>NW_027362764.1:88081045-93516045 GCF_046119375.1 Phyllobates terribilis
ACCATTAAGCATAAAAAAAAAAAAATAATACATGGGACACACAAACCATTTAAATAGGTGATTTTTGGATGACACACTGCAGATGATGCCTAAAAGGACTGGGAGTGATGTGACGGTTTTACTTGCATCATCAGGACACCCTGACCCTTCTGACCTGTCCAAAAATACTAAAATTGGAATGTTTCCATGGCCTTCAACAGGGCGGAAAATGGAGCAGTGGAGCGAACGCCAGGCAAAGTATCCATGTTTTCACCTAGATAGGAGGGTAAATCTGAAGTGTCTCCTGTGACTCAAAATATAGTTTGCCTGTCACACACAGGAAACACTTTAGAGCACTTTAGCTTTGTTAAACATTTTCTCCATTGACAATACGGCCAGTAGAGGATTATTTTTTTTCAAAGCTTTGTAGTCACCTGCTGCTTGGTAATGCATTGATATATATTACGAAACTATTTTATTTCGGATGCCCGCAAGCCTAAGACTATGTGCACACGTCATGGGTTTTTTCAGCGTTTTTTGATGCAGTTATTTATGCAAATTTTCAGCTACCTTTTGCAGTACCAGCAAAGTCTGATAAACCAGAATTCTCTGTTCACACACCATGTTTTGTTTTTTTGTTTTTCCAGGATTTTGTGCCTTGTATGGTTTTTGTAAAATAGAGCATGTCACTTCTTTCATTGTTTTTTTTCAGGGTTTTTTCACCCATAGGAAGTAGTGGTGGTGAGAAAAACTCATCCAAATCTATATTGGCGTTTTTTTCAGCATTTTTGTTGCCAAAATAGAATGGGGTTTTTTTTTTTTTGCAGAACTTTCTGTACATGCATAAAAAGAGACAGAAGGACCATGAAAAACGCATCAAAATAGCACCAAAACTGCAAGAAACATCCTGAACAAAATGCCTTTGCAGATTAGGTTTTGCTGATACACGCCAATAAAACCATGATGTGTGAACATAGCCTAAATTTGTAAATCTTGCATATTTTCTTTTTGACAACGTTGCCCATTCAAGTGAATAAGGGGCTATCGGGATTAAGGCCCCCATACACCTCAGACTAACATTTGCCGAACTTGCAAATATCAACGGATTCAACTGACAGTCTGTGTATGGGGACTGCGACTCTGACGAGTGATGTTGGAGGCATTAAAGAAGCACTTCCATCAAAGTTTTTATCCTCTTAATATATTGCAGTCATATTATATAGCACTGTGTACTTTACAATTGCTCATTTTGCCTTTCTACCCAGCTAATTCTTCTTTATGTAGAAACAGGAAATCTTTTCCCAGCTGCTCCCTTCCCCCCCCCTTGCCAGGGACTCTGCAGTGATGTAGAATTGTAATTCCCCTGATGATTCATGCAGGGAAAATTGACCTCCTGTTTCTACATAGAGCTTTAATCACACAGACCTAATGGAAAAAAGAAAAATTAACTGGGTAGAAAGGAAAATTAGCAATTTTAAGTAGACAGTGCCATATAATATGATGACGGCAATGTAGGAGGATAAAAATGTTGATGGGAGGAGGAGGAGGAGTGCTTCTTTTAAGTGCCTCTGCCCGATACTGCAGCTCAATGCTCTGGAGGAATACTTTATTGACCAGTTTCTGAGTAGTAGCAGCTTCCTATAGGAAGAGGTCAAAGGGAAGAATGAATGATCGCAGTGTAGACTAATTATACCCTGAAAACGTCAAACCAAAAGTCGTTCTGTATCGCTCTACCTTTGATGACCAACTGAGATTTTAGAAGACCAATTAAAATAATAAAAAAAAATCTTCTGTATATTTTGACTTTTTTTATTTTGTGTCCTATTATCATTGTGAACGTGATGGTAGATAAATATTTTTAGATTTGAATCTTATTGTCTTGTCTGTAAAGGTGTCATAATGATGAACTTGTCAGATGAACTTTTCAACACCTCCTGGCTTAATCCATGCCCAGACAAACCGGTCTGTTTGGGGGATACCAAAATGGCATCTTATTAAATTGGCAACAATGACTCCCGTATGACTCGGTATATTTCAGCAGTGTCCCTGATGGAGTTAATTTTTTTTTTTTTTTTTAAAAAAAAGCCAAATTTTCCACTTTTAACCTAAGTATCCAATTTGTGGATGGAGAAGGATCTGGGCATAGTTGTATACATGGAATAGTCTTTTTTTGCTTTTCGTGTTTTTTTTTTTTTCCCTTCCGGCTTTGAAGAACTAACTAAACTCTTAAGGGTTATGGTTGGAAAACACATGTATATTTGCAGCACAGAAGTTACAAATACTAATGTGAACCAAGGTCATCTAAATGTCGTCACACCAGAATTTGGTGATGTAACTGGCACCAAGCTTAAAACCAGTATTATGGGTCAGATAACTGGCACTTTGGCCAACACTACTACTGAAATGTTTTCTGTGGTTCTTTCATTTGTTCTTCTAAGTCAATGCTTTCCGTTCTCTTACAATGTGGTTCTTGACCTAGAAAAAGATTGAGGATCCAATAAATAAGATTTTTGGGGGTTATCTATGGTGGTGCTATTTTAATTGAGTCATTTGAACCGATCTAGGTTATTAGTAAATGAAGACCTAGCTTTTGACCATGGATGGTCAAATCTGCCACCTCCTGCTCTGTTCACACTAGTTTTCAGTTCTGCTCTTCGGGTTTTGAATGCAGAACTTCAAGAAACTGACCCAAAACAGAAAACCAAGAACCACCTCAGTAAAGCACTTCTACTTCAGTTTGGGACAGTTTGGTAACGGATCTGATTACCTAATTAATCCTTGTTTTCGGTTTCTAAAATGGAACATAAAAACAGGTTGTGAACCTTGGAGATTTGGGGAATTTTCTACTTGTTCTTGGATGATGATCAGTAATAATAATAATAATAAAAAAAAAAAAGTACCAGGAGTGAGACTGATTCGATGATTCACATATGGTGGGAGTGTGCCAAGATTAAACCATTTTGGGAAAAGTTATTTGCTAATTACCAACGAATTACAAGGAAGGTAAGTATGGGATCTCCTCATGTTGCCCTTCTATCTATTCTGCCCTCCTCAATAGGTTCTCAGAAGAGGGCCCTCCTCCGCTTCTGCCTAACAGCAGTGTGGATGGTGATTCCTCGTTTTTGGGAATTTCCCCATTCTTCCAGTGCTGTGGACTAGTATAAGGAGATGGTTAACTTATGTAGAATGGAAGAGCTTTCGGCGGAGTGTAATAAACGACTGATAAATTTAGGAGGATTTGGAGTGGGTGGATTCACCAGACTTTTATAGTTTGTTCTGATGGAGTAAGGTGTGGTAGAGGTTTTGAACTGGTCTTCACGAAGTTCTAAATATTATCTTGGGACTTTATAGATTCCCTGCCCTTTCTATTTCTTATCTTCTTTCTTCCTTTCTGATATTTCTTCTCGATTCTTTTCTACAATTATAGAAGCATTCGGCGGAAGTCTTCTTTATTAAATTCCGTTATTGCATCTGTGTATTTTTGATTAGTTGTTCTCCATTATGGAATTATTTTTCATGATGTCAAAAATCTGATTTAATGGCTGATGCTGCATATAAATGTTGACTGTCTTTCGTTTGTTTTTTTCTTTGTAATATTACTTATTCAAATGGTATATTGTATTTAACTAAAATTTCTGTTTCAATAAAAATAGATTGAACATAAAAAAAAAAAGTACCAGAGTAATGAGCCAGATTTATGAAGGTGTTTTCACCAGAATACAGGAAGAAAACGTCTTCAAATGTCAAAAGGAAGTTGTGCAAAAAAATAATTCACGACTTTTGATGTTTTTTTTTTTTTATCCAAGGCCAAAGTGGGTGGAATTGGGGCGTGATGTGTCTCGATAAAGCCCGCCAAGAAACTCAACAAAAGTTAAAACATAATTTAAGCCAGAATTTTTACCCCAGCCCCTGGCTGTAGTAAAATTTGACTAGGCACACACCAGAGATAAGTTGTGTGCATCCTACTCCTACACGCCCATCATTAAGACTGGAGTATGAATCGGGCCTAACGTCTTTTAGGGTGCGTTCTACATTTCTACAGAACGATGCAGTAGACTAATTAGTAGGGGATTTTTTTTTTTTTTTTTATATTGGAAGTAAGTTTATCCTGTATGATGTACGTCTATCTTGGTACTGGGGTAGGCTTCTGTTCTCTAACCCCTGCGGTCAAGTGTTCTGGCATCTCTTGGACTTTCTTGCCAACATTTTATTGAGATGACACAATTCTTGGTGACTGAGTAAAGTTACCATTTATAAAATCCAAAATCCACATCTCCAGTATCCTTATACCATCCAGACATATGATAGCTCTAGGTCTGCAAAAACTTTTACATTTGAATGCACTGATCCTCCAAAATGAGTTGAGTCTTTAAATATTAAAACATTTAAAGTGAATCTGTCACCCCCCCCCCCCTCCCCTGGGACTTTTCAGACCGCTAATAGGGGCATACAGGTGATAGAAATGTGAATCTATACATACCTGTATGGCCCATATTACCGGTCTGGTTGCTGTGGAAAAGCAGAAATAATGAAATAATTTAATAAAAAAGCGAAGCTTCACATCCCCCGGACTCCAAAAAATCCCCCTCCCCTGCAGCAACTGGTATGTGTTTTAATAGGAAGTTGGACTTCAGTGAGTTCTTATCTGATCTTCTTATTTTTCCTTCTCTTTTTCCCAAGGTTTCATTAGAGAAGGTCCGATCAGTCATCGAAAATCAAGACTTCAATTAAGGAAAACCTCAAGGTACAATAAAAGCTATACATCTATGACTGCATCAATCCATACAAAACTTCAACCAAAATTCTTACTCCTACAAAATCAATTCCCTAAAACTGAGATCATCCATTTTTATCTTCTAGATCAGGGTTCCCCAACTCTGGTCCTCAAGAGCCACCAGCAGATCATGTTTTCAGGATTTCCTTAGTATTGCACATGAGATGGAATATTGCCTGTCCAGGTGATTGAATTATCACCTGGTCAATACTAAGGAAACCTTGAAAACCTGGCCTGTTGGTGGCTCTTGAGGACCAGAGTTGGGGTACACACTTATAGGGATTCCATCTAACATTGCCGGGAATGACGGCTGCCTCTCTTGATTGGGGCCAGTAGATAGAAACCGAGCTGGGTAGGATCCATAAATGCAACATTTAATATGCTACTCAAATACCCATTGAGTTGCTTTTCGGAATCATTAAAAAAATAGTCAACATGGACAAGACTATAGCATCTCCTGGGGTTTTTTTTAACCACTTTCCAGGATTGTTTTTTTTTTTTTTTTTTTTTTTTTTAAAGGAAAGTTCAGATAATCTTGTTGAATGCAGAAAATAAATTAAACTGTCTAAAGAGGGAAAATAATTAATCTTTGTCGTACATGACAGTGGGGGGAGGCTCCTGCTGCAGCCAGTTATTGTTTTTTTTTACAGCCCCAGACAGAGCAGTGAAAAGGAGGAGGATGAGCTTTTGAGACTCCGAGCTTTCTTTATATATTCCTCAATTTTATTTCTATATGGAGACCATCTCCTCCCTTTCTTTAATTCTATGCTATTGGAATCATTTCTTGGATCATTTTAATTTTTTTAGTGCATTTTCTATGTTGTGGTGTTTTAAAAAAAAAAAGTGTACCTTGCATTATATCCGTAAAAGTGCAGTCGACTATTGCTGCTCTGTACAGTTCGATCTGTGGACGCCTCTCTATTCTTATGTACTCTGTGTATTACAGACTGACACAAGGTGAATAAACTTCATAAATGTTTTGGTAGTCTTTTTAGGTCCGTATTTGGTCCATATTTTACATTAGTATTTGTAACCCCAAACTAGGAGTGTGATAAATACAGAAGTGGTGACGTGTTTCTATTATACTTTTCCTCTGATTGTTCCACTCCTGGTTTTGGTTTATAAATACTGATGTAAAGTACTGAACGGTGTGAACGTGGCCTTACAGGGGGTATATCTAGGAAACTCTACTTATGGGTATTGTCTGTTTTATTACAATTGATTTGGCAAATAGATAAAAAAATATAAGGATAACTCCTTTTTTTAATGCAAATATTCAAAAAATCTCAAGTTTTTCTTTTTTTGTTTGCAATTTTTGAGCACACACCCTTTATTTGATGATTAAGCCAAATGAAAAGAAGTTCATGTGTGTGGTCACGGCATCCCGAGAGCAAGGAAAGTACAAGCCAAAACCATTTCCTTCTCTGAGCAAAAAAAGGACATTTTAGTTTTGGGTTTTATCCCCGTCCAACACACATTCCTCCACCCCACATCAGCCTGGAATCTCCTATCTGGGCACATATTGTGCCAGGCAGCTCGGAGATTTCCTTTTTCATTAGACAAGGGGGATCCTGGAGTTTTCTTCCCTTTTGAATTCCTTAAAGCCTGAGGCCACGTCACTTCTAATAATGAAGGCATTATGTCAAGCTGCAGTTATTCACCAGGCGCCCTCCATACTTTTCTTTATACATGGTAATCAGCCATGGTTTATTAGAATTGGCGATAAGTTCAGACAGGGCTTTCCAGGCATTTTGTTGCTCCCCAATTACATTTTGTATATGGTTTGATGACATTTTTTTGGATGCAGCGTGACCGGAGAATATATATTAAAGCTTTCCACCCCGCTAGTAATAAACACGGTCAGCAGTGATGTAATATTTCCACAGGATACGTGCCCGGTTTATTTTCATTTAACAGTTCCATTACTGCCGTGACCCCGTGCATGTCTCTGGTGGGTTTCAGTATCGGGAAGTTAATCTTGTGTCAAATACCTTTTCAAAATGAATTTCCTTGTTAAAAGATAAAAAATGAGCCTTTTTTTTTTTTTTTCATTATACATTTGTAATGGATGGAACCGGCACAGGCAGAAAAAAAAAATTAAATATGCAGTTTGTGATATTTAATGGAAGTCTTATGGTTATTTTTTTTTTTTTTATTAAAACCGCATATACCATGAAATGCAAGTCTCACCAATGTAACCGTTATACAGCAAGTATGTGAGAATTCAGTTACAGCAAATTGTATTCAATAAATATTAAAATATGAGACCAAAACAGACCAGAGGATAGTAGTGTTCTAGTTCATCAAAAAACTATCCTAGTGAATATGATTTTTTTTCATGAACTAGAACTCTACTATCCTCTTATTTGTCTGTTCTTGGTCTCATATTTTGAGATATATATATATATATATATATATATATATATATATATATATATATATATATATATATATATATATATATATATATATATATAGATAGATAGAATAAAAATTGCTTTTAATTGAATTCTCGCTGTATAATTGAAGTTATTTTTCCTTAAAACTTTAAAAAAAAGTTTTAATGTTTTGTTTAGACCCATGGACAGCTCAGTTATAAAGCTTTAAAAGGTATTCTCATCTTAAGTGATTGTATATCACGTGGCTTATGATTGGTGATGGTCTGACCTTTTAGGACACTGTCCACTTGATTCTATCTAGGACTATACATAATAGATGGATAATGTCCACCCAACCGATCATTCGGCCGGCAGCCATCTCTCCCGACTCCTCTGTACACAGGAGCACTCGTTCTGCTGAGCGCTGTGGTGCTGTCTGAGAGCCATTGTAAGACTACTCTAGCCACAACTTATCACGTGTCCAAAATCAGACATTCTGGATACTTATCTTCTCCAACATTCTTTCGATGGAGATTCGGGAGGCCACTATACACATAACTGGTTGACCAAGCCCTCCGATATTTTGGCCAACAATAGTCTGTTGTGTATGAAGTGTTAACTATGCTGTGATCGGGCAAACATTCTGTGCAGCGGAACTACATCATGGCCCTATTTAAGTGAATGGGACCTATCTATTCCACATACCGACACAGGTGTGTGACTAGACCGCCTCCGTGCAGGGAAATACAGTAAAGGGGCCACAGTGCTACTTATTTCCCCTAGATTCCTTGTTTTAATGAGTGTCCCAAAGGTCAAACCTATACCCATAAAGAGGTGGCATATTCCCATTTCCATTAATTGCAAGATGAGCAACTTGAACATATTCCAATTTTACACCATAAGGGTTTGTCATGTCTCCCGCATGAATGGTGCCCTAAAGCAGCCCAGAAAAGCCTCTTTACTGCGATATAGACCCAGTTGGGTGCCGTGAGAAGAGCAATATTCTCCCCTTGAAGCGATGCTTTTGGAGAGAATACCTCCTTTTGCGCCGATGTAACATGTCAGATTGTATATAGAAGTCTAAATAAGATGTTAGAGCTTGGGAATCGCTGTCCATGTAGAGGGCAGGAGCTACTTCAGTACCTTGTACAGTCCACATGATGCTGTTGGTGAAATGTGCCAGCTAATATATGCAGCTTCTGGGTGATAACGGGTGTGACCACCCCTATATCTATAAGTGACATCCCAATTCTTAACAAAGGACCTGTATAAATAAGCAACAAAATGGTGAACAGGAGCTTTACTATACAGAAATCTGGCGGTAGCTTGGTGCCAATGGCTGCCATTAAAGGGTTATTCTAGCCCCACTTACTTCCGTATTGGGAGGTGTACAAGGCCGGTGCCGTCACGTATACGGATACCTGCAGAGATGCGTGTGAGATCGGCGGGTATCTAGCCCCTGTCCTATTCAAATGGGACCGTTTCACAATACTAGATCGTGCACCCATTCCTGAAGGTATTCGAAGACGTGACCTCACCAGAGGCTGCTCTCCTTCTTGTACTGGAAGCGGTTTTGGAACACCCCTTTAATTTCACCTTGCCGCTTGCCAAAAAATATTTAATTACTAGGAACCTGTTCAGTAGAATGCAACTTGTGTCTGATTTTTTTTTAAGTTTTGGGGTTACCAGTAAAATGAAAGCATGGGATGTAATTTAGCATTGGGTAGACGTGCCACCACATTGATAGTTTGTGGTGGTCACCCAGAATTGGCAGCCATATTGTTTTTAATTATGCTTGTACACCTAAAATTGTAGAAACTTAGCAGTCCTTGATCCGAGATGACGTTCTGTTTTATTTCCCGGATTTAGCTTCCCAACAAACTTTGGAGACTTCAGAAACGGCTCAAAGGATATTGATGCTCACATCCTCGCGGTCCTTCCTAAAGGTAGGAACTTGTAACAGTCATAGGGATTTATGGCTGAATACGGACACTGTCCTCGAAAGAGATGGCAAAAGTGATCTTTATCCTCTTTGGCTTTTAGAAGTGAGGCAGCAGATTAATATTTCATCTGTCACACATCATGGAAACTCTGAGATATGGAAACCTGGAAGTCTGTTCTTATTCCAGTTCTGGACTCTTTATTATAAAGAAAGTCAATGTTATTGTTCGCAGGTGACCATCTGGCATCACGATCCGGGGATAACTTGTGAAACATTTCTTTGTTTTATTTTAAAGTTATAGTTCGACCCGGTTGTTCATTGGGCAGAGTTTTTAGAAAGGTGAAGTTGCAGGTTAGATCTTTGTCCTGTTTTATACTTGCATTAATTAAAAGGCCAGCCCTTTCTAAATATAATTTTGAAAAAAATTTCACAGACTTTCTCCTAAAAAAGCCTGACTTTTTTGCTAGTAGCTTACAGGTTTTATATGAGCCTGGCATACAGTGCGGGATGCTGCAACCCTCCATGGCCCTTCTCGCAATCAAGGTCTGAGATCTTGCTTCGGTTACAGCCTAGTAAGCAATACGGCAGCGCAGGGTTAATGTAAAGAGCAAAATCTCGGTTTCACTGTCAGGGGGTTTTGATGGCGTGTGTGAATGAAGAGGGAAAAATACCGGAAGAAAGAGAGAGGTTAAATATTTTAGTTAGGTGAGTGGTGACAGCCGGGGAAACAGACAGAAGGAGATGTGAGGGAATAAGGTCAAAATAAATAAAGGGTCCTGTATGGCCCTTCCCTCCCTACAGGGACTGCTGTAAGATGAAAGGTGTATATAATCATACTTGACTCTGCTCTGCTCCCTGTACTGTGCTCTCCTCACTCTGTTATTACCGTACATGTATCACACTGAGAATCCTGCTCTTAGCTATTTTGAGGGTGTGTTATTTATTTTTCCCCCTGTGTTGCTGCCTGCTTATGATTAGCCAGCGCCATGCAGGGGAATTAGTACTCACCCCCAGAGACAAATTGCTGATAAGACCAGTATGTTTTTGGAGTGAGAGAGGAAATCTACACAAATGATAACCATGTAGAATAGAAAAAAAATAAGGGGCTTTATTCAGTTCTGGAGCCACTATTCCATGATGTGGTCAGTTTAACATGCTCAAACTGGTAAAATATATTTGAGTTAATTTTTATGTATTTTATTTGACACACAAAGATGGCCTCTTCAAACATTAAAATTTTGGTGTAATTTTGAACAAATTATATTCGCGATCCTGTAACTGCCCTCGTCTGAAACAATCTCATTGAGATTAATGGAACGGTTGCAGAAAAATTTGCAGCATGTGAATTTACCCTTTTATGGTGTTTAATGAAAAAAAAAAAAAACATTGGTCACGCACCTCATGCACCTCCTCTCCTTTTACGCAGAGGACTTTGGGACTTCTGTTCTCAAGATTGTGAGGGTCCAAGTGGTTTAACCCCCAGCAATCATGTATTTATCACCTATTTAATGGGAAAACCCAAGTAATGATTGAGGGGACAGGAGTCATGGCTCTATTGTCTTTGTCAACACTAAAACTGGAGCTGCAAGGATTTTTACAATTGCATTTAATTCTCAAATTTTGCAATGGATTAGTTTGATTACTTCAAAATTTGATGGTCCTGTGGACGCTGACTCTGTTGGATATTGGCATTGTAGGCCAGAAGTTACTGAGCTTGGAGAAATAAAAAGTGGCCACCTATCTGACAACAGAGTTTTCTTGAAGATTTCAAAAGGATTTTTAAAAGAATGGTTATATATATATTGATATATTTTGGATCTTTATTCCTATATGGTCAGTGCATCGAGAGCTACTGAAATTTTATCTCAATTCTTACTTTGAGGTTAGAAGATGTAATATTTAGTGGACTCTGATGACTTTCCTGTGCTTTATCCTTTTTTCTTTAGTTTCAGAGTTAAGAAAACTATTTGAGCCCAACAGGAGGGTAATTGCAGAGATGAAGCGGTAGGTGCCATGCACTTGGACAAGATTTTGCAGTAGGCCTGGTAGAAAATAAGGGTTTTTATGAATGTGCTTTTTTTTTTTTTTCAGTAAAGAAAGAATTGCAAGACGTTTGGAAGGCATTGAAAATGAAGCACCACCAATAATGCTACAGAACAGACTACTAGAGGAAGACACCCCAAGATATATGCGAGCAACGGATGCATATAACCCTCATATAGGTAGGAGGTGAACTCAATGTGGAGCTTTCCAAGTTTTCTGTTACTGCATCCGTAATCTTTAGGGTGGCTTCATGTTGACACTTATCACTGGGCAAAATATTAAGTAAAGGCCATTTCGTCATATTTTGCATACACAAAGTATATAATCTCACCGACTCGTTGGGTAGCTCCTCAACATAATCCGAGTGACCAAGCTGAAGACTAACTAGTTCATGGTGGGTGCAAGAAGGAAACTGATCCATTTGAGCACTATAATCCAGTCCTGATCCTAATAAATCAATACTTTTTTTTTTTTTTTTCTCTTCTTCAAGGACACACAAACGATGATGCCACTTCAGAGTCTTCAGTAGAAACACATTCAAAGTTAAGATACCATCCCAAACCTGCAGATCTTCAGGCCGAGACTACAAATGTTCCCGAAAACATGGAGATACAAGAACCGGAATCTAAAGCAGACCGGATAGCTCGATACAAAGCCGAACGTAGGCGCCAACTGGCTGAAAAATATGGCCTACCTTTTGACTCTGAGGGAGAGTCAGATTATCAGTCCAGGTATACACGAAACAGGAAAGACAGTGAGACCTCTGAGAAAAGGTCAGGAATTTTTGAGGAGGACGATTCCAAGGACAATGTTTCCGACTACTTGTATCGACCAGAGAGCAGGAAGACTCGTCTCCCAGATGTGAAACATCATGACATTAATGAAAACGTGCCCGTCCGCGATGCCCTACAAAACCTGGAAAATAACCAGTTCTATGGAGTCTCACAGGTTGATGGTCCTACCCCTGTTTGTTCATATGGCCTTGGAAATATTTTAGGAGAAGCACCACAGTCGCCCAAGGTCCCTCGCCGGGCATCTCAAACCTCTCCAAAACGTCCCTCTTCTCCAGTTGCCTTCTCTACAGATCAGCAGCAGACGGATATCAGGCAAGGGTAAGCAAAAATCTAGTGTTCAGTGATCTTCCAAAACATATAAATGTATATTTTTGTTTGTTTTTGCAACACCATTTAGTAGGGACATGTGTTGGAGGTTTTTTTAATTTGTCAATTTGGCCCCAAACAAGCAACCTAGGGTCCTCCATCACAATATATTATCAGTATATCTCATAGAACAGTTGGCTTCCAATGACAGAATATGGCAAATTATATACTTTGATTGTTTTGTTCCTTGTGTAGAGGACAAGAAGTTGTTCTCTGATACAGATATCTGACCATGAACAGAAGACCCATTACATTGACTCTTAGATGCTCAGGGATAATTTACTATGATGGAAGTTGTAATAGACGTTAGAACATATCAATTGCTTTTTAATGATGGAAAAGAATATATTTGTAAAACTTTTTTTATATATATTTATAGAATTTCTGTACAGATGGTAGGTTCCTCGATATATTTCCATTCTTTTGGAAGCTTTGCTTTTGCATTCATGAGAGCATTTCCAGATCTAATATATCCCTGCTCTTTTATATGCCATAAACCTCTGACTTTGTTTATCTTGCAATTTAATTAATCCGCCACTGATAATGTGCTGTTTACTTTGCAGCCGAAAGGACGTTTGATCTAGAATGTGACGATACCTTCATAATGTGGGACAATACATAATTGTTAATGTTACGGGAAAGATTTTTTTAAGATGGTTTTGACTATTAGCTGTTTTTTGTTTTGTTTTTTTCTTCTAGGATTGTATCAATTTATTTATTTTCCCAAATAATAGAATAATAGAGCACAAACCTGTCAGAGCCACCAAATATGAATTTTCTCTTTTGAATCTGCTTAGTTTGTGAGAACTTTGAATTAAGAAACTCTTCAATTCTCTGCAGCCCTATATAAAAAAGCAGATAATTATGGATGCACACTGGAGGAGACTTATTAAAGGGGTTGTCCACCTTTTTTGAGACTTACTTTTTTTTTTTTTTTTTTTAAGCCAAAGAAAAAAAAAGTTTCATTAAAAAAATTGCACCTTTTGCCCTATATAGCTTCTGATACACTGTCTGTTTCTGTGAACTTGTGGTTCAGTGTTTTGTTTTGTTTTTTTTAATTTATTAACACACACACCACATCAAAATTGAATGTGCGGGTAGACAAAGACCCTGTAAAACCAAAACTCTGCAGACTTTGTAATTAGACATAATGGCAAAAAAATATTTTAGCCCCACATATATGCATTTAAGTAAAAAAAAAAAAAAAAAAAAAAATTGTCTCCAGAGGTGAATAACCACATTCAACACAGAAAGCTGCCAATCAGTGATGTGGGACACTTTTATTTAATTTTTTTTAAATCCATGCATACTGATAGCAAACATTGCAAAATTAACTGGTCATACACATAAGATTGCTCTTATCCATCTATTCCTGATCTTGCACGCTCAAGTAGGCTGAGCACACTTATATTTAATTGGGAAAAGGGAAATAAGCCGCTGCTAGAGGTGTCAGACAATGGCTTATTTTCTGTTGGGCAGGGAGGTGGCGCTTGGGCATCTTAAAATTTAACATGCCCAATCCTTATTTCCCCTGACATCTGCAGTTAATGGAATATCGGACGGCCCTCTATACACACATAATCAATCTGCAGCCAAGCCTGTTCTTTGCAGACTCGTTTTAAGATGTCAGACAACATTAATAAGGTGTACTGGGACCAGTGGCGTACCACCAATGGCGGCAGGCCACGCAACTGCTATGGGGCCCTTGAGCTGGGGGGGCCACGAAGCAGTGGGGGAACGAGGAGGATAAGTGAGTATTGTTTTTACCCTGTATACTCTAGTATAAGCCGAGTAAAGTCCCCCTCGGCTTACACTCAAGTATATACTCGAGTATATAGACATACCGTTGGTGGATAGTGTTGGGGGGGAGGGGGCTGGCGGAGGAGCGCGGCACACGCAGTAGCCACTGCTGCAGCTACCACGTGTGCTTGCTGCTAAAGGGAAATTAATAATCACCCTTCTCCACTCCCATGGTCGTGGAGGAGAATGAATATTCATGCTCTTTAGTAGTGGGCACAGAGGAGCGCTGAGCCGCAGCTTCTGCTGACAGTGCCCACTACTAAAGAGAAAGTATATTCACTCTTCTCCAAGCCCATAGTCCCGGCATGGAGAGGAGTGAATATGCCGGCAGCTCACATCAGAGTCTTAGAGTGTGCGCTGTTCAGACTATGACATGAGCTGCTGGCAGACAGGACACAGCGCTGGAGCAGAGGTGAGGAAGGAAGGGGAGTATGTGTTTATTTTTTTTATGTGTAGTGTGAGGAGGCCACGCATGGCAGGATTGGAGGGGATGAGGGGGCCACCCATGCCAGGATTGGAGAGGATGAGGGGGGCCATGCATGCCAGGACTGGGGGGGGGGGCCCATGCATGCCAGGACTGGGGGGGGGTGAGGGGGGGCCACGCATGCCAGGATGGGAGGGCATGAGGGGGGCCACTCATGCCTAAAATGGTGACGAGGAAGCAATGCGTACGAGGATGGGGAAATTTACCAGTAGCTGCTGCATTTCCCACCCTAGGCTTATACTCGGGTCAGCTTATTTAAAATATACGGTATTTTAAAATCAGTGAGCACGTGGTGCCCATAATACTGCAGGGCTCTGGGGTTCATTATATTATATGGGGGCTGCATTTTACCCTATAGAGTGTGTAATATACTGTGTGGAGGACTATGGGGAGTGCATTATATTTTATGGAGGTCCATGGGAAGTTCATTATACTATATGGAGGATTATGTGGGGGGGCGCCTTATACTATATGGAGGATTATCTGTGGCTTGTATTATACTATATGGAAAGCTATGACTGGCCATTATAATATTTTGGCTATGTGTGGGGCCATTATACTGTATGAAAGCAATTATACAGTGTGAAGGTTTGTGTGGGGCCATTATACTGTTTGGAGGGCTAGTGCAGGCCATTATACTGTATGTAGGCCCATTATACTGTGTGGGGGTCACAGTTGGGGGATCATACTATTTTAGGGTCAGCATATTTTGCGTTGGGAGTTTAAGTGGGGTACAATAGGGTCGTCATACTGTGCATGTGGAGGAATGCACCATGGGGGTATCATACTGTGTTTGGGGGGCACTTTTATTGGCATCATACTTTATGGGGGCAGTGGAAGAGGAATCTTGAACTTCAGCAGGAGGAAAATTGCTATGTAAATGCTGGAAAGTTGTGAAATCTGCTTTTCTGTGACAGACAAATATTTTTTTGTTGGGGGGAGGGGGCCCAATTAGAGCTTCTGCTATGGGGCCCCATGATTTTTTATGTACGCCCCTGTCTGGAACATTGATATTGATGACCTTTTTTGAGGATATGCTATCAATATGAAATCAGTGGGGGATGTCCAACCCATTTGTGACTGATCAGCAGTGAAATGCAGGAAACGAGGAACAACCCCTACAAAATTTATGTCTATTCAATAAATGTGGCACTTTCCCCAAACAATACTATAACTGTTATATGAATGATAAAATCTTACTTTTACATAAGGATATGCCATCAATATCAGATTAGCGAAGGCCCAACTCCCGGCACGACAATTGATCAGCTGAGGTAGGTGTAGTGACTGTTTTGACTCCGAGTGTTTTCCAGAAACAACCAGCAATTTACATTGCAGAGTGAAAATGCAAACCTGCCATTGTAGTGCCCAGTGTGTTGTAGTGCCCAGCTCATGCTTCCGGAGACGCGCACTCTTCATAAATTAGGAGGGCTGTCATCGCTACAGTAATGCCAAACATGTGGATGCTAAATGCACTTTAGGCACACTGGGCTTCAGGAGGGAGAGGGGCATTTGGATTTGGGAGCGCCGATGTAGCTGGATTTCTTTTGGTGGGAATCATGTCGCTTTTACAGACCCTTTATACGATCAGCAACGTGTAAGCTAGCACTGCAATGCATGAGACCTGTGATATTATACAGGCAAATCGCCTGTTAGACCATGACTATGGCTTGGTGTAACAGGCCACCGTACTTGGCACAACAGGAGGTCATTGTTTGTCCTCTGTATTCCATGATGACCATCAGCTCCCTGCAATTTCATCATGGGGGTGAGAGAGGGAGCCCCTTCCTTCTCACAACCTTCTAAATGCCACTATTGTTATGGATCACAACATCTGGAGGGAAATTAGCCGGGGGGGGGGGGGGGGGAGGGTTGCAGGCGCTGGTCATGGCTGTTACCGCAGGAGCTCGGCTGTCAGCTGAGCCGAGCTCCCGGAGGTGATCGTGCAGGGAAGTGCTCATATTTCAGCACTTCCTGGCGGTCACCGCAATCAGAGAATGGGACCGCTGAAATGGATCTCTGCATCTCTAGCCGTACCGCTTGGCTGTCGGTGGCCGCTTGGCTGTCGGTGGCCGCTTGGCTGTCAGTGATCCATTTATTTTTTATTTTTGGACATGTGAACTCTGTCTAATATCCGTAATTCACAATTGGGGGCAGGGAGGTGCGAACCCTGATAGCGCACAATCTTTCATTATAAGCATTGACGTGATGACATCAGAAGTGTTTATACAGATGTTATCTCCAGGCATTTATAGCTTTGGGTTCGGTTGCTCTTAATCCATAGTGCGGTGTAGGAGGTCGATGAAGATGAGGGTTATTTCACAGCTGTGTATGGAAGTGTTCACAAAGCTCCTGTAGTTTAGGATGTGGGATTTTCTTTTTAAGGCTCCTATATCCATCGATCGTATATAAATGTACATAGCCCTATGGGAGATAAGTTATTTGTGTCTTTACAATCCCTCGGTGTGTTATCTGCTTGGCCTTGAGACCTTTACACTCTGGACAATTCAGAGCCTGAATAAAGAAAATCTGTTTACCCCTCCTTTTTTTTCCCCCCTCTAAGTTTCCTAAGTTAATTGTTTAATTTGTGTATCTTGGGATCTCCGCTCTCCTATATATTACATGTGGCCAGGTCAGAATGACTGAGGAGTAAAACAAAATCCCACATGTTAATATTTAGCGAGTGGTTGTCAGATGGTATTTTAACGGAAAACAGATGTTCCTGAAATAAGAGAGATCCTCGCTGTTTTCCCTTTGCCGTTTTATTCCTCAGTCTCTTCTTGAGAATTTAGGATGGTGTCCATGAAGAGATGATTCCCTATAAAACTTAATTTACAGAAAATGCCAAGATGCGGCATAGACCAGACACCGGAGGATGCTCTAGTTCGAATTTAGCTAGTAGAAAAGGGTCACTGTCATTTTAGAAAACTTTTAACATGTCAGTGACATCAAATCATTGTGATCAATTTGGACAGTCCAGCAATAGAACACCCAGCCATTGATCGAAGAAATGGAATTGCGCGTTATTGTCTTGTCTTCTATGTCTGTACATAGTGAGGATGGTGGCCCACCGGAGGATCTTCCTGTTCTCCCGTGGACCAGTCCAAGCCTATCTAAAAACTTATGGATGGCTCTGCAGGAAAATCTGAGTGAAAGGCTCACAAAAGCTGAAGTCTGGACTTTACCCAACTCATAGAATTACCTTTTAGGGCTCTTTCAGACCTCCTGATATTTCTGTTACCGGAAAAAACAGTATCGGTGATGTCCGTGTGCCGCATCAGGAGCACACGGACCGGCGCCTGGGAATCAGCGCTACAGTTAGCGCTGTTCCCAAGCGCCTGGTGCTGAAGTCTGCCCTCATCGTTGTCCCCTACTAGTGCTTCGATCAGCACCAGCAGGGGATCATGATGAGAGCAGTAGTCTCCTCCTGCAGTGTCAAACTGTAAAAATAGTAAAATAAAAAAATTCTTATACACTCCCTGACAGAAGCTATGTCGCTTATCCATGTTATGTAAATAAAAGCTTATAACCTGACGCTAAATTCATCCTGGGCTTGTCGAACACATCTCCAGTCTCTTCAAATCTTTTTTTAAATTCTTTGTACTTGACGCTGAGACACATTAATGGTGCCAGCCTCCTCTGCAGTGGATCTGGTCTTCAGCCTCTTGATAATCAAGGCTTTGGTCGCAGGGTGGATGTTTGGCATGTTCTCAGAGCCCAAGCTGCAGTTCAAGTGAAGGTCTGGGGTGCTGGGTTTCTTTTTATACACAACCACTAATTAACCGATCATTTACTGAGCACTCGTGAGGATGTAAACTAAGATTGGGTGCATTATATGACCAAGCGACAAAACTTTTGTCTTGCCAAAATCTGACCATTCTGTGTTCATTAAATGATCAATATTTCAGCATTGATGCTAATTAAATTTCTTAACCTAAACCAAATTTGGGAGGGTTTCCGCTTTTAAAAGAGTAATTTATAAAACCAATGGATGAATTTAACGTCAGGTTATAAGCTTTTATTTACATAACATGGATAAGCGACAACTTCTGTCAGAGAGTGTACTCACCTGTCCTAAGTGTCCCCTGCTGTAATCCATGCGACCGCTCATGCCGACGAGCCGGTGAGAATGACTCCTGCAGCGATTGTGCTCCGGAGCTGCGGTCAGCGAGTGGTGTACTGTCACACTACAATGAAGTGTATTGTATGGAGGATGTCCATCATGCCCAGAGAGCCTGGCAGTTTCCAGTGGTTAGAGGACCTGACAGGTCTCGATTAGGATAACTACCATTCAGTTCCTCTTCTGTTAGCCTGAACTCAAAAGCACTTAACAGCTTTTTTCACTCACTTTTGTATTTTATTCCCCATTAATTTAAAGGTGTATTCCCATTTCCAAGCTCATCTCCCAGTATGTAGTAGGTGTAATATTATTATTTATCATCATCCAATTAAACATGTAGTATAGTTCTTTTGATTTGCTATGTCGCTCACCCCATGTGCAAGGCATTGCAGTAGCGTGGGTATCCATGGTTACAACCATTCATATAGTGACAGACTGCTCTAAGTTCTTGTAACCATGGATATCTAAGCTACTGCAATGCCCTGCACATGGGGTAAGCAACATAGCGAATCAGAAGGACTATACTAAATTTCTAATTGAAGTTATTTGCCTATATTATTAATATTACACCTACTACATATTGGCATAGGATCTTGGAGATGGGAATACTCCTTTAAGTTAGAACTTGTAATGCATAATTTCACCTGTGGTAGCGCTTTTATTGCCGTTGGGCCGCCAGTGAGCAGCTGTATTCTTTAGGAGTCCAAGCAGCAGAAAGTTCTTCAAACCAACCTACTGTATAGGTGGGGTTCACGTTTAAAAGTCAAAGCGGGCAACGCCTTGAAAGTTCAAGATCTTTAATTTTTTTTTTTGTGGTCTAAATTGTTAACTTTTCAGGTCGGGTGTTTTTATAGCATAAAATCTATGGAAACTAAGATGTATGTTTGCTTATGACTCTAGCGTGGGAAGAGCTTTTTTTTTATCTTGCATACTTCATTTAGGAGAAATCTGAGACTTCCAATGTTTATTGGACACTAAACTACCTCTCCAAACCTTGGAAAAGCTCAAAGCATTATAAATCCTAACAGTACGCTGCCTCTTCCAAGCCAACCACCACTGTGTGATCCGGGTCTCCTCGTACAAACAGGTCGTGTTACATTGCATAGTTTGTGTAATAGCGAACAGTCCAGAGACCACAATACAATTACCTAATATGCAGCTGCTCTTGGCTGCTCCATAGTCCCTTCATTTCATAACAGGTAGAGCAGAGTCCATAATATGCTCTTATCTGGCAGCATAAAATTGGCTTTTATAATTCATGGTCATTCATTTAATAATGAACTAGATCTTTCCTGCTAGCCATAAGGTTGTTTTTTCTTTTTTCTAAATGCACTGGGTTGTTATTGTAGTAAGATCAACCCTCCTAAGCTGTCTACATGGGTATGTAGGTCATAGGAAGCTGAATAAAATGATACCTTGATATCTGCGATCTGATGTCTTATTCCAGAGAAATCGTCATTTTCTTAATATGTAAATGAGCTGTTAAGATCTATGGGCCGGACATAGATCTCCCAGAGAATCTGCCTCCAGACTAAAGCTTATTGTAAATGAAAGGGGTTAGACCTGTAGATCATGTCTCAAATTGGTAACGCCTCCTTTCATTTAAAATAAGCTCTGGAGGCCGATTCTCAGGGAGATCTATGTCCGGCCCATAGATCATAACAGCTCATTTACATATTAAGAAAAACATGGATTTCTAGGGAATAAGACATTAAATCGCAGGTAATAATGTATCATTTTATTCAACTTACTATGACCCACAAGCCAATATAGATGGCCTATAAGAGTCGATCCTACCGACAGATGCCCTTTTAAGGTATAGACACATGAGGTAGTCGCAATATGGGTAAAAACACATGGTCATGCAAGACAATCTATTAAGAGAATGCCTGGCGGTTTGCATGACCATGTCATTTTTGGCTACTTTGTGTGTCCCTAAGTCACTAGAATCCTAGTTCCAGACCTGGACTCTTCTCCCTTTTTTTAGCCCTTTTCAAAAGCTCGTTACTCGAGATTTGCGCGCATGCGCGTTACTCGAGATTTGCACGCATGCGCGTTACTCGAGATTTGCGCGCATGCGCGTTACTCGAGATTTGCGCGCATGCGCGTTACTCGAGATTTGCGCACATGCGCGTTACTTGAGATTTGCACGCATGCGCGTTACTCGAGATTTGCGCGCATGCGCGTTACTCGAGATTTGCGCGCATGCGCGTTACTCGAGATTTGCGCATGATTTGCGACTGACCGCTTTAATACATGTGAGGAATACCTGTTTCTTAGGCATTCCTCACATGTATTAAAGCTGTCAAACAGTCGCAATTCATGCACACAGCGCAACATAACACCCGAGCACGGCTGAAGATACTCGGGGAAACACCTGAGCATGCTTGCCGAAAGGGTTAACAGAACATGCTCGCTCATCACTACTAGTTTCTAAAACTCTGGTACTTGGAGCGGAAAGTGCCTGCTGTCTTTGCTTTAGCTTCTCTGCCTGGAGAACGTCCTGCTACGGTCATGTTTAGTCCACTGCTTGGCACTCAGCAAGGAAAAATAATTATTCATAAAGGATTCTGCAGGACTCTAAATGTTTTTTTTTAACTTTTTTTTTTGACCCAAAAAATGTTTTTACTGGGGAAATTAATCAGAAAATCACAAATGACCAGAATAATCATGCCATAGACCTTCACAAACAACTGTGGCAAGCTACTTCACATTTGTTTGTTGGACCAGAGGAGTGTAGGATGTCTGCAAGCACGCCTACATTTTGGGGTGTTGCCCCCTGTTGTCTAACAAGTTTTGTGCTTTTTTATTATGGTTCCTAGAATTGGGCCGCCTGGTCGACATCTGAGGTCTCCAGTCAATGAACAGGGAGCAGGACCATTTGTCATAGAGTGTAATTTTGTGGTTCCTCTCTAGTCTTAATCAAAGAGGTGATCTAAGACCAGGACCCCCTTCCCTCCCCCCCCATCTTTCAACCTTATTCCCTTATTTCGAAAGCAAGGTGGACAAGCCCTTTAAAAATTATATTTTTCCTTTTAGCCGTGCCGGTGTTCAGCTATTTTAGAATTGAGCAGATCCTGACTAGATGGTTCTTCATTCAAAAAGGTGATGGGCAATTGGGCAATTCGGAAGCGTTTTGTTCCAGAATCGCCCCTTTATCACATACCCTCTGGGCTGAGAAATCGAATATAAAAAAATCACATATGAAAATTTTATATATATTTATTTTTTTATTTATCATGTACTAAAGACATCTAATCTTTGGGGTTTAGACTACAATAGATCCAACCTTATGCTTGAGTTCGGAATATCAAGGCTTAGTTTTTCCAATTTGCTCGGTCTTTGTTTTTGTCTGTGTCTGTACATTTGTTCCCTGTGATAAATGGGAAGGATTCTTCCTTTCCAAAACTCTTCAGTACCAAAACGGAAAATGGGGAAAGTTATCTGTTCCACACAGCTCTCAGCCGAGATCTCTTGCCAACAAATGCTGTATTTTCCATTTTACAACACCTGCTCCACTGCTTTTTAGGACTTGAAAGCTAGCCGTGTGCTATATAATTGCTGTGCAATGTACAGAATTCGAGAGTCTTTTAAGGTGATCTCTTTTATTCAGAAGAGCTGGAAAGCAGAAACCAAAGTGGTTCCTTCAGAGAGATTCCGATGGGGACACAGCGTCTCTCATCAGCTGGCCCTCCAGGTACCAGAGCTTGTGGTTTTGTGGCTAATTCTTACATATTTTAATTCGGTTGTTCCTTTCTCAAATTTTAACCAAATCCAAATGTAACCACATTCATCCCTTAACCACAGAACTGGAATGGCCCCGTGGCATCACACATGCACCTGTTTTGTTTTCTCTGCCACAAATGTATTGCACAACTAATTGGCTACCAAGTAAACTAAAAAGAAAAAGCATAGCCTAATTTATTAGTTTACATAATTGGCTAATAAAATTGTAACCCTTTCATTCAGTTACATTAATGAAGAATGTTGTGGAGATTTAAAGAGATCCAATCAGCACGTTTTTCCCACTTAACGGCTATGTGCACACAGTTTTTGGAGCAGAAACTCCCAAGTTTTTGAGGGTTTCCTTTCAGTTTCTGCTCCAAGAAGACACCATGTGCCCATACCCACCCAATGACATTAACAGGTCGTAGACTTGCATGGATTGTCCACATCTGAAAATATTCTTAAAAATGACTCTCCTTATTCCCATCTTTGCTCTTCAAAGGCTGCCCCGGTCTCTCTAATTCCTATTTTGGCCGGACGAGTAGCTAATCACCAATTCTAAGTCTACGAGCGCCTGGAAGTCTACTGCCCAGTGCGATCATTGGTTTAGTAAGGAGAAATTTGCTGAGTTTTTTTTAAAGCTGATTTGTACATTTTTCTTTATATTCTTGTATATTTTTTTAAAGATTTGCCTTTATTACTTTAGTGTGGTGACCTCAGTCTACATATATCATTTCAGCTTGTTAAGCAGTAGAAAGCAATATCCAGCAGGCCCATCTTGACATTTACCCTACACCACCTACAAGTGGAAGTTTCGTACAAGGGAAAGCAGGGTCATGTGAGATCTCAAGGTTACACAACAGGATTAATTCATGAGTTTTGGATGGGTCTAGGCCAACCGCAGCTTCCCCATCGGGAAATGAGATGAATTTCAGTGAGGGCAATGAAAGAAGCCGGCCATACACATTAGATGGTTGTCGGACAAACTTTGCATCGGCCGATCGTTCGTTCGCCAGCCATCTCTGCCAACTCTCCTACACACAAAATGCTCCCCTGCTCTATCAGAAAGCCACATACTGACATGTCGGCCGGCAGCTCATCTCCGGGAGAACAATGCAATCAGCAGTCTGAAATTGGACATGCCTGATCGACCTCTCTCGCCCCACCATCAGTCGGCCAGCATCCCCATACACATTAGACCTTCTACTGAACCCGTCAATTCAACTGACTTTAGTCTGTGTATGGGGGCTCTCCCATCAAAATTTATATCCCATTTATATACTATGTACTTACAATTGCTCATTTTGCCTTTCTACCCTGCTAATTCTTCTATTTTCCATTAGGTCTATGAATCCTTCTAAGCTCTATGTAGAAACAGGAGGTCAGTTTTCCGTGTATGAGTTATAAGTCACTGTAAAAGTCCCTGGTAGTGGGAATAGGGGAGCAGCTGGGTCAGGAGTTGAATAAGGGGAATGATAAATGCAGGGACAAGAGACTTCCTGTTTCTACATAGAGCAGAGAAAAGAGAAGAATTAAATGGGTAGAAAGGCAAAATGAGCAATTGTAAGTACACAGTGCTATATAATAAGATTACTGCAATATATTAAGAAAATAACATTTTTGATGGGAGTGCTTCTTTAGCTGTTAAGAAGGTTAACAAATGTGACATTTGCCAGCTGTATAGCTTATCCAAGGCATGAAATTGAGGAATTTAAGAAAAGCCCAGGACAAACTTATTTTGTGTTTGACTTTTCAATTTTTCGGTGTTCAAACTTTACTTAAATAATTCAGGGTTCAAATGACACTTTTGGTCTTTAAGTCATGGGGCTTGAGTAGCCGACAAGAGAACATTGTTTTGGCCTCTCTCAAACAGGTAGACATTTTTTTTTATACGCCGCAAAAAAACGTGAAATAACGTGTAGGACTACAGTATTCCATACAATGGAGTCCAGTGACAAGTGTTGTGTGGTAAACTGCTCCAACTCTAAATCTCCTACTGCTATTGTGGCCCCTGCCGGTTCTTCAGTGATGATCTCTCATAGATCAATCATTCGACAGCTACAAACAATCACTGGCCTCAGCTGTGATGTTTGCATGTATAGCATGTGATCCTCGAGGCCAATGATTGACTGCAGCAATCACATGAATAGTGTGGGACCATTGACGCGATGGAGGATTTAAGTTTATTAATAGTTGTTTTTTTAGTTAATACTGTTTGATGCACTTAAACCATTTTCTTAAAATTCCGAACGATCAGTTTTTTTTTCCCATTCCAAAAAGTGTTGAAATTAGATTTTACTTTAAAGTCTACTATAAAATATTGAAAAATCTGCATATATGCAGTAGTGCGGGAATAAGGAATGGTGTTTCTTGCTCTACAACACCAGGAAAAACATGAGGTGTACCCCTGAAAATAAAACGACTTCTGTTAAGAGCTGCAGAAATGTGGAGTCGCCAATAATATATTTAACGGATTTAAACTGGCGGAACAATTTTTGAGAGGTGATGAACTGCAATTTTTTTGCTGGAAAAAAAAATTTGCGTAAAAATGTGACTTTTTTTTTTTGTTATACATCAGAAAAATTGGTTACAGGGAAAATAAAAGCTGCTTGTGAATATGCTTGAAATGCATGACATGTTATCAATTATTGAAGAAAAACATCGTGCAGAAGGACCCTAATATTAGTTACAAGTATTTCCTGACCATACCTGGCTAGAAGGACAATTTAGGAGCTGCAGGTTTGCAACCCAAAGATTTCCGGTCACACCTGTGAGGCAAAATTGTTTTTTTCTTCTTTTGGTTTGTAGACCTTAAAGGGACTGTCAGCACAGGATGACTGATCAACTAAATCCCGCTGCTCGATGCATCATGGCGGGGCAAATCATTTAAACATACCTCCCCACTTGCTTGTTTTCCATCTATCCCCACCTTCCCCCTTTTATTTAATTGTCAGCTCTGGTTTCATAGAGCCAGAAAAGGGCAGAGATAGATGGAAAACAAGCAGGTGGGAAGGTGTATTTACATAATTGGCCCCGCCGAGCACCTGTACTTGATTTTTACAGTCATGCTGTGCTGACAGTCCCTTTTAAAGGATTGTTCCACTACAATGATATTGATCGCCTATCTCCATGATAAATCATCAATATTCAATTGGCGGGAGATGGACACCCAGCAACCTCCACTGTTCATCTGTTCTCTACCATTGGTGGTCGGATGTAAGCCCTTGCGGCCACTATACAGTTGACAGAGCTGTGCCGTTCATCTCCACAGCTGCTTACAGCCGGTTGGTGTAGAGGACAACTGAAAATGGTCACCTCCACTGATCTGCTATTGATGTTCTAGCTCAAAGATGGGTCAGAAATCCGTGTAGTAGAACAACCATTTTAATGCCTTTTCTCTCCAAGGTTACCCCTTTTTCATATGCTTTATTATGGCACTTAAGAAATGGCGGAGGGAACAAGATAAGTGCAATAGGGTGGTATGCAGATAAGTTTGGTTGTATAAGACACAACACTGAAAATGCCTAAAACAAGATCCCAGCTGCTGCAGCCCCACAGGTTGGTTGATCCAATGTAGTATTATGGCTAACAGCTCTCCTGCGCTGCTGGTATTCATCCAATCAAGGAGTCAAATCAAACGTTGGTAGTAAGAGTGCAGTTAATTCTTTTCGAAGTAATCCAACTTGTTAAGGAGAACCACAGAGATTTTGACAATCTTCTGTTCTCCTGAAGAAGTTGGATTACTTCAAAAACCCGTTGAGAATAACCCGCACTGTTACTACTCGCGTTAGATGTGACTCCTTGATTGGATGTACACCAGCAGTTCAGGAGACCATTACTTTCCAATAATCCATATTACGAACCTGAACGTTTACAAACCAGAAGAATAAGCTGCCAAGGAACCGCTGATCCTGCTGTTCCTCCATACAGTAATAAATTTCCTGTTGCTAGGATTGCGTAGAGTGGCTGCAACTTCCCAACTGTTCATCAGCTGATTAACATCTACCACCCCCCCCCCCCCCAGCCTAAAAAAAAAAAATTGCTTTATGGGTGAAATGTATTATTTTTATAGTATGTAAAAATTAGCATTTTTTTGTTTATCTGAGGTTTCTCACCAATTTTTTGTAAGCCTATACACTTCTATAGTAAATGTTTTGCTACTAATGCGGCTTGTCATAACTATACTTTGTCAAAAAATCAGACCGAAGGGACAAGCGGGAATTTATTGTTGATCTTTGGGTTGCTAATAGAGAAAGTAGGTAAATACGGGGCGAGGTAGGAGGTGTATTTCCTAAATTTTTTGTTTTTCTTCACCCTTTTACCCAAAGGGACCTTTTTGTGAATGACTCGTCTATCCAACCTCAAAACTCTCTGGACTTATGTTGCCTTTTGTAATGCCCCTTTTTCAACTTGCTTCTTTTCATGTCCTCTTATTATTCTGTTTCTCTCCTTGATGCGAGGTTCTTATTATCTTTTGTGATCATGATACTAATTCTTTCCATTTTAATTACTTTTGGGATTCTAATTAATTTTCTTTTTTAAAGAGTTAAAGTTAGAGAGAGACTGGTGCGAGATGAGAACATGCATGGGAGTCCAAAATTTGACACCGAGACCTCCACCCAAAAGAAGCATCATGCAGCCCCGGTCTATTATAAGCCATTTCAGTCCGAGAACTCTGCATTTGATAGAGTATATAAGCAGCCAATCTCAAGCCAGCAACCCATCCATGGCTACATCCAACCAGCTAATGTTGCTCATACACCCAAGATTGTTTCACGCACCAAGTCTGACAGCGTCATGGTGTCTGCCTTCACTACCTCACTGAGAAATCCACTGGCAGTCAATGAGGGGAATGCTGATAAATCTCGTCAAATTTATCAAGGACTGTCCAATACAGTTGAGCCCTTCAAAACGATGACTAGTAATGGTAAGCTTCATGACTCTTTTGAGGAAAATCCAAGATATATATCTTCCTATGCGGACAAGCAAAAAAGTAGAGATGTGCCACCTCCTAAGGACACACTTCCATACATGTCACAAAATGTTCTACCCCAGAACAAGGCAAATGAGCGATCGGGGAGAGCCGAAGCCATCATGTATCTGCAGAGTGGATTAACCAGTCAACCCTACAGACCACTTGGACAACCCAAGGAGGTTTCAACTATGAAGCATAAAATGCTTGTGCGCTCAATGTCAGACTCTGGCATGCCAAAATCAGAAGCTATTTCAATAAAAGAATCTGAAGTAGAAAAAGAGATGGTATTTTTGGGCACTGAAGAAGATCCACACATTGCCAATGGAGAAGCTGGAACGGTAAACACCAAGGTGTCTGTGGCCCAGCTCAGAAGTGCATTTTTGGAGACAGCGAATTCCAGCAAAAAAACAGACCCGTGGGTGATGTTTGCAAATTTTTTTCTCCCCATTAATAGTGTGTGACCCCCCCCGCACGTCCTCAACTTACCGCACAATGTTATTAGATTCACTTCTTTGGTGACCGAATAAGACTACTCACACAGAACTTAACTCCCTTGTGGAATGCTTTTGTCTGTCCTCTTGCATGTTTTTGACATTTTGAAGTGTTTGCCGTGCTCTTTACTTTCATCATTATCATTTTGTCTCTCTCTCTCCCTTTTTTCTTTTTCTAATAACCTTCATCTTGATCACAAAGTGAACCCAAGGCTGAAATGCCTGCATCAAGTGTTGATCTTGGTGCCGCCGCCAATGAGCGGGAAAGGGGCCCGCGAAGGCCAAGACTCTATATCTCCCCTGGTGACAATAGAAAGACTTCTGAAAGATTTAGAACCCAACCTGTAACTTCAGCTGAACGCAAAGAAACAGATAGGTACGCACCGGAATGACCAGCTGAAGACCATACAATCGTGACCATGTTATGGTGGCATGACCATGTGTTTTAGGCAACAGTCTAATGGATCAAGCTTTATTTTATTTTTTTTTTGCTTGCCATTTTAAGCTTGAGACTCAAATTAGAAACGACTTTGTTTTTCAACCCCATGTACTTTTTATTTTAGAATATCGATTTGAAGCTTTAGTTTTGGATGCATTGACACCTTCGTAGAAAAAAACACAACCTTAAAACACTTATTCCAATTATTCCACTTCTGTGTTTTTGTTAACTTGCTGTGAAATGAATTTATTCATATTTTGCATGAGTTTTACATGGTTAAAAGACTTCAATGCTTTGAAATAAAGCAGACAAATGATTGTTCTGTCTTCCACAGGACAACGTTTCATCAGTCACCGCCAATGCAGACAGCTGAAGGCAAGTATACATCTTGACACTGTGGGGTTGTTCCTATTTTTTGTCTTTTTCTTTGATCTTTTATTAGATCACAATTAAACTAGAGATCAGCCATGTTACCCCCATTTTCCTAACCATTGTTGCTGGCTGTATGGCAACTAGCTGCAGCAGAAGCCTCCCCCATCTTCCTTGTCTGCAGTTGGATAAAAAAAGATAAAGCATTGCCTCTTAGGCTGGATTCATATACATCTGTGTACACAGGTGCACAAACCAGTCGCGGTCTCCTGACCCACATGAGGCTGTGGAGTTCAGGTCAGGGGACACGCGACCAGTCTGGAAAGTACGATTTACTTTCATTCTTCTCTTTTCAAGCTCCCTTTTCAATCGCTCCAAGTACAGGCGATTGCTGCATCATCGAGAGGAACATTTAAGTGCACCTTCCCTCCTGATTGGTTTCCATATACAGTGCAGACCAAATGTTTGGACACACCTTCTCATTTAAAGATTTTTCTGTATTTTCATGACTATAAAAATTGTACATTCACACTGAAGGCATCAAAACTATGAATTACCACATGTGGAATTATATACTTAACAAAAAAGTGTGAAACAACTGAAAATATGTCTTATATTCTAGGTTCTTCAAAGTAGCCACCTTTTGCTTTGATGACTGCTTTGCACACTCTTGGCATTCTCTTGATGAGCTTCAAGAGGTAGTCACCGGAAATGGTTTTCACTTCACAGGTGTGCCCTGTCAGGTTTAATAAGTGGGATTTCTTGCCTTATAAATGGGGTTGGGACCATCAGTTGTGTTGTGCAGAAGTCTGGTGGATACACAGCTGATAGTCCTACTGAATAGACTGTTAGAATTTGTATTATGGAAAGAAAAAAGCAGCTAAGTAAAGAAAAACGAGTGGCCATCATTACTTTAAGAAATGAAGGTCAGTCAGTGCGAAAAATTGGGAAAACTTTGAAAGTGTCCCCAATTGCAGTTGCCAAAACCATCAAGCGCTACAAAGAAACTGGCTCACATGAGAACCGCCCCTGGAAAGGAAGACCAAGAGTCACCTCTGCTTCTGAGGATAAGTTTATCCGAGTCACCAGCCTCAGAAATCGCAGGTTAACAGCAGCTCAGATTAGAGACCAGGTCAATGCCACACAGAGTTCTAGCAGCAGACACATCTCTTCAACAACTGTTAAGAGGAGACTTTGTGCAGCAGGTCTTCATGGTAAAATAACTGCTAGGAAACCACTGCTAAGGACAGGCAACAAGCAGAAGAGACTTGTTTGGGCTAAAGAACACAAGGAATGGACATTAGACCAGTGGAAATCTATGCTTTGGTCTGAGGAGTCCAAATTTGAGATCTTTGGTTCCAACCACCGTGTCCGTGCCACGCAGAAAAGGTGAACGGATGGACTCTACATGCCTGGTTCCCACCGTGAAGCATGGAGGAGGAGGTGTGATGGTGTGGGGGTGCTTTGCTGGTGACACTGTTGGGGATTTATTCAAAATTGAAGGCATACTGAACCAGCATGGCTACCACAGCATCTTGCAGCGGTATGCTATTCCATCCGGTTTGCGTTTAGTTGGACCATCATTTATTTTTCAACAGGACAATGACCCCAAACACACCTCCAGGCTGTGTAAGGGCTATTTGACCAAGAAGGAGAGTGATGGGGTGCTACGCCAGATGACCTGGCCTCCACAGTCACCAGACCTGAACCCAATCGAGATGGTTTGGGGTGAGCTGGACCGCAGAGTGAAGGCAAAAGGGCCAACAAGTGCTAAGCATCTCTGGGAACTCCTTCAAGATTGTTGGAAGACCATTTCCGGTGACTACCTCTTGAAGCTCATCAAGAGAATGCCAAGAGTGTGCAAAGCAGTCATCAATGCAAAAGGTGGCTACTTTGAAGAACCTAGAATATAAGACATATTTTCAGTTGTTTCACACTTTTTTGTTAAGTATATAATTCCACATGTGTTAATTCATAGTTTTGATGCCTTCAGTGTGAATGCACAATTTTCATAGTCATGAAAATACAGAAAAATCTTTAAATGAGAAGGTGTCCAAACTTTTGGTCTGTACTGTATTTCCTCCTTTTTCTGTCTCTATGAAGCCAGAGCCTTCAATCAAAGAGGGAATTTTAACCATGTTCACGCTACAGTTGATAGAATCTCTTTACTTTTTATGCTGGGAAAATCTCTGCCCGATGAATGTGTTAGGCATCCATCATAGCCTCTGTTTATCGATGACGTCCCTCACTTTTAGACTAATATGTGTTCCGTCGTGTTAGTGTTCATCATGTAATTTTTGAAGTCCATTTTTCCTGTGGTTGCATTGCAGTTATTTGCATCAAATTTTTGCAAAGTGTTGCATGTTGTGTGATGGCAAATCTTTATAACACTTTTGTCTAGAACTGATTTCCCACTTTTTATTTCACCATTTTATAGAATATTGGGACTTTTTAAAAAGTTGCAGCTCCCAAATTTGGCTTAAATCTTAGGTTTTCCCATGAATAAAAGTTAATTTTAATCTATAGGTCTTGGAATAATAATAAGTTCCACAATTGGATGTGTTTAAATAAAATATTCCTGTGCCGAGATAATCTTATAAATGTGTCCCTGCTGTGTACTGTGTAATGGCTGTGTCTGACCGTACAGGAACATGGTCTGATCATACCACAGCTCCTGGCAAGAGAGAAGCAGAAGAGTATACAGACATTACAGCACAGGATCACAGCTGATTCTTTCTTTGAAGTAAAACATTGTTTGAAAGCAGGCAGAGAAATGTTTTACCTAACAAAAACAATAATTTGCAAACCCCTGCTGTAATGTCTGTATACGCTTTTGCTTCCTCCTGCCCAGGAGATGTGGTATGATCAGACCATGTCCCTGTGGTCAGACACGGCCATTACACAGTACACAGCAGGGGCACATTTATAAGATTATCTCAGCACAGGAACATTTTATTTAAACACATCCATTTGTGGAAATTATTATTATTCCAAGATCTATTGATTAAAATTAACTTTAGTTCGAGGGGAAAACCCCTTTTAAGTGTCGCCAGCTACGCCCAGATTACACCCAGTTTTAAGCAGCATCGAATTTGCAAATTTTTGCAGAGAGTATGACGTGCAGCAAAAATGGATGACTCTGATGCCGAAAAACTGGCACAAAGGACTTGATAATCCCCATTATGGATCCATGTAACGGGTGCCATTAAAATCTGTGGATGACGAATGATGCTCTTAGGCCACCAACATGGGCTGCATCGCCATCTACGTAGCTGCTGTAAAAGCTGCTGAAAGCCTATGACACATCTGTTAAATGGATGCTTGTGATGGATGCCAAACAGTGGCATCCAATCAATTTCCATGTTAAAACAAATAAAATGCTTACATTTAACAAAAATATTTTTTTACTGGACTTTGGGATGGAAAAGTGTAATAGATCTGCCTTAAATATATAGGTGGTGGTTCCTTGACCTTGTCTGGCAATGCAAAAATTTTTTTTCTCTATCTCCCTTGTAAAAGTTCCCATTTGTGTTTTTTTTTGACAATACAATAACAGCTTTCTTCCTTCGTTAAACTAGCAGCCGAGGTTTTTTTCTAGTGTATTTAGTGCTTATACACATAGTGGTAGTGAACCTATTGACTTTATTTTCTCCACAGAGGAAGCAAAGGTGGACGAAAGAGCAAAACTTAGTGTCGCTGCAAAGAGGCTTTTGTTTAGGGTAAGTGAGATGTTGCCCCTTGTTAATATCGATGTGACCTTTTGCACAACGGAATTTTCAGGAAATACTTTGACCATGGCTATGGCTATTCATGCTTATTAATAGACCTTGTTATTACGGGGTGAATCATTTTTGGGCAATATTCCATCCAATATGGAAGAGAGGTTAATTATTTCCACCCATGACTCTGTCTTCATTCACCTATGGTAAAATCTGGTGATTGCTTTAATTGGAAAACTTGTTTTTTTCCCCAACCAGGTACAAGTATGATTCCCATAAAACAGATTATGCTTATATAGAGTATTCTTTCTCTGGCATCTTTAAGGGGGCTGTCCAGGCTTTGGGGCTCAAGTGTGCAATCATTCTATCAGTGCGGGGAGCAGTGGGCGCATGAACGCAAGTATGTGACTTGGATGCATGTAGTCTCATGACGACTAGACATCAATATAAGTGAATTGAGTGAGTCAGGACAAGTCTAGTTAGAATGTGGCTGGAAGTATGCCAATTTGAGGGTTCTCAAATCTGCAGTCAGAATTACTGCAGACTAGAGCCCCAAGCCTGGACAACCCCTTAAAATATGCCAGAGAGAGAATAGGGTGTATAAGCTAAATCTGTGGATTTGATTTGTTTTCTCAGCGTAAATCAAGAACGTAAATTATTACTTTTTTTAAATTACATCTCCGTTTTGACGCTTTGGGGTCTTTGTTGATTATACTTTTCTGTAGAACTCAATTACATACTATGACCTCTTGTCTGGAGATGAGCATATTGATTTGCAGGACCCTGGTCTGGTGGCTACATCTGTATTCTATACACCTATCGACCCTTTCGGAGCCTCTTGTGATTAGGAGGCCCAGAGAGATGTCATGTGTGCATCATACCACAATGATGACGCAACGCCGGAGTTACAAATCAGAAGAGGCACCTGGGATTCCCCCACGTAGGAGGCGGTTCACGAGGCTCCAGCATACTGATGTAACCATTGGACCAGGGTTCTGCAAATCCATTTGCTCATCTGTAGTCTTATCCTATGAGATTTAGGTAGCAGTCACATGAGACAAGACCTCATTGTAGGATGCTGGTTATACAGACACCAGTAGGGAAACAGTCAATGGAGCCTCTGAAGCAGCCGTGAAGTTCACAGAACTCCGGTGTATCGGCCAGATCTGTAATCTGTGACCACTCGACGGGAGGCGTGCCAATCTCCTTACTTCTGGCTCCTCTTTGGATTAACCTTGCTAATCAAAAGAAAAGAAGGTAAAGCCGGGCAGTAAGGAGATTCGCAAGTATCCGTCACACAGTTGCGGGCCTGGCCGATGAACCGGAATTTGGCAAATCGATTCTCCCATCTATAATTGTGAATACATTTCCACTTTAAAAAAGTGCACAATCTACTATTTTTAATGTCTTTGAATGTGTTGTCCGCTGTTTTTTTTTATTTTTAGGGTCTTGAATTGATTAAGCGGTCATTGTCGTCTAGTAGTGGATCACCCCTTTAGCAGATTGCCCAGATTGGTAATGCCCAGCGAAATCCATCATAATTGTGGATTTTGACCTTGCCATTGAACTCTGTGGATAAAATCCATCACAGATCCATGCATAATCTGCATCATAAATTGACTGGCTGCACATTGAAAAATCTGGACCACCAGTCAATTTTCAGGTTAAAAAAATCCACACACCATGGGAATTAGGTCTGCTGAAATCTTACCCACTCTGCTACTACTGCAGTTAGAAATTCTGTTAACCTACCCCAAGGACTTGCAGGTCCACGTCACTAGTTCATGGCTGGACCAGAGCCGTACGAGCCTCCTCCTTCCTGTCAGCATCCCTTGCACCACTTTTGATTAGCAGGCCTGTTGCAACATTATGAGTGAGTCACGCCGATGAGGCTGGGCCTACTGTTCAGAAGAGGCGCTAAAGATGCCGGCACTTAGTAGGTTTGCAGGGCCTTCTGACATGGTCACCTTGCCAGGGTCCTGCAAATATTTTTTACTCCATCCTACCGAAAAGTCTTCCTGGCAAGGAACCACGCCACTCTTATCTGAAGGCCGTGCCTGGTATTGCAGTTCACCTCTGTTAACTTGATACCTGTGTTGCTGTTTCTGGAAAATTAAGGACCCTTTTTTTCTATATTCGAGACCCTTTTACTAGTTAAAAGCTGGTTTTCACCACTGCTTATTGCTTTATAGCCATGGCACTCGCTTGTTGTTTTTGGCATTACTACTAAAATTGTAACATTTCCTGAGGACAGTTTCTCAAGGCGCTTTTAATCCAGTGTTCCTGATATCAAAGTCTTGTACTTAACAAGAAACTAGTTGGATCCCTTTACCACCGTACCAGTTTTATTGTGCTGATGTGTAAAATACATTCTGATTTCCCCTTGGATCTTTCCTGATGCCAATATTTTGCATGTATAATCCTGGCCGTGAAGTTTTAAATGAGTTTTCTGGGTGTCCTTTAGGGTAAATAGTAATTTTTTTCCTGTTCTGTTCCAATTGCAGGAAATGGAAAAATCTCTGGACCCGAAAGCTGCTAAGCCACGCTCAAGAAACGCGGCCGTGGACAGGAGGCTCCGGCGCGCGCAGGACCGGTCCCGCACTCAGCCCGTCACTACAGAGGAGGTGGTGATCGCAGCTACGTAAGTGCTGGCACGGTCATAGCTGCTTGTAGTTCGGGGGTTGGGCTCTGTTCCCAGTTTATCAACTTTTGGGGGGACGGACGAAGTGCTTGTAGCTTAGGGACCCCGGCACGTCACAGCACGTCTGCCAAAATGATGGATTCTGAGCGAGCTGCTCTGCGTTTCCAGCGGGAATTGAGACATGAATCACTTGAGCTGTTCTGTAGTGGAGGCTTTTCCAGGAAAACATAGGTCATTATTTCATCCTTCCAGCACCAAATAACGTACGTGCTGAAATTCGAGTCGGTGATACTTAACTAGAAGGTGACGTGAAGCTGCAGCTATCTGGTTTTCTTGTTACAGTTAGATATTTCAGCTTTTTATAGAAATTAAATTTTATTGGTATTTTATAGTTGGGTATCCTCCATGTGCAGTCAGGAACTTTTGCACCGGATTACTGGTGTGAGTCCTTAAAGGGAATCTGTCACCAGGTTTTTGCTCCCCCATCTGAGAGCATCAGGATTTTGGTGCAGAGACCTCAATTCCAATGATGTCACTTATTGGGCTCCTTGCTGCAGTTCTTATAAAATCTCAGTTTTTGCTGCTGCAGTTCTCTGAATGCTGAGCTCTGTATAACCCCGCCCACACCACTGATTGGCAGGTTTCTCTGTACATAGCCAGAAGGCTGCCAATCAGTATTGGGGGTGTGGTTGAACTACTTGACAGCAGGTTTACTAGCCCTCTAGTGATGATCTCCTACTGATAAATGTTTTTATAAAAACTACAGCAAGCAGCCCAGTAAGTGACACATCACTGGAATTGGGGTCTCTGTCGCTACGTCAGATTAGGTATCAAAAAACTGGTGACTGATTCCTTCTAAGGGCACATTAGAAGACTGCAGTCTATTACATGGCATATGGTAAATGGGGGATTTTATGTTTTGCATTGGGGACCAGAATTTATAGGCGATCTTCAGTTCACAGTGAAGATGGTTGTTTTAGGAACGTACCTGACAGATCATGGGCAAACCCTGCAGCCTTGACTTTGGCATGATTAAAGGATGAAATGGCCATGATCAGAGGTTCCTCCAATCCAGGTTGTAAAGCAAAAGGCTTAAGAGCCATGAAAAATACACATACCATTCTGAGAGATGAAGAATGATGAAGCCGTTAACCGCACTTTTAAAAGGGTTAATGACGGCACCGATAAATTTGTCTTTATACCTTATTTCCTGAAAATCTGTAGTTTGGTCTTGTAGCGACCACCTTAAAAACGCTTACATGCTCTTTGCAGCTGTGTTTTCTTCCTGCAGCCACAATCTATGGCTTTTATATCCTATCGCTAAGAAATATTGAAGAAATTGTCCAAGATTAGAAAAGGGGTTCTAATGGCGCCACTCTTGTCCATAGGCTGTGCCTGGTATTGCAGTGGAGACGTGTTTACTTCAATGAGGATGTAATAATGAAAACAGTCCATAGACCAGAGTGGCACTTTTTTCCTTAATACTAGACCAGGGATGTCAAACAAACACACAGAGGGCCGAAATGAAAAATTGGACAAAGTCGCGGGCCAACCAGTATACGGAATAATGGGCCCCTCATAGTCCTCCATACAGAATAATGGGCCACATAGCTTTCCATACAGTACTTTGGGACCCACATAGTCCTTCATGCGAAACATTGGGCCCCACATAGTCCTCCACACAGAATCGGTCCCACATAGTCCTCCACGCAGAATAATGGGCCCCACATAGTCCTCCACACAGAATTGGTCCCACATAGTCCTCCACGCAGAATAGTGGGCCCCTGCGTAGTCCTCCACGCAGAATAGTGGGCCCCCGCGTAGTCCTCCACGCAGAATAGTGGGCCCCCGCGTAGTCCTCCACGCAGAATAGTGGGCCCCCGCGTAGTCCTCCACGCAGAATAGTGGGCCCCCGCGTAGTCCTCCACGCAGAATAGTGGGCCCCCGCGTAGTCCTCCACGCAGAATAGTGGGCCCCCGTGTAGTCCTCCACGCAGAATAGTGGGCCCCCGCGTAGTCCTCCACGCAGAATAGTGGGCCCCCGTCTAGTCCTCCACGCAGAATAGTGGGCCCCCGTCTAGTCCTCCACGCAGAATAGTGGGCCCCCGTCTAGTCCTCCACGCAGAATAGTGGGCCCCCGCCTAGTCCTCCACGCAGAATAGTGGGCCCCCGCCTAGTCCTCCACGCAGAATAGTGGGCCCCCGCCTAGTCCTCCACGCAGAATAGTGGGCCCCCGCCTAGTCCTCCACGCAGAATAGTGGGCCCCCGCCTAGTCCTCCACGCAGAATAGTGGGCCCCCGCGTAGTCGTGGCGGTTCTGGTGTCATGGGCCAAATATCACTCTGCGGGCCAGAGTTTGACATGTATGTACTAGACAGATGAACTTTTTTATATTTCTACACAATTCCTCTATGTAGCTTTGGTTTGGGCTTTATTTTCTGGCTGTGATCTTCTCATACATTTACCATATACATTTTCTCTCTTCTTGGCAGCACCAGCACAGCTATTACTATTACTTGCTATATTATTTTCACCTTTTATTTTTTTTCTTACCTGTTTTCTTTCCTCTTGGCTTATTTTGCTATTCTTCTGTTTTCCTTTTTTTTGCGATGTTAAAGCAAGCCTAGCCCTGCCGCACACACCATGACCACCCACACTGTAACCCCGAGAGTCCCTAGCCCCACTGTCACTAAGAGTTGTGTGCATCGTATCAGGTACTAGAGGGGACGTGTCTCGCATGCCAAACAGGGAGACGGTCAAATGTGACAGATGCCAAATTAATTATTAACCTCGGTTTTAACACCAACTGTTGCTGTTACACTGACACCATGACAGTGTGTATGCAGTGGATGCATGACTTCTAACCTCCCGACAGGTGCGCTCTATAAAAATACTCCCTACAATTTTTTTTTTCAAGATCACCTTTTTAGCATTAAATCATAATTTCTCCCAGAAATATTAAACTAGCACAAAAATGCATATACCATGACCCTTGTGATGTATTTTTTTTCCCTGTATTAAAGTGCATGGCTAGTCAGAAAACACCATTGATAACTGGTTCCTTATCAGAGGCTGGATAATAATGACTGGAAACACCTCTATACACGGTCTCCTCGGCAATGAGCTGTAAACAAAAGAAGTGTTAATATCTCCTCATCTGCTGCAAATTTTCAGAAGTAATAAATTGCAAAAATGCTTCTTTTTAGAAGCATGTCAAGGTGAGGAGACTAAGCCCAATGCTAGTCTGGAAAATATGTAAATTGTCTCTTCATAGAGGAAGAGAACTAGAACTCTAGTGCCACCTATAGGAAGTAGCAATCCTAAAAGTCAATATTGTCCCTTTAACGAGCCTTGTCACATGACTTAGGATAAAAGCCAGAACCAGAAACTCAATTGCAGAGACCGTGTTTCAGGATACTGCCCCTCGTCAGTGCAAAGTGTGAGTTCTGGTTTGGCTGGGTGAGAGGCGTCCGACCGGTATCCAATGGGTAACGTTTCTCCTTCTGAAAAAGTCTCCTCACCTTGACATTCTTAACATGTCACTCTCCGCAAGGAGAAACGTTATCCCTTGGATACCTGTCTGACGCCGCTCACCCAGCCAAACCGGAACTCATACTTTGCACTGACGAGGGGCAGTATCCTGAAACAGTGTCTGCAAATTGAGTTTCTGATTCTGGCTTTTATCCTAAATCATGTGACAAGGCTCGTTAAAGGGACAATATTCACTTTTAGGATTGTTACTTCCAATAGGTGGCGCTAGAGTTATGGTCCTCTTCCTCTCTGAAGAGACCATTTTCTTTTTAGAAGGACTATCGACAAGATCTGTCTGACGATTGGAATAACCCTTCAAGTTTGATTCAAGTGACTATTGAGGTCTTAAAACATCCCATAATAGAGGTGTCTTTAATGAATCTTCGGGTTTTGAACAGTTGAATTTTGACATGCAATGCCATAATAAACCATGCAGAAGACATATGGGTCCTGCTTGTGTCAGAACACGTACATACTTGTGGTGATATTAGAGCTTAATGTGATTGGTTCAGCATGTTTGGTGTCTCGGTGCATGGGGTTTTATGATGGTGGCCTGCTGCAGTATCCGTATATATAGGATTTATGTTTCTTATTTATTATGTTTCCTCTTTGGCTCTAAATTGTAGTTTACAGGCATCCGCACATCACAAGGCTGCGTCCAGAGCAGAAGCGGAAATTGTTAAAGAAATCCAAGCAGAACCTAGTAGTCTCGAGGAACCCGATTCCTCGTCTCTGTCCTTGGCTGAGAAGATGGCTTTATTTAATAAACTCTCCCAACCAGTCACCAAAGAGAAGGCGACTCGAAGCCGGATGGACATCAAACAGCGGAGGATGAATGCCCGCTATCAAACCCAGCCAGTTACTCTGGTGGAAGTCGAGCAGGTAGCTTCTACTATAATAGCTTCGTTGGTTCCTATGTATAGATTTATAATATATAGACTAAAATGTACAAACTTTATCCTAAAAATGATATGAACATATCAAATCTTTTACAAAATTTCCATGGTGAGGTAGATGGGTCTAGTATTTTACATCTAGAAGAATTTTCATATACGGCAGAAGTTGTGATTGTTGCAGTTTGTCTACATCTTCATGATCCGAAGCTTTATCATTGATTTGACATGATCATGACAAGCTATAGCGCAACCAAAAGGTCCAACCAGTTAAATCCATATATTTCCCATAAAGAGTCATCCTACTATTAGGAAACCATTTCCATCGTGAGGTGAACAGGTCCAGCATTTTACGTCTGGAAGAATTTTCATATACGGCAGAAGTTGTGATTGTTGCAGTTTGTCTACATCTTCATGATCCGAAGCTTTATCATTGATTTGACATGATCATGACAAGCTATAGCGCAACCAAAAGGTCCAACCAGTTAAATCCATATATTTCCCATAAAGAGTCATCCTACTATTAGGAAACCATTTCCATCGTGAGGTGAACAGGTCCAGCATTTTACGTCTGGAAGAATTTTCATGTACGGCATAAGTTGTGATTGTTGCAGTTTGTCTACATCATCATGATCCAAAGCTTCATCATTGATTTGACATGATCATGATAAACTATAGCGCAACCAAAAGGTCCAACCAGTTAAATCCATATATTTCCCATAAAGAGTCATCCTACTATTAGGAAACCAAGCCAAAACTTTTTATTTATTAGGCTACTACTAAATAAAAAGTTTTGACTTTGTTTACAAATTTAATAAACTTATCTTAACTTCAATGATTGCCGAAGTTCAGACCCCTGTTGCCTGGCCTCAAAAGTTTATTTTCAAGGCAGCTAGCGGTCTATTAGCCAGGGTTTCCATCTTGTTTTTTTTTTTTTTTTTTTTTATCTGGACAGCCTATCAGGAAATCACAGACCTACAATATTTTTTATGGACACATTGGAAAACCATAATAAATCATTATGGTTATAAGTTATTCATGTCTACAGTCTATAATTTTGCGTTCACTTTGACCTGTAAAATAACTACAGTCAAAATAATCTTTATAAGTTTCTTCAGCTTAAATAAAAAAAAAAAAAAAATCAGACTCCTTAATTTTTGTTATAGACCTGGCAAAAAAGTGCCCTATTTTAACGGACTGTCGTGGAATTTCTGGAAGAATGGCAACTTTGTTCTTAGCTAAGCCAGCCCCCTTCTCTATCTTGACAAAAACCCAACATAACATAATAAGCAAATACCCTGCAGTAAATAAATGAACAGCAATAGTGCATGAAAATAATATAGGGTGCTTTAGTTAACATAATTTTGATTAAAAAAACTGCGAACATCCGTCCAACCACGTCACGGTGACCTTATTAGGGACTGCCCTAACCTCTAATATTAAAGCCTTACCATTTGTAAAGTGATGTACGTGTGGATAAAGACTGAGAAAGACTGAAACCTGGCTAATTGACACCCAGCCATGGGAACTATTTGAATATAATGTCCAAGCTGTTTTTCAATTGGAGGAGGCTGATGAGCAGGGCTGGTCAAATGACCCTCTGTAAGGAAGGCAGCACTAACAAGCAGGAGGAAATTTAATTTTGTAGCTTTTGCTACTAATATAAATAAATATAATATAGATGCATCTAGATCTCTATCCCCAAAATATATAAAAAAAAAAAAAAAAAAGTGGACAATCCCTTTAAGCAAAACTATAAACCCGAATACCTATCTGTACCCATTAGCTGACATGTGTTTTTGGTTTGCCTCTTCAGTTTAAGAACGGAGGTGAGAAGATCGCACCATTATCTCAGACTGTGGTAACATCTGTGGCCACTTTAACGTCTCGATCGTCTCCCGTCTATCCCGGGGACAAGAATGTCACAAAGTCATCTAATTATGACGAGAGAATATCAAGTGTCTCCAGCGCTTCCACTCTGCTTCACACTTCAATGGAGACAGGAAGCTCTACAGAGAGGAGCCTGCCGCTGTCAGAACCGTGGTTTTCTCCGGCTGCCGATAAAGTCAAAGACCAGGAACTGAGGAAACCCATGTTTGATGAGACCAGAGTGTCTGTGGCAGAAGATAGCAGCGGCTTGAGAAAATCTAGTTTTGTTCAGAAGGAAGCCACCTCTCATCCTGTTCTGGATATTACAAGGGAGGAGGAACCTGCCAGGGAGCAGAAGATGCTCGGGCATGTTCTCTCAAGTAAGGGCACGGCAGAGTTATTCAGCGCGCCGTCAGTGTTACAGCCCGCCGTACGGAGAGAGCTGTCAGCAGGAGGAAGCGCCCCGCAGGTACAGGTGGATGACATGCAAGACCAGAAAAGGACTCTGCAGTCAGAAGGGACCCCGTGGAGCGGGAAGAGTGCTCTGGGTAAGAGACTGCTCTACTGCTGAAAATATATGGAATGTTCACCTGAATTATCAAAATACTATTAAACCCTCTCTAGCTTCCTAGCAGCCACCGTGGGCCAGGGAGCTGAGAGATGGTGTGGTGTTTGCAGTGTACTCTTATAGAAAGTTGCAGAATTGACCAGTATATACAGAGGAGCAGCAACCTGCAGCATTCCAGCTGCTGTGGAACTACAACTCCTAGCATGCTGAGTGTGCCCTATTCACAACACCTGGAATGTCGCTGTCTGCTGACTACATTACAATGCAAATTGCCCGGTCTAAAAAAGCAAATAATTAGCGCCATTTTATTAGTAGTAGTATTTATTAATAGTATTTTATTAGTAGTAGTTGGATTTTAGTAGTAGTATTTTATTATTAGTAGTAGTATTTTATTATATGATACCATCTGTGTCTGGATAAGCGGAATAGAAATGGAAGTAGAAATATCTCATTTAGCTTCATACTGTTAATGTCGCTTCCAGCCGCACACACATTTTTATAGTCAAGCCGCATCAATTCGACGACCACTTCCCTATATATGTGGCTGACTTTAGAGGCGCACATAAATGGGAAAATGTACATTCCACTAACAAACGTCCAGATGATGATGGTTGTTGATACTGTTGAAGTTCTGCAACCTGCTGTACCTCCAATGTTTTCCCCGCTCTGTCACCCATTACATTCTTAGGACAAGTTGTCGCTCCTTTGGAGGAGATTCTCCATTTAGCTTACTTCTAGAAATGTTAACCTATTAAGCTCTCCTTCCTTTTGCGCAGATGCTTTATTTTAAGTTCAACATGATTTCTATATATGCAATAGTTAAAATGCTTAAAGTAAACTTAGTTTCTACCTTTTTTTAGAGCCAATTCAAGCAAGTGTCCAATTTTGCAGATGCAAAAAAAAAAAAAAAAAGTAAACATTAATGTATTTCTTTTCAAAGTTAGACCATTTGTAATGTACTCCTTTTACTTTATCTTGCTTACTTTTCTCCATAACTCCATACTGTAAGGGCAGTTTTAGCTGCCTTGTTCTTGCACTTGGTATAGCTGTTTTGAACTGCAGATCTGTTAAGTATCCCAGTGCACCCCAGTGTCAGATCCTCTGCTCCCATCCTTCATGGTCAGACAGGGAGATGGGAGCAAAGCAGTGTGGCTCTGGCTCACGGTATAATGTAATGGGGGATTTGAAGTGGGTCCCACTCCACTAGGACGCCTCAATAGAGCATATAGACAGCTTGTCTTTAAAAGACAATCCCTTTAAAGAGGACTAGTCCCTTTCCATAGATATGTAATTTTTATTTTTACCTGGTGTAAATGCCGTTCTTTACCGGATTCTGTTTTTTTTGGGGTTTTTTTTTCGGACTTATTGCTGCCTCTTCCCTGTATGTCTAGACCTCTGGGTGTGTCTTCTTAAAGGCCACTCCCTTTTGGCAAAAAAAAAAAAAGATTTATGTTCCAGAGAAAGGGGGCCATATATCCAGAAAGGAGAGACGCAAAAACAAAAGAAAAATGTCAATAGATTCAGGAGAACAAGGCATTTCTGCCAGCTAGAACTAAACATATTTATGGCAAGTGCCTGATCCTCTGAACATTACCATAAGTAAGTTCTAAGAAGCCTTTTTGCCATTAGCCGTGTTTGTGAGCTGTTCAGAATTCCCCCCATTATCGTCACAGTGCAGTTATCGCTGTCGTTACCACATTTTATATCCTGGACTTTGATCCTAATGCAGAGCGTGCCGGCATTATTACATCCTCGCGGCTCATTGTCCTGGAAGCTTTGCATTGTTCTAGCCGCTGGGAAACACCTTTTAAAGTTTAGAAGTTTGAGAATTACATTTCGATTTCCAAAGAATTGTTGATGGATTTCTTTACAAATGGGTTTCACTTATTGTTCTTTGTTCTTTTAGTTTGTCTACTTCCCATAATTCATTATTTTTATATTAGATAAAACTTCCGTTTATATGTAAGATACCGGATTAGCCGTATACCGAGCTGTAATGTTCAGGAATGAAGAGGAAATAACTGTAGATTTGTCAAACCCGCATATTCAAAACAAATGAAAGGACCGGTTAAGACCTGCTAAACACAAGCTTGTTACGGTTCCGCACATCCTCAGAAGTCTATGGGCATCATACAGCTCCAAAGAACAAAATTAATAATACTCTCCCAACCCCTCCCGCTCTCGTGCTGACGCTTCCATGCTACCAGCAATCCCGGCGGACTGTAGAGGTGACGCATCAACGTGTCATGTCTGGAGCCTGGTGAACAGAGACCGGCTGGGACCCGAGAAGCTTCGTCATCAGAGTGGTGGCCGATCTGCTGTACCGGTGTGCACCTCCAGTTTTATATGGAGGATTTTTATTTTTTAAACCTATAAAGCTAGTACAACAACCATTGCTGTGTGTAAAAATAAATAAAAAATATAAATATATGATAGGGGTCATTCAGCTTTCCCATATGCTCAAATGGCAGATGTTTCATGGAACCCCTATGAGATCTGTATTGGTTGTCACACAGTAGATAAGATGCAAATACTAATCAGAACATTCTTTTTTTGTCTGGAATTTTGGTTCAATTTCTCAAATCCGATCATCTGCAACCTGTTTGACGAGGTGTTGTAAAACTACAACTCCCAGCATGTCTTGACACCACATGTATGCCAGACAAGACCACAGATTGCCGTTGTCATCTATGCAATACTATTCCACATCCAATGTTGAGTTTTGACGTACTGGTGCAGCAATGTTTTTTTATCAGTGACTAAAGTATCACGTTGCAGTCACCGAGCCGTATGTCAAAGGATGAATTAGTAATACACAATGTACAAGGCAATGAGGGTAATTGTGACCTCGGGCCATCGGATTTTAAAGATCGGGGTCAGAACCGACAAGTCATTTGTCTCCTCCTTGCTTTGATGTTTGTTTTTCGCGCCCCCTGGTGGCAATCGCAATGTTTCCTTCAGATTGTGGTTGCCAACTTTCGCTGTAGATTGGAGCATTCACGGTTAAGACTTCTCCGTAAAGGTTTATGTAAGGTGGGATTTTCGGAGCCCGTACTATGTGACTTTGTATCCCATGTGTGTTAAACATAATACTGATTCTTTTATTACATCACTTATATATTTATTAATACACACAGGTGCTAAAGCAGGGGTGGGGAACCTTTTTCCTGCCAAGGGCCATTTGGATATTTATACCATCATTTGGGGGCCGCACAAAATTGACTTGAAAATTACCCTGATCAAATATTTAATTAACTCTCAGCAGTTGTACCGAACACAGATGTATATTATACTGCAGATCTCTTCACATTAGGAAATTCATCACTTCTCACGTTACATTTATAGAACTCAGGCAGTGGGAGATCTGCAGTATATATCACATAGGAGACACCGAGACTGCTGCCTAGACGTCGCATGGGAGGCGCCGGGGCTGCTGCCTAGACGTCGCATGGGAGGCGCCGGGGCTGCTGCCTAGACGTCGCATGGGAGACGCCGGGGCTGCTGCCTAGACGTCGCATGGGAGACGCCGGGGCTGCTGCCTAGACGTCGCATGGGAGACGCCGGGGCTGCTGCCTAGACGTCGCATGGGAGACGCCGGGGCTGCTGCCTAGACGTCGCATGGGAGACGCCGGGGCTGCTGCCTAGACGTCGCATGGGAGACGCCGGGGCTGCTGCCTAGATGTCGCATGGGAGACGCCGGGGCTGCTGCCTAGACGTCGCATGGGAGACGCCGGGGCTGCTGCCTAGACGTCGCATGGGAGACGCCGGGGCTGCTGCCTAGACGTCGCATGGGAGACGCCGGGGCTGCTGCCTAGACGTCGCATGGGAGACGCCGGGGCTGCTGCCTAGACGTCGCATGGGAGACGCCGGGGCTGCTGCCTAGACGTCGCATACATGATTACAGCGCATATACAGGACAGTGAGCAGTGACTGTCTTGCACAGACCCAATGACTGGAAGCGAGCAGCTGCAGGGAGAATATTAATTTTTTCCTTGTAGTCACTGCTCCACTAAGACAGCCAGACATGACACAGGTTCTCTTTAAGCTATAGGGGTAATCTGCATGTAAATAGCACTTGTCGCCAGTTTTGGCAGATAACTAAAACTATGCCTTATTCAGCGACAGTGCTGCACTCCATAAATGCTTGTATAACCCCTATGATACCCCCTGTATAACCTCCAAAAACCCTTTTAAGTTCTCCTGCGCTGCATGGAAATCGGGTCTGTCTGGTCCGATGGATGTGATTTTGGGCATCTCCATCTCTCCCTCTGGCTTATGCTCGCCGTTGTCCTAGTAGGGCAAAACATATAGTGCTGACGCGAGCCGCGATTTTTGTGCACAGACATCTTGAATGAGCACTAAAAGCTGGGTTATCTTAACCAAGCCGTCTCTCTTTTCCTTTTAAATAGCACCTACTACTTTTGTATGTACCGGTATTAAACACTAGTCTCTAAAATAATAGTGAAAGTCTGCAGTGGGCATCATAAATTTTTTCCCCTGTCACTCGCCTGCCATCAATTGACAGACTACATATAAATGGTGATAAATGGCATTTATTAACTTGCTATGGAGCATCTGTTAGGGGATGTAATTTGACCAATTCAGTTAAGGGATTGTACAGAACTTAAAGGGAATCGGTTAGTAGGATCAACCCTTGTAAATTGTCTGTGGCCATGCAGGTCATAGGAAACTGAATAAAATGATACCTTGATATCTGCGATTCGATGTCTAATTACAGAGAAATCCACATTTTTCTTATATGTAAATGAGCTGGAGGCAGATCCTCAGTGAGGCAGACCCTCACTGAGGATCTGCCTCCAGCTCATTTACATATAAGAAAATTGTGGATTTCTCTGTAATAAAACATCAGATCACAGAGATCAAGGTATCATTTTATTCAGCTTTCTATGACCTGCATACCCATATATATGGCTTATGAGGGTTGATCCTACGGACAGATTCCCTTTAAAGAGTAACCATTGTATTTTTTCTTCTTTCATAAATGGTACTAGTGAAAATAAGAACTTTGTAATATACGAGACAAATCCGTTCTTTCTCTAATAAACCCCCACGACAGCACACAGGAGGATGTAACCCCACCCTTATAGGGACAGGAAATACGAAGAGGTTTAAATAGCCCCTCCCACATCCTCCCTCCAGTGTTATTTCCTGTCCCTATCAGGGATAAAGAGGTCATCCCCGGTATGCTGGGCCGGCGACAGGCACTGGGGGAAATCTACTAGCTGGGCAGCGGAGGATCGAGCGGTCTTTACCTCTCCTCCTCAGGTTGCTGCTCCCGACTCCTCTGGATTCAGGACCCCCTCCTGCAGTCCGCGCTCTCGGGCAAGGTCTGCGGGAACTTCTGACCGGATGCCTCTGTGAGCTCTCCGGTCCATCTCCTCCTCCTCCTCTCCCCCGCTGGATGCGCGGGCGATGCCAGCTCCAGGATGTGGAGTTCACGCCGCTGTGCCGGAAGGGACGATGGATGAGGACATCCCTTCCGGCAGGTCACTTCCGGCAGGTTGCGTTCCACTATGAACCGCATCAAAAGGCTATGGGGGAAGAAGAGCGGAATGCCGCCGGTGATCAGAAATCTTCACCTGGACACTGGGGAGGAGCCCTCTAAACAGAGGGAGGCGCTGGTCCAGTCGCCCATAAAAGGAGCCCTGGACAGGAAGACCTCTACAGGTAGGACAAAACCATGTCTGTTGAAGCTTCTCGCTCTGCATCTGTAGAGCCCAGCGCCGGTCCGGTCCCAGTAAGTATGGCACTGGTAGTCCATCTCCCAGATGCAGGAAATAGTGATTATAGCTCCTCTCCCCTTCTCCCCTCTCGTGTAGGGGGACAAGGAACCTGCATCTGGAGAAAAAGTTAAACCGTCACGCAGATGTCCCATCTGTACAAAAAAAACTATCGTCCTCCCATAGAAAGCCCCTATGCAAGGACTGTACGGAGAAGATTATCAGGCAGGAACAACCTTCCTTAATGGAGGAGATGAAGAGGATTGTACATCAGGAGATCAAATTCTCTTTAGCCTCGGTTACGCTCCCTACGCCCTAACCTAGTCAGGGTTCTACATCTACTCCCTCAGCAGCCAAAAAGAGGAAGATTAGCCCGCCAGAGGGAGGGGAGGAAGACTCTCAAGAGGAGATGTATATCTCGGAAGATCTTCCAGAGGAAGGTGAACTAAGTCCAACCCCTGATAACTCCCAACGAGAGAGATATTACTTTCCATCAGATAGTTTGGAGGAACTCCTCATGGCAGTAAGGAGAACTATGGAGGTCGAGGAAGAAAAAGTGCCCCCAACCGTACAGGATCAGATGTTTGGGGGGCTACGTTCCAGGAAAAAATTGGTGTTCCCTATACACCAGAGTATTAGGGACTTGGTCTTAGAGGAGTGAGAATCTCCAGAAAAGAGATTAAATACCCCTACAGAGTGAAGGGATAGATTTCCTGTGGACAATGAGACAGCAGAATGCTGGTCTGAAGTCCCAAGAGTGGATATCCAGATTGCACGAGTAGCAAAGAAAACCACACTACCCTTTGAAGATTCCTCTCAATTAAAAGACCCCTTGGAACACAAAATGGAGGGGACTACTCGGGAAATCCTGGGAGACCTCGGCAACACTATTAAGCACCAACGCAGTCTCTACGGGCGTAGCTCGATCAATGGCTCGTTGGCTAGATCAACTGAAGGAACACCTAGTTCCAGGCACCCCTAGAGAAGACATCTTTGCATCCCTACCGCTTCTACAGAAAGCTACAGCATTTTTAGCAGACTCCTCTGCAGAATCCGTGAGCGTGGCGGCAAGAGCATCTGGGCTATCAAACTCTGTAAGAAGGGCCATATGGTTGAAATCCTGGAACGGCGACGTGGCATCAAAAATGAAGTTGTGTTCGATCCCCTTTAAGGGGAAATGCATGTTCGGGCCAGCTCTAGATGATCTTCTATAGAAGGCCTCAGACAAGAAGGCCCTCCCGGAACCTAGGAATGTGAGCAAGAGGCCTTTTCGTCCCTCCCAAGAGCAGACCCCTCAATATAGGGGTAAAGGCAAAACAGGACGATGGAGCTACCCAAAAGGTAGAGGAGGCATAAATCTTTTTCTCTCCCAAAACCAACGTCAGAACAGACCATGACATCAGGACAGTCGGGGGCCGCATCTCGAATTTTCTCCCTCAGTGGAAAGAAATCTGCTCAGACCCATGGGTCCCGAGGGTTGTCAAGTTCGGAGTAAAAATTAATTTCTCCTCCTATCCTCCAGAGAGGATAAGGTTAACACCGCTCTCCTCTGTCGTCAGGCCACCCTGATATCCGGTCTTACAGACTTATTGTCCTCAGGGGTGATATCCCTGGTTCCTAAAAGAGAGATAGGCACAGGACATTATTCCAGACTCTTCCTAATAAAAAAAACTAAATGGCTCACACAGAGTTATAATCCATCTAAGGCCACTGAATCAGTATATCCACTACCAACGATTCAAGATGGAATCCATCAGGTCGACGGTCCCCCTGATAGGACAGGACCATGTCATGGCCACAATCGACCTCCAGGATGCATATTACCACATCCCCATAAATCCACTTCACAGGAGGTTCCTAATATTCGCAGTGGCTCAGGGGGATCAAATAGTCCACTATCATAATGTTCTCCCATTTAGAATTTCATCAGCCCCACGAATATTTACAAAAGTCATGGCAGAAATCATGGCTTATATCAGGGGTCAGAGCATTTCAATAGTACCATACCTCGACAACCTGTTATTAATCAGGCCCTCAGTACCAGTACTCCGAGAACATCTACAGTTGACCACTCAGATACTATCGTCTCTGGGCTGGTTAATGAACCAGAAAAAATCAGATATGGTTCCCTCCATGACAAAAACATTTCTAGGAGTACTATTGGATTCCCACAGCCAGATGTCATTCCTGCCCAAACAAAAACAGGTCATGGTAAAAGCAAAAATCAATGTCCTAAGGAGCAGAAGATCAGTATCATTAAGGTCCTCGGGTCTATGACATCCTGTATTCAGATGGTGTCCTGGGCTCAGACGCATACCCGAACATTACAGACCCACATCCTTACAAATTGGGACGGATCCCCACAGTCTCTGAACAGGAGAATCCCTATACCACCACGAGTAAGGACCTCTCTATTCTGGTGGCTGAACCGAAAAAAATCTGAACAGAGGAGTACCATGGATCCAGAATCTGCTGGTAACCATAAAGGTGGATGCCAGCGAAAAGGGATGGGGAGCCATGGTCTCCCAAGAGCTATTCCAGGGTATATGGACCAAAGAGGTGAGCCAACGCTCATCAAATTTCAGAGAACTTAAAAGCCGTAGAGGAAGTCCTCAGAGCAGCAGAGCCTCTGGTCCAGAAATCTCACATTCAGATATTTTCCGACAAGATCACCACGGTAGCCCACCTTCGTCATCAAGGGGGCACAAGATACGAAAGCTTAAAAGCAATCTCAGCAAGAATATTCTCCTGGGCCGAAGAACATCTTCTATCCTTGTCGGCTCTTCATATCAAAGGTTCAGTCAATATCCAGGCCGACTTCTTAAGCAGAACAAAGATTCATCCAGGAGAGTGGAGCCTAAACCCAGACGTCTTCCAGATGTTAGTCGAGTGATGGGGCTATCCAGAGGTAGATCTCTTCGCCGGACACCAGAACGCGAAAGTACCTCAATATTTCTCCCTGGATCCAAACGGCCCTTGCCTGGGCGTGGACACATTCGCTTACAAATGGGAATTCAAACTAGTGTATGCCTTTCCCCCACTACCTATCCTTTCAAAAACCTTACAGAAGATAAGGACCGAAGGGACCAGAGTAATCCTAGTGGCCCCTCGCTGGCCGAAAAGAAGTTGGTTCGGAACATTAACCAGTCTGAGTGTGGAGAGTCCTCTAATCCTTCCTCCCATCAAGGATCTCCTTCTCCCGGTACCGAGTCACCATCCGGATCCCCAGAGACTACACCTAACTGCCTGGCTTCTGAATTCCTGATATTAAAAACAAGAGGCTTCTCAGAGAAAGTCATCAAAACTCTCCAGAAGAGCAGGAAACCTGTAACGAACACCATTTACCATAAGATCTGGAAAACCTTCTTAAGGTGGTGTACACCCACTCGCCCAGACCCTCTTAGGGCTGATGTGGCTCAGATTCTAGACTTTTTACAAGAAGGCCTGGATAAAGGTCTCAGACCTAGTACTCTTAAGGTCCAGGTAGCGGTGTTAAGTTCATACTTCGATCAAAGACTAGCGGAACATCAGTGGGTGAGAAGATTTATGACAGCAGCCACCCGCATCCACCCTAGAGTAACAGACCTGGTTCCCCCCTGGGACCTTAACATTGTTCTGAAAGGGTTAACCCTTCCACCCTTTGAGCCCTTGGCAACCATAAGACTGGACAGGCTGACCTGGAAAACTGCTTTCCTGGTGCACATCCATCGAACATATTTGCAGAGCTGCCACATGGTCCTCAATTCATACCTTCTCCAAACACTACAGACTAGACCTAATGTCTGTTGGAGATTTAGCCTTCGGAAGGAAGGTTCTTCAGGCTATTGTCCCTCCCTAGTATATCTTTGGTATACCTCCTGTGTGCTGTCGTGGGGGTTATTAGAGAAAATAGAATTAGACTTACCGGTAATTCGGTTTCTAATAACCCACCACGACAGCACGGGTAATTCCCTCCCCCTCGCTTATTGTTTCTACGACCGCTTGATCAATAGAAATAAAAATGAATTTGCAGCATCTATACTCTTGTGGTCCTTTGTAATAACACTGGAGGGAGGATGTGGGAGGGGCTATTTAAACCTCTTTGTATTTCCTGTCCCTATTAGGGTGGGGTTACATCCTCCTGTGTGCTGTCGTGGGGGGTTATTAGAAACCGAATTACCGGGAAGTCTAATTCTATTTTTCTCCTGCTAAACTGATCTTTCATTCTCAAAATTCTCAGTTAACAAGTGAAATCTGTATTTTAGGCAATACAGATTTTCCCATTTACAGAGTTAAAAGATGACACTTGTCGCTCATAAAGTGTTGTGGAGTACTATAACCATAAATCAGGAGAACTTGTAGCTGAATGTCTGTCTGCTTCTATCCTCCCTCCTCCAGAGAATTTCAAAAGCACCAACTGTTATCTCCCATCTCGGTAATCTGATTATCTGCCTTCACTGAATATCAGAGATCACCCAGTAATGGAGAGTGAAAAGATCAGTCCAGGAGGAGAAAGAAGCAGATATATTACAGTTTCTTATTTTCATGTGTACTATTGATTTATGAAATTAAAATGACTGTTACTCTTTAAATTGGGCTGAGCTGTAATACCAGGAGGTGCCAATAAGCAAGGCTGGCACTGTTTTTGGACAGAGAACCTTTCTCTACACCCAGACTATTTCCTCAATATAATGTGTTGCATTGGAAGCTTGTTATTCCTTTCTGAGCAGCAGTCATATAGGCGAACGAGCCCCCCTTCGCCCGCCTGCCTGTCTGGCTGAGCGAGGCCTGCCTGCCTGCCTGGCCGAGCGAGACCCCCCTTCGCCCGCCTGCCTGGCCGAGCGAGACCCCCCTTCGCCCGCCTGCCTGGCCGAGCGAGACCCCCCTTCGCCCGCCTGCCTGGCCGAGCGAGACCCCCCTTCGCCCGCCTGCCTGGCCGAGCGAGACCCCCCTTCGCCCGCCTGCCTGGCCGAGCGAGACCCCACCTTCGCCCGCCTGCCTGGCCGAGCGAGACCCCACCTTCGCCCGCCTGGCCGAGCGAGACCCCCCCTTCGCCCGCCTGGCCCAGCGAGACCCCCCCTTCGCCCGCCTGGCCCAGCGAGACCCCCCCTTCGCCCGCCTGCCTGGCCGAGCGAGACCCCCCCTTCGCCCGCCTGCCTGGCCGAGCGAGACCCCCCTTCGCCCGCCTGTCTGGCCGAGCGAGACCCCCCTTCGCCCGCCTGTCTGGCCGAGCGAGATCTCTCCTTTCGCCCGCCTGCCTGTCTGGCCGAGCGAGACCCCCCTTCGCCCGCCTGCCTGTCTGGCCGAGAGCACCCCCCTTCACCCGTCTGACAGTGACAACATTGTGACTTGTCTCTGCTAGCCTCTTTCTCTGTTACACAGCACAGGATGTTGTTAACCTGCTCTGTAACAATGTGGCCGTCCTGCCCTGGTGCCCTGAGGGAAAGGTTATGGAAGGTGCCACCTCCAATGACTCATTCGCTTCTCATTCAGAAGCATTTTCCTTCCTATGAAGTGTTTGCAGCTCTCAGCATTATGCATTTGTGCTGCTGAGATGAATATGCCGGCGAGTGGTGAGTGCACAGGACGCTCAGACATGCAGACAAAACGATGGATTGCATTAGGTCTTCCGACGTGACGACGGGGTGGAGGGCAGCGGTGATACATTTGCATTTCAGGTCTAGAATTGATATCATTTTTTTTTTTTTTAGGAAACACATGTGTAACCAAGGGGATGAGCTCAGCTGGGCAGATTACAGCGGTGGAGCTGGAATAGGAGGAGGGGGGGAGAGGTATACAAGTCTGCGAGCCATGTGACTGCTCACTAACGCTGGGCTTTTCTTCACAATAAGCAGAGATTGTCGAGCCGCCGGCCTCTGAACCTCTTGGCACCGCCGCAGCATCACAAGCAGTTTCTCACACTTCGCCTGCGGGATTCATCAGACCGCAGGCATCAGAGCTAGAAGAGTGCAAGACCCCGGAGAGGACAACTGAAATTTCCCCAGACGCCGACACCAATTCAGAGGAAGATCTTGACCTCTCCGGCAAAGGCATGTCCATCCGAGACAGGTAATCGTTATTCTACGAAATGCAAAATAAAATGAGTAATGTTTAGTGCGTGATGATAAATTAGAGCCCTCGATAATCCGGAGAATACCTCCTTTACTTAATGCAATGGGTATTTCAGGGAAAGGGTAAAAAATATAATTGTTAGATATGATATGCGAGATCCTCTCCAGTCCATTAATAATTGTTATGAATACTGAATTAGGAGCTAAACACCAAATTCTAGAGAAAATAGATCGCGGAGGAAATGCATCTGATTATTGATTATCAGAATGAGCGGATACACTACAGTACGTTGTATTCTGCTGTCAGGGCATACTCCTGACCTAGCTGAGGGACTGGGACTCATATTCTAGTCTGAATCATATGTTTCTCATTACTTAGTCCCTCGGATCATGCACTCTATAAAAGCGAGGCTTCCAGGCGCTCCTACTATGTGTTGTGACGCAACGTTCTTATCTTCCTTGACAGCCCCTGGGGATACAATGAGTTTCTGTCTCTTTTTATAGAACTTTTCAGGGTCCGAGCGCTAATCTGTTAAAATGTAAGTAGTCTCTGGACTTGGCAGATGACTGTATTTCACCCTCCATCTCAGATGTCCGGCAGAGTTGAACGTGGTGTAAAACGTTCTGTGTTTTCTTCAGTTGTGTCTAATTGTTGACCATCATTACGTCTCATGGGATAATTTATTAAATGGGGATAAACAAATTACCAGATGGGTGATGAATGTTAAGATCTTTGTACATCTATGGCCAGAATGGGGTCCTGTGTCCCACTAGCCACCTCCATCAGTGGTGTAGACTTTGAGCAGTTGTCCGCGTGCAACCATCTTGAATTCCTCTTGGCTGATGTCTTCTAACAGAATGAAAGGGATGACATGGAACCTCCGCCGGTTCTGAAGATCAATGTGGGTATGACAGGTGAGGCCCACACCAATCTAACCGTTATCACCTATCTGGTAATCCCTGTGGGTTTCACCAATATGACCACCACTGATCTCCAGAATGGGGTTTACTTTTTTCCCCTCTAGCTTCAAGAGCGCAGCCAAGAGGAGATAGAGGAGTTAGTAATGCGTCATCCATGGTACTGACAAAGATGGTGAAGCTTGTGAGCTGAGGGAGGGGGTAACCCTGGACCCCCATTATGGGCACTGATCCTGGTCCTGGTCCTGGCAGTGGGATGCACACCGATCTAACACATCTCCTCCTATCCAATAAATGGGTGATATTTTTATTTCATTGGAATACCACTTTAAAAAAATTCTATGTGTAAAGCTTTAGCAATTGAATGAAAGCACCACCAAAAATGCTAAACTTGTATAGTCCTGCTAAAAAAAACAAGAAGTTTGAGGCTAAAAGAATGACTGACTGTGTAAATGTACAGTATTTTATATATCAGTAGTGTTGGGTATCTGTTTTCTGTAGCCTGATCATTTTTTGGATGGAGGAAGCTGCATACTCAATGCCCTCCCATACTTTAAGAACTTTGGCACTCTTATTCTGCAGGGCCAGTCTTGAAGTCTGTGTGATGGCGCTACAATAGGCTTACTTACCTAAATTCTGTTGCATTGCATAAAACCAAATGCCAGGGGGTTGGGGGTGTCTAGACAATTGCTTTTGCAGAGTAGCATATCCTTTACTGTTATTGTGCAAAAAACCTTAATGAAATGTTCTTTTGGGTCTCTGTGGACTGCATGACTTGCTAAGAATGTCTCCCAAACAATGTGGCATATTATTCCTTCTTAGGCTGGCTCTGTTGAAGAAGAGCGGGGAGGAAGACTGGAAGAACAGGCTTAACAAAAAACAGGACCACAGCAAAGTGACTGTCATAGAGCGCAGCTCGCGCACCCAGCTGCAAGAAATTGAGCAGTCGCTGAAAAAGAAGGTAAAGAGAACCATGTTAGGAATAAACTGTCCGCCTGGCCCCAGCACGATGATATCTAACAGTGCTGCTTGCCGCTAGCTAATTGCTACTATAGAGCTGAAGCAGGATTCACACAGTACTTAACTCTGACCACAAGGTTTCTAAACCCAATCCTATTTAGCTCCTGGGAGCCGAGCTCTGCACCCGCGCGGTTAATGCACGTGAACTTTTTATGTGTGTTTGTTTTACTAGTTTCTTGGAAAATCGAAATGGGTTTTAAGGCAATAAAATGGTTGTTACGACCAGTGAGGGAGCTAGAAAGGTACATCTGCACTGTCGCCTACTTCTTTGTGGCCTCTATTCTGCTTGATTAACAGTTTATATTGTTTTTAAAAGTTTACAGAACTTTAGTTGTATTAGAGGCACGAGAGAGAATTTTTTTTCTCCCCCCTCCTATGTGTTCATTTTTATTTTTCTTCCCATGTAGTGTTTGCACATATGTCTATTTTTGATCATGCTTGTTCTGGAACAGCTGACAAATTGCCGATTATTGCAACATGATTGTTATTCTGCATCAAGGACAATCTGAATTAAAGGCGTTCTTCTGCCAGGCTTTTTTTTTTCCCACGTTCGCTAAACTTGCCCCCCAAATTTTCATGTGTCCAATGGACCACTGCTGAGGAAATGGTTTGACTGCACAGTCAGGTGACTGGTGGTTGAAACTTCTGCCATTCTGCTTTGGTAGGGACTATCGGAGTAGCAGTCCTTGAGCGATGGCCAGATGGGCAAATTTGGGTGGTAAGATTTAGAGATGAGCAAACTTAAAAGTTGTGGGTTTGTGCCGGGCAGTTAGTGTCTGGTGCTAAATGCCGAACACTGACTTTCCCTGGAAGTCCGTTGCAATGTTTGGCGTTCCGGGGGAAGTCCGTTGCAATGTTTGGCGTTCCGGGGGAAGTCCGTTGCAATGTTTGGCGTTCCGGAGGAAGTCCGTTGCAATGTTTGGCATTCCGGGGGAAGTCCGTTGCAATGTTTGGCGTTCCGGGGGAAGTCCGTTGCAATGTTTGGCGTTCCGGGGGAAGTCCGTTGCAATGTTTGGCGTTCTGGGGGAAGTCCGTTGCAATGTTCGGCGTTCTGTGGGAAGTCCGTTGCAATGTTCGGCGTTCCGGGGGAAGTCCGTTGCAATGTTCGGCGTTCTTTTCTTACCCAGACCCAAAGTTCAAGTCTCCATTGTTTTCAAAGGAGTTTTGGTTCAATGTCGGGAAGACCCGAGCTTCCACGGGTTTGCTCATCCCTAGTAAGATTGGCTTTTTTTTATTTTCCTAAGGATGTTTTCCATTCTGTTGTATAACAGAATGGAAAACCCCTTTAACTGGTGGGCTGTTCTTGTAGCATAAAGGGGGTCTCCAGCTGCTCATGTGCCAACTGCAGTTCTGCTTCTTGTGCATCTGGTTGTTCTCCTTTGCTGCTCGTTTTTTTTTTTTTTTCCCTGCACTTTATGGTCTCCTGTTGTCTTTTAAGCTAGTGATTGATTGTTAATGAGTTAAATCTGTGCAGATCTAAGCAGATACGTCCCTATATATTGAGACTTAGTTAAGGGGAGGCATTTATGCGGGGGCATTTATGCATATAGCATTTATGCATACTTTATCGAAGTGCCATAATTTAGCAAAGTGCCCTGGCAGTTAGAAAATGGCAGTTGGACAGGGCAGGAGACAGGTAAGACATGCAAGACAATTAAACAAACTTGCTTCCAGGTCATCTTTTTGGCAAACAGTATTCACCATTTGTATCTGTGCCATTTATACTCTGGTTGCTACAATCATCCACATTCACCGTTCACCCACAAATGCGGCACACTTCATCCATATTAATCCCTCACTCCTCTCTTCTCCTATGTACAGTTGTCATGCTCTCTTCACAATGTTATACCACGCAGATCCATTCATTCCCACCATACAACGCAGGAAACGCTCTCACAAATCACTCAATCATCTGCTCACTCTCTGTATCTTCCTTCTATTAGTCGCAGGTGATATTTCTCCCAACCCAGGACCCTCCAGTAATAATAACACTAACTCTTTCCCTGTTACATTCAGAAACCCTGCTAATCTCATTAATATTCCCTGCATATCTTCTGTCTCATTCAACTGTGCCCTTTGGAATGCACGCTCAGCTTGTAATAAACTCTCTTACATCCATGACTTTTTCCTCTCTAATTCCCTCAACCTTCTGGCTCTCACTGAAACCTGGATCCAGCAGTCGGACACCACCGCCGCTGCAGCTCTCTCCTATGGTGGCCTACATTTCTCTCATACCCCGCGACCTGACAACAGATCAGGTGGAGGTGTTGGTCTGCTTCTTTCAACAAAATGTACTTTTCAGGTTATCCCCCTGTACCCTCCCTTATCTTCCCGTCCTTTGAGGCCCACACAGTCAGACTCTACCGGCCCTTCTCCCTGCGAGTGGCGGTTGTCTATCGCCCCCCAGGTCCCCCCCGTCAATTCCTGGATCACTTTGCTGCCTGGCTTACAAATTTTCTATCCTGCGACATCCCCACGATAATCATGGGAGACTTTAACATCCCAATTGGCGATCCTCTTTCCCCATCTGCCACGCATCTTTTATCATTAACCTCCTCCTTCGGCCTTTCACAGCTTGCTAATTCTCCTACACATGAGGACGGGAACACATTGGACCTGATCTTCTCCCGGCTTTGCTCAGTACATGACTTTACTAACTCTCCCCTTCCACTCTCTGACCATAATCTTCTTTCATTCTCTGTCAAGAACTGTGACTTTACTCAAGACACTCCCACCGTCCACACTTATAGAAATTTACACGCCATTAACACCCAGAAATTTATAAAAAGGTTGCAATCATCATTGGCCCCAATCTCCTCCCTCTCATGTCCCGAATCTGCATTGAAGCATTATAACAAAATAATGCTATGCGCCCTGGATGAAGCCGCACCTCCTACACAAAGAACAATTCGGCATAGACGGCGACAACCCTGGCACACGCCTCAAACACGTCTTCTCCAGAGGTACTCCAGGTGCGCTGAACGGCTGTGGAGAAAATCAAATCTGCCCGAAGATTTCCTCCACTATAAATTTATGCTGAAAACATATAACTCTGCCCTTCACCTCTCCAAACAAACCTACTTTAACAACCTCATCATCTCACTTTCCAATAATCCTAAACGACTCTTTGACACGTTTCATTCTCTCCTCAATCAAACAGCACAGGCCCCGACCACCGACCTCAGCGCTGACGATCTGGCTAACTATTTCAAAGAAAAAATTGACCATATCCGACAGGAAATTTTCTCCCAATCCCCAAATGTTATGCATGCTCCCCCCCGCCACATTGTATCTTGCTCATTTTCTGACTTCGAACCAGTCACGGAAGATGAAGTGATCAGGCTCCTTGCATCTTCTCGCCCTACCACCTGCACCAGCGACCCTATTCCCTCACATCTCCTTCAGTCCCTTGCTCCAGCTGTCACCTCTCACCTAACTAAAATTTTCAACCTTTCCCTCTCATCTGGTATCTTTCCCTCTTCTTTTAAACACGCCAGCATACAACCATTACTTAAAAAACCATCCCTCGACCAGAACTGCACGGCCAACTACAGACCTGTTTCCAATCTTCCCTTTATCTCTAAACTCCTGGAACGCCTGGTCCACTCCCGTCTAATCCGCTATCTCTCAGACAACTCTCTTCTTGACCCTTTACAATCTGGTTTCCGCTCTTTACATTCTACTGAAACTGCCCTCACTAAAGTCTCTAATGATCTACTAACAGCTAAATCTAATGGTCACTACTCCCTGCTGATTCTCCTGGATCTCTCTGCAGCATTTGACACTGTGGATCACCAGCTCCTCCTCACTATGCTCCGCACTATTGGCCTCAAGGACACGGTTCTCTCCTGGTTCTCCTCTTATCTCTCTGACCGCTCCTTCTCTGTGTCTTTTGCCGGCTCCTCCTCCTCTCTCCTTCCGCTTACTGTCGGGGTTCCTCAAGGATCAGTCCTAGGCCCCCTTCTTTTCTCCTTATACACCGCTCCTATTGGACAAACAATCAGTAGATTCGGTTTTCAGTACCATCTCTATGCTGATGACACCCAATTATACACCTCTGCTCCGGACATCACCCCTGCATTACTACAAAAGACCAGTGATTGTCTTTCTGCTGTGTCTAACATTATGTCCTCCCTCTACCTAAAACTGAATCTGTCAAAAACTGAACTACTCGTCTTTCCTCCCTCCACTAACCTACCTGTGCCCGATATTGCCATCTCCGTTTGTGGCTCAACCATTACTCCCCAGCTACAAGCCCGCTGTCTTGGGGTCATTTTTGATTCAGATCTTTCTTTCACTCCTCACATCAAATCACTCGCTCGTTCATGTCATCTACACCTCAAAAACATCTCAAGAATCAGGACTTTTCTCACCTTTGACTCGGCAAAAACTCTTACTGTAGCTCTTATTCATTCTCGTCTTGACTATTGTAACGCTCTACTAATCGGTCTCCCTCTTACTAAACTCTCCCCTCTCCAATCCGTCCTGAACGCAGCAGCCAGGATCATATTCCTCGCCAACTGCTACTCAGATGCCTCTTCCCTGTGCCAGTCATTGCATTGGTTGCCCATCCAATATAGAGTTCGTTTTAAACTTATCACGCTTACCCACAAAGCGCTCCATGCTTCAGTACCCCCCTACATCTCCTCCCTTGTCTCAGTCTACCACCCTACACGTGCCCTCCGTTCTGCAAATGACTTGAAACTAAAATCCTCCATAATCCGAACTTCCCACTCCCGTCTCCAAGATTTCTCGCGTGCTGCGCCAATTCTCTGGAATGCACTACCCAGGACAGTTCGATTAATTCCCAATACCCACAGTTTCAAGCGAACCCTAAAAACACATTTCTTTAGACTGGCGTATCACCTAAACACACTCTGTCCATCCCAGCTTTCCCCCATATTAAAATCTTCTTCAACTTCGGGTTCAAACCAACCATGCACATAAAAGCCTCTGTCAGGACTGCACACATACTGGCTGGCGACCAGTCCATGTATTATTATTTATCCTATTCAGTATATCAAGGCTGCATTATACAATATATGTACTTTTTACCTTTTGTGTCTCCCCCACTTCCTCATAGACTGTAAGCTCGCGAGCAGGGCCCTCACTCCGTTCGATATGAGATATGCTTATTCTGTATTGTCTGTATAAGTCCCCCCTAAAATTTGTAAAGTGCTGCGGAATATGTTGGCGCTATAAAAATAAACTATTATTATTATTATTATTATAGATGTCCCAATAAATAGGACAGGTAGATATGATCGGTCACTCGTGCATGCAATCTGGCAGATATCTGCTGAAACATCCTCAGCGGGTGCACAATTGGTAGGTATCGGGCACCAGTCCTGGCACGTATTACCGTCACAATGTCGTCGGCGCTGCTCACCTGATGTGGAAGTGAGCAGGTTTTCCAGTGCTAAGTGACCATTCATGAATCCTAAAGAGATCATACAAAAATTTCGAGCACATGAAACCGTGACCAGAGAACATGTAAACCATGAAAAATAGGCTTTTATTAAATAATTCATAAAATAATAAAGCAAGAATGGCTAATGGATGGCATCACATAGTCACAACTGGGTAGTAAATAGTTATAATTAATCACCATAGGTGGAAAAATTATAACATCTAATACAAGAGCATACAATCTCTGTTATTAGGTACAAAGATATAACAAAAAAAACACCAAGCATGGTGTAATTTACCCCTATAAGAATAAGGTGCCACCTATGGTGATTAATAATTCTAACAGTATTTACTCCCCATTGTTACCATGTGGTGCCATCTACTGGCTATTTGCCATACATGCTTTATTATTTTATGAATTAATCAATACAATTCTATTTTTAAGGCAACATTCAGTCTTTGGTCAGTATTTTATATCAGTATTTGTGAGCCAAAACCAGGAGTGGAACAATCAGAGGAAAAGTATAATAGAAACACGTCACCACTTCTGTATTTATCACCAACTCCTGGTTTTGGCTTACAAATACTGATGTAAAAAACTGAACATGTGAACATGGCCTTACTGTTTTGATGTCCCCTTGTCACTGGTTCATGTGCACCAAATTTGGATATGAACTATCTATATTGTTATGGTGCAGAACCATATACAAGTCCAATACTTGTGGGTACATAGCCACTATGGCTTAAAGTCACCAAATTCAAGCTATTATTATTACTTTTCTTGTACTCAGACTAATTGCAAATATTGGTTTACTTCTGAATCCTACAGTAAATAGTAGATTAGTTACTGGTTAGCCTGATAAGCTATTGAGAACTCCTGCCCATTTAGTTAGTGATGAGACCGATAGTGTTCTGGAGGACTCAGGAGCGGCATGGAGGGCATCTAGAAATTGTCAATGGTGTGTAAAAATGCACATCTACTAATAAGCAACATTGTAAAAACTCTAAGGGGGATGTAGACAAAATTGCTTAGAAATCACCATAGTTTAATCAATTATTTTTTCTTAATACTATACACAAAAAATGTATAAAAACTTCCCAGCCATACCACCCTTAAAGCGCTACTCCGGCGGTTTTTATTCCTGCTTTGGAGTGGTACCATTAAACTAAATTCCCTGGGCCTAGTATTACAGTCACCATCCGCTGTAACTTCTTGCTGACCTAAAGTCAGAGGTAATGGTAATAAGCTCTGTGTAGGTCTGAGGCCCCTCGCTCTTACACGGAGTTCTGTCTTCTGTCCGCCCAGCAAACACTAGAGCGATCCGGCAGGTCACAAACTGCTGGAGACCGACCAGTGCGTCGATGAGCACAGAAAACAGCCGCTGGTAAATATAATACTAGGGGAACGGAGGTTAATTAGTAGCACCACTCCAGCACTGTAGTGGTGCTTTTAAGCTTGCTTTTTTTTTTAAATCCTATTTTGACTCTGTATATTCTCATTCTCCTGTATGCTATTGTTGGACAACTGGCTGCAGCTCTTACCTGCTTTAGGACATAAGATCGCTAAGTTGCTAGATGGGTACAGTGAGGCTTCAGCCAGCCACAGCCAAAGATAGAATTGATCTGAAGGAGATAAAAAGGGACTTTTTACTGGATTGATCTTTGTCCCATCAACCCATCAATACATGTTAGCGACTGATGATCACAGACCAACTAACAATGATCAGGGCAGAATGATTGCTGCTCGAATCATTCTGTCCCCATATCAGTATCGTATTATCGGTAGCACTTCGCATGCTTACATGGAGTGATGTGCTGCCCATATCGATGATTTATGACTGCATGACTGTTGGTCAGTGAGGATGATGAGATTGTTTTAATTTAAACATCAATTTCTCGGTGTAGTGTTCCTTTAAGACGTATTTCGGAATGGTGTGTAACGGGATCAGGTCTCTCACTGAAAGTTTAATTACATTTCTCGAGGGAAAAATTAGAAACTTTTTGAAAAATGGACCTTCTCTCATGTGATTAGATCCAATATCTTACTGATGCTAACTACGCGGATCTTTAACAACGTTATTATATGTAGAGTTGTTGAGATGACCATGATCTCATTGTGCATATCAGCCATTCCTGTGACCATGCTCTTGGGTACCATTTATTAAATAGACTTTTATCAGTCAATGGGGCAGAATTACAAAAACATATTAGTGGAATAGTTGCACCAAACCACAATCTCCCCTAATCTTCCTTTCCACATACAGTGCAAAAATTTCTACATTTCTGTTTTTTTTCAGTGAAGATGGGGTGCAGAGTGTACTTTAATGAGAAAAAAAATGAACTTTTTAGAATTTGCCAAATGGCTGCAATGAAACAAAGAGTGAAAATTTTATAGGGGTTTGAATACTTTCCGTACCCACTGTATCCTGATTTGTACATTGGTGTTGTCTCCATATGATTTGACCCTTTACTGTCAAAGTCAAAGGCCACAAAACATATTAGATTCTCTATATCCTCCCGTCCCCCTGGGACTGACAAAGGGAAATGGCTAGCAGAAAACTTCAGTTGAGCATATCCTGCATTAGATGTGTATGTATATTATTTAATCATTTTTAATATATTTTTGTTTTTTAAGCCAATGCATCTTATAAAAAAAAATATTCATTACTGTAGTTATTGCATGTTTGTCTGCAGTTTAAAAAGTCTCATGACATTAATTGATGTTGTGAAATTTATTGGGTACCGCAATGGGTGAATTAATCACCACTGAATCAAAAGCAGTCATGGTTTATTCTAGTGGTTGACGTGGTTAGAGATTATCGGACTGTAAACAAAAAAAGTTCAAAATTAATGTAAACATATTTTTAAAGAGCCAGAACAGCATTTCTCATTTTCTGGACTGTAAATGAGAACTGAAGTGTATATGGATATGATGGCGGTATTTCCAATCCTTTGTATAAACTGAGAATATTAAATTAGATGCAGTCAGCCAGTTCACATGTGAAATATCATATGTGCATTGGTCTAATAGGGGTTGATCTTTTAAGTCAACAGTATGTACCTTTCCTTCCTTGTGACAGATTCCTGCTCACTTAACATCAAAGTGTCTTTGGAGGTCCAGTAATGGGTCCCAGGTGCACCCACCGAAAGCTGTATACCTAGGAAGATGAACTATGTAAAGAAATAGTGTATTCACTTCAATACCGTTCACACAGCTGATAGCCATATGTTGTGTACAGTTCTCGAAGAGCTTTCCATCACTTACGGGGGATAAAAGCAGATGAAGTACATGTGTTCTTAAAATGGAGAACTGAAGGAAAGTCATTGTCTTCTGTTAGTTGGTTAGTGATGGAGTAAGGATTTTTTGTTGGTTGTTCTTGGAGCAAAATCTATCTAGCATATTGTTGTTTAGCACAGTTTGAACAGAGGCTAAGATGTGAACAAGTCCTCCATTGGACTGATACGGTAAATGACATTTGCAACGTATAGTATAGTCTACGAAATATACTGCTACACCGGTGTACAGTTGCATATGTCACCATTAACATCCTGTTATAATAAGTAAGATAAGCAGATGCTGAAGGGGTTTCTACTGGATCCTTCTACATTGAATGCCATGTATTTCTCTACAGCAAAAGGAATCATATCAACTCTGGATAATTGGGGGCCAATGGAAATGCATTTAGGTGTCGGGAACTTTTTGCAAACTTGACGTGAACTTGTGTATATATAGAATAGCAGTATAGACTGTCTATGGCCTGCATAAAGCAAAAAATACTATTTGCTGCCGGTGGATTGTGATATTTTACAGCATGGACAAGTTTTTGGTAATAGCAAAGTAGTGTCATAGGTTTAATTTTATCGTTTTTTTCTGTTAGCAGTCCACCTCCAAATTACGAATATGTGATGGGACCAATTTCTGGAGTTGTTAAAACTTTATGTAGATAACTCGTTTGCAGGAAGTAGCAAGGAGCAGGGCGGGAATCTGACTGGACCACTCCCTGTTGCTTCCTGTTATCAGTAGGTCCACATCGGAAAGATCCTTGGAGTTCTGTCTTTTAAAATGGATTGTCTGGTTTGGGGAAACCTTGTTTCAACTACCTGGATAGGACATTTTCAATTGAAGGGGGTCTCGCATTTAGGACACTCCAAAGGCAACTAAGAAAGACACCACACATCCATGCATTACAGCTGTCACCATGGTCCGGTTTCCTCCGTAGCGGTGTCTGTAGGGGAATTTAAATCCTTGTTGCCAGATTACAGCCCACAAAAAAAAGTGTATACTGACCTCCAGGGATGACGTGTCATGTCCACATGTGACTGTTGTTGTCAGTTGTCTGTAAGGGAACACTCATCTAAAACTAAAACATGGAGGCTTTGTCCTTATAGCTGTAGCACAGTCATAGGTCAGACGATGGGGGTGATTTATTAAGGCAAGGTTCACGAAGTATTTTTGAGCAGGGTATTCGCTTAATTGTAAAATCACCATGTGGGTGGGGGAAGCTTCGAAGTCTTCAAATCTTACTCTAAACCTCTTCCAAACAAATTTTAGCAAAAATTAAAATAAAATTCTGCTTGCAAAACCTCATCAGATTTATTTTTTCCGCAAGGCTGGATTTACAAAGTCTTAAAGGGGTTGTCCGCTACTAGGACAACCCCCCTTCTTAAACTAAATGTTCGGCCCCGGTAAAATAAAAAACCTCCCGTGCCAGCGCCATTCCAGCGGTGTCAGCACTCGCGGTCCCAGGGCTGTGATGCGGTGGAATGACACGTGGCGCCCAATCAGCGCTGGCGTCACGGTCTCTACCTTCAGACAAACTGAACATGAAGAGGAAATCTGGGATCAGCTGCAGCCTTGGTCCCACTACCCAAGGGCCATATTGGATTGGGCTTACATTACTGGCTCACGTACATGATGGGGTTTATATTTAGATGCGGTTGTAATTATTCGAGTAATCCTTGAAATTCTCTTCTGATATCCCAAGCATGTCTCGACACTTATTTAGGCTCTACAGCATAGGAGTGTAGCAGCTCCACGGCTCGCCCGAGGGCGTACGCTTTGCTATTTTACACCTAGGAATCTCAGAACTTTCCACTGACATTGCAAAGTTACGTCCTACAGTTTCGTCAGGAGGAACATTTGTTAAAGGGACTAAATTAGCAATTGCAATACCCTTTATCCTTAAGAACATAGATACATAAATTTATTAAGAACAATTTTGTGCATTTAATACCAGAATAAGCAGCGACTTGGATCCCATGGAATTTTACGCCTCCGTTATCTTAGAAGTTCACTTAAGTTTCTTCTCACAGGAAACCTATTAAGAAAATGTTTATAAACCTCTTCCAGAAATGAAAACCGATGGACGGTGAATTGAGGTGAATTCATTGTGTGCTCGGCCATTTAAAAGTTCCAGGCTGATTTTTATTTGTGCAGTTCTCTTGGGGTTTTTTGGGGGTGGGGGTGGGAAGGGAAAAATGCCTCTCTTCCAGATGTGTGGAGTTTTAAGACATTTGCAGAAGTGTGAGCTCGGTTCACGTTTGGTTCCTTTCCTTTTGGAGGAGATTAACTTGAAATGTCATTGGCACAGGCTTTAATGGGAATTCGCTCCTAAAGGAAAATATAGCATAGGATTTTTGGCAGGATTTCCTCTTTTTCAATATACATTTTAATCGTGCATTTACAAAGTACAGCTGCATGGGAACAGCAGAATTTTATGTAAAGGGATTTTCCAGGATTTAGAAAAATGGTTTATTTATTTATTTTTTTTCAAAAAGCACACCATAGGTCGTGTCTGGTATTACGGCGAGTCCCTAGTCACTTTAACCTTACAGACAGGATGCCCATGGACAGGAGTATATAGTGGTTGCCCATTGTTGCTCACACGATGTGGTTTTCCATTGAGTTGCGCCATGCAACTTTATTTTTTTCTCGTCAGTCATTACGGGTCAATAAAATTGTTCTCCAACACTTCTTTAGGAATCTTAGTGGTGCGGGAGACATGATTTGGATGTAGCTTTAGGGGACCGCCTGCCGATATTCACAGCTAGGAGCAGATTGTTTTGAGTAAAGCCAAATTCACATGTCCGTGTCTCATGTTCTATGGAGTACAATCGCAGAAGATCTCCTGATCTTCGAGGCTGTTGACGTTACAAGAGCCACAGCTGCTCCAGAAATAATGGTCCATACATGAAACACTCCATACCCACCCATAAAACTCAGACTTGTGAAGGCTAAACGTATATACACCCTGGTTCAACCAAGTGTTTATGCCAGAAAACTGCCATAAAACACTTTGAAATGTGCAAAAATATTGTGATTTTTCACAGTCGCACACAAATTTTACACACCAGTTTTGGGCAGCGCTGCCAAAATGGGAGTAGTCAGGACGTGGTGTAGCTGCTCCTGCCTACCAAAGTCTTTAAAACTGGCGTTGTTTTTTACGCCAGAATTATTACACCAGTCAGGGATTCGAGGCCTCGCTCGCCAAGATCAGATGAGCGGAATTCATTAAGTGACTTGCTCCTTTTTAATGAATTCGGCACATTTTATTCCTGCACACCCCTCATTATGACTGGGATACGAAACACCGTTCTTAATGAATGGTAACCATCATATGTGCAGCTTTTTTTAGGATGTGAATACAAAAAGATTCATATGGCACACAATCATCATTATGGTAATGGCCTAGAGTTTAGTGTCCCACCACATAGTAAATTCTTACCACCATATGAAATAGTGGCGTACTCCCAACATGGTATCCAAACAAAAGAAATGAAGTAACCATGAACCACCAATAAATATAGAAATATCTTTCCCCTTGAGAAAGCCACATGAAACGCGCGTCGGGGGTAGTGCTGGCGGGCCCAACTCCGATCCTTCCTGATTATGGGTAAGAAATATCTACTATGACCTATTTTTTTCAGTCTCTCTTCAATTTGTATACTACTCTGCCCTTTATTCTATATGTTGGTGTAAGACTGTCCATATAAGTGTACTGCACATTTAATTGCAGATTTCTATGTTGGATATTGTTGTTGCCTTCCTTTGCCTTTTCCTCTTTATTTGACATATGCTCATATTACTGGTGATTATTTTTAATGAATCGTTTCAATAAAATGATTTATTTTTTATATTTATTGGTGGTTCATGGTTACTCAATTTCTTTAGTTTTTTAGGATGTGTATAATCTCATGAGACTGACAGTGGCCATAGTCTTGATGGATCCATCCAACCGATGACCCTATTGTAAATAGAGGTTTACCATACCGTATATGTTTTAGGAACGACTCTGTAAATGGGAAAGTGCGGTTACATAAAATAGTACGCCAATGCATCCATCCAGGAGGCCAAAGGAGGACACTTTTGGAATCTTTCATGTCAATAGAGATTATGGAAACATTAACGTATACACCAGGAGCTGTAGCCATAGATGGATCTTGTGCATAGTCTAAATGTGATTTTTAATACATTTTTATTTTTTTTCCTTGATCGCACTTGGCTTTTATCGTAGATTTGTAATTTCACCTTAGTCGGCCATCAGGCTGCTGAGTAATGAGACGTAGCCCAGACATGGCGGTGTTGTGTATACTACCCTTGCACCGGTATATTATGTTTCCATCATTTGATCATATCTGTCTATAGTCAGGGTCTTTCCTGATAATGGACGGCTTGTAGGATGTGACAAATGTTGCTCGTAGGATCATTCTTAGGATTTACCGGTGACTACCCCCATGTGCCCCATAAAGCGGCAGCAATCTCCGTCGAGCAGCGGCGCCCTTATCCTATGACTTATGCAGTATTGCTTCCCTTAGGTCTTTCTACCTCATCACCCTGTTTGTTTTAACCTGTAGGAAGAAGGAGATATAAGAGATGATTATGTCCTGTCTAATCGGCTGTGGGTAAGCCGCACTGCGCCACAATGGCTTGTAGGATGTGTTTCTGATGTTGGCTGTGTGCTGTTATACGCTTATTTGCGCAGCTTTCACGTGATGTCACCCTATATATCGCTAGGTCTAGTATTGGCGTATGAGTTATTGGTGTCCATGATCGCAACATGCTGTATTCCCAGTCATTTCATACGGTCAGCGCTGGTGAATGTGGCCGTCTCCAGCAATGCTCCACATACGTTTGTCATGTTTACATGGTGGAGATTGATTCTTATAGGACGGCCTAGGAATATACTGGATTGTTTCACAGACAGGAACATGTAGTCATTGTTTTGGTCTCTGGCTGCACACATTGCATGAAATGTGTATGGCTTTGGAAAGCATATACAGAATTATTACACTTGCATATGTCAGCGTTTTTTCCCCCCGTCCGTTAATGTTGCTTCTTAAGCTAGCCGTCTGTACTTCTGCTTTTTCTTTAATGGTTACTCCTTTTTGCTCCTTTTTTTTTTTCTAATTTTCTTGCTTTGCTTTTGCCTCTGTCCATAGGAACCTGTCTATGCTTCTATTTACACTCCTGCTATACCTGCCGCCCATAAATGCCAGTATTTTGTTCCTATACATCAGGTGAGGAAACTGTGTGCACCGGCAAATAATACAACTGTTCCTTATGAGAAATCTGGTCCTAAATGTTCCACAAATAAGGTGTGAGCGCTCACAAGGAGAGATGGCGAGAACCTTAGAGACAATGTTAGGATGGCGAGAACCTTAGAGAGACACTGTTAGGATGGCGAGAACCTAAATAACCTAATTTAGGGAGTCTGCTGGCACAAAATGATTGTTCAACCAAAATACCGGCACTTGGTGTACCCTTGGTGTGGCCAAACAGTTCAGTGCACCTTCCCACCTCCTTATTTTCTCTCAATCTCCACCCTCCCCTCTTCTTTGATTGACAGCTCTGGCTTTATAGAGGCAACAAATGACGGAGATAGATGGAAACCAAGTAGGTGCACTTAAATGTTTGGCCACACCAAGGGTGCACCGAGTGCCTGTACTTGGTTTAAACAGTCATTCTATGCTTGCAGTTCCTTTTAAAAGATTATTGCAAAAGGAGGGAAAACACTTGTTCCACACATCCATGATGATGAGTGATGGCATAATGTTAAGATATCACCTTCCCAGTAGTGGGCGTCCGACTGTCCGTACACCCACAATCCTCAGCGAGGTAGTTCCTTCAGTCTTAGTCTCATAAATTAAGCCTTGATGTGGTTCCGTGACGGACAGGAGTGTCACCGCAGTGTAGGTAAACGCGAACCTCTACCCATTTGTTTTTGGTAATATTAGGGGGTCATAGATGGCAGACAGTTTACCCATCAATGGTCACTGTCTTTTTGAGCAATTTATCCTATTATGATGATCAATATGATAACAAAATTTATTTTCTAAATTTGCTCCAAAGTGCCATCCACCAGAGATCCAACTTAAACTAAGTTGTACATTGATTGTTTTCTTATGGCATCCATTTCGATGGACCAAAAGAGATTACTGGAAGTGGCCCACAATTTGGCAAAAAAATTGGCAATTTTAGGTAAAACTTGCCTTTCACGTAGTCATCACCTTGGCTTTCATATCGGCACAAGTTACCGGAAACGATTGTGATCATTTAAAGGGAGTCTGTCAGCAGGCTTTTGCTATATAATCTGAGGACAGCATGATGTAGGGGCAGAGACACTGATTTCGGTGATGTCACTTATTAGGCTGTGTGCTGTTGTTTCAATGTAATGAGCGTTTTATCAGCAGGAGATCAACACTACAGGACTAGCTATCCTTGTGCCTCCTAGCCAACCTTGCCCCCAGCACTGATGAGCAGCTTTCTGTCAATATACAGTGTACACAGAGAGCCTAGTGTTGGCGGGGTTAGCTTTCTGAGCTCTGCTGCATGCTACATCTAAAAACTGACTGCATCTCACCTGCTGCAGCCAGTAAACTAAGAGATACATCGCTGGAATCGGGGTCTCTTTCTCTACATTATGCTGCTCTCAGATGAGGTAGCAAAAACCTGGTGACAGATTCCATTAAAGTGTTTTCGGGTGGATTACATTAGATCACAGCATAATGCAGCAGCTCATCAGTTCATGTCCCCAGTAATCCTGTGGCTCCAGTAAGTAAGGGATAACAAGATCATCTATATAATAGGGCTGTGGTTTGGCGTTTACTATATATATTTATATATATTTATTTATGAATGCTCGATACAAGGTGTAAGATTAACATGTTGATGCCTGATGCATTTACCAGTAAGAAAAAAAAAATACCAATCAAACTAGTATTGAAAGTAAGACTTTTTCACTACAACTTTGTTCACTTTCAGCTTGCCCATACTGCCTATAAATGCTTCTTTTATACTTATAACTCGGCTGTGCAATCCTTATTACAATTGTATTTCCCCATTGGTACCCTGTGTAAAATACCCGCCGCTCTGGCTGATGCTAGTGGGTTGCTGTTTGGTGTGTTTCCAATAGTTCATTCCTTTTTCTTTCTTTTTATATCTGTTTTCTCTACCTTTTTAAGGTCAGTAATGATAGAGAGAAAGAGTCAAGTCCGATGATGTTTGCAGAACGTCATCCTTGGAGATGGAAGGTGAATTTAGATAAATTTTTCTAGGGTGGAAAATATTAGGTTTTTGAGAATATATATAATTATTATGGTGTGGCCCAGAGTAATAAACTAGATATTCATGTTGGCTCCAACAACTCTATATTGGGCTTGTTGGTCGACTCCTGGAAATCTTATGTGCACACGGTGTCTTTGAACTCCTAATTTTTGAGAAGTTTTAAGGAGGATTTTGGAGAGTTTCCACTCCATAAACTCAGCAAAAAAGACTGTGAACATAGCCTTTGGTTTTAGAAGTTGATTAGTTTTAAAGGGAATCTGTCACCAGGGTTTTTGCCACCTAATCTGAGAGCAGCATAATGTAGAGACAGGGGTCCTGATTGCAGCGATGTGTCACTTACTGGGCTGCTTACTGCAGTTTTGATATTTGAAAAAAATCCGTTTTATTAGGAGATTATCACTACAGGATTAGATGTCTAGTGCCTTGTAGTCCTTTTGCTTTGTATAACCCCACCTCTAATTGCCAGCCATGTGCAGTGTACAGAAAGCTGCTAATCAGTGGTGTGGGCGGGGTTTTACAGAGCTCAGCATTCAGAGAACTGCTAGATCTGCAGCAGGTTAGTGATTTTATGAAAACTGCCCAAAACAGCCCAGTAAGTGATACATCCCCAGAGTGTGGGTCTCTGCCCCTACATCATGCTGCTCTCAGATGGTGTAGCAAAAAACTGGTCATTTGAATGAAGGCACGGAAAGGTGGTGTTAAAATGTTCTTATAAAGTCTTTGACCTCCATTCATGTCCAGAAGAAGGTAAATTGCTAAACCCTTCCCTCTCTGATGAGAGATTTCCCTGACTTGTACTTTTTGACTAGGCATTGACTTCAGAAGTTTGGCACTTTTTACACTTAGGGTATCAATCAGGATCCCATAAATATATAATATATATGTGTATGTATGTATACACAATATGATCGCTTGCACAGTGCTCCTTGAGATGTTTAAAACTTGGGGAATCTTTTTGTATCCAAATCCGGCTGTAAACTTCGCCACAACAGTATCTCGGACCTGCCTGGTGTGTTCCTTGGTCTTCATGATGCCCTCTGCACTTGAAACAGAACCCTGAGACTATCACAGAGCAGGTGCATTTATATGGAGACTTGATCACACACAGGTGGATTCTATTGATCATTACCAGTCATTTAGGACAACATTGGATCATTCAGAGATCCTCACTGAACTTCTGGAGTGAAAGTAAAGGGGCCGAATAATATTGCACGTCCCACTTTTCAGTTTTGAATTTGTTAAAAAAGTTTAAAATATCCAATAAATTTCGTTCCACTTCACGATGGTGTCCCACTTGTTGTTGATTCTTCCCAAAAAAATTAGAATTTTATATCTTTATGTTTAAAGCCAGAAATGTGGCAAAAGGTAGAAAAGTATATATAATTTTTTATGTGTTCTTAATTATGATGTATTGGTAGGTTTATAAACGAATAAAGATAGATCTCAGAAACTCTAATATCAGGGATAGTCCGGTATTTTCCTTGACCTACATGAAGAGACTACATCTCCTTCCGTTGATGTAGCGTGGCTGATCTAAGAAGTAGCTATCTCTGGCCTCAGGCCGTCTCCTGTAATCTAATTTGAAGTGGGTTTGGCACAGGTAGAGCGTCTCGTCATTTGGCTCAGATCCTGAACACCGCAGATTAGCCGCTCTTCATCTCCCCCACTCAGCTAGAAGAGGGCAATAAAGGTCAAATGCCAAATGTCTAGACTCCAGAGCGTTCATCTTCATCAACTTTTAGGGGAGATCCAGGCTGAGATTAGAAAACCTACGTGCATTATTCACCTTGGCGTTGACACAGGTATACGTGGTATACAGGTTGAGTACAGGTATACTTGTCATTTGGGGATGGTGGTTTTGCAGATAATTGCATTATGACCAGCTCATGCGTGCAATCACTTGATGTAACATTAAAAATCTGCAAAGTTCCATTCTGCTCTTTTTCCACTGCCTTCAGATTTCTGGTGCTTCCAGCATCCGCATCATAGACTAGAAGCAAATATTTAATCGCGTTTGAGTAAGTTACCAAGCAATGGGATGTAGTGTCATTACATAGCGTTACGGCTAGCGTGTTCTAGGACATCTACACCGGCCCACAATGTTCTGGACATGATCTTGGCGTTTTGGTTTACCTCTGGGTATGATGCAACTCGTTTTTTGATGTTTTTCCTAGCTCCAAGCCAGGTCCTGCAAAACTGTACTGACCCTGAGTACACTAGAGAGGAAGCAGAATGCTTTTTTCCAAGAAAGGCAAATGCCTTTATAAGAAAAAAAAAAAACCTTTTTACTTGATGTGTCCTAAAGATACAATAGTAAATTGCCATCAGTTGAAATGTTCCAAGCGTGTGAAATGACTCTGAAGAAAATGTGGTTAGAGAGATAGCAGGAGTATCAAGACACATTTTCATCATTTCTAAATAATCATCTCTATGGATAGAACATGTAATTTTAAAGGGGTTGTCCAGCCTTAGGCTACAAGTCTACAGTCACTCTGTGACTGCAGACTTTTCAATCTTCACATTGTGCTCACTGTGTGCTATGAGGATTCTGCGATACTGGCGGTATGCGTGTGACTGCAAGTTTGTTATTTTCACACATGCGGCCACATACCAACTAGACATGCCTGGCCGGACACGTCTAGTTGGAATGTGGCCAGAAATATGCAAATTGCATACTTGCAGTCACATAATCGTTCGCTCCCGGGTCTGGCACTGGAGAATCCACACGGCACGCAGTCTTCGTGATGAGGATTCATGAGTGACTGCAGACTTGTAATCTAAGGCCTGACAAACCCATTATTATTGCCATAATAAACATAGAATCATAAGATTCATTCAGGCTACAGATGAAATTTTTTGACACAAATTTATAAGCTGATGCGCCTCGAAATCCACTTAAACTCCAGTGTGAACATACCCTTAGTTTTGCTCAGTTCTTATACATCTGTTACTATCAACTCTCCCTTAGTTCAGTGGCCATATTGGATCCAAATGGTAATTTGTTACAAATCATTGGCAAAATATGATTTATTCCCATACCTCATTGTGCAGGTGAAAATATATCCTACTTATGTCTTATCCGTAAGCTGCTAAAACATGATGGTGTTGAGCAACTTGTGCTGAAGGGGAATACTTGTAAAGATGTTTGACGAGAAGAGTAATAAAAACTACTGACATTTCCTTGTATTGTTGGTATAAAAAGAAAGCTGCACAGTTGCCAAATATTAGAAAACCCCAATATGTTGTATAAAATGGCTAAAAAAAAAAGCCTGCAAGTTTTCTAATCTGGTGCAATGTGTTTTGGAGCCACTGCATTCATGCTGCCATAAGTGCTGATGGCAGGAGCTAGTTAGTGATGGGGACGTTGACCTTGCTCTGAAATGGCGACCCCCAAGATCGATCTTGTTTCAAGATTTTCTCCATAAGAAATGTATTTGTATTACAACTTGACAATGAAGCAATCTTTTTATGGGTGAAGTCCAAAAAAAATACTAACAATGAGGAAAGGGCCAGCGTTGCTGTGCGCTTTAAAACTTCAGTATGATATTCCTACCCCATCAAGCTCATGGATCATAAATACTCCTCGCTGACGCGTTTAAAACGCAGAGATGAAAAAAGGAATTAAAGGCCCGGCGATAATTGTCCCTGAGGGTGGGGTCCTAAGACCTCGAAAATTTGACTCTCCTATCAAATTTGATTTTCATGGTAATGCGCATAGGACAAGAGGACTAAGAAACAAGCATTCCCATCTCCAAGGTCCTATGCCAATATGTAGTAGGCATAATATTAGCAAATAACTTCAATTAGAAATTTAGTATAGTTTTTCTGATTAGCTATGTCACTTAAACCATGTGCAGGGCATTGTAGTAGCTTAGATATCCATGTTTACAACCACTAAGAGCGGTCTGTCACTATGTGAGTAGTTGTAACCATGGATACCCACGCTACTGCAATGCCTGCACATGGGGTAAGAGACATAGCTAATCAGAAGAACTAGGCTACATTTATAATTGGAGGTATTTGCTAATTATTATTACTCCTACTACATATTGGGATCGGATCATGGAGATGGTAATAACCCTTTAAGTCACATATATGCGGCCTTTCATGATGCAGAATGTTTTAGCAAACAGCTTGAACTGCAATCTGAATTCTCAAGCCAATCACTTTTGAAATGGTTTCCTTCATGCAAGAAAGTTGCTTTGTGAATACAGTTTCTCAAAAATATCCATATGGCTGTAGCCGAAGGTCTCTTGGATTCCGAATGTGGGAGATATTCTCCCCTAACAACAAAATGGCAAACTTGGCAGATTTCTTTATTTTTGGAATATGGATGAATTACACACAAAGTAAAAACTATTGTATTTTTTTCAATATGAAATCTGAGCAACAGAAAGTCAGAGAAGACATTGGTGTCCCCATGTGACCCGGGCGGAGGCGGCATAGACACTTTTTGTACAGTGACTTTCTAATTTGAAGTATCACACAGGATGATTTTGTTAATGTTTTTGTGGCAAACTGTTTTGTGCTCCATAGTGCGGATGGAGCAGTGCACAGGTGTACTCTGTCCGGTGACTCGCACCTCCTGCGGTTTGGGCTTGGTAATGCTGTAGGATGCGAAGGTTGTGTCTCTCATTTTGTCTTCTCACTGAACTTCCTTTGAGAAGTAGAAAGTTCGGGACGTTTCCTTCCTGTCATGGTTATCATCTTCTGCTGTCAAAAACTCGACTTTCGATGTCTTTCTGCAAGAGAGATCAGTGACTTATGGGGGTAGCAGCGGGTGGGGGAGGGGGGATGGAGGTCTCTAGTGTTTTGTAAAATCATCTGGATTTAGTGAGTTTTAGAAATAAAAACAATGTGACTGTTAATATGGCTGATCTGTACTATTCTGCCACATTACGCATGGGGGAAATATGTACGAAGAAGCACGGTGGTGCCCTAGTATTTAGACCTCCATTCTTTAGCTTTAAAGGGGTGTCCAGGACTAGTAAATGGCTGCTTTCCTTCAGATAGTACCACGCCTGATCTTGGAAGTTGCATAGTATTGCAGCTCTGCTCCATCCACTTCTAATCCTGGAAAGTGACACATTGTAATTTTTACTTTCAACACTCAATGTTTATTAAAAAAAAATTATGTCAGATATATATATTTAAAATTTTTATAAATATATTTTAAATTTTTATAAATATATTTTATATTTTTTATAAATATATTTTATATTTTTTTTATATATTATATTTTTGTATGCGGTATTTTATAAATAGTGTGTGTGTATACATATATATACATACACAACTATATATAAAATACCGTATATAAATATAATAACTTTTTCTATTTTTTTTATACATTTATTATAAATATTTTTATGTATATTTATGTAACTTTTCTTTTTTTTTCCTTAATCGCCTAGCTAGGTAAATGGGGAATTGTAAAACCTACACTACAAGACGTGGTTTTTATTGTACCTTTTTTTTCCTACATTTTTAATATTTTTGCATTTGCTCTGGCAATATGTTTTATTTTTTTACCCACTGAAAAGATTATGCTGGAAAACACAGGTGTGAACAAAGCCACAAGAAAGAAAAACTCTTTTAATAACTTTGACATTCATAGTGCATTAATCATGCTAATTAAAAAATGACGCAAATATAAATCTGGAAGGAAGCCTTCGAGTTGTTATTGATGCGTTTTTGTGGTCCAAAGGTTCAAATCTAAACTATTCAATTGCAGGTGCTCACCACTAGAGGGAGCACATTTTATACTGTTGTATTATTGAATTCAATGCATAAACAGTATGGAGTGCCCCCTCTGGTGGTGACAGCTGGTAACCACAATTTTCATCAAAGTACAATACATTTCATTCCAATGCCAGTGAGCCAGTACGGCATTGTCTGTAAGGTGGATTTCCTGGTTGGTGGTTGTTATACTTATTCATTACTCACCATATACTTGGCCATGGTAAATTCTAATTTTCCATTTTGTGGTGTTTGGCACGTCATAGATTTTTGTAAATAGAAAGTAGTTCCCAATCTCGCCCTTATCTATTGTTCTCACCAGTTCCTGCAATTGTTGCAAATTCCTAGATGTCTTTGCTGATTGTACCTTTATTGGAGGAGTTGTGGTCCTTTCCAGTGTTCCATAGAAGCTTCTGCATTATACATGGGGTTCATTACATTGTTTAGTTTATATTTATTTTAGGGCCTTGATCACATTAGATACGTGATATAATAAGTTCCCCCATCATGTTTGTGACGATGAGTAAATTTCAGATGGAGGGATATGCTGAAAAAAATGTTATTTGTTCAACTAACAGACTTTTTGTTTTTATTTATTTATTTATTTTTTTTCAAAGCAAAGGGTTACTGATGGGGCACAAATGACCATAGAGGAGAGGAAGCAGCAGATTACTATTCGAGAAGAGGCCTGGAAATCGAAGGGCATCGGCGCCTCCAATGACTCCACTCAGTTCACTGTTGCGGGACGAATGGTGAAAAAAGGTTTGTGGCCTTGGCTCATTTAACTACACTTCTTCTAGAACCATTACATTTTCTCCAAAGTTACTATGTTCCCAAGCTTTTCACCATAGAGAGTTAACACCCTTACTGGGAAACCCAGTGGGCAGTTTCCACTCTGGCCCATTTACCATATTACTTCTTTCTGTCCCAGTAGGTCATGGCATGCACTCACCTCTACAATAAATCGACTTTAATTTAAACACCAATTTTTTCATGTTGAAGGGGACACAGGATGTAATAGTGGAGAGTGTAATAGCTTTTTTTTTTTCAATTTTGCCTCTCCTTTGCTGAGATATTAGCTATCAAAGTATTCAGCCCCTAATGAGTTGACTTTAGTTAAGTCCAAGTGGGTGTTATTAGATAGTTTTCACAGGGGGCGTGGACTTCTTCTCACTGTATGAGTTGCCCAATCATGAGCAGGGAGCAACATACTAGAGAGAGAACACACCCCACACCGTAGTTTAGAGCAGGTTTCTGAATGTGTGAGATGTAAGGATACAGCTCTGATCCCCAGGTCTAACCTCCTGCATGCTTAGAAAGTGCTGGGAGATGAGAGCACAGATGACTCACACCTTTCAGATAAGGTCCCTGTGGGAAGAGGGGGCAGTGCAGCTAAGTTTAGCTGTGTCACATTACAAACCTTTCTATCCGCTCTCACAGCACTGTACTGCTCCTACTAAGACATTGCTTATCTGGAGATGAGTCACACTTGTCTGTTGTGCTAAGGGCAACAAGTAATCACTGCAGTGAAGCACAAATATATTCCTGTGTGACATGTAATGGCACCCTGCTCTGCTCTCACTGCAGAGCGATTACAAGATGCTGTGAGCACAACAGACAATAAGTGTGACAGGCAGTGTGGGGGAGGAGCAGTACAGCAGAACTGACAGTGCTAAGAGAAAAGGAGAGCTGATAGAAGGGTTTGTAATGTGACACAGCTAAACTCAGCTGTGCTGGCCCTCACCACATTTGGACGACTGATGTGAAATAAAACTTTTATTCTGCTCTGCAGCCACCATTACATCATGTGTCCAGTTCAATGTGATTTGGTGACAGGTCCTCTTCTAAAAAGGTTGTCAACCGTTGAGAACATTTTTTTTTTAAATGCAAGTATTTGGGGCTAAAAAAAAATTTTTGCAATTGGGTTTCTTTAAAAATATTCCGCAGTTTGGCTTTTACAAGCTTAATTTCCCTGCAAATTCAGAGCTCCTTTCAGCTGATTTTCTGTGATTAGAAATCAGCTGAAAGGAGCTCTGAAAAAGACAAGTTACAAACTTCCCATCAGATCATCATAGTGAACTGACTGGTTCTCAACTCATTCTGCAGCCGGCAATAGACTGTGCAGTACACAGGCTAGAGAAGGCAAACGGTGTGGAATTTTGAATGAAACACAATTTAAAAAAATATTTTTAGCCCAAAAATGCATTTAAAGAGAATCTGTCAGCAGGTGTTTGCTATGTAAACTGAGGACAGCATGAGGTGAGGTAGGAGTTAAAACACAGAATTCACTGATGTTTCACAAGTCCGACTGTGTGCTGCTGTTTACTTGCACTGCACAGACGCTGTAGAAGGATCACCCTGAGACGTACGCGTTTCGGAAAATAATGCTTTCCTCTGTCAGCATCAAAGTGTTACACCTATCTGCAGCAAGGAAGAAAGTGAAGTCCAGCACTTTTGTATAACTTTATTCTTCAAATTCTAAAATCGAAAACACAGAAACACAAGGAATTCTCCTTATGCGTTTCGAGTTCCGTGAGTGTTCTTTATTGTAGCGAAGAATAAAGTTCCTAAATTTTTTTTATCCATACAAGAGTGCCGGACTTCATGTTCTTCCTTCTTGTGGATGATGCCCGTATCAGGTCTGTGATTTTCTGGTGGTCTGGCTACTTCTCCAGTTCAGTATCTGCAGCCTAGGTAATAAGCGTTTGATCCCTAGGGGGTCCTGTCGCTAAGACCCCAGAGCTTCCAGATCTCTCAGTCCATTAACTTTGAATAGATCATTAGCATGCTTGCTTTACCACCACTGCTTTTGCACTAGGATCATTGCACCCCTCACATCATGAATGTTGGGAGTCCTCTTGTGGTGACACAATGACCACGAGAATTTATCTCCTGAATAAATGTCTACATTTTGATTGTTGGAGCTCCCCTTTAACTTATTCACATGTTGATCCTGGAAGAAGTGTGTAGTTGTATAGATTTTTTACTTCTTTTTATCTCGTTTTTACCATAAGGGACCTTCTAATGGCTGTTGTCTCTGTTGTAGGCCTGGCTTCTCCTACCGCCATAACACCTGTACAATCACCACTGGCTCTGAAACCAAAGTCAATCAATTTTGTCACAAAGCCGTCCGAAGGTTTGTGTACCTGGTATATTCTTCTGTGTGATATCCATACTTTACTGTAAGGTGGATACAACTGCATTAAAATCTCTCACAGGTCTGGAAAGCTGAGTGACTGCCTCTATATACAGTGTCATTCTGGGATTATTTTAGCCCACTGCAGGACTACTGCCCCCCTCTATACAGAACATGTGCATGCCCCCTGCATCATAGCCTTTGTCACCTCACAAGCAGAACATACAACCCAAGAGGCAGAATAGGATTTTTGTAACTCCTTTTTTTTCCAGGTATGTTTTGGGTGAGTCCCCTCCAAAAACAACTTGAAAAAGTGCTGCGAAACCGTTGCAAATAATCTTCCTATTCATTTATAGTACATTAGTAAGACCTGGTCTATGGACATAACGAGTCATAACAAGTTGTCTTCTCTCGTTGTAACCACATGCCCAGAAGTGGCCCACAGACCTGTACGCCAAAGTATTTGCAAGGTTTTCTTCCAAAACAAATAGCGGTCATAATATATTTGTATTGTGCTGTCTTTTAACAAGGTTGCATTCCTTAAAGAAGCAGTTACATTTTCTCAAGGAGTACACCTCCTCTTTGACCCCTTTGCTGCCGCAGCGTGATACGCTGCCGATGAATGATGGTCGCTGAGATGATGGCCGGGACCGTGCGCTCTGAGATGCTCGTACTCGTAGAGGCAGCATTGCGTCTGCATCATCTGAGGGGCACTGAAGCTGAGTAGATCCAGCTAGTTTTAGTGCATTATCTGCAAGCATAACAGCAAGGAATGTGCAATCTTTGCCTAATAGACTGGCCACCACTGATGGACTGCAGCGGTGGCCGGAAAATAGGCAACGAGCATTAAACAATATCATTCAAACATCCCTTTCTTCTCCAAAACGGAGAGGAGTTTTAATAAGGGCATCATGGTGGCTCAGTGGTTAGCACTGTAGCCTTGCAGCGCTGGGGTCCTGGGTTCAAATCCCACCAAGGACAACATCTGCAAGGAGTCTGTATGTTCTCCCCGAGTTTCCTCCGGGTTCTCTGGTTTCCTCCCACACTCCAAACACATACTGATAGGGAATGTAGATGGTCAGCCCCAATGGAGACAGTGATGATTATGTCTGTAAAACGCTGCAGAATATGTTGGCACCATACAAGTCAAAAAAATAAGAGGTAATAATTATGGGCCAAATTAGACAAAATTAGTGTGTGAACATTCACTCCTATCTATTGACCTGAGTCAGGGGTCCTCAAACTTTTTAAACAGGGGGCCAGTTCACTGTCCCTCAGACCATTGGAGGGCCGAAATATAGTTTTAAAAAAAACTATGAACAATTTCCTATGCACACTGCACATATATTATTTTGAAGTAAAAAAACAAAACGGGAACAAATACAATATTTAACATGAAGAACAAGTAAAGTTAAATCAACAAACTTACCGGTATTTCAATAGGCAGGTAAATGTCCCCAATAGGCAGCATAGGTTTCCAATAGGCAGGTAAATGTCCCCACTAGGCAGCATAGGTCCTCAATAGGCAGGTAAATGTCCCCAATAGGCAGCATAGGTCCTCAATAGGCAGGTAAATGTCCCCAATAGGCAGCATAGGTTCTGAATAGGCAGGTAAATGTCCTCGATAGGCAGCATAGGTTCTGAATAGGCAGGTAAATGTCCTCGATAAGCAGCATAGGTTCTGAATAGGCAGGTAAATGTCCTTGATAGGCAGCATAGGTTCTGAATAGGCAGGTAAATGTCCTCGATAGGCAGCATAGGTTCTGAATAGGCAGGTAAATGTCCCCAATAGGCAGCATAGGTTCCCAATAGGCAGGTAAATGTCCCCACTAGGCAGCATAGGTCCTCAATAGGCAGGTAAATGTCCCCAATAGGCAGCATAGGTTCTCAATAGGCAGGTAAATATCCCCAATAGGCAGCATAGGTCCCCAATAGGCAGGTAAATATCCCCAATAGGCAGCATAGGTTCTGAATAGGCAGGTAAATGTCCTCGATAGGCAGCATAGGTTCTGAATAGGCAGGTAAATGTCCTCGATAGGCAGCATAGGTTCTGAATAGGCAGGTAAATGTCCTCGATAGGCAGCATAGGTTCTGAATAGGCAGGTAAATGTCCCCAATATGCATGATAGACCGGACCTAGCATTAAAAATAAAAAAAAAATACCAGTACTCACCTATGTACCCCACTGCTCTGAATAGGCGCCTGCTCGAGTCCGTCTGATTCTGGGACAGGCGCGTGACGTCATCACGTTGTCTGTGCTGTATACGGAGGGCCGCAAGTCTTCTGGAGTGGCAGCGCATCGCCTTTACTCGCCGCCTCGTCTTTCCGCCCATGATTACAGGGTCCGCCGGCATTGAACGGTCGTCTAAGCAGGACAGACAGCGGCGACAAAAACACCCGGCGGGCCGGATAAAAATCCTCGGTGGGTCGCATGTGGCCCGCGGGCCGTAGTTTGAGGACCCCTGACCTGAGTAAACATGGCAGCAATCGTCTACTTCTGCGGCTGAGCTTTCCGCAGCCTAAAGTCTATTGTTGGCAGCACATCTTACTTGTGAAGAGGGAATGTGCTGCCCATAGTGTGCACATTGTATTGGGCCTGAATGAGCTTACTAATGATCATTTGTCCCCATACAGTTTCTACAAGCACCAATCAGCTTCTTATATGGTGGCTCAGAAATCTCCGCTGCTCACATTCAGTTCTGAATGTTGTGTGCAGTACGGGGGGTTAAGGTTTATCAATTTTTATATCTGGCTAATATAGATTCGTTTGCACATTTCCTGAACAACGTGCCAAAGTTGATATTGGCTTTAAAGAAAACTCCAGCCGTGCAGTAAGACAGTAACCTGGCAGCATATGGGGTAATGAAATAAAACCCACATAGGGGGAAATATCTGCCCCAATCCCAGAGAGAATCACTTCATCAGACAACTCTTTATTCTCAAACCTCATCATCTTCCCCCACCTGAAAAAAAAATCCTTGTGTGAATTCCCATGCTGCAGATTTTTTTGCAACTGAAGACAAATATCATTCATCTAAATGGACTTGTTTCAGATGAACGGGACATTTTCAGAACTTTGTTCAACAAAATCTGCAGCGTGTGAATTAACCCTACGGTTCAACGAGTTTTTGTTTTTTTACTTTTTTGGGGGGGGTCGGAAGTGTTTTGGCGATTTTTTTTTTTTTTTTTTTTTTTTTTTTTTTTTAATTTCCTGTTAAATGTCTTGCTAGTATTACACTAAGAACACCTTCATTTACTTTGTGTGTCACCCTTTGCACGTGTGTCTACTCACTAGAACCTCTCAGTGTTGTTCCCTTACGGGTACCCTCCTGATCAGTCTATGAGGGCAGTATGTGGCTTCAGGTTCTGCTCCCCCCTGAAAACCTCTAGCTCTCTTCTCTCGTATGGATAGCTGACCTACAGGTCTCCTAATTCTGCTTGGGTGGCAGCCCAGGCAGGTGCTGGGAGCAAGAGTGGGTCTCTCTTGGCTTCAGCTAGGTGAGGTCACTGACCCTTTCTGTGGCCTTCTGGCTTGGAGGGACAGTGATCAGTTGTTGGGAGGGGCCTTTTTCTCCTGTTGGAAAGGTCTTCGACTGAGAACATCCTAGTGCACTTTGTTGTTGTGGCACTTTGGTCACTTTGTTGTTGTGACACTTTGGCCACTTTGTTGTTGTGGCACTTTGGCCACTTTGTTGTTGTGTCACTTTGTTGTTGTGCCACTTTGGTCACAGTTCTCAGACTGTAGTACTTTAGTCTTGCACTTATCCTAGAACATCTGCTATTTTTACATAAGCGTCTTCTGGTCAACTCTTGAGTTCAATTGGTGCAATTAATCTTTTTTCCTTTTATTCCCGTATGGACCTCATAGGTTGGGCAGGTTGTATCACAGTCGCTGATGGAATTTGTTTACTTTATTTATTAATTTATTTCTAGAAATTGAAGCCAAGCCTGACATGAATTTGGAATCTGATAGAAAATTGGATAAACTTGAATCATTTTTGGGAAGATTACACAATAAAGGTGAATGTCATCAAGTCCCGGTAAAGTTCTTTGTTTTTTTTTTTCCTTTTTGTGGCATATTTTTAGTTCTTATTCAATTAATGAACGTGTTAAATATATTTATATGCATATGTCTGAAGTATTTTAGTGGTAAAGGTCTGGCAGCTGGGGCCATGTCCTGTATTACTGACAAGAAAGGGAAAAACGCTAACCCCCTTCTGACAACTGCCATGCATGGCAGGCGCTGAGCCCGCACCATAAACGAGTGTCAACTGTGTTAGAGGCAGGTGCTGGCTGTATAACAGTGGCAATCAGAGCTATCTCTGATCACTGCCATTTAGCCACCTCAATCTTTGACGGCCATATTTAAGTGGTGCCATCCCGGTGTAGTGTCTGTTCAGGCACTCATCCTCTTCCATCCCTTTGAAACTAGGCTTTATAGGAGATTGTCAATTTCACAATATACTGCAATACTATAGTGTATAGTAAAAATGATCAAACAAATACAGGTTTAAGTCCCCTAACTAAAAGACTAAAAGAAAAAGTAGCAAAACAATCAGAAGTTTGAATTTTTCCAAGTATAAAAAATAAAAATATTTGCTATCACAATGTCTGCAAAAGTCTGATACAGAAAAATATAAAGTAATTTTCCCTTTATGGTAAATGCCATCAAGCAAAAAAAAAAAAGCCTAAATACCAGAATTGCTATTTTTCAGTCTCCATACCTCTCCCAACAATTTCAGTAAAAAGCAATCAAATCATTGCTCTTACCCCAAAATGATACCTGAGAATACAAACCAAATTTAATTTGTTTAAAAAGTGCCACTTTTTTTTTTTTTTTTTTTTTTTTACCCAGCAAATGAATCCTATAATTAAGAAAGATTAGCGGATCTGGTGAGATTCAAATTCGCCATATCGCCCAGATTTTACCTGGGAACTTTTTTCAGCTGCGGTATTCTCTGCAAATTGAATGTTGCTTATTATGCTGTTGGGTCTCCTCAGAGCTCAGAGCATAATAAATGTAAGATGCAAAAAGAACACAAAAAAAAATCCCCTAATGCTCCCCTAGCTGTCCTTCTCCACCCCTTGCTCACCGTCCATTCCTCCATGATGCTGTTTTGCTGAATTCGTGAGGCGCCAATTCCAAAAATTCCATGTTCTGGAGAATCCTTTGTTGGTAAATATTGAGTAGAATTCAAATTGTATGTATAAAAACAATGTAAGTTTGGTACGGCTGTAATCATACTTGCCTGAAGTCCATAAAAACATGATGCCTAATGGAAATGAATCCTCACAGAATGGTGAACCTAACAGTGACTGGGGGACATTCGTGTTAAAGTTCTTCTGGTGGGCACAGGTTTGCGTCATGCAATTTTTCACACTTTTCTGTTATTTTTGTCAGTCGGAGGCCTGCAGGACACAACGCTGACCGTCACCAGTAAATCCGTAAAAGAAGTTATGAAACTTGACGACGATGAGACGTTCTCTCGCTTTTACCGCCCGCTGGAGTTCCAAGCCAATCCTGCACCTTTCCTCTTTGATGAGGATTTCGATCTATTGTTTAGCGCTGAAGAACCAAAGTGAGTAAATGCAATCATCTTGGGCTAATGTTGTTAGTTCTGGCTCAAGTATCAATAATTCTACTACTACACCACAAACTTCGCCCAAGTGTCACTTGACCTTCATTGATGGATTTCATGCCTGAAACTTCTGGATGATGTGGGAAAAGAACCATCACAAGTGACACCTTTCAGACCTAGCTCCATAAGTTATTGTTGGACCCTTCAAGGAGCTTTGTAACCTATGATAATTTGCAAACTTTTTTTCCTTGGATCATTGCCAATAAGACTTCATATTTAGCTGGTCTCCTTGAGGAGAGTCGGTCCCCCACAAAGCTGCATCCTCTGTAATGACATTTTTACGAATTAGTCACGAGTTGTGCATATTCTCTTTGGAAACTTGATTTTAGAAGTTAGCTGGAAATTAAATTACTATAGACAGTGAATTATTCTCTAATAATCCAGGATGTTCTAGCATTACAACCATTCTTCATTCCGCTCCGTGAATGCGAGCACCGTATAGACTGTTTAGATTAGGAGTGGTCCTGCGGTATAATGATACCCATAGTGCGCTTGTTTTCTCAGTTGGCTTCCCGACTTTCCCATGCATTTCTGACCCGTGGGTATCGTATTGCAGTACCTAAGATGGGTCAATGTCTTTACCATCATCCCTGATTCCACCATTGTGGCTAGTAGCCGATATATACACAGCTGGAGGCATGCCTGCAGAACATTCATTTCTAGACATCAGAGTGGCCGAACGCTCGGGTGGTCGCTCTGTGGGGTAATCAGATTTAATAATTCTGCTGGAAAAAGTGTATTTTCATTGAAGGATAAGATAAAAAAGCTCCAAAACCTCTATAGTATCAGTATATTGGGGATATATTCGACATTTCTGATAATGGTATAGAGGTTCGGCTGTATGTCAGTAAAGACCAAAAAGGAACCTCTTATATTTTCACATCGGTCAACTGCACCTTTTTTTTTATGCTTTGGTATTGTCTTGTTTTTTGATTATTTGCGCTATATCGCTGTGAATTTTCACCATGGGCTTGCTCTTGGGGTATGTCCACATGAGACTGATACAGAGCATATAATATGCTGTGAATAATATTATAATCTACAAGTTATGCTATATAGATCGATAGGGGACCTAACCTATAGGACCCGCACTGATCTCTAGAATAAGACAAACTTATCCCTATTAGATTGGAGGCTCTGTGACGTGCAGGACCGCCGCTCTAGTCATTCCTTTTGGGGCTGCCGGAAAAAGCCAAAGATTTAACAGCCCCAAAGGGAATGACTAGAGCGGCTGTCCTGCACGTCACAGCGCCTCCCATCTAACGGAGAGAAGATTGCCTCATTCTATAGATCAGTGCGGGTCCCATAGGTTGGACCCCCCCATCGATCTATATGGCATTCTCTTTGGGGGGTACCAAGCCTTTGACTTTTTCCGGCGGCCCCATAGGGAATGAATGGAGCGGTGGTCCTGCATGTGCACTGCGCCTCCATTGTATCCAGGATAAAAGTGCCTCATTCTGGCGATCTGTGCGGATCCCAGCATTCAGACCCCCCACCCGTCAATGAGTTACTGCCTATCCTCAAGATGAGCGACACCTTATTTTCACTGGAAAATGCCTTAAATATATCTCTCCTTTTCGAGATTTGAGATAAATAATCTTTTCTTACATCCTGGAGTTAAAAATTTAGTAAATGTATCTGCGGTATGCTTTCAATTGTAAGTGACAGTCCACAAAAAAGACCAGAATACGCTGACCCACATATAGTCCCAAACACACCAGGGGTAGAAAATATGGAAAAAAAAATTCTTTATTACTCCATGCACATAACAAAGCAACGTTTCGACCGTTCACGTATACGATTGAGAAAGACAACAACAGTCGAAATATTGCTTTATGTCCAATAAAGGAATTTTTTCCATATTTTGTACCCACGATCAGTTTTTTTTGTTTGTGATTGATGCACAGGTCTACGGCTCTTCACACATCACAACTATGGGAGCCTAATTTACCTGCAAGTCCTCCCATCACCAGGACAGATATTTGTTTTTTTCTTTTTTTCCTGCTGGGAGTAAATGGTGAGGATCTCCATTCACCGGCAGCAAGCAGAGTTTACGAAAGAATTTAGAAAATGTATCGTTATGCAAAAAACAAACAAAACCCCATTGCAGTAATGCTGTAAATATGATAATGCACCCCCATCATCAGTTACGTAATCCATGGGCTGGGTTGTTTTCCATGTCCTGTAGTCATAAAAAAAAGCAACATTGCCCTATAAAACTGATGTCAGGAATGATCTCTTACTAGCAGGTTCCTCAGCATAAATACAGCTTCTGTGCTCTCCTAATACGTGCGCGCAGCCCTTACCGAGCCAGCGGGAATTGCATTAATGGATATTAAATGTCATGCGTGTTTTGTTGCTTGTTTGGACTGGAGGTTTTCTGCCTGCTAATGGGGGCTGTGCAGAAACGTCCCGGGCATTCGTCTCCGCTGTTTACAGGCGCTCAGTGTAATCAAGGCTTTCAGCTGCGCTCAGCCATGTAATTCATGCCTTACCTTAAATGGATCATAGCCCTTAATTTCAGGACAAGTCAGGAACATGGAGTAGGGGGGCTGATTCATTGTGACATAACATTTGTCTGTGTGTTGCAGGGGTAGAGTCCTCAGGCAATGCTGCTTATGAGGTTCAAGCTCTTTAAACTGAGAATTAGTGACTTATTTAAAAAAAAAAAAAAAAAAGTTGCCCCCCCCTTCTCCTCTTTGGGCCCCCCCCCTTCTCCTCTTTGGGTCCCCCCCCCTTCTCCTCTTTGGGTCCCCCCCCCCTTCTCCTCTTTGGGTCCCCCCCCCCTTCTCCTCTTTGGGCCCCCCCCCCTTCTCCTCTTTGGGTCCCCCCCCCCTTCTCCTCTTTGGGTCCCCCCCCCCCCTCCTCTCTCCTTAAACATTCTGTTTAGCCATATTGCAATGTAACAACCTGTATGGTCACCATTGTAGTTCCACAAGTTTTTGGCAAGATTTCCACATTTTTAATATTTTAGATATGTATATTTTTTGTGATTGCATAAATTCAAGCCTATGTTCTTCCAAGAAAAGCGCCACACCTGTCCATGGGTTATGCCTGGTGTTGCAGCAGAGGCCAATTCACTTAAATAGGTGCAAAACGGGTGCAACCCCTGAACAAGCATCGGTGTTTCCTGGTGAAAACAGTCATATTTTTCTCTTTTGTGCCACTCTTTATATGTTGTTTTTTTGTTGTTGTTTTTTCATTTTGTTGTAAACCCAGGTTGACCTCCGCTGTGGCCGAACACAAGCGGGCAGTGAGACCCATGAGAAAGGTTCAGGCTTCAGGAAACCCTCTGAAGATGCTTGCCGCCCGCGATGACCTCCTGCAGGAGTACACAGAGACCCGACTAAACGTGGCGTTCATGGAATCCAAAAGGATGAAGGTGGAAAAGAGTATGTATAGGATTTTTGGACCATTAAACCATGGTGCCCGTTGATGGCTGTGACACTCTGCCCCACATCTTGCATCCATTCATTAATTTTGAAATTTGCAACATTCAGTGCAAAATATTAATTGGATAACTTTTTTTCCCCTTTTTTATAATTCTAGTGTCAAAAAACTCTAACTTTTCTGAAGTGGCGCTGGCTGGACTGGCGAGTAAAGAGAATTTCAGCAGTGTTAGTTTACGCAGCGTTAACTTCACAGAGCAGCACTCCAACAACAGCGCCGTGCCATACAAGAAGCTTATGCTAATACAAATCAAAGGTACGTATGGTCACCGCGCCAAGTGCACGTAAGCATCACATAATGCACATCCCGGCCGTCATACGTCATGGATCTCTGCTTATCCCTCCAATTCTTGATGCACCTAAATTGTGACAAGTTTGCATCCATATACGTTATTATTTTCATTGGACTTGTCCTCACAGACTGACGGTGTCCAATTATTGCTCACAACCTAAAGAGAGAGACCCTATAAATAAACGAGAATATTAACATCTGGTTGGAGGAATAACAGAGGAATGTCATATTTAATTGGGAAAACAGGTTTGCTTTCCGTTCACACTTAACCTATAGAAAAAAATATTCTTGATGCACTTATGCTGCATAACCATGCCCGCGCAAGTCTAATTTAACTTTTCCAATTCTCATGCTCTGTAACTTGCCATCCACAATTTTTTTCGTGGGTGGTTTATCTTAATCGGCATACTACCATCATTATTGGATCTGGAACTTCCTTTCCCCTCATTTCTTAGCATGAATTGCTCTAGCCTTTGTCCAGTGGCTTGTCTGGCCTGAAATGAAAGCCTGCCTCTTTGTTATGCTTATATGTTGGTTAACAGATGGGAGAGCAAGTACAGAGACTGATTACACTTAACAGGCAGTGGATGGGGAGTTAGAAAGGAGATGCCTAGTGGCCAGCTTTTTGGAGTGATTTTTTTTCACAAGGTAACGTGACCATTTATGAGGTGACAGAAGAGGACATCTAGCGATACTCTGATATGAGGGGGACAGTTTTCTTCAACAGTTTGTGGTTACAGGCTGCGCCTCTGTTACACCAGCGACACATTATTGTGGCTACATATGAAGTATACAATTTTTGTGTTTTTTAAGGACGCAGACACGTTCAATCCAGGTTGGTTGAGCCCCGGTCTTCCTCCCTGAACAGCGGTGACTGTTTCCTGTTGATCTCCCCGCACTACTGCTTCCTCTGGGTCGGAGAGTTTGCAAATGTCATTGAAAAAGCAAAGGTTGGTGATCTGCGATGTCGACATGTTGTTCCTTTTGCAGAGTAATGCGACCGGTATAAATAACTGAGAGGATGCCGTGTCATCGGAAACACTCTGGAAGGCCAGAAGATTGATATACGTCTACTGGTTGGGGATGACTGTGCGCCAACTCTTTGAAGTGCGCCTGTCGACAACGCCAGGAAATCCTCTGGAGCGGAGGTTACATGCCAGCAGTGTTCAGCGTTTTTATTTCTGCATTTATGGGGGGAGAGCATTTTGTTAATCTAGCTCAGGATCTCTTGTCCCCTCTCCTGTCTTCTTTCAGTAAATCACATTTACTTTGCAGAGGAGACGGCACAGTGATGCTCTCTCGTCTTTGCTTGCACAACCTCCTGCAGATTCCTCACAGGAAATTCCCACACAAAAAAAAAACAAAAATTGTCTTAACAATAATTCAATTTTACAATCGGTTTACATGTAATGAGTTGTTGATCTAGACCCGTACGGCCATAGAGGAGATAACAAGGACCATATGAGAGCATTAAAAATAATAATAAAGAGCCTGGTCCATGTGAGGACAGATATGTTTGCACATTGGGATGTGTTCGCCATGGCGGTTTATACAGAGAGGATTTTGTTTTTGCCCCTTTTATGCGCTTAAATATAATAAATCTATCCCCAGGCTTCAGAGCTGGCGTCCATAATTCAGACAAAGCGGGAACTGGGATGTAGAGCGTCATACGTGCAGACCATAGAGGAGGGGATAAACACCCATACACACGCCGCACGCGACTTCTGGAAACTTCTGAGCGGACAGTCAGAGTATCAGGGTAAGTCTTGTGCCAAGCGGACTCCTGGATACAAGATCGGCTCCTATGGTGCACCTGTGGTGGTCCTATGTGTATACTTCTAGGGCAGGGAGGGCCAAAAAAAAAACTTGGACAAAGTCATGGGTGAACCTTGACATGTATTAACAGTCCTCCTACAGTATAATGGGCCCCACATAGTTCTTCATACATTATAATAAGCCCCATATAGTTCTCCATACAGAATAATGGGCTCCACATAGTCTGCCATACAGTATGAGCCCCACATAGTCCTCCATACAGTATAATGAGCCCCACATAGTCCTCCATACAGTATAATGAGCCCCACATAGTCCTCCATACAGTATAATGAGCCCCACATAGTCCTCCATACAGTATAATGAGCCCCACATAGTCCTCCATACAGTATAATGAGCCCCACATAGTCCTCCATACAGTATAATGAGCCCTACATAGTCCTCCATACAGTATAATGAGTCCCACATAGTCCTCCATACAGAATAATGGGCTCCACATAGTCCGCCATACAATATAATGAGCCCCACATAGTCCTCCTACAGTATAATGGGCCTCACATAGTCCTCCATACAGTATAATAAGCCCCATATAGTCCTCCATACAGTATGAGCCCCACATAGTCCTCCATACAGAATAATGGGCCCCACATAGTCTGCCATACAATATAATGAGCCCCACATAGTCCGCCATACAGAATAATGGGCCCCGCATAGTCCTCCATACAGAATAATGGGCCCCGCATAGTCCTCCATACAGAATAATGGGCCCCGCATAGTCCTCCGTGCAATATAATGGGCCCCGCATAGTCCTCCGTACAATATAATGGGCCCCGCATAGTCCTCCGTACAGAATAATGGGCCCCGCATAGTCCTCTATACAGAATAATGGGCCCCGCATAGTCCTCTATACAGAATAATGGGCCCCGCATAGTCCTCCATACAGAATAATGGGCCCCGCATAGTCCTCCATACAGAATAATGGGCCCCGCATAGTCCTCCATACAGAATAATGGGCCCCGCATAGTCCTCCATACAGAATAATGGGCCCCGCATAGTCCTCCATACAGAATAATGGGCCCCGCATAGTCCTCCATACAGAATAATGGGCCCCGCATAGTCCTCCATACAGAATAATGGGCCCCGCATAGTCCTCCATACAGAATAATGGGCCCCGCATAGTCCTCCATACAGAATAATGGGCCCCGCATAGTCCTCCATGCAGAATAATGGGCCCCGCATAGTCCTCCATGCAGAATAATCGGGGGAAACGGTGGCAGTGTCGCAGGCCAAATGTAATCACCCTGCGGGCCAGATTTGGCATATGTGTTGTAGGGAGAGCGGCTTATTGATGCCTCCATTTCTGGAAAGGGGTAGAAGTCCTGGATGGAGCATTGTTCTCCCCACTTTCCTCTGGAATAAATAACCAATGGCGTCTGCTGCCATAGAGAAGACATTTTTAAAGTTCTAGTCTTTTAAAACCAGGTTTTTTTTTGAGTATTTTTTTATTTCATTGCTGTAACTACAGATGCTGGGACCCCCGAGGAAGATGAACGCTATGAAAACGCAATCATTGAAACCAATTGTATCTACCGTCTGGTGGATGATAAATTGGTCCCCGATGATGAATTTTGGGGTAAAGTCCCCAAGTGTTCTCTCCTGCAATCTAAAGAGGTGAGTTTCCTCTCTGTATACAGTAGGAAATTGCAGAAATAAAAAAGTCAGCTCTCTGCATGGAACAGGATGTCTGATTCAGGATTATACATGTTGGCTGATACCAGCTAGCACTAGCTTAGATTGTAATCTTCCATGGCCGTGCATTGGCACAACACTTTGATGTACGCGTTTAAACCAATGTAGACCAAAAAATTATAGGCTCTCCCATAGCAAACAACAACTATACCAAAATTAGGAGCAAGACCATGCCAAAATAGTACTAAAATCTGCTTTTATTAATGCAAATAATTAAAATAAATTAAACATTGAATTGATGAAAGGAAAAAGACAGACACAGACTAGCCGTACTGGCAATGTTCAACAACTATATCCAATCCATGTACACTGTTATAAATATAAACTTGGTGACCTATAACTATAGAGTGGAATAATCCTTCAAAAGCAAAGTGATGTCCACTAAGATATATAAATGCATACCCCAGTATAATAAAAAAAATATATAAAGATTAAGCAAAATTATATCCAGTGCACAAAAATGGGTTATACACCAGATATTAATTTTTCTCCCTAATTGGGCATAGTGCATGTAAGGGAAATAGACCATGGAAGGAGACATAGAACGAAGATCATAGTAGTGGTATGCTAAAGGCAAATGCAAGACCTGTACAGCAGCCACAGGCGCGCCTGACGCGCGTTTCACTGTGCGCTTCCTCAGAAGGGTAGTTATAAGGGTGAAAAAACAGGTATGACACTCTTATAACTACCCCTAAAACACCCAAAACGTCATCCATCCATATGTGATTCTTCTCCATCTAGGTTCACATCTTGTTGATGTTTTTTCTTGTATCACTTCTGAGCACAATTTATGTAAACTTGCTATGTGCATGGTCGGATTGTCCCACAAGACTATAAGTACATCCCCCGCACTGACTGATATTGGGCTCCATGCACAGAATGGTCCACAAGAGGTTGGTGGTGACATACACCACCTGTGATGTAGAGTCAGTGGTTTATTCTTCTCTGGTGATCTCATGGTAGCCCGAACACCCTTAGCCCTGGAGGCTGGATGTGTATATGGGAGATTTTATACATAAACATCCTATATGATGGAGGGAACCAAGTTCGGGCTCACCCAAACAAACACTCCCATGGGGGCTGTGAGGGCCACTGTGCCTACCGAGCATGGGCCGAAAACCTGGGAAGATGTTACACCTACGCCAAGGTCCCAGGACCTCTTATTTTCTTCGTTTTTTGCCTCCAAATTCCAATCCTCAATCTCCATGATGACCGAATACTCTTTTTTTTTTTTTGCCAGCCAGATCTTGGTACATTTTTTTTTTTACACTTAATAGCATGGTGGCTCAGTGGTTAGCACTATTGCTTTACAGCGCTGGGGTCCTGGGTTCAAATCCCACCAAGGACAACATATGTAAGGAGCTTGTATGTTCTCCCCGTGTTTGCGTGGGTTTCCTCTGGGATCTCCGGTTTCCTCCCACACTCCAAAGACATACTGATAGGGAATCTAGATTGTGAGCCCCAATGGGGACAGTGCCGATATTGTCTGTAAAGCGCTGTGGAATTAATGGCGCTATATAAGCGAGTAAAATAAATAATTCTGAAAATTATAGTAAATTATTTTGTGCACACTTATTTTTTTTCAGGTGCTGGTATTTGATTTTGGCAGCGAGGTGTACGTGTGGCACGGCAAAGAGGTGACTCTGGCACAAAGGAAAGTGGCATTCCAGCTGGCAAAGCACCTGTGGAATGGCATCTTTGACTATGAGAACTGTGATATCAATCCTTTAGATCCCGGGGAATGCAATTCTCTTATACCAAGGTAAGATAGAAATATAGATGCAATTTTTGCAAGTTTTATAATATAGTGGCTGCATAATCTTGGTGCGCTGTTATCGGGGTGATGCAGCCCATCTGATCACTAGGAAAGACTGGATGCAGGATATGGCGGCTTTAATAGACCCTGCGTGTAAATATGAAGGTTGTTCTTTAATACCGCAGTCTAACATTAATCACTGTTCTTCAGGAAAGGACATGGACGTCCGGATTGGGCGATATTTGGTCGACTTACTGAACACAATGAAACTATATTGTTTAAAGAAAAGTTCCTGGACTGGACAGAAATGAAGAAACCCAATGAGAAGACTTTGTGTGAGGACCCCCCAAAGCAAAAGGCAAAAGCGCTAGATTTATATAATGTATAGCACTTAACTCGGGGGGATTGTAGTGGGGCGTATTTGTCAGTGTCCTTTTACAAAGGCAGTTTTGGGGTTTTTTTGGTTGGGGGGGGTGGGGAGTGGGTGGAAATACGATGGTTTGTTCCCCCATTTTTCTCATTCAGTTTCTATTTCAAGCGATAGGAGCATCCTCTGATCATTGTGAAGGGAGGGGGAGGTGAGCTGTGACATCACCTATTGTAAAAGGTGGATCCTGTGTAATTTGTTGTAATATAAAGGTGTTACAAGTCATGTCTGTGATGATAATGAGACTTCTGAAAAATCTTCTGTACAGAACATGAAATGTGACTCTAGTCTTAATGGAAAGGGTGAAAATTGTAAGATTTCTGGAACATATTATGTACATGAAAGGACAAAGTGTTACTGCTAGTGGGTAGGGTGGAACTGCATCCTTAAAGGAAATCTGTCAGTAGGATCAACCCTGCTAATCCGTCTATATGGGCATTTAGGTCATAGGAAGGTGAATAAAATGATACCTTGATATTTGTGATCAGATGTCTTATTCCAGAGAAATCCACATTTTTTTTCTTAATATGTAAATTAATTAAGATCTATGGGCCGGACATAGATCTCCCTGAGAATCGGCCTCCAGAGGTTATTTTTAATAAAAGCGGGCGAGACATGTAACGACTGACAGTCTGCTCTCCTGATCTAAATGTCTCACACTGGTAACGCCCGCTTTTATCTGTAATAAGCTCAGTAGGCAGATTCTCGGGGAGACCTATGTCCGGCCCATAGATCTTAACAGCTCATTTACATATTAAGAAAAATGACGATTTCACTGGAATAAGATATCAGATCACAGACATCAACGTATCATTTTATTTAGCTTCCTATGACCTACATGCCCAAGTAGACTATTAGGAGGGTTGATCCTTTTGACACATTCCCTTTTAAGTAAAGGTTCACATTTTAGCATCTAACCATTTGCAAATTCTGTGCTCTTCGTTTTGCACAGACTTGGGGTTGAAGCCTGTGTTTACTGTCTAAAGCTGGATTCAGAAATATGGTTGCCATTAGAGGTTTTAATCAAGTTTCCCATTGCTTGAACAGCGGCAACATATTCCATAGTTCTGTACACAGATTGTCCCCATTCACATCAGTCCCTTTTTTCCCCCTTGGGACTCGCCATTCTTTCAGCAGTTTAGTGCATTTCTCCTGCGCCGTTCCATGGGCTATGGACCATTAAACACTGTATCAAGGTATCCCCATTCTGAAGAAGGCCATATAATTGGCTGAAACGTTGATATTGCAAACATTGGATAACCTGTGAAATAAAATTCTATTTTTTTGCATCTATTTTAGAGTTCCAAATTCATTTTTTTACTTATCGAGGGGTGTAATCCTATTTGTGCACCCCCAATATAGGAGTACCGCGTAGCCTTTTTTAGCAGATCTTAATTCTGCTTTGTGCAGATACTGAATAAGCAGAAAAATCTGAGAGAATTTATGGTATTTTCTGTATTTTCTGCTGTGGATGAGAATGTGATGTAAGCCATGATTCATCTCTGGATTAGTACAAAATGTGTGACTTCACAAGTGCATTATATTACTATACTGTGTGATTATATGTGAACCGTATTGTGGTTCTCAGAGCTGTACGTTAGTAATCCTAATCTATAGCCCAGGCTACCTGGATGATGTGGGAAAGATTGTTCCAGATCAGATTGAAATCTCGTTTTAACGACTATCCCGGCAGTCTGAAGGAACCTAACAAATGTCTCTTCTGTCCGTTCACAATAACAGGTCGAAAAGCAAGAAGATGTGAAGGGCTACGACGTAATGCTGATGGTCCCGGTGTCTCAGGCAGCTGTGGGAACGGTCTTAGATGGATTCAATGTCTGCCGAGGTTACGGGCTTATTGAAGGAGATGATGGGAGACAGTGTGAAATTACGACGGTGTCTGTCGACGTCTGGCACATTCTGGAATTTGACTACAGCAGGCTCCCGAAACAGAGCATCGGTCAGTTCCACGAGGGAGATGCGTATGTGGTGAAATGGAAATACATGCTGAGCACAACAGGTAAGAAGGTTGGAGTATTCTGAGACTTTCACACAGTTAAAGCAAGTCTGTCAGCACAAAACAACTGTTCAAACCAAGCACAGGCATTTGGTGCACCCTTGTTGTGGCCAAACAGTTCAATCCACCTTTTCACCTACTTGTTCTCCAACTATTCTTATTTGATCTACAGCAGTCAGAGAAGGGAGGAGATAGACTGAAAACAAGATGATCTGAACTATTCGGCTACACCAAGGGTGCACTGAGCGACTGTGCTTGGTTTGAACAGTCCTTTATTTATTTTTTCTGACACTCCCTTAAAAGGGTCAGACTTTAGCCAAAGCCATGGAATGTTATAAAATAATAAATTAATCTATACTCACCACTGCAATCCCCTGTAACTCCAACACTCACTACAGTGGTCTCAGATGATAACATCCCGATCACTAGGGTCTGTCATACACAATGGGCATCTGTACATGGGAAGGAGAAGATGGTGTGGAACTATAATTTTTTAGGACATCCTTCTTTGTTTGTTTTAAGCACCTTATCAGCAGTAATGGGCCAGTTTCCATCCACCTCACACAAGATAACCTTATAATTACACGGTCGCTGTGTCATTAGCCCTTTAATTTTTGTGCGTCCCTTGATGGCGCTTTACTTGGTGCACACTGTGCCATCAAGGAGATCGGTACGGCACACTAACAGACTAACCCTGTATAGAGACAGGGAGCTGAAAAACTTTTTTTTTTTTCCTGAGCACCGAGTAGTTACAGCTGCTCGGTGTTATGTTTAAATCACTCCCGTGTGCATGATTTGCAACTGTTTGACAGCTTTATTACATGTGAGGAATGCAAAAGAAACAATCATTCCTCACATGTAATAAAGCTGTCAAACAGTCGCAAATCATGCACACGGGAGTGATTTAAACATATCACCGAGCAGCTGTAACTACCCGGTGCTCGCCCGAGCATACTCGGCGAAAGGGTTAACAGAACATACTCGCTCAACACTAGTAAAAACCCAAAATGCCGCATTGCTACTAATCGCGGAGCTCTGAAATGTAGAATAGGGAGGACTTGTGGAGACCGCTTAAGATGTAAGGAGACTTGTAAATATGATGTTACCTGGGGAAAAGGTATGCAAATTGTCTCTCCTCCAAGCTAGAGACAGCTTGTGCCACCCATTGCAGATAGTCACCCTATAAGTTAATGTCCTACTTTTTTAGAGACTTGGCACATGTAGACGCCATTGAATCAGCTTTTGGGAAGATTTAAAGGGACTGTCAGCACAGAATGACTGTTCAAACCAAGTACAGGTGCTCGGTGCTTCATTGCGGGGCCAAACATTTAGCTACACCTCTGAAAACATCTGCTCAGATTGACAACCCTTTCACTGCTTCATCCAATACATTTCTCTATGGTGGCGTATTTTTTTGGCCACCAGGTGGCGGCATGTTTTTTACCTTAGAATCATTACAAAAGTTTACTCTCGGCACCCCTGCAATTTTTGAAAGGCTTTATTAAAATCTGCATCACCCCACTTGTAGTTAACACAAGTATTTTCCTTAGTTTTTCTGATGCACACAGTATATGATTACTGTTAATGACAAGTTGTTTTTTGTTTGTTTTTTTTAGCCCAAAATACATTTTAAGGGAAAAAAAAAACCTTTTTAAAAGTTTTATCAAGTTTTTAACATTGTTTGCCTTCTATAACCTCAGTGTTGCACAATATATCACTGGCTGCAGAATGAGGTTACTGAGATTCCATCAGAGAGTTCATTCTGATAAACTCTCCTGCCACTTTTTCCGATCTTCTCTCAGCTGATTTATGACCACAAACCACATCGATGGTGAATATGAGGGAAATAAACAGCCTGTAAAAGTCAAATGATGCACATTTTTTAATGAAGCCCAATGGAAAAAGAATGTTTTAGGCTGAAATGCGTTCATTTAAAGGAGTATTCCGATCTCCAAGATCCTATCCTAATATGTAGTAGGTGTAATAATAATAATATTAGCAAATACCACCAATTAGAAATGTAATATAGTAGTTTTGATTCGCTATGCCACTTACTTCATGTGCAAGCAATACAGGACCTTAGGAATCCATGGTTACGACCACTAGCAGCTAACTAACTGTCACTTTATCAGTGGATGTAACCATGGATACCTAAGGTCCTGCACATGAGGGAAGAGGTTCAGAGAATCAAAAATACTATACTACATTTCTAATTGGAGGTATTTGCTAATATTATTATTATTACACCTACTCCATATTGGAATATGATCTTGGAGATCGGAATGCCCCTTTAAGTAAAAAAGAAAAAAAAAATCAATAAATTATCCCCAAAGATTGACAACTTTTTTAAATGGAAGCCTAATGTCTCTGGCCTGCACACTGTAGGAGGGGTTGCCGGTCAGTGATCCAGTATATGGATGTCTCTGCGCCTACAAATACATGACGTCCAAGGTAGAATAGCACAATGCCCGGTATTATGTCCCTGCCACCAGGACGCTGCACAACCTCTTGTAATGTGTAATCTCCTCCCTGTAATGAATGGCTCACAGTTCCTTCCTTTCGTTAATTGGCTTTGATTCTTAGTGACGCTGATCCAGAACATTCATTTCTTCATTATCCGCTGAATGTTACAAACCCACTGTGAGAACCGCCAGCAGGATTACTGTCCGCCCTGACTATTAAAGGGGAAGGTCTACCGTAGTGCTGTGGAGTTCATTCCCTTCTTGGACAACATTTTACAATTTATTATTGATATATCTGCATGAAAAGTTGTCACTTTGTAAATTATATAATTTATCTCTTACTGCTCTTCAGTCACAGACTATATTCTACTCCGGAGCAGCATTCACAGTTCTGTTGGTTGTCACTGAAATTGGAGAAAAAGCTTGATGTCAAATGCAGCGCTAAACTCTCAGGTGACCTGCATTGATGCAGTGAGATGGTTGGCTCTAGTTTACTGTAAATCTCTGTGTGACGGTGACACTTCCCAGACCGCAAACGCAAGTTCTAAAGAGAAACTGAGGCTTGTAATTATTTTGTGCCTCAGATATAAAGCCTGCAAAATTGTAAGTGAATCTCTGGAGTATAATACAGGCTGACTCGGGAATTCTGTAGGATAAGTAATGTACACAGTGACTCCACCAGCAGAATAGTGAGTGTAGCTCTGGAGTATAATACAGGATGTAACTCTGGATATGTACAGGATGACTAATGTAAGGTATTCCAGATCTGCACTCACTATTCTGCTGGAGGTAACTGTGTAGATACATTATTCATTCTGTACAGAGCCTGCGTTACATACTGTATGTACACAGTGACTCCACCAGCAGAATAGTGAGTGCAGCTCTGGAGTATAATACAGGATGTAACTCAGGATCAGAAATGTACACAGTGACTGCACCAGCAGAATAGTGAGTGCAGCTCTGGAGAATAATGCAAGATGTAACTTGGGATAAGTACAGGATAAATAATGTAATGTATGTACACAGTGACCTCACCAGCAGAATAGTGAGTGCAGCTCTGGAGAATAACTCAGGATCAGTAATGTATGTACACAGTGACTCCACATTTTATGTAGATTACTTCTAGATATAAATTGTAAAACGCTACATGAATGTGGAAATAGCCTTAAAATTTGCAAATCCTAAAAATTGTTATGGAAGTACAACGTTTTGATCTTCTAAGTTGCACACATGCCATAATTTTTCTTTCCTGCCACTTTCTTTTCATCTGTTTTGTAGTTGGGCAGCGGCAGAAGACAGAACATATCAGAGTTGCAGGCAAAGAAAAGTGCGCGTACTTTTTCTGGCAGGGTCGACATTCACCTGTCAGTGAAAAGGGCACATCAGCGTTGATGACAATCGAGCTGGATGAGGAGCGAGGATCACAGGCAAGTTACTACCAAGTGACTTAGAGGGAAGGACAAACGTTCTACTTGGTGAAACAGATAAGAAGAGTAATTCTATGATATTGATGTCATTGCACCCGCGTGGTCCGTGCCGGCCCCAGAAGGCTAGCTTCCACATATATGCTTAAAAGTTTTGCTAAACTAAGAATCTTTAATCTTCCAGGTGCAAGTCCTTCAGGGGAAGGAGCCACCATGTTTCCTCCAGTGTTTTGATGGGGGAATGGTTGTGCATGCGGGGAGACGAGAAGAGGAAGAGGAAAACACCCAAAGTACGTCCTGATTTTTATAAAAATGATGTGCTTGCTTTTTGTATTATGGCTTCTGGTAATGGTCACCATGGATATTGTATCTGAGGACGAGGAAGCACAGTTGCAAAATGAATAAAGTCTCCGGCTTAGATGCTTTCTATTCTAGATACCAGTTTTAGTTTTTTCTTTGCCTATTAATATGGCGATTTCCTCCTCTGTTCCCCTACAGGTGACTGGAGACTGTATTGTGTTCGGGGAGAGGTTCCCACGGAGGGCAATCTGATTGAGGTGGCTTGTCACTGCAGCAGTCTCCGGTCCAGGACGTCGATGATACTGCTCAATGTGAATAACGCTGTCATTTACCTCTGGCATGGCTGCAAAGCACAAAGCCACACCAAGGAAGTAGGGAGGACGGCCGCCAGCAGAATCAAGGAAGAGTGAGTATGGGGTGCGGGAATATTCTAGCTTAAAGGGGTTGTCCGGTTTTAAACTACAAGTGTTATAGTCACTCTGTGACTGCAGACTTGTGAATCCTCACTTCACGCGCACTGTAGTCTCCGGTGTCAGCACATGGAGCGCGCGGTCATGTGATTAAGAGTATGCGATATATACACTCCCTGCCACATTCCAACTAGACTGTTTCCGGCCTCACTCAATAGACTTCATCGTGTGAGGCCGCGCCCATCTAGTCGGAATGTGGCAGGGAGTATGCAGAGCGCATACAAGGGCCACATGACCGCCCGCTCCAGGTGCTGACACCAGAGAATCCACAGCGTGAAGTGCAGATTCACAAGTTTGCAGTCACATAGTGACTGCATGACTAGTTTTAGACTGGACAACCCCTTTAACTGCAGTACCAGACACAAGCCTTGGACAGTTGAGGCGCTGTTGTTGAAAAAAATGCAGTCATGTTTTTATTCTTCATTATAGAAATTTAGTACAACCCATATGGATAATGTCTGTAAAGCTCTGTGGAATATGACGGTGCTACATAAGTAAAAGAAGTAATAAAAAATAAATGTGAACTTTAAATTTGAAATAAGAGACCTTTTTTTGAGCAGAAACTCTGCAATTCCACCTCAAAAACTTGAGGTTCTGCTCCAAAAATGCAGTAAAAAGGCTGTGTGCATGTATCCTAATACTGACAGAAATATACAGGTGCATCTCACAAAATTAGAATATCATCCAAAAGTTAAATTATTTCAGTTCTTCAATACAAAAAGTGAAACTCATATATTATACTAGATGGTGGCCCGATTCTAACGTATCGGGTATTCTAGAATGTATGCAGCCGACCGGGCGCAATCAGCAGAGCGGTGTTTAAATTTGGTGCCAAAATCGCTGATTGGTCGCGACCAATCAGCGAATCGTATTAGTGAGGACCGGGGAGCAGCGCTGCCTGTGCGGGTACTTCCGTTGCGAGCAGCTGGGAGATGACCGGCTGCTTGCAGTAGAAGTATCCCGACCGGCGGCGCCGCTCCACGGTCCTCCCTTCACACTTGCCGTCGGGAGATCAGCGGCTCTAGCTGCTGATCTCCCAACTGTAGCCGCATGGAGGTCAGCGGCGCCGCCGGTCGGGGTACTTCTGCTGCGAGCAGCCGGGAGATGAGCCACTAACGGCCGCCATCTTTTTCTGAAATCCTGTGTCGCTGATTGGCCACAGCCGGACCAATCAGCGACGCGGGATTTCCTGGACAGAAGGACAGACAGACGGGATAAGACGATTATATATATTAGATAGTCATTACAAACAGAGTGATCTATTTCAAGTGTTTGTTTCTGTTAATGTTGATGATTACGGCTTACAGCCAATGAAAACACAAAAGTCATTATCTCAGTAAATTAGAATACTTTATAACAACAGCTTGAAAATGTTTTTAAAATCCGAAATGTTATCCTACTGAAATGTATGTTCAGTAAATGCACTCAATACTTGGTCAGGGCTCCTTTTGCATCAATTACTGCATCAATGCGGCGTGGCATGGAGGCGATCAGCCTGTGGCACTGCTGAGGTGTTATGGAAGCCCAGGTTGCTTTGATAGAAGCCTTCAGTTCATCTGGTGTCTCATCTTCCTCTTGACAATGCCCCATAGATTTTCTATGGGGTTGAGGTCAGGTGAGTTTGCTGGCCAATCAAGGACAGCGATACTGTTGTTTGTAAACCAGGTATTGGTACTTTTGGCAGTGTGCACAGGTGCCAAGTCCTGCTGGAGAATGACATTTCCATCTCCAAAAAGCTTGTTGGCAGAGGGAAGCATGAAGTGCTCTAAAATGTCCTGGTAGATGGCTGCGCTGACTTTGGTCTTGATAAAACACAGTGGACCTACACCAGCAGATGACATGGCTCCCCAAACCATCACTGATAGTGGAAACTTCACACTAGACCTCAAGCAGCTTGGAATGTGGCCTCTCCACTCTTCCTCCAGACTCTGGGACCTTGATTTCCCAACGAAAATTGGAACTCTGGGACCTTGTGAAGTGTGTCAATGACTTCTTTCTGGACATCTGTCAAGTCAGCATTCTTCCCCATGATTGTGGAGGCTACTGAAACAGACTAAAGGACTTTTTTAGATGCTTAGGAAGCCTTTGCAGGTGTTTTTTGTTAATTATTTTAATTTACTGAGATAATGACTTTTGTGTTTTCATTGGCTGTAAGCCATAATCATCAACATTAACAGAAATAAACACTTGAAATAGATCACTCCGTTTGTAATGACTCTATAGGATGAGTTTCACTTTTTGTATTGAAGAACTGAAATAAATTAACTTTTTGATGATATTCTAATTTAGAGAGATGCACCTGTATATAGGGTGGTTTTCATGAGGGTCCAGGTAATTGGATCCTCCTTAATTGCTAAAAAACAAAGTTTGGCCGAGACTAGCTAGGCATTGAGACCCAATATGCTATTTAGAATGGTTAAAAATAAATAAATAAAAGAGGGATTTTTGTTACTCACCGTAAAATCTTTCTTGGAGCCTTCATTGGGGGACACAGGACCATGGGTGTATGCTGTTGTCACTAGGAGGCTGACACTAGGCAAAAAAGAAAAAAGCTCCACCTCCGCAGTATACACCCACCTACAGGCACCAAGCTCACCAGTTAGTGGCTAAAGCAGTAGGAGGAACTTAAACAATTAACTATGCAATGCCCAACGTGGCACAACCGCGAAACTATATTAGATGCCCAACAGGGCCCACTGTAGCTATGCCCAAAATCAGGAAGGGTGCTCTGTCCCCCAATGAAGGCTCCAAGAAATAGATTTTACGTTGAGTACCAAAAATCCCTCTTTCTTTATCGCTTCATTGGGGGACACAGGACCATGGGACGTCCAAAAGCAGTCCCTAGGGTGGGATAACAGAAAAAGGTAGCCACAGACTAGGTCTGACTGCAGGCAACTGCTGCCTGCAGAACCTTTCGTCCAAGACTGGCATCAGCCAAGGAATAAGTGTGGACCTTGTAAAACCTTGAAAAGGTGTGGAGTGAAGACCATGTTGCGGCCTTACAAATCTGAGAAGCTGAAGCCTGATGGCGAACAGCCCAAGAAGCCCCCACCGCCCGGATGGAGCGAGCCCTTACCCCCGGAGGGGGAGATTGGTCTGAGACGCGATATGCTTCCAAAATGGTACAACATACCCAACGGGCAATTGTTGACTTGGAAGCAGGGAGACCCTTGCGACGCCACCCAGGAACGACAAACAGGGCGTCCGAACGGCGAAGGGAAGCCGTTCTAGAAAGGTACACACGTAGAGCTCTGACCAGATCCAGTTTGTGCAGGGATTTCTCCCAAGGGTGCACTGGGGCCGGGCAGAAGGAAGGCAAAACAATGTCCTCATTGATGTGGAAAGAGGAGACTACTTTTGGCAAAAAGGAGGACACTGGCCTGAGCACTACCTTGTCCTGATGGAAGACCAGAAAAGGTGACCGACGAGAGGGCTGTGAGCTCTGCAACCCTCCTAATAGAGGTAACAGCCACCAGAAAAGCCACCTTCCAGGAGAGAAGAGAGGCTGAGATGTCCTGAATGGGTTCAAATGGGGGCTGTTGAAGGACGCTCAGGACCATATTAAGGTCCCATGGATCCACCGGGGGGCGATAAGGCGGCGCTAGGTGAGCCACCCCTTGCAGAAACGTCTTGACCGGAGGACGGAAAGCCAAGTTTCGCTGGAATAGAATAGACAAGGCCGAAACTTGGCCTTTGAGAGTGCTTAGAGAGAGTCCCGCTTCCAGGCCAGACTGAAGGAAGGCCAAAATGACCGGTAGCGAAAAGGACATGGGAGCTAACTGATCCTTTTCGCAGTGACGAAAGAAAGCTTTCCAGGTTCTGTGCTATATGCGCGAGGTTGCGGGTTTCCTGGCACTAATTAGGGTCTGGATAACGTTGTCTGCAAAACCAGCTTTCCTCAACACTGCGGCCTCAATGGCCATGCCATTAAATTCAGAGACTGAGAACTCTGATGAAGAATAGATCCCTGAGAGAGCAGGTTTACCAGATCTGCGTACCAGACGCGTCTGGGCCAATCCGGGGCTATTAGAATTACCGGTATTCCCTCTGTCTTGATCTTTTTGATGACCCAAGGGATCAATGGTAGAGGGGGAAAAAGATAAGGGAGCTGGAACGGAGACCATGAGATGACTAGCGCGTCTTGAGCGATCGCAAGGGGATCGCGGGACCGGGCTACGAAGGATGGAACCTTGTGGTTTAACAGAGACACCATGAGGTCGACTTCCGGCGTGCCCCATCGTAAGCATATCTGATGGAACACCTCAGGATGGAGAGACCATTCTCCTGAGGCAAGACCCTGCCGACTGAGGAAGTCGGCCGCCCAATTGTCGACCCCCGGAATGTGCACTGCTGAGATTGCCGGAACAGTGTTCTCGGCCCAAACTAGCACTCTTGTCACCTCTTTGAAGACGGACTTGCTGCGTGTTCCTCCCTGACGGTTTATGTACGCTACCGCCGTGGCGTTGTCCGATTGTACGCGGACTGGGAATTCTGAAAGAATGTCCTGCCAGTGACGCAACGCCAGGTAAATTGCCCTTATCTCCAATATATTTATCGGCAGGGAGGCTTCGTGGAGAGTCCAACGGCCCTGCACTGTGTAGTGGAGGAAGACTGCACCCCAACCTATGAGGCTGGCATCGGTTGTGACCACCTGCCAGCGAAGTGGTAGGAATGACCTCCCGGGTCTGAAGGAAGAAGGACGAATCCACCATATTAGTGACCTTCTGACATGAGGAGGTAACCTGATGCGTCGATGTAGAGACGACGGGTTCTTGTCCCATGCTGACAGAAGGGCCTGTTGAAGAGGCCGGGTATGGAACTGGGCAAAAGGGACTGCTTCCATGGCGGCCACCATTTTTCCCAAGACACTCATGCACAGGCGAAGGCGGCGTGGACTCGGGTCGGAGAGAAGGTGAATCCCCCGACGGAGAGAGTTTATCTTCTCCCTTGGAAGAAGGACCCGGGCATGGGTCGTGTCCAACTGCATCCCTAGAAAGGTTAAGCGCTGAGATGGGACCAGGGAGGATTTGTCTGTGTTGATCAACCAGCCTAACCGAGAAAGCGTGTTCAGGGTGATCTGAAGACTGTGGAGACAGTCCCTGAACGTGGGACCCTTGATCATTAGGTCGTCGAGGTAGGGGATAATTACAATCCCCCTGGCTCGTAGAATGGCCATGACCGTCGCCATTACCTTTGTGAAAACCCTCGGGGCGGAGGCAAGCCCGAAGGGGAGAGAAGTGAATTGGTAACGTGTGTTCTGGAAGGCAAATCGAAGGAACTTCTGATGTGGTGCGTAAATTGGAATATGAAGATACGCATCCTGAATATCCACTGAACATAGGTATTCCCCGGCCTCCATCGAGGCGATTACCGACCTGAGGGACTCCATTCTGAAGTGCCGTACGCGTACCTGTTGGTTTAGTTGTTTGAGGTCTAGGATCATACGTAGTGAGCCGTCCTTTTTTGGAACGGCGAAAAGATTTGAGTAGAAACCTGAACACCTTTCTTGAAGGGGGACTGGAACTATAACTCTTGAGTGCAGAAAGGAGGCAATGGCTTGAAGGAAACCGGGAAGTAGAGATGAATGCAGGTGGCGGGACCTGAGAAATTGTGTTCTTGGCATGGTGTTGAACTCGATCTTGTAGCCTGAGGTCACTATCTCCTTGACCCAGGCATCCTCTATTACCGATACCCAAGGGTCTCGGAACAGAAGAAGACGGCCGCCCACCCTGGGAGAAATCCCAGGTGGGAGTGACCCGTCATGCTGAGAAAAACATGTTGGATCGAGATCGGGATCCAGAGGACTTGGAAGAGCGACCCTTTGCGCGCCAGCTGGGAGTGGGCCTAAAGGTAGGCTTACGTTTGTCTTGCTGTGCTGGGGTACGGTCTTGTTGAGAGGAGGATCCTGGTTGAGGGAACCGACGAAAGGACCGGAACTGAAGGTAACGTTTTCTAGGAAAAGGGCGATTAGGTTTCGGCTGAGGAAGGGAAGTGCTCTTGCCTCCAGTGGCATCAGAGATGATCTGGTCTAATTTAGACCCAAACAGTCTGGAGCCCTGAAAAGTGAGATTTGTTAGTGATTTCTTGGAGGCCGGGTTGGCGTTCCAAGCCTTAAGCCAAAGAATCCTACGTATAGCGATGATATTGCTGGAGACGCGTGCTGAACAGGTAGCGGCGTCAAGGGATGCCGTGAGGAGATATTTCCCTGCGTGGGCGATCTGATCCGCTAGGTCAGCCAGATCGTCTGGGGAAGCCCCGGAAAGGATGCCCTGCCTAAGCTGTTTGGCCCATGCGGAGACAGCCTTTGATACCCAAGTTGAGGCGAAGGAAGGACAAAAGGAGGTGCCAGCAGCCTCGAAGCCTGACTTAGCCAAGGCCTCAACCTGTCTATCTGTAGTGTCCTTGAGGGAAGAACCATCTGGGAGGGACAGTACCGTCTTTGCCGAAAGACGAAAGACAAGAGGATCCACAGAAGGGGACTCCGTCCATTTGCTGACGAGGTCGTGGTTAAATGGGTATAGCATGTCGAACTGCTTCTTTCCAGTGAAGCGCTTCTCTGGATGCTCCCATTGTTTTTGAAAGACACCATCAAATTCTGAATGGTTAGAGAAGGTGCGCGTCGGGCGCTTAATTCTCTTGAAGGAAACGGAGTAGTCCTGAGAAGGGCTCTCGTCCTCTTTAACATGCAAAGTGTGATTGACGGCCGATATAAGGCTGTCAACCATGTCCTGGACCTTAGAATATTGGTCCGTGTTGGATCCAGTCAGAATCTGATTCCGTGTCAGATCCCGGAGCGGCCTCTTGGGAAGAGGTGTGAGATGCAGGGAGCAATTTGGAGTCTGGAGAGCTGGAGGATGAGCTTGTGTGAGTCAGTTTCTGAGAACGTGCCCTCGGTCTGCCCTTAGAAGGAGGGGGCAGGGGTGCCTGCGAATCGTCCGTTGGAACGTTCGGAGCACTGGTGGCCGTGGATAGCATGGGCAAACGTTCTAGGACCTGCACCAGAGATTGAGATACCTTGGTGAGGTCAGAGACAGACTGGGACATAGCAACAGCCCACTCCGGAGGAGGGGGAGTTACCTCGTCCTGGGCGGCAGGGGGGTCTTGGGGTGCCAGCATGGTGGGAGGCTTGCAGGTCGAGCAGAAAGCCGTTGTCAGACCCGCGGGCCACTTAGTACTGCAAAGAGCACAGGCGTAATATGTGACTGTGTGAGTGGGACGGACAGAAAGCTCCCTGGGTTTGGGCATATGTGCCTGACCAGAAATACTGCAGAGGAGGGAGCCTGTGTGGTGCCAGAGTAGGTCCTATCCGGTCTGGAATGTGCACGGTCCCGTATCCCCCTTCGGAAAGTCCGGAGCCGAGACAGGAGCAGGGCTGCAGTGAGGAGGCAGTCAGACAGGATGCTGCTGCCGGAGCCAGAACGAGAGCCGCGTAGAGTGTTTCCCTGAGCGAGCTAAGGGAGCCAAAGCTCCGATAGGTAGAGGGGATGGGGGGCGGGCTTAAGAACTTAGCCGCTGATAGGCCCCCGGGATAAAAGTGGGCGTGACGGAAGCATCATAACGCTCCACAGTCCTGATTGGCCGTTTTCCGGGAGGGGCGTGTACCTGCCCGAAAGAGAAACACCCACCCGGACCCGCCCCCCGAGAGAGCGTGGGCAGAATTGCCACGCAAAAAGGGTACAGAGAAATGGGGGGGGGTGTTGTGGGGGACGCCATGTTAGGGAACGCCATTAAGTATGAGGCCCTCGGTTCGTCTACCCGATGTCTGAGGAGAGGGGGCGTGGCCAAGCGCTGCAGTAGGTAAGCGTCGGCGGGGAAATGAGATGCTTCCCTTATTAACCCATGATTTGCGGGGCCCGTGCATAGCTGAGATGTGAGGGACCTGGGAGCAGGGAGGGATTGTACCTTTCCCGATGTGTCTTGCTCCTTCCCTCTGAGGATGTACACAGGAGGTCCTCCGTGGATAGGGGGGATCCTGGCTTTTCCTCCTTCCCGCACTGACCGGTCCTGGACAGTGAAGGAGACGGTGTCGACCCCAGAATCTGGGAGAAGGTCACCGTAGTGACCACCGTCTCCCTCCCAAGCCGCTCCGAGGAGGGGGCTGGGGTGGGGAATAGGCAAGGACTGGCCACCAAGAATCACCCTGAGACACCCGAAGGTGACTGGGGATAGGTCCTGCCCAGCGGGTCCGAGAGTGGGCGATGTGGGAAATGCCACACTGCTCTCTCGGTCGCTTGAGAATGGGTATAACAGGGGACGCAGTGTTCCCTGTTAACCCTGAAGAGCTGTATCTGAAAAATAAAGAAGAAATGTTAATAAAACACAACAGGGATGGATCTGTGAAGATCCAGGTCTACCTCCTACAGACACCAAGCTTAAACTGGTGAGCTTGATGCCTGTAGGCGGGTGTATACTGTGGAGGAGGAGCTTTTTTCTTTTTTGCCTAGTGTCAGCCTCCTAGTGACAACAGCATACACCCATGGTCCTGTGTCCCCCAATGAAGCGATAAAGAAATTAAATTTTGCTCATAAAGCATGGTAGTATCGAGGGATTGTTGTGGTATTACATTCTCACCCTGACCGCCCACAAATACAAGATAATGTCCGTGTTGTATTGTGCTTTGCATGTTGTGTAAATACTTTGTTTCCGGTTGCTCCTCCATCTTGTTTAGGAATCCTGCCGTTAGAGGCCAGTAATCATTGTTACACACAGCCTCTCTTACATAACATAACTTTACTAAACTCCTTTTGTTGCTCAGTTCTGGTCACAGATCTCGTTCCTTTGCACATCACAATTACATTTGTCATCTTCTCTTCTGTCCCTTTTGGTCCTATCTTCAGAGTTAGTTTCTCCGCAGCTTTTCCAGATCACGGTCCTACTCTCAGGTATGTCCCCGTCCGCTCTCCCCTCTTTGGGAGTTGTGAAGGCCGGCTCCATCAGTCCTTCTACAGGCCTCGGACGTTTAGGGAATTTTGCTCAGCGTTTACCGCTTCAGCGTTCCCCAAGTTGCCTAACTCTTTCTATCATCGACCGTCGATATCTTTATTGACCTTCAGCCCCAAGGGCCCCGAGCTTCTCCTCAGTCTTCCTCCAGCACATACATTAATGCTACCAACAGCAACAACTGCTCTGACTGAACTGACTCCTGACAGGAAAAACTGTTGCTCACCTCTGGCCCAAACTCCTCCCCCTTTTTAACTGGACCAATCAGCAACCGTCTCCGCTGGTCGCTGGGCAAACTTCTCCCTTCACCGATGAACTGCCATTATCATCCACTAATAACGTACACTGAACGTCCTATACTGTAAACTAGGCCTCATCTGCTACATACTAAGAGGCCTGCCGATCAATCCATAGCTAGACACTAGGCAGTGTGCTATGCTTTCCCTATATACCATAACACTATACAATAATCACAATACGTTACATTAACTGTGGACATTAATGCCTATAAAACAATGCAGATTTATATATCAATATAGTCACCAAAATATAATAAAACCATACACTTGGTACAAACACTGTTTAGAGAGGGAGAGGCATATGACAGCCCCTGTCACACCCTTACAGTAGTACTGATTGTATTTCTTGCAATTCATGCTGCCATCCCATAATATCATTGCTTTGTCCCTACAGATGTCCATTAGAAGCCGGGTTGCATAGCAGCAGCAATGTGACGATATATGAATGTGACGAGGGCTCTGAACCCCTCGGATTCTGGGACGCCCTAGGCAGGAGAGATCGTAAAGCGTATGACTGCATGCTGCAAGGTAATCCTTACCGCTACCTGCCCACTATGCCATCTGCAGCCTGACACCGCGCGAGCCATCCTCATGTATACGTTCCCACTAGGGTTTAATAAATCCTGAAAATTTGGACGCGTTTCATGCGCGTTTCATGCTCATATCACTGCATGTCATGCGACTGTGCTGCGATTTATTTTTTTTTCTCTTGCATCCGCATGCAATGCATTTTTATCTTTTAAATACTGTAATTCTCTGTAACTTACAGCTAGCTTATAAAACTAATAAAGCAGTCTTCTCCTATAAAGAGATAGATGATCGAAAGATATTAGATCTATAATAGATAGATATGACAGATGGATATGAGATAGAATAGATAGATATCCTGTAGACATAATTTCACAAGCTCCCTACATATAATAAACTTGCACCCTTTAGTGCCTTCCTTGTTGCACTAATAAAGGGTGTTTTTAGCCTTATTTAACCTAATAATAAATTAATTTAAAAATGTGAGGTCCCCCCTATTTTTGATAACCAGCCCAGGTAAAGCAGACAGCTGAGATCTGATATTATCAGGCTGGGAAGGCCCTTGTCAGCCTAAAAATACCAGCCCACAGCCGCCCCACAAGTGGCTCCTCACATGAGGTGCGCTAGTTTTGGCGCTTTGCTCTTCTTGATTTCCATGGTTCGGTGGCAATCGGGGTAATGGAGCTTGATGTTGTCAGCTATGATTTGTCAAAAATCACATCTGCCACAAACCCCTGGTGTTAGTAATGGAGAGGTGTCGATCAGACACCTCCATTACTAGCAGAGTAACCAAAAATAAAAACACACAAAAAAAATGTTTATTTGAAAAAACACTCAACACACTTTTCCCTGGTTCACCAATTTATTAAAAACCAAACCAAAAAAAACCCCACGCAAGTCCGACGTAGTCCAGGAAATCTGATGTAGTCCAGAAATGGAAACTTGAAAAACGTAAGAAAGAAACAAAAACAAGACTGTCTGTCATTCACCAATTTATTAGAAAATAAGGGTCCCACTCAGGTCCGACGTAGTCCAGCGCTTAACATCCCCCAATGTTCCCCGAATCAGTCGATAACAGCAAAATTGTATATCTTCAGGGTATTTATTTATCTATATGTATCTATTCTGAGGGTTTTGGCTGTGAATTTACTGTACTTGGCTGATGAAATTTCGTGGTTCCTTTTTGAGATGTGTGCGTAAAAATCTGGCGGCATACGCATGGTCTGTGTAACGTCCGTTTTTTCTCTCTCACCCATTCGCATTGCACTTATTGCATTGTATTTATACGCAAGTGGGAGCGAGGCCTTACACTGGGCGTTACTTGCAAATTGGCAAAGCATATAAAACACAGCGTTCACTGCTATGAGATATTCATAAGTTGCTGCATTTCAATTATTTACATGGGACTGCGAGTAGAATAAGCTGATTGATTTTCAGTATTAGTAATTCTATACTCACATATTTTTTCATGTTTTAATAGATCCGGGGAAATTTAACTTTACACCACGGTTGTTCAGTCTCAGTAGTTCATCTGGAGAATTCACTGCTACAGAATTTATGTATCCGTCCAGATTGACGTCGGTAGTAAACTCCATGCCGTTCTTGCAGGAGGACCTGTACACCGCCTCGCAGCCAGGCAAGCACTCCTCTATTGGAGTTTCATTGAATGTGAAGTTGTTCTGCTTGTTAGCCCATTTTCACCACTTCCTGTGCTCCCTTAAAGGGAATGTTTCACCAGAAAATGACATATATATATATATATATATATATTATTATTATTATTATTATTATTATTATTATTATTATTATTTTTTTTTTTTTATATTTATATTCTTATTATTATTATTTATATTATTATTATTATATTTTTATTATATTTTTATTATTATTATATTTTTATTATTTTTTTAATGTCACGATTTTTGTATTAAATAAAAAAAAAAAAAATAGATAATCTTGAAATTTTCACATTGACCACTGGGGCTTTTCTAATCTTTGTTTCAAGAAATTTACATTGACTCAGAACCTCTTTTCTACTGAAGCATTTAATGAGCATGTGCAAAGGTCATTGTGAAGGGAGGACATCGCCTATTGTGATTGGTCGATCCTGTGTGATCGCTCTGCTTATTAGAGGTGTTACTTGCTATTGTAAAACTTCCTATGATGGTAATGAGACTGCTGAAAACTTTTCCTAAAAGGACAAAGTTTTTGTTTAAAATACACCCAGTTGCCACAGAAAATTCCAAGATAACAATTTTTTTTAAATACAGATGATATGAAAAAAAAAATTGCCAATTTTCTTTATATTTACGGTAATATAAAAACGTGACTTTAACAGGTTATTTTATAAAGAGACGTTCGCTTTAAAAGCAGCCCATATACATAGGATGAAAGCAAACCATTATTGTCCAATTTTATCCATTTCTGTTGATCATTGGCTTAATATTGAGAATCATGAATGATTGTGGTTTTTTTTTAGCTGCTCATTGGTTGAAACCACATTTAAATTTTTGTATATTTGACATTTTTTATGACTTAGAAGTAATGGCAGCACTGATGCTATGGTTAAGGTGACCGTGCGTTCTTCTCCATGGCAGATATTTACCAGTTTTATTTCCTTTCAATGCAGCTCTATTCCTTGTTGACAACCATCACGAGGTTTACCTCTGGCAGGGCTGGTGGCCTGAAGAAGACGTCATTACTGGATCCGCACGGATACGATGGGACACAGATAGAAAGAGCGCGATGGAGACCGTGCTACAGTATTGCAAGGGTGAGAAGCCCGAGATGGCTTAGATTAATGGGATCATATATAGGGTGGATACAGCCCGTATACTGGTCTGTTAGAAATCCCATCTCTTTCCCTAAAATATTGCCCACTAGATGCAGTCACATTAAAGTTGACCAGGTGGTGATATGCAGAGCTCTCCTTAACACACGGTGGCTCAGTGGTTAGCGCTACAGCGCTGGGGTCCTGGGTTCAAATCCCACCAAGAACAACATCTCCAAGGAGTGTGTATGTTCTCCCCGTGTTTGTGTGGGTTTCCTCTGGGTTCTCAGGTTTCCTCCCACACCCCAAAGACATACTGCTAGGGAATTTAGATTGTGAGCCCCAATGGGGAAAGTGGTGATAATGTCTGTAAAGCGCTGAGGAATTAATGGTGCTATATAAGTGAGTAAAATAAATAAATACCCATCATGTTATGTAGCTGGCATTTGCCTGTGACAAGCGCAATGGGAGCAAAGCTCTGATCGCTGAAGTTAGCCCCCATAGATGCCTCTGTTAGTCTCTTGACTTCGTCATTTAAGGCGCATGATCTTTGGGGCGCCCCATTTTGCGCATCTATGGCCCCTTCCCACGCAAAGAGGATCACAGAGTAATGAGAAGTTGCCACTGCAGCTTCATGGGCTGTGATTGTACCTGTATACTGCAATACTGTGCTGTTACGTTATATATCAAGTGATTGGACGATTTCAAATTCTCTTGTGAGACTGGGATCTAAGAGGTAAGGTTTCTCCTTGTGGAGAGTGACAAGCCAGCCCTGGCATGTCAGAGTGAGGAAACTTATAAGCCACGCAACGCTGCTTCTGGGAAATTTAAATATGCAAATTCTCTCTAAAGAGAGGAAGAGGACAGGAACTCTAGCGCCACCAGTTGGAAGTTGTGATCCTAAAAGTCAATATCGACTCTTTAACAAGCCTTAAAAGAGACTAAACATTTTTAAAAAAGTACAATAAATTAAAATGTGGAATAACATCCCCAATTAAAAATAAACATTCGGTATCATTGGCTCCATATATCAAAAAATTATTTAACCTATACGGTTAACTCCATAAAGCGCAAAAAAAAAAAATATTAAAATGTCTGAGTTGCCATATTTATTGGTCACCACATCTCCCCCTTTACAAAAAAAAATAAATAAAATACTACTGAAAACATATGTACCAAAAAAGGTATCTGTAAAAACGTCAGGATCTCATACAGATCCATCGTCGAAAAAATAAGTTCCAGGTTTTAGAAAATGGCGACACAGTATTTTTTTTTTTTTTTTTTTTTTTTTTTTGTAATTTTCTGGATTTTTTTAACTCCTATAGATAATTAAAAAAAAAAAAAAAAAAAAACCTATTGAAGTTTAGTATCACTGAAATCGTACTGACCTGGGGAATCCTATCGCCAGGTCATTTTTACTGCAAAACATAATAAGAGGTTGACCACCAAATGTCTGCATCAGATCAGCAGTTTGACCTTCTTCAGGTGTGCCTGTATTCAACTGGGCTAACCATTCACTTATGAATATATGCTGTGTGTTTATATATACAGAACAGACCAAAAGTTTGGACACACCTTCTCATTTAAAGATTTTTCTGTATTTTCATAACTATGAAAATTGTACATTCACACTGAAAGCATCAAAACTATGAATTAACACATGTGGAATTATATACTTAACAAAAAAGTGTGAAACAACTGAAAATATGTCTTATATTCTAGGTTCTTCAAAGTAGCCACCTTTTGCTTTGATGACTGCTTTGCACACTCTTGGCATTCTCTTGATGAGCTTCAAGAGGTAGTCACCGGAAAAGGTTTTCACTTTACAGGTGTGCCCTGTCAGGTTTAATAAGTGGGATTTCTTGCCTTATAAATGGGGTTGGGACCATCAGTTGTGTTGTGCAGAAGTCAGGTGGATACACAGCTGATAGTCCTACTGAATAGAATTTGTATTATGGCAAGAAAAAAGCAGCTAAGTAAAGAAAAACGAGTGGCCATCATTACTTTAAGAAATTAAGATCAGTCAGTGCGAAAAATTGAGAAAACTTTGAAAGTGTCCCCAAGTGCAGTTGCAAAAACCATCAAGCACTACAAAGAAACTGGCTCACATGAGGACCGCCCCAGGAAAGGAAGACCAAGCGTCACCTCTGCTTCTGAGGATAAGTCTATCCGAGTCACCAGCCTCAGAAATCGCAGGTTAACAGCAGCTCAGATTAGAGACCAGGTCAATGCCACACAGAGTTCTAGCAGCAGACACATCTCTACAACAACTGTTAAGAGGAGACTTTGTGCAGCAGGCCTTCATGGTAAAATAGCTGCTAGGAAACCACTGCTAAGGACAGGCAACAAGCAGAAGAGACTTGTTTGGGCTAAAGAACACAAGGAATGGACATTAGACCAGTGGAAATCTGTGCTTTGGTCTGATGAGTCCAAATTTGAGATCTTTGGTTCCAACCACCGTGTCTTTGTGCGACGCAGAAAAGGTGAATGGAGGGACTCTACATGCCTGGTTCCCACCGTGAAGCATGGAGGAGGAGGTGTGATGGTGTGGGGGTGCTTTGCTGGTGACACTGTTGGGGATTTATTCAAAATTGAAGGCATACTGAACCAGCATGGCTACCACAGCATCTTGCAGCGACATGCTATTCCATCCGGTTTGCATTTAGTTGGACCATCATTTATTTTTCAACAGGACAATGACCCCAAACGCACCTCCAGGCTGTGTAAGGGCTATTTGACCAAGAAAGAGAGTGATGGGGTGCTACGCCAGATGACCTGGCCTCCACAGTCACCAGACCTGAACCCAATCGAGATGGTTTGGGGTGAGCTGGACCGCAGAGTCAAGGCAAAAGGGCCAACAAGTGCTAAGCATCTCTGGGAACTCCTTCAAGATTGTTGGAAGACCATTTCCGGTGACTACCTCTTGAAGCTCATCAAGAGAATGCCAAGAGTGTGCAAAGCAGTCATCAAAGCAAAAGGTGGCTACTTTGAAGAACCTAGAATATAAGACATATTTTCAGTTGTTTCACACTTTTTTGTTAAGTATATAATTCCACATGTGTTAATTCATAGTTTTGATGCTTTCAGTGTGAATGTACAATTTTCATAGTCATGAAAATACAGAAATTTCTTTAAATGAGAAGGTGTGTCCAAACTTTTGGTCTGTACTGTATAGATAGATTTACAATAAAATATGCATTAGGCCTGTGTTATGACCACATTAAATTTGTATTTTAGGCAAGAACAGTAAAAAACCACCCAAGTCCTACCTGATTCACGCTGGTCTAGAGCCTCTGACATTTACAAACATGTTCCCAAGCTGGGAGCACAGAGAAGACATCGCCCAGATCACAGAAAGAGTGAGTATTAATTGGGATCACTGAAGGACTTTTCCCGATATTCATAAATTTGGAGCTAATAAAGTAAAAGGTTCAATATTTCCAAAAATTCACAACACGTTGGGCGCAAAAAAAAACCAACAAAAACCAAGCTGCGCTAAACATTTCACACATTTACCCAGTGTCAGACTGAAGAACATTGGGCCCACCAGAGGATTTAATTCTGAGGGCTCACCTTTTTCTCCCACTCAAGAGCCCCATAGCCACTCCAAGGTTTGCGCTATGAACTCTCCTGAAGGAGAAGCCAGGGCCCATCGGAGGGTTCTTCGGTTCTCTGGTGGGCCAGTCCAACCCTGTATACACCCGTTATTGAATGTCGTTTTATTCTTTACCCTGTATACTTCTGTGTTCGTACAGGATGCTGAAGTCTCCAATCAGATAATCCTCGTGGAGGATGTTCTGGCCAAACTTTGTAAACAGATCTACCCCTTAGCGGAACTCCTCGCCCGCCCGTTGCCCGAGGGAGTGGATCCATTGAAGCTTGAAATTTATCTCTCCGATAAAGATTTTGAGGTAAACATCAATCATTGTAAAGGGGTATTCTAACCATAGGCAGATGCGGCGTATTCATAGGATCATTTAGAAATGTCTGATAGGTTGGAATTTCAACCTAGGGAGCGGGTGGGGCATTATAGGACAAGGAGCACTAAGAAGAATGTGGGTGGGATTTAACAATGCTCAATCAATGACGCACCATTGGGGTCTGTAATATGTCGGCCGAGTGTGAAATTTGCGCCCGATAGAGAAAAGATCTTTTTGTTCTTGCACAAAACCTTTGTCCTAAACAATCTCTTTATAATATGTTTAGACCTTCGCCCTGTGTCATTGAACATATTTGGCCAGAATAACCGTAAAAGTCAATATGGATTAAATTGTGTGTGGCTGTGAAATGATTGTTACCCGGCAATTGGTTGTTGTAAACAAACGATCTACTTGTAACTATTCTCTCCATTAAAGGGAATCTATCAACACAAAATGTTTCAAACCAAACACAGGCGCCCTGAGCACCCTTGGGGAGGTGGAGCAGTTCATTGCCCCTTCACACCTAATTGTTTTCCATAGATCGCTCCACTCCCACCTCCCCCCTCCTATGGTTCCCCTTCTCTGCAAAATCCCAATTTAAAAAAAAACAAAACTAATTTTTGACCTAATAAAAACGGTGCCCAATTCTGTTTTTGATTTGCTTAGTACAAACCAAGTGGATGTGTTCACCTTTTGGGGGAGACTCTGGGTTGGCCTTGGTTTTGTTGCAGACCTTGTTAAAGGGTCAAATCGTTTTAAAACCTGGCAGCATAGAGTTGGCTTTTTCTATTAGGAGAGAGCTAATTAGCATTCATTTTTCTCCAGTATCTGTACATCATTATCCAGAAGAAGCCAATCAAAGCAAAAAAAAAAAGCCCCTTAACTACCTGACCGGCAACATTAAACTGCTGATCGTGACATATTTGCCAGTCTGTGGTGATTTAATAGTCTGTTTTAGAAAGGCAGATCAGATCTTATATGTGCACAAAACGATCAGTAATAGATCAGTCTGTGCACATGGGCGGCCATTGTTCTTGGCAGCCAAAAGATAATTTCACCAGAAGAACGAGCATTTAGCTTGTTCAGTTGAGTGATCGGTAGCCTGTTTACACTGCTGGTCCTAAGAACGCTAGTTCCCGATACTTGTGCAGTGTAAATGCGCCCTTAGAATTTTGAGATGTTCCCTTCTTTAAGACCTAGTAAAACTTAACTTCAGAACCTTCATGTTATGATTTAATTTATTTGCAGATTGCGTTAGAAATGTCGAGAGAAGAATACACCACACTTCCATCCTGGAAACAAGTCAACATCAAAAAAGCTAAAGGACTCTTCTGAAGAGAGAAATGGCGTCCTCTTGCCCTTCCCTTATGGGTAGCTGGATCCTCCTGTGAGCCTGCACTTGTCTTCCATCCGCCTCTCCGCTGAGATACCGCAGAACTTTGCACTCGCTGTCTTGACAATTGTGCACAATTCAATGTACTGTCTTCGACTCCTGTGTACGGCCGATGTGGATAGGACACTGAAATGAAGGACGTCGCCGACATCCAGTGTGAGGTCCGATGATGACTATTACCTGTTGACCCCTGCCCTAATGTAAATGTACTGAAAGAGCCAATCAAAACAGGAGCGTTTCTCCAAGGAAGCCCCACAAATATCTACCGTGCACTTAACGCTAAATACAAAAGTATTCCTTGGCTGTAAACGTGACATTTTTTTGGATCCGGTTCTCTCTTGTAAATGTTCTGTTTGTCCAATCCAATAGAATGTATTTATATCGACACTGTATTTAACTATGCAATATAATCACTGTGTACGATTTGTGTGTTCTTACACAAACCATGAAATACAATGCCAATACTGTGCTACCGGCAGATTACGGTTGTCTGTATACCATATGCATTTGTGACATTTTTTTTTTTCTTTGCATGTGGTGGTAAGTAATCTGGTGGTCACATCATGTGTGGACTTTCTGCTTTCCACTGTGCCCTCCAGTGGTCCAGTGAAAAGGTTGAGCTAGCTGCCCCCATCTACAGTTATAATGAATCAGTGCGTGGGGCAACCGCAGCCCCCACAGCGGTGCCGCTCGTGTTATTCACACATTAGTTTGTATTCTTCTTTTCCTTCTGCTTATACTTCAGACTAAAGGGGCTCGTAACCAACTGTATAGTGCCTTGTTTTTGTGTACAGTTTATATACCGGAAAAATGTAGTCTGCATTTTCGGAAGCAGTTATAAAAAGAAAAAAAAAAGCATCTGATATTTGTACTTTATAATAGAAGACATCTCAGTTTCTACTACCTGATGTAAACTTTAAACATGTATTTTGTGATATAAGATCTCAAATTAAAAAGAAAAAAAAAGGCTTCACAAATTGTTGTCATGTTGGAGTCATTCACGGCAGTATCAATGCTTTTCTTAACATATATACCCCTGCCTTCATATAAGCCATTACATCATGTTTCAAAATGGATTTAACATCAATAGGAATCTATAGGCATCAACAGAATAGGACTGGCCACCTGGCAGATTGGATGAAGGAGAGAGTGGGGTTTGCGGTATATGTCTAAGGTGCATGTGGCGGGTGCAAGATGTGTCCAGTGTATGAGTGGGGGAAAATCTAAGCAGGTCTACTCCCTGATTGCCCACCGGACTGTCAGTTCTACAGGTTGGATACTAGTTCTCTGATTCAACAGACTAATGTCCCATTTAGACAAGCCAATAATTGGCAAACAAGTGTTCATAGGAACGCTCGTTCCCGAATATTGTCCTGTTTAAATAGGCTGCAATCATCTGACGCACGAGCAAAATGCTAGTCAGGTGTGATTTTTTTTTTTTTTTTTTTTTATACATGCATTGAAATCGTTATTGGCAACCCAACACTCCGTATAAAACAGGATGTGCTGCCGGTAACATGACATTTTATGCCCATTGACTGATCTTTCTGTCTCCATCGCTAATTTTTTGGTCCATGTTAAAAGGAAACTGTCAGTAGGATCAACCCTCATAAGCCATTTCTATGGACATACAGGTCATATAAAGCTGAAAAAAATACCTAGATATCTGCGATCTGATGTTTTATTCCAGAGAAATCCACTTATTCTTAATATGTAAATTAGCTGTTAAGATCTATGGGCTGGACATGGATCTCTCTGAGAATCTGCCTCCAGAGTTCATTTTAAATGAAAGGTGACGTTATAATTGTGAGACATGTAATGACTGACACTTTGCTTTCATTATCACACACAGTTTTGCAGGTAGCTCAGAGGTAACACAGTGCAGCAGAAGTGAACATTGTCTGATTGCACATATTTGCAGCAGCCCTTGTGCTCTCATAGTGCTGGCAGCTCTGCTGCAGGGCTGTGCCTGTTTATAAATTAACACAGTACAGCAGAGTTGAATCTTGCCTCATTACAAACACAACAACCTGCTGTACTGCCTTTCCCCCATACTAGTTGCCTTTGAGATGGAAGCTTAAGCACTGTGAGAGTAATTACAAACACATTTGCAGCTGAAGTTATAGACACAATTCACTTTTGCTGTTCTGTGTTAGTGTTGAGATCACTGCAGAACTGTGTGTGATTATGAGAGCAAAGTGTCAATCATTATATGTCTCAGACTGGTAACTCCTCATTTCATTTAAAATAATCCCCGGAAGCAGATTCTCAAGGAGATCTATGTCCGGCCCATAGATCTTAACAGCTCATTTACATATTAAGAAAAATGTGGAATTCACTGTAAGAAGTCTTCGGATCGTAGATCCCAAGGTATCATTTTATTCGGCTTCCTATGACCTACATGCCCATATTACATGGCTTAGGAGGGTAAATCCTACTAACAGATTCCCTTTAACACACAAATTTGTATATAGCTGATCGACTGTTTAACCCCTTTCTGACGTGTGACCTAATAGTACGTCTTGGTGACCTGGGCCGATTGGACCAATGACGTACTATTAGGTCATATGGCAATTGCGCTGCACACAAGCGGTGCGGGGCTATCGCTGCCGGGTGTCAGCTGATAGTACTGGGTGTCAGCTGTGACTATGTGCAGGGAGTGGTTCTGCACAGCTCCCGGCACATTAACCCCCTCAATGCTGCGATTGAAGTCGATCGCAGCATTTCGGTGGCAAGGGGAGGTGATCGCAATACTCACCTCCTCTTCCGGCCTCCAGCGCTGTCTGCCGCGGCTTCCTGGATGTTGCCATGATGACCCGATGTAGTCATGACAACATTGGGTCACCAGACAGCAGGAAGATTCTTTGGTCATGCGCAGTGCAGCACTGACAGCCTGTATAGCACAGGGATGGTGCTGCATTCCTGTGCTATACAGGCGATCAGAATAAAAAAAGTGAAAGTCCCAGAGTGGGACACAGAATAAAAGTACAAAAAGTGTTAAAAAATGAAAAAAAAAATTTGTAAAAATCTTGAAAAAAATAATCCACCAAAAATAAAAATATAATGTACCCATCAATAAATATTATGAAAAAAAAAATAAAATAAAAGTACACATATTTGGTATCGCCACGTCTGGAACGACCTGACCTATAAAACTGTCCCACTAGTTAGCCCCTTCAGTGAACACTGTAAAAAAAAAAAAAAAAACACGCAAAAAACAATGCTTTATCATCATAACGCCAAACAAAAAATGAAATAACACGCGATCAAAAAGACGAATATAAATAAAAATGGTACAGCTGAAAACGTCATCTTGTCCCGCAACAAACAAGCCGCCATACAGCTCCATTAGCCGAAAAATAAAAAAGTTACAGCTCTCAGAATAAAGCGATGCAAAAAAATATTTTTTTCTATAAAATGGCTTTTATTGTGTAAAAGCGCCAAAACCTAGAAAAACAATATAAATGTGGTACCGCTGTAAACGTACTGACCCGAAGAATAACGCTGCCTTATGAATTTTACCACACGCGGAACAGCATTAAAAAAATACCATTAAAAAAAAATAAAAAAAAATGGAATTGTTGGTTTTTGTTTATTCTGCCTTCCAAAAATCGGAATAGAAAGCGATCAAAAAATGTCACGTGCCTGAAAATGGCACCAATAAAAACGTCAACTCATCCCGCAAAAAACAAGCCGTCACATGACTGTCGGCCAAAATATGGAAAAATTATAGCTCTCAAAATATGGCGATGCAAAAACTAGTGTGTGACAGCTGTCAGTCATAAAAACCCCATATGATTCTAATATCGCTGTAATCGAACCGACCCAAAGAATAAAGTCGTCTAATCACTTATACCGTATGAGGAACGGCGTAAAAAATAAATTCTAGGGTTAGGGTTGTGATGGGGTTGGGATTTTTTTCAAAAGTGAAAAAAAAAAGAGAGGACGATATGGCGACTAGTGTTGAGCGCAAGTGCTCGCTACTTGAGTTTGCATCGGGTGCTCAGGAATGCACTGACTATCGCGGGTGCTCGAGTCTCTGCCCCATATGCTTCGTGGCCAAAAAAAACTTGCGGGGATTGCCTGCCATGCACGAGCGATCCTCGCATGTTTTTTTTTGGGGTGTCTAATAACCATGAAACATGCGAGCGGGGACTCGCATGTCCCTCAAGCACGCGCGATACATGGTGCATACCAGTGTACCTGATGCAAACTCAAGTAGTGAGCACTTGCGCTCAAGACTAATGACAACTTATTCAATATGATGACCTAATGTTATCAAATTCTGTGTTGTACCTCCGGATTCAAAATGTTCACTATACCCCTTGATAAATCCTTGAGGGGTGTAGTTTCCAAAATGGTGTCACTTGTGTGGGGTTTCCACTGTTTAGGCACATCAGGGGCTCTCCAAACGCGACATGGCGTCCGCTCTCAATTCCAGCCAATTTTGCGTTCAAAAAGTCACACAATGCTCCTTCTCTTCTGAACTCTGCTGTTCGCCCAAACACTGTATTTTCCCCACATATGGGGTATTGGCGTATTCAGGAGAAATTGCACAACAGTTTTTGGGGTCCATTTTCTCCTCTTACCCTTGTGAAAATAAAAAAAATTGGGGCTAAAACATTATTTTTGTGGAAAAAGTTTGATTATTTTATTTTCACGGCTCCATGTTATAAACTTCTGCAAAGCACTTGGGGGTTCAGGCTGCTCACCACACATCTAGAGAAGTTCCCTGAGGGGTCTAGTTTCCAAAATGGTGTCACTTGTGGGGTTTTTCCACTGTTTAGGCACATCAGGAGCACATCCGCTAAGTATTCAAGTAAATTTTACATTCAAAAAGTCAAATGGCGCTCCTTCCCTTCCGAATCCTGCCGTGCGCCCAAACAGTGGTTTTCCCCCACACATGGGGTATCTGCTTACTCAGAGAAATTGCACAACAAACTGTATGGTGCAATTTCTCCTGTTACCCTTATGAAAATGCAAAATTGGGGGCTGAAAAACATTTTTGTGGGAAAAATGTGAAAATTTTATTTTTACGGATCAATGTTCTAAACTCCTGTGAAGCACCTGGGGGTTCAAGGTGCTCACCACACATCTAGATAAGTTCCCTGAGGGGTCTAGTTTCCAAAATGGTGTCACTTATGGGGGATTCCACTGTTTGGGCACATCAGGGGCTCTCCAAACGCAACATGGCGTCCGCTAATTATTCAAGCAAATTTTACATTCAAAAAGTCAAATGGCGCTCCTTCTCTTCTGAGCTCTACCGTGCGCCCAAATAGTGTTTTTTCCCCACGTATGGGGTATCTGCGTGCTCAGGGGAAATTGCACAACAAATCTTGGGGTCCATTTTTTCCTGTTACCCCTGCGAAAATAAAAAAAAAAATTGGGTCTAAAGTAACATTTTTGTGAAAAAAGTTAAATGTTCATTTTTTTCTTCCACATTCCAAAAATTCCTGTGAAGCACCTGAAGGGTTAATAAACTTATTGAATGTGGTTTTGAGCACCTTGAGGGGTGCAGTTTTTAGAATGGTGTCACTTTTGGGTATTTTCTGTCATAAAGACCCCTTAAAGTCACTTCAAATGTGATGTGGTCCCTAAAAAAAATGGTTTTGTAAATTTTGTTGTAAAAATGAGAAATCGCTGGTCATCTTTTAACCCTTATAGCTCCCTAATAAAAAAAATATATAAATTGGTTCCAAAATTGTGATGATATAAAGTAGACATATGGGACATGTTATTTATTAACTATTTTTGTGTGACATATCTCTCTGATTTAAGGGCATAAAAATTAAAATTTTGAAAATTGCGAAATTTTCAAAATTTTCGCCAAATTTCCGTTTTTTTTCACAAATAAACGCAAGTGATATCGAAGAAATTTTACTACTATCATGAAGTACAATATGTCACGAAAAAACCGAATCAGCGGGATCCGTTGAAGCGTTCCAGAGTAATTTCCTCATAAAGTGACAGTGGTCAGAATTGTAAAAATTGGCCCGGTCATTAAAGTGCAAACCACCCTTGGGGGTAAAGGGGTTAATGACCTTGATTCGCGGGTCTAAATGTGCCATTAGTCAAAACTGACTTTTTAAAAACCTGGCTTGAACATTACACCCTTGCTGACACCAGTTTGGTGAAACATGTCGGGGAGTCTAACCTGTAAGTATTAATTAACCTGAATACTAAGGCCTGCAGAAGTCCGTCCCTATTATAAAGTATACAAGTGCAGTATAAAGCTGATGCTAGTTTGTTAGCTTAAAAATACATGTACAAGTTTATGTAAACATCAGTAACCATGTTTCAGGAGGAGAAAATAATCCCAACCGAATTATTTGGCATTACATTTATTGTAAGTCTCTCCTTGTGGAGAGTGACATTCCAGGCCTGGCATGTCAGAATGAGGAGACTTGTATGCCACACATGCTCCTCTGGTTAATTTAAATATGCAAATTGCTTCCTCAGAGAGGAAGACTTGAACTCTAGCGCCACCCATTGGAAGTAGCAATCCTTAAAGTCAATATTGACTTTTTAGCAAGCCTCGAATCTTGCAATGTTCACTCTTGTCATTTAGCCTTAAAGGAACCTGTCACGTCCTGGTGAACCTCTACACTGCCCCCATAGCAGTATATTAAATGTTATAAAATCATTATAGCTGAACCAATTTTAATGGAAAAATCTTGTTCGCGATGCACATTGCATCACTAACAATGCTATGGGGGCAGTGTAGAGGGTAACCAGGACGTGACAGGTTCCCTTTAAGGCTAAATGACAAGAGTGTGTATATATAGATAGATATAGATACACACAAAACTTTTAGGTAGGTGTGGGGAAAAATACTGCAAAGTAAGAATGCATCAAAATTAGAAGTGTTAATATTGATAAAAATAAACAATGCAAATTAAACAAAAGAGAAATGTAATTCAAATCAATATTTGGTGTGACCCTGCCTTGCCTTCTTAACTGCGTCAAATGATCAATCCTGCTAGGTACACTTTCACAAAGTTAGAGATTTTGTAGGATTATAGTCAGGTATATGAGTAACTGCTTATACTAAACAGGTGAAAATGGTCATTGTTTCAACCTATATATAAAAATAATCATTACCTGAAATAGAAACAGCTGTGCAGGAGGCTTAAAACTGGGTGAGGAACAGTCAAACTCTGCCACTAAGGCTTCTTTCACACGTCTGGATATTTCCGGTACTGGACAAACTAGTACCAGAGATGTCCGTGTGTGTGATATGTGTGGCAACTTTGTGCCGCATCAGTATCACACGTACTGGCGCCTGGGAATCAGCGGTACAGTTAGCGCTGTTCCCAAGCATCGGGTGCTGAACGCTGCTCTCATCATTGTCCCCTGTTTGAGCTGCGATCAGCGCTAGCAAGGGACAATGACTAGAGTAGTATTCTGCTCCTGCTGTATCCTGGTGTAAAAATAAGAATAAAATTAAAAAATTCTTATACTCACCTGTCCGAAGATGGCCCCCGCTGTAATCCACCTGACCGCTCACGCAGAGAAGACACTAGGTGTCCTGTCACTCACTAAGCTCAGCGCTGCATTGGGGCTCGCTCGCTGGAGTGAGTCATTCTCCCCGGACAGGTGAGTATAAGGTTTTTTTTTAATTTTATTCTTATTTTTACACCAGGACACATCGGGAACAGAATACTACTCTCATCATTGTCCTCTGCTGGTGCTGATGGGAGCACAAGCAGGGGACAATGATGAGAGCAGCGTTCAGCACCCGGCATTTGGAACAGCGTTAACAGTACACCAATTCCCAAGCACCAGTACGTGTCACACTGATGAGACCCGGCTGTCATCCGTGTGTCATCACTGTGCACGTGTGTTGGACATTTTGCAGCCCGTGCTGTGAGAAAATAATAGACGTGTCAGCGTGTTTTGCCCACAGACACACGGTCCGTGTAAACACGGACGAGCACAGACCCATTCATTTGAATGGGTCTACATGTGTCAGTGTCTGCAGCGTGTGTAAACGGACACCACACGTACTCAAAACACTGATGTCTGAAAGGCGCTTCAGGTAAAGTTGTGAAAGACAATTTCATGTCACAGGTCATACACCATGACAAGACTGAACACAGCAACAAAATACAAGGTTGTTATACTGCATCAGCAAGGTTTCCCCTAGGCAAATGTGCTGTTCAAGCTCTTTTTGGAGAATCACCAAGAATTGGGTAACATTGAGGACCAGAGACACAATGGTTGACCAAGGAAACTTAAGCATAATGTCTCTTTCATCTCCTGCATTATGTCGCTTAAAAATTGGAAGATGTCCAGCAGTGCCATCAGCTCAGAACTTGCAGCAACCAGTGGGACCAAGCTACTGTTTGGAGAAGTCTGGCCAGAAATAGTGTTCATGGAAGAATTGCAGCCAAAAACCAAATCTTCAATATGGAAACCAAGCCAGGTGACTCAACTATGCACAAAACACATTTGAACTGGGGTGCAGAAAAATAGTAGCAGGTGTTCTGGACTGATGAGTCAAAATGGGAAATATTTGGCTGTAACAGAAGGTAGTTTGCTCCCGAAGGGCTGGAGAGTGGTACAATAATGAGTGTCTGCAGGTGGTAAAACATAGTGGAGGGTCCTTGCCAGTTTGGGGCTGTATTACAGCAAATGAAGTTGGGGATTTTGTCAGGATCAATGCTGAGAAATAGATACTTATCCATCATACAGTAACATCATGGAGGCGTCTGATTTGCTCCAAATTTATTCTGCAGCAGGACAACGATCCCAGACATGCATCCAATGTAATTAAGAATGATCTTTAAAATAAAAAGAAACCAGGAGTCCTGGATATGATGATATGGCCCCACAGAGCCCTGATCTCAACATCAGCGAGTCGGTCTGAAAATACATGGTAAGGCGGAAGGATTTGTGCAACTCAACATTCACAGAAGATTGGTGGTTAGTTCTCCAATATGTTGGGGACAACCTCCCTGCAGAGTTCTAGACACACTTGCACACAGTTTTTGAAGAATAGATGCTGTGTTGATAATGGGTGATCAGATCACACCAAATATGATTTGATTTAGATTCCTCTTTTGTTCATTTTCTTTATTGATAAACATAAACACTTCTTTATTCAAAAGCATTCTTACTTTTCAGAATTTTTTCTACACCTGCCTAAAATGTTTGTACTATTGCTCTACCCATAGAGAAATTTGAGCACCAGATGAAGCTAACCGCTGAGGCCACAGCTGAAACCCATGTGTGCACAGCTGCCGGAGAATATGCTTTATAGGATTCTCTACAGTTAGTGAAGTTTTATAGATGTGATATACATTCACTATCCCTGAATCTTATTTGTTGGTTGGCTTATAAAAGTAAGACTTCCCCTGACCATGACTGAGGAGCACTTTAAGACTTTAGAGACTCGTGCAGTGCAATTATTGTCTATGTAGTTCTCCTGTCTAATAAATAATTAGGAACTAAAGATGTGTCCACCCTTCGTGACACTGTAAAACCTTAGGCTGCAAACCACTTTGGCCACATATAGACACATGGCATAAACATCTCCCAACAGACTAACATAAAAAATGTTTTTTAAGCTGATTTTCTTGGGATATGCCAATCCAAAAGAAAAGGTAAAGAAGGGCATATCTGTGCTATCAATATTCAGGGCACAGCTTAGCAACACACTAAGGGAGGTGACATAAGTGGCTGCTAATCATTTCTTGCACCCCTTATTCAATGCATTATACACTGCTCAAAAAAATAAAGGAAACACTTAAACAACACAATGTAACTCCAAGTCAATAACACTTCTGTGAAATCTACCAGTCCAGTTATGAAGCCACACTGATTGTGAATCAATTTCTCCTGCTGTTGTGCAAATGGAACAGACAACTGGTAGAAATTATTGGCAATTAGCAAGATACCCCCTATAAAGGAGCGGTTCTGCAGGTGGTGGCCACAGACCATTTCTCTGTTCTCATCCCTTTTGGCTGTTGTTTTGGTCACTTTTTCATTTTGCCATTGCTCTCACCCCTAGAGGTACAGTAGCATGAGGCGGTGCCCTACAGTACAACCCACAGAAGTTGCTCAGGTAGTGCAGCTCATCCAGGATGGCACATCAGTGCAAGCTGTGGCAAGAAGGGTAGCTGTGTCTGTCAGCACAGTGTCCAGAGCATGGAGCAGACACCAGGAGATGTGGAGGGGGCCATAGGAGGGCAACAACGCAGCAGCAGGACCGTTACCTCCTCCTTTATGCAAGGATGAACAGGAGTAGCACTGCCAGAGCCCTGCAAAATGACCTCCAGCAGGCCACAAATGTGCATGTGTCTGCACAAACGGTTAGAAACCGACTCCATGAGGGTGGTATGAGGGCCCAACGTCCAAAGATGGGGGTTGTGCTCACAGCCCAACACCGTGCAGGACGCTTGGCATTTGGCACAGAACACCAGGATTGGCAAAGTCACCACTGGCGCCCTGTGCTCTTCACAGATGAAAGCAGGTTCACACTGAGCACATGTGACAGACGTGACAGAGTCTGGAGACGCCGTGGAGAGCGATCTGTTGCCTGCAAGATCCTTCAGCATTACCGGTTTGGCAGTGGGTCAGTAATGGTGTGGCGTGGCATTTCTCTGGAGGGGCGCACAGCCCTCCATGTGCTCGCCAGAGGTAGCCTGACTGCCATTAGGTACCGAGATGAGATCCTCAGACCCCTTGTGAGACCATATGCTGGTGCGGTTGGCCCTGGGTTCCTCCTAATGCAGGACAATGCCAGACCTCATGTGGCTGGAGTGTGTCAGCAGTTCCTGAAAGATGAAGGCATTGAAGCTATGGACTGGCCCCCCCGTTCCCCAGACCTGAATCCGATTGATCACATCTGGGACATCATGTCTCGCTCCATCCACCAACGTCACGTTGCACCACAGACTGTCCAGGAGATGGCGGATGCTTTAGTCCAGGTCTGGGAGGAGATCCCACAGGAGACCATCCGCAACCTCATCAGGAGCATGCCCAGGCATTGTAGGGAGGTCATACAGGCACGTGGAGGCCACACACAATACTGAGCCTCATTTTGACTTGTTTTAAGAACATTACATCAAAGTTGGATCAGCCTATAGTGTGTTTTTCCACTTTAATTTTGGGGGTGACTCCAAATCCAGGCCTCCATTGGTTAATAAATTTGATTTCCATTGATGATTTTTGTGTGATTTTGTTGTCAGCACTTTCAAGTTTGTACAGAACAAAGTATTCAATGAGAATATTTCATTCATTCAGATCTAGAATGTGTTATTTGAGTGTTCCCTTTATTTTTTTGAGCAGTGTATAAATCTCTTAGGATCTACCATTCAAAGTAGGAGATGGTCAGCGCTCACCTCCTCCCTGCCCGGATCACATAGCATGCGCTCAACACACTCACATATGAGGAGTATTACAAGAGATGAGAGAATTTGTTCAAGGAAAATTTAATTTGCTTCAAGTTTTGCCCCCCATTTTTTTTTCCCGTTATCTGAATATTTTAGCAATTTTCTTTTGTGCAAATTCAGCAGAATGACAGCCATTCCTCTGAATAGTAGAGGACCAGGAAAAAAGTTTTAAAACAATAAAAAAAGAGAATTGTGCTCACCTGTCCGGCGGCGGCTCACTATCCAGCTTCTTCTTTCCTCTCTCCGGCACAATGTACTCTTTTGGCTTTTTCACAATGAAGCAGCAGGACAGATAAGAGGTGAGGTTAATTTTTTTTTAATAATAAGGAATGTTCAGTTTAGATCGAATAAATTTGATCCAAATACATTGATTTCCCCGCCATATTGGAGCCTTCTGCTGTATTTGAACCTCGGCAGCTTTGCTCATCTCTAGGTATTGCCATCATCGGAGACATTTATGTCAATAGAAAATATATGCCATAAATGTCTGATATGTGCTGGTTCTATTTCTAGGACTCCCGGCTACGGAGAGAATCTCTTCTCTGTTCACACTTAGACCATGCGAGCAATTGTCCTACACACATATACGGCCACCTCTCCATGTCATCTGCTCCTTTCAGGAGTGGCCCAAACGGAGACCCCCTTTCTACAACTATACGGGGGTGTGCGTAAAAGCTGCATTGTGAGCCCTACCTCTGCACTACGCCCTGTTCCTGTCTGATGTAAAAAGCATGTGTGAACAGCCACCAGGATCAGACAAACATGTCTGTGACCAGACGATTGTGGGGGGCCACACAGACTGGCACATGGGACCCCGGTTGTGCATCCCTGGTGTAGTGTAATAACTGTGATAGCAATATAGAAATATATCATGCCTGTGAAAGTTGAAAAGTGAACACATAAGATCTGGTAAGATGGACGTTGTTACTATAGAACATGCTCTTTCCAGTGGTGGATTGCTGTGGATTTAACAGCTACAGTTCGGCTTGTGACCACTAGGTGGCATTTTAGCCTTGCTTGTAATGTATTCCGCTATGTACGTTATTGGGTAAGAGATAGCATTATATGTAATGTACAAACTGAAGCCATGTACACTTGGAAGATCCAGCTTTACATGAGATGGTGTAGAACCAAATTATAGATTTCTTCTCTCTCGCCCTTTTAAATTTAGTATCACAAATATCTACCAGCGGACCTGGCACTCCTGTGCTATAAAGTCTTCTCGTGCATGTGGTCACTGACAGCCGGGCCATCCTTCCCTGTCATTTTACAAGCAGCAAAAACTAATATTAGAAATTCATGCATATTTATTAATATTTAGGGAATTGCACACCTAGGAGTTGCCTAATACATTATTGAATGACAGCAGCTTGCCTTGGGATCAGCCGGTACAGGCGATCATGAAACCACTTATATTTCCTGATATAGAAGCGGATGGAAACTTTAATTCCTGGCGTCATTATTTCATTGGAAAAGAAATAATCTGTCAGTAAGATCAACCCTCCTAAATCGTCTATATGGGCATGTAGGTCATAGGAAGCTGAATAAAATGATACCTTGATATCTACAATCCGATGAATGGTTCCAAGAAATCCACTTTTAGACTCCACTCCTGAGCTGGCGCTGTTCCAGCGGTGATAGCTCTCCCGGTGATCATGTAACAGTGTGACATCACGTGAACCCTGCAGCCAATCAGCGGCTGCGTCACTCTCCCCGCCTGCTGCTCTCTCTTTTCTTTTGAAGGCGGGGACAGTGAAGAGGCCACTGATTGGCTGCAGGGTTCGCGTGACGTCACATTGTTATGCGATCACAGGGAGAGACAGTGCGGACACCAACAGCACCAGAGGTGAGTATAAGTGTTATTTTAAAAGGGGGAAACATAGGAATTGAGATGGGGTTGTCTGAGTAGTGGACAACCCCTTTAAGTAATACCATATTAAATGGCGTGTCTGGGACAAAGAACCAGTCTAGGCGATGGGCTATGTCACCCACTGCTGCAATAAAATGCAAAGTTTTCTGGCATAAAAAGCTTTGATGATAGTGTTACTATCCTGCCTAATCTGGGCCTCCAACAGTACAATATGGATGTCATTTAATCACATACCCTCCAAAGATAATGAGTTGACTCTGCTCATTCTGTCCTAGTCTAAACAGCAAATTGGAAAAAAAAAAAATTCTTTAAAGTTTACTTATATAAATGAATGGAGAGTGTTGCGTGATGACGACCTTTACACACTGTGAGCTGTGAACCTGATCTCAAGATCAGATGTGGGTCAGAGAACTGGGACCTGCATTTATCAAACTTTTATGGCATACCCTATCAATATCAATATGCCATGACTGTTCCAGATGGCACTGTGGGACCTTGGAAAAAGTGGATAGATCAAGACCTGGTAATTTATTGGTAATTTTTAAGATTTTTTTTTTCAGGAAATGATGATTTTTAAATAAATGGAATCATTATCTATCACGATTGTAAATCTATCAGTACAAGTCACAGTGACATCCTGCAAAAACTGTGTAGAAACATCTACAGATGAGAAGTCAGAGCCGGCACATTCCTCGGTCCTATATTATAATCAGTCACAATATTCCGAGGGAAGTGATTCATTAGACATGATGAAGATGAGGAGACTGGCAGCCGCTATAATTCTTCTGATACACTTCAGATGTTCCAGCAGGATGATAAATGCAGGTATTAGGGAAATATCTGGAAGTGAATCTAATACTGAACATGCTATACATATATACTTTGACGACCAACAATGTTGGGTAACAATGTTTTGATTTTCAGACTCCATATCTCACCATCCACTACTGCTTCGAACTTGTCATCATTTTATAGACAATCATCTTGGCTATCTCATACATAAATTAAACTTGCAACTATTTAGCATATGATTAGTTATGCAGATTCTTGTCATGTCTGTGCATTGTTATTGTTTTGCTCCTGGTGGTGGAAAAATCTTTTTATTCCTATATACTACAAATCATACCTCCCAACTTTTGAAGAAGAGAAAGATGGACAGATCATGCGTCGCTCGTAGCGCGCCGTGGCAAATTTTGGCCACACCCCAATCCACGCCCATTTACCATTTTTTTCTCCCCTGGCAGGAGGAGTTGTCAGAGGGGCGCTTGGAAAGAGGGGCATTCAGCAGACAGCCCTCATCCCAATTCCTGGTATGCATGGCCTCCTCATCCCCAATCCTGGTATGCATGGCCCCCTCTGGCGCAATCCTGGTATGCAAGGCCCCCTCATACCCAATCCTGGTATACATGGCCCCCTCAAACCCAATCGTACTACTGATATACATGGCCCCCCATCACTGCACACATGAAAAAAAATAAACAATTCTACTCACCTTCCTTCCTCCCCTCTGCTCTGCTCCAGCGCTGCATCCTGTCTGCCAGCAGCTCATGTCAGCATCTGATCAGCTCATGACGTCACTGCCATGCGCCCTCAGATGCCAAGGTGAGCTGCGGGGAGGAGTGAATAGTAATTCGCTTTAATAGTGCACACAGCAGCGGCCGCGCTCCTGCTGCTGCTATGCAATCCTCTGTGCCCGCTACTAAAAAGAATGAATATTCACTCCTCTCCACGCCCATGGGAGTGGAGAAGAGTGAATATTCATTCTCTCTAATAGCGGGCACACAGGATCGAGGAGCCGCAGCAGGAAGCCGGCGGCTGCTGCTGACAGTGTGCGCTATTAAGGAGAATGAATATTCACTCTCCACTCCCATGGGCGTGGAGAGGAGTGAATATTAATTTTCTTTAGCAGGGGGCACATGTGCTACCGGCTACTACCTATACCCGCTGCTTCACCGCTGCAACCCGCCCCACCACCGGGAGAACAGCTGAGCCGTGATGGGACGGTTGGGACCTATGTACAAATTACAACACTGCCTGAATCCTTCTGGGCATGCTCTCAATCTGATCCAAGCATGTCTCAAGCAAAATCTGATCCCAGGTCTCTTCTACAAGTTCCCAAAGTTGGTGCATACTGGCTGACTAACTTGGGTATGTATACAGCTTTTTCTTCAACTCTACCCACAAGTGTTCAATTGGGTTGAGGTCTGGGGACTGTGAGGGCCAATTCAGCACCTCTACTTCATTGTCATTGAACCATTTCTTCACCAATCTCGACATATGCTTCTGGTAGTTTCCTGCATGAACACTATGTTGTCCTTTTCATACCCATAGTACTCGAGTGTACGAAGTAACTCGTCTTGTAGGATACTCACATATATCTCAGCATAGAGACCACCATCGATCCTGGTCAAGTATTTACCGCCATTGGCTATGAAACAACCCCGTATCATCAGGCTTCCTCCACCGAACTTGACACTTTTCTCCCTTATTTCTTCCAGACCCATTTGCACCCATCAGAGCCTAGTCTATTGACTTTTGTCTGATTGCTCCAAATCACCCATTTCCAGCCTTCTACTGTCCACTTTTCGTACTTTTTTGCAGATTCGAGCTGACGCTTCTTATGTCGATATTGAAGTCATGACTTCTTCACCTTCTTTTAGGCCACCATTCCCGACTTGTGTAACGTGTGTCACACGATGCTTGCATGGATGTCTGTGATCTCACTACTACGAAGCATACGATCCACCTCCACTGCCGTGTTTGTCACATCAGAACTGATAGACCTTGTGATGGGCCATCTTGTTGATATTTTGTCTAAACATCCATCTCTTGGCTTTTGAATGGATGCATGGACAGACTTCATTTCTTATTCTTTCAACTATCATGGCACTCGCATGACGCAGTTTGGCAATTTTCTTGGCCGAGAGACCACTAGCGATGATCTGAATGATGCTGTTTCTCTTTTCTGGGGAAATCTTCATGTCTGTACCTCGATTCAAACCAGTTTACTTTTGCTTGGGAATCAACATAATAACACACTGAGCTATTAGGGAATGTGAGAACAGGTTGTAACTTGTAGTACACAGGAAGAAAAAGATTTTTCTACTACCAGGAACAAAACAGTAACAATCAGGGCCGGACTGGCCATCTGGCAGATCTGGCAAATGCCAGATGGCCTGCTATTAGCAATTGTGACGGAGCACAGAGCCGAAGGCTCCATCACTTACTCAGGCAGGCCGCGGGCATCCCTTCAGCCGGGGGCTTGCTGGAGGCCGTCGCATGCAGGTGACATCGATGGTCGATGACGTCACTGCAGCGCACCGCCAGCGTCCACTGAGAGATGGGACAGAAGAGGTGATGGACGCTGAGGAGGATGAGGAGACAGGATTAGGTATCAAAAAAAAAATTATTTTTGGGTGCTGGGGGGAACCATAATACTATATAGGGGCTGTTTGTGGGGGATGATTCTGATATATGGGGGCTGTTTGTGGGAGACCATCATACTACATAGGGGCTGTTTGTGTGGAACCATCATACTATATGGGGGCTGTTTGTGGGGGATCATCTTGCTACATGGAGGCTGTTTGTGGGGGATTATCCTGCTATATGGGGGTTCGTTGTGGGGGATCATCCTGCTATATGGGGGCTGTTTGTGGGGGACCATAATACTATATAGGGCTGTTTGTGGGGGGATCATCCTGCTATATGTGGGCTGTTTGTGGGGGACCATCATGTTTTATGGGGGCTGTTTGTGGGGGATCATCCTGCTATATGGGGAGCTGTTTGTGGGGGATCATCCTGCTATATAGGGGCTGTTTGCGGGGGACTATCATGCTAAATGGGGGTTGTTTGTGGGGGATCATCCTGCTATATGGGGGCTGTTTGTGGGGGACCATAATACTATATGGGGGCTGTTTGTGGGGGACCATCATACTATATGGGGGCTGTTTGTGGGGGATCATCCTGCTATATGGGGGGCTATTTGTGAGGGACCATCATACTACATGGGGGCTGTTTGTGGGGAACCATCATACTATAGGGGGGCTGTTTGTGGGGGAACATCATACTACATGGGGACTGTTTGTGGGGGACCATCTTACTACATGGGGACTGTTTATGGGGGACCATCTTACTACATGGGGACTGTTTATGGGTGATCATCCTGCTATATGGGGGCTCTTTGTGGGGAATCATCCTACTATATGGGGGCTGTTTGTGGGCGACCATAATACTACATGGGGGCCGTTTGTGAGGAACAATAATACTATATGGGGGATGTTTGTAGGGAACCATCATACTATATGGGGGATCATCATACTACACTGTGTGCAGAATTATTAGGCAAATGCGTATTTTGATCACTTTGATACTTTTTATACATGTTGTCCTACTCCAAGCTGCATAGGCTTGAGAGCCAACTACCAATTAAGTAAATCTGGTGATGTGCATCTCTGTAATGAGGAGTGGTGTTGGCTAATGACACCAACACCCTATATAAGGTGTTAATTATATAAGGCTTAATTATTAGGCAACTTCCTTTCCTTTGGCAAAATGGGTCAGAAGAGAGATTTGACGGGCTCTGAAAAGTCCAAAATTGTGAGATGTCTTGCAGAGGGATGCAGCAGTCTTGAAATTTCCAAACTTTTGAAGCGTGATCACCGAGCAATCAAGCGTTTCATGGCAAATAGCCAACAGGGTCGCAAGAAGCGTGTTGGCCAAAAAAGGCGCAAAATAACTGCCCATGAATTGAGGAAAATCAAGCGTGAAGCTGCCAAGATGCCATTCGCCACCAGTTTTGCCATATTTCAGAGCTGCAACATTACTGGAGTATCAAAAAGCACAAGGTGTGCGATACTCAGGGACATGGCCAAGGTAAGGAAGGCTGAAAAACGACCACCTTTGAACAAGAAATATTGGATATTTATGAGTCTTTTGGGTTGATTGAGAACATAGTTGTTGATCAATAATAAAAATAATCCTCTAAAATAAAACTTGCCTAATAATTCTGCACACAGTGTATATGGAAACTGTTTGTGGAGGACCACCATTCTATATAAAGGACTGTTTGTGGGGGACCATCATATTATATGGAAGCTGTTTGTGGGGGACCAACATACTACATGGGGGCTGTTTGTGGGGGACCATCCTGCTATATGGGGGCTGTTTGTGGAGGACCATCATTCTATATAGAGGACTGTTTGTGGGGGACCATCATACTATATGGATGTTGTTTGTGGGGGACCATCATACTATATATAGGCTGTTTGTGGGGGACCATCATACTATAGGAGTGCTGTTTGTGGGGGACCATCATAATATATGGGGGGCTGTTTGGGGCAAGCATCATACTATATAGGGGTCTGTGGGGGATCTTCATCTTGTGTGGGGGCTGTGGTGGACATTATACTTTGTGGAGGTCTATGAAGCACATTATACTATGTGGTGGGCTGTGGTGACCTTCATACTGTATGGGCTGATTAAGGGGGACATCAAATTTAATGGGGTGGTTATGAGGGGCATCATGCTTTATATAGGGGTCTGTTGTGCACCTCATACTGTATATTAGGGGCTGTGCTGAATACCATAATGTATAGGGGGCTGTGGTGACCATCTTAATATGTGGGTGCTGTGCTGCATCATACTTTGTATAGGGTTTGTGGGGTCATCATACCATGTGGGGCATAATACTCTATGAGGGTCACGAAAGGGGTATCATAGTGGGGGAGACCACTTAGGGGCTTTAGTAGAGGGAAAATAAGTAAGTGCTGCAATACATATCCTCCGTTTCTTAGAAAGTTGGGAGATATGCCCTTCTTTGACATGATAGGACTTTTTCTGTGGGACCTGTTATTTCTATGTACTTTCCTTGGGAGGCCCAATGGGGGGGCGTTGTCATTATGGGGAAGCAAGGAGGCATTATTATTATTAAAAGAAAGCACAGGGGCTGATTGTATTATTATAACTAGGTGCTTGGTCAATATTATAAAGGGGTCATAGGGGAATTATTATAAGAGAGCACAAGTGGTGGTTTGTGTAGAGGTGGTAGAATGAGAGGAGGGTCTTGGAAAAGCAGTAAAGTAAAGATGCCTCTGTTATATTTTACAAGGCCGAATTATGGTCGGAAGAAGAGGTCATGGCGGTCTGGGCCAAATTAAAAAGAAGAGGGAAAACGAATGACAACAATCAGCGAGAACGGCACTAGTGAGAATCTGCACAGTACACACATATATGGTCTGTAGAGCACTGGTGTAGACCTGATATTAACATTATATGGTCACTGTATGGTCATGATAACAGTCCTAGTGCCGTGGTTTTAATTAAAGGGGTTGTCCAGGTTTAATGTTAAAGTCTGCAGTGACTCTGTATGACTGCAGTTTTCTGAATCCTCATAGTGTGTGCATCGCGTGCTGTGAGGATTCTCGGGTGTCGGGAGCGGCCGGTCATGAGACCCCAAGTATGATTTGAATTCATGTGATCACGTGCTGACTAGACGTGCACGGCCTCTCTCAATACAAGCAAATTTAGCAAAGCAAAGTACGTTTAGTTGGAATGTGGCTGGAGGTGTGGAAATCCCATACTCCCATACATGAAGTCCTCTCCCAACGCTGGCATCGGAGAATCCTGACAGTGCGCGCTGTGAGGATTCAGAAGTCTGAAGTCACATAGACTTTAACACCAATGCTGGAAACCCCTTTAACAATCAGTATGGTGGTATTATCAGTACTGTATATACTGGTAATATTTGGTTATGGTCTGTTGGTATTTGTCTGTTAAATTGCAATATTGTTATTATTATTCAATTTTATATAGCGGTATTACTAGACATATTGAAAATCTTGATTTCCTTCAGGGAGGGTAATATAAGTAATAGATATCTCCATCTGGGGCTCGGGAGCGGGGACAGCATGGGCCTGTGTGCTTTTATATGCCAGGGCTGAATTTCAGTCCCAGACCATCCCTGGTAACAATGCAGTGACAAGAATCTGCATAACTAATCATATGCTAAATAGTTGTAAGTCAAATTTATGAATGAGATAGCCAAGATGATTGTTTATAAAATGATGATAGTCTCACGTTCAAAGCAGTAGTGGATGGTGAGATATGGAGCCTGAAAGTCAAAAGTTCAAAATATTGTTACCCTCCTGCTCGTCAGTGTATGCACAGTACCAGTCAAAAGTTTAGACACACCTGTTCATGCAGGTTTCTTATTGGAATCTGCACATTGTAGATTCAGACTGAAGACAGCATTTCTACAATGTCTTCTTCAGTAAATACCTGCAGTAATATTTTAGAACTTCTTTACTTGAAGCTCTGAGTTGTGCTGTTACTTTATTACTCATCCTGGAAATGTGTGAAACTCTCAATGGGGCTTTACCATCACCATTATCATAGGTTGTGCGCCTACATAGTCTTGATATTGTCAGCTGGTTGTACCTTGTCAGTGTGATCAGACCATGATGTCCAGGAATAACATCAGAGGATCTGCATTACACAGAGTTGTAAGGAAAGATGCTCCAGAAGTAAAAAGTTTATAGATGGAACTGTAAAGGCTGCAGTAGTCACACGACATAAACAATGTCACGCGATCACAGGGGACACGGTGCTCGGAGCAGAGTCGGTCCAAGTGGTAAGTAAGTTTGCTTCTTTTATATTACTAGGGACATTAGAAAAGGGTTTGTCCAGTATTGAACATCGAGACTTTGTAACCTCAGTAAAAGATCCAACAAGACAAGATGTATTGTTACTCTGTATCTCGATAATGCTACCTGCAAATTAAAGGGAAATTTTAAAAAGAAAATAGTATTACAGAACTTTGTTACTCTGCTCAACCCATTTTGTGCATTTTTGTAAATTTCTCTGATACAAGTCAAGCTTCACAAATGTCTTTTCTGTAAAGGTCTCTGTGCCCTATAGGCACTTACCCTAAGTGCTCGTACAGACAAGAGTAATATTGGTCTGAGGGCGATCTGACAAAACATCAGATCGCACTTGTACCAGTGTTATTCCATAGGTCCGTGCACATTTTTTCCTTGGACAGAGCCGGTTCAGGGAAAAAAATTTCAGCATGCCTGAGTATGTGTAAGGTGCCCCAGCGAGGTAGTCGTGGGCGAGCTGTAGCCCCCTCTCGCTATGGCACCCTACAGACAATACGTGTCCTCCCTCTGAAGTTTGGCTGTGTATGTAGTGCTCTTCACTTACTTCAAGCCATCCGATTGCGGCTGTCTCCAGGCAATTTTCTTCTGGGACCAGGGCAGCAATAATTTCAGAGGACACGAGGTTCTTAACCAGAACTTGGACTTTACTTGGGGAAGAGGAATATATACAATATTTACAGTCAGATATAATGGATAAGGCCCGACAGGCAATCATCTCTCTCACAGGCGCTGTTAACTGCTTCAGCCCTGGTTCACTCTTTAAGCGGAGCATCTCTGTGGCTATAATCCCTGGCCCAAGAGACTCCTCTGTATTGACAGTGACCTGGATCCGATATCTCTCCCCCACGTCTTAGCCTGGAGTCCTATTTAGCTTCCTCTGCTTCCTGCAGACTAGAAGTGCCCCGTGTCCTCACTACGCTTTGATGAGTTTCTCCGGCGGGCTGACAGGACTCGTGCTCTTGTGTGGGGAGACTTGCACACCGGGATCCCACTGTCTGAGGGTACGGAGCTCCCGTCTACCCTAGCAGCCACTATAATCAGGCTGTCTGAACAACTTGCGGTCTCAACTCGTACTGAAGAATCACTTCCTGATTCTAGAAACTAAACAGAGACTTTCCTAATATGCCCACCCTCAGTGAGCTGTCATCACAGAACTTTAACCCATCACTGTCTATAACTTTGCTGGCAGACTCAACCTGACATTTGCACCCAGAACAGTGGCATCTTGTGGCTGTTTTCAGGTACTACAGCCCAGAAGGAATTATACCAGGAACAAGCTTTATATCTCTCTAGGCTTGATAAGGGCACTAAGTTCCCCCTCTACTCTACTAACTGGACCACTAAAGCTAACCCCCTTAGCTTGGTCTACCACAGAGAGGGAGGTCTGACCTCAGGGACACTTCCTTTAACTATCTCAGTACCAAGGGAAGGCTACGCCCTTCCCCACTATTACATATGATCCGATATTCAGATCGCATTCGGCCATGCAAGTCAATGAGTGAGTGGAAACCATCGAACTGCACTTGGATGAGTCAGTCCGATTTCCATGCACTGACAGAATGGAGAAAATGGAGAATTATTTTTTTCCTGCATCTTCTCCTCATCCGTGAGAATCCGAGCACTCTGATCGGAGTGTGATTTGGATAATGGACCCGATTCTCTCGGATGAGAGAATATACGCTCGTGTGACCCCGGCCTTAGAGGCAGAAATAGAGGAGAGCATATGGATAATGTTAATGTAATCTCATATCCTTGTAGGCTGAGGAGGTGACCGGGAGACCAATGCAGCCGCTCCACAATATGTCAAAATGGACACAATTCTTCATTTTGAATGAATGGATATGGAGAGATCTGGGGGAAAAGCTACAGAGGTAAAGTCATCTCACACTCACTTTAAGGTGTGAATTTTAGATTTAAGCTGGAAATGTTATATTTTTATGAGCACGTAAAAAAAAAAAAATATATATACACTACCGTTCAAAATTTGGGGTCATTTAGAAATTTCATTATTTTTGAAAGAAAAGCACATTTTTTTTCAATGAAGCTAACATTAAATGAATCAGAAATACACTCTATACATTGTTAATGTGGTAAATGACTATTCTAGCTGCAAACATCTTGTTTTTATTGCAATATCTACATAAGTGTATAGATGCCCATTTCCAACAACCACCACTTCAGTGTTTTAATGGTACATTGTGTTTGCTAACTGTGTAAGAAGGCTAATGGATGTTTAGAAAACCCTAGAAAACCCTTGCACAAGTATGTTAGCCCAGCTGAAAATGGTTTGGCTGATTTGAGAAGCTATAAAATTGACCTTCCTTTGAGAATCTGGAGCATTACATTTGTTTGTTCTATGAAACTCTCAAAATGGCCAGAAAAACAGAACTTTCATGTGAAACTCGACAGTCTATTCTTGTTCTTAGAAATGAAGGCTATTCCATGCGAGAAATTGCCAAGAAACTGAGGATTTCCTACAACGGTGTGTACTACTCCCTTCAGAGGAGAGCACAAACAGGCTCTAACCAGAGTAGAAAGAGAAGTGGGAGGCCCCGCTGCACAACTGAGCAACAAGGCAAGTACATTAGAGTCTCTAGTTTGAGAAATCGACGCCTCACAGCTCCTCAACTGGCAGCTTCATTAAATAGTACACGCAAAACGCCAGTGTCAACGTCTACAGTGAAGAGGCGACTCCAGGATGCTGGACTTCAGGGCAAAGTGGCAAAGAAAAAGCCATATCTGAGACTGGCTAATAAAAGGAAAAGATTAATATTAGCAAAAGAACACAGACATTGGACAGAGGAAGATTGGAAAAAAGTTTTATGGACAGACGAATCAAAGTTTGAGGTGTTTGGATAACACAGAAGAACATTTATGAGACGCAGAACAACTGAAAAGATGCTGGAAGATTGCCTGACGCCATCTGTCAAGCATGGTGCAGGTAATGTGATGGTCTGGGGTTGCTTTGGTGTTGGTAAAGTGGGAGATTTGTACAAGGTAAATGGGATTTTGAATAAGGAAGGCTATCACTCCATTTTGCAGCGCCATGCCATACCCTGTGGACAGCGCTTGATTGGAGCCAATTTCATCCTACAACAGGACAATGACCCAAAGCACACCTCCAAATTATGCATGAACTATTTAGGGAAGAAGCAGGCAGCTGGTATTCTATCTGTAATGGAGTGGCCAGCGCAGTCACCAGATCTCAACCCCATTGAGCTGTTGTGGGAGCAGCTTGACCGTATGGTACGCAAAAAGTGTCCATCGAGCCAATCCAATTTGTGCGAGGGGCTTCAGGAAGCATGGGGGGAAATTTATCAGATTACCTCAGCAAATTAACAGCTAGAATCTCAAAGGTCTGCAATGCTGTAATTGCTGCAAAGGGAGCATTCTGTGACGAAAGCAAAGTTTGAAGGAGAAAATTATTCTTTCTAATAAAAATCATTATTTCTAACCTTGTCAATGTCTGGACTATATTTTCTAATCATTTTGCCACTCATTTGATAAATAAAAGTATGAGTTTTCATGAAAAACACAAAATTGTCTGGGTGACCCCAAACTTTTGAACGGTAGTGTATATATATATATATTTTTTTTAAAGGAAAGCAAAGAAAGTATAATCAATACCATGAATATATAAACATTTCCATCCAATTTACCAGCATCCACAACCTCAGTAAACTGAATGGTTGAGAGTTTCATAGTAACTCAGGAGATGGATAAATGCCGGGAGGCGACACGGGCATTATAAATAGTCCTAAATGTTAATGGGGATTCTGTTTTTTATTAATTTTCCATGTCACTGTTGTTTCTTTTCTTGTAATAAACTGAACTGATAATTCACCTATCTCTTATAAACTAACAGCATAAACTTAATATCCTCAGTATATTATGACACCAATGATCCTATGTTAAATGTGTAGCTAATTCCTCTTATTAATATATGGAAACACTTTAATTAGTCTGCAGAAAATAATGTGTCTTTTACTAACCATTTCACATCAGGGGTAATATATTCGCAGTGGGTATCAACTGTGTGTATGTATATATATGACGCGCCCCTGGGCCTGTGTCGCGCTGCGGTGCGCACGCGGGAGCTTACCCGGAGCCGGATCCGTGGAGGGTTGTAGTCTCGTGGCGGTGACCCGGTCCGTGCCCAGGGAGTCAAACTGGACGGCAGTCTACTAGTAGTAAATAGTTGATGACTACGCCACCCGTTGAGTGCAGCCAGGGAGCTGCTGCTGCGGGGCAGACCGCTGAGGCCGATGGTAGGATTATGCAGCGTGATAGTATAACCCCCAACGGGAGGGGTATGGTCTCAGGGCAGCCGACGTGGATGATGGGGGTAGCAGGAACCACTCAGAGACGGTACGGTGTAGTTCAGGGTCTTTACTGGTAACAACGATAGACCCTCCCGGAGTACTTGCTAGCGAACGGGGCCTGGTCAGTCCTTGAGCAGATGGGATCTCCCCTGGCCAGGCGTAGTTGTAGGCCTCCCAAACTGACTGTACTCTTCTGGCTACCTTGCTAGAAGCTGATGTAAGTAGCCCACGTCCCTGAGTGTACCGTGTGGTGCTCACCCGTATGGCCGGTGACTCGGGGCCTTCTAATGGCTTTCGCTCCACGATGGCGGTGCTGGTCCCACGCGTGTGACCGTGCCTTCGGGCTTCTGGGCCAGAGGACCTGAAATCCCCTGCCTGACGGATTCTGCTGCTGGGTAGGAGTTAGTCCCCACAGCCTCGGACTCCGGGTCCGGAAAGAAGTCTTCTTAGTCAGGGCGAGCTCTGCAGCTGCCAGCCCCTGACTCCTTGTAACTCTGCTGTTTCCTATGCTGCTTCTTGTCTCTACTCCACTTGTCTGACTCTCCCTGCCTCAGCCCCGGGTTTATACAGGGGAAGTTCTTCCCCTCCCAAGACTGGGCAGGAGGTGTGGCATGCACAGGATCCCTGACCAAAGGACCTCCCACCTGCTCTCAGACATAACATTACATTACTGTGGAAAACCAGACCCCTGGGGTGCCACATTCCCCCCTAGTGAAATTTAGTACTCCGGGACTAAACACATTTAGAAAAACATAACAAGGCAAAAACATTAATAATACAATAAGAAAACATATAAAGATGGTTACGGCGTGTCCGCAACCGGGTGCAGTCTCTGAAGAGAGCAAGGTGTCCATTTCACCAACACAGGGAGACGTAACCAGGTAGGGGTCTGTCCTACCCCGAGTCCTTAACAGTCTCTAGTCCATCCTGGGTTACGCTCCAACTATGTACAAGGATTCCCGGTAAATCCACCAAGGATTCCTAAAAATAACTAGAAACACAAAATTATACACAAGCAACAAGACACAGAAAAACATAAATAAAACAATTTATACACTTTAAATTCTCCAGCGTGCGGGTAACTGGCCTCTAGTGGCCCGAGTGGACCTACGGAGCTGACTGTCTGGCCCTGAACTACAGGGTGTAGGAGCTGTCAAGGGTAAACTGGGCAGCTGTCTACCGGCTCTTTGTCTCACTAGGTGTACGGCAGGCTCACTATAAGCAGAGGGTTGATTCTCCTGTTCTGCTTGTGTGGAGTCTTCTGCCTCCTGGACCGGCTGTTCTTCCAGCTCTACCCGTTGCTCCGTAGGTTCTTGGGATGATGGTTGGAGGAAGGTGAGTACGGGTACCACAACTGCACCATTGACTTGAGTCCAAGACTGAGGGAAGTCCCCGAGCACGGTACTAACCATATCTTCCCTTTCTTCCACGGGTCGATGGTCTTCTTGTTCCTCTTCAGGGTTCCTCAGTTGTTCGGGACACTTCTTCAGGTGGTCCCGGGATACAATGGCTGTGGTTTCCCCTCCGTCTTTACTGATGGTACAGACCTTCGGGCTCTCGTGGCTTGAGGGCAGTACGGTGTACGGGTCCTTCTCCCACTGGTCGTCCAACTTGTGGAGCCGTCTCTTCCTCTTCAAGACCTGCTCTCCGGGTAACAGGGGAACAGCGGGAGCATACTGGTTGTAAGTTTTCTCTTGTCTTTCCCTAGCCTGACAGAGACTTCGCTCCACGCTCTCCTGTACTCTCCGGTACTGCTGCTGCCTCTCTGTGTCCCAGTCTGTTTCTGGTGAAGTGTCCTCGGGGGTCAGGACTCCCATTTCCAGGTCAACAGGTAACTTACCAGGTCTTGCCCTCATTAGGTAAGCCGGGGTACAGTTGGTGGAACCTACCAGGATGTGGTTGTATAGGTCCACCAGATCGGGCAACTTTTCAGGCCACAGACTGCGTTCTTCCAGGGGCAACGTTTTTAGAAGATCCATTACCACCTGGTTCATTTTTTCACAAAGTCCATTAGTCTGCGGATGGTAGGGTATCGTCCTTATCTTCCGGCAGCCATACAGATTGCAGAATTCCTGAAAGACCTCCGCTTCAAAGGCAGGTCCCTGGTCCGTCAGCACTTGGTCCGGGTACCCGTGTGGACGGCAGAAGTGCTGCTGGAAGGCTCTAGCTGCTGTTTGAGCCGTTAAGTCCTTGACGGGGACGACAACCAAGAACCGGGAGTAATGATCCACGATGGTTAACGCGTAGACGTAGCCACTTCTGCTTGGGGTCAGTTTTACATGATCCAAGGCTACCAGTTCCAACGGTTGCCGGGTGACGATGGACTGCAGGGGAGTCTTCTGGCTGGCTCGGTCCTTCCTTCTCAGGTTGCACGGGCCACAATCTCTGCACCACTTCTCGATGGTTCCCCTCATGCCTACCCAGTGGAACCGCTCGCGCAGCAGGAACTCCAGCTTTTTCCACCCAAAGTGTCCAGCTCCGTCGTGGTATGCCTCCATCACCATGGCTGCGTCTCTTCGTGGCACCACTACTTGCCAGAGTAATTCATGCGTCCGGGAGTTAACCATTCTGCGGCACAACTTCCCTTTGTAAAGGAACAGTCGACTCTTCTCTGCCCATAGTTGTTTGGCTTCCTCCGGAGCGTCTGGTTCAAGGCGAGCCTCCGGCCGAGTCAGCATCTCCTTCACCAGTCGGACGGCAGGGTCGCTGTCTTGCGTTTCCGCCCAGTTGTAGTGGGGTAAGGGGTTCAACGTAGCAGCCTGCTTACTCCTTACCCGGTGGGAATACTGAATAGTCCCATGACGGTGGAACGCAGGGAGTTCAACTTCTTCCAGTCCCTCCGGATCTTCTCCTCCGTCCGGCAGGTTGGGCATCCTGGACAGGGCGTCCGCGTTGGTATTGGAGCGTCCTGCCCGGTATTTAATTGTGAACTCGTAGTTGGACAGACGGGCCATCCACCTCTGCTCCAGGGCACCGAGTCTTGCCGTGTCCAGGTGTGTCAGCGGGTTGTTATCCGTGTACACGGTGAACCGGGAAGAAGCGAGGTAATGCTTAAAGCGCTCAGTGATTGCCCATACTACGGCCAGGAACTCTAACTTAAATGAGCTGTAATTCTCGGGGTTCCTTTCGGTGGGTCGCAGTTTTCGGCTGGCGTAGGCGATTACTCGTTCCTTCCCCTGCTGGATCTGGGACAGTACGGCTCCTAGCCCGATGTTACTGGCGTCGGTGTAGAGGATAAAGGGCTGGCTATAATCCGGGTACGCCAGGATTTCGTCCCCCGTGAGGGCCATCTTCAGCTGGCGGAAGGACTCTTCTTCCAGCTCTTCCCATTTGAAGGGCGGCTTCTGGTTCTTGGCCTTCCGGGACTGGCCTATCAGGAGGTCCTGCATAGGTGCTGCCTTTTTGGTGAAACCGGGAATAAACCTTCGGTAGTAGCCTACCAACCCGAGGAACTGCCGCACTTCTTTTACGCTGGAGGGGCTTGGCCATTCCTTAATTGCGGTGATTTTATCAGGGTCGGGAGCCACTCCGTCAGCGCTCACTACGTGTCCCAGGTACTGCACCTTTGGTTTCAGGAGGTGACACTTGGAGGGTTTCACCTTTAGGCCGTAACTCGCCAGAGCCTCGAACACTTCCGCCAGGTGTTTCAGGTGGTCCTCATACGTCTTGGAATATACGATGACATCGTCCAGGTACAACAGGACCGTCTCGAAGTTTCTGTGGCCCAGACAACACTCCATTAGGCGTTGGAAGGTTCCTGGTGCGTTGCAGAGTCCGAACGGCATGCAGGTGAACTCGCTAAGTCCCATCGGGGTGGTGAATGCGGTCTTCTCCCGGTCCGCCTCTGCTACAGGAACCTGCCAGTACCCGCTAGTGAGATCCAAGGTAGAGAAGAAGTTAGCAGATCTTAAAGCAGCCAATGACTCCTCTATCCTTGGTAAGGGGTACGCATCCTTGTGTGTGATACGGTTGATTTTCCGGTAATCTACACACATCCTCATGGTGTTGTCTTTCTTTTTGACTAAAACTAATGGGGCTGCCCAGGGGCTACAACTATCCCGGATTACCCCAGCCTCCTTCATGTCTCTAAGCATCCCCTTGGCGTGTTGGTAATGTGCAGGGGGTACGGGTCGATACCTCTCTTTTATGGGAGGATGATCTCCCGTGGGGATGCGATGTTCTACCCCCTTGACTCGCCCGAAGTCTAACGGGTGTTTACTAAACACTCTCTCATACTCTTGAACCACCCGATAGACTCCTTGTTTCTGATGTGAGGGAGTGGAGTCAGTACCCAGATGTAGTTGCTGACACCAGTCCTCCATGTCTTTCTTAGAGCCGTTACCTTCCTCCGGGTGAGATGGAGGCAAGGGTTCCACAGATTGTATAGAATTTTGATTAGTGATATATAATTTGGCTAGCGTGGCATACCGGGGCAGGTACACTTCCCTCTCCCCGATATTTATTATGCGAACGGGCACCCTCCCATGGCGTACATTGACGACCCCCCGTGCTGTCAAAATGGTGGGCCTACTGTCTGAGTAAACTGGTTCTACCATTGCCTGGTAATCTCTACCTCTCAGACCAATAGCTGCCCGGCACCAAATCATCATTTCACTTTTTGGGGGCATGGCAATAGGAAAAGGGTCACACATTCTTACGCTACCAATCTCACCGCCGGAGAGTTCCACTTGTTGCCGTTGCATCAGTGCCCGGATCTCTTTCTGGAGCACCCGCTGCTCGCCGGAGCTGGCATTCTTGGCAACCTGCTGTAAAAGGAAAATCACCTCTGCAAGACAATTTTCAATTACATTAGTTCCTAGAGTTATTTTTGGGTGACTCTCAGGTTTATCAATATCTACAATGATCAGTCCCTGTGCGGCCAGTTCGACTCTACCAATTTTGATGGTCACCTCTTTAAATCCGATCTGTGGCACGGGCTGACCATTGCTGGCGATGATACTCAAGTCGTCGTCGGGGTAGCGGGTAATATCCGAGTCATTCCAGTACTGCTTGAAGAGCACGTACGGGATGGTGGTGACCTGTGACCCGGTGTCCAGTAGGGCACTCATGGGAATGCCATCCAGTACCACAGGCAAGACTGGACGTCCTCCCACATATCTGTCGCGCCAGTTCGATGGGCCTGGTGATCTTTTTCCTGGGGGTTGGCCCTCTACCCCAGGTTGTGCCCGTTTAAAGAACAGTACCTTGCCATATGTCCGGGTTGATTGCAGCGGCGGCAGATGGGTCGTCCGTCCTCACTGTATCGGTCACTGGGTCTTCCTCTGGCCGGTGGGGTCCTCCTTGGTCGACGCCACGGGATGTCCTCCGGTCCGGATGCCAGCTGGATCTTCCCTGGGGTGGAAACCTGTAAAGACTGCACAGTTCGGGTTAGCGCAGCAACGCTCTTAGCTAGCTCTTGGACCTGATGGTGTAGGTCTGGAGCCGGGTCATTGTCCAAAGCCTGCGCATCAGCTCCCACAGGCCCTGCTGACAAGGGCGCCGCCTCCTGGTAGTAAGTGGTAGTGGGGCGTCTGTGGGTCACAACGCCACCTGGTGCCGGTTCTCGGAGCACCCGGATGGCTCTGTCCTTGAACTGTGCAAAGTCCAGATGAGGATCCTGTAAGGCCATTGCCCGCAACTGGGTTCGGTGGGCATTGCAATATAAACCCTCTATAAATTGTTCAGTCAACAGCCTGTCCTCGTTTCCCACCCCATCAGGGTCGGTCTGCTTTATGGCCCTCAGGGCCTCTTGTAGGTTTAGTGCATAGTCCCTTATACTCTCATGCGCTCGCTGCTTGCACCCGTAGAATCTAAGCTTAATCTCGGCTGAGGTGCGGGTATCAAAGGTGTCCTTCAGCCGGGTTAGTATCCCTGCGACAGTCTTCCTCCCAGGTGGCCAGGATTTTACTTCCCTTTTGGCTGCCCCTGTTAGTTGGGCCACCAGGATGCTCACTTTTTGCTCTTCTGTGAGGGGGTACACCTGGAAGAGGCTATCCAGCTTTTCTCTAAAGTCATGCAGGGTATGTGACTCCCCTGAGTACTGGGGTAGCCAAGCTGCTCCCGGGATATAGGGCATGGTGAAGGGCATAACTGCAGCAGCGGTAGCGCTGGCGGGGGTTGAGGCAGTGAAGCTCTCCTCCGTATCCGACATCTTCCTCCCCCCTAGTGGACCGTGGCCTACCTTGAGATGATCCTCTTCCGTAGGCCGCGGCTCCGCAGTGGATCGTCAGGGTTGAGGACCTTCCGTCGCGCTCCTGTGACGTCGGCGTCTGCTGGGCTCCTTCCAGGACCTTACGCAACGTCCGGACGTGAGGCGGGGCTTCAGTTCTCGCGCGCTTTCGGAGTCCACGCCCCTCTTCTTCCCGCGCGGCGTCCTCAAGATGGCGTCCAATGGCGGGAAAACTCCACGGATGGCGGGAAGAAGGTAGAAGATGGCGCCGGATGGCGGGAAACCTCCACGGATAGCGGGAATCTTCACCACTGGTAAGTTTGAACAGTCTTTGCTTTTCAGGCACGCAGTACCCGGTGGTTGCGGGCACGAAATCCTGCCGACTACGCCAAAGTTGACGCGCCCCTGGGCCTGTGTCGCGCTGCGGTGCGCACGCGGGAGCTTACCCGGAGCCGGATCCGTGGAGGGTTGTAGTCTCGTGGCGGTGACCCGGTCCGTGCCCAGGGAGTCAAACTGGACGGCAGTCTACTAGTAGTAAATAGTTGATGACTACGCCACCCGTTGAGTGCAGCCAGGGAGCTGCTGCTGCGGGGCAGACCGCTGAGGCCGATGGTAGGATTATGCAGCGTGATAGTATAACCCCCAACGGGAGGGGTATGGTCTCAGGGCAGCCGACGTGGATGATGGGGGTAGCAGGAACCACTCAGAGACGGTACGGTGTAGTTCAGGGTCTTTACTGGTAACAACGATAGACCCTCCCGGAGTACTTGCTAGCGAACGGGGCCTGGTCAGTCCTTGAGCAGATGGGATCTCCCCTGGCCAGGCGTAGTTGTAGGCCTCCCAAACTGACTGTACTCTTCTGGCTACCTTGCTAGAAGCTGATGTAAGTAGCCCACGTCCCTGAGTGTACCGTGTGGTGCTCACCCGTATGGCCGGTGACTCGGGGCCTTCTAATGGCTTCCGCTCCACGATGGCGGTGCTGGTCCCACGCGTGTGACCGTGCCTTCGGGCTTCTGGGCCAGAGGACCTGAAATCCCCTGCCTGACGGATTCTGCTGCTGGGTAGGAGTTAGTCCCCACAGCCTCGGACTCCGGGTCCGGAAAGAAGTCTTCTTAGTCAGGGCGAGCTCTGCAGCTGCCAGCCCCTGACTCCTTGTAACTCTGCTGTTTCCTATGCTGCTTCTTGTCTCTACTCCACTTGTCTGACTCTCCCTGCCTCAGCCCCGGGTTTATACAGGGGAAGTTCTTCCCCTCCCAAGACTGGGCAGGAGGTGTGGCATGCACAGGATCCCTGACCAAAGGACCTCCCACCTGCTCTCAGACATAACATTACATTACTGTGGAAAACCAGACCCCTGGGGTGCCACATATACAGTTAGAAAGTTTACTTTCACTATATAAAAAAACCCATATGCAGGTTTTTCTTAATATCTGACATGAAATTAGAATAAACCTTTCCCGTTTTAGGTCAGTTAGGATTACCATAATTTTTAATATTTGCCAAATGCCAGAATAATGAGAGAGAGAGAATGTTTTAAGGCATTTTTATTACTTACTGCAAAGTCAAAACTTTACATACACTAAGAATACTATGCCTTTAAACAATTCTGGACTGTCCATATGATGATGTCATGTGTTTGGAAGCTTTTGATAGGTTTTTTTTGCAACATCTGAGTTAATTAGAGACACACCTGTGGATGGATTTTAATGCACACCCGAAACACACTGCTTCTTTGTGTAGCATCATGGGAAAGTCTAAAGAAATCAGCCAAGATATCAGAAAGAGAATTGTGGACTTGTGCAAGTCTAGCTCATCCTTGGGTACAATTTCAAGAATACCTGAAGGTACCTCGTTCATCTGTACAAACAATTATTTGCAAGTACAAACAAGCCATCAAACCGCTCAGGAAGGAGATGGGTTCTGTGTCCCAGAGATGAACGTGCTTTGGTCTGACATGTGCATATCAACTCAAGGACAAAAGCAAAAGACCTTGTGAAGATGATGGGAGAAGCTGCTAAGATTGTATCAAAAACCACATTGAAACAAGTACTGTATCAACATGGACTGAAAGGCCACTCTGCCAGGAAGAAGCCATTACTCCAAAAGAAACATAAAAAGCCAGATTGATGTTTGCAAATGCACGCAGGAACTTAGACCTTAATTTTTGGAGACATGTCCTGTGGTCTGATGAAAGTAAACTTGAACTTTTTGGGCATTATGACCATCGTTACGTTTGGAGGAAAAAGGGAGAAGCTTGGAAACCTAAAAACACCATCCCAACTGTGAATCACGGGGGTGGCAGCATCATGTTGTGGGGTTGTTTTGCTGCAGGAGGGACTGGACTGGTGCACTTCACAAAATAGATGGCATCATGAGAAAAGAAGAATATGTGGCAATACTGAAGCAACATCTCAAGACATCAGCCAGGAAGATAAAGCTTGGGTGGAAATGGGTCTTCCAAATGGACAACGACCTGAAGCACACTGCCAAAATGGTACCCAGCCAATAATTATAGGGACATTGGCTGTGGATAATTTATTTTTGTGTCCTCACAATTGAAATAAGTAACTTGTGGGCTAGCACTGCATAAAAATACACAGCAGTGACCCTATATACATAATTTGATGTATGAATATTTATTCACCAATAATTCATATAACAAGAGTTTTTTAATTATATTAATAAAAGTTATATTTTATTCACACACCTTTTCCCTTCTACAAACCCTTCCTAATTTATACAAAATGGTAACAAAGTGGCTTAAGGATAACAAAGTCAATGTTTTGGAGTGGCCATCACAAAGCCCTGATCTCAATCCTATTAAAAATTTATGGGCAAAGCTGAAAAGGCAGGTGCAAGCAAGGCGACCTACAGACCTGGATCAGTTACACCAGTTTTGTCAGGAGGAATGGGGCCAAATTCCGACCAACTATTGTGAGAAGCTTGTGGAAGGAGATCCCAAACGTTTGACCCAAGTCATTCAGTTTAAGGGCAGTGGTTCCAAATAGTAATGAAATGTATGTAAACTTTTGACTTTGCAGTAAGTAATAAAAATGCCTTAAAACATTCTCTCTCTCATTATTCTGGCATTTGGCAAATATTAAAAATTATGGTAATCCTAAATGACCTAAAACGGGAAAGGTTTATTCTGATTTCATGTCAGATATTGAGAAAAACATGAATATGTGTCTTTATATATAGTGTATGTAAACTTCTGGTTTCAACTGTATATATATATCAGCTGTATTAGCTGGGATTAAAACTTCTGCCTATGACTTGATCGGCAGCCTTGTCACTCAATTTCTCCCATATATGTGCACTAAGCTCTTGGCTACGCCAAGGATGCACGAAAGCCCCCTCACTTATATATGTTATTACACACTGCGTGCTACGCACACATACACTGTATGATACACACACAGTGTAAAGGTAGAGGACACACCCAACTCTCTCCTCCTCTTCAGTTCCTCCAATGTGTCTCCTTCTCTTCAGCTCATCCACACTCTCACAGGGTGAAGTATCTTTGGTCAGGTGACCATGATGTCTCCAATGGTTCTTCTAACCTCGAATAATGCACTAATAATACAGGTCTGGTATTTTCAGTTGAGTTTCTTGTTTGTAAATACTGGGGGCCATTTTGGGGAAAGGGACTCTGGGCAATTGCCCAGTTTTATCACCACCTTAAAATAGACCCTAATTATGGCAACTACAATGATTGTGAGGAAAGATCAGAAAATTGTCGATTGACTAATAAAGCCTCCAGAATTCGATGGTCTTACCAGTGAGTATAGTGTTGTCATCCTAACCCTCAACAGTACAATAGATCTGGCATAGCTTACTCAACTTCTAATAATGATGAGATGACTCTGCTGAAGCTGACACAGTATACACAGCAAAGGAGAAAACTGAGCAGAAAATTGTAAATATTTGCATGTTTTCTAATAATATATTCCAAATAAAAAAGTATTTTTATGTCGATACATGAAAAAAGTATTAAATACACTTAAAGTTATAATTTGTCACAGCATAAAGCATAAAAATACAGGGAGTTGAGGGGAGTGAATACTTTTTTCAGCAGTGTATGCAGAGCAGCCGCTTGGACCTCATTTAATGCACAAATTACACAAGTTATCACTGAGATATCAGGTAAGAGTGCTGCAGGACATTTCTTTATATTCTTACAAATGTGCTGCAGTATGAGATGTGAAGCGAGGAAGAAATCTTGTCTTTACCTTAGAAGCTCTTTCCTCCGGGTCTCATGAGGCAACGTGTAAAACTGAGACTGTTCCAACGTTAAATCATATTCCTCCAGAATAACAATGAAAATTTCATTTCACCCCACAATGATTACTTCAGATTCAATGTAGCTGGGCTTTATTACGATAGAAATACATTACAATCTCATGTAGAATAAGATGAGAATCCAACATTTACAATATTCCAATATTTTTTTTTTCCATTTTAACCCAATATCAGTTTCTCATTTATTATAAATTATCTCCAACAACAATTACATCTATACTGAGTCAATATATGATGTGATACATACTGATGTGGTGGTCGCTGACATTCATTACACTAATTGAAAATCGATGTATTTTAAACATTGGCGCTGCACTAAAATGATCCATCTTGTTGCTTACATGTATGCATGGTTCTAAAAGAAGTATCTGTCCTCTTGTTAAAGAATATTCAACATATTTTGACAGAGGGAGCCTAATTAAAGACAGAATTTAGTTTATTTTTATTTATTTTTTTTATAATTTTTTACATTTATTTTTTTTATTATTGTAATATTTAGGAGCAATCCTTCCCAAGATCTATGTCATACAGTGTAGTTTTGATATAGGATCTGTTTAGTAGAACCATAGGGGGTGTCTTGGTGTTGTGACCCTAGTCCAGAAGCTAAAATGTGGCTGCATTGGGAGTGTCAGGCTGCAACCATACAAGGGATATTCAATAAGTTATCTACCCAGCCAGCATGTTCTGTCAGTGTTAGAGATCTGAGCTTTTCTGTGGGTGTTGAGACACATCTGGACATACAACAGACAAGGTAGAAGTTCAATCTGATGAAAGCACTGGAAGTGACAGGATGGCAAGTGCAGTACAGTGCGGCTCTACAAGGAAAGTGAGGGTTTTAGAGCTTCATTCCATGATTAAATTCCTTACGAAGGAAGAAAAGAAGTCCATGAAAAGATGATTGCTGTGATGGTGCACCTTCCTACTACAAAGGAAAATTTTGGGCCAACCAGTTTAAAGGGGTTAGAGAATCAATTGAAGATGTCCTCAGTTCAGAGCAACCTGTCGAAGCATCTTCATAGGAAATGTGTCCGTAAGTGGAGGCCATAATTTTGGAAGATCGTCGGGTCAAAGTCAGCGTCGAATTGGGCATTCCAGTTTCCAATATGATTTATAATGTTTTGATGGTGTCAAAGGTCAGTTTACGTACGGTGGGTGACACGAATGTTGACGCCTGAGCTAAAAACATGTAGCCAGCAATCTAGCCGAGAAAATGTAAATATGCTTAGAGAAAATTGAGGAGATTTCTATTCTCAAATTATTACGGGTGATGAAACATGGTTCCACCACCATGATGCTGAGACCAAACAAGAGTCCATCTAATGGAAGCACGAGGGGTCACCAACTCCAAAGAAATTTTGTGCCCAGCAGTCAGCTGGAAAGATCATGGCAACAGTTTGGTGGGATACAGAAGATGTTTTATTAGTAGAATTTATGCCACACAAGACAACAATTACTGGAGACACCTATGCTTCATTGATGAAGGCATCATGTGAGGCAATCAAGGTGAACCGCTGTGGGAAGTTGTTGGCAGGTTGTTGCTGCTTCTCGACAATGCGCCAGCTCACAAGTCTCGCTAATCACAAGCTACTATCTGGGAATGCGGCTTCATTGCGCTTAAACATCCACCCTACAGTCCAGACCTGGTTCCCAGTTATCTTCTGTTTCAGAACCTAAAGAAATATCTCAGTAGGCAAAAATTTCCCGATGATAATGCAGTCAAAGAGGCAGTAACAGGGCTCTTGCTGCAGCATGAAGCCTCGTAAGGGCATCTGATCACTAGAGGCGAAGTGGAATAACTGTGTTGATGTCAAGGGAGATTACACTGAAAAGTAGTAAGTTCAATTTTCTCAGAAAATGTTTTTATATCCAGGTACATAAATTTTTGATCACACCTCATACATGACATTTCCATATTGCAGTGGTGAAACTTTCCTCTGTAGAGAATGGGATTTTACGAAATCCCATGAATGCAATATGATTTAACAGGTGAATGGTTTGCAAGTCATGCTGCAAATTTTCATGCCCTATTGGTGGTGTTTTGGGGGCATCCTTCTACAATTTTGCCATTATTTCCAATTAGAGAAAATAAGAAAAGGTGTTGAATCTGTCAGTGAGTTGGTGGCTTGCTCAAAATGGAGCCAAATGCACAGTAACATGGTGGAGAATACCTCTGTCCAACAGTAACATGAATGCTAGTCTCATATTTGCACTAATATAAATAAATGTACATATATTCAATTTCATCCATGGTCTTAAATGGAATCTGTCAGCAGGTTTTACTATATAATCCGAGAGCGGTATGATATAGGGACAGAGACCCTGATTCCAGTGATGTATCATTTAATGGGCTGTGTGTTACTGTTTCAATAAAATCAACATTTAGCAGGAGACTATCACTACAGGACTAAGTGTCTCGTGCCTCCTAGCTACCACGCCCCCACCACTGATTGGCAGCTTGCTGTCAGTGTACAGAGAAAGCAGCCAATCAGTGGTGTGGGGGCGGGGTTATACAGAGCTCGGCATTCCAAGCTGAGGGGGAGGAGGCTGAGAGCAGTTCTGCCATTCAGGGGGGCTGAGCCCAGAGAAGCAGAAGGGACGTGTTTTTGTAGCAGTCAGACTTGAAACAGAGCTTGGAGAAAGACTTTACAAGGAAAATAAGAGACATCCTTCAGGACAATAGATGGATTGCATGGCATTACCCAAAGAGACACAGATTTGTAGTCCACATGATTTTAGTCTAAGGGTATCGGCCCTGACTGGAAAGATATGGATTTTCTCCATTTGACCATCAGAGAGACCATGGATACATTTTGGGGAAACCAGGTTGGGGCGGAGAAGTCACCTGGCCCCATGGATATGTTGTTTGGGATTGCCAGGAGGGACCCACCGGTCACCTGCAACCAATGGAGACATTCGGAGAAGCCAGATTGGGACCCACCAGTCATCTGGCCCCACAGGAACTCTCGGAAAGGCCAGGTTGGGACCCTCGTGTCTCCTGGCCTTGTACCTCAATGGACTGCTAGTTTCCTAAGCTTGCCGCTACCTTCTCTCTGTGAGGGCCCGCCAGAAGCGGGGGGGACCCTGTTTGAGGTAGTCGGCCCTGGAAGTCTCCAAAGTCGCAGCTGTTGTATGTCAGGCGGGCAGAGAAGGAAGGATGAGACTGTGTAATATTGTACCATCTTGGGTATTTGCTGGGACTGTTCTTTGTGTTTATTGCCCGCCTTGGGGTTCTATAAAGTATTGCCACGCTGTTTTACCCTCACCCTGTGTTGTCTGAGCAGCGTTACGCCCACGGAAGACCCCGGGTCTTCACAGAGGCGATGGGTTTTTTAGTCCATGGGTCATAGTGGCTTTTTATTCAGGGGGATACAATGATAGGACATTGGGAGAAGTGGGATATTGAATTCCCCAGTTTATCAGTAAGATAACCTTATACATATGTGTCAAACATACATTCTCTGATGGAACTCTGGCAAACGTTCGTTGTATCTGTTCCAGCTCTGTTAACAGCACCGCAGAACATTTTCTTTGCAGTCTTTTGATCATATATATGCAAAACAATATGCACATGCTGTATATATACATAGTCGCACTATTGCGCTACTCATAAAGAGATTTGGGCAACAGATGAAACTAAACGCTGAGGCTACGGCCGGGACCCATGTGTGCACAGCTGCCGGAGAATATTCTTTATAGGATTCTCCACAGTTAGTGAAGTTTTATAGATGCGATATACATTCACTATCCCTGAATCTTATTTGTTGGCTTATAGAAGACTTCCCCTGATAATAATTGGGATTAGGGAGAACTTTAAGACTTTAGAGACTCATCCAGTGCAATTATTCTCTGACTGTCTAATCAATAATTTTTTTGGACCTTCACATATGCAAAATCTTAGGATAGGCTGAAATTCTCATCAGAACCACTGGGTCGCCACATGTAGACACATAACATAAACATCTCCCAACAGAGTATCGCAATGTTGCATTTTAAACCAGTTCATCTTAGAATTTGTTGATCCAAGAAATGTAATGAAGGACATATCTGTACTATCTAAATTCAGGTCACTGCTTAGCAACACAGAAAACAAATGACAAGAGCGGCTGCCATTTTTCTTCCTTTGCCAGTTATTTCCGAAAGAATTCAATGGATTAAACTAAATTGTTGCCATGTGAAAGTAGAATGTATTGGACCTGATAATTATCTAATGGGTAATGTAAGGGGTTGACCCACACTTCCGAAGATAACTGAACACTTTACTCCAACAGTCCCATAGACAATGAATGGAGCGGAGGTGAGCATGCTTGACCTCTTCTTCGTTTATTGCAGTGCTCAAGTTCCCACGATCAGTGGGGGTCCTAGCTGTCAGACCCCCAGTGATCAGTAAGTTATCTCCCTATACGCATGCACCAACAGCTGGGTGGGACTATAACCCCTAGTAAAAAAAATATTAGTAACAGCAGAATCACTTACAATGTTTATATTGTCAGAGTTCTACTTTAATTCTTTTTAGGGCTAATGAAACAAGATGGAGAAGAACTGGGGCAGACGTCCCTGTAGCCTTCCTACTTTGGTTCTCGTCATACCCAGAGAAAGAACCAAACTAAATGGCACAATTTGCCAATAAGAGTCCCCTCAACAGATTGAGCGAAGGCGCTCAGCTGGTCCCAGGACAGATACTATAAGTTGTGAAACTTACACTGTGAGGTGTGAAACAAAGAGAACTGGTGATATTTGGGTGCATCTCTGGGTTCATAATTGTGGAGAATTTTGCCCCTAATTCTTGTGCACCTGTAGATTATACAGAGAGTTTCTATGATGTGGCAGCATACACATATTTCCCACATATAGTTCTGCAGAGGAAGGAGCAGTCAGTGTATAGGATAATTTGGCCTGGGCACTATTTCCATCCAGCCAGGAGACACCAGAGTAGAAGCAGCAGGTCTATAGGTGTCTTGAGCTGATGGCAGTATTTCCCAATAGTGAGTGGATGGAAGGAAGTGGACAAGAGAGAAGAGTACAGTTGAAGTTGATGCCTAGCTGAGAAATTGCAAGCGAACACCGCCATCTGCTGGTCAAAGGCGAAAATGAAAGTAAAGAATGAATTACAATAGTAGGAACCTATTAGTAGGAACCTATGTTCCCAGAGGAGGAGATTAAAGATGAGACCAGGTCAGGTGACACCTGTGTCGTAGTTACTAATTATAAAAGGCCTAGAAGAGGCAGTTGGTGCCAGAACCTGTGCCAGGCACATTGTGTGGCTGTTAGGTGGGCTTACAGTCACCATCACCACAGAAGGGTCCAAGAGCAGTCAGATGCCGGAGAAAGCCTGAGCTGTGAGCAAGATCCGTGCCCCGCTCCAGTAAAAGTCTGTGACCAGCGCCATTAGTAGTCCGTAAGCAGCGCTAGTAGAAGTTCCATAAGCAGCGCCAGTAGAAGATCCATAAGCAGCGCCAGTAGAAGATCCGTAAGCAGTGCCAATAAAAGATTCGTAAGCTGTGCCATTAGAAGTTCCATAAGCAGCGCCAGTAGAAGATCCATAAGCAGTGCAAGTAGAAGATCCGTAAGCAGCGCCAGTAAAAGATCCGTAAACTGTGCTATTAGAAGATCCATAAGCAGCGCCAGTAGAAGATCCGTAAGCAGCGCCAGTAGAAGATTCATAAGCAGCGCCAGTAGAAGATCCGTAAGCAGCGCCAGTAGAAGATCCGTAAGCTGCCCCAGTAGAAGATCCGTAAGCAGAGCCAGTAAAAGATCCTTAAGCTGTGCCATTAGAAGATCCATAAGCACCGCCAGTAGAAGATCCGTAAGCAGTGCCAGTAGAAGATTCATAAGCAGCGCCAGTAGAAGATCTGTAAGCAGTGCCAGTAGAAGATTCGTAAGCAGAGCCAGTAAAAGATCCTTAAGCTGTGCCATTAGAAGATCCATAAGCACCGCCAGTAGAAGATCCGTAAGCAGTGCCAGTAGAAGATTCATAAGCAGCGCCAGTAGAAGATCTGTAAGCAGTGCCAGTAGAAGATTCGTAAGCAGAGCCAGTAAAAGATCCTTAAGCTGTGCCATTAGAAGATCCATAAGCACCGCCAGTAGAAGATCCGTAAGCAGTGCCAGTAGAAGATTCGTAAGCAGCGCCAGTAGAAGATCCGTAAGCAGCGGCAGTAGAAGATCCATAAGCAGCGTCAGTAGAAGATCCGTAAGCAGTGCCAGTAGAAGATTCATAAGCAGCGCCAGTAGAAGATCCATAAGCAGCGGCAGTAGAAGATCCATAAGCACCGCCAGTAGAAGATCCATAAGCAGTGCCAGTAGGAGATTCATAAGCAGCGCCAGTAGAAGATCCATAAGCAGTGCCAGTAGAAGATTCATAAGCAGCGGCAGTAGAAGATCCGTAAGCAGCGGCAGTAGAAGATCCATAAGCAGCGTCAGTAGAAGATCCGTAAGCAGTGCCAGTAGAAGATTCATAAGCAGTGCCAGTAGAAGATCCATAAGCACCGCCAGTAGAAGATCCGTAAGCAGTGCCAGTAGAAGATTCATAAGCAGCTCCAGTAGAAGATCCGTAAGCAGCGGCAGTAGAAGATCCATAAGCAGCGTCAGTAGAAGACCGCGACCAGTCCCGAACCAGGCTCGGGAGACTATCCGGCTGTAGCAGAGGACTGTTCCTGTGGGCCGTTACTTCCAGCGTACATGTACAGTACAGGGTGTGGGCTAGGCCGTGCTTCAGGGAACGGAGACGGCCGGTGCGACTAGCACACGGTAAACCCAGTGACTTGCATATCTAGGACTTGTGGCCTAGAGGGATATACCGGTGATGACCCCCGCTAGGGCCAATGTAACAATCAGAGGTGTTAATAGAGGTATTATAGAGCCTACGACGAGGACAGACGGGCCTAGTACTGAGAGTGACGCCCGTGAAGTTGAGACATAAAGGCATTAACAGTCGTTTCACGGCTAGATAACCAGAACAGTGTATGTAATAGAACGTTGCACAGATATTGTATTTAGTTGCCTTGCTGTGTCATAATATACTGTATTAACCCTGTTACTGTTACCGGCAGTATAGTGCTTACTTGTATGTATATATATACACTGCTCAAAAAAATAAAGGGAACACTCAAATAACACATCCTAGATCTGAATGAATTAAATATTCTCATTGAATACTTTGTTTTGTACAAAGTTGAATGAGCTGACAACAAAATCACACAAAAATCATAAATGGAAATCAAATTTATTAACCAATGGAGGCCTGGATTTGGAGTCACCCCCAAAATTAAATTGGAAAAACACACCGCAGGCTGATCCAACTTTGATGTAATGTCCTTAAAACAAGTCAAAATGAGGCTCAGTATTGTGTGTGGCCTCCACGTGCCTGTATGACCTCCCTACAATGCCTGGGCATGCTCCTGATGAGGTTGCGGATGGTTTCCTGTGGGATCTCCTCCCAGACCTGAACTAAAGAGACATGATGTCCCAGATGTGCTCAATCGGATTCAGGTCTGGGGAACGGGCGGCCAGTCCATAGCTTCAATGACTTCATCTTGCAGGAACTGCTGACACACTCCAGCCACATGAGGTCTGGCATTGTCCTGCATTAGGAGGAACCCAGGGCCAACCGCACCAGCATATGGTCTCACAAGGGGTCTGAGGATCTAATCTCGGTACCTAATGGCAGTCAGGCTACCTCTGGCGAGTACATGGAGGGCTATGAAGTCCTCCAGAGAAATGCCACCCCACACCATTACTGACCCACTGCCAAACTCGTCATGCTGAAGGATGTTGCAGGCAGCAGATCGTTCTCCATGACGTATCCAGACTCTGTCACGTCTGTCACATGTGCTCAGTGTGAACCTGCTTTCATCTGTGAAGAGCACAGGGCGCCAGTGGCGACTTTGCCAATCCTGGTGTTCTGTGGCAAATGCCAAGCATCCTGCACGGTGTTGGGCTGTGAGCACAACCCCCATCTGTGGACGTCGGGCCCTCATACCACACTTATGGAGTCGGTTTCTAACCGTTTGTGCAGACACATGCACATTTGTGGCCTGCTGGAGGTCATTTTGCAGGGCTGTGGCAGTGCTCCTCCTGTTCCTCCTTGCACAAAAGCAGAGGTAGAGGTCCTGCTGCTGGGTTGTTGCCCTCCTACGGCCCCCTCCACATCTCCTGGTGTACTGGCCTGTCTCCTGGTAGCACCTCCAGCCTCTGGACACTATGCTGACAGACACAGCAAACCTTCTTGCCACAGCTCGCATTGATGTGCCATCCTGGATGAGCTGCTCTACCTGAGCAACTTCTGTGGGTTGTAGAGTCCGTCTCATGCTACCACAAGTGTGAAAGCACAACCAACATTCAAAAGTGACCAAAACATCTGCCAGAAAGCATTGGTACTGAGATGTGGTCTGTGGTCCCCACCTGCAGAACCACTCCTTTATTGAGTGTGTCTTGATAATTGCCAATAATTTCCATCTATTGTCTATTCCATTTGCACAACAGCATGTGAAATTGATTGTCAATCAGTGTTGCTTCCTAAGTGGACAGTTTGATTTCACAGAAGTTTGATTCACTTGGAGTTATATTCTGTTGTTTAAGTGTTCCCTTTATTTTTTTGAGCAGTGTATATATATATATATATATATATATATATATATATATATATATATATACACTGCTCAAAAAATATATATATACACACTTATAAATAGATTTCCCTTTTGTGTTAGTCAAATAAATAGTGTTGGTTAAGTGCCATTGTCTCCTCATTGTCTGCGCTGTTGCATCCATGTAACCTGCTTACATGGATGTCGTAGTACCGATCCGAAGCCCAAGGAGAATAGAATCAGGGAACTCTCAAAGTGCTGTCCACTGAGTAAAAAGAACCGTGAATCCGTGTTGTTGACTATTCCCAAGGCGGAATAGTAATCCTTATGGAGATGAAAGCTTCCTAGTGACTTTGATACTTTTAAAAAATTTTGCCGCTCTCTGATAACTCTTGTGCCCGTTTTTGCAAAGTTACCTCCCGGCACAAACTGTTTTGTGCAGATCTTTTTGACATGCCCCAATCTAGGAACCCACTCTGGGTATGGCCATGAAAACCAGGATGCAGAAAAATGAAGTAATCAGGTGCAGAGCCAGACAAGCCAGGACTTCACGTAGCGACGGTACGCGGTTCTATCAGAAATCAGAGTTGTCAGGCAAAAGTGGGTTTCAATAGGTCAGGTTAATATTGGTAAAAGCACAGGGGCATAACTATAATGGGTATAGTGGATTGGAGTCGCACCTCGGCCTTTGAGCCTAAGAGGTCCCTTTTGCCCATATGAGAAGACCAATAATATTAAAGGGAACCTGACAGGTTATACATGCTGCCCAAACTGGTGCGGTGTGTCAGAGAAAAATATACTTGTAATAGCTGCCGGGGACCGAGCCGCACTGAGCACTAGTCATAGAGGCGGGTCCCTAGTGGCTTCTCCCCGCCCGCTGACAGTGACTGAGGATTTTATATTGGGGCCACAAGCTTCAAGTTACACCACTGTAAAAGCAAGATAACTAAGTACAAGTACGAGCCAAAGCAGATTTAGACCTTGTAAACAAGTCAGTGAGAAGCACTGTCAATGATGCATCATAAGATATGATTGACTGGGCGGGCATGTGTACCAAAAATGTGTAGCTATTCAGAAGAGGGCAGGCAAGGCAGGTCGTTGAGTACAAGTTGAGTCCAGCACCCACCTAAAAAACACATCAATCTCTATTTGGGACACCTGTAAAATCCAAAGAAGAAATAATAGTTTATTCCTGCTGACGCGTTTCGAGTCCATGTTTTGCTCTTAAAGCCCGGGCTACATGACGACTTTGGTCAAAGATTTCTCTGGGCAGCTGCTACATCTCAGCATAATGCAGGTGAATGAGACCCCTAAACTACTGCAACCATGGAAAGTAAATTGCAAAAAGTCCTAACCATTTGGATTTCCTGGGGCATTGCTTGTCACGGTAATAGTATCTTAGGGGTCACAATACAAGCCCATGACGTTACGATGTAGCAGCAGCATTGAGCGATTTCTAGCGACGTGACCTGCATCACAGCCAAAATCACCATGTATTGACCCAGCCTAATCGTAGCTAATGGTAAATTCATTTTTGATACAAATAGTATTAAAACGAATAAAATAAAATTTCCAAGACTAGGGATCTCATATTAGTGAATATGTCTAGGTTGAATCAATCATCTAGAATTTCTGTCCACCCTTCTGGAAATATGTATATGCAGAAGTATTTTTTTAGGCTACAAAACACATGTTGTGCTGCATTGTGCTTTTTTGCCACTTTTGCGGTAGAGCTGCAAGTTTAGTTACGACTTTTGGAAAATGCAGAAAAATATACATGGCAGTAGTACAACGTTTGAACGCAGCCTAAGGCCGTGTTCACTCAATGAGGATTTTCCAAAAACAAGATAAAAATGCAGCAATTTTATCACGCTTTTAGGAAATTGTGGCAAAAGGAGCATCAGGAATGCTCAGCAGATCATAAGAAATATGTTATATGTATGCGCTCTTGCATCTATGTATATCAACGTAGAAAAAAGTAAAAGAGCGGTCATTATAATAGACGAGCCCCGTTTATACCTTTGACTTTCTTCTCCGCTATGGAAGCAATGTCTATATTTTGCACTGGCCAGAGGAAAGTCTAAAGTTACAGAGTGTAAGAAACCTCCATATACCCGTACGCTATGGTAACATAATAAACACATTTTTGGTTTGAAATTCCAAAGTTTTATTGTAATTAACTTTTATGTCTCGGTTTACATCGTCTATCGCTGCATGGAATTCTTTACTAATAGCTAAGTGGTATTTTCTTAGGAAAATTTGTGAGATGCCCATCAGCTGCCGGTGACGATGCCAGGAGGCCACCTGCACCTTTTTTGAAGACATCCAACTCCTAACATCTGCCGGTCAGGCTTGGGGTATAAGCGCTTTCTCAGAACCTCTCACCAAGTGACTTTACCTGGAACGCAAGCTGGAAAATGTTTGACATTACTGCGGCAGGCGTGTTCTCAGGAAAAAGTGATCCGTTCTAAATTAAAGGTTTCTGACGGAGCCAATTTTCTTCACACAAGAGCTAAACCTGCAGTTCATTATAACCCAGGGCGCTCCTTCCATTTCGCGTGAATCTGAAGAATGTTAAAGCCTTATTTTTCTCCTCTTGCTCTATACGGGACATATTTCCATTTTCCTGCTGTCAATGCGGTAATTATAGCCACAGAGAACGTGTTTATTTCTATAAGGGAAAAGGCGCAGATGTATAGAAATGTAAATGCCTGCTATTTTCATAGGAGTGAAGCTCACATTGGGTAGCGGTACTATTTATTTACAGTATATGGGTTGTCGTTATTATGAGCTTCTACATAGGAAAAGACCAATGTACGCCATGTAGACCCTGATACAGAAATACAGATCATATAGCCTGTATTTATCTCTATATGGCCATACTGGTTATTTAAAGGGGAAATCCAGTCAATTTCATAGAATACTAGAATGTTAGAGTTGGAAGAGACTTCCAGTGTCATCGTGTCCAACTAAACCATCTCGGACAGATTGATTATCCACAGACTTCAATAGACCTTGTCAGAAAGTAAATGTGAAAACACAACTCTACTTAGCAATATGAGCTTCTTTTTAGAAACTTCCACATGGGCAAGTACTGACATTACCATGGAACAGACACTGCGGATCTCGAGATTTGCCGGATCCCTGTAGAATTGACTGCATAAGGAAAATGTGACTTCAAAAGATTCTTCATACAGATACTCTGGGGCTTAATTACCGCACGTCCCTCCAGGACGAGACATGAGCACAGCTTTTATATAAAACTGAGACTGTCTCCGAATAATGTGTATGATCAGTAACATGGCTCCCACCTGTCTAATGTCTGATGCTGTCGTCTAGATCATTAGGATGTGATGTCTTAGGACGGTAAAAGAAAATAGTGTTCCTAAGATTTTTATGTGACTTTTAAGACAAATTAAGTCTATCTTGTCCTAATGCCGTCTGCACATCTGTCTGATGTATAAAGCCTTCTACCCTTGACGAGAAAAGGCTGTGGATTGGTATTATACTGTAAAATGTGCTATCCATCTATCTATCTATCTATCTATCTATCTATCTATTCATCTATCTATCTATCTATCTATCTATCTATCTATCCATATCTATCTATTCATCTATCTATCTATCTATCTCTGCAGGTCATGGTAGCATGTTTAGGCCCCACAGGCTGCTCATAGTAGCCCTGGTGACATCTGGCCTGGCCTTTTCATGGCATTGGCTACAAGGTCTCCAGACCAATCTCCGGCTATCATTGCACCCAAGACAAAAGTGGAACTCATCGCTGAAGAGGATAGACCTCCATTCCAGCCTTCATTCCCTTCGTGCTCTGTACCATGATAACCTGTAAAATTGGTGGGGTGAGGTTAATGAAGAGGCCTTCACAAGGGAATGTTACACGATTACAAGTACCAATATGGTGTGGGGTGGCATAATGTGTGGTCTTCGGACCCCTCTAGTCTTCTTTTCGGGTATACTAACAGATCGACGTTACATTGACTTGCTTTTGGAACCAATGGTGCAGCCATTTCTCCAAAGCGTCCCAGGAGCCGTTTTACAACACAATAATGCCAGGCGGCATTTACTCATGTTACAGTGAGCAGCCTGCATTGACTAAACGTGCTACCATGACCTGCAGAGTCTCCTGTCTTGTGTCCCATAGAGCACAACTGGGAATTCATTAGTTTGCAATTGCATAGGGAGTTGCCAGCAGCGGATCTTGATGATTTGCCCAAATGCATTCACTGCAGCAGAACATTCCTCAGACAACCATTACTAACCTCATTGATAGCAGCCAAGGCTGGAGATTTCTGCGTGTGGGGCTCATACTCCATAGATTTCATCTATCTATCTACTGTATCTCTCATCTCTTTATTATCTATCTACAGTGGGTGAAATAAGTATTGAACATGTCACTATTTTTCTGAGTAAATCGGGAAAAAGTACTGAACACATGAACGAAACAGAGGTGCATAAAGCCATGGAAAGACACGACACCAGCTGAAATCTATCAGTAATTAGAAAGCAATCCTGCCACTTATTATTTTCAAAATCAGCAGGTTCAACTGATGACCTATAAAAAGGTGTCACATTACCAAGGTGCCACACAAGAAATATCTCATAATAGGTAAAATCAGAGAGCTGTCTCAAAACCTTTACAGCCTTATTGTTGCAAAATATATAAGAAAATATAAGAATTTCTAAACTACTGAAGGTTCCAGTGAGTACTGTTGGTGCCATAATCCGTAAGTGGAAAGAACATCATTTCACCATAAACCGGCCCCGACCAGGTGCTCTCCGCAGGATTTCAGACAGAGGAGTGAAAAGAATTATCAGAAGGGATGTTCAAAAATATTTTAGCAATACATTGATCCCAAACACACAGCCAAGGAAACTCTCAATTGGTTTCAGAGAAAGAAAATAAAGCTGCTAGAATGCCCCTAGAAACAGTGTTTGTGTGGAGGAATGGGCCAAAATCACACGTGAGCAATGCATGCGACTAGTTTCTCCATACAGGAGGCGTCTTGAAGCTGTCATCACCAACAAAGGCTTTTGGATGAATTATTAAATAAATTTCAGCAAACGTGTTCAATACTTTTTCCGTGTCACTTTTAATTATTACACATAACTTAATTTATGGACATCTATGGTTTGATTTCTTTGCCTGTGTGGATTGGATGGGTTGCTATCGACATCTGGTGAGAATTTCAGGTCAAGGGCACCTTTAGAAATATAGTTACTTGGAAAATTGGGACGTGTTCAATACTTATTTCACCTGCTATATCTACACACGTGGTCAAAATTGTTGGTACCCCTCGTTTAATGAAAGAAAAACCCACAATAGTCACAGAAATAATTTGAATCTGACAAAAGTAATAATAAATTAAAAATCTATGAAAATGAACAAATGAAAGTCAGACATTGCTTTTCAACCCTGTTTCCCCAGAATTAGGCTATGTGCCCATGATGCAGAAATGAAGCAGAAAATTTCTGCAGCATTTCTGCATCTCCCTGGCAGAAAAAAACGCATGCAGATTGTGCATGCGTTTTTCCTGCAGAATACATGCGGATCCACATGCGGGTTCACATGCGTTTCCGCATGTGGATTGACAAGCGCTTTCCAGGCGATAGCATCACTTGGAAAGTGCTTGACAACTAGGTCACACTATATAAATCCATGCAAACAGCATGGATTTATAGTGTGAACCGTAAAAATTAAAACAAATAAAGCTATACTCACCCACGAGGCCCCGGTGTGTGCAGCAGCGCTCGTTCCTGTCTGGTTCCCGGCTGCCGGCATATCGCGAGACAGAGCGGTGAAGGGCCTGCGGTCACATGACTGTGACGTCACCGAAGGTCCTTCAGCGCTGCCGGCATGCAGAGAGAAGACGCCGGACAGGTGAGTATAAACTTTATTTGTTATTTTATTCTTTTTTTACAGGTACAATGGTACCCAGGTCTGGATGAGAGTCTCCTCTCCTCCAGAACTGGGTACCATCCGCACATAGAGACGCATAGAAGCCGCTTGTAAAAATGTACAGTCGCGGTTTCTGTGCGTTTCAATGCAAGTCAATGGCGGGAGTTCCGCTGCGCTTCCGCAAAATTAAATGACATGCTGCGGATTTTTGTACGCAGCATAAACGCTGCGGAAAAATCCGCAGCATGTGCATAGAACATGCGGAATCCCCTTGGGGACCATGGGGTGCGGATTACCTAGCGTTTCACAAGCGTTTCCGCTGCGGAAATTCCGCAGCATAAACGCTTGAAAAACGCTACGTGGGCATGCAGCCTTAAAAAAATTAAACTCATGAAATAGGCCTGGACAGAAATGATGGTTCTTCTTAACTTAATATTTTGTTGAACGACCTTTTGAGGCAATTACTGCAATTAAACGATTTCTGTAACTGTCAATGAGACTTCTGCACCTCTCAACAGGTACTTTGGCCCACTCCTCATGAGCAAACTGCTCCAGTTGTCTCGTGTTTGAAGGTTGCCTTTTCCAGGTGGCATGTTTCAGCTCTTTCCAAAGATGCTCAATAGGATTTAGTTCAGGGCTCATAGAAGGCCACTTCAGAATAGTCCAATGTTTTCCTCTTAGCCATTCTTGGGTGTTTTTAGCTGTGTGTTTTGGGTCATTATCCTGTTGCAAGATCCATGACCGGAGACTGTGACCAAGCTTTCTGACACTGGGCAGCACATTTCTCTCTAGAATCCCTTGATAGTCTTGAGATTTCATTGTACCCTGCACAGATTCAAGACACCCTGTGCCAGATGCAGCAAAGCAGTCCCAGAATATAACAGAGCCTCCTCCATGTTTCACAGTAGGGACAGTGTTCTTTTCTTGATATGCTTCATTTTTCCGTCTGTGAACATAGAGCTGATGTGCCTTGCCCAAAACTTCTATTTTTGTCTCATCTGTCCATAGGACATTCTCCCAGAAGCTTTGTGGCTTCTCAACATGTAGTTTGGCAAATTCCAGTCTGGCTTTTTTATGATTTTTTTTCAACAATGGTGTTCTCCTTGGTCGTCTCCCATGAAGTCCACTTTGGATCAAACAACGACGGGTGGTGCAATCTGACACTGATGTTCCTTGAGCTTGAAGTTCACCTTTAATCTCTTTACTGGGCTCTTTTGATACCATTCGTATTATCTGTCTCTTTGATTTGTCATCAATTTTCCTCCTGCGGCCACGTCCAAGGAGGTTGGCTTCAGTTCCATGGATCTTAAATTTCTGAATAATATGTGCAACTGTAGTCACAGGAACATCAAGCTGCTTGGAGATGGTCTTATAACCTTTACCTTTACCAACTCTTTCCTTTGCTCCCTCTGGTCCATGTTGAGTGTGGTACACACCATGTCACTAAACACCACAGTGAGTATCTGTAGCCCTATATACAGGCCCACTGACTGATTACAAGATTGTAGACACCTGTGATGCTAATTAGTGGACATAACTTGATTTAACATGTCCCTTTTGTCACATTATTTTCAGGGGTACCATCATTTCTATCCAGGCCTATTTCATGAGTTTAATTTTTTTTAAATTCTGTGGAAGCAGGGTTGAAAAGCAATGTCTGATTTTCATTTGTTCATTTTCATAGATTTTTAATTTATTATTACTTTTGTCAGATTCAAGTTATTTCTGTGAGCATTGTGGGTTTTTCTTTCATTAAACGAGGGGTACCAACAATTTTGACCACGTGTCTATCTATCTATCTATCTATCTATCTATCTATCTATCTATCTATCTATCTATCTATCTATCTATCTATCTATCTATCCATTTTCCTTACTGATGAATGGATTTCCATAGAAGCTTCTATAAACAAGATGGGCATATAATTATAATGATAAACACATACTTTTCCTTAGTCTTTTGAAAGAACCTGACTTTTGGACTGTTACAGGTTTTTTGCCAATTCTAACTGATAAGTAGCTCAAGACAAGACATTCAACTCACTGGTACATGCTATTCCCTGCACAATTCCTCTGCTTGCTGTATATGCCGCCATCTAATGCTCTACTCTCCTGATTCAACTCACTGGTACATGCTATTCCCAGCACAATTCCTCTGCTTGCTGGATATGCCGCCATCTAATGCTCTACTCTCCTGATTCAACTCACTGGTACATGCTATTCCCAGCACAATTCCTCTGCTTGCTGGATATGCCGCCATCTAATGCTCTACTCTCCTGATTCAACTCACTGGTACATGCTATTCCCTGCACAATTCCTCTGCTTGCTGGATATGCCGCCATCTAATGCTCTACTCTCCTGATTCAACTCACTGGTAGAATTCTCTGCTTGATATTTCTGCTCTATGGCTATGTGCCCACGTTGCGGAAATGAAGCAGAAAATTTCTGCTTCATTTCCGCATGTCCTCACCCGGAAAAACGCATGCGGAATTCCGCAAGCGTTTATCGCGCGCTTATCGCGCGTTTTTCACGCGTTTTCGACATGCGGAATTGCCTTGCGTTTTTTCATGCATTAAATAAGGCAATTCCGCATGCAAAAACGCAAAATTAATGAACATGCTGTGGATTTTTGAACGCAGCATTGGCATAGGGCATAGAACTTGCGGATTCTCATTGGGGACCATGGGATGCGGATTACCAAGCGTTTTACAAGCGTTTCCGCTGCGGAAAATCCGCAACAAAAACGCTTGTAATCCGCAACGTGGGCACGCAGCCTATCTGTCCCTTTCCACTCAATACTCACATATGTCTGTCCTTTCCCCACTGTTGATTTTATCTGATGTTTAGAGGTGCTAAACTGCAGAGCTTACAGAGTCCTGGCTCTGTCTTTGGTCACCCAGCCATCTCCTGGTGTGATGACCAGCTGCTAATTTAGCCACAAGCAGCTCCCACAATGCCCCTCACCTGATGGTTTAGTGTGCCCTATATATTTAGAAGCTCTTTAAGGGGTGCACGCGTGCTGGGTTGCGCACGCGTCTTCTTGTGCAAAGTGGCTTCGGAGATAAGTGGCAGTTATTTCAGAGGACGTTAGTCAGGGCAGGAGTCAGGTAACCAACACTTTGACCACTTACTCTCTTTTAACTATGTTTCTGTTAGCTCTCACTTTTTCCTCTATAGTCCTCCACTTTCTAATAACCCCTCAAATCCCTACACCTAGTAAGAAACTTTTCATCTCTCCCTCCATCCTCCCCATTCATCTCACCTCCTCCTCCGAATTATTCCTCAACATTCAATCCTGGATCTCCAAACACAGACAGCCACCTCATGCTCTCTCCTGCTCCCACCTGCTAACACTTTCTCTGCTCCTCCTCGCTGCTGGAGATATCTCTCCAAATCCTGGTCCTCCTCACCATATCCCCACAGTTACTTCTACCACGACCTTCCACAAACTGTCGCAACCCTTCTAACCTAATACCCATCCAACTAATACCCACTTCCTCAGTTGCACTAACAGGAGCTCTATGGAACGCTCGCTCTGTCTGCAACAAACTTTCCTACATCCACGACCTTTTCATTACTAACAAACTTTCCTTCCTCGCCATCACCGAAACCTGGCTCACCCCCTCTGACACAGCCTCCCCAGCTGCACTTTCATATGGCGGATTCCACCTTTCCCACACCCCCCGCCCCAACGGCAAACACGGCGGAGGCGGAGGTTTTCTCCTGTCAGATACCTGCGCTTTCACCCAAATATCACTGCCACCCTCCGTTACACGCCCCTCTTTTGAGGTGCACTGTGTGAATATCTATTCCCCATCTGACCTCCAACTGGCTGTCATTTACTGACCCCCAGCTAGCCACCACTTTCCGAGACCACTTCACCACCTGGCTGCTTCACTTCCTTTCCACTGACATCCCCACTATCATAATGGGTGACTTCAACATCCCCATTGACACTTCCCACTCGTCTGTCTCTAAACTCCTATCTCTCACCTCCTCCTTCGGCCTTGCTCAATGGTCTTCGGCAGCTACTCATAAAGATGGCCACACACTGGACCTCATCTTCACCCGCCTCTGTTCCCTATCTAACCTCTCTAACTCACCCCTCCCTCTCTCTGACCATAACCTCCTCACATTCTCTACCCTCTCCTCTCCAGGTGCACAATCCCCACTCCACAAACTTACACACGCTCGCAGAAACCTCAAACACCTTGACCTACACTCTCTCTCTGAATCCCTCCTCCCTCTCACAGACATAAATTCCTTACACAATGCAGATGTTGCTGCCGCTTCATATAACACCACAATAGCTGCAGCTCTCGACTCGATCGCCCCTCTCACACACACCAAATATCGCACAATCAACAGGCAACCCTGGCACACCAAACTTACTAAAGAACTGCGACGGGCCTCCAGGGTTGCGGAGCGAAGATGGAAAAGGTCTCACTCCATTGAGCACTTCATCACATTCAAACAATCCCTCACTACTTTCAAGTCCGCACTCACTACAGCAAAACAAACCTACTTCTCATCTCTCATATCCTCCCTGTCTCACAACCCTAAACAGCTATTTAACACTTTCAATTCTCTCCTTCCTCCCCCAGCACCTCCTCCCTCTTCTCTCATCTCAGCCGAAGACTTTGCCTCATTCTTCAAGCAGAAGATTGACACCATCAGACAAAGCTTTTGCCTAAAATCCGCACAAACCCTTCTCATATCTACTCAACCTTCCTCCTCCAAACCCCACTTTTCCACCATTACAGAAGGTCAAGTCTCCTCCTTACTCTCCAAATCACACCTCACCACCTGCGAACTTGACCCAATCCCATCCCACCTCATCCCTAACCTTACCAAAGTCTTCATCCCAACCCTAACCCACCTCTTCAACCTGTCACTAACAACCGGTGTCTTCCCCTCATGTTTCAAATATGCCGCAATCACACCCATCCTCAAAAAGCCCTCCCTTGACCCATCCTCTCTGACTAGCTACCGCCCCATATCACTTCTCCCCTTTGCTTCAAAACTACTAGAACAACATGTCCTCCTTGTCACCCCCTATCTGTCGGTGCCCCCAAGGTTCAGTTCTAGGACCCCTGCTCTTCTCCATCTACACCTTCGGTCTAGGACAGCTCATAGAGTCTCACGGCTTTCAGTATCACCTCTATGCTGATGACACACAGATCTACCTCTCTGGACCCGATATCTCCTCCCTACTAACCAAAATCCCACAATGTCTGTCCGCCATCTCATCCTTCTTCTCTGCCAGATTTCTAAAACTCAACATGGATAAAACAGAGTTCATCATCTTTCCACCCTCTCATTCATATCCCCCATCTGACCTATCCATCAACGTCAATGGCTATTCACTCTCCCCAGTCCCACAAGCTCGCTGCCTTGGGGTAACCCTGGACTCTGATCTTTCCTTCAAACCACATATCCAAGCCTTTTCCACTTCCTGCCGACTCCAACTCAAAAATATCTCCCAGATCCGTGCATTCCTCAGCAAAGACTCTGCAAAAACACTAGTGCATGCCCTCATCATCTCCCGCCTCGACTACTGCAACCTCCTGCTCTGTGGCCTCCCTTCCAACACTCTTGCGCCCCTCCAATCTATCCTAAACTCTGCCGCTCGACTAATCCACCTGTCCCCCCACTATTCCCCAGCCTCCCCCCTCTGTCAATCCCTTCACTGGCTCCCCATTGCCCAGAGACTCCAGTTCAAAACCCTAACCATGGCATACAAAGCCATCCACAACCTGTCTCCTCCATACATCTGTGACCTAGTCTCCCGGTACTTACCTGCACGCAACCTCCGATCCTCACAAGATCTCCTTCTCTACTTCCCTCTTATCTCCTCTTCCCACAATCACATACAAGATTTCTCCCGTGCATCCCCCCTACTCTGGAACTCTCTACCCCACCACATTAGACTCTCGCCTACCATGGAAGCCTTCAAAAGAAACCTGAAGACCCACCTCTTCCGACAAGCCTACAACCTGCAGTAACCACCGCTCCACCACATTACTGCATGACCTCCTCTACCCCCACCTACTGTATCCTCACCCATCCCTTGTAGACTGTGAGCCCTCGCGGGCAGGGTCCTCGCTCCTCCTGTACCAGTCGCTGACTCGTTTTGTTAAGACTATGTAAATGTTTTTGCTATGTATACCCCTATCACATGTAAAGTGCCATGGAATAAATGGCGCTATAATAATAAATAATAATAATATGTAAAACTAGGAACCTTTTTGAAACAAGTGAAAGAAAAGCTTCAGAAGTGTTTTGCCAGTTTGTGCCACGTCATGTTAGCATCTGTTCTGAGCAAACTGTGTTTATGTTGGCAATTCAGTATGCGGTGTGAACTGCGGCGTTACATAACCCAACAGCGAGCTACATATCGTACAAGACAAAAAAAAATGAAACGCACTCTGGCAATAGCCTCTCTAGCCTGGTAACTGATCTGCGAGCTGATAACTGTTTTGAAGCCAGGCGGCGTTCTCTTGTACGTTGCAACAACCCCTGGCAGCAGAAAAGTGTTGAGAGCTGTTCTGTGCCATATGATATTAATTTTATACATTTGATGGAAAAACAACACATGGAAAAAGAGACACAGGATGGTCTCCAGCACTTGCCTCCCCATTTATTACTATTTGATGCATGTAATGGGTGATTTTTCATAGGTGTGTAACAAAGCAGCTGTACGATGAGTTCACTGGTAAAACTTGTGTTCAGGTTCCCACCCATGGTTTCCTATGCTTAGTAACAATCTCTTTGCATTAATAAAGTAAGAAAGTAAAAACTTAATATTACAAGTGTTTTTCAGTTGTGGTTCCCTTGGGAAAGTGAGTCACTTGGAATCGTTGCTTCGAAGTCATAGCAGAATTTTAGATTGTCCAAGGTTGTGAGCGGCTTGAACTTTGCAGAGAGGTACCTGGCACTTGTATACTGTGATCTCAAGGAGATATTTCGGAGATAGGAGAGGAGCGCTTTTCTACATTTTATATTACATTTATTATACTGAGTTAATAAAAAAAATTTAGCTTTTTTTATTTGGATGTTTCTTTTGTTTTTTTCTCCTTTTTATGTGCATAAAAATTCAGTATCCACCCAAGAGCGCTCCTTAGTAGTATCCTAATATTAAAACATGTAGATCGGCAAGCACAGGGAATTTTTGGGCAGAACTTTCTAAAGTACAACTGATAATGCGCCACTGAAAAGTCAACATTTTTATAGGGAGGGGTTTATATTCTCAACCAACCATATGCTGCTTTCTCAATTTTCACACCGAACAGAGGCAAGCTGCTCTTATTCAATATCTTGCATCCTCCATATTGTACCTGCATTGGATCTGTAGTTTTTATTGGAATAAATGGCCATCAAAAACTACTTGATTATGTTGCGCACCATGGACAAAGGAACATCAAAATCTCTGGAGATGGACTTGTAACCTTGAGATTGTTGATATTTTTTAACAATTTTGGTTCTCAAGTCCTCAGACAGTTCTCTTCTCCTCTTTCTGTTCTCCATAATTATTGTGGCTCACACAGGCACACAATGCAAAGATTGAGTCAATGTCTCCCCTTTTTATCTGGTTTCAGATGTGGTTTTCATATTGCCCACACCTGTTACTTGCCACAGGTGAGTTTGAACGAGCATCACATACTTGAAACAAAGTTGTTTACCTATTATTTTAGAAAGGTGCCAACAATTTTGTCCGGCCCATTTTTGGAGTTTTGTGTGAAATTATGTCCAATTTGCCTTTTCTTCTCAGTTTTTTGTGTTGTTCCAATACACACAAAGGAAATAAACATGTGTATAACAAAACGAAGAAAATAATTTTCTGGGAGAAATACTTCATTTTCTGGAACAATTTCAAAGGTGCCAATACTTTCATCCATGACTGTATATAATTAGTTACACCTTCATCTTCTCAGGAATATGTTTTCTCCATGATGTTATCACTCATTACTATCTACATGTTATTTTATGACTTTTTATCGTGTTTATTTGTCAATAAAGATATATTTCTATTCAAACACTGCCATTTTTTATAGAACCTAAGTACACTAAGAAATGATGCCAACTCGTATTATTTGTGGTAGGGGCCGTAATATACGGCAAGGGGATGCTGTCCTTCAAAAAGTCATAGACCTATATGAAGAGCAGATGTCAGCCATTCATCAGTGGATCAATAGTGAAGTATACTGCCCCAACACAGCTCATACAAACACAAGTCAGTGTGAACAGAGTTTTCCAGTGTCATAAAGTGATGACATATTATCAGTAAAGGGTCAGAGGTCTGGAACTTCCAACAATCAGGAGAATGAAGGGGCTGCAGCACTGGTATAAGATGGACCCCCATACTATCACTGTATGAGATGAAAAAAAAACTTTAAAAAGAACCAGTCACCAGGTCAAATGTGAACTAAAACCAAAATAGTGTTTGAAGGTGGAGTTCCACTTTAAGATTTTCTACTGTGCTGTGGTCCAGCCTACATATCTGATTTCTACCATGCTGTGGTCCAGCTTACGGATCCGATTTCTTCCGTGCTATGGATCAGCCTACAGATCTGATTTCTACCGTGTTGTGGTCCAGCCTAAGGATCTGATTTCTACCGTGCTGTGGTCCAGCCTAAGGATCTGATTTCTACCGTGCTGTGGTCCAGCCTACGGATCTGATTTCTACCGTGCTGTGGTTGTGGCGCCGCTGAGGGTTCAGTCGCCACAGAGATACTGCATCTCACCCCGAGGTGTGGTGTCTCCCTTCTCTCAGGTAAGGAGGAAGTGCTGCACGGAACCCCAACACCTGCATCCAACACTACACTACTCCAGGCCAGCCGGAGGGGCAAGACGCAATGTAGTTTTCTTCTGAGCCCTGGCCCTGGCTGGAGTAGGGGGGGAACCCAAAGGTAGGGGGAACCAATCGGGGTGTGGGTGGAGGAAACAGATACACAGAGCACATATACAGTAAGTATATAAAAGGAAGCCATATTAGGTCCAGTGGTCAGACAGTTCAGTTCAGCACAGAGTGCAGTTCTAGTGAGGGCAGTTCAGACGAACAGTCCGTGAGCAGAGGCTCAGTCAGAGCTCTGCTCCACAAGTTAGGGCCCAGGATAGAGGCCCCGGAGGGGAGCAGGGAGTAGGCTCCATTCTACGTAAAGGATCCCAGGGGGTACGGCGCATGCAGGACGGCACCCGTACGCCCCGCTCCTGCCAGGTGTCAGGAAGGATCGGTTGCTACACTCAAAACCCCAGGGGGTCAGGTTGGTCCCGGATCTGACGTACAGGAAGGACTTCAGCATACCCGAGCGGGAATGAGAGTGGGCAGTGTAAGACAACGGTGAGAAGGACCGAGTGTGAAAAAAAGGTCAAGATAGGTACATATGAAAGTGGGGTTCCGCTAGGCATTCCTAAATTTGCTGAGAAAGGATTGAACCCCTGCCCGGTGAACGCAGCGCGACGAGGGAGGCCTTCACCTGCAAAGTGCATTCGTGAATTGGCTAAGAACTGTAAGTAAAACCTTGGACGACTGCATCGAACAGCCTCTGTCTGTTTCTTCACCAACACCACTGATTCTCACCGCACTACAACGCCCAGCGCACCCACCATCTATCTATCTACACTGTCCTGAGGCCCGCTCCACCTGTGGGGAGCTGTACCATCTTTAGCTGCCTTTTCACCTGCCTCAGAGGACTGCTGCAGCGCTGGTGACCTTCACCAGACACCACAGGTGGCGTCACGAATTTCTCTGAACTTTATTAGTAATCGCTACCCCTTTTGTGCACTGTCCGCCCTGGGCCAGCCACCGTGATATATAGATATATATACTGTCCCCAAACAGTAAGGCCCCCGGGGCGCGACATGGTCCAGTCTATGCATCTGATTTCTACCGTGCTGTGGTCCAGCCTACAGATCTGATTTCTACCATGCTGTGATCCAGCCTATGGATCTGACTTTTAGTGTGCTGTGGTCCAGCCTAAGGATCTGATTTCTACAGAGCTGTGGTCCAGCCTACAGATCTGATTTCTACCATGCTGTGGTCCAGCCTACGCATCTGATTTCTACCATGCTGTGATCCAGCCTACGGATCTGATTTCTACCGTGCTGTGGTCCAGTCTACGGATCTGATTTCTACCGTGCTGTGGTCCAGCCTACGGATCTGATTTCTACCGTGCTGTGGTCTAGCCTAAGGATCTGATTTCTACCGTGCTGTGGTCCAGCCTACGGATCTGATTTCTACCATGCTGTGGTCCAGCCTACAGATCTGATTTCTACCGTGCTGTGGTCCAGCCTACGGATCTGATTTCTACCATGCTGTGGTCCAGCCTACAGATCTGATTTCTACCATGCTGTGGTCCAGCCTACGTATCTGACTTTTACTGTACTGTGCTCCAGCCTACGGATCTAATATTATAGTCCAAACATGACTCTAAACCCAGCTATTTGTGGGTCATCATCAGATCATCCAGACGTGGGGCCCACTCATGGCAGTGAAATGTAAAGCCTCGGTGGAGCGGAGATGGATAGGGTCATTCCTTTCTTTTAATTGAATCAAGGCTTCAGGGAGCAGTTTGTAGCAGAAACATCAATGAATAATTAGTGTGGAATACTATTTTGAAGAGATAACTCCTCCAGCGCTGAGATTCGGTGGATTATGTACTCCTAAACAGTCTCTTTTCCGTTCAGGGACTCGGCCAATTCTGAATTAGATTAAAATATTAGTTTTGCCCAGATAGCATTAATCCTTAATTTCTCAGATTTGGTAACAAGCTCCGTGGTTTAATCTGCAGCTCACAGAAGAGCACTTGAAAGAGGGAAGCTAAAAAGACATTTTTCTGGCTTCATTACACATGGCAATATCAGTGGTGCTTTAATGAGAAATACTTACATTTATGCCTATAGTAATTACCATGTGAGAGAAGTGCTGGCAGCGTCTAGTACAGCAGGGAATGGCGACAGAAACGCTTCCAGAAATGAAGATGTGTAAAATGCTTGGAATATATTGTCATTTTTCTCAGGACGGTCTTGATTTTTTGGCAGCCGTAAAAGAGCACTCTGATGCATTGCATTGTGGCTAGTGTTGGGCTTTAGGGGCCAGAACATGACATGGGGAAAGCTGTTTGGAGTCCATTGCATTCCTGTGTCATGTTCCATTACACTCTGCACTTGACATAACAAAATATGAGAGATTGAAGAAAGTCGAGCATCACCGACTGCAAGAATGAAAAAGTAATGCTTTATATAAAAAATAATTTATTTTTTTTAACTCCTGCAGCTGGTGATGCTGGACTTTCTTCTATTACTACCATGATTCAGCCATTCTCATGCTCCCGTGCACTTGGAGGAACAGATAGGGCAGTGGTGGTAAGCTGGCTTTTTCTTTTCCTATTTCTACAATGTCGGAGATATATTAAGCTGAATTCTGGCTAAATTTCCACCCCAAAAAACAAACAAAAATGAGTTTTACATACTGTGCACTAGCTTTAATGTATGTTTTAGTCACTGGCACTGCGAGGGATGTGGTCTAGTAGAAAGAGGGATGGATTGATGGGAGGGGCATGGCTGACTATGGAACGACGTGTGCCAAAACTGCACCAATGGTGGTATAACGTTAGTGTTTAGAGATGCAAAAAAAGGAAAATCAGTGCTGCAATAACACAACCCGGATTTGGTTGTCATTGTCTATAGAGAGTCATTGGTATTTTATCAAGAAACATTTGCCAGAGAGCTTGTCATAATTCCACCCCTCAGTGTGTCTGGGATGCAGTTACTGACGGCTCAGCCATCCAATCTGGTACAGGGGCGTGCTGAAGCTGTCAGTACTTTGATTGACAGCTCAGTGTCCAGTCTGGTGCAAGGGCGTGCTGAGCTGTCGGTCTTTTGATCTTCAGCTCGGCTGGCCAATCAGAGACTGGGAGGTACTGGAGTCTCCAGGTGTTCATTGTCCGAGGTGATTGCCCGGCTGCTTAATTGAGCTGTTAGTCCCAGACCACTGCCAGATGTACATTCAGCTTTTGTGAGGTTTGTCTCCCTGTGCCTTGTGTTTTGTGAATTGATCTTTCGCTGCCTGACCTTGGACCTCGTTCTGACCATCCGTCTGTTTCATCCCTTTGTTCTGATCCGCTATCTTCTTGGTATTTTGACCTTGGACTCTTACCTGACTACACTTTTGTCTCTTCCTTCTGTTTATGACGTACCCTCCTGGCTTTTGACCTCTGACTCCTTGACTATCCCGACTCACAGCTTGTCCGAGAGAATTGACTCAACTTCACAGAGCTGAGACACAACCCACTTAGAGTATAATTGCCAAAAAATGATGCAATATGTGACATGCAGTAGTAGTGCTGTTTGTAGCATCGGCGTCTCTGCCCCCTGCTAGGCAGAGACGCCGTCCCTCTCACCTTCCTGTTCAGCGCACGGCGTCCTCCAGCACTCCTTCCCTCGCTGCTGCCGGCGCGCGCTCCTTCCCGGGCACTGTGCTTAGGGCGTGCGCGCTCTCCCTCTCTTAAAGGGACCGCGCGCGCCGTCCTAAGGAATCCCCAGCCAATTGCCGGAGGACTTCCCATATATAAGGCACCTCCTCCAAAATGGAGGTACCCGGGCAAAGTTGTTGCAAAGCATACTCACCTCTGCTTCAGCCCTCAGGTCCCGTTGCCAGCCTGACTACCAGTCCTGTCTGCCTGTTTGTCTTCTCTTCTGCCCGACAGTCTGTCTCCTGCATCCGCCAGTCTGTCTATGGGCAAGTCCACCTGCGGACCAGGAAGCACCTGCCAGTTACCTGCCTGCTACCTGCCGTACCTGCTAGCCCACTGACCTGGGAGCGCTCACCTGCTACCCGCCTGCTAGCCTACCTGGAGGCTCCGACGTCACTTGACGTGATCACCTGCCTGCCAGCCAAGAGACTCTTACCTGCTCTGCCGTCACTTCCCGTGACCACCTGCCTGCCTGCCAAGAGACTCTTACCCGTTCTGCCGTCACTTCCCGTGACCACCTACCTGCCAGCCAAGAGACTCTTACCTGCTCTTCCGTCACTTCCCGTGACCACCCGCCTACTCACCCAGAGACTGCTACCTACCTGTTGTGTCCACCTGCTACTCCGGTCAGTCCCAGCTATCTGACCCGTGGGAGCCACCTGCTCTATTACAAGGTCATCCCCAGAATAACACCTGCCCCTCGGGGTCCCTCCTTGTTCCAAGGCACAGAGGTTCCACCACCCGGCCCCGTTACACTGTTGCTTCAAAAGCATCCAGCAACTATTAGAAGTAACACAAGCACAGGAGACAGGAAGTATTGTGCTCCAGAAGCATCTAGCAACTAGAGGGGTTAACACAGTCACCAGAGACAGGGAGTGTTTTAGCAGAGCCCCAGGGGGATTATGGGGAAGTTGTTTACTGTTTGGCTGGAACCGAAGAGAAAGGTGGTGTGTGATCGGTATCTCACAGAAGGCAAGGGAACAGGATTCAGATCAGGAGGGAAACTAAACACAGGTCAGATAGACTCCCTGAGCTAACAGTGCAAAGTATCGGGCAACTCCGTTCCAACAGCCCATTCTCTGGACAGCAGACCAGTAGGGAATTGGAAGAACTAGTAGACTACCTGGTAAAACCACCCATCTTGGGATATCCTGATTTCAACTTACCATTTGTTCTTCATTGTGACGCTTTTCAAGTTGGACTGGGAGCTACCCTATATCAGCATCAAGATGGAAAATTGAGAGTCATCGATTACAGTTCTAGAATGTTGACAGACGTCAAGAAGAATTACCATCTACATTATGGAAAATTGGAGCTTCTGGCACTGAAATGAACTGTTTGTGAAAAATTTAGAGATTATCTCTACTACAGCAAAGAGTTTGAGGTATACACTGACAACAACCCTTTGACCTATGTCCTCACTACAGCCAAACTGAATGCAATGGGTCAGAGATGGGTTGTTGAACTAGCTGACTTCAATTTCAGCATCGAGTACAGGCCAGAAAAATGCAATGCGGATGCTGACGGATTGTCGAGAATGCCACTAGAGCCTGAGGAGTTCATGCAAGAATGCTCGGAGGAAGTCAGTCTGGAAGCAATTGAGAGCACTACCGAAGCAGTACAAGCTTATCAAGAGAAAGACACACCATTGTGGTGACCATTGACGGTGGAAACCACCATAAAAGAGAGAGAACAAAATCACCCCGTCTATTCAACAACTACCAAAAGGAAAAATCTGTATAGCACAACGGGAAGATCAGATAATTAGTAGAATACTACTTTATGTGGACCAAAATCGGTTTCCAAGTAAACAAGAGAGAGATAATGAGTCACCAGCAGTGTCTGTTTTAGTTAAAGAATGGACGAAGCTCTACGTCAGTGAAGACGGTATCCTGTATCGTAAAGGAGGACAAAACCGGCAGTTGGTACTACTACCCAGAGTATTCCGTAGGTTGGTCTTCAAAGAACTCTATGAAAACATGGGACACCTGGGAGTGGAAAGGAAAACAAACTTGATCCATGAATGTTTCTTCTGGCCATACATGCAGAGAGATATTGAGAGGTACGTGACCAGGGAGTGTGGGTGTCTGAAAGATAAACGTCCCAACACATCAACTCGGGCACCTATGGGCAACATCCAAACTACGTATCCGTTTGAGATGGTCTTAATAGACTTTCTACATCTCGAGACGTGCAAGGGTGGTTACGAATACATCTTGGTGGTGATGGACCATTTTACTCGATTTGCTCAAGCATATGCCACCACCAATAAAGCGGATCGAACAGCGGCAGAGAAGATCTTCAATGATTTTGCTTTGAGGTTTGGTTCCCTACGAGGTTACACCACGACCAAGGAAGAGAATTTGAGAACCAGCTCTTTGCCAAGCTAGGAAAGTACTGTAGAATTCAGAGATCCCACACAACGCCCTATCACCCAGAGGGTAATGGACAAGTGGAACGTTTTAACCGGACACTATTGTCTATGTTGCGTACTTTAACAGCTGACGAGAAGAAAGACTGGAAGAGTTTTCTGTTAAAAATGGTACATGCCTATAACTGTACAAAGAGCGATGCAACGGGTTACTCACCCCTCTTCCTATTGTATGGACGATCGCCAAGACTGCCAATCGACATCATGTTCGATACTCCGTTGTCAGAGACTTAAAGAACGTATCCGAAGTACATTCGGAAATGGAAGGAATGGATGATAGAAGCATACCACATAGCGTCCAAAGTGGTTACGCAAGGACAGAGCAAGAGTAAGGAGTACTATGATCGAAAATGTTATGGAGCAGAATTGGCACCGGGAAACCGGATGTAAGTTAAAAACGTATGTGAGAAAGGCGGTCCAGGAAAACTTTGTTCGTACTAGGAAGACAAGGAGTATGTGTTCGTAAGGAGGAAGCCGATGACAGCCCAGTGTATGAAATCCGATTGGAAACGGGAGACAAGAAAATCAGAATAGTCCATTGGAACTGCTACCCTGTGATTATCTCTCACCACAACAAGACTTATCAGAAGTAGACCGACATTGTCCGAGATGGACTAAGGGACACCACAGACTGAAGCTCCGGAGGTGGATAGTAACCTTGAAAGTTCAGATGAAGAAGAACACACCATTGCATTTCTCAGACCGGCAAGGAGAGGGATGTACCATCCTCAGGAGAGTGAACTAAGTCCCGAGGCTCTAGAGCAGTGTTTCCCAAACCCCATCCTCACGGCCCCCACAGGTCATGTTTTCAGGATCTCCTTAGTATTGCACAGGTGAGAGAATTCCTGATGCCTTGATGATACTTCAATCACCTGTGTAATTCTAAGGAGATCCTGAAAACATGACCTGTGGGGGGCCGTGAGGATGGGGTTTGGGAAACACTGCTCTAGAGTTTGTACCAAGGAGTACAGATGAAGTCCAATTCAGATCTGATGATCGAACACCGGTCCCTGAAGAGACCGATCGACACTCAGCAGGAGCGGAATTACCAGACCATGTGGAAACAGGCGATTCAGGAGAAGGACAGGAACTTACAGAGGCAGCTCCAAGAGCATCAGAGGAAGCATGGGAAATGAGTGCAGCGGAAGAAATTCCTGTGACCGAAGAACCTATGATATCTGAGGAACAACCCACCAGGAGGATGTCGACTTGAGAAGTGAGGCGGCCCGTGACGTTGACGTATGAGACACTTGGTGAACCGAGTCAAGTGCCAAGGACTGTTGACTGGAAACAGGTATTTCTGCCTACGGACCAGGTAAGACCACTGGAGTGGTATTCACCACCGAGAGGCAGTATTGAAGATGCGGCCTGATGGAAAGACTTGTTTTCATGCTTTGATTTTCCTTAAAAGACTTTGTAGAAACAATGAACTGTTAAAGCCTAGTGAGAGAGAGCTGGTTGAAGATGTACGAAAAGCTGCAGCTGAAGAGATGCTGATTGTTTTAATTGCGTTAACTGTTTATTTCTTAAAGGTGTCCTACAAGAAAAAGGAAGTAAGAATAGGTTGTTATCAATGTTTATGAACGTTATACCAATTTGACAATGCCAATTTGTATATAAAGTTATTCAACTTTTACCACTGTCTCAGAATTGGTCAGATTGACCAATTAAGATGAATGTCGAGGACAACATTCAAAAAGAAGGGAAGAGTGTGACATGCAGAAGTAGTGCTGTTGCTTCAAAAGCAACCAGCAACTATTAGAAGTAACACAAGCACAGGAGACAGGAAGTGTTGTGCTCCAGAAGGATCCAGCAACTAGAGGGGTTAACACAGTCACAGGAGACAGAGCCCCAGGAGGATTGTGGGAAAGTTGTTTACTGTCTGGCTGGAGCTGAAGAGAAAGGTGGTGTGTGATCGGTATCTCACAGAAGGCAAGGGAACAGGATTCAGATCAGGAGGGAAGCTAAACACAGGTCAGATAGACTCCCTGAACTAACAGTGCAGAGTATTATCGGGCAGGAAGGTAAGGACTGGAAGGAATAGTGTCACAGGGATCATCTCCCTTACTAAACCCTCCCCCCCTCCATCTCCATGCAGGATAAAGAATGCTGTGTACTATTGAGTCCTTGTGAAGGAAAAGCATTGCTGTTGTGTATGCATAGAAGTGTGCTGCAAAGAGATCTAATCTGTGCTGAATTATGCTACTGAAGAGACTGACGTTACTGTGTCTGCTTTATTAATCTGTACTGTAATGAAGATTGTGGCTGTAATATCCCTGAATTGCACTGGCTGTGCTTCAGATTAAATTCCACTGTTACACTGTTAAAAAAGACTCTTGTCAGATGTGTCTGGTCAGCAACTTAATCTATCGTGCGCCTGAGAGAAGCTGCAGCCTACGGTCGTCCTGAGTAACGGTTCCCCCAGGATTCCAACAAATTCATGAAACCCGTCTCGCCCTATCTAAACCTAGCGGCGTGCGTGTAACAAATAGATTTTGGAATGCAGCGAATAAAGCCTGGAAATTTCTACTCATTGCCCCCATTTTTAAAAGGCCATGACCCTTCTATGCCCCAACACTGGTGTGTTGTCTGATGATGGAGCATTCCAGCACCAAGAACAGGAAACCTTCAGAAAGCATTGCTTTCCAAAAAGTTTTGGGAGTCTTGGACCTCACCTAGGAGATTTGATTAAAAGGAAAATACCATAAAATTCCCAAAAAATTAAATATTCAATGGTCCAGGTGGTTACCATGTTCACTACTACTACACACAAATACAGGACTCATGTGGTCAGGGAGGCAAGGGAGTAAAGGCCTAGATACTTTCCCTGAACAGTGGCCCTACCTGACCACGAAGGTTGGCACCCTAGATAAAGCATGCAAGATTGGCGCCCCCGCTCACCGTCGACTTGTAAGGTGCACAGAACGGTAGTCATAGACGAGGGGCTGTTGTTCTCCCATACCCTGGCACCCCACAAATAAACCGTGTCCCAGTTTCCATGTGTTGTGGGTGTAGAGCATAACACTCACTTTCGGCCAGAGGCCTCCGCTGTCTCCACGATCCCGGACCCAGGAACAGCGGCACATAAATCAGGGGACACTTGCTTCATAACCAACAGTTCAACTTTACTTAGCAGTCCATGTTCAACTGATGTTACAACACAGTAGGTTTCCATGTTCTTTGCACATTCAGCCTGAGCTATCCCTTCAGTGAATGGTTCCCGTGTCCCCTGCGATACTCTTCCCAGCTCCGCAGCTCTCATGAGTCCCGTCACGTCTCCTTCCTTCACACGTCTCCCGGTCCGGCTTCTCCTTGTGGGAAGGGAATAAGACACACTTCCCGAACTTTGCAGGGATTTCCACAGAAAACAGTGGCCGACATCCTCATGCTGCCCGAACAATCTGTACTTTTCTAGCCCTCCAAGCCTTCTGGCCTTGAACTACTGCTATCACTTCTTCTATCTAATTTCACACAACATCTAGCCAGGAAATGCTCCTCTTTTTATCTAACCCTAACCCCTCCCATGTTGGGGCTGTTCCCAAATGTTTAACTGTATCCTAACCTGTGCAATTTACTTCCTACTTCCTATATCTAATGTGCCCCCAACCGGATCTTTCCCTTCTATAACTTGATTCCTAAGTCCTGTACTAAATCTATGTCCTATACTTAACCTTAGACTTACTCTATGTGTTACACATAAAGAACATTATACATTCATCTTATTACAATACATTAACTGCGCACATTAGTGCCTATAAGATTCAATGGAGTTTCATGTTTTACATGACTAATACAATACAATAAAACCGTGTTCTAACATGTATCTCCATACAGTTCCTGCAGACGTTGACTATAGGGAGAGAGGTGTATGACAGCTCCTGTCACACTCTTACAGACTTACCCTAGGGAGCCCTGTATAAAGACAAACCCCTACTATGAATGCAATTTCCTTATATAAGGAAGACAGAACATCCATAAACCATAAGTCACAGGCAATAAAGTGACTATCCCAATAACATCACAGATAAATGCTATATGATAAAGTGTCAATGCAGAGAATAAAAGTATAAGGTGCTATAGTGCTCGTACACAACCCCGTAGAGGTATATACAGTAGTTTAAGGTAAATAACCCATCTGAGATAGAGAAGGACCCCATATAGCTTCACTGCGACCTCGACGCGTCTCCCCTCCGTTGGTTCATCAGGAGGCATCAGTGGGTGATCCATAATATGAGGCTTGTTGGAGTGATGATGCAGAAATGTCAGCATTGTTTATGTTAGACACTTGTTATATCCCTCACGCTATTGTTGTTTTGTTAGGCTATGTGCCCACGATGCAGAAATACCCCGGATTTTTCCTGAGCGTTTCTGCTTCTCCCTGGCAGAAAATAACGCATGCAGATTGTACATGCGGATTGCACATGCGGATTGCACATGCGGATTGCACATGTGGATTGCACATGCGTTTTTCCTGCCAGGGACATGCGGATGTGAAGCGTTCTTCACATGCATTTCCGCATGCGGGTTGACAAGCGCTTTCCAAGCGATTTTAGCATCACTTGGAAAGTGCTTGACAACTTGGTCACACTATATAAATCCATGCAAACGGAATAGATTTATATAGTGTGACCGTAAAGAATGGTAAAAAATAAAAAATAAATATTATACTCACCTTCCGATGGCCCCCGGTCTCCTTATCCGATGCGTCCGGTCTTCCCGATGTCTCGCAGTTGTGTAAAAGGACCTGCCATGACGTCATTTAGTCATGTGACGGGTCACGCGACTGCCGACACCAGCGGTCACGTGACCCGGGTACCATCCGCACATTGAAACGCTTAATATCCGCATGTGCAGATGTAGTGATGCGGATATTACACAGATTAGATGGACTGCCTTGCACTTGATACCTAGTCCTCTAATAATCATCTGCTGATAAAACACTGATTGTATTGAAACTACAGCAAGCTACTGGGCAAGTGCCACGCTTCTAAAGTCAGCCTCTCTGCCCCTACATCATGCTGCTCTCAGATTAAACAGCAAAAACCTACTGACAGGTTTTCTTTAAATTCTATGGAGGGAGGAGGTAGAAGCAGTCACAAACATTCTGCTGCTAGTTGCATAGAACTTTATGAGCACCAACTGTCATCTCCCATCTCAGGAATAGGAAAGTCTGTATTCATTGAAGACACATTTTACCAGTAAATTGAGAATTTTCAGAATGAATAATCAGGCCAGGAGGAGAAAGAAGACAAACTATACAATTATAAACTTTCTTATTTTCACCTGAACTATTGATTTCTGAAAGAAAAGAATAAAATGACGGTTACCCTTTAAATGAAATCTCATAAGGAAAAACTAATTTCTTGAACGGATGTTTGAAGAACAACTTGTAGACACATAGATAAGAGAATAATAATGTACTGATATGTAAGTTTACTTTAAATTTCCTTAAATGAGTGGCAGGAACAAGAAGAATCAGAGCGTTCCATCCAGTATGCTTTTCAGCCCTTGGACCTCATTCAATCTCCACGTATTATAAAAAACTCTCGGAATAGCCAAGAACTACAAGGTCTATTCACAGTCATTTAATTCAGACTTTACAACATTGTATGTAATGAACAGATTAGGTCTTACACTTCTACACTCTAATTACTGCTATGTGTAAAGTAAAACTAGTGAAGCCATCAGTGTAGTCTGTTCTAGTTCATGTAGCGTGTGAAGTTTATAGGGTGGAATCATTATACTCAGCTCAGATTCAGGACGAGGATTATTAGTAGCCAGAGATGACTAAAGTTGGCCGCCGGTTACATAGTTATAAAGGCTGAAAAAAAGACTTAGGTCCATCAAGTTCAACCTTTTCCACCAGTTATGCATTCTCTGTTGTATCTATACCCTATAACCTTATTTATTGTGTGAAAAGCATCCGGTACTTTATTAAATGCTGTTACAGTATATGTCATTATCACGTCTTGTCACATTCTGACTGCTCTGACTGTAAAGAACCCTTTCCTGTTTAGCTGCCAGAATCGCCTTCCGTCCACACACAATGAATGTCCCCTGGTCCTTCGAATAAGTCATGTGCCAATTTTTTGTATTGACCCCACATGTATTTATACATGTAAATGAGATCTCCTCTGAGACGTCTTTTTTCTAAGCTAAACAAGTCCAACTTTTCCAACCTCTCATCATATGAGAGGCCTCCATCACTTGTAATAATCTAGTTGCCGCCTTTGAACTGACTAACTTCTGAATATCCTTTTTAAAATGTGGAGCCCAAAACTGGATCCCATATTCCAGATGTGCCCTCACAAGGAATTTATAGAGGGGTAATAACTAGTGTTGAGCGATACCTTCCGATATCAGGAAATATCGTATCGGATTGGATCGGACCGATACCCAAAAAGTATCGGATATCGCCGATTCCGATACCGGAAACCAATGCAAGTCAATGGGACACAAATATCGGAATGAAAATAAACCCTTTCTTTCCTTGTAGGTTAATTCTACATGAAGTAAAACAACTAAGAATAATGTAGAATGTATTACGCGAAAAGCCGGCAATTCATCAGCGGCATACACCGGTACCCGACAATTTACAACAGAAAGAATAGAGCTTCACACATAGATTAGATAGATAGAAACATGTCAGTCACATATATATGAAGTACAGTGATAGTGTTGCTTACTGTACTTGTCATTTAGTGTAAAGGATTTATTTAAAAAAATAATTGTGTTTTCATGCACCGTCTCTTTAAAAAAGCCGGCCGGCAATTCAGCATCTGTACCCAACAATTTACAACAGAAAGAATAGAGCATCACACATAGATTAGATAGATAGAAACATGTCAGTCACATATATATGAAGTACAGTGACAGTGTTGCTTACTGTACTTGTCATTTAGTGTAAAGGATTTATTTAAAAAAATAATAGTGTTTTCATGCACCGTCTCTTTTAAAAAGCCGGCCGGCAATTCAGCATCTGTACCCGACAATTTAGAATAGAAGGAATAGAGAATCATACATAGATTAGATAGATAGAAACATGTCAGTCACATATATATGAAGTACAGTGATAGTGTTGATTACTGTACTTGTCATTTAGTGTTAAAATAAAGGATTTATTTTAAAAAAAATTGGCGTGGGGTTCCCCTTAATTTTAGTCTCTAGCGGAGGTTAAGCAGACGGCTGGGGCAGATGTTTGAAGCCTGGGAAGGGGGTAATACCCACAGCGTGGGAGAATTCTCCTGCACTCAGCGCTTCAGCGTGAGAATTTTCCCACGCTGTCAGTGACGTGCATGAGGTGAGCCGAGTTCATTGGACATGACCTCGGCTCATCTTTATGCCGTCACAGAGAGACACTGAGGAGCGCAAGCAAGCCTGCGCTTCTCAGTGTCTGCGGGATGACAGGCTGGATGGCAGCGTTCTGCTGCGGTCCAACCTGTCATCTCGATATAGCAGAGCTGAAGCTGTCCTCGGAACCATGGAAAGGTAAGGATGAGGTTGCTTTATTATTTTTCTTTTATTGCAGGAGATCGTTGGCTTCAGCTGGAATGGGCGTGATGATAAGTATAGTTTAATTTAGAACAATAAAGAACTGTGTGTTTATTTCAATTAAAGGACTTTATTCTGGGTGTTTGTGTTTTTTTTAAATACTTTACTAGAAATTCATGGTGGTCATGTCTAATATTGGCGTGACCCCATGAATTTCGGGCTTAGGGCCAGCTGATAATGCCAAGCTGGCCTTAACCCCTTTATTACCCAGTGAGCCACCGCACCAGGACCCTGGATGAGTTGGGTACAGCGCCAGAAGATGGCGCTTCTATGAACGCGCCATTTTCCGGGGTGGCTGCGGACTGCAATTTGCAGCGGGGGTGGCCCAGAAAGCTTGGGCCTCCCTGCGCTGCGGATTCCAGCCCCCAGCTGCCTAGTTGTACCTGGCTGGACACAAAAATAGGGCAAAGCCCCACGTATTTTTTTTTTAAATTATTTCATGAAATTCATGAAATAATTAAGAAAAAAGGGGCTTCCCTATATTGTTGTGTCCAACCAGGTACAAATAGGCAGCTGGTGGTTGGGGGCAGCCCGTTCCTGCCTGCTGTACCTGGCTGGACACAAATATAGGGCGAAGCCCCACGTCAATTTTTTTTTAATTATTTCATGAATTTCCTGAAATAATTAAAAAAAAATTGACGTGGGGCTTCGCACTATATTTGTGTCCAGCCAGGTACAACAGGCAGGAACGGGCTGCGCCCAACCACCAGCTGCCTATTTGTACCTGGCCGGACACAACAATATAGGGAAGCCCTTTTTTTCTTTATTATTTCATGAATTTCATGAAATAATTTAAAAAAAAAATACGTGGGGCTTCTCCCTATTTGTGTGTCCAGCCAGGTACAACTAGGCAGCTGGGGGCTGGAATCCGCAGCGCAGGGAGACCCAAGCTTTCTGGGCCACCCCCGCTGCAAATTGCAGTCCGCAGCCACCCCGGAAAATGGCGCGTTCATAGAAGCTGGATACTGTACCTGGCTGGCATACAAAAATATGGCAAAGCCCACGTCAACATTTTTGGGAAAAATTAATTAAAAAATAAATAATAATTTAGGGACTGCATCTTTATTAACTCCTCAAATGTCATTTAGTGTTAAAATAAAGGATTTATTTAAAAAAAATTGGCGTGGGATCCCCCATAATTTTAGGCTCTAGCGGAGGTTAAGCAGACGGCTGGGGCAGATGTTTGAAGCCTGGGAAGTGGGTAATACCCACGGAGCTTCCCAGACTACTAATATCAGCCGCCAGCTGAATACCTAGCCTTTACCAGCTATTAAAATGGGGGACCCCCCCAAAAAAATGACGTGGGGTCCCCCCTATTTAATAGCTAGCAAAGGCTAGGCAGACAGCTGGGGGCTGATATTAATAGCCCAGGAAGGGTGCCATGAATATTGGCCCCCTCCCAGGCTAGAAACACCAGCCGTCAGCCGCCCCAGAAATGGCGCATCCATAGGATGCGCCAATTCTGACACTTAGCCTCGCTCTTCCACGCTGCCCTGGTGCGGTGGCAGGGGGTAATAGGGTTGGGGTTCATGTCAGCGCCAGCTGCCATGAAGCCCAGGTTAGTAATGATGGGCGTCTATAAGACACCCCCATTACTAACCTACAAAGTGTTAAAAAGAAAAAACACACTACACCCAGAAAAAAATAATTTATTTGAAATAAAACACACAATTTTATTTAATTCTTAGTTTACTAAAAAAAAATAGTTACCTGTCCACGTTCCTGCGCTGATCTCCCATGCACAGCTGTCACATCCGGAGATGGTGACAGCTGTGCATGGCTGCTGTAAGCTCACGCTGCCGGGAACACGTCCGCTCTCGGCAGCGGGAGCCACTGACTGAGGTCACCGGAGTGCATTCAGGCAGCGCAGCTCCGGAGACCTCCTTTACGGCACTGCTGTACCGTGGGAATTTCTCACGATACAGCAGGGCCGTAAAGGAGCTAACCGGAGCAGTGCTGCCTGAACTCCGGCGAACCCGCTTATGCAATGACGGGGCTGCTTTACGGCCCCATCATTCTAGCGGCGGCAGCGGTTCAGAGCGGTCACATTCTATGTCGCTGCTCTAAACTGGAGATCATCGTGGGACACTCGTGGACTACTACGGAGGGGTAAGGATAAGGTTGTGGTTTATTATTTTATATTTTATTACAGGAGATCGATGGCTTCGGGGAATTAGGTGTCTAGGTGAGTATAGGTGTATTTTTTTATTTTTTACTTTATTTTAGGTGGCGGGGACAGGTAATGTATGAACTAATTTATTGTAGGCAACCACTGGCCACCAATGACATGTATTTAAAATTTATTGGGGACACAGTAGGGCAATTTAAATAGCAGGATCAGGCTGATGGGAACTACTGCTCCCATCGAGCTGATCCTGCTGGCACGAGTGGACCGGGGACAGACATAGGCCGATGGGAGTAGTAGTGTCACATCGGCCTATGTCTGCCTGCACGCACACACCCGCAGACATCGCACAGACACCGCACACACTCGTAGACATCGCACAGACACCGCACACACCCGCAGACATCGCACAGACACCGCACAGACACCGCACACACTCGCAGACATCGCACAGACACCGCACACATCCGCAGACATCGCACAGACACCCCGCACATACTCGCAGACACACGCACAGACACCCCGCACACACTCGCAGACACACGCACAGACACCCACACACACCAATCATGACGGGCTGATCGTCTGGGAGGTGTGGCTGACCTGTGCGGCCGTGGGAAAGTTCATGTGAGTTCATGCAGTGCAGTCAAGCATGAACTCACGTGAACCCTCTGAGGGCACCGCGGCTACTTCAAATGAACAGCTGATCAGCATCACCTGATACCTCAGCTGTTCATTTGAAATAACCGGCGGGAAAGCGCAGCACAGAACGGGAAAGCCGGCGGTGAAGTCTTTTCACTGCCGGCTTCCCCGCCTGGGTCCTTCGTTCCCCGCTCCTTGGTGCTGCGCTCCCCGCCCGGTCCTAACTTACGATCGGGATGGGAGGTGGCGAGGGGAGTGGAGGATCGGGGTGGGAGGCTGCGGGGAAGCAGTATGGGGCTGTGTGATTGTTTAAAAGCCGGCGGCTTTTTACCGCCAGCCGGCTTTTAAACGATCAGGAGAATTCTCCCTCGCTGGGATGGCATTCTGATGACAGGCTGGATCTCAGCTGAGCGCTGCCATCCAGCTTGTCATACTTCAGAGACACTGCAGAGCGCAGGCATTATGGGAACTTCCGATTCCGGTATTCGATATTGTAAAAGTATCGGAATTAAGTATCGGAATTCCGATACCGCGAATATCGGCCAATACCCGATATTTCAGTATCGGAATGCTCAACACTAGTAATAACACACTGGGTCCTCTGGATTTTATCTCTCTTTTTATAAACGCTAAAATCTTGTTTGCTTTTGTAGCTGCTGCTTGACATTGAGTACTGCTGCTCAGCTTACTTGTAACCAGAATACCGAAGTCCTTCTCTTGTTCTGTAGTCCCGAGTATACTCTCATTTAATGTATATGCGCAATACCACAAATAATCAGATTCCAGCTTAGGTCAGGCAGTTATAGATGACTGATCAAACACAACGGTTAATAAGTATGGCTCTATATAAATCTAATATCAGCACATACTCCTAGATCAGTTTGTCGTTCGATAACTATCAGACTCTTTAGTTAAATAATTTGCAAATTAAAGGGAACCTGTCACATTAAAAAACTGTACAGTTAGCATTTAATTCATGATATACAGTACAGACCAAAAGTTTGGACACACCTTCTCATTTAAAGATTTTTCTGTATTTTCATGACTATGAAAATTGTACATTCACACTGAAGGCATCAAAACTATGAATTAACACATGTGGAATTATATACTTAACAAAAAAGTGTGAAACAACTGAAAATATGTCTTATATTCTAGGTTCTTCAAAGTAGCCACCTTTTGCTTTGATGACTGCTTTGCACACTCTTGGCATTCTCTTGATGAGCTTCAAGAGGTAGTCACCGGAAATGGTTTTCACTTAACCGGTGTGCCCTGTCAGGTTTAATAAGTGGGATTTCTTACCTTATAAATGGGGTTGGGACCAAAAGTTGTGTTGTGCAGAAGTCTGGTGGATACACAGCTGATAGTCCTACTGAATAGACTGTTAGAATTTGTATTATGGCAAGAAAAAATCAGCAAAGTAAAGAAAAATGAGTGGCCATCATTACTTTAAGAAATGAAGGTCAGTCAGTCCAAAATATTGGGAAAACTTTGAAAGCGTCCCCAAGTGCATTTGCAAAAACCATCAAGCGCTACAAAGAAATTGGCTCACATGAGGACCTCCCCAGGAAAGAAAGACCAAGAGTCACCTCTGCTTCTGAGTATAAGTTTATCCGAGTCACCAGCCTCAGAAATCGCAGGTTAACAGCAGCTCAGATTAGAGACCAGGTCAATGCCACAAAGAGTTCTAGCAGCAGACACATCTCTACAACAACTGTTAAGAGGAGACTTTGTGCAGCAGGCCTTCATGGTAAAATAGCTGCTAGGAAACCACTGCTAGGGACAGGCAACAAGCAGACGTGGCTTGTTTGGGCTAAAGAACACAAGGAATGGACATTAGACCAGTGGAAATCTGTGCTTTGGTCTGATGAGTCCAAATTTGAGATCTTTGGTTTCAACCACCGTGGAACCAGCATGGAGGAGGAGGTGTGGTGGTGTGGGGGTGCTTTGCTGGTGACACTGTTGGGGATTTATTCAAAATTGAAGGCATACTGAACTAGTATGGCTACCACAGCATCTTGCAGCAGCATGCTATTCCATCTGGTTTGTGTTTAGTTGGACCATCATTTATTTTTCAACAGGAAAATGACCCCAAACACACCTCCAGGCTGTGTAAGGGCTATTTGACCAAGAAAGAGAGTGATGAGGTGCTACGCCAGATGACCAGGCCTCCACAGTCACCAGACCTGAACCCAATCGAGATGGTTTGGGGTGAGCTGGACCGCAGAGTGAAGGCAAAAGGGCCAACAAGTGCTAAGCATCTCTGGGAACTCCTTCAAGATTGTTGGAAGACCATTTCCGGTGACTACCTCTTGAAGCTCATCAAGAGAATGCCAAGAGTGTGCAAAGCAGTCATCAAAGCAAAAGGTGGCTACTTTGAAGAACCTAGAATATAAGATATATTTTCAGTTGTTTCACACTTTTTTGTTAAGTATATAATTCTACATGTGTTAATTCATAGTTTTGATGCCTTCAGTGTGAATGTACAATTTTCAAAGTCATGAAAATACAGAAAAATCTTTAAATGAGAAGGTGTGTCCAAACTTTTGGCCTATACTGTAGTTTATGGAAAAATATTCAGTATTACTTATTGATATTAATTGCTACTTCTTCTATTTCAGTTCTCCAATACAAAAAGTGAAACTCATATATTATATAGAGTCATAACAGACAGAGTGATCTATTTCAAGTGTTTATTTCCGTTAATGTTGATGATTATGGCTTACAGACAATGAAAATACAAAAGTCATTATCTCAGTAAATTAGAATACTTCATAACAACAGCTTGAGAAATGTTTTTAAAATCCGAAATGTTGTCCTACTGAAATGTAGGTTCAGTAAATGCCCTCAATATTTTGTCGAGGCTCCTTTTGCATCAATTACTGCATCAATGCGGCGCGGCATGGAGGCGATCAGCCTGTGGCACTGCTGAGGTGTTATGGAAGCCCAGGTTGCTTTGATAGCAGCCTTCAGCTCGTCTGCATTGTTGGGTCTGGTGTCTCTCATCTTCCTCTTGACAATACCCCATAGATTCTCTATGGGGTTAAGGTCAGGCGAGTTTGCTGGCCAATCAAGCACAGTGATACTGTTGTTTATAAACCAGGTATCGGTACTTTTGGCAGTGTGGGCAGGGGCCAAGTCCTGCTGGAGAATGACATTTCCATCTCCAAAAAACTTGTCGGCAGAGGGAAGCATGAAGTGCTCTAAAATGTCCTGGTAGACGGCTGCGCTGATGTGGCACCCCAGGGGTCTGGTTTCCACAGTAACAGCAATGTTATGTCTGAGAGCAGGTGGGAGGTCTCTTGGTCAGGAATCCTATGCATGCCACACCTCCTGCCCAGTCCTGGGAGGGGAAGGACTTCCCCTATATAAACCTAGGGCTGAGGCAGGGTTAGTGAGTAGAGAAGAAGTAGAGACAGAGAAGAGAAGCAGATATAGGAAAAGAACATCAGGAGCTCTGTGGGAGCAGTGCTATAAGGAGTCAGGGGCTGGCAGCTGCAGAGCTCGCCCTGACTGAGAAGCTATCACCGGACCCGGAGTCCGAGGCTGTGGGGACTAATCTTTACCCAGCAGCAGAAACCGCCCGGCAGGGGATTTCAGGTCCTCTGGCCAAGAAACCCGAAGGCACGGTCACACGCGTGGGACCAGCACCGCCGCCGTGGAGCGGACGCCACTAGAAGGCCCCGAGTCACCGGCCATACGGGTGAGCACCACACGGTACACTCAGGGACGTGGGCTACTTATACCCGCCTCTAGCAAGGTAGCCAGAAGAGTACAGTCAGTTTGGGAGGCCTACAACTCCGCCTGGCCAGGGGAGATCCCATCTGCTCAAGGACTGACCAGGCCCCGATCGCTAGCCAGTACTCCGGGAGGGTCTATCTTTATCACCAGTAAAGACCCTGAATTACACCGCATCGTCTCTGAGTGATTCCTGCTACCCCATCATCCACGTCGGCTGCCCTGAGGCCATACCCCTCCCGTTGGGGGTGATACTATCACGCTGCACAATCCAACCACCGGCCTCAGCGGTCTGCCCTGCAGCGGCATCTCCTTCGCTGCATTCAATGGGTGGCGTAGTCGTCCAACATCTACCGCTAATACAGCGCCACTTAGTCTGACTCCCTGGGCACGGACCGGGTCACCGCCACGAGACTACAACCCTCAACAGATCCGGCTCCGGGTAAGCTCCCGCGTGCGCAACGCTGCGCGACACAGGCCCAGGGGTGCGTCAACTTTTGGCGTAGTCGGCAGGATCTCGTGCCCGCAACCACCGGGTACTGCGTGCCTGAAAAAGACTGTTCAAACTTACCAGTAGTGAAGATTCCCGCCATCCGGCGCCATCTTCTGTCTTCTTCCCGCCATCCGCGAAGTTTTCCCGCCATCCGGCGCCATCTTCTGCCTTCTTCCCGCCATCCGTGGAGTTTTCCCGCCGTTGGACGCCATCTTGAAGACGCCGCGCGGGAAGAAGAGGGGCGTGGACTCCGAAAGCGCGCGAGAACTGAAGTCCCGCCTCACGTCCGGACGTTGCGTAAGGTCCTGGAAGGAGCCCAGCAGACGCCGACGTCACAGGAGCGCGACGGAAGGTCCTCAACCCTGACGATCCACTGCGGAGCCGCGGCCTACGGAAGAGGATCATCGCAAGGTAGGCCACGGTCCACTAGGGGGGAGAAGGATGTCGGATACGGAGGAGAGCTTCACCGCTTCAACCCCCGCCAGCGCCACCGCTGTTGCGGTCATGCCTTTCACCATGCCCTATATCCCGGGGGCAGCCTGGCTACCCCAGTACTCAGGGGAGTCACATACCCTGCATGACTTTAGAGAAAAGCTGGATAGCCTCTTCCAGGTGTATCCCCTCACAGAGGAGCAAAAAGTGAGCATCCTGGTGGCCCAATTAACCGGGGCAGCCCAAAGGGAGGTAAAGTCCTGGCCACCTGGGAGGAGGACTGTCGCAGAGATACTAACCCGGCTGAGGGACACCTTTGATACCCGCACCTCAGCTGAGATCAAGCTTAGATTCTACGGGTGCAAACAGCGGGCACATGAGAGTATAAGGGACTATGCCCTGAACCTACAAGAGGCCCTGAGAGCCATTAAGCAGACCGACCCTGACGGCGTGGGAGACGAGGACAGGCTGTTGACTGAACAATTTATAGAGGGTTTATATTGCAATGCCCACCGAACCCAGTTGCGGGCAATGGCCTTACAGGACCCTCATCTGGGATTTGCACAGTTCAAGGACAGAGCCATCCGGGTGCTCCGAGAACCGGCACCAGGTGGCGTTGTGACCCACAGACGCCCCACTACCACTTACCACCAGGAGGCGGCACCCTTGTCGGCAGGGCCTGTGGGAGCTGATGCGCAGGCTTTGAACAATGACCCGGCTCCAGACCTGCACCATCAGGTCCAAGAGCTAGCTAAAAGCGTTGCCGCGCTAACCCGAACTGTGCAGTCTTTACAGGTTTCCACTCCAGGGAAGATCCAGCTGGCATCCGGACCGGAGGACATCCCGTGGCGTCGACCAAGGAGGACCCCACCGGCCAGAGGAAGACCCAGCGACCGATACAACGAGGACGGACAACCCATCTGCCGCCGCTGCAATCAACCCGGACATATGGCAAGGTACTGTCCTTTAAACTGGCACAACCTGGGGTAGAGGGCCAAACCCCAGGAAAAAGATCATCAGGCCCATCGAACTGGCGCGACAAATATGTGGGAGGACGTCCAGTCTTGCCCGTGGTACTGGATGGCATCCCCATGAGTGCCCTACTGGACACCGGGTCACAGGTTACCACTATCCCGTACGTGCTCTTCAAGCAGTACTGGAATGACTCGGATATCACCCGCTACCCTGACGACGACTTGAGTATCATCGCCAGCAATGGTCAGCCCGTGCCACAGATTGGATTTAAAGAGGTGACCATTAAAATCGGTAGAGTCGAATTGGCAGCACAGGGACTGATCATTGTAGACATTGACAAACACGAGAGTCACCCAAAGATAACTCTAGGAACTAATGTAATTGAAAATTGTCTTGCAGAGGTGATTTTCCTTTTACAACAGGTTGCCAAGAACGCCAGCTCTGGCCAGCAGCGAGTGCTCCAGAAAGAGATCCGTGCACTGATGCGACGGCAACAGATAGAACTCTCCGGTGGTGAGATTGGTAGCGTAAGAATGTGTGACCCTTTCCCTATTGCCATGCCCCCAAAAAGTGAAATGATGATTTGGTGCCGGGCAGCTATTGGTCTGAGAGGTAGAGATTACCAGGCAATGGTAGAACCAGTTTACTCAGACAGTAGGCCCACCATTTTGACAGCACGGGGGGTGGTCAATGTACGCCATGGGAGGGTGCCCGTTCGCATAATAAATATCGGGAAGAGGGAAGTGTACCTGCCCCGGTATGCCACGCTAGCCAAATTGTATACCATCAATCAAAATTCCATACAGTCCGTAGAACCCTTGCCTCCATCTTCCCCGGAGGAAGGTAACGGCTCTAAGGAAACAATGGAGGACTGGTGTCAGCAACTACATTTGGGTACTGACTCCACTCCCTCACACCAGAAACAGGGAGTCTATCGGGTGGTTCAAGAGTACGAGAGAGTGTTTAGTAAACACCCGTTAGACTTCGGGCGAGTCAAGGGGGTAGAACACCACATCCCCACGGGAGATCATCCTCCTATAAAAGAGAGGTATCGACCCGTACCCCCTGCACACTACCAACACGCCAAGGGGATGCTTAGGGACATGAAGGAGGCTGGGGTGATCAGGGATAGCTGTAGCCCCTGGGCAGCTCCACTAATCTTAGTCAAAAAGAAAGACAACACCATGAGGATGTGTGTAGATTACCGGAAAATTAACCGTATCACACACAAGGATGCGTACCCCTTACCAAGGATAGAGGAGTCTTTGGCTGCTTTAAGATCTGCTAACTTCTTCTCTACCTTGGATCTCACTAGCGGGTACTGGCAGGTTCCTGTAGCAGAGGCGGACCGGGAGAAGACCGCATTCACCACCCCGATGGGACTTAGCGAGCTTACCTGTATGCCGTTCGGACTCTGCAACGCACCGGGAACCTTCCAACGATTAATGGAGTGCTGTCTGGGCCACAGAAACTTCGAGACGGTCCTGTTGTACCTGGACGATGTCATCGTATATTCCAAGACTTATGAGGACCACCTGAAACACCTGGCGGAAGTGTTCGAAGCTCTGGCAAGCTACGGCTTAAAGGTAAAACCCTCCAAGTGTCACCTCTTGAAACCAAAGGTGCAGTACCTGGGACACGTGGTGAGCGCTGACGGAGTGGCTCCCGACCCTGATAAGATCACCGCAATTAAGGAATGGCCAAGTCCCTCCAGTGTAAAGGAAGTGCGGCAGTTCCTCGGGTTGGTAGGCTATTACCGCAGATTCATCCCCGGTTTCACCAAAAAGGCAGCTCCTATGCAGGACCTCCTGATAGGCCAGTCCCGGAAGGCCAAGAACCAGAAGCCGCCCTTCAAATGGAAGAAGTTAGAAGAAGAGTCCTTCCGCCAGCTGAAGATGGCCCTCACGGGGGATGAAATCCTGGCGTACCCTGATTACAGCCAGCCCTTTATCCTCTACACCGACGCAAGTAACATCGGGCTAGGAGCCGTACTGTCCCAGATCCAGCAGGGGAAAGAACGAGTAATCGCTTACGCTAGCCGAAAACTGCGATCCACCGAAAGAAACCCTGAGAATTACAGCTCATTTAAGCTAGAGTTCCTGGCAGTGGTGTGGGCAGTCACCGAACGCTTTAAGCACTACCTCGCTTCTTCCCGGTTCACCGTGTACACGGATAACAACCCGTTGACACACCTGGACACGGCAAGACTTGGTGCCCTAGAGCAGAGATGGATGGCCCGTCTGTCCAACTACGAGTTCACAATCAAATACCGGGCAGGACGCTCCAATACCAACGCGGACGCCCTGTCCAGGATGCCAAACCTACCGGACGTAGGAGAAGATCCAGAGGGACTGGAAGAAGTCGAACTCCCCGCGTTCCACCATCATGGGACTATCCAGTATTCCCATCGGGTAAGGAGTAAGCAAGCCGCTACGTTTAACCCCTTGCCTCACTACAACTGGGAGGAAACGCAAGACAGTGACCCTGCCGTCCGGCTGGTGAAGGAGATGCTGACTCGGCCAGAGGCTCGCCTGGACCCAGACGCTCCGGAGGAAGCCAAGCAACTGTGGGCTGATAAGAGTCGACTGTTCCTTTACAAGGGGAAGTTGTGCCGCAGAATGGTTAACTCCCGGACGCATGAACTAATCTGGCAAGTAGTGGTGCCACGGAGAGACGCAGCCATGGTGATGGAAGCATACCACGACGGGGCTGGACACTTCGGATGGAAGAAGCTGGAGTTCCTGCTGCGTGGGCGGTTCCACTGGGTAGGCATGAGGGGAACCATCGAGAGGTGGTGCAGAGACTGTGGCCCGTGCAACCTAAGAAGGAAGGACCGTGCCAGCCAGAAGACTCCCCTGCAGTCCATCGTCACCCGGCAGCCGTTGGAACTGGTAGCCTTGGATCATGTAAAACTGACCCCAAGCAGAAGTGGCTACGTCTACGCGTTAACCATTGTGGATCATTACTCCCGGTTCTTGGTTGTCGTCCCCGTTAAGGACTTAACGGCTCAAACAGCAGCTAGAGCCTTCCAGCAGCACTTCTGCCGCCCACACGGGTACCCGGACCAAGTGCTGACGGACCAGGGACCTGCCTTTGAAGCGGAGGTCTTCCAGGAATTCTGCAATCTGTATGGCTGCCGGAAGATAAGGACGACACCCTATCATCCGCAAACTAATGGACTTTGTGAGAAAATGAACCAGGTGGTAATGGATCTCCTGAAAACGTTGCCCCTGGAAGAACGCAGTCTGTGGCCTGAGAAGCTGCCCGATCTGGTGGACCTATACAACCACATCCCGGTAGGTTCCACCAACTGTACCCCGGCTTACCTAATGAGGGCGAGACCTGGTAAGTTACCTGTTGACCTGGAAATGGGAGTCCTGACACCCGAGGACACTTCACCAGAGGCAGACTGGGACACAGAGAGGCAGCAGCAGTACCGGAAAGTACAGGAGAGCGTGGAGCGAAGTCTCTGTCAGGCTAGGAAAAGACAAGAGAAAACTTACAACCAGTATGCTCCCGCTGTTCCCCTGGTACCCGGAGAGCAGGTCTTGAAGAGGAAAAGACGGCTCCACAAGTTGGACGACCAGTGGGAGAAGGACCCGTACACCGTACTGCCCTCAAGCCACGAGAACCCGAAAGTCTGTACCATCAGTAAAGACGGAGGGGAGACCATAGCCATTGTATCCCGGGATCACCTGAAGAAGTGTCCTGAACAGCTACGGAACCCTGAAGAGGAACAAGAAGACCATCGACCCGTAGAGGAAAGGGAAGATATGGTTAGTACTGTGCTCGGAGACTTCCCTCGGTCCTGGACTCAAGTCAATGGTGCAGTTGTGGTACCCGTCCTCACGTTCCTCCAACCAGCATCCCAAGTGCCTACGGAGCAACAGGTAGAGCTGGAAGAGCAGCCGGTCCAGGAGGCAGAAGACTCCACACAAGCAGAACAGGAGGATCAACCCTCTGCTTATAGTGAGCCTGCCGTACCCCTAGTGAGCCAAAGAGCCGGTAGACAGCTGCCCAGTTTACCCTTGACAGCTCCTACACCCTGTAGTTCAGGGCTAGACAGTCAGCTCCGTAGGTCCACTAGGGCCACTAGAGGCCAGTTACCCGCACGTTGGAGGATTTGAAGTATATAAACTGTTTTATTTGTGGTTACCTGTTTTTCTTGTTGCTTGTGTATAATTATGTGTTTCTAGTTATTTATAGGAGTCCTTGGTGGATTTACCGGGAATCCTTGTACATAGTTGGAGCGTAACCTAGGAATGGACTAAAGACTGTTAAGGACTCGGGGCAGGACAGACCCCTACCTGGTTACGTCTCCCTGTTTTGGTGAAATGGACACCTTGCTTTTCTTCAAAAACTGCACCCGGTTGCGGACACGCCGTGACCATCTTTATATGTTTTTCTTATTGTACTATTATTGTTTATACCTTGTTATGTTTAAAAATATGTTTAGTCCCGGAGTACTAAATTTCACTAGGGGGGAATGTGGCACCCCAGGGGTCTGGTTTCCACAGTAACAGCAATGTTATGTCTGAGAGCAGGTGGGAGGTCTCTTGGTCAGGAATCCTATGCATGCCACACCTCCTGCCCAGTCCTGGGAGGGGAAGGACTTCCCCTATATAAACCTAGGGCTGAGGCAGGGTTAGTGAGTAGAGAAGAAGTAGAGACAGAGAAGAGAAGCAGATATAGGAAAAGAACATCAGGAGCTCTGTGGGAGCAGTGCTATAAGGAGTCAGGGGCTGGCAGCTGCAGAGCTCGCCCTGACTGAGAAGCTATCACCGGACCCGGAGTCCGAGGCTGTGGGGACTAATCTTTACCCAGCAGCAGAAACCGCCCGGCAGGGGATTTCAGGTCCTCTGGCCAAGAAACCCGAAGGCACGGTCACACGCGTGGGACCAGCACCGCCGCCGTGGAGCGGACGCCACTAGAAGGCCCCGAGTCACCGGCCATACGGGTGAGCACCACACGGTACACTCAGGGACGTGGGCTACTTATACCCGCCTCTAGCAAGGTAGCCAGAAGAGTACAGTCAGTTTGGGAGGCCTACAACTCCGCCTGGCCAGGGGAGATCCCATCTGCTCAAGGACTGACCAGGCCCCGATCGCTAGCCAGTACTCCGGGAGGGTCTATCTTTATCACCAGTAAAGACCCTGAATTACACCGCATCGTCTCTGAGTGATTCCTGCTACCCCATCATCCACGTCGGCTGCCCTGAGGCCATACCCCTCCCGTTGGGGGTGATACTATCACGCTGCACAATCCAACCACCGGCCTCAGCGGTCTGCCCTGCAGCGGCAGCTCCTTCGCTGCATTCAACGGGTGGCGTAGTCGTCCAACATCTACCGCTAATACAGCGCCACTTAGTCTGACTCCCTGGGCACGGGCCGGGTCACCGCCACGAGACTACAACCCTCAACAGATCCAGCTCCGGGTAAGCTCCCGCGTGCGCAACGCTGCGCGACACAGGCCCAGGGGTGCGTCACTGACTTTGGTCTTGATAAAACACAGTGGACCTACACCAGCAGATGACATGGCTCCCCAAACCATCACTGATAGTGGAAACTTCACACTAGACCTCAAGCAGCTTGGATTGTGGCCTCTCCACTCTTCCTCCAGACTCTGGGACCTTGATTTCCAAATGAAATGCAAAACTTACTTTCATCTGAAAACAACACCTTGGACCACTGAGCATCAGTCCAGGTCTTCTTTTCCTTGGCCCAGGTAAGACGCTTCTGGCGTTGTCTATTGGTCATGAGTGGCTTGACACAAGGAATGCGACACTTGTAGCCCATGTCCTGGATACGTCTGTGTGTGGTGGCTCTTGAAGCAATGACTCCAGCAGCAGTCCACTCCTTGTGAATCTCCCCCAAATTTTTTAATGGCCTTTTCGGAACAATCCTTTCAAGGCTGTGGTTATCCCGGTTGCTTGTGCAACTTTTTCTGCCACACTTTTTCCTTCCACTCAACTTTCCATTAATTTGCTTGGATACAGCACTCTGTGAGCAGCCAGCTTCTTTAGCAATGACCTTTTGTGGCTTACCCTCCTTGTGGAGTGGGTCAATGACTGCCTTCTGGACATCTGTCAAGTCAGCAGTCTTCCCCATGATTGTGGAGCCTACTGAAACAGACTAAGGGATCTTTTTAAACGCATCAGAAACCTTTGCAGGTGTTTTTTGTTAATTATTTTAATTTGCTGAGATAATGATTTTTCATTGGCTGTAAGCCATAATCATCAACATTAACAGAAATAAACACTTGAAATAGATCACTCTGTGTGTAATGACTCTATATAATATATGAGTTTCACTTTTTGCATTGAAGAACTGAAATAAATGAACTTTCTGATGATATTCTAATTTAATGAAAAGCACTTGTATAACAATCTGCTGAGCTCCTCCTGCTGTATAACATGGTGCCTGTAGATAGAGCATGTTCACTGTGACGGCTTCCCTTCATCTCCATGTCACCATTCTATAAATTGTGTCATACCATCAACGCCAGTGACTCTTATACTGCAGATTTGAAACAAGCTTTGCCGCAAATTCACAGTCACTGTCAGAGGACTTAATGTCTCATTTACATCTGAATGAAAACGTAAATCACTCAGGAATGCAGCAACAGATAGAAGATATAAAGGTGTCAATGGATTTACATTTCAATTTATTGCTGCATTCCCAAGTAATTTGCGTTTTCATTCAGATGCAAATGAGGTGTTAAGTGCTCTGGCAGTAAGAGAGCACTTCCAGAGCCTCTGGCAGTAAGAGAGCACTTCCAGAGCCTCTGGCACCCTCAGTTGTTTTCCAGCACCAGCCTGTTTAGCCTAATTGATAGCTTATTGTCTGTGCTAGGCAAAGAAATCACACAGTGAACTATTAGTCAACCTAAAGAGACTGGTGCTGGGCATGGAAACAACCTGGGGAGACAGAGGATCTCTCACGACCAAAGCACTTAACGCCTCATTTGCTTATGAATGAAAACACTAATTACTCGGGAATGCAGCAACAGATAGAAGATATAAATGTGTCAATGGATTTATATTTCAAAGACTTGTATATCCATGTATATAATTTAGGGGGTGATTTTACTGACACATTCCCTTTAAATTACAACACATATTCTTGGGGTACAATGCTGAACTAGTGAAAGGGACTCAGGGATTGCTAACAGTCTATGGGATAAGGGGCACAAAACACTTGTCTTGCCCCAGGTGCTGGCAACCCAAGCTATGCCACTGGTGCAGTCAGTGATGTAAAGCATTCACATTGTACCACAAGGCTGAAACTATCCATAAATTGTTGTGTCTGCCTATGACTTTGCATGTATGATGGCAGCTCCAAAAGCACCTGAACTCCTTCCAGATCAGCTATAGTTGTGGTTATCAGGGTCCAGCCGATGACATCTGATCTGAGAATTTATCCTAAATTTTGCATTTTCCATGCTGATTTTAATTTCCTGTAATTTAAAGTTGGACGCTTGAGAGGGATTTCACATGGTTTTACTTTGCCGTGAAATATTATGTGGTTATAGAAGGGGGGAGAATAGCACAGAATTGACAGCACCGGGGGAACTTCATACTGCTAAAAAATTCACAGGCACAAAATAAAACCTTTCTTACCTACATAAGTGATATACTACCTGCCGCCACAAAACGATCATATATATGTATATACCGTATATATACACTGCTCAAAAAAATAAAAGGAACCATTAAAATAACACATCCTAGATCTGAATGAATGAAATATTCTCATTGAATACTTTGTTCTGTACAAAGTTGAATGTGCTGACAACAAAATCACACAAAAATCATCAATGGAAATCAAATTTATTAACCAATGGAGGCCTGGATTTGGAGTCGCCTCCAAAATTAAAGTGGAAAAACACACTACAGGCTGATCCAACTTTGATGTAATGTCCTAAAAACAAGTCAAAATGAGGCTCAGAATTGTGTGTGGCCTCCACGTGCCTGTATGACCTCCCTACAACGCCTGGGCATGCTCCTGATGAGGTTGCGGATGGTCTCCTGTGGGATCTCCTCCCAGACCTGGACTAAAGCATCCGCCAACTGCTGGACAGTCTGTGGTGCAACGTGACGTTGGTGGATGGAGCGAGACATGATGTCCCAGATGTGCTCAATCGGATTCAGGTCTGGGGAACGGGCGGGCCAGTCCATAGCTTCAATGCCTTCATCTTGCAGGAACTGCTGACAAACTCCAGCCACATGAGGTCTGGCATTGTCCTACATTAGGAGGAACCCAGGGCCAACCGCACCAGCATATGGTCTCACAAGGGGTCTGAGGATCTCATCTCGGTACCTAATGGCAGCCAGACTACCTCTGGCGAGCACATGGAGGGCTGTGCGGCCCTCCAAAGAAATGCCACCTCATACCATTACTGACCCACTGCCAAACCGGTCATGCTGATGGATGTTGCAGGCAGCAGATCGCTCTCCACGGCGTCTCCAGACTCTGTCACGTCTGTCACATGTGCTCAGTGTGAACCTGCTTTCATCTGTGAAGAGCACAGGGCGCCAGTGGTGACTTTGCCTGGTGTTCTGCGGCAAATGGCAAGCGTCCTGCACGGTGTTGGGCTGTGAGCACAACCCCCATCTGTGGACGTCGGCTTCTAACCATTTGTGCAGACACATGCACATTTGTGGCCTGCTGGAGGTCATTTTGCAGGGCTCCTCCTGTTCCTCCTTGCACAAAAGCAGAGGTAGCGGTCCTGCTGCTGGGTTGTTGCCCTCCTACGGCCCCCTCCACGTCTCCTGGTGTACTGGCCTGTCTCCTGGTAGCGCCTCCAGCCTCTGCACACTACGCTGACAGACACAGCAAACCATCTTGCCACAGCTCGCATTGATGTGCCATCCTGGATGAGCTGCACTACCTGAGCAACTTCTGGGGGTTGTAGAATCCGTCACATGCTACCACGAGTGTGAAAGCACAACCAGCATTCAAAAGTGACTAAAACATCAGCCAGAAAGCATTGGTACTGAGATGTGGTCTGTGGTCCCCACCTGCAGAACCACTCCTTTATCGAGTGTGTCTTGATAATTGCCAATAATTTCCATCTATTGTTTATTCCATTTGCACAACAGCATGTGAAATTGATTGTCAATCAGTGTTGCTTCCTAAGTGGACAGTTTGATTTCACAGAAGTTTGATCTACTTGGAGTTATATTCTGTTTTTTAAGTGTTCCCTTTATTTTTTTTGAGCAGTGTATATGTATTTCTTGTGTAGATCGTTTGCTAAATCTATTAAACAAATCTCATATAACACATCAGTTACATAAATAATGTTTGGTTCAAATAAATGAATTTTTTTGTCAATGAGCATAGAACCTACAGTGAAAACCTTCCAAAAGTGCAAAAAAAACCATTGCATGAATTAAAAGAAATAATATTTTTTTATCAAAAACAGCCCCACTCTTGTCTATGGGTTGTCAGATATTGCAGCCGCTCACTGCGATAAAGAATGTAATGGAAACTGGCCTGTGGCTTCGATTAATGGATAGCAGTTTTCTTTCCTGGGACTATTCTCTCAATCATACCTCAAAACAGTTATGTTTTTTGCAAACCATCTAGAACACCAGTCCTCAAAAATAATGGGGCTTAAATTTTACCTGTAGTGTCCAGTAACTTTTCAGAATAAGCGATCATGTGTGTGTACATTAGAAAAAACACAATTTCTGATCATTATATAACTCGGGATCCTGCATTTTTACCAGTTTTTACCTCTATAGGATCCATCTTAAATTTCCTGTTGTCTCTGAGCTAGTGGGTAGGGACTAGCTACTATGATGTCTCCCATACACAGACATGAGGGATTCCCACTCTCCTGTAACTATTACATGTTCCACAGCAGCAACATTGCGGATATTATCCGTATATCAGGTGAGATAAATCACTTACTAGAAAGCAGCAGCACATGCAGTATGTGTCTCCATAACTCTCTCACTCAATTCCACCTCCCTTCCCCTCCCCCCTATCCATTGACTTCATTTGGCAGCTGTAATCTTTTTTATAATTTTTACTGAGCAAACAAAAAGTCATAAAATCCACATTTAGACATGATTTACAAAGGCAAAACTATATCTTTTTTCCAATAAACCCGACCAACCCCATACGCTAGCAGCTTCTCCCCTTTGGATAAAGAGAGGAGGATCCCAACCAAAATGAACACTTGCACACAATAAAAGTAAATAATAAAAAATAACTCATCAATATCTTGAATAAATTTCACCCATGGATGCAAGATCTTATTTTCCTGATCTTGATCCCTTAGTGATCTGGCTGTCCGTTTTGTCTCGAGTAAGATGGATTTAGCAAGATTTCTAAGTGAATGGTGAGTTGTAAAAGCAGAGGAAGGGGTAGGAGTTGCTGTTGTTTAGGAGTGGATCAAGAAGCTGATTTCTGTGATACGATATATTATAAACTTTCTTATATTGGTTTGGTCAATTCATTTATGCAAAGTTTGTTGAAATGACAATGTCCAGAAATTTGGGATTCCAATGTTTCTCGCCATTGTAGTTTATAGTGAAGGACTAGGGCCAAGTCCACTGTAATGCTCACTATCTTATTCTTTAAAGATATAAAATATCTAAGGCATCTTACATAATGTGACAGGTTGCATTATCACCTATCATTATGACACAAATGACTTGAAGTTACTGGTTGTCAAAGTAAATTATAAACCCGTGACATCACTGTCTGCCGTCTGATGACATCACTTTGTGACTTTGCTCCACGTAGTCATCATGATTACATGATTACATGATTACTTAGTAATAAGACTTGTTCAGAGGTGTGCACCACGGACTGCATCCGGAGAGCTCAGGGACACATTAAAGCCAGTGTGCCAATGCATATGGCCAACTCTCCATGTGGACTGATGAGCACACCATGGGCTAGTTCAGTCTGTTTTACGGACCAGAATAATCCATGCAATGAAAGGCATCTCTGGTACCAGTCTGCAATGCGGACGAGCACATAGATGTCACGGCATTGTTGCAGGATATCCCGGGGCTAGTGGCTCCTTCCCTATCCCTCAAGCTAGGGGGCACCCTAGTCCATCTCCGCTCCACGGATTACTTCTGATGGTGAAGACGCTGGGGCCATGTGCCTTGCTGAGCTCCTATATCAACCCTTATCTGTTCCCTCCCCCATTCAAGGAAGTGGGCAGGAGATGTATATTAGAATACGCTAACCAGACTTACAAGGGAAGACGGACAGGGATAAATGAAAATATCAATTACACAAAAATGCACTCACAAACAACAGAGTGGAACAGAGTGGGAGTTTAGGTAGTAGAAACCAAACAGGAGAGGATGTGCACACAGACAAATCACCAAGCAGCAGTATTCTGAACAACACTCCAAATGCCACCTTCAACAACCAACACCTCCATCTCCAGAACCAGGCAGTATGAACTATCACTGGAGATCTCTAAGTGCCAGAGGCGAGTGTATATAGCAGAGGGGAGTGGCCAACACTGAACAGCTGAGACCATCAAAGCAGGAAAGCTTCAGGAGCTCTCAACTGAATAGATTAACTCTTGCACTCATAGCAAGAAAATAACCTGCACTGTTTAGTATGATGGTGAAGTGCTTCTAACCAGTGCAGGCGTACGTGAAATCAGACACCAAGGTCTTCTGGACCCTCTCTGTCGTGTTATACCCGTGACACAGAGCTGAACATGGAGCACAATGTGGCTTGATTTGCCTGATTTTTAATATGGTTGCTGAACCCGGTCATAGTCACGATACTTCCTTGCATCTACTGGCCCCATAGATAACAGAGGAGCCAGGGGTCTCTTTGTACCATCTACTGGAACATTGTACACTAACATTACAGCATAATGCAATCTTAAGCGTTAATGCCAAACTGATCCCTGATACAATAGCATTACATCCATATTAAAGTCCACTGAAAACAGCTTTTAGGGTTTTTGTCCCCATTACAATGCCCCTCTTCCTATACCTAAAAGGGCATTTGGACATGACGAAAAGGGGGTGAGAGGGTCTTTTTTTTTCATTATTGTCCAGTTCTTGTATTACATGATCAGCATCCATTTGATTGTCCGGCATATAACGCTACCCTCAGTTAAAACTTGTCCTGTGATCAGCCGATTGCGGGGGGTAAAGTATGAGTACAGATGGGGATCTGTGGGGGCTTCAGCTAATAATGGGGTATGTACATAAAAACTGAAGAGAGAACCTAATTTCTACCTAATAGTAGTCGTAAAATCTCAGCTTATTCTGTAATCATCGTCATCCTCACTGCTGTCACTAATGATGTTTATTATTGTTGCAGTTGGCATTATATTTAATGTGTTCATAGCATCTTGCAAGTTCTGCGCCATCACAGTCAGATTTGTTTTTGGCTCATATATTTGTGTCACAAATGGTCCCCACAGTGTTAAGTAAATAGCTAATTAATGCTTAATTAATAAAGCTCTTGATCACCGAGGGATAGGCAATAATGTCACTGCAGGAGGGGTGTTCTGGAGGATTACAAGTGTCTGCAAAATCACAACGTATCTGAATGCTTAATGTACAGCATCTGGCATTATAAAGCCGGCATGTTATGTAGCTGTGCATAGCAACTACAGCTACGGCGGTGGTCCTGAGGGGCAGTGACGGCAGGGAGGATTCGATGCGCTAAAGATTGTATTGACCACTGCACATTAAAGCGCATAGAGGGTTGGCGTGAAGATGGCAATAAACAATGTACGAGTCAGTTAAATGGGTTCTTCAGGTATGGAAAAAATTGGGCTATTGTCAGGAGCAGCGGACATTGACAGAATTAGGGCACAGTATATGTTCCCTTCGCAGTCAAAAGCTCATCATAATGCACAATTCCACCTGCTTTGGAGATGGTAATGGACCCCCTCACCTCCTGGGCCCCAGATTGCACCAATTGTATGTCCTCACCTTGTTTGTCAGATATTGCTTTGTGTCAGAAAAATATTAAGAAAATATTAAGAATTTCTCCCTCCCAAAACCCCTCTTCGTCCCCCCTCCCCTATAGTATTGGTCAGAGTAGAAAAGCTGACAATCCACCATCTGTTTGTATGCAAATTAACACACACATGAGAAGTGTCTTGTAAGCAAATGCTGGCATAAAGGGTGCTGCCAACCCAATTAAAATGAGAAGGTAGTTTCCACTGATGCAGGCCTGTGATAATTTACAGGAGGAGGAAAGCTCGCTTAGGCTTCAAACACACTCGCATTAACCAGAACAATTCCCAGCTGCAATATGCAGCCAGACTGGCGCCGATACGGAATATGGAATATCTCAAGTTCCATACGTCCGATAATAACGGGACCTATATTTTTAGTGGCAGGGTCAGCAAAGGAACAATATGCTTATTTTTCCATAGCTGTGAGTCCCTCTGGGGAGCGATAAGTTATCCCAGAAGTTAGAGATTCTAATAAAAATATGAAGGTTGGAGCCCAGCCCACATGATGTCAGCACAAGGGGCGTGTGGGCCTGTCTCCCCCTTTGGCATAAAAGACCCAGCCAAAGGTGGATCAGTACTCATGTTGGAAGTACATTTTGATGTGTAACATGAGTCACTTCCCTCCAACTACACTGAGTCATCTCTGCGAACTTTATAGTAAGTTTCTTCTTTAATCCTGTTTATTTTATGTAACTGTATATTCTGTACTGTAAATGTCCCCCATTGTAAAACCTTTTATATATTTTTCATAAACACTGCCTTCCTTTTGGATAAAATATAAAATTTAATAGTCCTGTTTCTTTTGTTCTGTAATCGTTCCTCCCACGAAGCCATATATGCTACCAGAAAGCAGGCGTCTGACTCGGCCTGTATTATATTTCAAATTGGGTCGGTGGTGGCAGCGAATAATCATAAGTGGGCTATCGTGAAGCTGGCAGTGACCGTACGGGGCGTATACACATATTCCAGGCTTTGGAATCCAGAGGTGTACACGTCATACGCTTTCTGCTCACTTGCCGATAGCTACGTAGTGAGTAATCGGGATCGTGTGTGCGTGAATCCATGCTCAATCCTGACAGAGTGACGGCAGCGGTGAGATATTATGTGATCTCACCGGTATCGTCTCTGTGAATCCCTGACACTTTGACATAACAGAATAATCATTACTGACTTGTTAAGGCCTCTATCACTTTGGGGCTGAAGCGGTGACTTCCTATCTGCAACACACGCCCACTGCCGGTGGCATAGTATGGGTTACCTGCACCTGCGGAATGACAAGTACTGCGTCCCCTATTCCAAGAACAATGCTCCCTGAGCGCCTTCTTTAGAAAGTACCCCCCCCCTTAAAAAGTATTGAAGTCCCCAAGTGCCACTTTCAAAACTAATAGTGCCACCCCCGCAAAAAAAAAGATGTTTGGACTCATAGAATCCGAGCAACCAAATCTTCTTCTCCCCCTGCACTCAGGCAGCTGACAATGACTTAATTGTACCCGGCTACTGTGATCTTGTAGGACATAAGGTTACAGCAGATTGTGACCTACAGGACAGAGAGTGGTGGGCCCGGGGGCTATGGCTCCTTGCTCTACTACAGGATCCAACTGTATCAGCGTCATATTGATGCCCATACAGTTCAAAGTGGCGCTCGTCCAAAAATCTAGGGCACTTTGCCAGAAGTTTGAGGCATGTTGCACTGCTCCAGACCCAGTGGAATCACTCTGTAGGGGTCATGGATGAGAGTAAGGACATATAAATATAACACATAAATATAAATACTGTAGAAACTCATCAAAGTTGCAATATCGAATCATATTAGAGCATTATATTGTATGAAAAAATTGTATGTGGACACGTACCAGGTAAGCATGGTGCCTAGTAAAAATACGGCAAACCCCCTATTTGCAGGGGAGAAAAAGTTGCACCCCATCATATAATATTTTAGACATATATTATCCGGTGACCACAATTACATAAGTGAGCACTAGTGATGAGCGAGCATGCTCGTTTAACTCTTTTCGGGTGCTTACCGAGTATCTTCGGCGTGCTCGTATATTATGTTTAAGTCCCTGCGTTTGCATGATTTATGGCTGTCACACAGACTCAACACATGCAGGGATTGCCTATTTGTTAGGGAATCCTCACATATGTTGAGGCTGACTAACAGCCATAAATCATGCAGACACAGGGACTCGAACATAATATACAAGCACGCCGAAGATACGATACTTGGTAAGCACCTGAGCATGGTCAGTTAAAGGGTTAAATGAGCACGGTCGCTCACCACTAATGGGCACTTAATATTATGCAATAAAAGTGAACCGGGTAAGTAGAAATGTAACAAACCATCCATTTGCAAGGAAAAAATGATGACCCCAACACATAGTATATTGGCATGTAATACAAGATAGCTATATATACATAGTAAATATACCACCTAGATGGTGTAAAAATATAATGACCCATCTGTGTTCAGGGAGAAAATATCGATCTCCATTTAGATGAATTTGGAGCCAAAAAACGGTAACTAATACCACAAGACAAAAAGGAAAGTGACTTCAAATCCCCAGAAAATGATGAATTGGGAACATAGAGTTTATTTATAATCTGTGAGAGTTCAGCAGCAAATGTTCAGTTCTACAATGTCCTCCAAGGAGAAATAAAAAATTACACAGATTCTACTTTCCACAGGTTATACCCTTAAATCACCAACAACTAGAAATGCTTGACAGAGGGATCGACAGGTAACTGATTGAAACGCCTCCTGGATTGTCTGTGGACCCCATTAATCCTCCTGAAAAACCTTCTACCAATGGAGGGGAAACATGTTCACATGAGTGTACTAATCTGATTCTGTGTATACTGGGATCGGGGACACCCTGACTCACTATGGACGCTGGCTTCTGTCATACACGCTCGTCATATGTTGGACTGAGAGGTCAGCAATATAGATGCATCTTTGTTTATCTATGAAGGGTCAGTGTAGGGCACATTAGGGACAGTCGACGGTGAGCAATTTCACCTCCTAGGACTACTTATTTATTTGGTCACTTGTATCTTAGTCCAGTCCAGGCTTTACATCTGCAGGTTACTTAAAGAGGATGTCCACTAGTTTTTGATTGATGACCTATCCTTAGGATAGGTCATCAATGTCTGATCGGCTGGGGTCCGACACCCAGCACCCCGACCGATCACCTATCACTGGTGTCGTCGGCGGCCACCGCCGGTCGGATGTACTCACTTGCGGAGCTGGCCATCTTCTGATAGGGGTTGAAGCTTGGTACTGCACATCTGCCTACTATTCAAATCAATAGGAGGTGGATATGTAGTAACCCGTGGCGGCCACTATCAGAAGACGGCCAGCTCCGCAAGTGAGTACTTCCTGACTGCGGCCTCCTCCGACACCTATAACAGCTGATCGGCTGGGGGTGCCGGGTGTCAGACCCCAGCCGATCAGACATTGATGACCTATCCTAATGGTAGGTCATCAATCAAAAAGTAGTGGAAGTAGTGGACAACCTCTTTAATGCCATAGTTGTGGTTTCTTATTAGTTTCTGAGCTCAGCCAAATTTGCTAGATTATTTTGAGGACGTTCCGTCAATAAAACAAAAAAAACTGTAAGTGGAAATGCTCATCACTCATTAGTCACTATCCTATCAAAGAAAGAAAATAACTTATGCTAAACTTTGGCGCACTATGGTAATGCGATGGTAGATTCTCTTAATGCCAAGTTGGCAGTTAATAGTCTTATGATGTTCACTTTTTGTGCCAGTCCCCCAATCAATGCTCCAGAAGGACACTGTCTTCATGCCAAATTGGTAGTTGAAGCTGTAGATCAGGGGATATTCGAGCCTGTCTGCAACTTCCATTGGCAATTGTCTGTTACCTTTCTTTGCTGAACCTATGGCGATCACAAGATAATCTCTCAATAGTATTATCAGAATAGGGCACAGATTTTTACATTTTCTATAATCCCATCACAGAGTACACCCCTTCCCAGATTTTGTGTTCCATGTCAGTATTATATTAGAAGAGGTACAGTTAGAGATGGGTGAATAAATTTGAGTGGAATTGAACTCTACTCAAATTTTATAAAAATCTGCATTCACAAAAATTTGGATTTTTTGTAATTCCCTTCCATGGAGATTCAGCAAAGTAATGATTGCTGGTCGCCATTTTTCTGAACTGTAAAAGGCCTTCAAAATGTAAAAAAAAAAAATCCTTATACTCATTACCGCTTATCTCTCCAGCCCCTCCGCTCTTCACCGCCACCCATTTGGCCACCACATTTTCAGATTGCCGATGCTTCTCATTCTGGGCCTGGGCTTTCAGGTTCGATTAGGTCCAGGAGGGTTCTGTGCATTTGTTCGCAAGGTCATGACACCATGACCTTTGGTTTTGGGCTTGTGCAGAACTCTCAGTATAGGCAGAATTCAGAGCTAACCATGGCAATCTGAAGATGCGACGAGGATCGGACGGGTGTTGGTGAGGAGCGGAGGGGTGTTCTGATCTTTGCTGCTCGATCTAGGATTTGTCTTGACCATCCGTTTGCCTAGCCCTTTTGTTGAGCTCCACTCCCTTTGAATATTGACCTCAGACTTTTTTCTGACTACGCCTTCGCCTCACCCCTCTGTTTATGACGTACTCTCTTGGCTTTTGACCTCAGATCTCTTGACGACCCTGCGTCACGGTTCATCCATGAGTACTGACCAACGTCACAGCAAGTCAGAAACTGACTGGTGATGTCACCATGGGTTCACTATGGAATGTTTAGGTGCCAGGTGGCATTCCATGGTGGAGTGATGTCAGAGAATGATGTGAGCGATGTCAGTGTCCTATATGTAAGTAGTGAGTGAGGTCACAGTGTTTGCAATAGTTGGAACATCACTATAACATACTCTTTATTCCTTATGAGTGAGAGATTAAATGGTGATGTCACAATGATGCCGCGCAGTAAGACATCTCTAGTGACATCATAGAGAAAGCACGTTGCTGACCTATTTTAATAAATGAAGCGTAGATCTGTCAGCAGGGCTTTATCATTGGGTTTTTTTCCTGCTTCCATAAATGATAAATTTGCAAACTTAAATCCTATTGTCCAGAGGATCAATTTCCATTAGAACAATTTATTGTTGTGTAGAAAAATGCAGATGCCGCGGATATCTAATGGCTGATATAAACAACTTTGGACAGCGTACTGTAGTTTAGTTAAGCACATATTGATTCATGGGATCTTCTTCACATATCATTTAGACATTTTAGTCTATGAATAAGGACAAATTAATATGCCAATAGAAAAACACTGCTTGTTACCCACATGGTGCGACTTCCAGGAGTAATGTATCTGAACCTCTGTATCTAGAAGAGAGGTTAACTACCTTGAAAATCATTCAGGAAGGTGAAGAGTTCTTAGACAGAGCAGAATTATCTCTTCATGATTCAGAAAGAGAAGAAATTCAAACTGCACCTGAGGAAACAGAGGAATGGAAGCATGTGACCCAGAGAAGCAGGAGGATAGAGAGGCAGTCAGCACCCATACTGCTCAGAAACCAGTACCAGGCTCTCTCGCAGGAGAACCATGAAGAAATACAGCAAGATAAGACTTTGCCAGCAATGAATAACCTTGTAAGCCCTCAGAATCCTCCTGGATGGAGAAAGAAGAATGTTGTGAAGAAAAAACGGAGAGTGGTGGTCATGGGGGATTCCCTGTTAAGAGGAACAGAGGCTGCTATCTGCAGACCAGACATAACCTCAAGAGAAATGTGCTGTCTTCCAGGAGCAAAAATTAAAGATGTGTCTGACAGGATATCAAGACTCTTCAGACCTACAGATCACTACCCATTCCTGCTAATACATGTGGGGACAAATGACACCGCAAGAAAGGACCTGGAAACCATCTGCAGTGACTTTGAAGACTTGGGCAAGAAAGTGAAAGAATTGGGAGCGCAGGTGGTCTTCTCATCCATCCTCCCATTGGATGGCCATGGAACAATGAGGTGGAATAAGATTCTACAGGTGAACAACTGGCTACGTCGATGGTGCCGTCAACAAGGATTTGGATTTCTGGATCACGGAATGAATTACCTATACGATGGACTACTTGCTAGAGATGGGGTGCACCTTACGAAGACTGGAAAACATGTATTTGGAAATTGCCTTGCTGCACTCATCAGGAGAGCTTTAAACTAGAACAATGTGGGAAGGGAAGCAAAAGGCCAGAAAAAGCCATACAGCTGACAAATACTATTGAGATCTCTGCTACTGGAAGTGGAAAGGAAGAACAAAGACAAAACAATTTAAATAATAAAAATATGGGAGGAAGAGAAACCAATCACAAACTAAAATGTTTTTATACAAATGCACAAAGCATGGGCAACAAACAAGGAGAATTAGAACTACTAACGCAGGAAAAGAAATATGATGTCATTGGAATCACTGAAACTTGGTGGGACGATACACATGATTGGAATAAAAGGCTAAAAGGATACAACTTATTTGCAAGAAACAGACTTAATAAACGAGGAGGAGGTGTCGCATTGTATGTTAGAAAAGCGTATATCTGCACAGAGATTAAAGCTTCAGAGACTGGGAGTTCTGTGGAAACTGTTTGGGTAAGAATACAAGGAGAGAACAACGGAAAGGACACCATTGTAGGCATTTACTACAGGCCACCTGGGCAAGCTGAAGATATGGATGAACTCTTTATGTATCAAATGACCAAGTTCTCAAAAAAATATGACGTAGTGGTCATGGGAGATTTCAACTATCCAGACATTTGTTGGGAATCTCTCTCAAGTAAAACTAACAGGTCAAGCAAATTCTTATCCTCTCTTGCTGACAACTTTATCTTCCAAAAGGTAGGGGAGAAAACAAGGGGATCTGCTACTTTGGATCTAATCCTTATAAACAAGGAGGAAATGGTTGAGGAGGTAAAAGTGGCTGGGACCCTAGGAGGCAGCGATCATGCTATTATAGAATTTTGGATAACTAGAGGAGGAAGACATGTGAAGACTCAAACTTCAAGGTTAGATTTTAGAAAGGCAGATTTTAAGAGACTCAGAAAAAGAATAGGAGGGATCCAATGGCTGGATGTCCTTAAGGACAAAAATGTCCAGGAAGGATGGGAAATTTTTAAAAATGAGATTCTCAAAGCACAATCGTTAACAATCCCGAAAAGTAGGAAGAATGGGAAGCATTTAAGGAAACCAGGATGGATGAACACAGAACTTAAACACATGCTAAAAAGAAAGAAAGAAATGTTTATTAAATGGAAAGAGGGAGGCATATCTAAAGAAGATTATAATGCAGTCTGCAGATCCTGCAGGGCATGTATCAGGTTAGCTAAAGCTGACAATGAATTAAGGCTTGCAAGAGATGTCAAAAGCAATAAAAAAGGATTTTGGGGGTATGTCAAAAGTAAAAGAAAAGTCAAAGATGCTATAGGATTTTTACAGGATGAAAATGGAGAAATGGTAAGAGAGGATGTTGAGAAGGCCAAACTTTTTAATTCCTATTTTGCATCTGTTTTCTCTCAGAAAGAAAATGTAACATCAACTGATCTTCACTGTCCTTTTAAAGGAATAGAAGAATCCAAGTTATCTGTAAACAGAAAGATTGTGAGGGAATATTTAGCTAACATAAATGAGTTCAAGTCTCCAGGTCCAGATGAATTACACCCCAGAGTACTGAAGGAGATCGTAGAAGAAATTTTAGAACCACTCTCCATAATCTTTGAAAATTCTTGGAGAACAGGAGAAGTCCCAGAAGACTGGAGAAGAGCAAATGTTGTTCCTATCTTCAAAAAGGGGAAGAAGGTGGACCCAGGGAACTATAGGCCGGTGAGTCTGACTTCTATACCAGGAAAGATCTTTGAACAAATTATTAAACAACATGTATGTAAGTACCTGGATAAGAATGAAATGATTAACCAGAGTCAGCATGGGTTTATAACTAACAAGTCATGTCAGACTAACTTAATTTCCTTCTATGACAGAATCACTGACTGGGTGGATCAGGGAAATGCTGTAGATATAGTATATCTTGACTTCAGCAAAGCATTTGACAAAGTATCTCACACCATCCTTATTGAAAAAATGACCAAGTATGCAATGGACCAGGCAACTGTTAGGTGGATTCATAACTGGCTTAGTGATCGGACTCAAAGGGTGATTGTAAATGGCTTCACATCCAGCTGGATGAATGTCTCAAGTGGGGTACCACAGGGCTCCGTCCTGGGACCTGTATTGTTCAACATCTTTATCAATGATTTAGATGAAGGAATTGAGGGTAAACTGATTAAATTTGCTGATGACACAAAGCTAGGAGGGATAGCTAATACTAGAGAAGAGAGAGAGAGGATTCAAAAAGACCTAAATAAACTGGAGCAGTGGGCAGCAACCAACAGAATGGTTTTTAACAGGGAAAAATGCAAAGTACTACATCTGGGCAATAAAAATGAAAAAAGCATATACAGAATGGGAGGAATAGAGCTAAGCAACAGTACATGTGAAAAAGATTTAGGTATACTAATAGATCATAGACTGAACATGAGTCAACAGTGTGATGCAGCAGCAAAAAAGGCAAATACAATTCTGGGATGTATTAACAGAAGCATACAGTCTAGATCACGTGAAGTCATTATTGGTCTTTACTCCTCTTTGGTCAGACCTCATCTGGAATACTGTGTACAGTTTTGGGCACCACATTTTAAAAAAGACATAGACAAACTGGAGCAAGTTCAGAGAAGAGCGACCAGAATGGTGACTGGTCTGCAAACCATGTCCTATGAGGAACGGTTGCAGGATTTGGGAATGTTTAGCTTGCAAAAAAGAAGACTGAGAGGAGACTTAATAGCTGTCTACAAATATGTCAAGGGCTGTCACATTGTAGAAGGATCATCTTTATTCTCATTTGCACAAGGAAAGACTAGAAGCAATGGGATGAAACTAAATGGGAGGAGACACAGATTAGATATTAGAAAAAACTTTTTGACAGTTAGGGTGATTAATGAGTGGAACAGGCTGCCACGAGAGGTGGTGAGTTCCCCTTCAATGGACGTCTTCAAACAGAGGCTGGACAGACATCTGTCTGAGATGATTTAGTGAATCCTGCTTTGAGCAGGGGGTTGGACCAGATGACCCAGGAGGTCCCTTCCAACTCTACCATTCTATGATTCTATGATTCTATGATTCTATCTAAAGCACAGGGAGACTTGCAGCTTTACTGAAAATTGTGCCAAGTATCAGATGGAAAGAAGCCATATAAATGCAGGGAAAAGGCATTTCAAAAACTGTATGGCCGCGCGGTTTTTACAGATGAAATAAACTTTTTTTTTCTGTGTTTCACTTGTAAACCCATGACCCAAAAAACGTTGTAATTCCCAATAACAAAAGCGGTTTTATAAACCGATTTTTAACCTGCATTTAACAAGCTTATAAAAATGTGAAAAAAATATCATATCAGTTAGATCTTGAAGTTGATGAGTTGGAAGCGGGACAGATGGGCAAGTGTAAGGATCTGAGCAACTCTGAGAAGGGCCAAATTATCATGGCTTGACAACTGGGCCACGGCATCTCCAAAATGGCAGGTCTTGTGGGGTGTTCTTGGTATGCAATGATTAGTATTAGAGACGAGAGGATCGATTTACTGAGAAATGACTTTGAGACGAATTTCCTGAATCTCAGTAAATTTGAACAATTTGCGATTCGATTTGCAAGGACTGCAAAAAAAAAAAGATGCCCGCCACCATTTCATGCACCACTGATGACTACATTAGCCAGAGAGCATGTTCATGACGTCAGGTGCTGCCGAGAGGGCTTACCCATAATACCTATCACAGCACATGGTCCATCACAGGGACTATAAAAGATGAGATAAGGGAAAACCTCGGTCATTTTACATTTTTACAGCCAACTGATAGGAGGTAAGAGCGACCCTGCACAGCTCATTCCATATACGGACAGAAAAAGGCTTAGTTCTGATTGTGTTGTACTACTGCAGTGCTGAAGAACATGGAAAATAAGAGTGGTTTTCTCAGTCTGTGAATAATAACACAAAGATTCAAGTGATAGGGAGGTGCAGGACCTGCAGAGTCAGTGTGACTGCGCAGAAAGTGGGAGACCCACTAAAAATTATAGCAAGTCTCAGAGAGCAACTCAACCTGAAAAAGAAGGACTGATGGATGTAATCACTAGTTACCAGGTATAAACATACAAATACCAGGGGGACACTTTGAAAGGTATGGTAATTTTAAAATTTGGGGAAATGTAATTAAATTTTTACAAAAAGGGGGCAGTGAGTCTTATATTGGATGGTGGGAATACCCATTTAACTTTTACTGATCTGTTAAACCCTTAGATCTTTGTTTTCTGCTCCCATGTTTCGTTATCTGATTTGATTGATTTGTATTAAAATTAATCTGTCTCTAGATTTCACAATTCAATGATAGACCTGATTAGGCTGGCGTACTTAGTTAGAAAATCCATGTCAGAATAGCAGTAAAATCCTATTTAGAAGTTTACATTCAATCGCCACCCACCTAGCCTACTTGACAGCTCCTCAATGTCCCTCCTCCCTGCTGTTACTGCTGAGGTCTCACACTACTCAGTACAAGCTACAGTTGTCAGTTGGGCTGGGTAGGTTGAGACTGAATACACTTCACTCATGAAATTATGCTCATCTTAATATCAGGATTATATAGCCGTTTTGACATGGATTTTCAAAGCAAGTACACCAGCCTCATTAGGTCATTATGCAAATTGTCAATCACTCCCAGGGAAGATTAGATAATCCGTGGCAGGAATGAAGTGACTGCCAGCTGAAATAGTCCTGCTTCGTAAGCATATGTAGGATAAAAGTTAATTTTTCAAAGATTGCAGAAGGAGTGTGTGTAACGGGGTGTGTGACGGAGCAGGCAGAGACAGCAGGACGGTGAACAATTTAAAAGACATTTATTGAGGCTGGGAGAATATAACACCAAATGCAGATATGGTTCATTAGAGTCTGCAAGGTGGGCACACAAAAAGGAGAAATCCTAGGGAGCCACCCAGTAATCTGATGACAAGGAAAATCCAACAACAGTCTTTAGACTAGTTCCTCAAATCCAGCAGGGTGGGCAAGACATCACAATACTATGTGACAACTGATCCCTGTAACGGGTCTGGGAGGCGGAACCTCTGAGCTACTATACAAGGGGGCGGTCCTTGTAAGGAAGCGGGTGGCGACCAGGGAAGACGGGCAGGAGGTCACAGCAGGTGACCGGGACAGTCTCTGAGTGAACGGGCTGGAGGTCACGGCAAGTGATCGGGGCAGTCTCTGAATGTACGGGCAGATGGTCACGGCAAGTGACCGGGGCAGTCTCTGGATGAACGGGCAGATGGTCACGGCAAGTGACCGGGGCAGTCTCTGGATGAACGGGCAGATGGTCACGGCAAGTGACCGGGGCAGTCTCTGGATGAACGGGCAGATGGTCACGGCAAGTGACCGGGGCAGTCTCTAGGTAAAGGGTTGGTACGACCTGTGGCAGCTGATGATAGACGTGAGCTCCCAGGTGAGCAGGCGAGAGTCTCTGGATGAACGGGTGGTCACAGCATGTGACGGCGGAGCCTCCAGGAAGACCAACAGACAGGCGGCAGATGAGCGCTCCCAGGTGAGCGGGCAGAAGTCTCTGGACAGGAGGGTGGTCACAGCACGTGACGGCAGAGCCTCCAGGTAGGCTAGTAGACTGGCAACAGATGAGCGCTCCCAGGTGAGCGAGCAGGAGTCACTGGACAGGCAGGTGGTCACAGCACGTGACGGCGGAGCCTCCAGGTAGACTAGCAGGCAGGTAGCTGGTGTGTGCTCCCAGGTGAGCGGGCAAGCTGGTCCATAGACAGACTGACAGGAGATGGAAGGCAGACCGTCGGACCTCAGGCAAGCAGGCAGGTGGCTGATGTGCGCTCCCAGGTGAGCGGGCAGGCTGGTCCTTAGACAGACTGACAGGAGTAGTAAGGCAGACCGTCGGACCTCAGACTAGCAGGCAGGTAGCAGATAATCAGGCAGGAATCTGGCAGGTAACTGGCAGGTAACTGGCAGGTAACTGGCAACGGGACCTGAGGGCTGAAGCAGAGTAGTGAACAGTGCAACAACATTGCTCGGGCACCTCCATTTTGGAGGAGGTGCCTTAAATATGGTGAAGTCCTCCGGCCATTGGCCGGGGACTCCTTAGGACGGCGCGCGCGGCCCCTTTAAGAGGGAGGGAGAGCGCGCGCGCCCTAAGCACAGTGGACGGGAAGGAGCGCGCGCTGCCAGCAGAGCGGGAGGAGGACGCCGGGCACGGAGCAGGGAGGTGAGGGGAACAGCGTCCCTGCCTAGCAGAGGGCAGGGACGCCGGCGCTACAATCCCCAATCTCCAATAGTCCATACACCTGCACAGCAGCAGATCCTCTCCCTTTACAAGACACAGCATCAACTAACAAACCAAACATGTGACTCATTGTTCTCCCTCTCTTGGGATCAGCCTCCTGGTTGGGCAGAGATACTCAGACCCCACCCCTCTTAAACATTTACTGCAGGTAACTCAAAGGATGAAGAAGCTTCCAGAAGCCCAGTCTCCAGCCTGTCTGCAGGATTGTGTATTAGGGAGGCCCCCTGCAGAGAGGAACAAAGACACACATGCCCCCACCAAATGTAGCAAAGAAAATGCTAATGTAGACCTGGTTACAGTATGGTCCATGAAAACAGGCAGGGGTGACACTCTGTTACAGTGCGCAAAATAAAAGACATGATCAAATTAAATAAATCTGCACCTATACCACTATAGTAGTGGTACAGGACAGTCAGGGGGACCTGCAAAGTTCTCTTTAAATGCTGCATAAAAACTTCCTTTAAATAAAAATGAAAGAAGTCCAGTTGTCTTAGAAGATGTATAAGTCACGGCCTTTGAGTAATACAGGATCTTATTGTTCTCCTACTCAAATCCATTTAATCTGTAAACTAGTGATAATTACACTTACTTATCATATGATAAACTAGAATTATTTGGTTTTCTATTATTAAAATGTAACAAATTCTAAATTTAAAAAGAAATATCAGGAGAAGTTGTTTAATCTCTTATTTATAGTTATGGAAACTCTGTTTTAACAAAAGTAATTCGGTTACAAACAAAAGAACATAAAGTGACATAACAATCTCTCAACATGGAAAGACAATGGTTGCAGTTGGCAAACACCACATTTGGATCCCAGGGGGTCATTATGAAATACCTTGTTATGTGCCAGTCACCGCTTTGAGTGCACATTATTTATGATCATTTATTATTCACAATGTGACGCTGGACTTCTCTACACGGAGTAAGAAAAAGGGCAAATACCTGATGCGATAAAACAATAGGTGTAGAAGACGTGTATCGAGGTAAACAGTTCTATCTCGTCACAATAGGTAAAACTAATTTCTAACAGAGATTGATTATAGACATACCATCATTGTAAAGATGTAAAAAATAAGGGGAAATAAAGGACTATTGTATTCCACAAATGAAAGAAGACAACTCCTTTCTATATTCAATTATAAAAAAATATAGATGTTCTCTGTTTGGTGCCACCAAAGTGGAGAGCCGTGTATTAAGAGCATTGATCACTGTTGTAAACTCAGAAAATCCATGTTCTGTGAGATCAGTGATTGATCTGAATGGCTGGCATGTAAAATAGGGGGTGGGCTAAGGTGCAAACTCTGCAGCGGTATAGGGAACCTGCAGGAAAGGGGCTCACTTTTACCTTAAAAAATATATAGTACAGTATTTTTAGGCTGTGTGCCCACTATGCGTTTAAGCGTTTCCGCAGCTGCAATTCCGCCACAGAAACGCTTAAAAAACGCTTGGTAGAAGGTCTGCCATGTTCCCCATGCGCTACCAATTATTTTGCGTAATCGCAGCGTTTTCGCCGCCATTAACTTGCATTGAATCGCTTAACATCCGCATGACTACATGTGCACATGCGGATATTAAGCGATTCAATGTGCGGATGGTACCCGGGTCTGGAGAAGAGGAGACTCTCATCCAGACCCAGGTACCATAGATAGTACCTGTAAAAAAAAAGAATTTAAAATAAAAATATACATTATACTCACCTTCCGATGGCCCCTGGTCTCCTTATCTGATGCGTCCTGGCTCCCCGGCAGCTCGCGATGTTCTAAAAGGACCTTCCATGACGTCATTTAGTCATGTGACAGGTCACGCGACCGCCGACGGCAGTGGTTGAGTGACCTGTCACATGACTAAATGACATCATGGAAGGTCCTTTTACAGAACTGCGAGACACCGGGGAGACCGGACGCATCGGATAAGGAGACCAGGGGCCATCGGAAGGTGAGTATGTGATTTTGTTTGTTTTTTTTACCATTTTTATTCTTTTTTTTAACTAACTTGGTCACACTATATAAAATCCATGCCGGTTGCATGGATTTATATCGTGTGACCAAGTTGTCAAGCACTTTCCAAGTGATGCTAAAATCGCTTGGAAAGCGCTTGACAACTCGCATGCGAAATCGCATGATCAAAACGCTTCACATCCGCATGTCCCTGGCAGGAAAAAACGCATGTACAATCTGCATGTACAATCCGCATGCGTTTTTTTTCTGCCAGGGAGATGCAGAAACGCTCAGGAAAAATCCGCAGCATTTCTGCATCGTGGGCACATAGCCTTAGTAAATATTTCTCAATATTACTGGTAACATTTACCTCCTAGCAAGTTGCTGTGTTTTAATCATGTAAGCTGCTGTGACATCACTAATATGTTTCCATCGGATAATCTACTATGACACCAGATTTGTGTTTCACCGCTTCTTCTGAAAGTTGAACATTTATTGAAAAAAATAACCCCCTACTCATCTTCTATTTAATGACAAGCTGACTTAATATTTAGAAGCATAAAAGGTAGTTACTATTTGGAATTTTACCTTGAATAAATAGAAATAATGGTGCAAGATCTTAATATATATCTGAAACTAGATAAAGTGTAAAAACACCATAATCTATAGTATGGATAAACTACAGCAGTGGAAATATGAACTTTTACCATTGTCATCATGGTGCGTGTTAAAATGAATTAGGGAATGCGACAACTAGAGACTAGGTAGGTTGTAAATGGACTGAGTCTAAAATTGAAGTTTCAGTCCAATTAAAAGTAAAATGAAAAAAATATATATTTATCTCCAAGATCCTATACCAATATGTAGTAGGTGTAATAATAATATTAGCAAATACCTCCAATTAGAAATGTAGCATAGTTCTTCTGATAAGCTATGTCTCTTACACCATGTGCGGGGCATTGTGTTAGCTTTCGTATCCATGGTTACAACTACTCATATAGTGACAGTTAGCTGTTATGGTCGCAACCATGGATACCTAAGCTACTGCAATGCCCTGCACATGAGGTAAGCGAGATAGCTTATCAGAAGAACTAAACTACATTTCTAATTAGAGGTATTTGCTAATATTATTATTATTACACCTACTACATATTGGGGTAGGATCTTGTAGATGGGAATACCCCTTTAATATGCACAAGATTAGACATAGAACATAGAATTAAAGAAGACCTATCGCATCCAGAAAAACTTCGCGAAGCTAAAAGAGTCCAAAATTTAAAATCTGTCTTAAATATGCAGTACATGAACTATAAAATTCCCATCTAGTTTAGTACAAATATCTCTGGACTTTTAAGAAAAGACTGACGTTGTGACTCTCTGCTGTCTTACTACTTTGTCAGTGATGAGAGACTTCCTTCTTCTGAGGTGGGAGAAACCCATGCGTAGGGGAGACTGCAAGTGTGCAGCATCTAATCAGAGGAGAGATATTTGTTGCTGTCTAACTGCAGACTCTTATTCAATGCTGAAAGTTATTGTAAACAGGCAGTTTCAGATGGATTCCTGTGTATTATAGAGCAGCAGTAAGAGGAGGAGACAAGAAACAGCAAGTGAGGTAAATCCTGTCACCCCTTTTCTTCATTGTGTGGTGTGCCTCTTGCTTTCTGTTGGATCCAGGTGGATGAAACACGTTAGATGGGCTGCGCAGCTGGAGTAAATCGATTTTACAACAATGATGATAATAAGGTTTTTTATTCACAGTGCATTTCAAAGCCGTATCAGCATTTTTTTCACTTGATAAAGATGCTGGTACAGCGTTGAAACGCGTTGTGAATGAAAAAAAAACTTATTATCATCATTGTTGAAGAATCGATTTACTCCAGCAGAAAGCCCACCTTAAGTGTTTCATCCAACTAGGTCCAATATCTCCTGGACTATCTTCATGCCTACATAGGAGTTGGCCTATCACAACTCCACCAGGTGAACGTAACCAGTGCTTATCCACTTTTCCTCCATAGGGTATCACCCATTTGTGTGCTCTGTTCCCCCCATCTAGATTAATTCATCTTGTTTTCTCTTTATAGAATGAATTGAGACTAGGATTAACCCTTTATAAGCATCTATGTTTCCTTCCTACAGATTAACAGTTTAGATGTTTTCTCCTCTTGGAGACTAACCCTTTAGAATCAGCTGTATCCCCCCCCTTCCGATAGAATCTGCTCCCACTATGCAGAGAGTACATTCTAAAGTAATAATCTAACCCGATTTTGTGCTCATTCAGGTAAAATACAATCTGTATCCCTGTAACACTAAGGGAAATTAACAGATTTGGTAAGAAAATATATTTAAGAAAAGTCTTATAATTTCATCTTGTCACTTTTTTTTTGTTTTTTTTCCCCATATCTTTGCAAGTATCAGTTCCATCTGTTTCATTATGTATCCATCTCTAGTCCAAATAATATCATTTGCTAAATGAGGACACATACTGTTTAATATGTCCAGGGAATCCATATTTAAATCTTAGCAATAAACTGATTAATGCTTGTCTTTTTGTAGTGCTTTGTATAATTCCACCAACATGGCATTACAATGCTGAATAAATATGTTCCACAAAGCTCCATGACCTAAATATGCTGTTAAGCTCTATTCTGATACCGGTTATGTTTTAGCCTACAAAACAATATTCAGCAACACTTCGATAGACCATGGTTTGGAAATGTAGACCTCATTCTCTGATGACAGTCATTGAGGCTTAGGCAATGGCCATATGTAGGTGGACATTTATCACGTTTATACACTTCTTGGTGCAATGGATCTCGTAAAGAATTGGCAACCAATACACTATTCTGCGATACTCATCCTTCTCCCTCACTCCACTTCATTTATGGAAACTGAGCTTCCTTAGGTTTTGACATATGATTTTATCATTGCTCTTTAGATATGCAGTTTAGACAGTCAGCAGTACATAATCTTGGTGAGGGAACCATTGTGGCTCTTATTACCTGCTGTCAGCCATACTACCATATCAATGGTGTTTTTTTTCTATCAGTGAAAATCAAACTAAGAAACTTCAGATATTTAGAATAGTTTCTTTTCATATCTTGTACATTGCTTGCCCCTTTTGCTTGCTCTTTTTTTCTTGGAGAGCCTAATTAGCAGTTTCCTCTTATTCCTGCCTCCTTCTTTGGTTTTCATGTTGCTAATTATCAATAAACGTAAAGCTTCTTATCCAAAGCCTCTTAATTATGTAAATTGGTCCACAAGATTGTATGCTTTGTTTTTAAAAAGACAAAATAAATGCATCTTTTCAACATTACATTTCGCTTGATCTAGTAATAAGTTGTGTTGTAATTGCAACAATCTTCTATTCACACATCTGAAACAAAATATTGTAACTGCATCTCTTAAGTAGGACTTCACCAGCGTTCACGCTACAAGCTTTGTCTGTAATAAAATTGTACTGGAAAAAAAAGATTCTTCAACGTTTCTTTATAATTAGTCTTTATCAACATAACGTTTAGAGTGAAATTTCAACTTTTGAAATGTAAGAAGTTTGGATTGACAGGGATCTTAGACGTGAGACCTCTAACAATCGCTAACACAACAGAGGAGAAGTACTCAGCCAAACAATGCTCTCCTCCCACACCTGAAAGGGTTGTCCCAACTTATCATGGCATAGGGAACAGCTTGCTGATCCAGAGAACAGAGGGTCTCACTGATCCCAGGAGAGCAGCTCGGAAGTCCCCTATTTGAATTAAGGGATAGCTGTGCATTTGCGCCACCTATCCTGTGAAGAGGTGATAACATAAAGTTCATAGAATCCTAGAATGTAAGAGTTGGAGGGGACCTCCAGGGTCATCGTGTCCAACCCCCTGCTCAATGCAGGATTCACTTAACCATCTCAGACAGATGTCTGTCCATCCTCTGTTTGAAGTCTTCCATTGAAGGAGATGTCACCATCTCTCGTGGCCGCCTGGTCCACTCATTGACCCCCCTCACTGTCAAAAAGTTTTTTCTAATATCTAATCTGTATCTTCTCCCTTTCAGTTTCATTCCATTGCTTCTCGTGTTTCCATGTGCAAATGAGAATAAGGATGATCCCTCTACTCTGTGACAGCCCTTCAGATATTTGTAGACAGCTATTGAGTCTCCTCTTGGCCTTCTTTATTGCAAGCTAAACTTTCCCAGATCCTCTAACTGTTCCTCATAGAACATAGTTTGCAGTCTGTTCACCATCCTAGTAGCTCTTCTCTGAACCTTTTCCAGTTGCATAAGTTGGAAAAATTCCTTTAAGAAGGACTAGAAAATGTTGAATTTAGACCATTTTCCATCTCAGATGAGACCATCAGTCTACTGAGCACTTTCAATTGTTATACGCATACCTGTCCTTGCTTCCATGCCGGCTCACCCTGGCACATGGCAGCAGAGACAGGTGACATCAGTGCAGGGAGGTGAAATTGTCACCAATCACCTCCACTGGAGGGGAAGTCACAGTCATGTTATTAATCACGTGAATAAAATTCCTGCTGATCGGCTAATCACTGGGGTCAGTCAGTAACCAATGGCTGGGCCAAAAGGGACACATGGTGGCCCATTAAAATTTTGGATTCTGACATTTTACCTGCCCTTGATGCCAGTTATCGTATAATTCTACACTTGGATTGGATTGACCCCCAGAGTGCTGACCCAGCTTTTATTCCATGTTTATCCTTGACTAACTCTTTGGATTCCCTTCTTTAATACTTAGACTGCTTTTAATTACTCTTCTCCTTGATGTCTCTGCTTGACCCCTTGGACTTGTTGCACTATTCTTTTTGTATTCGATTCCAGAACCTTTTTGTTCAACTCACTCCATCTGCTAGTAGCTAATACACAACCTGTGTAGAAAATGCCAGATACATGTTACATGGGCTACAGGGCGAACATCAGAGTCCAGGGACCTGATAGGAAGAGTGGCTTGTGCCAAGTGTGCCCATATTTAGTCTATTTAAGTTGATGGTTACATTACATTACTACTTTGTTTTATGAAGTCAGTAGGAGTCTCAGCACCCACCCCCTCACCAATCTATCACATTTCAAAAAAATTTTTGTAAGTTGCAAAAAAAAGTTAATTCTGATTGCATTTCTCAATGAAGTAAACAGAATACTGTCAGAAACCAACTCTTAAACTTCTCATAAATGTCAAAATATTTTTTATTTTCTTAAATTGTAGACAACAATAAAGAATTAGGAGCCACAAAGAAAAATGTAGATACATATTATGAAATAATATACACATTATTTTATTAAAATATACATATCGATGTAACTTTATTAACAAAACTTAAATAAGACAATAACATTGTATCACTTTTCCTAAACAATGGCTTATTAACTTATTCTTTAAACCACAAATATGAATACCACGGCAAACAGTGGTCATATCCAATACTTGGGCAAAGCCAGAATGTCCACGAGTGTGGTCAGATACCATGTGAGAGATAAGTAATCAGCCCAATAGAGCTGGAATAGGATAATAGGGGTTGTATGAGGTTAGAAAAACATGTCTGCTTTCCTTTCGAAACAGTGTCAATCATGTTTATAGGATGTATTTGGTATTGGAACAGCGTCCCATTTTGGTGAATAGACAAGACCTGCAATATCAAACATAGAATGCGATTAAGAATACTGCTGTGTTTAAAGGGAATGTGTCATTAGAAAATGGCCTAATGTTTAAATTAGTCTTCTTGTTAAATATTTTTTCAATTTTTGGTAATGGTAATTTTGTTATATGTACAGAAAAAATAAAAATCTTGCAATTTTCACACTGGTCACTGGGGATATTCTAGACTTATACACTGCTCAAAAAAATAAAGGGAACACACATCCTAGATCTGAATGAATTAAATATTCTCATTGAATACTTTGTTCTGTACAAAGTTGAATGTGCTGACAACAAAATCACACAAAAATAATCAATGGAAATCCAATTTATTAACCAATGGAGGCCTGGATTTGGAGTCACCCCCAAAATTAAAGTGGAAAAACACACTACAGGCTGATCCAACTTTGATGTAATGTCCTTAAAACAAGTCAAAATGAGGCTCAGTATTGTGTGTGGCCTCCACGTGCCTGTATGACCTCCCTACAACGCCTGGGCATGCTCCTGATGAGGTTGCGGATGGTCTCCTGTGGGATCTCCTCCCAGACCTGGACTAAAGCATCCGCCAACTCCTGGACAGTCTGTGGTGCAACGTGACAGTGGATGGAGCGAGACATGACGTCCCAGATGTGCTCAATCGGATTCAGGTCTGGGGAACGGGCGGGCCAGTCCATAGCTTCAATGCCTTCATCTTGCAGGAACGGCTGACACACTCCAGCCACATGAGGTCTGGCATTGTCCTGCATTAGGAGGAACCCAGGGCCAACCGCACCAGCATATGGTCTCACAAGGGGTCTGAGGATCTCATCTCGGTACCTAATGGCAGTCAGGCTACCTCTGGCGAGCACATGGAGGGCTGTGCGGCCCTCCAAAGAAATGCCACCCCACACCATTACTGACCCACTGCCAAACCGGTCATGCTGAAGGATATTGCGGGCAGCAGATCGCGCTCCACGGCATCTCCAGACTCTGTCACGTCTGTCATATGTGCTCAGTGTGAACCTGCTTTCATCTGTGAAGAGCACAGGGCGTCAGTGGCGACTTTGCCAATCCTGGTGTTCTGCGGCAAATGCCAAGCTTCCTGCATGGTGTTGGGCTGTGAGCACAACCCCCATCTATGGACGTCGGGCCCTCATACCACCCTCATGGAGTCGGTTTCTAACCGTTTGTGGAGACACATGCACATTTGTGGCCTGCTGGAGGTCATTTTGCAGGGCTCTGGCAGTGCTCCTCCTGTTCCTCCTTGCACAAAGGCGGAGGTATAGGTCCTGCTGCTGGGTTGTTGCCCTCCTACGGCCCCTTCCACGTCTCCTGTTGTACTGGCCTGTCTCCTGGTAGCGCCTCCAGCCTCTGCACACTACGCTGACAGACACAGCAAACCTTCTTGCCACAGCTCGCATTGATGTGCCATCCTGGATGAGCTGCACTACCTGAGCAACTTCTCTGGGTTGTAGAGTCTGTCTCATGCTACCACGAGTGTGAAAGCACAACCAACATTCAAAAGTGACCAAAACATCAGCCAGAAAGCATTGGTACTGAGATGTGGTCTGTGTTTCCCCCCTGCAGAACCACTTCTTTATTGAGTGTGTCTTGATAATTGCCAATAATTTCCATCTATTGTCTATTCCATTTGCACAACAGCTTGTGAAATTGATTGTCAATCAGTGTTGCTTCCTAAGTGGACAGTTTGATTTCACAGAAGTTTGATTTACTTGGAGTTATATTCTGTTGTTTAAGTGTTCCCTTTATTTTTTTGAGCAGTGTACTTACTGTTCATTCATGACATTCACATGTACATTAGCAGCAATAGACTGAATCAGACTCTATATTTTGTAGTGAAGCATCTAATGAGCATGTGCAAAGGTCATTGTAAAAAGAGGTGAAGCTGTGACATCGCTTATTGTGAATGGTGGATCCTGTGTTATCAGCTGCGTAAAGAAATGTGAGTTGTCATTATAATCCTGTCTGTGATGATAGTGAAGCTGCGGAAAAGTCTTCTGTACAGAATAGAAAGTATGAGTATATAATAGCCCAAGTGGATAGAGTGAAATGTTTTAATACAGATTGTGATATGAAAAGAAAAATCACCAACATATTTTTATAAATACTTTCAACACAAAAACCTGATTTAAACATTAGGTAATTTTATGATTATATATTCCCTTTACAAGGAGGCAACCATGTTTTCATTTTTCTCATACAAACCCTTTAGGCCAAATAGCTCTTTAAGGCAAAGTGAACAAAAATAAATTAATGCAATAGTAGTAAAAAAACAACACAAACTGGAAAAGCAAAAATCCTCATGTTACTTGCATGTTGGATACAGACTAGAACTTCACAGGTAAGTAGCGAATGTCTCACGATATGTGGCCTAGAGATATTGGTTGGCCTAGCCAAGTAGGTGACATATTTGGCTGTGAGACAGACGGAAATGAGGGATATAGATTTGTGTAGATCATGCCCAAGGTTCTCCTAACATTTTGCCAATTAGGTGATAATTCTAGGTAATCTCTTGGGTTATAACCACCAAAGTGTGACTTGTAGCCTTAGCCAAAAACTCAAAGTGCGTTGAGACAGTTGTGCTTTCAGTGGATTATAATCCATCGGCATGTAAGGCACTAGAGATGGAAACTTCCAATCATTCAAATCATATGGTTTATATATTGAAGCAAACCAAAATCATAACATATCTCTCAGTTATAATCTAACACTATGTGTAAAATATGATGAGGACCCTATATCACTTTTTTAAAATGCAAGATGAAAAGAAAGCAGAAATTTTTTTAATGCGGCGGGATACTATTTTGGCAAAAAAAAGATGATGGAATCCAATCCAATAATTTCTTAAGCAGAACCTGATTGTTATCACTTCTGTATGAAAAGCTTCTGCCAAACACCTCCAGGTAAGATCATCTTCCAGGGAAACACAAGACCAGGAATGCTTACGATGCACCCAAAACTTTAATAAAACTTGTAGCATTGGCGTCTCTGCCTTCTGCCGGGCAGAGACGCCGTTCCCCTCACCGCCGCGATCCCGGTCCGGCGACCTCCAGCTCCCCTGCGCGCAGCTTCCCGGGCACTCTGCTTAGGGCGCACGCTTCCTCCCTCTTAAAGGGGCCGCACGCGTCGTCCTAAAGAGTCCCCGGCCAATGGCCGGAGGACCACTCCTATTTTAAGCACCTCCTCCAAAATGGAGATGCCTGTGCAAGGTTGTTGTTTGTGTGCTAACACTCCCTCAGCCCTCAGGTTCCAGTGCAAGCCAACCTGTCTATCAGCCGTGCCCTCCAGCCTATCAGCCGTGCCGGCCAGCCTGTCAATCAGCCATGCCCGCCAGCCTGTCAGCTGTGCCCGCCAGCCTGTCTGTCAGCCACGCCCGCCAGCCTGTCTACTCGGATCACCTGTCAGGTTACCTGCCGTGTCCGCCAGCTTGTCTACCCGGATCACCCATCTGGCTATCTGCCGTGCCCGCCTGCTTGCCTATCCGGATCACCCGCCAAGCTACCTGCCGTGCTCATCCGCTGTACCTGTCAGCTTCAGCCATCTGACCCGTGGGAGTCGCCTGCTCTCACACAAGGTCGGTCCTAGAGTGGCACCTGGTCCACCTGCATGGTCCCTCCTTGATTCACGGAGTCGACTAAGCCGCCGTGCGACCAGGGTCGGTCCGTGTAGGCACTTAGTTAAGCCCCTCTGGTGCCTACTTGCATCCCAGCACAGAGGTTCCACCAGCTGGATCTGTAACAAAACTTTTGGCATGTCATAGAGAAGTTTTGATTGGTGGGACCTGGGTATTGAGACCCCGACTGATTACTAAAGTAAATGGGGAGATGCGTGATGCTTTTCATTGCTCCACACCCTTCAAGAGTGAACAAGAGTTAATAGACCTTTAATTGGGGCCAATTTCAGTCTGCGAGGAGAGCAGCTCTCTGCTGAGTGTTTCTGTCTCTTTGATATAATGATTGGTGGTGCCTCAGCACCCGATCTCCCATGACTTTCTAGGACATGACAAAAGTTTTGTGAAAGTGCAGTCACACTTTAAGTCCAATATTCCCAGTTCTTACGTCGCTCAATGGAAAACACCAGGAGAAAATCGAGCTGCCCTCATATATATTGCATTTAATGATTTGTAGTTCCCCCTTATACACATCAGTTTTCATTTTTAGAAATAAAACATCAGACTAATTTATGACTTGTCCACGATCATCATGGGGCTACAATCTATCCTTCTACTTTGTCTCGATTTTGCATCATCCGGCTAAAATAAGAGTAGGCTGGTAATATCTTCCCTGGTCAATGAGACCTGCTGTGATAGGTGTTCTAGACTCTTTAGTATCTGCTGCAGAAGTTACTAACGGTAACAGAATTAAGGCTTCAGATGTCCGTGAATTTCAGTCCAATCTGCGACTGTAATACATGGGCTCGACCCGAGCGTGACGACCTCATAGAAATAAATGAAGCTGTCATGCACGGTTCAGGAGACCTGACAGTCCATCGGATGGACCGGCACGATCCAAGGTACACAGCTCCAGAGCAGACATGTGAGTCTTTACGATGACCGACTATAAACCTTGTGAGCAACGATGTCTTAGTCCAATTTAACCCTTTCTTTCCCTCTAACAGACAACGGTGTAGAAGAAGTGGAGTGAAGGCTCCCATACGCATGAGATGAAAGTCAGTCATCCACCAATTTTGGTGGGACTTCCTGGCTCTCCTCCGACAGATGAAGTTGGGGGACAGAAAGAATGTGCAGTTGGAATCTCAGAGGCTGATACTTTTGCTTTCATGGGGTAATAGCTGTTGCCAGAGAGGTTTGGCAGGGGCTTTCTCCTCTCTCCCAACTGAATACACAAGAAAGCACTCGTGTGTGTGGAGGAGTCGGAAGAGAAGGCTGTCTGCTGGACAAAATTGAGCTGACAGCTATGTCACACGACGTGTGTGGCCAGTTTTAGAAATGACTGCAGGAGTAGACAACACAAGCTTGTTTGTAGTCTGTAACCAAAGAGACACATAGGTCTGCATATGAGCTGTATACATAAAATAATTATATTTTTAATTGAGACAGCCTGCAAAGTTTCTTAGTTTTTTTTTTTCACATTTTTTAAGCAATAAAATATGGTTGCAAATTAGGAAAATACTCCTAAATCTTTGGGTTATAATGCAGGATATAACTTTGGATGAGTACAAGGTATGTACTACAATACATTTGCAAAGCAACTCAACTTTTTATTAAATGCAGAAGTAAAATAAGATGAACATACAAGTGATTCAATAACTACAACTTTTGAAAAATAATGAAACACCAACCAAAATCTAGAATTTAAGTAATTGGAAAACTATTTTTTTTACAGATTTAGGGTGTTTTGAAACAGTCGTTTCTTGTTCTGTTCCAAAAACATCTTTCTTGTTAAGAATGGGCAGGGGTCCCAATAGATTGGAACAGTAATATCTATGTTGCTTTGCTGTGATCTCTTTCCAGTAGATGAGAAACAGACAGTAAATCTAAGGTGTATTACTTTGTAGAAATTTACTTTTTAAACTAAGGAGTATGGTTCATTATGATCATGCAGGACCTCAGTATTCTGCCATACCTTCTAAACAGAGATGTGGATCTCTGGAACGACAGTAATTAGACAAGTCTGATGGTCAACAGAGCTGAGTGCTCCTGTGCTATGAAAAAGACACCGCCAGTCTCTTCTGGCGGCGATCTATCAGTAGAGATTGAAAAGATGAGAGGTGAAATTTAACAGACTGGATCCTTCTCTCCCCTGACAGTCTGGTGGGGAGAGTTGGGAAGACCCTTCCTCCAAGAAAGAGTTTCCTCCTGGAGGGTCACTTTAAGGTTCAAAATCCAGTAAAAAAAAAAACCTTTTAAAAAACTATATATATTATAGGGATCCACTTAATCTTTGGCAGCGGTTTCAGGTAGGCACAAAGTCTCTTGGTACAAACGAGATTTTCTAATAAACGGAAAAAGCCTTTACTGGGCAAAAATTAACAAAGTAAACAAAACAGTCCATATAAATGAAACAAGCTTTGCAGACCTGGTCAGCTTCTTGCAGAGCTGATCAGTATACCAGAGGTGTTTCCAGCTCAACTCCCCGCACTAAATGAGGCTGTTGAACTGTCTTTTATAGCCTGTTTCAAGCACTGGAACTGGAGGCAACGGAACGGCCAGTCCCTCCCAGCTCTAATGGCCATTCCTAAAACCCGGACCCAATAAAAAAAAATACCTCTCAGCATTATACATGTTGGAGCCTGCTTCTCTGGGTCCTACATCACCGAAGCTTGGCACCTTGGTGACATATACCTGCCCTTCAGAACCTGTCCAGCTGCCACCGTGTATATATACAGTATACAGTACAGACCAAAAGTTTGGACACACCTCATTTAAAGATTTTTCTGTATTTTCATGACTATGAAAATTGCACATTCACACTGAAGGCATCAAAACTATGAATTAACACATGTGGAATTATATACTTAACAAAAAAGTGTGAAACAACTGAAAATATGTCTTATATTCTAGGTTCTTCAAAGTAGCCACCTTTTGCTTTGAAGACTGCTTTGCACACTCTTGGCATTCTCTTGATGAGCTTCAAGAGGTAGTCACCGGAAATGGTTTTCACTTCACAGGTGTGCCCTGTCAGGTTTAATAAGTGGGATTTCTTGTCTTATAAATGGGGTTGGGACCATCAGTTGTGTTGTGCAGAAGTCAGGTGGATACAAAGCTGGTAGTCCTACTGAATAGACTGTTAGAATTTGTATTATGGCAAGAAAAAAGCAGCTAAGTAAAGAAAAATGAGTGGCCATCATTACTTTAAGAAATTAAGGTCAGTCAGTCCAAAAAATTGGGCAAACTTTGAAAGTGTTCCCAAGTGCAGTTGCAAAAACCATCAAGCGCTACAAAGAAACTGGCTCACATGAGGACCTCCCCAGGAAAGGAAGACCAAGAGTCACCTCTGCTTCTGAGGATAAGTTTATCTGAGTCACCAGCCTCAGAAATCGCAGGTTAACAGCAACTCAGATTAGAGACCAGGTCAATGCCACACAGAGTTCTAGCAGCAGACACATCTCTACAACAACTGTTAAGAGGAGACTTTGTGCAGCAGGCCTTCATGGTAAAATAGCTCCTAGGAAACCACTGCAAAGGACAGGCAACAAGCAGAAGAGACAAGTTTTGGCTAAAGAACACAAGGAATGGACATTAGACCAGTGGAAATCTGTGCTTTGGTCTGATGAGTCCAAATTTGAGATCTTTGATTCCAACCACCGTGTCTTTATGCGACGCAGAAAAGGTGAACGGATGGACTCTACATGCCTGGTTCCCACCGTGAAGCATGGAGGAGGAGGTGTGATGGTGTGCGGGTGCTTTGCTGGTGACACTGTTGTGGATTTATTCAAAATTGAAGGCATACTGAACCAGCATGGCTACCACAGCATCTTGCAGCAGCATGCTATTCCATCCGGTTTGCGTTTAGTTGGACCATCATTTATTTTTCAACAGGACAATGACCCCAAACACACCTCCAGGCTGTGTAAGGGCTATTTGACCAAGAAGGAGAGTGATGGGGTGCTACGCCAGATGACCTGGCCTCCACAGTCACCAGACCTGAACCCAATCGAGATGGTTTGGGGTGAGCTGGACCGCAGAGTCAAGGCAAAAGGGCTAACAAGTGCTAAGCATCTCTGGGAACTCCTTCAAAATTGTTGGAAGACCATTTCCGGTGACTACCTCTTGAAGCTCACCAAGAGAATGCCAAGAGTGTGCAAAGCAGTCATCAAAGCAAAAGGTGGCTACTTTGAAGAACCTAGAATATAAGACATATTTTCAGTTGTTTCACACTTTTTTGTTAAGTATATAATTCCACAAGTGTTAATTCATAGTTTTGATGCCTTCAGTGTGAATGTACAATTTTCATAGTTATGAAAATATAGAAAAATCTTTAAATGAGGTGTGTCCAAACTTTTGGTCTGTACTGAATATATATATCCACACGCACACAAATGTACACACACATACAGTATATATATATTCTGAGATATATATTTTCCTCTTTTATGGAAAGTATACGAATGCTGCTTTATTTTTATGTATGTAGAAAAGATCGCACATTGCATCTACAAAAATGAGGATTTTCTGGCAGATCTAAATTACAGTTTGTGGCTAAATTTTCTAAAGCAATCAATGCTGATATATTTTGGGACCAGTGCATATGAAAATCTTCAATTTTCTTTTTTCTTTTCTTTGTGTGACCTTACTCAACAAAAAACCAGACACACACAGATTATAATATACCGTAATAGTAATATAAAAGGAAATCCTAAAACCCTGCTGGGATAGTTCTACTGTGAGATTTCCTGCTGGAGGTTAACACTCTGGTTATTAAATTTACATTGGAATTATACATTCACAGAACAAGGAATGGTTAGATTGTCATTGTACAAAGATGAAAAATTATCAATGCAAAGTGGAGAACAATTGTTAGCGTTTCCTGGCCTATAACTTCAAATAAAAAAATCTATATATAATCACATTTTAACCTGTTTATTAAATGCATTTAGTTAACATAAAACAAAACAAAAACAATTATATAAAATTATTAAAGTGTCATATTTGGTGAACAGAAGATTTTTCTCTAATTAGTGGAAATTGATAATTTTTTAACTATCTTTTCCTGATTTTTTTTAAGGCACTTTCAATACATGAAAAACATACAAAATGAGACAATCACAACAGGGTAAAACAAATGTATCCAGCTATAATTGAAGAATAAAGTGAAATTCTAACCAAGTACCTAGGATTACCCTTGAACACCATTTTCCTATTTAAACCTAAATAAGTGCAACATTTTGTGCTAATATTTTAAATATATTTTTTAGAGGAGTCTCTTTTTTTTCTGAAAGAATTCTAGCTACTTTTAGCCACCACTAGAGGGAGCTTTCTGCATACAGTTGTCTGAGAATTTTAGAAAACAGGCTAACAGCAGAAAAAGGAATAATATTAATTAATAAAAAAAACTTACTTGTCTTTGCAAACATCTGCAGGTTCCGTAATCTCCACCGGTCCTGCAGCAATGACATTACATACATCGTTCATGTGAATGCTGCTGCCAACCACTGGCCGCTGTGCTTTCATGAATGATGCATGTGACGCCATTGCTGCAGGACCAGCAAGAATCCTAAGGCCCAGCGCTGGAGGATTGTTTTTTTTATTATTAATTAGATTGCTGGAAACTTCTTTAGGGAGAACCTACATTCTGCTAAAATATTCTTATATTTTATAGGAATGCTGTTGATGAGTTGGGACCCATGAAACACGCCACATTTGCTTAAAAAAAAACACTCAAGTGCGCTGCTCCTACATGAGATTGCAGAAGTAAGAAGAAAGAAGCATGAAGAACTTTATGGCTCCATATACCGCTCCCACAGAGCGGTATACGAACCCATAGACTTAGTGGTCACATGGAAATGAGCACTTCAGTGTGGTGTTTGGAGCAACTAGTAGGGGGTCTCAAGACTGGGCTCACCACCAGCAATCAGTAAAAGGTCTCAAGACTGGGCTCACCCCCAACAATCAGTAGGAGGTCGAAAGACTGGGCTCACCCCTAGCAATCAGTAGGAGGTCTCAAGACTGGGCTCACCCTCAGCAATCAGTAGGGAGTCTCAAGACTGGGCTCACCCCCAGCAATCAGTAGAATATTGCAACCCATATATTAAAAACTTTTCTGCAAATGATTGGTACCCTTTAAACTCAGTAATAAAACATTAAGCACATAAGCTGCCCCTAGTGGTGGCTGAAAGCAGCCAGAATTTTACTTTAATTTTATGTCCAAGTTGGACATTTGGATCTCTGTAAAAGAATAACTAAGCTCTGAAAACAGTAAAGATATATTAACAAATAAATCGGCACATTATGCTGTGCCGATAAACTGACCATACTTTCTAGCAGAAAAAAAATCAGTTTTAACAGTACTGTCTAAGCAAAGGCACTGTGAGAGGCGTCTACTTCTTCACATCAACGCTAAAAAAATGGCTAAAATGAAAGGAACGGTGACTTCAGTATCAGTGAGGTTCGCATTATAATATCAAATATTAAAATGTGTTTCATAGATCAGTGTGAAAAAAAATCTTTGATGGAGTGTTTGTTACATTAAAGGGGGTCTCTAGATTTAGAAAACCATATAAGAAATTATTGGTTAATAGCAGGGAGTCCACCATTTAGGATTTTCATTGCCAGGCTAGAATAGAGAGAAGATATAAAAAGGATCTGGAGGACCTGATCTCTATTAGATAGCACGCTTATGTAAATGGACACTGTGCAATGCTTTATTTCCCCTGTGGAGACGCTGCAGGGAAATAGAACACATTAAAAGTAATTTCTATCTATACCAAAGATTTTTTTTTTCAATTTCCAGAACTTTCTCAATGTAATAAGAGATTCTAGAACTTATAATACTGTATTCAACCCTCATTTTTCTCATGAAGAAATACTGACACATCTAGTGCCTGATATGGAGGTAGACCACACAACTGCTATAAAACCGGTGGTGAGAGGGGGGCCAGGAAATGAACTGCTTTCCTTCTTCCCATCACATAGTCACAGTGCACCTGTAGACACTCCTATAGGGAGCTCACTGCAAAAAACAGCCAGCTCGACACTAGTCCTATAAATCCACATAGCATTTAGCTCCCCCTAGTGTTGGCTTCAAACTAAGATAAATCTGTTATGCATATAACGCAATTGCAGGGTTTTGGATCGAGACCCGGCAATATACTTAACGTCTGTAAGTAAATCTAGAATAGCAAAACTTAATTCTTGAGATACTGTGTACTCTCCTGTCCAAGTGCTATATTATGAAAGTCTAATATGAGGAGTCCCCAACCACTTAACACAGTGGTAACTTTGGGCATTGCACAAAGTGGCAAAACTTCCACAAAACTTCAATTAAGAAACAATCCTGTATACAATAAATTACTATACATAAATCAAAATCTCTAAAAGTTCTGAATCTGAAAACAGAATATAAAACCCAAAAAGAAGAAGACACAAAACTGAAGTCACATTAAATACAAATCAGTGCAGAGAATGCGGTAATTTCCAGGTGAAGTAAGAAACTCTTCAAGTGATTTCTTCATCATCCTTAGGCAATGAATTGAAGACTGTCCAAAGCATCAAGGGATTGTCACAGTTGTGCTTCTTCTCCCAATGTTTGAAGAGTTCATTTTGGTTTTCCAACATTTGCGTACAGAGCAAGCAGTTGTAATGGCTTCGGTGGTGGAATCTGATTTGCGATGAAGCAATTACACTTTGGCTCAGGTTATCCTTCCCTTCCGCTGATGGAGAGGACGCACTTGTAGAAATTTCGAAAGTGGCTAGGTCAGAATCAAAGATAGGTTCCTTCAATCCACCTGTAGCGGCCGACACCTTGTCACTGCTCCCGCCCTTAGCCTCGTTTCGTCTCTCATTCAGTAACCTCCAGTGATGGGTGGCTTGTTTAACCACCTCCTCCTGGACTCCTTGTCGGCTTTCCAGGACTCCTTCTGGCAATATTTCTTGAGATTCATCTCCGTGAACACTGAACAAATGGAGCTTCATATCCGAAAAAGTCGGACCTACGAAATGACAACGTCCACATCTGATCTGTAATTTGATCTCATCGGTAGGTCCGATGATGGGGTTGTCCTCATTTGTGAGGCTCTTATTCCTGGAAAGAAAACCACAGTCAGTCATCTCAAGAAAAGACGAACCTTTGGGTCTCTCTGCAACACCAGTCTTTAAACTTGTCTATAAAATCTTATAGAAAATGCATTAATTTAAATCAAACACTGAGAGATTTTTTTTTTTTTTTTTACAAACCGTTGTTAATTTTTAGTTCCCAATTGCATGATTTTAATTTTATTTTCTGCCCATTATTATGGGGCCAACCACCTTGTCTGAGTATTTAGAGATGTGCCTTACAGAGCCACATGGACCATAGGCAGCAACGTACAAGCTCTACCTCACTCCTGCAAGGGAGTTTTCTAGGCATGCTCTGTGATCTGTGCAGAGGTCATTCTGAAGGGAGGTGGAGGAGGTGAGCTGTGACCATCACTTATTATGAATGGTGGATTCAGCTGTGTTAACAGGTGTTACTTGTCATTGTAATCCTGCCTCTGATAATAATGAGATGACTGTTAAAATGGGAAAAACTGTGAACAAGCTGCAGCCACGGGAGCGAGGTATACGTAAATAGCTGATTGCAGCTGAGCTACACAAATCTGTAACTCTCATAGAAATTAATCTTCCATGCACAGGGTTAAACATTTGGTGGTCAGTGATTATAAGCCTGCTCACACTGGCTTGTAAAGTGCTGTGGAATATGTTGGTGCTATATAAAATGATTATTATTACATTTGCACAAAATTATCAATACTAGATCGTTCTGTGTGCATAGTCTGTCATTGTTCTCGACAGCACGAGTTCTGTTTACACAGAACGATGTACTGATGAGAGTGATGTACTGCTGAGAGTGATGATCTTTTGTGCTGCACATTTGCCCAACGAATGACCATTTTGCTCATTCGTTGGGCAAACATTTCTTTATACAATGAATAACACTTGTGCAATTTACCAATAAACTTTCTCTATTATTTTTTTTTTTTTTAAGATCTCCACTTTCAGCCATTTCAATAGAAAACTTCACTGTATTTCCAGAGCACGAAAAAAAAAAAGGGTGTTGATACAAGGCACAAGGGAGGTAAGAGTGGTTAATAAAGCAGAGAAGAAATAAATGAATAGAGAAGGGGTGCAGGGAACAAGGTTAAACCTTGATCGAGCACATTCATATGTAAAATAAAAAAATAAAAAAAAATTCTCTTTTTTTTTTTCTTTCTCCCTCCCCTTTTAGGGGCGTTCCTTATGCTTTTTGGAGCCATTTTCACCTACTTAAAAGCCCTCAGTTGTTGTGTCCTGTTCATTTGGTTTTTATACCTTGAGAAAGGCGCCGGTTCGGCGCAGAAACGCGTTGGTATTAATAAAAACCGTCTTGGAATCCCCAGCCTCTTCATTCCTGCAGCGCAGCCCGCCTAAACGTGCCAGCTTCCAATTTTTGCCATTACCTCTGAAAGAACCATTTCCTCCAGCCACGGGGCAGCAGCAGAAGCTTTTGATGCGTTTATAGGTGTTGTGCCTGCACACAACATCTTTAGGTGAGTGCTACCATTGGTTATACCTACCCCTTGCCAGACGGTATTGCCCTATTTTGTGTGCGCTTTTGTCCCTCTCCAGAGCTTCAGGACACAGCCAATGGAAAGTGACAGATTGGTCTAAGGTGTTGTGGTCAGATGAATCCAAGGTCGATCTGTTTGGTAGTGATGGGAAGCACTATATATACCGCCAATTGGAAAAAGTAATGATGTAAGGTACCAAACACCTGCAATGAAACATGCTGGAGGCAATGTCATGGTTTGGTGCTGCTTTTCTGCATCTGCCATTATCTCTCTGCATAGAATTGATGGAAATATGAATGCTACCATGTACAAAGATATCCTGGAGAATGTAATGGTGCCACGTGGTAAAACCAAAGTAGGCAGGGGATGGAAATTACAGCAAGACAATGATCCTAAGCACACATCCAATTTAGTCTAAATTGGTTAGCAAAGAAAAATGTTTGCCTGTTGCAATGGCCAAGCCGATCACCTGATTTACACCCTATAGAGCAGGATTCCCCAACTCCAGTCCTCAAGGCTCACTAACAGGCCATGTTTTCAAGATTTCCTTAGTATTGCTCAGGTGATAATTGCATCACCTGCACAGGCAATAATTCCATCACCTGTGTAATACTAAGGAAATCCTGAAAACATGATCAGTTGGTGGGCCTTGAGGACTGGAGTTGGGGAACCCTGCTATAGAGCACCTTTGGGATGAGTTAGGGCCCGTACCCATAGCAATAAAGATGAATTTTTGCAGATTTGCAAATGGAATGGAGCAAGATCCCTCAAGATGTCTTGAACACCCGAGTGTCTTCAATTCCCCGTCAGTGTGGTGCAGTAATTAAAGCAAGAGGTTGTGCTACAAAATACTAAGTTCTGGCATTGTAAGCAATGAATTACTCTCTATGTTGTGATCAATAAATAGTAAATTCAAAACTTTTGGCAGTCAGTTTTCTTAAATTAAATGACCATACCTATATTCAAAAGCATTTTGGTTAAAATTAAGGTCTTGCATGATGACAACTTCATGCACATTCAATTCATCAACAGGGAAATGGCGTCACAGCAACCAGACAGAAAAAATCACACTTTAAAAAAATGCAAAACTTTTGGTCGCCACTGTAAGCGTCACGCTAAAATGATGACATTGCGCAGGGAATCCTGGATGGTAAGAGATTCACGAACCTCCAGTTCAACAGCCAGAGACTAATGACCTGTCTGATGGACCGGAGTCCCTGCAAATCGATCGGCTAACTATACATCCCGGGATATCATCGTAAGACCCAACATTGTGGAGATGCTCTGAGCTAGTCGTCTAGCCTTTACAATTTGGACTTTGTCAAAGTCGCTCAGATTCTAATGCTTGCTCATTTTCCTTACATCATTATCTTCGAGAACTGTGTTGCCTGATACATCCCACATTTTGATAGGTGCTGGTAGAACTAGATCATCAATGTTGAGATATTAGCAAACAAATATTTGGCATCTAATGAGTTAACATTAGTTAAGTCCAAGTGGGTGTTATTATATATTTTTCACTGGGGGAGTGTACTTCTGCCTCCCGTATAACACTGACAAATCATAAGCAGGCAGCAACATAGATGTGCAGACGGACTTGTGACGATGTCATCAGGGTCCACATGTCCTGCCAGCCGGAGTGTGTAGCCTAAATAAGCATTGAAGATATATTACACAGCGCAGAAGTGTGGAGCTGTTAAAAAAGTTGTCCGCTACTTGGACAACCCCTGTTCATACTCCTCGCTTGGCCACGATAAAATAATAAAGCTTATACTCACCTCCCCGTGCTGGCGCCGTTCCCGCGGTGTCGCGCTTGCTCTCCTCTTGGCCCCTGTGCTATTGTTGTGACACCGGCACCCAATCAGCGCTGGCGTCACTGTCCCCGACTCCTGTCGAAATGAGCATGAAGAAGAAGTCAGATCAGCTACAGCCCGGACTTCCTCTTCGATTTGTCCGAAGGCAGGGATAGTGACACCAGTGCTGATTGGGCGCCGGCATCACATGTCACAACAACAGCACGGGGACCCCGGGACCACAAGTGCCGACACTGCTGGAACGGCGCCTGCAAGGGAGATGAGTATAAGCTTTATTATTTTATCGGGGCAAAACATTTTGATCAAGAAGGGGATGTCCAAATAGTAGACAACCCCTTTAACTCCAGGTAATATTTCCAGAACTGAATGAATTTCCACTCAATGACTGAAAGCAGAAACCTATAAAAGCACAAGGAACTGAAACAAAGCATATTGGCCAAGTGAATAACTTTTCATTTTAGAATTAAGTGTTTTTTTTGTTTCTTTTTCCTAACACCGGTATATTTTAATTTATTTTCCCTCTAACCCAGGGACAAGTACATGTTAGCAAAAAATGTATGTAGCAATAATATGTCAGATATTTGAGAATTATTTATCATTCCAGATGGCACCTAGAGGGTTCGGCCCTTGCTAATTATTATTATTATTATTTATTATTATAGCGCCATTTATTCCATGGCGCTTTACATGTGAAAAAGGGGTATAATACAAGAACAATTACAATAATCTTGAACACAATGTGACAGAGACTGGTACAGGAGGAGCGAGGACCCTGCCCGCGAGGGCTCACAATCTACAAGGGATGGGTGAGGATACAGTAGGTGAGGGTAGAGCTGGTCGTGCAGTGGTATGGTGGAGCGGTGGTTACTGCAGGTTGTAGGCTTGTCTAATAAGTTTATCCCTAAAATCTGTGGGGAATCCGGCAGCATGTGTGCAATGTTTCTACAGCAATGGACTTCTCATGTAAAGCTGAGACATGCTGACCCCACTGATCAGTTGTTTGCTGCTGCCAGTCAGCAGGATATACACAATGTGCAGAGCTGGAACAGCGCAGAGCTGGAACAGCACAGCTCCATACACTGTGTACTCTTCATTCTCAGGTACTGTAGCTAAGCTCCCATTTACTGCAGTAGGAGTGGAGTTGCAATACCAGAAAGCGGTCACTACTTAGTGTACTCAGTGGTGCGGTTTCAGCTCAGTGGAAGTGCCGGGTGGTGATCCCCCACCGGTCTGATAAAGGACAAACACTGATATCCAAAAGTTGATAAAACTGTAAACCTATTCCTTTACAAAGACTAATCCCGAGTAGTAATACATCTCATAGATCAGAGCTGTGCGGAGGATTCTGGCGACTGCTGGAATCAGTTGACATCAAAACCGTGTCGCTGCTATAATGCAAAGTCATCTGTGCTTCATTCCGGGATAGATCCTTCCTTCACATTAAGAATATACAAGAAATGTCTGACAGCTGGTCTGCCCTTTTCAGTGACTCTCATAGACTTAAAGAAATGGTGCAAGCACCTCTCCCAGCAGTCTGCATTTAGATAGGACTGTCTTCTCTGGAAAATATGGATTAGGGAAGGAGTTATACAATTTGATTTTTAGATGTGTTAGTTGTCACCATTAGTCAAAAACCTGCAGTAAGTTTTAGTCTACAATCTTCATCTATTCAGTTTTAGACTCCTGAAATGCACCCTGCTCCTAGTTTCAGACCTCTCTCTTTTGGATGTCTTTTCCAGGAATACATGCTGGATTGGAGGTCTGTGTATCCTGGGTGCTGAATGTTTTACCCGCTCTTGTGTATCAGCACAGCTTCATTATTATAATCTTACTGCACTACCTTTTATAATGCTTCGCTATTCTCTCCTCTCTGTTGTGTACAACATCCACTCATCCTCCCAATGCTACAATATATGGATAGAAGCTGGGCACACACTTCTTAATCAATTAAATCAGGTTTTCCATCCAGCCCCATTGCCCCCCATGTATAACATCCAGCCCCATTGCCCCCAGCGTATAACATCCAGCCCCATTGCCCCCAGAGTATAACATCCAGCCCCATTGCCCCCAGCATATAACATCCAGCCCCATTGCCCCAGGTGTGTAACATCCAGCCCCATTGCCCCCCAGCATATAACATCCAGCCCCATTGCCCCAGGTGTATAATATGCAGCCCCATTGCCCCCCATGTATAACATCCAGCCCCATTGCCCCCAGCGTATAACATCCAGCCCCATTGCCCTCAGCATATAACATCCAGCCCCATTGCCCCCCATGTATAACATCCAGCCCCATTGCCCCCCATGTATAACATCCAGCCCCATTGCCCCCAGCGTATAACATCCAGCCCCATTGCCCCCAGCATATAACATCCAGCCCCATTGCCCCAGGTGTATAACATCCAGCCACATTGCCCCTTGTGTATAACATTCGGACCCCCACCATGCCGTCTGCCTTTACTAACATGTGACATAACTGCAGGTAAAGAGCTCACTGATACCATCGTGGTCCTGTAATAGGAGCTATCGGTGTAACCAGTCCGTTCTTGACATTTCCTCCCTCCTAAATCTTCCCCCATCACCTGTGAGTGATATTAAGATATTAAGTGGAAGGAACCGCAGCAACTCAGCCACGAAGTGGAGACCACATAACATTACAGAGCGGGGTCACCAAGTGCTGAGGATCAGAGCACAAAAAAGTCACCAACGCTCTGCTGACTCCAATAGTCCAAATCTCCTCTGGTATTAACACGAGCTCTAAAACTATGCAGGGAGCATCATGGTAGAGCAACTGCACACAAGCCTTACATCACAAAGCACAATGCCAAGTGTCAAATGCAGTGGTGTAAAGCCGCCACCACTGGTGTAGTTGAAACGTGCTCTGTGGAGTGTTGGACTGCACTTGGCTATTTGGGACCTGATGGAGGAGTGTGGGTTTGGTGAATGCCAAAAGAGAACGTTACCCACCTTGCTGAATTGTGTCCGCTGTACAGATTGTGGAGGAGGATAATGCTATGGGCTTGTTTTTTAGGGCTGGCCTCAGCTCCTTATTTCTAGTGAAGGTAAATATCAATGCATCAGCATACAAGACATTTTGGACAATTGTAGCTTCCACCTTTGTGGGAACAGTTTGGGGAAAGGCCTTTTCTGTTCCTCATGACTGTGTTCTAGTGCACAAAGCAAGGGCCATAAAGACATGGCTGGGGGAGTTTGGTGTGGAAGAACGTGACTGGGCACGCAGAGACCTGACCTTAATCCAATCAAACACTGATGTTGGACAAGAGGTCCTGACTCACAATCTTTAATCTAATTCTGGATGCATGAAAAGATTCCCACAAACTCCAAAATCTTGTAAAAAGCCTTCCCAGAAGGGTGGAAGCTGTGAAACACGTGTTTGCCCCCTTCCTGATTTCTTATTCTTTTGCATGTTTGTCACACTTAAATGTTTCAGATCACAAAACAAAATTTAATTAGACAAAGGTGACACAAGTAAACACAAAATGCAGTTTTTTAATGAAGGTCTTTATTATTAAGAGAAAAAGAAATCCAAACCTACAGGGCCCTGTGTTAAAAAAGTGATTGGCCCCCACCTTAAAACATAAATTAACTTTGGTTTATCACATCTTTGGGAAGCTGAGTACAATTTCCCTAGCCACACACAGTGTCACGGGTGTGTCAGAGGTGAAAGACAGTCACCCTGCAGTTGGTTGCAGGAGATCTCTACGTTTGGCATTACAGACATCTTCTTAGAGGCTGGCTGTCTCTAGAACCCAGTGGCTACCTCCCTCTGGCTAATTAGCTCCCTGGCCTGGGTGTATAAATACCTGGTGTGTCTGAGAGGGAGGTGCTGGGGATATTCATTACTACTTGTGAGGCTTTAGCAAGAGCAGTACTTCATCCTCTCTGGAGCTTGAGGCCGTGTGCGCATTTGTCTGGAGTCGCCTAAAGCTAAGCAATTCCCCCCTGTTTGTCTACCCTTGCTGTCTATAGAGTTTAGTAGAGATCGACTAGTGCTCATCTCCTTCCTTCCCTAGCCTTAACCATACGCCAGGGAAAGTCAGGGCGAGGCAAGCGTGCAGCGTTTGGTGAAGAGCCAATATAGGGACAGTAGTTGAGACAGGGTGACACTAGACCAGACTAGGAGGTCTCCACTTCCCCCTTTCCCTAGTGTCTGGGCTCCCTTTCCCTCTGTGTTGCACCAAGTCGTTCCCACACCTTGCGTGACACACAGGCCTCATTACTGCCACACCTGTTCTCAATCAAGAAATCACTTAAATAGGACCTGCCTGAAAAAGTGAAGTAGACCAAAAGCTATACATCATACTGAGATCCAAAGAAATTCAGGAACAAATGAGAAACAAAGTAATTTAGATGTATCAGTCTGGAAAAAGTTATAAAGCCATTTCTAAAGCTTTGGCACACCAGCGAACCACAGTGAGAGCCATTATCCACAAATGGCAAAAAAACATGGAACAGTGGTAAACCCTCCCAGGAGTGGCCGGCCAAAATTATCCCAAGAGAGCAGCGATGAAACTTCCAAGAGGTCACAAAAGACCCCACAACAACATCCAAACATCTGCAGGCCTCACTAAGTTATTAGGTTTAGGGGGCAATCACTTTTTCACACAGGGCCGTGTAGGTTTGGATTTCTTTTTCCCTTAATAATAAAGACCTTCATTTAAAAACTGCAATTTATGTTCATTTGTGTTATCTTTGTCTTATATTTAAATTTATTTAAAGGGAATCTGTCACCCCCTGTCACTTATCTGACCTCTAATATGGGCATACAAGTGATAGAAATGTAAATCTATACTTACCTGTATGCCTCATATTAGAGGTCTTGTTGCTGTGAAATGTCTTTTTATTCAATCAAGTTTCTGATGCTTGCAGGCCCGGGGCCTGGAAGAAATCCCCCCTTCCCTGCATGCCACAGTGCCTGGATTTGGCTGCTGCAAACTGCACATCACAGGGCACTGTGACATGCAGGGGAGGTGGAAAACATTATAATTCACACAGTAGACAGGGATTTCTTCCAGGCCCCGGGACTGGAACACATCAGAAACTTGAATTAATAAGAGATTTCACAGCAACAAGACCTCTAATATGAGGCATACAGGTGTATATAGATTTACATTTCTATCACCTGTATGCCCATATTAGAGGTCAGATAGGTGCCACGGGGTGACAGATTCCCTTTTAATTTATTTTGGGATCTGAAACATGCAAAAGAATAAGAAATCAGGAAGGGGGCAAACACTTTCACACCACTGTAGCTGCAAAGGGAGGATCAACTCAACATTACTGTCTATGGGTTTAAAATGGGATGTCATAAGACCTACTGTAGATGTAATGTGTAGGTGTCCCCAATACACGACACAGACAAAAGTATCTAACATTGAGAGAAGAAAGTTGTCAGAGCCAGGAGCAGAGTTTTAACCGACTTTTGACAGATTTTGCAGAACACCACGCTAAGTGAAGGACCAAAAGTGGGTTTACACGGGAAGATTTATGCCTATGGCTAGCAAAAATTGACTTTCAAGTTGGCTCTTGGGCACATGTGTATGGGAATTGAATGATCGTTAATATGATTGGTCAATCTTTATACAGTTTCCATATTGTCGACAGTACATCCCTGGTTTAGGCCGCATAATTGATCCGGCCAATCAACGAACAAGTATTGTGCTCGTTCATCAGCTAATTGCTGCCATGTTTACAAAGCCCAATGATTGGGAACAAGTGTTTTTACGAGTGCTCATTCTGGCAATTATCGGCCTATGTAAAGGAGCCTTTGAACACTGCAGCAAAATGATAGGAAGTTTTTAATAATGACCATTTAGAAAGCTTCCTAATTCTGCAAATCAGTGGTAAGGTGCACATAGCCTTAAAATTAAAACATTTTAAAGAAATATTGCAAATAGATGGATGGAGAAGCACAGCTTGTATACATGGGTGTAAGGTCTAAAAAATCCTAACTGCGAAAGAACATAAGGTATGAAGCGAACCAGCGATTTTGCAAAGAACTTAGATAAAATATTACAAGAACACTTACCTATGTAATAATAAATTATCTTCAGTTTTCACCTTGAGAGTCAGGTTTCCTTTCTCTGGTTGCTTATAAGATTCAGTGCTTATAATAACTCTATGCACCTCTTTAAGGTGACCGAAATAAACCCTAATGTGTCCAAAGACCTTGGCACAGAACTCGCAGCACATTAACTTCTTGAGACGGCTCTCGCTGTGGTGGAGCTTCATGTGTGTGCTGAGACTACCCGAGTGCACGTAGGTCTTACGACACAGACGACAATGGTAGGGTCGCTTGTTGCTGTGACTGTTCAGGTGATCTTGTAGGTGATGCTTGAGCTGGAAGCTGTGATCACATACATGACACTTGTAGAACACCTTCGCTGTACTCTTTTGAGTCAAAAAAGAATTGTCCCCTTGCCTCCATCGGTGGAGACGGCTGCCAATCAGCCTACTTCTAAGATAACATTCAGCCATATTTGATTGAAAAATAGGGTTAGAGGCATTCAGTGATGCCAAGCTCTGAATCTCCACCATCGGCTTTGGCATTATACTTCGATACTTCTTCAATGACACTTCGCTTTTACCACCACTATCACCCTGAGCTTTGCATTTATCTTTGCACACAATGAGCTTGTTTCCAACCAGTCTCATTTTTGTTTGATAACCCAACATGTCGCTGTAGGTTTTTCGCTTCTTCCCTCGTTTCCTTCCTAAACTACAATTTTGTTTGCTCAAGAAGTCCGAATCAGATGTCAAAGTTGGTTGGCATGGGCAGTCCAGACTGGAGACATTTAAGATACTCCCAGAAGGAGAAGGAACGTGGACTTGGCAAGGGTCCGTCTGTGCTCCAGTTTGACCCAAATTTGGCAATGTTACATTAGTTTCCAAAGTAATCGATTTCTTAATTTTTGAATATGGCAAAATGGGCAATTTTCCTTTAGGAACGGGTTGGAGAAGATGAAGTGGATTGCCAAAAACAACCGGAGAGAGAACAGTTAATGAGTTTGTAGAGTCAACAACTCTGGTGCTTTCATATTTAACTAAAGAACCACTGTCTGCTGAACCAAATGTCTTCTCTGGATTCTCGATGAGCTTTACGGGGTTTCCAGTGCAGAAAGTTGGACTTAGACTCTTTTTTATACATGGAATTATTGAGTTATTTACTTTGCTAAATTCTGGTCCGCTTCGTAAGAAAATCCCGCTTTCTAAACCCGATTCTTCTACCACCATGAAAGTTTTTTCTGTTTCAGTCTTAAGGTCTAATTTAGGAGAGACTTCAGAAGGTCTACCTTGATTGACCTCTACATAAGACTTTTCTGTTTTTGGCTTACAAGCAGCCTTTGTTTTCTTAATAAAGAACTTCTTGCTGCGAGTGGGTTGGTACCTTGGAATGGGTAATTTGAGATTTTCTTGCAAAGGTATCGCTGTGGTTTGTATCACAGATCCACCCATTGGTGATGTGACTTGTGGTAGAGCTACAAAGGAGAATGTACCATCATGACCAGCAACTTTCATCAAAGTATAGTTCTGAGTGTTAACAACCAAAGGTTTAGCTCCAGGCACAGCAACATCAGATAGAGAGGGAGGATAACTGGATGACGAATATGAAGGAACAATCTTTGGCGTCACTTTCGGTGCAATCGTTCTAAAGTGAGTTATGTTGGGAACAGCCTTCCTGCAGTGCATAGTCCCAGTTGATCCAGTGTGGATCTTTGATTCACCTGTAAAATATAAAACATATCACCATAATAGGAAAATGCAAAGGACAGCAAGACAGCAACTCTATTTCCAAATTTAAGGAGAAATTACCAAACTTAGTTCTTTGAGGGCCCATGGGTGTAAGTCATCTTCTCCTACTTTATTGTTAATTTTTACAGTGACACATTTCTTCTCTGATATGATTACCTAGACAGCTTTTGTTTGATGTTAGATTGAGAAGAATATCAAAGGTAAATAAACACCTTAAAGAGACAAAGCAACAGGATAAGACAGTTTACACCCATGAACCCTCAAAGAGCTAAGGTGAATTATTTCTGCATCCCTTTTCATATTTATAGGATATTTAATGGATTGACACAAATAAAATGTAGCGCCTATATCTAAAAATACACAGCTCAAAAAAATAAAGGGAACACTCAAATAACACATTCTAGATCTGAATGAATGAAATATTCTCATTGAATACTTGGTTCTGTACAAAGTTGAATGTGCTGACAACAAAATCACCCAAAAATCATCAATGGAAATCAAATTTATTAATCAATGTCCTTAAAACAAGTCAAAATGAGGCTCAGTATTGTCGTGTCTCGCTCCATCCACCAACGTCACGTTGCACCACAGACTGTCCAGGAGTTGGAGGATGCTTTAGTCCAGGTCTGGGAGGAGATCCCATAGGAGACCATCCGCAACCTCATCAGGAGCATGCCCAGGCGTTGTAGGGAGGTCATACAGGCACGTGGAGGCCACACACAATACTGAGCCTCATTTTGACTTGTTTTAAGGACATTACATCAAAGTTGGATCAGCCTATAGTGTGTTTTTCCACTTTAATTTTGGGGGTGACTCCAAATCCAGGCCTCCATTGGTTAATAAATTTGATTTCCATTGATGATTTTTGTGTGATTTTGTTGTCAGCACATTCAACTTTGTACAGAACCAAGTATTCAATGAGAATATTTCATTCATTCAGATCTAGGATGTGTTACTTGAGTGTTCCCTTTATTTTTTTGAGCAGTGTATATCAGTTAGGTCTTCTCAGGGTAGGGACAGATTCTAACAATGGTTAAAGGGATTAAACAGCCGCAATAGTGTAAAATCTAATATATATAATCGTCTTATACCGTCTGTCTGTCTTTCTGTCCAGGAAATCCCGCGTCGCTGATTGGTCCAGCCGCGGAAAATCAGCGATGCGGTATTTCAGAAAAAGATGGCGGCCGTTGGCGGCTCATCTGCCGCACGGAGGTCAGCGGCTCGCCTCAGAAGTACCCCGACCGGCGGCGCCGCTAACCTCCATGCGGCTAGGATGAGAGGGATACTTCTGCTGCGAGCAGCCGGTCATCTCCCGGCTGCTCACAGAGGAAGTACCCGCACAGGCAGCGCCGCTCCCCGGTCCTCACTAACATGATTCGCTGATTGGTCGCGGCCAGCGGCCGCGAACAAACAGCGATTTTGCCGCCAAATTTAAACACCGCTCTGCTGATTGCGCCCGGTCGGCCGCATACATATTCTAGAATACCCGATGCGTTTGAATCGGGCCACCATCTAGTAACAAATAATTGGTAGAAAACAGCAAAAATAGTAATACTCATTTTACCAAATCCCTTGACGCTCAAGTTTCAGCGCTTCCCCAGCAGCCTGTCAATCCGCATTTGGTCAGCTCCAGCAATGGCATGTCACGATGTCATGTAAACAATGTAGACAACCACTGGTTGCAGCAGTGGCCTCAGTAAGCTCGACACATTGCGTATAAAGGCTGTGATCGGCTACAGTGGTCACATGTTGTTTTGACAGGTTATTAATGGAAGTGTGTGAATGGAGACCACTGGAACCAAGAGTCAGGAATTGGGAAGGTGAATATAAGTCCTTTTGTTCTTACAAAATGTAACTTTTTTTTTCTGTGAACGGTTTAAAAAAAAAAAAAAAGAGGCAATTAAATAACAGGATGTTATAAACGACAACTACGTTGACTTTGCCGGATTAAGACAAGAATTGGACAGTAGGTCGGAAAAGCTCAAAATTGCCCGTTAAGGGTTTTGCAAAATTCCAAAATTTTACAAAATCAGAAGTCAACGGTGACTTTAGTTCCTTCTGTGATTGCAATCAATAAGTAAAATAGAAAATAAATAAAAGGGTCCTGTTTGTAACATGCTCAAGTGCGGTAAGTGCCCGCGAGCAGCTCACCAGGGCGGCACATGCCAAGAAAACACAGGAGTCTTTGAAGCTTTGCGCTGCAAGGAAAATGAAGACATTAATATTTAGTAAAAAAATGTACATTTTAATTGTAAGATCAAAGTAGGGAAATTAATTCATACTGAAATAAAAGGCTGTTATAGGAAGGTCATTAACGACTCCGCTGCCATCTAAGAAAACTCCGGATACTGATAACTTCTAGTAAAATTACCAGGTTCTACCCAACTCCGCAGGCGTCGGACTGAGAGGATCTGCCTGTCAAGAACAGCAGAGAATAAAGGAGGTGTTTTCCTTTGGTGGCCACATCATGAATGCTAGAAATTGCTTTTTCTTATTTAAGAACTGGGATCTTCTTGATTATAAGGATTGATAACGTAATGAAATAACCTTTAGGGAATATTCACAACGGCAAAAAAAAAAGCCACAGCTAAGAACCGCTAGTAAAAGACGTTTGGTTTTAGCGCGGTTTTATAAGGGGGGTAATAATTTAGTGTGGTTATCACCTTTCTGCTGCAAAAACATTGTCACATCCCGCGATAAAAAGTGACATGAAGCGCTTTGTTTTTTAAACGCTATACAAAATGCAACATAAGCCCTACATTTGGATTTTGATGCGGATTCCACACCACAAAAACGGATTCCTGCAGTTGGTCATATGGTTCAGCTTCACCTCCAGGGCTAGTGACTGGCTGCAGCAGCGGTTACATAAATGTTATAGGTTCAGCTTCACCTCTGGGACCTGTGATTGGTTGCAGTGGTTACATGACTGATGTTTCGCGTCACCTCTGATTGGCTACAGGTGCGGTCACATGAATGATCTTATAGGTTCAACTGTACCTCTGGGGCCTGTGATTGGCCACAGTGGTCACATGAATGATATTATAGGTTCAGTTTCACCTCTGTGGACAGTGATTGGCTGCAGCGGTCACATGAATGATGGCGGTCAAAGGTGACCAGCTGCTGATGGGAGTAATACGCTAGTTTTATTATGTAACTAGAACTGTGGAGCAAATTTCATAAAATTCTGAAAAAAAAAAATCTTTATAAATATTTCCAGTTCTTTTCTTAAATCTCAGATCTCGGGTATTTCTAACACTGTAAGTTATCCCGTCCTTAGGAAATATGGGACAAGTTGACGATTGTAGGGTGGTCTCAAGAGCGATCCTGAGAACAGGCCTCCAGACCCTCGTCTTGGACCGAGTGCGGGCCTCCGGACCCTCGTCGTGGACGGAGCCCGGGCCCCCGGACCTTCGTCATGGACGGAGCCCGGGCCCCCGGACCCTCGTCATGGACGGAGCCCGGGCCTCCCGACCCACGTCTTGGATGGAGCTTGGGCCTCCAGACACACGTCTTGGTCGGAGCTCGGTGCTCCGGACCCTCGTCTTGGTCGGAGATCGGTGCTCCGAATCCTCGTCTTGGAACGAGCCCGAGCCTCCGGACCCTAGTCTTGGACGGAGCTAGGGCCTCCGGACCCTCGTCTTGGACAGAGTTAGGGCCTCCGGACCCTCGTCTTGGACGGAGCTCAAGCCTCCGGACCCTCGTCTTGGATGGAGCTCGGGCCTCCGGACCATCATCTTGGAAGGTGCTCGAGCCTCCGGACCCTCGTCTTGGATGGAGCTAGGGCCTCCGGACCCTCGTCTTGGTCGGAACTCGGGCCTCCGGACCCTCATCTTGGAACGAGCCCGAGCCTCTGGACCCTCGTCTTGGATGGAGCTAGGGCCTCCGGACCCTCGTCTTGGAACAAGCCCAAGCCTCGTCTTGGACGGAGCTCGGGCTTCCGGACCCTCTTCTTGGACGGAGCTCGGGCTTCCGGACCCTCTTCTTGGACGGAGCTCAGGCCTCCGAACCCTCGTCTTGGACGGAGCTCGGGCTTCCGGACCCTCTTCTTGGACGGAGCTCGGGCTTCCGGACCCTCTTCTTGGACGGAGCTCAGGCCTCCGAACCCTCGTCTTGGACGGAGCTGAGGCCTCCGAACCCTCGTCTTGGACGGAGCTAGGGCCTCCGGACCCTCCTCTTGGACGGAGCTAGGGACTCCCCTCTATTCATTGTCTATGGCATGGTGGGAAACACACGTGCGCAGCGCTCATTTCCGGCCGTCACATAGACAATGAAAGAAGCAGAGCTCTGCGCACCAATCACATTGGGGGGTCTGGCCCGTTCTCAGATCTCTGGGGGTCTCCACAGTTGTGCCCCATTGATAAGGGATCATTTCCAGCCCCTTTAATACATTAATATACATTAGTCACGCTGTGGGGGCTTCATGTCTGTTCACTGCAGAATAAATAGTTGTGAAACTTTCCCCTTTGCCTTCTGCGCTTGCTGTCAGGGAATGGAAACTCTGCGGCCACTTCCGGGGAGCAGCTTACTACAGGGATCCCGCGCTGTGCTGTGTGCATCGCACATACTGCTCCGGCCATGGGAGAGGGAGTCTTACTGAGGAGAAAAGCCGGAAGTTGTACAATATAAGGAGAGCACACAGGGAGGACGCCGCCCGCGGAGCAGACTGAGTACCTGGAGCCGCCGCGGAGCCCGCACTGACCGCCCGCACATGATGCATGGCAGCCCCTCCTCCACCGCACGGCAGGTGAGCTACATCCTACAGGGTGAAGGACCTTAGGTGACGTCAGGACCATGTGACCAGACACGTGCGGGGAGGAGTCAGACTCGGCTGTGTGGCTGCTGTAGTGTGAGGAGTCACATGAGCGGGAAACTCATGACGTCATCATGTGTCATTCACATACAGCGGAGTTCTGTGTCTGTTCATAGTGTGCACGTGTGTAACGTGCGCCCTGCAGGGGCGAGGAGCCGTGTGTGCATCTATTGCAGCTGTTTTCTATTTCAGTCCTGTCTCCTCTCGGGCATCCGTGTGTAGATCCGTTTGTGTCCTCTCTCGGGCGTCCGTGTGTAGATGGGTTTGCGTCTTTCTCCTCTCTCGGGCGTCTGTGTGTAGATGGGTTTGCGTCTTTCTCCTCTCTCGGGCGTCTGTGTGTAGATGGGTTTGCGTCTTTCTCCTCTCTCGGGCGTCTGTGTGTAGATGGGTTTGCGTCTTTCTCCTCTCTCGGGCGTCCGTGTGTAGATGGGTTTGCGTCTTTCTCCTCTCTCGGGCGTCTGTGTGTAGATGGGTTTGCGTCTTTCTCCTCTCTCGGGCGTCTGTGTGTAGATGGGTTTGCGTCTTTCTCCTCTCTCGGGCGTCTGTGTGTAGATGGGTTTGCGTCTTTCTCCTCTCTCGGGCGTCTGTGTGTAGATGGGTTTGCGTCTTTCTCCTCTCTCGGGCGTCTGTGTGTAGATGGGTTTGCGTCCTCCTCCTCTCTCGGGCGTCCGTGTGTAGATGGGTTTGCGTCCTCCTCCTCTCTCGGGCATCCGTGTGTAGATCCGTTTACGTCATCCTCTTTCGGACGTCCATGTGTAGATGCGTTTGCGTCCTCCCAGGCGTCCGTGTGTAGATGCGTTTGCGTCCTCCTCCTCTCTCGGGCGTCCGTGTGTAGATGCGTTTGCATCCTCCTCCTCTCTCGGGCGTCCGTGTGTAGATGCGTTTGCGTCCTCCTCCTCTCTCGGGCGTCCGTGTGTAGATGCGTTTGCATCCTCCTCCTCTCTCGGGCGTCCGTGTGTAGATGCGTTTGCGTCCTCCTCCTCTCTCGGGCGTCCGTGTGTAGATCCGTTTGCGTCCTCCTCCTCTCTCGGGCGTCCGTGTGTAGATCCGTTTGCGTCCTCCTCTCTCGGGCGTCCGTGTGTAGATCCGTTTGCGTCCTCCTCTCTCGGGCGTCCGTGTGTAGATCCGTTTGCGTCATCCTCTCTCGGACGTCCATGTGTAGATGTGTTTGCGTCCTCCTGGGCGTCCGTGTGTAGATGCGTTTGCGTCCTCCCGGGCGTCCGTGTGTAGATGCGTTTGCGTCCTCCTCCTCTCTCGGGCGTCCGTGTGTAGATCCGTTTGTGTTGTCCTCTCTCGGGCATCCGTGTGTAGATGGGTTTGCGTCTTTCTCCTCTCGGGCGTCCGTGTGTAGATCCGTTTGCATCTTCCTCCTCTCTCGGGCGTCTGTGTGTAGATGGGTTGGTGTCCGTGTGTAGATGGGTTTGCGTCCTCCTCTCTCGGGCGTCCGTGTGTAGATGGGTTTGCGTCCTCCTCCTCCTCTCTCGGGCATCCGTGTGTAGATGGGCTTGCGTCCTCCTCTCTCGGGCGTCTGTGTGTAGATGGGTTTGCGTCCTCCTCCTCCTCTCTCGGGCATCCGTGTGTAGATGGGTTTGCGTCCTCCTCTCTCGGGCGTCCGTGTGTAGATGGGTTTGCGTCCTCCTCCTCCTCTCTCGGGCATCCGTGTGTAGATGGGTTTGCGTCTTTCTCCTCTCTCGGGCGGCCGTGTGTAGATCCGTTTGCATCTTCCTCCTCTCTCCGGCGTCCGTGTGTAGATGGGTTTGCGTCCTCCTCCTCCTCTCTCGGGCATCCGTGTGTAGATGGGTTTGCGTCTTTCTCCTCTCTCGGGCGGCCGTGTGTAGATCCGTTTGCATCTTCCTCCCTCCTCTCTCGGGCGTCCGTGTGTAGATGGGTTTGCGTCCTCCTCTCTCGGGCGTCCGTGTGTAGATGGGTTTGCGTCCTCCTCCTCCTCTCTCGGGCGTCCGTGTGTAGATCCGTTTGCGTCATCCTCTTTCGGACGTCCATGTGTAGATGCGTTTGCGTCCTCCTCTCTCGGGCGTCCGTGTGTAGATGCGTTTGCGTCCTCCTCCTCTCTCGGGCGTCCATGTGTAGATCCGTTTGTGTTGTCCTCTCTCGGGCATCCGTGTGTAGATGGGTTTGCTTCTTTCTCCTCTCGGGCGTCCGTGTGTAGATGGGTTGGTGTCCGTGTGTAGATGGGTTTGCGTCCTCCTCCTCTCTCGGGCATCAGTGTGTATATCCGTTTGCGTCTTTCTCCTCTCTCGGGCGCCCGTGTGTAGATCCGATGCGTCTTCTTCCTCTCTCGGGCGTCCATGTGTAAATCCGTTTGCATCTTCCTCCTCCTCTCTCGGGCATCCATGTGTAGATGTTTTTGTGTCTTCCTCCTCTCTGGAGCTGTGAGCTTCCCTTCATGTGCTGCCTGCATTAGAGAGGATGGTGGGCATTGACCGAGGTACCGAGATGAGATCCTCAGACCCCTTGTGAGACCATATGCTGGTGCGGTTGGCCCTGAGTTCCCCCTAATGCAGGACAATGCCAGACCTCATATGGCTGGAGAGTGTCAGCAGTTCCTGCAAGATGAAGTTATTGAAGCTATGGACTGGCCCGCCCGTTCCCCAGACCTGAATCCGATTAAGCACATCTGGGATATCATGTCTCGCTCCATCCACCAACGTCACGTTGCACCACAGATTGTCCAGGAGTTGGCGGATGCTTCAGTCCAGGTCTGGTAGGAGATTCCACAGGAGACCATCCGCAACCTCATGAGGAGCATGCCCAGGCGTTGTAGGGAGGTCATAGAGGCACGTGGAGGCCACACACAATACTGAGCCTCATTTTGACTTGTTTTAAGGACATTACATCAAAGTTGGATCAGCCTGTAGTGTGTTTTTCCACTTTTAATTTTGGGGGTGACTCCAAATCCAGGTCTCCATTGGTTAATAAATTTGATTTCCATTGATGATTTTTGTGTGATTTTGTTGTCAGCACATTCAACTTTGTACAGAACAAAGTATTCAATGAGAATATTTCATTCATTCAGATCTAGGATGTGTTATTTGAATGTTCCCTTTATTTTTTTGAGCAGTGTAGTTTCCATTAACCTTTTCTGCCATGTTGTTGCTGTAGTGTCTATAAGCTCTTTATCTAGCTCATTGCTTTTTCAGAAATTCTAGAAAACTGTCAGGGTTCCTTGGTCTGACAGCTCTTTTCTCCCCCTCCTTTCTCTTAGTAGCAGCAAGAAGAAGGGAGTTGTACACAAATTCCACAAGGAGGAGAGGGGAGAAAGTATCGCTGAGAGGGCAAAGAAAACAAGCTATAGACAAGAAGGAAAGCACATGAAGAGGAAATTACAGCTGCGCAGATACACAAAAGCAAGTGTGTACACAGCTGCACCCTGGCTACACACAGAGCTCACATCCAGCCTATATTACTCGGAGAGACACTCCCACAAGAGAAAACATGAATGAAGAATCCAAACTGAAACTTAATGCAATTTTATGAACTAAAAGCTGCTACAAGCCTTTATAATCTTTCACCTCTTCATTACAAACCATACTACTACCAGAGTTTGTGTAGAGAACACATTGTTTTATGCTTTAGTTTATGCACCTGTTTGCAATATATGTTGTTTGAAACCCCATAACTCAGTAATTAAGGTTTTCCACCTACATTGGGTCATAGCGTGTATTATAGATACAAACTACGAGTCTCCTCATATTTTCCCATTTTCAGCAGCTGTTGAAGTGCAGAGGGTCTCTGGGCAGATGTTCCCACACTCCAGTCAACGTCACTGGGTTTCTGTATATGGCTCGAACAGATGCACAGTCTGGAAATGCTGAATCCCTGGGGACGGTTTATAGTGTTTCTTATCATACAGACTTACAGTGGGTACGGAAAGTATTCAGACCCCTTTAAATTTTTCACTCTTTGTTTCATTGCAGCCATTTGGTAAATTCTAAAAAGTTCATTTTTTTCTCATTAATGTACACTCTGCACCCCATTTTGACTGAAAAAAGCATAAATGTAGAAATTTTTGCAAATTTATTAAAGAAAAACTGAAATATCACATGGTCATAAGTATTCAGACCCTTTGCTCAGTATTGAGTAGAAGCACCCTTTTGAGGTAGTACAGCCATTAGTCTTCTTGTGAATGAGGCAACAAGTTTTTCACACCTGGATTTGGGGTTCCTCTGCCATTCTTCCTTGCAGATCCTCTCCAGTTCCGTCAGGTTGAATGGTGAACGTTGGTGGACAGCCATTTTCAGGTCTCTCCAGAGATGCTCAATTGGGTTTAGGTCAGGGCTCTGGCTGGGCCAGTCAAGAATGGTCACAGAGTTGTTCTGAAGCCACTCCTTTGTTATTTTAGCTGTGTGCTTAGGGTCATTGTCTTGTTGGAAGGTGAACCTTCGGCCAAGTCTGAGGTCCATAGCACTCTGGAAGAGGTTTTCATCCAGGATATCTCTATACTTCGCCGCATTCATGTTTTCTTCAATTGCAACCAGTCGTCCTGTCCCTGCAGCTGAAAAGCACCCCCATAGCATGATGCTGCCACCACCATGTTTCACTGTTGGGATTGTATTGGGCAGGTGATGAGCAGTGCCTGGTTTTCTCCACACATACCGCTTAGAATTATCACCAAAAAGTTCTATCTTGGTCTCATCAGACCAGAGAATCTTATTTCTCATAGTCTGGGAGTCCTTCATGTGTTTTTAAGCAAACTCTATGCGGGCTTTCATATCTCTTGCACTGAGGAGAAGCTTCCGTCAGGCCACTCTGCCATAAAGGCCCGACTGGAAGGGCTGCAGTGATAGTTGACTTTGTGGAACTTTCCACTATCTCCCTACTGCATCTCTGAAGCTCAGCCACAGTGATCTTGGGGTTCTTCTTTACCTCTCTCACCAAGGCTCTTCTCCCACGATTGCTCAGTTTGGCTGGACGGCCAGGTCTAGGAAGACTACTGGTGTCCCAAACTTCTTCCATTTAAGGATTATGGAGACCACTGTGCTCTTAGGAACCTTGAGTAATGCAGAAATTCTTTTATAACCTTGGCCAGATATGTGTCTTGCCACAATTCTGTCTCTGAGCTCCTTGGGCAGTTTCTTTGAGCGCATGATTCTCATTTGGTCTGACATGCACTGTGAGCTGTGAGGTCTTATATAGACAGGTGTGTGCCTTTCCAAATCAAGTCCTATCAGTTTAATTAAACACAGCTGGACTCCAATGAAGGAGTAGAACCATCTCAAGGAGGATCACAAGGAAATGGACAGCATGTGACTTAAATATGAGTGTCTGAGCAAAGGGTCTGAATACTTATGACCATGTGATATTTCAGTTTTTCTTTTTAAATAAATTTGCAAAAATTTCTACATTTCTTTTTTTTCAGTCAAGATGGGGTGCAGAGTGTACTTTAATGAGAAAAAAAAGAACTTTTTAGAATTTAGTAAATGGCTGCAATGGAACAAAGAGTGAAAAATTTAAAGGGGTCTGAATACTTTCCGTACCCACTGTATATAGTAGGACGTGCATCATTCTGCATGTAGATGAAGACAATCAACAGGTTTACAATGGGGAGGGATGTGTAATTAGGTGATGTACAGTACTTATTACATTAATATAGTAGAAAGAAGCCTGAGACAACTACTTTCACCTTTGTCACTTCCAGATTGTAAGCTCTGGAGAACACGACATTTTGGGGCTGATTCATCAATATTTTTATGCTTTTTTTCCTGAAGTAAAAATGGTAACTTTTATATCCATGCCTTATTCATTATTTGATTTGCACTTTTTTTAAAATGAGTATGTCACCAAGTTTTGCTACCTTATCTGAGAGCAGCATGATGTAGGGGCAAAGACCTGGATTCCAGTGATGTGTCACTTATTGGGCTGGTTGCTGCAGTCTGGATAAAATCTCTGCTGATCTAGCAGTTCTCTGAATACTGAGCCCTGTATAACCCCGCCCACACCACTGATTGGCAGCTTTTTGTGTGCACTGTGCATAAGCAGAAAGCTGCCAATTGACCTCTAATTGTACAGAAACTAAGGCCACTTTCAGATGAGTATAGTCAAAAAAGTTTTGATAGTCATGTTAGGGTGCTTTCACATTGCGTTTCTGCTCCTGTTCAGTGGCCTCGTCTGAGTTTATGTCTGAACCCCCCTCAAAAGTGGAGTAGTTTCCCATAATAATAAAATCAGAAGCTTAATGGCTTGTTCACACGCTGTGTTTTTGCTGCATTTTTTTCTGTGCGTTTTAGCCGTGGAAAAAAACTCCACATTTTACAGTACAAGCAAAGTGAATTTCTGAAATCTCATGCACACACTGCTAATTTATTCCTTGTAGATTTGAAAGTGGATTTTATTTCTGCAGCACGTCAATTCTTTCTACATTTTTCACCCATGCAAATGAATAGTAAAAAAACGCAAGGAAATGCATAAAAAAAACACATAAATCATGCAGTATTTTTTCTGCCAACACTGTTTTTTTTTTTAAGCGAAAAATAACCTGCTGTTAACCATTAAAGGGGTTGTTCACAAGTAAAATATTGATTGCCTATATATGAAGTAGGCCATCAATATTAGATCAGTGGAGGCGGTGGCGTACCGCCAATGGCGGCAGGCCACGTGATTGCTACGGGGCCCATGAGCCGGGGGGCCCCCGAAGCAGCGGGGGAATAAGGAGGATTGGTGAGTATTGTATATACTCGAGTATAAGCTGAGTTTTTCAGCAAATTTTTTGTGCTGAAAAAGCCCCCCTCGGCTTTTACTCGAGTATATAGAAATTCCGTTGGTGGATAGTGGGGGGGGAGTTGCGACAGCGGAGGAGCTGCTGCAGCTACCACGTGTGCCCGCTGCTAAAGGGAAATGAATATTCCCTCTTCTCCACTCCTATGGACGTGGAGAAGAATGAATATTCATTCTCTTTAGTAGCAGGCACGGAGGAGCACTGAGCTTTCATACTATTTTTGATCAAAAACAGTGTTACTAAGAACTCTATTTTATTTAAATGCACTTGCTTTTTATTTATTTACAGCAGGGTTTATTTTCATTTTGCTTCTTGTAGATTTTTCTGACTCATGGCCATTGTGAAACATGCATTTATGTGCTGCATGTATACCATTTTAAACCAAGCTCAAATTTTGTGTTTTTTTTCTTTGTATTTTTTGCATTATGTGCAAACCTGGGTGTGGCATCCCTTCCTAGAGCTGGACAATACATTTAAAAGCTTCCCTTGCCTGGTGTTCCTAGTTTGGGACCGGAGCCTCAGTCTGTCCTTATTCACACAGAAGTCAACTTTGACACATGGTAAGGTTTTTAATATTAGACAGAGTAGGTTCTATCCCGAACGGGTTCACCTTGTCGCTGGTGGGATAGCTTTCATACTATTTTTGATCAAAAAGAGTGCTACTAAGAACCCTATTTTATTTAAATGCACTTGTTTTTTATTTATTTACAGCAGGGTTTATTCTTATTTTGCTTCTTGTAGATTTTTAAAGAGAATGCATATTCACTACTCTCCACGCCCATAGTCCCGGTGTGGAGAGGAGTGAATATGCCGACAGTTCACATCAGCGTCTGAGAGCGCATGGCAGTGACGTCATGCGCTGCTCAGATGCTGACATGAGTAGCTGCAGCAGAACAGGACGCAGCGCTGGAGCAGAGGTGAGGAAGGAAGGTGAGTATAAGTGTTTATTTTTTATATGTGCAGTGATAGGGCCATACATACCAGGATTGGGGGATGAGGAGGCAATGCATACCAGGATTGGGGATGAGGGGGCCATGCATACCAGGATTGGGGTATGAGGGGTGCCGTACATACCAGGATTGGGGGATGAGGAGGCCATACATACCAGGATTGGGGGATGAGGAGGCCATACATACCAGGATTGGAGGATGAGGAGGCCATACATACCAGGATTGGGGAATGAGGAGGCCATGCATACCATGATTGGGGGATGAGGAGGCCATGCATACCAGGATTGGGGGATGAGGAGTGCCATACATACCAGGATTGGGGGATGAGGGGGCCATACATACCAGGATTGGGGGATGAGGGGGCCATACATACCAGGATTAGGGGATGAGGAGGCCATGCATACCAGGATTGGAGATGAGGGGGCCATGCATACCAGGATTGGGGTATGAGGGGTGCCATACATACCAGGATTGGGGGATGAGGAGGCCATGATGTCATGAGTGTGTCGGAGGTGACAGACAGTCGCCCTTCAGTGGCTTGTAGGAGGTCTCCACGCTTGGCATTGCAGACAGCTTCCTAGATAGGAGGCTGTCTTTAGGACCCAGCGACTACCTCCCTCTGGCCTGGGTGTATATATACCTGGTCTCTACAGGTGGGCGTCACCGGTTATATTCATGCCTACTTGGAACTTGGCTGAACTAGCATCATGTCCTCTTTGGAGTCTTGAGGCCGTGTGCCCTGTTGGAGTTTCTTCTAAAGCTAAATTGTCATTCCCCTGTGTTGTCTTCCCCTTTTGTCTTTAGAGTGCTAGTGAAGGTTGACTAGTGCTCATCTCCTTCCTTCCCCAGCTATAGCCTTACACCAGGGATAGTAGGGCAAGGCACATGATCGGTGACAGCTGCGGAGGCTGTATAGGGATGTTAAGGGGAGACAGGGTGACGCTAGCCAGATTAGGAGGTCATCCCTTCCCCCTTTCCCTAGTGTCTGGGCTCCCTTTCCCTTTTCCCCTCTGTGTTGCACTCACACCTGGCATGACATTACCGGCCAAGCACGTTTTGGGAAAAAAAAGAAAAAAAAAGACACAAGATAGACATTTTTTTTTTTCTTTGTGTGTTTTTGGGCATGCACCTTTTTTTTCCCTTACTCCCTTTAGTATGGGATCAGTTGCAGAGCTCTCAGAGCAGTTCCGCTGTCTGGAGGGGAATGACCTCCGCTGTGAGGTTCAGCTGCGGTTACATGCCGCCAATGTGGGGGTCTCTGCAGGTAGGCCTGTCCAGCCTGAACCCAAGGTTGCCCTCCCGGACAGGTTTTCAGGAGGTAGGGACAATTTTTTTTGTGTTTAAGGAGGCATGCAAATTGTACTTCAAACTTCCCCCCTACTCCTCCGATAATGAGGAGCAACGGGTTGGCATTATGATCTCTCTACAGCAGGGAGATCCTCAGTCGTGGGCGTTTTCGTTACCGCAAGATTCGGTTTGTCTCCAATCTGTGGAGGTTATTTTTTGGAGCTCTTGCCCTCATCTTTGATGACCCTGACCAAGTCGCCTTGGCTGAGTCTAAGCTACGTCGCCTTCAGCAGGGGATTCGGTCAGTGGAGACATACAGTTCGGATGGGCGACGGATTCCAAATGGAGTGACTCAGCCCTTAAAAGTCAATTTTGTGAGGGGCTAACGGAACGGTTGAAAGATGCCTTGGCTGTATATGATACTCCTCAGTCCTTGGAGGCTGCCATGTCTTTGGCCATACGTCTAGGTAGGCGCCTTCGGGATAAACGGGTGCGACCTCCATCTCCGGGGCCTTCTTGTCGGGGTTGTGTACCTTTGCCAAGGGAGCGGTCTGGGGGTGAACCAGTACTGGGGGAGGTGGAGGAACCCATGCAGTTAGGGGGTGTCTCTACATCATACATCTCCCCGGAGATTCGCAAGAAAAAAGATGTATGTTTTTTTTGTGGGAAAAAGGGACACTTTGTTGGGACCTGTCCTTCAATTCCTAAACATCCTAAACAAAAAGAGACTCAATTAACTCTCGGTAGTCTGGAGTTGGATAAACAAGGGGTGCATTTGTGGCCAAACTGCAGTTCCCGCTTTGTCCTGACTGTAGAGGTGGTGCTAGAGAGCAAAATCGAAAACATTTCTGTATTTGTTGACAGTGGAGCCGAGGTCAGCATTGTTGATGCTGAGTTTGTGAAAACTCATGGTCTCGCTTGCTGTGCTTTAGCTGAACCTATTCCCATCTTTGCCATTGACTCGGCGCCACTTGCACAGAAAGCATTTACTCAGATTGTACATAATGTGAAACTGATGGTGGGGTCAGTTCATTGTGAAATCATTCCTTGCTATGTTTTGGAGACTCTCCCTACTCCGATTGTTTTAGGTATCCCCTGGCTTGTTAAACACAATCCATTGGTGGATTGGCAAACCGGGGAGATTATTGAATGGGGAGATTACTGCCATGAGAACTGTCTGAATGTTTCTATTGCTGCTGTCTCTACGGGGATACTGCCTGCTTTTCTGCCTGGTTTTGAGGACTTTTTTTCTGAGAAAGGGTGTCAGGATTTGCCTCCTCATCGTGCTTATGACTGTCCTATTAACCTGACCCCTGGAGCTAAACTACCCAAATCCAGACTGTATAATCTTTCTGGCCCTGAGAGGCAAGCCATGAAGGATTTCATTGCGGAAAGTCTGGAGAAGGGACATATCAGACCCTCATCTTCGCCCGTGGTGGCAGGGTTCTTCTTTGTGAAGAAAAAAGGTGGCAGTCTACGCCCCTGTTTAGATTTCCGGGAATTATATTACCATCTGTGATCCATACCCTCTTCCTCTGATTCCTGATTTGTTCAGCTAAGTTGTGGGAGCTAAGGTATTCTCCAAGTTGGATTTAAGGGGACCCTACAATCTGGTTAGAATCAGAGAAGGGGACGAATGGAAGACAGCATTCAATACCTCGGAAGGTCATTTCGAGAGTCTGGTTATGCCTTTTGGCTTGACCAATGCACCTGCGGTGTTCCAGCATTTCATAAATGATATTTTTCATCATTTGGTGGGGAGGTTTGTGGTGGTCTATCTGGACGATATTTTGGTTTATTCACCTGATTTTGAGACCCATCGGGGGACATGTTAAGCAGGTGCTCCAGATATTAAGGGATAACAAACTCTATGCCAAACTAGAGAAATGTGTTTTTGCTGTTCATGAGGGGCTGTTTTTGGGGGACTTATTGTCATCTTCAGGGTTTCAGATGGATCCGGAGAAGATCCGTGCAGTCCTTGACTGGGAACGTCCCGAGAACCTGATGGCCCTACAACATTTTCTGGGCTTTTCTAATTTTTGCAGGAAATTCATCCAAAATTACTCTGTTGTAGTGAAATCCCTTACTGACATGACTAAGAAGGGGTCTGATTTATCCAAATGGTCGGATGCTTCCCTCCAGGCTTTTTCTTCCTTAAAGAATCATTTTGCCACTGCACCTATACTCAGTCAACCCAATGTTTCTCAAGCCTTTATTGTGGAGGTCGATGCTTCAGATGTCGGGGTTGGGGCTGTGTTGTCTCAGGGTTCGTCCCCTGGTAAATGGCGTCCATGCGCCTTCTTTTCTAAAAAATTGTCTTCAGCTGAGAGAAATTATGACGTGGGTAATAGGGAACTTTTGGCGATCAAATTGGCGTTCGAGGAATGGCGACACAGGTTGGAGGGGGCTGTCCATCCTATTACTGTTATTACTGACCATAAGAACCTGTCATATCTCCAGTCAGCTAAACGTCTCAACCCTAGGCAAGCCAGATGGTCCTTGTTTTTTACTAGGTTCAATTTTGTTGTCACTTTTCATCCTGGGGTCAAAAACGTCAAGGCTGATGCTTTGTCCCGGAGCTTCCCTGGTGGTGGTGACCATGAGAACCCTGCCCCGATATTACAGAAAGGGGTAGTTATTTGGGCTCTTTTTCCTGAACTGGAGGGTGAGGTGCTGGAGGCTCAGGGGGATGCCCCTGCCTCCTGCCCTTCAGGAAAATTATTTGTACCACCTGATCTGCGGCGTAAAGTAATCAAGGAACATCATAACTCTGTGCTTGCTGGGCATCCAGGTGGTAAGGCAACCGCGGACCGCCTCTCCTTTTTTTGGGTGGCCGGGGTTGCATCGGGATGTAATTGAACACGTAGCTGCTTGTAGTATTTGCGCGCGTTCTAAGGTTTCGCACACCCGTCCGTCTAGTACTCTTCTTCCGCTACCTATCCCTATCAGGCCATGGACACACTTGTCCATGGATTTTATTACTGACCTACCAGTTTCTGCAGGCAAAACAGTGGTTTTGGTAGTAGTAGATAGGTTCAGTAAAATGGTTCACTTCGTCACTTTACCTGCACTTCCCAATGCTAAGACACTTGCTCAGGTGTTCATAAATGAGATTGTGAAGCTTCACGGGGTTCCCTCCGATGTGGTGTCTGATCGGGGGACCCAGTTTGTTTCCAAGTTCTGGAAGGCATTCTGTTCTCGACTTTGGGTGCGCCTGTCCTTTTCCTCTGCCTTCCACCCTCAGTCGAATGGTCAGACCGAGCGGGTCAATCAGAACTTGGAGACATACCTCAGGTGTTTTGTCTCCGAAAATTAGGAGGATTGGGCATCCTACTTACCGCTGGCAGAATTTGCCATCAATAATCATCGTCAATAATCCACTGGCAGGTCCCCGTTTTTCGGTGCATGCGGTTATCATCCACAGTTTGGTACTTTCAGTGGGGGAGGAGCTTCAGGAGTTCCTGAAGAGGAACGGTTGGCTTCGTCGCTCTCCTTGGTGTGGCAGGGTGTTCTGTGTAATTTGAAGATCATGGGTGACAGGAATAAACGTATGGCTGACAGAAAATGCTTGCCAGGTCCGGACCTGAATGTGAATGACTTTGTGTGGTTGTCTACCAAGAATATAAGATTGAAAGTTCCTTCTTGGAAGCTGGTACCTAGGTATATTGGTCCGTACAAAATTACCGCCGTCATTAACCCAGCAGTGTTTCGTCTTGAACTTCCTCGGGCCCTTAAGGTTCACAATGTGTTCCACAGGCTCTTACTCAAAAGGTACGTAGAACCCCTTGAGCCTTCACCTCTACCACCACCCCCAGTAATGGTTGATGGTAATTTGGAGTTCGAGATTTCGAGGATAGTAGATTCTCGTCTCCAACGCTGTTCTCTGCAATACTTGGTGCACTGGAAAGGCTATGGTCCAGAGGAGAGGATGTGGGATTCAGCATCAGAGGTCAACGCTGCCAGATTGGTTCGCTCTTTTCACACCTCTTACCTGGGAGACCCTGTCTGGAGGCCACTCGTGGAGGGGGGGGGGGTACTGTCACGAGTGTGTCTGAGGTGACAGACAGTCGCCCTTCAGTGACTTGTAGGAGGTCTCCACGTTTGGCATTGCAGACAGCTTCCTAGATAGGAGGCTGTCTTTAGGACCCAGCGACTACCTCCCTCTGGCCTGGGTGTATATATACCTGGTCTCTCCAGGTGGGCGTCGCTGGTTATATTCATTCCTACTTGGAACTTAGCTGAAGTAGCATCATGTCCTCTTTGGAGTCTTGAGGCCGTGTGCCCTGTTGGAGTTTCTTCTAAAGCTAAGTTGTAATTCCCCTGTGTTGTCTTCCCCTTTTGTCTTTAGAGTGCTAGCAGAGGTTGATTAGTGCTCAGCTCCTTCCTTCCCCAGCTATAGCCTTATGCCAGGAATAGTAGGGTGAGGCACGGGATCAACGACAGCTGCGGAGGCTGTATAGGGACGTTAGGGAGAGACAGGGTGACGCTAGTCCAGATTAGGAGGTGACCCCTTCCCCCTTTCCCTAGTGTCTGGGCTCCCTTTCCCTTTTCCCCTCTGTGTTGCACTCACACCTGGCATGACACATGAATACCAGGAATGGGGGATGAGGAGGCCATGCATACCAGGATCGGGGGATGAGGGGTGCTATACATGGCTGGATTGGGGATGAGGAGGCCATACATACCAGGATTGCTGGATGAGGAGTGCCATACATACCAGGGTTGGGGGATGAGGGGGCCATGCATACCAGGATTGGGGGATGAGGGGTGCCATACATACCAGGATTGGGGGATGGGGCCCCATAGCAGTCCAGGGGTGGACATACCGCCGCCGGTGCAGCGGCACCGGGTCCCCACCATGCAGCTGCACCAAGGGGCCCTCAAGGTGCAGCTACTCCCTGCACCTGGCGGTCAGTGAGCGAACCCTGGAGCTCTGCGGCTGTCAGGAGGAGAATAGCAGCGGAGCTGGAGGGTTCGCCCTCTGCTTCCTTTCTGATCCAGGCGCGCGTAGCTTTATGACGTCATCATGCAGCGTGCAACTGGGTCAGGGAGAAAGCTGCCGGCAACCAGGAGGATGTAGCAGGGGAGCGAGCTGAGGTAAGTTGTTTTTTTTGTTGTTTTTTTTTACTGAAACGCTGGGGAGGGGAGGTGGGGGGAGAGCAATGGTGGGGCTGGGGAGAGGAATGATGGGGCTGGGGAGAGAAATAATGGGGTTGTTGGGCTGGGAAGAGCAATATTGGGGCTGATTGGGCTGGGGAGAGGAATGATGGGGCTGGGGAGAGTAATAATGGAGTTGATGGGGCTGGGGAGAGGAATAATGGGGTTGATGGGGCTGGGGAGAAGAATAATGGGATGATGGGGCTGGGGAGAGGAATGACGGGGGCTGGGGAGAGCAATGATGGGGATGGTGGGGCTGGGGTGAGCAATAATGGGGCTGGGGAGAGGAATAATGGAGTTGATGGGGCTGGGGAGAGGAATGATGGGGCTGGGAAGAGCAATAATGGGGCTGATAGGGCTGGGGAGAGCAATGATGGGAATGGTGGGGAAGGGGAGAGCAATGACATGTTGCTGGGAGAGAGCAATGACGGGGGTGCTGGGAGAGAGCAATGATGGAGGTGCTGGGACAGCAATGATGGGGTTGCTGGGAGAGCAATGATGGGCGTGCTGGGAGAGAGCAATAATGTGGGTGCTGAGAGAGAGCAATGATGGCGATGCTGGGACAGAGCAATGATGGGGTTGCAGGGACAGAGCAATGATGGGAGGCTGGGAGAGAGCAATGATGGAGGTGCTGGGACAGAGCAATGATGGGGTGCTGAGAGAGAGCAATGATGGGGGTGCTGAGAGAGAGCAATGATGGGGGTGCTGAGAGAGCAATGATGGGGTGCTGGGAGAGAGCAATGATGGGGGTGCTGAGAGAGAGCAATGATGGAGGTGGTGGGAGAGAGCAATGATGGGGGTGCTGGGAGAGAGCAATTATGGGGGTTTCACTTTGCTTGTACTGTGAAGCCTTGTATGTTTTCCGTGTGCACATAGCCTTACAGTTAATTGGGGAGATACACAGAGACTGAATAATTTATATTATTGGCTGGTGGAGATTATAGTTAATGGGGGGCACAGTGCTGCTTATCACTTTATATTTTGATTACTAAGAGGCTAATAGTATATTAATGGAGGGGGTACATATCAGTATTCAGGGGTGCAGAGCGGGGGAGACACATGTATGCATACAATATGTGACCTTCTTATTTTCTAGGCTGGAGATCATCGTGACAAGATGAGTCGTGGCTGGGAGATGTCGACATGAAGGTCTGACCAGATGGAGAAGAAGCAGCAGAAACCGACTCTGATCAGACGAGACGTCAGCGGTAAGGGCCTGGATGTAAATATTATTCTGTAACTGTATTGTGTGACTTGGAGTGATAATGTTATCTGTAAAATCCCTTAAGGCCCCGTCACACTAAGCAATGCAGCAGCGATCCCGACAACGATACGACCTGTCAGGGATCGTTGCTGCGTCGCTAATACATCGCTGGTGAGCTGTCAAACAGGCAGGCTCACCAGCGATCAGGGAAGCAGCGACATCGTGGAAAGTATCTTTCCACAATGTCCTGCTCCTGGTTACCAGCCTGCTGAAGCAGGAGCAGGCTCGTAACCATGATAAACAGCGGGTTACTAAGTGCGCGTGCGCCCCTAGTAACCCGCTGTTTACCAAGGATACCACTCTGCTATGGTGCGCGGGAGATTACCGTTCACCTTAGCAGAGTCGTATCCATGATAAACATCGGGTTACTAGGGGCACATGCGCACTTAGTAACCCGATGTTTATCATGGATACGACTCTGCTAAGGTGAACGGTAATCTCCCGCGCACCGTAGCAGAGTGGTATCCATGGTAAACAGCGGGTTACTAAGTGCGCGCGTGCCCCTAGTAACCCGATGTTTACCATGGATACCAGCCTGATCGTTGGTCCCGCTGGTCACACACAGCGATGTGTGCTGACCAGCGGGAGGGCAAAGACCAAAAAATGGTCCAGGACACTTTGCAGCGATCAGCGACCTCACAGCAGGGGCCTGATCGCTGCAAAGTGTCACACATAGCGACATCGCTGGTGAGGTCGCTGTTGCGTCACCAAAACCGTGACACAGCAGCGATCTCGCTAGCGATCTCGCTATGTGAGACGGGGGCTTTAGGCTGCATTCTCACATTTGTGTGAAATGTCCGTGTGCTGCCAGATTTTTTTATAGGATGGTCTACGGACTCATAGAGTTTTATAGATCCATTCACACATCCATGAAAATCACGGATCTGAGAATGAGATCTGTGAGGGTCAGAGAATGTCCTGTTCTGATCCGATTTTGAGGATTAGAATAGGACATGCTCAATGCGTAAGTAAAACAGGGCAGCACACCGACACTGCACACAGATGCAGGAATGCAGCCTTATTATGTATAGCACAGTCCCTTAGTATATAGTGTACTCACTATGTATAGCGCCATCCTTAGTTATATAGTTTCCTGTTTTATTATGTATAACACCCTCCCTTATTATGCACCATCCTTTCTAGCTCTAGGGGCTCACAGTTGGGGGATCATACTGTGTTGGGGTCAGCATACTTTGCCCTGGGAGTTGAGGTGGGTTATAGTAGGGTCATTATACTGCGTATGTGGAGGAATTCACCATGGGGGTATCATACTGTGTTTGGGGGGCCCTTTTATTGGCATCACACTTTATGGGGCAATGAAAGAGAGATCTAGGACTTCAGCAGGAGGAAAATTACTATGTAAAGGATGGAAAGTTGTGAGATCTGATCTTTGGTGACCCCTACTATTATTTACATTTTCTTTTGGGAGGGGGCCCAATTAGAGCTTCTGCTATGGGGCCCCATGATTCCTATGTACGCCCCTGGTCCCCCCCAACCCCCTGCACATATGCGATTTGCACTTAGTCTCATGCTGATGAGCTGCTCTCCCTAATTCTCTCAATGTGAAAAACAGAGAAGCAGGAAGAGAAGCTGCTAGTTGTCACATGACCGTAAGTATGAAACTCTCATATGAGTGAAGGGGCCATGTGTTGACTGCAGGAACCAGCAAGCGGAGCTGAATCCTGACAGTGAGGATATTACACGCTGTTAGGACTGGCTACAGGGCTTCATTTTATAATTAAAGGGCTCATCCAGGATTGAGATGAAAGTCTGTGACTATGTGACTGCAGGCTTCTGAATTCTCACAGCGCATGCACTGCACACTCTTAGGATTCTCCTTTGCACAAGTATGCAATTTGTATACTTCTGGCCACATTCCGACTAGACGTGTCCTGCCTTGCACAATTAATTTTCATTGAGTGAGGCCATTCATGTCTAGTCAGCACGTGACCGCATGAATGCAAATCGCTGACATGAGAGAATCCTGACAGCGTGCAGTGCGCACTGTGAGAATTCAGAAGTGTGCAGTCACATAGATTGACTGCAGACTCATCACAAACTTGGACAACCCCTTTAATGATTCTAACTTAAATAAAAATATGAGAATTAATCAGTATCACAAAAAATATTTACATCCAGGTACCGGATGGATGTCAATGTCTCTTGAGTCGTTCTCTTTCTTTTCTTCATCTTGTCCAGATGCCATGATGACTTTTCTTATCCACGGCTCGTCTCTGCGGACTTCCATCTTCTCCGGTCTTCTGCCGCACCTCCCCACACGATGCCCTGAAAGATAGCGATGTCATTATAATGCTCCTGAATACAAATACAGTGGGTACGGAAAGTATTCAGACCCCTTTACATTTTTCACTCCTTGCTTCATTGCAGCCATTTGGTAAATTCTAAAAAGTTCATTTTTTTTCTCATTAAAGTACACTCTGCACCCCATCTTGACTAAAAAAAACAGAAATGTAGAAATTTTTGCAAATTTATTAAAAAAGAAAAACTGAAATATCACATGGTCATAAGTATTCAGACCCTTTGCTCAGACACTCATATTTAAGTCACATGCTGTCCATTTCCTTGTGATCCTCCTTGAGATAGTTCTACTCCTTCATTGGAGTCCAGCTGTGTTTAATTAAACTGATAGGACTTGATTTGGAAAGGCACACACCTGTCTATATAAGACCTCACAGCTCACAGTGCATGTCATACCAAATGAGAATCATGAGCTCAAAGGAACTGCCCAAGGAGCTCAGAGACAGAATTGTGGCAAGGCACAGATCTGGCTAAGATTACAAAAGAATTTCAGCATTACTCAAGGTTCCTAAGAGCACAGTGGCCTCCATAATCCTTAAATGGAAGAAGTTTGGGACCACCAGAAGTCTTCCTAGACCCGACCGTCCAGCCAAACTGAGCAATCGTGGGAGAAGAGCCTTGGTGAGAGAGGTAAAGAAGAACCCCAAGATCACTGTGGCTGAGCTCCAGAGATGCAGTAGGGAGATGGGAGAAAGTTCCACAAAGTCAACTATCACTTAAGCCCTCCACCAGTCGGGCCTTTATGGCAGGGTGGCGTGACAGAAGCCTCTCCTCAGTGCAAGACATATGAAAGCCCGCATAGAGTTTGCTCAAAAACACATGAAGGACTCCCACACTATGAGAAATAAGATTCTCTGGTCTGATGAGACCAAGATAGAACTTTTTGGTGATAATTCTAAGCGGTATATGTGGAGAAAAACAGCCACTGCTCATCACCTGCCCAATACAATCCCAACAGTGAAACATGGTGGTGGCAGAATCATGCTATGGGGGTGTTTATCAGCTGCAGGGACAGGACGACTGGTTGCAATTGAAGGAAACATGAATGTGGCCAAGTACAGAGATATCTTGGATGAAAACTTCTTCCAGAGTGCTCTGGACCTCAGACTTGGCCAAAGGTTCACCTTCCAACAAGACAATGACCCTAAGCACACAGCTAAAATAACAAAGGAGTGGCTTCAGAACAACTCTGACCATTCTTGACTGGCCCAGCCAGAGTCCTGACCTAAACCCAATTGAGCATCTCTGGAGAGACCTGAAAATGGCTGTCCACCAACGTTCACCATCCAACCTGACGGAACTGGAGAGGATCTGCAAGGAAGAATGGCAGAGGACCCCCAAATCCAGGTGTGAAAAACTTGTTGCATCATTTCCAAGAAGACTCATGGCAGTACTAGCTCAAAAGGGTGCTTCTACTCAATACTGAGCAAAGGGTCTGAATACTTATGACCATGTGATATTTCAGTTTATCTTTTTTAATAAATTTGCAAAAATTTCAACATTTCATTTTTTTTTTCAGTCAAGATGGGGTGCAGAGTGCACTTTAATGAGAAATAAAAATGAACTTTTTAGAATTTACCAAATGGCTGCAATGAAAGAGTGAAAAATTTAAAGGGGTCTGAATACTTTCCGGACCCACTGTATCTGCCCTACACTGAGCCCCCCACTTCAGCGCTGCTGCCTATCAGTGGTCACTGATCAGCTGCAGCCTTCACAGTCCTATCAGATAGGCTGCAGCACTGTCACAAGGGGACACAGCACTAGGAGCAGAGGACCGGCGCCGGTTCGGAATATAAGTATGTTGGTTTTTTTTGCATATTGGGAACATTTAAAAGGAGCTGTTCCTTTAGTGAGTGCAGTGAAGATAGGCCACTGTAATTTATATTGTATAAAATATGTCCATGTCTAAGTCCTCATATATTCCACTGACTCCCGAATGTCTAATGATCCATCCCTGTGAAATGTAAACGTCTCCCTCTTCCTACTTGTCGGAACACAATTAGCATGTGACCTCACCTGTCACCTTTACTATCGTAATTCAGAGTGTAATCTAGTGGAAGTGTAGCGCCCCGAGGGTTCGGCCGCTACAGGGGTATTGCACCTCAAACCAGAGGTGTGATATTCCACTCCCGGGTAAGGATAGAGTGTGGACCAAGACTCAGTAGCTGCATGCTTCACACACACCCCATTTCCGAGGGACAGCTCAACGGTGCTCCCACTAGACAGAAGTGCAGGCACGACAGCATCTGTCCCTGGCTGGAGTGGGGAGGGGGGAGGAAAACCCAGTGACGTAGGAGCAGATAGAGGTTGGGTTTCTGGGCATAGGTAGGAGCCCATTGGTTGCAAGTCACCTGGGCTCATACACAGAGAGGGAGGTATATAAGGTGGGCACCATCTTAGGACAGTGGTCAGTTCAGTCAGGAGGAGAAGAGGAGAGGAGCTCAGCCAGAGAGGGCTGACAGGGAGCTGTGGCTCAGCCTGGGCCCAGCTCCACGAGGCAGGCCTGGAGTGGAGGCCAGAAACAGCAGAGAGGACAGAAACAGAGAGGAACAGAAAGGAAAGGAAGAAAGGAACGGAACACTAAGAGAGGCCCAGAGACACGAAGGCAGAAGGAACCCCAAAGGCCCAGGAGATTGCGGGTGACGGGTTGGCAGAACAGGGTACCGGATCCCAAGTTGGTGGAGGCGACTAATCCTCAGCCAAGGACCGGCGGTCGTGATCACATCTTGGTGCGACCCCTCACTACACCTACTAGAAAGGCACACCACATAGGGTCAGGGAAGTGGACATCCAGCCTCCCAAGAGAAGAACCGAGGCAGCTGGACAAAAGTAGTGTCACTGGTGGGGCACGGCCAGAGAAAGGAATCGAAGGGAGTCCTGTGCCACACTCTGGAATTGCCTGGGGGTTGACCGAGCCCCTTGCCTGGTGGACGCAGCACGGCTTGGGCAGTCACTACCGGTACCGAAGTGATTTGGAACATAAAGAACTGTGAGTAAAGCATTTGAACTGCAATCCCACGTCTCTGTGCTTCATCGCCGCACCAGCACTACTAGTGCTGGGACGCTCGCAACATCACTCCCACCATCAACTACACTGCCCTGGGGCTGCACTCTTCCCGTGGGGAGTTACACTACCTCAGCTGCATACACCATCAGCCCCAGCGGTCTGCCTTGCAGCGGCGGTTCGCACTGACCGCAATCCACGGGTGGCGTAGTCGGACAATTAACCATAAAAATCCCATAAATAGACTGCCACTGGTTTGACCACCCTGAGCCACGGGACCAGGTCGCCGCCACGGTGACTACAACCCCCAGCATCCCACAAAAGGGCCCGGTTCCGGGTTCCCCACGCGGCCCAGGGGGCGCGTCAGAAGCAAATGGTTGCTACATCAAATGAGCGACATCCTGCACATACTATGACTATAACATCTTTCAGGCAAGATTCATATCATATGTATAATATATCATATACAACAGGGACGTCAATTTTCCTCCGATTGGGTTAAGGTGGGATATCTAATGTCCCACCTAGCAGGAGATGCCCTGGCATGGCTCAGCCCCCAATGGGAGAGAGGGAATCCTATAACCTCGGACCTGTAGGCCTTCCTTGTGGTCTTCAGAAAGGTCTTCAATAAGCCGAGTCTTGAATCTTCTGCGGTTTCTTCCCTTCCAGGCATGCAGGAGCAGACCAGAGAGGTGACGGGTGTGAGGAGACTGTCATGTCTGGCTTTGTCCTTCCAGAGACCAACTGTTCACCAGCCTCTTGAGGAAGCTGCCCGTAGGGAATCCATGGAGATCGACAGTGTTTGGCAGGCTGAGCAGCAGCCGGAACGCTGTCGTGTGAGAGGATTGTGGTATTACTATGGTTGTGTGGAATATCCCGGCTGTCTTTTTTCCTGAGATATCTGTAAAACTCCGAAGCCTTGGACCAGTGGGAGAGGCTGCCCTTGGCGAGAGTGTTTCCTCTCCACCTTTGACTCTCACTATATCTGTAACAAGTGGAGACTTCGCTTCGACGGGAAAGTTCTTGCTGCAAGAAGTGGAGAATTGGTGTCAGATTCCCGTCCAACAGCTCCTTACTCCGGTGAGGGTGTTGTCTGGTGAAGGACAAACTCTTTTCGAAAACAGTCAAGTCATTTTTGAACAACTTGAGCTCCAGATAGGAGCATTGTGTGTCACCCTGGCCTGGATGCCACAAAATGTATTAAAGCTGTGTCTGAGAGCAAGGGGGAGGTTCTCTAGTCAGGGGAACATTAGCATGCAATGCCTCCTGTCTCAGGCCAGTAGGGGGAGCAGGCTGCCCATATAAAAGCTGGTGCTGGGGGCAGGGTTAGGGAGAACTTGATGGCCTGTCTCAGCATTGAGACTTGTCCCAGAGCAGAGAAGGGACAGACAGTCGTATTGCACCTAAGAGGAAGTGTGGCAGGAGGAGAGCCACAAGCCAGAGACAAGAGGCGAAGAGAGCCTGTCTTGGCAGATCACGGACTTAATTTACCAGACTTTGGTGTCTGAGGCTGGAAGGATTCCACATTCTCCAGCAGATAATCAGTCCGCAAGGGACTGTATATTCCTTGGCCTAAGAAGCCTGGAGGCCCTGCCACAACCGAAGGGACCAGTAAAGCTGTACAAGGCTGGGAGCAGAAAGGAACCCACGTCGCAGGCCATACAGGCGAGAATACACGGAAAGCTCGGAAACGTGGGCTGTTACCCTATAACGAGGAGATAGCCAGAAGGAGCGCAGAAAGCACGGTAGGCCTACACCCTCACCCTGACCTGGGCCAATTTCCCCGTTGCTCTCAGACATCCAGGTCCCCTCCTAGCTGGGACTGTTTATGGGTCAGTTTACCTGTTTCAGTAAAGACCCTGGACTGCAACCTATTGTCTGTGTGCTCCTTCGCGCCTCCAGCACTACCGGTACTGGGACTCTCACTACCATCACTCCCACCATCCACCACACTGCCCTGGGGCCGCACTCTTCCCGTGGGGAGTCACACCATCCCAGCTGCATATATCATCAGCCTCAGCGGTCCGCCCTGCAGCGGGGGTTCCTAATGACCGCAAATCCACGGGTGGCGTAGTCGGACATAATCAACAGCACTTAGCAGACTACCACTGGCCTGACCACCCTGAGCCACGGAACCGGTTTGCCACTACTACTCCCATCGTTCCCCCTATTGCCCAGATCCGAGTGCCCCACGGCCCAGGGGGCGAGTCAATTGCATACAGAGAAGATTGACTTTCATATGCTGCCTGGTTTATTTCATCCACTTATCTCTCTGAGAGAGTCCTTGCAGGCTTGAAGAAGAGGAGGCATAAGGGGAGGTGGTACTGTGGCGCTAATGCCAGCATCCCCGCATGGCTCTCCTTCCCCCTCTATGTAGAGATACCGACATACTTACCGTCCCAGCCACATGGCATTGTCCTTGGCGTGCTCCGTGCTTCCTGCTGTTTGTGCACGCCGCACTTCCTGGGGGCGCCTAGTGCCTGTGCATGTGCTCGACTGTGCTTAAAGGGGCAGCGTGTGCACCAGCAAAGATGACCCCAGCCAATGGCTGGAAGGGAACCTGTATATAAGGCACCCTCCCCAATAGGAAGGTGCCTAAGCAAAGTTGTTTTATTAGTGAGTTTGTTCAACTAGTGAGTTGTTAGGTCACAGTCCTAGAAGCTGAACCCCTGGTCGTTGTGTGGACAGACCCTGAACCTGAACCCCTGGTCCTTATGCAGCCAGGTCCTGAACTCTGAAGCCGCTGCGGCGGTCCCTGAACTCTAAAGCCGCTCCGGTGGAATCTGAACCAGTTCCCAAAATCCGTGTATCTATCCCTGTACTCCATGTTGTCTGTACTGTTATCTCAGTCTCCGAAACCAGCCCTGTCTGTGACTCTGTATCAGTGTCTGTTCTGCCTGAGGATCCAGAACCGCTGGAGCCCGAGTCTGTGTCTGCAAACCTGACCCTTTGGGTCAGCAGCTGAAGTACCGGGGACTGCCTAGGAGTGATACCTGGTGGCTACCTGCAGCTCAAACCTGACACCACCATCAGGAGCTCTAGTGAAAACAAAGTAGCCGCTTAGCTACACCCCTCCTAGGTAAGTCCGGCACAGTGGGTCCACGAACCACATGCTCCATCTGCGTGCCTGACACAGTGAACAACCCCTTTTAAAGCCTTAAACTTTAAAGGTGTTGCCCTACAAATCCTTAAAGTATCTTCATACAGGATATGTCATGGCATGTGCATGTTAACTGTTGATGGTTGCTGTTTGGTACAAGTGGGTATCTTGCTTGTGTGGCGTTGGGACATTGTGCCACATCCAATAAGTGGTGATTATATTCGTGGTCCTGGTTGGGGAACCTATTCTACCCATTTTTTAGCCTCAGTGAGGGGCACATATGAAATTGAGCTGTAGGATTGTGTTTAATGCATAGGTGATAAATTTATAATCGCTGGGGTTCAGACCACTGAAACTCATTTAAAATCACGTGAATGGTGGTCCCATATTCCCCATGTGACTGTGACGCGCCCCCTGGGCCATGTTGTTAGGGATACCCGGAGCCGGATCAGATGGGGGTTGTAGTCTCTGAGTGGCTGTGACCCGGTCCGTGCCCAGGGTGTCAAACTCAGTGTGCGGCAGTCCTTGCAGATGCTCTTAGTGTCGACTACGCCACCCGTTGATTTGCGGTCAAAAGGCCGCCGCTGCAGGATGGTCCGCTGAGGCTGGTGGTGTGTGTGCAGCTGTGGTAGTATAACCCCCAACGGGAGGGGTATAGCCTCAGGGGGTCAAACGTGGAGGATGGTGGTTGTGAAGGTGCAGCAAGGAGACTCAGAGGCATGAAATGCAGTTTCAGGGTTTTTACTCACTGGTGTTGCTCGGGTCACTCTGTACAGCAGTGACCACCCAAGCCGTGCTGCGTCCACCAGGTGCGGGACTCGGTCAACTCCCGGGCAATTCCTGAGTATGGTCCTGAGCTCCCTTCTTCTCTCTCTCTGGCCGTTCTCACCAGGGATCCACCTATGTCCGGCTCCCTCGGGTCTCTTGGTGGTTGAACCTTCTCTGGCTTCCCTGACCCTATGCTCGGTGTGCCATTCTGGTGGATTTGGTGAGGGTCGTGGCAAATCTTGCCCACGACCTCCGGTTCCTGGCTAAGGTTTGCTTTGGCCTCCGCCAGCTTGGGATCCGGTACCCTTTTGCCGATCCTTCAACCTTTTGTCCTTATTCTGGAATCTTGGGGTCCCCTCTCGTCCTGCGCCTCTGGGTCCCTCTTCCTTCTCCTCTCCTGGAGTTACTGCTGACTCACTGACTGACTGACTGACCCTGTCCTAAGATGGTGCCCACCTTATATACTCCCTCTATGTGTGAGCTCAGGTGACCAGCACCCAATGAGCTCCTACATTTACCCAGACTACTCCCCCTATCTGCCCCTACACTACTGGGATGTTCCACCCCCCTCCCACTCCAGCCAGGGACAGACGCTGTCGTACCTGCACATATACTGGTGGGAGTACCGTAGTTCTGTCCCCCGGAAATGGGATGTATGTAGTGCATGCAGCCTTCTGAGCTCAGTTCCACACTCCATCCTTACCCGGGAGTGGAATACCACACCTCTGGTTTGAGGTGCAATACCCCTGTAGCAGCCGAGTCCTCAGGGTGCTACATTCCCCCCTGGTAAATCACAGCACGTCCTCGGGCTGTAAAAGAATACAAACATCCAAAAACATACAATTTTTTTCAAAACATCATAAACATATAAAACACTATATATATCATAAAACTTTTCATATAAAACTTTTCATATTAAACATTCTCGTTTCTCCGGCCACAGTGCTACTTGTGACCGGGTAAAGTGCAACAGTCTCTTGTAGAAAAACACAGTTTCCTATAAAACCGGTAGGGGGCGCTTTAAGAAGCGCAACTATGTACAAAGGGGAATATGGCCGCTCTCAGTCCTCGGCCAGTGGGGAAAAGGAATGGCTGTTCACAGTCCTCAGCCTGTTAAGGGATAGGGGACACACGGGTTTAAGTTCACACTTGTCCCAACGGGGACTACACTTTGGTAGCAGCAGTTTTTGTACCCACACGGGTAACTATTTACATTTTCTATTTACAGTTCATCAGTGGCGGCGTGCTCTTGGCTGAGGGTAATCTTTAGACCCGTCCGGGTCCTCTTGATCCTCCTCACCCCGTAGCTCCTTCTCAGTAAGTCTATGCACGTGCAGGGCATACGGGCCCTTGGCGCACTGATGCCGGGTGAAGGTGACCTCATCACCCAGGTATAGGTCACGACCTCTGTGTCCCTCCGGCAGATGACTTTCAACGTCTCTGCGGGTGACAAAGACGTCGCCGGGGGTCTTGTGGTCCCGGATGAAACCCCACCCGTGCTCCAACTGGAATTTTATTACAGTCCCGCTGGCACGGGGACCGTGGGCAGCACGGGGATCTCTGCGGGCTCGCTCTTCTGCTCGGCGCTCTTCACTTGGAGCCGCTCCTCGCGGACCCGCCTCTCTCGTCGCTCTCTAGCAAAAACCTCCAATTGTTGCTGGCAGCACTCCGCACGCTGGGCTGCGGCTGCCCGGGTCTCCTCGGTGAACCCGATGAGATCTTCTCCGGTGGGGTCCCACGCAAACTGCGCTTCCTCCAACGAGAGTGGGGTGATCTTGGCGGGCGCCGGAGCCGGGATCAGGGGCTCATCCAGGGGTCTTTCCTTCCGGAGTCGGGGATGGTAATACTCCGGTGGCCACACAAAGGGCTGCCCATCCGGGCATGTGTGCTGGGCAAATAGGTCTTCACCCAGGTGTGGCGCTGTGGACGTTGAGGGCGCTGTTGTGGTGGCGGCGCCCGGGTTCAGCAGGCCTTGCGACCAGGCCTGGGGCACCCTGAATGTAAAGGGCACCGTGAAGACGGCGGCGCCCGGGGTTACTTGGCCCAGTGACCAGGCTGGTGGCTCAGTGGAGGTAGAGGGCGCTGTTGGCACTGCGGCGCCCGGGGGCACTCGGCCTTGCGACCAGGCCGGTGGCGTCTCCTGCTTGGCCGTGCTCTGGATCGAGGCGAGTGACGTCACAGGGGGCGTGGCCGCGGCTCCGGCCGCCTGAGGCCTAGCTTGGAGCGATGACACAGCGGCTACGGGAACGGTGAGTGGGGCTTCGGGCTCTGCGACGGGGAGCTGGGGCAGGTTTACGGCTTCTGGGCACGGGATATTGTCGTCCCCATTACCTGCCTTCATCTCTTCGGCTCCCTCTGCGGCGTCGTCTCCGGCCGTCGTCCCTCCTTCGCCGTCCTCAGAGGTGGACTTGCTCCTCGCTGCGGGTGGCATGCTTCGCTGGCGGGCTCCAGCCTGCAGGGCCATCTCTCGGGTCCACTCCGCCAGTGTTTCCTGCTGCACCCGGGCCATCCTTCGTGCGAGGCCCTCCAGCGCGGTCTGTGCACGCTCCCGATCTCCGGGGAGCTGCGCCAGGATCTCCAGCAGGCCCTCCGGAGTGGCGGCCTGCAACAGGCTCCTGACCACAGGGTCGGTGCTGCCTGACTCTCCCTCCATCTCCGGGTGCGTTCTCTCTGGACTCCTCCAGGCTGCTCCCATCTTCTTCCTTTTGTTCTGTATCCGCCCACATTGGGGGTCGTCCTGGGGCAACTTTGTGATTGCCAGTTCCAGGGGCAGTTCCCTCACGCTGATGGACATATCAATCATCACAGTCTCTGCTGGTGGGGGCGGTTTCCACTTTTGGCGCCATTTCCGATCCTGGCCCACGATGGGAGGTGGCCTCTTGCCATCCTCTGGCACGCCCATAATGGCGTCCGCTCTGCCAAGGCGGGAAATCTTCTCAGATGGCGGGAACCGCTTCCCAGTGGCGGGAAACACTGCAGATGGCGGGAAAAGACTGCAGATGACGGGCAAATGGCGGGAACTGATCCGAGATGGCGTCCGATGGCGGGGACCCTCTGGAATTGGCGGGAGACTTCGTTTTGAGGTAAATGCGAATTTTTCTTCAGGCACGCAGTACCCGGTTGTTGCGGGCACGTGATCCTGCCGACTACGCCAAAAGTTGACGCGCCCCCTGGGCCATGTTGTTAGGGATACCCGGAGCCGGATCAGATGGGGGTTGTAGTCTCCGAGTGGCTGTGACCCGGTCCGTGCCCAGGGTGTCAAACTCAGTGTGCGGCAGTCCTTGCAGATGTTCTTAGTGTCGACTACGCCACCCGTTGATTTGCGGTCAAAAGGCCGCCGCTGCAGGATGGTCCGCTGAGGCTGGTGGTGTGTGTGCAGCTGTGGTAGTATAACCCCCAACGGGAGGGGTATAGCCTCAGGGGGTCAGACGTGGAGGATGGTGGTTGTGAAGGTGCAGCAAGGAGACTCAGAGGCATGAAATGCAGTTTCAGGGTTTTTACTCACTGGTGTTGCTCGGGTCACTCTGTACAGCAGTGACCACCCAAGCCGTGCTGCGTCCACCAGGTGCGGGACTCGGTCAACTCCCGGGCAATTCCTGAGTATGGTCCTGAGCTCCCTTCTTCTCTCTCTCTCTCTCTGGCCGTTCTCACCAGGGATCCACCTATGTCCGGCTCCCTCGGGTCTCTTGGTGGTTGAACCTTCTCTGGCTTCCCTGACCCTATGCTCGGTGTGCCATTCTGGTGGATTTGGTGAGGGTCGTGGCAAATCTTGCCCACGACCTCCGGTTCCTGGCTAAGGTTTGCTTTGGCCTCCGCCAGCTTGGGATCCGGTACCCTTTTGCCGACCCTTCACCCTTTTGTCCTTATTCTGGGATCTTGGGGTCCCCTCTCGTCCTGCGCCTCTGGGTCCCTCTTCCTTCTCCTCTCCTGGAGTTACTGCTGACTCACTGACTGACTGACTGACCCTGTCCTAAGATGGTGCCCACCTTATATACTCCCTCTATGTGTGAGCTCAGGTGACCAGCACCCAATGAGCTCCTACATTTACCCAGACTACTCCCCCTATCTGCCCCTACACTACTGGGATGTTCCACCCCCCTCCCACTCCAGCCAGGGACAGACGCTGTCGTACCTGCACATATACTGGTGGGAGTACCGTAGTTCTGTCCCCCGGAAATGGGATGTATGTAGTGCATGCAGCCTTCAGAGCTCAGTTCCACACTCCATCCTTACCCGGGAGTGGAATACCACACCTCTGGTTTGAGGTGCAATACCCCTGTAGCAGCCGAGTCCTCAGGGTGCTACAAATGAAGTAGTAGAAAGCATGCATGACAACCGATCCATCCACTGCTCATGGGTGTAATGGTCATACGTGCTCTACCAATTCCAAAGACGTGATTCATTGGAGCAGTGCCAAGTACCAGTTGCAAAGCATCATCTCATGATCCACAGGGAGCCAAAAGTTGACATAGATGATAAATGTTGGATCCTATGGATATATACTAAATGTTGTTCATGACATAACCCTTTAAATATGTTAAATCTTGTTCATGGCATAACCCTTTAAATATGTGACTGCATCGGTTGTCAACTCATCACCGACAGTACATCTACGTATCTTTGTATTTTATAATCTGGAAGGGTGCAAACACTTTCCCAAAGTACTGTATGAGTTGTTTGTGTTGCTTTCATCATTTCACACAGCGTGACATTTTCCCATGTTCACCGTTTCTAGACACACTCGTACTTGTAGTAAAGAATTTGCAATGTGCTCGGCTCAAATAACATCAGCATGGGATGTTATACATGGGAAGTATATAAGGCTCCAAGTTCTCTTTGCCAGAGAAAATATAAACAGGTCATTAATAAATATATCAACCTATTAAGTGAGTAATGTTTATATAATTTTTATAGGAAAATTGAACGATTCATTGAAGATTTTCGCAATGGTGTAGGAAATCCAGCGCTTAACCCTATTTATATGAAAAGGAAATGAACTTTGGGAAATAGAAACCATATAAAAAAATAACAGAATCTTCCTCCTTTTTGGATATCTTGCCTTTGTCTTCTAACGTATGCGGCGCTCAAAAAGTCTTCGAGTGTATTCCGAGCCCATTCTAGACAGGAAGAAGGAGAGATTTTATCCTCGCAAAACAGGAGGCTCGCCCACATGATCACCTGGGACAGACTTGGCCAGTGCTTGAAGGCTACAAGGTTATGGGAGCCTGGGAATGTTTAACATCAAGAAAGCAATTACAGCATAGCAAGAGCGGAGGGAATTACACAGGAAATGTGAAGAGTAACCCTTCACTGCCACAGAACAGAAGACTCTACCTTTACGTCTGCTAAGGATGAAGTATATAAAAGATGATGGATAGATAAAGTATCAATGATGCAGATACATGGGACTGATCCCTGGCATCTCTATTGATTCCGTGCTTACAACAGGACAAAAAGCCCCGTAGGATTATGACTTTTGGAGTACGCAAAGGAAGTGAGAGCATGCTTGTAAAGTAGATCAAAGCTCAGGGATTATGGTCTGCCTAGGTGGTCCTCAAATTATCTAGTTCCTGTGCTGCTTTTGAGAGACATTTTTATTCCATGAACATATAAACTGGGAAGAAATCCTTGGCTTTTCCTGTTCTTTTTTTTTTTGTAAGTCAGGAGGGAGGTTCCCATCACTCTCACTGTTCTTGTTCCATAACTTCTTAACTTTCTCAGTGTCAGCGCAGGAAACGACAGATTATTACACAACGTGATTCTTACAGCTTGTGTTTGGAGTAGTTCAGGTTAACAAGCAGGGAACCATTTACTCTTTGTACACTCTACATTGTATGTTCTCCGGTAATGAGAGGATGGAGAGCGTTTATTTTTTTTATTTGCCTGTGATTAAAATAAGACGTCATCTCATAAAGTTCTGACATTACACAGTGAACTAAAGTCCTCACTCGCCTGAGGTTTGATTTGCAAAAGAGTCAAAGCTTATGCTAACCCTACCCCAAAAGTGTTTTGTAGGAGTTCTTGGATAGTCCAGGGGGTGGATCTTAAGGATCACAATTTTGGACATTGAAATGTTAACGTGATATTCCTGTATGAGGAACTTAGGCTATGTGCGCATGATCAGGAATTGCTTGCAGAAATTTTTTCAGCGTTTCTGCTCCTCTTGGCAGCAAAAACGCTGCGGATTTTGATTCGTTTTCATGCGTTTTTGACTGCGGATTTGCTATGCGGTTTTTCCAATGCGTTGTATAGGAGAAACGCAGGCAAAAATGCACAAAGAATGAACATGCTGCTTCTTTTTCTACACATGAAATTCAGTCAGGAAAAATCCTGATCTTGTGCACAGAACTTGCAAAATGTCATAGGAAACCAAGGGATAAGGTTTGCAATGTGTTTTTGGCCAATTTTTCTGCAGAAAAAACGCACAAAAAATGCACTGTGTGCACATAGCCTTAAATGGGTAGTCCCATCTCCAAGATCCCATCCCAATATGTAGTAGGTGTAATAATAATAATATTAGCAAATACTTCCAATTAGAAATGTAGTATAGTTTTTCTGATTTGCTATGTCTCTTTCCTCATGTGCAGGCATCGCAGGACCTTAGGCATCCATGGTTACGACCACTAGCAACTAGCTAGCTAACTGTCACTATACCAGTGGTCGTAACCATTGATACTTAAGGTCCTGCAATGCATGCAGAAGAGGTAACAGACACAGCGAATCAGAAAAACTATACTACATTTCTAACTGGAGGTATTTGCTTATATTATTATTATACCTAATACATATTGGGATGGGATCTTGGAGATGGGACTACCCCTTTAAGTCCCTCATACAGGAACATCATGTTATACATGTAGTATAGTTTTTCTGATTTGCTATGTCTCTTTCCTCTTGTGCATGCATTGCAGGACCTTAGATATACGACCACTGGTATAGTGACAGTTAGCTAGTTGCTAGTGGTCGTAGCCATGGATACCTAAGATCCTGCAATGCCTGCACATGAGGAAAGAGACATAACAAATCAGAAAAACTATACTACATTTCTAATTGGAGGTATTTGCTAATATTATTATTATTATTATTATACCTACTACATATTGGGATAAGATCTTGGAGATGGGAATACCCCTTTAAAGTTGCAAGAAAAAGTTGGTAAACCCTTTACAATTATTTTTACACTGATTACTACTAGAATGTGGTCACAATGATAAAAAACACACTGTAAATATACTGTACTAAAACCACAGTTTTAAACATACACACAACAAAAAGAAAAAGTAAGTGAACCATTGACTTTAGTAACCTGATAATCCTCCTTTAGCATCAACCGACTACACCATATGTTTCTTATAGCTGCTGATAGGATTTACACAATATTTAGGAGGATTTGTGGACCATTCATCCCTGCAAATATATATCAGCACATCGATATTTCTGGAATGCCTTGTGTGCACAACCTATTCCAAGACGTGCCCCATCAGATTCTTGAGAGGATTAGAGTTGTCTGGGAGTCAGCAAATGATGACTTATCTGTAGAGTAGGTGTAAGGCTCACCTGGTGAGGTGGATCCTCTAAGCCTTAGGTCTGGGTGGGCACACAGACCCCGGGAGTTGATGCGGCAAGCAGGAAGGCGCATGGTCAGCAAGGACTTGGCACACACAGCAATCACAAGAACAGTAGGACGAATGAAGTGGAACCCAGCAGGAATGAATGCAAGCACAAAAGCAGACCAAATTTAGGACTAGCGTCTCAATCCCAAGACACAGGTGTGTGTCTTAATGGGCCTCAAATAGATCTAGGGAAATTATGTCACAGATCCACGCCAAGCAACTTGCAAAACTCAAATGTGGAGCACAACAGATGGCAGTGGACCCAGGGGAAGGAAACAGAGCCTGTGATACCTTGGACAGGTGTGTAACAATAGGTCATCAATACAGTTGCGCTCAAAAGTTTACATACCATGGCAGAATTTTTTCCTTTCTTGGCCTTGTTTCAGAGAATATGAATGATAACAAACAAACTTTTTCTCCACTCATGGTTATTGGTTGGGTGAAGCCATTTAATGTCAAACTACTGTGTTTTCTCTTTTTACATCTTAATGACAACTAAAAACATCCAAATAACCCTGATCAAAAGTTCACATACCCTGGTGATTTTGGCCTGATAACATGCACAGAATTTGACAGAAATGGGTTTGAATGGCTACTAAAGGTAACATCCTCACCTGTGACCTGTTTGCTTGTAATCAGTGTGTGTGCATAAAAGCTGAGTGAGTTTCTGGGATCCAAACAGACTCTTGCATCTTTCATCCAGCCACTGATGTTTCTGGATTGTGAGTCATGGGGAAAGCAAAAGAATTGTCAACGGATCTACGGGAAAAGGTAGTTGAACTGTATAACACAGGAAAGGGATAGAAAAAGATATCCAAGGAATTGAGAATGCCAGTCAGCAGCATTCAAACTGTGATTAACAAATGGAAAATCAGGGGCTCTGTAAAAACCAAACCACGGTCAGGTAGACCAACAAAGATTTCGGCCACAACTGCCAGGAAAATTGTTCGGGATGCAAAGAAAAACCCACAAATACCATCAACTGAAATTCAGGACTCTCTGAAAACTAGCGGTGTGGCTGATTCAAGATGCACAATAAGGAGGCACTTGAAAATGGGCTGCATGGTCGAGTCCCCAGAAGAAAGCCATTACTGCGCAAATGCCACAAAGTATCTCTCTTACAATACGCCAAACAGCACAGAGACAAGCCTCAAAACTTCTGGAACAAGGTAATTTAGAGTGCAGAGACCAAAATTGAACTTTCTGGCCACAAACATAAACATTACATTTGAAGAGAGGTCAACAAGGCCTATGATGAAAGGAACACCATTCCTACAGTAAAGCACGGAGGTGGATCGCTGATGTTTTGGGGATGTGTGAGCTACAAAGGCACAGGAAACTTGGTAAAAGTTGAAGGAAAGATGAATGCAGCACGTTATCAGCAAATACTTGAGGCAAATTTGCACTCATCAGCCCGGAAGCTGCGCATGGGTCGTACTTGGACGTTCCAACATGACAACGATCCAAAACACAAGGCCAAGTCGACCTGTCATTAGCTACAGCAGAACAAAGTGAAGGTTCTGGAGTGGCCATCTCAGTCTCCTGACCTCAATATCATTGAGTCACTCTGGGGAGATCTCAAGCGTGCAGTTCATGCTAGACAGCCCAGGAATTTACAGGAACTGGAGGCTTTTTGCCAAGAAGAATGGGCAGTTTTACCATCTGAGAAAATAAAGAACCTCATCCACAACTACCACAAAAGACTTCAAGCTGTCATTGATGTTAAAGGGGGCAATACACGGTATTAAGAACTGGGGTATGTGAACTTTTGATCACGGTCATTTGGATGTTTTTGGTTGTCATGAAGATTTAAAAAGAGAAAACACAGTAGTTTGACAATAAATGGCTTCACCCAACCAATAACCATGAGTGGAGAAAAAGTTTTTTTGTTATCATTCATATTCTCTGAAACAAGGCTAAGAAAGGAAAAATTCTGCCGGGATATGTAAACTTTTGAGCACAACTGCATAAGATCGATGCTACTGCATACATGATATGGTCTACTGTGTACTATGGTACTGTGACGCCTCGCTCCCGCTCGCTAGCCCTACCCTGAGAGATGGGGTTACTTGGAACCGGGCCTCCTGTGTAGGGTGGATGCAGTCGTGGCCTAGGCCCGGCCCGTGCCCAGGGTCGTCACAGTAAAAATAAGGGCTAGGAGGGACGGTGGTAATCGAGTGGGTGTAATGATTACGCCACCTGTGATTTTCTGGTGATCCTCCACCCGCGCTGCGGCAGTCCTCTGAGGCGGGATGTCGTGGCAGCAGAAGATGGTACTACTCCCTACAGGCAGAGCAGGTCCTCAGGGCAAAGAAGACGGATCAGGGGAGTAGTAGTGGGTGGTGTGGTGTGGTGCCGCGCTGAAATAAGGAACAAGAGGCAATGGATGCAGTCTTCCAAACTTTACTCACGTTGTTAGGTGTCAGCTGCAAGGCTTCTCCTTGCCCCTCACGGCGCGCTGCAGCCACCAGGAAGGGGTTCAGCACACTCCGGGTAGTTCGGGTGCATCAATCAGGACCCCCCCCCCCCCCCCGCACCAGAGTGTTCCTAGTATTTCCCACTAGGTCCTCTCCTGTCCGTATGTGGTGCGTGTTACAAGGCTGGGTCTCCCTCTGGCTATACACAGAACAAGGGTACGGGTGGCGACTCCGCTCCGTCCGTTACCCTGTGGGATCCTCTAAGCCTCCGGGCTTTTCTGACTGAGACGTGAAGTAGCAAAGCCAGATATCGGGGGCCGGTACCCCTCTTGCAGCAGGAGTCCCTCTGGCCTGGCCAGAATGAGGGTAGCAGGTGGCGTACGCCGCTCCATCCGCGTCCCCTGGGATCCTTTTGCCTGTGGAGCTTTACTCCTCCGCTCCCCTCCAGGCCTTCTTAGGTAGGGACCTTGACCGGGTAGAGACAGCGGTTAACTCTCTAACCCGCTCCTCGTCTCAAGGCCAGAGAACGAGGACCGTGTATCTTCAACAGGCTGCAGGTTCTTAGCAGAAAGCCACATTCAGCGATGAAGACCACAATCAAAGACCTTGAACCTAAGATGGCCGTTGGTTAAATATGTTTTAGTAAGTGTAACTTAAAGGTGCGTCCTCCACCCTTACCCACTACATGGTTCCCCCTTTCTTTTGGTTCCCCCCACCTCCTCTATCCCGGCTGGGGCAGCACTATGGTGCCTTAAAGCCCCCCTCAGGACAGGAGTGGTGTAGTGTTGAGTGGATGGCTGAGTCCTGAGAGGTGCTCCATCCTTACCTCGCTGAGGAGATACCACACCTCGGTCTGAGGTGCAGTACCCCTGTGGCGACTGAACCCTAGGGGCGCCACAGTACTAACATTGCATTGTGAGTTATAACCTGCGGCAACCTGTGATGGTACAGGTACATTTATTGCCAAAAACTGTACAGGTTTGTTCATGCCACTTTTTATAAATTATTATTTTTTCATTATTTTAGTCACCGTTATGATTTTAGGCACAATTTATTAACAATGGTACAATTGTCTATGCATGTGGGGAAACCAGAGATCAATCACTGTTACAAATGGTATAAGGAAGGGCTGAGAATGCACAGATTGTGTCTCCCCTGCCACCATGTCTGTGTATATAGTATATACAGGTAAGTAGGTCTCCATTATTAAAAGCAAATCACAATATGCAAAGGAACTAAAACACATTTTTTTCTTAAGAAATAATCAGAAGCTTCCTTCTCCTGGTAATAATAAGATCCTGAATCTAGTTAAGGGGGTGAGGTGAACACATCCACTATGTAAACTCACTAGTCAAGTCATGGGAACTTGCCCTCGTATCATCTGATCTCCGTCTTTCCTCCTCGGTTCCCATCACTCTGCAGTGCTTGTTCCATTTGTTTTTATTTTGTACTTTCTCACTTTATCAGATATTGAGTTAGTGACCAGGGTTGTGGGACAGAAGATAATATATACTGTATGTATTTTAGCCAATACCAAACTGATTGAACATAAGTGATACTCATGTACTAAATTACATTTTTTTATTTCAATATATAAAAATATTGTGAAAAATAAATGAATGATTTAAACTTAAAGGGGTTGTCTGACGCCTCCGTTCATTGTAAAAAACAAACAAACAGCACTTTACTTACCTTCTGCCTGTGTATTGTTGTGTCTCCGGCGCTGCTCTGGTGATTATGTATAGGTTGCAGCAGTGGAGTCATGGGGTCAGCGCTGCAGCCAATCACTGAGATCAGCTGCTCTGCGGATATAGACGACACAAGGCGCTACGCTCAGTGATTGGCTGCAGCACTGTCAACGAGATATCACTGCAGCAGCCAAACAAAAGAGACTAGACATAGCTCTGGACCAGAGGAGGATAAGTAAAGTGCGATTTGTGTTCTTTCAACAGATTAAGCCAGCAGGCTAACGTTTCTGAAAGGAGATAATATCTTTAATAAGGTATTGCCATCTCAGACATTAATGACATAATGACTGGATATGGCATAAATATTCGACATCTGGAATCTCGAGAACGAGGCCCTGTCACAAGCCATCAGGAACGGAGAGGTGGCCGCCAATACACTTCTATAAGAGTTCCTAAAATAGCCAAGCAAGTTAGCTTGAGTATTTTTGGAAGTCCCATAGAAGTGAATTTAGAGACCAATTCAGATGCGACTATTCTGGCCGTGTTTGAGTCAGATGTGAGTCCTAGAGATGAGGTAGGCATGTATCAAACATCTATCGTGCATTCACAGAACGGAGGTAAGACAACCCCTTTATAGTCTATGCCCATCTTTGAAAACAATTTTTTCTGGGTGTCCACCTGCAGTAGGCATATAAGCCCGAAAATGATACATGTCAATGCAAGCCCCGACGGGACCAACAAATTCGGGCAAAAACGCTGTGTGAATGGAGCCTAAAAGAACCATTCAAGAGCCAGGGAAATTTTCTGTAAAATCTAAATTTGTATGATTTGATGATGGACAGATGCAGATTCTTTAAGACAAGCTATGGAAAAAAATCCTCAGCGATTCTGCTGTGTGTGGATGTAGACTAAGCAAGAAGGAGACCGATGGGAGAAAGTAAGTCTGTAAAATTAAAAAATACAGAGTAGTTTGAAGTCTGTAACCAGAGAGATACACAGATTTTCGTAGTGGGAGAATGTTTTACGAATCTTTTGCAAAATTGATTTATTTTATATTTCAGATGCATCGGCGCAATAGAAGTGGTTGTAAGGGTGGATGTAACCTTCCATATTTCTACCCACGTCTGTCGTAGTACTTTGCTTGTGAGCTCATTATGATGTGCAGATCCATGACAGCTAAGGAAATACAAGATCACTAAACATGAAACATACCCCGAATAGCACCACTTCTTGACATGTAACGTGATATATGAGCGGTAGACTCATGGTCTCATTTATTTATTTATGAAGGGGCCTCAAAAACACTTTAGTAGCCCCTGATGTGTAGCTGGAAGAATAGACTATGAGGACGGATTGGAAGTGTCTTGTTGTTTTAGGACACTAGTAATGGGCCATATACAGTAAATAGCTCAGAAGTTTCATATGATGTGTTTTTTTGAAGGAACCCTAGATTTCTAGGCCTTCAAGTCAGTCTATGGTTTACTATACAATGGAAGTTCTCCATACACTATTAACATAATAATAATTTTTAAAAAGCGCCAATATGTTCCGCAGCACATTCCAATTCAGATATTGAGCTGATAAACAATAATTCAACAATCTAAACGAGGAGTGAGGGTCCTGCTCACAAGAGCTTACAATCTATGAGGAAATAGGGGTGACACAAAAAGTAGAAAATGCTTGGAGTGTATAGTCCCGCCATCATTATCATAAATAAGGGTTTTAATGTAAAATTGCATGAACTGATCACCAACAAACACCTGTTGTCACGGGTATGTCAGGTGTAATAGACAGTCGCTCTGGATCTGGCTGTAGAAGGTCACCGCGCTTGGCATTACAAATGCCTTCTTAATCCTTCTTCCTTTAAGACCAAGCGGCGACCTCCCTCCTGCTGCTGATTGACACACACTTGCATCGGAGTTAAAAACACTCAGTTTGCTCCAGGCAATCACCGGCGATACTTCTATATACCTTTGGCTTGGAGCAATAGCTGTTGGCAGGTACCCTTGGAGGACAGTTGGTGCTACTCCTCTGGTGTCTTGCTCAAGCTAAGTTTATCCCCTTTGTTTGTCTACCTTGTTTTCTTTAGTTTGTAGTGGGGCCTAACCAGTGTTCACCCCTCCCTATATAGGGCCAAGCTCTAGGGACATACAGGGTTTAGGGTCCTGCTCGGCGATAGGTGTGGAACCTATATAGGGAAGGTAGGGTAGGCAGGGTATTATTAGATCTGCCTAGAGGTCTCCACTCCCCGTTTCCCTAGTGTTTGGGCTTTCTCCCCCTCTTCCCTTCTTGTTGCACTTAGTCTTTCCCACACCTTGCATGACACCTGTACAGTATATGCAGTGATAGGAAGTGTTCCTGAGTGCATGTAGTGTGTGGGGATCTTATGAAAGGGACCAGTTTCTGAGCAGAAATTTAGGAAGAAAAAATGAGAAAAATTAGATTAGCAAAATAGTGCGATTGTTTTTAGGGTACGCTTTAAACTTTGTATGCTAGGAACTAACCTGGATTGCGTGATGTAGTGCATTCCAGAAAACTGGTGCAGTATGAGAGAAGTTTTGGAGACAAGAGTAAGCGTTTTGGTTTATAGACAGTGTTAGTCTTAGGTCATTGGCAGAACAGAGAGCACAAGTAGGGTGGTAGACAGACATGAGAGAATAGATTTAAGTGATACAGCACTGTGGAGAAATTTGTGAATGAGGCCACATTCACACGTTCAGTATTTGGTCAGTATTTTACATCAGTATTTGTAAGCCAAAACCAGGAGTGGAACAATCAGAGGAAAAGTATAATAGAAACACGTCTCCACTTCTGTATTTATCACCTACTCCTAGTTTTGGCTTACAAATGCTAATGTAAAATACTGACCAAATACTGAACATGTTAACTTGGCCTGAGAGTGATACGTTTATGTTGCATTCTGTAGCAGATGGGCAACCAGTGCAATGACTGGCGCAGGGTGAAGGCATCAGTGTAGCTGCTGGACAGAAATATGAGCCTTGCTGCTGCATTTGGGATAGATTGGAGAGGAGGAGAGTTTAGCGATGAGACCAATTAGTAGTGAGTATTAATCAAGATGAGAATGAATAAGAGTGACAGTAAGAGCTTTTGCACTTTCTTTGGTAAGAAAAAGTTGAATTGTGGAGATGTTGTTGAGGTGCAGATGACACGAGCAAGTGAGTGATTGGATATACGGAGTAGAGGCAAGGTCTGAGTCAAATATAACTGCAAGATAGCGGATGTACTGCCTGATAGTTATGGTAGTACTACTAATGGAAATGGAAATATCAAGTTTACGTAGACTATTAAAAGGAAGAAACATCTAATACTATTGGTTATTAGTGAATTATCCCATAGTGGCATAGGATTGGACCCAAAGTCATCTCAAAATTGGATTTTCATATGTATATAACTTTTTTTGGCAGAATCTGGGCCCACTAGCAGTCTTCTGGGTCTGAATCTAAATTGACAGTAAGTGAGGGTGCAATGTAAGGCTCTGTTCACATTCTAGTATGCTCCCCATGCATACACTGAATTTATCCACAGGGCCCCATTTATCTAGAGTTTACCAGAGTGCATTTTTATTGATTTTTTAAACTAACTATGGTTTATTAGATATTTTTTATGGAGGATTTATTTTTTAATCGAGGAATTCTGTAAAAGCCAACTGGTATACTTTTTTTGTTACAATGGGGAGTCAATGGGTGATGTATGCCACTCCAATGGAACACAGCATTTTTACTGCCAAGAGAGCAGGTTTTTGGTGCAGAAAATAACGCTATGTATAAACTAGGCCTACCACTGCTTATGGCGGTCATCATCAGAATCTTTCCCTTCCTAAAGGAGCCATTTTATCCCAGGCACACTTTACGCTGTCAATCAGCCTACATAGATGAATTTCTGATCATTAGGGCAGCAGCAGACGACTGTGTATTCTGTCATCTAAGAGAATCTGGTCGATTATGCAAATTACACTCTGATCAAGCTCTGATCATAGTGTGATCTAGTTCTCTTGGATGAGGACAAGATGAAGAAAAAAATGTCTCCATCTTTTGCATTCTGTCAGTGTGTAGAAATCGGACTGCACTCAGATGTCATCCGAGTGCAGTCCAATGGTTTCTACGGACTCATTGACTTGCAAGCCGATTGCGATCTGAATATCTGATCCAACTCGGGCATGCATCGATTTTTTTCTTCAGACCGACTTGGTCCGAGGAAAAAATTGGACATGTGCACGGCGCCACAACTGATCTCACTCTGCGTGCTCAAATGGGTAAATCCACATTGATACCTGATACCTGGGACTTGCAAAGAATCAAGAACCTACCTGACATCATTACATAAGATATCTATGGGGCTCCTAATTCAAAATGTCCAACAGGGCCTCCAACTATCACAGTTCTTTAAAGGGGCATTCTCAAGTTATTAAATTGCTCCCATTAGTTAGGCAACATGAAAATAAGCAAGTTAACAATTGATTTGCTTATTCTATCTGCTGTCATTCTCCTGCAATGTGTAGTTTTATCTTACATAGTGTACAGCTTGTTCCCATGGAGCTCGGCCACCAATGCATGCCCGCCCAGACCCTGGCCGAGAGGGTACAGAAATTACATTCCAGGTGAGAAGTTAGACTATAATATACTAGTCTCCTCTCTCCCGCCCATTGATTTCTGTACGGCAGTTATCTGCTTACCCCAACCCACCCATCACCAGCCCTGCAGCTTTCAGAGCAGGTCTCCTAATCACAGCTCTAGGTTCTCACTGTCCATAGCACTGTGCTTGTTCAAATGCCCAGTTATCTCTATATGCAGGGGTGTACAACAAATGTAGGGTGCCCCATAAGCAAAAACTTTATTTGGGCCTCCACTAAAAAAATAAAATTAAAAATTAAAATATTTGGCGGAGTTGGCGGGGTCATATTTCCCAACTTTTATAAAAGTGGAGGGACATTTATTATGGAATGAATACAGTAATTATGCTCTTATTGAAGTCCCTTAGTGTTCTCACCCACGAAACCCCTTTCATAGCCATTATAGACTATGATGCTCCCAAAAATGTCCCCACCCACGCACACAGAATATAATAACCCAACACCTATTAGTATGATGCCCCCACAGCCATCATTCAGTAAGATGGCCCCCACTCAGTATGATGCCCCCACACAGTCTGATGGCCCCTCAGTATGATGCTCCAAGTGCCCCCACTCAGTATGATGCCCCCACTGCTATTACTCAGTATGATGGCTACCACTCAATATTATTGCCCCCACAGCCCCCTACACAGTATTATGGCCCCTCCATATAATGCTCCCACAACCTCTCAGTATGATGTTGCCACATCCCCCACTCAGTATGATGGCCCCCCACTCAGTATGGTGCCCCCACAGCTATCATGCAGTATGATGGCCCCCACTCAATATGATACCCCCACACAATATTATTGCCCCTACAGCCCCCCAAGTCAGTATGATGGCCCTCACATAGAATGATGGATAGTCCATCAGTATGATGGTCCCACAGCCCCTCAGTATGATGCTCAAAAAGCGTCCACTCAGTATGTCATCCCAAAACTGAAATTTAACTATTTAGAATTTCATATATGGAACTTGACCAATATAAAAATTATACATGTACTGTAGATTTTAGTAAATGTGCTTTAAAGAAAAACAGTTGTATTACATATGTAAATGAGGGGGTTTAGATGCACAATTGGCTTGGCCATAGGCTCGATGCACCTTCCACACTCTCAATTACAATACTCTGCCCTCCCCCTATGATGATTGTCAGCAGCCGCTTTGGAGCCCTGTCTGATCTAACTCCCCAGCCAAGTTCTCCTGGCCAAGGGTACACCAAAATTCCCTCATTTACATATGTAATAAAACAGTTTTTTTATAAAACATATTTAATAAAATCAACAGTATCAGTTTGTTTTTTATAGGGGCTAAGCGTCACGGGTGTGTCAGAGATGACCGACAGTCGCCCTGCAGTGGGTTGCAGGAGATCTCCACTTTTGGCATTGCAGACAGCTGCTTAGATAGGAGGCTGTCTTTAGGACCAAGCAGCTACCTCTCTCTTGCTAATTTGCTCTTTGGCCTGGGTGTATAAGACGCGCCCCTGGGCCTGTGTCGCGCTGCGTTGCGCACGCGGGAGCTTACCCGGAGCCGGATCTCTTGAGGGTTGTAGTCTCGTGGCGGTGATCCGGTCCGTGCCCAGGGAGTCAGACTAAGTGGCGCTGGATTAGCGGTAGATGTTGTACGACTACGCCACCCGTTGAATGCAGCTAAGGAGCTGCTGCTGCAGGGCAGACCGCTGAGGCCGGTGGTAGGATTGTGCAGCGTGATAGTATAACCCCCAACGGGAGGGGTATGGCCTCAGGGCAGCCGACGTGGATGATGGGGGTAGCAGGAACCACTCAGAGACGGTACGGTGTAGTTCAGGGTCTTTACTGGTGACAACGATAGACCCTCCCGGAGTACTGGCTAGCGATTGGGGCCTGGTCAGTCCTTGAGCAGATGGGATCTCCCCTGGCCAGGCGGAGTTGTAGGCCTCCCAAACTGACTGTACTCTTCTGGCTACCTTGCTAGAGGCAGGTATAAGTAGCCCACGTCCCTGAGTGTACCGTGTGGTGCTCACCCGTATGGCCGGTGACTCGGGGCCTTCTAGTAGCTTCCGCTCCACGACGGCGGTGCTGGTCCCATGCGTGTGACCGTGCCTTCAGGTTTCTTGGCCAGAGGACCTGGAATCCCCTGCCTGACGGATTCTGCTGCTGGGTAGGAGTTAGTCCCCACAGCCTCGGACTCCGGGTCCGGTAAGAAATCTTCTCAGTCAGGGCGAGCTCTGCAGCTGCCAGCCCCTGACTCCTTGTAACACTGCTCCCACAGAGCTCCTGATGTTCTGTTCCTATATTTGCTTCTTTTCTCTGTCTCTACTTCTTCTCTACTCACTAACCCTGCCTCAGCCCCAGGTTTATATAGGGGAAGTCCTTCCCCTCCCAGGACTGGGCAGGAGGTGTGGCATGCATAGGATTCCTGACCAAGAGACCTCCCACCTGCTCTCAGACATAACATTGCTGTTACTGTGGAAACCAGACCCCTGGGGTGCCACATTCCCCCCTAGTGAAATTTAGTACTCCGGGACTAAACATATTTTAGAAAAACATAACAAGATATAACAATAACAATACAATAAAGAAACACATAAAGGTGGTCACGGCATGTCCGTAACCGGGTGCAGTCTTTGAAGAAAGCAAGGTGTCCATTTCACCAAAACAGGGAGACGTAACCAGGTAGGGGTCTGTCCTGCCCCGAGTCCTTAACAGTCTTTAGTCCGTCCTGGGTTACGCTCCAACTATGTACACAGGATTCCCGGTAAATCCACCAAAGACTCCTATAAACAACTAGAAACACATAATTATACACAAGCAACAAGAAAAACAGGTAACCACAAATAAAACAATTTATACACTTCAAATCCTCCAACGTGCGGGTAACTGGCCTCTAGTGGCCCTAGTGGACCTACGGAGCTGACTGTCTGGCCCTGAACTACAGGGTGTAGGAGCTGTTAAGGGTAAACTGGGCAGCGGTCTACGGGCCCTTTGGCTCACTAGGGATATGGCAGGCTCACTGCAAGCAGAGGGTTGATCCTCCTGGTCTGCTGGTGTGGGGTCTTCTGCCTCCTGGACCGGCTGTTCTTCCAGCTCTACCTGTTGCTCCGTAGGTGCTTGGGATGCTGGTTGGAGGAAGGTGAGTACGGGTACCACAACTGCACCATTGACTTGAGTCCAAGACCGAGGGAAGTCTCCGAGCACAGTACTAACCATATCTTCCCTTTCCTCTACGGGTCGATGGTCTTCTTGTTCCTCTTCAGGGTTCCGTAGCTGTTCAGGACACTTCTTCAGGTGATCCCGGGATACAATGGCTGTGGTCTCCCCTCCGTCTTTACTGATGGTACAGACCTTCGGGTTCTCGTGGCTTGAGGGCAGTACGGTGTACGGGTCCTTCTCCCACTGGTCCAACTTGTGGAGCCGTCTTTTCCTCTTCAAGACCTGCTCTCCGGGCACCAGGGGAACAGCGGGAGCATACTGGTTGTAAGTTTTCTCTTGTCTCTCCCTAGCTTGACAGAGACTTCGCTCCACGCTCTCCTGTACTTTCCGGTACTGCTGCTGCCTCTCTGTGTCCCAGTCTGCTTCTGGTGAAGTGTCCTCGGGTGTCAGGACTCCCATTTCCAGGTCAACAGGTAACTTACCAGGTCTCGCCCTCATTAGGTAAGCCGGGGTACAGTTGGTGGAACCTACCGGGATGTGGTTGTATAGGTCCACCAGATCGGGCAGCTTCTCAGGCCACAGACTGCGTTCTTCCAGGGGCAACGTTTTCAGAAGATCCATTACTACCTGGTTCATTTTCTCACAAAGTCCATTAGTTTGCGGATGATAGGGTGTCGTCCTTATCTTCCGGCAGCCATACAGATTGCAGAATTCCTGGAAGACCTCCGCTTCAAAGGCAGGTCCCTGGTCCGTCAGCACTTGGTCCGGGTACCCGTGTGGATGGCAGAAGTGCTGCTGGAAGGCTCTAGCTGCTGTTTGAGCCGTTAAGTCCTTGACGGGGACGACAACCAAGAACCGGGAGTAATGATCCACAATGGTTAACGCGTAGACGTAGCCACTTCTGCTTGGGGTCAGTTTTACATGATCCAAGGCTACCAGTTCCAACGGCTGCCGGGTGACGATGGACTGCAGGGGAGTCTTCTGGCTGGCACGGTCCTTCCTCCTCAGGTTGCACGGGCCACAGTCTCTGCACCACCTCTCGATGGTTCCCCTCATGCCTACCCAATGGAACCGCCCGCGTAGCAGGAACTCCAGCTTCTTCCATCCGAAATGCCCAGCTCCATCGTGGTATGCCTCCATCACCATGGCTGCGTCTCGTCGTGGCACCACTACTTGCCAGATTAGTTCATGCGTCCGGGAGTTAACCATCCTGCGGCACAACTTCCCCTTGTAAAGGAACAGTCTACTCTTTTCTGCCCACAGTTGCTTGGCTTCCTCCGGAGCGTCTGGGTCAAGGCGAGCCTCTGTCTGAGTCAGCATCTCCTTCACCAGCCGGACAGCAGGGTCACTGTCTTGCGTTTCCGCCCAGTTGTAGTGAGGTAAGGGGTTAAGCGTAGCGCCTTGCTTACTCCTTACCCGATGGGAATACTGGATAGTCCCATGACGGTGAAACGCGGGGAGTTCGACTTCTTCCAGTCCCTCTGGATCCTCTCCTACGTCCGGTAGGTTTGGCATCCTGGACAGGCAGTCCGCGTTGGTATTGGAGCGTCCTGCCCGGTATTTGATGGTGAACTCGTAGTTGGACAGGCGGGCCATCCATCTCTGCTCTAGGGCACCGAGTCTTGCCGTGTCCAGATGTGTCAACGGGTTGTTATCCGTGTACACGACGAACCGGGAAGAAGCGAGGTAGTGCTTAAAGCGTTCGGTGACTGCCCACACCACTGCCAGGAACTCTAGCTTAAATGAGCTGTAATTCTCAGGGTTTCTTTCGGTGGGTCGCAGTTTTCGGCTGGCGTAAGCGATTACTCGCTCTTTCCCCTGCTGGATCTGGGACAGCACGGCTCCTAGCCCGATGTTACTTGCGTCGGTGTAGAGGATAAAGGGCTGGCTGTAATCCGGGTACGCCAGGATTTCATCCCCCTTGAGGGCCATCTTCAGCTGGCGGAAGGACTCTTCTTCCAACTTCTCCCATCTGAAGGGCGGCTTCTGGTTCTTGGCCTTCCGGGACTGGCCTATCAGGAGGTCCTGCATATGAGCTGCCTTTTTGGTGAAACCGGGGATGAACCTGCGGTAGTAGCCTACCAACCCGAGGAACTGCCGCACTTCCTTTACACTGGAGGGACTTGGCCATTCCTTAATTGCGGTGATCTTATCAGGGTCGGGAGCCACTCTGTCAGCGCTCACCACGTGTCCCAGGTACTGCACCTTTGGTTTCAGGAGGTGACACTTTGAGGGTTTCACCTTTAGGCCGTAGCTTGCCAGAGCTTCGAACACTTCCGCCAGGTGTTTCAGGTGGTCCTCATAAGTCTTAGAATATACGATGACATCGTCCAGGTACAACAGGACCGTCTCGAAGTTTCTGTGGCCCAGACAGCACTCCATTAATCGTTGGAAGGTTCCTGGTGCGTTGCAGAGTCCGAACGGCATGCAGGTAAACTCGCTAAGTCCGATCGGGGTGGTGAATGCGGTCTTCTCCCGGTCCGCCTCTGCTACAGGAACCTGCCAGTACCCACTAGTGAGATCCAAGGTAGAGAAGAAGTTAGCAGATCTTAAAGCAGCCAAAGACTCCTCTATCCTTGGTAAGGGGTACGCATCCTTGTGTGTGATACGGTTGATTTTCCGGTAATCTACACACATCCTCATGGTGTTGTCTTTCTTTTTGACTAAGACTAGTGGAGCTGCCCAGGGGCTACAGCTATCCCTGATCACCCCAGCCTCCTTCATGTCTCTAAGCATCCCCTTGGCGTGTTGGTAGTGTGCAGGGGGTACGGGTCGATACCTCTCTTTTATGGGAGGATGGTCTCCCGTGGGGATGTGGTGTTCTACCCCCTTGACTCGCCCGAAGTCTAACGGGTGTTTACTAAACACTCTCTCGTACTCTTGAACCACCCGATAGACTCCCTGTTTCTGGTGTGAGGGAGTGGAGTCAGTACCCAAATGTAGTTGCTGACACCAGTCCTCCTTTGTTTTCTTAGAGCCGTTACCTTCCTCCGGGTGAGATGGAGGCAAGGGTTCCACAGATTGTATAGCATTTTGGTTAATGGTATATAATTTGGCTAGCGTGGCATACCGGGGCAGGTACACTTCCCTCTTCCCGATATTGATTATGCGAACGGGCACCCTCCCATGGCGTACATTAACCACCCCCCGTGCTGTCAAGATGGTGGGCCTACTGTCTGAGTAAACTGGTTCTACCATTGCCTGGTAATCTCTACCTCTCAGACCAATAGCTGCCCGGCACCAAATCATCATTTCACTTTTTGGGGGCATGGCAATAGGGAAAGGGTCACACATTCTCACGCTACCAATCTCACCGCCGGAGAGTTCCACCTGTTGCCGTCGCATCAGTGCCCGGATCTCTTTTTGGAGCACTCGCTGCTCGCCGGAGCTGGCGTTCTTGGCAACCTGCTGTAAAAGGAAAATCACCTCTGCAAGACAATTTTCAATTACATTAGTTCCTAGAGTTATCTTTGGGTGACTCTCGTGTTTGTCAATGTCTACAATGATCAGTCCCTGTGCTGCCAGTTCAACTCTACCGATTTTAATGGTCACCTCTTTAAATCCGATCTGTGGCACGGGCTGACCATTGCTGGCGATGATACTCAAGTCGTCGTCAGGGTAGCGGGTAATATCCGAGTCATTCCAGTACTGCTTGAAGAGCACGTACGGGATGGTGGTGACCTGTGACCCGGTGTCCAGTAGGGCACTCATAGGAATGCCATCCAGTACCACAGGCAAGACTGGACGTCCTCCCACATATTTGTCGCGCCAGTTCGATGGGCCTGATGATCTTTTTCCTAGGGGTTGGCCCTCTACCCTAGGTTGTGCCAGTTTAAAGGACAGTACCTTGCCATATGTCCGGGTTGATTACAGCGGCGGCAGATGGGTCGTCCGTCCTCGTTGTATCGGTCGCTGGGTCTTCCTCTGGCCGGTGGGGTCCTCCTTGGTCGACGCCACGGGATGTCCTCCGGTCCGGATGCCAGCTGGATCTTCCCTGGAGTAGAAACCTGTAAAGACTGCACAGTTCGGGTTAGCGCAGCAACGCTTTTAGCTAGCTCTTGGACCTGATGGTGCAGGTCTGGAGCCGGGTCATTGCTCAAAGCCTGCGCATCAGCTCCCACAGGCCCTGCCGACAAGGGCGCCGCCTCCTGGTGGTAAGTGGTAGTGGGGCGTCTGTGGGTCACAACGCCACCTGGTGCCGGTTCTCGGAGCACCCGGATGGCTCTGTCCTTGAACTGTGCAAATCCCAGATGAGGGTCCTGTAAGGCCATTGCCCGCAACTGGGTTCGGTGGGCATTGCAATATAAACCCTCTATAAATTGTTCAGTCAACAGCCTGTCCTCGTCTCCCACGCCGTCAGGGTCGGTCTGCTTAATGTCTCTCAGGGCTTCTTGTAGGTTTAATGCATAGTCCCTTATACTCTCATGTGCCCGCTGTTTGCACCCGTAGAATCTGAGCTTGATCTCGGCTGAGGTGCGGGTATCAAAGGTGTCCCTCAGCCGGGCCAGTATCCCTGCGACAGTCCTCCCCCCAGGTGGCCAGGACTTTACCTCCCTTTGGGCTGCCCCGGTTAATTGGGCCACCAGGATGCTCACTTTTTGCTCTTCTGTGAGGGGGTACACCTGGAAGAGGCTATCCAGCTTTTCTCTAAAGTCATGCAGGGTATGCGATTCCCCTGAGTACTGGGGTAGCCAGGCTGCCCCCGGGATATAGGGCATGGTGAAAGGCATGACCGCAACAGCGGTGGCGCTGGCGGGGGTTGAAGCGGTGAAGCTCTCCTCCGTATCCGACATCCTTCTCCCCCCTAGTGGACCGTGGCCTACCTTGCGATGATCCTCTTCCGTAGGCCGCGGCTCCGCAGTGGATCGTCAGGGTTGAGGACCTTCCGTCGCGCTCCTGTGACGTCGGCGTCTGCTGGGCTCCTTCCAGGACCTTACGCAACGTCCGGACGTGAGGCGGGACTTCAGTTCTCGCGCGCTTTCGGAGTCCACGCCCCTCTTCTTCCCGCGTGGCGTCCTCAAGATGGCGTCCAATGGCGGGAAACCTCCACGGATGGCGGGAAGAAGGCCGAAGATGTCGCCGGATGGCGGGAAAACTTCGCGGATGGCGGGAAGAATGTAGAAGATGGCGCCAGATGGCGGGAATCTTCACCACTGGTAAGTTTGAACAGTCTTTTTCAGGCACGCAGTACCCGGTGGTTGCGGGCACGAAATCCTGCCGACTACGCCAAAAGTTGACGCGCCCCTGGGCCTGTGTCGCGCTGCGTTGCGCACGCGGGAGCTTACCCGGAGCCGGATCTCTTGAGGGTTGTAGTCTCGTGGCGGTGATCCGGTCCGTGCCCAGGGAGTCAGACTAAGTGGCGCTGGATTATCGGTAGATGTTGTACGACTACGCCACCCGTTGAATGCAGCTAAGGAGCTGCTGCTGCAGGGCAGACCGCTGAGGCCGGTGGTAGGATTGTGCAGCGTGATAGTATAACCCCCAACGGGAGGGGTATGGCCTCAGGGCAGCCGACGTGGATGATGGGGGTAGCAGGAACCACTCAGAGACGGTACGGTGTAGTTCAGGGTCTTTACTGGTGACAACGATAGACCCTCCCGGAGTACTGGCTAGCGATTGGGGCCTGGTCAGTCCTTGAGCAGATGGGATCTCCCCTGGCCAGGCGGAGTTGTAGGCCTCCCAAACTGACTGTACTCTTCTGGCTACCTTGCTAGAGGCGGGTATAAGTAGTCCACGTCCCTGAGTGTACCGTGTGGTGCTCACCCGTATGGCCGGTGACTCTGGGCCTTCTAGTAGCTTCCGCTCCACGACGGCGGTGCTGGTCCCATGCGTGTGACCGTGCCTTCAGGTTTCTTGGCCAGAGGACCTGGAATCCCCTGCCTGACGGATTCTGCTGCTGGGTAGGAGTTAGTCCCCACAGCCTCGGACTCCGGGTCCGGTAAGAAATCTTCTCAGTCAGGGCGAGCTCTGCAGCTGCCAGCCCCTGACTCCTTGTAACACTGCTCCCACAGAGCTCCTGATGTTCTGTTCCTATATTTGCTTCTTTTCTCTGTCTCTACTTCTTCTCTACTCACTAACCCTGCCTCAGCCCCAGGTTTATATAGGGGAAGTCCTTCCCCTCCCAGGACTGGGCAGGAGGTGTGGCATGCATAGGATTCCTGACCAAGAGACCTCCCACCTGCTCTCAGACATAACATTGCTGTTACTGTGGAAACCAGACCCCTTGGGTGCCACATATATATACCTGGTGTGTCTGAGAAGGAGTCGCTGGTTATATCTGTGACACCCCAGGGGTCTGGTTGCCACAGTGATAGAGATATTATGTCTGAGAGCAGGTGGGAGGTCCTTTGGTCAGGGATCCTGTGCATGCCACACCTCCTGCCCAGTCTTGGGAGGGGAAGAACTTCCCCTATATAAACCCGGGGCTGAAGCAGGGTTAGCAGTCAAGGAGAGTAGAGACAAGAAACAGTCACAGGAAGAAACAGCAGAAGCTCAGTGGGAGCAATACTACTACAAGTCAGGGGCTGGCAGCTGCAGAGCTCGCCCTGACTGAGAAGCTTTCTTACCGGACCCGGCGTCCGAGGCTGTGGGGACTAACTCTTGCCCAGCAGCAGAAGCCGACCGGCAGGGGATTTCAGGTCCTCAGGCCCAGAAACCCGAAGGCACGGTCACACGCGTGGGACCAGCACCGCCATCGTGGAGCGGAAGCCATTAGAAGGCCCCGAGTCACCGGCCATACGGGTGAGCACCACACGGTACACTCAGGGACGTGGGCTACTTATATCCGCTTCTAGCAAGGTAGCCAGAAGAGTACAGTCAGTTTGGGAGGCCTACAACTCCGCCTGGCCAGGGGAGATCCCATCTGCTCAAGGACTGACCAGGCCCCGTTCACTAGCAAGTACTCCGGGAGGGTCTATCGTTGTTACCAGTAAAGACCCTGAATTACACCGTACCGTCTCTGAGTGGTTCCTGCTACCCCCATCATCCACATCTGCTGCCCTGAGGCCATACCCCTCCCGTTGGGGGTTATACCATCTACGCTGCACCATCCATCCACCGGCCTCAGCGGACTGTCCTGCAGCGGCAGCTCCATAGCTGCATTCAACGGGTGGCGTAGTCGTCCTGCATCTACCGCTGTTACATCGCCGCTCAGTTTGACTCCCTGGGCACGGACCGGGTCACCGCCATGAGACTACAACCCTCAAGAGATCCGGCTCCGGGTAAGCTCCCGCGTGCGCAACGCAGCGCGACACAGGCCCAGGGGCGCGTCAACTTTGGCGTAGTCAGCAGGATTTCGTGCCCGCAACCACCGGGTACTGCGTGCCTGAAAAAGAGACTTTTCAAACTTACCTGTGGTGAAGATTCCCGCCATCCGGCGCCATCTTCAGCCTTCTTCCCGCCATCGGTGAAGTTTCCCGCTATCCGGCGCCATCTTCTGCCTTCTTCCCGCCATCCGTGGAGTTTTCCCGCCATTGGACGCCATCTTGAGGACGCCGCGCGGGAAGAAGAGGGGCGTGGACTCCGAAAGCGCGCGAGAACTGAAGCCCCGCCTCACGTCCGGACGTTGCGTAAGGTCCTGGAAGGAGCCCAGCAGACGCCGACGTCACAGGAGCGCGACGGAAGGTCCTCAACCCTGACGATCCACTGCGGAGCCGCGGCCTACGGAAGAGGATCATCGCAAGGTAGGCCACGGTCCACTAGGGGGGAGGAAGATGTCGGATATGGAGGAGAGCTTCACTGCCTCAACCCCCACCAGCGCTACCGCTGCTGCAGTTATGCCCTTCACCATGCCCTATATCCCGGGAGCAGCTTGGCTACCCCAGTACTCAGGGGAGTCACATACCCTGCATGACTTTAGAGAAAAGCTGGATAGCCTCTTCCAGGTGTACCCCCTCACAGAAGAGCAAAAAGTGAGCATCCTGGTGGCCCAACTAACCGGGGCAGCCAAAAGGGAAGTAAAATCCTGGCCACCTGGGAGGAAGACTGTCGCAGGGATACTAACCCGGCTGAAGGACACCTTTGATACCCGCACCTCAGCCGAGATTAAGCTTAGATTCTACGGGTGCAAGCAGCGAGCGCATGAGAGTATAAGGGACTATGCACTAAACCTACAAGAGGCCCTGAGGGCCATTAAGCAGACCGACCCTGATGGAGTGGGAAACGAGGACAGGCTGTTGACCGAACAGTTTATAGAGGGACTGTATTGTAATACCCACCGAACCCAGTTGCGGGCAATGGCCTTACAGGATCCCCATCTGGGCTTTGCACAGTTCAAGGACAGAGCCATCCGGGTGCTCCGAGAACCGGCACCGGGTGGCGTTGTGACCCACAAGCGCCCTGCTATCACTTACCACCAGGAGGCGGCGCCCTTGTCGGCAGGGCCTGTGGGAGCTGATGCGCAGGCTTTGGACAATGACCCGGCTCCAGACCTACACCATCAGGTCCAAGAGCTAGCTAAGAGCGTTGCTGCGCTAACCCGAACTGTGCAGTCTTTACAGGCTTCCACCCCAGGGAAGATCCAGCTGGCATCCGGACCGGAGGACATCCCGTGGCGTCGACCAAGGAGGACCCCACCGGCCAGAGGAAGACCCAGTGACCGATACAGCGAGGACGGACGACCCATCTGCCGCCGCTGCAATCAACCTGGACATATGGCAAGGTACTATTCTTTAAACGGGCACAACCTGGGGTAGAGGGCCAACCCCCAGGAAAAAGATCACCAGGCCCATCGAACTGGCGCGACAGATATGTGGGAGGACGTCCAGTCTTGCCTGTGGTACTGGATGGCATTCCCATGAGTGCCCTACTGGACACCGGGTCACAGGTCACCACCATCCCGTACGTGCTCTTTAAGCAGTACTGGAATGACTCGGATATTACCCGCTACCCTGACGACGACTTGAGTATCATCGCCAGCAATGGCCAGCCCGTGCCACAGATCGGATTTAAAGAGGTGACCATCAAAATCGGTAGAGTCGAACTGGCAGCACAGGGACTGATCATTGTAGATATTGACAAACATGAGAGTCACCCAAAAATAACTCTAGGAACTAATGTAATTGAAAATTGTCTTGCAGAGGTGATTTTCCTTTTACAGCAGGTTGCCAAGAACGCCAGCTCCGGCGAGCAGCGGGTGCTCCAGAAAGAGATCCGGGCACTGATGCGACGGCAACAGGTGGAACTCTCCGGCGGTGAGATTGGTAGCGTAAGAATGTGTGACCCTTTTCCTATTGCCATGCCCCCAAAAAGTGAAATGATGATTTGGTGCCGGGCAGCTATTGGTCTGAGAGGTAGAGATTACCAGGCAATGGTAGAACCAGTTTACTCAGACAGTAGGCCCACCATTTTGACAGCACGGGGGGTGGTCAATGTACGCCATGGGAGGGTGCCCGTTCGCATAATCAATATCGGGGAGAGGGAAGTGTACCTGCCCCGGTATGCCACGCTAGCCAAATTATATACCATTAACCAAAATGCTATACAATCTGTGGAACCCTTGCCTCCATCTCACCCGGAGGAAGGTAACGGCTCTAAGAAAACAAAGGAGGACTGGTGTCAGCAACTACATTTGGGTACTGACTCCACTCCCTCACATCAGAAACAGGGAGTCTATCGGGTGGTTCAAGAGTACGAGAGAGTGTTTAGTAAACACCCGTTAGACTTCGGGCGAGTCAAGGGGGTAGAACACCACATCCCCACGGGAGACCATCCTCCCATAAAAGAGAGGTATCGACCCGTACCCCCTGCACACTACCAACACGCCAAGGGGATGCTTAGAGACATGAAGGAGGCTGGGGTGATCAGGGATAGCTGTAGCCCCTGGGCAGCTCCACTAGTCTTAGTCCGAAAGAAAGACAACACCATGAGGATGTGTGTAGATTACCGGAAAATCAATCGTATCACACACAAGGATGCGTACCCCTTACCAAGGATAGAGGAGTCATTGGCTGCTTTAAGATCTGCTAACTTCTTCTCTACCTTGGATCTCACTAGCGGGTACTGGCAGGTTCCTGTAGCAGAGGCGGACCGGGAGAAGACCGCATTCACCACCCCGATGGGACTTAGCGAGTTCACCTGCATGCCGTTCGGACTCTGCAACGCACCGGGAACCTTCCAACGACTAATGGAGTGTTGTCTGGGCCACAGAAACTTCGAGACGGTCCTGTTGTACCTGGACGATGTCATCGTATATTCCAAGACGTATGAGGACCACCTGAAACACCTGGCGGAAGTGTTCGAAGCTCTGGCAAGTTACGGCCTAAAGGTGAAACCCTCCAAGTGTCACCTCCTGAAACCAAAGGTGCAGTACCTGGGACACGTGGTGAGCGCTGACGGAGTGGCTCCCGACCCTGATAAGATCACCGCAATTAAGGAATGGCCAATCCCCTCCAGCGTAAAAGAAGTGCGGCAGTTCCTCGGGTTGGTAGGCTACTACCGAAGGTTTATTCCCGGTTTCACCAAAAAGGCAGCACCTATGCAGGACCTCCTGATAGGCCAGTCCCGGAAGGCCAAGAACCAGAAGCCGCCCTTCAAATGGGAGGAGCTGGAAGAAGAGTCCTTCCGCCAGCTGAAGATGGCCCTCACGGGGGACGAAATCCTGGCGTACCCGGATTATAGCCAGCCCTTTATCCTCCACACCGACGCCAGTAACATCGGGCTAGGAGCCGTACTGTCCCAGATCCAGCAGGGGAAGGAACGAGTAATCGCCTACGCCAGCCGAAAACTGCGACCCACCGAAAGGAACCCCGAGAATTACAGCTCATTTAAGCTAGAGTTCCTGGCCGTAGTATGGGCAGTCACCGAGCGCTTTAAGCATTACCTCGCTTCTTCCCGGTTCACCGTGTACACGGATAACAACCCGTTGACACACCTGGACACGGCAAGACTCGGTGCCCTGGAGCAGAGGTGGATGGCCCGTCTGTCCAACTACGAGTTCACAATCAAATACCGGGCAGGACGCTCCAATACCAACGCGGACGCCCTGTCCAGGATGCCCAACCTGCCGGACGGAGGAGAAGATCCGGAGGGACTGGAAGAAGTTGAACTCCCTGCGTTCCACCGTCATGGGACTATTCAGTATTCCCACCAGGTAAGGAGTAAGCAGACTGCTACGTTGAAACCCTTACCCCACTACAACTGGGCGGAAACGCAAGACAGCGACCCTGCCGTCCGACTGGTGAAGGAGATGCTGACTCGGCCGGAGGCTCGCCTTGAACCAGACGCTCCGGAGGAAGCCAAACAACTATGGGCAGAGAAGAGTCGACTGTTCCTTTACAAAGGGAAGTTGTGCCGCAGAATGGTTAACTCCCGGACGCATGAATTACTCTGGCAAGTAGTGGTGCCACGAAGGGACGCAGCCATGGTGATGGAGGCATACCACGACGGAGCTGGGCACTTCGGGTGGAAGACGCTGGAGTTCCTGCTGCGCGAGCGGTTCCACTGGGTAGGCATGAGGGGAACCATTGAGAAGTGGTGCAGAGACTGTGGCCCGTGCAACCTGAGAAGGAAGGACCGTGCCAGCCAGAAGACTCCCCTGCAGTCCATCGTCACCCGGCAACCGTTGGAACTGGTAGCCTTGGATCATGTAAAACTGACCCCAAGCAGAAGTGGCTACGTCTACGCGTTAACCATCGTGGATCATTACTCCCGGTTTCTGGTTGTCGTCCCCGTCAAGGACTTAACGGCTCAAACAGCAGCTAGAGCCTTCCAGCAGCACTTTTGCCGTCCACACGGGTACCCGGACCAAGTGCTGACGGACCAGGGACCTGCCTTTGAAGCGGAGGTCTTCCAGGAATTCTGCAATCTGTATGGCTGCCGGAAGATAAGGACGACACCCTACCATCCGCAAACTAATGGACTTTGTGAGAAAATGAACCAGGTGGTAATGGATCTTCTAAAAACGTTGCCCCTGGAAGAACGCAGTCTGTGGCCTGAGAAGTTGCCCGATCTGGTGGACCTATACAACCACATCCCGGTAGGTTCCACCAACTGTACCCCGGCTTACCTAATGAGGGCAAGACCTGGTAAGTTACCTGTTGACCTGGAAATGGGAGTCCTGACACCCGAGGACACTTCACCAGAAACAGACTGGGACACAGAGAGGCAGCAGCAGTACCGGAGAGTACAGGAGAGCGTGGAGCGAAGTCTCTGTCAGGCTAGGGAAAGACAAGAGAAAACTTACAACCAGTATGCTCCCGCTGTTCCCCTGGTACCCGGAGAGCAGGTCTTGAAGAGGAAGAGACGGCTCCACAAGTTGGATGACCAGTGGGAGAAGGACCCGTACACCGTACTGCCCTCAAGCCACGAGAACCCGAAGGTTTGTACCATCAGTAAAGACGGAGGGGAAACCACCGCCATTGTATCCCGGGACCACCTGAAGAAGTGTCCCGAACAACTGAGGAACCCTGAAGAGGAACAAGAAGACCATCGACCCGTAGAGGAAAGGGAAGATATGGTTAGTACTGTGCTCGGGGACTTCCCTCGGTCTTGGACTCAAGTCACTGGTGCAGTTGTGGTACCCGTACTCACCTTCCTCCAACCAGCATCCCAAGCACCTACGGAGCAACAGGTAGAGCTAGAAGAACAGCCGGTCCAGGAGGCAGAAGACTCCACACAAGCAGAACAGGAGGATCAACCCTCTGCTTATAGTGAGCCTGCCGTACCCCTAGTGAGACAAAGAGCCGGTAGACAGCTGCCCAGTTTACCCTTGACAGCTCCTACACCCTGTAGTTCAGGGCCAGACAGTCAGCTCCGTAGGTCCACTAGGGCCACTAGAGGCCAGTTACCCGCACGTTGGAGGACTTGAAGTGTATAAATTGTTTTATTTATGTTTATCTGTGTATTGTTGCTTGTGTATAATTTTGTGTTTCCAGTTATTTTTAGGAATCCTTGGTGGATTTACCGGGAATCCTTGTACATAGTTGGAGCGTAACCCAGGATGGACTAGAGACTGTTAAGGACTCGGGGTAGGACAGACCCCTACCTGTTTACGTCTCCCTGTTTTGGTGAAATGGACACCTTGCTTTCTTCAAAGACTGCACCCGGTTACGGACATGCCGTGACCACCTTTATGTGTTTCTTTATTGTATTGTTATTGTTATATCTTGTTATGTTTTTCTAAAATATGTTTAGTCCCGGAGTACTAAATTTCACTAGGGGGGAATGTGACACCCCAGGGGTCTGGTTGCCACAGTGATAGAGATATTATGTCTGAGAGCAGGTGGGAGGTCCTTTGGTCAGGGATCCTGTGCATGCCACACCTCCTGCCCAGTCTTGGGAGGGGAAGAACTTCCCCTATATAAACCCGGGGCTGAAGCAGGGTTAGCAGTCAAGGAGAGTAGAGACAAGAAACAGTCACAGGAAGAAACAGCAGAAGCTCAGTGGGAGCAATACTACTACAAGTCAGGGGCTGGCAGCTGCAGAGCTCGCCCTGACTGAGAAGCTTTCTTACCGGACCCGGCGTCCGAGGCTGTGGGGACTAACTCTTGCCCAGCAGCAGAAGCCGACCGGCAGGGGATTTCAGGTCCTCAGGCCCAGAAACCCGAAGGCACGGTCACACGCGTGGGACCAGCACCGCCATCGTGGAGCGGAAGCCATTAGAAGGCCCCGAGTCACCGGCCATACGGGTGAGCACCACACGGTACACTCAGGGACGTGGGCTACTTATATCCGCTTCTAGCAAGGTAGCCAGAAGAGTACAGTCAGTTTGGGAGGCCTACAACTCCGCCTGGCCAGGGGAGATCCCATCTGCTCAAGGACTGACCAGGCCCCTTTCACTAGCAAAGAACTCCGGGAGGGTCTATCGTTGTTACCAGTAAAGACCCTGAATTACACCGCACCGTCTCTGAGTGGTTCCTGCTACCCCCATCATCCACATCTGCTGCCCTGAGGCCATACCCCTCCCGTTGGGGGTTATACCATCTACGCTGCACCATCCATCCACCGGCCTCAGCGGACTGTCCTGCAGCGGCAGCTCCATAGCTGCATTCAACGGGTGGCGTAGTCGTCCTGCATCTACCGCTGTTACATCGCCGCTCAGTTTGACTCCCTGGGCACGGACCGGGTCACCGCCACGAGACTACAACCCTCAAGAGATCCGGCTCCGGGTAAGCTCCCGCGTGCGCAACGCAGCGCGACACAGGCCCAGGGGCGCGTCATATCCATTTCTACTTGTGAAGCTGAGCAGGAGCAGTACCTTGTCCTCTCTGGAGCTTGAGGCCATGTGCACATTTGGAGTTCATCTAAAGCTAAGCCATTTTACCCGATGTTTCTCAACCCTTTATTGTGGAGGTCGATGCTTTGGATGTCGGGGTTGGGGCTGTGTTGTCTCAGGATTCGTCCCCTGGTAAATGGCGTCCATGCGCCTTCTTTTCTAAAAAATTGTCTTCGGCTGAGAGAAATTATGACGTGGGTAATGGGGAACTTTTGGCGATCAAATTCGAAGAATGGCGACATTGGTTGGAGGGGGCTGTCCATCCTATTACTGTTATTACTCACCATAAGAACCTGTCATATCTCCAGTCAGCTAAACGTCTCAACCCTAGGCAAGCCAGATTGTCCCTGTTTTTTACTAGGTTCAATTCTGTTGTCACTTTTCGTCCAGGGGTCAAAAATGGCAAGGCTGATGCTTTTGTGGCACCCCAGGGGTCTGGTTACCACAGTAATAGAAATATTATGTCTGAGAGCAAGTGGGAGGTTTCTCTGGTCAGGAGCCCTTAAGCATGCAACACCTCCTGCCCAGACCTGGGAGGGGAGGAATCTGCCCTTATAAACTGGGTCTGGGGCGGGATTAGTCAGTGAGAGCCTGGAGTGAAGTTCCAGACACAGGGCAAGAAACAGCTAGGAGCTCTGTAGGAGCAGGAGCTGAGTGCCAGGGACTGGAAGCAGATATATTGCTCGTCCTGGCTGAAGAGACTACTACCGGACAACGGAGTCAGAGGCTGTGGGAACCTCTAAGTCCAGCAGCAGAACCCAGCCGGCAGGGGATTCCAGGTCCTCTGGCCATAGGAGCCCGGAGGCTCAGTCACAAGGAAGGGACCAGCACCGCCATCGAGGAGCGGAGGCTATAAGAAGACCCCAAGTCACCAGCCATACGGGTGAGCATCACATGGTATACTCAGGGACGTGGGCTACTTCCACTCGCTTACAGCAAGGTAGCCAGGAAGAGTGCAGATAGACGGGGAGGCCTACAACTCCACCTGGCCAGGGGAACTCCTGCTTGCTCGCAGACTGACCAGGCCCCTTATGCTAGCCAGTACTTCCGGGAGGGTCTGCCTTAATATCATCAGTAAAGACCCTGAACTGCACTGCAAAGACTCTGAGTCGTTCCTGCTTTCTCACCGCATACAGCACTACTAGTACTGGGACGCCCGTGCACCATCACTCCCATCATCCACATTCCCTGCCCTGAGGCCATACTCTTCCCGTGGGGAGTTATCCCATCTTTAGCTGCGCACACCACACCAGCCTCAGCGGACTGCCTCGCAGCGGCGGTACACCCTGACCGCAATCCACGGGTGGCGTAGTCGGACATTAAACCACAAAAACCCTATAAAGACTGCCACTGGTTTGACCACCCTGAGCCGCGGGACTGGGTCGCCGCCACGGAGACTACAACCCCCAGAGACCCGGCTCCGGGTAACCCACACACGTGCACGCGGCTCAGGGGGCGCATCAGCTTTGGCGTAGTTGGCAGGATTTCGTGCCCGCAACCACCGGGTACTGCGTACCTTCAAAAGACTGTCATACCTGCCGTGGTGAAGGTTCCCGCCATCCGGAGCCGTTTCCCGCCATCTTCAGTCGGTTCCCGCCATCCGCAGCTGTTTTCCCGCCATCCGCAGTCATTTTCCTGCCATCTGACGCCATCTTCAGGACGCCGCGCGGGAAGAAGAGGGGCGTGGACGTCCAAACCGCGCGAGACCCGAAGCTCCGCCCCACGCACCGACGCTGCGCAAGGTCCTGGAAGGGAGAGAGAGCGACGCTGACGTCACCAGGACGCGACGCAAGGTCCTCGTCCGGAGCAGCACCAGCGGAGCCGCAGCCTACAGAAGAGGATCGTCGGAAGGTAGGCCACACTTAACTAGGGGGGAGGAAGATGACGGACACGGAGGGACCCTCTACCACCAGCGCGGCCACTGCCGCAGTAATGCCATTTACAATGCCTTACATCCCCGGAGCTTCCTCGCTGCCCCAATACTCAGGGGAGTCGCATACCCTAAGCGACTTTAAAGACAAACTGTACAGCCTATTTAAGGTATACCCCCTGACGGAGGGCCAGAAAGTGAGCATATTGATAGGCCAGCTAACCGGCGCAGCCCAGCGTGAAGTAAAGTCCTGGTCAGTCCGGGACAAGGAGACCGTAAAGGAGATCTTGGCCCGTCTGAAGGACACTTTTGATACCCGCACCTCAGCCGAGATCAAAATTAGATTTTATGGGTGCAAGCAGGGGGCCCAAGACAGTATAAGAGACTATGCTTTGAGTTTGCAAGAGGCCCTGGGAGCCATTAAACAGGCAGACCCTGACAGTGTGCGGAATGCAGATGAACTGTTAACTGAGCAATTCATTGAGGGCCTGCTGTCCAACGCCCACTGAACCCAGTTGCGTGCAATGGCCTTGCAGAACCCTGGTTTAGACTTTGCAAAGTTCAAAGACAGGGCCATCCGGGTGCTCCGAGAACCGGCACCGGGAAGCGCTGTAACCCACCGGCGCCCTGCTATTACCTATCATCAGGAGGCGGCGCCCTTGTCTGCAGAGCCTGTAGGAGCTGGTGCGCATGCTTTGGACAACAACCCGGCTACAGACCTGCACCATCAGGTCCAAGAGCTAACTAAAAGCGTAGCCGCGCTAACCCGAACTGTGCAGTCTTTACAGGTCTCTCCTCCAGGAAGGATCAAGCTGGCCACCAGTCCGGAGGACGTCCCGTGGCACCGACAGAGGAGGATCCCATTGTCCAGAGGAAGACCCAGCGACAGATACAACGAGGACGGACAACCCATCTGCCGCCGCTGCAATCACCCCGGACATATGGCAAGGTACTGCCATTTAAACGGGCACAACCTGGGGCCGAGGGCCAACCCCCAGGCATAAGATCATCAGGCCCATCGAACTGGCATGATAAATACGTAGGGGGACGTCCGGTCTTGCCTGTGGTACTGGATGGCATTCCTATGAGTGCCCTACTAGACACTGGGTCACAGGTGACTACCATCCCGTACGTGCTCTTTAAGCGGTACTGGAATGACTCGGACATAACCGGCTACCCAGATGACGACCTGAGTATCATCGCCAGCAATGGTCAGCCAGTGCCGCAGGTGGGGTTCAAAGAGGTGACCATTAAGGTCGGTAAGGTCGAACTGGCGGCACAAGGACTGATTATTGTGGACATTGACCGTCATGAGAGTCACCCTAGAATAACCTTGGGAACTAACGTGATTGAAAATTGTCTTGCAGAGGTGATTCTCATTTTACAGCAGGTTGCCAAGAACGCCAGTTCCAGCCAGCAGCGTGTCCTCCAAAAAGAGATCCGGGCACTGATGAAACGGCAACAGGTGGAATTATCTGGTGGTGAGATTGGTAGCGTGAGAATGTGTGACCCGTTCCCTATTGCCATGCCCCCGAAAAGTGAGATGATGATATGGTGCCGGGCAGCTATTGGTCTAAGAGGTAGAGACTACCAAGCCATGGTAGAGCCCGTCTACTCAGACAGTAGGCCCACCATTTTGACAGCACATTGAGTGGTCGATGTACGCCATGGGAGGGTACCTGTCCGAATCGTAAATATCGGGGAGAGAGAAGTATACCTGCCCCGGTATGCCACGCTAGCCAAATTGTTCAACATAAACCAAAATTCTGTAAAGGCCGTAGAACCTTTGCCTCCATCTCAACCAGAGGAAGGTAACGGCTCTAAGAAACAAATGGAGGACTGGTGTCAGCAACTGCATTTGGGTACTGACTCCACTCCCTCACACCAAAAACAGGGAGTCTACCGGGTGGTTCAGGAGTACGAAAGAGTCTTTAGTAAACACCCGCTAGACTTCGGGCGAGTAAAAGGGGTAGAACATCACATCCCCACAGGAGACCATCCACCCATAAAGGAAAGATACCGACCTGTACCCCCTGCACACTATCAGCATGCAAAGGGGATGTTGCGGGACATGAAGGAGGCTGGGGTAATCAGGGACAGCTGTAGCCCCTGGGCAGCTCCACTAGTTCTAGTGAAAAAGAAGGACAACACAATGAGAATGTGTGTAGACTACAGAAAGGTCAACCGTATCACACACAAAGATGCGTACCCGTTACCTAGAATAGAAGAATCTTTAGCTGCATTAAAATCTGCTAACTTCTTCTCCACTTTGGATCTTACTAGCGGGTAGTGGCAGGTTCCTGTGGCAGAGGCAGACAAGGAGAAGACTGCATTCACCACCCCGATGGGTCTCAGCGAATTCAACTGTATGCCGTTCGGGCTCTGCAACGCACCAGGAACCTTCCAGCGGTTGATGGAATGCTGTCTGGGACACCGGAATTTCGAGACGGTCCTGTTATACCTGGACGATGACATCGTTTATTCCAAAACCTACGAGGACCATCTGAAACTCCTGGCAGAAGTGTTTGACGCCCTGGCAAGCTACGGCCTAAAGGTGAAACCCTCCAAGTGTCACCTGCTGAAACCAAAGGTACAGTACCTGGGACACGTGGTGAGTGCTGACGGAGTGGCTCCCGACCCCGATAAGATCACCGTGATTAAAGACTGGCCAAGACCCTCCAGCATAAAGGAAGTGCGGCAGTTCCTCGGGTTGGTAGGCTACTACCGAAGATTCATTCCCAGTTTCACCAAAATGGCGGCTCCTATGCAGGACCTCCTGATAGGTCAATCCAGGAAGGCCAAAAAACAGAAGCCGCCCTTCAGGTGGGAAAAGCTGGAAGAGGAGTCCTTCCGCCAGCTGAAGATGGCCCTCACGGGGGATGAAATCCTGGCGTACCCTGACTATGGCCAGCCCTTTATCCTCCACACGGACGCGAGCAACATCGGGCTAGGAGCCGTACTTTCCCAGATCCAGCAGGCGAAAGAACGGGTAATCGCTTACGCCAGCCGAAAACTACGGCCCACAGAGAGAAACCCTGAGAATTATAGCTCATTCAAGCTAGAGTTCCTGGCAGTGGTGTGGGCAGTGACCGAACACTTCAAGCATTACCTTGCCTCTTCCAAGTTCACTGTGTACACGGATAACAACCCTTTGACACACCTGGACACTGCAAGACTTGGTGCCCTGGAGCAGAGATGGATGGCCCGCCTGTCCAACTATGAATTCACCATCAAATACCGGGCGGGACGCTCAAATGCCAATGTGGATGCCCTGTCCAGAATGCCAAACTTACCGGACGTAGGGGAAGATCCAGAAGAACTGGAAGAAGTCGAGCTCCCTGCATTCCACTGTCATGGGATTTCCCTGTATTCCCACCGTGTAAGGGACAGGCGCTCTGCTACGTTCAATCCCTTACCCCACTACAGCTGGGCGGAGACACAAGACAGTGATCCCGCAGTCCGTCTGGTGAAGGAAATGTTGACACAGGCTGATGCCCGTCTTCACCCAGATGCTCCGGAGGAGACCAAGCAACTGTGGAAAGATAAAAGTAAGCTGTTTCTTTACAAGGAGAAGCTGTGCCGGGGAATGGTCAACTCTAGAACACATGAGCTGACCTGGCAGGTAGTGGTCCCAAGACGAGACGCGGCTATGGTTCTGGAGGCATACCACGACGGAGCAGGACACTTCGGATGGAAGAAGCTGGAGTTCCTGTTTCGTGGACGGTTCTATTGGGCAGGCATGAGAGGAGCCATCGAGAGGTGGTGCAGAGACTGTGGCCCGTGCAACCTAAGAAGGAAGGACCGTGCCAGCCAGAAGACTCCCCTGCAGCCCATCATCACCAGGCAGCCACTGGAACTGGTAGCCCTGGACCATGTGAAACTGGCTCCAAGCAAATCTGGGTACGTCTACGCCCTCACCATCGTAGATCACTACTCCCGGTTCCTGGTGGTGGTCCCTGTCAAGGACTTAACGGCTCAAACAGCAGCTAGAGCCTTCCAGCAGCACTTTTGCCTTCCACACGGGTATCTGGAACAAGTGCTGACGGACCAAGGACCAGCCTTCGAAGCGGAGGTCTTCCAAGAGTTCTGCAATCTGTATGGCTGCAAGAAGATAAGAACAACGCCCTATCACCCTCAGACCAACGGACTATGTGAGAAAATGAACCAGGTGGTGATAGACTTGCTAAAAACGTTGCCCCTGGAAGAACGCAGTCTCTGGCCTGAAAAACTGCCTGATCTGGTGGACTTATATAATCACATCCCCGTAGGTTCCACCAACTGTACCCCGGCTTACCTAATGAGAGCAAGACCTGGTAAGCTGCCTATTGACCTGGATATGGGAGTCCTGACACCTGAGGACACCTCGCCAGAGGCAGACTGGGATACAGAACGGCAGCAGTAGTATCGGAAAGTACAGGAGAGCGTCGAGTGGAGTCTGTCTCAAGCAAGGGAAAGACAAGAGAAGACTTATAACCAGCATGCTCCCGCTGTTCCCCTGGTACCTGGAGAGCAGGTCTTGAAGAGAAAGAGGCGGCTCCACAAGTTGGACGACCAGTGGGAGAAGGACCCGTACACCGTACTGCCCTCAAGCCATGACAATCCAAAAGTCTGTATAATCAGTAAGGATGGAGGAGAAACCACAGCCATTGTTTCCAGAGACCACCTGAAAAAGTGTCCCGAGCAGCTGCAAAGCCCTGACGAAGATCAAGAGAACCCTCAACCCGCAGAGGAAAGGGAAGAAATGATCAGTACCGTACTCGGAGACTTTCCCCTGTCCTGGACTCAAATCAACAACGCAGTCGTGGTACCCGTCCTCACCTTTCTCCAGCCAGCCCCTTAAGGGCCTACAGAAGAACAGGTAGTGTCAGAAGAGATGCCGGCCCAAGAGGCAGAAGAATCCATACCAGCAGCCCAGGAGAATCAACCCTCTGCTAGTAGTGAGCCTGCCGTGCCCATAGTAAGCCAAAGAGTACGCAGAAAGCTGCCAGGCCTGCCCGTAACACCTCCTACACCCTGTAGTGCAGAACCAGGTAGTGGGTTACGTAGGTCAACCAGGAGCACTAGAGGACAGATGCCTGCTCACTGGAGAGTCTAATGCCAAGTATATATTTACCTGTACATACGTAAATGCTGAAAAAGGTTTATGTTTTTGTTGCCTGTTCATTGATTATGTTTCTCTAGTTACCCTGCAGGTTTATTTGGACTGACAGGTTATGGACGCTGAGTAACCGGAACAACATTGTAGATAGTTGCACCTTGGTGCCTCTTGCGAAGATGGCCGCGGAAGAGAAAAACCTGTCTGGTGTGGCCTCCTTGTGGCTCAAAGTAGCTAGCCTCAGCCTTGCAGCCACGCCCAGGGCCAACGCTTGGGGTTTGCTTTGGACTGGTCCACTACTCTGTTCCAAGACTTCACCTTGATGGGTGACATGGACACCCGGTTACGGACACGCCGTGACCTCTAAAGACTAAAGCTTCTTGTACATATGTTGTTGTATTATTGTTTATACCCTTGTGGCACCCCAGGGGTCTGGTTGCCACAGTAATAGAAATATTACGTCTGAGAGCAGGTGGGAGGTTTCTCTGGTCAGGAGCCCTAAGCATGCAACACTTCCTGCCCAGACCTGGGAGGGGAGGAATCTTCCCTTATAAACTGGGTCTGGGGCAGGATTAGGGAGTCAGTCAGAGCCTGGAGACAGTTCCAGACACAGGGAGAATTACAGCAGGAGCTCTGTAGGAGCAGTAGCTGAAGACCAGGGGCTGGAGCTGAGCAGAGCTCGCCCTGGCAGAAGAAACCAAGTACCGGACACCGGAGTCCGAGGCTGTGGGGACTGATATTCACCCAGCAGCAGAAACCAGCCGGCAGGGGATTCCAGGTCCTCTGGCCATAGAAGCCCAGAGGCTCAGTCACAAGGAAGGGACCAGCACCGCCATCCAGGAGCAGAGGCTAAAAGAAGGCCCCAAGTCACCAGCCATACGGGTGAGCACCACACGGTATACTCAGGGACGTGGGCTACTTCTACCCACTTACAGCAAGGTAGCCAGAAAGAGTGCAGATAGACTGGGAGGCCTATAACTCCACCTGGCCAGGGTAACTCCTGTTTGCTCGCAGACTGACCAGGCCCCTTATGTTAGCCAGTACTCCCGGGAGGGTCTGCCTTAATATCACCAGTAAAGACCCTGAACTGCACTGCAAAGACTCTGAGTTGTTCCAGCTTCATCGCCGCACCAGCACTACTAGTGCTGGGACTCCCGTGCACTATCACCCTCACCATCAACTACACTGCCCTGGGGCTCCACTCTTCCCGTGGGGAGTCACACTACCTCAGCTGCACACACCATCAGCCCCAGCGGTCTGCCTTGCAGCGGCGGTCCGCGCTGACCGCAATCCACGGGTGACGTAGTCAGACAATTAACCTAAAACCCCCACAAAATACCGCCATCGGCCTGACCACCCTGAGCCACGGGACCGGGTCACCGCCACGGTTTCTACAACCCCCAGAGACCCGGCTCCGGGTATCCCACACGCGTCCACACTAGGCCCAGGGGGCGAGTCACCCTGTACTTATGTTTTCTTAAAAATGTGTTTAGTCCCGGAGTACTAAAATTTACTAGGAGGGAATGTGGCACCCCAGGGGTCTGGTTACCACAGTAATAGAAATATTACGTCTGAGAGCAAGTGGGAGGTTTCTCTGGTCTGGAGCCCTTAAGCATGCAACACCTCCTGCCCAGACCTGGGAGGGGAGGAATCTGCCTTTATAAACTGGGTCTGGGGCGGGATTAGTCAGTGAGAGCCTGGAGTGAAGTTCCAGACACAGGGCAAGAAACAGCTAGGAGCTCTGTAGGAGCAGGAGCTGAGTGCCAGGGACTGGAAGCAGATATATTGCTCGTCCTGGCTGAAGAGACTACTACCGGACAACGGAGTCCGAGGCTGTGGGAACCTCTAAGTCCAGCAGCAGAACCCAGCCGGCAGGGGATTCCAGGTCCTCTGGCCATAGAAGCCCGGAGGCTCAGTCACAAGGAAGGGACCAGCACCGCCATCGAGGAGCGGAGGCTATCAGAAGGCCCCAAGTCACTAGCCATACGGGTGAGCACCACACGGTATACTCAGGGACGTGGGCTACTTCCACTCGCTTACAGCAAGGTAGCCAGGAAGAGTGCAGATAGACGGGGAGGCCTACAACTCCACCTGGCCAGGGGAACTCCTGCTTGCTCGCAGACTGACCAGGCCCCTTATGCTAGCCAGTACTCCCGGGAGGGTCTGCCTTAATATCATCAGTAAAGACCCTGAACTGCACTGCAAAGACTCTGAGTCGTTCCTGCTTTCTCACCGCATACAGCACTACTAGTACTGGGACGCCCGTGCACCATCACTCCCATCATCCACATTCCCTGCCCTGAGGCCATACTCTTCCTGTGGGGAGTTATCCCATCTTTAGCTGCGCACACTACACCAGCCTCAGCAGACGGCCTCGCAGCGGCGGTACACCCTGACCGCAATCCACGGGTGGCGTAGTCGGACATTAAACCATAAAAACCCTATAAAGACTGCCACTGGTTTGACCACCCTGAGCCACGGGACCGGGTTGCCGCCACGGAGACTACAACCCCCAGAGACCCGGCTCCGGGTAACCCACACGCGTGCACACACGGCTCAGGGGGCGCGTCACTTTGTCCCGGAGCTTCCCTGGTGGTGGTGACCATGAGAACCCTGCCCCGATATTACAGAAAGGGGTAATCATTTTGGCTCTGTATCCTGAACTGGAGGGTGAGGTGTTGGAGGCACAGGGAGACGCCCCTGCCTCCTGCCCTTCAGGAAAGTTATTTGTACCATCTGATCTGCACCGCAAAGTAATGAAGGAACATCATAACTCTGTGCTCGCTGGGCATCCAGGTGGTAAGGCAACCGCGGACCTCCTCTCTCATGTATGGATGTAATTGAACATGTAGCTGCTTGTAGTATTTGCGCATTCTAAGGTTTCGCATACCCGTCCGTCTGGTACTCTTCTTCTGCTACCTCTCCCTATCAGGCCATGGACACACTTGTCCATGGATTTTATTACTGACCTAACGGTTTTTGCAGGCAAAATGGTGGTTTTGGTGGTAGTACATAGGTTCAGTAAAATGGTTCACTTTGTCGCATTACGTGCACTTCCCAATGCCAAGACACTTGCTCAGGTGTTCATAAATGAGATTGTGAAGCTTCACGGGGTTCCCTTCGATAGGGTGTCTGATCGGGGGACCCAGTTTGTTTCCAAGTTCTGGAAGGCATTCTGTTCTCGGCTGGGGGTGCAGCTATCCTTTTTCCTCTGCCTTTCACCCTTAGTTGAATGGTCAGACCGAGCGTGTCAATCAGAACGTGGAGACCTACCTCAGGTGTTTTGTCTCTATAATCAGGAGGATTGGGCATCCTACTTACCTTTGGCAGAATTTGCCATTAATAATCATCGTTAAGAATCCACTGGCATGTCACCGTTCTTCGATACGTACGGTTATCACCCACAGTTTGGTACCTTTAGTGGGGAAGGAGCTTCAGGAGTTCCTGAGGAGGAACAGTTTGCTTCGTCGCTCTCCTCGGTATGGCAGGGTGTTCTGTGTAATTTAAAGACCATGGGAGACAGGTATAAACATATGGCTGACAGAAAACGCTTGCCAGGTCCGGACCTGAATGTGAATCTTTGTGTGGTTGTCTACCAGGAATATAAGATTGAAAGTTCCTTCTTGTAAGCTGGGACCTATGTTTATTGGTCCCTATAAAATAACCGCCGTCATTAACCCAGCAGCTTTATGTCTTGAACTTCCTCAGGCCGTTAAAGGGGTATTCCCATCTCATTGATCCTATCCTAATATGTAGGTGTAATAATCATAATATTAGCAAATACCTCTGATTAGAAATGAAGTATAGTTTTTCTGATTCGCTATGTCTTTTTCCTCATGTGTGGGCATTGCAGGACCTTTAGATATCCATGGTTACGACCACTAGCAACTTGCTAACTGTCACTATATCAATGGACGTAACCATGGATACCTAAGGTCCTGCAATGCCTGCACATGAGGAAAGAGACATAGCAAATCAGAAAAACTATACTACATTTCTAATTGTAAGTATTTGCTAATAATAATATTATTATTACACTTACTACATATTGAGATAGGATCTTGAAGACGGGAATACCCCCTTTAAGATCCACAATGTGTTCCACAGGTCCTTACTCAAAAGGTATGTGGAACCTCTTGAGCCCTTACCTCTACCACCGCCCCCAGTAATGGTTGATGGTAATCTGGAGTTCCAGACTTCGAGGATTGTAGATTCTCATCTCCAACGTCGTTCTCTACAATACTTGGTGCACTGGAAAGGCTATGGTTCAGAGGAGAGGATGTGGGTTCAGCGTCACGAGGTGAACGCTCCCAGATGGGTTCGGTTATTCCACACCTCTTTTCCTGAGAAACCTGGTCCTGAGTGTTCGGAGGCCACTCGTAGAGGGGGGGGGGTACTGTCACGGGTGTGTCAGAGGTGACAGAGAGTCGTCCTGCAGTGGGTTGCAGGAGATCTCCACGTGTGGCATTGCAGACAGCTGCTTAGATAGAAGGCTGTCTTTAGGACCGAGCAACTACTTCTCTCTTGCTAACTTGCTCTCTGGCCTGGGTGTATATATACCTGGTGTGTCTGAGAGGGCGTCGCCGGTTATATCCATTTCTACTTGTGAAGCTTAGCAGGAGCAGTACCTCGTCCTCTCTGTAGCTTGAGGCCGTGTGCACATTTAGAGTCATCTAAAGCTAAGCCATTTTCCCCTGTTTTGTCTACCCTTGTTGTCTTTAGAGTTTTAATGGAGATTGACTAGTGCTCATCTCCTTCCATCCCTAGCCGTAGCCTTACGCCAGGTAAAGTAGGGCAAGGCACGCGATCGTCGATAGCTGAGGAGGCTATATAGGGATGTTAGTTGAGACGGGGTGACGCTAGACCAGACTAGGAGGTATCCACTTCCCCCTTTCCCTAACGTATGGACTCCCTCTCCCTTTTCCCTCTGTGTTGCACTTACACCTGGTGTGACACTAAGTCCCTATGTGAAAGTCAAGATAGTTCAATTTTAGTTTTGGGGATGACAGACTCTATAGCCAGACAGGCATTTTATGAGTCTGGCTATAGCGTGAAATGGCTAATGAGTCCAAGTGTATACAGTCTCCACCCACTCAGCCTGACTGACCCCTGCAGCTTGTACTTAGCAGTGTGAGATCACAGCAGAGAGGAGGGACACTGAGGAGCTTTCAATCCGGTTAGGTGGGTGGAGCTTGACTGAAACTTTCATTAAGTATTATGCAGCCGCTCTGACATGGATTTTCAAAGTAAGTACACCAGCTTCATCAGGCCTAAAAAAAACACACAATATATTTATAAAGTATGCTATATGTATTGTGAAAGCTGACAAATACAGTACATGAAAGTGGATGTCTTCCCGTGATATGACAACTGTTTCTCATCGCTTTCCGTTTACGTTGGCTCTTCATTTACCAGGGTAGCATCATGAGTCAGCTTCACACCATTTATTTACAGACCCGTTATATCACTCCTCTCAGGAGCCAAACGTTTTTATTTTGCAAAAAGAACACAAAAGACTAATTACACAAAGTCTAAAATCCCTTCCCATCTGGCGGACACTTAGTGACTAAGTTTCAAATCTGTTGCCGCATGCATATTTTATGACACATATTATTTTGAACGAAATCTTCATCAAGTATTTAGAGGCACCAGGATTTTATAGCAATCAGAGAATTGTTAACAGCTGGGATAGACGGGATTGATACACTTAGGAGACGGCACTTGTCAGTCATGTAACAGATACAGCTCATTCTGTGTACACAGGAAAAAAAAACTTCTCCGTGGTGTGACCGACGCTTGTTTAACAGGACAGCAACCCAATATAAGCACGGAAATAGGGAGATCCTATAGAAACCGACCTTTATACTGCATTCATTACATTTTCTGCCATTGACTCTCCTTTCCAATATAAATAGATGCCAAACAGTAAACTTTCAACTTTTTTTGCATACAGTTGTAGAGAAAGTAGTTTATTTATTTATTTTACTCACTTATGTAGCACCATCATATTCCACAGCGCTTTACAGACATTATCACTGTCCCCATTGGGGCTCACAATCTACATTCCCTATCAGTATGTCTTTGGAGTGTGGGAGGAAACTGGAGAACCAGGAAGAAACCCAAGCAAACATGGGGAGAGCATACAGACTTCTTGCAGATGTTGTCTTTGGTGGGATTCGAACCCAGGACCCCAGCGCTACAAAGCTAAAGTGTTAACTACAGAGCCACCGCGCTGCCTCAATTCCAGAGGAAACTATTAGGAAACATTGTCACTTGCCAAAAATATGTAATTTATTCAACATGGTCTATTCTTCCTATTCTTCTGAATCCGATGATGTTTTTCTTTTACTTCTGCGCCTCTCTATTCCTGAGATATGGCTTCTTCTTCCTTTTATGTAAATGTAGCCTTGTTAGCCAAGGGGGTGTGAGTTTCAAGAAGCCACCCACAGACAAGAGCTGATCATCACACCCCCTTGGATAACAATATTTTATAACCATACCAGAAGAAGGATATATAAAAAAACAAAAAAAAAACAAGAATAAAATAATAAAAAACTGCCAAAGTATACCTACATATGAAAGATCACAGGAATACTTCAGTAAAGTCTGAATAAATAATTATGCTAAATATATCATTAATTATATTTATCTCTTTATTTATTAAGTGGAAACTAAAATAAAAGATGACCAAATCAGGAAAATTATGTAATAAATGTAAGGTATTAATTGCTGAAGGATTGAATTAAAATATAAATAATTATAAATAGATATAATATGTAATACTGTAGTATATATTCCAGGTCAAAAACTAATAATAAAAAGACAAAAAGTTATTCTTGTTTGGCTTCTTATCCTTAGATTCATATCATGTGTTCTGGCGACTTTTTGCTCCTCTAGTCTACTTCCATTTTAATATGTTTATGATTTATGTTGTTTTTAACTTTTTTTTTTAATCAGTAAATAAATATAATTAATGATATATTTGACATAATTATTTATTCAGATTTTACGGAAGTATTTCTGTGTAGTTTCACCCCTTGCATAACCAGACTAGATATACCTATATGGAAGAGGTTAAACCGAAACCCACCCACCCCCTCCACCCCGAAAAAAATGAACTGGAGTATAAGTTGGTATGCATACAAAATAGGAGCATGTTCACACTGGCCATTAAACAGACAAAACCCAAATCAGAAACAAAATGAACATATACCCTGCTGTAACTAAATAAGTAAAAGCAATAGTGCACATAAATAACATAGGGCAGGGCACTTGGTAAACACCGTTTTTGATAAAAAAAAAAAGCGTAAATGCATCCCACCAGCATCAAGGTGAATGCAAATTTGGGATGGTCCTAACCTCTGGTATTAAAACCTTACAATACGTTCATTTTGTTTCTGTCTTAGGTTTTGTCTGCTTACCCTCGAAAGTGGTTTGCAGTTAATGACCAGGCCAATTTTTACAATTCTGACCACTGTCACTTTATGAGGTTCTAACTCTGGAACGCTTCAACGGATCCCCCTGATTCTGAGATTGTTTTTTCGTGACATATTGTACTTCATGATAGTGTTGAAATTTCTTCTATATCAGTTGCGTTTATTTGTGAAAAAATGGGAAATTTGGAGAAAATTTCGCAATTTTCAAAATTTGAATTTGAATGCCTTTAAATCAGAGAGATATGACACAAAAAAATAGTTAATAAATAACATTTCCCACATGTCTACTTTACATCAGCACAATTTTGGAACCCACATTTTTTTTTGTTAGGAAGTTATAAGGGTAAAAAGTTGACCAGAGATTTCTAACTTTTCCAACAAAATTTACAAAACTATCTTTTTAGGGACCACATCACATTTGAAGTAACTTTAAGGGGCCTTTATGACAGAAAATACCCAAAAGTGACACCATTCTAAAAACTGCACCCCTCAAGGTGCTTAAAATTAAATTCAAAATGTTTATTAACCCTTTATTAATTTTTGAATGTAAAATTTGCTTGAATAATTAGCGGTCGCCATGTTGCGTTTGAGGAGCCCCTGATGTGCCTAAACAGTGGAAACCCCCCACAAGTAACACCATTTTGGAAATTAGACCCCTCAGGGAACTTATCTAGATGTGTGGTGAGCACATTGAACCACCAGGAGCTTCACATAAGTTTATAATATTGAGCTGTAAAAATTAAATTTTCACATTTTTCCCCCAAAAAATGTTTTTTAGCCCCCAATTTTGCATTTTAATTAGGATAACAGGAGAAATTGCACCAGGAAATTTGTTGTGAAAGTTCTCCTGAGTAAGCCGATACCCCATATGTGGGAGAAAACCACTGTTTGGGTGCATGGCAGGGTTTGGAAGTGAGGGAGCACCATTTGACTTTTTGAATGTAAAATTTGCTTGAATAATTAACGGATGCCATGCTGCGTTTGGAGAGCCTCTGATGTGCCTAAACATTGGAAACCCCCCACAACTGACCCCATTTTGGAAACTAGACCCATCAAGGAACATATCTAGATGTGTGGTGTGCACCCTGAACCCCCAGGTGCTTCACAGAAGTTTATAACATAGAGCCATGAAAATAAAAAAATCAAACTTTTTCCATAAAAATTATCTTTTAGCCCCAATTTTTTTATTTTCACAAGGGTAAGAGGAGAAAATGGACCCCAAAAACTGTTGCACAATTTCTCCTGAGTACCCAGATGCCCCATATGTGGGGAAAAAACACTGTTTGGGCACACGGCAGGGTTCAGACGGGCAGGAGCACTGTGTGACTTTTTGAACGCAAAATTGGCTGGAATCGAGAGCAGACGCCATGTCACGTTTGGAGAGCCCCTGATTTGCCTAAACATTGGAAAACCCCCACAAGTGACCACATTTTGGAAACTAGACCCCTCAAGGATTTTATCAAGGGGTATAGTGAACATTTTGAACCCAGAGGTACGACACAGAATTTGATAACATTAGGTCATCATATTGAATATGTTGTCATTAGTCTTAAGCGCAAGTGCTCGCTGCTTGAGTTTGCATCAGGTACTCAGGTATACACCAAGAATCGCGAGTTCTCGAGTGACATGCCCCCGCCCCGCATGCTTCATGGTTGTTAGACACCCAAAAACAAACATGCAGGGATTGCCCGTGCATGGCAGGCAATTTCCACATGCTTTTTTTGGCTGTATAACAGACGCGAAACATATGGGGTGGAGATTCGAGTATATCACTCGAGCACCCGCGATACTCGGTACATACACAAGCACCAGCACCCGAAGCAAACTCAAGTAGTGATTGTGGGGCCACTATCTTGCTTGTGCAACTGTTAACAGTAGTCATATATATATATATAGTACAGAGCAAAAGTTTGGACACACCTTCTCATTGAAAGATTTTTCTGTATTTTCATGACTATGAAAATTGTACATTCACACTGAAGGCATCAAAAACTATGAATTAACACATGTGGAATTATATACTTAACAAAAAAGTGTGAAACATCTGAAAATATGTCTCTTATTCTAGGTTCTTCAAAGTAGCCACCTTTTGCTTTGATGACTGCTTTGCACACTCTTGGCATTCTCTTGATGAGCTTCAAGAGGTAGTCACCGGAAATGGTTTTCACTTCACAGGTGTGCCCTGTCAGGTTTAATAAGTGGGATGTCTTGCCTTATAAATGGGGTTGGGACCATCAGTTGTGTTGTGCAGAAGTCAGGTGGATACACAGCTGATAGTCCTACTGAATAGACTGTTAGAATTTGTATTATGGCAAGAAAAAAGCAGCTAAGTAAAGAAAAATGAGTGGGCATCATTACTTTAAGAAATTAAGGTCAGTCAGTCTGAAAAATTGGGAAAACTTTGAAAGTGTCCCCAAGTGCAGTTGCAAAAACCATCAAATGCTACTGTGTCACCCCAGGCCTGGATGCCACAAATATTAAAGGCTGTGTCTGAGAGCAGGAGGGAGGTTCCCTGGTCAGGGACCATTAGCATGCAGCACCTCCTATCCCAGGCCAGTAGGGGGAGCAGGCTGCCCCTATAAATGCTAGAACTGGGGCAGGGTTAGGGAGACCAGAACCCACTTCTGAAGTGACCAGAAGGGTTCCTTAGAGGAAGGGACAGGTCAGCAGCAGCTGAGGAGTCCGTGAGGCAGAGGAGAGACTGCAAGACAGGGACAGAGGCGACGAGAGCCGGTCCTGGCTGAGAGAATCACCACCGGACATTGGGGTCCGAGGCTGTCAGGGTTGCAAGCCCAGCAGCAGAGAACCAACCCGCGAGGGATTTCAGGTCCCTTGGCCTAAGAAGCCTGGAGGCTCCGCCACACAGAGGGACCAGTACAGCAGGAGAAAGCAAAAGGTACCTAAGGCCCGAGTCGCAAGCCATACAGGCAAAGTACACGGCCAGCTCAGGGACGTGGGCTATTACACCACGAAGAGGGGGATAGTCAGAAAGAGCATAGAGAGAACGGTAGGCCTACACACTCACCCTGACCAGTGGGGCTCGCCCGAATGCTCTCAGATACCCAGGCCCATTCCTAACCGGTACTCCTGTTGGGTCAGTAATAACATCTGCAATAAAGACCCTGGACTGTTTGAAGCGGACTCTGAACTCTTACTATTGCGGCCTGCACTATCACCCCCAGCATTCACCTACACTACCCTGAGGCTACACTCTTCCCGTGGGGAGTTATTCTATCCCTATGCTGCACACCATCACCAGCCTCAGCGGTCTGCCTTGCAGCGGCGGTCATCCCTGACCGCAATCCACGGGTGGCGTAGTCGGACATTCAAAACACTGATAAATAGACTGCCACAATTTGGTCTGATCACCCTGAGCCACTGGATCGGGTTGCCACTACTACCCCCAGCATCGCATAGAAGCCCGGTTCCGGGTGCCCCATGGCCCAGGGGGCGAGTCAGCTTTGGCGTAGTCGGCAGGATTGTGACCAACCCGCCTCAAACGGGTATTGCGTGCCTGAAAAAGACTTTATACTTACCTGAGTGATATTTCCCGCCATTCGGGGTCGTTTCCCGCCATTCGGAGCCGTTTCCCGCCATCAGGCGCCATCTTCAGGACGCCGCGCGGGAAGAAGAGGGGCGTGGACGTCCAAACTGCGCGAGACCTGAAGCCCCGCCCTATGCACCGACGCTGCGCAAGGTCCTGGAAGGAGAGAGAGCGATGCTGACGTCACCAGGACGCGACGCAAGGTCCTCGCCCGGAGCAGCACCAGCGGAGCCTACGGAAGAGGATCAACGGAAGGTATGCCACGGTTAACTAGGGGGGAGGAAGATGTCGGAAGCGGAGGCCCCCTCTACCATCAGCGTGGCTGCGGCAGCGGTGATGCCGTTCTCCATGCCCTACATCCCCGGAGTGGCCTGGCTGCCCCAATACTCAGGGGAATCCCATACATTAACTGACTTTAAGGAAAGACTGCACAGTTTATTTAAAGTTTATCCCCTGACAGAAGAACAGAAAGTGAGCATTCTGACGGGGCAGCTAACCGGTGCAGCCCAGCGGGAAGTGAAATCATGGTCAGATGAGGAGAAAAGGACTGTAAAGGACATTCTGACCCGGCTGCGGGGTACCTTTGACACCCGCACCTCAGCTGAAATCAAAATGCGGTTCTATGGATGTAAGCAGCGAGCTCAAGATAGCATCAGAGACTATGCCCTAAATTTACAGGAAGCCTTGGGGGCAATTAAGCAAGCTGACCCTGGCAGCGTGCAGGATACAGATAAACTATTGACTGACCAGTTCATAGAAGGTCTGCTGTCCAGCAGACAGAACTCAGCTGCGCCTCATGGCCCTACAGAACCCCGATTTGACTTTTGCACAGTTCAAAGATAGGGCCGTCCGGGTGCTCCGAGAACCCGCACCAGGTAGCGCTGTAGTTTCCCGGCGCCCTGCCATCACTTACCACCAGGAGGCAGCGCCCTACCCTGCAGACCTTGTGGGGGCTGATGAGCAGGCCCTAAACCCATCCCCGCCTGCAAACCTGCACCATCAGGTCCAGGAACTAACAAAGAGTGTTGCTGCATTGACCAGGACCGTACAGTCGTTACAGATGGACCCGTCAGGACCAATCAAGCTGGCTTCAAGTGCGGAGGATGTCCCGTGGCGTCGACGGAGGAGGATCCCGTCATTCAGAGGGAGGCCCGCCGATCGTTACACTGAGGATGGACAGCCGATTTGCCGCCGTTGCAGCCAGCCGGGACACGTAGCCAGGTACTGTACTTTAAATGGGTCCGACCTGGGGCAGAGGGCCAACCCCCAGGCATAAGGTCATCAGGCCCGTCTAATTGGCGTGATAAGTACGTAGGGGGACGCTGGGTTTTACCCGTAGTGCTGGATGGTATCCCCATGAGTGCACTGCTGGACACCGGGTCCCAAGTGACTACCATCCCCTATGTACTTTTCAAGCAGTACTGGAGTGACACTGACATAACCCGCAATCCAGACAGTGACTTGAGCATCATCGCCAGCAATGGCCAGCCCGTGCCGCAGGTGGTTTTCAGAGAGATGACCATTAAGATTGGTAAAGTTGAACTGCCGGCACAGGGAGTGATCATTGTGGACATTGACCGTCGAGACAGTCACCCTAATATAACCTTGGGTACTAACGTGATTGAAAATTGTCTTTCAGAAGTGATTGTAATTTTGCAGCAGGTGGCGATGAATGCGAGCTCCAGCCAACAGAGGGTCCTCCAGAAAGAGATAAGAGCCCTGATGAGACGGCAACAGGTAGATCTGTCTGGTGGTGAGATCGGTAGCGTGAGGATGAGCGACCCGTTCCCCATTGCCATGCCTCCCAAAAGTGAAATGATGATCTGGTGTCGGACTGCAATCGGGTTAAGAGGGAGAGACTACCAAGCCATGGTAGAACTCGTGTACTCAGACAGCAGGCCCACCATTTTGTCAGCCCGGGGGGTGGTTGATGTCCGCCATGGGAGGGTGCCTGTCCGGATGTTAAACATTGGGGAAAGGGAAGTACCCTTGCCCCGGTACGCTACATTAGCCAAATTGTTTGCTGTCAAACACAATGCTCTCAGGGTCGTGGAACCCTTGCCTCCGTCTCCACCGGTGGAGGATAATGGCTCCCAGAAACACAAGGAGGACTGGTGCCAGAAACTCCACGTGGGTGCTGACTCCACTCCCTCGCACCAAAAACAAGGAGTCTACCGGGTGGTTCAGGAGTACGAGAGAATCTTTAGTAAGCACCCGCTAGACTTCGGCAGGGTGAAAGGGGTAGAACACCACATCCCCAGGGGGAGCCACCCACCAATTAAAGAGAGACACAGACCTGTACCCCCTGCACATTATCAGAACGCAAAGGGCATGCTGAGAGAAATGAAAGAAGCCGGGGTCATTAGAGACAGCTGTAGCCCCTGGGCAGCCCCCTTGGTTCTGGTAAAAAAGAAAGACGGTACCATGAGAATGTGCTTGGACTATAGACAAATCAATCATATCACCCATAAAGACGCGTACCCGCTACCTAGGATAGAGGAGTCTTTAGCTGCACTAAAATCAGCTAACTTCTTCTCTACTTTGGATCTTACTAGCGGGTACTGGCAGGTTCCTGTGGCAGAGGCTGACAAGGAGAAGACCGCCTTCACCACCCCGATGGGATTGAGTGAATTCAACTGTATGCCATTCGGGCTCTGCAATGCACCCGGGACCTTCCAGAGGCTGATGGAATGCTGTCTAGGGCACCGAAACTTTGAGACGGTCCTACTTTACCTGGACGACGTGATTGTCTATTCGAAGACTTACGAGGACCATCTAAAGCACCTGGCCGAAGTGTTCAAAGCCCTGGCAGGCTATGGCCTGAAAGTGAAGCCCTCAAAGTGTCACCTGTTAAAACCGAAGGTACAGTACCTAGGGCACGTGGTGAGTGCTGAGGGAGTAGCCTCCGACCCCGACAAGGTTACAGCCATCAAGAGCTGGCCAAGCCCCTCTAACATCAAAGAAGTGAGACAATTCCTCAGGTTGGTAGGCTACTACCGACGGTTCATCCCCGGGTTCACAAAGATGGCAGCTCCAATGCAGGACCTCCTGATAGGTCAGTCTAAATCCAGAAGTCACAAGCCACCCTTCAAGTGGGACAAGCCGGAAGAGGAGTCCTTCTGCCAGTTGAAGATGGCCCTCACGGGAGATGAGATCCTAGCCTACCCCGATTATGGCCAGCCTTTTATCCTCCACACAGATGCCAGTAATGTGGGGCTTGGAGTCGTACTGTCCCAAAACCAGCAGGGCAGAGAAAGGGTGATCGCGTACGCCAGCCGGAAGCTGAGGCCCAATGAAAGGAACCTGGAGAATTACAGCTCCTTCAAGCTAGAATTCTTGGCAGTGGTGTGGGCCGTCACAGAACGGTTTAAACATTACCTGGCCTCCGCAAAGTTCACTGTGTACACGGACAACAACCCGTTGACACACCTGGACAATGCAAGACTTGGTGCCCTAGAACAGCGGTGGATGGCCCGGCTATCAAATTATGACTTCACAATCAAATACCGGGCAGGCAGAACCAACGCCAACGTAGACGCCCTATCAAGAATGCCCCACCTACCCAAAGGAGAAGAAGACTCGGAAGAGCTGGAGGAAGTAGAGCTCCCTGCGTTCCACCGGTATGGGGCCACTCAGTATTCTCACCGGGTAAGAGACAAAGACCTAACCACCGTCATGTTCAACCCCTTACCCCACCACGGCTGGGCTGAAACGCAAGATAGTGACCCTGCAGTTCGCCTGGTGAAAGACCTGTTAACCCAGGCAGACGCTAGCCCTGGCCCGGACGCTCCAGAGGAAGCCAAGCAGTTATGGAAGGAGAAAAGCAGGCTATTCCTCTACGAGGGTAAGCTGTGCAGAAGGCTTGTCAACCAACGGATGCACGAGCTGACCTGGCAGGTAGTGGTCCCGAGACGGGATGCAGCAATGGTCCTGGAGGCCTATCATGACAGAGCGGGACACTTCGGGTGGAAGAAACTGGAGTTCCTACTGAGAGAGCGGTTCTACTGGATCGGTATGAGAGGGGCCATAGAGAAGTGGTGCAGGGACTGCGGCCCATGTCACCTCAGAAGGAACGACCGTACCAGCCAGAGGACTCCCTTGAGGCCCATCGTCACCAGGCAGCCTCTTGAGCTGGTAGCTCTGGACCATGTGAAGTTGGCTCCAAGCCGGTCCGGCTACATCTATGCCCTCACGATTGTGGACCATTACTCCCGGTTCTTGGTGGTGGTCCCGGTTAAAGACTTGACAGCCCAAACGGCGGCCAGAGCCTTCCAACAACACTTCTGCCGTCCACACGGGTATCCAGAACAGGTCTTGACAGATCAAGGTCCAGCGTTTGAGGCGGAAGTCTTCCAGGAGTTCTGCAACCTCTACGGCTGTAGGAAGATTCGGACAACGCCTTACCACCCGCAAACCAACGGGCTGTGTGAGAAAATTAATAATATCGTCATTGATCTCCTCAAGACATTGCCCCTGGAAGAACGCAGCCTGTGGCCGGAGAAGCTGCCAGACCTGATAGACTTGTACAACCATATCCCGGTGAATGCTACCAACTGCACCCCGGCTTACCTAATGTGAGCAAGACCAGGTAAGCTGCCTATGGACCTGGGGATGGGAGTCCTGACACCCGAGGACACCTCCCCAGATGCAGACTGGGATACGGAACGGAGGCTACAGTACAAAAAGGTACAGGAGAGTGTGGAGAGGAGTCTGGCTCAAGCGAGAGAAAAACAAGAGAGGCTCTTCAACCAACATGCCCCTGCTGGTCCCCTGGAACCTGGTGAGCAGGTCCTGAAGCGGAAGAGAAGGCTTCACAAGCTAGATGACCAGTGGGAGAGCGACCCGTACACAGTACTGCCGTCCAACCACGACAACCCGAAGGTATGTGTAATTACCAAGGATGGAGGAGAAACCACTAGCACTGTCTCCAGAGACCACCTAAAACGGTGCCCCGAGCAACTGCAGAGTCCAAGAGAAGATCAAGATGACCTTGAACCCGCAGAGGACAAGGAAGAAATGGTCAACACCGTTCTCGGAGAGTTCCCCCGGTCATAGACTCGGATAAACGATGCCATAGTGGTACCAGTCCTACACTTCCTTCAACCTACCCAGCAGGAGCCTACAGGAGAGCAGGAAGAACAAGAGGAACAAGCAGCCCCGGAGGCAGAAGAACCCATGCCAGCAGCCCAGGAGGGTCAACCCTCTGCTGACAGTGAGCCTGCCATGCCTGCGGTAAGCCAAAGGACCCGCAGACAGCTGCCTGCCCTGCCTGTAAACCCAGCTAGTAGCTGTACCCTAAATGCTAGTGGGGGAAGCCAGGTTAGACCACCACCAGACAGTGAGTTACGCAGGTCAACCCAGAGCACTAGGGGTCAAGTTCCAGCTCGCTGGAAGATCTAAGTGCAAAGTCCACATTTACCTGTAAATATTTAATGTTTTATGTTTGTTACCTGATAACTAATAGTGTTTTCTCCAGTTTTTCTAGTTCTATGGACTGACAGGTCATGGACACTGAATGGCCGGAACTACCATGTAGATAGTTGCACTTGGTGCCAACTTGCGAAGATGGCCACAGAAGAAAAACCTGTCCGGCGTGGCCTCCTTGTGGTCCAAAGTAGGTAGCTCCGCCTTGCCGCCACGCCCAAGGCCAGGAACTTGGGGTTTATAGGGACAGGTCCCCACACTGTGGAAAACTTCACCTTGTTGGGTGATATGGACACCCGGTCACGGAAGCGCCGTGACCTTAAGGACAAAATGTACTTGTATATATGTTATTGTTTATACCCTGTTTTTGTGTTTCCTGTTTAGTCCCGGAGTACTAAATTTTACTAGGGGAGAATGTGTTACCCCAGGCCTAGATGCCACAAATATTAAAGGCTGTGTCTGAGAGCAGGAGGGAGGTTCCCTGGTCAGGGACCATTAGCATGCAGCACCTCCTATCCCAGGCCAGTAGGGGGAGCAGGCTGCCCCTATAAAAGCTGGAACTGGGGCAGGGTTAGGGAGACCAGAACCCACTTCTGAAGTGACCAGAAGGGTTCCTTAGAGGAAGGGACAGGTCAGCAGCAGCTGAGGAGTCCATGAGGCAAAGGAGAGACTGCAAGCCAGGGACAGAGGCGACGAGAGCCGGTCCTGGCTGAAAGAATCACCACCGGACATTGGGGTCCGAGGCTGTCAGGGCTGCAAGCCCAGCAGCAGAGAACCAACCCGCGAGGGATTGCAGGTCCCTTGGCCTAAGAAGCCTGGAGGCTCCGCCACACAGAGGGACCAGTACAGCAGGAGAAAGCAAAAGGTACCTAAGGCCCGAGCCGCAAGCCATACAGGCAAAGTACACGGCCAGCTCAGGGACGTGAGCTATTACACCACGAAGAGGGGGATAGTCAGAAAGAGCATAGAGAGAACGGTAGGCCTACACACTCACCCAGACCAGTGGGGCTCGCCCGAATGCTCTCAGATACCCAGGCCCATTCCTAACCGGTACTCCTGTTGGGTCAGTAATAACATCTGCAATAAAGACCCTGGACTGTTTGAAGCGAACTCTTACTATTGCGGCCTGCACTATCACCCCCGGCATTCACCTACACTGCCCTGAGGCTACACTCTTCCCATGGGGAGTTATCCTATCCCTATGCTGCACACCATCACCAGCCTCAGCGGTCTGCCTTGCAGCGGCGGTCATCCCTGACCGCAATCCACGGGTGGCGTAGTCGGACATTCAAAACACTGATAAATAGACTGCCACAATTTGGTCTGACCACCCTGAGCTACGGGATCGGGTTGCCACTACTACCCCCAGCATCGCATAGAAGCCCGGTTCCAGGTGCCCACGGCCCAGGGGGCGAGTCACTACAAAGAAACTGGCTCACATGAGGACCGCCCCAGGAAAGGAAGACCAAGAGTCACCTCTGCTTCTGAGGATAAGTTTATCCGAGTCACCAGCCTCAGAAATCGCAGGTTAACAGCAGCTCAGATTAGAGACCAGGTCAATGCCACACAGAGTTCTAGCAGCAGATACATCTCTACAACAACTGTTAAGAGGAGACTTTGTACAGCAGGCCTTCATGGTAAAATAGCTGCTAGGAAACCACTGCTAAGGAGAGGCAACAAGCAGAAGAGACTTGTTTGGGCTAAAGAACACAAGGAATGGACATTAGACCAGTGGAAATCTGTGCTTTGGTCTGATGAATCCAAATTTGAGATCTTTGGTTCCAACCACCGTGTCTTTGTGCGACGCAGAAAAGGTGAACGGATGGGCTCTACGTGCCTGGTTCCCACCGTGAAGCATGCAGGAGGAGGTGTGATGGTGTCGGGGTGCTTTGCTGGTGACACTGTTGGGGATTTATTCAAAATTGAAGGCATACTGAACCAGCATGGCTACCACAGCATCTTGCAGCGGTATGCTATTCCATCCGGTTTGCGTTCAGTTGGACCATCATTTATTTTTCAACAGGACAATGACCCCAAACACACTTCCAGGCTGTGTAAGGGCTATTTGACCAAGGAGGAGAGTGATGGGGTGCTACGCCAGATGACCTGGCCTCCACAGTCACCAGACCTGAACCCAATCGAGATGGTTTGGGGTGAGCTGGACCGAAGAGTGAAGGCAAAAGGGCCAACAAGTGCTAAGCATCTCTGGGAACTCCTTAAAGATTGTTGGAAGACCATTTCCGGTGACTACCTCTTGAAGCTCATCAAGAGAATGCAAAGAGTGTGCAAAGCAGTCATCAAAGCAAAAGGTGGCTACTTTGAAGAACCTAGAATATAAGACATATTTTCAGTTGTTTCACACTTTTTTGCTAAGTATATAATTCCACATGTGTTAATTCATAGTTTTGATGCCTTCAGTGTGAATGTACAATTTTCACAGTCATGAACATACAGAAAAATCTTTAAATGAGAAGGTGTGTCCAAACTTTTGGTCTGTATTGTATATACTCCATTTTTTTCAGTTTAGTTTCAGCTTTACGCCCTCAGTGCAGGTAAGGATGTGGCCTCCCTTCCTTTGAGCTGAACATTACATTCATAAAACTTCCCATTTGCTGTGGGTCCATGTTCGGGATCCGGTCCTTATCAGCCCTTATTCACACTGACGTCACTATGATGCATGGTAAGGTTTTAATACTTGAAGTTAGGACCATTCCGAATTTGGGCACACCTTGACCCTGGTGGGATGGATTTTATGCTTTTTTTAAAATAAAAAACAATGTTTACTAAACACCAAGTGCACTAATGTTTTTATGTATTTACTTACTGCAGGGTATATGTTCATTTTGTTTCTGTCTTAGGATTTTTTCTACATGGAAAAGATGGAGAGGAGCAGGAGCAAAAAGAGAAAAACAACAATGCCAGATTCAGGTGAACAGCGACTTTTAGAACCAGTTAAAAAAAATACATAATTATGGGAAGTGACAGGTCCTCATTGCAGGACATGCACCAGATGGACTTGGTCATGTGTCTTCTTTGCAGATGTATTGTTTCCCTTATTACACATAATACAGGCGACCATTGTAGCACCGCTAGTAAGAGATGGAGGATTGTTAATGAGGTACAACCTGGTATCCAACAATTAATAAGTAACACCGTCTGGCAGCTCCTGGTAATTGATGTGACATAGAAACACACATTTCGTGGTGTCACAGGTCTCCAGACAACAGGGTGAGCGCATTGTTTAATAGCACATAAAACAAGGTGAAAGAATCCATAGAGGAACAGATCATCTCATCACTATTCACAGCAAAACCTCTGGTTCATCACAGACGCACGATGTCAAGTGGGGACATTTATATATAAAAAGGTGTGAACATTATGCAGCTGGATTTGTTAATTATCCTATTATAAATTAGCCTCTATTGTACTTCCCGGCATTTCACAGCTTTTCTCTCTTCTGTATTCTTCTCTGTTTGATTCCCCATGTAGCATTAGACTGTGTTAATACTGTGCAGGTTTATGCAGTTTTTGTTGTGTTTTTCGTATTTCAAAAATAGGGGTTGGACCCAAAGAAGAGGAGGAACCTGACCTCTTAATGTATGGCAGCTCTGTGCTATTACTGCATGGAGTTTCATGGAGCACGGATGCTAAGTGACTATACTAAATAGCTGTAACATACCTGGTGGCGGGCTTGCATAGTGCACCATCTCCCACTATGCAAGATCGCAAACTTGATCCTCAGTCCAGTCTGCTAGCCTGGCTTCTATTCATGCTGTCTGCTTCTCTGTTCTGACTGCTTAGGGCGGCGGCCCGGTTACTTCCTGTTTCTTGTAGCTGCTGTGGGCACACCCCTAATGCGTCCCCAGCCTATTGCTGTCTGTCACTTGATATTTAAACCAGCTCCACCTTGGAGCTGATGCCTGAGCAACTCTTACATTCAGTGTGCTCCTTGACTCTGAATGTGCCAGGTCCTGTTCTGTTCTTGCCTGTCCGCCAACCTGGGGGCTGTATTCCCAGGCCTGTCTGAACACGATCCTAGCCTGTTGTCTGTCCGCCTTCCTGGAGGCTGTATTTTCAGGCCAGTCTGAACATGCTCCTAGCCTGTTCGTCCCGCCTTCTGGGGGCCGCATACCCAGACTCGCTCCTGTATCTCGCTGCAGTGTCAGTTCCTGTCTGAACACTCAGTTCCTGTCTGAACTCTCTCCTAGTCTGTTACCTGTTTTTCTCTATGTCCGTACCTTCCCTTTTTCTGCAGAGTCTGAACCTGCACCTAACTCCTACTCGTTGTCGCTGTACTTCCGTTTGTGAGTTTAGAGTCCACTCGCTACTTCATTGCAAGTATCTTGTGTGTATCTGGTTCTGCTTTTCCCTTCCAGTCTGTTCCGTGTGAACAGAGCCCTGTCCCCTCTGCTCTGCCTTGCTCACCGCTCCGGCGGTTTATCTCTGCTCTGCCTTGCTGACCGCTCCGGCGGTTCCTGCCCGCTCTGCCTTGCTCACCGCTCCGGCGGTTTCTGCCCGCTCTGCCTTGCTCACTGATCCGGCGGTTTCTCTCTGCTCTGCCTTGCTCACCGCTCCGGCGGTTCCTGCCTGCTCTGCCTTGCTCACCGCTCCGGCGGTTCTTGCCTGCTCTGCCTTGCTCACCGCTCGTGCGGTTCCTGCCTGCTCTGCCTTGCTCACCGCTCCGGCGGTTCCTGCCTGCTCTGCCTTGCTCACCGCTCCGGTGCTTCCTGCCTGCTCTGCCTTGCTCACCGCTCCGGCGGTTCCTGCCTGCTCTGCCTTGCTCACCACTCCGGCGGTTCCTGCCTTCCCTGCCTTGCTCACCGCTCCGGCGGTTCTTGCCTGCTCTGCCTTGCTCACCGCTCCGGCGGTTCCTGCCTGCTCTGCCTTTCTCACCGCTCCGGCGGTTCCTGCCTGCTCTGCCTTGCTCACCACTCCGGCGATTCCTGCCTGCCCTGCCTTGCTCACCGCTCCGGCGGTTCTTGCCTGCTCTGCCTTGCTCACCGCTCCGGCGGTTCTTGCCTGCTCTGCCTTGCTCACCGCTCCGGCGGTTCCTGCCTGCTCTGCCTTTCTCACCGCTCCGGCGGTTCCTGCCTGCTCTGCCTTGCTCACTGCTCCGGCGGTTCCTGCCTGCTCTGCCTTGCTCACCGCTCCGGCGGTTTCTCCCTGCTCTGCTTGCTCACCGCTCGTGCGGTACCTCTCTGCTCTGCTTGTCTACCGCATTTGCGGTTCTGTTCCTGAATCCCTGTCTGTACTGGACCCTATCCAGCCTGTGCTCCAACCTGCTAGTACCTTCTCGTCTGCACGCCAGCCGTACTTGTCAGTACCCTCCTGTCTGCACACCAGCCGTGCCTGCCAGCATCCTCCTGTCTGCACTCCAGCCGTGCCTGCCAGTCCCCACCTGTCTGCATGCCAGCCGTGCCTGCCAATACCCACCTGTCTGTGTGCCAGCCTAACCTGCCTATTCCTGTATTCCCCGGTGTGGGTCAACAGCCGTGTCCGGGGTCTGGCCTGGAGTAGCACCTGGTCCCTCTGCTCGGTTCCTCCCTGGTGCACGGCGTCGTCGGGTTGATACTTAGTTACGCCCCTCCAGGCACTCTCCGGTTCATGACACAGTGGAATCACTAAATAACGCACACGCCAGTCAGCCCGGACGTGTGCATAACAATAGCTGGTACTCAACTACCTAGCACTTATGATCAGTGGGATCATCTCTCTCTCCTGTAGCGTGTAAGCTACTATGATCAGTGGGATCCTCTCTCTCCTGTAGAGTGTAAGCTCTTATGATCAGTGGGATCCTCTCTCTCCTGTAGAGTGTAAGCTCTTATGATCAGTGGGATCCTCTCTCTCTCCTGTAGTGTGTAAGCTCTTATAATCAGTGGGATTCTCTCTCTCCTGTAGAGTGTAAGCTCTTATGATCAGTGGGATCCTCTCTCTCCTGTAGAGTGTAAGCTCTTATGATCAGTGGGATCCTTTCTCTCCTGTAGAGTGTAAGCTCTTATGATCAGTGGGATCCTCTCTCTCCTGTAGAGTGTAAGCTCTTATGATCAGTGGGATCCTCTCTCTCCTGTAGAGTGTAAGCTCTTATGATCAGTGGGATCCTCTCTCTCTCCTGTAGTGTGTAAGCTCTTATGATCAATGGGATCCTCTCTCTCCTGTAGAGTGTAAGCTCTTATGATCAGTGGGATCCTCTCTCTCCTGTAGAGTGTAATCTCTTATGGTCAGTGGGATCCTCTCTCTCTCTCCGGTAGTGTATAAGCTCTTATGATCAGTGAGATCCTCTCTCTCTCCTGTAGAGTGTAAGCTCTTATGATCAGCAGGGTCCTCTCTCTCTCCTGTAGAGTGTAAGCTCTTATGATCAGCAGGGTCCTCTCTCTCTCCTGTAGAGTGTAAGCTCTTATGATCAGCGGGGTCCTCTCTCTATCTCCTGTAGTGTAAGCTCTTATGGTCAGTGGGGTCCTCTCTCTCTCTCTCCTGTAGAGTGTAAACTCTTATGGTCAGCTGGGTTTTCTCTCTCTCCTGTAAAGTGAAAGCTCTTATGGTCAGCTGGGTTTTCTCTCTCTCCTGTAGAGTGAAAGCTCTTATGGTCAGCGAGGTTCTCTCTCTCTCCTGTAGTGTGTAAGCTCTTATGGTCAGCGGGGTCCTCTCTCTCCTGTAGAGTGTAAGCTCTTATGGTCAGTGGGGTCCTCTCTCTCCTGTAGAGTGAAAGCTCTTATGCTCAGCTGGGTTCTCTCTCTCTCCTGTAGAGTGTAAGCTCTTATGATCAGTGGGATCCTCTCTCTCCTGTAGAGTGTAAGCTCTTATGATCAGTGGGATCCTCTCTCTCCTGTAGAGTGTAAGTGACGCGCCCCCTGGGCCATGTTGTTAGGGATACCCGGAGCCGGATCAGATGGGGGTTGTAGTCTCCGAGTGGCTGTGACCCGGTCCGTGCCCAGGGTGTCAAACTCAGTGTGCGGCAGTCCTTGCAGATGTTCTTAGTGTCGACTACGCCACCCGTTGATTTGCGGTCAAAAGGCCGCCGCAGCAGGATGGTCCGCTGAGGCTGGTGGTGTGTGTGCAGCTGTGGTAGTATAACCCCCAACGGGAGGGGTATAGCCTCAGGGGGTCAGACGTAGAGGATGGTGGTTGTGAAGGTGCAGCAAGGAGACTCAGAGGCATGAAATGCAGTTTCAGGGTTTTTACTCACTGGTGTTGCTCGGGTCACTCTGTACAGCAGTGACCACCCAAGCCGTGCTGCGTCCACCAGGTGCGGGACTCGGTCAACCCCCAGGCAATTCTGGAGCGTGGTCCTGAGCTCCTTTCTGACTCTCCCTTCCTCTGGCCGTTCCCACCAGGGATCCACTTTTGGCCGGCTCCCTCGGGTCTCTTGGTGGTCAAGCCTCCTCTGGGCTCCCTGACCCTATGCTCGGTGTGCCTTTCTAGTGGATTTGGTGAGGGTCGTGGCAGATCCTGCCCACAACCTCCGGTTCCTGGCTAAGGTTTGCTTTGGCCTCCGCCAGCTTGGGATCCGGTACCCTTTTGCCGACCCTTCACCCTTTTGTCCTTATTCTGGGATCTTGGGGTCCCCTCTCGTCCTGCGCCTCTGGGTCCCTCTTCCTTCTCCTCTCCTGGAGTTACTGCTGACTCACTGACTGACTGACTGACCCTGTCCTAAGATGGTGCCCACCTTATATACTCCCTCTATGTGTGAGCTCAGGTGACCAGCACCCAATGAGCTCCTACATTTACCCAGACTACTCCCCCTATCTGCCCCTACACTACTGGGATGTTCCACCCCCCTCCCACTCCAGCCAGGGACAGACGCTGTCGTACCTGCACATATACTGGTGGGAGTACCGTAGTTCTGTCCCCCGGAAATGGGATGTATGTAGTGCATGCAGCTAACTGAGCTCAGTTCCACACTCCATCCTTACCCGGGAGTGGAATACCACACCTCTGGTTTGAGGTGCACCACCCCTGTAGCAGCCGAGTCCTCAGGGTGCTACATAAGCTCTTATGATCAGTGGGATCCTCTCTCTCTCCTGTAGTGTGTAAGCTCTTATGATTGTAACGGGTCTGGGAGGTGGAACCTCTGAGCTACTATACAAAGGGGCAGTCCTTGTAAGGAAGCGGGTGGCTCCCAGGGAAAGCAGGCAGGCAGTCACATCAAGTGACAGGGACAGTCTCTGAGTAGAAGGGCAGGAGGACATGGCAAGTGACGGGGACAGTCTCTTGACAGGCAGGGGGTCATGGCAAGTGACAGCAGGATAAGAGTCTCTAGACAGGCGGGTGGTCACAGCAAGTGACAGCAGGGTAAGAGTCTCTCGACATGCAGGTGGTCACGGCAAGTGACAGCAGGATAAGAGTCTCTGGACAGGCAGGTGGTCACAGCAAGTGACGGCTAAGCCTCCAGGTAGGCTAGCAGGCGGGTAGCAGGTGAGTGCTCCCAGGTGAGCGGGTAAGAGTCTCTGGACAGGCTGGCAGGCAGGCAGGTATCAGGCAGGTATCTGGCAGGTGCTTCCTGGTCCGCGGGCGGACTGATCCATAGACAGACTGGCAGATGCTGGTAGGCAGACTGTCGGACCGCAGGATTGCAAGCAGGTAGACAGGTATCAGGCAGGTATCGGGCAGGTACTTCCTGGTCCGCAGGCGGACTGATCCATAGACAGACTGGCAGATGCTGGTAGGCAGACTGTCGGACCGCAGGATTGCAAGCAGGTAGACAGCACTGGAAAACAAGCTGTCAATGGGACCTGAGGGCTGAAGCAGAGTTGAAAGGCTTTGCAACAACATTGCTCGGGCACCTCCATTTTGGAGGAGGTGCCTTATATATGGTGAGATCCTCTGGCCATTGGCCGGGGACTCCTTAGGACGGCGCGCGCGGCCCCTTTAAGAGAGAGGGAGCGCGCGCGCGCCCTAAGCACAGTGACCGGGAAGCAGCGCGCGCTGCCAGCAGAGCGGGAGGAGGACGCTGGGCACGGAGCGGAGAGGTGAGGGGAACGGCGTCCCTGCCTAGCAGGAGGCAGGGACGCCGACGCTACAGTACCCCCCCCTTTAGGCCCCCCCTTTTTTAGGCCAGAGAGAAATTTATCAAGGATGAGAGGGGCATGGATGTTCTCCCGGGGCTCCCACGTTCTCTCCTCAGGACTAAACCCCTTCCAATCCACTAGAAAAAAGGTCTTTCCTCTTACCCTTTTGGTGGCCAGAATGTTCTCTACCTCAAACTCGTTTTCAGCGGAAACCGGAGCAGGAGGCGTACCTGTAGACTTGGAAAAAGAGTTAAGTACAACGGGTTTGAGTAGAGATACATGGAAGGAGTTAGGGATCCGCAAGTTGGCCGGGAGTTTCAATTTATAGGCCACCGGGTTGATTTGTTTGATAACTTCCAGTGGGCCGATGAACCGAGGCCCTAACTTGTAGGAAGGAATCTTGAGCCGGACATATTTGGACGAGAGCCAGACTTTATCTCCAGGACGGAATTGTGGCGGATGCAGACGTCTTTTGTCAGCCTGTTTTTTCATCCACTCGGATGACTGAAGAAGTGCGGATCTGGTACTTTCCCAAATGGAGGAAAATTCGATAACAAGAGATTCCGCAGCCGGATTGTCCACCGAGGTGGAGACGGGAAACGGGATCCGAGGATGCTGACCGTAGACTATAAAAAACGGGGATTTGGAGGAAGATTCGCTCTCGTGATTATTGTAGGAGAATTCGGCCCACGGTAAAAGATCCACCCAGTCGGAATGGTGAGCATTAACAAAGTGCCGGAGGTAACTGGTTAAAATTTGGTTGATCCGCTCTACTTGACCATTGGACTGTGGGTGATAAGCAGCAATTTACACATGGCTTGCCAGAAGCGAGAGGTGAACTGAACTCCTCGATCGGATACGATGTGGAGAGGAAGACCATGAAGACGGAAAATATGATGGATAAAGTCTTTAGCCAACTCAGATGCAGACGGGAGACCCGACACGGGAATGAAGTGAGCCATCTTAGAAAAGCAGTCAGCGACCACCCAAATGACCGTACAACCGGCAGAGACAGGGAGGTCCGTTATCAAGTCCATGGCTATATGCTGCCACGGGGCAGCAGGTACAGGAAGAGGCAGGAGGCGGCCGGCTGGCAGGTGTCTAGGAACCTTGTTGCGGGCGCAGGACGCACAGGCTGAAACAAAGTCTATTACGTCCTTGTGCAGGGTAGGCCACCAGTAATGTCGGGTAATAAGCTGGAGGGTCTTTTTCTGACCAGCATGGCCAGCTAGCTTAGACGAATGTCCCCAGTGTAGGACCTTCTCACGATCAGGTACTGTTATGAACGTCTTACCGGGTGGAAGACGATTTAGATTCACGGGGGCCACCTGCATTACTTTGGTGGAGTCGATGGTGTGCTTAGGCTCCTCCTCTAGATCAGAGACCAAAAAAGATCGGGAAAAGGCATCAGCTTTGATGTTTTTGTCTGCCGGGCGAAAATGAAGAATGAAATCAAAGCGGGCGAAGAACAAGGACCACCGGGCTTGGCGTGGGTTAAGTCTCTGGGCACTCTGGAGGTAAGCCAAGTTCTTGTGGTCCGTGTAAATTATTACCGGGTGAAGAGCCCCCTCGAGCAGGTAACGCCACTCCTCCAGTGCCAGCTTAATGGCTAATAATTCTCGGTCTACTATAGAATAATTGTGCTCAGAAGAGGAGAAGAGTTTGGAGAAGAAGCCGCAGGTTACCATTCTTCCGGAAGACAACTTTTGGGTGAGTACCGCTCCGGCTCCGGAGGAGGAAGCGTCTACTTCTAGGAAGAATTGTTTGTTGCCATCCGGACGATGCAGCACAGGGGCGGAGGAGAAAGCTTGTTTCAAGGAAAGGAAGGCCTCCTCTGCTTTGGGCGGCCATTCTTTGGGATTAGCACCCTTACGGGTGAGCGCAGAGATAGGGGCAGTCCGGGAAGAGAAGTGCGGAATGAAGTGGCGGTAGTAGTTGGCGAAGCCCAGGAACCGCTGAATAGCCTTCAACCCCTCCAGTCGGGGCCACTTCTGGATGGCAGACAGTTTCTCAGGATCCATTCGTAGGCCGGTCTGAGAGATTATGTAGCCCAGAAATGGAAGCGAGGTCTGCTCAAAGAGGCACTTCTCATATTTTGCGTAGAGGTGGTTCTGCCTGAGCCTGAGCAGGACCTGACGAACGTCCCTCCGGTGTGTGGGAAGATCCAGAGAGAAGACCAAGATGTCGTCCAGGTACACCACCACGCAGGAGTAGAGAAGGTCACGGAAGATGTCATTGACCAACTCTTGAAAGACGGCGGGAGCATTACAGAGACCGAAGGGCATTACGAGGTATTCATAGTGGCCGTCCCGGGTGTTGAATGCCGTCTTCCATTGATCCCCCTGACGGATACGGACCAGGTTATACGCCCCACGGAGATCCAGCTTGGTGAAGATTCTAGCACCCCTCAGACGGTCAAATAATTCAGGAATGAGCGGAAGGGGGTATTTATTTTTCACCGTGATCTGGTTAAGGCCTCTATAGTCTATACAGGGATGGAGTGAGCCGTCTTTCTTTTTGACGAAGAAGAAGCCTGCTCCCGCCGGGGAGGTAGATTTCCGGATAAATCCCCGGGCCAGATTGTCCTCGATATATTCAGACATGGACTGGGTTTCAGCAGCGGACAAAGGGTAAATACGCCCACGGGGAGGAGTAGCGCCGGGTATCAGGTCGATTGGGCAATCGTATGGTCTATGAGGGGGTAATGTCTCTGCTTCTCTTTTGTTAAAGACGTCCGCATAAGACCAATAGGGAACCGGTAGGCCGGGTAGATTGGCTGGGGTAGGAGAAGGACGGGCAGGATGAACGGGAACTAAACAAGTCTTATGGCAGTCCTGCCCCCAGCGAAGGACTTCTCCGGTCTGCCAATCAAGCACGGGTGCATGTCTCTGGAGCCAAGGTAGGCCTAGCAAGAGGGCGTGAGAGAGTCCAGGCAGAACATGGAAGAAGATGCTCTCAGAGTGCAGCATTCCCACCTGCAGAGTTATGGATTCGGTGATGAGTTGGATGGGATGCGGTAAGAGACCCCCATCCACGGAGGCGACAGATAAGGGTACAGCCAGAGGTTTGGTGGGAATGTGGTATTTCTCTACCAGGGACTGAGAAATGAGATTTCCGGCAGCTCCAGAATCAAGTTGAGCAAGTTCAAAGTAACGGTTCTCCCCGCAGATGATAGAGACCGACAGCATCAGAGAAGGAGAGGATTTATTTTTGTCTAGGACGACCTCTCTGAGCGATCCTAGACTCAGGCGTTTCCCGACCTCTCCGGGCAGGAACGGATCCGGTGCTCCTTACTACCGCAGTAGAAACAGCTCCCCTCGGCACGGCGAAACTCTTGATGGGTTTTGACCATCTTGGTTTGGTCGACCTGCATGGGCTCTGGCGAGTGCGCCCGGGGAGTTACAGAGGAAGAGACGGGATTCAGAAAAGTAGGAGCAAGGCGTGGAAACCTCCTCTCACGGGTGACCTCTTTGGTGCGCTCCTGGAACCGGATGTCAATCCGGGTGGCAAGTGTCACTAAGTCATCGAGAGTGGTAGGAATGTCCCGACCGGCAAGTTCATCTTTAATCCGGCCGGACAGGCCCTCCCAGAAGACGGAAACCAGTGCCTCATTATTCCAGGCAAGCTCGGAAGCAAGGGTACGGAACCGTATGGCATATTGGCCCACGGTGAGACTCCCTTGACGGAGGCGTAGCAGAGATGAGGCGGATGAGGTCTTTCGTCCTGGTTCGTCGAAGACTTTCCAGAAGGCCGTGAGAAAGGCTGGCAGGTTGGATACCAGGGGGTCTCCTCTCTCCCATAGAGGATTTAGCCAAGCCAGTGCCTCCCCAGTGAGATGGGACATGATGAAGGCCACCTTGGCTCGGTCAGTGGTGAACTGGTATGCCAAAAGTTCGAAGTGCAGGGTGCACTGGTTAATGAAGCCCCGTGCCTGACCGGGATCTCCACTAAAACGAGGCGGGGCGGAAAGGCTTGGACCGGGAAGGGATGCCATGGTATTGATGGGCAGCGACGCTGCCAGGGTAGGAGTCGTGCGACTGGAAGCAGGTCCCGAAGAGGTAGTCAGTGTGTCCAGGCGGGAGTTAACACTACGCAGGTGGCTCAGGATGGATTCCTGTTGGGACCTCTGACGGGACAGTTCATGGCATAGGTCCGAGAGCGAGGGAGTTTGGGTGCCACCGGGTTCCATGGCCCGAGCAAACTGTAACGGATCTGGGAGGTGGAACCTCTGAGCTACTATACAAAGGGGCAGTCCTTGTAAGGAAGCGGGTGGCTCCCAGGGAAAGCAGGCAGGCAGTCACGTCAAGTGACAGGGACAGTCTCTGGGTAGAAGGGCAGGAGGACACGGCAAGTGACGGGGACAGTCTCTTGACAGGCGGGGGGTCACGGCAAGTGACAGCAGGATAAGAGTCTCTAGACAGGCGGGTGGTCACGGCAAGTGACAGCAGGGTAAGAGTCTCTCGACAGGCAGGTGGTCACGGCAAGTGACAGCAGGATTAGAGTCTCTGGACAGGCAGGTGGTCACAGCAAGTGACAGCAGGGTAAGAGTCTCTAGACAGGCAGGTGGTCACAGCAAGTGACGGCTAAGCCTCCAGGTAGGCTAGCAGGCGGGTAGCAGGTGAGTGCTCCCAGGTGAGCGGGTAAGAGTCTCTGGACAGGCTGGCAGGCAGGCAGGTATCAGGCAGGTATCAGGCAGGTATCTGGCAGGTGCTTCCTGGTCCGCGGGCGGACTGATCCATAGACAGACTGGCAGATGCTGGTAGGCAGACTGTCGGACCGCAGGATTGCAAGCAGGTAGACAGGTATCAGGCAGGTATCAGGCAGGTATCTGGCAGGTACTTCCTGGTCCGCAGGCGGACTGATCCATAGACAGACTGGCAGATGCTGGTAGGCAGACTGTCGGACCGCAGGATTGCAAGCAGGTAGACAGCACTGGAAAACAAGCTGGCAACGCGACCTGAGGGCTGAAGCAGAGTTGAAAGGCTTTGCAACAACATTGCTCGGGCACATCCATTTTGAAGGAGGCGCCTTATATATGGTGAAATCCTCCGGCCATTGGCCGGGGACTCCTTAGGACGGCGCGCGCGGCCCCTTTAAGAGAGAGGGAGCGCGCGCGCGCCCTAAGCACAGTGACCGGGAAGCAGCGCGCGCTGCCAGCAGAGCGGGAGGAGGACGCCGGGCACGGAGCGGAGAGGTGAGGGGAACGGCGTCCCTGCCTAGCAGGAGGCAGGGACGCCGACGCTACAATGATCAGTGGGATCCTCTCTCTCCTGTAGAGTGTAAGCTCTTATGATCAGTGGAATCCTCTCTCTCCTGTAGAGTGTAAGCTCTTATGATCAGTGGGATCCTCTCTCTCCTGTAGAGTGTAAGCTCTTATGATCAGTGGGATCCTCTCTCTCTCCTGTAGAGTGTAAGCTCTTATGATCAGTGGGATCCTCTCTCTCTCCTGTAGTGTGTAAGCTCTTATGATCAGTGGGATCCTCTCTCTCCTGTAGAGTGTAATCTCTTATGATCAGTGGGATCCTCTCTCTCCTGTAGAGTGTAATCTCTTATGGTCAGTGGGATCCTCTCTCTCTCTCCTGTAGCGTATAAGCTCTTATGATCAGTGAGATCCTCTCTCTCTCCTGTAGAGTGTAAGCTCTTATGATCAGCAGGGTCCTCTCTCTCTCCTGTAGAGTGTAAGCTCTTATGATCAGCAGGGTCCTCTCTCTCTCCTGTAGAGTGTAAGCTCTTATGATCAGCGGGGTCCTCTCTCTCTCTCCTGTAGTGTAAGCTCTTATGGTCATTGGTTTCCTCCCTCTCCTGTAGAGTGTAAACTCTTATGGTCAGCTGGGTTTTCTCTCTCTCCTGTAGAGTGAAAGCTCTTATGGTCAGCTGGGTTTTCTCTCTCTCCTGTAGAGTGAAAGCTCTTATGGTCAGCGAGGTTCTCTCTCTCTCCTGTAGTGTGTAAGCTCTTATGGTCAGCGGGGTCCTCTGTCTCCTGTAGAGTGTAAGCTCTTATGGTCAGTGGGGTCCTCTCTCTCCTGTAGAGTGAAGGCTCTTATTCTCTCTCTCTGTCTCTTATAGAGTGTAAGCTCTTATGGTCAGCAGGGTCCTCTCTCTGTCTCCTATAGAGTGTAAGCTCTTATGGTCAGCAGGGTCCTCTCTCTTCGCTTCTCTCCCCTATGTGTATTTACCGAGCAATTATAAGCTTTCCAGTACTGAGATTTATTCACTGCAAATCTAATTGTTTGGGAAAATTTGGCGAAGCCGGTGAATTCATATTTCATAAGATCCGCTCATCTCTGGTTTGGGGTATAAAGTCCTGATGACAGGTTCTCTGTAAGCATTGATTCAAACAGAGAAATAAATCTGTATTAAATCTGCTGCACAATTCAAATGTATCATTTGTGGAATTTGTGGATGATGTGCCCTGATGTCGCTGCAGATTTATTTTTGCATTGTAAAGGATAAAATCTGCGCTGAGGATCTCTATAAACAAAAAGATCCAATTTTGAAAAAGCTAAAAAGGTTTATAGACGTTTAAGACTAAATACGAGGCGTTTTGGAGGCATGCTGTTTAGAAAGCTAACACCGCGCTTGTCTGCTGAATTCAGAGCATTAACGCTTGTAGCATGGAACCGTCTCCATCATAAAACCTCTGATGCCTTCAATAAAATTGCTAAGCGGCTCAATTATTTTTAATGTTCTAGTTCTGCACTTGGGTTCCTGCCTGCAGTATTGATACAATCACCGTTCGAGGCTTCTTTATGCATTACCATCAGGTTATAGTGGATCTTTCAATATATAATTCAGGCCAGGTGATGGGTTATTGATATTGTGGATTATGAAAATGTAATAAAAAATCAGGAAAATTATATATAACTTCACGGAGGAAATCTTTATAAAATAATGCACTGACATAAGTGTTTAGACCAAACATACCACGACTTCCCTCCCACAATACAATGGGAAAATCTGCATTGTTCCAGGGGTTGATTTAGAAGTCAGAGGATCCACAAGTAAGAACAGTATATAAGCCCCCTGTTCTGCTAGACTTCTTCATAGAGCCTCCCTTATACAGTGGTGTGAAAAAGTGTTTTCCCCCCTCCTGATTTCTGATTCTTTTGCATGTCTATCACACTTAAATGTTTCAGATTCCAAAACAAATTTATATATTAGACAAAGGTAACACAAATAAACTCAAAATGCAGTTTTTAAATGAACGTCTTTATTATTAAGGGAAAAAGAAATCCAAACCTACATGGCCCTGTGTGAAAAAGTGGTTACCCCCTTAGCAGCAACATCTCTGTAGCGCCGGCGTCCCTGCCCTCTGCTAGGCAGGGACGCTGTTCCCCTCACCTCTCTGCTCCGTGCCCGGCGTCCTCCTCCCGCTCTGCTGGCAGCGCGCGCTCCTTCCCGGCCACTGTGCTTAGGGCGCGCGCGCGCGCTCTCCCTCCCTCTTAAAGGGGCCGCGCGCGCCGTCCTAAGGAGTCCCCGGCCAATGGCCGGAGGACTTCACCATATATAAGGCACCTCCTCCAAAATGGAGGTGCCCGAGCAATGTTGTTGCACTGTTCACTACTCTGCTTCAGCCCTCAGGTCCCGTTGCCAGTTACCTGCCAGATACCTGCCAGATTCCTGCCAGCTTGCTGTCTTATTCCTGACTGATTATCTGCTACCTGCCTGCTAGTCTGAGGTCCGACGGTCTGCCTTACTACTCCTGTCAGTCTGTCTAAGGACCAGCCTGTCCGCTCACCTGGGAGCGCACTTCAGCCACCTGCCTGCTTGCCTGAGGTCCGACGGTCTGCCTTCCAACTCCTGTCAGTCTGTCTATGGACCAGCTTGCCTGCTCACCTGGGAGCACACATCTGCTACCTGCCTGCTAGCCTACCTGGAGGCTCTGCCGTCACTTGCCGTGACCATCTGCCCGTTCATTCAGAGACTGCCCCGGTCACTTGCCGTGACCATCTGCCCGTTCATCCAGAGACTGCCCCGGTCACTTGCCGTGACCTCCAGCCCGTTCACTCAGAGACTGTCCCGGTCACCTGCTGTGACTTCCTGCCCGTCTTCCCTGGTCGCCACCCGCTCCCTTACAAGGACCGCCCCCTTGTATAGTAGCTCAGAGGTTCCGCCTCCCAGACCCGTTACAGTTTGCTCGGGCCATGGAACCCGGTGGCACCCAAGCTCCCTCGCTCTCGGACCTGTGTCATGAACTGTCCCGTCAAAGGTCCCAACAGGAGTCCATCCTGGGTCACCTGCGGAATGTCAATACTCGCCTGGACACTCTGACTGCTCCACCAGCAACCTCCGCCAGTGCCATGTCTCGCAATCCGGCAGCTCCGCTGCCCACTAATACCATGGTATCCTACCCCGGACCCCGGCTTTCTGCACCTCCTCGCTTCGGAGGCGACTCCGCCCAGGCTCGGGGCTTCATAAATCAGTGCACCCTGCACTTTGAACTATTGTCCCACCAGTTTAACTCCGACCGAGCCAAAATTGCATTCATCATGTCCCATCTCACCGGGGAGGCCCTGGCCTGGCTAAATCCTCTATGGGAGAGAGGAGACCCCCTGGTGTCCAACTTGCCTGCTTTTCTCACGGCTTTCCGGAAAGTCTTCGACGAACCCGGACGGAAGACCTCATCCGCATCATCACTGCTACGCCTCCGTCAGGGAAGTCTCACCGTGGGCCAATATGCCATACGGTTCCGTACCCTTGCCTCGGAGCTGGCCTGGGATAACGACGCTCAGGTATCCGTCTTCTGGGAGGGTCTGTCCGGCCGTATTAAAGATGAACTTGCCGGTCGGGACATCCCTACCACTCTCGATGACCTAATAACTCTTGCCACCCGGATTGACCTACGGTTCCAGGAGCGTGCCAAAGAGGTCACCCGTGAGAGGAGGTTACCACGTCTAGCTCCTACTTTTCAGAAACCCGTCACTCCCTCCGTCTCTACCCAGGTACACTCTCCTGAGCCTATGCAGGTCGACCAGACCAAGATGGTCAAAACCCGTCAGGACTTACGCCGTGCCGAGGGGAGCTGCTTCTACTGTGGCAGTAAGGAGCACCGGATCCGTACCTGCCCGGAGAGGTCGGGAAACGCCTGTGTCTAGGTTCGCTCAGAGAGGTCGACCTGGACAAGAATAAATCCTCTCCATCTCTGCTGTTGTCAGTCTCAATCGTCTGCGGGGAGAACCGTTATTTCGAACTAGCCCAACTTGACTCTGGAGTAGCCGGGAATCTTATTTCACAGTCCCTGGTAGAGAAATACCGCATCCCCACCAAACCTCTGGCTGTACCCTTGTCTGTTGCTGCCGTGGATGGGGGTCTCTTACCACGCCCCATCCAACTCATCACCGAATCCATTACTCTGCAGGTGGGAATGCTGCATTCTGAGAGTATCTCCTTTCATGTTCTGCCTGGACTCTCCCACGCCCTCTTGCTAGGCCTACCTTGGCTCCAGAGACATGCACCCGTGCTTGACTGGCAGACCGGAGAAGTCCTTCGCTGGGGACAGGACTGCCATAAGACCTGTCTGGTTCCCGTCCATCCCGTCCGTCCTTCTCCTACCCCAGCTAATCTACCTGGACTTCCGATTCCTTATTGGTCTTATGCTGATGTCTTTAATAAAAAGGAAGCAGAGACACTACCCCCTCATAGACCATACGACTGCCCTATCGACCTGTTACCTGGTACTACTCCTCCCCGTGGGCGTATTTATCCATTATCCGCTGCTGAGACCCGGTCGATGTCCGAATATATTGAGGAGAATCTGGCCAGGGGATTCATCCGGAAATCTACCTCCCCGGCGGGAGCAGGCTTCTTTTTCGTCAAAAAGAAGGACGGCTCTCTCCGTCCCTGTATAGACTATAGAGGCCTTAACCAGATCACGGTGAAGAATAAGTACCCCCTTCCGCTCATTCCGGACTTATTTGATCGTCTGAGGGGGGCTAGAATCTTCACCAAACTGGACCTCCGTGGGGCGTACAACCTGGTTCGTATCCGTCAGGGGGATGAATGGAAGACGGCATTCAACACCCGGGACGGCCACTATGAATATCTGGTAATGCCCTTTGGTCTCTGTAACGCTCCTGCCGTCTTTCAAGAGTTGGTCAATGACATCTTCCGGGACCTTCTCTACTCCTGCGTAGTGGTGTACCTGGACGACATCTTGGTCTTCTCTCCGGATCTCCAGACTCACCGGAGGGACGTTCGTCAGGTCCTGCTCAGGCTCAGGCAGAATCACCTCTTCGCTAAATACGAGAAGTGCCTCTTTGAGCAGACCTCGCTTCCGTTTTTGGGCTACATTATTTCTCAGACCGGCCTACGAATGGATCCAGAGAAACTGTCTGCCATCGAGAAATGGCCTCGACCGGAGGGGTTGAAGGCCATTCAGCGATTCCTGGGCTTCGCTAACTACTACCGCCTCTTCATACCACACTTCTCTTCCTGGACTGCCCCAATTTCCGCGCTCACCCGTAAGGGTACTAATCCCAAAGAGTGGCCGCCCGAAGCAGAGGAGGCCTTTCTTTCCCTAAAACAGGCCTTCTCTTCCGCCCCGGTGCTGCATCGCCCGGACGGCAACAAGCAGTTCTTCCTGGAAGCTGACGCCTCCTCCTCTGGAGCCGGAGCGGTACTTACTCAAAAATCATCTTCCGGGAGAATGGTAACTTGTGGCTTCTTCTCCAAACTCTTCTCCTCTTCTGAGCGCAACTATTCCATAGGAGACCGAGAGTTATTGGCCATCAAGCTGGCGTTGGAGGAGTGGCGTTACCTACTCGAGGGGGCTCTTCACCCGGTAATAATTTACACTGACCACAAGAACTTGGCTTACCTCCAGCATGCCCAGAGACTTAACCCGCGCCAAGCCCGGTGGTCCTTGTTTTTTGCTCGCTTTGATTTTGTTCTTCATTTTCGCCCGGCTGACAAAAACGTCAAAGCAGACGCCTTGTCCCGATCCTTTCTGGTGTCCGATCTCGAGGAAGAATCTAAACATATCATCGATCCCGCCAGAGTAATGCAGGTGGCTCCCGTGAGTCTAAATCGTCTCCCTCCCGGTAAGACGTTTGTTTCAGTACCTGATCGGAAGAAGATCCTACACTGAGGCCATTCGTCTAAACTAGCTGGCCACGCCGGTCAGAAAAAGACCCTCCAGCTTATTGCCCGGCACTACTGGTGGCCTACCCTGCACAAGGACGTAATAGACTTTGTTTCTGCCTGTGTGTCCTGCGCCCGCAACAAAGTCCCGAGACACCTGCCAGCCGGTCGCCTCCTTCTGCTTCCTGTGCCTGCTGCCCCCTGGCAGCATATTGCTATGGACTTCATAACTGATCTCCCCGTCTCCGCCGGTTGTACGGTTATTTGGGTGGTCGCTGATCGCTTTTCCAAGATGGCTCACTTTATTCCCCTGCCAGCCCTCCCGTCTGCACCCGAGCTGGCTAAAGACTTTATCCGCCACATCTTCCGTCTTCATGGCCTGCCCCTCCACATCGTGTCGGATCGTGGGGTACAGTTCACCTCACGTTTCTGGAGAGCCACTTGTAAACTGCTAGACGTCACCCTGGACTTCTCTTCCGCTTACCACCCACAGTCCAATGGTCAAGTGGAGCGGATCAATCAGAACCTGACCAGTTACCTCCGGCACTTCGTTAATTCCCATCATTCAGACTGGGTGGATCTCCTACCATGGGCCGAGTTCTCTTATAACAATCACGAGAGCGAATCCTCCTCCAAATCCCCGTTTTTTGTAGTCTTCAGTCAGCATCCTCGGATTCCTTTTCCTGTCTCCACCTCTGTGGACAACCCGGCTGCGGAATCTCTCGTTAGCAAATTTTCCTCCATTTGGGAGAGTACCCGATCCGCACTCCTTCAGTCGTCCGAACGGATGAAAAGACACGCTGACAAAAAACGCCTGGATCCTCCACAATTTCGTCCTGGAGATAAAGTCTGGCTCTCATCTAAATATGTCCGACTCAAGATACCTTCTTACAAGTTAGGGCCTCGGTTCATCGGTCCTCTGGAGGTCATCAGTCAGATCAACTCGGTGGCCTATAAATTGAAACTCCCAGCCAACTTACGGATCCCTAACTCCTTCCATGTATCTCTCCTCAAACCTGTGGTACTTAACTCTTTTTCCAAGTCTACAGGTACGCCTCCTGCTCCGGTTTCTGCTGAGGACGAGTTTGAGGTAGAGAACATTCTTGCCACCAAAAGGGTAAGAGGAAAGACCTTTTTTCTAGTAGATTGGAAGGGGTTTGGTCCTGAGGAGAGAACGTGGGAGCCCCGGGAGAACATCCATGCCCCTCTTATCCTAGCTAAATTTCTGTCTGGCCTAAAAAAGGGGGGGCCTAAAGGGGGGGGTACTGTAGCGCCGGCGTCCCTGCCCTCTGCTAGGCAGGGACGCTGTTCCCCTCACCTCTCTGCTCCGTGCCCGGCGTCCTCCTCCCGCTCTGCTGGCAGCGCGCGCTCCTTCCCGGCCACTGTGCTTAGGGCGCGCGCGCTCTCCCTCCCTCTTAAAGGGGCCGCGCGCACCGTCCTAAGGAGTCCCCGGCCAATGGCCGGAGGACTTCACCATATATAAGGCACCTCCTCCAAAATGGAGGTGCCCGAGCAATGTTGTTGCACTGTTCACTACTCTGCTTCAGCCCTCAGGTCCCGTTGCCAGTTACCTGCCAGATACCTGCCAGATTCCTGCCAGCTTGCTGTCTTATTCCTGACTGATTATCTGCTACCTGCCTGCTAGTCTGAGGTCCGACGGTCTGCCTTACTACTCCTGTCAGTCTGTCTAAGGACCAGCCTGTCCGCTCACCTGGGAGCGCACTTCAGCCACCTGCCTGCTTGCCTGAGGTCCGACGGTCTGCCTTCCAACTCCTGTCAGTCTGTCTATGGACCAGCTTGCCTGCTCACCTGGGAGCACACATCTGCTACCTGCCTGCTAGCCTACCTGGAGGCTCCGCCGTCACTTGCCGTGACCATCTGCCCGTTCATTCAGAGACTGCCCCGGTCACTTGCCGTGACCATCTGCCCGTTCATCCAGAGACTGCCCCGGTCACTTGCCGTGACCTCCAGCCCGTTCACTCAGAGACTGTCCCGGTCACCTGCTGTGACTTCCTGCCCGTCTTCCCTGGTCGCCACCCGCTCCCTTACAAGGACCGCCCCCTTGTATAGTAGCTCAGAGGTTCCGCCTCCCAGACCCGTTACAATCTCCAATCAAGCTATGGCAATAACTGGCAATGAGTCTTTTACAACGTTCTGGAGGAATGTTGGCCCACTTATCTTTGCAAAATTGTTGTAATTCGGCCACATTGGAGGGTTTCTGAGCATGAACCACCTTTTTAAGGTCATGCCACAGCATTTCCATCAGATTAAGGTCAGGACTTTGACTTGGCCACTCCAAAATCTTAATTTTGTTTTTCTTAAACCATTTAGAGGTGGACTTGCTGGTGTGCTTTGGATCATTGTACTGCTGCATAACGCAAATGCGATTCAGCTTGAGGTCACGAACAGATGGCCAGACATTCTCCTTCAGGATTTTTTGGCAGACAACAGAATTCATGGTTCCATTTACCACAGCAAGTCTTCCAGGTCCTGAAGCAGCAAAACAGCCCCAGACCCTCACACTACCACCACCATATTTTACTGTTGGTATGATGTTCCTTTTCTGAAATGCTGTCTTACTTCTACGCCAGTTGTAATGGGACATACGCCTTCCAAAAAGTTCAACTTTTGTCTCGTCTGCCCACTTAGTATTCTCCCAAAAGTCTTGGTGATCATCAAGATGTTTTCTGGCAAAACTGAGATGAGCCTTTATGTTCTTTTTACTCAGCAGTGGATTTCGTCTTGGAACTCTGCCATGCATGGCATTTTTGCCCTGTCTCTTTCTTATGGTTGAGTCATGAACCCTGACTTTAACTGAGGCAAGTGAGGCCTGCACTTGTTTGGATGTTATTGTAGAGTCTTTTGTGACTTCTTGAATGAGTCATTGCTGTGTTCTTGGGGTAATTTTGGGAAGGTTCTCCTCTGTTCCATGTTTTCATCATTTGTGGATAATGGCCCTCAATGTGGTTAGCTGGAGTCCCAAAGCTTTAGAAATGGCTTTATAACCTTTTCCAGACTGATAGATCACAATTACTTTTTTTCTCATTTGTTCCTGAACTTCTTTGAATTGCAGCATTATGTCTAGGTTTTGAGGATCTTTTGGTCTACTTCACTTTGTCAGGCAGGTCCTATTTAAGTGATTTCTTGATTGAGAACAGGTGTGGCAGTAATCAGGCCTGTGTGTGACTAGGGAAATTGAACTCCGCATCCCAAAGATGTGATAAACCACAGTTAATTTATGTTTTAAGGGGAGGCGGGGGCAATCACTTTTTCACACAGGGCCCTGTAGGTTTGGATTTTTTCTTCCCTTTATAATAAAGACCTTCATTAAAAACTGCATTTCACTTGTGTTATCTTTGTCTTATATTTAAATTTGTTTTGTAATCTGAAACATTTAAGTGTGACAAACATGCAAAAGAATAAGAAAAGGGGGGAAACAAAATTAGAACTTTGGAGTGGCCTAGTCAAAGTCCTGAACCTAACTGTATCTAAAAATTCATCTGTAATTAGACATAAAATTAATATAAAAAATCAGACTTTGATTCTTGTGTCCAGAAACCACCTGTTCTAAACAGAACTGTGAGCCCATCGGATTGGGAGGATTCAGAATATACTCTCTTTTCTATGGACTGAGAAACTGTATGGGATTTCCTTCTACGCAGTTATTTTGGCAAACATTTTAGGAGAATGGCCACAGGATTAAACCACCCTTTTTCCCTCGTTGCCATTAACCTTTTTCATTAGATGACTCACATTTAGTTTTGAATTACAAACACATTAAATGGGGGCTAAGCTGCAGTACCATAAACAGCCTAAGGACAAGAGTGGTGCTGTTTCTGGAAAAAAAGATCAACTTTATATAACGTTCTATATTCAGGGATGTATTATATTTGCAATCTGTGTGCTTGCCGGTAAGGGAACCCATGTTTTAAAAGCAACTTTCTAGTAACGAGGAAGTTCTTGAATTTCTTGGCTCACAATTAGGGCGGATTTTTCCACATACGAGAAAAAAGGATCGATTATTTTGATCAGAGTGGTCCGAGTGTCATCTGTTTTTCCTCGTATGTGGAGAGATAAGAAAAAAGGATTCCTAAACCACCTCCATTAAGACAGTCCGTGAAAATTGGATACCATCCGAGTGCAGTCCAGTTTTTTCACGGACCCATTGACTTGCATTGCTGATTTTAAGCTGACCTTCGGATCAAAACGGGACATGTCTCCACGATTTTCCATGGCCCTCTCAGTCCGCAAAAAAAATCTCAGCGATGTGAATGACCCCATAGACTATCACAGCTTCGAGAGGTATCGGTAAAAACCACAGGTAGCACTCGTGCGAGAACATCGAATGTGTGAATGAGGCCTTAGCTGATTATTATACGACATAAGGGGGCTCTATGATGAACTATTGGAGAAGATGTGGTTCATAGACGGTTTTGCACAGTTTTATTGCCAACTACTTTTAATGTCAGCCCCTACTTCAGCCATAATATATTAAGGGGTTTTTCCCATTTTATAAAGCATATCGCTAGGATGTGTTAAAGGGGTTTCCGAAGCCTAACTGAATTTAATATGATTATCTAATTAATGTAAAAAACTAAGCACTTTTCTAATATACTTCAATTACAAATTCCCTACCCTTCCCTCTCTATATTAATTTCCTGTGTTTTTTTTACTGATGTTTCGTTTGAGTCTCCCATCATGCACTTGGAATTCTCAAAAGAGACATCATCAGGGGGGTGAAGTTGCCACACCCTAAACGGATGCTCATCAGGGAGGACGCTTTCAGGGGCCGGGCTATTCTCTGCTATACTGACACATGCTAAGTATGCGCTCCCTGCTGTTATTTTCATTGCGCAATGACAATGCGCTCCCTCGAGGACTATTAAAAGAAGTGACTTCTCTTCAGAGCCAGCGAGGGAGTGAGAAGTGTTTTGTTTTTTTAAAACTTCTACATTTATTTTCACCACTTTAATAAAAAAAATCTATGCAAGTTTGGAAATCGCTGTAATAATACTGACCTGGAGAACTATTTTTTACCATGCAATCAATACCATAAGAACAAAACATAAAAAACAATGGTGGGATTGCATTTTTTTCACCATTTCATCCTACTTGGATTTTTTTTCCAACTTTTCAATACATTGTATGGTAAAATAAATAATGTCATTCAATACTGCAATACAAGCCCTCGTACGCCTGTGCCGAGGGCAAAATAAGGGTAAATAAAATAAAAAGTCAAGGAAAAATGCAAATATAAAAGCTAAAATTGGCTACGAAGGCAATGCTTTAAAGGGAATCTGTCACCAGGTTTTTGTCACCTAATCTGAGAGCAGAGTAATGTAAAAACATAGACCCTGATTCCAGTGATATGTCACTTACTGGGCTGCTTGCTGTAGTTTGGATCACTGTTTTATCAGCAGGATATTATCTCTAGGACTAGTAAACTTGCTGCCAGATAGTCCTCCATATTCATGAGCTCTGTACAACTCCGTCCGCAACAGTGATTGGCAGCTTTCTGCCTATGCACAGTGTAAATAGAGAGCTGCCAGTCAGTGGTGTGGGTGGGTTTATACAGAGCTCAGCATTCAGAGCTCTGCTAGATCTGCAGCAGATAAAACAGGTGTTTTATCAAAACTATAATAAGCGCCCAGTAAGTTATACATCGCTGGAATTAGGGTCTCTGCCTGCTCTCAGATGAATCAGAAAAAAACTGGTGGAGATTCCATAAAGTGACTTTATAAGATATGACTACTTTGTAAATATTAGTAATAGCTAGTGATGGGCGAGCACTAAAATGCTCGGGTACTCGTTGCTCGGGTCGAGCACATTGGAATACTCGGATGCTCGACCCGAGCAACGAGCCCAATGTAAGACTATGGGAAACTCGAGCATTTTTCAGGCGGCTCCCCCCGGCGGTCTGCAGAGGGCCTAAAAATTGCCCAAATCGATGGGAACAGTGCTCAAATGACATGGGAACAGCATGGGGAAGACCCCTGGAAGCATTTCTGACTCCCAGGTCACTTCTGTCAACAACGTGGTCAGAGTATTACGCCACTTTTACGGACTTACAATAAAACATACAAAAACGAAACCAAAATGGATTTTCCTGGGAAATATGTTAAGGAACATCCTTTCCAGGGTAATGACTTGTATATAAGGCAAAATAAATATACAAAAACAAAAATGCTCCTCCACACCTTGGGCTATGTTCACACGTAGCGTTTCTGATGCGCTTTTGCATTGCTTTCAACCAAGACAAATGCATTCACTGGGAAATGTCATTTTAACATTTTTCAACCTTATCTGGCCATGTGGTGTGTGAGACATGATCCTGTTTCGTTTCTGAAGTGAGGACTCTGAAAGTCACAAAGCCTATTTTTATAGGGCCATCAGGTGGCCCGTACTATTCTTAAAGGGCCAGCAGTCGGCCCTCACTATTGTTAGAGAGCCATCAGCCAGCTATTCTTTGTTGTTCCCATTATTAATGAATGGGTCTCCTATACTGGTATTGCATATGCAGTTACTGCAAGGGCTGCCAAGAATCTGGAGGCACTCCAATGCCCCTTGCAAGAGACATAGATGTCAGAGAACCTCCTAAAAACAATGGTCCCATTATTAGGAAGTGGGCCTCCCATAGTGTTTGCCTATGCAGTGAAGCAACGGCTACCAAATGTTTTGAGGCACTCCAATGCCCCTTGGAAGAGACATAGAGGGCCTCCTGAAAAAAATGTTCCCATTATTAGGAAGTGGGTCTCCCATAGTGTTTGCCTATGCAGTGAATTCAAAAGCTGTCAAAAATTTGGAGGAATTCCAATGCCCCTTGCAAGACACGTAGAGGTGGTGAATGATATGGTGATGGAGGATGAGGGGAAGGAGGAGGACATGAACAAATAGACAAAATCAGGAAGCGTATACCCATGTGTGGGTGTGAAGAGGTGCATGGGAATAGACCTCCCAAAAAAAGACTCTGGATTTGAGTTTGTTATGCTGCTATCATTCGGTGGTGTTGAGAAGTCTGGCCCAATCCAGCCCTTGTTCATTTTTATAAGAGTCAGCCTGTCAGCATTTTCAGTTGACAGGTGGATGCGCTTATCAGTTATAATTCCATCAGTGGCACTAAAAACCCACTCTGATAAAACTCTGGCGGCAGGGCAGGCCAGGACCTCCAAGGCGTAGAGAGCCAGTTCATGCCACGTGTCTAGCATGGATACCAAATAATTATAAGGCACAGAGGAATCACGGAGGAGGTTGGTACGGTCGGCAAGGTACTCCCTCACCATCTTCCCAAACTTTGCACTCCCTGTGAGAGTACCCCGCGCCTCAGGGCCTGTAAAATGGGAGGGGCTGAGAAAATTCTCCCAGAACTTTGACAGTGTTCCCCTGCCTCTCCTGGATTGGAGTTGTGTCTCTCTCGCCTGTAGTCCTTGGTTGTCCAACGAACTGTGACCTCTGCCGCCAATGTTTTCAGATGGGAATATTTTTAATAATTCTGCAACAAAGTCCTTCTGGTACTGCCCCATTTTAGTCGACCTGTCTGTCTCGGGAATAAGAGATATAAAGTTCTCCTTTTAGCGTGGGTCTGGAAGTGTCACCAACCAGTAATGACTGTCACCCTAAATTTGGAGAACACGAGAGTCACGGGAAAGGCAATGTAACATAAACTCAGCCATGCGTGCCAGACTGCTAACAGGCAAGACTTCCATGTCCTCACCAAGAGGACGACTGACCATGCTCTCCTCCTCCTCCCTGTCCTCAGGCCATCCACGCTGAACAAACGGTATGACAGTTGTGCAGGTGGTACCGTCTATAGCGCATGAAACTAGCGCCTCCTCCTCTTCCTCATTATCACCCAATCCACGTTGGGATGAGATGAGGCTTGGCTGTGTGTAATCACCCTGTATGGTTCCTTGCTCCATCTCATCGTGCTCCCCCTGCAATGCATCCTCTTTGATTGTGAGCAGAGAGCGTTTCAGAAGAACAGAGAAGCGGGATGGTGATGCTAATTATGGAGTCATCGCTGCTCACCATCTTGCTGGAGTCCTCAAAGTTTTGGAGGATGGTACATATGTCTGACATCCATGTCCACTCCTGAGGTCTTATGTGTGGAGTCTGAACTGAATACCGATGGCCTTGTTGATGCTGGTACTCAACAACTGCCCTCTTCTGCTCACCAATCCTTTCTAACATCTGCAATGTACAGTTCCTACGAGTGGGGAAATCACACACCAGTCAATGAGCCGGAAGCTGCAAATGCTGCTGAAACATGGCAAGGGCGGCGGAAGCTGTAGGTGACTTTCTAAAATGGGCACACAGGCGGCATACTTTGACAAGCAGATCCGGCAGCTCCGGGTAGGTTTTGAGAAACCGCTGAGCCATGAGGCTAAGCACATGGGCCAGGCATGGTACGTGTGTGAGCTCGCCTCAGAGCCGCCACCAGGTTCCGGGCATTGTCACATACGACCATGCCTGGCTGTAGGTTCAGCGGTGTCAGCCACAGATCTGCCTGCTCTTTCAGAGCTGTCCACAACTCTTCAGCGCTGTGTGGTTTGTCACCTAAGCATATTAGCTTCAGCACAGCCTGTTGCCGCTTGGCCGAGGCAGTGCTGCAGTGCTTCCAGCTTGTGACTGATGTGTTCATTTCGGAGATGGATGATGAAGAGGAGGAGGTGCAGGAGCTGTAGAATGTGGGGGCAACCCTGATTGACCCAGGGCCCGCAATCCTCATCGTCGGAAGGACGTGTTCCGTCCCAAGGTCCGACTGGGTCCCGGCTTCCACTATGTTAACCCAGTGTGCCGTCAGCGAGATGTACCATACCTGTCCACAAGCACTTGTCCACGTGTCCGTGGTTAGGTGGACTTTCCCAGTAACTGCATTGATGAGGGCTCGGCTACTGTTGTGGGACACGTGCACGTGCAATGCGGGGACGGCACACCGGGAGAAATAGTGGTGGCTGGGGACCGAGTACCGAGGGACGGCCGCCGCGCATCTGGTTGCGGAATGCTTCCATCTCTACAAGCCTAAAATGCGAAATGTGTGAATTTAGTAGTGTGGCTTGTGGTGTGTTGGTTGCGTATTTGCCCTTGCGTTCCAAGGACAGGGGTAGGGACAACTGAACGCTGCGCTGGGACAAGGACGTGGATGTGCTTGCTGATGGTGCTATTTGAGAGTGTGCAATGACAGGTGCAGGGCAGGAGGCATCTTCGCATGCGCCATGGACAGAGGATTGGCTTGCACGCACAACAGCGGAAGAAGCAGTGGTGCCACCCGCAGACACTGTTCCTGGACCCTAGGATTCAGCCCACTCAGTCGGGTGCTTTGCTGCCATGTGCCTGATCATGCTGGTGGTGGTCAAGCTGGTAGTTTTGCTACCCCGCTGATTCTGGCCTGGCAGGTGGTGCAAATGGCCTTTTTGAGATTATCGGCAGAGTCTTTAAAAAACAACCAGACTCGTGAAGACCTAACAGTTGTACTGGCAACTTCCGTCGTGTTGGTGTTACGGGGAACGGTTGCCCACCTTCTGTCTGTGGCCACCACACTGCTTCTTCCTGCCTGTTGTGGTGCTACGCCTCCATCCCCCTGGTTGCTGCTGTCCTCGCTCTGTATGTCCCCCTGCCAGGTTGGGTCAGTTACTATATCATCCACCACCTCGTCTTCCACTTCTGCACCCTGGTCCTCCTCCTGACTTTCTGGCAATTGTGTTTCATCATCGTCCACCTCTTGTGACAGTTTCCCACCGTTGCCTTCATGTGAACGTGGCTGCTCAAATATTTGTGCATCGCTACATGCGATCTCCTCTTGCCCCGCTTCAAGTGGACCGGGCAAGAGGCCCGAATCTATAAATGGAAAAGTGAACAGCTCTTCGGAGTGTCCAAGTGTGGGATCAGTTGTCTCCGGGCACTCGGCATGGTGGGAGGAAGGAGGATCAGGGTGAGGAATATGCAGTCCAGACTCACAGCTACTGAAACTTGACCATGTGGAAGACAGGGTGGTGGTGGTGGCTAAGTGACTGGAAGCATTATCTGCTATACAACCAATAACCTTTTCACACTGCTCTGTGTTCAATAGTGGTGTTCTGAGGTCCCCTATTAATTGGGACAGGAAGGTCGAGCGAGAAGATGTGTGTGTTTGTTGTGGCACAATTTCAGCTAGCCCACGGCCTCGGCCTCGGAATGGTCCATCATCACCATCACGTACACTTCCCTGTCCCTTGCCACGCGCCTTGCCCATTTTAAATATAGGATAATATTTTCCACATTCACTACAAATGGCTGGATTTGAACCGCAGTGATATGTGATACGTGTGACGGAAAATGACAGTTTTAATTAGCTGGCCTGTAGGTAACTATTTTTAACAGCGGCCTCATGTCAATAACTTCACTGACACACTGCAACAAAATTTCAATGGAGGCCAGAAATGGCAGAATTTTCAGCTCCATTATATGTGATCCGTGTGACGGACAAACCACAGTTTTAAATAGATGGATTTTTAGCGCTGTAATTTGGAAAGGATCTGGCTGTATTCTGCAGTGTCAACAAGCAAATGGAGTAGAAAAACGGTGTTCTCTGGATTGCTTTTTAAGCAAATAATCAGGATTAAGATCCCCAAAAAAATTATTTCTGGCCCCTGATACCTGGGGCTATTTCTAGAAATATCTTTAAAAGCAGCAGCAGACAGAACTGGAATAGAGCCTCTTGCTATGTGCACTGCAGTCTGCCACATACACTGCCTGCCTGCCTAGCACTGATATCTATGTAGCTGGATTAGTCCTCAGAAGGACTGTTAGCTGAGATGGATATCTGTAGAGAATCTTGTGGTATACCTACTCTAACTAAGAAACAAGCAAATCTCTCCCTAGCTCAGCAGCAGCTCTCCCTACACTGCCTGATTGCGGAGTGACTGTGACGAGCATGGCGGCGCCAGGTCTGATATAGACCTGATGACGCAGTGCGGCCAGCCAATCACTGTAATGCCACAACCAACATGGCTACGGCATTACAGTGAGTGGCAGGCAATCCCTGCATGTTCATTCGCGCTCTAAAGAGCGCCAAACATGCAAGGAGGGGGCCCAAGCTCCTGCCGAGCAACCCCGGAAATACTCAGCGAGCGCCGAGCATCTCGAGCAGTGAGATGCTCGGGCGAGCACCGAGCAGTAGCGAGCATGCTCGCACATCACTAGTAATAGCGTCTACTTTACCCTTCCTTGGGTTTTTACCTGTCTTAACACTTCTCAGAATCAGCTGTGGTGTTTTTATCACAAAAATCTTTGGGGCCAATAATGTTTACTAGACGTAATACGGAAAATATGTGTTTAGTGCAATAACAAAAAGCCACAAGATGCTGCTGAATGTGACATGTCGGCTGATCTTTAGAAGAGATGTATGAAATCTTCATTATCACACATTAGTAGATCGTCCCCGGAAGAAAAGCAGCGCCTGATCTTTCACTAAATACTGTGTCAATGTCAGGACGACACACTGACATCAGCATACTAATGCATCATTTCTATCCAATTAGCTGACTAGAATATAAGCGATCCCGGCTACAAATCAGCAGCGCTGCCAACAAGAGCACAGGAGTAATTACAAGATACATAATCCACTAATAACTCCGGGGTCAGAGGAGGCAGCTCTCACACAGAACTGAATATATTGCTACATACAGGCAGACAGACGGGAAAATTAAAGGGTTTTACTATCCTGAGACTAATTTAAAGTGTTGGTCTGCCTTTATTAAACTTAAATATACATATTGACCCAGCTGGTTCTGTGCCCTCCCGCCAGTCTGGAGTAAGTGCTGAATGATGTAGTATGCACATGATTGGCTGCTGCTGCCACAAGTCAGGCAAGATGCCATAATAATAATAATATTTTTTTATTTTTATACCACCAGCACTTTACAATTTTAAACAGACAATACAGAATAAGCATATCTCATATCGAAAGGAGTGAGGGCCCTGCTCGCAAGCTAACAGTCTATGAGGAAATGGGGGAGCATGACACTGTCACCTGGAGCGGCGGAGGAGAGGCAGCACGATACTGTCACCTGGAGCAGCAGGAAAGAGGCAGCACGACACCATCACCTGGAGCAGCAGGAAAGAGGCAGCACGACACCATCACCTGGAGCAGCAGGAAAGAGGCAGCACGACACCATCACCTGGAGCAGCAGGAAAGAGGCAGCACGACACCATCACCTGGAGCAGCAGGAAAGAGGCAGCACAACACTGTCACCTGGAGCAGCGGAGGAGAGGCAGCATGACACTGTCACCTGGAGCAGCAGAGGAGAGGCAGCACGACACTGTCACCTGGAGCAGCAGGAAAGAGGCAGCACGACACTGTCACCTGGAGCAGCGGAGGAGAGGCAGCATGACACTGTCACCTGGAGCAGCAGAGGAGAGGCAGCACGACACTGTCACCTGGAGCAGCAGGAAAGAGGCAGCACGACACTGTCACCTGGAGCAGCAGGAAAGAGGCAGCACGACACCATCACCTGGAGCAGCAGGAAAGAGGCATCACAATACTGTCACCTGGAGCAGCGGAGGAGAGGCAGCACGACACTGTCACCTGGAGCAGCAGGAAAGAGGCAGCACGTCACCTGGAGCGGCGGAGGAGAGGCAGCACAACATCTTCACCTGGAGCTGCAGGAAAGAGGCAGCACAACACCATCACCTGGAGTGGTAATGAGGCAGCATGACACTGTCAACTGGAGCAGCAGAGGAGAGGCAGCACAACCTTCACCTGGAGCAGGGGAAGGAGTCAGCACAACACCGTCACCTGGAGCAGCGGAGGAGAGGTACCAAGACACCGTCACCTGGAGCAGCAGGGCAGAGGAAGCACGACACCATTACCTGGAAGATCATGGGTGAAAGATGAATATCTGACTATTTCTTATTAGTGGAAAGCAGCTTATAATGGGATATTGAAAATGTCCTTGAAAGAGGACCTGCCATGTGCTATAAATATGTATTTTTTTTTACCCGGTGTATATGCTAATGTTCTCCTGAAAACAGCGTTTACCAAATGGTAAAAATAAAAGATTCCTATAAATCCTTAAAAAGATTCCTATAGAGATGAGTTGATGACCACGCCCAATTGGGTATAAACACTAGACGGGACCTTATCTCAGGAATGGAGAGGAGAAGGAACAAAAAGAAGCCAGCGGCATTTACACTTGATGAGAAAAATACATATTTATGGTAAATGACAGGTCTTCTAGAAATTCCATGTACAAGGCCACAATCATATGTTCAATATCTGGTCAGTATTTTAGATCAGTATTTGTAAGCCAAAACCAGGAGTGGGTGAAAATACAGAAGTGGTGACGTGTTTCTAATATACTTTTCTTCTGATTGTTCCTCTCCTGGTTTTGGCTTACAAATACTGATGTAAAATACTGACCAAACACTAAAAATGTTTACATGGCCTTACATTGAGAATCCTGTTCCATAGAGATGAGGAAATAACACTTGCTAATGATTTTTCTGAAATTAGGCTTCAGCTCTGATTGCTGCTGTTAACGATTCAGATGCTGCTGCCAATATATTACACTGATGGGTTATTATAACAGCTGTGGGCCTGCTGAAATTCTGCTTGAGCTCTGATTGCTGCTGTTTACCATTTAGATGCTGCTGTTTATCTTTTGCACTGAGTTATAATGACAGCTGGGAGCCTGCTGAAAGCTACCATTTCTACCATCTTGGTACTTCTATGAACTTCAAATACTATACACTGTGGTATTGCAGTATATAATATAAGCGATCAGACATTTGCAAATTCAGGTCCCATATGGGGACTAATAAGTAAAGTAAAAAAAAATAAAAAAGGCATAATATAAAAAAAATATATATAAAAATGCAATTCACCAACTTTTCCGGTAGCTCCATAGAGAATGAATGTAACAATGGTCGGGCGTACAAACCTGCTGAACCATCCTGTAAAGGGGATAAAAGTTCCTCGTCCATCTAATGATTGATGCAGGTCCTGGCAGTGGGACATCCCCTGATCAAAAAGTTATCACCCCTTAGGTGATACAGGTGTAGTCCAGTTAAAACAAGTTAAGAATACATAGCATTACTAAGAAAATTATTAGAAACTGGCCAACATTTTGCTGCTACCCTTAGTCTTACAGTGAACAATTCATCACTTTTCAGCAATTCTTACACTAGAAGTATATTGTGGAATTGCTATTTGAACAATTATAATAAATAGATATGAAAGATATGAATTGTTTGACTTACATATGTTGCCAAGCAACATCTTCTCGATGTGTGTATATATACACACACACATACAGTGCATATATATATATATCCATTCTTTGGATCACATCCAAGGTTTTCAACCACTCGATAATATCGTCGCACTGAATTTATTTTTGTGCTGTAACCAATGACAGCTGAAATCCACAACACATTGTCACAGAAAATCATGGTTAGAAAGTACACAGCAGAATGAGATAATGACTAATTTTATCTGACCATGGAAAGCCCCTATAAACTTAGCACATGACGAACATTAATGTAGGAGCTGGAGTCATCATCTGGAGAAAACGCACAGAAGAATTACAGGACATTTACTCAGTACAGCTGAATACAGTACAGACAGACACAAAACAATAAGGTCCAGCTCCATACACTACTGCTAAGTACAGTACAGCAAGCAATGGCATAAATTGCAGCTTGTGGGTCCCCAATGTAAAATCTCCAACAGGGTCCATACAGCATCATCACAACATGGAGGGAAAAAAATGACCAATAAAGCAAAGAAGTCGCACAGAATAGTACTACCTAACAAAGTCCGTCCAATCTGCATAAGCCTGCAGCTGTTGCCAGTACTCCAACAACCACTAGATACAGTACAGTAGAGACAGAAAGACATAATGTAGCTAGATGTAATACAAAATGAAAATGCATAATCCACAATGTAGATTTAATACAACTAGATACAGTACAGCTAGATACAACTGGATGAAGAACAGATAGATACAGTATAGCTAGAAACAACTGGATGCAGAACAGATAGATACGGTACAGCTAGATACGACTGGATGCAGAACAGATAGATACAGTACAGCTAGATAAAACTGGATGCAGAACAGATAGATACAACTGGATGCAGAACAGATAGATACAGTACAGCTAGATGCAACGGGATGCAGAACAGATAGATACAGTAAAGCTAGATACAACTGGATGCAGAACAGATAGATACAGTACAGCTAGATACAACTGGATACAGAACAGATAGATACAGTACAGCTAGATACAACTGGATACAGAACAGATAGATACAGTACAGCTAGATACAACTGGATGCAGAACAAATAGATACAGTACAGCTAGATACAACTGGATGCAGAACAGATAGATACAGTACAGCTAGATACAACTGGATGCAGAACAGATAGATACAGTACAGCTAGATACAACTGGATACAGAACAGATAGATACAGTACAGCTAGATACAACTGGATGCAGAACAGATAGATACAGTACAGCTAGATACAACTGGATACAGAACAGATAGATACAGTACAGCTAGATACAACTGGATGCAGAACAGATAGATACTGTACAGATAGACACAACTGGATGCAGAACAGAAAGATACAATACAGCTAGATACAACTGGATACAGAACAGATAGATACAGTACAGCTAAATACAACTGGATACAGAAGAGATAGATACAGTACAGCTAGATACAACTGGATACAGAACAGATAGATACAGTACAGCTAGATACAACTGGATGCAGAACAGATAGATACAGTACAGGTAGATACAACTGGATGCAGAACAGATAGATACAGTACAGTTAGATACAACTGGATGCAGAACAGATAGATACAGTACAGCTAGATACAACTGGATACAGAACAGATAGATACAGTACAGCTAAATACAACTGGATGCAGAACAGATAGATACTGTACAGCTAGACACAACTGGATGCAGAACAGAAAGATACAATACAGCTAGATACAACTGGAAGCAGAACAGATAGATACAGTACAGCTAGATACAACTGGATACAGAAGAGATAGATACAGTACAGCTAGATACAACTGGATACAGAACAGATAGATACAGTACAGCTAGATACAACTGGATGGAGAACAGATAGATACAGTACAGCTAGATACAACTGGATACAGAACAGATAGATACAGTACAGCTAGATACAACTGGATGCAGAACAGATAGATACAGTACAGCTAGATACAACTGCATGCAGAACAGATATATACAGTACAGCTTGATACAACTGGATGCAGAACAGATAGATACAGTACAGCTAGATACAACTGGATGCAGAACAGATAGATACAGTACAGCTAGATACAACTGGATGCAGAACAGATAGATACTGTACAGCTAGATACAACTGGATGCAGAACAGATAGATACAGTACAGCTAGATACAACTGGATGCCGAACAGATGGATACAGTACAGCTAGACACAACTGGATACAGAACAGATAGATACAGTACAGCTAGATACAACTGGATACAGAACAGATAGATACAGTACAGCTAGACACAATTGGATGCAGAACAGATAGATACAGTACAGCTAGATACAACTGGATGCAGAACAGATAGATACAGTACAGCTAGTTACAACTGGATACAGAACAGATAGATACAGTACAGCTAGATACAACTGGATGCAGAACAGATAGATACAGTACAGCTAGATACAACTGGATACAGAACAGATAGAAAGAGTACAGCTAGATACAACTGGATGCAGAACAGATAGATACAGTACAGCTAGATACAACTGGAAGCAGAACAGATAGATACAGTACAGCTAGATACAACTGGATACAGAAGAGATAGATACAGTACAGCTAGATACAACTGGATACAGAACAGATAGATACAGTACAGCTAGATACAACTGGATGGAGAACAGATAGATACAGTACAGCTAGATACAACTGGATACAGAACAGATAGATACAGTACAGCTAGATACAACTGGATGCAGAACAGATAGATACAGTACAGCTAGATACAACTGGATGCAGAACAGATATATACAGTACAGCTTGATACAACTGGATGCAGAACAGATAGATACAGCACAGCTAGATACAACTGGATACAGAACAGATAGAAAGAGTACAGCTAGATACAACTGGATGCAGAACAGATAGATACAGTACAGCTAGATACAACTGGATGCAGAACAGATAGATACAGTACAGCTAGATACAACTGGATACAGAAGAGATAGATACAGTACAGCTAGATACAACTGGATGCAGAACAGATAGATACAGTACAGCTAGACACAACTGGATGCAGAACAGATAGATACAGTACAGCTAGATACAACTGGATGCCGAACAGATGGATACAGTACAGCTAGATACAACTGGATACAGAACAGATAGATACAGTACAGCTAGATACAACTGGATACAGAACAGATAGATACAGTACAGCTAGACACAACTGGATGCAGAACAGATAGATACAGTACAGCTAGATACAACTGGATGCAGAACAGATAGATACAGTACAGCTAGTTACAACTGGATACAGAACAGATAGATACAGTACAGCTAGATACAACTGGATGCAGAACAGATAGATACAGTACAGCTAGATACAACTGGATACAGAACAGATAGAAAGAGTACAGCTAGATACAACTGGATGCAGAACAGATAGATACAGTACAGCTAGATACAACTGGATGCAGAACAGATAGATACAGTACAGCTAGATACAACTGGATACAGAAGAGATAGATACAGTACAGCTAGATACAACTGGATGCAGAACAGATAGATACAGTACAGATAGATACAACTGGATACAGAACAGATAGATACATAGATACAGTACAGCTAGACATAACTGGATGCAGAACAGATAGATACAGTACAGCTAAATACAACTGGATACAGAACAGATAGATACAGTACAGCTAGATACAATTGGATACAGAACAGATAGATACAGTACAGCTAGATACAACTGGATACAGAACAGATAGATACAGTACAGCTAGATACAACTGGATACAGAACAGATAGATACAGTACAGCTAGATACAACTGGATACAGAACAGATAGATACTGTACAGCTAGATACAACTGGATACAGAACAGATAGATACAGTACAGCTAGACACAACTGGATGCAGAACAGATAGATACAGAACAGCTAGATACAACTGGATAAAGAACAGATAGATGCAGTACAGCTAGATACAACTGGATGCAGAACAGATAGATACAGTACAGCTAGATACAACTGGATACAGAACAGATAGATACAGTACAGCTAGACACAACTGGATGCAGAACAGATAGATACAGTACAGCTAGATACAACTGGATGCAGAACAGATAGATACAGTACAGCTAGATACAACTGGATGCAGAACAGATAGATACAGTACAGCTAGATACAACTGGATGCAGAACAGATAGATACAGTACAGCTAGATACAACTGGATACAGAACAGATAGATACAGTACAGCTAGATACAACTGGATACAGAACAGATAGATACAGTACAGCTAGATACAACTGGATACAGAACAGATAGATACAGTACAGCTAGATACAACTGGATACAGAACAGATAGATACAGTACAGCTAGATACAACTGGATGCAGAACAGATAGATACAGTACAGCTAGATACAACTGGATACAGAACAGATGGATACAGTACGACTAGATACAACTGGATACAGAACAGATAGATACAGTACAGCTAGATACAACTGGATGCAGAACAGATAGATACAGTACAGCTAGATACAACTGGATACAGAACAGATAGAAAGAGTACAGCTAGATACAACTGGATGCAGAACAGATAGATACAGTACAGCTAGATACAACTGGAAGCAGAACAGATAGATACAGTACAGCTAGATACAACTGGATACAGAAGAGATAGATACAGTACAGCTAGATACAACTGGATACAGAACAGATAGATACAGTACAGCTAGATACAACTGGATGGAGAACAGATAGATACAGTACAGCTAGATACAACTGGATACAGAACAGATAGATACAGTACAGCTAGATACAACTGGATGCAGAACAGATAGATACAGTACAGCTAGATACAACTGGATGCAGAACAGATATATACAGTACAGCTTGATACAACTGGATGCAGAACAGATAGATACAGCACAGCTAGATACAACTGGATACAGAACAGATAGAAAGAGTACAGCTAGATACAACTGGATGCAGAACAGATAGATACAGTACAGCTAGATACAACTGGATGCAGAACAGATAGATACAGTACAGCTAGATACAACTGGATACAGAAGAGATAGATACAGTACAGCTAGATACAACTGGATGCAGAACAGATAGATACAGTACAGCTAGACACAACTGGATGCAGAACAGATAGATACAGTACAGCTAGATACAACTGGATGCCGAACAGATGGATACAGTACAGCTAGATACAACTGGATACAGAACAGATAGATACAGTACAGCTAGATACAACTGGATACAGAACAGATAGATACAGTACAGCTAGACACAACTGGATGCAGAACAGATAGATACAGTACAGCTAGATACAACTGGATGCAGAACAGATAGATACAGTACAGCTAGTTACAACTGGATACAGAACAGATAGATACAGTACAGCTAGATACAACTGGATGCAGAACAGATAGATACAGTACAGCTAGATACAACTGGATACAGAACAGATAGAAAGAGTACAGCTAGATACAACTGGATGCAGAACAGATAGATACAGTACAGCTAGATACAACTGGATGCAGAACAGATAGATACAGTACAGCTAGATACAACTGGATACAGAAGAGATAGATACAGTACAGCTAGATACAACTGGATGCAGAACAGATAGATACAGTACAGATAGATACAACTGGATACAGAACAGATAGATACATAGATACAGTACAGCTAGACATAACTGGATGCAGAACAGATAGATACAGTACAGCTAAATACAACTGGATACAGAACAGATAGATACAGTACAGCTAGATACAATTGGATACAGAACAGATAGATACAGTACAGCTAGATACAACTGGATACAGAACAGATAGATACAGTACAGCTAGATACAACTTGATACAGAACAGATAGATACAGTACAGCTAGATACAACTGGATACAGAACAGATAGATACTGTACAGCTAGATACAACTGGATACAGAACAGATAGATACAGTACAGCTAGACACAACTGGATGCAGAACAGATAGATACAGAACAGCTAGATACAACTGGATAAAGAACAGATAGATGCAGTACAGCTAGATACAACTGGATGCAGAACAGATAGATACAGTACAGCTAGATACAACTGGATGCAGAACAGATAGATACAGTACAGCTAGACACAACTGGATGCAGAACAGATAGATACAGTACAGCTAGATACAACTGGATGCAGAACAGATAGATACAGTACAGCTAGATACAACTGGATGCAGAACAGATAGATACAGTACAGCTAGATACAACTGGATGCAGAACAGATAGATACAGTACAGCTAGATACAACTGGATACAGAACAGATAGATACAGTACAGCTAGATACAACTGGATACAGAACAGATAGATACAGTACAGCTAGATACAACTGGATACAGAACAGATAGATACAGTACAGCTAGATACAACTGGATACAGAACAGATAGATACAGTACAGCTAGATACAACTGGATGCAGAACAGATAGATACAGTACAGCTAGATACAACTGGATACAGAACAGATAGATACAGTACGACTAGATACAACTGGATACAGAACAGATAGATACAGTACAGCTAGATACAACTGGATGCAGAACAGATAGATACAGTACAGCTAGATACAACTGGATACAGAACAGATAGATACAATACAGCTAGATACAACTGGATACAGAACAGATAGATACAATACAGCTAGATACAACTACATACAGAACAGATAGATACAGTACAGCTAGACACAACTGGATGCAGAACAGATAGAAACAGTACAGCTAGATACAACTGGATAAAGAACAGATAGATACAGTACAGCTAGATACAACTGGATACAGAACAGATAGATACAGTACAGCTAGATACAACTGGATGCAGAACAGATAGCTACAATACAGCTAGATACAACTGGATACAGAACAGATAGATATAGTACAGCTAGATACAACTGGATGTTGAACAGATAGATACAGTACAGCTAGATACAACTGGATGTTGAACATATAGATACAGTACAGCTAGATACAACTGGATACAGAACAGATAGATACTGTACAGCTAGATACAACTGGATACAGAACAGATAGATACAGTACAGCTAGACACAAATGGATACAGAACAGATAGATACAGTACAGCTAGATACAACTGGATACAGAACAGATAGATACAGTACAGCTAGATACAACTGGATGCAGAACAGATAGCTACAGTACAGCTAGATACAACTGGATACAGAACAGATAGATATAGTACAGCTAGATACAACTGGATGTTGAACAGATAGATACAGTACAGCTAGATACAACTGGATGTTGAACAGAGAGATACAGTACAGCTAGATACAACTGGATGTTGAACAGATAGATACAGTACAGCTAGATACAACTGGATACAGAACAGATAGATACAGTACAGCTAGATACAACTGGATACAGAACAGATAGATACAGTACAGCTAGATACAACTGGATACAGAACAGATAGATACAGTACAGCTAGATACAACTGGATGTTGAACAGATAGATACAGTACAGCTAGATACAACTGGATGTTGAACAGATAGATACAGTACAGCTAGATACAACTGGATACAGAACAGATAGATACTGTACAGCTAGATACAACTGGATACAGAACAGATAGATACAGTACAGCTAGACACAACTGGATGCAGAACAGATAGATACAGTACAGGTAGATACAACTGGATGCAGAACAGATAGATACAGTACAGTTAGATACAACTGGATACAGAACAGATAGATACAGTACAGCTAGATACAACTGGATGTAGAACAGATAGATACAGTACAGCTAGATACAACTGGATGTAGAACAGATAGATACAGTACAGCTAGATACAACTGGATGCAGAACAGATAGATACAGTACAGCTAGATACAACTGGATGCAGAACAGATAGATACAGTACAGCTAGATACAACTGGATGCAGAACAGATAGATACAGTACAGTTAGATACAACTGGATGCAGAACAGATAGATACAGTACAGCTAGATACAACTGGATACAGAACAGATAGATACAGTACAGCTAGATACAACTGGATGCAGAACAGGTAGATACAGTACAGCTAGATACAACTGGATGCAGAACAGATAGATAAAGTACAGCTAGATACAACTGGATGTTGAACAGATAGATACAGTACAGATAGATACAAATGGATGTTGAACAGATAGATACAGTACAGATTGATACAACTGGATGTTGAACAGATAGGTACAGTACAGCTAGATACAACTGGATACAGAACAGATAGATACTGTTCTGTACAGCTAGATACAACTGGATACAGAACAGATAGATACAGTACAGCTAGACACAACTGGATGCAGAACAGATAGATACAGTACAGCTAGATACAACTGGACACAGAATAGATAGATACAGTACAGTTAGATACAACTGGATGCAGAACAGATAGTTACAGTACAGCTAGATACAACTGGATACAGAACAGATAGATACAGTACACCTAGACACAACTGGATGCAGAACAGATAGATACAGTACAGCTAGATACAACTGGATGCAGAACAGATAGATACAGTACAGCTAGATACAACTGGATACTGAACAGATAGATACAGTACAGCTAGATACAACTGGATGCAGAACAGATAGCTACAGTACAGCTAGATACAACTGGATACAGAACAGATAGCCATAGTACCGCTAGATACAACTGGATGTTGAACAGATAGATACAGTACAGCTAGATACAACTGGATGTTGAACAGATAGATACAGTACAGCTAGATACAACTGGATGTTGAACAGATAGATACTGTACAGCTAGATACAACTGGATGTTGAACAGATAGATACAGTACAGCTAGACACAAATGGATGCAGAATAGATAGATACAGTACAGCTAGATACAACTCGATACAGAACAGATAGATACAGTACAGTTAGATACAACTGGATGCAGAACAGATAGATACAGTACAGCTAGATACAACTGGATGCAGAACAGATAGATACAGTACAGCTAGATACAACTGGATGCAGAACAGATAGATACAGTACAGCTAGATACAACTGGATGCAGAACAGATAGATACAGTACAGCTAGATACAACTGGATGCAGAACAGATAGATACAGTACCACTAGATACAACTGGATACAGAACAGATAGCTACAGTACAGCTAGATACAACTGATTGCAGAACAGATACAGTACAGCTAGATACAACTGGATGCAGAACAGATAGATACAGTACAGCTAGATACAACTGGATACAGAACAGATAGATACAGTACAGCTAGATACAACTCGATACAGAACAGATAGATACAGTACAGCTAGATACAACTGGATGTTGAACAGATAGATACAGTACAGCTAGATACAACTGGATGTTGAACAGATAGATACAGTACAGCTAGACACAACTGGATGCAGAACAGAGAGATACAGTACAGCTAGATACAACTGGATGCAGAACAGATAGATACAGTACAGCTAGATACAACTGGATACAGAACAGATAGATACAGTACAGCTAGATACAACTGGATGCAGAACAGATAGATACAGTACAGCTAGATACAACTGGTTGCAGAACAGATAGATACAGTACAGCTAGATACAACTGGATGCAGAACAGATAGATACAGTACAGCTAGATACAACTGGATGCAGAACAGATAGATACAGTACATTTAGATACAACTGGATGCAGAACAGATAGATACAGTACAGCTAGATACAACTACATACAGAACAGATAGATACAGTACAGCTAGACACAACTGGATGCAGAACAGATAGAAACAGTACAGCTAGATACAACTGGATAAAGAACAGATAGATACAGTACAGCTAGATACAACTGGATACAGAACAGATAGATACAGTACAGCTAGATACAACTGGATGCAGAACAGATAGCTACAGTACAGCTAGATACAACTGGATACAGAACAGATAGATACAGTACAGCTAGATACAACTGGATGTTGAACAGATAGATACAGTACAGCTAGAAACAACTGGATGTTGAACATATAGATACAGTACAGCTAGATACAACTGGATGCAGAACAGATAGATACAGTACATTTAGATACAACTGGATGCAGAACAGATAGATACAGTACAGCTAGATACAACTACATACAGAACAGATAGATACAGTACAGCTAGACACAACTGGATGCAGAACAGATAGAAACAGTACAGCTAGATACAACTGGATAAAGAACAGATAGATACAGTACAGCTAGATACAACTGGATACAGAACAGATAGATACAGTACAGCTAGATACAACTGGATGCAGAACAGATAGCTACAGTACAGCTAGATACAACTGGATACAGAACAGATAGATACAGTACAGCTAGATACAACTGGATGTTGAACAGATAGATACAGTACAGCTAGAAACAACTGGATGTTGAACATATAGATACAGTACAGCTAGATACAACTGGATACAGAACAGATAGATACAGTACAGCTAGACACAAATGGATGCAGAACAGATAGATACAGTACAGCTAGATACAACTGGATACAGAACAGATAGATACAGTACAGCTAGATACAACTGGATACAGAACAGATAGATACAGTACAGCTAGATACAACTGGATACAGAACAGATAGATACAGTACAGCTAGAAACAACTGGATGTTGAACAGATAGATACAGTACAGCTAGATACAACTGGATACAGAACAGATAGATACAGTGCAGCTAGATACAACTGGATACAGAACAGATAGATACAGTACAGCTAGATACAACTGGATGTTGAACAGATAGATACAGTACAGCTAGATACAACTGGATGTTGAACAGATAGATACAGTACAGCTAGACACAACTGGATGCAGAACAGATAGATACAGTACAGCTAGATACAACTGGATGCAGAACAGATAGATACAGTACAGCTAGACACAACTGGATACAGAACAGATAGATACAGTACAGCTAGATACAACTGGATGCAGAACAGATAGATACAGTACAGCTAGATACAACTGGTTGCAGAACAGATAGATACAGTACAGCTAGATACAACTGGATGCAGAACAGATAGATGCAGTACAGCTAGATACAACTGGATGCAGAACAGATAGATACAGTACAGTTAGATACAACTGGATGCAGAACAGATAGATACAGTACAGCTAGATACAACTACATACAGAACAGATAGATACAGTACAGCTAGATACAACTGGATGCAGAACAGATAGATACAGTACAGCTAGATACAACTACATACAGAACAGATAGATACAGTACAGCTAGACACAACTGGATGCAGAACAGATAGAAACAGTACAGCTAGATACAACTGGATAAAGAACAGATAGATACAGTACAGCTAGATACAACTGGATACAGAACAGATAGATACAGTACAGCTAGATACAACTGGATGCAGAACAGATAGCTACAGTACAGCTAGATACAACTGGATACAGAACAGATAGATATAGTACAGCTAGATACAACTGGATGTTGAACAGATAGATACAGTACAGCTAGAAACAACTGGATGTTGAACATATAGATACAGTACAGCTAGATACAACTGGATACAGAACAGATAGGTACTGTACAGCTAGATACAACTGGATACAGAACAGATAGATACAGTACAGCTAGATACAACTGGATACAGAACAGATAGATACAGTACAGGTAGATACAACTGGATGCAGAACAGATAGCTACAGTACAGCTAGATACAACTGGATACAGAACAGATAGATATAGTACAGCTAGATACAACTGGATGTTGAACAGATAGATACAGTACAGCTAGATACAACTGGATGTTGAACAGAGAGATACAGTACAGCTAGATACAACTGGATGTTGAACAGATAGATACAGTACAGCTAGATACAACTGGATACAGAACAGATAGATACAGTACAGCTAGATACAACTGGATACAGAACAGATAGATACAGTACAGCTAGATACAACTGGATGCAGAACAGATAGATACAGTACAGCTACATACAACTGGATACAGAACAGATAGATACAGCACAGCTAGACACAACTGGATGCAGAACAGGTAGATACAGTACAGCTAGATACAACTGGATACAGAACAGATAGATACAGTACAGCTAGATACAACTGGATACAGAACAGATAGATACAGTACAGCTAGATACAAGTGGATACAGAACAGAAAGATACTGTACAGCTAGATACAACTGGATACAGAACAGATAGATACTGTACAGCTAGATACAACTGGATACAGAACAGATAGATACAGTACAGCTAGATACAACTTAATGCAGAACAGATAGATACAGTACAGCTAGATACAACTGGATGCAGAACAGATAGATATAGTACAGCTAGATACAACTGGACACAGAACAGATAGATACAGTACAGCTAGACACAACTGGATGCAGAACAGATAGATACAGTACAGCTAGATACAACTGGATACAGAACAGATAGATACAGTACAGCTAGATACAACTGGATACAGAACAGATAGATACAGTACAGCTAGATACAACTGGATGCAGAACAGATAGCTACAGTACAGCTAGATACAACTGGATACAGAACAGATAGATATAGTACAGCTAGATACAACTGGATGTTGAACAGATAGATACAGTACAGCTAGATACAACTGGATGTTGAACAGACAGATACAGTACAGCTAGATACAACTGGATACAGAACAGATAGATACTGTACAGCTAGATACAACTGGATACAGAACAGATATATACAGTACAGCTAGACGCAAATGGATGCAGAACAGAGAGATATAGTACAGCTAGATACAACTGGATACAGAACAGATAGATACAGTACAGTTAGATACAACTGGGTGCAGAACAGATAGATACAGTACAGCTAGATACAACTGGATACAGAACAGATAGATACAGTACAGCTAGATACAACTGGATACAGAACAGATATATACAGTACAGCTAGACACAAATGGATGCAGAACAGAGAGATATAGTACAGCTAGATACAACTGGATACAGAACAGATAGATACAGTACAGCTAGACACAACTGGATGCAGAACAGGTAGATACAGTACAGCTAGATACAACTGGATACAGAACAGATAGATACAGTACAGCTAGATACAACTGGATGCAGAACAGATAGATACAGTACAGCTAGATACAACTGTATACAGAACAGATAGATACAGTACAGCTAGATACAACTGGATGCAGAACAGATAGCACAGTACAGCTAGATACAACTGGATGCAGAACAGATAGATACAGTACAGCTAGATACAACTGGATACAGAACAGATAGATACAGTACAGCTAGATACAACTGGATACAGAACAGAAAGATACTGTACAGCTAGATACAACTGGATACAGAACAGATAGATACTGTACAGCTAGATACAACTGGATGTTGAACAGATAGATACAGTACAGCTAGATACAACTGGATGCAGAACAGATAGATACAGTACAGCTAGATACAACTGGATGAAGAACAGATAGATACATTACCACTAGATACAACTGGATACAGAACACATAGCTACAGTACAGCTAGATACAACTGGATGCAGAACAGATAGATACAGTACAGCTAGATACAACTGGATACAGAACAGATAGATACAGTACAGCTAGATACAACTGGATGTTGAACAGATAGATACAGTACAGCTAGATACAACTGGATGCAGAACAGATAGATACAGTACAGCTAGATACAACTGGATACAGAACAGGTAGATACTGTACAGCTAGATACAACTGGATACAGAACAGATAGATACAGTACAGCTAGACACAACTGGATGCAGAACAGATAGATACAGTACAGCTAGATACAACTGGATACAGAACAGATAGATACAGTACAGCTAGATACAACTGGATACAGAACAGATAGATACAGTACAGCTAGACACAACTGGATGCAGAAGAGATAGATACAGTACAGCTAGATACAACTGGATACAGAACAGATAGATACAATACAGCTAGATACAACTGGATGTTGAACAGATAGATACAGTACAGCTACATACGGCTGGATACAGAACAGATAGATACAGTACAGTTAGATACAACTGGATGCAGAACAGATACATACAGTACAGCTAGATACAACTGGATACAGAATAGATAGATACAGTATAGCTAGATACAACTGGATGCAGAACAGATAGATACAGTACAGCTAGATACAACTGGATACAGAACAGATAGATACAGTACAGCTAGATACAACTGGATGCAGAACAGATAGATACAGTACAGCTAGATACAACTGGATACAGAACAGATAGATACAGTACAGCTAGATACAACTGGATGCAGAACAGATAGCTTCAGTACAGCTAGATACAACTGGATGTTGAACAGATAGATACAGTACAGCTAGATACAACTGGATGTTGAACAGATAGATACAGTACAGCTAGATACAACTTGATGTTGAACAGATAGATACAGTACATCTAGATACAACTGGATGTTGAACAGATAGATACAGTACAGCTAGATACAACTGGATACAGAACAGATAGATACATTACAGCTAGATACAACTATATACAGAACAGATAGATACAGTACAGCTAGATACAACTGGATGTTGAACAGATAGATACAGTACAGCTAGATACAACTGGATGTTGAACAGATAGATACAGTACAGCTAGATACAACTGCATGTTGAACAGATAGATACAGTACAGCTAGATACAACTGGATACAGAACAGATAGATACTGTACAGCTAGATACAACTGGATACAGAACAGATAGATACAGTACAGCTAGACACAACTGGATGCAGAACAGATAGATACAGTACAGGTAGATACAACTGGATGCAGAACAGATAGATACAGTACAGCTAGATACAACTGGATACAGAACAGATAGATACAGTACAGCTAGATACAACTGGATGCAGAACAGATAGATACAGTACAGCTAGATACAACTGGATGCAGAACAGATAGATACAGTACAGCTAGATACAACTGGATGCAGAACAGATAGATACAGTACAGCTAGATACAACTGGATGCAGAACAGATAGATACAGTACAGCTAGATACAACTGGATGCAGAACAGATAGATACTGTACAGCTAGATACACCTGGATGCAGAACAGATAGATACAGTACAGCTAGATACAACTGGATACAGAACAGAGAGATACAGTACAGTTAGATACAACTGGATGCAGAACAGATAGATATAGTACAGCTAGATACAACTGGATGCAGAACAGATAGATACAGTACAGCTAGATACAACTGGATGCAGAACAGATAGATAAAATACAGCTAGATACAACTGGATGTTGAACAGATAGATACAGTACAGATAGATACAACTGGATGTTGAACAGATAGATACAGTACAGCTAGATACAACTGGATGTTGAACAGATAGGTACAGTACAGCTAGATACAACTGGATACAGAACAGATAGATACAGTACAGCTAGACACAACTGGATGCAGAACAGATAGATACAGTACAGCTAGATACAACTGGATACAGAACAGATAGATACAATACAGCTAGATACAACTGGATGTTGAACAGATAGATACAGTACAGCTACATACGGCTGGATACAGAACAGATAGATACAGTACAGTTAGATACAACTGGATGCAGAACAGATAGATACAGTACAGCTAGATACAACTGGATACAGAATAGATAGATACAGTATAGCTAGATACAACTGGACACAGAATAGATAGATACAGTACAGTTAGATACAACTGGATGCAGAACAGATAGATACAGTACAGCTAGATACAACTGGATACAGAACAGATAGATACAGTACAGCTAGACACAACTGGATGCAGAACAGATAGATACAGTACAGCTAGATACAACTGGATGCAGAACAGATAGATACAGTACAGCTAGATACAACTGGATACTGAACAGATAGATACAGTACAGCTAGATACAACTGGATGCAGAACAGATAGCTACAGTACAGCTAGATACAACTGGATACAGAACATATAGATATAGTAGCGCTAGATACAACTGGATGTTGAACAGGTAGATACAGTACAGCTAGATACAACTGGATGTTGAACAGATAGATACAGTACAGCTAGATACAACTGGATGTTGAACAGATAGATACTGTACAGCTAGATACAACTGGATACAGAACAGATAGATACAGTACAGCTAGACACAAATGGATGCAGAACAGATAGATACAGTACAGCTAGATACAACTGGATACAGAACAGATAGATACAGTACAGTTAGATACAACTGGATGCAGAACAGATAGATACAGTACAGCTAGATACAACTGTATGCAGAACAGATAGATACAGTACAGCTAGATACAACTGGATGCAGAACAGATAGATACAGTACAGCTAGATACAACTGGATACAGAACAGATAGATACAGTACAGCTAGATACAACTGGATACAGCACAGATAGATACTGTACAGCTAGATACAACTAGATACAGAACAGATAGATACTGTACAGCTAGATACAACTGGATACAGAACAGATAGATACAGTACAGCTAGATACAACTGGACGCAGAACAGATAGATACAGTACAGCTAGATACAACTGGATGCAGAACACATAGATACAGTATCACTAGATACAACTGGATACAGAACAGATAGATACAGTACAGCTAGATACAACTGGATGCAGAACAGATACAGTACAGCTAGATACAAATGGATGCAGAACAGATAGATACAGTACAGCTAGATACAATTGGATGCAGAACAGATAGATACAGTACAGCTAGATACAACTGGATGCAGAACAGATAGATACAGTACTGCTAGATACAACTGGATACAGATCAGATAAATATAGTACAGCTAGACACAACTGGATGCAGAACAGATAGCTACAGTACAGCTAGATACAACTGGATGCAGAACAGATAGATACAGTACTGCTAGATACAACTGGATACAGAACAGATAGATATAGTACAGCTAGATACAACTGGATGCAGAACAGATAGCTACAGTACAGCTAGATACAACTGGATGCAGAACAGATAGATACAGTACAGCTAGATACAACTGGATGCAGAACAGATAGATACATTACAGGTAGATACAACTGGATACAGAACAGATAGATACAGTACAGCTAGATACAACTGGATACAGAACAGATAGATACTGTACAGCTAGATAGAACTGGATACAGAACAGATAGATACTGTACAGCTAGATACAACTTGATACAGAACAGATAGATACTGTACAGCTAGATACAACTGGATACAGAACAGATAGATACAGTACAGCTATATACAACTGGATGCAGAACAGATAGATACAGTACAGCTAGATACAACTGGATGCAGAACAGGTAGATACAGTACCACTAGATACAACTGGATACAGAACAGATAGATACAGTACAGCTAGATACAACTGGATACAGAACAGATACAGTACAGCTAGATACAACTGGATGCAGAACAGATATATACAGTAAAGCTAGGTACAACTGAATGCAGAACAGATAGATACAGTACAGCTAGATACAACTGGATACAGAACAGATAGATACAGTACAGCTAGATACAACTGGATTCAGAACAGATAGATACAGTACAGCTAGATACAACTGGATACAGAACAGATAGATACAGTACAGCTAGATACAACTGGATGCAGAACAGATAGCTCCAGTACAGCTAGATACAACTGGATGCAGAACAGATAGAAACAGTACAGCTAGATACAACTGGATGCAGAACAGATAGATACAGTACAGCTAGATACAACTGGATACAGAACAGATAGATACAGTACAGCTAGATACAACTGGATACAGAACAGATAGATACTGTACAGCTAGATACAGCTAGATACAGAACAGATAGATACTGTACAGCTAGATACAACTGGATACAGAACAGATAGATACAGTACAGCTAGATACAACTGGATGCAGAACAGATAGATACAGTACAGCTAGATACAACTGGATGCAGAACAGATAGATACAGTACCACTAGATACAACTGGATACAGAACAGATAGATACAGTACAGCTAGATACAACTGGATGCAGAACAGATACAGTACAGCTAGATACAACTGGATGCAGAACAGATAGATACAGTACAGCTAGATACAATTGGATGCAGAACAGATAGATACAGTACAGCTAGATACAACTGGATGCAGAACAGATAGATACAGTACAGCTAGATACAACTGGATGCAGAACAGATAGATACAGTACAGCTAGATACAACTGGATGCAGAGCAGATAGCTACAGTATAGCTAGATACAACTGGATACAGAACAGATAGATACAGTACAGCTAGATACAACTGGATACAGAACAGATAGATACAGTACAGCTAGATACAACTGGATGTTGAACAGATAGATACAGTACAGCTAGATACAACTGGATACAGAACAGATAGATACTGTACAGCTAGATACAACTGGATACAGAACAGATAGATACAGTACAGCTAGACACAACTGGATGCAGAACAGATAGATACAGTACAGTTAGATACAACTGGATGTTGAACAGATAGATACAGTACAGCTAGATACAACTGAATGCAGAACACATAGATACAGTATCACTAGATACAACTGGATGTTGAACAGATAGATACAGTACAGCTAGATACAACTGGATACAGAACAGATAGATACTGTACAGCTAGATACAACTGGATACAGAACAGATAGATACAGTACAGCTAGATACAACTGGATACAGAACAGATAGATACAGTACAGTTAGATACAACTGGATGCAGAACAGATAGATACAGTACAGCTAGATACAACTGGATACAGAACAGATAGATACAGTACAGCTAGACACAACTGGATGCAGAACAGATAGATACTGTACAGCTAGATACAACTGGATACAGAACAGATATATACAGTACAGCTAGATACAACTGGATACAGAACTGATAGATACAGTACAGCTAGATACAACTGGATGTTAAACAGATAGATACAGTACAGCTAGATACAACTGGATGTTGAACAGATAGATACAGTACAGCTAGATACAACTGGATACAGAACAGAAAGATACTGTACAGCTAGATACAACTGGATACAGAACAGATAGATACAGTACAGCTAGACACAACTGGATGCAGAACAGATAGATACAGTACAGCTAGATTCAACTGGATATAGAACAGATAGATACAGTACAGCTAGATACAACTGGATGCAGAACAGATAGATACAGTACAACTAGATACAACTGGATATAGAACAGATAGATACAGTACAGCTAGATACAACTGGATACAGAACAGATAGATACAGTACAGCTAGATACAACTGGATACAGAACAGATAGATACAGTACAGCTAGATACTACTGGATACAGAACAGATAGATACTGTACAGCTAGATACAACTGGATACAGAACAGATAGATACAGTACAGCTAGATACAACTGGATACAGAACAGATAGATACTGTACAGCTAGATACAACTGGATACAGAACAGATAGATACAGTACAGCTAGATACAACTGGATACAGAACAGATAGATACAGTACAGCTAGATACAACTGGATGCAGAACAGATAGCTACAGTACAGCTAGATACAACTGGATACAGAACAGATAGATACAGTACAGCTAGATACAACTGGATGCAGAACAGATAGCTACAGTACAGCTAGATACAACTGGATGCAGAACAGATAGATACAGTACAGCTAGATACAACTGGATGCAGAACAGATAGGTACAGTACAGCTAGATACAACTGGATACAGAACAGATAGATACAGTACAGCTAGATACAACTGGATACAGAACAGATAGATACTGTACAGCTAGATACAACTTGATACAGAACAGATAGATACAGTACAGCTATATATAACTGGATGCAGAACAGATAGATACAGTACAGCTAGATACAACTGGATGCAGAACAGATAGATACAGTACCACTAGATACAACTGGATACAGAACAGATAGATACAGTACAGCTAGATACAACTGGATGCAGAACAGATACAGTACAGCTAGATACAACTGGATGCAGAACAGATAGATACAGTAAAGCTAGATACAACTGAATGCAGACCAGATAGATACAGTACAGCTAGATACAACTGGATACAGAACAGATAGATACAGTACAGCTAGATACAACTGGATACAGAACAGATAGATACAGTACAGCTAGATACAACTGGATACAGAACAGATAGATACAGTACAGCTAGATACAACTGGATGCAGAACAGATAGCTATAGTACAGCTAGATACAACTGGATGCAGAACAGATAGAAACAGTACAGCTAGATACAACTGGATGCAGAACAGATAGATACAGTACAGCTAGATACAACTGGATACAGAACAGATAGATACAGTACAGCTAGATACAACTGGATACAGAACAGATAGATACTGTACAGCTAGATACAACTAGATACAGAACAGATAGATACTGTACAGCTAGATACAACTGGATACAGAACAGATAGATACAGTACAGCTAGATACAACTGGATGCAGAACAGATAGATACAGTACAGCTAGATACAACTGGATGCAGAACAGATAGATACAGTACTGACTCGCCCCCTGGGCCGTGGGGCACTCGGATCCGGGCAATAGGGGGAACGATGGGAGTAGTAGTGGCAACCCGGTTCCGTGGCTCAGGGTGGTCAGGCCAGTGGTAGTCCGTTACGTGTTGTTGATTATGTCCGACTACGCCACCCGTGGATTGCGGTTATTAGGAACCGCCGCTGCATGCAGACCGCTGGGGCTGATGAGGGGTGCAGCTAGGGTAGTGTGACTCCCCACGGGAAGAGTGCGGCCCCAGGGCAGTATAGTGGATGGTGGGAGTGATGGTAGTGAGAATCCCAGTGATTATAGTGCTGGAGGAGCAAGGAGCACACAGACAACAGGTTGCAGTCCAGGGTCTTTACTAAACAGGTAAACTGACCCACAAACAGTCCCAGCTAGGAGGGGACCTGGATGTCTGAGAGCAACGGGAAAATTGGCCCTGGTCAGGGTGAGGGTGTAGGCCTACCGTGCTTTCTGCGCTCCTTCTGGCTATCTCCTCCTGATAGGGTAACAGCCCATGTTTCCGAGCTTTCCGTGCTTTCTCGCCTGTATGGCCTGCGACGTGGGTTCCTTTCTGCTCCCAGCCTTGTACGGCTTTACTGGTCCCTTCGGTTGTGGCAGGGCCTCCAGGCTTCTTAGGCCAAGGAATGTACAGTCCCTTGCGGACTGGTTCTCTGCTGGGGGATGTGGAATCCTTCCAGCCTCAGACACCAAAGTCTGGTAAAGCTAAGTCTTTCTCTGCCAAGACAGGCTCTCTTCGCCTCTTGTCTCTGGCTTGTGGCTCTCTCCTACTGCCACACTTCCTCTTAGGTGCAATCAACTTTCTGTCCCTGCTCCACTCTGGGACACGTCTCAAAGCTGAGACAGGCAATCCAGTTCTCTCTAACCCTGTCCTCAGTACCAGCTTTTATAGGGGCAGCCTGCTCCCCCTACTGGCCTGAGACAGGAGGCATTGCATGCTAATGTTCCCCTGACCAGAGAACCTCCCCCTTGCTCTCAGACACAGCTTTATTACACTTGTGGCATCCAGGTAGGGTGACACATTCCCCCCTAGTGAAATTTAGTACTCCGGGACTAAACAATAAACAAAGACAATATGCATAACAATAAAACATTAATAGACAGACGGCGCACAAATTGAGTTCTTTAGGTCACAGTGTGGCCTGTGACCGGGTGTCCATATCACCAGAACAACAGGGAGCCTTAACCAGGTGGGGGTCTGTCCTACCCCAAGTCCTTCACAGTCTTAGTTCATTCCTTGGTTAGGCTCCGAACGCAGTCCATACAAGGTCCCGGTTACAAAAAGTCCATAACCTGTGAGTCCTTACGGTAGCTGCAAGAAACTGAAACACGCTATTACCAAACATGCATGTAACTTGACAAACAATTCAACATTTGGCAACAGAGTTATTTACAATCTTAGTGCACCCTATATTCTCCAGCGAGCGGGTATCTGCCCCTTTGTGCTCCTGGTTGACCTCCTTAACCCACTGTCTGGTGGTGGACTAACCTGGCTTTCCCCACTAGCGTTAGGGGTACAGCTACCAGCTGGGTGTACAGGTAGGGCAGGCAGCTGTCTGCGGGTCCTTTGGCTTACCGCAGGCATGGCAGGCTCACTGTCAGCAGAGGGTTGACTCTCCTGGGCTGCTGGAACAGGCTCTTCTGCCTCTGGAACCGCTTGCTCCTCTTCACCTTCCGGCTCTGGTGTTGGTTGTTGCTGGGCCGGTTGCAGGAAATGCAGGACGGGTAGCACTATGGCATCATTTATGCGAGTCCAGGACTGAGGGAACTCTCCGAGAACAGTGCTGATCATTTCTTCCTTGTCCTCTGCGGGTTCAAGGTCACTGATCCTCTTCTGCACTGCGGAGTTGCTCGGGGCACCTTTTGAGGTGGTCTCTGGAGATGACACTAGTGGTTTCTCCTCCGTCCTTGGTGATCACGCACACCTTTGGGTTGTCGTGGTCAGACTGCAGTACGGTGTAGGGTTCCCTTTCCCACTGGTCGTCCAACTTATGTAGCCTTCTTTTTCGCTTTAGGACTTGCTCACCAGGTTCTAGGGGACTAGCAGGGGTGTGTTGATTGAAGAGTCTTTCTTGCTTCTCTCTCACCTGGGCCAGGCTCTTCTCCACACTCTCCTGTACCTTCTTGTACTGCAGTTGCCTTTCCGTATCCCAGTCCGCATCCGGGGAGGTGTCCTCAGGTATTAGGACTCCCATCTCCAGGTCTACGGGCAGCTTACCCGGTCTGGCTCGCATCAGGTAAGCCGGGGTGCAGTTTGTAGCGTTCACCGGGATATTGTTGTACATGTCTACCAGGTCCGGCAGTTTTTCTGGCCACAGGCTGCGTTCCTCCAGGGGCAAAGTCTTCAGGAGATCAATGACTATATTGTTCATCTTCTCACACATCCCATTGGTTTGTGGGTGGTAAGGCGTTGTACGAATCTTCTTACAGCCATAGAGGTTGCAGAACTCCTGGAAGATTTCAGCCTCGAACGCTGGACCCTGGTCTGTCAGGACCTGTTCCGGATACCCGTGTGGATGGCAGAAGTGTTGCTGGAAGGCACGGGCCGCTGTTTGGGCTGTCAAGTCCTTTACCGGGACCACCACTAGAAAACGGGAATAGTGGTCCACGATTGTCAGGGCATAGATGTATCCTGACCGGCTGGGAGCCAATTTGACATGGTCCAGAGCTACCAGCTCAAGAGGCTGCGTGGTGACAATGGGCCTCAAGGGTGTCTTCTGGCTGGTGCGGTCCTTCCTCCTCAGGTGACAAGGGCCACAGTCTCTGCACCATTTTTCTACAGCTCCTCTCATGCCGACCCAAAAGAATCTTCCTCTTAGCAGGAACTCCAGTTTCTTCCAACCAAAGTGTCCCGCTCTGTCATGGTAAGCTCCCAGGACCATAGCTGCATCTTGCCTTGGGACCACGACTTGCCAGGTCAGCTCGTGCGTCCGGTGGTTGACAATCCTTCTGCACAACTTGCCTTCGTAGAGGAACAGCTTGCTCTTCTCCTTCCATAGCTGCTTGGCTTCCTCTGGGGCATCTGGATCTAGGCGGGCGTCTTCCCGGGTCAGCAGATCTTTCACCAGGCGGACTGCAGGGTCACTATCTTGGGTCTCGGCCCAGCTGTGGTGAGGTAGGGGATTCATCATCACAGTTGTTAGAGCCTCCTCCTTCACGCGGTGAGAGTGTTGAGCGGCTCCATACCGGTGAAACGCGGGGAGTTCTACCTCCTCCAGCTCTTCTGGGTCTTCGTCACCTTCAGGTAAGTGAGGCATCCTTGATAGGGCGTCCGCGTTGGGGTTGGTTTTGCCTGCCCGGTACTTGATCACGAAGTCATAGTTAGAGAGACGGGCCATCCACCGCTGTTCCAGGGCACCCAGTCTTGCATTGTCCAGGTGTGTCAACGGGTTGTTGTCCGTGTACACGGTGAACTTTGCGGAGGCCAGGTAATGCTTGAAGCGTTCCGTCACGGCCCACACCACCGCCAAGAATTCTAGCTTGAAGGAGCTGTAATTCTCCGGGTTCCTCTCGGTGGGCCTCAGCTTCCGGCTGGCGTATGCGATCACCCGTTCTCTGCCCTGTTGGTTTTGGGACAGTACGGCTCCCAGTCCCACATTACTGGCATCTGTGTGGAGAATGAAAGGCTGGCCATAATCAGGGTAGGCCAGGATCTCGTCCCCTGTGAGGGCCATCTTTAGCTGGCGGAAGGACTCCTCTTCCGGTTTATCCCACTTGAAAGGTGGCTTTTGACTCCTGGACTTAGACTGTCCGATCAGGAGGTCCTGCATAGGAGCTGCCATCTTAGTGAACCCGGGGATGAACCTTCGGTAGTAGCCTACCAACCCGAGAAACTGTCTCACCTCTTTGATGTTCGAGGGGCTTGGCCAGCTCTTGATTGCCGTGACCTTGTCAGGGTCGGGGGCCACTCCTTCCGCGCTTACCACGTGCCCTAGGTACTGGACCTTTGGTTTCAGCAGGTGACACTTCGATGGTTTCACCTTCAGGCCGTAGCCTGCCAGGGCTTCGAACACCTCGGCCAGGTGCTTTAGATGGTCCTCGTAGGTCTTCGAATAGACGATCACGTCGTCCAGGTAAAGGAGGACCGTCTCGAAGTTTCGGTGCCCTAGACAGCATTCCATCAGCCGCTGGAAGGTCCCTGGTGCGTTGCAGAGCCCGAAGGGCATACAGTTGAATTCACTCAGTCCCATCGGGGTGGTGAAGGCGGTCTTCTCCTTGTCAGCCTCTGCCACAGGAACCTGCCAGTACCCGCTAGTAAGGTCCAAAGTAGAAAAGAAGTTAGCAGATTTTAGTGCGGCTAAAGACTCCTCTATTCTAGGCAGCGGATATGCGTCTTTGTGGGTGATACGGTTGATTTGTCTATAGTCCACGCACATTCTCATGGTGCCGTCTTTCTTTTTGACCAGAACCAAAGGGGCTGCCCAGGGGCTACAGCTGTCTCTAATAACCCCAGCTTCTTTCATCTCTCTTAGCATGCCCTTTGCGTTCTGATAATGTGCAGGGGGTACAGGTCTGTGCCTCTCTTTTATTGGTGGGTGGCTCCCGGTGGGGATGTGGTGTTCTATCCCCCTTACTCTGCCGAAGTCTAGCGGGTGCTTACTAAAGACTCTCTCGTACTCCTGTACCACCCGGTAGACTCCTTGTTTTTGGTGCAGGGGAGTGGAGTCAGCACCCACATGGAGTTTCTGGCACCAGTCCTCCTTTTGTTTCTGGGAGCCATTACCCTCCGCCTGAGGAGATGGAGGCAAGGGTTCCACGGCCCTGATAGCTTTGTGTTCGACGACAAACAGTTTGGCGAGTGTAGCGTACCTGGGTAAGTGTACTTCCCTCTCCCCAATGTTGAGGATGCGGACGGGCACCCTCCCATGACGGACATCAACCACCCCCCGGGCTGTCAAAATGGTGGGCCTGCTGTCTGAGTACACGGGTTCTACCATGGCTTGGTAGTCTCTACCTCTCAACCCGATTGCAGTCCGACACCAGATCATCATTTCACTTTTGGGAGGCATGGAAATGTGGAATGGATCACTGAGTCTTACGCTACCGATCTCACCACCAGACAGTTCTACCTGCTGCCGTCTGATCAGGGCTTTTATCTCCTTGTTGAGGACTCTCTGTTGGCTGGAACTAGCATTCACCGCCACCTGTTGTAGAATTACAATTACCTCTGAAAGACAATTTTCAATTATGTTAGTACCCACAGTTATTTTAGGGTGACTTTCATGACGGTCAATGTCCACAATAATCACTCCCTGTGCCGGCAGTTCAACTTTACCAATTTTAATGGTCATCTCCTTGAACCCCATCTGCGGCACGGGTAAGCCATTACTGGCGATGATGCTCAAGTTACTGTCTGGATACCGTGTGATATCAGCATCAGTCCAATACTGCTTAAAAAGTACATAAGGGATAGTGGTTACTTGTGACCCAGTATCCAGCAAGGCGCTCATGGGGATACCGTCCAGCACCACGGGTAAAACCGGGCGCCCCCCAACGTACTTATTACGCCAATTATAAGGGCCTGGTGATCTTATGCCTGGGGGTTGGCCCTCTGCCCCAGGTTGGACCCGTTTAAATTACAGTACCTGGAAATGTGTCCGGGCTGGTTGCACCGACGGCAAATGGGCTGTCCATCCTCTGCGTAGCGGTCTGTGGGCCTCCCTCGGAACGACGGGATCCTCCTCTGTCGACGCCACGGGACATCCTCCGGACTTGAAGCCAGCTCGATGGGTCTTGACGGGTCCACTTGCAACGCCTGGACGGTCCTGGTCAACGCCGCGACGCTCCTGGTTAGCTCCTGGACTTGGTGGTGCAGGCCTTTCGACGGGGCTTGGTTCAGGGCCTGTGCATCAGCCTCCACGGAGTCCATAGAGGAGGGCGCCGCCTCCTGGTGGTAGGTGATAGCAGGGCGCCGGGGGTTTATAGCGCCACTGGTTGCAGATTCACGGAGCACCCTTATGGCCCTGTCCTTAAATTGGGCAAAGGTCAGGTCGGGGTTCTGAAAGAACATGAGGCGCAGCTGAGCCCTGTGGGCACTGGACAGCAGACCTTCTATGAATTGTTCTGTTAGCAGCTTATCGGTTTCCTGCACACTGCCAGGGTCAGTTTGTTGGATAGCCCTCAAGGCTTCCTGCAGATTTAGGGCATAGTCTCTGATGCTGTCCTGTGCCCGCTGCTTACATCCATAGAACCTCATTTTAATCTCAGCGGAGGTACGTGTATCAAAGGTACCCCGCAGCCGGGCCAGAATACCCTTCACAGTCCTTTTCTCCTCAGTGGGCCATGATTTTACCTCCCTTTGGGCTGCGCCAGTTAACTGCCCTGTTAATATGCTGACCTTCTGCTCCTCTGTCAGGGGGTAAACCTGGAACAAACTGTATAGCCTTTCCTTGAAGTCAGTTAGGGCATGGGGCTCCCCTGAGTATTTGGGCAGCCAGGCCGCTCCAGGGATGTAGGGCAGGGAAAAGGGCATCACCGCTGCTGCAGCTGCGTTGGTGGTAGTGGACGCCTCTGTGTCCGACATCTTCCTCCCCCTTAGTCAAGCGTGGCCTACCTTCCGACGATCCTCTTCTGTAGGCTGCGGCTCCGCTGCTGCTGCTATGGACGAGGACCTGGCGTCGCGTCTTGATGACGTCAGCGTCGCTCTCTCTCCCTTCCAGGACCTTGCGCAGCGTCGGTGCGTGGGGCGGAGCTTCGGATCTCGCGCGGTTTTGACGTCCACGCCCCTCTTCTTCCCGCGCGGCGTCCTGAAGATGGCGTCCGATGGCGGGAAGACGGCAGAAGACGGCGGGACACGGTCCAAGATTGCGTCTGATGGCGGGAATCGGCTCCGGATGGCGGGAAACGACTCCGGACGGCGGGAAACGGTCCGAGATGGCGTCTGATGGCGGGAAACTTCTCCACAGGTAAGTTTACAACAGTCTTTTTCAGGCACGCAGTACCCGGTGGTTGCGGGCACGAAATCCTGCCGACTACGCCAAAGCTGACTCGCCCCCTGGGCCGTGGGGCACTCGGATCCGGGCAATAGGGGGAACGATGGGAGTAGTAGTGGCAACCCGGTTCCGTGGCTCAGGGTGGTCAGGCCAGTGGTAGTCCGTTACGTGTTGTTGATTATGTCCGACTACGCCACCCGTGGATTGCGGTTATTAGGAACCGCCGCTGCATGCAGACCGCTGGGGCTGATGAGGTGTGCAGCTAGGGTAGTGTGACTCCCCACGGGAAGAGTGCGGCCCCAGGGCAGTATAGTGGATGGTGGGAGTGATGGTAGTGAGAGTCCCAGTGATTATAGTGCTGGAGGAGCAAGGAGCACACAGACAACAGGTTGCCGTCCAGGGTCTTTACTAAACAGGTAAACTGACCCACAAACAGTCCCAGCTAGGAGGGGACCTGGATGTCTGAGAGCAACGGGAAAATTGGCCCTGGTCAGGGTGAGGGTGTAGGCCTACCGTGCTTTCTGCGCTCCTTCTGGCTATCTCCTCCTGATAGGGTAACAGCCCACGTTTCCGAGCTTTCCGTGCTTTCTCGCCTGTATGGCCTGCGACGTGGGTTCCTTTCTGCTCCCAGCCTTGTACGGCTTTACTGGTCCCTTCGGTTGTGGCAGGGCCTCCAGGCTTCTTAGGCCAAGGAATGTACAGTCCCTTGCGGACTGGTTCTCTGCTGGGGGATGTGGAATCCTTCCAGCCTCAGATACCAAAGTCTGGTAAAGCTAAGTCTTTCTCTGCCAAGACAGGCTCTCTTCGCCTCTTGTCTCTGGATTGTGGCTCTCCTTCTGCCACACTTCCTCTTAGGTGCAATCAACTTTCTGTCCCTGCTCCACTCTGGGACACGTCTCAAAGCTGAGACAGGCAATCCAGTTCTCTCTAACCCTGTCCCCAGTACCAGCATTTATAGGGGCAGCCTGCTCCCCCTACTGGCCTGAGACAGGAGGCATTGCATGCTAATGTTCCCCTGACCAGAGAACCTCCCCCTTGCTCTCAGACACAGCTTTATTACACTTGTGGCATCCAGGTAGGGTGACACAGTACCACTAGATACAACTGGATACAGAACAGATAGATACAGTACAGCTAGATACAACTGGATGCAGAACAGATAGATACAGTACAGCTAGATACAATTGGATGCAGAACAGATAGATACAGTACAGCTAGATACAACTGGATGCAGAACTGATAGATACAGTACAGCTAGATACAACTGGATACAGAACAGATAGATACAGTACAGGTAGACACAACTGGATGCAGAACAGATAGCTACAGTACAGCTAGATACAACTGGATGCAGAACAGATAGATACAGTACAGCTAGTTACAACTGGATGCAGAACAGATAGATACAGTGCAGCTAGATACAACTGGATACAGAACAGATAGATACAGTACAGCTAGATACAACTGGATGCAGAACTGATAGATACAGTACAGCTAGATACAACTGGATACAGAACAGATAGATACAGTACAGCTAGATACAACTGGATGCAGAACAGATAGATACAGTACCGCTAGATACAACTGGATACAGAACAGATAGATACAGTACAGCTAGACACAACTGGATGCAGAACAGATAGATACAGTACAGCTAGTTACAACTGGATGCAGAACAGATAGATACAGTACAGCTAGATACAACTGGATACAGAACAGATAGATACAGTACAGCTAGATACAACTGGATGCAGAACAGATAGATACAGTACAGCTAGTTACAACTGGATGCAGAACAGATAGATACAGTACAGCTAGATACAACTGGATGCAGAACAGATAGATACAGTACAGCTAGATACAAGTGGATACAGAACAGATAGATACAGTACAGTTAGATACAACTGGATGCAGAACAGATAGATACAGTACAGCTAGATACAACTGGATACAGAACAGATAGATACAGTACAGCTAGACACAACTGGATGCAGAACAGATAGATACAGTACAGCTAGATGCAACTGGATACAGAACAGATAGATACAGTACAGCTAGACACAACTGGATGCAGAACTGATAGATACAGTACAGCTAGATACAACTGGATACAGAACAGATAGATACAGTACAGCTAGATACAACTGGATGCAGAACAGATAGATACAGTACAGCTAGTTACAACTGGATGCAGAACAGATAGATACAGTACAGCTAGATACAACTGGATACAGAACAGATAGATACAGTACAGCTAGATACAACTGGATACAGAACAGATAGATACTGTACAGCTAGATACAACTGGATGCAGAACAGATAGATACAGTACAGCTAGATACAACTGGATGCGGAACAGATAGCTACAGTACAGCTAGATACAACTGGATGCTGAACAGATAGATACAGTACAGCTAGTTACAACTGGATGCAGAACAGATAGATACAGTACAGCTAGATACAACTGGATACAGAACAGATAGATACAGTACAGCTAGATACAACTGGATACAGAACAGATAGATACTGTACAGCTAGATACAACTGGATACAGAACAGATAGATACAGTACAGTTAGATACAACTGGATGCAGAACAGATAGATACAGTACAGCTAGATACAACTGGATGCAGAACAGATAGATACAGTACCACTGGATACAACTGGATACAGAACAGATAGATACAGTACAGCTAGATACAACTGGATGCAGAACAGATACAGTACAGCTAGATACAACTGGATACAGAACAGATAGATACAGTACAGCTAGACACAACTGGATGCAGAACAGATAGATACAGTACAGCTAGACACAACTGGATGCAGAACTGATAGATACAGTACAGCTAGATACAACTGGATACAGAACAGATAGATACAGTACAGCTAGATACAACTGGATGCAGAACAGATAGATACAGTACAGCTAGTTACAACTGGATGCAGAACAGATAGATACAGTACAGCTAGATACAACTGGATACAGAACAGATAGATACAGTACAGCTAGATACAACTGGATACAGAACAGATAGATACTGTACAGCTAGATACAACTGGATGCAGAACAGATAGATACAGTACAGCTAGATACAACTGGATGCGGAACAGATAGCTACAGTACAGCTAGATACAACTGGATGCTGAACAGATAGATACAGTACAGCTAGTTACAACTGGATGCAGAACAGATAGATACAGTACAGCTAGACACAACTGGATACAGAACAGATAGATACAGTACAGCTAGATACAACTGGATACAGAACAGATAGATACTGTACAGCTAGATACAACTGGATACAGAACAGATAGATACAGTACAGTTAGATACAACTGGATGCAGAACAGATAGATACAGTACAGCTAGATACAACTGGATGCAGAACAGATAGATACAGTACCACTGGATACAACTGGATACAGAACAGATAGATACAGTACAGCTAGATACAACTGGATGCAGAACAGATACAGTACAGCTAGATACAACTGGATACAGAACAGATAGATACAGTACAGCTAGATACAACTGGATGCAGAACAGATAGATACAGTACAGCTAGATACAACTGGATGCAGAACAGATAGATACAGTACCACTGGATACAACTGGATGCAGAACAGATAGATACAGTACAGCTAGATACAACTGGATGCAGAACAGATAGATACAGTACAGCTAAATACAACTGGATGCAGAACAGATAGATACAGTACAGCTAGGTACAACTGGATGTTGAACAGATAGATACAGTACAGCTAGTTACAACTGGATGCAGAACAGATAGATACAGTACAGCTAGATACAACTGGATACAGAACAGATAAATACTGTACAGCTAGATACAACTGGATACAGAACAGACAGATACAGTACAGCTAGACACAACTGGATGCAGAACAGATAGATACAGTACAGTTAGATACAACTGGATGCAGAACAGATAGATACAGTACAGCTAGATACAACTGGATACAGAACAGATAGATACAGTACAGTTAGATACAACTGGATGCAGAACAGATAGATACAGTACAGCTAGATACAACTGGATACAGAACAGATAGATACAGTACAGCTAGACACAACTGGATGCAGAACAGATAGATACAGTACAGCTAGATGCAACTGGATGCAGAACAGATAGATACAGTACAGCTAGATACAACTGGATACAGAACAGATAGATACAGTACAGCTAGATACAACTGGATGCGGAACAGATAGATACAGTACAGCTAGATACAACTGGATACAGAACAGATAGATACAGTACAGCTAGATACAACTGGATACAGAACAGATAGATACAATACAGCTAGATACAACTAGATGCAGAACAGATAGATACTGTACAGCTAGATACAACTGGATGCAGAACAGATAGATACAGTACAGCTAGATACAACTGGATACAGAACAGATAGATACAGTACAGCTAGATACAACTGGATGCGGAACAGATAGATACAGTACAGCTAGATACAACTGGATGCAGAACAGATAGATACTGTACAGCTAGATACAACTGGATGCAGAACAGATAGATACAGTACAGCTAGATACAACTGGATGCAGAACAGATAGATACTGTACAGCTAGATACAACTGGATACAGAACAGATAGATACTGTACAGCTAGATACAACTGGATGCAGAACAGATAGATACTGTACAGCTAGATACAACTGGATACAGAACAGATAGATACAGTACAGCTAGATACAACTGGATGCAGAACAGATAGATACAGTACAGCTAGATACAACTGGATGCAGAACAGATAGATACAGTACCACTAGATACAACTGGATACAGAACAGATAGATACAGTACAGCTAGATACAACTGGATGCAGAACAGATACAGTACAGCTAGATAGAACTGGATGCAGAACAGATAGATACAGTACAGCTAGATACAACTGGATGCAGAACAGATAGATACAGTACAGCTAGACACAACTGGATACAGAACAGATAGATACAGTACAGCTAGATACAACTGGATACAGAACAGATAGATACTGTACAGCTAGATACAACTGGATACAGAACAGATAGATACAGTACAGTTAGATACAACTGGATGCAGAACAGATAGATACAGTACAGCTAGATACAACTGGATGCAGAACAGATAGATACAGTACCACTGGATACAACTGGATACAGAACAGATAGATACAGTACAGCTAGATACAACTGGATGCAGAACAGATACAGTACAGCTAGATACAACTGGATACAGAACAGATAGATACAGTACAGCTAGATACAACTGGATGCAGAACAGATAGATACAGTACAGCTAGATACAACTGGATGCAGAACAGATAGATACAGTACCACTGGATACAACTGGATGCAGAACAGATAGATACAGTACAGCTAGATACAACTGGATGCAGAACAGATAGATACAGTACAGCTAAATACAACTGGATGCAGAACAGATAGATACAGTACAGCTAGGTACAACTGGATGTTGAACAGATAGATACAGTACAGCTAGTTACAACTGGATGCAGAACAGATAGATACAGTACAGCTAGATACAACTGGATACAGAACAGATAAATACTGTACAGCTAGATACAACTGGATACAGAACAGACAGATACAGTACAGCTAGACACAACTGGATGCAGAACAGATAGATACAGTACAGTTAGATACAACTGGATGCAGAACAGATAGATACAGTACAGCTAGATACAACTGGATACAGAACAGATAGATACAGTACAGTTAGATACAACTGGATGCAGAACAGATAGATACAGTACAGCTAGATACAACTGGATACAGAACAGATAGATACAGTACAGCTAGACACAACTGGATGCAGAACAGATAGATACAGTACAGCTAGATGCAACTGGATGCAGAACAGATAGATACAGTACAGCTAGATACAACTGGATACAGAACAGATAGATACAGTACAGCTAGATACAACTGGATGCGGAACAGATAGATACAGTACAGCTAGATACAACTGGATACAGAACAGATAGATACAGTACAGCTAGATACAACTGGATACAGAACAGATAGATACAATACAGCTAGATACAACTAGATGCAGAACAGATAGATACAGTACAGCTAGATACAACTGGATGCAGAACAGATAGATACAGTACCGCTAGATACAACTGGATACAGAACAGATAGATACAGTACAGCTAGACACAACTGGATGCAGAACAGATAGATACAGTACAGCTAGTTACAACTGGATGCAGAACAGATAGATACAGTACAGCTAGATACAACTGGATACAGAACAGATAGATACAGTACAGCTAGATACAACTGGATGCAGAACAGATAGATACAGTACAGCTAGTTACAACTGGATGCAGAACAGATAGATACAGTACAGCTAGATACAACTGGATGCAGAACAGATAGATACAGTACAGCTAGATACAAGTGGATACAGAACAGATAGATACAGTACAGTTAGATACAACTGGATGCAGAACAGATAGATACAGTACAGCTAGATACAACTGGATACAGAACAGATAGATACAGTACAGCTAGACACAACTGGATGCAGAACAGATAGATACAGTACAGCTAGATGCAACTGGATACAGAACAGATAGATACAGTACAGCTAGACACAACTGGATGCAGAACTGATAGATACAGTACAGCTAGATACAACTGGATACAGAACAGATAGATACAGTACAGCTAGATACAACTGGATGCAGAACAGATAGATACAGTACAGCTAGTTACAACTGGATGCAGAACAGATAGATACAGTACAGCTAGATACAACTGGATACAGAACAGATAGATACAGTACAGCTAGATACAACTGGATACAGAACAGATAGATACTGTACAGCTAGATACAACTGGATGCAGAACAGATAGATACAGTACAGCTAGATACAACTGGATGCGGAACAGATAGCTACAGTACAGCTAGATACAACTGGATGCTGAACAGATAGATACAGTACAGCTAGTTACAACTGGATGCAGAACAGATAGATACAGTACAGCTAGATACAACTGGATACAGAACAGATAGATACAGTACAGCTAGATACAACTGGATACAGAACAGATAGATACTGTACAGCTAGATACAACTGGATACAGAACAGATAGATACAGTACAGTTAGATACAACTGGATGCAGAACAGATAGATACAGTACAGCTAGATACAACTGGATGCAGAACAGATAGATACAGTACCACTGGATACAACTGGATACAGAACAGATAGATACAGTACAGCTAGATACAACTGGATGCAGAACAGATACAGTACAGCTAGATACAACTGGATACAGAACAGATAGATACAGTACAGCTAGACACAACTGGATGCAGAACAGATAGATACAGTACAGCTAGACACAACTGGATGCAGAACTGATAGATACAGTACAGCTAGATACAACTGGATACAGAACAGATAGATACAGTACAGCTAGATACAACTGGATGCAGAACAGATAGATACAGTACAGCTAGTTACAACTGGATGCAGAACAGATAGATACAGTACAGCTAGATACAACTGGATACAGAACAGATAGATACAGTACAGCTAGATACAACTGGATACAGAACAGATAGATACTGTACAGCTAGATACAACTGGATGCAGAACAGATAGATACAGTACAGCTAGATACAACTGGATGCGGAACAGATAGCTACAGTACAGCTAGATACAACTGGATGCTGAACAGATAGATACAGTACAGCTAGTTACAACTGGATGCAGAACAGATAGATACAGTACAGCTAGACACAACTGGATACAGAACAGATAGATACAGTACAGCTAGATACAACTGGATACAGAACAGATAGATACTGTACAGCTAGATACAACTGGATACAGAACAGATAGATACAGTACAGTTAGATACAACTGGATGCAGAACAGATAGATACAGTACAGCTAGATACAACTGGATGCAGAACAGATAGATACAGTACCACTGGATACAACTGGATACAGAACAGATAGATACAGTACAGCTAGATACAACTGGATGCAGAACAGATACAGTACAGCTAGATACAACTGGATACAGAACAGATAGATACAGTACAGCTAGATACAACTGGATGCAGAACAGATAGATACAGTACAGCTAGATACAACTGGATGCAGAACAGATAGATACAGTACCACTGGATACAACTGGATGCAGAACAGATAGATACAGTACAGCTAGATACAACTGGATGCAGAACAGATAGATACAGTACAGCTAAATACAACTGGATGCAGAACAGATAGATACAGTACAGCTAGGTACAACTGGATGTTGAACAGATAGATACAGTACAGCTAGTTACAACTGGATGCAGAACAGATAGATACAGTACAGCTAGATACAACTGGATACAGAACAGATAAATACTGTACAGCTAGATACAACTGGATACAGAACAGACAGATACAGTACAGCTAGACACAACTGGATGCAGAACAGATAGATACAGTACAGTTAGATACAACTGGATGCAGAACAGATAGATACAGTACAGCTAGATACAACTGGATACAGAACAGATAGATACAGTACAGTTAGATACAACTGGATGCAGAACAGATAGATACAGTACAGCTAGATACAACTGGATACAGAACAGATAGATACAGTACAGCTAGACACAACTGGATGCAGAACAGATAGATACAGTACAGCTAGATGCAACTGGATGCAGAACAGATAGATACAGTACAGCTAGATACAACTGGATACAGAACAGATAGATACAGTACAGCTAGATACAACTGGATGCGGAACAGATAGATACAGTACAGCTAGATACAACTGGATACAGAACAGATAGATACAGTACAGCTAGATACAACTGGATACAGAACAGATAGATACAATACAGCTAGATACAACTAGATGCAGAACAGATAGATACTGTACAGCTAGATACAACTGGATGCAGAACAGATAGATACAGTACAGCTAGATACAACTGGATACAGAACAGATAGATACAGTACAGCTAGATACAACTGGATGCGGAACAGATAGATACAGTACAGCTAGATACAACTGGATGCAGAACAGATAGATACTGTACAGCTAGATACAACTGGATGCAGAACAGATAGATACAGTACAGCTAGATACAACTGGATGCAGAACAGATAGATACTGTACAGCTAGATACAACTGGATACAGAACAGATAGATACTGTACAGCTAGATACAACTGGATGCAGAACAGATAGATACTGTACAGCTAGATACAACTGGATACAGAACAGATAGATACAGTACAGCTAGATACAACTGGATGCAGAACAGATAGATACAGTACAGCTAGATACAACTGGATGCAGAACAGATAGATACAGTACCACTAGATACAACTGGATACAGAACAGATAGATACAGTACAGCTAGATACAACTGGATGCAGAACAGATACAGTACAGCTAGATAGAACTGGATGCAGAACAGATAGATACAGTACAGCTAGATACAACTGGATGCAGAACAGATAGATACAGTACAGCTAGACACAACTGGATACAGAACAGATAGATACAGTACAGCTAGATACAACTGGATACAGAACAGATAGATACTGTACAGCTAGATACAACTGGATACAGAACAGATAGATACAGTACAGTTAGATACAACTGGATGCAGAACAGATAGATACAGTACAGCTAGATACAACTGGATGCAGAACAGATAGATACAGTACCACTGGATACAACTGGATACAGAACAGATAGATACAGTACAGCTAGATACAACTGGATGCAGAACAGATACAGTACAGCTAGATACAACTGGATACAGAACAGATAGATACAGTACAGCTAGATACAACTGGATGCAGAACAGATAGATACAGTACAGCTAGATACAACTGGATGCAGAACAGATAGATACAGTACCACTGGATACAACTGGATGCAGAACAGATAGATACAGTACAGCTAGATACAACTGGATGCAGAACAGATAGATACAGTACAGCTAAATTCAACTGGATGCAGAACAGATAGATACAGTACAGCTAGGTACAACTGGATGTTGAACAGATAGATACAGTACAGCTAGTTACAACTGGATGCAGAACAGATAGATACAGTACAGCTAGATACAACTGGATACAGAACAGATAAATACTGTACAGCTAGATACAACTGGATACAGAACAGACAGATACAGTACAGCTAGACACAACTGGATGCAGAACAGATAGATACAGTACAGTTAGATACAACTGGATGCAGAACAGATAGATACAGTACAGCTAGATACAACTGGATACAGAACAGATAGATACAGTACAGTTAGATACAACTGGATGCAGAACAGATAGATACAGTACAGCTAGATACAACTGGATACAGAACAGATAGATACAGTACAGCTAGACACAACTGGATGCAGAACAGATAGATACAGTACAGCTAGATGCAACTGGATGCAGAACAGATAGATACAGTACAGCTAGATACAACTGGATACAGAACAGATAGATACAGTACAGCTAGATACAACTGGATGCGGAACAGATAGATACAGTACAGCTAGATACAACTGGATACAGAACAGATAGATACAGTACAGCTAGATACAACTGGATACAGAACAGATAGATACAATACAGCTAGATACAACTAGATGCAGAACAGATAGATACTGTACAGCTAGATACAACTGGATGCAGAACAGATAGATACAGTACAGCTAGATACAACTGGATACAGAACAGATAGATACAGTACAGCTAGATACAACTGGATGCGGAACAGATAGATACAGTACAGCTAGATACAACTGGATGCAGAACAGATAGATACTGTACAGCTAGATACAACTGGATGCAGAACAGATAGATACAGTACAGCTAGATACAACTGGATGCAGAACAGATAGATACTGTACAGCTAGATACAACTGGATACAGAACAGATAGATACTGTACAGCTAGATACAACTGGATGCAGAACAGATAGATACTGTACAGCTAGATACAACTGGATACAGAACAGATAGATACAGTACAGCTAGATACAACTGGATGCAGAACAGATAGATACAGTACAGCTAGATACAACTGGATGCAGAACAGATAGATACAGTACCACTAGATACAACTGGATACAGAACAGATAGATACAGTACAGCTAGATACAACTGGATGCAGAACAGATACAGTACAGCTAGATAGAACTGGATGCAGAACAGATAGATACAGTACAGCTAGATACAACTGGATGCAGAACAGATAGATACAGTACAGCTAGATACAACTGGATGTTGAACAGATAGATACAGTACAGCTAGATACAACTGGATACAGAACAGATAGATACTGTACAGCTAGATACAACTGGATACAGAACAGATAGATACAGTACAGCTAGACACAACTGGATGCAGAACAGATAGATACAGTACAGTTAGATACAACTGGATGCAGAACAGGTAGATACAGTACAGCTAGATACAACTGGATACAGAACAGATAGATACAGTACAGCTAGATACAACTGGATGCGGAACAGATAGCTACAGTACAGCTAGATACAACTGGATACAGAACAGATAGATACTGTACAGCTAGATACAACTGGATACAGAACAGATAGATACAGTACAGCTAGACACAACTGGATGCAGAACAGATAGATACAGTACAGTTAGATACAACTGGATGCAGAACAGGTAGATACAGTACAGCTAGATACAACTGGATACAGAACAGATAGATACAGTACAGTTAGATACAACTGGATGCAGAACAGATAGATACAGTACAGCTAGATACAACTGGATACAGAACAGATAGATACAGTACAGCTAGACACAACTGGATGCAGAACAGATAGATACAGTACAGCTAGATGCAACTGGATACAGAACAGATAGATACAGTACAGCTAGACACAACTGGATGCAGAACTGATAGATACAGTACAGCTAGATACAACTGGATACAGAACAGATAGATACAGTACAGCTAGATACAACTGGATGCAGAACAGATAGATACAGTACAGCTAGTTACAACTGGATGCAGAACAGATAGATACAGTACAGCTAGATACAACTGGATACAGAACAGATAGATACAGTACAGCTAGATACAACTGGATACAGAACAGATAGATACTGTACAGCTAGATACAACTGGATGCAGAACAGATAGATACAGTACAGCTAGATACAACTGGATGCAGAACAGATAGATACTGTACGGCTAGATACAACTGGATACAGAACAGATAGATACTGTACAGCTAGATACAACTGGATGCAGAACAGATAGATACTGTACAGCTAGATACAACTGGATACAGAACAGATAGATACAGTACAGCTAGATACAACTGGATGCAGAACAGATAGATACAGTACAGCTAGATACAACTGGATGCAGAACAGATAGATACAGTACCACTAGATACAACTGGATACAGAACAGATAGATACAGTACAGCTAGATACAACTGGATGCAGAACAGATACAGTACAGCTAGATAGAACTGGATGCAGAACAGATAGATACAGTACAGCTAGATACAACTGGATGCAGAACAGATAGATACAGTACAGCTAAATACAACTGGATGCAGAACAGATAGATACAGTACAGCTAGATACAACTGGATGCAGAACAGATAGATACAGTACAGCTAGATACAACTGGATGTTGAACAGATAGATACAGTACAGCTAGATACAACTGGATACAGAACAGATAGATACTGTACAGCTAGATACAACTGGATACAGAACAGATAGATACAGTACAGCTAGACACAACTGGATGCAGAACAGATAGATACAGTACAGTTAGATACAACTGGATGCAGAACAGGTAGATACAGTACAGCTAGATACAACTGGATACAGAACAGATAGATACAGTACAGCTAGATACAACTGGATGCGGAACAGATAGCTACAGTACAGCTAGATACAACTGGATACAGAACAGATAGATACTGTACAGCTAGATACAACTGGATACAGAACAGATAGATACAGTACAGCTAGACACAACTGGATGCAGAACAGATAGATACAGTACAGCTAGATACAACTGGATGCAGAACAGATAGATACAGTACAGCTAGACACAACTGGATGCAGAACAGATAGATACAGTACAGCTAGATGCAACTGGATACAGAACAGATAGATACAGTACAGCTAGACACAACTGGATGCAGAACAGATAGATACAGTACAGCTAGATGCAACTGGATGCAGAACAGATAGATACAGTACAGCTAGATACAACTGGATACAGAACAGATAGATACAGTACAGCTAGATACAACTGGATGCGGAACAGATAGCTACAGTACAGCTAGATACAACTGGATACAGAACAGATAGATACAGTACAGCTAGATACAACTGGATGCAGAACAGATAGATACAGTACCACTGGATACAACTGGATACAGAACAGATAGATACAGTACAGCTAGATACAACTGGATGCAGAACAGATACAGTACAGCTAGATACAACTGGATACAGAACAGATAGATACAGTACAGCTAGATACAACTGGATGCAGAACAGATAGATACAGTACAGCTAGATACAACTGGATGCAGAACAGATAGATACAGTACCACTGGATACAACTGGATGCAGAACAGATAGATACAGTACAGCTAGATACAACTGGATGCAGAACAGATAGATACAGTACAGCTAAATACAACTGGATGCAGAACAGATAGATACAGTACAGCTAGGTACAACTGGATGTTGAACAGATAGATACAGTACAGCTAGTTACAACTGGATGCAGAACAGATAGATACAGTACAGCTAGATACAACTGGATACAGAACAGATAAATACTGTACAGCTAGATACAACTGGATACAGAACAGACAGATACAGTACAGCTAGACACAACTGGATGCAGAACAGATAGATACAGTACAGTTAGATACAACTGGATGCAGAACAGATAGATACAGTACAGCTAGATACAACTGGATACAGAACAGATAGATACAGTACAGTTAGATACAACTGGATGCAGAACAGATAGATACAGTACAGCTAGATACAACTGGATACAGAACAGATAGATACAGTACAGCTAGACACAACTGGATGCAGAACAGATAGATACAGTACAGCTAGATGCAACTGGATGCAGAACAGATAGATACAGTACAGCTAGATACAACTGGATACAGAACAGATAGATACAGTACAGCTAGATACAACTGGATGCGGAACAGATAGATACAGTACAGCTAGATACAACTGGATACAGAACAGATAGATACAGTACAGCTAGATACAACTGGATACAGAACAGATAGATACAATACAGCTAGATACAACTAGATGCAGAACAGATAGATACTGTACAGCTAGATACAACTGGATGCAGAACAGATAGATACAGTACAGCTAGATACAACTGGATACAGAACAGATAGATACAGTACAGCTAGATACAACTGGATGCGGAACAGATAGATACAGTACAGCTAGATACAACTGGATGCAGAACAGATAGATACTGTACAGCTAGATACAACTGGATGCAGAACAGATAGATACAGTACAGCTAGATACAACTGGATGCAGAACAGATAGATACTGTACAGCTAGATACAACTGGATACAGAACAGATAGATACTGTACAGCTAGATACAACTGGATGCAGAACAGATAGATACTGTACAGCTAGATACAACTGGATACAGAACAGATAGATACAGTACAGCTAGATACAACTGGATGCAGAACAGATAGATACAGTACAGCTAGATACAACTGGATGCAGAACAGATAGATACAGTACCACTAGATACAACTGGATACAGAACAGATAGATACAGTACAGCTAGATACAACTGGATGCAGAACAGATACAGTACAGCTAGATAGAACTGGATGCAGAACAGATAGATACAGTACAGCTAGATACAACTGGATGCAGAACAGATAGATACAGTACAGCTAGATACAACTGGATGTTGAACAGATAGATACAGTACAGCTAGATACAACTGGATACAGAACAGATAGATACTGTACAGCTAGATACAACTGGATACAGAACAGATAGATACAGTACAGCTAGACACAACTGGATGCAGAACAGATAGATACAGTACAGTTAGATACAACTGGATGCAGAACAGGTAGATACAGTACAGCTAGATACAACTGGATACAGAACAGATAGATACAGTACAGCTAGATACAACTGGATGCGGAACAGATAGCTACAGTACAGCTAGATACAACTGGATACAGAACAGATAGATACTGTACAGCTAGATACAACTGGATACAGAACAGATAGATACAGTACAGCTAGACACAACTGGATGCAGAACAGATAGATACAGTACAGTTAGATACAACTGGATGCAGAACAGGTAGATACAGTACAGCTAGATACAACTGGATACAGAACAGATAGATACAGTACAGTTAGATACAACTGGATGCAGAACAGATAGATACAGTACAGCTAGATACAACTGGATACAGAACAGATAGATACAGTACAGCTAGACACAACTGGATGCAGAACAGATAGATACAGTACAGCTAGATGCAACTGGATACAGAACAGATAGATACAGTACAGCTAGACACAACTGGATGCAGAACTGATAGATACAGTACAGCTAGATACAACTGGATACAGAACAGATAGATACAGTACAGCTAGATACAACTGGATGCAGAACAGATAGATACAGTACAGCTAGTTACAACTGGATGCAGAACAGATAGATACAGTACAGCTAGATACAACTGGATACAGAACAGATAGATACAGTACAGCTAGATACAACTGGATACAGAACAGATAGATACTGTACAGCTAGATACAACTGGATGCAGAACAGATAGATACAGTACAGCTAGATACAACTGGATGCAGAACAGATAGATACTGTACGGCTAGATACAACTGGATACAGAACAGATAGATACTGTACAGCTAGATACAACTGGATGCAGAACAGATAGATACTGTACAGCTAGATACAACTGGATACAGAACAGATAGATACAGTACAGCTAGATACAACTGGATGCAGAACAGATAGATACAGTACAGCTAGATACAACTGGATGCAGAACAGATAGATACAGTACCACTAGATACAACTGGATACAGAACAGATAGATACAGTACAGCTAGATACAACTGGATGCAGAACAGATACAGTACAGCTAGATAGAACTGGATGCAGAACAGATAGATACAGTACAGCTAGATACAACTGGATGCAGAACAGATAGATACAGTACAGCTAAATACAACTGGATGCAGAACAGATAGATACAGTACAGCTAGATACAACTGGATGCAGAACAGATAGATACAGTACAGCTAGATACAACTGGATGTTGAACAGATAGATACAGTACAGCTAGATACAACTGGATACAGAACAGATAGATACTGTACAGCTAGATACAACTGGATACAGAACAGATAGATACAGTACAGCTAGACACAACTGGATGCAGAACAGATAGATACAGTACAGTTAGATACAACTGGATGCAGAACAGGTAGATACAGTACAGCTAGATACAACTGGATACAGAACAGATAGATACAGTACAGCTAGATACAACTGGATGCGGAACAGATAGCTACAGTACAGCTAGATACAACTGGATACAGAACAGATAGATACTGTACAGCTAGATACAACTGGATACAGAACAGATAGATACAGTACAGCTAGACACAACTGGATGCAGAACAGATAGATACAGTACAGCTAGATACAACTGGATGCAGAACAGATAGATACAGTACAGCTAGACACAACTGGATGCAGAACAGATAGATACAGTACAGCTAGATGCAACTGGATACAGAACAGATAGATACAGTACAGCTAGACACAACTGGATGCAGAACAGATAGATACAGTACAGCTAGATGCAACTGGATGCAGAACAGATAGATACAGTACAGCTAGATACAACTGGATACAGAACAGATAGATACAGTACAGCTAGATACAACTGGATGCGGAACAGATAGCTACAGTACAGCTAGATACAACTGGATACAGAACAGATAGATACAGTACAGCTAGATACAACTGGATGTTGAACAGATAGATACAGTACAGCTAGATACAACTGGATACACAACAGATAGATACAGTACAGCTAGATACAACTGGATACAGAACAGATAGATACAGTACAGCTAGATACAACTGGATACAGAACAGATAGATACTGTACAGCTAGATACAACTGGATACAGAACAGATAGATACAGTACAGCTAGACATAACTGGATGCAGAACAGATAGATACAGTACAGCTAGATACAACTGGATACAGAACAGATAGATACAGTACAGCTAGACACAACTGGATGCAGAACAGATAGATACAGTACAGCTAGCTGAGAGCTCCTGGCAAGGGAGGAGAGCCAGGCGGAGGTGACCGAGCGGACTGGGAGGACCAGTAGGAGGCGACCGGAGGGACGAGCGCAAGAGAGCGCTGTGGCAGCGTGCAGTGCCGGCCAGCGGAGGGTGCCAGGTGGTGGTGACCAGGAGGTGATCAGGAGGACCGGTAAGAGGCGACCGGAGGGACAAGCGCGCTGTGATAGCGTGCAGCGTCCCTAGAGGAGGTGAGTGAGGGGCAGGAGGCCGCGATAAGCGGCCCTACTGAACCCAAGTGTGTACTGTACTGTATTGTATTTGTATCTGTATTGTAATTGTATTGTATTCCCTAGTCCATATTTAATTGATTACCCCCCCGTCCATATTTAATTGATCACCCCCGTCCATATTTAAATTGAGTCCCCTGAACACCCCCGTCCATATTTAACTGATCCCTCTGACCACATTAAATTGACCCCCTGTCCTCATTTAATTGATCCCCGACCACCCCCGTCCATATTAAAGTGATCCCCCTGACCACATTTAAATGATTGACCCCCCCAGCCCATAATTGATTGATCCCCCTTGTCCTATTTAATAGATTCCCCTTGTCCACTTTTACTCATCCCCAGTCCCTATCTATTTGCCTTATCCCCCACCATATTTAATTAACCCCTGTCCATAATTAATTGATTGATTCCTCAGACCACAATTAATTATTTCCCCAGTCCATATTTATTGATATTATTGATACTTATTGATCCCCAGTCCTTAGTTAATTGACCCACCGTCCATACCTATTTATTTGCTTTACCCCCCATCCTATTTAATTAAACCCCCTGTCCATAATTAATTGATTGATTCCCTAGTCCACAATTAATTATTTCCCCAGTCCATACTTATTGATCCCAGTCCATAGTTAATTGACACACCGTCCATACTTAATTAATCCACCTGACCCACTCAGCTGATCCCCCGTCCATACTTAATTGATACTTAATTGATCCCCCGTCCATACTTAACTGATCCCGCGCCGATATCTAATCGATACACTTGCACATCCCTAATTGATCCCCGTCCATACACCTATATATAAATAATTGTGTTTTGTACTTGTACATATATACTGACTGTATCCCCATATTTAGAATGACGTCCATGTTGGCCGGAGCCGTGCAGTGTACATCTTGCGCAATGTATGCATTCCCTGAGCTACCGCTCAGGGATCCATACTGCTGCGAGAGATGTGAGCATATCGTGCACTTGGAAGCCCAAATCCTGGATCTAAGTGCTCAGATAGCGGTACTGAGGAGCATCGACAACATGGAACGGAGTTTGCTGCTCACCGAGCAGACACTCAATGGGTCAACACTGGGGGTGGAGCTTAGTGGGGAAGCGCAGGCTGAACAGGCAGGGAGCTGGGTAACAGTTAGAAGGGATAGAGGGAAGAAGTATAGGAAGGCTGGTTCAGAACCGGCATTATTGGAGCACGACAGATCCTCTGACCGCCGGGGGAGTGTATGCTCCAGTAATGAGGGGGAGGGGGGAAGTGTAGGGCAGGCTAGACAGGTCCTGGTAGTGGGTGACTCTATTATTAGGGGGACAGACAGGGCAATCTGTCACAAAGACCGGGATCGCCGATCGGTGTGCTGCCTCCCTGGCGCTCGAGTCCGGCACATCGCGGATCGGGTTGACAGGTTACTGGGTGGGGCTGGCGAAGACCCAGCGGTCATGGTCCACATTGGCACCAATGACAAAGTGAGTGGTAGATGGAGGGTCCTTAAAAATGATTTCAGGGATCTAGGTAGGAAGCTTAGGGCAAGGACCTCCAAGGTAGTTTTCTCAGAAATACTACCAATCCCGCGAGCCACACAGGAGCGCCAATGGGAGGTTAGGGAGGTGAATAAGTGGCTAAAGAGTTGGTGCAAGGCAGAAGGGTTTGGGTTCATGGAGAACTGGGCCGACTTCGCTGTCGGCTACAGGCTCTACCGTAGGGACGGGCTGCACCTCAATGGGGAGGGTGCAGCGGTGCTGGGGAAGAAGATGGCTAATAGGTTGGAGGAGTTTTTAAACTAGAGACGGGGGGGGAAACCAAGGAAATAGGTGGGATGTGAGGCAAGCAAGGGGGAAGGGGAGAAGTGAATATAATGAGGGTGGAGAGGGGGGTGGGGATAGTACAGTTAGATCGTTAGAGAAGAATAGGATGCTAAATAACCCCAAAGTTTTATCTTGCATGCTGACCAACGCAAGAAGCCTGACCAATAAGGCGGATGAGCTGCGGGCGCTTATATCGGAGGAGAGGTATGACATCGTAGGTATAACAGAGACTTGGCTAGACGATAGCTACGACTGGGCGGTAAATTTAACAGATTATAGTTTATTTAGAAGGGACCGGAAACAGGGGAAAGGCGGAGGAGTCTGCTTATATGTAAAGTCATGTCTAAAACCCAGACTAAGGGAAGATATAGGAGAGGGAGAAGAGGGGGTCGAGTCCATGTGGGTAGAGATAGAGGGGGCAAAAAATAATAATAAAATATTACTGGGGGTCTGCTATAACCCACCCAATATAACAGAGGAGAATGAGAATCTGCTATTAGGACAAATAGACAAAGTAGCAAAACATAATGAGGTGATTGTAATGGGGGACTTCAACTACCCGGATATTGACTGGGAAACAGAAACCTGTAGATCGCAGAAAGGAAAAAGGTTCTTGACAAATATCAAGGATAATTATCTCTCCCAACTAGTGCAGGAACCAACGAGAGGGAAGGAAGTGTTGGACTTAATATTGACTAATAGGCCTGATAGAATAACTGAGGTACAGATAGGGGGGCACCTAGGTAATAGTGATCATAATATTATCAATTTCAAAATGCCCTTCAGTAGGGTTATCAATAAGGGAACAACTAAAACATTAAACTTTAGGAGGGCGAAGTTTGATCAGCTGAAAGAAAACCTTCAACTTATTGACTGGGACAAAGTTCTTAATCAAGGAAATACGAATAGTAAATGGGAAACCTTCAAAAGAATTCTGAATACTCAGTGCGAGAGGTATATACCGTATGGGAATAAAAGGGCCAGAAATAAGAGGAAACCAATATGGTTGAATAAGAACGTAAAAGGGGCGTTAAATAGCAAAAAAGAGGCATTCAAGAGATTAAAACAGGAAAACAGTAAGGAGGCACTAATGTGTTACAAGGAAAAAACGAGAACCTGCAAAAAACAAATAAAAATAGCAAAGGAGGAAACAGAGAGACGTATTGCTAGGGAAAGTAGATCAAATCCCAAACTGTTCTTTACGTATATAAATAGTAAAAGGATTAAATCGAATAATATTGGACCGATAAAAAGTGATGAAGGCAAAATCATAGAGAAAGATGAGGATAAAGCTAATCTATTAAATACATTTTTTTCGTCAACTTTCACAAAGGAAAAAGAACTAACAGGCGAAATGAGAAGTGACAAGCTTAATCCTCCACTAAGTATGACAAATCTAACCCAAGCTGGGGTACAGAAACGCCTCAGTAACATTAAAATAAACAAATCACCAGGACCTGATGGCATACACCCACGGGTACTAAGGGAACTAAGTAATGTGATAGACAGACCGTTATATCTTATATTTAAGGACTCTGTTGAGACTGGGTCTGTACCACTTGATTGGCGACAGGCGAATGTAGTGCCAATATTCAAAAAGGGAGCAAAAAGTAACACCGGAAACTATCGGCCGGTGAGTCTGACGTTCGTTGTGGGCAAAATTTTTGAAGGCTTTATTAATGAGGCAATCATGGAGCATCTTGATGCTAATAATCTATTAACCCCGAACCAACATGGATTCATGAGGAATCGCTCCTGCCAAACAAACCTGATTGACTTCTACGAGGAGGTTAGCTCTCGAGCAGATCAGGGGGAACCAGTGGATGTCGTGTATCTCGACTTCTCAAAAGCGTTCGATAGCGTGCCACATAATAGGTTGGTATACAAAATGAGAATGATGGGGCTGGGGGAAAATGTCTGCAAGTGGGTAGCTAACTGGCTAAAGGATAGAAGGCAGAGGGTGGTTATAAATGGAATATACTCAGATTGGGTGAGCGTCACTAGTGGGGTACCACAGGGGTCTGTACTAGGCCCAATGTTATTTAATATCTTTATTAACGACATAGTCAACGGGATAAATAGTAAAATATCAATATTTGCAGATGACACAAAGTTATGTAAAACAATTAATACAAAAGAGGATAGTGAAGACCTACAGAGGGATTTGGATAAGCTGGGTAGGTGGAGCATTAAATGGCAAATGAGGTTTAACGAGGAGAAATGTAAGGTCATACATATGGGAAGGAAAAATGGAAGTCACCAGTACTCACTGAATGGGAAACCATTGGGGAATTCAGAGATGGAGAAGGACTTGGGCATCTTGATTGATAGCAAACTAAATTGGAGTGCCCAAAGTCAGGCCGCTGCTGTAAGGGCAAACAGGGTAATGGGATGTATCAGAAGAGGTATAGCTGCAAAGGATGAGAACATTGTTCTTCCACTGTACAAAGCACTGGTCAGACCACACTTGGAATACTGTGCTCAGTTATGGGCCCCAATATATAGAAAGGATATAAATGAGCTTGAAAAGGTACAAAGGAGGGCAACAAAATTAATAAGGGGAATGGAGGGACTGCAATACCCAGAGAGGTTGGCAAAACTAGGACTATTCAGCCTGGAAAAGAGAAGGTTGAGGGGGGACATAATAAATGTGTACAAATATGTGAGGGGACAGTATAGAGATCTTGCCCGGGATTTGTTCAAAAGGAGGGATATTACGGTAACAAGAGGGCACTCACTAAGACTGGAAGAGAAAAGGTTTCAGCACCAGCATAGGAAGGGGTTCTTTACGGTAAGAGCAGTGAGAATATGGAATTCACTGAGTGAGGAGACGGTAATGTCGGATTCACTAAACCAGTTCAAGCGGGGACTGGATGCATTTCTAGATACCAGGCAGATTTCTGCATATACTTAAAAATAGAATAAAATAGTAGGTTGATACAGGGATTTATTCTGACTGCTGGTTTCAGAGTCGGGAGGGAATTTTTCCTCAGGTGAAGATTGGCTAAATCATTTGGGGTTTTTGCCCTCCTCTGGATCAACTTTAGCAATTACAGAACTAACAGGTCGAACTTGATGGACGCAAGTCTTTATTCGGCTTTACTAACTATGTAACTATGTAGATACAACTGGATGCAGAACAGATAGATACAGTACAGCTAGAAACAACTGGATGTTGAACAGATAGATACAGTACAGCTAGATACAACTGGATGTTGAACAGATAGATACAGTACAGCTAGATACAACTGGATACAGAACAGATAGATACTGTACAGCTAGATACAACTGGATACAGAACAGATAGATACAGTACAGCTAGACACAACTGGATGCAGAACAGATAGATACAGTACAGCTAGATACAACTGGATACAGAACAGATAGATACAGTACAGTTAGATACAACTGGATGCAGAACAGATAGATACAGTACAGCTAGATACAACTGGATACAGAACAAATAGATACAGTAAAGCTAGACACAACTGAATGCAGAACAGATAGATACAGTACAGCTAGATACAACTGGATGCAGAACAGATAGATACAGTACAGCTAGATACAACTGGATACAGAACAGATAGATACAGTACAGCTAGATACAACTGGATACAGAACAGATAGATACAGTACAGCTAGATACAACTGGATACAGAACAGATAGATACAGTACAGCTAGATACAACTGGATACAGAACAGATAGATACAGTACAGTTAGATACAACTGGATACAGAACAGATAGATACTGTACAGCTAGATACAACTGGATACAGAACAGATAGATACTGTACAGCTAGATACAACTGGATACAGAACAGATAGATACAGTACAGCTAGATAAAACTGGATGCAGAACAGATAGATACAGTACAGCTAGATACAACTGGATGCAGAACAGATAGATACAGTATCACTAGATACAACTGGATACAGAACAGATAGATACAGTACAGCTAGATACAACTGGATGCAGAACAGATAGATACAGTAAAGCTAGATACAACTGAATGCAGAACAGATAGATACAGTACAGCTAGATAGAACTGGATACAGAAGAGATAGATACAGTACAGCTAGATACAACTGGATACAGAAAAGATAGATACAGTACAGCTAGATACAACTGGATACAGAACAGATAGATACAGTACAGCTAGATACAACTGGATGCAGAACAGATAGATACAGTACAGCTAGATACAACTGGATGCAGAACAGATAGATACTGTACAGCTAGATACAACTGGATACAGAACAGATAGATACAGTACAGCTAGATACAACTGGATACAGAACAGATAGATACTGCACAGCTAGATACAACTGGATACAGAACAGATAGATACTGTACAGCTAGATACAACTGGATACAGAACAGATAGATACAGTACAGCTAGATACAACTGGATTCAGAACAGATAGATACAGTACAGCTAGATACAACTGGATACAGAACAGATAGATACAGTACCGCTAGATACAACTGGATACAGAACAGAAAGATACAGTACAGCTAGATACAATTGGATGCTGAACAGATACAGTACAGCTAGATACAACTGGATGCAGAACAGATAGCTACAGTACAGCTAGATACAACTGGATGCAGAACAGATAGATACAGTACAGCTAGATACAACTGAATGCAGAACAGATAGATACAGTACAGCTAGATACAACTGGATGCAGAACAGATAGATACAGTACAGCTAGACACAACTGGATGCAGAACAGATAGATACAGTACAGCTAGATACAACTGGATACAGAACAGATAGATACAGTACAGTTAGATACAACTGGATGCAGAACAGATAGATACAGTACAGCTAGATACAACTGGATACAGAACAGATAGATACAGTACAGCTAGACACAACTGGATGCAGAACAGATAGATACAGTACAGCTAGATACAACTGGATGCAGAACAGATAGATACAGTACAGCTAGATACAACTGGATACAGAACAGATAGATATAGTACAGCTAGATACAACTGGATACAGAACAGATAGATACAGTACAGCTAGATACAACTGGATACAGAACAGATAGATACAGTACAGCTAGATACAACTGGATACAGAACAGATAGATACTGTACAGCTAGATACAACTGGATACAGAACAGATAGATACTGTACAGCTAGATACAACTGGATACAGAACAGATAGATACAGTACAGCTAGATACAACTGGATGCAGAACAGATAGATACAGTACAGCTAGATACAACTGGATGCAGAACAGATAGATACAGTACCACTAGATACAACTGGATACAGAACAGATAGATACAGTACAGCTAGATACAACTGGATGCAGAACAGATACAGTGCAGCTAGATACAACTGGATGCAGAACAGATAGATACAGTAAAGCTAGATACAACTGAATGCAGAACAGATAGATACAGTACAGCTAGATACAACTGGATACAGAAGAGATAGATACAGTACAGCTAGATACAACTGGATACAGAAAAGATAGATACAGTACAGCTAGATACAACTGGATACAGAACAGATAGATACAGTACAGCTAGATACAACTGGATGCAGAACAGATAGATACAGTACAGCTAGATACAACTGGATGCAGAACAGATAGATACTGTACAGCTAGATACAACTGGATACAGAACAGATAGATACAGTACAGCTAGATACAACTGGATACAGAACAGATAGATACTGTACAGCTAGATACAACTGGATACAGAACAGATAGATACTGTACAGCTAGATACAACTGGATACAGAACAGATAGATACAGTACAGCTAGATACAACTGGATTCAGAACAGAGAGATACAGTACAGCTAGATACAACTGGATACAGAACAGATAGATACAGTACCGCTAGATACAACTGGATAGGGAACAGATAGATACAGTACAGCTAGATACAATTGGATGCTGAACAGATACAGTACAGCTAGATAAAACTGGATGCAGAACAGATAGATACAGTACAGCTAGATACAACTGGATACAGAACAGATAGATACTGTACAGCTAGATACAACTGGATACAGAACAGATAGATACAGTACAGCTAGATACAACTGGATACAGAACAGATAGATACAGTACAGCTAGATACAACTGGATACAGAACATATAGATACTGTACAGCTAGATACAACTGGATACAGAACAGATAGATACTGTACAGCTAGATACAACTGGATACAGAACAGATAGATACTGTACAGCTAAATACAACTGGATACAGAACAGATAGATACAGTACAGCTAGATACAACTGGATACAGAACAGATAGATACTGTACAGCTAGATACAACTGGATACAGAACAGATAGATACTGTACAGCTAGATACAACTGGATACAGAACAGATAGATACAGTACAGCTAGATACAACTGGATGCAGAACAGATAGATACAGTACAGCTAGATACAACTGGATGCAGAACAGATAGATACAGTACCACTAGATACAACTGGATACAGAACAGATAGATACAGTACAGCTAGATACAACTGGATGCAGAACAGATAGATACAGTACAGCTAGATACAACTGGATGCAGAACAGATAGATACAGTACAGCTAGATACAACTGGATGCAGAACAGATAGCTACAGTACAGCTAGATACAACTGGATACAGAACAGATAGATACAGTACAGCTAGATACAACTGGATACAGAACAGATAGATACTGTACAGCTAGATACAACTGGATACAGAACAGATAGATACAGTACAGCTAGATCTAACTGGATGCAGAACAGATAAATACAGTACAGCTAGATACAACTGGATACAGAACAGATAGATACTGTACAGCTAGATACAACTGGATACAGAACAGATAGATACAGTACAGCTAGATACAACTGGATGCAGAACAGATAGATACAGTACCGCTAGATACTACTGGATACAGAACAGATAGATACAGTACAGCCAGATACAACTGGATGCAGAACAGATAGATACAGTACAGCTAGATACAACTGGATGCAGAACAGATAGATACAGTACAGCTAGATACAACTGGATGCAGAACAGATAGATACAGTACAGCTAGATACAACTGGATGCAGAACAGATAGATACAGTACAGCTAGATACAACTGGATGCAGAACAGATAGCTACAGTACAGCTAGATACAACTGGATGCAGAACAGATACATACAGTACAGCTAGATACAACTGGATGCAGAACAGATAGATACAGTACAGCTAGATACAGCTGGATACACAACAGATAGATATAGTACAGCTAGATACAACTGGATACAGAACAGATAGATACTGTACAGCTAGATACAACTGGATACAGAACAGATAGATACTGTACAGCTAGATACAACTGGATACAGAACAGATAGATACAGTACAGCTAGATACAACTGGATGCAGAACAGATAGATACAGTACAGCTAGATACAACTGGATGCAGAACAGATAGATACAGTACCACTAGATACAACTGGATACAGAACAGATAGATACAGTGCAGCTAGATACAACTGGATGCAGAACAGATACAGTACAGCTAGATACAACTGGATGCAGAACAGATAGACACAGTACAGCTAGATACAACTAGATGCAGAACAGATAGATACAGTACAGCTAGATACAACTGGATGCAGAACAGATAGATACAGTACAGCTAGATACAACTAGATGTTGAACAGATAGATACTGTACAGCTAGATACAACTGGATACAGAACAGATAGATACTGTACAGCTAGATACAACTGGATACAGAACAGGTAGATACAGTACAGCTAGACACAACTGGATGCAGAACAGATAGATACAGTACAGCTAGATACAACTGGATACAGAACAGATAGATACAGTACAGTTAGATACAACTGGATGCAGAACAGATAGATACAGTACAGCTAGATACAACTGGATACAGAACAGATAGATACAGTACAGCTAGACACAACTGGATGCAGAACAGATAGATACAGTACAGCTAGATACAACTGGATGCAGAACAGATAGATACAGTACAGCTAGATACAACTGGATACAGAACAGATAGATACAGTACAGCTAGATACAACTGGATGCAGAACAGATAGATACAGTACAGCTAGATACAACTGGATACAGAACAGATAGATACAGTACAGCTAGATACAACTGGATACAGAACAGATAGATACTGTACAGCTAGATACAACTGGATACAGAACAGATAGATACAGTACAGCTAGATCTAACTGGATGCAGAACAGATAAATACAGTACAGCTAGATACAACTGGATACAGAACAGATAGATACTGTACAGCTAGATACAACTGGATACAGAACAGATAGATACAGTACAGCTAGATACAACTGGATGCAGAACAGATAGATACAGTACCGCTAGATACTACTGGATACAGAACAGATAGATACAGTACAGCTAGATACAACTGGATGCAGAACAGATAGATACAGTACAGCTAGATACAACTGGATGCAGCACATATAGATACAGTACAGCTAGATACAACTGGATGCAGAACAGATAGATACAGTACAGCTAGATACAACTGGATACAGAACAGATAGATACAGTACAGTTACATACAACTGGATGCAGAACAGATAGATACAGTACAGCTAGATACAACTGGATACAGAACAGATAAATACAGTACAGTTACATACAACTGGATACAGAACAGATAGATACTGTACAGCTAGATACAACTGGATACAGAACAGATAGATACAGTACAGCTAGACACAACTGGATGCAGAACAGATAGATACAGTACAGCTAGATACAACTGAATACAGAACAGATAGATACAGTACAGCTAGACACAACTGGATGCAGAACAGATAGATACAGTACAGCTAGATACAACTGGATGCAGAACAGATAGATACAGTACAGCTAGATACAACTGGATACAGAACAGATAGATACAGTACAGCTAGATCTAACTGGATGCAGAACAGATAAATACAGTACAGCTAGATACAACTGGATACAGAACAGATAGATACTGTACAGCTAGATACAACTGGATACAGAACAGATAGATACAGTACAGCTAGATACAACTGGATACAGAACAGATAGATACAGTACAGCTAGATACAACTGGATGCAGAACAGATAGATACAGTACAGCTAGATACAACTGGATGCAGAACAGATAGATACAGTACAGTTAGATACAACTGGATGCAGAACAGATAGATACAGTACCACTAGATACAACTGGATACAGAACAGATAGATACAGTGCAGCTAGATACAACTGGATGCAGAACAGATACAGTACAGCTAGATACAACTGGATGCAGAACAGATAGACACAGTACAGCTAGATACAACTAGATGCAGAACAGATAGATACAGTACAGCTAGATACAACTGGATGCAGAACAGATAGATACAGTACAGCTAGATACAACTAGATGTTGAACAGATAGATACTGTACAGCTAGATACAACTGGATACAGAACAGATAGATACTGTACAGCTAGATACAACTGGATACAGAACAGATAGATACAGTACAGCTAGACACAACTGGATGCAGAACAGATAGATACAGTACAGCTAGATACAACTGGATACAGAACAGATAGATACAGTACAGTTAGATACAACTGGATGCAGAACAGATAGATACAGTACAGCTAGATACAACTGGATACAGAACAGATAGATACAGTACAGCTAGACACAACTGGATGCAGAACAGATAGATACAGTACAGCTAGATACAACTGGATGCAGAACAGATAGATACAGTACAGCTAGATACAACTGGATACAGAACAGATAGATACAGTACAGCTAGATACAACTGGATGCAGAACAGATAGATACAGTACAGCTAGATACAACTGGATACAGAACAGATAGATACAGTACAGCTAGATACAACTGGATACAGAACAGATAGATACTGTACAGCTAGATACAACTGGATACAGAACAGATAGATACAGTACAGCTAGATCTAACTGGATGCAGAACAGATAAATACAGTACAGCTAGATACAACTGGATACAGAACAGATAGATACTGTACAGCTAGATACAACTGGATACAGAACAGATAGATACAGTACAGCTAGATACAACTGGATGCAGAACAGATAGATACAGTACCGCTAGATACTACTGGATACAGAACAGATAGATACAGTACAGCTAGATACAACTGGATGCAGAACAGATAGATACAGTACAGCTAGATACAACTGGATGCAGCACATATAGATACAGTACAGCTAGATACAACTGGATGCAGAACAGATAGATACAGTACAGCTAGATACAACTGGATACAGAACAGATAGATACAGTACAGTTACATACAACTGGATGCAGAACAGATAGATACAGTACAGCTAGATACAACTGGATACAGAACAGATAAATACAGTACAGTTACATACAACTGGATACAGAACAGATAGATACTGTACAGCTAGATACAACTGGATACAGAACAGATAGATACAGTACAGCTAGACACAACTGGATGCAGAACAGATAGATACAGTACAGCTAGATACAACTGGATACAGAACAGATAGATACAGTACAGCTAGACACAACTGGATGCAGAACAGATAGATACAGTACAGCTAGATACAACTGGATGCAGAACAGATAGATACAGTACAGCTAGATACAACTGGATACAGAACAGATAGATACAGTACAGCTAGACACAACTGGATGCAGAACAGATAGATACAGTACAGATACAACTGGATGCAGAACAGATAGATACAGTACAGCTAGATACAACTGGATACAGAACAGATAGATACAGTACAGCTAGATACAACTGGATGCAGAACAGATAGCTACATTACAGCTAGATACAACTGGATACAGAACAGATAGATACAGTACAGCTAGATACAACTGGATGTTGAACAGATAGATACAGTACAGCTAGATAGAACTGGATGTTGAACAGATAAATACAGTACAGCTAGATACAACTGGATACAGAACAGGTAGATACAGTACAGCTAGATACAACTGGATACAGAACAGATAGATACTGTACAGCTAGATACAACTGGATACAGAACAGATAGATACAGTACAGCTCGACACAACTGGATGCAGAACAGATAGATACAGTACAGCTAGATACAACTGGATACAGAACAAATAGATACAGTACAGCTAGATACAACTGGATACAGAACAGATAGATACAGTACAGCTCGACACAACTGGATGCAGAACAGATAGATACAGTACAGCTAGATACAACTGGATACAGAACAGATAGGTACAGTACAGTTAGATACAACTGGATGCAGAACAGATAGATACAGTACAGCTAGATCAGGGGTCTCAAACTCGGCTGGGTATATGGGCCGCACATGGAAAAAATTTGAATTTGGGGGGCCGCATTCTTTGTTCAATGTGACATTTTTAGTGATACCATTTTTTTTTGTATACACCTTTTGAACATTTTTTCCGTGTTTATTTTTTTATGGCTTGGGTCGTTATGGATGTGGCGATAATAAACGTGCACTTTTTTGTGTTTACTTTAGTTTACATATAAAACAGCATTTTTAGTGCCCAATATTTTTTCATGCTGCATTTTTATTTTTTTGATTTTTACAATTTTGCTTCCCCCAATTGGCCACATTCAGTAATATTGTCTTATAATTAGCATCATATAGTAATAATGGCAAACATCTTGTAGTAATGTTCCCCATCCAAGTCCCCATCTTGTACTAATGTGCCCCATCCAGGTCCCCATCCTGTGGCTGTGTGCCTCATCCAGGTCCCCATCTTGTGGCTATGTGCCCCATCCAGGTCTCCATCTTGTGGCTATGTGCCCCATCCAGATCCCCATCTTGTGGCTATGTGCCCCATCCAGGTCCCCATCTTGTGGCTATGTGCCCCATCCAGGTCCCCATCTTGTGGCTATGTGCCCCATCCAGATCCCCATCTTGTGGCTATGTGCCCCATCCAGATCCCCATCTTGTGGCTATGTGCCCCATCCAGGTCCCCATCTTGTGGCTATGTGCCCCATCCAGGTCCCCATCTTGTGGCTATGTGCCCCATCCAGGACCCCATCCTGTGACTATGTTCCTCATCCAGGTCCCCATCTTGTGGCTATGTGCCCCATCCAGGTCCCCATCTTGTGGCTATGTGCCCCATCCAGGTCCCCATCCTGTGGCTATGTGACCCATCCAGGTCCCCATCCTGTGGCTATGTGCCCCATCCAGGTCCCCTCTTGTGGCTGTGCCCCATCCAGGTCCCCTCTTGTGGCTATGTGCCCCATCCAGGTCCCCTCTTGTGGCTGTGCCCCATCCAGGTCCCCATCCTGTGGCTATGTGCCCCATCCAGGTCCCCTCTTGTGGCTATGTGCCCCCTGTGCTGTTCTTCACACACATAAAAAAAAAAAAGAAGATGATTCTCACCTGTCCTCCGTTCCCTCGGCGGCCTTCCTGCAGATGTGGCCCGCAGGCACCACAGAGTCAGACCCCTTGACGATCCCGACCTATCCAGGAGGAGCCGCCGACAGCAGCGCTGCATTGCCGCACAGAGACCGTCTCCCAGCACAGCATTTCCAATGCCAGCCGCCGGCCAATCAGAGGCCAGCAGCTGACATCTGCATATGGCAATGACGTCATACTCGCTGCGCCGACACGCAGATATCAGCTGCTGGCCTCTGATTGGCCGGCGGCTGGCATTGGAAATGCAGTGCTGGGAAACAGTCTCTGTGCGGCAATGCAGCGCTGCTCTCGGCAGCTCCTCCTGGACAGGTCGGGATCATCAAGGGGTCTGTGCCTGCGGGCCGCATAAAGCAGCCTCAGGGGCCGCATGCGGCCCGGGGGCCGCGTGTTTGAGACCCCTGAGCTAGATACAACTGGATACAGAACAGATAGATACAGTACAGCTAGATACAACTGCATGCAGAACAGATAGATACAGTACAGCTAGATACAACTGGATACAGAACAGATAGATACTGTACAGCTAGATACTACTGGATACAGAACAGATAGATACTGTACAGCTAGATACAACTGGATGCAGAACAGATAGCTACAGTACAGCTAGATACAACTGGATGCAGAACAGATAGATACAGTACAGCTAGATACAACTGGATGCAGAACAGATAGATACAGTACCACTAGATACAACTGGATACAGAACAGATAGATACAGTACAGCTAGATACAACTGGATACAGAACAGATAGATACAGTACAGCTAGATACAACTGGATGCAGAACAGATAGATACAGTACAGCTAGATACAACTGAATGCAGAACAGATAGATACAGTACCACTAGATACAACTGGATACAGAACAGATAGATACAGAACAGCTAGATACAACTGGATGCAGAACAGATAGATACAGTAAAGCTAGATACAACTGAATGCAGAACAGATAGATACAGTACAGCTAGATACAACTGGATACAGAACAGGTAGATACAGTACAGCTAGATACAACTGGATACAGAACAGATAGATACAGTACAGCTAGATACAACTGGATACAGAACAGATAGATACAGTACAGCTAGATACAACTGGATGCAGAACAGATAGATACAGTACCACTAGATACAACTGGATACAGAACAGATAGATACAGTACAGCTAGATACAACTGGATACAAAACAGATAGATACAGTACAGCTAGATACAACTGGATACAGAACAGATAGATACAGTACAGCTAGATACAACTGGATGCAGAACAGATAGATACAGTACAGCTAGATACAACTGGATACAGAACAGATAGATACAGTACAGCTAGATACAACTGGATGTTGAACAGATAGATACAGTACAGCTAGATACAACTGGATGCAGAACAGATACAGTACAGCTAGATACAACTGGATGCAGAACAGATAGCTACACTACAGCTAGATACAACTGGATACAGAACAGATAGATACAGTACAGTTAGATACAACTGGATGTTGAACAGATAGATACAGTACAGCTAGATACAACTGGATGCAGAACAGATAGATACAGTACAGCTAGATACAACTGGATACAGAACAGATAGATACAGTACAGCTAGATACAACTGGATGCAGAACAGATACAGTACAGCTAGATACAACTGGATGCAGAACAGATAGCTACACTACAGCTAGATACAACTGGATACAGAACAGATAGATACAGTACAGCTAGATACAACTGGATGTTGAACAGATAGATACAGTACAGCTAGATACAACTGGATACAGAACAGATAGATACAGTACAGCTAGATACAACTGGATACAGAACAGATAGATACAGTAAAGCTAGATACAACTGAATGCAGAACAGATAGATACAGTACAGCTAGATACAACTGGATACAGAACAGGTAGATACAGTACAGCTAGATACAACTGGATACAGAACAGATAGATACAGTAAAGCTAGATACAACTGAATGCAGAACAGATAGATACAGTACAGCTAGATACAACTGGATACAGAACAGGTAGATACAGTATAGCTAGATACAACTGGATACAGAACAGATAGATACAGTAAAGCTAGATACAACTGAATGCAGAACAGATAGATACAGTACAGCTAGATACAACTGGATACAGAACAGGTAGATACAGTACAGCTAGATACAACTGGATACAGAACAGATAGATACAGTACAGCTAGATACAACTGGATACAGAACAGATAGATACAGTACAGCTAGATACAACTGGATGCAGAACAGATAGATACAGTACCACTAGATACAACTGGATACAGAACAGATAGATACAGTACAGCTAGATACAACTGGATACAAAACAGATAGATACAGTACAGCTAGATACAACTGGATACAGAACAGATAGATACAGTACAGCTAGATACAACTGGATGCAGAACAGATAGATACAGTACAGCTAGATACAACTGGATACAGAACAGATAGATACAGTACAGCTAGATACAACTGGATGTTGAACAGATAGATACAGTACAGCTAGATACAACTGGATGCAGAACAGATACAGTACAGCTAGATACAACTGGATGCAGAACAGATAGCTACACTACAGCTAGATACAACTGGATACAGAACAGATAGATACAGTACAGTTAGATACAACTGGATGTTGAACAGATAGATACAGTACAGCTAGATACAACTGGATGCAGAACAGATAGATACAGTACAGCTAGATACAACTGGATGCAGAACAGATACAGTACAGCTAGATACAACTGGATGCAGAACAGATAGCTACACTACAGCTAGATACAACTGGATACAGAACAGATAGATACAGTACAGCTAGATACAACTGGATGTTGAACAGATAGATACAGTACAGCTAGATACAACTGGATACAGAACAGATAGATACAGTACCACTAGATACAAAAAGATACAGTACAACCACATGCAGCTAGGTACAATGCGACTAGTACTAGAAATGATACTGGAAATGAGAGAATCAATTAGAGATAAACTGATTAGCTACAACTTTGACAAAACAAAAAAAAATTACAGGAAACCAATTTTTTGGTGATTTGCTTATAATGAATCCAGCAAAATGGCGACCACCGTTTTGCTGGATAATAAAGGGCTGGGAATGGGTTAAAACAATAAAAAAAATCTTATACTCTCTCTCCTGAGCCCTCCGTGTAGTTGTCCCACCACTGCTGGTCCTCTGACCTCCTGTCTTCATTCTTCTTTCTTCCATCTTCCTTACGGCCTGGTCCTTCATTCACTAGATCCTACGCCGTCATGTGAGGCACGACGCACGTTAATGATAATCAGCGCGCCCCATGTGACAGCGTGCGACCTATAGAACGGAATACTAGGCCAAAAGGAAGATAGAGGAGCCAAATGGAAGACCAGCGACTGTGGGATAGGTACAAAGAGGGTCCAGGAAAGGGGAGCATAAGTTGCTTTTTAACTCCTTCATGGCCGTTTCAATTGTTTGAATTTAATTTATTCAAAGCTGATTTCCTTCCTGAATTTAGCAAATCTGTCTGAATCCAATTGCAGGAGATTTGCTCACCTCTACTAGATAAAGTACAGGTAGATACAACTAGATACAATACAGGTAGATACAACTAGATACAATACAGCTAGATACAACTAGACACTGTACAGCTAGATACAACTAGATACAATACAGCTAGATACAACTAGACACTGTACAGCTAGATACAACTAGATACAATACAGGTAGATACAACTAGATACAGTACAGGTAGATACAACTAGATACAAAAAAGGTAGATACATCCAGATACAGTACAGTCTCTATTAAGCATAGTGCAACGCTCTGCAGGACATTGGTCAGGATCTCCATTGAGCAAAGTGCAACGCTCTACAGGACATTGGTCAGGATCTCCATTGAGCAAAGTGCAACGCTCTACAGGACATTGGTCAGGATCTCCATTGAGCAAAGTGCAACGACTTTTGCTGGGATCTCTATCGAGCAAAGTACAACGCTCTGCCGGACATTTGGCAGGATCTCGATTGAGCACAGTGCAATGCTCTGCAGGAAATTTGCCAGGATAGTGCAATGCTCCTCAGGACATTTGCCAGGATCTCTATTGAGCATAGTGCAACGCTCTGCAGGACATTTGCCAGGATCTCTATTGAACATAGTGCAACACTCCGCAGGACATTTGCCAGGATCTTTATTGAGCAAAGTGCAACGCTCTGCAGGACAGTTCATCTGGAGCGAACAAAAGGATCATCATACGAAAAGGTAGGAAACACTGTTTTTTGGAACCTTTATCTATCTATCTATCCAATTGATTTATATTCATATGAAATACTGATGTTATTTCTATATTTTAGTTTTGGATTTACTTCTTAGGGCAACTCTAACTTTTTACATTGGATTTTTACTGGTTTTACCAGTCTGCACTTAGGCAAAGGTGCCCTTGAGTTTGCAGCTTGGAAGTTAATAAACAGCATTAATGCAAAACTTTTTTTCAGATACAACTAGATACAGTACAGCTACAATAGTGTTCAAAATAATAGCAGTCCAATATGACCAGATTAATCACTGTTTTTGGTATAAATTATATTACCACATGTCAAACAATTTACCAGTTGGTGCAGTAGATTCTAAGAAAACCAAGAGACTCGGCATTCATGATCTGCAGGTTTTTGAGTCTGTGTATTTAAATAATTAATTGAAAGGGGATGTGTACAAAATAATAGCAGTGTGGAGGTCAATCATTCTGTGAAGAAACAGGAGTGAATCAGGAGGCCCTTATGTAAGGGTGAAGCCAGCACATGTTGTACATGCATTTCTCCTTGAAAGCCTGAGAAATATGGGTCGTTCGAAACATTGTTCAGAAGAACAGCGTACTTTGATTAAAAAGTTGATTGGAGAGGGTAAAACTTATAAAGAAGTGCAGACAATGATAGGCTGTTTAGTTAAAATGATCTCCAATGCTTTAAAATGGAAAGCAAAACCAGAGAGACGTGGAATAAAACGGAAGATTACCATTCGAATGGATCGAAGAATAACCAGAATGGCAAAGGCTCAGCCAATGATCAGCTCCAGGATGATCAAAGACAGTCTCCAGTTACCTGTGAGTACTGTGACAGTTAGACGCCTGTGTGAAGCTAATCTCTTTGCACGAAGTCCCCGCAAAGTCCCACTGTTAAAAAAAAGACATGTATTGAAGCGGATACAATTTGCAAAAGAACACATCAACTGGCCTAAAAAAAAAAAAAAAAAACGAGAGTAAAATTGTTCTTTTTGGGTCCAAGGGCCGCAGACAGCTCGTCAGACGACCCCCAAACTCTGCATTCAAGCCACAGTACACTCTGAAGACAGAGAATCATGGTGGTGAAAGCATCATGATATGGACATGTTTCTCTTACTATGGTGCCGGACCTATTTACCAGGGATCATCGACCAGTTTGCATATATTAAAATACTTGAAGAGGTCATGTTCCCTTATGCTGAAGAGGATATGCCCTTGAAATGGGTGTTTCAACAAGACAACGACCCTAAACACACCAGTAAACGAGCAAAATCTTGGTTCCAGTCCAACAAAATTGAGGATATGGAGTGGCCAGCCCAATCCCCGGACCTTAATCCTATGGAACACTTGTGGGGTGACATCAAAAATGCCGTTTCTGAGGCAAAGCCAACAAATGCCAAAAAATTGTGGGATGTAGTCAAAGCATCCTGGGCTGGAATAACAGCTGACAGGTGGCAGAATTTTGTTGACTCTATGCAACATAGATGTGAAGCAGTTCTAAAAAACTGTGGGTATACAACTAAATATTAGGTTAGTGATTCGCAGGAATGCTAAATCCTCAAAAAGTACATAATGTGAGTTTGTAAAGACAAATGCAGACACTGCTATTTTTTATACAATACAAGATATTATTTATTTTTAGAGCACCTTTGATTCCATGCTGCTGTACGTAGAGTGCCATGGAGTCTAGTCACAATGTGGCACAATCCAACACAATGGTGGCGCTCATGATTTAGGAGGTCAGTTTAGGCGTAGTGCTACTGTAGCAGAATGGCTGCTTCACTAAATAGGAGAATAGATACATGGAAGTCTGAACAGGTGCTGGTACTATAGAGATTTTTAATAGATTAGATAAAATGAGAGTCTATTTTTAATGTATAGAGAACCTTTGAAACAATCTGTCACAAAGACATGAATCATCACAGTTTGCTATCTACCAGGTCTTCGTAGGGCAAGATCGTTTCTACACAGTAGATAGAATTGGTACAAAATCCAAGTAGAGGTGGGGGAACGTGATCTCAACCAAAGGAGATGGGAGATCCCTAGTACCCGGACATGATACTAGGAGGATCAGGAGGATTTAGAGCTGTGGGCTGAATACAGAGCTCTGATCCCTATAACAGCCTATATTCATATTAATGATATAATGACTATAAAAGATTATACTAATTATTAGGATATTAATCAACGATATACATAATATAACACTGATATTAAAGTGTCGGCCCCTTAAAAACATATCTAGAAGGAATTTTGGAGGGAGAATGAGGAAAAAGTCAATTTATTCAGCATGTTTTCTCTACTACATTTACAGAGAAAAATGAAATGTCAGGTGAAACGCTGGGAGATAAAGCAAACTCCATTAAATGTCACCTGTGTAACCCTGGAAGACGTGTAGAGCCTTCTTAAAAAGACTAAAATAGACACGAAGTGGGATAACAAACTCCCAGAATTCTGCACGTATCTATATCTGATAGGTAGGGGTCGGACCCATTGAACACCAACCTACTAGGAAAATGGGGGTCCTAAGACCACCATCTCACCACATCTAGTTGGAGAATGAATGAAAAAGTGGCTACTGATCTGTGCGGCTCTCGTCCTTCATGTCTATGGATGTAATGGAAATGACCAAGTTAGACTTGATGAGGTACGTCATGCCCTGTTACCCATCCATTAAATCCATGCCAGAGTGCAACAAACACCTATCTATCTGATATTTATGGCATACCCTGGGGACATTCATTAAAGGGATTGTCCAGCCTTAGGCTACATGTCTGCAGTCACTCTATGTGACAGTAGACTTGTGTTTCCTCACAGCGTGCACAGTGCTCACTGTAAAAATTCTCCAGCGCTGGGAGCCGTGGGCACTTAACCACAAATATGCGGTCACATGCCGACTAGATGGCTACGGCATCGCACAATGCAAGTTTATTGAGCAAGGTCGGACAAGTCTAGCCGGAATGTGGCTATAAGTATGCAAATCTCATACTTGCAGTCCGCTTGCTCCAGGCATCGGAGATTCCTCACAGTGTGCTGGTCACACTTTGTGAGGATTCACAAGTCTGCAGACACATGGACTTGTAAGGCTATGTGCCCACGTTGCATTTATGAAGCAGAAAATTTCTGCTTCATTTCTGCAAGTCCTCTCCCGGAAAAACGCATGCGGAATTCCGCACGCGTTTATCGCGCATTTTTCGCGCGTTTATCACGCGTTTTCCACATGCGGAATTGCCTTGCGTTTTTTATGCATTGGACAAAGGCAATTCTGCTTGCGGAAACGCAAAATTAAATGACATGCTGCGGATTTTTGAACGCAGCATAAACGCTGCGGAAAAATCCGCAGCATGTGCATAGAACTTGCGGAATCCCATTGGGGACCATGGGGTGCGGGTTACCAAGCGTTTTACAAGCGTTTCCGCTGCGGAAATTCCGCATCAAAAACGCTTGAAAAACGCTACGTGGGCACACAGCCTAACTAAAGGCTGTGTGCCCACGATGCGTTTTTGGTGCGGATTTGCAGAAACGCATTTCATACCTTATCCCATGACTTCTTATGACATTCTGCAAGTTTTGTGCACATGGTCAGGATTTTTTCTGCGCAGATTTTACTCGCAGAAAAATCCGGACATGACCAATTCTTGTGCATTTCTGTATGCAGATTTGCCTACATGGCAAATACGCATGCAAAAACGCGTCAAAAACGCATGTAAAAACCGCATGCGTTTTTCTGCCAAGGAGATGCAGAAATGCTCAGGAAAATTTCTGCTTCATTTCTGCATCGTGGGCACTACGCCTAAGGCCAGACAACTCCCTTAACCCCATAGGCTATGTGCACACGATGCGGATTTCGTGCATTTTTTGTGCTTTTTTTTCTGTGCGGAAATGCAGCAGAAACGCATTGCACATCTTATCCCATGACTTCCTATGACATTTTGCAAGTTCTGTGCACATGGTCAGTATTTTTTCTGAGCGGATTTTAGGTGTGGAAAAAAACACACCATGACCATTTCTTGTGCGTTTCCGCTTGCGAATTTGCCTATACAATGCATTGGAAAAACGCATGGCAAATCCGCAAGTAAAAACGCATCAAAAACGCGTGTAAAATCCGCATGTGTTTTTTCTGCCAAGGACATGCAGAAATGCTCCGGAAAATTTCTGCTTAATTTCTGCATCGTGGGCACATAGCCTTAATGACATACTGTATACCATTGTCTAGGCTTCATAGGAGATCAATAATTTCGCTATACACTGCAATACTACGGTACTGCAGTGTATTCAATCGGTGATTAAGCGAATGTAGGTTCAAGTCCTCTAAAGAGGACTTACTAAAAATGTAAAAAAGTAAAAAAAGAAATACATATAAAATTTGAAATCACGCCCCTTTCCATTCTGACATAAATTATAAATTGTAAAACGTAAAAAAAAATATAGATATTTGGTATAACAAAGATTAAGTCAACTTCTCCCCTTTTTATCTGGTTTCAGGTGTGATTTTCATACTGCCCACACCTGTTACTTGCCACAGGTGAGTTAGAACGAGCATCACAAGCTTGAAAAAAAAGTTGTTTACCCCCAATTTTGGACAAGTGCCAACAATTTTGTCCAGCCCATATTTGGGGTTTTGTGTAAAATTCTGTCCAATTTGCCTTTTTTTCTCTCTTTTTTTGTGTTGTTCCAATACACACAAGGAATATAAATATGTGTATAACAAAACGTGTAATTGCAATAATTTGTTGGGAGAAATACTTAATTTTCTAGAACAATTTCAAGGCTGTCAACACTTTCAGCCATGACTGTATGTAACTATGTCTAAGGAAAAATGATATTATGGCATGGAAAAAAAAGAAAAAAAAGAAAGGGCAAGAAAAATAAATAAATCACCCAGTACCTAAGGGGTTATTGCCTACGGTGTAAATCCCACATTTAGGCTGGGTTATGGTTAGAGATGGCAGAACATTGGAGTCGTTTTTCAACCCTATTCCTTTTAATCTATTTGTTAATGATCTTGCTGTGGCGCTTACAGAGCAGATTATCAATACTTCCAGAGTTTATACAACTTTGTGTAAAATAACACAGGAATGGCCAATGTTTAATTACGGATGGATCTGTATAAGTGGGGAGCTTGGGTAGATAAGTGGCAAATTAAGTTCTGAACAAACACATGTAACATTATGCCATGGGAAAGGAAAACTAATGTCAGTGCTATTAAAAGTGAAAAGACTGGGTAAAACTCATATGGAAAAGGATTTAAGCTTTTTGTGGATAGTAAACTGAACTATAGTAACCAGTGCCAGGCAGCTGCTGCCAAGGCAAACATAATCATTATATGATTTAATAGGGCAGCGATAAACATATTTAACCTCCATACAAATGACTAATGAGTTCATACATGGAATATTGTATACCCCTACACAAAAAAGACATAGCAGAGCTGAAGCAAGTTTAGGGGTGGGCAGGTGTCCTGATTTCCAAGCTCTCTAACTTGCCATCCACATTTTTTTCGTCTAAGTGGTCACTCTTCTTTATCATTCTGCCAGCACTATAGGAGCAGGCACTTCCTTTTCCGCTGTTCATGGCATGCATTGCTCCTTACATTGTCCTATGGTTTGTCTGCCCCAAAATTGAAATCTTACCTCTTTGTTATGCCTTTATGCATTTTGAAAGAGAGGAGAGCAGGAGCAGAGATACAGCTTCCAAATTTATTTCTAAAAATTGCTACAAAAGTGGCAAAAATGACCGCCATTTTAGCTTCATTTGGCAAGAGCCTGCAACGTAGCATTCATCATCTGTCTCTGGATTGTGGGGTCAGTTGTGCGTCAATTCAGCAAAGTTGTCTACGCATTTGTGGCACCCTTCAAAGTTCAGATGCAGTAATATCTGATTGAGAACGAACCAGACGTTGGATAAAATTTGCAGAATGGGTGAAACAGCAACTTCTGATAAACCTTAATTTTACATATCAGGAGATGTCCAGCAAATTTGTTTGTGAATTGTGCGGCCAACATCTTTTTAAACCACCAAAATTAAAAAAAAAACTATTCAAATTTGCTATCATTATAATCATGCTGAGCTGGAAAATCATATTACTAGGCCATTTTTACCACACAATGAACACTGTTAAAAAAAAGCAGAAAACAATGGCAGAACTGTTTTTTCACCGAATTTGGAATTGTTTTTCGACACATTATATGGTAAAGTGAATGATATACTAATAGATCACAGACTGCACATGAGTCTACAGTGTGATGCCGCAGCAAAAAAGGCAAATACAGTTCTGCAATGTATTAAGAGAAGCAAAGAGTGTAGATCACGTGAATTAATTATCCCCCTCTACTCCTCTTTGGTCAGGCCTCATCTAGAATACTGTGTCCAGTTTGGACACCACATTTTAAAAAAGACATCAAAAACCAGAGCAAGTTCAGAGAAGAGCTACCAGGATGGTGAGCGGAATGCAAACCATGTCCTATGAGAAACGGTTAAAGGAGCTGGGAATGTTTAGCTTGCAAATAAGAAGGCTAAGAGGAGACTTAATAGCAGTCTACAAATATCTGAAGGGCTGTCACATTGTAGAGGGATCATCCTTATTCTCATTTCACAAAGAAAGACTAGAAGCTATGGAATGAAACTGAAAGGGAGAAGATACAGATTAGATATTAGAAAAACTTTTTGACAGTGAGGGTGATCAATGAGTGGATCAGGCGGCCACGAGAGGTGGTGACATCTCCTTCAATGGAAGTCTTCACACATCTGTCTGAGATGGTTTAGTGAATCCTGCATTGAGCAGGGGGTTGGACACGATGACCCTGGAGGTCCCTTCCAACTCTTATATTGTATGATTCTATGTATAATTCATAATTACAACTCCTGCAAAAAAAACTCAAGCCATTATATGGCTATGCTTATGCAAAAATGAAACAGTAATGGCTCTTGAAAGAAGGGGAGGAAAAAAAAACATGAATGAAAAATGTCCCTGTCCTGAAACTGTTAATGAGTTCCGCATCGTTAAATAGATTTTTAGTTTTTGTGCAATCATGATATTCCGCCATGTATTATGCATGAAAATATCATGTTATCTTAAAAGGTTAAATAGAAAGCTCTCCTCTGACTGTCTGCATCTGCCCAGATGACAATGCCTGCGGACACAGCACAAGTAGCTGACTTAAAGGTCTATTAAATGCACTTGATTATTTCATCAACATAGAGGCAAAGTAATAATTCATTATTGGAGACCATCCTACATGGCAGAATTACTGTAATGCATATTGACACGACGTGTGCAAGCGGCTGACATCTGACTTCCATTTATGCTGATGCAAAGTCTTGACACAAAAGAAGAGAAATCAATAAGCGGCTTCAGCAGAATAGTGAGGAGGAGGAGGAAGAGGATCAGGAGGATGATGGGTCTTGGTAACTTTTTCTTAAATGCATAATCTGTTATCTAACAAGATGTAACTGAGTTAAGTGGATCTCCCACCACTATGTTACCAGGCAGTGGGCAACATTAGCTGTCGGAGATGAGGTTATCACTTCGGTCCATTATCTTAATCCAGAAATGACTGAATTTGGAAGACCCTTTTCAGATTTAATGATACAGCGGGGACAATTTCACAATCTTTATTCAATATGCCGCCTCTAAGTGCTTTTAGGGAAGAAAAAAAAACCTTGTATGTCATCTAGATATCCCAAAGATGTCAGCTGTAAACCCGGAGGAAATATATTCCTTGTGTTCCGTCACTGATAAAACTGAAATGTGTTGCAAATCAAAAATTATTTGAAGAAAAACTAGTACAATACTCAATGAAGACCTAAGAGCTCATCTACACCTTGTATTCCCCTTTTGATAACAATGATGCTGTTCCTCAGTTATTCCGCCTGGACGTGTGTAAATTAATTGACAGCTGGGTGTTACCATTCCTCTTGTGTATCCATATGGAGTGTGAAACTGACTAGTGATGAGCGAGCATGCTCGCTACTGCTCGGTGCTCGCCCGAGCATCTCACTGCTCGAGATGCTCGGCGCTCGCCGAGTATTTCCGAGGTTGCTCGGCTGGAGCTTGGGTCCCCTCCCTGCATGCTTGGTGCTCTTTACAGAGCCAATGAACATGCAGGGATGGTCTGCCACTCACTGTAATGCCGCAGCCATGTTGGTTGTGGCATTACAGTGATTGGCTGGCCGCACTGCGTCATCAGGTCTATATCAGACCTGGCACCGCCATGCTCGTCACAGTCACTCCGCAATCAGACAGTGTAGGGAGAGGTGCTGCTGAGCTAGGGAGAGATTTGCTTGTTTCTAGTTAGTGTAGGTGTACCAAACTATATTAGAGACACATATCCATCTCAACAAACAGTCCTTCTGAGGACTAATCCACCTGCAGAGATATCAGGCAGGCAGTGTATATAGGCAGAAAGAAGGGTATATAGCAGACTGCAGTGCACATAGGACAAGAGGCTCCATTCCAGTTTTGTCTGCTGCTGTTAGATATTTCTAGACATAGGCCCAGGTCTCAGGGGCCAGGAATAATTTTTTTGGGATCTTAATCCTCATTATTTGCTTAAAAAGCAATCCAGAGAACACAGTTTTTCGGCGCCATTTGCTTGTTGGCACTGCAGAATACAGCCAGGTCCTTTCCATAATACAGCGCTAAAAATCCAGCTATTTAAAACTGTGGTTTGTCCGTCACACGGATCACATATAATGGAGCTGAAAATACTGCCATTTCTGGCCTCCATTAAAAATTTGTTTCAGTGTGTCAGTGAAGCAATTGACACCAGTTTGCTGTTCAAAATAGTTACCTACAGGCCAGGTATTTAAAACTGTGGTTTGTCCGTTACACGGGTCACATATACAGTACAGACCAAAAGTTTTGACACACCTTCTCATTTAAAGATTTTTCTGTATTTTCATGACTATGAAAATTGTACATTCACACTGAAGGCATCAAAACTATGAATTAACACATGTGGAATTATCTTCTTAACAAAAAAGTGTGAAACAACTGAAAATATGTCTTATATTCTAGGTTCTTCAAAGTAGCCACCTTTTGCTTTGATGACTGCTTTGCACACTCTTGGTATTCTCTTGATGAGCTTCAAGAGGTAGTCACCGGAAATGGTCTTCCAACAATCTTGAAGGAGTTCCCAGAGATGCTTAGCACTTGTTGGCCCTTTTGCCTTCACTCTGCGGTCTAGCTCACCCCAAACCATCTCGATTGGGTTCAGGTCTGGTGACTGTGGAGGCCAGGTCATCTGGCGTAGCACCACATCAATCTCGTTCTTGGTCAAATAGCCCTTACACAGCCTGGAGGTGTGTTTGGGGTCATTGTCCTGTTGAAAAATAAATGATGGTCCAACTAAACGCAAACCGGATGGAATAGCATGCCGCTGCAAGATGCTGTGGTAGCCATGCTGGTTCAGTATGCCTTCAATTTTGAATAAATCCCCAACAGTGTCACCAGCAAAGCACCCCCACACCATCACACCTCCTCCTCCATGCTTCATGGTGGGAACCAGGCATGTAGAGTCCATCCGTTCACCTTTTCTGCGTCGCACAAAGACACGGTGGTTGGAACCAAAGATCTCAAATTTGAACTCATCAGACCAAAGCACAGATTTCCACTGGTCTAATGTCCATTCCTTGTATTCTTTAGCCCAAACAAGTATCTTCTGCTTGTTGCCTGTCCTTAGCAGTGGTTTCCTAGCAGCTATTTTACCATGAAGGCCTGCTGCACAAAGTCTCCTCTTAACAGTTGTTAAAGAGATGTGTCTGCTGCTAAAACTCTGTGTGGCATTGACCTGGTCTCTAATCTGAGCTGTTGTTAACCTGTGATTTCTGAGACTGGTGACTTGGATAAACTTATCCTCAGAAGAAGAGGTGACTCTTTGTCTTCCTTTCCTGGGGCGGTCTTCATGTGAGCCAGTTTCTTTGTAGCGATTGATGGTTTTTGCAACTGCACTTGGGGACACTTTCAAAGTTTTCCCAATTTTTCTCACTGACTAACCTTCATTTCTTAAAGTAATGATGGTCACTCGTTTTTCTTTACTTAGCTGCTTTTTTCTTGCCATAATACAAATTCTAACAGTCTATTCAGTAGGACTATTAGCTGTGTATCCACCAGACTTCTGCACAACACAACTGATGGTCCCAACCCCATTTATAAGGCAAGAAATCCCACTTATTAAACCTGACAGGGCACACCTGTGAAGTGAAAACCATTTCCGGTGACTACCACTTGAAGCTCATCAAGAGAATGCCAAGAGTGTGCAAAGCAGTCATCAAAGCAAAAGGTGGCTACTTTGAAGAACCTAGAATATAAGACATATTTTCAGTTGTTTCACACTTTTTTGTTAAGTATATAGTTCCACATGTGTTAATTCATAGTTTTGATGCCTTCAGTGTGAATGTACAATTTTCAAAGTCATGAAAAATCTTTAAATGACAAGGTGTGTCCAAACTTTTGGTCTGTACTGTAAGTTCGCTCCAAATTCAGTCATTTGTAGTGAGCGTGGAAGATATTGTCCTTCATTTAAAATGGGCAAGGCACGGGGCTAGGGACGGGAAACTGGACGTGATGGAGCATGCAGAGGCCGAGGCCGTTGTCAAGCTGAAATTGTGCCACAACAAACACCCATATCTTCTCGCTCGACCTTCCTGTCCCAATTAATAGGGGACCGCAGAACACCACTATTGAACACAGAGCAGTGTGAAAAGGTTATTGGTTGGATAGCAGACAATGCTTCCAGTCACTTAGCCACCACCACCACCACCTTGTCTTCCACACGGTCAAGTCTCAGTAGCTGTGAGTCTTGACCGCATATTCCTCACCCTAAACCTCCTTCCTCCAACCATGCCGAGTGCCTAGAGACAACTGAACCCACACTTGGACACTCCGAAGAGCCGTTCACTTTTCCATTTATAGATTCGGGCCTCTCGCCCGGTCCACTTGAAGCAGGGCAAGAGGAGATCGCATGTAGCGATGCCCAAATATTTGAGCAGCCACGGTCACATGAAGGCGACGGTGGGAAAGTGTCACAAGAGGTGGACGATGATGAGACACAATTGCCAGAAAGTCAGGAGGAGGACACGAGTGCGGAAGTGGAAGACGAGGTGGTGGATGACATAGTAACTGATCCAACCTGGCAGGAGGACATGTAGAGCGAGGACAGCAGCACACAGGGGGAGGGAGGCAGAGCACCCCAACAGGCAGGAAGAAGCAGTGTGGTAGCCACAGAAAGAAGGCAGGCAACCGTTCCCCGTCACACCAACACGAAGAAGTTGCCATTACCACTGTTAGGTCTTCCCGAGTCTGGTTGTTTTTTAAAGACTCTGCCGATAACCCCAAAAATTTGCACCACCTGCCAGGCCAGCATCAGCAGGGGTGGCAAAACGACCAGCCTAACCACTACCAGCATGATCAGGCACATGGCAGCAAAGCACCCGACTTTGTGGGCCAAACCCCAGTGTCCAGGAACAGTGTCTGTGAGTGGCACCACTGCTTCTTCCGCTGTTGTGCATGCAAGCCAATCCCCTGTCCATGGTTCATGCGAAGATGCCTCCTGCCCTGCATCTATCATTGCACACTCTCAAGTAGCATCATCAGGTAGCACTTCCACGTCCTTGTCAGTTGTCCATACCCAAGTCCTTGTAACGCAAGCGCAAATACACAGCCAATGGCACAGGCCACACTACTAAATTCCCACATTTCGCGACTGCTTGCGCTAGAAATGTTGCCTTTTAGGCTCATGGAGACGGAAGCATTCCACAACCTGATGGCGGCGGCCGTTCCTCGGTACTCGGTCCCCAGACCCCACTATTTCTCCCTGTGTGCTGTCCCCGCATTACACAAGCACGTGTCCCAAATCATTAGCTGTTTTCCCCCCAACAACGCAGTTACTGGGAAAGTCCACCTAACCACGGACACATGGACAAGTGCTTGTGGGCAGGGATGGTACATCTTGCTGACGGCACACTGGGTTAACATAGTGGAAGCCGGGACCCAGTCGGACCTTGGGAGGGAACACATCCTCCTGCCGCCAAGGATCTCAGGCCCTAGGTCAATCAGGGTTGCCCCCACAGTCTACAGTTCCTGCACCTCATTGTCCTCAGCCTCCTCCTCCTCTTCAACCTCCATCTCCGAAATGACCACATCAGTCACAAGCTGGAAGCACTGCAGCACGCCTCGGCCAAGTGGCAACAGGCTGTGTTGAAGCTAATATGCTTAGGTGACAAACTGCACAATGCTGAAGAGTTGTGGACAGCTCTTAAAGAGCAGGCAGATCTGTGGCTCACACCGCTGAACCTACAGACAGGCATGGTCGTGTGTGACAATGGCCTGAACCTGGTGGCGTCTCTGAGGCGAGCTCACACACGTACCATGCCTGGCTCATGTGCTTAACCACATAGTTCAGCGATTTCTCAAATCCTACCCGGAGCTGTCAGATCTGCTTGTTAAAGTACGCCGCCTGTGTGCCCATTTTAGAAAGTCACCTACAGCTTCCGCCGCCCTTGCCGTGTTTCAGCATCGTTTGCAGCTTTCGGCTCACAGACTGGTGTGTGATGTCCCCACGCATTGGAACTCTACACTAGAGATGTTGGGAAGGATTTGTGAGCAGAAGAGGGCAGTTGTTGAGTGCCAGCATCAATAAGACCGTCGGTATTCAGTTCAGACTCCACACATAAGACCTCAGGAGTGGACATGAATGTCAGACATAAGTACGCTGCCTTTCCCATGAACCTCGTGTTCTCAAAATTTTGGGTGACAGTCATTACTGGTTGGTGACACTTCTAGACTCACGCTACAAGGAGAACTTTATATCTCTTATTCCTGAGGCGGACAGGTCTACAAAAATGGGGCAGTACCAGAAGGCCCTTGTTGCGAAACTATTAAAAAAATTCCCATCTGAAAATGCTGGCGGCAGAGGTCATAGTTCGTTGGACAACCAAGGACTACAGACGAGAGAGACACAACTCCAATCCAGCAGAAACAGGGGAACACTGTCAAAATTCTGGGAGTATTTTCTCAGCCCCTCCCAGCGCACAGGCCCTGAGGCGCGGGGTACTCTCACAAGGAGTGCAAAGTTTGGGAAGATGCTGAGGGAGTACCTTGCTGACCGTACCAATATCCTCCGTGATTCCTCTGTGCCTTATAATTATTGGGTATCCAAGGTGGATACATGGAATGAACTGGCTCTCTATGCCTTGGAAGTCCTGGCCTGCCCTGCCACTAGCGTTTTATCAGAGCGGGTTTTTAGTGCCGCTGGTGGAATAACTGATAAGTGCCTCCGCCTGTCAACTGAAAATGCTGACAGGCTGATGTGACACCCCAGGGGTCTGGTTGTCACAGTGATAGAGATATTACGTCTGAGAGCAGGTGGGAGGTCCTTTGGTCAGGGATCCTGTGCATGCCACACCTCCTGCCCAGCCTTGGGAGGGGAAGAACTTCCCCTGTATAAACCCGGGGCTGAGGCAGAGTGATTGAGTCCAGGAAGAGCAGAGACAAGAGCAGCATAGGAAGCAGCAGAGTCACAAGGAGTCAGGGGCTGGCAGCTAAAGAGCTCGCCCTGACTAAGAAGATTCTTTACCGGACCCGGAGTCCGAGGCTGTGGGGACTAACTTCTACCCAGCAGCAGAATCCGTCAGGCAGGGGATTTCAGGTCCCCTGGCCCAGAAGCCCGAAGGCCCCGAGTCACCGGCCATACGGGTGAGCACCACACGGTACACTCAGGGACGTGGGCTACTTACATCAGCTTCTAGCAAGGTAGCCAGAAGAGTACAGTCAGCTTGGGAGGCCTACAACTACGCCTGGCCAGGGGAGATCCCATCTGCTCAAGGACTGACCAGGCCCCGTTCGCTAGCAAGTACTCCGGGAGGGTCTATCGTTGTTATCAGTAAAGACCCTGAACGCTACCATACCGTCTCTGAGTGGTTCCTGCTACCCCCATCATCCACGTCGGCTGCCCTGAGGCCATACCCCTCCCGTTGGGGGTTATACTATCACGCTGCACCATCCTTCCACCGGCCTCAGCGGTCTGCCCTGCAGCAGCAGCCCCCTGGCTGCATTCAACGGGTGGCGTAGTCATCAACCGTTTTCTACCGCTAACAGACTGCCGTCCAGTTTGACTCCCTGGGCACGGACCGGGTCACCGCCACGAGACTACAACCCTAAACAGATCCGGCTCCGGGTAAGCTCCCGCGTGCGCAACGCAGCGCGACACAGGCCCAGGGGCGCGTCAACTTTGGCGTAGTCGGCAGGATCACGTGCCCGCAACCACCGGGTACTGCGTGCCTGAAAAGCAAAGACTGTTCAAACTTACCAGTGGTGAAGATTCCCGCCATCGGTGAAGATTCCCGCCATCCGGCGCCATCTTCAGCCTTCTTCCCGCCATCGGTGAAGTTTCCCGCCATCCGGCGCCATCTTCAGCCTTCTTCCCGCCATCCGTGGAGTTTTCCCGCCATTGGACGCCATCTTGAGGACGCCGCGCGGGAAGAAGAGGGGCGTGGACTCCGAAAGCGCGCGAGAACTGAAGCCCCGCCTCACGTCCGGACGTTGCGTAAGGTCCTGGAAGGAGCCCAGCAGACGCCGACGTCACAGGAGCGCGACGGAAGGTCCTCAACCCTGACGATCCACTGCGGAGCCGCGGCCTACGGAAGAGGATCATCGCAAGGTAGGCCACGGTCCACTAGGGGGGAGGAAGATGTCGGATACGGAGGAGAGCTTCACTACCTCGACCCCCGCCAGCGCCACCGCTGCTGCAGTTATGCCCTTCACCATGCCATATATCCCGGGAGCAGCTTGGCTACCCCAGTACTCAGGGGAGTCACATACCCTGCATGACTTTAGAGAAAAGCTGGATAGCCTCTTCCAGGTGTACCCCCTCACAGAAGAGCAAAAAGTGAGCATCCTGGTGGCCCAACTAATCGGGGCAGCCAAAAGAGAAGTAAAATCTTGGCCACCTGGGAGGAGGACTGTCGCAGAGATACTAACCCGGCTGAGGGACACCTTCGATACCCGCACCTCAGCCGAGATCAAGCTTAGATTCTACGGGTGCAAGCAGCGAGCGCATGAGAGTATAAGGGACTATGCACTAAACCTACAAGAGGCCCTGAGGGCCATAAAGCAGACCGACCCTGATGGGGTGGGAAACGAGGACAGGCTGTTGACTGAACAATTTATAGAGGGTTTATATTGCAATGCCCACCGAACCCAGTTGCGGGCAATGGCCTTACAGGATCCCCATCTGGACTTTGCACAGTTCAAGGATAGAGCTATCCGGGTGCTCCGAGAACCAGCACCGGGTGGCGTTGTGACCCACAGGCGCCCAGCTATTACTTACCACCAGGAGGCGGCGCCCTTGTCGGCAGGGCCTGTGGGAGCTGATGCGCAGGCTTTGGACAATGACCCGGCTCCAGACCTACACCATCAGGTCCAAGAGCTAGTTAAGAGCGTTGCTGCGCTAACCCGAACTGTGCAGTCTTTACAGGTTTCCACTCCAGGGAAGATCCAGCTGGCATCCGGACCGGAGGACATCCCGTGGCGTCGACCAAGGAGGACCCCACCGGCCAGAGGAAGACCCAGTGACCGATACAGCGAGGACGGACGACCCATCTGCCGCCGCTGCAATCAACCCGGACATATGGAAAGGTACTGTTCTTTAAACGGGCACAACCTGGGGTAGAGGGCCAACCCCCAGGAAAAAGATCACCAGGCCCATCGAACTGGCGCGACAGATATGTGGGAGGACGTCCAGTCTTGCCTGTGGTACTGGATGGCATTCCCATGAGTGCCCTACTGGACACCGGGTCACAGGTCACCACCATCCCGTACGTGCTCTTCAAGCAGTACTGGAATGACTCGGATATTACCCGCTACCCTGACGACGACTTGAGTATCATCGCCAGCAATGGTCAGCCCGTGCCACAGATCGGATTTAAAGAGGTGACCATCAAAATTGGTAGAGTCGAACTGGCCGCACAGGGACTGATCATTGTAGACATTGACAAACATGAGAGTCACCCAAAGATAACTCTAGGAACTAATGTAATTGAAAATTGTCTTGCAGAGGTGATTTTCCTTTTACAGCAGGTTGCCAAGAATGCCAGCTCCGGCGAGCAGCGGGTGCTCCAGAAAGAGATCCGGGCACTGATGCAACGGCAACAAGTGGAACTCTCCGGCGGTGAGATTGGTAGCGTAAGAATGTGTGACCCTTTTCCTATTGCCATGCCCCCAAAAAGTGAAATGATGATTTGGTGCCGGGCAGCTATTGGTCTGAGAGGTAGAGATTACCAGGCAATGGTAGAACCAGTTTACTCAGATAGTAGGCCCACCATTTTGACAGCACGGGGGGTGGTCAATGTACGCCATGGGAGGGTGCCCGTTCGCATAATAAATATCGGGGAGAGGGAAGTGTACCTGCCCCGGTATGCCACGCTAGCCAAATTATATACCACTAATCAAAATTCTATACAATTTGTGGAACCCTTGCCTCCATCTCACCCGGAGGAAGGTAACGGCTCTAAGAAAGACATGGAGGACTGGTGTCAGCAACTACATCTGGGTACTGACTCAACTCCCTCACACCAGAAACAAGGAGTCTATCGGGTGGTTCAAGAGTATGAGAGAGTGTTTAGTAAACACCCGTTAGACTTCGGGCGAGTCAAGGGGGTAGAACACCGCATCCCCACGGGAGATCATCCTCCCATAAAAGAGAGGTATCGACCCGTACCCCCTGCACATTACCAACACGCCAAGGGGATGCTTAGAGACATGAAGGAGGCTGGGGTAATCCGGGATAGCTGTAGCCCCTGGGCAGCCCCACTAGTTTTAGTCAAAAAGAAAGACAACACCATGAGGATGTGTGTAGATTACCGGAAAATCAACCGTATCACACACAAGGATGCGTACCCCTTACCAAGGATAGAGGAGTCATTGGCTGCTTTAAGATCTGCTAACTTCTTCTCTACCTTGGATCTCACTAGCGGGTACTGGCAGGTTCCTGTAGCAGAGGCAGACCGGGAGAAGACTGCATTCACCACCCCGATGGGACTTAGTGAGTTCACCTGCATGCCGTTCGGACTCTGCAACGCCCCAGGAACCTTCCAACGATTAATGGAGTGCTGTCTGGGCCACAGAAACTTCGAGACGGTCCTGTTGTACCTGGACGATGTCATCGTATACTCCAAAACTTACGAGGACCACCTGAAACACCTGGCGGAGGTGTTCGAAGCTCTGGCGAGTTATGGCCTAAAGGTGAAACCCTCCAAGTGTCACCTCCTGAAACCAAAGGTGCAATACCTGGGACACGTGGTGAGCGCTGACGGAGTGGCTCCCGACCCCGATAAGATCACCGCAATTAAGGGATGGCCAAGCCCCTCCAGCGTAAAAGAAGTGCGGCAGTTCCTAGGGTTGGTAGGCTACTACCGAAGGTTTATTCCCGGTTTCACCAAAAAGGCAGCGCCTATGCAGGACCTCCTGATAGGCCAGTCCCGGAAGGCCAAGAACCAGAAGCCGCCCTTCAAATGGGAAGAGCTAGAAGAAGAGTCCTTCCGCCAGCTGAAGATGGCCCTCACGGGGGATGAAATCTTGGCGTACCCAGACTATAGCCAGCCCTTCATCCTCTACACCGACGCCAGTAACATCGGGCTAGGAGCCGTACTATCCCAGATTCAGCAGGGGAGAGAACGAGTGATCTCCTATGCCAGCCGAAAACTGCGACCCACCGAAAGGAACCCCGAGAATTACAGCTCATTTAAGCTAGAGTTCCTGGCCGTGGTATGGGCAGTCACCGAGCGCTTTAGGCATTACCTCGCTTCTTCCCGGTTCACCGTATACACGGATAACAACCCGTTGATACACCTGGACACGGCAAGACTCGGTGCCCTGGAGCAGAGGTGGATGGCCCGTCTGTCCAACTACGAGTTTACAATTAAATACCGGGCAGGGCGCTCCAATACCAACGCGGACGCCCTGTCCAGGATGCCCAACCTGCCGGACGGAGGAGAAGATCCGGAGGGACTGGAAGAAGTTGAACTCCCTGCGTTCCACCGTCATGGGACTATCCAGTATTCCCACCGGGTAAGGAGTAAGCAGGCTGCTACGTTGAACCCCTTACCTCACTACAACTGGGCGGAAACGCAAGACAGCGACCCTGCCGTCCGACTGGTGAAGGAGATGCTGACTCGCCCGGAGGCTAGCCTGGAATCAGACGCTCCAGAGGAAGCCAAACAACTATGGGCAGAGAAGAGTCGACTGTTCCTTTACAAGGGGAAGTTGTGCCGCAGAATGGTTAACTCCAGGACGCATGAACTACTCTGGCAAGTAGTGGTGCCACGAAGAGACGCAGCCATGGTGATGGAGGCATACCACGACGGAGCTGGACACTTCGGGTGGAAAAAGCTGGAGTTCCTGCTGCGCGAGCGGTTCCACTGGGTAGGCATGAGGGGAACCATCGAGAAGTGGTGCAGAGACTGTGGCCCGTGCAATCTGAGAAGGAAGGACCGGGCCAGCCAGAAGACTCCCCTGCAGTCCATCGTCACCCGGCAACCGTTGGAACTGGTGGCCTTGGATCATGTAAAACTGACCCCCAGCAGAAGTGGCTACGTCTACGCGTTAACCATCGTGGATCATTACTCCCGGTTTCTGGTTGTCGTCCCCGTCAAGGACTTAACGGCTCGAACAGCAGCTAGAGCCTTCCAGCAGCACTTTTGCCGCCCACACGGGTACCCGGACCAAGTGCTGACGGACCAGGGACCTGCCTTTGAAGCGGAGGTCTTCCAGGAATTCTGTAATCTGTATGGCTGCCGGAAGATAAGGACGACACCCTACCATCCGCAAACTAATGGACTTTGTGAAAAAATGAACCAGGTGGTAATGGATCTTCTAAAAACGTTGCCCCTGGAAGAACGCAGTCTGTGGCCTGAGAAGTTGCCCGATCTGGTGGACCTATACAACCACATCCCGGTAGGTTCCACCAACTGTACCCCGGCTTACCTAATGAGGGCAAGACCTGGTAAGTTACCTGTTGACCTGGAAATGGGAGTCCTGACGCCCGAGGACACTTCACCAGAAACAGACTGGGACACAGAGAGGCAGCAGCAGTACCGGAAAGTACAGGAGAGCGTGGAGCGAAGTCTTTGTCAGGCTAGGGAAAGACAAGAGAAGACTTACAACCAGTATGCTCCCGCTGTTCCCCTGGTACCCGGAGAGCAGGTCTTGAAGAGGAAGAGACGGCTCCACAAGTTGGACGACCAGTGGGAGAAGGACCCGTACACCGTACTGCCCTCAAGCCACGAGAACCCGAAGGTCTGTACCATCAGTAAAGACGGAGGGGAAACCACAGCCATTGTATCCCGGGACCACCTGAAGAAGTGCCCCGAACAACTGAGGAACCCTGAGGAGGAACAGGAAGACCATCGACCCGTGGAAGAAAGGGAAGATATGGTTAGTACCGTGCTCGGGGACTTCCCTCGGTCTTGGACTCAAGTCAATGGTGCAGTTGTGGTACCCGTACTCACCTTCCTCCAACCATCATCCCAAGAACCTACGGAGCAACGGGTAGAGCTGGAAGAGCAGCCGGTCCAGGAGGCAGAAGACTCCACCCAAGCGGAACGGGAGAATCCACCCTCTGCTTATAGTGAGCCTGCCGTACCCCTAGTGAGACAAAGAGCCGGTAGACAGCTGCCCAGTTTACCCTTGACAGCTCCTACACCCTGTAGTTCAGGGCCAGACAGTCAGCTCCGTAGGTCCACTAGGGCCACTAGAGGCCAGTTACCCGCACGTTGGAGGATCTAAATGTTTAAGTTGTTTTACAATGTTTACCTGTTTATTGTTGCTTGTGTGTAATTTTGTGTTTCTAGTTGTTTTTAGGAGTCTTCGGTGGATTTACCGGGAATCCTTTGTATATAGTTGGAGCGTAACCCAGGATGGACTAGAGACTGTTAAGGACTCGGGGTAGGACAGACCCCTACCTGGTTACGTCTCCCTGTGTTGGTGAAATGGACACCTTTGCTTTTCTTCAAAGACTGCACCCGGTTGCGGACATCCGTGACCATCTTATTGTGTTTCCTTATTGTATTTTATTGTTCTTTGATATACCTTGTTATATTTTTCTAAAAAATGTTTAGTCCCGGAGTACTAAATTTCACTAGGGGGGAGTGTGACACCCCAGGGGTCTGGTTGTCACAGTGATAGAGATATTACGTCTGAGAGCAGGTGGGAGGTCCTTTGGTCAGGGATCCTGTGCATGCCACACCTCCTGCCCAGCCTTGGGAGGGGAAGAACTTCCCCTGTATAAACCCGGGGCTGAGGCAGAGTGATTGAGTCCAGGAAGAGCAGAGACAAGAGCAGCATAGGAAGCAGCAGAGTCACAAGGAGTCAGGGGCTGGCAGCTAAAGAGCTCGCCCTGACTAAGAAGATTCTTTACCGGACCCGGAGTCCGAGGCTGTGGGGACTAACTTCTACCCAGCAGCAGAATCCGTCAGGCAGGGGATTTCAGGTCCCCTGGCCCAGAAGCCCGAAGGCCCCGAGTCACCGGCCATACGGGTGAGCACCACACGGTACACTCAGGGACGTGGGCTACTTACATCAGCTTCTAGCAAGGTAGCCAGAAGAGTACAGTCAGCTTGGGAGGCCTACAACTACGCCTGGCCAGGGGAGATCCCATCTGCTCAAGGACTGACCAGGCCCCGTTCGCTAGCAAGTACTCCGGGAGGGTCTATCGTTGTTATCAGTAAAGACCCTGAACGCTACCATACCGTCTCTGAGTGGTTCCTGCTACCCCCATCATCCACGTCGGCTGCCCTGAGGCCATACCCCTCCCGTTGGGGGTTATACTATCACGCTGCACCATCCTTCCACCGGCCTCAGCGGTCTGCCCTGCAGCAGCAGCCCCCTGGCTGCATTCAACGGGTGGCGTAGTCATCAACCGTTTTCTACCGCTAACAGACTGCCGTCCAGTTTGACTCCCTGGGCACGGACCGGGTCACCGCCACGAGACTACAACCCTAAACAGATCCGGCTCCGGGTAAGCTCCCGCGTGCGCAACGCAGCGCGACACAGGCCCAGGGGCGCGTCACTGACTCTTATGAAAATGAACAAGGGCTGGATTGGGCCAGACTTCTCAACACCACCGAATGATAGCAGCGTAACATAAACTCAAGTCCAGTGTCTTTTTTTGGGAGGTGTATTCCCATGCACCTTTTCACACCCACACATGGGTATACGCTTCCTGATTTTGGCTATTTGCTCTTATCCTCCTCGTTCTCCTCATCCTCATCCTCCACCACCGTATCATCAAGGTGACCGTGGTCCGTGATGCAACACCCACATAATTTTTTTAAAGGGTGTTTATGATGCCCGTGAAAAAAAATTTTTATACAGTATGTTCATGCATACACCCCCAGGGGTAAATGTTTGTGTAGCGCCGGCGTCCCTGCCCTCTGCTAGGCAGGGACGCTGTTCCCCTCACCCCTCTGCTCCGAGCCCGGCATCCTCCTCCCGCTCTGCTGGCAGCGCGCGCTCCTTCCCGGCCACTGTGCTTAGGGCGCGCGCGCGCTCCCTCCCTCTTAAAGGGGCCGCGCGCGCTGTCCTAAGGAGTCCCCGGCCAATGGCCGGAGGACTTCACCATATATAAGGCACCTCCTCCAAAATGGAGGTGCCCGAGCAATGTTGTTGCACTGTTCACTACTCTGCTTCAGCCCTCAGGTCCCGTTGCCAGTTACCTGCCAGATTCCTGCCAGTTTGCTGTCTGATTCCTGCCTGATATTCTGCTTACCTGCCTGCTAGCCTGAGGTCCGACGGTCTGCCTACCGACTCCTGTCAGTCTGTCTAAGGACCAGCTTGCCCGCTCACCTGGGAGCGCTCCTCTGCTACCTGCCTGCTAGCCTGAGGTCCGACGGTCTGTCCTCCAACTCCTGTCAGTCTGTCTATGGACCAGCTTGCCCGCTCACCTGGGAGCGCACACCTGCTACCTGCCTGCTAGCCCACCTGGAGGCTCCGCCGTCACGTGCTGTGACCACCTGCCATTCCAGAGACTCCTGCCCGCTCACCTGGGAGCGCACACCTGTTACCTGCCTGCTAGCCTACCTGGAGGCTCCGCCGTCACGTGCTGTGACCACCTGCCATTCCAGAGACTCTCGCTTGCTCACCTGGGAGCACACATCTACCATCTGCCTGCTAGCCTACCTGGAGGCTCTGCCATCACAGGTCGTACCTACCCTTCATCCAGAGACTGCCCCGGTCACTTGCCATGACCTCCTGCCCGTTCATACAGAGACTGCTCCGGTCACTTGCCGTGACCTCCTGCCCGTTCATCCAGAGACTGCCCCGGTCACTTGCCGTGACCTCCAGCCCGTTCACTCAGAGACTGTCCCGGTCACCTGCTGTGACTGCCTGCCCGTCTTCCCTGGTCGCCACCCGCTCCCTTACAAGGACCGCCCCCTTGTATAGTAGCTCAGAGGTTCCGCCTCCCAGACCCGTTACAGTTTGCTCGGGCCATGGAACCCGGTGGCACCCAAGCTCCCTCACTCTCGGACCTGTGTCATGAACTGTCCCGTCAGAGGTCCCAACAGGAGTCCATCCTGGGTCACCTGCGGAATGTCAATACTCGCCTGGACACTCTGACTGCTCCACCAGCAACCACCGCCAGTGCCATGACTCGCAATCCGGCAGCTCCGCTGCCCACCAATACTATGGTATCCTACCCCGGACCCCGGCTTTCTGCACCTCCTCGCTTCGGAGGCGACTCCGCTCAGGCTCGGGGCTTTATAAATCAGTGCACCCTGCACTTTGAACTCCTGTCCCACCAGTTTAACTCCGACCGGGCCAAAATTGCCTTCATGTCCCGTCTCACCGGGGAGGCCCTGGCCTGGCTAAATCCTCTATGGGAGAGAGGAGACCCCCTGGTGTCCGACTTGCCTGCCTTTCTCACGGCTTTCCGGAAAGTCTTTGACGAACCTGGACGGAAGACCTCATCCGTGTCATCTCTGCTACGTCTCCGTCAGGGAAGTCTCACCGTGGGCCAATATGCCATACTGTTCCATACCCTTGCCTCAGAGCTGGCCTGGGATAACGACGCTCTGGTATCTGTCTTCTGGGAGGGTCTGTCCGGCCGTATTAAAGATGAACTTGCCGGTCGAGACATTCCTACCACTCTCGATGACCTAATAACTCTTGCCACCCGGATTGACCTACGGTTCCAGGAGCGTGCCAAAGAAGTCACCCGTGAGAGGAGGTTTCCACGTCTAGCTCCTACTTTTCAGAAATCCGTCACTCCCTCCGTTTCTCCCCAGGTACACTCCCCTGAGCCTATGCAGGTCGACCAGATCAAGATGGTCAAAACCCGTCAGGACTTACGCCGTGCCGAGGGGAGCTGCTTCTACTGTGGCAGTAAGGAGCACCGGATCCGTACCTGCCCGGAGAGGTCGGGAAACGCCTGTGTCTAGGTTCGCTCAGAGAGGTCGACCTAGACAAGAATAAATCCTCTCCATCTCTGCTGCTGTCAGTCTCAATTATCTGCGGGGAGAATCGTTATTTCGAACTAGCCCAACTTGACTCTGGAGCGGCCGGGAATCGTATTTCACAGGCCCTGGTAGAAAAATACCGCCTTCCCACCAAACCTCTGGCTATACCATTATCTGTCGCTGCTGTGGATGGGGGCCTCTTACCACGTCCCATCCAACTCATCACTGAATCCGTAACTCTGCAGGTGGGAATGCTACATTCTGAGAGCATCTCTTTTCATATTCTGCCTGGACTCTCTCACGCCCTCTTACTAGGTCTACCTTGGCTCCAGAGACATGCACCCGTGCTTGACTGGCAGACCGGAGAAGTCCTTCGCTGGGGGCAGGACTGTCATAAGACTTGTTTGGTTCCTGTTCATCCCGCCCGTCCTTCTCCTACCCCAACTAATCTACCTGGACTTCCGATTCCCTATTGGTCATTTGCTGATGTCTTTAATAAAAAGGAGGCAGAGACATTACCCCCTCATAGACCATACGACTGTCCTATCTGTTAGAACCTTGCTGTTAGGTTTTTTTTCCTTTGCTGGTCACATGACCTTGTTGGCCTATTTAATCCTGCTCCGCCCTTCTGGCTTTGCTGGACTTCATTGTATATCTACTTTCTAGCTAGCCTGTGCTCTGTATCTAGCTCTGTTAGTTTGCTTGGTCTACGGACCTCTATGTTCTATCTATTTTGTTTGTTCGTCTGTCTGCTACTATTTCTGTTAGGAGGTGTCCCATATTCCTCCCAGTCCTTAGTACTTGTAGGGATTCCCTCCCCACATCTATAGGTCTCCGTACAGACTAGATTAGGACTTTAGCAGGTCTGATCGCAGGATCAGGTTCCCTGTTACATCGTAGGGATTCAGCTGAGTCCTATAGTAGGGACAGATCTCCTCTCTTTCCTTAGCTTTGGTAGCAGAACATAACAGTAAGTCCAGCCTGCAAATTCTCTAAGGAAAGATTTTTTTTTTTTTGTTCCATCATGGTGTCGGTTCAGGATTTGGCTCATCGCCTGCAGGGACTCTCTCTGGAAGTGGCCGAGCTCCGTCAGCACGTGAGTAACTGTCCTGGAGCATATTTCTTGGAGCCTAAGGTATGTTTGCCGGATTTATTTTTTGGTGAACATCGAGAATTTTTTTCATTTAAAAATGCTTGCTTATTGTATTTTCGTTTGAGACCCAAGTCCTCTGGGGATGAATCCCAGCGCGTAGGGTTCATAATGTCACTTTTGCGCAAAGAGCCTCAGGAGTGGGCCTTTTCTTTGCAACCTAGTGATACATGCTTCAGATCAGTGGATAGTTTTTTTTCTGCTTTAGGATTATTATATGATGATCCTGACCGTGTGGCATCAGCTGAGACTGAGTTGAGACGTTTAAATCAAGGATCAGGTAATGTGGAAAAATATTGTACTCATTTTCGTCGTTGGTCCACTCAAACAGGGTGGAACGATTCTGCTCTGAAAAGTCTATTTCTTGCTGGGCTCAGTGAAAGGGTTAAAGACCTGCTAATTGCTTATCCTACACCTGAGGATTTGCAACAGGCTATGCAATTAGCTATACGGGTGGATAGAAGACTGCGTGCTAGGGTTAATGAGAGCAAATCCTCTGCTATGTCAGTTTCTGGTTATGATAATGTGTGTACTAACAGTGGTGAACCGATGGAGATTGGATCGGTGGCACCTCGCTCTCAAGAAAAAGACCGTCGTTTTTCGGAAGGCTTGTGTTTCTATTGCGGAAAATCTGGTCATTTGATTAAAGGCTGTGAGCTTCGTATGAAGAAAGAAAAAAAAAAGGTCAGTCACGCCCGTATTGCCTGTTTAAATTCCAAGGGTATATTTTTAGCTGCTTCCACGATTGCTCAGGAAAAATTAATGGAATTTCGGGTGTTTGTTGATTGCGGGTCTACACTGAATGTAATTGATGGGGGATTCGTGCAAAAACTCAATTTAAAACCTGAACCTTTATCATCCCCCATTGCTGTGGTTTCTGTGGATGGCTCCCCTTTGAAGAATATTACTCTCAAGGTCAGTGAATTTCCTCTCACTGTTAATGGTGTTCACCATGAGAGATTGGATTTGGTAGTGTTGAATAACTTGCCTTCTCCAGTAATATTGGGTTTGCCCTGGTTAAAATTTCACAATCCTGTACTGGATTGGTCTACCAGTGAAATTAAATCCTGGAGCCATAAATGTTATGACAAGTGTTGTAACGGGCGTATTGCAGCTTTGGATAGGGGAGAATTGCCTGTTCCTATTCAGGATTTTTGGAGAGTTTTTTCTGAGAAAGAATCGCAGGTTTTGCCTCCCCATAGAGACTATGATTGTTCTATTGAATTTGTCCCTGGAGCGATTCTTCCTAAAAGTCGTTTATTTAACCTTACTATTCCTGAGAGGAAGGCTTTGGAGGAATACATACAGACAAGTTTGGCCGCCGGTCACATTAGGCCCTCTAAGTCTCCTGTGGCGGTTGGATTTTTTTTTGTAAAAAAAAAGGACGGCGGTTTACGTCCTTGTCTGGATTTTCGTGAGATTAACAAAATTACGGTACGCAATCCTTACCCACTGCCATTGATTCCTGATCTGTTTAACCAGTTATTGGGGGCCAAGTGGTTCTCTAAAATTGACCTTAAGGGGGCATACAATCTGTTGCGCATGAAGGAGGGTGATGAATGGAAGACTGCTTTTAACACTCCTGTGGGTCATTTTGAGAATCTGGTTATGCCTTTTGGTCTTACTAATGCTCCTGCATTTTTTCAGAATCTGATTAATGACATCCTTAGACCTTTGATCGGTAAAAATGTGGTTGTGTATTTGGATGACATTTTGATTTATTCGCCAGATCTGGAGTCTCATTGGCGGAGCGTGCGTGAGGCATTACAGTTATTAATGGACAATTCGCTTTTTGCTAAGCTGGAGAAATGTGAGTTCGCTGTACAGAGAATTAATTTTTTGGGCTACATTATCTCCAGCAAAGGTTTTGAGATGGATCCGGTTAAGGTTCAGGCTGTGCAGGAATGGCCTAGGCCTATTGGTTTGAAATCGATACAGAGGTTTTTGGGTTTCGCCAATTACTATAGAAAATTCATAAAAAATTTTTCTAGTATTGTCAAACCTCTGACTGATCTCACCAGGAAAGGTGCTGATGCGGTTCAGTGGTCTTCTGAGGCCATTGAAGCTTTTGTGTATCTCAAGGAGAGGTTCACCTCTGCTCCCATCCTTATGCAGCCTGATGTTACTAGGCCGTTTTTGGTTGAGGTTGATGCTTCCTCTGTGGGGGTTGGCGCAGTATTGTCTCAGGATAACGGGGATGGATTACATCCCTGTGCCTTTTTTTCAAAAAAATTTTCGGAGACTGAATTGAATTACGATATTGGTAATCGGGAATTATTGGCTATTAAACTCGCATTTGAACACTGGCGCCACTTCTTGGAAGGTGCGGAATTTCCCGTTCAGGTTCTTACGGATCATAAAAATCTGATATATCTTGATGCTGCCAAGCGCCTGAATGCCCGTCAGGCTAGGTGGGCACTGTTTTTCTCGCGGTTTAATTTCTCCGTTACTTACATCCCTGGTACTAAGAATGTTAAGGCGGATGCCTTGTCTCGCAGTTTTTCTCCCATAGTCGGTGCTGAGAAAGAGGAAAACATTTTACAAGAAGGTGTTGTGATAGCTGCTTTAGACTCCGTTTTGGAAGATGAGATTCTTAAAGCTCAGGAGAATGCCCCATCTAACACTCCTCATGGGAGGTTGTTTGTGCCTGGGACCTTTAGGAGAGATTTGTTTGTTGAGTGTCACGAATCTCGGTTGGCAGGTCATCCCGGAATCTCTGAGACCAAGAGACTGGTGGGTCGCAGTTTTTGGTGGCCTGGATGGCAGAAGGAAGTCATTAAGTGGGTGCGCCAATGTACTATATGTGCTAGATCTAAGTCCTCACATACTCCTGCTGCGGGGTTACTTTGTCCTTTGGAGGTCCCCAGTGCTCCTTGGACACATTTGGCTATGGACTTTATAACTGACCTTCCCCCCTCTGAGGGTTTTACTGTCATCTGGGTGGTCGTGGACCGTTTTAGCAAGATGTGTCACTTGGTTCCCTTCGTCAAACTGCCCTGCGCTAAAACTCTCGCTAAGGCCTTTGTCAAGGAAATTGTCAGACTTCATGGCGTTCCTACTGACATTGTTTCTGATAGGGGTCCTCAGTTCGTGGCTCGTTTTTGGCGTGCCTTTTGTGACAGGTTGGGAATTCATTTGTCGTTTTCGTCCGGATATCATCCTGAATCTAATGGCCAGACAGAAAGGAAAAACCAGGATGTTGAGCAGTTCTTGCGTTGTTTTGTGGCAGACAATCAAGAGGGGTGGTCTGAGTTTCTGCCACTTGCCGAATTTGCTCTGAACAATCATACATCTTCTTCTGCTGGTTGTTCGCCTTTTTTTTGTTGTTCTGGGAGACATCCGTCGTTTGGGTCGTTCTCCAAGTTGGGATCTGCCGTGCCTGAGGAGGAGAATTTTTCCGGTGATTTGGAAAGAGTTTAGACGGATGTGCGTGGTAATCTTCAGGAGGCCAACAGAAAATCTAAAGACTACTTTGATAGGAAACGACAGGAGGTTTTGTTCGCTGTTGGTGACATGGTTTGGTTGTCCTCTAGGAATCTGTGGTTGAGGATTCCTTCTAAGAAATTGGGTCCCAAGTTTGTAGGGCCCTTTAAGGTGCTTCAGGTTGTCAACCAATCTGCTGTTAGGTTGGAGGTTCCTACCTCCTGGAGAATTAATCCGGTCTTTCATGTCTCTCTGTTAAAAAAAGCTGTTGTGTCGGATGGTGACGCCTCTGCCTCTGTTCCTCCGGTGGTGGAGGACGGGGAATATGAAATTTCTCGCATCCTTGACTCTAGACGGTATAGAGGTAGTTTGCAGTATCTTGTGGCCTGGAAAGGTTTCGGACCCGAGGATAACTCTTGGGTGAGGTCAGATGATGTTTCCGCATCCAGACTTATCAGAGCGTTTCACAGGAGATTTCCTGATAAGCCTGGTCCTAGGGGATCCGGAGGATCCTCTTAGAAGGGGGGGTACTGTTAGAACCTTGCTGTTAGGTTTTTTTTCCTTTGCTGGTCACATGACCTTGTTGGCCTATTTAATCCTGCTCCGCCCTTCTGGCTTTGCTGGACTTCATTGTATATCTACTTTCTAGCTAGCCTGTGCTCTGTATCTAGCTCTGTTAGTTTGCTTGGTCTACGGACCTCTATGTTCTATCTATTTTGTTTGTTCGTCTGTCTGCTACTATTTCTGTTAGGAGGTGTCCCATATTCCTCCCAGTCCTTAGTACTTGTAGGGATTCCCTCCCCACATCTATAGGTCTCCGTACAGACTAGATTAGGACTTTAGCAGGTCTGATCGCAGGATCAGGTTCCCTGTTACATCGTAGGGATTCAGCTGAGTCCTATAGTAGGGACAGATCTCCTCTCTTTCCTTAGCTTTGGTAGCAGAACATAACACTATCGACCTGTTACCCGGTACTACGCCTCCCCGTGGGCGTATTTACCCATTGTCCGCTGCTGAGACCCGGTCGATGTCCGAATATATAGAGGAGAATTTGGCCAGGGGATTCATCCGGAAATCTACCTCCCCGACGGGAGCAGGCTTCTTTTTCGTAAAAAAGAAGGACGGCTCTCTCCGTCCCTGTATAGACTATAGAGGCCTTAACCAGATCACGGTGAAGAATAAGTACCCCCTTCCGCTCATTCCAGAATTATTTGATCGTCTGAGGGGGGCTAGAATCTTCACCAAACTGGACCTCCGTGGGGCGTACAACCTGGTCCGTATCCGTCAAGGGGATGAAAGGAAGACTGCATTAAACACCCGGGACGGCCACTATGAATATCTGGTAATGCCCTTTGGTCTCTGTAACGCTCCTGCCGTCTTTCAAGAGTTGGTCAATGACATCTTCCGGGACCTTCTCTACTCCTGCGTAGTGGTGTACCTGGACGACATCTTGGTCTTCTCTCCGGATCTCCAGACTCACCGGAGAGACGTTCGTCAGGTCCTGCTCAGGCTCAGGCAGAATCACCTCTTCGCTAAATATGAGAAGTGCCTCTTTGAGCAGACCTCGCTTCCGTTTTTGGGCTACATTATTTCTCAGACCGGTCTTCGAATGGATCCAGAGAAACTGTCTGCCATCGAGAAATGGCCCTGACCGGAGGGGTTGAAGGCCATTCAGCGGTTCCTGGGCTTCGCCAACTACTACCGCCTCTTCATACCGCACTTCTCTTCCCGGACTGCCCCAATTTCCGCGCTCACCCGTAAGGGCACTAATCCCAGAGAGTGGCCGCCCGAAGCAGAGGGGGCCTTTCTTTCCTTAAAACAGGCCTTCTCTTCCGCCCCGGTGCTGCATCGCCCAGATGGCAACAAGCAGTTCTTCCTGGAGGTTGACACCTCCTCCTCTGGAGCCGGAGCGGTACTTACCCAAAAATCATCTTCCGGGAGAATGGTAACTTGTGGCTTCTTCTCCAAACTCTTCTCCTCTTCTGAGCGCAACTATTCCATAGGAGATCGAGAGTTATTGGCCATCAAGCTGGCATTGGAGGAGTGGCGTTACCTGCTCGAAGGGGCTCTTCACCCGGTAATAATTTACACTGACCACAAGAACTTGGCTTACCTCCAGCATGCCCAGAGACTTAACCCGCGCCAAGCTCGGTGGTCCTTGTTTTTTGCTCGCTTTGATTTTATTCTTCATTTTCGCCCGGCTGACAAAAACATCAAGGCGGACGCCTTGTCCCGATCCTTTCTGGTGTCTGATCTCGAGGAGGAACCGAAACACATCATCGATCCCGCCAGAGTAATGCAGGTGGCTCCCGTGAGTCTAAATCGTCTCCCTCCCGGTAAGACGTTCGTATCAGTACCTGATCGGGAGAAGATCCTACACTGGGGTCACTCGTCTAAACTAGCTGGCCACGCCGGTCAGAAAAAGACCCTCCAGCTTATTACCCGGCACTACTGGTGGCCTACCCTGCACAAGGACGTAATAGACTTTGTTTCTGCCTGTGTGTCCTGCGCCCGCAACAAGGTTCCGAGACATCTGCCAGCCGGTCGCCTCCTTCCGCTCCCAGTACCTGCTGCCCCCTGGCAGCATATAGCAATGGACTTTATAACTGATCTCCCCGTCTCTGCCGGTTGTACGGTCATTTGGGTGGTCGCTGACCGCTTTTCCAAGATGGCTTATTTCGTTCCCCTGCCAGGCCTCCCGTCTGCACCCGAGCTGGCTAAAGACTTTATCCGCCACATCTTCCGTCTTCATGGCCTGCCCCTCCACATCGTGTCGGATCGTGGGGTACAATTCACCTCACGCTTCTGGAGAGCCACTTGTAAACTGCTAGACGTCACCCTGGACTTCTCCTCCGCTTACCACCCACAGTCTAATGGTCAAGTGGAGCGGATCAATCAGAACCTGACCAGTTACCTCCGGCACTTCGTTAATGCCCACCATTCAGACTGGGTGGATCTCCTGCCATGGGCCGAATTTTCTTACAACAATCACGAGAGCGAATCTTCCTCCAAATCCCCGTTTTTTGTTGTCTTCGGTCAGCATCCTCGGATCCCATTTCCCGTCTCCACCTCGGTGGACAATCCGGCTGCGGAATCTCTTGTTAACAAATTTTCCTCCATATGGGAGAGTACCCGATCCGCACTCCTTCTGTCATCCGAGCGTATGAAAAGACATGCTGACAAAAAACGTCTGGATCCTCCTCAATTCCGTCCAGGGGATAAGGTCTGGCTCTCGTCCAAGTATGTCCGGCTCAAGATTCCTTCCTATAAGTTAGGGCCTCGGTTCATCGGTCCTCTGGAGGTCATCAGTCAGATCAACCCGGTGGCCTATAAATTGAAACTCCCGGCCAACTTGCGGATCCCTAACTCCTTCCATGTATCTCTCCTCAAACCTGTGGTACTTAACTCTTTTTCCAAGTCTACAGGTACGCCTCCTGCTCCGGTTTCCGCTGAAAACGAATTTGAGGTAGAGAACATTCTGGCCACCAAAAGGGTAAGAGGGAAGACCTTTTTTCTAGTAGATTGGAAGGGGTTTGGTCCTGAAGAGAGAACGTGGGAGCCCCGGGAGAACATCCATGCCCCTCTCATCCTAGCTAAATTTCTCTCTGGCCTAAAAAAGGGGGGGCCTAAAGGGGGGGGGTACTGTAGCGCCGGCGTCCTTGCCCTCTGCTAGGCAGGGACGCTGTTCCCCTCACCCCTCTGCTCCGAGCCCGGCGTCCTCCTCCCGCTCTGCTGGCAGCGCGCGCTCCTTCCCGGCCACTGTGCTTAGGGCGCGCGCGCGCTCCCTCCCTCTTAAAGGGGCCGCGCGCGCCGTCCTAAGGAGTCCCTGGCTAATGGCCGGAGGACTTCACCATATATAAGGCACCTCCTCCAAAATGGAGGTGCCCGAGCAATGTTGTTGCACTGTTCACTACTCTGCTTCAGCCCTCAGGTCCCGTTGCCAGTTACCTGCCAGATTCCTGCCAGTTTGCTGTCTGATTCCTGCCTGATATTCTGCTTACCTGCCTGCTAGCCTGAGGTCCGACGGTCTGCCTACCGACTCCTGTCAGTCTGTCTAAGGACCAGCTTGCCCGCTCACCTGGGAGCGCTCCTCTGCTACCTGCCTGCTAGCCTGAGGTCCGACGGTCTGTCCTCCAACTCCTGTCAGTCTGTCTATGGACCAGCTTGCCCGCTCACCTGGGAGCGCACACCTGCTACCTGCCTGCTAGCCTACCTGGAGGCTCCGCCGTCACGTGCTGTGACCACCTGCCATTCCAGAGACTCCTGCCCGCTTACCTGGGAGCGCACACCTGTTACCTGCCTGCTAGCCTACCTGGAGGCTCCGCCGTCACCTGCTGTGACCACCTGCCATTCCAGAGACTCTCGCTTGCTCACCTGGGAGCACACATCTACCATCTGCCTGCTAGCCTACCTGGAGGCTCTGCCATCACAGGTCGTACCTACCCTTCATCCAGAGACTGCCCCGGTCACTTGCCGTGACCTCCTGCCCGTTCATCCAGAGACTGCCCCGGTCACTTGCCGTGACCTCCTGCCCGTTCATCCAGAGACTGCCCCGGTCACTTGCCGTGACCTCCAGCCCGTTCACTCAGAGACTGTCCCGGTCACCTGCTGTGACTGCCTGCCCATCTTCCCTGGTCGCCACCCGCTCCCTTACAAGGACCGCCCCCTTGTATAGTAGCTCAGAGGTTCCGCCTCCCAGACCCGTTACAGTTTGTCAGCCCATACACAGTGCATGGGCATTACAAGTATAGGAGACCTGCTCCTTTCTAATGGGAACATTTTTTATGAAGCCCTCTAAGTCTCTTCCAATTGGAATTGGAGTGCCTCCCAATTTTTGGCAGCCCTAGCATTCACTGCATAGGCCAACACTATGGGAGACCCACTTCCTAATAATGGGAACATTTTTTCATGAGGCCCTCTACGTCTCTTCCAAGGGGCATTGGAGTGCCTCCCAATTTTTGGCAGCCCTTGCATTAACTGCATAGGCCAACACTATGGGAGACCCTCTCCTTTCTAATGGGAATTTGTCGTTACTTTGGTCCTGCTCTATGTGTCTTTGAATTATTAGTGGGGTTTTTCCTAAATTTGGTCAGCCGTTGGACTCACTGCATACCCTATAACTGTATAGCAGACCCTCTCCTTTCTAATGGGAACATGTCGTACTCGTTACTGTGGCCCTGCTCTGTGTCTTTAAATTCTTAGTGGGGTTTTTCCTAAATTTGATCAGCCGTTGGACTCACTGCATACCCTATAACTGTATAGCAGACCATCTCCTTTCTAATGGGAACATGTCGTACTTGTTACTGTGGCCCTGCTCTATGTGTCTTTAAATTGTTAGTGAGGTTTTTCCCAAAGTTTGGCAGCCCTTGCAGTCACAGCATGGGCATTACCACTATAGGAGACCCACTCCTTTATAATGGGAACATTTTTTTTACTGAGATCCTCCTCTATGTCTCTTCAAAGGGGTATTGAGTTGCGTCCGAATTTTTGTCAGCCCTTGCAGTCACTGCATACGCAATAACAGTATAGGAGACCCACTCGTTAATAATGGGAACAACAAAGCATAGCCGGCTGATGGCTCTCTAAAAATAGCGAGGGCAGAATGCTGGCCTTTCAAGAATAGTAAGGGCCGCCTGATGGCCCTATAAAAATAGGTTTTGTGACTTTCAGAATACCTCCATCATAAATGAAACAGGATGTGTCTGATGATGTGTCACACACCACATTTCCAGATATGGTTGTAAAATGTTAAAATTACATTTCCCGGTGAATGCATTTTGTCTTAAAAAATAACGTAAAAAAAAACACAGTAGGATCTTTCTTTAGTATAAAAAACAGAGTTGCCAGTGTAACCTCAATGTAATCACATTGTTCAGCTCCTGCATCTCTTCCTCCATCTCCAAAATGACCACATCAGTCACAAGCTGACAGCACTGCAGCACTGCCTTGGCCAAGCGGCAACAAGCATTGCTGAAGATAACATGCTTAATGCTTAATTGATAAACCGCCCAGCGCTGCAGAGTTGTTGAAAGCTGTAACACAGCAGCTTGATCTGTGGCTCTCACCTCTGAACATACAGCCAGGCATGGTCGTGTGTGACAATGGGTGGAACCTGGTGACGGAGAAATGACAGCCGGAGTAGATACGGTTTCCCTCTATGCCAGTCCTTTCACCGAGCTAAAGAATATGGCTGTGGTGAAATACAACTCCCACTGAGAAGCTGTTTCAGATTGAAAAACATTGGGCCCACCAGAGGATTTGATTCTGAGGGCTCACCTTTCTCACCCGCTCAAGAGCCCCATAGCAGCTGCAAAGTTAGCGCTATCATGAACTCTCCTGATGTAGAAGCCAGGGCACACCAAAGTATTCCCTGGTGGGGCCGTCCAACCCTGCCGAGAAGCAGTCCTGGCTAAGAAAAGTGTGTGGGATAGGTTCCCGGACACTCTATGGCTGCTTTTTTACTGAGGTGGAAGGAAACCCACGCAAACACGGGGGGAACATACAAAATCCTTGCAGATGTTGTCCTTGCTGGGATTTGAGCCCAGGATCCCAGCGCTGCAAGGCTTCAGTGCTAACCACTGATCCAATGTGCTGCCGTTCACCCTCTGATATCTAACAGGCTGGAGAAACTTGCACCTACTGCCATGCTATCTTCAGCTCCTTTGTGAGAAACTAATGTATTTGGGCAGTCTACCAAATAAAATTCCTGATAAGGAAATTGGGGATGGCTTCGCTACTGGTACTGGGGGCAGTGCTAATACCATGGCGTTGTACCATAGTTTACTGGAAATATTCCAGGCTGGTAGGAAGAAAGCAAATTCCCACAGAAAAGTACCAGCAGTAATGTTCAGGGACCCGCGCTTGTAGAAGGCGGAGACGATACTGGGAGAAATAGTGGCGGCTGGGGACCGAGTATGGACACCCGGCTGCCGCCGGCATGAGGTTGTGAAAAGCTTCCGCCTCCACGAGCCTAAAAGGCCACATTTCATGTGCAAGCAGCTGCCCAGAAATCTGGCAGTTTAGTATTGCGGTCTGTGTGTGGGTGGGTGGCTGGCTGCATACCTACGCTTGCATTCCAAGTAACAGAAAACTAAGCAGATGATGGCCTCACCTTGGCACTATGAACTCTCCTGAAGGAGAAGCCAGGGCCCACCGGAGGAGTCTCCGGTTCTCTGGTGGGCCCGTCCAACCCTGCCGAGAAGCAGCCCTGGCTAAGAAAAGTGTGGGGGAAGTTTCCCGGACACTATGGCTGCTTTTTTAATGTGGATTGGAAGTGCTTATGCATGTTATTTCTCAAACCGCATTGCTGATCAGGCCATTGCCCAACTCTGTAGTCATGAAATTAAAGGCGCAAAGAAAGATGATTGTGCGTCAAAGCACCACCAACAAGTGCGAGGTGATGTTGGATGGGCTGCCATTTCTTCTGCAACAAGCAGCAGCTGCAAGCTGGGACCGAGTATGGACACCCGGCCGCCGCCGTCATGAGGTTGTGAAAAGCTTCCGCCTCCACAAGCCTAAAGGGCCACATTTCAAGTGAAAGCAGCTTTAGAGGACTTCCTGGGAGAAATGACAGCTGGAGTAGATACGGTTTCCCAAGTCCTTTCACCAAGCTAAAGAATATGGCTGTGGTGAAATACTACTCTCAGCAAAAAAAGGTGTGGACTGGCTCCGTACTGTCCCTGGCCACATTCACTTGACCACGGGTAGGCAGTCCTTCCCAGTAAGTTCACTGGGGGGGGCACAGGTAATGTTGTAGGACCCGTGCTTGTGGAAGGCGGAGACGACACCTGGACAAATAGTGGTGGCTGGGGACCGAGTATGGATACCCGGTCACCGCCGATCTGTGGCTCTCACCTCTGAACATACAGCCAGGCATGGTCGTGTGTGACAATGGGCGGAACCTGGTGACGGAGAAATGACAGCCGGAGTAGATACGGTTTCCCTCTATGCCAGTCCTTTCACCGAGCTAAAGAATATGGCTGTGGTGAAATACAACTCCCACTGAGAAGCTGTTTCAGATTGAAAAACATTGGGCCCACCAGAGGATTTGATTCTGAGGGCTCACCTTTCTCCCCTGCTCAAGAGCCCCATAGCAGCTGCAAAGTTAGCGCTATCATGAACTCTCCTGATGTAGAAGCCAGGGCACACCAGAGGATTCCCTGGTGGGGCCGTCCAACCCTGCCGAGAAGCAGTCCTGGCTAAGAAAAGTGTGTGGGATAGGTTCCCGGACACTCTGTGGCTGCTTTTTTACTGAGGTGGAAACCCACGCAAACATGGGGGGAACATACAAAATCCTTGCAGATGTTGTCCTTGCTGGGATTTGAGCCCAGGATCCCAGCGCTGCACGGCTTCAGTGCTAACCACTGATCCAATGTGCTGCCGTTCACCCTCTGATATCTAACAGGCTGGAGAAACTTGCACCTACTGCCATGCTATCTTCAGCTCCTTTGTGAGAAACTAATGTATTTGGGCAGTCTACCAAATAAAATTCCTGAGAAGGAAATTGGGGATGGCTTCGCTACTGGTACTGGGGGCAGTGCTAATACCATGGCGTTGTACCATAGTTTACTGGAAATATTCCAGGCTGGTAGGAAGAAAGCAAATTCTCACAGAAAAGTACCAGCAGTAATGTTCAGGGACCCGCGCTTGTAGAAGGCGGAGACGATACTGGGAGAAATAGTGGCGGCTGGGGACCGAGTATGGACACCCGGCTGCCGCCGGCATGAGGTTTTGAAAAGATTCCGCCTCCACGAGCCTAAAAGGCCACATTTCATGTGCAAGCAGCTGCCCAGAAATCTGGCAGTTTAGTATTGCGGCCTGTGGGTGGGTGGGTGGCTGGCTGCATACTTACGCTTGCATTCCAAGTAACAGAAAACTAAGCAGATGGTGGCCTCTATCATCATCATGGCCTCACCTTGGCACTATGAACTCTCCTGAAGGAGAAGCCAGGGCCCACCGGAGGAGTCTCCGGTTCTCTGGTGGGCCCGTCCAACCCTGCCGAGAAGCAGCCCTGGCTAAGAAAAGTGTGGGGGAAGGTTCCCGGACACTATGGCTGCTTTTTTAATGTGGATTGGAAGTGCTTATGCATGTTATTTCTCAAACCGCATTGCTGATCAGGCCATTGCCCAACTCTGTAGTCATGAAATTAAAGGCGCAAAGAAAGATGATTGTGCGTCAAAGCACCACCAACAAGTGCGAGGTGATGTTGGATGGGCTGCCATTTCTTCTGCAACAAGCAGCAGCTGCAAGCTGGGACCGAGTATGGACACCCGGCCGCCGCCGGCATGAGGTTGTGAAAAGCTTCCGCCTCCACAAGCCTAAAAGGCCACATTTCAAGTGAAAGCAGCTTTAGAGGACTTCCTGGGAGAAATGACAGCTGGAGTAGATACGGTTTCCAAGTCCTTTCACCAAGCTAAAGAATATGGCTGTGGTGAAATACTACTCTCAGCAAAAAAAGGTGTGGACTGGCTCCGTACTGTCCCTGGCCACATTCACTTGACCACGGGTAGGCAGTCCTTCCCAGTAAGTTCACTGGGGGGGGCACAGGTAATGTTGTAGGACCCGTGCTTGTGGAAGGCGGAGACGACACCTGGACAAATAGTGGTGGCTGGGGACCGAGTATGGATACCCGGTCACCGCCGATCTGTGGCTCTCACCTCTGAACATACAGCCAGGCATGGTCGTGTGTGACAATGGGCGGAACCTGGTGACGGAGAAATGACAGCCGGAGTAGATACGGTTTCCCTCTATGCCAGTCCTTTCACCGAGCTAAAGAATATGGCTGTGGTGAAATACAACTCCCACTGAGAAGCTGTTTCAGATTGAAAAACATTGGGCCCACCAGAGGATTTGATTCTGAGGGCTCACCTTTCTCCCCTGCTCAAGAGCCCCATAGCAGCTGCAAAGTTAGCGCTATCATGAACTCTCCTGATGTAGAAGCCAGGGCACACCAGAGGATTCCCTGGTGGGGCCGTCCAACCCTGCCGAGAAGCAGTCCTGGCTAAGAAAAGTGTGTGGGATAGGTTCCCGGACACTCTGTGGCTGCTTTTTTACTGAGGTGGAAACCCACGCAAACATGGGGGGAACATACAAAATCCTTGCAGATGTTGTCCTTGCTGGGATTTGAGCCCAGGATCCCAGCGCTGCACGGCTTCAGTGCTAACCACTGATCCAATGTGCTGCCGTTCACCCTCTGATATCTAACAGGCTGGAGAAACTTGCACCTACTGCCATGCTATCTTCAGCTCCTTTATGAGAAACTAATGTATTTGGGCAGTCTACCAAATAAAATTCCTGAGAAGGAAATTGGGGATGGCTTCGCTACTGGTACTGGGGGCAGTGCTAATACCATGGCGTTGTACCATAGTTTACTGGAAATATTCCAGGCTGGTAGGAAGAAAGCAAATTCTCACAGAAAAGTACCAGCAGTAATGTTCAGGGACCCGCGCTTGTAGAAGGCGGAGACGATACTGGGAGAAATAGTGGCGGCTGGGGACCGAGTATGGACACCCGGCTGCCGCCGGCATGAGGTTTTGAAAAGATTCCGCCTCCACGAGCCTAAAAGGCCACATTTCATGTGCAAGCAGCTGCCCAGAAATCTGGCAGTTTAGTATTGCGGCCTGTGGGTGGGTGGGTGGCTGGCTGCATACTTACGCTTGCATTCCAAGTAACAGAAAACTAAGCAGATGGTGGCCTCTATCATCATCATGGCCTCACCTTGGCACTATGAACTCTCCTGAAGGAGAAGCCAGGGCCCACCGGAGGAGTCTCCGGTTCTCTGGTGGGCCCGTCCAACCCTGCCGAGAAGCAGCCCTGGCTAAGAAAAGTGTGGGGGAAGGTTCCCGGACACTATGGCTGCTTTTTTAATGTGGATTGGAAGTGCTTATGCATGTTATTTCTCAAACCGCATTGCTGATCAGGCCATTGCCCAACTCTGTAGTCATGAAATTAAAGGCGCAAAGAAAGATGATTGTGCGTCAAAGCACCACCAACAAGTGCGAGGTGATGTTGGATGGGCTGCCATTTCTTCTGCAACAAGCAGCAGCTGCAAGCTGGGACCGAGTATGGACACCCGGCCGCCGCCGGCATGAGGTTGTGAAAAGCTTCCGCCTCCACAAGCCTAAAAGGCCACATTTCAAGTGAAAGCAGCTTTAGAGGACTTCCTGGGAGAAATGACAGCTGGAGTAGATACGGTTTCCAAGTCCTTTCACCAAGCTAAAGAATATGGCTGTGGTGAAATACTACTCTCAGCAAAAAAAAGGTGTGGACTGGCTCCGTACTGTCCCTGGCCACATTCACTTGACCACGGGTAGGCAGTCCTTCCCAGTAAGTTCACTGGGGGGGGGCACAGGTAATGTTGTAGGACCCGTGCTTGTGGAAGGCGGAGACGACACCTGGACAAATAGTGGCGGCTGGGGACCGAGTATGGATACCCGGTCACCGCCGCCATAAGATTGTGGACAGCTTCCGCCTCCACGAGCGAAAAAAGGCCACATTTCAGGTGCAAGCGGCTGTCAAAAATTTGGCAGTATAGTATTGCAGCCTGTGGGTGGGTGGCTGGCTACATACTTGTGCTTGCATTCCAAGGAATGGGGTAGGGACATCTGAACGCTTCACTGGGACAAGGACGTGGACGGTGACTGTTGCAAGTCTGCAACGACAGGTTCATGGCGGGAGGCATCTTCGCATGTGCCAAGGATCACTTCTGATGAACACACTTTTAGGCAGTGACCTGGGAGTCAGAGATGCTTCCAGAGGTCTTCGCCATGCTGTTCCCATGTCTTTTCAGCACTGTATGCATGTGTCTGATGTGTCACACACCACATGGCCAGATAAGGTTATAAAATGTTAAAATGACATTTCCCAGTGAATGCATTTGTCTTGGTTGAAAGCAATGCAAAAGTGCAAAAACACATCAAAAACGTTACGTGTGAACATAGCCCAAGGTGTGGAGGAGTATTTTTGGTTTTGGTTATTTATTTTGCCTTATATACAAGTGACGCGCCCCCTGGGCCGTGGGGTACTCGGTGCCGGGCCGGTCGGTGCAGGGGATGTCACAGTGGCAGTGACCCGGTCCGTGACCCAGGGAGGTCAATAAAAAGGGGATTATAGTTTTTATAGTTTAATGTTCGTGACGCCACCTGTGGTATGCGGCTATAGGGAGCCGCTGCTGCGGTGCAGATCCTCTGGAGCTGATGATGATGCAGCAGAGTTGGTTCAGATCTCCACAGGTAGAGCTAAGCTCCAGAGTGGTGCTGTGATGGTTAATGATGAGGTAGATGTTGCTGTGCAGTGTAGTGCAGGGGATGGTGCAAATAATAATTCTAGGACACAGTGGGGTGCAGTCTTCAAGGTTTACTCGCAGTTGTTGAACTCCAGGTTACCAGTACTAGAGTAACCTCCCACGTCGTCCTGCGTTCACCAAGGAAGGGTTCAGCAATCTCTCAAGTAACTCAGGAGTACTTAAACGGGACTCCGTTCTATGTGCCTTCCTTGGTCGTCTTCCTGCGCTGGCTCTCACCCTCCTGCCCTGCGCCTCACAATCAGTGTCCCAAGCCGGTAGCCTCGGATCTTGTCGGGCGACCTGCAGTCCCCTGGACCCTCTGTGGCCACCTTTTCGGCGATGTAATTGTGGTGGTTAGCAGCTGCACCTTGCAAGCACAGCAGCCTCCGGTTTCTAGCTGAGCCTTGTAGTTCTCCACTAGTTTAGGGGCCGGTCCCCTCTGCGGCCTGATCCCTCTACGTTCCTGCAGATTCGGACGCACGGGTGGCATCCGCCCTTCCCGTGCCCCTAGGATCCCTTCTGTTCCTCCTGGAGCCTTCCCTGCTCCCATCCTCTCTCTCTCTCTTTTCGTGGGCCTCTCAGGCTAGGCCCCACTCCTCTCAACTCCTGCTCCAAGCACTGGAGACAGGAGTCTGGACCTCCTCCACTTCTCTCCTGAGCAGGACTGGCTACTTCTAGATGGTTCCATTCCTTCTTATACTCCTTCTGAAGTGCTCCTGACGCGCCCCCTGGGACATATTCCTTTTTGAGGGGAATACCCGGCACCGGATCAGATGGGGGGTTGTAGTCTCCGAGCGGCTGTGACCCGGCCCGTGCCCAGGGCGTCAAACTCCGTGTTATGTGGCAGTCCTACAGATGTTATTAAGAGTTCTTTTGTGTCGACTACGCCACCCGTTGTGATGCGGTCACTGTGGCCGCCGCTGCAGCAGGGTCCGCTGAGGCTGATGGTGGGTGCGCAGCTTGGTGGGATAACCCCCAACGGGAGGGGTATAGCCTCAGGGGGGACAGGTGCAGAGGATGGGGGTTGTGGTGGTGCAGTGCAGACGGCAATGAAGACAGAGTCGGGTTGTGCAGTTAAGGGTGTTTACTTACTGCAGATGTTGTACTGGTCACTCCAGCTTCGAGTGACCACCCGAGCCGTGCTGCGTCCACCAGGTCCTGGATCCAGCCAACCCCCAAACAAGTCCGGAGCGTGGCCCTGAGCTCTCCTTCTGTCCGTTCTCTGGCCGTCCCCACCAGTGATCCACCTAGGTCCAGCTCCCTCGGGCCTTCTGTTGGGACACCCTTGGCCTTGGGTTCCCTGACCCTTCATGTGGTGTGCCTTCGGGGTGGATGTGATGGGTGGCCGTGGCAGACGCTGCCCACGGCCTCCGGTCTCTGGCTGGGGTGTGTTTTTGCCCCCACCAGCTTGGGTTCCGGTACCCTGATGCCGACTCTTCACCCGGGGATTTAAGTTGGGATCTTGGAGTCCTTTTCTGCTGTTTCCCCCTCTGGGTCTCTCTCTCTCTTCTCCTCTCTCACTCTGGGTCTCTCTTCTCCTCTGCTTGCTGACTTGTTCTCTGCATCTGACCCTGTTCTTAGTTGGTGCCCACCTTATATACACCCTCTATGTGTGAGCTCAGGTGACCAGCACCCAATGAGCTCCTATCTTTACCCAGGCTGCTCCCCCTATCTGCCCCTACACTACTTGGGATGTACCACCCCCCTCCCACTCCAGCCAGGAACAGACTCGGTCGTACCTGCACATTTCTAAGTGGGAGTACCGTTGGTCTGTTCCCCGGAAATGGGATGTGTGTAGTGCATGCAGCCTACCGAGCTCAGTTCCACACTCCATCCTTACCCGGGAGTGGAATATCACACCTCTGGGTTGAGGTGCAATACCCCTGTAGCAGCCGAATCCTCAGGGTGCTACATTCCCCCCTGGTAAATCACAGCACGTCCTCGGGCTGTAAGACATAAATAACACCAAAACATACATTTTTTTTTTTCATAAACATATAAAACATATAAAACATTATATATATATATAACATTCTCGTCGCCTCTGGCTCCTCCTCCGGTCACTGTGCAACGTGTGACCGGGTAAAGTGCGACAGTCTCTCTGGAAAACTGTTTTTCCTATAAAACCAGTAGGGGGCGCTTTAGGAAGCGCAACTATATACAGGGGAAGTTGGCCGCTCTCAGTCCTCGGCCAGGTAAAGGGAAGGGAATGGCTGCTCACAGTCCTCAGCCTGGTATGGTTACGGAATAACGGGTACACAGTTCACTCATGCTGGTCCCAACGGGGACTATATATATGTAGCAACAGTTTCTTTATACCCGGTCGGGTAACTATTTACATCTACTGCTCTGCCGCACTCAACGGCGTCTTCCTCCTGCTCTTTGCTTGTAGCTGGTTGTAACTTCAGACCCGTCCGGGTCCTCTTGCTCCTCCTCCTCGCACTGCAACTCCTCCTCCGTCAGGCGGTGTACGTGGAGGGCATAAGGTCCTTTGGCACACTTGTGCCGGGTAAAGGTGACCTCGTCCCCGATGTAAAGGTCACGACCTCTGTGCCCCTCCGGCAGATGGGACTCCACGTCTCTGCGCGTGACAAAGACGTCGCCGGGGGTGTTGTTGTCTCGGATGAAGCCCCACCCATGCTGCTGGTTGAACTTGATCACTGTCCCGATGGTGCGGGGACAATGCGCTGCACGGGGGTCCCTCCTGGTCCGGCTCTTCTGCTCGGCACTCCGTACTTGGGCCTGCTGTTCCCGGACCCGCCTCTCTCTCCGCTCCCTCGCAAACTCTTCGAGCTGCTGTCGACAACACTCAGCACGCTCCGCTGCAGCTGCCCTGGTTTCCTGAGTGAACCCCATTAGGTCTTCTCCGGTGGGGTCCCACTCAAATTGGGCCTCTTCAAGCGGGGGCGAGATCCGTGCCACGGGCGTCGGAGCCGGAATCAGGGGCTCACACAAGGGCCCTAGTCTCTGCTGCCGTTCCAGCTCATGGAATTCTTCGGGCCAGATGAAGGGCCGCCCGTCCGGCCATGTGAGCTGGCTGAACAAGTCCTCCCCCAGGTGTGGCACCCTTGGTTTTACGGGCGCGGGCGCGGTGGTGGTGGCGCCCGGGTTGCCCAGGCCTTGCGGCCAGGCCTGGGGCACCTGGAAGGTGAAGGGCACCGTTAGGACGGCGGCGCCCTGGGCTACCTGGCCTTGCGGCCAGGCCGGAGGCTCCGCGGAGGTAGGGGGCGCTGTTGGTGATGCGGCGCCCGGGGGTACTAGGCCTTGCGACCAGGCTGGTGGTATTTCCTGCTTTGTCACGCTCCGGGTCGAGGCGCGTGACGTCACAGGGGTCGCTGCGGCGGCTTCCGGTCGGGGCCTAGTCCACAGCGGTGACATGGCGGCTACGGGCACAGCAGGGGGACTTTCGGGCTCTGCGACGGGGAGCTGGGGCAGGTGGGCGGTTTCCCGGTCTGGGGTATAGGCGTCCCCTTTACCTGCCTCCATGCGTTCGGCTCCCTTCTCGGCGCCGTCTCCGGCCTTTGGTCCTCCCGCGCCATCCTCAGAGGCGGTCTGTTTCCTCTTCCAGGGTAGCGTGCTCCGTTGACTGGTCTCAGCTTGCTGGGCCATCTCCCGGCTCCATTCCGCCAATGTCTCTCGCTGTACCCGGGCCATCCTCCGTGCGAGGCCCTCCAGGGCAGTCTGTGCACACTCCCGGTCTCGGGGGAGCTGTGCAAGGACCTCCACTAGGCCTAGTGGGGTCGTGGTTTCTAGCAGGCTCCTGACCAACGGGTCGGTGCTGCTCTGCTCTCCTTCCTCGGTCTCTAGCAGACTCCTGGCCAGCGGGCCGGTGCTGTTCTGCTTTCTCTCCATCTCCGGGCAAGCTCCTCCGCCACTCCTCTCCAAGCTTCTTGCCTCCGGGTGCGCTCGCTCTAGACTCCTCGTTAGACTTCTTGTCTCCGGGTGCGCTCGCTCCAGACTGCTCCAGGCGGCACCCATCTTCGTTCTTTTCTTTCGTCTCCTCCCACTTCGAGGGCGGTCCCGGGGCCACTGGGTGACTGTCAGCTCCAGGGGCGGTTCTTTCACGCTGACAGACACCTCTAGCATCACAGTCTCTGTTGGTGGGGGCGGTTTCCACTTTTGGCGCCATTTTCTGTCCTGGCCCACGATGGGAGGTGGCCTCTTGCCCTCCTTTGGCACGCCCATAATGGCGTCCGCTGCTCTTCCAAGGTGGGAAATCTTCGGATTTGGCGGGAAGCGTCGCCCAGTGGCGGGAAACTCTGCAGATGGCGGGAACAAGCTGGAAATGGCGGACAATCGGCGGGAAACGACCTGTGATGGGGTCCGATGGCGTGGACCCTCCGGAACCGGCGGGAGACTTCTTTCTGAGGTAAACTTGCACTTTTCTTCAGGCACGCAGTACCCGGGTGTTGCGGGCACGTAATCCTGCCGACTACGCCAAAGTTGACGCGCCCCCTGGGACATATTCCTTTTTGAGGGGAATACCCGGCACCGGATCAGATGGGGGGTTGTAGTCTCCGAGCGGCTGTGACCCGGCCCGTGCCCAGGGCGTCAAACTCCGTGTTATGTGGCAGTCCTACAGATGTTATTAAGAGTTCTTTTGTGTCGACTACGCCACCCGTTGTGATGCGGTCACTGTGGCCGCCGCTGCAGCAGGGTCCGCTGAGGCTGATGGTGGGTGCGCAGCTTGGTGGGATAACCCCCAACGGGAGGGGTATAGCCTCAGGGGGGACAGGTGCAGAGGATGGGGGTTGTGGTGGTGCAGTGCAGACGGCAATGAAGACAGAGTCGGGTTGTGCAGTTAAGGGTGTTTACTTACTGCAGATGTTGTACTGGTCACTCCAGCTTCGAGTGACCACCCGAGCCGTGCTGCGTCCACCAGGTCCTGGATCCAGCCAACCCCCAAACAAGTCCGGAGCGTGGCCCTGAGCTCTCCTTCTGTCCGTTCTCTGGCCGTCCCCACCAGTGATCCACCTAGGTCCAGCTCCCTCGGGCCTTCTGTTGGGACACCCTTGGCCTTGGGTTCCCTGACCCTTCATGTGGTGTGCCTTCGGGGTGGATGTGATGGGTGGCCGTGGCAGACGCTGCCCACGGCCTCCGGTCTCTGGCTGGGGTGTGTTTTTGCCCCCACCAGCTTGGGTTCCGGTACCCTGATGCCGACTCTTCACCCGGGGATTTAAGTTGGGATCTTGGAGTCCTTTTCTGCTGTTTCCCCCTCTGGGTCTCTCTCTCTCTTCTCCTCTCTCACTCTGGGTCTCTCTTCTCCTCTGCTTGCTGACTTGTTCTCTGCATCTGACCCTGTTCTTAGTTGGTGCCCACCTTATATACACCCTCTATGTGTGAGCTCAGGTGACCAGCACCCAATGAGCTCCTATCTTTACCCAGGCTGCTCCCCCTATCTGCCCCTACACTACTTGGGATGTACCACCCCCCTCCCACTCCAGCCAGGAACAGACTCGGTCGTACCTGCACATTTCTAAGTGGGAGTACCGTTGGTCTGTTCCCCGGAAATGGGGTGTGTGTAGTGCATGCAGCCTACCGAGCTCAGTTCCACACTCCATCCTTACCCGGGAGTGGAATATCACACCTCTGGGTTGAGGTGCAATACCCCTGTAGCAGCCGAATCCTCAGGGTGCTACACTCCCCTAAACTACTTCCTCCACCCACACCCACTACATGGCTCCACCCTCCAGCTAGGGACCAGGGACTGTGCTCTCCCTTAGGAGCAATCTCGCCCTTCCCTCTGAAGTGGAGTGTAATGGATGCAAGTGTGTGGGTCCCGGGCTGTACTCCATCCTTACCTGAGAGTGAGATACTACACCTCTGGGTGAGATACAGTACCTCTGTGGCAACTGAACCTGCAGGGGCGCCACACAAGTCATTACCCTGGAAAGGATGTTCCTTAACATATTTCCAGGAAAATCCATTTTGGATTTGTTTTTGTATGTTTTATTGTGAGTCCGTAAAAGTCGCGTAATACCTCTGACAATGTTATTGACAGCAGTGACCTGGGAGTCAGAAATGCTTCCAGGGGTCTTCCCCATGCTGTTCCCATGTCATTTGAGCACTGTTCCCATCGATTTAGGCCCTCTGCAGACCGCCGGGGTGAGCCGCCTGAAAAATGCTTGAGTTTCCCATAGACTTACATTGGGCTCATTACTCGGGTCGAGCACCCGAGTATTCCAATTTGCTCGACCCGAGCATCGAGCACCTGAGCATTTTAGTGCTCGCCCATCACTAAAACTGACCAATCAGAGCGACTGTGATATGACACTCTCTATAAGCAACGAGAATGACAAAAGTTGTCAATTTTTTTTTTCATTTCCAGGAGGAATAACCGAATTTGCAAGTTTTGTAGCTTTTTATAGTAAAATTGTCTCGCCCAGGGGGGATATATGGGAGTAACTCGGTACCCGGGCCTTTACCTCCTTCAGATGTCGCGGCAGTCGGCTCCCGGGCCCGTCCTCTGGTACACAATAACGTCATCCAGGTATAGCAGCACTGTCTCAAAGTTCCGGTGTCGCAAGCAACACTCCATCAACCTCTGGAACGTTCCGGGTGCGTTGCAGAGTCCAAATGGCATGCTGTTGAATTCGCACAATCCCATCGGGGTGGTGAAGGCTGTCTTCTCCCGGTCTTCCTCAGCAACAGAGACTTACCAGTACCCGCTAGTGAGATCCAATGTAGTGAAATAATTGGCAGATTTTAGTGCAGCCAGGGATTCCTCTATACGGGGCAAAGGGTATGCATCTTTATGTGTTATTCGATTAATTTGTCTGTAATCTACACACATCCTCATACTACCGTCCTTCTTTCTGACCAGGACCAGGGGAGCTGCCCAGGGGCTACAGCTATCCCTTACTACCCCTGCCTTTTTCATGTCATGCAACATTTCTTTGGCTTTTTGGTAATGGGTCTGTAACGCTCCTTAATGGGTGGATGGTTACTAGTGGGTATGTGGTGTTGTACCCCTTTAACCCTTCCAAATTCAAGTGAGTGTTTACTAAACACCTGCTCATATTCCTGAACCACTCTGTAAACACCGTATTTCTGATGGACAGGAGTGGCGTCAGTCCCAACATGGAGCTGTTGACACCATTCCTCCAGCTGAGCTTCGGAGTCATTGTCCTCCACTGTATCTGGTGGGGTCAAGGATTCCACTGTGTGTATGGCATCATTATTCACAGTATACAGTCTGGCAACAGTGGCGTATCGTGGCAATTTAACTTCCTCCTCCCCACAATTTAGGAGAAGTACGGGTACCCTTCTATTGCGTACATCAACTACCCCTCTAGCAGTTAGGAGTGTAGGTCTGTGTTCTGAGTTGATGGGCTCTACTACCGCCTGGTAGTTCTGTCCCTTGAGACCTATTGCTGCCCTACACTAAATCAGCATTTCACTCATTGGGGGAATCACAATGGGTATCGGGTCTGTCACCCGTACATTACCAATCTCACCACCTGTTAGCTTTACCTGTTGCTGATACAGGAGGGCGCGAATTTCCTTCTGGAGCACCTTCCTCTGCCCTGGTTTGGCAGTGTCAGCAATCTGTTGGAGTAAAAACAACACTTCTCCCAAACAGTTACCAACAATATTTGTACCAAGTATCATATATGGATTTGTATCACCAGGGTTAGATTCTATGACAATCAGTCCTTGGTCCTTTAGTTCCACTCTCCCCACCTTCACTGCCATGTCCTTAACCCCTACTAGGTTAAGAGGAAGGCCGTTGGAGGCATACACAGAGAGATTTGGGGCTGGCGGGTGGAGTTCATCTATGGACCAGTACCTTTTGTAGAGGACATCAGGTATGACGGTTACCTGTGAGCCAGTGTCCAGTAGTGCAGGTGTTGCTATGCCGTCCAGCACGATGGGCAGGAAAGGCCTTCCTCCTACAAACCGGTCGTACCAGCTCGATGGGCCGAGTTGATCTACTCCTGGGTGTCGGCCCTTGGCTCCAGGGTTTGCACATTTAAAGGACAGATCCGTGCAATGTGGACTGCCTTGTGGCAACGGTAACAAATGAGTTCACCTGGTGGGCGAGGGCAGTCGTTGGTCCTCCCACGGGGTGGCGTAGTCCTCCTTCTTCTCCTCATCCAGGGGACATCCTCAGGACTGTCGGCGAGTAGGATCCTTCCATCCGGCTCGGGCTCCGCTTGTAGCTGCAGGGCGCTCAGGACAGTGGTCAGGGTTTTACTTAGCTGACGCACTTCAGATCGTTGGCTGTCCAGCTCGCTGCGGGGCTCTGTTTGCACTTTTGTCTCAGCTGCTAATGAAGGGGCAGTGAGTGCTGTGGCCATTGGGGTGGCCCCACCCTGGTAACGCTGGATAGCAGTATCTGATGTTTCCAGGGGCTGAAGGTCCTTAATAGCCATATCCTTCAGGGTGTCAAAGGGGACATTTGGATGATCTAAGGCCCACCACCGTACAGTTCTGCTCTCCTCCTGGGACCTCAACCCCCGGATGAATTGTTCTGTCAGCATTTTGTTCTCATCATGTATGCTGGCTGGACTAACCTGTTTCAGGGCCCGCAGTGCCTCTTGTAAACGCCAGGCATAGTCCCGGATACTGTCCTCAGGTTTCTGGTTACAGTGATAGAACCTCATCCGAAGATCTGTCTCAGTGCGGTTTTCAAAGACAGTTTGCAGTCTCTTAAATATGATAGATACTGATTCCTGATCTGCGGCTGGCCAGGTTTCAACTTCCTGCTCTGCGGTACCAGTCAATTGTCCCAGCACAACAGCGACTCTCTGTTTACCAGTCATTGAGTACATATCCAGTACACCGCATATTTTCCTTTTGAATCCAGACAGGGTGTCTGGTTTGCCGTCATACTGGGGAAGCCATTTCGCTCCGGGAACGTACGGCAGGGCCATGGGTATCACTGGGGTCACGACCCCTGCTGGTGGGGCGGCCGTTCCAGCCTGAGCAGCGCCGGGCGCGAGTTGAACATCGGGAAGTAAACCGTAGCCTACCTTCTCTTTCTTTTTTGGGTAGGCCGCAGCTCCGCAGACGACGGTCTCCTTCCAGGACGTAACGCTTCCTGGTGCTGCTTCAGAGCGCGAGGCGGGGCTTGAGCTTCGCGTGCTACCACGGTCACGCCTCTCTGGTTCCCGCTGTTACACCCCTCTTCTTCCCGCGCGGCGACGCAGTAATGGTGACGATGTTGTTCGCCACAGTTCAAATACAGTTCAATATGGCACACAGTACCCGGTGGCAACGGGCACGAAATCCTGTTCGTGACGCCAGGAAGAGTGGTGTCTCGCCCAGGGGGGATATATGGGGGAAACTCGGTACCCGGGCCATTACCTCCTTGGGATGTCGTGGCAGTCGGCTCCCGGGCCCGTCCTCTGGGTCACTCTTTAAAAGGGGTTTTAATGTTTTTGTTAACAGTTTGTCTCGTGACGCCACCTGTGGTTTCTGGTAATAGTTACCAGCGCTGCTGCAGACCTCCGGGGGTGATGGGATGGCAGCTGGGATGTTTCTGCTCCCCACAGGTGGAGCGGGCCCCCGGGGCAGAGTTGATAGATGGGATGCAGGTGAGAGATGGCCCGGTCGGGTCAGGGGGAATGACGGACACGCACACAGGGGATTCGCTTCAGTACCTTTACTGGTGTAACGGCAGGTATGGTCCAGGGTACTGCTAGGAAGGGTGCTCTTCAGGACTCTCCCCAGTGAGCGGGTATAAGGCCTCCTGATCCGTGTCTTCCTCTCTCTAAGCTTCTGGCCCGCCTGGAACTTGGCCTAGCTTCTATGTTGTGGTGCTCTCTCACCTGACTGCTTGGTAGTAGGACTTTTCTTTGGCAACCACTATCCCTGGACACTGGGGCCTTTGTGGTTCCTAGTCCTGTATTTGATGGTAGCTTCAGGATGACCAGGGGTCTGGAAGCCTCCTGGTATGCCAGTATTCCCTACTGGGTATAGAGGACCCTGTAGGCGCGGACCCGGTGTCCGGATTGTGTCTTGGGGTGAGCCTGTAATGCTCCTCTGCCTCCTTAACTCCTTTCTCCTCTCTCCTCGCCTCGGCCACACTCGGGGCCCTCAGAACACACACAGCAGCTCACGTGCTGCTTCTTCACTGGTCTAAGTGCCAGCACACTGTCTCTCTGAACTCAACTGCCTGACTCCACCCTCCATATATATATCCCTAACTGGGCTCCCTCTGGTGGTCTGAGGTGGAAACTTGGAGGTGTCTGTTTGTAGTGAGGGCCTCTTGTGGAGAAGTCCGTCCATGCACCCTTTTGGGTCCTGTGGTACCTGTAGTAGCAGGGTGCCATAAAATCATTTTAGATATTTGCTTACACTGCAAAGAGTTTTTTTTTATGAAATAATATTTAAAGGGAATCTGTCAGTAGGATTAACCCTCTTAAGACATGTTTATAGATATATAGGTCGTAGAGAGTTGAATAAAATGATACTTCTGCGATCTGAAGTCTTATTCCAGAGAAAGACATGTTTTCCTAATATGTAAATGAGCTGCTAAGATCTATGGGCCGGACATAGATCTCCCTGTGAATCTGCCTCCAGACATTATTTTAAATAAAAGGGGGAGTTACCAATGTGATACATGTAATGACTGACACTTTTCATAATCACATGCAACTCTGCAGTGAGATCAGAACTAACACAGAACAGCAAAAGTGAACATAATCCCATTCAAAACACATTTGCAGCTGCAGTTGTCCTATCACAGAGCTTCAGCTGTCCTATCACAGAGCTTCAGCTTCCATCTCACAGGCAGTAAGTGTAGGGGGAAGGCAGTGCAGCAGAGCTGATAGCACTGTGAGAAGACAACTGCAACTAAAAATGTTTTTGTAATGACACAAAGTTCAGTTCTGTTGTACTGTGTTAGCTCTGCTGTACTGTGTTAGCTCCGGTGGGCAGTGTTAGCTCTGCTGTGCTGTGTTAGCTCTGTTGTACTATGATAGCTCTTCTGTACTGTGATAGCTCTGGTGTACTGTGATAGCTCTGCTGTGTTGTGTTAGCGCTGCTGCACTGTGTTAGCTCTGGTGTACTGTGATAGCTCTGCTGTGCAGTGTTAGCTCTGCTGTACTGTATTAGCTCTGGTGTACTGTGATAGCTCTGCTGTGTTGTTTTAGCTCTGCTGTACTCTTAGCTCTGGTGTACTGTGATAGCTCTGCTGTGCTGTGTTAGCTCTGGTATACTGTGTTAGGTCTGTTGTGCTGTGTTAGCTCCAGTGTGCAGTGTTAGCTCTGCTGTGCTGTTTTAGCTCTGTTGTACTGTGATAGCTCTTCTGTACTGTTATAGCTCTGGTGTACTGTGATAGCTCTTCTGTGCTGTTAGCTCTGCTGTACTGTGTTAGCTCTGGTGTACTGTGATAGCTCTGCTGTGCTGTGTTAGCTCTGCTGTGCTGTATTAGCTCTGCTGTGCTGTGTTAGCTCTGCTGTGCTGTATTAGCTCTGCTGTACAGCGTTAGCTCTGCTGTACTGTTAGTTCTGGTGTACTGTGATAGCTCTGCTGTGTTGTTTTAGCTCTGCTGTACTCTTAGCTCTGGTGTACTGTGATAGCTCTGCTGTGCTGTGTTAGCTCTGGTATACTGTGTTAGGTCTGTTGTGCTGTGTTAGGTCTGTTGTGCTGTGCTAGCTCTGCTGTACTGTGTTAGCTCTGGTGTACTGTGATAGCTCTGCTGTACTATGTTAGTTCTGCTGTACTGTGTTACTTCTGATCTCACTGCAGAGCTGTGTGTGATTATGAGAGCAGACTGTCAGTCATTACATCAGTAGAATAGAAGGACAGCATCCAAACTTGAGTGAAGTAAAAAAATCTTCTTTTTATTCTGCCAAATACAGTGCAGCGTTTCGGCAATACCAGTCTTTGTCAGTCATTACATGTCTCACACTGGTAGTGCCTCCTTTCATTTAAAATAAGCTCTGGAGCCAGATTCTCAGGGAGATCTATGTCCGGCCCATAGATCTTAACAGCTCATTTACATATTAAGAAAAATGTGGATTTCTCTGGAATAAGACTTTGGATCGCAAATATCAAGGTATCATTTTATTAAGCTTCCTATGACCTACATGCCCATATAGACGGCTTAGGAGGGTTGATCCTACTGACAGATTCCCTTTAAATAGTCCATTAATGTGTGATCTGTATGCAATCTCCAATATTTCTACAAAGTCAACACTATGACATGTGCAGTGATCCAGACACAGAGTTGCAGAACCAGACACAAACAGAAGAAAGTGGGGGACACCCTGTCAGCAACAGCAATTGCCTTTGCCCCTTTTTCTGTTGATCAGTGTTAGGTAGATCTATATATTCTAGAATATATATATACTAACATTCCCCCTCCACAGAGTCATGCTGACATTTTTGGAAAGTAAGGCCATGTTTGAGTGCCCATTTCCATGTCAGGACCGCAGACCCTAATGCTAGGTTTAGGCGTGTACATGATAAAGATTGTGAGGTGCAAATGATTAGACAATATGACCAAAAACGCTCGTTTATTCTTTCAGTCTGCAATCTTTTATTCCTTCATAGATTTTAAGACCCCCTGATGTGCAGTTTTGGAACTTGATTCAAGTTTCAGATTTTTTTCTTGTGGGAGTGTTTCTCCTAGTAATACAGGCCATAAATACGAGGGGCGTTCATTAAAGATTTCCCCTGACCCACTTCCTGTGGACTGGTAGCTATAAAACTTGGCACTTTTATTAGTCCTTCTCTACATACAGTACAGACCAAAAGTTTGGACACACCTTCTCATTTAAAGATTTTTCTGTATTTTCATGACTATGAAAATTGTACATTCACACTGAAGGCATCAAAACTATGAATTACCACATGTGGAATTATATACTTAACAAAAAAGTGTGAAATATCTGAAAATATGTCTTATATTCTAAGTTCTTCAAAGTGGCCACCTTTTACTTTGATGACTGCTTTACACAATCTTGGCATTCTCTTGATGAGCTTCAAGAGGTAGTCACCGGAAATGGTTTTCACTTCACAGGTGTGCCCTGTCAGGTTTAATAAGTGGGATTTCTTGCCTTATAAATGGGGTTGGGACCATCAGTTGTGTTGTGCAGAACTCTGGTGGATACACAGCTGATAGCCCTACTGAATAGACTGTTAAAATTTGTATTATGGCAAGAAAAAAGCAGCTAAGTAAAGAAAAAAGAGTGGCCATCATTACTTTAAGAAATGAAAGTCAGTCAGTCCGAAAAATTGGGAAAACTTTGAAAGTGTCCCCAAGTGCAGTTGCAAAAACCATCAATCGCTGCAAAGAAACTGGCTCACATGAGGACTGCCCCAGGAAAGCAAGACCAAGAGTTACCTCTGCTTCTGAGGAAAAGTTTATCCGAGTCACCAGCCTCAGAAATCGCAGGTTAACAGCAGCTCAGATTAGAGACCAGGTCAATGCCACACAGAGTTCTAGCAGCAGACACATCTCTATAACAACTGTTAAGAGGAGACTTTGTGCAGCAGGCTTTCATGGTAAAATAGCTGCTAAGAAACCACTGCTAAGGACAGGCAACAAGCAGAAGAGACTTATTTGGGCTAAAGAACACAAGGAATGGACATTAGACTAGTGGAAATCTGTGCTTTGTTCTGATGAGTCCAAATTTGAGATCTTTGGTTCCACCCACCGTGTCTTTGTGCGACGCAGAAAAGGTGAACGGATGGACTCTACATGCCTGGTTCCCACCATGAAGCATGGAGGAGGAGGTGTGATGGTGTGGGGGTGCTTTACTGGTGACACTGTTGGGGATTTATTCAAAATTGAAGGCATACTGAACCAGCATGGCTACCACAGCATCTTGCAGCGGCATGCTATTCCATCCGGTTTGCGTTTAGTTGGACCATCATTTATTTTTCAACAGGACAATGACCCCAAACACACCTCCAGGCTGTGTAAGGGCTATTTGACCAAGAGGGGGAGTGAAGGGGTGCTACACCAGATGACCTGGCCTCCACAGTCACCAGACCTGAACCCAATCGAGATGGTTTGGGGTGAGCTGGACCGCAGAGTGAAGGCAAAAGGGCCAATAAGTGCTAAGCATCTCTGGGAACTCCTTCAAGATTGTTGGAAGACCATTTTCAGTGATTACCTCTTGAAGCTCATCAAGAGAATGCCAAGAGTGTGCAAAGCAGTCATCAAAGCAAAAGGTGGCTACTTTGAAGAACCTAGAATATAAGACATATTTTCAGTTGTTTCACACTTTTTTGTTAAGTATATAATTCCACATGTGTTAATTCATAGTTTTGATGCCTTCAGTGTGAATGTACAATTTTCATAGTCAAGAAAATACAGAAAAATCTTTAAATGAGAAGGTGTGTCCAAACTTTTGGTCTGTAGTGTAGGTGCCACCTTGGGACACACACTTCTCCTATCTCTTTAAGCAACTGTAAACGCCTCACTTGTAGAAGTTGACAGGTTGCTCCAAAAGCCACGTTGTGACTTCGGAAATCAGAGTCTCATCATCTGGAAAATGCTTGCCCTTCAAAAATAACTTCATTTTTGGAAAGAGGTGGAAGTCCGATGGTGCGAGGTCGGGTGAATAAGGGGGAGGCGGTAGAATTTCAAAGTCACAGGAGCATGCTTTCTTTTGGGCAACATGTGATTTGTGAACTGGTGCATAGTCTTGCAGAAGGTGGACATCTTTGGTGAGCATGCCACGTCTCTTGGTTTTGATGGTCTCCTGCAATTTCTGCAGCAGTGAAGCATAGTATGCCCCAGTGATCATGGTACCCTTTGCTAGGAAATCCATCAATACTACTCCGTGCTGTCCCAAAATACTGTGAGCATGACCTTGCCTGCCGAGGGTTGGGCACGTGCCTTCTTTGAGTGCGGTGAGTCATTATGCTTCCATTGCATCGACTAGACTTTAGTCTCAGGATCATAATGATGGACCCAGCTTTCATCCTGTGTGATCAGTCTGTTGAAAAAGTCCTCCAGGTTTCCATGGCACATCGTCAATAGAGCCTGAGAGCATTCGACTCGTTCCTGCTTCTGGAAAGGTGTGAGCAGCCGGGGAACCCAGCGAACAGATACCTTATGCATGTGAAGATGGTCTTGGATGATTTTTTCCATGGACCCCACACTAATCTTGACATTTTGGGCTAGGTGGCAAATGGTTACGCGGCGATTTTCTAAAATGGCGACCTCCACTTGCTGGATGGTATGTTCATCAATAGCAGAGTGGGGTCACCCTGGAATTGGAGCTGATTGCACCGAAGTCCGACCACATTTCAATTGACGATGCCAGTTCTTGACTACATCATATGATGGGGAATCATCACCATAAACCTCTTTCATCTCATCGGACGTCTCCTTTGGTGTGCGGCCTTTCAAGTACAGGAACTTGATGACTGCTCTGTATTCCACTGGGTCCATTATCAAACCTCACACCACTTCAGCACCTGTAAAATCAAGACCATTATTAGTTATGAGTTGCAAATTGGCACGTAACCTATAGAGACTTATATCATTACACATGTGAAGTTTCAGCATCCTGCGATAAATAGAAGTGGGTCAGGGGAAATCCTTAATGAACGCCCCTCATATATCAGCACAGCCTCTATCCTGCACTCATTTTCTCTTCATGGGCAGCTTTTCAATAACCTGCTTTCTCTACCCTCTCTGAGACTGTAGCTGCTTTTCCCCCTCTCTACTCTATGGAAATCTGTGTGCAATCCTCTTCCCCTGACTGCTGCTAACTCATACACTGAGAGAAGGGAGAAGGAGAGCAGAGAGTCATCAGAAGCAGGTGCTCTGACAGATTTGCTACATTTCTGCAGATCACTCATCTAGTTAAAGGACTTGCAGACACTCTGTAATAGTAAAATGGTAGAAAATGTTAGGACTATTCAGAAAGCTGCTCAACTTTGCATTTAGGAAGCAAATTAACAGACTTTAAATCCAGTTTATTAAGTCAAATCAAATACATCATGGCTATGATGGTTGCCTGTATGGTGAGTGGAGAAAAGCTAAAAACAAAGCATCAGTGTGCTGCCAACACATCCTCCTGTTATTCCTATACGTAGAGTCATATATCCTATACATAAAGTTTATACATTATGAGCATTAGATAAAAATTGGTCAAAACTGCCAATTTTTCTATTCACTTGTTGCGTGTTTTGCCACAAGGACAGTAGTAATTGAAATGGTTTTGCAAAAAAAAATCAACAGAGCGGCATGACTGATAATAATATGTTGAAACAGATTAGAACTTTTTCATACAAACTGATTATCAGGTGTATCAACATGTAGAAACGTCTGCAGATCAAAGAACAAATGAGCAAATGTTTGTTAAAAGGCTCTGTGGCAGGACGACTTGCTCGGCTCTCCCAGAGGCAGACTCAGGACACACGTTCTCAGGTTACCTTTCTGCTGGATTATTATCTGGCATAAACTCATGCAGGGTTCCGCAGGAAAAATAAACAAGACCCCACTGGGTTAAACGGGAAAATAAAGCAAAGTATAGCTCAGTCCATAGGTGAGCGGGTTCCACCTGCTCTCAGTAGCATAAACTGCACAGGTACAGTCCAGGTAACAAGCTCTGCAGCTTCCACAATACTGTCTGGAGACTTCCCTCTCCAGACCACACTCCACAGGGGAAAAAAAAGGACTGAGCTTTTACACATTGCTCAGCCACACCCTGAGGGGAGGTAGGGGGAATGGCATCCCGCTCTCTTTGCCATTCCCATAAAACCGCACACCCTTTAACAGAGTAAACCTACCAGCATATAACACGCTGGCAGAAACATAAAGTAGGTCTTAGTTCACACAGGAGAGCATCCTGAGTGACACATACCTCCCCTCACATATAAAACCAGTGACACTATCACAGCTCTTACATTTGGAAGAATTGCAAAAGTAGGTGATTATATGCAAAAATATTTCAAAGTACCCCATACCCATAAGATGGCTGTGTGGTTCCAATGAAATTGTCAGGTTACATCCAACTTTATTTTTATGTATGTATGAGGGCTTAAAAGGGTTATTCACAAAATAGCAAGTTATCCCTCATCCTTAAAATATGGGATAACTTGCTGATTGTTGGGGGTCCTACGACTGGGAGAACGGAGCTCCGGAACCGAGTTCTGTAGAGGCTCGTTTTGAATGGAATTAAAGTGTCCATGCTTGGCCTCCAGCCCATCCATTTTCCTTGGGACCATCTAAGAAAACATAGTACTGAGTTCGGCTATTTCAGCATAGAAAGTGTATGGAGCATTAGCACCTCCGCTCTAAAGAGCCACATTCTCATGATCGCTGGGGGTCCTAACGCTCCGTGCCCCACAGATCAGCAATTAATTTGTTATAGCAGTGCTGGCGCCCCTGCACGTGTCTCCTTCCTCTTCTCAGCAGGGAGGCCGGCGTGTTTACTCACCTTCACGCGGCGCTCCGGTCCCCACTGGCTCTGCCTTCTCCCAGGGCCTGCGCACGACACGCAGATCTCCTGGGAGAATGATTAGGGCGCGTGCACTCCCTTCTTAAAGGGGCCACGCAAGCTTCTGTAAAAGTCCCCAGCCATTGGCTGGGAGATATTAGGTATTTAAGGTATGACCCTCAATCGGGAGGTGCCTTAGCAACAAGAGTATCAGAGTTTAGTCCTGCTACCTAGTTGTAAGGTCCTCATACCTGTGCCCCCTGAATCTGACCCTATCTGTCCTGTCTACACTTGTTCCAATCTGTCCTGCTTTAACCCGTTCCTGAGTCCGCCCTGTCTCTACCTAGCCCTGAGGCTGACCCGCCTTGTCCGTGCCTATTCCACTGCCAGCACCTCTCCAGTCTGAACCAGCACCAGTGAACCTGCACCCGAGACCGTCCTGTGTTCCTGTACCTATCCTGCTTGTGCCTGATCTAGCATCAGTCTACCGGCTGCATCCCTCCTGTCAACTAGTTCTTGGCCGGTCCTGTTTCCGTGCCCCTTAGCTGCCGCAGCTCCAGGGTCTGTCCTGGAGCAGTACCTGGTGCCCACCTGGGATCAAGTCTAATCACACCATCAGGGGCTCTAATGAAGGACCAGGTGGTCGCTTAGTTATGCCCCTTCAGGCTTTCCCCGGACCATGGCACAGTGGTTCCACAACCACATGCGTAACAATACTTTGCTGTTTTGGGAATAACTCTTTAAGAAAAGGGCGAGTCGGAATGATTATTGGCCGGGGTACGCTTGTCTTTAGGAAACATCACAGGTGATATTTTCTATCACTCGTGTTTTGAATACGGACTGCTTTATTTCAAGAGAGAGGAGAAACTTGGGACATGAAATGCATTTTTTCACTTGCCAGTTGGATATAGTTTTTGGAGTGGCTCATCCCATGAAATACATGTGTGAATCCTCACAACGTACTGGCTAGGAAACTGGTTATAAAAACATAATGAAACAAACCTTTTCACCGGGAATTGGATCGGTTTAGTAGAAATGTGTAATATTTGTCATTCTTTCTATATGGTTCTAAATAATATAAATCAGACTAATTGCTTGGAAATTCCCAGCTGGAATTGTAATTGCTGAATAGGAGACGTCTTGGTGATACTTATGTCTTAATTTATGTATCTCAGTCCTCAACAATCACAACATTGGGACGTTCGTCTTAATTACACCTGCAAACACGGCTCATCGGAGCATCAAAACAGATGCTGTAATACATCGAATTGGCCCAAATCAACATTTGTAGAGCCAGGGTGTTCATCCTTTCTGTTATACTTCAGGAGAAGGTGGCAGCTAGAAATGCTTATGGCAAGAGATTCATAAATACAACTTTAGTCGTTTGGGATTATCACTAGGTGCACGGGCAAACTTTTCAAAAAGTGTAACAATCCTTTTAAACAAAACCTGTAGAAAAGCATCCGTTTTGCTGCCTTCATCCCCCACCAGTAGTTGAATCTACTTTTGGTGCAGATACCAGTCTAACATATTCAGAAGCTGTCCCAATTCTCATCATTTGTAACTTGCCATCCACTGTTTTTGAGTGAGCATGTTCTCGTCATTAGATCTCTGCCAGCACTATAAGTACAGGAACATCCATTCATTCACGGATTACATGTTATAGCAGACAGAAGGGAAACACCTTTGAGGTAAGACAACATAAGTTTTAAATAACCTAATTTGCAGATTTATCCACCCACTGGGCCAAAAATCCCAGAAAGAGCAGGTGTTATACTGAATAGCCTCTCACAAAGCTATATATCAATACCAGCTATTGAACCCGTTCTACGCCCGGGTGGCGAGCATTTTTATTGGTATATGGTCTCCCATGCTGGTATGTGCTGCCCCTCATCCCCACTCCCGGTATGCGTGGCTTCCCTCATCCCCACTCCCGGTATGCATGGCTCCCCTCATCCCCACTCCCGGTATGCATGGCTCCCCTCATCCCCACTCCCGGTATGCGTGGCTCCCCTCATCCCCACTCCCGGTATGCGTATCTCCCCTCATCCCCACTCCCGGTATGCGTGGCTCCCCTCATCCCCACTCCCGGTATGCGTGGCTCCCCTCATCCCCACTCCCGGTATGCGTGGCTCCCCTCATCCCCACTCCCGGTATGCGTGGCTCCCCTCATCCCTACTCCCGGTATGCGTGGCTCCCCTCATCCCCACTCCCGGTATGCGTGGCACCCCTCATCCCCACTCCCGGTATGCGTGGCTCCCCTCATCCCCACTCCCGGTATGCGTGGCTCCCCTCATCCCCACTCCCGGTATGCGTGACTCCCCTCATCCCCACTCCCGGTATGCGTGGCTCCCCTCATCCCCACTCCTGGTATGCGTGGCTCCCCTCATCCCCACTCCCGGTATGCGTGGCTCCCCTCATCCCCACTCCCGGTATGCGTGGCTCCCCTCATCCCCACTCCCGGTATGCGTGGCTCCCCTCATCCCTACTCCCGGTATGCGTGGCTCCCCTCATCCTCACTCCCGATATGCGTGGCTCCCCTCATCCCCACTCCTGGTATGCGTGGATCCCCTCATCCCCACTCCCGGTATGCGTGGCACCCCTCATCCCCACTCCCGGTATGCGTGGCACCCCTCATCCCCACTCCCGGTATGCGTGGCACCCCTCATCCCCACTCCCGGTATGCGTGGCACCCCTCATCCTCACTCCCGGTATGCGTGGCTCCCCTCATCACCCCAATCCTGGTATGTGTGGCTCCCCTCATCCCCCCACCCTTGGTATGCGTGGTACCCCTCATCCCCCCAACCCTGGTATGCGTGGTACCCCTCATCCCCCCAACCCTGGTATGTGTGGTACCCCTCATCCCCCCAACCCTGGTATGTGTGGTACCCCTCATCCCCCCAACCCTGGTATGTGTGGTACCCCTCATCCCCCCAACCCTGGTTTGTGTGGTACCCCTCATCCCACCAACCCTGTTATGTGTGGTACCCCTCATCCCCCCAATTCTGGTATGTGTGGTACCCCTCATCCCCCCAACCCTGGTATGTGTGGTACCCCTCATCTCCCCAATCCTGGTATGTGTGGTACCCCTCACCTAACAATCCTGGTATATACATGGTCCCCTCACCACTTTCACACTGTACACACATACAAAAAAAAATAAACACTTATACTCACCTTTCTTCTCTGTGCTCCAGCGCTGCAGCGTCCTGTTCTGCTGGAGGCCGGGGGAGGAGTATGGCGTCGGAGCACCGCGCTGTCCGGCGCCATTTTGCTGAAGACACACTGTAAATGTGTCTTCAGTAAAATGGCGCCGGATAGCGCTATGCGCACGCCGATCTGACGCCTCACTCCTGCTCCTGTCTCCGGCGAAGAGAGGCGCCGCGGCAACGCTCCTCCCGGTCAGGTAAGTATGCAAGTATGGCGCCGGAGATCGCGGTGTGCGTTCAGTGTCTACGCATACTGCGATCTCCGGCGCCATACACCTCCTCTTACCTGTAACGGCTGGATGCCTGCTTCTGTCTGGAGCCAGACTGCGCGTCACGCATGCGCAGTCTATCGAGGCTTCAGACAGAGACACGCATCCCCGGTTATATTATAGATACTCAGTTCCCCGTACTCTATAACTTGATGCCCAACCAATTCCCTTTAAGTCCATACCTCCTTGTGGCGTTCCTTGATGAAGAATGCACCTCACCTTAGTCAGGTCCAGGTCAATTGTAGCCTCCACTTTGAAGATACCTTGGCCTAGCCCATTATAATGTGCATCAATCGGATGCATATGGGCATTATATTCAGATCCACTTTAAGGGTATGTTCATATGGAGATTTATGAAACTGGAAAAATCTAATGTAATTTTCAAGAGTAATCCATGTAAAGAATTGCTGATTTTTTAGTTTTTTTTAAAGATAGACACACTGGATATAAAAAGTTTACACACTCCTGTTAAAATGCCAATTTCTGTTGTCTGGTAAAGAAAATCATACTGAGAAGAATCACTTCAGAACTTTTTCCACCTTTAATGTCACCATTAATTTGTACAAATCAATTGAGAAACAAAATGAAATCATTTTGAAGGGGAAAACTAGAAATAGCAAAAACAAAATATTGTGGTTATATAAGTGTGAACACCCTCTTATAAAGGTTAAGTAGTAGAAAGTCATGTTCAGGAGTAGTTAAGTACCCAGCTCCATCATTTACAGTAATTCTGATTAAGCCAATATAAAGTTTTGCTATTCTAGTAGGATGATTTTTTCTGTCATTTTCTTAGTTGCAGCTTACAGCAAAAGCCATGGTTCATAAACAGCTTACAACATAGCAAAGGGATCTCATTGTTGAAAGTTATCAGTCAGGTGAAGGTTACAAAAAAAATTCAAGGATATAAAATGGAATACTGTACAGACGATCATCAAGAAGTAGCTTAAGTTTAGCACAATATAGATATTTCTTAGAACTGGACGTACTTCAAAAATTGATGAAAAGACAAGAAGAAAATTGGTCCGGGAGGCTGCCAAAAGGTCTCCAATAACATTAAATGAGTTGCAGAAATATCTAGCAAGTACTGGTTGTGTACTGCATGTGACAACAATCTCCCATATTCTTCATATGTCTGATCTATGGGGGAGAGTGGCAAGATGGAAGCCTTTTCTTGCCAAAACTTTCATCATGTCTGCCAAAAGCATGTGGGAAAACGTGTTAGGTTAAGTTCCCAAGACAATATTTTGATCAGTTTTTGACGCTGCGTATTTTTTCTGTAAAAATGCAGCGTCTTAGAGTTCTGGCAAAGTGGATGGGATTCATAGAAATCTTATGCCCACTGTGAATTTTTTTTTTACATTGCGTAAACTAACCTGTGGCATTTTTGAAATCCGCAACATGTTAATTTCTCTTGCGAGAATGCTGAATTTTAAGTGCAGATTTTCCCCATAGAATTACATTAGATGCGGAAAATACGCAGATAAAAAATGCATTTTGGAGGTATAAAAAAAAACTTACAGCAGCTTTATTTAAAACATGACATACGAAAAAGAGACAAAGGAATGCAGTGTCAAAAATGCAAGAAAATCGCATGTAAAAAAACACAAGAGAAAAAAACACAAGTAACCTAATTTACTTAATAGATGCAAAAATGCTGCAGACAATCTTATCTCCTGATGAGACCAAGGTTGAAATCATGGTGGAGGCACCATTATCCTTTGGGGCTGTTTTTCATCAGCTGGAGCTGGGGCTTTAGTCAAGGTGTAGGGAATTATGAACATTTCGAAATATTAGTCAATTTTGCAACAAAAACTTCAGGCGTCTGCTAAAAAGCTGAAGATGAAGAAGAATTTCACCTTCTAGTACGACAAGGACTCTCAGCATCCCTCCAAGTCAATAAAAGAATGGCTTCACCAGAGGAGGATAAAAATTTTGGAATGGCCCAGCCAGGACCCAGACCTAGTTGAAAATGTGTGGATTACCTGAAGAGGGCGCTGTACACAGGAGATGTCCCCACAATCTGACAGATTTAGAGCTCTACTGTAAGGAATAATGGGCACACGTTTATAATTCTAGATGAGCCGTGCTGATATACTCCTACCCAAAAAAACTGATTGCTGTCATTAATTCTAAGGGTACTTCAACAAAGTATGAATTTAAGGGTGTGCCTATTTATGCAATTGTATTATTTTAGTTCTTTATTTTTTTTCTTTATTTTTATTTTTCCATCCGAAAAAATTTCAATTTAGTTTTCAATTGAACTGTACAGATTATTGTTGACAATAAAAGTGTGGAATATGTTCTGAAATGATTCTTCTTGGTACGATTTTTTTTACATTACAAAAACCTGGCATTTTACAAGTTTGTGTAGAGTTTTTACATCTACTATAGATAGATAGATATGGGGTAGATAGATAGATATATGATAGATAGGTTGATAGATAGATAGATAGATAGATAGATAGATAGATAGATAGATATGGGGTATATAGATAGATATATGATAGATAGATAGATGGATAGATAGATAGATAGATAGATAGATAGATAGATAGATGGATAGATAGATAGATAGATAGATAGATAGATAGATATGGGGTAGATAGATAGATATATAGATAGATAGATAGATAGATAGATAGATATGGGGTATATAGATAGATATATGATAGATAGATAGATAGATAGATAGATAGATAGATAGATAGATAGATAGATAGATAGATAGATATGGATATAGATAGATAGATAGATAGATAGATAGATATGGGGTAGATAGATAGATAGATAGATAGATATGGGGTAGATAGATAGATATATGGATAGATAGATAGATAGATAGATAGATAGATAGATAGATAGATAGTGATGAGGGCTTTCTGCTTTGCTGCAGGATGCCGTACACTAAATGTCTCCATTTCCTTCCAGCCTGGCTCGGGATATGATGTAAATATGGAGCACGCTGATTGAATGGCACTTTAGAGGGTACTGTGATGATTGGAAAACAAACTGGGGCACTCTGCCAGGACAGCTATTGTCTCTGACTGCCTTCTAAAGTGGTTTCCAAAATGATGTGTGGCTCCAGTTATAGTGAGCAGTAATTACCTCAGTAGAGAAGGCTCACCTGAGAGACGCCGCTCTCCGCCGTTCTGTAATGTGGGATTCATATTCTGTTTGGAAATGTTCAATAAAAATATCTCTGTGCTCTCCTATGAAGCTGTCGTACTATTGGGCTTGTAGAAAGTCCAGAGACATCATACATGGGCCCAGAGGCGTAACAAAAGCAGTCATTAAGGTCGCGACCAGGCTCGTAGGGGTGATGGGCCTGCCAACTTCAGCGCAAACTTTAACTGGATGTGCTTTCCTGGACGCACATTCAGCTGAAGTGTATTGCGGCGCAGAGACCAACCGAGTCCATGTGCTGCAACACACGCTGCCGGCCAATCAGAGGCCAGCATCTGATGTGAGCGTGCACATGACTGTGGACGCATGGCAGTGACGTCAAGTGCTCCCATCGCTTGCAGACTGAAGTCAGCTGCCAACTTCAGAAGAGGACGCTGCATGGCGAAGGAGCGGATGGAGGTGAGTAGAATCATTTATTTTTTTTCTATGCATTAAAAAATAGCAGCAACATGGAGAACATATATACCTGGATGGGGAACATACATACCAGCATGGGGGGTATATATACCAGGATGGGGAACATAAATACCAGGATGGGGGGTATATATACCAGGATGGGGAACAAACATACCAGGATGGGGGTATATATACCAGGATAGGGAACACAAATACCAGGATGGGTGGTATATATACCAGGATGGGGAACATAAATACCAGGATGGGGGGTATATATACCAGGATGGGGAACAAACATACCAGGATGGGGGTATATATACCAGGATAGGGAACACAAATACCAGGATGGGTGGTATATATACCAGGATGGGGAACATAAATACCAGGATGGGAGGTATATATACCAGGATGGGGAACATAAATACCAGGATGGGGGGTATATATATCAGGATGGGGAACATAAATACCAGGATGGGGGGTATATATACCTGGATGGGGATCATACATACCAGGATGGGGGGTATATATACCAGGATGGGGAACATAAATAACAGGATGGGGGATATGTATATACCAGGATGGGGAACATACATACCAGGATGGGGGTATATATACCTGAATGGGGAACATAAATACCAGGATGGGGGGTATATATACCAGGATGGGGAACACAAATACCAGGATGGGTGATGTATATACCAGGATGGGGAACATAAATACCAGGATGGGGGGTATATATACCAGGATGGGGAACATAAATACCAGGATGGGGGTATATATAGCAGGATGGGGAACATACATACCAGGATGGGGGGTATATATACCAGGATGGGGAACATAAATACCAGGATAGGTGGTATATATACCAGGATGGGGAACATAAATACCCGGATGGGGGGTATATATACCTGGATGGGGAACATACATACCAGGATGGGGGGTATATATACCAGGATGGGGAACATACATACCAGGATGGGGGTATATATACCAGGATGGGGAACATAAATACCAGGATGGGGGTATATATACCTGGATGGGGAACGCAAATACCAGGATGGGTGGTATATATACCATGATGGGCAACATAAATACCAGGATGGGGGGTATATATACCAGGATGGGGAACATAAATACCAGGATGGGGGTATATATAGCAGGATCGGGAACATACATACCAGGATGGGGGTATATATACCAGGATGGGGAACACAAATACCAGGATGGGTGGTATATATACCAGGATGGGGAACATAAACACCAGGTATAGGGTTATATATACTAGGATGGGGAACATAAATACCAGGATGGGGGGGTATATATACCAGGATGGGGAACATACATTCCAGGATAGGTGGTATATATACCAGGATGGGGAACATAAATACTAGGATGGGGGTATATATACAGGATGGAGAACATATATACCAGTACGGGAAACATACATTCCAAGATAACATACAGTTGAAACCAGATATTTACACACACTATAAAAAGACACATATGCATGTTTTTCTCAATATCTGATATGAAATCAGAATAAACCTTTCCCGTTTTAGGTCAATTAGGATTACCATAATTTTTAATATGTGCTAAATGCCAGTATAATGAGCGAGAGAGAATGTTTTAAGGTAATTTTATTACTTACTGCAAAGTCAAAAGTTTACATACATGTCATTAGTATTTGGTACCATAGCCCTTAAACTGAATTACTTGGGTCAAACGTTTGGGATATCCTTCCACAAGCTTCTCACAATAGTTGGTCGGAATTTGGGCCCATTCCTCCTGACAAAACTGGTGTAACTGATCCAGGTTTGTAGGTCTCCTTGCTCGCACCTGCTTTTTCAGCTTTGCCCATAAATTTTCAATAATATTGAGATCAGGGCTTTGTGATGGCCACTCCAAAACATTGACTTTGTTATCCTTAAGGTACTTTATTACCATTTTGGCAGTATGCTTCAGGTCATTGTCCATTTGGAAGACCCATTTCCGCACAAGCTTTAACTTTCTGGCTGATGTCTTGAGATGTTGCCATATAATCTTCTTTTCTCATGATGCCATCTATTTTGTGAAGTTCACGAGTCCCACCTGCAGCAAAACAACCCTACAACATGATGCTGCCACCCCCGTGATTCACAGTCTGGATGTTCTTAGGCTTCCAAGCTTCTCTCTTTTTCCTCCAAACATAACGATGGTCATTATGCCTAAAAAGTTCAATTTTAGTTTCATCAGACCACAGGACATGTCTCTAAAAATGAAGGTCTTTGTTCCTGTGTGCATTTGCAAACATTAATCTGGCTTTTTATGTTTCTTTTGGAGTAATGGCTTCTTCCTGGCAGAGTGGCATTTCAGCCTATGTTGATACAGTACTTGTTTCACTGTGGTTATTGACACAATCTTACCAGCTTCCACCATCATCTTCAAAAGGTCTTTTGCTTTTATCCTTGGGTTGATATGCACATATTGGACCAAAGTACGTTCATCCTTGGGACATAGAACCCGTCTCCTTCCTGAGCGGTATGATAGCTGGACATTCCCATCTTGTTTGTACTTGCGTATAATTGTTTGTACAGATGAACGAGGCACCTTCAGGTATCTTGAAATTGTACCCAAGGATGAGCCAGACTTGTGCAAGTGCACAATTCTCTTCCTGATATTTTGGCTTATTTCTTTAGACTTTCCCATGATGATACACAAAGAAGCAGTGTGTTTCAGGTGTGCATTAAAATACATCCACAGGTGTGTCTCTTATTAACTCAGATGTTGCCAAAAAAACTATCAGAAGCTTCCAAACACATGACATCATCATATGGGCAGTCCAGAATTGTTTAAAGGCATAGTAATCTTAGTGTATGTAAACTTTTGACTTTGCAGTAAGTAATAAAAATGGCTTAAAACATTCTCTCTCTCTCTCATTAATCTGGCATTTGGCAAATATTAAAAATTATGGTAATCCTAACTGACCTAAAACGGGAAAGGTTTAATCTGATTTCATGTCAGATATTGAGAAAAACATGCACATGTGTCTTTTATCAAAACGATCCGAATTCCAGCCAGTATAAACCTAAACCATACAGGTGGGAACAATAGGGGGGAATTTATTAATGGTTTTAGGTTTACACCAGTTTTCTGTCATTGACAAGCTGTGATTTGTTCCTGTTTTCCAGCATTCTTGCCGTATTTTTGAAACGTGGATGGGGCTTCGCAACAGGAGAACCTCGACAGCCTCACAAATTTACTATAAGTTACCCCCAAAATGTGCATAAATTATAGCACAAGTATAAGACAGTCAGGAGGCTGGCGGCACAGCCTGATAAACAGATTAGACACTTTTTTTGTTTTATTGTCTACCAGTTGCCTTATTTGCTTGGCATCACTTATTTGGGCTACAAAATGATGCATGATGCACCCAGTCTGCTTGATTACTGACAGCAGCCTTTACAAGGCTACAATGCCACTGCATGCTCGTTCCAGCACCTATAGTTCCAACACAACACAATTTTGGGTTTCCCATTATTTGTCATGGCAGCTGGGGTCCCACTGAAGGCCTCCTTTGCCGCCATGTTAATATTTCCAAGAGACCCAGCCTGAGGTCCACACAATGCAAAGAGGGGTGCCAATGGGTTGCCATGGCAGCCTAGGATCTACTGAAGTCCTCTGATAATGACATGTTTGCACTCTCATAAAGCCCAGTATAAGTCTAGGCTTTACATAAGATAAATCATTTCACCATAAATTGACATACTGGGGTATTTGAGAATACATTACAATTGATGAAACAATCACAGGTTCAAATCCTTTAGGAAGACTAAAAATGATTTTAAAAAATGATAAAAAAAGTAAAAAAAATATATTATTTAAAAAAATAGAGAGATGTTTAAATCACCCCCTTTTCTCAATTAAAAAGTAATGAAAATTAAAAAAAAAAACAATTGCCACTTTTACAATAGGCCAATCTATGTAAGTATAAAATTATACTAGCTATTGAACCCGTTCTACACCCGGGTGGCGAGCATTTTTCTTGGTGTATGGTCTCCCATCCTTGTATTTGTAACATAGTAACATAGTTTTTAAGGTTGAAGAAAGACTAAGTCCATCTAGTTCAACCCATAGCCTAACATGTTGATCCAGAGGAAGGCAAAAAAAAAACATGTGGCAAACACTAAGCTCCACATTGGGAAAAAAATTCCTTCCCGACTCCATACGACAATCAGACTAGTTCCCTGGATCAACGCCCTATCAAGGAATCTAGTGTATATAACCTGTAATATTATACTTTTCAAGAAAGGCATCCATGCCCTTCTTAAATTTTAGTAGCGAATCACTCATTACAACATCATGCGGCAGAGAGCTCCATAGTCTCACTGCTCTTACAGTAAAGAATCCCCATCTGTGATTATGATTAAACCTTCTTTCCTCCAGACGTAGAAGATGCCCCCGTGTCCGCGTCTCAGAGTAAAAAGATCAGTAGAAAGGTCTTTGTACTGTCCCCTCATATACTTGTACATAGTAATAAGTGTAATAACCTGTCTTGGTATTACTGACCCCCCAGTCCTCTAATAACCTTGGTCGCTCTTCTCTGCACCCTCTCTAGTTCAGCTATGTCTTTCTTATACATCGGAGACCAGAACTGTACACAGTATTCTAAGTGTAGTCGCACTAGTGACTTGTATAGAGGTTAAATTATGTTCTCCTCATGAGCATCTATGCCTCTTTTAATGCATCCCATTATTTTATTTGCCTTTGCAGCAGCAGCCTGACACTGGCCACTAAATGTGAGCTTGTCGTCCACCAGTACACCCAGGTCTTTTTCAGTTACAGTTTTGCCCAGTGTTTTACAATTAAGCATATAATTATGCATTGTATTTCCTCTGCCCAAGTGCATTACCTTACATTTATCCCCATTAAAGCTCATTTGCCATTTATCAGCCCAAGCTTCTAGTTTACATAGATCCTCCTGTAATATAAAATTGTCCTCGTCTGTATTGATTACCCTGCAGAGTTTAGTGTCATCTGCAAATAATGAAATATTACTCTGTATGCCCCCTACAAGGTCATTAATAAATATGTTAAAAAGAAGGGGGCCCAATACTGACCCCTGTGGTTCCCCACTGTTAACTGAGACCCAGTCTGAGTGTTTTCCATTAATAACCACTCTTTGTTTCCTATCACTGAGCCAATTCTTAACCCACATACATATATTTTCCCCTATCCCTATTGTTCTCATTTTATGTATCAACCTTTTGTGTGGAACCGTATCAAAAGCTTTTGAAAAGTCCATATACACAACATCCACTGTATTTCCTTGGTCCAGTCCAGAACTTGCCTCCTCATAAAACCTGATCAGATTAGTTTGACAGGAACGGTCCCTCGTAAACCCATGTTGATATTGGGTCATGAGGTTACTCTTCTTCAGATACTCTATTATAGCATCTCTTAGGAAACCCTCCAGGATTTTACCCACAGTAGAGGTTAAGCTTACAGGCCTATAATTTCCAAGTTCAGTTTTTATCCCCTTTTTGAATATTGGCACCACATTTGCTATACGCTAGTCGTGTGGTACAGACCCTGTTATTATGGAATCTTTAAAGATTAAAAATAATGGTCTATCTATGACGTTACTTAATTCCTGCAGTACTCGCGGGTGTATCCCATCCGGGCCCAAGGAGTTGTCAACTTTAGTGATTTTTAGACGCCGCCGTACTTCCTGCTGGGTTAAGCAAGTGACATTTAATGGAGAATTTTTGTTATCACTGATCATGTTTTCTGTCATGCGATTTTCTTGTGTAAATACTGTTGAAAAAAATAATTTAGCATATTGGCTTTTTCCTCATCCTCAGCCATCATTTCACCCAGACTATTTTTAAGGGGGCCAACACAATCATTTTTTAGTTTTTTACTATTTATGTAGTTAATGACTATTTTGGGGTTATTTTTACTTTCTCTGGCAACGATTCTCTCTGCCTCAATCTTTGCTGCCTTAATTTATTTTTTACAGAATTTATTTAATTTTCTATATTTATTTGATGCCTCATCACTACCTACTTGCTTTAGTTCTCTAAATGCTTTCTTTTTGTCACTTATTGCGCCCCTTACAGCTCTATTTAGCCATAGTGGTTTCCTCCTATTTCTAGCATGTTTATTCCCATAGGGTATGTATTGTGCACAGGTCCTATTCAGGATGCTAATAAATGTCTCCCATTTGCTTTGTGTAGCTTTATGTCTCAGGATATCGTCCCAGTTTATTGCACTAAGATCATCTCTCAACCGTTGGAAATTTGCCTTCCTGAAGTTTAGTGTCCTTGTAATCCCTCTACTACACATCTTATTAAAGGTTGAATGAAAACGTATTATTTTGTGATCACTATTACCCATGTGACCCCCAACTCGTATATTTGATATGCGATCTGGCCTATTGGTTAATATTAAGTCTAGCAGTGCCCCCCTTCTTGTTGTGTCCTGAACCAGTTGTGAAAGGTAATTGTCTCTCATAGTTGTCAAAAACCTATTACCTTTGCTTGAACTACAGGTTTCTGTCCCCCAATGTATTTCAGGGGAGTTGAAGTCCCCCATAATAATGACTTCTCCTTGAGTCGCTGCTTCATCTATTTGCTTTACGAGGATATTCTCCGCTGCTTCCATTATTTTTGGAGACTTATAACAAACCCCTATCAGCAATTTATTATTTTTTCCCCCTCCCCTTGTCTCCACCCACAGGGACTCTACATTTCCATTAGATTCACATATATCCTCCCGCAAGATGGGTTTTAAGGATGATTTTACATATAAACACCCCCCCCCTCGCTTGTTTGTACGGTCATTTCTGAACAGACTATAGCCCTGTAAATTAACTGCCCAGTCATGGCTCTTGTCCAGCCACGTCTCAGATATCCCCACCATGTCATAATTATTTTCCAACAAAATTAATTTTAATTCCTCAATTTTGTTGGTGAGGCTTCATGCATTTTATGTATCTCTCTGTACCTCTATTCCTTCTTACTTTTTTGACTGTTCTAACCCCACCCCCAATTTCTTTTTTATTTGTGCCCAGGTCACTATCTGCACTATCTTCCCCACCTATAAAATGAATACCCTCCCCCCCAATCCCTAGTTTAAACACTCCTCCAACCTTCTAGCCATTTTCTCCCCCAGCACAGCTGCACCCTCCCCATTGAGGTGCAGCCGGTCCCTAGCATAGAATCTGTAGCCAACTGAGAAGTCGGCCCAGTTCTCCAGGAACCCAAATCCTTCCTTCCTACACCAGTTCTTGAGCCACTTATTTATCTCCCTAATCTCCCGATGCCTCTCTGGCGTGGCACGTGGTACCGGTAGTATTTCAGAGAATACCACCTTGGAAGTCCTTGCTTTCAGCTTGCAGCCTAATTCCCTGAAATCATCTTTAAGGACCTTTCACCTACCTCTAACTTTGTCATTTGTGCCAATGTGCACCATGACCGCTGGGTCCTCACCAGCCCCTCCCAATAATCTTCCAAACGCACAACGTGCACACATCTCGCGCAGCAGTATGCAACCCCAACCGGCTGTTCAAGGATTGCATACATGTGGCAAGATGTACACTGGATAGCATTGCCAATAATGGAGCTCATTTCCTAATGGGGATTGCACTAGACAGAAATGTTAAGTAAAAAGAAATGTAAAGAATTAATAAAATACAGACAGCAATTCAGTCCAAATTCCTCCCTTCCAAACTCCCTGAATCCAAAGTCACTGAAAAACAAGTCACACACTTACTTTTGTTTGCACTTACGCCCCGTTCACACTCAGCTCATTCACACTCGCTAAGGAAGAAGATTTAAAGAGTTTTTTTTTTTTCCCTTTTGCAGCAATGTACCCTACAGCTCAATGCACTTCCAAAGGACTGCTGCCCCCATCCTGGTATTTGTGCTGTCCAATCCTGTTCCCCCTTCCTGTTATGTGCTGCCCCCATCCTATCCTGGTTTGCATGGCACCCCTCATCCCTATCCTGGTATGCATGGCACCCCTCATCCCCATCCTGGTATGCATGGCACCCCTCATCCCCATCCTGGTATGCATGGCACCCTTCACCCCCAATCCCTGGTATGCATGGCACCCCTCACCCCCAATCCTGGTATGCATGGCACCCCTCACTCCCAAACCTGGTATGCATGGCACCCCTCACCCCCAATCCTGGCATGCATGGTACCCCCTCATCCCTATCCTGGTATGCATGGCACCCTTCACCCCTAATCCTGGTATGCATGGCACCCCTCACCCCAAATCCAATCCTGGTATGCATGGGACCCCTCATCCCCAATCCTGGTATGCATGGCATCCCTCATCCCAATCCTGGCATGCATGGTGCCCCTCATCCCTCATCCTGGTATGCATGGCCCCCTCAGCCTTATCCTGGTATGCATGGCCCCCTCAGCCTTATCCTGGTATTCATGGGCCTCTCACCCCCATCCTGGTATGCATGGCACCCCTCTCCCCCAATCCTGGCTTGCATGCTGCCCCTCATCCCTCATCCTGGTATGCATGGCTCCCTCATGCCAAATCCTGGTATGCATGGCCCCTTCAGCCTTATCCTGGTATGCATGGGCCCCTCACCCCCATCCTGGTATGCATGGCACTCCTCATCCCTATCCTGGTATGCATGGTACCCAATCCGTCATCCCTCATCCTGGTATGCATGGCACCCCTCATCCCTCATCCTGGTATGCATGGCACCCCTCATCCCTATCCTGGTATGCATGGCACCCCTCATCCCTATCCTAGTATGCATGGCACCCCTCATCCCCATCCTGATATGCATGGCACCCCTCATCCCCATCCTGGTATGCATGGCACTCTTCACCCCCAATTCTGGAATGCATGGTACCCTTCACCCCCAATCCTGGTATGCAGGGCACCCCTCACCCCCAATCCTGGTATTCATGGCACCCCTCACCCCCAATACTGGTATGCAAAGCACCCCTCACCCTCAATCCTGGCATGCATGGCACCCCTCATCCCCAATCCTGGCATGCATGGTACCCCCGGCCCTCATCCCTATCCTGGTATGCATGGCACCCCTCACCCACAATCCTGGTATGCATGGCACCCTTCATCCCAATCCTGGTATGCATGGCACCCCTCATCCCAATACTGGTATGCATGGCTCCCTCATACCCAATCCTGGTATGCATGGCCTCCTCAGCCTTATCCTGGTATGCATGGGCCCCTCACCCCCATCCTGGTATGTATGGCACTCCTCATCCCTATCCTGGTATGCATGGTACCCTATCCCTCATCCCTATCCTGGTATGGATGGTATCCCTCATCCTGGTATGGATGGTACCCCTCATCCCTATCCTGGTATGCCTGGCACCCCATCCCTTATCCTGATATGCATGGTACCCCTCATCCCTATCCTGGTATACATGGTACCCCTCATCCCAATCCTGGAATGCATGGCCTCTCATCAGAATCCTGATGTGCATGGCCCCCCACATCCCTATCCTGGTATGCATGGCACCCGTCATCCCCAATCCTGATATGCATGGCTCCTCTCATCCCCAATCCTGGTACGCATGGCATACCTTATCTCCAATCCTGGTATGCATGGCATACCTCATCCCCAATCCTGGTACACATGGCAACCCTCATCCCGAATCCTGGTACGCATGGTACCCCTCATTCCAAATCTGGTACACATGGCATCCCATCCCTCATCCTGGTATGCATGGCCCCCTCATCCCCAATCCTGGTATGCATGGCACCCCTCATCCCCAATCCTGGTATGCATGGCACCCCTCATCCCCAATCCTGGTATGCATGGCACTCCTCATCCCCAATCCTGGTATGCATGGCACTCCTCATTCCCAATCCTGGTATGCATGGCACCCCTCATCCCCAATCCTGGTATGCATGGCACCCCTCATCCCCAATCCTGATATGCATGGCACACCTCATCCCAAATCCTGGTATGCATGGCATACCTCATCTCCAATCCTGGTACGCATGGCATACCTCATGCCCAATCCTGGTACGCATGGCATACCTCATCCCCAATCCTGGTACACATGGCACCCCTCATCCCCAATCCTGGTACGCATGGCACCTCTCATTCCAAATCTGGTATGCATGGCACCCCTCATCCCAATCCTGGCTTGCATGGTGCCCCTCATCCCAATCCTGGTATGCATGGCTCCCTCATACCCAATCCTGGTATGCATGGCCCCCTCAGCCTTATCTTGGTATGCATGGGCCCATCACCCCCAATCCTGGGTATGCATGGTACCCCATCCCTCATCCCTATCCTGGTATGCATGGCACCCCTCATCCCTATCCTGGTATGCATGGCACCCCTCATCCCCATCCTGGTATGCATGGCACTCCTCACCCCCAATCCTGGTATGCATGGCACCCCCACCCCCAATCCTGGTATGCATGGCACCCCTTAGCCCCAATCCTGGTATTCATGGCTACCTCGTACCCTATCCTGGTATGCATGGCCCCCTCAGCCTTATCCTGGTATGCATGGGCCCCTCACCCCCATCCTGGTATGCATGGCACTCCTCATCCCTATCCTGGTATGCATGGTACCCCATCCCTCATCCCTATCCTGGTATGTATGGTACCCCTCAACCTGGTATGGATGGTACCCCTCATCCCTATCCTGGTATACATGGCACCACATCCCTCATCCTGGTATGCATGGTACCCCTCATCCCTATCCTGGTATACATGGTACCCCTCATCCCAATCCTGGAATGCATGGCCTCTCATCAGAATCCTGACATGCATGGCGCCCCCACATCCCTATCCTGGTATGCATGGCACCCCTCATCCCCAATCCTGATATGCATGGCACCTCTCATCCCCAATCCTGGTACGCATGGCACACCTCATCCCCAATCCTGGTACGCATGGCATACCTCATCTCCAATCCTGGTATGCATGGCATACCTCATCCCCAATCCTGGTACACATGGCACCCCTCATCCCCAATCCTGGTACGCATGGTACCCCTCATTCCAAATCTGGTATACATGGCACCCCATCCCTCATCCAGGTATGCATGGCCCCCTCATCCCCAATCATGGTATGCATGGCCCCCTCATCCCCAATCCTGGTATGCATGGCACCCCTCATCCCCAATCCTGGTATGCATGGCACTCCTCATCCCCAATCCTCGTATGCATGGCACTCCTCATCCCCATTCCTGGTATGCATGGCGCCCCTTATCCCCAATCCTGGTATGCATGGCACCCCTCATCCCCAATCCTGGTATGCATGGCACCCCATCTCTCATCCTGGTATGCATGGCCCCCTCATTCCAAATCTGTTATACATTGCACCCCTCATCCCAATCCTGGTATGCATGGCACCCCATCTCTCATCCTGGTATGCATGGCCCTCTCATCCCAAATTTGGTATACATGGCACCCCTCATCCCAATCGTGGTATGTATGGCACCCCTCATCCCCCAATCCTGGTATGTATGGTACCCAATCCCTCATCCTGGTATGCATGGCTTCCTCATCCCCTAATCCTGGTATGCATGGCACCCAATCCCTCATCCTGGTATGTATGGCTTCCTCATCCTCAATCCTGGCATGCATGGCACTCTTCATCCCCCAATCCTGATATGCATGGCACTCCCTCCCACATCCTGGTATGTATGGTACTCCTCATCCCTATCCTGGTATGTATGGTACCCCTCATCCTGGTATGCATGGTACCCCATCCCTCATCCTGGTATGCATGGCACCCTGCATCCCTATTCTGGTATGTATGGTACCCCTCATCCTGGTATACATGGCACCCCTCATCCTCCAATCCTGGCATGTATGGCCTCCTCATCCCACAATCCTTGTATGCATGGCACCCCATCCCTCATCCTGGTATGCATGGTACCCCTCATCCCTATTCTGGTATGTATGGTACCCCTCATCCCTATCCTAGTATGTATGGTACCCCATCCCTTATCCTGGTATGCATGGTACCCCGCATCCCTATTCTGGTATGTATGGTACCCCTCATCCCAATTCTGGAATGCATGGTACCCCTCATCCCCCAATCCTGGTATGTATGGCCTCCTCATCCCCCAATCCTGGTATTCATTCCACCTAATCCCTCATCCTGGTATGCATGGCTCCCTCATCCCCAATCCTGGTATGTATGGCCCCCTCATCCCTATCCTGGTATGCATGGCACCCCATCCCTCATCCTGGTATGCATGGTATCCCGCATTCCTATCCTGGTATACATGGTACCCCTCATCCCTATTCTGGTATGCATGGTACGCCTCACCCCCAATCCTGGTATGTGTGGTACCCCTCGTCCTGGTATGCATGGCACCCCATTCCTCATTCTGGTACGCATGGTCCCCTCACCCCCCAATCCTGGAATGCATGATCCCCTCACCCCCCAATCCTGGTATGCATGGTACCCCTCATCCCTCAATCCTGGTATGCAGGGTACCCCCTCACCCCCCAATCATGGTATAAATGGTCCCCTCACCCCTCAATCCTGGTATGCATGGTACCCCCTCACCCCCCAATCCTGGTATGCATGGCACCCCTCATCCCGCTATCCTGGTATGCATGGCCCCCTAATCCCCCAATCCTGGTATGTATGGCCCTCTCATCCCCCAATCCTGGTATGCATGGTACCCCTCATCCCTCAATCCTGGTATGCAGGGTACCCCCTCACCCCCCAATCATGGTATAAATGGTCCCCTCACCCCTCAATCCTGGTATGCATGGTACCCCCTCACCCCCCAATCCTGGTATGCATGGCACCCCTCATCCCGCTATCCTGGTATGCATGGCCCCCTAATCCCCCAATCCTGGTATGTATGGCCCTCTCATCCCCCAATCCTGGTATGTGTGGCCCCCTCATCCCCCAATCCTGGTATGCATGGTACCCCTCATCCCCAATCCTGGTATGCATGGCACCCCTCATCCCTATCACGCTGCACACATACAAAAAAATAAACTCTTATACTCACCTTTCTTCCCTGTGCTCCAGTGCTGTGTCCCATTCTGCCGGAGGCCGGGGGAGGAGTGTGGCGCCGGAGTACGCTCGTGCCCATACCGCGCTGTCCGGCGCCATTTTGCTGAAGACACACTGCAAATGTGTCTTCAGTAAAATGGTGCCGGATAGCGCATTATGCGCAAGCGCCGATTCCGACGCCTCACTCCTGCCCCGGTCTCTGGCGACAAGAGAGGCACTGTGGCAACGCTCCTACCGGTCAGGTAAGTATGTAAGTATGGCGTCGGAGATCGCGGTATGTGTTCAGTGTCTACGCATACTGCGATCTCCAGCGCCATACACTCCTCTTACCTGTAGCGGCTCCATGCGTTCTTCTGCCTGGAGCCAGACTGCGCATCGCTCATGCGGAGTCTATAAAGGCTTCAGACAGAGGGACGCATCTCCGGTTATATTATAGGTAGAATAAAATTGTTATCAATGGTATATAAAAAACAACTACAGTTGGACATTCTAGAAACAAGAACAATGTTGCTGATGGAAAGGGAACTTAATAAAATGACTCACTGGCACATCTGAAGAAGCAACGTGAAGCCAATACCCAAAGGAGGGCGGAAGACTGAAGAGGAGCAACGCAGTTGGATTGGGCAGGCGCAAGATTTCCAGGCGAGCACTCAATATCATAGGGACAGAGTGGCACTGTGGGAGGCGATACATAGGTTAATGATGTGCAGAGGCAGACTTATCTTCCAGGCAGCGTGGTTCTCCTCCCCATAGCCTGGAAGAGGTCATGTACATAAAGTGATAAAAGATGATTATAAACAAGGCATCTGATATGAGACATACTGTATTCCCACATTAATAGGTTAGATAGCTTAAATGTGGTGACCGATTCCCTTTAAAGGGTAAATCTGATCAGAGGCAACTCTTTTCAGAATAAAATTGTCAGAAGATGCCTCTGTCTAGACATAGTATTGCATCGAAGCCTATACATTGACTTTCCTTAGATGCACGGTCGGGATATCCAGTCTTCCTTTCTGGATCAGAAATCATCAAAATAAAGAAAGGAATTTCCAAGCAGAGTCCATTTAGATTTTTTCTCTTATTGGCAAAAGTACATAGACATCCCATATTGACCTATTTAAAGATTCTTGTGCGGATTAATAGGGGTTGCCTTCAGGAAACAACCCTTTTAACACATTAAGTTGTGTGTCCGATTTTATACAGATGCAGACAGGAGTTTTTTTATGTCATGTTCCAACACTTGCTTTATTATGTAGGTATTCTCACTACTAGGAGAAAAGTGTCTGAGGCAGGTACCTGACAGCAGCACAGGCAGGCACCAGACAGCCCCTAAGCTGGAGAGGCCCTGTGCCGAACAGCTCCACCTGTTGCCTGTCGTCCTCCCATTTCTCTTGACATCCACCATATATATACACATCAGAAATTGGCAGCATTTGTTCAGAAGGTGCCAGCAGTTTTACACAGCAGACACATACTCGTAGCTGATGTGTAGCTAGCTCTGATCGCATCAGGTTAACCCCTTAGATGCCACGGTGAACAGCGACCATGGCATCTAAGTGGTAGGACAGCTTGGATTCCCTCCATTAAGCCCAATGGACCCACGAAGCACAGAACTGTAAGGATTGTATGCCATCACATATGCTCCATATGCCTTAGATTTCTTCTGTGCATCCACCATACTGTGGAACTTAGTATTCCAACAAGTGAGACTCTCTCCTTGAAAAACTTTCAAAAGCAATCTGAAAACCCAACTCTTCAGAAAAGTCTACACCTTACAATAACCATGATTCCACAACACTGTCAGTGGAGAAACTTCTATCCTCACCTCCTGACTCCTTCTGTCACTCAGTCTATCCCTAGTATATCCCTGTCCCCCGGATCACTCCTGAAGGTGGATACGCCTTGTTCACATGCCTTGCTATGCTCCTATAACAACCCTTATCTGTCCCCTCTCCCATCCAGGGAGGTGGCAAGCCGAAGTGTATAGGATAACACTAACCAGACACGCAAGGGAGGACGCACAGGGATCAATGAAAATAGCTATCATACAAAATACACTCACAACAACAGAGTGGAACACAGGGGAGTTAAAGGACGTAGAAACCAAATAAGAAAGGATGAGTATGTGTACAAAACTCCAAACATCAACTCCAGCCACGAACTACACCTCCAACTTGTAATCAGGCAGTAAGAACTAACACTGGCAATCCCTAAGTGCCAGAGGCAAGCTTATATAGCAGAGGGGAGTGGCCAACACTGAACAGATGAGACAATCCAAGTGAGAAAGCTCCAGGAGCATCAACTGAACAGATTAACCCTTGCACTGCCAGCAAGGGAAAAAACCTGCACTGTTTAATAAGATGGTGAAGTACTTCTAACCAGTACAGGAGTTTGTGAAACTAGATGCCGCGATCTTCCGACCCCTCTCTGTCGCGGTATCCCCATGACACCTTCATTTGTAGATTGTAAGCCTGTACTGTAGGGGAACATATGAGTGCAACTGCCTGTATTTATGTGCTTGCCCCTAGTTATTATTACTACTTCGTAGAGTTCATGCAATCAATTAATTTACTTGCTAAATTATGATGGACTCTTGCACAGTAAACCACTGCAATTCACTAATGTAATACACATCCACCTATTGGAAAACAAAGAAAAGTAATTCATCTCGGTCATTATGTTTAGATCCACTTGCCCTTAAAATCACTTAAGTATATTTCTTCTTTCAGAATGTATTTGACTAAGTGAAATTCATGAGTCCATGGTAAACTAACAAGCACACACACAGAATACTTGACTCTTGGGAAGACGGTGCACCCCCCTCCCATCACCATTCATTCACTTATCTGGCCGGCTAGATGCCAGACAATGCTGTGCCTGCCAGAGGCTGTATCTGATCAATAGAAGACTCAGACACAGAACCATAATGTTGTAGCTTTCTGTCTGGTTTAGGGTGAAGTGATAAATGTGCTTTCTAGGACGGCGTGTTGACTTTAGGCACGGTATATTAAGTGGTGGTATGCTGTTGTGTACAAGCCAGGTTAAAGGTAAATGCCAATCTTGTTTTTTTATTGATCGGATGTTATTTGGTTCTTTGCATCCCACTTTAATAGACTTTTTCAGTCACCTAATTTAAAAGGATTATCCCATAAAAGACAATGGTGACATATTACAAACATATGCCATCAATGTCTAATCAGTGAGGTCAGATCAATGTGACCATAGTACAAAGTGGACGCTACCCTATGTTGATGTTGTGCTACTTTGGCACCTGTTAACTTTTTTTTAACGGCCTTCAGCTCAATCTTGAGCCATGGAGACTTGATGGATGAACAATCTGTAGGAAGATCAATCTTGTGCAAGCCTAGATAGGTCCACCAGGATCTTCTCTGCCGTTATTTTGATAGTTTTAGTCTTTCGACCATGATGTCCTTCTCCAGTGATTGCTCTCTTCACATGATGTGTCCAAAGTAGGCAAGTCATAGCTTGGTGATTCTTGCTTCGAGTGACATGTCTGGCTTGATTTGTTCCAAACTTGATTTCTTTGTTCTTCTTGCTATCCATGGTATTATCCATTGCTGACTTACTTAACTTTTTTTGGCTCCATTGTCAGCCATACACAAAAATGGGTCAACTATGGACCTCTGAAAAAGGCTGAGCGTACAGAAGCTGAAGTGGCACCACACTTTCCTAGAGATCCTACCACTTCATTCTAATGACTGGTGAGCTTCATTACTACTAATTAATCTTTCATGGAAGATCCTTACATTACACCATGAAAGTTTTTTTGGGTGGAATAATCCATTTAAGTCTTCTCAGAGTCCTTTTCATATTAGGTTACAAATTTGTTTCCGAACACTGAAACCTTTAGACCAAAGACCATGATCGTCAGCACTACAGTAGATGCTATTTGCTATTTCAGTTATTGTTGGGCTGCACAGTGGCCTAACAATGTGTGCCATGCTACACAGAAGTTGTAGACATGTGACTTTTACTATTTTCAATAAAAGGAGAAAAACAATCACATGTGACATGTTGGAAATATTGACCTGCCTGCAGCTTAACTATCATTGAAATCTGTAGAGATAGAGGACACATATTGTTGGAGAACTTCATCACCTGCTGGGCTTCCTGCTGTAGTTTAATAATAACACAGTTTTAAATTTGCTAGTCGTCTAAATGATTAGCCTTGTCTATCCTCACCCATGCCATTAATTGAGAGTTCTTTGGCTTCACTGTGCATAGGCAGAAAGCAGTTAATCAATGGTGGGGAGATAGCCAGAGATCATAAGTTTTGAGGACTTCATAGCAGGAGCTTATCACTGAAATAACTAGCAAGGTTGCAGCAGATAAAGCTGTGTGTTATCAAAACTACAGCAACAAGCACCTTATGTGACACATTGCTGGATCAAAGCCTCTACCACTGTTTAGAAGTGGCAGCATAAACCTGTTCAGATTATCATTAGGCCAGATTACTTTTTTAAAGAGAGTGTCAAATATAAAAAAAACTGCAGGAAATAAATATTTGCTAGTGTTTCAGTGGTAGCCATCTGACTTTTTGTCTTCGCTTTGCAAGTAAACTTACCTGTTCACTTCTGTCTGAAAAAGTGAATTACATGTTAGCAAGGAGCCTGCACAATTTATTGAATATTTCTCTCATACATTCCCCAGGGCTCACACAATTTCTTTAGCAATTTTTAAGTGTTTAAATATGTAAGAAAGGTAATATTGTACAGTATATATTATTCAGAATATCAAAGAACCTTCACATCTTTACAGAGTTCTGCTCTTACATCAAAAATATATGTTTATGGCTTACTGAGATATTTTTTGACCAGTGATTTTAGTGTAACTAGATTACAATTTCTTAAAAAGGGTTTATTGCACAGTATAGGATTTTTCTTTTTTTTGCTTTAGTAACCAGAGTTGTTTTTTTTTTTTTTCTGGAAGTTGTATGCAAAAATTACATTTTTGAATCCCTTTCGGACAAGGTCAACTTTCAGGATGAGTTGTAGTTTTGAATTACACAATTCATTTTACCATTTAATGTACTGAAAAATTGTTAAAACAAAATACCAAGTGAGCTGAAAATAGCAAATTTTGCCATTGTTTTTGGATTTGATTTTTACAGCATTCATTGTGCAATTGCGCAGTAAAAAAGACCTGGCAACTTAATATTCCAGATCAGTATGATTACAGCGATACTCAACTTCTATAGTTTTCTATATATAGTATTTCAGTGCTGAAAAAAAATTCTCAACTTTATAAGTAAAAAAAATTGGTTTGTGTCACCATTTTCTGAGACCCATAACTTTTATATTTTTTCCATTGATGGACATGTATGAGGACTTGCTTTATAGTTGTATGGAGTGTTGTAGTGTTCATTGGTATCATTTCAGAAACATACTATGTTTTGATTGTATCTCTAGTGTCAGATCAGACAGACAAGGTACAGTAGATAGCAGTGTGAGCAGCCTATTCTTATCTCAAGATCCCTAGTATCTTTAGTTTTAGATCAGATAGACAGAGTAGACAGCAGTGTGAGCAGCCTCTTCTTATCTCAGTACCCCTGGTATCTCCAGTATTAGATCAGAAAGACAGGATGGACAGCAGTGTGAGCAGCCTCTTCTTATCTCAGGACCCCTGGTAACTTCAGTATTACATCAAATAGACAGGGTGAACAGCAGTGTGACCAACCTCTTATTATCTCAGGACCCCTGGTATCTCCAGTATTAGATCAGAAATATAGGGTGGTCAGAAGTGTGAGAGGCTTTTTCTTACCTTACACCCCTGATATCTTCAGTATCAGATCATATAGACATGGTGGACAGCCGACTGAGTGGCCTCTCTTTACCTCAGCACCCCTGGTATCTCCATTATTAAATGACTCAATCTTTGCATTGTGTGTCTGTGTGTGCCACAAAACGTGTTATTATAAAAAATTCCTGCTAGAAATACTTCATTTTCTGGAACAATTTCAAGGACGACAACACTTTCGGCCATGACTATATTAGTATTACTCTTACTTCAGCGCCCTTGGTATCCCCAGTATTAGATCACAAAGACAGTATGGAAAGCAATGTGAACAGGCTCTTATTATCTCTTGGTATCTCCAGTATTATATCAGAAAGATAGGGTGGATAGCAGAACGAACAGCTTCTTTTTACCTTGCACCCCTGGAATCTTCAGTATTAGATCATGTGGACATGGTGGAGAGCCGAGTGAGCAGCCTCTTCTTACCTCAGTATCTCCAGTATTAGATCAGATACACAGTGTGGACAGCAGTGTGAGCAGCCTCTTCTTACTACAGCACATCCATAACAAAATGAGTATGATTTGCTACCTAAAGGTATTTAGGAATTTAATCATAATTACGTTTCCTTTAGTTAGTTTGTTTTATTCCTGGAGAAACCCCTTTAATTTGTGAGAACTGAATTTAGGCAGAAATCCTTGGCTTGTCTCCTTCCATTCTAATCAGGTTACACTACTATCTACTGTTGTATGATGGCGTTTTTCTAAAAATACCCGTAATGTGTTTATTCAGTGTGTCACCCTTGTAGGTGTATTTTTTTTAGCTATGAAATGCTGTTTTTTAGCTAAGGTGCAATTACAGGACCACAAGCTGATGACGACATTATTACTACATATCGTTCAGCTCTGGCTTCAGAAATGTATCTTACTATATTTATAAGAGGTGAATTCAAGTGTCAGATACCACAAAGCTGCTTATCAATGCAGAGCACATTCATCTCCGGTGACAGAGAAAGACGCAAAGTGAAGATATTATCAATACTAATATACATACGAGTATCCGAGGCACAAACTAAAGGAAAGCATTCTTAGAGGTTAATGAAATGGACAGAGAATATGGGGGGCATTAACTTTATACGCACCTTTTTATCACATTACAATAATTAGAATTTTACAGCACAATTTTACTTTTACTCTTTTTCTTAAGTTTTGGTCAGATCACATTAAAATCTCCAGTCTTATTCCTCTGTCAGAGGCCTTCAACATATCCTACTGCAGATACTACAGGGGGATTCGTCGCCCATAGGGTCCAATATATACAGTGCATTGTGAAAGTATTTGGCCCCCTTGAACTTTTCTACCTTTTTCCACATTTCTGGCTTCAAATATAAAGATATAAAATTCTAATTTTTTGGGGAAGAATCAACAACAAGTGGGACACAATCGTGAAGTGGAACGAAATTTATTGGATATTTTAAACTTTTTTAACAAATCAAAAACTGAAAAGTGGGGCGTGCAATATTATTCGGCCCCCTTGATTTAATACTTTGTAGTGCCACCTTTTGCTGCGATTACAGCTGCAAGTCGCTTGGGGTATGTCTCTATCAGTTTTGCACATCGAGAGGCTGAAATTTTTGCCCATTCTTCCTTGCAAAACAGCTCGAGCTCATTGAGGTTGGATGGAGGGCGTTTGTGAACAGCAGTTTTCAGCTCTTTCCACAGATTATCGATGAGATTCAGGTCTGGACTTTGACTTGGCCATTCTAACACCTGGATACGTTTATTTTTGAACCATTCCATTGTAGATTTTGCTTTATGTTTGGGATCATTGTCTTGTTGTGTGACGCCCAGCTGCGCTTGGTATCACAGATCCTGGAAGTGTGCATTGAAGGATTCCTCCACAAGAGGCCCCCATAACCATTCACACATCTCCACCTTCCACCTCAGACCACCAAAGGAAGTCCGTTGGGGATAGATAAATAGGGAAGGTGGAGCCAGGCAGCAGTTAGTCTAGACTGGAGTCTGTTGTGAGTTGTGAGTCTAGTCTATTCTGGTTTAGCAGTGAGTCCAGTACAGTCTGAGAAGAGTTACCTCAGAGGACAAAAGCCTGTTCCAGCTCCTGCAATTGCTATCCTGCAGTGGAGCTTATTCCAGATCAAGACTCCGTGTAGCTCAGAGAGGTGAGCTTTAGGTGTGCCGGCGCCCTAAGATCGGTGAAGCACGGAAAGCTGCCGTTAGTGTGAGTAGCCTAGTGAGGGCCCGAGTAGGCCGAAGGCGAGTGGAGAGTTAGTACATAGGGGGCAGAGGAGCTTAACTAGCTCACCCCGAAGAATTTACCGGACACCGGGTCAGAAGTTTACTGGGATCTCGATGACCCAGTAAGGTATAACCGGAATCCCTGGAGAACTACAAGTCCCAGGATCGCTAAAGTGCTGATATGTAACAGAGCCAGGAAACACATAGGCCCCGCAAGCTGAGGAGCGTGTATTCCAAGAAAAGGCCCTACCACAAGGTCAGCCAGCGCAGGACAGAGACAAAGGTAGGCCTAGCTCCAGGCAGGTCAGAAACTTACTACGCAGAGACAGGAGGCCCAAAACCCGCTCATTGGGGAGCATCCTGACATGCACCCTTCACCCTACAGCGCTCCGGGACGTGCCTGAATTTCCATCAGTAAAAGGTACTGAAGTGACTATCGTGTCTGTCCCTGTTCTTGCTCTGACTCGGCTGGGTTTCGCCTGTCCTGCATCCCCATTCATACACTGCCCTGAGGCCCAGCTCCACCTGTGGGGAGCTATACTATTGAGCTGCCTTATCATCGGCCTCAGTGGACTGTGCAGCGCTGGTGATGCTCACCAGAAGCCACAGGTGGCGTCACGAACTTTTAATAAAACTAATAAACCAACCAATCCCTTTTTAAAGAGAGGCCCCAGGGTACGGGCCCGGGAGCCGACCACCGCGATATTCCTAAGGCTAAAGGCCCGGGTACCGAGTCATCCCCATCCCCTGGGCTAGTCATCTCTTCTGGCGTCACGAACAGGATCTCATGCCCACTGCAACGACAGAGTGTTGTGCCCGTTGCCACCGGGTACTGTGCGCCTTTATTCTGAACTGTGTACGTAAAGTTGTGGTGAAGGTTGCCGCCATTGTCGAGCGAGAAGAAGGGCGTAACCGTGGGAAACTGAGGGGCGTACCTGCAAAAGAGCGCGAAGCTCCGGACACGCCCCACGCCTCGACGTTGAACCAGGAAGCGCCAGGTCCTGTAAGGAGTGTCGCTGAACGCGCTGACGTAGGACGCAAGTGACGCAAGGTCCTGAAGACAACCGTCACCTGCGGAGCTGCGGCCTACCGGAAAAAAAACTAGAAGGTAGGCCACGGTTAACTAGGGGGGGCGCCAAGATGTCCGACGAACAGCAAAACTCCGACATGCCGGCCAAAGTCCCTGAGGTTCAACCCGCGCCCGAAGATGAGCAGGCAGAAGCCGCCGCTCCACCAGCAGTGCCTGTAACACCTGTAATTCCTATGACTTTACCGTACATTCCTGGAGCAAAGTGGCTCCCCCAATACAACAGCAAACCAGATACCCTGTCTGGATTCAAACGGAAAATATGTGGTATCTTGGACATGTACTCTATGACAGGTAAACAAAGAGCCGCCATTGTATTAGGACAACTGACCCGGTGCTGCGGAACGGGAAGTGGAAACATGGTCGGCCGCAGACCAGGAGTCAGTGTCCGCAATATTTCAAAAACTACAGACTGTCTTTGAGGACCTTACTGAGGCGAACCTCCGGATGAGGTTCTCCAGCTGTTCCCAACAACCGGAGGACAATGTTCGGGACTACGCCTGGCGTCTACAGGGGCCCTGCGGGCTCTGAACCAGGTTAGTCCAACCAGCGTTGAGAATGAGAACAAAATGCTGAAGGACCAGTTTGTCTGGGGACTGAGGTCTCCAGAGGAGAGCAGGACTGTGCGTTGGTGGTCCCTGGATCATCCAGATGCCACCTTTGACAATCTCAAGGACATGGCTATAAAAGGACTGCAGCCCCTGGAAACAAATGCCATCCAACGTTACCAGGGTGGGGCTACCCCAGTGCCTGCTGCACCCACCTTTTCCCCAGTGGCTGCTGAAGCTAAGGTTCCAGCAACGTCCCCTAAAGAACTGGACAGTCTGCGCTCTGAAGTGCGTCAGTTGAGCAAAACCCTGACCACTGTGCTGAGTGCTCTGCAGCTGCAGACGGAGCCCGAGGAAGGAGGGAAGATCATGTTAGCTGATAGCCCGGAGGATGTCCCCTGGATGAGGAGGAGGAGGAGACCAACACCACCCTCGCCGAGGACCAGTGACCAGCGCCGTCCACCGAAGGACCCTACCTGCTACTGCTGCCGCAAGACCGGACACATCGCCCAGAATTGTCCTTTAAACAAGAAAACCCTGGGTCCGAGGGCCGACACCCAGGAGTAAACTCACCAGGCCCATCAGACTGGTACAACAGGTTCGTCGGAGGAAGACCTTTCCTGTCCATTGTGTTGGATGGGATCCCGACACATGCCCTGCTGGACACAGGATCTCAGGTAACCATCATGCCAGACATCCTCTACAAGAGGTTCTGGTCCATGGACGACCTACGTCTGCCAGCTCCAAATCTGTCTGTATATGCCTCAAATGGACTCCCCCTTAACCTACTCGGGGTTAAGAATGTGACTGTAAAGGTGGGGAGAGTGGAGCTGAAGGGCCAGGGACTAAATGTAGTAGAGACTAATCCTGATGACACCAACCCGTATATGGTACTAGGCACTAATGTTGTTGGTAACTGTTTGGGAGAGGTTATGTTCTTACTCCAACAGATCGCCGACACTGCCAGACCAAGACAGAGAAGGGCACTGCAAAGGGAGATCCGAGTCTTGATGTATCAACAGCAAGTAAGGTTAACAGACGGTGAAATCGGTAACGTGAGGGTAACAGACCCCATACCCATTGTCGTCCCCCCAATGAGTGAAATGCTCTTCTGGTGTAGAGCTGCTATAGGTCTTAGAGGACAGAGCTACCAGGCGGTAGTAGAACCCCTTTGCTCCGAGCATAGACCCACGCTCTTAACCGCCAGGGGAGTGGTAGATGTACGTAATGGGAGGGTGCCCGTCCGTCTTCTCAACATTGGGGAAGATGAGGTCAGATTGCCACGTTATGCCACTGTTGCCAATTACATGCTGTCAATAACAACTGCATTCACGAGGCGGAGTCCTTAACTTCACCAGACGAAGTGGAGGATAATGACCCTGCAACCCAGGTGGAGGATAGGTGTCAACAGCTCCATGTTGGGACAGACACCACTCCTGCCCATCAAAAACAGGGTGTACACCGGGTGGTCCAAGAATACTCGCAGGTGTTCAGTAAACATCCACTAGACTTCGGGAGGATTAAGGGGGTTCAACATCATATCCTCACAGGCAACCATTCCCCAATCAAAGAACGTTATAGGCCTATACCACTGGCTCACTACCAGAAGGCAAAGGAAATGCTGCATGACATGAGGAAGGCAGGAGTAATAAGGGATAGTTGTAGTCCCTGGGCGGCTCCCCTAGTGCTGGTTAGGAAAAAGGACGGGAGCATGAGAATGTGTGTAGATTACTGTCAAGTAAATCCCATTACACATAAAGATGCATACCCTTTACCACGCATAGAGGAGTTCCTAGCTGCCTTAAAGTCTGCAAATTACTTTTCCACCCTTGACCTCACTAGTGGATACTGGCAAGTAGCTGTGGCTGAGGAGGATCGGGAGAAGACGGCCTTTACCACCCCGATGGGACTCTGCGAGTTCAACAGTATGCCGTTTGGACTCTGCAATGCCCCCGGAACATTCCAGAGATTGATGGAGTGCTGCTTGGAACACCGCAACTTTGAGACTGTGTTACTTTACCTGGACGATGTAATAGTGTACTCCAGAACGTACGAGGACCACTTGAAACACCTGGCAGAGGTATTTGAGTCACTGTCCTGGTACGGGATGAAGTTGAAGCCCTCAAAGTGTCACCTGCTCAAGAGAAAGGTACAGTACCTGGGGCACATTGTCAGTCCGGAAGGGGTTACACAAGACCCGGAGAAGGTCACAGCCATCCAGAAGTGGCCGGAGCCGAAGAACCTCAAGGAGGTGCGTCAGTTCCTGGGACTAGTAGGATACTACCGGAGGTTTGTAAAGGACTACACCAAGAAAGCAGCTCCTCTGCAAGACCTCCTGGTAGGACAGTTCCCCAAAGGCAGAAATCCCCCATTCCACTGGGGTAAGGAGCAAGCCGAGTCGTTTCAGGAGATGAAGGAGATCCTGACAGGTGATGAGATCCTAGCCTACCCTGACTACAGCCAACCGTTCCTGCTGTATACAGATGCCAGCAATGAGTGACTGGGCGCTGTCTTAAGTCAGAAGCAGAATGGCCAAGAGAAGGTGATCGCATACGCAAGCAGGAAGCTCCGCCCGACTGAGAGGAACCCAGAGAACTATAGCAGCTTTAAGTTAGAGTTCCTGGCCTTGGTCTGGGCCATCACTGAAAGGTTCAAGCACTACCTAGCCTCCAGTAAGTTCACTGCCTTTACTGATAACAACCCCTTGACCCATCTTGAAACAGCTAAGTTGGGAGCACTGGAACAACGATGGATGGCTCGGCAGTCAAATTATGAATTCACAATTAAATACCGGGCAGGCCGCAAGAACGCCAACGCCGATGCCCTGTCTAGGATGCCTCACTAGTCAGACACAGAAGAAGAAGTGGATGACCTGGAAGGGATAGAGCTACCTGCCTTTCACCGGAATGGGATGATCCATGAGCAACGAGCCTCCAGGAAACAGCGTGGAAAGACGTCAAACCCCCTGTTTCACCACAACTGGAAAGAGACCCAGGACAGAGACCCGGTTGTCAGCCGCATCAAACAGCTGATAACCCAAGAAGGTGCCTCCCTGGCGAAGGATGCGTCTCTCCAAGCAAAGCAGCTGTGGAATGAGAGAAGCCGGCTGTTTATCTACCGTGAGAAGCTGTGCCGGAGGTACGTCAATCCAAAAACCCATGAGATGGTATGGCAGATAGTGGTCCCGAAGACAGACATCCAGATGGTATTAGAGGCTTACCACGATCAGGCGGGGCACTTTGGCTGGAAAAAGCTAGAGACCCTGCTGAAGTGTCGATTCTACTGGGTAGGAATGCGCAGCTCCATTGAGAGGTGGTGCCGGGACTGTGGACCCTGTGGCCTTAGAAGAAAAGACTTCAGCAGCCAGAAGGCACCCCTGCAACCCATCAAGACGACTTGACCCTTGGAGATCGTGTCCCTGGACCATGTCAAGTTGTCCCCCAGCAGGTCAGGGTACTCCTATGCTTTGACCATGGTGGATCACTACTCACGTTTCCTGGTGGTCGCCCCCGTCAAAGACCTGACGGCAGAAACAGCAGCAAAGACATTCCAAGCGTATTTATGTAGACCCCATGGTTACCCTGAGCAGGTGCTGACGGACCAAGGCCCGGCCTTTAAGGCTGAGTTGTTTAAGGAGTTCTGACATTTGTACGGTTGTAAAACGATAAGAACTACACCGTACCACCCACAAACCAACGGTCTCTGCGAAAAGATGAACAACATCATCATCGACCTGCTAAAGACCATACCACTTGAGGAAAGAAACCAGTGGCCAGACCTACTACCTGACCTAGTAGATCTGTATAATCATATACCAGTGAGTTCCACCAATTGCACTCCGGCATATCTCATGCGGGCAAGGCCAGGAAAGCTGCCCATGGATCTGGAGCTTGGTGTTGTTGAACCTGAAGCAGATATGACCACTGAGGATTGGGACAAGACCAGACTAGAGCAGTACAGAAGAGTACCAGCTTGTGTCAAGGACAGTCTTACTCGGGTGAGAGAAAAGCAGGAAGCGCACTACAACAAAAACGCACCCGCAGAACCCTTTACACCAGGTGAAACAGTACTAAAAAGAAAAAGACATAACTACAAACTTGATGACCAGTGGGAAAAAGACCCCTACACTGTGTTACCGTCAAGGTTTGACAACAAAAAGACCTGCATAATCAGTTGAGATGGAGGAAATACGTCTACAACAGTGTCCAGGGACCACCTAAAGTTGTGTCCAGAATTACTGAAACCCCAAGAAAAAGTGCCTCTCACAATCCAGGAAGAACCTAAAGAAGCGGTGATACACACTGACCTAGGAGACTTCCTAGCTGATTGGCCTCAAATAGGAGGTGCAGTAATCATTCCAGTACTCCAATTCTATGAACAGCCAGAAAACCCTCCACAGCAAGTTGAACCTGTAAGTGCTGCAGAAGAGCCAGCTCAAGAAGTGTCCCCGGATGAAGGATCCCCGGCAGGAGCAGAGCAAGAGGGCCCAGCCAGTGGTAGACTTGCCAGTCCAAGAGAGAGGTTAAGGCAGTTTTACAACTTGGTCACACGTAGAACTGGTAGAGTAACTGAAAATGCAGACACTGACACCCCACAGACCACCACACTACGCAGATCAGCACGTAGCACGCGAGGTAAACTCCCTGTGAGGTACACTCAGTAAATAGTCAAATTTCTGAAAGTGTAGATAGTTACCCCTGGGGTATCAAATTGTATTAAACTGAAATGTATTGAATTGTAATGTACTGTATTAATTGTGTATTTTCATGCATGTTTCTATCAATTTGTGCTTTACCTCATTAATTCTTTGCTATTTACCTATGAACTTCGTGGCTGAGTACTGTGTGCAGCCCAAAAACTGCTTTTGTATATAATTGCGCTCCCTGGAGTGCCCCTTTTAGGTGACCTCAGAAGGAAAACCTGTCGGAGTGGCTCTATTGGAGGTCCACCTCGGGATCTTCATGCCCTGCAGCCACCCCAGGGCCTACGTTGAGGGTTTAGGACAGGTCCCTCAAAAACCACCAAGTACTCTGCCCAGTGAGATAGACATCCTGTATGGGAACCTCACCACAGGAGACTTGAATTCTGAGGACACTTCGTATTTGTTATTGTTATGTAACGTTTAAGATTGGTGCCTCCCATAAAGGGAAGATTGTTCTTGCATTGTTCATGTTTCCTATTGTTATTGTTTTATAAAATGTACTTCAGCCCGGGAGTGCTGAGCTTAACTAGGAGGGAATGTGACGCCCAGCTGCGCTTGGTATCACAGATCCTGGAAGTGTGCATTGAAGGATTCCTCCACAAGAGGCCCCCATAACCATTCACACATCTCCACCTTCCACCTCAGACCACCAGAGGGAGCCCATTGGGGAGAGATAAATAGGGAAGGTGGAGGCTGGCAGCAGTTAGTCTAGACTGGAGTCTGTTGTGAGTTGTGAGTCTAGTCTATTCTGGTTTAGCAGTGAGTCCAGTACAGTCTGAGAAGAGTTACCTCAGAGGACAAAAGCCTGTTCCAGCTCCTGCAATTGCTATCCTGCAGTGGAGCTTATCCAGATCAAGACTCCGTGTAGCTCAGAGAGGTGAGCTTTAGGTGTGCCGGTGCCCTAAGATCAGTGAAGCACGGCAAGCTGCCGTTAGTGTGAGTAGCCTAGTGAGGGCCCGAGTAGGCCGAAGGCGAGTGGAGAGTTAGCACATAGGGGGCAGAGGAGCTTAACTAGCTCACCCCGAAGAATTTACCGGACACCGTGTCCGAAGTTTACTGGGATCTCTATGACCCAGTAAGGTATAACTGGAATCCCTGGAGAACTAAAAGTCCCAGGATCGCTAAAGTGCTGATATGTAGCAGAGCCAGGAAACACATAGGCCCCGCAAGCTGAGGAGCGTGTATTCCAAGAAAAGGCCCTACCACAAGGTCAGCCAGCGCAGGACAGAGACAAAGGTAGGCCTAGCTCCAGGCAGGTCAGAAACTTACTACGCAGAGACAGGAGGCCCAAAACCCGCTCATTGGGGAGCATCCTGACATGCACCCTTCACCCTACAGGGCTCCGGGACGTGCCTGAATTTCCATCAGTAAAAGGTACTGAAGTGACTATCGTGTCTGTCCCTGTTCTTGCTCTGACTCGGCTGGGTTTCGCCTGTCCTGTATTCCATTCATACACTGCCCTGAGGCCCAGCTCCACCTGTGGGGAGCTATACTATTGAGCTGCCTTATCATCGGCCTCAGTGGACTGTGCAGCGCTGGTGATCCTCACCAGAAGCCACAGGTGGCGTCACGAACTTTTAATAAAACTAATAAACCAACCAATCCCTTTTTAAAGAGAGGCCCCAGGGTACGGGCCCGGGAGCCGACCACCTCGATATTCCTAAGGCTAAAGGCCCGGGTACTGAGTCATCCCCATCCCCTAGGCTAGTCATCTCTTCTGGCGTCACGAACAGGATCTCATGCCCACTGCAACGACAGAGTGTTGTGCCCGTTGCCACCGGGTACTGTGCGCCTTTATTCTGAACTGTGTACGTAAAGTTGTGGTGAAGGTTGCCGCCATTGTCGAGCGAGAAGAAGGGCGTAACCGCGGGAAACTGAGGGACTTACCTACAAAAGAGCGCGAAGCTCTGGACACGCCCCACGCCTCGACGTCGAACCAGGAAGCGCCAGGTCCTGTAAGGAGTGTCGCTGAATGCGCTGACGTAGGACGCAAGTGACGCAAGGTCCTGAAGACAACCGTCACCTGCGGAGCTGCGGCCTACCGGAAGAAAAACTAGAAGGTAGGCCACGGTTAACTAGGGGGGGCGCCAAGATGTCCGACGAACAGCAGAACACCGACATGCCGGCCAAAGTCCCTGAGGTTCAACCCGCGCCCGAAGATGAGCAGGCAGAAGCCGCCGCTCCACCAGCAGTGCCTGTAACACCTGTAATTCCTATGACTTTACCGTACATTCCTGGAGCAAAGTGGCTCCCCCAGTACAACGGCAAACCAGATACCCTGTCTGGATTCAAACGGAAAATATGTGGTATCTTGGACATGTACTCTATGACAGGTAAACAAAGAGCCGCCATTGTATTAGGACAACTGACCCGGTGCTGCGGAACGGGAAGTGGAAACATGGTCGGCCGCAGACCAGGAGTCAGTGTCCGCAATATTTCAAAAACTACAGACTGTCTTTGAGGACCTTACTGAGGCGGACCTCCGGATGAGGTTCTCCAGCTGTTCCCAACAACCGGAGGACAATGTTCGGGACTACGCCTGGCGTCTACAGGGGCCCTGCGGGCTCTGAACCAGGTTAGTCCAACCAGCGTTGAGAATGAGAACAAAATGCTGAAGGACCAGTTTGTCCGGGGACTGAGGTCTCCAGAGGAGAGCAGGACTGTGCGTTGGTGGTCCCTGGATCATCCAGATGCCACCTTTGACAATCTCAAGGACATGGCTATAAAAGGACTGCAGCCCCTGGAAACAAATGCCATCCAACGTTACCAGGGTGGGGCTACCCCAGTGCCTGCTGCACCCACCTTTTCCCCAGTGGCTGCTGAAGCTAAGGTTCCAGCAACGTCCCCTAAAGAACTGGACAGTCTGCGCTCTGAAGTGCGTCAGTTGAGCAAAACCCTGACCACTGTGCTGAGTGCTCTGCAGCTGCAGACGGAGCCCGAGGAAGGAGGGAAGATCATGTTAGCCGATAGCCCGGAGGATGTCCCCTGGATGAGGAGGAGGAGGAGACCAACACCACCCTCGCCGAGGACCAGTGACCAGCGCCGTCCACCGAAGGACCCTACCTGCTACTGCTGCCGCAAGACCGGACACATCGCCCAGAATTGTCCTTTAAACAAGAAAACCCTGGGTCCGAGGGCCGACACCCAGGAGTAAACTCACCAGGCCCATCAGACTGGTACAACAGGTTCGTCGGAGGAAGACCTTTCCTGTCCACTGTGTTGGATGGGATCCCGACACATGCCCTGCTGGACACAGAATCTCAGGTAACCATCATGCCAGACATCCTCTACAAGAGGTTCTGGTCCATGGACGACCTACGTCTGCCAGCTCCAAATCTGTCTGTATATGCCTCAAATGGACTCCCCCTTAACCTACTCGGGGTTAAGAATGTGACTGTAAAGGTGGGGAGAGTGGAGCTGAAGGGCCAGGGACTAAATGTAGTAGAGACTAATCCTGATGACACCAACCCATATATGGTACTAGGCACTAATGTTGTTGGTAACTGTTTGGGAGAGGTTGTGTTCTTACTCCAACAGATCGCCGACACTGCCAGACCAAGACAGAGGAGGGCACTGCAAAGGGAGATCCGAGTCTTGATGTATCAACAGCAAGTAAGGTTAACAGACGGTGAAATCGGTAACGTGAGGGTAACAGACCCCATACCCATTGTCGTCCCCCCAATGAGTGAAATGCTCATCTGGTGTAGAGCTGCTATAGGTCTTAGAGGACAGAGCTACCAGGCGGTAGTAGAACCCCTTTGCTCCGAGCATAGACCCACGCTCTTAACCGCCAGGGGAGTGGTAGATGTACGTAATGGGAGGGTGCCCGTCCGTCTTCTCAACATTGGGGAAGATGAGGTCAGATTGCCACGTTATGCCACTGTTGCCAATTACATGCTGTCAATAACAACTGCATTCACGAGGCGGAGTCCTTAACTTCACCAGACGAAGTGGAGGATAATGACCCTGCAACCCAGGTGGAGGATAGGTGTCAACAGCTCCATGTTGGGACAGACACCACTCCTGCCCATCAAAAACAGGGTGTACACCGGGTGGTCCAAGAATACTCGCAGGTGTTCAGTAAACATCCACTAGACTTCGGGAGGATTAAGGGGGTTCAACATCATATCCTCACAGGCAACCATTCCCCAATCAAAGAACGTTATAGGCCTATACCACTGGCTCACTACCAGAAGGCAAAGGAAATGCTGCATGACATGAGGAAGGCAGGAGTAATAAGGGATAGTTGTAGTCCCTGGGCGGCTCCCCTAGTGCTGGTTAGGAAAAAGGACGGGAGCATGAGAATGTGTGTAGATTACCGTCAAGTAAATCCCATTACACATAAAGATGCATACCCTTTACCACGCATAGAGGAGTTCCTAGCTGCCTTAAAGTCTGCAAATTACTTTTCCACCCTTGACCTCACTAGTGGATACTGGCAAGTAGCTGTGGCTGAGGAGGATCGGGAGAAGACGGCCTTTACCACCCCGATGGGACTCTGCGAGTTCAACAGTATGCCGTTTGGACTCTGCAATGCCCCCGGAACATTCCAGAGATTGATGGAGTGCTGCTTGGGACACCGCAACTTCGAGACTGTGTTACTTTACCTGGACGATGTAATAGTGTACTCCAGAACGTACGAGGACCACTTGAAACACCTGGCAGAGGCATTTGAGTCACTGTCCTGGTACGGGATGAAGTTGAAGCCCTCAAAGTGTCACCTGCTCAAGAGAAAGGTACAGTACCTGGGGCACATTGTCAGTCCGGAAGGGGTTACACAAGACCCGGAGAAGGTCACAGCCATCCAGAAGTGGCCGGAGCCGAAGAACCTCAAGGAGGTGCGTCAGTTCCTGGGACTAGTAGGATACTACCGGAGGTTTGTAAAGGACTACACCAAGAAAGCAGCTCCTCTGCAAGACCTCCTGGTAGGACAGTTCCCCAAAGGCAGAAATCCCCCATTCCACTGGGGTAAGGAGCAAGCCGAGTCGTTTCAGGAGATGAAGGAGATCCTGACAGGTGATGAGATCCTAGCCTACCCTGACTACAGCCAACCGTTCCTGCTGTATACAGATGCCAGCAATGAGTGACTGGGCGCTGTCTTAAGTCAGAAGCAGAATGGCCAAGAGAAGGTGATCGCATACGCAAGCAGGAAGCTCCGCCCGACTGAGAGGAACCCAGAGAACTATAGCAGCTTTAAGTTAGAGTTCCTGGCCTTGGTCTGGGCCATCACTGAAAGGTTCAAGCACTACCTAGCCTCCAGTAAGTTCACTGCCTTTACTGATAACAACCCCTTGACCCATCTTGAAACAGCTAAGTTGGGAGCACTGGAACAACGATGGATGGCTCGGCAGTCAAATTATGAATTCACAATTAAATACCGGGCAGGCCGCAAGAACGCCAACGCCGATGCCCTGTCTAGGATGCCTCACCAGTCAGACACAGAAGAAGAAGTGGATGACCTGGAAGAGATAGAGCTACCTGCCTTTCACCGGAATGGGATGATCCATGAGCAACGAGCCTCCAGGAAACAGCGTGGAAAGACGTCAAACCCCCTGCCTCACCACAACTGGAAAGAGACCCAGGACAGTGACCCGGTTGTCAGCCGCATCAAACAGCTGATAACCCAAGAAGGTGCCTCCCTGGCGAAGGATGCGTCTCTCCAAGCAAAGCAGCTGTGGAATGAGGGAAGCCGGCTGTTTATCTACCGTGAGAAGCTGTGCCGGAGGTACGTCAATCCAAAAACCCATGAGATGGTATGGCAGATAGTGGTCCCGAAGACAGACATCCAGATGGTATTAGAGGCTTACCACGATCAGGCGGGGCACTTTGGCTGGAAAAAGCTAGAGACCCTGCTGAAGTGTCGATTCTACTGGGTAGGAATGCGCAGCTCCATTGAGAGGTGGTGCCGGGACTGTGGACCCTGTGGCCTTAGAAGAAAAGACTTCAGCAGCCAGAAGGCACCCCTGCAACCCATCAAGACGACTTGACCCTTGGAGATCGTGGCCTGGACCATGTCAAGTTGTCCCCCAGCAGGTCAGGGTACTCCTATGCTTTGACCATGGTGGATCACTACTCACGTTTCCTGGTGGTCGCCCCCGTCAAAGACCTGACGGCAGAAACAGCAGCAAAGACATTCCAAGCGTATTTCTCTAGACCCCATGGTTACCCTGAGCAGGTGCTGACGGACCAAGGCCCGGCCTTTGAGGCTGAGTTGTTTAAGGAGTTCTGCCATTTGTACGGTTGTAAAACGATAAGAACTACACCGTACCACCCGCAAACCAACGGTCTCTGCGAAAAGATGAACAACATCATCATCGACCTGCTAAAGACCATACCACTTGAGGAAAGAAACCAGTGGCCAGACCTACTACCTGACCTAGTAGATCTGTATAATCATATACCAGTGAGTTCCACCAATTGCACTCCGGCATATCTCATGCGGGCAAGGCCAGGAAAGCTGCCCATGGATCTGGAGCTTGGTGTTGTTGAACCTGAAGCAGATATGACCACTGAGGATTGGGACAAGACCAGACTAGAGCAGTACAGAAGAGTACCAGCTTGTGTCAAGGACAGTCTTACTCGGGTAAGAGAAAAGCAGGAAGCGCACTACAACAAAAACGCACCCGCAGAACCCTTTACACCAGGTGAAACAGTACTAAAAAGAAAAAGACGTAACCACAAACTTGATGACCAGTGGGAAAAAGACCCCTACACTGTGTTACCGTCAAGATTTCACAACAAAAAGACCTGCATAATTAGTTGAGATGGAGGAAATACGTCTACAACAGTGTCCAGGGACCACCTAAAGTTGTGTCCAGAATTACTGAAACCCCAAGAAAAAGTGCCTCTCACAATCCAGGAAGAACCTAAAGAAGCGGTGATACACACTGACCTAGGAGACTTCCCAGCTGATTGACCTCAAATAGGAGGTGCAGTAATCATTCCAGTACTCCAATTCTATGAACAGCCAGAAAACCCTCCACAGCAAGTTGAACCTGTAAGTGCTGCAGAAGAGCCAGCTCAAGAAGTGTCCCCGGATGAAGGATCCCTGGCAGGAGCAGAGCAAGAGGGCCCAGCCAGTGGTAGACTTGCCAGTCCAAGAGAGAGGTTAAGGCAGTTTTACAACTTGGTCACACGTAGAACTGGTAGAGTAACTGAAAATACAGACACTGACACCCCACAGACCACCACACTACGCAGATCAGCACGTAGCACGCCAGGTAAACTCCCTGTGAGGTACACTCAGTAAATAGTCAAAGTTCTGAAAGTGTAGATAGTTACCCCTGGGGTATCAAATTGTATTAAACTGAAATGTATTGAATTGTAATGTACTGTATTAATTGTGTATTTTCATGCATGTTTCTATCAATTTGTGCTTTACCTCATTAATTCTTTGATATTTGCCTATGAACTTCGTATGAACTTCGTGGCTGAGTACTGTGTGCAGCCCAAAAACTGCTTTTGTATATAATTGCGCTCCCTGGACTGCCCCTTTTAGGTGACCTCAGAAGGAAAACCTGTCGGAGTGGCTCTATTGGAGGTCCACCTCGGGATCTTCATGCCCTGCAGCCACCCCAGGGCCTACGTTGAGGGTTTAGGACAGGTCCCTCAAAAACCACCAAGTACTCTGCCCAGTGAAATGGACATCCTGTATGGGAACCTCACCACAGGAGACTTGAATTCTGAGGACACTTCGTATTTGTTATTGTTATGTAACGTTTAAGATTGGTGCCTCCCATAAAGGGAAGATTGTTCTTGCATTGTTCATGTTTCCTATTGTTATTGTTTTATAAAATGTACTTCAGCCCGGGAGTGCTGAGCTTAACTAGGAGGAAATGTGACGCCCAGCTGCGCTTGGTATCACAGATCCTGGAAGTGTGCATTGAAGGATTCCTCCACAAGAGGCCCCCATAACCATTCACACATCTCCACCTTCCACCTCAGACCACCAGAGGGAGCCCGTTGGGGATAGATAAATAGGGAAGGTGGAGGCTGGCAGCAGTTAGTCTAGACTGGAGTCTGTTGTGAGTTGTGAGTCTAGTCTATTCTGGTTTAGCAGTGAGTCCAGTACAGTCTGAGAAGAGTTACCTCAGAGGACAAAAGCCTGTTCCAGCTCCTGCAATTGCTATCCTGCAGTGGAGCTTATCCAGATCAAGACTCCGTGTAGCTCAGAGAGGTGAGCTTTAGGTGTGCCGGTGCCCTAAGATCAGTGAAGCACGGCAAGCTGCCGTTAGTGTAAGTAGCCTAGTGAGGGCCCGAGTAGGCCGAAGGCGAGTGGAGAGTTAGTACATAGGGGGCAGAGGAGCTTAACTAGCTCACCCCGAAGAATTTACCGGACACCGTGTCCGAAGTTTACTGGGATCTCTATGACCCAGTAAGGTATAACTGGAATCCCTGGAGAACTAAAAGTCCCAGGATCGCTAAAGTGCTGATATGTAGCAGAGCCAGGAAACACATAGGCCCCGCAAGCTGAGGAGCGTGTATTCCAAGAAAAGGCCCTACCACAAGGTCAGCCAGCGCAGGACAGAGACAAAGGTAGGCCTAGCTCCAGGCAGGTCAGAAACTTACTACGCAGAGACAGGAGGCCCAAAACCCGCTCATTGGGGAGCATCCTGACATGCACCCTTCACCCTACAGGGCTCCGGGACGTGCCTGAATTTCCATCAGTAAAAGGTACTGAAGTGACTATCGTGTCTGTCCCTGTTCTTGCTCTGACTCGGCTGGGTTTCGCCTGTCCTGTATTCCATTCATACACTGCCCTGAGGCCCAGCTCCACCTGTGGGGAGCTATACTATTGAGCTGCCTTATCATCGGCCTCAGTGGACTGTGCAGCGCTGGTGATCCTCACCAGAAGCCACAGGTGGCGTCACGAACTTTTAATAAAACTAATAAACCAACCAATCCCTTTTTAAAGAGAGGCCCCAGGGTACGGGCCCGGGAGCCGACCACCGCGATATTCCTAAGGCTAAAGGCCCGGGTACCGAGTCATCCCCATCCCCTGGGCTAGTCATCTCTTCTGGCGTCACGAACAGGATCTCATGCCCACTGCAACGACAGAGTGTTGTGCCCGTTGCCACCGGGTACTGTGCGCCTTTATTCTGAACTGTGTACGTAAAGTTGTGGTGAAGGTTGCCGCCATTGTCGAGCGAGAAGGAGGGCGTAACCGCGGGAAACTGAGGGGCGTACCTACAAAAGAGCGCGAAGCTCCGGACACGCCCCACGCCTCGACGTCGAACCAGGAAGCGCCAGGTCCTGTAAGGAGTGTCGCTGAACGCGCTGACGTAGGACGCAAGTGACGCAAGGTCCTGAAGACAACCGTCACCTGCGGAGCTGCGGCCTACCGGAAGAAAAACTAGAAGGTAGGCCACGGTTAACTAGGGGGGGCGCCAAGATGTCCGACGAACAGCAGAACACCGACATGCCGGCCAAAGTCCCTGAGGTTCAACCCGCGCCCGAAGATGAGCAGGCAGAAGCCGCCGCTCCACCAGCAGTGCCTGTAACACCTGTAATTCCTATGACTTTACCGTACATTCCTGGAGCAAAGTGGCTCCCCCAATACAACAGCAAACCAGATACCCTGTCTGGATTCAAACGGAAAATATGTGGTATCTTGGACATGTACTCTATGACAGGTAAACAAAGAGCCGCCATTGTATTAGGACAACTGACCCGGTGCTGCGGAACGGGAAGTGGAAACATGGTCGGCCGCAGACCAGGAGTCAGTGTCTGCAATATTTCAAAAACTACAGACTGTCTTTGAGGACCTTACTGAGGCGAACCTCCGGATGAGGTTCTCCAGCTGTTCCCAACAACCGGAGGACAATGTTCGGGACTACGCCTGGCGTCTACAGGGGCCCTGCGGGCTCTGAACCAGGTTAGTCCAACCAGCGTTGAGAATGAGAACAAAATGCTGAAGGACCAGTTTGTCCGGGGACTGAGGTCTCCAGAGGAGAGCAGGTCTGTGCGTTGGTGGTCCCTGGATCATCCAGATGCCACCTTTGACAATCTCAAGGACATGGCTATAAAAGGACTGCAGCCCCTGGAAACAAATGCCATCCAACGTTACCAGGGTGGGGCTACCCCAGTGCCTGCTGCACCCACCTTTTCCCCAGTGGCTGCTGAAGCTAAGGTTCCAGCAACGTCCCCTAAAGAACTGGACAGTCTGCGCTCTGAAGTGCGTCAGTTGAGCAAAACCCTGACCACTGTGCTGAGTGCTCTGCAGCTGCAGACGGAGCCCGAGGAAGGAGGGAAGATCATGTTAGCCGATAGCCCGGAGGATGTCCCCTGGATGAGGAGGAGGAGGAGACCAACACCACCCTCGCCGAGGACCAGTGACCAGCGCCGTCCACCGAAGGACCCTACCTGCTACTGCTGCCGCAAGACCGGACACATCGCCCAGAATTGTCCTTTAAACAAGAAAACCCTGGGTCCGAGGGCCGACACCCAGGAGTAAACTCACCAGGCCCATCAGACTGGTACAACAGGTTCGTCGGAGGAAGACCTTTCCTGTCCATTGTGTTGGATGGGATCCCGACACATGCCCTGCTGGACACAGGATCTCAGGTAACCATCATGCCAGACATCCTCTACAAGAGGTTCTGGTCCATGGACGACCTACGTCTGCCAGCTCCAAATCTGTCTGTATATGCCTCAAATGGACTCCCCCTTAACCTACTCGGGGTTAAGAATGTGACTGTAAAGGTGGGGAGAGTGGAGCTGAAGGGCCAGGGACTAAATGTAGTAGAGACTAATCCTGATGACACCAACCCGTATATGGTACTAGGCACTAATGTTGTTGGTAACTGTTTGGGAGAGGTTATGTTCTTACTCCAACAGATCGCCGACACTGCCAGACCAAGACAGAGGAGGGCACTGCAAAGGGAGATCCGAGTCTTGATGTATCAACAGCAAGTAAGGTTAACAGACGGTGAAATCGGTAACGTGAGGGTAACAGACCCCATACCCATTGTCGTCCCCCCAATGAGTGAAATGCTCATCTGGTGTAGAGCTGCTATAGGTCTTAGAGGACAGAGCTACCAGGCGGTAGTAGAGCCCCTTTGCTCCGAGCATAGACCCACGCTCTTAACCGCCAGGGGAGTGGTAGATGTACGTAATGGGAGGGTGCCCGTCCGTCTTCTCAACATTGGGGAAGATGAGGTCAGATTGCCACGTTATGCCACTGTTGCCAATTACATGCTGTCAATAACAACTGCATTCACGAGGCGGAGTCCTTAACTTCACCAGACGAAGTGGAGGATAATGACCCTGCAACCCAGGTGGAGGATAGGTGTCAACAGCTCCATGTTGGGACAGACACCACTCCTGCCCATCAAAAACAGGGTGTACACCGGGTGGTCCAAGAATACTCGCAGGTGTTCAGTAAACATCCACTAGACTTCGGGAGGATTAAGGGGGTTCAACATCATATCCTCACAGGCAACCATTCCCCAATCAAAGAACGTTATAGGCCTATACCACTGGCTCACTACCAGAAGGCAAAGGAAATGCTGCATGACATGAGGAAGGCAGGAGTAATAAGGGATAGTTGTAGTCCCTGGGCGGCTCCCCTAGTGCTGGTTAGGAAAAAGGACGGGAGCATGAGAATGTGTGTAGATTACCGTCAATTAAATCCCATTACACATAAAGATGCATACCCTTTACCACGCATAGAGGAGTTCCTAGCTGCCTTAAAGTCTGCAAATTACTTTTCCACCCTTGACCTCACTAGTGGATACTGGCAAGTAGCTGTGGCTGAGGAGGATCGGGAGAAGACGGCCTTTACCACCCCGATGGGACTCTGCGAGTTCAACAGTATGCCGTTTGGACTCTGCAATGCCCCCGGAACATTCCAGAGATTGATGGAGTGCTGCTTGGGACACCGCAACTTCGAGACTGTGTTACTTTACCTGGACGATTTAATAGTGTACTCCAGAACGCACGAGGACCACTTGAAACACCTGGCAGAGGTATTTGAGTCACTGTCCTGGTACGGGATGAAGTTGAAGCCCTCAAAGTGTCACCTGCTCAAGAGAAAGGTACAGTACCTGGGGCACATTGTCAGTCCGGAAGGGGTTACACAAGACCCGGAGAAGGTCACAGCCATCCAGAAGTGGCCGGAGCCGAAGAACCTCAAGGAGGTGCGTCAGTTCCTGGGACTAGTAGGATACTACCGGAGGTTTGTAAAGGACTACACCAAGAAAGCAGCTCCTCTGCAAGACCTCCTGGTAGGACAGTTCCCCAAAGGCAGAAATCCCCCATTCCACTGGGGTAAGGAGCAAGCCGAGTCGTTTCAGGAGATGAAGGAGATCCTGACAGGTGATGAGATCCTAGCCTACCCTGACTACAGCCAACCGTTCCTGCTGTATACAGATGCCAGCAATGAGTGACTGGGCGCTGTCTTAAGTCAGAAGCAGAATGGCCAAGAGAAGGTGATCGCATACGCAAGCAGGAAGCTCCGCCCGACTGAGAGGAACCCAGAGAACTATAGCAGCTTTAAGTTAGAGTTCCTGGCCTTGGTCTGGGCCATCACTGAAAGGTTCAAGCACTACCTAGCCTCCAGTAAGTTCACTGCCTTTACTGATAACAACCCCTTGACCCATCTTGAAACAGCTAAGTTGGGAGCACTGGAACAACGATGGATGGCTCGGCAGTCAAATTATGAATTCACAATTAAATACCGGGCAGGCCGCAAGAACGCCAACGCCGATGCCCTGTCTAGGATGCCTCACCAGTCAGACACAGAAGAAGAAGTGGATGACCTGGAAGAGATAGAGCTACCTGCCTTTCACCGGAATGGGATGATCCATGAGCAACGAGCCTCCAGGAAACAGCGTGGAAAGACGTCAAACCCCCTGCCTCACCACAACTGGAAAGAGACCCAGGACAGTGACCCGGTTGTCAGCCGCATCAAACAGCTGATAACCCAAGAAGGTGCCTCCCTGGCGAAGGATGCGTCTCTCCAAGCAAAGCAGCTGTGGAATGAGAGAAGCCGGCTGTTTATCTACCGTGAGAAGCTGTGCCGGAGGTACGTCAATCCAAAAACCCATGAGATGGTATGGCAGATAGTGGTCCCGAAGACAGACATCCAGATGGTATTAGAGGCTTACCACGATCAGGCGGGGCACTTTGGCTGGAAAAAGCTAGAGACCCTGCTGAAGTGTCGATTCTACTGGGTAGGAATACGCAGCTCCATTGAGAGGTGGTGCCGGGACTGTGGACCCTGTGGCCTTAGAAGAAAAGACTTCAGCAGCCAGAAGGCACCCCTGCAACCCATCAAGACGACTTGACCCTTGGAGATCGTGGCCCTGGACCATGTCAAGTTGTCCCCCAGCAGGTCAGGGTACTCCTATGCTTTGACCATGGTGGATCACTACTCACGTTTCCTGGTGGTCGCCCCCGTCAAAGACCTGACGGCAGAAACAGCAGCAAAGACATTCCAAGCGTATTTATGTAGACCCCATGGTTACCCTGAGCAGGTGCTGACGGACCAAGGCCCGGCCTTTAAGGCTGAGTTGTTTAAGGAGTTCTGACATTTGTACGGTTGTAAAACGATAAGAACTACACTGTACCACCCACAAACCAACGGTCTCTGCGAAAAGATGAACAACATCATCATCGACCTGCTAAAGACCATACCACTTGAGGAAAGAAACCAGTGGCCAGACCTACTACCTGACCTAGTAGATCTGTATAATCATATACCAGTGAGTTCCACCAATTGCACTCCGGCATATCTCATGCGGGCAAGGCCAGGAAAGCTGCCCATGGATCTGGAGCTTGGTGTTGTTGAACCTGAAGCAGATATGACCACTGAGGATTGGGACAAGACCAGACAAGAGCAGTACAGAAGAGTACCAGCTTGTGTCAAGGACAGTCTTACTCGGGTGAGAGAAAAGCAGGAAGCGCACTACAACAAAAACGCACCCGCAGAACCCTTTACACCAGGTGAAACAGTACTAAAAAGAAAAAGACATAACTACAAACTTGATGACCAGTGGGAAAAAGACCCCTACACTGTGTTACCGTCAAGGTTTGACAACAAAAAGACCTGCATAATCAGTTGAGATGGAGGAAATACGTCTACAACAGTGTCCAGGGACCACCTAAAGTTGTGTCCAGAATTACTGAAACCCCAAGAAAACGTGCCTCTCACAATCCAGGAAGAACCTAAAGAAGCGGTGATACACACTGACCTAGGAGACTTCCTAGCTGATTGGCCTCAAATAGGAGGTGCAGTAATCATTCCAGTACTCCAATTCTATGAACAGCCAGAAAACCCTCCACAGCAAGTTGAACCTGTAAGTGCTGCAGAAGAGCCAGCTCAAGAAGTGTCCCCGGATGAAGGATCCCCGGCAGGAGCAGAGCAAGAGGGCCCAGCCAGTGGTAGACTTGCCAGTCCAAGAGAGAGGTTAAGGCAGTTTTACAACTTGGTCACACGTAGAACTGGTAGAGTAACTGAAAATGCAGACACTGACACCCCACAGACCACCACACTACGCAGATCAGCACGTAGCACGCGAGGTAAACTCCCTGTGAGGTACACTCAGTAAATAGTCAAATTTCTGAAAGTATAGATAGTTACCCCTGGGGTATCAAATTGTATTAAACTGAAATGTATTGAATTGTAATGTACTGTATTAATTGTGTATTTTCATGCATGTTTCTATCAATTTGTGCTTTACCTCATTAATTCTTTGCTATTTACCTATGAACTTTGTGGCTGAGTACTGTGTGCAGCCCAAAAACTGCTTTTGTATATAATTGCGCTCCCTGGACTGCCCCTTTTAGGTGACCTCAGAAGGAAAACCTGTCGGAGTGGCTCTATTGGAGGTCCACCTCGGGATCTTCATGCCCTGCAGCCACCCCAGGGCCTACGTTGAGGGTTTAGGACAGGTCCCTCAAAAACCACCAAGTACTCTGCCCAGTGAGATGGACATCCTGTATGGGAACCTCACCACAGGAGACTTGAATTCTGAGGACACTTCGTATTTGTTATTGTTATGTAACGTTTAAGATTGGTGCCTCCCATAAAGGGAAGATTGTTCTTGCATTGTTCATGTTTCCTATTGTTATTGTTTTATAAAATGTACTTCAGCCCGGGAGTGCTGAGCTTAACTAGGAGGGAATGTGACGCCCAGCTGCGCTTGGTATCACAGATCCTGGAAGTGTGCATTGAAGGATTCCTCCACAAGAGGCCCCCATAACCATTCACACATCTCCACCTTCCACCTCAGACCACCAGAGGGAGCCCGTTGGGGATAGATAAATAGGGAAGGTGGAGGCTGGCAGCAGTTAGTCTAGACTGGAGTCTGTTGTGAGTTGTGAGTCTAGTCTATTCTGGTTTAGCAGTGAGTCCAGTACAGTCTGAGAAGAGTTACCTCAGAGGACAAAAGCCTGTTCCAGCTCCTGCAATTGCTATCCTGCAGTGGAGCTTATCCAGATCAAGACTCCGTGTAGCTCAGAGAGGTGAGCTTTAGGTGTGCCGGTGCCCTAAGATCAGTGAAGCACGGCAAGCTGCCGTTAGTGTGAGTAGCCTAGTGAGGGCCCGAGTAGGCCGAAGGCGAGTGGAGAGTTAGTACATAGGGGGCAGAGGAGCTTAACTAGCTCACCCCGAAGAATTTACCGGACACCGTGTCCGAAGTTTACTGGGATCTCTATGACCCAGTAAGGTATAACTGGAATCCCTGGAGAACTAAAAGTCCCAGGATCGCTAAAGTGCTGATATGTAGCAGAGCCAGGAAACACATAGGCCCCGCAAGCTGAGGAGCGTGTATTCCAAGAAAAGGCCCTACCACAAGGTCAGCCAGCGCAGGACAGAGACAAAGGTAGGCCTAGCTCCAGGCAGGTCAGAAACTTACTACGCAGAGACAGGAGGCCCAAAACCCGCTCATTGGGGAGCATCCTGACATGCACCCTTCACCCTACAGGGCTCCGGGACGTGCCTGAATTTCCATCAGTAAAAGGTACTGAAGTGACTATCGTGTCTGTCCCTGTTCTTGCTCTGACTCGGCTGGGTTTCGCCTGTCCTGTATTCCATTCATACACTGCCCTGAGGCCCAGCTCCACCTGTGGGGAGCTATACTATTGAGCTGCCTTATCATCGGCCTCAGTGGACTGTGCAGCGCTGGTGATCCTCACCAGAAGCCACAGGTGGCGTCACGAACTTTTAATAAAACTAATAAACCAACCAATCCCTTTTTAAAGAGAGGCCCCAGGGTACGGGCCCGGGAGCCGACCACCGCGATATTCCTAAGGCTAAAGGCCCGGGTACCGAGTCATCCCCATCCCCTAGGCTAGTCATCTCTTCTGGCGTCACGAACAGGATCTCATGCCCACTGCAACGACAGAGTGTTGTGCCCGTTGCCACCGGGTACTGTGCGCCTTTATTCTGAACTGTGTACGTAAAGTTGTGGTGAAGGTTGCCGCCATTGTCGAGCGAGAAGAAGGGCGTAACCGCGGGAAACTGAGGGGCTTACCTACAAAAGAGCGCGAAGCTCTGGACACGCCCCACGCCTCGACGTCGAACCAGGAAGCGCCAGGTCCTGTAAGGAGTGTCGCTGAACGCGCTGACGTAGGACGCAAGTGACGCAAGGTCCTGAAGACAACCGTCACCTGCGGGCTGCGGCCTACCGGAAGAAAAACTAGAAGGTAGGCCACGGTTAACTAGGGGGGGCGCCAAGATGTCCGACGAACAGCAGAACACCGACATGCCGGCCAAAGTCCCTGAGGTTCAACCCGCGCCCGAAGATGAGCAGGCAGAAGCCGCCGCTCCACCAGCAGTGCCTGTAACACCTGTAATTCCTATGACTTTACCGTACATTCCTGGAGCAAAGTGGCTCCCCCAGTACAACGGCAAACCAGATACCCTGTCTGGATTCAAACGGAAAATATGTGGTATCTTGGACATGTACTCTATGACAGGTAAACAAAGAGCCGCCATTGTATTAGGACAACTGACCCGGTGCTGCGGAACGGGAAGTGGAAACATGGTCGGCCGCAGACCAGGAGTCAGTGTCCGCAATATTTCAAAAACTACAGACTGTCTTTGAGGACCTTACTGAGGCGGACCTCCGGATGAGGTTCTCCAGCTGTTCCCAACAACCGGAGGACAATGTTCGGGACTACGCCTGGCGTCTACAGGGGCCCTGCGGGCTCTGAACCAGGTTAGTCCAACCAGCGTTGAGAATGAGAACAAAATGCTGAAGGACCAGTTTGTCCGGGGACTGAGGTCTCCAGAGGAGAGCAGGACTGTGCGTTGGTGGTCCCTGGATCATCCAGATGCCACCTTTGACAATCTCAAGGACATGGCTATAAAAGGACTGCAGCCCCTGGAAACAAATGCCATCCAACGTTACCAGGGTGGGGCTACCCCAGTGCCTGCTGCACCCACCTTTTCCCCAGTGGCTGCTGAAGCTAAGGTTCCAGCAACGTCCCCTAAAGAACTGGACAGTCTGCACTCTGAAGTGCATCAGTTGAGCAAAACCCTGACCACTGTGCTGAGTGCTCTGCAGCTGCAGACGGAGCCCGAGGAAGGAGGGAAGATCATGTTAGCCGATAGCCCGGAGGATGTCCCCTGGATGAGGAGGAGGAGGAGACCAACACCACCCTTGCCGAGGACCAGTGACCAGCGCCGTCCACCGAAGGACCCTACCTGCTACTGCTGCCGCAAGACCGGACACATCGCCCAGAATTGTCCTTTAAACAAGAAAACCCTGGGTCCGAGGGCCGACACCCAGGAGTAAACTCACCAGGCCCATCAGACTGGTACAACAGGTTCGTCGGAGGAAGACCTTTCCTGTCCATTGTGTTGGATGGGATCCCGACACATGCCCTGCTGGACACAGGATCTCAGGTAACCATCATGCCAGACATCCTCTACAAGAGGTTCTGGTCCATGGACGACCTACGTCTGCCAGCTCCAAATCTGTCTGTATATGCCTCAAATGGACTCCCCCTTAACCTACTCGGGGTTAAGAATGTGACTGTAAAGGTGGGGAGAGTGGAGCTGAAGGGCCAGGGACTAAATGTAGTAGAGACTAATCCTGATGACACCAACCCATATATGGTACTAGGCACTAATGTTGTTGGGAACTGTTTGGGAGAGGTTGTGTTCTTACTCCAACAGATCGCCGACACTGCCAGACCAAGACAGAAGAGGGCACTGCAAAGGGAGATCCGAGTCTTGATGTATCAACAGCAAGTAAGGTTAACAGACGGTGAAATCGGTAACGTGAGGGTAACAGACCCCATACCCATTGTCGTCCCCCCAATGAGTGAAATGCTCATCTGGTGTAGAGCTGCTATAGGTCTTAGAGGACAGAGCTACCAGGCGGTAGTAGAACCCCTTTGCTCCGAGCATAGACCCACGCTCTTAACCGCCAGGGGAGTGGTAGATGTACGTAATAGGAGGGTGCCCGTCCGTCTTCTCAACATTGTGGAAGATGAGGTCAGATTGCCACGTTATGCCACTGTTGCCAATTACATGCTGTCAATAGCAACTGCATTCACGAGGCGGAGTCCTTAACTTCACCAGACGAAGTGGAGGATAATGACCCTGCAACCCAGGTGGAGGATAGGTGTCAACAGCTCCATGTTGGGACAGACACCACTCCTGCCCATCAAAAACAGGGTGTACACCGGGTGGTCCAAGAATACTCGCAGGTGTTCAGTAAACATCCACTAGACTTCGGGAGGATTAAGGGGGTTCAACATCATATCCTCACAGGCAACCATTCCCCAATCAAAGAACGTTATAGGCCTATACCACTGGCTCACTACCAGAAGGCAAAGGAAATGCTGCATGACATGAGGAAGGCAGGAGTAATAAGGGATAGTTGTAGTCCCTGGGCGGCTCCCCTAGTGCTGGTTAGGAAAAAGGACGGGAGCATGAGAATGTGTGTAGATTACCGTCAAGTAAATCCCATTACACATAAGGATGCATACCCTTTACCACGCATAGAGGAGTTCCTAGCTGCCTTAAAGTCTGCAAATTACTTTTCCACCCTTGACCTCACTAGTGGATACTGGCAAGTAGCTGTGGCTGAGGAGGATCGGGAGAAGACGGCCTTTACCACCCCGATGGGACTCTGCAATTCCCCCGGAACATTCCAGAGATTGGTGGAGTGCTGCTTGGGACACCGCAACTTCGAGACTGTGTTACTTTACCTGGACGATGTAATAGTGTACTCCAGAACGTACGAGGACCACTTGAAACACCTGGCAGAGGCATTTGAGTCACTGTCCTGGTACGGGATGAAGTTGAAGCCCTCAAAGTGTCACCTGCTCAAGAGAAAGGTACAGTACCTGGGGCACATTGTCAGTCCGGAAGGGGTTACACAAGACCCGGAGGAGGTCACAGCCATCCAGAAGTGGCCGGAGCCGAAGAACCTCAAGGAGGTGCGTCAGTTCCTGGGACTAGTAGGATACTACCGGAGGTTTGTAAAGGACTACACCAAGAAAGCAGCTCCTCTGCAAGACCTCCTGGTAGGACAGTTCCCCAAAGGCAGAAATCCCCCATTCCACTGGGGTAAGGAGCAAGCCGAGTCGTTTCAGGAGATGAAGGAGATCCTGACAGGTGATGAGATCCTAGCCTACCCTGACTACAGCCAACCGTTCCTCCTGTATACAGATGCCAGCAATGAGTGACTGGGCGCTGTCTTAAGTCAGAAGCAGAATGGCCAAGAGAAGGTGATCGCATACGCAAGCAGGAAGCTCCGCCCGACTGAGAGGAACCCAGAGAACTATAGCAGCTTTAAGTTAGAGTTCCTGGCCTTGGTCTGGGCCATCACTGAAAGGTTCAAGCACTACCTAGCCTCCAGTAAGTTCACTGCCTTTACTGATAACAACCCCTTGACCCATCTTGAAACAGCTAAGTTGGGAGCACTGGAACAACGATGGATGGCTCGGGAGTCAAATTATGAATTCACAATTAAATACCGGGCAGGCCGCAAGAACGCCAACGCCGATGCCCTGTCTAGGATGCCTCACCAGTCAGACACAGAAGAAGAAGTGGATGACCTGGAAGAGATAGAGCTACCTGCCTTTCACCGGAATGGGATGATCCATGAGCAACGAGCCTCCAGGAAACAGCGTGGAAAGACGTCAAACCCCCTGCCTCACCACAACTGGAAAGAGACCCAGGACAGTGACCCGGTTGTCAGCCGCATCAAACAGCTGATAACCCAAGAAGGTGCCTCCCTGGCGAAGGATGCGTCTCTCCAAGCAAAGCAGCTGTGGAATGAGAGAAGCCGGCTGTTTATCTACCGTGAGAAGCTGTGCCGGAGGTACGTCAATCCAAAAACCCATGAGATGGTATGGCAGATAGTGGTCCCGAAGACAGACATCCAGATGGTATTAGAGGCTTACCACGATCAGGCGGGGCACTTTGGCTGGAAAAAGCTAGAGACCCTGCTGAAGTGTCGATTCTACTGGGTAGGAATGCACAGCTCCATTGAGAGGTGGTGCCGGGACTGTGGACCCTGTGGCCTTAGAAGAAAAGACTTCAGCAGCCAGAAGGCACCCCTGCAACCCATCAAGACGACTTGACCCTTGGAGATCGTGGCCCTGGACCATGTCAAGTTGTCCCCCAGCAGGTCAGGGTACTCCTATGCTTTGACCATGGTGGATCACTACTCACGTTTCCTGGTGGTCGCCCCCGTCAAAGACCTGACGGCAGAAACAGCAGCAAAGACATTCCAAGCGTATTTCTGTAGACCCCATGGTTACCCTGAGCAGGTGCTGATGGACCAAGGCCCGGCCTTTGAGGCTGAGTTGTTTAAGGAGTTCTGCCATTTGTACGGTTGTAAAACGATAAGAACTACACCGTACCACCCACAAACCAACGGTCTCTGCGAAAAGATGAACAACATCATCATCGACCTGCTAAAGACCATACCACTTGAGGAAAGAAACCAGTGGCCAGACCTACTACCTGACCTAGTAGATCTGTATAATCATATACCAGTGAGTTCCACCAATTGCACTCCGGCATATCTCATGCGGGCAAGGCCAGGAAAGCTGCCCATGGATCTGGAGCTTGGTGTTGTTGAACCTGAAGCAGATATGACCACTGAGGATTGGGACAAGACCAGACTAGAGCAGTACAGAAGAGTACCAGCTTGTGTCAAGGACAGTCTTACTCGGGTAAGAGAAAAGCAGGAAGCGCACTACAACAAAAACGCACCCGCAGAACCCTTTACACCAGGTGAAACAGTACAAAAAAGAAAAAGACGTAACTACAAACTTGATGACCAGTGGGAAAAAGACCCCTACACTGTGTTACCGTCAAGATTTGACAACAAAAAGACCTGCATAATTAGTTGAGATGGAGGAAATACGTCTACAACAGTGTCCAGGGACCACCTAAAGTTGTGTCCAGAATTACTGAAACCCCAAGAAAAAGTGCCTCTCACAATCCAGGAAGAACCTAAAGAAGCGGTGATACACACTGACCTAGGAGACTTCCCAGCTGATTGGCCTCAAATAGGAGGTGCAGTAATCATTCCAGTACTCCAATTCTATGAACAGCCAGAAAACCCTCCACAGCAAGTTGAACCTGTAAGTGCTGCAGAAGAGCAAGCTCAAGAATTGTCCCCGGATGAAGGATCCCTGGCAGGAGCAGAGCAAGAGGGCCCAGCCAGTGGTAGACTTGCCAGTCCAAGAGAGAGGTTAAGGCAGTTTTACAACTTGGTCACACGTAGAACTGGTAGAGTAACTGAAAATACAGACACTGACACCCCACAGACCACCACACTACGCAGATCAGCACGTAGCACGCGAGGTAGACCCCCTGTGAGGTACACTCAGTAAATAGTCAAAGTTCTGAAAGTGTAGATAGTTACCCCTGGGGTATCAAATTGTATTAAACTGAAATGTATTGAATTGTAATGTACTGTATTAATTGTGTATTTTCATGCATGTTTCTATCAATTTGTGCTTTACCTCATTAATTCTTTGCTATTTACCTATGAACTTCGTATGAACTTCGTGGCTGAGTACTGTTGCAGCCCAAAAACTGCTTTTGTATATAATTGCGCTCCCTGGAGTGCCCCTTTTAGGTGACCTCAGAAGGAAAACCTGTCGGAGTGGCTCTATTGGAGGTCCACCTCGGGATCTTCATGCCCTGCAGCCACCCCAGGGCCTACATTGAGGGTTTAGGACAGGTCTCTCAAAAACCACCAAGTACTCTGCCCAGTGATATGGACATCCTGTATGGGAACCTCACCACAGGAGACTTGAATTCTGAGGACACTTCGTATTTGTTATTGTTATGTAACGTTTAAGATTGGTGCCTCCCATAAAGGGAAGATTGTTCTTGCATTGTTCATGTTTCCTATTGTTATTGTTTTATAAAATGTACTTCAGCCCGGGAGTGCTGAGCTTAACTAGGAGGGAATGTGACGCCCAGCTGCGCTTGGTATCACAGATCCTGGAAGTGTGCATTGAAGGATTCCTCCACAAGAGGCCCCCATAACCATTCACACATCTCCACCTTCCACCTCAGACCACCAGAGGGAGCCCGTTGGGGATAGATAAATAGGGAAGGTGGAGGCTGGCAGCAGTTAGTCTAGACTGGAGTCTGTTGTGAGTTGTGAGTCTAGTCTATTTTGGTTTAGCAGTGAGTCCAGTACAGTCTGAGAAGAGTTACCTCAGAGGACAAAAGCCTGTTCCAGCTCCTGCAATTGCTATCCTGCAGTGGAGCTTATCCAGATCAAGACTCCGTGTAGCTCAGAGACGTGTGCTTTAGGTGTGCCGGCGCCCTAAGATCGGTGAAGCACGGCAAGCTGCCGTTAGTGTGAGTAGCCTAGTGAGGGCCCGAGTAGGCCGAAGGCGAGTGGAGAGTTAGTACATAGGGGGCAAAGGAGCTTAACTAGCTCACCCCGAAAAATTTACCGGACACCATGTCCGAAGTTTACTGGGATCTCTATGACCCAGTAAGGTATAACTGGAATCCCTGGAGAACTAAAAGTCCCAGGATCGCTAAAGTGCTGATATGTAACAGAGCCAGGAAACACATAGGCCCCGCAAGCTGAGGAGCGTGTATTCCAAGAAAAGGCCCTACCACAAGGTCAGCCAGCGCAGGACAGAGACAAATGTAGGCCTAGCTCCAGGCAGGTCAGAAACTTACTACGCAGAGGCAAGAGACAGGAGGCCCAAACCCGCTCATTGGTCAGGATCCTGAAAGGCACCCTTCACCCTACAGCGCTCCGGGACGTGCCTGAATTTTCATCAATAAAAGGTACTGAAGTGACTATCGTGTCTGTCCCTGTTCTTGCTCTGACCCGGCTGGGTTTCGCCTGTCCTGCATCCCCATTCATACACTGCCCTGAGGCCCAGCTCCACCTGTGGGGAGCTATACCATCGAGCTGCCTTATCATCGGCCTCAGTGGACTGCGCAGCGCTGGTGATCCTCACCAGAAGCCACAGGTGGCGTCACGAACTTTTAATAAAACTAATAAACCAACCAATCCCTTTTTAAAGAGAGGCCCCAGGGTACGGGCCCGGGAGCCCGACCACCGCGACATTCCTAAGGCTAAAGGCCTGGGTACCAAGTCATTCCCATCCCCTGGGCTAGTCAGTTGGAAGATAAATCTCCGTCCCAGTCTCAGGTCTTTTGCAGACTCCAACAGGTTTTCTTCCAGAATGGTCATGTATTTCACTCTGTTCATCTTCCCATCAATTTTAACCATCTTCCCTGTCCCTGCTGAAGAAAAGCACGCCCAAACCATGATGCTGCCACCACCATGTTTGACAATGTGGATGGTGTTTTGAGGGTGATGAGCTGTGTTGCTTTTACGCCAAACATATCGTTTTGCATTGTGGCCAAAAAGTTCTATTTTGGTTTCATCTGACCAGAGCACCTTATTCCACATGTTTGGAGTGTCTCCCAGGTGGCTTGTGGCAAACTTGAAGCAAGACTTTTTATGGATATCTTTGAGAAATGGCTTTCTTCTTGCCACTCTTCTATAAAGGTCAGATTTGTGAAGTGTACGACTGATTGTTGTCCTTTGGACAGACTCTCCCACCTCAGCTGTAGATCTCTGCAGTTCATCCAGAGTGATCATGGGCCTTTTGGCTGCATCTCTGATCAGTCTCTTTGTTCGAGATAAAAGTTTAGAGGGACGGCTGGGTCTTGGTAGATTTGCAGTGGTCTGATACTCCTTCCATTTCAATATGATCGCTTGCACAGTGCTCCTTGAGATGTTTAAAACTTGGGAAACCTTTTTGTATCCAAATCCGGCTGTATACTTCGCCACAACAGTATCTCGGACCTGCCTGGTGTGTTCCTTGGTCTTCATGATGCTCGCTGCATTTGAAACAGAACCTTGAGACTATCACAGAGCAGGTGCATTTATACGGAGACTTGATCACACACAGGTGGATTCTATTTATCATTACCAGTCATTTAGGACAACATTGGATCATTCAGAGATCCTCACTGAACTTCTGGAGTGAGTTTGCTGCACTGAAAGTAAAGGGGCCGAATAATATTTCACACCCCACTTTTCAGTTTTTAATTTGTTAAAAAAAAATTAAAATATCCAATAAATTTCGTTCCACTTCACGATTGTGTCCCACTTGTTGATTCTTCCCCCAAAAAATTGAATTTTATATTTTTATGTTTGAAGCCAGAAATGTGGCAAAAGGTAGAAAAGTTCAAGGGGGCCAAATACTTTCACAATGCACTGTATAGTGGGGAAAATAAGTACTTGATACTCTGCCGAGTTTTCTCACCTACAAAGAATGGAGAGGTGTGTAATTTTTATCGTAAGTACACTTCATTTGTGAGAGACAGAATCTTAAAAAAAAAACACGAAAAATCACATTGTATGATTCTTACATAATTAATTAGCATTTTATTGAATGAAATAAGTATTTAATACAATAGAAAAACAGAACTTAATATTTGGTACTGAAAACTTTGTTTGTAATTACAGGGGTCAGACGTTTCCTGTAGTTCTTGACCAAGTTTGCACACATTGCAACAGGGATTTTGGCCCACTCCTCCATACAGATCTTTTCCAGATCGTTCAGGTTTCGGGGCTGTCGCTGGGCAACATTGAGTTTCAGCACCCTCCAAAGATTTTTTCTTGAATTCAGGTCTGGAGACTGGCTAGGCCACTCCAGGACCTTGAAATGCTTATTATGGAGCCACTCCTTTGTTGCCCTGGCTGTGTGTTTTGGGTCATTGTCATGCTGGAAGACCCAGCCACGACCCACCTTTAATGCTCTTACTGATGGAAGGAGGTTGTTGGAAAAAATCTAGTGATACATGACCCCATCCATCCTCCCTTCAACATGGTGCAGTCGTCCTGTCCCCTTTGCAGAAAAGCACCCCCAAAGTATGGTGTTTCCCCCTCCATGCTTCATGGTTTGGATGGTTTTATTGGGGTTGTACTCATCCTTCTTCTTCCTCCAAACCTGGCGAGTGGAGCTAGTACCAAAAAGTTTTATTTTGGTCTCATCTGCTGACCACATGACCTTCTACCATGCCTCATCGGGATCATACTGATGGTCACTGACGAACTTCAAACGAGCCTAGACATGTTCTCACATGAGCAGCGGGACCGTGTGTGACCTTCAGGATTTTAATTCAGGACGACGTATTGTGTTACTAATGGTAATGTTTGAGACTGTGGTTACATAGTTACATAGTTTATAAGGCCGAAAAAAGACAAGCGTCCATCCAGTTCAGCCTATTTCTTGTGCACTGCAGCTATTCCGCAGCGTTGATCCAGGGGAAGGCAAAGAAAAAAAAATACATGCGGTATAGGCCAATTTACATCATTGAGGAAAAATTCACTTCCCGACACCAATCTGGCAGTCAGATTAAATCCCTGGATTAATTAACTAAGCATAAGATGTAATTTTATTGTTCTCAAGAAAGGCGTCCAGGCCTCTCTTGAACTCATTAAGTGAGTTGGACATCACCACTTCCTCTCCCAGAGAGTTCCAGAGTCTCACGGCTCTGACCGTAAAGAATCCCCTTCTATGCTGGTGCAGGAACCTCCTTTCCTCCAGACGCATAGTGTGCCCCCTCGTCTTTGTCACCATCCTTGGTATAAACAGGTCATGGGAGAGATCTCTGTACTGCCCCCTGATGTATTTATACATGTTTATGAGGTCTCCCCTAAGCCTTCTCTTTTCAAACATAAATAGGCCTAATTTTGACAACTTCTCTGGGTATTCTAGTCCCTCCATTCCCTTTATTACCTTAGTCACCCTCCTTTGTACCCTCTCTAGCTCCAATATGTCTTTCCTGAGCACCGGAGCCCAGAACTGTGCACAATATTCTAAGTGCGGCCTTACCAGCGCTTTATACAGAGGAAGAACAATATTCTCATCATATGCCCCTATTCCTCTTCTGATGCATGCCATGACTCTATTTGCCTTCGCAGCTGCTGCCTGACACTGGGCACTCCAATTTAATTTGCTATTAACCAAGACGCCCAGGTCCTTCTCCATGTCAGATTTCCCCAACGGTTTCCCATTTAATATGTATGGGTGACTGCTGTTTTTCTTTCCCATGTGCATGACCTTACATTTATCGGAATTGAACCCCATTTGCCATTTTTTGGCCCAACTCCCCAATTTATCTAAATCCTCCTGTAGCTGTGCCCTATCCTCATCTGTATTAACTACTTTACAAAGTTTAGTATCATCTCTCTCCCAGCTCTCTTCAGGTCATTGACCAGGTGCTCCCATGTAGTTCTGGGCTGATAACTGACCTTTCTCAGAATTATCCTTACCCCACGAGGCAAAATCCTGCATGAAGTCCCAGACCGAGGAAGATTGACAGTCATCTTGTGTTTCTTCCATTTTCAAATAATTGTGCCAACAGTTGTTGCCTTCTCACCAAGCTGCTTGCCTATTGTCCTGTGGCCAATCCTAGCCATGTGCAGGTCTACAATTTTGTCCTTGGTGTACTTAGACAGCTCTTTGGTCTTGGCCATGGTGGAGAGGTTGGAGTGTGATTATTTGAGTGTGTGGACAGGTGTCTTTTATACAGATAACACATTCAAACAAGTGCAATTAATACAGGTAATGAGTGCAGAGTAGGAGGGCTTCTTAAAGAAAAACTAACAGGTCTGTGAGAACCAGAATTCTTGCTGATTGGTAGGTGATCAAATACTTATTTCATGCAATAAAATGAAATTTAATTATATAAAAATCATACAATGTGATTTTCTGGTTTTATTTTTAGATTCTGTCTCACAGGTGAAGTGTACCTACGATAAAAATTACATACCTCTCCATTCTTTGTAGGCGGGAAAACTTGCAAAATCGGCAGTGTATCAAATACTTATTTTCCCCACTGAATATATTATATATATTTTTAATTACAAGAGACCATGATATGGCAGATGGACATACTTAGGAGCCAGTTCATCGCTCACATTTTTTTGTAAGTAAATTTTTTTAAGCTTTTCTTCCTTTTTTGTACGAGTGGCTTTTTCAAAATTGAGTGCTCAATGTTTTATGAATTGGCCTTAGAGTAAAAAATCAAATGATCCTTTCAATACACTAAAAACTGTTGTGTATTAGTCTTCAACTGTGCTGAAAGAAAAAGAATGAGAAAGATATTCTACTCCTGTAAGGTACTGGAGTACAATAATATAAACGTTTTGTGATATTTCGGAAGGTAACAAAAAATCAATTAGGTGCGAAGCAAAAAAAAACACTATTAGGGTAGGTTCACACAATCAATTTCTCCACATGAAACGGACAAATTATTTTGATCAGACTTTGATCAGAGTGACATCAGTTTTTCTCGTACGTGATGAAGAGAAAAAAAAAGTTTCTCCACATTCTCCATTCTGAAAACCCCGGATAGCACTCGTACAAGAAATCGTATGCAAGAGCCCTTGGACTCATATTTACACCAGAAAAAAGGCGCAAAAACAATGTTTGATCTGCTCCGAGTGTGTATGGCACGTCAGGACCTTTTCCTGGTGTACACAAAAAGGATGACCACTAATGTGATGTGAACAAAGCTAGGCCCTATGTACCCCACATTTTATGCCTTTTATTAAACATACAAACCAGGAAAAGTTCACAATGTATATGTTAAAGGAAGGCTGTAATAGATGCTTAACAAAGGCATCCATCACCGATCGACCAGTATGGGATTCTTTTAATGGATATCTCATGAATTTCACAAAAAGAGATGAGATTTGATTAGCTCAAAACCAATAAAATGCGAACTGGACAGCTAATAATGTTGCTGGATTCCTTTTTGGACCATGAAGGGGTTAAATAAAATTAAAACGTATACTCAACTGTTACACCACCGCAGTTCCCTGTCCGGTTCTCCGCTGACTTCCTCCCTCCGGCTCTGATCTTTTCTTCAGTCTTTACTCTTCAGCGCCTCTGCTCATGACGTCACTTGAGGTCTCGTCAGCACCGGAGACACCAAAAAGTGAAGACTGAAGAGAATATGAACGGAGCTAAAGCAAGGGAGCAAGGGAAGGATCAGGCGGCGGTAGGACAGGTGAGGGGTGAGGTGAGTATGATATTTTTTTTTAACCCTTCCTTTTATTATGTTCTGGGGTCTGGAGAAAGTTGGGATACATTTCATTTCCTGCAAATATAGTTCATGTGAATCAAAGTCGAATTTAGGCAGATTCACTCTTCTCTACTAGCGAGGATCATTATGACGGATTCAATTAACCAATGCCATTATAGAATGTAATGGAATCCAATTAATGGATCCATCATGAAGAGCTATTGAAAAGTCAAAGACCTATTGGTTAATTAGATGTCTGTGATGAATATCATACAGTGCATCTGTAGGGGATCAGCCCTTACCGGACATTGAATACACTGTGGCTTTAAGAAACCATGCTCCCCTCTGGGTTTTCAGATTGTGGACTAGTCGCCTCCCCTGCGTCTTGGTCTGTGCTGAGAGAGGGAAATGAACCAGGAATCAGAGGGACCTAGTGTGTGCCTGAGGGAGCGGAGAGGCTCCTGCCAGTTCCTGATAAAGAGAGACTATAAAAAGAAACTGTAAATCTCTGGAAAGATAAGAGCATGGACTTTATCAAGATTTGTTGTCAGGACTTTGTCAAGAGTAGAGAAATCCATCCCTTTTTGAAGAACGTTTTCCCTGAAGGCTGCTGACCTGAGGTACCACACAACACAGACTACAGCCATTTTACCTCAATGAGAGTAAAGCAAGGTTTGCCTGCCTGCAGAAGGAAGAGATCCAATATACAAAGGAAAGGTCTCGAGTGACGTGATGCTGCTCGGTTACACCATGAACAAGCGGCGACCGCCACCTGCGTCAACAGTGAGTGACTCACTGGTGGTGAACTGTGCTAGGGTTTAGTGTAGTTTTCTTTAGTTAGGACACTGTAGCAGCGCGGCCCAATTAGCGGAAAGCCAGATAGGGGACTAGCCTAGAGTAGTATGTGAAGCTTGATGTGTACTGTTGTATTGAGCTTTCATTGCCATAGCTGTTGCACTTCAGCTATATCTTCCTATGTTCATGTTATTAATATTGTCATTGTAAATACTGTTATTCTCACTTCCCAGCATATAATCTCTTTGTACATAATAAAGCTGGAGTTTTGTTTCAGCCTTCTCGTCTGCTGTGCCGTACTTGAATCCTGCCTTGCAGTGTTCTTTGGACACCGCTACAAGTGGCGCTGTGAGCAGTGTACGGTTGCAGAGATGGAGTTGGCCGACAGCAATTTGTTTAATGTGAATATCACAGGTAATGGTGGAAAGCTTGCAAGGGCCATCCCTCGGAGCACGTTGGTTAGTGTTCTGCCCAAATTTGATGGCCAGAATATGCCACTGACAGACTGGGTCACCAGATTGCAGAGCGCTGCCAAGATTTATAATGTCAGTCCAGAACTACAAGTTGAAATCGCTCTGGCTGCCCTGGAGGGTGAGGCACGCAGAAATATTTTCTTGCAACTGGAAGCCACACATAGCACCTTAGTGGAGATGGTGAAGTTTCTGGAAGAGATATATGGCGAAACAGCTAGTGCTGGGCATCTCCCTGCAAAATTCTTCTACCGGTTGCAGCGAGAAGGGGAGGGAGTCTCCCAATACGCCACAGCGTTACAAGAAGTACTTGCAGAGGTACAAAAGAAAAAGTCAGACGGAGTAGGCAGCATGGGATCTCTAGACCGGCTACTACAAGAACAATTTATTCTGGGACAGATTCTGCATGCGCGAGTAAGAGTGAGTAAAATCCTCAATATCACCCGCCAGCGGTCCCTCGGCCTTAGTTATTCTACCAGAGGCCCAGGCGTCCTTCACTGCGACCAGCCGGTTGGATGTCAAGGTCACCTCCCACACGCAGATGAAGAGAGGGACATCAGGTTACACAGTGCTGGCGATGTGGAGGTGAAAAACACTTCGCTAGAGAGTGTCGGAGTGATTTGCAGGGGTATCCAGAGCTGCTGTTAAACTTCCAGCCCCTGCAGTAGTGGGGCATACTGCAGGGGGGGTAGAAAGAAAAACCACCCAGCACAACTGAACATCTGGTTGCAGGCTGTCCCATCCTGCGAGCTGAGTTTGAAGGAATCCCAGTGGACTGTTTGGTGGATACCGGGTCGCAAGTTATGACTATGCCCAAGTCGTACTTCAATCGTTATTTTTAGGTGATGGCCAATCCAGAGCAGGAAACGCTAATTCGGGTGATGGCGGCTAATCAGCAACCGATCCCAATCACGGGGATCGTGTGGATGAACGTGCGGTTATGTGGACAAGATGTGGGAAGAAAAGGCATCCTGTTGGTCCCCGAATCATTTAAAGAAGATGTACCGGTGATAATGGGAATGAATATCCTGCGGGAGTTATACCAAATTATATTCACTAAACGGGGACCTGTCTATTAGAAACAGGCCACCCCGCATAAGCCCACTCAGAAAGCGTTTCAACGGCTGATCCGTGTTTGTGGGACTCAGAAGAGCATCCCGATACACCATTCTGTGGGAATAATCCGCGTGCTGGGAAGGACATCCCTCACCCTCCCTCCTGGTCAGGAGACCATTCTCCCACTGCCTGTGGGAACTTTCCGCAACCTTGAAGGTATGGAAGTGGCTATTGAACCTGTGGGCCTAGGTGAAATAGACCAGAACGTCCCGGTGGCCCGGACACTGACAGTGGTCCAAAAAGGGAGAGTACCCATCCGGGCCGTGAATATGAGGCAGAGAGAAGTCCATTTACCCCCGAGAGTGGAACTGTCTAGGGTGTACTTACATCAAAGTGAAGTGTTGAGTCTGAGAGAAATTATCCTGGCCCCAGTAGATGATGCAGTCTGGACCCTGGCGAAGAGAAGAGGGCACTGACTCAAGAATGGAAAAGGCAAACCCTCCTGACCCAGATGGGGGTGGCTGTGAAAGCTGTCAATTTGGAACTGATACATGCAGTAGAATGAATGCTGTCGGAGAATCAGGCCACGTTCACCCATCACACCAACGACTTTGGCTGCACGAACGCCATCACCCATGAGATACTAACAGGGGACACTCCTCTGATTCGAGAAAGATATCGACAGATACCCCCTAAGCTGTACCAAGAGGTGAAGTCACTGCTGAAACAGATGTTGACTTCGCGAGTGGTGCAGAGTAGTCAGAGCCCATGGGCAGCCCCAGTAGTGCTTGTCAAGAAGAAGGATGGAACCCTTAGTTTCTGCGTGGACTACAGGCGGTTGAACGCGTTCACCATGCAAGACTCGTACCCCTTTTACCCTATTGAAAAGTCCTTGACAGTCCTGGGAAAAGCAAAATACTTCTCTACTCTGGATTTAGCTAGCGAGTACTGGCAAGTACCAGTGGCAGAAAAGAACAAGGCGAAGACAGCGTTCCTACTCCCCATGGGACTGTTTGAATTTAATAGGATGCTGTTTAGATTATCCAACGCGCCAGGGACGTTCCAGCGGTTGATGCAGAAGTGTTTGGGTGGCTTAAACTTTGAAGCTACTCTGATCTACCTGGATGACATCATTGTCTTATCTGCTACTTTTCAGGAACATCTGGACAGATTTGGGCAGGTGCTCGGACGATTACAGGCTCATGGCCTGAAGATAAAGCCAAAGAAGTGTCATCTTTTCAAGAAGGAGATCAAGTACCTCGGCCACAACGTGTCTCAGGATGGAGTTTTGCCTTCCCAAGCTAAAGTAGCTGCGATACAAGAAAGGCCAGCCCATAGAACCCTACGGGAGTTAAAGGCCTTCCTCGGATTGACCAGGTACTACCGGCGGTTCATAAAAGACTACTGCAAAATAGCAGGCCCTTTGCACGAACTGCTGAGAGGGACTGTTGGGGGACCAAGGAACCAGGGCATACCCTGGAGCAGAAACAGGAAGAGGCCTTCTAGACAGTGAAAGACTTCCTTACGTCAGCCCCCATCTTAGGCTACGCAGATTTCGATTGGCCCTTCCTCTGATACACGGATAGCACTCTTCACGGACTAGGAGCAGTCCTCTCACAGATTAAAGATGGACATGAAAGAGTCATCGCCTATGCCAGTAGGGCCTTGAGCGATACTGTTATAACCCTCCTGTTAGTTTTCGCCATCTTGTGTTTTGCGGTCACGTGACCAGCTGCCTATATATTCCAGCTCCGCCCTTCTGGCTTTGCTGGACTTCAGTGTTTTTTGCCTGTCTCTCTAGCCAGGTGCTTCGGTGCCTATCTCTGTCTAGTTTGCTTGGTCCTCTGGGACCTCTAGTACTTTCCATCAGTTTGTCTTTTTGCTCTGCAGCAACTTCTGTTAGGAGGTGTCCAATTTTTGTCCCAGTCCTTAGTTCTTTTAGGGACCCCTCCCTTTATTCTATAGGTCTCTGTTCAGACTAGCCGAGGACGAAGGCGGGCCTGTTCACAAGGAACAGGCTGCCCGCTGCATCGTAGGGATTCAGATTAGTCTTACTGTAGGGACAGCTTTTCCCATTCTTTCCTTAGTTTATGTTACAGATACGGAGCGTAACCCCCACAACTATAGCTCCTTCCGGCTGGAGCTCCTCGCCCTAGTATAGACTATGACGGAGAAATTTGCAGAGTACCTGACGGGAGCCAAGATCCAAGTGCGAACAGATAACAACCCGCTGGCCCATCTGGACACTGCCAAGCTGGGGGCCCTGGAACAGAGCTGGGTTGCCCGTCTCATTCTGCCACGGAGAATACCAATGCTGATGGACTGTCAAGAGTAACCTTTGTGACTCTGGGTGAAAACCGTGATAAGCACCTAGAAGAAGAGGAGATCCCAGATTTCCACAAATTCACACCCATCGCAGTAGCGGCACAGTCAAGTGGGGAGGCTTGACCTCTACCCAAGTCATTGGGAAGGACTAATGAAGAATCGTCCAAGATGAGGATGCAGGGTTGCAGCAAGTGAAAAGCTGGGTAGCCCAAGGAAAATGGCTTGACAAGGAAGAAAGAGCTGCCCTAGATATCGAAACGAAGTCCGTGATATGCTAGTGGGATAGATTGAAAGTTCGACAAGCTGATCTATATCTCAAATGGCAACAGCCTGCTGACTTACAGGCGAGATGGCAAATAGTAGTCCCTGGAAGAGTGAAGCTCATGAGTTTGGGGCTCACTTTGTTAGAATCTATGTTGTTTTACTATCGGCCATCTTGTTGTGGTTTGCTGGCTTCTAGTCTTTTCCTCTGGTGCTGGGTGTCTTGGTCACGTGATCTCTTCACTCTTTTTTACTCAGCAACTGTCTCCCATTCCCTGCTAGACATCAGTGTTGCTACACTTGTGCTCTGGCTAAGTTGCCTTGTTAAGTTCTTTGTGCTTTGGACAATTGTTATCCTGGGACCTCTTGTTCCACCCGTTTTGTTCCCTTTAATCTTCGTTTCTGCAACTAACTTTTCTGTTAGGAGGTTTCCTGTTTTTGCTCCCAGTCCTTAGCTCTTTTAGGGACCCCTTTCCCCTTCCTTCAGGTCTTCGTTTGAGTTCAGTGCAGGAGTTTCGGTGGGGCTATTCACAAGGAATAGGGCACCCACCCCAGCGTAGGGTTAAGCTGAGTCTCAGTGCAGGGACAGCTTTTCCCTTCTATTCCTTAGTTCTAGTTGCAGAACATAACACACTTCAGCTTGGGGAAGACTTACAAGTGGCTGCAGCGTTACATATATTGCTCTCGACTGGAGGAGACGGTTGAAGAAGCGTGCCGACAGTGCCAAATGTGTGACCTTACCAAAAGCACAGAACAGAGGGCACCCATACTGACCATACAGACCAAAGTGCCACTTGAAGTGTTATTGATAGATTGACTCCTCGTGGGACAGTCGGCTAGAGGCCCGCAGTACTGCCTGGTCATGACCGACCACTTCTCCAAGTTTGCGGTGGTCACCCCGACTCGGGACCAGACGGCTGAATCGGCTGCACAAGCCGTCTGACAGGATTTCATCGGGGTTTATGGGTGTCCGAAGCGGATTCATTCAGACCAAGGAGCATGTTTTCATGGCAAAGTGATGGAGGAATTGTATCGACTGTACAGCATCAAAAGGTCCCGGACAACCCCATATGACCCCCAAGGGAATGGGGCCTGTGAGCGCTTCAACCGGACTCTGCTTCAAATGTTGAGGACATTGGAAGAAGATAAGAAGATGCATTGGCCTGACTACGTACCTGAACTAGTCTGGAGCTATAACAATCGGGTTCACACCACCACGGGGAATACTTCATACACATTACTGTTTGGTAGAGCCGGCCGAAAAATTATTGAGATAAATCTGGAACAACCAGAGGATCTATTCGAACGATCTACCACCTCCTGGGTGAAAGAGCATCGGCGATGACTTCAGATTATCCGCCAGCTAGCAAACCAGCAATTGCAAGAGAAGACGCGCAACAATTAACCACCAATTTAAGAAGCTCCGCTCCGGCCTGGAGATCGAGTGCTGGTAAGGGAAAAACGCCCCAAAGGGAAGCTGAGCGGACGTTGGGAGTTACAACCATACAAAGTGATCAAGAGAGTGTATCCCAACAGTCCAGTGTACGAATTGCAAGCTGAAAATGAGGAGTCTGGTCGGAGAACTCTACATAGGAATATGTTATGACCATGCCGCTCTGAAGATCTTTCATCTGTTCCAAGAGTTGCTCCTCCTGTTCCCTCATCAGAACCAGTTTTTCCGGACAGTAACTGTGTTGAAGACTGGTGGACCATTCCTGAGTCCTCGGAAGGTCCCCAGTCCGAGGGAGGTGACATTCCTGACACAAATCCATTGCCAGCTCACAGAGGGGAGGAACCCAAGGCTCTAGGTGAATCTTCAGATGAAGAGGACAGTCCTATGGCCGCTATGCCAATGGAGAACAGTCAGGAGCTCCGGAGATCCAGTAGGCCTAATGCGAGGATTCCACCAGACAGGTACAATGCAGTTTATTTGGTCCACTCATATGTATTGTGATGAAAGTGGTCCTGTGATGTATACTGCTGCATAAAGCCTTTATTCCTTTCAGAGCTATACAACGAGGCCGAGGACGGACGTCTTTAAGTGGGAATACATTGTGGCTTTAAGAAACCATGCTCCCCTCTGGGTTTTCTGATTGTAGTGTGGCGCCCCTGAGGGTTCAGTCGCCACAGGGGTACTGCACCTCAGCTTGAGGTGTGGTATCTCCTCTTCCAGGTAAGGATGGAGCACTTCTCGGGACCCTACTTCACCACTCAACACTACACCACTCCTGTTCTGTAGGGGGCCTAAATGCACCAGGGTGCTGCCCCGGCCCGGGATATAGGAGATGGGGGGAGCCAAAGATAGGGGGAACGATGTAGTGGGTGCGGGTGGAGGACACACTTTTAGGGTACACTTACTAATTCATATTTAATCTACGGCCATCTTAGGTTCAATGTCTTTGATTGTGATCTTCATCAGGGATTGTGGTCTCCGTCTCTGATTGTGGTCACCCACCAGAGTTCAGTAATAGGCCTCATCCGACTGAAGATACACGATCCTCGTTCTCTGGCCTTGAGGCGAGGAGTGGGTCAGAGTTAACCACTGTCTCTACCCGGTCAAGGTCCCTACCTAAGAAGGCCTGGAGGGGAGCAGAGGAGACAAGCTCCACAGGCAAAAGGATCCCAAGGGCATATTGACGGAGCGGCATACGCCACCTGTATTTCTTACTCTGGCATAGTCAGAGGGACTCCTGCTACAAGAGGGGTGACCGGCCCCCGATATCTGACTTTGTTACTTCACGTCTCAGTCAGAAAAGCCCGGAGGCTTAGTGGATCCCATGAGGGATACGGACGGAGCGGCATACGCCACCTGTACCTCTCTACCTTCGTTTATCCAGTGGGAGATAGCCTTACACCTAGTTCTAACCACACATGCAGCCAGGAGAAGACTTAGTGGGAGAACTCACCAAGGAGAGGAACACACACCAGAGGGGTCTCGACATGTGCTCCTGATCTACCTAGAAAGTGCTGGACCCCCTTCCCGGTGGCCGCAGTACGCCGCGAGGAGCAGAGGGAAGCTTTGAGGCTAAAGTTCATCTGAATGTGAGTAAAAACCCTGGATGACTTCACACCCCGCTTCAGCCTGTTATTTCCTGCGCGGCACTGCACCCACCATTCCTCATCACACTGCCCTGAGGCCTGCTCCGCCTGCGGGGAGCCGTCCCATCTAAGCTGCCTTTAACACCGGCCTCAGTGGACTGAAGCAGCGCTGGTGTCTATCACCCTAAACTGTAGGTGGCGCAGTCGGAAAATACCACTCAACCCTGAAACCCCATTCAATCTTTTATGTGACCGCCCTGGGCACGGACCGGGTCCGGGCCACGACTGCAACCCCGAGACACCTACACTGACCCGGCTCCGAGTAACCCCATTTCCCAGGGAGGGCTGTGAGCGTCACAAACTTGGCGTAGTCGGCAGGATTGCGTGCTCGCAGCAATGGAAAAGAAAATCCCCATTGCCGCCGGGTACTGTGCGCCTTTCCACTAAAAGACTGTCGTTATACACCCCATGTGGCGCCCGCCCAAGAAGAACGGACGCCATTATGTGCCAAGACAACAGCGACCAAAGTCCTCCCATCGTGGGCCTGGCTCCCCAATGGCGCCAAAAGTGCAGACCGCCCCCTCCAGCAGAGACAGTCCGCGTAGTGGTGTCCGTCAAAACGGATGGGACGTCCCTGGGAGTGCCTGTCAGCCAGCCACTCTGGAGCCGCCCTAAAAGAAGGAGGAGAAAGAGAACACACCTTGCAGCCAAGATGGATGCAGCAGAAGAGAAGTCCTCTGAGGCCTCCGACGCTGTTCCACGAGCTGCCACCTTCCTCGGCATGAAGGGAATACACCTGACCCCGGAGGAGGCCGAGTTCCTCCGAGGAGAAACCTAGGACCTGACCTGGAGGGTGGAAGAGGCCCAGCGATTGGTCGCCACGGAGTGGAGAGAGGCGGTGCTACAAAGGATTCAGGCCCACCGCCAGAGCTTGTCATGTCGGTCCATGGAGGTCGCAGCCCAGGCGGAGGAAGCCCAGGAGACCGTGCGCAACCCAGGAGCGGGTAAGGCGGAAACCCTTATCCCGGGCGCGGGACGCACTGTACCGCTCCTAAGTATCCTGCCGGCACCCCTGTCCCCAGGCGCCATCATATGGGAGCAGCTATCGGCTCTGGAAGTCGAGGCCCAAGCCACCGCCGTCACCGAAGACCTGTTATGCCTTCTGGCTCCTGGCCCAGAAAGTCCTGCGTTTCATGGGGAATCCACCTGCCCCAACCCAGACTGGTCCGCATCAGTAGGGGGTCTGCAGCGGCTTCCGCTTTTGCCGCTCCCTGCACCTCCAGTCACCTGCCCGGCGGCAGACGGGTATGTCTGGGACAACCAGGGGGGCGACCTGATGGGCTTCCCCCAGGAGACGCGGGCTGAAGCGCGGAGGAGGGAGGAGACGTGCCGTGAGCAACTCCTCCAATTTGTCAAGGAGCGACGCCAGAGGGAGGTCCGCTGCGAGCACCTGGAGGTGCGTACCAAGGCCGCAAATTCGCGGGCCCGCCAGGCAGAGGCCACCCGTCCAAGCTCCTGGGAGGAAGGCCTAATTGTGCGATTCCACCAGGAGGCCGGATGGGGCTTCATTCGCAGCCCACAGTTCCACCGAGATGTTTTTGTAAACCAGCGGGACGTCGAGCCGCGGCTGGAGCAAGGCCACCCAGACCGGAACCTTTACCCGGGTGACCCGGTGTCCTACACCCGTCACCACGGGGAGCGGGGGTGGTACGTCCTGGACATCCACAGGGTGTTCAAAGGGGATGCCCCCACCCATCTGCCAACAAGCGATCGGTCAGGCTCTGTCGGCAAAAATGAGCCTTTTCCCCGGTGGGGATACCTTGACTAAGCGGCCCAGGAGGCTGAACCTCCATGTAAAGAGTTAACTTTTGATACACCCAGATTTGAGTTTGAAGAGACATTTGTCCCTGCAGACACTAGCAGTAGACAGACTCCCAATTGTATATAGTTTTGCATCTATTTAGGTGCTCCCTATTGGTTTTATGCAAAAACCGCTTCTACTTCTACCTCAGACCTCAGAAGTAAAACCTGTCTGTGTTAGAACCCTCCTGTTAGTTTTTTTCTATTTTGTGGTCATGTGACCTGCTGCCTATTTATTCCAGCTCCGCCCTTCTGGCTTTGCTGGACTTCAGTGTTACTTTGACTCTTAATCTAGCCAGGTGCTTTATACCTATCTCTATAGTTTGCTTGGTCCTTGGACCTCTAAGTACTTTTGTCTGTTTGTCTTTTTGCTCCGCTACAACTTCTGCTAGGAGGTGTCCAATTTTGTCCCAGTCCTTAGTACTTTTAGGGACCCCTCCCTTATATCTATAGGTCTTCGTTCAGACTAGCTGAGGACGAAGGCGGGTCTGTTCACAAGGAACAGGTTGCCCGCTGCATCGTAGGGAATCAGCTTAGTCCTATTGTAGGGACAGTTTTCCTATCTTTCCTTAGTTCTTGTAGCAGATCATAACAGTAAGTCCAGCCCAAAATCTAAGGAAAAAGGAAAAATCCTGGGGAACGAGATCCGGAGATCAGCATGGTGTCTGTTCAGAAATTGGCTCAACGCCTACAGGGATTGTCTCTTGAGGTGGCCGAGCTCCAGCAACATGTGAGTAGCTGTCCTGGAGCACATTTTGTTGTACCGAAGGTAGGACTGCCTGATTTTTTTTATGGTAAACAACAAGATTTTTTTTCCTTTAAAAATGCTTGTTTATTATATTTTCATTTGAGACCCAGGTCCTCTGGGAATGAATCATAGCGCATTGGGTTTATCATGTCACTTTTGCGCAAGGAACCACAGGGATGGGCCTTTTCTCTCCAACCTAATGATCCGTGTTTTAGATCAGTGGAAGATTTTTTTTCTGCTTTGGTGTTGTTGTATGATGATCCTGATCGAGTCTCTTCTGCTGAGACACAACTGAGACGTTTAAAGCAGGGGTCAGGTGATGTTGAAAATTATTGTACACACTTCAGAAGGTGGTCTTCTGAAGTGAGACAGAATGATTCAGTGTTAAAATGTTTGTTTCTTGCTGGCCTAAGTGAAAGGGTTAAGGATCTGCTGATTGCTTTCCCTGCAACTGGAAACTTGCAAGAAGCCATGCAATTAGCTATACGGGTGGACAGGAGACTGCGTGCCAGGGTTAATGAGGAGAAAACTCCTGCTATGGCAGCTCCTAGTCATCAGAGGGTCTGCTCGGATGACGGAGAACCGATGGAGATTGGGGCGATGTCACTCCGCTCTCAGGAAAAAGACCGCAGGTTTTCCAAGGGATTGTGTTTTTATTGCGGTAAATCTGACCATTTTGTTAAGAACTGTGAGCTTCTGTTAAACAAAGAAAAAAAAAAAGGTCAGTTACGCCCGTATTGCTTGTTTAAACTCTAAGGGAGTATTTCTTTCTGGGAGTACTACTTTGCAGGAGGAGTTGATTGAATTTCAGGTTTTTGTGGATTGTGGTTCTACACTGAATGTGATTGATAAGGGATTTTTGGAAAAACTTAAATTGGAACCTAAACCTTTGTCATCTCCTATTTCTGTGGTTGCTGTTGATAACACTCCTTTGGAATGTGTTACTCACAAGGTTTTTGAATTTCCCCTCACTATTAATGGTATTCACCAAGAGAATTTGGATTTAGTGGTATTAAATAATTTACCTTCTCCAGTAGTTTTAGGTTTGCCTTGGTTAAAACTGCACAATCCTTTACTGGACTGGTCTACTAATGAGATTAAATCTTGGAGTCCTAAGTGTTATGATAAATGTTGTAACGGTCGCATTGCAGCTGTGAAAAGAGGGGAATTACCTGTACCTATTCAGGATTTTTGGAAGGTTTTTTCAGAGGAGGAGTCGCAAATTCTACCTCCTCATAGGGACTATGATTGCACCATTGAGTTTGTTCCTGGAGCTACTCTTCCCAAGAGTCGCTTATTTAATCTTACTATCCCTGAAAGAAAAGCCTTGGAGGAATACATACAGACGAGCTTGGCTGCTGGTCACATTAGACCTTCTAAGTCACCTGTGGCTGTTGGATTTTTTTTTGTAAAAAAAAAAGACGGCGGTTTACGTCCATGTCTGGACTTTCGCGAAATTAATAAAATTACCGTATGCAATTCCTACCCACTGCCATTAATTCCTGACTTGTTTAACCAGTTAGTGGGGGCCAAGTGGTTCGCTAAAATTGATCTCCGGGGGGCATACAATTTGTTGCAAATGAAGGAGGGTGATGAATGGAAGACTGCTTTTAACACTCCGGTGGGTCATTTTGAGAATCTGGTTATGCCTTTTGGTCTTACCAATGCACCAGCGTTTTTTCAGAACCTTATTAATGACATCCTGAGACCTCTGATTGGTAAGAATGTGGTGGTGTATTTGGATGACATTTTGATTTATTCGCCAGATCTGGAGTCTCATTGGCAGAGCGTACGTGAGGTATTGCAGTTATTAAGTGACAATTCACTTTTTGCTAAGTTGGAGAAATGCGAGTTCGCTGTGCAGAGAATTAGTTTTTTGGGCTACATTATCTCCAGCGAGGGCTTTGAGATGGACCCGGTGAAGGTTCAGGCTGTGCAGGAATGGCCTAGGCCTATTGGTTTAAAATCTATACAGAGATTTTTGGGTTTCGCCAATTATTACAGAACATTCATTAAGAATTTTTCTATAATTGTTAAGCCGCTGACCGATCTCACCAGGAAAGGTGCGAATACGGTCCAGTGGACTACTGAGGCCATTGAAGCTTTTGTGTATCTCAAGGAGAGGTTCAGTTCTGCCCCCATCCTTATGCAGCCTCATGAGACCAAGCCTTTTTTGGTCGAGGTTGATGCTTCTTTGGTGGGGGTCGGTGCGGTTTTGTCTCAGGAGAACAAGGACGGGGTTCATCCCTGTGGTTTTTTTTCGAAAAAATTTTCTGAAACCGAACTTAATTACGATGTTGGTAATCGGGAATTGCTGGCTATCAAACTCGCATTTGAACATTGGCGTCATTTCTTGGAAGGTGCTAAATTTCCCATTCAGGTTTTCACTGATCATAAGAATCTGATCTATCTTGATGCTGCCAAGCGCTTGAATGCCCATCAGGCTAGGTGGGCACTTTTTTTTTCGCGGTTTAATTTTTCTGTTACTTACATCCCGGGTACTAAGAATGTTAAAGCTGATGCTTTATCTCGCAGCTTTTCTCCCATGGTTGGTACCGAGGAGGAGGAGAGCATTTTACTGGAAGGAGTTGTGATAGCAGCATTGGACTCCGTTTTGATGGGATTCTGAAAGCCCAGGAGGATGCCCCATCTAACACTCCCCATGGGAGGTTGTTTGTACCTAGAACCTTTAGGAGAGAGTTGTTTGTGGAGTATCATGAGTCTCGGTTGGCAGGTCATCCAGGAATTTATGAGACTAAGAGACTGGTAGGTCGCAGTTTTTGGTGGCCTGGGTGGCAGAAGGAAATCATTAAATGGGTGCGTCAATGTACGGTGTGTGCTAGATCAAATTCTTCACATGCTCCTGCTGCGGGGTTGCTTTGCCCTCTGGAGGTTCCTAGTGCACCTTGGACGCATCTTGCAATGGATTTTATTACTGACCTTCCTGTGTCCGAGGGTTTCACTGTCATCTGGGTGGTCGTGGACCGTTTTAGCAAGATGTGTCACTTGGTTCCTTTCATTAAACTACCCTGCGCTAAGACACTCGCTAAGGCTTTTGTCAAGGAAATTGTCAGACTCCATGGCGTTCCCACCGACATTGTTTCTGATAGGGGACCTCAGTTTGTGGCTCGTTTTTGGCGTGCCTTTTGTGACAGGTTGGGAGTCCATTTGTCATTTTCATCTGGGTATCATCCTGAGACAGACAGAAAGAAAGAACCAGGATGTTGAGCAGTTTTTGCGTTGTTTTGTGGCAGACAATCAAGAGGGGTGGTCTGAGTTTCTGCCACTCGCAGAATTTGCCCTTAACAACCATACATCCTCCTCTGCTGGGTGTTCTCCGTTTTTTTGTTGTACTGGGAGACATCCGTCGTTTGGTTCGTTCTCCAAATTGGTGTCGGCGGTGCCGGAGGAGGAGAATTTTTCCGGTGATTTGGAGAGAGTTTGGACTGATGTATGTTGTAACCTTCAAGAAAAATGCATTTTACCATTTACAGGTACATCTCACTAAATTAGAATATCATCAAAAAGTTAATTTATTTTATTTCTTCAATACAAAAAAGTGAAACTCATATATTATATAGAGTCATTACAAACAGAGTGATCTATTTCAAGTGTTTATTTCTGTTAATGTTGATGATTATGGCTTACAGCCAATGAAAACTCAAAAGTCATTATCTCAGTAAATTAGAATACTTTATAACAACAGCTTGAAAAATTATTTTAAAATCCCAAATGTTGGCTTACTGAAATGTATGTTCAGTAAATGCACTCAATACTTAGTCAGGGCTCCTTTTGCATCAATTACTGCATCAATGTGGCATGGCATGGAGGCGATCAGCCTGTGCCACTGCTGAGGTGTTATGGAAGCCCAGGTTGCTTTGATAGCAGCCTTCAGCTCGTCTGCATTGTTGGGTCTGGTGTCTCTCATCTTCCTCTTGACAATACCCCATAGATTCTCTATGGGGTTAAGGTCAGGCGAGTTTGCTGGCCAGTCAAACACAGTGATACTGTTATTATTAAGCCAGGTATTGGTGATTTGGCCGTGGTTTACAGGAGATCTCCACGTTTGGCAATGCATACAGCTGCCCAGATAGAAGGCGGTGTTTAGGACCCAGCGACTACCTCCCTTTAGTCTGGGTGTATATATACCTGGTGTGTCTAGGTGGGCGTCACCGTTTATATTCATTCCTACTTGGAACTTGGCTGAAGCAGCATCACGTCCTTTTTGGAGTCTTGAGGCCGTGTGCCCTGTTGGAGTTCTTCTAAAGCTAAGTTATTATTTCCCTGTGTTGTCTTCCCCTTTTGTCTTTAGAGTGCTAGCGGAGGTTGACTAGTGCTTATCTCGTTCCACCCCCAGCTTTAGCCTTACGCCAGGGATAGTAGGGCAAGGCATGTGATCGGCGACAGCTGCGGATGCTGTATAGGGACGTTAGGGGGAGGCAGGGTGACGATAGTCCAGATTAGGAGGTCATCTCTTCCCACTTTCCCTAGTGTCTGAGCTTCCTTTCCCTTTCCCCTTTGTGTTGCACTCACACCTGTCGTGACACATGAAGTGCTCTAAAATTTCCTAGTAGACGGCTGCACTGACTTTGGTCTTGATAAAACACAGTGGACCTATACCACCAGATGACATGTCTCCCCAAACCATAACTGATTGTGGAAACTTCACACTAGACCTCAAGCAGCTTGGATTGTGGCCTCTCCACTCTTCGTCCAGACTCTGGGACCTTGTGGTGTGTGTCAATGACTATCTTCTGGACATCTGTCAAGTCAGCAGTCTTCTCCATGATTGTGGGGCCTACTGGAACAAATTAAGGGACCTTTTTAGATGCTTAGGAAACCTTTGCAGGTGTTTTTTGTTAATTGTTTTAATTTACTGAGATAATGACTTTTATGTTTTCATTGGCTGTAAGCCATAATCATCAACATTAACAGAAATAAACACTTGAAATAGATCACTCTGTGTGTAATGACTCTCTATAATATACGAGTTTCACTTTTTGCATTGAAGAACTGAAATAAATTAACTTTTTGATGATATTCTAATTTAGTGAGATGCACCTGTAGGTTATTTTACTGGACCCTGTGGGATAGAAAAGTGTAGCCTGTTACGTTATTTAATACCTATCCCTATCAATACACTTAGCATCCTGTCCAGACAGACACACTGTAGACCTCAGTATGGCAACAGAGCCCTATGGACAGATTAAGTGCGTACGTTGGGAGCTTCTCACACTACAAAGGTGTGATATGAATTGGGCCTTAGTCATAGACTGCTTTATGTTTTTGTCACTAAGGTTCCTACCCTTGATGATAATGAGATGACTCTGCTTATTCTGTCCCAATCTGTACAGCAAAGCTGACAAATGACCTGCAGAAAATAAAAAGCATTAAAAGGTTTGTGTCATCTCGGGTAGCAAGGAACGCTAGAATATTTTAAGATGTTTTTGGATAGTCACATAAAAATAAAAACAAAAAATATATATTTATAATAATTACCTGATTTGAATAACATGATGTTTTCTAATTATATATTCATATAATGTTTCAATACAACTCTTCAGGGTATTAGTCTGATATTGGGGCACTAGGAGCAAAAACAGTTGTACATATGTGAACATCTACTAAGGCGCGGATATATCATTGGGAAAACCTAAGAGGCCCAAGAGGTAAGGGGGCCCTCTTCTGTTTTCTGCGCTTTTTCTTGCTTTAATTTCCCTCAGTAAATGAGCAATGGAGCTACAGACAGACAGGCAGTTTGAATTTTTATCTTTCTGCTGAATTGATATGGTTGGGGTCGAATGTCGAAGCTCCAAATGTTAATACAATTTAGCAAAAGTAGAACTTGAAGGATAAAAGTGATTAATAATTGAATAAACTCAAGAACGGCTGGATACACATTATAAGAGTCCAGTGAAGTGGAGCCTACTTCCAGCTTACCTTTACTTAACAGCTAAATCAAACCACTGTAAATCTTTTAGGAGGCTATGTAAATGTATGAAACATGTAACCATATCTAATGTAAAAGAACATACATTTAGTGACCAAAAAATTATCTACACATATTTTTAAAAATACTTTTTTCAAATATTGTACATTTTTGTTTTGACCATTCAGGTAGAAAATATAGAAAATATGTAAGCGTAATAGATAGGTGAAAAACCTCTAATAGTTTTGATTCTCTCTCTTCCATATTCCCTCCCTCTTTCATATTCTCTCCTTTCTAACTATTCGGCTGTGTGCCCACGATGCAGAAATGCTCAGGATTTTTTCCTGAGCGTTTCTGCATCTCCCTGGCAGAAAAAACGCATGCGGATTGTACATGCAGATTGTACATGTATTTTCCTGCCAGGGACATGCGGAAGTGAAGCGTTCTTCACATGCATTTCCGCATGCGGGTTGACAAGCACTTTCCAAGCGATTTTAGCATCACTTGGAAAGTGCTTGACAACTTGGTCATGACCAGCCCAGGGGATGGGGATGACTCGGTACCCGGGTCTTTGCCTGGCCTTGGGGATGTTGTGGTGGTCGACTCCCGGGCCCATACCCTGGGGTCACTCTTTGAAAGGATGGATATTTGTTAATTTTATAAGAGTTCGTGACGCCACCTGTGGTTTCTGATGAGAATCACCAGCGCTGCGCAGTCCACTGAGGCCGGTGATAAGGCAGCTTGATGGTATAGCTCCCCACAGGTGGAGCTGGGCCTCAGGGCAGCGTACGGAAAGGGGGATGCAGGACAGACGAGACCCAGCCCGGTCAGAGCAAGAACGGGGACGGACTCGGTAGTCACTTCAGTACCTTTTACTGGTGGAAATTCAGGCACATCCCGGAGCACTGTAGGGTGAAGGGTGCATATCAGGATCCTCCCCAATGAGCGGGTATAGGGCCTCCTGTTTCTTGCTTCTGCGTAGTAAGTTTCTGACCTGCCTGGAGCTAGGCCTAACTTTGTCTCTGTCCTGCGCTGGCTGACGTAGTGGTTGGGCCTTCTCTTGGAGTGCACGCTCCCAGCTTACGGGGCCTATGTGTCTCCTGGCTCTGTTACGTATCAACACTTTAGCGATCCTGGGACCTGTAGTTCTCCAGGTATTCCGGTTATGCCTTACTGGGTCATAGAGATCCCGGTAAGCTCGGACCCGGTGTCCGGTAACTTCTTCGGGGTGAGCTAGTTAAGCTCCTCTGCCCCCTGTGTACTATCTCTACACTCGCCTTCGGCCTGCTCGGGCCCTCACTAGGCTATACACACTAACGGCAGCTTGCCGCGCTTCACCGATCTTATGGCGCCGGCACACCTAAAGCTCACTATTCTGAGCTACAACTGAGTCTGGACTGTGCTCCACTGCAGACTAACTTCTCTCAGGCTTCTCTACTGCATGATCTCTCTCAACAGACTTGGCTCTCTGTCGACTCCAGACTGAACTGTCTGGCTCCACCTTCCCTATTTATATCCATAACGGGCTCCCTCTGCTGGTCTGAGGTGGAAGGTGGAGATGTGTGAATGGTTATGGGGGCCTCTTGTGGAGGAATCCATCAATGCACTCTTCTAGGATCTGTGATACCAAGCGCAGCTGGGCGTTACATTCCCCCCTAGCAAAGCTCAGCACTCCCGGGCAGAAGTACATTTTATAAAGCAATAGGAAACATGATCAACCTTCCCTTTATGGGAGGCACCAAGCTTAAACGTTGCATAGCAATATAAACAAATACTAAGCGTCCTCAGAATTCAAATCTCTTATGGTGAGGTTCCCAGACAGGATGTCCATCTCACAGGGTAGAGTACTTGGTGGTTTGAGGGACCTGTCCCAAACCCTCAACGTAGGCCCTGGGGTGGCTGCAGGGCATGAAGATCCCGAGTTGGACCTTCAATAGAGCCACTCCAGGCAGGTTTTCCTTCTGAGGTCACCTAAAGGGGGGCACTCCAAGGAGTGCAATTATATACAAAAAGCAGTTTTTGGGCTGCACACGGTCCTCAGCCACGAAGTCCTTAGGTAAACAATAAAGGAATTAATAAGGTAAAGTGTCCATGTCACTTGAACTGTCTATTAATAAAGCAAAGCACAAAATAATAGAGACATACTTATAAGAAAGTACACAATATAATACAATACATTTCAATTTAATACCCCAGGGGTAACTATCTACATTTCCAGAAATATGACTATTTTACTGAGTGTACCTAACAGGGGGTTTACCTCTCGTGCTACGTGTTGATCTGCGTAGTACCGGGATGCGTGAAGTACTAGTAGGTGCACTACCTCCCAATGTATCAGCACTAGGTGTGGAGGGGCTACATAACTGTATTGACCTCTCTACTGGACTAGCAAGCATGCCATTGGCTGGGCCTTCTTGCTCTGTTCCAACCGGGGATCCTTCTTCCGGGGATTCTGCTTGAGCAGGCTCTTCTGCAGCACTTATAGGTTCTTCTTGCTGTGGGTAGAAGGTGATTACAGGGATGACTACTGCTCCTCCTAGTTGAGGCCAATCTGCCGGGAAATCTCCTAAGTCAGTGTGGATCACTTCTTCTTTAGGCTCTTCCGGTTAGGTGAGAGGCACTTCTTCCTCGGGTTTCAGTAAGTCTGGACACAACTTTAGGTGGTCCCTGGACACTGTAGCAGACGTTCTTCCTCCATCTCGACTGATTATGCAGGTCTTCCTATTATCAAACCTTGACGGTAACACAGTGTAGGGTTCTCTCTCCCACTGGTCATCAAGTTTGTGATTTCGTCTTTTCCTTTTCAATACTGTTTCACCAGGTGTGAAGGGTTCTGCAGGCGCGTTTTTGTTGTAGTGCGCCTCCTGCTTTTCTCTCACCCAAGTAAGACTGTCTTCAACATAGGCTTGTACTCTTCTGTACTGCTCCTGTCTGGTCTTGTCCCAGTCTTCAGTGGTCATATCAGCTTCAGGCTCGAAAACACCAAGCTCCAGATCCATGGGCAGCTTTACTGGCCTTGGCCGCATGAGATATGCCGGAGTACAATTGGTGGAACTTACTGGTACATGATTGTACAGATCCACTAGGTCAGGTAGTAGGTCTGGCCACTGATTTCTCTCCTCGAGTGGTATGGTCTTTAGCAGGTCGATGATAATGTTGTTCATCTTTGCGCAGAGACCATTGGTTTGTGGATGGTATGGTGTAGTTCTTATCTTCTTACACCCGTATAGATGGCAGAACTCCTTGAACAACTCAGCCTCAAAGGCCGGGCCTTGGTCCGTCAGCACCTGCTCAGGGTAACCATGGGGTCTACAGAAATACGCTTGGAATGTCTTTGCTGCTGTCTCTGCAGTCAGGTCTTTGACGGGGGCGACCACCAGGAAACGCGAGTAGTGATCCACCATGGTCAGAGCATAAGAGTACCCTGACCTGCTGGGGGACAGCTTGACATGGTCCAGGGCCACGATCTCCAGGGGTCGAGTCGTCTTGATGGGTTGCAGGGGTGCCTTCTGGCTGCTGTAGTCTTTTCTTCTAAGGCCACAGGGTCCACAGTCCCGGCACCACCTCTCAATGGAGCTGCGCATTCCTACCCAGTAGAATTGACACTTCAGCAGGGTCTCTAGCTTTTTCCAGCCAAAGTGCCCCGCCTGATCGTAGTAGGCCTCCAACACCATTTGGATGTCTGTCTTGGGGACCACTATCTGCCATACCATCTCATGGGTTTTTGGATTGACGTACCTCCGGCACAGCTTCTCACGGTAGATAAACAGCCGGCTTCTCTCGTTCCACAGCTGCTTTGCTTGGAGAGACGCTTCCTTCTCCAGGGAGGCACCTTCTTGGGTTATCAGCTCCTTGATGCGGCTGACAACCGGGTCACTGTCCTGGGTCTCTTTCTAGCTGTGGTGAGGCAGTGGGTTTAACGTCTTTCCACGCTGCCTTCTAAGAGGCTCGTTGCTCGTGGATCATCCCATTCCGGTGAAAGGCAGGTAGCTCAATCTCTTCCAGGTCATCCACTTCTTCTTCTGTGTCTGACTGGTGAGGCATCCTGGACAGGGCATCGACGTTGGCGTTCTTGCGGCCCGCCCGGTATTTAATTGTGAATTGATAATTTGACAGCCGAGCCATCCATCGTTGTTCCAATGCTCCTAGCTTAGCTGTTTCAAGATGGGTCAAGGGGTTGTTATCTGTGAAGGCAGTGAACTTACTGGAGGCTAGATAGTGCTTGAACCTTTCAGTAATGGCCCAGACCAAGGCCAGGAACTCCAACTTAAAGCTGCTATAGTTCTCTGGGTTCCTCTCGGTCGGGCGGAGCTTCCTGCTTGCATATGCGATCACTTTCTCTTGGCCATTCTGCTTCTGACTTAGGACAGCTCCCAGTCCTTCGTTGCTGGCATCAGTATACAGCAGGAACGGTTGGCTGTAGTCAGAGTAGGCTAGGATCTCATCGCCTGTCAGGATCTCCTTCATCTCCTGAAATGACTCGGCTTGCTCCTTACCCCAGTGGAATGGGGGATTTCTGCCTTTGGGGGACTGCCCTACCAGGAGGTCTTGCAGAGGAGCTGCTTTCTTGGTGTAGTCTATTACAAACCTCCGGTAGTATCCTACTAGTCCCAAGAACTGACGCTCCTCCTTGAGGTTCTTCGGCTCCGGCCACTTCTGGATGGCAGTGACTTTCTCCGGGTCTGGTGCTACTCCCTCTGGACTAACGATGTGCCCCAGGTACTGTACCTTTCTCTTGAGCAGGTGGCACTTTGAGGGCTTCAATTTCAACCCGTACCGGGACAGTGACTCAAATACCTCTGCCAGGTGCTTCAAGTGGTCCTCGTACGTTTTGGAGTACACTATCACATCGTCCAGGTATAGTAACACAGTCTCGAATTTGCAGTGTCCCAGGCAGCACTCCATCAATCTCTGGAACGTTCCAGGGGCATTGCAGAGTCCAAACGGCATACTGTTGAACCCGCAGAGTCCCATCGGGGTAGTAAAGGCCGTCTTCTCCCGATCCTCCTCAGCCACAGCTACTTGCGAGTACCCACTAGTGAGGTCAAGGGTGGAAAAGTAATTTGCAGACTTTAAGGCAGCTAGGGACTCCTCTATGTGTGGTAAAGGGTATGCATCTTTATGTGTAATGCGATTTACTTGTCGCTAATCTACACACATTCTCATGCTCCCGTCCTTTTTCCTAACTAGCACTAGGGGAGCTGCCCAGGGACTACAACTATCCCTTATTACCCCCGCCTTTCTCATGTCGTGCAACATTTCCTTAGCCTTCTGGTAGTGTGCTGGTGGTATAGGCCTGTAACGTTCTTTGGGGGATGGTCACCTGTGGGGATATGGTGTTGAACCCCCATTAATCCTCCCGAAGTCAAGCGGATGTTTACTGAACACCTGCGCGTATTCTTTAACCACCCGGTGTACACCCTGTTTCTGATGGGCAGGAGTGGTGTCTGTCCCAACATGAAGCTGTTGACACCAATCCTTCACCTGGGTTGCAGGGTCATCATCCTCCACTTCGTCTGGTGAGGCTAATGTCTCCGTCTTGTGAATGCAGTTGTTATTTACAGCATGTAATTTGGCAACAGTGGCATAACGTGGCAATTTGACCTCATCTTCCCCACAGTTGAGAAGACTGACGGGCACCCTCTCATTGCATACATCTACCACTCCTCTGGCGGTTAAGAGCGTGGGTGTAGCGTCGGCGTCCCTGCCTCCTGCTAGGCAGGGACGCTGTTCCCCTCACCTCTCCGCTCCGTGCCCGGCGTCCTCCTCCCGCTCTGCTGGCAGCGCGCGCTGCTTCCCAGCCACTGTGCTTAGGACGCGCGCGCGCGCTCCCCCTCTCTTAAAGGGGCCACGCGCGCAGTCCTAAGGAGTCCCCGGCCAATGGCCGGAGGACCTCACCATATATAAGGCACCTCCTCCAAAATGGAGGTGCCCGAGCAATGTTGTAGCATAGTTCATCACTCTGCTTCAGCCCTCAGGTCCCGTCTCCAGTTACCTGCCAGTTTCCTGCCAGTTTCCTGTCTGATACCTGCCTGACTCGTGTCTACCTGCTACCTGCCTGCTAGCCTACCTGGAGGCTCTGCCGTCACGTGCTGTGACCACCTGCCTGTCCAGAGAATCTTACCCGCTCACCTGGGAGCGCTCACCTGCTACCTGCCCGCTAGCCTACCTGGAGGCTCTGCCGTCACGTGCTGTGACCACCTGCCTGTCCAGAGAATCTTACCCGCTCACCTGGGAGAGCTCACCTGCTACCTGCCCGCTAGCCTACCTGGAGGCTCTGCCGTCGCTTGCTGTGACCACCCGCTTGTCCAGAGACTCTCGCCCGCTCACCTGGGAGCGTCCACCCGCTACCTGCCTGCTTGCCTACCTGGAGGCTCAGCCGTCACTTGCTGTGACCACCCGCTTGTCCAGAGACTCTCGCCTGCTCACCTGGGAGCATCCACCCGCTACCTGCCTGCTTGCCTACCTGGAGGCTCAGCCGTCACTTGCCGTGACCACCCGCCTGTCAAGAGACTGCCCCCGTCACTTGCCGTGACCTCCTGCCCTCTTACCCAGAGACTGTCCCCGTCACTTGCCGTGATCTCCTGCCCTCTTACCCAGAGACTGTCCCCGTCACTAGCCGTGACTGCCTGCCCGCCTTCCCTGGGTGTCACCCGCTTCCTTACAAGGACTGCCCCTTTGTATAGTTGCTCTGTGGTTCCACCTCCCAGACCCGTTACAGTGGGTCTGTGCTCGGAGCAAAGGGGTTCTACTACCGCCTGATAGCTCCTCTAAGACCTATAGCAGCTCTACACCAGATAAGCATTTCACTCATTGGGGGGATCACAATGGGTATGGGGTCCGTCACCCGCACATTACCGATTTCACCATGTGTTAACCTTACTTGCTGTTGGTACATCAGGACTCGGATCTCCTTCTGCAGCGCCCTCCTCTGTCCTGGTCTGGAAGTGTCAGCTATCTGTTGGAGCAAGAACACAACTTCTCCCAAACAGTTACCAACAATGTTAGTGCCCAGTACCATATACGGATTGGTGTCATCAGGATTAGTCTCTACTACAATTAGCCCCTGGTCCTTCAGCTCCACTCTCCCCACCTTTACAGTCACATTCTTAACCCCGATTAGGTTAAGGGGGAGTCCGTTTGAGGCATAAACAGAAAGATTTGGAGCTGGCGGACGTAGGTCGTCCATGGACCAGAACCTCTTGTAGAGGACATCAGGCATGATGGTTACCTGAGATCCTGTGTCCAGTAGAGCATGCGTCGGGATCCCGTCCAGCACAATGGACAGGAAAGGTCTTTCTCCGACAAACCTGTTGTACCAGTCTGATGGGCCTGGGGAATTTACTCCTGGGTTTCGGCCCTCGGCCCCAGAGTTTTCTCGTTTAAAGGACAATTCTGGGCGGTGTGTCCGGACTTGCGGCAGCGGTAGCACGTAGGGTCCTTTTGTGGACGGCGCTGGTCACTGATCCTCGTAGAGGGTGGTGTTGGCCTCCTCCTCCTTCGCATCCAAGGGACATCCTCAGGGCTATCGGCTAACAGGATTTTCCCTCCTTCCTCGGGCTCCGTCAGCAGCTGCAGAGCACTCAGCACAGTGGTAAGGGTTTTGCTCAGCTGGCGCACCTCAGAGCGCTGACTGTCTAGCTCTCTAGGGGACGTTGCTGGAACCTTAGCTTCAGCAGCCACCGGGGAAAAGGTGGGTGTAGCAGGCTCTGGGGTAGCCCCACCCTGGTAACATTGGATGGCATTTGTCTCCAGGGGCTGCAGTCCTTTTATAGCCATGTCCTTGAGATTGTCAATTGTGGCATCTGGATGATCCAGGGACCACCAACGCACAGTCCTGCTCTCCTCTGAAGACCTCAGGCCCCGGACAAACTGGTCCTTCAGCATTTTGTTTTCATTTTCGATCCTGGTCGGACTAACCTGTTTCAGAGCCCGCACGGCCCCTTGTAGACGCCAGGCATAGTCCCGAACATTGTCCTCCGGCTGTTGGGAACAATTGTAGAACCTCATCCGGAGGTCCGCCTCAGTATGATCCTCAAAAACAGTCTGTAGCTTTTGAAAGATTGCGGACACTGACTCCTGGTCTGCGGCCGACCATGTTTCCACTTCCTGTTCCGCAGCACCAGTCAGTTGTCCTAATACGACAGCGGCCCTCTGCTTGCCTGTCATAGAGTACATGTCCAAGATACCACATACCACATATCTTCCGTTTGAATCCAAACAGGGTATCTGGTTTGCCGTTGTACTGGGGGAGCCACTTTGCTCCTGGAATGTACGGTAGAGTTATGGGGATGACAGGAGTTACAGGCGCCGCTGGTGGAGCGGCCGCCTCGGCCTGCACAGCGTAGAGCGCGGGTTGAACTTCAGGGCCGTTAACCGGTATTCCGGCGTTGTGCTGTTCCTTGGACATTCTGGCGCCCCCCTAGCGAACCGTGGCCTACCTTCTTTTCTTTTCTTCCGGTAGGCCGCAGCTCCGCAGGTGACGGTCGTCTTCAGGACCTTGCGTCGCTTGCGTCCTACGTCAGAGCGTTCATCGACGCTCCTTTACAGGACCTGGCGCTTCTTGGTTTGACGTCGAGGTGTGGGGCGTGTCCGGGGCTTTGCGAGCTTTTGCAGGTACGCCCCTCAGTTTCCCGTGGTTACGCCGTTCTTCTCGCTCGGCGGCCCAACACTGGCGGCAATCTTCACCACAGTTTAACGTACACAGTTTTTAATTAAAGGCGCACAGTACCCGGTGGCAACGGGCATAACAACCCGTCGTTGCAGCGGGCACGCGATCCTGTTCGTGACGCCAGGAGAGATGACCAGCCCAGGGGATGGGGATGACTCGGTACCCGGGTCTTTGGCTGGCCTTGGGGATGTTGTGGTGGTCGGCTCCCGGGCCCGTACCCTGGGGTCACTCTTTGAAAGGATGGATATTTGTTAATTTTATAAGAGTTCGTGACGCCACCTATGGTTTCTGGTGAGAATCACCAGCGCTGCGCAGTCCACTGAGGCCGGTGATAAGGCAGCTTGATGGTATAGCTCCCCACAGGTGGAGCTGGGCCTCAGGGCAGCGTACGGAAAGGGGGATGCAGGACAGGCGAGACCCAGCCCGGTCAGAGCAAGAACGGGGACGGACTCGGTAGTCACTTCAGTACCTTTTACTGGTGGAAATTCAGGCACATCCCGGAGCACTGTAGGGTGAAGGGTGCATATCAGGATCCTCCCCAATGAGCGGGTATAGGGCCTCCTGTTTCTTGCTTCTGCGTAGTAAGTTTCTGACCTGCCTGGAGCTAGGCCTAACTTTGTCTCTGTCCTGCGCTGGCTGACGTAGTGGTTGGGCCTTCTCTTGGAGTGCACGCTCCCAGCTTACGGGGCCTATGTGTCTCCTGGCTCTGTTACGTATCAGCACTTTAGCGATCCTGGGACCTGTAGTTCTCCAGGTATTCCGGTTATGCCTTACTGGGTCATAGAGATCCCGGTAAGCTCGGACCCGGTGTCCAGTAACTTCTTCGTGGTGAGCTAGTTAAGCTCCTCTGCCCCCTGTGTACTATCTCTACACTCGCCTTCGGCCTGCTCGGGCCCTCACTAGGCTATACACACTAACGGCAGCTTGCCGCGCTTCACCGATCTTATGGCGCCGGCACACCTAAAGCTCACTATTCTGAGCTACAACTGAGTCTGGACTGTGCTCCACTGCAGACTAACCTCTCTCTGGCTTCTCTACTGCATGATCTCTCTCAACAGACTTGGCTCTCTGTCGACTGCAGACTGAACTGCCTGGCTCCACCTTCCCTATTTATATCCCTAACGGGCTCCATCTGCTGGTCTGAGGTGGAAGGTGGAGATGTGTGAATGTTTATGGGGGCCTCTTGTGGAGGAATCCATCAATGCACTCTTCTAGGATCTGTGATACCAAGCGCAGCTGGGCGTCACAGTCACACTATATAAATCCATGCAAACGGCATGGATTTATATAGTGTGACCGTAAAAGAATGGTAAAAAATAAAAAATAAATCTACACTTACCTTCCGATGGCCCCCGGAGTCTTGCTTCGCTCTGTCCTGGCTCGCCGGCAGCTCGTGGTACACTGAAGGACCTGCCGTCACATGACTAAATGATGTCAGCGCAGGTCCTTCAGTCCACCGCGATCTGCCGGCATGGGAGCACAAGCGCAGCGGAGGCCATAAGAAGGTAAATATAATATTTATTTTTTATTTTATTCTTTTTTTTACAGGTTCTGTGGTACCCGGGTCTGGAGGAGAGTCTCCTGTCCTCCAGACCCGGGTACCATCCGCACATTGAAACGCATGGATTCCGCATGTACAGATCCAGTGATGCGGAATCCAAGCGATTCAATGCAAGTCAATGGCGACAAAAACGCAGCGCTTCTGCAAAATAATTGGTAGTGCTGCGTTTTTTTCCGCAATGATAACCCGCAGTGAAAATTTCCGCAGCATGTGCATAGCACAGGCCTTCCACCATGCATTTTTTAAGATCCTGGATCTGGATTTTGCTGCTATTACACACCTGTCCCGGGTATCCTGGGCTCTGTTTCCTTCCCCTGTGTCTGCTGCCATCTGCTGTGCTCCACATCGGGTTTCGCAAGTTGCCCAGAGTGGATCAATGACATCATCTCCCTAAACCTATTTTAGGCCCATTTACACACACACTTGTGTCTTGGGATTGAGAATCTAGTCCTATGTTGGGGTGCTCCCCCTTCTGTGCTTTTTGTGTTTGTGTTTGTGCTTGCGTTCATCCCTGCTGGGCTCCACTTCATCCGTTATGCTGCTCCTGAGATTCCTGTGTGTGCAAAGTCCTCGCTGCCCACATACCTTCCTGCTTGCCGCATTAACACCCATGGTCCTGGTGTCCACATGGTCCTAAGACTTAGAGGATTCACCTCACCTAGTGAGCGTAACAGTTACAAAGGCCCCAGGGTTGTGTCCATGGAGTAGCTGCTGGCTAGTGGAGTGAGTTGCACTGTCTGATATTGAAGACATATCCAACAGATAATTAATCATCAATATAAAAGTGGGGTGCAAACCCTTTAATGCTCATCTAAACCACAACCCCTTTTCTAGACATTAATGAGATGCAAAAAATATCAAAATCAAATGATTAATGTGGCACATAGCATATACCTAAGTGTTCAGCCCAAGTTAGCAAATCTGTCCCTATTTGTTCACCTGCTAAAGATTCTTTCTGAGTTGCTATAGAAAGCACATTTTTACCTGCCTATTAGGTGATTTTCCCATCAGATTTGTGTATTTTGTTGATTCTTTTTGTTGATAATTTCATAAGAGCTACAAAACGTCTTTGGGTTATAGGTAGGGTTGCAGAGTTAGAGGGTTATAGTAACATAGACAGCTATAATTATCTGTTTTATAAGTAAACAGCAAGGCACACGCAGCAATAAATGTGGAAACTCACTTTAGGCAACAGTATGATCTATTGATAGAAACGGCAGAGTCTGAGTGAGAAACGAGAAAGGTGAGATTTTAATAGAGCGGCAGAATTTGCAGAGCTACCTTTCTGATATGAAGACAAATCAATTACATGTGAACTAAACTCTTACCACATAACATTTTTAAAATAAAAAGCTCATACATGTCATATGTTTTTTAACTACCGTATATACTCGAGTATAAGCCGACCCGAGTATAAGCCGAGGTACCTAATTTTACCGCAAAAAACTGGGAAACTTATTGACTTATAAGCCTAGGGTGGGAAATGCAGCAGCTACTGGTAAATTTCCCCATCCTGGTATGCATTGCCCCCTCATCCCCAATCCTGGCATGCATGGCCCCCTCATCCCCAATCCTGGCATGCATGGCCCCCTCATCCCCAATCCTGGTATGTATGGCACCCTCATCCCCAATCCTGGTATGTATGGCACCCCTCATCCCCCAATCCTGGTATGTATGGCACCCCTCATCCCCCAATCCTGGTATGCATGGCCCCTCATCCCTGAATCCTGGTATGCATGGCCCCCTCATCTCCCAATCCTGGTATGTATGGCCATCTCATCCCCCAATCCTGGTATGCATGGCCCTCTCATCCCCCAATCCTGGTATGCATGGTCTCCTCATCCCCCAATCCTGGTATGCATGGCCCCATAACTGCACACATAAATAAATAAATACTTATACTCACCTTCCTTCTTCACCTCTGCTCCAGCGCTGCATCCTGTTCTCCTGCAGCAGCTCATGCCAGCATCTGAGCAGCGCATGGCATCACTGCCATACTCTCAGACGCTGATGTGAGCTGCTGGCTTATTCTCTCCTCTCCACGCCGGGACTATGGGCATGGAGAAGAGTGAATATGCATTTTTAGTAGCAGGCACTGTCAGCAGGAGCCGCAGCTCAGGACTCCTGTGTACCTGCTACTAAAGAGAATTAATATCCATTCTTCTCCACGCCCATGGGAGTGGAGAAGAGGGAATATTCATTTCCCTTTAGCAGCGGGCTCCGGTGGTAGCTGCAGCAGCGGCTACTGTGTGTGCCCCGCTCCTCCACCTCCACAACCCCCTCCACCAATGGAATTTCTATATACTCGAGTATGTACCCGAGTATAAGCCGAGGGGGGCTTTTTCAGCACCAAAAAATATGCTGCAAAACTCGGCTTATACTCGAGTATATACAGTATTTTATTATATTTTATGTACAGTGAAGGAAATAAGTATTTTATCCTTTGCTGTTTTTGTAAGTTTGCCCACTGACAAAATCATCAACAGTCTTTAATTTCAAGGGTAGGTAATTTTAACATTGACAGATAGAATATCCCAAAAAAAATCAAGAAAATTTGTATAAATTTAATAATTTTTTTGCATTTTGCAGTGAGAAATAAGTATTTCCCTCTGGCAAACAACACTTAATACTTGGTGGCAAAACTCTTATTGGCAAGCACAGCAGTCAGACGTTTTTTGTAGTTGATGATGAGGGTTGCACACATGTCTGGAGGAATTTTGGTCCACTCCTCTTTGCAGATCATCTCTAAATCATTAAGATTTTGAGGCTGTCGCCTGGCAACTCGGACCTTCAACTCCTTCCATAAGTTTTCTATGGGAATAAGGTCTGGAGACTGGCTAGGCCACTCCATGACCTTACTGTACTTCTTTTTGAGCCACTCTTTTGTTGCCTTGGCTGTATGTTTTGGGTCATTGTCTTGCTGGAAGACCCAGCCACGACCCATCTTCAATGCTCTTACTGAGGGAAGGAGGTTGTTGGCCAAAATCTCGCGATAGATGATCCCATCCATCTTCCCTTCAGTACGGTGCAGTCGTCATGTCCCCTTTGCAGAAAAGCACCCCCAAAGTATAATGTTTCTCCCACCATGCTTCACGGTTGGGACGATGTTTTTAGGGTTGTACTCAACCTTCTTCTTTCTCCAAACACGGCGAGTTGAGTCAATGCCAAAGAGCTAAATTTTTGTCTCGTCTAACCACCCAATAACTCACAGAATCATCCAGGTGTTTATTGGCAAACTTCAGACGGGCCTGCATATGTGCCTTCTTGAGCAGGGGGACCTGCAGGATTTTAAATCTTTAAGGCGTAATGTGTTTCCTATGGTTTTCTTGGTGACTTTGGTCCCAGCTGCCTTGAGATCATTAACAAGTTCCCCCAGTGTAGTTTTAGGCTGATCTCTCACCTTCCTCATGATCAAGGATACCCCATGAGATTTTGTATGGTGCCCCAGATCGATGTCGATTGACAGTCATTTTGTATTTCTTCCATTTTCTTACTATTGCACCAAAAGTTGTTTCCTTTTCACCCAGTGTCTTACTTATGGTTTTGTAGCCCATTCCAGCTTTGTGCAGGTCTATGATCTTGTCCTTGACATCCTTAGAAAGCTCTTTGGTTTTGCCCATGTTGTAGAGGTTAGGGTCTGATTGCTTAATTGAGTCTGTGGACAAGAGTCTTTTATACAGATGACTATGTAAAACAGCTGTCTTTAATGTAGGTAATGAGTTGATTAGGAGCATCTAACTGGTCTGTAGGAGCCAGAACTCCTAATGGTTTGTAGGGGATCAAATACTTATTTCTCACTGCAAAATGCAAAAAAAATTATCTAATTTATACAATGTGATTTTCTTGATTTTTTTGGCGATATTCTATCTCTCAATGTTAAAATTAACCTACCCTTAAAATTATAGACTGTTCATGTCTTTGTCAGTGGGCAAACTTACAAAAACAGCAAGGGATCAAATACTTATTTCCTTCACTGTATAAAAAAGAATGCTCACACATGGGAGAGACCTGTCAATCCTAAGGATAGGCCATCAATGGTAAAGTAGTGGACAAAGTCTTTAAAAATAGAATTCTCCGCCATCCTCCTCCCAGCACTACATCACTATTAATCAGATATAAAGACTCCCCCAATGAACTCCCATCCATTTCGATAGCAATGTCCGTTTTATTAGCTCTGTGTTTACTGACAATTCCCAAACCAGCAAAGTTAATTTTTTGTTTTGTTTCAGCTATTTGTCCGTCCGCCTCTGTGTATAACGGAGATTACCTTTCATTCTGTCATAATCCTGCGCTTGTCAGTTCACGTGTCGTAGCGCTGTGTTTCATACATATTTACAACCTGTTTTATAGATGCAGTAAAATATATAAAGTGGCTGCAGACCTGATACTCAGAGTAAGAGCAACTGAGCAGAATACTAATGTGCAAGTAGGTGAACGTGAGAGGTAATAAAAGACGGGAACACAAAGCTTCTGTATATCAAGAGAAAATATTCACGACTTCCCACTGAACATCACTGCAAACTTCTTTCTTATGGATAATAACTTTCCCTATGTTCCCGGCCTGTCACCACCAATATAATCAGACTCAGTATCCGAACCCGAGATCTGTGCTATGTCTAATGCATTTTTAGAATTGAAGGGCAGGTAGAAAGACCTAAATCATGGCTGACAAACCAGTATGGGCCCAAGATTCCCCCTAACCCTTCTTTAGAGCCACTCCTGAAGACACATATTGGAGCCTGCCCGAACCATAGTCTGGTCGGAGTCAATGTCCTGGACTATTGCTTCTTGTAATGATATTAATGTCGCATTGCAAACTGAATACTGAGGGGCCATTTTACACAGGCAGTTTTCAATGATGAACCACCATAGATGCCTGTCAGTCAAGAAACCTCTTTGGAACCAGGACATTTTTCATTTTTGCACTTTTGTTTTTTTCCTCCCCTTCTTCCAAAAGCCAGAACTTTTTTTTTATTTTTGCATCACCTTAGTCGTATGATGGCTTGTTTTTTTCATCTAGTTTTAAATTACACATTTCACTTTGACATCTAAATGTACTGAAAAACAGAAAAATAAATTACAAATGTGTTGAAATTGTGAAAAAAACGCCAATCCACCATTGGTTTTTGAGTTTCGGTTTTACAAAATTTATTTTTATTGATTAAAAAAATTCTGAACTTTGTAAAAAAATTTGTTTTGTGTCACCATTTTCTGAAATCTGTAACTTTTTCATATTTCCATTGATAGAGCTACGTAGGTATATAGTTATTTATTTACATAGTACGAATGAGAAAAGACACATGTCCATAAAGTTCAACCTAGGGATGGAAAAGGATAATGGAAATGAGAATGGGTGTGGTTACATCCATGATGCATTAACCAATTTGCCCTAATCTGCAAAATTTCTCTCCTGATCCTGAATGTCGATCGAATTTTACAAATTTGCAGAAGTAATTATGTTATTTCCTTCTACAGAAAAAAAAGAAAAAAAGCACCTTTTTATCTTAACCAGCCAGACGTCTAGATTTGTTAAGCCAAGAGAAATACACTATTGTATTTGTGTTGACTTGTGAATGTATGTGTATTTCTGTAGCTGGTCAAGAAGGACATACTATTATGTTTATAAACCTGAATGTTGACTTCTCTTGATGTCTGGAAACAATAATGTTTGTTAATATGCTAATTACATATTATACTAAAGCCAGCTAGTCCCCTGCTATACCATCTATGTAAATTAATTAAATGCTCAAACAATGAGACATGAACCCTGTGGAATAATACCCTCCTTAATCCTTGACCTATGGATGTGTGCTTGAAAAAACAATTGTAACTATTTAAGGGACATATGCCTCTGTAGCAGTCAGAATTGAAAGATAGAATCAAAGATCAGTCAGATTCTTCAGGACATCAGCTTGGTAGCATGGCTCGATCCAGAGAGACACAGATTTAAATTCTGCATGATTCCGGCCTAAGGGTACACGGCCCTGACTGGAAGGATACAGATCTGCTCCATTGACCACCAGATAACCCATTGTCATAGAAAATATTAAGAATTCCTCTCTCCCTCTGAAATCCCTCTCACTCTTCTCCCCTCCTCTATCTACCAAAAAGGAAAAAGAGCTCACAATCTAGACGGCTGCTTCATTGCAAAATGGCAGGGTACACAAAAGAAGTGACAAACTCAATTATCCAGACTATTTACCATACAAATGGAGCTCGTAGTAGCAGAGACCTGTGATAAATAGACACCTCAACTTATGGGCCAGATTGAAAGAAAGAGGAAACCGCTCATTAAGCCTCAAAGTCAATCTACCTCACCCCGCACAATAGTCAGGACATCCCCATTTGCATATGTGTTCAATCTGCAGTCTCGCAGGCACCGACACGAAATATGGAATATTGCAAATTCTATAATTCCGATTATGATGGGACACATATTTTCAGTGCCAGGGTGAGCAAAGGAGCAATACGCATATTTTTCCATATCTGTACGCCCTGCCGGTGAGCTATAATGCAAAAGTGCAAAAATAACAGACAGCAGCCAGGTCATGTCTGGTCTCTAAAGAAAGGTAAATTTGCAATAATAAATATGGCGTCACTTGCTAACTTCTGCGATCAAACAGCGAGAAGTTATCGCAGAAGTTAGAGATTTAATAAAACCATGAAGGGCGGAGACCAGCCCACGTGAGGTCATCACAGGGGAGTGTGTGGGCAGGTCCCCCCTTCGGCATAAAAGATCCAGCTGAAGATGGGTCTATGCTCATGCGGGGAGACACAGATTTTGTAAGCATGGGTCCCGTTCAATAGCAGTCCATTGGAGCTCCTCCCTCCAGCTAAACTGAATCGTCTCAGCGATCTGTCTAGTAAATTTCTTCTGTTAATCCCTTTTTATTTTGTGTAACTGTATATTCTGTATTGTATTGTCCCCCCTTTGTAAAACCTTTAGTATATTTTTTCATAAACACTGCCTCATTTGGATTAAATATAAAATGTAATAGTTCTGTTTCTTCTGTCCTGTAATCGTTCCTCCCCCGAAGCCATACAGTGACCGTAAAGCGTCCAATCGGCCAAAACTGATTTGTGGTGGCAGCGAATAATCTTAATTGGGTTATCGTGAAGCTGGCAGTGATTGTACGGGGGCATATAAACATATTCCATGCATTGGAATTTGGAGGGGTGTACGCCATACACTCACTGCTTGCTTGCTGATAACTACGTAGTGAGTAATTGGGATTGTGCGTGTGCCGGATCCCTGACACCCATGGATACATTTGGGGAGACCAGGTTGGGACAATGAAGTCACCTGGCCTCGTGAATATGTTGTTTGGGGTTGCCAAATGGGACCCTCCGGTTGCCTGGAACCCATGGAGACATTCAGAGAAACCAGATTGGGACTAGCCGGTCATCTGGCCCCATGGAAACTCTTGGAGAGGCCAGGGTGGGACCCTTGGGTCTCCAGGCCTTGTACCTCGATGGACTGTCAGCTTCCTAAGCTTGCCGCTACCTTCTCTCTGTGGGGGCCAATCAAAAGCGGGGGGCCACTGGTTGAGATACTTGGCCCTGGAAGTCCCAAAGTTGCAGGTGCTCTATTCCCATCAGCCAGCACAAGGGTGAAACTGTGTAATTTTTCACCATTTTGGGTATTTGCTGGGACTGTTCTATGTGTTTATTGTCCATTTGGTGATTCAATAAAGTACTGCTACACTGTTTTGCCCTCACCCCGTGTTGTCTGAGTAGTATTATGCCCATGGAAGATCCTGGGTCTTCACAGCACCTATGCCTTCTTTCAGTTTCTGCTGTGACCAGTTCCTAAAGTAAACTATTCTACTTCAGGGCATGTGCAAGGATTTGTTTTTTTGTGTGTGCTGAACAGTAGTTTTAGGGTCCATGCAATGTTTTGATCACTTTTTATTGCATTTTTGAGGAGAGGTGCGGTGACACATGTGAATTCTGGCATTTTTTTTTTTTTTGAATTGGGAAAAGGGGGACGCCATTGTTTGGAAATTTCAAAGGGAGCTGCCAGCAGCAGACCTTGATGATTTTCCAAAGTGTATTCAGCATGTCAGAAACTTCCTCAGACAATCATTAATAATCTCATTAATTGCTGCCAGCGCGTGTAAGTGTGGGGGTTTCTGCATGTGGCCCACTTACTTGATGCTGAGATCATTCTGCTTCACAGCACGATAGCAGAGAGATGCTTCCCGCATGCTCACAGCTCTGTGAAACAGAACAATCTCATCCATCCAGAAGGGGGTTGGGAGACTCACTGACACTTCCATAGCAATCTGCTCCCTGCGCTATCAGACTTGTATGAGGGAGATTACGTTATGCACACTGTGGGTGGGGATTTATGGGAAGTCAGACCTCTTATGATGACAGGAACTGCGCAAACTCGACCAGCTGATCACCCACTATGAGGACGTAATGAAATAACGCCAGGGGGGCGCTAGAGAGCACACTTCAAAAGATGAAAGCTTGAATTTTTTTTTAATTCAGTATCATTTTTAATAAATGTAAATTACAAAACCATTTATTTCGATATTTTCTGCTTGGTTAAAAGTATTCTTTATGGAGGCACAACCCCTTTAAGAGGCAGTTCTCACGGCTCCCGAACTGCAGTAATAAATTACCGTCATGACGGATGGTGTGAATCGATTTGTAACAATTCTCGTTACAGTCTTTCCTATATTCTCCATCTTAGAGTATATAGTATGACAACATACTCACCTCATAAATGTGATTTTTAATGTTTTTCATCTAACTTTTTACATACCATACATTTCTAACTGAGAGGTTCAATTTGAAACATGTGCCATTTATGTCCGCTCCCCAAATACCAGCTCGATCCTCATCATTTTTTTCTCTCCGTAGCACCTTCAGTAGATGATACTGGAACATATGGATTGCAGAATAGATAGAAGCTATTCATGTGTGACTTGTTTTCTTTACAATTTGTCATCATGGATAGAAAAAGAAGAAATCTTTAGGTGTTTCCCCATAGTAAAGTACTATAAGGAAAGGTGAGCAGATGGTAAAGCAATGATGAGGTCAGCTGTCCAGCTCGGAGTTTCGAAACTGACCTCCCCATGATTTTATATGTGACAAGTTGTTATCCTGTGACTATAATGGGAGGCACCTGAAAATATATGGTAGATGTGGTCTGGACACCTGTTTTGTGCCTACAATTGAGTGAAGGTGTGAATACGATCATACAAAACCCACCTACTCGGAATTAGAAGTCTGTGAAGATCAGAAGTCTTGATTTTCAAGAATTGCATTCTTTTTTTTATTCTACAGCTCCTTTATATTACATTCAGGATTTGAAGCAAATTTGCAGCATGGATTCTGCAGCACAGTTCAGCAGCGAGCTCATCCTTATGGATTTTTACAGCCCGTTTCACCCTATTTAACCCCATAGTGACCACCAATACAACTTAAGGTATACTGTATGTGGATTTGCTGCGTTTCAATTAAAGTCAATGGCCGTGAATTTGCGGCGTAAATGCGGTGTGGATGGTACCCGGGTTGGAGAGGAGGACTACACCTCCTCTCATCCGACTGCCGCTCCCGCTGATAACAGCGGGAGCGGCGTGGCTGGGAGGAGCTGTAGTCTTCCCAGCCAATCCGGCTACCACGTGGTGTAAAAAAAAAGAAAAAATAAAGTAAAAAAAAACTTTTTATACTCACCTGTCCGGAGGCCCCCGGTGTCCTCCTGGTCCCCGGCGGTGATCCTCTCCTCCCGGCGGCCAGCGGTATACTGCGGGGAGTGCGGGCTTGCTCCCCGCAGTATACAGAGCTGCCAGGTCCTGCAGTGACTTCAGCGATCAGCTGATTGCTCACGTGACCTCACCGTGGGAACCTTCAGAAGAAAGTTCCCAGGGTGATGGCTGTGAGAGCTCACCGGGGCTGATCAGCTGATCTTCAGCTAATTAACCCCAGTGACCTCCTGTAGCAGCATGTACACTGACAGGAGTGATTTTACACTCCTGTCAGTATACAGTGCTGTCTTCTACAGCAGTGACATCAGTGATTGCTGATGTCACTGCTGTAGAAGTGACACGGATCGTCATGGGACACTCATTGGTGATGATCGTGGACTACGTCATTGACGGCGGACAGGTGAGGGATATGGTTCTTTGTTTTTTTACGTTTTTTTTCAGGAGATCAAGGGATTTGAGGACTGAGAGGGTAATAAAAAAAATTGTAGAACCGTGTGTTTTTTATTTCATTAAAATACTTTATTCTGCCCGTGTTTTTATTGAAAAAGAGGCAAACATTTTACTACGCAGTTAGTAATGGGGGCGTCTTATAGACACCCTCCATTACTAACCTGGGCTTCACGTCAGCTGCCAATACAAGGCTGACGTGAACCCCAACCCCATTACCCCACTCACCACCGCTACAGGGCAGTGGGAAGAGTGGAGGCTAAGCACCACATTTGGAGCATCTTATGGATGCACCATTTCTGGGATTGCTGAGGTGTGATATTAATAGCCGCGGAGGGGGCTCGTATCCATGGCCCCTTCCATGGCTATTAATATCAGCCCGAAGCTGTCTAGTTTAGCCTTTTCTGGTTAGATTTTATAAGGGGACCCCACGTGAACTTTTTTCTGGGGTCCCCCTGTAATCTAGCCAGTAAAGGCTAAACAAACAGTTGTGGGCTGATATTAATAGCCAGGGAATATTGTTGGCTAATGGCCCCTTCCCTGGCTACTAATATCAGCCCCCAGCAGTCGGCTTTCCCTCTGCTAGTTATAAAAATGACACGGGAGCCCAAGCCATTTTTTTTTCTAAATTTTAGGCTCTGTGTCCACAATCCGGATGTAGCAGCACTTTGGACGCATATTTTTTGCAGCGTCCCAAACATTGCATTCTATTGAACGCAGGTAAATCCACATGTGTTCACTGAACCATGCGGATTTACCGCATTCTATACTTTCTAGTGGTCAAATTTATGCTTGCTGCAGACACTAGCGACTCCGAAGGGAAATTGACATGCTGCGGTCCTGAAAGACGCACCACATGTCAGTGTCCATGGGTGATTTGCAGCCTCTGAGGCACGCATAGTGGACATGGGATTTCTAGAGATCCCATCCGCTATGTTGTAACATATGGACGCTGCAGGTTTGACGCTGTATAAACACGCAGCATCAAACCTGCAGCGGCTCCTGACCGTGGCCACATACCCAAACTCACCCGCAGCATGTCAATTTCTGTAGCGGACACACTAGTTTCCGCTGCAGGTTTTGACCGACTGAAGCGTCATTATATGCGGTGGATTCACATGTACCAACAACAAAAGTGCGGTATTAGAACACAGCATTTTGGACGCAGCAAAAATATGCTGTGTCCAATGTGCTGCTGAGTGTTGATTGGGGGGGACTTGACGGCTAACCAAACAGCTGTGAGATGTTAATTACGGCCAGGGATCATGTTTGCAAATGGCACCTTCCCAGGCTAAAAATACCAGCTCACAGCAGCCGCATAAATTACATGAATAGGAATGCTAATGAAGGTTAGGTGAATGGGACTAGCTGACACCTGGCTCTTTTGTTTGGTTATGACAAGGTGTCAATCAGACCTTTTCATGACCAAACTTAATTAAAGTAAAGAGTTAAATAAACACACAGAGTAAACACTTTATTTGAAACAACAGACACATTCTTTAATCATTCAAATTAACCAATATACTCACCCCAGTTCTGATGGTAATCCAAGGTCCCAAAATAACTTTATTTAGCTCCAAAAAGCATTTATTGATGTACAAAAACGCTTCAAAAACATGTAAAAAACCGCATTAAAAAACGCTTCAAAACCGCACAAAACAAACGCATGCATTTTTGCTGCCAAGAAGAAGCAGAAATGTACAGGAAATTTCTGCTTCAAATAGGCACTGTGCGCACATGGCCTTAGGTGGTAAAAATAATTTTTTTCATTCCTGTCATACCACTTTGTATTAATTCCTGAAAAGCGCCTGAAGGGTTAATAGGCTACCTGAGAGCAGTTTTGAATATGTTGAGGGGTGCTGTTTTTTAAAATGGTATCACTTTTGGAGGTTTTCCAATATAAAAGTCTCCCAAAGTCATTTGAAAACTGAATAGGTTCATTAAAAATACGTTTTCTAAATTTTCTTGAAAAAAATAAAAATTACTGCTACAATTTTAAAGCTTCTAAAATGTTAATAAAATAAAACAACATTTTACAGATGGTGCTGATGTAAAGAAGACATGAAGGAAATGTTATTTATTAACTTTTTTTGTGTGGTGGTGTGGTGTGATGATCTAGATTTAAAGGGATAATCATTCAAAGTTTGAAAATTGCTAATTTTTAGAAATAAACACAAAACATATTGACCTAAATTTATCATTATCATAAAATATATTGTGTCACGCAAAAAAAAACAATCTGAAAATCACTAGGATATGTTGAAACATTCCAGAGTTATTGCCACATAAAGTGACACATGTCAGATTTGAAAAATTTGTCCTGGTCACTGAGCGATGCTTTGTAATGCAGTAGAAGAAAATCTGCGACATCCTTTTTTGAGTTCCCAAGTTCACCAGTTCTGATAAATCTCTGATGGATTTCTTATTTTTTTCAGCCTAATCATGGTCTGTTTCTCTTCCCTTGAGAGCTCCTTTGACCACATATTGTGGGTTCATAGTAACAACTTCCAAATGCAAATGCCACACCAGTAATCAGCTCTAGACCATTTACCTGGTAAATTGATGAGTTAATGATGGAATAGCCCATTACAGAGCTTTTGAGAAAATTATCCAACTCTTTTTTTTGTCCCTTTAAAAAGAGGCAGCTAAATATTAAAGAGCTGTAATTCCTATACCCTTACTCCAATTAGGATGTGAATCCCTTCAAATTAAAACTGAGACTCTGCACTTTAAGCTCATATTGATTATATAGCTGTATCTTGAATATGTTTTGGTAAACAGTTAAAATGACAAAACTTGTGTCACTGTCCAAATATTTCTGGACCTAACTGTATCTATCTATCTATCTATCTATCTATCTATCTATCTATCTATCTATCTATCTATATATAACCTCATCAGGATCATGCCCAGGCCTTGTAGGGAGGTCATACAGGCACGTGGAGGCCACACACAATACTGAGCCTCATTTTGACTTGTTTTAAGGACATTACATCAAAGTTGGATCAGCCTGTAGTGTGCTTTTCCACTTTAATTTTGGGGGTGACTCCAAATCCAGGCCTCCATTGGTTAATAAATTTGATTTCCATTGATGATTTTTGTGTGATTTTGTTGTCAGCACTTTCAACTTTGTACAGAACAAAGTATTCAATGAGAATATTTCATTCATTCAGATCTAGGATGTGTTATTTGAGTGTTCCATTTTTTTTTTTGAGCAGTGTATATACACTGGCTTGTGAAAGTATTTACCCCCCTTGACATTTCTATGTTTTGCTAACTCAGAACCTGGAATTTCACAGGTTTTTTGAGGGTTTGCATCAGTTCATGTAAAGAACATGCCTACAGCTGTGAAAATTTGTTTTTCTTTTTATTGTGAAGTAAACAACAAACAGGACAAAATAACTGAAAACTTCAGTGTGCATAACTATTCACCCCCCTAAAGTCAATACTTTGTGGAGCCTCCTGTTGCGACAATTATAGTTGTAAGTCACTTTGGATAAGTCTCGATGAGCTTTCCACATCTTACCACTGGGATTTTTGTCCATTCCTCATGGAAAAACTGCTCCAGCTCCTTCAAGTTAGATGGATTCCTATGGTGAACAGCAATCTTCAAGTCTGACCAAAGACTCTTAATTGGATTAAGTTTTAGACCTATAGCAGGAAGAAAAATATTTCAAGCACGCCACCAAAATAGCAAAAAACATTAGACTAAGTTTCTTCTTACTCAATTGGATTAAGGTCTGGGCTTTGATTAGGCCGCTCCAAAACATTTGCACGTTTCCCCTTAAACCACTTGAGTGTTTCTTTAGCAGTATGCTTTGGGTCATTGTCTTGCTGGAAGGTGAACCTCCGTCCCAGTCTCAAATCACTAACAGACTAAAACAGGTTTTTCTCAAAAATATCCCTGTATTTCGCACCATCCATCTTTCCCTCAACTCGGACCATTTTATCTGTTCCTGATGCCGAAAAACATTACCACAACACGATGCTGCCACCATCATGTTTCACTGTGGGGATGGTGTTCTTGGGGTGATGAGCTGTGTTGGTTTGGTGCCAGACATAACGTTTACCTTGGTGGCCAAAATGTTCAATCTGATCACAGCACCTTCCTCCATACATTTGGGGAGTCTCCCACATATGTTTTGGCAAACTCAAAACGAGCCTTACAAATTTTGTGTGTAAGTAAAGACTTTTTTTCTGCACACTCTTCCATAAGGCCACCTCTATGGCGTGTACGGCTTATTGTGAACGTATGGACAGATACTCGAGTCTCTGCTTGGGAACTCTGCAGCTCCATCAGGGTTACCTTTTGTCTCCGTGCTGCCTCTGATTAATGCCCTCCTTGCCAAGGCTGAGAGTTTTGGTGGGTGGCCCTCTTTTGGCAGGTTTGTTGTGGTACCGTGTTCTTTGCATTTGATGATAATGGATTTGATGGTGCTCCAGGGGATCATCAGAGATTGGGATATTTTTTAGTTATTTGATCCCATAAATTTAATTTATGCCTATATTTTTCTCACTTCATTCCACCAACTGATGCATCACACACAAATCAGATTACAAAAATATTTAAACACAGGTTGTATTGTAACAAAATAGTTAAAGGGGGTGAATACTTTCGCAAGCCACTGTGTCCTGTTTTATATGTGAGTGGTCGTATGTGTCTATACACTTTTACGGCTATCCTGCTGTTGCCATATAAAGCGGATGAGAAGACATTACCGCTGCTGCTTTTTCTGCAGACATACAGTTTCCAGCTCATCATCTTCAGACATTGTAAAGGTGTTTTCCCTAAGGTCACCTAATGGGAATGTATGTATTGCTTCACAGCTGGTAAATGACACAGAAAATGAAGAAAAAATAAACAGTGCGGCTTGGATCCCCATCTGCATGATATTATCCTGTCCTGGTTCACAGGAAGTGAGCAATCATTTAGCCATGACAGGTACATATTCCAACCACCTCTCCTGAAAGCTCAGACGCTGAGGACACAAAGTTTACTCCTAACCTCCAACTCACAAGGACGATGACACTGGGGCTCATGTATCAATCAGAAATCACATCATGGTTATTACTGCGAACCCTGTAACTAAATAACCAGGCGACAATGTGCGAATGCACAAAATGTCTAGGTGGAAATATGTTATCCTGTGCTAGTAATGGAGACTATACACATCTGTACGAGCAATGCACTCACCTTACATTAATACAGCCAATAGGTGGCAGCACAGAGTCAAACAATTCTGCCTGTACTTCTTTAAATAAAGATCTGCGATCAGTGATCACCATTCACCATATGGATAGAAAAGTATCTGCCAGCACTTTTTTGACCTGTTGGAAAATAGCTACGTGCACTAACCAGTAGTGGTCTTGAGCGGTCATACCACCACCACATGTCCACTGCTTTTTATAGAGACCTCTATAATTTGTTGGATTCCTCCTTATACAGTATAATGGGTTGCTGAGATCTGTGTATGATGGGTTTTGTCATGATTTGGCAAGCCAATATACTATGAGGCTCTATGTGTGTGTGGTGCTTCTAGGTAGCAACCCACCCAAGATACACTATGTGGACATATCAGGACACCTACACATTACACCTACAGGAGCTTTTATGACCTCCCATTCTAAATCCATAGGCATTAATATGGAGTCGGCCTCTTTGCAGCTATAACAGCTTCCATTCTTGGGGGTTGGTAGGCTTTCTACAAGATTTTTGAGTCTGTCTGGGAATTTGTGTCCCCTTATCCAGAAAAGCATTTGTCAGTTCAGACACTGATGGAGAAAAGAACACAGCTCACAATTTCCGTTCTCATTCAAAGGTTTTCAATGGGGCAGAGGTCAAGACTCTGCATGGTCAGGCGTGTTTTTCCACACCAAACTCCACCAACAATGCCTTCATAGACCTTTGGCTCTGGGACACAGTCATGGGGAACAGAAAGGGGTCTTCCACAAACTGTTCTCTCAAAGGTGGAAGTTACAATAGTTCAAAATGTCTTGGTATACTGAAGTGTTGAGATTTTCTTTCGCTGGAACTAAGGGGCCTAGGCCGACCCCTGAAAAGCAAGCCCATAGCATTATCCCTCCGCCACCAAAGTTTACCATTGGAACAATGCAGTCAGACGGATAATGTTCTCCTGGTATTCGTCAAACCAGTACTCGTCCATCAGATGCCAGATAGAGACACGTGATTCATTACTTTGTAGAACACATTTCCACTGCTCTAGAGTCCAGTGACAGTGGCTTCATACCACTCAATCCACTGCCCTGGTATCACTAAGATCTTTACCACCAGCCATTTTTGTACAAATGTTAGTGTAGCGCCCCGAGGGTTCGGCCGCTACAGGGGTATTGCACCTCAACCAGAGGTGTGATATTCCACTCCCGGGTAAGGATGGAGTATGGACCAGGGCTCAGTTAGCTGCATACACCACACATACCCCATTTCCGGGGAACAGCTCTACGGTGCTCCCATTTATATATATATGCAGGCACATCTGACTATGTCCCTGGCTGGAGTGGGGAGGGGGGAGGAAAACCCAGTGGTGTAGGAGCAGATAGGGGTTGGGTTCTGAGCATAGGTAGGAGCTCATTGGGTGCTGGTCACCTGAGCTCACACACAGAGGAGGAGGTATATAAGGCGGGCACCATCTTAGTTTGAGGAGAAGAGAAGAGAAGTTCAGTGGAGAAGTGACAAGGAGCAGAGGCTCTGTAGGAGCTCTGCTCGGAGGCAGGCCTAGAGAAAAGGCCGGGGCCAGAGAGGAGGAAGGAAGGAGAAGTAGGCCTAGAGAAGAGGCCGAAGGAAGGGGGAGAAGAAGGAACAGGAAAGAAGGAGAGGAGACCGAGAAGTAGAAAGGCTCAGAAACAAGAAGGAAGAAGGGACCCTAAGAACCCACGAGATAACGGGTGAACGGTCAGGCAGAATAAGGGTACCGGATCCCAAATTGGTGGAGGTAAATTATCCCTCAGCCAAAGACCGGAGGTCGTGATCGTTTATTGGTGCGACCCCCCAGCCAAACCTGCTAGGAAGCCACCATATAGGATAGCGGGAAACGGGGCCCACGTTTACCCGCATAGACCTGCGGCAGCTGGACAGAAGTTTGGTCACTGGTGGGGCATGAGCCAGAGAAAGGACAGAAGGGAGTCCTGTGCCATACTCTTGAATTGCCTGGGGGTTGACCGAGCCCCTCACCTGGTGGATGCAGCACGGCTTGGGCAGTCATTACCTGTACAGAAGTGGTTTGGAATATACGAACTGTGAGTAAAAGACCCTGGACTGCCACACGTTGTCTTTGTGTTCCTTACCGTGCCAGCACTAACGGTACTGGGACGCCCCGCACCACAACCCCCACCATCTACGCTCAGTGCCCTGAGGCTACACTCCTCCCGTGGGGAGTTGTACTATTCCCTGCTGCACCCACAACACCAGCCTCAGCGGTCTGCCCTGCAGCGGCGGTTCACTCTGACCGCAATCCACGGGTGGCGTAGTCGGACATTCAAAACCTTACAAATAGACTGCCACAGCATTTGGGTCTGACCCCCCCTGAGCCACGGGATCGGGTTGCCACGACTACCCCCGTCATTGTTCACGAGAAGGCCCGGTTCCGAGTACCCCACGGCCCAGGGGGCGAGTCATTAGTAAAGACAGACTGCATGTCAGAGGGCTGGGACAGCATGAAAAACACGGGATTCAATTATTAGATTGTGTCCCAATACTTTTTTTCATATAGCGTATATTCAAGTTGCCCCACCGATGTGCTGTCCCTTAATGATCCATCAATAATCTGAGCCATTATCATTAGCTCAGTCCCTTACATGTAATCTAATCGAGATTAAGGAAGCACCTTTTACATTGGCACTCGGCCCTGTTTCCTACTGTATCCCTGTCATGTATATCTACATGACATTGATATTCTCCTGTCTCATCAATTGTCCTCTACATGTCCTCTACATGGTAGCTGTTGAATGAGGTTTCCCATAAACAACATGTATCACCAAGATAAAGGATAAATGTAGGAGTCTGGACTCCTGGACCCCCACCAATTATGAGAAGAGGGGGCAAAAAGGCCCCTGTGTGCATGTAGTGGTAGGGAGCATGTGCCACCACCACCACTCCTACAGACGGTGAATAGAGCAGTGGTCGCTGTCATAAAGAAAGGTTAAAATACATAAGACATCTCCAGGGAAGGCACATTAACCACCCCGCACCCCTCACGTAGATCAGGGACAAAGAGTTGACAATTTGGTCATATGGGAAGAGGGAGAATTACGTATAACTAGGAAGTGAGAAAGCGAAGTAAGATAGGAAGAGCTAACCACTTAACTTCCTTTTGAAGCCAGAGACTCCCTGCAGTGTCCAGGTAATTAAACAGGAAAGACATCCTGGGTTGAAAGGGTTTGTATGAATCTGCAGCTAGGCGGTTCATAGACACGCTGTCTCTTGGGTCCAGATAGGAATATTGGGGTTTGTATCGATCCGATATTTATAGGATATAGTTTTCCAGTGTCGTAGCGAAGGGGTGAATGGGACGCATCCACTGACATCATCGTGGGGCCACTAGAATCCCTCCAATTGAATAACTGTCTGATAGATGGTGCGAACAGGTCATATTTGGTCTCTGGGTAACGGTAAAATCATGATAGAACATATGATGTCAATATCTAACGCCTGCGACCTCCGGAGGCGAGGATAATCCTGTAAGTTCGTTATTTCATAAAATCCTGAAGGGCTGAGAGCATCCCACAAATCCGACCCACATGAGGTCATCAAGGGGAGGTGTGCGGGTGTAACTTAGGAGCTAATAAAAGCCAATGCCAATTATGATCCGTGTTCAGTGCCAGGAAGATACATCACTGTGTAGGATTGATCCACATTTTCAAACATTTTCACTAGGAGCGCTTCCCTCCATAAATCTGTGCCATCGCTGTGACATCAGGTTTAGTAATTTTCTTTTATTTATCCTTTTATTTTATGTAATTGTATATGCTGTATTGTTTTGTTCTCTTTGTAAAATCTTTTGTATATTTTTATAAACACTGCCTAATTTTTGGATTAAATATAAAATTTATTAGCTCTATTCCTCTTGCTCTGTACACCGCACCCCGAAGCCATATGCTACCTGTAACGGGTGTCCAATTGGCCTGTAAACGATTGGTGGTGGCAGCTAATAATCTTTCTTGGGTTATTGTGGAGTTGGTAGTGACTGTATGGGGGTACATATATTCCATGCATTGGAATTTGCTGTATATATACAGTACAGACCAAAAGTTTGGACACACCTTCTCATTTAAAGATTTTTCTGCATTTTCATGACTATGAAAATTGTACATTCACACTGAAGGCATCAAAACTCTGAATTAACACATGTGGAATTATATACTTAACAAAAAAGTGTGAAACAACTGAAAATATGTCTTATATTCTAGGTTCTTCAAAGTAGCCACCTTTTGCTTTGATGACTGCTTTGCACACTCTTGGCATTCTCTTGATGAGCTTCAAGAGGTAGTCACCGGAAATGGTCTTCCAACAATCTTGAAGAAGTTCCCAGAGATGGTTAGCACTTGTTGGCCCTTTTGCCTTCACTCTGCGGTCCAGTTCACCCCAAACAATCTCGATTGGGTTCAGGTATGGTGACTGTGGAGGCCAGGTCATCTGGCGTAGCACCCCATCACTCTCCTTCTTGGTCAAATAGCCCTTACACAGCCTGGAGGTGTGTTTGGGGTCATCGTCCTGTTGAAAAATAAATGATGGTCCAACTGAACGAAAACCGGATGGAATAGCATGCTGCTGCAGTAGCCATGTGTGGTTCAGTAGGCCTTCAATTTTGAATAAATCCCTAACAGTGTCACCAGCAAAGCACCCCCACACCATCACACCTCCTCCTCCATGCTTCAGGGTAGGAACCAGGCATGTAGAGTCCATCCGTTCACCTTTTCTGCGTCGTGCAAAGACACGGTGGTTGGAACCAAAGATCTCAAATTTGGACTCATCAGACAAAAAGCACAGATTTCCACTGGTCTAATGTTCATTCCTTGTGTTCTTTAGCCCAAACAAGTCTCTTCTGCTTGTTGCCTGTCCTTAGCAGTGGTTTCCTAGCAGCTATTTTACCATGAAGGCCTGCTGCACAAAGTCTCCTCATAACAATTGTTGTAGAGATGTGTCTGCTGCTAGAACTCTGTGTGGCATTGACCTGGTCTCTAATCTGAGCTGCTGTTAACCTACGATTTCTGAGGCTGGTGACTCGGATAAACTTATCCTCAGAAGCAGAGGTGACTCTTGGTCTTCCTTTCCTGGGGCGGTTCTCATGTGAACCAGTTTCTTTGTAGCGCTTGATGGTTTTGGCAACTACACTTGGGGACACATTCAAAGTTTGCCCAATTTTTCGGACTGACTGACCTTCATTTCTTAAAGTAATGATGGCCACTCGTTTTTCTTTACTTAGCTGCTTTTTTCTTGCCATAATACAAATTCTAACAGTCTATTCAGTAGGACTATCAGCTGTGTATCCACCTGACTTCTGCACAACACAACTGATGGTCCCAACTCCATTTATAAGGCAAGAAATCCCACTTATTAAACCTGACAGGGCACACCTGTGAAGTGAAAACCATTTCCGGTGACTACCTCTTGAAGCTCATCAAGAGAATGCCAAGAGTGTGCAAAGCAGTCATCAAAGCAAAAGGTGGCTACTTTGAAGAACCTAGAATATAAGACATATTTTCAGTTGTTTCACACTTTTTTGTTAAGTATATAATTCCACATGTGTTAATTCATAGTTTTGATGCCTTCAGTGTGAATGTACAATTTTCAAAGTCATGAAAATACAGAAAAATCTTTAAATGAGAAGGTGTGTCCAAACTTTTGGTCTGTACTGTACAATATACTCACTGTGAGTTCCCCAATAATTAGGCTAATAGCAGAAACAGCTGCGGCCTCCTCTGATAATCGTTGGTCAATTGCATAATTGTCCTGACGATAGGGGGCAGCAGAGGGCTGTTCATGACAAAAAGGTAACAGCAGATGGATCTGCGCAACCCCCCCACCCACCCCGACTGTGCTCTTTGACAGTCGCACTTTTTTATTACCTCTCCTTTCACACAGGAACACTCTCATGATCAGTGGGGTCGCACATGCTCACTACTACTCCATTCTCACATGAGACTTTGGGCCCCCTGTTTTTCAGAACTGGTGTGGTCAGTAACTGCAACATTCCCCATTGATCACACATTTATCACTTTCCTGTGAATGAGACCTTGGGGTGTGAAGTGTGGCATCATGATATAGCCCCATAATGTGTTTGGCTATCAATGGCTATCAATCTACAATGGCATGTAAAAGTTTGGGCACCCCTGGTCAAAATTACTGTTATTGTGGACAGTTAAGCAAGTTGAAGACGAAATGAACTCTAAAGTTAAAGATGACACATTTCCTGTGTATTTTAGGCAAAAACAAAAAAATATATTGTCATTTTTTTAATTTTAAAAATTACAAAAAGGGATATGGGCCAATGCAAAAATTGGAGCACATTTGGAGATTTGTGTGCTCAAGATATCTTTGACCAAGGTTTCAGACCTTAATTAGCCTGTTAGAGTTATGGCTTATTCACTATCATCATTAGGAAAGGCCAGGTGATGGAAATTTTCCACCTTTATAAAAATCCAGCCTCCTCTAACCTTGTGCCAAAAAACAGCAGCCATGGGTTCTTCTAAGCAGCTGCCTAGCACTCTGAAAATGAAATGGTGAAGGCCCACAAAGTAGGAGAAGGCTATGAGAAGATAGCAAATAGTTTTCAAGTTGTCCTTTACTCAGTTCTAAATGTAATTAAGAAATGGCAGTTAACAGGAACAGAGGTCAAGATAAGGTCTGGAAGACCAAGCTAAATTTCAGTGAGAGCTGCTGATAGGATTGCTAGAGAGGCAAATCAGAACCCCCGCTTGACTGCAAAAGACCTCAGAAAGATTTAGCAGACTCTGGGGTTGTGGTCCATTGTTCTACTGTTCAGAGACACCTGCACAAATATGACCTTCATGGAAGAGTCATGAGAAGAAAACCTCTCCTGTGTCCTCACCATAAAATTCAGCATGAGAAGTATGTAAAAGAATATCTAAACAAACCTGATGCATTTTGGAAACAAGTCCTGTGGATCGATGAGGTTAAAATAGAACAATTTGGCCACAATGATCAAAGGTACAGTTGTGCTCAAAGGTTTACATACCCCGGCAGAATTTTTCCTTTCTTGGCCTTGTTTCAGAGAATATGAATGATAACAAAAAACCCTGATCAAAAGTTCACATACCCTGGTGATTTGGCCTGATAACATGCACAGAATTTGACACAAATGGGTTTGAATGGCTACTAAAGGAAACATCCTCACCTGTTTGCTTGTAATCAGTGTGTGTGCATAAAAGCTGAGTGAGTTTCTGGGATCCAGATAGACTCTTGCATCTTTCATCCAGCCACTGACGTTTCTGGATTGTGAGTCATGGGGAAAGCAAAAGAATTGTCAACGGATCTACGGGAAAAGGTAGTTGAACTGTATAAAACAGGAAAGGCATACAAAAAAATATCCAGGGAATTGATAATGCCAGTCAGCAGCGTTAAAACTGTGATTAACAAATTGAAAATCAGGGGCTCTGTAAAAACCAAACCACGGTCAGGTAGATCAACAACAATTTCGGCCACAACTGCCAGGAAAATTGTTCGGGATGCAAAGAAAAACCCACAAATAACATCAGCTGAAATTCAGTACTCTCTGAAAACTAGCGGTGTGGCTGTTTCAAGATGCACAATAAGGAGGCACGTCAAGAAAAATGGGCTGCATGGTCGAGTTACCAGAAGAAAGCCATCACTGCGCGAATGCCACAAAGTATCTAGCCTACAATACACCAAACAGCACAGAGACAAGCCTCAAAACTTCTGGAACAAGATAATTTGGAGTGATGAGACCAAAATTGAACTTTTTGGGCACAAACATAAACGTTACATTTGGAGAGAGGTCAACAAGGCCTATGATGAAAGGAACACCATTCCTACAGTAAAGCACGGAGGTAGATCGCTGATGTTTTGGGGATGTGCAAGCTACAAAGGCACAGGAAACTTGTTAAAAGTTGAACGAAAGATGAATGCAGCACGTTATCAGCAAATAATGGAGGCAAATTTGCACTCATCAGCCAGGAAGCTGCGCATGGGATGTATTGGACGTTCCAACATGACAACGATCCAAAATGCAAGGCCAAATCGACCTGTCATTGGCTACAGCAGAACAAAGTGAAGGTTCTGGAGTGGCCATCTCAGTCTCCTGACCTCAATATCATTGAGCCACTCTGGGGAGATCTCAAGCGTGCAGTTCATGCTAGACAGCCCAGGAATTTACAGGAACTGGAGGCTCTTTGCCAAGAAGAATGAGCAGCTTTACCATCTGAGAAAATAATGAACCTCATCCACAACTACCACAAAAGACTTCAAGCTGTCATTGATGTTAGAGGGGGCAATACACGGTATTAAGAACTGGGGTATGTGACCTTTTGATCAGGGTTATTTGGATGTTTTTGGTTGTCATTAAGATTTAAAAAGAGAAAACAGTAGTTTGACAATAAATGGCTTCACCCAACCAATAACCATTAGTGGAGAAAAAGTGTTTTGCTATCATTCATATTCTCTGAAACAAGGCCAAGAAAGGAAAAATTCTGTCAGGGTATGTAAACTTTTGAGCACAACTGTATGTTTGGAGAAAAAAAGGGCACAGAATTTCAGGAAAAGAACATCTTGCCAACCATTAAGCATGGGGTGGATCAATCATGCTTTGGGGTTGTGTTGCAGCCAATGGCACGAGGAAGATTTCACCGGTAGGGGAAGAATGAATTCAATGAAATTTCAACAAATTCTTCATGCAAACATAACACCATCTGGAAAAAAGCTGAAGTTGAAAACAGGATGGCTTCTACAATGGATAATGATCCAACAGCACATGAAAATACACAATAGACTACCTCAAAAGGCGCAAGCTGAAGGTTTTACAATGGCCCTCAAAGTCCCCTCATCTGAACATCATTGAAAATCTGTGGCTAAACCTCAAAATAGAAGTGCATACAAGACAACCCAGGAATCTCACAGAAATGGAAGAATTTTCCAAGGAAGAATGCATAAAAATCCCTCAAACAAGAATTGAAAGAATCTTGTCTGGCTACAAAGAGTGTTTACAAGCTGTGATACTTTCAAAAAGGGGGCGCTACTAGGAACTAACCATGCAGGGTGCCCAAACTTTTGCATCGGACCATTTTCCTTTTTGTAATTTTTAAAATATAAAAGATGAACACACAGTACAGACCAAAAGTTTGGACACACCTTCTCATTTAAAGATTTTTCTGTGTTTTCATGACTATGACAATTGTACATTCACACTGAAGGCATCAAAACTATGAATTAACACATGTGGAATTATCTTCTTAACAAAAAAGTGTGAAACAACTGAAAATATGTCTTATATTCTAGGTTCTTCAAAGTAGCCACCTTTTGCTTTGATGACTGCTTTGCACACTCTTGGCATTCTCTTGATGAGCTTCAAGTGGTAGTCACCGGAAATGGTTTTCACTTCACAGGTGTGCCCTGTCAGGTTCAATAAGTGGGATTTCTTGCCTTATAAATGGGGTTGGGACCATCAGTTGTGTTGTGCAGAAGTCTGGTGGATACACAGCTGATAGTCCTACTGAATAGACTGTTAGAATTTGTATTATGGCAAGAAAAAAGCAGTTAAGTAAAGAAAAACGAGTGGCCATCATTACTTTAAGAAATGAAGGTCAGTCAGTCCGAAAAATTGGGAAAACTTTGAAAGTGTCCCCAAGTGCAGTTGCAAAAACCATCAAGCGCTACAAAGAAACTGGCTCACATGAGGACCGCCCCAGGAAAGGAAGACCAAAAGTCACCTCTGCTTCTGAGAATAAGTTTATCCGAGTCACCAGCCTCAGAAATCACAGGCTAACAGCAGCTCAGATTAGAGACCAGGTCAATGCCACACAGAGTTCTAGCAGCAGACACATCTCTTCAACAACTGTTAAGAGGAGACTTTGTGCAGCAGGCCTTCATGGTAAAATAGCTGCTCGGAAACCACTGCTAAGGACAGGCAACATGCAGAAGAGAATTGTTTGGGCTAAAGAACACAAGGAATAGACATTAGACCAGTGGAAACCTGTGCTTTGGTCTGATAAGTCCAAATTTGAGATCTTTGGTTCCAACCACCGTGTCTTTGTGCGACGCAGAAAAGGTGAATGGATGGACTCTACATGCCTGGTTCCCACCGTGAAGCATGGAGGAGGAGGTGTGATGGTGTGGGTCTGCTTTGCTGGTGACACTGTTGGGGATTTATTCAAAATTGAAGGCATACTGAACCAGGATGGCTACCACAGCATCTTGCAGCGGCATGCTATTCCATCCGGTTTGCATTTAGTTGGACCATCATTTATTTTTCAACAGGACAATGACCCCAAACACACCTCCAGGCTGTGTAAGGGCTATTAGACCAAGAAGGAGAGTGATGGGGTGCTACGCCAGATGACCTGGCCTCCACAGTCACCAGACCTGAACCCAATCGAGATGGTTTGGGGTGAGCTGGACCGCAGAGTGAAGGCAAAAGAGCCAACAAGTGCTAAGCATCTCTGGGAACTCCTTCAAGATTGTTGGAAGACCATTTCCGGTGACTACCTCTTGAGGCTCATCAAGAGAATGCCAAGAGTGTGCAAAGCAGTCATCAAAGCAAAAGGTGGCTACTTTGAAGAACCTAGAATATAAGACATATTTTCAGTTGTTTCACACTTTTTTGGTAAGTATATAATTCCACATGTGTTAATTCATAGTTTTGATGCCTTCAGTGTGAATGTACAATTTTCATAGTCATGAAAATACAGAAAAATCTTTAAATGAGAAGGTGTGTCCAAACTTTTGGTCTGTACTGTATATATATTTTTTGTCTAAAATACAAAGGAAATGTGTCATCTTTAACTTTAGCCCTTTTAGAGATCATTTCATCTTCAACTTGCTTAACTGTTCACAATAACAGTAACTTTAGGTGTGCCCAAACTTTTACATGCCACTGTACCTCCAGGGGGGGTACATAGGGATGTGCTCTCTCCCGTGGCCAGATTATTTAACTACAAGACACAGGTAGAAAACTAAATCTGTGCTGCAGGTGACAGAAAGCCTAGTTAACTCTGAGCCAGCTCATCGCATTATAGAAAAGTACACACATATTTTGCACAGTAATATAATACAGTATAATGTAATAATGTAATATAAAATTATACACTGTGATACAAATGCGGAAAAATGCTAGTTGACTTCTACGAAACCACGCCAAACTAAATCTAATAGGTTATTGGGTGCGGCAGTAAATTTCTTACCCCCTCTGAGATGTGGGAATGGTGTTTTGTCAGCGACCCAGCCCTGTTTGTGTATGTGCAGCCTGACGAGTGCAACGTGGAGCTGGCGGCAATCCTACAGATCCGATCAACTTGTAAAGATTTATCAATATTCTACTATAAATATTTGTACTTTCCTTTACCTCCAGGAAGACGGAGGGGGGTGATTATAAAACGGTTACGCTCAGATGTCAGAATGGCGAAATGAACACATTGTATACTACTAGAGAGCGTAAACGAAGAGCTGAGCTAGACCAGGAGCCGTGGTGTCAGCTGCTGTGTGAACGCAGCGTAGTAGGATTTAACTCAGGTTCACGTGTGCTTTCCCCTGTGTCCTTATAAGGGAACTGTTAATGCCGGCTGCCGTCCTTGGGCTCTAATAGGCATGCTTCCTCTGAAGAACTTGATACGGTTTGGAACGCACCTTTAGCCAGAAAGTTGAGAAAGTTCCCTGTAGAGGATTTATACTGGCTGGGATATATATGTGCAGAAAGAATGTGTAGGTATGCGACATTAGTCCTAAATTCATATAATTTTAAAAAGGTTTTAAAACCCCTATCACCCAGATGCAGTTTGTTATAAAAAAAAATAAACAAACTTGACTTTACTCACCCTACCCAGGTCCAGCGCTGTCTCCACCGCTGCTCCAGAAGTCTGTCATTGTCTGCAGTGTTGACATTACATCAACAGCGCTGCATCCAATCACTGAGCTCAGCGGCTCTGAGCAGCTCGTGACGTCTGACTCGCCAAGCTCAACGTGACGTCGGCGCTGCAGACAATAAAAGGCCCTGGGAACAGTGACAGGGAATAAACGCTGGACCCGGGGAGGGTGAGTAACGAACAGGTTGTTTTTCTAAAACAAACTGCAGCCAGAAGGCAGGGATTTTCTCATACCACAAAAACCTTTTAAAGGGGTTGTCCAGGACTATTTTATAGTGTTTATTATGGGCATAAAAACTAACAGGGAGGTAGTTGCTAACAGAGGTAACTACCTGCCTGTTCTACCCCGTGCCAGCTCAGGTGCTGCACATCAACAGAGCAACTCTTGTTTTTATGGGCTGCTCTGTCGACAGGTCGTGACTGTCGACGTCGTGCTGATTGACAGCTGGCTTCCTGCAGTTAGCCGGCTGTCAATCAGCATGACGTTGGGCATCACACCCCATCAACAGAGCAGAGCGGAAGAGAAGCCACTGCTTTTTTGCCATGGCGGAAGCTGCAGAATCACCGGCAGGAGCGGTCTGTCATCACTCTGTGCAGACGGAAATCGGCCCTGGGAAGAACAAGTGACGCGCCCCTGGGCCTGTGTCGCGCTGCGTTGCGCACACGGGAGCTTACCCGGAGCCGGATCTGTTGACGGTTGTAGTCTCGTGGCGGTGACCCGGTCCGTGCCCAGGGAGTCAAACTGAGCGGCGATGTAACAGCGGTAGATGTAGGACGACTATGCCACCCGTTGAATGCAGCTATGGAGCTGCCGCTGCAGGACAGTCCGCTGAGGTCGGTGGATGGATGGTGCAGCGTAGATGGTATAACCCCCAACGGGAGGGGTATGGCCTCAGGGCAGCAGATGGATGATGGGGGTAGCAGGAACCACTCAGAGACGGTGCGGTGTAATTCAGGGTCTTTACTGGTAACAACGATAGACCCTCCCGGAGTACTTGCTAGTGAACGGGGCCTGGTCAGTCCTTGAGCAGATGGGATCTCCCCTGGCCAGGCGGAGTTGTAGGCCTCCCAAACTGACTGCACTCTTCTGGCTACCTTGCTAGAAGCGGATATAAGTAGCCCACGTCCCTGAGTGTACCGTGTGGTGCTCACCCGTATGGCCGGTGACTCGGGGCCTTCTATTGGCTTCCGCTCCACGATGGCGGTGCTGGTCCCACACGTGTGACCGTGCCTTCGGGTTTCTGGGCCTGAGGACCTGAAATCCCCTGCCGGTCGGCTTCTGCTGCTGGGTAAGAGTTAGTCCCCACAGCCTCGGACGCCGGGTCCGGTAAGAAAGCTTCTCAGTCAGGGCGAGCTCTGCAGCTGCCAGCCCCTGACTCGTAGTAGTATTGCTCCCACTGAGCTCCAGCTGTTTCTTCCTATGACTGTCTCTTGTCTCTACTCTCCTTGACTCCTAACCCTGCTTCAGCCCCGGGTTTATATAGGGGAAGTTCTTCCCCTCCCAAGACTGGGCAGGAGGTGTGGCATGCACAGGATCCCTGACCAAAGGACTTCCCACCTGCTCTCAGACATAATATCTCTATCACTGTGGCAACCAGACCCCTGGGGTGTCACATTCCCCCCTAGTGAAATTTAGTACTCCGGGACTAAACATATTTTAGAAAAACATAACAAGATATAACAATAACAATACAATAAGAAACACATAAAGGTGGTCACGGCATGTCCGTAACCGGGTGCAGTCTTTGAAGAAAGCAAGGTGTCCATTTCACCAAAACAGGGAGACGTAACCAGGTAGGGGTCTGTCCTACCCCGAGTCCTTAACAGTCTCTAGTCCATCCTGGGTTACGCTCCAACTATGTACAAGGATTCCCGGTAAATCCACCAAGGATTCCTAAAAATAACTGGAAACACAAAATTATACACAAGCAACAATACACAGATAAACATAAATAAAACAATTTATACACTTCAAATCCTCCAGCGTGCGGGTAACTGGCCTCTAGTGGCCCTAGTGGACCTTCGGAGCTGACTGTCTGGCCCTGAACTACAGGGTGTAGGAGCTGTCAAGGGTAAACTGGGCAGCTGTCTACCGGCTCTTTGTCTCACTAGGGGTACGGCAGGCTCACTATAAGCAGAGGGTTGATCCTCCTGTTCTGCTTGTGTGGAGTCTTCTGCCTCCTGGACCGGCTGTTCTTCCAGCTCTACCTGTTGCTCCGTAGGTGCTTGGGATGCTGGTTGGAGGAAGGTGAGTACGGGTACCACAACTGCACCATTGACTTGAGTCCAAGACCGAGGGAAGTCCCCGAGCACAGTACTAACCATATCTTCCCTTTCCTCTACGGGTCGATGGTCTTCTTGTTCCTCTTCAGGGTTCCTCAGTTGTTCGGGACACTTCTTCAGGTGGTCCCGGGATACAATGGCGGTGGTTTCCCCTCCGTCTTTACTGATGGTACAAACCTTCGGGTTCTCGTGGCTTGAGGGCAGTACGGTGTACGGGTCCTTCTCCCACTGGTCATCCAACTTGTGGAGCCGTCTCTTCCTCTTCAAGACCTGCTCTCCGGGTACCAGGGGAACAGCGGGAGCATACTGGTTGTAAGTTTTCTCTTGTCTTTCCCTAGCCTGACAGAGACTTCGCTCCACGCTCTCCTGTACTCTCCGGTACTGCTGCTGCCTCTCTGTGTCCCAGTCTGTTTCTGGTGAAGTGTCCTCGGGTGTCAGGACTCCCATTTCCAGGTCAACAGGTAACTTACCAGGTCTTGCCCTCATTAGGTAAGCCGGGGTACAGTTGGTGGAACCTACCGGGATGTGGTTGTATAGGTCCACCAGATCGGGCAACTTCTCAGGCCACAGACTGCGTTCTTCCAGGGGCAACGTTTTTAGAAGATCCATTACCACCTGGTTCATTTTCTCACAAAGTCCATTAGTTTGCGGATGGTAGGGTGTCGTCCTTATCTTCCGGCAGCCATACAGATTGCAGAATTCCTGGAAGACCTCCGCTTCAAAGGCAGGTCCCTGGTCCGTCAGCACTTGGTCCGGGTACCCGTGTGGACGGCAAAAGTGCTGCTGGAAGGCTCTAGCTGCTGTTTGAGCCGTTAAGTCCTTGACGGGGATGACAACCAGAAACCGGGAGTAATGATCCACGATGGTTAACGCGTAGACGTAGCCACTTCTGCTTGGGGTCAGTTTTACATGATCCAAGGCTACCAGTTCCAACGGTTGCCGGGTGACGATGGACTGCAGGGGAGTCTTCTGGCTGGCACGGTCCTTCCTTCTCAGGTTGCACGGGCCACAGTCTCTGCACCACTTCTCAATGGTTCCCCTCATGCCTACCCAGTGGAACCGCTCGCGCAGCAGGAACTCCAGCTTCTTCCACCCGAAGTGCCCAGCTCCGTCGTGGTATGCCTCCATCACCATGGCTGCGTCCCTTCGTGGCACCACTACTTGCCAGAGTAATTCATGCGTCCGGGAGTTAACCATTCTGCGGCACAACTTCCCTTTGTAAAGGAACAGTCGACTCTTCTCTGCCCATAGTTGTTTGGCTTCCTCCGGAGCGTCTGGTTCAAGGCGAGCCTCCGGCCGAGTCAGCATCTCCTTCACCAGTCGGACGGCAGGGTCGCTGTCTTGCGTTTCCGCCCAGTTGTAGTGGGGTAAGGGGTTCAACGTAGCAGTCTGCTTACTCCTTACCTGGTGGGAATACTGAATAGTCCCATGACGGTGGAACGCAGGGAGTTCAACTTCTTCCAGTCCCTCCGGATCTTCTCCTCCGTCCGGCAGGTTGGGCATCCTGGACAGGGCGTCCGCGTTGGTATTGGAGCGTCCTGCCCGGTATTTGATTGTGAACTCGTAGTTGGACAGACGGGCCATCCACCTCTGCTCCAGGGCACCGAGTCTTGCCGTGTCCAGGTGTGTCAACGGGTTGTTATCCGTGTACACAATGAACCGGGAAGAAGCGAGGTAATGCTTAAAGCACTCGGTGACTGCCCATACTACGGCCAGGAACTCCAGCTTAAATGAGCTGTAATTCTCGGGGTTCCTTTCGGTGGGTCGCAGTTTTCGGCTGGCGTAGGCGATTACTCGTTCCTTCCCCTGCTGGATCTGGGACAGTACGGCTCCTAGCCCGATGTTACTGGCGTCGGTGTAGAGGATAAAGGGCTGGCTATAATCCGGGTACGCCAGGATTTCGTCCCCCGTGAGGGCCATCTTCAGCTGGCGGAAGGACTCTTCTTCCAGCTCCTCCCATTTGAAGGGCGGCTTCTGGTTCTTGGCCTTCCGGGACTGGCCTATCAGGAGGTCCTGCATAGGTGCTGCCTTCTTGGTGAAACCGGGAATAAACCTTCGGTAGTAGCCTACCAACCCGAGGAACTGCCGCACTTCTTTTACGCTGGAGGGGCTTGGCCATTCCTTAATTGCGGTGATCTTATCAGGGTCGGGAGCCACTCCGTCAGCGCTCACCACGTGTCCCAGGTACTGCACCTTTGGTTTCAGGAGGTGACACTTGGAGGGTTTCACCTTTAGGCCGTAACTCGCCAGAGCTTCGAACACTTCCGCCAGGTGTTTCAGGTGGTCCTCATACGTCTTGGAATATACGATGACATCGTCCAGGTACAACAGGACCGTCTCGAAGTTTCTGTGGCCCAGACAACACTCCATTAGTCGTTGGAAGGTTCCTGGTGCGTTGCAGAGTCCGAACGGCATGCAGGTGAACTCGCTAAGTCCCATCGGGGTGGTGAATGCGGTCTTCTCCCGGTCCGCCTCTGCTACAGGAACCTGCCAGTACCCGCTAGTGAGATCCAAGGTAGAGAAGAAGTTAGCAGATCTTAAAGCAGCCAATGACTCCTCTATCCTTGGTAAGGGGTACGCATCCTTGTGTGTGATACGGTTGATTTTCCGGTAATCTACACACATCCTCATGGTGTTGTCTTTCTTTCGGACTAAGACTAGTGGAGCTGCCCAGGGGCTACAGCTATCCCTGATCACCCCAGCCTCCTTCATGTCTCTAAGCATCCCCTTGGCGTGTTGGTAGTGTGCAGGGGGTACGGGTCGATACCTCTCTTTTATGGGAGGATGGTCTCCCGTGGGGATGTGGTGTTCTACCCCCTTGACTCGCCCGAAGTCTAACGGGTGTTTACTAAACACTCTCTCGTACTCTTGAACCACCCGATAGACTCCCTGTTTCTGATGTGAGGGAGTGGAGTCAGTACCCAAATGTAGTTGCTGACACCAGTCCTCCTTTGTTTTCTTAGAGCCGTTACCTTCCTCCGGGTGAGATGGAGGCAAGGGTTCCACAGATTGTATAGCATTTTGGTTAATGGTATATAATTTGGCTAGCGTGGCATACCGGGGCAGGTACACTTCCCTCTCCCCGATATTGATTATGCGAACGGGCACCCTCCCATGGCGTACATTGACCACCCCCCGTGCTGTCAAAATGGTGGGCCTACTGTCTGAGTAAACTGGTTCTACCATTGCCTGGTAATCTCTACCTCTCAGACCAATAGCTGCCCGGCACCAAATCATCATTTCACTTTTTGGGGGCATGGCAATAGGAAAAGGGTCACACATTCTTACGCTACCAATCTCACCGCCGGAGAGTTCCACCTGTTGCCGTCGCATCAGTGCCCGGATCTCTTTCTGGAGCACTCGCTGCTCGCCGGAGCTGGCGTTCTTGGCAACCTGCTGTAAAAGGAAAATCACCTCTGCAAGACAATTTTCAATTACATTAGTTCCTAGAGTTATTTTTGGGTGACTCTCATGTTTGTCAATATCTACAATGATCAGTCCCTGTGCTGCCAGTTCGACTCTACCGATTTTGATGGTCACCTCTTTAAATCCAATCTGTGGCACAGGCTGGCCATTGCTGGCGATGATACTCAAGTCGTCGTCAGGGTAGCGGGTAATATCCGAGTCATTCCAGTACTGCTTAAAGAGCACGTACGGGATGGTGGTGACCTGTGACCCGGTGTCCAGTAGGGCACTCATGGGAATGCCATCCAGTACCACAGGCAAGACTGGACGTCCTCCCACATATCTGTCGCGCCAGTTCGATGGGCCTGGTGATCTTTTTCCTGGGGGTTGGCCCTCTACCCCAGGTTTTGCCCGTTTAAAGAACAGTACCTTGCCATATGTCCAGGTTGATTGCAGCGGCGGCAGATGGGTCGTCCGTCCTCGCTGTATCGGTCACTGGGTCTTCCTCTGGCCGGTGGGGTCCTCCTTGGTCGACGCCACGGGATGTCCTCCGGTCCGGATGCCAGCTGGATCTTCCCTGGGGTGGAAGCCTGTAAAGACTGCACAGTTCGGGTTAGCGCAGCAACGCTCTTAGCTAGCTCTTGGACCTGATGGTGTAGGTCTGGAGCCGGGTCATTGTCCAAAGCCTGCGCATCAGCTCCCACAGGCCCTGCCGACAAGGGCGCCACCTCCTGGTGGTAAGTGATAGCAGGGCGCTTGTGGGTCACAACGCCACCCGGTGCCGGTTCTCGGAGCACCCGGATGGCTCTGTCCTTGAACTGTGCAAAGCCCAGATGGGGATCCTGTAAGGCCATTGCCCGCAACTGGGTTCGGTGGGTATTACAATACAGTCCCTCTATAAACTGTTCGGTCAACAGCCTGTCCTCGTTTCCCACTCCATCAGGGTCGGTCTGCTTAATGGCCCTCAGGGCCTCTTGTAGGTTTAGTGCATAGTCCCTTACACTCTCATGCGCTCGCTGCTTGCACCCGTAGAATCTAAGCTTAATCTCGGCTGAGGTGCGGGTATCAAAGGTGTCCTTCAGCCGGGTTAGTATCCCTGCGACAGTCTTCCTCCCAGGTGGCCAGGATTTTACTTCCCTTTTGGCTGCCCCGGTTAGTTGGGCCACCAGGATGCTCACTTTTTGCTCTTCTGTGAGGGGGTACACCTGGAAGAGGCTATCCAGCTTTTCTCTAAAGTCATGCAGGGTATGTGACTCCCCTGAGTACTGGGGTAGCCAAGCTGCTCCCGGGATATAGGGCATGGTGAAGGGCATAACTGCAGCAGCGGTAGCGCTGGCGGGGGTTGAGGCAGTGAAGCTCTCCTCCGTATCCGACATCTTCCTCCCCCCGTTGTGGACCGTGGCCTACCTTGCGATGATCCTCTTCCGTAGGCCGCGGCTCCGCAGTGGATCGTCAGGGTTGAGGACCTTCCGTCGCGCTCCTGTGACGTCGGCGTCTGCTGGGCTCCTTCCAGGACCTTACGCAACGTCCGGACGTGAGGCGGGGCTTCAGTTCTCGCGCGCTTTCGGAGTCCACGCCCCTCTTCTTCCCGCGCGGCGTCCTCAAGATGGCGTCCAATGGCGGGAAAACTCCACGGATGGCGGGAAGAAGGCAGAAGATGGCGCCGGATGGCAGGAAACTTCACCGATGGCGGGAAGAAGGCTGAAGATGGCGCCGGATGGCGGGAATCTTCACCACAGGTAAGTTTGAAAAGTCTCTTTTTCAGGCACGCAGTACCCGGTGGTTGCGGGCACGAAATCCTGCCGACTACGCCAAAGTTGACGCGCCCCTGGGCCTGTGTCGCGCTGCGTTGCGCACACGGGAGCTTACCCGGAGCCGGATCTGTTGAGGGTTGTAGTCTCGTGGCGGTGACCCGGTCCGTGCCCAGGGAGTCAAACTGAGCGGCGATGTAACAGCGGTAGATGTAGGACGACTACGCCACCCGTTGAATGCAGCTATGGAGCTGCCGCTGCAGGACAGTCCGCTGAGGCCGGTGGATGGATGGTGCAGCGTAGATGGTATAACCCCCAACGGGAGGGGTATGGTCTCAGGGCAGCAGATGGATGATGGGGGTAGCAGGAACCACTCAGAGACGGTGCGGTGTAATTCAGGGTCTTTACTGGTAACAACGATAGACCCTCCCGGAGTACTTGCTAGTGAACGGGGCCTGGTCAGTCCTTGAGCAGATGGGATCTCCCCTGGCCAGGCGGAGTTGTAGGCCTCCCAAACTGACTGCACTCTTCTGGCTACCTTGCTAGAAGCGGATATAAGTAGCCCACGTCCCTGAGTGTACCGTGTGGTGCTCACCCGTATGGCCGGTGACTCGGGGCCTTCTATTGGCTTCCGCTCCACGATGGCGGTGCTGGTCCCACACGTGTGACCGTGCCTTCGGGTTTCTGGGCCTGAGGACCTGAAATCCCCTGCCGGTCGGCTTCTGCTGCTGGGTAAGAGTTAGTCCCCACAGCCTCGGACGCCGGGTCCGGTAAGAAAGCTTCTCAGTCAGGGCGAGCTCTGCAGCTGCCAGCCCCTGACTCGTAGTAGTATTGCTCCCACTGAGCTCCAGCTGTTTCTTCCTATGACTGTCTCTTGTCTCTACTCTCCTTGACTCCTAACCCTGCTTCAGCCCCGGGTTTATATAGGGGAAGTTCTTCCCCTCCCAAGACTGGGCAGGAGGTGTGGCATGCACAGGATCCCTGACCAAAGGACTTCCCACCTGCTCTCAGACATAATATCTCTATCACTGTGGCAACCAGACCCCTGGGGTGTCACACAAGCAAGTAGGTATCAACTACTGTACCTGCCTGTTAGTTCTTGGGCCCATAGTAAAAATATTCAAATAGTCCTGGATATCCCCTTTAACTTTAGGGAGTGTTTTCAATCAGTCCCTGTATCAGTGAACCTTATAAACTTCTAAACTGGACCCAAAATTTCATAAGACAGGCAATAACTCCTGCACTTCAATGAATAAGAAATAGACCTGGATGCAGATCAAGAATAATTAAGCAGCAGAAGAAGATGCATTCATAAAACCGGATACAATGAATATCAGTGTAAAAAAGTATATAGTATATATTAACAAATAGACATAAGAAGAAAATAAATAATAAAAACACTTAAAAATGCAACAAATGCATACAGAAAACCAAGGTTAGGGTGTAATAAACCAATAGCTCCTACACCTCTAACTGCAGATCAATGTAATGTGATGGATATTGTATATTGAATGGTCCGAGGCATGGATGAATATTGCCCAAACAAGGCCAAAGTACAGCAAGACAGCATAGATATGATTCAAGTGATTAAAAGTACAATAAAGTGCTAGTGCTAAATATATAAATAACCAGTGATTAATAGGAATAAATGCAACAGTACCAGAAGAATATATGAATACAACTGGACAGTAAAGTAAGTCGATAAAATAAGAGAGAAACGTAATGTGCACATAACCTGGACCAGATGCAGTAGAGCAGTAAGAGGGGGAAAGAAGCACATGTGTATTGCAACCCACTGGTGGCTTCCTCAGGGATATGATAAGGAGGTAATAAGGTGTGTCTTAGATATAGTAAAAGACAAACAAATGACATAAGAAGTCAATTAAGTATAATTACAAGAAGCAAGGAAAGAGCACTAGTGATGAGCGCAAGTGCTAGTTACTCGAGTTTGTCTAGGGTGCTTGGGTATACACTGAGTATCGCGGGTGCTCAAGTGAGATGTCCGCATCCCTGCGCCCGCATGTTTCACGACTGCTACACAGCCACAAAACATGCGGGGGTTGCTCGTGTATATCAGCCAATTCCTGCATGTTTTGTGGCTGTCTAACAGCGGCGAAACATGCGGCTGCGGGGATGCGAACATGTCACACGAGCACCCGCGATACACGGTGCATACCCGAGCACCCTAGACAAACTCGAGTAACGAGCAGTTGCACTCATCACTAGAGAGCGCATGAATCACATATTCCAGGAGAAAATGGAAACACCGAGGTGCAAAAATTGTGAGCGGAAATATACATTGACATGCACAAAACCATTATTCACAATGAAACACACCAAATGATGCATGATGTGTCCTGTCACAAAATAGAGAGTGGTGCATGTGCATCCCCCATTATGGAATGAGAAAAAAAATCCAATAAGAGGATTAGTATAAAAAAATTTGAAAATTCCTTCCGTATTCTGAGTAGGGTTGTTTTGGCAGCAAGCACAGGGATTTCTTCAAGTCCCATTCAGATGCATGGAACAGAAATCTCAACACATTACCTGTGTGAATATACTCAGTAGGTGGCGTAACTTGGACCCCAATGCAAAATCTCCAACAGGGTACCCAATAGTAGTGATCTTCTCTTTTGGACTAAAGGGAGATTTTGGGCCCAGTTTCCAGAGTTCAGGAGCGACTGCAACCACTGAACCAGCTAAAAGTACGCACGTGATAAGAGTGAATGCTGGAAAGCAGCCCCAGCACCCCCATAACCGTTTTGTCTACTATGCTCCCTTACACAGTTGAGCACAGTGCCTCAAGTCATTAGCAGCTACACTTTCTCTACATTTATATAAACTGCTGTAGTCAGTGTCCCCACAATAGTGCCAATTGGGGCCATCACAATATTGGGAGCCAAAGTGCACCATAATAATGCCAGCCACAATGACCCTTAACAGTGATGAACACAGACAAAAACCCCAAAAAAACAAAATCAGCATATACCCTACAGTAAGTACATAAGTAAATAGTAACAGTACATGTAAATAACAGGGTACTTTTGTTAACATTATTTTGATCAAAAAAATCTTAAAAGTCACCCCACCATGACAAGGTGTACCTAGTCGAGATGGTGTACTCAGTCAGGCAATGTCCTGCTCTGCCCTTATTCACATTGAGGTCAGCTGACACAAGGTAAAGTTTTAATACTAGTGACAGAATATGTCCCAATTGGGTACACTTTGTCGTGGAGGGATGGCTTTTATGCTTTTTTGATCAAAATAGGGTTAACTAAGTCCCCTATGTTATTTATATGTACTATTTACTTATTTACTTACTATAGGGTATATCCTCATTTTGTTTTTTTCTTGTGTTTTGTCTGTGAAGTGGTCACAGTGTGAACATGCTCCTACACATTTCACGTATACTAAGTTATGCTCCGGCTCATTACTTTGGTTTTGCAGTGATGAACACGGTAGGAGAGATTTATTGAGCAATTTCCATTGGTTTTCTAGCAGAAAAATTCACACATTTGGGTGCTAATCTATTAGGCACAAAATTTTTCACCTTTTTATGTTTTCATGCCACTCTTGACACTTTATTTTTAAAAGATGGACAGGGCTTTCTGAAAAGGCAAGGGACAATTGTGACCCAAAATATTTACTTTCATTTGAACAGTGCCCCTGTGACATGTCTCATTGTCTGAGAGGGCTTATGGCCCATTTAGACTGGCTGAGGATTGGTAAACGAGCATTATTATTATTATTATTATTTACAGTATTTTCAGAGCACCATTGATTCCATAGTGCTGTAGGAATGTCCCAACTATTGGCCCATCTAAACACACAACATATGAGCAAAATGCTTAAACCACCTTATACAGAATTATCGTTGTCGTCAGCACATCGCACCTGTAAACAAGTATTGCCCTGCGGAAAACATGATATTCTATGTGCATAGAACGGTTTGCTTCTAGACGGTGATTGGTGATTGTTTAATGGTTATCTAAATGCAGAATTACCAAGAACCATTTCCAGTTACTTGCATTTAGTGCATGCTATCTTGGCACCCAACAATGAAAATTATGAGGCCCATAAGGTTTGTGCAGATGTATACATTTAAAGGGAATCTGTCAGTAGGATAAACCCTCCTAAACCGTCTATATGGACATATACACTGCTCAAAAAAATAAAGTGAACACTCAAATGACACATCCTAGATCTGAATGAATGAAATATTCTCATTGAATACTTTATTCTGTACAAAGTTGAATGTGCTGACAACCAAATCACACAAAAATCATCAATGGAAATCAAATTTATTAACCAATGGAGGCCTTGATTTGAAGTCACCCCCAAAATTAAAGTGGAAAAACACACTACAGGCTGATCCAACTTTGATGTAATTGTCCTTAAAACAAGTCAAAATGAGGCTCAGTATTGTGTGTGACCTCCACGTGCCTGTATGACCTCCCTACAACGCCTGGGCATGCTCCTGATGAGGTTGCGGATGGTCTCCTGTGGGATCTCCTCACAGACCTAGACTAAAGCATCCGCCAACTCCTGGACAGTCTGTGGTGCAACGTGACGTTGGTGGATGGAGCGAGACATGATGTCCCAGATGTGCTCAATCGGATTCGGGTCTGGGGAACGGGTGGGCCAGTCCATAGCTTCAATGCCTTCATCTTGCAGGAACTGCTGACACACTCCAGCCACATGAGGTCTGGCATTGTCCTGCATTAGGAGGAACCCAGGGCCAACCGCACCAGCATATGGTCTCACAAGGGGTCTGAGGATCTCACCTCGGTACCTAATGACAGCCAGGATCCCTCTGGCGAGCACATGGAGGGCTGTGTGGCCCTCCAAAGAAATGCCACCCCACACCATTACTGACCCACTGCCACACCGGTCATGCTGAAGGATGTTGCAGGCAGCAGATCACTCTCCATGGCGTCTGCAGACTCTATCACGTCTGTCACATGTGCTCAGTGTGAACCTGCTTTCATCTGTGAAGAGCACAGGGCGCAAGTGGCGACTTGGCCAATCCTGGTGTTCAGTGGCAAATGCCAAGCGTCCTGCACGATGTTGGGCTGTGAGCACAACCCCCATCTGTGGACGTCGGGCCCTCATACCACCCTCATGAAGTCGGTTTCTAACCGTTTGTGCAGACACATGCACATTTGTGGCCTGCTGGAGGTCATTTTGCAGGGCTCTGGCAGTGCTCCTCCTGTTCCTCCTTGCACAAAGGAGGAGGTAACGGTCCTGCTGCTGACTTGTTGCCCTCCTATGGCTCCCTCCACATCTCCTGGTATCTGCTCCATGCTCTGGACACTGTGCTGACAGACGCAGCTACCCTTCTTACCACAGACCGCACTGATGTGCCATCCTGGATGAACTGCACTACCTGAGCAACTTCTGTGGGTTGTACTGTAGACATCGCCTCATGCTACTGTACCTCTAGGGGTGAGAGCAATGGCAAAATGAAAAAGTGACCAAAACAACAGCCAAAAGGGATGAGAACTGAGAAATGGTCTGTGGTCACCACCTGCAGAACCGCTCCTTTATAGGGGGTGTCTTGCTAATTGCCTATCATTTCTACCAGTTGTCTGTTCCATTTGCACAAAAGCAGGAGAAATTGATTCACAATCAGTGTTGCTTCATAACTGGACAGGTAGATTTCACAGAAGTGTTATTGACTTGGAGTTACATTGTGTTGTTTAAGTGTTCCCTTTATTTTTTTGAGCAGTGTAGATCATATGAAGCTGAAAAAAATTATACCTTGATGTCTGCGATCTGATGTCTTATTCCAGAGAAATCGTCATTTTTCTTAATATGTAAATGAGCTTTTAAGATCTATGGGAAGGACATAGATCTCCTCGAGAATCTGCCTCCAGAGATTATTTTAAATGAAAGGAAGAGTTACCAGTGTGAGACATGTAATGACTGACAGTCTGCTCTCCTGATCTACATGTCTCACACTGGTAACGCCTCCTTTCATTAAGAATAATCTCTGAAGGCAGATTCTCTGGGAGATCTAAGTCCGGCCCATAGATCTTACCAGCTAATTTACATATTAATAAAAACGTGGATTTCTCTGGAATAAAACATCGGATTGCAGATATCAAGGTATCATTTTATTCAACTTTCTATGACCTACATGCCCATGTAGACGGCTTAGGAAGGTTGATCCTACTGACATATTCTCTTTAATCCTCTATAAATGACATTTACTACAAAGTTTACTTTTAAAACAATTTTGAAAAGGAAAGAAAATAGAGAAACTATACCTGGCAACCAATCAGGTCACTGGTTTTGTCTAACCTCTGGTATAAAATCCATTATGGCGCCACCACTTCTATTTTAGAATTGTCCTCCCTTGTTTTGCAAGGAATCGTGTGATCACACTACAGCAGCAGCTTATGATATTCATAGCGACATGTGATAACCATGAACATCTGTCTAGGTATTAGTCGCCCTCATTATTGAATTGTCTTGCCACCTGTATTATGTCTGTAGGAAATCAAATTACAGACCATTATATGGCCACCACAGATGTTTAATGGCAAAGTCAGGGTAATGGCCTGGATAATGACTGGAGGGTCGAATATTGCACTCAAGGGAAATTTGTGTTAGTTATACAACTACTAGTAATGCCCAAATGGCGGCACCCAGTACAAGCTGAGGTTATGTGATAAGGCTACTTATACCGTAACATCACATACTGTAGGGGAAGGTTTAGTCAAGATGAGAGTACCTTTTATGAGAAGCAATCATCAGATATTGACTTATCGTTTTTTTGTAAAATATATATATTTTTTTACATTTTAGAAATATTTTTATTTTCATATCACAATTAGAAAAACAAAATCTTGCAATTTTCACATTGGCCACTGGGGCTTTTTAGACTCATACCTCCTGCTGTGTTAAGAAATTTACACAAACATTAGCAGCAATGAACAGACTCTGATCACATCTTTAGTATTGAAGCATCTAATGAGAGTGTGCAAAAGTCAATATGAAGAGGGAGCAGAGTCAGTTGTGACATCGCCCATTGTGATTGGTGGATCCTGTGTTATCAGCTGTGTATAGAGGTGCTACCTGTCATTGTAATCCTGCCTCTGAAGATAAGGATCCTGCTGAAAACTATTTTCTGATGACAGCTTCCCTTTAAGGAAACTCAGTTATGATGCAATGCAATTGCCAGTGCGACATTAAACATGACGGATCAACATCTCTGCAGAAGATCAGTCGGCTGTCATCCCCATACTGTCATCTGAACCATTAGTCTTCCGTCCCCCTTTCTGTTCCATAATGCCTAACTGGCGGTACCAATGTGACGCTCGCAAGCCCTGCCCTGGGAAGATGGGGTACTCGGAGCCGGGTCCGACGTTGAGAACGGGGATGCAGTCGTGGCCTGGACCCGTTCCGTGCCCAGGGCCGTCACATTGAAAATTATGTTAGGGCTTTCCGGGTTGAGTGGTAATTGTCGACTACGCCACCTGTGGTGTCTTGTGATGCGCCACCAGCGCCGCTACAGTCCGCTGAGGCCCGGTGTCATGGCGGCTAAAGTTCTCACTGCTCCCCACAAGCGGAGCGCGGCCTCAGGGCAGGCAAGGCAGGATGAAGGGGGTAGTAGTAGCGCGGGGAGTGCGGGCACCGCGTCGCATGGTATGGCGCGTAATGAACAGTCCGGAGGCCATGGTTATGAATTTCCAAGGCTTTACTCACAGTTCTCATAAGCAGCGCAAGGCTTCTCCCTGCTCCTCACGGAGTCCTGCGGCCACCAGGGACGGGGGTCCGACTACCTCCGAGGAAGTCCAGTGTGAGGTAGCATCCCTACACCAGAGTGTTCCTGCACTACAGACTTTACCCCTTCCCGTCTGTGCGTGTGTAGATAGGCCCGGTCTCCCTCTGAGCTCCTCTCAGGTGTAGGGCTCGGGTGGCAATTCCTCTCCATCCGAAGCCCGCCGGGATCCTCAGGGCCTAACCGGGCTTTCCCGTCCTGGACATAGAGTACGAGGTCGGGTGTCGGGGGCCGGTACCCCTCTTGCAGCCGGAATCCCTCTGAATAGATCAGGTAGGCGAGGACAGGTGGCGTACTCCGCTCCGTCTGCATCCTCCCCGGGACCCATTTGCTAGGGAGCCTAACTCTAAAGCTCCCGGGCCTTCTTGATCCTGGTCCTTGGCCGGGTTGAGACATTCCTCGTCTTCAACCTACCTCTCGTCCCATAGATCGGGGTACGAGGGCTGTGTCCCATGCCGGTGCAGGCCCACACAGGATCTGCGCTCCCGGAGGGAAGTCACTTTACACACAGTAGTTTAGACCGCTTGACAGCCCAAGAACCGCCAAAGAACCAAGATCAAAGATGGCATACTATTAAATATGAAATTAGAAGTGTAACTGACTAACTGTTCCTCCACCCACACCCACTAACTGGTTCCTACCACTTTGTGTTCCCCAGTCTCCCTGTAACCAGGGGAGCCGCACCTAGTGCATACTAGCTCCGTCTGGTGGAATGTGGTGTTGGACGCAAAAGGCTGGAACACTACCCCACACCAGGCTTACCTCAGAGGAGGAACACCACACTCCATTAAAGAAGTGCAGCATTCCTGCGGCGGCCGAACCCTCAAGGGCGCCACATTCCCCCCTGGTAAAACACAGCATGTCCACGGGCTGCAAAGGAATAGCACCCAGGAAAATTTATTTTTATATAACAAGTAAAACTATCATCCCTTTATGGGAGGCACATTTCTTGTAACGTTGCATAGCAGTTATAAAAGTACAAAAGAGCAAAGTATAAAATTATAAAAGTACAAAGGTATAAAAGTGCAAAATTATAAATTAAGACAAGAGACTTTTTGATCAAGGCAGCGGACTGCTTAAAGGTGACGACGGTCTGTTCAGTAGCAAGAGGGACCTGCCCTAAACCCTCTACGTGGGTCCTGGGGTGGCTGCAGGGCATGAAGATCCGGAGCTGGACCCCCACACAAGCCACTCCAGACAGGTTTTGCTTCTGAGGTCTGAGGTAGAAAGTAGGCACGGTTTTGTATAAAACCAATAGGGAGCACCTAAATAGATGCATAACTATTTACAATGCAGTCCGCCGCCTGCCATAGTCCGCAGGGACCAAAGTCTCTATAAATGAAGAAACACACAAAAATAGCAGCAATAGTCAAACTTCAAACAATAACTACAGCAGCCGGGGCTGCTTTAGACTTGGGGCTCACGTGGAGGGAAAGGCTCATTCCTCCCGACAGAGGCTAGCCGGTCACCTGAGGTTGAGGGCGTGGTGGCGTCACTCCGAGACACTTTGTGAACGTCCAGGGCATACCACCCACGCTCCCCCTGGTGGCGAGTGAAAGTCAGAGTATCGCCCGGGAAGAGGTTCCGGCCGGGATGTCCCTTCTTAAGGAGCGGCTCGACGTCCCGCCTGCTGATGAACACATCGTCCTGGAGCATGGGACTCCGGATAAACCCCCACCCCGCCTCATGGTGAAAACGCACAACCTGGCCTTCATACCGGGGACTGGGACGGGTGGCCTCCTCCTGTCGCGCCCGAGTTTTTGCAGCCTTGGTCCTGACTTCGAGGCGCTCGCAGCGTTGCTCTCACCGACGTTGTTCCCGTGCTAGTTGGAAGATGTGGTCGCTGCACCATTGGCTCCTCCTTCGCGCTTCCGCTCGGGTCTCCCGCGGGAAGCCCATTAGGTCGCCCCCCCTGGTTTTCCCAGGCCCACTCCTCGGCCTCGGGCCAGGTCACCGCTGGTGCAGGTAGCGGGGCGAGGACGGGTTGCTGCAAGTCCTCGGAAGATGCGGACCAGTCCGAGTTGGAGCCGGTAGCCTCCTCCGCAGCTCCAGGCACCTCCGTTACCGAGCTCTCGTGACAGCGTAAGTCCCCACCAATAGCTGCCGGTTGCAGCTCAGGAGCTAGTGCTTGCTCCCAGGTGACTGCGTAGGGGACTATATACTCCGCCATGAGGTCGAGGATGGTCTATGATGGCTCCGCAGCCGGGGCAGGGGTTGCACTCTCACCTGCCTCTAGGTCACTCTTGACTTCGACCTCCGGGCCGACTGGTCCTGGAACCTCCTCTCCTCGACGGCGGTCTCGGATCCGCTGCAGCATCTCCGCTTTCCACGCAGCCGTCGCCGTCTCCTGGGCCTCCTTCTGCCTCCTTGCAAGTCCCGGAGCTTCCGAGTGGAGAAACTCAATATCTCCCGGCGTTAATACGCCGCCACTTCGCTCTCTGCCGGGTGAAGGGCCTGGACCGGGTTCAGTGGTCACGTGGTCTCGCTCCCCAGAGGCATCCATGACTGCCTCCGTTGACTGCCAAGCTCCGACTGACATGGCCGCACCTTGTTGCTTTCCTTCTTCTTCCTCCTCTTTCGGGGCGGTTCCTGGGCGGCATGCTGACAGACCCGCCTTCGTTCAGCCCATCCTGTTTGACGGGCATTACCCCGCGGACAGTCTCTGATGGAAGGGGCAGTCCACATTTTTGGCGCCAACGGGAGCCCAGCCCACGATGGGAGGTGTACAAAGACAGTCTTTTCACAGCATTATGGCGCCTGTTCTTCTTGGGTGGGCGCCATTTTAAGTGTAAAACAACAGTCCAAGGTGTAAGGCGCACAGTACCCGATAGCAATGGGCACTTTTCTCCGTTGCTGCGGGCACGATATCCTGCCGACTACGCCAGTGATGTGACGCTCGAAAGCCCTGCCCTTGGAAGATCGGGTACTCGGAGCCGAGTCCGACGTTGAGAACGGGGATGCAGTCGTGGCCTGGACCCGTTCCGTGCCCAGGGCCGTCACACTGAAAATGATGTTAGGGCTTTCCGGGTTGAGTGGTAATTGTCGACTACGCCACCTGTGGTGTCTGGTGATGCGCCACCAGCGCCGCAACAGTCCGCTGAGGCGCGGTGTCATGGCGGCTAAAGTTCTCACTGCTCCCCACAGGCGGAGCGCGGCCTCAGGGCAGGCAAGGCAGGATGAAGGGGGTAGTAGTAGTAGCGCGGGGAGTGCGGGCACCGTGTCGCATGGTATGGCGCGTAATGAACAGTCCGGAGGCCATAGGGATGAATTTCCAAGGCTTTACTCACAGTTCTTATAAGCAGCGCAAGGCTTCTCCCTGCTCCTCACGGAGTCCTGCAGCCACCAGGGACGGGGGTCCGACTACCTCCGAGGAAGTCCAGTGTGAGGTAGCATCCCTACACCAGAGTGTTCCTGCACTACAGACTTTACCCCTTCCCGTCTGTGCGTGTGCAGATAGGCCGGGTCTCCCTCTGAGCTCCTCTCAGGTGTAGGGCTCGGGTGGCAATTCCTCTCCATCCGAAGCCCGCCGGGATCCTCAGGGCCTAACCGGGCTTTCCCGTCCTGGACATAGAGTATGAGGTCGGGTGTCGGGGGCCGGTACCCCTCTTGCAGCCGGAATCACTCAGAATAGATCAGGTAGGCGAGGACAGGTGGCGTACTCTGCTCCGTCTGCATCCTCCCCGGGACCCATTTGCTAGGGAGCCACACTCTAAAGCTCCCGGGCCTTCTTGATCCTGGTCCTTGGCCGGGTTGAGACATTCCTCGTCTGCAACCTACCTCTCGTCCCATAGATCGGGGTACGAGGGCTGTGTCCCATGCCGGTGCAGGCCCACACAGGATCTGCGCTCCCGGAGGGAAGTCACTTTACACACAGTAGTTTAGACTGCTTGACAGCCCAAGAACCGCCAAAGAACCAAGATCAAAGATGGCATACTATTAAATATGAAATTAGAAGTGTAACTGACTAACTGTTCCTCCACCCACACCCACTAACTGGTTCCTACCACTTTGTGTTCCCCAGTCTCCCTGTAACTAGGGGAGCAGCACCTAGTGCATACTAGCTCCCTCTGGTGGAATGTGGTGTTGGACGCAAAAGGCTGGAACACTACCATCACACCAGGCTTACCTCAGAGGAGGAACACCACACTCCATTAAAGAAGTGCAGCATTCCTGTGGCGGCCGAACCCTCAGGGGCACCACACCAATATATCAAATCAGTTGCTTTCTGAAGAACTTGATACCAGACCTGAAACCTAAAGTAAGTAGATTTGCAGCTGTGTCCCTCCCTACATGTAACTATTAAAGGTTAATAAATGGTCATGTACCATAACATTGTAGGATTTATCAGTCCATCACGGAGTGTTTCTGTAACATGGAGATCTCTTGGAACCACAGAACTGATTGTTCCCTCTTGGCGTCCTCTTGTCCGACCTGATTTGGCGTTACCCTGAATCGTACGTGTTCCTATCCACACCTATGTCTCTCTGGCAAGCGAAGGGTTGACCTTATTTCATGTGTAATAAAAACGCTTCCTTATGTCATCCAGATGTTGTTCCCATAACTGCGATCCTAAACACCGCAATGCTTTTCTTTACGGTTTGGAATCGCAGTCTCGGAGACTTTTGAAGTTCGGTTTTTAATGAATTTGTACAGAGGTTTTGTTTCACGGCACAATAAATTTTCTGCTGCAGTTTTATTTTACCTCTGGAAAAAGAATAGGTTGTAAAGAATATCTTCAGAGCGACTGTGTCACTTTTCCAACTAAAACAGATACCTTGTGGGCACCGGGGCTTTAGTGCAGCCGCGAGCAGAAGTTAGGAAAAGTACAGAACTAGAGAACTAGACTGTAGTTCTGAGTGTGATTCTCTGGGAGGGAATGTCACGTGAAATAGCACATGGTATTATTTTACATTCTGACTTATGAGCTCAAGAAAGTGACGCGCCCAGGGGATGGGGGAAACGACTCGGCGCCCGGGCCTTGTTGTTGCCTGATCTTGGGGGATGTCGCGGTGGCCGGCTCCGGGGCCCGTACCCTGGGGTCACTCTTAAAAGCAAGGGAATTGGGAAAAGGTGTATGGGAAAGGGGGAAGTTCGTGACGCCACCCGTGGAGTCTGGTGAGGATCACCAGCGCTGCGACAGTCCTCAGAGGCCATTGTTCAGGCAGCTTAGTTGGTGCTGCTCCCCACAGGTGGAACGGTGCCTCAGGGCAGTGAAGAGAGGGATGAAGGGTAGAGCGCAGGCGGGTGCAGAGTCGCGGAGGAAAGAACAGACAGAGGCAGTAATTGAAGTCATCCAAGTTTTTACTCACGGTGGTGCTTTCTCAGCTCAGAGCTTCTCTCTGCTGTCACAAGGCGAGCAGCGGCCGCCAGGGTGGGGTTCAGCACACTCCAGGTAGTTCAGGAGCGCTTGACAGGACCCCCGCTCTAAAGTGTTCCTCTCCTGTTGTACTTCTCCCACCTTGTGTCCCCCACTGAGTCCCGTATGGGTACTGCGATGTCCCTTATGGGTAGCGTGTAGCTCCCGGACCGACTGGGTGCCCTTTTTGGTGACTTGTGGTGAGAACGTGGCGTAAGGCCGGGTCCCTCTGGATAAACTCAGATTAGGGCATACTCCGTCTGTATCCCCCTGGGATCCACATAAGCCTCCGGACTTTTCCGACAGAGACGTGAAGTGCAAAGTCAGATGATCGGGGACCGATTCCCCCTCTTGCGGCAGGGTCTCTCTGGCAGGGCCAGAATAAGGTATGCAGGTGGCGACTCCGCTCCGTCCGCACCCCCTGAGATCCTTTCGTCTGTGGAGCCTAACTCCTCTGCTCCCCTCCTGGGCCTTCTTGGTTGGTTGGACTCTGATCGAGGACAGAGCCGGTTTTAACTCTGCCCCAATCCCCCGTCTCGAGGCCTAAGACTGGGAATCATGGACCTCTCAGCCGGCAGCAGCTTTGTACTGACTTGTCATCCCAAAGACCCATGACCAAAGACCCGGTTATAAAGATGGCCTCCAGTTATATATGATTCTAATAAGTGCCTAAGTAAATTGCTTCCTCCACCCTCACTCACTACATGGTTCCCCCTAACTTTTGTTCCCCCCAACTCCTCCATTCAGGCCCGGGGCAGCACTATGTTGCTTTTAGGCCCCCTACAGAACTGGAGTGGTGTAGTGTTGAGTGTGTGGTTCGGGTCCTGTGAGGCAGTCCATCCTTACCTCGGAGAGGAGATACCACAACTCATTCTGAGGTGCAGTACCCCTGTGGCGACTGAACCCTCAGGGGCGCCACATTCCCCCCTGGTGAAACACAGCACGTCCGCGGGCTGCAATAGAGCAAAGACATGGTATTTTCAGACATTCAAATATATTTTACAAAACAATAACAATCTTCCCTTTATGGGAGGCACTTTTCTTGAACGTTACAGGTTATACATTATAAATATAAAGACATTATATATATAGAAAAACAGTAGAAAATATTATTTAAGTGCAAGTTCAGCAGCATGAGGGACCTGTCCAAAGCAAACCCTCCACGTAGGCCCTGGGGTGGCTGCAGGGCATGGTGATCCTGAGTTGGACCTCGCTTTGTGCCACACCAGACAGGTTTTTGTTCTGAGGTCAGATGTAGAGCATATAAAACCAATAGGGGGCACCTTAATAGGTGCAAACTATGTACAATAAAGTTTGTTGACTGCTCACTGTCCGCAGACACAATGTCTTAATAAAACATGTACAAAAACTGAGAAACATGGAAGTTCAGCCTCCGGGGCCGCATTAGTGATGGTATCCCCACCGGGGGTACGGCTCGTGTTTACCCACAGATCCGGACCGGTCTCCAGTGGCAATGTGCAGGAGGGCATCCTCCTTGAACACCTGGTGCACCTCTAGGGCGTACCACCCTCGTACTCCGTGGTGGCGGGTGTAGGAGGCCAGGTCTCCCGGGTACAGATTACGGTCGGAGTGTCCTTGCTCCAAGTGGGGCTCAACGTCCCGCCGATTAACAAACACGTCGTGCTTAAACTGGGGGCTGCGGATAAAGCCCCATCCCGCTTCCTGGTGGAACCGGACGATAAGTCCTTCCTCCCGGGGGCTGAAACGGGAGGCCTCCGCCTGCCTGGCTTGGGCCTTGGCGGCTTTAGACCGCACCTCCAGCTGTTCACAGCGGACCCTCCGGGCACGCCGTTTCTTCTCTAGCTGGAGGAGCTCACTTTTGCAATGCTCCTCCCGCCGTCGAGCCTCAGCTTGGGTCTCCCGGGGAAACCCCATTAGATCCCCCCTGGTTGTCCCATCTAAACTCCTCCACTTTTGGGCAAGCAACCGGGGGTGCTGGTAACGGCGTTAACAGGGGCCGCTGTTGGTCCTCCACCCTTGCGGACCAGTCCGGGTTCTGGTGTGTGTACACCCAGGCGAGGGCAGATGCTGGCGGTTCCGGGAGCGTGAGGGGTAGCAGGCTTCCGGTGGCTGCGGCGGCTTGGGCCTCAGGTTCCGGGGCTAGTAACTGCTCCCAAACGGTGGCGCCCGGGGATGGAGGTGACTGTAGGAGGTCCAGGAGCAGGTCGGCGCACTCAGCGCCCGGGGCAGGGGTTTCACTCTTACCCGCTCCTGGGCTGGAAGCGGCTCCTTGGTCTTCATTCCTTTCCGCCTGGGCTGGGGCATCGCTGGTGGGGCGCGACGTATCTTTGCATCGGGCCGCGAGCTTCCCCAGCAGGTCCTCTCTCTACTCCGCGACCGCTTTCCGCAGGGCCTCCTCAACTCGCCGGGTCAGATCCTACGTCTCGCCGCGGAGGTACTCGGCCTCATCCGCTGTCAGGTAAATGCTGCATCCCTCCAGGGTAAGAGAGGTGGCTGCTGGTGGGCCAACGAGGGAGGGTACTTCCTCTTCTCCTTCCATCGCGGCAGCCAGGGGTAGTCTGTCTAGACTTGCCCAGGCCACACCTTGTCTCTCTCTCTTTCTCCTCCTCTTTCGGGGGCTGGTTCAGTGGCTGCTCGCAGACGGGCACTCCTTGGGACGTCCCATCCGTCTTGACGGACACAACTATGCGGACAGTCTCTAAGGCAATGGGCGGTCTGAGCTTTTGGCACCATTGGGGAACCCGGCCCACGATGGGAGGGTTTAAGGTGTTGTTGTCTTTCCTGCACATAATGGCGCCCGTTCTTCTTGGGCGGGGGCACCACATTGAATGTGGAAACACAGTCTTTAGGAAAGGCGCACAGTACCCGATGGCAATGGGTATAGATTTCTGCCGTTGCCACGGGCACGAAATCCTGTTCGTGACGCCAGGAAGAGATGACGCGCCCAGGGGATGGGGGAAACGACTCGGCGCCCGGGCCTTGTTGTTGCCTGATCTTGAGGGATGTCGCGGTGGCCGGCTCCCGCTCGTACCCTGGGGTCACTCTTAAAAGCAAGGGAAGGGGGAAAAGGTGTATGGGAAAGGGGAAAGTTCGTGACGCCACCCGTGGTGTCTGGTGAGGATCACCAGCGCTGCAACAGTCCTCACAGGCCGGTGTTCAGGCAGCTTAGTTGGTGCTGCTCCCCACAGGTGGAGCCAGATCTTAGGGCAGTGTAGAAAAGGTGTGCAATAGTGCGTTGGCGGGTGCAGAGCCGCGGAGGAAAGAACAGACAGAGGCAGTAATTGAAGTCATCCAAGTCTTTACTCACGGTGGTGCTTTCTCAGCTCAGAGCTTCTCTCTGCTGTCACACGGCGAGCAGCGGCCGCCAGGGTGGGGTTTAGCACACTCCAGGTAGTTCAGGAGCGCTTGACAGGACCCCCGCTCTAAAGTGTTCCTCTCCTGTTGTACTTCTCCCGCCTTGTGTCCCCCACTGAGTCCCGTACGGGTACTGCGATGTCCCTTATGGGTAGCGTGTAGCTCCCGGACCGACTGGGTGCCCTTTTTGGTGACTTGTGGTGAGAACGTGGCGTAAGGCCGGGTCCCTCTGGATAAACTCAGATTAGGGCATACAGGTGGCGACTCCGCTCCATCCGTATCCCCCTGGGATCCACATAAGCCTCCGGACTTTTCCGACAGAGACGTGAAGTGCAAAGTCAGATGATCGGGGACCAGTACCCCCTCTTGCGGCAGGGTCTCTCTGGCAGGGCCAGAATAAGGTATGCAGGTGGCGACTCCGCTCCGTCCGCACCCCCTGAGATCCTTTCGCCTGTGGAGCCTAACTCCTCTGCTCCCCTCCTGGGCCTTCATGGTTGGACTCTGACCGGGGACAGAGCCGATTTTAACTCTGCCCCAATCCCCCGTCTCGAGGCCTAAGACCGGGAATCATGGACCTCTCAGCCGGCAGCAGCTTTGTACTGACTTGCCGTCCCAAAGACCCACGACCAAAGACCCGGTTATAAAGATGGCCTCCAGTTATATATGATTCTAATAAGTGCCTAAGTAAATTGCTTCCTCCACCCTCACTCACTACATGGTTCCCCCTAACTTTGGTTCCCCCCAACTCCTCCATTCAGGCCCGGGGCAGCATTATGGTGCTTTTAGGCCCCCTACAGAACTGGAGTGGTGTAGTGTTGAGTGTGTGGTTGGGGTCCTGTGAGGCACTCCATCCTTACCTGGGAGAGGAGATACCACACCTCATTCTGAGGTGCAGTACCCCTGTGGCGACTGAAACCTCAGGGGCGCCACAAAAGGAAGTGCAAACCTACTGGGATCCTTACCGACCACTAGAAGCCACCATTCCGTCTCCTTGGTCATACATGCGCAATCCTCATGGTCATACATGTACCCTACATCAATATTCACTGTCTTTGTGGCTGCAAAAAAAATCAGCGCGCAGTTGTTTCTGACGATCCAACAGACAAGAAAATGAGAGGCAGATTGCATGTGTGACCACTACACTATTCCACCCGATCCTCATGCACTGGTAGCTCTTTCTAGTGATCAGTAGTCGTTCCAGCGGTAGGGTCCTCAACAATCATACATTTATCAGATATCATGTGAATAGATAATATTTTTTTTGGGGGGGAGACAACCCCTTTAAATACTTTGTCCAACCTATAATGCAGTGTTAATTTGGTTTTCAAGTCTTAAAGGTTTTTTTTTCCATCTTCATAGATACGTATGGTAAGATAATGCTTGTAAAAACTTTAAAATTTACTTTATATTAAAAAATGTTCCCTGTTCTCTTGATATTGAAAGTTTTCATTTTTTTATTGTATATTGTATTGCCAAAGGGACCAGCAATTGGTGGCCAAACATGTAGAGTGATTACAAGCTCTTTTACGGTGAGTTTGTAAGCACTGCCCTCTTTCCGGACAGAATCGATGGAGTACTGTTAGCCCCAAATCCCACCAGCTTTAGCCTCTCTGCACTTCCGATACCGCAGTGGCAAAGCTACACCCTATAGCAGCATCGGAGCACCCAGTCCTGGCCAGTGGTGCAAAGATGTTGGCCCGAACTGTCACTCAAGCAAGAGTGCACGTCCCACCCTCCAGCAATCAGGAAGTCTGCTGGCTGAAGAAAGAATAACCCTTTCATGGTAATGTCTTGCAGTTGTTTTCCTGGAGATTATTTAGAGAATGCTAAAGCAATATATAGTTATATGAAAAAGTCTGGGCACCCCCATTAATCTTAAGCTTATTGTTTTATAAAAATTGGTGTTTTTGCAACAGCTATTTCAGTTTGATATATGTAATAACTGTTGGACACAGTAATGTTTCTGCCTTGAAATGAGGTTTATTGTACTAACAGAAAATATGCAATCTGCATTCAAACAAAATTTGACAGGTGCATAAGTATGGGCACCCTTATCATTTTCTTGTTTTAAATACTCCTACCTACTTTTTACTGACTTACTAAAGCACTTTTTGGGGTTTTGTAACCTTATTGAGCTTTGAACTTCATAGCCAGGTGTATGCAATCATGAGAAAAGCTACTTAAAGTGGCCACTTGCAAGTTGTTCTCCTGTTTGAATCTCCTCTGAAGAGTGGCATCATGGGCTCCTCAAAACAACTGTCAAATGATCTGAAAACAAAGATTATTCAACATAGTTGTTCAGGGGAAGGATACAAAAAGCTGTCTCAGAGATTTAACCTGTCAGTTTCCACTGTGAGGAACATAGTAAGGAAATGGAAGAACACAGGGACAGTTCTTGTTAAGGCCAGAAGTGGCAGGCCAAGAAAAACATCAGAAAGGCAGAGAAGAAGAATGGTGAGATCAGTCAAGGACAATCCTCAGACCACCTCCAGAGAGCTGCAGCATCAACTTGCTGCAGATGGTGTCACTGTGCATCGGTCAACTATACAACGCACTTTGCACAAGGAGAAGCTGTATGGGAGAGTGATGCGAAAGAAGCCATATCTGCAAGCACGCCACAAACAGAGTCGGCTGAGGTATGCAAAAGCACATTTGGAGAAGCCAATTTCTTTTTGGAAGAAGGTCCTGTGGACTGATGAAACCAAGATTGAGTTGTTTGATCATACAAAAAGGCGTTATGCATGGCGGCAAAAAAACACTGCATTCCAAGAAAAACACTTGCTGCCCACAGTAAAATTTGGTGGAGGTTCCATCATGCTTTGGGGCTGTGTGGCCAATGCCGGCACCGGGAATCTTCTTAAAGTTGAGGGACGCATGGATTCCACTCAGTATCAGCAGATTCTTGACAATAATGTTCAAGAATCAGTGATAAAGTTGAAGTTACGCAGGGGATGGATCTTTCAGCAAGACAATGATCCAAAACACCGCTCCAAATCTACTCAGGCATTCATGCAGAGGAACAATTACAATGTTCTGGAATGGCCATCCCAGTCCCCAGACCTGAATATCATTGAACATCTGTGGGATCATTTGAAGAGGGCTGTCCATGCTCGGCGACCATCAAACTTAACTGAACTGGAATTGTTTTGTAAAGAGGAATGGTCAAAAATACCTTCATCCAGGATCCAGGAACTCATTAAAAGTTACAGGAAGCGACTAGAGGCTGTTATTTTTGCAAAAGAAGGATCTACTAAATATTAATGTCACTTTTCTGGTGAGGTGACCATACTTATGCACCTGTCAAATTTTGTTTGAATGCAGATTGCACATTTTCTGCTAGTACAATAAACCTCATTTCAAGGCAGAAACATTACTGTGTCCAACAGTTATTAAATATATCAAACTGAAATAGCTGTTGCAAAAACACCAATTTTTATAAAACAATAAGCTTAAGATTAATAGGGGTGCCCAAATTTTTCATATAACTGTATCATAAATGGGATGATGTAACCCCTATATTAAGAATGATAGTAATCAGCAAAACTCTTGGCCATCTAAAAGCAGAAGGCTGCACAAAAAACAGGATTAGTGTCTAGATGGAGCTATGATTGGCACTGAGTCAGACTTTTTAAGCTTGGCATTGTATATATCAGTCTTAAAAGGGATGTCCAGGCTTGGGGCTCAAGTCTACGGTCTATGTGAAGAGTTGTGAATCCTCACAGTATGCAGTGTGCACACCGTCAGTATTCACCAGGAGTGGGCAGGTGCGTGATCACAAGTATGTGATTTGCATGCATGCGATTGTGCGCGGCCTTGGTCAATTCACTTGTCGAATTGGAATGTGGCCAGAAGTAAGCAAATAACATACTTGCGGTAACTTGACCGCCCACTCCTGGCACTGGCACCGTAGAGTTCTGACAGCACGCACCAAGTGCACTGACAGGATTCAGAAGTCTGCAGTCGCATAGAGAGACTGCAAAGTTGAACCCCAAGCCTGGACTCACCCATTTAATAAGGTGGTGCGGTGGAGTAGGATGTGCCAAATTCATTAAGAAGTGCACACTACGTAATGAATTTGGCGCATCTTCTCAGTGGTCTACGCCTCGCCAGAAATGCTACTCCAATTAGGCATGTAACTTTGGCATAACATTTGATTAATTCAACACTTTGGTGGAGCTGGCCGAAATTCTGCAACTTTACAAAGTGTTTGAGGTAAACACTGTGATGAATCGTCCCCTATATACAGTACAGACCAAAAGTTTGGACACACCTTCTCATTTAAAGATTTTTCTGTATTTTCATGACTATGGAAATTGTACATTCACACTGAAGGCATCAAAACTATGAATTAACACATGTGGAATTATATACTTAACAAAAAAGTGTGAAACCACTGAAAATATGTCTTATATTCTAGGTTCTTCAAAGTAGCCACCTTTTGTTTTGATGACTGCTTTGCACACTCTTGGCATTCACTTGATGAGCTTCAAGAGGTAGTCACCGGAAATGGTCTTCACTTCACAGGTGTGCCCTGTCAGGTTTAATAAGTGGGATTTCTTGCCTTACAAATGGGGTTGGGACCATCAGTTGTGTTGTGCAGAAGTCTGGTGGATACACAGCTGAGAGTCCTACTGAATAGACTGTTAGAATTTGTATTATGGAAAGAAAAAAGCAGCTAAGTAAAGAAAAACGAGTGGCCATCATTACCTTAAGAATTGAAGGTCAGTCAATGCGAAAAATAGGGAAAACTTTGAAAGTGTCCCCAAGTGCAGTTGCCAAAACCAACAAGCGCTACAAAGAAACAGGCTGACATGAGGACTGCCCCAGGAAAGGAAGACCAAGAGTCACCTCTGCTTCTGAGGATAACTTTATCCAAGTCACCAGCCTCAGAAATCGCAGGTTAACAGCAGCTCAGATTAGAGACCAGGTCAATGCCACACAGAGTTCTAGCAGCAGACCCATCTCTACAACAACTGTTAAGAGGAGACTTTGTGCAGCAGGCCTTCATGGTAAAGTAGCTGATAGGAAACCACTGCTAAGGACAGGCAACAAGCAGAAGAGACTTGTTTGGGCTAAAGAACACAAGGAATGGACATTAGACCAGTGGAAATCTGTGCTTTGGTCTGATGAGTCCAAATTTGAGATCTTTGGTTCCAACCACCATGTCTTTGTGCGACGCAGAAAAGGTGAACGGATGAACTCTACATGCCTGGTTCCCACCGTGAGGCATGGAGGAGGAGGTGTGATGGTGTGGGGGGGCTTTGCTGATGACACTGTTGGGGATTTATTCAAAATTGAAGACATCCTGAACCAGCATGGCTACCACAGCATCTTGCAGCAGCATGCTATTCCATCCGGTTTGCGTTTAGTTGGACCATTATTTATTTTTCAACAGGACAATGACCCCAAACACACCTCCAGGCTGTGTAAGGTCTATTTGACCAAGAGGGAGAGTGATGGGGTGCTACGCCAGATGACCTGGCCTCCACAGTCACCAGACCTGAACCCAATCAAGATGGTTTGGGGTGAGCTGGACCGCAGAGTGAAGGCAAAAGGGCCAACAAGTGTTAAGTGCTAAGCATCTCTGGGAACTCCTTCAAGATTGTTGGAAGACCATTTCTAGTGACTACCTCTTGAAGCTCATCAAGAGAATGCCAAGAGTGTGCTAAGCAGTCATCAAAGCAAAAGGTGGCTACTTTGAAGAACCTAGAATATAAGACATATTTTAAGTTGTTTCACACTTTTTCGTTAAGTATATAATTCCACATGTGTTAATTCATAGTTTTGATGCCTTCAGTGTGAATGTACAATTTTCATAGTCATACAGAAAAATCTTTAAATGAGAAGGTGTGTCCAAACTTTTGGTCTGTACTGTATGTATAATTAGTGGACACGTATATTAGTGGATCAAACATGCAATGGGTGCAAAGCCTTACAAGATTCCACTGAGAACCTCTTCTTGTAGACTTCAACCCCAAAACAAACATATGCACTGCTTCATAGGTTGTGATGTATGGCGCCAAAACGTCACCACATGGTCTGAATAAAGTCCATTACACTTGATATTTGGATTTGGAGTATTGATTTTTCTTTATCTATCTATCTATCTATCTATCTATCTATCTATCTATCTATCTATCTATCTATCTATCTATCTACAGTGGCTTATGAAAGTATTCACCCGCCTTGGCATTTTTTGTGTTTTGCTCTCTCATAACCTGGAATTTCACAGTTCTTATGAGGGTTTGTATTAGTTCATTTAAAGAACTTGCCTACAATTGTGAACATTTGGTTTTCTTTTTCTTTGTGAAGCACACAACAAATATGACAAAATATCTGAAATTTTCAGAGTGCACAACTATTCACCCACCCCCTAAAGTCATTACTTTGTAGAGCCTCCTATTGCAGCAAATACAGCTGCAAGTCGCTTTGGATAAATCTCTATGAGCTTTCCACATCTTGCCACTGGGATTTTTGCCCATTCCTCAAGGCAAAACTGCTCCAGCTCCTTCAAGTTAGATGGTTTCCTCTGGTGAACAGCAATTTTCAATTCTGACCACAGATTCTCAATTGGATTAAGGTCTGGGCTTTGACTAGGCCACTCCAAAACATTTACACGTTTCCTCTTAAACGACTCGAGTGTTGCTTTCGCAGTATGCTTTGGGCTATTGTCTTGTTGGAAGGTGAACCTCCGTCCCAGTCTCAAACAGGTTTTGCTCAAGAATATCCATGTATTTTATACCATCCATCTTCCCCTCGACTCGGATAATTTTTCCTGTCCCTGCTGCCAAAAACATTCCCACAGTATGATGCTGCCACCACCATGTTTCATTGTGGGGATTCTGTTATTGGGGTGATTAGCTGTGCTTGTTTGGCGTCAGACATAGCGTTTACCTATTCAGGGCCGGCGTCAGCACCCGGCACACCCGGGCAAGTGCCGGGGCCCTGAGCAGGCGGAGGGCCCACTCACCGTCGGGCACCCCAGCTCGCTATGGGACCCTTGAGCGGTGCGGTGCCGGTGTCAGCGCCCACTCCCCCCTGCTTGCTCAGGGCCCTGGCAGCCGGCACAATACTTACTCCTCTTCGTGCCTCTGCAGCAGCGCTGAGCATCTCGAGCAGTGAGATTCTCTGGCGAGCACCTAGCAGTAGCGAGCATGCTCGCTCATCACTAGTCATCACTAATTTTATCAATGGCATTAAAACAGGGATTCAAAGAACATCAAAAGGTAAAAATCTAAAAATCCCTGTTTCATACACCGCCACTTCTTGGCCAACAACTTGAGGTAGATTCATTGTCAGGGCCGGCGTCAGCACCCGGCGCACCCTGGGCAAGTGCCGGGGCCCTGAGTAGGCGGGGGGCCCACTTGCCGTCGGGCTCCCCGCCGCGCGATGGGACCCGTGAGCGGAAGAGAGCAGTGTCAGCTCCCTCCCCCCCGCTTGCTCAGGGCCTCCGCAGCAGGTCCTGTCTCTTCCGCGGCTGCTGCACTGTGACGTCTCAGCTCAGAGGGCGTAGTGACGTCTTTACACCGCGCTCTCTCCTTAGCCGTCACAGGCAGTGCAGAGTGGGAAGACGCCGGCGCGGGTGAGGGGTCCGGAGCAGCGGCAGCAGGTGAGTAGTGAGGTGAGTATTTGATTTTTTATATATATACAGTGCCTACAAGTAGTATTCAACCCCCTGCAGATTTAGCTGGTTGACACATGCGGAATTAACTTGGCATTGTGACATTTGTACTGTAGATCAGCCTGGAAGTGGGAAATGCACTGCAGCAAATTTTGGTTTTGTTTTTTTTTTTAAACGTTAAAAGTTAATTCAGAGTGTCATTTATTATTCAACCCCTCAAACCACAAGAATTCTGTTTGGTCCCCCTAAAGTATTAAGAAGTAGTTCAGGCACCAAGAATAATGAGCTTCACATGTGTGGATTAAAGATCTCTTTTGCCAGCCTTTTCTGACAATTTAAGACCCTGCCCAAACTTGTGAACAGCACTCAGACATGGTCAACATGGGAAAGACAAAGGAGCATTCCAAGGCCATCAGAGACAAGATCGTGGAGGGTCACAAGGCTGGCAAGGGGTACAAAACCCTTTCCAAGGAGTTGGGCCTACCTGTCTCCACTGTTGGGAGCATCATCCGTAAGTGGAAGGCTTATAGAACTACTGTTAGCCTTCCACGGCCAGGACATCCTTTGAAAGTGTCCTCCCGTGCCGAGGCCAGGCTTGTCCGAAGAGTCAAGGCTAACCCAAGGACAACAAGGAAGGAGCTCCGGGAAGATGTCATGGCAGTGGGGACATTGGTTTCAGTCAATACCATAAGTAACGTACTCCACCGCAATGGTCTACGTTCCAGACGAGCCTGTATGGTACCTTTACTTTCAAAGCGTCATGTCAAGGCTCGTCTACAGTTTGCTCATGATCACTTGGAGGACTCTGAGACAGACTGGTTCAAGGTTCTATGGTCTGATGAGACCAAGATCGAGATCTTTGGTGCCAACCACACACGTGACGTTTGGAGACTGGATGGCACTGCATACGACCCCAAGAATACCATCCCTACAGTCAAGCATGGTGGTGGCAGCATCATGCTGTGGGGCTGTTTCTCAGCCAAGGGGCCTGGCCATCTGGTCCGCATCCATGGGAAGATGGATAGCACGGCCTACCTGGAGATTTTGGCCAAGAACCTCCGCTCCTCCATGAAGGATCTTAAGATGAGTCGTAATTTCATCTTCCAACAAGACAACGACCCAAAGCACACAGCCAAGAAAACCAAGGCCTGGTTCAAGAGGGAAAAAGTCAAGGTGTTGGAGTGGCCTAGTCAGTCTCCTGACCTTAACCCAATTGAAAACTTGTGGAAGGAGCTCAAGAATAAAGTCCACATGAGACACCCAAAGAACCTAGATAACTTGGAGAAGATCTGCATGGAGGACTGGGCCAAGATAACTCCACAGACCTGTGCCGGCCTGATCAGGTGTTATAAAAGACGATTATTAGCTGTAATTGCAAACAAGGGTTATTCCATAAAATATTAAACATAGGGGTTGTATAATAATTAACCCACACTTTTATGTTTAAAATTTAATAAAATTCAACTGAGCAACATAACTTTTTGGTTTGTAAGATTTATGCTTCTGTACATAAAACCTACTCTCGCTTGCAGTTTGAAGGCTCTAACTTGTTTGCATCTTATCAAACCAGCTAAATCTGCAGGGGGTTGAATACTACTTGTAGGCACTGTATATGCATGGAGGCATGGGGGTGAACAAGTGACATCCTGCATGGGGCATTATATGGGGGGGTGACATCCTGCATGGGGCATTATATGGGGGGAGAGGTGACATTCTGCTTGGGGTATTATATGGTGGGGAGAGGTGACATTCTGCATGGAGCATTATATGGGGGGGTGACATCCTGCATGGGGCATTATATGGGGGGGTGACATCCTGCATGAGGCATTATATGGGGGAAGAGGTGACATTCTGCTTGGGGTATTATATGGGGGGGAGAGGTGACATCCTGCATGGGGCATTATATGGGGGGAGAGGTGACATCCTGCGTGGAGCATTATATGGGGGTGGGAGAGGTGACATCCTGCATGGGGCATTATATGGGGGGGAGAGGTGACATCCTGCATGGGGCATTATATGGGGGGGAGAGGTGACATCCTGCATGGGGCATTATAAGGTGGGGTGACATCCTGCATGGGGCATTATGTGGGAGCCAGTATTCTGTATGGAGCGTTATACGGGGACCAGTATCCTCTATGGAGCGTTATATGGGGGCCAGTATCCTGTATGGAGCATTATATGGGGACCAATATCCTGTATGGAGTATTATATGGGGACCAGTATCCTGTATGGAGCGTTATATGGGGACCAGTATCCTGTATGGAGCGTTATATGGGGACCAGTATCCTGTATGGAGCGTTACATGGGGACCAGTATTCTGTATGGAGCGTTATATGGGGACCAGTATCCTGTATGGAGCGTTACATGGGGACCAGTATTCTCCATGGAGCAATCTTGGGGCCCATAATACTGTATGGAGGACTATACTGTCCGGTCTGCACTGTGAGGAGGATTCGCTGGTTTCTGAGCCATCGTAGAATTTACAATAGATATCCCTCATGTAATGTAAGAAGTGAAATCTTTGCATTGTACTATATATATATATTTCTCTGCGGTATCTGTGCATCATGAATCGTGGTATGTGTTAAAGGGGCCCACTGAGATTCTTTCGCCCGGGGCCCACAAAAACCTGGAGCCGGCCCTGACCTTTGTGGTCAAAAAGTTCCATTTTGGTCTCATCTGACTACAGCACCTTCCTCCATACATTTGTGGAGAGTCACACATGTCTTTTGGCAAACTGAAAACAAGCCTTACAATTTTTGTGTGTAAGTAAAGGCTTTTTTCTGCCCCCTCTTTCACAAAGGCCACCTCTGTGGAGTGTACAGCTTATTGTGGTTCTATGGATAGATTCTCCAGTCTCTGCTTGGGAACTCTGCAGTTCCTTCAGGGTTACCTTTGGTATTTGTGCTTCCTCTCTGATTAATGCCCTCCTTGCCTGGGCAGAGAGTTTTGGTGAGCGGCCCTCTCTTGGCAGGTTTGTTGTGAAACCATGTTCTTCGCATTTGATGATAATGGATTTGAAGATGCTCCGGGGGATCATCAGAGATTGGGATATTTTTTTATAACCCAACCCTGACTTGTACTTCTCAACAACTTTGTCCCTGACTTGTTTGGGGATCTCCTTGGTCTTCATGGTGTTGCTTGGTTAGTGGTGTTGCGGCCTCTGTGCCTTTCAGGAAAGGTGTGTATATACTGACAGCCCATGTGACACTTAGATTGCATGTGATTAATGAAGGTAGTTGCTCGCACCAGAAATTTTTAGGGGCTTCATCACAAAGTGGGTGAATACATATGCACATGCCAATTTTTGGCTATTTGATCTGATAAATTTAATTTATGCCTATATTTTTCTCACTTCACCAAGACTATTTAGGGCTGATGCATCACACACAAATCGGATTACAAAAATATTTAAACACAGGTTGTAATGTAACAAAACAGGTAAAAAGCCAAGGGGGGGGGCGTAAATATTTTCGCAAGCCATTGCATCTATTTATTTATCTATCTACTGTATCTATCTATCTATTATAACACATTTTGTGGTTTGGAATGTATTTTTCCTACATCTGGAATTTTCTGGCCGCGCCATCCATTCTGCGTGTTGCCATATGGCACAGTTTATCTAAGCATCCTTCTTTCAGGAAACTGAAGTATTCCAGGTCATCAGTCTCTCTTAGTACAGATGGTCATCATGGAACCAACCCCCACCTCTACCTTAATAGGTGACATGCTGTCCTGTTAAGTCCACACATGTAGAAGAAAGAAAATCCTCTTTAAATACCCTCTATAGTTAATAAAAAAGTTCCTTCCTGGCCATTTGCTCGGGCCCCTCCTTGCCTTTCACAACATGAGAAGTTGAACTGAAATTCCTTCTTCCTCCCACCCAGAGATGAATACACCTTTATTTTTCTAATGTCATTATAATATACTGTGCAGGGAATGTGGCAACGCATTTTCAACAGTTTTTTTTGTCTTCAAAAGTCCCAAAAATTATTGCAAGCTATAATTTGCAAAAGAATTGCAACCTTTACACCGCTCTGGTATATTTTCTAAAAGTTGTTGGGAAGCAGGCATGGTTAGCTACATAAATAAGGTTTAAAGGGTTTGTCTGAGACTTTGACACTGATGGCCTATCCTTAACACTGATGGCCGATCAATATCTGATCGGTGGGGGTGCGACACTCGGCACCCCCACGTATCAGCTGTTCCCGATGTCGGCAGCAGCCAGAACAACTCAGTTGCGGAGCTGCGCAGCATAGCTCCGTCGACTGTATAGTGGCCGCGGCCGGGTACTGCACATCTGCCATCTATTCAAATCAATAGGGGGTAGATGTACAGTACCCGTCCGCGGCCACTATTCCTTTGATGGTGCTGGGCTGCGCAGCTCCACAACTGAGCAGTTCCGGCAGCTGCCATAACTGGGAACCACTTGTCGGCTGGAGTGCCGGGTGTCACACTCCCACCGATCAGACATTGATGACCTATCATAAGGATAGACCATTAATGTTAAAGCCCCAGCCATCGCAAAAAAGTGGCAATTCTCACATTGAGAAGGGGATGGGGGGAAATGTGTATGTGCATCACTCCATTCATTGTCTAAGGGACTGTCAGATGAATCTAAAGGTTGTAGTGTTGAACTTGGGTATCTTCAGAAGTCTCATAGACAGGGGGGAAAGTAGAGTCAGATGAGCCCCGGTGCATAATTTGGACTTGTGCACCCACCTGCATGTTCATCAGATGTATGGGACCTTGTAGCATTACAGATCCTGTGAAGAAGTATGTGTTCGCCCTCTAATGTAACAATGTCTTTCATCCTGAAATAATGTTCCCAATCCTGGCCCCTTCCTGTAATAATGTCCCTCATCCTGACCCCTTCCTGTAATAATGTCCTCCATCCTGGCCACATCCTGTATTAATGTTCCCCATTCTGATCCTTTTCCTGGTATAATGTCTGCCATCCTGGGCCCCTTCCAGTAGTAATGCCCCCCAACTTGGCATCATGTCTCCTTTGCTGGTATAATGTCCACCATCCTTGGCCCCTTCCTGGTATAATGTCCCCCCAATTCTGGGCCCCTTCCAGTAGTAATGTTCTCCATCTTGGTATAATGTCTCCCTTTCCTGGTATAATGTCCTGGGCCCCTTCCTGGTATAATGCCCCTCCCCATCATGGGCCCCTTCTTGGTATAATGTCTCCCATCCTGGGCCCCTTCCTGGTATAATTATCCCCCATCATGGGCCCCTTCCTGTTATAATGCCCCCCCCCATCTTAGGCCACCTCCAGTAGTAATGTCCTCCATCTTGGTATAATGTCTCCCTTTCCTGGTATAATGTCCCCCATCATGGGCCCTTTCCAGTAATATAATTTCTTGATCTTTTTCTTCTGTTTTTATGTAGCATTAATTTCTTGATCTAATGTATCTTTAAAAGTGTATAGTGTATGTTTAGATAGTGTGCACATATTAGACCATTCCTGATTGTTGTGCTTATGGTTTAAGGTGATAAACGATGAAATCTTGCACTCAAGTATGCAGAAAATGATGATAATTTATTTAAGTAATGCAATCCATCAAGTAACGTTTTGGTTATTATAACACTTCGACTTTCATCAGACGGATTGCTGGTGGAATAGGGTATCAGTGGAGCCTGGGTCTGTGTATCACCCAGTGGAATGCGCTATGGTTTAAGGTGGTCATACTCATCGGCAGAATTGGGCTGGGCCCTAATATGTCACGGCATGGAGTGAAATGTATAGCAACATGCCTGATTCTTTATTCCTAAGCTGTTTTATTGGGGTGACGATGTAAATATTCGTCACATCCGCCCAGTGATGATATTATGTGTGATGGACGGTAATAGCTTTGCCTGTTGTAGAGAAATGCTATGCTCATTCACTGCCAAACTAAGTAACCCAGGAAGGCCAATAACAGAAAGCATTATGGCAGGACACGACAGTGCCGTCCGGACACCTCATCAAGCTCTCACTGGGTACGTGTCTTTTCTCGAGAACCTTATTATAAGAAACTACAATAATCTGAAGACGTATACATGTCTGGACTCCAGGTACCAGCGCTGCGAAGAACATTCCAAACTCCTGAAAGACATTAGTCACTTGGGTTTTTACAATGTTTTTCCCATTTCCTTTCTCCCATCTCCTCTGTGGTCAGCAGTATAAGATTCCACAGAACTCCCACCTAAACACACATTTCCTGTTTATATTCTCTCCGTCACTCTCAGGTTTGGGAGATCATTTACTTGAAAAATGTCGCAGGATAGCAGCCACCTACAGGTAAAGGAACTATGGACTTCTGCAGAACTGCAGTTACAAGAGTGCAAAATCTAGCATACCATAGAGGAAGCCGGGGCACGTCTATTGGGAACCAGGTCCAAAGCAGGCTGGTTGTGTCCTTTTAATGGGGACAAGAACAAAAGTGGTAAAAAAAAGGCTATTGCTGATGAAGAGAAGGTTGGGATGACAACAGTAAAGTGCTCCCCTGCCATGAGTTTAGTAGTGCGGTGGCTGTGAGAAGACCCTGAAGGGGCCCTATTCAATCCTTTGCGAACATGGGATGTGATGCAATGTCGCTGTTAGTAATCCCCATAAGACATGGTGCATCTTTTATGTCTGACCAGGAGAGGTAGATCCTCGAAGCCCTTTGTGGAGATGGGCAGGCTGTAATGAAGCACGGACAGATGGCATTGGTGCAATTGGGTATAACTGGCAACTAGAGAACCAGAACTGGAACCATGGGATAAAGTGAAGCAGAGTTACGGGGAGTTGAAAACCAAGAGTAGACTCAGCTATGTGGGACATGTTTCGCAGAGTTGAGGTATACAGGGGGTTCCTAGGCAGGACAGTACGAGTGGTTTATCAGAGTTGAGTTTGTCCGAAAGCTCAAAGTGATGGTGGTTAGCCATATAGCTGAGCCCAGCAATGTAGCAAAGCTGGGTATGTGAGAAGGCCCAAAGTGGTAGTGATTACCTGTAAGGCTGAGGTCACACAAGCGATGATTCTTTTATGCGAGAGAATTGGGTCGATTATGCTAATGACACTCAGCTCAAACTTTGATAACTCTGTCATTTGTAATGTGGTGTGGAGCAGTAGCCATGGGCGAGGTACTCATCTTCCACGCCCCATCATGCTACATGAAGATGGAGGTCCTGGATGTTGGTTTCATCTATAGGGGTGCTACGTCCTTGGAGGCCACATGACATTGATGACATCGGTTGGACAGGACCTGATGTTGAAAGGTTTAATGAGGGAGACCACCAGTCAAACATAAACAGTCTTTTACTAAATATCAACCTCGTGGGGATAATGGACAATAGATAGTGGGTGCATAACTTCACAAATGTTTTCTTTAAAACATGGAGCATCTTCACACACATTCTCTCTTCTCTTCTCTAAGCCCGTTGATTTCTGCCTCAGCTAGTTCCTCTGCCTTCGCCACAACCCAGCACAGTACTTCAGGAGCTTCCCTGGTTCCGAATAACAGCACTGCAGTCCAGAAAGTGGAAGTCCTGTACTTCAACCCACAGTTCCACGCCCTTTATCCCTTAGGGGAGCAACTTTTGCCACTATGGTCAGTACTTAGCTTCTCAGCTGCTGACACCTTGGAACTACTGCACAGGGCACTCTCTTCGTCTCACACTCCTTGTTCTGTCTGGTCCCGCTACCTCTCTATCTTACGAACTCGGGGCCATACTGCTAGGCGTCCTGTCCCAGTACCCATCTCCAATGCAACACTCTGTCCTTCTATATTTTTTTATTTCTCTGTTCAAGATCAAGCTATCCAATGCCTCAGTCTCCTCTCATGTCAGGGTCACACATGTCATATGACTCTGCTCAATGATCAGACCGTAAGTTAGCTTCAACTGCAGGCTGAGCCCTATCTAACTTCCTGATAGGAAACTGTCTCTGTCCCTTCACTTTTACCCCTCCCACTCTGGGCTAGTCTCAAACATTAAACCTAACTCTCCCTTCTGTCAGGCAGAATACAACATTGTCAATAATAATGCCAGTCACAATACACATTATAGCAATATGCTTGTCTTTAAGGGGGAATGTGGGCAGTATGTCCATCTCCTTACATCATCTTACTGTGCTGTGAATCTCTCGCATGAAAGAATCATATCACGGGTAAGGAGAAGATGGAGAACTTAATTTCCCCATCTTCTCCATTGTCTATGTCCACAGATGTCAGACTGCACTCACATGACATTGACATGCTCCCATAGACTTATATGGGTGCGTGTGATCCGAAAATCTGATGCACTCGCAGCTTGCTGTAATTGTTTTCACAAGCCGAGTTGGCATGAGAAAAAAAAATCGCAGATCTGTACTGCCCCATAGCATTACATTGGGCCAAGTGCTATCCGATAAAACATCACATAGCACTCAGCCGTGTTATACGCTCATGTGAGCGAGCCCTAAAGCAGAGACCAGCAGTGTAGCAATGCTGGGTATGTCAGAAGGCTTTAAGTGTTGTTTTTTTACCTGTAAAGAAGAGCCCAGTGGTGTAGCAGCGCTGGGTATGTCTGGGGGCAGAACATTGTGGTTGGGTGTACAGCATAGTCCAGCGGTGTAGCAGAGTTGGATATAACAGGAGCAGAAGGTAGTGGTGGAACGTTAAATCAGAGTTTCCAGTTGAATAGTAGCTAGAATGCTGACTGTCTGTGCGTCTAGATGGCCGGGGAGAGTGACAACAGGGAGGCATGCCGGGCTGCCATGGCAAGAGGAGCAGAGAGACCCAGTGGCCACAGAGGGAGTACACAGCAATTTGCACTGGGTCTAGGAGAAATGAGTAACACCACACCTTAGGCCACGTTCACACGTTCAGTATTTGGTGAGTATTTTACATCAGTATTTATAAGCCAAAACAAGGAGTGGGTGATAAATACAGAAGTGGTGACGTGTTTCTATTATACTTTTCCTCTGATTTTTCCACTCCTGATTTTGGCTTACAAATACTGAACGTGTGAACATGGCCTTAAAGGTACATTTTTCAAAGTAATCTTAGGTGGTTGTCTCTAAATGGTGTCACAGTGTATGTATATGTGTTGGGCCAGCAAGGGATTTTCCTTTAAGTCCAAGAAGCAGAAAGTAAAACATAAAACTGTTCACATTTTTCTGTAGAGGTATATAATGACACTATTCTCATACACACTTATACAGAACACGTCACCATGACAGGTTCCCTTACACATCCTTCAGATGCCATCAGACCACAGTGCAAAAAGTTTCCTTCAATTATTTACCCTGCCGGTCATCAGCGCTGCAGAGAGCTTCTGTTTGCCACTTGACCTCTTTAAAGGTCTGTTAAAGAGGTCAGTAGTTTCCATGAATGTTTTGCTTTATTTGTAAGAGTGCAGTGCACACTTTGGCCCCGATTCTTTATTCTTTTTGCATTTTTTTTTTTTGTAAAATTTTGTTCTTTAAGCTTTTTTATTTTTGCGCCATTTTTACACTAATAAATTTTTAGGTTTTCTTAACAGTGTGGGTATACAGTAGTTCTCATTATCCAGCTATTCATCATTTGAGACTTTTCAAAATCTTGCACATTTTGTTTGCGCAATTATTCTCCAGTAACCTAATGGAGCAAAAATCGAATTGTTTTGTTGCTCATTTGAAGACATATAACATTTAGCAGCCTATGAAAGGGTCTTGAGACATTTTACTTTTCAAAATGTTCAAATAAAGCAAAACAGCACATTTAGGAAAGATAGTTTGAAGAATTTAAAGCAAAATCTGATAGGGCAAAAAGAAAGAAAGACAAAATTCTCAAAAATAATGTAAATGGTGAATTGGGGCTTTTATTTCTGAGGCTATGTGCACACGGTGTCTTTTTACAAAAGAATCAGACATTTGCCCCTAGAATAACATTGGTCTGTCTGCGATCCAATGTTTTGTCACATCACACCAAGATCGAAAATATGGCCATGTGCACCAGCACTTAGTGTTCTAGTCACTGCGTCCATTCTGCAGAAATTGCTGTTTAATCAAATATGTTCATTACAGTAGAGCACTTGGTGCACCCTGGGTGTAGCTAAGAGGCTCAGTGTACCATTCTGCCCACTGCATGCCCCGCCTCCCTCACTGGTGATTGACAGTAGTGCCTTGCCTGGAGCGAATATTGTCTGCAGAGACATGACCTGAGTTGGGCCGGTTTCGCATGTCCGACTATCATGGAGTACTGACTGTGATGTCTGGACCGTCTGCGAGTCTCCTAAGGCTGAGCTCAATAGAGTCATAGACATATTTTAGGCTGTTGAGTTAAGGCGAGCCTTTGTGGGATATATTTTGCTATGTTATCTGTTAACCCTATGTTACAGGCACTGTTGTTTTTTTTTCTTGCAGGTTTGACATAGACATTGTCTAATTCATAGAGTAATTAAAATGCAATTTGGCATGCAGATACATTTCCAGTACACCACTGGCATGACTTCAGCTTGCTACTGGAAGAATAGTGCATACTCCTCCGAAAAAAAAAGCTGTTTCATCTTCGTCCTCTTTTTCTCATCTCAGGGATGTCAGTATGGTAACTAAATTAGTAAAAGTTCACTTTAAGGAGTGAGGCGCTGCGATTTGGAGCGGGGTGTGTAGTGTTTGTGGGAGTCTGGGACTCATGGGGATTATTTTCAACGTATTAAGCAAAAGTGTAGGTGTTTTATGCAATGAACAGGTCTGGAAATGGAAACATGTAAAAATAAACTGGAAGTTTTTAACTTGCCCAAACTAAATAAAAAGTTGAGTAAACTTTTAAACAGTACAAATTTAGTTGTGAGAGTGTAGGAGTACTGGCTCACTTAATATAGCGCCTGTAGTCGCTTAGGTAGATTTCTCCCTCTGTGTGGTGTGAAAACATGGACTGGTGATAACATTCCAGCATTACTTATCTATTGATGATCGCTTGGAATTGCTTACTGACTTAGTACATTCCTCTTCTCTAGTAGATGAGCTTTCTTCACTATGTACCTGGGATGAATCAACTGCAGATTTTACAGGAGGATCCTGCACTAAGATATCAGCCATCCACAGGACCCTCGGGACCCTCACCAATCATCAGAACAGGAACAGCGTTGAATGGATAAAGCATCACTCCAATGTTTTTTTCTATTTCTTCCCCTGAGTGGTATCACTAATGTCGGTTCCCTGCCCTTAGTAAAATACTCACCATCCTCGATCTTCTGCTCTTTCGTGCACCACTCCAGTGCCGCTCCGCTATTTTGTGACAACAGCTCTTGACTGACCGGAAGTCACAGCTAAAGCCCCCGTCACACTAAGCGAGATCGCTGCTGAGTCACAAGTATTGTGATGCAACAGCGACCTCAGTAGTGATCTCGCTATGTTTGACACGTAGCAGCGACCAGGCCCCTGCTGTGAGATCGCTGGTCGTGTCGGAATGGTCTGGACATTTCTTTGATCGTTGAGACCCCGCTGGGTAGAATGCATTGGTGTGTTTGACACCTTACCAACGACCTTGTTGACGACTCAGACACAGAAACACATAGGCGTGCATCGTTATACAGATCGTTACGGGTCGCCGCATCGCTGCTGCGTCGTTGGGAAGATCTGACTGTTTGACATCTCACCAGCGACCACATAGCGACGCAGCAACGATCCCTGACAGGTCGTATCGTTGTCGGGATCGCTGTAGCGTCGCTTAGTGTGATGGGGCCTTAACAGTCGCCATCTCTGACACCCGGCACCCCGCCGATCAGCTATCATTTCGGGGTCGGCGTCCGCCGGTTGGAAGTACTTACTTGCCAAGCTGGCCGTCTACTTGTAGTGGTTTCCGGACAGTACTGCCCATCTGCCTCCTATTGATTTGGATGTGCAGTACCCTGCTGCAGCCACTACAAGTAGACAGCCAGCTCAGCAAGTAAGTACGGTATTTCCAACCGGCAGCTCTTCTACAAAGAATTGTAGAAGAGGAATGATCAGCTCAGCTGAGCTCAAGTTTTTCTGCTGCTGGGAACCCCAATGGTCATCTGTGATCTGTTTGATAACCTGGCAGAAAGTGATCTATTCCCCTGCAGCGCCACCACAGGTGAAATAAACCATTACACATCTATCATTAAAATCAACTGACCAGGTCCTCTAGGCTCAAAAATGCTTTTTGTAGCACACACTGGTTAATATTTGGGGACCTTCCTCCAGCTAGGCGTTCTTTAACAGTGGATTTGAGAGTGGATTTTCTAAATTGGGTAACCCTTTTAAGTAATACACCTAGTGCAAACCAAGTTGATATGGACACCTTCTGTAGTGTAGTCTGGTTACTATTTGTAGTATACTAATTTGGTAAAAAAAAAATCACAATTGAATATATTCTTTTTATTGTACGTACCTTTAAGATATTTGCAATAAGTGATACCGGCGGCTATATAAAGTGCAATGTCCCTTTCCAGCCCTACCAATTCAAATTAAGGATAATGCATCATGGCCTTGAATGTAAAAGTTCTAGGTTTATTAATTGTAACAATTTATTTAACTCAAGCTGTAATTTTCCCAAGTACAAGGAAGGCAATACTGCTTGACAAACGAATGACTAAAATAGGATAGTGATGGAAACTGGGCTCTGTCCGTCTACGCCTTCAGGGCTAATCTATTCAGTTCAATGTTAATATTACACATCCTCATCTAAATACTTTTTACCATTTAATCAAACCAATGTCAATGACTTAATTGATCTATATAACACAATACAGGCATAATAATGCACGGAGCCCTTTCTGCATTGAGATTTACAGAAGCAATAAGTGTCCCTCTTGGCAGGGAATGGCAGTAAACTCGTAATCATTTTCTGCAGCTGTTGAATGTATTAATCCGAGTTGGTTCATTGTTGCCTCTCTGGGATTTAGCTGAATTATCCTGAAATTATATGCACAGTAAAGGGACAGGTAGAATTTCCCACTCTTACATCTACTTATTTCATTGCTTTGACTCCTTTCCTTTTTACATTCGATTCCTTTCAATGCGTTGCATTTTGTTAAAAATAGCTTTCTTGTGAACTGTCTAAATAAATTATAGGGGAGAAATGAAACAAAAGAGATTCTGTATTTTTGGTACTGAAAGGATCTTAATAGTACAGATAGAATATTGTCAATGTCTTTATTCCATGGCCCCGATTCATCAAGACCAGCAATCTTCATGCCTGTCTTGAAAAAGGGTCAAGGTGGAGGGTGAAGCTCCTGAATCATTAAGGGGTGCATGCATGATGAGGGGTGTGTGCTTCCTTGTGCTCCTCGCCATAAATCTTACTCCAGTCCCTGCTGGAGTAAGATTTATGACGTATCCAACACCGTTGCTTGTCATGAATTTGACCATGTCCCGTCCCACCCCAGTTCCACCCACTTTGTCAGAGCTGGGTAAAAATGACTTGAGAATGCCAAAAGTCAGTACATTTTAGCACAGCCTTAAGTTGTGCCAAAATTTTGTAATGTTTCAGAGCTTTTTACGTCAGAATTCTGTAATAAAAAATTTGGTAAATTGGGCCCTATATATTTCAGATGCCGAATGTAGTATTTATGGTCTGTTCTATAAATACTAGAGGATTATCATGGATATACATAAGAATGTAAGGTCTGTTAGTAACCAAACTTTGTCCAATATGCATTGACCAAATATGGAGTAAAAATAAAAAAATCTATTTCTGTAATTTTTACATGAAAGTGTCAAAAGCGGGTCCCCTTCCCAAAGGACAAGCAAGGGGATTGGTGGGGGACCCAGATACTCCTTGATGAGGAACAGCAGTGTATCGCTGGGTGAGTATTTTATATTTTTATTTTTACACCATTCTTGGTCCCTTTTTAGCATACAAAGGGGTTTTGATAACTTGTTATCAAATAGCCCCTCATACCTTACCAACTCCACACTTAAAGTCTCCCATTCTTGCACTACTTCCTCATCTCGCACCCTCTCTGTTAGCGTTCCTCAAGTTTCTGTCCTGAGACCCCAACTCATCTTCATGTATATCTTTGGCCTAGGACAGCACATAGAGCTCACCTCTTTGCAGTCCAAAATCCCAGAGTGTCTGTTGGCTATATCCTACTTCTTCTCATTATCTTTCTGCCACCTCACTCAAATCTTCCACCAGACTTAAGTTTTACGGTTAATGTCTCCTCAATTTCCCAAGTTTTCCCAGGCCAATATTTTGGGCTAACATTCGATTCCACCTTGTCCTTCAAACCTCACATTGAAGCCCTTATTACTTACTGCTGCTTACAATGCAAAAACTTTTCTAAAATTTGCTCTTTTCTCAACTTTGAATTGAGAAATAGCCTGTCCCCTCCATGCATCTCCAACCTAATCTCCTAACCTCCCAATAGGTAATCTCTGGTCCGCCTAAGATCTCCTTCTTTCCTCTACTCATGAGTGTTCTTCGTTCTTCAAACAGCCAATCTGACATTTTTCCCATGCATCCGCCATACTCTGCAATTTGGGTAAAACTTCAATTCTCCTGTGGAGGCACTGTGAGTAAATCGATCACTGAACAAAATGACACCCTGTGATCTGCTTATCGCCAATGGTCCCTTCTAAAAAAAAGGGATTGTCTCCAGACTTAACCATCCATTTAAATTATGTTCACCCAGACACATCTCCAAACGCCCAGCAATGGGGTTAGCATAAGACCAGCCCCTTTTGTCTTTCAAAAGACGTCCCAGCAAAATCGGCACTGTTGGACAGTATGCATGCCCAAAATTATTGTACTGGGGGGGTCTCTGACTCAAAGTTATATGTACGGTATAATATGAAAAAGGTGTAGGCAACCAACAATAACCAAGATAGACATATTGTTTAGGCCACTGATAGTCATTGAACTCAATGGTGGAGAGTCATTGAAGTCAACGGTCGGGAGGTCACAACGACGTTAATGCTAAAGCTCGCTAAGTGCAGTTAAAAGGTGCACACTATACATGATCTAAAAGAGTCTGAAGTGGCTCTTATATCTGTTTTGATGGATTATGTGGATTTGCTTCTTTATCAAAGTCATTTGTACCATTGTACCAACACATGCATTGGTGAGGACCAGCATAAAATTCCCCCTGTTCAAAGTCACTGTCATATGGCCAAATAAAGCTGTAGGAAGTCAGCCTTCGGTGGTTAAGGTTATGGTGGTATAGTGGTATCTTCTCTATGCATGCCCCTATATGTATGTTCAGCTGTAAGAAGTCAATCCCCACTGCTTAGGTGTATGGTGGTATGGTGGTATGTTCTCTATGCTTACCATGCATGTAAAACTGTACGAAGTCAACCCCCACTGGTTAGAGGTATGGTGGTATGGTGGTATCCGCTCTATGCATACCCCTACCCTGTATGTAAAGCTGAAAAAAACTACAAGAAGCAAAATAAACATAAACCCTGCTGTAAATAAATAAAAAGCAAAAGTGCATTTAAATAATACAGGGCTCTAAGTGACACTGTTTTTGATCAAAAATGGCATAAAAGCCATCCCAACACGGCAAGGCGACCCCATGTGGGACGGTCCTACTCTGTCTAATATTAAGAACTTTACCATGTGTCAAAGTTGACCTCAGTGTGTGAATAAGGGCAGACAAAGGATCGGGTCCTGAACTGTGGACACCAGCCTTGGGAAGCTATTTAAATGTAATTTCAAGCTCAAGTATGTATGTATGTAAAGCTGTAGGAAGTCAGCCACCGGTGATTAGGGGTATAGTGGTATGGTGGTATCTCTATAAATGCCCCTCCCTGTATGTTAGATATTTACTTTTAGGCTTGCAGGGAAGTCCATATATAGCAGCATTAGGTGGTTTCTAGAAATGTTGCCTCTCTAACAAATGCAGACCATGATTTAAAATCAATCATTTCTATCACAGAGACACATGCATTACTGTCTCTGGACCAAATTTACTATAAGAAACTGCACATCATTTTCTGGAAAAGCATGAAAATAAATATACTAGTTCTTAACCCAATAGATCCAAATTGATTGTATTAGAAAGTCTACTTTTTCTTTTGCTAAAACAGGTATTGGATGCTGCAGGCCAGACACGGACAATGGTCAGGAGTGCTGCTGTTTTTAGTGTAGACACCTTTAGAGTAGTAGCAAACTGCTGATTCAACTGGGAATAGCAACCACAGAAATATGAGATACATTTTTATGTATACCGGTATATCTTGGCAAATGATTGCATAATACATTTGCATAGAAAGATTACTTTGTGATTAGCATAATATTTAGTTTTAGTTCCACCTCCGCGTGTACAGAGCAGCTCTTCTCTTATGTAGAATTGGTGGTGGGCTTTTGGCTCTCAAGTAATAGGGACTTTATTACAACTGTTATACTTGCTCCCCCAGTGACATACTATGGAAGGATTTGGGCATCGGGGCAGTTGTCCTGGAGGCAAAATTCTTAGTGATGTAAAAGTTCAAAAGAAAGAAAAGAAAGTAGCAGTGGTGTCACTACTACTTAAGACCAGGGGTAGTGAACACGGCTGCGACTTCTCCCCACCCACAAAGATTAAAAATATTCCTGCATGCACAAAGTCCCATATACTGCCATGTATATATTAATTTTATGCAGTCACAAGTAGCTGTACACAGTGGTGTGAAAAAGTGTTTTCCCCCTCTTGATTTCTCATTGTTTTGCATGTCTGTAACACTTAAATATTTCCAATCACAAAACTAATTTTAATATTTGACAAAGATAACACAAGTAAACACAACATGCAGTTTTTAAATGAAGGTCTTTATTATTAAGGGGAAAAGAAATCCAAACCTACAGGGCCCTGTATGAAAAAGTGATTGCCCCCTAAACCTAATAACTAGTTGGGCCACCCTTAACAGCAACAACTGCAATCAAGCGTTTGCTATAACTGGCAATGTGTAGCATCGGCGTCCCTGCCCTCTGCTAGGCAGGGACGCCGTCCCTCTCACCTCCGCGCTCCTCGCGTGGGTCCCTACAGCGCTCCTGTCTCTGTTGGCGCAGCGGCGTCCCTGCCCCATGTTAGACAGGGACACCGTCTCTCCCGCCCCCCGGCTCCTGGCGCGGCTTCTCCCTGCGCTCCGTTCCCTGCTGTGGCCGGCGCGCATTCCTCCTCCAGCAGAGTGCTTAGGGCGCGCGCGCACTCCCCCCCCTCTTAAAGGGACAGCGCGCTTCTTCCTAAAGAGTCCCCGGCCAATGGCCAGAGGACTTCCCACATTTAAGGCACCTCCTCCAAAATGGAGGTGCCCGAGCAAAGTTGTTTGCACTGTGTCTTACCTGTGCTTCAGACCTCAGGTTCCGCTGCTAGCCTGACTTGTCGTCCTGCCTGCCAGCCTGTTATCCGTCCGTTACCTGCCGAGCCTGCCAGCCTGCTCACCTGGAGCGCTCACCTGTTACCTGCCTGTTACCTGCCTTGGCTATCTGCCCGCTCACCTGGGAGCATCCGCCTACCCCGTCTGTCAGACCACTCACCTGGGAGCGTCCACCAGTTACCTGCCTGTTACCTGTCTCGTCTGTCAGACCGCTCACCTGGGAGCGTCCACCAGTTACCTGCCTGTTACCTGTCCCGTCTGTTTGCCTGCTCACCTGGGAGCGTCCACCAGTTACCTGCCTGTTACCTGCTGTGTCCGTCAGCCCGCTCACCTGGGAGCACCTGCTTGCTTTCTGCCAGCCTGCCTGGAGACCCTGCCGTCACTTGCTGTGACCACCTTCCTGGTAAACCTAAAGACTGCTACTTGCCCTGCTTTCTCGAACTGTGACCTCCTGTCAGCTACCAGAGACTTCCGCCTGCTTGCCGTGTCCATCCACCATACCGGTCAGTCCCAGCCCTCTGACCCGTGGGAGCCACCTGCTCTCTTACAAGGTCGTCCCCAGAGTAGCACCTGGTCCCTCTGCCTAAATCCTCCCTGGTCACGGTGTCGTTAGCTGCCGTACGACCAGGGTCGGTTCGGGTGGATACTTAGTCACGCCCCTCTGGGTCCCTCCTTGCACCTCGGCACCTAGGTTCCACCACCCGGACCCGTAACAGTTTGCTCGGGCCATGGAACCCGGTGGCACCCAAGCTCCCTCGCTCTCTGACCTATACCATGAAGTCTCCCGTCAGAGATCCCAGCAGGAGTCCATCCTGAACCACCTGCCTGGACACACTGACTGCTCCACCAGCAACCACCGCTAGTGTCACGACTCGCACCCCGGCAGCGCCGCTGCCCACCAATACCATGACATCCTGTCCCGGACCCCGGCTTTCTGCACCTCCTCGTTTCGGAGGCGACCCCGCTCAAGCTCGGGGCTTCATAAACCAGTGCACCCTGCACTTTGAACTCTTGGCTCACCAGTTTATCTCCGACCGGGCCAAAGTGGCATTCATTATGTCCCATCTCACTGGGGAGGCACTGGCTTGGCTAAATCCCCTATCGGAGAGAGGAGACCCCCTGGTGTCCAACCTGCCAGCCTTTCTCACGGCTTTCCGGAAAGTCTTCGACAAACAAGGGCGAAAGACCTCATCTGCCTCCTTTCTGCTACGCCTCCGCCAGGGGAGTCTCACCGTGGGCCAATATGCCATACGGTTCCGTACCCTTGCTTCCGAGCTTGCCTGGGATAACGAGGCCCTAGTGTCCGTCTTCTGGGAAGGCCTATCTGGCCGGATTAAAGATGAACTCACCGGTCGGGACATTCCTACCTCCCTGGATGACTTAGTAACACTTGCCACCCTGATTGACATCCGGTTCCAGGAGCGTACCAAAGAGGTCACCCGTGAGAGGAGGTTTCCCCGTCTTGCTCCCACTTTCCAGAGACCCGTCTCTTCCTCCGTAACTCCCCGGGCGCACTCGCCAGAGCCCATGCAGCTCGACCAGACCAAGATGGTCAAAACCCGTCAAGAGTCATGCCGTACCGAGGGGAGCTGTTTCTACTGTGGCAGTAAGGAGCACCAGATCCGTTCCTGCCCGGAGAGGCCGGGAAACGCCAGTGTCTAGGATCGCTCTGAGAGGTCGTCCTAGACAAAAGTAAACCCCCTCCATCTCTAATGCTGTCGGTCTCTATCACCTGCGGGGAGAACCGCTACTTTGAACTAGCTCAACTCGATTCTGGAGCTGCCGGAAACCTCATTTCCCAGTCCCTGGTAGAGAAATACCGCATTCCCACTAAACCTTTGGCTGAACCCTTATCTGTCGTCTCCGTGGATGGAGGGCTCTTACCACTAACCATCCAACTCATCACCAAACCCATGACTCTGCAGGTGGGAATGTTGCACTCTGAGAGGATCTTCTTCCATGTTCTACCTGGACTCTCTCACGCCCTTTTGTTAGGCCTTCCTTGGCTCCAGAGACATGCGCCCGTGTTGAATTGGCAAACCGGAGAGGTCCTTCGCTGGGGGCAGGACTGTCATAAGACTTGTTTAGTTCCTGTTCGTCCTGCTCGTCCTTCTCCTACTCCAGCCAATCTACCAGGCATACCGGCTCCTTATTGGTCTTATGCTGATGTTTTCAACAAGAAAGTAGCAGAGACATTACCTCCCCATAGACCATACGATTGCCCAATCGACCTGGTACCTGGCGCTACTCCACCCTGTGGGCGTATTTACCCGTTATCCGCTGCCGAGACCCGGGCCATGTCTGAATATATCGAGGAAAATCTGGCCCGGGGATTTATCCAGAAATCTACCTCCCAGGCGGGAGCAGGCTTCTTGTTCGTTAAAAAGAAGGATGGCTCACTCCGTCCCTGTATAAACTATAGAGGTCTTAACCAGATCACGGTGAAGAATAAATACCCCCTTCCGCTCATTCCTGAATTATTTGACCGTCTGAGGGGTCCATATCCGCCAGGGGGATGAATGGAAGACGGCATTCAACACCCGGGATGGCTACTATGAATATCTCGTAATGCCCTTCGGCCTCTGTAATGCTCCCGCAGTCTTTCAAGAGTTGGTCAATGACATCTTCCGTGACCTTCTCTACTCCTGCATGGTAGTGTACCTGGACGACATCTTGATCTTCTCTCCGGATCTTCCCACACACCGGAGGGACATTCGTCAGGTCCTGCTCAAGCTCAGGCAGAACCACCTCTACGCAAAATTTGTGAAGTGCCTCTTTGAGCAGTCCTCGCTTCCATTTCTGGGCTACGTCATCTCCCAGACCGGCCTACGAATGGATCCTGAGAAACTTTCTGCCATCCTGAAGTGGCCACGACCGGAGGGGTTGAAGGCTATTCAGCGGTTCCTGGGCTTCGCCGATTACTACCGCCTCTTCATTCCGCACTTCTCTTCCCGGACTGCCCCTATCTCCACGCTCACCCGTAAGGGCGCTAGTCCCAAAGAATGGCCGGCCGAGGCTGAAGAGGCCTTCCTTTCTTTGAAACAAGCTTTCTCCTCCGCTTCTGTGCTGCACCGTCCGGACTGCAACAAACAATTCTTCTTAGAAGTAGATGCTTCCTCCTCCGGAGCCGGAGCGATGCTCACCCAAAAGTCGCCATCCGGGAAAATGGTAACCTGCGGCTTCTTCTCCAAACTCTTCTCCTCGTCTGAGCGCAATTATTCTATAGGAGACCGAGAATTGTTAGCCGTTAAATTGGCACTGGAGGAGTGGCGTTACCTGCTCGAGGGGGCTCTTCACTCGGTAATAATTTATACGGACCACAAAAACTTGGCTTACCTCCAGAGTGCCCAAAGACTTAACCCGCGCCAGGCCCGGTGGTCCTTGTTCTTCGCCCGCTTTGATTTCATTCTTCATTTCCGCCCAGCAGACAAAAATATCAAAGCCGATGCCTTGTCCCGATCCTTTCTGTTCTCCGATCTAGAGGAGGAGCCTAAGCACATCATCGATCCCGCCAAGGTAATACAAGTGGCTCCCTTGGATCTGAATCGTCTTCCACCTGGTAAGACGTTCGTGACAGTACCTGATCGAGAGAAGGTTCTGCACTGGGGACATTCGTCTAAGCTAGCCGGCCATGCTGGCCAAAAGAAGACCCTCCAGCTTATTGCCCGGCATTACTGGTGGCCTTCCCTGCGCAAGGAGGTAATAGACTTTGTCTCGGCCTGTGCGTCCTGCGCCCGCAACAAGGTTCCTAGACATCTGCCAGCTGGCCGCCTTCTGCCTCTTCCCGTACCTGCTGCCCCGTGGCAACACATCGCCATGGACTTTATAACGGATCTCCCTGTCTCTGCTGGTTGTACAGTCATTTGGGTGGTCACTGAACGCTTCTCTAAAATGGCTCACTTCATTCCCCTGCCGGGCCTTCCGTCTGCATCTGAGTTGGCTAAGGACTTTATTCATCATATTTTCCGTCTCCATGGTCTTCCTCTCCACATCGTGTCTGATCGAGGGGTTCAGTTCACCTCTCGCTTCTGGAGAGCCACGTGTAAACTGCTGGGGGTCACCTTGGACTTCTCTTCTGCTTATCACCCACAGTCCAATGGTCAAGTAGAGCTGATCAACCAAATCTTAACCAGTTACCTCCGGCACTTTGTTAATGCCCACCATTCCGATTGGGTGGATCTTTTACCGTGGGCCGAATTCTCCGACAATAATCACGAGAGCGAATCCTCTTCCAAACCCCGTTTTTTACAGTCTACGGCCAACATCCCCGGATCCCGTTTCCCCTCTCCACCTCGGTGGACAACCCGGCCGCGGAATATCTTGTTAGCAAATTCTCCACCATTTGGGAGAGTACCAGATCCGCACTTCTTCTGTCCTCCGAGCGGATGAAGAGACAGGCTGACAAGAGACGTCTGGATCCGCCTCAATTCCGTCCTGGAGATAAAGTCTGGCTCTCGTCCAAATTTGTCCGGCTCAAGATTCCTTTCTACAAGTTAGGGCCCCGGTTCATCGGCCCACTGGAAGTTATCAAGCAAATCAACCCGGTGGCCTATAAATTGAAACTCCCGGCCAACTTGCGGATCCCCAACTCCTTCCATGTATCTCTCCTCAAACCCGTGGTACTTAACTCTTTTTCCAAGTCTTCAGGTACGCCTCCTGCCCCGGTTTCCGCTGAAGACGAGTTTGAGGTAGAGAGCATTCTGGCCACCAAGAGGGTAAGAGGAAAGACCTTTTTTCTAGTGGATTGGAAGGGGTTTGGTCCTGAGGAAAGAACGTGGGAGCCTCGGGAGAACATCCATGCCCCGCTCATCCTTGATAAATTTCTTTCTGGCCTAAAGAGGTGGGGGCGTAAGGGGGGGGGTACTGTAGCATCGGCGTCCCTGCCCTCTGCTAGGCAGGGACGCCGTCCCTCTCACCTCCGCGCTCCTCGCGTGGGTCCCTCCAGCGTTCCTGTCTCTGTCAGCGCAGCGGCGTCCCTGCCCCATGTTAGACAGGGACACCGTCTCTCCCGCCCCCCGGCTCCTGGCGCGGCTTCTCCCTGCGCTCCGTTCCCTGCTGTGGCCGGCGCGCGTTCCTCCTCCAGCAGAGTACATAGGGCGGGCGCGCACCCCCCCCCCTCTTAAAGGGACAGCGCGCGTCTTCCTAAAGAGTCCCCGGCCAATGGCCAGAGGACTTCCCACATTTAAGGCACCTCCTCCAAAATGGAGATGCCCGAGCAAAGTTGTTTGCACTGTGTCTTACCTGTGCTTCAGCCCTCAGGTTCCGCTGCTAGCCTGACTTGTCGTCCTGCCTGCCAGCCTGTTATCCGTCCGTTACCTGCCGAGCCTGCCAGCCTGCTCACCTGGAGCGCTCACCTGTTACCTGCCTGTTACCTGCCTTGGCTATCTGCCCGCTCACCTGGGAGCATCCGCCTGCCCCGTCTGTCAGACCGCTCACCTGGGAGCGTCCACCAGTTACCTGCCTGTTACCTGTCTCGTCTGTCAGACCGCTCACCTGGGAGCGTCCACCAGTTACCTGCCTGTTACCTGTCCCGTCTGTCTGCCTGCTCACCTGGGAGCGTCCACCAGTTACCTGCCTGTTACCTGCTGTGTCCGTCAGCCCGCTCACCTGGGAGCACCTGCTTGCTTTCTGCCAGCCTGCCTGGAGACCCTGCCGTCACTTGCTGTGACCACCTTCCTGGTAAACCTAAAGACTGCTACTTGCCCTGCTTTCTCGAACAGTGACCTCCTGTCAGCTACCAGAGACTTCCGCCTGCTTGCCGTGTCCATCCACCATACCGGTCAGTCCCAGTCCTCTGACCCGTGGGAGCCACCTGCTCTCTTACAAGGTCGTCCCCAGAGTAGCACCTGGTCCCTCTGCCCGGATCCTCCCTGGTCACGGTGTCGTTAGCTGCCGTACGACCAGGGTCGGTTCGGGTGGATACTTAGTCACGCCCCTCTGGGTCCCTCCTTGCACCCCGGCACAGAGGTTCCACCACCCGGACCCGTAACACAATGACTCTTTTACAACGCTCTGGAGGAATTTTGGCCACTCACCTTTGCAGAATTGTTGTAATTTAGTCACATTGGAGGGTTTCTGAGCATGAACCGCCTTTTTAAGGTCATGCCACAGCATTTCAATTGGATTAAGGTCAGTAATTTGACTAGGTCACTGCAAAGTCTTAATTTTGTTTTGCTTATGCCATTCAGAGGTGGACTTGTCGGTGTGTTTCGGATCATTGTCCTGCTGCATAACCCAAGTGTGCTTCAGCTTGAGGTCACGAACAGATGGCCAAAAAGTCTCCTGCAGGATTTTTAGTAGACAGTAGAATTCATGGTTCCATTTACCACAACAAGTCTTCCATATCCTGAAGCAGCAAAACAACCCTAGATCATCACTCTACCACCACCATATTTTACTGTTGGTATGATGTTACTTTTTTGAAAAGCTGTGTGACGTCTAAATCAGATGTAATGAGACATACACCTTCCAAAAAGTTCAACTTTTGTCTCGTCAGTCCACAGAGTATTCTCCAAAAAGTATTGGCGATCATCAGGATGTTTTCTGGGAAAACTGGGATGAGCCTTTATGTTCCTTCTGCTGAGCAGTGGTTTTCATCTTGGAACTCTGCCAAGCATTCCATTTTTGCCAAGTCTCTTTTTTATGGTGGAGTCATGAACACTGACCTTAACTGAGGCAAGAGAGGCCTGCAGTTCTTTGGATGTTGTTGTGGGGTCTTTTGTGACCTCTTGGATAAGTCATTGCTACACTCTTCAGGTAATTTTGGTCGGCCGGACACTCCTGGGAAGGTTCAACACTTTCAAGTTTTCACCATTTGTGGATAATGGCTCTCACTCTGGTTCGCTGGAGTTCCAAAGCTTTAGAAATGGCTTTATAACCTTTCCCAGACGTATAGATCTGAATTACTTTGTTTCTCATTTGTTCCTGAATTTCTTTGGATCTCAGCATGATGTCTAGCTTTTCAGGATCTTTTGGTCTATTTCACTTTGTCAGGCAGTTCCTTTTAAGTGATTTCTTGATTGAGAACAGATGTGGCCATAATGAGGCCTGTGTGTGGCTAGGGAAATTGAACTCAGCTTCCCAAAGATGTGATAAATCACAGTTAATTTATGTTTTAAGGTGGGGGGCAATCACTTTTTCACACAGGGCCCTGTAAGTTTGGATTTCTTTTTCCCTTAGTAATAAAGCCCTTAATTTAAAAACTGCATTTTTTGTTTACTTGTGTTATCTTTGTCTAATATTTCAATTTGTTTTGTGATCTGAAACATTTACGTGTGACAAACATGCAAAAGAATAAGAAATCAGGAAGGGGCAAACACTTTTTCACACCACTGTATATGACAGACATAAACTAATATTGTCCAACCCAATAATACAAATACTTTAATATGCTGAACTGTGTCTACCAATTTTAACTTGTCATTTTTATTACACTTTATAGCCACATTTTAAATCACGGCTGTTGGATTGTACAGGTCCCATTAAAGAAGACTAAATTAAATTTCAGACGCGATATCTGCAGGTTATGACTGCACACGGGTCCAGAAATTATGCAGATAACAGAATGACATCCTATGCGTTCACTATAAGACCAGGCAGTAAATGAGAAGCAGAAGCCATTCTTTTCTGGCTACATAAAAAGGCATTGTAAATTACTAGGAGGGCTCGTCTATGGTGGAAGAGAGTGTCGGACTCCAAGAGTAATGAATTTAAATGAAGCGTTGTATAAAAATATGACCCTTGTGCCTCCAAAAGGTCAAAATAGATAATAACCAAATTGAATGGCGATGAGCAGCTATATTTTGTCTAAATCGTGAGTGCATAAAAATGACTGGAGCGAGGCCAAAAATCTATCTTATTCATATAAAAGATAATAGTTACATATGATGATATATACTTGGTCACTGGGGAGATATCTCTCCTATTTCCTAACATGTTTAATAATTTTATATAAAGGAATCATCTACAGGATCGTTCACATTTAAGTCAAGAAAAGCAGAAGTCAATCCTTGTGATTATTACTCAAACAAAAAATATTAACAAAAAAGATTGTATTTGACTTCTCCACTCCCTGCTCCAGTTATTTCATGCATAACAGATGTTTGGGAAAAGGGAGAGTTACAAACTACATTGTCTCTTGGGTGAGTGGCAGCTTGCTGTACCAGAAACCTTCTCTGATACATCAGTCTGCAATCAGCTAATTACTGATCATTTTACCTAAGCTTTCCTACCCTACAGTCATAAATCTGAGCCCGCAGCCAATAGAAGGGTCAAAGACATGATAAATCCTTAAAGGTGTTTTCCCACGTACAAAAGTTCATTTTAATTAACAGATCTTGGAATAATAATAATTTCCACAATTGGATGTGTTTAAATAAAATGTTCCTGTGCTGAGATAATCTTATAAATGTGCCCCTGCTGTGTACTGTGTAATGGCTGTGTCTGACCATGCAGGAACATGGTCTGATCATACCACATCTCCTGGGCAGGGGAGGGAGTAAAAGAGTATACAGACATTACAGCACAGGATCACAGCTGATTCTTTCTTTGAAGTAAAACATGGTTTAAAAACAGGCAGGGAAATGTTTCAACTCACAGAAAGAATCAGCTGTGATCCCGTGCTGTCCTGTCTGTATATTCTTTTACTCTCTCCTCCAGTACAGTGTCTAGAATGGAGGTATTGAAAAGGATGTGGAGGGGGAAATGACTATTAAAGGGGTTTTCCAACGAACAAAACTTAATTTTAATCAATAGAACTTGGAATCATAATCCCGTGCTTTAATGTCTGTATACTCTTTTGCATCCTCCCCTGCCCAGGAGTTGTGGTACGACCAGACCATGTTCCTGCACGGTCAGACACAACCATTACACATTACACAGCAGGGGCACATTTAAAAGATTATCTCAACACAGGAACATTTTTTTAAACACATCCAATTGTGGAACTTATTATTATTCCAAGATCTATTGATTAAAATCAACTTTTATGGGAAAACCCCTTTAAAGGGAATCTGTCAGAAGGATCAACCCTCCAAAGCCGTCTATATTGGCATATAGGTCATAGAGCGTTGAATAAAATGATATCTTGATCTCTGCGATGCAATGTCTTATTCCTGCGACATCAACATTTTTCTTAATATGTAAATGAGCTGTTAAGATCTATGGGCCAGACATAGATCTCCCTGAGAATCTGCTTTCAGAGCTCAATTTAAATGAAAGGAGGAGTTACCAGTGTGATACAAGTAGATCAGGAGAGCAGACTGTCAGTTATTACATGTCTCACACTGGTAACACCCCTTTCATGTAAAATAAGCTCTGGAGGCAGATTCTCAGGGAGATCTACGCCCATAGATCCTAACAGCTCATTTATTTATTAAGAAAGATGTGGATTACTCTGGAAAAAAATTTGGATTGCAGATATCAAGGTATCATTTTATTCAAGTTTCCATGACCTACATGCCTGTATAGACGGCTTAAGAGGGTTGATCCTACTGGCAGATTCCCTTTAAGGGCCTTGTGTCTCACCCAGGGGGATATAGGGGACTCGGTACCCGGGCCTTTTACCTTGTTTAGGATGTCACGGCAGTCGGCTCCCGGGCCCGTACTTTGGGGTCTCTCTTGAAAAGGGGTTTTAGTGTACAGTTTGTCTCGTGACGCCACCTGTGGTTTCTGGTAACGGGTACCAGCGCTGCTGCAGACCTCCGGGGCAGGTGTTAGGGCAGCTGGGTTGGTGCGGCTCTCCACAGGCAGATCATAGCCCCAGGGCAGTGTAGATGTAGATGGTGATGCTGGGTGTTGTAGTGCAGAAGAGATGGCGTAGCAGGAGTAACTGACAGAGACAGGAGATTCACTTCAGTACCTTTACTGGTGCAGATGTCAGGTACGGTCCAGGGTACTCGGTAGGAAGGGTGCACTTCAGGACTCTCCCCAGTGAGTGGGTATAAGGCCTCGTGGTCCGGTTCTCCCTCTCTAAGCTCCTGGCCAGCCTGCAACTGGGCCTAGCTTCTGTGTTGTGTTGTTCTCTAACCTGTAGCTTGGTAGTAGGACCTTTCTCTGACAACCACTATCCCTGGACGCTGGGGCCTTCGTGGTTCCTAGTCCTTTTAAGGGTTTAGCTTCAGGTTGACCAAGGATCTGTAATCCTCCTGGTATGCCGGTACTCCCTACTGGGTGTAGAGGACCCTGTAGGCGCGGACCTGGTGTCCGGTTTGTATTCTGGGGTGAGCCTGTGATGCTCCTCTGCCTCCTCAACTCCTTTCTCCTCTCCTCTTTGCCTCCGGCCACACTCGGGGCCCTCAACTCAGCAGCAGACGTGCTGCTCCTTCACTGGTCTCAGCGCCAACACGCTCTCAGACTTCCTCTCTGTCTGAACTGAACTACTGACTGACTGCCTAACTCCACCCTCCAGTATATATATATCCCTAACAGGGCTCCCTCTGGTGGTCTGAGATGGAAGGGTGGAGGTGTTTGTTTGTAATGAGGGCCTCTTGTAGAGAAGTCCGTCCATGCACCCTTTTGGGTCCTGTGGTACCTGTGGTAGCTGGATGCCACACTTGCATAAAGCTTGCAGAATGATAACTGGCTAAGTTTTATTTTTTTGTTATTTTTTGCTTCTTTTTTTAGGTTTTCTGTGTTTTTGAACTTAGGGCTTGTTCATACATACATACACCATGGAGCGCACATGTAGACCACTTATTGACACCCTTCTGAAGAAGCCAATGCGAAACGCGCATTGAAGCATGTGATGAGGGAATAGGTGTACACCATCATGCAATCGGATCAGTATGTTTTATTTTTTATTTAACGCTTTTGGGCCATTCATATTTCTTGGTTGTGGTTTGCATAACCAGGGTTGTGCAATACTGATCATTATGAATATTGTGTCCTTTATACATTCATATTTATTTCCCCCCTTTTTAATCACAGCCCTCATTGTAATTGCATCAGTTGCCCTTGAGGAAGTAGGTTCGTTTTCTCCTAGTGTCATGCGGTGGTCGGGCAGCATCTTAACGCTAATAACCTGCATATTCCAATGTGACGATTCCCTTTAAGTAGCCTTTGCACATAGGAATGCTGTCAGACAAAAATAAATTCAGACGACACCTATTTCTCTTAATCCAACATTAAAGGGGTTGCCCCATAAATTGCATTTATCACCAATCTACAGGATAGATGCTAAAATATATGGATTCTGGTCACTGGGCTTCCAAGACCACCTCTGATCCTGACAATGTGGGGCCTAAAGTTCTCTGTGTAAAAAAAGATTATGAGCATGTACGATGACATTGCCTCATTCATTTACCTTATCCTGTGGATAGGTCGTATTACAAGAATGTTATTAAAAAGATCAAAATTATGATATACCTTTCGAATACCCTGCTGCCACAGGCCGGCTGCTCCAATGCTCCTTTCCGGTTCTTCAGTGAGGACATCTCGTCCATCACCCACACAACAGCTGCAGTCAATCAGTGGCCCCAGCGGTCACGTCCAGCACATGCAGACATCATCTTTGGAAGGTGGAAGGATAATGACATTATTCCTTTCTTCAAAACAATAGACACCAAGCTGGCACCTAACGGACTCCATTGCAAGGGAATAATATCTGTCAGGCTCTAGAGGTCTATGTCATGCACAGCAATGAGTCATGGTTCCCTTATAAATGGAGTGAAGTAAGTGTGAACAGAGCCTTAGGCTTTCCTTTAGTAAATGCATCATTGCAGCCATAAAAGCGATATTATGGGCTGTTGTTACCATGTGAATGCCATATGTGAAGTTCTGAATGTTGGAGAGATGTATACATGGTTACTGTGTGCACTTATTGGACCAGGCAGATGTAGTTTCTTCTCATTTTGGTAGCACATATGAGAACAGTCCGAGTAGTATTTTTTGTTTTGTTTGTTTTTTTTAGAAAGTTCTTCCTTTTTCCTAATAAAAAAGTATATTTCATGGATCTGGACATCCCTTCAAATGGTGTTGGGGCACATGTAACACTTTAGACCAGCGGTGCACAGGTTTTGCACCCCTGCTGTGGACAATCCCTCTTTGTTAGAAGGGTCCCTTAAGGATAAAATGATCAGGGATGTTTTGATACAGTAGCCCCCTAGGGACAGCTGTGATACGTTAGTGACTAAGTGTTCGATTTTTCTGAAAAAAAGTACGATAGGGGACAATTTTGTGACCATGTCAAATAATCCTGGAAGATACTGATGTAAATGACGATGGATGCAAAATGTTATCCTACGTTTCTCTACGACATCAATGTAATATTCACAATGATAAGCTGATGGGTGCTGACATATGGGCAGCAGATGTTGCAGTCATGCTGTCCCCTTCTCTCTGGTCACGTGCAGTTGACATAGTGTGGATTGCAGGTACTGTAGCCCAAGGCAGGAAGCGGGGACGGGAAGAGGTCAGGCAGGAGGTGAACCAAGCCTGGCAACTCTGAAATGACACTGCTTTAATATTTGGCAGACAAAAAAAGGATTGAAAAAAAAAAAATAGACAAAAATACTCCAAATCAAAAAAGGTCAGGTATCTATTGACTGTAGCGCACATAGAAGAGCGGGGTTTTATAGCAAACATCAAAATGGGCCATTTTGGTGCTAGGTTTTGACTTCAAAAACAGAAGGACTTAAAGGGGTTTTCTCCCGAACAGAAGTTAATTTCATTTAATAAATCTTGGAATAATAATACTGTAAGTTCCACAGTTGGCTGTATTTAAATAAAATGTTCCTGTGCTGAGATAATCTTATAAATGTGTCCCTGCTGTGTACTGTGTAATGGCTGTGTCTGACCGTGTAGGGACATGGTCTGATCATACCACATCTCCTGGGCAGGGGAGAAAGGAAAAGAGAGTATACAGCCAGGACAGCTGGGGATTATGATTCCAAGTTCTATTGATTAAAATTAAGTTTTGTTCGTTGGAAAACCCCTTTAATAGTCATTTCCCCCTCCACATCCTTTTCATTACTTCCATTCTAGACACTGTACTGTATGTGTTTTCTGTCATACTCAAAAGTAATGCAAAGGGATCATACCCACAATGATATCTAAGAGCATAGATCATAGTACAGGAATAATCTACAACCCCAATTCCAAGAAAATCGGGACACTGTGCAAAATGTAAAGAAAACAAGAATTCAATCATATGGAAATCTCTTATAGCCGTATTTTATTCACAACAGAACATTGAACACAGATCAGAAGGTGAACGTCGGACATTTTTCCAATTCACATGAAAAAATTAACTCATTTAGAAATTGATGGCAGGGACACATCCCAAAAAGATAGGACAGGGCCTGTCCACCATTGTGTAGTATCCCCTCTTCTTTTTACAACAATCTGTAAACGTCGGGAAGTGAGGAGACAATTTCTGGAGTTTTGGGAGATGAATGTTGTCCCCAGAAGTCTTCTGCGAGGCCCTGTGACTATGACGGATGCAGTATGTGGTTTATTATTGTATTGCAAGGTCTTCCCTGAAATAGATGTTGTAAGAATGGTGCAAATGTTGTTCTGAAACCTCTATATAATGCTCAGTATTGTTTAAGTCTTACAATTAGTGTTGAGCCACCCCCGTAGTGTTCGAGTTCGGTTTGGTTCGTCGAACACCCGTGTGTTCGCCGAACTGTTCGTCGAACTGTTCGTCGAACACCTTCGAACACCGTTAAAACCAATGGCAGGCAAACAAAAACACATAGAAACACATAGAAAACACCTTCAAATGTGTCCAAAAGCTGACAAACTGCTCAGAAGACACAACTAACACATGGAAAAGTGACAAGTACATATAGTCATGCGAAAAGAAAAGAGGTGGAGGAGTAAAAGGAGGGGGAGACACAGATATAGGCATGTCATGCCCTTCTAAAATCCAAAAAGTGAGAAGCCGACACGTTCAGTCCGCTCCTGCCCGTGCCACCTCCGTGTCGCCGGGTTTGTGCCAGAGCCGCGGTGGACCCTGACGGCCAGCCCCCCTCTCCCAATACTGGTGCCTGTCCGCTGGTGGGTCGAGCGAGCCCCCCTGTGGTGGAGGCAGCTCTAAGCTTTTTAATTTAAATTGTCTCTCTAATTTGAATGAATACACTTTAAATCCATTTACAAGGATCTATTGGAGGGCAAGTCTCATGCCAGCAGCCGCGTAATTCCAGCTCCAGTAGCGTCCACTAAAGCTGCTGCAGTTAAAAAGCTTTTATAAGGATCGAGCTCGGCTGTCCACCGCAAGGCATCCTACTGCCAGTCCCAGCCCCTATGCCTTGGGGTGCCTCCTGATGCTCTTCACTGAGTATCCCGTGGTCCCGAAGCATTTCCTTTGAAAAAATTAAGTGTCCAAACTACAGGTGGTGTAGCTTGCTTAACAGCCGGGATAATCCGCTGACTAGCAGACACTGCTACTAGGCACAAAGTATTTCCTGGGCTAGATGCAGTTAAAAATTTGTAATTAGATACTCTCGTTGGATGCTGAGAAAGCATTCCATAGAGTCTCCTGGCACGCCATATATGATTCTCTTAAAAAGCTTGGGGTAGGGGTCTAGGGGACCCTTTTATAGCCAAAATCACGGCCCTGTATCACAATACGTCACCTAGGCTGAAGATAAATGGAACTGTAGCACCCTGAGGGCTCGGTTGCTACAGAGGTATTGCACCTCACCCAGAGGTGTGATATCTCACTCTCAGGTAAGGATGGAGTGTGGATCAGGACCCGACACCTACATGCATTACACCACATTGCCGTGGGGCAGGGCGACCAATATGCCTCTGAGATGGGTACGACAGTCCCTGTCCCTGGCTGGAGTGGGGGGAGGGAACACTGAGGAAGGGGAACCCTGTAGTGCAGGAGCAGGGAGGAAGCAGTTCCTGGGTGCATTGAGAAGGGAGTATAAAAGGTGGGCACCATCTTAGTTCAGTGCAGAGAAGTCTGAGCAGAAGTGGCAGGGAGCAGGGGCTCTGCATGAGCTCTGCTCCGGAGGCGGGCCTAGTAACAGAGGCCCAGGCCTGGAAGAGGGAGAAGGAAGGAAGAGGAGCGGAGAAGGCTCCAGGAACGAGGAATGAAGGGATCCCAGGGGTGCGGACGGGTGAGTCGCCACCGCACGCCCGAATCCACCTGCGTGGAGGGGTCAGGCCAAAGGGGGAGACCGGTCCCCAAAACTAGTGGAGGCAGGAAACGACCCTCAGCTAGAAACCGGAGGCTGTGACATTTTATGTGGCGCAGCCCCTCGCTACACCCGCTAGGAAGGCACCACATAGGGTCAGGGAAACTGGCGCCAAGTTTACCAAGAGGAGGCCCGAGGCAGCCGGACAGAAGGGTTGGTAAGAAAGGCCAGACAAAGGACACACAAAGGGGGTCCTGTGAAGCGCTCCAAAGTTATCTGGGAGTTGTCTGAGCCCCTCACCTGGTGAGCACAGTACGACGTGGGCAGCCGTTACCTGCAGACGTGGTCTGGATAATAAGAACTGTGAGTAAAGGCCCTGGACTGCATCACTGACTCCGTGTCGTTACTGCTGCTACCCTGCACCATCACCCCCATCCTCCGCATACACTGCCCTGAGGCTATACTCCTCCCGCGGGGAGTTATGCTACGCTCTGCTGCACCCACAACACCTGCCTCAGCGGTCTGTCCTGCAGCGGCGGTTCACTCTGACCGCAATCCACGGGTGGCGTAGTCGGACATTTAAACATCAAAACCACATAAATAGTTCCGCCACTGGTTTGACCACCCTGAGCCACGGAACCGGGTCGCCGCCACGAAGACTACAACCACCAGCATCCACCAAAAAGGGTCCGGCTCCGGGTGTCCCAAGGCCCTTTCACAATCACCAATGGGACAAGGCAGGGATGTCCTCTGTCCCCTCTCTTATACATCCTAGTGACGGAGCACCTGCTCTCATCAATTCGCCATAACCCCAATATTAGGTGGATTGAGGTGGGAGGCACCGAGTACAAGTGCTCTCTATTTGCTGATGATGTCCTAGTATATATCACTCAATCACATATATCCATCCATGCTGTTATGGCTGAAATAGATCACTTTGTTACATGGTCAAATTTTAAAATCAATGCAGCGAAGTCTGAGGCCCTCGATGTCTCCCTCCCCAAATCCATATAGGATTCCATCCAGTCCAACTTTCCCTTTGCCTGGCCCTCACAGGGTATCAAATACTTAGGAATTCCTATTCATAGAGACCTCTCCCATCTATGTTATCTTAATTTTGGGCCCTTTATTGAACAACTCCATACAGACCACGGTTGGCAAGTTAGAACTGTAAGATTCACTACGTGAACCACTGGTGTTTTGTGGAAAAGCACCTGTACACTGTGTTCCAAATTATTATGCAAAAAGTGTTTAGGAGTGATAAGGGAAGAATTTGTTTGTTTGTCAGTTAAACTCATTGATGGTGATGTGTGTCAGGGCTCTTTATATCACTGTAAGCAATTGCAGACACCTGTGCTAATTAGTTTGGCAGGTGTGTCCAATGAAAGGCAAGACTACTTAAGAAGGCTGTCTCACATTATTAAGCAGCCTACATTTTCTGCCAAAATGGGAAAGAAAAAGGATGTGTCGGCTGCTGAGAAGCAACAAATTGTGGAGTGTTTAGGTCAAGGCATGACTACAATCAACATTGTGCGATGATCAGGATGAAGTGTCTTGGCAATCAAGAAGTATGTAGCTGATTCACAGTACACACGTGTGCGTGCTGATAAGGGCAAATTGAGGACTCTTTCCTACAGGCAATTACGTCAGGTTAAAAGAGCAGCGGCAAAAAAGCCTTGTCATAGCAGCAGACAAGTTTTTGAAGCTGCTGGTGCCTCCAACGTCCCCCGAACAACAAGATGCAGGGTCCTTCAGAGGTTTGCAGCTGTGCATACGCCATCCTGTCGACCTCCTCTATCCACTTCACACAAGCAGAAACGGCTCCAGTGGGCCAAACATTACATGAAGACTGATTTCAAAACTGTTTTGCTCACGGATGAGTGCCATGCAGTGCTCGATGGTCCAGATGGATGGAGTGGAGGATGGCTGGTTGATGGACACCCCACGCAAACACGGCTACAGCGCCAACAAGGAGGAGGTGGAGTAATGTTTTGGGCTGGAATCATGGGGAGAGAGATTGTCGGCCCCTTTAGGATCCCTGAAGGCGCTAAAGATGAACTCCATAATGTATGTGGATTTTCTCAAACAGCACTTCCTGCCATGGTTCAAGAAGAAGAACCGTGTATTTCACAGCAAGATCATTTTTTTGCATGATAATGCACCAGCTCATGCTGCACATAAAACATCTGCATCTCTGGCTGATATGGGCATAAAAGGGGACAAACTTATGGTGTGACCCCCATGCTCCCCTGACCTCTACCCCATTCAAAACCTCTGGAGCATCATCAAAAGGAGTGTCTATGATGGCGGGAGGCAGTTCACATCTAAGCAACAGCTCTGGGAGGGTATTCTGTCCTCATGCAAAACAATTGAAGCAGAAACCATCCAAAACCTGACAAATTCAATGGACGAGAGAGTTCAGAAGCTCCTTTCGAACAAGGGGTCCTATGTGAAAATGTAACATCACCTAGAATAAAGTTTTGAGTTGAAAACTGTTTGATTTCAGTTTCTAATAACCTGCTAATGCTTATAATTTCAAAAATGACCATTTTTTGGTCTTTATTAAAATGAAAAGCTTGATCGAAAAGTTTGGGGGATCTAAGAGTGTGGCAACCCAGTAGTCATGATTACTTCGAATTCTGACAATATGAGGGTCATGTTGCAGGTAGTGCAGCAAGAAGGCACTTATGTGTCTTGCGCATCTCGGAGCCCCAAAATTATTTTCCGGGCTAGATGCAGCTAAAAATTATTATTAATTTTAAATCTGGTGGAGCTTAGTATAGATGGCCTAATAGGATCAGTGCTGCACACTGCTACAAAGCCCAAATTATTTTCCAGTCAAGATACAGATAAACATGATTAGTAATTTTAAATCTGGTGGAGCTTATTATAGATGGCCTAATAGAATCAGTGCTGCACACTGCTACAAAGCCCAAATTATTTTCCAGCCAAGATACAGATAAACATGATTAGTAATTTGAAAGCTTAAAACGGTTGGTAGGGTGATTTTAACCAATCATCAAGCTTTTACTCTCCCCAGGATGACACAGGGGTAGAAAAGTCGTTTCGGATCCATGATTTGTTCATCTTTATGAACGTGAGTCTGTCTACATTATCAGTGGAGAGCCGCGTGCGCTTATCTGTCAGCACACCACCAGCAGCGCTGAACACACGTTCAGACAGAACGCTGGCTGCGGGGCATGACAAGATCTCCAAGGCGTAAGTGGCTAGCTCCGGCCATTTATCCAGATTGGAAGCCCAAAAAGAGCAAGGGTCCAGTGACACAGTCATGGCTTCAATGTTTACTTGGAGATACTCCTGTACCATCGTCTCTAGGCGTTGACTATGTGTCAGACTTCTTGTCTCCTGTGGCCTTGCAAAGGATGGGCTAAAAAAGTGGTGAAATGATTCCGCAAAATTGATGTTACCAGCAGATACTGTGGTTCTGTTACGGTTTGAGTGCTGAACACTTGACGGTCCCACGGTTGGCAAGTTGGAACTGTGAGATTCACTACGTGCACCACTGGTGTTTTGTGGAAAAGCACATGTAAGATTCTGCAACAGTCTCTGCTGATACTCCTGCATGCGTGCATCCCTTTCTATGGCAGGAATAATTTCTGCAAATTTACTTTTGTACCGGGGATCTAACAGTGTGGCAACCCAGTAGTCAGGATTATTTCTAATTCTCACAATTCGAGGGTCATGTTGCAGGTAGTGCAGCAAGAAGGCACTCATGTGTGTTGCGCATCCAGGAGCACCAAGTCCCTGTTGTGTTGGTGGCGAGGTAACAATCATGCTTCCTTCCTCTGTCCTCTCCCCCCAACCTCGCACAACAGAAATGTGATCAAGGTCTCCCTCATCTGATGAGTCTTCCATCAGTTCGTCCTCCACTTCTTCCTGGGCTCTGGCACCTTCCTCACTAGTTTGGCTGCTACCATGCACCCTGGTAAAACCATCTCCCCCACCCTCACATGCCTGCCGCCTTGGTGCTGCCGACCGTCTGGACCTTGCAGATGTTAGCCCTTCCGCATACAACTCCTCCTCCTCTACTTCCTCCACCTCCTCTTGTGCCACCACCTGTCTCCGAATTCTGTTTAACATGTGCTCCAGCATGTAAATCACCGGAATAGTCATGCTGATAATGGCATGGTCAGCACTAAACATCTTCATCGCCATTTCAAAACTGTGCAGAAGGGTTCATAGGTCCCTGATCTGAGACCACTCCTCCAGCGTGATTTGCCCCACCTCTGGATCTCGTTGGCCCAGGCTATACGTCAGAACGTATTGCACCAGGGCTTGTCGGTGCTGCCACAGTCGCTGCAACATGTGCAGAGTTGAATTCCACCGGGTAGGCACATCGCATTTTAGCCGGTGAAGTGGCAGGCCCAACGACTTCTGTAGAGATGTAAGTCGCTGAGCTGTGGGATGCGAATGGCGGAAGTGAGCACACAGCGACCGTGCCCTCTGCAGAAGGCCATCTAGTCTGGGATAGTGGGCTAAAAATTGCTGGACAACCAGGTTCAACACGTGAGCCATACAAGGCACGTGTGTGACATTGCCCCGGCGAAGGGCCGCACCCAGGTTTGCAGCATTGTCGCACACGGCCTTCCCTGGTTTCAGGTCCAGTGGAGACAACCATTCATGAAATTGGTTCTCCAGAGCTGACCACAACTCCTCAGCTGTGTGACTCACATTTCCCAGACATTTCAAAGTAAAAACTACCTGATGACGTTGAGCCCTACTGCCAGCATAGTAAGGCGGTGTGCAGGATCCCTTCTGTGCAGTTAGAAAGCTTGTGGCATGACCAGACAGGCTTTGGGTGCAGGTGGAAGACCGAGAGGAGGTTGAGGAGGCAGAAGCAGTGGAGGAACTTTGACATAAAGAGGATTGACGCACAACTCGTGGGGACGGCAAGACTTGGACAGCAGCCCCTTGTCCTGTTGTCACCATAGTTACCCAGTGCCCAGTCAGCGACATGTAACGCCCCTGTCCATGCCTACTCGTCCAAGTGTCTGTGGTGAAATGCACCCTGTCACACACAGAGTTTCTCAAAGAAGCGGTGATGTTGTGTGCGACATGCTGGTGGAGCGCAGGCACACCTTTCTTTGAGAAGTAGTACCAACTGGGCATCTGGTACTGGGGCACTGCGACGGACATAAGGTCTCGAAAATCCTCTGTGTCCACCAGGCGGAAAGGCAGCATTTCTGTAGCCAAGAGCTTGCAGATGGTGAAATTCAACCTCTTAGCTTTCTCATGGCTAGGAGGAAATGGTCTTTTACTTGTCCACATCTGAGGGACCGAGGGCTGGCTATTGTGCTTAGACGGGGTTGATAAGGGTGTCCCCGGCAAACTGCCGGTCTGTGAGGAAGATGCAGGCGGACATGTTAGGTTGCCTTGATCCAAAGGTGGTGCTATCGATGTCAGACAGCGCTCAACACCAGCTGGTGTTACCACCTCCAAAGAAAATGATGACCTGCCAATCACGCTGGCTGTTGCGGGTAAAGAGGTGGCAGGTCAGCGCCCCAAAACAGGTGTGACTGCTGTCCCCCCAGTCACAGAGGATGAAGAGGCCGCGGATGCACAAGATATGGCAGACGGCGGTTGGCCCGGCCGGCTAGGCCGCATTGTAGCACACTGAGCTTCCCACTGCAACTTATGCTTCATGTCCATGTGCCGGTTCATGCATGAAGTACTCAAACTATGTATTTTTTGGCCTCTACTTAGCTTTTGCTGACAAATGTTACAGATAACACGAGTTGGGTCATCTTTATCGATCTGAAAAAATGCCCAGGCTATGCAAGGCTTAGCACCCATGCGACCTGAAGAGCCACCACGACTTGTGGTGAGAGGCAGAGTTGTGTTTGAGGATGCAGTTGTTGACGTGCTTCCAGTACTACGTCTCTGTCCAGGAAGGCGCAACCTGACCTCGTCGTCACTAGCATCTTCCTCCACCTCCTCTGCTGACCTCATCTCTTGGCTGACTGTGGGTTGACAGTAAGTGGGATCTCCAACCTCATCATCATCACCCTGTGCGTTATCACACCCGTCGTCCTCAGAGCCAACCTGTTCCTGCCCTGACAAAAAACTAAAGTTGTCGCTCCAATCAGGTATTTGAGTCTCATCATCGTCTTCCTCATTGTCTCCACCAACAGGAGTTACAGTTTGGGAACGAGGGTCTACATTATAGTCAGAACCTTCTGCGTCTGGTCCTGGATCCGACTCATAAAGATTCTGGGCATCAGTGCAGATCATTTCCTCGTCTGGATTCACAGAAGCGCTGGAGTCAACCTCTGATTCCCAGGCTATAGTATGAGTAAACAGCTCTGCAGACTCAACCATCTGTTCTACCTCATACTCAGACGGGCAGCTGGAGATTTGGGAGCTGTGAGGAAGCAAGTGCGATTGGGGTGACACCTTTGAGGACTGGAGTATTTGTGATGTTAAAGTTGATGTGGAGGAGAGCCCACTTAAAGGAGCACTTGATATCCGTTGAAGCACCTGCTGTTTTTGTGCCTCATCTGGAATTTGTAGCGATTGGCGTGGCCGTAAGAAAGGGATCTTATCACATTGTCCGCTAAAAGAAGTAGACATTTTAGTTTGGCTGGAAGATGGTCTTTCTTCTGCAGATGTTACTGTTGCTTTAACACCTACCCCACGGACACAACCTTTTTTCCCCTTCCCAACACGCCTATTCCCCTTTCCACCAGCAGCAGGCCTTTTTCCACTCATTTTGGTGGTTAACTAATTCACAACTCTGGAGTTGTTTGCACAAAAAAACAATGGATGGGAACCAAGCAGAGCTGAGTGGCCAAACTGTGGTATTAGGCCAAAACTATTGGCTGGGTTAGATGCAGAAAAAGTCCCACACACAGCTAGAAGCCCAAATATTTTTTCAGAGGTAGATGCAGAAAAAAATTGTATTCAGTTTGCAACCTGATGGAGGTCAGTATAGATGGACTAATAGAACAAGTCCTACACACAGCTAGAAGCCCAAATATTTTTTCAGAGGTAGATGCAGAAAAAAAATATATTCAGTTTGCAACCTGATGGAGGTCAGTATAGATGGACTAATAGAGAAAGTCCCACACACTGCTAGAAGGCCAAATATTTTTTCAGAGGTAGATACAGAAAAAAATTATATTCAGTTTGCAACCTGATGGAGGTCAGTATAGATGGACTAATAGAACAAGTCCCACACACAGCTAGAAGGCCAAATATTTTTTCAGAGGTAGATGCAGATAAAAATTATTTTTAATTTGCAACCTGATGGAGGTCAGTATAGATGGACTAATAGAGAAAGTCCCACACACAGCTAGAAGGCCAAATATTTTTTCAGAGCTAGATGCAGAAAAAAATTATATTCAGTTTGCAACCTGATGGAGGTCAGTATAGATGGACTAATAGAACAAGTCCCACACACTGCTAGAAGCCCAAATATTTTTTCAGAGCTAGATGCAGAAAAAAATTATAATCAATTTGCAACCTGATGGAGGTCAGTATAGATGGACTAATAGAATGATGCTATGCCCAAAAGATTTTACTTCACTAGGTGCAGTAAAAAAATTGGTATTCTATACACAGGTGGTATATCTTGCAACACAGATAGGCTACTCCACTGACTAACACACTCTGCAATAGGCCAAAAAGGATTAGCTTTGCTAGATTCAGCCAAATGCTGTGAAAAAAACTTGCACAGCACTGGCACAGACCTGCCTGGCAAAAACTGATAGGAACTGATGTAACCTAGTCCTGAAAAGGACTGCAATTACAATTAGTCTTTACTCCCACAATCTATCTATTTAAGAGCACAGACCTGCCTGATAAAAGTCGTAGGAAATGCTGTAACCTAGTCCTTAAAAGGACTGCAATCACAACTATTCCCTACTCCCAAGCTATCTGTAGATTTGTGCGAAAATTGGCTTGAAATTAACAAGGTATAGCGCACACAGCAACAGCGGTGCCGTCTAACACGCAGCTGCTGCAGTGAGAAAATGGTGGCGACGGGGAAAATGGCTTGGTCTTATAGGGCAAGGACATGTGACATACACTGCCAATGACACATGCCCTTGCTTGTGTGAAAAAAAGCACTTCGCTCCGTGTGTGCGCTGCTGATAGGCTGACAGATTGCACCTCCCCACTGTAAATGCGGGAAAGAGAAAAAAAAATGGAGATCTTCATTGTTCCTGCAGAGATCCATCCCCTGCCCCTCCCCCCACCCCGCTGTACACTCAAACTGCGTATTAACATTAATTTTCATCATTACTGAGAAAAAATCCAGTTATGATTTTGGTGCACGAACAGTTATCGAACATAACCTCGAACAGCCGAATTTTTCTCAAATCGTTCGTGTTCGCCGAACGGCTCGAACACCGCCCAAAACAGCTCGAATTTGAGATTGGCGAACAGTTCAAGTAGAACAACGCTCATCTCTACTTACAATATGTGTAAGCTGCCCATGTCATAGGCACTAAGACAATGTCCAACATTCACCTTCTGATCTGTGATCTGTGTTCTGTCGTGAATAAAATATGGCTATAAGAGATTTCCAAATCATTGCATTCTTGTTTTTTGTTTACATTTTACACAGCGCCCCATCCTTTTGGGAATTGGGGTTGTACAGTAATGCCTTAGCATAGGAATAATCTACAGTGATGCCACCGCATAGGGATGACTTGCAGCCATGTCAATGTACATGAGTAATTCAAATAGTGATGTATAAGGAAACAGGAATAAGACACACAGTGTCGTTACAGCACACAGATAAGGTACACAGTGATATCACAGTTTATGGATAATACACAGTGACATCAATGTAAAGGAATAATACACGCAGTGATGTCATAGCACAGGGATAGGTTAACATGTGATGTCACAGCACAGGGCTAAAACACATAATAATATTACACAGATATGAGCCACACAGGCTTGTCACAGCACAGGGATAATAGACACTGATTTCACAGCTCAGAGAAAAAGTACACGGTGATGTCACAGCACAGGGACAGTGGCGTACCGCCAATGGCGGCAGACCACGCCACTGCTATGTGGCCCGTGGCCGGAGGGGGCCCGTGAGCCTGGAGGGCCCCAAGCAGCGTGGGAACGAGGAGGGTAGGTGAGTAGGAGGTTGCGGCAGTGGAGGAGCGGGGCACACACAGTAGCCGCTGCTGCAGCTACCACGTGTGCCCGCTACTAAAGGGACATGAATATTTCCTCTGAGGCCACTCCCATGGGCGTGGAGAAGACAGAATATTCATTCACTTTAGTAGCGGGCACGGAGGAGCGCTGAGCCCCGGCTCCTGCTGTCAGTGGCCGCCGCTAAAGAGAAAGCATATTCACGCGAGAGGAGTGAATGTGCCGGCAGCAGCTCACAGAGGTGTTTGAGAGCGCGCGCAGCTCAGATGCTAACATGAGCTGCTGCAGACAGGACTCAGCGCCGGAGCAGAGGTGAGGAAGGAAGGTGTGTATAAGTGTTTATTGTTTTATGTGCAGTGATTGGGGGATTGAGGAGGCCACACATGCCAGGATTGGGGGATTGAGGAGGCCACACATACCAGGAATGGGGGATTGAGGAGGCCACACATACCAGGAATGGGGGATTGATGAGGCCACACATACCAGGAATGGGGGATTGAGGAGGCCACACATACCAGGATTGAGGGGTTGAGGAGGCCACACATGCCAGGATTGGGGGATTGAGGAGGCCTCACATGCCAGGATTGGGGGGATTGAGGAGGCCTCACATACCAGGAATGGGGGATTGAGGAGGCCTCACATACCAGGATTTGGGGATTGAGGAGGCCACACATACCAGGATTGAGGGGTTGAGGAGGCCACACTTACCAGGATTTGGGGATTGAGGAGGCCACACATACCAGGATTTGGGGTTTGAGGAGGCCACACATACCAGGATTTGGGGTTTGAGGAGGCCACACATACCAGGATTTGGGGACTGAGGAGGCCACACATACCAGGATTTGGGGACTGAGGAGGCCACACATACCAGGATTTGGGGACTGAGGAGGCCACACATACCAGGTTTTGGGGACTGAGGAGGCCACACATACCAGGATTGAGGAGGCTACACATACCAGGGTTGAGGAGGCTATACATACCAGGATTGAGGAGGCTACACATACCAGGATTGAGGAGGCCACACATACCAGGATTGAGGGGTTGAGGAGGCCACACATACCAGGATTGAGGGGTTGAGGAGGCCACACATACCAGAATTGGAGGATTGAGGAGGCCACACATGCCAGGATTGGGGGATTGAGGAGGCCACACATACCAGGATTGGGGGATTGAGGAGGCTACACATATCAGGGATTGTGGGATTGAGGGGGCCCCACATGCCAGGGAATGAGGGGGCCACACATGCCAGGGATTGGGGGATTGAGGAGGCTACACATACCAGGGATTGTGGGATTGAAGGGGCCACACATACGAGGATGGGGAAATTTACCAGTAGCTGCTGCATTTCCCACCCTAGGCTTATACTCAAGTCAATAGGTTTTCCCATTTTTATGTGGTAAAATTAGGGGCCTCGGCTTATATTAGGGTCGGTTTATTTAAAATATACGGTATTTTAAAATCAGTAAGTACATGGTGCCCATAATACTGCAGGACTGTGGGGTGCATTATACTATATGGGGGCTGCATTTTACCCTATGGGGTGTGTAATATACTGTATGGAGGACTATGGGGAGTGCATTATATTCTATGGAGGACCATGGGAAGTTCATTATACTATATGGAGGATTATGGGGGGCGCATTATACTATATGGAGGTCTATGGGGGGGAGCATTATACTATATGGAGGATTATGGGGGCGCATTATACGATATGGAAGATTATTGGTGGTGCATTATACTATATGGAAGGCTATGTGGGGCCTTTATAATATTTTGAGGGCTATGTGGGTGGGCCATTATACTGTATGAAAGCAATTATACAGTGTGAAGGTTTGTGTGGGGTCATTATACTGTTTGGAGGGCTGTGTGGGGGCCATGAGAGTGTATGGAGGGCTCTGTGGGGTTCACAGTTGGGGGATTATACTGTGTTAGGGTCACCATACTTTGCCATGGGAGTTTAAGTGGGGTACAATAGGGTCATTATACTGTGCATGTGGAGGCTAATGTGGAGGAATGCACCATAGGGGTATCATACTGTTTGGGGGGCACTTTTGTTGGCATCATACTTTATGAGGGCAATGAAGGAGGAATCTACGACTTCAGAAGGAGGTAAATTACTATGTAAAGGCTGGAAAGTTATGAGAGCTGCTCTTCTGTGACACAGACAAATATTTACTTTTTGTAGGGGGGGGGCCCAATTAGAGCTTCTGCTATGGGGCCCCATGACTTCTATGTACGCCCCTGCACAGGGATAATACATATAGTGATGTCATACACAGGGATAAGGCATATCGTGATGTCACAGCACAGGGAAAGGCATATAGTGATGTCACAGGACAGGGATAAGGCATACAGTGATGTCACTGGACAGGGATAAGGCACACAGTGATGTCACAGCACAGAGATAAGGCATATAGTGATGTCACAGCACAGGGATAAGGCAAACAGTGATGTCACAGCACAGGGATAAGGCATACAGTGATGTCACTGCACAGGGATAAGGCACACAGTGATGTCACAGCACAGGGATAAGGCATATAGTGATGTCACACACAGGGATAAGGCATATTGTGATGTCACAGCACAGGGATAAGGCATATAGTGATGTCACAGCACATGAATAAGGCACACAGTGATGTCACAGCACAGGGATAAGGCATACAGTGATGTCACAGCAGAGATAAGGCACACAGTGATGTCACAGCACAGAGATAATGCATATAGTGATGTCACAGCACAGGGATAAGGCATATAGTGATGTCATGTCATAGGGATATGGCACATGGTGATGTCATAGCATGAGAATAATGCACAGAGTGATGACACAGCCCAGAGATAAAATGCACAGAAGTGTAAAAAAAAGCTAAATATCTCCTTACATGACTTACAGTAGACATTATGAAAGGTTTCACTTTTGCAAATCTGCCAAGCTATATTATGTAGATCACGGTTATAATGTTATGTGGCCATGTAGCAAAGTCAACAGCAATGGCTAAAAATGCATATAATCATCATCAATGCAAATCTCAGGGGAGTGTTTGCTTTGATAAAGGATTTCCTCTGAAATAGAGAGGCATAAGAGGACAATGGCCATTATGTACATGAGCACATTTAGGAGCCCCCATGACGATATGCCCTGCAGAATCCAGCACCATTAATAATCAGCCCACCATTTCCTTTGTCTGCACTACCATCACCTTCTATTGGGATTGTATTTCTGTTCTACTTCACTAAAGACGAGGCCACGAGGCCTGAACATACAGAACGAGTAATATTCATGTAAATAAAGGGCAGCTTTAATGTAGCCTAATTCCTTACCTGCAGAATTAAGCTGAAAGGAATAGTGTGAACCTGCCTGCTATAAGAATAAATTATTCAATTACACACATTACAAATACCCTGCTTTCCCCGAGGTCTTTTTTCTGTAAATTATTAACACACATTAGTTCTCGGTTGCTGATCAATTATCTCTTAATGTTTCATGTGTGTTTTATTTGTGCAGCCAGTGTTATACACATAAACAAAATTAGTTTCTTTTTCCTTGTCACAAAACAAAATTATAAGTAAAACCTGAGAGCATTGAGAGCCAGAGGACAATGCATTAGATGTGCTGGTAAATGTGTATTTAATAGGATGGATTCTGAAATGTTTTCATATTTTTGAATATTTAAAAGGTATGTTCACTTTTAACCCCTTGAAGGGTTATTCTCAAATTAGCATTTTGTCCCCTATCCATAGGGGATAGGAGATAATTTACTGATCACTAGGAGTCCAAATACTGGGACCTTCAACGATCCCAAAAATGGGAACTGGAATCTGGGAGCTGGGCTCTGCAAAACCCGGTCTTGAATGCAACATAGGTGCGCATGCACCATCTTCACTCCACATTTTGTCTATGTGAGTGCCAAAATAGTGGAGCACTGTGCTAGGCTTTGCTATCCTATGGATTGCGGAAAACTTGCTATTTTTGGGAAAACACTTTAAAGGGGTTGTCCAGCCTTAGGGCACAAGTTTGCAGTTACTCTATGTGACTGCAGACTTGTGAATCTTCCCATCGTATGCACTGTGAGCTGTAAGGATTCTCTGGCGCCCCAAGGGGGCAGTCATGTGATCACAAGTATGTGATTTGCATACTTCCAGCCACATTCCGACTAGACGTGTCCGGCCTCGCTCATTACACTTGCATTGAGCGAGGCCATGCATGCATGTCTAGTTGGCATGTGACCACATATTTGCATACTTGCGTTCATAAACCCTCTACTCCCGGCGCTGGCATTGGAGAATCCTCACAGAGCAGTTACTCTGTGTGACTGCAGACTTGTGAATCCTCACATCGTGTGTGCAAACTCGTACCCTAAGGGTAGGTAACCCCTTTAAGGACCAAGTTAATTTTGGCCTTATGAACCACAGAATTTTTTTTTCTCATCATTTTTCAGTTGTACGCTTTTTATAAACAGTGTAGGGGCACATATAAATTAATGATTAATTTATGTTGTTTTTTTTATAATAGCAGAATATTTCAAAAATGCAGTTTCATCTTATTTTTGGGCCACAGATGACAGTTTAACTTTATAGAATGGGCAATTAAGGATTTGTGGATACCTTCTATGTGTATGTTTTATACTGCTGAATAATTAACCTTTTTTTCAGTAACTATTTTATTTATGTATATATTTTTTTTTTTTGTTCTTTTCAGTAACTATTTTATTTATGTATATTTTATTTATTTCTATTTAACACATTTTTTTCTAGACCTATTAGAGGACTTTTAAACTTGTTTTATTGGATGTTTAAGTGACATTACAGTACAGACTGTGCAGTAAAATACAATGGGGATCCAAGATGTTGGCTAATACATGATCGGTGAAGCATGGATAAGCCGGCGTCAGCGTTTGCTCAATATGGCAGACTTGCAGGTGGTCAGAGCAGGTAACAGACAATAATCTGGGTCCAGGTTATAGCCCGATTGTTAACAGAAAACAAATCAAAATAACACCTTTGTACAGTAAGAAATCCCAAAAATATTTTGCTCAGGCAAAAGGCAGTGAGAGAGGGTCCTTAGATCAGCGTTGATTAGGAAAGATAGACTTGGGTGTGGGTTAGCCCTTTAAGAGACCAGAAGCGTGAGTGCCAGGGATCCCAGCATGAAAATAGTGATGGAGGCGATGTGACCACACCAGGAGAACCAGAGGAACATAGGGAGGTGGAGATCATAATAACATGATATATTATGTTACTATGCAGGACACAGGGCAAAAGGAGTCCCTACTGAGCCATAGAAAGGACCTATTCACATTGACCTGAAATATCTGCTAGCAATCCCTCCTGTAGTACAATCTCAATGCTCCTCTAATTTGTGTTGCATCTCTTTTTTTACCACGCATCACTCACTGCTCCAAAAATCTTTCATCTCCTTATCTTAGTTCTTTCATCGTCTCTAATTTTTGAGCTTTGTACCTGCCAATCTCTAGTTTACATCCCGTTCTCCCTCTAACCTCCCTCCTGATATTGCGCTGAAAAAAGTCAAAGGCGTAATGAAGATTTAACAAATAAAATAATATATAAGGTCTCAAGGAAACACAGTTATATAATGCAACAAATACTAAATAGATAAGAAAATGGAAATACAAAAACACTCAAAGAAGACGGAGAGTTAACCAAAAAATGGCAAACACTGGTGATACACAAGAAGATATGAAGGAATTAGGACGAGTGTGTGACGTTAGGTTCTGGTAACCCAGGAAGCTCTTTCTAGCACAACATATGGAACTGTTAAAAATCAGTTCTTTATTCGCACAGTCATATCACAAGACTTGATCCAATTTTTGAAGTTTTATGTGGCTAACAACAATTTGATTTAAAAATGTTTTTTTACGCCACAGATTAGAGTTAGGTGCTTGAAAATATGATCATTTGCAAATCTTATCGATGCCCACTATTTTCTCGATTTGTATAACCTTACACTTTGCCTTTCTTGGTGTTACAGTTTCAATGTTGAGGAGTGTAGCTTTTTTCCCTAACTATAGTCATTACTTGACTTCAAAGGATGTTCAAGCCTTGCTTCAAACCCGCCCCATTTGGTAATACCCCTGGTCCACCCGTAGATCATACTGTTGGGTTGGGTTAAATATACCCTGCCCCATTTCAGCCCCGTAGTGGCCACTACTATAAGGGGAGGGGGCACCTGGGTCCTGGTGTCTGAGGGAGTCCAAATGGACTCCATTCCACTTGAGGAGAGCAGTAGCAAAAAAGACATGATAGTTGGGGTGCTGTCCCCAATTTTGATATAGAACCCAAGATCAATAATAATAATAATAATAATTTTATTTCTATAGCACCAACATTTAAAGCAGCACTTTACAATTAAGTGAGGACATATACAAAAAATAAAGACATCACAAAGTAACACAGTTCAACAATTACAGGAGTAGTGTGGGCTGTGCTCGCAAGCTTACAATCTACAACATTTTCAAATTACTAAAAGCTGCTCCATCCCCTGGGATCCAGAAAAGACCACTGATTTTGATAATATTACATGGCAAGCTCCACTACTTGTCAGTGGTTGTCCCCTTTTTACACATCTGTCCCCGTCCCCTAACTTCCGTCTGCTAAACTCTGTTGTGCTCCACATTGAGCTTCGCCGTGCTCCCATGTGATCACCTGCCTGGGCCTATATAAGGCCTATCAAGACACACACCTGTGTCTAGATATTAAGCCTTTTAGTGTTCGTGAGTCCTGTTTGCCTGCAGTCTTCCATACCTCTGCTATCTGCTTCCCGGTCTCCTGTTTGCCTGCAGCCTCCCGTACCTCTGCTATCTGCTTCCCAGTCTCCTGTCTGCCTGCAGCATCCCATACCTCTGCTATCTGCTTCCCAGTCTACTGTTTGCCAGCAGCCTCCCGTACCTCGGCTATCTGTTTCCCGGTCTCCTGTCTGCCTGCAGCCTCCAGTACCTCTGCTATCTGCTACCCGGTCTCTTGTTTGCCTGCAGCCTCCAGTACCTTTGCTATCAGCTTACCGGTCTCCTGTTTGCCTGCAGCCTCCAGCACCTCTGCTACCTGCTTCCCAGTCTCCTGTCTGTCTGTAGCCTCCATTGCCTCTGCTATCTGCTTCCCGGTCTCCTGCCTGCAGCCTCCAGTACATCTTCTAGCTGCTTCCCAGTTTCCTGTTTGCCTGCAGCCTCCAGTACCTCTGTTACCCGCTCCCCCGTCTCCTGTCTTCCAGCAGCCTCCAGTGCCTCTGCTATCTGCTTCCTGGTCTCCTATCTGCCTACAGCCTCCAGTACTTCTGTTATCAGCTCTCCAGCCTCCTGTCTGCCTACAGCCTCCAGTATCTCTGCTATCTGCTTCCTGGTCTCCTGTCGGCCTGCAGCCTCCAGTACCTCTGCTACCTGATTCCCGGTCTTCTGCCTGCAGCCTCCAGTACCTCTGCTATCTGATTCCTGTTCTTTTGTCTGACATCAGCCTCCAGTACCTCTGCCATAGCTCCCGAACCGTCCCGTATTCGGCGGGACTGTCCCGATTTGAGGGCTCAGTATACATCCCGTCATGGCACAGCTGTTCTCCCGGATTCCAGGGCCATATTTTCTACTAGGCACCGGTGTCAGACGTTCCCGGCATTCACTTGTATTCGCGTCTACAAAGATGCGACCACAAATGAATATGTGAGCGCTGGCACTTCCGGGATGAGCTCCCTGCCCGACATGCGGCGCGATGATGTCATCTCATCACGCTACGGACGTTGTCAGAGAGCACCGCAGAGGACTGGAGGATGCGGGAGTGGCAGCCAGGAGACGGTAAGCTTAGTTAGGTTTTGGTAGCTCTCGGTGTGGAGATGGGGCAGCCTGAGGGGCAAGTCTGGATGGAGAGATGGGGCAGCCTGAAGGGCAAGTCTGGATGAGGAGATGGGGCAGCTTGAGGGGCAAGTCTGGCTGGAGAGATGAGATGGGGCAGCCTGAGGGGCAAATCTGACTGGAGAGATGGGGCAGCCTGAGGGGCAAGTCTAGTTGGAGAGATGGGACAGCATGAGGGGCAAGTCTGGCTGGAGAGATGGGACAGCATGAGGGGCATGTCTGACTGGGCAGATGGGGCAGCCTGAGGGGCAAGTCTGGCTGTGGAGATGGGGCAGCATGAGGGGCAAATCTTGCTGGGGAGATGGGGCAGCATGAGGGGAAGTCTGGCTGGGGAGATGGGGCAGCCTGAGGGGCAAATCTGGATGGGGAAATGGTGCAGCCTGAGGGGCAAGTTTGGCTGGGGAGATGGGGCAGCATGAGGGGAAAGTCTAGCTGTGGAGATGGGGCAGCATGAAGGGCAAATCTTGCTGGGGAGATGGGCCAGCATGAGGGGTAAGTCTGGCTGGGGGGGGGCTTTCTTCAAAAGTTGTGAGGTATGCCTCTGCTATCCGCTTCCCGTGTTCCTGCCTGTCCACCTGGACCTTGGGCTTGGAGGATCCACCTCACCAGGTGAGCCAAAACGCCCCTCTCGTTCAGGAAGGGGTATCCACAATAGGGCATCTGGTGAGGAAATGCCTAAGGTGACATGAAGGCAGAGCTGTGAATACATATGATTTTCATGTAGGATTATGTGACCGCTAATCAACTGACATCCCCACAGGGAACAGCGACTTTCTATTTCGATCATGTCACCTAATAAAGCAGTTGGTTGGTCAGAGGATTTGGTTGATTTTGTTTATGATTTATTATATGACTGTGATACTTGTACATTGATACAATATGTGATAAAATATGATACTGTGGTTTTCAAAATATGGAAACATCCCTTTAAGACACTGTCCATCAGTTCTTGTAACATGTATATTGTCCACCAGGAGTTTTTACCAAACGAACACACCTCAAAGATGAAGAACCATTCATAGATTGTCCTAATACATTGAATATTGTTAGATTCCAGGTAGCAACAAAGTTTTATTTAAAATACAAAAAATAATTTATATGATGCATAAATATATTTGCTTTAATTAAAATAATCAGTTATTAATATACTTTCCTCTGTAAGGTATAATGGAAACTTATGTGGAAAGTTATTAGTCCTCTTTTTCATCACTTTTCCAAAGATATGAGAAACTGAGAAAGGTAAATTATTCACTTTTGATTTTTTTTTCTTCAATTTCTGTTTAATTAGGTGTCATTTTAGACTTCAGAAAGAACTTTATAAAAAGGTCTGTCCGAGAGGAACACAGCAAGCGATCACGTGAGGAGCACAGACAGCTGGACTCAAGTAACTCTTTTCTATAGCCCATGGTTACAGAATAGCCTGGTCAGAGAACTGAAAAAAGTTGGCACTTGTGAGCTGAAAGGCCCGGCTCCCCAGACATGAATACATGATGTGCATAAATAATTGGCCGCTTCATTCAAATGGAAAACCTCTGCATGACAACCTCCATTCAGGGGTTGAAAAGGACATAATGTTTTTATATCGGGCTCCTGGTATTTTATATAACGTTCTTCACATTTCATAGGAATGAACTGAGGTCTTTGAAATGAATAATAGATTCCTATATAAAGTACGTCGATTAGAAAGTGGGGTCATATGAGAAAACCTGTCGTGTTGCCCATCTATGTCATCCATCCCGAAGATTTCTCTGATGTTCTAAGATTCTAATCAATGACCATGGGAAACACTTCTTTTTTTTTGTACTCCTTTTACACAAGGCCCCCAAAAATGATTCTGTTTTTCTTGAGCCTACTTACATTTGCAATACAATTTTATCTATTTTGTCATAAATATATAATAAATCATATTATTTTAGAATTTTAATTTAAAATCTCTCTGAACAGACAATTAGCATATTTAATTTGGCAAATGAGCATTGCATGGCCTATAAGTCTCCTTACCCTGGCATGTCACTCTCCACAAAGAGAAATATTACCACTTATACCCAAGTCAGAGGCCTCTCATACAGCCAAATCAGACCTCATGCTTTGCACTGAGGAGGGGCAACACCCTGAAACATGTGTCTGCAAATTGAGATCCTGGTTTGGCTTTTATCCTAAGTCATTAAAGAGTCAGTATTAACTTTTAGAATTGCTACTAGTTCAAGTCCTCTTTCTCTCTGAAGAGACAATTTGTATGTTTGATTCCCCCGTAGAGCATTGCATGGCCTATAAGTCTCCTTACAATGGCATGTCAGGTATGTCACTCAAAAAGGAGAAACGTTACCCCTTAGATCAGGGGTCTCAAACTCGGCTGGGTATATGGGCCGCACATGGAAAAAATTTGAATTTGGGGGGCCGCATTCTTTGTTCAATGTGACATTTTTAGTGATACCATTTTTTTTGTATACATCTTTTGAACATTTTTGCCGTGTTTATTTTTTTATGGCTTGGGTCGTTATGGATGTGGCGATAATAAACGTGCACTTTTTTGTGTTTACTTTAGTTTACATATAAAACAGCATTTTTAGTGCCCAATATTTTTTCATGCTTTATTTTATTTTTTATTTTTTTTACAATTTTATTTCCCCCAATTGGCCACATACAGTAATATTGTCTTACAATTAGCATCATATAGTAATAATGGAAAACATCTTGTACTAATGTGCCCCATCCAGGTCCCCATCCTGTGGCTATGTGCCCCATCCAGGTCCCCATCCTGTGGCTATGTGCCCCATCCAGGTCCCCATCCTGTGGCTATGTGCCCCATCCAGGTCCCCATCCTGTGGCAACGTTCCCCATCCTGGCGCCCATCTTTTACTAATGTGCCTCATCCAGTTCCCCATCTTGGGGCAATGTGCCCCATCCAGGTCCCCATCCTGTGGCTATGTGCCCCATCCAGGTCCCCATCCTGTGGCTATGTGCCCCATCCAGGTCCCCATCTTGTGGCTCTGTGCCCCATCCAGGTCCCCATCTTGTGGCTATGTGCCCCATCCAGGTCCCCTCTTGTGGCTATGTGCCCCATCCAGGTCCCCATCTTGTGGCTATGTGCCCCATCCAGGACCCCATCCTGTGGCTATGTTCCCCATCCAGGTCCCCATCTTGTGGCTATGTGCCCCATCCAGGTCCCCATCCTGTGGCTATGTGCCCCATCCAGGTCCCCATCCTGTGGCTATGTGCCCCATCCAGGTCCCCTCTTGTGGCTCTGTGCCCTATCCAGGTCCCCTCTTGTGGCTATGTGCCCCATCCAGGTCCCCATCTTGTGGCTATGTGCCCCATCCAGGACCCCATCCTGTGGCTATGTTCCCCATCCAGGTCCCCATCTTGTGGCTATGTGCCCCATCCAGGTCCCCATCCTGTGGCTATGTGCCCCATCCAGGTCCCCATCCTGTGGCTATGTGCCCCATCCAGGTCCCCTCTTGTGGCTCTGTGCCCCATCCAGGTCCCCTCTTGTGGCTATGTGCCCCATCCAGGTCCCCTCTTGTGGCTCTGTGCCCCCTGTGCTGTTCTTCACACACATAAAATAGAAAAAAAAAAAGATGATTCTCACCTGTCCTCCGTTCCCTCGGCGGCCTTCCTGCAGATGTGGCCCGCAGGCACCACAGAGTCCGACCCCTTGACGATCCCGACCTGGTCCAGGAGGAGCCGCCGACAGCAGCGCTGCATTGCCGCACAGAGACTGTCTCCCAGCACAGCATTTTCAATGTCAGCCGCCGGCCAATCAGAGGCCAGAAGCTGACATCTGCATATGGCAATGACGTCATACTCGCTGCGCCGACACGCAGATATCAGCTGCTGGCCTCTGATTGGCCGGCGGCTGGCATTGGAAATGCAGTGCTGGGAAACAGTCTCTGTGCGGCAATGCAGCGCTGCTGTCGGCGGCTCCTCCTGGACTAGGTCGGGATCGTCAAGGGGTCTGTGCCTGCGGGCCGCATAAAGCAGCCTCAGGGGCCGCATGCGGCCCGCGGGCCGCGTGTTTGAGACCCCTGCCTTAGATCCTAGATTTTAGAACTTGACACACATGACAGATTAATGATTGGGGTTTTTTTTTGCATAGAGATTTATTCAAAGTTGCAGAGTTTTTAAGGCTGAGGGTAGACATAAGTTCATTGAGTTCAACCTATAGCCTAACATGTTGATCAAGACTAAGGCAAAACCCCATGAGGCAGATATTAATTGCCCTATATAAGGGAAAAAAATCATCTCATCGATGTCCCATCACAGAATCTAGTGCTCGTCACCAGTAATAGTAATATTATATTTTTCAAGAAAGGCGTCCAGGCCTCCTTGAATTTTAGTAGTGAATCAACCCTTATAACATCATATGCAGAGAGATCTATAGTCTCACTGCTCTTACAGTAAAGAATCACTGTAGGTGATTATGAGTGAACCTTCTTTCCTCTAGATGTAGCCCCCTTGTCAACATTACAGGCCTAGGTGTAAAAAGATTATTATACAGATCTCTGTACTGTCCCTTCATATATTTGTACATTGTAATAAGATCGCCCCTAAGCGGTTGTTTTTCCAAACTGAATAACCCCAAGTTTGATCACCTGTCTTGGTATTGCAGACCCCCCAGTCCTCTAATAACCATGGTCGCTCTTCTCTGCACCCGCTCTAGTTCAGCTATGTCATTCTTATACACTGGAGCCCAAAACTGTACACAGTGTCTAAGTATGAACGCACTGGTGACTTGTACAGGGGCAAAACTATGTTCTCGTCATGAGCATCTATGTCCCTATTAATGCATCCCATTATTTGATTTGACTTGGCAGCAGCTGCCTGGCACTGGTCACTAAAGTCTAGATTGCCATCCCCCCATATACCTGACGCGCCCCCTGGGCCTGTGTGGTGCAGGGGAACCCGGAACCGGGCCTGTTGTAGAATGCTGGGGGTTGTAGTCTCCGTGTGGCGGTGACCCGGTCCGTGCCCAGGGTGGTCAAACCAGTGGCAGTCTTAATGTATAGCAAATGTCCGACTACGCCACCCGTGGATTGCGGTCAGTGGGGACTGCCGCTGCGCTGCCGACCGCTGAGGCTGATGTTGTTTGCGCAGCCGAGTATGGGATAACTCCCCACGGGAGAAGTATTGCCTCAGGGCAGCTAATGTGAGAGATGATGGGAGTGATGGTGTGAGGGTCTCAGTGCTAATGGTGCTGGTGCGGCAAGGAATCACAGAGACGTGAGGTGCAGTTCAGGGTCTTTACTGATGGTACAAGGCAGACTCTCCCGGGAGTACTGGCTAGTATAAGGGGCCTGGTCAGTCTGCGAGCAAGCAGGAGTTCCCCTGGCCAGGTGGAGTTGTAGGCCTCCCCATTTATCTGCACTCTTCCTGGCTACCTTGCTGTCAGCGGTTACAAGTAGCCCACGTCCCTGAGTATACCGTGTGGTGCTCACCCGTATGGCTGGTGACTTGGGGCCTTCTGTTAGCCTCCGCTCCTGGATGGCGGCGCTGGTCCCTTCTTTGTGACTGAGCCTCCGGGCTTCTATGGCCAGAGGACCTGGAATCCCCTGCCGGCTGGTTTCTGCTGCTGGGTATATATCAGTCCCCACAGCCTCGGACTCCTGTGTCCGGTTTTAGTAACTTCAGCCAGGGCGAGCTATATCTCTGCTCACAGCCCCTGGCCTTCAGCTGCTGCTCCTACAGAGCTTCTGTTCTCACTTTCCCTCTCCAGGCTCTGACTGCTCTGCTTGTTCTGCAGGCTCTGTCTCTCTTAATCCCGCCCCAGACCCAGTTTATAAGGGCAGATTCCTCCCCTCCCAGGTCTGGGCGGGCAGTGTTGCATGCTTAGGGCACCTGACCAGAGAAACCTCCCACTTGCTCTCAGACATAATATCTCTATTACTGTGGCAACCAGACCCCTGGGGTGTCACATTCCCCCCTAGTAAATTTTAGTACTCTGGGACTAAACACATTTTTAAAACATAATAACAGGGTATAAACAATAATACGATAACATATTTACAAGAAGCTTTAGTTCTTTAAAGGTCACGGCGTGTCCGCAACCGGGTGTCCATATCACCCAAGGTGAAGTTTTTGAAACAAGAGGGTGTCCATGTCACCCAAGGTGAAACTTTAAGCGAAGTAGGGGACCTGTCCAAAGCAAACCCCTTGCGTTGGCCTTGGGCGTGGCTGCAAGGGTAGACTAACTACTTTGGGCCGCAAGGAGGCCACGCCAGACAGGTTTTCTCTTCCGCGGCCGTCTTCGCAAGAAGCACCAAGGTGCAACTATCTACAAAACTGTTCCGGTTATCCAGCGTCCATAACCTGTTAGTCCATAAAAATCTGCAGGGTAACTGAGAAACATAATTAATAACAGGCAACAAACATAAACCATAAACAGTTAACAGATAAATTCACAGTGCATTAGTTTAGATTCTCCAGCGAGCGGGCATCTGACCTCTAGTGACTCTAGTGGACCTACGGAGCTCACTAACTGGTTCTGCACTACAGGGTGTAGGAGGTGTTATGGGTAAGCTGGGCAGCTGTCTGCGCACTCTTTGGCTCACTAGGGGCACGGCAGGCTCACTACTAGCAGAGGGTTGATCCTCCTGTACTGCTGGTGTGGACTCTTCTGCCTCTTGGGCCGGCTGCTCTTCCAGCTCTACCGGTTCCTCTGTAGGCACTTGCGGGGCTGGCTGGAGAAAGGTGAGGACGGGTACCACGACAGCGCCGTTTACTTGTGTCCAAGACCGAGGGAAGTCTCCGAGTATGGTACTGATCATTTCTTCCCTTTCCTCTGCGGGTTGAGGGTTTTCTTGTTCTTCTTCAGGGCTTTGCAGCTGCTCGGGACACTTCTTCAGGTGGTCTCTGGAGACAATGGCTGTGGTTTCTCCTCCATCCTTACTGATTACGCAGATTTTTGGGTTCTCATGGCTTGATGGCAGTACGGTGTACGGGTCCTTCTCCCACTGGTCGTCCAACTTGTGGAGCCACCTCTTCCTCTTCAAGACCTGCTCTCCAGGTACCAGGGGAACAGCGGGAGCATACTGGTTATAAGCCTTCTCTTGCCTTTCTCTAGCTTGAGACAGACTTCGCTCGACGCTCTCCTGTACTTTCCGATACTGCTGCTGCCGTTCTGTATCCCAGTCTGCCTCTGGCGAGGTGTCCTCAGGCGTCAGGACTCCCATATCCAGGTCAATAGGCAGCTTACCAGGTCTTGCTCTCATTAGGTAAGCCGGGGTACAGTTGGTGGAACCTACAGGGATGTGGTTATACAGGTCCACCAGATCGGGCAGTTTCTCAGGCCACAGACTGCGTTCTTCCAGGGGCAATGTTTTTAGCAGATCTATCACCACCTGGTTCATCTTCTCGCAGAGTCCATTAGTTTGAGGGTGATAGGGCGTTGTTCTTATCTTCTTGCAGCCATACAGGTTGCAGAACTCCTGGAAGACCTCCGCTTCGAAGGCTGGTCCTTGGTCGGTCAACACTTGGTCCGGGTACCCGTGTGGACGGCAGAAGTGCTGCTGGAAGGCTCTAGCTGCTGTTTGAGCCGTTAAGTCCTTGACCGGGACCACTACCAGGAACTGGGAGTAATGATCTACGATTGTGAGGGCGTAGACATACCCAGATCTGCTTGGAGCCAGTTTCACATGGTCCAGGGCTATCAGTTCCAGTGGCTGTCTGGTGATGATGGGCTGCAGGGGAGTCTTCTGGCTGGCTCGGTCTTTTCTTCTCAGGTGGCACGGGCCACAGTCTCTGCACCACCTCTCGATGGCTCCTCTCATGCCTACCCATAGAACCGTTCACGCAACAAGAACTCCAGCTTCTTCCATCCGAAATGCCCTGCTCCGTTGTGGTATGCCTCCAGAACCATAGCCGCGTCTCGTCTTGGGACCACTACCTGCCAGGTCAACTCATGTGTTCGAGAGTTAACCATTCTCCGGCACAGCTTCTCCCTGTAGAGGAACAGCTTACTTTTCTCCTTCCACAGTTGCTTGGTCTCCTCCGGAGCATCTGGGTCAAGATGGGCATCGGCCTGGGTCAGCATTTCCTTCACCAAATGGACTGCGGGATCACTGTCTTGCGTCTCCGCCCAGTTGTAGTGGGGCAAGGGATTGAACGTCACATAGCGCCTGTCCTTCACACGGTGGGAATACAGGGTAATCCCATGACGGTGGAACGCAGGGACCTCAACTTCTTCCAGATCTTCTGGATCTTCCCCTACGTCCGGTAAGTTCGGCATTCTAGACAGGGCATCCGCGTTGGCATTTGAGTGTCCTGCCCGGTATGTGATGGTGAATTCAAAGTTGGACAGGTGGGCCATCCATCTCTGTTCCAGGGCACCGAGCCTTGCAGTGTCGAGGTGTGTCAACGGGTTGTTATCCGTGTACACGGTGAATTTGGAGGAGGCAAGGTAATGCTTGAAACGTTCGGTCACTGACCACACTACTGCCAGGAACTCCAGCTTGAATGAGCTATAATTCTCAGGGTTCCTCTCCGTGGGCCGTAGCTTTCGGCTGGAGTAAGCGATTACCCGTTCTTTCCCTTACTGGATCTGGGACAGTACGGCTCCTAGCCCAATGTTGCTTGCGTCCGTGTGGAGGATAAAGGGCTGGCTGTAGTCTGGATATGCCAGGATTTCATCCCCCGTGAGGGCCATCTTCAGCTGGCAGAAGGACTCCTCTTCCAGCTTTTCCCACCTAAAGGGCAGCTTCTGGTTTTTGGCTTTCCGAGATTGACCTATCAGGAGGTCCTGCATAGGGGCTGCCATTTTGGTGAAACCGGGAATGAATCTTCGGTAGTAGCCTACCAACCCGAGGAACTGCCGCACTTCCTTTATGCTGGAGGGTCTTGGCCAGTCCTTAATCACGGTGATCTTATCAGGGTCAGGAGCCACTCCGTCAGCACTCACCACGTGTCCCAGGTATTGCACCTTTGGTTTCAGGAGGTGACACTTGGAGGGTTTCACCTTTAGGCCGTAGTTTGCCAGAGCTTCGAACACTTCTGCCAGGTGTTTCAGGTGGTTCTTGTAGGTCTTGGAATAGACGATGACATCGTCCAGGTATAACAGGACCGTCTCGAAGTTCCGGTGTCCCAGACAGCATTCCATCAACCGTTGGAAGGTTCCTGGTGCGTTGCAGAGCCCGAACGGCATACAGTTAAATTCGCTGAGACCCATCGGGGTGGTGAATGCGGTCTTCTCCCGGTCCGCCTCTGCTACAGGAACCTGCCAGTACCCGCTAGTGAGATCCAAAGTAGAGAAGAAGTTAGCAGATTTTAATGCAGCTAAGGACTCTTCTATCCTTGGTAACGGGTACGCATCTTTGTGTGTGATACGGTTGACCTTCCTGTAGTCTACACACATTCTCATGGTGTTGTCTTTCTTTTTCACTAAGACTAGTGGAGCTGCCCAGGGGCTACAGCTGTCCCTGATTACCCCAGCCTCCTTCATGTCTCTAAGCATCCCCTTGGCGTGTTGGTAGTGTACCGGGGGTACGGGTCGGTATCTCTCCTTTATGGGAGGATGGTCTCCCGTGGGGATGTGGTGTTCTACCCCCTTTACTCGCCCAAAGTCTAGCGGGTGTTTACTAAACACTCTCTCGTACTCTCGAACCACCCGATAGACTCCCTGTTTCTGGTGTGAGGGAGTGGAGTCAGTACCCAAATGCAGTTGCTGACACCAGTCCTCCATTGGTTTCTTAGAGCCGTTACCTTCCTCTGGTTGAGATGGAGGCAAGGGTTCCACGGCCTGTACAGAATTCTGGTTTATGGTGAACAATTTGGCTAGCGTGGCATACCGGGGCAGGTATACTTCTCTCTCCCCGATATTTATGATGTGAACGGGCACCCTCGCATGGCGTACATCGACCACCCCCCGTGCCGTCAAAATGGTGGGCCTACTGTCTGAGTAGACGGGTTCTACCATTGCTTGGTAGTCTCTACCTCTTAGACCAATAGCTGCCCGGCACCAAATCATCATCTCACTTTTTGGGGGCATGGCAATAGGGAACGGGTCACACATTCTCACGCTACCTATCTCACCACCAGATAGTTCCACCTGTTGCCGCTTCATCAGTGCCCGGATCTCTTTTTGGAGCACACGCTGCTGGCCGGAACTGGCGTTCTTGGCAACCTGCTGTAAAATGAGAATCACCTCTGCAAGACAATTTTCAATCACATTAGTTCCCAAGGTTATTCTAGGGTGACTCTCATGACGGTCTATGTCCACTATAATCAGTCCTTGTGCCACCAGTTCGACTTTACCGATCTTAATGGTCACCTCTTTGAATCCCACCTACGGCACGGGCTGACCATTGCTGGCGATGATACTCAGGTCGTCATCTGGGTAGCGGGTTATGTCCGAGTCATTCCAGTACTGTTTAAAGTGCACGTACGGGATGGTGGTCACCTGTGACCCAGTGTCTAGTAGGGCACTCATAGGAATGCCATCCAGTACCACAAGCAAGATTGGACGTCCCCCTACGTATTTATCACGCCAGTTTGATGGGCCCGATGGTCTTATGCCTGGGGGTTGCCCCTCTACCCCAGGTTGTGCCCGTTTAAATGACAGTACCTTGCCACATATCCGGGTTGATTGCAGCGGCGGCAGATGGGTCGTCCGTCCTCGTTGTATCTGTCGCTGGGTCTTCCTCTGGCCGGTGGGGTCCTCCTCAGTTGGCGCCACGGGACGTCCTCCGGTCCGGATGCCAGCTGGATCTTTCCTGGAGAAGAGACCTGTAAAGACTGCACAGTTCTGGTTAGCGCGGCAACGCTCTTAGTCAGCTCTTGGACCTGATGGTGCAGGTCTGTAGCCGGGTCACTGTTTAAAGCCTGCGCATCAGCTCCCACAGGCCCTGCAGACAAGGGCGCCGTCTCCTGGTGGTAAGTGATAGCAGGGCGCCTGTGGGTCACAGCGCCACCTGGTGCCGGTTCTCGGAGCCTGTCCTTGAACTGTGCAAAGTCCAGGTCAGGGTCCTGTAAGGCCATTGCCCGCAACTGGGTTCGGTGGGCATTGCACAGTAGACCCTCAATAAATTGTTCAGTCAACAGCTTATCTTCGTTTCCCACGCTGTCAGGGTCTGCCTGCTTAATGGCTCTCAGGGCCTCTTGTAGGTTTAGAGCATAGTCTCTTATACTCTCATGTGCCCGCTGTTTACACCCGTAAAATCTGAGCTTTATTTCGGCTGAGGTGCGGGTATCAAATGTGTCTTTCAGCCGGGCTAGTATTTCTCTGACAGTCCTCTTCCTGCCAGGTGGCAAGGACTTTACCTCCCTTTGGGCTGCCCCGATTAATTGGGCCACCAGGATGCTCACTTTTTGCTCTTCTGTGAGGGGGTACACCTGGAAGAGGCTATCCAGTCTTTCTCTAAAGTCATTTAGAGTATGTGACTCCCCTGAGTACTGGGGTAGCCAGGTTGCCCCCGGGATATAGGGCATGGTGAATGGCATGACTGCTGCAGCGGTTGCGCGGGCGGTGGCTGTGGCAGTGGAGCTCCCCTCGGTATCCGGCATCCTCCTCCCCCCTAGTGGACCGTGGCCTACCTTGCGATGCTCTTCTTCCGTAGGCCGCGGCTCCGCAGTTGATCGTCGGGGTTGAGGACCTGGCGTCGCGCTCCGATGACGTCAGCGTCGCTCTTCCTCCCTTCCAGGACCTTGCGCAGCGTCGGAGCGTGGGGCGGAGCTTCGGATCTCGCGCGCTTTCGGCGTCCACGCCCCTCTTCTTCCCGTGCGGCGTCCCGAAGATGGCGTCCGAAGGCGGGAAGCAGCTGCGGATGGCGGGAAGAAGGCAGAAGACGGCGGGAAACGGTCCAAGATGGTGTCTGATGGCGGGAATCGGCTCCGGATGGCGGGAAACGACTCCGAACGGCGGGAAACTTCACCACAGGTAAGTATAAAAGTCTCTTTTTCAGGCACGCAGTACCCGGTGCTTGCGGGCACGAAATCCTGCCGACTACGCCAAAGTTGACGCGCCCCCTGGGCCTGTGTTGTGCAGGGGAACCCGGAACCGGGCCTGTTGTAGAATGCTGGGGGTTGTAGTCTCCGTGTGGTGGTGACCCGGTCCGTGCCCAGGGTGGTCAAACCAGTGGCAGTCTTAATGTATAGCAAATGTCCGACTACGCCACCCGTGGATTGCGGTCAGTGGGGACTGCCGCTGCGCTGCCGACCGCTGAGGCTGATGTTGTTTGCGCAGCCGAGTATGGGATAACTCCCCACGGGAGAAGTATTGCCTCAGGGCAGCTAATGTGAGAGATGATGGGAGTGATGGTGTGAGGGTCTCAGTGCTAATGGTGCTGGTGCGGCAAGGAATCACAGAGACGTGAGGTGCAGTTCAGGGTCTTTACTGATGGTACAAGGCAGACCCTCCCGAGAGTACTGGCTAGTATAAGGGGCCTGGTCAGTCTGCGAGCAAGCAGGAGTTCCCCTGGCCAGGTGGAGTTGTAGGCCTCCCCGTTTATCTGCACTCTTCCTGGCTACCTTGCTGTCAGCGGTTACAAGTAGCCCACGTCCCTGAGTATACCGTGTGGTGCCCACCCGTATGGCTGGTGACTTGGGGCCTTCTGTTAGCCTCCGCTCCTGGATGGCGGCGCTGGTCCCTTCTTTGTGACTGAGCCTCCGGGCTTCTATGGCCAGAGGACCTGGAATCCCCTGCCGGCCGGTTTCTGCTGCTGGGTATATATCAGTCCCCACAGCCTCGGACTCCTGTGTCCGGTTTTAGTAACTTCAGCCAGGGCGAGCTATATCTCTGCTCACAGCCCCTGGCCTTCAGCTGCTGCTCCTACAGAGCTCCTGTTCTCACTTTCCCTCTCCAGGCTCTGACTGCTCTGCTTGTTCTGCAGGCTCTGTCTCTCTTAATCCCGCCCCAGACCCAGTTTATAAGGGCAGATTCCTCCCCTCCCAGGTCTGGGCGGGCAGTGTTGCATGCTTAGGGCACCTGACCAGAGAAACCTCCCACTTGCTCTCAGACATAATATCTCTATTACTGTGGCAACCAGACCCCTGGGGTGTCACATACCCATGTCTTGTCCAGTGACAGTTCCACCCAGTGTTTTACCATTTAGTACATAATTGTACATTTCATTTCCTCGGCCCAAGTGCATGACCTTACATTTATCTACATTAAACTTATTATGACATCATTGATAAATGGAAAGTGACATCATCGGTCCCATTTGAACTGGTGGACAGCATGTTTGAAAAAAAAAGGAAATATGGCATTTATGTTCCTGATGTGCTCGCATTGTGGGTTTTTTGCCACTTTTTTTGGTGTTTTTCATTTAAAAAATGCAAAAAAAACGTTTTTCCTTGCAATTGCATGGCATTTTTGACTCTTTGTAACTTACTGGGGCAACTCATCAAGCATTTTTTGTCAGTTTTCTGGTGTAAAACTACTTTCAAATGTCGGAAAATTTTAGCGAAAGTCAAACTATTATACCAGTCCTGGTCAACTATGCCAGCTTTTTTGAGCTGGGGAGAAGGAGTTCGGCAAAGTGTGCCCAACAAATTCATCATAATTTACAGCAAAATAGCGCACTCCTGTAATATTTCTGTTGGTGGCACAGGACAGTTAAAAAATGTGCCAAATTCATTAAGTGGTGGAGGAATCTCAATGAATTTGGTGCATCTTGCTCCAGCGCATAGTTCTTTAAGATTGAAGTGCAAGATGCCAGTGTTGATGAATTGGTGCCAGTGTGTTTTAGGACCTGCATTTTTTTCTAGTTGCGTTAAAAGCCATGTGATTTATTGAATATGTAGTTTCAAAATTTCTCATAGAATCACTCAGGCTGTAATGTAAAAAATGAAAAAAATATATACACAATCATAGAATATGAGAGTAAAGTGAAAAAAAAAATCAACAAAAAAAAAACAGAAGAAAAACAGCTCACCACACTGCAGATGATTTCACAGCCTCAGCCTCAATGTCCTGGTAGGTGCCCGTCCTTCACGTCTTGCCAGCAAACAATCCAAAGAATATATATTAATAGGAAAAGACGGCACCGCATACCAGTCAATAAAATTCCAAAGTGCTTGTTTATTAATCCATGATTAAATGATGGAATACAGCCACATCATGCGAAGACAACTGACGTTTCTGGTGCTACTACGACCTTAATCATAGAATACTTAAATGGAAGAAGTTTGGGACCACCAGAAGCCCTCCTAGACCTGGCCGTCCAACCAAACTGAGCAATCGTTGGAGAAGAACCTTGGTGAGAGAGGTAAAGAAGAACCCCAAGATCACTGTGGCTGAGCTCCAGAGATGCAGTAGGGAGATGGGAGAAAGTTCCACAAAGTCAACTATCACTGCAGCCCTCCACCAGTCGGGCCTTTATGACACAGTGGCCCGACGGAAGCCTCTCCTCAGTTCAAGACATATGAAAGCCCGCATAGAGTTTGCTCAGAAACACATGAAGGACTCCCAGACTATGAGAAATAAGATTCTCTGGTCTGATGAGACAAAGATGGTACTTTTTGGTGATAATTCTAAGTGGTTTGTGTGGAGAAAACCAGGCACTGCTCATCACCTGTCCAATACAATCCCAACAGTGAAACATGGTGGTGGCAGTACCATGCTATGGGGAGTTTTCAGCTGCAGGGACAGGACGACTGGTTGCAATTGAAGAAAACATGAATGCAGACAAGTACAGAGATATCCTGGATGAAAACCTCTTCCATAGTACTCTGGACCTCAGACTTGGCCGAAGGTTCACCTTCCAACAAAACAATGAACCTAAGCACACAGCTAAAATAACAAAGGAATGGTTTCAGAACAACTCTGTGACCTTTCTTGACTGGCCCAGCCAGAGCCCTGACCTAAACCCAATTGAGCATCTCTGGAGAGACCTGAAAATGGCTGTCCACCAACGTTCACCATCCAACTTGACGGAACTGGAGAGGATCTGCAAGGAAGAATGGCAGAGGATCCCCAAATTCAGGTGTGAAAAACTTGTTGCATCATTCCCAAGAAGTCTCATGGCTGTACTAGCTCAAAAGGGTGCTTCTACTCAATACTGAGCAAAGGGTCTGAATACTTATGACCATGTGATATTTCAGTTTTTCTTTTTTAATAAATTTGCAAAAATTTCTACATTTCTGGGTTTTTTTCAGTCAAGATGGGGTGCAGGGTGTACTTTAACCCCTTAAGCCCCGCGGGTGGTTTGCACGTTAATGACCGGGCCAATTTTTACAATTCTGACCACTGTCACTTTATGAGGTAATTACTCTGGAACGCTTCAACGGATCCCCCTGATTCTGAGATTGTTTTTTCGTGACATATTGTACTTCATGATTGTGGAAAAACTTCTTCGATATCATTTGCGTTTATTTGTGAAAAAAATGGAAATTTGGTGAAAATTTTGAAAATTTTGCATTTTTCAAAATTTGAATTTTTAAGCCCTGAAATCAGAGCGATATGTCACACAAAAGAGTTAATAAATAACATTTCCCACATGTCTACTTTACATCAGCACAATTTTGGAACCAAAATTTTTTTTTGTTAGGGAGCTATAAGGGTTAAAAGTTGACCAGCGATTTCTCATTTTTCCAACAAAATTTACAAAACCATTTTTTTAGGGACCACATCACATTTGAAGTCACTTGGAGAGGTCTTTTTGACAGAAAATACCCAAAAGTGACACCATTCTAAAAACTGCACCCCTCAAGGTGCTCAAAACCACATTCAAGAACTTTATTAACCCTTCAGGTGCTTCACAGGAATTTTTTGAATGTGGAAGAAAAAAATGAACATTTAACTTTTTTCACAAAAATGTTACTTTAGACCCAATTTTTTTTATTTTCACAGGGGTAACAAGAAAAAATGGACCCCAAAATTTGTTGTGCAATTTCCCCTGGGCATGCAGATACCCAATATTTGGGGAAAAAACACTGTTTGGGCGCACGGCAGGGCTCAGAAGGGAAGCAGCGCCATTTGACTTTTTGATTGTAAAATTTGCTTGAATAATTAGCGGACTCCATGTTGTGTTTGGAGAGCCCCTGTGTGCCCAAACTTTGGAGCTCCCCCACAAGTGACCCCATTTTGGAAACTAGACCCCTCAAGGCACCTTTATAGATGCATAGTGAGCACTTGGAACCCCCAGGTGCTTCACAAATTGATTCGTAAAAATGAAAAAGTGAAAAAAAAAACACTTTTTCATTTTTACGAATCAATTTGTGAAGCACCTAGAGGTTCCAAGTGCTCACTATGCATCTAGATAGGTGCCTTGGGGGGTCTAGTTTCCAAAATGGGGTCACTTGTGGGGGAGCTCCAATGTTTGGGCACACAGGGACTCTCTAAATGCAACATGGTATCCGCTAACAAATTGAATGGAAAATCGGCTCAAATTGTTAGCGGACACCACATTGCGTTTGGAGAGCCCCTCTGTGCCCAAACTTTGGAGCTCCCCCACAAGTGACCCCATTTTGGAAACTAGACCCCCCAAGGCACCTTTATAGATGCATAGTGAGCACTTGGAACCCCCAGGTGCTTCACAAATTGATTCGTAAAAATGAAAAAGTGAAAAAAAAAACACTTTTTCATTTTTACGAATCAATTTGTGAAGCACCTAGGGGTTCCAAGTGCTCACTATGCATCTAGATAGGTGCCTTGGGGGGTCTAGTTTCCAAAATGGGGTCACTTGTGGGGGAGCTCCAATGTTTGGGCACACAGGGACTCTCTAAATGCAACATGGTATCCGCTAACAAATTGAATGGAAAATCGGCTCAAATTGTTAGCGGACACCACATTGCGTTTGGAGAGCCCCTCTGTGCCCAAACTTTGGAGCTCCCCCACAAGTGACCCCATTTTGGAAACTAGACCCCCCAAGGCACCTTTATAGATGCATAGTGAGCACTTGGAACCCCCAGGTGCTTCACAAATTGATTCGTAAAAATGAAAAAGTGAAAAAAAAAACACTTTTTCATTTTTACGAATCAATTTGTGAAGCACCTAGGGGTTCCAAGTGCTCACTATGCATCTAGATAGGTGCCTTGGGGGGTCTAGTTTCCAAAATGGGGTCACTTGTGGGGGAGCTCCAATGTTTGGTCACACAGGGACTCTCTAAATGCAACATGGTATCCGCTAACAAATTGAATGGAAAATAGGCTCAAATTGTTAGCGGACACCACATTGCGTTTGGAGAGCCCCTCTGTGCCCAAACTTTGGAGCTTGCCCACAAGTGACCCCATTTTGGAAACTAGACCCCCCAAGGCACCTTTCTAGATGCATAGTGAGCACTTGGAACCCCCAGGTGCTTCACAAATTGATTCGTAAAAATGAAAAAGTGAAAAAAAAAACACTTTTTCATTTTTATGAATCAATTTGTGAAACACCTGGGGTTCCAAGTGCTCACTATGCATCTAGATAGGTGCCTTGGGGGGTCTAATTTCCAAAATGGGGTCACTTGTGGGGGAGCTCCAATGTTTGGGCACACAGGGACTCTCCAAATGCAACATGATATCCGCTAACAAATTGAGCCGACAATTTGTTAGCGGATATCATGTTGCATTTGGAGAGTCCCTGTGTGCCCAAACATTGGAGCTTCCCCACAAGTGACCCCATTTTGGAAACTAGACCCCCCAAGGCACCTATCTAGATTCATAGTGAGCACTTGGAACCCCAGGTGCTTCACAAATTGATTCATAAAAATGAAAAAGTGTTTTTTTTTTCACTTTTTCATTTTTACAAATCAATTTGTGAAGCACCTGGGGGTTCCAAGTGCTCACTATGCATCTAGATAGGTGCCTTGGGGGGTCTAGTTTCCAAAATGGGGTCACTTGTGGGGGAGCTCCAATGTTTGGGCACACAGGGGCTCTCCAAACGCAACATGGCGTCCACTAACAATTTGAGCCGATTTTCCATTCAATTTGTTAGCGGACACCATGTCGCGTTTGGAGAGCCCGTGATGTGCCTAAACAGTGGAGCTCCCCCACAAGTGTCCCCACTTTGGAAACTATACCCCTCAAGGATTTTATTAAGGTGTATAGTGAACATTTTGAACCCAGAGGTACGGCACAGAATTTGTTTACATTAGGTCATCATATTGAATAAGTTGTCATTATTCTTGAGCGCAAGTGCTCGCTACTTGAGTTTGCATCGAGTACTCAGGTATGCACCATGTACAGCGTGTGCTCGAGTGACATGCTCGAGTCCCTGCTCCGCATGTTTCACGGTTATTAGACACCCAAAAAAAAACATGCGGGGATCGCTCGTGCATGGCAGGCAATCCCCGTAAAGTTTTTTGGCCGCGAAGCATATGGGGCAGAGACTCGAGCATGTCACTCAAATACCCACGATACTCAATGCATACCAGAGCACCCGATGCAAACTCAAGTAGCGAGCACTTGCTCTCAACACTAGTCGCCATATCGTCTTTTTTTCTTACTTTTGAAAAAAATCCCAACCCCAGCCCTAACCCTAGCACAACCCTAGCCCTAGCACAACCCTAGCCCTAGCACAACCCTAGCCCCAGCACAACCCTAGCCCCAGCACAACCCTAGCCCCAGCACAACCCTAGCCCCAAACCCAGCCCTAACCCTAGCCCAATCCTAACCCAAGAGTTTATTTTTGACGCCGTTCCTTGTGCGGTATAAGTGATTAGACGACTTTATTCTTCGGGTCGGTGTGATTACAGCAATGCCAGAATCATATGGGGTTTTTATGACTGACAGCTGTCACACACTAAAAGATGCATTTTTTGTAAAATCTAGTTTTTGCATCGCCATATTTTGAGAGCTATAATTTTTCCAGATTTTGGCAGACAGTCATGTGATGGCTCGTTTTTTGCGGGATGACTTGCCGTTGTTATTGGTGCCATTTTCAGGCACGTGACATTTTTTGATCGCTTTCTATTCCGATTTTTGGGAGGCAGAATAAACAAAAACCAACAATTCAGGAATTGTTTTTTTTTTTTTTTTTTATTCTGTTCCGCGTGTGGTAAAATTGATGAGGTAACTTTATTCTTCGGGTCAGTACGTTTACAGCGGTACCACATTTGTATCATTTTTCTATGTTTTGGCGCTTATACACAATAAAAGCTATTTTATAGAAAAAAATATTTTTTAGCATCGCTTTATTCTGAGAGCTATAACTTTTTTATTTTTCGGCTGATGGAGCTGTATGGCAGCTTGTTTTTTGCGGGACGAGATGATGTTTTCAGCGGTATAATTTTTATTTATATGCGTCTTTTTGATCGCGTGTTATTCCACTTTTTGTTTGGCGGTATGGTGATAAAGCATTGTTTTTTGCTTCGTTTTTTTTTTTTTTTTTTTTTTACCGTGTTCACTGAAGGGGTTAACTAGTGGGACAGTTTTATAGGTCAGGTTGTTCCGGACGCGGCGATACCAAATATGTGTACTTTTATTGTTTTGTTTTGTTTTTTTTTATAATAATATTTATTGATGGGTACATTATATTTTTATTTTTGGTGTATTATTTTTTTTATTTTTTTATAATATTTTTGCACATTTTTTTTTTTTCCACTTTCACACAGTTTATACACTTTATTACTTTGTCCCACTCTGGGACTTTCACTTTTTTTTTTCTGATCGCCTGCATGGCACAGGAATGAAGCACCATCCCTATGCCATGAAGGCTGTCAGAAGTGCACAGTGTGAAGATTGCTTGGAGATGCACTGCGCATGCCCAAGCAATCTTCCTGCTCTGTGGTGACCCGGATGTTGTCATGACGACATCGGGTCGTCATGGCAACACCCGGGAAGCCTTTGCAGACTGCGCTGGAAGCCGGAAGAGGAGGTGAGTATCGCCGATCACCTCCCCTTGCCCCCGCAATGCCGCGATCGACTTCGATCGACTTCGATCGCAGCATCGCGGGGGTTAATGTGCTGGGAGAGGTGCAGGACCGCTCCCTGCACATAGTACCGGGTGTCAGCTGTGACAATCAGCTGACACCCGGCGGCGATCGCGCCCGCACAGCCTGTGTGCGCGCGCGATCGCCATGACGTACTAATACGGGTCTGGCTCTTAAGTCCCAGGGCACAGACGCGTATTAGTACGTCAGATGTTATTAAGGGGTTAATGAGAAAAAAAATGAACTTTTTAGAATTTACCAAATGGCTGCAATGAAACAAAGAGTGAAAAATTTAAAGGGGTCAGAATGCTTTCCATACCCACTGTATATTCTCTGAAAAAAAAATTCAAACAACATCTGGCTTGAAACAGAAAATCACAAAAAAATGCGTTTAATCAGAGGTGTATGAGACAATCAGCTATGGAGAGGACCAGGGACACAGTATAATGGAGGAGGAGGTGCCCCAAATAGTCACAAAAGCTGGAGGGAATGGTGGTCCCAAGTGGAAGTGTCACGGGGATACCGCGGCAGAGTGGGGTCAGACGATCGCAGTGTCTGGTGACACATACATCTGGAGTAGTTAGAACGGCTTCACTGCCCTATTAGCAGTCTGGCTTTATTTGCTCTGGTGCTGCAAGGGTTAAACTGCTTAGTTGGACTCCGGGAGTTCTCTGTCTTGGTTGTATCAGCTGTTCTGAGTTTGTTACTCCCTGCAGGTATAAGAACCCTCTTCTTGGCTTCTGATATTGCCAGTGATAGTTTTAACACTTCCTGGTTTGACATTGTTAGAGTGTGCAGAGTTTGTAGCAGACCATTGGAGTTGTATTCAGAAGATTTCTGTGCAGATTTGGTTTGTGTGATTCCTCCTAATCCTCTTCTCATTTTTTTTTTTTTCCCACCTATTCCTTCCTTTTTTCCAACTCGGTTGTTTAGTGTTTTTGTATGATTGTGATTTTCTTTTATCCCTGTCTGTTTACCCTTGTCTGTCTACTTTCTGTTATCCTATACACTTATGTCTCATACTTCCCTGGGTGGGGAAGGGAACACATAAGTGTTATTATAGGAGCATAGCGAGGTACGGGACCCTGGCATCTCCACCAGCAGGCGCAATCCGGGGAACAGGGATAGCCTAGGGTTCCTCTAGCTCGAGGGACAGGGTTGGAGCCCATTGTCCCTGGCAATAACGTGACAGGAAGTCATAGAACATAAAGAGAATACCGTATTTTTCAGACTATAAGACAAACCGGACCATAAGACGCACCTCAAATTTTGAGGTGGAATATAGGAAAAAAACATTTTTTATAAGATGGGGTCCGTCTTATAGTCTGAATAGGTATGGTATCTTACCTGGGGGGGGGTGGAGCGAGGGTCACAGGAGGCAGGGTCTCTCAGGAAGCCGGTGCTCCAGCAGCGGGGAGTTGCGGTGGAGCAGGATCGCAGGGCCCTCCGTTCCCTCCCTCAGGAACCTGGAGGATGCAGTTTAAGAGGTGAGATGGCTGAGGCCTGGTGCCTGGCTGGGGGCTGATGTCTGGCTGAGGCCTGGTGCCTGGCTGAGACCCGGTGCCTGGCTGGGGCCCGATGCCTGGCTGAGGGCCGATTCCTGGCTGGTGGCCGGTGTCTAATTGGGGGCCAGTGAGCGACGTGGCACAGCGGCGTGCGCTGCTTTCCGGTGTGCACAGCCATCTTCCTGAAGCTGTGATACAGGAAAATGGCCGCCCGAGCTACCAGTCTCAGCCGGCTCGGGCGGCCATTTTCCTGTAGATGACAGGTTCAGGAAGATGGCCGTGCACACCGGCCCCGAAGCAGACACTGGCACCAACCCTCAGGCAGACACCAGGCCGCAGCATCTCACCTATTCTGTTGCCGCCGCTGCCGGGTTCCTGAACGAGGGAGGGAGGGAATGGAGGCCCTGCGATCCCGCTCCACCGCCACAACTATCAGGTGCGCTCTACTTTCGGACCATAAGACGCACCCCCCATTTTCCTCCCAAATTTGGGGGGGGGGGAGTGCGTCTTATGGTCCGAAAAATATGGTATCTTCCAAAGACTTGGAAGGAGAGAAAGTAGAAGTGGTAGAGGTAGGGAGAAAATGGAGAACATATTAGGGAAGATTTGGATAACTGTCTAAAACCTCACTTATTTTTTGCATAATAAAATTAACAATTTTTTCATCAGTGTGCTGGATCCAATTTTCTTTCATTTTTCTTCCATTTGTCCATTTTTACAATCAGTGTGACATCCATTCCTCTCATATGAAAAAAAAAATCCAAGCTTCTCTTACCCATTAAGCACTGGTATGACACACAGATGGCATCCAGGTGCTGTCCAATTCTTTTATGGATTTCTATGGGTGAGTTTCATGCATTACTCAGATCAAAAGCGAACATGTCTCAGTTTTTTCTCTACGCACGGACAAGAAACCACGGATATGTGAGCAGCTCCATAAACGATAATGGGTACGTGTTCTGTCCGTGATATTCGGTTACGTACATGAAAAGTGGAAGTCTGGATGAGACCTAAAAGAAAGACTGCTTTTACTGCTAATAGCAATCAATCACAGCACAGCCTCCATTTACTATCCCCATAATTAAACCTACGGGGTGATTGCTTGCTATGGGCAAGAAAAACAGTTTCCTTTTTTGACACTTATCATAAATCTGCACCATTGTTTTACTTACAAGAGCATTGGAGCGTTGTTTCAATAATGTTGCTGATAGTTTATATTTACTTTGTTTTCTTTATTATCTATATTGTTTCAGAGCAAATGAGAATGTTTATTCAGTTTTCCCATCATTACAACAACTGAAAGGAATAACAATATAGGGTGATACATTTTAGTATTTATTGTACATAAAATAAAATAACGATTTCAACCCCATATGTTATTCCTCTCAAAAGCAAAATATGGCAACGCTACTGTATATGACAGAAGGGAAAAGAAAAAGAAAAACTATGTTCACTCAGTAACTTATAAACATCTCCCTGTATAACCTGATGTAGTAAACCAGATAGTTTTATTTATTTATGTTTGTTTTTATTTATTTATTTATATCCCTTTAGAACACGTTCAGTATTTGGTCAGTATTTTACATCAGTATTTGTAAGCCAAAACCAGGAGTGGGTGATAAATACAGAAGTGGTGACGTGTTTCTATTATACTTTTCCTCTGATTGTTCCACTCCTGATTTTAGCTTAAAAATACTGATGGAAAATACTGACCAAATACTGATAGTGTGAACGTGGCCTAAAAGGCGTGAGTTCCAGCTTTTCCAGGCAGACAAAATTGATATGTGTCATGTGTCATCTTGTATAATGCCACCTATATTTTAGCATTTATTTCCAGATTAACCATATGTTTGCCAAACTCAAGCAAAACTTAGATTCCGTTTAAGGGGTAAAGTATCAATAGGATCAACCCTCCTAAGCCGTCTATATGGGCATACAGTCATAGGAAGCTGAATAAAATGATACCTTGATATCTGCAATCAGATGTCTTATTCCAGAGAAATCCACATATTTCTTAATATGTAAATGAGCTGTTAAGATCTATGGGCCGGACATACAGTGGTGGCCAAAAGTATTGGCACCCCTGCAATTCTGTCAGATAATACTCAGTTTCTTCCTGAAAATGATTGCAATCACAAATTCTTTGGTATTATTATCTTCATTAAATTTGTCTTCAATGAAAAAACACAAAAAGAATTGTCCTAAAGCCAAATTGGATACAATTCCACACCAAACCTAAAAAAGGGGGTGGACAAAAGTATTGGCACTGTTTGAAAAATCATGTGATGCTTCTCTAATTCGAGTAATTAACAGCACCTGTAACTTACCTGTGGCACCTAACAGGTGTTGGCAATAACTAAATCACACTTGCAGCCAGTTAACATGGATTAAAGTTGACTCAACCTCTGTCCTGTGTTCTTGTGTGTACCACATTGAGCATGGAGAAAAGAAAGAAGACCAAAGAACTGTGTGAGGACTTGAGAAACCAAATTGTGAGGAAGCATGAGCAATCTCAAGGCTACAAGTCCATCTCCAAAGACCTGAATGTTCCTGTGTCTTCCGTTCGCAGTGTCATCAAGAAGTTTAAAGCCAATGGCACTGTGGCTAACCTCCCTAGATGTGGACGGAAAAGAAAAATTGACGAGAGATTTCAACACAAGATTGTGCGAATGGTGGATAAAGAACCTCGACTAACATCCAAACAAGTTCAAGCTGCCCTGCAGTCCGAGGGTACAACAGTGTCAACCCGTACTATCCGTCGGCATCTGAATGAAAAGGGACTGTATGGTAGGATACCCAGGAAGATCCCACTTCTTACCCCGAGACATAAAAAAGCCAGGCTGGAGTTTGCCAAAACTTACCTGAGAAAGCCTAAAACATTTTGGAAGAATGTTCTCTGGTCAGATGAGACAAAAGTAGAGCTTTTTGGGAAAAAGCATCAACATAGAGTGTACAGGGAAAAAAAAGAGGCATTCAAAGAAAAGAACACGGTCCCTACAGTCAAACATGGCGGAGGTTCCCTGATGTTTTGGGGTTGCTTTGCTGCCTCTGGCACTGGACTGCTTGACCGTGTGCATGGCATTATGAAGTCTGAAGACTACCAACAAATTTTGCAGCATAATGTAGGGCCCAGTGTGAGAAAGCTGGGTCTCCCTCAGAGGTCATGGGTCTTCCAGCAGGACAATGACCCAAAACACACTTCCAAAAGCACTATAAAATGGTTTGAGAGAAAGCACTGGAGACTTCTAAGGTGGCCAGCAATGAGTCCAGACCTGAATCCAATAGAACACCTGTGGAGAGATCTCAAAATGGCAGTTTGGAGAAGGCACCCTTCAAATATCAGGGACCTGGAGCAGTTTGCCAAAGAAGAATGGTCTACAATTCCAGCAGAGCATTGTAAGAAACTCATTGATGGTTACCGGAAGCGGATGTTCGCAGTTATTTTGGCTAAAGGTTGTGCAACCAAGTATTAGGCTGAGGGTGCCAATACTTTTGTCTGGCCCATTTTTGGAGTTTTGTGTGAAATGATCAATGATTTGATTTTTGCTTCATTCACTTTTGTGTTTTTTCCTTGCAAGCAAATTAAATGAAGATAATAAGACCAAAGAATTTGTGATTGCAATCATTTTCAGGAAGAAACTGAGTATTATCTGACAGAATTGCAGGGGTGCCAATACTTTTGGCCACCACTGTAGATCTCCCTGAGAATTTTCCTCTAGGGAATATTATAAATGAAGGGGGAAGGGGTTACCAGTGTGAGACATGTAATGACAGTCTGCTCTCCTGATCTACTTGTCTCACACTGGTAATGCCTCCTTTCATCTATAATAATCTCTGGAGGCAGATTCTCAGGGAGATCTATGTCCGTCCCATAGATCTTAACAGCTCATTTACATATTAAGAAAAATGAGGATTTGTCTGGAATAAGACATCGGATCTCAGATTTCAAGGTGTAATTTTATTCAGCTTCCTATGACCCACATGCCCATTTAGACTGTTAGGAGAGTTGATCCTACTGACAGATATCCTTTAATTAAATCCCATTGTTGTCACTGTGTTCTCTACATATGAAGCAATGTGCTAATTCCCCCGCTAGAGGCAATATCATCTATTATATGACAGGATAACAGAGCTGACAATTAAAAGTTTTATTTAAAGGTACAGTAATGTAACTACCACACATTGCCGTATGACTGGTGCAAAATGGGGATAAAACAAAATAACCGATTTGCTCAAAATGACGTCGTTTTCCATTAAAATGTATCCAATTTCAGATGAATAATTTACTACATAAAATCAAGAATAATGGCTGTGTAGAGTGTATTACCGGACGCACAATAGAGGTGAGGTCACATGCTTATGTATTTGCATATAAATTCCCACGTAGGCCATAAATCCCTATTGATTAGGTAACATAAATGCTCCTACTGTGTGTTTGTGATGCAAATGCTGCTGGTGGTGAGTAAAACGTACGGACGTGTATTCACTGAGTATTTCATAGAGCCCTTTTAATCTAAAAGTGACATTTATAACGCCATTGAACCTTATTTATCTACAGTCTAAAGAAAAATCCACAAATAAATATCTGGTTTAATGTGGAATTTTAAGTGCTAATTGCTTGGAGTTTATGGCAGCCCTAATAATATACTATATGTTGAGAGTGGGTTGTGAAGGACACTTAACTCCTTTAGGTCCGATGGTATTTTATACCACAGTACCCGATTGTGCATCCAGCTGGAAAGAGAAATCATATTATACCTTGAAGGGTACGCACATAAAAAACCACCATAGCAAATTTTTGTTTATTTTAACCCCTTACGGACGGAGCCAAGTCTTGTTTTCACGCTTTAGTTGTCTCCTCCCCTTCTTCCAAGAGCCATAACTTTTTTATTTTCCCATCAACAAAGCGGTATGAGGGCTTGATTTTTTTTGCAGAAAGAATTGTAGATTTGAATAACACCATTCAGTTTACAGTGACTTGTGAAAGTATTCACCCCCTTGGCTTTTTACCTATTTTGTTACATTACAACCTGTGTTTAAATATTTTTGTAATCCGATTTGTCTGTGATGTATCAGCACTAAATAGTCTACGTTGGTGAAGTGAAGTGAGAAAAATATAGGCATAAATTAAATTTATAGGATCAAATAACTAAATATTGGCATATGCATATGTATTCACCCCTTTTGCTATGAAGCTCCTAAAAGTTTCTGGTGCAAGCAATTAACTTCATAAGTCACATGCTTAGTGACAGGACGTCCACCTGTGTGCAATCTAAGTGTCACATGGTCTGTCAGTACATACACACCTTTTCTGAAAGGCCACAGAGGCTGCAAGACCATTAAGCAAGAGGGACCACTAACCAAACAAAACCACAAAGAGCAAGGAGATCTCCAAACAAGTCAGGGACAAAGTTGTTGAGAAGTACAAGTCAGGGTTGGGTTATAAAAAAATATCCCAATCTCTGATGATCCTCGGAGTACTTTCAAATCCATTATCATCAAACGGAAAGAACCTGGTATCACAACAAACCTGCCAAGAGAGGACAGCCCACCAAAACTCTTAGCCCGGGCAAGGAGGGCATTAATCAGAGAGGAAGCCAGGGACCAAAGGTAACCCTCAAGGAGTTACAGAGTTCCCAAGCAGAGAATGAACTATCTGTCCGTACGACCACAATAAGCTGTACATTCCATAGAGGTGGCCTTTATGGAAGAGTGGGCAGAAAAAAGCCTTTACTTACACACAAAAATTGTAAGGCTTGTTTTGAGTTTGCCAAAACACATGTGAGAGACTCCCCAAATGTATAGAGGAAGGTGCTGTGGTCAGATGAGACCAAAATTGAACTTTTTGGCCACTAAGATAAATGCTATGCCTGGCACAAAACCAACACAGCTCATCAGCCCAAGAACACCATCCCCACAGTGAAACATGGTGGTGGCAACATCATGCTGTGAGGATGTTTTTTGGCAGCAGAGACAGGAAAATGGTCCGAGTTGAAGGGAAGATGGATAGTGCGAAATACAGGGATATTCTTGAGCAAAACCTCTTTCAGTCTGTCAGTGATTTGAGACTGGGACGGAGGTTCACCTTCCAACAAGACAATGACCCAAAGCATACTGCTAACAGTAACACTACAGTGGTTTATGGGGAAAACGTGAAAATGTTTTGGAATGGCCTAGTCAAAGCCCAAACCTTAATCCAATTGAGAATCTGTGGTCATACTTGACGATTGCTGTTCACCAGAGGAAACCATGCACACTGAAGTTTTCAGTTGTTTTGTCCTACTTGTTGTTTGCTTCATAATAAAAAGAAAACCAAATGTTCACGGTTGTAGGCATGTTCTTTACATGAATTGATGCAAACCCTCAAAAACAAACAGTGAAATTCCAGGTTGTGAGGTAGCAAAACATGGAAAATGGCAAGGGGGTGAATACTTTTGCAAGCCACTGTACCATATAATGTACTGACAAAATGGGAAATAAGTAAGGTGAAATGGTGAAAAAACACAATTCTGCCACTATATTTTGGGGTTTCGTTTTTACGATGAAATATTACACTTTATATGGAATCTGTCAATAGGATCAATCCTCATAAGCCGTCTATATGGGCATGTTGAATAAAATGATACCTTGATATCTGCGATCTGATGTCTTATTCCAGAGAAATCCACATTTTTGTCAATATGTAAATTAGCTGTTAAGATTTATGGGCCGGACTTAGATCTCCCTGAGAATCTGTCTCCAGAGCTTATTTTAAATAAAAGGAGGCGATACCAGTGTGAAAAATGTAGATCAGAAGAACAGACTGTCAGTCATTACATGTCTCACACTGGTAATGCCCCCTTAACCCTTTCACCCCAAAGCCTGTTTTCACCTTCCTGACCAGGTCAATTGTTTTAACCCCTTAGTGACCGGATCAATTTTTTGAAATCTGACCAGTGTCACCTTATGTAGTAGTAACTCTGGAATGCTTCACAAATCCCATTGATTTTGACACATGACACTTTATAATAATGGTATATTTAGTTTGATATTGTTTGCATTTACTTAGAAAAATATCAGAAATTTGACAAAAATGCTTTAAAAATTGCAATTTTCAAACTTTGAATGACTATCCCTTTAAGCCCGATTATCATACCACACAAAAACATTAATAAATAACATTTCCCTCATGTCTGCTTTACATCAGCACCATTTGTAAAGTGTTGTTCTATTTTGCATTTTAGAAGGTTTAAAAATGGAGCAGTAATTTTTAATTTTTTGAAGGAAATTTACAAAACTTATTTTTATAGGGACCTGTTCAGTTTTGAAGTGAATTTGGGGGTCCTATATGTCGGAAACCACCCAAAAGTAATACCAATTTAAAAACCGCACCCCTCAATGTATTTAAAATTGCTTTCAGGTAGTTAATTAACCCTTCTGGTTCTTTTCAGGAAGTAATGGAAAGTGGCAAGACAAGAATGAAAAAGTTTATTTTTACCACCTAAATTTTAACTTCTGAACAGGCCGCTATAGCCAGCGGACTCTAAGGCTGTTATTTGGCCATGATCTGCCAAGGCAGACATCAGTACCACACAATCAAGATCTCAGGGTGCCAATGGGGTTAAAGAAAAAGCCCCCACACTCTGTTAACTATTTATATTCTGTAGTCACTATTGACAGCAGAATCTAAGGGGTTAAACGTCCATGGTCGGTGCCAACACTGATCGTGGCTGATGCAGCAAGTTGTCAGCTATAGTGACAGGTGACAGTTACAGGATAGTCACCTGTCGGGGAACACTAGTCTCTTATATCGCAGGTCAGTAAAAAGACGTCTAGTGGTCACTAAGGGGTTAATTCTGACCAGTGTCACTTTATGAGGTGATAACTCTGGAACGCTTCAAAAGATATTGGTGATTCTGTGGTAAAATTTATTTGATATGACTTACGTTTATTTGTGAAAAAATCAGAAACTTGTCTAAAATGTAGAAAATTTTGCAAATTTCAAATTTTTTATTTTTATGCCCTTCAATCAGAGATTCATGTCACACAAAATAGTTAATAAATAACATTTCCCACACGTCTACTTTACAATTTTTAAAACATAATTTTTTTGTTAGGGAGTTAAGGGTTAAAAGTTGACCAGCGATTTCTCATTTTTACAACAAAATTTACAAAACCATTTTTTTTAGGGACCACATCACATTTGAAGTGACTTTGAGGGGTCTATATGACAGAAAATACCCAAAAGTTACACCATTCTAAAAACTGCACGACTCAAGGTACTCAAAAACACATTCAAGAAGTTTATTTACCCTCCAAGTGCTTCAAAGGAATTAATGGAATGTGGAAGGAAAAAATAAACATTTAACTTTTTTTCACAAAAATTTTCTTTTACAAGGGTAACAAGAGAAAATGGACCCCAAAATTAGTTGTGAAATTTCTCCTGAGTACAATGAAACCCCATATGTGGGGGCAAACTACTGTTGGGGCGCACAGCGGGGCTCCAAAGGGAAGGAGCGCCATTTGACTTTTTGAATGTAAAATTTGCTGAAACCATTTGCGGACGCCCTGTCATGTTTGGAGAGCCCCTCATGTGCCTAGACAGTGTAAAACCCCCACAAGTGACATCATTTTGGAAACTAGACCCCTCAGGGACTTATCTAGATGTGTGGTGAGCACCTTGAACCCCCAAATGCTTCACAGAAGTTTATAACGTTGAGCCATTAAAATAAAGAAATCACATTTTTCCACAAAAAATGTTTTTTTTAGCTCCAAATTTTGCATTTTCACAAGGGTAACAGGAAAAATTGCACCATACAATTTGTTGTGCTATTTCTCCTGAGTACATAGATACCCAATATGTGGAGGAAAACTACTGTTTGGGTGTACGGCAGGGCTTGGAAGTGAAGGAGCGCCATTTGACTGTTTCAATGCAAAATTTGCTGGAATAATTAGAGGACGCTATGTCGCATTGTTGCATTTGGAGAGCCCCTGATGTGCCTAAACAGTTGAAACCCCCCACAAGTTATACCATTTTGGAAACTAGACCCCTCTATGGGATCATATTGACAACACATGTGTCACAGCATTTTATACCTTTGGGCAGTGAAGAAAAAATAATTACATTTTCACCACCAAAATTTTGTTTTATCCCCAGATTTTAAATTTTCACACTGGGAAATGGGTAAAAATGGCACCAAAATATCTCCCACAATTTCTGCTGAATGTAGAAATATCCCATATGTGGCTGTGCAGTACTGCTTAGCCATATGGCGAGACTCGGGAGAGACGGGGTGCTTCTTGCCTCCTGGAGCGCAGATTTTCCTAGAATAGTATGCAGAATCCATATACAGAGCCCCTACATTCTAGAAGAGCAGATTTCCCCTAAAAGTGACCACATTTTGGAAATTATACCCCTTTGTGAATTTATCTACAAGTATAGTGACGATTTTGACTCCATGGCTGTTATCCAGAAACAAGCAGCAGTAGATGTTGCTAAGTGAAGATTGTAAACTGCTATTGTAGTGACCAGTACGTTGCAGTGACCAGTACATTGTAGTGACCAGTACGTTATGCCCAGCTCATGCTTCTGTTGACATGCACCTGTAAATTAGGCGGGCTCTCATTGCTGCATGAATGCTAAACATGTGGACGCTAACTACAGTTTAGGTATACTGTGGAGCTCAGAAGGGAGGGGGACATTTGGATTTGGGAGCACAGAATTCACTGGATTTCTCTTGGAGGGTGAGGAGCCATTTAGTTTTTCCAGAGCCTTTGTGCTACCAGTAATGTAGAAGCCCCCTAGATTTCCGTGAACAGATGACGGACCTGAGTGGGGACTTTTTTGTGAATGAAGTTGAAGCTTTTATTGGGAACATTTTACATTATATTTGGCATCGCATTTATCCTGCGCTCTATGCTGAGCTCTATATGGGGGTTTCCATCTAAATCTCAGAGTGACGTGATTCAGATGAATCCCCCAAGGGATCCATTCACTATAATGAGGCAGCAGAGTTATTCTGAACTCCATCTGGCTTCTGTTCAGCGTCGTCCTTCTTTTCAGAAGTGCACAAAACTGTGGCTGACGGCACTTTTATGCACGCCTAATAAAAAGACAAACACCGCTGGATCATAGGCCAGACGGTGTTCACAGTGCCTCCATCTGCCCTTATTATAGGGAATCTTCCCCTGTCATTTGGATGTTTTTGGTTGTCATTAAGATTTCAAAAGAGAAAACACAGTAGTTTGACAATAAATGGCTTCAACCACCAATGAGTGGAGAAAAAGTTTTTTGTTATCATTCATATACTCTGAAACAAGGCCAAGAAAGGAAAAATTCTGCTGGGGTATGTAAACTTTTGAGCACAACTGTATATAAGATGTAACTCAAAATACTGAAAACTGTGCCAGTCTCTCTTGCTATCAGACGACAAAGCTTTGCTTCTGTAGGTGGTGCTGACAGTCAAGGGTACAGTGTGTTCTGGTTTAGTGATCTATTCTTCCCTACTGTTGGCACAGCGCCCTAATGGATCCCCATTCTCATACCTGTCTTTGCCAGTTGATATATTGCTGATACCACTCTTATAGGACTGAGCTCTGTTTTCTGATCCGGCTTTGTTCTTTTACTCTGCTTATCTCCAGATTCCCTTCTGGACTTGAACCTTGGCCTGCCCGATTTGTCTCTCTGCCTACTGTCTCTGCTTGACTTTCTGGATCTGGCTATGCCTCAACTACTTTATTGGATCCAATTTTGTCCTTCTCCCCACCTGTTTGGCTCTGACTTGTTAACACCTCATCCTTCAACTTGCTTCTCTGACCATTAGCTACTTTGTGGACACAACCGAGGGGTCCCTGCAGTGAAAAGGGGTCAAAGTAAACACATGTGGGAGTCTTTGTGACCTGCTATGTGGAGTTGCTAGTACCAATAGATTTTTTTTGAGTTGGCGGATTCATTACAATATTTATTTTTATACTTGACCTAAAGAGCTATACAAGTCCCCACATGAACCTTACAACTATTGAAATGTTTTCCCATCTCACATCTGTACAATTGACATGTTCTGAAGTCATAATGCACCAGTTACACGTCTATTATTTAGGTGCATATCAGTGGAAAAGTCCATGTCTAAATAAATACTCTAAAATGATGTTAATTTATACACCATTAAACCTAAACAAATGAATAAATATTAAAGGGCATTACAAGGACAAGTCCCTTGTTATAGGATCTGTAAAATGATCTCTGATAGCTGAAGGAGAAGTTGTCGCTGTGGCCATTTATTATACCTCCAAAGATCCAAATGGGCTCTGGGAAATGAATGGCACTTCTACTATTTGTACCAAGAGTGACCATATTTTAGATGCCATAATAAACGATGACTCTGTATCAGTGGCAGAATAGGACACTAAAGCCAAAAGGCGTCTCTTCAACGTGGCAGTATATAAAGGGGTTTTCCACTTTCAACACAATGGACCCCAAATGCTGGTAGTCATGTTTGGCACCCCAGAGGGTCTGGTTGCCACAGTGGTAGTAATACCATGTCTGGGAGCAAAACAGGAGTTTCCTGGTCAGGAACACAATACATGCAACACCTCCTGCCCCAGACCAGAAAGGGGAGGATCCTGCCCTATATAACTGGATCTGGAGGCGGGGTTAGCCAGTCTAGTGTCAGGAGTCTGATAGGACACGAAGGAGCTAGGAGCCAGGGACTGGAGCTAGAGTTAGCTCGTCCTGGCCAGTGTACACAGAGGACCGGACACTGGAGTCCGAGGCTGTGGGGATTGCATACCCAGCAGCAGATACCGCAGGGCAGGAGATTGCAGGTCTCCTGGCCCAACAGAAGCCTGGGGGCTCAGCCACACGAAAGGACCAGTACCGCCACAGAGGAGCGAGGAATACACGGGATCCGAGTCGCCAGCCATACGGGTGAGCACAGCACGTCACACTCAGGGACGTGGGCTACAACACGACTATAAGCGGGATAGCCAAAGAGTACAGTCAGAAAAGCAGGCCTACAACTCCACCTGGCCAGGGGGATTCTAGGATTGCTCCCAGACTGACCAGGTCCTCATCCCTAGCAAGTACTCCCGTTGGGGCCTATATAATTGCCACCAGTAAAGACCCTAGGACTGCACCGCAAAGACTCAGTGTTATCATTACTGATCCAGGCACTATCACCACCATCATCCATACATGCTGCCCTGAAGCTCCACTCTTCCTGTGGGGAGTCACATAACCTTGCTGCACAGAGGAGTCACTAGCTGCATTAAAATCTGCTAATTATTTCTCTACTTTGGATCTTACTAGTGGGTATTGGCAGGTTCCTGTAGCAGAGGCGGATAAGGAAAAGACCGCATGCATCACCCCGATGGGCCTCAGCGAGTTCAACTGCATGCCATTCGGGCTCTGCAACGCCCCAGGAACCTTCCAGCGGTGGATGGAGTGCTGTCTAGGGCATAAGAACTTCGAGACTGTCCTGCTGTACCTGGATGACGTCATAGTATACTCCAAGACATATGAGGATCATCTGAAGCACCAGGCGGAAGTGTTTGAAGCCCTGAAGGTGAAGCCGTCTAAGTGCCACCTGCTGAAGCCCAAAGTACAGTACTTAGGACATGTGGTAAGCGCTGACGGTGTAGCACCAGACCCCGACAAGGTCACCGTAATCAAGGACTGGCCGAGACCTTCCACCATCAAAGAAGTGCGGCAGTTCCTTGGGTTGGTAGGCTACTACCGAAGGTTTATACCAGGCTTCACCAAGATGGCGGCACCTATGCAGGACCTCCTGATAGGCCAGTCCAGAAAGGCCAAGAACCAGAAACCACCATTCAAATGGGACAAGCTGGAAGATGAGTCCTTTACTAGGCTGAAGATGGCTCTCACAGGAGACGAGGTCCTGGCCTACCCTGATTATGGACAGCCCTTCATCCTTCACACGGACGCGAGCAACATGGGACTGGGAGCGGTGCTGTCTCAGATCCAACAAGGCAGAGAAAGGGTAATAGCCTATGCCAGCAGGAAAGAAACCCAGAAAACTACAGCTCCTTCGAGTTGGAGTTCCTTGCCATCGTCTGGGCCGTGACAGAACGCTTCAAGCATTATCTCGCCTCCTCCAAATTCACCGACTTCACGGATAATAACCCGCTGACACACCTGGACACTGCAAAACTTGGTGCCCTGCAACAAAGATGGATGGCCCGACTGTCTAATTACGAATTCACCATCAAGTACCGGGCTGGGCACAAGAATGCAAACGAAGATGCGCTGTCCAGAATGCCTAACTTGCCAGACGGGGGAGAAGACCCAGAGGAGCTGAAAGAGATAGAAATCCCCGCGGTCCACCGCCATGGGATAAAGCAGTGCTCCCATTGTGTGAAGAACAGGTGCTCTGCCAACAGAGAAGCCACGTTCAATCCATTGCCCCACCATGGATGGGCAGAAACACAAGACAGTGACCCGGCTGTTCGCCTAGTCAAAGAGTTGCTGACACAAGCTGACTCATACCCTGATTCAGATGCTCCAGAAGAGACCAAACAGCTGTGGAAAGAAAAGAGCAAGCTGTTCATCTATGAAGGGAAGCTGTGTCGAAGAACTGTCAACTCACGGACACATGAGCTGGTCTGGCAGGTGGTAGTCCCGAGGCGGGATGCGTCTATGGTCTTGGAAGCGTAAAACGATGGAGCAGGACACTTCGGGTGGAAGAAGCTGGAAGTCCTGCTACGTGAATGGTTCTATTGGGCTGGCATGAGGAAAGCAATCGAGAGGTGGTGTCGAGAATGCGGACCATGCAACCTGAGAAGAAAAGACCGTGACAGCCAGAGGGCTCCCCTGCAGCCCATCATCACCAAGCAGCCACTCGAACTGATAGCCCTGGACCATGTGAAGCTATCCCCGAGCAGGTCAGGCTATGTCTACGCTCTCACCATCGTAGACCACTACTCCCGGTTCCTGGTAGTAGTGCCATGCAGGACCAAACGGCTCAGACAGCAGCCAGAGCTTTCCAACAGCACTTCTGCCGCCCGCATGGTTACCCAGAACGTGTGTTAACTGACCAAGGTCCGGCGTTCGAAGCGGAGGTATTCCAGGAGTTCTGCAACCTGTACGGCTGCAAGAAGATCAGGACAACGACTTATCACCCCCAGACCAACGGGATGTGTGAAAAGATGAACCAGGTGGTGATAGACCTACTGAAGACATTGCCCCTGGAGGAACGCAGTCTGTGGCCAGAAAAGTTGCCAGACCTAGTGGACCTCTACAATCATATCCCAGTGAATTCCACCAACTGCACACCTGCTTACCTGATGAGAGCAAGACCTGGTAAGCTGCCCATCGATCTGGATATGGGAGTTCTGACACCAGAGGACGCCTCACCGGATGCGGATTGGGACACTGAGCGGCAACAGCAATACTGTAAGGTACAAGAAAGTGTTGAAAGAAGTCTGTCCCAAGCAAGAGAAAGGCAGGAGAAGACTTACAATCAACATGCACCTGCTGTTCCCCTGTCACCTGGAGAGCAAGTCCTAAAGAGGAAGAGGCGACTCCACAAGTTGGATGACCAGTGGGAAAAAGAGCCGTACACCATTCTACCCTCAAACCATGATAACACCAAGGTGTGCCTCATAAGTAAGGACGGAGGTGAGACAACAGCAACAGTCTCCAGAGACCACCTGAAGAAATGTCCCGAGCAGCTGCAACACGCTAAAGAAGACCAAGATATCCCTCAACCCGCAGAAGAAGTGGAAGAAATGGTCAGCACAGTACTCGGAGAATTTCCCCGGTCATGGACGCAAGTGAATAATGCTATAGTGGTGCCAGTCCTTACATTTCTCCAACCAGCCCCTCAAGAAGCTACGGAAGTCTCAGTAGAGTTGGAAGAACCATTGGCCCCGGAGACAGAAGATTCCTCATCAGCAGACCAGGAGAATCTACCCTCTGCTAGTAGCGAGCCTGTCGTACCCACGGTAAGCCAAATGATCCGTAGGAAGCTGCCCAACCTGCCAGAGACACCTCCAAACACCTGTAGTGAGGTGAACATTGAGCCCACCACACCAGGGGTAAATACAGGGGACCAAGGTAGAACACAGACAGACAGTGTGTTACGTAGGTCTACCAGAATCACCAGAGGTCAGATCCCTGCTCGTTGGAGAATTTAAAGTGTAATGTATAACTGTATTATTGCAAATGTTGTATATGTGTGTATTAAATATGTTCTTCCAGTTACCCGACAGGGTCCAAAAAAGACTTTCAGGTTATGGACAATGGATAACCAAAAACTTTGCTTGTAAATAGTTGCACCTGTAAAGTGCCCCTTTTTGTGCCAGACCACAGAACAAAAACCCGTGGAAGTGGCTGAAGACGTGGTCCAACATCCGGATCATCAATGCCCTGTAGCCACCCAGGGCCTCCGTGGAGGGTTTGGGACGGGTCCCTCAAACTACATCTTCAGTGGAATGGACACATGGTTACGGATGATACCGTGACCTATAAAGACTGTAATGTTTGTAATATTCTAATGTTACTGTATTATTGTTACCTGTTGTATTTTTGCAAAATATGCTCAGTCCCGGAGTACTGAGATTTACTAGGGGGGAATGTGGCACCCCAGAGGGTCTGGTTGCCACAGTGGTAGTTGTTATGAACTGCTACAAACACTAAGGAAAAATAGGTAAACTGTCCCTACAATAGGACTAAGCTGATTCCCTACGATGCAGCGGGGGACCTGTTCCTTGTGAACAGACCCACCTAAGTCCTCGGCTAGTCTGAACGCAGACCTATAGATATAAGGGAGGGGTCCCTACAAGAACTAAGGACTGGGATATAGTTGGACACCTCGTAGCAGAAATTGTAGCAGAGCAAAGACAAACAAACAAACAGAAGTACTAGTGGTCAAAAGACCAAGCAAACTACAGAGTAAGGTACAAGGCACCTGGCTAGCTTAAGAGTAAATGTAACACTGAAGTCCAGCAAGGCCAGGAGGGCGGAGCTGGACCAAACAGGCAAAAAGTCATGTGACCAGCAAAATAGTAAAAACTAACAGGAGGGTTCTCCAGGTCCAGGTCTATCAGGAAACCTCCTGTGAAACGCTCCAACAAGTCTAGGAGCAAAGACATCATCCGCCCTTACCCAGGAGTTATCCTCTGGACCGAAACCTTTCCAAGCGACGAGATACTGCAATCTCCCTCTATGCCATCTAGAATTAAGAATGCGAGAAATTTCATATTCACCGTCTTCCTCCACCGGAGGAACAGAGACAGTGGCGTCCCTATCAGAAACATCAGCTTTTTTCAATAAGGAAACATGAAACACCGGATTAATCTTCCAGGAGGTAGGAACCTCCAACCTAACAGCAGATTGGTTAACTACCTGAAGCACCTTAAACGGACCCACAAACTTCGGGCCCAATTTCTTAGAAGGAATCCTCAACCGCAGATTCCTTGAGGACAACCAAACCATGTCACCAACAGTAAACAAAACCTCTTGACGTTTCCTGTCAAAGTACCTCTTGGATTTTTTGTTAGCCTCTTGAAGGTTACGACGTACATCAGTCCAAACTCTCTCCAAATCACCGGAAAAATTCTCCTCCTCCGGCACAGCCGATACCAATTTGGAGAATGACCCAAACGACGGATGTCTCCCAGTACAACAAAAAAAAGAACACCCAGCAGAAGAGGCTGTATGGTTGTTAAGAGCAAATGCAGCCAGTGGCAGAAACTCAGACCACCCCTCTTGATTGTCAGCCACAAAACAACGCAAAAACTGTTCAACATCCTGGTTCTTTCTTTCTGTCTGTCCATTAGACTCAGGATGATAACCAGATGAAAATGACAAATGGACTCCCAACCTGTCACAAAAGGCATGCCAAAAACGAGTCACGAACTGAGGTCCCCTATCGGAAACAATGTCGGTAGGAACGCCATGGAGCCTGACAATTTCTTTAACAAAAGCCTTAGCGAGTGTCTTAGCGCAGGGCAGTTTGATGAAGGGAACCAAGTGACACATCTTGTTAAAACGGTCCACGACCACCCAGATAACAGTGAAACCCTCAGAGGCAGGAAGGTCAGTAATAAAATCCATAGCAAGATGCGTCCAAGGAGCACTAGGAACCTCCAGAGGGCAAAGAAAACCAGCAGCAGGAGCATGTGAAGACTTAGATCTAGCACACACAGTACATTGACGCACCCACTTAATGACTTCCTTCTGCCACCCAGGCCTCCAAAAACTGCGACCTACAAGTCTCTTAGTCTCCGAAATTCCTGGATGACCTGCCAACCGAGACTCATGACACTCCACAAACAAATCTCTCCTAAAGTTCCTAGGCACAAACAACCTCCCATGGGGAGTGTTAGATGGGGCATCCTCCTGGGCTTTCAGAATCCCATCTTCCAAAACGGAGTCCAATGCTGCTATCACAACACCTTCCTGTAAAATGCTCTCCTCCTCCTCGGTACCAACCATGGGAGAAAAGCTGCGAGACAAAGCATCAGCTTTTACATTCTTGATACCCGGAATGTAAGTAACAGAAAAATTAAACCGCGAAAAAAAAGTGCCCACCTAGCTTGACGGGCATTCAAGCGCTTGGCAGCATCAAGATAGATCAGATTCTTATGATCAGTAAAAACCTGAATGGGAAATTTAGCACCTTCCAAGAGATGACGCCAATGTTCAAATGCGAGTTTAATAGCCAGCAATTCCCGATTACCGTCATCGTAATTAAGTTTGGTCTCAGAAAATTTTTTTGAAAAAAAAGCACAGGGATGTACTCCATCCTTGTTTTCCTGAGACAAAACAGCACCGACCCCCACCGAAGAAGCATCAACCTCGACCAAAAAAGGCTTGGTCTCATCAGGCTGCATAAGGATGGGGGCAGAACTGAACCTCTCCTTGAGATACACAAAAGCTTCAATGGCCTCAGTAGTCCACTGGGCCGTATTCGCACTTTTCCTGGTGAGATCGGTCAGCGGCTTAACAATTATAGAAAAATTCTTAATGAATTTTCTGTAATAATTGGCGAAACCCAAAAATCTCTGTATTGGTTTCAAACCAATAGGCCTAGGCCATTCCTGAACCGCCTGAACCTTCACCGGGTCCATCTCAAATCCCTCGCTGGAGATAATGTAGCCCAAAAAACTAATTCTCTGCACAGCGAACTCACATTTCTCCAGCTTAGCAAAAAGTGAATTGACGCTTAACAACTGCAATACCTCACGTACGCTCTGCCACTGAGACTCCAGATCCGGCGCAAAAATCAAAATGTCATCCAAATACACCACCACATTCTTATCGATCAACGGTCTTAGTATGTCATTAATAAGGTTCTGAAAAAACGCTGGTGCGTTGGTAAGACCAAAAGGCATAACCAGATTCTCAAAATGACCTACCGGAGTGTTAAAAGCAGTTTTCCACTCATCACCTTCCTTCATACGTAACAAATTGTATGCCCTCCGGAGATCAATCTTAGAGAACCACTTGGCCCCCACTAACTGGTTGAACAAGTGAGGAATTAAAGGCAGTGGGTAGGAATTGCGTACTGTAATTTTATTAATTTCGCGAAAGTCCAGACATGGACGTAAACCGCCGTCCTTTTTTTTTACAAAAAAGAATCCAACAGCCACAGGTGATGTAGAAGGTCTAATGTGAACGGCGGCCAAGCTTGTCTGTATGTATTCCTCCAAGGCCTTTCTCGCAGGGATAGTAAGATTAAATAAGCGACTCTTGGGAAGAGTTGCTCCAGGGACAAACTCAATAGTACAATCATAGACCTATGAGGAGGCAAAACTTGCGACTCCTCCTCAGAAAAAAACTTCCAAAAATCCTGAATAGGTACAGGTAATTCCCCTCTTTCCACAGCAGCAATGCGACCGTTGCAACATCTATCATAACACTTAGGACTCCAAGACTTAATTTCATTGGTAGACCAGTCCAGTACAGGATTGTGCAATTTTAACCAAGGTAACCCCAAAACCACTGGAGCAGGCAAATTATTTAATACCGCCAAATCCAAATTCTCTTGGTGGATACCATTAATGGTGAGGGGAAATTCAAAAACCTTGTGAGTAATACCTTTCAAGGCAGCGCCATCAACAGCAACCACAGAAATAGGAGATGACAAAAGTTTGGATTCTAATTTACATTTTTCCAAAAAACCCTCATCAATCACATTGAGTGTAGAATCACAATCCACAAATACCCGAAATTCAATCAACTCCTCCTGGAATGAGGTGCTTCCAGAAAGAAATACTCCTTTTGAGTTTAAACAAGCTATGCGGGCGTAACTGACCTCTTTTTTTTTTTCGTTGTTCAAACGAAGCACACAGTTCTTAATAAAGTGGTCAGATTTACCGCAATAAAAACACAATCCTTTAGCAAACATGCGGTCTTTTTCCTGAGAGTGGGGTGACATCGCCCCAATCTCCATCGGTTCTCCACCCTCCGAACAGACTCTCTGAAAACTAGGAGCTGCCATAGCAGTCGATTTCTCTTCATTACTCCTAGCACGCAGTCTCTTGTCCACACGTATGGCTAATTGCATTGCCTCCTGCAAGGTTCCAGGTTTTGGGAAGGCAATCAGCAGATCCTTAACCCTTTCACCTAGACCATCAAGAAACAAACATTTTAATGCTGAGTCATTCCAGTCCACTTCAGCCGACCATCTTCTGAAGTATGTACAATAATTTTCCACATCACCTGATCCCTGCTTCAAACGTCTTAATTCAGTTTCAGCAGATGAGACTCGATCAGGATCATCATACAACAACCCCATAGCAGAAAAAAAATCTTCCACAGATCTAAAATACGGATCATTAGGTTGTAGAGAAAAGGCCCATCCCTGTGGTTCTTTGCGCAAAAGTGACATTATAAACCCAATGCGCTGTGATTCATTCCCCGAGGATCTGGGTCTTAAACGAAAATATAATAAACAAGCGTTTTTAAAGGAAAAAAAATCTTGCCGTTTACCATAAAAAAAATCTGGCAGTCCTACCTTCGGTTCGAAAAAATGCGCTCCAGGACAGCTACTCACGTGTTGCTGGAGCTCGGCCACCTCCAAAGACAGTCCCTGCAGGCGATGAGCCAACTCCTGAAACGACACCATGCTGAAATCAGGATTTCTTTCCTTAGAGTGTTTTATTTTTGGGCTGGACTTACTGTTATGAACTGCTACAAACACTAAGGAAAGATAGGTAAACTGTCCCTACAATAGGACTAAGCTGATTCCCTACGATGCAGCGGGAGACCCGTTCCTTGTGAACAGACCCGCCTAAGTCCTCGGCTAGTCTGAACGCAGACCTATAGATATAAGGGAGGGGTCCCTACAAGAACTAAGGACTGGGATATAGTTGGACACCTCCTAGCAGAAATTGTAGCAGAGCAAAGACAAACAAACAAAAAGTACTAGTGGTCAAAAGACCAAGCAGACTACAGAGTAAGGTACAAGGCACCTGGCTAGCTTAAGAGTAAATGTAACAATGAAGTCCAGCAAGGCCAGGAGGGCAGAGCTGGACCAAACAGGCAAAAAGTCATGTGACCAGCAAAATAGAAAAAACTAACAGGAGGGTTCTAACAGTAGTAATACCGTGTCTGGGAGCAAAATAGGAGTTTCCTGGTCAGGAACACATTACATGCAACACCTCCTGCCCCAGACCAGAAAGGGGAGGATCCTGCCCTATATAACTGGATCTGGAGGCGGGGTTAGCCAGTCTAGTGTCAGGAGTCTGACAGGACACGAAGGAGCTAGGAGCCAGGGACTGGAGCTAGAGTTAGCTCGTCCTGGCCAGTGTACACAGAGGACCGGACACCGGAGTCCGAGGCTGTGGGGATTGCATACCCAGCAGCAGATACCGCAGGGCAGGGGATTGCTGGTCTCCTGGCCCAACAGAAGCCTGGGGGCTCAGCCACACGAAAGGACCAGTACTGCCACAGAGGAGCGAGGAATACACGGGATCCGAGTCGCCAGCCATACGGGTGAGCACAGCACGTCACACTCAGGGACGTGGGCTACAACACGACTATAAGCGGGATAGCCAAAGAGTACAGTCAGAACGGCAGGCCTACAACTCCACCTGGCCAGGAGGATTCTAGGATTGCTCCCAGACTGACCAGGTCCTTATCCCTAGCAAGTACTCCAGTTGGGGCCTATATAATTGCCTCCAGTAAAGACCCTAGGACTGCACCGCAAAGACTCCGTGTTATCATTACTGATCCAGGCACTATCACCACCATCATCCATACACGCTGCTCTGAAGCTCCACTCTTCCTGTGGGGAGTCACATCACCTTGCTGCACACACCATCAGCTTCAGTGGACTGCTCTGCAGCGGCGGTTCCCAATAACCGCATCCCACAGGTGGCGTAGTCGGACTATATATAACAGATATACATAGACTACCCTGGTTTGACCGCCCTGGGTCACGGACCGGGTCACCGCCACGGTGACTACAACCCCCAGCATCTACAGGCCCGGTGTAACATACCTGGCGGCGTCCTTGCATAGTGGTCCATCTCCCACTGTGCAAGAGCGCGTACTTGATCTCCAGTCCAGGGTGTCTCTCTGGCTTCCCTCCATGCTGTCTGTTTGCTTCTGTGTCTGTAGCTTAAGGGCGGCGCCCGATCACTTCCTGCTTTTTGTACCTGCTGCAGGCACACCCCTTGTGCGTCCTCAGCCTATTGCTGTCTATCACCTGGTATTTAAATCAGCTGCCCCAATTAACTGATGCCTGAGCATCTTGCCCTGTCAGTTGGCTTTTGTCTCTGACATGCCAGGTCCTGTCTATGTTACCTGCCTTGCGGTATCAGTTCCCGTGTCTGAACTGAGTCCTGTCTATGTCTCCTGCCTTGCGGTATCAGTTCCCGTGTCTGAACTGAGTCCTGTCTATGTCTCCTGCCTTGCGGTATCAGTTCCCGTGTCTGAACTGAGTCCTGTCTGTGTTCTCTTGTCTGCCTATCCTGTAGGCTGTATTTCCAGGCCTGTCTGAACTCGCTCCTAGCCTGTTCCTCCCGCCTTCTAGGGGCCGTATTCCCAGACCCGCTCCTGTATTCCGCTGCAGTGTCGGTCTCCTCCGTACACTCAGTTCTAGTTTGAACTCTCTCCTATCCTTTACCTGTTTTGCCTCTATGTCCGTTCCCTTCCTTTTTCTGCAGAGTCTGAACTCGTACCTAACTCCTGCTCGTTGTCACTGTACTTCCGTTTGTGAGTTTGTGGTCCACTCGCTACTTCTCTGCAAGTACCCTGTGGGTATCTGGTTCTGCCTTTCCCTTCTAGTCTGTTCCGTGTGAACAGAGCCCTGTTCCCACCGCGTCTGCGGTTTTCGCTTTGCTCAGCTCTGTCCGCCGCGTCTGCGGTTTTCGCTTTGCTTAGCTCTGTCCGCCGCGTCTGCGGTTTTCGCTTTGCTCAGCTCTGTCCGCCGCGTCTGCGGTTTTCACTTTGCTCAGCTCTGTCCGCCGCGTCTGCGGTTTTCGCTTTGTTCAGCTCTGTCCGCCGCGTCTGCGGTTTTCGCTTTGCTCAGCTCTGTCCGCCGTGTCTGCGGTTTTCGCTTTGCTCAGCTCTGTCCGCCGCGTCTGCGGTTTTCGCTTTGCTCAGCTCTGTCCGCCGCGTCTGCGGTTTTCGCTTTGCTCAGCTCTGTCCGCCGCGTCTGCGGTTTTCGCTTTGCTCAGCTCTGTCCGCCGCGTCTGCGGTTTTCGCTTTGCTCAGCTCTGTCCGCCGCGTCTGCGGTTTTCGCTTTGCTCAGCTCTGTCCGCCGCGTCTGCGGTTTTCCCTTTGCTCAGCTCTGTCGGCCGCGTCTGCGGTTTTCGCTTTGCTCAGCTCTGTCCGCCGCGTCTGCGGTTTTCGCTTTGCTCGGCCCTGTCCACCGCGTCTGCGGTTTCGAATTTGTCTCCCAGTCTGTACTGGACCCTACCCAGCCTGCGCTCTAGTCTGCCTGTTCCAGTATTCCCCGGTGTGGGTCAACAGCCGTGTCCGGAGTCTGACCTGGAGTAGACCCTGGTTCCTCTGCTCGGTTCCTCCCTGGTGCACTGGCGTCGTATGCCGTCGTGCGACCTTGGTCAGATCGGGCAGATACTTAGTTACGCCCCTCCAGGCACTCTCCGGTTCCTGGCACAGTGGAATCACTACATAAACATGCACACGCCAGTCAGTCCGGGCGTGTGCATTACAGCATGCTCAGGCCATGGTTCCCGTAGAGCCCCACGGCCATCGCTCTCTGAGAAGTTTTCCAGCGAATACATGCATTAAAATAAATAAATAATTTTTTTTTTCCCTTAGCTGAGTTCCAGGCGAATTACGCACCCGTCCAGATGGATCTATCTGCTCTCGTTCCTGCGGATCCACTACGTTATTATGGGGATCCAAGACAAAGTCGTGCATTTGTGGAGCAATGCATGCTACACTTCAAGTTCTACCATCTATGTTTTCCCACCGATCGGGTTAAGGTGGCATTCATTATGTCTTACCTGGCGGGTGATGCCTTGGAATGGATCAACCCCCTATATGAAACACAGGATCCGATCCTCCTGGACCTAATGGCCTTCCTGGTGGCCTTTCTAATGGTCTTCAATGATCCTAACCCGGAGGCTCCTGCTGAAGCTTCACTTCCCAATATCCCGGAGCAGCCCCAATGGGTAATGTGTGTGGGTAGCGCAATACTCCTCCAGTCCAATGAGACTACTGCCCACCCAGAATCCTCACAGGGTGACTACGCTTTCTGGAATACTTCTCCCAACCTCAAGAGGCAGTCCAGACGTGCTAGACGTAGAGGCAAGCCGTCACGCCAGGGTCTGTCCTCCCTGAGACCTCCTGACCCCAACCTTGAAGTCCCTACTGAAGCTTCATCTCCCTGTATCCCGGAGAAGCCCCAACGGGTAATGTGCGTGGGTAGTGCACCAGTTCTCCTGCCCGAAGAGACTTCTGCCCATCCAGACTCCACACAGGAGAACTTCCTGCACCCGGCATCAGATGCTTCACCCACTTTAACCGGTGTGCATGTCCAAGGATGCTCCAAAGCTGTGGTTACCTCAGAGTCTGTGCACCTCTACTACCTGGCGGAGGACCCCCAGTTGCCTCCTGAATCCTCCGGGATACCACTCGATGACAAATGGAGAGAGACTTCTCTACACCCGGTACTCGATACTTTGTCCGCTTCGTTCTGTGAGCCTGACAATGGGTACCCCAAAGTGGTAGTTACCCCCGAGTCTCTACACCCCTCCGACCAGGCGGAGGACCTCCAGTTGTCTCCTGAACCCTTCGGGGTGCTACCTGGTAGCGAAAGGACAGAGACTCTCCTATACTCTGTACCTGATACCTCGCTCGCTTCGTCCAGTGAGTCCAACCTAGTGTACTCCGAAGCAGAGGTTACTCCCGAGTCTCTACACCCCTCCGACCAGGCGGAGGACCTCCAGTTGTCTCCAGAACCCTTCGGGGTGCTACCTGGTAGCGAAAGGACAGAGACTCTCCTATACTCTGTACCTTATACCTCGCTCGCTTCGTCCACTGAGTCCAACCTAGTGTACTCCGAAGCAGTGGTTACTCCCGAGTCTCTACACCCCTCCGACCAGGCGGAGGACCTCCAGTTGTTTCCTGAACCCTTCGGGGTGCTACCTGATAGCGAATGGACAGAGACTCTCCTATACTCGGTACCTGATACCTCGGCCGCTTCTTCCAGTGAGTCCGACCTAGTGTACTCCGAAGCAGAGGTTATCCCCGAGTCTCTATACCCCTCCGACCAGGCGGAGGAGCTCCAGTTGTCTCCTGAACCCTTCGGGGTGCTACCTGATAACGAATGGACAGGTACTCTCCTATACTCAGTACCTGATACCTCGCCCGCTTCATCCAGCGAGTCCGACCTAGTGTACTCTGAAGCAGAGGTTACCCCCGAGTCTCTACACCCCTCCGACCAGGCGGAGGACCTCCAGTTGTCTCTTGAACCCTTCGGGGTGCTACCTGATAACGAATGGACAGGTACTCTTCTATATTCGGTACCTGATACCTCGCCCGCTTCATCCAGCGAGTCCGACCTAGTGTACTCCGAAGCAGAGGTTACCCCCGAGTCTCTGCACTATTCCGACCCGGCGGAGGACCCCCAGTTGTTTTCTGAATCCTCCTGGGTACCACCAGATAACAAGGTAACAGGGACTTTTCTACACCTTGTACCTGATACCTCGCCCATTTCATCCTGTGAGTTTGACAAGATGTACCCCGAAGCAGAGGTTACCCCCGAGTCTCTGCACTCCTTCAACCCGGCGGAGGACTTCCAGTTGTCTCCTGAACCCTCTGGGGTGCTACCTGATAATAAGTGGAGAGAGACTTCCTTGTGTGCTGTTCCTGGTACTCCACCCGTTTCGTCTGTTGCTGAGGATGGCTGGATAGGAGGTAGCATCCTAGCTACCCAGATGAGACCAGTTTCTCCAGTGGACAGTGGAAGTGATCTCCTTGAAGTAAAGGATTGGCCCTCGAATTCCCTGCGGAACATTCTGGCAGGCCTGAAGAAGAGGGGGCGTAAGGGGGGGGGTACTGTAACATACCTGGCGGCGTCCTTGCATAGTGGTCCATCTCCCACTGTGCAAGAGCGCGTACTTGATCTCCAGTCCAGGGTGTCTCTCTGGCTTCCCTCCATGCTGTCTGTTTGCTTCTGTGTCTGCTGCTTAAGGGCGGCGCCCAATCACTTCCTGGTTTTTGTACCTGCTGCAGGCACACCCCTTGTGCATCCTCAGCCTATTGCTGTCTATCACCTGGTATTTAAATCAGCTGCCCCAATTAACTGATGCCTGAGCATCTTGCCCTGTCAGTTGGCTTTTGTCTCTGACATGCCAGGTCCTGTCTATGTTACCTGCCTTGCGGTATCAGTTCCCGTGTCTGAACTGAGTCCTGTCTATGTCTCCTGCCTTGCGGTATCAGTTCCCGTGTCTGAACTGAGTCCTGTCTATGTCTCCTGCCTTGCGGTATCAGTTCCCGTGTCTGAACTGAGTCCTGTCTGTGTTCTCTTGTCTGCCTATCCTGTAGGCTGTATTTCCAGGCCTGTCTGAACTCGCTCCTAGCCTGTTCCTCCCGCCTTCTAGGGGCCGTATTCCCAGACCCGCTCCTGTATTCCGCTGCAGTGTCGGTCTCCTCCGTACACTCAGTTCTAGTCTGAACTCTCTCCTATCCTGTCACGCTGTCACTGTATACTGGAGGTAGGGGGCCTAAGCTGACCCTAAGCTGGGGCCCTGACTAATCCCTCAACCTGGAGGTACTGTTAAAAGTACAGAGGTCCAGGCCGCCAGCGTAACCCCTACCTCCTGAGGATCCCTGCACCAAAGTAATCTAGTCCTGAGAAGGACCCCGATCACTACAAAAGGGGACAAGTAATAATATGCCCACACACAGTACTTAGACGCACGAGACAGTACAAGGGAAAAACCAAAATCACCTTGCATACAAAAACTACACAACTACAACAGAGGGAACACCAACGGGAAAGGAGATAAATGATAAAGCGAGGAAGGGAAAAAACTCTCCAAATACACTTATCTCTTAAACTCCAAATGCCACGATCCGCTCTGTTAGTCTGCATGAAAAGCTTTCACCGACACTTCCCTAACAGACCAGCAGGCATATGAAGGAGTCTAACTACAGCAACATTGATTGCAGCTGGGCGAGGCTGGACCTCGTCTAGCACAGAGAGAGAGAGAATTAACTCCCTCACTGCTGAGAAACACAAAGCACCAAAAGTCAGCTGCGAGAAGTCAGGCTGTGTAATCGTGACGATCTTCGTGGCGACACACCCGTGACAGTACCCCCCCTTCTACGAGGGGCCTCCGGACCCTCAGGGCCAGGTTTATCCGGGTGAGTCGTGTGGAAGGCCCGAACTAATCGGTCTGCGTTAATATCCGACGCAGGAACCCACATCCTCTCCTCAGGACCATACCCTTTCCAATGAACCAGGTACTGAAGGGACCGGCGATTAAAGCGTGAATCGATGACCCTCGATACCTGGAACTCCAAGTTACCATTGACCACCACTGGAGGGGGAGGTAAAGGTGACGGTACCACCGGCGCCACATACCTCTTAAGCAACGATCTGTGGAACACGTTGTGAATTTTAAACGTAGGGGGGAGGTCAAGACGGAATGCCACCGGATTAATTATAGAACTGATTCTGTACGGCCCGATGAACCTGGGACCCAGTTTCCAGGAGGGAACCTTAAGTTTTATATTCCTGGTAGACAACCATACCCGATCGTTCACACTTAGGTCCGGACCAGACACTCTCCTCCTATCAGCCATACGTTTGTATCGGTTCCCCATAGTATTCAGATTCTTCAGCACCCCTCTCCATACTGAAGCGAGTGATGAGGAAAATCGTTCCTCCTCAGGAACCCCCGAAGAGCCCCCCCTACTGAAAGTACAAAACTGGGGGTGAAAACCATATGCCCCAAAAAACGGGGACTTACCAGTGGACTCGCTCCGCCTATTATTAAGAGCAAACTCTGCCAGAGGTAAGAAAGAAGCCCAGTCCTCCTGGTTCTCTGACACAAAACACCGGAGATATGTCTCCAAGCTCTGGTTCATACGTTCCGTCTGACCATTGGTCTGAGGATGAAAAGCCGATGAGAACGACAAATGCATCCCCCGCCGTGCACAAAACGCCTTCCAGAACTTGGACACAAACTGAGACCCCCGATCAGACACCACCTCGGAGGGTACCCCGTGAAGCCTCACAATCTCCCCAATGAACACCTGCGCAAGAGTTTTAGCATTAGGGAGAGCCGGAAGAGCGATAAAATGTGCCATCTTGCTGAACCTGTCCACTACAACGAGTATGACCGTCTTACCCGAAGACGGAGGGAGGTCCGTAATAAAGTCCATAGACAGATGAGTCCAAGGACGCTCCGGGATCTTCAAAGGTAAGAGGGCCCCAGACGGACGGGTATGTGAGGTCTTAGAGCGCGCACAAACCCCACAGGACGCGACAAAAGTTACCACCTCCTTATGTAAGTTAGGCCACCAAAACCGACGCGAGAGGAGATCCACAGTTGCTCTACTCCCCGGGTGTCCTGCAAAAACTGAGTTATGGTGTGCCTCGATCACCTTTTGTCGCAACTGATCTGGAACAAACAGTCTCCCCGGAGGTCCAACAGGGGCGTCCCCCTGAGCCTCCAATACCTCCTCCTCCAGCTCAGAGCATAGTGCCGAAACCACCACCCCCTCCTGAAGGATAGGAATCGGGTCGTCCGTATTCCCGGCCCCAGGGAAACTACGAGATAAGGCATCCGCCTTTACATTTTTTGACCCAGGACGATATGTAACGACAAAATTAAACCTGGTAAAAAACAATGACCACCTAGCTTGTCTGGGATTCAGACGTTTCGCGGACTCCAGATATAGCAGGTTCTTGTGATCGGTGATGACGGTGACCGGATGGACTGCCCCCTCCAAAAAATGGCGCCACTCCTCAAAAGCTAACTTAATGGCCAAGAGTTCCCTATTGCCGACATCGTAATTCCTCTCAGCGGACGACAATTTTTTTGAGAAAAAGGCGCACGGATGCCACTTACCAGGGGACGAACCTTGTGACAATACTGCTCCCACCCCTACCTCGGAAGCGTCTACCTCTACAATGAATGGCTGTGACGCATCAGGTTGAATGAGTATGGGTGCCGAGGCAAAACATTTTTTCAAGGAGGAGAATGCTTGACAAGCCTTGTCAGACCACCTAGAAAAATCCGTCCCCTTTTTAGTCATGTCTGTGAGAGGCTTAACCATGGACGAGAAATTACGAATGAACTTCCGGTAATAATTCGCAAACCCCAGGAAACGTTGTAGTGCCTTAAGATTCTCTGGCCGATCCCACTCAAGAACTGCCCGCACTTTCCCAGGGTCCATACGAAAACCAGATGCTGAAACCAGGAAGCCTAAAAACTGGAGTTCCTGTACGGCGAACACACACTTTTCCCATTTGGCATACAGTTTATTATCCCGCAGGATCTGTAACACCTGCCTAACGTGCTCCTGATGAGACACCAGATCCGGCGAGTAAATTAAGATATCATCCAGATATATGACAACAAACTGTCCCACCAGGCGGCGAAAAATGTCATTAACAAAGTGTTGGAACACCGCCGGGGCATTAGTCAGACCGAATGGCATGACAAGGTTCTCATAATGCCCCTCCGGAGTGTTAAACGCCGTCTTCCACTCATCCCCCTCCTTCATCCTAATCAGATTGTACGCCCCCCTGAGATCCAACTTAGAGAACCATTTGGCGCCCACGATCTGATTAAAGAGATCGGGAATAAGTGGGAGCGGATACGGATCCCGGACCGTAATCCGATTAAGTTCACGGAAATCCAGGCAAGGGCGTAGGCCTCCATCTTTCTTCTTAACAAAGAAGAACCCTGCAGCCACCGGTGAAGATGAAGGTCTAATATGCCCCTTAGCCAGACTTTCTGAAATATAATCCTTCATGGCCTGCCTCTCAGGACCAGAAAGGTTATACAACCTAGCTTTAGGTAACTTGGCCTCAGGGAGCAGTGTTACAGAACAGTCATACTCGCGATGAGGAGGTAGTTCCTGACACCCTTTCTCCGAGAATACATCCTCAAAGTCCGCCAGAAATGGAGGTAATACCCAAGGAGTAACCGCACCGATGACCGTGTTCATGCAGTTTTTATTACAGAATTTACTCCATTGGCTTATCTCTCTGGTTTGCCAATTAATAACCGGGTTATGCTTAGTTAACCAAGGAAGGCCCAACACTATAGGAGTGGGAAGACCCTCCAACACGTAGCAAGACAACAGTTCTTTATGTATCGCCCCCACTTGAAGTTTTACATTATGAACAGCTTGCAAAAACCTTCCCTGACCGAGAGGCCTGGCATCGATCGAGAATATGGGGATGGGTTTAGCCAACTCACTCAATCGCATACCTTGAACCCGGGCAAACCGAGCATCAACCAGATTAGCCCCGGCCCCACTATCCAGAAGAACAGATATCCTCTCAGTTCTCGTACCCACCACCACTTCCGCCGGTACGAGAAACTGAGACGAACCTAGGGACGAAATACCTACTCCCAGATTGCCGTCCACCACACAACCTGGGATCAACAGTTTTCCGACGACTCTTCACTCTGCAAGGGACGGGATGGACACCCCCCAATAAAATGTCCCTTTCTCCCGCAGAAGAAACACCTTCCTGTCTTATGGCGCACCACCGGTCCCCTCCCCCGAAATGATGTCCCACCTAATTGCATAGGCTCCTCTGGACTGACCAGGGGAACAACCATATGAGGGGACCTTGTAGGAGGTGGAGTCATCACAGGGGGTAGAGTTATCCCACACTTCTCCCGAAGCCGTCTGTCAACGCGAATAGCAAGGGCCATAGCGGCTTCCAGTGACGCGGGAGAGTCATACTGTGCCAACACATCCTGTAATTTGTCGGATAAACCTTGACAAAACTGGCTCCTAAGAGCCGGGTCATTCCACTGGGTGTCCGTGGCCCACCTGCGGAACTCCGAACAGAATTCCTCCGCCGGACGATCTCCCTGCTGGATCCTACGTAACTTAGACTCAGCAAGGGAGATCCGATCAGGGTCATCATATACGAGTCCCAGAGCAGCGAAAAACCTATCCACTGACTGGAGAACCGGGGAGCCCGGGGGAAGAGAGAACGCCCAAGATTGTGGGTCCCCTTGTAGGAGCGAGATGACAATTCCCACCCTTTGTTCTTCACTCCCCGATGACCGAGGCCGCAGCCGAAAGTACAGCTTGCATGCCTCCCGGAAAACAAAAAACTTGTCCCGCCCCCCAGTGAACCTGTCAGGGAGAGCTACTTTAGGTTCTGGTCCGGCTTGCTCCTGAGGATACAAAACCTTGGACCTAACGTCCGTCAGCTCCATGGACAAGCTCTGCAACTGCCGAGCTAGACCGGCTACTGGATCCATGGTAGCTGGAGAAAAACTAAGCAGGTCGGTGAAAATGTCACGCTGTCACTGTATACTGGAGGTAGGGGGCCTAAGCTGACCCTAAGCTGGGGCCCTGACTAATCCCTCAACCTGGAGGTACTGTTAAAGGTACAGAGGTCCAGGCCGCCAGCGTAACCCCTACCTCCTGAGGATCCCTGCACCAAAGTAATCTAGTCCTGAGAAGGACCCCGATCACTACAAAAGGGGACAAGTAATAATATGCCCACACACAGTACTTAGACGCACGAGACAGTACAAGGGAAAAACCAAAATCACCTTGCATACAAAAACTACACAACTACAACAGAGGGAACACCAACGGGAAAGGAGATAAATGATAAAGCGAGGAAGGGAAAAAACTCTCCAAATACACTTATCTCTTAAACTCCAAATGCCACGATCCGCTCTGTTAGTCTGCATGAAAAGCTTTCACCGACACTTCCCTAACAGACCAGCAGGCATATGAAGGAGTCTAACTACAGCAACATTGATTGCAGCTGGGCGAGGCTGGACCTCGTCTAGCACAGAGAGAGAGAGAATTAACTCCCTCACTGCTGAGAAACACAAAGCACCAAAAAGTCAGCTGCGAGAAGTCAGGCTGTGTAATCGTGACGATCTTCGTGGCGACACACCCGTGACATATCCTTTACCTGTTTTGCCTCTATGTCCGTTCCCTTCCTTTTTCTGCAGAGTCTGAACTCGTACCTAACTCCTGCTCGTTGTCACTGTACTTCCGTTTGTGAGTTTGTGGTCCACTCGCTACTTCTCTGCAAGTACCCTGTGGGTATCTGGTTCTGCCTTTCCCTTCTAGTCTGCTCCGTGTGAACAGAGCCCTGTTCCCACCGCGTCTGCGGTTTTCGCTTTGCTCAGCTCTGTCCGCCGCGTCTGCGGTTTTCGCTTTGCTTAGCTCTGTCCGCCGCGTCTGCGGTTTTCGCTTTGCTCAGCTCTGTCCGCCGCGTCTGCGGTTTTCGCTTTGCTCAGCTCTGTCCGCCGCGTCTGCGGTTTTCGCTTTCCTCAGCTCTGTCCGCCGCGTCTGCGGTTTTCGCTTTGTTCAGCTCTGTCCGCCGCGTCTGCGGTTTTCGCTTTCCTCAGCTCTGTCCGCCGCGTCTGCGGTTTTCGCTTTGCTCAGCTCTGTCCGCCGCGTCTGCGGTTTTCGCTTTGCTCAGCTCTGTCCGCCGCGTCTGCGGTTTTCGCTTTGCTCAGCTCTGTCCGCCGCGTCTGCGGTTTTCGCTTTGCTCAGCTCTGTCCGCCGCGTCTGCGGTTTTCGCTTTGCTCAGCTCTGTCCGCCGCGTCTGCGGTTTTCGCTCTGCTCAGCTCTGTCCGCCGCGTCTGCGGTTTTCGCTTTGCTCAGCTCTGTCCGCCGCGTCTGCGGTTTTCGCTTTGCTCAGCTCTGTCCGCCGCGTCTGCGGTTTTCACTTTGCTCAGCTCTGTCCGCCGCGTCTGCGGTTTTCGCTTTGCTCGGCCCTGTCCACCGCGTCTGCGGTTTCGAATTTGTCTCCCAGTCTGTACTGGACCCTACCCAGCCTGCGCTCTAGTCTGCCTGTTCCAGTATTCCCCGGTGTGGGTCAACAGCCGTGTCCGGAGTCTGACCTGGAGTAGACCCTGGTTCCTCTGCTCGGTTCCTCCCTGGTGCACTGGCGTCGTATGCCGTCGTGCGACCTTGGTCGGATCGGGCACATACTTAGTTACGCCCCTCCAGGCACTCTCCGGTTCCTGGCACAGTGGAATCACTACATAAACATGCACACGCCAGTCAGTCCGGGCGTGTGCATTACACCCGGCACCGGGTATCCCCACGGCCCAGGGCGCGCGTCACATGTAAAACAACAAAGCTGGATAATACTCACCTTCCCGGATCTCCACCGCTACTCGGGTCTTTGAGTTTTGGATGCAGTAGTGACATCATGACCAAAGCGAGCATCAATGCTGCAGCCAATCACTGAGCTCAGTAGTTCTGTCGATGTAGATGGCCTTTGCACAAACTGCTAAGCTCATTGATTGTCTGAAGTGGTGATACGAGCTGTCAATGTAGCGTCATTGCTGCAGCCAAAACACAAAGACCCGAGAGGGTGAGTAGCATCTGATTTTTTTATTTTACATGACAGCAAGCGTTTGGGATCCACTGTGTTGAAAGTAAAAATATCCTTTAAAGTAACATAGTAAGGTAGGTTGAATAAAGACCTAAGTCCATCCAGTTCAACCTTTCTCCCCCAAATGTACTCGCTACACTAACATACTAACTTACTGGGACTTGGCCTCACAAATGTATTATTACCATTTTTATCATTGCTGCACTATTACAATTAAAAACCCGTTTATAATTTTTTAATCAGTTTTATATTTTGTATTACTCTTGTGATTCTAGTAATGGTATTACTAAAATCCCTATGCCTAAATCTGTTAATCCAGAAGAAGGCAAAAACCCCAGGACACATTCAACCAATTTGCATCACGGGGAAAAATTCCTTCTTGACCCCGAGAAAAGGCGATCAGTCCTAGAACCCTGAATCAAACCTAATTATGATAATAGGTATGTAATTACTATTATCGTATTAAATGTACTACTATAGGTGTAATATTTTGTCTAATTTAACTGTAGCCCACAATATTATGTGTATCGAGGAAATCGTCCTGCCCTTTTTTGAAAGCTGTTATACTGTCGGCCATCACTACCTCTTGTGGTCGGCATTCCACACTCCAACTGCTCTGACTGTAAAGAACCCTTTCCTGTTTAGGTGCCAGAATCGCCTTTCTTCCACCCGTAATGAGTGCCCCCTGGTCCTTAGTATGGTCTTTGGAAGGAATAAGTCATGTGCTAGTCTTTTGTACTGACCACACATATATTTATACATGTAAATGAGATCTCCTCTGAGGCGTCATTTTTCTAAGCTAAACAAGTTCAACTTTTCCAACCTCTGATCATATGAGAGGCCTTTCATCCCTTGAAATAATCTAGTTGCCACCTTTGAACTGACTCTAACTTCTGAATATCCTTTTTAAAATGTGGAGCCCAAAACTGGATCCCATATTCCAGATGTGGCCTCACCAGTGATTTATAAAGGGCTAACAGTACGTTGGGATCGCAGGATTTTATTTCTCTTTTTATACATCCTAAAATCTTGTTTGCTTTTGTGGCTGCTGCTTGACATTGAGTACTGCTGCTCAGCTTACTTGTACCAGAATGTCCAAGTCCTTCTCCTGTTCTGTAGTACCAAGTATACTCTCATTTAATGTATATGCAGCAATAGGATTACTCCGTCCTAGGTGCATTATTCTACATTTATCTACATTAATCTTCATATGCCAAGTGTTTGCCCAAACTGGTTGTCTTGTTTAGAAAACACATTCTCTAGAGGCCTCTCGCTCCGAAGGACCTGTGCACATGGCCAGCCCATTGATTCCATTGACAACTGTGTAACTCCTACCACATTGTGAGCAGCGCTCACCATTGTGAGAACAGGGAGAATATCTCAGGCTCCTGATGCAATGTGCATAGAGTAGTGAGAGACCCACAGTGGCCATGTTGGTTAAAAGAAAATGGGATCCTAAAACACCGAATCAGTGGTACAATTCAGGAGCAGGAGAGCACCCTGGAAATGCACTAATCTTTCACTCCATAGTGTTACACTATCACATCAGACTGGAGGGTCACTTTATTCTGGGGAGGTTTCTGCTGAAAAAAGTAGCATACCAACCAGGAACATACCAGTCTACACCATTCCCAAACCCATTGCTCAAATAGCTAAAGCATTGGATGGAAATTAAAAATTAAAGGGGTTGTCCTCTACTCAGACAACCCCTTCTCAATCCCTATGTTCCCCCCCAAGTAAAATAATAGTACCTATCCTCATCTCTGGTGCCAGTGTCGTTCCAGTGGTATCAGCATTGGCTCTCCCAGGGCTTTTGTGACATTGTTATATCACGCAATCCCTGCGGCCAATCAGCGGCCGGGTCACTCTTCTCTCCTTCAGAGAAATCAGACATCCAGAGGAAGTGAGAGAACAGTTGCAACTCTGGCTTCCTCCTAATGTCAGTTATGTCTGAAGGTGGGGACAATGAAGCAGCCGCTGATTGGCAGTAGGGATTGCGTGACATAACAATGTAACGTGAGCCCCGAGAGAGCCAGTGCTGAACCCTTTAAATAATTTTTTTCTTTTTATTTTTCTGGTCAGCCCCATTAAAAGTTTTTCACACATTCAGTATTTGCTCAGTATTTTACATCAGTATCTGTAAACCAAAACCTAGACTGGGTGATAAATACAGAAGTGGTGACATGTATCTATTATAGTTTTCCTCTGATTGCTCCACTCCTGATTTTGGCTTATAAATACTGATGTAAAATAAGCCTAGTCTAGGACATAAGTGGCAGAGATAATTATTTTAGCCCTTTTCATTTTTTTTTAGTCTTAGTACATTTTATATCATTAGTTGTGGGTTTGTCCTGTTTCCTGCTATACTAATCCAAGACTGAACATATACAACTTTGTTGGTTTAATCTGGGGTTGAAAGGATTTTCACCGCACAAGGTCAATAGATGTGAAAAAAATATATACTGGCAGTGCTAAACACTCATGGCAACTGTTCCAGATCGATTGTAATGAGGCGCTAATTAATTAATTATCTAAATTAACAGAGCAATGAGTACAGATGCATAACCTTCGAGCTCGTAAATCCAGGTGCCAGCCGCAGAAGGAGGGCGCTGAGAAAAAAGCCTCTCTTGAAATTCCTTGTATCAGTGATTCCGATTCCCTTGACTTTTTGCTATGACACGAGCTGATTGTAAGACTTGTAATTCTCACACTCTGGGAAGAAGGGGACACTGTATTCAGCGAAGTCTACAGACAATGATATATTCAATAGGCTTCCTACACGCGGAGCCAGCAGCTGCAAACACACAACATTTCACATTGAATCATTTCTACGTACAGGTGTTTTTCACACAAAGTCAAAGCCGGCAAATTTATGCCAGACCTGGCTCCAAACCGAGAGCAAATTGGCAAATAGAAAAATCAACTGTATTGTGTACTTAACTAATTTGCTAAGTGACATGTTAAGCTTGCTGTTGTCATGGAAAGATTAAGCAAATTAATGTGCAATTTGTCAAAATTTACTTGCAGGAAATAAAATACTGGCTTCATAGACTATGTGGAGAGCCGAAACGTCTGCTCTGCCGACAATTATCGAGCATCCATGTATCTTCGACAGTGTGCAGTTACTGAATATTGATTACTTCACAATTATATACAGGTATACGTCAGAATTTAATGAAGTTTCTTGTGCTTTCATTGGTTGATCTCATTGGAGGCTATGTATGGAAATTCAGTGAAATTCGTAATTGGTGGGTTGCAAATTCTCTGGCCTCTAACGTCTGTAGACCGGTTAGAGAAAAGCCAAGATGTCCTCATGAATTTGGTGGCCAGCCATCTAGTCGGTATGGGGGCCTCCCGGCTCTCCCCCAACAGAGGGAAAGAAGTTGAATTTCAACACATAAAGGAGTGGTCCAAAACTAAATGTTATTTTCATCCTAAATATCTAATGTCATATTCTAATCTTTTTTCTAATATACTTTAATTAAAAAAAATCCCCATCCTTTTCTAACTACTCTAACTTCTGTAATTTTTTTCTACTACTTCTTATTTGATGTCACTTTATTTGAGAAACCCTAGCGCATGCTGGGATACTCAAACAAGTCGTCATCAGGAGGCAGAGGCTGTGGTCACAGTTGTAGCCCCTGCCCCCTCCTTGAAACAAAACGTCATCAGTGACCTCCATTTCAGGGGCCTGGCTACTTCCTGCTCTTCTGAGCATGCACCGGTTGTCAATTCCAACGGATGCTCAGCAGATTCTTGTCACTGTGCACTGTTCTACTCAGTGCACAGTGGCAATGCGCTCTCGCCGTCTCTGATCAGAAGTGATGAGCTATCAAGAGAGTGCACTGTCAGTGCGTATTGTAAGGACAGAACAAGCGAACAGACACCAGCGCCCCACTGTAAGTGACATTACTTGAGGGGCAGTGCTGGTCTCTGCTTGCAAGTTCTTTACTTACACTTTACTTACACTGTGCAGTGACAGTGCACTCTGTTGCTTCCTTGTCACTTCTGATCAGATCCGCGAGAGAGTGCATTGTCAATGTGCACTGAGAAGAACAGTCCACAGTGACAAAAATCTACTGAGCATATGTGGGAATTGACAATCGACACATGCTCAGTAGAGCAGGGACTAGCCCAACCCCTGAAACGAAGGTCACTAATGACGCTTTGTTTCAGGGAGGAAGCATAGGCTGCAGCAGTGACCGCAGCCTCTGCCCACTGATGGCGACTCGTTTGAGTATCCCAGCATGCACTGAGGATTCTCAAACAAAGCGTCTTCAGAGGAAGTAGTAGAAAAGAAATAAAGCAGTTAGCGTAAAGAGAGAAGGATGGGGAATTTTTAATTAAAGTGTGTTAGAAAAAAAAATTAGATTATGACATTAAATAGATATTTAGGATGAAAATTAAATTTAGTTTCGGACCATCCCTTTAAATTCTTTTGTACTGCTGGGAGGTAAGCATCTATCAAACATATCTGTCAATGGGCATGAGTAAGCTTTCTCCCCCGACTGACTCATACACATGAATGCCTGGTTCAGACAAACATTCAATATTTTTTCAACTTATTTCCCCTGAAGACAAATAGATCGGCAATTGAAGTGCTAGTGTCTAGTCCTTCTCTCCGTGAGACGCTAGGCCCCCATACACATCAGATGGTTAGACAGTTCTACTGAAATAATAATAATAATCTTTATTTATATAGCGCCAACATATTCCGCAGCGCTTTACAATTCAGAGGTTCATATACAATAGTCATAGGTAACATAGCTAAAGATTATACAATAATTAAAGCAAAAATAATGACGACCCTGTTCGTAAGAGCTTACAATCTACAATACTGAAAGAGGCAAAGTCTGTCCAACTTTAATCTAATGAGTATGAAGCTCTCCTCATTTAAAACACATGGATACTTGGCAGGAAGAGATAGCTGTTGGCCAAAAGTTAACATTTCCGGTAATTCAGATGCAGCTTTTCTACAGAGAGTGTTTTAATCATGGGTATAGAAGTTATAAGGGTAGTAGTTACTCCAGGACTCTAGTTCCCGAAGGGGCCCATGGTCTCAACTACCACCTAGGAAGACACCCACCAGTATTATAAATTGTGTATGGTGTAGCGCCATGGTTGGCGCCCCTGCATGGTGTCCCCTTCTCCCTCAATGCAGGGCTGCTGGCTTACTCATTGCCCCGCTCCTCGGCGCAGTCCACAGCTCCTGTCTCCTGCTACTTCCTGGTATGTGCGTCACAGTTCTTGTTCTTAAAGGGGCAGTGCGCTCACATTGTAATGCCCCTAGTTAACAGCTGGGAGGCATTTAGTAATGTGTTCACCTGCAAGGTGTCTCCCAGACAATAGCTGGGAGGCATCTTGTATAAAAGGCACCCTCTCCAATAGGTAGGTGCCCGAGCAACCCCTATAGTTACTGTTAGGTGGTTTGGTGTGTGCAACTGTATGTTGCTGTGTCCCATTAGTCCAGTATAGTTTGTCTTTGTTCCTGTGACCGCTTCGGTGGTGTCCGTATCCTGAAACCGCATCGGCGGTACTTGTCTGCTATCCCGAGACCTGTCAGTCTGAATCTGTCCAAGTGGCCGTCCTGTCTGCACTGTCTGAACTTGTCCCAAGTGGACGTCCTGCCCTGTTTGAGAATCTGAATTAACGTTGTTGATCCTTAGGGTCAGCTGCTATTGCCGGATGCTGCCCTGGAGTGGCTCCTGGCAGCTACCTGCCCCACAAGCCTGACCTCACCACTAGAGGCTCCAGCGAACAACAAGGTAGCTGCTTAGTCACACCCCTCCACGGTAAGTCGGATCAGTGGCACAGTAGGTCCACAAACAACGTGCGCCACTTAGGAGCGTAACAAATGGTGAGCAGGGGCCAAGTTAAAGATCTTGCACTTGGTCCCAATAGCTTCAAGTTACACCTCTGGTCAGAATTAAGGAAAAATCAGCCATCTATAGATGTCAGGACTTTGAATATTTTTGATTACATTTTGGCAATTTTTGCCCTTTTTCAAGATGGCGTCTTTTGTCTCATGTGCCCCTTGTCTTCCTGCTTTATAACTCCAACTCAGCCTCTAGTCAGTGCTAGAGTATTCTGCCTGTGACCTGTTCTTGGTGGTTTCCTAGTTTCCTGCTTTCTCCTGCAAACCTGTGGGGATCTCCTGTTACCTGCTCTCAGAGATTCTGCTGCATTCACTTGTTACCAGCATTCCTCCTTCTCCTGGCTATTCGTGCTGCTTCCTCTGAGCCTCAGTCCTCACCTGCATTTTGCTAACAAGTAAGCTGGTTTCTGCTCTGACTCACCTTCATTAGATAGTTGCAGAGCACGGGCCTGTGCTGCACTATCAGAGACTTCCTACCCAGGCCTCCTTGGATTATCTAATTTATATTGTATGGACTTACTTGCATCTATATATATATTTGTGTATGGACTTGATAAAGATTTACTTGTTTTCTAGCATCCTCTAGTGTGAACTGTGCTTTACAGACTGCTCTGCTGATTGCATTTCCCCCTGAGTGTTTATGGACTTTGAGCTTTCGTCTGCACTTGTTTGAAGCACGGTGTGTTTATAATATAAACTTTGACACCTATAAACTGTGTTCTGTAGTATCTTTGTTCCACGCAAAGAGACTCCTGGGGTATCCATTATAATTATTACAATAGAGGTGCTAGAGCCCCCGTAGAGTCCCATGAGTTCATTGCCAATTCTAATTTTTAAATAGTTACAAATATACAGTATATGACTGTAGACTCTTCCTCAAGCCTGGTTTCCTTGGTTAAAAACAAAGTTCAACAAATATTAAACGAATGTAAAAGAAGCATGATATGAGGACAGGTTTCCTTTTCGCCACCATAATTCAGAAAAGAACACAGGATATGAGTCCAGTGTATTCGTGAAGGAAGAAGCATCTTCCCATTTTATTTTGCACAGGCAGTACAGGCAGTTTTCGCCTCCGTCACATTACAAGAATTGATATTTTTCGACTGAAATAAACTATAAAAATGCAGTTTTCACTTGGTGTTAAGCCCCTGGTGTCGCATGTAGTTTTGGTTTTGTAGACAAAAGTCTATTTTCAAACACCTGATGCAAGTTCATTTTTGTGAGAATAACGTTGTAAAGCTTTTACACATCCAATTATTTTTTAGATTGTTTTTACGGGGCACATTGTACTTTAAGTGGTAAATTTTGCTTGATAAATTCTGTGCTTAAAAAGAAAACAAACACCAAAATGTATCAAAAATTTTGAAAAATTTGTCATTTTCAAAATTGTAATGTCTCCGCTTGTAAGATGGATAGCCATGTCATTCAGATAGTTGATAATTAACATTTGAAGAAAAATAAAACTACATTATCTATCCAAGCAATCACACATGCAGCAAAACAGAATGCATTAATCTATCAAATGCTAAAATAATCAATTGAATATATTGTATATATAAAGTATTTGCGCTTATACGTAAAGTTATGAAAATGAGAATGTCTTCATGGTAGTCACAATAATAAGAAAACAGGAGGTGATAGGATTTAAACAACCAATCTGAAGACCTGATATGTTTCCCTTGTAATAAGTGGTCAGGTTCAATAGTAGCAGTCTGTATCTATGTAGATGGTGACTAAATGCAACATGTAGGTTATGCCTGAGGAAGGAATAGGTTCTACTCCGAAACGCGTTTCAATAAATTGGAAGTTTTTTATACTTATTGCCTGGATTAACCTTTGTCCCGGAATCCACCGCACTTCTCTCTCCTTTACTTGTTACGACCTCTATTCTTTTGGTGTGAGTACAGCGGCCGGACATTGGATTATACATCAGTCTTTACGTAGTTATGCCCCGCACAACCTGATCAAGTGGACGACCAGCCCTCCAACTCACCTTGACCTGTTGCCCATGGTGTTACACAGGGAGCACCTCTTGTTTTTTATTTCTCTAAATGGAATAGATGGTATTGGAGAAGGATCAGCGGTGGTGGCCAGGTGCTGCCAAGGATGTCACAGGTAGTGGAAAAAGTTTTTTTTACTAAAAACAACACGTTTTGAGTTGGATCAACTCCTTCTTCAAGACCTGAAGGAGTTGATCCTATTCCAAAATGCACATTTTTTATTCTAACATCGAAGCCACCACATAACACGATAGAGAAGAGCGGACGCCTTGATATGCCAAAGCATAGAAAAAACAAAACCAAGAGACTCCACTTTGGAAATAACACCCCTCAAGTGTTTTTCTAAAATGTATTACAATTAAAGTAAAGTAAAAAAAAGTAAAGTAAAAAGTAAAGTAAAAGTAAAGTAAAGTAAAAAAAAATTCAGTTTATGCCAACACTATGTGGTTGTTGCTTAGTATTTTTCCTTTTCACACACTGGTCTGCATTTTAAAACAGCAATTCTGTTTCTTTTTATGACATTCACCATATGAGTAATATTACGTAATTATTTTATAGTTTAGGCTGTTACAGACATGTTTATTGCCAAATTTATGTACTTTTTCATTATTTTATTTTATGATATAATGAAGTTTTTATTAGAATAGTGGCGGTTGTGTTTTCCTTTTTTGTTTCTTTTCCTTTTTTCCTTTTGCAATTCAATGTATTATACGCGTCAATGTTACACTGACAGGCAGCCTCAGTCTATTGTACATGACAGATCAAGATCTCCTGATCTCATAACTACCCAATGCCAATCATGACATTGGGGTCACGGGGAAAGAAGGACAATGAGGTACAGAAAGAGATCCTTATTTCTCTACTTCGGTTTGTTTATGTTTAGTCCATTTTTTTCTCTTTCATATGTCATTTCTACTCTTTGTTATTTTAAATAATTACTGTACGAGAATCACATTATAATTGATTACTGGTATTTTTTATCCCTTCATATTTTTGTGATTATAACAGTAGCTAGGACATGCTGAAGAGGAGAAAAAAACGCAAACCACTACATGGATGATAACTACTCATGTGAACAACACTTTTCAAAAGTCATTGGTTTGCACATATTTCTTTTGCTGTAGTTTTAAGGGAACAGAAAAAAATGCTAATTATTTAACATACCCTAATGATTTATTATCCCTTTTGGGAATGCTATAGGTAAATTGAACACTTAGAACATTCTGTAACCAACTTTTCATATAGGGTGTCACGGTTTCATCATTTACTCTGGCCTAGGGACCCTGTGAGTGACAATCCAGTTGTCCAATCTGATGCTGTGTTATGCTGAGTTGTTAACATTTTGATTGACAGCCATGCTGCTCAATCTGGCCTAGCCTGCAGGCGTTCCTCCACATGCCTCTCATCTTTGCTACTGTAGCTAGCTGGCTAGCTGTGAGCAGACCATTGTCAGCTGTAGCTTTGTTTTGTGAGGTGTGTGCTTTGCTCTGTGTCTGATTCCCTGATCTTGTTGCCGGACCTAGGAATTGTTGTGACTACTCGTGTCTGTCATCCGTTTTGCTCTTGATGCTCTCTGACCTCAGGTACCTGATTCCAGATTTGGCCTCTGACTATCTGTTTGTCTTATCCCATTATCCTGACGTACCCTCCTTGCATTTGGACTACAGACTGTTACTTGACCATGCTCTTGTATTGCCCCTCTGTACTAAAAGCCCTCCTGGCAGGGCTGGCTCCAGGTTTTTATGGGCCCCGGGCGAAAGAAATCTCAATGGGCCCCTTTAACACATACCACGATTCATGATGCACAGATATGGCGGACAAATATAGGTATACAACACAGGGCTCTGCCTGCTCCCTCATCCTTCACATATGCAGACATGCACACACATACAGTACGCAGATATGCACACACACACACAGTATACAGACATACACACACAGAGTACGCAGATGTAACATACCTGGCGGCGTACTTACATAGTGCACCATCTCCCACTATGCAAGATCGCAAACTTAAACTTCAGTCCAGTCTGCCAGCCTGGCTTCTGTTCTTGCTGTCTGCTTGTCCCTGTCCTGACTGCTTAGGGCGGCGGCCCGGTTACTTCCTGTTTCTTGTAGCTGCTGTGGGCACACCCCTAATGCGTCTCCAGCCTATTGCTGTCTGTCACAGGATATTTAAACCAGCTCCACCCTGAAGCTGGTGCCTGAGCAACTGTTATCTTCAGAGGGCTTCTTGCCTCCGTTGTGCCAGGTCCCGTTCTGTTCTTGCCTGTTCGCCAACCTGGGGGCTGTATTCCCAGGCCTGTCTGAACTATCTCTTAGCCTGTTTGTCTGCCTCTCTGGGGACCATATACCCAGACACGCTCCTGTATCTTGTTGCAGTGTCAGTTCCTGTCTGAACACTCTCCTAGCCTGTTTGTCCACCTCCCTAGGGGCTGTATACCCAGACTCGCTCCTGTTTCTTGTTTCAGTGTCAGTTCCTGTATGAACACTCTCCTAGCCTGTTTGTCTCTGTGTCCGTACCTTCCCTTTTCCTGCAGTCTCTGAACCTGCACCTAACTCCTACTGGATGTCTCTGTACTTCTGTTGTGAGTTTAGAGTCCACTCGCTACTTCATTGCAAGTACCTTGTGTGTATCTGGTTCTGCTTTTCCCTTCCAGTCTGTTCAGTGTGAACAGAGCCCTGTCCTCTCTGCTCAGTCTTGCTCACCGCTTCGGCGGTTCCTTCCTGCTCTGCCTTGCTCACCGCTCCGGCAGTTCCTTCCTGCTCTGCCTTGCTCACCGCTCCGGCGGTTCCTCTCTGCTCTGCCTTGCTCACCGCTACGGCGGTTCCTTCCTGCTCTGCCTTGCTCACCGCTCCAGCGGTTCCTTCCTGCTCTGCCTTGCTCACCGCACTGGCGGTTCCTTCCTGCTCTGCCTTGCTCACCGCTCCGGCGGTTCCTCTCTGCTCTGCCTTGCTCACTGCTCTGGCGGTTCCTTCCTGCTCTGCCTTGCTCACCGCTCCGGCGGTTCCTGCCTGCTCTGCCTTGCTCACCGCTCCAGCGGTTCCTGCCTGCTCAGCCTTGCTCACCGCTCTGGCGGTTCCTGCCTGCTCTGCCTTGCTCACCGCTCCGGCGGTTCCTGCCTGCTCTGCCTTGCTCACCGCTCCGGCGGTTCCTGCCTGCTCTGCCTTGCTCACCGCTCCGGCGGTTCCTGCCTGCTCTGCCTTGCTCACCGCTCTGGTGGTTCCTGCCTGCTCCTCCTTGCTCACCGCTCCGGCGGTTTCTCCCTGCTCTGCTTGCTCACCGCTCCGGCGGTACCTCTCTGCTCTGCTTGTCTACCGCATCTGCGGTTCTGTTCCTGAATCCCAGTCTGTACTGGACCCTATCCAGCCTGTGCTCCAACCTGCTAGTACCTTCCCGTCTGCATGCCAGCCGTACTTGTCAGTACCTCCTGTCTGCATACCAGCCATGCCTGCCAGTATCCTCCTGTCTGCACTCCAGCCGTGCCTGCCAGTGCCCTCCTGTTTGCATGCCAGCCGTGCCTGCCAATACCCACCTGTCTATGTGCCAGCCTAACCTGCCTGTTCCTGTATTCCCCGGTGTGGGTCAACAGCCGTGTCCGGGGTCTGGCCTGGAGTAGCACCTGGTCCCTCTGCTCGGTTCCTCCCTGGTGCACGGCGTCGTTAGCCGTCATGCGACCTTTGTCGGATCGGGTTGATACTTAGTTACGCCCCTCCAGGCACTCTGCGGTTCATGGCACATTGGAATCACTAAATCATGCACACGCCAGTCAGCCCGGGCGTGTGCATAACAGTTTGCTCAGGCCATGGTTCCCGTTGAGCCCCACGGCCCTTCGCTCTCAGAGACATTTGAATCCTTGTCTGGCGAATACGTGCACCAAAAAAAAAAAATTTCGCAAGCGGATGTCCAGGCGATGTACGCACCAGTCCAAATGGAGCTATCAGCACTCGTTCCTGCGGATCCGCCACAGTACTATGGGGATCCAAAACGAAGTTGTGCGTTTGTGGAGCAATGCATGCTGCATTTCAAGTTCTATCCTCACTATTTTCCTACCGATCGGGTTAAAGTGGCATTTATGATGTCCTACCTAGCGGGTGATGCCTTGAAATGGATCACCCCCCTATGGGAAGCATGGGATCCTTTCGTCTTTGACCTGCAGGCCTTCCTGGTGGCCTTTCTAATGGTCTTCGATGACCCCAATCCTGAAGCCTCTTCTAAAGCTTCATTTCCCAGTATCCCGGAGCAGCCCCGATGGGTAATGTGTATGGGTAGCTCACCAGTTCTCCAGCCCGAAGAGACTGCTGCCCACCCAGAATCCACACAGGATGACTACGCTCCGCAGAATACTTCTCTTCCCAACCTCAAGAGGCAGTCCAGACGTGCAAGGTGTAGAGGCAAACCATCACGCCAGGTTCTGTCCTCCCAAAGACCTCTTGTTGCCCAGCCTGCAGAAGCAGCTACCCGCCCTGAATCCATGAAGGTTGACTATGTTCGTCAGGCGAAGCAGAGGCCGTAACTCAGTCACAAAATCGGATTGCGGTTCCACTGCGGTTGTTTAGGACCCCCTGACGGTCTTTGTTCAGAGAGGGTTGGAGAATCCCAAGACATTACGCCTGTAGGAGAGGCTGCCCTTGGCCTTAATGTTTCCTCTCCACAGATGACCATGACTGTCTCTGTGGCAAGTAAAAGCCTCAGATTAACCGGAAGTTTCGGGCTTAAAGCCTTGAAGAGTCAGTGTTTGATTCCAGTCCGAAAACTCCAGAAGCTGGTTTGGGCATTGTCAGCGGAAGGACGAGCCCTACTCAGAAACAGTCAAAATATGTCTGTACAAATTAAGCTCCAGATTGGAGCATTACACATGAAGAAGCTTACATTCCAGGTGCTGACTGGTTTACCCACAAGTCGTCCAGAGCCGAGAGATCTAGTGCCCGCTCAGGTCTGGAGACCCTGTATGGTGTATCCTGGGGGACTGCTAAGGTACAAGGGGTGTCCAGTCCCCATATCTTCAGGACAGTCAGCAGTTTCTTCTTCTTCTTCACCAGATCTGCTAGTCACTGACTCGCTGTGCGCTGAAGTCTCCGAAGGAAGAGAAGCGGAGGCAATGTCCCCACACAGTCTCGACGATTGTACAAATGATCTGGCTTCAGGTACCGTCCCGCCTCACAGACATGTCATCTCTAAAACCAAACTTAAGATGGTCCCAAAGCAAGGACCCTCCATCTCTAATAAATCTGGTCCTACATCCATCAAGGCGGTAATTACCGCCGAGTCCCTGCACCCCTCCAACCAGGCGGTGGACCTCCAGTTGTCTCCTGAATTCCACGGGGTGCTACCTGTTAAATGGAGAGAGACTTTCCTTCACCCGGTACCTGGTACGCCGCCCACTTCATCCAGTAAGCTTGGCAAAATGTACTTTGAAGCAGTGATTACCCCCGAGTCTCTGAATCCCTCCAACCAGGCGGAGGACCTCCAGTTGTCTCCTGAATTTCCCGGGGTGCTACCTGTTAAACGGAGAGAGACTTTCCTACACCCGGTACCTGCTACGCCACCCACTGCATCCAGTATGCTTGGCAAAGTGAACGTCAAGGCGGTGGTTACCCCTGAATCTCTGCACCCCTCCAACAAGGCGGAGGACCTCCAGTTGTCTCCTGAATCCACCAGGGTGCTACCTGATAACAAATGGAGAGAGACTTTTCTGTGTGCTGTTCCCGGTACTTCACCCACTTCATCTGTTGCTGAGGATGGCTCGATGGGAGGAAGCATCCTAGTTACCAAGATGATGAGACCAGTTTTGTTTCCTCTAATGGACAGAAGAGGTAATTCTCTTGAAGAGAAGGATTGGCCTCCAAATTCCCTTCAGATGACTCTTGCAGGCTTGAAGAAGAGGGGGCGTAAGGGGGGGGTACTGAAACATACCTGGCGGCGTACTTGCATGGTGCACCATCTCCCACTATGCAAGATCGCAAACTTAATCTTCAGACCAGTCTGCCAGCCTGGCTTCTGTTCTTGCTGTCTGCTTGTCCCTGTCCTGACTGCTTAAGGCGGCGGCCCGGTTACTTCCTGTTTCTTGTAGCTGCTGTGGGCACACCCCTAATGCGTCTCCAGCCTATTCCTGTCTGTCACTGGATATTTAAACCAGCTCCACCCTGAAGCTGGTGCCTGAGCAACTCTTACCTTCAGAGGGCTTCTTGCAGTCTCTGAACCTGCCCCTAACTCCTACTGGATGTCTCTGTACTTCTGTTGTGAGTTTAGAGTCCACTCGCTACTTCATTGCAAGTACCTTGTGTGTATCTGGTTCTGGTTTTCCTCTCCAGTCTGTTCAGTGTGAACAGAGCCCTGTCCTCTCTGCTCAGCCTTGCTCACCGCTCCGGCGGTTCCTCTCTGCTCTGCCTTGCTCACCGCTCCGGCGGTTCCTCTCTGCTCTGCCTTGGTCACCGCTCCGGCGGTTCCTGCCTGCTCTGCCTTGCTCACCGCTCCGGCGGTTCCTTCCTGCTCTGCCTTGCTCACCGGTCCGGCGGTTCCTCTCTGCTCTGCCTTGCTCACCGCTCCGGAGGTTCTTTCCTGCTCTGCCTTGCTCACCGCTCCGGCAGTTCCTTCCTGCTCTGCCTTGCTCACCGCTCCGGCGGTTCCTCTCTGCTCTGCCTTGCTCACCGCTCCGGCGGTTCCTCTCTGCTCTGCCTTGCTCACCGCTCCGGCGGTTCCTCTCTGCTCTGCCTTGGTCACCGCTCCGGCGGTTCCTGCCTGCTCTGCCTTGCTCACTGCTCCGGCGGTTCCTTCCTGCTCTGTCTTGCTCACCGCTCCAGCGGTTCCTGCCTGCTCTGCCTTGCTCACCGCTCCGGCGGTTCCTGCCTGCTCTGCCTTGCTCACCGCTCCGGCGGTTCCTGCCTGCTCTGCATTGCTCACCGCTCCGGTGGTTCCTGCCTGCTCTGCCTTGCTCACCGCTCCGGCGGTTCCTGCCTGTTCTGTCTTGCTCACCGCTCCGGCGGTTCCTGCCTGCTCTGCCTTGCTCACCGCTCCGGCGGTTCCTGCCTGCTCTGTCTTGCTCACCGCTCCGGCGGTTCCTGCCTGCTCTGCCTTGCTCACCGCTCCGGCGGTTCCTGCCTGCTCTGCCTTGCTCACCGCTCCGGCGGTTCCTGCCTGCTCTGCCTTGCTCACCGCTCCGGCGGTTCCTGCCTGCTCTGCCTTGCTCACCGCTCCGGCGGTTTCTCCCTGCTCTGCTTGTCTACCGCATCTGCAGTTCTGTTCCTGAATCCCAGTCTGTACTGGACCCTATCCAGCCTGTGCTCCAACCTGCTAGCACCTTCCCTTCTGCACGCCAGCCGTACTTGTCAGTACCCTCCTGTCTGCATACCAGCCGTGCCTGCCAGTACCCTCCTGTCTGCACTCCAGCCGTGCCTGCCAGTGCCCACCTGTCTGCATGCCAGCCGTGCCTGCCAATACCCACCTGTCTGTGTGTCAGCCTAACCTGCCTGTTCCTGTATTCCACGGTGTGGGTCAACAGCCGTGTCCAGGGTCTGGCCTGGAGTAGCACCTGGTCCCTCTGCTCGGTTCCTCCCTGGTGCACGGCGTCGTTAGCCGTCGTGCGACCTTGGTCGGATCGTGTTGATACTTAGTTATGCCCCTCCAGGCACTCTCCGGTACAGTGGAATCACTAAATCACGCACACGCCAGTCAGCCCGGGCGTGTGCATAATAGCAGACATGCACACACAAAGTACGCAGACATGCACACACAGTACGCAGACATGCACACACACAGTATGCAGACATGCACACACACAGTACGCAGACATGCACACATACAGTACGCAGACATGCACACACACAGTACGCAGACATGCACACACACAGTACGCAGACATGCATACACGCACAGTATGCAGACATGCACACACACACAGTACGCAGACATGCACACACACACAGTACGCAGACATGCACACACACAGTAGGCAGACATGCACACACACAGTAGGCAGACATGCACACACACAGTACGCAGACATGCACACACACAGTATGCAGACATGCACACACACAGTACGCAGACATGCACACACACACAGTACGCAGACATGCACACACACACAGTATGCAGACATGCACACACACACAGTACGCAGACATGCACACACACAGTAGGCAGACATGCACACACACAGTACGCAGACATATACACACACAGTATGTAGACATGCACACACACATTACGCAGACATTCACACACACCCAGTATGCAAACATGTGATGTTACTGCAGAGCAATACATACAACATGATGTTATAATACAGGAATAATTCACATAGTGGCTTCAAAGATAGTGCAAGTGATATCACATTATAGGAATAGTGAGGCATATTTCATCAAGCAAATTCTGGCATAATTGTTGCCAAAAAACTGTCTTTCGTGATTGGCACTATATTTATTATCTGTTTTTGACTCTTTTTGCTCCTTGTTCGCAAGGGGTAATGGCCTCACTGAAAAGGGGTGTGGCCCATATGATTTTTGGTGCAAATTTCTGGCCCAAATAGTTTATTTCAACTTAGACTAAACAATCTTAAAGGGGTGCAAAACTTGTCGGGAGTGTAACATTAGGAACCCTAACAGTGGGTAGAATTCCCAATGTTAGGGTTCTGTTTAACAGTTCTAGCTATTGTCACGTACATCACTTACACAGTACGCAGACATACACACACAGCACGCAGACATACACACACAGTACGCAGACTTGCACACACACTGTACGCAGGCATGCACACACAGCTAGTATGCAAACATGCACACACACAATACACAGACATGCACACACATACACAGTAAGCAGACATACAGACACAGTGCGCAGACATGCACACGGTACGCAGATATGCACACATACAATACGCAGACATGGACATACACAAACATACACAGATACGTACACATACAGGCATATGTACATATTTGAAGACAAATTCATAAAAACACATATAAAACAGACATAAATATATATACACAGATATACACATCATATATGCACACACAGACACATTAAAAATATTTTTAATATGGGGAAAATGGCAATAAGCCGCCTTGATCACCTCCCTCAGGCCTGTCTCCCATCCAGCTCCTCTGGCATGTGGCTGTGCAGGGCCGCCGGCGCGTGTTTGATGGCCGTCAGTTTCACAGACATGGCCTTGAACCATAAGGTGGGTCCACTTGCCGTTGGGTCCCTGGCCGCTCTTCCGGCAGCTGTGCAGGGCCGCTGGAGCTGTTTGATGGCCATCACTTTACCAGACATGGCTGCGTGCATAGCACTCTGAAGCTGTGTCTGCTAGTAATGATGCGGCTGAAGTGACACACAAGCAAAATTAAAGTTGCAGTGCCGACCCGGCCGCATCATTACTAGCATATACAGCCGCTCAGCGTGCGGCCATGTCTGGTAAAGTGACGACCATCAAACAATGCCAGCGTCCTGGTCCGCGACAGCAAGTGGGCCTCCCTGATGGTCCAGGGCCCGGAACTTGCCCAGGTGCTGACGCCGGCCCTGCCTCCTGGTATTTGACATCGGACTTCTTCACTACCCTGTCTCAAACCTTGTCCATGAGTAGTGATTCAGCGTCAGAGAGTGACTGTTATCAGAAAACATTTTCCAAAGCCTGAGCCTATAAGGTTTTGAAACCACAACAGTCAATAATTGTAACTCACCTGTGGAATCAAACCTTGTGCCCATCAAGATGACACAAAATCAGCGATGGATTAACAAATTAATTATGGTTTAATAGTTGCAAATAATATTGTCAAGAAGAAAATATTTATTTCTAAATATGAGATATTCAGTTGCCTCAATTTTGAGAACTTCTTCAGTATTATCAGGGGGCTCATGAATTGTCCAAATACTGGTGTCTTATGCACATAGTTATGTCACGGTACAGAGACAGAATACTCAGTGAGATGTCTCTATAGGAAAATAATGTACAATATAGACATAATGCACAAAGTGATGTCACAGCACACTATTATTAGACCTCATGATATTTACAGTACAGACATAATGCACATGGTTATATCACTACACATAAATAATGCATATAATGATGTCCAAATCAAGAAAAATAGGCATAATGCACAAAGTAATACCACAGCACACAAATAATATAACTAATGATGTCACAGCATAGACACAATGCACATGGTAACATCAGAACATAGAAATAATGCACATATTGATGCTAGATTACAGTGATAATCCATTTAGTATAAGTTATAGCTTTGCAATCATTTCAACAGTGATATCATAGTAATGTGATAACCTCACAGTATAGGCATAATGCACAAAGTGATGTTACTGCAGAGTAATACATACAACATGATGTTATAACAGGAATAATTCACCTAGTGGCTTCAAAGATAATGCAAGTGATATCACATTATAGGAATAGTGAGGCATATTTCATCAAGCAAATTCTGGCATAATTGGTGCCAAAAAACTGTCTTTCATGATTTGCACCATATTTATTATCTGTTTTTGACTGTTTCTGCTCCGTGTTCGCAAGGGGGCATGACCTCACTGAAAAGGCGTGTGGCCCATATGATTTTTGGTGCAAATTTCTAAATAGTTTATTTAAACTTAGACTAAACAATCTTAAAGGGGTGCAAAACTTGCCGGGGAGTGTAACATTGCGAACCCTAACAGTGGGTAGAATTCCCAATGTTAGGGTTCTGTTCTGTTTAACAGTTATAGCTGTTGTCACGTATATCACTTAACCGCGATTTGCATACTTGCAGTCGCGTTCGACCACTTTCCCTTCCACTTCTTTCAACAAAGCATTCTATCTAATAGGGATAAACAAATGTTTTGAAATTTCGAGTTTGCCAGCTTTGTCGAATTTTACAAAAAAAAAGTTGATTTACAGCAAATTGCATGAACAGTAAAAGCTTCCAATTGCCCTGAAACATTTGTGTAACACTCTGAGGTCTCCTAGGACTGTGCTGAATATTTTTCAAGTTCTTTATTATTATAAACAAAGCCTAGCAATGTCCAAGTGACTTCAGCATAAATGGTAAGGGTAAACGGATGGTAACTGTTTATCATCACTGTCCTTTCACACTCAAGCTGTAATGTTTATTCAGTATTTTAAAGCTTTCTCTCCTTAGCTCTATTGCTAAGCTGTGAGCTCCCACCATCCAGATTCTTTACAAAAATAGCTGCTGCATTCCCTGCCTCTGCTTTTATACAGGCTGTGATAGTCCCTGCTGATGGGCTGTGCTATACCATATGTTGTGATAGCTGCAAGGCATTATGGGGAATCCCATGTGATTGCACCTGAGGTCACATGATCCATCTCCTGCTCACGCAATCTTCTTTGTGTAAAATGGCAATGGGCATTTTTTGGGTCATTTTCACAAATAAAATTGCAAATTTTTCAAATTTGCCTGAATTTCCAAAAGTTTGACAATATTCAATTCATATTGAATCACTCATCTTTAATTTCTAATATTTGGGCCATTGAAGCTGAGAATTGGATATTACAAGAGAAGTTGTAGTATGCTGAGTGTTGCATGATCCAATACTAACAAAAAGATTCTTGACTTTCTCTGCTGTTTCCTCACACACACAAGAAATATTATTTATTGAGAAACGGATGAAGCATAAAATATCCCATTTGCCATAAAGCGGTTTTAATTTTTCCAGTCAACCGATATATCCAGTTAAATCTTCCATCATCCTCTTGAGTTTATTTAATGTACTTTTCATCCCCTCTTCTCATCTTCCTCCAAGTGCTCTATTATATATTTTTTTTTAAAAATTCCCATCAATATCTAGTTCTTTCTTCTATTTCAGAGTAAGTATATATTATATTTCAACTTCATCTTAGTGGATTCTTCTCTTTTGATTTTCATTTGAGTCAAAACTGATTTTTATGTTATGTTAAATTGTATCACAGTTTGATATTAGTAAATATGAAGGTGTGATTTATTAGGTATAATTTATCACCTATCCACTGGAACCTCACAGATCACTATAGAAGGGGAAGCCCCTAAGAGACCCCTGATTGCGCCTGCAACATCAGTAAAACCACAGGAGGCAAAAGTTTCTATAAATCTGTGGCCAAGCATGTGTGCTGTTTCTCCAAACACTTCAATGGAAGTTATTGTTATATCTCATTTTATTGAGTTGGATTTTTGAGCAACACAGACAGTTGACGCTGGTGCAGCCAGACTGCTAAGACGGTTGAAGTGGTGTCAAGGACGTAAGCGCTATATAGGAGATGCAGAACTGATGTAGAAGAGCTGAAAAAGTGATGACTGATGGAGCAGAGCTGGAACAGAGATGACCAATGGCACAGTGATGGTTTATGTAGCAGAGCTGGAACAGCAACGGTTGATGTAGCACAGCTGTAACAGCAATAGCTGATGTAGCAGAAATAGCACAGCGATTGGTGATGTAGCAGAGCTGGCACATCGATAACTAATTTATCAGAGCTGGCACAGCAATGACTGATTTAGCAGAGTTCGAATAACAATTACTAATGTAGCAGAGCAGGCACAATGATGGGTAATGTAGCGAGCTGGAACACTCATGACTAAGAGCTGGAACAGCAATGGTTGATGTAGCACAGCTGTAACAGCAATAGCTGATGAAGCAGAGCTGGTGCAGCGATGGCTGATACAGCAGAGCTAGCTCAGCTGTGTCTCAGTAGCAGAGCTAGAACAATGATGTAGCAGAGCAGTCTAAACAGCTGGATGCAGCAGAGTTGGAACAATTTCTGCAGCACAATGGTAGGATGTAAACCACCTGAACACTTAGGGACTGTACTGCTGTCTGAGCTGAATTTAAATGACCCTGGCTAAGAAAGTCATAGGAGAGGTGAGACGGGAAGGGTGATGGACATCTGAGTACCAGCTATGTAAATAGCTGAGAGCCCTTTACAATTCTCCCGTTCTCTTATGTGGTAGAGAATATTTTTGTGCCCCTTAGGCACCCGGCTCCCTGTGCCAGCACCCTCTATAGTTAGGCCCCTGACTATGGCTCTCAATGAGATTGCTTGTTCTTTTTACTAACGCCTAATTTCATCCAATACTTCAAGATTCAGAAGTTCCAGCAGATCTTACACCCCACCATCAAGAAAAAAAAAGTCACAATAGTCCACTTCAGCAATAATATTTTTTTTTTCACCAAATGTGCAACGCTTCAGCACTTCGTGGACCCTTCTTCAGCTTTGTTGGACATAGACATAGCACTGCTATTTTTGGTCACAAACTATAAATTTTTGCCGCTGATCTAAATAGCTTTTCTCTGCACCGTATTTACAGAACTGTAGGAAGGTCTAGAGATTTTTGGCATGGTCTTCTTCACCATGACCAGCATGTGATTTACATCTGTACAAAACCTAAATTCTGCATTTTCAAAGAAAAGCCTCAAATCTTGAGATGACCTCCAATGAAATAGAAAACAAATCTCCATATCTCAGCTTCTTCTACTCCTACAAGTGACACATGCATACGTCTGCGGAAATGGAGTTATTGAAGTTGCATCTGTTATTCTGAGATTAGTTAGGATTTGTAGGAGTTAGGCTATGTGCCCACGTTGCATTTATGAAGCAGAAAATTTCTGCTGCATAAATGCAAGTCCTCTCCCGGAAAAACGCATGCGGAATTCAGCACGCGTTTATCGCGCATTTTTCGCGCGTTTATCACGCGTTTTCCACATGCGGAATTGCCTTGCGCTTTTTATGCATTGGACAAAGGCAATTCCGCTTGCGGAAACGCAAAATTAAATGACATGCTGCAGATTTTTGAACGCGGCATAAACGCTGCGGAAAAATCCGCAGCATGTGCATAGAACTTGCGGAATCCCATTGGGGACCATGGTGTGCGGATATACATGCGTTTTTCAAGCGTTTACGCTGCGGAAATTCCACAGCATATACGCTTGAAAAATGCTACGTGGGCACACAGCCTTATCCTTATTCCTTAACCGGGACTATTTGTTTTCTAAAGGTCTAAGCACATATCGACAGGTAGTATCTTCCTACCTGCCTGTTCTGCCCTGGGACGATGTCTCCTATTTTAAAGCAGTCACGGACCGCTCCTGGCCAAGATTTCTCCTGCTTCCTGTGGCATCACGTCAACAGAGTAGTTCCTTCTGATGATCTCTCCTGGCTCAGAGTAGTCACAGACCGCTCCTAGCGGTGATTCTCCTGCTTCCTGCGACATCAAGTTGATAGAGCAGTTCTTTCTCTTCTGCTCTGCTCTGTCGATGGGGCGTCACTGCTGACGTCATGTTGATTGACAGCTGGCTCAGCACTGCATTAGGCTGAGCCAGCTGTCAATCAGCATGATGTCAGCAGTGACGTCCCATAAACAGAGCAGAGCAGAAGAGAAGGAACTGCCTTATCAACCTGATGTCGCAGGAAGCAGGAGAATCACCGCTAGGAGCGGTCTGTGACTACTCTGAGCCGGGAGAGATCATCATACGCCAGAGCAGGCAGATAGTTAGCAACTACCTGCCAATAAGTTCTTTGAACAAAAAGTCCTAGATAACCCCTTCAAATAAAGATTGTATACATTTTCATCTGATGAGCCACAGCAGGGGAAGTGTAAGTGTTATGCACACGCCCGGGCTAGAACGGCGTGTGCATGTGATTGGTAGTGATTCCACTGGACCGTGCCGGAGAGTGTATGCCTGGAGGGGCGTGACTAAGTATTCACCCGATCCGACCAGGGTCGCACGACGGCATACGACGCCAGTGCACCAAGGAGGAACCGAGCAGAGGGACCAGGTGCTACTCCAGGACAGACCCCGGACACGGCTGTTGACCCACACAGGGGAATACAGGAACAGGCTGGTAGGCTGGCACACAGACTGGTATGCAGGCAGGCGGGTATGCAGGCAGGGGGGTAAAGGCAAGCACAGCTAGAGTGCAGACGGGGAGGCACTAGCAGGTAGGAACACAGGCGGGATAGAACCCAGTACACACCGGGACTCAGGAACAATACAGGCAGGATAGGGCCCAGTACACACTGGGACTCAGGAACAATACAGGCAGGATAGGATACAGGCAGGGCAGGACAGGACTGCCGGAGCAGCGGGCAGAAGCAGGGCAGGACAGGACTGCAGGAGCAGCGGGCAGAAGCAGGGCAGGACAGGACTCTGTTCACACGGAACAGACAGGAAGGGAAAGACAGAGCCAGACACCCACAGGGTACTTGCAGTGAAGTAGCGAGTGGACCACAAACTCACAAACGGGAGTACAGAGACAACAGGCAGGAGTTAGGTACGAGTTCAGACTCTGCAGAAAAAGGAAGGGAATGGACATAGACAAAACAGGTAAAGGATAGGAGAGAGTTCAGACTGGAACTGAGTGTACGGAGGAGACCGACACTGCAGCGGGATACAGGAGCGGGTCTGGGAATACTGCCCCCAGAGAGGCGGGACGAACAGGCAGGAGCGTGTTCAGACAGGACAGACAAGATACACAGAAAGGACTTAGTTCAGACACGGGAACTAATACCGCAAAGCAGGAGACATACAGGACTTAGTTCAGACACGGGAACTAATACCGTAAAGCAGGAGACATACAGGACACAGTTCAGACACGGGAGCTGACACCGCAAGGCAGGAGACATACAGGACTTAGTTCAGACACGGGAGCTGACACCGCCAGGCAGGAGACATACAGGACTTAGTTCAGACACGGGAACTAATACCGTAAAGCAGGAGACATACAGGACACAGTTCAGACACGGGAGCTGACACCGCAAGGCAGGAGACATACAGGACTTAGTTCAGACACGGGAACTAATACCGTAAAGCAGGAGACATACAGGACACAGTTCAGACACGGGAGCTGACACCGCCAGGCAGGAGACATACAGGACTTAGTTCAGACACGGGAACTAATACCGTAAAGCAGGAGACATACAGGACACAGTTCAGACACGGGAGCTGACACCGCAAGGCAGGAAACATACAGGACTTAGTTCAGACACGGGAGCTGACACCGCAAGGCAGGAGACATACAGGACTAAGTTCAGACAGGCCTGGAAATACAGCCTCCAGGAAAGGCAGACAAGGAAACAAAGACGGGACCTGGCACCTTCAGAGTGCAAGCACACACTGAAAGAAACACATATGCTCAGGCAGGGATAGAAGGGAGCTGCTGAGCTATATACCAAGAGACAGACAGCGATAGGCTGAGGACGCACAAGGGGTGTGACCCACAGCAGGTACAAAAGGCAGGAAGTGATCGGGCGCCGCCCTTAAGCAGCAGAAACAGACACAGACACAAACAAGACAGCATGGAGGGAAGCCAGAGAGACATTCTGGACAGGAGATCAAGTGCGCGCTCCTGCACAGTGGGAGATGGACCACTATGCAAGGACGCCGCCAGGTATGTTACAGTAAGTATTACATGTTGGGTATAATGTAAGTATTATACGGTGGGCTGGGTCCACCAGAATGAGAGATTCTCTCTGTGGGTGGCTCTCCGCTCCAACTAAACTCCATGACATCCATATGATGATGATACCCTGAATTATTACCTATCCATAGAATATGTGCTAAATATACACTGTTCAAAAAAATAAAGGGAACACTTAAACAACAGAATATAACTCCAAGTAAATCAAACTTCTGTGAAATCAAACTGTCCACTTAGGAAGCAACACTGGTTGACAATCAATTTCACATGCTGTTGTGCAAATGGAATAGACAATAGATGGAAATTATTGGCAATTATCAAGACACCCTCAATAAAGGAGTGGTTCTGCAGGTGGGGACTACAGACCACATCTCAGTACCAATGCTTTCTGGCTGATGTTTTGGTCACTTTTGAATGTTGGTTGTGCTTTCACACTCTTGGTAGCATGGGACGGACTCTACAACCCACAGAAGTTGCTCAGGTAGTGCAGCTCATCCAGGATGGCACATCAATGCGAGCTGTGGCAAGAAGGTTTGCTGTGTCTGTCAGCGTAGTGTCCAGAGGCTGGAGGCGCTACCAGGAGACAGGCCAGTACACCAGGAGACGTGGAGGGGGCCGTAGGAGGGCAACTACCCAGCAGCAGGACCGCTACCTCCGCCTTTGTGTAAGCAGGAACAGGAGGAGAACTGCCAGAGCCCTGCAAAATGACCTCCAGCAGGCCTCAAATGTGCATGTGTCTGCACAAACGGTTAGAAACCGACTCCATGAGGGTGGTATGAGGGCCCAATGTCCACAGATGGGGGTTGTGCTCACAGCCCAACACCGTGCAGGACGCTTGGCATTTGCCACAGAACACCAGGATTGGCAGTCGCCACTGGCGCCCTGTGCTCTTCACAGATGAAAGCAGGTTCACAATGAGAACATGTGATAGACGTGACAGAGTCTGGAGACGCCGTGGAGAGCGATCTGCTGCCTGCAACATCCTTCAGCATGACCGGTTTGGCAGTGGGTCAGTAATGGTGTGGGGTGGCATTTCTTTGGAGGGCTGCACAGCCCTCTATGTGCTCGCCAGAGGTAGCCTGACTGCCATTAGGTACCGAGATGAGATCCTCAGACCCCTTGTGAGACCATATGCTGGTGCGGTTGGCCCTGGGTTCCTCCTAATGCAGGACAATGCCAGACCTCATGTGGCTGGAGTGTGTCACCAGTTCCTGCAAGATGAAGGCATTGAAGCTATGGACTGGCCCACCCATTCCCCAGACCTGAATCCGATTGAGCACATCTGGGACATCATGTCTCGCTCCATCCACCAACGTTGAACCACAGACTGTTCAGGAGTTGGTGGATGCTTTAGTCCAGGTCTGGGAGGAGATCCCACAGGAGACTATCCGCAATCTCATCAGGAGCATGCCCAGGCGTTGTAGGGAGGTCATACAGGCACGTGGAGGCCACACACAATACTGAGCCTCATTTTGACTTGTTTTAAGGACATTACATCAAAGTTGGATCATCCTGTTGTGTGTTTTTCCACTTTAATTTTGGGGGTGACTCCACATCCAGGCCTCCATTGGTTAATAAAGTTGATTTCCATTGATGATTTTTGTGTGATTTTGTTGTCAGCACATTCAACTTTGTACAGAACAAAGTATTCAATGAGAATATTTCATTCATTCAGATCTGGGATATGTTATTTGAGTGTTCCCTTTATTTTTTTGCGCAGTGTATGATCGATTGTACCCCCACTGATCTTAAAAACTTGGTTCCAAACACTCTTGCTCACGCACATTTGGTGCATCTTTAGACAATGTTGTCTAACTTTACACCACCTTCTTCATTGGTTTACTTTTTTGCACCTAAATTATATTAAGCCAAAGTTGAGGCCACCTACGAATAGTTGATATGCCCCATTGTGTAGGATTTGAGGAGGACCTTTGAGGAGGTTGTCTCATTAAGGCTAGGGTCACACGACCGTAAATTCTCTCATCTGAGAGAATCGGGTCAATTATGCAGATTATACTCTGATCAAACTCTGATCAACGTTTGATCGTAGTGTGATCCAATTCTCCCAGATGAGAAGAAGACGAAGAACAAAATTTCTTCATCTTCACCATTCTGTCCGTGGAAATCGGACTGTACTTAAATGTCATCCGAGTGCAGTCCGATGGTTTCCACAGACTCATTGACTTGAAAGCTGAGTGTGATCTGAATATCTGATCAAACTCAGGCATGCTGTGATTTTTTTCCGCAGACTGGCTCGGTCCAAGGAAAAATCGGACATGTTGTCACGGGTATGTCAGATGTAACAGACAGTTGCTCTGCAGCTGGCTGCAGAAGATCTCTTCGTTTGGCATTGCAGACACCTTCTTAAATCTGTCTTACTTTAGGACCCAGCGGCTACCTCCCTCCTGCTCTGATTGACACCCTGGCCTGGGTATTTAAATACTGTGTGTTTTGTTACAGGGAGACGCCGGTGATATTCACATGTTCCCTTGTGAAGTCTTGGAGCTATTGCAGTCGGCTTACTTCCTCTCTGGTGCTTTGGAGGACGTTTGGTGTAATCTCTCTGAAGTCGACTCAAGCTAAGTTTCTCCCATCTGTGTTTGTCTCCCTTGTTGTCTTTAGTTTATAGTGGGGACTGACCAGTGCTCATCCCCCTCTCCCTATCCAGGGCCTAGCGCTAGGGATTTACAGTGCTTAGGTTTCCTGTTCCAATTCTCCCAGATGAGAAGAAGACGAAGAACAAAATTTCTTCATCTTCACCATTCTGTCCGTGGAAATCGGACTGTACTTAAATGTCATCCGAGTGCAGTCCGATGGTTTCCACAGACTCATTGACTTGAAAGCTGAGTGTGATCTGAATATCTGATCAAACTCAGGCATGCTGTGATTTTTTTCCGCAGACTGGCTCGGTCCAAGGAAAAATCGGACATGTTGTCACGGGTATGTCAGATGTAACAGACAGTTGCTCTGCAGCTGGCTGCAGAAGATCTCTTCGTTTGGCATTGCAGACACCTTCTTAAATCTGTCTTACTTTAGGACCCAGCGGCTACCTCCCTCCTGCTCTGATTGACACCCTGGCCTGGGTATTTAAATACTGTGTGTTTTGTTACAGGGAGACGCCGGTGATATTCACATGTTCCCTTGTGAAGTCTTGGAGCTATTGCAGTCGGCTTACTTCCTCTCTGGTGCTTTGGAGGACGTTTGGTGTAATCTCTCTGAAGTCGACTCAAGCTAAGTTTCTCCCATCTGTGTTTGTCTCCCTTGTTGTCTTTAGTTTATAGTGGGGACTGACCAGTGCTCATCCCCCTCTCCCTATCCAGGGCCTAGCGCTAGGGATTTACAGTGCTTAGGTTTCCTGTTCAGCCATTGGTAAGGAACCAATATAGGGATGGTAGGGGAGACAGGGTGATATTAGATCAGCCTAGGGGTCTCCACTCCCCCTTTCCCTAGTGTCTGGGCTCCCTTCCCCTCATCTCTTCGTGTTGCACTTTCCTACACTGAGCGTGACACATGTGCACGGCCCCATAGACTAACACTCGTCCAAGTGTAATCTAATGTGTTGTCGGACTGCACTCGGACTGATAATACAGTGGTGTGAGCGAGCCCCAAAGTAGGGTATGTGGGTGTCATAGAGTGGAGTCTCCCACCCTGGCGCCCCTCTAAGCGACAGACTACAGAGTTCCTCTGATGGACACCACCATGCTTTACATGTGGACGGACAGCCTAATTATTTGAATGGCTACTACATAACACCAAAGTCCTTGCACAGGAAATATCTTTCCAGATCTGACTCCCACAACAAAAGCAGCTGATGAGTTTAAGCCGAAGTCCATTTACAGTGGGGTTAGACAACTCTTAAGCCTAGAAAAAGTGGGTCACAATGTAAGAAACTCCATAGGATCCTACATTAATTTGTTTAATGCAACAATATAGCATATGTTTTGTACATTTGTATCCACTGGATGAATACGATACTTGTAAGTAAGCCGTTAATTGCTGAGTTAATAATTCTCAAAATTAAAAGCCCTTAATGCAACTTCCCTCTCTGGACCCGATTGTATAAAAACTGGCCATGGACATGGAATAGTTCAGCATATGGTGTCTTAATTAAACTTCTTCAATAAACCTTTCCGTGTGTTACTTTTATTCAATTAGATTTTCCATTAGTCATTGGATAGAAAAGTCTGTAGGTTACAAAAAAAAAGCCTCTGCCTGATATTCCTTCCTGATGGTGCAATGTCAATTCTATTACCAGATCACATGGAATAAACAAACTGGATTAGTAGCGAGTATGAGGGGATGTCTCCCAGTCTTTATCAGGAAGGTTATATATAACTTTCATCATGATTTAATTATATTGTACTTCTAAGTGTAAATCACCTGATTTATACCTCTGCGAATGCAATACCAGAAAACCCTTCAGATTCGGAGCAGACGGGAGGCCCCTTAGGTGCAATTTAATGGTAATCATTTGGTTTTCTATTCATTATGGCTTTAAAATATTTCTTATCCGTCCTCATATAATCAACCGATGCAATACAGTGTTCTCAAATCTAGTTGGGAACTATGATACGTCCTAATCTATGAACACAATCCAAGAACTACAGTGTAAACTGACACTTACAGTAATAGAGGCAATAAGAATTTTCACTTAACTTCAACAAACTAACATTAGCTTTTTGCAAATTTTAAGGAATTAAGCACGACAGGGTAACTTTCAATAGCTTTTGGGGTATAGCAATACTATCCCCTCACACTCTCCTTCCCCTATAATGCCTAGTCTCAATACTGTGTCTTCTTCTCATACTCTCCCTTTAATGCATCTTGTCCCCTCCATATTTTGCCCTCACACTGTCCCCCCATGTTGCCCCCTCTCTATACTGCCCCACACTACCCAGTCTTTATAATGTATTCCCTCACACGTTTCTCCCTTCATATTGTCTCCTCACACTTTTATCTCCATACTCTTCTGTCACACATTTCACCACATACTGTCCTCTCACTCTTCCCTATCATACTGTCGTCTCACACTTCCCCATCATACTGTCCCCTCACATTTTCCACCCCATACTGCCCCCTTACACTTTTCTTCACCATACTGTCCCTTCACACTATTTCCCCTATATAGTACCCTCACATTAGTCTTCCCCATACTGTCCCTTCACACTTTCCCTCCCATATTGTCCTATCAAACTCCCCTCATAATGTCCCCTCACACTTTCCATTCCATACTGTTCCCTCATAATTTTACCCCCAGTACTGTCACCTCACACTTTTCACCCTCCAAACTGTCCCCTCACACTTTTATCCCCCATATTGTCCCCTAACATTTTTTCCTCATACTGTCCCCTCACACTTTCCCCCGTACAGTCTTCTCCCACCCTCACCTGCCCCATCCTAGATATGCCCCTGGTCTAAGGAATTGTCAAAAATACCACATCGCTGAACTTTGCATTCTACTGCAGTCCCAAAAACATTGAATGAAGCAGAGGTGGTACCTCTGCTTTTTTCAAGATGAGCCTCTGCAGTTCCTTGTTTCTGGTATCCATACTTCCATTCTCAGGATTACTCTGGGGTCCAAACTGTAGGATAGGAGATAGGGGAAACTTACTATCTTGGGAATAACCCTTTAAGAAATCTCATCAGCCAGGTGCAAAGGAAATTGTACCTTTTATGGCTTATTTTAGTGCTCATGCACAAAGCATGCTCCATGGGATTCTGTGTGTATTGCACTGCTTCTTGTATCTTCTGACAGAGCTTGTACAGCAAACCCTAGGAGGCCATATAGCCACATAGCAGGCTTGGCATGCACCACTCTGTCATGTGCATGTGCTGAAGAAAACACTCTCCAATTCTTTAGCTGGCACCTGGGAGGCTTTTGGTCAATGCATTTTTCTGCAGATTAGAACCTTGCTTTATAGTATGCCTGAGCGAAGAACAAAAAGTAAGTTAGAGCCTCTGTTCATTGCTCTCCATTACAATGACTATTCATGAGTTGGCAGATGCAGCGTGGCTCCAGTAAACACATGACTACTATCCTGTCAGTGCGAGCCCTGACTCTGTTCCAAATCTTATAAAAGATTCTGTCAAAGACATATTTGTTGGATTACTTGTATGACCTTAGGGGAAACGACGTCCAATGACTGAGAAGATAATAAATCAATAGCACCAGAATGTCAGAACACAGCACATGAGTACAGGACAAGACTGCCCCAAATATTCTCCAAAGTCCTAAACATTCTGAAATAATAAAAAAAACTATTGTCATCTAACTATACATGAAAATCACAGTTATCCTTCATGAAAATATAAATATCATCACTATAAGTTGCATTTAAAGGGTAACGTCAGTGAAAATCAGTTTCCAAAATCATTATTTATACCACAAATAATATTTATCACCTTTCCAGAGGATAGATGATAAAGGTATGATCGTCAGCAATCCAACAGTAAGGACCACCACAAATCACATGAACAAGGCGACCATGTCCCCAAGTGTGAATGAAAAAGCAGTTTGATGTTTGACCACCGCTAAATCCACTGTTCACACGTGCTCTACCTCTCCATTCACACAAGGCACTTTAATACTTTCATTCGCCTGTCTCTTGCTCTGCCCTTATCTACAGTCCTACTCATCGGTATTGGCACCCATGAAGTTTAAGTACATAATGTGGAATATCTTCTGAAAAAAAGGAATCAAGTGAAAGTTTGTTTGTATAGAGCCCTCATGTTAAATACAAAAGAGCAAATGATAAAAAATAATTTAAAACAAAAATACAATGGGAGGGAAAAATAGAAAAACCTAAAGCTTGCTGTGTCACTGGTATTGGCACCCTTTACATTAATTTAGTATGGAAACACATTTTGACTCACCTGTGGGTAAATCACAAAAGAGATTCACCTGTGATTAATTGGCGGTGCCCATGTGACATGAATTAGCCAATGAATGATGACTTCACTGTTTTAAAAAGCCACATGGAAGGCCCTGTTCATTTGTCACAATGGTGAAGACAAAGCTGTCTGAGGACATTAGAACTGCTATTATTAGCAAACACAAGACTTCCAAAGGATATAATGCCACCTCAAAAGACCTTGGTATCCCAATTTCAACAGAGCGCAATGTTAAGAAGTTTGCCAAGTGTGAAACCGTCAAGAACCTCTCTGGACATGGGGGAAAGAGGAAAATTGACAAGAGATGTCTTCAAGGTTGGTACGAATGGTAGAAAAAACACCATGTCAAACATCCAAAGACCTGAAGGCTAACCTGGAACAGTCTGGGGTCATGGTTTCAACAAGTTCCATTCGCCGCACACTAAACCAAGCAGAGCTTTATGGGTGAAGGCCAGGGAAGAAACCATTGCTGAAGAAAAGACATAAAAAGGAACAACTGATCTTAGTCAAAGAGTACCTTGACTAACCACAATCCTTCTGGGAAAATGTTCTGTGGACAGATGAAACAAAAATAGAGCTTTTGGCAATGCAAAGCAACAGTTTGTTTACAGACGGCACAATGAATTTTATAAGGAAAAGAACACCTTACCAACAGTTAAGCATGGTGGAGGATCCATAATGCTGTGGGGTTGCTTTGCTGCGTCTGGTACTGGAGACCTTGACCGTATCACAGAAATCATGAAATCAGAGAATTATCAAGAGATTTTAGAGCAAAATGTCCTACGCAGTGTAGGAAAACTTTGTATGAGTCGAAGATCATGGGTCCTCCAGCAAGACAATGATCCAAAGCCCACATCCAAAAGTGCACAGGAATGGTTGGAAAAGAAAAAAATGGACTGTTTTAAAATGGCCAGCAATGAATCCTGACCTCAATCCCATTGAAAATCTTTGAGATGAAATCTGCTATTGGGAAAAAGAATCCTGCAAACATTCAAGAGCTTGAACAAACTGCGAAGGAAGAGGGGGAGAAAATTCCCGCTGAGAAGTGCAAGAAGCTTATAGATGACTACAAGAAACGTTTGGAGGCTGTCAGCAATGCCAAAGGATGTGCAACCAAGTATTAATTAGGGGTGCCTTTATTGCTGCACATGCTGTTTATTCTGTTTCTTCTTTGAAATTGCAACATGGAAGTTGAAAAACAATGTTTTATTGTTGTATTACTTTGGACCACTAAATAAAAAATCCTGAGATTATAACTTTGGTACATTCCCATTTATTTATGAAGATATTGTGCAGTCTATGAAAAAAATGAAGGGGTGCCAATAATGTGGGGAAGCACTGTATATTGAGGTCGGATGACACAAGATGAGGTTTTAATACTAGAAATAGGACCATCCTGATTAGGTGCACCTTGTCACGGTGGGATGGCTTTTACGCTTTATTGATCAAAATACTAAGTACCCCATTTTATTTACAAGTACTATTACTATTTTGCTTTTGTTTTGTTTTTTTCCTTAGGGTTTGTCTGTGAAATGATCACGGTGTGAACGTGCTCCTACCCAACGTATGCTCTAGCTCATTTCTCTGGTTTTGCTGTTGTTTCTTGTACTGTGTATAAACAAAGGTGTAGCTCCCCCTTTTTGAGCTAGGCATTTCATCTATGTAGCTTCCTATGGGCAGGTCTCTGAACAGTCGAACCCCTGTCCTGCTCTGCCATTATCTATATTGAGGTCGGATGACACAAGGTGAGGTATTAAAGCTAGAGTTTGGACCGTCTCGATGGGTTCACCTTGTTGCGGTGGGATGGCTTTTACGTTTTTTTGATCAAAATAGTGTTAACCAAGTACCCTATGTTATTTACATATACTATTACTATTTACTTACTATAGAGTATGTGCTCATTTTGTTTGTTTTTTGTTTTGTTTTTTTCTTGGATTTGTCTCTTAGATTACGTGGCAAGAATCTGTTGACAGATTCCCTTTGAAACTATCAACTTCATGACAAGTTTCAAAAACCAAAGGCTATGTTCACACAGTCTTTTTGCTGTGCATAGGCAGAAATCTACCAATCAGTGGTGGGGGTGGGGTTATACAGAGATGGAGTACTACATGGCAACAAGTTTACTAGTCCTCTAGTGATAATTTCCTGCTGATGAAAGTGATTTCCTCAAAACTACAGCATGCAGCCCAGTAAGTGACACATGGCTGGAATCGTACATTATTCTGCTCTCAGATTAGGTGGCAAAAACTTGGTGAATAATCCCTTTAAGGCACAAAAAAGCTTAGATTTCTGGGAGTTTTGGGGCCGTTTTGGCAGGGCCCGGGGGACGCTGACTCTTCTGGGAGCCTGTCAGATTTTCAACCAGTAGATTTCACATTACAGAAACCCAGGGAAACGCATTGTAGGATAAAAAAACGTTCTTTTACATTTTTGCATCAAGGATCTGCATTTCGGCTGGTGCAGTCCAAAACCGTGAATTGTCTTTTCCTTCACAGTAGCATCATAGCTTTTTTTAACGGAGCCATGACAGATACAATGAGGGATATTTATCAAGCTAAATGCACAATTTGTACCAGATGTGTCTTCCAACACTTGCTCCAGGGGTCTGATTCATCATTTGCGGGGGTTTTAAGTCACTTTTCTATTTGGGGAAGTTGTATTTGTTGACTTTTTTTTTTAGCCAATTTCTTCGAAAGGATGCACATGGTTCATGTCTTTTTAGCAACATCAATGCTCTTTATTTTTGCTTTTAACCTTATTTTTTGCAATTTTTAGTATAAAAAGTCGCATGTTTCTCTTAAAATGTTGCAATGTTTGCACAAAGATAACATATATACCTACAATCACTCCAGTGTGGACCTTGGTGGGCACTGGACAGAAAACTCATCTTTAGTGAGGCATAGAACATAGTTTTACCTGTATAAAAGTTACAAGTGCGGCCCCAGTTAGAATATTGGGTACAATTTTTGGCTCCAGTGTATAAGGACAGAGCTGAACTTGAGCGACCAAATTAAACAGGTCCTTTCACCAAATTTTTCACGTTGAACTGAACGCATGATGTGATAGTGACTGCAGAGCGGAGTAAATCTTTTTTTTTTTTTATGAATTTCGTCCTCTCTGTTGCAGAGATATTAGCAATCAAAGTACCGTATTTGGCACCTAATGAGTTAATTTTAGTTAAGACCAACTGGGTGCTATCAGATAGATTTCACTGGGGGCTGGACTTCTTCTCCCTGTATGAGTTGCTATCTGATAACACACATTTGGACTAAAGGTAACTAATTACGTGTCAAATATTTGATTGCTAATATCTCCACAACAGAGAGGCAAAATTAATAAAAAACAAAAATGTTTAATTCTGCTTTCCAGCCACTATTACATCCTGTGTCCAGTTCAACGTGAAAAATTTGGTGAAAGGTCCTGTTTAAGGCAATGAGTGGAGTGCAATACCGAGACAGATAACTTTAGGTTATAGAGTTTTTTAAAAAGTCATAATTGATGTATCAACCAAAAAACATCTGGGAATCCCAAACTGAACATCACAATGACAAACAAAAACCCCTAGGTGATGACATATAAAATAGACTTTAAATTCAAAGAAGAATAAGGCACAAATGAAAGAACAAGAGAAAAATACCAAAAAATGGCCCAAAAAAAAAGCACAATAATGAATTGTGTCATTAATTGGGCCCCATATTTGTTATGCGTTTTCGACATTTACTGCTCCTAGCCTGACAAGGGGGTGTAGCATAGATAAAAATGGGAATGGTTTAGCAGAAAGGAGGCGTAGTGTAGTGGGCAACACCATGCTCCAAAAAGTGGGCTAAAAGTTTGGCACAAATTTCTGACACAAAGCAAGTTAACCATAGACTAGAATGTCTGAAGATGTGTCAGATATGTCCATTAGCCAAAGTGATAAATCTGGCACATTTTAAGATTATCTGGTCTAAGGAAGAGATTCATCAAGTCTGGCATTTTCCATGACAGTCTTGATGAACAGTATAGAGTAAGATGCGCCAATTTCATTAAAAAGGAGCACCTCTTAATGAATATGGGGCATTTTTCTGCTGCTGCAAAAATATTTCCAATCAGTGACTGGAGTACATTTGTATTGTAATTTACGCCACTTCTGTACACTTCTGACTTTTCCAAATATCTCGGCCATGCCCCCTTACAGTGATGCTCTTCCCACTTTTCCGGAGCTGGCCAGGGCTGGTGTAAAAATGCCAAAAGTCACAAAATATTTGAGCAGTTGCACAAAAACTTTGCAATGTTTCAAATTGGCAGAAACTATTTGGTGAACCCGGAACCTAAGTTTATACTAAGAATTAGACAGTTTTGATAAATATATCCCAACATGTCTATTTCTAATGGATTCCAGTGAATACTGAAGGATTCCATTGACTTATATCAGGATCCATTAGTGTTTTGGAAATTAGAGAATCAAAGAGAGTTGCAGACCATGATATTCTTGCAATCGAAATAAAAGAAATCCCTGATGGAAAATGAATGATGTTAGTGTGAAGATAAACCAAAATCTCTGTTTTTGCGCATTGTAAACCAATAGGGTTATATAGGTAGCCATTCTTTTTACATCCATTTTTGTCTTCAGGTTTTACTTTAATCCGTCAGTGTGACGCTGAGTCCCTTCTCACGGAAAAGCCGTGAATCGGGATAGTCAAGGAGTCAGAGGTCAATAGCCAGGAGGGTATGTCATAAACAGAGGGAAGATACGCAGGCGAGGTCAGGTAACAGTCCAAGGTCAGAATACCAGCAAGATAGCTTACTTCAGACCCCATTTTTTTTATTTTTATATTCATAAGGGTATCAAGAGAAAATGGACCACAAAACTTGTGATGTAATTTCTCCTGAGTACGCCTATATCCCGTATGTGGGGGAAAACTACTGTTTGGGCGCACCGCAGGGCTCGGAAGGGAATGTGCCCCAATTGACCTTTTAAACGCAAAATTGGCTGGAATCGAGAGCGGACACCATGTCGTGTTTGGAGAGCCCCTGATGTGCCTAAACAGTGGAAACCAAAACAAGTGACCCCATTTTGGAAACTACACCCCTCAAGGATTTTATGAGTTGGTATAGTGAGCATTTTGAACTTAGAGGTACGACACAGAATTTGATAACATTAGGTTGTAATATAATGTTGTCATTAGTGTTGAGCGCAAGTGCTCACTACTTGAGTTTGTATCGGGTGCTCAGATATGCACCGAGTATTGCGGGTGTTTGGGTGACATGCTCGAGTCCTCGCCCCACAAGTTTTGTGGCTGTTAGACACACAAAAAAAAACATGCAGGGATTGCCCGTGTATGGCAGGCAATCCCCGGGTGTTTTTTGGCTGTATAACAGCCGCAAAACATGTGGGACGGAGACTCAAGCATGTCACCCAAACACCCGATGCAAACTAACGTAGCGAGGACTTGTAATATCGTCATAATTTTTTTTCTTTACTTTTGAAAAAATCCCAACCTCAACCCAACCCTAACCCCAACCCTAATACAACCCCAACTCTAATCCTAACGGCAAAGAATGGAAAAAAAAATATTTTATAATTTTTATCTAAGGGAGCGACAAAGGGGGATTTTATTTACATTTTTTTTGCTTTTGATCACTGTGAGAGGGTCTATCACAGTGATCAAAAGGAGCCAATAGGAAAAAATCCCTATTGTTGCTGGGTACCGGCTGGCAAATCCCAGCAAGCACACAGCGCATGTGCCCGCTATTTTTTTTTACAGGAAGATGACGGAGGGCCGGGGGGTGGATCAGGTGGGCTTGGGGGAATCATTTCTTTCTCCTCTGACATGTACATCATCTCAGAGGAGCGAGAAATCATTGTAACCGCAGGCACACTTTTTTTTTTGTGATCGCCGTTTTTCACTGAGTAACGGCGATCACATGATCGGGGGCCGGAAAAACTGGCCCTGATAATGTTCTCCCGAGTCTCAGCTTTTCCTTGTAGCTAAGACCCCGGAGAATTTCCAAATCCGGGGGGAACTACATCCTTTTTCCTAATCGCCGTTTTAAAACGGGAATAAGGCCCCTTAACAACCGCCGTCAATGCTTGTTGGCGGTCGCCAAGGGGTTAAGTAGATACGTAATCACTGGAATAGGGAACACCTGAAGGGAGCTCAGCATCTACCAGACTTAGATTGGACGGCTGAGCTGTCAACAAAAATACAGACAGCTCAGCACGCCCCTGCACCAAACTGGACAACGGAGCTTTCAATCACTGCCCAGACAGCTCAGCAAGCCCCTGCACCATACTGGACAACGGAGCTGTCAATCACTGCCCAGACAGCTCAGCACGCCCCTGCACCATACTGGACAACGGAGCTGTCAAATCACTGCACAGACAGCTCAGCAAGCCCCTGCACCAAACTGGACAACGGAGCTTTCAATCACTGCCCAGACAGCTCAGCAAGCCCCTGCACCATACTGGACAACGGATCTGTCAATCACTGCCCAGACAGCTCAGCACGCCCCTGCACCAAACTGGACAACGGAGCTGTCAATCACAGCACAGACAGCTCAGCACGCCCCTGTACCATACTGGCAACGGAGCTGTCAATCACTGCACAGACAGCTCAGCACGCCCCTGTACCATATTGGACAACAGAGCTGTCAATCACTGCACAGACAGCTCCGCAGGCCCCTGTACCATACTGGACAACGGAGCTGTCAATCACTGCCCAGACAACTCAGCACGCCCCTGCACCATACTGGACAACGGAGCTGTCAATCACTGCCCAGACAGCTCAGCACGCCCCTGTACCATACTGGACAACGGAGCTGTCAATCACTGCACAGACAGCTCAGCACGCCCCTGCACCATACTGGACAACGGAGCTGTCAATCACTGCCCAGACAGCTCAGCACGCCCCTGCACCAAACTCGACAACGGAGCTTTCAATCACTGCCCAGACAGCTCAGCAAGCCCCTGCACCATACTGGACAACGGAGCTGTCAATCACTGCCCAGACAGCTCAGCACGCCCTTGTACCATACTGGACAACAGAGCTGTCAATCACTGCACAGACAGCTCCGCACGCCCCTGTACCATACTGGACAACGGAGCTGTCAATCACTGCCCAGACAACTCAGCACGCCCCTGCACCATACTGGACAACGGAGCTGTCAATCACTGCACAGACAGCTCAGCACGCCCCTGTACCATACTGGCAACGGAGCTGTCAATCACTGCACAGACAGCTCAGCACGCCCCTGTACCATACTGGACAACAGAGCTGTCAATCACTGCACAGACAGCTCCGCACGCCCCTGTACCATACTGGACAACGGAGCTGTCAATCACTGCCCAGACAACTCAGCACGCCCCTGCACCATACTGGACAACGGAGCTGTCAATCACTGCACAGACAGCTCAGCACGCCCCTGTACCATACTGGACAACGGAGCTGTCAATCACTGCACATACAGCTCAGCACACCCCTGCACCATACTGGACAACTGAGCTCTCAAATCACTGCACAGACAGCTCACCACACCCCTGCACCATACTGAACAATGGAGCTGTCAATCTCTGCACAGACTGCTCAGCACGCCCCTGCACCATACTGGACAACGGAGCTGTCAATCACTGCACAGACAGCTCAGCACACCCCTGCACCATACTTTACAATGGAGCTGTCAATCACTGCACAGACAGCTCAGCACGCCCCTGCACCATACTGGACAACGGAGCTGTCAATCACTGCACAGACAGCTCAGCACACCCCTGCACTATACTGGACAGTGGAGCTGTCAATCACTGTATCCGAAGATGCACTGAGGGGAGGAATCGGTACAGTCAGATTGTAGTTTATGGAGGATGCTTAAAATGCAAATGCATCAGTATTTTTCTGTCTGAATTGCATCAGTTTTTGCATTTATATTTTTACACATTGCAATTATTTCCTATTGGGCAAAACAGATCAAGTTTTATCCAACAGAAAATAAGAACAAAGCAGAAACTGATTTAATACTGATGAAATATTGATGAAATTCTGATGCATCCTGCTAAATTATACGTCCGTATTGGGGATGTATATTATGTAGGTTTTATAATACGTTCATCCAAGGGAGGCTTTGGTTGTACTGAGCTCAGAGCCAGGTACAGGTTTCGGTATCCATACAGTCGGCCACTTTTCTGTTCCATTTATACAGCGGAGTACAATCTTTGCGGAGAGTTCTGTGTGTGGGCTCCTGAGATGTAAATATGGAACCGTCTCTTCCTCCATACTTACAATTGTGGACTAATAGCTATGATCAGCAATTCCCCCATTCCCATGCACAATTACACATGCAGGTTATTTATGTTGATGGAGGGATATACTGCTGTCAGTCACCGTTCTTGTCACTTATCTCCGAGGTAAAGACAAGGATTGAGCAGGAAGAATACATCCCGTTGGATCAGCTTCCCCCAAGAGTCTGCTGGATCTCAAAGACATCTGATCCATCAGTGGTCATACACTTTAGATTTGTGCAGCTTTTTTTATTTCCAGATCCCTTAGCTATGCTTCATTTTATGTGGCGGTAATTAGCCCAATAGGGACAAACATTATTTGAGGACACACTAGAGAAACTTTTAGATTTTGCTTCCCTTCATTTCACCATTTTTCTTTCCCGTTGAACACTCATATTAAAAATTCATGTTACGGTATGTTAATGATGTGTTTGTGTTTTTTTTTTTTTCATTTTTATTTCCGATCTTATGAGCATAAAAAAAATAAACATTTAAATGGGATTTCTTAAAAAGTATCTGTTTGGATCCGTTCTGTTCCGTTTGCTCTTTTTTTGGACAGACCCAAAAAATGTAGTCTGCGCAACTTTTTTGTCCCTAAAACTTTTCGTTCGGAGACGGGTCTGTTTTTTTTGTGTTTTGGGGCTCAATGGTGATTTTCCAAATATAGTGCAGTAACAAATCCCCTGAGAAGGGTCCGCAATGTCTCCTCCCGAAAAGGAATGACTTTCTAGCAAAAGTCAAGCTCGAACTTCCAGGTTGTGGGTTCCCGGCTAACAGAGCAGGATCCCACAAGTTCTGGACCAACCTTTTCTAGAAAAAGTGAGTGAGCAAGATCTCACTCTTTGCATTATCTGAACACGGCCGCCTACTTTATTAAGTTGTTACTGACCGATAACAGCTATAAAGATGACACTTTCGCTGCGAGAGCGCCCATGGAGGGCCATGGGATCCCGCTTTCCATGGTGGGTTGCAAACAATAGGTTCTGGTCCACCTTCTTCTAGAAAACGGAAAACAATAGGAGCCTGTCTGAACGGTTTGGTTAGTACATGATATTTAGAAAAATAACCAATCTGGGGCTGCCCACTCTTTTGTTAAATAAAAGGGGCAGCCCAAGATTGGTAATACTGTAGTTACCCTTTTAAGTCTATGGACACCCGATCATAATGGTTATCTGTTTTGTTATCTATTCAAAGGCTCTTTTTTTTTTAGTATGACGAATGCCCAAAACACTAGAAGCGTCCAGAGATGTCTCCAGCAAAAAAAATTCAAAATGGAACAGAAACTGATGCAAAACGGAACGGATCCATTTGATGAATCTGTTTAAAAAACGGAACCTTTAGTTTCAATCTGGTGTCTGGTTGAATCGGTTTTATTATTTTTTTCTACTGGGTCCATTACAAGCAGTTCCCAAATGGAGATATGGACAGCGCCTTACTGATTTTTTTTTTAACATGATATTCTTTGTTTTATTTTTAATATCGTTTTTTAAAATCCTCCTATTTTGTTGTATTATAATGCCCTGGCGTGTAATTATATGTCAGGACATTTGCCCTTTGTCCTAATAGCGTACAGGCAGTAGTCTGGAATATGTAATTGGCAATATCGCAAATTATCTCTGCAGAATTCAATGGAACCTGGGCTGTTTGATCATTTATGGGCTCGTTCACGCAAACGTATTTTTGGTCCTAGTGGTGTCCCTGAAAAAACGGACAACACTCGGACCAATGTTATTCAATGGGGCAGCGCAGATGAGCGATTTTTTTTCTCTGACCTTGAAAAAAATCTCAGCATGAATTAGTTTCTTCCATAAATTGGATGAGATTCCCCCATTCAAGTGTGCAAAAAAATTGGATGCCACAGTTTATCATCTGATTTTTATGGGTACATTGCAATTCTGTAACATAGGAAACTGTAAATGGTCTTGTAAATGATTAATAGCTGCTGCTGTAAAAAACAGATTGTACACGGATGACAAGTGAAAAAAAAATCGTCCTACTGTTCTGGATGAATGATTTTTTTATACTATGGTGTGAACCTGCCCTTAGTGCTATGGCAGTGACATACAGTTAGGTTCATATATATTTGGACAGAGACAACATTTTTCTAATTTTAGTTCTAGACATTACCACAATGAATTTTAAACAAAACAATTCAGATGCAGTTGAAGTTCAGACTTTCAGCTTTCATTTGAGGGTATCCACATTAAAATTGGATGAAGGGTTTAGGAGTTTCAGCTCCTTAACATGTGCCACCCTGTTTTTAAAGGGACCAAAAGTAATTGGACAGATTAAATAATTGTAAATAAAATGTTCATTTCTAGTACTTGGTTGAAAACCCTTTGCTGGCAATGACTGCCTGAAGTCTTGAACTCATGGACATCACCAGACACTGTTTCCTCCTTTTTGATGCTCTGCCAGGCCTTCACTGCGGTGGTTTTCAGTTGCTGTTTGTTTGTGGGCCTTTCTGTCTGAAGTTTAGTCTTTAACAAGTGAAATGCATGCTCAATTGGGTTGAGATCAGGTGACTGACTTGGCCATTCAAGAACATTCTACTTCTTTGCTTTAATAAACTCCTGGGTTGCTTTGGCTTTATTTTTTGGGTCATTGTCCATCTGTAGTATGAAACGACGACCAATCAGTTTGGCTGCATTTGGCTGGATCTGAGCACACAGTATGGCTCTGAATACATCAGAATTCATTCGGCTGCTTCTGTCCTGTGTCACATCATCAATAAACACTAGTGACCCAGTGCCACTGGCAGCCATGCATGCCCAAGCCATCACACTGCCTCCGCCGTGTTTTACAGATGATGTGGTATGCTTTGGATCATGAGCTGTACCACGCCTTCACCATACTTTTCTCTTTCCATCATTCTGGTAGAGGTTGATCTTGGTTTCATCTGTCCAAAGAATGTTCTTCCAGAACTGTGCTGGCTTTTTTAGATGTTTTTTAGCAAAGTCCAGTCTAGCCTTTTTATTCTTGATGCTTATGAGTGGCTTGCACCGTGCAGTGAACCCTCTGTATTTACTCCCATGCAGTCTTCTCTTTATAGTAGATTTCGATATTGATACGCCTACCTCCTGGAGAGTGTTGTTCACTTGGTTGGCTGTTGTGAAGGGGTTTCTCTTCACCATGGAGATTATTCTGCGATCATCCACCACTGCTGTCTTCCGTGGGCGCCCAGGTTTTTTTGCATTGATGAGTTCACCAGTGCTTTCTTTCTTTCTCAGTATGTACCAAACTGTAGATTTTGCCACTCCTAATATTGTAGCAATTTCTCAGATGTTTTTTTTCTGTTTTTGCAGCTTAAGGATGGCTTGTTTCACCTGCATGGAAAGCTCCTTTGACCGCATGCTTACTTCACAGCAAAACCTTCCAAATGCAACCACCACAACTCAAATCAACTCCAGGCTATTTATCTGCTGAATTGAGAATGACATAACGAAGGGATTGCCCACACCTGTCCATGAAATAGCCTTGAAGTCAATTGTCCGATTACTTTTGGTCCCTTTGAAAACAGGGTGGCACATGTAAAGGAGCTGAAACTTCTAAACCCTTCATTAATGTGGATACCCTCAAATGAAAGCTGAAAGTCTGAACTTCAACTGCATCTGAATTGTTTTGTTTAAAATTCATTGTAGTAATGTCTAGAACCAAAATTAGAAAAATGTTGTCTCTGTCCAAATATATATGGACCTAACTGTATGTGAGATAGCACAACTCTCTGATGAGCCGTTTATTATCCTTCATGAAGCTGCTGTCGATCTTCTTGGGGCCTCTCTTATGGCTGGGTACACTACAGAACGTATGAAACAGGATACAAATAATGGTAGATGTGTAAATCGTATGTTCTGCTTCATAAACATAGTCTTCCAATAATCATTATTCTAAATACTTGTATTTTATTATAGGGTTTAAGTACCAAGCATTTTGGGTTTGCAGTAAACCCCTTGTGGAGCACTCAATTGTGAATCATAGCTCAGTGTTGCACCTGATAGTAAGGACCTTAAATACACTGTTCTTATAGAGTAACCATAATTTTAATTTATATTTCATAAATCAACAGTGCACGTGAAAATAAGCAACTTTGTAATTTATCTTATCAGAGAAATCAGCTTCTTTTTACTCCTGGACTGATCTTTCACTCTCAGTTCATGGGTAAAATCTGTATTCTGTAAAAACAGATTTTCTCGTTACTGAAATAGGAGATGACAGTTGGTGCTCATAAAGTTCTATGGTGGGAGGAGCTAGAGACTGAAACAGACATTCTGCTTAAATGACAGTTAAAGTTCTCCATAGAACTTTATGAGCACTAACCGTCATCTCTAGACAGTAATGGGAAAATCTGTTTTCACTGAAGACAAATTTTACCCGTGATTTGAGAAAATAAATTGAGAAAGAATGATCAGTCCAGGAGAAAGGAGCAGATTTCTCTGATAAGATATATTACAAAGTGTCTCATTGTCATGTGTTCTATTGATTTATGAAAGATAATTAAAACAACAGCTACATAACAAAATTCTGGAAATGAAGCATTAGGAGGCAGCCTCCGCCATGCCTACGCTTGTGCCAGGTCTACTAAGAAGCAATTCTATTACCCAGTAATTCAATCACTAATAGTTAAAGGATCTGTCAGCAGATTTTTGCTACCCCATCTGAGAACAACATGATGTAGGGGCAGAGACCCTGATTCCAGTGATGTGTCACTTACTGGGCTGCTTTCTGCAGTTTTGATAAAATGCCTGTTTATCTGCTGCAGATGTAGCAGCTCTCTGAATGCTAAACTCTGTAAGTCCACACCCAGCTTTGTGGGTACACTGTGCATAGGCAGAAATATGTCAATTTGTAGTAGGTGCGGGGTTATACAGAGTTCATGAATATGGAGGACTACATGGCATCAGGTTTACTAGTCCTGCTGAAAAAACTGTGATTTTTATGAAAACCGCAGCAAGCAGCCCAGTAAGTGACACATCGCTGGAATCAGGGTCTGTGTCTCTACATTATGCTGCTTTCAGATTAGGTGGCAAAAACCTGGTAACAGATTCCCTTTAATGCCTTCCAGTTTCATCCGACCAACAGACCCAATTAGATTTTAAATGCTTTTTCCCATTGCAGCAATTGATGGCACACTGCTGTCATATTGCATCACATAGGCTAGAGCTACACAGTCGTTATCTCACCCCTAAAATTGCAACTAAGGTTAGTACATGTAGTTGCACTAAAATCCTGAAGGTTTGTGTTTCTGCCATCTGTCATGTTGCAGTAACTTGCACATTGCAACAACCACAATATACAATTATTAGTTGTAATGTATCAGAGTGATATTGCAATCCTAGGCGATCACGATTCACCATGCAGCCTTAGGGAAGAGTCAGACGACTATATCACTTGGTCAGGGACCACAACCCAATGCTCGGACTGGCCGGCGGATCTCCCGACCCAAGTGTGACAGCTGCATAGAAATACATGAAGCTGGGAAGAGCCCCCGGCCAGTCCGAGCAATGTGTTGCTATCCTTGTCCAAGTGATACGGCCGTCTGACTCTTCCCTTGGCTTTATAAAATAGGGTCCAACTACATAAATCCTCAGATTCCAAAAATGAAGGGACAGCAGTGGTTTAATGGCTTCTGTCTGGAGCTTCTCCTGAAAACGGCATTCAGATGTTCCCCGATGGAGACATTTAATACAAAGGAACAAATGGAGTTCAAATGGATTCCATTTGTGTCCTTTGTAGCGATGTATGTCTTTTCAGATGGGCACAGGAACATAGTCGACAATGCTTTTGTGACAATCTGAAAAAAAACGGACACGGCTGTATAAGAAAAGGACGGATTGAGACAAAACTCCAAACAGAAGTCATGAAACCATTGCTGAATGCAGTGTGAACTGAGCCTAAAATGTGCCAGACTACAAGACTGCTGTACATCACACTGCTGAGGATTCTGGAGGGCCGCGGTTGCCAGTCTGATGGTCTATTATTGGATCACTCCTGCACATAAGTGGCATGCAGGCAAAGGTTTGAGTCATAATTTGTAGCTCCTGGGCCCAAACTCAAAGTTTAGCAGTGCCCGCCACATGCCATGTGCTATTTAAAATACTATAGTGTCTTTTTATGCGGCTGAATCACTTTGGGACCCTCAGACATAAAGGTCTGGGTGCAATTGCTACCTCTGTGCAGTTATACCACCTGCATGCCGTTTACAATATTCTGTATATGTAATTTCCTAATATACAAAACGAGCTTATGCGCTAACATAGACACCTAGTCCGATTCACCAAAAATAAAGTCTTGATGCCCATCTTACCTAAAAATATAAACTAGCAGCTCGGGTACATGAAATGATAATGTACGCTGTGACGAGGAAAACAGCTTCTATGGTTAACATAGGTGGTTTTGGGGATAACCTGATTCATCACAGATCAAACAGAAATGGCATGACGTACTGCAACCACAAGAAAACAGATGTTCTCTCCATGAGACTACAACAGCGATCAAGTGCACGAGGAGCTCAGAAAACAAACCGTGTTACTAAAAATGCACATTTGCAAAAACATTGAAACAAAGTTATTAAAACAAGAAACTATTTATCTTCCAAACACCGAATGAACATTTTATCCTTTACTTCTCTGCAATCAGATCCTTCCTGTGCAGAGGACGGAAATCTCCACAACTGCAAGGAAGACATGTTCCCACAGGTGAGGGTCCTCAATGCAAAAGGTGTCATGAAATGTGGGGGACATGGAGGGGCAATGCTACCAAATGTGCATCCTTCTTCATGGACATTTTACAGGGGTATTCTGCTTTTAAGATATGATGCAAAAACTCTTCTATAATTTGGCCCATGGGAATTGTTGATGCTGTGTTTGCATTTATCTAGAATGTCATAAGAGCAGGGGCAAAAGTAGAATCCATGGGATGGCAAAGGTCTCCTTGATTGCAGTCACGTCATCGTGTATCACATATTTATATTCTTCTTCACATATTCCTTTAGTATTACTGGTGGTCTAAAGGGGTTAATGTCACGGGTGTGTCAGGTGTGACAGACAGTTGTTCTGGATCCAGCTGTAGAAGCTCATTGCACTTGGCTCTGCAGGCATCGTCTTGACCTTTTCATCTCTGTAGTGTAATGATATCCTTCTCCTTCTAGGACCTAGCAGTGACCTCCACCTTCTGCTGCTGATTGACACACCCTTGCTGGATGTTTAAATACCTTCAGTCTCTCCAGAGAGTCGTCGGTGATAGCTCTATGTTCCTCTGTCCAGGCTTGAAGTACTAGTGTGGCACCCTGCTGTGCATTGGTGCCACAGAACCCAGAAGGGTGCATGGATGGACTTCTCCACAAGAGGCCCTCACACATTCACACACCTCCACCCTACCACCTCAGACCAGCAGAGGGAGCCCGTTAGGGACATATATAGGGAGGGTGGAGCCAGGCAGCTCAGTTAGTTTCAGTTTTAGTGTTCAGAGACAGAGAGGAACACAGCTCAGAGTTGAGCAGGGAGAGTGCTGACGCTCGGAGAGCAGTGAAGAGGCAGCGAGCTGGCTGCTGTGCTTAGGCGAGCCAAGGCCTACAGCACGTGTGAAGGCCTAGTGAGGGCCTTGAGTGGGCCGAAGGCGAGAGGAGAAGGAAGAAGTAGCAAGGGGCAGAGGAGCATACCAGGCTCACCCCGCTATATATACCGGACACCGGGTCCGCGCCTACAGGGACATTTATACTCAGTAGGAACCACCGGAACCCCTGGAGGACTATAGATCCCAGGTTCACCAAACGCTGATTACAGTACCAGGGCTAGGAGTCACGGAGGTCCCAGCGTCCAGGGAGAGTGATCTCCAAAGAGAAGGCCCTACCACCAGGTCAGCAGGTGCTAAGAGAGACAGTAACCAAGCTAGGCCTAGCTCCAGGCAGGTCAGAAGCTTAGAGAAGAAAGCAACAGATCAGTAGGCCCTATACCCGCTCTCTGGGGAGAGTCCAAAAGTGTGCCCTTCGCCTGGAGTACCCTGGACCGTGCCTGCAGCATCACCAGTAAAGGTACTGAAGCTTACCCCCGTGTGAGTGTCCGTCTTTCCTCCGGGACCGTCCTGCCGTCTCTCCCCTGCACCACCATCCATTACACCCCACGCTGCCCTGGAGCTAGCTCTACCTGTGGAGAGCCACACCATCCCTGCTGCCGTAACACCAGCTCCAGAGGACTGCTCCGCAGCGGCGGCACCCCTTAGCCGCATTCCACAGGTGGCGTCACGAACTGTCCAAATCCCCCATATCTATCCCCCTTTTTCACTGACCGCTCTGGGTCACGGACCGGGCCAGCCACCGTGTTATCCCCCAGCAACCAGAGGCCCGACTGCCGAGTACCCCACGGCCCAGGGGGCACATCACTAGTAGTTGGCTAGGGTCTTCTTGGAGTTCCCTTGGAGGATATTTGGCATCATCTCTCTGCTGTCTTCTCAAGCTAAGTGTACTCCCTTGTCAGTTTACCTGTTTGTCTTTAGTTGTAGTGGTGGATGACTAGTGCTCACACCGTCCCCTCCCTATCTAGGGCCTATCTCTAGGGTCAGTCAGGGATTAGGTTTCCTGCTTGGCGATAGGTGCGCAACCTATTTAGGGACGATAGGGGAGTCAGGATGTTGTCAGATCTAGCTAGGGGTCTCCACCCCCTCTTTCCTGAGTATTTGGGCTTCCTCCCCCTGTTCCCATGGTTGTGCACTTAATCTTTCCCTCACCTTGTGTAACAGTTAGGAGGGTTCTCGGGTCATTTAAAGGTAACCAACATAAGATTGGTGGTGATTCAGCACCAGGTATTCCCAACGATCAGCTGCTATTTGCTACACTTGTGCAAGGAGTACAGGTTGAGCGGAAGTGCCCTGAGCAGCTCTGTTCAATGAGTAGTGGCTGCTGCTTCTATTCTCTTGTATAGAATTAAAGCTGATCTGCAGTACCTAGAAGCCGCCACTACACAGTGTGGGGCGCTGTGCACTGCAGCTCCTCTCAATATCCCCACCAGGCTGCTAGCAATTGATATGTGGGGGTGTGGGATGTGGGACCCTGATCGATCTGATATCAATGACCTATCCTAAGGAAGTCTAGAGCGGTTTCCCATTTAATACAATACTGTAAAATAATATCTGGTTGAAGGGTTAGTGTCAGTGGTCTAGAACAGGGAACTACACAGACAATTTAATTTTATTTGATTTAAATGGGTGTAGAAACGTTATAGGATTCGGATTATTAACTTCTCTGTTTCCTGAATCCACATCACACATTGCAGAGAGCGAGTCCTGTAATATCCATGGGGATCTAGGTTAGGGTATCTTTTTGTTCATATGCAAATGAGATGCTTGGAGCACAGTAGGCGGGGCTACATAGTCCGGAGAACCTTTCCACCAGCTAAAGGAGAGGTTTCACTGGGTAGTTTCGCCACCCACTGCATTGATTGACTGTTAAGCGGATGCTTAATCTAAAGGTATTGCTCCTCTTAGCGCCAGGTCCCCTACAATGACATTATTTTTGTCATGGATCCTTCTTTTTCCATGATTTCCAAGAGTCCTGGGGCTTTTCCAGTCTGTGAAGTGTCCAGGGCTGTCTGCACCAAATGCTCCCCCCTGCTCTTGAGTGACAGCTGTGGTGGTCTTCTGGACAGTGCAGTAATCAAGGCTAGACGGTAGGGGGTTAAGGTGTATCAGTCGATAGAGTGCGGGACCCCGGCCGATCATACATTGATGCCCTATCCTAAGGATAGGGCATCAATGTAAAAGTAGTGGACAACCCCTTTAATGTTGATATCCATTTTCCGTGGTGATCTCTGATCATTATCGACTAATATGCAGTGTTCTTAGAGTTGCAGGATGATATAGCTGTGAACTTTTATTAATAATTAAATAAAATATTATGTCATGGTTTAGGATAATGAGGGGTTAATAACGGTGGGCCAAAATAATGGCTTCCTACATACCAGATAAACGATACAATTCCGCCGGCCCGGCACTGCCACTATAGGGAGCTCACTGCATATGTATTTATGAATAAGTCTGCGGATGAATCGATGTCACTGGAGAGATTGATTATGTGTCTTGCACTTGAATTCTGACGGAAAAAAATGCAAATTTTGGTGCTTTAAAAAATGTGACTTTTTAGCTTTTACAGGTTAAAATAGAAGTGAGTGAGGGTTAGCGGAAATGAGTCTGGCCACCACTCATGGACTGACAAATGTATTAGAATTTATTATAGAATTTGGCATAAATACATCAACTCTAACCCATAACTGGCAGCTGCTTTGCTGACGCTGTTAAAGGCATGAGGCCCAATGTTTTTTCCTATAACGTTCAAAGGGTGTTTCCAGGTCACACACTTATATGCATACATGGGTGCATGACACCAATAAAGCTACCATGAGGCCCATAGTTGGGGGATCCCGGCTCAGGTTGGTCTCTTTTCCATAATCTCTGAACACATTACAGTACCACATCCATTTTGCACCAAGAAATCTCTTTCTGGTGAGTCATGACATTTTTTTGGAACACCATGGGGGTGATAGACTTCTGGTTTATGTGTATGTGGTATTGAAAGAGTTAACCGTTCCTAAAGAGGAGGTGACCTGGTAAAACTTTTACTTGCATGTGATGCTTATTGGATTTTGCTTTTGGATACACAAGCTCACAATGATTTCATTTTTAGAAATTATTATTTATTTTTAAAGTGCCATTGATTCCGTAGTTCTGTACTTATGAAAAGGGTTTACATACATATAACATACAGAGGGGGAGAGGACCCTGCTCTCCCGGCCTTACAATCGGCAGAGTAATGTGGGGAAGACAGTAGGTCGGGGAGGTGCAGCAGCTCCGGGGTGGTGGTGAGGAGGGAGCGCGGTCAGTGCAGGCTGCGGAGAAGAGTTTTCAGGTTGCAACTGAAGGTTATGAATGTGGGAGACAATCGGACATGTTTAGACACTGAATTACAGAGAATGGGGGATGTGCGGCAAAAATTTTGGATGCGATTGGGAGAGGAACGTACAACAGAGGAGGAGAGAAGTGGGTACGGAAAGTATTCAGACCCCTTTAAATTTTTCACTCTTTGTTTCATTGCAGCCATTTGGTAAATTCTAAAAAGTTCATTTTTTTCTCATTAAAGTACACTCCGCACCCCATCTTGACTGAAAAAAAAACAGAAATGTAGAAATTTTTGCAAATTTATTAAAAAAGAAAAACTGAAATATCACATGGTCATAAGTATTCAGCCCCTTTGCTCAGTATTGAGTAGAAGCACCTTTTGAGCTAGTACAGCCATGAGTCTTCTTGGGAATGATGCAACAAGTTCTTCACACCTGGATTTGGGGATCCTCTGCCATTCTTCCTTGCAGCTCTTCTCCAGTTCCGTCAGGTTGGATGGTGAACGTTGGTGGACAGCCATTTTCAGGTCTCTCCAGAGATGCTCAATTGGGTTTAGGTCAGGGCTCTAGCTGGGCCAGTCAAGAATGGTCACAGAGTTGTTCTGAAGCCACTCCTTTGTTATTTTAGCTGTGTGCTTAGGGTCATTGTCTTGTTGGAAGGTGAACCTTCGGCCAAGTGTGAGGTCCAGAGCACTCTGGAAGAGGACAGTCGTCCTGTCCATGCAGCTGAAATACACCCCCATAGCATGATGCTGCCACCACCATGTTTCACTGTTGGGATTGTATTGGGCAGGTGATGAGCAGTTCCTGGTTTTCTCCACACATATCACTTAGAATTATCACCAAAAAGTTCTATCTTCGTCTCATCAGACCAGAGAATCTTATTTCTCATAGTCTGGGAGTTTTTCATGTGTTTTTGAGCAAACTCTATGCAAGCGTTCATATGTCTTGCACTGAGGAGAGGCTTCCGTCGGGCCACTCTGCCATAAAGGCCCGACTGGTAGAGGGCTGCAGTGATAGTTGACTTTGTGGAACTTTCTCCCATCTCCCTACAGCATCTCTGGAGCTCAGCCACAGTGATCTTGGGGTTCTTCTTTACCTCTCTCACCAAGGCTCTTCTCCCACGATTCCTCAGTTTGGCTGGACGGCCAGGTCTAGGAAGACTTCTGGTGGTTCCAAACTTCTTCCGTTTAAGGATTATGGAGGCCACTGTGCTCTTCGGAACCTTGAGTAATGCAGAAATTCTTCTGTAACCTTGGCCAGATCTGTGCCTTGCCACAATTCTGTCTCTGAGCTCCTCAGGCAGTTCCTTTGACCTCATGATTCTCATTTGGTCTGACATGCACTGTGAGCTGTGAGGTCTTATATAGACAGGTGTGTGCCTTTCCAAATCAAGTCCTATCAGTTTAATTAAACACAGCAGGACTCCAATGAAGGAGTAGAACCATCTCAAGGAGGATCACAAGGAAACGGACAGCTTGTGACTTAAATATGAGTGTCTGAGCAAAGGGTCTGAATACTTATGGCCATGTGATATTTCAGTTTTTCTTTTTTAATAAATTTGCAAAAATTTCTACATTTCTGTTTTTTTCAGTCATGATGGGGTGCAGAGTGTACTTTAATGTGAAAAAAATGAACTTTTTAGAATTTACCAAATGGCTGCAATGAAACAAAGAGTGAAAAATGTAAAGGGGTCTGAATACTTTCCGTACCCACTGTATGTGTGGAAAGGTATCGGGTGATTAGTTTGGAGATATATGGAAGAGACAGACTATGAACGGACTAGTAAATCATAGTTAGTAGTTAGGCCTGGATTTGTTGAGGAATTGGAAGCCAGTAGAGAAATTGGTAAAGGACAGAGGAGCAATGAGGGGAGAGGTGGAGTACTTGAGCAGCGGAGAAACTGGAGAGGTGCGTTTTATTCAGGAGCCCACAGAGGAGGATATTGCAATAGTCAAAGTGGGAGATGATGAGGGCATGCACTAATATTTTAGTAAATTTGGAATTGAGGAAAGGAAATGATTTAATGTATTTATATTAAGGTGAATATGTTTGTGAGTCTAAAATGTAATATGATGAATCTGTTTTGTATTTTTGCTACCTTTGCACATGGCAATTCATTATAGTTGTGATGTTTTCTGTGTCAAATACAAGATACAGTACAGACCAAAAGTTTGGACACATCTTCTCATTTAAAGAATTTTCTGTATTTTCATGACTGTGAAAATTGTACATTCACACTGAAGGCATCAAAATTATGAACTAACACATGTGGAATTATATACTTAACAAAAAAGTGTGAAACAACTGAAAATATGTCTTCTAGGGTCTTCAAAGTAGCCACCTTTCGCTTTGATGACTGCTTTGCACACTCTTGGCATTCTCTTGATGAGCTTCAAGTGGTAGTCACCGGAAATGAGAAGGTGTGTCCAAACTTTTGGTCTGTACTGTATATAAGTTAACTGTTCTGGATACTATGTCGTATTATATCTCAGAACTACTGGCAGATTCACAACCTGTAAATCTGGTATTTTCTAATGAATTTTAGTTTTACTTTTTTTTTTAAATATCTCAATAAATGTGAAGTTTTAGCGACACTATTGTAATGAGGATGTTGAACCCCTCTGCTCCTGACAATAGGGCATGTCATCCATTACATAAGCAAATCAAAAATAGCAAATAGGACCAGACAAAAGGGGACAACAGACCGGGGGGTCTTAAACTGTATAGAAAGAGTGAAAAGAGAAGACAGGGCTTTCCTGAATGGATGTGCTGGCATGAGCCAACTATTGGTGTGTCCCCTGTGTGAAGCCTGCCGTACACATTAGATGGCTGTCAGGTGTATGATGCCTCGGTTGATCATTTGGCCAACAGCCCTCTTGGCCTTCTCTCTCTGAAAGATATCTCTGCCAGCTTCTTATCTCCAGGAGGACAAAGCGATCGGAAGTCTGAAATTGGACGTGGACGATTGGCATCTGACACGTCCAGGGGATGGGGACAACTCGGCGCCCGGGCCTTGTTGCCTGTTTTTTGGGGATGTCGCGATGGCCGGCTCCCTTGCCCGTACCCTGGGGTCACTCTTGAAAGAAAAAGGGGGGAAAGTTTATTTGGGAAAGGGGAATGTTCGTGACGCCACCTGCGGTTTCTGGTGAGGACCACCAGCGCTGCAGCAGTCCTCTGAGGTCGGTGTTCCGGCAGCTAAGATGGTGTAGCTCCCCACAGGTGGAGCTGGGCCTCAGGGCAGGGTAGGTAGAGGGAATGCAGGGATGCAGGACAGAGGAGACCCAGCCAGGTCAGAGTAAGAACAGGGACAGACACGATAGTCACTTCAGTACCTTTTACTGGTGGTATTCAAGGCACAATCCGGAGCACTGTAGGGTGAGGGGTGCATTTCAGGACTCTCCCTAGTGAGCGGGTGTAGGGCCTCCTGTTTCTTGCCTTTTCCTGGTAAGTTTATGACCTGCCTGGAGCTAGGCCTAACTAGTCTCTGTCTTGCACCGGCTCACCTTGCGGTAGGGCCTTCTGTTGGAGGTCACTCTCCCTGCTTGCGGGGCCTCCGTGACTCCTGGCTCTGGTACGTATCAGCTTCTGGTGAACCTGGGACATGTAGTTCGCCAGGGGTTCCGGTTGTTTCTGCTGGTCCTAGAGATCCTTGCAGACACGGACCCGGTGTCCGGTATATGGTTATGGGGTGAGCTGGTTAAGCTCCTCTGCCCCCTATGTAGCTCGCTCACTCCACTTGCCTTCGGCCACGCTCGGGCCCTCACTAGGCTTCCCACTGGCAGTAGGCCTCGCTACTCTTCACCGCTCTTATGGCGTCGGCATGCCTTGGGCTCACTAACTTGAGCTTCACTCTAGGCTTTCTCACTAGAGGAACTGAACTGAGAACTCTGTCCCTCTCTGGCTCTGAGCAGCAACTCTGTTCTCTAGACTGAGCTCGACTCTTTATTCCAACCTGTACTTGCTGAACTCTCCAGAGGAACTGACTGCCTAGCTCCACCTTCCCTTTTTATATCCCTAACGGGCTCCCTCTGGTGGTCTGAGGTGGAAGGTGGAGGTGTGTGTTTGCTGTGAGGGCCTCTTGTGGAGGAATCCGTCCATGCACCCCTCTAGGATCTGTGGCACTAATGCACAGCAGGGCGCCACACATCTTCCCCAACAATCAGTAGCCGGCGCCCCCATACACAGTAGATTGTTGGCCGAACCTGTCAATATTGGTGTGACCTACATTAGTCTAATATGTATGAGGGGTCTTAAGACCCATTATGCATCCTTATATCAGTCTATATAGACATAGGAATGTAAACGAATACCCCCGAACAGATCCATGGTCAAATATGTCTCTTGTGTCCATTCTATCTAACCCTATAAAGTGTAGGCTTATTATCCCTATAAAATCAAGTTATATCTTAAAAGATCTTGCTGTTTCCATGTAGCGGTGTCTTGAGGATGGGGTTCTCTGTGCTATTAAAGCCTCTTCTTACATTGTAAAGTAGTAGACTGTAACAACAAGTAATAACAGTTATTATGCTGTCCATCCTGACCTTGAGTTCATCCGCCACATTCAGTAAAAAGGTCCAGAAATGAGGATTTCTGCAGAAATTGTCTTATCAGTGAGGTCTTTGCCTACACACAAAGCGAGAGCAATCATATCAACATCTCTCCAAGAAGCCTAATCAATATAAGGAAAACTGGTGTTATCTGTAAGAGATGTGGAGCTGATAACACAAAGTGCATTAAGAAATACAAGTTTCCAACAGATGGTGCCAAATTGGAGGCACAGCACGCCTGTCAATGTCAACAGCGCATGGAGGGATAGAGCATTTCTCTTTTCTGACACTTGCTTGGCAGGGAAACAGTTAACACTGGAGGGTATAATCACTGCAATCATGATGGGGGACAGATATTTTTCTGGTCAGTAATGACTATAAAATCCCACGCAGTCAGTTTCTCACCAGCCTTAAATGGCTGATAACAGGGAAAGGTAGCCTCTATTCAATTACATAGCAATGGCGTAAGATATGTGTCCCTGTTGGCTGCCAATTTGATCAAACTTACTGTATGTTCCACTATGTATTAATGATCACATTTATCCTTTGCTGTGATTGAGGACTAGAAAATGGGTCTTTTTTTTTCTCCCAAAACCAGAGCCACTCTTGTCCACAGGTTGTGTTTGGTACTGCTCAGCTCCATTCAAGTTAATAGGGTTGAGCTACAAAATTATATTCAGTCTACACATAAGGGAGCGGCGAGGACGAGTGTCCGATATTTTTCCCGGAGAGATCCTGTCCAAGGAAAAAAAATCGCTGCATGTCTGGGTTTGATCTGATATTCGGATTGCACTCAGCCATGAAAGTCAATGAGTCCGTGAAAACCATCAAACTGCACTCGGATGACATCTGAGTGCAATTCAATTTCCGTGCACTGACACAATGGAGAAGATGGAGAATTTTTTTTCTCCATCTTCCCCTCAACCAAGAGAGTCAGATCACGCTCTGATCAAAGTTGGATCACAGTGTAATTAGCATAATTGGCCCAATTCTCTCGGATGCAGGATGCCCCTGCTCTAAAAGTGGCTCTGATTCTGGAAATAAAAAAAATAAACACATTTTTCTAATCATAGACAACCCATTTAAATTGTTTTTTCAAGGTTAAGGACAAACATGTCATAAGATCACATGAACTGACTTTATGAATGAAAAAGCCCCAAGGCTCACGGTTTTCTGACTTCAGGCTTGTCATATTAAAGGGACAAAGTCACCAACGACCTACTAACCGCCAAATCCAAGCGACACTACTACTGGACCTGTCATCTGCCTTCGACACAGTGGACCATTCATTCTTACTACTGACTCTCTCATCTCTCGGCATCACAGACTTGGTCCTATCCTGGATCTCTTCATACCTAACAGACAGGACATTCAGTGTCTCCCACTCACACACCACCTCCTCATCTCGCCCCCTATCTCTCGGTGTTCCCCAAGGTTCAGTTCTAGGACCGCTGCTCTTCTCCATCTGCACCTTAGGCCTGGGACAGCTCATAGAGTCTCATGGCTTTCATTATCACCTCTATGCTGATGACACACAGATCTACCTCTCTGGACCCGATATCTCCTCCCTACTAACCAAAATCCCACAATGTCTGTCCACTATTTCATCCTTCTTCTCTGCTAGATTTCTAAAACTTAACATGGATAAAACAGAATTCATCATCTTTCTACCGTCTCACTCAACCCCCCCATCTGACGTATGCATCAAAGTTAATGGCTGCCCACTCTCCCCAGTCTGACAAGCTCGCTGCTTTGGGGTAACCCTGGACTCTGACCTCTCTTTCAAACCACATATCCAAGCCCTTTCTACTTCCTGCCGACTCCAACTCAGAAATATCTCCCGGATCCGCACATTCCTCAACCATGTATCTGCAAAAACACTATTGCATGTGACGCGCCCCTGGGCCTACTTGGTGTAGCGTTGCGCACGCGGGGACTACCCGGAGCCGGGCCTGTTGGGGGTAGTAGTCTCGTGGCGGTGACCCGGTCCGTGCCCAGGGAGTCAAACTGCGTGGCTGAGTATTAGCAGTAGATGTTGGACGACTACGCCACCCGTTGAATGCAGCTATGGAGCTGCCGCTGCAGGGCAGACCGCTGAGGCCGGTGGTAAGGTTGTGCAGCGTAGCTGGTAGAACCCCCAACGGGAGGGGTATGGCCTCAGGGCAGCCGACGTGTTTGAAGGGGGTAGCAGGAACCACTCAGAGACGGTGCGGTGTAGTTCAGGGTCTTTACTGGTGACAAGATAGACCCTCCCGGAGTACTGGCTAGCGATCGGGGCCTGGTCAGTCCGTGAGCTGATGGAATCTCCCCTGGCCAGGCGGAGTTGTAGGCCTCCCCAACTAATCGTACTCTTCTGGCTACCTTGCTAGAGGCGGGTAAAAGTAGCCCACGTCCCTGAGTGTACCGTGTGGTGCTCACCCGTATGGCCGGTGACTCGGGGCCTTTTGGTAGCTTCCGCTCCACGTCGCGGTGCTGGTCCCTTGCGTGTGACCGTGCCTTCGGGTTTCTTGGCCAGAGGACCTGAAATCCCCTGCCGGGCGGTTTCTGCTGCTGGGTAAGGATTAGTCCCCACAGCCTCGGACTCCGGGTCCGGTAAGAACTCTTCAATCAGGGCGAGCTCTACAGCTGCCAGCCCCTGATTCCTTTTAGCATGACTTCCCCAGAGCTCCTGATCTTTCTTTCCTATAGCTGCTCCACTACAGACCAGACTGTGTCTCTGTCTGTGTTCTCTGCTCTTTCTCAACTCTCTAACCCTGCCTCAGCCCCAGTTTTATATAGGGGAAGTTCTTCCCCTCCCAGGACTGGGCAGGAGGTGTGGCATGCATAGGATTCCTGACCAAGAGACCTCCCACCTGCTCTCAGACGTAATATTGCTATTGCTGTGGAAACCAGACCCCTGGGGTGCCACATTCCCCCCTAGTGAATTTTAGTACTCCGGGACTAAACATATTTTTGTAACATAACAAATTACAAACAGAAACAACGCAATAAAGAAAAACATTAGGATGGTCACGGCGTGTCCGCAACCGGGTGCAGTCTTTAAAGAAAACAAGGGTGTCCATTTCACCAAAAACAGGGAGACGTAACCAGGTAGGGGTCTGTCCTGCCCCGAGTCCTTAACAGTCTTTAGTCCGTTCCTGGGTTACGCTCCAACCATATGCACAAAGGATTCCCGGTAAATCCACCAAAGACTCCTATGAAATAACTAGAAACACATAATTATTTACAAGTAACAGAAAACAAGTGAATACAAATAATACAGTCTAAACACTTAGATCCTCCAACGTATGGGCAGCTGGCCTCTAGTAACCCTAGTGGACCTACGAAGCTGACTGACTGGTCCTGAGCTACAGGGTATAGGAGCTGTCAAGGGTAAACTGGGTAGCCGTCTACGGACTCTTTGGCTCACTAGAGGTATGGCAGGCTCACTATAAGCAGAGGGTTGATTCTCCTGGTCTGCTTGTGTGGGGTCTTCTGCCTCCTGGACCGGCTGTTCTTCCAGCTCTACCTGTGTCTCCGTAGGCACTTGGGATGCTGGTTGGAGGAACGTGAGGACGGGTACCACAACAGCACCATTGACTTGAGTCCAAGACCGAGGGAAGTCTCCGAGCACAGTACTAACCATATCTTCCCTTTCCTCTACGGGTCGAGGGTCTTCTTGTTCCTCTTCAGGGTTCCGTAGCTGTTCGGGACACTTCTTCAGATGATCTCGGGAGACAATGGCTGTGGTTTCTCCTCCGTCCTTACTGATTATGCAGACTTTCGGGTTCTCATGGCTTGAGGGTAGTACGGTGTACGGGTCCTTCTCCCACTGGTCGTCCAACTTGTGGAGGCGTCTCTTCCTCTTCAAGACCTGCTCTCCAGGTACCAGGGGAACAGCGGGAGCACACTGGTTGTAAGTCTTCTCCTGTCTTTCTCTAGCTTGACAGAGACTTCGCTCCACGCTCTCCTGTACTTTCCGGTACTGCTGCTGCCTTTCTGTGTCCCAGTCTGCTTCTGGTGAAGTGTCCTCGGGTGTCAGGACTCCCATCTCCAGATCAACAGGAAGCTTACCAGGTCTTGCTCTCATTAGGTAAGCCGGGGTACAGTTGGTAGAACCTACCGGGATGTGGTTGTATAGGTCCACCAGATCAGGCAGTTTCTCAGGCCACAGATTGCGTTCTTCCAGGGGCAATGTTTTCAGAAGATCTATCACCACCTGGTTCATTTTCTCGCAGAGCCCATTGGTTTGCGGATGATAGGGTGTTGTTCTTATCTTCCGGAAGCCATACAGAGTACAGAACTCCTGGAAGACTTCCGCTTCAAAGGCAGGTCCCTGGTCCGTCAGCACCTGCTCCGGGTATCCGTGTGGACGGCAGAAGTGCTGCTGGAAGGCTCTAGCTGCTGTTTGAGCCGTTAAGTCCTTGACCGGGACCACCACCAGGAACCGGGAGTAATGATCTACGATTGTGAGGGCGTAGACATACCCAGATCTGCTTGGAGCCAGTTTCACATGGTCCAGGGCTACCAGTTCCAGTGGCTGTCGGGTGATGATGGGCTGCAAGGGAGTCTTCTGGCTGGCACGGTCCTTCCTTCTTAGGTGGCACGGTCCACAGTCTCTGCACCACCTCTCGATGGCTCCTCTCATGCCTACCCAGTAGAACCGCTCACGCAATAAGAACTCCAGCTTCTTCCACCCGAAATGTCCTGCTCCGTTGTGGTACGCCTCCAGAATCATAGCCGCGTCTCGTCTGGGGACCACTACCTGCCAGGTCAACTCATGTGTTCGAGAGTTAACCATTCTCCGGCACAACTTCTCCCTGTAGAGGAACAGCCTACTTTTCTCCTTCCACAGTTGCTTAGTCTCCTCCGGAGCGTCTGGGTCAAGGCGGGCATCTGGCTGAGTCAACATCTCCTTCACCAGTCGGACGGCGGGGTCACTGTCTTGCGTTTCCGCCCAGTTGTAATGAGGTAAAGGGTTGAACGTAGCGGATTGCTTACCCCTTACACGGTGGGAATACTGGGTAGTCCCATGCCGGTGGAACGCGGGAAGTTCAACTTCTTCCAGTCCCTCTGGATCTTCCCCCACGTCCGGTAGGTTTGGCATTCTGGACAAGGCATCCGCGTTGGTATTGGAGCGTCCTGCCCGGTATTTGATTGTGAACTCAAAGTTGGACAGGCGGGCCATCCACCTCTGCTCCAGGGCACCGAGTCTTGCTGTGTCCAGATGTGTCAACGGGTTGTTATCCGTGTACACGGTAAACCGGGAAGAGGCGAGGTAGTGCTTAAAGCGTTCGGTGACTACCCACACCACTGCCAGGAATTCTAGCTTGAATGAGCTGTAATTCTCAGGGTTTCTTTCGGTGGGTCGCAGTTTTCGGCTGGCGTAAGCAATTACCCGTTCTTTCCCCTGCTGGATCTGGGACAGTACGGCTCCTAGCCCGATGTTACTTGCGTCGGTGTAGAGGATAAAGGGCTGGCTGTAATCAGGGTACGCCAGGATTTCATCCCCCGTGAGGGCCATCTTCAGCTGGCGGAAGGACTCTTCTTCCAACTTCTCCCATCTGAAGGGCGGCTTCTGGTTCTTGGCCTTCCTGGACTGGCCTATCAGGAGGTCCTGCATAGGAGCTGCCTTTTTGGTGAAACCGGGAATGAACCTTCGGTAGTAGCCTACCAACCCGAGGAACTGCCGCACTTCCTTTACGCTGGAGGGGCTTGGCCATTCCTTAATTGCGGTGATCTTATCAGGGTCGGGAGCCACTCCGTCAGCACTCACCACGTGTCCCAGGTACTGCACCTTTGGTTTCAGGAGGTGACACTTGGAGGGTTTCACCTTTAGGCCGTAGTTTGCCAGGGCTTCGAACACTTCTGCCAGGTGTTTCAGGTGGTCCTCGTAGGTCTTGGAGTAGACGATGACATCGTCCAGGTATAACAGGACCGTCTCGAAGTTTTGGTGTCCCAGACAGCATTCCATCAACCGTTGGAAGGTTCCTGGTGCGTTGCAGAGTCCGAACGGCATGCAGGTAAACTCGCTAAGTCCCATCGGGGTGGTGAATGCGGTCTTCTCCCGGTCCGCCTCTGCTACAGGAACCTGCCAGTACCCGCTAGTGAGATCCAAAGTGGAGAAGAAGTTAGCAGATTTTAAAGCAGCCAAAGACTCCTCTATCCTTGGTAAGGGGTACGCATCTTTGTGTGTGATACGGTTGATTTTCCGGTAATCTACACACATTCTCATGGTGTTGTCTTTCTTTTTAACCAAGACTAGTGGAGCTGCCCAGGGGCTACAGCTATCCCTGATTACCCCAGCCTCCTTCATGTCTCTAAGCATCCCCTTGGCGTGTTGGTAGTGTGCAGGGGGTACGGGTCGGTATCTCTCCTTTATGGGAGGATGGTCTCCCGTGGGGATGTGGTGTTCTACCCCCTTTACTCGCCCGAAGTCTAACGGGTGTTTACTAAACACTCTCTCGTACTCTTGAACCACCCGATAGACTCCTTGTTTCTGGTGTGAGGGAGTGGAGTCAGTACCCAGATGTAGTTGCTGACACCAGTCCTCTATTGTTTTCTTAGAGCCGTTACCTTCCTCTGGTTGAGATGGAGGCAAGGGTTCCACGGCCTGTACAGAATTCTGATTGATGGTATACAATTTGGCTAGCGTAGCATACCGGGGCAGGTACACTTCCCTCTTCCCGATATTTATTATGCGAACGGGCACCCTCCCATGGCGTACATCAACCACCCCCCGTGCTGACAAAATGGTGGGCCTACTGTCTGAGTAGACGGGTTCTACCATTGCTTGGTAGTCTCTACCTCTTAGACCAATAGCTGCCCGGCACCAAATCATCATTTCACTTTTTGGGGGCATGGCAATAGGGAAAGGGTCACACATTCTCACGCTTCCAATCTCACCACCGGAGAGTTCCACCTGTTGCCGTCGCATCAGTGCCCGGATCTCTTTTTGGAGCACTCGCTGCTGGCCGGAGCTGGCGTTCTTGGCAACCTGCTGTAAAATGAAAATCACCTCTGCAAGACAATTTTCAATCACATTAGTTCCTAGAGTTATCTTTGGGTGACTCTCGCGCTTGTCAATGTCTGCAATGATCAGTCCCTGTGCTGCCAGTTCGACTCTACCGATTTTAATGGTCATCTCTTTGAATCCGATCTGTGGCACGGGTTGACCATTGCTGGCGATGATACTCAAGTCGTCGTCTGGGTAGCGGGTTATATCCGAGTCATTCCAGTACTGCTTGAAAGGCACGTACGGGATGGTGGTGACCTGTGACCCGGTGTCAAGTAGGGCACTCATAGGAATGCCATCCAGTACCACAGGCAAGACTGGACGTCCTCCCACATATTTGTCACGCCAGTTCGATGGGCCTGGTGACCTTATTCCTGGGGGTTGGCCCTCTACCCCAGGTTGTGCCAGTTTAAAGGACAGTGCCTTGCCATATGTCCGGGTTGATTGCAGCGGCGGCAGATGGGTTGTCCGTCCTCGTTGTATCGGTCGCTGGGTCTTCCTCTGGCCGGTGGGGTCCTCCTTGGTCGACGCCACGGGATGTCCTCCGGTCCGGATGCCAGCTGGATCTTCCCTGGAGCAGAAACCTGTAAAGACTGCACAGTTCGGGTTAGCGCAGCAACGCTTTTAGCTAGCTCTTGGACCTGATGGTGCAGGTCTGGAGCCGGGTCATTGTTCAAAGCCTGCGCATCAGCTCCCACAGGCCCTGCCGACAAGGGCGCCGCCTCCTGGTGGTAAGCGGTAGTAGGGCGCCTGTGGGTCACCACGCCACCCGGTGCCGGTTCTCGGAGCACCCGGATGGCTCTGTCCTTGAACTGTGCAAAGTCCAGATGAGGATCCTGTAAGGCCATTGCCCGCAACTGGGTTCGGTGGGCATTGCAATATAGTCCCTCTATAAATTGTTCGGTCAACAGCCTGTCCTCGTTTCCCACGCCGTCAGGGTCGGTCTGCTTAATGGCTCTCAGGGCCTCTTGTAGGTTTAAAGCATAGTCTCTTATACTCTCATGTGCTTGCTGTTTGCACCCGTAGAATCTAAGCTTAATCTCGGCTGAGGTGCGGGTATCAAAGGTGTCCTTCAGCCGGGTTAATATCCCTGCGACAGTCCTCCTCCCAGGTGGCCAGGACTTTACCTCCCTTTGGGCTGCCCCGGTTAGTTGGGCCACCAGGATGCTCACTTTTTGCTCTTCTGTGAGGGGGTACACCTGGAAGAGGCTATCCAGCTTTTCTTTAAAGTCATTCAGGGTATGTGACTCCCCTGAGTACTGGGGTAGCCAGGCTGCTCCCGGGATATAGGGCATGGTGAAAGGCATGACTGCAGCAGCGGTGGCGCTGGCGGAGGTTCAGGCAGTGAAGCTCTCCTCCGTATCCGACATCTTTCTCCCCCCCTAGTGGACCGTGGCCTACCTTGCGATGATCCTCTTCCGTAGGCCGCGGCTCCGCAGTGGATCGTCAGGGTCGAGGACCTTCCGTCGCGCTCCTGTGACGTCGGCGTCTGCTGGGCTCCTTCCAGGACCTTACGCAACGTCCGGACGTGAGGCGGGGCTTCAGTTCTCGCGGGCTTTTCGGAGTCCACGCCCCTCTTCTTCCCGCGCGGCGTCTTCAAGATGGCGTCCAACGGCGGGAAAACTCCACGGAAGGCGGGAAGAAGGCAGAAGATGGCGCCGGATGGCGGGAAAACTTCGCGGATGGCGGGAAGAAGGTAGAAGATGGCGCCGGATGGCGGGAAACCTCCACGGATGGCGGGAATCTTCACCACTGGTAAGTTTGAACAGTCTTTTTCAGGCACGCAGTACCCGGTGGTTGCGGGCACGAAATCCTGCCGACTACGCCAAAGTTGACGCGCCCCTGGGCCTACTTGGTGTAGCGTTGCGCACGCGGGGACTACCCGGAGCTGGGCCTGTTGGGGGTAGTAGTCTCGTGGCGGTGACCCGGTCCGTGCCCAGGGAGTCAAACTGCGTGGCTGAGTATTAGCAGTAGATGTTGGACGACTACGCCACCCGTTGAATGCAGCTCCAGGGCAGACCGCTGAGGCCGGTGGTAAGGTTGTGCAGCGTAGCTGGTAGAACCCCCAACGGGAGGGGTATGGCCTCAGGGCAGCCGACGTGTTTGAAGGGGGTAGCAGGAACCACTCAGAAATGGTGCGGTGTAGTTCAGGGTCTTTACTGGTGACAAGATAGACCCTCCCGGAGTACTGGCTAGCGATCGGGGCCTGGTCAGTCCGTGAGCTGATGGAATCTCCCCTGGCCAGGCGGAGTTGTAGGCCTCCCCAACTAATCGTACTCTTCTGGCTAGCTTGCTAGAGGCGGGTAAAAGTAGCCCACGTCCCTGAGTGTACCGTGTGGTGCTCACCCGTATGGCCGGTGACTCGGGGCCTTTTGGTAGCTTCCGCTCCACGTCGCGGTGCTGGTCCCTTGCGTGTGACCGTGCCTTCGGGTTTCTTGGCCAGAGGACCTGAAATCCCCTGCCGGGCGGTTTCTGCTGCTGGGTAAGGATTAGTCCCCACAGCCTCGGACTCCGGGTCCGGTAAGAACTCTTCAATCAGGGCGAGCTCTACAGCTTCCAGCCCCTGATCTCTTTTAACACCGCTCCCACAGAGCTCCTGATCTTTCTTTCCTATAGCTGCTCCACTACAGACCAGACTGTGTCTCTGTCTGTGTTCTCTGCTCTTTCTCAACTCTCTAACCCTGCCTCAGCCCCAGTTTTATATAGGGGAAGTTCTTCCCCTCCCAGGACTGGGCAGGAGGTGTGGCATGCATAGGATTCCTGACCAAGAGACCTCCCACCTGCTCTCAGACGTAATATTGCTATTACTGTGGAAACCAGACCCCTGGGGTGCCACACATGCCCTCATCATCTCCCGTCTTGACTACTGCAACCTCCTGCTCTGTGGCCTCCCTTCTAACAGTATCGCACCCCTTCAAACTATCCTAAACTCTGCTGCCTGACTAATCCACCTGTCCCCCCGCTATTCCCCGGCCTCTCCCCTCTGTCAATCTCTTCACTGGCTCCCCATTGCCCAGAGACTCAAGTTCAAGACCCTAACCCTGGCATACAAAGCCATCCACAACCTGTCTCCCCCATACATCTGTGACCTAGTCTCCCAGTACATACCTGCACGCAACCTCCGATCCTCACAAGATCTCCTTCTCTACTCCCCTCTTATTTCTTCTTCCTACAATTGTATACAAGATTTTTCCCGTGCATCCCCCCTACTCTGGAACTCTCTACCCCAGCATATCAGACTCTATCCTACCGTGGAAACCTTCAAAAGGAACCTGAAGACCCACCTCTTCCGACAAGCCTACAACCTGCAGTAACCATAGCTGCACCATACCACAGCACGGCCTGCTCTACCCTCACCTACTGTACCCTCACCCATCCCTTGTAGAATGTGAGCCCTCGCGGGCAGGGTCCTCTTCCCTTTGTACCAGCCAATCATTGTTAGTTTGTTTATTGTAAGTGATATCTGTATTTGGTGTGTAACCCCTCCTCATGTACAGCACCATGGAATCAATGGTGCTATATAAATAAATAATAATAATTATCTGGTGCAGCTCAATTCCACATCAGAATAAACATATCTACAGAAAATATAACACACGTGGTCAAAATTGTTGGTCCCTTCGTTTACTGAAAGAAAAACCCACAATGGTAACAGAAATAACTTGAATCTGACAAAAGTAATAATAAATTAAAAATCTATGAGAATAAACAAATGAAAGTCAGACATTGCTTTTCAACCCTGCTTCCACAGAATTTGTTTAAAAATTTAACTCATGAAATAAGCCTGGGCAGAAATGATGGTACCCCTGAAAATAATGTGAAAAAAGGGATATGTTAAATCAAGTTGTGTCCACTAATTAGCATCACAGGTGTCTACAATCTGGTAATCAGTCGGTGGGCCTGTATATAGGGCTACAGATACTCACTGTGCTGTTTGGTGACATGGTGTGTACCACACTCCACATGGACCAGAGGAAGCAAAGGAAAGAGTTGTCTCAGGAGATTAGAAAGAAAATGATAGACAAACATGTTAAAGGTAAATGTTATAAGAGCATCTCCAAGCAGCTTGATGTTCCTGTGACTACAGTTGCACAAATTATTCAGAAATTTATGATCCATGGGACTGTAGTCAACCTCCCTGGACGTGGCCACAGGAGGAAAATTGATGACAAATCAAAGAGACGGATAATACGAATGGTAACAGAAGAGCCCAGGATAACTTCTAAAGAGATTAAAGGTGAACTTCAAGCTCAAGGAACATCAGTGTCAGAGACGACCAACACCATTGTTGAAAAAAAATCATAAAAAAGCCAGACTGGAATTTGCCAAACTACATGTTGACAAGCCACAAAGCTTCTGGGAGAATGTCCTATGGACAGATGAGACAAAAATGGAAGTTTTTGGCAAGGCACATCAGCTCTATGCTCACAGACGGAAAAATAAAGCATATCAAGAAAAAAACGCTGTCCCTACTGTGAAAAATGGTGGAGGCTCTGTTAAGTTCTGAGGCTGCTTTGCTGCATCTGGCACAGGGTGTCTTGAATCTGTTCAGGGTACAATGAAATCTCAAGACTATCAAGGGATTCTAGAGAGAAATGTGCTGCCCAGTTTCAGAAAGCTTGGTCTCCGTCGCAGGTCATGTGGGTCTTGCAACAGGATAATGACCCAAAACACACAGCTAAAAACACCCAAGAATGGCTAAGAGGAAAACATTGGACTATTCTGAAGTGGCCTTCTATGAGCCCTGACCTAAATCCTATTGAGCATCTTTGGAAAGAGCTGAAACATGCCGTCTGAAAAAGGCAACCTTCAAACACGAGACAACTGGAGCAGTTTATTCATGAGGAGTGGGCCAAAGTACCTGTCGAGAGGTGCAGAAGTCCCAGTGACAGTTACAGGAATCGTTTGATTGCAGTGATTGCCTCAAAAAGTTGTTCAACAAAATATTAAGTTAAGGGTACCATCATTTCTGTCCAGGCCTATTTCATGAGTTTAATTTTTTTTTATATTCTGTGGAAGCAGAAAAGCAATGTCTGACCTTCATTTGTTCATTTTCATAGATTTTTAATTTATTATTACTTTTGTCAGATTCAAGTTATTTCTGTGACCATTGTGGGTTTTTCTTTCATTAAACGAGGGGTACCAACAATTTTGACCACGTGTGTATAAACCAACCATTAATCACCTGTCCCATCCAGAAGCTAAGGAGTCCCAGTCATTCGATGTTAACGTTCTAGCAATCACAATATTCTGTATATTTATGTGCAGCCATCATGTGTATGTACGGCACGCCATCACAGCAGAAGTAAGGAAAGGCCACAGGAGACCACTGGAGCATCCGCGCTGATTATGTCTGGTGAGTAATGGTTGGTTTTCTATTTTATAATATTTCCTGCAGGTACTATTCATTTAATAAACTTTCTGACAACCGTTTAATGTGAAGCTCTTACATTTGTGGGATACCAGAATGTACCGCACTTTCATGGAACTAAAGGCACTTCTCAAGAAACATGCACAATTGGGCAACGAGGGGTGGCCGCGCTGCAAGATGATTAAAGAGCAATTGGCTCCCTGCCTCCCATTACCTATTCACGGTGCAGACCTATTAGCTCGCAACAGAAGCTGACGTTGGGGTCCTGTCGCAGGTGGCGCATTGACATCACTGCATTGTGTCACCTGCGCTGGCTGATGGAAGAAGACAGAGAAGCTTGTCGTGGGAGCGAAGACAGGTGATAAGCAGAGTTGCTGTTTTTTTATGTCTATGTGAAGGTGACCACCATGGGGGCATTATGGAGGTGCAAAAAGGAGGCATTATTAGTGGATAGGCGGCTCCATGGGGGACATTATTACTATATGGGCACCATGGGGGACATTATTACTGGATGGGGGCCCCAATAGGGGACATTATTACTGGATGGGGTCACAATGGGGGACATTATTACTGGATGGGGTCACAATGGGGGACATTATTACTGGATGGGGCCACAATGGGGGACATTATTACTGGATGGGGCTACAATGGGGGACATTATTACTGGATGGTGTCACAATGGGGGACATTATTACTGGATGGGTTCACAATGGGGGACATTATTACTGGATGGTGTCACAATGGGGGACATTATTACTGGATGGGTTCACAATGGGGGACATTATTACTGGATGGGGTCACAATGGGAGACATTATTACTGGATGGGGTCACAATGGGGGACATTATTACTGGATGGGGTCACAATGGGGGACATTATTACTGAATGGGGGCCACAATGGAGGATAATATTACTGGATGGGGCCACAATGGGGGACATTTTTACTGGATAGGGGCCACAATGGGGGACATTATTACTGGATGGAGTCACAATGGGAGACATTATTACTGGATGGGGTCACAATGGGAGACATTATTACTGGATGGGGTCACAATGGGGTACATTATTGCTGGATGGGGTCACAATGGGGGACATTATTACTTGACAGGGTCACAATGGGTGGACATTATTATTGGATGGGGGTCACAATGGGGGACATTATTACTGGATGGGGGCCACAATGGGGGACATTATTGCTGGAAGGGGTCACAATGGGGGACATTATTACTGGATGGGGGCCACAATGGGGGACATTATTACTGGATGGGGTCACAATGGGAGCCATTATTACTGGATGGGGTCACAATGGGGGACATTATTACTTGACAGGGTCACAATGAGGGGACATTATTATTGGATAGGGGTCACAATGGGGAACATTATTAATGGATGGAGTCACAATGGGAGACATTATTACTGGATGGGGGACATTATTACTGGATGGGGTCACAATGGGAGACATTATTACTGGATGGGGTCACAATGGGAGACATTTTACTGGATGGGGTCACAATGGGAGACATTTTACTGGATGGGGTCACAATGTGGGACATTATTACTGGATGGGGTCACAATGGGGGACAGTATTACTGGATGGGGTCACAATGGGGGACATTATTACTGGACGGGGTTACAATGGGGGACATTATTACTAGATGGGGGCTACAATGGGGGATATTAGTGTTGTATAGGGTCACAACGGGGGACATTAGTACGTTATTCGAGCCACAAAGGTGCATGTTCCCACTGTCGGGAACCTCAAACCTTACAACTGTATGGAGGCTAAAAAGGTGGACATTACTACTGTATGGGTACAACAGGGGAGGAGGGCACAAAGAGGGACATTATTACTAAATGGTGCCACAGTATGGTGGTCACAAAAGGGTACATAAGCATTAGTACTATATGGGGGACATTTCTACTGTGAGGGGACACAGAGGGACATCCCTACTTCAATGTCTTTTATTTTTGCAGATACTATTACTGTGGGGAACCAATAGGGTGGTAGTCTTGTAGGCTTACTGTGTAGGGTACTGCAGATGCACGATGAAGCTTATATATAGAAGTAGTGGAAAAAGTAGTGAGGGTGTGCTAGAAGCGATCAGGCATAGATGTCTGTGTGTTATATTCTGCAGAAATTAGTTGTGGCTGTAAAAAGTCATATCATTCTGTGTCAGATAAAGAAGAAATGGGAAAATGAGTGCCTTCAATAGGAGACATCATGGGCGAGTCACTGGATTTACCTGTACACTAACGACAGAGCTCCTGTGTAAAACTGCAATCTAACATTAGGTGGTCACTGTATGGCGATAATAGCGACCTTTTTTAGAGTGTTTTTTCAGGTTATCCAGGATTTTTTTGTTTCCTATGGGGTTAAGCAAACTACTTGCCTGTGCTGCCCAGCAATGATCTCTCCCGATTCAGAGTGGTCACTCACCGCTCCTGCTTCCTGAGACATCACGTCAACAGAGCAGTTCCTTCTTTTCCGCTCTGCTCTGTTGACGAGGCGTCACTGCCAACGTCATGTTGACTGACAGCTGGCTCAGCCTAATGCAGTGGGGAGCCAGCTGTCAATCAACATGACATCCTGTCGACAGAGGAGCCGATATCAATCAGCATGATGTCGGCTTTAGCGCCCCATTGACAGAGCAGAACATAAGAGAAGGACCTGCTCTGTCGATGTGACATCACAGGAAGGAGGAGAATCTCCGGCATGTGTGGTCTGTGACCGCTCTGAACTGGGCGAGGTCGTCACAGGGCAACACAAGAAGGAAGTTAGCAACTCCCTGCTGATAAATTCTTAGCCCCATAGGGAAAAAAAAGTCCTGGATAATCCCTTTAATGTTATTATTGTCATCACTGTATATGCTGGTAATATGTGGTCATGGTGTGGCGGTATTCATCCCTTGTATGTAGTATTACTGCTCTTGGTATGGAGGACTTTGTTCAGTAATAATATAGTAATAGTATTAATTTGGTAATCGTATGACTGTATTATTTAGAAATATTACGTAGAAAATGATCCTATTGCTGCACTTTCTGTGAGATTTAGATATTATATCTGTATTATTATTATTTTACTGTTGGCAAACAAATGTTTTTATAGACTTAAGTAATGCCACTGGGGCACATGTATCTGAGCATTATGCTTGTGTGGTGAAGCCCAGGTAAAACATTTGCCATGGTGTTCATAGGACTCTAATTGTGTCACTGTAATCTTATCCAAATGCAAAAAAAAAGTGAATTTGAAATTCACAAAGGCTGGCTCTTAAAAATCCAATTCTACATGCTTACAAAGCTCATACATGTCACTGAGTTGTGCCAAAATACAGTAAAGGAAGGGGCTCTTGAACTTAATTCCTCACCCCACCAATTGGAAGAACAAACGGAGGTAGTTGTGGCCCCCTTAACTCTTGGGCCCCTGTGCGGCTGCACAGGATGCACCAATGATGTCTTTCGCTGCATATAATCGCTGCATCTAAATTGAATGGTTCCATCGACAGTGAGGGTCCGAGCTTATGGACCCCTTCAGGGGCAATGTTATACATCTCAGAATACAGGAAGAATCTTTCATACTTTGTTTTTCCATTGTGCGATGTTTATTTTTTTGTATATTTGTTTGTAAATATAGATCAAGTGTTTAATTTAAAGGGACACATCGCAATGATCCTCACCACAGAACACGATTGCCATTCGCTGAGATGATGAAGAACGGGGGCAGCTGCAGCTCGGTGACATTTATATATATATATCATATGTGAGAAGGAACCAACATAAATGCCACTAATAATGCCAGCGGAGCTTCTGCACTGAGCTTTGGGGCGTTTGTTTCCTCTGCATTTCTTGTATTTTCCATGTGTTGCAGTTTCTCTCTTCACTTCCCCTGTATGATGAAGTGTCAGGGGAGGGGGAGGCTGCAGCAGGGAGCCCCTCCCCACCTGGTTACGTGTCTGGCAGGTGGGCTGCAGCCCTGGCACAGGATGCTGAATAGACACGATGCGTTTCGCAGCAGCAGCAGCAGCAGCTCCTGTCACATTGTGTCACTCAGCTGCCTGGGGAGGGAGGAGAGGAGGAGGGGGATGGCTGCTCCTCCCAGCCCAGGCCCCTCCTCAACATTCAGTACAGCATATTTGATGGTGCCATGTGATGTTCTCCAGAAACAGAGTTGCCCCATGCCCTGCACATGGCTTACCTGCAGATGTCATGCCCAGAAATCTCTCTGCAGAATGCCCTTCACTGCTGCCCCTCTCCTACTGATGCCATGCATGGGCATGTGTCCAGACCTGCCCCTCTACACCTCACTTATTGCTATAGGGGGCACCTCAGTGTCATGGGCACAGCACCACTGATGCCCCTATAGCTGCCATCCTCCTGCACCACCCACTGTTTCTCAGTGTTCCTAACCTGGCACCTAATGCAATTTTTTGGGTGGAGAACAGAGATGGCTCCCTAAGGCACCTTGGTGTTGCATCAATCTGTGGTTGCTCCAAAAAGTCGCACCCAACCCATCATAAGCATTGAGGACTGCAGATTGCACAGATCTGGTTGTGCCAATCTAACCTCCCAGATAGGTCTCTAAAAAAAAAAAAGTCCGTTTCCTGTTATACGTGGCAAAAATAATGTTATCTGCAAATGCACTAAACCCAGACATTAAATGCTGGGACTTGTAGTACTCAGGAGCTGGGGTTGCTGTGACATCTTGCTTTTATATATTATTGGAACCTGCAGCCATCCTTGAATTCAGGTGCCATCTCTCACATGGCTTGCTGGGACTTGTAGTACCACTGAAGCTGGGAAACATTCTGTCAATAGTGTTGCCTATTATTTACAGTAATCTGTGACTGTCAACTACAAGTCCCAACACAACCGGCACGAGCAGGACATGCTTGAACTTGTAGTACCACAGGGGCTGGTTTTGATAGTAAACAATGATGTATTGATTGCATTGGACTCACCCACACCAGATGCTGGGACTTGTAGTACCTGTCAGCCGCTGATGTCATGATCGTGTTATAACATGTGGCTGTCTTGGAACTACAAGTCCCAGCATTACACTACTGTCATGACATGATGGGGCTAGTACTAGATAAATAAGCAGCAAATATAGCTGATTATTATAGCAACCTATGACAGGCCTTACTGTCAGGTGCCAACATCCCCAGCACAGGAAATGCTGAGAGTTGTAGTACTTAAAGGGGATGAGTGAACAGCTGCATTACAACATATACTGGAACTACAAGTCCCAGCAGACTCCAGAAATAACATACTGGGATTTGTAGTACTTAAAGGGGGTGGGTATACAGTTGTCATCACTGAGTTTTTATATCATAGCCTGGAACTACAAGTCTCAGCACACTCCAGATATAACATGATAGGACTTGTAGTATTTATAGGGGCTGAATAAACAGACATGGCATGCTGGGAGTTGTAGTACCACCAGGGCTGAGGCTACATGATGGAAGTGTCAGCACTGTCAGCTTCCTCTTGCAGCAGTGACAGATCCTGTGGAGGTGCAGCCTGCAGACACCTCTCCTGGGTGCACAGGGGGCGCTGCCTGCGTCTCCTCCCCACCTGAGCCCCCCACCCCTGGAAGACCACTAGGGGGGCTGAGGTGATGTCGTAAACGAGAAGTGTCGTAAACCAGGTGCGGACCTCGCCAGGGGGAGAGGAGAGCAGAGCAGGGAGGAGGAGGAGGTGGTGGTGGTGGTGTTAGGAGGGGCGGGGGAGGGAGGTGACTCGAGCATTTAGACACAAGAACGAGAGGATCATGGCGGATGGCCCCAGGTGTAAGCGCAGAAAACAGGCGAACCCCAGGCGGAATAACGGTGAGTGTCCGGGCAGAGGTCGGGGCGGGCTGCGGACAGGAGCCGGGGAGCCGGCCGTGCCTGGCGTGCGGGAGAGCGGCGCCGGGGGCCGGGGCTGTGCGCACCGTTATGTTACCTGCTGCCGCCTCCTCCCTGGACCGTTAGACGCATCTGATCCCAGCACTGTATGCAGAGCGCCGAGCCCGCACTGTGCCCCCCGTGTGCGCCCCCGGACCCCCAACCCAAACTTCCTCCATCCCCCCCCTCCTCCTCATTCTCCAGGTAGGGCAGAAGTAGCGGATCAGCGGCCACGTTATTGTAGGCAGAGGTGGCCGCCGCGGCCGGTCCTGGCCTGCGCTGCTGCCCATCATTGTTACATTGGAGCAGCTTCATGGAACTTTCCTGCATTGTGGGGGGATCGGGGGGCTCCGGAGTTCTGTTACCTGGGAGATAAGGGGGGGCAGGCTTATTCTTCCCATTCTGCTCCCTATTCTGGGGAAGGCACTGTTGCTGCAGTACAAGTGTATTGATTGTGTGTATCCAGCACATCCACTGCCTCATGCTGAGCCCTGCAGTGCTGGGTGCTGGGGCCAGGTAGAGATATATATATATACTGTATGCACATGCCAGGTGAAGCCCACCCTCATTATCCGAGGCTAATAATCCATTCTGCTGCACTAGGACCACCTCAGCTGCTGCAGAACCTCTGTACGCTGCTAAACATGAAGTAGAGTGCTTCTAAAAGCGTGTATGTGTGTGTATATATATATATATAATATATATATATATATATATATATATATATATATATAATTACACACATGTACTTATAAAAAATATATATATTATAATTTTTATATTTTTAAATTTTCTAAACTACCTGCCATAGTGAAATTGTTAATGACCATCTAGCTGCTTAGGTTATAATTAAATTTTTGATGTTGTGTCCCTTTAAGGAGGTAACGGAGATGGTTTTGGGTGTTTTTAAAGATGTTCTGCAGTAGTTTAACTTACTGCAGTGTCATTTTTTTGTTAATTGACAGGTAGCTGGGAGCGACTTTGAGAAGTACAGTACCGTCGCCCTGTGTCCCCACAGATCTGCACCGCTTTCCACTCTGACCTTAAATGGTGGCCTAAATAAGGGGGGGTATTTGCCCCCCCCCCCCTTTACTCCTTTAGCGACGCCCCCTTCACCCATTGGCTTAACCCCTTTGTGCTGTATAGACGCTGCCACTAACCCATCAGGGCTGGCACTGCAGATCTCTGCAGGTCCATCACACAAGGGGTTAATAGAGCAGTTGTATTTGATCATATTTCCACCCACTTTGAAGGTAATTTTCCTACTGGCCGTCACTCCCCTCTTGCTGGTTTCCATTCCTCTTTTTTTCTTTTTAATGACTGATCTGTATCAGGGCTCGGTCCCTATATTGGATGGGTGCCGCTATCTAGGTGCTTGTAGGTTATTTTGGTTGGGTGGTTTCCAGTCTGGGGGGTGAGTGGGTGCTGCTGCTGATGACGACTTTGGGTGCGGTGAAAGCTGGGGAATGGCCTGCAGAAAGTTTTTTTTTTTTTTTTTTCTTCCTTCTTTTGGTCATCGCTCTCCTCCTTCCATAGAGAGGTACCTGCCCGTCTACCAAGGGGTGGTGTCTGTTAGTAGAGAGGGGCCCCCTTTTTATTCCTTACTCCGGCTGCAGCCTATATATGGGAAACATTTACATTTCACACTCCGGCTGCCCCTTATTCTTCTCCCCCCTCCCTGGTCCCCTCCTTTCTCCTCTATACAGTTATTTAGGACTCTCAGCCCATCATTGATGGGCACATTATTTAGGAGGAGTAGACTCTCCCCTGGGCTGAAGTGGGTTAAAATTAAAGATATTTCCTAGTCCAGGAAAATCCAGATGAAGGAAGAAGGGGAGGAAATACTTGTTGTTTTCGCAATCTCCCCCCTCGCTTCCCCCCCACCACCTTCTTCCTTGCTGCTGATGACACTTTGTAGTATTATGGGTTTTGTGATGATGGGACTTCCTGTTTTACAAGGATTGTAAAGGGATGGGATTTGCACTGAGCTGCTGCATGTCATCCCCTATGGCTGTCCTATTATTATATCGCCGACCTGCCATAAGCAGCCTGTATTTAACCCCTCACAAGCCCCCATAGTGGGGATGATGGAATAGGGATGCTTGTTAAGATGCAGGGCAAGGTAAGTTTGGGGGATGCTGATGTTGGAGATGAGGAGGGGGGGCACTTCTTGTCATTGCTGACGACATGTGTTTGGTACGTGGGCATGTGCCACCCAGCGTCGAGACCTGTAAATGTTTACCTGGGTTGGCAAAGGGATTGTGGATTCTATGGAAAATTTTAATCTGCTGCCCTGGATGAGCCCAGGATCTATTGATTGATTATCTACAGGAAATTGCCGCATCAAATGGCAGCTACTGATACAGGTAGAGGAATAATAAAAATAAAAATGGTGTTTAGTTCATTCCTGCAATGCCTGGCAGCCCCCTCCTGCCTCCTCTGATCTCCAGGGAAGCATTGATTTACCTCTTGCAATTTTTTTTCTCTCCTACCTTCTGTCTCAATGCAATTTTTATAAGCTGCTGACATATTGCGTGGTCCGCTTCTTGATGCCCCACCCTGGCGGCAAAGGTGCACTGGGCAGGGATCATAGAAACAAATCTAATTTCTGTTATTATTTTTTTTTTTCCTGACGTCACCATTGTGTCTGTTGTATGTAGATCATCCTGCATTTTATCTCTACTTTTGATGTCAATTTTGTGTCATATTTTTGCAATTTTGTTGACGTAAATAATAAAAAAAATTTGCTTTGTTACATTGTATCATTGATGGAGTTTTGTTTTGATGATTTATTTTTGTTTGTTTGGGTCTATTATTTATTTTCTTTGCTAGATTAATATTCTGATTTCTGGGATTGGGGGGGCATTTTTTTGAAGGAAGGTGCATTAACAGGGGGGAGGATGCTGCTACTAGGTAATGGAAGTTGACAGCCTGTAAACTAATTGAGAGCATTTGGCTCCAGAGCCGGAGTGTATGCACGGGGCGTCGCAGTAATGCCATTGCTCATGTATTATAAAGCTGCATTAGAGGTAGCGTTTTATTACTCATCCATCTCCCTTGCATGGAGGGGAAACAGAATTTTGATAAGCTCTTAAGCCCTTTTGTGGTGTGTGGTGCTGTCTGGGCAATGCACTGGAGTAGTGCGGAGTATTATCTATCTGCTCAGTCCACTAACCGTCAGGACAAATGCTATTAAAGGTCTGTACAGATACAGCGGGGGAGGAGTCCGCTCCAAAGAATGACTTGCTATTTTCTCCTTTCTAAAATGTCATTCAGTGGGTGAGGTGAGGCTGACCTCTACTTTGAAACGCGTCAGCTGGATGGGGCGACTGGCCCACGGCGGACCAGGGGACCGTAGAGACAAACCTAAAAAGATGAGCTTGGCCTCGAATGACTCATATCTACTTGTATATACAGGAAAAACCTTTTACAGATGTAGCAGAGCTGAGTCAGTCATAATGTCTAAGGGTCTGTGCACACATTGCATTTTTCTTTTCTGTGCAGCTTTGTCCCAACCAGCAAAGTGAATGAGAATCCTGAAGCCTCATGCACACGTTGCTTATTTTTATTTTTTTCTTTCAGCTTTCAGTCTGCAGCCTGTCACTCAATTCTTTCAGCGTTTTTTGCTGCTTATTTCACTCAAACTAATGAAAAAATCTGCACCAAAAAAAAAAAAAAACATCAAAAAACGCACCTAGTTTCCTGCCAAGAGATGCAGAAATGTCTGCAAATGCCCTAATTCTCTTTTATGCTGTAGGTTTGCTTGCATTTTCTTTGCTACCATAAATGGCAAAAGCAAAAATTTATCAAATTTTTCATATGAGTTTGACAGCAAAGTCGGCTCTGCTACATCTGTATTATTAATGCCAATGGGAATCCTACTATTAGCATGTGCATCTAGAACACTATTCTTGGTGACTAAGATATGAGCTGAGTTTGTCATCGCATATTGAAATGTTTACAGGCAAACGTATAACATGATTGGCACCGGTATGGCGGAGTTGAATTTGTAATTTGGCGAGGTGTTGCGATCATACAGTGGGTTTATTGCATAAAACAGTTCGGCTCTGCTTCATCCGTGTATCCGAAATGCAGAATCCAGGCGGCAGTGTCTGCACTGAACGCGCTGCTACTTATTTCTAAATGTGACCTCTGGTTGCTATCTATATCCCCTCCGCTTCAGGACGTTAACTTAAAGGTGTTAACAAGTGTCAGGACGTCAGGTGGCGGTGACGCCGGGGATACTGCATTCTTTGTTGCATCGTCCTCCCCCATTTTAACTTCTACTTTCAACCTGGTATCGTGTTCTCTGGAGCTCGATTTGAAACTTTCATTTGGGGAATAGAGGAATTCGGCCTAAGTGAGCATTCCAGGCTCGCTCTATAAGGTCCGATGAATTCTCTGGTTTGTGGGAGGGGAGAAAAAAAACTAATTCTTATTATTATTATTTGCGTTGTAGCATTTTATTTATTTTTTTTTAACTGTCCTTAGTACCGCATCAACGTAACGTTTACAGCCTCTCGCTGCAGGAGTTTGAATCCTTGCGTCGCTGCTTTGTTGGACTATGTTCACATTTTGAGGCATTCGAAATAGAAAAAAAAAATTCAAGTGGAATTGGCTTCTGGATCCATTCCTTTTTTAGATTGGACAGCGCCTGGTTTGATTGCGGATTCCACTTCTTCAAAAAGATGACCTACTTTTTTCAAAACTTCTTTAGGACCAAAAAAAAAAAAAAAAAAAGTTCAAGAAACTTTTTTCGCATGAGCAGAATCGTGGATTTTTTTCATGGAAATAAAAAAGTTTCCGAAGTGGTTTAGAAGAAAATCTTGGGAGAGGATCCCACCCCTCTGCACCACCCTCCTCCAAAAATGAAATATTTCCATTTTTAATATCCTTTCACAAAGTAGCAGTTGTAATAATATTAGCAAATCCCTCCAATTAGAAATGTATAGTTCTTCTGATTAGCGATGTCACTTACCCATTGTGCAGTTCATTTTAGTAGCTTAGGTATCATAGTTGTTAGTAACGATCAGTTGTAACCATGGATATCTAAGCTAGTTCAATGCCCTTCACATGGGGTAAGTGACATAGCAAATCATAAGAACTATACTGCATTTCTAATTAGAGATATTTGCTGATATTATTAATAATATTACACCTATTGGGATAGGATCTTGGAGATGGGAATACCCCTTTAAATTTACAGATGGCCGCTTCTCAGGTCTGTGCCTTCCGTCATAGCCTATTGGCTTCCATTATAATATCTAAAAAAAAAAAAATAAATAAATAAAAAAATTGTGCCAAGTGGACACTCTTTTGCCCTCAGTCGGGTGAATAAAGCCCTGTGGGTCATATGTTTTCTAGAAATGCCCAGAGCTTTCCCAGAATATAACCCTATGTTTACACTTAACCCCGCTCTCCAAAACTCTTTTATGCAAATTTGCCGAATTTTGTAATGATTTACCCTGACTGCTGGAAGGCCGAGCGACGGCCCCGTGTTCTTGTCATCACAGCCATATTGGTTGCCACCCAACTTGCCCAGAATATAAAGAACGGCTCTAGGAAATGGGCAACTTGATGGATCGGGGATAATTGAAGGAATTCTGTTTTTTTTTTTTGTTTTTTTTTTTATTTTTTTTTAATTAGTAATTTTTGCATATTTCTTTGCGCTATTGCTGGTCCTCCTCCTGCGTTGAGACGTGGGTTCCTCTATAGTAAGGCGTTTTCTTCTCGCTTGTTCTAGTAGGAGGCTCCCGATTGTTCTCTGACATTTCCGTCACTCTGATGTCCGACGTTTCATATACAAGCTCTTATTTAAGGATTATCAGATTTGTATCCTTAACGTATCGGACCAGTTATGTTATATGATCTATAGATGTAGCAGAGCTATGGGAATGTTGTGAAACCTTCAAAAACTGTCCATGCTGGGCCCATGATCTCTTGAGGACAGGCCGTTTCTGCTGTCTGATTTTTGGATTTTGGTGACAGATTCACTTGTAGTTCTAGATTGCAGAAAAAGCCACAAAATCATCAAGGAGACTGAAGTTGATGGCTAAAGGCTCAAGTATGCGACCATATTACTGACTGGAATAAACGTATGGACCCATATAGTGTCACATTCCGTTACTTGTCATATGGCGGTGTGTTTAGGGGGCACCATGTGGCAGAAATGTAAAATTTTGGTAATTGTCATTTATAGACGCTTCCAGCAATGTGTGTAATTTTCAGCGTTTCTGCTGCGCCCTCCTGGGACAGCCAAATAGTATTAATTTAAATCCATGGGCTGAGCCTGCGGACCAGGAATAGCAACGTGCGGGAGAGCAGAGGACATATTAAAATAGAACGGCCATGGAGGCAACTAGAGGGGAGGACAAGTCTTCTCACTGCTCTTTCGTTATGCAGTCAGCACCTTTTCCTGAGTGATTGGACCCATATCTTTTATTTATTTTTTTTCCAAAAGTGAGGACAAATAAAAACTATTAGTTTTAATTGGCACGGGGGGAGGGGAAAGTCTTAAGATTCACTCAAGTTTCCCAGCACGGGTGATCTGACCTCATCCTCCAAGAGGACTGGACTGAAGTTTGTCGGATCCGCTAATATATTATTTTTCTAGAGATTACCAAAAAAATAAATGTGTGTAATGCATATATGCTTTTAGTCTACAATTTAGATGTAACGGATGGGGGTGGCTTAAAAAGGACCTGTCACTTTCTGTATGCATCCTCCTGTCACTTGCTGTATGTAACGGCTGCTGTTCTCCTGAATCTGGTGATGTTCGTCTTTTGTTCCTGCACCCCTCTATTCTTGAGATGGGCCCCCTCTCCTCTAAATGTAAATCTGGCCTTCAGGCATTTGGGCGCGTAGTCCTCAACTCTTGAGTCTTCTTTAAGACCACACCCCATTGACTAATAAAAACAGATTTAAATAGAAGAGTGAGGCCATGTCTCAAGAACGGAGAGGAGCAGGAACAAAAGAAAAACATTACCGGCGTCAGGAAAAAGGTGGCATTCTCAAAAGGTAATATAATAAAAATATATATATATTTATTTTATTGCAAGTGACAAACTGTCTTTGAGGGGTTGTCTGGACTCTGAAGAAAACTAAATGTAGATAAAGACACAAATACCAAATTTACCTATATTCACTCATCAATTATTATTATTATTTTTTTTTTTGCTGCAGTAATGATGGCACAGTCTACGCAATCGCTGGCCTCAGCAGTGTTCAGCACAAGATCGCCAAGGCCAGTGATTGGCTGCAGCGGTTATGTTGATAGATGCTGACATAATCACTGCAGCAAGGTAAGTAGTCCGGTAGGGAGCGCCGGAGCTGCAGTGGATTATTCTCAGAGTCCTTTAGTTACTTATTGCCGTTTCTTCCTTAAAATGAAAAATTTAGAATTTTTTTAAAGTAAGAAAAATGTCTTTTAAACTTTTTTTTTTTTTTTTTTTTTACATTTTCAATGATTGTGCTTTTTGCTCAGTACTTGCTGTGGGGTCAGATGCTGCCTCCTGGCTCTGGGGTAGAGGAAGGTGTGTGCAGAGCGCAGTCTTGATCCGCGCCGCCTGTCAAGTCATCCTTCAGCTAAACTCATTACATTGTATTGTGAATTCTGATCTCATCCAGGTCTGGAGCCATCTGCTCCGCTCATCCAGATTACGCAGGGCTCATACATGGCCGTGTCTGTGCTACCGGAGTCATTGTGCTGTGGATTTGTATCTCGTCCACAGGGGGAGCGCCCCTTGAGGTGCCGTTTTTATAGGAAACATGCACCAAATAAAATATAACAACATTCAATACCACAAATGCTACAAATTAGGACGTTAATCACCCGCTAAGAAGTGGCCATGTTTTCAATCAAAAGATTAGTGTTTGACCTTCCAGCTCGCCAATAGCCGTGTGTACATGAAGATGGGGGTGACGACACTTTATTTAAATGTTATGGTGGTATAAAGTGCTCTCTGGACTTGTGGTGAAATAAAATAAAGTACATTGGTTTATTGGGGCTGCTTCCCTAAAATATATTAATCTATTTTTCCTCTGACAATCATTCAGTATCGACTTCGCAGAATACAGGCTACTTCCAAGGTATAAATCATAAGTAGTATTATATTCTAGTATAGTCATATATTGACTTTTTTTATATTTTTGGTTGACATCTTTTTTTTATTTATTGAAAGGACTTTTCCACTTTTCAACTGTTTGTGTAAATTTTGTGTTTTGCCATGAAAAAAATATCAAAATCAGACACTACTTGCCCTCCCCGGGTTTAGTACTTTGTCTCCGTCACTACTACAGTGACTCTACATAGGCTGAAAAGCAAAAACCATAATATATAATAAACATATAATTTATTAGTGGCTTTTGAGATATCTCATCATATTATAATGATATTTTAGTTTTTGCTGAGTAGGTGACTTTAAAGAGGACCTGTGGACAGTTTTTTACTCTTCTAATGTCTTCTGCTCCCCTGAGTATTTCAGCTTTTGTTGTTTTTTTTTCAAATCCCCCATACGGTTCCAGAGATATGGGGCCTTTTATTTAGTGCTAATTTTAAAAGGTCTTTCCAAAGGGGTGTGGCTGACAGGGCTCCTTGGGGGCGGGTCTTTAGGCTGCTTTGCATTATCCCGTGAGTCATGCCCCCTTGGCAAAGAACACAAAAATTAATAATAACCCCTATCTCTGGAACTGTGTGATGGATTTTTTTTGGGGGGGGGGGGGGGGCAAACAATTAAAAATGGAATATTCAGGAGAGCAGCGGGAATGAAATAAGAGCACAATCTGGCCACTTCTAACCCGGTGACCGAACCTGTTTAAGAAAAAAAAGGGTGTGGGGGAGAATAAAAATGTATGCTCTTTTTGGAAATGGCTCGCCAGTTTGCATCAACATACATGAGTGCTAGGGGCGTATGGACGCACGGCGGGTGTACAGCGTCGAATACTCCTGGCGTAGACTTTCAGTGTAGTCATAAATGAGATGTGACCAGAACCTCGGAGCTTGTGCTTAAACCCTGCGGGGTCAGTACAGAGACTGGTCCAATAGCAGAATATAATCGCGGTATTATATTATAATACGGCCGTATACATGAACCCGTAGTTGTCGTATTATACTGCCTGTATTATGGCTGCAATTCCTGGCCTGACCCCGGGTATCCTGACCTGAACTAAAAGCTTTTATAGGCATATATGACCCTACTGGGTTGGGTCACGAGACCCGCGGTGGGGGCGGAAACTGCGCCTACAGCCACACACTGATTGCATCTGCAGGAAAATCTTATCTAACCTGATCTTTTGAGTTTCAGGTTCACAACTGTTGATTCATTTGGATACCATTCCAGATAAAGCCTAGTTCATACTCTGCAGCTCTTGCTTATCTTGGCTGCTGCAGTATTGTACCGCAGTGACAATGTTGGTGTATTTAAGAAAAAAAAAAAATCCCATTCACACTGGCCCACCTGTTTTCTATGACACGCTTTTTTTTTCCCTCTTACAAACCACATTAGACTCTATCCCTGGTATGTGTATCAGGAGGGGTGAGGGGGATGTAAAGACCAGACGAAAAAATGCAATAAAGGTATCTCTATGGCTGCGTTGCAATGGTGAAACCTATGCATAAAACATCTTTCAATATTTTCATTACATAATCTTGTGTAAACCCCCCCCCCCCCCCCCCCCCCCCCCAATCTTCCTCCAAGTTAAATCTGATCTTGTTTTCCATACTCATGATGGCCGTCTGCTAATTGTGCTCATTTCTTAATGGGCTTTTATGAAGGGGCTGCCTTTTCCTGTCATCTTCCTAGGCTGCCTATGGTTCACCCCAACTGATTTATTGAAGCCAATGCTCTATGGTGTGGATTATCCCTTAAACCTGGACAGGCAGGGGTCCTTAAGGAATGTGGATGAGGACCCTTTGTCTTCCTAAGTTTGGAGTGGTGTGTTTTTTTTTTTTTTTTTTTTTTTTTTTTACTTTCCCCCTTTTTGATTGATTGGCATCTCGGTCATTCATGGATGCAGGTGTCTGACCAGTTCTTACAAAAGGACCTCTCTGAGCTTTCTTCTCCAATTCTCAAGACCTCACATGATTATGATGTGGTGTGTGTGTATGATATATATATATATATATATTATAATTATACACTGCTCAAAAAAATAAAGTGAACACTCAAATAACAAATCCTAGATCTGAATGGATGAAATATTCTCATTGAATACTTTGTTCTGTACAAAGTTGAATGTGCTGACAACAAAATCACACAAAAATCATCAATGGAAATCAAATTTATTAACCAATGGAGGCCTGGATTTGGAATCACCCCCAAAATTAAAGTGGAAAAACACACTACAGGCTGATCCAACTTTGATGTAATGTCCTTAAAACAAGTCAAAATGAGGCTCAGTATTGTGTGTGGCCTCCACGTGCCTGTATGACCTCCCTACAACGCCTGGGCATGCTCCTGATGAGGTTGCGGATGGTCTCCTGTGGGATCTCCTCCCAGACCTGGACTAAAGCATCCTCCAACTCCTGGACAGTCTGTGGTGCAACGTGATGTTGGTGGATGGAGCGAGACATGATGTCCCAGATGTGCTCAATCGGATTCAGGTCTGGGGAATGGACGGGCCAGTCCATAGCTTCAATGCCCTCATCTTGCAGGAACTGCTGACACACTCCAGCCACATGAGGTCTGGTATTGTCCTGCATTAGGAGGAACCCAGGGCCAACCGCACCAGCATATGGTCTCACAAGGGGTCTGAGGATCTAATCTCTGTACCTAATGGCAGTCAGGCTACCTCTGGTGAGCACATGGAAGGCTGTGCGGCCCTCCAAAGAAATGCCACCCCACACCATTACTGACCCGCTGCCAAACCGGTCATGCTGAAGGATGTTGCAGGCAGCAGATCGCTCTCCACGGCGTCTCCAGACTCTGTCACGTCTGTCACATGTGCTCAGTGTGAACCTGCTTTCATCTGTGAAGAGCACAGGGCGCCAGTGGCGACTTTGCCAATCCTGGTGTTCTGTGGCAAATGCCAAGCGTCCTGCACAGTGTTGGGCTGTGGGCACAACCCCCATCTGTGAACGTCGGGCCCTCATACTACCCTCATGGAGTCGGTTTCTAACCGTTTGTGCAGACACATGCACATTTGAGGCCTGCTGGAGGTCATTTTGCAGGGCTCTGGCAGTGCTCCTCCTGTTCCTCCTTGCACAAAGGCGGAGGTAGAGGTCCTGCTACTGGGTTGTTGGCCTCCTCCACGTCTCCTGGTGTACTGGCCTGTCTCCTGGTAGCACCTCCAGCCTCTGCACACTACGCTGACAGACACAGCAAACCTTCTTGCCACAACTCGCATTGATGTGCCATCCTGGATGAGCTGCACTACCTGAGCAACTTCTGTGGGTTGTAGAGTCCTTCTCATGCTACCACGAGTGTGAAAGCACGACCAACATTCAGAAGTGACCAAAACATCAGCCAGAAAACATTGGTACTGAGATGTGGTCTATTGTCCCCCACCTGCAGAACCACTCCTTTATTGAGGGTGTCTTGATAATTGTCAATAATTTCCATCTATTGTCTATTCCATTTTCCCAACAGGGGGTGGGGGGGCGGAAACAAAAACGCACCAAAATTTCCATCAGCGTTTTTTTTCATCGTTTTTGATAGCAGAATAGAATGGGGTTCTATTTTTATTTTATTTTTATTTTTTTTTCCACAGAACTTTATGTACGTGCATAAATAGAGACAGAAGGACAGTGAAAAAACGCAGCAAAACAAGTGTTTTTTTTGGGGGGGTTTTTTACACAGCTGATTTCCTGCCTGAGAGCAGTTTTGCTAAAGATTTGTGACATAAAAAAACCCCAACATGTGTGACCATAGCCTAAACATTGGGAATTTGTCCAGCTGAAAATAGAGAATAGTCTAACTAAAGGTGCAGTCAGACGGCTGTATAAATCGGAACACTCTGCACGGACTGGCTGGCGGCTCTCCCTACCGAGTATTTCTATGTAGCTGTCACACTCTGGTCGGGAGAGCCGCCGTCTAGTCCATGCACTGCCTGAACCTGAGCACCCCCCTTTCCATCAAATCAAGAGGTAGAAGCAGAAAGTGTTTGTTTTTTTTTGCTTTTTAGCTTACACGTGGATTGTCACCTGGATTTCCCACACTCCAGATTGGCAAATCCTGGTTCTCATGTAACTTTTTTATTGAAATCAATAAGAATCTGGGTGCTTTTCTTGAAAAATGTTCTAATCTTTGCTAGATTTATGGGGATGGGATGTAAGGCTACGTGTACACGTTGAGTATGTGAAAAAACGCTGCAAAACCGCTGAAAGAATTGAATTGACTTCCCCCTGTCTTGGGGAAACTGGCATCAGCATAAGGCCACATTCACACGTTCAGTTTTTGGTCAGTATTTTACATCAGTATATATGTCAAAACCAGGTTTGGAACAATCAGAGGAAAAGTATAATAGAAACACATCACCACTTCTGTATTTATCACCCACTCCTGTTTGTTTTTTTTTCTTACAAATACTGATGTAAAATACTGAATGTGTGAACGTGGCCTTACAGGGCTTCTTGCCTTCTGGATTAACACCATTAGGATTATAGGTTGGACTTTGATTGCGGTTGTCTCGCGGTTTTTACTCCACAGCCGTTAACCATTGGCAAAGCAACGAGGCCTAAGGAATGTTCACACAAGGGATCTGCTAGAAAATCCACGGCAAAAACAAACTCTGGATGATCTTTCCCTTATAAGGCCACGTTCACACAGCAGTATTTTGGTCAGTATTTCACATTAGTCATTTGTAAGCCAAAATTAGGAGTGGGTGATTAGTACAGAAGTGGTGACTTGTTTCTATTATACTTTCCCTCTGATTGTTCCTCACCTGATTTTGGCTTATAAATACTGATGTAAAATACTGAACATGTGAACGTGGCCTTACATTGATGTACACTTTTTTTTTTTTTTTTTTTTTTACGCACAAGTAAATCACAATGAATTTGCTCTAACCCAAATTAAAATCAACAATTTTTTTTTTCTACAACACTCATGGCTGAACCCCACCACAAGTTCTGTGCAAGAAATCCAAGACTGTAGGAAAGTTTTCAAAAATTATTTTATAGCTTTGACTTTAATTTATTATTGCCTATTGTGCTCTTTATAAAGCTTTTTCTACTTTTTTAGTAGATTTTCAAGATCACATGGTATATAGGCCCATAGAATAACAGGGGGGAAATATCCTATGAGCATCGGCATGTGATGTGCTCCTATGATTCTGAAGCTTCATGTCCTGTCACGTATCGTCTCCCGAAAGAGCTCTTCTTCTTCTTCTTTTTTGGTTGAGAAAACTATTAATCCCAGCGGAGAACAGCTGAAAGTATTCTGAGTTTTCCTGCCCTGTCAATAAAGTTGTGTATTCTGTATGAACTGCAGATTCCCCAGCTGAAAAGAAAAAGAAAAACACTTCTTTGGCTCTCAAGTCTTCATTTAGAGTTTTTCTTCTTCACTGCAGGAGTTTGAAGATGCAAGCTGGGGTCACGTTCTCCCACCCTCTTACTTTTCCCTCCCCCTTGCCCCTAGCGGGTAATTTTTTTTTTTTCCCTTGCAGCCACATGGGCTATATCACAATAGTTGCTTTTCTTTTTTTCCCTTTTTTTTTTTTTAGGATGTCTATTGAAATAGATGACTAATCGCTTCTTAGAGAGAGAAGAAAAATAGAAACTGAAATAAAAATACGAAAAAAAGTAAAAAAAAAAAACAAAACAATCCACATAACAAAAGTAAAAAAAAAAAAAAAAAATATATATATATATATATATATATTACATACCCCATAGCCCTTTTGCAGGGGGCCATGTATATGGCAATGTTGGTGCATCATGTACAGATGTTTCTCAGCTTATGTGTTTTTAGATGAGCTTATTGGTTGTACAGATATGGCCGCATAGTGCGACTGTAGCAGCCGATGCTGTTTTTGGCCTGATTGGCACATAACCAAGCAACTGTACATTCACTTTTGGTCTAAAAAAAAAAAAAAAAAAAAAAAAAAAAGAAAAGAAGATTAAGGATCGGGTTCTGCTAAAAGCCTCAAGAAATCGATCTAAATTCAGTGCCTGCGAAGGGGGTCCATAAAAGGTCCTAATTTTTTATTTTAAAAAAACAAACACACCTAATAAAGTCAGAAAGCTGCACGTCTAATCTACTGCCTAACAGTAATGCACAAATTGTGACAATAATATATATATTTCTTTCTTAGATGGTTGACTTGCATAGAATAAAAGTTGCGTCCCGAATCCGTAATCAGCGCTGCCGGCTTTTGCAGCTGCCACCAGACCCTCAGATCTCTGCCTCTAAGGGCTTGTATCCATATGAAAAGATATCCGAGCCCGGAGCCTAAACACAAGTTCTCCAGCGCTGGATCTGCAGCCTTGTGAGGTTTAGTTTTCTTCTTGGCAATCACGAACATCAAACCACAAGTTGTGGAATATTTTTTTCCCTCTGTTGGGTTTTCTGTCCAGCGGAGGTGGCGTTGTGGCCTCAATCCTTGTATCCCACTTGTGCACGTTGGAGTGACAGCTGGGTCCTCCCCGCTCCTTTGTGAGCCCATCATTCCCAGCTATTGCAGACATGGAAATTGCTGCATGTGTTGCCCCCCTGCCCCCTCCCCCAGTGCGGTCACTCTTGGTAAATTACCAGTCATCTTACAATTCAGGCCTGGTCCAGCCGTCCATTGTTGCAGCCGGCTCTCTGCATAGGGATTATTTTGGGCTATTGGATGGCTATCATTGCCGGCCGGCTTCTTCTGCATTAATCTCTGAATGGATTTTGTTCGTACAGCTGTGCTATGTTGGTAGATTTTTATATATTCTATCTTGCATTTAGTAATTCAGAGAATCAGAAACTGGAAGTCACGGAGCATCTATCTCAAAACATTAATACAGTGTGAATCTTTTGACAACTATAAAAACAGAACCAGGTATAGGAAATGTAGAGGTGTTATATCCTTTTTCTATGGCTGTGCATGTGCACTTAACTGTTCGACCACTCTCGGGGTTCTGGATAAGAGTTGTCTTAAGACCTCCATTTTTGACAATTGCATGGGGTGTATAATTAAAATTGGGTAGTCTGGTCATATGATATTAATGGCCTTAGAATAGGTCATCAGTATCAGATCAGTGCGGACCGCCGACCCAACTGATCGGATACCTACAGCCTTGGCGGCAGGCAATGTAAACACTGAACAGAGCTGCACTGCGCAGCTACATTGTGTGTAGCAGCCGCTGCTAAGTCCTGCAGATCAGATTTTATTCCAAAGAACTGCTCTTTGGCTTGGTTATAGTTTGACGTTGCAATTTGTTCAGGGTGGCCGGTCTCCTTGGCAAGGAGTGCAGCGCTTACAACCTCTTTTTCTTTCTGTATGCCACAATCTGACCAACTTCAGTGCCCCTGACCTCATCCAATTCTGCGGGGGCAAAGCGGTCTCTGCTTGCAGCTTCGGAGAGCGCGCAGTTTGGGCGAGAGGTGGGACAACAGTGATGCTGATCTGAACTGTCAGTCAACAGGAGGCCGGGGAGCGGTGCGCTCCTGAAGACAGATCATGAAACAAACAGTTTAAGAAGTACTAGTCCAAAAACTCAGGATGTAAGAAGTATTATGGATAATGGGGTATTCCAGCCGCCAACATTTATTACTTCTCCTCTGCGTGTAGAAAGTTTAAGGTTGGTTGAGGTTCTACCACTTAAGCCACCACTGATCTCTGGTGCTGCACCCGTTGGCTCACCCCTCGCCCTCCATACACCATTTGCTCGGCCGTTTCCATACTAGCGGTAGCACTTTTCCTTGATCGCCATCCATTTAACCTACTCTTCCATCCCGTCTGCGTGCTGTTATTGGGGGAGTTGGGGCATCGGTGTCATTAGGTTTCCCAGCGATGCTGGAACAATTGGTTGGACCTCCCAAAAATCTACCTGGTAGGTGATAAATGTTTTTGCCTGGGTTACCCTATTACTGGTCATCACATCTCATCCATAAAGAACATCCGTTCTGCCCTAAGTAATATTGCCTTCCAGTCCTTTTATCAATTTTAATGTTCTTAAATATATCTTTAGAATCCTGGGTTGATTTTTACATTAAATCCTACAAATGACGAATCAGATGGAATTATTGGCTGGGAACGGATGCATATTAAAGCTTTATATCTTGCAGACTTGCGATAACCTCCCGACACCTATCACTGAGTACAGGCGAATGCGGATTTCTGCCAGTAATATGTCAGACTGCCATTTTTTATTTTTTTTTCCCCCTATGAAGAATTTATGGACGGCGAGCCAGGTTATTTAATTTGTCATCAAAGAGAAAATGCAAAGAAGCGAAGTAACTGACCTATAAATCCTCTGAATCGGAGCCTGCGGTACCTCGGGTATTAAATAATTCCAGGTACATTGTCCATGGGAGGGTGATTCTTTTTATAGGTGAAAAATTTAGTAAATATTTTCACATTTAAAGAAGGACCAAGACCTGAACATTAAAGTTCCAGGACGTCTGTGAGATGCGTTTTGTATTTTTTTTTTTTTTTGTTCCCCCGTGACGACCTTTTTTCCTGCTCTGGTAGCTCCGTGTTGGTTCTGGGTCTCTTTGCAACCAGTTAGATCTTTTATCTCCTTCCTAAGCTAGAAAAAAATATTAGAAACTGGATTCTAATCAGTTGCTAATAGTCAAGCAAAAATTTCCAGGACCTTGTGGTCCCGTTTCCGCCTCTTAATAGGTCCCCATGACGTAACATAATGAACGTTATCTAAGGACGTGCCGGGGTAGACGAGGATAGTGGAAGGCTTGCAGGTCTCTGGTCCGGTGGCCAAGGACTACTGACTTGGGTCGCTTGGCCAGGGTTCTGCAAATCTTTGCAGAAAACATTGAAGATGTCCGATTTTGATCCGAGCATCTGTTCAAAATCTGTAATTAAAGTCTATGGGTCTGTGGAGAAAAAAACTGCAAAGCACTGGGATGACATTCAAGTGCGGTATAATTTTCACAGATTGTCAGAAAAAAAGAATATAGAGAAACTTTTTTTTTTTTTTTTCTTTCCACGTACGAGAAATGCTGATCAAATTCTGATCAGTCTGTTTTTCTTGTGCATGAAAAATACTGACGTCTGAATGAGCCCTAAGGACATGAACAGAATGTGATAGCCATAAAGGCACTAGCTTTTCCTTGCAGCCACGTAAGGAATGAATGTATCGGTAGTCGAGCATTGGACCTACCACTCCATTTTGGAACTGGGATAAAAGTTGTCTTCTGCCGATCAAAGGAAGTTCCAACGATCAGTAAGTTATAGGCGATTACTTGTTTTCACAAGACAACCCCTTTAATTGATGGAACACTCCCCTTTGCCAAATTCCTTCCCCCTCCCTTTCACCTCCCTCTTCCATTCTAATTCCATACTTCCCCAAGTTGTTTCTACCTCATATATAAAATTAATGTTGATATTTTTTCATGTGGTTACATTAAAATGCTGTTCTTTGTTCTTGTTCTCTCTTGCAACATTTATAAATTAAGAATTTATGCAAAAAAAACTAATATTTATATTATCGTAAAGTTTTCTAAACGATGAAAGTTAATCAATTAGCCAATATTAATAGTGGATAACTTTTTTTTTTTTTTTCTGTGGATCACATCTTTTTCCTTGTTTTTTGAGTATGTATGTATGAAATTTTTTTTTTTTTCTTTTCTGGATTCTGAAACCTCCTAAAAAGTTGATGGTTAGTAGCACATTTCTTTGCCCCATGGAAGCTAATGCTGAATCCCCTTCTAAAATGTTTACTTCCTTTTGCTTAAAAAATCCAAATGGAACTTGAAGAGGAAGAAAGGCACTGATTTTAACACGAGGAATGAAAAAGCCTGAATATATTTATTCATTTTTTATTTTGCTTGTGATTTTAATCATCTATAATTTTCAGCATTGCAAGTTGTTCCTTAGATCTTTGTGTGACAAATGAGCTTCTAATATGATCAACAGTCACAAAAAGATACAGTATATTAACTTGCATAGGGATATTTGCACCGCAGCTATGGGATATTGACTTTGAATGTTTATCTCTTTGCCCATACATGTGTCAGGCAAGTTGTCTACCTCTGATAAGAAGAAAAAAAAACTTTTTTTTTTTTTCTCTTCTGTAACTGTAGAAAGTGTTACATCTACAGTTTGTGAATTCTTTAATGAGCTGTTGTGTGTCCGAAGAGTGAAAGCCCATCACAAAGGCCTCCGTTACCTATACAGTTTGTTCGATGTACCTCGTAGAATGTCATTGTGGAGGAGAAGCTCTATTCACTGCCTGGTGTATAAAAGCCCATGGCCTATTCAGCAGGGCCGGTGGGAAACTCCTGTCTAAATTTGTATACTGGCTTTTTTGGAAAGTTTCTTTGGGGAGAGGAAAAAAATAAAAGTGAATCTATTTTGCGTTGTGAATGATACACAAAAGAAATAGACAAGACCTTTTCTTATATTTAATATATTCCGATTATAAAATATATATATAATATATATATATTTTTTTTATTATAAGTATTCACTTGAGGTATTAGAAGGCAAATATGCGCAGATGGGGTGCAGAATTTAATTAGGAGCTCAGCTCCTCTGCTTGTTATTGCGGTGTTGTTTTATCATATACATTGCACACTTTCATACCTGGGATACATAATTAACTGCATTATAGATCACACAGAATATATTTAATCCTGACATGGGTACTACATGCCGAAGAGACCGATCTGCAACATTTCATGAAGAGAATATTTGAGTTTTAATGGATTTCCCCCCCCCTCCCCCCTCTGGACAGTTCATCGTTGCATTCTGCCAGTACTATAAGTACTGGAACTTCCTTTTCCCTAGCTTTCAAAAATGCCTATTTAGCAGTTAAAATATACATATTTTATTTTTTTTATTTCTGAGCAGTTTTATAGTTTGTGACAAATTGTGAGGTGAGGGGGACGGACTGTTAAATGATTTCTGTAGCTGCATGAATTCCCATTGTATGCAGTTTGCATTAGCCTTTGTGGCCCCTTATTTTAGCAGATTGACAGCAGTTCCCAGAAATCGGATCTCCCTCCAAAAAAATAAATGTTGAATGTGCTATTTTAAAGGGGTATTCTGCTAATAACACTGGATAGGTTTTCACTATTAGATCTCTAGATCTGACTGCTGGGTTCCCCATCGATCAAAAGGTCTAAAGTGCCAGCTGCAATACCGTGCTATCTTGGTCATTGCCTGGCCTTTGCTCCAGTCAACTCCTCCTGACATTGGCAATGTAGCTAGGATGAAATGGGAGACGCAAGGACACACATTCCCAATCTGGAGATCACTGGGGTCCCAGCGGTCAGACCCCCGCTGATCTATCTAGTGGCTTATTGATAGTCTGTGGAATACCCTTTTTACGAATTTTCTATAAATTAAGAAGTGCTAGAAGACCTGTATTATAAATTCCAACTTTTCCAGGTATTCAACACCTACGTGTTTTATTTGTTTTTTTTTTATGTTTGGAGGGGGGGGATTATTCGCATGGGGCAGTAATAATAATAATAATAAAAAAAAAAAAAAAAAATAGGAAAAAACACGATATAAACCCCGACACCGTATAAGTACAGCTTTTAGAAAGCTATAGTAAAACTCCCAATCGCTATCATGTAAGTATGTAGCAGGCCAAGCCCAGTCATTAATCACGGCTGCGGCCTCAGAAGTCGCCGCGCTGTGTGCTGAGGTCGTTTCACGCTAGCCATTTTGACCCAGAGAGCCTGTAACTCTAGATTTTGGGCACGGTCTGTATTTTCAGCTCTACCTGACTTTCCCAACATATGGTTGAAGTTAGAGGTGGCAGCTGCAAACACAATCAGGGATGACTCAGAGAGAGGAGAGCATGAAATTCCCCAGGAATCGGTTCAGCTCCATGGCGGAGAGCTCGCTCCGCTAGTGTGTAGGTGTGGTGCGAAAATGCAAATCCTCAATCAAGATTTTTCTCTTCAAGATGTTTTCAGGAGGGGAAAAAAGAAGAACAAGGAATGGTGACAGTTTTCCTTTATGAGAGAGATTCTTTGTAATGTTCAATCTCTGCCTTCAGACAGCTTAATTAATGCCCCTGGTAAGTGCTCAGTTCTAGTTACCTGGTACCGGCAGAAATTCCGCAGGTCTGACGCGGTGGTGGTTGGAAAAACGAAACTCGCTGTATGTGTGGCCGAATTCAGAAGTAAATCCCAGCATAAAGTAGACGTCCTTCCCTTTTATATCTCTCGGTACTTTTGAATCCACTTCTGGGTTTGGCTGAAAGATTAAAAAACCAAAACCTGATTTAAAAAAAAAAAAAAAAAAACAGTTTGTGCCAGGGTTAAAGGAATACTTTTCCTTCCATTGAGACTTGCTCCTTGACATACCAAGTCTGCAAAAACCTATACATTTTAGGTATCCTTTTTTTTTTTTTTTCTCCACCGATGCCACACATACCCATTATAACCTATAATGATTTTAACATGTCCATTCATTTTTTTTTTTCTAGCAGTAGAAATGACAAGTGCCAATACAAGTCCAAGGAAGGGTCCTTGAAAAACATGGACGGCATCTATGTACCGTACGTGTCTAACATTGCAAAGTATAGGAGAATCTTTGTAATTTCATTCCTTCTTTATCCATTCCGGAAAAACACTGATGACACCAGTACTGTTTTTTCCGGTATCTGTTTTAAACGGAGGTGTGAAGACTAAGTAACTGCTAATTCAGCTGCCATTACAGCTTTAATAGAGAAAATCCACCGGCATCACCTTCCCGGACTACAAACTCCAATCTAATGAGATCTGTAGAATCGCTGTCATATTGATAAAAAAAAAAAGTGGTTCCTCCATTTTGGTTTCCCCTTTCTGTGATCCAGAACGGAGAGCGGCTATGCAAGAGCGGATCCTACTCATCCGAGTCAGGCCGACATGCAGTAAGGATGTATCTGGCCAGGGCTTCCGCTGTGGAGGGACCACTGCAGTGCCAGGCATAGCGTCCTGTGTGGCGGGCTGAAGTGCGCGAGTAAATTATGAACGGCTTCTTTGTTCTGTTGATCTGTCAATGTTGGAAAAGCCCTTTAAATTTGTTTCTCCATTAGTGCTATCCAAAGATTGAACTAGCTACTCCTGAAATCTCAAGTCTCCTAGAACCGTCTCTAGTTAGTATATATACCATCCATCCAGCCCATCTTCCTGTTAGGACCACTCCACCTGCTGTCTGAATGACATGGCGTGATTTGGAAATGTCACAAAGGCATTTTCAAAACCCTTACGTTTTGCACCAGAGTTTCACTATAGTTGAGAAAATCACCCTTTTGTATCATTAACGTCACCTCGCCCCCGACATTGGGACCCGTCCCCTGTAATGGATATTGATATGTAAATGTCTCCTGCAGACCTCAAAAGACGCTTCTGCTACACTCAATCACTAACTGTTGAGGCTGTCTTATCCAGTAATTCCCAAATGTCCCTCTCTCTTTGGAATAGATAGACCCAAAAGTTCAATCTCTTCCAAAAAGAGAGAGACGTTTGGAAATGACTGTATAGGACAATCAGTTATTGAGTGCCCTGACTAAATCAACTTTTTGGAAGTAACCTATAGATTTGCAATAATGTGCGCGTGTGAAAAAATGATGACTTATTTTTTTTTCCATTTTTTTTTTATTTTATTTTTAAATAATAATAATTAACTCTAATACACTTTCAGCACTTGTACCCTAGGGTGCTCTCGCTGCAGTCTCACAAGATGCACCAGTGGGGATAAGGAGTCTATCTGATACCCTGCAAAATATCATTGCTGAACACTGACCTTTAGCCGTCATTCTCTGCAGGCTATGTTCAAACAGAATTTTTTTTTTTTTCCTTAGTTTCTTTAGATGCGCCAAAATTTTCCTTTAATAAAAGGGGGGAAAAAAATTTAAGACTTTTCCTGTCCATTTCTATAGAATATCCATTTTGCTATTCATGCAATTTTTTTATTTTTTTTTTCCTTTAGAGTTTTTAAAAAAAAAATAAAAAAAAAAACTGGTGGCAGAAAAAAAATGCATAATACTTTTTTTTTTTTTTTTTTTTTTGTTAAGCTGATCCAAACCCGGTAGTGTAACATAAAAAGGCTGCAAAAAACATTTTAGGAAAAAAACAACTCTACCCTACTTCTTTAGAAAAGGAAACTCTGCAAAATTACTGTTTCCACCTGAACAACCTCAGTGATTGTCTGGCGATGAAGGGTTCATACCCGAAATGTTGCTTGTTTGCTCTGTTGTACCCCAGGAGCGGCTTTATGGCTTTTTTGTGGATATTTCTGCTCTTCATCTTTTGTTTATCGGAATGGTTACCACCAGGCTGCTCGGTGAACGTGCCGGATCCTTCTTTCCCTTATAGCTGCCATTGGCAGAGGCTCCACATTAACCAACTTTGATCTAATGTTTTTGCCAGCTAGAGATCAATTGCATCAATATTTTTTCCTCTCCCCATAGTCCCATTTACGAGTGACACATTATGATTCTCTTCTAGGTTCACTTTCATGTGCCCTTGTCAAGAACATCAGATGTTCCAAAACCATAATCTACTGCTATCTATGAAGAACACCCTTTCCTGTATGACTCTGTATTTCATGATAGGACATCTCTCGTTACCATTTACCTGCTTCTCCAACTTTGTAAATTGTATATACTTGTAGAAAGTCATTTTTAAAATTTTAGTTTCATGAATCTTCTGAGCCCGGGATAACCTCACGCTAAGCAAAAAGCCGAACCTATCTTCTATTGTGTGGAGGAAATCATGGCATTTGTGGACACAATTAGTAAAGAGGGTGAGGACTTCCTGCATTGTTCCTGAATACAAAGTGGAGAATGTCCAGGTCATGTGACTAGACCATGACATAAAGTTTATTTTATGTATAGGTGACTTAAATCAGAATTTTTTTATTTTTTACTATTAACCTTATATTGATTAAAAATAATAGAGGCATGCTGTCACGGGTGTGTCGCTGTGCAGCTGGTTACAGAAGGTCACTTCGTTTGGCATTACAGATGCCTTCTTAAATCTGTCTTGCTTTAGGACCCAGCGGCTACCTCTCTCCTGCTCTGACACCCTGGCCCTGGTGCTTAAATACTTTTAGTTTGCTGCAGGGAGGTGCTGGCTATATTCACATGTTCCCTTGTGAAGACTTGGAGCTATTGCAATCGGTTTACTTCCTCTCCCAGGTTCTCGAGGACGTTTTGGTGTAATCTCTCTGAAGTCTACTCAAGCTAAGTTTCTCCTCCCTTGTCTTTAGTTTATAGTGGGGACTGACCAGTGCTCATCCCTCCCCTTCCCTATCCAGGTCTGTGCTCTAGGGATATACAGGGCTTAGGTTTCCTGTTGGGCGATTGGTGAGGAACAAATATAGGGACGGTAGGGGAGACGGGGTGATATTAAATCAGCCTAGGGGTCTCAATCCCCCTTTCCCTAGTGTCTGGGCTCCCTTCCCCTCATCCCTTGGTGTTGCACTTTGTCTTTCCTACACTGTGCGTTACACATGCTCACCATCCAACATCCCCGCAGATCCAGCGCTGGCTGCTCTAGGGGTATATGTCGCTTCCGGAAATGGTGTCTGCCCCTTTTCAGAGGTCCCAGCACCAAAGACGCCCTCTTCAGTCAATCACCTGACTGCTACAGCTGATCACAGGCTGCAGCGGTGCATGACTTCCTAACAGGGCAGACACTTTCCGGTAGAAAGGTCAGTATGCCTCTCTTTTATTTCAATCAATCCATGGCTTGCACAAAAAAAAATATATTTTAGAGGCATACTCGTCTTCTTCTAGTGCCCCCATGCGTCCAGCACAGGCATGTCCGGAAGTGGTGTCTGCCCTGATCAGAAGAACAGAGCAGTCATCTCTGTTAAATCCGCAAGCGATCTCCGGGGTGGCCTCTACTGGATCCATGGGGGCAGGGATTGAGCATGCTTCCATTTCTTTTATTTTTCATCAATTCATGGCATAAAAAAAAAAATGACTGTCATACTGACCCTTTTTAATATATATATATATATATATATATATATATATATATATATATAATATAATATATAATATAATATATAATATAATATATAATATATATATATATATATATTATATTATATTATATTATATTCGTCTTATCCCGTCTGTCTTTCTGTCTGTCCTGGAAATCCCGCGTCGCTCATTGGTCCTGCAGCGGCCAATCAGCGCCGTGGTATTTCTGAAAAAAGATGGCGGCTCATCTGGCGGACGGAGGTCAGCGGCGATGCAGCGGGGAGATGAGCGGCGCTAGCAGCACAACTACCCCGACCGGCGCCGCTGACCTCCATGCGGCTAACGTCGGAAGATCAGCGTCTTGGCCCGCTGATCTCCCGACAGCAAGTGTGAACGGAGGACCGGGGAGCGGCGCCGCCGGTCGGGATGCTTCTGCTGCGAGCAGCCGCTCATCTCCCGGCTTCTCGCAGCAGAAGGAGCCGCACAAGCAGCGCCGCTCCCGGGCCCACACTAATACGACGCTGATTAATCGCGGCCGCCGGCGACCGCTACCAATCAGCGATTTTGGCACCAAATTTAAACACCGCTCTGCTCATTGGTCCCGGCCGCCGGCCGAGACCAATCGGCGAGATTCCCGCCAAATTTAAACAACGCTCTGCTGATTGGTCGATTTTATCGCCAAATTTAAATAAGCTCTCCGGTCCTCACTAACACAGTTCGCTGATTGGTCGCGGCCGCCACCCGTGACCAATCACCGATATTGCCGCCAAATTTAAACACCGTTTTGCTGATTAGTTGTGGTTGCCGGCCGCGACCAATCAGCGATTTTTGGCGCCAAATTTAAACAACGTTCTGCTGATTGCGCCCGGTCGGCCGCATACATATTCTAGAATACCCGATGCGTTAGAATCGGGCCACCATCTAGTATAGCTATACCTGTCTTGTAATTTAGTGTATATCACAACAAAACTTAAATGCCTGCATATGATTACAAGGCCATTTGGAAATAAAATAAAGTTGTCCTCATTTACAAGGGATCAATTAAGCACAAAAAAGAAATGCTCAGACTGTAAAATAAAATGGAACATATAAGTATTACAAAAACTGTAATTTTTGCCATTGCACGAACAGATGCGGGTAGGCGTGGATACCAGAAGGACTATTTGTGATTCATTCAGATGGACCAAGTTTACAGCCGTGCCGAGCGCCCCACGGGCCCACAAGGGAAAGTTTCACTGGTGGTGACTAACCACAAATATGAAAAGGAAAAAAAAAAAAAAATTGTGGGGTGGGCTTATCAGATAATTGTTTTCTTTTTAGCATTTTGGTCACAGGAGGTGTTACAAAAACTTTCTTTGGAGAATGTACTTACTAATTTAGGTGAACACGCTGATGCAATGAGGAGGTTTATATTCGTTTTAGTGATCACGTATTATTAAACTGATGAAGGTGAAAAATTGGTGAACTCTTCTTCCCCGGTTGTAACTCGTCCCCTGTGGTCTTTACAGTTTCCTTACTTTTAGTTTTTAGAAGGTCTAATCTTAATTTATGTTCAAAGATGTTGCTGGTTCCAACTCCTTTTCGTGGTGTCTTTGGTTTCACTTCCCCTGTACTTTTAGGTTACTTGGTATTTCAGGACGTCCCAACCTCCTTGAACCCATCAACAACTAAGATGCAAGGCGCTTGGAAGATTAGGAGCACTCCTTACTAGGGGTTACACCTAGGTTGTCCACTTTTGGAGACTACTTTTCATTCCCATTTTTTTTTAAAACACTGACTGCTTTGGAAACCTCTGCTTGGATATGATTATACAACCTGACCTATCTTTATTCCATACACAGCGCCCCACCAGTCCACAGTTTGACTGTGATATTGCAACTCTGTCTGATTCACTTCAATGAAGATGAGCCATAATTCCAGGCACTAACCAGGTGTTGTGCTTCTACTGGAATAAAGCAGCTATATTTTTCTAATTTTGGCCATTTAAGTGTATCTAATTGTGTAAATCATTCGATGCGTCCTTTTTTTAAATGCCCTGATTATCACACAAGTGTAGGAGCTAAACTTCGCCATATATGACCGAACATTACCACCTTGTGTGTGGTCGTTGTGGAGTTTTGTCCATATATGTTGGCAATCTGGTGAGAATCTGTGAGTGCGTTCGATTTTTGTACAGAGGTGTGCAATATAAATATATATATATATATATATATATACATACATACATACATAATGTTTTTTTTATTGGATATACCAAGGTAGAACACTGGGAAAACCCATTGTAGAAAGTTTCAAAGTTCTTACAAGTTTGTGAGTACTTTCTTCTGCAGTTGGAGGTTCCTTACTCTTCCTCCTCCCCTCTGCTTCCCCATCAAGAATCTGATTTTTGGTGTTCAGCTTGGTGCATGCGGATGACATTTGGCTTGTAGCAGGAGTGGGCATTGCTGTTGTTGGGTTCCCTCCCCCCCGAATCCTCAGCTGCCTCCTGATTACACACCTGCTCCCACTTGTCATCACAACGCTCAGCAACAACAGGCCGGGATAACGGAGTTCTGCTCAGTTTCTCTGCAAAACTTATTAAAATGCGGAGGGAATTGAAGTCCATTAAGGATTTCCTATTCTTTGTGCGATGTCTAGAGTTCTGGTCGTTGGTGCATGTAGAGACGCTACTGTTCACATTAGTTCGATAGTCCTATAATATTTTATTATCTTCCTAACTTTACTCAATAAAGTGGCTACACCGATCTGGTATATGTGGTGCCACTCGTAGCCGCTGTTTAGACTGGACAATCACTTTTGACGCCAGGGTGAAAAGTGTACGTTTCTGATGGTAAATTAATATATGGGTTTGAGTCACCCATATTTGATTGGTAAGGTTTTGACACTTCACCCCCTCCCCCACACAGAGGGCTGCCATCTGTACGCATTGAAGTGAATGGGAGCTGAGCTGCATTACGGGCCCATTCAGTGTGTAGAGTTGTGCTTCCCCAGCTCCGTCCACCATATACTTCCAGCAGTTCGAGGACCTGCTGAGATGCGGAGTGTAGGTCCCCCCTATCTGGTATTGATGACCAATGCTCAGGATCGCTCATCAGTATCCTAGCCCTGGGCCACCTCTTTCTAACGTGACTTCAGATTCAAGGTTGACCAAGTCCAGCGTGCTATCAGGTCTTCACATTTGGAAATTGACGTGCACAAAGATTCATAGAGCCCCAAACGACCCATACAAGTCACGGCCATCTTCTCCAGGCAGTGCATTCTGGCCGATGGAAGATGAACTTTTTTGCAGATTTGACAAATGTGTTGCAAGCGAAAGGAAATTATGCTCTTCTCTAAATATTCTCCTCTTTTGACCTTGACTGGTATTAGTCTAGCATGAGATGCAGAGAAGAATAACGTTTAACTTTTTATAGCATTATTTTTGCACCAGGCTATCATGTTTTTTTACTTCTTTTTTTTCCCTTCTCTGCAGCAGTGCCTCTCTTGTCCCATGGCGATATCTGGTATTGCAGCTCCTCCATTCAGCTCCCATACTGCACAGTTGGGGGCACTTGCCTACTACTATTCAGTCCGGTGGGAGCTAGCCAGTCTTTTCCTGTGTAGGGAAGGGATGTTTTTGCTGCTGGTACTCCTGTAATTTAGGTGACCACACTAGTCTCCTCAAGGGCATTGAGATCCAGTGTGGTAACCTCCGGGGACTGACTGGACCTACTGCTATATAGCTGACCAAAGTCATCTGTTCCTGTTTTTTGTACAAATTTTCCCATTTTGTGGTTTGAAGAACACGCTCTACTTATTCAACTTTTTTTTTTTTTCTAGCTTTTGTATTATACTAATATAATAAAAAAAAAAAAAGTTCAGTGCACGAAGCACTTGTTTTATCATTTTTGTGTGCTGAACTTTTATTTTTTTTTGTGTGTGAGAGATCTGGATTTAGCAAACTTAAGATTCGCTTAGTTACTGAGTCATGGAACTCTGCACGAACCAGCTGCACGTCACAGCCCGTTAATGAATGAGTGCGGCCCTGTGTTTACGGCCAGCAGCTGGCTTGTGAGCAGGCATATGTGCCTGCTGTTCCAGGCTGACTTATATTGTCACTGATGGACATGCCCATTTGTGCTGCTCTCATACCATGTGTTTCCCTGGTAAATTTACTGCAGCTATTCCAAATTAAAGATGTCGCAGCGTAGAGCATTTCATTTACAATCCCAATAAAACTGGAGAGTTTGTCACCTTTTTGTTAAAGGGGTTGTCTGGTTTAGAAAACCAATTTTCTATTACTTTTAGGTCTCATTCACACAGTATTTTCCATAGACGAGAAAAATGGACCGATTTATTTTGATCAGTGTGTGGTCTGAGTTGTCAGTTTTGAAGCCATTTAAAAGAAGAAGCATGTTAATTCTTCGGCTGCAAAAAATGATGGCAAAACTGACCCACCATCCTTTTACAGAAGGGGTTTTGCCTAGAAAAACATTGGCGGAATAGCAATGTGGTGCACACATACCTTTTAGGAAAGTTTTTTAAGCTAAGGGTTTTGATGGGTTTCCACTTTTCTTGTGTATAAGCCAGAGACTTGCTTTTTTATTTAAAAAAAAAAAAATTACCTAGGCTATATACTTCATTGGGTGCTATGTAATTCTACTTTTCTCCTGCGGAGGAGCTGCAGGGAAACGGAACACCTTGTTTTTATGGTTGTTACTTCTAGAAAAAAAATTGGCTTAAGTGGTCCAACCATATTCTTCACGTGTATTTTTCAGATTTACAACATAAAATGAATAGAAATAATTCTATCAATGTGTGGATTGAGGCAGGAAACTGCCTTCAGAATGTCACGGTATAACTTCACGGTATAACTACACCATATTTTGGTAAATGGGACACTTTTTTTTAAATTATTTGGTACAGATTTCCCAGGAGGTCTCTGTCTCTCCTTTTTACTAAATTACAAGTGAGAAAAGAGGCAGGGAGATGTGGAAGAGCAAAGTGCTCAGTTGCTGCCTACGCAGAGCTCAATGACGCGCCCCTGGGCCTGTGTCGCGCTGCGTTGCGCACGCGGGAGCTTACCCGGAGCTGGATCTCTTGAGGGTTGTAGTCTCGTGGCGGTGATCCGGTCCGTGCCCAGGGAGTCAGACTAACTGGCGCTGTATTAGCGGTAGATGTTGGACGACTACGCCACCCGTTGAGTACAGCTAAGGAGCTGCTGCTGCAGGGCAGACCGCTGAGGCCGGTGGTAGGATTGTGCAGCGTGATAGTATAACCCCCAACGGGAGGGGTATGGCCTCAGGGCAGCCGACGTGGATGATGGGGGTAGCAGGAACCACTCGGAGACGGTACGGTGTAGTTCAGGGTCTTTACTGGTGACAACGATAGACCCTCCCGGAGTACTGGCTAGCGATTGGGGCCTGGTCAGTCCTTGAGCAGATGGGATCTCCCCTCGCCAGGCGGAGTTGTAGGCCTCCCAAACTAACGATACTCTTCTGGCTACCTTGCTAGAAGCGGGTATAAGTAGCCCACGTCCCTGAGTGTACCGTGTGGTGCTCACCCGTATGGCCGGTGACTCGGGGCCTTCTAGTAGCTTCCGCTCCACGACGGCGGTGCTGGTCCCACGCGTGTGACCGTGCCTTCGGGTTTCTGGGCCAGAGGACCTGCAATCCCCTGCCGGTCGGTTTCTGCTGCTGGATAGGAGTTAGTCCCCACAGCCTCGGACTCCGGGTCCGGTGATAACTTCTCAGTCAGGGCGAGCTCTGCAGCTGCCAGCCCCTGACTCCTTGTAGCACTGCTCCCACAGAGCTCCTGATGTTCTTTTCCTATATCTGCTTCTCTTCTCTGTCTCTACTTCTGGCATGGCCCAGGAGCTGGGCCCAGCCGGAGCCACAGCTCCCGGTCAGCCCTCCTGGCTGAACTCTCCCTCTGAACTCTCTAACCCTGCCTCAGCCCCAGGTTTATCTAGGGGAAGTTCTTCCCCCTCCCAGGACTGGGCAGGAGGTGTGGCATGCATAGGATTCCTGACCAAGAGACCTCCCACCTGCTCTCAGACATAACATTGCCGTTACTGTGGAAACCAGACCCCTGGGGTGCCACATCAACAGTTGAGGTTAGTTTGTTATTGGCTGTTGCACTCTGCATAAGCAGCAATTATGAGATGACAAGGCGCACTACGTCTTATTGAGAGGTCTTTCATCTGTCACTGCCTATGCAGAGCGCAGCAGTCGATGAGAACCTTATCTTGACTGCGCTCTGCATAAGAACCCGTGGCAACAACCTAGATGTCACAGTTGCTTTAACCTTAGTGACCGGACCAATTTTTTTAAAATCTGACCAGTGTCACTTTATGTAGTAATAACTCTGGAATGCTTCATTATATCCCATTGATTTTGAGACTGTTTTTTTTTTTTGTGACACATACTTTATAATAATGGTAAATTTAGGTTAATATGTTTTGCATTTATTTATAAAAATATCAGAAATTTGACAAATGTTTTAGAAATTTACATTTTCAAATTTTGACTATCCCTTTAATCCCAATAGCCACAGCACACAAAAGCCTTAATAAATAACATTTCCCTCATGTCTGCTTTACATCAGCACCATTTGTAAAGAGTTTTATTTTGTTAACATTTTAGAAGGTTTAAAAATGTAGCTGTAATTTTTTTCAAGGAAATTTAAAAAACTTTTTAGAGGGGACCTGTTCAGTTTTGAAGTGACTTTGGGGGTCCTATATGTTGGTATGACTTTTGGGTGGTTTCCATTTTAAAAACTGCACCCCTCAACAAATTTATAATTGCTTTCAGGTCGTTCATTAACCCTTCTGGTTCTTTTCAGGAAGTAATGTAAAGTGGTATGACAAAGAAAAAGTTTATTTTTACCACCTAAATTTTGATAACTTCTGAACAGGCCGCTATAGCCAGCGGACTCTAAGGCTGTTATTTGGCCATGATCTGCCATGGGAAACCTCAGGACCGCACAATTAAGATCTCAGGGTGCAGAGGAGGTTAAAGAGGGAGCCCCCACACTGTTAACTATTTAGATTCTGTAGTCACTTTTGACAGCAGAATCTAAGGGGTTAAACGTGCATGGTCGGTGCCAACACTGATTATGGCTGATGCAGCAAGTTGTCAGCTATAGTGTACAGGTGACAGTTACAGGATAGTCACCTGTCGGGGAACGCTAGTCTCTTATATCGCAGGTCAGTAAAAAGTCGTCTATTGGTCACTAAGGGGCTAAATCATCTGCTTTAAATCCTCTCTTGTTGACCATCGGCTGGGCACTCGCCGTACCCCTCCACCGCTCCGCTCCAAGAAGTGGCAATGGGGACAGAATTCAAAATTTTGCCCCTCCCCCCATAGAATTTGGTGCCCAGGACAACCGCCCATATTGTTCCTCCTCCTCGTGCTACACCACTGGTCCTTTGTCTCAAAGTAGTTGTATTTGGAATGATGAAAAATTGCAAAAATATTTCACTTTTTTCAATCCTGTGGACGCACTGACATATCCTGGACAGTCCATTTTTAGGCCGGATTTGCCTAAACTCTGCCCCTTTTTAAGACTAAAACTGAAAATGTTGACAACTGTAATGTATAAATATTACTCATGAATCCACCAAATGACTTCCAGACCCTGAATTATGAGCAAATTGTGTTTTACAGTGTGTCCATCTGTCCATTGACCTGGTGAGGAGCAGGATGTAGACGTTGCTGGTCATCCTGTGTCCTGGAGGGCTGGAGTTACAGGAAAGCAATAAGCAGGGACACCTCCTCCTACATTCTGCACATTCACTGTCTGTGCTTGTGTTTTTTTGTTTTGTTTTTCTCCCAGAACTTTAGGCTTTCATTGACTTCGGCATTTGTCCCATAATGTCTGATAAGACCTTGGATCCTCACCTTTCTAGAAGTATCTTCTATAGCAAAGGATTAGTTATTTAAACGCAAGTTGACAAGGCATTGCATTTTTAAATGTATTTTATTTACATTTTTTTTTTTTTTTTTTTTTATCTGATTGCTCCCTCCCTTCTATTTGGAGAGAGAAGCTTCTCTGCATGGCGAGAAAAGACCATTGGGCAGTTTTAAAATTCTTATTATTCACTCCTTTTAATGCCGGCCTTCGAGGGACAGTCTAGATTAGGGATGGACACCCCTCCTTCCCTCACCCCCCCACGCACTTTACATATTCACTTTAGGAGCAATATAATAAAATGTGCACATGATGATACACACTGCTCAAAAAAATAAAGGGAACACTCAAATAACACATCCTGAATGAATGAATGAATGAATGAATGAATGAAATATTCTCATTGAATACTTTGTTCTGTACAAAGTTGAATGTGCTGACAACAAAATCACACAAAAATCATCAATGGAAATCAAATTTATTAACCAATGGAGGCCTGGATTTGGAGTCACCCCCAAAATTAAAGTGGAAAAACACACTACAGGCTGATCCAACTTTGATGTAATGTCCTTAAAACAAGTCAAAATGAGGCTCAGTATTGTGTGTGGCCTCCACGTGCCTGTATGACCTCCCTACAACACCTGAGCATGCTCCTGATGAGGTTGCGGATGGTCTCCTGTGGGATCTCCTCCCAGACCTGGACTAAAGCATCCGCCAACTCCTGGACAGTCTGTGGTGCAACGTGACGTTGGTGGATGGAGCGAGACATGATGTCCCAGATGTGCTCAATCGGATTCAGGTCTGGGGAACGGGCGGGCCAGTCCATAGCTTCAATGCCTTCATCTTGCAGGAACTGCTGACACACTCCAGCCACATGAGGTCTGGCATTGTCCTGCATTAGGAGGAACCCAGGGCCACCCGCACCAGCATATGGTGTCACAAGGGGTCTGAGGATCTCATCTCGGTACCTAATGGCAGTCAGGCTACTTCTGGCGAGCACATGGAGGGCTGTGCGGCCCTCCAAAGAAATGCTACCCCACACCATTACTGACCCACTGCCAAACCGGTCATGCTGAAGGATGTTGCAGGCAGCAGATCGCTCTCCACGGCGTCTCCAGACTGTCACGTCTGTCACATGTGCTCAGTGTGAACCTGCTTTCATCTGTGAAGAGCACAGGGCGCCAGTGGCGACTTTGCCAATCCTGGTGTTCTGTGGCAAATGCCAAGCGTCCTGCACGGTGTTGGGCTGTGAGCATAACCCCCATCTGTGGACATTGGGCCCTCATACCACCCTCATGGAGTCGGTTGCTACCTGTTTGTGCAGACACATTCAATTTGTGGCCTACTGGAGGTCATTTTGCTGAGCTCTGGCAGTGCTCCTCCTGTTCCTCCTTGCACAAAGGCAGAGGTAGCAGTCCTGCTGCCGGGTTGTTGCCCTCCTACGGCCCCCTCCGCGTCTCCTGGTGTACTGGCCTGTCTCCTGGTAGCGCCTCCAGCCTCTGGACACTACACTGACATACACAGCAAACCTTCTTGCCACAGCTCGCATTCATGTGCCATCCTGGATGAGCTGCACTACCTGAGCAACTTCTGTGGGTTGTAGAGTCCTTCTCATGCTACCACGAGTGTGAAAGCACAACCAACATTCAAAAGTGACCAAAACATCAGCCAGAAAGCATTGGTACTGAGATGTGGTCTGTGGTCCCCACCTGCAGAACCACTCCTTTATTGAGTGTGTCTTGATAATTGCCAATAATTTCCATCTATTGTCTATTCCATTTGCACAACAGCATGTGAAATTGATTGTCAATCAGTGTTGTTTCCTAAGTGGACAGTTTGATTTCACAGAAATTTGATTTATTTGGAGTTGTATTCTGTTTAAGTGTTTCCTTTATTTTTTTGAGCAGTGTATAAATTACACATTAAACGCTATTAACTTGTAGATATGGGATTAATAGCATTGTGAAGGCCCGGCGCCTGCACTTAGACCTACACTGCCAAAAGGAAATTAACTCCCCCCCCCCCCCCCCCCCCCTCCGCCCTCAGTCAGCGCTCTGCGTATGGAGAGTGGCGGATGTAACTGCGCCCCCGGCCCTGTCTGGCAGCCGTCTCTAGTGCTGAGCTGCTGTCGGTCGGTGCTGGGGGCGCAGTTCAAGCCGCCACTCTCTAAACACAGAGCGCTGACTGAAGCTGGAACGCTGCCGGGTGGAATAAAGTTAATTTCTAACCGGCAGTGGGGGTTTAAGTGCAGGCACCGGGCAGGTTCACAAAGCTATTAAACTGCAGGTTAATAGTGGTTTTTTTGGGGGGTTTTTTTAGTTGACAGGTTCCCTTTAAGCATGGATTTACATAGTCCACGCATTACACGAGCATAAATATAACACGTATATACACGACACATGTATATACGTAGTGACGTTTTTATGACTCTCTTGTTTAGAGTACTTATTTTTGTTCATTCCTTTATAATTGTAATACCTATGCTTCTCTATTTTTTACATAAGCTTCATATTAGGTTTTGTTTTTAAGAGCCATTTTGCCAAGTGCTTAGGTAGGAGTTACATTGTCTTTACATAAAAATCATTCCATTTACTGATCCCAAAGTCTGTTCACTGTACTGTATTTTTACAGGGATACCAAATATGTCCGTATTTACTGCTTTGTGATGTGTATTAAGTTTAATTTATTGTAATTGTTTTTCATTATTTTATTAATAATGTAGGAAAATTAAATCTCTTGACTTTTTTCTTTTCTCTAGTGTATAAAAATGTACTGGTATATAGTGTTGTATCTCTTTGTACCAGTACAATATACCTGTAAAGAACAACACCTTTTTAGCTCTTCAGAGAGAAATAAATCTCTCATTCTATGTAGTTTAGCCTGTGGCTCACAGCTAAAGCTCCTGCGTGCCATGCAAGAGGTCCTGAGTTTGCATCCCTGGACAGACCATACTTTGATAATTTGCTTTTTTTTTTTTAACTATTGATTAAATAGATAGACACAGGGGCCTTTACCCCAATGTACTGAGTTGGAGAAAGTGATTCTACACGGGAAGAAAGTGCAACAATCTAGGGCAGGGGTCTCAAACTCAGCTGGGCATATGGGCCGCACACGGAAAAACATTTAATTTGGGGGTCCGCATTATTTGAATGACAAAGTGACATTTTTAGTGATACCATTTTAATTTCTATACACCTTTTGAATTGGTCCTCATCTTGCAGACATGGTCTCCCATCCAGGTTCCCCCTTATTGCAGACATGGTCTCCCATCCAGGTTCCCCATATTGCGCACATGGTCTTCCCATATTGCGCACATGGTCTCCCCATATTGCGCACAGGGTCTTCCCATATTGCGCACAGGGTCTTCCCATATTGCGCACAGGGTCTTCCCATATTGCGCACAGGGTCCGCCCCCACCCGTACTGCGCACAGGTCCCCTGTGCTGTATTTCACATGACAGAGAAAAAAAAAAAAAAAGATTCTCACCTGTCCTCCGTTCCCTCGGTGTCCTTTCTGCACCTGTGGCCCGCAGGCACAGACCCCGTTACGGGGTCCATGTGCCTGCTTACCGCAAGAAGCAGCCGGAGGGGCCGCATGCGGCCCGCGGGCCGCGTGTTTGAGACCCCTGATCTAGGGTATGTGCATTGTGTGTGATCAGTTTTAGAAAAATGTGTGATTGCACCATGATTTAACCTTTCCTCCCTCTCTGCTTTTGGAGGAGGAAATAGACCCCTTTAACATTAGGGCCCCTGACTGCACCAATGATCTGTCCGCCCCTGGTAAGAGCATCCTCTCAGTCAAAGACTATTAGCATGAAACAAGAGCAGGTTTATTGCATAGAACCAATATTCCCAAGGGGCCAGTCTCCTCAGTGTTGGGGTGTTGATTGGAGGCCCATTTTAATAGTAAATACCCCCACCCCATCTCATGCACAGAATATGGCTTCTTATTGATTTTGCTGATTAGAATTTTACATAAAAGAAGTAATGGGATGGAAATACACTATATTTAGACCGAAGCACAAGACTCGCTGGAGCCTCTGGATTATACACCGTACATATGTCCATGCTTCTGCTTACATTGTCTTTCAGGTGCAATAAAAATGACAGGAAATCTTTATTTACTTCTCATTAAAGGGACGCTCTGTTCAGATCAGGTTTACTGCATTGGTTTGACAGGGGTAAGTCTGGAGACGCTATTTGACACAGCGAGAGGGGGGGAGGGAGTTTTTTTGTTTTTGTTTTTTTCATTCCTCTCCCCTCCCCTTTTTGTAATAGAAGTCAATTACTATATGAAGTACTGCTTCTATTATATTCAGATGTGTTGGTGAGGTCTTGCATTACCTTTTAAAAAATGCACTTTGGGTATATAGTCCCTGGGGGGCTAGAATTCCGCTAATCTCTGCCATTAATGTACATTATCCACCCAGAATAAAGTAAACTTTTTAGAGTTTTAGATCATTCTGTATATAGGAGTCCGACCACCGGGACCTTTTTATGGGTCTTGAGAACGGCAATGGAGTGTAACTGAGCATGTGCGACCACTGCTCCATTTACGGTCTAAGGGTGCAGTCAGACGACTATAACACACCGTGCCGCCCACTGGCTTTGCCTGCTCCGCCTTCCTCACTGGTGATGGACAGCACTGGCTTTGCCTGCTCCGCCTTCCTCACTGGTGATGGACAGCACTGGCTTTGCCTGCTCCGCCTTCCTCACTGGTGATGGACAGCACTGGCTTTGCCTGCTCCGCCTTCCTCACTGGTGATGGACAGCACTGGCTTTGCCTGCTCCGCCTTCCTCACTGGTGATGGACAGCACTGGCTTTGCCTGCTCCGCCTTCCTCACTGGTGATGGACAGCACTGGCTTGCCTGCTCCGCCTTCCTCACTGGTGATGGACAGCACTGGCTTTGCCTGCTCCGCCTTCCTCACTGGTGATGGACAGCACTGGCTTTGCCTGCTCCGCCTTCCTCACTGGTGATGGACAGCACTGGCTTTGCCTGCTCCGCCTTCCTCACTGGTGATGGACAGCACTGGCTTTGCCTGCTCCGCCTTCCTCACTGGTGATGGACAGCACTGGCTTGCCTGCTCCGCCTTCCTCACTGGTGATGGACAGCACTGGCTTTGCCTGCTCCGCCTTCCTCACTGGTGATGGACAGCACTGGCTTTGCCTGCTCCGCCTTCCTCTCTGGTGATGGACAGCACTGGCTTTGCCTGCTCCGCCTTCCTCACTGGTGATGGACAGCACTGGCTTTGCCTGCTCCGCCTTCCTCTCTGGTGATGGACAGCACTGGCTTTGCCTGCTCCGCCTTCCTCTCTGGTGATGGACAGCACTGGCTTTGCCTGCTCCGCCTTCCTCTCTGGTGATGGACAGCACTGGCTTTGCCTGCTCCGCTTTCCTCTCTGGTGATGGACAGCACTGGCTTTGCCTGCTCCGCCTTCCTCTCTGGTGATGGACAGCACTGGCTTTGCCTGCTCCGCCTTCCTCTCTGGTGATGGACAGCACTGGCTTTGCCTGCTCCGCCTTCCTCTCTGGTGATGGACAGCACTGGCTTTGCCTGCTCCGCCTTCCTCTCTGGTGATGGACAGCACTGGCTTTGCCTGCTCCGCCTTCCTCACTGGTGATGGACAGCACTGGCTTTGCCTGCTCCGCCTTCCTCACTGGTGATGGACAGCACTGGCTTTGCCTGCTCCGCCTTCCTCACTGGTGATGGACAGCACTGGCTTTGCCTGCTCCGCCTTCCTCACTGGTGATGGACAGCACTGGCTTGCCTGTGTTTGCAGATAAAGCTGAGGGCAGTCACTGCTGTCCATCACTACTGTGGGAGGAGGATGTGTAAAATCTCTGGGCAGAACAGTGCGCTCAGCCTCTTGGCCACACCCAGGGTGCACCGAGCTGTCTAACTAGTATAGATGATTACCGTACATTGTAGTTTCTGCAGAACAGAGGAAATATTATTTTATATAGATTCTATTTATTTTATATAGGGGCTATATCCACTATATGGCTATGCATAGTTTATATTCTATTTGGGCTGACACACTCCCTTTTGAACAGTAGAAATAATAAGTTGTGACCCTAAGGTCCCGGTCATACACAACACACGTCCGGCCAGGTGCCAGCGCATGAACTGACGGCTACTGTTGTACAAGATCCATTGTTCCAGTGGCCGCCATGAGTGTACAGTTAGCAGTAATTACTTTTGGGGTCATTAGTCAGATGAGTTGGGGGGATAAGTCGGTGAGACAGCTTGTACTGGCTACTTTACCATGTTCACACTTGGCTGATGGAGCCGATCGTGTGACTGGTCTGTGACTGTATGTAACGTGTAAAATGTCCGTGTACTTGTGATGTACAGGAAATAGGTGCGAGGCGAAAAAAGGAAGCAGTCACGGGTGTCGTGTTGTTGTTTTTAGTGATGTGCTGCTTCTGGACTGTTTAATAGGTTTAGTGTGTGTTACTTTTGGGCAAATCGCACTCCTTTCAGACTTCACTGGTTTCCAGTAAAGCAGAACCATGTTAATTAGTGTTTAGCAGGTCATAAAAGTCAGACATCATACATTAAGTACCAGCGTCCTGTCCAGGAGGCGTTCAAGCCTACAAAGTGGCCAAACCGTAATTCAGATAAGAAAATATATTACGTGCACTACATTAATACTTGTGCCATTTTCAATTCTGTGTGTGTAATATATACTGTATATTACATATATACGCTTTGTTCACGATTGTCCTCGTGCACCTTTTCTATCTGCATCTATTCAACATTTTGCAAAGCAATGTGATAGTAAGGCCTCATTCAGACATCAGTATTTTACACGTACAAGAAAAACCGACCAATTTATTCTGATCAGACTGTGACCAGAGTGGCATCAGTTTTTCACATACATGGGGAAAAAAAAAATTCTCCATCTCCATTCTTAGTCTGTGAAGATCAGACTGCACTCGGATGTTATCGGAGTGCAATCTTTTTTTTTTTTTTTTTTCTTTTTTTTTTTTTGTTTGTTACGGACCTATTGACTTGCGTTGCCAGATTTAATATGACACAGATTAAAAATTAAACATGTCTTTGATAATTTCTATGGGCCACTCAGTCTTAGGAAAAAAAAATCTGACTTGTGCACAGCTTCATAGAATATCATAGGTATGAGTACAATCCGTGAAAACCACTGACAACACTTGTACAAGAAAATCGATAGTGTGCACGAGCAAATAGACCCATCTTGGCTGTAAATAACAATGGATTAATGGTAAGGTGATCTGTGATGGGTTCAGTAGAACTTTCGAGTATAAGGGGGTTCCAAATCCTGCAGCTTTAATACGGGCCCTGAATTTAGGCCTCACCCGCCACGTGTTTTTTTTTTTTTTTTTTTTTTAATTTGCATATGAGGAAAGTAAATTGATTTTGATCAAGTTTTTTTAGTTTTTGCTCTGATTTTCACCATCTGTGTAGCATCAATTGTTCTCTCCTGAAAAGAGAGAAAAACGTTTCCAAGCTTCTCCCTGCAATTGGATAATAAATGAATGGTGTCCATGTGCGGGTGTTGTGTGTTGTGTTTTTTTTTTTTTTGTTTTGTTTTGTTTTTTCTTCCTTCCATGCAGTTCGGATCAAAATCTGACATGTATCTGTCCAGCAGGGCTGTGGAGTCAGTAAGCCAAACCTGCGACTCCCGACTCCTCAATTTCCCTTACACCAACTCCGACTCCCACATATATTGCTTATATTTAAATGGATGGATGGATGGAGTGTGATAGACAGATGACCGCTACAGACAGCAAATAGTACATTGCACATATCAGTTCACACATTGTACAGAGAGCACATAATAATCACCTACAATATTAGCATTAGTTGCCTTTCTGTGACAGAGATGAGCAGTAGTACTTTCACTTTCTCACTTTGTCCATCTCGGGGGCCCAGGAATCGGATCCTGTGCTGGGCAGGCACCCCTCCCTCTACTCTCTCTGGTGAAGACGGAAGAAGACAGGACAGAGGAGGGGAGATTGCCCCCTGCAGTCTGGAGCCGGTGCAGGACGGGAGTACTGCAGCATACAAGTGAGTTTTGATAGGTGCGTGCCCCTGCTTCCAGGAAGGGGGGGCAGCTGCCCCTTGCTGGCTACGGCCATGATTCACACACTGCGTTTTTGCGGTAAAATGCAGTGACTCTGGGCATCCCAGCAAAGTCAATGGGTTTCAAAATATGACATTCAGACACATCGTTTTGTGAGGATCCATTTTTGGGCTCAAAAACGGATCCTCACAAAGAATGATCATGTCAGTTTGTGCCGCGTTTTCAATAGCAAAAGCAGATTAGAAAAAACATTATCTATGAGCTCAAAAACCTTTCAGGTGATGCGGTTTTTTAAAAAGCTGATCTGCTTTTGCAGCTGAAAAACGTATCCTCAAAAAAGCAGCAAAAGCTGTGTGTGAATGTAGCCTTAGATCAGGAATAGAACAGCCATTTATAGGACATTTCATAACTTTCTCAAATTCCTATGAAAAAATATTCAGCATATTCTGCATTGAACTACTGCACCCAATTTATTATAGATTGTCAGAGTCGGTCCATTTTATACCGACTCCACCAAAATGAGCTCCACAACTCCGACTCCACAGCCCTGCTGTCCAGGGCAAAGGAAAAAAAGGAATTTATCAGTCTGGCGATAGAAAAATTAAAAAACTGATGTTGGACATATGAATGAGGCCTAAAGCTGTGCTATCGAGGTCTAGAGTTTTATCCCTGCCATTACTGATTTAATATACCTCATGCAGCTGAGATGCATCAAAATATGTATTATGGGATGTACAGGTTGTGATTGCTGATCGTCCTTGGCTATTAATGTATTCTGGGTTGGCATCTAAGTGTCGGCTTATAGAGGAGGAATTTCACATGGCGGTATTATTAAGAGACTGACAGTCTAACCTAATTATTGTATCTTCTGAGGCCGCAGGAAACAGGCGGCCCCTTCTACCTCGTGCCTTTTTTTTTTTTTTTAAGTTATATCCTCACTTGACTCCAGACTTGACATTATCAATATGATAACTCATCAGGGCCGATATCTGGTAACTGATATTGTTATACTCGGGTACTTCTGTGTGTTGGGAGTTTTAGATGAGAAAACTGAGTATTTCCTCTAAAAACTGCGGCATGGCTTAAGGACGTAAAATGGTGAACAATTCTGGAGGAATATATTATAACAAGGAATTTATGCTCCAGCTAAGGCTATGTTCACATTGCGTTTTTGGGGGGGGGGGGGGGGTTTGCTGTAATTTAAGGGTACACACTGGGAAAATGCACACCTTTTTTAAAGGGACCTGTCACTTGCCATCAACATGTAATTATTTATACTTGGTGTGAATGCTGCTGTTCTCCTGAATCAGGAATCATTTAATTCCTGCTCCTCTCCATTCCTGAAATAAGGCCCCTCTTCATTGTAAGCAAGTATTAGACAAGTGGGCGTGATAATAGTAAAGTGGGTATGATCCTCAACACTTCTAACACAAGATTTACATACAGGGTAGAAGGGACCATATCTTGGGAACAGAGGGAAACCATATAAAAACAATGTCCGGTTTCAGGAAAATAGCCAGTTTAAACCAGGTAAAAAATACACGAGGACCCGTCACTTGCATTGTTAGCTGATCTAAAAGCTGCTGTTCTGCTGAACCGGACATTGTTTTTCTTTTGTTCCTGTGACTTTCCGTTGCTGAGATATGGCCCTCTATTCCTCGTATATAAAAAAAAAATGGGCATGGTCCTCAACTGTTCTCTGGTGTCTACAACAAGACCACACCCACATGGCTAACCAGATTAGATTTACATACAGGGAAGAGGGGGCCATATCTTGGGAACGGAGATGCCCAGGAACAAAGGAAAAATATCACCAGAATCAGGAGAACAGCGGCATTTACAGCAGGTAAAAAAATGGTATATTTGCAACAAGTGACCTGTCCCCTTTAAATAGGTGCTGTAACAGATGGCCTTTGTCTGGCAATGGATCCCTATGTACATGCTGATATCAAAAAGACTGACCAGCACCTCCAAACAAGACAAATGTGAACAGCTGCAAGCTGAGACGACCAAATCCATAAAGCTAAGAAAAAACAGCAGCGCTCTGAAATGCTATAATATGCAAACATTGACTATGTGGAATTGGAATTACATTACTACTACAGAAAATATGTTAAAAGTGAACATACATAGCTCAAATTGGCGGAGTTGGGCTGTGTTCACAAATTTCAGCTCATACAGACAGCGACACTATGTGCTTAAGGCCACAGCCCCACTATCAGTATTCGGTTAGGATTTTTTTTTTCCTCAGGAGTGGGTGATAAATGCAGAATTGGTGACTTGTTTCTATTATACCTTCTCTCTGATTGTTCCTCACCTGGTTTTGGCTCCCACTCCTGAGAAAAAATACTGACCAAATACTGATAGTGGGGTCATGGCCTTAGACCATTTACTGCAGCATGGTGACTCCCAAATAAGCAGGCTATGAATGCCTTACTACAGAGAGCACACAGTTGTCCACACTGTGACTTGGTATATGGCTCTATACTTGCGGGGGAAGGCGCGTGTCTTCCTGCACCGCCGCCGCGGGGGAAGGCGCGTGTCTCCCTGCACCGCCGCCGTTCGGGAAGGCGCGTGTCTCCCTGCACCGCCGCCGCGGGGGAAGGCCCGTGTATCTATATAATGCATGGACAATTTTTGTTTACAAATAAAGGTGTTCCTGCTAATTCCTGGAGGTCCAAAATGGTGGACTCCCCTCTACAAAAAGTTGTCCATTGGGCATTCTCAACTAATAAAGTTGACATGCAAATATTTAGACAAAGTGAAGCTCTGATTTGGAGATACAGGTCCCTAATCTGTTCGCAGGTATCCGAAGTCTGACCTGGGCAAAATATTAGAGCTGAACAGATTGAATATTTTCCCACAAACTATATATCAATCTAACTTGGATTTTATTCATTCCAATCTTTGCACTTTCCATGCATAGGAGTCCAGTGGGTGGTTTTATTTAGTGCAGTCTTTGTAAGGTTCATGACACAATAGGACGTCACACTTGACTCTTAGAAGTAGAAAGCGCAAGAATTTCGACAAAATTGAAATTGTGCTGAATCTTTTCCAACAAAACAATATATCTCAAGCTGTTCAGCTTGTCCTGCTCTAGAACATTGGGACGGCAGAAGGAACACTGCATTCCAGCAGGAAGCTTAGGATAGGCTATCAATGTCTGATCGGCCGGGGTCCGACACCCGACACTCCCGCTGATCAGCTGCTCCTTGTGGCCGTGGCCGCCAGCTGGAAATGCTCAATTGCGGAGTTGCTCCGTCTTCTGATAGTGGCCGCGGCCGGGTACTGCACATCCGCCTCCTCTAATAGTTGGGGAATTGTTATTCAATCATTGCTATAATCTGTTCTCTTAAGAGAGAAATGTTAGAGGGATAGTACCAAGTTTTTATTTTATTCCCCCCCCACACACACACACACACACACACTCTATCCCCGGGGGGGCCTAATCCTTTGGCCTCTACCAATTCTAGCAGAGCCCCAGATGAATGGAGCGGACCTCCACTCCAGCTGAGATTAGTTGAATTCTGTGTTTCTCCAGCCGGCGGTCCCAGAGAGAATGAATGCACCGGAAGTGCACATGCTCACGCTTCACTCCAGACGGGCCTGTTCTCTGGATCGATGAGGGTCCTCGCAGTCTCATCGGAATATGTCCTGCCGCATCTGTAATGGCATGCATTAAGACAGCACGTTGGCTCAGTGGTTAAAACTTTTGCTTTGCAGCACTGGGTTCAAATTTGCAAGGGTGTTCTTCCCATATTTAAGTGGGTTTCCTCTTGGTTCTCTGCTTTCTTCCCGCACTCCATACTGATAAGGAATGTAGATTGTGAACCCCAATGGGGACAGTGATGATGATGTCTGTACTATGCTGCAGAATATGATGGTTCTATATAAGTAGAATAATTAGTTGATGTCTGTCTCTCTTCCCCTCTTGCTCGGCGTAAGGTTTTCTTGCTGTCCCAGACACTATGTTCAGTATTTTTCTCCGGTCCGGACAGCTGGCTGCAGTATTTTGTCTGTTTGTCTTCTGCCAACAGGTGCTAATGCTGCGCAGTCTATATATTCCCACAGTACAGCTGGCCATTTGCTGCAGTCCAGATGGAAGTCTTTTCCTGAGAGCCGGCTCCCAAAGTGACACAACTCTGCCTAAAGTTCAGCAGAGAACAATGAGGATTGTGCAGGACTCTGCTCTGCCTTGGATACATGTATCTGCTTTCACAGCAGGATTTCAAAGCTTTCCGCCAAGAAATAATCTGTGTCAGTATGTGTCGGTATGTGCTCCAGTACTGGTGACTGCAAAGCACTTGGATAAACAGATTAAAACCTGCAATTATACAATTCTGTACTTAAAGGCAAGGTCCACCAAGGCAACTAATTTTTAGTAGTTTGTGTATTTAAAATGAAAAATTAAAGATACTTTTGCCAATAGTCTTAAAGGAATTGTCCACTACTCTGAAGGAAGTGAGAATGATGCGGCTCCTGATTGATCACGGGAGACCATGTGGCTGAAACACCGGCACCGAAGGTGAGTATTAGGTATTTTTATTTAACTTAAGGGAATATTGTAACGGAAAGGGATTGTCCTGAGTAGTGGAGAACCCCTTTTTAAATAGTCACTTTCAGACAACTTGATCTCATTTTGTGGATAATGATAACTTTCAAATCCATTTTAATTATGTTGTTCACCTCTCCCACATACCCCAAAAAGTGTGACTCTGCTCCTGTTAGCCCACAGTGGCATGTAAAAGTTTGGGCGCCCCTGGTGAAAATTACTGTTATTGTGAACAGTTAAGCAAGTTGAAGATTAAATAATCTCTAAAAGGCCTAAAGTTAGAGATGACACATTTCCTTTGTATTTTAGGCAAAAAAATACATTTGTCGTCCTTTTACGTTTTAAAAATTTACAAAAGGGAAAATTGGCTGATGTAAAAGTTTGGGCGCCCTGCATGGTTAGTTCCTAGTAGCGCCCCCTTTTGAAAGTATCACAGCTTGTAAACGCTTTTTGTAGCCAGACAAGAGTCTATTCTTGTTTGAGGGATTTTCATCCATTCTTCCTTGGAAAATGCTTCCATTTCAGTGACATTCCTGGGTCGTCTTGCATGCACTGATATTTTGAGGTCTAGCCATGGATTTTCAATGATGTTCAGATCAGGGGACAGTGAGGGCCATTGTAAAACCTTCAGCTTGGATCTTTTGAGGTTGTCTATTGTGGATTTTGACATGTGTTTTAGAATCCTTATCCATTTGTAGAGGCCATCCTCTTCAACTTTGGCTTTTTTTTTTTTACAGATGGTGTTCTGTTTGCATCAAGAATTTGTTGAAATTTAATTGAATCCATTCTTCCCTCTACCTGTGAAATGTTTCCCGTGCCATTGGCTGCAACACAACTCCAAAGCATGATTGATCTGCCCCCATGCTTAATGGTTGGCGAGATGTTCTTTTCCTGATAAGCTGTGCCCTTTTTTCTTCACACATACCTTTGATCATTGTGGCCAAGAGTTCTGCTTTAACCTCATCGGTCCACAAGACTTGTTTTCAAAATGCATTAGGCTTGTTTAGATCTTTTGCGTACTTCTGACACTGAATTTTATGGGGAGGATGCTAGAGACGTTTTGTTCTGATGACTCTTCCATGAAGGCCATATTTGTGCCGACGTCTCTGAACAGTAGAACAATGTACCACAACTCCATAGTCTGCTAAATCTTCTGAAGGTCTTTTGCAGTCTGATTTGCCTCTCTAGCAATCCTATGATCAGCTCTCACTGAAATTTTGCTTGGTATTGCTTGAAATTTTGCTTGGTATTGCTTGAAATTTTGCTTGGTCTTCCAAACCTTATTTTGACCACCACTGTTCCTGGTAACTGCCATTTCTTAATTACATTTCGAACTGAGGAAAGGGCAACTTGAAAACACTTTGCTATCTTCTTATAGCCTTCTCTTGCATTGTGGGCCTCCACCATTTTCATTTTCAGAGTGCTTGGCAGCTGCTTAGAAGAACCCATGGCTGCTGTTTTTTGGCACCAGGTTAGAGGAGGCTGGGTTTTTATAAAGTTGGAAATTTGTATCATCTGGCCTTATCTAACAGGCTAATTAAGGTCTGAAACCTTGGTCAAAGTTATCTGAGCACACAAATCTCCAAGGGTGCCCAAACTTTTGCATCAGCCCATTTTCCTTTTTTGTAACTTTTAAAATGTAGAAAATGACTTGTATTTTAGGCAAAAAAAAAAAATATAAGGAAATGTGTCACCTTTTTAACCCCTTTCCGATCTGGTCAGTAATAGTACGCACCAGGTCGGGAAGGCCGGTTCAGCGGGGGCACCGGCGGTGAGCCCGCACTGAACCGAGCACGTGTCAGCTGATTCTTACAGCTGACATTTGCCCGCAACAGCTGCGGGTGGAATCGCGATCCACCCGCGGCTGTTAACATGTTAAATGCCGCTGTCAATCTCTGATAGCGGCATTTAACTCACGCTTCCGGGAAGCGCGTCCTAAGCCCCGCCCATCGGTGACCCCGTCACGTGATCGCGGATCACCAATGGGTGGGCATGACAACCCAGGGTCTGCAGCAGACGCCTGTGGTGGTCATGTCTCAATTGCTATGAGTGCCACCTAGTGGTCAGCGCTCATAGCAAGTAAGCATTTCTCGTGCATACAAGCGATCTGGTCATCGCTTGTATGCAGTAGAAGCAATCAGACAACTGCTGCTTCTAGTCTCCTATGGAGACTATAGAAGCAAGCAGAAAGTGTGAAAAAAAAAATATATATATTTTTTTAAAAAAAGTTTAAATCACCCCCCATTCAGAATAAAAAAAAATAAATAATTAAAAAAAAATATATATATAATATATATATAAGAAACAAACCACATACAGATATTTGGTATCGCCGCTTTCAGAATCGCCCGATCTATCAATATAAAAGAAGAATTAATCCGATCAGTAAATGGCATAACGAGAAAAAATTCTAAACACCAGAATTACGTTTTTTGGGTCGCTGCAACATTGCAATAAAATGTAATAACGGGCGATCAAAACATCGGATCTACCCCAAAATGGTATCAATAAAAACATCAGCTCGGCTCGCAAAAACTAAGCTCTCACCCGGCCCCGGGTCTCGGAAAATGGCTTTTTTTTTTTTTTATTATAGCAAACTTTTGGATTTTTTTTTCACCACTTAAATAAAAAAGAATCTATACATGTTTGGTGTCTATGAACTCATAATGACCTGGAGAATAATAATGGCAGGTCAGTTTTAGCAATCAGTGAACGTGTTAAAAAAAAAAAAAAGTACCCAAAAAACAACTGTGGAATTGCATTTTTTTTTGCAGTTTCACCACACTTGGCATTTTTTCCCTTTTTTCAGTACACGATATGGTAAAACCAGTGATGGCGTTTAAAAGTACACCTCGTCCCGCAAAAAATAAGCCCTCACACTGCCATATTGACCGAAAATTAAAAAAGTTCTGGCTCTGGGAAGAAGGGGAGGAAAAAATGAAAACACAAAAAAACAGAAAGACCCAAGGTCGCTAAGGGGTTAACTTAGTTGCTTAAGTGTTCACAATAACAGTAATTTTGAGCAGGGGTGCCAAATTTTTTGCATGACACTGTATATGTAAAATTGCATACAGGCATAATGGAGAAGCTGGCGTTAAAGTCAGAGCAGCACCAATACATGCTGAGAATTAAGGGAAAGGAAGCTACAGCACATATAGTGCTGACAGAATACATATTAGACTGGTATGTCCACTAAAAGATGGTTTAACTTATCGTGGAAAATCGGGGCAGTAAGACCATGGGAAGGGTTGTGTTTTTTTTTTTTTTGTTTGTTTTTTTATGCTGTATCTTGTGTGAATGGTGCATTTTAATTTAAAAGACTGTAGTCCTACAAAGAGCTATGTGTCTCCATGTTTACAGACTCCAAGTATACTCTGTAGCGTGATACTGGAACCTCAATTCTCTCTTGTCCCTGTATTTTACTAACATTTTATGGGAGATGAGCAAGTACAGAATGGGAGAGAAGACTTTTGCATTAGGTAATAAACACCTTTTTAGAGGTATTTTTCTCATATTTTTTGTTCATTAGTGCCCTTGTCCTCTGCCTCCTGCTTAATAGATGCGCTCCTGAATAACAAGCCAATGACATGATCATTTACCTGACCTGAACGGTGCACTTTTCCATGGTGCAAGCAGAGGCATCTTTACCCTATAGAACTGGAATGGAAGAGAACAGGGGCACTAAAGATGGGGTTGTCCAGTTAGCACTTGCAAGCTTTAAAGCCAAGAGTTTGCAAGTGCACCCTCCTTTTGCCTATTAAATCAGCCACTGCTGATAGACTGCAGAAGTGGTCGGTAAACTATATAATTTAAAAATGCCTCTCCTTTTAAGAAAAAAAGCAATTCTGCTCTACTTAGATATGAGTTAAAGGCAACTGTCAGGTCAGAGTTTCCTATGTTATCGGTAAAGGTGCGCTTTAACTGTGAGATTCGTATAGGAAAATATCTAAAATTATAGTGTGTGTGTGTGTTTCTTTCTTGGAAAACTGAAAAAAAAAAAATCTTTTTTTTCTGCATGGCATCTTTTGTTCCTAGTTACGTCGACCTCTCCAAATAAACAGCCGTAGCTCCTTCTTCCAGAGCAGGGACGGAGTAGGAGTGTTATGGGGTTTTGTGCATTGTCATGCTAGGAGCATGTTCCCATTATTTACTCTGGCGTGATTTTACTCATGAATTTTACATTCAGAATGATGCCTGTGATTCAGACATTACTAGGCTGAAAAACAGCAGGAAACAATTCCTAAAAATAGCAAGATCCCATCTCTGTGGCAAGAGCTCCGCTTTAGGGTGCTCTATAGATCTCACCCCGCTGCTTTACTGAGACGCTTCTTGTGTAGAGCGAGTAGTGCCAACGTTTCTGTGTGTAGTATTTAAAGGGACTCCTCCGTATATTAGAGACAGATGGTGTGGTTTAGAAATGCATTAGCAGCAATGTGTTTTATAATATTTAGTGATCTGAATTATTTCTTTAATCTTCATGATAATGTACAGCTAGGGGGTGCTGTTTTTGTTGAAAGTAGGAGTCCTAAACTATTTTACTACCTGCTAAACAAATTCTTTTCACGGAGCATTCCGAAGTGTTCTGTCCTGTTCCCAGGATGTCATATGTGTTGGATAGATAAGAGCATCTTGACCCTCCCCGATTGGCAATGCAATCCCCCAAAGGATAAAATTGGGTACAGTAACCCACAATATGGCATGTAGCAAATGGGACCAGCCCTTCTTAGAACAAAGCCATAGCCATTGTTGGCATTCATTCAGGCTGATGTAGTGTATCCGTTCTTCTACAGCAGAAGGTGTGCTAACTCATAGAGAAGTTTCCCCAGCTCTATAGTGCCTGCGTGTCCTATTGATATAGGACTAGTTCAGATGGGACTACCCCCTTTTAAAGAGTAGATAAACCAAATTTTGAGGCTCCCACCAATTGCTCAAACCTCCCTCCCAAGAGGTGTCTATGAAAGCCATACCCAGCCCTGTGTGCGCTCAGACGGGAGTGTTGTTTTCTTGTCTGAGTAGCTCGACTTTCCGACTGATGGGAGTTTGAGCCATAAATTGGGGTCTCAGGATTCGGACCCCCAACGGTCTGCTTGAAATTTAAAGGGCACTTAAATATTTAAAAAAAAAAAAAAAAAAAGTTAGCTTTAGTTACTATTTTAAGAAAATCAGAGAACCCTTTAAAGGCCGCACCTTTTTTTTTTTTTTTTTTATCTTGGCAGCAGCTATGGATATCTCTAGTCTGACATTCCGGCAGACGCAGAATAAAGTGACTACTAAAGCATACGTCTTAATAGTGTTCCTATTAATTTCTCTTCCGATTGATCATTGTTTCAATCCATCCAGATGCCCTTGGCAAAAGATTGAAGGCTTGCAGAACATTTCGATTCTCTTGATGAATATCAACCTGCATTTGTTATGTGACTTGGATTCCAAGCAGTGGAGCTCAGTCATCTCTGTACGGGGATCGTTATTCTGCGCTGCCACCTGATTGTCGCGCAGTGGTGGTTGTAGGGGATATCTAGTTTGTTCATCCAAGGGGCTTCAGCAATGTTAACACGCAAGTGCTAACATGGTGGTGGCCATAGGGTTCCATCAGCTCCATGTAAAGGAAAGTGGTGTCTCTTTTGACCTTTTTTTCGTCTTGATGTATACCAGCCAAAGTATGGAATAATGTAGGCTTCACCATCCATTATACTATACCAGATGGTTATAGTTGTTAAAACATGAGCGCCTATGGCTGATGTATGGCAGTTAGTGAGGGACACATCGGGATCTATTGCAAAGGGACAACTAGCCTCCACCCAGAACGTCTGTCTCCCGGAAGTCTCTCAGGATTCACATTTTGGGCAGAGAATACGTAACCCCTGCCCCTTTCAATACCCAACTCCTTCAGTTTACTGGGATTGCGTCTGTATATTTGGGTCCGTTGGCTGGCATGCTATTTCTGGCATAAAAGTGAAATGTAGGCTATTAAATGTGGTGCGAACTAGGCAGTAAATATTTTATACACATTCCTTCTTCATCTACGTACTACAGTCCGAGATATCACAACCAGGATGGTCCGGAGCCTTCTGAAACTGGGAAGAGTAGGCATTTGGCCTGTATAAAGCTATATGGTGAGCTCCCCCTAGTGGTGGCTGGTGGCCGACAGAATTTTATCATTGAGTTCTAAAGGAAGTATTAGGCGGGCACCGTCCGTGCCGGGACATAGGCGGCATGGCCTGTACAGTTGGATGGGAATGGCATTTAGTAGAATAGTTGGTTGTCTTACACCTACCATAAATTTTGTTAAAAGTAGAACTGTATGTATTAATGAAGGTAACAATGTATTAGGCTTTGATAGTCTCCCCCCTGTGAACCTGTCGAGATAACATGTTTCGGAAGAAGGAAATGAGTAAAATTATATTCAGTATGACCGCTCCTTTATACGTTATAAACCCCTGGGAAGTCCAGGTTTAGGAGTCCAGTGGGCGGTCTTCCCTATGATATGTACTTGCAGGGATATCTGTCAATCCCTGAGATGAACCACCCTCCTAACTACTTCTCAGTATGATGGGACAGAATGTTACAGGTTCCTTAGACACGTAAAAGACGACTATTTCTGCCCAGTTGCGTTCATTATTTAATACAAGTTGACATGAGAAATCCTCGTCCTGAGCCGCTGCAGCAGCTGTAGCTCTGGTTACACATGCACTGAGCATTTCATTTAGTCATCAATCTGGGCCTCGTGTTTTCCTATTTTAATTTTTTTTTCTTCTTTTTTTTTGCCTGGGAGTTAAACTCTTGCAGCTGTTTCGTTCGGTGCCATTTTTATTACGGCGTGTCAGAATTTTAATGGTGATGAAGCTCTTTGGCTGGGAGTTTTGATGGTCTCCTTGCTCTGTAGCGCGGTTTGGCCTCCTCGGAGGCACATTCCTGGGCATTCTATAAATGGGTCCCGCTCGCTGCTCCACATCTGCCGAATGTTTTCTTGCTGTTTCCTAACTTTTGGGTTTTTGTGTTTTTTTTTTTTGAAAAGGCCACCTGTAGCACTGAAAACATTTACCATGAATTACAGGAAGCCCCTGACCTGAGCGGAGGGGCACTCATGATAAAAAGTCACAGCGGCTCATAGCTTTCATGCTCTTATCTGGGGTTGTCCGGTGTTTGATTATTTACTGGTTGCCTGGTGTTAGATCGTATTCATCACAAAGGCAATTGTCATGCTTAGCTGATTAATTTTATAATTAATCTTCATAGCAGTCATTTCTGCATTTTTGTGATGCAAAATTAGTGTATGTCAATACAGTTAAAGGGGACCTGTCACAATCAATATGTAATTTTTTTTTTTACCTGGTGTAAGTGACTCTCTTCTCCTGAATCTGGTGGTTTTTCTTTTGTTCCTGCGCCTTTCTGTTCCTGAGATGTGGCCTCCTCTTCCCTGTATGTAAATCTAGTCTTTCTAGCTAAATAGGCGTGTGTTCGTCTTCGACTCTTATGACAGCCACACCCACTGATTCTGGAAGTTTTTTTTTTTTCTTATTTCTTCTGTACCCCTCCGTTCCAAAGTCATGCTCCCCAGTAAGAATGGTGCGAATTTTCCATTCAACCAACTGGGCGGATACCCCGAAACCTCTCTGTGGGCGTTTCCTTTGTTGCCTCTGACGCTGGCCAATCAAAACTCTGCCACGCCCACAGACAAGTTCTGTGTTCTACACCAGGGAAAGGGAAAGTTTACACCATTCTTACCAGCAGGCATGACTTTGGAACACAGGAGCACAGAAGAAAAAGAAAAGCTGTTCAAGAATTGGAGGAGGCACTCATTGAATTTTTTTTAATTTATACAAAGGTGTGGTGTTGTGTTTAAAAAAAAAAAAAATGTAACCAAATATATTCTAAAGATTCCTGAACTCCACCGATTATGCTGCTCTTTTCCTTTTTGTGCTTCGTCGATCCTTTGCAGAGATACTCACTCACATTTATTTCTTCTGGAGCGCACTATGTGAAATCTCTGCTTGTAGTCCAACTGGGCGTTTCTTCGTAGTTTTCTCTGGAGGTCGTTAAGTTTCACCCCTCCCTCCCAGATTCTGACAATTACAGGTTGGCAGCTGGTCTAGCAGTCTCAGCTGCAGAGCTGTTATTGGTAGCGTCTGTGAGGGAGGTGTAAAAGCATAATGCCCCTCCCAAGAGAAGACTCACCCAGTTGGACTGCAGTGCAGAGATTTCTCATAGCTCGCTCCACAAGAAACCAATGTGAATATTTCTTCAATGGAGTAACACAATGCAAAACGGAAAAGTGTCCGAATCCAGCGAGCTCAGAGTTTTTTTCTCTAGGTATTTTATCGCCCCCCCCCCCCCCCTTTTTTTTTTTTTTTTTTTTTTTTTTTTTTTAACCTTTTAAAGCAGCTAACGGGTCCTCTTATTTTAATAGAAAAATTGTTTTGGTGCACAAATACATGTTTTCTAATGTAAAGGAGAGGGATATTTAAAGGGGGTCTCTGGAAATAGAAACAATAAAGAAGGCAAAATGTCACTATGAATAAACTACCAAATACCTTTTTATTAATATTGACAGAAATTTGGCCAACAATGTCAGTGTAACGAGATGGTGGACATTTTAAAATATTATATTGATTAGTTCGCTAGACAAAGCGAATGTGATTTGCTAATTAAATGTATTTAGGAGTTTTAATCATAATAAAAAATGTTATTTATTTTTGTTTCCAGAGAACGCCTTTAAATTGGACACTTTCCAAATATGTCAGTAAGTGGTCTTTATAAGCTGCAGTCAACTGCTTGATATGCAATATGTGATGGGAGCCCCCTGAACAACTGTTGTGCAGTATGGCCGTATCACTATGTATCGCATAATGTGTATACATTGTAGGGGTTTCAGCTCTCTGGTAACCGCTTGGATACGCACAGGGTTTAATGTCAAAACAAAGGAAAGTTTAGTGTTCTTCATAAACTTTGTTTGCTTCAAAAGGAGAAAACAGCCTTTCTGCAGCACAAATGAATAACAAAACAGTCCTTTCTTTTGCGTAAGGCAAAACAAACTGTCTCGCCAACTTGCTGTCACAGGCACTTCCCAGTCTCTAACGTAAGCTATCTACCATGAACGGTTTTGCTCTGGCACACCATCTGCTGAGCTATACCCATTTGCCTTTTATTAGGCCAGTAAGACCCAGACCGGCGTATGGGAGCGACCTTTCCCACCCAATCTCTTTCGGTCACTCCTAAATCCTGGACCCAAATTCCAGTCAAAATAAAAAACATCTCTGTAACCTATTCCTACTGCTGCACTTTCTCCCGGGACATACATCACTGAGTCACCCACCTCGGTGACACATGCCTGCCATCCAGGAACTTACCGCCTGTTTTCCTACAAGCTATCAATTCCATGGTGCTAGGATGCAGTGGTCGGGCATTACATATTTTCAAAATTTAGGCATTTGCCAAATATATTTAGAAAGTAGCAAACTCCTTCTTTTATATTAATGTTCATTTTTTTTTTTTTTATTTGGAAGTCTATTTTTCAGTATGGTGAAAAAGATAGTCCCACATTTAGGCCTGGGCAAATTACACGGCGTTACTGGATATTTTTTATATTATATGGCTTGTCGTTTGCAATGATCTAAAAAAAAAAATTGTAAAATGCCATTTTAGAAAGCGAGTAACCAGTGTTTTAATTTTAATAAATCTATAGTACATAAGATATTTCACAAAGATGCTTATTTTCATATCAGAGAAATCTGCTTCTTTTTCCTGGCCTGATCTTTCAATTCATGGGTAAAATCTGTATTTAGTGAAAACAGATTTCCCCATTGCTGAGACAGATCATAATTGGTGCTCTAAAAATCTATGGAGGAGATAGAGGCAGGCAGACATTCTGAAACAGTTACAGTTCTCCATAGAACTTTATGAACACCAACTGTCATCTCCTATCTCAGTAATGGGAAAGTCTGTATTTACTGAAGACCAGATTTAACCTGTTTTATTGAGAATGAATAATCAGTCCAGGAAGAGAAAGAAGCTGATTTTTCTGATCAGATATAAAATGTTATATTTTCACGTGTACTATTCATTTATAAAGAAAATTAAAACGAGGGTTACTCTTTAAGCAGAGCTTTGTATAACGATGGGGGTTTATAGTGCGGAGTAGACGGTGAGGCCGTCTGGTGGAGCGCGGTCCTGAGGCGACGAACTCGCTGACAGGCTATTGTAATCATTAAATAGATGAGGTTTATTCCGTTGCTATGTGAGCTGCTGCAATACAAACTCCACGTCTCCGTCCTAACCGTGTGCTGGGCGGGCTCTGATGGAGAACAGGTTTCTTCTCTCTTCTAAACTTACTTTTGGCTTCTATTTGCAAGGACAAGAATTGCGGCATTAACCCCTTTTGTGCCAAAGACTTTTCTGAAATCACAATCTTTAAGGCCGTGTATCATCATCTGACATCTGCTGTTATTTATGGGGGATTTTCCCTTCATAGAATTAATCCTCAACGCATAATGGACCTTTTTAGGCCTTTTGTGTAGTATCAATCCGTAATATGGCACCCATGAAGTTGAATGGCCCCATACACCGTGTGCGTTTGCAGGTTTTTCTCACTGATTCATTTGGCATTTGTGAGGAAAATAAATAAGTTTATGACAAATTGCATTATTTCTTGTGTTTGCTGTCGTTCTGTCCTAGAGGTATTTTTGGAGGAGAATACTGTGCCACACAGCGCGCGCTGCCACTGTGCACAGGGCAGGTGTGTGTGCGCCGCCACTGTGCACAGGGCAGGTGTGTGTGCGCCGCCACTGTGCACAGGGCAGGTGTGTGCGCGCCGCCACTGTGCACAGGGCAGGTGTGTGTGCGCCGCCACTGTGCACAGGGCAGGTGTGTGTGCGCCGCCACTGTGCACAGGGCAGGTGTGTGTGCGCCGCCACTGTGCACAGGGCAGGTGTGTGTGCGCCGCCACTGTGCACAGGGCAGGTGTGTGCGCGCCGCCACTGTGCACAGGGCAGGTGTGTGCGCGCCGCCACTGTGCACAGGGCAGGTGTGTGCGCGCCGCCACTGTGCACAGGGCAGGTGTGTGCGCGCCGCCACTGTGCACAGGGCAGGTGTGTGCGCGCCGCCACTGTGCACAGGGCAGGTGTGTGCGCGCCGCCACTGTGCACAGGGATTCATAATCGGTGCTGTGCGCTCCTCTTTCCTGAGCTGAGCATTTCTCCGCAATCTTTTGGATGATCAATCCACCAATCTATAGGCAGTTAAAGTGGCTGGTAAATATTTAAAAAAAATGGTAAATACGGTTTTGTTTTTTTATTACTTGCGTGCATGTATTTGAGACTAAAAATCATTTTTACTATTCATTTTGCTTTTTACAGGCTTTTTTTTTCCCTGTACATTCAACTTTGATGTGGTCTGTGGTCATAATTTAGTTAAGAGGAGTTTTAAAAAAATAAATAAATAAAATAAAAGACGGTAAAGAAATTATCCAATTGGACTGTCAGAGCGAGCTCCCTGTTGGGTTCTCAGATAACTCATTCTGCAGCTAGCAGTAGACCATGTTGCGCAGAAGCAAGCAGTGCAAATTTATAATGAAACACCATTCTAAAAATGATTTTTAGTCAAGAATGAATGCATTTAACCTAAAGTTGGACAACCCCTGTTTGCTTACCTTTTTGGAGTTTAGAGTGTTCTCACTTTAGTCATTTATAGCATATTCACAGGAGATAGCCTAAATGTTTGCTGAATGAAGGTCACGCCCACTTCCAGAATAAGGGTTTCCCAAATTCTGTCCTCTATCCCTCCTGATGAAGGCTGGTCCGAAACGCGCGTCGGGGGACACACACACGCATTTTGGAGCCCCTTGCTATATTGGTGTTTTATTTAAAGGTAATGTGATATTCAAACTTCTGCCACTGCTTGACCCTTGCTGCTTATGTATGGATAACTTCTGACACCATTCCATTTGGCTATATTTAAAGGGGTATAAGTATATACACTAGTAGCACATAGTACCACTGTGTAGGTACTTATTATTTGATATAAGTATATGTAATAGCTCCTGTTCTGTGCGCCCCATGCACAGCTGTGTTACCAATATGCACTTGTCCTGTTTCCCCTGCCTGTATACTGTATTTTGCTAATAAAATTTGTTATACCTTTGAAATATATTAAGGAGTTTTGATTGTTTTTTTTACCTTCTCCATATATATGTCTATTTGTCTTTAAAATATGGTAGCAGTGTGGTCATTCTTTAATGGTAATCTGGTTATCTATCGCTATTTTGATCATGCTACTATCTTTTTCCATGAACAGTTTTTACTCTATATCCCTTGTAGTTAATGAACGGATCCCACAATGGTGGCAATGTAAGGAGCTGACCTCATAGTGGGAGTCACTCTCCAGGATTGTATTCGAGGTGACATCTTTGCCCCAATCTCCAGATCCCTGATGTACATGGGAGCTGTCACATCAGAGCCTTGGGCTAAATAACCATCATATTGTGTTTGCCTAAGTGATTGCTTTCTCCCAAGCCAGTGTGATCAGATGTTGGTGTAATTAACGGCAGCACATTGCCACAGTGTCTTCACGCCCAGCGCCCCCAATGTTGTCTTGGTGCAAGTGCAGACGGCCCCTGATGGGTCCCCATGTGTCCAACTATGAGGACCGGAAACGGGAGGGATAATGTAGTCAGTGCAGAGTAATTGTGCACAGCCATAGAAACAATGTCATGGATTTTATTCATATATAATCATTTATTATTGTATATTTTTTACAACATTTCTGTCTGTTAAATTTAGTCAGACCTCAAAGTCTGGAGGGTCTGACTTATTCCCGTCTCCTCATGACTGATTTCGGTGCCCACTATCTAATGCTTCCTTTTGCGCCATGCTCATGCACTCTCGGGTCTGCTAAGCATGTGACTCGCCCCCTGGGCCGTGGGGCACTCGGAACCGGGCGATAGGGAGACGATGGGGGTAGTAGTGGCGACCCGGTCCCGTGGCTCAGGGTTGTCAGACCAGTGGCAGCCTTTCAGATGTTTCAGATAATGTCCGACTACGCCACCCGTGGATTGCGGTTATTAGGAACCGCCGCTGCAGGGCAGACCGCTGGGGCCGATGATATGTGCAGCTGGGATGGTGTGACTCCCCACGGGAAGAGTGCGGCCCCAGGGCAGTGTGGTGGATGGTGGGAGTGATGGTGATGAGAGTCCCAGTACCGGTAGTGCTGGAAGAGCAAAAGAGCACACAGACAACGTACTGCAGTCCAATGTCTTTTACTCACAGTTCAGGTACTCCAGGTCACTTCTGTACAGGTAGTGACCGCCCGAGCCGTGCTGTGTCCACCAGGTGTGGGGCTCGGTCAACTCCCAGGCAGTTCAGGAGTATGGCTCAGGACCCCCTTTTGTCCTTTCTCTGGCCTGCCTCACCAGTGACCCACTTGTCCAGCTGCCGCGGACTTGTGTGGTTAAACGTGGGCCTCGTCCTCCGCTGTCCTATATGGTGCCTTCCTAGCAGGTTTGATGAGGTGTCGCACCAATAAATGATCACGACGTCCGGTCCTTGGCTGAGGGTTGTTTCTCCTCCACCAACTTGGGATCTGGTACCCTAAATCTGCCTGACCCTTCACCCTGGATTCTTGTGGGTTCTTGGGGTCCCTTCCACCTTCTTGTTCCTGAGCCCTTCTGTTTCTCTGTCTCTCCTCCGTCTTTCCTGTACCTTCTTATCCTCCCTTCTCGTGGAGCTGGGCTCAGGTGGTTCCACAGCTCCCCTTCACCTCCTCCTTGGCCTCTCACTAGGCCCTCCTGGAGTAGAGCTCCTACAGAGCCTCTACTCCCTGTCTTCTCCTCTGACTGACTGAACCTAGATCTAAGATGGTGCCCACCTTTTATACCTCCCTTTGACCATGAGCCCAGGTGACCAGCAACCAATGGGCTCCTACCTACGCTCAATAACCAACCCCTATCTGCCCCTACAGCACTGGGTGTTCCACCCCCCCCCTCCCCACTCCAGCCAGGGACAGATGCTGTCGTGCCTGCACTTCTGTCTAGTGGGAGCACCGTTGAGCTGTCCCTCGGAAATGGGGTGTGTGTGCTGTATGCAGCTAACTGAGTCCTGGTCCACACTCCATCCTTACCTGGGAGTGGAATACCACACCTCTGGCAGAGGTGCAATACCCCTGTAGCGGCCGAACCCTCGGGGCGCTACACGTGCATCTGTTCTGAGACCCCTTTTTGGCGGTGTTTTATTTTTCTTGAGGGTAACGGATAAATCGTCGGACTCGGCCATTTTAGTCTCTGTATGGCTAACTTTTAGGGTCCATATGTCTCCTTAATATTGAGACGCACAGTGCATATAAAGATTTTTCATGCAGCGGGACAATAAAACTTAATGGGAATGTGCCATAGGAAAATCATGTTTGTATGTTAAAAGGGTTGTCCAAGCTTAGGTTTTCAGTCTCTCTACTGCAGACTTGTGAATGCTATCAATACGCACACTGTTCCCTATCTGGATCCGGGCGTGGGTGGGCACGTTACTGGAAGTATTCAACTTTGCAGACATGCAGTCACATGCCGACTAGACGTATGCGCCTTCACTCAGTACAAGTGAATTAAGCGAAGCCAGACATGTCTAGTTGGAATGTGACGAAGTATGCAAATCCGCATCCTTGCAGTAATATGACCGCAGTCACCACAGAATCTTGACATTACATAAAATGACTGCAAACGTGAATCCCAAGCCTAGACAACCCTTTTTTAAATATGTTTTTAAACATTTCAAAAACTTTCAGGAAGAGTTTACAACAGTTTCCTTATCCACACAGGCAGGATAACAATGACAGGTAACGCCTGTCACAGCTGATGACACTGGATCCACCAATCACAATAGGTGGCTTCACAGCTCCCCCGTCCCTTCACAACGACATTTGCCCACGCTCGTTGGATGTCAAAAGATGGGGTCATTGTGGCTAATGTGCGTGTTTTTTTGTGAAACATGAAGTTATGGTCTAAAAAAGCCACTGTGAACATTGCTCAATTTCTATTTTTTTTTTTATTTTAAATACAATTTGTGATGTGGAAACAAAATTAAAAAAATTTGCCATAGTGTTATATATAAATATATAACACTAAAACTTGATTAGGTTAATTTTCTACTGAGTTTTCTGGATTTTTATTTTTTTTTTCCAATTATTTTGATTATTTGTATTTCTTTTTCTCATACATTGTGGAATGCACTTTGCATCCTTGCAGACCTCCCACTTTTTGTCTTTTAAGGAGCCAAAAAACAAACAAAAAAAACTAATTTTTTCGGCACAATATCCTTTTTAGATGTGGGGGAAGGGAAGTGCCAGCTACCGTTAACATATGTAACACTTGTAGTGATAGGTTTCACAAGCTTTATCTTAATGGGAACTCTGCTGGTTTTTTTTTGTTAGTTTTTTTTATGTTTTAAAAACTAATTTAACCCTTTTTGCAAAAAGCGCTATCTGCAGGCTATATATATTTTGTCGGTTTCACGCGATGCACCCAAGTCTGCGTTCGCCGTCAGGCTTATATAACACAGAATGGCGCTTGCTATTAATGGAGTCATTCTGGAAGAGTTTATAATGAGGGATCATTATGTTCTGCACTAAATATGCAATTGTGACAACATGGTACAGGCGGTATTATACGGTGCCGTGTTTAATGGGGTTGGTATATGAGCCGTGTTCTGTATTTGTGGTTCAGCCTGTGCTATGTGGCCCTTTTGCTCATACAGCGATAACGCACGTGTTTTATCTACTTTTTCTTAAGCCTCTTAAGAGTTTTGCCGTTCCCCATATCATTTGCAGATGCCACTAGAACGTTGCATTCTACAAACCACAGAAGAGCTGTTCCAAAACGCCGGCCATTGCCGCACACCGGGGAAGTCATGGCATGGCCCACATTGCTCCAATGCAAGATTTTACAGAGAAATTGAACATGTTCAATACTATAGTTGATCGTTTTTTGAGGAAACCTGATAAATGTGGACATCACGGTGGCTCAGTGGTTAGAATTACAGCGCTGGGGTCCTAGGTTCAAATCCCACCAAGGACAACATCTGCAAGGAGTTTGTATGTTCTCCCCGTGTTTGTGTGGGTTTCCTCCAGGTTCTCCGGTTTCCTCCCACACTCCAAAGAGATACTGATAGGGAATGTGGATTGTGAGCCCCAATGGGGACAGTGATAATGTCTGTAAAGCGCTGTGGAATTAATGGCACCATATAAGTGAGTAAAATTAAGTTTAAACATGGCCGTCCTTTCAAAAGCAATATGCAAATTGACTCTTCAGAGAAAAAGAGGACTCTATAGCGCCACCTACTGGAAGCAGCAATCTTACAAGTCACAATCGACCCTTTAACGAGCCTTGCAATGTGGCTTAGGATAAAAGCCAAATTAGAATCTCAATTTGCAGACGCAGTGTTTCGGGCTGTTGACCCTCATCAGTGCAAAAAATCCTGAAGTGTGTTGACATTAGTTTCATATTTTGTGTAAGGACGGGATCACAGACACTGGTAGGTGTAGGAAAATAAAGATCACCCATTCCCTGCCATGCACAAAGTCCTGTAGATTTTTCTTAAAGGGGCTGTCTATTTTAGAAACCTTAGGAAATGTCTTCCTTAAAGGGTAACTGTCAGTAGGATCACCTCTCCTAAGTCATCTATATAGCCATGTAGGTCATAAAAAGTTGAATAAAATGATACCTTGATATCTGCGATCTGATGTCTTATTCCCAAGAAATCCATATTTTTCTTAATATGTAAATGAGATGTTAAGATCTATGGGTCGGACATAGATCTCCCTGAGAATCTGTCTCCAGACTAAAGCTTATTGTAAATGAAAGGGGGTGTTACCAGAGTAAGACATGTAATGATTGACCGTCTGCTCTCCTGATCTACAAGTCTCACATTGGTAACTCTGGAGGCAGATTCTCAGGGAGATCTATGTCTGGCCTATAGATCTTAACAGCTAATTTACATATTAAGAAAAATGTAGATTTCTCTGGAATAAGACATCGGATCGCAGATATGAATATATCATTTTATTCAACTTTCTGTGACCTACATGTCCATGTAGACGGCTTGGGTGGATTTATCTTACTGACAGATTAATTTTGGTATAAGGGGGATTCTCTGTAGTTACTTTCCACTTAACCCAAATGAAATAAGGGTCCTGAACAAAGAGCCACTCACTCTGGTTGGCCTATTCTGTCCCGCATTACACAATCGGCCCATTGACATAAATGAGAACTATGTAATGCTTAGTTTCTCTTTTGGTGGCAATGAAAGGAAATTGAACACATCCTGGTAGATTTCCTCATACATAACAGTAAATCATTGTGATCAGTTTGTCAGGTGTACTTCCAAACTTCGTGGGTGGGCTGCCCAGAAGGTTAGGGAGTGTGGCGCATGCAGCTAATGGAAATTTTTGCAGGTCGCCAAGTCCTTTTAAAAACTCATTTGGATGTTGGTGCTTTTTCTAATGATGGGGCATTCTGGCATTGGGCACAAGAAACCTTCTAGAGCTGCTTGTTTTAGGCGGTTCATAGGGAAGGTTCACACCTTTTGCCAGAGGTTTCCTCTTTTTTTCTTGGGTGTTCCAGAAGCATTGCCAAGTATGTTCTCAAGGGTTCACCCATGGACAAACCCTTTTTATTTTCCAGAGTCTGCCATTTTAAAGTATTGTGGAAGGTGGTTGGAAAGTGACCAAGATGGACCTTGTGCAGAGTTTTTGCAATGGTTGTATGTTAAATAGCTCATTATGTTCGATGATAAGAACTTCTTAATTCAAGGTGAAAAGCCTCTAAAATCAAAAAGCGCCACCTGGATCTTCTGTACGACAGAGATTGGACGGAAATAATAGAAGTTTACCCTGTCCCTCGTGTAACTCGGATGTCACACATTACTTTGGAAAGTTTCAGCCTGGGTTTCATACTCCCACACACTGAATATAAAAATAAACTTGTTAGCTGTATCTGATGGCGTTTATATCTGCCTGGTAAACCTAAAGTGTTTATAGCTGGTCGATTTTAGAAGAGGAATAATGCTTAAAGAAGGTTTACAGGATTCAGAAAAAAACATGGCTGCATTCTTTCCGAAAAGCTCTTCTACGCAAACAACCCTTAATGAGATGCATTACTACCTATGGTGCTGTTTTTGGAAGGACTGTAGCAATGTTTTTCTAGCAATTCTTCCCAAGATGATCGTTCCTTCCTTCAACAATGGGTCAGCGATCAGCCTACGGTACGTCTGTCTCGTGTATGGCCACCTTCAGACCAGTGTGAATCTTTGTGCTACTGGGGAGATGTTCCATGATGCATGTGCCTGGCCGATCCTGCCAATGGTCTGTCTACTTGATCTGGTCATATTTTTTTTTTTTTTCTTTTTTGTAAAACTGTATAACACAGCACTTTTTTTCTTCATTCTCCTTCTGACCATACGAAACCTCATTATGCGCCGTGTACTGTATTGTATTCAGTCGTTACTGTACTTCAGAGTTGCCTTCCTGTTTATGAAGCAGATAGTTGGACTTCCTTCAGCAGACTTCAGATATATACACTATTGTTAGATAATTTTGCCTCATTTTTATATCATTTTTTTTGTGGACTAGATGCTACCAGATGAAAATTTTACACACAGCCAATTCTTTTCAGATGATCTATCATTACTCAGATAAAACAATTGGACAATTTTTAATTGTTCAGCTATTTGACCAGGAACATGTGGCTCTAGGTCAGGGACCAATGATGATGAATACTTTAAGTTTTGGAAAATACCAGTATGTTCTTCTCTTTTCTAGGACTAGTCTTTGCTCCCTTTCTGCATAGGCTCGTCCATATTAGTAATATTTTTGGTCTTCAACAAGTTACTAGGAAGACATCTGTCTGAAGTTTTTATGATGTTCTCCGTGTAGACTTCTAGGTCGCCCACAACCTTGACATTAGCTTTTTTTTTTTTTAAGTCTCTGTTCACATAGTTTTCATACTTTTTACGAAGGGTGAAGGTAGACTTGGGTTATAGGTTGAACTCTGTGGACTTAAAGCTTTCTTCCAGAGGAAGGCAAAAACCCCACGGGGCAGACATTAATCGCTTCATATTGGGGAATAGATTCCTTCCTGACTCCACATACGGCAATCAGACTAGTTCCCTGGATCTATGTCCCATCAAAGAATCTAATGCCTATAACCTGTAATATTATGTATGTTTTTCAAGAAAGGCATTCAGACCTTTTCTTGAATTTTAGTAGTGAATCAACTATAACAACCACCTCATGTGGCAGAGAGATCCATAGTCTCACTGCTCTTACAGTAAAGAATCTCCATCTGCGATTATGATGAAACTTTCCTCCAGGCGTAGAAGATGCCCCCTTGTCCCCGTCGCAAGTCTAAGTGTAAAAAGATCATTCGAACGATCTGTGTACTGTCACGTCATATATTTGTACATTGTAATAAGATTGCCCCTAAGCCTTCGCTTTTCCAAACTGAATAACTCCAAGTTTAATAACTTATCTTGGTATTGTAGTCCACCCATTCCCTAAAAAACGTAGCTGAACTAGAGCCAGTGCAGAGAAGAGCAACTATGTCTTTCTCACACACTGGAGATCAAAATTGTACACTGTATTCTAAGTGAGACCACACTGGTAATTTGGATAGAGGCAAAACTATATTCTCGTCATAAGCAGCTATGTCTCTGTTACTGCATCCCATTATTTTATTTGCCTTGGCAGCAGCTGCCTGACACTGGTCACTAAAGTGGAGTTTGCTGTCCATCTGCCCAAGTCTTTCAGTGACCGTTTTACACAGTGTTACAATTTGGTACATAATTATACATTTGTTTCCTCTGCCCAAATGTATGTCCTTACATTTATCTACATTAAACTTCAATTGCAATTTCTCAGCCCAAGCCTCCAGTATACAGAAATCCATCTGTAATAGTAAATTATCCTCTTCTGTGTTTTTTTACCTTGCAGAGTTTAGTATCAACTGCAAATATTGAAATTCTACTCTCTATGCCCCCTGCAAGGTCATTAATAATAAAAAAAAAAAAAAAAAAAAAAAAAAAAAAAAAAGAGGGCCCAATACTGATCCCTGTGGTGACCCAATCAATGTGTGTTCCATTAATAACCACCCTTTGTTTCGGATCACTGAGCCAGTTGGCAACCCAGTTACACATTTTCCCCTAGTCGCATTATTCTCATTTAATTTTCCAACCTTTTGTGTGGCTCTGTATCAGACGCCATTGAAAAGTCCATAGAAACAACATCCACTGCCTGGTCCAGTGTGGAACGTACCACCTTTTATAGAAGCTGATCAGATTAATTTGACAGGACCGATCCCTCATAAAACCATGTTAATGCTTGGTTATGAGGTTGTTCCATTTTCCTGTTCCACTGTAGGAATTAACGAATGGAATCAGTGATCTGTTGCATCAATTTTGTTAACGCAAGATTGTTCCAGTTAATTACAGTCCATCTAGGTTAATTTAAAAAATATATATATATATATGCATTTTTTTTTTTTCTGCCCCAAAGAACCAAGAAATTGACACCAAATACACCCATAATAATCAACATTTCCCTCTGCATTAAGGATGCAGCGGATCACGGGTTCCGTTTCTGTTCCTAAAACCAGAATGGGTAAACGGAATGTTCGAGCGAACACCGGAAGCTTGGAATTGAAGTGCTTTCACCCATACTCGTATTTCATGGTGGATAGATGACAAAAGTTCAATCACTGATTCAGCTGTAACACATTAACATGATCCCTTCAGCATTACAGTTATTTAAAGGTAGGTGATGCCCTCTTAAAAAAATAAATAAATAAAATAAATTTTAAAAAATTGCGTACTCCTTTGTAGTTAATCACACCTCGGTCCTGGATACAGTATCTGTACAAATAGACTTTGTTTTGTACCCATAAATACCTAGACAATGACAGCATCCAGACTGCTAATTCACACCATGCCTCACAACTAATAGAAAACACCAGTCATGAAGCACATCTTTCCGGACAGTCTGGCAGCCATGACCCTGTAACGTCATTTCGCTAAATTTTGGATTTTCGGTGCCATTGATACTTATAAGGTGTTACCTGGAGATATACTTTGTGATGCCCATATTTTATATTCGTAGACACTAGTTTTAGTCATTGCATTGAACAAATATTACTGCAAATTTTGAAATTCAGATTCTGAATGCCCATGATTTCAGATGCCATCTTTCATTGTTACTGTATTTCCTCCATCCCTCATCTATATGAAACCTCTTTATAGGACCACCTTTTTGACAATACCCACTCCTGAACTAGACCAGAGCATATAAGCCCATTACCCACCCCTTCAAATAAAATACTTCACTGACCCCCCCCCCCCCCCTCATGTTTTAAGATCATAGACTGAGCTGCAAGTACCCCTTATTGGGATGGTATGTGCCCCCTGGTGTACTTGTACCACAGATTGAGAACCTAAGATCTAGATGACATTTAATGGCTTATTTATGATGAGGCTCACCAGTTGAGGTGGATCCTCTCAACCTTTGGTCCACGAGGGTATACAGGCCCCGGGCGGCAATGCAGGAAGGCAAGTGGGCAGCGAGGACTGTAAATGCTCAAAAGGAATCTTCGGATCATCAGGATGGATAAAGTAGAACCCAGCAGGGATGAATGCAAGCAAAAAACAGCACAGATGGTGAAGCACACCAAACCTAAAACTAGGCGTCTTAATCCCAAGACGTGTGTGTGCAATGGGCCCTTTAATGGGTCTAGGGAGAAGATGTCATTGATCCACGCTGGGCAAATTACAAAATACAATGTGGTAAATAGGCTGGAGAAAAAAAAAAATAACAATTGGGTCCTATCTGTCAAACATTTAAAATTAGGAATAGCAGAGTACACTAACCTGATGCATAGGCTTATGCGTTTGAGTGTTGTTCAGCTGCTGCGGATCCACGGGTCGCCAGTCCAATTGCAATAAAGATCAGGAAAAATTTGTGGGCTTATTCTCACGATTGATTATTGAAGAAGGTGAAATAGACATGCGTTTTTTTTCTGACTCGATTCAAAGTATAATGCACTTCTTTCCTGAGGAAGAAGTGTAATATACTTCGAAACACATCAAATAAAACTGCTTGTCTTTTTAACCTTCTGAAATTGGCATCTTCAATAATCAGCAGTGAGAACAAGTCCTCAAATTTTTTCCTGGTCTTTTTTTTTTTTAAAACCTGATGTGGAGCACAACAGAGGGCAGTGGACCCAGGGGAAGGAAGCAGAGACTGGGATGCAACTGTACAAAAACTATCATCCAACTAAAAAAAATTGTCGAGATGAATTTTTGCATCTAAAGTTGGCCATACGCATTAGCTAGATATAGATTGTTGAATGAACAATTGTTGCGTAACCACATCCATGTACGTTTAGTCCATTTTGGACTTTACAGTTCAAAATATCCATACATATTCAATGACGCCAAGTGAAGAACATTGTTCTTATGAAAGATCTTTTCAACCACAAAAGTTGTTTTGTCCTGTCTGGTGGAAGAAAATGTTAAACTCGGGTAGGTGACAACTGCGTGTTCTTTATGATTTAAATAATCCATTTTTATCATCTTAAATGCCAAGGTTCCTTTAAAAATGAGTGGAGTTGAAAGGGGGGGACGGGACATTTTTTTCCCACTATTTTAAAGCGAGCGGTAGATAGGAGATAAAATGGGATAATTTGCAGCTTTCATAAATTATATTACGTTTGTCATACTTTGTGCTGTCTCACCAACACCTCTAGTTCACAGAGAGGCCCTTCCTGTTTTTACAGACCCCCACGTGCCAGAACAGCAGGGGTCAGACCCTTTCCTGTTCTAGAAAAAAAAAAAAAGGAATCCAGTTAATTTCAAAAAGGGGTTTCCCAAGATTCTGCAATAACAAATGCAACAGGTCACCGAGAGTGCTCAGTATCTCATCATACATTACCTGGTTCCCAACCCTGACCTGAACTCCTAACCCTAACCTGACACAATAACTGGCCATATATAGACCCCTTATAATTGTCAATATCTGTGTATGTATAAATTGCATTTTAAGCATAAACTAGGAGGGGATTTTACATAAAGGAAAATGTCAAGGTAAAGTTCCTTCTAGTTATGGCCTACAAAAATACAAGCTAAACTACTCTGTAAATAATAGAAAATATAGCTTTATAGCACTTGGAGCACGAAATTCATTGTATTTAATAATCTTTATTTTTATATAGCACCAACATATTCCACAGCGCTTTACATATATAATTGTATTTCACAAAAGCTACTTTCCTTGGTGACTGATAATTGGCTCATAGACTTTACACTGAGTCATTCTTCATATGTTCTTCAGTCTCTGGGCAAATGTGTTCAACTAAGCACTGTTCTCATTCTTTATAGCAATCGATGAAGGTCTACATAGGCCCAGTGATCAAAACATGTAAAAAAAAATTGTGAAATTTTGACTTCATGCTGCCACCACTAGGGGGAGCCTAGTGCATACAGCTGTATTATTGTGTTCAATGAATATACTGTATGCATTTATCTCCCTGTCTTTGTACAGTTTTATTGAACACCTGTGTTCAGTTTTTGTTTTTTAGATTTTTTTTTTTTTTTTTTAAAGTAACAAACCAAACGGGATAGTGATTTTGTGTATTTATTTTTTGAGATTTTGTTTGTCAATTATTATTCTCTGCATTTTGGACTTAAATTGGAAAATATATAATTTTATAATTTTTATTTATCTTTTAAATGTAACTGGTTAAAAAAATTAGTGTTTTTTTTTTTTTTTTTCTCGTGACTGATCTCTAAATTCTAAACACCCAATGGGGAGATTGTCAGACTCTTTAGATCGGTTACATCACGGTGGATTAAACACTGTATTATAAGGACAATGTAAAATCTTTTTAGTAGTTGACATTGCAGCCGAGGGAGAGTGCTAAACGCCGGTCTCTGCATTGCCTTTTGGGTCTGTGGCGCACATGCTGGCCGGGCGCCAGGTTGTAAACCTTGACTGTGATTCCTCATGGTAGGTGCTGCATAGTGTCCAGGAAATTTATCTTTACCTTTCTTTTTCCCTTGGCTGGTTCCTGTGTGGCCTGTAGCTTTGTTAATCAGCAGGCCTCCCAAGTGTGTCAAGATTGCTGGCTTCTTACCTTTTATAGCCAGTGGTTTCCGGACTGGTATAAATACCTCCACAGCCCGACCTGCCTGCTCCCTCTTCACTTCACTGCTTACCTAATTGGTTTGAGCTATATGTAGTAACATTGGCCTCCTCTGCGCACTTAACTGTTCCTCTTCCTCCTTACGCTCTTGTTTATTTTTGTTGTTCTTCAGTTTCTTTTCTTTTATGCAGTTTCATTTTTTTATTTTATTTTGGAATTCGGATTGCCATACATTTCCTATTGGTTATAATATTTTTCTTTTTTTATTCTTTTTTTTTTTTTTTTTTTTTTTTTTTTTTAAATGGCCATTTTTATAAAAATTAAAAATGACTGACTTTTTTTTTTTTTAAATTTATATTTAGTCGCAGCCTTTTTTAATTTTAGACTCTTGTCTCCTTTAATGTCCTTAGACTACATTGTCCTGAGATAGGTAGACAAGCATTGAAGTTCATGTGGATGTTCTAAGCTGCAGTACCAGTAATGACCCATGATCAAGAGTGGTGCTGTTTACTCGAAGAAAGCAGTTGTTGTTCTCATCCCAGTAAACCCTTTTCTAATGTGCCTTAAAGGGGTTTTCCCACAAACAAAAGTTTTTAGTTTAATCAGTAGATCTTGGAATAATAATAATTTCCACAATTGGATGTGTTTTAAATAAAATGTTCCTGTGCTGAGATAATCTTATAAATGTGCCCCTGCTGTGTACTGTGTAATGGCTGTGTCTGACCGTACAGGAACATGGTCTGATCATACCACAGCTCCTGGGCAGGGGAGGAAGCAAAAGAGTATACAGACATTACAGCACAGGATCACAGCTGATTCTTTCTGTGAGGTAAAGCATTTCCCTGCCTGCTTTTGAACAATCAGCTGTGATCCCCTGCTGTAATGTCTGTATACTCGTTTCCTTCCTCCCCTGCCCGGTTGCATGGATTTATATGGTGTGACCAAGTTGTCAAGCACTTGACAACCCACATTCGGAAATGCATGTGAAGAACGCTTCTGCATCATGGGCTCATAGCCTTAGGGTCATCCTTTCTCTTCTCTTCCAAATAAACAGCGCCACCCTTGCTTATTGGCTGTTACTGGTATTGCAGCTTATCAGAGTGCACTTGAACGCCAAAGCTTGTTTACCTCTTCATGACAACATGGGCCCTGTACGTTGGATCAGTGGAGACCTCTGCTGGTGAAGAGATGCCTAACGGTTTTTGACTTGACTGGACAAAAAAAAAAAGTGTATTCATATTCTCTCACTTCTGTTACTTCTGTCATTGCCAGAACTAATTGGTAATAAATTAAACTAAGCAGCAGATTTGTTTATGCGCTATGGTCATTAGTGGGTGAGACTGCGCTGCTGGAATGACCGCTCGGAGCGAGGTCTCTGCTCTCACAACTGTTCCCACTGCCTGGAGGCACTCGTGCCCCTGATGGGACGGGCAATCCATATGCTGTGCCATGTAAACAAACGTCACAGGTCGTTAGCACCCGCGCAATTACAGTTCTCTGTACAGATATCGCAGACCATGCACATAATGCATTTAGTTGCATTAATTCCGTCACTCGCCAATTCCTTCTCCAACAACACAACCGGATTTTTTTTTTTTTTAAAAAGGGATGTACGTTCATATTGTAGAGTGACATTTTCCTTTATAGGAGGAATGGTCATGGATTTTGCAGTCATAACCCAGCGGAGCTGTTTGCATTAAAGGGTTAAAGGATTACCACTGAGACTCTTTAATTCCATTACAGAGAGGGCTCTGCTAAATTTCCCCGGCTGCATCTGGGAAGCTGTGTATGATGTAATGCTCCAAACAGCTGGATAATGGAGGATCGCGCAGAGCGGCCACATCACAGCCTGGGTGTTATCATAGTGCAGAGGAACAGGCGCCACCGTCCTCCTGAGCATAAAAAGCAAAAAAAATATTACACGACTTAAAAAAAACTGTGAAAAGCTGCAACTGATGTGCAAAACAAAACCTTCAACAGTATCCATATAGGTGTTTCTATGGTGTTGTATTGTCTATCTTTTGGGGATCAAAACTATAGATAAATTAAAGGGGTTTCCAGGGTTAAGATCTCAATCCGACACCCATTTTCCCCCCATCTGATCAGCTGTGATCGGCCGTGCCCCCCCCCCACACACACACACACACACACACACACACACACACACACACACACACACACACACACACACACACACACACACACACACACTGATCAGCTGTGGTCAGCTTCGGGCTGTGTGCCCACGATGCATTTTTTAAGCGCTTTTGCAGCAGTAATTCCGCTGCAGAAACACTTAAACGCATGGTAGAAGGCCTGCCATGTTCCCTAATGATAATCCGCATGTGCTCTGCACATGCTGCGGAAATTTCCGCTGCGGATTATCATTGCGGAAAAAAACCCGCAGCACTACCAATTATTTTGCGGAAGCGCTGCATTTTCGCTGCCATTGACTTGCATTGGAACGCATGGAATCCGCATCACTGCATCTGTACATGAGGAATCCAAGCGTTTCAATGTGCGGATGGTACCCGGGTCTGGAGGAGAGAAGACTCTCCTCCAGACCCGGGTACCATGGTACCTGTAAAAAAAAAAAAAAGAATAAAATAAATATTATACTTGCCTTCTGATGGCCCGCGGTGTGCCGGGCTTCGCTTGCCAGCAGATCGCAGTGGACTCAAGGCCCTTCGCTGACGTCATTTAGTCATGTGACGGCAGGTCCTTCAGTGTAGTGTACCGCTAGCTGCCAGCAAGCCAGGACGGAGCAAATAAAGACTCCGGGGGCCATTAGAAGGTAAGTATAGATTTATTTTTTTATTTTTCACCATTTTTTCGGTCACACTATATAAATCCATGCCGTTTGCATTTCTGCATCGTGGGCACATAGCCTCTGGGTCGGCCAGACGTAAGGAAGCTGAACAGCACAGCTCCGTTCACTGTGTAGTGGCCATTCCTGGGTACTGCAAAGCAGCTATTATCTATAATATAATCGGCTAAGCGTCCCTCTGTCTGAAGCCTCTATAGACTTCGCATGCGTGACGTGCAGTCTGGCTCCAGACAGAAGAGCGCATCCAGTCGTTACAGGTAAGAGGAGTGTATGGCGCTGGAGATCGCGGTATGCGTAGACACTGAACGCATACCGCGATCTCCGGCGCCGTACTTGCCTGACTGAGAGGAGCGTTGCCGCGCGCCTCTCTTCTGGCCGGAGACCAAGGTAGGAGTGAGGTGTTGGATCGGCGCATGCGCATAGCGCTATCCGGCGCCATTTCACTGAAGATACATTTTCAGTGTGTCTTCAGCAAAATGGCGCCGGACAGCGCGGTGCTCCGGCGCCACACTCCTCCCCCGGCCTCCGGCAGAGCAGGACACAGAAGCGCTGGAGCACAGAGAAGAAAGGGGAGTGTTTATTTTTGTATGTGTGTACAGCGTGAAAGGCATGAGTGGGCCATACATACCAGAATTGTGGGGTGAGGGGTACCACACATATCATTATTGGGGGGTGAGGGGTGCCACGCATACCGGGATAGAATGGTGGGGACAGGAGGGATAGAATGGTGGGGACAGGAGGGGGGGCAGCACAAATACCAGGATGGGGGCAGCACATACCAGCATGGGAGACCATATACCAGTAAAAATGCTCGCCACCTGGGCGAAGAACGGGTTCAATAGCTAGTATTCACTATGATGGGAGCTGTACTGCAGTACCCTGGAACGTCCACTGCATGATAAAGGGAGCTGTGCTGTTGGGCTCTATTTGCTGTGCATATCCAGCTCCTGACAGCTGAAAGCAGCTAATTGGTGCCAGGTGTCAAACCTCCACCCATCTTGTATTAATGACCTATTCTACAGATTATCAATATCTTAAACGCGGGAAAAACCCTTTTAATTAGTTTTTCAGTAGCTGTTGTGACCCATCTGTTGCTATTATAGCCTAAGGGTGGCTGATGCCACTGTTCATTCAACATTTGCTTTGGGAGTTTTTTTGCTAGCGTATGCAAAAAAAAAAAAAAAAAAAAAGAAAAAGATTTTAATGATCTAAAGCTTTCACTTTAGAGTCAATAGTAAAAGTCGGCGACAAAAACATAAAACATAATGTGCTATGGACAAAAGTTTAAACTCGCATACCCCGTCTTGGAGTGGGGGAATATGACTAATAGTGAAATATTATATCAAATACTTAGTGGTATTCTCAAGTTTGGAAATTATTCCCTATTCATTGGATAGAGGATAATTTCCCCACTAAACCTTCTACCGGGGCTATGTTGACCCCAGTGTGAATGGAGGACAGGTCGATCTTGCGCACTGCCGTTCCCTTCATTTTAATGGGAGTTCCGAAGACCAGCCGAGCACAACGTTCAGACATTTCCAGCCGTACAATAAATGGAGCACTTAGTGTTCCCTATCTAACTGCTTTTTTCAATCCTCTTTTTTTTTTTTTTTTTTTTTTTACTACCTTTTTGATTCTCTGTTTGTGAATCTCCATACATGCTGGGATACTCAAACAAAGCGTGATCAGGGGGCGGGAGCTCCTGATCCCCCCCCCCCCCCTCCCTAAAATGAGGCATCGGTGACTCTCGTTTCAGGGGCTGGACTAGTGCCAGTGCGATGTGCACAATGACAGCGCACGCTCTGTTGCAGTGATGAGCCGACAACAGCGTGCCTTGTCAGAATACCCAGTGTGCAGAGACCAGTGTCGCCCTGCAAGTGATGTCATTGGTGTCTGCACGCCGGGAATTCTGAAAATGTGTTGTTGCCAGCTCTTTACTCCTGATCTGAGCTAGCAACAGAGAGCGCACTGTCATTGTGCACATCAAGCTGTGTACGTCGCGCTGGGACTAGCCCAGTCCCAAGACGAGTGTCAATGATAACGCCTTGTTTTAGGGAGGGGGCAGGGGCTGAGGCACTTATCGCACTGAAAACAAAAGGATCGAGTGTTGAAGTTCCAACTACCCAATTCTTCTCTTCCCTGACGTAATTTATCAGCAGAGAGTCGGGAATCCCTCATACAGAGTCGATGGTTGGCTTGTTTGGACAGCTAATAAGATGACATTTTTATGTTCAGCCAATCATCCTAGATCACCTGTAATCTTACAATACCATCTTGTATTTTTACTATGCAATAATTAATAATATTTAATAATCTGTCACCAGTCAGGTCTCTTTAATTATATTGAATTTTCATGTCTTTAGGGCACCAGTAGTTAATACGAATTCTGCATAAATTAGGAACTTTTGCTCACCAGTTTCCAGCCTTCCCCTAAAGACTTTTAATTAGCCGTCCCAACCGGATTAATATTCTGCTTGCACCAGGACCATTAGCCTCTGTTCTGTACTTTACTGCATGGATGCTTTTTCCAGCGCTCCCCCTACATCACAGCCAATATAGTCAGGAGGTGCAAACCTAATGGTCTGGAGTACGAGTATGTATTTACTATGCACGGATCATGAGAACAGAACTCTGCTCTTGGTTTTCATTGCTGTGAAGGGTTTGAATCCTTTTTTCTTTAATGTGTTAACTATAAAGCATTGGAATTTTATACTTTTAAGGACTAAATGATTCATTTACCTGGCTTTAGTTGAGAAGAGAGAAGTGAAATAATTGGCTTTAGCGTCCCTCCGGCGGTTCACGTGTCTATTTTTCCATTGGCGCTGTTATTTATTCAAGAAAATGTTTTTGCAACTCTGAACTGTATAAATGCCCCGTTTCCGTCTCTTCATGCAGGTGGGAATAAGTCATGTGTCTACGGCTTGCTTTGACGGCTTATCCCCAGCTTTATAAACGGCTACTGTTGGATAGTGCTTGTAAATACAGGCAATTTTGCAATTTACTGCTTATTAAAACTTTCAGCCGTTCTTGACATATTAACACTTTTTGCTTATAGACCGACCGCCGCTGCTGGACAGCAGAACATGTGCAGTGCTTACAAGCTTTTTTTTTTTCTATTGAGCTTATAAGCCCTGTTTTGAAGCTGGTGGGGTTGCTGGAACGTGTGGTTATCTCCTCACCCCGGCCAGCTTCAGTGCAGCGCTTATAAGCAAGACAGTGGCGGTCGGTCTCCTAGGCAACGAGATGTTTTAATCCTGTTCTTGTGATGAGCAGCAAAGGTAAATGGCAGCTGCTTATCTCCAGCCCACCATCGGCGTGGTGGAGGGCCACGGTCGTGTCACCATTATCTTACATCCATCTTACCCTTAGAGCAACAATGTGATCGATGACTTCACTTCAGCTACAGCGCTCATTGTAGTCCAAATAAGGTTGTGTTCACATTGGGTTTTGCAAATACATTTATGTCAGCCACATGCAACCTTAAGGCCCTTTCACCCAGAAAATGGCCATTTTGACCTCTGTTGGCATACCTTGAGGCCCACATATGTGCACTAAATGAAAATGTGTGAGGCTGTCCAATTATTTCCGGTGAGACCGTCTGATCATCTGATGTGTGTAGGGGGGGCCTCCCAATTCTCCCCAACAGATATTAGAGGAGAGAAGGATCGGGCTGTTGGTATGTTTTTTTTGTTTATTTTTCACCTCTTCCCATTAAAAACATGTGTATGCTTGGCCAAGCTGAGCACGTGTGTGTGATATATATATATATAAATATAATATAATATAATATAATATGGTGTCTACAAGTAGTATTCAACCCCCTGCAGATTTAGCTGGTTTGATAAGATGCAAATAAGTTAGAGCCTTCAAACTGCAAACGAGAGTAGGTTTTATGAACAGAAGCATAAATCTTACAAACCAAAAAGTTATGTTGCTCAGTTGAATTTTATTAAATTTTAAACCTAAAAGTGTGGGTCAATTATTATACAACCCCTATGTTTAATATTTTGTGGAATAACCCTTGTTTGCAATTACAGCTAATAATCGTCTTTTATAAGACCTGATCAGGCCGGCACAGGTCTGTGGAGTTATCTTGGCCCTCTCCTCCATGCAGATCTTCTCCAAGTTATCTAGGTTCTTTGGGTGTCTCATGTGGACTTTATTCTTGAGCTCCTTCCACAAGTTTTCAATTGGGTTAAGGTCAGGAGCCTGACTAGGCCACTCCAACACCTTGACTTTTTCCCTCTTGAACCAGGCCTTGGTTTTCTTGACTGTGTGCTTTGGGTCGTTGTCTTGTTGGAAGATGAAATTACGACCCATCTTAAGATCCTTGATGGAGGAGCGGAGATTCTTGGCCAAAATCTCCAGGTAGGCCGTGCTATCCATCTTCCCATGGATGCGGACCAGATGGCCAGGCCCCTTGGCTGAGAAACAGCCCCACAGCATGATGCTGCCACCACCATGCTTGACTGTAGGGATGGTATTCTTGGGGTCGTATGCAGTGCCATCCAGTCTCCAAACGTCACGTGTGTGGTTGGCACCAAAGATCTCGATCTTGGTCTCATCAGACCATAGAACCTTGAACCAGTCTGTCTCAGAGTCCTCCAAGTGATCATGAGCAAACTGTAGACGAGCCTTGACATGACGCTTTGATAGTAAAGGTACCTTACGGGCTCGTCTGGAACGGAGACCATTGCGGTGGAGTACGTTACTTATGGTATTGACTGAAACCAATGTCCCCACTGCCATGAGATCTTCCCGGAGCTCCTTCCTTGTTGTCCTTGGGTTAGCCTTGACTCTTCGGACAAGCCTGGCCTCGGCACGGGAGGACACTTTCAAAGGCTGTCCAGGCCGTGGAAGGCTAACAGTAGTTCCATAAGCCTTCCACTTACGGATGATGCTCCCAACAGTGGAGACAGGTAGGCCCAACTCCTTGGAAAGGGTTTTGTACCCCTTGCCAGCCTTGTGACCCTCCATGATCTTGTCTCTGATGGCCTTGGAATGCTCCTTTGTCTTTCCCATGTTGACCATGTCTGAGTGCTGTTCACAAGTTTGGGGAGGGTCTTAAATAGTCAGAAAAGGCTGGCAAAAGAGATCTTTAATCCACACATGTGAAGCTCATTATTCTTGGTGCCTGAACTACTTCTTAATACTTTAGGGGGACCAAACAGAATTCTTGTGGTTTGAATAATAAATGACACTCTGAATTAACTTTTAACGTTTTAAAAAAAGAAAAAAAAAAAAACCAAAATTTGCTGCAGTGCATTTCCCACTTCCAGGCTGATCTACAGTACAAATGTCACAATGCCAAGTTAATTCCGCATGTGTCAACCAGCTAAATCTGCAGGGGGTTGAATACTACTTGTAGGCACTGTGTGTATGTCTGTCTATCTATCTATCTATCTATCTATCTATCTATCTATCTATCTATCTATCTATCTATCTATCTATCTATCGAGCCAAGACAGGTAGCAGACTTATTGTTCAGCAGACTATCTCGAGTATCTGGCCGGCCTTGGCATGAGCGTGATGGGAGCAGGGCCCTTTTTATCTCTTGAGCAAGAGACTGACTTTATCAGGTAAGACTCTAGTACTCCTCTCTGATGAGACAATTTTGCATATTTAATTTCTCTGAGGAGCATTGCATGGCCTATAAGTCTCCTTACACTGACATGCCAGCCCATGCTTGTCACTCTCCACAAGGAGAAATGTTACCTCTTAGATACCAGTTTGGATCACGCAAATTTTTAGAGCAGATTGCTGCCCATTGGGAACTTCGCCTTGTTGTTAGTGCCTTCCTTTTACTTTACCCTTGCCGTGCTTATACCAGTATATTGTGAAGTGCGTTGTCACGATGTAGTAGTGAAACATCGTTATGGTATGTCGTCATCTTGCTTTACAAGACTGCTCCAAAAAGAAGTGGGTGCGTCATCTCTGATGGCTTGTCTATAATCTTCAGACTGACATGTGATTCTTCCATCACGAGCTGTGTGAGTATTCATCTTTTGGGTTGGAGGTTCGTACCACACTAGAAAGTTAAAATAAAGGTCAGTTTAATAAACTTTTCGTGCTGGCCTGACAGTGGAGCCTCTGATCCCAATATCAAATTTACTGTGGGTTTAGGAAGTGGATAGGTCTAGACACGCCGAAGATTATCCATCCAACTGTCAAGATTTGCATCCGCGTGCCAATAATACCCAAAGTTAGCATGTGGCTAATATTAAACTTTACAAGAGAACCGGTCACCAGGTCAGAAATCGCCAGTTTTCGATCTTATTATTATTCCAGTTGTTCCCCTGAGTTTTCCGTTTTTTATATAGTGATTTTTTTTTTCTGATCTTAACGGAAGGGACGTGGCTGCCGTATAACAAATAAAAAAAAAAAAAAAAAAACAGAAATCATATAAGATGGAGAAATGTTAAAGTGCGGGCTCATGACTGATCATTACCTGAACTGGACTAATATTTATTTAATGACCACAAGCGGAGACCTTGAAAATAGTTTGCAGCTTTCTACTATGCTTTGTATATTGCTCGCTTTCTTATAGTTTCCATTATGTCTTTAAGATGATTGATTCAGACTTTATGCTTTAAAAGAATTTTGGCTACTTTTAAAAACCGCTATCGGGAATTTTGTGTGCAAATTAATGATATGACCATAACATGTTATTGACCTCCATTCCCCTTCTATAGGGTCCCATCTAAAGCTTGACTCCCTTTTATTGGGACTTTAGTTATTCGTGTCTTCATAGATGGCTATTGTTGTATAGTACTTATAAAAATAATCACTTTTGCAATTTACTGTATTATTAAATTTCTTGGCCTTTATTAATTATAATTTTTTTTTTGTTTACAAATTGTTGCCTAGGTGACCGATCACCACTGCTGTCCAGCGGTGGTGGCTGTACATGAACGGTTCTTAGAAGCTCTTTTCTGTTACGCTTGTAAGCACTGCTTTGAAGCTGTCTGGCACTGTTAGAGCGCACACTTATCTCCTAACCCAGGCCAGCTTGAGTGTAGTGTTTTCAGGCTTAAGGCCCCGTCACACTTAGCGACGCTACAGCGATCCCGACAACGATACGACCTGGCAGGGATCGTTGCTGCGTCGCTATGTGGTCGCTGGTGAGATGTCAAACAGTCAGATCTTCCCAACAACGCAGCAACGATACGGCGACCTGTATAACGATGTCGGCGGTCTTTGGGACCCTGTCACATAGCAGCTACTCTGACGATTCAGACATCGATGAGGGACGACTTCTCAGTTCTGAGTCGCCAACGAGGTCGTTGGTAAGGTGTCATACACAGCGATGCATGCTACCCAGCGGGGCCTCAACGATCAAAAAATGGTCCAAGCCATTTCGACGCGACCAGCGATCTCACAGCAGGGGCCTGGTCGCTGCTAAGTGTCACACGTAGCGACATCGCTGCTGAGGTCGCTGTTGCATCACAAAACTTGTGACTCAGCAGCGATCTCGCTTAGTGTGAGGGGGGCTTTAGTCGGCATCGGTGGTCGGTCGCTTAGGCAACCTGCTGTAAGCAAAAGAAAAGTGTTACTATCTTGACTCTGACTTCTGTAGCTTCAATTGCAAGATACAACTACCATTATTTACATGATAGTAGCAAAAAAAAAAGGAGACTTGGTTGTCTGAAGTCTCCTTTTTTTTGGAGGGGGGGGGGGGGTGGGAGAAGGCTCCTAGGCCTGGTACGAATACATTAGAGCGTCTCAAAATGTAAGTGTGAACCTAAACCTTACATTCTCATAGGCTGTTCGGTTTCATTACCATGGCCGTGCTTGCATTGGGTGTACAAAATGCATTTTGCTGAATGAATTGTATAAGAACAAGTGATTTTAAAGTAAAAGTAATGGCCCGAAGGCTGGAAAGTGAAGAGGTCAATGAGGAAGCCTCAGTTCCAGGAAACGTAAATGGGATTGGACTCTTGTAAAATACAGTAATGTGCTGAATAATATCAGCATTTAAGGACGGTGTCAGCAGCCGCTCGGTACCCTTGAACTACTCTAAAAGCAGCGATGGCAGTTTTACTTTTTCCATAAAGTGCAGCAGTATAATTATCACCAAATAGCAAGTTTAAATCGTATTTAAGAGATTTCACGATTCCTATACAGACTATGGTCAGTCAGTACGGCTGGTCGTTGTACACGGTGCTTAAAGGGAATGTGTCATCTAAATATGACTTTTGTGTTTAAATGTGTTTTTAAAAAAATGTGGTTCTCCTTCCTCACCTACCACTTATTCCACTTAGGCTATTTTAGATCCACACTCCCTTTTTTTTTTTTTTTTCTACAGAAGACTTTTCAGAATTCTCATTATCCTCACAGGCAGGATTACAATCACAAGTAACACTTTTATTCACAGTAGTCAATGTCGCAGCTCTGCGCTCACCCCCCCACCCCACTTTCCTTCACAAATGACCTTATATCACACGCTCATTAGATACTTCAGTACAAAAGATGGGGGTCAGCGTCCGTCTATTGCTGCTAATGTACATGTGAATTTCCTGAAAGAGCAGGAAGTAGGAGTCTGGAATAGCTCCAGTGGCCGATGTGAACATAGCAAGTATTCTATTTTTTTAAAATTTAATACAGATTGTGGTAAGGAAAATGAAATAAAGCATTACCATAAATTTTGTTTAGATCGTTTTGGGTTTTTTCCTTCCGGTTTGCAGCAAGTCGCCTTTAAAAGAAAAATGTAATATAATCTTGGCATTTTGAAGAAGAAGAAAAACAAAAAACTATTAATTGAGGCGAAAACAATAATAGTTGTTTGATTGGGAGAAATTTATTTTCAAATCAATACTTTATAAGCCACAACAGCTTTCTATTATTGTGTTGTTGGTCTGATTGGGAAATCTTTACTAACAAATTGACATGCATCACAAAGAGATTTTTGCATACAGTAGTATGTGCTATATGTTTATTAGAATTTGCAACTTTTGTTTAGATGTCCCCGTTTGTTTTTGTGTTTTTTTTAAATTTAGGGTATATTCTTTCAGAACTGACAGTGTGGATTTTCTGCAGCATAAAATCAGCAGCGAAATCCTTGGTGCATAAAATCAAGCACTTTTTTTTTTTTTTTTTTTTTTTTTTTGTTCTTGCGGATTTTCCTTTGTATCAGATGAAATCTACAGTTAAAATTCACAGCTCAACTCCTTCCCAACATCTGCTGAACATGTATGGAGTGTGTCGTGTGCGCCATACCCAGCAGATGGCAGCTGTATTACACAGCCGACATCTTCCTATAACCGCAGCGACCGGAGCTTGCTCTGATCACTGCTGTTAAATTATGCTGCATAATTTAAAACGCATGCCATTTTGAGCACCTGTCAGACCACTCACTCGTCCAGGAGATTGCAGAGTGTCATGGCAGCCAAGGGCCTGCGGAAGGCTGAGCAAAACTGTGACTGTAGCTATATACTACAATACGATGGTGTTGGAGTGTATGGAACCAGCAATCAGAGATCACAGGTTCATGTCTCTATGAAGACTTTTAAACTTTTTTTTCACGATATGACATTTAGAAAATTACTCTACAAAAAAAAGCAGCACCTCAGGTCAGTTACTGCTGCAGGTTTTTTTTTTTTGTTTTTTGTTTTTTTTTTTACTAAATCCTTTAAGTTTCTTTCTTGTGGGTACACACCCTAAAATTATTGGATTACACATTACAAAAAAAAAATGCATAAAAATCTAATATAGGCTACTAAGTATCTGTTAAAATTGCTAACATTTCTTAGTATTTAACATTAGTTATCCTTCTACATTTCTGGGTGTGATTTTTTTTTTTTTTTTTTTTTACTTCTAAATTTGCAAGAACTTGTAAAGAATTGTGATTTACTGTAATTTCTTCTAATTCTTTCTTCATGTGCTAAAAAAACTGACCAACATTTTTTTTTAATTTTTTTATTTTTTCACATTGTTGAAAATGAGTGCGGGCTTGACTGCTCATTTTTGTTGGTATACTAATTAGAAGTTCAGTATTCCCAGTGTGGTCCAGGGAGAAAGTGGCTAATTGTTTGGTGCTTTTGCTAATGTGCCACATGATCTCATTGTAAATACTTGTTATTATGACTTTAGCACATCATTGTTGTATAACACATTGACTAAAATAATCTATTTTTTTTTTCTGCCACAGTTACCAATTACAACAATGTGTTAGACGCAAATTCTGATTCCGATGATGAAGACAAATTACACATAGTGGAAGAGGAAAGTGTTACAGATGCGGCAGATGGCGAGGGCAGTGTGCCAGAAGACGACTTGCCAACCGACCAAACAGTATTAGCAGAAGGCAGCGAAAGTGTGAAGCAAACTTGTTGGGATGATGAAGGTATTCCTCTTAAATGCTTAAAGGGAAAAAAATAAATGTAACTGTGTAAATGTAATCCTGGTGGGCAGTGCGATGTTGTTTTTTTTTGTTTTTTTTTACATTCTGCCTTTTTTCATGCCGCACTGACGGCGTGCTGTCAATTTATACCCAAACTTTTTTTTTTTTTTGCACAACTTCTATATATAACCTTGAATTGCATGAAAGCCAGATTTGCACGCCTTATTGTGCTACAACAAATGACATGAAGTGAACATAAGAGGGTAAAAAGCTGCGCCAAATTTGTAGGCAAGTTATGTAATGGAAGCGATCTGAAACAGATGCAGAACAAAGTCTCCAATCTTTTTTTCTTTGCTTAAGAAATACAAGAAATAAGACATGCAGAACAAAAAGTATCCAATTTTTTTTTCTTTGCTGCAAAAATATTTTTTAGAAAAATAAAGAAGCCACAAAAAACAATGACCTTAACCTTTATTGCTTTTAACTAGTTTAGTAAAATGACAATTTATTCTGAGAACTTTCAAAAATTTGTAGCTGAACATCTAAACCCCCTTTTTCATTAACATATAATATCTAACATGATATGATGTGCCCACCTGTTAAAACAATTCCCTTCTGTGAGACCCTTTTTTTAATAGCAATCTTTCGTCCGTTCCCACGCTCCTTGCCGGTATAAACAGGTGTGTGTGAAGACGGTTAGAGAAAACCACAAAAAATAGTTAAAAAAGAGAATTCTTCCAGGATTTGCCACGGCAATCGATCTGAAATTCTGTAGATCACTCTTCTAGTTCCTCTATGCAGAGCGCACAGGCTGTGGTCTAGGGGAGACACGCGGCTTGATTATCAGATCTCTGCAGTTCCTTACCAAGGGGCCACTCTAGGACCCCAATGTTTCAGGAGAATAGAGCTTAATGTCCAATCATTTTCCATGTCCAATCACTGCTTTAATGTTTATGGTAGCCCTTGGTAGTGGTTGAATGTGACAAGGTGGTCCTCTGATCAGAAAAGGTTGTGCACATCTACTCTCAGAAAACCCTGTCTGTCTCCCCACTTGTTGGCTGCCCCGTACATTATAGCTGTGACCTGCAAATCGTTGTGGCACCTTCTGATACTATGTGATTGCTGAAGCCATGTATCTTTGCTTCACTGTTGAAGAAAGTGATTGTCTGCAGCAGTCATGTGTTTGTAGATGGATCATCTGCAGCCCGGCAAACAAAAGATCATCGCGGAGCCGTGGAAAAGCTGCGCTGGAGCTGCAGGGGTCTTAAAGGGACACTGTTAGTGAAGAATGACTGCTCAAACCAAGCTGAGGTGCTTGGTGCGTCTTTGGCGTGTCCAAACATTTAGGTGCACCTTCCTACCTGCTTAGTTTACCTCGACCTCTACCCTTCTCTGGCTCTATAAAGCCAGAGCTGTCAATCAAAGAAGAGGAGGAAGTGGTGTTGAGATAGAAGGGAAAACAAGCAGGTGTGAACATGCTCTTAAACGTTTGGACACACCGGTTACGTCACTCCATGCTGACAGTCCCTTTAACAAGTGAGACTAGCAAAATTTGCAGAATAGCAAAATTGTTCATTCCGACAACACTTTAATATTATTTATATATTAAATGTTTATGTTACATAGATCGGCCAATCTTCGTTTTTTTTTCCGCCTATGAAGCATAGCTCTTCAATGAGAGGCACAACCTTCCTAGAGCTAAAGAATGATTTTTTTTTTTTTTTTTTTTTTTGTGATTTTATGATTTTTTCTTTTTCATGTCACTACTTGCATTAAATATATAAATAAAATCTTAGTTTCCTTACTAACTTCCACAATAGGTTGCCACTTCCTATAAAACAAATCTCTGAATACTGTTAAGGTGACCCTCATCCCGGGGGCTGGAAAATTGACTATACATTTCTTATGTATTGTCACCTTATCTGGTGCCCTCTAGAGATGAGGAAACCCGAATTTAAAAGTTCTGGGTTCGTACCAGATAGTTAATGTCTGTTGTTAAACGCCGAACACTGATGTCTTCCAAAAGTCTATTGCAATGTTTGAAGTTCTGGAGAAAGTCCGTTGCAGCAAGAGAGAGATTTACGGTTTAAAAGTTCAGGTCCTCATTGTTTTCATTGGGGTTCATGTTCTGGTACCAGAACCGAATTTTGGACTTAGGTTCAGGTAGGGTACCAGAACCTGAACTTCCACAGGTCCGCTCATCCCTAGTGCCCTCCTTTTTGCCTTTCTCTACCTCCTCTGCTCAGATTGGCATTCCATTCCTTCTGCCTCCAAGATGGCCGCTGCATCAGTATGCAGAGTGCAGTGTTAAGTCTAAACCACGATTCCACCGCCTTATCTGTGCTGCCACTGCAGCGGCCATCTTGAAAGCAGAAGGAATAGCACACGGATGTGAACATAGGAGGCAACGAAAGTCAAACAGGGGGCACAAGGTAGGATGACCATAGATGAGAAATGTATGGTCCACCAGGCGGATGGTTGCTTAAACAGCAGCACAGGTAAGAAGGCCACCACCGTAATCCTGTACAGGACATACTCATCAACATTGAAATTGCAGCACCAATAAAAAAAAAAAAGTCTTGGAATTATGGAAAGGAAGAATGGATGTTGGTGATATCAAAATAATAAAAAAAAAAATGGAAACACAATTTTCAAAATATCTTTATTTAATCCCCGAACTTAAACAGCTTGGCTGCTATCGATGAGATTACTAATGGTTGTCTGAGTAATGTTCTGCTACTTTGAATGCACTTGGACACGGAAATCATCAAGATCCGCTGTTGACAGCTCCCTTTTGCATTTTCGGATAATTGATGTCCCAGATGTGCTTTACGGGAGTCAAATCCTGAGACTCTGCAGGCCATGGTGGTGCGGTTAGGCCACGTAGACTGCCCATAGTAGCACAAGCAACATATGACCTGGCGTTGAGTGTGAAAAGGCTCCTGGGACATCTTCAAATTATATTTTCTTTGAAACACCATAGCATATCAGAGAAAAAAATATACCTGCCTGCAATCGTGCAACCAGGTTATGATTCATTCTGCTCGTGGTTTGGGCAGCATGAATCCGTTGACCGGTTCCCTTTTGAAGAGAACCTGTCGGGTCCCCTGACTTAGAGTAGCTGCAGTCACACACCACCTGGATGTGATTGACAGTCCTTGCACTGCCCGACTCTTCAATTTTGGTCTTTACAAGCTTTTTTTTCTCCTTGCATATTCAACTTTGATGTAGTCAGTGACCATAAATCAGCTGAGAGGAGTTTACAAAATGACAGAGAAGTGTTACAAACTCTTCTACAAAATGTCATAGCGAGCTGACTGACCAGTTCCTCGTTAACTCGTTGTACAGCCGGCAATAGACTGCAACACAGAGGCTAAAAAAGGCAAGCAAAGCAAAAGTTTTGACGAAACCCAATTGCAAACATGATTTTAAGTCCCAATGGCATGCATTTAAGTGAAAAAATATATATATTTTATCCCAAAAGGTGGCCAACCCCTTTTCCTTTATTACTTTTTTTTATTTGAAAACCTGATTTATTTCAGGTTAACTGAACATGGCACCTTTTTTAGGTGGGCTGCTCTGTGAGAGTATTGCTGTCATAACAACTATTCAACATTGAGTTGGTGTGCATCAAGATTTTCTAGAGTTGGGACTATGGTGTGGTTCTTATGAAAAAAATTACTTTTAAAACCATTTTTTTATTTTTGCTTTGCTAGTAAAATATCAGTGGAGTTTGTTTTAATTTATAGTAGTCTTGCCTTTTAATTTGCCAAAATTCTTGAAAGAAAAAAAAAATTGTTCATGTTTTTATGGAAATGACCAGAGGCTGGGGGTGCAGAGGTAACTGTTACCTCTGTGGTCATCTGCTTGACAGGGACCAAAACCCCTCTGCCAATTAATAAGTATATATGGCACATGGTAGTTGTGAAGGTTCATATACAAATAGACTGTTAATATAGCTCACCAGTGGCCATGTTTAGCCAATTTCAAGTCTGGTCTACTATTAGCAAAGGGAATATAAAGCTATTTTTCGCTAGTTTGGAGTTGCACTTTGAGACCTTTTCCCATGGTGGATGGTTGCCGCTGCCCTTGTATATCAGAGGTCATGCAGAAAATGTAATTGCATTTAAATGGCTTTAACAAATGTGTAAATGCTTTATTTTTAGCTACTTCTAAATCTGTGTCCTGAGCATGGGACTATGAGCTGTGACTAAGAGAGATTTTAGTAACTAAGGACCCAATTCAATTTATTGTCTTTGCGCCTTTTTTTGCTGGAGTAAAAATGGCTGGAATAGTCACTTTTTATGTTTGTGCTTTATGCATTATTTAATTTGCTCCTTTACATAAATTAAATTTTACATAATTACATCTGTTTTCTTTTTTGTTAGGCTAAAACATTTGGAAAGCCAAAAATCATGCTCCCAATGCCAAATTTTTTTTTTTACAATTTGTCCTCCATTACATAAGCGGAGTACAACATATTTCTAATATTCTTGCGTCGTTGAATGCTAATATGTGACTTTTTAAAGGATGTTGTAACTTTTTGCAATGAAAAGGTGAAGGAAAAAACAAGGAGTGCATCTTTAATTTTGCACAAAATTGATCAACCTGCATGTGCCGTTTTGAACAACTTGGTGCACAAAAAAGGCATTAAATACCATAAGAAAAAAGATTTAACATTTAGGGGCATTTGTGGTTTTTTTGTTTTTTTAAATTTTCTTTAAAGGGGCTCTCCAGATTTGTGGTGAAAGACTGCAATCATTTTATGTGACTGCAGAGTTCTGAATCTTTACAGCGTGCACATTGCACACTGTTGGGATTCTCTGGTGCTGGCAGCGACAATGGGTATGCGATTTGCATACTTCTGGCCACATTCTGACTAGACATGCGCGACTTTATTCAATACAAGTGAATTGAGCAATGCCGAGAACGTCTAGTCAGAACATGACCGCATGTATGCAGATCACATACTTGTAGTCACGTGATCGTCCGCTCTCTCGTCGCAGGAAACAGAATCCTGACCGTTTGCAGTGCGCACGCTTTGAGGATTCAAATCTGCAGTCAGATGGTAATTTCAAAAGGTTACATGTCACTCTACTGAGTGAAGGGTGCACGGATAGGATATTACTCCAATATTAATGAAAATGAATCACGGTACTCTGACTGCATGAAAAATAGAAAATCACATAGTAAATGCAGACTTTCAGCACCAACCTTTGCAACCCATTTAAGGCCACGGCCCCACTATCAGTATTCGGTCAGTATTTTTTCTCAGGAGTGGGAGCCAAAACCAGGAGTGGGTGATAAATGCAGAATTGGTGACTTGTTTCTATTATACCTTTTCTCCTCACCTGGTTTTGGCTCCCACTCCTGAGAAAAAATACTGACTGAATACTGACCAAATACTGATAGTGGGGCCGTGGCCTAAGTGTGTTTTAGGCAGGTATGGAGAAAAATGCTGCAAGGTAAGAATGTTTTATAAAATTGAAGTGTGAACAGTTTATTTTCAAAAGTTAACAAGAGGCAAACTAACACTTTTGGCACTCATCATTTATATTTTTGAAAGCATTCTTACTTTGATGCATTAAAAAAAAAAAAAATAGTAAAAAAAAATCTACACACATTTTTTATTAATAATTTTCTATGTTCCTATTTTACAGATGGTGCAGAGGGCAATGAAATCCTGGGGCCTGAAGCTGAACTGGATGATCTAGAATGTGCAGGTACTTGATTATTTGCCAGTTGTTGACATCACAAAACCATTGGGTGTCATAATATGGAGATGTCCTGATTTATATGGAATCTGACTTCTGTATGAAATCAGACTCCCTAAGAAAGTGGAGGCCTCTTAGAAGATCCATTTAGTTTCTCAGGTGTCCTGTGTTTTACCTACTTGCACCTCCCCAAACCTGCAGTCCCCCGTACCCCTCGGATGCCTAGTAGGGAAGAGCATTACGAGCTGCAAGGACCAGAGGGGTAATGCTCTTTACTCTGTATGGTCTGTAATATTTTAGGAAGTGTAATGAAAGGGTTCATATGTACTACTCTTGCCTTATATGTCTATAGCTAAGGGACATGACCTATATAACTGGATGGGGTATGAATACACTGCTTAATTGCTCACTTTTCAGGTCTTGCTATTGTCCCATTTCATGGGTTACCATAAATGAGGAAGAGTAGGGTCCTATGCTCTTCTATTTTTTTCTGTTTCTAATTGCATCTTCCTATTATCACCGCATGATTGACCTGTAGCAATTGTTTTCAAATGATTATTGCTACTGTCATCAGTGTCTGTGTCGATTACTGAAATTCCAACTTTTCCCGTACCAGTCTTTCTTCAGCCGGTGATGAGTTTTTTATTTGAGGACAGGACACACTGCGTGTGTTCATTGCTCAATAGTTTCTCTTCCAACGCCTTTCTGTGCTCTTTACGTTATTTGCATTCATTTAATTAATTCACTCTTCACTTATCTGGTCTTCACAGGGATTCAAACACCCAACCTCTTGCATGGCAGTCGGCAGCTTTAGCATTGAGTCATAAGCTGCAATGCCAAATAAAGGAGAATTTTCTCCACTTGAATGTAACTGGTATTCTTCATTGTAGGCACATTCTACTGGTACATGGAGCTACATCTCTATATACCAGTGCATTTCTATGTACCTGAATTCTAGAGGTAAAATAAGCCAGATCTATCTGTGTGTGTATGTATGTATATATATATATATATGTATGTGTATATATATATTGTAGTTTTATAGGTAAAAAAAAATTAATTACAATAATGACTTTTTTAATGCACTTTTTTTATGAAATAACAGACATATATTTTGGTATTCTGGTTATCGTGACAACCCATAAAATACAATGAACAGATGTTCAGTGATCTGTAAATGGCGTAAAAAGGTGTGTGTATATATGTATGTTTATGTAACCCATAAAAATGTTTTTATAGAAATGTAACACTCATGCTGTGTTCACATGTAAATACAATGTTAATTCTGCTGCTTTTTATCTGCATGTTTTCTGCAGGTGTCCACACCATAAAATGCAATAACTATCTTCTCTTAATCTATAGAAACCTATAGTGAAAAAAACTCCCCAAAAAACGCACATTTCAACTGCGTTTTTGGATGCACAGTGGGCTGGAGTTTTAATGAAATCACAGCCAACACGCCAGCATTTTATGCACACATCCAAAAAAAATGCCGCATTTACGCTGTGTGAACACTGCCTTACTGACGTATTTGGCAACATGGCACTTTATTAACTACAGCTTGTCTCACAAAAAAGGAAGTGAAGCTTGTGTAAAAATTAAAGTTATTGCTGTTATGGATTTTTTGTTCATTCGTTTATAGTTATAAGTCCCAATAGTCCAGGTTACAGCGGGATAGTCCCAGGTGGCCTGCTGAATTTCTCACACTGCCACTATGCCCTCTTTGCCATAATAGAAAGAAATGGCAAATGGGTGTGGCTAGAGGGTGTGGTTAAAGGTGTATTACCATCTCCAAGATCCTATCCCAACATGCAGTAGGTGTAATAATAGTATTAGCAAATACCTCCAAATAGAAATGTAGTATAGTTCTTCTGATTCGCTATGTCTGTTTCCTCATATGCAGGCAATGCAGGACATTGGGTATCCATGGTTACGACCACTAGCAATTTACTGTCACTATATCAGTGGTCATAACCATGGATACCTAAGGTCTTGCAATGCCTGCATATGAGGAAAGAGACATTAATGAATCAGAAAAACAATACCACATCTCTAATTGGAGAGATTTGCTAATAATATTATTATTATTGCACCTACTACATATTGGGATAGGATCTTGGAGATGGGAATACCCCTTTTAAGAGTGTGGCCATTTTTTTTTGTTTGCCATGATGCGCTTCTCTCCGCAATTGTGTTGTTTGAGGAAGGAAGGGTGGGGGGTGGGTTGATCTTACGGACAGACTCCCTTTAACAGCTATATTACTTGGGCCCACTGCTAGGACCCCCGCAGATCATGTCAGTGGGGTATCCCTTGTCCCCTTTCGACTGGAACGGGCACATCTGTGACCTCTTCTCCAGTCGAAGTCAATGTAACTGACAGAGATGGGGGCGTTGAATCGCCTATCCTGGGGATAGGTTAATTTTGGAACATCCCTTTAAATCTACATCCCTTTCATTGGAAGCATTGTGTACAATTTATAAAAACTAGTACAAAGAGAAACTGTAATAAGAGTAGTTGCTCGTAGCAACCAATCCTGGCGCTGCTTTCATTTTCAAAAGGTCCTTAAAAATATGAGACATGAGATTTGATTGGTTGCTATGGGCAAACGTTCTGCTCTCCACTAGTTTTTTTTAAATGTCCACACAAGTAATTAGAAGGCCTGGAACAAGAATAAAAGTCTGATTAATAAGTAGACTTCAAGACCCCGCCACTCATCATACATACACTTTCAGTGAGGGTCATGTCGGCCTTGACATTTCTCTATTAACATGATGATGTGACATGGGACAGGGCTAGAATTGATGTGTTCTCACATATGGCTGTCTTGTCAGACACTCCTAAATTAATGAGGTTTCCCAGTTTCTGTCCACTATTTCTGAAATCACTGGGTGTAATTGATTTATCAGCGATGGCGTCTGTCATAAATCCTGCTCTATCCAAATAATTCACTGGTTTGGCAGTATAGTATATATTGTGATGGAGCTCCAGCAGACAACCGTGTAGAGCATCACCCACTCACATCTATAAATGGCCCCTATATACATCCTTGAGTTTTGCTTTTTTTTTTTTTTTTTTTTTACATTTTTTGGAAGTTTCATGTCGCAGTGGCCGCCCATTTTAGTTCTCACGTGTGATAACACAGCTTTTTTAACTTGTAAATGGTAATCAGATCTGTTGTTGAGGCGCCTTGAAAAGCTGGGTGGGAAATCATATGGGGGTTATAGTAATGGACAGAAGCTGAATAGTATTTTCCAAATTCACTTTCTGATTATTTTCTGCACATGACTATGGGGCGACCATCTTGTCTAATGCTACCAGATCTGCGGTAGGCACATGTACTCTATAAGCTTGTAATATAGACTGGAGATGGTCATTGACTTCTATGGAACTGCCCTGTGACATGTGCCAGGGTCACTGCTCAGGGAGGAGGAGAAGGGCAGCTGTGATCACCTATGGTCAAGGGTAGATCCTGTGTCATCTGCCTTTTCACTGTAATACTGTCAGGGCTGCTTACACTTTTTTTTGTTGGGGTGGGGGGTTGGAGCTGCTCATGCAGGTCATTGTGACTGTAAGGGCTTGAGCACATGGTGCATTTTTGCCTATTTTTTTTTTTAATGTTGAAAAAACACAGTATTTTACATGGTGAATGAGATTTTTGAAATCTCATGCACTTGCTGCTTATTTTTTCCTTGCAGATTTCAACTATCAAAGCCTTTTTCTAAATCTACAACATGTCAATCCTTTCAGCGTTTTTTCAGCATTTTTCACCCATTCAAATTAATGGGGAAAAGACGCAAGTAAGAAGGCATAAAAAACACAGCGGTTTCCCTGCTAAAACTGTTTTTTTTTTTTTTTTGCTGCAGAAAAATCTGCTGCAAATACTCAACGTGTGCACATTGAGTGATTAACTTATTTTACAACTCCCTGTAAATGCTGGTCCGGAGCGGACACAGACGAGGCCCCTGAGCAGCAACCACATACGGGCACTTTGCAGTCCAATACTTATCAGAATGCATAATTCCACTTGCTTTGGAGGTGGTAGTGGGGCCCCTTACCTCTTGGGCCCCTTTGCAATTGCACTAATGGCATATCAGCCCCTGATGCTGGTAATGAGTTCATATCATAGAATCCTAGAATGTTAGAGTTGGAAAGGACCTCCAGGGTCATCGTCTCCAACCCCCTGCTCAATGCTGGATTCACTAAACCATCTCAGACAGATGTCTGTCCAGCCTCTGTGTGAAGACTTCCATTGAAGGAGAACTCACCACCTCTCGTGGCCGCCTATTCCACTCATTGATCACCCTCACTGTCAAAAAGTTTTTTCTAATATCTAATCTGTATCTTCTCCCATTCAGTTTCATTCCATTGCTTCTCGTGTTTCCATGTTCTAATGAGAATAAGGATGATCCCTCTACACTGTGACAGCCCTTCAGATATTTCTAGACAGCTATTAAGTCTCCTCTCGGTCTTCTCTTTTGCAAGCTAAACATTCCCAAATCCTCTAACCCTTCCTCATAGGACATTGTTTGTTGTTATATCACTATATAAAGTTACAGACCGAAATTACTTTTACATACAATACTTATCCTTATGGTTCATAATGGTTTTCCAAAGTGTCTGGTCCATATGAGAAAAAAAAAATGTTGGTTGTCTCAATTTTCTGATAAGTGATCCAGGAGAAAAAGAAGAGAAATCCGAAAATGTTCAAAAATATTTTTTAATCCTGATAGTGACATGTAAAATTGGACGAAAAAAAAATCACCTATGTTCTGTACCTTCTCTGCAAATGTACCCAATGTAAAAAAAAAAGTCTCTATATGGTCAACCCTAATAATCTCTCGTCTTTTCCTAGTACATGGCGATGAATGCGACTCAGATGTAGAAAATGAACAAAACCATGATCCTAATGTGGAAGAGTTCCTCCAGCAAGGTGATACGACTGTCATCTATCCGGAAGCTCCCGAGGATGACCAGAGGCAAGGCACACCCGAGGCTAGTGGCCATGATGAAAACGGTAATTATGCTTCGGAAACTGCTCGTTTTGTGAGTGAATGTTTAACAATGCTTTAAAAAATGCTGGAGGCGTAGTTCTCTATATTATAAAGATCTGATTTTTTCCGTTTCCATTTCTTGGGGATTTTTCCAGACATTATTTAGTATATCTATAGTCGGTGTATCAGCTCTTCTACATTGATAAGTTGTCTCTCTTTTTTTGCTTTTCTCAATGATTGTTTCTGATCTTGTAAGGAAATTTATAAACATCTGTGGACATTTTTGCTATAAAAAAATTAATAATTTTGCTGTAAACATCGAATTAGTAGATAAGGTAGTAATATTCTGCACTCACTCAAACATATGATTGAACATGAAGGACATGGTTGTACAAAGTCCCTCCAAGTTTTGACTCATTCTTTACATTCGCTCTCCAGTGGCGTAGCATGTGTTGCCTTCATCTAGGCCAAGGTAATTTTGCACTTACAGCCCAGTATAGATACCCTTCTAGTGTCCTCTTAAAAAAAAATATATATATATTAATGCCTTTTTTGGAGTGCCCCTTACAAAAGTAATAATTCTACCTTTGTGCCAGATTCCCCGCAAAAAATAGTTTATAATCACCAAATCAATATTGACTGCGTTCTCTTCTCTCTAACACACAAAGCGTGCCAGCACAAGCAGTGCAATGTGGAGACGTCACTGCTCTGGGATGCTGATGTTTTGTAGGTCCACGGCCTGCAGGATGGAGGGTAGTGGGTCACGGAGCCTATGGCTCTCTGCTCTACCGCAGGGTCTAACTGTATTATATATAGTATGTTGACTTTGATATAGTTCAAAGTGGCAATCACCCCGACATCTATGGCATCGGATCAGAATTCTCGGACATATGCACTGCCTGGCATCTTTGATGCTCTACTTGTCTTTGCCCTATGGTCCTAAAAATGATTGGTTTGCAAGTTCTACTCTAACAATATTTATTTTTAGAGCACCATTGATTCCATGCTGCTGTACATGAGAAGGGGTTACATCCCAATTACAAATATAAATTACAGTGAACAAACGAGCAATGACACAGGTACAGAGGGGAGAGGGCCCTGCCCTTGCGGACTTAGTCTACAGGATAATGGGGAAATAGACAGTAGATTTGGGGGTTGGTGGGTTGCGGCACCTCCGGTGGTGGTGAGGAGGCAGTGGGGTTGTTGCAGGCTGTAAGCTTTCTTGAAAAGATGCCTTTTTCAAGTTCCATCCAAAAGTTTTTGAGTGTTGGGGATAATTGGACGTGTTGCGGAACAGAATTCCAGAGTATGGGGGATGCTCGGGAGAAGCCTTAGAGGCGATTGAGTGAGGAACATATAAGTGTGGAGGAGAGAAGGAGGTCTTGAGAGGACCGGAGATTACGTGTTAGAAAGTAACAGGAGATTAGTTCATAGATATATGGAGGAGACAGGTTATAGACTGTTTTGTAGGTCAGTTTCTGTATTTTGAACTGGATACGTTTGGGAATTGGGAGCCAATGAAGGGATTTGCCGAGGGGAGAAGTGGAGGAATAGCGAGGCGAGAGGTGGATTATTCGTGCAGCAGAGTTAAGGACAGACTGGAGAGGTGCTAGAGTGTGAGCTTGGAGGCCACAGAGGAGGATATTGCAGTAGTCGAGGTGGGAGATGATGAGGGCATGTACTAACATCTTAAAAGATTCAGGGTTGAGGAAATGATGGATTCTGGAAACAAGGAGGTGGCATGAGCTTGGATGTGCGGTGTGAAGGAAGGGGCAGAGTCGAGGGTCACTCTGAGACAGGTACAGAGGAGAGCGTGATATCATTTATTACGATAGATTAGAGGCGTTAGGTGAAATGGAGGCAAGATGATGATACTTGGTTAATACTACTCTTGCAGTACTGACTTTACCATCCTCGAAGAATAACATATGCCAGTATGCAATAAATGTCCCAAGAGGGAAAATCTACGTTATTCTTCACAAATGTTCACCTGGCCTCATTTGCATTAAAGTCCTACCGGCTGTGTCTTCTCCGCGCTGGTTAGGAGACGAGACCACTTTGAAGATGCGGAGGCTGCAGAAATTTGTACAGCGGCAATAACCAGTGTTTGAAAATGAAAAGAAATACAAAAAAATCACATGAATTATAATGGAGCCGTGGTTGGTAGAGTCGGCCACAAGGCACAATTTCCAGTAGCAGCTGGAAGCAAGGAATACTTTGTAATAAAACTACAATGACTTACGATCACCATGTGAGGAGAGTGATTGCTGGAAGGAAGAGTTATAACGCCTAACCTCCAGTTTCATCTCTCAAGTCACTAGCTACTTCAGAGGTCAGGTTAACAATGAAATTTTAAGGATGTAAGATTCTCAGATTCCACACACGCCGTAATACCTTCGCAAAGAAAAGATTCCCTGCCCCTTAGATATGCGCTGGTATCACTGGAGCTTTGTCTTGTGATTAAAACCAAATTGAAGAGAGTGGCCGCAGAATGAAGAAACGCAGTCAAATTGTCATCTGGGTCTGATCTGTGACTTCTCTGGTCCCTATTGAATTGGGAAGATGTACGGAGAAGAATTTTTTACATGGGTGTTGCCTTTTCTGCTTTGAAGGGGTAATCCTATTATATACGATGATCATCTGTCCTCAGGATAGATGATACATTTATGATCACTGGGGGTCCAACAGCTAAGACTACTATTGATCACAAGCCCCAAAGTTTCTCTGTGTGATGGTGAGGGGGGTGAACTCACATTTCCACCACACTCTTCACTTCTATGAGACAGGAGGACACAACGGTTTCATCAGTCCCACAAAAGTGAATGGAGCTGTGGTCAAGCAAGTGCATTACCAATCTATTCACACAGGGGATTTCACTGCCCAGAATCAGTGGGGGTCCTAGCGGTTAGACCCCAGCAATCATGCCTTTTAAGGGTAGGTTATACATATGTAATAGGAACACCCCTTTAATTTTTGGCAGGCATATTTTTAATAAATATTTTCATGTTTTTTAACTTTTTTTTTTTTTTTTTTCCAGTAATTTACATTTTCCTTATATATGATACCAACTTGTATATCAGCTTGTAATCTGAGGTTTGTAGAAGATGATGGGAGTTATTGGTTTTCAGCAAGTTTAAAAGTGCCTGGCTTAAAGAGGTTTTCCCATGAACAAAAGTTGATTTTAATCAATAGATCTTTGAATAATAATAATTTTCATAATTTAATTTGTTTAAATAAAATGTTCCTGTGCTGAGATAATCTTATAAATGTGTCCCTGCTGTGTACTGTGTAATGGCTGTGTCTGACCGTACAGGGACATGGTCTGATCATACCACAGCTCCTGGGCAGGAGAAAAGCAAAAGAGTATACAGACATTACAGCACAGGATCACAGCTGATTCTTTCTTGGAAATAAAACATTTTTATAAGGTAAAACATTTCCCTGACTGACTGTTTTTAAACAATCATTTGTGATCCCATGCTGTAATGTCTGTATACTCTTTTGCTTCCTCCCCTGCCCAGGAGCTGTGGTATGATCAGACCATGTCCCTGTGGTCAGACACAGCCATTACACAGTACACAGCAGGGGCACATTTATAAGATTATCTCAGTACAGGAACATTTTATTAAAACACATCCAATTGTGGAACTTATTATTATTCCAAGATCCATTGATTAAAATCAACTTCTGTCCGTGGGAAAACCCCATTAAGCATTCAGACTATGGATGTCCGGTAAAGCAATTTACAATGACTTTCATTTAAAGCGACTCTGTCACCAAATTTCACAATACAAACTTCATACATTATTAAACAGATCTAAAACCTGATGTGTACATACTTTGTAAGGCTGTGTGCCCACGATGCGTTTTTCAATCGTTTTTGCTGCAGAATTTTCCGCAGCGTAAATACTTGGTAAGCCTCCTGCCATGGTCCCCTATGCAATTCCGCACTTTCAATGCCCATGCTGTGGATTTTTCCGCAGCGTTTATGCTGCGCTCAAAAAATCTGCAGCATGTCCATTAATTTTGCGGAAGCGCTGGTTTTTCGCCGCCATTGACTTGCATTAGAACGCGCCAATTTCGCAAGACTGCATCTGTACATGCGTAATTGGCGCGTTCTAATGTGCGGATGGTACCCGGGTGTAGAGGACAGGAGAGTCTCATCCAGACCTGGGTACCATAGAAACTGTAAAAAAAAGAATAAAATAAAAAATAAAGATTATATTCACCTTCCGACGGCCCCCCGTCTCCTTCCTTGTGCTTGCCAGCAGACTGAAGGACCTGCGGTGACGGCAGGTCTTTCAGTGCAGTGTCCCGCGATCAGCTGGCAGCCAGGAAGGAGCGCAGCAACACACGCCGGGCCATCGGAAGGTAAGTATCAAGGTTTATTTTTTTATTTTTAACCATTCTAAAGGTCACACTATATAAATCCATGCTGTTTGCATGGATTTATATAGTGTGACCTAGTTGTCAAGCACTTTCCAGGTGATGCTAAAATCGCTTTGAAAGCGCTTGTCAATCCGCATGCGGAAACGCATGTATTACGCAGGAAAAACGCATGTACAATCTGCATGCGTTTTTTCTGCCAGGGAGATGCAGAAACGCTGCAGAAATTTTTTGCTTCATTTCTGCATCGTGGGCACATAGCCTAAATGTATATGAGCTCTAGCCTGGACTCTTTAAAATATCAATTTAATTTTGAGTATTATACAGCCGTTCTGACGTGGCTTTTCAAAGTAAGTACACTAGACTGATCAGGTCTAAGATCTATTTAGTAATGTGTGCAGTTTGTATTGTGAAATCTGGTGACAAATCCACTTTAAATCAGAGCCATACACAATGGATGTCCAAGAAAGCACTGGACGTTGTCTCTCATGCTATGTTCACGTGTCCAGTAATTATCCATTAGATCGGATCCAGCAGCAATCTGTTGACAAACTTGTGCAGACACAACTTTTTTTAATCTGCTTTAAAAAACAAACTGTTCACCATCCATTTGCTTTTAATGATAAATAGTCGGACCTGATCTGCCATTGGGTCATATGATAAAAGGTTGTCTAAAACTAGTGACCTTACACGGTTATCTGAAAGTAATGGTTGCATAAATAGGGTAAATGGCAATAACTCTTATTTTTGTGTAATGATCCATGTTCCTGCTTTATGTAAATGTCACACTAGCGATATCTTGTGAATGTACAATGGGTAACCATGAAAGAGGTTGTTCCCTTTCATTAAAAGTTAATTCTCGATTGCAGACTATTGCGAAGAAACGAGCCTCGCTGTACTCTCCTTACCTGGGTTCACCTATGACTTTCACCGCTGCTCCCGGTGTCTGACTTTGGCTGCAGCGCTGACATCACGTCGACAGCACAACAGCCAATCAGTGAGCTCAGCAACTATTAACAGGGTGGTCCGCCTACATGGCAATGCCCTGCTCAGAGCCTCTGAGCTCACTGATTGGCTATCGATGTGACGTCAGCGCCAAAGCCAGACATCCGAAGAGTCGCCAATGGACCCAGGTAAGGTGAGTACAGCGCCTTTTCTTTACAATTAGCCTCAGGGATTAACTTTTCATTGAAAGGGAACAACCCCTTTTAAGTCAATAACTTCTGTTTTGAAAGCCCATCTGTCTTACGTATATTGCACTGTGTTTATGTAGCTTTGACATTTTTGGTTTAATGCCATCTGTAGGGACTCCAGACGCGTTCTCCCAGCTCCTCACCTGCCCATACTGTGATCGAGGGTACAAGCGCTACACATCATTGAAGGAGCACATTAAGTACAGGCACGAGAAGAATGAAGATAACTTCAGCTGTTCTATGTGCAGCTATACATTCGCATACAGAACTCAGCTTGACCGTCACATGACCTCACATAAGTCAGGGAAAGACCAGGTACGTAATGGGGAATCTGCCTTTATTTAGTCGCGCCCTGCTTAGAAATGGGGGGCATCTATGTGCAAATGGGTACAGAGTATGGACACTGTACTGTACTGCACTGATTACGAGCCATGCTCGGTTGTCCCCATCAGTGCCATTGACTTTGAATGGAGTGGCATTGAGCATGCTCAACCTTCACTTCCTCTAACCTTCTACACCCAATACAAGGCGGATCTATAGGTAAGAGATGAGCTCACATTTGGGGTTGTTCAAACTACAGGCACAACCATGATAAAGAATTGTAATAATTGTGGTCTGTCACCTGCTGCTCCTTTTCTGAGTGATGGTGGGACAAAACAACACCGCAGGATGTACAACCCTAATTCCAAAAAAAAGTTGGAACGCTGTATGAAATATAAAGAATACAAGTTTGCAATGATTTGGAAATCTCTTGTGGCCATTTTTTATTCGCAACAGAACACAGATCAGAAGGTGAATGTTGGACATTTTTCCATTTCTTTTCAAAAAATTAAACTTATTTAAAAATTGATGGCAGCAACACCTCTTAAAAACGTTGGCCCTGGGCCTGTCCACCATTGTGTATCACCCACTCTTCTATTTACAACAGTCTGTAAACGTCAGGGAAGTGAGGAGACCAGTGCTGGAGTTTCGGGAGAGCAACGTTGTCCCATTCTTGTCCGATTTGTAGGGTTCTCACTGCTCCACAGTCCGGGGTCTTTGTCAGATTTTTTCATTCCATAATGTGCCAAATGTTTTCTATTGGTGAAGGGTCTGGACTATTGGCAGCCCGTTCATCTCCCGAACTCTTCTGTTGTAGCATGTGGTTTAGCATTGTTTGCTGAAGTATGCAATGACTACCCTGAAATAGACATCTGGATGGAGCGCATGTTGTTCTAAACCCTCTATATACTGCTCAGCATTGATGGGTAATATTCAATATGTGTAAGTTGCCCATGTCACGAAAGCAGCCCCATTCCATCAGAGATGCAGGAACTGTGCGCTGATAACCAGCTAGATGGACCTTCTCCTCCTGAGTCTGCAGGACACGCGTCTGTGGTTTCCCTAAAGAATTTCACATTTTGATTCATCTGACCATAGAACAGTTTTTTTGCTTTGACCTCGGTCCATTTTGAATGATCTTTGGCCCTGAAATGACGGCAGCATTTCTGGATTGTGTGATTTGGCTTCTTCGCATGATAGAGCTTTAACTTGCATTTGTGGATTGCACTGCAATCTGTGTTCTCAATGATTTCTGAAAGTATTCTGGAGCCCACGCAGTAATTTGCATGACCGAATCATGCCGGTCTTTAATGCAGTGCCGTCTGAGGGCCCGTATATGACGAGCTTACAATATTGATAATCAACCTTGTGCCCGTGGATTTCTCCAGAATGTCTGAATCTTTTGATGAAATGTATTGTAGATGGTGTGATATTCAAAGACTTTGGAATTTAATGTTGAACATTTTTCTGAAATTGTTCCACAAATTTTAGATTCAATTGTTCAGATTAGTGAACCTCTGACCCAGGGCCGGCGTCAGCACCCGGGCAAGTGCCGGGGCACTGAGCAGGTGCAGGGGCCCACTCACTGTCTGGGACCCCTGCGCGCTATGAGACCCGTGAGCGGTGCGGTGCCAGCGCCTGCCCCCCCCCCCCCCCTCTCCCCCCCCTGCTTGTTCAGGGCCCCGGCACCCGGCACAATACTTACCTCTCCCCGCGCCTCCGCAGCAGGTCCGGTCTCTTCCGCGGCTGCTGCACACTGACGTCTCACAGGTCAGAGGGCGCAGTGACGTCTTTACACCGCGCTCTCTCCTTAGCCGTCACAGTGCAGAGCGGGAAGACACCGGCGCGGAAGAGGAGTCCGGAGCAGCGGCAGCAGGTGAGAACTGAGGTAAGTATTTGTTTTTTTGTTTTTTAATATATGGAGGCGTGGGGCATTATAAGGGGGGGGTGACATCCTGCTTGGGGTATAATAAGGGGGGGGTGACATCCTGCATGGGGCACTATATGGGGGGGGGGGGAGAGGTGACATCCTGCATGGGGCGTTATATGCGGGGGGGTGACATTCTGCATGGGGCATTATATGGGGGGGGGGAGGTGACATCCTGCATGGGGCATTATATGAGGGGTAACATCCTGCATGGGGCATTATATGAGGGGCGACATCCTGCATGCGGCATTATAAGGGGGGGGTGACATCCTGCATGGGGCATTGTAGGGGGGGGGTGACATCTTGCATGGGGCATTGTAGGGGGGGTGACATCTTGCATGGGGCATTGTAGGGGGGGTGACATCTTGCATGGGGCATTGTAAGGGGTGTGTGACATCCTGCATGGGTCATTATAAGGGGGGGGTGACCTCCTGCATGGGGCATTATAAGGGGGATGACATCCTGCATGGGGCATTATAATGGGTTTACATCCTACATGGGGCATTATATGGAGGGGGAGGTGACATCCTGCATGGGGCATTATAAGGGGGATGACATCCTGCATGGGGCATTATAAGGGGGGATGACATCCTGCATGGGGCATTATAAGGGGGGGATGACATCCTGCATGGGGCATTATAAGGGGAGATGACATCCTGCATGGGGCATTATAAGGGGGGGATGACATCCTGCATGGGGCATTATAAGGGGGGGATGACATCCTGCATGGGGCATTATAAGGGGGGGATGACATCCTGCATGGGGCATTATAAGGGGGGGATGACATCCTGCATGGGGCATTATAAGGGGGGGATGACATCCTGCATGGGGCATTATAAGGGGGGGATGACATCCTGCATGGGGCATTATAAGGGGGGGATGACATCCTGCATGGGGCATTATAAGGGGGGGATGACATCCTGCATGGGGCATTATAAGGGGGGGATGACATCCTGCATGGGGCATTATAAGGGGGGGGGTGACATCCTGCATGGGGCATTATAAGGGGGAGGATGACATCCTGCATGGGGCATTATAAGGGGGGGGATGACATCCTGCATGGGGCATTATAAGGGGGGGATGACATCCTGCATGGGGCATTATAAGGGGGGGGGTGACCTCCTGCATGGGGCATTATAAGGGGGATGACATCCTGCATGGGGCATTATAATGGGTTTACATCCTACATGGGGCATTATATGGGGGGGAGGTGACATCCTGCATGGGGCATTATAAGGGGGATGACATCCTGCATGGGGCATTATAAGGGGGGATGACATCCTGCATGGGGCATTATAAGGGGGGGATGACATCCTGCATGGGGCATTATAAGGGGGGATGACATCCTGCATGGGGCATTATAAGGGGGGATGACATCCTGCATGGGGCATTATAAGGGGGGGATGACATCCTGCATGGGGCATTATAAGGGAGGGGAGAGGTGACATCCTGCATGGGGCATTATAAGGGAGGGGAGAGGTGACATCCTGCATGGGGCATTATAAGGGAGGGGAGAGGTGACATCCTGCATGGGGCATTATAAGGGAGGGGAGAGGTGACATCCTGCATGGGGCATTATAAGGGAGGGGAGAGGTGACATCCTGCATGGGGCATTATAAGGGAGGGGAGAGGTGACATCCTGCATGGGGCATTATAAGGGAGGGGAGAGGTGACATCCTGCATGGGGCATTATAAGGGAGGGGAGAGGTGACATCCTGCATGGGGCATTATAAGGGAGGGGAGAGGTGACATCCTGCATGGAGCATTATGTGGAGGTAACGGCCTGCATGGAGCATTATGTGGAGGTAACGGCCTGCATGGAGAATTATTTGGGGGCCAGTGTTTTGTACAGAGCGTAATATAGGGGTCAGTATCCTGCATGGAGCATTATTTGGGGGCCAGTATTCTGTATTGAGCATTATTTGGGGCCTGTATTCTGTATGGAGCATTATAAGGGGGCCAGTATCTTGTACAGAGCGTAATATGGGGGCCAGTATCCTGTATGGAGCATTTTATGGGGGCTATTATTCTGTATGGAGCGATTCACCAGTTTCTGAGCTGTTGTGGAAGTTACAATAGATATCGGTCATGTAATGTAAGAAGTGAAATCTTCGGCATTGTACTATATATATTATATTATATTATATTGTATTTATTTCTCTGCTGTATCTGTGCATCATGAAGCATGGTATGTGTTAAAGGGGCCCACAGAGACTCTTTCGCCCGGGGCCCACAAAAACCTGGAGCAGGCCCTGCTCTGACCATCTTTGCTTCTGTGAGCCTCTGCCTCTCTAACTTGCTCTTTTTATGCACAGACATTGAAAATTCACCGTCTTGTCATTTTTTCATTACTACCACTTACTTTTCCAGCCTTTTGTTAGCATTGTCCTAACTTTTTTGAGATGTGCTGCTGCCATAAATGACTTTAATTTTTATTTTTTTTAATTGAAATGGAAAAATGTCTAATGTTCAACTTCTGATCTGTGATCTATGTTCTGTTGTGTATAATGTGTGGCTATAAGAGATTTCTGCATTATCGCAATCTTGTTTTCTATACTTTTTGCACAGCGTCCCAACTTTTTGGCAATGAGATTGTACGTTATAGCAGAAAATGTAGGACTCGGGTGCTGCTGATGATCATCGTCCTGAGATTCGATGGAAGTTGTAGTCAGTTCTTTTATTGGTTAGATTCTCGAGCTATAGAATTTGTTGTGGATTTGGGATCGTCATTAGGCCAAATTAACTTGGCTTATTTCCTGCATCTTATACTATGTCGTCACATAGCAAATTGAGACTGCGCATGTGCAGCCTAAAATGCAATGTTAGCCAGCTAGTACACTCGTGTCGAGCAGGTGCAATACTCAAGGAAATGTTGTTAGGGACTTTACTGCTGGAGCTCAGATACCCACAGACCATAACAAGAAGAGATGAAGTGGAACGGGAGGATTGTGAGTTACATCTTTTTTCTATATAACATGGATATTTATTTTTTCGCCCATGTTTGTTATACAACTTGAAACTCCAGTAAAACACTTCTCATTGTTAGCTATGGACAGCACCAATTCAAAAGATCTGGATCCATGTTTTAGATTTCCATCCATAGTCACAACGTTGCTTCCGTCCGTCCATCCATCTATTGAACGCTTTCAGCTTCTTTTGCTGTACTGTGTAGACGGCACTTGTAGGTTTTGTCACTGACTAAACGCGTTTTGTGTCTCGCAGAGGCATGTAACACAGTCTGGAGGAAACCGTAAATTCAAATGCACTGAATGTGGAAAAGCTTTTAAATACAAACATCATCTAAAGGAACACTTACGTATTCACAGTGGTAAGTATCTTATATACTGTGCACAGGGATGGCATGCAGTGCGCAGGGAAGATGAAATTATTGCTGTGTCGTAAATGGACTGTACTTTTATACTAAAACATGCTGTCATCTTGTGTAGCCCACCAAGACATCCTATATACACTAAACATGCTGTTATCTTGGGTAGCTCACCAAGACTTCCTCAATGCACTAAACATGCTGTCATCTTGGGTAGCTCACCAAGACTTGCTCAATGCACTAAACATGCTGTCATCTTGGGTAGCTCACCAAGACTTGCTCAATGCACTAAGCATGCTGTCATCTTGGGTAGCTCACCAAGACATCCTCAATGCACTAAACATGCTGTCATCTTGGGTAGCTCACCAAGACTTGCTCAATGCACTAAACATGCTGTCATCTTGGGTAGCTCACCAAGACTTGCTCAATGCACTAAACATGCTGTCATCTTGGGTAGCTCACCAAGACATCCTCAATGCACTAAACATGCTGTCCTCTTGGGTAACCCACTAAGACATCCTCAATACACTATTAGTACAAGTGGACACTATTGCTTGGGACTCCATAAGCCAGAATGGAGAAACTCTAAATAAGAGCGCCTCCAGCGGTGTCTGTGTAGCAGCAGGTTGACAGTAGAGGTCTAGAACACAGTTCAGCCATGACGACTGTTTTTGGAGAAGTGGTTGTCTTAATTGTGCAAAGCCATTACATTTTAGATTTTGAATGGGAGTTCATTAGTTTTAATCATTTTTCCATGTAGTCCCCAGGTTACTGATAAAGTAACTAACAGAAAAAAAAATGTTTAATCACCCTTAAGGGCGTAACTATAGTGAATTTCGGGGTTGCATGCGTGCCCTGGTGCTTCGGGGGATCCAAATGGTCAATTTTGGCCCATATTAAAGACAAGTAATATTACAGACCTGTGATATTTTGGAGTTGTGTTGGAGATTTTTTTTATTTGGGCCCTCCAGTTTGAAGTTATGCCTCTGCTCACCCACTTATTCCTCCATCGTCACCGCCAGTCTCTTTGGTGCCAATCTGTAGCGTGGCATCCCGTTCATGAATGCAGTAGCAATCAGATAAACACAACCAGGGAAGGACCGCTGGTGATGGATCCTATTGAAATTGTCCGCTAAAATAAAATTCTGTGGCATTAACTAATACTAAATAAGATACTTTTTTTGCATATTTCCTTAATATTACATTTTGTATTATGGGAAACACTACAAGCTGTGCTTTAATATTCTCCTATAATTTTTGTCTTGAAGGAGAGAAGCCATATGAGTGTCCAAACTGCAAGAAGAGATTTTCTCATTCTGGTTCTTACAGTTCCCACATAAGCAGTAAAAAATGCATTGGAGTTATTCCTGTTAATGGACGAGCACGATCTGGATTAAAGACTCCTCAGTGTTCTTCCCCATCCCTTTCTGCATCCCCTGGTAGCCCAGTTCGGCCACCAATCCGACAAAAGATAGAGAACAAGCCTTTACAGGAACAACTTCCAGTAAACCAAATTAAGACTGAACCTGTGGATTATGAAATAAAGCCCATAGTGGTTGCGTCAGGAATCAACTGTTCAGCCCCTTTGCAAAATGGGGTCTTCAGTGGTGGTAGCCCTCTGCAGGCAACCAGTTCTCCTCAGGGTGTGGTACAAGCTGTTGTTCTACCAACTATGGGCCTGGTATCACCTATTAGTATTAATCTAAGTGACATTCAAAATGTTCTCAAGGTGGCCATGGATGGGAATGTAATCCGACAAGTATTAGAAAACAATCATGCACATCTTGCATCCAAAGAACAAGGGACACTGACCTCCGCAACAATTCAGCAAGCGGGTCATTCTGTCATTTCAGCTATTAGTCTTCCTCTGGTTGATCAAGATGGTACAACCAAAATAATCATAAATTACAGCTTAGAGCAACCAAGTCAGCTTCCAGTTGTTCCACAAAACTTAAAGAAGGAAGTTCCAGTTGAGGTTTGCAAAGCGGAAAAACTACCGGAAGATCTCACTATCAAAACCGAAAAAGAAACAAAGTTTACAGCGGACAGCACTTGCATGATTTCTGATGATGGTTCACAAAACACAAATGCACTTCAAGAACCCAAGCACTATGAGCAGAAAAAGAGCGATCAACTTCCCGAAAGTAGCAAAGATGAACCTGTTAAATCTGAGTCATCTTCTGTGGACACCTCAGATGGAAATCTTACTCCCAGTCAACCACCATTGAAAAACCTCCTATCTCTTCTCAAAGCTTACCATGCTCTGAATGCACAGCCAAGTGCCGAAGAACTTTCTAAAATTGCCGATTCAGTAAATCTACCATTGGACGTGGTAAAAAAGTGGTTTGCCAAAATGCAAAGTGGAGAAATTTCTGTTCAGTCTTCTCGATCATCTTCTCCAAAATCTGAAGACCATGGTGTCTCGACAGAAAAAAGTAATGAGTCGCAAGATAATGACAAAGTTCAGAATGGCTTAAATGACCTTGCTAAAAACGGGCCCTCTCAGTCTTTGGCTACAAACGGTCCTGAGATTGGCACAACCTCTCCTTCACCACTAAACCTCTCTTCTTTAAATAACTCCGATGATGCAACGATCTCTGACGAGGTACAGGGCCCATCGGAGCAGCAAGTAGAACCTCTAGACTTATCCTTACCAAAGCAGCTTGGAAATGTACCGGAAAGACCTTCCATAACTAGCGTTTACCAGAGCAGTGTTTATTCTCTTCAAGAAGAGCCCTTGAACTTATCTTGTGTTAGAAAAGAGCCAATGCAAATGGAGAGTGTCGCAAAGTCTGAGACAGCTCTAATTATAAACCCAAGTGCCAATCCCATAAACATTGCTATTCCTACAGTCACTGCCCAGTTACCTACTATTGTTGCCATTACCAGTCAGAACAGTGTGCCCTGTTTAAGAGCACTAGCTGCCAACAAACGGACTATCTTGATTCCTCAAGTGACGTATACCTATGCCACCACTTCTACACCTATAGTTCCCGAACCGCAACAGAAAAGCCTCCAAACAAACGGGATCCAGGTAACGTGTTTTCTGAAATCTGTATGGACTGTGGCCAAATAGGTCAGTTGGGTGATATTTGACGTTTACACTACATGATTAATGGGTGGGGACATTACTTTTATATTGATGAACTATCCAAAAGATCGGTGGAGTTCCTACTACCCACCATTCAGCTTTTCTCTGTGCTGGTGGCAGATTGATGTTGTTACTTGGGGAGCTGAACCTTTCAGCTCTGGCAACTGTGTATTGGCCATTACAGGTACGGCAGATCCACTCCTGTTTATTTGAATAAGGGCGGATGTGTACTAGCCAGCTACGGCCACTACGTAGATGACGTTGTTGTCCCATCCGCAACTGCTTTCATCTATCCACTGCCAGCAACGAAAACAGCTGAACTTTGGGATGTCCGATCCCCACCGATCTGATATTTAGGACTTGCCCTAGTGATAGGTCGTCAATATACAGTAGTGGGATAACCCTTTTAATTGGTGTGTATGAGCAGATGGTTTAGTTACACTCATGAAGTCCTTGATGGCTCATCTCATAGGTGAGTATCTACATTTCTGGGACCAGATTGCATTTTTACATGTCCATAATAGTAACAAGTAGCATTGGTGTCTTTGGAAAGATCAATGAAACCTGATTCAATCTTTGCTAAGCACCGTAGTAGGAAGAGACTTTTCTGTCTATCTTAGCAAATATTTTTGCATCCACATACACAAGCATAAAACACAGATGCAGCCTTACAGTGGTGTTCATTCTTTTTTTGTGATCGATGTTGAAGTGGTTTAGCTGTGACATGCTTTAGATGCTTAAATTAATTGGAAAAAAACAAGTATATTGCAATTGTGTGCTATTCATTATGGTAATCTGCACTCAATTTGTAGGCTGCTGTAATATAATGGTGCAAAGTGTTTATGGCATAAACAAGGCAAGCTGGGAGCATGAAGAGATATCATCAGGTAATGTCAGGATCTTGGAGATACTCTGGGGGCATCTATTATTCTATATAGGAGCAGAATTTCCTTCTGTGCATGAGGTCTGCGTTCATTGTCTAACTTAAATAGGAGGTATTACGGATACCCTACAGACCTCCAACTACAGGGTTCTGCGTCTCCAGAACAATGGTCCGGCCGATTTTGTACTAATGTCAAGTTACTGGTTTACACAAAAGTATCAGGCATGTTGGCAGTCAATATGCTTGATTTAAGTTTTCAAACCATTTGCCATCAGTTATAATTACATCCTTCGTTTAGGGTATGTTCACATGGAGTTTTTCAACGTGTGTTTTGGAGCAAATTCTGCTCCAAAATCCACATCTAAAACCATTTCCAATAATTGTTGATTTAAATAGGAAAATCATATTTGCCGTTCATACAGTGAGGTGTTTTTGTTTTTTTACAATATGCTTGTTTTAAAAAAAAAAAATGCTTAATGGAGAGAGAGAGTAAAAAAAAGCAAGGAGGTATTGATGTTGATTGTCAAGTCTGGGGGAAAAATTGCTCCAAAAATTGCATCAATATTGGAAACTGTTGATGAACCACATGGATTTCGTGCTAACCACGTCATATTTTGCCACCTCAAATAAAACTCGGCGTGAACAAACTTTTTACTGTCCAATTTTTTTTATTTATTTCCAGATTGTTCTGCAATACGTATGTTGACATATCCAATTGCACCTCAGAGTTGGCAGTTCAGGGTAGTTTTGTGTTTTGTTTTTTTTTACATTTTCAAAACTGGAGGATTCGAAATCAGAGACGTACACAATCGGGAGGCTGTAAAAATCTTAAATTGCCTGGAGGATTTGCCAATGTTGCTGTAATCTGTATTGGGCACTGTAGGAATGCGGCTTTCTTGGGTCCGTGGTGTGGCAACTCAGGAACAGTTTCCATTTAAATGTCCAGGCTGGTTTATTGGTGCTTCATAAGCCATGACACAAGCAATGGAAAATAAATGGCCTTTCAGTGCAGGCAAACCAAAGTAAAATGTTCCAACACAGTCACTTTAGAGACAGTCCAGTACACACAGGCTGGATAGCATCCAGTATACTGGCTCAGCTTGGAGACATCACACAGCAGGTCTTCTAACCTCCAGATACAGACCATCTGTCAAACAGACTCCATTTTACCTTGTGAAACCCACCCCTGGGTGTGGTTATGTGGGCAACCAGACCCGCCCATCTCTCAGGCTGCCCTTAAAACTTGGCCCAGATGCACCAAACAAGCCTCTTAGTAGTATGTGCACCTAGGGCATTACCCCAGGTTTACATCACAGAGGACAACCACTTTTGTGATACATACCTCCCATCAACTATGTGTCCGGCAGCCACCTTAAAGCACACTTATAGACTATATAGTTGAAACCTATGTAAATAAAGAATTCTTGCCACATCGTGTGGCCTTGGCATTCGAGATCCCTATTAGGAAGGAGAAACCCATATAGTGCCAGATTTATTTACTAATTGTACTAATGGTATAATAGAATTGTCCAGGAATGGGCATCTATTATATGAATCAGATAAATGGTGATAATTCAACTAGAAAAGGAAGTATGGCCGAATATATGGAGTATTAAACCGCCCAGATGTATAAAGATATGATGGTACAATACTATGCTGCATGGTAAGGCACATTGCTACGTCGTACACGTGCCGTCTTACATGTGGTTGCAGCTCATTTTATTATCTCTATGGAATCATTATCTTATTTCATTGCAGAGTGTGAGAACTTTTCCTAGAGAAACCACAGTGATGAGCACCTGTTCCTGTGCTCATACTGGTTTTCGGCTTTGTAAAGCATTCTTGGTCCAATTCTGACTCCGGTAAATTCACAAGTCGGGGTCAAATTGCATCTTCTGTGATTGCCGAAAATATCCCATAGTTTGGCCATGATGTTGCATAAAAACATGGCCACTTAAATTGCAGTGAAAAAGTATAATGTAAAATACTGATGCAATCCCGAGACTCTTGGAAGGTCCGTGTTTTCTAACGCAATAATATGGCCACCATTTTTTTTTTTTTTCAACAAAAAGTGAGATCCAGCTCACCCAAGTTGAAGTTGCCAGCGATGCTCTGATGAAAAAACCTCTCCTGCTCGATGGTAGCGAATGTATCAGAATATAGAGAAAATCCAGGCCTTTTTTTTGGATAAAAATGGATTAAAAACTTTATTGTAAAACAGGACATTCCAAGCACTAGAAAAGTGAGATTGTTCTACACGTTGCGATCCATAAGTAAAGACTGTTTTTTTAGTTCAAATTGTGTAGGAAAAGCTCACATTATTTTTCTTGTGCTGGAAATGTCCCGTTTTATCTCCAATTTACAATAAAATAAATTTACACTTTTTTTTTTATCCAAAAAACTGCTGAATTTTCTCTATATTCTCCCTCTTATTTTTTCATGCATGTCAAAGATATAGCCCCTATACTGCCCTAGTGAAAATGGCTTAGTCCAATCTAGAAACCTTTACAAGGCTATATATGATATTCATCTTCTACCACATATGTCTTCCCAAAAAAAAAAAGCCACAAAACGGCCTTTATCCCACAGAAAAAGAAACTAAATATAGGAAATGAATTCCTTTTGTTTTGGACAGATTATGTAGATTAAACACAAGGACATATCCTTTCTTCTTTGGTCTCCTCCCTTACAAGATCATCTGTAGTTATTTTTTTTTAATTTGTGGGAAATGTACCGTTATCAGCCCTAACTCTCCCACTCAACTGTCATAAGCTATAATTCTGATTGCATACAAGCATGGTATGATGGTGTTATTTTGATAATGAATGGCACTGTGTGGTGGTATCATGGTCATAGATGCTGCTCTTGTGCTGCTACATTATTATTATTATTACGCCATTTATTCCATGGCACTTTACATGTGAAAAGGGGTATGCATAACAAAAAGCAAATACATTAATCTTGAACAAAACGAGCCACCGACTGGTACAGGAGGAGCGAGGACCCTGCCCGCGAGGGCTCACAATCTACAAGGGATGGGTGAGGATACAGTAGGTGGGGGTATGGTGGAGCGAGGATTACTGCAGGTTCTACGCTTGTCGGAAGAAATGGGTCTTCAGGTTCATTTTTGAAGGTTTCCACAGTAGGCGAGAGTTTGATATGTTGGGGCAGAGAGTTCCAGAGTAGGGGGGATGCACGGGAGAAATCTTGTATGCGATTGTGGGAAGAGGAGATAAGAGGGGAGTAGAGAAGAAGATCTTGTGAGGATCGGAGGTTGCGTGCAGGTAAGTACCGGGAGACTAGGTCACGGATGTATGGAGGAGACAGGTTGTGGATGGCTTTGTATGCCATGGTTAGGGTTTTGAACTGGAGTGGGCAATAGGGAGCCAGTGAAGGGATTGACAGAGGAGAGGCCGGGGAGACAGGTGGATTAGTCAGGCAGTTGAGTTTAGGATGGACTGGAGGGGTGCGAGAGTGTTAGAAGGGAGGCTACAGAGCAGGAGGTTGCAGTAGTGTAGGGCGGGAGATGATGAGGGCATGCACTAGTGTTTTTGCAGAATCTTGGTTGAGGAATGTGCGGATCCGGGAGATATTTTTGAGTTTGAGTTGGCAAAAAGTGGAAAGGGCTTGGATATGTGGTGTTTGAAGGAGAGATCAGAGTCTAGGGTTACCCGAGGCAGCGAGCTTGCGGGACTGGGGAGAATGGACAGCCATTGACTTTGATGGATAGTTCTGTTTGGGGGGGGGATAGAATGAGATGGTGGAAAGATGAATTCTGTTTTATCCAAGTTAAGTTTTAGAAATCTAGCAGAGAAAAAAGATGAAATAGTGGACAGATGTAGGATTCTGGTTAGTAAGGAGGTGATATCAGGTCCATTATAACATTATATTGTTATTTCAGCAATTTATGTTGGCAAACCTCTATTTGTCGTCTTCATGATTTTATTTTTTGGCCCTCTATGCCAGTACTTGAGCGTTGAGCCGTTCCCGTTTTACTGATCTGAGAAGTAGAACTGTTGACTTTAGCGGCCACTTAAAGGGGTTTTCCCCTATATTACAAATTCTATTCAATGAGCCCAGGTTGGTTTAGGAAAGTAAAAAACAAACTATGCTCTGCTCCTGAACCGGCGCTGCTCCTCCTGCATCCCCCCCCCAATGATCTGCTGGCATAAACCTCTGACGGGGAGCATCACGTGACCACTGCAATCATTCCACGGCTGCGGATCGACTGCAGCCTTCACCTTCCAGTCTGAGCAGAAGAAACATTTATAAGTTCTTTGGGGTTAATGGTCATCCATTCATGAAAAGGTTCTCTGTGATACCAATTTGCAGCCACCTGCAGTTTTCACCAGGGGTGTATTTATCAATGTTTTTCTAGACAAAGCATTTCCTGCTTTTGATGCTGTGTAAAGGCAAACATTATATCATGTGATACATTAGCAACTGCTCTTTGAAAGAAAAAACACAATAAGGGCTCTTTCACACATTCTGATATCTCCAGTACTGGAAAAACCAGTACCAGAGATATCCATGTGTCCATGTGCACCTATGTGGTAACCATGTGCCGCATCAGGAGCACACGTACCGGCGCCTGGGAATCAGCGGTACAGTTAGCGCTGTTCCCAAGCGCCGGGTGCTGAACGCTGCCCTCATCATTGCTGATCGCAGCTCCAGCAGGGGACAATGTTGGTAGTAGTAGTCTGCTCCCGCAGTGTCCAACTGTAAAAATAAGAATTAAAATAAAAAAATCCTTATATTCCCGTGTCCTAAGTGTCCCCCGTAGTAATCCATGCGACTGCTCACACCGGGGAGAGTGACTCGCTCCAGCGAGCGGGCCCCAGAGCTGCGCTCAGCGAGCGGTGTCCTGTCACTCACTCAGCAAGCAGGGGACAATGAAGAGGGCAGCGTTCAGCACCCGGCGCTTGGGAACAGCGCTAACTGTACCGCTGATTCCCAAGCACCGGTACGTGTCACATGGATGTCATCCGTGTGGGACGTTTTGCAGCCCGTGCAGCGGGTAAAAAAGGACATGTGCACAGACCCATTCATTTGAATGGGTCTACGTGTAGCAGTGTCTCCAGTACGTGTGGAAAGTCGCCACACGTACTAGACACAGACGTGTGAAAGAGCCCTAATTGTTGGCCAAGCATTCTGCCAACAGGGGGTGACTCATAAATAACCTACATCACCGACAGTTAATCGCCGATGGACAATGCACAAGCATGGCTTCAGAATACACATTGCACAAGCGTGGAATTTGGATGCGAATATTCATGTGACGTCTCCGCAAACCCGGGGGCATAATTCAAATTAAGTGGGTGACGACAAGCAGGACTGAATGCAGTGAATGACACCCCTATGACTAAACAAGCAAGTAAGATATACAGTACAGACCAAAAGTTTGGACACACCTCATTTAAAGATTTTTCTGTATTTTCATGACTTTGAAAATTGTACATTCACACTGAAGGCATCAAAACTATGAATTAACACGTGGAATTATATACTTAACAAAAAAGTGTGAAACAACTGAAAATATGTCTTATATTCTAGGTTCTTCAAAGTAGCCACCTTTTGCTTTGATGACTGCTTTGCACACTCTTGGCATTCTCTTGATGAGCTTCAAGAGGTAGTCACCGGAAATGGTTTTCACTTCACAGGTGTGCCCCGTCAGGTTTAATAAGTGGGAATTTTTGCCTTATAAATGTGGTTGGGACCATCAGTTGTGTTGTGCAGAAGTCAGGTGGATACACAGCTGATAGTCCTACTGAATAGACTGTTAGAATTTGTATTATGGCAAGAAAAAAACTGCTAAGTAAAGAAAAACGAGTGGCCATCATTACTTTAAGAAATGAAGGTCAGTCAGTGCGAAAAATTGGGCAAACTTTGAAAGTGTGCCCAAGTGCATTTGCAAAAACCATCAAGCGCTACAAAGAAACTGGCTCCCATGTGGACCGCCCCAGGAAAGGAAGACCAAGAGTCACCTCTGCTTCTGAGGATAAGTTTATCCGAGTCACCAGCCTCAGAAATCGCAGGTTAACAGCAGCTCAGATTAGAGACCAGGTCAATGCCACACAGAGTTCTAGCAGCAGACACATCTCTACAACAACTGTTAAGAGGAGACTTTGTGCAGCAGGCCTTCATGGTAAAATAGCTGCTAGTAAACCACTGCTAAGGACAGGCAACAAGCAGAAGAGACTTGTTTGGGCTAAAGAACACAAGGAATGGACATTAGACCATTGGAAATCTGTGCTTTGGGCTGATGAGTCCAAATTTGAAATCTTTGGTTCCAACCACCGTGTCTTTGTGCGACGCAGAAAAGGTGAACGGATGGACTCTACATGCCTGGTTCCCACCGTGAAGCATGGAGGAGGAGGTGTGATGGTGTGGGGGTGCTTTGCTAGTGGCACTGTTGGGGATTTAGCCAAAATTTGAAGGCATACTGAGCCAGCATGGCTACCACAGCATCTTGCAGCGGCATGCTATTCCATCCGGTTTGCGTTTAGTTGGACCATCATTTATTTTTCAACAGGACAATGACCCCAAACACACCTCCAGGCTGTGTAAGGGCTATTTGACCAAGAAGGAGAGTGATGGGGTGCTACGCCAGATGACCTGGCCTCCACAGTCACCAGACCTGAACCCAATCGAGATGATTTGGGGTGAGCTGGACTGCAGAGTGAAGGCAAAAGGGCCAACAAGTGCTAAGCATCTCTGGGAACTCCTTCAAGATTGTTGGAAGACCATTTCTGGTTACTACCTCTTGAAGCTCATCAAGAGAATGCCAAGAGTGTGCAAAGCAGTCATCAAAGCAAAAGGTGGCTACTTTGAAGAACCTAGAATATAAGACATATTTTCAGTTGTTTCACACTTTTTTGTTAAGTATATAATTCCACATGTGTTAATTCATAGTTTTGATGCCTTCAGTGTGAATGTACAATTTATTCGGTCGTCCATGACAGCACCACGTGAGAGAGAGGATCCGCCCATCAAGGACAGGAAACCTACAGGTTAAAAAGGGTGGCCCTCTCTTCCCGCCTCAGTTTAGGTTTCCTGTCCATGATGGGGGACCTTGCAGGCTTACCTGCAAAAGATGGACTCCTGTCCCAGAGAGGGCCACAGCAGGTGGTTGGAGCCGGTCCGTCCCGGTCCTCTGGAGACGCCACGGCAGGGCTCATGGGGGCGCCTCCGTGAGCGTTGCGGCAGGCGCGACATCGCCTCACGGGAGGTAGATGTCCGCCAGGTGTGGGGCCGCTAGCGGGCTCCCCCCCCCCCCCCCCCGCTACCACTTGCAGGAAATCCAGGTCGTGACGGGCGCGACCTTCTGACGCGACTTCCGGTGCGCCGGGCAGGAAGCCCTGTGACGTCACCGGAAGGGGCGGGGCTCGTTTGAATTATTTGGCGCGAGCAGCTGAACGCCAGGGGATTTAGGACCTGGCGGCGAGTAGCCCACCTGGAGCACACCTTTAAAATGGAGTCTTTAAAATCCGTAATAAAGTTACTTTTTCCCCACTGCTATATGGTAGTGCTCGATCTCAAAGATGCGTATTACCATATCCCAATTCATAGTGATTACCAGAAATACTTGAGGCTGGCCATTGAAATAGACGGGGTGGTTAAACACTTCCAATACACTGCACTCCCCTTCGGTTTAGCTATAGCCCCACGGGTTTTTACTAAAGTAATGGCGGAAGTTATGGCCCATATAAGAGAAAGGGACATTCTAATTATCCCTTACCTGGATGATCTCCTGATAGTGGGGAATTCGTTGGTTCAATGCGAGACCCACCTGCAGGAGACCATGTCAGTCTTAAAGAGTTTGGGGTGGTTTCTAAATTTAGAAAAGTCTAGACTATCTCCACTCAACGTACAACAATATCTGGGGGTCATATTAGATTCCAGGAAACAGCTATGTTGTCTTCCAGAAGAGAAAATTGATAGAATCCGGGAGTTGGTAGAACAATGTATACGTAAACCTTCTATGTCACTCCGTAAGGCCATGTCACTATTGGGAACCTTCACCTCCACTTTTACTGCGGTTCGTTGGTCACAATTGCATTCAAGAGCCTTTCAGTGGGATGTGTTGTACAATAACGCAGCTTTAGAGGGGCATCTAGACCGTAAGTTTACGCTAGGTCCTCGTGCCATATGGTCCCTTCGTTGGTGGTTACGACAAGACAATCTTGCTAAAGGGGTTCCCTGGGAATGTAGTCCAACTGCAGTCTTGTCCACTGATGCAAGTGCTACAGGTTGGGGAGCTCTCTTCGAAGGGAAATTAGTGCAGGGAACCTGGTCAAGCAGTGAGCAACAGTTGTCATCAAATGTTAAGGAGCTTCTGGCGGTGCAGCATGCGTTCAACGAGTTCCTTATATATTTTCAGGACCAGCATGTCCGTGTACTCTCGGACAATCAAGTCACGGTAGCTTACATAAACCACCAAGGAGGAACCCGCTCAAGAAACTTGATGAGGGTAGCGAACGCACTTCTGCTGAAAGCCGAAGATCACTGTCTCTCTTTCGGCTACTCATCTAAAAGGCAAGGAAAACATCACAGCGGATTTCCTCAGCCGTACTTCTGTAAAAGAAGGAGAGTGGTCCCTAAATACACAAATATTCTCCAGAATCGTAGAAATGTGGGGCCTTCCGACTGTGGACTTATTCGCAACAAGAGCCAATCGGAAAGTGGAAAATTTTTGTTCCTTAGACCCCAGAGAAGGACCCCTGGCAGTGGACGCCTTTATGGTTCCCTGGAGATTTCCTCTGGCTTATGCCTTCCCTCCCATGATCCTGCTCCCAGCGGTGATAAGAAAGATCAGGGCAGACCGGGCCAGAGTGATACTCGTATGTCCCTTTTGGCCCAAAAGACCGTGGTTCCCTTGTCTCCGGAAGATGTCCATATCAGATCCTTGGGTTCTTCCGGAGATTCCGGACCTCCTCACTCAAGGGCCACTTTCCCATCCTCCAACCCCGAGTCTACATTTGACGGCGTGGAATTTGAGAGGGTGTTATTGACCAACAAAGGATTCCCCGCAAATGTAGTGAATACTCTCCTGGCTAGCAGAAAACCTGTTACCACCCGTATTTATGCCAGGACCTGGAGGAAGTTTCTGTCCTTTGCAGAAGTTAAGGTGGAGGAGGGCCCCCTATTGGAAAAATTCTGGAATTTCTGCAGCGAGGCTTAGAATTAGGTCTCACTACCAGTACCTTGAAAGTACAGGTGTCGGCGTTGGGAGCTTTATTTTCTTCCAATATTGCAGATAACTATTGGATAGGCCGTTTTATAAAAGCTTCCTTTAGGTGTAGACCCATTACCAAAGCAAAGATGTCTCCCTGGGATTTGAATTTTGTCTTAGATGCCTTGACCAGTCCTCCTTTTGAGCCACTAGATTTAGTCTCCCCCAAAATTATTTTCCTAAAGACGGTCCTGTTAGTAGCCCTAACTTCAGCCAGGAGAGTCGGTGACCTACAGGCCCTTTCAATATGCCCTCCATTCACGCTAATTCTGGACGATAGGATTATATTAAAACCTGATCCAGCCTTTCTTCCTAAAGTGGCCACTCGATTCCATAGAACCCAGGAAATAGTTCTCCCAACTTTTTGCTTTCCGCCCAAAAATCAAAAAGAGGAGAGACTTCACACTTTAGACGTTAGGAGGTGCGTACTAAGGTACTTAGAAGTATCACATGGCTTTAGAAAGGATAAGTCCCTATTTATTTGCTATCAGGGGGCTAGGGAGGGTTGTAAGGCCTCAAAGGCTACAATCGCTAGATGGATCAAGGAGGCCATTTCCCTCGCATACTCCTCAGGGGATAAAGAGATACCGGAGGGATTGAGGGCGCATTCTACCAGAGCGGTGTCAACCTCCTGGGCAGAGAAGACAGGGCTTTCCATTGAGGAGATTTGTAAGGCTGCCACTTGGTCTTCTCCCTCTACTTTCTATAGGCACTATAGATTGGATCTGGGTGGCACTGCAGATCTTACTTTCGGGAGAAGGGTGCTTCAAGCTGTGGTCCCTCCCTAATTTCCTTCGTCTCTGTAATTCTCTCACGTGGTGCTGTCATGGACGACCGAATAAAGCCTTAGTTACTTACCGGTAACAGGATTTTTCGGAGCCCATGACAGCACCTTTATATTCCCTCCCTTCACTGGCGTTGTGCACTCCTGTAGATTTGATTTCTTTTTGTGCACCCTTTTGGGAAATTGATGAAAAGTAATGTACTTAATGTGATTATGTTTTGTTATAACTAACCTTGGCGGTACTCTCATGCTCTGTTAACTAAACTGAGGCGGGAAGAGAGGGCCGCCCTTTTTAACCTGTAGGTTTCCTGTCCTTGATGGGCGGATCCTCTCTCTCACGTGCTGCTGTTATGGGCTCCGAAAAATCCCGTTACCGGTAAGTAACTAAGGCTTTCCAAAGTCATGAAAATACAGAAAAATCTTTAAATGAGAAGGTGTGTCCAAACTTTTGGTCTGTACTGTACATATATAAAGTATTTTTTGCAAATGATTATAGTGCCGATTTTCATGAAAAAAGCGTGTTGGTGATGCACATTGCATCAATAACAACGACCTGGGGACAGTTTACATGCTCCAAATGATGTGACAGGTTCCCTTTTTTAATTTTAACCAAAATGCTTTTGAATATAGGTATGGTCATTTAATTAAAGAAAACTGATGGCCAAAAGTTTTGCATCTACTATTTATTGATCACAACATGGAGAGTAATTCATTGCCAACAGTGCCATAACTTAGTATTTTGTAGCACAACCTCTTGCTTTAATTACTGCACCACACCGACTGGGCATTGATGCCACTCGGGGATTCAAGACATCTTGAGGGATCTTGCCCCATTCCATTTGCAAATCTGCAAGCAATTCATCTTTATTGCTCTGGGTACGGGCCCCAACTCGTCGCCCTGACTCATCCTGGAGGTGCTCTATAGGGTTTAATTCAGTTGATTGGCTTAGCCATTGTAACAGAAAAATATTCGACTTTGGTAACCAATTTAGACTAAATTGGATGTGTGCTTAGGATCATTGTCTTGCTGGAATTTCCATCCCCTGCCTACTTTGGCTTTACCACGTGGCAGCATTACATTCTCCAGTATATCCTTGTACATGGTAGCATTCATATTTCCATCAATTCTATGCAGAGGGCCAATGGCAGATGCAGAAAAGCAGCACCAAACCATGACATAGCCTCCACCATGTTTCACTGTAGGTGTTTTGGTACCTTACATCATTATATTTTCCTATTGGGCAGTGTATATATAGTGCTTGTCATCAGTACCAAACAGATTGAACTTGGATTCATCCAACCGCAACACCTCAGTCCAATCTGTGTCTTTCCATTGACTGTGTTCTTTGTTCTTTGGCAAACTCAAGTCGCACCTTCCGGTTCTTTGCAGAGATGAAAGGCTTCTTGACTGGACCTCGTGCATTCAGGCCTCCTGCTCTTAGCCGTGGCACCACAGTTTGGCGACTCCCTTTGACCCCATTTTCTTCCCTCATTTTGTGTGAAATCTGTGCAGCACTTTTATGGACATCAGATACTGACTTTTTCTTAATAATGTGATCAACTCTGGAGGAATTTTTCCGTGGTCGTCCACTTCTAGGTTTGTCAGCTGTTCCATAATTTTATTTTTGTTTCTTTAATATACGTGAAACTTGACTCTGAGAACAGGTGAATTCCATAGCTACCTCATTTTGGCTTTTGCCTGAGTTGACTCTGAGAATATTAAGCTTCCTGACATCTGGTGATAAATTTGGCTTAAAGTCTTTGCCATATTTTAACTTAAAAAACATACAGTACATTAAAAAAAAAAAAAAAATTAAGGCAAAATTTTACTACCTATGACTAAATATGCCAAACATTTGGCCCAGAAAATGTTGAAAACTAACACATAAAGGGATAAAACAATGTCGCACACAATTTTCGTCCTCATAGCTGACAACCATTTGCTTCCGGTTTACTAAAATCTCCAGGAAAATGGCCTCACCACAACCAGACAGAAGTAATCACACTTTAAAAAAAAAAAAAAAAGCTAAACTTTTGGTTGCCACTGTATATATAACCTTAAATTAATAAAACATAAAATATGCTAATAGTGCAAACATTCATAAGGTTTTTTTTTTTTTTTGCTTGTTTGTTTTTTTCCTAAATTCCTAATGAATGCAGTATTGACTTTTTTTTTTTTTATCTCCACGACTCTGACAACCTCTTCCCAATCACTATATTTACATATGTAAAATAACCGCTTATACTCTCATCCGGTGCGTGTGCCAATCCAGAGATGTCAGCGTCTGATCTCCCGGGGCTTATGTGATGTTATGTCATGTAGCCAATCAGCGGCCGCTTCATTCTCGCATCCTTCGGACAAAACTGTAATCTGGAAGAAGAGCTGCTGCTCTGATTTCCTCAGGATGTCTGTTTTGTCTGAAGGATGCAAGAGTGAAGCGGCTACTGATTGGCTGCAGGGCTTGCGTGACATGTCAAGCAAACCTCGGGAGACCAGGCACCGACATTGCTGGAACGGCGCCTGCACCTGAGGAGAGTATAGGCTTTTATTTTACTTGGTGTAATATAGTGGTTGTCCGAGTAGTGGAGAACCCCTTTCATGGTGGATTCGGGACTTTTCTTCTGGCTCCACAGCCTTGGTCCCAGCAGTTGGACCCTCAGCGATCATACATTTGTCTTGTGAGTAGGGGATATGTTTATGGTACAATCCCCTTAATGTGTGGTCACTTAAACACTGAACCAGCATTGCAAGAGGCAGAAAGTTTTGTCATAGAAACCTAGAAGCTGATGATGTAGACAGTGCCTGTTTGATTTCTTTTTAGCTAATATAAGTGCTAGAAAACTATTAACACTTATTTGCGTTTTTTTTCCCCCAAGACCAGGCCCGATTGATTGGGTTTCGTATTTTATTTTTTTCAGATTTTTGTGACACCTGTATGTGAGATTAGTGCTCCACTGCATTTTTTTGTACTTTCCTTCCCACTAGCCCTCTGTATTTATGCCAGCAAGTGGCGGCTTCAGATTCCCCATCTACATTTCTACACCATCCATCCTACTTGTGCTCTCTATTCGTTCTCAAATAACACAATCCTGGAATAATAAAGGCAAGAAGGAGCCGTCTTGTATCTCGGTCGTTGCTCTTTTTTTTTTTTTTTCTTTGCTCGCTCAGATTTTGAATATTACAATATTGTATTTTAAGCAGTTGTCCAATATAGTGGTATTGCATTTGCAACCTGTACAATGACAGCTCTTCAGCGCTGCAGAAATGAGTTTTTACGCTGCAGTTTTGGATCTGCTCAAAGATTAGACCCACTCAGTGGAGTTAATTCACAAATTTTCCTACAAGAATCCACTAGAGAAATAAACATGGTTGTTCTTCTCGTTGATGTTTTTAGGGTTTTTTTCTTTTCTTGCCAAGGCACATATTCTGTTGCATGTGAATAGGGAGGAAATAGCTCTTTGATTTGCACTGGATGAGGAATGTTTGACATGAGTTGTGTTGTTTCTAGAATAAGTGGCCATGTTTTTCTCAGACAAATAATTACTGATCAATTTAAAGGGACTGTAAGCACAGAATGACTGTTCAAACCAAGCACAGGCGCTCAGTGCAACCTTGGTGTGGCCAGACCTTTATGTGCAACTTCCCACCAACCTATATTCCCTCAATCTCCACCCCTTCATTATTTGATTCACATCTCCGGCTTAATAGAGCCAGAGAAGAGCGGAGATAGATGGAAAACAAGTAGGTGGAAGGTTCACCGAACTGTTTGGCCACACCAAGGGTGCACCTAGCACCTGTGCTTGGTTTGAGCAGGAATTCTAAGGAACACCATCATGAGTTAATTACATTTTTAGTTGATCACTTTCGATGCTTTTGAAAGGAATCATCTTGTCCATTTTGGGCATATTTTTACTAAACCCCTTTTTCATGAATGGCCGACCATGACATATACTGCTCAGATTCCCTTTTAATACCTTTGAGTACATTACATATTAGACAAATTCTAAGTGCAGGATTGCTTCATTTTACTCCATTCTATAGGGCTCAGGTAAAAGTGGGCAAAAAGCAAATTATTCATGCATAGTGTCCCAACATATTCCACGGCACTTTACAATTAAGAAGGGATATGTACAGTCAATATCAGACATTACGGAGTAACACATAATTCAACAATTAACCAGAGGAGTGAGGGCCCTGTCCGCAAGCTTAACATCTAAGGAAATAGGGGTGACACAAAGCTCATGTCATGTAAGGTCCAGCCATCAGTATAATAAATTCAAATAGTATTCATGTGCATGGAGATGTGGAAGCAGGAGATAGAAGGGACCAGATTTCTTAAGAAATTTTAGGAATGGAGAATGAAATGTTTTGTGCGTGAAACGGTTTAGACTGTACGTGACTTAAATTGTAGAGCATTCCAGAGCACTGGCGCAGCTCGTGAGGAGTCTTGAAGAAGGGAGTGTGAGATTCGGATTATAGAAGATGTTAGTCTAATGCAGGGATCCCAAAATTGTGGCTCAGGAGCCACATGTGACTTCCAGGTCCATGTGTGACATGGCACACAGCTATGAAGAGCAGGTCTCCAGATGGTGACTTTGTGAGTAGCCCTGCACAGAAGAGCAGATCTGGATGTGCATATGGGGTTAGAGAGAGCAATTAAGTGCTAAGCTGGAGATGGGGTTATACTGTCAGATAGAGGAGGTGCTAGAAGCTGGATGTGATGGCAGTACTAGATGTGAGAATACTGAATGGCGAAAGGTGGGAACCCCTGGATGCAATTTGCTGCCTCAGTGAGTTTTTTGTTGGGAAGCTTTGGCTGTCATTATACTGATAGTGGGGACTCTGGGTGTCTCTTCTGTGGGGGAGTTGGAAGCTGGATGTCACTTCTTGGGAGGAATTCTGGATGTGGCTCATGACCATCTGAGCTGAATATGGTTCTCTAGGTAAGAAAGGTTGGGGACCAATCAGTGGAACGGAGCGAATGGGATGGGTGGTAAACAGACGAAAGCACTTCAGAACCGTGGAGTGCATTGTGGGTGAGAGTGATAAGTTTATATTGGACTCTGTAGCATGTGGATAACCAGTGTAATGACTGGTACAGGGTGGAGGCATTGCTGTAGTGGCTGGACAGAAATACGACCCTGGCTGCCACATTCAGAAAAGATTGCATAGATGAGAGTTCAGTAAGAGAGAGACCAATTAGGAGGGAACTGCAGTAGTCCTAACGAGAATGAATCAAAGTAACAATAAGAGTTTTTGCAGTGTCAAAGGTAAGAAAAGGTTGTTTCCTGGAGATGGTGTTTGAGGTGAAACAGTCACGAGTTAGTGAGTGATTGGATTTATGGAGTAAAGGAAAGATAGAAGTCAAATATAACCCTTAGACAGCGCACATGCTGCTTGAGAGTTCTAGTAGAACCACACGCGGAAATGGAAGTATCTGGTTTAGGAAGGTTAGCAGAGGGAGGCGAGCAGGAGCTCTGTTTTGGAAAGATTCAGTTTTGGACAGAGGCAGGACATGATGTTAGAGACAGCGGACAGTCACTGATATTATGTAGTAATGCAGGGGTGACCTGAGGAGACAACATGTATAATTGGGTGTCATCAGCATAGGGATGGTACTGAAAACCAAATCTACTGATGGTTTGTCCAATAGGGGCGGTCTATGGAGCGAAGAGGAGGAGGCCTAGGACTAAACCCTGAGGAACCCTGATAGTAAGGGGAAGAAGAGCCTTTAATTTTTGCTGCTGCTGCTTTAATTAATTGCTTTTATTGATTCCAAATATTTTCCCTTTTTCTCTGAATTCGCTTGCTTTACTATTTTATGCCTCAGTCTATCAGTATCTGTTGTACAATATAATAGAATTACAGCCAAGTAAGTATTGAAGTTGTACAAGTAAGGAGTCCAGCTAATTCCCTCCGGTCTGTATGGTAAATTTCCACCTATTGACATGTCACAGCTGAGAGGATTGACTCTTCTTCCTCCATCACGGTTTTAGCTTCCAAACATAGTTCCTTCCTAATCCTTTAATGTTTCATGCTTTCCTCCGGTCTGGCATCCTGAGTGACACAAACCTTGTGCGGTGCACCTTTAGCTGCGTCCATCTATCCTAATAGCGCTCAAGACATTTGTACTCTGGGCTGAAGTCTTGTTGCTAGTTCGCCTATGTACTAAAAAAAGTTGTTGTTGTGTTTTTTTGTTTTTTTTAAGTAAGTATACTTGTTTTATATACAGTATAGACCAAAAGTTTGGGGACACCTTCTCATTTAAAGATTTTTCTGTATTTTCATGACTATGAAAATTGTACATTCACACTGAAGGCATCAAAACTATGAATTAACACATGTGGAATTATATACTTAACAAAAAAGTGTGAAACAACTGAAAACATGTCTTATATTCTAGGTTCTTCAAAGTAGCCACCTTTTGCTTTGATGACTGCTTTGCACACTCTTGGCATTCTCTTGATGAGCTTCAAGAGGTTGTCACCGGAAATGGTCTTCCAACAATCTTGAAGGAGTTCCCAGAGATGCTTAGCACTTGTTGGCCCTTTTGCCTTCACTCTGCGGTCCAGCTCACCCCAAACCTTCTCGATTGGGTTCAGGTCTGGTGACTGTGGAGGCCAGGTCATCTGGCGTAGCACCCCATCACTCTCCTTCTTGGTCAAACAGCCCTTACACAGCCTGGAGGTGTGTTTGGGGTCATTGTCCTGTTGAAAAATAAATGATGGTCCTACTAAACGCAAACCGGATGGAATAGCATGCCGCTGCAAGATGCTGTGGTAGCCATGCTGGTTCAGTATGCCTTCAATTTTGAATAAATCCCCAACAGTGCCACTAGCAAAGCACCCCCACACCATCACACCTCCTCCTCCATGATTCACGGTGGGAACCAAGCATGTAGAGTCCATCCGTTCACCTTTTCTGCGTCGCACAAAGACACGGTGGGTGGAACCAAAGATCTCAAATTTGGACTCATCAGACCAAAGCTCAGATTTTCACTGGTCTAATGTCCATTCCTTGTGTTCTTTAGCCCAAACAAGTCTCTTCTGCCTGTTGCCTGTCCTTAGCAGTGGTTTCCTAGCAGCCATTTTACCATGAAGGCCTGCTGCACAAAAGTCTCCTCTTAACAGTTGTTGTAGAGATGTGTCTGCTGCTAGAACTCTGTGTGGCATTGACCTGGTCTCTAATCTGAGCTGCTGTTAACCTGTGATTTCTGAGGCTGGTGACTCGGATAAACTTATCCTCAGAAGCAGAGGTGACTCTTGGTCTTCCTTTCCTGGGGCGGTCCTCATGTGAGCCAGTTTCTTTGTAGCGCTTGATGGTTTTTGCTACTGCCCTTGGGGACACTTTCAAAGTTTGCCCAATTTTTCGAACTGACTGACCTTCATTTCTTAAAGTAATGATGGCCACTTGTTTTTCTTTACTTAGCTGCTTTTTTCTTGCCATAATACAAATTCTAACAGCCTATTCAGTAGGACTATCAGCTGTGTATCCACCTGACTTCTGCACAACACAACTGATGGTCCCAACCCCATTTATAAGGCAAATCCCACTTATTAAACCTGACAGGGCACACCTGTGAAGTGAAAACCATTTCCGGTGACTACCTCTTGAAGCTCATCAAGAGAATGCCAAGAGTGTGCAAAGCAGTCATCAAAGCAAAAGGTGGCTACTTTGAAGAACCTAGAATATAAGACATATTTTCAGTTGTTTCACACTTTTTTGTTAAGTATATAATTCCACATGTGTTAATTCATAGTTTTGATGCCTTCAGTGTGAATGTACAATTTTCAAAGTCATGAAAATACAGAAAAATCTTTAAATGAGAAGGTGTGTCCAAACTTTTGGTCTGTACTGTATATTATGCACATCACTTTTTTTTTCATAAAGCACATATGCAGAACATTACATTAGGAACTGGCACGCTACTACTATTCATATTAGATTGTGTGTCTGACATCTATGACCATTTTTAGGGTAATATGGTGGTGTACTGTATGGAACTACATACATTGTGGAAGTCACACCTGCCATATAGTACTCTACCTCTTTCCATGCACAGACTTGTATTAGTTATTAGATTTATTCCTCATGAGCATCTAGATTATAAGGTTGCAAATGATCTTAATATAAAACTATGCTAGATGGAAAGGGGTTACATGAAAAAACAAAATTAAAAGTTAGGGGATGACCTTGATTATTTTGTATGGACTCTTAGCTTTTCCAACTTTGAATAATTCTGATCCTAAACACAAAAATTTCCTCGCAATCAAAACCGGTCGACATCTGATTGCCAATTGTACCAATGGTTATAGAGACGTCACTCGGTAATTTCCCGTGATTCAGTTGTATCATCCTTAAACACTTCGGTGATGCCACTTCATAGCCTGAAGGACAGATCTGTACCTACGGGAGGCAAAGCAGAAAAATGGCAACTGCTCCACAGGGTCATAGCCAGACAATCTTTCATGCTGTCGGAGTAGTCCACACCAACTGATACTTGTCCCGTAACTCTATGGTGTGAGTCTTCTCGGCCATCTCCGGTAAAGATTTGGTTATCCCTGAAGTGCTGGCCTTCTGGGTTTGTTGCATTTCCACAAGCTGATAAAGACTTTTACTAGAGCGCATCGGGCCTAACACATTGGGATCTTCTTTTAATGGTGATCTGGTAACTAACATTTAGGTATTTCAATGCAAGTACCCACTAAAATTAATAAATCATTAGTGCAAAACATCTTGCTAAAGTTGGAAGCAGTACAATTATTTTACCTTTTTAGTAGGTGAAATTTAATATATTTTAGTTATATCTTCTATATATTTCGATATCTTATAATAAAAAATCTGCTTGGGTATGCCTTCAAATGTTCCATTTTTGTCAGGTTGCATCTCTAGACAGGAATGTGAGAAAGACTGGTGCCAGTTCCCTTGGGAGCAGTAGTAGCTGCAATATGGGTTCCTATTCTGCTTTCTGAAAAAACATAAGTACAGCTGAATTACATTTTAACAACTTTCATTTTTATTCTTCCAAAAAGAGTCCATGACTTACTTTTATTACTTTTTATTTATTTTTTAAAGGGGTTGTCCACTACTTTGACATTGATGCCCTATCCTATCCCTATCCTAGGATAGGGCACCAATGTATGATTGGCTGCCGCCGGCACCGATAACAGCTGAGTGGCGGAGGTGTCGCGTGTGGGACCCTGGCTGATCATACATTGATGCCCTATCCTACTGATAGGGCATTAGTGTCAAAGTAGTGAACAACTTCTTTAAGGTGTTGTCCATTGGATAAAAATGTATCTCTTTTGAATGCTTAGGCTAGTTTAAAAATGAAGTCCTAAAAGCTCCACACTTACCCACTCCCTGCCGATCTCTACTTCGTGGTCCCGTCTCTACACATTAGAAATGTCCACTCCGTGTATAACTTGCTTTGCAGGTCACTGTTATGACCGATGATCAGTTGCGCAGGTATTTCAGCCACTTCAGGTGTCGAGACAATCTTTGCTGATCTCTATTTCCTGTCTTAAGTGTCAGAACTGGAGCTGCTGGGATTGGTGAGGCTTACTCTTTTACCAGTTTGAGCCCTTTTAAAGAGATGGTTCACAACTTTTTATTGGGTCAATGGTGGTCTTATAATAAAAAAAGAACCTGACTCTCACCGATCCATAGTAGTGCTGCTGATGTCCCCCAACGGGGTGTGTTAGGTAACCACTGCAGCCAGTCATCTGTCAATCGGCTGCAGTGGTCACATTCCATTCAAGCCATAAGAGTTAAGTGTCTGTTTCATTCGCTGCAGCAGTTTCTTACCACCTGAACCAAATCAGTGGCCACTGATTGGCTGCAGTGGTCAACTGACACCTCCCGCTGTTCACCATGAGCAGCAGTACCATGGATAAGCTGGGGTCCCGGGTTAAGTGTAGCAGTGACTTGATGCTCCCCAACAGGAAACCTGGGGTTAAACTCCAGCTGTAGTAACTAGGAGCAGTGGAGCAATGATGGGCCAATTTTAGTAGTACTTTTAGTCTGGTAGACAACATTCCTGAAAACTTCTAGACTTTCTCGCTTTGACTGTAGACTGCAAATTTCAGTGTTGTCTATTAGAACATATAGTAATAGCAGACGTTATTGGGCTCAGACATCTGTATACGCCACTGATTTCATAGCTGAGTGGTTGAAACAATGTATCCTACTCACAATTCTCAGATTGCGGTTCTAGATGCAACTAGCTATTGAGCCCTTTCTACGCCCGGGTGGCGAGCATTTTTATTGGTATATGGTCTCCCATCCTGGTATTTGTGCTGCCCCCATCTTGGTATTTGTGCTCCCCAATCCTGTTCCCCCATCCTGTTATGTGCTGCCCTCACCCCCAATCCTGGTACGCATAGCACCCCTCAATCCCAATCCTGGTACGCATGGCACCCCTCACCCCCAATCTTGGTACGCATGGCACCCCTCACCCCCAATCCTGGTACGCATAGCACTCCTCACCCCCAATCCTGGTACGCGTGGTCACCTCACCTTTAATCCTGGTATGCATGGCACCCCTCATCCCCCAATCCTGGTATGCATGGCACCCCTCATCCCCCAATCCTGGTATGCATGGTACCCCTCATCCCCCAATCCTGGTATGCATGGTCCCCTCACCCCCCCAATCATCCCCCCCAAGCACCGCGCTGTCCAGCGCCATTTTGCTGAAGACACACTGTAAATGTGTCTTCAGTAAAATGGCGCCGGATAACGCTATGCGCATGCGCCGATTCCAACGCCTTCACTCCGCCCCGGTCTCCGGCCAGAAGAGAGGCGCCGCGGCAATGCTCCTCCCGGTCAGATAAGTATGTAAGTATGGCGCCGGAGATTGCGGTAGGCGTTCAGTGTCTACGCATACTGCGATCTCTGGCGCCATACACTCCTCTTACCTGTAACGGCTCCATGCTTTCTTCTGTCTGGAGCCAGACTGCGCGTCACGCATGCGCAGTCTATAGAGGCTTCAGACAGAGGGATGCTTGGCCCGTTATATTATAGATAATTTGTTACAGTAATTTATTTGTTAAATTGCAACATACATTGGTTAAAATGATGGGTGGGTGCACAGACCACACTGCGCTTCAGGTGAGAATAAGCAAAACTTGAACTTTGCAATTTTTGATTCTAGGACGAGAGACAGGATACGAGTTCTGAGGGAGTATCCAATGTAGAAGATCAAAATGATTCTGATTCCACTCCACCCAAAAAGAAATTGAAGAAGACGGAGAACGGCCTGTATGCCTGTGACCTGTGTGATAAAATATTCCAGAAGAGCAGCTCCCTGCTGAGGCATAAGTATGAACATACAGGTGTGTAGTCATTGTAACCCTGTACACGAACGCAACGTTACCCTGCCCATGCAATATCCAATCAAAGTACTGGCAGCTACAAAGATACAGAATTGCTTTTCATAGTGTATCCTTATTTTGGATTATTCACAAATCACAGTAAATGTATACTTTTAATATTAATATACAGACTAAGCCCAATACCTGAGTTTCCTCAAAAAAGTAATTTTTCTAAATGGCTATACATGTACAGATAAGACTATAAAAAAAATATAAAAAAGTAATGTTGAATGGAGCTAGTCTGTACAACCAGGCATAATCTGCTAAATACTAATGCTATTTAGGATCAGACCTCTACAGATCACACATTGATAGCCTGTTCTTCCCTATGTATATTCCCAGAGAAGCCCTTTAAGTAAAGGAAAGTGTTTGCTAACTGTATGTAGCTTTCTCTGGCCACTTTATTCTAGCCTGTACAAAATAGAGTTGATTAAAGCGCTTTTCTCTGCAAGCAAACCTGATAACTTCAAAGTGGTGACAGACCTCCTTTAAAGGGGTATTCTCTAGTTGTGTCTTGAGCAGTTAAGAGCAGTGCAGTTTCCTTACGTCCTGGCTTCTAGCAGGGTGAACTCTTCTCCTTGAGTGATGGATATGGTGAAGAGCTAACCTGTAGTATGAGAACTATAAAGCTCAACACCACGTCTGCTGTAACACATTCAGCTACCAATGGTTTGTTCGGAGTCTACACTTCTATCACCGTTTGCTCATAGAGGTAACAAGGCATTTGAACGTACAGCGTGGATAGAGCCGCAGGCTGGTGATGGTGCAAGAGGGAAGGGGAGAGGGGTGAGCAGAAACTGCGGTATAGAAATCAATAGAATGGAGCGAGCTACTGCACACACCTGACCTGGCTCTAGAGACCTACTTCTGCACTATAAAAGGCAAAATCTTCCATTGCAGGAGAATAACAGCAGGTAGAAAAAGCAAGTCAATTGCAAACTTGCTTATTTTCATGCTGTCTAACTAAATCAACTTAATAACTTGAACACCCCTTTTAAGTGTCCGGGGTTAGCCCATGGTGAATAATAATAATTTTCATATCTCTCTAAGAAAAAAAAATGTTTAAGTTAATATGCTCAATAAAGATGAGCAAAAAGATGTGCGTACTGTATTCCGGCCACTGGTCCATTTCTCTGTTGAAGCCCAACTTCACTTCTGTCTACAATATCCTTGCCCCTGGCATCTCCTTGTTGCTTTTATTGCTTGCTAGACCCCCCTATGTCATGATATTGCAGAGCCTAAGAAGCAATAGAGGCGCCTAGGAGATGCTGTCTAAACGATGACGCCTGCAGAAGTAAAGTTTGGCTACAACAGGGGAGTGGACCAGTGCTCCGAACTGGGTACCGCAAATCTTTTTGCTCATCTCTATTATCCAATTTAAAATAAAAATCTATTTTTTTAAAAAAGTTATTTAATAAATTATGTATTCCCCTAAACCCCCTTACGTCAAGGTTATCGTGTAAATCCCCAAAAACGCGATTCGGTCAAATCCCCCGACGGGGTCTCTCACTTATGAAGGCAGATGGAGTCACTCTGGACTCCGTCTGGTCTCTGTTCCAGGGATGTCCCATCATTTTAGGTGTCTCTTTGGCACACAAGATGGACACCACCATTTGCACGCTAAACGGAGTCCAAAGTGTCTCCATCTGCCTCATTATGGTGGGTGGTTCTGTCGGGGATTTCGTTTGGATAGCATTTTCGTGGGATTTACACGGATACCCCAAGTTGTTCTATGTTGAGCAGTTACAAGATTGTGATCCCAGCCTTATACTGGAAGCAATTCAATAATGTTATGTACCCCAAAATATTACCAATATAAACCCTAATTTATTTAGCACAAAACCAGCCTGCACTCAGGTCCGTCATCTGTCACTGGAGATATAAGGAGGTCCCATGTTACTGGCAGAACAAAGACCATGGAAAAGCGACATTGCTCCCACCCCCTCAAATAAAATCCAGTGAAATCTGCGCTCCCAAAGCCAAATGTTCCCTTCTTCTGAGCCCTACTCTGCCTAAACCAAATTATGGTGCCACATATTTGACATTATTCTAGTTGGGAGATTGCACTCAACAATTTACGAGGTGGGGGATGCATGTGTGATGCTCACAGCCCTGCCCTGAGAGATGGGGGTACTCGGAGCCGGGTCAGATGTTGGGGGATGTAGCCGTGGCCTGGACCCGTTCTGGGCCCAGGGCCGTCACATTAAAAGGGTGTAATGGGCTTTCAGAGTCGGTGTTAATCGAGTGGTTGTGTTGACTACGCCACCTGTGGTGTCTGGTGATTCCCCACCAGCGCTGCTTTCAGTCCTCTGAGGCGGGATGTAGTGGCAGCCGGAGATGATACTACTCCCCACAGGCGGAGCAGGGCCTCAGGGCAGAGAGAACAGGAGGATGGGAACTGTAGTGGGAGATGTGGTGTTGTGCGGTGCCGCGTTGCAATAAGAAACCGGAGGCCATAGGGGTAGTCTTCCAAGCTTTACTCACGGTAGAATGCACAGCTGCAAGGCTTCTCTCTGCTCCTCACGGCGCGCTGCGGCCACCAGGACCGGGGGTCCGACAACCTCCGGGTAGTTCAGATGCTTTGGTCAGGACCCCGCACCAGAGTGTTCCTAGAAGTTCCCACTAGGTCCTCTCCTGTCCTTATGTGGTGTGCGTGTACTAAGGCCGGGTCTCCTTCTGGACTATGCACAGAACAAGGGTACGGGTGGCGACTCCGCTCCGTCCGTTACCCGGTGGGATCCACTGAGCCTCCGGGCTTCTCCGACTAAGACGTGAAGTGACAGAGTCAGATATCGGGGGCCGGTACCCCTTTCGCAGCAGGACTCCCTCTGACTAGGCCAGAATAGTGAGGACAGGTGGCGTATACCGCTCCATCTGCATCCCCCTGGGATCCTTTTGCCTGCGGAGCTTGTCTCCTCTACTCCCCTCCAGGCCTTCTTGGGTGGAGACCTTGACCGGGTAGAGACAGCTGTTAACTCTTGCCCGCTCCTCGACTCAAGGCCACAGTACGAGGACCGTGTCCCCATCAACTGCAGGTTCACACAAAAAGCCACGTTCAGTGATGAAGATCACAATCAAAAGACCATAAGCCCAAGATGGCTGTTTATTAAATATGAATTATTAAGTGTAACCTAAATGTGTGTCCTCCACCCACTACTAGGTTCCCCCTAATTTTGGTTCCCCCATCTCCACTAATTCGGCTGGGGCAGCACCCTGGTGCATATTAGCCCCCCTCAGGTGGGAGAGATGTAGTGATGAATGCAGAGGTGAGGTCCTGACAGCTGCACCATCCTTACCTCGAAGGAGAGATACCACACCTCATTAGAGAGATGCAGTTACCCTGTGGTGACCAAACCCTCAGGGGGGCCACATTCCCCCCTGGTGAAACACAGCTCATCCGCGGGCTGCAAAGAGAGCAAAACATGGTACAGACTTTTTACATTTTTGCATAACAATACAACAATCTTCCCATTATGGGAGGCACTTTTCCTTAAACGTTACAAACTTTACATAGTACCAAAGTATACAAAAGTATAAAAACATCACAGAGACATTATGCATATAGACAGACTAATTAAAGTGCGGTATGAAAGAGTCAGTTCAGAAGCAAGAGGGAACTGTCCCAAACCCTCAACGTGGGCCCTGGGGTGGCTGCAGGGCATGAAGATCCCGAGTTGGACCTCCAGGAGTGCCACCCAGACAAGTTTTTCTTCTGAGGTAGTAGTAGAGCGGTTTTACATAAAACCAATAGGGAGCACCTAAATAGATGCATAACTATATACAATGGAAGAGTTTGTCTACTGCCAGTCCGCAGGGACAATGGTCTCTTTAAACCCGGAGAAAAACATTATCAAAACATAAACAGTTTAGCTGAAAAGGTTACAGCCGCCGGGGCCGCTTAATCCATAGGTCCCCACCGGGGGAAAGGTTCATTCCTCCCAATGGAGGCTGACCGGTCCTCCACTGTCGAGCGCAAAGGGGCATCACTCCTGGACACTTTATGAACATCCAGGGCGTACCACCCCGCACCCCGTGGTGGCGGGTGTACGACACAAAGTCACCCGGGAAGAGGTTCCGGCCAGGGTGTCCCTTCTTCAGGCTCGGCTTGACGTCCCGCCGGCTGACAAAGATGTCTTGCTCAAACTGGGGACTCCTTATGAAGCCCCATCCTGCCTCGTGGTGGAAGCGGACAACTTGCCCTTCCTCACGGGGGCTTGGACAGGCTGCCTCCTCTTGGCGGGCCTTGGATTTTGCGGCCTTGGCTCGCACCTCCAGGCGCTCGCAGCGGACTTCCCTCTGCCGTTGCTCCCTGTCAAGCTGGAGGATTTGCTGCCTACACTGCTCGCTCCTCCTCCGCGCTTCAGCCCAGGTCTCCTGGGGGAAGCCCATCAGGTCCCCCCCCCCCGGTTGTCCCAGGCCAGCTCCTCCGCCGGCTCCTCTGCCGCCGGCCAGGTAACTGGAGGTGCAGGTTGCGGTGACAGCAGGGGTTGCTGCAGGTCCTCGGTGAGTGCGGACCAGTCCGGGTTGGGGTCTGTGGATTCCCCAGCAGGCACAAGTTCCTCCGAGACGGCAGACGGGAGGCAATACAGGCCTCCGGCAGTGGCTGAGGCTTCCAGCTCCGGGGCAAAGACCTCCCAAGTGACCGCGCCCGGGAGTAGGTACTCCGTCATCAGATCCAGGATGGGCACGGTGAGCTCAGCAGCCGGGACGGGGGTATCACTCTTACCCGATCCTGGGCTGCACGCGACCTCCGATGCTTCTTCCTCCTGGGTTGCTGCTCCTTGGCGGCGGGCCCTGATCTTTTGCAACATCTCTTCCCGCCATGCGACGGACGCTGCACGCTGGGCCTCAGCAACCCTCCGGGCAAGGTCTGGGGTTTCCCTACGGAGAAACTCAGAATCTCCCGGGGTCAGGATCATGCCTCGTTGCTCTCCGACAGGAGTAAGACTTGAGCCGACTTCAGAAGGCTCGGGCGGCCTTCCCTCGGTAACGTCCATGACTGCTCCTGAGTATGGTGAGTCTCGGACTGTTATGGCCGCACCTTGTGGTTTCCTACATTCCCTCCTCTTTTCGGGGCGGCTCCAGGGCAGTAGGCTGACTAGGCCAGAATAGTGAGGACAGGTGGTGTATACCGCTCCGTCTGCATCCCCCTGGGATCCTTTTGCCTGCGGAGCTTGTCTCCTCTACTCCCCTCCAGGCCTTCTTGGGTAGGGACCTTGACCGGGTAGAGACAGCCGTTAACTCTTGCCCGCTCCTCGACTCAAGGCCACAGTATGTGGACCGTGTCCCCATCAACTGCAGGTTCACACAGAAAGCCACGTTCAGTGATGAAGATCACAATCAAAAGACCATAAGCCCAAGATGGCTGTTTATTAAATATGAATTATTAAGTGTAACCTAAATGTGCGTCCTCCACCCTCACCCACTACTAGGTTCCCCCTAACTTTGGTTCACCCATCTCCACTTATCCCGGCTGGGGCAGCACCCTGGTGCATATTAGCCCCCCTCAGGTGGGAGAGATGTAGTGATGAATGCAGTGGTGAGGTCCTGACAGCTGCACCATCCTTACCTCGAAGGAGAGATACCACACCTCATTAGAGAGATGCAGTACCCCTGTGGCGACCGAACCCTCAGGGGCGCCACACATGTAGCCAGAAGCACAAGCTGGGCACAATGTATGAGGGCACTAAAATATATGGGGGCATAATGTATGGGCACTAAACTGGCTGATTTGTAATTCTCCAGAATAAAGCCTGGTGTGGATGTTACAAAATAGTCACTGCAGCCATAGATGAATTAATTGAGAGGTGCAATTTCTACAATGGGGTCACTTTAGGGGTTTTTCTGTTGTTCTGGCACCTTTTGGGGCTCTGCAAACGTCACCCACAAACTATTCTAGCAAAATCTGTGCTCCAAATAGGGCTCCTTCCTTCCCAGCCCTGACGTGTGATCTAACTGTAATTTCTGACAATACATAGTGCATCACCGCATTCGGGAGAAATAGAAATTGCGCGATAAATTGTGTGATCCAGTTTCACCTATTAACCCTTGTGTAACTGACAAATTTGCAGCAAAATAAATATGCAAATTGCCTCTTCAGAGATGAAGAGGACTTGTACTCTATAGCACCACTTATTGGAAGTAGCAATCCTACAAGTCACAATCGACCCTTTAACGAGTCATGCAATATGACCTAGGATAAAAGCCAAATCAGAATCTCAATTTGCAGATCTGGTGTTTTGGGCTGTTGGCCCTCGTCAGTGCAAAGTATGAGAACTGATTTGGCTAGGTGAGGGGCTCTGGACTGAGGTCTAAGGGGTAGCGTTTCTCCTTATGGAGAATGACACACCAGCTCTCATTGCATGGCTAATGAGCCTCCTTACCTTGACGTGCCAGAGCTGGTGTGTCACTCTCCATAAGGAGAAACGCTACCCCTTAGACCTCAGCAAAACAAAAAAATTTAATTTTTACCACTGAAAAGTTGTATTTCCACGTCCCAATGTTATAAAATTCGGTGATGCACCTGTGGGTTCAAAATACTCACTAGACCCCCAGATGAATTCCTTAGGCAGTGAAGTTTCCAATATGGGGTCACCTGGGGACCTTCTGCTGATCTTGCACCTTAGGGACTCTGCTAATGGAGCCCACAACCTATTCAAACTGAATCTGTTTTCTAAAAGCCAAGTAGCGCTCCTTGCCATCCGATCCCCGCCATGTGTTCAAACAGTACTGCACAACCACATATGGGGTACTGCCACATTCGGGACAAATTGCATAACAAATTATGGGGTCTGTTTTCTCCCATTACCTCTTGTGAAAATTGTAAAGTCGGTGCTAAAACAATATTTTAGTGGAAAAAAAAATAATTTGTTTTCACATCTAAATGTTATAAAGTTTTGTGAATTACCTATAGGTTAAAAAGGCTCAATACAGCCCTAGATTAATTCCTTGAGAGGGGTCTAGTTTCCAAAATGGGGTCCCTTGTGGAGGTTTTCTGCTGTTTTGACACTTCAGGGGGTCTGCAAATGCAACATGGCATTCACAATCTATTCCAAACAAATTTACTTTCCAAAAATCAAATGGCACTCTTTCCTTTCCAGCCCTGACATATGCCTAAACAGCCATTCTTGAGCACATATGGGGTATCTTAATGATCGGAAGAAATGGCGTAACAAATTATGGGATCCGTTTTTTCCCATTTATACATTGTGAAAATTTAAAATTTGGGGTAAAACAACATTTTTTGCAGAAAAAAACTTAATTTTTGTTTTCCCATCCACATTTTAAAAAGTTCTGTGAAGCACCTAGGGGTTTCAACAAGCTCAGAAGAAACTAGGTAACAGATTGTGGAGTCTATTTTCTTGTGCTTTTCCTTGTAAAAGTGAAAAAATTAGGGCTAACAAAACATTTTAAATAAAAAATTTCCTGACCGCAGTTTTAAAGTATTTGAGGGGTGCGGTTTTTAAAATATCACTTTTGGGGATTTTCCAATATATTGGCCCCGCAAAGTCCATTTAAATCTGACTAGGTCCCTTCAGAAAAAGGTTTTGTAAATTTCTTGAAAAAATGAGAAATTGCTGATAAACCTTTAACCCTTCTAACGTCCTTACAAAATAAAATGGCGTTTGAAAAATGATGCAGATGTAAAGTAGACTTAAGGGAAATGTTATTTATTATTTTGTACAGCATGAATTTCTAGTTTACGGATATAAAATTTTCACCAAACTTCTGATATTTTCACAAACTAATGCAAAACATATTGACCTAAATTTACCACCAACCTAAAGTACAATGTGTCACAAAAAAACAGTCTCCAACTCACTGGGATACATTGAAGCGTTCCAGCGTTATCACATCAAGTGACACTGGTCAGATTTCAAAAATTTGGCCTGGTCATTGAGGTTAAAATTGTCTTGGTCCCTAAGGGGTTAATCATAGTACTTATTCTGATTTAAGGGTGTTTTTCACCAGAAATGCGTCAGTTTTAACTTTTTCCTTGGACAATGTTAGTTTTAATGGGTTTAAATAAATAGTTTTTTTTATACTTGCTTGATGGATGTGCTGCATTCCCCGTCCCTCCCGTTATCGCTGTGCTATATCCGGGGATACAACACCCTCTGGGTGCAAGGTTCTCGGCTATCTGCATGATCAGCGTGGTGAGCTCGTTTTTTGCCTTGATTTTTACAGCTCATTAATTTATCACAAGGCCCCAAATTGTATTTTTTATTTCTGACTTTTAACTGATTTTGCCACTTTTTAGAGAGAAAATTTGCACATTTTACAGTGTCTCAAAAAATGCTTGTTTTTGACTGACTTAGCTAAAATCACTCTAGGGGTGGCAGGAGTAAAGTAGGACTAAATTTTGCTACTTTGTTGTTTTTTTTTTAAAAAAAAAAAGTTGCATTTCATGAATCTATCTAAAACATCTGGACACGCCACATTGACATAAAAATTAGAAAACGCACTAATCTACTAAAGAAATCTTGGGGAAAAAAAAGGTAGAAATTGTTTGATGAATTTGTCTCAAATCAAAAAGTCACTCATTGGGAGGTATTCGTGCTAAAAAAACTGGTGGAAATGCAATGATAAATGGGGCCCCATGTATAGCGATTGAAGGGAAGACATGAAAGCCAAAGCTGCTCTTGTACTGTACATATAATTTTAGAACTGTTTTTTAGCTTAATTTTGCAATTAATTTATCAGTGTCGTGATTTTTTTGTGTGTGTTTTTTAAAAGGGGTTGGCCACTAATTTCATTAATGGCCTGTCCTTAGGATAGGCCATCAATATCTGATTGGTGGAGATTCAACACCCGGCACACCCATCGATCAGCTGCTATCGACACCGGCCGGAATTTCTCAGATGCTGCCATCACAGCAGCTCCCATCATTTCTATAGTGGCCAAGGCTGGGTACTGCCCACCCCCTATTCATCTGAATAGGGGATGGATCTGTAGTACCCGTTTGTGGCCACTATAGTTTTGATGGACCTGCTGTGTTTTAGCGGCATCCGAGAACTTGGTGCCGGTAACAGCGGATCAGCGAGGGTGCTGGGTTTCACAAACCCGCCGAGCCTTAGGATAGGCTATCAATGAAAAAAAGTATTGGCCAACCTCTTTAATAGAAAGAAAAGGCATTTTGAGAAAATGTAATAAAAAAACGATGTAATGGGATAAAACAAATGTATAGGTGCCTAAAACCTATAGATATTCGAAAATGATCTGAATACAAACCTTGCATTGAGGTTTTCCATTTCACTAGATTTGACATCAGCCCTGGATGTAATATATAGAGAAGGTGTAAAAGATGAAGATACCACTGTATATGTATGGAAGTCAGGTCTTTGACCTTGAACATATAAGGTCTAATGTAATACCTCAAAAACATTCCAGACATTTGTGTAAACCACCCTCCTGTTCTACAAAGCACAATGTGAATCACTACCAGGTAGTCAGGAATAGTGTAGTTGTAACTACAGAACTCAAGTATAAAGTCAAGGTCTCCAGCATTCTTCTGAGTTATCTACTACATCAATGTTTCCTTATTGTCATGGCTGTTACAATTCATTTTTCTTTTCATTTCAATGTTTCCAGGAAAGCGGCCGCATGAGTGTGGGATCTGTACGAAGGCATTCAAACACAAACACCATTTAATTGAACATATGCGTCTCCATTCTGGAGAGAAACCCTACCAATGTGACAAATGTGGCAAGAGATTTTCACACTCCGGATCCTATTCCCAACACATGAACCATCGTTACTCGTACTGCAAGAAGGAGGCAGAGGAACGTGACGGCATGGAGCATGAAGAGACTTTACAAGAAACCCTCAGCAACGAACATGTAGATTCCCAAGCTTCTCCATCTCAGATAGACTCTGACGAACGAGAGAGCATCATACGGGAAGATGACAGCGAGAAGGAAGAAGAGGACGAGAAGGAGGAAGAGGACGAGAAAGATGCAGATGATGGACAGGTTGAAAAAGAAAGTGTTCTAGCGCACGATCTAGAGGAGCCAGAAATAGGGGTTGAACCAGGAACATTGGAAGGTACCTTGAAGGATGTCGAATGTGTAGATAAAATAAAAAATTTGGAAGCAGAAGTGGCAGAAAATCACGAATCAGAAAATGAGGCTGCCCAACCTTAGCCGGAAAGGAGGCTGCCCAACCTTAGCCGGTCTTCTCTTTATTTTCCACTATGGGAAAAAGTCTTTTGACGTTCTAATGAAGTTTATTCTATATTATACATGCTTTTCTCTGAAACACAGTGGTGTGTATACTGTGATTTCTATTCACTACTGTGTTTAAAAAAAAAAAAAAAAAAATCCAGGTGTGCCTGAATCTCAAACGTAGAAATTTTTCACAGCAATTTTAAAATTTAGGAAAACGCGTTTGTTACATGCAACGTCCAGTATATAATGACTCAGAAGTTGAATCGGGTTTTTTATTGAAAACCTGCCCATCCTGCTCATATTCACATCTGGAAACATATATTTTTTATCAGTATTATGTTTTGTTATTGTATTGGTTAGTTTGTACATTTGGGAGAAAGTTTTTATCTTTTTTTTTTGTTTGTTTTATTATTATTATAATTATTATCGTTACAGACATCTACTAAATCTGCTTCAGTATTTTATTTTATAAAAGAAATGTGAGTATAACTGCACTACAAAAATTCCTTTACAAATAATTCAATATTTTAAATGCTACTACTACTACCTTGTCTTGTCCAAGAATGGGTAGAGTTTTATAGATAATATAGTTTGATGGAAAACAAATATATAATTTACAGCATATTTTTTAGCCTTAAGAGGACAACGGTGTGGAAGTAAAGAGGTGTGTTCTTATCAATGCGTTACAAAAAAATTCTTTTTTTTTTATTGAAACTCCTATTTGCAGGGACTAACATTTTATTCTGGGAAAAAAAACTGCAAACATCAGTGTTCATATTTGCTTGAATTGTAGTACTTATATGAAGGATTTAAAGCTATGTATCTTCTCTTGGCCTTATGCAGGACTTTCTGTGCTGCAAGTGCCATTTTCAGTATTTTAAAGGCTTTGCCTTTATTTAATGGTGGTCTGTAATCACTAGCATTTGTAGTATTGGAATTCTATCACTTCTATGTAGCTAAAGCCAACAAAGATTTTAATCAGAATTCTAATTCCAGTCTTTTATCTTTTTGTTTTTTGTTTGTCTTTCTTTTTTCTAAACACGGCCTTTTCCGTGGAATTTTAAAAGAAACAAAACTTTTAATTTGCCAATATTTGCTCCAAAATGCTAACTATTATAGACCTCGTTTTATTAATGGTGTTAGCTAAAAATAAATAAAGTTACCTATCAGTATTATTTTTAAGTTCGTTAGTTTAGGTCTGTGCAACTTTTTTTTTTTTTTTTTTTGTGTACTGTATGTCTTCAAAAACCTGGCAGTATTAATACCCTTCTTACTGACCTGTACCTTTTTAGTTTTAGAAAACTTTTATATTTATGTGTCTTATTTTTATATTTCTTTATTTATTACACAGTCTAGTGTATAAAACTGTAGTTTGTATTAATACAATAATATATTTTAGTATGAAATTTTGGAAAGTTGATAAGATTTAAAGTAGAGCTACAAATGGTTCTCTTGCATTGAGATTTGATTTAAACAGTGTTATGTTGACATTTATACTTGCCTTGGACTGTAGAACAGGTAATTTAAGACGGGAATGTATTAGATTTACACTTGCAATCAAATCCTTGTTACCGTTATCTGGATTTTGATATGTAAAAGAAACTTTTTTGAAATTCACTGTGAGAATTGCGGCCCGATGCCAAGCAGTTTATTTCAGATTAACGTTAAACACCACAATTATTGTCCTTAGCAAGCCAAATTAGCTGAATTTTAAGAAACAGTGTTGGGAAGTGGGAACAAAGTTTAACAATTTTTTTTTTTGTGCCAATTAGTTCTTGTATTCATGTGTTTTTTTGTTTGTTTTTTGAGGGGTTTTTTTTGTATGTTTTGGCAGGGAAAAAAAGCAAATGAAACATACCTTTTTATGTTCATTGTAATATCATAGTCATTTTCTAGTTTTTTACCAAGCTCCCTCTCTCACAATAAAATACATCAACAAGTTACTCGTTTCTGTCTTCTTTCTTGGATGAATAACACACAAGTTTGGTGGTGGAGAGTGTTCTTTTTGAGGAATTAGAATAAGAGAATAGAAAATAGCCGCTTGATTTTTAGAGGCAACAGTTTTGTTTTTTTTTTCTTTCTGGCAATTCATATATCTACTCAAATATTCATATTGCATAGAACTAAAAACTATAAGGATAAATCAGCGGGCAGCACCCTACGATGCAGGGATCAACCTATTGCATACTATGTGACAAAGAAATAATGCATAAACAGGCATCACCTGAAGGTAATCCATTTTTTGACCATAACAAGCCGAATGTCAATTAAAATTAACCTACGGATCTAAAGAACGGACCAGACAACCCATAATAGAGCTGTTGTCTACCCTAACCAACCATACAATACATGAGATATATGCAATGGTATGTACTGTGAATAACTGCCTCAATAAATAATTTGTAGTAATCCACTAAAGTGGACAAAACAGATCCAACAAATTGTATAGATCAGTATATTGCCAGCATAATGCAAAAAATAAAAGAAAAAATATATAAATATAATGCACCCCATAGTCCTCCATATAGTATAATGCACCTCCATATTAGTATCATACACAGCCCATTTCCTTGATATAATATAATGCACAGCCCATAGTCATCCATGTAGTATGATGCACAGCCCATAGTCATCCATGTAGTATGATGCACAGCCCATAGTCATCCATGTAGTATGATGCACAGCCCATAGTCATCCATGTAGTATGATGCACAGCCCATAGTCATCCATGTAGTATGATGCACAGCCCATAGTCATCCATGTAGCAGTACGGCCACAGTGTACTCACTGATTAAAATAAAAAATCGCCTTCTCGCCGCTCCCCTGCCACGTGGCATCCTCTTCTGAAGCAGACAGCTGACTTCAGCATGCAAGCAACTGGAGCACATGACGTCACTGCCTTGCGCCCCCAGGCACATGCACGCCGATGTCAGCTGTTGGCCACTGATTGGCCATCAGCGTGTATTGCCACGCACAGACCTGATGTATTGCGACGCACACACACTTCAACTGAATGTACTTCTGAGGACTCACAGCCAGCTGAATATTTGCTGGCATCGGTGGGCCCCTCACCTCACTCATGCGCCGCCTATGCACTTATAACACTTTCAAAAACAAGTCGAGAACTACCTTTACATGGCCGGTCTGTTCAACAATTACTGAGGAATCAGCATTTGAATTGATATGCGAATGAAACTGAAGTACTATAGTAAATCTGAAGCTTCTGTCACTCCAGCTCTATTCCGCTGCCCAGTGCCGCCTCCTGCTGCTTGACGGACAGCCTCTAAGCTTTGTGACTTGCAGGAAGTGGCGCTAGGTGGAGAATAGAGCTGGAGTGACAGAGGTTTCATATCTACCATAGTCTTTCAGCCTCATTAACATATCCGTTCAAATGCTGATTTCGCAGTAATGGAAGAATGGACTGGCCATGTAAAGGTATTTCTGAATTTGTTTTTTTTGTTTTGAAAGGGCAACATGTGACTATAAATACACTTATCAAAAAAATAAAGGGAACACTCAAATAACACATCCTAGATCAGAATGAATGAAATATTCTCATTGAATACTTTGTTCTGTACAAAGTTGAATGTGCTGACAACAAAATCACACAAAAATCATCAATGGAAATCAAATTTATTAACCAATGGAGGCCTGGATTTGGAGTCACCCCCAAAATTAAAGTGGAAAAACACACTACAGGCTGATCCAACTTTGATGTAATGTCCTTAAAACAAGTAAAAAAAGAGGCTCAGTATTGTGTGTGGCCTCCACGTGCCTGTATGACCTCCCTACAACGCCTGGGCATGCTCCTGATGAGGTTGCGGATGGTCTCCTATGGGATCTCCTCCCAGACCTGGACTAAAGCATCCGCCAACTCCTGGACAGTCTGTGGTGCAACATGACGTTGGTGGATGGAGCGAGACATGATGTCCCAGATGTGCTCAATCGGATTCAGGTCTGAGTAACGGGCGGGCCAGTCTATAGCTTCAATGCCTTCATCTTGCAGGAACTGCTGACACACTCCAGCCACATGAAGTCTGGCATTGTCCTGCATTAGGAGAAACCCAGGGCCAAGCGCACCAGCATATTGTCTCACAAGGGGTCTGAGGATCTCATCTCGGTACCTAATGGCAGTCAAGCTACCTCTGGCGAGCACATGGAGGGCTGTGCGGCCCTCCAAAGAAATGCCACTGTTAGAACTCTCTTGTTAGGTTTTTTCTATCTTGCTGGTCACATGACCTTTTTTGCCTATTTAATCCTGCTCCGCCCTCCTGGCCTTGCTGGACTTCATTGTAATTTCTACTCTTAAGCTAGCTTGGTGCTTTGTCACCTTATTCCGTCAGTTTAGCTAGGTCTCTTGACCTCTATGTTCTATGTTGTTAGTTTGTCCTTTTCTGCTACAATTTCTTCTAGGAGGTGTCCATCTTACTCCCAGTCCCTAGTTCTTGTAAGGATCCCTCCCTCACATCTATAGGTCTTCGTACAGACTAGCTGAGGACTTTAGCGGGTCTGATCGCAGGATCAGGTTCCCCGTTACATCGTAGGGTTCAAGCTTAGTTCTATTGTAGGGACAGATCTCCTGTCTTTCCTTAGTGCTTGTAGCCTATCATAACAGTAAGTCCAGTCCAAAAATATCTCTAAGGAAAGACCTCCAGTTTCCATCATGGTGTCGGTTCAGGATTTGGCTAAACGCTTGCAGGGACTCTCTCTGGAGGTGGCCGAGCTCCAACAACACGTGAGTAGCTGTTCTGGAGCGCATTTTGTAGAGCCAAAGGTACGTTTGCCTGATTTATTTTTTGGTGAACAACAAGATTTTTTTTTCCTTTAAAAATGCTTGTTTATTGTATTTTCGTTTAAGACCCAGATCCTCTGGTGATGAATCACAGCGCATAGGGTTCATAATGTCACTTTTGCGCAAAGAACCTCAGGGATGGGCCTTTTCTCTACAACCTAGTGATCCATGCTTTAGATCAGTGGATAGTTTTTTTTCTGCTTTGGGTTTGTTGTATGATGATCCTAATCGTGTCTCATCAGCTGAGACTGAATTGAGACGTTTGAGGCAGGGATCAGGTAATGTGGAAAAATATTGTTCTCGCTTCCGTCGGTGGTCTGCCCAGGTGGGGTGGAACAATTCAGCTTTGAAAAGTTTGTTTCTTGCGGGGCTAGGTGAAAGGGCTAAGGATTTGCTGATTGCTTATCCCACACCTGGAAACTTGCAGGAGGCTATGCAATTAGCTATACGGGTGTACAGGAGACTGCGTGCAAGGGTTAATGAGAGTAAATCCTCTGCCATGTCAGCTCCGAGTCTTGAGAGGGTCTATACTGACATTGGAGAGCCGATGGAGATTGGGGCGATGGCACCCCGCTCTCAGGAAAAAGACCGCAGATCTTCTGAAGGTTTGTGCTTTTATTGTGGGAAATCTGACCATTTTATTAAGAACTGTGTGCTTCGTATGAACAAAGAAAAAAAAAATGGTCAGTTACGCCCGTATTGCCTGTTTAAATACTAAGGGGTATTTCTTTCTGCTACTACTGCTGCTCAGGAAGAATTAATTGAATTTCGGGTATTTGTGGATTGTGGTTCTACTCTGAATGTGATTGATGGGGGATTCTTGGAAAAACTTAAATTAAAACCCAAACCTTTGTCATCCCCTATTGCTGTGGTTTCTGTTGATGGCTCTCCCTTGAAGAGTGTTACTCACAAGGTCTGTGAATTTCCCCTCACTATTAATTGTGTTCACCAAGAGAATCTGGATTTGGTAGTATTAAATAATTTGCCTTCTCCAGTAGTTTTGGGATTGCCCTGGTTAAAATTGCACAATCCTGTACTGGATTGGTCTACCAATGAAATTAAGTCCTGGAGCCCTAAGTGTTATGACAAGTGTTGTAACGGACGTATTGCTGCGGTGGAAAAAGGTGAATTACCTGTACCTATTCAGGATTTTTGGAGAGTTTTTTTCTGAGGAGGAGTCACAAATTTTGCCTCCCCATAGAGACTATGATTGTACCATTGAATTTGTCCCTGCAGCGACTCTTCCTAAAAGTCGTTTATTTAATCTTACTATTCCTGAGAGAAAGGCTTTGGAGGAATACATACAGACAAGCTTGGCCGCCGGTCACATTAGGCCTTCCAAGTCTCCTGTGGCTGTTGGATTTTTTTTTGTTAAAAAAAAAAGGACGGCAGTTTACGTCCTTGTCTGGATTTTCGTGAGCTTAATAAAATTACTGTACGCAATCCTTACCCACTGCCATTGATTCCTGATTTGTTTAACCAGTTAGTGGGGGCCAAGTGGTTCTCTAAAATTGATCTCCGGGGGGCATACAATTTGTTGCGCATGAAGGAGGGTGACGAATGGAAGACTGCTTTTAACACTCCTGTGGGTCATTTTGAGAATCTGGTTATGCCTTTTGGTCTTACCAATGCTCCAGCATTTTTTCAGAATCTTATTAATGACATCCTTAGACCTTTGGCAAAAATGTGGTTGTGTATTTGGATGACATTTTGATTTATTCACCGGATCTGGAGTCTCATTGGCGGAGCGTACGTGAGGTATTACAGTTATTAATTGACAATTCGCTTTTTGCTAAGCTGGAGAAATGTGAGTTCGCTGTACAGAGAATTAGTTTTTTGGGCTACATTATCTCCAGCGAGGGCTTTGAGATGGACCCTGTGAAGGTTCAGGCGGTTCAGGAATGGCCTAGGCCTATTGGTTTGAAATCGATACAGAGGTTTTTGGATTTCGCCAATTATTACAGAAAATTCATTAAAAAATTTCTGTTATTGTCAAACCACTGACCGATCTCACCAGGAAAGGTGCTAATGCGGTTCAGTGGACTTCTGAGGCCATTGAAGCTTTTGTGTTTCTAAAGGAGAGATTCAGCTCTGCTCCCATCCTTATGCAGCCTGATGTGACTAAGCCGTTTTTGGTTGAGGTTGATGCTTCTTCTGTGGGGGTCGGTGCGGTGTTGTCTCAGAAAAACAAGGATGGAGTACATCCCTGTGCTTTTTTTTCAAAAAAAATTTCTGAGACTGAACTAAATTACGATATTGGTAATCGGGAATTGCTGGCTATTAAACTCGCATTTGAACACTGGCGTCATCTCTTGGAAGGTGCGGAATTTCCCATTTAGGTTTTCACTGATCATAAAAATCTGATCTATCTTGATGCTGCCAAGCGCTTGAATGCCCGTCAGGCTAGGTGGGCACTTTTTTTCTCGCGGTTTAATTTTTCCGTTACTTACATCCCGGGTACCAAGAATGTAAAAGCTGATGCTTTGTCTCGCAGCTTTTCTCCCATGGTCAGTGCTGAGGAGGAGGGGAGCATTTTACAATAAGGTGTTGTGATTGCTGCATTGGACTCCTTTTTGGAAGATGAGATTCTTAAAGCACAGGAGAATGCCCCATCTAACACTCCCCATGGGAGGTTGTTTGTGCCTAGGACCTTTAGGAGAGATTTGTTTGTTGAGTGTCATGAGTCTCGGTTGGCAAGTCATCCAGGAATTTCTGAGACCAAGAGACTTGTGGGTCGCAGTTTTTGGTGGCCTGGATGGCAGAAGGAAGTCATTAAGTGGGTGCGTCAATGTACGGTGTGTGCTAGATCTAAGTCTTCACATACTCCTGCAGCGGGGTTGCTTTGCCCTCTGGAGGTTCCTAGTGCACCTTGGACACATCTGGCTATGGACTTTATTACTGACCTTCCCCCCTCTGAGGGTTTCACAGTCATCTGGGTGATCGTGGACCGTTTTTAGCAAGATGTGTCACTTGGTTCCTTTCATCAAACTGCCCTGCGCTAAGACACTCGCTAAGGCCTTTGTCAAGGAAATTGTCAGACTACATGGCGTTCCTACTGACATTGTTTCGGATAGGGGACCTCAGTTCGTGGCTCGTTTTTGGCTTGCTTTTTGTGACAGGTTGGGAGTTCATTTGTCGTTTTCATCCGGATATCATCCTGAGTCTAATGGCCAGACAGAAAGGAAGAATCAGGATGTTGAGCAGTTCTTGCATTGTTTTGTGGCAGACAATCAGGAGGGGTGGTCTGAGTTTCTGCCACTTGCTGAGTTTGCTCTTAACAACCATACATCCTCTTCTGCTGGGTGTTCGCCTTTTTTTTGTTGTTCTGGGAGACATCGGTCTTTTGGGTCATTCTCCAAATTGGCATCGGCTGTGCCTGAGGAGGAGAGTTTTTCCGGTGATTTGGAGAGAGTTTGGACGGATGTGCGTGGTAATCTTCAGGAGGCTAACAAAAAATCTAAGAGGTACTTTGATAGGAAACGGCAAGAGGTTTTGTTTGCTATTGGTGACATGGTTTGGTTGTCCTCTAAGAATCTTCTTTTGAGGATTCCTTCTAAAAAAATTGGGTCCCAAGTTTGTAGGGCCCTTTAAGGTGCTTCAGGTAGTTAACCAATCTGCTGTTAGGTTGGAGGTTCCTACCTCCTGGAAGATTAATCCGGTGTTTCATGTTTCTCTGTTGAAAAGTTCTTATGTGTCGGATGGAGACGCCTCTGCCACTGTTCCTCCGGTGGTGGACGACGGGGAATACGAAATTTCCCGCATCCTAAATTCTAGACGGTATAGAGGGAGTTTGCAGTATCTCGTCGCTTGGAAGGGTTTTGGACCCGAGGATAACTCATGGGTGAGGGCGGATGATGTTTCTGCTTCCAGACTTGTCAGAGCGTTTCACAAGAGGTTTCCTGATAAGCCTGGGCCTAGGGGATCCAGAGGATCCTCATAGAAGAGGGGGTACTGTTAGGTTTTTTCTAACAGGAGAGTTCTATCTTGCTGGTCACATGACCTTTTTTGCCTATTTAATCCTGCTCCGCCCTCCTGGCCTTTCTAGGCTTCATTGTAATTTCTACTCTTAAGCTAGCTTGGTGCTTTGTTACCTTATTCCGTCAGTTTAGCTAGGTCTCTTGACCTCTATGTTCTATGTTGTTAGTTTGTCCTTTTATGCTACAATTTCTGCTAGGAGGTGTCCATCTTACTCCCAGTCCCTAGTTCTTGTAGGGATCCCTCCCTCACATCTATAGGTCTTCGTACAGACTAGCTGAGGACTTTAGCGGGTCTGATCGCAGGATCAGGTTCCCCGTTACATCGTAGGGTTCAAGCTTAGTTCTATTGTAGGGACAGATCTCCTGTCTTTCCTTAGTGCTTGTAGCAGATCATAACAGCCACCCCACACCATTACTGACCCACTGCCAAACCAGTCATGCTGAAGGATGTTGCAGGCAGCAGATCGCTCTCCACGGCGTCTCCAGACTGTCAAGTCTGTCACATGTGCTCAGTGTGAACCTGCTTTCATCTGTGAAGAGCACAGGGCGCCAGTGGCGACTTTGCCAATTCTGATGTTCTGTGGCAAATGCCAAGTGTCCTGCACAGTGTTGGGTTGTGAGCACAACCCCCATCTGTGGACGTTGGGCCCTCATACCTCCCTCATGGAGTCTGTTTCTAACAGTTTGTGCAGACACATGCACATTTGTGGCCTGCTGGAGGTCATTTTGCAGGGCTCTGGCCGTGTTCCTCCTTGCACAAAGGCGGAGGTATAGGTCCTGCTGCTGGGTTGTTGCCCTCCTACGGGCCCCCTCCACATCTTCTGGTGTACTGGCCTGTCTCTGGGTAGCGCCTCCAGCCTCTGGACACTACACTGACAGACACAGCAAACCTTCTTGCCACAGCTTGCATTGATGTGCCATCCTGGATGAGCTGCACTACCTGAGCAACTTCTGTGGGTTGTAGAGTCCGTCTCATGTTACCACGAGTGTGAAAGCACAACCAACATTCAAAAGTGACCAAAACATCAGCCCGAAAGCATTGGTACTGAGATGTGGTCTGTGGTCCCCACCTGCAGAACCACTCCTTTATCGAGTGTGTCTTGATAATTGGCAATAATATCCATCTATTGTCTATTCCATTTGCACAACAGCATGTGAAATTGATTGTCAATCAGTGTTGCTTCCTAAGTGGACAGTTTGATTTCACAGAAGTTTGATTTACTTGGAGTTATATTCTGTTGTTTAAGTGTTCCCTTTATTTTTTTTGAGCGGTGTAGTTTGGGGGGTGAAATTCTGCTGACAGGTTTTACTTTATGTGGTGGCAGCATGTGAATAGTCATTTCATGAGTCTAAAAGCAGAAAAGATGGGAAAGTATAAAGATCTGATTGACAATAATGGGTCGAGTTGTGATGGGTTAGAGGATCTCCAAAACTGCAAGTCTTACGGTGTGTTCCCAGTATGCAACGATTAGTAACTAACAGTCCAAGGCGTGATGACTGCTAAAATGACGACGAGGTTATATCCATTGCCAAAAGCACCTACGACGGGCACATAAGCATTAGAAGTGGACCATAAAGCAATAGAAGATGGTGGCCTGGTTTGATGAATCACATTTGTGGTGGAATTCTAGTGTTCTATGGGGTAATATAAGGAACTCCAACCAGTCTGTGAATAAAAACAGCCCAGAAAGACTTCGCCCCAGACACATTAATGAGCCTTGGGTGACCATGACCCTGTTACAGACTCGGATTGTCCTCTCTTGAACCACTTTTGGTAGGTACTAACCATTGTATACAAGGAACGCCCAACAAGACCTGCCATTTTGGAGATGCTTTGACTTAGCTTGGCCCTTGTAAAGTTGCCCATATTTCTGTTTCTAATACATCAACTTCAAAAACTGTTTATTCTGCCTAATTTCTCAAAACAAGACAGATGCCATTGTAACTACATAGTCCATGCTCTACTTCATCTCTTAGTGGTTTTAACGCTGTGGCTGATTGGTACATACATTGTGTAATATAGGTGTATACATGAATCGGCCCTATGGTATCTGTATATTTTCGTTCTTTGATGGATCAGTTGGAGCGTAAGAGTAAGTAGCAACATTCCCCTTGTTGAGTATCAAAAAGCGGCATCTGTTCTGCAGGGAATGAAGTTCTGCTTACTCCGACTATTCTTACAAAGTGCAGTCTGACCACAGTCTGCATGACACAGGGAAAATTTCACCCTAAATCTCCATGTGGATGACATGAATCATGGCTTACAAGATTTTTCCATAACCATCCTGCAAACAGCACATTTAAACACAGCAGTAAATGCTTTCTAAAATCCTCTCATCTAATTCCACTTAAAATATTCACATGCGGAGAGTTAGTCATGAGGACAAAAGTAGATCTGAAAGAAAAACACAGAATACAAACATATTTTAAAACACAATTTTTGAGGGTTATGTTTGTGGTATGCAGCAAGAGCAAATTAACGAGATGAATTCTGAAAACAGCGCCACACCTGTGTACAGATTGAGTGTGGTATTGCATGTCATGCTCTATTCGCTTCAGTGTAGCGGAGCCACATTTCCACCTACAACACATACGTTGAGAAATATGGTGCGTTGATGGGGGGGGGGGTGCAGGTTGAACTGGGAGACCCAGCTAGTAGACTTGTTGAGAATCAACCGCACTCACACACAGCTTTTAAAATGAATGCTTGTTAATTAAACACAATGGTTCACCATAGTGCTGGGTAAGGGGCAGAGCCGGCTCAAGGTTTTTGTGGGCCCTGGGTGAAAAAGTCTCAGTGGCCCCTTTAACACATACCACAATTCATGATGCACAGATACCGCAGAGAAATATATATATATATATATATATATATATATATAGTACAATGCCAAATATTTCACTTACTACTACTATTACATGAGGGATATCTATTGTAAATTCTACAATAGCTCAGAAACCGACGAATCCTCCTCACAGTGCAGACCGGACATTATAGTCCTCCATACAGTATAATGGGCCCCATATAATGCTCTATACAGGATACTGGCCCCCATAAAACACTCCATGCAGAATACTGGCCCCCATATAACGCTCCATACAGTATACTGGCCCCCATGTAATGCTCCATACAAAATACTGGCCCCCATATAATGCCCCATGCCTCCTGGGCCCCCATGCAGGTGCTTCATGCCTCCATACATAAAAAAAATCAAATACCTCACCTGCTGCCGCTGCTCTCACTGCTGCTTTGGACTCCTCAGCCGCGCCACCGTCTTACTGCTCTGTGCTGTGACTGCTCAGTAGAGGGCGCGGTGGAAAGACGTCATCGCGCCCCCTGACCTGAGACGTCACAGTGCAGCAGCCGTGAAAGGCACCGGACCTGCTGCGGAGGCACGAAGAGAGGTAAGTATTGTGCCGGGCCCTGAGCAGGCGGGGAGGAAGTGGAGGGTAGAAAAAGACAGGACGGGTCAAAACGTCATCCACATGCTACCCATACACAGTGGTGAAAGTGTCTCTGAAAGATATTAGATTATGCCTTTTATGTCCATCATTGTGTAGCATCCCCTCTTCTTTTACAACAGTCTGTAAACATCTGGGGAGTGAGGAAACCAAGTCCTGGAGTTTCAGGAAAGGAATGTTGTCCCATTATTGTCTCATGTTTGGTTCTCACTGCTCCACAGTCCGGGGTCTTTGCCAGATTTTTCGTTACATAATGTGCCAAATATTTTCTATTGGTGAAAGGTCTGGACTGCAGACGGCCGGTTCATCTCCTGTACTCTTCTGCGAGGCCATGCTATTGTGATGGATGCAGTATGTGGTTTAACATCGTCCTGCTGAAATATGCAAGGTCTTCCCTGAAATAGTAGTCTGGATGGAGCATATGTTGTTCTAAAACATCCATTTAATGCTCAACATTGATGGTGACTTTCAAGCTATGTAATCTGCCCATGTCATAGGCACTAATACAACTCTATACTATCAGAGATACAGGAGCTATGCGTTGATAAGCTGGATGGTCCCTTTCCTCTTGAGTTGACGGGATATTGACCATCGGACTTGTCTCTTGTGCACATGGATTTCTCTAGAATGTCTGAATCTTTGAATATCCCCCTTTTACAGTACATTATATCAAGTCTTTGCAACTTTACATCTAGGAACGTTTTTCTAAAATTGTTCCACAATTTTTAGATTGTTCACAAATTGGTGAACCTCTGACCATCTTTACTTCTGAGAGACTCTGCCTCTCTAACATACTCTTTTTAAACACCGTTAAGTGACTTAGTTGAAAATTGACCCTCCAGCTATTTTTTAATTAGTACAGCCTCTTTTCCAGCCTTTCTTTAACCCTGTCACAACTTTTTGATATGTCGCTGTCATCAATTTCTAAAATTAGTTATTTTTTTCAAATGAAATGGAAAAATTTCCAACATTCATCTTCTAATCTGTAGAAAATAAGGCTACGTGGCACTCACTGGTAGGGTGCTCAAATAGGAATCCACTCCAGTAAAATATTAAATGAATTTGGCACTCTAGAAAAATGATGCAAAAGAAGAAATTTATTAAATGCAAGATGTCCACTTGTTAGCAAAAATTTACGTTTTGGCCAATTATGGCCTTCTTCAGAACCCTATTAATGGTAGGGGTATATTGCTTCATGGGAAGCCGAAGTGCTGGTTAGGAAAACTGCAAAAGGTACCCAGGGGCGTGGCGCCTCCGTGGAACGGAAATGGCATCATTAACGACATGGTTCTGAAGAAGGCCATAATTGGCCGAAACGTCAATTTTTGCTAACAAATGGACATCTTGTATTTAATAAACTTGTTCTGTTGCATCATTTTTCTGGAGTGCCAAATTCATTTAACATCTTCTAATCTGTATTCTGTTTTTTTTTGTGAATAAAATATTGCTATAAGATTTACAAATCATTGCATTCTTGTTTTCTTTACAATTTATACAGCGTCTTTTAGGATTCTCCCTTGCACAAGTATGCGATTTGTATAACTTGAGCCACATTCCGACTAGACATGTCCGGCCTCGCTCAATTTATTTTAATTGAGTGAGGCCAAGCATGTCTAGTTGGCATGTGACCGCATGTATGCAAATTGCCGACACAAGAGAATCCTCACAGCATGCAGTACACACTGTGAGAATTCAGAAGCCTGCAGTAGAATTCTGCATTCTGTACAATGACTGCAGACTTATCACTAACCTGGACAACCCCTTTAATACTCCTAACATAAATAAAAATGAGCATTAGTCAGTATCATAAAAAACATTTACATCCAGGTACCTGATAGATGACGTTGTCTCTGGAGTCGTTCTCTTTCTTTTCTTCCTCTTGTCCAGGTGCCATGATGCCTTTTCTCATCCACAGCTCGTCTCTGCGGCCTTCCATTTTCTCCGGTCTTCTGCAGCTCATCCCCACACGATGCCCTTAAAGATAGAAGTGTCATTATAATGCTCATGAATAAAAAATATATGTCTAACGCTGAGCCCCTGAATAAATAATTGCCTCTCACTATATTCCCTGCACAAATTATGACACCCCCCCCCCCCCCCATACTGTCCTGCGTATGGTACATGCTCTCCACACTGCCCTCTCCTTTCCATACTGGGCCTTCCCTTCACGCTGTCCTCTCACACTGTGTCCCTCCCATAGGGCCTAGTTTCTATTCTGTGCCCCCTCACCACACTCACCCCCCCTCCCCTTGGCTTACTGTCCCCTCCTAGCTGTGACCTTTCACTGCCCCCCCATGCTACCACCGCCCCACACACACACTACTCAGTTTTTATTCTGTGCCCACTCACACATTCTTATCCCCCCATACTGTCTCCTCACACTATTTCCCCTAATAATCTCACACGTTTCCCCCTCCCTCCTCATACATTTACCCTCTCCCTTTCCATACTGCTTCCTCACACATCCCCCCCCGACTCCCCATAATGTGTCTGCACACATCCCATCACCATTACCCCCTTACTGTGTCCGCATATATTTTCCCCTCGCTCCTCATACTGTGTCTGCACCCATCCCCCCACACTGGCCATACTGTGTCTGCACCCATCCTCTCATACATACCCCAATCTCACCCTTTGCTCCTCATATTGTGTCTTCAAATTTCTCCCGCTTCCCATATTGTCTGCACCAGTCCCTTCTATGCTCCCCAAACTTGTGTTCTCAAATCATCCCCCCCATTATATCACTGTTAGCGCCGGTAAGTGACATCAGCGTGATCTCGTGACCTGACCCTGGTGGTCACCGCTTCAATTGTACTCGCGTCTGAAAGATGTAAATACAATTGAACACGTTGAGCCGGCGCACTGCACTTTCTGTGAGCCGGCTATAAGGCATGACAGCCGGCTCAGAGAACTTTCGGCACCCAGTCTGAGGGGCGGCAGAATGCAGCCGCCGGGGGGAGACACTTTGAACCGTTGCATTAGGCGGCCTGACTGTGGACCCTGCCGGCTGTGCCCCTCCTATGGATAGTTAATAACTTTTTCACTAGACAACTTATTTAAAAGTATTTTTTTCAGAATTTTTTGTAAAGGTTTACTTTTTGTAATCTGTATTTAAAGAAGCACTCCCATCAAAATTTGTATCCTCTTAATGTATTCCAATCATATTATATAGCACTGTGTACTTACAATTGCTCATTTTGCCTTTCTACCCAGCTAATTCTTAGCTTGAGTAGATAATCCTATTTTGCATGCGCATCTCAACTGAGTACATGTTTTCTTTAATAGGAAAACAGGAAAAATTGATTAGGCATGTTAAAGTTCAACATGTCCAATCATTTATTTTTTTTTTTTGTCAGATGACCCAAAATAAGTTGGTCAACTCAAAAATAAATCCTGATGGGTCAGTATTTCTCAGTACCATTCAGAAAGGCGAATTTGTCAGCAGGTTTTTGCTATGTATGAGGTAGGGACAGAGACCCTGATTCCAGCTTAGTTTACTTGGTGCAGCAGTTGTGATGGAATCCATTTTCTCTGCTGCAGAGCTCAGAATGCTGAGCCCTGTATAAAGCCGCCTACACCACTGATTGGCGGCTTTCTGTGTATGCTGTATATTTTATTTATTTATTTATTTTACTCACTTATATAGCGCCATTAATTCCACAGCGCTTTACAGACATTATCAGCACTGTCCCCATTGGGGCTCACAATCTACATTCCCTATCAGTATGTCTTTGGAGTGTGGGAGGAAACCGGAGAACCCGGAGGAAACCCACACATACATGGGGAGAACATGCAAACTCCTTGCAGATGTTGTCCTTGGTGGGATTTGAATCCAGGACCCCAGCGCTGCAAGGCTGCAGTGCTAACCACTGAGCCACCGTGCTGCCCAGAAATCTGCCAATTAGTGAAGGTGTGGCTGGACTAGGATGCAGGAGGCCAGTTGTCCTGAAATGATAATCTCCTGCTGATAAAACACTGATTATATTAAGATAGCAAAACACAACCCAGTAAGTGACACATCCCTGGAATCAGTGTCTCAGCTCCTACATTATGCTGCTCTAAGATTGCATGTCCAAAACCTGGTGATAGATTCCCTTTAAGTACTTCCTAAAGGTCATGGTTTGTAGATAATATATAGAGAAACGTGACCATTTCTGATGCACTGACAATAATTCTCATTAATTATAATGTCTGGCTTGCCTCTGCCTCTCCATCATATTGTAGACCAGGTTCTAGGGTAGAGTGAGGGTTACAAGACCCCCATTCACCCAACAGATATGGTCCAATGGGTAGAATGACTTCCTATCCAGAATATGCCTTAAATGTCTATGGTCAGAATCCCCCATTAGTTATGATAGAGCCGCATCATGAACCATACATTGCTTGATTTGTATGTATTGCCGGTGCCCTCCACCGCGGTGATAATACTGTATTACTAGTAAATCATTCTTTTTTACCTTCGCTAAGGTATAAAATATGGACAGATCTGACATAAAACTGCATTCCCGGGCTACAAATCTGTATCATAGAAAGGATTTTCTTTGATTAGATTTTGTGCGGACACAAGCAGAAAACGAAGCTACTTGTCAGGAGGAAACAAGCAGTGGCCTCTGTGCACCATTATTTACAGCTTTGTGCACGCAGCGATGGTGCCGGGGATATTGATTGTCCGCCTGCTAAATTATAAATAGTGTTCATGACCAGGAAAACATTGATTACTGTACATTCAGGTAAAGGGATTTTTTTTTTGTTAGCTGCAATCCCAGGAAGGAAAAAAAATGACCGTGCACGGCTGGCTGCTAATCTACATTATACAGGATCAATAGTTTATTATCAATATTTTACAAGTGTGCAAATCTGTATAAGTGTACATCAAAGAGACTAATGCAGCAAATAGGACTGACAGGCACTTCTCTGTATAACCCACGTCATAAATAAATAGTAATCCTGGATGGAGGTCTTCTACTTATCCCTTACAGTCTTACTGCGCCCAGAGGCACAAATAGTAATCACAGGGTCCCATAAATAAATTAATTGTGCCAGACTTGGCCCCAGTGTTGAGCACTGATGATTTATTAATATGTGCATTCCTGCAATGCAAGGAGGTGTACCAAAACAAGGAAGACCTCACAGACTTACGGAAGAGTGAACGTATTACATCTGGATTATCCCCGATTCATAGCCTAAAGCAGTCTATGTGCGCACGATCAGGATTTGAAGCAGAAATTTCCTGATTGTTTCTGCATCTACTTGGCAGAAAAAAACGTGCGGTTTTGACGCATTTTTTATGCGGTTTTTGAAGCGTTTTTGTACATCAATGAATGCTTTTTGGAGCTAAATAAAGTTATTTGGTGGGACATTGCTTAAACCCCTGGATTACCTTCAGAACTGGGTGAGTATATTGGTTAATTTAAATGATTAAAGAATATGTCTATTGTATTTCAAATAAAGTGTTTGTGTCTGTGTGTTTATTTAACACTTTACTTTACTTTAATTAGGTTTGGTCATGAAAAGGTCTGATTGACATCTTGTTATAACCAAACAAAAGAGCTGAGTGTTAGCTGATCCCATACACCCAATACCATTAGCATTTCTATTCATGTAATTTATGCGGCAGCTGTGAGCTGCTATTTTTAGCCTAGGAAGGTGCCATTTGCAAACATAGTCCCTGACTATAATTAACAGCTCACAGCTGGTTCCTTAGCCCCTATGTCCCCCCAATCAGGACTCAGCAGTGCTTTGGACGCAGCATATTTTTGCTGTGTTCAAAATGCGGTGTTCTAAGGCCAGTCTTTTGTTGTCGGCACATGTGAATCCACCACATATAATAACACTTCAATCGGTCAAAATCTGCAGCGGAGACTAGCATGTCTGCTACAGAAATTGACATGCTGCGGGTGAGTTTGGGTACGTGGCCACGGTCAGGAACCGCTGCGTCCAGATGTTACAGCATAGTGGATGAGCTCTCTAGAAATCCCATATCAACTATGCGTGCATCAGAGGCTGCGAATCACCCTCGGACACTGACATGCAGCACATCTTTTAGGACCACAGGATGTCAAATTCTCTTGAGGAGTCACTAGTCTCCGCAACAGAAATTTGACCTCTAGAATGTATTGAATGTGGTAAATACGCATGGTTCAGTGAACACAAGTGGATTTACCTGCGTTCAATAGAATGCAACATTTTGGACGCAGCAAAAATATGCGTCCAAAGTGCTGCTACGTCCGGATCGTGGGCACAGAACCGAAATTTTTTTTAAAAAAATAGCGTGGGCTCCTGCGTCATTTTTATAGCCAGCAGAGGGAAAGCCGAACACTGGGGACTGATATTAGTAGCCGGGGAACGGGCCATTAGCCAACCATGTTCCCTGGCTATTAATATCAGCCCACAGCTGTTTGTTTAGCCTTTACTGGCTAGATTACTGGGGGACCCCAGAAAAAAATTGACGTAGGGTTCCCCTATAAAATCTAACCAGAAAAGGCTAAACGGACAACTGCGGGCTGATATTAATAGCCAGGGAAGGGGCCATGTATACTAGCCCCCTCCACTGCTATTAATATCACCGCTCAGCAGTCCCAGAAATGGTGCATCCATAAGATGTGCCAAATCTGGCGCTTAGCCTCAGCTCTTCCCACTGCCCTGTAGCGGTGGCGAGTGGTGTAATGGGGTTGGGGTTCACGTCAGCCTTGCATTGGAAGCTGACGGGAAGCCCAGGTTAGTAATGGAGGGCGTCTATAAGACGCCCCCATTACTAACAGCGTAGTAAAATTGTTGCCGCTTTTTAAATAAAAGACACGGCCAGAGTTAAGTATTTTAATTAAATAAAAAACACACGGTTCTACAATTTTTTTTATTACCCTCTTTCCACGAAGCCATCAATCTTCTGAAAAAAAATTAAAATTTAAATAAATAAATTTATTATTTAAGTAAAATAACAAACAACCATATTCCTCTCCTGTCCGCCGTCAACTACGCAGTCCACGTACCACCAACGATTGTCCCACTGCGATCTGTGTTACTTCTACAGCAGTGACATCAGTAATCACTGATGTCACTGCTGTAGAAGACAGCATTGTATACTGACAGGGGTGTAAAATCACTCCTTTCAGTATACATGCTGATGCAGGAGGTCACTGGGGTTCATCATCTGATCGGCCCCAGTGAACTTACCACCATGGGAACGTTCTTGAGAATGTTCCCATGGTGAGGTCACGTGATCGATCAGCTGATCGCTCACGTGTCCGCAGGTCCTGACAGCTCAGTACACTATGGGGAGCGAGCCCGCTCCCCACAGTGTACCACTGGCCACCGGGAGCATCGGATCACCGCCGGGGACCAGGAGGACACCAGGGGGCGCCGGACAGGTGAGTATAAGGTTTTTTTTTTTTTTTTCTTTTTTAGCCGCTGGCTGGGCAGAGCAGACTACTGCTCCCCCCCAGCCACACCTCTCTCACTGTTATCAGTGGGAGCAGCGGTTGGATGAGAGGAGTAATAGCCTCCTCTCCCGACCTGGGTACCACCCGCAGCGCGTTTCCGGCACGAATTTGCGCCTATTGGCTTTAATTGAAATGCAGCAAATCCACAGGTATATATATATTATACCTGCGGTTTTGCTGTGGTTCAATTCAAGTCAATGGGCGCAAATTCGCAGTGGAAACGCTTGCATAATGGTCATGCTGCGTTTTTTTTCTGCAATTGTAGAAATTTCCACATCATGTGCGCAGCACATCAGGATTACCATTTCTATAGCTGGCAGACCTATTAACAAGCGTTTTCGCAGCGTTTCTGCAGCTGGAAAACCACCGCAAAAACGCATCAAAAACGTTTCGTAAGCGCATAGCCTTATGCTTAATTAGGGCTTGTTCACACTCTGCATTTTTTCCAAGGGTAAAAAATGCAGCTTTAAACTGCACAAGCAAAGTGAATGAGATTTCTGAAATCTCATACACATGCTGCTTATTTTTCCTTGCAGATTTGAACCTTCAGAGCGTTTGTTTTTTTTAAATATGTAGCATGTTGATTCTGTTAACGTTTTTGCAACTTTTTTCACCCATTCAAATGAATGGGAACAAAATGCATGTAAAAAAAAAAAACGTGTATTTTATGCAGCGTTGTTCCTGCCAACATTTGGTATTTTGGTGCAGAAAAATCTCAATGTGTGCACAGTGGGAAATTTATCAAGGCTTTTGCACCATAATACTGAAAATTTAGTTGCACACTATCTTTGCAACTTATTGTAGGGGGAAAGTCGGCAAGGTTAGCAGAGCAAATAAGTTAGATTTATGAATTGGAACTTTTTAAAAAGTGGCAAAAAAAATTGCAATTCTCACTCCAGTAGAAGGGTGGAGTAAAAATTGGAAAAACAAGTCAAGATAGAAATGTTATATTTATAGATGTTTCAAATTTAAAAACATTGTGCAACACTTTTATCAATTTGGTGTAAATAAAAGCAACACCGCTACAAACCAAGCTGTTTTCTAACCCCCACAGCCCCATGATAAATCTTTTACACCTTCCTTCACTGGTGCATGCTCTGCATAATTTCTCTGCCTTATCTGTCCCACTCCATTCAATACCCACATATGTCTGCCCCTTCCCCACTATAGATCTTATCTGACTTTTAGAGGTGCTAAACTGCAGAGACTAGAGTCCTAGCTCTGTCTTTGATCACCCAGCCATCTCCTGGTGGGACGATCAGCTGCTAATTTAGCCATAAGCAGCTCCCACAATGCCCTTCACCTGATAGTTTAATGTGCCCTATATATTTGGAAGCTCTGTAAGGGGTGAAGTGACCGCGGGCAAGGCCGCGCATTGGTATCTATGATCTGGCCCAGCAAGATCCCCACACACAGACTCTATCTTGATAACCGTATCTTTACTCGTATACATTTTTAACACCGCAAAGAAAAAAAACAATAAATGACAACAGTAAATGTTCACAGTAATAACGTGTACTTATAAGCTGACCCTCACTGTCCCTACTCACACGTTACCAGTCCTTTACTCCAGAAGGATGTGTTCCCCGTCGCAGGCCTGTCTGTCTTTGCAGGAGGGCGTCCCAGCCGGGAAAAAAAAACAGGAACAGCAGAATTCGCGGAAAGAAAGGAAGGGGTACTTCGGCCTCTCGCCAGAGGTCCCGCTTACAGTCTCTCTGATCCGGATAGAAGCTCTGGTGGGTCCCCTTATGTGGTCCACACTCCAGTAGCAGGGAGTGTAATAGCTGTATCCTTCAGCAGTGCAGAAGCTGGGGAAGGCTCCGAGGATATGGTGTTAGATAGAAGAAATCACGTTGAGAGTCTGTCCTGCACCACACACGAGGGCCTGCACACCGTCCTGGCTCTTTTCACAGACCACAGCCGACTCTTCGCGCGCTTTTTCCTGCTTCCCACTTTGGTCACGTGACTCTCTAGGGCGGGACACAGGAGGCTCAGTCTTTTTCTCTGTCATCACACCCTGCGCAGATTCAAGCTCTGGCCACAAGGTGGCAACATCATCCTGTGTAATCACTTCTGTAACAGGCTCTATATCAATTATCACAGAACAGCCAGAGCCGGCCAGCTCACTACACACCCCCCCCACTCAAAGGTTGGCAGTCCCTGCCAACGACCGGCTCCAGGGCGGCGATGGCTGTGGATGTGACAGGGGGCGGCTGGGAAGAGGGCCACACATATTGGTCTCTGTAGGACTGTCCTGGAGGTACCCCTGCAGTGGTCCTCGTTGTCCGCCTAACGGGTTAGATCCCCTCTCTCCTATCAGTCACCCCACTCTCTTTCCCAGTCGACATGTCAGTAGAGGAGGTAATCGGTTCAAGTGCGTCAGTCGGACGGACAGGGGTAGGCATGCATTTAGTCTCTACATCCCCGGGGTCAGTGTCTCCGACAGTATTAGTGATATCCATCTCTCTAGGTATCACAGTAGGGGAGTCAGGCTGGGAACGGCAGGGGCGCAACATATTACGGTGCAAAGTTCGGATGCTGCCGCTGTCTTCGCCCTGTACTCGATAGACGGGGCCACCGGGGTACGGCTGTCCAATTACTCGATAGACTTCGGTCTCCCACTTGGGCCGGAGTTTCCCTTGCGGCTTCTTTATTCGGACTAGGACCAGTTGACCTACATTCAGTGGGTCTTCTTGTACCGGAAGTGGGTCAGCGTGCACTTGATCCTGAATTTGTCGGCCTACTAGCCGGTAGACAGTCTCCATTCTCTGGCGGTGTGTTTGTAGCCAGGAAGGATAGGTACCACAGGTATCTTCTTCGGAGCTAGACAGTTGCAACTCATGGATGTCTTTGCCTGGACGGCCAAAGAGAAGGGTGTATGGGGTGTATCCGGTGACGGAATGGACCTGATTATTATAGGCCCACAGCAGTTCCGGGAGGAATCGAGGCCAGTCGGGCTTTTTGTCTTCAGCCAAAGTCCGGATCAGTTGTAAGAGGGTCCGGTTAAAGCGTTCACACGCGCCATTCCCTTGTGGATGGTAAGGGGTGGTCCTGGACTTCTTGATTCCATACATCCGTTGGAGCTCTTCAATGACTCGCCCTTCGAAACAAGCCCCCTGATCAGAGTGTAGCCGCTCCGGACACCCATAGACCCGAACGAATTGCTGACAGATAGCCTGTGCAGCTGATTCAGCAGTCTGATCCTTGGTAGCAACAGCGACAGCGAATTTCGTGAAGTGGTCCACCATCACCAGACAGTACTGGTAGCCACTATTCGCCGTTCCGATGAACAGATAGTCCACCATCAACAGCTCGAGAGGCCTCGACGTCTTAATAGTCTGGACGGGGGCACGCTGCTCCGCGGACTTGTGGAATTCACAGGTACGGCATGCTTGACAGACGTTTTCAACCAACTTACGGAGCCCCGGACAAAAAATGAACTGCTGGGTCCACCGGAGGGTCTTGTCTATGCCGAAGTGGCCGTTCCTCCTGTGAGCTTCGCCCACCATCTCATGGGCCAACTGCACCGGGACGACAATCTGCAAACACTCCTCCAACATATGGGATAAAAGGGCCCTGCGACACAGGACTCCATCTTTCACGATCAGCCGATCCCACTGGGCAAGCAGAGCCCAAGCTCCGGTCGATAGTCGGGCTCTCACTTCGGAGGGCGGTTTCTCTTGTTTATTCACATACTGTTTCAGTAAGACATGCTCGGGATCTCGATCTTGAAGCTTGGCCCATTCTTGCTGGGACAGGGGAGATCCCACTACGGCTTCAATCCCTCCTACCGCATACTGGCGGCTATCTTCTATTTGCTTTGCGAGCCGGGCAAAGTCAGGCATCTCATCTTCCTCCAACTCTTCGTCCCGGTCCCCCACTGGCGGGGATGATGTCACTCTAGACAGGCTGTCAGCATTCTGATTCTCGTTCCCCGCTCTGTATTTAATTTTGTACTGGAATCTAGAGAGCCTGGCCATCCAGCGCTGTTCCATTGCCCCTAGTTTGGCATTCTCTAGGTGGGCAAGAGGATTGTTGTCCGTCATGACCAGCACCTCCGCTTCTGTCAGATAGCCGGCAAATTTCTCCGTCATAGCACAAGTCAGAGCCAAGAGTTCCAAGCGGAAGGAGCTGTAGTTGACGGGTTTCTTTTCGGTGTCATGGAGAGACCTACTGGCATAGGCTATCACGAGTTCTTTATTATCTTGAACTTGAGAGAGGACCGCCCCTAGACCTTGAAGGCTGGCGTCGGTGTGCAACTGAAACGGTAATGTGTAGTCTGCATATGCCAGAACAGGGGGTGATGTTAGAGCAGCCTTAAGTGCCTGAAAGGATTTTTCTCGGTCAGGCCCCCAACTGATGCGTCATCCTCTGGGGCTGTTCGCGGTCCCTCAGAGAACCTCATGCAGTGGTTCAGCAAGCCGAGCAAAGTCCTTGACAAACCGACGGTAGTAGCCTGCTAGCCCCAGAAAAGCCCGGACTTCTTTGACGGTAGTTGGCTGCGGCCACTCTTGAACGGCTGCTATCTTCTCCGGAGAGGGCTGGACGCCTTCGGCCGAGATCCGGTGACCCAAGTAGTCGATTTCCTGCTGGAACAGACGGCACTTGCTGGGCTTCAACTTCAAGCCGTGTCGCCTCAAGCGCTGGAACACTTGGCCAAGCTTGTGAAGATGGTCTTCAAAGGTGGCGGAGTATACCATGATGTCGTCAAGGTATATCAGCGTAAACTCAAAGTTGAAGTCCCCCAGATAGCGTTCCATTAGTCTCTGAAAGGTCCCCGGTGCGTTATTCAAGCCGAACGGCATCCGGTCGAACTCATACAGGCCCATGGGAAAGGATGAAGGCGGTCTTTTCCCTGTCCTTCTCACTCATTGGAACCTGCCAATATCCACTGGCCAGGTCTAGGGACGAAAAATATTTGGCCTTCTTCAGGGCGGTCAGTGACTCTTCGATCCGAGGAAGTGGATATGAGTCCCGGATAGTGCAAGCGTTCAGCCTACGGTAGTCCACGCAAAACCTTAGGGAACCATCTTTCTTTTTGACTATCACCACGGGTGCAGCCCACGGGCTCTGGCTTTCACGTACCACTCCGGCGTGTAGCATAGATTCGAACAGGCTTTTCACCTCCTGGTATTGCTGAGGTGGTATCTGCCGGTACCTCTCGCGGATAGGGGGGGTATCTCCCGTGGGTATCTCGTGCTGGATACTGGTGGTACACCCAAAGTCTGTGTCATGCTTTGCAAAGGAGTCTTGGTGTTCCCGCAGGAGTTCCTCCACTTGAGACACTTCTTGTTTGGTGTACTGAGACGTGTCTAGCTGCACTTTTTCCCGTAGTTTTTGCCCAATGTCTTCATCGTCTACTTGAGCGTTTATGGCTGAGACGGTTACCGTCCAGTCGCCTTCTGTAGACGGGGTGAATTCTAGGGGCCCAATGGGATTCACTTCCGTGGGTAGAGCATATACCCGGGCAAGTTGAGTGCCGGCTTCAAGGGCTAGGCCTACGTCTGCGGTGTTGTGTAGCCTGACAGGGACTCTCCCGCTCCTCACGACGGCTAGAGTGCGAGCAACTAGTGGGTTTAGCTTACCCCCACTTGGGGTCCTCGGCTCGATCAACACTTCAACCCCCTCAAGTTGTCGGTGGGTGTTAAGGGGTAAGGAAATGACTGTCTCTTTTTCAGCGGGCAAAGTAATCCGGGTACGGCGTGGCACCGTAATGGCGGCTAGGGGTAGTTGTTCCTCTGCCATCTGTTGAAGTCCAACGGTCCGGATTACGCGCTGGAACGCCAGACGAGTCGGCTTATGTTTGGTGACTTTCTGCCAGTATTTGGGTCCTTTTCTTGTCAACAGCATAAGATCCAGGTCCTTCAAGATGTTCATTCCAACTATCACTGGGGTCTCAGAGCCGAAACCTTCCTTGACGATGACGATCCCTCGTTTTCCTAAGTCCTGTCCGCAGGCCTTTGTGTCCATCCAAGCAACTCCGGTCACTGGAATGGGTAGATTATTAGCCGCAATAATCTTAATTGGAGGTGTCTGGGTCACGAGCAGTTCTTGGTTTGAGGTAATTTTAGTAAAACTGTTCAGAGATCGTGGTCACTTGTGACCCGGTGTCCATCAGTCCCTGTACGGCAATTCCTTCCAGGACAACTTCAAGTGTCGGGCTATTCGAGGCAAGAGCACTCCGCCATCGGCTCTGTTTTTCCACACCCCTCTCCTTGGCCTCCCCTGCTGCGCGAGCCTCAGCTGCAGGGGTGTCTAGTTTAACGGCGGCCATTGTGGTGAGGCCCGGCGTGGTAGCTCTGCTTGTGGATATGGCTGGGGTTCCATTCGCTGGTCTGATCGAAATTCCCTTCGCTGGGGTGACTGAGGGTTTGTTCGTTGGTGCGACGGAGGTTGTTGCGGAGGGAAGTGTTGAAGACAACGATTTGCCCTATGGCGAGGATCACCGCATGACCAACACTGTCTCACGGGACGACTAGGCTGTCTTCGCTGGTCTCCCTGTCGGTCTAATGTTAACTGTAATATCTGTCTCTGTAAGTCTACTACCATCTGTTTCAGGTCTTCCGTGTCACTGTTCGGATTTTTAATGTCAGATATGGATCTGCACGCAGCACCTTGAATCCCCACATCCATGACGGGTCCCCTTGAACGTTCTATGGCTTCCTGTTTGACTTCAGCAAAAGTAAGAGTCGGCATCATCCGGATCAAGTCCTGTAACGTGCGGTTAAGATACTGGTCTCTCAGTCCTATTACAAATTGGTCTCTCAGTACCAGGTCACGAGAAGCCATACCAGCTAGTTGCTCCCCTTTTCCACAGGTTTGTTCAAGGAGTACCTGAAGGGCGTTCGCATATTGGGGAATATCCTCCCATTCAAGCTGCGTCCGTCTAAAGAACATGTGTCGCAGTGTTCCCTGGTATGTGGTCAGCCCATAGGTGTTCTCCAGCACCCGCACCAAATCATCTACTGTACGCTGGCCCCTGACCGTCTCCAGTCTGACTGTCGTCCATGCCTCCCCCTCTAGCGTCAGTACCGCCATTTCTGCCAAGGTCTTAGGGTCAATATTATACATTTCCCCCAGTATCCGGACTTGTTCCGCCCACTCTGGTACAGGGTAGTTTCGCCCGCCAAATTTCCTGACCTGATTCACAATAGACACCGGCGGGGCTTTCTGACTGTACACATGGCCTGGGTGGGAATCCTGTTGGTCACAGATCCTGCCGACTACGCCAGATGAAGTGACCGCGGGCAAGGCCGCGCATTGGTATCTATGATCTGGCCCAGCAAGATCCCCACACACAGACTCTATCTTGATAACCGTATCTTTACTCGTATACATTTTTAACACAGCAAAGAAAAAAAACAATAAATGACAACAGTAAATATGCACAGTAATAACGTGTACTTATAAGCTGACCCTCACTGTCCCTACTCACACGTTACCAGTCCTTTACTCCAGAAGGATGTGTCCCCCGTCGCAGGCCTGTCTGTCTTTGCAGGAGGGCGTCCCAGCCGGAAAAAAAAAACAGGAACAGCAGAATTCGCGGAAAGAAAGGAAGGGATACTTCGGCCTCTCGCCAGAGGTCCCGCTTACAGTCTCTCTGATCCGGATAGAAGCTCTGGTGGGTCCCCTTATGTAGTCCACACTCCAGTAGCAGGGAGTGTAATAGCTGTATCCTTCAGCAGTGCAGAAGCTGGGGAAGGCTCCGAGGATATGGTGTTAGATAGAAGAAATCACGTTGAGAGTCTCTCCTGCGCCACACACGAGGGCCTGCACACCGTCCTGGCTCTTTTCACAGACCACAGCCGACTCTTCGCGCGCTTTTTCCTGCTTCCCACTTTGGTCACGTGACTCTCTAGGGCGGGACACAGGAGGCTCAGTCTTTTTCTCTGTCATCACACCCTGCGCAGATGCAACCTCTGGCCACAAGGTGGCAACATCATCCTGTGTAATCACTTCTGTAACAGGCTCTATATCAATTATCACAGAACAGCCAGAGCCGGCCAGCTCACTACAAGGGGTGCACGCATGCTGGGTTGCGCACGCGCCTTCTTGTGCAAAGTGGCTTCGGAGATAAGTGGCAGTTATTTCAGAGGCCAGTAGTCAGGGCAGGAGTCGGGTAACCAACACTTGACCACTTACTCTCTTTTAACTATGTTTCTGTTAGCTCTCACTTTTCCCTCTATAGTCCTCCACTTTCTATTAACCCCCCAAATCCATACACCTAGTAATAAACTCTTCATCTCTCCCTCCATCCTCCCCATTCATCTCACCTCATCCTCCGAATTATTCCTCAACATTCAATCCTGGAACTCCAAACACAGACAGCCACCTCATGCCCTCTCTTGCTCCCACCTGCTAACACTTTCTCTGCTCTTACTCACTGCTGGAGATATCTCTCCAAATCCTGGTCCTCCTCGCCATATCCCCACAGTTACTTCTTCCTACTATCCACAACCTTCCACAAACTGTCGCAACCCTTCTAACCTCATACCCATCCAACTATTTCCCACTCCCTTTGTTGCTCTAACAGGAGCTCTATGGAACGCTCGCTCTGTCTGCAACAAACTTTCCTTCATCCACGATCTTTTCATTACAAACAAACTTTCCTTCCTCGCCATCACTGAAACCTGGCTCACCCCCTCTGACACAGCCTCCCCAGCTGCACTTTCATATGGTGGATTCCATCTTTCCCACACCCCCCGCCCCAACGGCAAACATGGCGGAGGCGTAGGTTTTCTCCTATCAGAACACTGCACTTTTACCCAAATCCCACTGCCACCCTCCGTTACACTCCCCTCTTTTGAGGTGCACTGTGTGCGCATCTATTCCCCCTCCAACCTCCAACTGGCCGCCGTTTACCGACCCCCAGGGCAAGCCACCACCTTCTTAGACCACTTCACCACCTGGCTGCTTCACTTCCTCTCCACTGACATCCCCACTATCATAATGGGTGACTTCAACATCCCCATTAACACTTCCCACTCGTCTGTCTCTAAGTTCCTATCTCTCACTTCCTCCTTCGGACTCACTCAATGGTCTTCCACACCCACCCACAAAGATGGCCACACACTGGACCTCATCTTCACCCGCCTCTGTTCCCTATGTAACCTCTCTAACTCACCACTCCCTCTCTCTGACCATAACCTCCTCACATTCTCTACCCTCTCCTCTCCAGGTGCACAATCCCCACTCCACAAACTTACACACCCTCGCGGAAATCTCACACACCTTGACCTACACTCACTCTCTGAATCCCTCCTCCCTCTTACAGACAAAAATTCCTTACACGATGCAGACGTTGCTGCTACTTCATATAACACCACAATAGCTGCAGCTCTCGACTCGATCGCCCCTCTCACACACACCACATCTCGCACATTCAACAGGCAACCCTGGCACACTAAACTTACTAAAGAACTGCGCCGGGCCTCCAGGGTTGCAGAGCGGAGATGGAAAAGGTCTCACTCCATCGAGCACTTCATTGCATTCAAGCAATCCCTCACTAATTTCAAGGCCGCACTCACTACAGCAAAACCAACCTACTTCTCATCTCTCATATCCTCCTTATCTCACAACCCTAAACAGCTATTTAACACTTTCAACTCTCTCCTTCGTCCCCCAGCACCTCCTCCCTCTTCTCTGATCTCAGCCGACGATTTTGCCTCCTTCTTCAAACAGAAGATTGACACCATCAGACAAAACTTTTGCCTAAAGTCCACACAACCCCTATTCATATCTACTCAACCCTCCTCCTCCAAACCCCACTTCTCCACCATTACAGAAGGTCAAGTCTCCTCTTTATTCTCCAAATCATACCTCATCACCTGTGAACTTGACCCAATCCCATCCCACCTCATCACTAACCTTACCACAGTCTTCATCCCAACCCTAACCCACCTCTTCAATCTGTCACTAACAACCGGTGTCTTCCCCTCATGTTTCAAACACACCGCAATCACACCCATCCTCAAAAAGCCCTCCCTTGACCCTTCCTCTCCGACTAGCTACCGCCCCATATCACTCCTCCCCTTTGCCTCAAAACTACTAGAACAACATGTCCACCTTGAACTGTCCTCCCACCTCTCCTCCTGCTCCCTCTTCGACCGCCTGCAATCTGGCTTCCGACCGCATCACTCGACTGAAACTGCCCTGACCAAAGTCACCAACGACCTACTAAATGCCAAATCCAAGCGACACTACTCCATCCTCCTCCTTCTGGACCTGTCATCTTCCTTTGACACAGTGGACCATTCCCTCTTACTCCAGATTCTCTCATCTCTTGGCATCACGGACTTGGCTCTATCTTGTATCTCCTCATACTTAACAGACAGGACATTCAGCGTCTCCCACTCACGCACCACCTCCTCATCTCGCCCCCTATCTGTCGGTGTCCCCCAAGGTTCAGTTCTAGGACCTCTGCTCTTCTCCATCTACACCTTTGGCCTGGGACAGCTCATAGAGTCTCACGGTTTTCAGTATCACCTCTGTGCTGACGACACACAGATCTACCTCTCTGGACCCAATATCTGCCCCCTACTAACCAAAATCCCACAATGTCTGACCGTCATCTCATCCTTCTTCTCTGACAGATTTCTAAAACTCAACATGGATAAAACAGAGTTCATCATCTTTCCACCCTCTCATTCACATCCCCCATCTGACCTAGCCATCAACGTCAATGGCTGTTCACTCTCCCCAGTCCCACAAGCTCGCTGCCTTGGAGTAACCCTGGACTCTGATCTCTCCTTCAAGCCACATATCCAAGCCCTTTCCACTTCCTGCCGACTCCAACTCAAAAACATCTCCCGGATCCGTGCATTCCTCAGCAAAGACTCTGCAAAAACACTAGTGCATGCCCTCATCATATCCCGCCTCGACTACTGCAACCTCCTGCTCCGTGGCCTCCCTTCCAACACTCTTGCGCCTCTCCAATCTATCCTAAACTCTGCTGCTCGACTAATCCACCTGTCCCCCCGCTATTCCCTGGCCTCTCCTCTCTGTCAATCTCTTCACTGGCTCCCCATTGCCCAGAGAATTCAGTTCAAAACTCTAACCATGGCATACAAAGCCATCTGTGACCTAGTCTCCCGGTACTTACCTGCACGCAACCTCCGATCCTCACAAAATCTCCTCCTCTACTCCCCTCTTATCTCCTCCCCCCACAATCGTATACAAGATTTCTCTCGTGCATCCCCCCTACTCTCGAACTCTCTACCCCAACACATCAGATTCTCGCCAACCATGGAAACCTTCAAAAGAAACCTGAAGACCTACCTCTTCCGACAAGCCTACAACCTGCAGTAACCACCGCTGCACGACCAGCTCTACCCTCACCTAATGTATCCTCACCCATCCCTTCTAGAATGTGAGCCCTCGCGGGCAGGGTCCTCACTCCTCCTGTACCAGTCGCTGACTAGTTTTGTTAAGATTATGTAAATGCTTTTGTTATGTATATCCCTATCACATGTAAAGTGCCATGGAATTAATGACGCTATAATAATAAATAATAATAATAATATTTATACCATCATCCAGTCTTCATCTCTAATTGAATGACCAACCCAGTAGAGCAGCTACCAGAGAGCAGATGGTGCGGTCGCCTTGGGCTCTGTGCTCTGAGGGGCCCACCTGGAACTACAATACCATTAACTGTATCTGTGTGCGTGGAGTCCCCCACCGATCATCCTGGATGCCAATACAGTTGAAAGCTATGATGAAAGTGGGAGCATCAACTTAACTACAGTACAGACCTTCTCATTTAAAGATTTTTCTGTATTTTCTGTACCTCTTGAAGCTCATCAAGAGAATGCCAAGAGTGTGCAAAGCAATCATTAAAGCAAAAGGTGGCTACTTTGAAGAACCTAGAATATAAGACATATTTTCAGTTGTTTCACACTTTTTTGTTAAGTATATAATTCCACATGTGTTAATTCATAGTTTTGATGTCTTCAGTGTGAATGTACAATTTTCAAAGTCATGAAAATACAGAAAAATCTTTAAATGAGAAGGTGTGTCCAAACTTTTGGTCTGTACTGTATATGGAGGACTGTGGGGGTGCATTTTACTATATGGAGGACTGTGGGGAGTGCATTACACTGTACGGAGAACTATGGGGGGTGCAGTATACTATATGGAGGACTATGGGGAGTACATTATACTATATGGAGAGTGCATTGTATTATATGGAGGACTATGGGGGTGCATTATACTATATGGTGGACTATTGAGAGTGCATTGTATTAAATGGAGGACTGTGGGGAGTGCATTATACTATGTGGAGGACTATGGGGTGTGCATTATACTGTATGGAGGACTATGAGGGTGCAATATACTATATGAAGGACTATGGGGAGTGCATTATACTATGGGGAGTGTATTATACTATATGGAAGGCTATGTGGGAGATTTTAGAGTGTACGCAAGCAATTTTACAGTATGAAGGGCTGTGTGGGGGTGACATTACAGTGTGGAGAGGTGTGGGGCCATTATACTCTATGTAGACCCATTATACTGCATGGAGGGCTGTGAGGGGGTCACAGTTGAGGGATCATACTGTATTGGGGTCACCATACTTTTCCAGTGGAGTTGAGGGGTGGGTTACATTAGGGTGATCATACTATGTATGTGGAGGAATCCACTGTGTGGGGATCTTACAGTGTTTGTGGGTCACTATTGTTGACATCATACTTTGAGTGAAATGAAAGGGAAATCTAGGGCTCCAGTAGGAGAAAAATTACTCTGTAAAGTCTGCAAACTGAATATTTTTTTTTTGGGAGGTGTGGGGACCCAATTAGAACTTCTGCTATGAACCCCATGATCTCTATGTACGCCTCTGATTGCCACTCTCCATTCTGTAGGCGGCTTTAGTCCTGCGGCCTACAGAACGGCAAGTCCAAAGCAAGTCATCGCGCCACAACACACACAGGACATGAGTCCCGGCACGATGTCGTCACCACATTCGTCTGCCCGGGACCTGCCGCTGTCTGCTGCTGGACTCACTGGAGTAAGGTGAGCATATGAGGTTTAATTTTTTTTTTCTTTTAAAATTGTGTTATCGCCATAATGTGTGGAGGCCCCACAAAAATAGGGAGGGCTGCTAACCGGGCCTCTATAATTAATGGGGGCTACTAAGGAGGCCCCCATAAATAGTGGGGGCAACTAAGGCGAGACCATCATACATAGTGGGGCCAACTAAAAGGGCCATGACAGAGTGAGTGATACTAAGATGGCCATGATACAGAGTTGGGGCTACTTAGTGGGCCATAATACAGAATGGGGGGCTACTAACGGGGCCATAATGCAGAGTGGGGGCTACTTAGGGGACCATGATACAGAATGGGGGCTACTAAAGGGACCATGAAACAGAATGGAGGCTACTAAAGGAGCCATAGTACAGAGTGGGGGCTACTAAAGGGGTCACGGTGCAGAGTGGGGACTACTTAGGGGGCCATGATACAGTGTGAGGCCTACTAAGGGGGCTATGACAGTGGGGGGCTAATTAGGGGGCCCATCATAGAGTGGGAGCTACTAAGGGGGCCATCATACAGTGTGGGGACTACTGTGAGGGCTGTCACACAGTGAGGGGGGCTTTGTACGGTGTGGGGGCCATCAAACAGTTTGAGGACTACTAAGGGGTCAGTACACTGTGTGGGGGGGTACTATACAGTGAGGGGGCATTATAGTGTGTATAAGAGGGCATCATACTGTGTAGAGGGGAGCTGTACGGGGGGGAGATTCAGGACATTATTAAATGTTAAGTGGGCACTTATTGTTATAGGGACACTTTTGGTTATTGTGGCTGGCCATCAAACAGGCACATGGGGCATTATTAGTTTCTTGGTGGCGAAATGTGGGCACTGTTTTCTATGGCACTTGCACAGGTCATTAATATATTCTAGAGATTTGTTTTACCATCTAGAGGGCGCACAGTAAGTGCAGTAATAGGGACATGTACAGCAGCAGTGCCTCACTATTAGTGAGGTCAATAATTCTGTGAAGAAACAGGTGCGAGTCAGGTTGTCCTTATTTAAGGGTGAAGCCAGCACATGTTGTACATGCATTTCTCCTTGAAAGCCTGAGAAATATGGGTCATTCGAGACATTGTTCAGAAGAACAGCGTATTTTGATTAAAAAGTTGATTGGAGAGGGTAAAACTTAAGAAGTGCAGACAATGATAGGCTGTTCAGCTAAAATGATCTCCAATGCTTTAAAGTGGAAAGCAAAAGCAGAGAGACGTGCAAGAAAAGAGAAGACTACCATTCGAATGGATCGAAGAATAGCCAGAATGGCAAAGGCTCAGCCAATGATCAGCTCCAGGATGATCAAAGACAGTCTCAAGTTACCTGTGAGTACTGTGACAGTTAGAAGACGCCTGTGTGAAGCTAATCTCTTAACAAGAAGTCCCAGCAAAGTCCCACCGATACAGATCTTCTCCGAACTTTCAGGTTTCTGGACTGTCACTGGACAACATTGAGTTTCAGCTCCCTCCAAAGATTTTCTATTGGGTTTCATTTCTGGAGACTGGCTAGGCCACTCCAGAACCTTTAAATGCTTCTTACTGAGCCACTCCTTAGTTGCCCTGGCTGTGTTTTTCGGGTAATTGTCATGCTGGAAGACCCAACCACGACCCATCTTCAATGCTCTTACTAACGGAAGGCCAAAATCTCGTGATACATGACCCCATCCATCCTCTCTTCAATACGGTGCTGTCGTCCTGTCCCCTTTGCATAAAAGCACCCCCAAAGTATGGTTTGCCCATCATGCTTCACGGTTGGGATGGTGTTCTTGGGGTTGTACTCATCCTTCTTCCTCCACGCACGGCGAGTGGAATTGATACCAAAATGTTCTATTTTGGTCTCATCTGACTGCATGACCTTCTCCCATGCCTCCTCTGGATCATCCAGATGGTCATTGGCAAACTTTAAATGGGCCTGGACATGTGCTGGCATGAGTAGGGGGACCTTGTGTGCCCTGCAGGATAATCCATGACTGTGTAACGGGGGGCAGGGTGGCAGTCGGTGGCGAGTGGCACGTCCGTTTCAGTGATTAAACCCTCACCCTGGCCCGCTACAGAAAAAGGAGACTCGGAGCATCCCTGGGTGTGTGTGTGTTGTGGTGTCTCCATTGAGGATACCTCCATACTCACTTCTGTCTCGCCGTCCCGGATGTTGAGTCTTTTAGCCTTCAGAAGGAGAAAACCAGACCAGCTTAAAAACGTAAAAACTTCTTTACTTGCAGCTACAGTCACATACAGGGAGTAACAAGTAATACAGTCTCTTTGTGATCTCTTCACATACAGCGGCACTTAACCAGTGATGAAAGACACAGACACCGATTTGGATATGAAGATTAACACCGAATGCGCCAGCTCTCTGGGTAACTCCATTCTCTGTCCCACTGCCTGACCTGCTTGGATCCACCTCCCTGATGAGGCTGTCCTGTCCTGGCATGTAAGGTGAAGTTCCCACATTGACCTCTCCATGTACATCTGTTCTTGTTGTCCCCGCTGTTTAGACTGTTCGGATTCACCTTCCAGATAAGGTTGTCCAAAAACTCCCAGACTGTGACACACACACACCCTTCTCCTGTACTTTGTCCTGTGTACTCCTGACACGTCTTCTCTAGTCACTGTCCCTCACTCAACTGGAACTCTCTGCAAAACAGGAAGTGTCTCAGTTCTTCACTGAACCTGCTCCTCCCACACTGAAGCTGCTCACAAGACTATTAACTGTTTCAACTACTATAGTGCCTACATCTGTACTCTCATACCTAACCTCTAGCTGTCTCTTAACACAGATCTTAGGCACTAATCTCTACATATGACACAAACACATTATGCATTTAGCAGAAAACATATTAAAGCAGTACTTTAACCGTGTAACATTAGTGCTTATGAGATTCTATGCAGAAGGTATAATTTTATTTACCACACAATTTATAACCATTTTTCCTGCTTAAGGAGGGAACCTGCGACCGCATCGGTCACCCCCTTACATACCTCCCTCCTAAAACATGGTCGTCCCGACCATGACAACACCTGTAAAAAGAAACACCAATGCACATTCAAAACATTCAACACATATGTTTATATCAAAATGCACGATAGATCAATTCACTTTAATCACTTCTTCTTGCTGGTCAACCTTGACCTCGGTCCCACTCGGTTGGGACCCTGGAACACAGAGTTCAAGTTCCTTTGAATATGGGTCCGTCTGACCCCGGTCCCCTTGCTCCTGTGACCCCCAAAAAAATGGCCATCACAGGCCCGCTGGCCAACAAATCCTGCTCCCACAGTCCTGGAGCAGGGACCCGGCACGATCCTCGGGTCGTCCTGACAGTTTTCTCCCCCTCGCTCCTTTTTGCTGAGTACGGTCCCTTTAAGAACCATGTACTGCTCACTAGCTCCCATACAAGAGCACAGTCCATGAAGCAGATGCACACAGTCCTTCAATTAACCCTATCAGGGTTCAGTCCTGTAATCCAGCAGGGGAATGCACCAACGTGCGCAACAGAACTTGGAGAGGGGGAAACACACACACATAAAGTCATCTTCTGGCCGTCCGGCCAGCATCATTTCTTCCTGGTGCTATCAGGGCCGCTTGCCCTTTAAGAGACGCGGAACAGTCTCTGTTAGTGACCACATCCTTGGCCACCTCCAGTCATCACCGGGCTGAACAGGGGCTCCTGCCCCTAGGAACGCGGAACAGTTCCTTTTTGTAGGCTTCACCGTGCAACTAGCACAACCAGATGTTTTCTTCTTTTAAAGCAACTGCTCACTCTGGGATTCCCCTGGGACCGCCATAGTGGGCCACTCCCTGGCCTTGGATATAGATGATGGTGGTCCCAGAGGATGAATCACTGGAGGCCGATCCCCCGCTGTTGCTCCGGCTCCTTGTCTGTGATGTTGACAGACTCGGGGACTCCGACTGTACGCTTCCCTGGGAGCAGGCCGTTGCTCCCAATGACTCCGCTGCAGGGGATGCTGTTCTGTGACTCACACTTTCACTTTGGCCCACGGCCAGCTGTACTGCGGCCACCACAGTTGGCCGCACAGGCTGGTTCATCGCCTGCTGCTGCTGCTCCATCTCCTGGCGCTTCTTGCGCCGGTCCCATTTCATCCGCCCAAGGCCTCCACGATAGGACATGGTGTTGCTTTGCTGTAGCTTTACCGTCTCTTTCAGCAATGGAGCCGCACTGCTTGACACGAGGGATCCTCCCTCTAGGCTCCGCCCATCCGTGGGTGGAGCCGCCTCCACCAATTCCTCCAACTCTGACTCTGGTTCTGGGATCTTCAATGGTGGGCAGGGTTTCTTCTTTCTTCACCGTGTCCACCGCAGGCGGGCACCGCTCACAGATGGCCGCAGTCTCAGCCCGGCCTGGCATCCATGCCATTCAGTTTTTAGCGCCATTTTGCGATCAGGACGCCCACGATGGGCGGAGCTATTGCCAGCCTCCGCGCCATCATCCGCCATCTTGGGACTCACGTTGCCGGCCACCATCTTGAGATCTCCATTTTCGTCTTAGTTCGTACACTTTTCAATTCTTTCCGTTTTATCTGTTTATCTTCAGGTGCCTCATCTGCACCAGGGGCATTTTTCTTGCGGTCCTTATCCGGCATCTTCTCTCTCTTGCCACAGGACCTGTTCACCCCGTTGTTTGGATGCGAGGACTTCGCATCCTGCCGACTACGCCAAATGTAACGGGGGGCAGGGTGGCAGTCGGTGGCGAGTGGCTCGTCCGTTTCAGTGATTAAACCCTCACCCTGGCCCGCTACAGAAAAAGGGGACTTGGAGCATCCCTGGGTGTGTGTGTGTTATGGGGTCTCCATTGAGGATACCTCCATACTCACTTCTGTCTCGCCGTCCCGGATGTTGAGTCTTTTAGCCTTCAGAAGGAGAAAACCAGACCAGCTTAAAAACGTAAAAACTTCTTTACTTGCAGCTACAGTCACATACAGGGAGTAACAAGTAATACAGTCTCTTTGTGATCTCTTCACATACAGCGACACTTTACCAGTAATGAAAGACAGACACCGATTTGGATATGAAGATTAACGCCGAATGTGCCAGCTTTCTGGGTAACTCCATTCTCTGTCCCACTGCCTGACCTGCTTGGATCCACCTCCCTGATGAGGCTGTCCTGTCCTGGCATGTAAGGTGAAGTTCCCTCATTGACCTCTCCATGTACATCTGTTCTTGTTGTCCCCTCTGTTTAGACTGTTCGGATTCACCTTCCAGATAAGGTTGTCCAAAAACTCCCAGACTGTGACACACACACACCCTTCTCCTGTACTTTGTCCTGTGTACTCCTGACAAGTCTTCTCTAGTCACTGTCCCTCACTCAACTGGAACTCTCTGCAAAACAGGAAGTGTCTCAGTTCTTCACTGAACCTGCTCCTCCCACACTGAAGCTGCTCACAAGACTATTAACTGTTTCAACTACTATAGTGCCTACATCTGTACTCTCATACCTAACCTCTAGCTGTCTCTTAACACAGATCTTAGGCACTAATCTCTACATATGACACAAACACATTATGCATTTAGCAGAAAACATATTAAAGCAGTACTTTAACCGTGTAACTTTAGTGCTTATGAGATTCTATGCAGAAGGTATAATTCTCTTTACCACACAATTTATAACCATTTTTCCTGCTTAAGGAGGGAACCTGCGACCGCATCGGTCACCCCCTTACAACTGCGTAGTGTGTTATTATTAACAGTAATGTTTGAGACTGTGGTCCCAGCTCTCTCCAGGTGCTCCCGTGTAGTTCTGGACTGATTCCTGACCTTTCTCAGAATCATCCTTACGCCACGAGGGGAGGGGAGAACTTGTATGGAGCCCCAAACCGAGGAAGATTGACAGTCTTCTTGTGTTTCTTCCTTTTTCTAATAATTGTGCCAACAGTTGTTGCCTTCTCACCAAGCTGCTTGCCTATTGTCCTATAGCCCATCCCAGCCTTGTGCAGGTCTACAATTTTGTCCCTGGTGTCCCTAGACAGCTCTTTGGTCTTGGCCATGGTGGAGAGGTTGGAGTGTGATTATTTGAGTGTGTGGACAGGTGTCTCTTATACAGGTAGCGAGTTCAAACAGGTGCGATTAATACAGGTAATGAGTGCAAAGTAGGAGGGCTTCTTAAAGAAAAACTAACGGGTCTGTGAGAACCAGAATTCTAGCTGGTTGGTAGATGATCAAATACTTATTTCATGCAATAAAATGCAATTTAATTATGTAAAAATCAGATACTGTGATTTTCTGGTTTTTATGTTTAGATTCTGTCTCTCACAGGTGAAGTGCACCCACGATACAAATTACTGACCTCTCCATTCTTTGTCAGTGGGAAAATTTGCAAAATCGTCAGTGTATCAAATACTTTTGATAATTTTCGCCACTGTATATGCCTGGTGTAGTCCCGAAGAGTGATGTGAATAGAGGCTGTGGCTGCTTTTGTATGTATTTTTCAGCAACATTCCATCGGAGTTGTTTTCTATCCAGAGTATGGAGCTAATGTTATCCTAGCAGTCTTTTCTCATAGACAAAAAAGTGTCTATTTTAAAATTGCAGCATAAACCTACATTCATCCCTTTTTTAGAACCTCTCCTTTTGGACTCTATAGTGAGTTGGTATATTGGTGCATCAGTATATGATTTGTTTGATTCATATTGCTTCTGTTTTTCCATGCGGCTGTTTTTTATGTAGTTTTATTTGCTGCCTAGAAGACAAACTGTCAATATACTGATGACATACTGATGCAATTTCATCTGTTATACGTCTATATTGCAGATATTCCTATTATGAAATAGAGATGAGCAACTCTCCCAAAATTCGACACGGCAGAGTCTATTTGGTCCGGAAAAAAAGAAAAATTGCACCAAGTCCAAACTGCCCTAATTAAAGTGAGAAAGGTGTTAAAGGGAATCTAACAGCTGATGCATTTGCCCAAAGCGTGTGCAGCATGTATTAACCACTTGTTGTGCGATCACAGCCAGGTATGTTTAAAACCCTGCATTGTTGCAGAGAAAAACAATACGGTACTTTAATAAGTGCCAGGGACCGAGCCACACGGCAGACTGGCTTCTACCTGTCCACTGACAGTGACTGGAAGGTTTCTGCCTATACGCGTTTCAGAGTCAAACATAACTGACTGGGATACTACAGTCAGTAGCTAATACATGCTGAACCTTGTATTGGGCAGCATGCATCAGCAGTCAGGTTCCCTTTAAAATATAAATTACTTTTATACTTACCTTTCTTCACCTGTTCTTATGGCCCCTCCGCCACCACAGATCCCCGGTTTCCCATGCCCAATAGTGTTGGATCCAGTGAAATGTATTTGCTTATCTCTACTGGGCAGTCATCTTTTGCTACTATGAAGTGAGCGATTGACTGCCAAGGATACTTGTACATGGTGGGAACCTCATCACCGGAACAGCAGAAGCATTAGCAGGTGAGAATAAACTTGATTTTATTATTTTAATGCAGTCCGTGTGTAACGAGGGGCAGGGTGGTAGTCAGTGGCGAGGGGAGCTTGTTCTTCACCTCGGCCTGCTACAGAAACATGGGGACTTGCATGTCCCTGGGTGTTTGTGGTGTAGTCTGTGGGAGTCTTTACTCACTGTCATTCTTGGTTCCTACAGATCCAGTTCTTCTGATCCTTTTAGTGAGAGACGACACAGTTCGTTAAAACAGCAGAGTCACTTTACTTGAACGGCCTTGGAAACAGAGGATTACAGGTACAACACAAGTTGTATATAGCGGCACTTGATGATGTTTTAGATACAGACACAGTCCCCACACAGTGATCCTCCACTGTGTGTCTCAGCCCTAAGGGAAAATTACCTCTGAAACTTCACATAGGGAAGCTCCTGCTTCACGTCCCGCTGCCTGACGCTTTCAGGGACCACCTGGCTGATAAGGCTGCCCTAGTCCTGACACGTTCAATGATGCCTACCGGTTGATAGCGGTCAGAGTCCACAGATTGACTGACTTATTGAGTACAGACTGTTCTGTAGTGTGTCCGTTGCTGCTAATCCTTCATGTTCCCACACACCCGTCCTCGTTCTTCCCTGTGCTCCTGACACATCTGTCACTATTGACCGTCCCTTACCAACTGAACTAAGATGGCCGATCCCAACTCCCAGTAATCCTTCAGTCTCTTGCTGTCACTGGGGGCTGCCCAAACTGGTTAACTCCCTGTATCCCAACTGACATACTGAAGAAAGTATTATGAATGTGCAAAATGATGCCATCTAATGGCCAAAACACCAATAACATCTTCTATGTTTATACATGCAATACATGTCTACTAAAACAGCTTTAGAGGGGAGTGGAGTGGGAATCTTCAACCACCCCCTCACACCTGCATTGTGCCCACTTTCAAAAAAATCTTTTGGACAGCACCTTTAAAAAGGAATAAAACTTTGATTTAAAGAAAAGTGGTACTTTTATGAAACCTTATAGACCCTATAGTCAATGAGATCCATTTGACACCAGGACAGATATGGAGAAAGCCTAAATATCTTCCTAGATCCTTGGAGCAACAGCATACAGAGAACTGAAGAGAAAGTGGGTCCTTTGGGGGGGGGGGGGGGGGAGTGCCATTTACTCAGCAAATATCAAATAAGCAATTTCATTTTTAACAAAGTCTGAAAATCTAGAAGATATATCAGCAGAATTAAAGGACCTGTCCTTGTAACCATGACTTGAGCTTGGTCTTGCCTATAAGTAGCTATTTAGCTGACAGGCTCCAGTAATTATATGAGTCTGTTATACACAATAGTCTGTTATTATTGGGACTTTGGAACAAATGAGTCCCCGAAACAGATCGCAGCCGAATGCAATAGCCCTGACATAACAAGCACAACAGGAGACTTAATTACAAAGAAATATTTCTTCCATCCCTCCTCGTAACACTGAAAACTTCTGTCTCGTGTTGAAAGAAAGAAAATTGCAAGTTATCAACGCAAATGCAAATGAGCGAGGATGAGACAAAAGGATGCTCCATGGAACATGATTGTATATTACAGTCCTATGGAGCCTGTCCTGGTTGACTCTAGTAAACACGGTGGATGTAATTATATGTATGGAGCATTGAGACGCAAGCTTGATTGCCTTTTAATCTGCACAAATGGCGGGACGTTGACCGGCCGAGGAGCTCAGCCAAGCTGATGGCAATGAAGAAAGACATCTTCTCTCTGTTGAATAATCCTTTGGCTGTAAAAAATTCTAGATACAATACAGCTGGGGAGTTAAGTCTCTCATTGTGACGGGGTGTGATATCACTGATCTCTTCAGCTTCTTCTATGTATCAGGATGGAACACTCATGAGCTTTAGGTACATTATTACTGGCACAAGAGGTCCCAATGTGTGATAAACACGCTCTTTTTCCCGGAGGAATCTGATCTTTTCACTGGAGCATGAAACATAATTCACAGAATGGCTATTCCGATGTAGAATCTCTAAGGTTCCTCAGATGGGGAGTGTTCTGGGTTTGTCTTGGGGGCACCAACTGAAGATGGCGAGGGGCAGGTGGACGTAGCGTCATAGCTATGTCAATTTTAATCTGGAAAATGATTAAAAATGTCTTAGATGTGTAAAATTTTCATAGAGCTGATACCTGGTATGTAGTCCGATATGTCACACAACAGACACTTAAAATAGATTGATACTTATCACAATGATTGCCAAAACCTAAGATAAAAACAAGATTAGCAGATAAGTATTAAATAAGTGCAGTAAGTAATAAATAGTGACTGTTCATGTTAATAAAATAGGGTACTTAGTTTAAACTAGCTTGTTCAAAAAAGCTTGAAAGCCATCTCACCATGACAAGGTGAACCCAATGAGAAAGTCCATAACTCTTGTAGTTCACCTTGATGGGGGCAGAGCAGGACCCAGGCCTGACTGTTTTGCACCTGCCTGTGGAAAGCTATATAGACACAATATAGTCATGTATGTCACACAACATATGTTTATCACGCGCCCCTGGGCCTGTGCTGAGTAGCGTTGCGCACGCGGGAGCCTACCCGGAGCCGGATCTGATAGGGGTAGTAGTCTCGTGGCGGTGACCCGGTCCGTGCCCAGGGAGTCAAACTGTGTGGCTGAGTATTAGCAGTAGATGTAGGACGACTACGCCACCCGTTGAATGCAGCTATGGAGCTGCCGCTGCAGGGCAGACCGCTGAGGCCGGTGGTAGGATAGTGCAGCGTAGATGGTATAACCCCCAACGGGAGGGGTATGGCCTCAGGGCAGCCGACGTGGATGATGGGGGTAGCAGGAACCACTCAGAGACGATGCGGTGTAGTTCAGGGTCTTTACTGGTGACAAAGATAGACCCTCCCGGAGTACTGGCTAGCGGTCGGGGCCTGGTCAGTCCTTGAGCAGATGGGATCCCCCTTGGCCAGGCGGAGTTGTAGGCCTCCCCAACTAATCGTACTCTTCTGGCTACCTTGCTAGAGGTGGGTAAAAGTAGCCCACGTCCCTGAGTGTACCGTGTGGTGCTCACCCGTATGGCCGGTGACTCGGGGCCTTCTAGTGGCTTCCGCTCCACGACGGCGGTGCTGGTCCCACGCGTGTGACCGTGCCTTCGGGTTTCTTGGCCAGAGGACCTGCAATCCCCTGCCGGGCGGTTTCTGCTGCTGGGTCTGGGTTAATCCCCACAGCCTCGGACTCCGGGTCCGGTAGTAACTCTTCAATCAGGGCGAGCTCTTCAGCTGCCAGACCCTGATTCCTTTTAGCCTGCTCCCACAGAGCTCCTGATCTTTCTTTCCTATGCTGCTTCTCTTCTTCTCAACTCTTCTCTTCTCACTAACCCTGCCTCAGCCCCAGTTTTATATAGGGGAAGTTCTTCCCCTCCCAGGACTGGGCAGGAGGTGTGGCATGCATAGGATTCCTGACCAAGAGACCTCCCACCTGCTCTCAGACATAACATTGCTATTACTGTGGAGACCAGACCCCTGGGGTGCCACATTCCCCCCTAGTGAATTTTAGTACTCCGGGACTAAACATACTTTTGTAAACATAACAAATTACAAACAGAAACAACGCAATAAAGAAAAACATTAGGATGGTCACGGCGTGTCCGCAACCGGGTGCAGTTTTTCAAGAAAACAAGGGTGTCCATTTCACCAACACAGGGAGACGTAACCAGGTAGGGGTCTGTCCTGCCCCGAGTCCTTAACAGTCTTTAGTCCGTCCTGGGTTACGCTCCAACTATACGCACAAAGGATTCCCGGTAAATCCACCAAAGACTCCTACAAATAACTAGAAACACATAATTATACACAAGCAACAATAAACAGGTTAATACAAATAAACAATTTAAACACTTAGATCCTCCAACGTATGGGCAACTGGCCTCTAGTGACCCTAGTGGACCTACGGAGCTGACTCACTGGTCCTGAGCTACAGGGTATAGGAGCTGTCAAGGGTAAACTGGGCAGCCGTCTACGGACTCTTTGGCTCACTAGGGGTATGGCAGGCTCACTATAAGCAGAGGGTTGATTCTCCGGGTCTGCTTGTGTAGGGTCTTCTGCCTCCTGGACCGGCTGTTCTTCCAGTTCTACCTGTGTCTCCGTAGGCACTTGGGATGCTGGTTGGAGGAACGTGAGGACGGGTACCACAACAGCACCATTGACTTGAGTCCAAGACCGAGGGAAGTCTCCGAGCACAGTACTAACCATATCTTCCCTTTCCTCTACGGGTCGAGGGTCTTCTTGCTCCTCTTCAGGGTTCCGTAGCTGTTCAGGACACTTCTTCAGGTGATCCCGGGATACAATGGCTGTGGTTTCCCCTCCGTCTTTACTGATTGTACAGACCTTCGGGTTGTCGTGGCTTGAGGGCAGTACGGTGTACGGGTCCTTCTCCCATTGGTCGTCCAACTTGTGGAGCCGTCTTTTCCTCTTCAAGACCTGCTCTCCGGGCACCAGGGGAACAGCGGGAGCATACTGGTTGTAAGTTTTCTCTTGTCTTTCCCTAGCTTGACAGAGACTACGCTCCACGCTCTCCTGTACTTTCCGGTACTGCTGCTGCCTCTCTGTGTCCCAGTCTGCTTCTGGTGAAGTGTCCTCGGGTGTCAGGACTCCCATCTCCAGATCAACAGGAAGCTTACCAGGTCTTGCCCTCATTAGGTAAGCCGGGGTACAGTTGGTGGAACCTACAGGGATGTGGTTGTATAGGTCCACCAGGTCGGGCAGCTTCTCAGGCCACAGACTGCGTTCCTCCAGGGGCAATGTTTTCAGGAGATCTATCACCACCTGGTTCATTTTCTCACAAAGTCCATTAGTTTGCGGGTGATAGGGTGTTGTTCTTATCTTCCGGCATCCATACAGGGTGCAGAACTCCTGGAAGACCTCCGCTTCAAAGGCAGGCCCCTGGTCCGTCAGCACCTGCTCCGGGTATCCATGCGGACGGCAGAAGTGCTGCTGGAAGGCTCTAGCTGCTGTGTGAGCCGTTAAGTCCTTGATGGGGACAACAACCAAGAACCGGGAGTAGTGATCCACGATGGTTAACGCGTAGACGTAGCCACTTCTGCTTGGGGTCAGTTTTACATGATCCAAGGCTACCAGTTCCAACGGCTGTCTGGTGATGATGGACCGCAGGGGAGTCTTCTGGCTGGCACGGTCCCTCCTTCTTAAGTTGCATGGGCCACAGTCTCTGCACCACCTCTCGATGGTTCCTCTCATGCCTACCCAATGGAACCGCCCGCGCAGCAGAAACTCCAGCTTCTTCCATCCGAAGTGCCCAGCTCCGTCGTGGTATGCCTCCATCACCATAGCTGCGTCTCTTCTTGGCACCACTACTTGCCAGATTAGTTCATGCGTCCGGGAGTTAACCATTCTGCGGCACAACTTCCCCTTGTAAAGGAACAGTCGACTCTTCTCAGCCCACAGTTGCTTGGCTTCCTCCGGAGCGTCTGGGTCAAGGCGTGCATCTGGCCGAGTCAGCATCTCCTTTACCAGTCGGACGGCAGGGTCACTGTCTTGCGTCTCCGCCCAGTTGTAATGAGGTAACGGGTTGAACGTAGCGGATTGCTTACTCCTTACACGGTGGGAATACTGGATAGTCCCATGACGGTGGAACGCGGGGAGTTCAACTTCTTCCAGTTCCTCTGAATCTTCCCCTACGTCTGGTAGGTTCGGCATCCTGGACAGGGCGTCCGCGTTGGTATTGGAGCGTCCTGCCCGGTATTTGATTGTAAACTCATAGTTGGACAAGCGGGCCATCCATCTCTGCTCTAGGGCACCGAGTCTTGCAGTGTCCAGGTGTGTCAACGGGTTGTTATCCGTGTACACGGTGAACCGGGAAGCAGCAAGGTAGTGCTTAAAGCGTTCGGTGACTGCCCACACCACTGCCAGGAACTCTAGCTTAAATGAGCTGTAATTCTCAGGGTTTCTTTCGGTGGGTCGCAGTTTTCGGCTGGCGTAAGCAATTACCCGTTCTTTCCCCTGCTGGATCTGGGACAGTACGGCTCCTAGCCCGATGTTACTAGCGTCGGTGTAGAGGATAAAGGGCTGGCTGTAATCCGGGTACGCCAGGATTTCATCCCCCGTGAGGGCCATCTTCAGCTGGCGGAAGGACTCTTCTTCCAGCTTCTCCCATCTGAAGGGTGGCTTCTGGTTCTTGGCCTTCCTGGACTGGCCTATCAGGAGGTCCTGCATAGGAGCTGCCTTCTTGGTGAAACCGGGTATGAACCTTCGGTAGTAGCCTACCAACCCGAGGAACTGCCTCACTTCCTTTACGCTGGAGGGGCTTGGCCATTCCTTAATTGCGGTGATCTTATCAGGGTCGGGAGCCACTCCGTCAGCACTCACCACGTGTCCCAGGTACTGCACCTTTGGCTTCAGGAGGTGACACTTGGAGGGTTTCACCTTTAGGCCGTAACTTGCCAGAGCTTCGAACACTTCCGCCAGGTGTTTCAGGTGGTCCTCGTAGGTCTTGGAGTAGACGATGATATCGTCCAGGTATAACAGGACCGTCTCAAAGTTCCGGTGTCCCAGACAGCACTCCATCAGTCGCTGGAAGGTTCCTGGTGCGTTGCAGAGTCCAAACGGCATGCAGGTAAACTCGCTAAGTCCCATCGGGGTGGTGAATGCGGTCTTCTCCCGGTCCGCCTCTGCTACAGGAACCTGCCAGTACCCGCTAGTGAGATCCAAGGTGGAGAAGAAGTTAGCAGATTTTAAAGCAGCCAAAGACTCCTCTATTCTTGGTAAGGGGTACGCATCTTTGTGTGTGATACGGTTAATTTTCCGGTAATCTACACACATTCTCATGGTGTTGTCTTTCTTTTTGACTAAGACTAGTGGAGCTGCCCAGGGGCTACAGCTATCCCTGATTACCCCAGCCTCCTTCATGTCTCTAAGCATCCCCTTGGCGTGTTGGTAGTGTGCAGGGGGTACGGGTCGATACCTCTCTTTTATGGGAGGATGGTCTCCCGTGGGGATGTGGTGTTCTACCCCCTTGACTCGCCCGAAGTCTAACGGGTGTTTACTAAACACTCTCTCGTACTCTTGAACCACCCGGTAGACTCCCTGTTTCTGGTGGGAGGGAGTGGAGTCAGTACCCAAATGTAGTTGCTGACACCAATCCTCCATTATTTTCGTAGAGCCGTTACCTTCCTCAGGGTGAGATGGAGGCAAGGGTTCCACAGACTGTATAGAATTTTGGTTGATAGTATATAATTTGGCTAGCGTAGCATACCGGGGCAGGTATACTTCCCTTTTCCCGATATTTATTATGCGAACGGGCACCCTCCCATGGCGTACATCAACTACCCCCCGGGCTGTCAAAATGGTGGGCCTACTGTCTGAGTAGACTGGCTCTACCATGGCCTGGTAATCTCTACCTCTCAGACCAATAGCTGCCCGGCACCAAATCATCATTTCACTTTTCGGGGGTATGGCAATAGGGAAAGGGTCACACATTCTTACGCTACCAATCTCACCGCCGGAGAGTTCCACTTGTTGCCGTCGCATCAGTGCCCGGATCTCTTTCTGGAGCACTCGCTGCTGGCCGGAGCTGGCTGTTATGCACACGCCCGGGCTAAGCGGCGTGTGCGTGTGATTGGTAGTGATTCCACTGGACCGTGCCGGAGAGTGAATGCCTGGAGGGGCGTGACTAGGTATTCACCCGATCCGACCAGGGTCGCACGACGGCATACGACGCCAGTGCACCAAGGAGGAACCGAGCAGAGGGACCAGGTGCTACTCCAGGACAGACCCCGGACACGGCTGTTGACCCACACAGGGGAATACAGGAACAGGCTGGTAGGCTGGCACACAGACTGGAGGGTATAGGCAGGCACGACTGGTATGCAGGCAGGCGGGTATGCAGGCAGGGGGGTAAAGGCAAGCACAGCTAGAGTGCAGACAGGAAGGCACTAGCAGGTAGGAACACAGGCGGGATAGGACCCAGTACACACCGGGACTCAGGAACAATACAGGCAGAGGGTTACAGGCAAGCACAGCTAGAGTGCAGACAAGGCTGAGCAGGGAGGACAGGGCTCTGTTCAGACGGAACAGACAGGAAGGGAAAGACAGAGCCAGATACTCACACAGTACTTGCAGAGACAACAAGCAGGAGTTAGGTACGAGTTCAGACTCTGCAGAAAAAGGAAGGGAACGGACATAGAGGCAAAACAGGTAAAGGACAGGAGAGAGTTCAGACTGGAACTGAGTGTACGGAGGAGACCGACACTGCAGAGGGATACAGGAGCGGGTCTGGGAATACGGCCCCCAGAGAGGCGGAACGAACAGGCAAGGAGCGTGTTCAGACAGGACAGACCAGACACAGGAGCGGGTCTAGGAAATCGGCCACTAGAAGGCGAGAGGAACAGGCTAGGAGCGAGTTCAGACAGGAAAGACAAGAGAGCACAGAAAGGAGTCAGTTCAGACACGGGAGCTGATACCGCAAAGCTGGAGACATACAGGACTCAGTTCAGACACGGGAGCTGATACCGCAAAGCAGGAGACATACAGGACTCAGTTCAGACACGGGAGCTGATACCACAAAGCAGGAGACATACAGGACACAGTTCAGACACGGGAGCTGATACCGCAAAGCAGGAGACATACAGGACTCAGTTCAGACACGGGAACTGATACAAAAAGCAGGAGACAAGAGACGGGACCTGGCACCTTCAGAGTGCAAGCACACACTGAAGGAAACACTATGCTCAGGCAGGGATAGAAGGGAGCTGCTGAGCTATATACCAAGTGACAGACAGCAATAGGCTGAGGACGCACAAGGGGTGTGACCCACAGCAGGTACAAAAGGCAGGAAGTGATCGGGCGCCGCCCTTAAGCAGCAGAAACAGACACAAACAGACAGCATGGAGGGAAGCCAGAGAGACATTCTGGACAGGAGACCAAGTGCGCCCTCTTGCACAGTGGGAGATGGACCACCATGCAAGGACGCCGCCAGGTATGTTACACTGGCGTTCTTGGCAACCTGCTGTAAAATGAAAATCACCTCTGCAAGACAATTTTCAATCACATTAGTTCCTAGAGTTATCTTTGGGTGACTCTCGCGCTTGTCAATGTCTACAATGATCAGTCCCTGTGCTGCCAGTTCGACTCTACCGATTTTAATGGTCATTTCTTTAAATCCGATCTGTGGCACGGGCTGACCATTACTGGCGATGATACTCAAGTCGTCGTCTGGATAGCGGGTTATATCCGAGTCATTCCAGTACTGCTTGAAGAGCACGTACGGGATGGTGGTGACCTGTGACCCGGTGTCCAGTAGGGCACTCATAGGGATGCCATCCAGTACCACAGGCAAGACTGGACGTCCTCCCACATATTTGTCGCGCCAGCTCGATGGGCCTGGTGATCTTTTTCCTGGGGGTTGGCCCTCTACCCCAGGTTGTGCCAGTTTAAAGGACAGTACCTTGCCATATGTCCGGGTTGATTGCAGCGGCGGCAGATGGGTTGTCCGTCCTCGTTGTATCGGTCGCTGGGTCTTCCTCTGGCCGGTGGGGTCCTCCTTGGTCGACGCCACGGGATGTCCTCCGGTCCGGATGCCAGCTGGATCTTCCCTGGAGTGGAAACCTGTAAAGACTGCACAGTTCGGGTTAGCGCAGCAACGCTTTTAGCTAGCTCTTGGACCTGATGGTGCAGGTCTGGAGCCGGGTCATTGTTCAAAGCCTGCGCATCAGCCCCCACAGGCCCTGCCGACAAGGGCGCCGCCTCCTGGTGGTAAGTGATAGCTGGGCGCCTGTGGGTCTCAACGCCACCCGGTGCCGGTTTTCGGAGCACCCGGATGGCTCTGTCCTTGAACTGTGCAAAGTCCAGATGAGGATCCTGTAAGGCCATGGCCCGCAACTGGGTTCGGTGGACATTGCAATATAGTCCCTCTATAAATTGCTCGGTCAACAGCCTGTCCTCGTTTCCCACGCCGTCAGGGTCGGTCTGCTTAATGGCTCTCAGGGCCTCTTGTAGGTTTAGTGCATTGTCCCTTATACTCTCATGTGCTCGCTGCTTGCACCCATAGAATCTAAGCTTAATCTCGGCTGAGGTGCGGGTATCAAAGGTGTCCCTCAGCCGGGTTAGTATCCCTGCGACAGTCCTCCTCCCAGGTGGCCAGGACTTTACCTCCCTTCGGGCTGCCCTGGTTAGTTGGGCCACCAGGATGCTCACTTTTTGCTCCTCTGTGAGGGGGTACACCTGGAAGAGGTGGCGCTGGCGGGGGTTGAGGCAGTGAAGCTCTCCTCCGTATCCGACATCCTCCTCCCCCCTAGTGGACCGTGGCCTACCTTGCGATGATCCTCTTCCGTAGGCCGCGGCTCCGCAGTGGATCGTCAGGGTCGAGGACCTTCCGTCGCGCTCCTGTGACGTCGGCGTCTGCTGGGCTCCTTCCAGGACCTTACGCAACGTCCGGACGTGAGGCGGGGCTTCAGTTCTCGCGGGCTTTCGGAGTCCACGCCCCTCTTCTTCCTGCGCGGCGTCTTCAAGATGGCGTCCAACGGCGGGAAAACTCCACGGAAGGCGGGAAGAAGGCTGAAAATGGCGCCGGATGGCGGGAAAACTTCACGGATGGCGGGAAGAAGCCTGAAGATGGCGCCGGATGGCGGGAATCTTCGCGGATGGCGGGAAGAAGGCTGAAGATGGTGCCGGATGGCGGGAATCTTCACCACAGGTTAGTTTAAAAGTCTCTTTTTCAGGCGCGCAGTACCCGGTGGTTGCGGGCACGAAATCCTGCCGACTACGCCAAAAGTTGACGCGCCCCTGGGCCTGTGCTGAGTAGCGTTGCGCACGCGGGAGCCTACCCGGAGCCGGATCTGATAGGGGTAGTAGTCTCGTGGCGGTGACCCGGTCCGTGCCCAGGGAGTCAAACTGTGTGGCTGAGTATTAGCAGTAGATGTAGGACGACTACGCCACCCGTTGAATGCAGCTATGGAGCTGCCGCTGCAGGGCAGACCGCTGAGGCCGGTGGTAGGATAGTGCAGCGTAGATGGTATAACCCCCAACGGGAGGGGTATGGCCTCAGGGCAGCCGACGTGGATGATGGGGGTAGCAGGAACCACTCAGAGACGATGCGGTGTAGTTCAGGGTCTTTTCTGGTGACAAAGATAGACCCTCCCGGAGTACTGGCTAGCGGTCGGGGCCTGGTCAGTCCTTGAGCAGATGGGATCCCCCTTGGCCAGGCGGAGTTGTAGGCCTCCCCAACTAATCGTACTCTTCTGGCTACCTTGCTAGAGGTGGGTAAAAGTAGCCCACGTCCCTGAGTGTACCGTGTGGTGCTCACCCGTATGGCCGGTGACTCGGGGCCTTCTAGTGGCTTCCGCTCCACGACGGCGGTGCTGGTCCCACGCGTGTGACCGTGCCTTCGGGTTTCTTGGCCAGAGGACCTGCAATCCCCTGCCGGGCGGTTTCTGCTGCTGGGTCTGGGTTAATCCCCACAGCCTCGGACTCCGGGTCCGGTAGTAACTCTTCAATCAGGGCGAGCTCTTCAGCTGCCAGCCCCTGATTCCTTTTAGCCTGCTCCCACAGAGCTCCTGATCTTTCTTTCCTATGCTGCTTCTCTTCTTCTCAACTCTTCTCTTCTCACTAACCCTGCCTCAGCCCCAGTTTTATATAGGGGAAGTTCTTCCCCTCCCAGGACTGGGCAGGAGGTGTGGCATGCATAGGATTCCTGACCAAGAGACCTCCCACCTGCTCTCAGACGTAACATTGCTATTACTGTGGAGACCAGACCCCTGGGGTGCCACATTCCCCCCTAGTGAATTTTAGTACTCCGGGACTAAACATACTTTTGTAAACATAACAAATTACAAACAGAAACAACGCAATAAAGAAAAACATTAGGATGGTCACGGCGTGTCCGCAACCGGGTGCAGTTTTTCAAGAAAACAAGGGTGTCCATTTCACCAACACAGGGAGACGTAACCAGGTAGGGGTCTGTCCTGCCCCGAGTCCTTAACAGTCTTTAGTCCGTCCTGGGTTACGCTCCAACTATACGCACAAAGGATTCCCGGTAAATCCACCAAAGACTCCTACAAATAACTAGAAACACATAATTATACACAAGCAACAATAAACAGGTTAATACAAATAAACAATTTAAACACTTAGATCCTCCAACGTATGGGCAACTGGCCTCTAGTGACCCTAGTGGACCTATGGAGCTGACTCACTGGTCCTGAGCTACAGGGTATAGGAGCTGTCAAGGGTAAACTGGGCAGCCGTCTACGGACTCTTTGGCTCACTAGGGGTATGGCAGGCTCACTATAAGCAGAGGGTTGATTCTCCGGGTCTGCTTGTGTAGGGTCTTCTGCCTCCTGGACCGGCTGTTCTTCCAGTTCTACCTGTGTCTCCGTAGGCACTTGGGATGCTGGTTGGAGGAGCGTGAGGACGGGTACCACAACAGCACCATTGACTTGAGTCCAAGACCGAGGGAAGTCTCCGAGCACAGTACTAACCATATCTTCCCTTTCCTCTACGGGTCGAGGGTCTTCTTGCTCCTCTTCAGGGTTCCGTAGCTGTTCAGGACACTTCTTCAGGTGATCCCGGGATACAATGGCTGTGGTTTCCCCTCCGTCTTTACTGATTGTACAGACCTTCGGGTTGTCGTGGCTTGAGGGCAGTACGGTGTACGGGTCCTTCTCCCATTGGTCGTCCAACTTGTGGAGCCGTCTTTTCCTCTTCAAGACCTGCTCTCCGGGCACCAGGGGAACAGCGGGAGCATACTGGTTGTAAGTTTTCTCTTGTCTTTCCCTAGCTTGACAGAGACTACGCTCCACGCTCTCCTGTACTTTCCGGTACTGCTGCTGCCTCTCTGTGTCCCAGTCTGCTTCTGGTGAAGTGTCCTCGGGTGTCAGGACTCCCATCTCCAGATCAACAGGAAGCTTACCAGGTCTTGCCCTCATTAGGTAAGCTGGGGTACAGTTGGTGGAACCTACAGGGATGTGGTTGTATAGGTCCACCAGGTCGGGCAGCTTCTCAGGCCACAGACTGCGTTCCTCCAGGGGCAATGTTTTCAGGAGATCTATCACCACCTGGTTCATTTTCTCACAAAGTCCATTAGTTTGCGGGTGATAGGGTGTTGTTCTTATCTTCCGGCATCCATACAGGGTGCAGAACTCCTGGAAGACCTCCGCTTCAAAGGCAGGCCCCTGGTCCGTCAGCACCTGCTCCGGGTATCCATGCGGACGGCAGAAGTGCTGCTGGAAGGCTCTAGCTGCTGTGTGAGCCGTTAAGTCCTTGATGGGGACAACAACCAAGAACCGGGAGTAGTGATCCACGATGGTTAACGCGTAGACGTAGCCACTTCTGCTTGGGGTCAGTTTTACATGATCCAAGGCTACCAGTTCCAACGGCTGTCTGGTGATGATGGACCGCAGGGGAGTCTTCTGGCTGGCACGGTCCCTCCTTCTTAAGTTGCATGGGCCACAGTCTCTGCACCACCTCTCGATGGTTCCTCTCATGCCTACCCAATGGAACCGCCCGCGCAGCAGAAACTCCAGCTTCTTCCATCCGAAGTGCCCAGCTCCGTCGTGGTATGCCTCCATCACCATAGCTGCGTCTCTTCTTGGCACCACTACTTGCCAGATTAGTTCATGCGTCCGGGAGTTAACCATTCTGCGGCACAACTTCCCCTTGTAAAGGAACAGTCGACTCTTCTCAGCCCACAGTTGCTTGGCTTCCTCCGGAGCGTCTGGGTCAAGGCGTGCATCTGGCCGAGTCAGCATCTCCTTTACCAGTCGGACGGCAGGGTCACTGTCTTGCGTCTCCGCCCAGTTGTAATGAGGTAACGGGTTGAACGTAGCGGATTGCTTACTCCTTACACGGTGGGAATACTGGATAGTCCCATGACGGTGGAACGCGGGGAGTTCAACTTCTTCCAGTTCCTCTGAATCTTCCCCTACGTCCGGTAGGTTCGGCATCCTGGACAGGGCGTCCGCGTTGGTATTGGAGCGTCCTGCCCGGTATTTGATTGTAAACTCATAGTTGGACAAGCGGGCCATCCATCTCTGCTCTAGGGCACCGAGTCTTGCAGTGTCCAGGTGTGTCAACGGGTTGTTATCCGTGTACACGGTGTACCGGGAAGCAGCAAGGTAGTGCTTAAAGCGTTCGGTGACTGCCCACACCACTGCCAGGAACTCTAGCTTAAATGAGCTGTAATTCTCAGGGTTTCTTTCGGTGGGTCGCAGTTTTCGGCTGGCGTAAGCAATTACCCGTTCTTTCCCCTGCTGGATCTGGGACAGTACGGCTCCTAGCCCGATGTTACTAGCGTCGGTGTAGAGGATAAAGGGCTGGCTGTAATCCGGGTACGCCAGGATTTCATCCCCCGTGAGGGCCATCTTCAGCTGGCGGAAGGACTCTTCTTCCAGCTTCTCCCATCTGAAGGGTGGCTTCTGGTTCTTGGCCTTCCTGGACTGGCCTATCAGGAGGTCCTGCATAGGAGCTGCCTTCTTGGTGAAACCGGGTATGAACCTTCGGTAGTAGCCTACCAACCCGAGGAACTGCCTCACTTCCTTTACGCTGGAGGGGCTTGGCCATTCCTTAATTGCGGTGATCTTATCAGGGTCGGGAGCCACTCCGTCAGCACTCACCACGTGTCCCAGGTACTGCACCTTTGGCTTCAGGAGGTGACACTTGGAGGGTTTCACCTTTAGGCCGTAACTTGCCAGAGCTTCGAACACTTCCGCCAGGTGTTTCAGGTGGTCCTCGTAGGTCTTGGAGTAGACGATGATATCGTCCAGGTATAACAGGACCGTCTCAAAGTTCCGGTGTCCCAGACAGCACTCCATCAGTCGCTGGAAGGTTCCTGGTGCGTTGCAGAGTCCAAACGGCATGCAGGTAAACTCGCTAAGTCCCATCGGGGTGGTGAATGCGGTCTTCTCCCGGTCCGCCTCTGCTACAGGAACCTGCCAGTACCCGCTAGTGAGATCCAAGGTGGAGAAGAAGTTAGCAGATTTTAAAGCAGCCAAAGACTCCTCTATTCTTGGTAAGGGGTACGCATCTTTGTGTGTGATACGGTTAATTTTCCGGTAATCTACACACATTCTCATGGTGTTGTCTTTCTTTTTGACTAAGACTAGTGGAGCTGCCCAGGGGCTACAGCTATCCCTGATTACCCCAGCCTCCTTCATGTCTCTAAGCATCCCCTTGGCGTGTTGGTAGTGTGCAGGGGGTACGGGTCGATACCTCTCTTTTATGGGAGGATGGTCTCCCGTGGGGATGTGGTGTTCTACCCCCTTGACTCGCCCGAAGTCTAACGGGTGTTTACTAAACACTCTCTCATACTCTTGAACCACCCGGTAGACTCCCTGTTTCTGGTGGGAGGGAGTGGAGTCAGTACCCAAATGTAGTTGCTGACACCAATCCTCCATTATTTTCGTAGAGCCGTTACCTTCCTCCGGGTGAGATGGAGGCAAGGGTTCCACAGACTGTATAGAATTTTGGTTGATAGTATATAATTTGGCTAGCGTAGCATACCGGGGCAGGTATACTTCCCTTTTCCCGATATTTATTATGCGAACGGGCACCCTCCCATGGCGTACATCAACTACCCCCCGGGCTGTCAAAATGGTGGGCCTACTGTCTGAGTAGACTGGCTCTACCATGGCCTGGTAATCTCTACCTCTCAGACCAATAGCTGCCCGGCACCAAATCATCATTTCACTTTTCGGGGGTATGGCAATAGGGAAAGGGTCACACATTCTTACGCTACCAATCTCACCGCCGGAGAGTTCCACTTGTTGCCGTCGCATCAGTGCCCGGATCTCTTTCTGGAGCACTCGCTGCTGGCCGGAGCTGGCGTTCTTGGCAACCTGCTGTAAAATGAAAATCACCTCTGCAAGACAATTTTCAATCACATTAGTTCCTAGAGTTATCTTTGGGTGACTCTCGCGCTTGTCAATGTCTACAATGATCAGTCCCTGTGCTGCCAGTTCGACTCTACCGATTTTAATGGTCATTTCTTTAAATCCGATCTGTGGCACGGGCTGACCATTACTGGCGATGATACTCAAGTCGTCGTCTGGATAGCGGGTTATATCCGAGTCATTCCAGTACTGCTTGAAGAGCACGTACGGGATGGTGGTGACCTGTGACCCGGTGTCCAGTAGGGCACTCATAGGGATGCCATCCAGTACCACAGGCAAGACTGGACGTCCTCCCACATATTTGTCGCGCCAGCTCGATGGGCCTGGTGATCTTTTTCCTGGGGGTTGGCCCTCTACCCCAGGTTGTGCCAGTTTAAAGGACAGTACCTTGCCATATGTCCGGGTTGATTGCAGCGGCGGCAGATGGGTTGTCCGTCCTCGTTGTATCGGTCGCTGGGTCTTCCTCTGGCCGGTGGGGTCCTCCTTGGTCGACGCCACGGGATGTCCTCCGGTCCGGATGCCAGCTGGATCTTCCCTGGAGTGGAAACCTGTAAAGACTGCACAGTTCGGGTTAGCGCAGCAACGCTTTTAGCTAGCTCTTGGACCTGATGGTGCAGGTCTGGAGCCGGGTCATTGTTCAAAGCCTGCGCATCAGCCCCCACAGGCCCTGCCGACAAGGGCGCCGCCTCCTGGTGGTAAGTGATAGCTGGGCGCCTGTGGGTCTCAACGCCACCCGGTGCCGGTTTTCGGAGCACCCGGATGGCTCTGTCCTTGAACTGTGCAAAGTCCAGATGAGGATCCTGTAAGGCCATGGCCCGCAACTGGGTTCGGTGGACATTGCAATATAGTCCCTGTATAAATTGCTCGGTCAACAGCCTGTCCTCGTTTCCCACACCGTCAGGGTCGGTCTGCTTAATGGCTCTCAGGGCCTCTTGTAGGTTTAGTGCATAGTCCCTTATACTCTCATGTGCTCGCTGCTTGCACCCATAGAATCTAAGCTTAATCTCGGCTGAGGTGCGGGTATCAAAGGTGTCCCTCAGCCGGGTTAGTATCCCTGCGACAGTCCTCCTCCCAGGTGGCCAGGACTTTACCTCCCTTCGGGCTGCCCCGGTTAGTTGGGCCACCAGGATGCTCACTTTTTGCTCCTCTGTGAGGGGGTACACCTGGAAGAGGCTATCCAGCTTTTCTTTAAAGTCATTCAGGGTATGTGACTCCCCTGAGTACTGGGGTAGCCAGGCTGCTCCCGGGATATAGGGCATGGTGAAAGGCATGACTGCAGCAGCGGTGGCGCTGGCGGGGGTTGAGGCAGTGAAGCTCTCCTCCGTATCCGACATCCTCCTCCCCCCTAGTGGACCGTGGCCTACCTTGCGATGATCCTCTTCCGTAGGCCGCGGCTCCGCAGTGGATCGTCAGGGTCGAGGACCTTCCGTCACGCTCCTGTGACGTCGGCGTCTGCTGGGCTCCTTCCAGGACCTTACGCAACGTCCGGACGTGAGGCGGGGCTTCAGTTCTCGCGGGCTTTCGGAGTCCACGCCCCTCTTCTTCCTGCGCGGCGTCTTCAAGATGGCGTCCAACGGCGGGAAAACTCCACGGAAGGCGGGAAGAAGGCTGAAAATGGCGCCGGATGGCGGGAAAACTTCACGGATGGCGGGAAGAAGGCTGAAGATGGCGCCGGATGGCGGGAATCTTCGCAGATGGCGGGAAGAAGGCTGAAGATGGTGCCGGATGGCGGGAATCTTCACCACAGGTTAGTTTAAAAGTCTCTTTTTCAGGCGCGCAGTACCCGGTGGTTGCGGGCACGAAATCCTGCCGACTACGCCAAAAGTTGACGCGCCCCTGGGCCTGTGCTGAGTAGCGTTGCGCACGCGGGAGCCTACCCGGAGCCGGATCTGATAGGGGTAGTAGTCTCGTGGCGGTGACCCGGTCCGTGCCCAGGGAGTCAAACTGTGTGGCTGAGTATTAGCAGTAGATGTAGGACGACTACGCCACCCGTTGAATGCAGCTATGGAGCTGCCGCTGCAGGGCAGACCGCTGAGGCCGGTGGTAGGATAGTGCAGCGTAGATGGTATAACCCCCAACGGGAGGGGTATGGCCTCAGGGCAGCCGACGTGGATGATGGGGGTAGCAGGAACCACTCAGAGACGATGCGGTGTAGTTCAGGGTCTTTACTGGTGACAAAGATAGACCCTCCCGGAGTACTGGCTAGCGGTCAGGGCCTGGTCAGTCCTTGAGCAGATGGGATCCCCCTTGGCCAGGCGGAGTTGTAGGCCTCCCCAACTAATCGTACTCTTCTGGCTACCTTGCTAGAGGCGGGTAAAAGTAGCCCACGTCCCTGAGTGTACCGTGTGGTGCTCACCCGTATGGCCGGTGACTCGGGGCCTTCTAGTGGCTTCCGCTCCACGACGGCGGTGCTGGTCCCACGCGTGTGACCGTGCCTTCGGGTTTCTTGGCCAGAGGACCTGCAATCCCCTGCCGGGCGGTTTCTGCTGCTGGGTCTGGGTTAATCCCCACAGCCTCGGACTCCGGGTCCGGTAGTAACTCTTCAATCAGGGCGAGCTCTTCAGCTGCCAGCCCCTGATTCCTTTTAGCCTGCTCCCACAGAGCTCCTGATCTTTCTTTCCTATGCTGCTTCTCTTCTTCTCAACTCTTCTCTTCTCACTAACCCTGCCTCAGCCACAGTTTTATATAGGGGAAGTTCTTCCCCTCCCAGGACTGGGCAGGAGGTGTGGCATGCATAGGATTCCTGACCAAGAGACCTCCCACCTGCTCTCAGACATAACATTGCTATTACTGTGGAGACCAGACCCCTGGGGTGCCACATTTACTATAGATAAATGCTTATCACAATGAAACTTTTTTTAAGAACATGGGCAGAACTTTTTAAGAACATGTAGAGACGTAACAGAGTGAATTGGATTTGCTCACATTGAAATCTCATTTTGAGACTCCTGTTGTGTTTTCTGGTCTATTTCATGGGTAGCCGCACTATTCTTCTTGGTAATGTCATGCAAACCACAACGGAATCCATTGTAAGTCAATATAGCATGTCGTGTGACAATGGTGCCCAGCACTATTTCTTGGTTTCCAGTATAAATGGAGATGTAAATAGAGGCTGAAAGGGATTTTTAGAAAAAAAAACAATCTGCTTTCCCTTGGAAACAGCGCCACATCTGCCCACAGGCTGTGTTTGGTATTACAGCTGAAGTAATTGGGGCTCAACAGCAACACCAAATGCAGCCAAAGGGCTCAGATGGTGTTAGTTGTAGAAAATAGCAGGCCCTTTTTCCTGAAGATAATACCAGACGGAGCAGTTAGGTCGCATCTGAAAATTGCAGCCGCAATTCACCGCTCCTGTCTGGTGAATGTTTCACAAGCAATCACTTGATTTTTTAGACCAGTGTTTCCCAAATTCTGGTCCTCATTGCCCCCAACAGATCATACTCTCAGGATTTCCATAGTATTGCACAGGTGATGGAGTTATTGTGAAGGCATCAGAAATGGTCACCTGTAATAAGGAGTACCTACAAACATCATGTGTTGGGGAGGACTGGAGTTGGGGCAACACTGTTGTAGAAGAACAACTGTGTCATCTGAAAAACCAAGTGGCAATTACAATTATCCATTACCTGGCTGCTCCTTCTGGCTTTTCCCGGATTCTAAAAAAAAAAACAACCTCTTTTAACTTCACAATGTAAACTGTGTGCATTATTAAATAGCTCTCTTAGGCCTGATGAGGTTGGTGTTGTTATTTTGAAAATCAATGTAAGAGGGGCTGTATGATTCCTAAATTTAAAATGACCATTTTAGGAGTCCAGCTCTAGCAGCTCAAGCTGGGCTACGAATATGCTCATTTAAATATTAGACAGGGAACTTTTCACGTGACATGAATTTTCATAGTAAGTACATTATCAGGCCTGAGTGATCTATGTGGTAATTTATGTAGTTTGTATTGTGAAATCGAGTGACAGATCAGCTGTAAGTGAAAATCTGCTTTTGCCCTAATAAATTTCAATTCGATAGGTAGCCTGCTAACAGCCTAGATATGTAGAGAAAGTACCCACAAGATCTCAGAGGTTGCAGAAGTTGCCTTTGTCAACCTCCAACTCATGACACCACAACTAATGTACAGTAGTTATGAGCCACTTAAATGAGTGAAATTAATGGTACAGAACCTGTTAGGCCACGATCATGAATAAGGGTGCCTGGTCACCTGAAACGCGTAGATATCGCCTATCATGTGAGCTGTACCGCTGATGTCTTGTTTTATCCTCCACTGAGCACTTTGTGAATAAAGCCATTTCACAGTCCGTTGAGCTGGATTCCCCTCTCTTCTTTAGGCCACATTCACACCTGCATTTTTTTGGTCATTATTTTACATCAGTATTTATAAGCCAAAAACAGGAGTGGGTGATAAATACTGAAGTGGTGACATGTTTCTATTATACTTTTCCTCTGATTGTTCCACTCCTGGTTTTGGCTTACAAATACTGATGTAAAATCCTGACCAAATATTGAACGTGTGAACATGACCTTAACATAAGATATTAATAGGACTGGTTTTAAGTTATTCAAAATGTAAAAATATTCAATGTTTGTGACCGTGTACTTCTAGAAGTTCTGTATAAATTAGCTTTAGCCAATTCATCCAACGTTTCACACTTCAGACCACAGAAAAGTTTATTTAATTATCAAATTTAAGGTATTTTCCTGCTACTTTAAAGAGGACCTGTCACTTGTAATAAATCTGTACTTTTTATCTGGTGTAAATGCTGTCATTCTCCTTAATCTGGTGTTCTTTTTCTTTTGTTCCTGCACCTCTGTGTTCCTAAGATATGGCCCCCTCTTACCCATACAGAACGCTAGTCTTTTTAGCCAATAGGGCATGTTCCTCAAAAAGACTCCTACAGAGAATTAAGGGTCACGCCCACTTGAATAACTAGACAAGATTTACATACAGGGAAGGGGGGGGGGGCTATATCTCAGGAACAGAGAGGTGCAGAAACAAAAAAAATAAAATGTCAAATTCAAGAGAACTGCAGCATTTATACCAGGTTAAGAAATGATGCTTATGGCAAATGAAAAGTCCTCTTTAAGCCTCCCTTCTCACCAACTAAATTGTAGACTAAAATATACAAATGTTACATACCTATGGCAAATGACAGGTCCTTTTAAACTTGATGTCCTAGCCTTAGTATAGGCCATCAGTATTACACCGGTGGGGGTCCTACTATCCAACACCCTCATGGATCAACTGTCTGTTAAATTCAAACACAGCTGCTAAAAGTAAAGAGGTGTAGTTTTATACTTTTATCAGGACTGCCGAGAGTGGAAGACCCCTGGAGACCGGAAAACTCACTTATGAATTGATGCACATGATTGTATTAGAGATCCATTTATGACAAATCCCTAATAAGGTACCTGTAGACTGTTTTGTGTCCATATATTTCTGATATTACATAAATTCTGCCAGATTCAGCATTACTTTATATATTAACTAATTGTCATGCAGATGCCATACGGTGGCTCACAAAGTTCCTATAGGTCAGTAATACAGACCCAAAATGATTATTTGTTTAGCCACACAGGGTCCGTGCACATGGTATAGTAAAAATCAAAAGCTATAAAGCATCCGAATCGCCTATTTGAGGAGTCAGACTCCCAATAATCTAATATTGATGGCTGAGGATAAGCCATCAATATTGTGATCCTGGAACACCCCTTTAAATAATGCCGCTATTATTGAAGCCAATGTTCCAGTATTAGACTTCCTGAGTGTATTCTAAATAATGAAAAGAATAAGTCCTCTGTGCATGGATAGATTATTATATGCATTTTTGGCAGTGTGAAAGTTAAGGCTATTAATAGTGTTTCAGAAACTTGTATATTATTTTATCACAATGATAAGAGCAGAAAAGTCTTCACGGTATGTTATTAGTGTAAAACCTCCTGTCATTGCGGATGACGACTATTGTATTCAGGGGGCTGCATTGCATTAGATATTCCTCCTCGCTGCTCTTCCCATAGAGTGTGATTACTCTGTCTCGAAGGGCAAAGCAAAGTACATCTCTCACTCTCTCTGCGTATATGTGTGTGTGTGTGTGTGTGTGTGTGTATATATATATATATATATATATATATATATATATATATAAAATATAAATTAGCCAAAAGATTAAAACCACTGTCAAGTGAAGTGAATTACACTGATTATCTCATGACAATGGGACCTGTCAAGGAGTGTGATATATTAGGCTGCAAGCGAACATTCAGTTCTTGAAGTTGATGACTGGGTCTGAGCATCTCTACATTGACAGGTCCTGTGGTGTGTTCCCGCTATGCAGTTTTAAGTACCTACTGGCCCCCACCATGAGCACTTCGGCATCAGACCCTGGAGCAGGTAGGAATAGGAGACGGAAGCTCGGTCTGCTTATTTGCATAAAAAATGCTGTAAAAAAACGCTGCAAAAATGTGGTGGTCAAAGCCTAAGTGCATGTGCACATGACGTCTTATAGATGCCAGCGTACCCGCATCGTTTTTTTGAAGCCGCCTGAAAAATGGAGCGGTCACTTTTGGCAGCTTCACATCTTTTGAAGCCTGCAGCGGTTAAAGCATATGGTAAAAAACATATAAACATGAAGTAGTTTTAAACTTGCTGCGCACATGTTCATTCTTGGGCCTTTTTAGTGCTTTTTCAGGCATGTTCCTCCAGCCATTAAGCAGGTTCCTGGGGGCCACAGTGCTTGGTCCACCAGCCTCGTTTTTCCAGAAGTTGGCCTTTTAATTCTTCCTTAGACTGCACACACAAACCGCATTCACTACTGAACACTGCGGCGCAAGTAACTATGGATTACGCCTGGACGCTGGCCAGTTCTTTGTGGCTGAAATTAGCGCACTCTACGCTCTAGTCCGGCTCCTATGATTAGTGCAGCAGTCACTGATATATTATGCAGCAGAGTCACAGTGTCGCCTATGTAATGTATTCAACAGTTGCAGTGTATCCTATGTGATGTATACAGCAGTTTCAGTGTATCCTATGTGATGTATAAACCAGTCTCAGTGTATCCTATGTGATGTATGTACAGCAGACTCCATGTACTCTGTGATATGTATAGCTGTCTCAGTGTATCATGATTTATACAGCAGTCTGTGTCTCCTATGTTATGTATATACAGCAGTCTATATATCCGATGTTATATATATATATTCAGTCTCAGTTTCTCCTATGTGATGTACATAGAGCAGTGTCTGTATCTCCTATATGATGTGTATATACAGCAGTCTCAGTGACCCCTATGTGATGTATATTCAGCAGTTGCAGTGTAACCGATGTGATGTATATACAGCTGTCTCAGTATCTCTTATGCAATGTGTATACAGCAGTCTCAGTATATCCTATGTGATCTATATTCAGCAGTCTCACTGTCCCCTATGTGATGTATATACTACAGTCTGTGTATCCTGGGTGACACCGAGAGTTCTGTATATACATCACATATGTGATGTACACAGCAGTCTCGGTCTATGCTATGTGATGTATACAGCAGTCTTGTTGTTTCCTATGTGATGTACACAGCAGTCTTGGTGTCTGTGATGTATACAGCAGTCGGTGTATGCTATATGATGTATATACAGCAGTCTGTCTCCCCTATGTGATGTATACAGCAGTCTGTGTCTTCTATGTAATGTAAACATCCGCACGAAAGAGAAGCAGTTCCAGCCATCGCATTAAAGGTGAGTTAATTAAATGTTTGATCAAATATAGCAAGCTAATTTTTAAGTTAATAATTTTGTATAGCCTGCAAATTGATATAAATGTCCTTGACAAAAAAGGTTCCTATAATATATATTCTTTGCTTCTTAGTTAATTTTACTGTATGGTTATGGTAATTTTAAAGAATATGGCTTTATTGTTCAAATAATTCTCAGTGTAATTAAAGGAATATCTTGTTTAGAAATCTTATCATATAACCTCTAATTTAATAAAGGGGAGTCCTGTGGTCAAGATCCAGGGGCTGACATATGATTGGTGAAACCTGTGAGGTACAACCATAAAGAAAGAGCTAGACCTCTAAAATATGACTTTTAATGATTAAGTTAAAAACACAGAAGCTCTCCAGACTATATTAGTAGGTATACACCAAAATACACAAATACCTGATCATAACATCAAAAATTCATTCATATATATATATTAGATCCAGGTACAAAAAACAGAACAAAAATTAATAATTCTCAAAAAAAAATCATAGATATCAAAAATTGATCACCAAGGGAAACAAACAACTAAAAAATAGAGTATATGGGAGCTGAATTACCCCAGTGCTCGCTGATAGACACCCGGCCTGTCCGCAGAGGCTTAACACCCCAATGTGATTTGGTGCCCCCGCACCTCGGCGGCCATCTCCCGGGACCCCAATTCACCCCCATCACTAGGTGCAGCTTTCTGCACAGATGATATCAAATATATGCCTCCTGCTGCATGGAGTCTTTATGTATCATGATCAAATTAGCATATAGCTATGAGCAGTAAAGTAAATTATAAAGAATTCATATAAAAAAAACTGTCTCAGGGAATATGAGTAAGAGCAAATTGTGGACCATCAAGCTTAACCAATAAATCCCAGAAAATGCAGCATCTATAGTACAGGAATATTTTTAAGAGACCCCAATCTGCTCAAAAATACAAGTGTTTCTCACTACATTAGAATATCATCAAAAAGTTAATTTATTTCAGTTCTTCAATACAAAAAGTGAAACTCATATATTATATAGAGTCATTACACACAGAGTGATCTATTTCAAGTGTTTATTTCTGTTAATGTTGATGATTATGGCTTACAGCCAATGAAAACACAAAAGTCATTATCTCAGTAAATTAGAATACTTTATAACAACAGCTTGAAAAATGTTTTTAAAATCCAAAATGTTGGCCTACTGAAATGTATGTTCAGTAAATGCCCTCAATACTTGGTCGAGGCTCCTTTTGCATCAATTACTGCATCAATGCGGCGTGGCATGGAGGCGATCAGCCTGTGGCACTGCTGAGGTGTTATGGAAGCCCAGGTTGCTTTGATAGCAGCCTTCAGCTCATCTGCTTTGTTGAGTCTGGTGTCTCTCATCTTCCTCTTAACAATACCCCATAGATTCTCTGGGGTTAAGGTCAGGTGAGTTTTCTGGCCAATCAAGCACAGTGATACTGTTGTTTTTAAACCAGGCATTGGTACTTTTGGCAGTGTGGACAGGTGCCAAGTCCTCCTGGAGAATGACATTTCCATCTCCATGAAGCTTGTCGGAAGAGGGAAGCTTGAAGTTCTCTAAAATTTCCTGGTAGACGGCTGCTCTGACTTGGGTCTTGATAAAACACAGTGGACCTACACCAGCAGATGACATGGCTCCCCAAACCATCACTGATTGTGCAATCACCCATGCTGCAAGACTGAGTCCCCATGACTCCAGGCCACACCTTCCCACAAGCACAAAACCACAACAACCATGGACGCCACACAGCACCAACACCAAATGAAAGGAACACTCTTCCACCAGACTCCGGAACCTTGATTTCCAAATGAAAATTGGAACTCTGAGAACTTGTGGAGTGTGTCAATGACTGCCTTCTGGACATCTGTCAAGTCAGCAGTCATCCCCATGATTGTGGAGCCTACTGAAACAGAGTAAGGGACCTTTTTAAACGCTTAGGAAGCCTTTGTAGGTGTTTTTGTTAGTAATTTAGAATAATTGAGATAATGACTTTGTGTTTTCATTGGCTGTAAGCCATAATCATCAACATTAACAGAAACAAACACTTGAAATAGATCACTCTCTTTGTAATGACTCTATATAATATATGAGTTTCACTTTTAGTATTGAAGAACTGAAATAAATTAACTTTTTGATGATATTCTAATTTAGTGAGATGCACCTGTACAAGCATATCCCACACTGGTCCATGTCAATCATCGACCATAGTAGTTAGTAAAGTGCAGCACAGGTAGTATAGAAATATTCCAATAATTATTTCAAGAAGAATGCAGCATAAGTAATCTGAGTATTTTTTGAACCTCAATCTGCTCAAAAACATAATAATTCACAGAGATCCATATAAATGGCCATTACTATAGCTGTCGCGATAAGATGCTGTACAGGTAATGCAAAGGTATATTCAACCCATTAACCAGCATTTTCTGTAGACCTAGGCCTGCTGTCCTCGGATAGTTTTTACTTTTGCGCTAATCTTAATGTTGAAGCATATTAATGTGTCTTTTCTTGACTTGTAAGTTTTAGCAAAATATATTTGACACTTTTTTTTGTTCTTTGAAATAAAAAGCAAATATTGTAAATGTTTATTACAATGTTTTATGGATTTAGCTTGGAAAAAAAATCATGTTCTCACACGGAGGATCCAGGGGAACAGCGTGAGAAAAGACTTGGAGCATAACTTCTTCCTGGCTTCTTCTGCCAGAACTTCCATTACTAATCCCAAGCAGGCCATGAAACACCTGACATGGATATCAGCCATGTGTTGGCTGTTAGGTGCCATGTTCTTATAGTTGTCAATGCAGACTAGTACTTGGGAACATAAAGAGGTTTTTCCAACTAAAATGTAAAATTGGTCATATATCACTAACTCCGACATTGGAGCAGCATGCAATGTTTGCTTCTGTTTGTTGTGGTGGACATTTTTTTGCAAACATGACAACAGGAATTGCAGCCGAATTAGTCATTTTGGAATTAGCTTCTCAGATACTGAAAGACTGATGAGGATATTTAAATTGTAAAGCCATGTAAAATCCCGTCCCCTGCTGCTTCCATGTCATCAGAAACAGGCAATTGTAGCAGCTTGAATTCATCCACCGGAACATGAAAAGCTGCGCATATAGATCGCAAGTGTATTCAGACCCATCACAATTTCTTCAACAGGAACCGTGATCAATTTGATGTATTGTTAATGCCCCGAACGCAGTTCCAGACTTTGTCAAAGGGCCGCAAATTACATTCCACCATCCTTTTCCAAAACATTCATTTAGATTTGCAAATGTATATATTTTTAGAAATATTAATTCTTTTTATTAATGGCTCCTTCTTATGCAGATAAATTGTCGTGTAAAATGTTTTAAATGAGACATTCAGAGAAAATAAATGATAATTTGTGTAATCACTGTATTATTGTCATACATCTTGACTTTACTGCTCTGTTTTTATCCCCTATTCTGACCTGTGATGGTGCAATTTATCAAGAATTCTAAATAAAATACCATGATAATGATTTCTGCTGGGAATACTATTTGACCTGTAATCTCCATCTCGTCATGGACATTGGATAACAGGAACTTCCCAAAGAACAAATCAACGTTTACTCCGCAGACACATCAAACATTTGTTTCATTTTTAATTAATCTTCTTTATACTTCACTTCTTTTACTGAATTAATGCACAGATCCAAAATAGATCCGGGTTGTTTTCTTTTGCAATAGCCTCCTGTTCGTTCTTTGGTGCTTTCTTTGAAGCATATGTTTACCTTTGAGCATCATTGTACAATTTTCATGTAGAACTAATTTGCAAATACATTAAATTACTTCTGCTGAGTTGCAGCTTACAGTAAGTTTCAGAGCCGCAGTTGTTTCAGAGCCGCAGTTACTATTCTGCAAGGTCCAGAGCTGAAATCTTTCAGATGTTTTAATCTACTGATTTTTTATCTAGTAGACATGCAAGGTGCCCCAGCGAGGTAGTCGTGAGCGAGCTGTGGCTCCTACTCGCTCTGGCACCCTACAAACAAAGTGTGTCCTCCCTCTGATGTGCTGCAGTGTATGTGGTGCTTTCCACGTACAGTGGATACGGAAAGTATTCAGACCCCTTTACATTTTTCACTCTTTGTTTCATTGCAGCCATTTGGTAAATTCTAAAAAGTTCATTTTTTTTCTCTCATTAAAGTGCACTCTGCACTCCATCTTGACTGAAAAAAAATAGAAATGTAGAAATTTTTGCAAATTTATTAAAGATAAACTGAAATATCACATGGTCATAAATATTCAGATCCTTTGCTCAGTATTGAGTAGAAGCACCCTTTTGAGCTAGTACTGCCATGAGTCTTCTTCGGAATGATGCAACAAGTTTTTCACACCTGGATTTGGGGATCCTCTGCCATTCTTTCTTGCAGATCCTCCCCAGTTCCGTCAGGTTGGATGGTGAACGTTGGTGGACAGCCATCTTCAGGTCTCTCCAGAGATGCTCATTTGGGTTTAGGTCAGGGCTCTGGTTGCGCCAGTCAAGAATGGTCACAGAGTTGTTCTGAAATGACTCCTTTGTTATTTTAGCTGTGTGCTTAGGGTCATTGTCTTGTTGGAAGGTGAACCTGAGGTCCAGCGCACTCTGGAAGAGGTTTTCATCCAGGATATCTCTGTACTTGGCCGCATTCATGTTTCCTTCAATTGCAACCAATCATCCTGTCCCTGCAGCTGAAAAACACCCCCATAGCATGATGCTGCCACCACCATGTTTCACTGTTGGGATCGTATTGGGCAGGTGATGAGCAGGGCCTGGTTTTCTCCACACATACCGCTTAGAATTCTCACCAAAAAGTTCTATCTTCGTCTCATCAGACCAGAGAATCTTATTTCTCATAGTCTGGGAGTCCTTCATGTGTTTTTGAGCAAACTCTATGTGGGCTTTCATTTGTCTTGCACTGAGGAGAGGCTTCCGTCGGGCCACTCTGTCATAAAGGTCCAACTGGTGGAGGGCTGCAGTGATAGTTGACTTTGTGGAACTTTCTCCCATCTCCCTACTGAATCTCTGGAGGTCAGCCACAGTGATCTTGGGGTTCTTCTTTACCTCTCTTACCAAGGCTTTTCTCCCACGATTGCTCAGTTTGGCTGGATGGCCAGGTCTAGGAAGACTTCCGCTGGTCCCAAACTTCTTCCATTTTAGGATTATGGAGGCCACTGTGCTCTTAGGAACCTTGAGTAATGCAGAAATTCTTTTGTAACCTTGGCCAGATCTGTGCCTTGCCACAATTCTGTTTCTGAGCTTCTTGGGCAGTTCCTTTGAGCTCATGATTCTTATTTGGTCTGACATGCACTGTGAGCTGTGAGGTCTTATATAGACAGGTGTGTGCCTTTCCAAATCAAGTCCAATCAGTTTAATTAAACACAGCTGGACTCCAATGAAGGAGTAGAACCATCTCAAGGAGGATCACAAGGAAATGGACACCATGTGACTTAAATATGAGTGTCTGAGCAAAGGGTCTGAATACTTATGACCATGTGATATTTCAGTTTTTCTTTTTTAATAAATTTGCAAAAATTTCTACATTTCTGTTTTTTTTTAGTCAAGATGGGGTGCAGAGTGTACTTTAATGAGAAAAAAAAATGAACTTTTTAGAATTTACCAAATGGTTGCAATGATGCAAAGAGTGAAAAATGTAAAGGGGTTTGAATACTTTCCGTACCCATTGTAGATCTCCATGGACAGGTGCCTGAACAGTTGTGACCCTGTCCTCCTCTCCTCTTATTCACATTGAGGTCGGCTGACACAAGGGAAGGTTTTAATACTAGAGACAGGCTAGGACCGTCCCAACTGGGTGCACCTTATCGCAGTGGGATGGCTTTTATGTCTTTTTGATAAAAATGATGTTAACTAAGTACCCTATGTTATTTATATGTTCTATTGCTGTTACTTACTACAGGGTATATGCTCAATAGTTTTTTTTTTCTTGGCTTTTATTTGTGAAATTGTCACAGTATGAACATGCTCTTACGCAGTGCGTGTATACCAACTTATGTCCCTGCTCATTTCTTTGGTTTTGCAGGACTAATTGAGTTTATGGTACAATAGAGGCGACAGAACGGCTCCTGTCTTCTCTTCGGGGCCCCTTGCTGTCTCTCTAGATTCCAAGAGCAGGAGCTTTAATCTTGCACTGTACATTTATAATGGCAGGGGTTAGAGCCCAGAAGCACGAGTACATTGATGGCACATAGTCCTTAACAGGTTAATATACTTTTTATGTCATTTGAACAATGCTCCTCATGATAAAAGCAAGAAGATGATAAACAATGACTTAAACCTATAAACTGCTGGAATAATTACAGAAATTCAGCCAGGGATAATTTTCAATACCCATTCTTCTATTTTAACACCTGGAAATTTTAATTGCCATCTTTTGTATATGCGAACATTTTATTTCATTATGAAAACCATGGAAACGTGTGACTGCAAGCTGTGAAATGATCACATCTCACACATGCACCCGATCCCCACACACCTTTCTTTATCTATTCACAATATGTAGCCAGCCATTCGAAGACACACAATGCTTTTATATCATGTGGTGTTGGGTGTTCTGGCTGCTATGAAAAGATGAGAAAGTAAAGTGACAGTGATGGGAGCTGAGATAGTTAGTACATTACCTGGAAGTTATATTATTTACACCATATGGGTTTTGATGTTGATCTAAATGAGAACATTCGGTAAGGATTTATTGAAAGATATCTACCTAGTACATCCCCTCAGCTGCACCACTATTTCACATCTACAGTTCCTAAAGTGCCACCAAAGCATTATACAGGTTGGTAAAAAATGTCTAACAATGTCAAACTCTAAAATATTCCCTTCAGGTTAAATGAAAAAAAATGTTTAAGGTATCATGTGCTACTTGTGAAGAGTCCAGTGGGTGGTCCCAAGCACCTCAGGAGTCATGCAATCTTGACTTGATTTACATCCCACAGGTGGTTGGGATTGGGATATGTCATTACAAAACCTCCTGACGAAGCCGAACTTGGGAGCGGTGAAATGCGCGTCGAGGCGCTTGCACACTTCCCCCCCCACCCTCCTGTTTGGTCCAACAGGTATTTAACTAGTTCAGTACAACACTATACTATATACTTTTTAGAGTTTGCATTTTGCACACTATAGGGTTTGCATTATTAGTATTACACATGCAGGTTAGGACCATATAAGCTTCAGCATTTGTGATGGTTTACTTTTGTTATAGGTATGGGCCATTGATATTATTCTAACCATATACTGTTCCATTTATACATCTTGACTTATTGTTGTCCTACTGTTAATACCCCCTTCATTTATATGATTATATATACGCTGCATAGTTCTTACTAAGATGGTTGATGGTCATATTTTATTGGGATACTGAGTATTTATCTTGTTGTCTCTGGTTTTTGCTTATTATGTATACATTATATAGATACACTGACATCTGGTACATGTGCAGTGCTCGGATAAAGCTGAGACCATCAAAGCACTCTGTCTCCTTAGAAGTCATGACTCTCTAAATTTCATCCTCCAAGGCCAACTCCGCCATATGGCACGTGAATGTAAGTCACGGTCTTGACAGAATTTTTCCAAATGTTTTGAAAAAAAATAAAAAATAGCTATATGATAGAGATAAATATATAATTGAAAAACAGACATAGTGCAACTTGGTGCTCAAATAGCATGCACAACAGGAAAAAAGATAGTGCCTTACATAGTCTATAAGAATAGTACAAAGGAGTATATCAGCTATATAATGTCAAGTGAATAGTGACCTTCTGTGATCATCTAAATAAGCAATTAAAGGGGTTGTCCAGTCTTGGGACTCAAGTCTGCAGTCATTTTTTGAAACTGCAGACTTGTGACTCCTTACAGCGTGCACAGTGTACGCTATCAGGATTCTCCAATACCGGAAGCGGCATTCATATGACAGCAAGTATGCTATTTGCTTACTTCCGGCCATATTCTGACTAGACATGTCTAGTGTATTGAGCGAGGCCGCACACATCTAGTTGGCACGTGACCGCATGTATGTAAATTACATACTTGTGGTCACGCACCTGACAGCTCCCGGCATTGGATAATCCTGACATTGCACGCTGTGAGGATTCACAAGTTTGCAGCCATATATAGTCTCTGCAGACTTGAACCTCAAGCCTGTGCAATCCATTTAAGGCCCCAATTCATCAAGACTGGTATTGCTGGCCTTGATGAGGAGTTGTGTTGGAGTCAGAGGTGCCTGATTCTTTAAGAGGTGCATGCTTCTTATTGAATCATGAGTATCTGACAAGTGCCGTGCACCTCTTTACTCTTTACTTTACTGGTACTGTAAAATGCAACATGTTTTATCTCACCCCAGTGCTGGATTCACAGCTGCACTGCTCAGTACTCCCGTATAATGCTGCTGCTTCTGAACATGTGCTGCAGAGAGACAGGAGAGCAGGAATCCCTGATGCCTATGTGTACTCTGTATGTGAGACACATTAAAAATCTGTCAAAAAGTGCACGATGCAAGAAATAGTTGTATTCTTCATGTATGACAGCTTATTCTGAGAACTCACATGAGATGACAGGCATACTTTAACTTAAGGGGATCTGTTATTAGTCTGCGATCAGCATAACATAAGAATAGAAACCCTGATTCCAGTGCTGTGTCACTTACTGGAATTCTTCTGTGGTTTTGATAATATCACTGATTCATTTGCTGCAGCTCTGCTAGTCCTCCCAATGATGAATGTTGTATAACCCCACTGGCGCTATGGAATGACAGCTTTCTGCCTACACAGTGCATAGGCATAAAGATGCCAATTAGTGGTAGATGGTGAAGAGAGCCAGATCTTATAAATATTGAGGACTATGTAGCAGGAGCTCATCATCGAGAGGGCTAGAAGAGCTGCAGTACATATGTAGCACCCCGAGGACTCGGCTGCTACAGGGGTATTGCACCTCGATCCAGAGGTGTGGTATTCCACTCCCGGGTAAGGATGGAGTGTGGAACTGAGCTCAGCTAGCTGCATGCACTACATTCATCCCATTTCCGGGGGACAGAACAACGGTACTCCCACCAGATAGATGTGCAGGTACGACAGCGTCTGTCCCTGGCTGGAGTGGGAGGGGGGGAGGAACATCCCAGTAGTGTAGGGGCAGATAGGGGAGGGACTCTGGGCATAGAGGTAGGAGCCCATTGGGTGCTAGTCACCTGGGCTCACACATAGAGGGAGTATATATGGTGGGCACCATCTAGAGACAGGGAGAGCAGAGCTGAGAGAGTCAGAGGGAGAGTTCAGCCAGGAGGGCTGACAGGGAGCTGTGGCTCCGGCTGGGCCCAGCTCCAGGGCCAGGCCTGCAGTGGAGAGGAGGAGGAAGAGAGGCCCAGAGACGCAAGACAAGAGGGAACCCTGAGATCCCAGAAGTAAACCAAAAGGGTGAAGGGTTGGCAGAAAAGGGTACCGGAACCCAAACTGGTGGAGGCTAATGATCCTCAGCCAGGAACCGGAGGTCGTGGTCAAGTTTTGGCGCGACCCTCACCACATCCACCAGGAAGGCACACCACGAATAGGGTCAGGAAAGCCAGAGAAGGTTTTACCACCAAGAGGCCCGAGGGAGCCGGACAAAGGTGGATCCCTGGTGGGAACAGCCAGTAGGAAGGAAGAGAGGGGAGCTCAGGACCACGCTCTGGACTGCCTGGGAGTTGGCCGAGTCCCACACCTGGTGGACGCAGCACGGCTCGGGTGGTCACTCAAGGCCGGAGTGACCGGAACAACACCAGTGAGTAAAAACCCTGAAACTGCATCGCATGTCTCTGAGCTTCCTTGCTGCACCATCACAACCACCATCTTCCACATCTGCTGCCCTGAGGCCATACCCCTCCCGTTGGGGGTTATACCATCCTTGCTGCACAATCCTACCACCGGCCTCAGCGGTCTGCTCTGCAGCGGCGGCCTCCTAGCCGCAATCAACGGGTGGCGTAGTCGACACTTAAACAACATCTACAAAAGACTGCCACACACTTAGTTTGACCACCCTGGGCACGGACCGGGTCACCGCCACACGGACTACTACCCCTATCCAGATCCGGCTCCGGGTGTCCCTTGAACATGGCCCAGTGGGCACGTCCACTTTGGCGTAGTCGGCAGGATAACGTGCCCGCAACCACCGGGTACTGCGTGCCTGAAGAAAAGTTCATATTTACCGTAAGAAGAAGTTCCGGAGGGTCCCCGCCATCGGACGCCATCTCGGGTCGTTTCCCGCCGTTTGCCCGCCATCTGCAGCCTTCTCCCGCCATCCACGGAGTTTCCCGCCATTAGGAGACGATTCCCGCCATCTGAGACGATTTCCCGCCCTGGCAGAGCGGACGCCATTATGGGCGTGCCAGAGGGTGGCAAGAGACCACCTCCCATCGTGGGCCTGGTCCCAGAAGAGCGCCAAAAGCGGAGACCACCCCCACCAGCAGAGACTGCAATGATAGAGATGTCCATCAGAGCGAGGGGTCTGCCCCTGAAACTGACAATCACCAAGTTGCCCCAGGACCGCCCTCAGTATGGGCAGAACAAGAACAAAAGTGAGAGGATGGGTGCAGCCTGGAGGAGTCTGGAAAGATCGCACCCGGAGATGGAGGGAGAGTCAGGCAGCACCGACCCTCTGGTCAGGAGCCTGTTGCAGGCCGCCACCCCAGAAGGCCTGGTGGAGATCCTGGCACAGCTCCCCAAAGATCGGGAGCATGCACAGACCGCGCTGGAGGGCTTGGCTCGGAAGATGGCCCGAGTGCAGCAAGAAGTGCTGACAGAGTGGAGCAGAGAAATGGCCCTGCAGGCTGGAACCCGCCAGCAAAAGACGTCACCCGGGACGAGGAGTCTGTCTGCCTCTGAGGATGGTGCAGGAGGGACGAAGGCCGGAGACGACGCCGTGGAAGGAGCTGAAGAGATGGAAGCAGGTAAAGGGGACGTTACTACCCCAAGCCTAGAAGCCGTAAGCCTGCCCCAGCTCCCCGTCGCAGAGCCCGAAATCCCACCGACCGTGCCCGTTGCTGCACCGCCACCGCTCCGAACTAGGCCTCAAGCGGCAGGAGCCGCGGCCACGCCCCCTGTGACGTCACACGCCTTAACTCTGAGCGCGGCCAAGCAGGAAACGCCACCGGCCTGGTCGCAAGGCCGAGTGCCCCCGGGCGCCGCCGTCTCCACAGTACCCTTCACCTTTAAAGTGCCACCGGCCTGGTCGCAAGGCCTGGTGAATCCGGGCGCCGCTACCACCACCGCGCCCTCGACCTCCACAGTGCTGCCCCTAGGCGAAGACCTATGTGTGTGTGACACCCCAGGGGTCTGGTTGCCACAGTGATAGAGATATTACGTCTGAGAGCAGGTGGGAGGTCCTTTGGTCAGGGATCCTGTGCATGCCACACCTCCTGCCCAGTCTTGGGAGGGGAAGGACTTCCCCTATATAAACCCGGGGCTGAGGCAGAGTTAGTGAGAAAGAAGACAGAACAAGAGTAGAGAAGAGAAGCAGCATAGCAAGAAACATCAGGAGCTCTGTGGGGAGCAGTGTTACAACGAGTCAGGGGCTGGCAGCTACAGAGCTCGCCCTGACTGAGAAGATTTCTTACCGAACCGGAGTCCGAGGCTGTGGGGACTAACTCCTACCCAGCAGCAGAAACCGTCCGGCAGAGGATTTCAGGTCCTCTGGCCCAGAAGCCCGAAGGCATGGTCACACGCGTGGGACCAGCACCGCCATCGTGGAGCGGAAGCCATTAGAAGGCCCCGAGTCACCGGCCATACGGGTGAGCACCACACGGTACACTCAGGGACGTGGGCTACTTATTCCCGCCTCTAGCAAGGTAGCCAGAAGAGTACAGTTAGTTGGGAAGGCCTACAACTCCGCCTGGCCAGGGGAGATCCCATCTGCTCAAGGACTGACCAGGCCCCTATCACTAGCAAGTACTCCGGGAGGGTCTATCTTTGTCACCAGTAAAGACCCTGAACTACACCGCACCGTCTCTGAGTGGTTCCTGCTACCCCCATCATCCACGTCGGCTGCCCTGAGGCCATACCCCTCCCGTTGGGGGTTATACCATCCACGCTGCACCATCCTTCCACCGGCCTCAGCGGTCTGCCCTGCAGCGGCAGCTCCATAGCTGCATTCAACGGGTGGCGTAGTCACCAACCATCTACTGCTAGTACATCGCCGCTCAGTTTGACTCCCTGGGCACGGACCGGGTCGCCGCCACGAGACTACAACCCTCAAGAGATCCGGCTCCGGGTAAGCTCCCGCGTGCGCAACGCAGCGCGACACAGGCCCAGGGGCGCGTCAACTTTGGCGTAGTCGGCAGGATTTCGTGCCCGCAACCACCGGGTACTGCGTGCCTGAAAAGCAAAGACTGTTCAAACTTACCAGTGGTCAAGATTCCCGCTATCCGTGGAGGTTTCCCGCCATCTTCTACCTTCTTCCCGCCATCCGCGAAGTTTTCCCGCCATCCGGCGCCATCTTTGACCTTCTTCCCGCCATCCGTGGAGTTTTCCCGCCATTGGACGCCATCTTGAGGACGCCGCGCGGGAAGAAGAGGGGCGTGGACTCCGAAAGCGCGCGAGAACTGAAGCCCCGCCTCACGTCCGGACGTTGCGTAAGGTCCTGGAAGGAGCCCAGCAGACGCCGACGTCACCGGAGCGCGACGGAAGGTCCTCAACCCTGACGATCCACTGCGGAGCCGCGGCCTACGGAACAGGATCATCGCAAGGTAGGCCACGGTCCACTAGGGGGGAGGAAGATGTCGGATACGGAGGAGAGCTTCACTGCCTCAACCCCCGCCAGCGCCACCGCTGCTGCAGTTATGCCCTTCACCATGCCCTATATCCCGGGAGCAGCTTGGCTACCCCAGTACTCAGGGGAGTCACATACCCTGCATGACTTTAGAGAAAAGCTGGATAGCCTCTTCCAGGTGTACCCCCTCACAGAAGAGCAAAAAGTGAGCATCCTGGTGGCCCAACTAACCGGGGCAGCCAAAAGGGAGGTAAAATCCTGGCCACCTGGGAGGAAGACTGTCGCAGGGATACTAACCCGGCTGAAGGACACCTTTGATACCCGCACCTCAGCCGAGATTAAGCTTAGATTCTACGGGTGCAAGCAGCGAGCGCATGAGAGTATAAGGGACTATGCACTAAACCTACAAGAGGCCCTGAGGGCCATAAAGCAGACCGACCCTGATGGGGTGGGAAACGAGGACAGGCTGTTGACTGAACAATTTATAGAGGGTTTATATTGCAATGCCCACCGAACCCAGTTGCGGGCAATGGCCTTACAGGATCCCCATCTGGACTTTGCACAGTTCAAGGACAGAGCCATCCGGGTGCTCCGAGAACCGGCACCGGGTGGCGTTGTGACCCACAGGCGCCCAGCTATCACTTACCACCAGGAGGCGGCGCCCTTGTCGGCAGGGCCTGTGGGAGCTGATGCGCAGGCTTTGGACAATGACCCGGCTCCAGACCTACGCCATCAGGTCCAAGAGCTAGCTAAAAGCGTTGCTGCGCTAACCCGAACTGTGCAGTCTTTACAGGTTTCCACCCCAGGGAAGATCCAGCTGGCATCCGGACCGGAGGACATCCCGTGGCGTCGACCAAGGAGGACCCCACCGGCCAGAGGAAGACCCAGTGACCGATACAGCGAGGACGGACGACCCATCTGCCGCCGCTGCAATCAACCCGGACATATGGAAAGGTACTGTTCTTTAAACGGGCACAACCTGGGGTAGAGGGCCAACCCCCAGGAAAAAGATCACCAGGCCCATCGAACTGGCGCGACAGATATGTGGGAGGACGTCCAGTCTTGCCTGTGGTACTGGATGGCATTCCCATGAGTGCCCTACTGGACACCGGGTCACAGGTCACCACTATCCCGTACGTGCTCTTTAAGCAGTACTGGAATGACTCGGATATTACCCGCTACCCTGACGACGACTTGAGTATCATCGCCAGCAATGGCCAGCCCGTGCCACAGATCGGATTTAAAGAGGTGACCATCAAAATCGGTAGAGTCGAACTGGCAGCACAGGGACTGATCATTGTAGACATTGACAAACATGAGAGCCACCCAAAAATAACTCTAGGAACTAATGTAATTGAGAATTGTCTTGCAGAGGTGATTTTCCTTCTACAGCAGGTTGCCAAGAACGCCAGCTCCGGCGAGCAGCGAGTGCTCCAGAAAGAGATCCGGGCACTGATGCGACGGCAACAGGTGGAACTCTCCGGCGGTGAGATTGGTAGCGTAAGAATGTGTGACCCTTTCCCTATTGCCATGCCCCCAAAAAGCGAAATGATGATTTGGTGCCGGGCAGCTATTGGTCTGAGAGGTAGAGATTACCAGGCAATGGTAGAACCAGTTTACTCAGACAGTAGGCCCACCATTTTGACAGCACGGGGGGTGGTCAATGTACGCCATGGGAGGGTGCCCGTTCGCATAATCAATATCGGGGAGAGGGAAGTGTACCTGCCCCGGTATGCCACGCTAGCAAAATTATATACCATCAACCAAAACTCTATACAGTCTGTGGAACCCTTGCCTCCATCTCACCCGGAGGAAGGTAACGGCCCTAAGAAAGTAATGGAGGATTGGTGTCAGCAACTACACTTGGGAACTGACTCCACTCCCTCCCACCAGAAACAGGGAGTCTACCGGGTGGTTCAAGAGTATGAGAGAGTGTTTAGTAAACACCCGTTAGACTTCGGGCGAGTCAAGGGGGTAGAACACCGCATCCCCACGGGAGATCATCCTCCCATAAAAGAGAGGTATCGACCCGTACCCCCTGCACATTACCAACACGCCAAGGGGATGCTTAGAGACATGAAGGAGGCTGGGGTAATCCGGGATAGCTGTAGCCCCTGGGCAGCCCCGCTAGTTTTAGTCAAAAAGAAAGACAACACCATGAGGATGTGTGTAGATTACCGGAAAATCAACCGTATCACACACAAGGATGCGTACCCCTTACCAAGGATAGAGGAGTCATTGGCTGCTTTAAGATCTGCTAACTTCTTCTCTACCTTGGATCTCACTAGCGGGTACTGGCAGGTTCCTGTAGCAGAGGCGGACCGGGAGAAGACCGCATTCACCACCCCGATGGGACTTAGTGAGTTCACCTGCATGCCGTTCGGACTCTGCAACGCCCCAGGAACCTTCCAACGATTAATGGAGTGCTGTCTGGGCCACAGAAACTTCGAGACGGTCCTGTTGTACCTGGACGATGTCATCGTATACTCCAAAACTTATGAGGACCACCTGAAACACCTGGCGGAGGTGTTCGAAGCTCTGGCGAGTTACGGCCTAAAGGTGAAACCCTCCAAGTGTCACCTCCTGAAACCAAAGGTGCAGTACCTGGGACACGTGGTGAGCGCTGACGGAGTGGCTCCCGACCCCGATAAGATCACCGCAATTAAGGGATGGCCAAGCCCCTCCAGCGTAAAAGAAGTGCGGCAGTTCCTCGGGTTGGTAGGCTACTACCGAAGGTTTATTCCCGGTTTCACCAAAAAGGCAGCGCCTATGCAGGACCTCCTGATAGGCCAGTCCCGGAAGGCCAAGAACCAGAAGCCGCCCTTCAAATGGGAAGAGCTAGAAGAAGAGTCCTTCCGCCAGCTGAAGATGGCCCTCACGGGGGATGAAATCTTGGCGTACCCGGATTATAGCCAGCCCTTCATCCTCTACACCGACGCCAGTAACATCGGGCTAGGAGCCGTACTGTCCCAGATCCAGCAGGGGAAAGAACGGGTAATTGCTTACGCCAGCCGAAAACTGCGACCCACCGAAAGGAACCCTGAGAATTGTAGCTCATTTAAGCTAGAGTTCCTGGCCGTGGTATGGGCAGTCACTGAGCGCTTTAAGCATTACCTTGCTTCTTCCCGGTTCACCGTGTACACGGATAACAACCCGTTGACACACCTGGACACGGCAAGACTCGGTGCCCTGGAGCAGAGGTGGATGGCCCGTCTGTCCAACTACGAGTTCATAATCAAATACCGGGCAGGGCGCTCCAATACTAACGCGGACGCCCTGTCCAGGATGCCCAACCTGCCGGACGAAGGAGAAGATCCGGAGGGACTGGAAGAAATTGAACTCCCTGCGTTCCACCGTCATGGGACTATCCAGTATTCCCACCTGGTAAGGAGTAAGCAGGCTGCTACGTTGAACCCCTTACCTCACTACAACTGGGCGGAAACGCAAGACAGCGACCCTGCCGTCCGACTGGTGAAGGAGATGCTGACTCGGCTGGAGGCTCGCCTTGAACCAGACGCTCCGGAGGAAGCCAAACAACTATGGGCAGAGAAGAGTCGACTGTTCCTTTACAAAGGGAAGTTGTGCCGCAGAATGGTTAACTCCCGGACGCATGAATTACTCTGGCAAGTAGTGGTGCCACGAAGAGACGCAGCCATGGTGATGGAGGCATACCACGACGGAGCTGGACACTTCGGGTGGAAGAAGCTGGAGTTCCTGCTGCGCGAGCGATTCCACTGGGTAGGCATGAGGGGAACCATTGAGAAGTGGTGCAGAGACTGTGGCCCGTGCAACCTGAGAAGGAAGGACCGCGCCAGCCAGAAGACTCCCCTGCAGTCCATCGTCACCCGGCAACCGTTGGAACTGGTAGCCTTGGATCATGTAAAACTGACCCCAAGCAGAAGTGGCTACGTCTACGCGTTAACCATCGTGGATCATTACTCCCGGTTTCTGGTTGTCGTCCCCGTCAAGGACTTAACGGCTCAAACAGCAGCTAGAGCCTTCCAGCAGCACTTTTGCCGTCCACACGGGTACCCGGACCAAGTGCTGACGGACCAGGGACCTGCCTTTGAAGCGGAGGTCTTCCAGGAATTCTGCAATCTGTATGGCTGCCGGAAGATAAGGACGACACCCTACCATCCGCAGACTAATGGACTTTGTGAAAAAATGAACCAGGTGGTAATGGATCTTCTAAAAACATTGCCCCTGGAAGAACGCAGTCTGTGGCCTGAAAAGTTGCCCGATCTGGTGGACCTATACAACCACATCCCGGTAGGTTCCACCAACTGTACCCCGGCTTACCTAATGAGGGCAAGACCTGGTAAGTTACCTGTTGACCTGGAAATGGGAGTCCTGACACCCGAGGACACTTCACCAGAAACAGACTGGGACACAGAGAGGCAGCAGCAGTACCGGAGAGTACAGGAGAGCGTGGAGCGAAGTCTCTGTCAGGCTAGGGAAAGACAAGAGAAAACTTACAACCAGTATGCTCCCGCTGTTCCCCTGGTACCCGGAGAGCAGGTCTTGAAGAGGAAGAGACGGCTCCACAAGTTGGACGACCAGTGGGAGAAGGACCCGTACACCGTACTGCCCTCAAGCCACGAAAACCCGAAGGTCTGTACCATCAGTAAAGACGGAGGGGAAACCACAGCCATTGTATCCCGGGACCACCTGAAGAAGTGTCCCGAACAACTGAGGAACCCTGAAGAGGAACAAGAAGACCATCGACCCATAGAGGAAAGGGAAGATATGGTTAGTACCGTGCTCGGGGACTTCCCTCGGTCTTGGACTCAAGTCAATGGTGCAGTTGTGGTACCCGTACTCACCTTCCTCCAACCATCATCCCAAGAACCTACGGAGCAATCGGTAGAGCTGGAAGAACAGCCGGTCCAGGAGGCAGAAGACTCTACACAAGCAGACCCGGAAAATCAACCCTCTGCTTATAGTGAGCCTGCCATACCCCTAGTGAGCCAGAGGGCCCATGGACAGCTGCCCAGTTTACCCTTGGCAGCTCCTACACCCTGTAGTTCAGGGCCAGACAGTCAGCTCCGTAGGTCCACTAGGGCCACTAGAGGCCAGCTACCCGCACGTTGGAGGATCTAAATGTTTAAGCTATCTTATAATGTTTACTTGTTTATAGTTGCTTGTGTATAATTTTGTGTTTCTAGTTCTTTTTAGGAGTCCTTGGTGGATTTACCGGGAATCCTTGTACATAGTTGGAGCGTAACCCAGGATGGACTAAAGACTGTTAAGGACTCGGGGCAGGACAGGCCCCTACCTGGTTACGTCTCCCTGTTTTGGTGAAATGGACACCTTGCTTTTCAAAACTGCACCCGGTTGCGGACACGCCGTAACCATCTTATGTGTTTTTCTTATTGTATTGTTATTGTTATACCTTGTTATGTTTTTCTAAAAAAAAAAAATATGTTTAGTCCCGGAGTACTAAATTTCACTAGGGGGGAATGTGACACCCCAGGGGTCTGGTTGCCACAGTGATAGAGATATTACGTCTGAGAGCAGGTGGGAGGTCCTTTGGTCAGGGATCCTGTGCATGCCACACCTCCTGCCCAGTCTTGGGAGGGGAAGGACTTCCCCTATATAAACCCGGGGCTGAGGCAGAGTTAGTGAGAAAGAAGACAGAACAAGAGTAGAGAAGAGAAGCAGCATAGCAAGAAACATCAGGAGCTCTGTGGGGAGCAGTGTTACAATGAGTCAGGGGCTGGCAGCTACAGAGCTCGCCCTGACTGAGAAGATTTCTTACCGAACCGGAGTCCGAGGCTGTGGGGACTAACTCCTACCCAGCAGCAGAAACCGTCCGGCAGAGGATTTCAGGTCCTCTGGCCCAGAAGCCCGAAGGCATGGTCACACGCGTGGGACCAGCACCGCCATCGTGGAGCGGAAGCCATTAGAAGGCCCCGAGTCACTGGCCATACGGGTGAGCACCACACGGTACACTCAGGGACGTGGGCTACTTATTCCCGCCTCTAGCAAGGTAGCCAGAAGAGTACAGTTAGTTGGGAAGGCCTACAACTCCGCCTGGCCAGGGGAGATCCCATCTGCTCAAGGACTGACCAGGCCCCTATCACTAGCAAGTACTCCGGGAGGGTCTATCTTTGTCACCAGTAAAGACCCTGAACTACACCGCACCGTCTCTGAGTGGTTCCTGCTACCCCCATCATCCACGTCGGCTGCCCTGAGGCCATACCCCTCCCGTTGGGGGTTATACCATCCACGCTGCACCATCCTTCCACCGGCCTCAGCGGTCTGCCCTGCAGCGGCAGCTCCATAGCTGCATTCAACGGGTGGCGTAGTCACCAACCATCTACTGCTAGTACATCGCCGCTCAGTTTGACTCCCTGGGCACGGACCGGGTCGCCGCCACGAGACTACAACCCTCAAGAGATCCGGCTCCGGGTAAGCTCCCGCGTGCGCAACGCAGCGCGACACAGGCCCAGGGGCGCGTCATGTGCAACATACTTGCCCGGATGGGCAGCCCTTTGAGTGGCCACCGGAATACCTCAATCCCCGATTCCGGAAGGAATGGCCCCTGTGTGAGCCCCTGATCCCGGCTCCGGCACCCGCCAAGATCACCCCACTCCCGTTGGAGGAGGCGCAGTTCGCATGGGACCCCACCGGTGAAAGCCTCATGGGGTTCACCCAAGAGACCCGGGCGGCCGCAGCCCAGCGTGCGGAGTGCTGCCGACAACAACTGGAGGTCTTCAACAAAGAACGGCGAGAGAGGCAGATCCGCGAGGAGCGGCTGCAGGTCCAGAGCGCGGAGCAGAAAAGCCGGACCCGGAGAAACCCCCGTGCAGCCCACGGTCCCCGCGCCACCGGGACTGTAATCAAGTTCCAACTGGAGCACGGTTGGGGCTTTATCAGGGATCACAAAACCCCCGGCGACGTCTTTGTCACCCGCAGGGATGTCGAATCTCACCTGCCGGAGGGACACCGCGGACGTGACCTTTACCTGGATGACGAGGTCACCTTCACCCGGCATCAGTGTGCCAAAGGACCATACGCCCTTCATGTGCACCGGCTGACGGAGGAAGAACTGCGGTATGAGGAGGAACAAAAGGACCCGGACGGGTTTGAAGATTACCCTCAGGAGGAGATAAGGAGAGGACACCGCTGCTGAAGGGAAGTAGCATAAAGAGAACTATATATAGTTACCCGTAGGGGTACTTTATATGATGCAAATCAGAGTGTGGTCCCCGTTGGGACTAGTGTGAACTGTTTGCTGTGTATCCCTTTTCCCACAGGCTGAGGACTGTGAGCAGCCATCCCTCTTCCCCACAGGCTGAGGACTGTGAGCAGCCATCCCTTTTCCCCACTGGCCGAGGACTGAGAGCGGCCATACCCTGTAAATAGTTGCGCTTCCTAAAGCGCCCCCTACCGGTTTTATAGGAAGAACTGATTTTCTTCTAGTGACTGTAGCACTTTACCCGGTCATAAGTTGCACCGTGACCGGAGGAACAAGAACGTTTTATATGAAAAAGTTTATATTGCTAGAATAATATATAAGTTACCTGTCATATTATATTCTGATAATGTTTTATAATGTTTTATATGTTAGTATGTTTTAAAAAAAAGTTTGTATGTTTTGGTATGTTTTATTCTTTTACAGCCCGAGGACGTGCTGTGATTTACCAGGGGGGAATGTAGCACCCCGAGGACTCGGCTGCTACAGGGGTATTGCACCTCGATCCAAAGGTGTGGTATTCCACTCCCGGGTAAGGATGGAGTGTGGGACTGAGCTCAGCTAGCTGCATGCACTACACTCATCCCATTTCCGGGGGACAGAACAACGGTACTCCCACCAGATAGATGTGCAGGTACGACAGCGTCTGTCCCTGGCTGGAGTGGGAGGGGGGGAGGAACATCCCAGTAGTGTAGGGGCAGATAGGGGAGGGACTCTGGGCATAGAGGTAGGAGCCCATTGGGTGCTAGTCACCTGGGCTCACACATAGAGGGAGTATATATGGTGGGCACCATCTAGAGACAGGGAGAGCAGAGCTGAGAGAGTCAGAGGGAGAGTTCAGCCAGGAGGGCTGACAGGGAGCTGTGGCTCCGGCTGGGCCCAGCTCCAGGGCCAGGCCTGCAGTGGAGAGGAGGAGGAAGAGAGGCCCAGAGACGCAAGACAAGAGGGAACCCTGAGATCCCAGAAGTAAACCAAAAGGGTGAAGGGTTGGCAGAAAAGGGTACCGGAACCCAAACTGGTGGAGGCTAATGATCCTCAGCCAGGAACCGGAGGTCGTGGTCAAGTTTTGGCGCGACCCTCACCACATCCACCAGGAAGGCACACCACGAATAGGGTCAGGAAAGCCAGAGAAGGTTTTACCACCAAGAGGCCCGAGGGAGCCGGACAAAGGTGGATCCCTGGTGGGAACGGCCAGTAGGAAGGAAGAGAGGGGAGCTCAGGACCACGCTCTGGACTGCCTGGGAGTTGGCCGAGTCCCACACCTGGTGGACGCAGCACGGCTCGGGTGGTCACTCAAGGCCGGAGTGACCGGAACAACACCAGTGAGTAAAAACCCTGAAACTGCATCGCATGTCTCTGAGCTTCCTTGCTGCACCATCACAACCACCATCTTCCACATCTGCTGCCCTGAGGCCATACCCCTCCCGTTGGGGGTTATACCATCCTTGCTGCACAATCCTACCACCGGCCTCAGCGGTCTGCTCTGCAGCGGCGGCCTCCTAGCCGCAATCAACGGGTGGCGTAGTCGACACTTAAACAACATCTACAAAAGACTGCCACACACTTAGTTTGACCACCCTGGGCACGGACCGGGTCACCGCCACACGGACTACTACCCCTATCCAGATCCGGCTCCGGGTGTCCCTTGAACATGGCCCAGGGGGCGCGTCACATAAAACACTGCTTTATCAAAACCACAGCATGAAACCCAACAAGCGATGTACTGCTGGAATCACAGTCTCTGATGCTACTTTATGCTCCTTTTTTATGGGGCAGCAAAAAACCTGATGACGAATCATCTTTAATTTTCTAGTTCTGCACATTGTGTAATCCCACTTTTTTTTTTGTAGCTGATATTTTTAACTGAGTGTTTGATTAATAAGCAATTAGCGATTTCTTAACTGATCAGATTATATAATTCTGACACAACTTTTACAAATTTTTCAAATACCCCTTAGTTATAACGCCCTAGTACTGATTGTCCCATACACAATATCCTGACATCTCGATCTGTGGCCATCAATGTCAATCAGCATATAATAAATCAGAACTGTCCTCTAAGTGATTGTAATACTTTTCATGTCCCATAATTATTTTTTTTACTTTTTTTCCTTAAATATCTCAAATCCAAAAGGTAACGTTGGATACTTTCCATCTGGTGTGACGGCAGCGATGCCTGGATGTGTGCTCGCGGCTGCTGTATGACTTTGCAGTTCGGTCATTAACCTCCACAATGTCTATTCCAGTTTCCTGTAAGTAATAACTTCCAAATATTTAAATGTGTCAGTAATGAATAAGCACCTGGCACAAGCAGGAGCCCAAGTGCTGAAACAATGAGCATTGTAATTGACCGGAGCTTTTCCATCTTAGCAGAAATATGTATCCTGATTAGAAATGGAAGGGTCATTCTCGCAAAGTCCTGGCAACGCATCTGACACTTCTTGAAGAGCATTTCCACGAGATGTAGATTTATACATCCATCTATGTATGATTGCGGTATAACCTTAGTTTTGTAAGATTTCATACAGAGCTCCTAACAAATTGATTTTATATGGTTTTACCAAACCCACACCCGTGCACCCGCGGAAACTGACATGCGGCGCATCTTTCCAGACCGCAGCATTTCAATTTCTCCTGCGGGTCCGCATGCAGACTTTCTCCATAGACCTAATCTCTATAGGGAAAGTCCGTAGGTTTAAAATAAAAAAAATAAAAAAGGCGGAGCTCATTTACATATCCATGCTCGGCTCCTCCACAGCGTCGGGGCCACAGGCTGGAATGCTCGTCTGTACATACCCTAAAAAACACTGCTGTGGTCTGCACAATCCTCTTGCAATAGGACAAGCTGGATGGAAAAACAAGTGCTAGGAATATGACTCGTCCCCTGGGCCGTGGGGCACTCGAGACCGGACTTCAGGGCAATGCTGGAAGTAGTGGTGGCGACCCGGTCCTGTGGCTCAGGGTGGTCAGACCAGTGGTAGCCTATGATGTGTTTTAGGTATTGTCCGACTACGCCACCCGTGGATTGCGGTCAGAGAGGACCGCCGCTGCAAGGCAGACCGCTGAGACTGGTGTTGGGGATGCAGCAGGGAATAGTACAACTCCCCACGGGAGGAGTGTAGCCTCAGGGCAGTGTGATAGGATGCTGGGGGTGATGGTGCAGGCGCAGCAGTAACCACACAGAGTCCAAGAATGCAGTCCAGGGTCTTTTATTGATCTTATCAAAGACCCAACAGGAGTACAGGGTAGGAATGGACCTGGGTGTCTGAGGGCATTCAGGCGAGCTCCGCTGGTCAGGGTGAGTGGGTAGGCCTACCATTCTCTCTCTGCCCTTGCTGACTATCTCCCCCTTTAGTGGTATGATAGCCCACGTCCCTGAGCTTGCCGTGTACTACGCCTGTGACGCGCCCCCTGGGCCAGTGTTGTTTGGGGGATACCCGGAGCCGGATCAGATGGGGGTTGTAGTCTCCGAGTGGCGGTGACCCGGTCCGTGCCCAGGGTGTCAAGCTCAGTGTGTGGCAGTCCTACAGATGTTACTAGATGTTCTTTTATGTCGACTACGCCACCCGTTGAATTGCGGTCAATACGGCCGCCGCTGCAGCAGGGTCCACTGAGGCTGGTGATGTGTGTGCAGCTTAGGTAGTATAACCCCCAACGGGAGGGGTATAGCCTCAGGGGGTCAGGTGTAGAGGATGGTGGTTGTGGAGGTGCAGGGAGGATGGTAATGAGACTCAGAGTCGGGCTGTGCAGTTCAGGGTCTTTACTTACTGCTGTTATGCTGGTCACTCCGGCCTTGAGTGACCGCCCGAGCCGTGCTGCGTCCACCAGGTCCTGGACTCGGCCAACTCCCAAGTAATTCTGGAGCGTGATCCTGAGCTCCCTTTCTGACGTTCCTTCTCTCTCTGGCCTTCCCCACCAGGGATCCACCTAAGTCCGGCTCCCTCGGGCCTCTTGTTGGTAAACCCTTGTCTCTGGGTTCCCTGACCCTATTCCTGGTCTGCCTTCCGGGTGGATTTAGTGGGTGGTCGTGGCAGATCCTGCCCACGACCTCCGGTCTCTGGCTGAGGATTAGTGCCCTCCACCAGCTTGGGATCCGGTACCCTTGTGCCAACTCTTCACCCGCTGATCTAATCCTGGGTTCTTGGAGTTCTCTCTTCTCCCCCTCTGGGTCCTTCTTTCTCCTCTCTCTCTCTGGGCCTTGGAGCTGCTCTTCTCCTCTGCTCTCTTCCTCTACAAAGACTGACTGACCAAACCTCTACAAAGACCCTGATCTAAGATGGTTCCCACCTTATATACTCCCTCTATGTGTGAGCTCAGGTGACCAGCACCCAATGAGCTCCTAGCATTACCCAGACTGCTCCCCCTATCTGCCCCTACACTACTGGGATGCTCCACCCCCCTCCCACTCCAGCCAGGGACAGACACTGTCGTACCTGCACATTTCTCTAGTGGGAGTACCATTGGTCTGTCCCCCGGAAATGGGATGTGTGTAGTGCATGCAGCCTACTGAGCTCAGTTCCACACTCCATCCTTACCCGGGAGTGGAATACCACACCTCTGGCTTGAGGTGTAATACCCCTGTAGCAGCCGAATCCTCAGGGTGCTACACCTGTATGGCTTGCGACTCGGGCCTTAGGTACCTGTAGCTTCTCCGTGCTGTACCGGTCCCTCTGTGTGGCGGAACCTCCAGGCTTCTTGGCCAAGGGACCTAAAATCCCTCGCGGGTAGGTGATCTGCTGCAGGACTTGCAATCCTGACAGCCTCGGACCCCAGTGTCCGGTATGTAGTTTCTCTCTGCCAGGACCGGCTCTCGTCGCCTCTGTCCCTGGCTTGGTGTTCCTCCTATGCCTCCTGGACTCCTCAGCTGCTGCTGACCTGCCTCTCTGCTTCTGGGAACCCTTCTGGCTGTTTCAGAAGCGGGTCCTGGTCTCTCTAACCCTGCCCTCAGTACCAGTTTTTATAGGAGCAGCCTGCTCCCCCTACTGGCCTGGGACAGGAGGTGCGGCATGCAAATGGTCCATGACCAGAGAACCTCCCTCCTGCTCTCAGACACAGCCTTACAAGTTTGTGGCATCCAGGCCTGGGGTGACACATTTTTCCCTAGGAAAGCTTAGCACTCCAGGACTAAACAAGAAACATGATACAGGGAAGAAATTATAACAAAAACATAACAGAGAAGAAAACAACAAACAACACCACATATTGAGTTCTTTAGGTCACAGTATGGCCTGTGACCGGGTGTCCATTTCACCAACACAACGGGAGCCTTAACCAGGTGGGGGTCTGTCCTACCCCAAGTCCTTTACAGTCTTAGTTCATTCCTGGGTTAGGCTCCGAACGCAGTCCATACAAGGTTCCGGTTATTAAAAGTCCATAACCTTTGAGTCCATACGGTAACTGCAAGAAACTGAAATACACTATTAATAATCATGCAGGTAACTTGACAAACATTTCAACATTTGGCAACAGGGTTATTTACAATTTTAGTGCACCCTATATTCTCCAGCGAGCGGGTATCTGCCCCTTTGTGCTCCTGGTTGACCTACGTAGCCCACTGTCTGGTGGTGGACCAACCTGGCTTTCCCCACCATCATTGAGGGTACAGCTACTAGCTGGGTGTACAGGTAGGGCAGGTAGCTGCCTGTGGGTCCTTTGGCTTACCGCAGGCATGGCAGGCTCGCTGTCAGCAGAGGGTTGACTCTCCTGGGCTGCTGGCGTGGGTTCTTCCGCCTCTGGGGCCGCTTGCTCCTCTTGTTCTTCCTGTCCTCCTGTAGGCTCCTGCTGGGTAGGCTGAAGGAAGTGTAGGACGGGTACCACTATTGCGCCATTTATCTGAGTCCAGGTCCGGGGGAACTCTCCGAGAACTGTGCTGATCATCTCTTCCTTGTCCTCTGCGGGTTCAAGGTCATCTTGATCTTCACTTGGACTCTGTAGTTGCTCGGGGCACCGTTTTAGGTGGTCTCTGGAAACAGTACTAGTGGTTTCGCCTCCATCCTTGGTGATCACACATACCTTCGAGTTGTCATGGTCGGACTGCAGTACAGTGTACGGGTCTCTCTCCCACTGGTCGTCCAGCTTGTGAAGCCTTCTCTTCCGCTTCAGGACCTGCTCACCAGGTACCAGGGGACCAGCAGGGGCGTGTTTGTTGAAGAGCCTCTCTTGCTTCTCTCTCGCTTGAGCCAGACTCCTCTCCACACACTCCTGTACCTTCTTGTACTGTAGCCGCCGTTCCGTATCCCAGTCCGCGTCTGGGGAGGTGTCCTCAGGTGTCAGGACTCCCATCTCCAGGTCGACCAGCAGCTTACCTGGTCTTGCTCGCATCAGGTAAGCCGGGGTGCAATTTGTAGCATTCACTGGGATGTGGTTGTACAAGTCAATCAGATCTGGCAGCTTCTCCGGCCACAGGCTGCATTCTTCCAGGGGTAAAGTCTTGAGGAGATCGATGACGATATTGTTCATTTTCTCACACAGCCCGTTGGTTTGCGGGTGGTAAGGCATTGTTCGAATCTTCCTACTGCCGTAGAGGTTGCAGAACTCCTGGAATACTTCAGCCTCAAACGCGGGACCTTGATCTGTCAAGACCTGTTCCGGATACCCATGTAGACAGCAGAAGTGTTGCTGGAAGGCTATGGCCGTGGTTTGGGCTGTCAGGTCTTTAACAGGAACCACTACCAGGAACCGGGAGTAATGGTCCACAATTGTCAGGGCATAGACGTAGCCCGACCGGCTTGGAGCCAATTTCACATGGTCCAGAGCTACCAGCTCAAGAGGCTGCCTGGTGACGATGGGCCTCAAGGGTGTCTGCTGGCTGGTACAGTCCTTCCTTCTGAGGTGGCATGGGCCGCAGTCCCTGCTCCACTTCTCGATGGCCCTTCTCATGCCGACCCAGTAGAACCGCTCTCTCAGTAGGAACTCCAGTTTCTTCTACCCGAAGTGTCCCGCTCTGTCATGGTAGGTCTCCAGAACCATTGCTGCATCTCGCCTTGGGACCACTATCTGCCAGGTCAACTCGTGCGTCCGGTGGTTGACAAGCCTTCTGCACAGCTTACCCTTGTAGAGGAATAGCCTGCTTTTCTCCTTCCATATCTGCTTGGCTTCCTCTGGAGCGTCCGGGCCAGGGCTAGCGTCTTCCTGGGTTAACATGTCTTTCACCAGGCGTATTGCAGGGTCGCTATCTTGCGTTTCAGCCCAGCTGTGGTGGGGTAAGGGATTGAACATGACGGTGGTTAAGTCCTTGTCTCTTACCCGGTGAGAAAGCTGAGTGGCCCCATACCGGTGGAACGCAGGGAGCTCTATTTCCTCCAGCTCTTCCGAGTCGTCTTCTCCTTCAGGTAGGTGGGGCATCCTTGATAGAGCGTCTGCGTTGGCGTTGGTTCTGCCTGCCCGGTATTTGATTGTGAAGTCATAATTGGAGAGCCGGGCCATCCACCGCTGTTCTAGGGCACCTAGTCTTGCATTGTCCAGATGTGTCAGTGGGTTGTTGTCCGTGTACATGGTGAACTTTGCGGAGGCCAGGTAATGCTTAAACCGTTCCGTGACGGCCCACACCACTGCCAAGAATTCTAGCTTGAAGGAGCAGTAATTCTCCGGGTTTCTTTCAGTGGGCCTCAGCTTCCGGCTGACATATGCGATCAACCTTTCTCTGCCCTGTTGGTTCTGTGACAGTACGGCTCCCAGCCCCACATTACTGGCATCTGTGTGGAGGATAAAAGGCTGACCATAATCGGGGTAGGCCAGGATCTCATCCCCCCGTGAGGGACACCTTCAACTGGCGGAAGGACTCCTTCCGGCTTGTCCCACTTGAAGGGTGGCTTGTGACTTCTGAATTTAGATTGCCCTATCTCGAGGTCCTGCATAGGGGCTGCCATCTTAGTGAACCCGGGGATGAACCTTCGGTAGTAGCCTACCAACCCGAGGAATTGCCTCACTTCCTTGATGTTAGAGGGGCTTGGCCAGCTCTTGATGGCGGTAACTTTGTCGGGGTCGGGGGCTACTCCCTCTGCACTCACCACGTGTCCTAGGTATTGGACCTTTGGTTTAAACAGGTGGCACTTTGAAGGCTTCACTTTCAGGCCGTAGCCTGCCAGGGCTTCGAACACCTTGGCCAGGTGCTTTAGATGGTCCTCGTAAGTCTTCGAATAGACGATCACGTCGTCCAGGTAAAGGAGGACCGTCTCGAAGTTTCGGTGCCCTAGACAGCATTCCATCAGTCTCTGGAAGGTCCCTGGTGCGTTGCAGAGCCCGAAGGGCATACAGTTGAAGTCGCTCAGTCCCATCGGGGTGGTGAAGGCGGTCTTCTCCTTGTCAGCCTCTGCCACAGGAACCTGCCAGTACCCGCTAATAAGGTCCAAAGTAGAGAAGAAATTAGCTGATTTTAGAGCTGCTAAAGACTCCTCTATCCTAGGTAACGGATACGCATCTTTATGGGTGATACGATTGATTTGTCTATAGTCCACGCACATTCTCATGGTACCGTCTTTCTTTTTTACCAAAACTAAGGGAGCTGCCCAGGGGCTACAGCTATCTCTAATGACCCCAGCTTCTTTCATTTCTTTCAGCATACCCTTGGCGTTCTGATAATGTGCAGGGGGTACAGGCCTGTGTCTCTCTTTTATTGGTGGGTGGCTCCCCGTGGGGATATGGTGTTCTATTTCTTTTACTCTGCCGAAGTCTAGCGGGTGCTTACTAAAGATTCTTTCATACTCCTGAACCACTCCTTGTTTTTGGTGCAGGGGAGTGGAGTCAGCACCCACATGGAGTTTGTGTCACCAGTCCTCCTTTTGTTTCTGGGAGCCATTACCCTCCGCCTGAGGAGATGGAGGCAACGATTCCACGGCCCTGATAGCATTGTGTTGGACGGCAAACAATTTGGCAAGTGTAGCGTACCTGGGTAAGTGTACCTCCCTCTCCCCAATGTTGAGAATGCGAACGGGCACCCTCCCATGACGGACATCAACTACCCCCCGGGCTGTCAAAATGGTGGGCCTGCTGTCTGAGTACACGGGTTCTACCATGGCTGTGTAGTCTCTGCCTCTCAACCCCATTGCAGTCCGACACCAGATCATCATTTCACTTTTGGGAGGCATGGAAATGGGGAATGGGTCACTCATTCTTACGCTACCGATCTCACCACCAGACAGTTCTACCTGCTGCCGTCTCATCGGGGCTCTTATCTCTTTCAGGAGGACCCTCTTTTGGCTGGAGCTCGCATTCATCGCCACCTGCTGTAAAATCACAATTACTTCTGAAAGACAGTTTTCAATTATATTAGTACCCACAGTTATTTTAGGGTGACTTTCACGATGGTCAATGTCCACAATGATCACTCCCTGTGCCGGCAGTTCCACCTTACCAATCTTGATGGTCATCTCTCTGAACCCCACCTGCGGCACGGGTTGGCCATTGCTGGCAATGATGCTTAGGTCATTGTCTGGGTAGCGGGTTATGTCAGCGTCACTCCAGTACCGCTTGAAAAGTACGTAGGGGATGGTAGTCACTTGAGACCCGGTGTCCAGCAGTGCACTCATGAGGATACTGTCCAGCACTACAGGTAAGACCGGGCGTCCTCCCACGTACTTATCACGCCAGTTAGACGGGCCTGATGACCTTATGCCTGGGGGTTGGCCCTCTGCCCCAGGTCGGACCCATTTAAAGTACAGTACCTTGCTATGTGTCCTGGCTGACTGCAACGGCGGCAAATCGGCTGTCCATCCTCAGCGTAGCGGTCGGCGGGCCTCCCTCTGAACGGCGGGATCCTCCTCTGTCGACGCCACGGGACATCCTCCGGACTGGAAGCCAGCTCGATTGGTCTTGACGGTTCCACCTGCAACGACTGTACGGTCCTGGTTAATGCAGCCACACTCTTTGTTAGCTCCTGGTCCTGATGGTGCAGGTCTGCAGGCTGGGATGGATTTAGGGCCTGTGCATCAGCCCCCACAAGGTCTGCGGGGTAGGGCGCTGCCCCCTGGTGGTAAGTGATGGCAGGGCGCCGGGAAGCTACAGCGCCACCTGCTGCGGGTTCTCTGAGCACTCGGATGGCCCGATCCTTGAACTGCGCAAAAGTCAAATCGGGGTTCTGTAGGGCCATGAGGCGCAGCTGAGTTCTGTGGGCGCTGGACAGCAGACCTTCTATGAACTGGTCAGTCAAGAGTTTATCAGAGTCCTGCACGCTACCAGGGTCAGCTTGTTTGATAGCGCTCAGGGCTTCTTGCAGGTTCAAGGCATAGTCTCTGATACTATCCTGGGCCCGCTGCTTACAGCCATAGAACCGCATTTTTATTTCTGCTGAAGTACGGGTATCAAAGGTACTCCGCAGCCGGGCCAGAATGTCCTTTACTGTCTTTTTCTCTTCATCTGACCATGATTTCACTTCCCGCTGGGCTGCACCGGTGAGCTGCCCCGTTAGAATGTTCACTTTCTGTTCTTCCGTCAGGGGATAAACTTTGAACAAACTGTGCAGTCTTTCCCTAAAGTCAGTTAAGGTATGGGATTTCCCTGAGTATTGGGGCAACCAGGCTGCTCCGGGGATATAGGGCATAGAGAACGGCATCACCGCTGCTGCAGCCCCGCTGGTTGTAGAAGGCCCCTCCGTGTCCGTCATCTTCTTCCCCCCTAGTTAAGCGTGGCCTACCTTCCGACGATCCTCTTCTGTAGGCCGCGGCTCCGCTGGTGCTGCTCCGGACGAGGACCTTGCGTCGCGTCCTGGTGACGTCAGCGTCGCTCTCTCTCCCTTCCAGGACCTTGCGCAGCGTCGGTGTGTGGGGCTGTTATGTTCTGCTACCAGAGCTAAGGAAAGAGAGGAGATCTGTCCCTACGATAGAACTCAGCTTTATCCCTACGATGTAACAGGGGACCTGATCCTGCGATCAGACCTGCTAAAGTCCTAAGCTAGTCTGTACGGAGACCTATAGATGTGGGGAAGGAATCCCTACAAGTACTAAGGACTGGGAGGAAAATGGGACACCTCCTAACAGAAATAGTAGCAGACAGACAAACAAACAAAATATATAGAACACTGAGGTCCGTAGACCAAGCAAACTAACAGAGTTAGATACAGAGCACAGGCTAGCTAGAAAGTAGTTATACAATGAAGTCCAGCAAAGCCAGAAGGGCGGAGCAGGATTAAATAGGCCAACAAGGTCATGTGACCAGCAAAGGAAAAAACCTAAGAGCAAGGTTCTAACAGGGGCGGAGCTTCAGGTCTCGCGCGGTTTGGACGTCCACGCCCCTCTTCTTCCCACGCGGCGTCCTGAAGATGGCGTCCGATGGCGGGAAAACGGCTGAAGATGGCGGGAACAGACGGAAGATGGCGGGAAACTGCTCCGGATGGCGGGAAACCTCTTCTTCAGGTACGTGTACAGTCTTTTTCAGGCACGCAATACCCGTTTGTGGCGGGTTGGTCTCAATCCTGCCGACTATGCCAAAGCTGACTCGCCCCCTGGGCCGTGGGGCACTCGAGACCGGACTTCAGGGCAATGCTGGGAGTAGTGGTGGCGACCCGGTCCCGTGGCTCAGGGTGGTCAGACCAGTGGTAGCCTATGATGTGTTTTAGGTAATGTCCGACTACGCCACCCGTGGATTGCGGTCAGGGAGGACTGCTGCTGCAAGGCAGACCGCTGAGGCTGGTGTTGGGGATGCAGCAGGGAATAGTACAACTCCCCACGGGAGGAGTGTAGCCTCAGGGCAGTGTGATAGGATGCTGGGGGTGATGGTGCTGGCGCAGCAGTAACCACACAGAGTCCAATAATGCAGTCCAGGGTCTTTTACTGATCTTATCAAAGACCCAACAGGAGTGCAGGGTAGGAATGGACCTGGGTGTCTGAGGGCATTCAGGCGAGCTCCGCTGGTCAGGGTGAGTGGGTAGGCCTACCGTTCTCTCTCTGCCCTTGCTGACTATCTCCCCCTTTAGTGGTATGATAGCTCACGTCCCTGAGCTTGCCGTGTACTACGCCTGTATGGCTTGCGACTCGGGCCTTAGGTACCTGTAGCTTCTCCGTGCTGTACCGGTCCCTCTGTGTGGCGGAACCTCCAGGCTTCTTGGCCAAGGGACCTAAAATCCCTCGCGGGTAGGTGATCTGCTGCAGGACTTGCAATCCTGACAGCCTCGGACCCCAGTGTCCGGTATGTAGTTTCTCTCTGCCAGGACCGGCTCTCGTCGCCTCTGTCCCTGGCTTGGTGTTCCTCCTATGCCTCCTGGACTCCTCAGCTGCGGCTGACCTGCCCCTCTGCTTCTGGGAACCCTTCTGGATGCTTCAGAAGCGGGTCCAGGTCTCTCTAACCCTGCCCTCAGTACCAGTTTTTATAGGGGCAGCCTGCTCACCCTACTGGCCTGGGACAGGAGGTGCGGCATTCAAATGGTCCATGACCAGAGAACCTCCCTCCTGCTCTCAGACACAGCCTTACAAGTTTGTGGCATCCAGGCCTGGGGTGACACAAATAGCCCAAAAGTAATTTGAATGAAAAAAATAACTTTTAACCATGCCAAAGGAGTTGAAAAGAAAAGTCTTGAGTGAGGAAAAGAAGGGCTCAATTCTGGCTTCACTAGCAGAGGGATACAGTGAGCGTCATGTTGCCTCCATCCTTAAAATTTCAAAGACGGCAGTCTATTGCAACAAGGTCAAGCAGCAGACATTGGGAACAACAAATCTACAGACCGGCAGAGGGCGAAAGCGACTCTCCACTGACCGGGATGACCGTCATCTTATTAGAATGTCACTCAGCAACCGCAGGATGACATCAAGTGACCTACAAAAGGAATGGCAAATGGCAGCTGGGGTGAAGTGCACGGCAAGAACAGTTGGTAACAGGCTCCTAGAGGCCTCAAGTCATATAAAGCTAGAAAAAAGCCTTTCATCAATGAGAAGCAAAGGAGAGCCAGGCTGAAGTTTGCCAAAGACCATAAGGATTGGACCATAGAGGACTGGAGTAAGGTAATCTTCTCTGATGAGTCTAATTTTCAGCTTTGCCCAACACCTGGTCGTCTAATGGTTAGACGGAGACCTGGAGAGGCATACAAGCCACAGTGTCTTGCACCCGTAAGAGGGAAGACCGGGGTGTAAGTACTTTCAGAACAAGGGATCTGGAACTGCCGGGGCCGTACCTCTGGTTGCAGGGGGAAGACAGACTTCCAGCACAGGAGTCAGGTGACTGGGAAGCTGGGGGAGTGTCCAGAGTGAGAGCTGGGAGGTCAGGTGACCAGAAAACTGGGGGTGTGGCTAGAGAGAGAGAGGGAGAGATGAGGACTTTTGCGCGGGAAAGAGAGAGCAGAGTCCCGCTCAGGAGAGCAGTGTGAGAGGGTCCAGGCTTCTGGCTCCAGTACTGGGAGCAAGAGCCGAGTACAGTGGACCGGAGGAGTCAAGCCAACTAGAGGAAGAAGAGAAGCAGGGTCTGTGGAGCCGAGCACGTGAGGTGCCGTGTTATTGATTAGGGGCTCAGCGGGTAAAACCTGAGACCGCCTGCTGCCGCCAGAAGACGGAGCATTGTTTGGGCGGGGAAGCCTGAAGAAATCAACATCAGCTGGCAACTGCCTTGTGGAGGAAAAGAGTCAGCTAAGTGTAAAAACTGTCGATTACAACCGGTTCGACTCTGCTGTATATAGTTAAACTGTGAACTGTCAGTAATAGACTTTTACCTGTTACTTCCCTTGTTTTCCCCCATATTTTCCCCTGTTACTCCCTGCGTGGAGATTGACCATGTTATCATAAACTTCCCCTGTTTATTAACCCTGTATTGGCTGCTCTGGGTTTCTGCATCTAAAGTACCCGTGTTACACATCCACTGTGAAATTTGGTGGAGGATCAGTGATGATCTGGGGATGCTTCAGCAAGGCTGGAATTGGGCAGGTTAATCTTTGCGAAGGACGTATGAATCAAGCCGCATAGAAGGTTATCCTTGAAAAACACTTGCTTCCTTCTGCTCAGGCAATGTTCCCCAACTCTGAGAATTGTTTTTTCCAGCAGGACAATGCCCCATGCCACACAGCTAGGTCAATCAATGTGTGGATGAAGGAGCAGCACATCAAGACCCTGTCATGGCCAGCCCAATCTCCAGACCTGAACCCCATTGAAAACCTCTGGAATATAATCAAGAGGAAGATGGATATTCACAAGCCATCAAACAAAGAAGAACTGCTTAAATGTTTGTGCCAGGAGTGGCATAAGGTCACCCAAAAGCAGTGTGAAAGACTGGTGGAAAGCAGCCAAGAAGCATGAAGCTGTGATTAAAAATCATGGTTATTCCACCAAATATTGATTTCTGAACTCTTCCTGAGTTAAAACATGAGTATTGTTGTTTCTAAATGAATAAGAACTTGTTTTCTTTGCATTATTTCAGGTCTGAAAGCACTGGTTCTTTATTATTATTTTGATGATTTTTCATTTGCTGCAAATAAAAACAAGATTTTTAGCTTTGAATTTCGGAAACATGTTGTCAGTAGTTTATAGACTAAAACAACAATGTACATTTTACTCAAAAATATACCTATAAAGAGAAAAATCAGAGAAAATGAAAATTTTGCAGTGGTCTCTTAATTTTTGCCAGAGCTGTATATATATAATTTTTTTTTATTTATTTTTGCAGGTGCCTATCTTGCGCTTGTAGAATAGAGGTGGTATTGCAAAGGCTTTCTTCTGCAAAATAAATATGAACATTCACTTCATACACTTGAATCCAAGGGGTAACGTTTCTCCTTGTGGACAGTGACATGTCAAGCCTGACATGCCAAGGTGAGGTGACTTTTAAGCCTTGAAATGCTCCTCTGTGAAACTAAATATGCAAATTGCCTCTTCAGAGAGGAAGAGGACTTGAACTCTAGTGCCACCTATTGGAAGCAGTGATCCTAAAAGTCAATACCGAGCCTTGCAACATAATTTGGGACACTTCATACACTTGAAAATTTTTAGCAAGATCCCAAAAAAATGGTCACAAAATGTTAAAATATTCCTGATTCTACCCATCTCCTAGAAAATGGAAAGATATATTAACATACATTGATTTCTGAAGTCATTTTGCCCCTCCATGAGTAATTCTGGGTTTAGACATGTCAACTGTGGCCATTAAAAGCCTGCCGATCAGCCAAATGAAAGCTAATCAGTGGTCATTTAAAGGGAATTTGTCAGCAGGCTAGTTTGAGAGCTGCATGATGCAGGGTCTGAGACCCTGATTTCAGCAATGTATCACTTACTAGGCTGTGTGGTGTTTTTTCAATAAAATCAGTGTTTTATCAGCAGGAAATTAGCAATATAGGACTAATTGTCTTGTACCGTGAAGTCCTCCTGTTTTATGTAACCCTGCCCAAACCACTGATTGACAACTTTCTGCCTAAGTACAGTGTACACAAAAAGCTGCCAATCAGTGGTGTGGGCGGGGTTATACAGAGCTCAGCATTCAGTGAACTGCGAGATCTGCAGCAGATAAAACAGGGATTTTATCAAAACTAAACAAAGAAGCTCATTAAGTGATGCAACACAGGATCAGGGTCTCTGCCCCTAAATTATGCTGCTCTCAGATTACATAGCAAAAACCTGGTGATAAATTCCCTTTTAGTGACCTGTTTAGATCGGACAACTAGAATTCTATGTGCACAGAACAATCACTAATGTGATCGGCATAGAATATCATTGTTCTCTTGTTTTTTTATTTGTTTTTTTACATAGGACAATAACTGCCAATGATGATGAAAAATCAATGTACCCGATGAAAGAGCAATTTGTCCGTTTATCAGGGTGGTTGCCTGTTTATATGGTTTGATAGTCGGGAATAATCTTTAATAAGAGTCTCATTCCCCATTAATTATAATTAATTATTAGTCAGTCGAAAACCTGCTAACTTGTTGCTCCCTTTTTTGGAACTTTTTGCTTTTGCCATATGTATTTATAGTAATTTTCTGTAACGACTGTATCACATTGCATGAGCCGCTTTACTCTTTATTACAACATCATAAAGCTCCCAGCAGGTTCGGGTGCTTCGCTGTAACGCAGTGCCATACATTTTACCTACACCAGCTCCCAGTGGGCTGACCTGCAGCCAGTGTTTAGTCCATAAATCCTCCCTATGCACAGCGCTTCTGTCAAGATGGAATTTAAAGAATTACTACGGCAAAAACACGGAGCAGATGGATAAGAGAATGGCAGCCAGTCACGAAAGTGGAGCTCAACTACCGAGCTTATTGTAAACTAGCTATTGAACCCGTTCTACGCCCCGGTGGTGAGCATTTTTATTGGTATATGCCCCCCCCCCTCCTGTTATGTGCTGCCCCCCTCCTGTTATGTGCTGCCCCCCCTCCTGTTATGTGCTGCCTCCATTCTGTAATGTGCTGCCCCCATCCTGCGCCCCCATCCTCATATTTGTGCTCCCCAATCCTGTACTCCCATCCTGTTATGTGCTGCCCCCATCCTAACCTGGTATGCATGGCACCCCTCATCCCTATCCTGGTATGCATGGCACTCTTCACCCCCAATCGTGGTATGCATAGCACCCTTCACCCCCAATCCTGGTATGCATGGTACCTCTCACCCCCAATCCTGGTCTGCATGACACCCCTCACCCCCAATCCTGGTATGCATGGCACCCCTCACCCCCAATCCTGGTATGCATGGCACCTCTCACCCCCAATCCTGGTATGCATGGCACCCCTCATCCCCAATCCAGGTATGCATGGTCCCCTCACCCCCCAATCCTGGTATGCATGGTCCCCTCACCCCCCAATCCTGGTATGCATGGCACCCCTCTTCCCTATTACGCTGGACACATACAAAGAAATAAACGCTTATACTCACCTTTCTTCCCTGTGCTCCAGCGCTGTGTCCCATTCTGCCGGAGGCTGGGGGAGGAGTGCGATGACGGAGTACGCGCGTGCCCATACCGCGCTGTCCGGCGCCATTTTGCTGAAGACACACTGTAAATGTCCGACGCCTCACTCCTGCCCCGGTCTCCAGTGAGAAGAGAGGCGCCGCGGCAACGCTCCTCCCGGTCAGGCAAGTATGGCGCCGGAGATCACGGTGTGTGTTCAGTGTCTACGCATACCGCGATCTCCAGCGCCATACACCTCCTCTTACCTGTAACGGCTCCATGCGTTCTTCTGACTGGAGCCAGACTGCGCGTCGCTCATGTACAGCCTATAGAGGCTTCAGACAGAGACACGCATCTCCCGTTATATTATAGATGACTCAAGATATAAAGCTCTCATCATGAGAACTTCCGTGTTTAACCCCTTCCCAACACAGGCACTTTTTATTTTTTCACCTTTGTTTTCTAGTCTCCATTTTCCAAGAGCTGTGGATTATTTTTTTTTACTTTTCTGTTGACATAGCCATGTGAGGTCTTGTTCTTTGCAGGTTGAGTTGTAGGTTTTAATGGCACCTTTTAACTGAACATATATAATGTAGTAAGAAATGGAAAAACAACAATCTTTTTGGGGTTGAATGGAAAAATTTCCAATTCCGCCATTGTTGCTAGATTTTAATTTCTCAAAAATGACATTATTTAGTCTGCTTCTAATTATAATTACGTCAATATCAAATATATGCGTCATTCTACTTTTAAAAAAATAAAAATACTTTTTTTTGTTTGTAGTCTTAAGATTCATAACTTTCTTGTTTCCTTCGATTTCTGTCCATTTTTTTTTCATCTTTTTCTTAAGGCTAGGGGACCAAAAGAGTTGAATCTGTCACCTTGTTTTTGCTACCTCATCTGAGAGCAGCATAATGTAGAGACAGAGACCCTGATTCCAGTGCTATGTCACTTACTGGGCAGCTTGTTATAGTTTTTATAAAATCATTGTTTTATCAACAGGAAATTATGACTGACAGGTAGTCCAGCATATTCCAGAGCTCTGTTTAAACCCGCCCCTACTACTGATTGGCACAGTGTACACAGAAAACAGCCAATCAGTGGTGTGGGTGTGGTTATATAGGGCTCAGCATTCTGAGAACAGGTAGATCTGCTTTAGAGAAAACAGTGATTTTATCAAAATGACAGCAAGCAGCCCAGTAAGTGACACATCGCTGGAATCAGGGTCTCTGCCCCTACATCATGCAGCTCTCAGATGAATCAGTAAAAAATAGTGATAAGTTTCCTTTAAGGTATTCCCCATGTCTGGAAAAATACCATAATATTTGGGCTTAGAATTTTAATGATGCAGAGATATTCATTGTATTTATTTTTTTAGATTTTTTTATTTAAAAATGCAAAAAGAAGAGATGCTTTTTTTATATTCTTATTTATTTTTAGACTTTTTTTAAAAATCTGTGATCACATTATCACTTCTGCAGTACAATGCAATTTTCTGCTTTTTCATCTGACCACAAGTTTGAAAATCTCATATATACAGTCACGTAACTGCTCACCCGTGCTGCGAACACAAGGGAATCACGACTGTGTGTACATTGCACACTGTCACGATCAGCACTCTGCAGTCACACAGAGCAACTGCAGACTTTTCAGCCCAGAAAAAGAGTTTAGTATAAAGAGAAAACTTTAAGGAGTTAAGTATATTAGTTACAGTTCTTCTATTTAGCCAACTGCTAAGTGCAAGAATCTGTGCCGGCCGTTTAGACCATTTTCCATTTTTGCTAATGCGATGATAAAGAAGCTGTAAAATATTTAATGTAGGCTCAAAGGTTTTTTTTTCATCAAACCAGCATAAGAGAAAGCGCAAAGAAAAATAATAAAATGGAGAAGTCATTTTATTACGATGTAACTGCAAAAGTACGGTATATAAAAAAATTCTATTTTTTTAGGTGCAGTACTTGTTCTGGCCTGTAGTTGGTGCGGTTTTCCACATCTAATGAAAATAATGATTCCATATTTATTTACTTTTCCATTTGCAGATTTTTTTATTGTAAAATACATAATATAATAAATATAATAGTTCTATAGCACGTGGAATATTTATGCCAGTATTGACATAGAAATGTACTCAGAATACCCTTCATTTGTGTCCCAAGGACATGTCACAGTAATTCTCCTAACAGGCTCTATTTAATTAACATGACTGGTAAAAAGGTGATAATTCCCCTTTAGGGTTACTGCAAATAACCATCGCACGTTTAATCCAAGATTACCTGCATTTGTCCTTTCCTGGAAGGAAGCAGAGCCTGAGATAAACATAATCAAACCCAAGCTGCCAATTAATGAGAAAGGACTGGAGGACGGCGCGAACAGAAGAGAAGAAAAATGTTGCGAGTGCAGTTTTGCATAACAGTGGATTGTTTTTGCTGAAAGTGATTTTCTAAGCGACAGAGACAAGACTTGAAATCGTTCCTCGTTTGCAAATTAGATTTACATTTAATACAATTATAGCCTAATGGAATGAAGTCGCAAAATGGCAATCGTGGCATCGCTCTGCTGCCTCGGAGTCACCTGCCTCGCAAAGACGTGCGCTCGCCCGCCATTACTGGGTCCGGCCACCAGATTAGGAAGTAACGGGAATGACAATAGTTACAGGTGTATAATAATAATAATAATCTTTATTATTATTATTATTATTATTATACATCTGTAGCTATTGTCATTCCCGTTACGGGGAAGGTCTAATAGGTGAGACGCCCTGCAGGCTTCACACCCAATCTTCGCATTTATCTATCATTTTTAGGTCCACAATTCCGTGCTGATCATTTCCTAAATGTATATTTATAGTGATTGGAGCCCCCTCCTTCTGATACAGAGCTCCAATTCTCCTCCTGCCAGAATATTCATGAGGATATAAAGGGGTTTTGGGAAAATAATTTACATGCTTTAAACGGGGATGGGTAGAATTTACAAAGGTATAAAGCTGGTGACAGGTTCCTTTAAAAAGACAACAATCTGACAGCTTGGAGCTGCCACTAGAGGGAGCTTAGAATCTTATTGCATTCTGTGATGTTATTGAATTAAATACGTAAATAGTAGACAGTAAGGTCGTAAGCTCCCCCTAGTAGCTACAAGTAGCTAATGTTATTTCTTAAACCCTTTTTAGTCTTGTCTTTTTTTTTTTTCATTTTATTTTTTATCCTTGCCTTCTAAAGGTGATAACTTTTCTTTATTTTTCCCTTGAGATAGCTGTATGAGTTTTTTGCTTTTTGCAGGATGACTCTTAATCTTTAATGAAACAATTTTGGATCATGTTCATGTATAATGCATTTTTTTAAGAAAAAAAAAACTACAATTCTGTCATTGTTTTCAGTTTTTTTCCAGTATTGATTTTATGGTATAAATTACATGTTAACTTTACTCTGAGGATTAATTTGTTTGCAGTGATATCAAATTTGTATAGCTTTTATACACAGTTGTGAAAGTGCTTGTTTATTTGCGGGACCAGCTGTAGTTTTTCATTGGTGCCATTTTGGGTCATAGAACTTTTTGATATATGGGAAAATGGGATAAACAAAACCATTTTTTTTATTTGTATACAGCATTTTCCATGTACTTTAAATAACATAACTTTATAGTTTGAGTTTTTACAGATGCAGAAATATTAAAGAGGCTCTGTCAGCAGGTTTTTCTATGTAATCTGAGAGCAGCACAAGGTAGGGGCAGAGACCCTGATTCCAGCAATGTGTCACTTACTGGGCTGCATGTCCTGATTTTGATAAAATCCCTGTTTTCTCTACTGTAGATCTAGCAAAGCTCTGAATGCTGATTTCTGTATATCCCCGACCAAACCACCGATTGGCAGCTTTCTGCGTACATTGATTGACAGCTGCTATTCAGTGGTTGGGGTTATACAGAGTAGTATGACTAGGAGGCACTTGACACCTAGTCCTGTTGTGATAATCTCCTGCTAATAAAACACAAATTTTATTGAAACCGCACACAGTCCAGTAAGTGATACATTTCTAGAATCAGGCTCTCAGCCCCTACATGATGCATGTCTCAGAATATCAATATCACAAAACTTGAGCTAGAAACTACGCTCAATAGACCAGAGTCTTGATATCCAAATAATGACACTTTATTAAACAAATATAGAAACATTTAAGATAACACAGTGCTGCTAAAAGAGGACGCACAAAACACATCAGCTGAGTTCCTACCCTGTATTGCCAAGTTGCTCTAATAAACAGTGATAGGCTGTGTGCCCACGATGCGTTTTTTAAGCGTTTCCGCAGCGGCAAAAACACTGCAGAAACGCTTAAAAAATGCTTGGTAGAAGGTCTGCCATGTTCCCCAATGATAATCCGCATGTGCTGTGCACATGCTGCGGAAATTTCCGCTGCGGATTATCATTGCGTAAAAAAACGCAGCACTACTGATTATTTTGCGGAAGCGTTGCGTTTTCGCCGCCATTGACTTGCATTGGAACGCATGGAATCCGTATCACTGTATATGTAGATGCGCATTCCATGCGTTCCAATGTGTGGATGGTACCCGGGTGGGGAAGAGAGGAGACTCGGGTACCATAGAACCTGTGAAAAAAAAGAATAAAATAAAAAATATATGTTATATTTACCTTCTGATGGCCCCCCGGTCTCCTTGTCTTCACTTGCTGGCAGCTCACGATGGACTGAAGGACCTGCGCTGTCATTTAGTCATGTGACGGGTCACGCGATGCTGACGTCGGCAGGTCCTTCAGTGTACCGCGATCTGCCGGCAGTCTGCACCGAGCGAAGCTAGACACTGGGGGCCATCGGAAGGTAAGTATAGATTCATTTTTTTATTTTTAACCATTCTTTAAGGCCACACTATATAAATCCATGCTGTTTGCATGGATTTATATAGTGTGACTAAGTTGACAAGCACTTTCCAAGTGATGCTAAAATCGCTTGGAAAGCGCTTGTCAACCCGCATGCGGAAATGCATGTGAAGAACGCTTCACATCCGCATGTTCCTGGCAGGAAAAACGCATGTACAATCCGCATGCATTTTTTCTGCCAGGGGAGATGCAGGAAAAATCCGGAGCATTTCTGCATCGTGGGCACACAGCCATAGAGTTATAAGATTCAGGTTAGGTATCCCCGCACAATATAAAGTGCTATGTGCATATTGCAAAAGAGTAAATAACATAGGTATTGTACTTTGAGGTTTGAGTAATACTAAGGGAACTGGGGGCAGTGGGATCGAATACCCACCCACTCTAAACTATCCTGAATTATATATGGGACAAATGTACTGCCAACCTACACTCAATTACCTGGAAAGTATAAGCCAAAAAGGGGGCCACTATGGTCAAGAGCCGCAATACTTACATTGAGGAATCTGATATGAGGTGTGCGTCCCCGCGCCCCTACGCGCGTTTTGCCATCGCTTCATCCATGGGGGGCGTGTGTCTCAGAATATATGGCAAAAACTTGCTGATAGATTCCCTGTAAATGCGTGCAATTTTTTACATTATGACTTTTTTATTTTTTAGTCCCACTAAGGCTCTTACACATGTAATTTAATGTATGGTACACTGAAATAATTCAGTGTATTATTGCCGGTCAGTGTTACAGCTATTGACTCTATGTCAGATATCCAGAAGAGGACTTGGAGCACAGCATTTTGGACATATTTAAGGGTCTTCAAAGTTGGTCATTCTCTTTAAAAGGGTTGTATTCATAAGATAGGTGATACGTTGCTGATTGCTGGAGGACTCGTTGCTGTTACCTCTAGTCAATACAATGTCTAAGGGGCTGATGGAGGAAGCCTGAGTACTTAACTATCTCAATTATTACCATAAATTGTTGCTCCATTCAAATGGGAGACTCCGGACCCTGTTCATGTAATCTCTGGGGGTCCTAGTGGCGGAATACTCAGCGATTGGCAATTTAATTCCTATCTAGTAAAAAGGTGATAAGTTGCAATCTTGGTAAAACTTCCGGATTTAGAATTCCAACTCCATGGTCCATGCATGGAAAGTCTTATCAAGAATGCCAGTCTTGAGGAGGGGACATGTTGGACACACCTGAGGCGCACACATATTAAGGAGCCAGGAGTGTCTGACGAGTGACATGCACCTCCATGCGCCGCGCCGCAAACTTACCCAAGTCCATGACTGGAGGAAGATTTCTGTTGTAGGGAATGCCACAGCTCAACCTGAATTAGAGGGGCTGCTGTTTCATCACGCCCCCACTGCGTCCCTGTCATACCCCAGCTCTACCCAATCGGGCGGAGCTTAGGGAAACTGGCGAAAAAATGAGTTGTGGAAACATTTTGCGACTTTTTATAGCAATTTATGCCAGAATTCTGACAATATTTGCTTTGATGAATCAGGGCCAAAGTCCGCTGACAGTGTTCGGCACTTGTGTATGTCCCCTCAGTTCTTCCTGAGGCCACTATTATGACTTAATATTTGTTACTCCATAACCAAGATATACAGTAAGACAAAAGTAAAAGTTCATAACGCTATGGAGAACTAGTAATTAGTTCCAAAGTCTTCAAAATGTCAACCCAAAATTGAAGTATTAGGAACAAAGTGAAACATTTGTGGTGTATATTGCTGGGTGAATGTCACCGCTCTGGTATCCTAGGTATGAATCAGGGCACACATATTGATCGTATCATTACTTCTATCAATTATTTAATGACAATTAATTTATAACCTCCAGAATGGACAATCTGTAATTTACATATAAATAGATCTAAAAGTCTAAGTAGGAAATGTCTTTCAGGACACATGTGAAGGCCCCGATAGGATCAGTAATAAGCTTTACTTAGAGATATCGGCAGAATCTGATCAGCATTTATATTTATCATTGTACTTGAGGTTCGGCGAAGGTTGAACGTCAAGGACAGATCCGTAGTTTAGAGGAATTGAAGACTGGATGTGGGTTTTGAATAAGGCAAAAGCTGTAACTTTATTTCCGGTTTCATTCTTCTGGTATGTATGCTTGAGTAATGAGGCTCTGTACAAAGTAATGTTTTCTAAGTGTTCAAAATTGTATTCCAGGAGATAGCAAATTTTAATTCGCATAACCATCCACAATACACATCCAGTTCCCACTTCTTGAATGAGCCTCTACACACAAAGGCTCAGCAATACCGCAAAATAACTACTTAGTGGATGGTTCCAGGAGACTTCTGCAGCACCCTTGAGATTTGCCAACTTCTTTGGGAGATATTTACAGTACAGACCAAAAGTTTGGATGCACCTTCTCATTTAAAGATTTTTCTGTATTTTCATGACTATGAAAATTGTACATTCACACTGAAGGCATCAAAACTATAAATTAACACATGTAGAATTATATACTTAACCAAAAAGTGTGAAACAACTGAAAATATGTCTTATATTCTAGGTTCTTCAAAGTAGCCACCTTTAGCTTTGATGACTGCTTTGCACACTCTTGGCATTCTCTTGATGAGCTTCAAGAGGTAGTCACCGGAAAGGGTCTTCCAACAATCTTGAAGGAGTTCCCAGAGATGCTTAGCACTTGTTGGCCCTTTTGCCTTCACTCTGCTGTCCAGCTCACCCCAAACCATCTCGATTGGGTTCAGGTCTGGTGACTGTGGAGGCCAGGTCATCTGGCGTAGCACCCTATCACTCTCCTTTTTGGTCAAGTAGCCCTTACACAGCCTGGAGGTGTGTTTGGGGTCATTGTTCTGTTGAAAAATAAATGATGATCCAACTAAACGCAAACCAGATGGAATAGCATGCCGCTGCAAGATGCTGTAGTAGCCAGGCTGGTTCAGTATGCCTTCAATTTTGAATAAATCCCCAACAGTGTCACCAGCAAAGCACCCCCACACCATCACACCTCCTCCTCCATGCGTCTCGGTGGGAACCAGGCATGTAGAGTCCATCCGTTCACCTTTTCTGTGTCGCACACACGGTGGTTGGAACCAAAGATCTCAAATCTGGACTCATCAGACCAAAGCACAGATTTCCACTGGTCTAATGTCCATTCCTTGTGTTCTTTAGCCCAAACAAGTCTCTTATGCTTGTTGCCTGTCCTTAGCAGTGGTTTCCTAGCAGCTATTTTACCATGAAGGCCTGCTCCTCTTATCAGTTGTTGAAGAGATGTGTCTGCTGCTAGAACTCTGTGTGGCATTGACCTGGTCTCTAATCTGAGCTGCTGTTAACCTGCGATTTCTGAGGCTGGTGACTCGGATAAACTTATCCTCAGAAGCAGAGGTGACTCTTGGTCTTCCTTTCCTGGGGAGGTCCTCATCTGAGCCAGTTTCTTTGTAGCGCTTGATGGTTTTTGCAACTGCACTTGGGGACACTTTCAAAGTTTTCCCAATTTTTTGGACTGACTGACCTTCATTTCTTAAAGTAATGATGGCCACTCGTTTTTCTTCACTTAGCTGTTTTTTTCTTGCCATAATACAAATTCTAACAGTCTATTCAGTAGGACTATCAGCTGTGTATCCACCAGACTTCTGGACAACACAACTGATGGTCCCAACCCCATTTATAAGGCAAGAAATCCCACTTATTAAACCTGACAGGGCACACCTGTGAAGTGAAAACCATTTCCAGTGACTACCTCTTGAAGCTCATCAAGAGAATGCCAAGAGTGTGCAAAGCAGTCATCAAAGCAAAAGGTGGCTACTTTGAAGAACCTAGAATATAAGACATATTTTCAGTTGTTTCACACTTTTTTGCTAAGTATACAATTCCACATGTGTTAATTCATAGTTTTGATGCCTTCAGTGTGAATATATAATTTTCATAGTCATGAAAATACAGAAAAATCTTTAAATGAGAAGGTGCATCCAAACTTTTGGTCTGTACTGTACATTTTTCTGAACATTCCAGTTAAGTTGGCAGGTATGGCCACATTAACAGTACTTTCCTATGGAAACTTCCCTGTACCACCATATGCCTTTGATTAAAAATGGAGACCTATGGATGGGGTTTCTTTTAATTCTGCAGAGCTGATCATAAAAATTAGTTTTGTGACATCTCACGCGACGTATGAACAACCCCACATAAGTTAATGCAGAGCTTCCCTTGAACCAGGTGAAAAGGAAATTGAAAAAAATCCAATTCCATTCATATAATATCAGTGTGCCTTAGGAAACATTAGTGTTTTGCTGGTCTAAATTTTCATACTAGCTAGAGTGCTCTTTAAAAAAAAAAAACCCTACATGCACCAATAATATGAGATTTTTGCTAACCATATACCCTTTCATTTCCCTCTCATTTCCTATGTTCCTTTCCTCTTACCCTTCCCTTATTCCTTTTCCCCTTCCGTTTCCCCTTTTACCCTTCCCTTGCCTTTCCCCTTACCCTTACCTTGCCTTTCCTCTTACCCTTACCTTGCCTTTCCTCTTACCCTTACCTTGCCTTTCCCCTTACCTTTTCCCTTGTACCCTCATCTTGCCTTTCCCCTTACCTTTCCCCTTACCTTGCCTTTCCTGTTACCTTTTCCCTTGTACCCTCATCTTGCCTTTCCCCTTACCTTTCCCCTTACCTTGCCTTTACCCTTACCTTTCCCCTTTTACCCTTACCTTGCCTTTCCCTTTACCCTTACCTTGCCTTTCCCCTTACCCTTACCTTGCCTTTCCCTTCCTAATATCAGTTTTGTACAGTGTAATAAATCATTCAGGGGACATAGGTTGCCATTGCTCTCAGCAGAGCGAGCCCTGTTTACACAGAACAATGCGCTGCCAAGAACAACTATCTTTTGTGAAAATCAAAAAATAATTTCACCCAAAGAACAAGAGTTTAGCTCGTACGTCGGTGATCAGGCAGCCTGTTTAGACTTCAATATTATCGTGAAAACAAGCATTCCTACAAACACTCGTTTCACGATAATCTTGCAGTGTAAATGCAGCTCAACTTAACTCTGATGTCCCACACTAGACCCCCACCAATTTTAAGAGTAGGAATCAAGATTTTAGGACTGCTTGAGATAGACGAGCGATGGACTTTTGAACTCTGTTCAGTCCATTCTTCTGATCACTTGAGTGAGTCCCCCAGCAATCAACAAGTTATCAACTACTCTGTGGATAGGTGATGGCTTGCAATCTTGGTACAACCCCATCGATTTTAAGATCTGTGGTTTTCACAAGTCTCAGGTTCTAGGCTGTCTGAGGGAACAACCTTCAGTAGAGGCAGCTGTTGTGGGCATCCAAACCGGTCACATTCCCCTAAGGCCAGCCTTGCTGCAGACAGTGGGAAGATATAACCTTTTTACCTTAATGGTCCTAATAGATGGAAATACAACTTGTAGTCGAAAGCTTTGTCCAACTTCACTCAGTTACTAAGAAAGGATCTAGGTGTCAAGAAACAGACTGGAACCCGGGACAGGATTTGTTAATGATACAATAAATGAGGGGTGAATGGGATTCAGATGTTCTTTGATCCGGCTGTCAAACTGACAGCTGGCTCAGAGAAGGTGTGAAATGCCAGATTCCAGCAATCAATTGTTCTTGCATCTTTCAGGCCCATGTACAGTTCAAGCTCTACTGCTGGCACTTCTGAGTCAGGGAGACGTCAGCAGTGTGACCAGGTCATCTGATCATGCTGCTGACGTCACTCTCCGGTGCTACAGAGAAACTGTGAATGTACGTCTGTATGGTAATTGTGCCAATGGAGCTGAAGAAACTGAAGATTTATTGTAATGGGCAATCTTGTGAGGGGACAGTATAGTGGTGGGGTGAGGAGGAATTTCAGGACAAAGTATAGGTAGGGGGAAATGTGTGAGGAAACAATATGAGGACTGGGGGGGTGTATGGATGAGGAAACAGTATGGTGAGCGTGAGGGGGGGATGTGTTCGGAGACAGTATGGGGAGCACAGGGGGGATCTATGAGGACACAGTATGTGGAGTGGGGATGTGTGAGCAGACAGTATGGGAAGTGGAGATGTGTGACGAGATAATTTGACACACAAGTGGGGAATGTGGGAGGAGAAAGTATGGGAAGTGTGGGTGGAATGTGTGAAGAGACAGTATTGAGGGGATTAGTTTGAGGAGATGGTAAACTGAATTCTTGCCCTGGGTGCCGGAAAACCTAGATCCAGCTCTGAATAAACACAAAACATACAGCACAGAGATGTCTCATCTGATGGATTTGATGCATGAGAGAATATATTTTTATACCAGAGGTCATCAGTGAGATTCCAATGTAATGAAGTAATCGGCTATTGCCATTATATGATCCCAGGTAGCAGCGGAGGCTAGGGACGCATATGTTTTGCCTAAAAGGTGCTTCATAGTCTAAATGAACTTCCAGCTCCATCCTGTTACCTGATTGCTATCCTGTTCACTTAGACAGGTCTATGATCATTCCTGGCTATAGAAGGAAATGGTCAGAGACTTACATCAGGACAAACATCCTTCCTGAGCCTAAGCACCATTGTTAGCAGAGGTGAATGTCACTGTAAGTAAAGGTTCGACTATTATTCCTTGCCTCGCACGCGCAGCAGAATGCCTTATCGGCAGAGCCATTTCCTGACCTGCATTTTCATCCCACCCTGGATCTATTAGGCAATTTCCTGTTGTTTTTTTCTCTTTCTATTTCTAATTTTACATTCGATACAAGTGGCGGCTGCTGGTAATTTGTGTATTATTACTATTTCCATCTTGAATAATATTCCATTCTGAAGAGGTGGCATATTCTACTATCATTTGACAATACAAGTATGTCGGATGCAAATTTACCAACCTGATTTTATTTTTATTTTTCTGGATAAATTATTCAAATATCATAGACGGCCAAGATTCTTAATGGACCCATTGGAAAACCATGATGAACCATAAAGATTATGGGTGATATGTACCTAAAGCTCAATACGTTGATATAAAAGACAGTCGCAGCATTTACTTTCAGCTGTAAAACGATGAATATCATCACAGTAGCCAGAACAAGCTCCATCCGTTTAAAAAAAAATACTCAAGAATTAAATTTTTTTTTACAGACACTACAAAAAAGTATCCTATTGTTACTGACTGTTTAGGAGTCATAGTACAAAAGTACATAGTAAAAAAAATTTGCATTAAGTAATAATACATAAAAATTCATAAAAGAAATATCTAAAGGTACTTTTATAGAAAACATAAAACAAATTAACAAATCTAGAAGTCTGGCTGATTAAGATTAGAAGCTGTTTCGTCACACCATTTTTTTCAGAAATGTATTTATTTAATAATAAAATACATGTACTGAAGCTACCTAAGCAAAGCACTGATTATATTTGGTGAGAATTTCATGGCAATAGTGACGCGCCCCCTGGGGCCGTGGGGTACTCGGTAGTCAGGCCGGTCCTTTTCTATTGGGGTTGTCACGGTGGCAGTGACCCGGCCCGTGGCCCAGGGTGGTCAAATTATAGAACAGTCAATTTGGGGAATAAAGATTTGAGGATAATGTTCGTGACGCCACCCACTATATGGGGCTGCCGCTGCGGTGCAGATCCACTGGGGTTGATTGTAACGCAGCAGAGTTGGTTCAGCTCTCCCCAGGCATAGCTAAGCCCCAGGGCAGTATATGGTAATTGATGAAGTAGATGTTGCCGGCAGGGACAGTGTAGTGCAGGGCTGGTGACGCAGTAATTAGTCAAGGCTTTACTCACAGTTATCACGCTGCTCCAAGTTACAATGGCCAGGTTATAACCGCCCAAGTCGTCCTGTGTCCTCTGGGGAAGTGGTCCAGCCAACTCTCAGATATCTTGGAAGCACTTGAACAGGACCCCTTTCTATGTACCTCTCCAGGTCATCTCTCTGCGCTGGCTCTCGCCCTCCTGCCCTGCGCCTCACACACAGTGTCCCGAGCCAGTGGCCGCGGGCCTTGGCGGGCGACTTCCTCTTTGACCCCTTGGTCCTCTATGGTCACCTTTTCGGCGATTAAGTGTGGAGTGTGGCTACAGCAACTGAAATGCTGCAATCTCCGGTTTGCTAGCTGAGACCTAAAGTACTCCACTAGGCTGCGGCCTGATCCCTCCACGTCAGCGTGAATTTGGGCGCACTGGTGGCTTCGCACTCGCCGTGCCCCTGGGATCCTTTCTCTCTCTGGAGCCCTCCTCACTGCTCCTGTTGTCTCTCCTCACTCTCCTCCTGGGCCTCTCTCACTAGGCCCCACTCCTCTGCTCTCCTTAGCGGGACTGAACTGAACTGCTCCTGAGCAGAACTCCCCTCAAACTCCTTCTAGAGCTTTCTACCCTTCTTTTTATACTCCTACCCTCTGTGCTCCCCTAAACTTCTTCCTCCACCCACACCCACTACATGGTTCCCTCTTTCTTGGTTCCCGCCCCTTCCAGCCAGGGACAGGGCTCAGCAGTGACCAAGTGCATCTTGCCCCGTCTGCTGGTCTGGAGTGGCATAGTGTTGGATGTAGATGTGTGGGTCCCGGGTAGTGCTCCACCCTTACCTGAGAGTGGAGTACCACACCTCTGGCTGAGATGCAGTACTACTGTGGCAACTGGACCCGCAGGGGTGCCACAATAGCACCTTTAGAAATATATTTATTTAGAAAATTGGTGACTTGTTCAATATTTATTTCACCCGTTGCATGTGCAAAATGGGGCAGATTTAAAACTAAGTTATACTGATATAAATGAATAAATGTATGTTGTGGACAGTATTATGACTACACTGTGATTTTAGGAGTAACCTTTTAAGTCTCGGGACTTGCTGTCGGGAAAATCTCCCCTCATAGTGATCTGTAGAATATAATCCTGCAAGGGCAGGGTCCTCTTCCCTCTGTACCAGTCTATCATTGTTTGCTTACTGTAAGTGATATCTGTATTTTGTACAGTATGTAACCCCTTCTTATGTACAGCACCATGGAATCAATGCCGCTATATAAATAAATAATAATAATCACGTAAATTAAAAAAAAAAGATTAAAAATGTATACAATCATAAAATAAAAAAATGATTATTTCAGTGTCTACCATTATTGAGTATATTAATGTGATATTTATACAGGGGAAAGAATAAGTTAAACCCCAAACTTTTGGCTTTTTCTAACTTGTCTGCTGTAGAACAAATTAAATAAAATAAAGCAGGAAATCATGGTGAGAATATGATGCTACAGTCGAGGCTTCCCAGAAAACATTACTCCTCTGTGACCTTTATTCCCAGCTATGAAAAGACTCCATATATATAGATATTCATATACATGAACTTTAACATGAGCAAAAAAAAATATTCATTTAATTAACTATACAAATGGTGCCCTTAATTGGATTTTTGAACGCCCTCAGAGGAAATGAAACGCTAAAGAAAGAAAATCCAGGTCATTTGTAGTTTCATCAAATAAAAATAAAATAAAAAATTATATTTATATATATATATATATATATATATATATATATATATATATATACACACACACACTCCCCCCACGTCCCTCACTCAGCAGCTTGTTGTCAGCCGTAATTATTGTTTACTGATAATCAGCATTTTTCTATGCCAGCGAAGGTGGCAGAATGAAGAAGTGGAAGACCTGAGAACCCTGCAGCTTTCAGCTGTCTGCTACAATAATTACACAATGTCACAGCACCCCCGGGAGCCGGCGTCCATGCATCCGGGGTAATTTCTCTCATTGGTTCTGAAACGTGCAGAATTCCAGACTCCAACCAATCTCCCACATCGATTCTTAGGGGGCAAGGTGCCAAGAGGCAGCACGGAGGGATCACCTTGCTTTCCTTTCAGAAAATATTATACTGACGGATTAATTGGGGTTAAAGCAAGCGTCAACCTCTGAAGAAAGGAGAAAAATAGAACTCCTTAATCTTATATATAAACAGGAGAGATAACAGAGCATGAGGAGAGAATAATAATTGACTCAAGTGGGGTTACTATGGAGATTAATCAACAGACGGGCACTGGGCACCGTGGGCAAGCTACTTTGCATTCACACTCCAACAGGAAAGTCTCCGAATTAAAGACTCACTTCATTTTATTTATTTGCTTCTAAGAGAATCAGTATAACCTCATTCTACCTTCAAAAAGAAAAGAAGTGGTCAGGAGGAGCAAGAAAATGCTTAAAGATGGAGCCCGGGGGATGTTTGCTATTGGTGTTTTTAGAAGGCAGCACAATTTGATTAGTGCTTCTCCCTTACATGGAACCTGTCAACAGATTTTTACATATGGAAGTAGTGGTATGGCTGTGTAGGAGCTTGTCCCCAATAAAAATAGCACCTTTTTTTTGTAGAAATCCGATGTGCCTGTCATGAGAAATCTAGCATAAAAGTCATATGCAAATCAGACTGGAAGTGCACTGGGGGAGTGTCAATGTACTTGGACTGATTCTTCCAAGAGTACTTCCGGCCTGATTTGCATATGGCTTTTACACCAAATTTCTCATGACTGGCAGATCGGATCCCTACAGAAAAAATATCACATTTATTGGGGGCCATGGCAAAATTAGTCTGATGAGACCCGGTGCATAATTTGGAATTGGGCCCCCTCCTTCATTATCTAGTAATGTCCCCTATACTAGGCCCCTTCCTGGTATATATGACTCGCCCAGGGGATGGGGATGACTCGGTACCCGGGCCTTTAGCCTGGCCTTTAGGGATGTCGCAGTGGTCAGCTCCCGGGCCCGTACCCTGGGGTCTCTCCTTAAAAAGGGTGGATGTTGTTAAGTTTATAAAAGTTCATGACGCCACCTGTGGTTTCTGATGAGAATCACCAGCGCTGCGACAGTCTACTGAGGCCAGTGATAAGGCAGCTCGATGGTATAGCTCCCCACAGGTGGAGCTAGGCCTCAGGGCAGCATACGGACGGTGAATGCAGGACAGAGGGAACCCAGCCGGGTTAGAGCAAGAACGGGGACGGACACGATAGTCACTTCAGTACCTTTTACTGATGGAAATTCAGGCACTTCCTGGAGCACTGTAAGGTGAAGGGTGCATATCAGGATCCTCCCCAAAGAGCAGGTGTTAGGCCTCCTGTTTCCTGCCTCTGTGTAGTAAGTTTCTGACCTGCCTGGAGCTAGGCCTAACTTTGTCTCTGTCCTGCGCTGGCTGACCTTGTGGTAGGGCCTTCTCTCAGAGTACACGCTCCCGACTTACGGGGCCTATGTATCTCCCGGCTCTGTTACGTATCAGCACTTTAGCGATCCTGGGACTTGTAGTTCTCCAGGGATTCTGGTTCTGTCCTACTGGGTCATAGATATCCCGGTAAGCTTCGGACACGGTGTCCGGTAACTTCTTCGGGGTGAGCTAGTTAAGCTCCTCTGCCCCCTATGTACTAACTCTCCACTCGCCTTCGGCCTACTCGGGCCCTCACTAGGCTACTCACACTAACGGCAGCTTGCCGCGCTTCACCGATCTTATGGCGCCGGCACACCTCAAGCTCACCACTCTGAGCTACGCTGAGTCTCGATCTGGATAAGCTCCACTGCAGGATAGCAATTGCAGGGGCTGGAACAGGCTTTTGTCCTCTGAGGTAACTCGTCTCAGACTGCACTGGACTCACTGCTAAACCAGACTGAACGCGTCTCCAGACTGACTCTAGACTCTAGACTCACTGCTGCCTGGCTCCACCTTCCCTTATATATCCCTTACGGGCTCCCTCTGCTGGTCTGAGGTGGAAGGTGAAGATGTGTGAATGATTATGGGGGCCTCTTGTGGAGGAATCCATCAATACACCCTTCTAGGATCTGTGATACCAAGCGCAGCTGGGCGTCACATTCCCCCCTAGTTAAGCTCAGCACTCCCGGGCTGAAGTACATTTTATAAAACAGTAACAATAGGAAACATGAACAATGCAATAACAATCTGAACAATCTTCCCTTTATGGGAGGCACATTTCTTAAATGTTACATAACAATAACAAATATAAGTCTCCGATGGTGAGGTTCCCATACAGGATGTCCATCTCACAGTGTAGAGAACTTTGGTGATTTTGAGGGACCTTTCCTAAACCCTCTACGTAGGCCCTGGGGTGGCTGCAGGGCATGAAGATCCCGTGTTGGACCTCCAAGAGAGCCACTCCAGACAGGTTTTCCTTCTGAGGTCACCTAAAAGGGGCACTCCAGGGAGCGCAATTATATACAAGAAGAAGATTTTGGGCTGCACACAGTCCTCAGCCACGCAGTTCTTAGGTAAATAATAAAGGAATTAGCAAGGTAAAGCACAAATTAATAAAGCCATACTTGTAAGCAAGTACACAATAATACAGTACATTTCAATTTAATACACAATACCCCAGGGGTAACTATCTACACTTTCAGAAAGTTAACTATTTACTGAGTGTACCTCACAGGGGGTTTACCTCTCGTGCTACGTGTTGATTTGCGTAGTGCGGTGGTCTGTGGGGTATCAGAGTCTGCATTACCAGCTACTCTACCAGCTCTACGTGTGACCATGTTGTAAAACTGCCTTAACCTCTCTCTTGGGCTGGCAAGTTCACCATTGGCTGGACCCTCTTGCTCTGCTCCTGCCGGGGATCCTTCATCCAGGGATACTTCTTGAGCTGGCTCTTCTGAAGCACTTACAGGTTCAACTTGCTGTGGAGGGTTTTCTGGCTGTTCGTAGAATTGGAGTACTGGGATAATTATTGCACCTCCTATTTGAGGCCAATCCGCTGGGAAGTCTCCTAAGTCAGTGTGGATCACTGTTTCTTTAGGCTCTTCCGGGACAGTAAAAGAAACTTCTTCTTGGGGTTTCAGTAGGTCTGGACACAACTTTAGGTGGTCCCTGGACACTGTAGCAGACGTTCTTCCTCCATCTCGACTTATTATGCATGTCATCTTGTTATCAAACCTTGACGGTAACACAGTGTAGGGTTCTTTTTCCCACTGGTCATCAAGTTTGTGGTTGCGTCTTTTCCTCTTCAATACTGTTTCACCAGGTGTGAAGGGTTCTGCGGGTGCGTTTTTGTTGTAGTGCGCCTCACGCTTTTCTCTCACCCGAGTGAGACTGTCCTCGACACAGGCTTGAACCCTTCTGTACTGCTTTTGTCTGGTCTTGTCCCAGTCCTCAGTGGTCATATCAGCTTCAGGCTCAACAACACCAAGCTCCAGATCCATGGGCAGCTTTCCTGGCCTTGCCCGCATGAGATATGCCGGAGTGCAATTGGTGGAACTTACTGGTATATGATTATACAGATCCACTAAGTCAGGTAGTAGGTCTGGCCACTGATTTCTCTCCTCAAGTGGTATGGTCCTTAGCAGGTCGATGATGTTGTTCATCTTTTCGCAGAGACCGTTTGTTTGTGGGTGGTACAGTGTAGTTCTGATCTTTTCACACCCGTAGAGATGGCAGAACTCCTTGAACAACTCAGCCTCAAAGGCCAGGCCTTGGTCCATCAGCACCTGCTCAGGATAACCATGGGGTCGACAGAAACACGCTTGAAACGTCTTTGCTGCTGTCTCTGCCGTCAGGTCTTTGACGCCGGCGACCACCAGGAAATGTGAGTAGTGATCCACCATGGTCAGAGCATAGGAGTACCCTGACCTGCTGGGGGACAGCTTGACATGGTCCAGGGCCACAATCTCCAGGGGTCGAGTCGTCTTGATGGGTTGCAGAGGTGCCTTCAGGCTGCTGAAGTCTTTTCTTCTAAGGCCACAGGGTCCACAGTCCCGGCACCACCTCTCAATGGAGCTGCGCAATCCTACCCAGTAGAATCGACACTTCAGCAGGGTCTCTAGCTTTTTCCAGCCAAAGTGCCCCGCCTGATCATGGTAAGCTTCCAATACCATCTGGACGTCCGTATTCGGGACCACTATCTGCCATACCATCTCATGGGTTTTTGGATTAACGTACCTCCGGCACAGCTTCTCACGGTAGATAAACAGCCGGCTCCTCTCATTCCACAGCTGCTTTGCTTGGAGAGACGCATCCTTCTCCAGGGAGGCACCTTCTTGGGTTATCAGCTCCTTAATGCGGCTGACAACCGGGTCGCTATCCTGGGTCTCTTTCCAGCTGTGGTGAGGCAGGGGGTTTAACGTCTTTTCACGCTGCTTCCTGGAGGCTCGTTGCTCGTGGATCATCCCACTTCGGTGAAAGGCAGGTAGCTCTATCTCTTCCAGGTCATCCACTTCTTTCTCTGTGTCTGACTGGTGAGGCATCCTAGACAGGGCATTGGCGTTGGCGTTCTTGCGGCCCGCCCGGTATTTAATTGTAAATTGGTAGTTTGATAGCCGAGCTATCCATCGTTGTTCCAGTGCCCCCAACTTAGCTGTTTCAAGATGGGTGAAGGGGTTGTTATCAGTGAAGGCAGTGAACTTGCTGGAGGCCAGGTAGTGCTTAACCCTTTCAGTGATGGCCCAGACCAAGGTCAGGAACTCCAGCTTAAAGCTGCTATAGTTCTCTGGGTTCCTCTCAGTCAGGCGGAACTTCCTGCTTGCATATGCGATCACTTTCTCTTGGCCATTCTGCTTCTGACTTAGAACAGCGCCCAGTCCTTCGTTGCTGGCATCTGTATACAGCAGGAACGGTTGGCTGTAGTCAGGGTAGGCTAGAATCTCATCGCCTGTCATGATCTCCTTCATCTCCTGAAACGACTCAGCTTGCTCCTTACCCCAGTGGAATGGGGGGTTTCTGCCTTTGGGGGACTGCCCTACCAGGAGGTCTTGCAGAGGGGCTGCTTTCTTAGTGCAGTCTTTTACAAACCTCCGGTAGTATCCTATCAGTCCCAGGAACTGACGCACCTCCTTGAGGTTCTTCGGCTCCGGCCACTTCCGGATGGCTGTGACTTTCTCCGGGTCTGGTGCTACCCCTTCCGAGCTGACAATGTGCCCCAGGTACTGTACCTTTTTCTTGAGCAGGTGGCACTTTGAGGGCTTCAACTTCATCCCGTACCGGGACAGTGACTCAAATACCTCTGCCAGGTGTTTCAAGTGGTCCTCGTACGTTCTGGAGTACACTATCACGTCATCCAGGTAAAGTAACACAGTTTCGAAGTTGCGGTGTCCCAGGCAGCACTCCATCAATCTCTGGAATGTTCCGGGGGCATTGCAGAGTCCAAACGGCATACTGTTGAACTCGCAGAGTCCCATCGGGGTGGTGAAGGCCGTCTTCTCCCGATCCTCCTCAGCCACAGCTAATTGCCAGTACCCACTAGTGAGGTCAAGGGTGGAAAAGTAATTTGCAGACTTTAAGGCAGCTAGGGACTCCTCTATGCGTGGTAAAGGGTATGCATCCTTATGTGTAATGCGATTTACTTGACGGTAATCTACACACATTCTCATGCTCCCATCCTTTTTCCTAACCAGTACTAGGGGAGCTGCCCAGGGACTACAACTATCCCTTATTACTCCCGCCTTCCTCATGTCATGCAGCATTTCTTTTGCCTTCTGGTAGTGAGCTGGTGGTATAGGCCTGTAATGTTCTTTGATTGGGGAATGGTCGCCTGTGGGGATATGGTGTTGAACCCCCTTAACCCTTCCGAAGTCAAGTGGATGTTTACTGAACACCTGCGAGTATTTTTGAACCACTCGGTGTACACTCTGTTTTTGACAGCATGTAATTTGGCAACAGCGGCATAACGTGGCAATCTGACCTCATCTTCCCCTAAGTTGAGAAGACAGACGGGCACCCTCCCATTACGTACATCTACCACTCCCCTGGCGGTTAAGAGCGTGGGTCTATGCTCGGAGCAAAGGGGTTCTACTACCGCCTGATAGCTCTGTCCTCTAAGACCTACAGCAGCTCTACACCAGATGAGCATTTCACTCATTGGGGGGATGACAATGGGTATTGGGTCCATTACCCTCACGTTATCGATTTCACCGTCTGTCAACCTTACTTGCTGTTGATACATCAGGACTCGGATTTCCTTCTGCAACGCCCTCCTCTGTCTCGGCCTGGCAGTGTCGGCGATCTGTTGGAGCAAGAACACAACTTCTCCCAAACAGTTACCAACAATGTTAGTGCCAAGTACCATATACGGGTTGGTGTCATCAGGATTAGTCTCTACTACAATTAGCCCCTGGTCCTTCAGCTCCACTCTCCCCACCTTTACAGTCACATTCTTAACCCCGAGTAGGTTAAGGGGAGTTCGTTTGAGGCATATACAGTCAAATTTGGAGCTGGCGGACGTAGGTCGTCTATGGACCAGAACCTCTTGTAGAGGACGTCAGGCATGATGGTTACCTGAGATCCTGTGTCCAGCAGGGCATGCGTCGGGATCCCGTCCAGTACAATAGCCTAAAAAGGTCTTCCTCCGACGAACCTGTTGTACCAGTCTGATGGGCCTGGTGAGTTTACTCCTGGGTGTCGGCCCTCGGACCCAGGGTTTTCTCGTTTAAAGGACACTTCTGGGCGAGGTGTCTGGTCTTACGGCAGCGGTAGCAGGTTGGGTCCCTCGGTGGACGGCGTTGGTCACTGGTCCTCGATGAGGGTGGTATTGGCCTCCTCCTCCTTCGCATCCAGGGGACATCCTCAGGGCTATCAGCTAACAGGATCTTCCCTCCTTCCTCGGGCTCCGTCCGCTGCTGCAGGGCACTCAGCACAGTGGTCAGGGTTTTGCTCAATTGACGCACCTCAGAGCGCAGACTGTCCAGTTCTTTAGGGGACGTTGCTGGAACCTTAGCTTCAGCAGCCACTGGGGAAAAGGTGAGTGTTGCAGGCTCTGGGGTTGCCCCACCCTGGTAACGTTGGATGGCATTTGTTTCCAGGGGCTGCAGTCCTTTTATAGCCATGTCCTTAAGGTTGTCAAAGGTGGCATCAGGATGATCCAGGGACCACCAGCGCACGGTCTTGCTCTCCTCTGGAGACCTCAGTCCCCGGACAAACTGTTCCTTCAGCATTTTGTTCTCATTCTCAACGCTGGTTGGACTAACCTGGTTCAGAGCCCGCAGGGCCCCTTGAAGACGCCAGGCGTAGTCCCGAACATTGTCCTCCGGCTGTTGGGAACAGCTGTCGAACCTCATCCGGAGGTCCGCCTCAGTAAGATCCTCAAATACAGTCTGTAGTTTTTGGAAGATTGCGGACACTGACTCCTGGTCTGCGGCCGACCATGTTTCCACTTCCCGTTCCGCAGCACCGGTCAGTTGTCCTAATACGACAGTGGCTCTTTGCTTGCCTGTCATGGAGTACATATCCAAGATACCACATATCTTCCGTTTGAATCCAGACAGGGTATCTGGTTTGCCGTTGTACTGGGGGAGCCACTTTGCTCCAGGAATGTACGGTAGAGTCATGGGAATGACAGGTGTTACAGGCGCTGTTGGTGGAGCGGCTGCTTCGGCCTGCTCATCATCGGGCACGGGTTGAACTTCAGGGACGTTGACCGGCATGGTGGCATTCTGCTGTTCGTCGGACATTGTGGCGCCCCCCTAGTTAACCGTGGCCTACCTTCGTAGTTTTTCTTCCGGTAGGCCACAGCTCCGCAGGTGACAGTCGTCTTCAGGACCTTGCATCGCTTGCGTCCTACGTCAGAGCGTTCAGCGACTCTCCTTACAGGACCTGGTGCTTCCTGATTTCCCGTCGGGGCGTGTCCGAGGCTTCGCGCTCTTTTGCAGGTACACCCCTAATTTTCCCGCGGTTACGCCCTTCTTCTCGCTCAGCAGCCCAACAATGGCGGCAACCTTCACCACAACTTTACGTACACACAATTCAGAATGAAGGCGCGCACAGTACCCGGTGGCAACGGGCATAACACTGCGCCGTTGCAGCAGGCACGCGATCCTGTTCGTGACACCAGTTGGAGATGACTCGCCCAGGGGATGGGGATGACTCTGTACCTGGGCCTTTAGCCTGGCCTTCAGGGACGTCGCGGTGGTCGGCTCCCGGGCCCGTACCCTGGGGTCTCTCCTTAAAAAGGGTGAATGTTGTTAAGTTTATAAAAGTTTGTGACGCCACCTGTGGTTTCTGATGAGAATCACCAGCGCTGCGACAGTCCACTGAAGCCGGTGATAAGGCAGCTCGATGGTATAGCTCCCCACAGGTGGAGCTAGGCCTCAGGGCAGCATACGGACGGGGAATGCAGGACAGAGGGAACCCAGGGGACGGACGGGGACGGACGTGATAGTCACTTCAGTACCTTTTACTGATGGAAATGCAGGCACTTCCCAGAGCACTGTAGGGTGAAGTGTGCATATCAGGATCCTCCCCAAAGAGCAGGTGTTAGGCCTCCTGTTTCCTGCCTCTGCGTAGTAAGTTTCTGACCTGCCTGGAGCTAGGCCTAACTTTGTCTCTGTCCTGCACTGGCTGACCTTGTGGTAGGGCCTTCTCTCAGAGTACACGCTCCCGACTTACGGGGCCTATGTATCTCCCGGCTCTGTTACGTATCAGCACTTTAGCGATCCTGGGACTTGTAGTTCTCCAGGGATTCCGGTTCTGTCCTACTGGATCATAGAGATCCCGGTAAGCTTCGGACCCGGTGTCCGGTAACTTCTTCGGGGTGAGCTAGTTAAGCTCCTCTGCCCCCTATGTACTAACTCTCCACTCGCTTTCGGCCTACTCGGGCCCTCACTAGGCTACTCTCACTAACGGCAGCTAACCGCGCTTCACCGATCGTATGGCGTCGGCACACCTCAAGCTCACCACTCTGAGCTACGCTGAGTCTCGATCTGGATAAGCTCCACTGCAGGATAGCAATTGCAGGAGCTGGAACAGGCTTTTGTCCACTGAGGTAACTCGTCTCAGACTGCACTGGACTCACTGCTAAACCAGACTGAATGCGTCTCCAGACTGACTCTAGACTCACTGCTGCCTGGCTCCACCTTCCCTTATATATCCCTTGCGGGCTCCCTCTGCTAGTCTGAGGTGGAAGGTGAAGATGTGTGAATGGTTATGGGGGCTTTTTGTGGAGGAATCCATCAATACACCCTTCTAGGATCTGTGATACCAAGCGCAGCTGGGCGTCACATATATGTTTATATATGGTATATACAGTACAGACCAAAAGTTTGGACACACCTTCTCATTTAAAGATTTTTCTGTATTTTCATGACTATGAAAATTGTACATTCACACTGAAGGCATCAAAACTATGAATTAACACATGTGGAATTATATACTTAACAAAAAAGTGTGAAACAACTGAAAATATGTCTTATATTCTAGGTTCTTCAAAGTAGCCACCATTTGCTTTGATGACTGCTTTGCACACTCTTGGCATTCTCTTGATGAGCTTCAAAGAGGTAGCCACCAGAAATGGTTTTCACTTCACAGGTGTGCCCTGTCAGGTTTATTAAGTGGGATTTCTTGCCTTATAAATGGGGTTGGGACCATCAGTTGTGTTGTGCAGAAGTCTGGTGCATACACAGCTGATAGTCCTACTGAATAGACTGTTAGAATTTGTATTATGGCAAGAAAAAAGCAGCTAAGTAAAGAAAAACGAGTGGCCATCATTACTTTAAGAAATGAAGGTCAGTCAGTCCGAAAAATTGGGAAAACTTTGAAAGTGTGCCCAAGTGCAGTTGCAAAAACCATCAAGCGCTACAAAGAAACTGGCTCACATGAGGACCGCCCCAGGAAAGGAAGACCAAGAGTCTCCTCTGCTTCTGAGGATAAGTTTATCCGAGTCACCAGCCTCAGAAATCGCAGGTAAACAGCAGCTCAGATTAGAGACCAGGTCAATGCCACACAGAGTTCTAGCAGCAGACACATCTCTACAACAACTGTTAAGAGGAGACTTTGTGCAGCAGGCCTTCATGGTAAAATAGCTGCTAGGAAACCACTGCTAAAAACAGGCAACAAGCAGAAGAGACTTGTTTTGGCTAAAGAACTCAAGGAATGGACATTAGACCAGTGGAAATCTGTGCTTTGGTCTGATGAATCCAAATTTGAGATATTTGGTTCCAACCACCGTGTCTTTGTGCGACGCAGAAAAGGTGAACGGATGGACTCTACATGCCTGGTTCCCACCGTGAAGCATGGAGGAGGAGGTGTGATGGTGTGGGGGTGCTTTGCTGGTGACACTGTTGAGGTTTTATTCAAAATTGAAGGCATACTGAACCAGCATGGCTGCCACAGAATCTTGCAGCAGCATGCTTTTCCATCCGGTTTGCGTTTAGTTGGACCATCATTTATTTTTCAACAGGACAATGACCCCAAACACACCTCAAGGCTGTGTAAGGGCTATTTGACCAAGAAGGAGAGTGATGGGGTGCTACGCCAGATGACCTGGCCTCCACAGTCACCAGACCTGAACCCAATCGAGATGGTTTGGGGTGAGTTGGACCACAGAGTGAAGGCAAAAGGGCCAACAAGTGCTAAGCATCTCTGGGAACTCCTTCAAGATTGTTGGAAGACCATTTCCGGTGACTACCTCTTGAAGCTCATCAAGAGAATGCCAAGAGTGTGCAAAGCAGTCATCAAAGCAATAGGTGGCTACTTTGAAGAACCGAGAATATAAGACATATTTTCAGTTGTTTCACACTTTTTTGTTAAGTATATAATTCCACATGTGTTAATTCATAGTTTTGATGCCTTCAGTGTGGATGTACAATTTTCATAGTCATGAAAATACAGAAAAATCTTTAAATGAGAAGGTGTGTCCAAACTTTTGGTCTGTACTGTATGTCTCTCATCCTAGTATTTATGTCCCCATCCTGGTATATATGTTCCCCATCCTGAGCCTATCCTGGTATCCATGTCCCCCATCCTGGTATCCATGTCCCCCATCCTGGTATCCATGTCCCCCATCCTGGTATCCATGTCCCCCATCCTGGTATCCATGTGTGGCACCCCAGGAGCCCGATTGCCACAGTGGCATTGCCTCCCTCACAAGGGGATGATGCCCTGCCTGGAAGCAAGGAGGGGTCCCCTAATCAGGTTTTACTAGCATGCAACACTTTCCTGGCTCCAGACCAGCAAGAGGAGCTCCTCCCCTTAGCAACTGGGATCTGGAGGCGGGGTTAGTTAGTGTGAGGAGAGCAGAGAGGAGTTGAATACAGGACAGCGAAGAGGAAAGACCTGGGGAGTGGAGCTGCACGGCAGTTCACCCCAGAGAGGAGCGTAGAAGAACCGGACACCGGAGTCCGAGGTTGTGGGGCACTGAAGGCCCAGCAGCAGAAACCGGAGGGCAGGAGACTGCAGGTCTCCTGGCCCCATCAGACGCCCGGAAGCTCAGCAGCACATAGGGCACAGCACTGCCACGTGGGAGCGACACTCCAAGAAGGCCCAAGCTGCCTGCCATACGGGTGAGCACAAAGACGTTTTACTCAGGGACGAGGGACGCAGAATAGCTATACGCAGCAGGGCCAAAGAGATTAGTACAAACAGAAGGCCTCCAGCTTCACCTGGCGAGGTGGATTCCCAAGTTGCTTCCAGGCCGCCCGGACGTCTACTAGCAGCTAGTACCCGTGCCCCGGTCTGCCTAACCACCGCAAGTAAAGATAAGAGGAAAAACGCCATTAAGTTGTGGACTGATTATTAACTGCGCCATCCTCTGCATTACACTGCACAGCAACATCTATAACATCACCACTTCCTGCCCTGAAGCTAAGCTCTGCCTTTGGAGAGCTGAACCAACTCTGCTGCGTCATCATCAGCTCAAGAGGATCTGCACCACAGAAGCGGCCCCATATAGCCGCATACCACAGGTGGCATCACAAATAATATATATATATATAAAAACTATCATCTCCTTTCAATAATCCCCCTTTTATTGACTGCCCTGGGTCACGGACCGGGTCACCGCTACTGTGACATCCCCTGCACCGACCAGCCCGGCACTGAGTACCCCACAGCCCACGGAGCACGTCACATGTCCCCCATCCTGGTATACATGTCCCCCTTCCTGGGCCCTTCCTGGTATACATGTCCCCCATTGTGTTATACATGTCTCTCATCCTGGTATACATGCGTCCCTTCCTGGTACATATGTCCACCTTCCTGGTATATATGGCCCTTTCTCGACATATATGTCCCTCATCCTGGGCCCCTTCCTGGTATATACAGTATGCCCCCCCCCATCGTGGTATATATGTCTCCCATCTTGGGCCCATCCTGGTATATAGATCTCCCATTCTGGTATACATGTCCCCATCCTGGAATATCTGTCTCCCATCCTGGTATATCTGTCTCCCATTCTGGTATACATGTCCCTCATCCCAACATATATTTCCCCCATCCTGGGCCCCTTCCTGGCATATATGTCCCCATCCTTGTATACATGTCCCCCATCTTGGTATACATAACACCCACCCTGGTTTATATGTCACTCATCCTGATATACATCTCACTAAATTAGAATATCATCAAAAAGTTAATTTATTTCAGTTCTTCAATACAAAAAGTGAAACTCATATATTATATCGAGTCATTACAAACAGAGTGATCTATTTCAAGCGTTTATTTCTGTTAATGTTGATGATTATGGCTAACAGCCAATGAAAACACAAAAGTCATTATCTCAGTAAATTAAAATAATTAACAAAAAACACCTGCAAAGGCTTCCTAAGCATTCAAAAAGGTCCCTTAGTCTGTTTCAGTAGGCTCCACAATCATGTGGAAGACTGCTGACTTAACAGATGTCCAGAAGGCAGTCATTGACACACTTCACAAGGTCCCAGAGTTCCAATTTTCATTTGGAAATCAAAGTCCCAGAGTCTGGTGGAAGAGTGTTCTTTTCATTTGGTGTTGGTGCTGTGTGGCGTCCATGGTTGCTGTGGTTTTGTGCTTGGGGGAAGGTGTGGTCTGGAGTCATGTGGACTCAGTCTTGCAGCATGGGTAGCTAAGATGGTGGTTAGCGCACAACATTGATCCTTTAAGGCAATAAAAGTTAGGACCCACTGAAAGGTTTGCCGTGACGTGGCAGTGGGCTTCATACAGTCTGATCAGAATGTTAAACTAAGAACCTCATGCTCAGTTATATATATTTTTTCCTAGCGGTATTAGATCAATGTATGATTTTTGGAGGTGCTGTCCTTTCTCGTTTTTCAGCATACAAAGAACATGCCTACAACTGTGAACATTTGTTTTTTTTATTGTGAAGCAAACAATAAATAGGACAAAATAACTGAAAACTTCAGTGTACATAACTATTCACCCCACTAAAGTCAGTACTTTGTAGAGCCTCCTTTTGTGGCAATTACAGCTGCAAGTTGCTTTAATTCCCCAAATGTATGGAGGAAGATGCTGTGGTCCGATGAGACCAAAATTGAACTTTTTGGCCAACGAGGTAAACGCTATGTCTGGTGCCAAACTAATACCGTTCATCACCCCAAGAACACCATCCCAACAGTGCAACATGGTGGTGGCAGATCATGTTGTGGGAATGTTTTTTGGCAGCAAGGACATGGAAAATGGTCTGAGTTGAGGGGAAGGTGGATGGTGGAAAATACAGGGTTATTCTTGAGCAAAACCTGTTTCAGTCTGTCAGTCAATTCAAACTGGGACGGAGGTTCACCTTCCAACAAGACAATGACCCAAAGCATACTGCTAAAGCAACACTCGAGTGGTTTAAGGGGAAACATGTAAATGTTTTGGAGTGGCCTAGTCAAAACCCAGATCTTAATTCAATTGAGAATCTGTGGCCATACTTGAAGATTGCTGTTCACAAGAGGAAACGATCTAGCAAAGGAGCTGGAGCAGTTTTGCCTTGAGGAATGGGCAAAAACCCCAGTGGCAAGACGTGTCAAGACGTAGAAAGCTCATAGAAACGTATCCAAAGCGACTTGCAGCTGTAATTGCCGCAAAAGGAGGCTCTACAAAGTACTGACTTTAGGGGGATGAATAGCTATGCACATTGAAGTTTTCAGTTATTTTGTCCTATTTGTTATTTGCTTCACAATTAAAAGAGAACCAAATGTCCACAGCTGTAGGCATGTTCTTTACATGAACTGATACAAACGCTCAAAAAAACCCTGTGAAATTCCAGGTTGTTAGGTAGCTAAGCACAAAAATTGCCGAGGGTGTGTGTGTGTGTGTGTGTGTGTGTGTGTGTGTGTGAATACTTCTGCAAGTCACTGTACTAATCAGTCTGTGTGTGTGTGGGGGGGTGCGGGTTACAAAGAGCAGTTGACTAGGAGGAAAGTGGAAACTGTAATAATGAGTATGCAGTGAGCTCCCTCTAGTGGTGACTGCAGGCTGACAGGATTTTATGATTAAACTTTGGATTATGTTGAGAGGGACCAAGTGCTGTATACCAGAAAGAAAAACAATGTAAAAATAAACTATACTATGAGAGTTTTGAACCTATTAGATGACATAAGTCTGCTATAGACCTCTGCAAATATTATGATTCGCTTAAAGTATACAGAATTTTAGGTTCTGACTTTGTACTCAACATACACTTCCAGAGAAATAGATATTATTCCATAAGCATTCTAGTGCAGCACAAATATTACCATGTCTACCCTAGACCACCAGGGATATGATCAAGAATGCTATCAATAAGAACTATGACCAGAAGAGCTTGATTAATGGCTGTTAGATTACATCTTCATGATTGTAGAGTATTAGGTCAGGTTCACACAGGAATGTAAGAGTCATGGTGACTAGAAAGTGCACTACACCAGCATGGTAATAGGGGGCACTACAGCGTACATGAATTAAAAATTCCTGTATTATCTGTGCACCAGTGGCGTACCGCCAATAGCGGCAGGCCATGCCACTGCTATGGAGCCTGTGAGCCGCGGGGGGCCCCAAAGCAGCGGGGGAATGAGGAGGATAGGTGAGTATTGCATTTTCCTGGGGATTGGGGTTTCTATTTTCCAGGATTGGGGGATGAGGAGGCCACGCATACCAGGATTGGGGGATGAGGAGGCCACACATACCAGGATTGGGGGATGAGGAGGCCACATATAGCAGGGTTGGGGGATGAGGAGGCCATACATACCAGGATTGGGGGATGAGGAGGCCACACATAGCAGGGTTGGGGGATGAGGAGGCCATACATATCAGGATTGGGGGATGAGGGGGGTCATGCATACCAGGATGGGGGATGAGGGGGGTCATGTGACTCGCCCCCTGGGCCGTTGGGCACGCGGAACCGGGCAATAGGGAGACGCTGGGAGTAGTAGTGGCGGCCCGGTCCCGTGGCTCAGGGTGGTCAGACCAATGGTAGTCTGCTACTGTACTTTAGATAATGTCCGACTACACCACCCGTGGATTGCGGCTATTAGGAACCGCCGCTGCAAGGCAGTCCACTGGGGCCGATGATGTATGCAGCTGGGATGGTGTGACTCCCCACGGGAAGAGTGCGGCCCCAGGGCAGTGTAGTGGATGGTGGGAGTGATGGTGGTGAGAGTCCCAGTACCAGTAGTGCTGGAGGCGCGAAGGAGCACACAGACAACAAGTTACAGTCCAGGGTCTTTACTCACAGTTCATTTGTTCCGGGTCACTTCTGTCAGCAGTGACCGCCCGAGCCGTGCTGCATCCACCAGGTGTGGGGCTCGGTCAACTCCCAGGCAGTTCAGGAGCATGGCACAGGACCCCCTTTAATCCTTTCTCTGGCCTGCCTCACCAGTGACCCACTTTTGTCCAGCTGCCGCGGACTTGTGCGGTTAAACGTGAGCCCCGCCCTCCGCTGTCCTATATGGTGCCTTCCTAGCAGGTTTGGTGAGGTGTCGCACCAATAGATGATCACGACGACCGGTCTTTGGCTGAGGGTAGTTTCTCCTCCACCAACTTGGGATCCGGTACCCTTAATCTGCCTGACCCTTCACCCTGGATTCTCGTGGGTTCTTAGGGTCCCTTCCACCTTCTTGTTCCTGAGCCCTTCTGTTTCTCTGTCTCTTCTTCTCCCTTTCCGTTCCTTCCTGTTCCTTTCTGTTCCGTTCTCTTGGAGCTGAGATGAGCCAAAATCTCAGCTCCCCTTCACCTCCTCCTCGGCCTCTCACTAGGCCCTCCTGGAGTAGAGCTCCAACAGAGCCTCTACTCCGTCTTCTGCTCTCTGGACAGAACTGAACTTCTCTTCTCCTAGAGCTAAGATGGTGCCCACCTTTTATACTTCCCTCTGACCATGAGCCCAGGTGACCAGCAACCAATGGGCTCCTACCTACGCTCAGGAACCAACCCCTATCTGCCCCTACAGCACTGGGTGTTCCACCCCCCTCCCCACTCCAGGCAGGGACATAGTCGGTCGTGCCTGCACTTCTGTCTAGTGGGAGCACCGTTGAGCTGTCCCTCGGAAATGGGGTGTGTGTGCTGTATGCAGCTAACTGAGCCCTGGTCCATACGCCATCCTTACCTGGGAGTGGAATATCACACCTCTGGTCTGAGGTGCAATACCCCTGTAGCGGCCGAACCCTCGGGGCGCTACACATGCATACCAGGATTGGGGGATGAGGAGGCCATGCATACCAGGATTGGGGGATGAGGGGGCCACGCATACCAGGATTGGGGGATGAGGGGTGCCATGTATACCAGGATTGGGGGATGAGGGGTGCCATACGTACCAGGATTGGGGGATGAGGGGTGCCATACATACCAGGATGGGGAAATTTACCAGTAGCTTCTGCATTTCCCACCCTAGGCTTATACTCGAGTCAATACGTTTTCCCAGTTTTTTGTGGTAAAATTAGGGGCTTCGGCTTATACTCGGGTCGGCTTATTTAAAATATACAGTATTTTAAAATCAGTGAGTAGGTGGTGCCTATAATACTACAGGACTGTGGGGTGCATTATACTATATGGGGGCTGCATTTTACCCTATGGGATGTGTAATATACTGTATGGAGGACTATAGGGAGTGCATTATATTCTATGGAGGACCATGGAAAGTTATTATACTATATGGAGTATTATGGGGGCGCATTATACTATATGGAGGATTATCGGTGGCATATTATACTATATGAAATGCTATGTGGGGCCATTATAATATTTATAGGGCTATGTGGGGGGCCATTATACTGTATGAAAGCAATTAGATGGTGTGAAGGTTTGTGTGGGATCCATCATACTGTTTGGAGGGCTAGTGAGGGCCATTATACAGTGTCAAGGTTTGTGTGGGGTCCTTCATACTGTGTAGGGGCCATTATACTGTTTGGAGGGCTGTGTAGTGGTCATAGTTGGGGGATCATACTGTGTTGGGGTCACCATACTTTGCCTTGGTAGTTGAAGTGGGGTACAGTAGGGTCATTATGCTGTGCATGTGGAGGCTAATGTAGACTAATGTACCATGGGGGTATCATACTGTGTTTGGGGGGCACTTTTATTGGGATAAAATTTTTTGGGGGCAATGAAAGAGGAATCTAGGACTTCAGCAGGAGGAAAATTACTATGTAAAGGCTGAAAAGTTGTGAGATCTGCTCTTCTGTGACAGACAAATATTTATTTATTTTTTGTTGGGGGGAGGGGGCCCAATTAGACCTTCTGCTATGGGGCCCCATGATTTCTATGTACGCCCCTGCTGTGCACTACATTTTGCAGCTTGTCATGATCATACACATAGGCAGATTATAATGAGGTCAATCCGGGCTACCACCAGGGGCTGCCATGGGGCCCGGGGCTCCCAGAGGCCGCCGGATTGACCTCATTATAATGTGTGACAGGAGGGCCCGGGAGTCGGAAGATGGAATCTGCTCTGCTGTGTCCGGCGGCGCTGCGAGGATGACTCACCAGCAACTGACTGTGTAAGTGCAGGAGAGGAGGCTCCGCCCACCTGGGCCTCCAGCAGAGCACAGAGCCAGCTTACAGCATGGCCACTGCTCTCCATGCCCCCTACCCGGGTCGGAATGTTACATCTCCGCTCTCCCCCTCCTGCCCTGAAATTATACCAGAGCTCTGCAGTTGGGCCTCAAGAGGAGGGGAGGCTGCCCCACAGAGAAGATGGAAGAACCTGCATCATGTACAGAAAGGGTAAGTCCATGTGCAATGTGTGTGTGTTATATATATATATATATATATATATATATGTGTGTATGTATCTATATCTATGTATTTGTGGACCATCAGAGGGGCTCACTCGCTGTCGTAGCCCGGGCTGCTTCCCCTGTGCAGGACCGCTGGCACTTCACCTGACATGGCCGTGAGCTGTGCGGCAGTGTCTGGTATTAATGACACCGCAGGGGCGACACTGCGCCTATAATTGTGCTTGTGTATTGCCCCTGCCGCGCCATTACTACCAGACACAACCGCACAGAGCGTGGCCATGTCAGGTGAAGTGCCGGCAATCAAGCAGCGCCAGAGGTCCTACACAGATGCTGTAGAAGCAGCCCAGGCCCCAACGGCGAGTGGGCCCCTCTGATGGTCCAGGGCCATGATTGTGACATGCCGGCGGCCCTGCACTGAGACATGCCTGAGGAGCTGCTGGACAGGACAGTTTTATGTGTTTATAAGATATGTACATATGCATGTGTCTGTGGCCCGGCCGCATCACAGCTAGAAGACAGGGCCCTGTGCGCGGCAGTGTCTGCTAGCGTGACGTCATGCAGTGTGCCCTGCACTGCTTCTTACCACCATAGAGGAGCTGGACGACTGGAGCCGAGCAGGGGAATGGTGGGTGATGTGTCAGTGTGTGCAGATATCATTGCGTGATATGTCTGTTTATATGTATTTTTGTGTTTCAAATGTGTTTATGGCTATGTGCCCACGATGCAGAAATGCTGCATATTTTTTCCGCTTCTCCCTGGCAGGAAAAACGCATGCAGATTTTACATGCGTTTTTCCCGACAGGTAAAAGCGTTTGTCAAGCGTTTTTGCATGTGACGCGCCCTGGGCCTATGTGATGCAGCGTTGCGCACGCAGGGACTACCCGGAGCCGGATCTGATAGGGGTAGTAGTCTCGTGGCGGTGACCCGGTCCGTGCCCAGGGAGTCAGACTAAGTGGCGGTATATTAGCAGTAGATGTAGAACGACTACGCCACCCGTTGAATGTAGCTATGGAGCTGCCGCTGCAGGGCAAACCGCTGAGGCCGGTGGGAGGATGGTGCAGCGTGGATGGTATAACCCCCAACGGGAGGGGTATGGCCTCAGGGCAGCCGACGTGGATGATGGGGGTAGCAGGAATCACTCAGAGACGATACGGTGTAGTTCAGGGTCTTTACTGGTGACAAAGATAGACCCTCCCGGAGTACTGGTTAGCGGTCGGGGCCTGGTCAGTCCTTGAGCAGATGGGATCCCCCTTGGCCAGGCGGAGTTGTAGGCCTCCCCAACTAATTGTACTCTTCTGGCTACCTTGCTAGAGGCGGGTAAAGGTAGCCCACGTCCCTGAGTGTACCGTGTGGTGCTCACCCGTATGGCCGGTGACTCGGGGCCTTCTAGTAGCTTCCGCTCCACGACGGCGTTGCTGGTCCCACACGTGTGACCGAGCCTTCGGGTTTCTGGGCCAGAGGACCTGAAATCCCCTGCCGGTCGGTTTCTGCTGCTGGGTAGGAGTTAGTCCCCACAGCCTCGGACTCCGGGTCCGGTAAGAAATCTTCAATCAGGGCGAGCTCTACAGCTTCCAGCCCTGATCTCCTCTTAGCACGACTCCCACAGAGCTCCTGATCTTTCTTTCCTATCACTGCTTCTCTTCTTCTCTCTACTCTTCTTCTCTAACCCTGCCTCAGCCCCAGGTTTATATAGGGGAAGTCCTTCCCCTCCCAGGACTGGGCAGGAGGTGTGGCATGCATAGGATTCCTGACCAAGAGACCTCCCACCTGCTCTCAGACATAACACTGCTGTTACTGTGGAAACCAGACCCCTGGGGTGCCACATTCCCCCCTAGTGAAATTTAGTACTCCGGGACTAAACATATTTTAGAAAAACATAACCAATACAAACAGAAACGGTACAATAGAAAAAAAAACATATTAGAATGGTCACGGCGTGTCCGCAACCGGGTGCAGTTTTTGAAGAAAAGCAAGGTGTCCATTTCACCAAAACAGGGAGACGTAACCAGGTAGGGGTCTGTCCTGCCCCGAGTCCTTAACAGTCTTTAGTCCATTCCTAAGTTACGCTCCAACCAATTGTACAAGGATTCCCGGTAAATCCACCAAGGACTCCTAAAAATAACTAGAAACACATAATTATTTACAAGTAACAGACAGGTGACCACAAATAAAACAATTTAAACACTTCAAATTCTCCAACGTGCGGGTAACTGGCCTTTAGTGGCCCTAGTGGACCTACGGAGCTGACTGTCTGGCCCTGAACTACAGGGTGTAGGAGCTGTCAAGGGTAAACTGGGCAGCTGTCTACAGGCTCTTTGGCTCACTAGGGGTATGGCAGGCTCACTATAAGCAGAGGGTTGATCCTCCTGATCTGCTTGTGTGGAGTCTTCTGCCTCCTCGACCGGCAGTTCTTCCAGCTCTACCGGTTGCTCCGTGAGTACTTGGGATGCTGGTTGGAGGAACGTGAGGACGGGTACCACAACTGCACCATTGACTTGAGTCCAGGACCGAGGGAAGTCTCCGAGCACAGTACTAACCACATCTTCCCTTTCCTCTACGGGTCGAGGGTCTTCTTGTTCCTCTTCAGGATTCCGTAGCTGTTCGGGACACTTCTTCAGGTGATCCCGGGATACAATGGTTGTGGTTTCCCCTCCGTCTTTACTGATGGTACAGACCTTCGGGTTGTCGTGGCTTGAGGGCAGTACGATGTACGGGTCCTTCTCCCACTGGTCGTCCAACTTGTGGAGCCGTCTTTTCCTCTTCAAGACCTGCTCTCCGGGTACCAAGGGAACAGCGGGAGCATACTGGTTGTAAGTTTTCTCTTGTCTTTCCCTAGCTAGACAGAGACTTCGCTCCACGCTCTCCTGTACTTTCCGGTACTGCTGCTGCCTCTCTGTGTCCCAGTCTGCTTCCGGTGAAGTGTCCTCGGGTGTCAGGACTCCAATCTCCAGGTCAACAGGTAGCTTACCGGGTCTTGCCCTCATTAGGTAAGCCGGGGTACAGTTGGTGGAACCTACAGGGATGTAGTTGTATAGGTCCACCAGGTCGGGCAGCTTCTCAGGCCACAGACTGCGTTCTTCCAGGGGCAATGTTTTTAGAAGATCTATCACCACCTGGTTCATTTTCTCACAAAGTCCATTAGTTTGCGGATGATAGGGTGTCGTCCTGATCTTCTGGCAGCCATACAGAGTACAGAACTCTTGGAAGACCTCCGCTTCAAAGGCAGGTCCCTGGTCCGTCAGCACCTGCTCTGGGTAGCCGTGTGGACGGCAGAAGTGCTGCTGGAAGGCTCTAGCTGCTGTTTGAGCCGTTAAGTCCTTGACGGGGACGACAACCAAGAACCGGGAGTAGTGATCCACGATGGTTAATGCGTAGACGTAGCCACTTCTGCTTGGGGTCAGTTTTACATGATCCAAGGCTACCAGTTCCAACGGCTGCCGGGTGACGATGGACTGAAGGGGGGTCTTCTGGCTGGCACGGTCCTTCCTTCTTAGGTTGCATGGGCCACAGTCTCTGCACCACCTCTCGATGGTTCCTCTCATGCCTACCCAATGGAACCGCCCGCGCAGCAGGAACTCCAGCTTCTTCCATCCGAAGTGCCCAGCCCCGTCGTGGTATGCCTCCATCACCATAGCTGCGTCCCTTCTTGGCACCACTACTTGCCAGATCAGTTCATGCATCCGGGAGTTAACCATTCTGCGGCACAACTTGCCCTTGTAAAGGAACAGTCGACTCTTCTCTGCCCACAGTTGCTTGGCCTCCTCCGGAGCGTCTGGGTCAAGGCGAGCTTCTGGCTGAGTCAGCATCTCCTTCACCAGCCGGACGGCAGGGTCACTGTCTTGCGTTTCCGCCCAGTTGTAGTGAGGTAAGGGGTTGAACGTAGCGGCTTGCTTACCCCTTACACGGTGGAAATACTGGATAGTCCCATGACGGTGGAACGCAGGGAGTTCGACCTCTTCCAAATCTTCTGAATCCTCACCCTCGTCCGGTAGGTTTGGCATCCTGGACAGGGCGTCCGCGTTGGTATTGGAGCGTCCTGCCCGGTATTTGATTGTAAACTCATAGTTGGACAAGCGGGCCATCCATCTCTGCTCTAGGGCACCGAGTCTTGCAGTGTCCAGGTGTGTCAACGGGTTGTTATCCGTGTACACGGTGAACCGGGAAGAAGCGAGGTAGTGCTTAAAGCGTTCGGTGACTGCCCACACCACTGCCAGGAACTCTAGCTTAAATGAGCTGTAATTCTCAGGATTTCTTTCGGTGGGTCGCAGTTTTCGGCTGGCGTAAGCAATTACCCGTTCTTTCCCCTGCTGGATCTGGGATAGTACGGCTCCTAGCCTGATGTTACTGGCGTCGGTGTAGAGGATAAAGGGTTGGCTATAATCAGGGTACGCCAGAATTTCATCCCCCGTGAGGGCCATCTTCAGCTGGCGGAAGGACTCTTCTTCCAACTTCTCCCATCTGAAGGGCGGCTTCTGGTTCTTGGCCTTCCTGGACTGGCCTATCAGGAAGTCCTGCATAGGAGCTGCCTTTTTGGTGAAACCGGGTATGAACCTTCGGTAGTAGCCTACCAACCCGAGGAACTGCCTCACTTCCTTTACACTGGAGGGGCTTGGCCATTCCTTAATTGCGGTGATCTTATCAGGGTCGGGAGCCACTCCGTCAGCACTCACCACGTGTCCCAGGTACTGCACCTTTGGCTTCAGGAGGTGACACTTGGAGGGTTTCACCTTTAGGCCGTAACTTGCCAGAGCTTCAAACACTTCCGCCAGGTGCTTCAGGTGGTCCTCGTAGGTTTTGGAGTAGACGATGATATCGTCCAGGTATAACAGGACCGTCTCAAAGTTCCGGTGTCCCAGACAGCACTCCATCAATCGCTGGAAGGTTCCTGGTGCGTTGCAGAGTCCAAACGGCATGCAGGTAAACTCACTAAGTCCCATCGGGGTGGTGAATGCGGTCTTTTCCCGATCCGCCTCTGCTACAGGAACCTGCCAGTACCCGCTAGTGAGATCCAAGGTGGAGAAGAAGTTAGCAGATTTTAAAGCAGCCAAAGACTCCTCTATTCTTGGTAAGGGGTACGCATCTTTGTGTGTGATACGGTTTATTTTCCGGTAATCTACACACATTCTCATGGTGTTGTCTTTCTTTTTGACCAAGACTAGTGGAGCTGCCCAGGGGCTACAGCTTTCCCTGATTACCCCAGCCTCCTTCATGTCTCTAAGCATCCCCTTGGCGTGTTGGTAGTGTGCAGGGGGTACGGGTCGATACCTCTCTTTTATGGGAGGATGGTCTCCCGTGGGGATGTGATGTTCTACCCCCTTGACTCGCCCGAAGTCTAACGGGTGTTTACTAAACACTCTCCCGTACTCTTGAACCACCCGGTAGACTCCCTGTTTCTGGTGGGAGGGAGTGGAGTCAGTACCCAAATGTAGTTGCTGACACCAATCCTCCATTTGTTGTTTAGAGCCGTTACCTTCCTCCGGAGAAGATGGAGGCAAGGGTTCTACGGACTGTATAGAATTCTGATTGATGGTATACAATTTGGCTAGCGTGGCATACCGGGGCAGGTACACTTCCCTCTTCCCGATATTTATTATGCGAACGGGCACCCTCCCATGGCGTACATTGACCACCCCCCATGCTGTCAAAATGGTGGGCCTACTGTCTGAGTAAACTGGTTCTACCATTGCCTGGTAATCTCTACCTCTCAGACCAATAGCCGCCCGGCACCAAATCATCATTTCACTTTTTGGGGGCATGGCAATAGGGAAAGGGTCACACATTCTCACGCTACCAATCTCACCGCCGGAGAGTTCCACCTGTTGCCGTCGCATCAGTGCCCGGATTTCTTTTTGGAGCACTCGCTGCTGGCCGGAGCTGGCGTTCTTGGCAACCTGCTGTAAAATAAAAATCACCTCTGTAAGACAATTTTCAATTACATTAGTTCCTAGAGTTATCTTAGGGTGACTCTCGCGCTTATCAATGTCCACAATGATCAGTCCCTGGGCTGCCAGCTCGACTCTACCGATTTTAATGGTCACCTCTTTAAATCCGATCTGTGGCACGGGCTGACCATTGCTGGCGATGATACTCAAGTCGTCGTCAGGGTAGCGGGTTATATCCGAGTCATTCCAGTACTGCTTGAAGATCACGTACGGGATGGTGGTGACCTGTGACCCAGTGTCCAGTAGGGCACTCATAGGAATGCCATCCAGTACCACAGGCAAGACTGGACGTCCTCCCACATATTTGTCACGCCAGTTTGATGGGCCTGATGATCTTTTTCCTAGGGGTTGGCCCTCTACCCTAGGTTGTGCCAGTTTAAAGGACAGTACCTTGCCATATGTCCGGGTTGATTGCAGCGGCGGCAGATAGGTTGTCCGTCCTCGTTGTATCGGTCGCTGGGTCTTCCTCTGGCCGGTGGGGTCCTCCTTGGTCGGCGCCACGGGATGTCCTCCGGTCCGGATGCCAGCTGGATCTTCCCTGGAGTAGAAACCTGTAAAGACTGCACAGTTCGGGTTAGCGCAGCAACGCTTTTAGCTAGCTCTTGGACCTGATGGTGCAGGTCGGGAGCCGGGTCATTGTTCAAAGCCTGCGCATCAGCTCCCACAGGCCCTGCCGACAAGGGCGCCGCCTCTTGGTGGTAAGTGGTAGTGGGGCGTCTGTGGGTCACAACGCCACCTGGTGCCGGTTCTCGGAGCACCCGGATGGCTCTGTCCTTGAACTGTGCAAATCCCAGATGAGGGTCCTGTAAGGCCATTGCCCGCAACTGGGTTCGGTGGGCATTGCAATATAAACCCTCTATAAATTGTTCAGTCAACAGCCGGTCCTCGTCTCCCACGCCGTCAGGGTCGGTCTGCTTAATGGCTCTCAGGGCCTCTTGTAGGTTTAGTGCATAGTCCCTTATACTCTCTTGTGCTCGCTGCTTGCACCCGTAGAATCTAAGCTTGATCTCGGCTGAGGTGCGGGTATCAAAGGTATCCTTCAGCCGGGTTAGTATCCCTGCGACAGTCCTTCCCCCAGGTGGCCAGGACTTTACCTCCCTTTGGGCTGCCCCAGTTAATTGGGCCACCAGGATGCTCACTTTTTGCTCTTCTGTGAGGGGGTACACCTGGAAGAGGCTATCCAGCTTTTCTCTAAAGTCATGCAGAGTATGTGACTCCCCTGAGTACTGGGGTAGCCAGGCCGCTCCCGGGATATAGGGCATGGTGAAAGGCATGACTGCAGCAGCGGTGGCGCTGGCGGGGGTTGAGGCAGTGAAGTTCTCCTCCGTATCCGACATCTTCCTCCCCCCTAGTGGACCGTGGCCTACCTTGCGATGATCCTCTTCCGTAGGCCGCGGCTCCGCAGTGGATCGTCAGGGTTGAGGACCTTCCGTCGCGCTCCTGTGACGTCGGCGTCTGCTGGGCTCCTTCCAGGACCTTACGCAACGTCCGGACGTGAGGCGGGGCTTCAGTTCTCGCGCGCTTTCGGAGTCCACGCCCCTCTTCTTCCCGCGCGGCGTCTTCAAGATGGCGTCCAACGGCGGGAAAACTCCACGGATGGCGGGAAGAAGGCAGAAGATGGCGCCGGATGGCGGGAAAACTTCGCGGATGGCGGGAAGAAGGTAGAAGATGGCGCCGGATGGTGGGAATCTTCACCACTGGTAAGTTTGAACAGTCTTTTTCAGGCACGCAGTACCCGGTGGTTGCGGGCACGACATCCTGCCGACTACGCCAAAAGTTGACGCGCCCTGGGCCTATGTGATGCAGCGTTGCGCACGCAGGGACTACCCGGAGCTGGATCTGATAGGGGTAGTAGTCTCGTGGCGGTGACCCGGTCCGTGCCCAGGGAGTCAGACTAAGTGGCGGTATATTAGCAGTAGATGTAGAACGACTACGCCACCCGTTGAATGCAGCTATGGAGCTGCCGCTGCAGGGCAAACCGCTGAGGCCGGTGGGAGGATGGTGCAGAGTGGATGGTATAACCCCCAACGGGAGGGGTATGGCCTCAGGGCAGCCGACGTGGATGATGGGGGTAGCAGGAATCACTCAGAGACGATACGGTGTAGTTCAGGGTCTTTACTGGTGACAAAGATAGACCCTCCCGGAGTACTGGCTAGCGGTCGGGGCCTGGTCAGTCCTTGAGCAGATGGGATCCCCCTTGGCCAGGCGGAGTTGTAGGCCTCCCCAACTAATTGTACTCTTCTGGCTACCTTGCTAGAGGCGGGTAAAGGTAGCCCACGTCCCTGAGTGTACCGTGTGGGGCTCACCCGTATGGCCGGTGACTCGGGGCCTTCTAGTAGCTTCCGCTCCACGACGGCGGTGCTGGTCCCACACGTGTGACCGAGCCTTCGGGTTTCTGGGCCAGAGGACCTGAAATCCCCTGCCGGTCGGTTTCTGCTGCTGGGTAGGAGTTAGTCCCCACAGCCTCGGACTCCGGGTCCGGTAAGAAATCTTCAATCAGGGCGAGCTCTACAGCTTCCAGCCCTGATCTCCTCTTAGCACGACTCCCACAGAGCTCCTGATCTTTCTTTCCTATCACTGCTTCTCTTCTTCTCTCTACTCTTCTTCTCTAACCCTGCCTCAGCCCCAGGTTTATATAGGGGAAGTCCTTCCCCTCCCAGGACTGGGCAGGAGGTGTGGCATGCATAGGATTCCTGACCAAGAGACCTCCCACCTGCTCTCAGACATAACACTGCTGTTACTGTGGAAACCAGACCCCTGGGGTGCCACACATGCATTTCCGCATGCGGGTTATCAAGCAATTTTCCAAGCGATTTTAGCATCACTTGGAAAAGTGCTTGACAACTTGGTCACATTATATAAATCCATGCAACCGGCATATATAGTGTGACCAAGTAATAGTTAAAAAAAAGAATAAGTATGGTAAAAAATAAAGATTATACTTACCTTCCGATGGCCCCCGGTCTCCTCAGCGATGCGTCCGGTGTGTTGGGCGGCTCACGGTGGTGTGAAAGGACCTTTCATGACGTCATTTAGTCATGTGACAGGTCACGCGACAGCCGATGTCAGCTGTCGTGTGACCTGTCACATGACTAAATGACGTCATGGCAGGTCCTTTCACACCACCGCGACGCATACAACAGACCGGACATATCGCTGAGGAGACCGGGGGCCATCGAAAGGTGAGTATAATCTTTATTTTTTTTTTTTAATTATTTTTTTTCCAGGTACTATGGTACCCGGGTCTGGATGAGAGCCTCCTCTTCTTAAAACCCGGGTACCATCCGCACATTGAATCGCTTAATATCCGCATGTGCACATGTAGTCATGCGGATATTAAGCGATTCAATGCAAGTCAAGTCAATGGCGGCAATTACGCTGCATGTCCGCAAAATTAATGGACATGCTGCGTTTTTTTCCGCAATGATAATCCGCATTGGAAATTTCCGCAGCATGTGCACAGCACATGCGGATTATCATTGGAGACCATGGGGCATGTATTACCAAGCGTTTTTTCGCTGCGGAAATTCCATGGCAAAAACGCTTGAAAAACGCACAGTGGGCATGCAGCCTATGCGTGTATGTATTTGTCTTTGTATACGTCTGTATATGTTTTTTTGTGTGTGTGCGGCCTCCTGCTGTATCTGGGGGGGGGGGCACCGTGCGTCCTCCGGCTGTATCTGGTGGGGGCGCCGTGCGGCCTCCGGCTGTATCGGGGGGGCGCCGTGCGGCCTCCGGCTGTATCTGGGGGGGCGCCGTGCGGCCCCCGGCTGTATCTGGGGGGGGCACCGTGCGGCCCCCGACTGTATCTGGGGGGGGGTGCCGTGCGGCCCCCCGGCTGTATCTGGGGGTAGCGCCGTGCGGCCTCTGGCTGTATCTGGGGGGGGTGCCGTGCGGCCTCCGGCTGTATCGGAGGGGGGGCGCCGTGCGGCCTCCGGCTGTATCTGGGGGGGGGGCCGTGCGGCCTCCGGCTGTATCTGGGGGGGCGCCGTGCGGCCCCCGGCTGCATCTGGGGGGGCGCCGTGCGGCCCCCGGCTGTATCTGGGGGGGCGCCGTGCGGCCCCCGACTGTATCTGGTGGGGGTGCCGTGCGGCCCCCCGGCTGTATCTGGGGGGGAGCGCCGTGCGGCCTCTGGCTGTATCTGGGGGGGGCGCCATGCGGCCTCCTGCTGTATCTGGGGGGGGCGCCGTGTGGCCTCCGGCTGTATCTGGAGTGGCGCCGTGCGGCCTCCTGCTGTGTATAGGAGGATTATGTGAAAGCTCATATTATACAGTATGAGACCCTACATACATAGGGGGATGTCAGCATACTTAATTGTGCTCAATATTAAGTCATACAATTAATCTAAAATAATAATTATAATTAATATATTAATATTGTGCAGAATTAATTTCACATGAACTATCACATGATCTACAGTATCAAAGGGGGATCATGAGACAATTCATGTGATACATCAGGTGTGTGTGAGTGTGTGTGGGGGGGGGGGCATGCCATTTAAACTGCCTGGGGCCCTTGCTACTCTTAATCCACCCCTGTTGATGATGATGACCTATCCATTGGAGAGGTTATCAATCTAAAATCAGCAGGGGCGGGCAGATAACCACAGCTCCGTACATTGTTTAGTGGCCACCGTTAAAGTGCTTCATTTTCTTCTTCATTTATTATGACCGCAGACACATCTCACTGCGGTAATCACTTCATTTCTTCTTAGGTCCTAAACGACATAAGGAGCACAGTAGCCTGGGAAAAGAATGGGTCAAATTGCGCAAGGACCGTAATGGTGGTGACATTTGTAGCCACACAGCTTTTCAGATATACAATAGGAAGAATGAAATTCACGACAACAGAAGATGGCAAATGCCTTCAGATTTCCTCAGTTACGAACAAACCTGTATCTTGTAATGGATCTGGCTTGTAAAAGTTAGCGGCCTATTGAAAGCAGCATTTTCACATTGCAGAGTGTAATACCCTTCATTTATCTTACAGCCTTTACGTACAACCTTTCATTTCATGGACAGTTCATGAATTGATCTCTGGGATAACAATATTGTAAATCCTTCTACTTTATAGAAGAAACAAGAATGAATATTAGCATTTTTTTCTGTAGTTTCATAGTAGAGAAAGCATTACACACCTGTGTCCTTCATTTCTGAGCAAACACTGCTTTCATTTTGGCTGTTCCTATGACGAATCTGAACCACAAAATGTCGTCAGTCCAGGATTTGCCTCACCAATGGCACCAGAATTACCATAATATAGGATTAACTTTAAAATAGGTATTAATCAGTCCCTAAATGGTTAATCCAAGCTATTCTAAATATTGTATTTAGTATTTACCTCGGCTGGAAATGCCTTCTCCATGAGGAAATGCACATCCTTACCAAAAAGTTCTAGTAAGTGGGTATAGTTTAGTTAATAAATAGACTACAGTTCAGGAATGCTGCAGAGAAGTTCAGTCATTAGATGTAGATGCTGTTACAAGAAGCCTGAATCCATGGGACCTAATTTCCAGCACATATCCAAGGAAGGAGGTGCAGTATTGGTTGCCATTATGCTAGTGGATGAAACAGAGATGCAGATCTCTGTGATGCTACTCCTATGATAAATGGATAAGGACCTTGTATAATGCTGGATTATACAACTCACCAGGGAGTGAAAGCCCTATGGAGTAAAGGAATTGGGGGTGTCTAGTCCTGAATACCAAAATAGTGTCCATCTTTGGAAGAGAATCACACCACCATTCAGTGCATCGGCTGCCGTTTGCAACGTTTGCGCCTGCGTGTTACACTCCTGTCCCGGGTATCCTGGGCTTCACTCCCTTCTTCTGCCCTCTGTTGTGCGCCACGTCGAGGTTTGCAGGTTGCTTGATGTGGATCAATGACAATATCTCCTTAAACCTATTTAAGGCTGATTGAGACACATTTGTGTCTTGGGATTCTCTAGACCTATACGTTTCGTGTGCTCCACCTTCTGTTCATGCTGTTTATGACGCGCCCCCTGGGACGTGGGGTACTCGGTAGCCGGGCCGGTCGATGCTGGGGGATGTCACCGTGGCAGTGAACCGGTCCGTGATCCAGGGCAGTCAATAAAAGGGGAAAAGTAAAAGGGGATTAAAGTTTTTATAGATAATGTTCGTGACGCCACCTCTGGTATGCGGCTATATGGGGGCCGCCACTGCAGTGTAGATCCTCTGGAGCTGATGGTGACGCAGCAGAGTTGGTTCAGCTCTCCACAGGCAGAGCTTAGCTCCAGGGCAGGATATGGTGATATGGTGATGTTATGAGGTGGATGTTGTTGATGCGGTGTAGTGCAGAGCTGGTGATGGCGCAGCAATAATTCTAGGACACAGTGGGGTGCTGTCTTCAAGGTTTACTCACAGTTGTTCAGACTCCAGGTTGCCAGCGCCAGTGTAACCTCCCACGCCGTCCTGTGTTTACCAAGGATGGGGTTCAGCAATCTCTCAGGTATTTCAGGAGCACTTAATGGGACCCCGTTCTATGTGCCTTCCTCGGTCGTCTTCCTGCGCTGGCTCTCACCCACCTGCCCTGCGCCTCACAATCAGTGTCCCAAGCCGGTAACCTCGGATCTTGGCGGGCGACGTGCAATCCCCTGGACCCTATGCTGTCACCTTTTCGGCGATATAATTGCGGTAGTGAGCAGCTGCACCCTGAAAGTACAGTAGCCTCCGGTTTCTAGCTGAGCCTGGTTGTTCTCCATTAGTTAGGGGCCGGTCCCCTCTGCAGCCTGATCCCTCCACGTCCATGTAGATTCGGGCGCACGGGTGGCTTCCTGCACTTCCCGTGCCCCTGGGATCCCCTCTGTCTCTCTGGAGCCTTCCCTCTGCTCCCGTCCTCTCCTCTCTGTCTGTCCTGGGCCTCTCAGTCTAGGCCCGCTCCTTCCTCCTCTCCTCCTGAGCAGACGTGCTCCCAACACTCTCTCTCTCTTCTGCCTCTCTCCTCAGACTGAACTGTCTCCTACAAGATGGTTCCCCTCTTATACCTCTAGTGACGGTGGTCCCCTTAACTGATTCCGCCACCCACACCCACTACATGGTTCCCCCTCTCTAGTTTCCCCCCCAATGAGGGACAGGGCTCAGCACTGTGCACGTGCATCTTGCCCTGCCTGCTGGTCTGGAATGGTGCAGTGTTGGATGCAGGTGGGTGGGTCCCGGGCAGTACTCTATCCTTACCTGAGAGTGGGGTACCACACCTCTGGGTGAGATGCAGTACCTCTGTGGCGACTGAATCCGCAGGGGCGCCACACCAGCATGGAGATTCAGAAGTAAATGTGATGATGTCATCAGGGCCACATGACCTTTGTGCACATGCCCTGCCAGCCAGAGTGTGCAGCCTAAATAAGCACTAAAGATAAATTACACAGCATTGAAGTCCTGGAAATATTAACTGGAGTTAATGATTATTTAAGCTGCACAATCTGATTGGCCGGGCATGTGGACAGGGCTGGCGTCAGCACCCGGGCAAGTGCCGGGGCCCTGAGCAGGAGGAGAGGCCCACTCACTGTCGGGAACCCCTGCACGCTATGGGACCCGTGAGCGGTGCTGTGCCAGCGCCCACTCCCCCCGCTTGCTCAGGGCCCCAGCAGCCGGCACAATACTTACCTCTCCTCGTGCCTCCGCAGCAGCTCCGATCTCTTCCGCGGCTGCTGCACTGTGACGTCTCAGGTCTGAGGGTGCGGTGACGTCTTTACACCGCGCCCTCTTCTGAGCCGTCACAGCGCAGAGCGGGAAGACGACGGTGACACTGAGGAGTCCGGAGCAGCGGCAGCAGGTGAGAAGTGAGGTGAGTATTTGATTTTTTTGTTTTTTAATATATGGAGGCGTGGGGCATGATAAGGGGGGGAGAGATGACATCCTGCATGGGGTATTATAAGGGGGGGTGACATCCTGCATGGGGCATTATAAGAGGGAGTGACATCCTGCATGGGGCATTATATGGGGGGGAGAGGTGACATCCTGCATGGGGCATTATATGGGGGGGAGAGGTGACATCCTGCATGGGGCATTATATGGGGGGAGAGGTGACATCCTGCATGGGGCATTATATGAGGGAGGAGAGGTGACATCCTACATGGGGCATTATATGGGGGGGGGTGACATCCTGCATGGGGCATTAAAAGAGGGGGTGACATCCTGCATGGGGCATTATATGAGGGGTGACATCCTTCATCGGGCATTATATGAGGGGCAACATCCTGCATGGGGCATTATAAGGGGGGGTGACATCCTGCATGGGGAATTATAAGGGGGGTGACATCCTGCCGGGGCATTATGTGGGGGGAACAGCCTGCATGGGGCATTATAAGGGAGGGTTACATCCTGCTTGGGGCATTATAAGGGGGGTGACATCCTGCATGGGGCATTATGTGGGGGTGACATCCTGCATGGGGCATTATAAGGGGGGTGACATCCTGCATGGGGCATTATGTGGGGGTGACATCCTGCATGGGGCATTATAAGGGGGGTGACATCCTGCATGGGGCATTATAAGGGGGTGACATCCTGCATGGGGAATTATGTGGGGGTGACCTCCTGCATGGAGCATTATAAGGGGGTGACATCCTGCATGGGGCATTATAAGGGGGTGACATCCTGCATGGGGCATTATAAGGGGGTGACATCCTGCATGGGGCATTATAAGGGACGGGAGAGGTGACATCCTGCATGGGGCATTATGTGGGGGGAACAGCCTGCATGGGGCATTATGTGGGGGGAACAGCCTGCATGGGGCATTATTTTGGGGTCAGTATTCTGTATGGAGCATTATAAGGGGGTCAGTATTTTGTACAGAGCGCAATATGGGGGTCAGTATCCTTCATGGAGCATTATTTGGGGGCCAGTATTCTGTATGGAGCATTAAAAGGGGGCCAGTATCCTGTACAGAGAGTAATATGGGGGCCGGTATCCTACATGGGGCATTATTTTTGGGCCAGTATTCTGTATGGAGCTTTATAAGGGGGCCAGTATCCTGTACAGAGCGTAATATGGGGGCCAGTATCCTGTATGGAGCATTTTATGGGGGCTATTATTCTGTATGGAGCGATTCACCGATTTCTGAGCTGTTGTGGAATTTACAATAGATATCGGTCATGTAATGTAAGAAGTGAAATCTTTGGCCTTGTACTATATATATATTTCTCTGCTGTATCTATGCATCATGAAGCGTGGTATGTGTTAAAGGGGCCCACAGAGACTCTTTCGCCTGGGGCCCACAAAAACCTGGAGCCGGCCCCGCATGTGGACAAAGGTCATGTGAATCTGATGATATCATCACAGGTTCTTGTGCATTTCTATGTTGCTGCCTGCTTATGATTGGTCAGTTTCATAAAGAAGGCAGAAGTACACGCCCCAGTGAAGACTATCTAATAACACCCACTTGGACTTAACTAAAGTGAACTCATTAGGTGCCAAATAATTGAGTGGTAAATTTCTGCGACGATGATGAGATATTAAAAAAAAAAAAAAAAATGTATTATTCCGTGTCCAGCTTAACATGAAAAATTTGTTGAAAGGTTCTCTTTAAATTCAACTTTCCTTTGAAATTTCTGGAAATTGTCTGTAGTCTCATTCTCATTATATCGTTGGTCAAACAGACACCACAATACTTTTTTCAGTTTTTGGCAACCCTGGCTGAAGTCCTAGATGTGGAGCTCAAGCATTGAAGCTAGATTATACCAACTATCACATGTGACTTAAACCTGAGTTTGAAGGACCTAGGTAATAAAGCTGGTATTGAATATTGCACCTTGACTGTGATGTAATCCCTCGATCTCCCGTCCTATACACTTACCTACCCCGCCTCCATCGCTGTATAAGAGGTTGCTTTGTATCAGCCATCAACTTGGAGGGGATTCTCGGGTCAGGACAACCATCTCTTTGCTGAAGTATAAAAACTGTAGACAAAACAAAAATTCTACAATAAATTAGCAGAAAGTAAAGGAACATAGGTGTGACCTATTGAGAACGAATAATCAGAGGAAAGGAGCAAAACTAAGGGTCTTATTGATGAGGTTGCCTAGTTTGGGAGCCGGAACCATTTGCTCGCTCACTATGTGCGGAGGCTATTAATGTTGCCCCCTCTAATATCTGGACGAATCTAGTGAATGTCTCTCACATGTAGAATAGATGGATTACACTGATGGTACTGTTTAACCCCTTTCTGACATTTGTGGTAATACTCGTCATGGTGCCCTGGGCCTATTGGGCCGATGACGTACTATTACTTCAAATGGTGATCGCGCCCGCACATAAGCGGTGCTGTGCGATCGCCGCAGGGTGTCAGCTGATTGTCACAGCTGACACCCGGTACCATGTGCAGGGAGCGGTCTCTCTGCAGCAGTGACAGCCTGTATAGCACAGGGATGCTCCTGCGTTCCGGTGCTATACAGGCGATCAGAATGTAAAAAATGAAAGTCCCATAGTGGGAGAATGTGTAAAAGTTAGAAAATTGTGAGAAAGTGAAAAAATAAATAAATTAATTAAAAAAATGAGAAAAATAATCCAAAAAGATAAAAATATACTGTACCCAAAAATAAATATTATTGTGAAAAAAAAACCAAAACAATAAAAGTACACGTATGTGGTATCACTGCATCTGGAACAACCTAACCTATAAAAATATCCCACTGGTTAACCCCTTTAAAAAACACGGTAAAAAAAAAAAAAAACGAAGCAAAATGCGATGCTTTATCATCATACCGCCAAACAAAAAATGCAATAAAACGCGATCAAAAAGACGAATGCAAATAAAATTGGTACCACTGAAAACGTCATCTTGTCCTGAAAAAAGCAAGCTGCCATACAGCTCCATCAGCCGAAAAATAAGAAAGTTATAGCTCTCAGACTAAAGCGATAAAAAAAGGATATAAATGGGGTACCGCTGTAAACGTACTGACCCAAAGAATAACATTGCCTTATCAATTTTACCACACGCAGAACAGCATTAAAATAAAAAATTCCAGAATTGTTGGTTTTTGTTTATTCTGCCAACTAAAAATCGGAATAGAAAGCGATCAAAAAATGTCACATGCCTGAAAATAGTACCAATAGAAACGTCAACTTGTCCCGCAAAAAACAAGCCATTACATGACTCTGTCGGCCACAATATGGAAAAATTATAGCTCTCAAAATATGGCAATGCAAAAACTAGTCTTTACCAAAAAAAAGCATCTTTTAGTGTGTGACAGCTGTCAATCATAAAAAACCGATATGAATCTGGTATCGCTGTAATCACACCGACCAAAGAATAAAGTTGTCTAATCAATTATACTGCAAGAGGAACGGCGTAAAAAATAAACTGTAGGTTTGTGCTAGGGTTAGGGTTGGGCTAGGGTTAGGGTTAAGGTTGGGCTAGGGTTAGGGTTGGGCTAGGGTTAGGGATGGGCTATCGTTAGGGATGGGCTATGGTTAGGGTTTGGCTAGGATTGGGCTAGGGTTAGGGTTAAGCTAGGGTTAGGGTTGGGTTAGGGTTAGGGTTGGGCTAGGGTTAGGGTTGGGCTAGGGTTAGGGTTGGGCTAGGGTTAGGGTTGGGTTAGTGTTGGGTTAGGGTTGGGTTAGGGTAGGGTTAGGGTTGGGCTAGGGTTAGGGTTGGGCTAAGGTTAGAGTTGGGTTTGTGCTAGGGTTAGGATTGGAGTTGTATTAAGGTTGGGGTTGCATTGGGGTTGGGATTTTTTCAAAAGTAAAGAAAAAAAATGACAACGATATGGCAACTAGTGTTGAGCGCAAGTGCTCACTACTTGAGTTTGCATCGGGTGCTCGGGTATGCACCAAGTATCGTCGGTGCTCGAGTGACATGCTCGAGTCTCCACCCCATATGTTTTGCAGCTGTTATACAGCCAAAAAAAACTTGCGGGGATTGCCTGCCATGCATGAGCGATCCCCACATGTTTTTTTTTGGGTGTCTAATAACCATGAAACATGCCGGGCGGGGACTCGAGCATGTCAATCGAGCACCCGTGATACATGGTGCATACCTGAGTACCCGATGCAAACTCAAGTAGCGAGCACTTGCTCTCAAGACTAATGACAACTTATTCAATATGATGACCTAATGATATCAAATTCTGTGTCGTACCTCTGGGTTCAAAATGTTCACTATACCCCTTGATAAAATCCTTGAGGGGTCTAGTTTCCAAAATGGTGTCACTTGTGGGGGATTTCCACTGTTTAGACACATCAGGGGCTCTCCAAAAGCAACATGGCGTCCGCTAATTATTCAAGAAAATTTTATATTCAAAAAGTCAAATGGCGCTCCTTCTCTTCCGAACCCTGCCGTGCGCCCAAACAGTGGTTTTCCCCCACATATGGGGTATTAGCGTGCTCAGAAGAAATTGCACAACAAATTGCATGGGGCAATTTCTCCTGTTACCCTTATGAAAATGCTAAATTGAAGGCTGAAAAACATTTTTGTTGGAAAAATGTGAAAATTTTATTTTTATGGCTCAATGTTCTAAACTTCTGTGAAGCACGTGGGGGTTCAAAGTGCTCACCACACACCTAGATAAGTTCCCTGCTGGGTCTAGTTTCCAAAATGGTGTCACTTGTGGGGGGTTTCCACTGTTTAGGCACATCAGGGGCTCCCCAAACGCAACATGGTGTCCGCTAATTATTCAAGCTAATTTTACATTCAAAAAGTCAAATGGCACTCCTTCTCTTCCGAGCCCTGCCGTGCACCCAAACAGTGGTTTTCCCCCACATATGGAGTATCAGCGTGTTCAGGAGGAATTGCACAACAAATTTTGTGGTCCATTTTTTCCTGATACCCTGGCAAAAATAAAAAAAAATTGGGTCTAAAGTAACATTTATGTGAAAAAATTTAAATGTTCATTTTTTTCTTCCACATTCCAAAAATTCCTGTGAAGCACCTGAATGGTTAATAAACTTTTTGAATGTGGTTTTGAGCACCTTGATGGGTGCAGTTTTTACAATGGTGTCACTTTTGGATATTTTCTGTTATAAAGGCCCCTCAAAGTCACTTCAAATGTGATGTGGTCCCTAAATTTTAATTAGAAGATAATAAATTCAAGGTGATCTAATTGAAAAAAAAAATCTATATATACTGTGTGTGTATATATATATATATATATATATATATATATATATATGGTATTAGAAAATACAATAGAAAATAATAATAAAATTAGCGCTGATCTAATTGAAGTGCATAGACAGTGGAGGAGTAAAATAATAAAGTTTTATTTTTAGATAAAAGATACAATTAAAAATATCTATGACGCGCCCCCTGGGCCTGTGCTGTGCAGGGGATACCCGGAGCCAGATCGCTGGGGGTTGTAGTCCTCCGTGACTGTGACCCGGTCCATGCCCAGGGCGGTCAAACCAGTGGCAGTATTAGTAATGTGACAAATGTCCGACTACGCCACCCGTGGATTGCGGTCAGTGGGGACCGCCGCTGTGCTGCAGACCGCTGAGGCTGATGTTGTATGCGCAGCCAAGTATGGGATAACTCACCACGGGAGAAGTATTGCCTCAGGGCAGCTAGTGTGGATGATGGGAGTGATGGTGTGAGCGTCCCAGTACTGATGGTGCTGGTGCGGCGATGAAACACAGAGACGTGTGGTGCAGTTCAGGGTCTTTACTGATGGAATAACGCAGACCCTCCCGGGAGTACTGGTTAGCAGTAGGGGCCTGGTCAGTCTGTAAGCAAGTAGGATCTCCCCTGGCCAGGTGGAGTTGTAGGCCTCCCCGACTATCTGCACTCTTTCCTGGCTACCTTGCTCTATGCGGGTAGAAGTAGCCCACGTCCCGGAGTATACCGTGTGGTGCTCACCCGTATGGCCGGTGACTTGGGGCCTTCCGTTAGCCTCCGCTTCACGATGGCGGTGCTGGTCCCTTGCTTGTGACCATGCCTCCGGGCTTCTATGGCCAGAGGACATGGAATCCCCTGCCGGTTGGATTCTGCTACTGGACCTGGATGTCCCCACAGCCTCGGACTCCGTGTCCGGGTTTAGTGTCTTCAGCCAAGGCGAGCTTTCTAGCTTCCAGCCTCTGGCACTCGCTCCTGCTCCTACAGAGCTCCTGTTGTCACTTTCCCTCTCCAGGCTCTGACTGACCTAATCCGGCCCCAGACCCAGTTTATAAGGGCAGATTCCTCCCCTCCCAGGTCTGGGCGGGCAGTGTTGCATGCTTAGGGCTCCTGACCAGAGAAACCTCCCACTTGCTCTCAGACATAATATTTCTATTACTGTGGCAACCAGACCCCTGGGGTGCCACATCTACATGCGTATAGTAAATATTGGTTGTTTAAAATGCTAAAAATAAGGCACAAAGGGTCCTGGGGTATTGTTCAGATCTGGATGTAGATTAAGATGGATCCTATTAAGAGAAGAGAGGAAGAATGAAGTTAATATGAATTACATGCTAGGGTAAGTTTAAAAGAAGTTAGAAGGACATGGACGTACCTGTGGAAGGGTACAGGTATTGTTTATTTTCTATTAACCCTAGGTGGGGTTTGTGTGGATCCTGGTTGGGGACTTGCTTGGGGTCTCAGGAAGTTAGTTCGTTGGCACAATAGTATTATCCTAGGCGATCCTTCAGGGGCAGGTAGAGGTTGTCAGATCTATTAGACTGACCTGTAGTCCAACCGATTTTTTGATGGAAAAATGAGAAATCGCTGCTCAACTTTTAACCCTTATAAATTCCTTACAAAAAAAAATTGGTTCCAAAACTGTGCTTATGTAAAGTAGACATGTGAGAAATGTTATGTATTAACTATTTTGTATGACATATCTCTCTGATTTAAGGGCATAAAAATTACAATTTTGAAAATTGTAAAATATTAAAAATTTTCATTTTTTTTTCACAAATAAACGCAAGTCACATTGAAGAAATTTTACCACTATCATGAAGTACAATATGTCACGAAAAAACAATCTCAGAATCAGTGGGATCCATTGAAGCGTTCCAGAGGTATTACCTCATAAAGTGACAGTAGTCAGAATTGTAAAAATTGTCCCGGTCATTAACGTGCAAACCACCCTCGGGGGTAAAGGGGTTAACATGTCTGAGAATGGTTCATAAATAGAGAACAGAAACTGGAAAGTTCGGGTTTCGTACCGAACACTTAGTGTCCGGCGCTAAACTATGAACACGGTCTTGTCCAAGAGAGAGAATTTTCCAGCTACAAAGTTCAAGTCCACATTGATTTCAATCAGGTTCTAGTTTGGATAAAGTTCTGGTACTCGAATCAAACTTTGGACTAAAGTTTGGTTGGGTACCAGAATCAGAACTTCAACTAGTCCGCTTATCCTTATTCATAAATGATCCAGATCCTTTTCAAACTTTGCTGCTAGGATATCCCTGACGTGTTCCCTCACTCTCACTTTTATTTCCTGGGTAGTGAGTCCCACAAATATTTTGGGGCATGTGTAGGTGGAACAGTAAATCACTGCTTGGGTGGTGCAGGTAATAGTCTGAGTAACATGATAGCTTTTATTGCCAGTGGAATCAGCCAAATCAGTGGCCTCCTCGATATTCAAGCAGGCCACAACTCTTCCACAGGGAATGCTGACCTATTGAGGACCAGAGGGTTGTTTTTTGTCTTATAATGACTTCTAACAAATAGATCTCTTAAATTCCGTGTTCATCATGCTGTGAAAGTCGGTTAAGAAGATAAAAACTTCTGTAGAAAAGAATCTGGAGGACAATTGGCCAAAATATTCTTAATACAATTTTTCATCAAGCTCTAATGTGAATGGTACTGAGTCATATATCTTACCTTTGACTCTACTGGTCACTTCTTGGCGGAGTGTACTAGTTCATATTGACTAGTATTTCTGGCTCTAATTAAGCCTATTTAATAGATCATGGTATCCACTTAATCCTATGCAGCATGATCTATACTACTGGATGACAGAGACTCGAGATCAGTAAAATCAATTTTATTTGATAAATGCAAATTTTAAAAAAAACAGTAAAGAAAGAACAGAGTGGGGACAAGAAACCTCCAATGCAGAGAGGTGCAATGTAAAGCTGCGTTGCATCAATATAAAATTACTACATAAATAAAGATCCTAACAGGTATGACTAGGAGCTAGAACAGAGCCGAACAATGTACAATTCAAAAAATTGGTAGTATATAGATGGGAATATCCATAAACTGCCAACAGTGCATGGTGGGGTACGTATTACCAGAATGATAAATATCCAAATGCTAATTACTACCAGCCAAAGATAAAGATAATATAAAGTAAAGTGCCTGTATACTTTGGTGGTCATTAAGCTCCTATCTACCAATACATCCTAACAGAGTACCTAAATGAGTACAGCTCTGCTTACATATACTTCCATCACAATAACATACAAACAAGGGATCACTTAGGTGTAGTAGTAAATTAATTGTAGTTGTGTGGTATGTCAGGGACAAGATGCAAGTGTATAGCTTCACCTCTCAGAACCCGTACGCCGTTTCGCATCACGCTTCTTCCGGGGGTGTGTCAGTACTCTAAGGGGCCAGTGTATATATAGTGTGATCTATCCAATCCGGTTTCTTAATGCATAGGAGCAGAAAGAAACAGTGCCAAGGATAGGCGTAATCCTAGAAGAGGCGGTCAGCATTCAAATGAACTGACGTGATATTGTACAGCTGCGGGATTGACTGTAGCGGGGCATCGCGTGCATGTTCAGTCCCCATAAGTGCCGAGTAATGCCCATGGGTAGAGTATTTTCCCAGCGGCTGTCTTTGGCTACCAGGGGAATATCCATGTCCGAGCACCGTATTATGGTTACCAGTTCAATGAAAAAGGATTTGAATCTTTGGAAACACTTTCTCCTCAATTTTAATGGTCGCACTTGCTGTCAGTCAGCCGAAGTCTCCAACTCTGAATTGCAGACGTTCACCGACTCTGTGGGGTCCACCGGTGTTGGTGCTATTTTTGGCAGTGAATGGTGTGCAACACAGAGATTACTAAATAAGTGCCTGTCAGTTACAATGCTGCAAGGGGAGAGAAACCATTGGGAGAGAAACACCTCTATAGTATAGCCAGCAACAACAATCCAAATCCTAATAAATGGGTGCCTATCGGCTGCAACCCTATAATTGTCCCAAGCCTTTACTACACATTGCAAAAAAGGGGGAGACATCTATAATATATAACGAAAACCAATATATAGATCTTAAACAGGTTACCGCCAAGTCTCATCACAATCCTGTCTATTATTGGAGGTCTCCCAAAATCTTCACATATCTTAGAAAAGAGTATTTTTCCTTTATCTTATTTGCAGGAGAAATTGCTATTCGTGCCTTAACAACCTGTCCAGAGGGGAACCCAGGGTACAGGTAAGTGGAGGACAGGATGTGGGGTGAAAATAGTCCATTTCAAGTGGCTTCAGGAATCTCATATTCTTCTTTTCCTTTTTGCAAACAGTGTTGCCAACGATGTCCTACAAGTACTCTCGCAGGAGCTAAACCTCAGGTAATTCTGAAAATGCAGTCTTCATTTTATCTTGTTTTCAGCCAATATTGCCATCCATGTTACAGCGAACTCTCCCATGGGAACCCAAAATAAGGGTAAGTAAATGGCAGAGTTGAGGATAAAGGTGCTCCGCTCTGAAGTCAAAAAATACAATGATATTAATGAAAATACAAGTACTAGGATTACTTGGTGCCAAAAAACAGAAAACTAAATTAAAAAGATGTGGGAAGTAGTGATGAGCGAGTATGCTCTGTTAACCCTATCAGCGGACTTGCTCAGGCAAACACCGAGCATCTTCAGCGTGCTTGGGTGTTATGTTTCATTCTCTCTGTGTCCATGATTTGCGACTGTTTGACAGATTTAATACATGTGAGGAATGCTTAAGAAACAGACATTCCTCACATGTATTAAAGCTGTTTCAGAGAGACTGAAGCATAACACCTGAGAACGCTGAAGATACTCATCGTTTGCCTGAGCAAGTGCGCCGAAAGGGTTAACAGAACATACTCGCTCATCACTAGTGGGAAGGTTAAAATATGGCATTAATCACCAGGAGATAAAAGCAAACACCAATAAAAATAGTCACCTAAGAACACATGAAACCTAACTAGCATTAAATAAACATTACAAGATTGATCCAAAGCCGGGGATCTCGTTAAGGCCCTAAGGGCTTAAAGTGCAGTCGAAAGATCCATCGGCTTTCGAACTGGGCTAATACTTTTCCAAAATCCCCTCCCCTTTGACCCAAATCAATCTGGTCGATAGCGCTAACTTTAAGACCTTTAGGGCTACAATTATGGTATAACTTAAAATGATGCGGAATAGTCTTAAGTACAGTGGGGTCATCAATACTACTTGCTTTTTTGATGTCCCGCACATGCTCCCTTACCTGTATTTTCAGTTCTCTGGTGGTAAGGCCAAAGTAGAGCTTCTGCCAAGGACATTCGGCAGTTTAGATGTTTACGTATCGCAAAAGTTTTTGTACCATTGAAGTTCTGTAAATCTTTGGCCTTAATTAGATTCCAACAGGCCTTACAGAGGCCACAAGGGAAGAAACCATTAAGGATGGTATTACTGGAAGGTTTTTTGTTATTACGAGCTGGATTGTAAAAACTGTGGACAAATATGTCCCTAAGGTTCCTACATCTCTTTGCCACCATTGATGGGGCTATCGGGAGAGTTTTAGACAATATGGGATCTGTAAATAAAACCTTCCAATGCTTTTTCATAATTAATGTAAGTTCATCCCATTGGTTGCGGGGTGTGGATATGAAGCGTACTGCATTATCATTCTTTGCAGGAATCTTTTTTTGGCATATTATAGACTAATTGTTCTCTTGGTGTCCCCTTGGCTTTCATATATCCTCGTCTAATTTGTCTCCGACTATAGCCCCTATCAAGGAAACGTTGTACTAGATTAGTGGCCTGATTTTCAAAATCGTGTTCCTCTGTGCAGATCCTCTAAGCCTTAAGGAACTGGCCGATGGGAATCCCCCTTATAGTGGAGAACAAATGGGAGGATTCCGCATGGAGCAGTGAATTGGTAGCCGTAGATTTTCTGTAAATATCGGCAATAATGCGTAGCAACAGGCTTTGATTGCATCAAAGTCATGACCTATGTCAAAGATATTGCTTGGGGGGGCATATTAATCTTCTGCCCAATGATCATGGGATCATTGGGCAGTAGGTTTTTCATCTGGTTAAGGAGATAAAAAGCTAGCAAGGGTTGAAAGGGGTGTCTGTACCTGGACAACTTCTTCATTGGTTTGATCCCTGCTCCTTGTCTGTGCCACCTTTTCTGCCTTTCTTCCTTCAGAAGTGGTTTTCAACCTGACAGCCAAACTTCTGAAGAATTGCTGTCATTGCCTCAACAACCTGTCTGCTTCTTCTGCAGAGCTTCCATGGGTTGGTGCAGTCAATGGTGCGCCAGACTCCCCTGCAGGGACAAGTATTGGAGGAAGCAGCTGGCAGTCCCAGCCCAACTATGACACATTCTTAATGTGGGTCAAAAATGCTCCGTCCCTGCGACTCCACTTCTCCTGAACAAAGGCGGCCTTCTGGTGGTCGGGATGTACATAAGGTGGTCACTTGCCGTTCTTGAGTGGTGGCACTTGGTGTAAAAAAAAAAATAATTTAGTAGATCATAAATTAAAACGTGGGTCATGAAGTGGATGACAAAACACAGCAGGAGGCAACGCATTACATAATGGTGGTATAGGGGTCCAGAATAATAAGGTAACAACATGTTCCAAGTGCATATCAAAAGAGCTGAGTCTATAGACAAGTATAGACAAGAAAATGGACATAGAGTATGATAGAAATACCATGGAGAAATAGGCAGTTGGACACCTCTAAATATACAGTATATGTATATACTCATGGACTATCCTACCCCTGACGTGACGCCAACCCTGGTGCTTGTTTCTGCACAAACTGGCTAATAGAGCAGACTTGATTGGCGCATGCTATGATTAGAGTTTGGGATCAGGCGCAACTCTCTGAATAAGTCATGAACCGTGTAACGTCAGAACATGCGACTGGAGTCTCAATCCACGTGAAGTGATACGCGGAAGGGAGTCTGATCACACGACCACAACAGCCGCTGCTCTAGATACAGCCGAGGATGCAGCCTGTCCTCCTGCCCCGCACATGTGCACCACCGGTAGTGTGCCCGTGTATCGGCCAGAAAGGAAAACTTACAGCAGCTGGCAGGACTGATAGCAATGAAGTCTGGTCATACCACATACTGAATATCACAACTTGACTGTGACATCATCCTCCTACCTCCCCTCTTATACTCCAACCTACCCGCCTTCATCAGTGTATGATTGCGCGTTTTTTCATAAGAAAAAAACTCATTTGTCACCACCCGACTGTTCATATAATAATTATTGAAAACTTAAGATCATACTGAATAGATTTTTTGTATATCTTAAAATCATTCAATAAAAAATTATTTAAAAGAAAAACGTACCTTTTTTTTTTTTACTCTGCCGCTGTACTGCTGAAGCAGCATAAGAAAGCTCTGAGGAGCCTAAGAGGAAGCCAAAAAATTGTTCAATAGTGTTTAGAATGGAGAAGAAAGGACGGGAGGGTCGGTGAGTTTAGAAGTCGGGAACTGAATAGGGAAATGCTTTTCTCCCGCTATGGGCAACGGCCCACCAGTAACTGTGATTCTTTAGGCCCACTATTCAGCTACATGCAAAAATAACCTGAGCCTAGTAAACAAATTTACTTTTGCTTCTATGTAATATTAATTTGGTCGCTTGTTCAATGAATGATAAGATGATACTTTTTTCGGCACTACTCATTAGCACTTCTTCACAGGGGCGGCCTACCGGAGGATTCTCCTGTTCTCCTGTGGGCCAGTCCAAGCCTGGACGTATATAGATAGACATTTAAATATTGGTTTCTTCCATTAAAATATACAATATAGTATAAAGATATAAAGGGGAGACACAATATTATGAGCCTCAGTGTAACAACACTTCACATACTATAATGGGGGAAGCTTTTACTTACTTTGGTGGACGTTGCACATTTTCATTATTCTCTCTTCTGCTGCTGAAGAAATAGAAGAAATGATCACAAATAAATACCTTGTAAAATAATTATTGGGAACAAATCCTAGTCCCAATAGGACACAGACAATAAACATAAAGTCTCTCCTATACATTTCTACATGAAGTAGATATATGGATAGATGTCATTACGAATTATTAACTCATTGTATAAATATCACTTTCACATTCATGGTGACTGATCTTCTGCCAGGATGAATCATTGAATACTTTTGCATCTAGAAGACAGAAATTAGGACATAAGGGCGCGTCCATTTGTGGGAAGAGGGCAAAGTACCTACATGTATTTGACATGGCTCCTGCTCGATCTTGTGAAGCATTTTGGCTTCCACCATTTAAGTTTGCATCTTAAAAAAAATCCAAACAAACAAATTGAGATTCAGACAGTTCACATTATCATCCTGATCAGTCTATGAGGATATATACAGTGATATTGTCCTGTATAATGTCCGGCGCTTATATCACAATATGACGTCATCGTTCAAAAGTCCAAGGTCTCATTGGAGTAAATGCCGCCATGATTGCTCTTATTACTTACGGCATTGGCTCCGTGTCGGCCCACGCTGTCTTTACTTTTAGCCTGTAACAAAAATGAAGTTTTTATTAGAAACAGAGAAACTTAGAAAATATCAGAAAATATCATCTAGTTTGTGTCCTAAATACTGTAAATCCAATGACTAAAAGAGAATCTGTCAGTAGTATCGTCCCTCCTAAGCCGTCTATATAGGCATGTAGGTCACTGGAAGTTGAATAAAATGACACCTTGATATCTGCGATCCGATGTCTTATTCCAAAGAAATCCACGTTTTCTTGCCTTTCCAAAGTGGCCATGGAGCACTGGAAATGGTTTTGCTGATGGCCACTGTGACTACCAAGGTTGAAGGTAGAGGAGATGATGTCCGTTCCAGTGCCCCATGGCCACATTGAAGCGGCATCGCTAATCAGACAAGACCAGGAGCTCAGAAAATTGTTCTTACTATAACCCTGGTGTAGGGGACCCCCAAGTCAATAATCCCCCAATATGTACAAACATGTTTTATATCCTCCTCAGTCTAAGTGATAACAAGTCATTCATCAGCTACTAAACCATATGCAGCCTATAATATCTGTATATGTCACTGTCTCTCTACTTACAGGCTGGTGGTCTCTGCGCTGTGGTCTTCTCTACTCTCCAACTCTATTCCATCCATTTCTTCCTCTCCCTCCTCTTCCTCACTACTGGACACATAACATAGACTATATGTAGTAACGCTCTCATAAATGACCACTGTTGTAATCGCTCTTTTATGGGGAGTGTTGGAGTGGGTTCATGCCCCTATTTCTCCCCAAATAACATTCATTGAGCCCTTTACAGAGGTAGAACTACAGACGATTATATGAGCAGCCATGTTTTATATGTTCCTCCATCTCTACCCCGATATAATCAGTCATTCATCAGTTACTAATAAGCATCTACGATCGTATACATCCCATAATATCTGTATATGTCACTATCTCTACTTACAGTGTGGTGGTCTCTGCGCTGTGGTCTTCTTCTTCTCTTATCTCTAACATTATGTATTCGTCTTCCTCCTCTTCCTCACTACTGGACACATAACATAGACTATATGTAGTAACGCTCTCATAAATGACCACTGTTGTAATCGCTCTTTTATGGGGAGTGTTGTAGTGGGTTCATGCCCCTATTTCTCCCCAAATAACAATCATGGATCCCTTTACAGAGGTAGAACTACAGACGAGTGTATGGGCAGCCATGTTTTATATGTTCCTCCATCTCTACCCCGATATAATCAGTCATTCATCAGTTACTAATAATTATCTACGATCGCATACATCCCATAATATCTGTATATGTCACTATCTCTCTAGTTACAGTCCGAAGCTATCTCCGCTTCCATCCTCCTCTCCTCTCACTGTTGTTATGTGAGCCATGTATATTTTTCCTTCCTCTTCCTCACTACTGGACACATAACATAGACTATATGTAGTAACGCTCTCATAAATGACCACTGTTGTAATCGTTATAACAAGTCATTTCCCATTTACTATTAAATATCTACAATCATCTACAATCTATAATATCAGTATATGTCACTGTCTCTCTACTTACAGTCCAATGTTCTCTTTTCCGCCATTTTCCTCTCCTCTCTCTGATGTTGCACGCTCTATAATCACTTCTCCCTCCTCTATCTCACTATTGGACACATAATATAGAACAAATGCAGGAGGTTTTGTTATTTGCAGTATTTTTATAATTGAATTCATAAAAGAAAGTAAAAAAAGCAGCATGCAGAGTTCTGCACATTTATAGTAGACGTCCCATCCCCAGAAAACTGCATCTTGTATAGTAAATAGCTTATTGCTCCTTCTGTGACCTTCCGTTCATTATCTCTATTCTCACCAATTGACATTCATTATCCTTTTAACAGAACTACAGCCGTATCAGCCATAGGGACTGCAATAAAGAAAGTAAGTTGGCCTGAGAGGATGAGGAGGGAAAGAGAGACATGTGCAGGAAGAGAGCTGCACAAGTCTCCCTCTCCTGCCTGACAATGATCGGTGCAGGAGAGGAGGCTGGAAGTTACCTGGAAAGGTCCTAATCAGCTCTAGGCCCCTCCCTGATGTCACTTACTGCAAGGAATTTTATAGAATTGGAGGAACATAAATGGAGAACAACTTTATAGACGGTAGGGAAATGCTCATGAATAAAGGATCTCAATGGTCTTTTGTTTTTGGCTCCTCCATCAGTTTTCATTATGTATATGCAGTCATATTTTATACTAAGTGACTGAAAGTGCCATAACTATAAGTATACAACGTTCTATATTGTATGTATATATCACTTATTATATATTTAGTCTCACACGCTCCACTTACCTAATCACACTACTATTCTCACTCTTCCCAGTTGTTTCCTCTTCTTCCCCGCTGTCATCTTCCTCACTATCAGACACATAAAATAAGTCATATAAATAATATATAATCTACTTTGACATCCAGAGGACAGAGGGTTATATGAAGACTGGGGTAGTATAGTTAACCCCTTATTGAGGGCGCACTATCTCTGTATGACGCAGGCTCAAGAGTTGAGTCTGCTCCCTGCAGTGTCGGTGATGACTGTTACATAGCTGGCACCCAACAGTAACTGATGCAATAGGAGCTAGTCAAGATTACATTAGTTGAACCCTTTAAATGCTGTCACTTTGTATGCCGGTCAGCTCCCCACGCAAGGCGATTGTAGGGTGCCTATTGGCTGCCATTGCAGCTAGGGGTCTGCTGGAGGCCTCCACTTTTGCCATATGTTATCTCCTACGACGACCAGCCTGAATCTTCTGTACCCATAACAAGTCATTCATCAGTTACTATTAATCATCTACAATCATATCCAGCCAATAATATCTATATATCTCACTATCTCTCTACTTATATTCCGATGTTATCCTCTCTGCTGTTCTCCGCTGCTATCTCTACCACTTTATTAATGATGTTATCTTTTCTTTCCCCTTCCTCTCTACTGAACACATAATATAACACTTTATCAATGAGGGTCAATGAGGGTCCATGCATAGCAATCATGGTGCATTTTTTGCAATGATTTCCCAAAATCATTGCAAAACTGCATTGTTTTTACTGTGATTTTGGAAAAACCTGGTAAGAAATATACTGTGATCGAAGCAATTAACACATCGAAGTGAAGATAACTACACCATTCATGAATAGGGGAGATTTTACTGTTGAATTTAGAATTTTACAGGAGAGAGTTCTGCACAGCCCCAGTAGGTGGCGCTACTAAGCCTAAGAGCACTGCGGATTGTACAGTAAATAGTAGTACAGATCAGCGTAAATATGACATCACCCTGGTCAGTATCCGCAGTCAGGAGTTAGGATGTAAAATGGAAAACTACAGCAGCCTTCTCCTTCTATGGCAGTGGGGCAAAGGGGCTGCACGAATACAAAACCTAAGTCTGATGCTGAGTTACTTCTTACTGACAAGCCGGGAGTCTGGGTAGCCAAGGGGTCCAATGTCAGGAGGGTACGCCATAAACAGAGGGAAGAGATGAAGGCATAGTCAGGTGATGGTCCGAGGTCAAAATACCAGGAAGATAGCGGATCAAAGCAAAAGGGGTAATACAAATAGGTAGTCAATAGGTCCAGGGTCCGTCAACAAAGTATCAGAAAGTCAGAATGCTGAGAACAAAGCACAGAGGAACAAGTCTCACAGAGCTGGAAGCTACGACTGGCAGATATCTGGGCCAACAGCTCAGTTAAGTAGCTAAGTAATCACTGGAACAGGGAACACCTGGAGGGAGCTCAGCACCACCCAGACTCAGATTCGATGGCCGAGCTGTCAACAAAACCCAGACAATTCAGCACGACACTGCACCAGATGGGACGACTGAGCTGTCAATCACTGAGTCCAAAATATACTGAACGGTGACAGTGTGACACTAAGTCAGTCACTGCAAGCCTTAGGTGATTCAATGGCTGCACCTGGGCAGAGAATAGAAATAAATGGCCTCCTTAGTGTCCACTTGTCACTTGTTCATTTCTTAGCGCTCTTCTGTGCCATTTGGGTGCTATAGGAGCTATAAATTGGAAATGGGCATCCAGTAGACACTGAACAGAATGATACTAAAGGGGCAAACGTGGACTTAGGAGACATTGAATTCAATGGCCATTTTTCATTTCTTGTCCCTTTTATGCCATTTTCTTCGTGATCTACTTTCTGACATATATTTACTAGTGTTGAGCCACCCCCGTAGTGTTCGAGTTCGGTTCGGTTCGTCGAACACCCGTGTGTTTGCCGAACTGTTCGTCGAACTGTTCGTCAAACACCTTCGAACACCGTTAAAACCAATGGCAGGCAAACAAAAACACATAGAAACACATAGAAAACACCTTCAAAGGTGTCCAAAAGCTGACAAACTGCTCAGAAGACACAACTAACACATGGAAAAGTGACAAGTACATATAGTCATGAGAAAAGAAAAGAGGTGGAGGAGTAAAAGGAGGGGGAGACACAGATATAGGCATGTCATGCCCTTCTAAAATCCAAAAAGTGAGAAGCCGACACGTTCAGTCCGCTCCTGCCCGTGCCACCTCCGTGTCGCCGGGTTTGTGCCAGAGCCGCGGTGAACCCTGACGGCCAGCCCCCCTCTCCCAATACTGGTGCCTGTCCGCTGGTGGGTCGAGCGAGCCCCCCTGTGGTGGAGGCAGCTCTAAGCTTTTTAATTTAAATTGTCTCTCTAATTTGAATAAATACACTTTAAATCCATTTACAAGGATCTATTGGAGGGCAAGTCTCATGCCAGCAGCCGCGTAATTCCAGCTCCAGTAGCGTCCACTAAAGCTGCTGCAGTTAAAAAGCTTTTATAAGGATCGAGCTCGGCTGTCCACCGCAAGGCATCCTACTGCCAGTCCCAGCCCCTATGCCTTGGGGTGCCTCCTGATGCTCTTCACTGAGTATCCCGTGGTCCCGAAGCATTTCCTTTGAAAAAATTAAGTGTCCAAGCTACAGGTGGTGTAGCTTGCTTAACAGCCGGGATAATCCGCTGACTAGCAGACACTGCTACTAGGCACAAAGTATTTCCTGGGCTAGATGCAGTTAAAAATTTGTAATTAGATACTCTCGTTGGATGCTGAGAAAGCATTCCATAGAGTCTCCTGGCACGCCATATATGATTCTCTTAAAAAGCTTGGGGTAGGGGTTTAGGGGACCCTTTTATAGCCAAAATCACGGCCCTGTATCGCAATACATCACCTAGGCTGAAGATAAATGGAACTGTAGCACCCTGAGGGCTCGGTTGCTACAGAGGTATTGCACCTCACCCAGAGGTGTGATATCTCACTCTCAGGTAAGGATGGAGTGTGGATCAGGACCCGACACCTGCATGCATTACACCACATTGCCGTGGGGCAGGGCGACCAATATGCCCCTGAGATGGGCACGACAGTCCCTGTCCCTGGCTGGAGTGGGGGGAGGGAACACTGAGGAAGGGGAACCCTGTAGTGCAGGAGCAGGGAGGAAGCAGTTCCTGGGTGCATTGAGAAGGGAGTATAAAAGGTGGGCACCATCTTAGTTCAGTGCAGAGAAGTCTGAGCAGAAGTGGCAGGGAGCAGGGGCTCTGCATGAGCTCTGCTCCGGAGGCGGGCCTAGTAACAGAGGTCCAGGCCTGGAAGAGGGAGAAGGAAGGAAGAGGAGCGGAGAAGGCTCCAGGAACGAGGAACGAAGGGATCCCAGGGGTGCGGATGGGCGAGTCGCCACCGCACGCCCGAATCCACCTGCATGGAGGGGTCAGGCCAAAGGGGGAGACCGGTCCCCGAAACTAGTGGAGGCAGGAAACGACCCTCAGCTAGAAACCGGAGGCTGTGACATTTTATGTGGCGCAGCCCCTCGCTACACCCGCTAGGAGGGCACCACATAGGGTCAGGGAAACTGGCGCCAAGTTTACCAAGAGGAGGCCCGAGGCAGCCGGACAGAAGGGTTGGTAAGAAAGGCCAGACAAAGGACACACAAAGGGGGTCCTGTGAAGCGCTCCAAAGTTATCTGGGAGTTGTCTGAGCCCCTCACCTGGTGAGCACAGTACGACGTGGGCAGCCGTTACCTGCAGACGTGGTCTGGATAATAAGAACTGTGAGTAAAGGCCCTGGACTGCATCACTGACTCCGTGTCGTTACTGCTGCTGGCCTGCACCATCACCCCCATCCTCCGCATACACTGCCCTGAGGCTATACTCCTCCCGTGGGGAGTTATGCTACGCTCTGCTGCACCCACAACACCAGCCTCAGCGGTCTGCCCTGCAGCAGCGGTTCACTCTGACCGCAATCCACGGGTGGCGTAGTCGGACATTTAAACATCAAAACCACATAAATAGTTCCGCCACTGGTTTGACCACCCTGAGCCACGGAACCGGGTCGCCGCCACGAAGACTACAACCACCAGCATCCACCAAAAAGGGTCCAGCTCCGGGTGTCCCAAGGCCCAGGGGGTGCATCAGAACATTTTCATCACCTTTCACAATCACCAATGGGACAAGGCAGGGATGTCCTCTGTCCCCTCTCTTATACATCCTAGTGACGGAGCACCTGCTCTCATCAATTCGCCATAACCCCAATATTAGGTGGATTGAGGTGGGAGGCACCGAGTACAAGTGCTCTCTATTTGCTGATGATGTACTAGTATATATCACTCAATCACATATATCCATCCATGCTGTTATGGCTGAAATAGATCACTTTGTTACATGGTAAAATTTTAAAATCAATGCAGCGAAGTCTGAGGCCCTCGATGTCTCCCTCCCCAAATCCATATAGGATTCCATCCAGTCCAACTTTCCCTTTGCCTGGCCCTCACAGGGTATCAAATACTTAGGAATTCCTATTCATAGAGACCTCTCCCATCTATGTTATCTTAATTTTGGGCCCTTTATTGAACAACTCCATACAGACCACGGTTGGCAAGTTAGAACTGTAAGATTCACTACGTGAACCACTGGTGTTTTGTGGAAAAGCACATGTACACTGTGTTCCAAATTATTATGCAAAAAGTGTTTAGGAGTGATAAGGGAAGAATTTGTTTGTTTGTCAGTTAAACTCATTGATGGTGATGTGTGTCAGGGCTCTTTATATCACTGTAAGCAATTGCAGACACCTGTGCTAATTAGTTTGGCAGGTGTGTCCAATGAAAGGCAAGACTACTTAAGAAGGCTGTCTCACATTATTAAGCAGCCTACATTTTCTGCCAAAATGGGAAAGAAAAAGGATGTGTCGGCTGCTGAGAAGCAACAAATTGTGGAGTGTTTAGGTCAAGGCATGACTACAATCAACATTGTGCGATGATCAGGATGAAGTGTCTTGGCAATCAAGAAGTATGTAGCTGATTCACAGTACACACGTGTGCGTGCTGATAAGGGCAAATTGAGGACTCTTTCCTACAGGCAATTACGTCAGGTTAAAAGAGCAGCGTCAAAAAAGCCTTGTCATAGCAGCAGACAAGTTTTTGAAGCTGCTGGTGCCTCCAACGTCCCCCAAACAACAAGATGCAGGGTCCTTCAGAGGTTTGCAGCTGTGCATATGCCATCCTGTCGACCTCCTCTATCCACTTCACACAAGCAGAAACGGCTCCAGTGGGCCAAACATTACATGAAGACTGATATCAAAACTGTTTTGTTCACGGATGAGTGCCGTGCAGCGCTCGATGGTCCAGATGGATGGAGTGGAGGATGGCTGGTTGATGGACACCCCACGCAAACACGGCTACAGCGCCAACAAGGAGGAGGTGGAGTAATGTTTTGGGCTGGAATCATGGGGAGAGAGATTGTCGGCCCCTTTAGGATCCCTGAAGGCGCTAAAGATGAACTCCATAATGTATGTGGATTTTCTCAAACAGCACTTCCTGCCATGGTTCAAGAAGAAGAACCATGTATTTCACAGCAAGATCATTTTTTTGCATGATAATGCACCATCTCATGCTGCACATAAAACATCTGCATCTCTGGCTGATATGGGCATAAAAGGGGACAAACTTATGGTGTGACCCCCATGCTCCCCTGACCTCTACCCCATTCAGAACCTCTGGAGCATCATCAAAAGGAGTGTCTATGATGGCGGGAGGCAGTTCACATCTAAGCAACAGCTCTGGGAGGGTATTCTGTCCTCATGCAAAACAATTGAAGCAGAAACCATCCAAAACCTGACAAATTCAATGGACGAGAGAGTTCAGAAGCTCCTTTCGAACAAGGGGTCCTATGTGAAAATGTAACATCACCTAGAATAAAGTTTTGAGTTGAAAACTGTTTGATTTCAGTTTCTAATAACCTGCTAATGCTTATAATTTCAAAAATGACCATTTTTTTGGTCTTTATTAAAATGAAAAGGTTGATCGAAAAGTTTGGGGGATCTAAGAGTGTGGCAACCCAGTAGTCATGATTACTTCGAATTCTGACAATATGAGGGTCATGTTGCAGGTAGTGCAGCAAGAAGGCACTTATGTGTCTTGCGCATCTCGGAGCCCCAAAATTATTTTCCGGGCTAGATGCAGCTACAAATTATTATTAATTTTAAATCTGGTGGAGCTTAGTATAGATGGGCTAATAGGATCAGTGCTGCACACTGCTACAAAGCCCAAATTATTTTCCAGTCAAGATACAGATAAACATGATTAGTAATTTGAAAGCTTAAAACGGTTGGTAGGGTGATTTTAACCAATCATCAAGCTTTTACTCTCCCCAGGATGACACAGGGGTAGAAAAGTCGTTTTGGATCCATGATTTGTTCATCTTTATGAACGTGAGTCTGTCTACATTATCAGTGGAGAGCCGCGTGCGCTTATCTGTCAGCACACCACCAGCAGCGCTGAACACACGTTCAGACAGAACGCTGGTTGCGGGGCATGACAAGATCTCCAAGGCGTAAGTGGCTAGCTCCGGCCATTTATCCAGATTGGAAGCCCAAAAAGAGCAAGGGTCCAGTGACACAGTCATGGCTTCAATGTTTACTTGGAGATACTCCTGTACCATCGTCTCTAGGCGTTGACTATGTGTCAGACTTCTTGTCTCCTGTGGCCTTGCAAAGGATGGGCTAAAAAAGTGGTGAAATGATTCCGCAAAATTGATGTTACCAGCAGATACTGTGGTTCTGTTACGGTTTGAGTGCTGAACACTTGACGGTCCCACGGTTGGCAAGTTGGAACTGTGAGATTCACTACGTGCACCACTGGTGTTTTGTAGAAAAGCACATGTAAGATTCTGCAACAGTCTCTGCTGATACTCCTGCATGCGTGCATCTCTTTCTATGGCAGGAATAATTTCTGCAAATTTACTTTTGTACCGGGGATCTAACAGTGTGGCAACCCAGTAGTCAGGATTATTTCTAATTCTCACAATTCGAGGGTCATGTTGCAGGTAGTGCAGCAAGAAGGCACTCATGTGTGTTGCGCATCCAGGAGCACCAAGTCCCTGTTGTGTTGGTGGCGAGGTAACAATCATGCTTCCTTCCTCTGTCCTCTCCCCCCAACCTCGCACAACAGAAATGTGATCAAGGTCTCCCTCATCTGATGAGTCTTCCATCAGTTAGTCCTCCACTTCTTCCTGGGCTCCTGCACCTTCCTCACTAGTTTGGCTGCTACCATGCGCCCTGGTAAAACCATCTCCCCCACCCTCACATGCCTGCCGCCTTGGTGCTGCCGACCGTCTGGACCTTGCAGATGTTAGCCCTTCCGCATACAACTCCTCCTCCTCTACTTCCTCCACCTCCTCTTGTGCCACCACCTGACTCCGAATTCTGTTTAACATGTGCTCCAGCATGTAAATCACCGGAATAGTCATGCTGATAATGGCATCGTCAGCACTAAACATCTTCGTCGCCATTTCAAAACTGTGCAGAAGGGTGCATAGGTCCCTGATCTGAGACCACTCCTCCAGCGTGATTTGCCCCACCTCCGGATCTCGTTGGCCCAGGCTATACGTCAGAACGTATTGCACCAGGGCTTGTCGGTGCTGCCACAGTCGCTGCAACATGTGCAGAGTTGAATTCCACCGGGTAGGCACATCGCATTTTAGCCGGTGAAGTGGCAGGCCCAACGACTTCTGTAGAGATGTAAGTCGCTGAGCTGCGGGATGCGAACGGCGGAAGTGAGCACACAGCGACCGTGCCCTCTGCAGAAGGCCATCTAGTCTGGGATAGTGGGCTAAAAATTGCTGGACAACCAGGTTCAACACGTGAGCCATACAAGGCACGTGTGTGACATTGCCCCGGCGAAGGGCCGCACCCAGGTTTGCAGCATTGTCGCACACGGCCTTCCCTGGTTTCAGGTCCAGTGGAGACAACCATTCATGAAATTGGTTCTCCAGAGCTGACCACAACTCCTCAGCTGTGTGACTCACATTTCCCAGACATTTCAAAGTAAAAACCGCCTGATGACGTTGAGCCCTACTGCCAGCATAGTAAGGAGGTGTGCAGGATCCCTTCTGCGCAGTTAGAAAGCTTGTGGCATGACAAGACAGGCTTTGGGTGCAGGTGGAAGACCGAGAGGAGGTTGAGGAGGCAGAAGCAGTGGAGGAACTTTGACATAAAGAGGATTGACGCACAACTCGTGGGGACGGCAAGACTTGGACAGCAGCCCCTTGTCCTGCTGTCACCATAGTTACCCAGTGCCCAGTCAGCGACATGTAACGCCCCTGTCCATGCCTACTCGTCCAAGTGTCTGTGGTGAAATGCACCCTGTCACACACAGAGTTTCTCAAAGAAGCGGTGATGTTGTGTGCGACATGCCGGTGGAGCGCAGGCACACCTTTCTTTGAGAAGTAGTGCCGACTGGGCATCTGGTACTGGGGCACTGCGACGGACATAAGGTCTCGAAAATCCTCTGTGTCCACCAGGCGGAAAGGCAGCATTTCTGTAGCCAAGAACTTGCAGATGGTGAAATTCAACCTCTTAGCTTTCTCATGGCTAGGAGGAAATGGTCTTTTACTTGTCCACATCTGAGGGACCGAGGGCTGGCTATTGTGCTTAGACGGGGTTGATAAGGGTGTCCCCGGCAAACTGCCGGTCTGTGAGGAAGATGCAGGCGGACATGTTAGGTTGCCTTGATCCAAAGGTGGTGCTATCGATGTCGGACAGCGCTCAACACCAGCTGGTGTTACCACCTCCAAAGAAAATGATGACCTGCCAATCACGCTGGCTGTTGCGGGTAAAGAGATGGCAGGTCTGCGCCCCAAAACAGGTGTGACTGCTGTCCCCCCAGTCACAGAGGATGAAGAGGCCGCGGATGCACAAGATATGGCAGACGGTGGTTGGCCCGGCCGGCTAGGCCGCATTGTAGCACACTGAGCTTCCCACTGCAACTTATGCTTCATGTCCATGTGCCGGTTCATGCATGAAGTACTCAAACTATGTATTTTTTGGCCTCTACTTAGCTTTTGCTGACAAATGTTACAGATAACACGAGTTGGGTCATCTTTATCGATCTGAAAAAATGCCCAGGCTATGCAAGGCTTAGCACCCATGCGACCTGAAGAGCCACCACGACTTGTGGTGAGAGGCAGAGTTGTGTTTGAGGATGCAGTTGTTGACGTGCTTCCAGTACTACGTCTCTGTCCAGGAAGGCGCAACCTGACCTCGTCGTCACTAGCATCTTCCTCCACCTCCTCTGCTGACCTCATCTCTTGGCTGACTGTGGGTTGACAGTAAGTGGGATCTCCAACCTCATCATCATCACCCTGTGCGTTATCACACCCGTCGTCCTCAGAGCCAACCTGTTCCTACCCTGACAAAAAACTAAAGTTGTCGCTCCAATCAGGTATTTGAGTCTCATCATCGTCTTCCTCATTGTCTCCACCAACAGGAGTTACAGTTTGGGAATGAGGGTCTACATTATGGTCAGAACCTTCTGCGTCTGGTCCTGGATCCGACTCATAAAGATTCTGGGCATCAGTGCAGATCATTTCCTCGTCTGGATTCACAGAAGCGCTGGAGTCGACCTCTGATTCCCAGGCTATAGTATGAGTAAACAGCTCTGCAGACTCAACCATCTGTTCTACCTCATACTCAGACGGGCAGCTGGAGATTTGGGAGCTGTGAGGAAGCAAGTGCGATTGGGGTGACACCTTTGAGGACTGGAGTATTTGTGATGTTGAAGTTGATGTGGAGGAGAGCCCACTTAAAGGAGCACTTGATATCCGTTGAAGCACCTGCTGTTTTTGTGCCTCATCTGGAATTTGTAGCGATTGGCGTGGCCGTAAGAAAGGGATCTTATCACATTGTCCGCTAAAAGAAGTAGACATTTTAGTTTGGCTGGAAGATGGTCTTTCTTCTGCAGATGTTACTGTTGCTTTAACACCTACCCCACGGACACAACCTTTTTTCCCCTTCCCAACACGCCTATTCCCCTTTCCACCAGCAGCAGGCCTTTTTCCACTCATTTTGGTGGTTAACTAATTCACAACTCTGGAGTTGTTTGCACAAAAAAACAATGGATGGGAACCGAGCAGAACTGAGTGGCCAAACTGTGGTATTAGGCCAAAACTATTGGCTGGGTTAGATGCAGAAAAAAATTATATTCAATTTGCAACCTGATGGAGGTCAGTATAGATGGACTAATTAGAGAAAGTCCCACACACAGCTAGAAGCCCAAATATTTTTTCAGAGGTAGATGCAGAAAAAAATTATATTCAGTTTGCAACCTGATGGAGGTCAGTATAGATGGACTAATAGAACAAGTCCCACACACAGCTAGAAGCCCAAATATTTTTTCAGAGGTAGATGCAGATAAAAATTATTTTTAATTTGCAACCTGATGGAGGTCAGTATAGATGGACTAATAGAGAAAGTCCCACACACTGCTAGAAGGCCAAATATTATTTCAGAGCTAGATGCAGACAAAAAATTATTTTCAGTTTGCAACCTGATGGAGGTCAGTATAGATGGACTAATAGAACAAGTCCCACACACAGCTAGAAGCCCAAATATTTTTTCAGAGGTAGATGCAGAAAAAAATTATATTCAGTTTGCAACCTGATGGAGGTCAGTATAGATGGACTAATAGAGAAAGTCCCACACACTGCTAGAAGGCCAAATATTTTTTCAGAGCTAGATGCAGACAAAAAATTATTTTTAATTTGCAACCTGATGGAGGTCAGTATAGATGGACTAATAGAGAAAGTCCCACACACTGCTAGAAGGCCAAATATTTTTTCAGAGCTAGATGCAGATAAAAATTATTTTTAATTTGCAACCTGATGGAGGTCAGTATAGATGGACTAATAGAACAAGTCCCACACACAGCTAGAAGCCCAAATATTTTTTCAGAGGTAGATGCAGATAAAAATTATTTTTAATTTGCAACCTGATGGAGGTCAGTATAGATGGACTAATAGAACAAGTCCCACACACAGCTAGAAGCCCAAATATTTTTTCAGAGGTAGATGCAGAAAAAAATTATATTCAGTTTGCAACCTGATGGAGGTCTGTATAGATGGATTAATAGAACAAGTCCCACACACAGCTAGAAGCCCAATATTTTTTCAGAGGTAGATGCAGAAAAAAAATATATTCAGTTTGCAACCTGATGGAGGTCAGTATAGATGGACTAATAGAGAGAGTCCCACACACTGCTAGAAGGCCAAATATTTTTTCAGAGCTAGATGCAGACAAAAGATTATTTTTAATTTGCAACCTGATGGAGGTCAGTATAGATGGACTAATAGAGAAAGTCCCACACACAGCTAGAAGCCCAAATATTTTTTCAGAGCTAGATGCAGAAAAAAATTATATTCAGTTTGCAACCTGATGGAGGTCTGTATAGATGGATTAATAGAACAAGTCCCACACACAGCTAGAAGCCCAATATTTTTTCAGAGGTAGATGCAGAAAAAATATATATTCAGTTTGCAACCTGATGGAGGTCAGTATAGATGGACTAATAGAGAAAGTCCCACACACTGCTAGAAGGCCAAATATTTTTTCAGAGCTAGATGCAGACAAAAAATTATTTTTAATTTGCAACCTGATGGAGGTCAGTATAGATGGACTAATAGAACAAGTCCCACACACAGCTAGAAGCCCAAATATTTTTTCAGAGGTAGATGCAGATAAAAATTATTTTTAATTTGCAACCTGATGGAGGTCAGTATAGATGGACTAATAGAACAAGTCCCACACACAGCTAGAAGCCCAAATATTTTTTCAGAGGTAGATGCAGAAAAAAATTATATTCAGTTTGCAACCTGATGGAGGTCTGTATAGATGGATTAATAGAACAAGTCCCACACACAGCTAGAAGCCCAATATTTTTTCAGAGGTAGATGCAGAAAAAAAATATATTCAGTTTGCAACCTGATGGAGGTCAGTATAGATGGACTAATAGAGAGAGTCCCACACACTGCTAGAAGGCCAAATATTTTTTCAGAGCTAGATGCAGACAAAAGATTATTTTTAATTTGCAACCTGATGGAGGTCAGTATAGATGGACTAATAGAGAAAGTCCCACACACAGCTAGAAGCCCAAATATTTTTTCAGAGGTAGATGCAGAAAAAAATTATATTCAGTTTGCAACCTGATGGAGGTCTGTATAGATGGATTAATAGAACAAGTCCCACACACAGCTAGAAGCCCAATATTTTTTCAGAGGTAGATGCAGAAAAAAAATATATTCAGTTTGCAACCTGATGGAGGTCAGTATAGATGGACTAATAGAGAAAGTCCCACACACTGCTAGAAGGCCAAATATTTTTTCAGAGCTAGATGCAGACAAAAAATTATTTTTAATTTGCAACCTGATGGAGGTCAGTATAGATGGACTAATAGAACAAGTCCCACACACTGCTAGAAGCCCAAATATTTTTTCAGAGCTAGATGCAGAAAAAAATTATATTCAATTTGCAACCTGATGGAGGTCAGTATAGATGGACTAATAGAATGATGCTATGCCCAAAAGATTTTACTTCACTAGGTGCAGTAAAAAAATTGGTATTCTATACACAGGTGGTATATCTTGCAACACAGATAGGCTACTCCACTGACTAACACACTCTGCAATAGGCCAAAAAGGATTAGCTTTGCTAGATTCAGCCAAATGCTGTGAAAAAAACTTGCACAGCACTGGCACAGACCTGCCTGGCAAAAACTGATAGGAACTGATGTAACCTAGTCCTGAAAAGGACTCCAATTACAATTAGTCTTTACTCCCAACCTATCTATTTAAGAGCACAGACCTGCCTGATAAAAGTCGTAGGAAATGCTGTAACCTAGTCCTTAAAAGGACTGCAATCACAACTATTCCCTACTCCCAAGCTATCTGTAGATTTGTGCGAAAATTGGCTTGAAATTAACAAGGTATAGCGCACACAGCAACAGCGGTGCCGTCTAACACGCAGCTGCAGCAGTGAGAAAATGGTGGCGACGGGGAAAATGGCTTGGTCTTATAGGGCAAGGACATGTGACATACACTGCCAATGACACATGCCCTTGCTTGTGTGAAAAAAGCACTTCGCTCCGTGTGTGCGCTGCTGATAGGCTGACAGATTGCACCTCCCCACTGTAAATGCGGGAAAGAGAAAAAAAAATGGAGATCTTCATTGTTCCTGCAGAGATCCATCCCCTGCCCCTCCCCCCACCCTGCTGTACACTCAAACTGCGTATTAACATTAATTTTCATCATTACTGAGAAAAAATCCAGTTATGATTTTGGTGCATGAACAGTTATCGAACATAACCTCGAACAGCCGAATTTTTCTCAAATCGTTCGTGTTCGCCGAACGGCTCGAACACCGCCCAAAACAGCTCGAATTTGAGATTGGCGAACAGTTCGAGAAGAACAACGCTCATCTCTAATATTTACCCCTTTAGACAGACAAGTGCAGGGCGTGGGGCAGTAATTATGTAATGGGAACCAATGTGTCATGGGGATTAAATGAACAATGGATTAACCCTTAAAACATGATAATTCTCTGCTTCTGTTCTGAACAGAAAAGTGTTAGAAATTCTTTTAAAGTAGCTTCTCACACAGATCTAAAAATATATACTATTTTTTTCCAGGATTTCCCCAGTCCTGGTCTATGGGTTCCATTAATGCAGCAATGAAAGTTCTAATAACTTACTTGATGGATTCCGTGCTCGCCCAGGCTGTTTTTATTTTTTTTGGCCTATAAAAATGGAGCTTTTGTTAGAAACAGTGTGTACTTAAGAAACCTACAGAAAATAACACCTATATAGTGTATCTATAATGCCATAACAAATTATAGCATTCAGGGCCATAACTATATGGAGTAATTAGGAAAAAAATTGTTTTATGGCATCCGAGATGAATATTTACATATACAGTAGCTCTAGGGAGTGTAGAGCGAGCAGTCACATTGGGACCCCCTCATCTGCCACATATATATTCATCTCTGTTACATATGGTTTATGGTAGTTGAGGGGCCCTGTTACATATTTTGTATTAGGGCCCAAGATGTTGAAGTTACATCTCCGATTGCATCTGTGTCTCATAGTTTAAAGAAACTGAGGACTACAAACAATGAAAGTCGTGGACCATGATTGCACCAGTTACTTACGGCAATGACTCTTCATTAGGCCCTCCGATGTTTCTATTGGACTCAACGTGCCTGAAATGAAAAAAATTCAGCTCTGGTTAGAAGAATTGATGCTTAGGAAGCCAATGGATAAAGTTATCTGCCGTGATGTGCACAAAGGCTGTGCACTCTCTCACCGGCAGTAAAACAGAGCGCACTGTCAGTGCACATTGTAAGACGAATTCCTAGCTTGCAGAGACCAGCACCGCCTCTGTAATTAACGTAACTTGTGGGGGCCGATGCTTGTTTCTGCAAGCTGGGTATTCATCTTACAAGGTGAACTGACAGCGCACAGTGCACATCGTGCAGGGGCTAGTCCAGCCCCTGAAATGAAGGTCACTGTTGCTGCTTCATTTCAGGGAGAGGGCAGAGGAAGTGACCTCAGCTTCTGCCCCCTGATGGTGTTTTGTTTGAGTGTCCCAGCATGCACTGGGATTTGCAAATGAAGCGTCATCAAAAAGGAAGTAACAAAAAAAATATCTCACATGCCTGCAAAGAATTTTATAGAATGGAGGTACAGAAAGGGAGAATAACTTTATAGACGGTTCGGAAATGCTCATGAATTCAGAATTTGATGTTTTATACCATGAGGCTAAAAATGCCATAACTATAAGTGTATAATGTTCTATGTTGTATGTATTTATCACCCATTATATATTTAGTCTCAGACCCTCCACTTACCTTCTCATAGTCCAATTTTCACTCTCCCAAGTTGGTTCCTCCTGTTCTTCCTCATTCTCATCTTCCTCACTATTGAACATATAAAATAAGTCATATAAATCATATATAATCTACATTGACATCCAAATAAGACTGAGTTATATGAAGACTGGGGTAGTATATCCTGAATGAAGAGTCCCGGCTAACCACTTTTTGGGGGCGCACAGTCTCTGTATGGCGCGGGCTCAAGAGTTGAGTCTGCTCCCTGCAGCGCCACTGATGGCTCTGTTACATAGCTGGCACCCAACAGTAACTGATGTAATTGGAGCTAGCTGTGATCGCATTAGTTTAACCCTTTAAATGCTGCTGTGAAGTATGACAGCAGTATTAGAAAGGGGATTTAACTTGTCAGCTGTCACTTTGTATGCCGGTCAGCTCCCCATGCAGTCGATTGTAGGGTGCCGAGAGGTTGACATTGCAGCTAGGGGGTCTACTGGAGGTCTCCACATCTGCCTACAAAGCCCAGCCTGAACCTTCTGTACCCATAACAAGTCATTCATCAGTTACTATTAATCATCTACAATCATATCCAGCTAATAATATCCATATATCTCACTATCTCTCTACTTACATTCCGATGTTATACTCTCTGCTGTTCTCCGCTTTAATCTCTACTACTTTATTAATGATGTTATCTTCCTCTTCCTCTCTACTGGATACATAACATAACTCTTTATAAGTGAGGGTCAAAGGGGGTCCACACATTGCAATCATGGTGCATTTTTTTAAATGGTTTCCCAAAGTCATTGCAAAACTGTGATTTTGGGAAAACCTGAGACAGCAATAAAAGTTCTGATAACTTACCTGATGGATTCCATGCTCGCCCAGGCTTTTATTGGTGTAATTGGCCTATAAAAATGTAGCTTTTGTTAGAAACAGTGATACTTAAGAAACCTACAGAAAATATCATCTATATAGTTTATCTATAAAAATGATAGCATTCAGGGTAAAACTATATGGAGTATTAGGAAAAAATCTAGTTTTATGGTATCTAAGATGAACATTTACATATAGCTATAGAGTGTAGAGCGAGCAGTCGCATTGTAACCCCCTCATCTGCCACATATATATTCATCACTGTTACAAATGGTTTATGGTAGTTGAGGGGCCCTGTTACATATTTTGTATTGGGGTCCAAGAAGTTCAAGTAACATCTACGATTGCATCTACGTCTCATAGTGAAAAGAAGCTGAGGACTACAAACAGTGAAAGTCGTGTACCAGTTACTTACGGCAGTGACTCTTCGTTAGGCCCTCCGATGTTTCTATGGGACTCCATGTGCCTGAAATGAAAAAAGTACAGCTCTGGTTAGAAGAAGTGATGCTTAGGAAGCCTATGGATAAAGTTATCTGCCATGATAAGGCAGTGCACTCTCTTTCCGGCAACGTAGCAGAGCGCACTGTCAGTAGTGCGCATTGTAAGATGAATTCCCAGCATGCAAAGACCATCGTCGCCTCTGCAATTGACGTAACTTCTGGGAGCCTCTGAAAGCCGGGTATTGGTCTTACAAGGTGAACTGACAGTCGCTCTGATCTGTCTCCAGGCTCATTACTGCTGATGTGAGCCAGCAGTAAAGCACACTGTTTTTATGCACAGTGCACATCGTGCAGGGACTAGCCCAACCCCTGAAATGAAGGTCAATGCTGTCGCTTTGTTTCAGGGAGAGGACAGAGGCAGTGACCGCAGCTTCTGTCCGCTAATGACGCTTTGTTTGAGAATCCCAGCATGCACTGGGATTTTCAAATGAAGCGTCGTCAAAAAGGAAGTAGGAAAAAGAAAGAAAAGCAGTTAAATAGTGTTGTTAGGGAAGGATAGGGAATTTTAAATTAAAGTATATTAGAAAATAGCTTAGATTATGGCATTAAATAGATCGGGATTTAGAATGAAAATCACTTTTTATTTCGGACCACCCCTTTAACACCTTGGCTAATATAAACAATAAAGAAATATCTATATAACCTGCCTCTCAGATAACAGCATGGACATCACCTCCAGAATCTATATAGCTCTACGTTCACATAGGTTGTACTGCACAGTAGGATTATCCTTTAATCTAGGGCTCCAAGACAATATTTGGTCACTCAGGAGTCCGGGTAAATTTTTGGTGTTACTGTAATTTGTTCATGACCTCATTGTTATCCTACAGGGGAAAGGGATGAGCAACAGTATGAAGAATTAAATGGGGTCTAAATTCTTTATTATTGAAAGCAATTGTATCCTTCATATGGAAACATTGTAAATGCCCATGAGTGAGAGCGGTAAGGCCATGATGCCATCACTATGGAGTCCCCCCCTTATTGGGACACATACTACTCCTATAGGAATGTGGTAGGAAGATAAATACCTGAATGTTCTCTTGGTGTTCTCTATAGTCTCAATCAATCTGTTATAGAAAAAGCCACGAAAAAGACAATGAATAATATTACACACATACATTTACCAAAATGGTAGGAAGATAAATGACACTATTAAGCCTTAATAAAACCAATGTATTATTACAGGGAGAATATGGGAGAATCAATAATCCCAGTAATATCAGATACATATATCCCATCCGGATATTCCTCCTCCTCCACTGCTGGCTTCATCCTATTAAAGCGTCAGGGTATGTGCCCACGATGCAGATTTGAAGCAGATTTTACATGCGTTTTTCCAGCGTTTTTACATGCGTTTATGCATGTGATTTTGAGCATCACTTTTAAAAGGGCTTGACAAGTTGGTCACACAATATAAATCCATGCAACTGGAAAAAAAAACCCTTATACTCACCTCTCTGGCGGCCCTCGGTTTCCTTTGCCGGCGATCCTCTCTCCTCGGCGGCCCGCGGTGTACTGGCAGGACCTGCGGTGACATCATTTAGTCAGCTGATGGTCATGCGACCACTGACGTCAGCGGTCAGCTGATGGTCGCGTGACCATCAGCTGACTAAACCGCAGGTCCTGCCAGTACACCGTGGGCCGCTGAGGAGAGAGGATCGCCGGCGAAGGAGACCGAGGGCCGCCGGAGAGGTGAGTATGAATATTTTTTTTTATTTTTTACTTTATAATTCTTTTTTTTACTTGCAGGTACGATGGTACCCGGGTCAGATGAGAGTCTCCTCTTCTCCCAACCCGGGTACCATCCGCGCATTGAACCGCATAATATCTTCATGTATACATGCGGATGTTATGCGGTTCAATGCAAGTCAATGGGCGCGGTTTCGCCAGAAAATTGCGCCCAAATTGGTTGTGATACGGATTTTTCTGCAATGAAAATCCGCAGCGGATATTTCCGCAGCATGTCCACAGCAAATGCAGATTAGCATTGGGAATCATGGCAGACGTCTTAACAAGTGATTTTAATGTGTTTCCACAGCAGAATTGCCACCGCCGAAACGCATTAAATCTGCATCGTGGGCACACAGCCTCAGGAAGACAATGAGAATTGTTGGTATCTGCTCCAGAGCTGATAACAGGAGATCATCAATGGTCACTAGAGGGTTTGTATAATCAGATATAGACAGTAGTTATAGAATAGAGACCCCAATTTATAACATAATTATCAATATTACAGTAGCCAAAACTCGGACACTTAGGCCAGTAGTGTCTCCGCAAACCAACATGGCAAGCCCTCCAAATATAACCCCAAACACCGGACTTTTGGTGGAGTTTGCCCTTTTTACACTTTCTTTTGCATACTATGATAACTAAATCTGTTGGGCCTCGCCTTTCCCTGCCTTTTGACTAGGCCATACCCACGTTTCTGAAAAGAGTCAGGGCTGGTGTAAAAAAGCTAAAATGTGCTAAGTTGTATTTGGAAGCTCGTGTTACATAAAAATTTACAACTTTTGTGGCAGAGTGTTCGATGAATTCCCCCTATGAATGAACTTCCAAACCTGTGGATTCTATAAATCTGCCATACCTGAACTTGGGCTTCGGGAAGAGTCAGATGGTTGTATAACTTGGACGAGGATCGCATCGCAATGCTTGGACTGGCTGACGGCCTTACACCCAAGAGTGATGGCATGTATTTGACGCGCCCCTGGGCCTGTGTCGCGCTGCGCTGCGCATGCGGGAGCTTACCCGGAGCCGGATCTGTGGAGGGTTGTAGTCTCGTGGCGGTGACCCGGTCCGTGCCCAGGGAGTCAAACTAGACGGCAGTCCATTAGTAGTAAATGGTTGATGACTACGCCACCCGTTGAGTGCAGCCAGGGGGCTGCTGCTGCAGGGCAGACCGCTGAGGCCGATGGTGGGATTGTGCAGCGTGATAGTATAACCCCCAACGGGAGGGGTATGGCCTCAGGGCAGCCGACGTGGATGATGGGGGTAGCAGGAACCACTCAGAGACGGTACGGTGTAGTTCAGGGTCTTTACTGGTAACAACAAAAGACCCTCCCGGAGTACTTGCTAGCGGATGGGGCCTGGTCAGTCCTTGAGCAGATGGGATCTCCCCTGGCCAGGCGTAGTTGTAGGCCTCCCAAACTGACTGTACTCTTCTGGCTACCTTGCTAGGAGCTGATGTAAGTAGCCCACGTCCCTGAGTGTACCGTGTGGTGCTCACCCGTATGGCCGGTGACTCGGGGCCTTCTAATGGCTTCCGCTCCACGATGGCGGTGCTGGTCCCACGCGTGTGACCGTGCCTTCGGGCTTCTGGGCCAGAGGACCTGAAATCCCCTGCCTGACGGATTCTGCTGCTGGGCAGGAATTAGTCCCCACAGCCTCGGACTCCGGGTCCGGTAAAAAGTCTTCTTAGTCAGGGCGAACTCTGCAGCTGCCAGCCCCTGATTCCTTGTAACTGCTGTTTCTTCCTATGCTGTCTCTACTTCTTCTCTTCTTCTACTCTTGTTCTGTCTTCTTTCTCACTAACTCTGCCTCAGCCCCGGGTTTATATAGGGGAAGTCCTTCCCCTCCCAAGACTGGGCAGGAGGTGTGGCATGCACAGGATCCCTGACCAAAGGACCTCCCACCTGCTCTCAGACGTAATATCTCTATCACTGTGGCAACCAGACCCCTGGGGTGTCACATATTTCTATGCAGCTGTCACGCTCGGGTCAGGAGAGCTGACAGCCAGCCCGAGCATTGCGATGAGATCTTTGACTCTTCCCTAGGGCTAATGCTCGATGGTAACGCGGAGTCACCTGCCATTCTCCTTACTCACATGGAGCTTCAATGTTTCTCTATGGGAAGAGAACATGCAGGAGATTATGGGTGACATGGAAGGTGGCTCTCCACCATCAAGTGACCCCAGTCTATCAGAGAAATTGTAGATTTAGGATAATTAAGCATTTACCTTATTTTTATCACAATTCTCTCGCTCACAAATAATAAAACCCTAAAACAATAGAAAAAAAAAGAATTATAGTAGACATCAAATTTCACTCCTGTTTTGATATTTGTGAAGGGGGAAGGGGGCAAGGGCCGGTTACTGACACCTCGGCTCATTAACTAAATAAACATTCAGTTTTAAATAAGGGGAAAAAAATCTATAAGGGGGGAGAGACATCCTGATATTACAGGGTTAATATCTACAGATAAAGAGAAAGTTACAGAACATAATAAAAGACGTAAAAAGAGGCTAATATAAGGTTTACTTACACTTCACTGCCATCTGCACCCCTCTAGTGAGTGGCCCCTCGACAGTTATCATGATGTCACTGTGTGATGTCATCATCCCATTCCATGGATCACTAATCACCAGTAACAACAGTAACTGTCCGAAGTGGCAAAAACCTGCAACCAATCCAGTTTACATGAAATGGTCCTTTAAGGGATTGTGAGAGGATTAGAAAAACATAACCACTTTCTTCCAAAAACAGCGCCACACCTGTCCACAGGTTGTTTGTGGTATTGTAACTCAGCTCCATAGAAGTGAATAGAGCTGAGCTGTAACACCGGACACAACCGACAGTTTGTGGTTTTGGAAGAAACAAGACAGAATTTTTCAAATCTTGTACAAGTCCCGTTGGTTCCTTCCCTTATACCAAAACCTTACATAAGAGATATCAATGTAATTATTGAAATATCAAGAAAATAGGTTCTTCATAGAGGAACTCTAGTCCCATTGGAGGTAGAATTCCTAAAAGTAAAGATCGACCCTTTAAAGGGCCTCGTTAAATGACTTAGGATAGAAAACTAAAACAGAAATTTTATTTGCAGACAAGTGTTTTTGGGCTTTTTGCTTCTCATCAGTGTAAAGTTATGTCCTATAGGTGGCACTAGAGCTCCTGTCCTATTCCTCTGAACAAACTACTTGCATATTTAAATTCCTAGAGAAACATTTTATGGCTTATAAGTCTCCCTACACCAACTTGACACTCTCTTCAAGGAGACACTTTACCCCTTCAACCATTTAAATATTATGTAATTGTGATTAAACTGTAATAGATAAAGATTTATGACAGTTATTTCTATATTCCTAATTACACTTCATCTATACATAATGATACCCGTGTATGGATGGTGGATACAAAGACAGAAGGCCGGTGGGTACATGACACAGTTATTACAGAATGAAGGAAATGAGGAGCGAGAGTGAAAGACACAAGGGGTATGATAGGAGATAAATCAGCAGATAATATAAGGCGACTTACACTCCACTAACTGTAAACCCTCAGAGGATTCCGTCCGGCAGTTGCTTATATATCAGCGTCACAACATTCCGTGACCTCATAACCGACAATCACCTACAACCAATGCACTATACATGGAATGGTCTTCTAACCCCTTATGGGCACAACTGGTTTTAGCCTTAAAGAGACAGACCATTTTACTTTATTCATGTTTTTATCATTGCATTGCATTATTTTTTTCTGTAATTTAGTCTTATTTTGCCATGTTCTTTTGTGACATTTTTTTTCTTATTTGGCATTTAGTAAGGAGTGAAATTATCCTCCGAAACACGTTTAGTGAATACTATATCCAACCAAATTTATCCAGCCGTTGAACTACAAGTTACAGCATCTTTGAGTGTACTATTATCCAATTCTAATGCATTAATAAGCATTCTGTATAAACTGTAATACCACGAACTGTAGCATTTTCTTCAAACAGTAGTTTTTAAAAAAAAAATAAAATAAAATATGAAAATTCTAAATTCCCACTTTTCCTGCTATAATAATTCAGAAATAAAAAAAAAAATAAGCATATTTGGTATCGCTGCATCTGGAAAAATCCCTATAAAAATATAAAATTAATAAACTAAAACAGTAAATGCTGTAATGAGAAATAAAACACAAACTTGATTCCATATTCTATGGAAGTCTATGTGGGGGCCATTATATTATATGGAGGGCAATGTGGGCCCATTATATTATATGGAGGGCAATGTGGTTCCATTATATTATATGGAAGGCTATGTGCGCCCATTATACTGTTTGGAGGGATATATTGGGGTCATTATACTGTTTGGTGGGATACATGGGGCCGTTAAACCATGTGGTGGCTATTTTACTGTTTGGAGGGCTATGTGAGGGCCATTATAATGTTTGGAGAGCTTTGTCGGGCCGTTATACTGTTTACGATGGTTAGTGCAGCCCATTATACAATATGGAGGTTTGTGTGGGGTCCATCATACTATGTGGGGTCATCATATTGTATGGAGGGCTGTGTTGGAGTCACGGTTAAGGCATTGTGGCACCCCAGGGGTCTGGTTACCACAGTAATAGCAATATTACGTCTGAGAGCAGGTGGGAGGTCTCCTGGTCAGGAACCCTAAGCATGCAACACTTCCTGCCCAGTCCTGGGAGGGGAAGAACTTCCCCTATATAAACTGGGGCTGAGGCGGGGTTAGAGGAGAAGAAGAGGAGTCCCAGACAGAGACACAGTCTGGTCTGGAGTGGAGCAGATACAGGGAGAGCAAGATCAGGAGCTCTGTGGGAGCAGTGATAAAAGGGGTCAGAGACTGGAAGCTGTAGAGCTCGTCCTGACTGAAGAGATCTCACCGGACACGGAGTCCGAGGCAGTGGGGACTGATCCATACCCAGCAGCAGAAACCGACCGGCAGGGGATTTCAGGTCCTCTGGCCAAGAAACCCGAAGGCACGGTCACACGCAAGGGACCAGCACCGCCGTTGTGGAGCGGAGGCTACCAGAAGGCCCCGAGTCACCGGCCATACGGGTGAGCACCACACGGTACACTCAGGGACGTGGGCTACTTTTACCCGCTTCTAGCAAGGTAGCCAGGGAGAGTACAATAAGTCGGGGAGGCCTACAACTCCGCCTGGCCGGGGGAGATCCTATCTGCTCACAGACTGACCAGGCCCCGATCGCTAGCCAGTACTCCCGGGAGGGTCTACCTTTGCCACCAGTAAAGACCCTGAACTACACCGCACCGTCTCTGAGTGGTTCCTAGTGCCTGCGTGCAATTCTGCTATCCCCATCATCCACGTCCGCTGCCCTGAGGCCATACCCCTCCCGTTGGGGGTTATACTATCCACGCTGCACAACTGTACCACCGGCCTCAGCGGTCTGCCCTGCAGCGGCGGCTTCATAGCCGCAATCAACGGGTGGTGTAGTCGAACAATATAACATCTTATTCTAAGTTCTGCCACTTGGTTTGACACCCTGGGCACGGACCGGGTCACCGCCACGAGGACTACTACCCCTATCAGATCCGGCTCCGGGTATTCCCCCTGCACAGCAGCAGCAGCACAGGCCCAGGGGGCGCGTCAACTTTGGCGTAGTCGGCAGGATCTCGTGCCCGCAACCACCGGGTACTGCATGCCTGAAAAAGAGACTTTTAAACTTACCTGTGGTGAGGATTCCCGCCATCCGACGCCATCTTCTGCCTTCTTCCCGCCATCCGTGGAGTTTTCCCGCCATCCGACGCCATCTTCTGCCTTCTTCCCGCCATCCGTGGAGTTTTCCCGCCATTGGACGCCATCTTGAGGACGCCGCGCGGGAAGAAGAGGGGCGTGGACTCTGAAAGCGCGCGAGAACTGAAGCTCCGCCTCACGTCCGGACGTTGCGTAAGGTCCTGGAAGGAGCCCAGCAGACGCCGACGTCACAGGAGCGCGACGGAAGGTCCTCAACCCTGACGATCCACTGCGGAGCCGCGGCCTACGGAAGAGGATCATCGCAAGGTAGGCCACGGTCCACTAGGGGGGAGGAGGATGTCGGATACAGAGGAGAGCTTCACTGCCACAGCCACCGCCAGCGCCACCGCTGCTGCGGTCATGCCTTTCAATATGCCCTATATCCCGGGGGCAGCCTGGCTACCCCAGTACTCAGGGGAGTCACATACCCTAAATGACTTCAGAGAAAGGCTGGATAGCCTCTTCCAGGTGTACCCCTCACAGAGGAGCAAAAAGTGAGCATCCTGGTGGCTCAATTAACAGGGGCAGCCCAAAGGGAGGTAAAGTCCTGGCCACTCGGGAGGAGGAGGACTGTCGCAGAGATACTAGCCCGGCTGAAGGACACCTTTGATACCCGTACCTCAGCCGAGATCAAGCTTAGATTCTACGGGTGCAAGCAGCGAGCACATGAGAATATAAGGGACTATGCACTAAACCTACAAGAGGCCCTGAGAGCCATTAAGCAGGCCGACCCTGACGGCGTGGGAAACGAAGACAAGCTGTTGACTGAACAATTTATAGAGGGTCTACATTGCAATGCCCACCGAACCCAGTTGCGGGCAATGGCCTTACAGGACCCTCATCTGGACTTTGCACAGTTCAAGGACAGAGCCATCCGGGTGCTCCGAGAACCGGCACCAGGTGGCGCTGTGACCCACAGACGCCCTACTACCACTTACCACCAGCAGACGGCGCCCTTGTCGGCAGGGCCTGTGGGAGCTGATGCGCAGGCTTTAAACAATGACCCGGCTACAGACCTGCACCATCAGGTCCAAGAGCTAACTAAAAGCGTTGCTGCGCTAACCCGAACTGTGCAGTCTTTACAGGTTTCTACTCCAGGGAAGATCCAGCTGGCATCCGGAACGGAGGACATCCTGTGGCGCCGACCAAGGAGGACCCCACCGGCCAGAGGAAAACCCAGCGACCGATACAACGAGGACGGACAACCCATCTGCCGCCGCTGCAATCAACCCGGACATATGGCAAGGTACTGTCCTTTAAACTGGCACAACCTGGGGTAGAGGGCCAACCCCTAGGAATAAGATCACCAGGCCCATCGAACTGGCGTGACAAATACGTGGGAGGACGTCCAGTCTTGCCTGTGGTACTGGATGGCATTCCTATGAGTGCCCTACTGGACACCGGGTCACAGGTCACCACCATCCCGTACGTGCTCTTCAAGCAGTACTGGAATGACTCGGATATAACCCGCTACCCTGACGATGACTTGAGTATCATCGCCAGCAATGGTCAGCCCGTGCCACAGATCGGATTTAAAGAGATGACCATTAAAATCGGTAAAGTCGAACTGGCAGCACATGGACTGATCATTGTGGACATTGACAAGCGCGAGAGTCACCCAAAGATAACTCTAGGAACTAATGTGATTGAAAATTGTCTTGCAGAGGTGATTTTCATTTTACAGCAGGTTGCCAAGAACGCCAGTTCCGGCCAGCAGCGAGTGCTCCAAAAAGAGATCCGGGCACTGATGCGACGGCAACAGGTGGAACTCTCCGGTGGTGAGATTGGTAGCGTGAGAATGTGTGACCCTTTCCCTATTGCCATGCCCCCGAAAAGTGAAATGATGATTTGGTGCCGGGCAGCTATTGGTCTGAGAGGTAGAGATTACCAGGCAATGGTGGAACCAGTCTACTCAGACAGTAGGCCCACCATTTTGACAGCACGGGGGGTGGTCGATGTACGCCATGGGAGGGTGCCCGTTCGCATCATAAATATCGGGGAGAGAGAAGTACACCTGCCCCGGTATGCCACGCTAGCCAAATTGTTCACCATAAATCAGAATTCTGTACAGGCCGTGGAACCCTTGCCTCCATCTCAACCAGAGGAAGGTAACGGCTCTAAGCAACAAATGGAGGACTGGTGTCAGCAACTACATTTGGGTACTGACTCCACTCCCTCACACCAGAAACAGGGAGTCTATCGGGTGGTTCAAGAGTACGAGAGAGTGTTTAGTAAACACCCGTTAGACTTCGGGCGAGTAAAGGGGGTAGAAAACCACATCCCCACGGGAGACCATCCTCCCATAAAGGAGAGATACCGACCCGTACCCCCTGCACACTACCAACACGCCAAGGGGATGCTTAGAGACATGAAGGAGGCTGGGGTAATCAGGGATAGCTGTAGTCCCTGGGCAGCTCCACTAGTCTTGGTTAAAAAAAAAGACAACACCATGAGAATGTGTGTAGACTACCGGAAAATCAACAGTATCACACACAAAGATGCGTACCCCTTACCAAGGATAGAGGAGTCTTTGGCTGCTTTAAAATCTGCTAACTTCTTCTCCACTTTGGATCTCACTAGCGGGTACTGGCAGGTTCCTGTAGCAGAGGCGGACCGGGAGAAGACCGCATTCACCACCCCGATGGGACTTAGCGAGTTTACCTGCATGCCGATCGGACTCTGCAACGCACCAGGAACCTTCCAACGATTGATGGAATGCTGTCTGGGACACTGGAACTTTGAGACGGTCCTGCTGTACCTGGACGATGTTATAGTTTATTCCAAAACCTACGAGGACCACCTGAAACACCTGGCGGAAGTGTTTGAAGCCCTGGCAAACTACGGTCTGAAGGTGAAACCGTCGAAGTGTCACCTGCTAAAACCAAAAGTGCAGTACCTAGGACACGTGGTGAGTGCTGACGGAGTGGCTCCCGACCCTGATAAGATCACCGCGATTAAGGAATGGCCAAGACCCTCTAGCGTAAGGGAAGTACGGCAGTTCCTCGGGTTGGTAGGCTACTACCGAAGATTCATTCCCGGTTTCACCAAAAAGGCAGCTCCTATGCAGGACCTCCTGATAGACCAGTCCAGGAAGGCCAAGAACCAGAAGCCGCCCTTCAGATGGGAGAAGCTGGAAGAAGAGTCCTTCCGCCAGCTGAAGATGGCCCTCACGGGGATGAAGTCCTGGCATACCCTGATTACAGCCAGCCCTTTATCCTCTACACCGACGCAAGTAACATCGGGCTAGGAGCCGTACTGTCCCAGATCCAGCAGGGGAGAGAACGGGTAATTGCTTACGCCAGCCGAAAACTGCGACCCACCGAAAGAAACCCTGAGAATTACAGCTCATTCAAGCTAGAGTTCCTGGCAGTGGTGTGGGCAGTCACCGAACGCTTTAGGCACTACCTCGCCTCTTCCCGGTTCACCGTGTACACGGATAACAACCCGTTGACACACCTGGACACTGCAAGACTCGGTGCTCTGGAGCAGAGATGGATGGCCCGCCTGTCCAACTATGAATTCACGATCAAATACCGGGCAGGACGCTCCAATACCAACGCGGATGCCTTGTCCAGAATGCCAAACCTACCGGACGTAGGGGAAGATCCAGAGGAACTGGAAGAAGTTGAACTCCCCGCGTTCCACCGTCATGGGACTACCCAGTATTCCCACCGTGTAAGGGGTAAGCAATCCGCTACGTTCAACCCCTTACCTCATTACAACTGGGCGGAAACGCAAGACAGTGACCCCGCCGTCCGACTGGTGAAGGAGATGCTGACTCAGCCAGATGCTCGCCTTGACCCAGACGCTCCGGAGGAAACCAAGCAACTGTGGGCTGAGAAGAGTCGACTGTTCCTTTACAAGGGGAAGTTGTGCCGTAGAATGGTTAACTCCCGGACGCATGAACTGATCTGGCAAGTAGTGGTGCCAAGAAGAGACGCGGCTATGGTACTGGAGGCATACCACGACGGAGCTGGGCACTTCGGATGGAAGAAGCTGGAGTTCCTGCTGCACGGGCGGTTCCACTGGGTAGGCATGAGAGGAACCATCGAGAGGTGGTGCAGAGACTGTGGCCCATGCAACCTAAGAAGGAAGGACCGTGCCAGTCAGAAGACTCCCCTGCAGTCCATCGTCACCAGGCAGCCGTTGGAACTGGTAGCCTTGGATCATGTAAAACTGACCCCCAGCAGAAGTGGCTACGTCTATGCGTTAACCATCGTGGATCACTACTCCCGGTTCTTGGTTGTAGTCCCCGTCAAGGACTTAACGGCTCAAACAGCAGCTAGAGCCTTTCAGCAGCACTTCTGCCGTCCACACGGATACCCAGAGCAGGTGCTGACGGACCAAGGACCTGCCTTTGAAGCGGAAGTCTTCCAGGAGTTCTGCACTCTGTATGGCTGCCGGAAGATAAGAACAACACCCTATCATCCGCAAACCAATGGACTCTGCGAGAAGATGAACCAGGTGGTGATAGACCTTCTGAAAACGTTGCCCCTGGAAGAACGCAGTCTGTGGCCTGAGAAACTGCCTGATCTGGTGGACCTATACAACCACATCCCTGTAGGTTCTACCAACTGTACCCCGGCTTACCTAATGAGAGCAAGACCTGGTAAGCTGCCTGTTGATCTGGATATGGGAGTCCTGACACCCGAGGACACTTCACCAGAAGCAGACTGGGACACAGAGAGGCAGCAGCAGTACCGGAAAGTACAGGAGAGCGTTGAGCGAAGTCTCTGTCAAGCAAGAGAAAGACAGGAGAAGACTTACAACCAGTATGTTCCCGCTGTTCCCCTGGTACCTGGAGAGCAGGTCTTGAAAAGGAAGAGACGGCTCCACAAGTTGGACGACCAGTGGGAGAAGGACCCGTACACCGTACTGCCATCAAGCCATGAAAACCCAAAAATCTGCACAATCAGTAAGGATGGAGGAGAAACCACAGCCATTGTCTCCCGAGATCACCTGAAGAAGTGTCCCGAGCAGCTACGAAACCCTGAAGAAGATCAAGAAAACCCTCGACCCGCAGAGGAAAGGGAAGAAATGGTCAGTACTGTACTCGGAGACTTCCCTCGGTCTTGGACACAAGTAAATGGCGCTGTTGTGGTACCCGTCCTCACCTTCCTCCAACCAGCATCCCAAGTGCCTACGGAAAAACAGGTAGAGCTGGAAGAGCAGCCGGTCCAGGAGGCAGAAGACCCCACACAAGCAGACCAGGAGAATCGACCCTCTGCTTATAGTGAGCCTGCCGTGCCCCTAGTGAGCCAAAGAACCCGTAGACAGCTGCCCAGCTTACCTTTGACAGCTCCTACACCCTGTAGCTTAGGACCGGTCAGTAAGCTCCGTAGGTCTACTAGGGCCACTAGAGGCCAGTTGCCAGTACGTTGGAGGATCTAAAGTGTTCAGACTGTTTTATTGGTATTTACCTGTTTACTGTTGCTTGTAAATAATTATGTTTTTCCAGTTATTTTATAGGTGTCTTTTGTGGATTAACCGGAATTCTTTGTATATATGTTTGGAGCGTAACCCAGGAATGGACTAAGACTGCTAAAGACTCGGGGTAGGACAGACCCCCACTTGGTTACGGCTCCCTGTTCTTTGGTGAAATGGACACCCTTTTTGCTTCAAAAACTGCACCCGGTTGCGGACACGCTGTGACCGCCCTAACGTGTTTTCCCTTATTGTATTGTTCCTGTTTATACCCTGTTATGTTTTCAAAAATATGTTTAGTCCCGGAGTACTAAATTTTACTAGGGGGGAATGTGGCACCCCAGGGGTCTGGTTACCACAGTAATAGCAATATTACGTTTGAGAGCAGGTGGGAGGTCTCCTGGAACCCTAAGCATGCAACACTTCCTGCCCAGTCCTGGGAGGGGAAGAACTTCCCCTATATAAACTGGGGCTGAGGCGGGGTTAGAGGAGAAGAAGAGGAGTCCCAGACAGAGACACAGTCTGGTCTGGAGTGGAGCAGATACAGGGAGAGCAAGATCAGGAGCTCTGTGGGAGCAGTGATAAAAGGGGTCAGAGACTGGAAGCTGTAGAGCTCGTCCTGACTGAAGAGATCTCACCGGACACGGAGTCCGAGGCAGTGGGGACTGATCCATACCCAGCAGCAGAAACCGACCGGCAGGGGATTTCAGGTCCTCTGGCCAAGAAACCCGAAGGCACGGTCACACGCAAGGGACCAGCACCGCCGTTGTGGAGCGGAGGCTAAAACCAGGGGAGGAGTCCTGAGGAGATAATTTGCATATTCCCACTGCATTTTGGGGTAAGTGAAGAGTCTCCGCGAGCTCAAAGAACACTGGATTTTGGCTGTTGGAGCTGAAAAGAGGACATCGGTAAACCAGGGGAGGAGTCCTGAGGAGATAATTTGCATATTCCCACTGCATTTTGGGGTAAGTGAAGAGTCTCCGCGAGCTCAAAGAACACTGGATTTTGGCTGTTGGAGCTGAAAAGAGGACATCGGTAAACCGCGCGCCTACTGGCGCGCGCATTTTGAAGCTTTTTTTTTTTTAAGCTTTTTTCACTGTTTTCAGAACATTAACAATAAGAACATGGAAGAGTCCAGGAGCCATTTGGTGAGCTGCATATCCTGCTACATGTTCACAGACTTGCCAGTGGAAAAGCCAAACTTCACATGCCAGAAATGCAAGCTTGTGTCCCTGTTGGAGGAAAAGTTGCGAAATCTAGAAGAGAGGTTAACTACCTTGAAAATCATTAAGGAAGGTGAAGAGTTCTTAGACAGAGCAGAATTATCTCTTCATGATTCAGAAAGAGAAGAAATTCTAACTGCACCTGACGAAACAGAGGAATGGAAGCATGTGACCCACAGAAGCAGGAGGATCGAGAGGCAGTCAGCACCTATACTGCTCAGGAACCAGTACCAGGCTCTCACGCAGGAGAACCATGAAGAAATACAGCAAAATAAGACTTTGCCAGCAATGAATAACCTTGTAAGCCCTCAGAATCCTCCTGGATGGAGAAAGAAGAATGTTGTGAAGAAAAAACGGAGAGTGGTGGTCATGGGGGATTCCCTGTTAAGAGGAACAGAGGCGGCTATCTGCAGACCAGACATAACCTCAAGAGAAATGTGCTGTCTTCCAGGAGCAAAAATTAAAGATGTGTCTGACAGGATATCAAGACTCTTCAGACCTACAGATCACTACCCATTCCTGCTAATACATGTGGGGACAAATGACACCGCAAGAAAGGACCTGGAAACCATCTGCAGTGACTTTGAAGACTTAGGCAAGAAAGTGAAAGAATTGGGAGCGCAGGTGGTCTTCTCATCCATCCTCCCAGTGGATGGCCATGGAACAATGAGGTGGAATAAGATTCTACAGGTGAACAACTGGCTACGTCGATGGTGCCGTCAACAAGGATTTGGATTTCTGGATCACGGAATGAATTACCTATACGATGGACTACTTGCTAGAGATGGGGTGCACCTTACGAAGACTGGAAAACATGTATTTGGAAGTCGCCTTGCTACACTCATCAGGAGAGCTTTAAACTAGAACAATGTGGGAAGGGAAGCAAAAGGCCAGAAAAAGCCATACAGCTGACAAATACTATTGAGATCTCTGCTACTGGAAGTGGAAAGGAAGAACAAAGACAAAACAATTTAAATAATAAAAATATGGGAGGAAGAGAAACCAATCACAAACTAAAATGTTTTTATACCAATGCACAAAGCATGGGCAACAAACAAGGAGAATTGGAACTACTAATGCAGGAAAAGGAATATGATGTCATTGGAATCACTGAAACTTGGTGGGACGATACACATGATTGGAATAAAAGGCTAAAAGGATACAACTTATTTGCAAGAAACAGACTTGATAAACGAGGAGGAGGTGTTGCATTGTATGTTAGAAAAGCGTATATCTGCACAGAGATTGAAGCTTCAGAGACTGGGAGTTCTGTGGAAACTGTTTGGGTAAGAATACAAGGAGAGAACAACGGAAAGGACACCATTGTAGGCATTTACTACAGGCCACCTGGGCAAGCTGAAGATATGGATGAACTCTTTATGTATCAAATGACCAAGTTCTCCAAAAAATATGACGTAGTGGTCATGGGAGATTTCAACTATCCAGACATTTGTTGGGAATCTCTCTCAAGTAAAACTAACAGGTCAAGCAAATTCTTATCCTCTCTTGCTGACAACTTTATCTTCCAAAAGGTAGGGGAGAAAACAAGGGGATCTGCTACTTTGGATCTAATCCTTATAAACAGGGAGGAAATGGTTGAGGAGGTAAAGGTGGCTGGGACCCTAGGAGGCAGCGATCATGCTATTATAGAATTTTGGATAACTAGAGGAGGAAGACATGTGAAGACTCAGACTTCAAGGTTAGATTTTAGAAAGGCAGATTTTAAGAGACTCAGAAAGAGAATAGGAGGGATCCAATGGCTGGATGTCCTTAAGGACAAAAATGTCCAGGAAGAATGGGAAATTTTTAAAAATGAGATTCTCAAAGCACAATCGTTAACAATCCCGAAAAGTAGGAAGAATGGGAAGCATTTAAGGAAACCAGGATGGATGAACACAGAACTTAAACACATGCTAAAAAGAAAGAAAGAAATGTTTATTAAATGGAAAGAGGGAGGCATATCTAAAGAAGATTATAATGCAGTCTGCAGATCCTGCAGGGCACGTATCAGGTTAGCTAAAGCTGACAATGAATTAAGGCTTGCAAGAGATGTCAAAAGTAATAAAAAAGGATTTTGGGGGTATGTCAAAAGTAAAAGAAAAGTCAAAGATGCTATAGGATTTTTACAGGATGAAAATGGAGAAATGGTAAGAGAGGATGTTGAGAAGGCCGAACTTTTTAATTCCTATTTTGCATCTGTTTTCTCTCAGAAAGAAAATGTAACATCAACTGATCTTCACTGTCCTTTTAAAGGAATAGAGGAATCCAAGTTAACTGTAAACAGAAAGATTGTGAGGGAATATTTAGCTAACATAAATGAGTTCAAGTCTCCAGGTCCAGATGAATTACACCCCAGAGTACTGAAGGAGATCGTAGAAGAAATTTTAGAACCACTCTCCATAATCTTTGAAAATTCTTGGAGAGCAGGAGAAGTCCCAGAAGACTGGAGAAGAGCAAATGTTGTTCCTATCTTCAAAAAGGGGAAGAAGGTGGACCCAGGGAACTATAGGCCGGTGAGTCTGACTTCTATACCAGGAAAGATCTTTGAACAAATTATTAAACAACATGTATGTAAGTACATGGATAAGAATGAAGTGATTAACCAGAGTCAGCATGGGTTTGTAACTAACAAGTCATGTCAAACTAACTTAATTTCCTTCTATGACAGAATCACTGACTGGGTGGATCAGGGAAATGCTGTAGATATAGTATATCTTGACTTCAGCAAAGCATTTGACAAAGTATCTCACACCATCCTTATTGAAAAAATGACCAAGTATGCAATGGACCAGGCAACTGTTAGGTGGATTCATAACTGGCTTAGTGATCGGACTCAAAGGGTGGTTGTAAATGGCTTCACATCCAGCTGGATGAATGTCTCAAGTGGGGTACCACAGGGCTCCGTCCTGGGACCTGTATTGTTCAACATCTTTATCAATGATTTAGATGAAGGAATTGAGGGTAAACTGATTAAATTTGCTGATGACACAAAGCTAGGAGGGATAGCTAATACTAGAGAAGAGAGAGAGAGGATTCAAAAAGACCTAAATAAACTGGAGCAGTGGGCAGCAACCAACAGAATGGTTTTTAACAGGGAAAAATGCAAAGTACTACATCTGGGCAATAAAAATGAAAAAAGCATATACAGAATGGGAGGAATAGAGCTAAGCAACAGTACATGTGAAAAAGACTTAGGTATACTAATAGATCATAGACTGAACATGAGTCAACAGTGTGATGCAGCAGCAAAAAAGGCAAATACAATTCTGGGATGTATTAACAGAAGCATACAGTCTAGATCACGTGAAGTCATTATCGGTCTTTACTCCTCTTTGGTCAGACCTCATCTGGAATACTGTGTACAGTTTTGGGCACCACATTTTAAAAAAGACATAGACAAACTGGAGCAAGTTCAGAGAAGAGCGACCAGAATGGTGACTGGTCTGCAAACCATGTCCTATGAGGAACGGTTGCAGGATTTGGGAATGTTTAGCTTGCAAAAAAGAAGACTGAGAGGAGACTTAATAGCTGTCTACAAATATGTCAAGGGCTGTCACATTGTAGAAGGATCATCTTTATTCTCATTTGCACAAGGAAAGACTAGAAGCAATGGGATGAAACTAAATGGGAGGAGACACAGATTAGATATTATAAAAAACTTTTTGACAGTTAGGGTGATTAATGAGTGGAACAGGCTGCCACGAGAGGTGGTGAGTTCCCCTTCAATGGACGTCTTCAAACAGAGGCTGGACAGACATCTATCTGAGATGATCTAGTGAATCCTGCTTTGAGCAGGGGGTTGGACCAGATGACCCAGGAGGTCCCTTCCAACTCTACCATTCTATGATTCTATGATTCTATGATTCTAAGGCCCCGAGTCACCGGCCATACGGGTGAGCACCACACGGTACACTCAGGGACGTGGGCTACTTTTACCCGCTTCTAGCAAGGTAGCCAGGGAGAGTACAATAAGTCGGGGAGGCCTACAACTCCGCCTGGCCGGGGGAGATCCTATCTGCTCACAGACTGACCAGGCCCCGATCGCTAGCCAGTACTCCCGGGAGGGTCTACCTTTGCCACCAGTAAAGACCCTGAACTACACCGCACCGTCTCTGAGTGGTTCCTAGTGCCTGCGTGCAATTCTGCTATCCCCATCATCCACGTCCGCTGCCCTGAGGCCATACCCCTCCCGTTGGGGGTTATACTGTCCACGCTGCACAACTGTACCACCGGCCTCAGCGGTCTGCCCTGCAGCGGCGGCTTCATAGCCGCAATCAACGGGTGGCGTAGTCGAACAATATAACATCTTATTCTAAGTTCTGCCACTTGGTTTGACACCCTGGGCACGGACCGGGTCACCGCCACAAGGACTGCTACCCCTATCAGATCCGGCTCCGGGTATTCCCCCTGCACAGCAGCAGCACAGGCCCAGGGGGCGCGTCAGCATCTTACTGGGTTGGGGTCACCATACTTTGCCAGGTGGCATGACAGCAGGGTCATCATACTGTGCATTTGGAGGGTGCTGTGTAGGAATTCACTGTGGTGGGTATCGTACTGTGTTTGGGGGGCACTTTTGGTGCTATCATATTTCATGAGGGCAATGAAAGAGAAATCTAGGGGCTTCAATAGAAGGAAAATTACTGTTACATGCACGCCGCTAGGTTCAGATAGGGGCGAGACAGGTTACATGAATTCTTTGGATTCCTGGGGGACCCGTTACTCAGGGCGACCATAGACCATGTGCTGCAACTTCTCTCAGGCACACAGGGGTATTGACTCTCAGGCACAGACATGCAGATTGTTTCACTTGCTGACCAGACACACTTGACAAGATTCCTCATAAACGGTAGAACCGTAGCATTTAATAAGAAGCCGCACAGCCAGTGCAAGTTAAATCTTTTGAGCAACAGGCTCCAGTGAAAAACGGTACAGTTTCCTTAGCAGCACAGCAGTTCACAGTCTTCCCAGTAGTACAGAACAGCACAGTTCTAATGCAAAGGCACATTAATGAACACAGCATTCTTTACAGCACAGTGAGACAGAGGAGGGGGGGAGGGTTTGCTGAGGGAGATGATCCCTGTGACACCACTTCTTACAGTCCTTATCTTTCTGCTTGACAATACTCTGCACTGCTAGTTCAGTAACTCTACCTGACCTGTGCTGTGCTTCATTCCTGACTTGAATCCTTTTCACTTGCAGGGGCACTTCTGTCAGATGCAGAACACACATACCACTTTTCTCTTTGGCTCCAGCCAGACAGTAAACAACTTTCCCACAATCCCCCTGGGGCTCTGCTAAAACACTCCCCTTCTCCTGTGACTGTGTTAACCCCTCTAGTTGCTGGATGCTTCTGGAGGACAACACTTCCTGTCTCATGTGCTTGTGTTACTTCTAATAGTTGCTGAATGCTTTTAAAGCAACAGCACTACTTCTGCATGTCACACTCTGCAACAGCACTACATCTGCATGTCACACTCTTCCCTCCTTTTTGAATGTCGTCCTCGACATTCGTCTTAATTGGTCAATCTGACCAATTCTGAGACAGTGGTGAAAGCTGGATAGCTTTATATACAAATTAGCATTATGAAATTGGTATAACATTCATAAACATTGATAACAACCTAATCTTACAATCTTTTTCATGTAGGATGTCTGTAAGAAATAAACAGTTAACACAATTAAAATAATCAGCATCTCTTCAGCTGGAGCTTTTCGTACGTCTTCAACCAGCTCTCTCTATCTATGCTTTAACAGTTCTTTGTTTCTACAAAGTCTTTTAAGAAAAATCAAAGCATGAAAACAAGTCTTTCCAGTAGGCAACAACTTCCATACTGCCTCTCGGTGGTGAATACCACTCAAGTGGGCTTACCTGGTCCGCAGGCAGAGATACCTGTTTCCAGTCGACAGTACTTGGCACTTGACCAAGTGTCTCATACGTCAGCATCACGGGCCTCCTCACTTCTCGAGTCGACATCCTCCTGATAAGCTTGTACTGCTTGGGTAGTGCTCTCAATTGCTTCCAGACTGACTTCCTCCGAGCATTCTTGCATGAACTCCTCAGGCTCTAGTGGCATTCTTGACAATCCGTCAGCATCCACATTGCATTTTCCTGGCCTGTACTTGATGCTGAAATTGAAGACCGCTAGTTCAGCGACCTGTCTCTGACCCGTTGTATTCAGTTTGGCTGTAGTAAGGACATACAGTACAGACCAAAAGTTTGGACACACCTTCTCATTTAAAGATTTTTCTGTATTTTCATGACTATGAAAATTGTACATTCACACTGAAGGCATCAAAACTATGAATTAACACATGTGGAATTATATACTTAACAAAAAAGTGTGAAATAACTGAAAATATGTCTTATATTCTAGGTTCTTCAAAGTAGCCACCTTTTGCTTTGATGACTGCTTTGCACACTCTTGGCATTCTCTTGATGAACTTCAACAGGTAGTCAACGGAAATGGTTTTCACTTCACAGGTGTGCCCTGTCAGGTTTAATAAGTGGGATTTCCTGCCTTATAAATGGGGTTGGGACCATCAGTTGTGTTGTGCAGTAGTCAGGTGGATACACAGCTGATAGTCCTACTGAATAGACTGCTAGAATTTGTATTATGGCAAGAAAAAAGCAGCTAAGTAAAGAAAAACGAGTGGCAATCATTACTTTAAGAAATGAAGGTCAGTCAGTGCGAAAAATTGGGAAAACTTTGAAAGTTGTCCCCAAGTGCAGTTGCAAAAACCATCAAGCGCTACAAATAAACTGGCTCACATGAGGACCGCCCCAGGAAAGGAAGACCAAGAGTCACCTCTGCTTCTGAGGATAAGTTTATCCGAGTCACCAGCCTCAGAAATCGCAGGTTAACAGCTGCTCAGATAAGAGACCAGGTCAATGCCACACAGAGTTCTAGCAGCAGACACATCTCTACAACAACTGTTAAGAGGAGACTTTGTGCAGCAGGCCTTCAAGGTAAAATAGCTGCTAGGAAACCACTGCTAAGGACAGGCAACAAGCAGAAGAGACTTGTTTGGGCTAAAGAACACAAGGAATGTACATTAGACCAGTGGAAATCTGTGCTTTGGTCTGATGAGTCCAAATTTGAGATCTTTGGTTCCAACCACCGTGTCTTTGTGCGATGCAGAAAAGGTGAACGGATGGACTCTACATGCCTGGTTCCCACCGTGAAGCATGGAGGAGGAGGTGTGATGGTGTGGGGGTGCTTTGCTGGTGACACTGTTGGGGATTTATTCAAAATTGAAGGCATACTGAACCAGCATGGCTACCACAGCATCTTGCAGCGGCATGCTATTCCATCCGGTTTGCATTTAGTTGGACTATCATTTATTTTTCAACAGGACAATGACCCCAAACACACCTCCAGGCTGGTTAAGGGCTATTTGACCAAGAAGGAGAGTGATGGGGTGCTACGCCAGATGACCTGACCTCCACAGTCACCAGACCTGAACCCAATCGAGATGGTTTGGGGTGAGCTGGACCGCAGAGTGAAGGCAAAAGGGCCAACAAGTGCTAAGCATCTCTGGGAACTCCTTCAAGATTGTTGGAAGACCATTTCCGGTGACGACCTCTTGAAGCTCATTAAGAGAATGCCAAGAGTGTGCAAAGCAGTCATCAAAGCAAAAGGTGGCTACTTTGAAGAACCTAGAATATAAGACATATTTTCAGTTGTTTCACACTTTTTTGTTAAGTATATAATTCCACATGTGTTAATTCATAGTTTTGATGCCTTCAGTGTGAATGTACAATTTTCATAGACATGAAAATACAGAAAAATATTTAAATGAGAAGGTGTGTCCAAACTTTTGGTCTGTACTGTAGGTCAAAGGGTTGTTGTCAGTGTATACCTCAAACTCTTTGCTGTAGTAAAGATAATCTCTAAATCGTTCCCAGATAGCCCATTTCAATGCCAGGAACTCCAATTTTCCAGAATGTAGATGGTAATTATTCTCGGCATCTGTCAACGTTCTAGAACCGTGACCGATGACTCTCAATTTTCCATCTTGATGCTGATACAGGGCAGCTCCCAGTCCAACTTGAGAAGCGTCACAATGAAGAACAAATGGTAAATTGAAATCAGGATATCCCAAGATGGGTGGTTTTACCAGGTAGTCTACTACTTCTTTCAATACCTCCTGGTGGTCTGCTGTCTAGAGAATGGGCTGTTGGGATGAAACGGCGGTTTCTTTTAAGCCCGGTCCTACCCGCATGCTTCTTTTTCTCCGTGGGTGTTGTCGTCTCTGTCGTCCCCCCCAAGAGAAGGTATAGTGGGGTGGCAATCCTGGAGAAGTTCCTAATGTAAGTACAATAGTAAGAGAGAAATCCTAATATCTGTCTCAACTCCCTGATGGTAGAAGGTCACTTGTCTTTTAAGGCCAGTACCAGAGCGATTTCTGCTGGGTCCATGGTATATCCTTCTCCGGACACAATTTTCCCTAGAAATCGGACTTGCCTTTTGAACAGTTCACACTTCTTTGGGGTCAACTTAACTCCATGTTGTTAATACCGTTGTAATACAGTCCTTACGTGTTCAACATGCTCCCGGAAGGTTTTGCTGTGTACCACATTGTCATCCAAGTACGGCTGGTAGATATCATCCCTTAATCCTTCTAAACATGTCTCCATGCTCCTCTGGGATTCTGCTGGAGCTGAACTGAGCCCAAGCGGTGTGCAGATCCACTCACAGAATCCCCAGGGTGTGATAAAATGCTGTCAAGGGTCTACTGGACTCTTCAACAAACCCTTAGTGGTATGCCTTACCCTGATCGAGGACAGAGAACCATGTGCTTCCGGATAGGTTATCCAGCATATCTTGAATCTTTGGTATTGGGTGCCGATCAGGTACTGACTTTCGGCTTAGTTCCCGGTAATCACAGCAGAGCCTCAACGTACCGTCCTTCTTCCTAACACAAACAATAGGACTCAAACTTTGTTGATTTGGTCTTGTAAATACTCTTTCACTTCACGGTGTAACGGTTTCGGCACAGACTTGTAACTTCTGGTTACTGGGGTTGTGTCTTTCAAATTGATTTTCAACGGTGGGATACAGCTTATATGGCTTTGTGCCCACGATGCGTTTTTTAAGAGTTCCCGCAGCGCAATTGATGCATAAAAATCGCTTGGTAGAAGGTCTGCAATGTTCCCCAATGATAATCTGCATGTGCTGTGCATATGCTGCGGAAATTTCCGCTGCGGATTATCATTGCAGAAAAATACGCAGCACTACCAATTATTTTGCGGAATCGCAGCGATTTCGCCGCCATAGACTTGCATTGAGCCGCTTCAAATCCGCAAATATATAAAACTACTTGCGGATTTGAAGCTCATTTGCTGCCATTTTGGAGCACAAAACCGCAGCAAATGGGAAGTGACCTCATGTGGGTGCGTTCCAGCCATCCCATGACCATCCCATAAATTCAGGAAGATGAGAATCCCATACTATTCCCGTCTTCCTGGATCATGGCTGAGCACCTGGGATGGTACAAGAGGATGGACCTGAATGTCCCTGTCATGATTAGTATGATAAGTGTCTGCGTGTGGTCTGCGTGTGGTCTGCGTGTGGGCTGCGTGTGGGCTGCGTGTGGGCTGCGTGGGGTCTGCGTGGGGTCTGCGTGGGGTCTGCATGGAGTCTGCATGCAGGCAGACAAAGGCCGATGTGATACTACTAATCCCATCGGCCTATGTCTGTCCCCAGTCCACTAGTGCCAGCAGGATCAGCTCGATGGGAGCAGTAGTTCCCATCAGCCTGATCCTGCTGTTAAAATTGCATAAGCGAGTTCACCGGAGTTTAGCTAGCGCTACTCCGGTGAGCTCCTTTACGGTCCCTCTGACCGTGAGAAATTCCCACGGTACAGCAGGGCCGTAAAGGAGGTCACCGGAGCTGCGCTGACTGAATGCACTCCGGTGACCTCAGTCAGTGGCTCACGCTGCCGACAGCAGATGTGTTCCTGGCAGTGTGAGCATACAGCAGCCATGCTCAGCTGTCACATCTCCAGATGTGACAGCTGTGCATGGGAGATCATCGCAGGAACGTGGACAGGTAATTATTTTTTTTTAGTAAATTAAGAATTAAATAAAATTGTATGGTTTATTTCAAATAAATTATTTTTTTCTGGGTGTGGTGTGTTGTTTTTTTTTTTTTTTTAACTCTTTGTAGGTTAGTAATGGGGGTGTCTTATAGACGCCTCTCATTACTAACCTGGGCTTCATGGCAGCTGGTGCTAACATGAACCCCACCGCTATTACCCCCTGCCACCGCACCAGGGCAGCGTGGAAGAGAGAGGCTAAGCGCCAGATTTGGCACACAAATATGATTTGCCAAATCTGGTGCAGCTGGGGGCTGACATTATAGCCTTGGAGGGGGCCTATAACCATGGCCCCTTTCTAGGCTAGTAATATCAGGTCGCAGCTGTCCGCCTAGCCTTTGCTGGCTACAATTTATAGGGTGACCCCATGTCATTTTTTTGGGGGGGTCCCCCTGTAGAATGGGCAGTAAAGGCTAAGCTAACTGCTGCAGGCTGGTATTAATAGCAAGGGAAGGGGCCATGATTATTGGCTATTTCCCAGACTATAACATCAGCCCTCAGCCGTCTGCTTTCCCTCTGCTGGTTATTAAAACTACGTGTGAGCCCACACATTTTTTTTTTTTTAAATACATTGAAATGTAAGATTATTGTACAGCGTATGTAGGTTCATTCACTGAAAGCTCCTGCATATGCTGGAAGGGCAGTTTCTCACGACCGCATATGTACGTTACTGCAGATATGTGTGACCAAGCATACAATGAAATGCGTCTGTGTGTGTCTCCGGTATATGTGGAAAAAGTCATCACCACTCATACTGGAGATTCTGACGTGTGAAAGAGTCGTAATTGGATATTGGGGGAGGGAGGGGTGGTGTGGTGTGTGTGTGTGTGCCCATGTATACACACATGCCTACATATCTGCATAGCTTATGTATGTATGTACAGTATATATATATATTTATTATCTTAATTACACCCTTTTCAGTTTATTAATTCACTGATGTAATGTTAATACATTGTAGGTGGAGATGTATCCTGAGATATGGGACCAGACAAGTGAACTATACAAAGACAAGCAACGTCGAAGAGACGCTTGGCCTGCTGTAGTCCGAGAAATTTACCCGCTGTGGGTAGATGCGGATAAAGTGTCCCAAAAAAAAAATTTGTACCATTTTGTAATATAGATGTGTAATTTTATTTATGTTTGAAATGCAGTACATAATTATTATTTTTTTTTTATTTCAGTAGAAGATGTTAAAAAAAGGTGGCTCTCGGTCACCGACCGCCTCATGAAATCAGAAGCCGGGCGAAGCGGCTCATCACCCCTGAAAAGAAAAGTCCAGTATGCAGAACTTGTACAAGACAGCAGCCAATGCTCTTGTCATGGCAATTGATGCGCCATTGCCTATGCCCTCGGCACCAGCACTAATAACTGGGATATTTAATTTGTTTAATCCCAGTGGGCCTGCACCACCACCAGCAGCTGCAACCCAGCGTTATGGGCAGATTGCAGTATATCGGCCAGAACCTTCAGAGGCACATGGAAGTTACGGTCACCCACCTGTCCATGGAGTATCTTCTCATCATCCTGGCCCATCTCCGAACACCAGTTTCTCCCAGGATATGTTCCCAGAGTATGGGTATGAGCCGAACTTCCATCAGTTTCAGTAGAATTAATTACCCCCTGTCTACATTTTTGGGCCATAAAAAATACAGACAGCACCTGTAGGTCGTTATATACACCATTTGTTTTTTTTTAAAAAAAAAAATACTTAATGCATTCAAAAACACCCTTTCTTCTAGTCATGTACACCAGGCTTCAGGCGTAGGTGACTGTAAGAAAAGGTGTTTAGTTTTATATACTGAAAAGAACTACAGGTGCTGCCCGTACTTTATGGACCAAAACTGTTGACAGGTTGGCCTCTGAAGTGTTTCTTGGGACATTGTTAATTAATGGACAATGTTTGTCCGGATGTTTAATTCACAAGTTTGTTATTTTTTTAGTTTCAAGTTTTTTGCACATTTTCTATACTATTTATATATATTTTATACAAATAAATTAATATTTAAAACCACTGTGTCTATTTTAATAAAAGTAAAATTTAGAGTATATACTTAATTATAGTATATCTGTTTGGGTGGTGCCATTGAAAAATTTCATCTCCAAAAAATGGCCCCTGATCTGCGCTGACCTGAGCGCATGTCAGGGGAACGCTAATTTTACGGTACATGTGTGGTCATCTATATATAGGCGATTGGAATTTTAATTTAAAAAAATTGTTTAATTTAGCTGACTTTTGACAACAAAGGGATGAATACTCTCAACATTCTTCTTTGCTAGTTGTGCTCAGAGCACAAGCAAATGACAATGGTGAGTGATGACTTTAGCAGCCAGTACTTGGGAAAAGCGCTCTAGTAGTACCGCTGATTCCCAGGCACAGGTTTGAATATCTCAGGTTTTTAGGGGGGGTCAAGTAGCTGAAATATCTTCACGAGTGATGCACTGGAAAGCCATCTTCTGACCAATACTTGTGACTGAGCATAATCAGAGGAAGGGGTCACAATGTAATTTATGATAGTCACATTCTACCATTGTTGCGGCTGTCATAGACTTACATAAACTTATGTGTAGACGTATGGTCATAAAGCAACACATATAAGGTGATAATTGAATTTGGAGACAAGATTGTAAATTAAAACAAATTTATTAATTATTTAAAAAGGTTTTAGCAATTTTGACAAGAATAACTTTTCTTGAAGTTCTTCTGTTATTGGGCATCAGATCTTCTCTGCTGGTCAGGCTGCACACCACCGACATAGGAGTATTGCCAGTGCACGGCACCTTCGGGACTCATGAAGTAGTCAGCGAAGGTTTCTCGCACCCTGGCACCAGAGTTGAATTGCCTTCCCGGAGCCAAGTTGACCACTGGAATTAAGTCTGACAGCTGTGATTCCTCATCTTGCTCAGTGCTGTATTCACCAGCATAGTTGTGGAGTACACAGCATGCCTTAATTACAGTGTCAACGGTCTCCGTATCCAACTGGATGGCAGTGTGAAAGATCCTCCACTGACTATACATGATTCTGAAGGTGCATTCCACATATCTGCGTGCGCGACTCAGCCGATAATTAAAAATCCTCCGCCGGTCATTCAGTGCCCTTCGTGGGTATGGGCGCAGCAGGTTGGTCTGTAAGGGAAATGCCTCATCCGATACCATCACAAAGGGAACTGGATGTGTGGAACCCGGCAAAGGTCTTGGGGCTGGGAGCGTTCCGCCATCTTGAAGAATTTGCAGCCAATCTGTGATTATCGCAACACCCGAGAGTCCCCAGTACTGCCATGAGCACCAACGTCGATGGCAACAAATTTGTAATGTGCATCAGCCACCGCCATCAGGACCACAGAAAAATACTTCCTATAATTAAAGAAGCTTGATCCTGATCGTGGTGACTGCTGAACTCTCACATGTTTTCCATCGACAGTACCTATGCAGTTGGGGAAAATGGCCACAGTTTGAAAGCCTGCTGCGACCTGCAGCCAAGTCTCCTCGGTTGGGGAAGGCATCACGATGGGCTGCAACTTCTGCCAGATGACGGTACATGTGCACCTCACAATTCTGGAAATGGTGGATTTACCAACCTTAAATTGGAGGTGCAGTGATGTATAGGTCTCTCCTGTGGCCAAAAATCTGAAAAGGAAAAATATAAAATTAGAAAAGACACAAAAAAAGAAAAGAAATACAAGACAACATTATAATCCCACATTCGTACTTACTATGGGAAATTTTTTTTTTCACAGATTACAAAATACTATTACAGCACTGGGTGCACATTTTTTTTTTATTTTGTTGCTGTTTTGGTTGGACATTTGAAAGGTGTTTTTTAGTCATTTGTTTGCTCGTGAGTTCACACATATGTAGTCAGTTGTCATAGGCTGTGTTTACTCTTCAGGTCACACATATCAATTCTATTCAGTGACGTTATCACTACACCTAGCTATGATCCAGCAAATCTTATGTACACGAAAACATTAAGCCCCCGTCTCACATAGAGAGATCGCTGCTGTGTCACGGTTTTGGTGACGCAACAGCGACCTCACCAGCGATGTCGCTATGTGTGACACTTTGCAGCGATCAGGCCCCTGCTGTGAGGTCGCTGATCGCTGCAAAGTGTCCTGGACCTTTTTTTGGTTGTTGCCCTCCCGCTGGTCAGCACACATCGTTGTGTGTGACCAGCGGGAGCAGCGATCCGGCTGGTAACCATGATAAACATCGGGTTACTAGGGGCACACGCGCACCTAGTAACCCGCTGTTTATCATGGTTACGAGCCTGCTAAAGTGAGCGGTAACCTCCCGCTCACCGTAGCAGGCTGGTAACCATGATAAACAACGGGTTACTAGGTGCGCGTGTGCCCCTAGTAACCCGATGTTTACCATGGTTATCAGCCTGCTCCTGCTTCAGCAGGCTGGTAACCAGGAGCAGGACATCCTGGAAAGATTCTTTCCACGATGTCGCTGCTCCCCTGATCGCTGGTGAGCCTGCCTGTTTGACAGCTCACCAGCGACCACATAGCGACGCAGCAACGATCCCCGACAGGTCGTATCGTTGTCGGGATCGCTGCAGCGTCGCTAAGTGTGACGGGGCGGTTAGACACAGAGAAGCCATCACCAGAGGCTGACTCACCAAGGTAAACATGAAGGGAGGGGTGAGCTTTTGTGCACATTCATGGGTGGTGAAACTAATCATGCCATTTTGAAAAGACAAGGAGTGGACAGATTTTTTATTTTCAATTTGCCAATGTTGGAAGGAATACAACTAATTACATGGTTAATGTTCCTATGTGATCATTAATACAAAATCGCACATCATTAGGGCTCTTTCACACGTCTTTATCTCCGGTACCAGTGGTGACAGTTTCTAGACGTACCAGAGACAACAGACGTAATGATAGTTATTATATCTTTCTTAGTTTTACAGGTGGGACCACACTACTAACCCCGTCATCATGGTCCCTGCTGGTGCTGATCAAATCGCCGGCAGAGAACCATGATGAGGGCAGCGTTCAGCAATAACTACAGGGAATAGCAATAATTGTACTGCTGATTCCCAGAAGTCTGTCCATGTGATCCAGGTGCGGCACATGTAGCGCACACAGTCACAACACGTAAAACACACAAGAAGTACACGGGGCTATGATATTTCCGGTACATATGGTGCTGGAGATATCTGTACTTGTGAAACCAGCCATGCAGTCAGTATACCGTCAGTATTTTTCTTAAAGAGTATGAGTCAAAACCAGGAGTGGATGATAAATGCAGAATTGGTGACGGGTTTCTATTTAATTTCTCGCATTGTTCCTCACGTGGTTTTGTATCCAACTCCACAGCAAATATAGTGTCCGAATACTGAGAAAATACTTTCAGTGGGGACGTGACAGCATATGTTGATTAAGTTTAAAAAAAATATATATACAGTACAGACCAAAAGTTTGGACACACCTCATTTAAAGGTTTTTCTGTATTTTCATGACTTTGAAAATTATACATTCATACTGAAGGCATCAAAACTATGAATTAACACATGTGGAATTATATACTTAACAAAAAAGTGTGAAACAACTGAAAATATGTCTTATATTCTAGGTTCTTCAAAGTAGCCACCTTTTGCTTTGATGACTGCTTTGCACACTCTTGGCATTCTCTTGATGAGCTTCAAGAGGTAGTCACCGGAAATGGTCTTCCAACAATCTTGAAGGAGTTCCCAGAGATGCTTAGCACTTATTGTTGGTTCATTATTTTCATTGTTAAGACGTATCTTGGCCCTATGGAGTGCTGCTGCATTCTTTTGATATATTTTATAGTTACGGCAGCTGGCACCAGTTCACACTAGGAGGTGCTGGTCAGGTTTCTCTGGTTTGTATATGTAGACATATATATTAAAATATTCAACTTACCTCAAGGTGATGAGCAGCCTTTCCTCAGCAGAGATGGCCCTTCTCATTATGGCGTCAGTGTAGTCCAGGTCGGGAGAAAGAAGACCCAGCAGCCGATCAAAGGCAGCAATGTTGAGACGACAAAACTGCTGGAATTTTTCGGGATATCTGTAAAATAGTTAAAAATAAATATTAGTTTCACAGATTAAAATATAATAAAATATAATCTTTTAGAATAAGATAACATTTAAAAGATGCATTAGGTACACACAGATGACAATATCCTTTTTTCACATATATCTTACCTCCTTAAATTCTGGTACAGCACATTGCAGTGCTCCTTGTCCGGCCGCTCCTGCGCGATAGGGTGCACCCCCATCTTTTTGGGTCTTCTCCTCCTCCTCCTAGACCGCTACTATGGGAGAATAATTGGTTAGTACACACTACATACAATATCAAACCATCTACTTACATTTATCTTACCTGCTCGCTGTAGTGATTCATTTGATTTAGCGAAGTCAGCAGCAAAAGGAACATGTATGGTTGACTGAGACGCAGGGGCTGCAGTTCATGTAGCATCCTGAATACTTCCAAAATGGTGAATAGGGGTTGGACTAGGAAACTACATCAGTATTGCCCTATTTTTTCTTTTTTTTTTTAACCTAACTTTACTTGGGTTCAAAAACGCTTACAAATGAAAAAAACGCATCAAAAACGCGTCAAAAACGCACCTAAAATCCGCATGAGGTTTTTTTTGGCAAGGAGATGCAGAAATGGTCAGGAAAATTTCTGCTTCATTTCTGCATCGTGGGCACATAGTCTATCAGAGTCATCTTTGGAGAATGCATGACACTCTTCTCTCAGCATCTGTTTTGCTACCGCACGATCTTCAGCACACAAGTTTTCCAGGGGTAATGGGGGATCCCAGGACCCTGAGGTGGGTTGCGCAATTTCTTTTCCTGGCAACTCCTATTCCTTGGTGGGGAGACTAAATTCACTGTAGACCCCTGGGCGGGTCTCACACTGGCTGGATATACCATTTTAACAGTCTTTGGATCCAGTCTAATTTCATGTTTCGTAGTATTCATCACCGGTACTGTCACTCGAACAAACCCACCAGTAGGAATCGTAAGCACAGTCTCACCTTGAACTAGGCCTTCTGCAAGTTCTGAGGAGTCTTTTGGCATGAACAGTCTTTTCTGGACCTTTCTTCCCGGTTCTACCTGGACTCCACACCTCACCCCCACCAATTGGTTTGCAAGGATGATGGCTGGGCGCCAGCCTACCTTGACTTCTTTTAGGTCCATTGTATTCTGTGCTTTCTTTACTCTATGAATCACATTTTCTGCCACGGCGTTGGGTATGGCAAGTGATGTGGCAATTGCATCCACCACCAGCGTCCCTGCCTTCTGTTTCGTGATGACCTCACTGATTACATTATAACCCAGGATAGGATCCTCTGCCACGTTCTGATCACTGGTCACGAGAAAAGGTACCAAAAGCTCAATGGTGTTGCTGTTCTTCGTGGCCCTCAGTTGGAAAGTCACTTCCACCCAGCCTATGAAAGGGATTTCGGTCTGGTTGACAGCTTTGCCGTGGAGTTCCACTGGTCTTAAGAGTTCATTTAGCGACCAAAGGCAGGTATGTGGCAGGTAGCGCCTTCTCCATTCTTCATTTAAAAGGCTCGCTTGGACTCCTGTGCTTTTACCAGGAGTCCATCTAGCTGGCACTGTATAAAGCACCTTTCACCGATTAGGCTGATGAGGCTATCTTTACTGACCGAGGAATCCTCCTCCCAGGAGTACATCGTTTGACCTCCGCACTGAGCATTAAGTAACTGATGCACCTGTCTCTCTTGCAGCTGTTTGTAGATGGGAACACACTTGGGGATAGTACTGACGCAGCCGTTTTACCTCATGCGCCATTCTGGGGTTTGGTGAGATTTGGATTAGCTTCCAAATGACCGTGACCATTGGCATTCCTTGGCATAATGTCCTTCCTCACCACATCTTAGACAGTGGGCACACACTGTACTCTGACTTGATGAACGGCACGCTTCACAAGCCGGGTATCTTCTGTTTTGGAACCCACTCCTGGGTCTGAGGGATACAGGTTCTGGCCTGGAACGAATCAACTTTTTCACCTCAATCAACTCGGCTCACAGTTCTCCTATTACTTCCTCCCAGTCAGCGCTGGCGGTCCTCTCTTTTGTTGGTGATTTAAGGTTCCCTCTCGGACTGGCCACTGGGGGTCTCCAACTTCACCTGACTCATTTTGGTGATTTTAGGAGTAGAGCCTTTCTTTAACTTCTGTTCGCTCTCTGACTCCAAAACAGCTGCCTCATTCATTTTTTCAATTAGGACTTCGTCCACAATGCCAGGATCTTCTAAGTACTGTTTCAGCTGCAACTTGATGTCTTTCCTGATTAACCCCGTTCCCAATGATCTCAAGAACTTCAGGACTAGTCCAGCATCAAACTTCTCTTTCACTTCTACATCTCTGGATGCAAACAACAGTCTATCCTTCAGTTCAATAGCTCTGAACAAGAAACTTTGGAGTGATTGATTATTTTTCTGTGAGAAGTTAATGAGTCGGTGTAACAATTCTGAAGTACTCTCTTCTTTACAGTGCCCTTTTAAAATCATCTTCAGCTGTTGCAAGGTCTTCCCAGTAGTACAGGACAGCACAGTTCTAATGCAAAGGCACATTGATGAACACAGCACTCTTTACAGCACAGTGAGGTGGAGGAGGGGGGGGTTTGCTGAGGGAGATGATCCCTGTGACACCACTTCTTACAGTCCTTATCTTTCTGCTTGACAATACTCTGCACTGCTAGTTCAGGAACTCTACCTGACCTGGCTATGCTTCATTCCTGACTTGAATCCTTTTCACTTGCAGGGGCACTTCTGTCAGATGCAGAACAGACACATCACTTTTCTCTTCGGCTCCAGCCAGACAGTGAACAACTTTCCCATAATCCCCCTGGGGCTCAGCTAAAACACTCTCCTTCTCCTGAGACTGTGTTATCCCCTCTAGTTGCTGGATGCTTCTGGAGCACAACACTTCCTGTCTCATGTGCTTGTGTTACTTCTAATAGTTGCTGAATGCTTTTAAAGCAACAGCACTACTTCTGCATGTCACACTCTGCAACAGCACTACTTCTGCATGTCACATTACTCTGTAAGGACTGCAAAGTTGTGCGATATGTTCTTCTGTGCCCCACAGAATATACATATATATATATATATATATATTTTTTTTTAGAGAGGGGAGTAGGGGAAGGGGGTGATTAGAACCTCTGTAATGGGGTCCCATGTTTTTTATGTACACCTCTGCTTGCCACGCTAAAAAAAAGAAATGCCCCCATAAAGGTCCATTGACAGAAAAATAAAAAATTACATGTCTCAGACAATAGCAACGGAAAGCTAAATAAAAAATATATATGTGGTGCCCCTGGGGGTTCGGTCGCCACAGAGGTACTGCACCTCACCCAGAGGTGAGGTATCCCTTTCTCTCAGGTAAGGAGGGAGTACTGCCCGGAACCCCAACACCTGCATCCAACACTACACTGCTCCAGGCCGGCTGGAAGGGCAAGATGCAATGTGTTTTCCTGCTGAGCCCTGTCCCTGGCTGGAGTGGGGGTAACACAGAGGTAGGGGGAACTGACTTGCCCCCTGGGCCGTGGGGCACGCTGATCCGGGCAATAGGGAGACGTTGGGGGTAGTAGTGGCAGCCCGGTCCCGCGGCTCAGGGTGGTCAGACCAATGGTAGTCTGCTACGTGCTTCAGATAATGTCCGACTACGCCACCCGTGGATTGTGGTTATTAGGAACTGCCGCTGCAAGGCAGTCCGCTGGGGCTGATGATGAATGCAGCTGGGATGGTGTGACTCCCCACGGGAAGAGTGCGGCCCCAGGGCAGTGTAGTGGATGGTGGGAGTGATGGTAGTGCGAGTCCCGGTGCTGATAGTGCTGGAGGCGCGAAGGAGCACACAGACAACAAGTTACAGTCCAGGGTCTTTACTCACAGTTCATTTGTTCCGGGTCACTTCTGTCAGCAGTGACCGCCCGAGCCGTGCTGCGTCCACCAGGTGTGGGGCTCGGTCAACTCCCAAGCAGTTCAGGAGCATGGCACAGGACCCCCTTTTATCCTTTCTCTGGCCTGCCTCACCAGTGACCCACTTTTGTCCAGCTGCCGCGGACTTGTGCGGTTAAACGTGGGCCCCGTCCTCCGCTGTCCTATATGGTGCCTTCCTAGCAGGTTTGGTGAGGTGTCGCACCAATAGATGATCACGACGACCGGTCTTTGGCTGAGGGTTGTTTCTCCTCCACCAACTTGGGATCCGGTACCCTTAATCTGCCTGACCCTGCACCCTGGATTCTCGTGGGTTCTTAGGGTCCCTTCCACCTTCTTGTTCCTGAGCCCTTCTGTTTCTCTGTCTCTCTTTCTTTCCTGTTCTGTTCCTTTCTGTTCCTTTCTCTTGGAGCTGAGATGAGCCAGAATCTCAGCTCCCCTTCACCTCCTCCTCGGCCTCTCACTAGGCCCTCCTGGAGTAGAGCTCCTACAGAGCCTCTACTCCCTGTCTTCTCCTCTGGCTGAACGAACGAACGACCCTAGATCTAAGTTGGTGCCCACCTTTTATACCTCCCTCTGACCATGAGCCCAGGTGACCAGCAACCAATGGGCTCCTTCCTACGCTCAGGAACCGCCCCCTATCTGCCCCTACAGCACTGGGTGTTCCACCCCTCCCTCCCCACTCCAGCAGGGACATGGTCGGTCGTGCCTGCACTTATGTCTAGTGGGAGCACCGTTGAGCTGTCCCTCGGAAATGGGGTGTGTGTGCTGTATGCAGCTAACTGAGCCCTGGTCCACACTCCATCCTTACCTGGGAGTGGAATACCACACCTCTGGCAGAGGTGCAATACCCCTGTAGCGGCCGAGCCCTCGGGGCGCTACATTCCCCCCTGGTAAAGCACAGCACGTCCTCGGGCTGGAAAAGAGCAAAAACAGATAATTACAGGACATGCAAAACTTTTTTTTTTCAATAACTTTTCACATCAGAAAACAGGTAATACGGTTCAATTCCCTTTATGGGAAACACTCCTCTTCTCTTGCCACTACCACAAAACACTTTGCTAATGCCTCTGGAACTCTTTTGTCATATAAAACATCTTGTAAAACATTTGCATTATCACCTAGCAGCATATAAAACTTTCTCATGTAACACATTTTTAAGTAAAGCACATTCTTGGATTCTTGGATCATGGCCGCGGTGCAACTTGTGACCAGGTAAAGGTGCAACAGTCCAGTAAATCTTGAGGTAGACGTTGCGGTTTTTGTATAAAACCAGTAGGGGGCGCTTTAGGAAGCGCAACTATATACAAGGGGTTGACCGCTCTCAGTCCTTGGCCAGTTTTGGGAAGGGAATGGCTGCTCACAGTCCTCAGCCTGGTAGGGGATGAGGGGCACACAGGTAACAGTTCAATATTTGTCCCAACGGGGACCACACTCTCAAGACGGGAACAGTCCCAAAAACAGTTCTGATACCCTGACGGGTAACTATGTACACAGGTACTTTGCTACTTACTAGTAGCGGTGTCCTCCATATGCTCCTTCTTCCTCCTCATATGGTTCTTCAGACCCATCCGGGTCCTCTTGGCTCTCCTCATAGCCGCAGTATTGTAGCTCCTCCTCGGTGAGCCGATGGACATGTAGGGCGTATGGTCCTTTTGCACCTACGTGGCGGGTAAAGGCGACCACATCACCAGGGTACAGGTCACGGCCACGATGTCCCTCCGTTAGATGACTCTCCACGTCCCTGCGGGTCACAAAGACGTCGCCTGCGGTTTCTGGGCCCCTGATGAAGCCCCAGCCGTTCTCCATGTGGAACTTGACTACGGTCCCGGTGATTCGGGGACCACGGGCTGCTTGGGGGTCTTGGCGGGCCTTGCGCTTTTGTTCAGCACTCTGGGCTTGGAGCCGTTCCTCCCTGACGCGCCTCTCTCGTCGCTCCCGCTTAAAGGTCGCCAGTTGCTGGTGACAGGCCTCCAGACGACGGACCGCGTCTGCCCGGGTCTCTTGAGAGAACCCCATCAAGTTCTCGCCAGTGGAGTCCCACGCAAATTGGACGTCCTCTAGTGGGGGTAGGGTGACCTCGACGGGTTCAGGAGCCGGTATCAGAGGCTCGCGCGGGGGCTGGGCCTTCCATGGCTGATTGCCGGTCACTTCAGCCGGCCACTCCAGCGGCAGTCCATCCGGACCGGTATGATGGGCAAACAGGTCCACGCCCAGCGATGGTATAGTGGGGGGACCTGATCTGGGAGCAGCGCCCGGGGGCACTCGGCCTTGCGACCAGGCCGGGGGTCTTGTGGCTGCGCTAGGTGGCAGTCCCATCCGGGACAGGGGCGCAGGCTTGGCGATGGCGCCCGGGTCATCCAGGCCTTGCGACCGGGCCGATGATGCTTCCTGCTTTACGGCGCCCGGGGTCAAGGGGCGTGGCGCTGGGCGGGGCGTGGCCGCGGCGCTCGCCGCTTGAGGCCTAGCCGGGAGCAGTGGCGGCGCGGCAACAGGTGCGGTGAGTGGGGCTTCTGGTGCTGCGACGGGAGGCTGGGGCAGGCTTGCGGGTGCTGGGCTTGGGGTGGTGACGTCCCCTTCACTTGCCTCAGTCCTCGTGGCTCCCTCCGCGGCGTCGCCTCCGGTCCTCTCTCCTCTTGCGCCGTCCTCAGAGGCAGGCAAACCCCAGGGTGCGGCTGAGGCCTGTTGCTGGTGGGTCTTGGCCTGCCGGGCCAGTTCCTCTCTCCACTCGGTGAGTGCACTCCGCTGCGCCCGGACCATCCTCCGCTCCAGGTCCTCCAGTGCAGCTTGCGCACGCTCCGGATCTCTGGGGAGCTGCGCTAGGACTTCTGCTAGGCTGCAGAGCGGTTCGGCCTGCAGCAGGCTTCGGGCCAGGAGGCTGGTGCTGCTCAGGGCGTCCATTCCCGGGTGCGGTCTGTCAGGACTGATCCAGACCACCCCCTGCCCCGCAGTTTTCTTTCCCATCCGCCCCCATGGGGGGTGGTCTTGGGGCATTCTGCTGACAATCACTCTCAGGGGCAGCCCCCCCACGTTGACGGACATTTCTACAGCCGTGCTCATGGTTGTTGGGGGCGGGCTTCCTCTTTGGCGCCATTCTGGGACCCGGCCCACGATGGGAGGCGGCCTCCTGTGGTCTTTTGGCGCGCACATTATGGCGCTCGTTCTTCTAGGGCGGGCGCCATCTTTAGTACAAGGAAACAGTCCCTTTTCAGGCGCGCAGTACCCGTTGTTAGCGGGCACGAAATCCTGCCGACTACGCCAAAGCTGACTCGCCCCCTGGGCCGTGGGGCACGCGGATCCGGGCAATAGGGAGACGTTGGGGGTAGTAGTGGCGGCCCGGTCCCGCGGCTCAGGGTGGTCAGACCAATGGTAGTCTGCTACGTGCTTCAGATAATGTCCGACTACGCCACCCGTGGATTGCGGTTATTAGGAACCGCCGCTGCAAGGCAGTCCGCTGGGGCTGATGATGAATGCAGCTGGGATGGTGTGACTCCCCACGGGAAGAGTGCGGCCCCAGGGCAGTGTAGTGGATGGTGGGAGTGATGGTAGTGCGAGTCCCGGTGCTGATAGTGCTGGAGGCGCGAAGGAGCACACAGACAACAAGTTACAGTCCAGGGTCTTTACTCACAGTTCATTTGTTCCGGGTCACTTCTGTCAGCAGTGACCGCCCGAGCCGTGCTGCGTCCACCAGGTGTGGGGCTCGGTCAACTCCCAAGCAGTTCAGGAGCATGGCACAGGACCCCCTTTTATCCTTTCTCTGGCCTGCCTCACCAGTGACCCACTTTTGTCCAGCTGCCGCGGACTTGTGCGGTTAAACGTGGGCCCCGTCCTCCGCTGTCCTATATGGTGCCTTCCTAGCAGGTTTGGTGAGGTGTCGCACCAATAGATGATCACGACGACCGGTCTTTGGCTGAGGGTTGTTTCTCCTCCACCAACTTGGGATCCGGTACCCTTAATCTGCCTGACCCTGCACCCTGGATTCTCGTGGGTTCTTAGGGTCCCTTCCACCTTCTTGTTCCTGAGCCCTTCTGTTTCTCTGTCTCTCCTTCTCTTTCTTTCCTGTTCTGTTCCTTTCTGTTCCTTTCTCTTGGAGCTGAGATGAGCCAGAATCTCAGCTCCCCTTCACCTCCTCCTCGGCCTCTCACTAGGCCCTCCTGGAGTAGAGCTCCTACAGAGCCTCTACTCCCTGTCTTCTCCTCTGGCTGAACGAACGAACGACCCTAGATCTAAGTTGGTGCCCACCTTTTATACCTCCCTCTGACCATGAGCCCAGGTGACCAGCAACCAATGGGCTCCTTCCTACGCTCAGGAACCGCCCCCTATCTGCCCCTACAGCACTGGGTGTTCCACCCCTCCCTCCCCACTCCAGCAGGGACATGGTCGGTCGTGCCTGCACTTATGTCTAGTGGGAGCACCGTTGAGCTGTCCCTCGGAAATGGGGTGTGTGTGCTGTATGCAGCTAACTGAGCCCTGGTCCACACTCCATCCTTACCTGGGAGTGGAATACCACACCTCTGGCAGAGGTGCAATACCCCTGTAGCGGCCGAGCCCTCGGGGCGCTACAGAACCAGTAGTGGGTGTGGGTGGAGGAAGCAGTTTAGGGGAGCACCATGGTAGTAGATATAAAATGGGAAGACATTTTAGGGAGGAGAGATCAGTAGTGAGAGGACAGTTCAGAAGAACGTTCTGGGAGCAGAGTCTCAGTAGGAGCTCTGCTCCACAACTAAGGCCTAGTGTCAGAGGCCCAGGAGAGGAGCAGGGAGTAGGCTCCGTTCTGTTGAAGGGATCCTAGGGGGTATGGCGAGTGCAGGACGGCACCCATACGCCCCGAATCTGTCAGAAGAAAGAGGGATCGTAGGCCGCAAGAAGGGGACCGGCCCCTGGCCCAGTCGTGTACTTCAAGTCCCGGCTGGAAAAAACGGAGGCTCCTGGCTTACATAGTCAGTTGCCGACATAGGCGGATTATAATGAGGTCAATCCGGGCTACCGCCCGGGGCCCAGGGCTGCCATGGGGCCCGGGGCTCCCAGGGACCTGTGGCCGGATTGACCTCATTATAATGTGTGACAGGAGGGCCCGGGAGTCGGAAGATGGAATCTGCTCTGCTGTGTCCAGCGGCGCTGCGAGGATGACTCACCAGCAACTGACTGTGTAAGTGCAGGAGAGGAGGCTCCGCCCACCTGGGCCTCCAGCAGAGCACAGAGCCAGCTTACAGCATGGCCACTGCTCTCCCTGCCCCCTACACGGGTCTGAATGTTACCTCTCCGCTCTCCCCCTCCTGCCCTGAAATTACACCAGAGCTCTGCAGTCGGACCTCAAGAGGAGGGGAGGCTGCCCCACAGAGAAGATGGAAGAACCTGCATCATGTACAGAAAGGGTAAGTCCATGTGCAATGTGTGTGTGTTATATATATATATATATATATATATATATATATATATATATGTGTGTATGTATGTATGTATATGTGTGTGTATGTATCTATATCTATGTATTTGTGGACCTTCAGAGGGGCTCACTCGCTGTCGTGGCCCGGGCTGCTTCCCCTATGCAGGACCGCTGGCACTTCACCTGACATGGCCGTGAGCTGTGCGGCTGTGTCTGGTATTAATGACACCGCAGGGGCGACACTGCGCCTATAATTGTGCTTGTGTATTGCCCCTGCCGCCCCATTACTACCAGACACAACCGCACAGCGCACGGCCATGTCAGGTGAAGTGTCGGCAATCAAGCAGCGCCAGAGGTCCTACACAGATGCGGTAGAAGCAGCCCAGGCCCCAACGGCGAGTGGGCCCCTCTGATGGTCCAGGGCCATGTCTGTGACATGCCGGCGGCCCTGCACTGAGACATGCCTGAGGAGCTGCTGGACAGGACAGTTTTATGTGTTTATAAGATATGTACGTATGCATGTGTCTGTGCGCATATCAGCGTACCGTGTGCATGTGTGCGCATATCTGCGTATCGTGCGTGTGCACGTGTGCTGGCCCGGCCGCATCACAGCTAGAAGACAGGGCCCTGTGCGCGGCAGTGTCTGCTAGCGTGACGTCATGCAGTGTGCCCTGCACTGCTTCTTACCACCATAGAGGAGCTGGACGACTGGAGCCGAGCAGGGGGACGGTGAGTGATGTGTTAATGTGGGCAGATATCATTGTGTGATATGTCTGTTTATATGTATTTTTGTGTTTCAAATGTGTTTATGGCTATGTGCCCACGATGCAGAAATGCTGCATATTTTTTCCGCTTCTCCCTGGCAGGAAAAACGCATGCAGATTCTACATGCGTTTTTCCCGACAGGTAGAAGCGTTTGTCAAGCGTTTTTGCATGGGGGTTATCAAGCACTTTTCCAAGTGATTTTAGCATCACTTGGAAAACTGCTTGACAACTTGGTCACACTATATAAATCAATGCAACCGGCATATACGAGTGTGACCAAGTAATAGTTAAAAAAAAGAATAAGAATGGTAAAAAATAAAGATTATACTTACCTTCCGATGGCCCCCGGTCTCCTCAGCGATGCGTCCGGTGTGTTGGGCGGCTCACGGTGGTGTGAAAGGATCTTTCATGACGTCATTTAGTCATGTGACAGGTCACGCGACAGCCGATGTCAGCAGTCGTGTGACCTGTCACATGACTAAATGACGTCATGGCAGGTCCTTTCACACCACCGCGACGCATACAACAGACTGGACGTATCGCTGAGGAGACCGGGGGCCATCAGAAGGTAAGTATAATCTTTATTTTTTTTATTTTAAATTCTTTTTTTTACAGGTACTATGGTACCCGGGTCTGGATGAGAGCCTCCTCTTCTCAAAACCCGGGTACCATCCGCACATTCAATCGCTTAATATCCGTATGTACACATGTAGTCATGCGGATATTAAGCGATTCAATGCAAGTCAATGGCGGCAATTTCGCTGCGTGTCCGCAAAATTAATGGACATGCTGCGTTTTTTTCCGCAATGATAATCCACATTGGAAATTTCCGCAGCATGTGCACAGCACATGCGGATTATCATTGGAGACCATGGGGCACGTATTACCAAGCGTTTTTTCAGAGTTTTCGCTGCGGAAATTCAGTGGCAAAAACACTTGAAAAACGCACAGTGAGCACGCAGCCTATGCCTATGTATATGTCTGTATATGTTTGTTTGTGTGTGTGCGGCCTCCTGCTGTATCTGGGGGGGGGGGGGGGCGCCGTGCATCCTCCGGCTGTATCTGGGGGGTGCGCCGTGCGGCCTCCGGCTGTATCTGGGGGGTGCGCCGTGCGGTCTCCGGCTGTATCTGGGGGGGGCGCCGTGCGGCCTCCGGCTGTATCTGGGGGGGGCGCCGTGCATCCTCCGGCTGTATCTGGGGGGGGCACCGTGCGTCCTCCGGCTGTATCTGGGGGGTGCGCCGTGCGGCCTCCGGCTGTATCTGGGGGGGGCGCCGTGCGGCCTCCGGCTGTATCTGGGGGGGGCGCCGTGCGGCCTCCGGCTGTATCTGTGGGGGGCGCCGTACGGCATCCTGCTGTATCTGTGGGGGGCGCCGTGCGGCATCCTGCTGTATCTGGGGGGGCGCCGTGCGGCCCCCGGCTGTATCTGGGGGGGGCGCCGTGCGGCCCCCGGCTGTATCTGGGGGGGGCGCCGTGCGGCCTCCTGCTGTGTATAGGAGGATTATGTGAAAGCTCATATTATACAGTATGAGACCCTACATACGTAGGGGGATGTCAGCATACTTAATTGTGCTCAATATTAAGTCATGCAATTAATATAAAAAAATAATTATAATTAATATATTAATATTGTGCAGAATTAATTTCACATGAACTATCACATGATCTATCAAAGGGGGATCATGTGACAAGTCATGTGATACATCAGGTGTGTGTGTGTGTGTGTGTGTGTGTGTGTGTGTGTGTGTGTGTGTGTGTGTGTGTGTGTGTGTGTGTGTGTGTGTGTGTGTGTGTGTGTGTGTGTGTGTGTGTGTGTGGGGCGGGGGGCCGCACCTTCTAAACTGCCCGGGGCCCTTGCTACTCTTAATCCACCCCTGATCATACACATCAGATATTGACAGCGGGCCTGATATTAATCACAGCAGCTCCAAGAACCGAGGCTGGTGGTTCAATGCCACACATGTGATTAATGCCGTGAGCGCGCCAGCCACTGTCAGTGTTTTATGGACAGGCGATGGCTAACATACATATTTCTTCTGTGACATCGACGTTTGCAATGGGCTAAGCTAAACCAAATTGAACGCCTTACTATTCTAGCCCTATGGCTTATACTGGTTAGGAAAGCAAATCAGGATGTCTACAATGATTCCTAAAAGAGAATAATCAGATCATACTGGGATATGGAATGTAATATTACATTTCTCCTGTAGATGCCACAGCATGGAAAATGCATGGCTGGCCACAACCTCCCCTGGCAATAACAGTTTCTTCAATGCCAGATAGACTTCTTAGAATTTTCTTTTCTTTACAGGACATTTAATTTAAAGGGCTATTTCTATCAGAAGGGAGTATTTTTTTTTCTTTTAAACATAATAGTTAAAGGGTAAATGAACTTTCAAGTAACGTTTCAGAATAAAATGTTCTGTCTATATACTCGAGGAATAGCATTATTTCTGGCCATTGTGTGATTTGTATTCTGCATTGTCACCAGTTTTCCCCTCTGCAGATCCGCTCTCTCAATTTTCAATCATCTCTAAGCTCACAGAGAGAAGCAGCAGCAGCATGGAGGAAATTATACAGTAGTACTGAGCTGGGGAGATGTGAATCCAGCTCTGGGATGAGGTACAAGACTTGTTAGAAAGCCCAGGACCATCTTTCTGGGTCTCCATCTACTTGTTTTCTCACTCTGCTCCTCACCCCTCTTCCCCTCTCTATAAAGTATAGCAGGAGGTATAACATGACACTTCCCTGAGTTCACAGCCTCTCTTGTCTTGAAGAAGATAGCATTGAGCTGTTTTTTTTTCCACAGCATTCAGGAGGCAGGAGGAGAGGTGGCTCATGAGTGTAGGGAGAAGAATTCTCTGATAATATGTATTATGAAGTTTCTTATATTCATCTGTACTATTGATTTATGTAAGGTTTGTTGAATGTACAGTTTCTATTTGAGAATTTTTGGCTGTTTTAATTTCTCAGTTCTACGCATCAAAAATTGTATGCAAAATATTGTTCTTTTCAGTGGTTGTAGAAATAAATGGACGTAAAGGGGCAGCAGTACAATCTCATTATAATAGAAATAAACATGACATAGGAAAACGTGGAGAAAAATTAAACTGCAGTATCAAAAAGTATCATTAGTGAACTGCAATCTAGCATTGTGATTGTCAGCAGTGGTATAATATTTCATCAATGAAGTATAATATCTGACAGCGGAATTTAATGCGCGCCGGTGGGTGGGGGGAGCACATCATTTCATGCTCGCTTCGGCGCACCCATGACATGATCGCGGGGCGCCGATGGGTCGTCATGACAGCTGAAGGTCTGCTGATGACCCCCGTGTTTGTCATTACAATCTTCCTGTGAAAACCAGCCCGTGGCCGGTGTTCATAGGAGATCGTGATTTTTGCTATACATAGCAGTACTGATGCTCTGCTATGTATAGCACAAGTGAACGGATGATCGCAGCTTCAAGTCTCCTAAGGGAAATATTAAATCCAGCAAAAAGTGAGGGAAAAAAGTTTTTCAAATATGAAAAAAATAAAACACAAAAGTTTAAATCGCCCCCTTTTGCCTCATTGAAAATAAATCAATAAAAATACACATACCGTATTTGGTATCGCTCCGTTCGTAAAAGTCCAATTTATCAAAATATCAACTAAATTAATCTGATCGATAACTGGCGTAACAAGAAAAAAAAAATCAAAGCGCCAATATTACATTTTTTTGGTCACTGCAACATTGCAATAAAATGCAATAAGAGGCGATCAAAACGTTGTATCTACCCCAAAAATGGTATCAATAAAAATGTCAGCTCAGGGTGCAAAAAATAAGCCGTCACCCGCTCCAGAGTCCAAAAAAATTAAAATTTAACGGGTCTTTGAAAATGGTAGTTATTAATGAATGGAATCCTTGAAATCTGTTGAAACCAGCCCTGTATGCTATGTTGTATTTTGTTTTCTATAGGTTTAATTCCTATGTAGACTTCAATGTTTGTCAGTCTAAAGTATTGTATACACTGTTTATTGTTATTTTCTTAAAACCAAATAAAAAGATATTGTTTAAAAAAAAGAAAATGGTGACAAAAGTAAAATTATTATTATTATTTTTTTTTTACAAATTTCCAAATTTTTTTTCACCACTTAAAGAGGTTGTCCACTGCAATAAATAATGCCCCCAATCGATCTAAACTTTGAAAAGAAGTCTTTTTGTAAATACCCTCCTTTGTCGTTTGTGCTTGTGAGCGGCGCTATCGCTGACCACTCACTAGACATCACATGACCCCCGGCTACAGCCGGCTCTGACATCCACTGATGTCACGTCAAGTTCCAGATTCCCCCAGGTGTGACCCAGTGACGTGCTCCCCCCTGATTGACGGGCTATGGGCTGGGTTTCACCTCATGTCACAGCCCAGTATCCAGTGCCCGCTTTCCCTATCCTCTTCATTCATTGGCCGCAAGCACGGGGTGGATGCTGGGCTGTGACATGCTGGGAAACCCCACTCACAGCTCATCAATCAGGGGGGAGCGCATTACTGAGTCACGCCTGGGGGAATCGGGAACTTGATGTGACATCAGCGGACGTCAGCAGTGTCTGCAGCCGGGGTCATGTGATGCAGAGTGAGCGGTCAGCGATCGCGCCACTCACAGGCACTTATAACAACACAAGGTAATTACAAAAACACTTCTCTCCAAAGTTTAAATCGATCTGGGCATTATTTATTGTAGTGGACAACCTCTTTAGATACAGTGGGTACAGAAAGTATTCAGAGCCCTTTAAATTTTTCACTCTTTGTTTCATTGCAGCCAATTGGTAAATTCTAAAAAGTTCATTTTTTTCTCATTAAAGTACACTCTGCACCCCATCTTGACTGAAAAAAAAACAGAAATGTAGAAATTTTTGCAAATTTATTAAAAAAGAAAAACTGAAATATCACATGGTCATAAGTATTCAGACCCTTTGCTCAGACACTCATATTTAAGTCACATGCTGTGCATTTCCTTGTGATCCTCCTTGAGATGGTTCTACTCCTTCATTGGAGTCCAGCTGTGTTTAATTAAACTGATAGGACTTGATTTGGAAAGGCAAACACCTGTCTATATAAGACCTCACAGCTCACAGTGCATGTCAGACCAAATGAGAATCATGAGCTCAAAGGAACTGCCTAAGGAGCTCAGAGACAGAATTGTGGCAAGGCACAGATCTGGCCAAGGTTACAAAAGAATTTCTGCATTACTCAAGGTTCCTAAGAGCACAGTGGCCTTCATAATCCTTAAATGGAAGAAGTTTGGGACCACCAGAAGTCTTCCTAGACCTGGTCGTCCATCCAAACTGAGCAATCGTGGGAGAAGTTCCACAAAGTCAACTATCACTGCAGCCCTCCACCAGTCGGACCTTTATGGCAGAGTGGCCCGACGGAAGCCTCTCCTCAGTGCAAGACGTATTAAAGCCCGCATAGAGCTTGCTCAAAAACACATGAAGGACTCCCAGACTATGAGAAATAAGATTCTCTGGTCTAATGAGACGAAGATAGAACTTTTTGGTGATAATTCTAAGCGGTATGTGTGGAGAAAACCAGGCTCTGCTCATCACCTGCCCAATACAATCCCAACAGTGAAACATGGTGGTGGCAGCATCATGCTATTGGGGTGTTTTTCAGCTGCAGGGACAGGACGACTGGTTGCAATTGAAGGAAACATGAATGCGGCCAAGTACAGAGATATCCTGGATGAAAACCTCTTCCAGAGTGCTCTGAACCTCAGACTCGGCCGAAGGTTCACCTTCCAACAAGACAATGACCCTAAGCACACAGCTAAAATAATAAAGGAGTGGCTTCAGAACAACTCTGTGACCATTCTTGACTGGCCCAGCCAGAACCCTGACCTAAACCCAAGTGAGCATCTCTGAAGAGACCTGAAAATGGCTGTCCACCAACGTTCACCATCCATTTTTAGAATTTACTAAATGGCTGCAATGAAACAAAGAGTGAAAAATTTAAAGGGGTCTGAATACTTTCCGTACCCACTGTAATAATAATAATAATAATTATAAAAAAAAGCTTATATGTGTTTGGTATCTGCGTACGTATTGCCAGGTCAGTTTTACCATGTAGTGAACATGGTAAATAAAAAAAAATAAAAAAAACTTTTGTTTTGCAATTTTAAAGCACTTGATATTTTTTTCTGTTTTCCATTACACTATGTGGTAGAATGAATGGAGTTATTCAAAAGTACAAATTGGCCCGCAAAAAAACAAGCCCTCATAAGGCCATATAGATAGAAAAATAAAATAAAGTATTGGTTCTTGGAAGAAGGGCAGGAAAAAAATAAAACATGGAAAATCGCCATGTCAAGAAGCGGTTAATAAATTGTATCACAAAATAAACTTCTTTAAACCAAAAAATTATGTCCTGCTCATTACTGGAGATGTCCGAGCTAATAATATTGATGTCCTACTGTTAGGAGAGGTCATTAATATCCTTAGGTTTGGTGGTCATAAATATCAGATTGTTAGGGGTTCAATACCGGACAAGAAAATGGAAGATGATCTGCAATTCTTGGAAGCGGCCGATACACATTGAGCAGAGTCGTCCTGTCCAGCTCCATTTACATCCAGCAGCTGAACCCCACTGATCTGATATTACTGACACGTCCTAAGGATTAGCCTGAACCTCTTTATTTATGAAAGGGGAGAGAGGAAAGATTTGACAGTAGTGTCCCTTATAAATGTACTTAAGAGAAATATCTCAACGAAGCTTTAAAATTTCACAGTATTAAAAATAAATAGCAAACCTGTGAGATGTAAGGGTTCGTTCACACGAGCAGATAATGTCAGATAAGTGTTTATACAGGAAGAGAATTAGGAACATAGTTGACCAGCAATCGTTACATTGTGCGCTGTGTTACACAGACAGATAACCTTATTTAGAACTTGAATTTTCGCTCCTCTTTTTTGCCGGTCTAATCAGTGAACGAGCGGACAGTCTCCATTTACATTACTAACAAACCAAGGAGCAGGGTTTGCTGAGGGAGATGATCCCTGTAACACCAATTCTTACAGTACTTATCTTTCTGCTTGACAATACTCTGCACTGTTAGTTCAGGAACTCTACCTGACCTGTGCTTAGTTTCACTCCTGACTTGAATCCTTTTCACTTGCAGGGGCGCTTCTGTGAGATAAAGAACACACACACCACCTTTCTCTTCGGCTCCAGCCTGAACAGTAAACAACTTCCCCACAATCCTCCTGGGGCTCTGCTAAAACACTCCCCTTCTCCTGTGACTGTGTTAACCCCTCTAGTTGCTGGATGCTTCTGGAGCACAACACTTCCTGTCTCATGCGCTTGTGTTACTTCTAATAGTTGCTGAATGCTTTTAAAGCAACAGCGCTACTTCTGCATGTCACATTAGGGTACCAAGCAGAAGTGTAGGTAATAGGAGCACTAACATGGTGGGGCCCACTCAGTGAACTGGATCCTTGGGCAAATGTCACAGAGTGCCGGTACTTTTGAAACACATGGTAAATCATAGAGCCATATGGTCTCTCTGGAGGCTCTCATCTTGTAGACCACAAATTGCTTTAGGAGCAAAGTTAATCTTGCCTGGTTACCGCTGCAGGCAGTGTAATCACAGACATTTCCATTGCATACATACAATAAAAGATGCACATACACTGTGTGCACAATTATTAGGCAATTTGTATTTTTGATGATTAATTCTATTGAACAACTCCAGTGCTGTCGGTCAATTCAAAAGGTTAATAAACCTGAAAACTGAATATTTGAGAAAATAAATCTGAAGTTTTGTCTTTCTTAGGGGAATATCTATATGTGCAGAATTATTATACAACTAAATGAAAAACTTACATTTTCCCGTCTTAATTGTTTATTTTCATCTGTTAGGCTGTGTGCCCACGATGTGTTTTTTAAGCGTTTCCGCAGCGGCAAAAACGCTGCAGAAACGCTTAAAAAACGCATGGTAGAAGGTCTGCCATGGTCCCCAATGATAATCCGCATGTGCTGTGCACATGCTGCGTAAATTTCCGCTGCGGATTATCATTGCGGAAAAAAAAGCAGCTCTACCAATTATTTTGCAGAAGTGCTGCGTTTTCGCCGCCATTGACTTGCATTGGAACGCATGGATTACGTATCACATATGTAGATGCGGAATCCATGCGTTCATTGTGCGGATGGTACCCAGGTCTAGAGGACAGGAGACTCTCCTCCGGACCCGGGTACCATAGAAACTGTAAAAAAAAGAATAAAATAAAAAATATATGTTATATTTACCTTCTGGCGGCCCCCGCTGCGCTCGTCTTCTCATGCCGGCAGATCGCGATGGACTGCAGGACCTGCGCTGACGTCATAGTCATGTGACGGGTCACGCGATGCTGACGTCGGCAGGTCCTTCAGTGTACCGCAATGTGCCGGCAAGGGAGAACGGAGCGAAGCAAGACACCGGGGGCCATCGGAAGGTAAGTATATATTTATTTTTTATTTTTAACCATTCTTTCGGTCACACTATATAAATCCATGCCGTTTGCATGGATTTATATAGTGTGACCAAGTTGACAAGCACTTTCCAAGTGATGCTAAAATCGCTTGGAAAGCGCTTGTCAACCCGCATGTGGAAATGCATGTGAAGAACGCTTCACATCCGCGTGTCCCTGGCAGGAAAAATGCATGTATAATCCGCATGTACAATCCGCATGTACAATCCGCATGTACAATCCGCATGCGTTTTTTTCTGCCAGGGAGATGCAGAAACGCTCAGGAAAAATCCGGAGCATTTCTGCATCGTGGGCACATAGCCTACAGTGAGAATGGTAACCGAACAGCTCTCTCTCATCTGGTATCTTTCCCTCCTCATGTAAACACGCCAGCATACTTCCATTACTTAAAAAAAAAAAAACTCGACCAGAACTGCGCTGCTAACTACAGACCAGTCTGTAATCTCCCCTTCATCTCTAAACTCCCATCTAATCACCTAACAGCTAAATCTAATTGACTAGCCCAGGGGATGGGGGATGACTCGGTTACCTGGGCCTTTAGCCTTAAGGAGGTCGCGGTGGTCGGCTCCCGGGCCCGTACTCTGGGGTCACTCTTTAAAAAGGCGTTGATCGATGTTAAGTTTATAAAAATGTTTGTGACGCCACCTATGGTTTCTGATGATATTCACCAGCGCTGCGCATTCCACTGAGGCCGGTGATAAGGCAGCTAGATGGTATGGCACCCCACAGGTGGAGCTGGGCCTCAGGGCAGTATAAGAACGGGGATGCAGGACAAGGAGACTCAGCCGAGTCGGAGCAAGAACAGGGACGGACACAAAAGTCACTTCAGTACTTTTTACTGATGGGAATTCAGGCACTCCCCGGAGCACTGTAGGGTGAAGGGTGTATGTTCGGATCCTCTCCAATGAGTAGGTTTTGGGCCTCCTGGTTCTTGCTGCTGCGTAATAAGTTTCTGACCTGCCTGGAGCTAGGCCTAACTTTGTCTCTGTCCTGCGCTGGCTGACCTTGTGGTAGGGCCTTCTCTTGGAGTGCACACTCCCGACCTACGGGGCCTAAGTGTCTCCTGGCTCTGGTACGTATCAGCACTTTAGCGATCCTGGGACCTGTAGTTCTCCAGGGATTCCAGTTTATCTTACTGGGTCGTGGAGATCCCGGCAAGCTTCGGACCCGGTGTCCAGTAACTACTTCTTCGGGGTGAGCTAGTTAAGCTCCTCTGCCCCCTATGAACTAACTCTCTACTCCTTCGCCTTCGGCCTACTCGGACCCTCAATAGGCTACTCATACTAACGGCAGCGTGCCGCGTTTCACCGATCTTATGGTGCCGGCACACCTAAAGCTCACCTCTCTGAGCTACACGGAGTCTTGATCTGGATAAGCTCCACTGCAGGCTGACCTCTCTCAGGCTTTTACACTGCAGGAACTCTCTCAACAGGTTTGCTCTCTGTCAGTTCCAGTCTAGACTAACTGCTGCCTGGCTCCACCTTCCCTTTTATATCTCCCTAACGGGCTCCCTCTGGTGGTCTGAGGTGGAAGGTGGAGATGTGTGAATGGTCATGGGGGCCTCTTGTGGAGGAATCCTTCAATACACCCTTCTAGGATTTGTGATACCAAGCACAGCTGGGCTTCACATAATGGTCACTACTCCCTGCTTATTCTCCTGGATCTCTCTGCAGCATTTGACACTTTGGATCACCAGCTCCTCCTCACTATGCTTTGCTCTATGGGCCTCAATGATACTGTTCTCTGCTGGTTCTCCTCCTATCTCTCTGACCGCTCCTTCTCTGTATCTTTTGCCGGCTCCTCTTCCACTTCTCTTCCCCTTACTGTCAGGGTTCCTCAAAGATCAGTCCTAGGCCTCCTCCTCTTCTCTCCATACACCGCCCCTATTGGACAAACCATCAGCAGATTCGGATTTCAGTACCATCTCTACGCTGATGACACCCAATTATACACCTCTTCTCTGGACTTCTCCCCTGAATTATTACAAAACATCAGGGATTGTCTGTCCGGTGTCTCTAATATTATGTCCTCCCTCTATCTATAACTGAATGTCAAAAACTGAACTCCTTGTGTTTCCTCCCTCCACTAACCTACCTGTGCCCGATATTGCCATTCCTATGTGTGGCTCCACCATTACTCCCCAGCATCATGCCCGCTGTCTTGGGGTTATATTTGTTTCAGATCTTTCATTCACTCCTCATATCTAATCACTCGCCAGCTCGTGTCACCTACACCTCAAAAACATTTCTAGAATGCGACATTTTCTTAACTTTGACTCTGCAAAAACTCTTACGGTCGCTCTTATTCATCCTTGTCTGGATTACTGTAACGCTCTACCGATCAGTCTCCCTCCTTACTAAACCCTCCCTTCTCCAATCTGTCCTCCAAGCCAGGATCATATTCCTCGCCAACCGCTACACCGACGCCTCTACTCTGTGCCAGTCATTGCACTGGTTACCCATCTACAACAGAGTTCAATATAAACTTATCACCCTCACCCTACATCTCCTCCCTCATCTCAGTCTACCAACCTACCCCTGCCCTCTGATCTACTAATGATTTAATAATCCAAACCTCTCATTCCAGTCTCCAAGACTTTTCGAGTGCTGCGCCAATTCTCGAATGCACTACCCAGGACAATTCGATTAATTCCCAATACCCACAGTTTTAAGTGTGGCCTAAAAACGCATTTCTTTAGACTGGGCAATCACCCTATCTCACTTATTTTACTACCCCCGTTTAACACATACAATATTTTCTTCAAAATCATGACCCTCGTATCATCTGTTCACACCCTCCATACACTTAATATCCCTCTGTGTCTGTACTTATACACATACTGGCTGGTGACCGGTTCATACAACTTTATGTGAACACCCTATTTATTATATTGATGGCGGGACCGTACAATATAAACAATTGTTACCATCCACCTTTCGCGTCTCCCCTATTTCCCCATAGATTGTAGCTGGCGAGCAGCGGGGTCCTCACTCCTCTTGGTGTCTGAGTTATGTGTTATTCTGTAATGTCTTTTATTGTCTGTACAAGTCCTCTCAAAAATGTAAAGCACTAGAAATTATTATTATATGTATGTGACTCACCCCCTGGGCCATGGGGTACTCGGATCCGGGCAATAGGGAACGATGGGGGTAGTAGTGGCACCCGGTTCCGTGGCTCAGGGTGGTCAGGCCAGTGGTAGTCCGTTATGTGCTGATGATTATGTCCGACTACGCCACCCGTGGATTGCGGTTATTAGGAACCGCCGCTGCATGCAGACCGCTGGGGCTGATGAGGTGTGCAGCTAAGGTAGTGTGACTCCCCACGGGAAGAGTGCAGCCCCAGGGCAGTATAATGGATGTTGGGAGTGATGGTAGTGAGAGTCCCAGTGCTGATAGTGCTGGAGGAGCAAGGAGCACGCAGACAACAGGTTGCAGTCCAGGGTCTTTACTAGAACAGGTAAATTGACCCACAAACAGTCCCAGCTAGGAGGGGACCTGGATGTCTGAGAGCAACGGGGAAATTGGCCCTGGTCAGGGTGAGGGTGTAGGCCTACCGTACTTTCTGCACTCCTTCTGGCTATCTCCTCGTTATAGGGTAACAGCCCACGTTTACGAGCTTTCCGTGTATTCTCGCCTGTATGGCCTGCGACGTGGGTTCCTTTCTGCTCCCAGCCTTGTATGGCTTTACTGGTCCCTTCTGTTGTGGCAGGGCCTCCAGGCTTCTTAGGCCAAGGAATATACAGTCCCTTGCGGACTGGTTCTCTGCTGGAGGATGTAGAATCCTCCCAGCCTCAGACACCAAAGTCTGGTAAATTAAGTCCGTGATCTGCCAAGACAGGCTCTCTTCGCCTCTTGTCTCTGGCTTGTGGCTCTCCTCCTGCCACACTTCCTCTTAGGTGCAGTGCAACTGTCTGTCCCTGCTCTGCTCTGGGACAAGTCTCAGTGCTGAGACAGGCCATCAAGTTCTCCCCAACCCTGCCCCCAGCACCAGCTTTTATAGGGGCAGCCTGCTCCCCCTACTGGCCTGAGACAGGAGGCATTGCATGCTAATGTTCCCATGACTAGAGAACCTCCCCCTTGCTCTCAGACACAGCTTTAATTACACTTGTGGCATCCAGGCCAGGGTGACACATATGTATGTACACATATATACATATATACATTCTTCTTTTTCATCTCGATCTGTCTCTGATTTTTGATCTTATATTGTCTGAATCCGGCTGAGTGAGGCAGCATTATACAGACACTATCTGGCGCTTCTTTTTGTTCTTATCTATGGGAGGTGGATGCAGCGGAAGGTTTATTATCTCGCAGTTTATCCTTCCCTGTATATGGGATTTTAAGTGCTTATAAAATACATTACTGTGTTTTCAAAGCTTCTGATGATAAGAATGACTAAGGCGGCATGACAGCATTTACTGGATGACATGTCTACATTAGGGGGCGCTTTTTCTGGTTTTCCACACACACAGATTTGCTGTAATAGTATATAATGTTAGTAGTGCCCAATGTGTCTTATCCATGCTAGTGGCAGCCTACTCTAATTTCTGGTCATAGACCGCCGGCAAAAACCTACCCCTTTTACTAAACATTGTTTTACACCCACTAACACCGCAGAGGAAAGACCCTTAGGCCACGGTCCCACTATCAGTATTCGGTCAGTATTTTTTCTCAGGAGTGGGAGCCAAAACCAGGAGTGGGTGATAAATGCAGAATTGGTGACTTGTTTCTATTAGACCTTTTCTCCTCACCTGGTTTTGGCTCCCACTCCTGAGAAAAACTACTGACCGAATACTGACCAAATACTGATAGTGGGGCCGTGGCCTTAAAGGGAACCTGTCACTTGATTCATGCTGCCCAAACTGCGGGCACCAGGTATGTTTTTCTCCGAGTGTTTCAAAGAAAACTTATTATAAAGATGTGGCCGGGGAGCACAGGCAGAGACGAGACTAGTCCAGCACTGGCCATGGCCGGCTTATTTCCCCCTCTAATTGATTGTCAGGTCTCTCGCATGTGTGTACATCAGGATAGACCCATCAATCATCTGGAGCGATGCGAGGAGAAGGATCTTTAAACTATATCAGAGCATTTCAGAGAGAAACATACTCTGCTGCAATCAAGCAACCAGGCTCTGATTCACGTTGCCTGCGGTACAGACACCATAAATCGAGCAACAGTTTTTCCCTTTAAGTCGTTGCCTCCAGGGACACACATGAAGATTTTACTTTCTTTTTCTAAATTTTTGATTTATGAGATAAAATGTACACAATGGAGGAGGATAAGAACATCGTAAATGCTAGTCATTATTGTCACTTTAGTGGACTTTTAAAAGGATTTTTATAACCAAGTTCCTTTACCTTAAAGGGGTGGGCCAGGTTTTTCACAAAAGTCTGCAGTCACTCTATGTGACTGCAGACTTGTGAATCCTCAGAAGAAGTGCACTGCAAAGATTCTTCGGTGCCAGCGGAGAGACCTAGCAGTCATGTGACTGCAAGTGTGCGATATGTATGCTTTCAGCCACAATCAGACTAGACGTCTCTGGCCTTATTCAATTCACTTGTATTGAACAAGGCCACTCACGTCTAGTCGGAATGTGGCTGGAAGTATGCAAATCACATACTTGCGGTCACATGACCACTTGGTCTCGCGACCGGCACCAGGGAATTCTCACAGCGCACGCTATGAGGATTATTATTATTATTTATTATTATAGCACCATTTATTTCATGGCGCTTTACATGTGAAAAGGTGTATACATAGCAAAAACAATTACAATAATCTTGAGCAATACAAGTCACCGACTGGTACAGGAGGAGAGAGGACCCTGCCCGCGAGGGCTCACAATCTACAAGGGATGGGTGAGGATACAGTAGGTGAGGGTAGAGCTGGTCATGCAACGGTATGGTGAAGCGAGGGTTACTGCAGGTTGTAGGCTTGTTGGAAGAGATGGGTCTTCAGGTTCCTTTTGAAGGTTTCCACAGTAGGCGAGAGTCTGATAGGTTGGGGTAGATAGTTTCAGAGTAGGGGGGATGCACGGGAGAAATCTTGCATGCAGTTGTGGGAAGAGGAGGTAAGAGGGGAGTAGAGAAGGAGATCTTGTGAGGATTGGAGGTTGCAAGTAGGTATGCAGTAGTCGAGGCGGGAGATGATGAGGGCGTGCACTAGTATTTTTGCAGAGTCTTTGGTGAGGAATGAGCGGATTCGGGAGATATTGTTGATTTGGAGTCTGCAGGAAGTGGAAAGGGCTTGGATATGAGGTTTGAAGGAGAGATCAGAGTCCAGGGTTACCCCGAGGCAGCTTGCAGGACTGGGGAGAGTGAGCAGCCATTAACTTTGATGCATACGTCAGATGGGGTGGGGTTGAGTGAGGTGGGGGAAAGATGATGAATTCAATTTTATCCATGTTAAGTTTTAAAAATCTAGCAGAGAAGAAGGATGAAATAGCGGACAGACATTGTGGGATTCTAATTAGTAAGGAGGTGATATCGGGTCCAGAGAAGTAGATCAGTGGGTCATCAGCATAGAGGTGATACTGAAAGCCGTGAGACTCTATGAGCTGTCACAGGCCTAAGGTGTAGATGGAGAAGAGCAGCGGTCCTAGAACTGAACCTTGTGGGACACCGACAGATAGGGGGTGAGATGAGGAGGTGGTGTGTGAGTGGGAGACACTGAATGTCCTGTCTGTTAAAGATGAGGAGATCCAAGATAGGGCCAAGTCCGTGATGCCAAGAGATGAGAGTCTGTAGTAAGAGGGAATGGTCCACTGTGTCAAAGGCAGATGACAGGTCCAGAAGGAGGAGGACGGAGTAGTGTCGTTTGGATTTGGCGGTTAGTAGGTCGTTGGTGACTTTTGTCAGGGCAGTTTCAGTAGAGTGATGCAGTCGGAAGCCAGATTGTAAGCGGTCAAAGAGGGAGCAGGAGGCGAGGTGGGAGGACAGTTCAAGGTGGAGGTGTGTTGTTCCATTAGTTTTGAGGCATAGGGGGAGAAGTGATATGGGGTGATAGCTAGTCAGAGCGGATGGGTCGAGGGAGGGTTTTTTGAGGATGGGTGTGATTGCGGCATGTTTGAAACATGAGAAGACACCGGTTGTTAGTGACAGGTTGAAGAGGTGGGTTAGGGTTGGGATGAAAACTGTGGTAAGGTTAGGGATGAGGTGGGATGGGATTGGGTCAAGTTCACAGGTGGTGAGGTGTGATTTGGAGAGTAAAGAGGAAACTTGATCTTCTCTAATGGTGGAGAAGTTGGTTTTGGAGGAGGGTTGAGTAGATATGAGGAGGGGCTGAGGGAACTTTAGGCAAAAGCTTTGTCTGATGGTGTCAATCTTCTGCTTGAAGAATGAGTCAAAATCTTCAGCTGAGATGAGAGGGAGGAGGCGCTGGGGGATGGAGGAGAGAATTAAAAGTACTGAACAGCTGTCTGGGGTTGTAGGACCGGGAGGATATGAGAGATGAGAAGTTGGTTTGTTTTGCTGCAGTGAGTGGGGACTGTTTGAATGCAATGAAGTGCTTGTTGGAGTGAGACCTTTTCCATCTCCGCTCAGCAACCCTGGAGTGGAGGCCCGTCACAGGATTCACAAGTCTACAGTCACAGAGTGACTACTGATTTTCGTGAAAAACCTAGACAACCCCTTTTAAGAAACTCAAATTCACCCCAATATCACCATCTAGCCTTACAATAAAAAAAAAATGAAAACCGTCTAGGGTCTTGTGCATACTTTGCATAGTAATACAGCACCTGTAGACATCTATGGAGCAATTTTTTTTTTCCTCTTGGATTAATAGAAGAGGGTGCATTGTGGTGTACTGTATTGTGGTGTGGTGTACTATACTGTGTAGAAGAATTGCGTGTAGGGCAGAATAAGGTGCCATACAGGGGCGATATATGGCAGCAAATGGGGGTCCTTTGGCTCCATAACACTGAATAGGGATGACTGCTTTGTGCAGGAGCCCATAGGGAACAGTCAGGAACCTATAGAGCTGGAGGGGTGCCCTAGGGGGTATACATTCAAATGGCTATATTTTTCTATCTGCATCAATCCAAAGATAAAAAATAAATACATTTTTTTCCTCTTTAAGTAAAAAAATAAAAAAAAAATTCTACTGCTGGAATAAGGATAGTGACAGACGTACCTGGGTGTATTGGTGCAGCAGGTGGTGTGCAGTATTTTTTAATCTCACTTTCTGACATTATTACCACCATAAACAATACTAAGCCATATTTTGTGCATTTTATGGGCACTGGTGCCGCTGAGTTCCAGGCTGAGATTTATGTGTCACATTGTCATTCCCAGACATTTCAAAAGAATGACTTACAGTATGTCCTTTGTCAAAACCGGCAAGGCCAGGCGGCAAGCGCTGCCTCCCTCTCTTCCTGTGTGATCTGGGAAATACTCAACGCCAAGACCATAGTCATGGAGCCATCACGAAATAAGAACTGGGCTCCATTGTTACCACTGACCTATGAGCCGTGTAGTGTATGCTGGTCATTGTGACTGCTGATGACATCACAGCCCTACAGGCATCGCGGAGGAACGACATCACGCCGGCACAATGGAGGCTTCACATGAGCAGCCGTTAACCTTCCTGACCCGTCTCATTTCACTACACCAGAACGACTCTGCTAAATAATAGAAATGCATCAAACTGTGCACTAAATGCAATTACTGAATCTAGCATTGGACACAACCAGAGAAGAAATGGCGCAAATCAATGCGGCAAAGACGTAGAATACAGAAACATGCAAATATATGTAAACGGCTCCAAACAGAAGGGTTATTCCCATGTAAAAAGCAATGGCGTATTCACCAGAATGTCAGATTTATGACAGATGTGGCAAAGTTCTCTGCAAGGCCGGGAGAGCTGCCGTGAAGGGAAAACAAACCAATGCTGCAGCCCCTTTATTGTAAAGATTAGTGTGTGTGTTTGTGTGGGGGGGGGGGGTCCAACAAATGACCCCAAAAATAATTATATTTTGTATTTTCTAGAGATCATGCCATAATTTTCTAAAATGGGAAATCCCTTTAAAGAAAATGATCTATTGCTTAAAATCAGGTTTTTCTGTTAAACGTTATTTGTTTTAGTTATCTATATGAGAAAAAATTAGAAATCTTGCAATTTTCACACTGGCCACTGGGGATTTTATTAGACTCTATTGTTTCAGGAAACTCACATGCACATTAGCCACAGTGCTCAGCCCCCAACACAATCTTTCATATTGAAGTGTCTAATGATAGTGTACATTGGGCATTGTGAAGTGAGGGGGAGCAGGTCAGCTGTGACATTGCCTATTGTGATAATTGGATCCTGTGTTAGCAGTTGTGTACAGAGGTATTACCTGGCATTGTTATCCTGCCTTTGATGATAAAGAAACTGCTGTAAACTCTTCCTGAAAAGACAGGAAGTACAAGTCTAAAAAAAACACCCCAGTGGCCACTGTAAAAATGCAAGATTACTAATTTTGTAAATAAAAAGCCTTTTTTTAAATGCATGTACACCAAAAAAACTGACAAACAATTGGTCATTTTTTGCTAACTTACCTTTAAAGTATTCTAAAGAGGTCTATTTTTTTAAAGGGAAACGGTCACCATGTGTTTGCCCCATACATCATGCTGATCTCAGATTAGGTAGCAGTGACCATGATGCCAGCAATGTGTTACTTACTGGGCTGCTTGCTGTAGAAATCACTGTTTATCAGCAGATTATCACTAGAGGACTAGTAGACCTGCAGGCAGGTAGTCCAACCACACCCACACCACTGATTGGCAGCTTTCTGCCTACGCATAGTGAAGATAGAAAGCAGCCAATCAGTGTTGTGGGCGGGTTTACACGGAGCTCAGCACTGAGAGTACTACATCTGCAGCAGATTACAAAACTACTTTATCAAAACTGGAGAAACCGGTCGCTGGAATCAGGGTTTCTGCCCCTGCATCATGCTGCTTTCAGATTACAGAGCAAATAACGAATGACAGATTCCAATTAATAAATATATGTGAATAGATGGTGATCTCTCACTTGGGGAAAGTGAACTCTCTCACACCAGCATTCTGTCATCACCTTTTCTTATTTATAGCAGCTATTTAATGTTTTGAGAGCTGAGAAGGTTTCTGAACATTTTATCAAGCAGAAAACAGTAAATAGATGAAAAGAGGTAGGGAGAGGAGGGGGATGCAGCTGACATTTCTTACAAGGTTTTGGTGAAATGGCTCAATTGGGAGAGGAGGGGGGCGCAGCATGCTCATTCAGATACTGAAATATCGGGTATCGACCGATATTCGCGGTATCGGAGTTCCGATACTGAGTTCCGATACTTTTGGAATATCGAATACCGGAATCGGAAGTTCCCATAATGCCAGCACTCTGCAGTGTCTCTGAAGGATGACAAGCTGGGTGGCAGCGCTCAGCTTACTGTACTTGTCATTTAGTGTTAAAGGATTTATTTAAAAAAACATTAGTGTTTTCATGCACCGTCTCTTTAAAAAAGCCGGCCGGCAATTCAGCATCTGTACCGGACAATTTACAACAGAAAGAATAGAGCTTCACACATAGATTAGATAGATAGAAACATGTCAGTCACATATATAAGAAGTACAGTGAAAGTGTTGATTACTGTACTTGTCATTTAGTGTTAAAATAAAGGATTAAAAAAAAAAATAAAAAAAAAAAAATGGCGTAGGGTTCCCCGTAATTTTAGTCTCTAGCGGAGGTTAAGCAGACGGCTGGGGCAGATGTTTGAAGCCTGGGAAGGGGGTAATACCCACGGAGCTTCCCAGGCTACTAATATCAGCCCCCAGCTGAATACCTAGCCTTTACCAGCTATTAAAATGGGGGACCCCCCCCCCCCCCCCCAAAAAAAAAAAAAATGACGTGGGGTCCCCCCCTATTTTAATAGCTAGCAAAGGCTAGGCAGACAGCTGGGGGCTGATATTAATAGCCCAGGAAGGGTGCCATGAATATTGGCCCCCTCCCAGGCTAGAAACACCAGCCGTCAGCCGCCCCAGAAATGGCGCATCCGTAGGATGCGCCAATTCTGGCACTTAGCCTCGCTCTTCCCACTGCCCTGTAGCGGTGGCAGTGGGGTAATAGGGCTGGGGTTGATGTCAGCTTATAATGCCAGCTGACATCAAGCCCAGGTTAGTAATGGAGAGGCGTCTATAAGACACCCCCATTACTAACCCCATAGTCAAAGTTAAAAAAAACACAAACACCCAGAATAAAGTCCTTTACTTAAAGTAAACACACAATTCTTTATTGTTCTAAATTAAACCATGCTTACCATCACGCCCATTCCAGCTGAAGCCAACGATCTCCTGCAATAAAAGAAAAATAATAAAGCAACCTCATCCTTACCTTTCCATGGTTCCCACGACAGCTTCAGCTCTGCTACATCGAGATGACAGGCTGGACCGCAGCAGAACGCTGCCATCCAGCCTGTCATCCCGCAGACACTGAGAAGCGCAGGCATGTATCTAATCTATGTGTGATGCTCTATTCTTTCTGTTGTAAATTGTTGGGTACAGATGCTGAATTGCCGGCCGGCTTTTTTAAAGAGACGGTGTATGAAAACATTTTTTTTAATAAACACTAAATGACAAGTAGAGTAAGCAACACTGTCACTGTACTTATTTACTTATTATATATGTGACTGACATGTTTCTATCTATCTAATCTATGTGTGATGCTCTATTCTTTGTTCTAAATTGTCGGGTACCGGTGTATGCCGCTGATGAATTGCCGGCTTTTCATGTAATACATTCTACATTATTCTTAGTTGTTTTCCTTCATGTAGAATTAACCTACAAGGAAAGAAAGGGTTTATTTTCATTCCGATATTTGTGTCCCATTGACTTGCATTGGTTTCCGGTATCGGAATCGGCGATATCAGATATTTTTGGGTATCGGTCCGATCCAATCCGATCCGATATTTCCCGATATCGGAAGGTATCGCTCAACACTATTCAGCACCTAAAATTTAACAATGGGTGGAGGTCTCAGCATTAGTCCACAATGATCATTTTTTATTTTTTTAATTTACAGCTACTCTTTGTATATATATATATTTTTTATACTAAAGGCTCATTTACGCTTGTCTATGTATAAGCAGATACGCGGTTGTTTAGTGTCATGTTTGGACGGCCGACCAGAGATCTACACATGCAGAACACCCATTAATATAATTGTTCTGTATATGTAGATCATTATTGCCATCAATTAACGTCAACATGAATGATCCAATCTCCCCCCGACTAACAAGCATTTTGCAACTGTTGGGACTTGTGACACATGAAAACACAATCTACGTTTTTAAGATAACCAAAACACTGATCAATAAAATAAAACTTTATAATATATCTCTAATAAAATTGAATTCACGCCATATTCCCAGTAACAAAATCTTCCAATTTCACTTTTATTTTACAAATTGGTTTACATTGTTAAATGTAATAGAAATACTTCAACTTCACAGGTCAATGATTTGTTCTTTAAAAGTTCACACCAATTCATAAACGGGCACCTTTTTATTTTCTTACCAAACAGGCACAATGAAATACAGAAATTTCTTCCGCGATATCAGTTTTTCTTTTTTTCTCTAAAATATACTGTACATATTAAATAACCCGTCGGCTTGAGCCTTTTAAATATTTCCAGTACCTACGCATAAAAGGTCTACCAGCAAATAAAACCATTCCCATCTAAAAGTGCATATAGTTAGTCCTGGGAGGCGGAGGATTGATCGAGGGGGGAGGCGGAGGATTGATCGAGGGGGGAGGCGGAGGATTGATCGAGGGGGGAGGCGGAGGATTGATCGAGGGGGGAGGCGGAGGATTGATCGAGGGGGGAGGCGGAGGATTGATCGAGGGGGGAGGCGGAGGATTGATCGAGGGGGGAGGCGGAGGATTGATCGAGGGGGGAGGCGGAGGATTGATCGAGGGGGGGAGGCGGAGGATTGATCGAGGGGGGAGGCGGAGGATTGATCGAGGGGGGAGGCGGAGGATTGATCGAGGGGGGAGGCGGAGGATTGATCGAGGGGGGGAGGCGGAGGATTGATCGAGGGGGGGAGGCGGAGGATTGATCGAGGGGGGGAGGCGGAGGATTGATCGAGGGGGGGAGGCGGAGGATTGATCGAGGGGGGGAGGCGGAGGATTGATCGAGGGGGGGAGGCGGAGGATTGATCGAGGGGGGGAGGCGGAGGATTGATCGAGGGGGGGAGGCGGAGGATTGATCGAGGGGGGGAGGCGGAGGATTGATCGAGGGGGGGAGGCGGAGGATTGATCGAGGGGGGGAGGCGGAGGATTGATCGAGGGGGGGAGGCGGAGGATTGATCGAGGGGGGGAGGCGGAGGATTGATCGAGGGGGGGAGGCGGAGGATTGATCGAGGGGGGGAGGCGGAGGATTGATCGAGGGGGGGAGGCGGAGGATTGATCGAGGGGGGAGGCGGAGGATTGATCGAGAGGGAAGGCGGAGGATTGATCGAGGGGGAAGGCGGAGGATTGATCGAGGAGGGAGGCGGAGGATTGATCGAGGAAGGAGGCGGAGGATTGATCGAGGAAGGAGGCGGAGGATTGATCGAGGAGGGAGGCGGAGGATTGATCGAGGAGGGAGGCAGAGGATTGATCGAGGAGGAAGGCGGAGGATTGATCGAGGAGGAAGGCGGAGGATTGATCGAGGAGGAAGGCGGAAGATTGATCGAGGAGGGAGGCGGGGGACTGGTCGAGGAGTAGGAGGAGCAAAGCTGTCTGTATTGCGTTAGAAATTGTGAAGGAAAAGCAAAAGGTGAGACTATACAGCGGCCATTATTATATACAATGAGCCAAAGCTTCTACAGCCCAGGCCCCTATATACATCAGTGTAATGTGATAATACCCCAGAACAATCACTGGCCACAGGATGAAACCGAAGCTGGCAGATTGCAGAGCATTTCCCACTAAAATTATAACAATATACATTGCAGTCCATGAATTGACCTCTAAAATTCATCTGGTTCTGGAAGCGCTAATTCTATTCCACCTCCCCCCAAAGGTGGTCGATATGTTTCCTAAAATCCAGTCTTTATTACAGGTTCATTTATCTCGTCAGATTTGTAGGCTTTGTGCCAAAAAATGGGACTTGGGGAAGCCCAGGAATCTGGTCCTGCCTTCGATATCTTCATAACCAGACGTATACGCCAGTGAGGAGTCTAGGACAACATGGAGCTGTAATGGTAGGTCCAAGACTTAGCTTAAAAGGGATTTTTAGGTTTATTGGCACATATGAAAAATCCATAAACCAACACAGGTTGACAGATAAAAGGACACTGATTAAGAGTTTCGAATGTGACACGTATTCAGTCATAGCAAAGTGTATGAATTAGAAATGCATAAGTGATGTTATTTTAGCTCCCAACTTATATCTGGGTACATTTTAATAAGTGCAAAAAAAAAAAAAAAAGCCAGAAATCATTAATCCAAGCGCTGAACAAATCTTTTTCTTTCATAGGACTAGGTAACGAGTACAGGAGTAAAATGTGCATCAGGCGTGGTGAGCCGGTTTCTACTCTTCTTTCTTAAATTGGTTATCCACTACTCAGACAAGCTCTTCTGAATCTCTCTGTCTGCCCCCAGTAATTTAACACCCATACTCTTCTCCAGGGTTGGCGCTGTTCCAGCGGTGTCAGCACTGGCTCTATCAGAGTTCGTGTGACAATGTCATGCTATCCCCAAGAAAGCTGAAACGGCGTTGGCACCGGAGACGAGTATAGGTGTTATTTTACTGGGGGCAAACATGGGGATTCAGAAGGGGTTGTCTGACTAGTGGACAACTCCTAGAAGTCAGCCATAAACGAGAGCTTCCAGACGTTTGTTCAGCAGACTGTTATCTCCGCCAACTCCGCCATAACAGCTGCAGAGTGCATTCAAGTGCTTCCAACATGGAGAGGAAAGAAAGAAGCTGCTAAAACACTTCTGGCCATGACTTATGTCCCCTGAAAATAAAAGGATGGGGTGTTAAAATGCCAATGGCCCAGTCTTTCTTTCCTCTGAGATTTTTCATCATCATACACATCAGAGGGTCGTCTGCGACCACCGAAATCGGAAGGTTTGGTCAATTTTCCTCTACTGTGTCTTTACACTAAAGATACCCATACAGATAGGGGTTGGCTGAAAGCTTGTTTAGCTGACAGCCATTACTCGTGATTGTCCCACATACATAGCTTCAATGGGGAGGGGTGCATCATAGTAGACACCTCCTGTGGTCACAGCTCATCTCCCAGAGGAAAAAAATGATCTGGCACTGTAATGAAACACCCTCGATCCTTTTGTCCCCCAAAATAATCTGTCAGTGAATAGTCGGGAGGCTGTTCATACACATCAGATGGCTGTCCGCTCCTGTTGACTTTAGTCTAATGTGAATGGGGACCAAAGACAGATATAACTACAAAAAGTCAAAACCGAACAACTCAAGGACTAGATTTCATATATATATAAATTTAGGGGCAAGTGCTCTTTAATACACTGTAATGTAATAGAATACCCAACTATTACACACAATCAGGTCAGTTCAACAGAATACGAGGATCCAGAATTCAGAGACTGAAATAGGACAATATTAGTACTGTGCAGTTCTTCAAGGCCATAAATGACAGAAGCCAAAATGTTAGCTGTAATACCAAACTCCGATGCAAAACTGCGAGATGGTAGATGGAGCGGCGGCTTCTACTGACCGGCATGCCGGCACATAAGTCATTGTCGGCATCAAGAGACACGTACGAGATGCAATTTCACTACAAATGATTCACCGCCACTTATTAGCTGCAAACACTTCAGCGCAAGCAACAGCGATCAAAGGTTCGTATCTACGGTGTGAGATTAGTAGTTTTATTTTCCAGTCGATCCAGTGTCTGTGTTAGACTTGCAGTTCTGTTAAGGAAAAAAAAGCAACTGAATGCAAAAAAAAAATGATATAAAGAGAATGGATATGGTCAATGCCAAGAGGAAGTGGCGCAAATCTGAACGTCCAAACCTAGAGGGGGTCTCATCATCTTCGTACAAGTGCAAACATCAGCACAAAACTGTTTGGTCCGCAATAAAATATCAGTAAATAATAATATAATATCCTTGTCCTTCAGGATGAGATGTCAGAGTGGTTGCTCCCATTGAGAAAAGTGACGTCAGCGGCCGAATATGGCGTTGTATTCCAGCAGAATTAGCTCTACGATCTGGTTCTGGTAGACCGTGTGGATGGCGATATTACCAGTCTCTTGTTCCGGTTTCAGTAACGTTGGACCAAAGACGATTGCTAAACTTTGAAAGGTCATTCTGTTCTTTTCTCCAGTTTCTACAACGCTGAGAAAACACAAAAAAACATAAGAATTAGTCCTATGACCCAACTAGTATCCTGGCCCTGATGGGGAGCAAGATGGTGGGTGGGTGGGCGTCCCAGGTAGGGCCCATATCTCAAGGCTCTTTAATGACTGACATTGGTTTACAGGCTACTACCTATAGGGGGCACTAAAACCGCATTCTTCCTTTTAGATGAGAGTTCATTTGCATAGTTTCCTCCAGGGAGCACAGTTGGATCTTCACCAGGAGAACAGTGCAAGAACAGTGCCAGGCTGTGAAATGCACAACTGAAGAAATCCACATGGGGGCGCAACTGGTCAGAGGAGAGGATTTTTTTTTTATCCACTTGTCTGGCTTTTCTGAACTCTGTACGATGTAGGAGTCATTATACAGAATACAGAGAGCAATCAGAGGAGGATAACGGCACTGAATACCGAGCACTCTCCTACATTGCTTGCACGCCACTGCCAGAGCTCGTACTCCCAATGCACAGTAAAGGAGTACAGAAAAGCCTGAACAGTGGACTAAGGAGTAAGCAGTGCTTGGAGGCCACTTAGAAGTTTGTTTTTGTTTTTTTTTCATACAAGGCTCAAGCCAAATAAAGAGATTTGCAATTTTAAATGATCATCAGCGCTGGATAGAAGATGCAAAAAAAAATAAAAATGAAACTTTATTTACTGTTAATACAGTTAAAGGGAATCTGTCACCAGGTTTTTGCTATTTAATCTGACAGCAGCATGATGTAGGGGCAGTGAGCCCGATTACAGGGATGTCACTTGCTCAGAAGCTTGCAGTAGTTTCAATACAATCAGTGTCTTATCAGCAGGAGATTATCATCGCAGCACTAGGCATCTTGTGCCAGGCAGTCCGGCTACTGTACCACTGATTACATTGTCAGTAAACTGACAATCAGAGTTGTGGGCTCAGCATTCATAGCACTGCTACATTTACAGCAGAGAAAATGTATCAAAACTGGACTAAGAATAAATCTGGAAGGGACAAAGAGCACTAGGGTCTTATCTGGGTAAATAGTGCGCAGAGAAAACGCATTAGCGTGCTCACGTGGTCGGGTTGTGTGCACACAACCGCTGAAAGAAGTTTAGGCTGCTGCAGACCCACGAGAGAGAAATCAAAGGTGCTGGAATGATGTGGGCTTACCTGCGCTGCCGTCAGTAGATCAGAAAGAACGGTAGTCCGAAAGCAAGTTGATGAGGTTTATTGGTCAACGCGTTTTGAAGTTTCAAACTTCATCAGGACAAAACCATTTTACCGTAAGACTTTGTCCTGATAAAGAAGTATGAAACGTCAAAACAAGTTGACCCATAAACCACAGCAACTGTGGTTTTGTCCTGATGAAGAAGTTTGAAACTTTGAAATGCGTTGACCAATAAACCTCGGCAACTAGCTTTCGGACTACCGTTCTTTCTTATCTACTGACGGCAGCGCAGGTGAACAAACATCATTCTAGCACTTTCAAAACTGGACTAAGCAGTTCAGTAAGTGACACATGGCTGGGATCAGGCTCTCTGACCCTACATCATGCTGCTGCTCTCAGATTACATAAAAACCCAGTGGCAGATTCCCTTTAATTCTGCAATCACAAGAGCTCAACTTCGTATACGTGCATCGACAGAGCTAGGTACAGGCTCAATACAAAGGCTAAGGGTCCCCATACCGCTCTCTGCACTTGCAGAATTCAGAGCATCAGCGCGGTGTTTTAATTGATTAGCCTCAGGTTATGTTAAATGTAACAATAAAAAATAAATAAAACCTTTTGTTTTATGTTTTTCATAAACGTATTGGTGATCGGTGGAGGTCGGGGTCCTGAGAACCAATCACTGGAAACACTGCTCTGAGGTCCTTAATTCTGCAAGCAGCAATGCTCAGCACTTTCACATGCGGCGTACAGACACACAGACTTTCTATGGAGCCTGCACAACACTGACTGCATGAATGCAAGAGCAGTATTTTTAGTGATCGCTGGGGGTCTCAATACAAGGACCACCCACTTATCGTCAGCAGCAGCTCGAATACTACAGCCATTGATTTTAGTGGGCGCCTCACGCAGCAGATCCCCAGGTGTCTGATTTGGGGGTGCCAGCACTAAAGTCTGGGTAAGGGCTGACCAAGGAGGACAATCCCTTAAACTCTTAATTTAAAATACCTAAAACATAAAGATGTGTATATTGAATCTTCCTGTATGGGATAAGAAGTAGGACCCTGGAATCACACCCGATTATTAGGTTGCTGGTGGCGTTTTCATGTACAAATACAGACTTCAGAGATATCCGCTGTAAAGACAATTATACCCATAGATCGCTGCCATTTTCTTTAGGAACGCCTGTAAGTTTCTGACTTGTTCACATGCACAATCCTGCAGAGAGCAGGCAGCGACAGCCTCTCTGAATTATAAGCTTTTTCTGTGCGGCAATGCTTGGATTTCAGATTCCCGCGCAAGAAAACAACTGAGCTCAGCTAAAATGCCACTTACAAGACAAAAAAAAAGTCAGACAATCCCAATGACAAATCTATCGTGTACTCAATGCTCCCCACTCACTGCTTGAGATGCTTGAAGAGCGCCTGCATTGTGTCTTGGTTCGGCTTTGGCAACTGTTTAATTAAATCTCTGACTGCCTGAACACGGAGCTTGGGCTCTTGTTCTGAAAAGAGAAGGAGAAAAAAAGTCACTTACAATTCATTATGCACACTAACACCGCTGTCCATAGAGACTGGTGGTACGCTGTACTTCAGTGCCCTCTAGTGGCCACTATTAGGAACTGCAGCAAAAAAAAATATCAATTTAATATAGGTGCAATTTTTTTTTTTTTACTTCTTAGGCCTCATTCAGACGTCAGTTTTTCTCATGTACAAGACAATGTACTGATTATTTTGATGAGACTTTAGGCCAAGTGTCAAAATCAGACATGTCGTCGCAATTTTCCAGGAACGGCCCAGTCAGCGAAAAAACATGGACATGTGAATGGTCCCATAGACTATCACAGGTACAAGTGCCATCAGCGAAAACCACAGGTAGCACTCGTTCAAGAACATCGGACGTGTGAATGAGCCCCTAGTCTGAAAGGAAAATTATGAAATAGTGTAATATAGGTGTAGGATCAACCATAATCATTAGACCAGGGCTGCAGAAATGGCTGTATTATATATGTCACACATCTGGCTGTAGACAGAACAACACATCCACATCCCAGACAGGAATGGAGTGTGGCGCTGGAGATCGCGGCATGCGTAGGCACTGAACACAGTGTGATGTCCGGCACCATAAGCACATACCTGTCGGTAGGAGTGTGGCGCCTCTGTTCGAGCCTGAGGCCATGGGAGGAGTGTGGCCACCAGGGGAGGAAGGGGGGGGGGCGGGAGCACACACCAGGATTGGGGGGGGGGGGGGGGGGGGGGGAGCACACACACCAGGATTGGGAGGGGGAGGGGGGGGGAGCACACACACACCAGGATTGGGAGGGGGAGCACACACACACCAGGATGGGGGGGCACACACACACCAGGATTGGGAGGGGGGGGGGGGGGGAGCACACACACCAGGATTGGGAGGGGGGGGGGGGGAGCACGCACACCAGGATTGGGGGGGGGGGGGGGTGAGCACACACACACCAGGATTGGGGGGGGGGGGTGAGCACACACACACCAGGATTGGGAGGGGGGGGGGGGAAAGCACACACACACCAGGATTGGGGGGGGGGGGTGAGCACACACACACCAGGATTGGGAGGGGGGGGGAAAGCACACACACACCAGGATTGGGGGGGGGGGGGGTGAGCACACACACACCAGGATTGGGGGGGGGGGTGAGCACACACACACCAGGATTGGGAGGGGGAGCACACACACACCAGGACTGGGAGGGGGAGCACACACACACCAGGACTGGGAGGGGGAGCACACACACACCAGGACTGGGAGGGGGAGCACACACACACCAGGACTGGGAACACACACACACCAGGACTGGGAGGGGGAGCACACACACACCAGGACTGGGAGGGGGAGCACACACACACCAGGATTGGGAGGGGGAGCACACACACACCAGGATTGGGAATGGGGGAGCACACACACACCAGGATTGGGAATGGGGGAGCACACACACACCAGGATTGGGAATGGGGGAGCACACACACACCAGGATTGGGAGGGGGAGCACACACACACCAGGATTGGGAATGGGGGGGAGCACACACACACCAGGATTGGGAATGGGGGGGGGAGCACACACACACACACCAGGATTGGGAGGGGGGGGCACACACACACCAGGATTGGGAGGGGGGGCACACACACACCAGGATTGGGAGGGGGGGGGGACATACGAGGATGGTGGGAGCATATATACCAGGATGGGGGGGGGGGAGCGACATACGAGGATGGTGGGAGCATATATACCAGGATGGGGGGGGGGGAGCATATATACCAGGATGGGGGGGGTGAAAGCGTATATACCAGGATGGGGGGGCCTGAAGCACACACCAGGATGGGGGGGCCTGAAGCACACACCAGGATGGGGGGGCCTGAAGCACACACCAGGATGGGGGGGCCTGAAGCACACACCAGGATGGGGGGGCCTGAAGCACACACCAGGATGGGGGGGGGCTGAAGCACACACCAGGATGGGGGGGGGGGGGGCTGAAGCACACACCAGGATATGGGGGGGGTCTGAAGCACAAACCAGGATGGGGGGGGGGGGTCTGGAGCACAAACCAGGATGGGGGGGGGGGGGGGTCTGGAGCACACACCAGGATGGGGGGGGAGGAAGAGGAAGCACACACACACACACACACACACACACACACACCAGGATTGGGAGGGGGGGGGGAGCCCACACACCAGGATTGGGAGGGAGAGATCACACACCAGGATTGGGAGGGGGGGGGGGGGGGGGAGCACACACACCAGGATTGGGAGGGGGGGGGGGGGGGGAGCACACACACCAGGATTGGGAGGGGGGGGGGGGAGCACACACACCAGGATGGGGGGGGGGCTGAAGCACACACCAGGATGGGGGGGGGGCTGAAGCACACACCAGGATGGGGGGGGGGCTGAAGCACACACCAGGATGGGGGGGGGGCTGAAGCACACACCAGGATGGGGGGGGGGGGCTGAAGCACACACCAGGATGGGGGGGGGGGCTGAAGCACACACCAGGATGGGGGGGGGGGCTGAAGCACACACCAGGATATGGGGGGGGTCTGAAGCACAAACCAGGATGGGGGGGGGGGGTCTGGAGCACACACCAGGATGGGGGGGGAGGAAGAGGAAGCACACACACACACACCAGGATTGGGAGGGGGGGGGGAGCCCACACACCAGGATGGGGGGGGAATATATACCAGGATAGGGGGGAGGGGCATATATACCAGGATGGGGGGGGGGGGGGGAGCATATATACCAGGATGGGGGGAGCAGGATGGGGGGACCAGGAAATGGGAACATATACCAGGATGGGGAGCGCATATACCAGGATGGGGGGGGGGGACCAGGACAGGGGACCATATACCAATAAAATGCTCGCCACCTGAGCGTAGGACGGGATAGTGACATATTACAGCAGGATAAATATAAATCACAGTACAAACAGGTTTATGAGGGTACAGCATAGTATTAAGGATTATGAAATATACATATAATACACTGTGTATAATTGCACTAATCTACCAACTTCATCATTTACAGCAGGTAAAAATTATATATTTATAATGTAGTGAATACTGTGTATAACATACAGCAAAGTCATGGACCAGCAGTGTATTGGTAATAGGATGTGAAAACAAAGGCAAAAGAAATTAGTGATAAATTATTATTACATACCCATCATATACCTGTCAAATCCTGCTGGAATGGTGGGTTTCATCATAGGCCTTAGTCACCCCCAGATGAAGGCTTATTACGAAACATTCTGCAATCTTTTACCTTATTTAGCCCCTTTTTTACTACAGTGATGTAGGAACTTTAAACTTGACAGTGAAAGGATTAGAAATGGTGAATGAATAAGTGCACTCCTGATGAATATCAGATTTTTACTTACTGATTGCATTCACAAAGTCGTTGAAATGGCTGTAGGTGAAGAGCGGCTCGGGCAGCTCTCTGAAGAACATCTTCAGTGCCCCGGTGATCACATGAATGTCTTCCCATTTGCTGTCGTTCAGGTCCAGTTTCTCATCTGCAATAAAACGTAGAGTATTATGAAGGGCACAATGCTGCGTCTGTATTCCTGGTAACTGTGCACACTTGTACATTGCCTCCACATCGGGATTGTTATTCCCCATGTACGTATACTAATGAGATGTGGCATGTTTGCCAAGTGTCTGCTCTTCATAGATACCAATAACCCTAAATCCGCATGTCCCCAGTGCCCACCGAGCAGCAGAGGTGTAGTAGGATCACAGTCCCAACTTTTGATTTTGTGGACATGGAAAACTAATGATCTAGTTTTCAGTCAAAGAATAAACAAGTCTCTGGAAGTATCCAGATCACAAAACAAAGAAATCAAAATAGTAAAAGAAGAGAAGTGACAGAAAAAACAAAGCTTCTGGCGTTTGGGACAAGGATTTCATTTTTTACTATTGTGTTGTTGCTGGGCTACCCGGCTGCATCATAATAGTAGGAAAATAGCATAAAACTTTATAATAATAATAATAATAATAATAATAATAATAAAAAAAGGCAGAAGTTTCAAAAAATCATTCAAATATACTGAGAACACAATGCTGATTCCAAGTTAGACCAAACCGCCTGGAAAACAATAAAGGAATGAGGAAACCATGGATGCTTTATTCCCAACAACAGCGCCACCACACCTGTGCACGGGTTGTGTCTGGTTTTTCAGCTCAGCACGACAAAGGTGAATGGGACAGAGTTGCAATACTGCACATAACCTGCTGATATGTGTGGCACTATTTCTAATCCCATGAAAGCTCCTTAGTTATGAGCCCAAAGGGTCCTAAAACCTACAGTTTCTGTGCAGCCAACTGCATCTATACACACAGCAACTGGAGATGCAGAGGGGTCCGAATCTTCTACGGTGGAGGTGGTCGTATATGTACAGTAACTGTTGTCATAGACTAATAGGAGGGACTGCAAACAACGACACCATTTAATGCTTGGCATCATGGATGGACTTAGGGTGCACTTATTATATTACAAAGAGTAAGAGAGCACCACCAGTAGATGTCAAATGACAAAGGGTGCTACCATCAAGCAGGTTTGGCACAAATAGGATACCTTGACAATCCTTCACCTTATATCGGTTGTCCACCCATGATGCTGTCATGGTGTCCCCCATACATTGATCTTGAAAATATATTTTAGGGTTTTGTTTTTTTGTCTCCCGCTGGTAGTTATTCGCCTATAATATACTATTGCTATAGAGGTGTAAATTAAAGTCGCTAGACCTCGCTCTATGGCCATTACAATCCATGGGATTACACCATGATAGATTTCGCCTTTCAATAGGGCCATAACCAGACATGCCTAATATAATATCTTTAGGCACTTAATTAACCTCATCTATGCATGGCTACTGGTGGCGCCAGACACCATGACCGCCAGGCTTTTTTGATCATCGACCAACAGGACAATGGTCACATGTGTCTATAATCACATCGCTAGACATCAAGTGGCCATTGTTCACCTTGTACTAATTGTCTGTAATCACGTCGCCAGCCACTCTACGCGATATATGGGCATCATGACAACCGATTACTGCCTCCTTCTACTGATACAATTTCTTTCTTTTTTTTTTTCTTTTTGGTGCGCCTCCCTAATATGACCACACGAGGGAGCTTTTTTTGTTTGTTTGCTTCCACCTGTTCAATTAGGGCTTGGTCCTTGCACACAGGCGATGGTGACACCCACCTTGTGAACATTTCACTTCCTCGCTGTATGGCTCAGTGACATGCATGCAGGTGCAATTGCACCAACCACATGTAGATGAATGGCGGGTATCTATGCAGTGCGCAGGCGTCTTATTGGATTTTCACAACAAGCACTCCTCATTATGACCACTTCCGGACCCTGACCGCACACCATCCCACCGGTATGAGACTAATTTTGAGCACATATATAAGTTTACTGAATCACCAGGGAGCTCATTCCCCTGATGAAGTCGTGAGCTACACGGCGAAACGCATGGGGTTCTCCCTGCATCCTCTCTCGTCCCATTTCCACCCACCTGGACTCTCCGTTATCCGGTTAGCAGATGCCAGAAGGTATATCCCCATTATTTCTTGGCTATTTTTGGGCTATTATCTTTGAGCCCGTGTTCTGCTATTATGGCACAGTTTTCATGATCTGTTCGCCTATTCTATTGCCTTCCTCTCAGATTTGATATAGGCTTATATTACATAATTAGTGGCATTTTTTGTATGCTGTGGCTACCCGTCTACCCCTACCATCCATCTTTACTCCCACTATTGTCTTGTGTGAGGCTATATTATTACTTTCTGTATCAGGTCATAATTCCCATTATTGATAGGTGCTTGCATTACACGTGTATTTGATTGTCTTAGTAGATAACACTATTCCTGCTTTATTCCATGGTGGTACAATAACCATTGCTGTTCATATCCATTGCTGTTCATATCCATAGCTGGGATCTCCATAGCTGGGATCTCCATAGCTGGGATCTCCATAGCTGGGATCTCCATAGCTGGGATCTCCATAGCTGGGATCTCCATAGCTGGGATCTCCATAGCTGGGATCTCCATAGCTGGGATCTCCATAGCTGGGATCTCCATAGCTGGGATCTCCATAGCTGGGATCTCCATAGCTGGGATCTCCATAGCTGGGATCTCCACTTACCATATTATTGGCTCATGGAGGCTGCAATATATTATGTGGATAAATGTGGCTTGCGGATGCTCGATGTACCATTTAAATATTTTTAATGTTGTTTTCTGTGATTTCAATAAATCTTTTTGTATTGTATATTACATGAGGTGTGCGCATCTATATGCAGTGTCTTTTTTCTCCTTGTGTCGGGGTGCACTTACGGCCACCATATTATATTGACTACTACAGATGTGAGATGACCTGCAGGAAGGATCTTAAAGTCACCTCTCGATAATCCACTTAGGATCACAATCTACAGGCCGCTCCGCAATAGATAAAGCAGGAAATAAAGCACTACAATGACCAAATTTCCAATCAGACGAGAATGATGAATAAGTGGACGTGTGTGGAAAACAGAACTCACCGTGTGTCACCGCAAATCTGAGCTTCTGTATCACCGCGAGGTTTCCGCTGACTCTGTACAAGCCGTCAACGTCCAGTCCTAAAAGAAGAAGTGAAATAATGGTGTCACTCCGTGATCACTATCTTCATCACAATACAGTTATTTGTGTCCCTGACATGCAAATCCAGGTCTCCCGCAAACTCCACATGTGTATGAAAGCCAACGTAAAATCCAATCAATGGAGAGACATCAGCCGGATTCTTGTTGGCGGATATTGTCAGTACATGGAATAAGCCGTCAGAGCTAATATGTAAAGTAACAGTAGTTTTATAGGGGTGTTCTCAATATCATAAATGGTTAAAATTGCAAAAGTGTTTGTGAAAACAAGCAACTTTGCAACTTACCTAGGCAAGGAGCATGCGCTTACAAGTTCTTTGCTAAAGAGCTCACAAGTGCTGCCTTGCAGTTGGCCTGGTCGCTGGATCCAGACAGTTTCAGTGGCCCTGGGCACAAAGATGCTGCCGACACGAACAATCATTCCAGGAAGGAATTGCTCCCCCCCACCTAGCAAGCAGAGAAGCGCGACACTCCTGAAGCGCGACACTCCTGAAGCGCGACACTCCTGAAGCGCGACACTAAACCTTTAATATTTGTAGTTGTTGACTATCAATGAAATATTTTGGAGGCTGAAAACCTTCACTCATCATGTCCAAGTGGTAAAGGTGTAGATTCATCACCATGGAGAAGCCCGACATCCTTTTGGACAGGTCTTCAATATCTGATCATGGTAGGTTTCGTCAATAAATGGGCACGGTGCTCATCAATCGCTGCACCCCTCAGGCATTTTGTGGTGGCTGTGCCAGGCGCTGCAGCCTAGTCCTATGCACTTCATTGATGTACACATGCTACATACCTTGCTCTTCGATATGGTCGATGCACATCTTTACAAATGTTGGCACTGTAGTGTTTTCTCTTTGACAAAGACTGGCCAGGCTGGAGCCGAATACAGGATCTGCAAACATAAGCAGCACAGAAAGCTGACCACTTGACTGACTAACTTAATAAGCATTCAGCCGGCGGTAAACTACAGTAGATCTGAGACGTAACTGGCGAAACACCTGTCCACATCTAATCTAGACTGTGTCAACAGAGAAAAGGATCACAAATTATAATTCACCTAGCCAAATCAGATCACATACTTTGCACTGAGGAGGGGCAACACCCAGAAACACGTGTCTGCAAATTGAGATTCTGGTTTGGCTTTTATCCTAAGTCATGAGGCAAGGCTCACTAAAGAGTCGATATTGACTTTTAGGATTGTTACTTCCAATAGGTGGCATAGAGTTCTTGTCCTCTTCCTCTAAGATGAGACAATTTGAATATTTAATGTCATGTGTAGAAAGCCTCCTCTGTACACTGCAATCCCCAAATTTGATGGGGCAAATTAGTCTGGTAGACATAGCCGTGTCCTTATTTAGATACAGTCATTGCGACCTATGGGCGAAACGCTAGATATTTGTACTTCTGTGGAAACCAGAGCAGTCACCTACAATGGTGCACCACCCCTAGTGGTTCTCGCAATTATTTCAACCTACATTTCTCAGGAAAAGATGGCCCCTATCTGCCATGAATTCCTATGCTCTTATAGCAGTATATACACACACGTGGTCAAAATTGTTGGTACCCCTTGTTTAATGAAAGAAAAACACCAAGGTTACTTACCGGTAGCCGGTTTTTCCTGAGCCCATGACAGCACACCTTGAGAGAGGATCCGCCCCACCAAGGACAGGAAACCGTCTGAAATAAAAGGGCGGCACCTCTCCTTCGCTTCAGTTGTTTACAGAGCATTGAGAGGACCTCCCTAAACAGGTTAGGCACATAACCAACACCACAATAAACATATACACACCACCCCAAACAGTGCACACCAGGGTGTGAGAAACATAGAAAAAATAAGGGGGGGAAACTACGAGTGCTGTCATGGGCTCAGGAAAAACCGGCTACCGGTAAGTAACCTTGGTGTTTTCCCCTCCCCCATGACAGCACACCTTGAGAGAATTTTGGAGAATTTATGAGCACCCTAGGGAGGGACCACCGCCTGAAGTACCCTTCTCCCAAAGGTGAGATCAGAAGAGGACAGATCCAACCGATAGTGCTTAAAGAAGGTGGATGGTGTAGACCAAGTAGCAGCCCTACATATCTGCTCGATCGAGACGTCTGCTCTCTCTGCCCAGGAGGTTGCAACGGGCTCTGGTGGAATGAGCCCTCACATTGTCCGGGGCTGGAACCCCTGTGGACGTATAGGCTAAGCAAATGGCCTCCCTGAGCCACCTAGAGATGGTACCCTTGGACACCCCGTGACCTTTCCTACACCCTTGAAAGGCCAGGAACAGAGAACCGTCTTTCCTCCACAGACTAGTCATGTGAATGTACTGTAGCAGGGACCTCCTAACATCTAGGCTATGGAACCTGACTTCCCCTGGGTTCTTGGGATTGCTGCAGAACGAGGGTAGCACAATCTCCTGACTACGGTGACATCTAGATACCACCTTGGGAAGGTACGCTGGATCTGGCCGCAAGGTGACCCTATCCTCAAAGATTTGTGTGTAAGGAGGATTAACCGAGAGGGCCTGCAGATCACCCACCCTACGGGCTGACGTTAAGGCCACTAGGAGGATGGTCTTAAGGGTGAGAATTTTTGGAGAAACCTTGTGTAGGGGTTCGAATGGTTCACTAGTAAGAGCGTTCAAGACTAAATTCAGGTCCCAAGGAGGAACACCCATGGACCTAACCGGTCCTGCTCTGGCACAGGACTTGATAAACCTCGAGATCCACCTATTCCCAGCCAGATTACAATTGTAGAGTGCTCCCAAAGCTGAAACTTGAACCTTAAGGGTCCCTGTAGCTAGACCCAGGTCCCACCCCTTTTGCAGAAATTCCAGGATCCCCCTGATCGGAGGTTTGCTCGATAGCGGGATATCTATATACTCTAGGAATTTACCCCAAACTCTGCTATAAATCTTGGTTGTAATTGGTTTTCTACCCCCCCCAATAAAGTAGAAACTAAGCCTGGTGAAAACCCCTTGCTACTCAATAGCGACCTCTCAAATTCCATGCCGAAAGATGGAACCCCCTGGCCTGGGCATGGAATACTGGTCCCTGCATGAGAAGATCCGGCCTCTCTGGTAGAATCCAGGGATCTGACACCGACATTAGTCGAAGCAGAGAGAACCAAGGCCTCTTGGGCCAAAAAGGGGCTATCAAAATCACCCTGGCGCCTTCCTCCCGGATCTTCCTCACCACTACTGGAATCATCACTAATGGCGGAAAGGCATAGGCCTTCCTGAACCCCCAAGGAATCTGGAGGGCATCTACGGCATGGGGATTTTCTGCCGGATTTAGGGAGCAAAATCTCTGCACCTTTCTGTTTGCCCTTGTGGCGAACAGGTCTATGTCTGGCTGCCCCCATAACTGGACAATCTGATGGAAGACCTCCGGGTTCAACCCCCACTCCCCCTGTCTTAGGGTATGGCAGCTTAGAAAATCTGCTTTCACGTTTTCTACCCCCTTTATGTGAAGGGCGCTGAGGGATAGGAGGTTTCGCTCTGCTAGACCAAGGATCCTGTCTGCCACCACCATCAGAGGGCGTGACCTTGTCCCTCCCTGGTGATTCACATAGGCTACTGCTGTCCGGTTGTCGGACCTGACCTGGACATGGTGATTTTGGATGTGAGGGAGGAAGTCCCTGAGGGATCTTTCTACTGCCCAAAGCTCCTTTAAGTTTGAGGATGCTCCCCTCTCGTGGTAAGCCCAGTGACCCTGTATTAAGAGTTCTGCCAGATGACCCCCCCATCCGGAACTGCTTGCGTCGGTCGTAATTACCCGATCTACTGGTCTGGACCATTCAACGCCTGCGGTCAGATTTCCCCTGACTGTCCACCACGAAAAGGAATCTACTACTTGTGGGGAGAGAGCCTGCCTTCTAAATGCCCATTGCAGGACCTCTGTGCTGACAGGACCTCCCACTGAAGCCGCCTCATATGCCCCTGGGCCCACATAACTGCTGGGAGACAGGAAGTCATAGAACCCAGGAGGGACATTGCCTCTCTCAGAGACATCTCCGGAGCTTGAATGGCCTTCGAGACTAATGCAATCAACCTGCAGATTTTGTCCTCTGGGAGGAAGCAGGTTTGGCGACGAGAGTCTAGGATTAGACCCAGAAAGGTCTGAGTCCTGGAGGGGGTTAGTCTTGATTTTTGGAAATTTACTAACCACCCCAGCTGATGCAACACTTCCGTGACCACTAGGAGCTGACTGGAGCAGTGGGCTTCTGTTTTCCCTATTATCAAGAAGTCGTCTAAATATGGCACGATCACTACATTCTTGATCCGTAGGAAGGCTGTCACTTCTGCTATTAGTTTCGTAAATATTCTCGGGGCAATGGAGAGGCCAAAGGGTAGGGCAGCAAACTGAAAATGCCTCAGCTTCCCCTGAATAAACAGGGCTACTCTCAGATACTTCTGATACTCCGGATGGATTGGGACGTGATAATATACGTCCTTCAAGTCTATTACAGCCATAAAGCAGTTGCGATGTAAGAGCTTCACTGCCGAGCTTCCTGGCTCTATCTTGAAAGTCTGGTTTTCTACTACTTGGTTCAGACTCCTGAGGTTGATGATGGTCCTTAAGGACCCGTTTGTTTTTTTTATCATGAATAGTGGGGAATAGAACCCCCTCCCTCTCTGTGTTGCTGGTACTTCGAGAAGGACCTACTTTCCTACTAACTCGAACGCTTCTGTTTCCAGGGCTAATTGTTCTTCCTGGACCTTTCGTAGGGGGGTAACCACAAAGGTCCGCCAGGGGGTCTGGCTGAACCGGATCTTCAGGCCCCCACTGATAATTTTCAGAATCCAGGGGTTTGTTGTTATCGTGTCCCAAGCTGGAAAAAAGTGGGAAAGCCTTCCACACACTTCCAGCCTGGCGTCATTGGGAGGATCTCTTCGAACTCGAGGATGGTCCTCCAAACATGTAGCCAGATTCTTTTTTGGACTTGGCTTCCCATCTCTTTTTGTCTCCCGGAGGACGACCCCGGTTAAATTTCTCCTCCGAAAACTAAATCTTCTTGGTTCCCCCGAAAATCCCGGGAACCCTTTGCTTTTATCACCTGATTTTTCTAACAGGTCTTCTAACTTTTGGCCAAACAGGAGTCTACCGTCACACGGGAGGGAGCACAGTTTCTGTTTCGAAGGTAGGCCCGCCTGGCTGCGTTGGATAGTCCCGCTGCCCTAGCTGACAGTCTGACCGAGTCAGCTGAAGAGTCGGCCAAGAAGGCCGATGCTGTTTGTATTAGAGGTAGCTCTGCAAGTATTGCCTGTCTGGAGACCTTTTTATCTTTAAGCTGGTCTTCCAGCTGTTGGAGCCACACCATCAAGGACCTCGCCACACAGGTGCTAGCCACCGCTGGTTTTAGGCCGCCTGCCGCCGCCTCCCACGTGTGGCGCAGGAAGGAGTCAGCTCTTTTATCCAGTGCATCCTTTAGGACGCCAGAGTCCTCCAAGGGCAGGGAAGATCTTTTCGATGACCTTGCCACAGTCCACCTTGGGGATCTTATCCCAAGGTTCCGCATCCTTCTCTTCGAAGGGATACCTTCTTTTGGAGAAGGAGGGTAAAGCCCCTGATCTCTCAGGTCTCCTCCACTCCCGGTCAATGAGGCCCTGAATTTTACTGTTAACCGGAAATGAGCGTCTCTTCTTCTCTCCCAAGCCCGCAAACATGATGTCCTCCCGGGATTTAGATGCTCTCTCTTCCTCCAGACCCATGGTTGATCTTACTGCCCTAACCAGTCTGTCTGTATTCTCAATGGGGAAGTAGGGCCTACCGCCCCCCGATGAGGAAGAGGACGATGAATCCCACTGCTACTCGGACTGGGAGGAATCAGAGACGGAGGAAACCTCTCTACGGGGTCTTTTCTTCCCTCTAAGGAACCCTTTCAGGGACCCCTGAACTTCTGCATGTACTATGGACTTTAAATTTGCAGCAAAATCCCGGGAATTCTCAGCTATGGTTTTGGTCACACAGCCATGGCAAAGTGGTTTCTGCCACTCTACTGAGAGAGAAGCTTGTCAAAGGGCACATATTCTATGCTTTTGCTTGGCACTACTCTTCTTAGGCTCCTAAAAAAAGGAAGCACATAAGAGACTTCCCGTTACTAACCAGTGACATTCATGAAGCTCACTCACCCCCGGAGGTCACAAACGGGTAAAGGATTCGGAGGCTGTTGCGGAACCGATGATTCCATTCTGGATGGTCCCGAGGCACACGAAGCTTTACTCCTGCGGCTGCCACTACGATTACTCGAGCGGCTGTCTGTATACGATGCATCCCTCTGCTTTTTCTGTTGCTGAGGTGGGGGGTAAGCTGCTGCTCCTGGCTATCTGGATCAGCCATGTCTCAGAAGCGCACCACGCTTCCAGGATAGCTCCCCCCCCTTAAATATAGGGCCATCCAGCCTCCTCCGGTCTGTGGGCCCTCCCCCTTCCTCAGGCCGGAGCTCCGTTGAAAAAAAACGGCCTGGGACGCTCCGATGGGCGCCGCCATCTTGGATCGGCGCCGCCTCCTGACGTCACCCAGTGCGCCGCTCCCAGCGTGCCCTGCGCCGTGACGTCAGGCGCGTCACACCCGGAAGCGTTCCACACTGCAGGGGGAGGACGGCGCCGCGGTCTCTGGGAGGACAGAGCCTGCCTCACCGCGTGCGCCCCGCTCGGCGCAGAGACCCCAGGAGAAAGCTGCGGACGGCGCTTCTGGGATACTGAACCCGGTGCACAGGCCAGTGCCCGCTCTTCCACACCGGGACAGCCCCAGGTAAGTCTTCTTTCTTCAAGACAGGTTCCCCATCAAGGACGGGAAACCAACTGAAGCGAGGGAGAGGTGCTGCCCTTTTATTTCAGACGGTTTCCTGTCCTTGGTGGGGCGGATCCTCTCTCAAGGTGTGATGTCATGGGGGAGGGGAAAACCCACAATGGTCACAGAAATAACTTGAATCTGACAAAAGTAATAATAAATTAAAAAATCAATGAAAATGAACAAATGAAAGTCAGACATTGCTTTTCAACCCTGCTTCCACAGAATTTTAAAAAAAATTAAACTCATGAAATAGGCCTGGACAGAAATGATGGGACCCCTGAAAATAATGTGACAAAAGTGACATGTTGAATCAAGTTGTGTCCACTAATTAGCATCACAGGTGTCTACAATCTTGTAATCAGTCAGTGGGCCTGTATATAGGGCTACAGATACTCACTGTGCTGTTTGGTGACATGGTGTGTACCACACTCCACATGGACCAGAGGAAGCAAAGGAAAGAGTTGTATCAGGGGATTAGAAACAAAATTATAGTCAAGCATGTTAAAGGTAAATGTTATAAGACCATCTCCAAGCAGCTTGATGTGCCTGTGACTACAGTTGCACATATAATTCAGAAATTTAAGATCCATGATACTGTAGCCAACTTCCCTGGACGTGGCCACAGGAGGAAAATTGATGACAAATCAAAGAGACAGATAATACGAATGGTAACAAAAGAGCCCAGGAAAACTTCTAAAGAGATTAAAGGTGAACTTCAAGCTTAAGGAACATCAGTATCAGATCGCACCATCCATCGTTGTTTGATCCAAAGTGGATTTCATGGGAGACGACCAAGGAGAACACCATTGTTGAAAAAAAAATCATAAAGCCAGACTGGAATTTGCCAAACTACATGTTGACAAGTCACAAAGCTTCTGGGAGAATGTCCTATGGACAGATGAGACAAAAATGGCAGTTTTTGGCAAGGCACATCAGCTCTATGTTCACAAACGGAAAAATGAAGCATATCAAGAAAAGAACACTGTCCCTACTGTGAAACATGGAGGAGGCTCGGTTATGTTCTGGGGCTGCTTTGCTGCATCTGGCACAGGGTGTCTTGAATCTGTGCAGGGTACAATGAAATCTCAAGACTATCAAGGGATTCTAGAGAGAAATGTGCTGCCCAGTGTCAGAAAGCTTGGTCTCAGTCGCAGGTCATAGGTCTTGCAACAAGATAATGACCCAAAACACACAGCTAAAAACACCCAAGAATGGCTAAGAGGAAAACATTGGACTATTCTGAAGTGGCCTTCCACGAGCCCTGACCTAAATCCTATTCAGCATCTTTGGAAAGAGCTGAAACATGCCATCTGGAAAAGGCAGCCTTCAAACACGAGACAACTGGAGCAGTTTGCTCATGAGGAGTGGGCCAAAGTACCGGTCGAGAAGTGCAGAAGTCTCATTGACAGTTACAGGAATCATTTGATTGCAGCGATTGCCTCAAAAGGTTGTTCAACAAAATATTAAGTTAAGAAGAACCATCATTTCTGTCCAGGCCTATTTCATGAGTTTAATTTTTTTTTTTAATTCTGTGGAAGCAGAAAAGCAATGTCTGACTTTCATTTGTTCATTTTCATAGATTTTTATTATTATTACTTTTGTCAGATTCAAGTTATTTCTGTGACCATTGTGGGTTTTTCTTTCATTAAACGAGGGGTACCAACAATTCTGACCACGTGTGTACTTGGTAGCTTCTGTCGGAAAAATAAGTCAAACACTCCTAATATACACCCCTGATGAAGCCGAAAATGAGATGACACTATGGACTTCTTGTTACTAATGCTTGGAGGATAGTTAGGCATTATATTCACAAGTTGCATTCATATTGTGGCGTTTTCTTCCTGTAAACTTGGAAAATAGTGGAAAAGAAACACTTTGATTGCAATATGTGAACCCACAGACACAGAGCTCAAACTGAAAATTTTAAAGGGAACTTTTTCTCTTTCGATTTCTAAGGTGAATTTACTATTTTATGGCACCAACTTGCTCTGATTTCAGCTGAAATCCTGTATTTCCAAGGAAATCACCTTTAATGTAGCCCTTCTCACGTACGGCTTGCATCGTTGGACGTCTTGTAAGAAACTTCTTTAATTTTGTTTTGGTCTTCTTTTGCTCCGAATTATCAACAGACGTTTGTTTTATGGCTAAAAATACAAATATACGGAAGATTTAATTTTTATTCATGCAATAAAAAATGAATAAAGTCATAGCGACCTAACTGAATTGTATATATTTATGGAATGAAAGCGGCGGTGTGATTGGTTGCTATAGGCAAGTGCTTGATTTTTCCTTATGTCCCCCTGTGTGCGGAAAGACCACATCCACTACTATAGAGACTTTGGCTGCTCTGATCACACCTACATCGATTCTTTTTAGAATCGTGATCTTTCTCCTTCTCGTGCTTATCCTTCCCGTGTTTCTCTACTGGAGAGTCAGGCACAACGTCCTCACTGGGTTCCTCAGACTCCATAATCTGAAAAAGAAAGATAATCCCTTTAATGAAAGTTTTTTTTTGCATGTAGACTTTTTTTTTTACTGAATGGTCAGAATGGCATTAATTGAAAATAAATTAATAAAAAAAAAAAGTATTCTCTTCTCCCCAACCTCATGTTGTTCCCACACCCATAATATCTTGTCCCCCCTCATCAGGGACATGTGGCCATCTGCGGCCACTAACTAGGACCAATGGACTGTGTGGTCACTTCAAGCGTCAAGAATATCCAGAACCCAGAGATCGGTATAGGACCTTTGACGTTCCAGAGCAGAAGAGCAGGGAATTGATGGCGTGAATTATTTTTTTTCATTAATGCCCTTCTGACCATTTAAAAATATATTAGAGTGGGTAATGCCTTTAAGACGTTCAATCAAGTGTGTTCTACTATACAGCAGAAAATATATGTAATCACCAATACTTTATGGGCAGATTCACCCATCGTCTCCTTACCAATTTATGCTGAATATAATCATCTCCGCATCTGTGTCAGACAGGATTGGCAAAGGCCCACCAGTAACATTGATTATTGGGGCTCACTGTTCAGTTACATGCAAAAATAACCTGACCCTAGGGCACACATTTACTTTTGCTTCTATGTAATAATAATTTAGCTAGCTTGTTTAATGAATTATACCTTTTTCTGCAATTGTGAATCAAGTGTAATTCACTACTCTATAGCATGCCTTCACAGGGGCGGCCCACCGGAGGTTTCTCCTGCTCTCCGGTGGGCTAGTCCGAGCCTATCTACATGTCACTTACACAAACATGGTTACATTTTATAAATAAATTGAATCACTTATTACCATGTACTGATTCAAAGTTAAGGCCCTTATAAGCATTATATTAATGTTGGCCACACAAGTTTGACTGGCCAGCCACACAATGTCTATGGTAGTTTCTCAACTCATGTTGAAATTCAATATCTGATCTTTTTGTTCCCGCAGGATATAAGACTACTTCAGAAATGCCAGGAAGCAGCTTACTCCCTTCTTCCCATTGAAAATGCATGCATGCTCGGATGAACAGAGAGTGCATGTGCATGGGGAAAGCATGCGGGGGAGATAGCAATTGTTCAGTCGTTAGCCATTTAAGGTGTAAGGGCAGCTTTTACATCCTACAGAGCTGCGATCACAGTTCTTCTGTTTGCTATTAAACAATAGAGTGAGCATTCGATCTAAGTGCAGACACAGAATGTGCAAGAAATTCAGGTGTGAAGCACGCAAAAATGTACATGCAGCTCCTACTAGTGTTGAAATACAGATATGGTGATTAGGAACCTAGTGACAACTTACTAATATAATTCTTTGGCATTTCTGAGATCTCTGCTTGCTGTCAGTGAATGGGAACATTCTTGTTTCTACCCAATCAGGCTAATGCTTGTCACAGCTGAGATCTTGCTACACTTGTACCTATTCTAGGTTATCATCGTCCTCAATAAAATGACCACATATGAATATCACAGGACCGTACCGGGATGCCGATAGTGCTGCACAGTGCGGAGTACCATTCCTTGATCATATTGTCATTTTCAGTTTGTATCAGTAGGTCTGTTCCTGAGGGAGTTTTTAGCTGTAAGAAATGAAAAAAAAAAAAAAAAAAAAAAAGAAAGTAAGAGGATGATACTAATATGTGGCCTTGATTGACTGCACTGTTTAGTAGCAAGCCGGCACCTCTCTATTCGATGGGGGTTGGTTTTGATGACGTACCAGGCGGAGAGATTACTGACCAAACACAAAAGGTAACATTGGCAGATAACATTTTTATTCTTTTTTGTGCTACCATATGTTTACACCTGCTCTAATAGCATCTAGTGATCTGAGCAGTTTTGGGGGTTAAATAAGTTGACAGACTATTTAAAAGGAATGTGTCAAATTTTAATGATAAAAGTATTTTTTTACAACTTTTTGATGCTGTTATACATAATTTTATAACAAAAAAAAAAAAAAACAGAAATCTTACAAATTTGGCACCAGTGAGGGTCCATCATGATTGGGTACACCTTGTCGTGGTGGGATGGCTTTAACTCTTTATCAAAATAGCATCAGCAATGTACCCTATGGTATGTACATGTACTATTACTATTTTTTTTTTTTTTTACTTACTGCAGGTTATTTGCTCATTTGGTCTTTAGCCTTTATCCTTATTTTGTCTGTTAAATGGCCACAGTGTGAATGTGCATCTACACATTGCACTTACACCAACATGTGCTCCAGGTTATTTCTTTGATTTGGGGCAAAAAGCCTAATACTGAACTCACACTTTCCGTTCTGCACAGGAAACTTTTCAGCAGACTCATTATCACCACATCTCACCCTTGGAAAAAGCTAATGGCGACACGTGCGTCGGGTTGTGGGGATGCCACACGTATCCTTCCTGACCTCTCTGTTTCATCATTCACACAGGTATTCCAAGAATTAATTTTATATTCTTAAATCTGAACTACTACCATATACCCCTGAACATGCCAACATTACTAATTTCTACCAACAAATGGTTTATCCCTTTCTGTGTGCCTTTAGCTTATCTGACTTTTCTATAAAGGTTCTTGTACTCGGTAATTGGCTGAGATAACCATCTTATTCATTCATTGACTACATAGTCCTTTTGATATGATATAGTCATTACCTTTTGGCACTGATTGGGGGCAGGTTATTAGTGTTTGATTTTTATCCCTTTCCAATATTCTGCTATTTGGAATTTTCCGTTCATATTTTGATATGAATCAATATAATTAATGTGATTTAAGAGGGGGGTTACTAGACAGTCTACTTTATTTTCCCCTTATCCTTTATATTGCTTTTTCAATCAGCAGTAATTGTTGCTACTTGGGATACAGTGGCGTCTCTTACACTAGGCACCCTGTGATTTTGCTACATATTTTTAAATTTATGTTCTAATAAAGATTTATTGCTTTTAATTACAATGGTTCTCTTCTATACTCTGGGTGAGAATTTAAGCTAGAGTATGGGTTGTATTCATTATCATCACATATAGGGTTACAATATTAGGCAAATCCTCTATACACAGTAGATAACACAGGATCTAGCGTGTCTGTTATACAGATCTGAACGGGATAGGACATCTCCTCTAATCCTGCACATTATTAATGGATTGCACCGCCTTGTAAATAGACATATCAGGGAATAGTGATCGGATTCAGGTGCAGAAAATCCCCTGGATTGATCTATAATGGACATATACAAATGCTGGGATACCCTGACAAGCATGTGAGCTGTGATCATGAAGCGTTAGCTGGCAGCAGTGATCTTGAGCAATGTTTTTCTAGTCCATACTCACTAACAGCTGGCAGCCATTACTGTGCCGTGCAGACTAGCAGGACAACAGAGAAGTGCAGCATCCAGATGCTAACAATTTACCTTATTGCAGAGGGAAGGAATGTGAATTGTTTCGCCTATTTTGGGTATACTACCTCTCCCATGAGTTTAGCCTTAGATGAAGAACAGGACAAGGTTTTACCTCTATAACGTTCTTCTTGCTGGATTTCTCTTTCGTGGCCCATTCCACAGAGGCTCCTTTTAGATCCACCGTGAACTCTGGTTTTGATTGGTTCCCGCCAAACTTCTAAACACAAGAAACGTCACGTTAGGCCAGTAGCGACGAGTCCCTGGATTTGGTGGCATGTTTGGCTGGTATGCAATGAAAGGAACCAACATATTTCAGATCCTGCAGATCCCTCTTGTGTATGGGATGGGGGCGATAATGACCATACCATGAAATGCCATCTAGCAGGACTGTAGGTGTAACGAACAAATGTCACATTCCAGCTGTCATTCCACCTTTGGCCACAGATCTCTTACAAAACGTCATATACACAAGAACAAAGAAAAGTGAGAACATGGGAGAAATAGTGGAAAATAAACCAAAGAAAATGAAATGTAAAGGCTCGATGACATCACTACATCGCGCCTACAGAGTGGAGCCTCAGCACTCGCACTGCAGGCTCGATGACATCACTACATCGCGCCTGCAGAGTGGAGCCTCAGCACTCGCACTGCAGGCTCGATGACATCACTATATCGCGCCTGCAGAGTGGAGCCTCAGCACTCGCACTGCAGGCTCGATGACATCACTATATCGCGCCTGCAGAGTGGAGCCTCAGCACTCGCACTGCAGGCTCGATGACATCACTATATCGCGCCTGCAGAGTGGAGCCTCAGCACTCGCACTGCAGGCTCGATGACATCACTATATCGCGCCTGCAGAGTGGAGCCTCAGCACTCGCACTGCAGGCTCGATGACATCACTATATCGCGCCTGCAGAGTGGAGCCTCAGCACTCACACTGCACAGACCAGAGCAGCTCACCAAGGGAATAGGGCGAAGTGAGTAGTGCTTTTTTCTGGTCAGTAATTCTGGGGGCCATCATACCAAATGGGGACCATTATACTGAGTGGGGGGTTTTGAGGACCATCATAAAGAGTAGGGGGATGTGGTGGGTCCCATACTGAGTGGGGGCCCTGATTCAGTCCAGAGGGGCCCTCATTCGGTGTGGGTGGGCTGTGGAGGCCATTATACTGAGTGGGGGCCTATATTGTGAGCAGGGGCCATTATTGTGAGCGGGGGCCATTATTGTGAGCAGGGGCCATTATTGTGAGCAGGGGTCATTATTGTGAGCAGGGGCCATTATTGTGAGCAGGGGCCATTATTGTGAGCAGGGGCCATTATTGTGAGCAGGGGCCATCATTGTGAGCAGGGGCTTGTAAGGACCATCATAATGAGTAGGGGGCTGTGATGGGGTTCCATTCTGGCTTGAGGTTCCCATACTGAGTGGGGTCCCTCATTCTGTGTGGAGGGCAGTGGGGGTATCATACTACACTGTATGTGTGAGGTGAAACTGTGTGTTTGTGTGCGTGTGCAGGGGGGGGGGGGGGGATACCATACTCCATGTGTGAACACTAAGGGGCTTCATTATGGATACATTTTTTTTTTCTGCACTTACTTAAGCTATGGGGCCCTGTGATCTCGATGTACTCCACTGCCTAAGTGCTTTCTTTCATTTTTTCTTATACAAAAGTTTTGTAATTTTGAAACATTATTAGTGTCTATAAAGTGACTGGATCTTTACTTTATAACTTTTTTTTGTACATTATTGGTGAATTGTTTTCCATAGCGAGAAATATAGTTGAATGCTCATCGTGCAAACAGCAAGCACATGCAATGATGGAAGATACAGGAAAGACATTTACATAGTTGACAAAATGCTGACGATGGAGGAAAGAGTTTTTCCAGGCAGAGAGAAGAGACAGGAGGAGCACAGAGACTGAACAACGGGTGCAGAAGGACTTGTTGAGGAAAGGGAAGAGAGGCAGTGTCCCAGAATAACAAGAGGCACATGTTAGAAGACATACAGAGCACGTGAACATTTACAACTTTAGAATCACAATCAGACCTCATGTGACAGTTTACAAAAGGGGGCAAGAAATAATCATCATAATGCACAGGGGGGAGCGGTTGTGGTAAACATTATTGGCACCCGTGACTATTATGTACACCGTTTAAAATATCTCCCAAAATAAAGTGTTTTGTGAAACTGCTGAGACTTATGTAAACTTATATGTTTAATACAGAAAAGCAAAAGAGACAAAAATAAACACTTGGTAAAAGGGACAAAATCAGACTAACCCGCAATTAATTAGAAACTAAGACTGCTCATCCCTCACATGACTTGTTTGATTAAAAATGCCAACTTTATTCTCTATTCCTTGATCACTAGGACAATGACAAGAGAGCTGTCTAACCAGGTCAGAAATGTTATTATCACCAAGCACAAGCAGTCTAAAAATGGTAGAAGACCATCTCCAAGGCCATGCTGTGCCATAAGAGGTTTATACTTATGGAACAGTCAAGAACCCTCTGAGACATGATAGAAAGAGAAAAATTAATGAGAGAATGGTACCGTATTTTTCGGACCATAAGACGCACTTTTTTCCTCCAAAATTTTGGAGGAAAATGGGGGGTGAGTCTTATAGTCCGAATGTTGGGGGGGTGTATTTATGTGTGGTGTGGGGGGAGCGGTATCGGTGGAGGAGTGGGGAACAGGAGGCAGCAGCCGCCTACTGCAGCCTACACTGTCCCCGCTGCTAAAGAAAATGAATATTCACTGCTCCCCACACCCATGGGGCGTGGGGAGCACTGAATATTCATGCTCCTTAATAGCGGTATACAGTGTATCCGCGCTGCGGCTACTGCCGGGCTATCTCCTGTGCCCCCTGTTAAAGGGCATGAATATTCAATCTCTCTCCATGCCAATGGGCGTGGGGAGGGGGTGAATATTCATGCCCTTTAATGAGCGGGCACAGGAGATAGCCCGGCAGCAGCAGGAGCCGCAGTGCGTCTCCACTGTGTGCCGGCTATTTAGGAGAGTGAACTCACGGCTCCCCGCGCACACAGACCCGGCGTGGGGAGCAGTGACTTCCGGCAGCTGATCTCTCCTTGTGAGCCGCGCATGGCAGTGACGTCATGCGCAGCTCACATGGAGAGATCAGTGCAGGCAGACCGGACGCAGCGCTGGAGGAGAGAGAGGAGAGGTGAGTAGGAGTGTTTATTTATTTTTTTTAATGTGCAGGGGGACCATGCATACCAGGACAGGGATTAGGGGTGCCATGCATACCAGGACAGGGATTAGGGGTACCATGCATACCAGGACAGGGATTAGGGGTGCCATGCATACCAGGACAGGGATTAGGGGTGCCATGCATACCAGGACAGGGATTAGGGGTGCCATGCATACCAGGACAGGGATGAGGGGTGCCATGCATACCAAGACAGGGATGAGGGGTGCCATGCATATCATGACAGGGATGAGGGGTCCCATGCATACCAGGATAAGAATGAGGGGTGCCATGCATACCAGGATGGAGGGATGCCAGGCATACCAGGATGGGGATGGGGACCACATATAAAAGGAAGGGGGCGGCATATATACCAGGATGGGGGATATTGTCAGAATTGGGGGACATTACCCCTATACCAGTGTCAGCAGAAGACCCCCTCCCCCTTATAAGTGCCCCACATTTTTTGCTTAAATTTTTATTTTTTTGTTTTCCTCCTCTAAAACCTAGATGCGTCTTATGGTCCGGTGTGTCTTATAGTCCGAAAAATACGGTACTTATTTCTGAGGATACTGGCTTTTTTTATTGTAAATCAAGGGTACCATTATTATTATTACTACCAATAATGTTGACCATATGTGAACATTGTATGGTCTTATTGTACGTCAGCCCCCGGTCTAGTGTAAGCGCACTCTTGATATTATATATGAGGCACTGTTCAGATCTTTTTTTTCTACACACTACTATCCATAGGCTCGGTAGGGTTTCATGCATACACTGGTAGTCCCTTTTTTTCCCCACCGTATAGGAAAGCATAGTCCACTTTTCTTTCCTATGCAGAGGAAAAGTTGAAAGAAATAATTTTTTTTTTGCTTTTTTAATCTTTACGACAATGCGAAATTATGGTTGATAATTCCCACTGTATGGACGAAGGATTGGACATGCTGAAATTCAACATGCCCAATCAGATGTCGTGGGAGAGTCTGGTGAACTCCATAAACTAGTTGGTCGTTTGATCTCTCCAAAATCAGGTAGTCCTGTCGACAGTCCAAAGGTGTCCTAACTTTTTAATATTTTTTTTTTTTGCCTGGAGCCTTGCCTAACAAATAATCCTATTAACCTACACAAAAACACTCAATAATGTATGTAAAGCGCTGCGGAATATGTTGGCGCTATATAAAGATAAAGATTATTATTATTAATAGTGCATATAGAGACTTAGTGGGTATTCAGAACTGAAGGAAAAAAAAAAATAAGAAAGCGTCAGATGAGTTTTCAATGAACTTTCTTTTTTGCAACACTCCCCACATTTTAAATGTAATTTAAAATATTTTTATATAAATCAATAACATTTAACTGTAGTTATTCATTTTTTTTAAGGTTTTTAAATAATCCTATTAAACACATAATTAGTACTACTCTAAACTGACATTTTGCAGCTGCCGTAGGCTGGCAAGCAATTTTATAACAGATCCCAACAATTCCCCAAACAATCAAATGGTTAAAAAAAATCCAATAAATCAAACCTTAAAGCATTTCCTAAACAAGTTCTCAAATTAAAAGAGGCCAATTAGTTTATAAAAGGGAAATAGAATTAAAGTTAGAATTTGGCAGACACTCCTGTGTAATTAAAAGCAGGCGGCCGGGACACTGGGGGCCTCGAAATGATAAAATTGTGCAGTTCTAGAGTTTACTACAATCATCAGCAGATGACATGAGGATGTAATGCAGCTCACCCAGCTGGCTCCGGTGCTCTGAAACAATATAGATGACCCCTGTAGCACGGCCCACGATGACGTCCAGTTCTTTCTGAAACACCAAGAGAGGATTTAATGTCATGCCAGTGATTGTAACGGATTCAGCATTATACATGACGGCTGAGCAACGCGGCAGAGGTGCAAAATGCTCCAATGTGGAGCTTAATTCCCAGGAAAATCGGGTGCAGAAAACCATATTTGGCTAGAATATAACAGTATACGTATACTAGAATAGTATAAGTCCCATTAAACATGCAGAACTCTTCCTCATGGATACAACAACATGACGAGGTGTTAATGCATCATTGATCGTACTAACCTAATTTTTTTCCCATTTTCCGTGATTTTGGTTACATTTAGCACGCCATACTTTTCTTGATCCTGCAGTATAAAATAAATAAAAATTAGTCTCTATTCTGCTGCCAGTTGGTAAGGTGGAAAACAAAGCAAAGGTAAGAAAAATACTTATTTCAAAACTATGTGTAAGTTCCTGTTCACACTTGCAACAGGTGTGGCAAATCTGTTAACTTTTTTTTTTTTAAATAACCTGTGTGCCGACAACGCATTTATTCTTAATTATGCCAGACGTATTGTTCAGGGGGTCAAGGGACATGAGCCATTGTTCATGTGAGCCTGTACATTGACTTGTATGTCGATTTGTTGAATGTCTGCTGATTACCTATTGTATCAGCAGCTCCGGCAGTTTACTATTCTGCCCACGGGGAAGAAGTAAAGGCGTTCAGTGGGATGAGCCCTGGTCCATGCGGTCGAAAATTTCTGGTTGGAGATTTTTTTTATTCCATTTTCTGCACATTATTTTTATTTTTGGGGAGGGGTGGGTGATTATTCTGTTTGAGCAGCATGTATACTTTACAGTAGTCACATGGACCATAGACAGGGAAAGACAGGATCTGACACCTGTTTAGAGTTCATTGTGAAGGGAGTGGGAGGTGGTGAGCTGTGACCCTCGCCTATTATGAATGATGTATCCGTGTGATCTACTGAACTTATGTATGGAGATGACTGCTGAGAAGTGACCTCTCCAGAACAGATTTAGATCAGGATTAGTGATGAGCGAGCACTAAAATGCTCGGGTGCTCGAAGCTCGGGTCGAGCACATTGGAATACTCGGGTGCTCGACCCGAGCAACGAGCCCAATGTAAGTCTATGGGAAACTCGAGCATTTTTCTTTTTCTGGTGGTCCCCCCCCCCAGCGGTCTGCAGAAGGTCAAAAATTGCCCAAATCGATGGGAACGGTGCTCAATTAAACATCAGGCAGGCAGGGTATATAGGAGGGTGCATGAAAAACATAGCAGGGCACTTGGAAGACACTAGTGCCCTCCGATTTTCATGCACCCGTCTCTTTAAAAAAGCCGGCCGGCAATTCATCAGCGGCATACACCGGTACCCAACAATTTAGAACAGAAAGAATAGAGCATCACACATAGATTAGATAGATAGAAACATGTTAGACACATATATAATAAGTACAGTGACAGTGTTGATTACTGTACTTGTCATTTAGTGTTAAAATAAAGGATTTATTAAAAAAAAAAAAATTTGGCGTGGGGTTCCCCGTAATTTTAGTCTCTAGCGGAGGTTAAGCAAACAGCTGGGGCAGATGTTTGAAGCCTGGGAAGAGGGTAATACCCACGGAGCTTCCCAGGCTACTAATATCAGCCCCCAGCTGAATACCTAGCCTTTACTAGCTATTAAAATGGGGGACCCCCCAAAAAAACGACGTGGGGTCTCCCCTATTTTAATAGCTAGCAAAGGCTAGGCAGACAGCTGGGGGCTGATGTTAATAGCCCAGGAAGGGTGCCATGAATATTGGCCCCCTCCCAGGCTAGAAACACCAGCCGTCAGCCGCCCCAGAAATGGCGCATCCATAGGATCCAGCTGACATCAAGCCCAGGTTAGTAATGGAGAGGCGTCTATAAGACACCCCCATTACTAACCCCATAGTCAAAGTTAAAAAAAAAAACACAAACACCCAGAATAAAGTCCTTTAATTGAAATAAACACACAATTCTTTAATGTTCTAAATTAAACCATACTTACCATCACGCCCATTCCAGCTGAAGTCAAAGATCTCCTGCAATAAAAATAAAATAAACCAACCTCATACTTACCTTTCCATGGTTCCCAGCTCTGCTACATTCACACGACAGGCTGGATCGCAGCCGAAAGCTGCCATCCAGCTTGCCATGCCGCAGACACTGAGAAGCGCAGGCATGCTTGCGCTCCTCAGTGTCTGGCTGTGACGGCATCCAGATAAGCAGAGTTCATGTCCAATGAACTCAGCTCACCTCATGCACGTCACTGACAGCGTGGGAAAATTCTCCTGCGCTTGCAGTGAGCGCAGGAGAATTCTCTCACGCTCACCGCAAGCGCAGGAAAATTTTCCCATGCTGTCAGTGACGTGCATGAGGTGAGCTGAGTTCATTGGACATGAATTTGGGTCATCTGGATGCCGTCACAGCCAGACACTGAGGAGCGCAAGCATGCCTGCGCTTCTCAGTGTCTGCGGCATGGCAAGCTGGATGGCAGCTTTTGGCTGCAATCCAGCCTGTCATGTGAATGTAGCAGAGCTGGAGCCGTCCTGGGAACCATGGAAAGGTAAGGATGAGGTTGGTTTATTATATTTTTATTGCAGGAGATCGTTGACTTCAGCGGGAATGGGCGTGATGGTAAGTATGGTTTAATTTAGAACATTAAAGAATTGTGTGTTTATTTCAATTAAAGAACTTTATTCTGGGTGTTTGTGTTTTTTTTTTTTTACTTTGACTATGGGGTTAGTAATGGGGGTGTCTTATAGACGCCTCTCCATTACTAACCTGGGCTTGATGTCAGCTGGCATTATAAGCTGACATCAACCCCAACCCTATTACCCCACTGCCGTGGGGGGCAGTAGGAAGAGCGAGGCTAAGTGCCAGAATTGGTGCATCCTATGGATGCGCCATTTCTGGGGCGGCTGACGGCTGGTGTTTCTAGCCTGGGAGGGGGCCAATATTCATGGCGCCCTTCCTGTGCTATTAATATCAGCCCCCAGCTGTCTGCCTAGCCTTTGCTAGCTATTAAACTAGGGGGGACCCCATGTAATTTTTTGGGGGGTCCCCCATTTTAATAGCTAGTAAAGGCTAGGTATTCAGCTGGGGGCTGATATTAGTAGCCTGGGAAGCTCCGTGGGTATTACCCCCTTCCCAGGCTTCAAACATCTGCCCCAGCCGTCTGCTTAACCTCCGCTAGAGACCAAAATTACAGGGAAGGAACCCCACGCCAATTTTTTTTTTTTTAATAAATCCTTTATTTTAACACTAAATGACAAGTCCAGTAACCAACACTGTCACTGTACTTATTATATATGTGACTGACATGTTTCTATCTATCTAATCTGTGTGTGAAGCTCTATTCTTTCTGTTCTAAACTGTCGGGTACCGGTGTATGCCGCTGATGAATTGCCGGCTTTTCACGTTTCACTGTGAGCACTGTCCCCATCGATTTGGGCAATCACTGTAATGCCACAACCACCATGGCTGTGACATTACAGTGAATGGCAGACAATCCCTGCATGATTGGTGCTCTAAATAACGCCAAACATGCAGGACGGGGATCCGAGCATCGCGCAAGTACTCGGCGAGCTCCGAGCATCTCGAGTACTGAGATGCTCGGGCGAGTACCGAGCAGTGGCGAGCGTGCTCGCTCATCACTAATCAGGATGTATTGGTCTATTATGCGCAGTATGAAAATTACAAGAGTTCGGAATTTTTTTTTTTTCTTTTTAATGATATGGAAAAATACCAAATACAGAAGCGATTATGCTAGTGTGAACACAGTCCAAGGTTTGGGTTGTATAGGAAAAATCAAAAAGCTTATGCATTTTATAGAAACTATAAATGGGTAATAGAGACTACACTAATGGATATGCAAAATATATTGAAACAAAACTTTTTTTATTAGGTTGCTAACTATAGCACAGCATTCTTATCCAATGTGTCCAAAGGTATTATTTAGGTCAAGGAGATTTTTTTTTAACAAATAAGATATAGCTGAACACCACCTAATGTGATCTGTGTGTAACATTTGTTTCACACCATGTTTGAGCCTCCTATCCTGTCTACCGCTCATCATGTATGGCTTAAAAAACAGACATCGCCAGAAAAAAGTTAAATAGAGTACAAAGTTGCAGACTTTGGACAAATGTTTGCTTCGCTGTACTCAATGGCTCAATAGGAAGTTCCAGCCTTGCTGTTTTTCAGGGCTTCAAACAGAGTCAAGAAATAAGGTTCATAAAGTGTGCAAGTAGCTTTATATACATACGGACTAACTAACATGGTTCTCAACCAAAGCCCAGACTAGACCAAAATTAAAGCTAGAAATCTATATATAATATAGATCTATCTTTAAAATGAAATCTGTCAGCAGGTTTTTCCTATGTATGCTGAGATGTAGGGGCTGAGACCCTGATTTCAGCGATGTGTCACTTACTCGGCTGTGTTTTGCTGTTTCAATACAATCAGTGTTTTATCAGCATGAGATTATCACTACAGGACTAGGTGTTTCGTGCCTCATAGTCTAACCACACCCCCACGACTGATTGGCAGAAAACTGCCAATCAGTGGTGTGCGCGGGGTTATACAGAGCTCAGCATTAGAGCTCTGCTGCAGAGAAAACGGTGATTGCATCACGACTGCTGCACCCAGTAAACTAAGTGATACATCGCTGGAATCGGGTGCTCAGTCCCTACATCATGCTGCTGTCAGATTCCCTTTAATGTATATGCGACTTTCATGCTATTTATCACAAGAAATGTTCTTGTAAAACAAAAAAGATTGGCAAAGACCGGGCATATAAAAATTATGCTCACATTGATTAATCAAAAGCGCACGTTCTGCATATGCTACAAGAAAAGCTGTGTAGTGATAGATTTGGCTTCCTTCTACACATTACCGTAAAAATATACATATACATCCAGCATAGTCACAGTTTGCATCAGAAATTATTGTAAGACACACTGAGGGGTTTATCAAAACTGATGCAAAGGAAACAGAAGGTGGAATCAGACTGCAGAAACTGCTGATAACGTAACAAGCAAACATTCTTCCCTTCCACCACGTCTGAGAAATCCCCACAATCCCCTTGAAGCTACAGGGACATTACCAAGAATTAGAGAAGAACAACTGACCGTGGACTGGTGTTTTGGAGAAGACGGTGATGTCTCAATATCAGGAAAATTTTGCTTTGATGGAGTGGTCGGTTCCTATAAAATGAAGACATGTTTTACATTTTTATTCTGATCACAATGCTTGCCTGGGAGTGAGAAATGATGGGGTTTTCACATTCATTTTAGAAAGAAAAAAAGACCAAAGGGAAAAAAAAAAAAAACACTGCATCAAAAAGTAAATCTGGATAAATAACACCCGACAGAGGCTTAAAATTACTTCATTGGCATCTGGGAACTTTTAATAGACTTATAAAACATACTAAAATAAATTTGTGGCCCAATGAAGTGCTTTTAAAAAAGCCCAAATTAAGAGACTAAGAAAAGTTTGAAGATCATGGGTTTTGTGATCCCATAGACACTACAATACCAAGACCAACTAACTGATACCAGATCTACTACAGAAATGGCAGCATTGACTCATAGAAACCATCAGAGCGCCAGTTCTGTAAACTCTGATTGCTGCTGGGAATATAGGTCATTTTTTAGTGGCAAAGTCAAATTTTGATATATGAGGCCAGTGTATGTGGAAATCTTTAGGCACCTAGCTTAATTTAAAGGCTACATATGCCTAAACATATTCTTTTCGTAGTCCAAATGTGTTTAAAATGGAAAAAAAAAAATATTTTATTTTCTACAGCTCCTACGCAGATCTATGCATCACCAAGGTAACAGACAACAAATCTTGTGTAGTCAGATCCTACAGTCAATACTTTTTTTTCCCAATGCCCCCTGCTACTTTTGAAATGGCCAGACAAGTAGATGACAGAAGGATCACAATCAGACGATACAGGGGCAGGTTTATAAAATTTATTCAAAAGGAAACATGATCTTTTTTATCCATAGCAAACAATCAGTGCAACTTTAATTTTGCCCGAGCCGTTTAGAAAAATAAAGCTGAATTCCGATTGATTGCTATGGCAAGAAAGGGTTTGTCTGTTATCAATGAAGACATGGGTCTATGTAGCAGCTATAGAAAGAAATCATGGAAAGTATTCATTAAAAATTTCCTATTTGCTTCACTTTCTATATCAAATTTTGTTGCAATGGTGAACTTGGCCTTTAAATGGAATCTGTCAGCAGGTTTTTGCTATGTAATCTTAGAGTATCATAATGTAAGGGTAGAGACGGATTCCAGCAATGTGTCACTTACTGAGCTGCTTGTTGTCATTTTGATACAAATCAGTTTTCCCTGCTTCAGATCTAGAAGAGCCAAGAATCCAGATACCTGTATAACCCCGCCCACACCACTGATTGACAGCTTTCTTTGTACACTGTGCATAGGCAGAAAGCTGCTATTCATTGGTGGGGGAATGATTGGACCAGGAGGCACGTGACTCCTAGTCCTGTAGCGATGACCTCCTGCTATTAAAAGAATGGATTTTATTGAAACAGCAACTCACATCCTAGTAAGTGACACATGTCTGGAATCAGGGTCTCTGCCCCTACATCAGATTACATAGCAAAAACCTGCTGACAGATTCCCTTTAACAGTGATCTGGAGAAAGCATTGCCACTTACATGATTCATACATCTGGTGTAAAACTCAGGAAGAACTCCTAGCTTTAATGCCAAATGTATCTAAGGCTCCAGGACCCCACGGGAGGCCAAAATACTATCAAAAAGTGGTTGCCTGGATGGCATTTATCAACTAATCACAGGCTTAGTGGTAAATATGATTAGTGGGGGTCAGACTGCTGGGATTTCCACTGTCCCTGTGTGGATGGGTCAGAAGTGTGGAAGTATGAACAAAGCTCCATTCATTGTTCATGGTACTAATGGTCAAGAAGGAGAAGACTTACTGCATCCAAAAGGAGTGAACGGAGCAGTAGTTACAGGACCCATATTTATAGGAACTATGAGGGTATCCGTGGTCAGACCCCCACCAATCATACATTTATCATTAATCCTATAGATTGATGATAAATGCTGTTTGTGGGATAACCAATTGAAAGGGTTTTCCCCATCTTCATATATGGGTATTGCAGGATAGTGCTTGTAAATGCAAGCAGTTTTGCAATTTACTGCTTACTAAAATTGTTAGCCGTTCTTGAGATATTAACACTTTTTCCTTTTGTTTACAGCTGGTTGCCTTGGAAAACGACCACCACAGCTAGACAGCAAAATGTGTGCAGTGTTTACAAGCTCTTTTCTAAGGGGCTTGTACGCATTGCATTGAAGTTGATTAGGATCGCTGGAGCACGCTGTCCTCTTCTGATCTCGAAATGCGTAATAAGCTAGACAGCAGCGGTGGTCGGTCTCCTAGTCAACGAGATGAAAACAAAAGTGTTAATATCTCAAGAACAGATGAAAATTTTAACAAGCGGTAAATTGCAAAAGTACTTAATTTTTCTGACAATATTCATCTATGGAAATAACCCTTTATGTGCCCATTTTTCAACTGCAGATCCACAGGAAGCATTATATAGTAAGCATGCCTTTCTATAGGTTCTCAAAGTATTGGTCGAATATTGCAGTGTATGGATCAAATGTGCCACGATCTTCAGTCGCAGTTACATCGGGTACTGCCAAAAGCGTTTGGATCAGTAAAGAACGGGTTGCAGCCGAGCTACAAGATGAACGGTGTGATCGGCTCAGACACCACTATTCATTCAATTTGACCACGGTCGTGCCTTGACAAACTGAATGGCAATCTACTTACAGTGCTGGCCAAAAGTATTGGCACCCCTGCAATTCTGTCAGATAATACTCAGTTTCTTCCTGAAAATGATTGCAATCACAAATTGCTTGGTATTATTATCTTCATTTAATTTGTCTTCAATGAAAAAAACACAAAAAGGATTGTCCTAAAGCCAAATTGGATCTAATTCCACACCAAACCTAAAAAAGGGGGTGGACAAAAGTATTGGCACTCTTTGAAAAATCATGTGATGCTTCTCTAATTCGTGTAATTAACAGCACCTGTAACTTACCTGTGGCACCTAACAGGTGTTGGCAATAACTAAATCACACTTGCAGCCAGTTAACATGGATTAAAGTTGACTCAACCTCTGTCCTGTGTCCTTGTGTGTACCACATTGAGCATGGAGAAAAGAAAGAAGACCAAAGAACTGTCTGAGGACTTGAGAAACCAAATTGTGAGGAAGCATGCGCAATCTCAAGGCTACAAGTCCATCTCCAAAGACCTGAATGTTCCTGTGTCTTCCGTGCGCAGTGTCATCAAGAAGTTTAAAGCCCATGGCACTGTGGCTAACCTCCCTAGATGTGGACGGAAAAGAAAAATTGACGAGAGATTTCAACGCAAGATTGTGCGGATGGTGGATAAAGAACCTCGACTAACATCCAAACAAGTTCAAGCTGCCCTGCAGTCCGAGGGTACAACAGTGTCAACCCGTACTATCTGTCGACGTCTGAATGAAAAGGGACTGTATGGTAGGATACCCAGGAAAACCCCACTTCTTACCCAGAGACCTAAAAAAGCCAGGCTGGAGTTTGCCAAAACTTACCTGAGAAAGCCTAAAACGTTTTGGAAGAATGTTCTCTGGTCAGATGAGACAAAAGTAGAGCTTTTTGGCAAAAAGCATCAACATAGAGTGTACAGGAAAAAAAAGAGGCATTCAAAGAAAAGAACACGGTCCCTACAGTCAAACATGGCGGAGGTTCCCTGATGTTTTGGGGTTGCTTTGCTGCCTCTGGCACGCACTGGACTGCTTGACCGTGTGCATGGCATTATAAAGTCTGAAGACTACCAACAAATTTTGCAGCATAATGTAGGGCCCAGTGTGAGAAAGCTGGGTCTCCCTCAGAGGTCATGGGTCTTCCAGCAGGACAATGACCCAAAACACACTTCCAAAAGCACTATAAAATGGTTTGAGAGAAAGCAATGGAGACTTCTAAGGTGGCCAGCAATGAGTCCAGACCTGAATCCCATAGAACACCTGTGGAGAGATCTCAAAATGGCAGTTTGGAGAAGGCACCCTTCAAATATCAGGGACCTGGAGCAGTTTGCCAAAGAAGAATGGTCTACAATTCCAGCAGAACATTGTAAGAAACTCATTGATGGTTACCGGAAGAGGTTGTTTGCAGTTATTTTGGCTAAAGGTTGTGCAACCAAGTATTAGGCTGAGGGTGCCAATACTTTTGTCCGGCCCTTTTTAGGAGTTTTGTGTGAAATGATCAATGATTTGATTTTTGCTTCATTCTCTTTTGTGTTTTTTCCTTGCAAGCAAATTAAATGAAGATAATAAGACCAAAGAATTTGTGATTGCAATCATTTTCAGGAAGAAACTGAGTATTATCTGACAGAATTGCAGGGGTGCCAATACTTTTGGCCAGCACTGTACTTGGCCCAGGGGTGGAGAAGCAGACTGGGCTGTGAGGGCGATGGAGAGGACTACCATATACTGTATCTGCACATGCACTTATACAGACATTATAATGAATGAGCAAAGGAGGTCCATATGTAACACACGGGACGGGGGCGGTTATACATCAAGATTGGATAAATACAATTAGTAATGTTACCCGATATTAGTAAATAACAAAATAAGAAAAAAGCCCATCTGAGACCATAATTACCAGAGGAATTAATAACATGCGTATGCAGATACACAGGAATGATTTGGTCTGTTATTTCAGATTTGCATTTCTTTTACTAGCTAATTTTATAATAAATAATTGCAAATGAAACAGAAAGAAAAGTATCGGAGCAAACATCCTGAGTACTGAGGTCATATTTTTGAGACTAACAGAAGATTGTCAGGATCCCTTTAAATGAGGGTATGGGTACAGTAACCTGTCAGATCTGAACGAGAGGGCACAAAATGCACCTAATAAATAGCACTTCAATTTAAAGGGAATGTATCATCAGGAAAAAAAGGACATAAAAATGGAGAGGAGTCATTTGATATTAGTATCAGTTTTCACAATGGCAACTAAAAGCAGACAGAATAGGCTGACATTTACCTTTTGTCGCAGTTCACTTGTCAGCTTTGCTGTGTAGACCGGGGCAGAGTCAGCAGAGGGTGGGGAAAATTGAAGGGAATTTTGCATTTTGTAAATTTATGGCATACTTACTGGGTATACCATAAATGCATAGTAGATGCGGGACCGACCAATGATACCTGCATCTGCCTAGGCAACAGGTCTAGCACTGCTCTCACATAAATTGTGGTCTGAGACAAAGGAGTGAAAATTCAGACCACCGCTAGCACTGTCAGCTACGCACGTCAGGGCCCTGTCCTCAAGATGCAAGTCTCATTGGTGGGATCCTCATCTACTATACATGAGCATAGCAATGCAGGATAGTAATGCTACACAACACTGTGAATGCATCTTCCATATGCAAATTACCTCTTCAGAGAGGAAGAGGACTTGAACTCTAGCGCCACCTATTTTAAGTAGTGAGCCCTGAGGAAGTGGCAGTGTAGCCACAAAACGCGTAGGCCAAGGAATAAAGAAAGTTTTGGTTCATTATTAATCCTTGTGTGTCTCTGGACCAGCGCGGAGGATCAGCCCAGCTTCTTATCTCCTCTCATAAGTAGTGATCCTAAAAGTCTATATTGACCCTTGCCCATGACTTACGAAAAAAAGCCAAACCAGAATCTCAATTTGCAGACACATGTTTTGGGGTGATGCCCCTCATCAGTGTAAAGTATGAGATCTGATTGGAATCTAAGGGGTAAGGTTTCTCCTTGTGGAAAGTGACAAGCCAGGCCTGGCATGTCAGAGTAAGGGGACTTCTACGCCATGCATGCTCCTCTGGGAAATTATTTGCATATTTACTTTCCTAGAAGAGCATGCATGGCGTATAAGTATCCTTACTCTGACATGCCAGGCCTGGCTTGTCACTCTCCTCAAGGGGAAACGTTACCGCTTAGATCCCTGCATCTTCCATCACACTCTGGTCTTCATCACTTCTTGGAGACTGCGTACGTCTATTCACTAGTCTATGACAGTTAACTGGCATTCATTGAAGATGCCATAAAGCAAACACACACCTTGGGGGGCACTGTCTATACAGAGAAAGCAGGAGGGCCAGTAATGCCTACAATACGGCCTACTTTGTAATAAAAAAAATATATTTTTTTTGTCTTCTAAAAAGCGAAATCCAATTAAAAACTAAAATTAAGTACATGATACATTCCCTTTAAAAAGGTAGCCAAAATGATGTTCCTTTCCTGCTTCTACTTTTTTTTTCCATTTCATAGAAACCTCTTTCGGCTTTGCAAAATGACTAAGGGGGCTCCCATGGTGGAAAGTCGGACCACCGTTACATACAGATTGATCATGGGCATTACTCTATAAAATGCATTGCCATGTCGAGGCTCATCGTGAAGGCCAAAGAAGTTTCCTAGAGAAGGATATCGGGGCCATAGTCTTTTTATTAGGATCTAAACCACTTTTCTTTCCGTCATTACACAGCAGGCAGGCAAGCATATCAGCATATTCACAGATCGGAAGAATTTTTGGAATGTGGACATGTGTTGGCAAGCAAGCACACACCGGCGACAGAATACTAACTTTCAAAGAATAAGATGAGGTCAAAAAACCAGGGCTAGGTATGTAATACTCAGAGGAATTACGCTTTTGCTTGATATGCAACTGTAAAAAACAAAATGGACCGGTTAATGTCATTACTGGCTTCTGTTGGAGCTATAGGATTACATATACGACTGCTGGTGCCTTATTCCACCGCCATAACCGGATATACAGCATACAGAGCACAAGAGCAGAACATGATGCCTGAGCTTCGGTCACTATGGCGCTGTCACTATGTCACGGTGACCTGGTAAACGACGGCAAAAAAAAGACAACATCACATTACCTTATCATTGGCCTCCAGCAGATAGGTGCTGTGCCGCCACTTGGTTAAAACAATGGGTTCTTGAAACTTTCTATCAAGACTCCGGCTTTTAGTGATCTCTCTCTGATGAGGTGGTAATAATGAATTATACTAAAAAAAAAAAAAAAAATGTATAACACTGTTGAACTTTGGAGATAAATGAAAAGTGATGGCAATACTGAAGTACGTGGATGTAATGAGCTCAGCTACAAAGACTCAGTGTTTCCTATCAAAATGATAGAAAAGTCCTATTGAGGCTAGGGCTACAAGGATATGTTTGATGCGATGCAAAAGTTCTGTGTGATTTACTTTAAAAAAAATTTAAAAAAAAGACCAAATAGCAGATAAGTCACATGACTCGCAATGAAGCATAAGGCAAGGGCGTCGAGTGCAACCAGCAACAGAAAATCCAACACATTTGCATCTCTATGTTGCAGGAGGTCGCAGTGCAACATCATAGGAAATCCTTTGATGCAACGTCACAACGCGATACTCCAATTTCAGAGTAGCTGACATGTCATCGTGTAGCCCTAGCCTAATAAGGCAACCTGAGATGGGCGGCGATATTGTGTACCTTTCTGTTTTGCCACCAATAGTCATAAGACTGGAGTGAAGTCTGCAAACCTTTAGAGTGTAGTATTCATACCTTTAAAAAGGGACTGTTTTAGCCCGGCTCACCCTTGCTTCTAAAAGTGTATAACATTATGGGGAGCCATTCTGTGTCAACTACAGGATAACTTCCCATTACAATGATATCTGAATAGCTTTTAGGCAAGCAAAAGATTTGTCAAATCATATAGCAATGAGTTTTTATTATTTATTTACCCCACCACCATTAACTTTGCATTTTACATAGCTGTTATCAGCACAGTCTTAGGCTATGTTCACACATCATGGTTTTTGAAGCGTTCATTTTCTGCAGCAAAACCTGATCTCTTGCCAGGAGGTTGTTCAGGAATTTTTTTGCTGTTTTCCTGTTTTGTTTTGTTTTTTAAGGAGTTTTTCTCACTGTCCTTTTCTTTTGTTATTCATGTACATAAAGTTCAGTGAAAACACCGAAAAGGCACAAAAAAGACTGAAAAAAACATGATGTGTGAACATAGCCAAAGTTCAGCTTTGCTTCCACCAGCATGAACACAGGTCACCAATCCAAGACATATATGAAATCATATTAACCAGAATTACACATGTAACAGTGGGGGGAGGTGAATTGTTTAGGAATAGTTTACCTAAGACACTGGCAGTGCATTGAGTTTGTAGGACACCATTTACTTTCAAACTATGGGATCTGCCATTGAGTTGCTCAGGGCATTGTTCAATTTCACACTTGCCTGGGCCACATGTATTGTTCAATCTCACACCTAGCTCAGCCAATGTTTATACTACTTACTTACTGTACTAATACAAACTAACATCTCAGTGACCAAGACAAGACGGTAAAATCACAAAAATAAATGAGTTTCACATACTGTTGTGCTTCCTTATTTTCACTAAACGCAGCAAAACCTGATAGCTATGTTCACACTACCCGTTTTTTCAGTGTTTTTTCAATGGTTGAAAAAATGCTGAAAAAACGCTGAAAGAAGTGACCTGCTCTATTTTGCAAAAAAACATACAAGGCACAACATCCTGAACAAAAGAAAAACCATGATGTGTGAACTAAGAATTCTGGAATCTCAGACTTTGCTGGTACTGCAAAACGTGGGCTGAAAAGTTGTATAAAAAAGGCATCAAAAAACGCTGAAAAAAACATGGTGTGAACATAGCCTTATGGTCCTTAAAGGAGTTTTTTTAAAAAAACAACTTCTGCAGGTTTTGCAACCTTTTGGCTTTCTGCTTTGTCAGGGGGCGCTGAACTCCTGCTTAACACTTCAAGCCTGCAGCATAGTCACGACGCTGACCACAACTATGTGCTCTCCAATGCTGCCGACTTGAGAAGTATTTCCTGTGCAGCATACAAGAAACAGGGAGGCACTAAAGCTGACCGAATCCAGCCCGCTTCAGAGTAACACTTCCAAGCTCTATAGTAAAGAGCTTGTAAGCGCTGTGCATGTTCAGCCACCGCTGTTAGACTGCAGCGATAACCGGTAACCTAGACAATGCGCAGTAACCAATAAAACTGGAGGAGAGGATTTTTAAAAAGTAAAAGTGCAAAGTTGCTGGTTTTACAAGTACTTTGCAATTTTTACCATTTCTGATAAGGATAACTGAATATGTAGTAACTTACCTTTGGCAGCTCCCACTCAGAGCGAGATCCATCAGCACTGTAGTAATACGGTCGACCTTGATCATCCACGTGCTTTATCCACTGTAATGAGATTTTAATATCAAAAACATGAAAAAAAATTTTTAAATAAGCTACTTATACAGGTGACAACCATTGTGTTCCTTCATGACTCGGTCCTAAGTGAAAAAGCAACGTTTTAGACTAGAGGTGCCAAAAAAAAAAAAAAAAAGTCCAGCTGCTTCTTCCCATCTCTGGTATATGGACCAGAACAGATCACCCACCAGTGCCCCCAAATCGCAAACTCTAACTTTAACCATATACGTTAGTTCCCTGAACTAAAATATATCAGGTAGACTACAAGGAGATCATCAAAGACAGAAATGGGGAAGAAAACATGGAAACGATCACAGAAGTACCTTCTCATTGGTTTGGTCATTGACAAAGAAGGTATGGCCATGCTGATCCAGTTCTTCTGACCATCCCTTGGGAGGAGAACCATACAGACTATCTGACTGATTGTTGTCACAAGCGTTGTGAAAGTTTTCTTCAGCGGAAATTTGCTAGAAAGATTTGGAAAAATGTAAAGCTCAAGCACAAAGATGATCAGTGAAAGGGAGGAAAAATCACTCAGCAAAAAAAGGAGAGATACTAATTGTACAAAATGTAATTTTTTACTTAAAGGGGAATGTGTAATCAGAAAAATTATTTATTGTTTACACCTCATGTTAAATGCATCTTTTAAATTGTTTTCTTTATTTTTTATATAGTGATCGGTGTTAAATATTTCATATTGGTCACTAGACCCAATACTAGACTCCTGCTTCCTCTTCTTCACGTGGACTTTAGATGGACTCTTGCCACATAAACTGGGCAACGGTCATTGTGGAGGATGAGGAGCTGCGATATCACCTTCTGTGAATCTTTGTAATCCTGTATGTGGTGATAATGAGACTCCTGAAAAATCATCTTGTACAGAGCAGGAAGGGGGGAGTTGAATAGAAGACTTAGTGGAGTGAAAATTGCAAGAATTCTGTTAGAATACATTTCTCCTTGTGGAGAGTGACATACCGGCTCTGGCATGCCAATGTAAGGAGGATTATTCGCCCTGCAATGCTCCTCTGGGAAATGTAATATGCAAATTGCCTCTTCAGAGAGGAAGAGGACTTGAACTGTATAGTGCCACGTGTTGGAAGCAGTGATCCTACAAGTCACTATCAACCCTTTAACGAGTCTTGTAATATGACTTCGTATAAAAGCCAAGTCAGAATCTCAATTTGCAGACACGGTGTTTCGGGTTGTTGCCCCTCATCAGTGCAAAGTATAAGAACTGATTTGGCTAGGTGAGAGGTTCTGGACAACCCCTTAAACATCAATTCAGAGCCTCTCACCTAGCCAAATCAGTTCTCATACGTTACACTGACGAGGGGCAATAGCCCGAAACACTGTCTGCAAATTGAGATTCTGATTTGGCTTTTACCCCAAGTCATTTGGCAAGGCTCGTTAAAGTGACTTGTAGGATTGCTTTGCGGCTTCCAACAGGTGGCGCTATAGTGTTCAAGTCCTCTTCCTCTTTGAAGAGGCAATTTGCACGTTATAATACATTAAATATCGATATGGAATAAATGAAAAAATTATATAATATACAAAACTGATTTATACAATAGGGCATTTTCTGATGACACATTCCCTTTAAGTACCAATGTCATAAAATCATGCATTACTTTGGTCTTGCCTTAATAAAAATACTCCGTGTAGATATTGCTGTTACAAACTTATTTTGGCGCCAATGGGATCCCATTAATTTCTTCTCGTAGCGTCCACCTAATAAACTGACCTGAACAAAAGCAGGAATCACTCCAAGAGGATCTACGAGATGGGACTGAGCTATTGGGCATGTGTGACCATGGGTACCAGACACATCAGGTTAATGCTCAGAGAAGGAAGCCAAAGAGCAGCAGAGGGCGCTATAACACATTTTATTTTACTTATATAGCGCCATCATATTCCACAGCATTTTACAGACATCACTGTCCTCATTGGGGCTCACAATCTACATTCCCTATCAGTATGTCTTTGGAGTGTGGGAGGAAACCAGAGAACTCGGGAGGAAACCCACACAAACACGGGGAGAACATGCAAACTCCTTGCAGATGTTGTCCTTGGTGGGATTTGAACCCAGGACCCCAATGCTGCGAGGCTGCAGTGCTAATCACTGAGCCACCGTGCTGCCCATATAGAACATTATAGCATATGTAATAGCAATATCTAGACCCAGGAGTATTTTAAATTATTCCACTTAAAGACTAACTTTTGCATGACCTAACAGAAAAATGTTAAAGCGGATGGCCACTTTACTTTTAACAAATGTGTTGGGGACATGATTAATGACACTAATAACATACAAGTATTACAGGTTCTCCTCCTTCCTCATAGGCTCCACTGCTCTACAGTCCACAAAGTGGCTACTGATAGAGATCCATGTGACCAGACCTGTCCAAAGCCTCCTCCAATTGAAAAACAGCTCTCGCCTGCAGTGATTTTTGATAGGAGAAAACTGATCACATGACTGTCCATTCTGAGAACAGAAGTCTATGAGACAGACTACCCTAAGGGCAGAAAAATCCTGCAATTCCTTATAAGCAAGCGCCACAAAATCATGTCCACATTTATTAAAATAAAGGTAATAAATAAAGAACAACCCCTCTAGTATCTGGGTAAAAGGAAGCAAGGACTTTGGAGCTCTTTGTCAGAATAGGAGCCTGGGCCCCTACATTATATCAGCAGAGAATAATGGTCTCAAGTAAAGGAGAAAAGCTTACAAGGGAATCTGTCAGTAGGATCAACCCTCCTAAGCCGTCTACATGGGCATACAGTCATAGGAAGCTGAATAAAATGATACCTTGATATCCGCGATCCGATGTTTTATTCCAAAGAAATCCACGTTTTTCTGTTATGATCTATGGGCCGGACATAGATCTCCTGGAGAATCTGCCTCCAGAATTTACTGTAAATAAAAGGGGGAGTTACCAGTGTGAGACATGTAATGACTGACAGTCTGCTCTCCTGATCTACATGTCTCACACTGGTAACTCTTCCTTTCATTTAACAATCTCTGGAAGCAGATTCCCAAGGAGAATAGATAGAATAGATCTTAACAGCTCATTTACATATTAAGAAAAATGTGTATTTCTCTGGAATAACACATCAGATCCAGATATCTAGGTATCATTTTATTGCCCTCCCTATCACCTAAATGCCCATATAGACAGTTCAGGAGGGCTGATCCTACTGACAGATTCCCTTTAAAGAGTAACCGCTGTGTAAACTTTTTTTCAGAAATCAATAGTACGTGTGAAAATAAGAAACGTAATATATCTTAGAAAAATAAAAAAGTAAAAAACTACCGCGCTACTATTTTTTTTCTCTTTGTAATATATCTTTTTAGAGAAATCTGCTTTTTTCTTTTCCTGAACTGACTGATAATACTCAAATTTTTAAATTTCCAGGTAAAAAAGGTCTTCAGTAAATACAGACTTTCCCATTCGTGAGATAGGATATGACTGCTGGTGCTCATGAACTTCTATGGAGAACTGTGGTTCAGGAGAACTTGCAGGCGACAGTCTTGCATTGGCCTCTAGCTCCTCCCTCTTCCATAGAACTTTAAAAACACTAACTGTCTTCTCCCATCTAAGTAATTGGAAAATCTGTCTTCTCTGAACACAGATTTCCTGGATTTTACTCATGAATAGACAGTGAAAGATCAGTCCAGGAGGTAAAAGCTGCAGATTTCTCTGATTAGATATATTACAAAATTGCTTATTTTCATTTGTGCTATTGATTTATGAAATGAAAAATAAAACAAGTTACTCTTTAAAATGCGTTTAAAAGGAGAAAACAAGCAGTTTCCTTAAAGCTAGAAGATCAGATCGTAAATTCAGATGCTGTGAACGGCACAGTAATGTTTAATCGGTCACACATAGGAGCATGCCAGGTTAATCAAGCACCAGAATCAAATGGACGGGCTACATCTCCTACTATACTCGGTTACAGCACAACTCTTTACAGAGGGGCAGAAACCCCTTGAGATTTTAAATGATTCCCTTTTGCTGTGAATGGGTTTGGGGATATGCAGGCATAATAATTTGAGAAACATCTACTATGGATTTTTAAAAAAATATTGAATGGTACATGACAAATTTGCATTATTAAAGCAAATGGGTTGAGGTGAGTAGGAATGGAAGATGTGGCGGCATGGACAAGTGACAATAATAAAAATGGGTAGGGGCAAGGAGAAGAGCCGATAATAAAATGGGTAGGGGTATGGAAAACAGCAGATAATGAAATGTGTAGTGGTGAGAAGGAATGAAAGATGTTGAGTCATGGATAATAGCCAATAATAAAATGGGTAGGGGCATGGACAACAGGCAATAATAAAATGGGTAGGGGCATGGACAACAGGCAATAATAAAATGGGTAAGGGCATGCACAAGAGCCGATAATAAAATGGGTAGGGGCAAGGAGAAGAGCCGATAATAAAATGGGTAGGGGCAAGGAGAAGAGGAGATAATGAAAAGGGTAGGGGCAAGGAGAAGGAGATAATAAAATGGGTAGGGGCATGGACAACAGGCAATAATAAAATGGGTAGGGGCATGGACAACAGGCAATAATAAAATGGGTAGGGGCATGGACAACAGGCAATAATAAAATGGGTAAGGGCATGCACAAGAGCCGATAATAAAATGGGTAGGGGCAAGGAGAAGAGCCGATAATAAAATGGGTAGGGGCAAGGAGAAGAGGAGATAATAAAAAGGGTAGGGGCAAGGAGAAGGAGATAATAAAATGGGTAGGGGCATGGAAAACAGCAGATAATAAAATGGGTAGGGGCATGGAAAACAGCAGATAATTAAATGGGTAGGGGCATGGAGAAGAGGAGATAATAAAATGAGTAGGAGCATGGAAAACAGCAGATAAAATGGGTAGGGGTATGGAAAACAGCAGATAATAAAATGGGTAGGGGCCTGGAGAAGAGGAGATAATAAAATGGATTTAGGTGTGAAAAAGTGGAAGTTGTAGAGGCGTGGGATAAGAGCCAACAATAATATGGATAGGGGCATGGACAACAGCCGATAATAAAATAGGTATAGGTGTGGAAGATGTAGAGGCATGGGACAACAGCCAACAATAATATGGATATGGGCACTAACAGCAGTGCCGCTTCTGGGGGGAAAGCAGGCCTCTATTACTAATGCTACCCTATGCCTTTATGTGGCTTTGCCACCACTTTTTTTTTTTTTAAAAAGAAATGAGAGTTTATGATAAAAGTTGTAAAGTTGAGCCAGAAGATTTGCAGGACCCTGGTCCAGCAGACATATCCATGGTCAGTGGCCGCCGAGCCAAAGCCCTGCGAACCTCCTCCATCCCTGGAGCCTCTTCTGATTAGTGCGCCCGACATGATGACTAGGCTGTGTCATGCCAAAGACATTGTGCCAGGCCTTCTAATCAGAAGAGGCGCCAGGGTGCCGGCAAGTAGGCGGAGGTTTGCAGGGCTCTGGTCCGGCGGCTGCTTGACCAGGGCCCTTCAAAACTTTTTACTCAATTCTATTAAAGCAGCAGGATGCCAGCGCTGGGCCTGGCGAGGGCGAGTACCGGCTCAGTTTGTTATTTCAGAGCGTTTGGAGTCCATTTTCCTGAAAGTAGAAAACCCCTTTAACTGTTGACAAGACTCTTCAGTGAGAATTTAGTGGGTCATCTTTGCTCTACACGGATTCACTAGCTGACCAGTAAGGCTGTGGCCAAAACATTTTTTGGCAGGAAATGTTACTGGCGTATGTTAAATGGAGGCTGTGACGGAGGCCTTAGAGACCCATCTGTCACCTATAGGCTAAAATAGTATCTGTAACAGATCTCATGAAAAGCTATTCCTTTATCGGATGTCTGTGACGGAAACCAATCAGCCGTACGTCACCTACAGGTATAGGAGTATTAGGAGGACTACACGGGATGAAATGTCCTAGGTTCCCAAAGTAAGCAAGTCAGATGGAGGCCAAAGGGAACACTGAAAAATGCCGGACTACTGTAGCCCTATGAACAAGTTCTGTAAATACGCTATATCTCCCAGGATATAAGGTGATGTACTGATGACCTATCCCATGGACAAGTCATCATTATATATCATACTGGTGGGGGGCCCTGACCTACCCACCGATCAAAAGTTTGCAGCTCTGTATACCACATAGTGGCGGATCTCTGGTACTGCAGCTCAGCTTCTACTGATGTGAGCATCTGCCTGACAGCTAATGAGCAAGGGCTGTAATTGTGCATTACTAACGTAAGGGTTTTCACTCACCTATATAAACATATTGGGCCTGATTTATTAAAATGGAGAATATGTCTTTGTTGCCTATACCGACCAATGAGAGCTCAGTTTTCATTTTTTAAACCACTCTTCTAAAATTAAAGCTGCGCTGTGATAGGTTATTATGGGCAAAAATGCCAATTTTTTGGTTAAGGGGTAACGTTTCTCCTTGCGGAGAGTAATATACCAGTCCTGGCATGGAAATGCATGGAGGCTTATTCACCGTGCAATGCTCCTCTGGGAAATTAAATATACAAATTGCCTCTTCAAAGAGGATAAAGAGTAGAACACTATAGCGCCACCTGTTGGAAGCAGCAATCCTACAAGTCACTATTGACCCTTTAATGAGTCTTGCAATATGACTTAGGATAAAAGCAAAATCAGAATCTCAGTTTGCAGACAGGAATCAAATCAGATCTCATACTTTGCACTGATGAGGAGTAATACCCTGGAACACTGTCTTCAAATAGAGATTCTGATTTGACTTTTATCCTAAGTCATGTTGCAAGACTCGTTAAAGGGTCAATAGTGACTTGTAGGATTGCTGCTTCCAACAGGTGGCGCTACAGAGTGCTAGACCTCTTCCTCTCTGAAGTAATTTGCGTATTTCATTTTTTGTTTAGATTCTTTTGATACCTCTGCCCCATAGCGTTAGGAAGGGCTGTATCCCACGTTAAACCCAGGAACATGGTTTGAACCAGAAACGCGTGCATTCTGCTAAAACCCCTGACGCGTTTTACTGTAGATGACACATGGGTCTGCTCATGATCCCACGGCTTTTCGACTACCTACCTCGTGGTCTGCCTGAGAAAAGGACTCTCCCCTACTGGTGTCCTTGGTGCAGCGCGGCGGCTTCCATGTTCGCTCCTGTGTCGCCTTATTATAATAATAGAAACGTCCAGTGTTATCTTTGTGCGTTTCCCACTCCCCTGTAATTTGCACAGGGGCTGCACTGGGCTGAGGGGGGAGATTGGACTGAGAAATCTTCAGCTCTTGCAGATTTGCATACACGGGAGAATCGGGTCTTGCAGTGGCAGGAGACACAGAGAACTGAAGAGAACAGACACCAGAGAGAAAACCGATTACTAGAGAAGAGACACCCCATCACCACCAGCACCCCGGTCACATTACATTTCCCTCACAGCTGCCATATTGCTGGGCTGCAAACATCAGCAGAGGATAGAGATAGACATGCCTTGCATTAAAGGAGTGTGTCAGCACAAAATGACTGTTCAAACCAAGCACAGACACTGGCCAAACCGATGAAAACAAGTAGGTGGGAAGGTGCATGGAACTATCCTCACACTTCTTTTGTGATTGACAGGAGGCCGTAGACAAGATGGAAAACAAGTAGGTGGGAAGGTGCACTGGACTGGGGCATCTGTGCTTGGTTTGTACAGTCATTTTGTTCTGATAAGACTAAAGGATAGCTCCACTCAAAGCCGGAGATGTGGCAGCACAATCTTCAACTTCCCCTTATAGGAAGCAGAGATTTATGGTGCTGTATGCTGCTCCTTGCACTAAACTTTGGGATGTCCTTCTGATAGGAAAGCTGGGGTAGCAGACTAACAAAGTCGTGGCTCTGCAGCGCTGAAACGAGTACTATAAAGGAGCAGGAAAACGGATTGAGTGTGTTACCTGTGGATTAGAAATAAAAAATGGCAGGCTTTCCTTCACCCTCTCCCCCCACCCCCAGAAACAGCACCACCCTGGTCTACAGGTTGTGTCCGGTATTGCAGCAACTCACCGGACAAAAGGGATGAACTGCAATAACAGACAAAACCCATGAGCAATTGTTATGCTGGTTCCGTTGGAGGAAAAAAAGTAAACCTGCTCCAAGTGTGAATTACCCCTTTAACTATCTGACTTTCTGGGCTTTGAGTAGAGCTAGGCTTAAATGGTCACTGCAGCAAAGACGAAGAGTAAAACACTTCTGCACTGCAGAATTGGTCTGTGTCTGAACGTTTCTTGGCGATTTCGGCAGGTTCATCCTTGGGTGGATGGACAACGCCTCATCTGAAATATTTGGAGCTCACTTAATTTCGTATTTTACGTGGCTCCATAATCGGAGCAATGCAGAACTGTTATACCACGGGAGGTATGAAGTCAGAGAAGAGAAGGTGAAGAACGCCCTGCGGTGACCCCGCAGAGGTCTATGCCTGTACACATTAGCCATCGCCCCTGCCGACTACAAGTGCCAGATCCACTACAATCTCCTTCTTGGTTTGGTATCATATTGTATGATGGAGCGCAGGGCGCTGTGGTACCTAGGACAATAACCACTCTCTGAAGACGTCTACGCTCAAGCAAAATGGCAGCTTCTTCTCCATCGCTTCCATTTTTTCCGCACTAAAAATTATTAAAATGTTCAAATTGCATAAGGTTTTTTTTCCACTACTACAATATGTAGGATATTAATATCAGATGGGTGGGAATATAACACCCGGCACACCCACCATAATAAGAGCTGAACTGCAGTAACCGGCAGCGGCCACTACACAGTGTGAAGGAGCCACGGTGGTCCGGAGTTACAGCTAGACCGTCGGGGTGTCTGCTCCCACAGATCCCATATTAAAATAGATTAATGCCAATATTATAGAAGTGGAAACCCACTTAACTCATTTTTGGAGCAGAAACAAATGGTAGCAATATCTGAATCCCAGAGAATTGTATTATTCATGGATCGTGCATTCACAAATCATGGAGATAATTTATGCAAAGCAAAAATTACAGAGGCCGCCAATAGCAACCGATCATCCGCTGCCCATCATAGAGTACAGTAATTAACACATGCACCTGTATCCAGAAAAGGTAGACAGTAGGCAGTAAGGATTTGGTAAAGATTCAGGAAAGGGGAAAAAAAAAACAAAAAAAAAAAACTACGCTTCTGATGGAGACGACATCTCGACCAAGCCAATAGCTGGCTGTGAAGCTGACCCTCCTGCCAGTGATTAGCTGCAGCTTTCACAAGACCCTATATGCTAGCACATCATCTCTACAGGTAGTAAAGCTCAGCCAAAAAGGAGAGTACTGATTATTATTATTATTAATTTTAATACCTCAAAAAAAAAAAAAAAAAAAAAGGCTTTTCAACAGAATAAAATGTCATCATAGACTACCACCTTTTATATTTCTAGGACTTCAGGAAACAGAGGTGTACTCATTTTTATCTTTTGAGTAGAGGGTAACTTTTTTTTATTTGTTTTTATGACCTGTACACCAGAATTCCTACCTCTTCTGCTAATTTTATATATAAAAAAAAAAAAGCCATTGAGGGAGAACGCAGAGCCAAGTACTTGCACCCTTCTTCCAGTGACGGTGGGAGTCTCAGCACCCGGATCTCCGAATATTAAGACTTTGAAGTGTTATTGCCATTTTAAAAGTTTGTAGCAATATTTCCAGAATATCAAAGATTTTCTATAAAAACAAGATACAGAAGTTCCTAACAAGCGACAATTATCCAAAACATAAGTCATCGGTGATCGTACCATGTAAGTGCCCAGATGCCATACTCCAAGACAGGACTGGTCATAGGCACCAACACAAAAGAGAACGCAACAACGCTAAAGGCAATTTTTTTTTTATACTCTCTGTTGGCCATCAATGACAAAACAACACGATCTAGAAGACACATGAGAAACATATAAATGTGTGTGCACGCAAAGAAATGATAGTCATCCTTGGAAACGCTCAACTTTATTTCCACTCCTGACATTCAAACAAAGCCACGTTCACACATTGAGTATTTGGTCAGGATTCTACATCAGTATTTGTAAACCAAAACCAGGAGTGGGTGATGCAGAAGTGGTGACGTGTTTCTATTATACTTTTCCTCTGATTGTAAGCCAAAACAAAGAATGGAACAAATACAGATGTAAAATACTGACTAAATACTGATGTATGAACCTGGCCAAACAAAGGAGGAAAGCACATGAAGGAGTAGTAAGAGCAGGACAGAAAATATTTATAAGATGATTGAGCGGACCGTGGAAGTTCGAGTTCAGGTACCCGACAACTTTAGCCCAGAGAACTGTACGTGAACCCCATTGAAATCAATGGAGATCCCTCTCCCTTTTGAACTGTAAAATGGACCATCCAGGTGAAGTCCGTGTTGGGCGTTCAGCACCGGACACTAGGTGTCCTGTTCGACCCCCTAACTTTACAGTTCGGGTTGACTCAGCTCTAGTGCAGACCGCAGCATCATAGATTCATATAGATCTCATGTCCAGCCTATATTACTGAGAGAAATCTTCCCACAATAGAAAAATCTATCTGAAACTTGGATCAGGCTGTAAACTATTTATCAGGGGAGGGGGAATGAAAAGAAATTAAGATTACAGACTGAAACGGAGTGACGATCTTATTAGGTAATATAATTGAATTAACACATGGCAATTCATTCAGAAAGTGTCCACAGTTCCTTAAACGGGTCTTCCAGTTTTAGAAGATCCCTCTTACCTAGCTGCAATTTTTTTTTTTTTTTATTATTTTTTTTTTTTATATCAAGGTCCAGTGCCAAATTCCCCCACTGCTCCCAATGTCTGCTATTATCAGCAGCGCTGCAGCCAATAAATCAGCTCAGTGATCCGTGTGTTCACACATGGTTTTTTCAGCGTTTTTTTTCTGCAGCAAAACCTGATCTCTTGCCAAGAGATTGTTCAGGGTTTTTCTTGCTTTTTTGGTGCGTTTTTTTTTCACTGTCCTTTTGTCTTTTATGCATGTACATAAAGTTCAGTGAAAAAATCTCATTCTGGTTTTGGCAAAAAAAAATACTGAAAAACCTGACACCTGCATTTTTGGTGCGATTTTTCAGTGTTTTTTTTTTCAACACCCATTACTTCCAATGGGTGAAAGAACACTGAAAGAAGTGACATAGTCTATTCTGCAAAAAGCCATGCAAAGCACAAAATTCTGAACAAAAAATAAAACCCATGATGTGTGCATGAGATTTCAGGAATCTCAGACTTTTCTGGTACTGTAAAAAGCAGCTGCAAATTTGCATAAAAAAATGCATAAAAAAACACTGAAAAAACCATGATGTGTGAACATAGCTTTAAAGGATAAATCTATGTGGCACCACACTGCCAGCACTGACTGAAAATGTCAGTCTGTGGAGACAGGGAATGGGAACAACTACTTTTTCAATTTCTACATTTCCTGGAGAAACAACATGATTTGCAAAATACAGATTTCAAGATGGAAAAGTGCTCCAGAATAGTCATGTAAGAATTTACTAACAGATACAAAATAAAAAATAGATAATTCAATCTAGCGGAATGAGGAAAGACGAGCACATTCCTTTCTGCAAGTGAGATACAATGTCACAAGGATCTGACACAAGAACATTCCAGAGACCGAGACCTGAGACCTTCCTCACATCCACAGATCACCTCTGTGCCCTCACCCAAGCCTGTAACCTAGACCTGAGACCTTCCTCACATCCACAGATCACCTCTGTGCCCTCACCCAAGCCTGTAACCTAGACCTGAGACCTTCCTCACATCCACAGATCACCTCTGTGCCCTCACCCAAGCCTGTAACCTAGACCTGAGACCTTCCTCACATCCACAGATCACCTCTGTGCCCTCACCCAAGCCTGTAACCTAGACCTGAGACCTTCCTCACATCCACAGATCACTACTGTGCCCTCACCCAAGCCTGTAACCTACACCTGAGACCTTCCTCACATCCACAGATCACCTCTGTGCCCTCACCCAAGCCTGTAACCTCGGCAGCACATCGGCTTCCCCTGCGTTTGTGCCCCCAGAGAACATCTCAGACATTTATTACAGATCCAGAAGGGAACAGATTAAAGTCAATGGTCAGTATTCCTTGGAAAGCTGACTGCAATGGAGAACAGATATTGGCAAGCTTTGCATTCCAGTATTACATTCTTGTCCTGCAGATAAGAGCCTTGACCGAAAATTAAGAAAAGGAGCACATTAAAATATTCTACCAAGCAAACCAATGTAAAAATAACCATAGAAAGCACAGAGGGTCACATATCACTTATAATATTACATAAAAAAAAATACTAAAATGAAACAAAAAAAAAAAAAAAAACTAGAAACATAATTGCGCTATCGCCTACAGAACAGATCCTGGCAGCTAGAGCGCAGCCTGTCCTGTGCTCTTCACCCTCCCCGCTACAGCTGTCTCCGCACATTCGCTGCCGGCCCTGGAAGAACAGACTATCTGCCAAAAGTCACGAGGACTCTGCTCCCAGACACAGCAATTATCATTAAAAGATGTTGTGCCTTCCTGGGGGGGGGTCAGAGTGCTGAACCCCCTAACCCTGGTTAAGAGGGCTATGGAGGGGGCACTGCACCTGCTTTATCTAAACATTCCTTACACTGGAGATCCATCAGATCTACAAGGAGAGCAGGAGAAGCTGCTATGGGGGGGGGGATGAAGTATGAGGGGCCTGATACATAATACAAATGCTTCTCACTAAATTAGAATATCATCAAAAAGTTAATTTATTTCTTCAATACAAAAAGTGAAACTCATATCGAGTCATTACACACAGAGTGATCTATTTCAAGTGTTTATTTCTGTTAATGTTGATGATTATGGCTTACAGCCAATGAAAATACAAAAGTCATTATCTCAGTAAATTAGAATAATTAACAAAAAACACCTGCAAATGCTTCCTAAGAGTTTAAAAAGGGAAGACTGCTGACTTGACAGTTGTCCAGAAGGCAGTCATTGACGCACACCACAAGGAGGGTAAGCCACAAAAGGTCATTGCTAAAGAAGCTGGCTGTTCACAGAGTGCTGTATCCAAGCAAATTAATGGAAAGTTGAGTGGAAGAAAAAAGTGTGGTAGAAAAAGGTGCACAAGCAACTGAGATAACCACAGCCTTGAAAGGATTGTTAAGAAAAGGCCATTCAAAAATTTGGGGGAGATTCACAAGGAGTGGACTGCTGCTGGAGTCATTGCTTCAAGAGCCACCACACACAGACGTATCCAGGACATGGGCTACAAGTCTCGCATTCCTTGTGTCAACCACTCATGACCTATAGACAACGCTAGAAGCGTCTTACCTGGGCCAAGGAGAGAAAGACCTGGACTGTTGCTCAGTGCTCCAAGGTGTTATTTTCAGATGAAAGTAAATTTTGCATTTCATTTGGAAATCAAGGTCCCAGAGTCTGGAGGAAGAGTGGAGAGGCCACAATCCAAGCTGCTTGAGGTCTAGTGTGAAGTTTCCACAATCAGTCATGGTTTGGGGAGCCATGTCATCTGCTGGTGTACACTGTGTGCAGAATTAGGCAAATGCGTATTTTGATCACTTTGATACTTTTTATACATGTTGTCCTACTCCAAGCTGCATAGGCTTGAGAGCCAACTACCAATTAAGTAAATCTGGTGATGTGCATCTCTGTAATGAGGAGGGGTGTTGACTAATGACATCAACACCCTATATAAGGTGTGCTTAATTATTAGACAACTTCCTTTCCTTTGGCAAAATGGGTCAGAAGAGAGATTTTACGGGCTCTGAAAAGTCCAAAATTGTGAGGTGTCTTGCAGAGGGATGCAGCAGTCTTGAAATTTCCAAACTTTTGAAGCGTCATCACCGAACAATCAAAAGTTTCATGGCAAATAGCCAACAGGGTCGCAAGAAGCGTGTTGGCCAAAAAAGGCGCAATTGAATTGAGGAAAATCAAGAATGAAGCTGCCAAGATGCCATTCACCACCAGTTTTGCCATATTTCAGAGCTGCAACGTTACTGGAGTATCAAAAAGCACAAGGTGTGCGATACTCAGGGACATGGCCAAGGTAAGGAAGGCTGAAAAACGACCACCTATGAACAAGAAACATAAGATAAAATGTCAAGATGGGCCAAGAAATATCTTAAGACTGATTTTTCAAAGGTTTTATGGACTGATGAAATGAGAGTAACTCTTGATGGGCCAGATGGATGGGCCAGAGGCTGGATCAGTAAAGGGCAGAGAGCTCCACTCCGATTCAGACGCCAGCAAGGTGGAGGTGGGGTACTGGTATGGGCTGGTATCATCAAAGATGAACTTGTGGGACCTTTTAGGGTTGAGGATGGAGTGAAGCTCAACTCCCAGACCTACTGCCAGTTTCTGGAAGACAACTTCTTCAAGCAAGGAAGAAGTCGGTATCGTTCAAGAAAAACATGATTTTCATGCAGGACAATGCTCCATCACATGCATCCAACTACTCCACAGCGTGGCTGGCCAGTGAAGGTCTAAAAGAAGAAAAAATAATGACATGGCGCCCTTGTTCACCTGATCTGAACCCCATAGAGAACCTATGGTCCATCATAAAATGTGAGATCTACAGGGAGGGAAAACAGTACACCTCTCGGAGCAGTGTCTGGGAGGCTGTGGTGGCTGATGCACGCAATGTTGATCGAAAACAGATCAAGCAGCTGACAGAATCTATGGATGGAAGGCTGTTGAGTGTCATCATAAAGAAAGGTGGCTATATTCATCACTAATTTTTTTGGGTTTTGTTTTTGCATGTCAGAAATGTTTATTTTGAAATTTTGTGCACTGATATTGGTTTACCTGGTGAAAATAAAAACAAGTGAGATGGGATTATATTAGGTTTTTATTAAGTTGCCTAATAATTCTGCACAGTAATAGTTACCTGCACAAACAGATATCCTCCTAAGATAGCCAAATCTAAAAAAAACCCACTCCAACTTCCAAAAATATTAAGCTTGGATATTTATGAGTCTTTTGGGTTGATTGAGAACATAGTTGTTGATCAATAATAAAAATAATCCTCTAAAATACAACTTTCCTAATAATTCTGCACACAGTGTAGGTCCACTGTGTTTTATCAAGACCAAAGTCAGCGCAGCCGTCTACCAGGACATTTTAGAGCACTTCATGCTTCCCTCTGCCAACAAGCTTTTTGGAGATGGAAATGTCATTCTCCAGCAGGACTTGGCACCTGTCCACACTGCCAAAAGTACCAATACCTGGTTTACAAACAACAGTATCACTGTGCTTGATTGGCCAGCAAACTCGCCTGACCTTTACCTCATAGAAATCTATGGGGTATTGTCAAGGGGAAGATGAGAGACACCAGACCCAACAATGCAGACGAGCTGAAGGCTGCTATCAAAGCAACCTGGGCTTCCATAACACCTCAGCAGTGCCACAGGCTGATCGCCACCATGCCACGCCGCATTGATGCAGTTATTGATGCAAAAGGAGCCCCGACCAAGTATTGAGTGCATTTACTGAACATACATTTCAGTAGGCCAACATTTTGGATTTTAAAAACATTTTTCAAGCTGTTATAAAGTATTCTAATTTACTGAGATAATGACTTTTGTGTTTTCATTGGCTGTAAGCCATAATCATCAACATTAACAGAAATAAACACGTGAAATAGATCACTCTGTCTGTAATGACTCAATATAATACGAGTTTCACTTTTTGGATTGAAGAACTGAAATAAATTAACTTTTTGATGATATTGTAATTTAGTGAGATGCACCTGTAGCTGTCAGCTGAACTGATGCTTGGAAGACCGGCAGCTTCCTCTCCCAACTCCTCGCTCTGCTCTGGTGGATTATTTCACAGGGAACAACATGATCAGCAGTGCGAAATAGGACATACTGGATTTTCATCTCGGCCTTCCATGTACATTTGACTGACAGCAGGTTTGGCTGACGGTCTAAATTCTATGGGGGCCTTAAGGGTATGTTCACACAGTTTTCCTATGTGGTTTTTGGGTCAGATTCCGTGCCAAAATCCTCGTAAAAAATGCTTCAAATCTGCTTGCAACAAGCATCCCATTCACGCCTGTAGCACACATCACATTTTCTGCATTTTTTTAATGCATGTTAGAAAGAGCCACCTGTCAATTCATTGACCCAGTTTTGATGCATTTTTGGCATGGAATTTTGCAGCGGAAATGCACAAAAAAAAAAAAAGCAAACAAACATTGCTACATATCATATAATATTTTAAAACGCATAAAAAAAAAAACACAGGAAAAAAAACGTCAAAAACTTTGTTCTTATAAAACCACCCTAAAATCCACGTCTTTTAGAAGCTGTTTTTAGATGTGGATTTTTCAGTCAGATAAATCCACATAAAAAAAACCTCCAAGTGAATATATCCCAACACCCAAATCAGTGATTAAAATAGTATTATTTCCGATGGTAAAGCCTGGTTCAGAGGAGGGTCTTAGAAAAAGGATTTCCTCAATACTGTCCATATGACCTGGTAGGAAATATGGAAAGGAACTGTCTGTACGATACTATTTAAAAGGGAACCAAGAAAAATATCACCATGTGATATATTATGACCTGTAAGGAGTCAATGGGTTGAAGAAGCTTCTATAAAAAGTCTTGCTGGCCAGTCCTCTTCCCGACATGATTTCCGGCCTGTATACTGGGGATGTCATCAAAAGCAGCTGCCATGCAGCACTTTGTGCATGCGCGATGCACTTCTGTAGCTGCGGCAGTACACCTCACTTTGCGTGCGCTGGATGTGACTGGTAACTGGTAACGAAACATCAGGCCTGAGAGATATTAATCAGGAAAGGAACAAGACCGGCTAGCGTTACACTTCAGAGGGATAGCTCCAAATACCGGGTCAATAGAATATATCTAGCACCATTGTCAATGCAAACATCAAGTAGCCAATCAGTGGTGGGGGGCGGGGTTACACAGATTATATGGACTGCTGGGCACCTAATACCTAGTCCTCTAATGATAATCTCCTGCTGATAAAACACTGATTGTAATGAAACTGCAGCAAGCTGCTGAGAAAGTGACACATCTCTGGAATCAGGGTATCTGCCCCTATATTATTACCCTGTTCTCAGATTAAAAAGCTAAAACCTGCTGAGAGATTCCCTTTAGCCATCACTTTGCACTATGATCACTAACTGCAATGCAACTCAGAAATTATTAGATTTTAGAAAACTTGGGAGATAAACCAGCAGCTCTGGAAGAAAACTTTGCACCTCGCTGCAGCACATGAGGAATGTTTTCAGAATATTAAGCAACTGGACCGTGCTGCCGGGACGAAGAGCGCAAATCCACTTGCTCATTATTACAGCCAAGGTGGCAGGAAGAAGAGACTTCTAGTTTTGTGCTGAGGAAGCAGCAGAAGTGACCTGGAACTTGGCCACTAATTATAACAAACATGTCCCGTCCCTCCCGCAGGATTCAGGCATAATTCGGGATCAGCATTTAGCAGATCAGGGCAGGAACCAGCAGATTGTTCGTCCTCGCTGTGATCCTCTGCATACTCAGAAGTTTTCTGCATAACACCGAGGTGGGGAAATGTTTGCCCTAAACAGTCGGACGTCTCCTTGAGGGCAAGTTGTGTGCGTGTTTTACAGCCGGATTCAACATGATGGGACTGGAGGCTTCGGTCACACGTGAATGCTTTTCTGACTCGCTCAGCGTAATGTCTGATCATTCCCAAAGGAAGAGCAGCCAGACATTTTCAATCTGATTATTAAGACCAGTCATTACATACAATTTCTGGTCTTTAAAAAAAAAAAAATGTCTATGAGTAATGACTTTGTATGCACATGAAAAAAATACCAGTATGTTTTTTTCGCACAGGAGCAATTTTGAGCCCATAAAAGATTGTATACAAAGGGTTTTTATTAACAGATTTTGTATAAATAACAATCAAAAAAAAGGTCAAATAATTAAATGGTGAATTATGCAGATTTCTTTCTGGAAGGAGGCAATAAATGGAGGCACACAGATTGCCAACGGGTCACAAGTGGCCATACGGGTCGGCATAGTCATTGACATTAGTATTAGTGATGAGCGAGTATATTCTGTTAACCCTTTCGGCGAGCATGCTCGGGTGTTATGTTTGAGTCGCGCTGTGTGCATGATTTGCGACTGTTTGACAGCTTTACATACATGTGAAGGATACCTGTTTCTTAGGCATTCCTCACATGTATTAAAGCTGTCAAATAGCCGCAAATCATGAGCACAGCGCGACTGAAACATGCATAACACCCGAGCACGCCGAAGATACTTGGGAAACACCCGAGCATGCTCGCCGAAAGGGTTAACAGAACATACTCGCTCATCACTAATTAGTACCCATTCCCACTGAGGTCGTCCACTAAAGCAATACTCAACTACCACAATGTGTGTACTCCTCTACACACTACTTTTCTGCCCCCCAATCTCTTGGCATCAACATTTGGAGTCAGGTGACTACTGCAGCCAAATCGGTGGCCACTGACTGCAGTAGTCCCTTCCCAACCAAATAGGCTTTTTCCACATGGAACGGCAGCACACAAAGACAGTACAGTCTTGTACAAGGCAACTGTAGGGCTCCATGTGCTGCCTTACAGAACCTGTGCATGGCTCTGCTGTGTGCATGCGGTCTTACTGCTGTCAGATTTAAAGGGAATCTGTCAGCAGAATTTCACCCCCAAACTATTTACATGTGCACTTAGCTCTTTCAAAGAAAGTCCGGCAATACCTTTACATGGTCCGTACATTGCTCCATTACTGAGAAATCAGCTTTTGAATTGATATGCAAATAGGTATGTTAGATCTGAAGCCTCTGTCACTCCAGCTCTATTCCACACCCAGCGCCGCCGCCGCCTCCTGCTGACTGAGCCTCTTTGCTGTGTGATTTCAGGAAAAGAAGTAGTGAGTTAGGCTGGAGTCGGCACTCAGCGGGGAATAGAGCTGGAGTGGAAGAGGCTTCAGATCTATAAATAGCTCTTCAGCCTCATTTGCATATCAATTAAAATGCTGATTTCTCAGTAATGGAGGAACTGACTGGCCATGTAAAGGTATTGCTGGACTTGTCTCTGAAAGAGCTACATGCACATATAAATAGTTTGGGGTGTGAAACCCCGCTGACTGACTCCCTATAAAAGAGCATGTAAGGCTGTATTCACATTTGCATTGGAGTATCAATTGCCCCCCAAATAATCATACCACTTATAGTTAATGGGGTCCTGAACATCACATCTGGCAGTTTTCTTAATTTTGTTGTTCTGCTCCAATGATGGATCAGAACAAGAGAATTTAGCCTAGGTGTGAACATGGCTTAAAATGGGATTTAAAAAAATAAAATTAATTAAAAATATTTACATATCCACAAGTGCACAGCAAACAAAAAAAGTTAAAGAGTTTTGGAAATCGGAAAAAACTTTTTTGATGTGAGAATAGCAGCATTAATTATTAGCTCTGTATTTTGTAGTATTCCGGTCATCCACTTCCGGCAACATCTCTCCTCACATGTCACACTACACCTCCGCCTTATCTGATGCACTAAATAAACTCCACCTGCAGAATAAACAAACCTCGTAAAGAACATTCTTTCAGTGTGAATGCTGCAACGTACAAAGCGATTATTAAAAGCTTATATTTTTATAGGGGACGATCTCTAATTAGTGTAAGCGGGACATTTACAGCATATTTATAGGATATAATTGTCTGGTGACACAGCAGCTCACAAGCACTGAAGACATGACGGGAACAAGACTGCTAATGTTATGGGATCCATGCTCGGCTGCAATAATCCACCACTAATCTACTGCAAATCCGGGTCTCATTTCAAAGGTGCAGGTTTAAAAGTTCAAGAAACAAAAGATGGAGTGGATTTTGTTTTTCTCTGACTTGTCACAAGGTGAGAAGTGTCAGTACAATGTAAACTGGAGCCAAGTGATATAGATACAGAATTTCCCAACTTTTCCAGACTCCTGCATGACAAATCAACCAAGCTCTGTCTGCATCACAACCCTCCCCAGCCCAAAATCACCATTTAAAGCAGCACTTCTCCTCCCAACAAAGTTTGTATCCTCTTAATATACTGCATCATATTATATAGCACTGTGTACTTACAATTGCTCATTTCCGCCTTCTACCCAAATGCTCTCTACTCTATGTAGAAACAGGAAGTCTCTTGTCCCTGCATTTATCATTCCCCTCTTCAGCTCCTGACCCAGCTGCTCCGCTCCCCTCCCCCACAACAGTTATGCAATACATGGTTATTACTAAAATTACACTTTCTTAAGAAACCTCTAGTTGAAGGCTTCGGTTCGTGGCATACAGGAATGATTTCTTGTCTTGCTGAATCGCTGTAAAATTGCGTGGAAGAGGAAATGCATATATAAGTCATTTTACTATCTGGGAAATCATTCACAAAAAGTTATATTGCAAGTGATGAAAAAGAGGACTATGGTGCTAGCAGGTTCAATGCAGCACTGCATACGGGAAATCTGGTGTGAGCACAGCTGGTAGTAATGCGTTACTGTATACCACCCTATCAGACAACTGATGACCGGAGGAACAGGAGCTCAATAGTCAGCAGCTCACATTGGAAGTCACTGCTGCATTAAAGGAGTTTTCCAGAATTTAACATGCAGTGTCTACTGGTGGGAGTCTCATAACTGGGACCACTACCTACCGGCAGAACGAGGGGGGCAAGTGTACAGCGGCCGCCCTATGGATGTGATGGTACCTTCCAAGCAGCACTTTATTTTGGCTCCAGGTTGTACAGAACCTTAATAAATCAACCCTAAACTTTATTGCCTCTCTGTATGCCTCCAATGTCACACCGAGCACCAAGTGGCGGCATAGAGAGCACCAGAAGCTGTGCAGGAGGGAGCCAGGGACTAACGTCACATAAGGGGCAAAACCTGCAGTGGAGTCTGTACATGGTCATTTACGCTAGATGGCCGTTCATTCGGCCAACAACCAAACCTAATGAACCCCCTATTCTCAATACACAGAGGGGAGCAAGAACCAGACAATCTAATGGATCCGAGTCATCCGAGTGCGGTCCATTTTTTTTTTTTACTGTCTAATGGATAGGAGAAGCCAGGTTTTTTTGTGTGTGCAGAAAAAAAAAATAAAAATAAATAAAAAGGAAGAACTGATGCCACACCGATAGTAAAAATAGACGAAATCTGGATGCAGCACACTGATGAAAAACAGTCCGCTTTTATCGGTTATGCAAAAAAACTTAAATGCAACACCCCTGACCCTCCTCCTCGCCCTGCCCTTACCAGGACACATGGATGGTTGGCATTCAGCTAATGTGTATGACCATCTTCTTATAATTGGATGGGTTTTCCTGGAATCCGCCCATTGATATGTGACACACTAGTGCATATATCGGAGTCACTCAACTTACACTTGTGGGCAGAGTCCCCCAGAAGCCGGGCCCCCCAGGATTCCCCCCAGAAGCCAGGCCCCCCCCCCAGAAGCCAGCCGCTATAGGACCAGTCACACCAGGCATAGAGGCAATTCATCAAGTACAGAGCAGTCAGCAGGAATGGCAGGGTAGCTTTATCTTCTCCACACGAGGTTGGAATAGGAGTTGGCATTCGCTGAGAACGTAAACATTTTTCAGTACTGACAACAGAAAGTTTAGGGATCTTAGTATAAGTGACTGGCATTACACCATCCGTTCTAGCCAAAAATCTCAGAACTGGCTCTTCCAGCTCTGTGGAGTCTGTAAACTAAACTTCCAAATCTATAGCCCTGCCGGCTTATAGGATTATAGAAAAAGATCTTTTGGTTGGAGGACAGCGTCCCTGGTACATCAAAGTGCAGAGGACTATGGGGCCATTACAAGGACCTCTACTGTAGGTCAGTCAGTAGCTGGAGAAATCCAACTGTAGGTAAACCATACTCCGATCCTATGGTGGTTGTATGCTGCAGGATATTCAGCATCAATCATCTACATGGAGATAAAAACCCATTACACAGAGAAGAATTCGCAAGCACCATGGCAGCTGCACAAATCTGTGCCGAACGCCCACTGACACTAGCTGCAAAACTGTAACAACCTCCACACAGTGAACTCAACCCAGCCTGGAGTACTTGCTGCATTACGAAACCTTACTTTCCGCTGCCAAAGCTTGGCTCTAGGATTGTTCTCTCTGCTTCCTGGCACAGAGATTATCACGCCTTCACTAAACACGCTGCTGAGAGCTGCAAACAGTGCGACTGCCACCGTGAAAAACAGCCTGCCATCAAACCACCAAGCAAGGAGAGGCATTGCAACAAGTCAGCTTATAGCCCAGAACCCAAGTCACAGACTAACTATGAGGTGTCATCATCAGATCATTAAGGGCACAGAATCATCAGAAAATGACCTACTAGTTACAGGAAACCTGCCAGGCGACTCATGCTGCCCCAACCACAGGCAGCAAGGCTACATCCCAATGTGAGGTGACTGACAGGTCTATTGTAATGTACACACAAGGGAAAGACCTGTCAATCACCTGTAGTGGCGCTGAGAAGAGCCGGCCAGGGACCAGACTAGTCCAGGTCCACTCCAAAAGTATATTTATTCTAAAACGCCATACTGTTCCGGAGAATAATATACATGGCTGCAATTGTGTAGCCAGGTTACCATTCATGCTACCCATGGTTTGGACAGCATGAATCATCTGGCAGGTTCCTTTTAAATCAGGTTTTTGTGTTGCATGTATTTTTAAAAAAAAAAAATTGGCATGCTATTTTTTTTTTCATATTACGATATATTTATTTAAAAAATAAAATTAGTACTATTGCAATTTTCACAATAGTCACTGGAACATTTTTAGACTCCTGTCCTTTCAGGAAAGGTTTAACAGCAGTTTCCTTATCAGCAGAGCCAGGATTACACCTCTTTACACAGCGGATGTCACCTTTTGTGAATGGTGTTGTCACGGCTGTCCCTTCATCATGGCCTTTGCACACAGACACTTCAATATAAAAGATGGGTGTCGGGCTCTGACCATTGTGGCTAATGTACCTGATTTCCTGAAACAAAAAGGTAGAGTCTAAAAAAGCCCCAGTGGCCGGTAGGAAAATTGCAAGATTTCTATATATATTAAAAAAAAAATTAAAAAAAACACATTTAATCAAATTGGTCATTTTTTGATAATAGCTTTCCCTAAAAGGGAACCTGGCAGCTGGTAAGTGCTGCCCAATTCCAGCCATATATGTTTAACTCTGGAACGCATGAGACGCAGGTAGTACCTGGCTGGCTTCTCCAATGAGGTTGTGCTGGGCCTACAAATCAGAAGAGGCTCCAGGAGGTTATTAGCACAGCTCCCGTTCTGTGATCACAAAATACTGACGTTGCCGTTGGACCACAGTCGTGCAAATAGATTCAGGCCTAGCTATTCTGCTTTATTGCAATTCTAGTTGGACATTGACATGCAATTTTATTCTAGTTTGACATTTTGCAATTTTTTGCCAGCATATCTAATTATTGAGAGAAAGAAAAATTACCAATTCCTCTCGGATGGGTTGGTGTCAGGCCCATGTATCCAACTGACCCTCCATTGATGTCAAAAACTGACCAATATTCACTACGAATGGAACATTAGTTCAGAAATTGCCACAAGACAGGAGATCCAGACGACCAGAAAAGAGAAAAATTAGTATAGTGCAAAGTCAATGCCTAGTAACACACAGGAACAGAGTCTTGGGACACATTTATGTGGCTACATTGACTGTCCAGGATGAACCTATAAATATGAATAGGAGTGGATGTGCTATATACAGTCCTTAATCAGGACTGTAGGATTTTAGTTTTCCCACTTGTATGCTGTAGTCATCCGCACAATACAGGACGTCAATCACAGCAGACTGGACGCTGTCGGGAACGGCCTCCTAGAAAACACTGAGCAGCAGGGCCTGAAATCCTCACAATCCTGCAGATTATTCACTTATTTCAGCCAAGGAAATTAGTATCTATGTAATGTTCTCATAAAATCTTTGTAGTGGTGTAACTTGTATACTTTGGAAAAAGACATCTTAAAAAATGCAGGGGAATTGCTACATAGTCAGTGAATGAAAACATTGTAGCTTATTTTCAGAAGCTGAAAATCTGATCTGTTTTTACTCGTATACCACCATTAATTCTACAGCGCTTCACAGACATCATCACTGTCCCCATTGGGGCTCACAATCTACATTCCGTATCAGTATGTCTTTGGAGTGTGGGAGGAAACTGGAGAACCCAGAGGAAACCCACGCAAACACGGGGAGAACATACAAACTCCTTGCAGATGTTGTCCTTGGTGGGATTTGAACCCAGAAGCTCATGAGTCCAAGTGTATTCAACCTAACCCAGCCTGACAGCTGCAGCTTGTACTGAGCAGTGAGAGATCTCAGTAACAGCAGCAGGGAGGAGGTACACTGCAGAGCTGTAAATCAGGCGAAATAAAAAATAAATAAAAAGAACTGGGTGGAAATGGAATGCAAACGTTTTAAAATTATTAGAGTCGATCTGACATGGATTATCACAGTAACTATACCTGTCACATCAGATCTAAGTGATATATTTAATGTGTGCAGGTTGTATTGTGAAATCTGGTAACAGATCCGCTCATGTAACACTGACTAGACTGGATACAACTCAAAAATAGCTTTCAGTATGTAAAGCAAAAAGTTTTCATTTACTGATGGACAGAAGTTTCTATAAAAAAAAAAAAAAAAAAAAGGGAAGAACTGAAAATAATACAGTTTCTAAAAAATTCTAAAGCACTTCTCCCAACACCAATTTTAATCCTCGTTTACAGAAATCCTTTAAGGAAGTAAAGAAAGTGATGCAAATATTTACAACAGAGCTCAAAGAACATCTAAAGATCGGGGGCCCGCTAGAAAACATTGGTGCGTCAGTGCCAAGAGAGGGCAAAAATTGTGTATTACAAGAAAAGAGAGGCTTAACCACTCACAATTAATCAAAATAAGACAGTCATCCGCCTTATAATCCCCCAGCTACACAATTGAAGCAATAGTCAACTACTTAAGAGGATAAAAGACTAATAACAACCTTTGCAAATAGGTCAGTGCTTTGTGTGCTGGCAAATTACATAAACACATTGGGAGAATACGGTTTGGGTATTAGGAGCGACCATGTGCAGCGCTGGCCGCTGGCAAAAGGGGCCATGAAAGCCCTGACCCTAATTAAACCACGTTATAAAGAGGACTAAAGAAGAGGAAAAAAAAGGGCACAAAGAGCCCATACACATCTGCCGTCTGTGTATGCGGGGTCCGTGTGACAGTCACACAAGCAAATGCCTCCAAAGTGGCAGCTGTCAAAGAAAGATAGCACAGTGTCGAGCGCACACTGACCACAAAAGGGAAGCGCACAAGGACACGTAAGTGCTGGAGAGACCCGGGCGGCAGATAACGGATTACACGGCTGCCAATCTGCAGAACTCCGCGTTCCACTTTGACAGATCTCTTCCCAGAGGTCTATGCGGCTAAGCCGTAGGCCCCTCATGGAGGGCAGATTAGCTGTACCCATCTTCTGTGTCCCGGGAGCAGGTCTGGAAACAGCAACATGGCTCTTATGTGTAACAGCTTTATAAGAGTAAAAGAGTACGATCACACAATTTATTTGGTGTCTGAAAGAAAAAAAATACAAAAAAAAAGGTTTTATTTTCCCCGCAACAGAAAAGCTGCTTTTTTCCATTTAAAAAAAAATACACTGTTTCTTTAAATTTAAAAAGAAAGTGTACTATAGGCATGTCTTTCCATTGAAGAAAAGTATTTGAAGGGGTTTCAGATTTACATTTTGTAGCAGAATCTGCTACAAAATCCATGTAACAAAAATTCTGCATGAACCCCAAGAACATGGCAGACAAGCATGCTCTGCTGCTCCCCTAATAAAGGCCATGACCACAGATGAAACTGCAGACCCTTTTAGGTAGTAAGCACTGTAAGGTCAGATGAGATTGTACCAGTTTTTTTTTGCTAGCCTATTAGCGAGCAGCATGCTATAGTGGCAGAGACCCTGATTCTGGTGATGTGTCACTTACTGGGCTGCTTGCTACAGTTATGTCTGATAATCAATAAGTTTTGAATGGAGTTAGCCACTTAAAAGGGAAACTGTCGGCAGGTTTTTTTCCATGTAATCTGAGAGAAGGATGAAGTATGGGCAGAGACTCTGATTCCAGCGATGTATCACTTACTGGGCTGCTTGGTGCAGTTTGGATAAAATCCCTATTTTCTCTGCTGCAGTTCTAGCAGTTCTCTGAATGCTGAGCTCTGTATATCCCTGATTGGCAGCTTTCTGTGTACACTGTGCATAGGCAGAAAGCTGCCAATCAGTGGTGGGGGCAGGGTTATCCACAGCTCATGAATATGGAGGACTACCTGGCAGCCGGTTTAATAGTCCTCTAGTGATATTCTCCTACTGATAAAACTGATTTTATTGAAACTACAACAAGCAGCTCAGTAAGTGACACATAGCTGGAATCAGGGTTTCTGCCCCTACATCATACTGCTCACATTAAATAAAATGCTGCTGACATTCCTTTTAAAGGGGTTATCTTGTTTTAACTTTTCTTACTCCATAGAATCATAAAATAAAATAAGCTTTTACTCCCCCTCCAGCGCTGCATCTCAACCAGTGATCCGGTCTTTGTTGATCGGCTGCAGTGGTGACATCATACCTACACAGCTTCTAACTGCTGAAGCCAACCAATTGGTTCGTTGGCTGAGCCGCTGAGCTAAGTTGCAGCTGAACGATTAAAGCCCAAAAGCACCAGTGGAGGCAGCGCTGGACCGCCGGAGGGGAGCAAAACCTCAGTGTGGTCTTTTATTATTATCTTACAATGTTGTATAATATTTTGAAAAAAAAAACAAAAACGTTTGCTTCTCTCCACCACTGACAGCACCACTTTTCTTCATAGGCCGGGGTCACAGCGCAGATTCTCTTGCGCGAGAAAATCAAATTGATTATGTAAATGACACTTAGATCAAACTCTGATCAGAGATAAGCCCCATAAACACAAGTTTTAGGGGTACATATACTTTTTTCCTCAGTCCTGCCATACTGGTCTTTGTTTCCCCAAGAGATGTGATCTCCGGTGCTTGCAGAGGTGACAATCGGCACAGTATGCTAAATGTAAGCCTAAGTATCTCAATAACACAGCCATAATACCCGTGAACCAGGAGGGTCAGGATGAACAATGGCACATGAAGTAATCCATGTAGACCTGCACAAAATCTGTACTACCATGACACACATCTGCTGCTATTGCCATGAGCAAATGGCTTGTAAAACAGTGGACCTTTTCTAAATCCTTGCCAGATTCAGGGAAGGGGGAAACAATAAACCACCAATATATATTCACTTTGAATGATCCCCCAAGACTGTCAGGTTACAGAGAGCAGCGTCGCCTCCTCGTCATGCCCTGTGTAGCCGCACTGCAGGGACTGATGACGGATCCAGCCTCGGCGTCTCCATCTGTTGTACGAGGTGCGGAGGTGAAGATCTACTAACGAGCTCCTCGCAGGAGAACATCGATGGAGGCTGCATCCACACGCCTCTCTAACATACATGCGAGTCAGAGATGGATCAAAGGTCAGCAAAAAGCAGAAACATTAAAATGTAGCCAGAATGCACAAGGCAACGTCGGAGGAGTGCGCCTTATATCCGATACTACTTCCAAATCCTGCAGATTGCACCCTTTTATTTTACCAGGATATTAAAGAAAAATTCACATAAAAAAGTGGGGACACAAAATTGGCCGGTTTGTATCTTGTGGGAGGGTTAAAGCGAAGCTATGAAATCGTAGCTCCCCAAACGGCCGTACGCACAAGTTCTTACTCAGAGACCCAGCTATTAGATTTAGAGAAGGAAACATCACAAGAAAAAAATAATAAACTTCAGTAATCAGTCGTTTCAACAAAAAGGACAAGTGAACATAACAAATTTTCTAATACATCTTAATCAGAGAAATTTGCTTCTTTCTCCACTTATGAGCCACTTCTCATCCACCTACCTTCACTATGAAAACAACTCAAATCCGTCTAGTTTAAAACAAGATGGACTGCCATGTGAGCGCGGACAGACGGCCGTATAAATTGGAGCGAGATCGGAGCTCAATGCTCAAACTGGCAGGCAACTCTCCTGACCCGAGTGTGACAGCTTCATGTATTTCTACCAGGGTCGAGAGAGCTGCCAGCCAGTCCGGGCACTGTGATCCGTTCTCGTTCCGATTTATTACGGTCATCTGATTGCACCCTATCACCGAGTGAGCAGATTGCAGCTTCATATACAATTGAGGAGAGAAAAGACACAAACCCGTGTAGCCACTTTCTAGTAAGTGTGTTATTTCACTTCAGAGCTGGATTCACAGCTTTGCTGCTCAGTACTGCTGCAGCTTCTAATCAGATGTTATACAGAAAAAGAGAAGAAATCCCTCCAGCTTAGTGACAACTGAAAATTGAGGGAAGAATTTGTGAAAAATCAGGATACATGTCATAATGGCCAGAAATAATGATATTCTTCATGTACACACGCCTGACAGCTTATAATTGCAAGATCCTGAACTGACAGACCCTTTTTGCCGACACACTGCAGCTCTTCAGTATCCAGATCTAGCTCAGAGTTTGTATTTTTAGGGAACCAATAGATGCAGCAGGTTTGTACAATTGTCCTATTTTTCTTTTTGTGTGCGGTTTGGTATGTGCAGTGAGTTTCTGGGGGAACTTCATGTTCTAGTGGGGGGAAAAAAAAAGAAAAGCCGAATGGAAAAGGACCTTATGAAAGTGTTCATTTTGCACAGCTGATTCACTAAGAACAATGAGTATAATTGAATGATAAAAAGTCTGGGGGCCGCTGCTCCGGTGGAGGGGCCCGCACATACTACATGGGGGCCGATATCCCAACAACGCCATCACTTCTACACAGCACCACGTGTGATCAGTCACGACTCACGATGTCTTTTTGCAACTTTTGAATTCACAATTTTTGGCAAAGCAAAATATTTAATGGGGAAATGTCAGCCTAATAGAAACACACAAGAAGATCCCATTAATAAAGACTGACCTCCTCTGATCACCAGAACAAAAAAATTCTCCAGGGAGCACTGCCATCACTGCAGCCCTGCTCAGATATCTGGAAGGCTCCATTCACACACGTTGCAGGTTGATAGTTCAGGGATCGGCATGAACAGCATAATCTGCAGCACGATCCGTGACGCCTACAATGCAGAGATCTGCAGAGTCTATTATTTTGTTTATGCGTTCTGGAGGAAGATTTGGAGAGTCTCGGCTCCAAAAACCTAAAAAGGATCCGTTCTAACTGTTAAGATCAGAAGCTCTGTCCAGTCCATTGATATGAATGGACATGGTGTAACACTTCACTTCTCCTGTGGGGGTGCTGCAGGGCAATTGTACACTTACAGCGAGGATTCACCAAACATGACAGCAGGGGAACATATTCCATATGTAAGTGGAACATATTTTCATCTGTTTAATGTTTATTAAAGGGATTTTCTAATTTTAAAGAGGTTTTTCAGGCTCAAGAGATATTCCTGCTGTCACTATGTGACTGCACATTGCTGGATAGTGGCAATGTGTGATGTGCACACTGTCAGGATTCCCCTCTATTTTCAGCGTGACTGGGCGGGCACAGCAGGAGGCGGCGGCACCTGCACAGCAGGAGGCGGCGGCACCTGCACAGCAGGAGGCGGCGGCACCTGCACAGCAGGAGGCGGCGGCACCTGCACAGCAGGAGGCGGCGGCACCTGCACAGCAGGAGGCGGCGGCACCTGCACAGCAGGAGGCGGCGGCACCTGCACAGCAGGAGGCGGCGGCACCTGCACAGCAGGAGGCGGCGGCACCTGCACAGCAGGAGGCGGCGGCACCTGCACAGCAGGAGGCGGCGGCCCTTATGTTGGGAAGCCCTGTCCAAAAAGCAAACATCTCTAACAGCTGATGTTTATGGCGATCTTGTAAGGAGCAGAAGCAGCTACTCACAAACTGACTCACCGCTCAGTCATGTGTGCGGCCAGTTTAGAAAGCGACACTTTCTGACATGGTGTGAAGCATTTACAAGCTTTCCTGTGAATTTGAGGCTTTGTATGGTCACTCCTACAGGTGTGGGATGATCTGAAACCATCACACTGAAGACTAATAATGTCCCTTTAGGGAGTGCCGCCATACACCTTCAAGAGCAAACAAGGTGGTTCCTGAAGAGATCAACAAGAATAATTAAACCAGTCACAGATACAAGCGTGAACGGGGTCGTTGTCCTGTCCATAGGTGACGTTCACTAAAACCAAGTCATTGTGTCCGTGAGATGGTGGCAGGATAGTGCTGCATTAGGCTATGTTCATATGTCCAGTAATAAGACAACTTGTTTTGTCTGTTTTTAAAAAACTGATTTTAGCTGGATCCGTTTAACATTGAAGTCTACGGAAAACGGATCCGTTAATTCTCCATCCGTTGTTCTCTCATTTGAACAGATCTGTTTTTCGTTTTCTGGATCAGTTTCAAATAGACGATTACTTGAAAGTTCACATGTCCAGTAATATATGTTAAATATTTATTTGCACCTCCAGTAACCAAAAAACAGATGGGAGAACAATAGATGGATAATTAACAGATAAGTTGTTCACAGACTTCAGTGTTAAAAAAAAAAAAAAAAAAAAAAAAAAAAACACATGTATCCAGCTGATTATAGCTGACTGCTGGGGTCCGGGCAGTGGGACTCTCACTTATCGGTTACCTTTCATTAGAGCACTCAAGGAGGAAATTATTTTAGGTTTAAATACAACAGCAAAGATTAGGAAAATCCACAAAGTGCAGCAGCCAAAATCCTGACCGACGACAGTCACGCAGAACTGAGGCGGCGATGTTATTCTCTTATTTCTGGCTGACATAATTACACCGCTTTACAAAGCTGAATCCCTGACAAAAGGAGCATAAAACATTTACACATTATAAAATGGTTTGAACTTTCTAAAAGGAGAAAACAGTCTCATTTCCATTTACATCATTAATCATTTATCTGAAGTTCTGCAAAGTGCAGCCACGCACTACAGAGGAAAGTGTAAGCCGGCCGTAGGCATTAGGCTTTACATGGCAGATAACACCGATTTGATGAGATCAGCCAGCAATCTAATGTGTTTGGGGCGGCCAGATGCTCCTCCCGGCACGACATGACAAAGAGAACATTGATTTTTTTTTTCCTAAAGGCCATTTACACATTTCTAAACTGAGAAAATTTAGCAATTTTGCAACAGGTTGCAATTAAAAATCTACTACGGTTGGTTTACAGCTCCAATACAGAGCAATGTGTCTCCATGGTAACAGACTAAAAAAACAAAACCTGCATTCAATAAACTGCTTCTAGCTATCCTTCATTTCCAGCTAATCTACTGAGTTACCAAAAAGTAGGAAACGAAGGAAAGTCTGACTACTTCTTTCGACTGTATAGTTCTGTTGCCATGGAGACACATGGGACTGCATAGGAGCTGTAGTAACAAAATGACAAAAAAGAACTAATGCAAATTTGCTTTATTTTGTAAATAAAAAAAAGTTCTGTAGCATTAAGTCCGATTCAATTATTAATGTGGCATGCAGTATGTTACAATCTGACAGCACAAAACGACTGATCAAACCAAGCACAGGCGCTCGATGCAACTCAGCGGACCTTTCCATCTCTTCGTCCTTCTCTGACTCTTGTAAAGCCAGCGCTGTCACCCAAGGAAGAGAAGATTGGAGATAGATGGAAAACAAGGAGGCAGGAATTTGCACTGAGCTCTTTGGCCATAACGTGGGTGAACCGACCGTCTAGGCTTGGTTTGTACAGTCTTTTTGTGCAGACAGACTCCCTTTAAATAACAGGACACAGGCTTAACATTCCAGTCAACAGAAACGATTACTTAAAAGGGGCATTCCCATCTCCAAGATCATATCCCAATATGCAGTAGGTGTAATAATAACAATATTAGCAAATACCTCCAATTAGAAATGTAGTATTGTGTTTCTGATTAGCTAGGTTTCTTTCCTCATGTACAGGCATTTCAGTACCTTGGGTATCCATGGTTACGACCACTAGCAACTAGCTAACTGTCACCATATCAGTGGTCGTAACCATGAATACTTAAGAGCCTGCACATGAGGGAAGAGACATAGTAAATCAGAAAAACTGTACTACATTTCTAATTGAAGGTATTTGCTAATATTATTACACATTAGGATAGGATCTTGGAGATGGGAAAACCCCTTTAACTACTGGCCACACACACACAGTACAGACCACCTTCTTATTTTAAGATTTTTCTATATTTTCATGACTTTGAAAATTGTACATTCACACTGAAGGCATCAAAACTATGAATTAACACATGTGGAATTATATACTTAACAAAAAAGTGTGAAACAACTGAAAATGTCTTATATTCTAGGTTCTTCAAAGTAGCCACCTTTTGCTTTGATGACTGCTTTGCACACTCTTGGCATTCTCTTGATGAGCTTCAAGAGGTAGTCACCGGAAATGGTTTTCACTTCACAGGTGTGCCCTGTCAGGTTTAATAAGTGGGATTTCTTGCCTTAAAAATGGGGTTGGGACCATCAGTTGTGTTGTGCAGAAGTCTGGTGGATACACAGCTGATAGTCCTACTGAATAGACTGTTAGAATTTGTATTATGGAAAGAAAAAAAGCAGCTAAGTAAAGAAAAACGAGTGGCCATCATTACTTTAAGAAATGAAGGTCAGTCAGTGCGAAAAATTGGGAAAACTTTGAATGTGTCCACAGGTGCAGTTGCAAAAACCATCAAGCGCTACAAAGAAACTGGCTCACATGAGGACCGCCCCAGGAAAGGAAGACCAAGAGTCACCTCTGCTTCTGAGGATAAGTTTATCAGAGTCACCAGCCTCAGAAATCGCAGGTTAACAGCAGCTCAGATTAGAGACCAGGTCAATGCCACATAGAGTTCTAGCAGCAGACACATCTCTTCAACAACTGTTAAGAGGAGACTTTGTGCAGCAGGCCTTCATGGTAAAATAGCTGCTAGGAAACCACTGCTAAGGACAGGCAACAAGCAGAAGAGACTTGTTTGGGCTAAAGAACACAAGGAATGGACATTAGACCAGTGGAAATCTGTGCTTTGGTCTGATGAGTCCAAATTTGAGATCTTTGGTTCCAACCACCGTGTCTTTGCGCGACGCAGAAAAGGTGAACGGATGGACTCTACATGCCTGGTTCCCACCGTGAAGCATGGAGGAGGAGGTGTGATGGTGTGGGGGGGCTTTGCTGGTGACACTGTTGGGGATTTATTCAAAATTGAAGGCATACTGAACCAGCATGGCTACCACAGCATCTTGCAGCGGCATGCTATTCCATCCGGTTTGCGTTTAGTTGGACCATCATTTATTTTTCAACAGGACAATGACCCCAAACACACCTCCAGGCTGTGTAAGGGTTATTTGACCAAGGAGGAGAGTGATGGGGTGCTTCGCCAGATGACCTGGCCTCCACAGTCACCAGACCTGAACCCAATCGAGATGGTTTGGGGTGAGCTGGACCGCACAGTGAAGGCAAAAGGGCCAACAAGTGCTAAGCATCTCTGGGAACTCCTTCAAGATTGTTGGAAGATCATTTCCGGTGACTACCTCTTGAAGCTCATCAAGAGAATGCCAAGAGTGTGCAAAGCAGTCATCAAAGCAAAAGGTGGCTACTTTGAAACCTAGAATATAAGACATATTTTCAGTTGTTTCACACTTTTTTGTTAAGTATATAATTCCACATGTGTTAATTCATAGTTTTGATGCCTTCAGTGTGAATGCACAATTTTCATAGTCATGAAAATACAGAAAAATCTTTAAATGAGAAGGTGTGTCCAAACTTTTAGTCTGTACTGTATACACACACACACACACACACACACACACACACACACACACACACACACACACGTGTGTATTTATTTTTATTTTTAATAGTACCACTGTGTTGGGCTGAAGGCCATTTTGTCTCAATTTTTCAGTGAAATGGGTACATGACCTTATTGAACAAGCAGAAACCATAAAATAAGCTTTTTTTTCCCTCTACATGATAAAGAAACAGAATGCTAAAAAAAAAATCCCTAAAGAGGCGGGTTGCTCCTAGCGACAAATGGCACAGCGACATCACAATGATGCGAGTCAGAGCAGAGGATATTAATTTGCTTGTATCTAGGGCACAAAAGAAGAACAAGCAAAACTAAATAATAAAACTACATCATAAATGTGAAATATAACAGTACAAAATGCAAAACTGCAGCAGTAATAATGTACAGCACTCGGATATATGAATCACATCTATAAGAATGCAGCAAAGAATGAACAACACACGGCTAAACCACGGGGTGCAAGATTTAAGGGACACTGCACATAATGTTATAGCAATTCATTTATCTTCACCACTTTGGTGATGGAGAAGCCTTTACATTGAGGACACTACAGTAAACAGGAAATTCCTACACCCAAAAAGAAAATTATTATTATTATTATGGGTATTACCCAAACATCAATCCGTGCATCAACCAACTCAGCCATGGCCTCATATTGGGCTAAGTGAAGACAGAACCCTGTTCTAAAATGTTAATTGGACCAAGATGTCATGTATAGCAAGATGTCCTCCAAGGGAATATTCTGATCTAATACTGGAGATTACAAGAGGTGCTGAGTAAGAAGAAGCTACTCACACTACTGTCCACCCTGTCTATCTGATCTAATACAGTAGATACCAGTAGTACTGAGGTAAGAAGAAGCTGCTCACACCGTTGTCCATCCTGTCTTTCTGATCCAATACTGGAGATCCCAGGGGTACAGAGGTAAGAAGAGGCTGCTCACACTGCTGTCCATCCTGGAATCTGATCTAATACTGGAGATACCAGGGGTACTGAGGTAAGAAAAGGCTGTTCTCACTGCTGTCCATCCTGTCTTTCTGATCTAATACTGAAGATACCAGGGGTACTGAGATAAGAAGAGGCTGCTCACACTGCTGTCCATCCTGTCTTTCTGATCTAATACTGGAGATACCAGGGGTACTGAGATAAGAAGAGGCCGCTCACAATGCTGTCCATCCTGGAATCTGATCTAATACTGGAGATACCAGGGGTACTGAGATAAGAATTAGCTGCTCACACTGCTCTTGTACATCCTTGTCTTTCTGAATGCTATTATTATTCTAGGACAGGCTTCAGTTAGTCCATCAAGACAGTTACCATTTAAATGCATTACAGCTAGTGATCACGTCCATATTTGTAATATTCTTTAATTAAATATGTAAGAAAGTCAAAAACAAAGGAAATGGCACTAAGGTGCTGTGATACAGCCAAAAATGTCATCACCGACTACTATATGCTAAATTAGTGGATTCTACACAACTGGACAAAAGAAAAATAGAATTAGACTTCCCGGTAATTCGGTTTCTAATAAGCCACCACGACAGCACACAGGAGGATGTAACCCCACCCTAATAGGGACAGGAAATACAAAGAGGTTTAAATAGCCCCTCCCACATCCTCCCTCCAGTGTTATTACAAAGGACCACAAGAGTATAGATGCTGCAAATTCATTTTTATTTCTATTGATCAAGCGGTCGTAGAAACAATAAGCGAGGGGGAGGGAATTGCCTGTGCTGTCCTGGTGGGTTATTAGAAACCGAATTACCGGTAAGTCTAATTCTATTTTCTCTAATAACCCCCACGACAGCACACAGGAGGTATACCAAAGATATACTAGGGAGGGACAATAGCCTGAAGAACCTTCCTTCCGAAGGCTAAATCTCCAACAGACATTAGGTCTAGTCTGTAGTGTTTGGAGAAGGTATGAATTGAGGACCATGTGGCAGCTCTGCATATCTGTTCGATGGATGCGCTGGCTTTTTCAGCCCAGGAGACAGATATCGCCCTTGTAGAATGGGCCTTGAGCTTTGCTGGAGGAGGTAGATCCTGGATCTGGTAAGCCTCCGTAATCGCCCTCTTAATCCAGTTGCCATTGTGGATTTTGCCGCTTTCTTTCCTCTGTTTGGACAAATAGGTTCTTGTCTTTCCTTCTTCTGTTTCCTGAAGATAGTGCAGTACTATTCTCCGAACGTCCAGAGTGTGGAATTACATCTCTTTTTTTTCTTTTGGGTTGTCAAAAAAAGATGGAAGGATTATCTCCTGAGATCTGTGGAAATTTGAGACCACCTGAGGTAGAAATGAAGGGTCAAGTTGGAAAATCAGACGATCTTCCAGGATTCTAAAGTAGGGTTCGTTGATCGAAAGGGCCTGTAGTTCACATACTCTTCTGGCTGTAGTTATTGCCACCAGAAAAGCAGTTTTCCAGGTCAGCCTGTCCAGTCTTATGGTTAACCCTTTCAGAACAATGTTAAGGTCTCAGGGGGGAACCAGGTCTGTTACTCTAGGGGTGGATGCGGGTGGCTGCTGTCATAAATCTTCTCACCCACTGATGTTCCGCTAGTCTTTGATCGAAGTATGTACTTAACGCCGCTACCTGGACCTTAAGAGTACTAGGTCTGAGACCTTTATCCAGGCCTTCTTGTAAAAAGTCTAGAATCTGAGCCACATCAGCCCTATGAGGGTCTGGGCGAGTGGGTGCACACCACCTTAAGAAGGTTTTCCAGATCTTATGGTAAATGGTGTTCGTTACAGGTTTCCTGCTCTTCTGGAGAGTTTTGATGACTTTCTCTGAGAGGCCTCTTGTCTTTAATATCAGGAATTCAGAAGCCAGGCAGTTAGGTGTAGTCTCTCAGGATCCAGATGGTGAATCTGTCCCTGGATAAGGGGATCCTTGATGGGAGGAAGGGTTAGAGGGCTCTCCACACTCAGACTGGTTAACGTTCCAAACCAACTTCTTTTTGGCTAGCGAGGGGCTACTAGGATTACTCTGATCCCTTCGGTCCTTATCTTCTGTAAGGTTTTTGAAAGGATAGATAGTGGGGGAAACGCATGTGCTAGTTTAAACTCCCATTTGTAAGCGAATGTGTCCACGCCCAGGCAAGGGCCGTTTGGATCCAGGGAGAAATATTGAGGTACTTTCGCGTTCTGGTGTCCGGCGAAGAGATCTACCTCTGGATAGCCCCATCTCTCGACTAACATCTGGAAGACCTCTGGGTTTAGGCTCCACTCTCCTGGATGAATCTTTGTTCTGCTTAAGAAGTCGGCCTGGATATTGACTGAACCTTTGATATGAAGAGCCGACAAGGATAGAAGATGTTGTTCGTCCCAGGAGAATATTCTTGCTGAGATTGCTTTTAAGCTTTCGTATCTTGTGCCCCCTTGATGACGAAGGTGGGCTACCGTGGTGATATTGTCTGAAAATATCTGAATGTGAGATTTCTGGACCAGAGGCTCTGCTGCTCTGAGGACTTCCTCTACAGCTTTTAGTTCTCTGAAATTTGATGAGCTCACCTCTTTGGTCCATATACCCGGGAATAGCTCTTGGGAGACCATGGCTCCCCATCCCTTTTCGCTGGCATCCACCTTTATGGTTACCAGCGGATTCTGGATCCATGGTACTCCTCTGTTCAGATTTTTTCCGTTCAGCCACCAGAATAGAGAAGTCCTTACTCGTGGTGGTATAGGGATTCTACTGATCAGAGACCGTGGAGATCCATCCCAATTCGTAAGGATGTGGGTCTGTAATGTTCGGGTATGCGCCTGAGCCCAGGCCACCATCTGAATACAGGAATGTCACAGACCCGAGGACAGACATGGCGTCGCTTAATGATACTGATCATCTGCTCCTTAGGACATTGATTTTTGCTTTTATCATGACCTGTTTTTGTTTGGACAGGAATGACATTGAGCTGTGGGAATCCAATAGTACTCCTAGAAATGTTTTTGCCATGGAGGGAACCATATCTGATTTTTTTCTGGTTCACTAACCAGCCAAGAGACGATAGGATCTGAGTGGTCAACTGTAGATGTTCTCGGAGTACTGGTACTGAGGGCCCAATTAATAACAGGTTGTCGAGGTATGGTACTATTGAAATGTTCTGACCCCTGACATAAGCCATGACTTCTGCCGTGACTTTTGTAAATATTCCCGGGGCTGATGAAATTCCAAATGGGAGAACATTGAAGTGATAGTGGACTATTTGATCCCCCTGAGCCACTGCGAATCTTCGGAACCTCCTGTGAAGGGGATGTATGGGGATGTGGCAATATGCATCCTGGAGGTAGGTCAATTGTGCCATGACATGGTCCTATCTTATCAGAGGGACCGTCAACCTGATAGATTTCATCTTGAATCGTTGGTAGTGGATATACTGATTCAGTGGCCTTAGATTGATTATAACTCGGTGGGAGCCATTTGTTTTTTTTATTAGGAAGAGTCTGGAATAATGTCCTGTGCCTATCTCTCTTATAGGAACCAGGGATATCACCCCTGAGGACAATAGGTCTGCAAGACAGGATATCAGGGTGGCCCAACGACTGAGAGGAGAGCGGTGTTAACCTTATCCTCTCTGGAGGATAGGAGGAGAAATTTATTTTTACTCCGAACTCGACAACCCTCAGGACCCATGGGTCTGAGCAGATTTCTTTCCACTGAGGGAGAAAACTAGAGATGCGGCCACAGACTGTCCTGACGTCATGGTCTGTTCTGACGTTGGTTTTGGGAGAGAAAAAGATTTTTGCCTCCTCTACCTTTTGGGTAGCTCCATCGTCCTGTTTTGCCTTTACCCCTATATTGAGGGGTCTGCTCTTGTGAGGGACGAAAAGGCCTCTTCCTCACATTCCTAGGATCCGGGAGGGCCGCCTTCTTGTCTGAGGCCTTCTCTAGATCATCTAGGGCTTTCCCGAACATGTATTTCCCCTTAAAAGGGGATGGAACACAACTTCATTTTTGGCCCTTCTTCTTACAGAGTTTGATAGCCCAGATGCTCTTGCCGCCACTCACACAGATTCTGCAGAGGTGTCTGCTAAAAACCCCATAGTTTTCTGTAGAAGCGGTAGGGATGTCTTCTCTGGGGGTGCCTGAAACTAGGTGTTCCTCCAGTTGATCTAGCCAACAAGCCATTGATCGAGCTACGCCCGTAGAGACTGCGTTGGTGCTTAATAGCGTTGCCAAGGTCTCCCAGGATTTTCTGAGTAGTCCCTCCATTTTGCGTTCCAAGGGGTCTTTTAATTGAGAGGAATCTTCAAACGGCAGTGTGGTTTTCTTTGCTACTCGTGCAATTTGGATATCCACTCTTGGGACTTCAGACCAGCATTTTGCTGTCTCATTGTCCACAGGAAATCTATCCCTTAACTCTGTAGGGGTATTTAATCTCTTTTCTGGAAATTCCCACTCCTCTAAGACTAAGTCCCTAATACTCTGGTGTATAGAGAACACTAATTTTTTCCTGGAACGTAGCCCCCCAAACATCTGATCCTGTACTGCTTGGGGCAATTTTTCTTCCTCGACCTCCATAGTTCTCCTTACTGCCATGAGGAGTTCCTCCAAGCTATCTGATGGAAAGTAATATATCTCGTTGGGAGTTATCAGGGGTTGGACTTAGTTCACCTTCCTCTGGAAGATCTTCCGAGATATATATATCTCCTCTTGAGAGTCTTCCTCCCCTCCCTCTGGCAGGCTAATTTTCCTCTTTTTGGTTGCTGAGGGAGTAGATGTAGAACCCTGACTAGGTGAGGCGTAGGGAGAGTGACTGAGACGAAGGAGGATTTGATCTCCTGACATACAATCCCCTTTATCTCCTCCATTAAAGAAGGTTGTTCCTGTCTGATAATCTTCTCCGTACAGTCCTTGCATAGGGGCTTTCTATGGGAGGACGATAGTTTTTTTGTACAGATGGGACATCTGCATGACGGTTTAACTTTTTCTCCAGATGCAGGTTCCTTGTCCCCCTACAAGAGAGGGGAGAAGGGGAGGGGAGCTATAATCACTACTTCCTGCATCTGGGAGATGGACTACCAGTGCCATACTTACTGGGACCAGACCGGCGCTGGGCTCTACAGATGCAGAGCGAAAAGCTTCAACAGACATGGTTTTGTGCTACCTGTAGAGGTCTTCCTGTCCAGGGCTCCTTTTATGGGCGACCGGACCAGCGCCTCCCTCTGTTTAGAGGGCTCCTCCCCCGGTGTCCAGGTGAAGATTTCTGATCACCCGCGGCATTCCGCTCTTTTTCCCCCATAGCTTTTTGATGCGGTCCACAGTGGGATGCAAACTGCTGGAAGTGACGTCATCATCCACCGCCCAGCGTCCGAAATCACTTCCGGCGCCGCGGCGTGCGCTCCACATCCAGGAGCCGGCATCGCCCGCGCATCCAGCGGGGGAGAGGAGGAGGAGATGGACCGGAGAGCTCAGAGAGACCTCCGGTCAGAAGATCCTGCAGACCTTGCCCGAGAGCGCGGACTGCAGGAGGGGGTCCCGAATCCAGAGGAGGCGGGAGCAGCGCCTTGAGGAGGAGAGGTAAAGACCGCTCGATCCTCCGCTGCCCGGTTAGTAGCTTTCCCCTAGCGCCTGTCGCCGGCCCAGCACACCGGGGATGACCTCTTCATCCCTGATAGGGACAGGAAATAACACTGGAGGGAGGATGTGGGAGGGGCTATTTAAACCTCTTTGTATTTCCTGTCCCTATTAGGGTGGGGTTACATCCTGTCGTGGGGGGTTATTAGAGAAAACACATGGCCGCATACTATGCATCTTTATAGGATGTTTTCTCATTACAAATCAATGGTCGAAATTCTCATCTTGGTACATCATTAGGCCTGAATTTGCAGTAAACACATATCGCACTGAGGTTTTCATGTAACTACGACCACACTTACACATGTCTATGCTAATTCAGACGTATCATTTCCATCATTACCTGAACTGCTCCCCTCCCATTTGTAAAAAGAGCTGTACAAGATACAATGAAGTCAAGTCCTTATAATACAATTACATAATGTAACAGAAATCAGGAACCCTCTACGGCAATGGTGCAGTCACAAAGTATAAAAGTTACCTGTAGTTGCTCGGTAGAGCTGCTGCTCAGTTCATCACCAGATTCAGAATCCGCGAGAAGTTTTTCAGAGTTCTCCCCGGCAGAGTCCGAGTGATCGTTAGAGAAGCTAGTCTTTTCGATATCCATAAGTTCCGGGCCAGGAAAGTGCATGGCTGAGGGGCTCCTGCTCGTGGCCTTTGGTGAATGCAAATCTGTGCACAGCTTACCATTGTTATGTACCAGATCTAGAGTAAGTCCTCTCGTCTGTCCAGGGCTACTACTGGGCCCAAAGTTCTGATTGGCATCCCGAATACTTGAGGTTTTCCCAAAACTCGAAAGCTCTGGAGATTTATTAATGTTCTCCGTCGACCTCTGCAGCCCTTGCATGACTTTCAGAGGACTATTGGGCAGAACGCCCTGTTTAATGGGCGGCATCAACGCCTTCCTGCCCACCTCCCTCACATACTGAGCGGGAACGTACAGAGGTTTAGCGTTTTCATCCTTCTTCACCTGCCACCAGTCTTCATTCGACTTTTTAATCAATATATACCTCTCTCCTTGTTTAATGATGATCTTCTTGTTCTTATATTCGTATTCATAGTCGTAGTCGACCTCAATGAACACCGGACCGGGTGCGGGCCTGCCGCTTTTGTCAGCCATTTTCAACGATGTTGATCACCTCTTTAGAAGAATGGTGTGCATTATGAGAGCTTGAGATGAAAACTCTACAGGCAAAAGACAAAAAAATGGGAAATACAATTATGCAAATTAGTTCAGCTCAATTATTTTGCAAATGTGGCAAAAATCAAGACAATAACTATTAAAGAAATTTGACCCAGCAGGGTAATCCCTGTTCATGACCCCCATTAAAGCAAAATTGCAGGGGGGGGGGGGTCCAAGTTTGAGAGCCCCTTTATGGGCTAGAGAAGAGGGTCACTACCAAGCAGTGACTCTTGCTAGCAGACCAGAAGCCCACGAATTACATGAATGTCAGTAATGTGCACTGGCAATACCGGCTGATTTCTGGGGATCTCAGGAGATCTGTAGCGTCTTATCACGGTAGAAATTAGTTTTCAAGAAATCATATCTACTTTGCGTAAATTGCAAGATGTAGCAGATTTTTTGCATTGCATGACCAGCACTGCAGCAAGAAATCCAACATGTGGAATTATATACTTAACAAAAAAGTGTGAAACAACTGAAAATATGTCTTATATTCTAGGTTCTTTAAAGTAGCCACCTTTTGCTTTGATGACTGCTTTGCACACTCTTGGCATTCTCTCGATGAGCTTCAAGAGGTAGTCACCGGAAAAGGTCTTCCAACAATCTTGAAGGAGTTCCCAGAGATGCTTAGCACTTGTTGGCCCTTTTGCCTTCACTCTGCGGTCCAGCTCACCCCAAACCATCTCGATTGGGTTCAGGTCTGGTGACTGTGGAGGCCAGGTCATCTGGCGTAGCACCCCATCACTCTCCTTCTTGGTCAAATAGCCCTTACACAGCTTGGAGGTGTGTTTGGGGTCATTGTCCTGTTGAAAAATAAATGATGGTCCAACTAAACGCAAACCGGATGGAATAGCATGCCGCTGCAAGATGCTGTGGTAGCCATGCTGGTTCAGTATGCCTTCAATTTTGAATAAATCCCCAACAGTGTCACCAGCAAAGCCCCCCACACCATCACACCTCCTCCTCCTCCATGCTTCACGGTGGGAACCAGGCATGTAGAGTCCATCCGTTCACCTTTTCTGCGTCGCACAAAGACACAGTGGTTGGAACCAAAGATCTCAAATTTGGATTCATCAGACCAAAGCACAGATTTCCACTGGTCTAATGTCCATTCCTTGTGTTCTTTAGCCCAAACAAGTCTCTTCTGCTTGATGCCTGTCCTTAGCAGTGGTTTCCTAGCAGCTATTTTACCATGAAGGCCTGCTGAACAAAGTCTCCTCTTAACAGTTGTTGAAGAGATGTGTCTGCTGCTAGAACTCTGTGTGGCATTGACCTGGTTTCTAATCTGAGCTGCTGTTAACCTGCGATTTCTGAGGCTGGTGACTCTGATAAACTTATCCTCAGAAGCAGAGGTGACTCTTGGTCTTCCTTTCCTGGGGCGGTCCTCATGTGAGCCAGTTTCTTTGTAGCGCTTGATGGTTTTTGCAACTGCACTTGGGGACACTTTCAAAGTTTTCCCAATTTTTCGCACTGACTGACCCTCATTTCTTAAAGTAATGATGGACACTCATTTTTCCTTACTTAGCTGCTTTTTTCTTGCCATAATACAAATTCTAACAGTCTATTCAGTAGGACTATCAGCTGTGTATCCACCAGACTTCTGCACAACACAACTGATGGTCCCAACCCCATTTATAAGGCAAGAAATCCCACTTATTAAACCTGACAGGGCACACCTGTGAAGTGAAGACCTTTTCCGGTGACTACCTCTTGAAGCTCATCAAGAGAATGCCATGAGTGTGCAAAGCAGTCATCAAAGCAAAAGGTGACTACTTTGAAGAACCTAGAATATAAGACATATTTTCAGTTGTTTCACACTTTTTTGTTAAGTATATAATTCCACATGTGTTAATTCATAGTTTTGATGCCTTCAGTGTGAATGTACAGTTTTCATAGTCATGAAAATACAGAAAAATCTTTAAATGAGAAGGTGTGTCAAAAATTTTGGTCTGTACTGTACAATATATATATATATATATATATATATATATATATATATATATATATATATATATATATTCGAATTGTGCAGATTTTTTTGGTTGCAGAAATGTTCTTCCTTTGCATTACAGAGTCAGCGCATTTCTCACTACACTATGCAGTTTTGTATATATAAAGATTTAAAGAGGTTCTATGAGTGCAGTAAAGGGAAAAGAAAACATCCCAACAACGAGTCAATGTCCATAAGAGCTTACATTCTACTGAGGGCTAAAAAGTGATTTTCTCTCTTACATACTGGTATGAATATGTGTTCTCTGGAAATACAGTTCAAACAGTGAAATTGCGCCCACACAGCAGTACTGCCACAGATTCTGCCCACACAGCAACTAGGGAGGAACAGAATTGTGATTACATAGCAGAATGTCGCTATATAGGAGCACCCAGAATATATCCCTACTGACTGCAACCAGACCAAATAGCACCCAGACCCTGCCAGTACAGTGCCCAGAGGTGCCCGCTCCACAGTGCCCATACAGAAGACTCGCACAAGACCAGACCACCCAGCCCGTGCCAGTACAGTGCCCAGAGGTGCCCGCTCCACAGTGCCCATACAGAAGGATAGCACAAGACCAGACCAGACCACCCAGCCCCTGCCAGTACAGTGCCCAGAGGTGCCCGCTCCACAGTGCCCATACAGAAGGATAGCACACAGCCCCTGCCAGTACAGTGCCCAGAGGTGCCCGCTCCACAGTGCCCATACAGAAGGACAGCACACTGCCAGTACCAAGAGGTGCCCGCTCCACAGTGCCCATACAGAAGGAAAGCACACAGCCCCTGCCAGTACAGTGCCCAGAGGTGCCCGCTCCAGTGCCCATACAGAAGGATAGCACACAGCCCCTGCCAGTAGTGCCCAGAGGTGCCCGCTCCACAGTGCCCATACAGAAGGATAGCACACAGCCCCTGCCAGTACAGTGCCCAGAGGTGCCCGCTCCACAGTGCCCATACAGAAGGATAGCACACTGCCCTTGCCAGTACCCAGAGGTGCCCGCTCCACAGTGCCCATACAGAAGGATAGCACACTGCCCCTGCCAGTACCCAGAGGTGCCCGCTCCATAGTGCCCATACAGAAGGATAGCACACTGCCAGCACCCAGTGGTGCCCGCTCCACAGTGCCCATACAGGATAGCACACAGCCGCTGCCAGTACAGTGCTCGCTCCACAGTGTCCATACAGAAGGATAGCACACAGCCCCTGCCAGTACAGTGCCCGCTCCACAGTGTCCATACAGAAGGATAGCACACAGCCCCTGCCAGTACAGTGCCCATACAGAAGGATAGCACACAGCCCCTGCCAGTACAGTGCCCATACAGAAGGATAGCACACAGCCCCTGCCAGTACAGTGCCCATACAGAAGGATAGCACACAGCCCCTGCCAGTACAGTGCCCATACAGAAGGATAGCACACAGCCCCTGCCAGTACAGTGCCCATACAGAAGGATAGCACACAGCCCCTGCCAGTACAGTGCCCAGAGGTGCCCGCTCCACAGTGCCCATACAGAAGGATAGCACACAGCCCCTGCCAGTACAGTGCCCAGAGGTGCCCGCTCCACAGTGCCCATACAGAAGGATAGCACACTGCCCCTGCCAATAGAGTGCCCATACAGAAGCCTCATAGAAGACCAGACCATTCACCAATGTGATTTACAGTTGAAACCAGAAGTTTCCATACACTATATATAAAGACACATCTGCATGTTTTTCTCAATATCTGACATGAAATCAGAATAAACCTTTCCCGTTTTAGGACAATTAGGATTACCGTAATTTTTTATATTTGCCAAATGCCAGAATAATGAGAAATTTTTTTCAAGTGTCTCCTACCCAATAATATGTAAAACCTGGAAACAACTTGGAAGACTGTGTTTTTCTTTGTTTTTTTTTTCAGACCCATTGACTTGAATGTGCAATTTTGATAAGCAAATCAAATTAAAAAAACAAACATTTCTCTGTTTTACTTTTAGTGGCCATGGAAAAGCGAGTGTGCTTATAGAATATAACGTGTACATGAAAAACACAGGACTTCTGAATGACACCCATTTGTTTCTCCATGCACAGTGACTGCTCCCAATATGTAAAACCTCCTGTGAGATCACCCATGTCTCCTCCCTCCTCATCATCACAATTTTAGGACTGGCTGTAAGTCAGCAGGTTATAGAAAAACCTCTCACTACACAAAGCCATGCCCTGTGGCTAAAACCATGCCCCTTCAGCAAACTGCCAGACTAATACGGAAGAGACTCAACTCCACGTTCCCTACAGGATTTCTACAAGATCTTTTGTTTTAGGTAGATAATATATATACACACACACACTGCTCAAAAAAATAAAGGGAACTCTTAAACAACACAATGTAACTCCAAGTGAATCAAACTTCTGTGAACTCAAACTGTCCACTTAGGAAGCAACACTGATTGACATTCAATTTCACATGCTGTTGTGCAAATGGAATAGACAATAGATGGAAATGATTGGCAATTATCAAGAAACCCTCAATAAAGGAGTGGTTCTGCAGGTGGGGACCACAGACCACATCTCAGTACCATTGTTTTCTGGCTGATGTGTTGGTCACTTGAATGTTGGTTGTGATTTCACACTCGTGGTAGCATGAGACGGACTCTACAACCCACAGAAGTTGCTCAGGTAGTGCAACTCATCCACGATGGCACATCAATGCAAGCTGTGGCAAGACGGTTTGCTGTGTCTGTGAGCGTAGTGTCCAGAGGCTGGAGGCGCTACCCGGAGACAGGCCAGTACACCAGGAGACGTGGAGGGGGCCGTAGGAGGGCAACAACCCAGCAGCAGGATCGCTACCTCCGCCTTTGTGCAAGGAGGAACAGGAGGAGCACTGCCAGAGCCCTGCAAAATGACCTCCAGCAGGCCACAAATGTGCATGTGTTTGCACAAACGGTTAGAAACCAACTCCGTGAGGGTGGTATGAGGGCCTGACGTCCACAGATGGGGGTTGTGCTCACAGCCCAACACCGTGCAGGACGCTTGCCATTTGCCACAGAACACCAGGATTGGCAAAGTCGCCACTGGCACCCTGTGCTCTTCACAGATGAAATCAGGTTCACACTGAGCACATGTGACAGATGTGACAGAGTCTGGAGACACCATGGACAGCGATCTGCTGCCTGCAACATCCTTCAGCATGACCAGTTTGGCAGTGGGTCAGTAATGGTATGAGGTGGCATTTCTTTGGAGGGCCGCACAGCCCTCCATGTGCTCACCAGAGGTAGCCTGACTGCCATTAGGTACCGAGATGAGATCCTCAGACCCCTTGTGAGACCCTGGGTTCCTCCTAATGCAGGACAATGCCAAACCTCATGTGGCTGGAGTGTGTCAGCAGTTCCTGCAAGATGAAGGCATTGAAGCTATGGACTGGCCGCCCGTTCCCCAGACCTGAATCCGATTGAGCACATCTGGGATATCATGTCTCACTCCATCCACCAACGTCACGTTGCACCACAGACTGTCCAGGAGTTGGCGGATGCTTTAGTCCAGGTCTGGGAGGAGATCCCACAGGAGACCATCCGCAACCTCATCAGGAGCATGCCCAGGCATTGTAGGGAGGTCATACAGGCACGTGGAGGCCACACACAATACTGAGCCTCATTTTGACTTGTTTTAAGGACATTACATCAAAGTTGGATCAGCCTGTAGTGTGTTTTTCCACTTTAATTTTGGAGGTGACTCCAAATCCAGGCCTCCATTGGTTAATAAATTTGATTTCCATTGATGATTTTTGTGTGATTTTGTTGTCAGCACATTCAACTTTGCACAGAACAAAGTATTCAATGAGAATATTTCATTCATTCAGATCTAGGATGTGTTATTTGAGTGTTCATAATATATATATATATATATATATATATATATATATATATATATATATATATATATATATATATATGTATATATATATATATATATATATATATATATATATATATATATATATATATATATATATATATATATATATATATATATATACTGCAGTCTGACAAACCACTGGGGCAGGTTGTCTCAGATTTGCTTTACTCAATATTTCTAGATTTGATGTATTCCTTTAAATAGGGCAAACTAGACCGCTGGGGGCTCTCGGAAACCCAACTGGGACCCACTGACACAGATTCATAGCAATCAGTTCACTGCAGAACGGTCTTGTAAGAAGAGCAAACTTGTGAGTTGCGACTGATACGAGAACATGATAGGAGTGATGATCGCTTTACAGAAAAAAAAAAAAAACACGATCGATTTACTGTTTAATGCAAACCAATATGAAATGTATAACTGCAGCCGACCGTCGGTGGTAAACAAAGTATAAAAAAAACTTATTCACCTACATGGTAAAAAAAAAAAAAAAAAAAACTAAGCATGAAAATAGACCCTACACAATCACAGGACCACAATACAAAGCACAATATGGGGCAGGGAGCAAAGAATGTCAAAAGAAAAAAAAAATCATCATTGGCTGCCATTCACAGTCACTTTGAAGTCCATTATTCAGCTCCTTTGAGGAGTTGTCTCACTAGGTCTTGTTACAGATTATGGATGTCATAGGTAGGGCTAGAGAGTAGAGGCGTTTGTGAGGCCAGGCCTTTCCATACACTACATGGGCAGAAATTCATTTAAATTAACTCTAAATGGTTTTAAGAGTACTTGGAGCAGTATCCGTCTACTTCCCCCTCTGGCAGCTGACAGAATAGTTACTACTTACTTTTCCCAGTCTTCTCGGCTATGCTATAATGTTACTGCTGAGGCGCTGCTCCTCCAGAAAGCCATTCCTATTGGCTGCTCTGTAGTGCACAGTCTGTGGCGAGAGTGACTGAGCATGTGTGACCTCCAGCACTCAGCCCATTCCATGGACTTGCACATTGCTATACACTCTGTACACCAGGTGGCGCCATACTCTTTACTGGATTCCGATTCTTCTATATAAAAGGGGACTGTAATGGCCATATGAGGAAAAAGCCGCCTGCTCCGCAGTAAATCCTCTGCTTCAGATGCTTTTTAAAAAGTGTAAGTGCAATGTGGTTGACACCTGAGATTTCTCAGACGTGAGAGGCTGCAAACCAAAGATATCAGATTGCAGACTCTGCTGAGAAGAAAACCAAATCTGACCACGTAGGTTGTGAGAAATGAGACGGTGGCAATAAACTGGTTTCTGGTAGCAGAAGTGTGTGAAGGGTGACAGACTCTCAACAGCCCCATGAAAAAACAGTAGCATGAATATTATCCGTGTGCCGTTCGTATTTTAATTGAGAGAAGATAAGATTTTTTTTTCCTACGTGAATAATAAATACAATGGAGATTCTAAAAGCTGACGTGGACCAAAAAATGAGTCCGGCGGGGCACTGTAAAGAAAAGAAAAAACAATTTAAGAAATAAAAGGAAAGATGTGGGAAGCCAGCTTAACTGCAGACCTCATACATTTATAAAATACAGGGATCTGGCAAAAAAAAAAAAAAGTGACGCTCATGGTCAACTCCAGGCCAAGCTGCTGAGGGCCACGTCTTCCATATCGAACACTACGTGCATGGAAATACTCATAGGTTTATCTCATGAGTACAGTTATTAGGGCACATTGATACCATAACAGGGGAGTCCTCCATTAAACACCCCCCCCACCCCAAGTCAAGATCCCCTAAAAGACTACTCTCTTTTTTGGCACCTATCCATGTGGTTAGCCATTTATCTGAGCGACCACAATGTAATACTGCACTTCAGAGTCAACATTTTACAGATTTCCCTGCAATATCAGCCAATAAGTACATGTTAAAAAAACAAATTGTAACATAAATAAAAACAAAAATTAATGACCACAGATCAGTTGACGCCACATTGGTGGCACATGGGTAAAAGTTCAACAAATGCACTGGGAGAAGAAAAAAAATGTTCTGACTTTCAAAAGTTGTTCTTATATCTGCTTTTCAGGAGAGCAGTGTTCCTCTGCCTCTCAGTTTCCTTCTTGCCGGGGGTCGTTGCGCTCCTGATGAGTGGCCATTCGGACGAGGTGCTGGCCCTAGCTGTGCTGTCTTCTATGGTGCCAGTGGAGGCCGTTTTCCCACTGTAGCCGGCCAGATCCAGCACCCGACCAGCGCTTACCCACTATAGCAAACTGCTTGCAAGCACGTGCTCCTGGCTTTATGAAACTGTCAGCACAAAATGACTGTTCAGACCCAGCACAGGTGCACCCATGTCTTGGTCAAACATTTAGGTGCACCTTCCCAGCCACTAGTTTTCCATCGATCTCCGCCATTCTCTGGCTTTATGAAGCCAGAGCTGTCTATTAAAGAGGAGGGTGGAGATATTGGGGAAAAAAAGTAGGTTGGAAGGTGCATTTAAAAGTTTGGCCCCACCATGATGCACTGAGCACCCGTACTGGGTTTTAACAGTCATTCTGTACTGAGACTGGCCACCTCTGACAGACTGCAGTGGTGGCCGGTTACCTGGGTAAGGAGCTGTACAAATATTAAAATTCATTCCATTCTTCAGAGGTAAATTGTAAAGTTGCTTGTTTTTACAAGTAGTTTGCAACTTAACCCCTTCAAAAAAAAGTCAGAATGGTTTATATTAGGGATGAGCGGACCCCGTGGAAGTTCAGGTTCTGGTACCCAACCCGAACTTTATTCCAAATTTCGGTCAGGTACCAGAACTGTACCTGAACTTGAAACAGAACCCGAACCCCATTTAAAACAATGGGGACCCGGACTTTGGAAACGGAAAAATCTCTCTCTCCAACTTGGACAACTGGCCAATATTTAACTGGTAACAGAATCATTAACCAATAGTTACTGGGGCTTAGCAGTGACCAGATCACCAAACTTTGGGCATCTCTGATGACATCGTGTATGCCTTATAGAAGAGACAGAAAAGTATAAAGCAAAATTATCCTTTAACCTCGCACCAAGTGTGAAGACAGTCGCTGAACAAAACTACCAGACCTCCTTCATATCAATTAGATAAGACATAAGGGTTTGTATACATAGGACGCATCATAAGGCTGCATGCCCACGATGAATTTTTCAAGTGTTTTTGCTGCGGAGTTTCTGCTGCGGAAATGCTTGGTAATACGTGCCCCATGGTCCCCAAGACAATCCGCATGTTCTGTGCTCATGTTGTGGAATTTTCCGCAGCGGATTTTGTGTGCGGAAAAATCCGCAGCATGTCCATTATTTCTGCGTTTACGCATGCGTAATTGCCTACTCAATGCATTAGAAAAAAGCATGGCAAACCCGCATGTCAAAAACGCGTGTAAAAATGCGCACGCGTTTTGTCTGGCAAGGACATGCAGAAATGAAGCGGAAATTTTCCGCTTCATTTCTGCATCGTGGGCACATAGCTGAAGACAAACTCTCCTTCCAGTGCCGTCGCGGATCCAGCACAGGTTACTCCGGAAGGACTGCTGCAGATTGCGATTGGTTGCAGCGGTGCTGCGACCTTTTAACAGAGCAGACACCACTTTTGGAGCCGGCACAGACCTGCAATGGATCCATGGCAGCACTGGAAGGTGAATATATTAGTTTTTTTTTATTCTAAAACTATCCATGCCTAAAAGAAAAATAATTATTTCACTGTCAGACGAAGCCTTTATAGAGGGGTAAATTGAGCCTAAAGTTAGGCCACTTTCACACCCCAGTGTTTTCTTCTGTGTTGAAAGGAAAACTAGGTCTGGAAGTAATTGAGAGCAGTAAGACATCTGCAGTATTTCTGGCCTTTATATGGTGAGGACCATGGCGACTTTTCCATGAAGAGCGGCTACATCTTATAAGAACAGACATCAATCGGAGAATAAGACTCTAAATAGAAATACTACAGAAATGTGGTTACAGAAGCAAATAATTACCAAAAATCTTTTATAGTGATGTGCCGTTTCCTTCACTGCCGAGCGCTGCTCCGTACAACAAACAGCAGCAGGTAGCAGGAAAAGGAAGTAATACTGCGGTTGCAAACCCTCGAAGGATGCCTGATTCAGATCTGACGGCTACATCTTGCGTCCTAAACCTAAAGTTCACAGACCATTAAAGATCCAAGCGTCAGTCACACCCCGGCTAGACATCAGAGCTGGCTGATAACAGGGAACAATAGTCAAACACAGCAAATGCTTCCAAGTACAAGTTTACGGTTTTTCATATTATATAAAAAAAACTGCATTAATCGGCAATTTTGTAATGGTTCGCTGTTTGTTAGGAGTCAGGAGGCTTCCTTGTACATTACATGGTCGGTTGATCCCATTGAAATTGGCAAGATCGGCAGAGTTGTATCCAATGTTTGTAAGGGTGTCATAAATGGAGTATAGTTAGACAGATCAAATGCTGGGGGCCTGGGATCTCTGCCTACAACCCTCGACCCGCTGTAAAAAATAAATTGAAGCAGGGTATCTGATGGAGAGCAGACATGGAGTGTGTACACAGGGTAATTAACAGGTAGCTGACAGTAGTTGGAAGGGCAAACTTGGACTGGGTATATCCTAATTACTAAAGAGGTGCTAATCAATGCAAGGTTCAGGATACTGCCCTAAGGCAGGTGGCATGGCTCCATATCAGAGGACTCTGACATGGCAATGGAAGTGCAATATTTTTCATGCCATATCTATAAAAGCCGAGTTTGACACAATCCATGGTTACAGACATGATCAGGAGTAAACATTCACATCTGTAGGTAAAATCGCAAACGTTTTGGCAGAGGCAGCCGACAGGAACGCAACGTCTCCCTGAATTATGGATGTAACATATTCACGTGTGAGGTGTATAGAATATGTGAAGTGTGTTTGGTACAATGACGGCCATGTTGGTTTTCTAGGAGGTTCCTAGGAGGAAATATGACCAACAATAGACATTCGGGACAAAACAGATTTAATCGCGTCCAATCAGCCGCCCTCCTCTGACCTCAGCAGAGGGAGGAGTGAGGGGTCTAGCAAGACCCTTTCTAACATCTCATCTACCGAATATCCAGGTCAGACCCCAGGAGAAGCAATGAGTATTGCAGATCTGTCCATATTTCCTGCAGGGCTCTCCTCTGTCAGAAGCTCGCACGGATCCAATTCATAAAGACTTCTTTTATTTTATACAGTTATTTTGTATTATTTCACTTTTTAATCACTGTACTTTTTATATTTTAAACCTAAAATTTAATAAGTTTGTTACTTGCTGCTCTAATCATACCCCCAAACTCTAAAGAGGGCGAGAACAGCCTGGTTGTGTTACCCTGTGTATGCCACAGTGCAAGAAAAGTACCTATCAGGTGCTCGGGAAAGCTGGGTGGCGTGTGTGCCCCAGTGCAGGCGTCCTACTGGACTATCAAAACGGCGCATTGTGGCAGTGAAACGTGTGGTGTGGAAGAGAGGACTGGGTGTGGGGTGAGCTTAGCTCATTGTCAGCCTATAGGTGAGTGGACGAGTGAGTGGGAAGTAGAGCCCCCTTTACAGTAGCATCCAGGGCGCACGTCGCGGGTGAGTGGTGTTCCTGACAAATGGGAGGCACCGTTGGGGTTGATCCTGACAAGGGGGCCTTATAAAAGACCCTCTTTTTTAACTTGACTATTTGAAGGTAGGTCATCTTTACTGGACACCCACCTTTAACTTAAGCGCCCCTCCAGAGAAATCCGTGTCCCCCCAAGAGCAATACTTTGTCACATAATGCTCCAGATGCAGCTATATATGCTTGCTTTATATTAGCAGGTATTTTCTGCACCTCTTCCCCTATTATGAAGGACTTGTGCCAGTGGGTGACTATGCCGCTGACCACCACATGGCATAGGCTATGACAAGTCTGACCGATCACCAGGCCTCCGCACAATATCACATTCCACTTTACGGTTTTTCTTTATGATAAAAAGGCACGAGTCGGCGCGGCCACTGAAAACCTCCTCCGTCCAAACGTCTCCATGCAAATTAAAATTCCTGCTGGCAGGAAGGGGGTTAAGCGGTTTGATAATAAAAAGAAATGCTCTCCCAAGCAACTGAAGCAAACACTAATGCCTGCGCCTCCCTCTCACCACATGTTGCTGCGTCCAGCTCCATGTGCCGCCTGTGTATCTAGTGCCGTCCGCATAACATTCCACATTACACAGCACCTCGGCTCAGGAATTCACTCAATTCATTTATTTTATTTTTTGCAGACGTAGCCCCCGCTGCACAGGAGACACTGGGATAATGACAGACGATGGTGTGCAGCGGCACCGGCGGAGTTAACAGCATTAATGCCTTGTAAGCCCCTTTGACAAAATCAACCTTGGACTGGACTCGCAGAGCAGCAAACATCCTTTTAGCGAGAAACGTACAAAATCCCTTCATCCTGTAATGCCGCTGGTCCAATACGGCCACTTACACATCTTTACAGTCACAATTCTGCGCGGAGGCGAGATTGCTGCCTGCGCTGCTGTACAATCGGCTCCTATGGATTTCACTTTATTAACATAAAAGACGTTATAAGGCGCGTTTCAGACCCAAGTGAGCGATGGCAATGACGCATGCACGATCAGCAAATAATGAGCAGGACACGTGCATGATACCTGCGTCGCGGCAGGTGTGCGGGGTCATAACAGCATCAACTATTTCGGAAAAGGCCAGGGTTACATGGTCACACATTGCATCTAATGACTGTCAGCAGGGCTGCAATGCAACTTACAACCCAGCTTTATCTTTGGTCAAGAGTAGTTTGTGCGTTCCAAAATCTTCACCGTGTGAATGGGGTCACTGGGTACATTCACATGGCGTCTTTTTCAGGTGGAAACCGCATCAAAGCATGCAGATCTATGCAACAATGACTTTCTGAATTTGTTCAGGCTTTTGAACATTTTTTTTTTTTTTTTTTTTTTTGTCTTTTCTAAAAACTCCAAGTGGTTAAAAGAAGTTACCAGACTATTCTTCAGGAGTCTTCAGCTCATAAGAAGTTCTGTACTTTAAAATACAAGTCGATGGGAAAACTCAAAAGATGCCGGAAGTCTTTTGGAGCGTTTTGCCATCATAGAAATTGCTAGTGGTCTCTTTTTTTCATGCCATCGAATAATAAAATAAAAAAACGACCAGAAAATGACAGTAGAAAAAGAATTCACAAAAAACATGGGATAACGTTACAAAAGAAAAAAAAACAGCGGCTAAACGCTCAGAAAACAGCCGAAAAAAAAACACAAGAAGTCGCTTCAAGGAGAAAAAAATGCAACACTTGACATTAGTCTTTATAGAAATCCTACGCAATTATAACCATCCATATCGGTGAATGTGGGGGGGGGGAATCAGATCGCTCTGACAACAGACACACACAGGTTGGAGACCGCCGCTTTAGAGAAGCACAATTTTGCTAAAGTGCCAATAGAGAAGAACCCCTTAAAGATAGACCCCCAATGCAAGCAAGTTGCTGACCAACTAAGAACGTACTGTATATGTAGGATCGTTGGCGGTCTGACTGACACAGGAGGGTCCCAAACTTCCTTGTGTGAATGGAGACATTTTACATGCGTGACGATTGATGACTTTGGTATCTGCAGAGGAGGTTACACTAGTCAGAAGATCTCAGTGATCATCGCTTTATCACCACTCCCGTGAATAAAACATATTTAGTTTGAGAACTCCTTTAATGTTGCTCCAAAAAAAGAGAGAGAGAGACAAGTTTTTTTGCCAGGAGAGGCTGTAGTACCGGTGATCTGCAAAACTTAAGGAATGAAGATAAGTATTAGTAATATACAAAAGCAAACAGAGGCCCGGAAGCTGCAGAAATGTAAAGTCACAACACGCAGTGAATGACAGAGCACTGCAGCGGTCGTATTACTCCATCGCTCTGAAGATGCCACAAGAATGAAGGAGAAAACCGAGCCAGTGCAATCCGCAGTATTAATTAGAGAACGCATGCAGATGAAGCAGTGCCGACCGTGACATCACCAGGACCTGCTGCATTATTTCTCCACTATCAAGAGGTACTTTATTAGGGAAGATGGAGAGCAGCCTGAAAGGGCAGCTGGCGTCTCTGCAATATGTGAACGGCCCAGTGATTTCACAGTGCTCCATTTCATGTTTTACTATCATTGCAAAGTTACTGCAGAGAGAATGCGTCCCATCACCTACAGCAGCGGGGCCATCATGGAGGGTCTGCAGGGTGGTAATGTGCTGCGCAGGGCAGAATTTACCAGTGTGTCTTGATGAAGAACATGATTTATGCTGCAAATCCATGAGAATCCGGAGCTAATTTTGCCAAGCAGTTTACAAAACAGCAGCACAATTTTCCCAAATTTAGCCTGAAAGGTTAGACGGAACAAACAAAGCTCCCATTAAAGGGCCATTCCCATCTCAGCATGGTGGCATGGACTTCTGGGATGCTGTGCGCTGTCACTCACTGTGCAGGGAAGCTGCAGCACAACAAGTGAAGCTCCATGCCCGGCCGAGGGGTCCGCGGCATCCAGTGCTGAATTACTGCAGTCTCTCCACCCTCATGAGTGGTAGGGGTCCCAGAGGTCATCTCTCCACCGATCACAAAGTGACAGTACTGCCTTATAAAATGCCATTTACGCTTTATAAGCCAGGAGAGAAGAAGTGCATGGGTCTAACCTCAGGGTCCCCTAACTCTTACTGAGGACGAGGGCTCCAGCTTTCCAGGCTAAAAAATGGAAATTAATGAAAACTTATACAGTCTCTCAACCAAATAGATGAGCGTGCGCTATCACTATTGGCGTGGGACCATCAGAAACTAGCAAATGAGCAAACGGGAAAACAGGTGCACACGTCACAGTTTTCTGGCCACTAGGTGGCATTGTGGCGTACAAGTGGTGGGCACATGTGGGCCCTCTATGAGCAGGACACAGCGGCCACTTGTGTTGGTTCACCAAAGCGGCTTTTAGTGTCAGAGTGGCACAAGGAACAGACGTTACGCCCCCTCCTATCAGGAGTTGGCCATTGGCTACAGGTGACAGCACCATCCGCAGTCACACTAACGTAAACCTACGTGCATACATATGGAGCCACTCTACAGTGATGCCAACGCCCAGGGCTGGCAGATGGGCACAGCGGGCATTCTAGGTGGACAACAAGGACGCTGGCAGAGCACCGGCTGTAGAGGTGCTGGCAGTCCCACCCCAGTGAAGTGAATGGGACTGCGTGTTCTCTGCAGTGTGGTGGGCACATAGGACGTCCCCACACGTCTCAGTGGCCATCACCCGGCCCCTCTGGTCACATTACAGGGCACCTGCAGGTGACACAGGGACATGGCTGGGTGGAGGGAGCTCCTCATTCCTTCAGGTGAGAGGAGGAGGAGGAAGTGTCCGCTCAGCACAGGACACAGGAAGACAATGACAGCCACATACACACTGTACACAAATTTGTTTTGTCAGATGCGACTTTCCTCTCTTTGTGACCCCCGTCCCCTCCCGTAACTTCTGGCAGCCCCTCTTCTAACAAAGGTTTAAGAGCCGCTTCCCTTCTCTCTCTCCCCGACCTTTCACCGTCTGCCACTTCTGCTCCCGGACTTACCGCCTTCTCAGCGACCACAGCGGTGTCCCCCGCTTCCCAGACGACCTTCTGCGAACGACGGCAGCGCGGTCGGAGCAGCAGCCGCAACGGCGACCACTTTGAGGAAGTCAACACGCAGCAGTCGCCCGTGTGCTCTGCTGCGGCCCCGCCCCCCGAGTGCTGCGGCCGCGCTCCGCCTCTACACGTGACGTCACGCTGAGTGCCCGCCTCTGTCGACGAAGCTCCGCCCGCTCGTCCCCGGAACTTCTCTGTGTATGGAGAGGATTCCAGTGTGCGCGGCGCTGAGAGCGGACACCTGCACAGAAAGCCGGCAGAGTCCTGCGGAGAGTGCGCCTGCCAGAGTCCTGCGGAGAGTGCGCCTGCCAGAGTCCTGCGGAGAGTGCGCCTGCCAGAGTCCTGCGGAGAGTGCGCCTGCCATGTCACTGTGGTGGCAGGTGCGGAGTGTGGAATTGATGCATCACGCATTTTCTTTACTTAAATGCATGTACTTTTGGCTAAAACTCATAGCTTCAGTTTGGGTTCATTAACAATTCTGCACCATTCGCCCTCTCTAGCCTCACAGTTGTACTGGCTGACTGCAGAATGAGTTAACTGAAAATCTGTCAGTGAGCTGGTTCTGACTGGAGCTTATAACTCTTTTATCTGTCCTTTCCTGAGCTCCTCTCTGCTGATTGCTGACCACAGACCACACCAAAGTAAAATGTGCAGGAATCAGCCTGTAGTAGCCATTTTTTTAATGAAATTCAATTGCCAAAATGATTTGTAGCCTCAAATACATGCATTTAAGTAAAAAAATAAAATAGCCCCTAAAGTTGACAACATCTTTAATGATATGGCAAATTTTCATCTTTGCATTTACTTATTTTCTTTCTCCTTTTCCAAGAGTCTTAACAATTGTCATTTCATCCATGGAGCCGCGTGATTTAAATTGTTAAGTTTTTTTTTTTTTTTTTTTAAAACATATCGTGATACTTTATTTTTTAGACTTGAACCTGCAATTGATTGATCACTTGGACTAGATACACCGTGATACCTCATATTACAGTATAGAGTAAAAATGATGCTATCCTCTGGAGCCTGTGGCTAAGCTTTACAGGAGAACCACGATCGTGGCCCTTCACACGCTCCCGGCCGCCATTGCATCCCATCAGCGCCCTACGATCACGTCTAAAGGGGCCAATGGACTCCGAAACGGATGCACCAGCAAGATTGTACGACTTGCACGCCTTTGTTAGTGATTAACTGTGGCATTTAAGTGGTTAAACAGCAGCGATCTGCGCTCGTTCTGGTCACTGCTGTTAGGGGCCATATAATACTGCCCAGCTCCTGAGCCCGCTCCATGTAATAAGGAGAAAAAAGATGCTGCATATAGATGTACACACCTCATATAATATACAATACAAAAAAGTTTATTGATAATCACAGAAAACAACATTAAAAACATTTAAATGGTACATCGAGCATCCGCAAGCCACATTAATCCACATACTATATCGCAGCCTCCATGAGCCAATAATATGGTGCACAGAGATATATGAGCAGCAATAGTTGTTAGACCTCCATGAAATAAAGCAGGGATAGTGTTATCTACTAAGACAATCAAATACACGTGTGATGCAAGCACCTATCAATAATGGGAATCATGACCTGATACAGAAGGTAATAATATAGCCTCACACAAGACACTAGTACGAGTAAAGATGGATGGTAGGTGTAGCTACAGTATACAAAAAATGCCACTAACGCTGTATAATTTGGTAGTATAAGCCTATCTCAAATCTGAGAGGAAGGCAATAGAATAGCCGAACAGATCCTGAAAACTGTGCCATAATGGAGAAAATGGCCCGCTCCATGACATGATGGTGCATTATGAAAGGGAATGGGTTAAGATGGCATATTTCTCGCAGAGGTTCATGCTAGATGATATACCGTATTGTGTGGACTATAAGACGCACCCCAAATTTTGGGGTGCAAAATTGGAAACAAAATGTTAAATTAAATGGTGGTGCGCCTCCGGCGACCATTTTTCCGAAGCCCACCGCAGGGACATCTACGGAAAAGAGGACGCTGGCCGACATCTTAAGAGAGCCCAGGGCCTGCAGCATCGCCCCACTCCTGCTGCCGCCGGCCTCCTGAAGCAGCGACCCTGCCTCCTGTGACCCTGCTCCACCGACACCGTTCCCCCAGGTAAGATACCTTCGGGTTATAAAACACACACCCTTTTTCCTCCAAAATAATGAGTGAAAAATAGTGCCTTTTATAATCCAAAAAATATGGTATTTTTTTTTTCATTTTTAGACTTTTTGACTAATCTTACACCACCTATTGGTTACTTATGTATTTGTGCCTATATTTTGGTGCACGTCACATTTTACCCACCCATCTTTCTGATCCACAAAGTGTTTTATTCAATAAATTGGTTACAAACTAGATGTGCCAATTTGCACTAAAATTTGGTACATTATCCCCAAAGTCAAAATGCATTGAGAATGGCAAATCTGCCCCCGTAACTCGTACCGTTCATCCACACTCCCCAACTGTCTCGGAAATAGAGGAAATCTGGAGGAGTTGGCCGATCTCCCAGGCACGGAGCACCTTCATCTGTATCCGTGTCCTCAGGTTGTGTTGATCCTCAGGATACAGTTGACAGCTATGATGGAGCAGAGAGCCACCAGCTATGATGGAGCAGAGAGCCACAGCTATGATGGAGCAGAGAGCCACCAACTCCCTGCTTCCCCACTTATTCTGGTCGCCCCAGGGCTGCTTTAGGCGCGGCTTACTGAAGATTCTAATGCTGGAGGACAGCAGGCAACGCAACGATACTACCTCATTGTGCTGCCTGCTCCGGACCACATACTGCAGAGGAGAAGAGGAGGAGTACCACCGCTCATCGTTGGAGTGGGGTGCCAATACGACTTAAAACTGACCTGCGATATAAGAGTAGCATCCTCTGATGGGTGAGAATCCAGCAGCTATCAGTTGTACATTATAGCTGACAACTTGCTGCATCAGCTACGATCAGTGTTGGCAATGACCATGGCTGTTTAACCCCTTAAATATTGCTGTCAATATTAACTACTAGATCTAGATGGTTAACCGTGTAGGGGCTCCCTCTTTAACCTCATCGGCACCCTGAGATCTTTATCATGTGGTCCTGATGTTTGCCATGGCAATTCATAGCCAAATAACGACCTTAAAGTCTTCCAGCTATAGCGGCCTGTTCTGAAGTTAGAAACATTTAGGTTGTAAAGATACATTTTTTCATTCCTGTCATGACACTGCATTAATTCCTGAAAAGCACCTGAAGGGTTAAAAAACTACCTGAAAGCCATTTTGATTTCTTTGAGGGGCGCTGTTTTTAAAATGGTATCACTTTTGTGGGTTTCCAATATATAGGACCCACAAAGTCATTTCAAAACTGAACAGGTCCCTAAAAAAATAAGTATTGTAAATGTCCTTGAAAAAAAAAGAAAAATTATGGCTACATTTTTAAACTTTCTAAAATGTTAACAAAATAAAACAACATTTTACAAATGGTGCTGATGTAAAGCAGACATGAGGGAAATGTTATTTATTAATGTTTTTGTGTGGTGTGATTAGCTGTATTAAAGGGATAATCATTTAAAGTTTGAAAGTTTCAAATTTTTTAAAATTTGTCACATTTCTGATATTTTTAAAAATAAACACAAAATAGATCAACCTAAATTTACCATTATCACAAAGTATAATGTGTCACGAAAAAAACAATTCTCAAAATCAATGGGATATGTTGAAGTATTCCAGAGATATTACTGCATAAAGTGACACATGTCAGATTTTAAAAATTTTGGCTCGGTCATTAAGTGGTTAAACTTATGTTCTTTTCTTTGGACATAGAATAACTGTGTGGGGGAACAAATGGGGGCTGATTATTGTGTGGGATAAGTTTATAATTTGGAGCCACAAAAGTGACAACCATGTGGAGGCACAGAGGGGCCCTATTACAGTGTAACATACTAATATTATATGGAGGCACAGAGGTGGGCATTATTACTATGTGGAGGCACAGAGGGGCACTGTTATAGTGTGGCATACTGTTGTAGAGAAAACTTAAAATCCATATAGACAGCTCCGAAGAGGGGACATATTACCATCACATTGAACATAGTGAGAAAGAGCTGACATTTCAACCTCCATTGAAGTAGGACTTCACATTGAACATATGGAAACTAATGGAGAGAAACTAATTATAACTGGGGAAGTGAGCGAGAGCTTACACTTCAACCTCTATTGAAGTAGGACCTCCTGCAATGACCAGGTAATGCCAACAGGAGATTTGCTCTAAGAGCCAAACACTAAGCTTGGGATTCATTTACACAGAGATGGAGAAGTACACTTCCAAAGCAAGAGCTTCCTCTGATCAAAGCACTGTTCTGAGACATATTGGAGTCAGTGATGAATATTGGGGTTTGCATAGATCCAATATTTATGGGAGATATATTTTCTTCACTGTAGCGAAGGAACAAACAGAAAGCATTCACTCACATCACAGTAAGGCCATTCTAACCCCTCCAACTTAATATCTGGTAGACAGATGATGCTATCCATGCCATGTTTCATCTCTATAGAAAGGTACAATTGCAATAAGAAACATGATGACAATATCTACTGTCTGGAACTCCAGGGACGAAGATATCCTGTAAGTTGGGTATCTCATAATCTGCTAAAAGACCTAGCACATGCCACAACCAGCCCCCATATGAGCTCACCAAAGGGAGGTATGCGGTCGTAACCTTGATCTAATAAAAAGCAGAATTTGGGTCTTTCTGTTTTGTCAGTCCTGTAAGTTACAGCTTGCTGTGGGTTCTGTTCATTTTCCTAAGGAGTACCTCCCTCCACTAAGCACCGAACCATTTCCGTGACATCAGGTTTAGTACTTTTCTTTGGTTTTCCTTTTTACATTATTTGATTGTATATATCATATTGTTTTGTTCCCATTTTGTATCATCTTTGTATAATTTTTAAAAACATTGCCTACCTTTCCGGACTAAATATATGAAATTTAATAGCTCTGTTCCTCTTGCTCTGTAAACTGCATCCCTGAAGCCATACGCTACCTGTAACGGGTGTCCAATCGGCCTGTATAACCAATTGGTGGTGGTGGCAGCTAATAGTTCTTTTAGTTATTCTGGAGTTGGTAGATACAATACTGGGGTGTGTATGTATGTGTGTATATATATATATATATATATATATATTCCATGAGCTGTAATCGCAGGTGTATATACCATACGCACACTGTGAGTTCCCCAATAAATGGCCCAGTAGGGAAAATAGCTGTAGCCTCATCTGTCACTCGTCAGTCAATTGCGTAATTGTCCTGACGATTGGAGGCAGCTGAGTTGCGCCCTTGACACATACTTTTACTATATGGAAGCACAGAGGTGGGCATTATTACTACACTGTAGGGTACTTTTATTATGTGGAGGCACAAAGCAGCATTATTACAGTGTGGGGTTCTATTACTATGTGGAGGCACAGAGGTGGCACTATTAGTGTCGGATATTATTACTATGTGGAGGCACTATTATAGTGTGGGGTTCTATTACTATGTGAAGGCAGTTTTAAGATGTTGGCAAATGTGGATTTATCACTTTCCTTGTAGATTGTAAACTGTTATGGCCAAGACCTTTTTACCCTTCTGTGCCTGCCTGCTTGCTGGATGGATGAACATATATTCCCCTTTTTCTGTTAGAGACTGCTTGCCTCACTATAGAGCTGGCCTTATGCTTTTCCCTCCTCAGCCCCCATATACATTCACGCTCTGCTTGGTCAATTATGCATGTGTTTCAAATATGGAGAATTGTAGTAGCCGCTGCCAAACACTTGTGGTGGGGACTTCTCTTCCCCCAATCATAAAAGGAATGAGCATCGGAGACAGTGGTTTGGTCCACGATTGTGCTCTTGGTTGCTGGACTCGCCATTTTACTATCCCATGTACCATGGTTGACATTGAGAATTTTGGATTTCTTGCCTTCCAGTTGGGTGAAGTAGGGACCAGAGTCATTGTGGGCCGATGTAGGGCCTGATGCTGATGTGGGTATGAGGGACTGATAACTGTGTTATGGAGGGTGAAGATTTGGACCTGCTGTTGGCCTGTGCAGGAAGCCAGACCAGCTTGCCCATTGGAAGAGACACCATGCCTGTGGAGCTGGGTGCAGCACAATGGGTCACTAATGGCTTCTTGTGCAGCTCGTGGAAGGGTGCAGTAACTATCTGCCCTTACATGCACCATTGTGGTCCATGCACATTGGCTTACATGATCAGTGTGCTATCCACTGAACGGTAACCGAAAATATGGTTACATTAACTCCATCTTATTGGGCTCATGTTGTTATATTTTTGCGTTTTCTGTATATTTTGCAAATTTTCATGTAAGAATATTGTTTTGTGTCACATGACAACTTCATCAGCAAAGTGGACGCAGCTAAACGGGCGATTTCCACTAGCTCTCACCGTAAAGATAATGCAAAGCTAAACTAGTATGATCACAGTTCTCAAACGCCTTGATTAAATCAGCATAAGCCTCTAATAATGCTAAAATCCGGGAGTAAGTCTGAGAGATGGCGTTATCTAGCTGCAGATAATGGAGGGTTTTGAAATAATAATAATGGTACATAATCTTTCATAATCTTCAACAAGCAAGTAATTATGCATACATGGAGGATGCTTCCCCAGACCTGACAGCTTGAGGAAAAAATTATTTTCATAGTGTTATTCTTATGTGAAGCTTACTGCAAGATCAAAAGAGGCAAGAAACAGTTAAAGGGGTTAATCCCACAAATGAGAAAAGGAAATATGTGACACCCCAGGGGTCTGGTTGCCACAGTGATAGAGATATTATGTCTGAGAGCAGGTGGGAGGTCTCTTGGTCAGGAATCCTATGCATGCCACACCTCCTGCCCAGTCCTGGGAGGGGAAGAACTTCCCCTATATAAAACTGGGGCTGAGGCAGGGTTAGAGAGAAAGAGCAGAGAACACAGACAGAGACACAGTCTGGTCTGTAGTGGAGCAGCTTTAGGAACAAGAAAGATCAGGAGCTCTGGGGAAGTCATGCTAAAAGGAATCAGGGGCTGGCAGCTGAAGAGCTCGCCCTGATTGAAGAGTTACCACCGGACCCGGAGTCCGAGGCTGTGGGGACTAATCCTTACCCAGCAGCAGAAACCGACCGGCAGGGGATTTCAGGTCCTCTGGCCAAGAAACCCGAAGGCACGATCACACGCGTGGGACCAGCACCGCCATCGTGGAGCGGAAGCCACAAGAAGGCCCCGAGTCACCGGCCATACGGGTGAGCACCACACGGTACACTCAGGGACGTGGGCTACTTTTACCCGCCTCTAGCAAGGTAGCCAGAAGAGTACAATTAGTTGAGGAGGCCTACAACTCCGCCTGGCCAGGGGAAATCCCATCTGCTCAAAGACTGACCAGGCCCCGATCGCTAGCCAGTACTCCGGGAGGGTCTATCTTTATCACCAGTAAAGACCCTGAACTACACCGCATCGTCTCTGAGTGGTTCCTCCTACCCCCATCATCCACGTCGGCTGCCCTGAGGCCATACCCCTCCCGTTGGGGGTTATCCCATCCACGCTGCACAACCCTTCCACCGGCCTCAGCGGTCTGCCCTGCAGCGGCAGCTCCATAGCTGCATTCAACGGGTGGCGTAGTCGTCCAACATCTACTGCTAATACTCAGCCACACAGTTTGACTCCCTGGGCACGGACCGGGTCACCGCCACGAGACTACTACCCCCAACAGGCCCGGCTCCGGGTAGTCCCCGCGTGCGCAACGCTACCCCAAGTAGGCCCAGGGGCGCGTCAACTTTTGGCGTAGTCGGCAGGATTTCGTGCCCGCAATCACCGGGTACTGCGTGCCTGAAAAAGACTTCAAACTTACCAAGTGGTGAAGATTCCCGCCATCCGTGGAGGTTTCCCGCCATCCGGCGCCATCTTCTACCTTCTTCCCGCCATCCGCGAAGTTTTCCCGCCATCCGGCGCCATCTTCTGCCTTCTTCCCGCCATCCGTGGAGTTTTCCCGCCGTTGGACGCCATCTTGAAGACGCCGCGCGGGAAGAAGAGGGGCGTGGACTCCGAAAGCGCGCGAGAACTGAAGCCCCGCCTCACGTCCGGACGTTGCGTAAGGTCCTGGAAGGAGCCCAGCAGACGCCGACGTCACAGGAGCGCGACGGAAGGTCCTCAACCCTGACGATCCACTGCGGAGCCGCGGCCTACGGAAGAGGATCATCGCAAGGTAGGCCACGGTCCACTAGGGGGGGAGAAAGATGTCGGATACGGAGGAGAGCTTCACTGCCTCAACCCCCGCCAGCGCCACCGCTGCTGCAGTCATGCCTTTCACCATGCCCTATATCCCGGGAGCAGCCTGGCTACCCCAGTACTCAGGGGAGACACATACCCTGAATGACTTTAAAGAAAAGCTGGATAGCCTCTTCCAGGTGTAACCCCTCACAGAAGAGCAAAAAGTGAGCATCCTGGTGGCCCAACTAACCGGGGCAGCCCAAAGGGAGGTAAAGTCCTGGCCACCTGGGAGGAGGACTGTCGCAGGGATACTAACCCGGCTGAGGGACACCTTTGATACCCGCACCTCAGCCGAGATTAAGCTTAGATTCTATGGGTGCAAGCAGCGAGCACATGAGAGTATAAGGGACTATGCACTAAACCTACAAGAGGCCCTGAGAGCCATTAAGCAGACCGACCCTGACAGCGTGGGAAACGAGGACAGGCTGTTGACCGAACAATTTATAGAGGGACTATATTGCAATGCCCACCGGACCCAGTTGCGGACAATGGCTTTACAGGATCCTCATCTGGACTTTGCACAGTTCAAGGACAGAGCCATCCGGGTGCTCAGAGAACCGGCACCGGGTGGCGTTGTGACCCACAGGCGCCCTACTATCACTTACCACCAGGAGGCGGCGCCCTTGTCGGCAGGGCCTGTGGGGGCTGATGCGCAGGCTTTGAACAATGACCCGGCTCCGGACCTGCACCATCAGGTCCAAGAGCTAGCTAAAAGCGTTGCTGCGCTAACCCGAACTGTGCAGTCTTTACAGGTATCCACTCCAGGGAAGATCCAGCTGGCGTCGACCAAGGAGGACCCCACCGGCCAGAGGAAGACCCAGCGACCGGTACAACGAGGACGGACAACCTATCTGCCGCTGCAATCAACCCGGACATATGGCAAGGTACTGTCCTTTAAACTGGCACAACCTGGGGTAGAGGGCCAACCCCCAGGAAAAAGATCACCAGGCCCATCGAACTGGCGCGACAAATATGTGGGAGGACGTCCAGTCTTGCCTGTGGTACTGGATGGCATCCCTATGAGTGCCCTACTGGACACCGGGTCACAGGTCACCACCATCCCGTACGTGCTCTTCAAGCAGTACTGGAATGACTCGGATATAACCCGCTATCCAGACGACGACTTGAGTATCATCGCCAGTAATGGTCAGCCCGTGCCACAGATCTGATTTAAAGAAATGACCATTAAAATCGGTAGAGTCGAACTGGCAGCACAGGGACTGATCATTGTAGACATTGACAAGCGCGAGAGTCACCCAAAGATAACTCTAGGAACTAATGTGATTGAAAATTGTCTTGCAGAGGTGATTTTCATTTTACAGCAGGTTGCCAAGAACGCCAGCTCCGGTCAGCAGCGAGTGCTCCAGAAAGAGATCCGGGCACTGATGCGACGGCAACAGGTGGAACTCTCCGGTGGTGAGATTGGTAGCGTAAGAATGTGTGACCCTTTCCCTATTGCCATGCCCCCGAAAAGTGAAATGATGATTTGGTGCCGGGCAGCTATTGGTCTGAGAGGTAGAGATTACCAGGCCATGGCAGAACCAGTCTACTCAGACAGTAGGCCCACCATTTTGACAGCACGGGGGGTAGTTGATGTACGCCATGGGAGGGTGCCCGTTCGTATAATAAATATCGGGAAAAGGGAAGTATACCTGCCCCGGTATGCTACGCTAGCCAAATTATATACTATCAACCAAAATTCTATACAGTCTGTGGAACCCTTGCCTCCATCTCACCCGGAGGAAGGTAACGGCTCTACGAAAATAATGGAGGATTGGTGTCAGCAACTACATTTGGGTACTGACTCCACTCCCTCCCACCAGAAACAGGGAGTCTACCGGGTGGTTCGAGAGTACGAGAGAGTGTTTAGTAAACACCCGTTAGACTTCGGGCGAGTCAAGGGGGTAGAACACCACATCCCCACGGGAGACCATCCTCCCATAAAAGAGAGGTATCGACCCGTACCCCCTGCACACTACCAACACGCCAAGGGGATGCTTAGAGACATGAAGGAGGCTGGGGTAATCAGGGATAGCTGTAGCCCCTGGGCAGCTCCACTAGTCTTGGTCAAAAAGAAAGACAACACCATGAGAATGTGTGTAGATTACCGGAAAATTAACCGTATCACACACAAAGATGCGTACCCCTTACCAAGAATAGAGGAGTCTTTGGCTGCTTTAAAATCTGCTAACTTCTTCTCCACCTTGGATCTCACTAGCGGGTACTGGCAGGTTCCTGTAGCAGAGGCGGACCGGGAGAAGACCGCATTCACCACCCCGATGGGACTTAGCGAGTTTACCTGCATGCCGTTCGGACTCTGCAACGCACCAGGAACCTTCCAGCGATTGATGGAATGCTGTCTGGGACACCGAAACTTTGAGACGGTCCTGTTATACCTGGACGATGTCATCGTCTATTCCAAGGCCTACGAGGACCACCTGAAACACCTGGCGGAAGTGTTCGAAGCTCTGGCAAGTTACGGCCTAAAGGTGAAACCCTCCAAGTGTCACCTCCTGAAGCCAAAGGTGCAGTACCTGGGACACGTGGTGAGTGCTGACGGAGTGGCTCCCGACCCTGATAAGATCACCGCAATTAAGGAATGGCCAAGCCCCTCCAGCGTAAAGGAAGTGAGGCAGTTCCTCGGGTTGGTAGGCTACTACCGAAGGTTCATTCCCGGTTTCACCAAAAAGGCAGCTCCTATACAGGACCTCCTGATAGGCCAGTCCAGGAAGGCCAAGAACCAGAAGCCACCCTTCAGATGGGAGAAGCTGGAAGTAGAGTCCTTCCGCCAGCTGAAGATGGCCCTCATGGGGGATGAAATCCTGGCGTACCCTGATTATAGCCAGCCCTTTATCCTCTACACCGACGCCAGTAACATCGGGCTAGGAGCCGTACTGTCCCAGATCCAGCAGGGGAAGGAACGGGTAATTGCTTACGCCAGCCGAAAACTGCGACCCACCGAAAGAAACCCTGAGAATTACAGCTCATTTAAGCTAGAGTTCCTGGCAGTGGTGTGGGCAGTCACCGAACGTTTTAAGCACTACCTCGCTGCTTCCCGGTTCACCGTGTACACGGATAACAACCCGTTGACACACCTGGACACTGCAAGACTCGGTGCCCTAGAGCAGAGATGGATGGCCCGCTTGTCCAACTATGAGTTTACAATCAAATACCGGGCAGGACGCTCCAATACCAACGCGGACGCCCTGTCCAGGATGCCGAACCTACCGGACGTAGGGGAAGATTCAGAGGAACTGGAAGAAGTTGAACTCCCCGCGTTCCACCGTCATGGGACTATCCTGTATTCCCACCGTGTAAGGAGTAAGCAATCCGCTACGTTCAACCCATTACCTCATTACAACTGGGCGGAGACGCAAGACAGTGACCCTGCCGTCCGACTGGTAAAGGAGATGCTGACTCGGCCAGATGCACGCCTTGACCCAGACGCTCCGGAGGAAGCCAAGCAACTGTGGGCTAAGAAGAGTCGACTGTTCCTTTACAAGGGGAAGTTGTGCCGCAGAATGGTTAACTCCCGGACGCATGAACTAATCTGGCAAGTAGTGGTGCCAAGAAGAGACGCAGCTATGGTGATGGAGGCATACCACGACGGAGCTGGGCACTTCGGATGGAAGAAGCTGGAGTTCCTGCTGCGCGGGCGGTTCCATTGGGTAGGCATGAGAGGAACCATCGAGAGGTGGTGCAGAGACTGTGGCCCATGCAACCTAAGAAGGAGGGACCGTGCCAGCCAGAAGACTCCCCTGCAGTCCATCATCACCAGACAGCCGTTGGAACTGGTAGCCTTGGATCATGTAAAACTGACCCCAAGCAGAAGTGGCTACGTCTACGCGTTAACCATCGTGGATCACTACTCCCGGTTCTTGGTTGTCGTCCCCGTCAAGGACTTAACGGCTCAAACAGCAGCTAGAGCCTTCCAGCAGCACTTCTGCCGTCCGCACGGATACCCGGAGCAGGTGCTGACGGACCAGGGGCCTGCCTTTGAAGCGGAAGTCTTCCAGGAGTTCTGCACCCTGTATGGCTGCCGGAAGATAAGAACAACACCCTATCACCCGCAAACTAATGGACTTTGTGAGAAAATGAACCAGGTGGTGATAGATCTTCTGAAAACATTGCCCCTGGAAGAACGTAGTCTGTGGCCTGAAAAGCTGCCCGACCTGGTGGACCTATACAACCACATCCCTGTAGGTTCCACCAACTGTACCCCGGCTTACCTAATGAGGGCAAGACCTGGTAAGCTTCCTGTTGATCTGGAGATGGGAGTCCTGACACCCGAGGACACTTCACCAGAAGCAGACTGGGACACAGAGAGGCAGCAGCAGTACCGGAAAGTACAGGAGAGCGTGGAGCGAAGCCTCTGTCAAGCTAGGGAAAGACAAGAGAAAACTTACAACCAGTATGCTCCCGCTGTTCCCCTAGTGCCCGGAGAGCAGGTCTTGAAGAGAAAAAGACGGCTCCACAAGTTGGACGACCAGTGGGAGAAGGACCCGTACACCATACTGCCCTCAAGCCACGACAACCCAAAGATCTGTACAATCAGTAAAGACGGAGGGGAAACCACAGCCATTGTATCCCGGGATCACCTGAAGAAGTGTCCTGAACAGCTACGGAACCCTGAAGAGGAACAAGAAGACCCTCGACCCGTAGAGGAAAGGGAAGATATGGTTAGTACTGTGCTCGGAGACTTCCCTCGGTCTTGGACTCAAGTCAATGGTGCTGTTGTGGTACCCGTCCTCACGTTCCTCCAACCAGCATCCCAAGTGCCTACGGAGACACAGGTAGAGCTGGAAGAACAGCCGGTCCAGGAGGCAGAAGACCCCACACAAGCAGACCAGGAGAATCAACCCTCTGCTTATAGTGAGCCTGCCATACCCCTAGTGAGCCAAAGAGTCCGTAGACGGCTGCCCAGTTTACCCTTGACAGCTCCTATACCCTGTAGCTCAGGACCAGTCAGCCAGCTCCGTAGGTCCACTAGGGTCACTAGAGGCCAGTTGCCCGTACGGTGGAGGATCTAAATGTTCAAGCTATTCTATTAATGTTTACCTGTTTATTGCTGCTTGTGTATAATTATGTGTTTCTAGTTGTTTGTAGGAGTCTTTGGTGGATTTACCGGGAATCCTTTGTACATATGTTGGAGCGTAACCCAGGAATGGACTAAAGACTGATAAGGACTCGGGGCAGGACAGACCCCTACCTGGTTACGTCTCCCTGTTTTGGTGAAATGGACACCCTTGTTTTCTCAAAAACTGCACCCGGTTGCGGACACGCCGTGACCATCCTAATGTTTTTCTTTATTGCGTTGTTTCTGTTTGTAATTTGTTATGTTACAAAAATATGTTTAGTCCCGGAGTACTAAATTTCACTAGGGGGGAATGTGACACCCCAGGGGTCTGGTTGCCACAGTGATAGAGATATTACGTCTGAGAGCAGGTGGGAGGTCTCTTGGTCAGGAATCCTATGCATGCCACACCTCCTGCCCAGTCCTGGGAGGGGAAGAACTTCCCCTATATAAAACTGGGGCTGAGGCAGGGTTAGAGAGAAAGAGCAGAGAACACAGACAGAGACACAGTCTGGTCTGTAGTGGAGCAGCTTTAGGAACAAGAAAGATCAGGAGCTCTGGGGAAGTCGTGCTAAAAGGAATCAGGGGCTGGCAGCTGAAGAGCTCGCCCTGATTGAAGAGTTACCACCGGACCCGGAGTCCGAGGCTGTGGGGACTAATCCTTACCCAGCAGCAGAAACCGACCGGCAGGGGATTTCAGGTCCTCTGGCCAAGAAACCCGAAGGCACGGTCACACGCGTGGGACCAGCACCGCCATCGTGGAGCGGAAGCCACAAGAAGGCCCCGAGTCACCGGCCATACGGGTGAGCACCACACGGTACACTCAGGGACGTGGGCTACTTTTACCCGCCTCTAGCAAGGTAGCCAGAAGAGTACAATTAGTTGGGGAGGCCTACAACTCCGCCTGGCCAGGGGAAATCCCATCTGCTCAAAGACTGACCAGGCCCCGATCGCTAGCCAGTACTCCGGGAGGGTCTATCTTTATCACCAGTAAAGACCCTGAACTACACCGCATCGTCTCTGAGTGGTTCCTGCTACCCCCATCATCCACGTCAGCTGCCCTGAGGCCATACCCCTCCCGTTGGGGGTTATCCCATCCACGCTGCACAACCCTTCCACCGGCCTCAGCGGTCTGCCCTGCAGCGGCAGCTCCATAGCTGCATTCAACGGGTGGCGTAGTCGTCCAACATCTACTGCTAATACTCAGCCACACAGTTTGACTCCCTGGGCACGGACCGGGTCACCGCCACGAGACTACTACCCCCAACAGGCCCGGCTCCGGGTAGTCCCCGCGTGCGCAACGCTACACCAAGTAGGCCCAGGGGCGCGTCAAATATATCTCAGGAGTAATCCAAATCCTTAATTTAACTATATCAAAGAAAAATAAACACCAGTCTACAGGAATTTTTTTTACCATTTTCAGCCTCTTCTTTACTCATTTCTCCGCAATTTTGGTCACAGCTTACCTGCAATCAGGTCACAGCTTACTCCTTTCTTCCTCTCCAGACCATAAATACTTCACGTCAGACAACCCCTTTAAAAAATTGGTGGCAAACCAGTGCATTACTGTAGCCGAAAGTGGCACTTAAAATTGTGGCTCTATCAGAAGAGTAGCGAGAAGTGGAGCTCCACAGTGCTTCCACCACTAATAGACCGAATTGACAGCTTCCCTCAGTGTTGTTTTTGTCTTTTTTTATTATTATTACTATAACATTTAGGAGGCTTATGTGGTTGGCACTGGATTTATGGGCTCCTGTGGTTGGCACTGGATTTATGGGTTCCTGTGGATGGCGGTTGATTTAAGGGGTCTTGGGGTTGGTACTGGATTTATGGAGTCCTGTGTCTGGCACTGGATTTATGGGCTCCTGTAGCTGTCATTGGATTTATGGGCTCCTGTGGTTGGCACTGGATTTATGAGCTCCTGTGGTTGGCACTGGATTTATGGGCTCCTGTGGTTGGCGCTGGGTTTATGGGCTCCTGTAGCTGTCATTGGATTTATGGGCTCCTGTGGTTGGCACTGGATTTATGGGCTCCTGTAGCTTTCATTGGATTTATGGGCTCCTGTGGTTGGCGCTGGATTTATGGGGCCTTGTGGTTGGCACTAGAATTAAGGGGTCCTGTGGTTGGTGCTGGATTTATGGGATCTTGTGCTTGACAGTGGATTTATGGGGTCCTGTGGTTGGCGCTGGATTTATGGGGTCCTGTGGTTGACTGGATTTATGGGCTCCTGTGGTTGGCGCTGGATTTATGGGGTCCTGTGGTTGGCGCTGGAATTAAGGGGTCCTGTGGTTGGTGCTGGATTTATGGGATCTTGTGCTTGACAGTGAATTTATGGGGTCCTGTGGTTGGCGCTGGATTTATGGGGTCCTGTGGTTGACTGGATTTATGGGGTCCTGTGGTTGGCGCTGGATTTATGGACTCCTGTGGCTGGATTTATGGGCTCCTGTGGCTGGTGCTGGATTTAAGGGCTCCTGTGGCTGGTGCTGGATTTATGGGATCTTGTGCTTGACAGTGGATTTATGGGGTCCTGTGGTTGGAGCTGGATTTAAGGGCTCCTTTGGTTGGCGCTGGATTTATGGGATCTTGTGCTTGACAGTGGATTTATGGGGTCCTGTCGTTGGCACTGGATTTATGAGGTCTTGTGGCTGGAACTGGATTTATGGGCTCCCGTGGCTGTTATTTGCATTCTATGACAGGCAGATTATTTAAGGATCCTTTGGTTGTCATTGTGTCACGATGGTCCCTCAGCAGGCATTTCAATTTTTTTTTTTTTTCATGTCAACAGAAAATCATCAGTTAAGTACTGTAAAATATTTTGGGATTTTCTTGGAATTAAAAGCAATTTACCTGAATTTACTTACATTGCCCCTGCTTATTGGTAATTTATCACTTAAGTAGATTTCCATCAGTAATCATTGTGAACTTCGGCACAATCCAACAAGCAAGAATTGTAGAAATTACATAAAGACAATTTATTAAGAATAAAAAATTGTCAAAAAAAGTTATCCCAGTGGTCTTTCTGTGATCTAGCTTAAAATATTCTAATAGCTTGGAATGTGTTTAAAAAAAAAAGAGAAGGGGGGATACGTTTTGGAAATGAGTAAAAAAAAAAAAATCTGCAATTTAATGTTTCTAATCTTGTTTTATTCAATCCTGCATCAATTTTTTTTCTACAAATGTATGTGTGCTTTTCATCCTCACAATTAATGTGCCCTAGGCTCCTTATACAATGCACACATAGTCATCCGGCTTCATTACCTACCGATGTGCTGCAGCAGGCGTGTCGTGGCCTGTTAAACTCTCATCCCGACACTGCAATTTTCATGGGTCAACTTCACTCTAAATATGTGGATGATTGCCAAATATTGCAGCGTACAGTAACCGCGGACTGGCGGCATCCACATACAGGATTTGTCCATTCTGTGCAATTCTTGGCAGCAGTCTCAGTTTTTCATTTTCGGAGCTATCCGTTTTTCACCTTGTACAGCTGTATTCTATGTTTATTTCTACAGTCATGGCTAAAAGTATTGAGAATGAGAGAAATAGTAATTTTTCCAAAGTTTACTGCTTCATTTTTTGTAATGGCAATTTGCATATACTCCTGAATGTCAAAGAGTGATCAACTTAACAGCAAAGTCAATATTTGCCCAGAAAATGAACTTTAACCCCCAAAACACATTTCAACATCATTGCAGTCCTGCCTTAAAAGGAGCAGCTAACATCGTTTTAGTGATTGATCCATTAACAGGTGTGGGTGTTGATGAGGACAGGGCTGGCGATCAATCAGTCATGATTAAGTAAGAATGACATCACTGGACACTTTAAAAGGAGGCTGGTTCTTGGTATCATTGTTTCTCTTCAGTTAACCATGGTTATCTCTAAAGAAACACGTGCAGCCATCATTGCACTGCACAAAAATGGCCTAACAGGGAAGAGTATCGCAGCTACAAAGATTGCACCTCAGTCAACAATCTATCGCATCATCAAGAACTTCAAGGAGAGAGCTTCCATTGTTGTCAAAAAGGCTCCAGGGCGCCCAAGAAAGACCAGCAAGCGCCAGGACCGTATCTTAAAACTGTTTCAGCTGCGGGATCGGACTACCAGCAGTGCCGAGCTTGCTCAGGAATGGCAGCAGGCTGGTGTGAGTGCTTCTGCATGCACTGTGAGGCGGCGACTCTTTGAGCAAGGGCTGGTTTCAAGGAGGGCAGCAAAGAAGCCACTTCTCTCCAGAAAAAACATCAGGGACCGACTGATATTCTGCAAAAGGTACAGGGAGTGGACTGCTGAGGACTGGGGCAAAGTCATTTTCTCTGATGAATCCCCTTTTCGATTGTTTGGGACATCTGGAAAACAGCTTATTCGGAGAAGAAGAGGTGAGCGCTACCACCAGTCTTGTCTCATGCCAACTGTAAAGCATCCTGAAACCATTCATGTGTGGGGTTGCTTCTCAGCCAAGGGAATCGGCTCACTCACAGTCTTGCCTAAAAACACAGCCATGAATAAAGAATGGTACCAGAATGTCCTCCAAGAGCAACTTCTCCCAACCGTCCAAGAGCAGTTTGGCGCCCAACAATGCCTTTTCCAGCATGATGGAGCACCTTGCCATAAAGCAAAGGTGATAACTAAATGGCTCATGGAACAAAACATAGAGATTTTGGGTCCATGGCCTAGAAACTCCCCAGATCTTAATCCCATTGAGAACTTGTGGTCAATCATCAAGAGACGGGTGGACAAACAAAAACCAACAAATTCTGGCAAAATGCAAGCATTGATTATGCAAGAATGGACTGCTATCAGTCAGGATTTGGTCCAAAAGTTGATTGAGAGCATGCCAGGGAGAATTACAGAGGTCTTGAAGAAGAAGGGGCAACACTGCAAATATTGACTTGCTGCATTAACTCATTCTAACTGTCAATATAACCTATTGGTACTCATAATATGATTGCAATTATATTTCTGTATGTGAAATAAACATCAGACAAACACTAATAAAAAACAGAGGCCAGCAGATCATGTGAAAATATAATTTTGGTGTCATTCTCAAAACTTTTGGCCATGACTGTATATGTATGTATATATATCAGTATATTTTATAAATACATGCCCTACTTTAGACAATGTAACGTGGACATCTACAGTATATTAAAGTCTAACAATTTCAAATTAAAAAAAAAAATACTTTTTACACCCTTTAATTCCCTGTAGCTCGATGGGTGTCCGTGATCCATCTGACTCAGAAGATGGCGGTCCCCAGAGCTGATTGCCCCCAATGTTGTTACTATATATACTAAATGACTAAAACTATATTACAAGCTAAACCATATACCTAAAAAAAATGACCTAAAAATGCAGATCGGATTGTGGAGCTGTTGGCGGTTTGCCGTGGTTACCTTGACTTGGGCCTGGTATTAGTCATACAGATAATGTGTTGGAACATGCAGATCCACTTACATAACTTTCACTAGGTACATAGCAGAACGCAACGTCAGGTTACCTAGGAAACAAACCAGTGAATCACTTGGTGCAGTACAATAATTTTTTCAATCCCCAAGGCTGTATGTGACACGTGCTGTATTACCACCTTGCAAATTGTCAAATCCATCAATATATGTTAGAACTCCTCCAGTGGGGGCCATCTCTTAGCTCAGGCCTGCACAACATACGGGACGCATGCAACCCCCGAAGGATGTTGTGCGCCAGCAGCGGTTCTCATCTTCCTATGTTTAACTGTATTCACGCTTGAAAGACGTAAATACAGCCGAACCCTTCGGCGCCGGGACTCGGGCAAAGCAGCGCTGGTCATCCCTCGCTGCGACGTGCAGCAGCGTGATGAGGTCATCACGCCAAGCTGTGACCTCATCACACTGCTGGTGACGCAGCACAGAGGATGCAAGGACGCGCCAGAAAAAGTAAGCGCTTCACGAGGAGCCAAAACTTAACCCCTTTATCCCCCAAGGTGGTTTGCACGTTAATGACCAGGCCAATTTTTACAATTCTGACCACTGTTACTTTATGAGGTAATTACTCTGGAACGCTTCAATGGATCCCCCTGATTCTGAGATTGTTTTTTCGTGACATATTGTACTTCATGATTGTGGTACAATTTATTCGATATCACTTGCGTTTATTTGTGAAAAAAATGGAAATTGTGAAAATTTTGCAATTTTCAAAATTTGAATTTTTATGCCCTTAAATCAGAGAGATACAGTACAGACAAAGTTTGGACACACCTTCTCATTTAAAGATTTTTCTGTATTTTCATGACTATGAAAATTGTACATTCACACTGAAGGCATCAAAACTATGAATTAACACATGTGGAATTATATACTTAACAAAAAAGTGTGAAACAACTGGAAATATGTCTTATATTCTAGGTTCTTCAAAGTAGCCACCTTTTGCTTTGATGACTGCTTTGCACACTCTTGGCATTCTCTTGATGAGCTCTTGGCAACATCCGGGAAGCCGCTTTGGACGTCAGCAGGAGAGGTGAGTATTGCGATCACCTCCCTTTGCCACCAAAATGCTGCGATCGACTTTGATCGCAGCATTGCGGGGGTTAATGTGCCGGAAGCGGTGCAGTACCGCTCCCAGCTCATAGCAACGGGTGTCAGCTGTCACAATCAGCTGACACCTGGCGGCGATCGAAATGCGGGCGAAATCAACAGGGCGTACTAATACGTACCTGGCTCTTAAAGCCCACGGCTCAGGTACGTATTAGTAAGTCTTGGGCTTTTAAGGGGTTAAACATCCTATTTTAGGAGGTGGGGGTTGCTGTTAATATGAGGCCACATTATGAGGCAATCAGGGAGAGAATTGTGAAGGAGGCAGAGGGGCAGTGTGTGTGGGGGGGAATATTACGAATATGAGCTGGGGGGGATTATGAAGATGAGCGGTGTGTGTGGTGGAAATTATGGAGAGAAGCTTTGTGTGGGGGGAAATTACAGAGAGGAGCTGTGTGTGTGTGGGGGGGAATATTATGGAGAGGCGCTGTGTGGGGGGTGTGAAGGATGGCACCTGAGAGATCACACACAATCCCACCGCTGCCACCATATGTGAAAGATCCGCACCTCGCCACCACGTCACTATTAAGTCAGGCGGATCACGTAATGTTGTCTCCCCACTCGTACCAATGTGACGTTCCACACCCCCTGGGGGCACTTAAGGTCAGTTTGGCACAGTTTTACATAGACACCCCCTGTCCACACTTGCCCAAGAAGACACAGGAGTGAGAGGAGGTGGCCCACACAGTCACTGACGTGGCACCACACTCGCTCACTCCCCTGAGAGGGCCCTTTCACTAGCACCAGTGAAACAAAACCTTGTCAGCCCAGTAGAACTGCCACCAGTGCCTCATGCGATATAAGCTTGGTCCGTTAACGGTAATTGTATCGGGCCAGAAACCAGCCCCGGTAATATGGAAAGTTAAACAGAGATACGGACGTGTGGATTGAGATAAAAGAGCAGCCCAAAATTAAATAATATATTTAACCTTTATATTTGTGCCTTAACGGCACACTAGACAATACACTATATACACAATGGTTACACATATATCATGGTCAGATATGCAAATACAGGGTGTAGTACAACAGATATAAGCAGATGGATCATGTCAATTACCGGTGTGATGCTCGACCATGTGTGCGCTGATCCTCAGGGGAATCGGCTTCCAGCTGGGTTCTAGGTCCTTCAGAGCATGTTACTTGACGTGACCTACACCTGTTTGAAGTGGACCGCATGCATCAGAGAGAGAAGGCCACATGGCCTTACACTAGCTTTTATCCCCTTTTGGGTCACTCTCCTCCTGCCCTCTGGGCTGAACCTAAGTCTCCTCCCCTGGAGGTTTGTAGCTAAATCTCCCAGAACCTATGAAAGATCATAACTTCTTTCTGGACGGTCCTAGGGCAGCGGTTCTGCTGCCATAGTATCCAGCCGGGCCCCTGCTACGCGTTAAGACCAAACACAGCTTAGCTATCTGTTTCCTACTAACTATTCTACGTATCTCCCCACCCTGTCAGGCTAGAACGGATCGAGACCCTGGAAGGCATTCGGTGCGGTCTGGGGATCTTGGAAATATACACGATGTACGGCTAGGATGTATAGTATATCCATAACTCCTTATGAAATTATCGATGACTCACCAAAGTATGATATCCACATGGCAGCAAGCCTTTTGCTCTGGTCTGAGCTGGTCAAGGTGTGAGATCTGTCAGTCACAGCCTTTTGACTCTTGACACTCCCTGCTGCTACTGGCTGTTCTGTTAAAACTGAACACTGAAGGGGTTTTTAGAATCCCATGCCAAATAGGATATAAATATCTCCAATATTCTTCACAGGGGGGAATATTACAGAGAGGAATTGTGTGGAGGACATTATGGAGACAGGCAATGTGGGGGGACATTACAGAGAGGGGCAGTGAGGGGGGGGGGATATTATGGAAAGAGGCAGTGCCGGAGGGATAGTTTGTGCAGGAAGCACAGTATGGGGCAATTATTTATTCAGGGGTGCAGCATGGGAGATATATTTATTTATGGGGGAGTATAATGATACAAAATAAAGAGAAAGCTTGCACAGCAAAATAATGCACACCCAAGGCAATGATGTTAGATTTGTTTGACGACTTTATTTAATCATGAAAAAACACTCCATAAGTTTAAAAACAAGTAAAAAACAAGTAAAAACAGAAAAAAGCTGGACACAAGTACACATTGGGTGCTGGAAAAATACAAAATATATGATGGTATGATGTGATTGAAGAAATATCAAAAAAACATGCACCTTATCACAACAGTGAAATTACTATACAAGTTATTGCAAAATCCATACAAGTGCACAGAAATGGCCTGTTAAAGGGAACCTGTCACGTTCTAGTTGCTATGTACACTGCCCCCATTGCTTTGTTAGTAATGCAATGTGCATCACTAACAAGCTTTTCTCATTTAAATCGGTGGTAGTATAATGATTTTATAACTTTATATACACTTTGTCCTACCTGCTCTATTCAGTCATAGGGGTGTGATCCTGCTATTCAGTCATGGGCGGCGCCACATCCAGTCACTGCTGGGACCGCCCATGACTGAATAGAATATATTAATATGTATATATGACGCGCCCCCTGGGCCAGTGCTGTAGTGCGGCGCACGTGTGCGCAGGGGAATACCCGGAGCCGGATCCGATGGGGGTAGTAGTCTCCGAGTGGCGGGGACCTGGTCCGTGCCCAGGGTGGTCAAACTAAGTGTGTGGCAGTCTTTGTAGATGTTGTTTAAGTGTCGACTACGCCACCCGTTGATTTGCGGTCGCAAGGCCGCCGCTGCAGAACAGTCCGCTGAGGCCGGTGGTATGTGTGCAGCAATGGTGGTATAACCCCCAACGGGAGAGGTATGGCCTCAGGGCAGCTGGTGCGGGTGAAGGGAGTGATAGAAAGGGCGTCCCGGTACCTTTAGTGCTGGTAGTGCGATGGAACACAGAGACTGATTGCAGTTTTCAATGCTTTACTCACAGATGTTATCAGTGTCAGTCCTGCAGGTGATGACGACCCGAGCCGTGCTGCGTCCACCAGGTACGGGGCTCGACCAACCCCCAGGCAGTTCCAGAGTGTGACCTTGAACTCCTTTCTCCGTTCCTTTCTCTGGCCGTCCCCACTAGGGACCCACCCATGTCCAGCTTCCTCGGGCCTTCTGGTGGCGAAACCTATCTCCGGTTTCCCTGACCCTATGTGGCGTGCCTTCGTGGTGAGTGTAGTGAGTGGTCGCGCCAAGACGTGGCCACGACCTACGGTTCCTGGCTGAGGATAAGTGGCCTCCACCAGTTCGGGATCCGGTACCCTGATCTGCCAACCCTTCACCCGCTGACTCCTAGCGTGTTCGGGTTCCCTCTTCCTTCATGTCTCTGGGCCTTTCTCCAGGTTCCATTCCTTCCTTGTTCCTTGTTCCTTTCCTCTTGTCTTTCTCTCTCTTGCTCCCTTCAGGAGCAGCACCCAGACAGGGCTGCTGCTCCCTGTCACTACTCTTCTCCTCTTTTTCTGTCTGACTGAACTCAACTCCTAAGATGGTGCCCACCTTTTATACTCCCTCTGACACCCGAGCCCAGGTGACTAGCCACCAATGGGCTCCTTCCTATGCCCAGAGTCCCTCCCCTCTCTGCTCCTGCACCACTGGGATATTCCTCCCCCCCTCCCACTCCAGCCAGGGACAGACGCTGTCGTACCTGCACATCTATCTGGTGGGAGTACCGTTGATCTGTCCCCCGGAAATGGGATGTATGTGGTGCATGCAGCTAACTGAGTTCTAGTCCACACTCCATCCTTACCCGGGAGTGGAATACCACACCTCTGGTTCGAGGTGCAATACCCCTGTAGCAGCCGAGCCCTCGGGGTGCTAAATTCCCCCCTGGTAAACCACAGCACGTCCTCGGGCTGAAATAGAGTAAAAACAATTTTTAAAGTGTACGTACACATAAAACACATCAACCTTCATCCATCCCTTTATGGGAGGTTTTCTCAACAGCTGGCTAATGCCACCGGAACTCTTTTACAAAAACACTATGTAAAACTTTGGCATCATATCAAATTTCACATTAAGGCATTCTCAAATAAAACATTCTTGAATTCTCGGGTTCTTGGGATCTTGGGATCTGGCCGCTCTCAGTCTTCGGCCAGGTAGAGGGAAGGGATGACCGCTCTCAGTCCTCGGTCAGGTTAGGGATTAGGGCAAAAATAGGCAACAGTTCTCTTTCTGTCCCAACGGGGACCATACTCTTAGTGGAAACAGTCCCACAACAGTCCTTATACCCGGTCGGGTAACTAGTTACATCTCCTCTTTTACCGTTTACGATTAACGGTGTGCTCCACATGCTCCTTTCTCTTCCTCAGGTTCAGACCCGTCCGGGCCCTCTTTCTCCTCCTCCTCCTGGTACGATTGCTCCTCTTCTTCCTTGACCCGGTGGACATGAAGGGCGTACCTCCCCTTCACTCCCTTATGCCTGGTATAGGTGACGGTATCTCCAGGCCCCGTCCACTGTGCCCCTCCGGTAGGTGGGACTCTACGTCGCTCCTGTTTACAAACACCTGGCTTATGGTCTTCGGGTCTTAGATGATGCCCCAGCCACATGCCATATGAAACTTAACAGCAGTCCCGGTGACTCGGGGACCGTGAGCTGTACGGGGGGGTCCTGGCGGGTCCTTGTCTTCTGCTCCACGTTTTTAATGTGGAGCCACTCCTCCTTCACTTTCCTCTCTCTCCGCTCCCGCTCAAACGTTGCCAGTTGTTGGCGGCAGGTCTCATAGCGCCGGGCGGCGCCCGCCCGGGTATCCTGAGTGAACCCCATCAGGTCTTCTCCAGTGGGGTCCCCCTCGAATTGGGCGTCCTCCATCGTCGTGAAGAGAGGTCCACGGGCTCCGGAGCTGGGATTAGCGGTTCATCTGGGGCCCTTGCTCCTACGGGATGACTCTTCCTGGAGCGGGGGTTGGTGTACTCAGGCGGCCAGACGAATGGTGTCCCATACGGGCAGGTGTGCTGCTCATACAGGTCTTTCCCCAATGATGGCACGACTGGGGGCCCCGGCTGGGGTGCAGCGCCCGCGGGCACTCGGCCTTTTAACCAGGCCGGTGACTTTCTGATCGTGCCCGGTGTTGGGGAGCACGGTTCAGGGCGAGGCTCCGCTGCAGAGCTTGCTGCTGGAGGGTTGACTACTGGTGGTGGAGGTACGGTGGGCGGTGCGGCACCCAGAGCTTCGGGTCCCGCGGCGGGAGGTAGGGGCAGGTCCGCGGCCTCAGGGCCCGGAGTAACGGCGTTCCCCTTGTCGTTGCGGCCTCCCCCGCGGCGTCGTCCCCGGCCTCCGGTCCGCTTCTGCTGCCTCTCGGGATCGACGCGGTGCTGGATGGTGGCTGCACCTCCGGTTGGCAGGTCAGCGTGCGCCGGGTCAACTCCTCCTTCCACCCGGCGAGCACGTCTCGTTGCGCCCAGATCATCCTCCTGTTCAGCTCTTCCAGCGCGGCCTGCGCGTACTCCGGTTCTTCCTTCTGGAGCACCACTAGCAGCTCTGCAATCTGGTATGGCGGCTGTGGCGGTGAAGCTCTCCTCCGTATCCGACATCCTCCTCCCCCCTAGTGGACCGTGGCCTACCTTGCGATGATCCTCTTCCGTAGGCCGCGGCTCCGCAGTGGATCGTCAGGGTTGAGGACCTTCCGTCGCGCTCCTGTGACGTCGGCGTCACTGAGCTCCTTCCAGGACCTTACGCAACGTCCGGACGTGAGGCGGGGCTTCAGTTCTCGCGGGCTCTCGGAGTCCACACCCCTCTTCTTCCTGCGCGGCGTCCTCAAGATGGCGCCCAATGGCGGGAAAACTCCACGGATGGCGGGAAGAAGGCAGAAGATGGTGTCGGATGGCGGGAATCGGCTCCGGATGGCGGGAAACGACTCCGGACGGCGGGAAACTTCACCACAGGTAAGTAAAAAGTCTCTTTTTCAGGCACGCAGTACCCGGTGGTTACGGGCACGAGATCCTGCCGACTACGCCAAAGTTGACGCGCCCCCTGGGCCAGTGCTGTAGTGCGGCGCACGTGTGCGCGGGGGAATACCTGGAGCCGGATCCGATGGGGGTAGTAGTCTCCGAGTGGCGGGGACCCGGTCCGTGCCCAGGGTGGTCAAACTAAGTGTGTGGCAGTCTTTGTAGATGTTGTTTAAGTGTCGACTACGCCACCCGTTGATTTGCGGTCGCAAGGCCGCCGCTGCAGAACAGTCCGCTGAGGCCGGTGGTATGTGTGCAGCAATGGTGGTATAACCCCCAACGGGAGAGGTATGGCCTCAGGGCAGCTGGTGCGGGTGAAGGGAGTGATAGAAAGGGCGTCCCGGTACCTTTAGTGCTGGTAGTGCGATGGAACACAGAGACTGATTGCAGTTTTCAATGCTTTACTCACAGATGTTATCAGTGTCAGTCCTGCAGGTGATGACGACCCGAGCCGTGCTGCGTCCACCAGGTACAGAGCTCGACCAACCCCCAGGCAGTTCCAGAGTGTGACCTTGAACTCCTTTCTCCGTTCCTTTCTCTGGCCGTCCCCACTAGGGACCCACCCATGTCCAGCTTCCTCGGGCCTTCTGGTGGCGAAACCTATCTCCGGTTTCCCTGACCCTATGTGGCGTGCCTTCGTGGTGAGTGTAGTGAGTGGTCGCGCCAAGACGTGGCCACGACCTCCGGTTCCTGGCTGAGGATAAGTGGCCTCCACCAGTTCAGGATCCGGTACCCTGATCTGCCAACCCTTCACCCGCTGACTCCTAGCGTGTACGGGTTCCCTCTTCCTTCATGTCTCTGGGCCTTTCTCCAGGTTCCATTCCTTCCTTGTTCCTTGTTCCTTGTTCCTTTCCTCTTGTCTTTCTCTCTCTTGCTCCCTTCAGGAGCAGCACCCAGACAGGGCTGCTGCTCCCTGTCACTACTCTTCTCCTCTTTTTCTGTCTGACTGAACTCAACTCCTAAGATGGTGCCCACCTTTTATACTCCCTCTGACACCCGAGCCCAGGTGACTAGCCACCAATGGGCTCCTTCCTATGCCCAGAGTCCCTCCCCTCTCTGCTCCTGCACCACTGGGATATTCCTCCCCCCCTCCCACTCCAGCCAGGGACAGACGCTGTCGTACCTGCACATCTATCTGGTGGGAGTACCGTTGATCTGTCCCCCGGAAATGGGATGTATGTGGTGCATGCAGCTAACTGAGTTCTAGTCCACACTCCATCCTTACCCGGGAGTGGAATACCACACCTCTGGTTCGAGGTGCAATACCCCTGTAGCAGCCGAGCCCTCGGGGTGCTACATATATATTCCCTGATAATCAACAACAAATATAGAGCCACAAATAGTATACATATGATACAATGCACATGAGAATAATAAGGTAAATGAATATACAAACCAAGTGTCCACTGGAGGAGCACAAACCCTACGCGTGTCGCTAGCTCCCTAGCTTCATCAGGGGTCAGTCATATGTATGTCCAGTCAGGTTTGTATGGGGAAGGTAAGTGTACATCAATTAGGAAGAATGCCAGCAGGTATGTGCGGCATCTGCTGCACATACAAGGAAGCCGCATAGGAGAATCACGCATGCAAAAACTCACGGGCCGGAAATCAAGTGATCTGCGTTCCTAGATGAAACAAGGTGGGCGGAGATGCGTTCCACCAGCCGGAAATCAAGACAAAGAAAAGTGGGTGTATATGCGTTTCACCCACCGGAGATTGCATTAAGGATATAGATCAATGCCTAGATGCTAACAGAGAGACAGTGGAGCAAAGATAAGAAACCCCTCAAAACTAACAAAAGTTGGCAAGAATTACCAACACCATATAGTGGATTCAGCCCAATACGATCAGGGAAATTATAGAAAAAACAAAAAAGAGAATGACAAAGGGCAAATAATGAAAAAATAAGAATAATAAATACTGGACAATAGGGAAGATAAACAGAAGGAATGGACTAATACAGCAGACAGCCACACAAAAAACATGCAAAAATATTAAGACAATATAATAATAATAATAATATATACAGTACAGACCAAAAGTTTGGACACACCTTCTCATTTAAAGATTTTTCTGTATTTTCATGACTATGAAAATTGTACATTCACACTGAAGGCATCAAAACTATGAATTAACACATGTGAAATTATATACTTAACAAAAAAAGTGTGAAACAACTGAAAATATGTCTTATATTCTAGGTTCTTCAAAGTAGCCACCTTTTGCTTTGATGACTGCTTTGCACACTCTTGGCATTCTCTTGATGAGCTTCAAGAGGTAGTCACCGGAAATGGTTTTCACTTCACAGGTGTGCCCTGTCAGGTTTAATAAGTGGGAGTTCTTGCCTTATAAATGGGGTTCGGATCATCAGCTGTGTTGTGCAGAAGTCTGGTGGATACACAGCTGATAGTCCTACTAAATAGACTGTTAGAATTTGTATTATGGCAAGAAAAAAGCAGCTAAGTAAAGAAAAATGAGTGGCCATCATTACTTTAAGAAATGAAGGTCAGTCAATGCAAAAAGTTGGTAAAACTTTGAAAGTGTCCCCAAGTGCAGATGCAAAAACCATCAAGCGCTGCAAGAAACTGGCTCACATGAGGACTGCCCCAGGAAAGGAAGACCAAGAGTCACCTCTGCTTCTGAGGATAAGTTTATCCGAATCACCAGCCTCAGAAATCGCAGGTTAACAGCAGCTCAGATTAGAGACCAGGTCAATGCCACACAGAGTTCTAGCAGCAGACACATCTCTTCAACAACTGTTAAGAGGAGACTTTGTGCAGCAGGCCTTCATGGTAAAATAGCTGCTAGGAAACCACTGCTAAGGACAGGCAACAAGCAGAAGAGACTTAATTGGGCTAAAGAACACAAGGAATGGACATTAGACCAGTGGAAATCTGTGCTTTGGTCTGATGAGTCTAAATTTGAGATCTTTGGTTCCAACCAGCGTGTCTTTGTGCGATGCAGAAAAGGTGAACGGATGGACTCTACATGTCTGGTTCCCACCGAGAAGCATGGAGGAGGAGGTGTGATGGTGTGGGGGTGCTTTGCTGGTGACACTGTTGGGGATTTATTCAAAATTGAAGGCATACTGAACCAGCATGGCTACAACAGCATCTTGCAGCGGCATGCTATTCCATCCGGTTTGCGTTTAGTTGGACCATCATTTATTTTTCAACAGGACAATGACCCCAAACACACCTCCAGGCTGTGTAAGGGCTATTTGACCAAGAAGGAGAATGATGGGGTGCTACGCCAGATGACCTGGCCTCCACAGTCACCAGACCTGAACCCAATCGAGATGATTTGGGGTGAGCTGGACCGCAGAGTGAAGGCAAAAGGGCCAACAAGTGCTAAGCATCTCTGGGAACTCCTTCAAGATTGTTGGAAGACCATTTCCATTGACTACCTCTTGAAGCTCATCAAGAGAATGCCAAGAGTGTGCAAAGCAGTCATCAAAGCAAAAGGTGGCTACTTTGAAGAACCTAGAATATAAGACATATTTTCAGTTGTTTCACACTTTTTTGTTAAGTATATAATTCCACATGTGTTAATTCATAGTTTTGATGCCTTCAGTGTGAATGTACAATTTTCATAGTCATGAAAATACAGAAAAATCTTGAAATGAGAAGGTGTGTCCAAACTTTTGGTCTGTACTGTATATACAACTAAAATGGAGAAAGGTCGATCAGAGGTCCAAAAGAGGGCGAATAAATGGCGATCCCCCATGGGAATGAAAAGAAAAATCTCAAGACATAAGGAAACCTGTGAAAAGTAAATCCTCATTAATACCAGAGGGAACCATGGAATTCAGCTCAAAAATCCATCTGGATTCTAATCTAAGCAAATCACTCTGTCGGTCATGGCGCCTGATATTATTGGCAATCTTTTGCAACCCATAAACTCGTAAGCTATGAGCAATACCAGAGTGTGTGTGAAAATAATGATCCGCCGGCGATAATGTCACGCCAGTTGTGGGAAAGACTTAGTGCAACACAGAGGAAAAGAACACAGAGGAAAAGAGCCCAGACACTAGGGAAAGGGGGGAAGTGGAGACCTCCTAGTCTGGTCTAGTGTCACCCTGTCTCAACTACCGTCCCTATATTGGCTCTGCATGAATCACTGCACGCGTGCCTCGCCCTGACTTTCCCTGGCGTATGGCTAAGGCTAGGGAAGGGAGGAGATGAGCACTAGTCGATCTCCACTAGACTCTATAGACAACAAGGGTAGACAAACGGGGGGATTGCTTAGGTTTAGACGACTCCAGACAAATCAGACAAATGCGCACACGGCCTCAAGCTCCAGAGAGGATGACGTACTGCTCTTGCTAAATTACTAACAAGTAGTAATGAATATCGCCGGCACCTCCCTCTCAGACACACCAGGTATTTATATACTCAGGCCAGAGAGCTAATTAGCCAGAGGGAGCTAGCCGCTGGGTCGTCGAGACAGTCAGCCTCTAAGAAGTTGTCTGTAATGCCAAACGTAGAGATCTCCTGCAACCAATTGCAGGGCGACTGTCACCTCTGACGCACCCATGACACTTTGGGACAAGGACATGTAAGGGCATACACAACATTGCGTGTTTTACAATTAATGTAGTCCCTTAATTGAAAATCTCTTTGATCGACAGGATTATGAAAAATTGTATTACGCTCCATCAAGTGGCAAATATTAGGATAGGAACCCTTTAGGCAAAAACCAAAGCTTAATTTACTCGTAGATCTCGAGAAATCGCTCCTGGTAAGACGATCACGAAGATTTGGTGCACGTCTTGCTGTCATGCCAGGGAAATCTGGTAGCAAAGTCAAAATTCTATTATCAGTTTTCAAGATTTTCCAATGTGTATTGAACAATTTACAAATAGTTCCCCACTGATTGTTGAAGGTGGTGATAAACCTGAAGTTGTCATCGGGAGTCCGTGGGGCCGAATTGAGTAGCGATTCTCTGGTGGTACGCTGAATTCTTTGATGAGCATTTGCAATAACAGATCTAGGATAACTCTGCACGAAATCGCACTGTCAAGGACCTGGCTTGTGTTTTGTAACTATTCGGATCAGAACAGTTACGTTTGAGCCGGGAAAACTGCCCAACCAGTATACCGTTTTTAAGACGGCAAAGATGAAAACTATGGTAATACAGCGGACTGTTGGTAGCTGTGTCCTTCCTGAAAAGGTCCGTGCCCAAGGTATCACCTTCTCTGAAGAGCCGTATATCAAAAAAATCAACTGTAGATGAAGAAATGTGGTAAAATGAATATTAAACGGATTATCATTTAATCCCGCTCTAACACTTCTCCATTGAACATTGAAATATCACAGATGGGTACACGTGTACCTCCTCCCGCCAACCCATGAGTATAATGATACTTTTATTTTTAAGGGCACCATATCAGGATGTGCTGCTGAGATGGAGAAGAGGGAAGTTTGCAGAGACATGCTCTGGGCCTGAAATCACATCATGGCATCTGTACTACATGGAGACAAATGGGATGGGAATGAACAGATAAGATGAGCAGATAAACAGGTCTTCATGACACAAGTGTATATGGGGCTCTCCTGAAACTGCAATTGATCATTGTACTAAGTTTGGTGGTATATTCCTGTACTGATGGTGGTTCTGGTGCTGTTTCATGTACTGATGGTGGTTCTGGTGCTGCTTTCATGCACTGAAGGTGGTTGTGATCATGTTGCAATTCATAACGTGCTTCATGTTAAAACTGAAAAATCCTCAAAATTTAGTTTTGAGATTATAAGGAGGATTTAATTGAGTTTCTGCTCCAAAAATTGAGTTTAAGGCCCCCTTCACACGTCCTGATATTTCCAATACTGGAAAAAACAGTATTAGTGAGGTCCATGTGCCATCTGTGTGACAGTATGACACGATCCGTGTGGCATACATATGTCCGTTTACGTGTGTACTATCAGTGTGACAAGTACTGGAATAGAATTAAGAATACAAATGACATGTCTAGGTGTTAGATGTGCTAAGATAAAGATGATAGATAGAAATATGTCAATGAGATATATATAATCAGTGCTTTGAATGTATACTTTTCTGTTCTTTGTATTAATCTAATAATTAAACAAATGTAAAAAAATGGCGTGGGGTCCCCCTTAAATTTTTTAACCAGCTAAGGGAAAGCAGACAGCTGGGGGCTGGTGTTATTATTCTGGGAAAGTGTCAATATGAATAAAGATTCCCAGCCTATTAATAACTAATCTAAGTAAACTAACTAATCATAATCACTAACCTAACTTTTCCCTTCCCACCTTCTAAATATTATTCAGAAGCTGCTCACTTCTGTTCATCTGTCTCCACACCCTCCATGCATACGATAACTGCACTTTGTTACGGATCCGGGTGGTGGAACCTCTGTGCTTTGATGCAAGGAGGGACCAGAGGGGCGTATCTAAGTGCCTACTCAGACCAACCCAGGTCACACGGCGACTTAGTCGACTCTGTGAACCAAGGAGGGACCGGGCAGAGGAACCAGGTGCCACTCTGGGACCGACCTTGTGTGAGAGCAGGTGACTCCCACGGGTCAGATGACAGGAATTGACCGGTACAGCGGATGAGCACGGCAGGTAGGCTGGCAGGTGATCCGGGTAGACAAGTAGGCGGGTACGCCAGGTAACTTGGCAGGTGCTCCGGGTAGGCAGGCAGGTGGGTACGGCAGGTAATCTGGCAGGTGCTCCGGGTAGGCAGGCTGGCGGGCACGGCAGGTAACTGGCAGGTGCTCTGGGTAAGCAGGCTGGCGGGCACAGCAGGTAACTGGCAGGTTCTCTGGGTAAGCAGGCTGGCGGGCATGGCAGGAAACTGGCAGGTGCTCCGGGTAAGCAGGCTGGCGGGCACGGCAGGTAGGCAGACTGGTGGGCATGACTGATAGACAGACTGGCGGGCAAGGAACCTGAGGGCTGAGGAGAGTGTTAGCACACAAACAAGAATGCACATGCACCTCCATTTTGGAGGAGGTGCTTAATATAGGGGCAGTCCTCCGGCCATTGACGGGGACTCTTTAGGACGGCGCGTGCGGCCCCTTTAAGAGGGAGGGAGCGCGCGCGCCCTAAGCACAGTGCCCGGGAAGCTGTGCACAGGGCGCGCCTTAGCAGCAGGAGGACAGGAAGACGCCGGACCGGGACCGCAGCGGTGAGGGGAACGGCTTCTCTGCCTGGCGAGAGGCAGAGACGCCGATGCTACAGTACCTCCCCCTTTACGCCCCCTCTTCTTTAAGCCTGTAAGAAATTTTTCTAGAAGATGAGGGGCATGAATGTTCTCCCTGGGCTCCCAAGACCTCTCCTCAGGGCCAAACCCCTTCCAATCCACAAGAAAGAAAGTCTTTCCTCTTACCCTCTTGGTGGCCAAAATGTTTTCTACCACAAAGACGTCCTCATCGGAGACTGGAGCTGGGGTGGTACCTGGATCGTCAGAGAAAGAATAAAGGACAACCGGTTTGAGGAGAGACACGTGAAAGGAGTTGGGAATCCGTAAGGAGGCCGGGAGTTTCAGCTTTTAAGCCACCGGATTAATTTGAGTCAGATGAACCGCGGACCCAACTTGTAAGATCTTAAGACGAACATATTTGGAAGAAAGCCAGACCTTGTCTCCCAGACGGAATAGAGGCGTATCTTAGCATGCCTCTTCATCCGTTCTGAGGACTGAAGAAGCGCAGAGCTAGTGTCTTCCCAAGTTGCAGAAAATTCGCTGACGAGAGACTTCGAGGTAGGATTGTCCACTGAAGAGGAGACGGGAAATGGAATTCGGGGGTGTTGACCGTAGACCACAAAAAACGGAGTTTTAGCAGAAGACTCGCTCTCATGGTTGTTATAGGAAAACTCGGCCCAGGGCAGGAGCTCAACCCAATCACTATGTTGAGCGTTGACAAAGTGTCGAAGAAAACTGGTGAGGATTTGATTGATGCGTTCCACTTGGCCATTGGACTGAGGATGATAGGCCGAAGAAAAATCCAAGGAGACATCCAGCAGCTTGCACGTGGCTCTCCTGAAGCGCAAAGTGAATTGAACTCCGCAATCCGAGACAATGTGGAGGGGTAAGCCGTGAAGACGGAAGATGTAATGGATGAAGTCCTTAGCCAGCACCGGTGCAGACGGAAGACCAGGCAGGGGAATGAAGTGGGCCATCTTAGAAAAGCGGTCTGCGACCACCGAAATGACAGTACAACCGGCAGAAACAGGAAGATCCTTGATGAAGTCCATTACAATATGTTTCCACGGAGCGGAAGGCACGGGAAGAGGATGAAGACGGCCGGCTGGAAGGTGCCTAGGTATCTTGTTACAGGCACAAGAGGAACAAGCCGCGACAATTTCCGCAACATCCTTGCGCAGGGTGGGCCACCAATAATGTCGGGCACTAAGCAGAGATGTCTTCCTCTGGCCTGTGTGACCAGCCAGTTTGGACGAATGACCCCACAGTAGAACCTTCTTCCGATCCTGAACCGCTACAAGGGTCTTACCGGGAGGTAGGCGAGACAGGTCAAATGGAGCAACAGTCATTATTTTGGAGGGGTCAGTGATATGTAGAGGCTCCTCCTCCTGGTCGGTAGACAAGAATGAATGGGATAGTGCGTCGGCTTTAATGTTCTTGTCTGCCGGGCGGTAGTGAAGAGTAAAGCCGAATCGAGCGAAGAATAGTGACCATCTGGCCTGACGAGGGTTTAGTCTTTGGGCATTCTGCAAATAAGCGAGGTTTTTATGGTCAGTGTAGATGACCACCGGGTGTAGAACCCCCTCCAGCAAGTAGCAAGACTCCTCCAGCGCTAATTTGATGGCCAGCAGCTCTCGATCTCCTATGGAGTAGTTGCGCTCGGACGAGAAGAGCTTGGAGAAGAAGCCGCAGGTTACCATTTTCCCGGACAAGGATTTCTGGGTGAGCACTGCTCTGGCCCTGGAGGAGGAGGCATAAACCTCGAGGAAGAACTGCTTGTTGCAATCCGGACGGTGTAGCACTGGAGCGGAGGAGAAGGCTTGTTTTAGGGAGACGAAGGCTTTCTCCGCCTCAGATGACCACTCCCTGGGATTTGCTCCTTTACGGGTGAGAGCAGAGATGGGAGCAGTCCGGGAGGAAAAATGAGGAATGAAGAGGCGGTAATAGTTTGCGAAACCCAGAAACCGTTGAATCGCCTTCAACCCCTCAGGTCGGGGCCACTTTAAGACGGCAGACACCTTTTCGGGATCCATCCACAGACCGGTCTCAGAAATGATGTAACCAAGAAACAGCAAGGAGGTCTGCTCAAAGAGGCATTTCTTGTATTTAGCATACAGGCGATTCTTCCGGAGCCTCAGCAGAACCTGGCGAACATCCCTCCGGTGTGAGGGCAGATCCGGGGAGAACACCAAGAAACCAAGATGTCGTCCAGGTACACCACCACGCAGGAATACAGGAGATCTCGGAAGGTGCCGTTAACTAGCTCCTGGAAGACGGCTGGAGCATTACAGAGACCGAAGGGCATCACACGGTATTCGTAGTGACCATCCCGGGTGTGTAATGCCATCTTCCACTCGTCTCCCTGGCAAATCCGGACCAGATTGTACGCCCCCCCGAAGATCGAGCTTGGTGAAGATCTTTGCGCCTTTTAGGTGTCAAACAACTCCGAGATGAGAGGCAGGGGGTACTTATTTTTGATGGTAATCTGGTTTAGACCCCTATAGTCAATACAAGGATGAAGCGAGCCGTCTTTCTTCGTGACGAAGAAGAATCCTGCTCTAGCTGGAGAGGTGGATTTCCAGATAAATCCCCTAGCAAGATTCTCCTCAATGTACTCGGACATAGCACGGGTCTCGGCCAAGGACAAGGGGTAGATTCGACCACGAAGAGGTGAAGCACCAGGTATTAGGTCGATGGGGCAATCATACGGCCTATGAGGTGGTAGTGTCTCAGCCTTTTTGTCAAAGAAGTCTACATAGGACCAGTAGGGTGCCGGCAGACCAGGTAGGTTAGCCGGCGTAGACGGGGGTCGAGCAGGACGAACCGGGAACAGACAGGATTCATGGCATTCCTGCCTCCAACAGAGCACTTCACCAGATCTCCAATTCAGGACGGGCTCATATCTCTGTAACCAAGGCAGACCAAGCAAGAGGGGATGAGAGAGACCGGACAGCACATGAAAGGAGATCTTCTTCAAGTGCAGCATTCCCACCTGAAGAGTTACAGGCTCAGTGACCAGAAAGATGGTTTCTGGAAGAAGCTTCCCATCCACCGAGGAAACTGCCAAAGGTTCAGCCAGACATATGGTAGGAATCTGATAACGCTCCACAACAGCCTGTTGAATGAGATTCCCTGCGGCTCCGGAATCCAGAAAGGTAGTCTCGAAGAAGCGGGTCTCACCACTGGTGACAGAAACGGACAGAGTCAAGGACGGAGAGGAAGAACTCTTGCCTAGGACGACCTATCCGAGCGGTCCTAGACACTGGAGTTTCCCGGTCTCTCCGGGCTGGAACGGATTAGATGCTCTATACTGCCACAGTAGAAGCAACTCCCCTTGGCACGGCGTGTCTCCTGGCGAGACTTGACCATCTTCGCTTAGTCAATTTGCATTGGCTCTGGAAAAGACACCCGGGGGAATGCTGGTTACGAGACCGGCCTTTGGAAGGTTGGAGCGAGACGCGGAGGTCTTCTCTCCCGAGTCGTCTCCTTAGCACGTTCCAGAAAGCGGATGTCGATCCGGGTAGCTAAAGACACCAGGTCGTCCAGGGTGGAAGGTATGTCTCGGCCGGCTAGCTCATCCTTGATCCGTCCAGAAAGGCCCTCCCAAAAGGTGGACACCAGTGCCTCATTATTCCAGGCCAGTTCAGATGCGAGGGTGCGGAAACGCACGGCATACCATCCCACAGAGACTCCCTTGACGGAGTCAAAGAAGAGTGGAGGCAGTAGAAGATCTTCGTCCAGGTTCATCGAAAACCTTCCGGAAAGCCGTGAGGAAGGCCTGGAGATCAGACACCAGAGGATCCCCTCTCTCCCACAGAGGGTTAAGCCACACCAATGCCTCTCCGGTGAGGTGAGACATGATGAATGCCACCTTGGCTCGGTCGGAGATGAACTGGTGTGCCAGAAGTTCAAAGTGCAGCGTGCACTGATTTATGAAGCCCCGACATAGGACAGGGTCACCATCGAAACGTGGAGGCGCAGAAAGCCGGGGTCCAAAGCCGGGTGCCACAGCGCCACAGGGTTGAGGTGCCGCCAGAGTGGGTACCGCCGGAGTGGGTGCCGCTCGATTAGAGACGGACACCGTTGGAGTAGACAGCGTGTCCAGGCGGGAGTTGACTGTCCGCAGATAGGACAGGATAGTCTCCTGTTGGGATCTCTGACGAGAGACCCCCTGGTACAAGTCAGAGAGCGAAGGAGCCTGGGAGCCACTGGATTCCATGGCCTGTGCAAACTGTTATGGATCCGGGTGGTGGAACCTCTGTGCTTTGATGCAAGGAGGGACCAGAGGGGCGTAACTAAGTGCCTACTCGGACCGACCCAGGTCACACGGCGGCTTAGTCGACTCCGTGAACCAAGGAGGGACCGGGCAGGGGAACCAGGTGCCACTCTGGGACCGACCTTGTGAGAGAGCAGGTGACTCCCACGGGTCAGATGACAGGAACTGACTGGTACAGCGGATGAGCATGGCAGGTAGGCTGGCAGGTTATCCAGGTAGACAAGTAGACGGGTACGCCAGGTAACTTGGCAGGTGCTCCGGGTAGGCAGGCAGGCGGGCACGGCAGGTAATCTTTCAGGTGCTCCGGCTAGGCAGGCTGGTGGGCACGGCCGGTAACTGGCAGGTGCTCCGGGTAAGGAGGCTGGCGGGCTCAGTAGGTAGGAATACTGGTGGGCACGGCTGATAGACAGACTGGCAGGCAGGACTGTTAGACAGACTGGCGGGCAAGGAACCTGAGGGCTGAGGAGAGTGTTAGCACACAAACAACAACCTTGCACAGGCACCTCCATTTTGGAGGAGGTGCTCAATATAGGGGCAGTCCTCCGGCCATTGGCCGGGGACTCTTTAGGATGGCGCGCGCGGCCCCTTTAAGAGGGATGGAGCACGCGCGCGCCCTAAGCACAGTGCCCGGGAAGGTGCATGCCTTAGCAGCAGGAGGACAGGAAGACCCCGGACCGGGACCGCGGCGGTGAGGGGAACGGCATCTCTGCCCGGCAGGAGGCAGAGACACCGATGCTACACACTTGATAATTGCACTTAAACATACTGGCTGATGACCGGAACATGCAGCTTTATATGAAAATCCCTTTTTATTATAATTGCTGGACCTGAAATAAGCACTTTTCACCTATTGTGTCCCCCTATTTCCTTGTAGATTGTAAGCTTGCAAGCAGGGCCCTCACTCCTACTGTAATTGTTTAAACTGTCTTACCTTGTATTGAATTTATTGTCTGAATATGTCACCACTTAATTGTAAAGTGCTGCAGAATATGTTGGCGCTATATAAATAAAATTATTATTCAACCCCAAAACTATTACCTGCTTGCCATCCAGGGCAAGCGAGAAGAGCCGAAGCTAAGCGCTAGAATTGGTGCATCCAATGGATACGCCACTTCTGGGGCGGTTGAGGGCTGATGTTATTAGTCTGGGAAGGGGCCAATATCCATGGTCCCTTCCCAGCCTATTAATATCAGCCCTCAGCTGTCTGTTTAGCTTTTGCTGGTTATTAAAAATAGGGAGGGCCCCCCATCGTTTTTCTGAAGTGTCCCCCTTTTTTAATAACCATTGAAGGCCACGCAGACAGCTGTGAGCTGATATTAATAGGCTGGGAGCCTTTATGGATATTGGCCCCTTCCCAGAATAATAACAGCAGCTCCCATCTGTCTGGTTTCCCTCAGCTGGTTAATAAAAATAACGGGGACCCAACGCCATTTTTTTTATTTAATGCGCAGACTACAACTGTCATCAGCGTTGCCTGGTCTTGCTGATCACAGGGAGACCAAGCGAGGATGATGAGAGTTGTAGTCAGCACCCGACGTCTGGGAACAGCGCTAACTGTATGGCTTTACAGCTGCTGGTACGTGTCACACGGATGTCATCAGTGTGCACGTGTGCGGGACGCATTGCCGACCTTCCTGCCCGAAAAAACGGACATGTCTACGTGTTTTGCACACTGACATGTGCGCAGACCCACAGATTTGAATGGGTCTATGTGTGTAAGTGTCTCCAGTACGTGTGGTAACTGTCACCACACATACTGGAGACATTGATGTGTGAATGGGGCCTAAGTTTGGGTGTGTTCACATTGATTTTTGGAGAAGAAACTCTCAAATTCCTTTTCAAATACTAAAAACTTGGTTCTGCAGATGTGTTCATGTAAATACCTGTCACGCAAGATGTGGGAAAGACTTAGTGCAACACAAAGGGAGCCCAGACTCTAGGGAAAGGGGGGCGTGGAGACCTTCTAGGCCGGTCTAGAGTCACATACAAAAACGTCCAAACTTGGGTTTGAACAAATAGTCTAAATAGACAACCAAACTCAAGAACAAATCTCATCCAAAAGGACGGTTTCAAAAATGGGTAGTGAAACAGAGTCACATACGAGCATCCATACAATATTGGTCTAGTGTCACCCTGTCTCCCCTAACGATCCTATATTGGCTCTTCACCAATCGCCGCACACGTGCCTCACCCTGTCTTTCCCTGGCGTATGGCTAAGGCTAGGGAAGGGAGAAGATGAGCACTAGTCGATCTCCACTTATCTCTATAGACTACAAGGGTAGACAAACAGGGGGGAATTGCGCACACGGCCTCAAGCTCCAGAGAGGACTGTTATTATGACCCCGAAGTCGATCGCAGCATTCCTGGGGCAAGGTGGGAGGTAAGCGCCAGTACTCACCTCCTCGCCGGCCTCCAGCGATGTCTGCGGCGGCTCCCGGATGTAGTCATGATGACCCGATGTCGTCATGACAACATCCGGGTCACCAGGAAGCAGGTGCATGACCAAAGTAATGTCTCCGCTGTGTGCAGCGCTGACAGGCTGCATGGCATAGGGAGCTGCTGCTCTCTATGCTATACAGCCGATCAGGCGGTAAAAAGTGAAAGTCCCATAGTGGGGCAATGTGTAAAAGCAAAAAAAAAAAGCTAGAAAAGTGAAAAAAAAAAAAAATGAAAAAATATAAAAAAAAATGAAAAAATAATCCCCAAAAAATAAAAATATATTGTACCCATAATATTAATTTATTATGAAAAAAAATAAAATAAACCAATAAAAGTACACATATTTAGTATGTGTCCGGAACGACCTGACCTATAAAACTGTCCCACTAGTTAACCCCTTTAGTGAACACGGTAAAAAAATAAAATAAAAAACGAAGCAAAAAACAATGCTTTATCATCATACCGCCAAGCAAAAAATGAAATAACACGCGATCAAAAAGACGAATGTAAATAAAAATGGTACAGCTGAAAATGTCATCTTGTCCCGCAAAAAACAAGCCACCATACAGCTCCATCATCCGAAAAATTTAAAAGTTATAGCTCTCAAAATAAATCGATACAAAAAATTTTTTTTTTCTAGAAAATAGTTTTTATTGTGTAAAAACGCCAAAACATAAAAAAAAGATATAAATGTGGTACCGCTGTAAACGTACTGACCCGAAGAATAACGCTACCTTATCAATTTTACCACACGCGGAACGGCTTAAAAAAAAAAAAAAAAACAATTCCTGAATTGTTGGGTTTTGTTTATTCTGCCTCCCCCCGTCCCCCTGTGCCTCCAACACCTCACCCTCCAGTTCAGGATAAAGTGCCGAAATGACTACCCCTTTTTTGTAATATCGGGGCAGGGTTCTCATGGTCACTACCACCAGGGAAGCTCCGGGACAAGGCATCAGCCTTGACATTTTTGACCTCTGGACAAAAAGTGACAACAAAATTGAACCTAGTAAAAAACAGAGACCATCTGGCTTGCCTAGGGTTGAGACGTTTAGCTGACTGGAGATATGAACAGTTCTTATGGTCAGTAATAACAGTAATAGGATGGACAGCCCCCTCCAACCAATGTCGCCATTCCTCAAATGCCAAATTTGATCGCCAAAAGTTCCCTATTACCCACGTCATAATTTCTCTCAGCTGAAGACAATTTTTTAAAAAAGAAGGTGCATGGACACCATTTACCAGGGGACGAACCCTGAGACAACACAGCCCCAACCCCAAAATTCGACGCATCGGGTTGACTGAGTATAGGTGTAGTGGCAAAATTATTCTTTAAGGAAGAAAAAACCTGGAGGGAAGCATCCGACCATTTGGAAAAATCAAACCCCTTCTTAGTCATGTCAGTAAGGGGTTTCACTATAAAAGAGTAATTTTGGATGAATTTCCGGTAAACATTAGTAAAGCCCAAAAAACGTTGTAGAGCCTTCGGGTTCTCGGGAGGTTCCCAGTCAAGGACTGCACGGATCTTCTCCGGATCCACCCGAAAACCCAAAGATGACAACAAATACCTCAAAAACTGCACCTTCTGAACAGCGAAAACACATTTTTCTAGTTTGGCATAAAGTTTGTTATCCCTTAATATCTGGAGCACCGGCCTAACATGCCCCCGATGAGTCTCAAAATCAGGTGAGTAAACCAAAATATCATCCAGATAAACCACCACAAACCTCACCACCCAATGATGGAAAATGGAATTTATGAAATGCTGGAATACTGCAGGTGCATTGGTCAAACCAAAAGGCAGGGGCGTACATAGGAATCATGGGGCCCCATAGCAGAAGCTCTAATTGGGCCCCCCCCCCACTCCCCCTTCCCAAAAAAAAAAAATTTGTCGGGGTCACCAAAGATCAGATCTCACAACTTTCCATCCTTTACATAGTAATTTTCCTCCTGCTGAAGTTCTAGATCTCTCTTTCATTGCCCCATAAAGTGTGATGCCAATAAAAGGGCCCCCCAAACACAGTATGATACCCCCTTGGTGAATTCCTCCACATACGCAGTATAATGACCCTACTGTACCCCACCTCAACTCCCAGGGCAAAGTATGCTGACCCCAACACAGTATGATCCCCCAACTGTGAGCCCCTAGAGCTAGAGAGGATGGTACATAATAAGGGAGGGTGTTATACATAATAAAAGAGGAAACTATATAACTAAGGATGGCGCTATACATAATAAGTGAGTACACTATATACTAAGGGACTGTGCTATACATAATAAGGCTACATTCCTGCATCTGTGTGCAGTGTCGGTGTGCTGCCCTATTTTACCGACGCATTGAGCATGTCCTATTCTAATCCTCAAAATCGGATCAGAACAGGACATTCTCTGACCCTCACAGATCTCATTCTTAGATCCGTGATTTTCATGGATGTATGAATGGATCTATAAAACTGTACGAGTCCGTAGACCATCCGATACAAAAATCTGGTCTAAGAATGTGGCCTAAGGGATTTTACAGATAACATTATCACTCCAAGTCACACAGTGCAGATACAGAATAATATTTACATCCAGGCACTTACTGCTGACGTGTCATATGATCAGAGTCAGTTTCTGCTACTTCTTCTCCATCTGGTCAGACCTTCATGTCGACATCTCCCAGCCACGACTCATCTTGTCACGATGATCTCCAGCCTAGAAAATAAGAAGGTCACATATTGTATGCATACATGTGTCTCCCCCGCTCTGCACCCCTGAATACTGATATGTACCCCCAGGGGCGGACACAGACTGTAGTGGGCCCCTGTGCAAGAAATTTTGGGGGGCCCCCCTGCCCTTCATAAGGCAACAAAGTTATGTAAACATAACCCCCCATGTGCATCTCTCACCCCCCCATGTGCAGCTCTCATCCCACCCATGTGCAGCTCTCACCCCCCGTGCATCTCTCATCCCCCCCATGTGCATCTCTCATCCCCCCCATGTGCATCTCTCACCCCCCCATGTGCATCTCTCACCCCCCCATGTGCATCTCTCACCCCCCCATGTGTATCTCTCACCCCCCCATGTGCATCTCTCACCCCCCCATGTGCATCTCTCATCCCCCCCGTGCATCTCTGATTCCCCCCACTCCTAGTTAATTAATTGTATTTAAAAAAAATAAAACTTGTTATACTTACCCCCATGCAATCCCTGCAGAATCCTGGCGCTCGTCCACGTCGCTGCCACCAGGTTCTCCTGACGTTCGGCCATGTGACGGCGCCACATACATAGCCATCAGCTTTTGTTTTGGCCAAAAGATTTTTAAAGCCGCCACCACGATAAGGTAGACTCTTCTGGGCGGGCCCTACTCTAACCTATTAAAATTTTCTTAAAATATCCAATACTCTTTTTAGATATATTTTTATTTAGCTTTCTTTAAGGGAATGTGTCATATACATTTTTTTTTTAAATGACCAATAATACCACATACAGGGAATACCGCCACACCATGACCAGACCACATATTACCACAACATAGTGACCGAATAATACCACACAGAAGGGAGAAAAACTGCCACACCATGACCAGACCACATATTACCACTACATTACTAATATTACCACCACATTACTAATATTACCATAAGTGTCATTATACACGGGAGCTCTATACATGGTATGTATAACGTAAGTGTCCAGGTAATCTAGTGATCACCAGTGAAATTATACACAGGAGCTCTGTATATAGTGTCAGTGTACAGGTAATACAGTGACATTATACACAGGAGCTCTGTATATAGTGTACAGGTAATACAGTGATCATCAGTGACATTATACACAGGAGCTCTGTATATAGTGTCAGTGTACAGGTAATACAGGGATCACCAGTGACATTATACACAGGAGCTCTGTATATAGTGTCAGTGTACAGGTAATACAGTGACATTATACACAGGAGCTCTGTATATAGTGTACAGGTAATACAGTGATCATCAGTGACATTATACACAGGAGCTCTGTATATAGTGTCAGTGTACAGGTAATACAGGGATCACCAGTGACATTATACACAGGAGCTCTGTATATAGTGTCAGTGTACAGGTAATACAGTGATCACCAGTGAAATTATACACAGGAGCTCTGTATATAGTGTCAGTGTACAGGTAATACAGTGATCACCAGTGACATTATACACAGGAGCTCTGTATATAGTGTCAGTGTACAGGTAATACAGTGATCACCAGTGACATTATACACAGTGTACATGTAATAGACTGACTCACCGGTGACGTCTCTAGGTGAAGTCCTTCATCTTCGCTTTTCTCCTTCATCCAGCACAGACCGCCATCACGTCTTCCAGCCAGGACTCGTCTCTGCATAAAATAACACAGTTATCTAGAGCACATTCCCCAACTTCTACATTACGCAGCTGAATACAGACGTGCATCCACCATCAATATATGGTTAGTTATTAGGCAACCTACCATTCCAAATATAAATTGTAATCCACCACTGTGCCCCCATTAACTGTAAATAGGCACTTAATATATAATTTAATTAGAACCTCTACTCTTTCCGCCAATTTGTTACCAGTCACACTCCTGCATCCGCAACGCCCCCTACTCTATACTTCCTGCTCCCCGCATTCAATATTTACATGCACCCCCTGCCCCAATTCATTATATCATGTCCGTGCTCTCCCCACCCCATCATCATTTATCATTTACTCTCCCCCACCCCACATTCGTTATGTGCAGCTCATTATCCCCCTACTCCCAATTCCCCCATGTGCAGCTCTCAAACCCCCCATGTGCAGCTCTCATCCCCCTCCATGTGCCCCTCTCTCACCCCCTCCCCCCCACATGTGCCCCTCTCTCATCCCCCTCCCCCACATGTGCCCCTCTCTCATCCCCCTCCCCCACATGTGCCCCTCTCTCATCCCCCTCCACCACATGTGCACCTCTCTCATCTCCCCCCACATATGTGCATCTCCCATCTCCCCCCCACACATGTGCATCTCCCATCTCCCCCACACATGTGCATCTCCCATCTCCCCCCCCCCACACACGTGCATCTCCCATCTCCCCCCCCACACACATGTGCATCTCCCATCCCCCCCCACACACATGTGCATCTCCCATCCCCCCCACACACACATGTGCATCTCCCATCTCCCCCCCCTACACACATGTGCATCTCCCATCTCCCCCCCCCACACACATGTGCATCTCCCATCTCCCCCCCCACATACATGTGCATCTCCCATCTCCCCCCCCACACACATGTGCATCTCCCATCTCCCCCCCACACACGTGCATCTCCCATCTCCCCCCCCCACACACATGTGCATCTCCCATCTCCCCCCCCCCACACACATGTGCATCTCCCATCTCCCCCCACACACACACACACATGTGCATCTCCCATCTCCCCCCCCCACACACATGTGCATCTCCCATCTCCCCCCCCACACACACACATGTGCATCTCCCATCTCCCCCCCCACACACACATACACACACACACACACATGTGCTTCTCCCATCTCTCCACTCCTAGTTAATTGTATTTTAAAAAAAATAAAACTTGTTATACTTACCCCCATGCGATCCCTGCAGAATCCTGGCGCTCGTCCAAATCGCTGACAGCAGGTTCTCCTGACTTCCGGCCATGTGACGGCACCGTCACATGACCGGAAGTCAGGGGAATCATGAAGGCGCTGCTGCAACAGCGCAGCTCAGCGCTGGAATGTCCCGGACCCGGCGCATAGCATGGGGCCGGGGGCCCCATGAGGAGAGAGACGCACAAGAGGGGGGCCCCCGAGGGGGCCCCTACCGGCCGGGCCCCATACTGGAGTCAGGGCAGTCATGCCCTGATGGCGGCCCTGCTGGAGGCTGGAGGGGCCCCCTCTCCCTCGGGGCCCCCATTCAATGAACCGGCTGCACGGGCGGTAGTTCCGCCCCTGTGTACCCCCTCCATTAATATACTATTAGCCTCTTAGTAATCAAAATATAAAGTGATAAGCAGCACTGTGCCCCCCATTAACTATAATCTCCACCAGCCAATAATATAAATTATTCAGTGTCTGTGACTCTCCCCAATTAACTGTAAGGCTATGTGCACACGGAAAACATACAAGGCTTCACAGTACAAGCAAAGTGAAACCCCCATAATTGCTCTCTCCCAGCACCCGCATGATTGCTCTCTCCCAGCACCCCCATGATTGCTCTCTCTAAGCACCCCCATCACTACTCTCTCCCAGCACCCCCGTCATTGCTCTGTCGCAGCACCCCCGTCATTGCTCTCCGCATCCCCACCATCCTCATCATTGCTCTGTCCCACCACCTCCATCATTGCTCTGTCCCAGCACCTCCATCATTGCTCTCTCACAGCCCCCCATCATTGCTCTGTCCCAGCACCTCCATCATTGCTCTCTCTCAGCACCCCTATAATTGCTCTCTCCCAGCACCCCCATCATTGCTCTCACCCAGCACCCCATCATTGCTCTGTCCCATCACCCCCGTCATTGCTCTGTCCCAGCACCCCATCATTGCTCTCTCCCAGCACCCCCGTCATTGCTCTCTCCCAGCACCCCCATCATTGCTCTGTCCCATCACCCCCGTCATTACTCTGTCCCAGCACCCCATCATTGCTCTGTCCCAGCACCTCCATCATTGCTCTCTCACAGCCCCCGCATCATTGCTCTGTCCCAGCACCTCCATCATTGCTCTCTCCCAGCACCCCCATTATTGCTCTCTCCCAGCACCCCCATTATTGCTCTCTCCCAGCACCCCCATTATTGCTCTCTCCCAGCAACCCCATCATTGCTCTGTCCCAGCACCTCCATCATTGCTCTCTCCCACCACCCCCATTATTGCTCTCTCCCAGCACCCCCATCATTGCTCTCTCCCAGCAACACGTCATTGCTCTCCCCTTCCCCACCATCCCCATCATTGCTCTCTATAGCCCCATCAGCCCCATTATTGCTCTTCCCAGCCCCATCACTCCTCTCCCCAGCCCCATCAGCCCCATTATTGCTCTTCCCAGCCCCATCATTCCTCTCCCCAGCCCCATTATTGCTCTCCCCAGCCCCACCATCCCACAATTGCTCTCCCCCCACCTCCCCTCCCCAGCGTTTCAGTAAAAAAAAACAACAACTTACCTCAGCTCGCTCCCCTGCAGCATTCTCCTGGTTGCCGGCAGCTTTCTTCCTGACCCAGGCGCGCGCAGCATGATGACGTCATCAAGCTGCGCGCGCCTGGGTCAGGGAGGAAGCAGAGGACGAACCCTCCAGCTCAGCTGCTATTCTCCTCCTGACAGCAGCGGAGCTGCAGGGATCGCTCCTTGACCGCCGCATGCAGGGAGCAGCTGCACCTTGCGGGCCCCTTGGTGCAGCTGCATGGTGGGGACCCGGCGCAGCTGCACAGACGGCAGTATGTCCACCCCTGGACTACTATGGGGCCCCCCTGGCTCACGGGCCCCATAGCAGTCGCGTGGTCTGCCGCCATTGGCGGTACGCCACTGCCAAAAGGCATAACCAGACTCTCAAATGTCCTTCTGGGGTATTGAGCGCTGTTTTCCATTCGTCCCCTTCTCTGATTCTAACCAGGTTGTAGGGTCCCCTTAAATCCAACTTGGAGAATACCTTAGCTCCTACAACATGGCTGAACAAATCAGGAATCAGAGGAAGAGGGTATGGATCACAGATGGTAATTTGATTTAATTACCGGAAATCTAAACAGGAACATAGACCGCCATCTTTTTTCTTCACAAAGAAGAACCCTGCCACGACGGACGAAGATGAGGGTCTGATATGTCCATTCTCCAGACTTTCCGCATTGAAATCCTTCATGGCTTGTCTCTCAGGGCCAGAAAGGTTATACAGTCTCGACTTTGGTAGTTTAGCTCCGGTGGTCAGGTTAATAGGACAGTCATAAGCATGATGAGGAGGCAAATCCTGACACCCCCTCTCAGAAAAAACATCCTCAAAACCAGACAGAAAAGGAGGTAATATTTCTGTCTAAACAGTTCTCATGGCAGTAATCTCCCCATTCAATAATCTCCCCGGTTTGCCAATCCACCAACGGATTATGTTTAACAAGCCAAGGGATATCAAAGACAATCGGTGTGGGAAGATTGTCCAGAACACAGCAAGGGATTATTTCACAATGAACTGACCCCACCCTCAGTTTTACATTATGTACAATCTGAGTAAATGCTTTTTGTGCAAGTGGCGCCGAGTCGATGGCAAAAATGGAAATAGGTTTATCTAAAGTACAGCAAGCAAGACCATGAGTTTTCACAAACTCAGCATCCACCATGCTTGCTCCGGCTCCACTGTCAACAAACACAGAAATTTTCTTGGTTTTGCTCTCTAGCACCACCTCTGCTGTCAGGACAAAGCGGGAACTGAAGTTTGGCCGCAAATGCACCCCTTGTTTATCCAACTCCAGACTACCAAGAGTTAATCGAGTCTCCTTTTGCTTAGGAATTGAAGGACCGGTCCCAGCAAAATGTCCCTTTTTCCCACAAAAAAAAACATATGCCATTTTTCTTGCGAATCTCCAGGGAGATGTATGATGCAGAGACAACCCCCAACTGCATGGGTTCCTCCACCTCCCCCAGTACTGATTCACCCCCAGATCGCTCCCCTGGCAGAGGTACACAACCCCGAGAAGAAGAACCCGGAGAAGGTGGTCTGACCCGTCTATCCCGAAGGCGTCTATCAAGACGTATGGTCAAAGACATGGCAGCATCCAAGGACTGAGGGGTTTCATATACAGCCAAGGCATCTTCTGTGAAGGCAACGTAACCTAGAATCAGCCAAGGCGACTCGGTCCGGGTCATCATAGATGAGGGCCAGAGCCCCGAAAAACTCCTCCACAGACTGGAGTCAAACCGAGTCCGCCGGTAAAGAAAACGCCCACAACTGAGGATCTCCCTGCAGTAGAGAGATCACAATTCCAACCCGTTGCTCCTCATTTCCGGAGGAATAGGGACAAAGTTTAAAATACAATTTGCAGGCCTCCTTGAATACAAAAAAAGTTGTCCCTACTCCAGAAAACCTGTCCAGGAGGGCAACCTTGGGTTCATGCTGGACAGGCCTACCTGCAGAAACCCCCATATTGGCGACCTGTAGCCGCTGATGCTGCTGCTGTTCCTCACCACGGAGGTCATTCACCTCCAGAGACAGCCTATGCAGCCGCTCTGCAAGTTCTGCAACTGAAACCATACCAAAGGAGAATGAAAAGAAAAAAGGTCCACGCCCAAAAACACACAGAGAAAAGAACAAAACAAAATGTCAGTTTTTTGTTTTTCCTTTTCAAAAAGTGCTCGGCCGGCGATAATGTCATGCCAGGTGTGGGAAAGATTTAGTGCAACACAGAGGGAAGAGGGAAAGGGATCCCAGACACTAGGGAAGGGGGGAGTGGAGACCTCCTAGTCTGATCTAGCATCACCCTGTCTCAACTACCGTCCCTATATTGGCTCTTCACCGATCGCTACATGCGTGCCTCGCCCTGACTTTCCCTGCCGTATGGCTAAGGCTAGGGAAGGAAGGAGATGAGCACTAGTCGATCTCCACTAAACTCTATAGACAACAAGAGTAGACAAACAGGGGGGATTTGCTTAGCTTTAGTCGACTCCAAACAAATGCGCACCCGGGCTCAAGCTCCAGAGAGGATGAAGTACTGCTCTTGCTAAAGCCTCACAAGTAGTAATGAATATTGCCGGCACCTCCCTCTCAGACACACCACGTATTTATACCCCCAGGCCAGGGAGCTAATTAGCCAGAGGGAGGTAGCTGCTGGGTCCTAGAGACAGTCAGCCTCTAAGAAGATGTCTGTAATGCCAAACGTAGAGATCTCCTGCAACCATCTGCAGGGCGACTGTCTGTCACCTCTGACACACCCGAGACAGGAAGACAAACAGGGGGAAATTGCTTAGCTTTAGATGACTCCAGACAAATGCACACACGTCCTCAAGCTCCAGAGAGGAAGTAGTACTACTCTTGCTAAAGCCGTCACAAGGCGTAATGAATATCACCGGCACCTCCCTCTGGAACACAGCAGGTATTTATACACCCAGGCCAGGGTGTTAATTAGCCAGAGGAAGGTAGCCGCTGCGTCCTAGAGACAGCCTCTAAGAAGGTGTCTGTAATGCCAAACGTAGAGCTCTCCTGCAACCAACTGCAGGCTGACTGTCTGTCACTTCTGACACACCTGTGACAATACTCCTTTAAATTTGTTTGCGGCCCTTCAGATTGGTTCCGTATGACAATGTGGCCCTTGGACCAAAAAATGTTGTGTATACCTGCCTTAGCTTATGTTTACATGGAGGGTTTTTTTAGTAGTAGGTTTCTTTTAAGCAGATCAGCTTTAAAATCCTTAAAAAAAGAAAACTTCCTATCCATTTCTATTGCTATTCATGTGAGGAGTTTTTTGTTTTTGTTTCCTGAATTTTTTTTTTTTAAATGAAACTCCTGTTGAGAAAAAAAAGTGCATATATGTCAATCCTTTTTTTTTTGGGTGGATCCTGATCCAAACTAGGCATTGTCAAAACAAAAAGTTGTAAAAAAAATGCTTTGAGAAAAAAAAGTCTTCCAAAAATCTTCTAAAACCCTTTCAGGAAAGTGAAAATTACCCAACAAAAAGTGTTTCCTGAAACTTCTACCACCTTCAGTTTTTTAACTTTTTCCCGCTTTTGAACACCTCAAAAACTTGGTGTACACATAGCTTGAAAGTGGTTGTCTCTAGCATTTAACGGGTTAAACAGCAGCTATCAAGGCTAGCTCTGGTCACTGCTGTTAGCAGCGGATACCAGCCGTGTAACACAGCTGGAACATGTATGTTAAAATCCTGGAAAACCACTGACATGCGAGGAGAATAGCTTTAGTAAGCAGGGACATTACATCTTTTCCTGTAGTTCAGGGATGTCAAACTCAAGCACACAGAGGGCAAAAATGAAAAACTTGGACAAAGTCGTGGGCCAACCAGTATATTGTATAATGGGCCCCACAAAGTCCTCCATACAGAATAATGGCCCCACATAGTCCTCCATACAGAATAATGGGCCACACATAGTCCTCTATACAGAATTATTGGGCCCCACATAGTCCTCCATACAGAATAATGGGCACCACATTGTCCTCCATACAGAATAATGGGCTCCACATAGTCCTCCATACAGTATAATGGGCCCCACATAGTCCTCCATACAGAATAATTGGCCCCACATAGTCCTCCATACTGAATAATGGGCCCCACATCTTCCTTCATACAGAATAATGGGCCCCACATAGTGCTCCATACAGAATAATGGGCCCCACATAGTCTTCCATACAGAATAATGGGCCCCACTTAGTCCTCCATACTGAATAATGGACACCACATAGTCCTCCATAAAGAATAATGGCCCCACATAGTCCTCCATACAGTATAATGGGCCCCACATAGTCCTCCATACAGTATAATGGGCCCCACATAGTCCTTCATACAGAATAATGGGTTTCACATAGTCTTTCATACAGTATAATGGGCCCCACTTAGTCTTCCATACAGAATATTGGCCCCACATACGGTTGGAGGTTCTGGTGTAGAGGGCCAAATATAACAACCCTGAGGGCCAGATTTGGCCCATGGGCCAGAGTTTGAAATGTATGCTATAGTTACAACATGAAGCTCCTGACCCCTAATGCAAACTTTGTAACAAGGTCCCCAACTACTATGTGCCAACTTTTTATTTGGCACAGGGCCTTTGCACTCGCTCAAGCACCAGGTCTATGGAGCAACTGCTACACCACATTAATTTTGCAGCACAGGCCTGAGAACATTCGTTAGATCACACGTCTCTGGAGTGGCGCTCGGCCCCGATCATCGTGTCTTTAAGCTAGGTTCTTCTGTCCTGTCCAATCCTTTCTCTGTGCTGCATCACAAATTACGTATTTAGTGGACACATGTTGAAAAGTTCTCTTAAAATCACCCCATGATCAGCTTCTGAAGAACAAATAAACTCCTGAACTTGCGGATGTCTGGGGAACAAAGGCCTGGCATCACTTGTGTTTTGAGATTTTAAAAAAGTGTTTGTGATGCAAATGGTCCCTATGAGTCCGTTCCAAGACGTTTCCCCAGGAAACAGACAAACTTTATAGCTGTCGTCAGGACGAAGCTGTGCACAAAAAAACTAGTCAAGTGTGCAACAAATGTGCTAACTAAATGAAGGAACATTCATAGACGATGTAAAGTTTGGTAGTTTTTATTAAAGGAAACCTGTCATGTATAGAAACGCTATTTACCTGCTGATAGAGGGTTCATTTGCAGGTAATGTTAAAATTACACCTGCCCTCCTTTACTGGAGCAGCAGCTACAGGGAGAAAATGAACTTTTTATCCTCTTTGCAGCCACTCGCTGTCAGTCATAAGGGCGGTGCAGGGAGCGGTTACAGTCACTGTCCACTGTACGGCGAGCGTGCTGTAATCACTCCCCGACACATTGATTGATAGCTTCCCCTGCACAGATAGGCTGAAGAACAGGCTGTCAATCAAAGTGGTGGGGAGTGATGACAGCGTGCTCACTGTATACTGAGCTATGGCTTTTACAGCCCCCTGCACCGCCCCAATGACTGTCAGCAAGTGGCTACAAGGAGGATAGAATTTCATCTTCTCCCTGCAGCTGCCGCTCCAGTGATGTGGGCAGGTGTGATTTTAATACCATTTACCTGCAGATTAACCCTATATCTGTAGGTAAAAGTGTTTCTGAACATGACAGAAATCCCATCTATCTTGTTCAGTTTGAAACCTCCACCACCCTTAGTACATAATGTCTAGCATTATAGCTGTACTCGGCCGTCTTTGTCAGTCCTATAGACAATGAATGGAGTGGCAGTGCCCGTGCATGACTGACGTTTGATTCAGACAGGACCCCCATTATTGTGAAAAGTGTGGGGACCTGTGACTCAGATCAAAATTGGACATGTCTCTGTGATTTTATGTAGACCACTCGGCTTACTGCCTTGTTTCTCTATTTCGCCATCAGTGCAGTGATGTGACCTCATTGTACTGCTGGCACCGATCAGGAGGATGGATGGAAGACAGCACCGCGCAGGATCGTTCTTTGGGGCGTGAGTGTGTTTTTTCTTTCTTTTATTCAGGGGGCACAGTGGAGGCTAATATTATTTTTAGGTGACAAGGTGGTCCTAATGTTATATTCAGGGGCAACGTAATGGTTAATAAAATATTCCGGGGGCACAGTGGTGGTTAATGATATGTTCATGGGGCACAGTGGTCGCTAGTGATATACTCAGGGGGCACAGTTCTGGCTAATATATTCAAGGGGCAGAGTTTTGGCTAATGATATACCCAAGGGGCACTGTGTTGATTAATTCAGGGAGCACAGTTGCGGCTACATTTATATTCAGGGGGCATATTGGCTAGTTATATATTCATAGAATACACAGTGAGAAATTGTTTATTTAGGGAAAACATACATAGTTAAAATGTGACATTGTTATTTTCATGGGTACAATATAGGGATATGCTGCAAAAGCGAGAAACCAAAGTCATCTGGGTGGTAACCTGTGCAGAAACAAGTCATAGCTGGGAGAAGCTGCCGTGATTGTCAGAAGCTGGTGGAGAAGAAATAAAAGAGAATGGCTCCAGAGTAGATGTCACCTGAAAAGAACTGATAAATTAAAAATTATTTTTCTACCTCATGCTAACTGACCAGATTGTACACTCAGATGTTCCCCCCCCCCGTGTATAGTGTTACCCCTTGATACATTGTGTCCTCCCTTATTATGTATAGCATTGTCCTTTATTACATACAATCCCCTCTCATGTTTTTTATAGCTCCATCCCATATTACAAAGTGACCTTTCTTTAGGTATAGTACCATTCTTTTATTACATAGTGTCTGTGATTACTGTGCATATCATTATACTTTATTACAGTGGCATTTCTTATAATATTTTATAGTGACTGTATGTACATACGTGTCAGGGGTTTAAAGTGTGTAATATATTAATTTTGGGGTGTTATGGATGGAGTTATATATACTGTTTGTGAGTGAAACAACTTAGGACAGGGATGTCATACTGAAACACACCGAAGAGGAAAGGTCTGGTCAGCTCACCCATTGCATTGCAATGACTAAAGACCCTATGGTCTGAAACACGTCTGCCTTAATATTCTCTCCCTTGCTTCCTCCTGGGGTTGTGACTAATATGCTTTGGTTTATATACTTTTTAATATTTTTGGAATAAAAACTGCTGATTTTATGGATTTCTGAGGCTGGATCTTCTCTGCTATTGAAATACACAGAGGGCCAAAATGTAAAGCTTGGACATAGTCGCGGGCCAACCTTGATATTTATTAAAAAATGTCTACAATTGAGGAAGTTATTCTTTATCATCAAATACAATGATGAACCTTTTCATATGGAAACAAACTTAAAAGGGTTGTCCCACGAACAAAGTACATTTTAATTAATAGATCGTAGAATAAAATATTGGAACAGTATACAGTACTGACCAAAAGTTTGGACACACCTTCTCATTTAAAGATTTTTCTGTATTTTCATGACTATGAAAATTGTACGTTCACACTGAAGGAGAATGCCAAGAGTGTGCAAAGCAGTCATCAAAGCAAAAGGTGGCTACTTTGAAGAACCTAGAATATAAGACATATTTTCAGTTGTTTCACACTTTTTTGTTAAGTATATAATTCCACATGTGTTAATTCATAGTTTTGATGCCTTCAGTGTGAATGTACAATTTTCATAGTTATGAAAATACAGAAAAATCTTTAAATGAGAAGGTGTGTCCAAACTTTTGGTCTGTACTGTATGTTATGTAAGAGCAGTAAAAAAACAGATGGCCCAATAGTCTAATTTAAATATGTAATAACAAAGAATCAAAAACTTTGAATAATGCAGGTAGTTAAGTATGATGCCAATAAAGGTGCCTCCAAACACAGTATGATACCCCCCCAGTGAATTCCTACATAGAACCCCCCACACGCACAGTATGATGACCCTACTGTACCCATCCTTGACCCTTGTGGCAAAGTATGGTGACCCCATCACACTATGATTCCCTAACTGCAATCCCCACACAGCCCTCCAAACTTTATAATGGATCCCGCATAGTTATCCATACAGTTTTATGGGTCCCATATAGTGCTCCATACAGTATAATGGCCCCACATAGTCCTCCATACAGTATAATGGCCCCACATAGTCCTCCATACAGTATAATGGCCCCACATAGTCCTCCATACAGTATAATGGCCCCATATAGTCCTCCATACAGTATAATGGCCCCATATAGTCCTCCATACAGTATAATGCTGCTGCCAGGGAGACAGAGCCCACTACTAAGTTTGCAATGGTCCCATAGAACTCCAGTTATAACACATCTGACAGTCACCCTGAGACCAAAAAAACGTTGTGCATCTGTACTATAAGGTAAATGGCATTAACCATAAGGTCTGTTGTCATGAATAGATGATTTGCTTAATAGTAAAGCTCAATGTCATCAGTACTTTATATCGTGGACTTGGTGCACAATAAATCCCCTATATGGTCTGGTGTCTAGAAGTCATACGGATTCACTAACTGGTTGTAATACATATTACATGTAATAAGTGTCGGACTGGGGTGCCAAGGGCCCACCAGTGACCAACTCCAGGGCCCCACTTTTCAGCTAGATGCAAATGTGACATTATCCTAAAACACAAATTCATATAACAATGATCTGGGTAGATTGATAAATGAATAAGATGCTGCCTTTGTCTGTACATAGTGATTCAAGTGTATAGTGCCAAGTACTGCTCATATAAGAGGGTGGTGGCCCACCAGAGGATTCTCCTATTCTCCGGTGGGCCAGTCCAAGCCTGCATGTAATCACCCCACAAATGAGGGAAAATGCTATAGAAGTAGCATAGACTAAAACAAATGACAAACTATCAGCCCATAAGCCGGAGTGTACATCGTTACCTATATTCAGCTTATTACCAGGCCGGCTGCCATATGTCAAAAACTTAATTATACCGTTCATAAATTGTGCATGAAAGGTCTTTTCTTAGCAGGTTCCCGCTGTTATACTTCATGATCAATCAATTGTTTCACCTGACGTTTCAGTGGAAACCATTTGTCACAGAAAAAAAAATATATAATGGCAAATGGAAAAAAGATTAACTTGTCCTCTGCTGATTTACTAATTAAAGTGGTGCTGAAATGTGGTCTGCAGGGTACAATACCAGAGGCATAAATACAGCCGAGGTAACTAAAGACTGACAAGACTGCTGTTATAACACTAACCCTACTGTAATAAAGGACGTGTAAAAGAATTGTGACAATATTATGCATAATTTACATCCTATATATCCACCGAGCACCTTTGGGATTTATTGCATGATGGCACATTGCAGTGGCTTCTGGTGTGAATGGAATCTATAACAGATGTGAACAGAGACTAAAGCTGCCCATGAATATATGAATGTTTGATACGTGCGTTATCACTCACCATTACAGTCCAGCTTGTCTGTATTGATATTTCCATTGGATCTAATGGTCAGCAATCAACCGCTTCCCTGTTATAGGTGATGACCAGGTACCCCCCCCCCCTTTCCACTATTAGGATGAATGGGGGTCCCACTGGCAACCGATACCATAAACATTTTTCCAGGAGTAAACTTTCTAAAAGCTCATGTCTATTTCTGCAGCATTTTAATGTTTATATATAGATGTCCCCCTTCAGAAAAATGTATAATATTGTGTCCAGAGCTGCATTCACAATTCTGCTTTTTGCTATTGGAAATAACAAGCTTGTTGCCAGAATATTGCCAAAAACTTTGTTAATAATCATATAATACAACAGGACCAAGCTTGGCTTTCCATTAGTTATGAGGCCTGTGCCTATGGCTAACTCTGCGGGAAGAACAGCAAGTTCTCACTGTTGGATTACAGTTTATGAAATGGCTGTTGATGCTGGAATTTCCATTCTCTATATTGAAAGACTATACAATGATAAAAAGGAAATGTGTCACTAGAATTGTAAATTGTAAATCTTTTAAATTGTTATTATTTTTTTAAATGTGATGTGACCTTTTTATTGTATTTTTCAAAAGCGTACAATTTAATAATCTGATAATTCCCGTTATCTCACATGTAAGCTTTCCTGGATAGACTGGTACAGAATCATCAGAGGACGGGAATGCATTAATAACTCTATAGTAAGTGCTGTAAGGTGGTTGTTAGACACCTAGTGTTTGGAAGGTAAACTTGAAGTAATTCTTTAGTGCATGTTGGACTAAAAAGGGTTAATCGGCAATGACAGGTTGATTAGGAGCAGCTGAATTGCTGCTCACCATATATCTCCACCCCTGGGTGGGACTGACTGAGGGGTAAATTGAGAGCTGTTTGTTTCAAATTGTGGATGTATGGAGATTGCAGGTCTCCTGGACTGAATGCCTTTGCTAAAGGACATGGAAGCTGGACTCTAAGCCAGGTGTGCTAAACAGCACTATTTTATGGACTTGTTATTTTATGTTTTTCCTTCTGCCGGACAAAGGCTGCATTTATGTTTTCTGGTGACGTGGTTTATGAGGATTACAATAAACCAGCCACACTTTAAATAGAAACGCTTCCTGTGCCTACCTCTTTAACCACTTCGCGCCAGAGCCTGTTTTTGCCTTCGTGACCGGGCCAATTTTTTCAATTCTGACCACTGTCACTTTATGAGGTAATTACTCTGGAACGCTTCAACGGATCCCCCTGATTCTGAGATTGTTTTTTTGTGACATATTGTACTTCATGATAGTGGTAAAATTTCTTTGATATCACTTGCGTTTGATTGTGAAAAAATCGGAAATTTGGCGAAAATTTTGAAAATTTTGCAATTTTCAAACTTTGAATTTTCATGCCCTTTAATCAGAGAGATATATCACACAAAATAGTTAATAAATAACATTGCCCACATGTCTACTTTACATCAGCACAATTTTGGAACCAAAATTTTTTTTTGTTAGGAAGCTATAAGGGTTAAAAGTTGACCAGCGATTTCTCATTTTTACAACAAAATTTACAAAAACATTTTTTTTAGGGACCACATCTTATTTGAAGTGACTTTGAGGAGCCTTTATGACAGAAAATACCCAAAAGTGATACCATTCTAAAAACTGCACCCCTCAAGGTGCTCAAAACCACATTCAAGAAGTTTATTAACCCTTCAGGTGCTTCACAGGAATTTTTGGAATGTGGAAGAAAACAATGAACATTTAACTTTTTTTCACAAAACTGCTACTTTAACCTCAAATTTTTAATTTTCACAAGGGCAGCCAGAAAAAATGGACCCCAAAATGTGTTGTGTAATTTCTCCTGAGCACGCTGATACCCCATATGTGGTGCAAAGCCACTGTTTGGGTGCACGGCATGGCTTGGAAGGTAAGGAGCGCCATTTGACTTTTGGAATGGAAATTTGACTGGAATGGATAGAGGACGCCATGTTGCATTTGGAGAGCCCCAGAGGTGTCTAAACAGAGGAAACCCCCAACAAGTTACCCCATTTTGGAAACTAGACCCCTCAAGGAACTTATCTAGATGTGTGGTGAGCACCTTGAACCCCCAGGGGCTTCACAGAATTTTATAATGTTGAAGTGTGAAAATAAAAAAACACATTTTTAACACAAAACTGCTACTTTAGCCTCAAATTTTTAATTTTCACAAGGGCAGCCAGAAAAAATGGACCCCAAAATGTGTTGTGCAATTTCTCCTGAGCACGCTGATACCCCATATGTGGTGCAAAGCCACTGTTTGGGCGCACGGCATGGCTTGGAAGGTAAGGAGCGCCATTTGACTTTTGGAATGGAAATTTGACTGGAATGGATAGCGGACGCCATGTTGCATTTGGAGAGCCCCTGAGGTACCTAAACAGAGGAAACCCCCAACAAGTGACCCCATTTTGGAAACTAGACCCCTCAAGGAACTTATCTAGATGTGTGGTGAGCACCTTGAACCCCCAGGGGCTTCACAGAATTTTATAATGTTGAAGTGTGAAAATAAAAAAACACATTTTTAACACAAAACTGCTACTTTAGCCTCAAATTTTTAATTTTCACAAGGGCAGCCAGAAAAAATGGACCCCAAAATGTGTTGTGCAATTTCTCCTGAGCACGCTGATACCCCATATGTGGTGCAAAGCCATTGTTTGGGCGCACGGCATGGCTTGGAAGGTAAGGAGCGCCATTTGACTTTTGGAATGGAAATTTGACTGGAATGGATAGCGGACGCCATGTTGCATTTGGAGAGCCCCAGAGGTGTCTAAACAGAGGAAACCCCCAACAAGTGACCCCATTTTGGAAACTAGACCCCTCAAGGAACTTATCTAGATGTGTGGTGAGCACCTTGAACCCCCAGGGGCTTCACAGAATTTTATAATGTTGAAGTGTGAAAATAAAAAAACACATTTTTAACACAAAACTGCTACTTTAGCCTCAAATTTTTAATTTTCACAAGGGCAGCCAGAAAAAATGGACCCCAAAATGTGTTGTGCAATTTCTCCTGAGCACGCTGATACCCCATATGTGGTGCAAAGCCACTGTTTGGGCGCACGGCATGGCTTGGAAGGTAAGGAGCGCCATTTGACTTTTGGAATGGAAATTTGACTGGAATGGATAGCGGACGCCATGTTGCATTTGGAGAGCCCCTGAGGTGCCTAAACAGAGGAAACCCCCAACAAGTGACCCCATTTTGGAAACTAGACCCCTCAAGGAACTTATCTAGATGTGTGGTGAGCACCTTGAACCCCCAGGGGCTTCACAGAATTTTATAATGTTGAAGTGTGAAAATAAAAAAACACATTTTTAACACAAAACTGCTACTTTAGCCTCAAATTTTTAATTTTCACAAGGGCAGCCAGAAAAAATGGACCCCAAAATGTGTTGTGCAATTTCTCCTGAGCACGCTGATACCCCATATGTGGTGCAAAGCCCTGTTTGGGCGCACGGCATGGCTTGGAAGGTAAGGAGCGCCATTTGACTTTTGGAATGGAAATTTGACTGGAATGGATAGCGGACGCCATGTTGCATTTGGAGAGCCCCTGAGGTGCCTAAACAGAGGAAACCCACAACAAGTGACCGAATTTTACAATCTACTCCTCTGTATAAATTAATCTAGTGGTGGGAAAATAAGTAGATAGGTAAATGGTCACTAAACCCATAGATGAATTCCCACAGAGGTGTCATTTCTATAATGGGGTCACTTCAGGGGGGATTATGCTGTTCTGGCACTTTTCAGAGTACCAGAGCTAAAGAATCCCCCCTGAAGTGACCCCATTTTGGAAATGAAACCCCTCTGGGAATTCATCTATGGGTTTAGTGACCATTTTAACTCAATGGATGATTTCCAGAAACAAGCACGCAATGGAAGGTTTAGATTCTGGAGAACCCCCCCTGGAAATTAAGTGAGCTCTACTCGAATGTGTCATTCACTAAATGAACCAAATGTTTGAATGACAAATTGGGATACATTTTTACAGTTTAAAAACGTGGTTCTGTGTGGAAGATTTTAAAGCAGTCAGTGACGCATAAGGCTGGCAATGATAGGCATTGTGGGCAATAGTAGCGGGTATCACGCCTCATTCCTCTCTTAGTACATACACGACATCTTTTCTGGGGGTTCCTTCTTGTTTCCGTTGCTGGAATAAGTGCAATAAAATGTCGCTCAGTGAGTCTTTTCACATCCTCAGATTCTAATGGATGAGCGGGGCTAACACTTTGAAAGACAAGATTTTCAATTACCTTTTCTTGATAATCAAGAAAAGGATCTGAATTTCCTGCTTTTTTGTACAACACAAAAGAATTGTATGTGGCCACCTGAAACAAATAAATAACCAACTTTTTATACCAGGTATAGGACTTTCTTGATACCTGGTATGGCTGTAGAACATGGTCTGCAAGGTCCACACCCCCCATGTGTTTGTTGTAGTCAATGACTGACACAGGTTTTTGCTTCGGAGTGGTGGATCCTAGTTCTACAGTGGCCCTTGTGGCATCTGTGTGGATCGAGCTGAGGACAAAAATATCCCTCTTATCCCTATATTTCAGGGCAAGCAGCTCTCCGTTGCGTACAGCCCCTGACTGCCCCTTTTGAAACTTTTGGTTGACCAATGGTTGTGGAAACCCCTGACGGTTTTTACGGATGGTCCCACAAGCCCCGATGTTGTGTTCAACCAGACTTTTAAATAGGGGTATGCTGGTGTAATAATTGTCCACATATAGATTGTAGCCTTTTTGAAAAAATGGACTTATCAGCTCCCAAACAATTTTTCCAGATGTCCCCAGATAAGTAGGGCATCCTGGTGGGTTTAGTTGGCTATCTTTCCCCTCATATATGCGAAAAGCGGATGTGTATCCGGTTGAACTTTCGCACATTTTATAGAGCTTTATTCCAAACCTTGCCCTTTTAGATGGGATAAATTGCTTGAGATGCAGTCTTCCTTTGAATTTTACAAGGGACTCGTCTATAGAAATATTTTGTGTTGGGGTGTAGAGGCTTAAGAATTTTTCTGACAAATTTTCAATGATGGGTCTAATTTTATATAACCTGTCATGTTCTGGGGCATTTCTGGGCAGGCATTGACTATTGTCGTTAAAATGCCAAAACCGCATGAGCATTTCATAACGGGTCCTAGGCAGAATGACTGAAAACATAGGGGTGGCTTGAACAGGGTGGTTGGACCAGTAGGATCGAATGCTCGGTTTTTTAACAAGCCCCATGGCAAATGTAAGTCCTAAAAATTTTTTTATTTCCGGGACATTAGTTGGTGTCCATAAATTTGCCCTAGCATAGTAAGATCGGGGATTCTGGCTTATGAATTGGGACACGTATAAATTTGTTTGCACGACAATATGCTCTAGCAAGCTGTCTGTAAAAAACAAATTAAAAAAATGAATTGGTCCAAAATCTTTCACCTCCACATTTATACCAGGAATGGCGTTGAAATCAGGGCTGAATGGAGCAGCCGAATCTGAAGCCTCCCATATGGGAAATGCTAGATCATGTGGCAATGCCCCTTGTACACTGGCGTGCGCCAATTCACTAGTAGCAGGGACAGCGCTTGTACTGGGCAGTGTTCCCTGATTTGGAGACGTTTCTCCAGTAGCGCTATTTGCCCCTATTGCTGTACTGGTCCTTGGGCTTGAGGATGGAACAGAATCACTGCTCATTTCTGGGCTCTCAGTGTCGCCACTACTAAAGCCCTCAAAATCCATATCTCCATCTGAGATTGCGCTGTCATCAGTGTCAGAACACAGCAGGGCATACACCTCCTCTGCGGTATAAGTCTGACGGGCCATTTTATTTTTATATTTTTTGACTGGACTGAACGGACCGGACTGAAAGGACGGGACCGGACTGGACCGGACTGGACTGACCGGACTGATCTGACAGGACTGACTGACTGACTGATGTGACAGGACTGACTGACTGATCTGACAGGACTGACTTACTGACAGATCTGACAGGACTGACTGACTGACAGATCTGACTGACTGACAGATCTGACAGGACTGACTGACTGACAGATCTGACAGGACTGACAGATCTGACAGGACTGACTGACTGACAGATCTGACTGACTGACAGATCTGACAGGACTGACTGACTGACAGATCTGACAGGACTGACTGACTGACAGATCTGACAGGACTGACTGACAGATCTGACAGGACTGACTGACTGACAGATCTGACAGGACTGACAGGACTGACTGACAGATCTGACAGGACTGACTGACAGGACTGACTGACTGACAGATCTGACTGACAGGACTGACAGATCTGACTGACAGATCTGACAGGACTGACAGATCTGACTGGACTGATCTGACTGGACTGATCTGACAGGACTGACTGATCTGACAGACTCACTAACCCTAACTCTTACTTTCTTTTTTATTTTTTTTTTTTTTACTTTCACAGTGGCAAGGCTGACAGCTCTTGTCACACTGTTTCTCCTCTGCTCTCTCACTGAGATCGGAGGAGAAACTGCATTTATCAGGCAGATCGCCCGGGAAAGTTTGTTGCTAAAACAAACTTCCCTGGTGATCTCTCTGATTGGCTGGTGTGACGCTGACATCATCGAGACCTGAGCAGAGGTCACAGCACCGGGATCCCCGCCGCTGACAGGTATGTGGGGGGTCCCGATCGCCGACCACCGGCTGTCCCTATCTTTTAAATGCCGCGATCGCTATGGATCGCGGCATCTAGAAGATAGGAACAGGTTAACATCATGGGGACCTGATCCAATCAGGTCCCCATGATGCCACATGTCAGAGCTATCGCTCTGAACCGGTACCGCAGCGCTAGCAGGACCCTGGGGGTCCTGAGCGCTGCGGGACCACCCACCATTTTTAAACGTCGGCGCTGCACAGAGCCCAGGCAGCGCCGACGTTTATGTACAGTGGGCGGTCCTGAACCGGTTAAGAAACCGAATGAGTTGATGTACCACAATTGGTGTTAGAAGTGCGGGAAGGATCCCCAGGAAGTAAGTGTGACGGCTGTGGACAGATTGCATGTCCTGGGTGAAGGCGGCAGTAAGGATTGAACAGCGGTCAGACAAAATGGAGTAGCTGATCAATCACCTGGACCAAAGCCAGAACCAGCAGCACATGAAGCAGCAGCAACAGCTGGCACAACAGGAGACAAGTAAGCTGCTGATGCAATAGCTGCAGCAGCAACAACAGCTGCAACAACAGCAGCAACAGTACCAGCAGCAAGCCAACAACAGCAGCAGCAGATTGATGTGCTCACAGATTCGCGATTCGTGGCACAGTGGCAGCTCCGACCCCAATGTCAACTGATGATTTCTCTGTCTGGAAGGCGGTGAGAAGAGCCTTGTATAAGATGACCCCTGGTGATGACATAGATGCCTTTTTAACCGTTTTTGAAAGGGTCACCGATAGAGAGAAACTCCCGCCCGAGCAGTGGATGGAAGTCCTGGTGCCATACTTAACGGGGGAGTCACAAAAGGCCTACTATGATTTAGGCTTATAATATGCCAAAGAATATGAAAAACTGAAAGCAGAAATTTTAGCACGCTTGGAGGTGACAATGTCTGTCAGGGCACAACGGGTCCACCGCTGGGCATATCACTGTGACAAACCCCCTCGCTCCCAAATGTTTGATCTGCTGCACCTCATCCAAAAGTGGTTACAGCCGGAGTCCTCTACCCCAGCGCAGATGGTGGAGCGAGTTGTAATGGACCAGTTTGTGCATTCTCTTCCAAGCCCGATTCAGACTTGGGTTGCCCAGGGAGATCCCCGGAACGCCGATTATTTGGTCGGACTGGTTGAAAGGTATCAGGGGTTCGATGCGTCCATGGGAAGGCAACCTATTCCATACTGGGGGCAGAGGTTAAAGGGGGGTGGGGCGTTCAAAGTCCAAGGGGGCAGCAGAGGTCATGCCAAGGCCCTCATCAGGGGATGTAAGGTGCTGGAGATGTCACAGTCCAGGTCATATAGCAGCCCATTGTCCCCTGACCACCGAGCAAATGGACTGCAGCATGGGACGCTGATCTTCCTTCTATGCATATCCAGCTTGTAGTGTGGACTGTCCACCCGGCAAAGGGCCTCAGGTTTGTCCTGTAAAAGTGAATGACCTGAAAATAACTGGACTACTAGACTCAGGAAGTTTGGTGACTCTCATGAGGGCCACACTCCCTCTCCAATTGATCCCTGGGAATCCGCTGCATTCATGGGGATGCTAAAGACTATCCGGTGGCCAGAGTGGTCATTAAAACGGCCAGAGGTACTGAGTCCCATGAGGTCGTTGTGGTCCTGGACTTGTTGCACCCAATTATCATAGGCCGGGACTTTGTGTCGTTTTGGGATTTGTGTGGGAGGGGCGGAGGCCTCGATTGCTCGGGTAAGAAACAGGTTGGCCCAAAAAAAGTCTCACCAACCCCAGAGTCTGACGAGTTTCTTTTCTGTGTAGTGGGTGAAGAGAAGAAGGCAGTTTCCCCTAAGGCAGATATTCCCGAGATAGGGGTGACCAGAGAAAATTTTGGGTTCACCCAACCTAGGGGCCTAACTCTAAAAGAAGCGTTCAATAAGGTAATCGTTATAAACGGCATAGCACAGGAGTCAGGGGCTGACACCAGGTTTCCCTATTTCATGTTGTGTGGGGACTTATTGTACCGGGTTACTAAGGTGAGTGAGGAGGTAGTGGAGCAATTGTTGGTACCAGGTGGCTATAGACAAAGGGTGTTGGACGGGCCCATTCACATGTCTTAGGTAATCATCTGGGGGTGGACAAAACTAAAGAACAGGTCTTTTGGAGATTCTATTGATCCAAATGTCTCCCGGAAATCCAAAGGTATTGTAAATCCTGTCCCACCTGCCAGTTAACTGTTACCACCTCTCCCTTCTAAAATCCTTTTGTACTGCTACCCATTAAAGCAGGGCAACAGAGGGACCTTGTTGAACCTCCATGTTGGCTGGACAAGCCAGAAGGGGACACTGAGGATGTCACAGTGGAAGAGACACTATCACCGGCCAGAAACAACAGTGCTGAGAACTTCTTTAGCGGAACCGGGACCTGATTTCGGAGTTGCCTGGACGTACACAGGTTGTTGAACATGAAATCCTGACTGAACCACATGTGCAGGTGAACCAAAAGCCTTGCAGAATCCCCAAAGCCCACCGTGAAGTGATTTTGAAGGAGAAGAGGAGAATGTTGAACCTGGGTGTCATCAAGGAGTCAACATGCGGCGGGATCAGCCCCACTGTTCTTGTGCGGAAACCTGGTGGAGAGGGGCATTTCTGCAACAACAACAGGAAATTCAATAAGGTGGCTAAATTGCGAGTCAATGAACTCATGGAGAAGCTAGGGTCAGCCAGATGCATCACCTCCCTGGACCTAACGAAAGGTTACTGGCAAATCCTCCTCTCTCAAAATGCAAAGGAGAAGACGGCTTCTTCTACACCTGACAGTTGCTTCCAGTATACCAGAAGGCCATCCAGGCTGCAAAGAGACCCAGCTACCTTCCAGAGGGCCATGGATCGGATCTTAGCTCCTCACAAAAAGTACACTGTAGCTTACCTTAAAGATGTTGTGATATTCAACCCGGATTGGGGAAGTCACCTGCAGAAGGTTCATGCTATGCTGGATGCGCTGAGGATAGGGGGGTTACCATAAACCCAAAGAAGTGTGCCGTTGGGAAAAATAAGGGAAAATACCTGGGCTACATCATCGGAAGAAGCAAAGTAATGCCGATCCCTTCTCGAGAATCCCACAGTGGTTGAAGGTGGTTCTCGAGAATCCCATCTATTAGTTGAAGGTGCCAAGCCACGGCTTTAGGCAGAGGGGGAGGTATGTAAGGTGGTTGTTAGACACCTAGTGGTTGGGAGATAAACTTTAAGTAATGCTTTAGTGCATGTTGGACTAAAAAGGGTTAATTGGCAATGACAGGTTGATTAGGAGCAGCTGAACTGCTGCTCACCATATATCTCCATCCCTGGGTGGGACTGACTGAGGGGTAAATTGAGAGCTGTTTGTTTCACAGTGTGCATGTATGGAGATTGCAGGTCTCCTGGACTGAATGCCTTTGCTAAAGGACATGGAAGCTGGACTCTAAGCCAGGTGTGCTAGCCAGCATTATTTTATGGACTTGTTATTTGATGTTTTTCCTCTAAAGGCTGTATTTACGTTTTCTGGTGACGTGTTTTATGAGCATTGCAATAAACCAGCCGCACTTTAAATAGAAACGCTTCCTGTGCCTACCTCTTTAAGAAACCAAGTGAGTTGATCTACCACAGTGCATCTATATCTTAACTGTAAAATTAGTTTGTGAACCCAAAGGTTAATCATATCTATTGCAAAAAATAAATTTGAGAAGGCATAAGTCTTAAAATATTGTATGTAACAACTTTAAATTTGTAGAAGAATTTGGAATTGATATATGTTCCTTACTGGGCTGACATACATTTATCCTATATACTGTAGGTCCGTGTCACTGATCTGTAGTACACTGTATATGAAGGTTAATATGTGCTTTAGCTTGACTTACAACATGTTCTTGTCACAGCTCTCGCCAATTTCACCCACGGTGTGAATGTACAAAATCAGTCTTTGAATGAGACTTTAGACATTAATTACAACAGAGGCTGACAGCTTGAGAACTGTAAAGTGTTACCGTTCCTTCCCTCTGCCACCTACTCGTAACTTTGCTTTAATACCTTCAGTATTGCAAATACTATTCAAAAGTTACAAAGGAAGGTAATTAATATTTGGATGGGATTTGGCAGCTTTTTTTCTTTATTTTATAGCTCAGGGAGAAAAACTGAGCCTTTTTTATTAGGTTTAATTATTCAAGTGTTATTATTGCTTACTCGGTAATCATTTGTACTGTACCTTATGTAACCTTTGTTGCCAACTTGTGCCTCCAGAAAGGAGTAACAGGAATTTTCATATGTAGTATTCATATAGTACATTTAAAAAAAAGACATTGAAAAACTTGAGCAAGTTCAGAGAAGAGCTACCAGGATGGTGAGCGGACTGCAAACTATGTCCTACGAGGAATGGATAAAGGATCTGGGAATGTTTAGCTTGCAAAATAGAAGGCTAAGAGGAGACTTAATAGCTGTCTACAAGTATCTGAAGGGATGTCACTGTTAGGCTGCGTGCACACGATGCATTTTTCATGCGTTTATGCTGCGGAATTACCGCAGCGGAAACGCATCAAAAACGCATAGTAATCCGCACCCCATGGTCCCCAATGGCATTCCGCAATGTCTATGCACATGCTGCGGATTTTTCCGCAGCGTTTCTGCAGCGCTCATAAATCCGCAGCATGTTCATTAATTTTGCGGAAGCGCCGCCATTGACTTGCATTGAGACGCATAGAATCCGTGTCTGTACATTTGTACAAGCGGATTATATGCGGTTCAATGTGCGTATGGTACCCAAATCTGGAGGAGAGGAGACTCTCATCCAGACCTGGGTACCATTGTACCTGTGAAAAAAAGAATAAAATAATAAATAAAGTTTATATTCACCTGTCCGGCGGCCCCTGCAGCGCTTCTCATTCCAGGACCTGAGATGACGTCGCGGTCATGTGACCGCAGGCTGTCTCGCGAGATGCCGGCAAGCCAGGAAGGAACCAGGAAGGAGCGCGACAGCACACGCGGCGGCATCGGAGGTAAGTATAGTTTTATTTTTTTATTTTTACGGTCACACTATATAAATCCATGCCGTTTGCATGGATTTATATAGTGTGACCTAGTTGTCAAGCACTTTCCAGGCGATAGCATGTGGATACGCATGTGAATCCGCATGTATTCTGCAGGAAAAACGCATGCACAATCTGCATGCGTTTTTTCTGCCAGGGAGATGCAGAAATGCTGCAGAAATTTTCTGCTTCATTTCTGCATCGTGGGCACATAGCCTTATGATCTGCAACAAGTACTAAGGAAAGAAAGGGGAAAGCTATCCCTACAGTAAGACTAAGCTGAATCCCTACGATGTAGCGGGCTGCCTGTTACTTGCGAACAGACCTGCCTTAGCCCTCGGCTAGTCTGAACGAAGACCTAATGCATAAAGGGAAGGGGTCCCTAAAAGAACTAAGGACTGGAACACAAATGGGACACCTCCTGAACAGAGAAAGTTTTTGCAGAACACAAAAAGATAAACTGACAAAAAGGTTCTAGAGGTCCCAGAAGGACCAAGCGAACTGACAGAGATAGGCACAGAAGCATCTGGCTACCAAAACAGTCAAACAACACTGAAGTCCAGGACAGCCAAAAGGGCGGAGCTGGAATATAAAGGCAGATGGTCACGTGACCGCAAAACACAAGATGGAGAAAACAAACAGGAGGGTTCTAACAGTACCCCCTCTTTTATGAGGATCCTCCAGATCCTCCAGGCCCAGGCCTATCCGGAAACCTCTTGTGGAAAGCTCTAACAAGCCTAGGAGCAGAGACATCATCCGCCCTTACCCAGGAGTTATCTTCGGGACCGAAACCCTTCCAGGAGACGAGATACTGTAATCTCCCTCTATGCCATCTAGAATTCAAGATACGAGAAATTTCATATTCGCCGTCTTCCACAACAGGAGGAACTGTGACAGTGGCATCCCTATCTGATACATCAGCTTTTTTCAGCAAGGAAACATGAAACACCGGCTTAATCTTCCAGAAAGTAGGGACATCCAACCTAACCGCAGACGAGTTAACAACCTGAAGCACTTTAAATGGACCCACAAACTTAGGACCCAGTTTTTTAGAGGGAATCCTCAACCGCAGGTTCCTTGAGGACAACCAAACCATGTCACCCACAGTAAACAAAACCTCCTTACGTTTCCTGTCAAAATACTTCTCGGACTTCTTGTTAGCCTCTTGAAGGTTGCAACGTACATTAGTCCAAACTCTCTCCAAATCACTGGAAAAATTCTCCTTCTCCGGCACCGCCGACCCCAATTAGGAGAACGAAACAAAAGACGGATGTCTCCCAGTACAACAAAAAAAAAGAGAACACCCAACAGAGGAGGATGTATGATTGTTAAGAGCAAATTCTGCGAGAGGCAGAAACTCAGACCACACCTCTTGATTGTCCGCCACAAAACAACGCAAAAACTGTTCTACATCCTGGTTCTTTCTTTTAGTCTGTCCATTAGACTCAGGATGATACCCAGACGAAAATGACAAATGGACTCCCAACCTGTCACAAAAAGCACGCCAAAAGCGAGCCACAAACTGAGGTCCTCTATCAGAAACAATAGCCGCGGGAGCGCCATGGAGCTTGACAATCTCCTTAACAAACGCCTTAGCGAGTGTCTTGGCGCAGGGCAACTTAATGAATAGAACCAAATGACACATCTTACTAAAACGGTCCACGACCACCCAGATGACAGTAAAACCCTCGGACACTGGAAGATCAGTAATAAAATCCATTGTGAGATGCGTCCAAGGCGCACTAGGAACCTCCAGAGGACAAAGCAACCCCGCAGCAGGAGTATGGGAAACCCTTGACCTAGAACACACAGCACATTGACGCACCCACTTGATGACTTCTTTCTGCCACCCAGGCCACCAAAAACTGCAACTGATAAGTCTCTTAGTCTCAGAAATTCCTGGATGACCTGCCAATCGAGACTCATGATACTCCACAAACAAATTTCTCCTAAAGGTTCTAGGCACAAACAACCTCCCATGGGGAGTGTTAGATGGAGCATCATCTTGAGCTTTCAGAATCCCATTCTCCAAAACGGAGTCCAATGCCGCCACCACAACTCCTTTCTGTAAAATGCTCTCCTCCTCCTCGGCACTGACCGTAGGAGAGAACAGGGGCGGACTGGCCCACCGGAGGATCGGGCAAACCTCCGGTGGGCCCCGGGTCCCGATGACCACGCCCCAAGCCCCGCCCCCTACCCCCCCTGGGCCCTGAACAGAGGGCCCCTCCGGTTCGCTAATCATATCGGTGCACTGCCGATATGATTAGTGATGGGCCCTCTGCAGCGGCAAAGCAGGGAGAGCGATCTCCCTGCTCTGCCTGCTGCCACAGTGCCCCTCTGCCTCCTCTGCGCAGCTCGACACTGCCGGCGCGTGCGCAGGAGGTCAGTCTCAGGTCGATGACGTCATCGCCCTGGGACTGCTTCCTGTGTGCACTGTGCAGGACGGACCCGGCGTCGCCCCAGGCAGCGGCAGCAGAATATTTGGGCTCCTACCAGGTATATATTATTGGAGGCAGGAGATTCTTCTATGGGCTACTGTCAGGTATATATTATTGGAGGCAGCAGAATGTATGGGCTCCTGTCAGGTATATATTATTGGAGCCAGCAGAATGTATGGGCTCCTGTCAGGTATATATTATTGGAGGCAGAAGAATGTATGGGCTCCTGTCAGGTATATATTATTGGAGGCAGCAGAATCTATGGGCTCCTGTCAGGTATATATTATGGGAGGCAGCAGAATCTATGGGCTCCTGCCAGGTATATATTATTGGAGCCAGCAGAATCTATGGGCTCCTGTCAGGTATATATTATTCGAGGCAGCAGAATCTATGGGCTCCTGTCAGGTATATATTATTGAAGGCAGCAGAATCTATGGGCTCCTGTCAGGTATATATTATTGGAGGCAGCAGAATCAATGGGCTCCTGTCAGGTATATATTATTCGAGGTAGCAGAATCTATGGGCTCCTGTCAGGTATATATTATTGCAGGCAGCAGAATGTATGGGCTCCTGTCAGGTATATATTATTGGAGGCAGCAGAATGTATGGGCTCCTGTCAGGTATATATTATTGGAGGCAGCAGAATGTATGGGCTCCTGTCAGGTATATATTATTGGAGGCAGCAGAATCTATGGGCTCCTGTCAGGTATATATTATTGGAGGCAGCAGAATCTATGGGCTCCTGTCAGGTATATATTATTGGAGGCAGCAGAATGTATGAGCTCCTGTCAGGTATATATTATTGGAGGAAGCAGAATCTATGGGCTCCTGTCAGGTATATATTATTGGAGGCAGCAGAATCTATGGACTCCTGTCAGGTATATATTATTGGAGGCAGCAGAATCTATGGGCTCCTGTCAGGTATATATTATTGGAGGCAGCATAATCTATGGGCTCCTGTCAGGTATATATTATTTGATAATCATGCCCATTGCCCAGCTCCCGCCATATGTTGATCGCCAGCCAGATAAAACAAGGCAGCTGGGGGCTGGGATTCGCAGCATGGTAAGGCCCAAGCATTCTTAGCCCCCCACGCTGAAAATCGCAGCCCGCAGCCACCTGTGAAAATGGCGCATCTGTGGCATCACAGAGGGTCTGGTTGCCACAGTGGTAGTAATACCATGTCTGGGAGCAAAACAGGAGTTTCCTGGTCAGGGACACATGACAGGCAACACCTCCTGCTCCAGACCAGAGAGGGGAGGATCCTGCCTTTTATAACTGGGTCTGGAGGCGGGGTTAGTGAGTCTAGCCAGAGTCTAGCCAGAGTCTAGTCAGTGTCAGGAGTCTGATAGGACTAAGGAGCAAGGAGCTGAGGACTGGAGCTGTGCAGAGCTCATCCTAGCCGGAGTAGATACAGAGGACCGGACACCGGAGTCCGAGGCTGTGGGACCCTTCAAGCCCAGCAGCAGATACCGCAAGGCAGGAGATTGTAGGTCTCCTGGCCAACAGAAGCCTGGAGGCTCAGCCACACGAAAGGACCAGTACCGCCACAGAGGAGCGAGGAATACACGGGATCCGAGTCGCCAGCCATACGGGTGAGCAGCACGTTACACTCAGGGACGTGGGCTACAACACGACTATAAGCGAGAAAGCCAAAAGAGTACAGTCAGAACGGCAGGCCTACAACTCCACCTGGCCAAGGGACTTCTAGGATTGCTCCCAGACTGACCAGGCCCTCATCCCTAGCAAGTACTCCCATTGGGGCCTATATACTTATCACCAGTAAAGACCCCAGAACTGCACTGCAAAGACTCCGTGTCATTATTACTGATCCAGGCACTATCACCACCATCATCTTTACATGCTGCCCTGAAGCTACACTCCATCTGTGGGGAGTTACATCACCCTGCTGCGCACACCACCAGCTTTAGCGGACTGCCCCGCAGCGGCGGTTACCAATGACCGCAATCCATAGGTGGCGTAGTCGGACTATCTATAACTGAGACACATAGACTACCCTGGTTTGACCGCCCTGGGTCACGGCCGGGTCGCCGCCACGGTGACTACAACCCCCAGCATCTACAAGGCCCGGCTCCGGGTATCCCCACTGCCCAGGGGGCGCGTCAACTTTGGCGTAGTCGGCAGGATTACGTGCCCGCTACCACCGGGTACTGCGCACCATCACAGACTGTGTCGCGTACCATGGTGAAGTATTCCCGCCATCTGCTGCCGTTTTCCCGCCATCGTCCGCCATTTTCGGGTCCCGTGCGGGAAGAAGAGGGGTGGAACCGCTGGAAACGCACGAAGTCTAAAGCCCCACCCCGCACGCTGACGCAACGCCAGGTCCTGGAAGGAGCCCCAGCGAGCGCTGACGTGAGACGCGTGCGACGCCAGGTCCTACAAGGAGACCATCACCTGAGGAACTGCGGCCTACGGAGGAAGAGAGAAGGAAGGTAGGCCACGGTTCACTAGGGGGGAGGAAGATGCCGGATATGGAGGGAGCTTCCACCGCCAGTGCGGCTGCTGCCGCAGTGATGCCATTCACAATGCCCTATATCCCGGGAGCGGCGTGGCTGCCCCAGTACTCAGGAGAGTCGCACACCCTGAGTGACTTCAAAGAGAGACTAAGCAGCCTGTTTAAGGTATATCCCCTGTCCGAGGAGCAGAAAGTGAGCATCCTTAGAGGCCAGTTGATTGGTGCAGCCCAGAGAGAGGTAAAATCCTGGTCAGCCAGAGAAAAAGGGACTGTAAAGGAGATACTGGCCCGCCTAAAGGACACTTTTGACACCCGCACCACCGCAGAGATAAAAATGAAGTTTTATGGGTGCAAACCACGGGCACAGGACAGTGTACGGGACTATGCTTTAAACCTGCACGAGGCGCTGAGGGCCATCAAACAGGTAGACCTTGACAGTGTGCGTGATGAAAACAGACTGTTAACTGAACAATTTATTGAGGGTTTACTGTCCAGCGCCCACCGAACCCAGCTGCGCATAATGGCTCTGCAAAACCCTGACTTAGATTTTGCTCAGTTTAAGGACAGGGCCATCCGGGTGCTACGGGAACCAGCACCAGGTGGTGCTACAGCTCACCGGCGCCCAGCTATCACCTACCACCAGAAGGTGGCACCCTTTTCCCCAGAGCCTGTAGGAGCTGATGCACAAACTCTGGACAGTGCCCCGTCAACAGACCTGCACCATCAGGTCCAAGAGCTAACTAAAAGTGTAGCTGCACTAACCAAAACTGTACAGTCCTTGCAGGTGTCTCCCAAAGGAAAGATCCAGCTGGCTTCCAGTTCGGAGGACGTCCCGTGGCACCGACAGAAGAGGATTCCACCATCCAGAGGGAGGAACAGTGACCGCTACGCCCAGGACGGACAACCCATCTGCCGCCGCTGCAACCAGCCAGGACATTATGCAAGGTACTGTCATTTAAACGAGCAAAACTTGGGGCAGAGGGCCAACCCCTAGGCATAAGACCACCAGGCCCATCAAGCTGGCGAGACAAATATGTGGGAGGACGACCGGTCCTACCTGTCGTGCTGGACGGCTTTCCAATGAGCGCGTTGCTGGACACTGGATCCCAGGTGACCACCATCCCCTACATTCTTTTCAAACGGTACTGGACTGACTCTGACATCACCCGCCGTCCAGATGAACATTTGAGCATTTATGCCAGCAATGGTCAACCCGTACCTCAGGTGGGGTTCAAAGAAGTGACCATAAAGATTGGCAAAGTGGAACTGCCAGCACAAGGACTGATTATTGTCGACATTGATCACCAAGAAAGTCATCCCATGATAACTTTAGGCACTAATGTCATTGAAAATTGTCTTGTAGAAATAATTGTCTTGTTACAGCAGGTTGCGGAAACGGCCAGTTCCAGCCAGCAGCGGGTTCTACAGAGGGAGATCCGAGCCCTGATGAAAAGGCAGCAGGTAGAACTGTCTGGTGGTGAAATTGGTAGTGTTTGGATGAGTGACCCATTCCCAATCGCCATGTCCCCAAAAAGTGAAATGATGATATGGTGCCGGGCAGCTATTGGTCTAAGGGGTAGAGACTACCAGGCCGTGGTAGAGCCCGTCTTCTCTGACAATAGGCCCGCCATTTTGACAGCCCGGGGGATGGTTGATGTCCGCCATGGGAGGGTACCCGTCCGCATCCTAAACATTGGGGAGAGAGAAGTCCATTTGCCCCGGTATGCCACCCTAGCAAAACTGTTCACTGTCAACCAGAATTCTATAAAGGCAGTGAAACCCTTGCCTCCATCCCAACAGGCGGAGGATAACGGCTCCAAGGGACAAATGGAGGACTGGTGTCAGAAGCTGCATGTGGGCACTGACTCCACCCCTCTACACCAAAAACAAGGAGTGTACCGGGTGGTACTGTAGCGCCCCGAGGGTTCAGCTGCTACAGAGGTATTGCATCTCATCCAGATGTGCGATATCTCACTTCCAGGTAAGGATGGAGCGTGGATCAGGACCCCGTCACCTGCATGCATTACACCACATTTCCGGGGGGCAGGGCGACCGATATGCTCCAAGTAGAGCACGACAGTCCCTGTCCCTGGCTGGAGTGGGGGGAGGGAACACCGAGGAAGGGGGAACCCTGTAGTGCATAGGAGGGAGAGGGCAGTTCCTGGGTGCACCTAAAGGGAGGTATAAAAGGTGGGCACCATCTTAGTTCTGTGTTCAGTCAGAGAGAAGGAGTGACAGAGTAAGGGCCTCTGCATGGGGCTCTGCTCCGGAGGCGGGCCTAGCCTGTGAGGCCCAGCCAGCACTGAAAGAGCAAGGAGATAAAGTGGAGAGTAAGAGGAGAAGACAGGGAGCAGAGGCTCAGACCGAGCTCTGCTCCGCAGGCAGGCCTGAGAGAGCGGCCGGAGCCTGGAGGAAGGAGAAGGAAGGAAGAGGAGCGGAGGAGGCTCCAGGAACAAGGAACGAAGGGACCCCAGGGGTGTGGACCGGCGAGTCGCCACCGCATGCCCGAATCTACCTGCGTAGGGGGGTCAGGCCAAAGGGGGAGACCGGTCCCCGAAGCTAGTGGAGGCGGGGAACTACCCTCAGCTAGAAACCGGAGGCTGTGACATTTTATGTGGCGCAGCCCCTCACTACACCCGCTAGGAAGGCACCACATAGGGTCAGGGAAACGGCGCCAAGGTTTACCAGAGAAGGCCCGAGGCAGCCGGACAGAAGCGAGGTCACTGGTGGGGTATGACAGGCCAGAGAAAGGACACACAAAGGGGGTCCTGTGAAACGCTCCAAAGTTATCTGGGAGTAGGCCGAGCCCCTCACCTGGTGAACACAGTGCGACGTGGGACGTTATGACCAGTTGTAGTAACGTGGATAAAGAACTGAGTAAACACCCTGGACTGCATTACAGGACTCTGTGTCGTTACTGCTGCTCCCGCGCACCATCATCCCCAATATCCACACTTGCTGCCCTGAGGCTATACTCCTCCCGTGGGGAGTTATACTATCCTCTGCTGCACTCGCAACACCAGCCTCAGCAGTCTGCCCTGCAGCGGCGGTTCACTCTGATCGCAATCCACGGGTGGCGTAGTCGGACATTTAATCACAAAACCCATAAATAGAGTGCCATTTGGGTTGACCACCCTGAGCCACGGGACCGGGTCCCCGCCACGCAAGGACTACAACCCCCAGCATCCACAACGGGTCCGGTTCCGGGTATCCACAGACACACGCGGCCCAGGGGGCGCGTCAGTACAGGAATACGAAAGGGTCTTCAGTAAACATTCACTTGACTTCGGGCAGGTAAAAGGGATTCAACACCATATCCCCACGGGAGACCATCCACCCATTAAAGAAAGGTATTGTAGCGTCGGCGTCCCTGCCTCCTGCTAGGCAGGGACGCCGTTCCCCTCACCTCTCCGCTCCGTGCCCGGCGTCTTCCTCCCGCTCTGCTGGCAGTGCGCGCTGCTTCCCGGCCACTGTGCTTAGGGCGCGCGCTCTCCCCCTCTCTTAAAGGGGCCGCGCGCGACCTCCTAAGGAGTCCCCGGCCAATGGCCGGAGGATCTCACCATATATAAAGCACCTCCTCCAAAATGGAGGTGCCCGAGCAATGTTGTTGCAAAGCCTATCAACTCTGCTTCAGCCCTCAGGTCCCGTTACCAGATACCTGCCAGCTACCTGCCAGATTCCTGCTTGATACCTGCCTGATACCAGTCTATCTGCTTGCATTCCTGTGGTCCGACAGTCTGCCTACCAGCACCTGCCAGTCTGTCTATGGATCAGTCTGCTCGCTCACCTGGGAGCGCCCACCTGCTACCTGCCTGCTAGCCTACCTGGAGGCTTAGCCGTCACTTGCTGTGATCACCTGCCTGTCCAGAGACTCTTGCCCGCTCACCTAGGAGCGCCTACCTGCTACCTGCCTGCTAGCCTACCTGGAGGCTCTGCCGTCACTTGCTGTGACCACCTGCCCGTCCAGAGACTCTTGCCCGCTCACCTGGGAGCGCTCACCTGCTACCCGCCTGCTAGCCTACCTGGAGGCTTAGCCGCCACTTGCTGTGACCACCTGCCTGTCCAGAGACTCTTGCCCGCTCACCTGGGAGTGCTCACCTGCTACCCGCCTGCTAGCCTACCTGGAGGCTTAGCCGTCACTTGCTGTGAACACCTGCCTGTCCAGAGACTCTTGCCTGCTCACCTGGGAGCGCCCACCTGCTACCTGCCTGCTAGCCTACCTGGAGGCTCTGCCGTCACTTGCTGTGACCACCTGCCTGTCCAGAGACTCTTGCCCACTCACCTGGGAGCGCTCACCTGTTACCTGCCTGCTAGCCTACCTGGAGGCTCTGCTGTCACTTGCCGTGACCTCCCACCTGTCAAGAGACTGTTCCCGTCACTTGCCGTGTCCGTTCTGTCCTTCTACCCTGAGACTGTTCTTGTCACCTGCCGTGTCTACCTTCCCGCCTTCCCTGGGAGCCACCTGCCTCCTTACAAAGACTGCCCCTTTGTATAATAGCTCAGAGGTTCCACCTCCCAGACCCGTTACAGTTTGATCGGGCCATGAAACCCGGTGGCACCCAAGCTCCCTCGCTCTCGGACCTATGTCATGAACTCTCCCGTCAGAGGTCCCAACAGGAGTCCATCCTGAGTCACCTGCGTAGTGTTAACTCCCGCCTGGACACATTGACTGCCTCATCGGGAGCTGGCTCCTCTCGCACACTTACTACCCCGGCACCGCCGCTGTCCATCAATACCATGGCATCTCTTCCCGGTCCCCGCCTCTCTGCCCCGCCTCGTTTTGGTGGAGATCCCGGCCAGGCACGGGGCTTCATTAACCAATGCACTCTGCACTTCGAACTGTTGGCACACCAGTTTTCCACCGACTGAGCCAAAGTAGCCTTCATCATGTCCCATCTCACGGGGGAGGCGCTGGCTTGGCTAAATCCTCTATGGGAGAGAGGAGACCCCCTGGTGTCCAACCTGCCAGCCTTTCTCACGGCTTTCCGGAAAGTCTTCGACGAACCAGGACGGAAGACCTCATCCGCCTCATCTCTGCTACTCCTCCGCCAAGGAAGTCTCACCGTGGGCCAATATGCCATACGGTTCCGTACCCTTGCTTCGGAGCTTGCCTGGGATAACGACGCCCTGGTGTCCGTCTTCTGGGAGGGTCTGTCCGGCCGTATTAAAGATGAACATTCCTACCACTCTCGACGACTTAATAACACTTGCCACCCGGATTGACATCCGGTTCCAGGAGCGCACCAAAGAGGTCACCCGTGAGAGGAGGTTTCCACGCCTTGCCCCTACCTTCCAGAGACCCATCACTTCCTCCGTTACTCCCCAGGCGCACTCACCCGAGCCTATGCAGGTCGACCAGACCAAGATGGTCAAAACCCGTCAAGAATTACGCCGTGCCGAGGGGAGCTGCTTCTACTGTGGCAGTAAGGAGCACCGGATCCGTTCCTGCCCGGAGAGGTCGGGAAATGCCTGTGTCTAGGATCGCTCAGAGAGGTCGCCCTAGACAAAAGTAAACCCTCTCCATCTCTGATGCTGTCGGTCTCTATCATCTGCGGGGAGAACCGTTATTTTGAACTGGCTCAACTTGACTCTGGAGCTGCCGGAAATCTCATTTCTCAGTCCCTGGTAGAGAAATACCACATTCCCACCAAACCTCTGGCTGTACCCTTATCTGTCGCCGCCGTGGATGGGGGTCTCTTACCACATCCCATCCAACTCATCACCGAATCCTTAACTCTGCAGGTGGGAATGCTGCACTCTGAGAGCATCTTCATCCATGTTCTGCCTGGACTCTCTCACACCCTCTTGCTAGGCCTACCTTGGCTCCAGAGACATGCACCCGTGCTTGATTGGCAGACCGGAGAAGTCCTTCGCTGGGGACAAGACTGCCATAAGACTTGTTTAGTTCCCGTTCCTCCTGCTCGTCCTTCTCCTACCCCAGCCAATCTACCCGGCCTACCGGTTCCCTATTGGTCCTATGCGGACGTCTTTAATAAAAGAGAAGCAGAGACATTACCCCCTCATAGACCATACGACTGCCCAATCGACCTAATGCCCGGCTCTACTCCTCCCCGTGGGCGTATTTACCCTTTGTCCACTGCTGAGACCCGGTCCATGTCTGAATATATTGAGGAGAATCTGGCCCGGGGATTTATCCGGAAATCTACCTCCCCAGCGGGAGCAGGCTTCTTCTTCGTCAAAAAGAAGGACAGCTCACTCCGTCCCTGTATAGACTATAGAGGCCTTAACCAGATCACAGTGAAAAATAAATACCCCCTTCCGCTCATTCCTGAATTATTTGACCGTCTGAGGAGGGCTAGAATCTTCACCAAGCTGGACTTCCGTGGGGCGTATAACCTGGTCCGTATCCGTCAGGGGGATGAATGGAAGACGGCATTCAACACCCGGGACGGCCACTATGAATACCATGTAATGCCCTTCGGTCTCTGTAACGCTCCCGCCATCTTTCAAGAGTTGGTCAATGACATCTTCCGTGACCTTCTCTACTCCTGCGTGGTGGTGTACCTGGACGACATCTTCGTCTTCTCTCCGGATCTTCTCACTCACCGGAGGGACGTTCGTCAGGTCCTGCTCAGGCTCAGGCAGAACCACCTCTACGCTAAATATGAGAAGTGCTTCTTTGAGCAGACCTCGCTTCCGTTTCTGGGCTACATAATCTCTCAGACCGGCCTATGAATGGATCCTGAGAAACTGTCTGCCATCCAGAAGTGGCCCCGACCAGAGGGGTTGAAGGCTATTCAGCGGTTCCTGGGCTTCGCCAACTACTACCGCCTCTTCATTCCGCACTTCTCTTCCCGGACTGCCCCTATCTCTGCGCTCACCCGTAAGGGCGCTAATCCCAGAGAATGGCCGCCCGAAGCAGAGGAGGCCTTCCTTTCCTTAAAACAAGCTTTCTCCTCCGCTTCTGTTCTGCATCGTCCGGACGGCAACAAACAATTCTTCCTAGAGGTTGACGCTTCCTGCTCCGGAGCCGGAGCGGTACTTACCCAAAAGTCGTCTTCCGGAAGAATGGTAACCTGCGGCTTCTTCTCCAAACTCTTCTCCTCTTCTGAGTGCAATTATTCTATAGGAGACCGAGAATTATTGGCCATTAAGCTGGCACTGGAGGAGTGGCGTTACCTGCTCGAGGGGGCTCTTCACCCGGTAATAATTTACACGGACCACAAGAACTTGGCTTACCTCCAGAGCGCCCAGAGACTTAACCCGCGCCAAGCCTGGTGGTCCTTGTTCTTCGCCCGCTTTGATTTCATTCTTCATTTTCGCCCGGCAGACAAAAACATCAAAGCTGATGCCTTGTCCCGATCCTTTTTGGTCTCTGATCTTGAGGAGGAGCCTAAGCACATCATCGACCCCGCCAGAGTAATGCAGGTGGCCCCCGTGAATCTAAATCGTCTTCCACCCGGAAAGACGTTCGTAACAGTACCTGATCGTGAGAAGGTCCTACACTGGGGACACTCGTCTAAGCTAGCTGGCCATGCTGGTCAGAAGAAGACCCTCCAGCTTATTTCCCGGCATTACTGGTGGCCTACCCTGCACAAGGACGTAATAGATTTTGTTTCAGCCTGTGTGTCCTGCGCCCGCAACAAGGTTCCGAGACACCTGCCAGCCGGCCGCCTCCTTCCTCTTCCTGTACCTGCTGCCCCGTGGCAGCATACAGCTATGGACTTTATAACGGACCCCCCTGTCTCTGCCGGTTGTACGGTCATTTGGGTGGTCGCTGACCGCTTTTCCAAGATGGCTCACTTCATTCCCCTGCCGGGTCTCCCGTCTGCATCTGAGTTAGCTAAAGACTTTATCCATCATGTTTTCCATCTTCATGGTCTTCCTCTCCACATTGTAACCGACCGAGGAGTTCAGTTCACCTCTCGTTTTTGGCGAGCCATGTGTAAATTGCTGGGGGTCACCTTGGACTTTTCTTCTGCTTATCACCCACAGTCCAATGGCCAAGTAGAGCGGATCAACCAAATTTTAACCAGTTTCCTCCGCCACTTTGTTAATGCTCACCATTCCGATTGGGTGGATCTTTTACCGTGGGCCGAATTTTCCTACAATAATCACGAAAGCGAATCTTCCACCAAATCCCCGTTTTTTGTAGTCTTCAGTCAGCATCCTCGGATCCCGTTTCCTGTCTCCACCTCGGTGGACAATCCGGCTGCGGAATCTCTCGTTAGCGAATTTTCCTCCATTTGGGAGAGTACCCGATCCGCACTTCTTCGGTCATCCGAGCGGATGAAAAAACAGGCTGACAAAAGACGTCTGAATCCACCACAATTCCGTCCTGGAGATAAAGTCTGGCTCTCGTCCAAATATGTCCGGCTCAAGATTCCTTCCTACAAGTTAGGGCCTCGGTTCATCGGCCCACTGGAAGTTATCAAACAAATCAACCCGGTGGCCTATAAATTGAAACTCCCGGCCAACTTGCGGATTCCTAACTCCTTCCATGTATCTCTACTCAAACCCGTGGTACTTAACTCTTTTTCCAAGTCTACAGGTACGCCTCCTGCTCCGGTTTCCGCTGAAAACGAGTTTGAGGTAGAGAACATTCTGGCCACCAAAAGGGTAAGAGGAAAGTCCTTTTTTCTAGTGGATTGGAAGGGGTTTGGTCCTGAGGAGAGAGCGTGGGAGTCCCGGGAGAACATCCATGCCCCTCTCATCCTTGATAAATTTCTCTCTGGCCTAAAAAAGGGGGGGCCTAAAGGGGGGGGTACTGTAGCGTCGGCGTCCCTGCCTCCTGCTAGGCAGGGACGCCGTTCCCCTCACCTCTCCGCTCCGTGCCCGGCGTCTTCCTCCCGCTCTGCTGGCAGCGGGCGCTGCTTCCCGGATACTGTGCTTAGGGCGCGCGCGCCCGCGCTCCCCCTCTCTTAAAGGGGCCGCGCGCGACCTCCTAAGGAGTCCCCGGCCAATGGCCGGAGGATCTCACCATATATAAAGCACCTCCTCCAAAATGGAGGTGCCCGAGCAATGTTGTTGCAAAGCCTATCAACTCTGCTTCAGCCCTCAGGTCCCGTTACCAGATACCTGCCAGTTACCTGCCAGATTCCAGCTTGATACCTGCCTGATACCAGTCTACCTGCTTGCATTCCTGCGGTCCGACAGTCTGCCTACCAGCACCTGCCAGTCTGTCTATGGATCAGTCTGCCCGCTCACCTGGGAGCGCCCACCTGCTACCTGCCTGCTAGCCTACCTGGAGGCTTAGCCGTCACTTGCTGTGATCACCTGCCTGTCCAGAGACTCTTGCCCGCTCACCTGGGAGCGCCCACCTGCTATCTGCCTGCTAGCCTACCTGGAGGCTCTGCCATCACTTGCTGTGACCACCTGCCTGTCCAGAGACTCTTGCCCGCTCACCTGCTACCTGCCTGCTAGCCTACCTGGAGGCTCTGCTGTCACTTGCCGTGACCTCCCGCCTGTCAAGAGACTGTTCCCGTCACTTGCCGTGTCTGTTCTGTCCTTCTACCCTGAGACTGTTCTTGTCACCTGCCGTGTCTACCTTCCCGCCTTCCCTGGGAGCCACCTGCCTCCTTACAAAGACTGCCCCTTTGTATAATAGCTCAGAGGTTCCACCTCCCAGACCCGTTACAGGTATCGGCCTGTACCCCCTGCACACTACCAAAATGCCAAAGGGATGTTGCGAGAAATGAAGGAGGCTGGGGTAATATGAGACAGTTGTAGCCCATGGGCAGCTCCATTAGTTCTTGTAAAGAAAAAGGATGGCACTATGAGAATGTGTGTAGACTACAGGAAAATCAACCGCATAACACACAAAGATGCATACCCGCTACCCAGGATAGAGGAATCACTGGCTGCATTAAAGTCTGCTAACTATTTCTCTACTTTGGATCTTACTAGTGGGTACTGGCAGGTTCCTGTAGCAGAGGCGGATAAGGAAAAGACCGCAATCACCACCCCGATGGGCCTCAGCGAGTTCAACTGCATGCCATTCGGGCTCTGCAACGCCCCAGGAACCTTCCAACGGTTGATGGAGTGCTGTCTGGGACATAAGAATTTCGAGACAGTCCTGCTGTACCTGGATGACGTCATTGTATACTCCCAGACGTATGAGGACCATCTGAAGCACCTGGCGGAAGTGTTTGACGTCCTGGCTGGCTTTGGTCTAAAGGTGAAGCCCTCAAAATGTCATCTGCTGAAGCCCAAGGTACAGTACCTGGGGCACGTGGTGAGCGCTGATGGTGTAGCTCCAGACCCCGATAAAATCACAGTAATCAAGGACTGGCCAAGACCCTCCACCGTGCGGCAGTTCCTCGGGTTGGTAGGCTACTACCGAAGATTTATTCCAGGCCTCACCAAGATGGTGGTACCCATGCAGGACCTCCTGATAGGCCAGTCCAGGAAGGCCAAAAACCAGAAGCCGCCATTCAAATGAGACAAGCTGGAAGATGAGTCCTTCCACCAGCTGAAAATGGCCCTCATGGGGGACGAGATCCTGGCTTACCCTGATTATGGCCAGCCCTTCATCCTACACACGGACTCAAGCAACGTGGGACTGGGAGCGGTGCTGTCCCAGATCCAGCAGGGCAGAGAACGGGTAATCGCTTATGCCAGCAGGAAGCTCCGGCCCACAGAAAGGAACCCTGAAAATTACAGCTCCTTCAAGCTAGAGATCCTCGCAGTGGTATGGGCAGTGACAGAACGCTTTAAACATTACCTCGCCTCTTCCAAGTTCACCGTATTCACAGACAACAACCCGCTGACACACCTGGACACTGCGAAACTTGGTGCCCTGGAGCAGAGATGGATGGCCCGACTATCCAATTATGAGTTCACCATCAAGTACCGGGCTGGGTGCAAGAATGCCAACGCAGATGCACTGTCCAGGATGCCTAACTTGCCAGATGGGGGAGAAGACCCGGAAGAGCTGGAAAAGATAGAAATCCCCGCTTTCCACCGTCATGGGATAACTCAGTGCTCCCACTGTGTGAAAGACAGGTACTCTGCCACCAAGGAGGCCTTGTTCAATCCCTTGCCCCACCACGGTTGGGCAGAAACACAAGACAGTGACCCGGCCGTCCACCTAGTCAAAGAGTTGCTGACACGAGCCGACTCATACCCTGACCCAGAAGCTCCAGAGGAGACCAAACAGCTGTCGAAAGAGAAGAGTAAGCTGTTCATCTATGAAGGGAAGCTGTGTCGAAGAACTGTCAACTCCCGGACGCACGAGCTGGTCTGGCAGGTGCTAGTCCCGAGGCGGGACGCATCTATGGTCTTGGAAGCATACCACGATGGAGCAGGACACTTCGGATGGAAAAAGCTGGAAGTCCTACTGTGTGAACGGTTCTATTGGGTTGGCATGAGCGGAACAATCGAGAGGCGGTGCCGAAACTGCGGACCGTGCAATCTGAGAAGGAAAGACCGTGCCAGCCAGAGGGCTCCCCTGCAGCCCATCATCAACAAGCAGCCGCTCGAACTGGTAGCCCTAGAGCATGTGAAGCTATCCCCGAGCAGGTCAGGCTATGTCTACGCTCTCACCATCGTAGACCACTACTCCCGGTTCCTGGTAGTAGTGCCAGTCAAGGACCAAACGGCTCAGACAGCAGCCAGAGCTTTCCAACAGCACTTCTGCCGCCCGCATGGTTAACCAGAACGTGTGCTAACTGACCAAGGTCCGGCCTTCGAAGCAGAAGTATTCCAGGAGTTCTGCAACCTGTATGTCTGCAAGAAGATCAGGACAACACCTTATCAACCCCAGACCAACGGGATGTGGGAAAAGATGAACCAGGTGGTGATAGACCTACTGAAGATATTGCCCCTGGAGGAACACAGTCTGTGGCCAGAAAAGTTGCCAGACCTGGTGGACCTCTACAATCATATCCCAGTGAATTCCACCAACTGCACGCCAGCTTACCTGATGAGAGCGAGACCTGGTAAGCTGCCCATCGACCTGGATATGGGAGTTCTGACGCCAGAGGACGCCTCACCGGATGCAGATTGGGACACTGAGCGGCAACAGCAATACCGTAAGGTACAGGAAAGTGTTGAAAGAAGTCTGTCCCAAGCAAGAGAAAGGCAAGAGAGGACTTACAATCAACATGCACCTGCCCCCTTGTCACCTGGAGAGCAAGTCCTAAAGAGGAAGAGGCGACTCCACAAGTTGGATGACCAGTGGGAAAAAGAGCTGTACACCATTCTACCATCAAGTCATGATAACACCAAGGTGTGCCTCATAAGTAAGGATGGAGGTGAGACAACAGCAACAGTTTCCAGAAACCACCTGAAGAAATGTCCCGAGCAGTTACAGCATGCTGAAGAAGGCCAAGATATCCCTCAACCCGCTGAGGAAGTGGAAGAAATTGTCAGCACAGTACTCGGAGAATTTCCCCGGTCATGGACACAAGTAAATAATGCAATAGTTGTGCCAGTCCTTAAATTTCTCCAACCAGCCCCTCAAGAAGCTGTAGAAGTTCCAGTATAGTTTGAAGAACCATTGGCCCCGGAGACAGAAGATTCCTCATCAGCAGACCAGGAGAATCTACCCTCTGCTAGTAGCGAGCCTGTCGTACCCATGGTAAGCCAAAGGATCCGTAGGAAGCTGCCCAACCTACCAGTGACACCTCAAAATACCAGTAGTGCAGATCACACAGTGCCCACTACACCAGGGGTAGGGAAAGGGGACCAGAACGGAACACAGACAGACAGTGTGTTACGCAGGTCTACCTGAAGCACCAGAGGTCAAATTCCTGCTCGTTGGAGAATTTAAGTGTAATGTATAACTGTAATGTTGAAATGTTTTATGGGTGCATTTAACCTGTTTTTCCAGTTACCCGACAGGTTTCAGACACTTTTTAGATTATGGACAACGGATAACCAAAAACTTTGCCTGTAAATAGTTGCACCTGGAAAGTGCCCCTTTTGTGCCAGACCACAGAACAAAAACCCGTGGAGGTGGCTGAAGGCGTGGTCCAACATCCGGATCATCAATGCCCTGTAGCCACCCCAGGGCCTCTGTGGAGGGTTTGGGATGGGTCCCTCAAACTACATCTTCAGTGAAATGGACACCTGGTTACGGATGATACCATGACCTATAAAGACTGTAGTGTCTGTAAATATTCTAATGTACATTGTATTTGTATTGTATATTGTTACCTGTTATATTTTTGCAAAATATGTTCAGTCCCGGAGTACTGAAATTTACTAGGGGGTAATGTGGCACCCCAGAGGGTCTGGTTGCCGCAGTGGGAGTAATACCATGTCTGGGAGCAAAACAGGAGTTTCCAGGTCAGGGACACACAACCTGCAACACCTCCTGCTCCAGACCAGAGAGGGGAGGATCCTGCCCTTTATAACTGGGTCTGGAGGCGGGGTTAGTCAGTCTAGCCAGAGTCAGTTCAGTGTCAGGAGTCAAGCAGGACACTAAGGAGCAAGGAGCTGAGGACTGGAGCTGTGCAGAGCTCGTCCTAGCCGGAGTAGATACAGAGGACCGGACACCGGAGTCCGAGGCTGTGGGACCCTTCAAGCCCAGCAGCAGATACCGCAAGGCAGGAGATTGTAGGTCTCCTGGCCAACAGAAGCCCGGAGGCTCAGCCACACGAAAGGACCAGTACCGCCACAGAGGAGCGAGGAATACACGGGATCCGAGTCGCCAGCCATATGGGTGAGCACAGCATGTCACACTCAGGGACGTGGGCTACAACACTGCTATAAACGAGATAGCCAAAAGAGTACAGACAGAACGGCAGGCCTACAACTCCACCTGGCCAAGGGACTTCTAGGATTGCTCCCAGACTGACCAGGCCCTCATCCCTAGCAAGTACTCCCGTCGAGGCCTATATACTTGTCACCAGTAAAGACCCCAGGACTGCACTGCAAAGACTCCGTATCATTATTACTGATCCAGGCACTATCACCACCATCATCCTTACACGCTGCCCTGAAGCTACACTCCACCTGTGGGGAGTTACATCACCCTGCTGCGCACACCACCAGCTTCAGCGGACTGCCCCGCAGCGGCGGTTACCAATGACCACAATCCACAGGTGGCGTAGTCGGACTATCTATAACTGAGACACATAGACTACCCTGGTTTGACCGCCCTGGGTCACGGACCGGGTCGCCGCCACGGTGACTACAACCCCCAGCATCTACAAGGCCCGGTTCCGGGTATCCCCACTGCCCAGGGGGCGCGTCACATTCATCATAGCACCATTTCCAGCTGCTTTACCTGGCTCTTCCAGCGGCCCTGGTGGTGAGTGGCACCCTGGGTAATAATAGGGTTAGTACCAGGCCAGCTTTGTATTATCAGCTGGTACTAAGCCCGAAATTCATGGTGTCACGCCAAATTATACACAGCCACCATGAATTTCTAGTAAACAGAATAAAAAAAGACAGAATTTTTTTTTTTATTAAAAATAAGACACATTTAGGGACTCCATCTTTAATAAAGAAAAATCCTCACTCCAACGTAATCCATAGGTCTTCTGTCTTCAGCTCTGCTACATCTTTGCCATCAGACAAATATGTCTGCTGACAGATGAGCAGGCACAGAATGACGCTGGAGCACTGTTACTGTGTAGTGCGGCACTATGTTGCTTTTTTGACATTTCATGTAGTGTAGAAATCTTGGGAAAAGTGTGGATTGTGCTCTGGAAGTGATCAGTTATAGTTAACTATGTTATTTTCTGCAGAGATAAGTCCTGCATAGAAGATGTTATATATCGGTCTGCGGCAGATAAAGAACTTCACCTAGAGACATCACTGGTGAGTATGTGTATTAGCTATACACACACACTGACACTATATACAGAGCTTCTGTGTGTAATGTCACTGGTGATCACTGTATTACCTGTACACTGACACTATATACAGAGCTCCTGTGTATAATGTCACTGATAATCTCTACATTATCTGTACACTGACACTATATACAGAGCTCCTGTGCATAATGTCACTGGTGATCACTGTATTACTTATACACACACACTGACACTATATACAGAGCTCCTGTGTGTAATGTCACTGGTGATCACAGTATTACCTATACACACACACTGACACTATATACAGAGCTCCTGTGCATAATGTCACTGGTGATCACTGTATTACCTCTACACTGACACTATATACAGAGCTCCTGTGCATAATATCACTGATAATCTCTACATTATCTGTACACTGACTCTATATACAGAGCTTTTTTACATTTTCATTATCAATCACTATCTGGTGCCATTATGTGCCATGGTCATGGCGGGGCGGTATTTGTCCCTTGTATGTGGTATTATTCCGACAGTCACTATGTGGTGGTAATATGTGGTCTTCTCATGGTGTGGCAGTATATATACCTTGTACTTGGTAGCATTTGATCACTATGTGGTGGTATGTGTTCTGGTCATGGTGTGGCGGAATTTCTCTCTTCTATATGGTATTATTAGTCTAGGTATAGTGGATTGTTGTCAGTCATTTGTTTTTTCGGATATTAAGAATGGGAACATTCTTTATTTGCAATACATATTAAATACTTGAATGTTTAACCTCTCCCTGTGTTGTGACTACTACACAGCAGCAGAGATGCACGTCAGCTCAAGAAGCAAAAAATAAGCTGTGTGATTTATTTTTTTTTTCAAACTTGTGAATTTGTTTTCACTACTTAGATACCAGTAAAGGTATACATGTTTGGCATCTACGAACTCGTACTGACCCGAGGCATCACACTGTCACGTCGCTTTTACCATATAGTGAACATGGTGACTAAAAAACCCAATAAACAAACGTGTAATTGCACTTTTTTTGCAATTTTACTGCACTTGGAATTTTTGTTGCCATTTCCCTGTACACTATATGGTAAAATAAATGATTGCATCTGAAAGTACAACTCGTCCCGCAAAAAAACTGCCTTTCCTGCTGCTACAGACTTTTATATGACTACAATTTACATTCTGCTGCTTACACAAACATTTTTGCAGTTTACAAGACACTTCTTACACTTGCTTGGACCCAGGTTTCATGTGAAAGAGTGTTCTCAAAGCTGAAAATTGTAAAAAATCGTCTGAGGTCTTCGATTGGACAGGATCTTTTAGAGTCACTCCTTCTGTTGAACATTGAGTATGACAGTTCAAGGAACTTAGACTATGATGACATTATTAATACGTATGCAATGTCATCTTCTGTTCTGAAAAAAAAACCTTTTGTAATTTTGCTGCTGAATGACTGTTAGTGTGTGTTTATTTGTTGTTTTGGGCCTTTCACTAACAATTGAATGGTACTGTATTATAGAGGAGAGGAAAACGTGCAATACAAACTTCCCAAATGCTTACAGAATTAAGTTTTCCCAGTAGGCCAAGTTTGGTGCTGCTACAATGATGCTGGCTGCTGGGATGCTAGATAGATGCAGGTTCAATTTGTGGCACTTATACTTTAAGAGAATGTACCTTGAAAGTATTTATTGTTATTGTTCTGTTATGGCACTTTATCACACACTGATGTGAATAAGATAATAGTGTTCCTCTTTTGCCAGCAGTGTTTCTTTAGTTTGTTATTTATTCGTTATATTGGTTATTTATTGGTTAATAAAGTTGATTCATTTTGAAAGAGTTTGTGGACTTATGTTATTCCTATATACGGTAACTGCATGGGTGCTGGTGGGCCCCAAGATTGATTTTTTTCCTGGTGGGCCCCAGGTACTCCAGGCGCTGGGAGAGAAGCTGCGAGATAAAGCATCGGCTTTAACATTCTTAGTACCAGGGATATAGGTAACAGAAAAATGAAACCGAGAAAAAAAAAGTGCCCACCTAGCTTGACGGGCATTCAAGCGCTTGGCAGCATCCAGATAGATCAAATTCTTATGATCTGTGAAAACCTGAATAGGAAATCTAGCGCCTTCCAAAAAATGACGCCAATGTTCAAACGCGAGTTTAATAGCCAGCAACTCCCGATTTCCAACATCATAATTCAGTTCGGTTTCCGAAATTTTTTTCGAAAAGAAGGCACAAGGATGTACTCCACCCTTGTTCTCCTGAGACAAAACTGCTCCGACCCCCACCGATGAAGCATCGACCTCGACCAAAAAAGGCTTGGTCTCATCAGGCTGCATAAGGATAGGGGCAGAACTGAACCTCTTTTTGAGATACTCAAACACTTCAATGGCTTCAGTAGTCCTCTGGACCATATTCACACCTTTCCTGGTGAGATCGGTTAGAGGCTTAACAATTACAGAAAAAATCTTAATGAATTTCCTGTAATAATTGGGAAAACTCCAAAACCTCTGTATAGATTTCAAACCAATAGGCCTAGGCCATTCCTGCACAGCCTGAACCTTCACAGGGTCCATCTCAAAACCCTCGCTGGAGACAATGTAGCCCAAAAAACTAATTTTCTGCACAGCAAACTCACATTTCTCCAGCTTAGCAAAGAGTGAATTATCACTCAATAACTGCAAAACTTCACGTACACTCTGCCAATGAGACTCCAGATCAGGCGAATAAATCAAAATGTCATCCAAATACACTACCACATTCTTACCAATCAAAGGTCTCAGGATGTCATTAATAAGGTTCTGAAAAATGCAGGTGCATTGGTAAGACCAAAAGGCATCACCAGACTCTCAAAATGACCTACCGGAGTGTTAAAAGCAGTTTTCCATTCATCACCCTCCTTCACTCGTAACAAATTGTATGCCCCTCGGAGATCAATCTTAGAGAACCACTTGGCCCCCACTAACTGGTTAAACAAGTCAGGAATTAACGGCAATGGGTAGGAATTGCGTACGGTAATCTTATTAATTTCACGAAAATCCAGACATGGACGTAAACCGCCGTCCTTTTCTTTAACAAAGAAAAATCCAACTGCCACAGGCGACTTAGAAGGTCTAATGCAGGGGTCTCAAACTCGGCTGGGTATATGGGCCGCACATGGAAAAAATTTTAATTTGGGGGGCCGCATTCTTTGTTCAATGTGACATTTTTAGTGATACCATTTTTTTTTGTGTACACCTTTTGAACATTTTTGCAGTGTTTATTTTTTTATGGCTTGGGTCGTTATGGATGTGGCGATAATAAACGTGCACTTTTTTGTGTTTACTTTAGTTTACATATAAAACAGCATTTTTAGTGCCCAATATTTTTTCATGCTTTATTTTATTTTTTATTTTTTTTACAATTTTATTTCCCCCAATTGGCCACATACAGTAATATTGTCTTACAATTAGCATCATATAGTAATAATGGAAAACATCTTGTAGTAATGTTCCCCATCCAAGTCCCCATCCTGTGGCTATGTGCCCCATCCAGGTCCCCATCCTGTGGCAACGTTCCCCATCCTGGCGCCCATCTTGTACTAATGTGCCTCATCCAGGTCCCCATCTTGGGGCTATGTGCCCCATCCAGGTCCCCATCCTGTGGCAATGTTCCCCATCCAGGTCCCCATCTTGTGGCTCTGGTCCCCATCTTGTGGCTCTGGTCCCCATCTTGTGGCTCTGTGCCCCATCCAGGTCCCCATTATGTGCCCCATCCAGGTCCACATCTTGAGGCTATGTGCCCCATCCAGGTCCACATCTTGAGGCTCTGTGCCCCATCCAGGTCCACATCCTGTGGCTATGTGCCCCATCCAGGTCCCCATCTTGTGGCTCTGGTCCCCATCTTGTGGCTCTGGTCCCCATCTTGTGGCTCTGGTCCCCATCTTGTGGCTCTGTGCCCCATCCAGGTCCCCATTATGTGCCCCATCCAGGTCCACATCTTGAGGCTATGTGCCCCATCCAGGTCCACATCTTGAGGCTCTGTGCCCCATCCAGGTCCCCATCCTGTGGCTATGTGCCCCATCCAGGTCCCCTCTTGTGGCTATGTGCCCCATCCAAGTCCCCTCTTGTGGCTATGTGCCCCATCCAGGTCCCCTCTTGTGGCTATGTGCCCCATCCAGGTCCCCTCTTGTGGCTATGTGCCCCATCCAGGTCCACATCTTGAGGCTCTGTGCCCCATCCAGGTCCCCATCCTGTGGCTATGTGCCCCATCCAGGTCCCCTCTTGTGGCTATGTGCCCCATCCAGGTCCCCTCTTGTGGCTATGTGCCCCATCCAGGTCCCCTCTTGTGGCTATGTGCCCCATCCAGGTCCCCTCTTGTGGCTATGTGCCCCATCCAGGTCCCCTCTTGTGGCTATGTGCCCCATCCAGGTCCCCTCTTGTGGCTATGTGCCCCATCCAGGTCCCCTCTTGTGGCTCTGTGCCCCATCCAGGTTCCCATCCTGTGGCTATGTGCCCCATCCAGGTCCCCATCCTGTGGCTACGTGCCCCATCCAGGTCCCCTCTTGTGGCTATGTGCCCCATCCAGGTCCCCTCTTGTGGCTATGTGCCCCATCCTGGTCCCCATGTTGTGGCTCTGTGCCCCATCCAGGTCCCCTCTTGTGGCTATGTGCCCCATCCAGGTCCCCTCTTGTGGCTACGTGCCCCATCCAGGTCCCCTCTTGTGGCTATGTGCCCCATCCAGGTCCCCTCTTGTGGCTATGTGCCCCATCCAGGTCCCCTCTTGTGGCTATGTGCCCCCTGTGCTGTTCTTCACACACATAAAATAGAAAAAAAAAAAAGATGATTCTCACCTGTCCTCCGTTCCCTCGGCGGCCTTCCTGCAGATGTGGCCCGCAGGCACCACAGAGTCCGACCCCTTGACGATCCCGACCTGGTCCAGGAGGAGCCGCCGACAGCAGCGCTGCATTGCCGCACAGAGACTGTCTCCCAGCACAGCATTTTCAATGTCAGCCGCCTGCCAATCAGAGGCCAGCAGCTGACATCTGCATATGGCAATGACGTCATACTCGCTGCGCCGACACGCAGATATCAGCTGCTGGCCTCTGATTGGTCAGCGGCTGGCATTGGAAATACAGTGCTGGGAAACAGTCTCTGTGCGGCAATTCAGCGCTGCTGTCGGCGGCTCCTCCTGGACCAGGTCGGGATCGTCAAGGGGTCTGTGCCTGCGGGCCGCATAAAGCAGCCTCAGGGGCCGCATGCGGCCCGCGGGCCGCGTGTTTGAGACCCCTGGTCTAATGTGACCAGCAGCCAGGCTAGTCTGTATGTATTCCTCCAAGGCCTTTCTTTCAGGGATAGTCAGATTAAACAAGCGACTCTTGGGAAGAGTAGCACCCGGAACAAACTCAATGGCGCAATCATAATCCCTATGAGGAGGTAAAACTTGCGCCTCCTCCTCCGAACAAACCCTCCAAAAATCTTGAATAGGTACAGGTAATTCCCCTTTTTCCACAGCCGCAATGCGACCATTACAACATTTATCATAGCACTTCGGACTCCAAGACTTAATCACATTAGTAGACCAGTCCAATAAAGGATTGTGCAGTTTTAACCAAGGCAATCCTAGAACGACCAGAGAAGGTAAATTATTTAATACAACCAAGTCCAAAATTTCTTGGTGAACTCCATTGATAGTGAGGGGAAATGCAGCAACCTTGTGAGTAATACATTTCAAGGGAGTGTTATCAACTGCAATCACAGAAATAGGTGATGACAAAGGTTTGGATTTCAATTTAAGTTTTTCCAAAAACCCTTTATCAATCACATTAAGTGTTGAACCACAATCCACAAATACCTGAAATTCAATCAAATTTTCCTGCAGAGTAGTAATCACTGAAAGAAATACTCCTGCAGAACGTAAACAAGCTATACGGGCGTACCTGACTTTTTTTTTTCTTTACTTAAACGAAGATTTCTTTACTTAATCAAATGGTCAGCTTTACCACAATAAAGACACAATCCCTCGGCGAACCTCCGGTCTCTTTCCTGAGAGCGGAGCGACATCGCCCCAACCTCCATCGGTTCTCCGCCGTCTGAGCAGATTTTCTGGGGACTAGGACCTGGCATTACAGGAGTCTTTACCTCATTCCGCCTAGATCTCAGCCTCCTATCCACACGAACAGCTAATTGCATGGCATCCTGCAGAGTCTCAGGTGCGGGGAATGCAATTAGCAAATCCTTAACCCTTTCACTCAGACCAGCAAGAAATAGACATTTCAGAGCAGGATCATTCCATTTGACTTCTGAAGCCCATCTTCTAAAGTGTGTGCAATAATTTTCAACATCACCTGACCCCTGATTCAAACGCCTGAGTTTTGCCTCAGCAGATGAGATTCGATCAGGATCGTCATATAATAGACCCATAGCAGAAAAAAAATCTTCTACCGACCTTAAGCATGGATCATTAGGTTGGAGAGAAAAGGCTCACCTTTGTGGTTCATTGCACAAAAGTGACATAATAAAACCAATGCGCTGTGATTCATTCCCAGAGGACCTTGGTCTCAAACGAAAATATAAGAAACAAGCATTTTTAAAGGAAAAAAAATCTTGCTGTTTACCATAAAAAAACATCAGGCAGTCCTACCTTGGGTTCCACAAAATGCGCTCCAGAACAGCTACTCACGTGTTGCTGGAGCTCGGCCACCTCCAGAGACAATCCCTGCAAGTATTGAGCCAAATCCTGGACGGAAGCCATACTGATCCCGGAATTTCTTTCCTTTTAGTTTTTTTGGGCTGGACTTATTGTTAGGATCTGCAACAAGTACTAAGGAAAGAAAGGGGAAAGCTATCCCTACAGTAAGACTAAGCTGAATCCCTATGATGTAGCGGGCTGCCTGTTACTTGCGAACAGACCCACCTTAGTCGTCGGCTAGTCTGAACAAAGACCTAGTGCATAAAGGGAGGGGTCCCTAAAAGAACTAAGGACTGGAACAAAAATGGGACACCTCCTGAACAGAGAAAGTTATCACTGAACACAAAAAGATAAACTGACAAAAAGGTACTAGAGGTCCCAGAAGGACCAAGCGAACTGACAGAGATAGACACCGAAGCACCTGGCTAGCAAAACAGTCAAACAACACTGAAGTCCAGCACAGCCAAAAGGGCGGAGCTGGAATATAAAGGCAGATGGTCACGGGACCGCAAAACACAAGATGGAAAAACAAACAGGAGGCTTCTAACAGTCACAGTATAGAGGGATCATCCTTATTCTCATTAGCACATGGAAACATGAGAAGCAATAGAATGAAACTGAGTTGGAGAAGATACAGATTAGATATTAGAAAAAACTTTTTGACAGTGAGGGTGATCAATGAGTGGAACGAGAGGTGGTGAGTTCTCCTTCAATGGAAGTCTTCACACAGAGGCTGGACAGACATCTGTCTGAGATGGTTTAGTGGATCCTGCATTGAGCAGGGGGTTGGACACGATGATCCTGGAGGTCCCTTCGAACTCTAACATTTTAGGATTCTAAGATTCTTGTATAGATGTATAATGAAAGGGAGCTGACCCACATGATTGGCTGTCATGTCATATCACATGTCCCTGGCAAGAGCTGGATCCAAACTGAATAAAAGGGGTTGTCTTATACAGGCAATCCTCTAAGGCCACATTCACATGTTCAGTATTTGGTCAGTATTTTACATCAGTATTTGTAAGTCAAAGCCTGGAGTGGGTGATAAATACAGAAGTGGTGACGTGTTTCTATTATACTTTTCCTCTGATTGTTCCTCACCTGGTTTTGGCTTACAAATACTGATGTAAAATACTGACCAAATACTGAACGTGTGAACGTGGCCTAAGCAGCAAAATCAGAAAATCCCTTTCCCTTGGCAAAGTTTGTTTTTCAAAAAAATAAACAATGCTTTTCTGTGTGACAAAGCCTCTAAAGCAAATGTGAACTAAGTCTTAATAATCAGTAATATGGAAATACTTCTTGCATCAGGGAAATATTAAACTGATTGACCTTTTTGCAGTTCCTGATTGCGGGTCATTTAACAAAGACCAGTGGCACAACCAGAGCGAAGCACTGGACAACAGGATATACAAAAGGAGTATAAGTTGTTCTTGTTTGTTTTTTGCTTTTTTTTTTGTGATCATATTTCTTGATTTCTGGAAGTTTTTTTTTTTTTTTAATTCTGGACAATCCCTTTAAGCTTTATTTATATAAAACTGGAAAACCTCATTGAATGAGACAAATCTATGGCCATCTGTACGAGGTTCGTTTATCATTTCTTTCTGTTTAATATATAAAAGTATAGAGAGTTGGAAGTGAGGGAGAATGCATGAAACATTCTTTTATGTGTTCTACAAATGTAACAAAGCAACATTTTCATCAGTCCTTGTCAAATATGCAATGTCCTTGTCATTCACAACTGTTACAAAGAGTAATGAAATGCTCGTACTGTATCTACCGAACAATATTGCGATACTGAATGGTGACTCGCTATTTCTGTGTATACACAGTTATGTGCATATGGATACACTGGAATGTTTTCCTATGGGGCGTTAACACATTGCTCACTGATCAGTCATAGGATCCATTCATTTACCTCTGGTGATGTCTTTGCAGGAGCACAGGTAGTAAGGCTCTGTTCACATGTCCGTTTATCCTTTCCGACTCTCTGTTCCATTTAGAGCAGACGCCAACAGAATTAGGAATCTTTGCATTGCTGTTTCGAGCAGAAGCAGAGGGGTCATATTTGCCATCTTCGGTGGTTGTGCACACTACACATGTGCCACCTGGCATCTGCTCTTCCCATTCACAGGATACAGTCACAATAATATGTACATGCATATGATGCATTATATTTGTAGGAGAGCGACTGCAGGAATTCCTAACAACTGCTATCCTATCCCAATTGCATCCATTTATAGGTAAATGTAAAGGGATGTCTACAACTTTTCATTACTTAAAAAAATGGGTCCATGGTGGTATCAAAAAGTAAAAAAAAACATACAATCACCTACTGGACCCTGTTGTTCCTCAGTACTGCTGCCTATGTTCACCGCCAGTGTTCTCACTCCCTCTTCCCAGGTGACATCACTTGACTGCTGCAGCCAATCAACAGCCACTGATGTGCTGCAGCCATCTGAGCTGGGTAAAATACTGTCTCTTTGCTCTCTTTTTTATCTCAGACAGCATAGGCCACTGTAGCCAATTAATGGACACTGATTAGTTGCAGCGGTCACACATAATAACTGTTATGCACCTGTCCCAGATCCTGACTGTGCTCTCCTCACTCCGACCCATTGAATTCTGTTGTGCTCCACGTCAGGCTTTGCAGGTGGACCAGCGTGATCCTATATAACCATCTGCTTGGGCCAATATAAGGCCTACCAAGACACACACCTATGTCTTGGTAGTCAGACTTTCTAGTTACTCCGAAATTTGGTTTGTTCCTGATTTTTCAGAACCTCAGCCATGTGTCTGACTGCGGCTTCCAGGAAGTCTCTTGTCCTCTTGCGGCTTACAGCACCTCTGCTTCCTGTCTGCGGTTTCCAGGACCTCTGCTTGCAGTTTGCAGGACCTCTGCTCCCAGTCTGTGGTTTCCATGACCTCTGCTACATATCTGCGGTTTCCAGGACATCTGCTACCTGTCTTTGTTTTCCAAGACATCTGCTACCTGTTCCCGGTCTTCCAGAACCTCTGTTATGTGTCTGACTGTGACTTCCAGGATGTTTCCTGTCCTGTCCACTTGCAGCTTACAGGACCTCTGCTTCCTGTTTGCGGTTTCCAGGACCTCTGCTTCCTGTCTGTGGCTTCTAGGACCTCTGCTACCTGTCTGCGGTTTCCAGGACCTCTGCTACCTGTCTGCGGTTTCCAGGACCTCTGCTACTTGTCTCTGGTTTCCAGGACATCTGCTACCTGTCTGCAGTTTCCAGGACCTCTGCTACCTGTGTGTGGTCTACCTCTGCTTTCTGTTTCCCACGAGCCTCAACTGCCAGCTGCACCAACGCCTGTGGCCTGTGTGCCCACCCAGATCTTGGGCTTTGAGTATCCATCTTACCTAGTGAGCCTGACCATATCCCACTCGAAGAGGAATTGGGGAGACACAGACAGCAGTTGCAAGGAACATCTCTGGACTGATGAGTGAGTACATGTTTCGGACCCATTTTTGAAATGATGAAAAGTAGTAGAAAACCCCTTTAAGTTGCCTCCTAGCTTTAATTCTAAACAACTCATTATTTTGATTAAATCTTCTCTTAGGAATGAAATATATTTTGGAGCTAAATTCCCCAAAGTTAGAACATCCCCTTCGTGTTCTTAGTTTGCTGTAATGATATTTCAGAAATACATTCATTATTGATCTGTACATTCTTACTTCAAAGTCGGATTTGACTTGATGTTGATACGTACAGTATATGATTTGATATATATTCATGAGGGGTAAAGCTCAGCAGGATATTATCTGATGACCCAACACATTCAGTATCTAGTGATCTGCAGTAATGTCAGAGGCAGAACACTTGTATCATGGGTGGAGGCCATCTGTATTCACCAATTATTGAAACAGTCCAGAACGCGGCTTTTGTCTATTCATCTGTGTCCTTTATTTGTTACAATTCATTGTAGTCTTTTGTATTTGTTCTAGAAAGCCACAGGCTGAAACTTTATGTGCAGAAACCATGTGAACGTCACTCTTCAACCCCTATAGTGTTGTATTGTTTCATGTACAACCCCAGGTGAAAGAGAAAATGCGTGGATCTAGAAGATAAAGATAATAATATCAGCCGGGTAACACAAATAGGATAAGTCTCATGATGTGTTCTCTCGTCATGTTGCTGCTGCTGATGAGTCATTTTCCAGGGATGGATTGTGTTGCTTCATTGAAAGACTTCAATTTCTCTATCTGTGTGGGAGGATTAGGGCAAAGAACGCAGCCACCTGATGGCATCCACACAATGGCTGCAATGCAACTGAAGACCCTGTCATTGACACATTATTAGAAATTGAATATTGATTGCTTATTGTTAATGGTAAACCTGCAATTCATGCAACCAGTACCAATAAGCAGTCAAGTTCTGATCAATTTTAATTGATCGGTTAGAAAACTGATGGCTTGACTAGCTGGGTGGTTTTTGACTCCTTCTACGTGTGCTCCTACCTTTTAAAGGAAATGTGTCATCAGAAAATTATCTATTCTTTAAATAAGGTTTTTTTTTAATTACTTATAAAAACAAAAAATTACCAATTTTTTTTTATCACAATCTTTGTTAAAAAAAATAACTTAGTAATCATGCAATTTTCAAACTGGCACTTGAGGCTATTTTAGGCTCAAACTTCCAGTCTTTTCGGAGACAGTTTACAGCAGTTTCTTTATCATCACAGGCAGGATTACGATGACTGATAACACCTCTCACCAGGTGCGGTGGATTCTGTAAGCCCATGGTCCAGGTGGGCACATGGGCCATCGGCTTTGTTGCAGCAGATAGGTGGGACACACAAGACACAGACGGCCAAGGGACAGGAGACCGCAGGCAGGTAGGCAGGATGTAGGAAACCGCAGGCAAGCAAAAAACATCCTGGAAACCACAGGCAGGCAGGTGGGATGATGGAAACCATAGGCAGGCAGAAGACGTCCAGGAAACCTCAGGCCGGGGGACGATGGAAATCGCAGGTAGGCAGAAGACGTCCAGGAAAATGCAGGCAGGCAGGATGCCAAAAAGGTGGGAAACACCGTAGAGACCACAGGCAGGAAGGTGGGAGTTGTCCAGGAGATCACAGGTAGGCAAGCGGTAGATGGCCAGAAGACCACAGGCAAGCGGTAGATGGCCAGAGGACCAGAGGCAAGCGGTAGACGTCCAGTAGACCACAGGCAAGCAGGAGGGAGACGTCCAGGAGACCTCAGGTAGGCAAGCAGGAGACTGCAGACAGTAGCTCAGTGGGTCAAGGTGTGTAGGGCAAGCCTTGTATAGGCTCGGGCAGATGATCACATGGGATCATGCCAGGCCATCTCCAAAGCCCAAAGTGGAGCACAACAGAGTCAAGCAGACCGTGGTGAGGGAAGCAAGGCACAGATCCGGGACAGATATGTAACATCTATACAGAGCTGGTAACACAGGATTCACCAATCACAATAGGTGATGCTCCCCTTCCCTTCACAATGATCATTGCACACATTCATTAGATGTTTCAATTTAAAAGATAGGATCCTGGTCTGACCATTGCGGCTAATGTATATGTGCTGTTTCCTGAAACAGTAGGAAGTTAGAGTCTAAAAATCCACAGTGGCCCTTGTGAAAACTGCAAAATTCCAAATGGTTATCTTTTAATAAAGATTGTGATATGAAAATCAAATAATACATTTAACACAAAAATCTGATTTAAACAATGGATCAATTTTTCTGATGATAGTTTCACCTTTAAAGTCATTGCAGAGAATGAACTTTAATATGGCATATGAATTCTTTGCATATATTATTTAAAAAAAATACTACTTTTTTTTGGGTTACATTGGGTAACCTTACTTTTATCACGTGACTTTTATGTGCAAATCAAGATCTTTATGCAGATTACCCTTATGTGTCATCCAAGTACAGAGCTATTGTCAAACGAATGCCTCATGTTTATTAAATACGGAGTTAGTTAGAGCCGCAAAGTCATTTTCTTTTGGCGTCAGATTCTGCAGATAACGTGCCAGATTTGATTCAATGTGAGATATTTTCCAGTGAGCACTTGGCACTCATTGACAGCTATTCATGTGCCAATTATATGCAAAAACAGATGTGAAAGAATATGAATTCCATTTCATCTGGGAAATTTTGGACACTTTTAGAGAACAACAACTTGAAAAATATTTGGAATTTATATGTAATCTTCCTCCTATACACAGTCTTTCATTTCTTTTCACCTTCATTGTTTCCAATGTTGAGATAGATGTATATCTAGCTTTGAGCAGGGGGTTGGACCAGATGACCCAGGAGGTCCCTTCCAACTCTACCATTCTATGATTCTATGATATATATATATAAAATCCACAGTGGCCATATATATGGTCCCAACAATAATCAGGTTCTTTGCATTCTACTAGGAGCCATAGATATTGTAGTGGGGGTCCGCAGTACCTAATTTCCCTCTATAAGCCAGAGCAGCTATCAAGCATGGTCCATTTATCTGACTGGCCCTTTGTAATTGTCACGGGTGTGTCAGAGGTGACAGACAGTCGCCCTGCAGTTGGTTGCAGGAGATCTCTACGTTTGGCATTACAAACATCTTCTTAGATGAGAGGCTGTTTCTAGGACCCAGCGGCTACCTCCCTCTGGCTAAATAGCTCCGTGGGTGTATAAATACCTGGTGTATCTGAGAGAGAGGTGCTAGCGATATTCATTACTACTTGTGAGACTTTAGCAAGAGCAGTACTTCATCCTCTCTGGAGCTTGAGGTCTTGTGAGTATTTGTTTGGAGTCATCTAAAGCTAAGCAATTTCCCCCTGTTTGTCTACCCTTGTTGTCTATAGAGTTTAGTGGAGATCGACTAGTGCTCATCTCCTCCCTTCCCTAGCCTTAACCATACGCCAGGGAAAGTCAGGGCGAGGCACGCATGCGGCGGTTGTTCCAGAGCCAATATAGGGAAGGTAGTTGAGACAGGGTGACACTAGACCAGACTAGGAGGTCTCCACTCCCCCCTTTCCCTAGTGTCTGGGCTCCCTTTCCCTCTGTGTTGCACTAAATTTTTCCCACACTTTGCGTGACAGTAATCTTTCATATGTCTACGGCTTGGTGCAATCTCATCTGACAATACGCTGTGTTTTGGGTCTTTTGACCAAACCATGTGTAATTGTTGGCTTATGACGAGACAACCCTTTCAAAGTGGCTTTCTTTGGAATACACATGACATATGTCACTGGATGCATAAAGAGAACCTAAGGACGTAGGTCACTTTTCTTCTGGGGTTCAGTACTGCAAACATGCTTTTTCAGCATTAGGAAGTATAAGATTTTATACGCTACCCCAGAGAAGACTCCACCGACAGCAGGTGGATACAGAACTGCAGTGGAGAGGAGAGAAAGTATCTCAGGGAGGGCAGATAAAACATGTTATAGATAATGAGGAAAGCACATAGAGAGGAAATAAGTACAGTATTGGAGCAGTGCTAATAAATGAGCTAATGAAGGCAGCAGTACCCTGGATACACATAGAGCTCATTCTACTAGGTCTCACTCATAAGCGAAAAATTTGAGATTTGTATAAAGCTGCAAATTGCATTTCAAGCAGTCTAGAAATGAATGAAAGAAAGAAGACTGGAGACTGTGATTTTATTAAACAAAGATAATACTAACATATTTTTAAAAAATATCATGTCAAAGGTGTCCAGAGCCTTTAAAAAGAATCCTACAGTATTGCATATTTTCAGGTCAAAATAGTGGTTACTAATCTGGCCCATTCAAAGGTCCCAAATTTGCCAGTGGGCAGATGAAGTGACCTTCCCTTCTACCACCCTCACTGCTTACTGCTTCAGAGGGCCAATCCCTTACATTATTTTTTGACTGTATATTACTGTGTCCCAGAGCTGGGCAAAGTGTGACCCGCGGGCCATATCCGGCCCTTTGGCTATTCCAATCTTGTCCTCGGAGCTAGACAGTTGAAGGGCTGAAAAAAGTGACCCACAGGCCACACCATTGGGGCTGTGTGCGGGCTCATATAGTATATAGGAGGCTATATGGGGGCCCATACTGTATATAGGAGGCTATGAGGGGACTCATACTATATTTAAGAGGCTAAGTGAGGTCTCATACTGTATATAGGGGCCAATACTGTATATAGGGGCTATGTGGGGGCTTATTTTGTATATAGGGAGCTATTTGGGGGCTCATACTGTATGTAGGAGGTTATGTGAGGGCTCATATTGTATATAGAGAGGCTATGTAGGTGCTCACAGTGTATATACAAAGGCTATGTGGGGCCTCATATTGTATGTAGGGGGCTAATACTGTATATAGGGGTTATGTGGGGACTCATACTTTATATAGGGGGTTATGTGGGGTCTCATACTGTATATTTAGGGACTATGTAGGGGTTCATACTGTATGTAGGGGGCTGTGTGGGGGCTCATACTGTATACAGTATATGGGGGCTGTGTGTGGGCTCATACGGTATATAAAGGGAGGTCAGCATGCTTAATTCTGCTCAATATTAATATAAAATTATAATTGTAATTAATATATTAATATTGAGCAGAATTAATTTCAGCCGATTGGTTCGGCTCTACACAACAGTCAGTCTCTCATGTGGCCCCTCGGGAAAATGAATTGCCCACCTCTTCTACTCTCGTTCTGTCCTAATAATATTTAGGTTCATTGTTGGGAAATCTTCAGTTGTATGAAATATTATATTATACCCATAAAGGTTTTCAACTTCTGGATATTGGACCTTAGGAATGCTAATTAAAAGATGAAGTTTCTTAGAAAGTTTTAGAACTTTGTACGCATTGGACAATCGGTTCTCTAAAACAAGATCATTGCTAATAGAGTCATTGTTTTGGGTTGGGTACACGAAACTTTCAGTGACCAGTTGTTTTTCTTTAGGGAAAGGTGCACATTTCTCCTAGATCATTGACTGCTGTTGAAGAAATGTGATATTAACCGGAGCTACCGTAATTACAAAGTGGACCATGCGGAGCCCTCCATAGGGAGAGCTACTCTTTACAATGTCTCTGCACTGTAGCTATATGAAGGGCGTCTTACACACGTGGAAGTCCACTATGACAACCAAATGCCCTTATCGGGTGTATAGACTGGCCTTCTCAAGAAATGTTTACAAACTAGTAGCATTTTTATAAAAATACATCATATACAATAAAATAACTCTATTACTCCACACATGCCACATTACAGAGAACCAGATGTGTCCGGTATGTACTGAATTTCAATTTTCTCTTCTTCTTGGCTTATTTTTTCACATTTGAGCATCAGATTTTTCTTCCAGATTTGGACACGTTAAACTGTATTGTCTTTAGAGAACAAGAAGTGTTTTTTTTTCTTGCTCTAAGAAGGATGATGTTTCTTCTTGGCAATGCATCGTCTCAGCTATTCCATCTGTGCTCCGCATTATCCTTTTTTAGTTATTTAACCAAAAATAAAATTGTTGATACGCATACATCCAATAACATTCCTACATTCATGTATGAATCCCAGCTGCGGGGTGTTCTATTTCTTACATTTATTTATGTTATCGTCTGCTAAGATAGTGATAGGTTTATTGCCGGATACGCCATATAAATACAGCAGTCGGTTCCATCACGCTGAAAGTTGATGATGATTAGTAAAGGGAAAATTCATGCAGAAAGTCACAGTGGACGACTTGAGGGGCTGCAGAGCTGGACTAATCCCAAGATCCATGCAGCTAGAAAATATGCTGCTGGTATCTCCGTTTTTTAGTTATTTTCTACTGATATTTATGGAAGTTCTTATAATGGACACTGAAGTCTTCACTCGTTGGTCCACTCCTGGGCTCATCAATGACATCAGAATCATCTGCAAACTGTATTTCCACTATATAACCATCGTAAAACTATGACCCTTGAAGGGTCTGACAATCCCTTTAAAAATAATTCCAAAATTCTACATTATATTTTGCATTGTAGAGGTCGTTAGGGGTCATTCAGGTACAGATCATTAGAACCAAAGTTCCCCCTAGAACTAAGCATAATGTCAGCTCCATGGCTGGGCCCTGTTCCCTTCCCATATGGCCACTACTCTTTGCTGTGGGTTTTTTCAAGCAGCCCGGTGAACATCCATGAATTTATCACTCTAGGTCTTTTTGAGTATTCAGTAAGCTTTCTGTTCAGATACTCTGTGCTTTGGAGTGTGCCTCAACATTCAGTTCTCTCAGCTGGTAATCATCTTTGCAGAAAACTCTTATTTGTTTCTCTACTATATTCATTTATTTTCTGGCTCACACCTGCAGTTAACCCTTTATCTGCTGCAAGAATAAAAAAACCTCTTCTCTGATGTTGTTCACACTACAAACCCCACTGCAACAGTATATATATTGTCTACAAACAAGTATTCAATTTTCCTTTTCATCACTGCTACCTTTCTTACTGCCATACATCATCTGTTTGCTCATATCGTACAACTCTGTTTTTAACCATTTGTTTGCTGCAAGCCCTGGATTAATTGTACATCTACAGTTCTTGTGTGTCTACACTTCTGACTCTGTGTGTCCTGGTGTTTCCTTTTCTGTTTGTCTGCCTGTTGTCCTGCATATCCTGATCCATGTGCCATCTGGCAAGTGCCTGCTGTGCTATCACCTTTGGTCCATGTTGCTCACCCTGACCTACATTTTATAGAATTCACCTCACGAGGTGAACCCATGTCACATGAACCCAAGTGAATCCTTAATTATAATATATTAACACATACTGTATATTCAAAGTTTTTTTATATATATTTTAAATGACTAATTTTGCCATTTATTACAACTGTCCTTCAAAGTTTCTTCAATCCTACATCCAAGAGTCGAGTATTCATTGTTGGTGTTGAAACACCTTAAAGGGAGTCTGTCTGATTTGTGCCTACTGAATTATCCACAGTGCAGGGTGGGGGACTTTAAGACGTGCAAATATACTAGTGTGGCCCAACATGAATTTTGTGTTGTAGCGAAAATCTACTTTTTTTTATTATGCAAATGAGCTAGGGAGTGCCCCGATGGCAGTCCAGGCCTGTTCTCTAGTTCTCCTCATTAAACCTTGCCTAACGCCTCCCACTTATTCTTGATGACTGGACTGTTCTGACAGGCGCTAAAATCCTGAACATTCGTTGTGTGTTGTTAATTGCATGCACAGTACTGTCTCTGCCCTGATCAATGGCCACACGGACCTGTGCAATACATAAGTCAGGCCATCACCTAAATTAGGGAGAATACCGCTAATGCACCGGGCCATGAGTACATGGTGCATGCGCAAAATTTTAATTTATGCGGAATCTTCCTGAACAAAGAAACTGAAGAAAGATCAAAAAGAAAATCAATTCTAATACTCTAACACATTATATGAGAACATTTAATTTTAACTGTGCAGATACAGGTAGATACAAAATAATGACATCCAGCACTACCAATAGTGTTGTGTGTTATTATTGAAGTTATTGATTATAATTCCAAGAATATTATAGTTCTTCACATACGGGCCATATTGTTTGGAGACACCAACAAAATGGAGATTCGTGAAGAAATGTGTTTTCTACATTCATCCTCTGCAAATTTTTAATATTTTGTCCTTCAATTATATCGGGCACCATGACATATGACTTCATGTCTTAAAATGGAGATAAAAAAGATGTTTGCATTTGGCCGTAGCTGTTTGTAATATGTTGGTTTTTGTGTGAACCTGTTATTATGATGCCTGTGACCTTCTGTTTGTGACGAAGTGGGAGTCCTCTACCTGTAACCACAACACTGATTTATACTGCCTAAATACAGTAGGATTCAGCATTTTTTCATTGTTATTTTTTTTGCAGAGATTAAGTTTTGGATTTTTTATACATTACAAAAGGTTTTTTTTATATTGAATTACCCAATATTAAAGGGAACCAGTCATCAGGATAATGGACCCCTACATAAAGGCATGAGACTAAAGGCCCTTTAATGGTTATTAAATCCACACCTTGCTTGTTGTATTTTGTTTGGAAATGTTAGAGAAATCCAGGTTTGAAGTTTTAATCACAAGCGCAGGGGTGGACACTGCACTTCCAGCTCTCCTGCCTCTCTCCTTTTTCTCTGCCTGCCGCCGGCCTCTGGTGTCTGATGGACAGGTCACTCTTCTCTCAGTCACCTGCCTCCCTTGGCTGAGATTCTGTGCAGGCGACATCACTGCCCAGTGACGGTCTTGTCTCATCAGACGGGGTGGCGCATGCGCATTAAGCTCCTGATGAAGTTGCGATGCAAAACTATCGATCTGCGCATGCGCGGCTCCCTTTGATGAAACGCCTGCCAGCGCCTGCGCGGAATAACAGGTCACTGAGACAAAGACGCGCAGGTCTGATATCCAGATAACCGATTCCCTTTTTAAAAAAAATCTCCAGAATTAGATAACCCACCATTGGACTGATAGAACCTCTCTCCTCTCATTAGTTAAAAAGGTTCTTTATGATTAGAAAAACACTGCTGCTTTCTTCCAAAAACAGCGCCACACCTGTCCACTGATTGTGTATGGTATTGCAGCTCAGCCCAATTTGCGCAAACGCACCTAAGTTGTAATACCAAACACAACCAACAGAGAGGTGTGGCGCTGTTTTTGGAAGAAAGCAGCAGTGTTTTTCTATTTCTAAAGAACCTCTTTAACATTTGAGAGAGGTTCTATCAGTATTCCTAAAAGGGTTGTACAGGAGGAAAACAACAAGGCTGTTTTTTTCCAAAAACAGCGCCACGTGCTGGTTGTGTACGGTATTGTAGTTCAGCCTTGTCTAAGTCACTCTAATGGAGTTGAGATGCAATACCAGACACAACCCATTAGACAGGTGGGGTGCTGTTTCTAAATCCTTATTTTTACACTTTTTATCACTGATGGAAACAATGTTACTTACAATATTCCTATGTTATTATTATCATTTATTATTACGCCATTTATTCCATAGCGCTTTACTATGTCTGCTTATATTCTGCCTGTGCACAATCCCCTAATATGCATGTGAAAGACACAGCTGTGGGCTCCTTTTGTAGGTCCTGCGCTGACTTCATCATGACAATGGCTGAGTTAGAGATTCATTATTCCTTGTGATTAAAGGTACAGTTTTCTCCGATCATGTCAGCTGCGCCCCCTACTGGTGATTGTGCATCATGACATGCAAACACCTTGATGTTCTATTTCATCAGTGTGTGGTAAAGAGTGAAAAACAAGCTGCATGCCAGTCCTTTGGTTTTTCCATGGAGTAGACGTCTGGAGTCTGTTGTTAATGTTAGATATTCAACACATATTTTCCAAAATCAAAGCACCTGCCATCAACCTTTACATAGGCATCTTAAGGGCAGGCGCAGACGGCCGTAGATTCTCTCATCCGAGAGAATCAGGACGACTATGCATCTGACACTGATCAGTGTGATCCAATTCTCTCTGATGAGGAGAAGATGGAGAAAAAAAATGTCTCCATCTTCTCCGTTCTGTCAGTGCACGGAAATGGGACTGACTCATCCGAGTGCAGTCCAATGGTTTCCACTCACTCGTTGACTTGCATGGCTGAGTGAGATCCAAATATCTGACCAGACTCGGGCATGCAGTGATTTGTTCCTTGGACAGAGATTCAAAATTGGACATGTGCAAGGCTCTAAAGATTAACATTGGTCCGAGCGCGATCTGATGTTTTGTCGCATTGCACTCGGACCAAAAATGCGCTTGTCTGCAAGAGCCCTAAAGTGAAGTTTCACCTCTGATAAACTTGGGGCAAGGACACCACATGGAGTTTAGCAAAGACATATGCAGGACTCTGGTCCAGTGGCCAAGTTGGTATTGTATGGCCACCAGACCAGCGCCCTGAGAAGCTCCTTCTGCCCGCCGGAATTCCTGGTGACTTTTTTAAAGGGGTTTCCCCCAAACAAAGTACATTTTAATTAATAGATCACGCAATTGGATGTGTTAATAAAATGTTCCTGTGCTGAGATAATCTTATAAATGTGCCCCTGCTGTGTACTGTGTAATGGCTGTGTCTGACCGTACAGGAACATGGTCTGATCATACCACAGCTCCTGGACAGGGGAGGAAGCAAAAGATAATATACAGACAGGACAGCACAGGATTGCAAATTATTCTTTTGGTGATGCAAAATATTTCACTGCCTTTTTTTAAGCAATGTTTTACCTGAAAGAAAGAATCAGCTGTGATCCTGTGCTGTAATGTTTGTATACTCTTTTGCTTCTTCCCCTGCCCAGGAGCTGTGATATGATCAGACCATGTTCCTGCACGGTCAGACACAGCCATTCCACAGTACACAGCAGGGGCACATTTATAAGATTATCTCAGCACAGGAACATTTTTTTAAAACACATCCAATCGTGAAACTTATTATTATTCCAAGATGTATTGATTAAAATGTTGATTGAAATTAACTTTGTTTGTGAGAAAACCCCTTTAATTTATAGGACTGGCATGTCGTCATGAAAGCGTCACTCTTCCCAACGATAATATTGTGCAGGGCCTATTAATCAAATTAGGTGCCAGAGATGCCCCCTTGATCAGGGTCCTGCAAATCTTTTTGCTCAGCTCTAGCACCACATAAATTGAAAATAATTGGGTTCTCTTAAACCCTCTAAATTATAAAAAATACCAGAAAAAGTATAAAAGCATAAAAGAGGCACAAACTGAAAAAATAGCAAATAATCACACATTTTATTGCAAGTAAATAAAAAACAAGGCCCAAATAAAATCACTATAAAAAAACAGAAACCAGTGCCATCTATAATATTAAAGGCACCCCTCTATGTCCTGCCCTAAAATAAAAATAAAATGACAAAGGGCAAGATTTATGAATGGAGCCAAAAATAATCTTAAGTGATGATAAATTGCCAAATGCATGTGAGACAAGTAATGTACACTATGAATAAACAAGATGCTACAACATGTGCGGGGACGCCACGAAGGTTGGAGTTCACTCCAATCAGACATTTGTAACTTCTTCTGGGGATGGAAAAAAACGCTTTATCTTAAAGAAAGATGTGGACTATTGGAAGTTTACAATTCAGGATTATCACTTGTATATCTGCTTTCCAATTTGCACGGATCCTCTGAAGTTTTGCAATCTACTTGCTATCCTGAGGTCTACACACAGCTGGCCTCACATGTGAATCGAATGGTGGGAATATTTTAGATTTTAGCACCCATTTTCTTGGTCTTCCAAGTCATCTGCTCAAGTTGTTGCCTCAAAACATCTGCAGATATGGACAGTTACACCTATTTTATTATAGCTATAGAATAGGAAGGTTTTCTTTTTTTATACATACAAAACTTTCAGAAAAACTAAAAAAAAAAAGTCCTCTTATGATGATGTTTATAACTAGGTTTCTTTTACCGGGTTGACATACAACTGGTCCAGCAGGTATTACGTTCAGGAAGCTGATGTTGGTGCAGTGGGATGCAGTCCTTTAAGAAAAGGAAGGTAATATTTATGATGGGCAAAAATACAGAAGACCCTAAAAAATAATGGGAAGATGCCAGCAGCCAAAGAAAGAAACAATGGACTTACAGTGTGCGGCTACAAGGTTCCTGCAACTCAAGACTTAGGGGAGAACAGCGCCTGTTAAGGTGGCTACTGGGATCAGTTTGGCCTAGTAGATTTGTATGGACCCACAATACCATGCTATGTGGCCCCTGCACCATCTGGTCTCAGAAAAATCATTATTTATCCATTGTACAGGTTATAATTTTTATATCTGTGTTACTCTGACCACTAAGATCCCCACTGATCTCCAGAAACTAGAACACCTGTCCCTCATTCCCACCCAACCAGAAAAACTGTGCCAGATGGAGTTGAAAATTCTATTTGTGGCAAATAAAATCACCACAAATCTCAGTACTGCAAAGTCTCTAATTTCCCAGAAAACAGGCGAATAAAATCGAAGGTCTCCTAGGACTTTATTGAACCCCTTTTGAGTTTTTTTTAATGCAAAATTTCGGGCTATTTAACGAGACACTGCAGTTTAAGACTTTTTAGACTACTTAAATTGTATAAACAATCCAAAAATTATCCATGTTTGGGGGCAGATGTCTGTTGAAACACAGTCGGAGCAAATGGAATAAGCCAAATCTATTTCATACAGGGAGTGGAAAAATTATCCCTGATGTAAGGTAATGCACCTAAAGGTTAACTTTTCGGATATGTGGATCAGCAGTATGCCCAGAGGACCAAGAATGAAGCATACGCTGAAAAGAGCACCCTGCCTACAGTGAAGCATGGCAGTGACTCGGTGATATCTGCAATAAATATAGACAAGCACGTTGGTGGCTTGGTGATCGCTTGTGGCTTCTTTGCATATTCTGGCACTGGAAAGCTGCAGCGTATGGAGGGCAAGGTTGATTCAATGAAATATCAGGAAGTTCTAGGAGAAAATGTCATGTTTTCTGTGAGGAAGCTGAAACCTGGACCTTCCAATAGCGCAATGATCCCAAGCATTTCTCAATCAAAGTCCACCAAGGCTTGGTTTCAGAAGAAGTTTTGGAAGATTCTGGAGTGACCAGCACAGAAATCTAGCTTGAACCCTATTGAAAATTGTTGGTGGGATATGAAGAAGGCAATTGTAGCATGAAACCAAAGAATAATAGTGAACTGGAGGCCAATGCTCATGAGGAATGGGTTAAAATTTCTCAGGAGAGCAGTCAGAAGCTAGTGTCATAACAGCCAAAGGGACTCTACTAAGTACAACAGACGCTTGTCATGAAGGGGGTGAATAATTCTGAAACTGCAGTAGTCATTAAAAGTGGCATCATGGCCCCGATTCATCATTACCTTTGCGCCTGTTTTTGGTCTTTGTGTTTTGCACCCAAAACATTATTTTCTTTGTGCCTTTTTTTAAGTATATTTCATATACGCTACTCACCCATTTAGTTTTTTTCTCTACTTCTTTGGCGGTTCCAGGTGTTTTCAAATTTGGCTAAATTTCACTCCAGTTCCCCTGTCCCCCGGTGTATTTTAAAGTACACCAAAACTTTGGCACAATTTTTACGACTTTTGGGCCAAATTGAGATTTTTGGTTTCAAAAGTTGCAAAAGCAATTTAAGGCCGGAAAAAGCAATTTTTTTTACTTTATGCCAAATTCATGAATCACGTGCATCATGTTGATGAATTTGGCGCCAAAAAACGACAACAAGACAAAAAGGAAAGTGACTGAAAATGAAAATGTAAATGATAAATTGGGGACTTTGTTATGAATTTTGAGAAAACAGTTGATATTAATTGTATTGAGCTATTTCATTTTTTATCGGTTGGTTTATTGCAGATGCCAGAAAGTGTATAATGTTTGCTAATCAACCCAATTTGCAATGGAGATAGAATAATTTTGATTGCAACTGTATATGGATGGCCTCTCAAATCACATTCTGTGGTTGTAATTTTTGTATGCAGGCCTCCTAGCGTCACCCAGGCTCCTCTGCTATCTGCAGCCTACATGGTTAAAGTCTGCTCACAGATGGGTTCTCTTTTGTGTGGGTGCTGAAGTTAAAATAATGAATGTGTTATGACCGTGCATCGGCCCTCTGTGAATATTGGTTTATATTAATTCAGTCCTATCAGGAGAATTTGGAGATGGAGAAAAAGTATTTTGCAGCCTCACAGATAAAACCCTAGAAGTGATAATGACACAGATCCAGGAATCAGGGGCGGACACAGACAGAAGAGACCCCTGTTCAAGAATAGTATCATGACCCTTTGAAATCCAATAGCTTATCATAGTGCATAATTCCATCAGCTTTGGAGGTGGAAATGGACCCCCTTACCTTTTGGGCTGCACAGGTTGCACCATTGGTATGTCCGCCCCTGTCAGGCATTTAAAGGACCAAAACTCACCTATGGACTTCCACTATTCCACTACCCACCAATTGCAATGTGGGAGCTACAAAGTAACTTTGATATTACATGATGGGACCTAAGTAGGCAACGAGTTGCCTATCATAATACCCTTTATTTCACACTTGTATTTTGAACCCACTACCCCATCGACCCACTGAAGAAATGGGGTAGGCACAAACGGCTGCTTATTACATCCTCCTCCTCTGTGAACTGATTAATGGTTCATTGAGAAGTTGAGAAATCATTGCCAGGTCCCCACTAAATATACAACATAGATACAATGGTGAAGGTTGATTGATATAAAAGGGGGTTCAGTTGCCCTAATTTACCTTTTTTGGGGGTGTGATCTCATAAAGCACCATGTTATGAATCGCAATGTTATAATAGGGGGGCAGCATTTTCCCAATATTTGTTCTACAATTTAACATTTTTTTGGCATAAAGGTTTCTTGCCACCAAGAAGAGAAAATATATGAGAAGCATTAGCCTATGTTGCAAGAAAGATCAATGGATCTTATAGGAAATGCTTATCCGGGCAAAGGACAGGAGAGGCAGCTGCCTAGGGGGAAACTATCTCTTCAGTGGTGCAACAATTTGGAATATTAATAGTCAGAGATATTTTTCAACACGGTGCATAATACAATATCATTGCATCCGTTGGATGGCGCCAAAGTTATGCCACATCCATAGATCTAAACTTTCATTGCCTCTAACATAAAACAGCTGAAGACAAACCCAGGAGCCAATGAGATGATTGAGTTAATGCTATGTACAAATATATGAATGGACATAGTGCTCCATACAGAATAATGGGCCCCCACATAGTGCTTCATACAGTATTATGGGCCCCACATAGTCCTCCATACAGTATAATTGCCCCACATAATCCTCCACACAGAATAATGGGCCCCACATAGTCCTCCATACAGTATTATGGGCCCCACATAGTCCTCCATACAGTATTATGGGCCCCACATAGTCCTCCATACAGAATAATGGGCCCCACATAGTCCTCAATACAGAATAATGGCCCCACATAGTCCTCCATACAGTATTATGGGCCCCACATAGTCCTCCATACAGTATTATGGGCCCCACATAGTCCTCCATACAGTATTATGGGCACCACATAGTCTTCCATAAAGTATTATGGGCACAACATAGTCCTCCACACAGTATTATGGGCACCACATAGTCTTCCATAAAGTATTATAGGCACCACATAGTCCTCCATACAGAATAATGGGCTCCACATAGTCCTCCATACAGTATAATGGGTCCCACATAGTCCTCCTTGCAGAATAATGGCCCCACATAGTCCTCCATAGAGTATTATGGGCCCCACATAGTCCTCCATACAGAATAATGGGTCCCACATAGTCCTCCATACAGTATAAAAACCCCACATAGTCCTCTATACAGAATAATGGGCCTCATATAGTCCTCCACACAGTATAATGGGCCCCACATAGTCCTCCATACAGTATAATGGGCCCCACATAGTCCTCCAAACTGAATAATGGGCCCCACATACAGACCCAGTGTCAGCACCCGGCACACCCAGGCAAGTGTCGGGCCCTGAGCAGGCAGGGGGGCCACTCGCCATCGGGCACCCTGGCATGCTATGGGGCCTGTGAGCGGAGGAGTGCGGTGCCCGCCGCTCCCCCCCTTCCCCCCGCTTGCTCAGGGCCTCGGCACAATACTTACCTCTCCCCGTGTCTCCGCAGCGCTGGCCTCTTCCGTCTCTTGACTGTGACATATCAATTCAGAGGGTGTGATGACGTTTTTCCAGTGCGCCATCGGCTGACCAGTCACAATGCAGAGAGCTGGAAGACGCCGGCGACGCTGAGGAGTCCAGAGCTGAGCAGCAGCAGCCGGAGAGGTGAGATGAAGTGAGTATTTGATTTTTTTTTTTTATGCATGGAGGCATGAGGCATTATATGGGGTCCATACAGGATGGAGCCCATACAGGATGGAGCAATCTATGGGGCCTATATAGGATGGAGCATTATATGGGACCCATACAAAATGGAGCATTATATGGAGCCCATATAATATGGAGCATTACATGGGGCCCATACAGGATGGAGCATTATATGGGGCCCAGCCTGCATGGAGCATTATATGGGGCCCAGCCTGCATGGAGCATTACATGGGGGCCAGTATTCTGTATGGAGCATTATATGGGGGCCAGTATACTGTATGGAGCATTATATAGGGGCCAGTATACTGTATGGAGCATTATATGGCGGACAGTATCCTGTATGGAGCATTATATGGGGCCCATAATACTGTATAGAGGACTATACTGTCCGGTCTGCACTGTACGCTGCGAGTATTCACCGGTTTCTGAGATATTGTAGAATTTACAATAGATATCCCTCATATAATGTAAGAAGTGAGTGAAATCTTTGCCATTGTACTACATACACTACCATTCAAATGATTGGGGTCATTTAGAAATTTCATTAATTTTGAAAGAAAAGCACATTTTTTTTCAATGAAGCTAACATTAAATGAATCAGAAATATACTCTATACATTGTTAATGTGGTAAATGACTATTCTAGCTGAAAACGTCTTGTTTTTATTGCAATATCTACACAGATGTATAGAGGTCCATTTCCAACAAACACCACTTCAGTGTTTTAATGGTACATTGTGTTTGCTAACTGTGTAAGAAGGCTAATGGATGTTTAGAAAACCCTAGAAAACCCTTGCACAAGTTTGTTAGCCCAGCTGAAAACGGTTTGGCTGATTTGAGAAGCTATAAAATTGACCTTCCTTTGAGCTAGTTGAGAATCTGGAGCATTGCATTTATTTGTTCTATGAAACTCTCAAAATGGCCAGAAAAAGAGAACTTTCATGTGAAACTCGACAGTCTATTCTTGTTCTTAGAAATGAAGGCTATTCCATGCGGGAAATTACCAAGAAACTGAAGATTTCCTACAATGGTGTGTACTACTCCCTTCAGAGGAGAGCACAAACAGGCTCTAACCAGAGTAGAAAAAGAAGTGGGAGGCCCCGCTGCACAACTGAGCAACAAGACAAGAACATTAGAGTCTCTAGTTTGAGAAATCGACGCCTCACAGCTCCTCAACTGGCAGCTTCATTAAATAGTACACGCAAAACGCCAGTGTCAACGTCTACAGTGAAGAGGCGACTCCGGGATGCTGGGATGCTGGCCTTCAGGGCAAAGTGGCAAAGAAAAAGCCATATCTGAGACTGGCTAATAAAAGGAAAAGATTAATATGGGCAAAAGAACACAGACATTGGACAGAGGAAGATTGGAAAAAAGTTTTATGGACAGACATCAAAGTTTGAGGTGTTTGCATCACACAGAAGAACATTTGTGAGACACAGAACAACTGAAAAGATGCTGGAAGATTGCCTGACACCATCTGTAAAGCATGGTGGAGGTAATGTGATGGTCTGGGGTTGCTTTGGTGCTGGTAAAGTGGGAGATTTGCACAAGGTAAATGGGATTTTGAACAAGGAAGGCTATCACTCCATTTTGCAACGCCATGCCATACTCTGTGGACAGCGCTTGATTGGAGTCAATTTCATCCTACAACAGGACAAAGACCCAAAGCACACCTCCAAATTATGCATGAACTATTTAGGGAAGAAGCAGGCAGCTGGTATTCTATATGTAATGGAGTGGCCAGCGCAGTCACCAGATCTCAACCCCATTGAGCTGTTGTGGGAGCAGCTTGACTGTATGGTACGCAAAAAGTGCCCATCAAGCCAATTCAACTTGTGGGAGGGGCTTCAGGAAATATGGGGTGAAATTTATCAAGATTACCTCAACAAATTAATAGCTAGAATCTCAAAGGTCTGCAATGCTGTAATTGCTGCAAAGGGAGCATTCTGTGATGAAAGCAAAGTTTGAAGGAGAAAATTATTCTTTCTAATAAAAATCATTATTTCTAACCTTGTCAATGTCTGGACTATATTTTCTATTCATTTTGCAACTCATTTGATAAATAAAAGTATGAGTTTTCATGGAAAACACAAAATTGTCTGGGTGACCCCAATCTTTTGAACAGTAGTGTATATAATTCTCTGCTGTATCTGCGTATCATGAATCGTGGTATGTGTTAAAGGGGCCCACTGAGACTCTTTCGCCCGAGGCCCACATAGTCCTCCATACAGAATAATGGGCACCACATAGTCCTCCATACAGAATAATTGGACCCACATAGTCCTCCATACAGAATAATGGGCCCCACATAGTCCTCCATACAGTATTATGAGCCCCACATAGTCCTCCATACAGTATTATGGGCACCACACAGTCCTCCATACAGAATAATTGGCCCACATAGTCCTGCATGCAGAATAATGGGCTCCACATAGTCATCCATGTAGAATAATGGGCCCCACATAGTCCTCCATACAGAATAGTGGGCCCCACATAGCCCTCCATGCAGAATAATGGGCATCACATAGTCCTCCATACAGAATAATGGGCCCCACATAGGGGTGGTGGTTCTGGTGTCGCAGGCAAAATAAAACCACCATGCGGGCCAGATTTGGCACACAGGCCAGAGATTGACATGTATGGTCTAGAGAAAAGAAGGTTTCAGCATCATCACAGATGGGATTCTTTACTGTAAGAGCAGTGACATTATGGAACTCAGGGCCATACCCTGTTTTGATGGTCAATTTAAGTCCAAGAAGGGCCAGGAAGTCTTTCTTGAAAAGTATAATATTACAGCTTACAAGTGCTTAAGATGGGACGTTGATTCAGAGATTAATTCTTATTGCCATATTTGTAGTCAGGAAGGATTTTTTTTACCTGATATTGGGCAACTGGCTTCCACTTCGTAGCGATTTTTGCCTTTCTCTGGATCTATACTGTAGAATTACTTATGGACTTGATAGATGATGTATGATATATTTAGCTTACAGTAGTTACTAAAAGACATTTGTAGGGCAAATTTATGTGAAAAAACTAAAATTAAATAAAAAATGTACAAAATAATAATTTCTCTTTGGTCAGTAAGGTAAAACAGGTGATAGGAAGTATTCACCTGGCAATTCAGTGTTGCAATGGAAATCCATCAGCCCACCAGGGAAAATGATTGTTAAAGACTAGCTATCTGTCCACGGCTGATCCATAAAAAAAAGGCAGCCTCCATCTGTACAAAACATTCACTTGTATGTTAATTTTAAATTGCATTGCAAAGTTTGTTTTCTTTGCACACCCACAGGAAATTCAGAACTGTGCAAAGGTTTTAGGCAGGTGTGGAAAAATGCTGCAAAGTAAGAACGCTTTCCAAAATAGTTAATAGTTTATTTTTTATCAATTAACAAAATACTATTGTTCTTCTCAGTACACTTGCACACAGTTTTTAAAGGAGCTCAGGAAGGAGGTTGTTCCAAACATCTTGGAGAACTACCGTATTTTTCGGACTATAAGACACACATTTTTCCTCCAAAATTTTGGAGGAAAGTGGGGGTTACGTCTTATAGTCAAATATACATAAATACTGTGGCTGTGGGTGGTGGGGGATGTGGGGGAAGCGACAGTGCCTGAGTAGCGGTGCACAGGAGGCAGCCTACACTGTGTCTGCTACTAAAGAAAATGAATATTCACTGCTCCCCACGCAGTGAATATTAATTTTCCTTAATAACCGACACACTGTGCCCGCAACGCGGCTCTTGGTATGTATGGCACCCTATATCCAAGTATTATGGCCCCCCTCATCCCAGTATGTATGGCCCCCCCTGATCCCAGTCACGCTGCACAGAAAAAAAGCACTGTCTCCCGCTCTGTGCCATGAGAGTGGTGAATATTCATGGACTTTAATAGCGGGCACACTGACAGCTGAGTACAGCAGGAGCCGCGCTGTGGCTACAGCGTGCACCCTATTAGGGAGAATGAATGGTCACTGCTCCTCACGCATGCAGTCCCGCCGTGGGAAGCAGTGACTATTCCGGTACAGAGCTGGACACAGCACTGGAGGAGAGAGGAGGCGAGTATGAATGTTTATTTTTATTCTGTGCAGTGTGACTGGGATCAGGGGGTGCCAAGCATACCAGGATGAAGGGGGCTATACATACAGGGATGAAGGGGGCCATGCATACAAGGATGAGGGGGGCCATGCATACAGGGATGATGCATGAGGGGGGCCATACATACAGGGATGAAGGATGAGGGGGGCTATACATACAGGGATGAAAGGGGCCATACATAACTTCATACAGGGATGAAGAGTGCCATATATACCAGGAAGAGGAATGACGGTGCCATACATACCAGGAAGAGGGATGAAGGTGCCATATATACCAGGATGGATGTGAAGGGGGCCATACATACCAGGAAGAGGGATAAGTGGGCCATGCATACCAGGATGGGGGATTGGGGTGCCATGGATACAAGTTTGGTGGATTGGGGTGCCATGCATATCAGGATGGTGATGAGGGCCATGTATAACAGGAAGGAGGGGGCCACATATACCAAGATGGGGGATATTAACAGAATTGGGGGACATTACCCATATAACAGTGTCAGCAGCAGACTCCCTCCTACTTAACTGGGCATCATGACCACGTTTTTTGCTTAATTTTTTTTTCTATTTTCCTCCTCTAAAACCTAGGTGCGTCTTATGGTCCAGTGCGTCTTATAGTCCGAAAAATACGGTAACTACAAATCTTCTGCGGATGTCGCTTGTGCAAATCCTGTTGAAAAATGCTGAGATCAGTGCTCTCTGGAGACCATATCATTACTTCCAGGACTCCTTGCTCTTCTTGACACTAAAGATAGTTCTTAAAGGGGTTGTTCACTACCAGGACAACTCCTTCTCGATCTGTATGTTTGACCCCATGAAACTAAAAACACTTATAGGCTATGTGCGTTTCTGCATCTCCCTGGCAGAAAAAACGCATGCGGATTGTACATGCGGATTGTACATGCGGATTGTACATGCGTTTTCCTGCCAGGGACAAGCGAATGTGAAGCGTTCTTCACATGCATTTCCGCATGCGGGTTGACAAGCACTTTCCAAGCGATTTTAGCATCACTTGGAAGTGCTTGACAACTTCGTCACACTATATAAATCCATGCAAACGGCATGGATTTATAATATGTGACCTTAGAATGTTTAAAAATAAAAAAATAAATCTATACTTACCTTCCGATGGCCCCCGGAGTCTTGCTTCGCTCCGTCCTGGCTTGCAGGCAGCTCGCGGTACACTATGCTGAAGGACCTGCCGTCACATGACTATGATGTCAGCGCAGGTCTTTCAGTCCACCGCGAGCTGCCGGCAAGGGATGACAAGCGCAGTTGGGGCCGTCAGAAGGTAAATATAACATTTATTTTTTATTTTATTATTTTTTTTACAGGTTCTATGGTACCCGGGGTCCGGAGGAGAGTCTCCTCTCCTCCACACCCGGGTACCATCCGCACATTGAAACGCTTGGATTCCGCATCTATAGATCCAGTGATGCGGAATCCAAGTGATTCAATGCAAGTCAATGGCGGCGAAAACGCAGCGCTTCCGCAAAATAATTGGTAGTGGTGCGCTTTTTTCCGCAATGATAACCCGCAGCGGAAATTTCCGCAGCATGTGCACAGCACATGCGGATTATCATTGGGGAACAAGGCAGGCCTTCTACCATGCGGTTTTTAAGTGTTTTTGCCGCTGTGGAAAAGCTTTAAAAATGCATCATGGGCACACAGCCATACTCTGTTACAGCCCCTCTCTCTATGTTTTTGTACATAGTCAAGTCGCTTGGTCTTGTTTCCATCTCAAAGGTTTGGTTTTTGGCTGCAATTCTTCCATGAAGACCACTTCTGGTCATACTCCTCCAAACGGTAAATAGATGTAGATGAGTCTCACTGGTTTCTGCCAGTTCTGAGCTGATGCCACTGCTGGACCTCTTCCGATTTTGAAGGGAAGTAAGAATGATGTGTCTTTCATCTGCTGCCTTAAGTTTCCTCAGCCGACAACTGCATCTAGAGTCCTCAATGTTGCCCATTTCTGAGTGCTTCTTCAAAAGAGCTTAAACAGCACATCTTGAAACCAGAGTCTGCTTTAAAAGCTTTGCCTCGGTGAGACCTTGCAGATGCAGTATAACTACCTTTTGTTTTGTTGCTGTGCTCAGTCTTGCCATGATATGACCTGTGACAAAATCTAGTGACTCAGAGTAAGTGGACCTGCTCACCTTGGCGAGATGTGCTTAGAACAGGCATAAATTGGAAAGAGTGGACCAGCTGTTGCTCCTCCTTGCGCAGTTATGCACAATGGCAAATGCAGCGATTAATGCAGGGTGTGGAGATGACGCGCCCCCAGAGTCGTGGGGTACTCGGCAGCCGGGCCTCTGGATGCCGGTGGGGGATATCACGGTGGCTGGCCCGGTCCGTGGCCCAGGGTGGTCAACAAAAAGGGGAATATCTATAGGGGATTTGTAAAGTTTGTGATGCCACCTGCTGTGCCTGGTAAGGATTACCAGCGCTGCGACAGTCCTCTGAGGCAGATGTTAAGGCAGCTTATGATGGAACGGCTCCCCACAGGTGGAGTGGGCCTCATGGCAGCGTGGGAGAATGGATGGTGGAACAGGTGAGAGACGGCCAGGATGGTTCAGGGAGAAATGACAGACACTCACACGGGGGTTCACTTCAGTACCTTTACTGGTGTAGATGCAGGTATGGTCCAGGGTACTCGGTACGCAGGGTGCACTTCTGGACTCTCACCAGTGAGCGGGTATAGGGCCTCCTGATCCGTTGCTTTCACTTGCTAAGCTTCTGACCTGCCTGGAGCTAGGCCTGGCTTTATTACTGTCTCTCTCTCTTGCACCTGCTGGCCTGGTGGTAGGGCCTTCTCTTGGAGATCACTCTCCCTGGTCGCTGGGGCCTCCGTGACTACTAGCCCTGGTACATTAGTCAGCGTTGGTCAACCTGGGACTTGTAGTCCTCCAGGTATCCGGTGGTCCCTACTGGGTATAAAGGGACCCTGTAGGCGCGGACCCGGTGTCCGGCGTATAGTTCGGGGTGAGCCTGGTACACTCCTCTGCCCCCTCAACTCCTCTCTCCTTTCCTCTTTGCTGTCGGCCACACTCGGAGCCCTCATTACTCAGCAGCAGACGAGCTGGGTCTTCGCTGCTCTCAGCGTTAGCATGCTCTCTCTCAGACTAAACACTCCACTGCCTGGCTCCACCCTCCATATTTATATCCCTATCAGGGCTCCCTCTGGTGGTCTGAGGTGGTAGGGTGGAGGTGTGTGAATGTGTGAGGGCCTCTTGTGGAGAAGCCCATCCATGCACCCTACTGGGTTCTGTGGCACCTGTGCGCAGCAGGGCGCCACAGAAGAAAAACAAGGAACCACTGGGCACTGCTGGAAAAAAAAGACAGCTCATGGGTAGAGGTGTGGTCATTTTATTGAGGCTACATGTTTCAGCCCCATACAGGTACCTTCATCAGGCCATATCATATCTGTGACAAAATCTGTCTTCCACAACTTCACCTTTGTAACAGACCAGGCTGTTCCTCATATATTTTTAAGCATGCATCACACCATTTGTTGCTTCTGTTAATAACAATGTTTTAACCTACAAATGACAATTATGAGAATTATCACTTGGTTAGTATAATTGGTAACTCATACACCTGGCTATAATCCTACAAAATTCCTGACTTTATGGAAGTGTACCTAAAATCATTGATGATATAGTGAAGGCAAAGGGCTGTAACACCAACTATTGATTTGATTTAGATTTTTATTTTGCTCACTCACTTTTGCATTTTGCTAATTGATAAATATAATCTTCCATTTTTGAAAGCATTCTTACTTAGCAGTATTTTCTCTACACCTGCCTAAAACTGGCATAATCATGCAAATAATACTTAAAGGTGTACTAAGATTTGCAGACCAGCACAGTTTCCACCCAAGAAATCATAGCTTGAAAATTTGTTAAGTCTCCTCTGGACCGAATCCAACTGCAAACCTTTAGCTTTACTCATTATCCAGGTTCCATGCCCGAGAAGAATCCATCACTTTCTTGTTCCCTTTTTAATATTTAATTGTAAATGTTCCCATCTCTGCTCCATTGAAGAAGGAAATGGGTTTGTTTTACCACAATGCAATAAATTACAATTGTCCTTGACGGTTTTAACCTTATCGTTTCTGTGTGGATCATTGTAGACAATTGCTATTTCGAACACCTTGAGCGAGATTACGAGTCATTAAGAAAAAGAAAGGAAAAAAGTGTTTGCTCTAATTCAGATTGAAACGTAGGCGACATTGAATAAAAAATGCAAGCTTGGAAACACGACTGGGTAGGAGTTAAGAATGAAAGGCTGCGCGCAGCAACAAATGAGCTCCCTAATGAAGAAAAACAACATAAACATGCAAAGAAAGAGGTAATTAGCTGCTAACCAAACACTGATTAGCCTGGTCAGTAATGAAATGAAATGAAAGGGAAATTCCAAAAGCCCCTTTCCTTGGATCTCCTATTCACATAAACACAACATCGATTAGAAGGGTTTACCGTCCATTACAAAGTCAAGCGGAGAAGGATACAACGAATACATAGCAAAAGAAAAACAAGGAAAAAGATAAAAGATAGAGTTATTGTATTATTACGTTCTTACACGTTTGAAAATAAGTGAAAGGGTATATATATATATATATATATATATATATATATATACAGAACAGACCAAAAGTTTGGACACACCTTCTCATTTAAAGATTTTTCTGTATTTTCTTGACTATGAAAATTGTACATTCACACTGAAGGCATCAAAACTATGAATTGACACATGTGGAATTATATACTTAACAAAAAAGTGTGAAACAACTGAAAATATGTCTTATATTCTAGGTTCTTCAAAGTAGCCACCTCTTGCTTTGATGACTGCTTTGCACACTCTTGGCATTCTCTTGATGAGCTTCAAGAGGTAGTCACCGGAAATGGTCTTCCAACAATCTTGAAGGAGTTCCCAGAGATGCTTAGCACTTGTTGGCCCTTTTGCCTTCACTCTGCGGTCCAGCTCACCCCAAACCATCTCGATTGGGTTCAGGTCTGGTGAGTGGAGACCAGGTCATCTGGTGTAGCACCCCATCACTCTCCTTCTTGGTCAAATAGCCCTTACACAGCCTGGAGGTGTGTCTGGGGTCATTGTCCTGTTGAAAAATAAATGATGTTCCAACTAAACGCAAACCGGATGGAATAGCATGCCGCTGCAAGATGCTGTGGTAGCCATGCTGGTTCAGTATGCCTTCAATTTTAAATAAATCCCCAACAGTGTCACCAGCAAATCACCCCCACACCATCACAACTCCTCCTCCATGCTTCACGGTGGGAACCAGGCATGTAGAGTCCATCCATTCACCTTTTCTGCGTCGCACAAAGACACGGTGGTTGGAACCAAAGATCTCAAATTTGGACTCATCAGACCAAAGCACAGATTTCCACTGGTCTAATGTCCATTCCTTGTGTTCTTTAGCCCAAACAAGTCTCTTCTGCTTGTTGCCTGTCCTTAGCAGTGGTTTCCTAGCAGCTATTTTACCATGAAGGCCTGCTGCACAAAGTCTCCTCTTAACAGTTGTTGTAGAGATGTGTCTGCTGCTAGAACTCTGTGTGGCATTGACCTGGTCTCTAATCTGAGCTGCTGTTAACCTGCGATTTCTGAGTCTGTTGACTCGGATAAACTTATCCTCAGAAGCAGAGGTGACTCTTGGTCTTCCTTTCCTGGGGCGGTCCTCATGTGAGCCAGTTTCTTTGTAGCGCTTGATGGTTTTTGCAACTGCACTTGTGGACACTTTCAAAGTTTGCCCAATTTTTCGCACTGACTGACCTTCATTTCTTAAAGTAATGATGGCCACTCGTTTTTCTTTTCTTAGCTGCTTTTTTCTTGCCTTAATACAAATTCTAACAGTCTATTCAGGAGGACTATCAGCTGTGTATCCACCAGACATCTGCACAACACAACTGATGGTCCCAACCCCATTTATAAGGCAAGAAATCCCACTTATTAAACCTGACAGGGCACACCTGTGAAGTGAAAACCATTTCCGGTGACTACCTCTTGAAGCTCATCAAGAGAATGCCAAGAGTGTGCAAAGCAGTCATCAAAGCAAAAGGTGGCTACTTTGAAGAAGCTTGAATATAAGACATATTTTAAGCTGTTTCAAACTTTTTTGTTAAGTATATAATTCCACATGTGTTAATTCATAGTTTTGATGTCTTCAGTGTGAAAGTACAATTTTAATAGTCATGAAAATACAGAAAAATCTTTAAATGAGAAGGTGTGTCCAAACTTTCGGTCTGTACTGTATATATATATACACATATATATTTTCTATTTAGAACATCGCTCACTTGTGTGTTACACAGTGCACAGTACAAAGAGTATTGTACTTTAAAGAGGAGGTGCGCAATTTTTATTTTAATAATCATTGATTATATAATCAATTATTTTAGTCCAAAATTAAATGCACTTTTTTTGTTAGTTTTTTATTTATTCATTTTTGTATTCATCCATTGGGGGCTGTCATTAGCATTTGCTGGTGTGTAAATGTCTGAGCACGACACTTACACACCTCAAATATAAGATCTCTTGTACACAGGAGACTGCGGTCGGTCACTGACCGCATCTCCTACACTGTGGCTGCTTCCAGCTGTGCCCTGAGCATGCCCCCTGGGCTGTCCAGACCACAGCTCTGGGAGGAGACTGGCACCGTCATTACTTGAAGCCCGCAGCTATGCTGTGAGCTCTATTTCCCCCCCGTCACTGCACTCAATGCGAGCAGTGACGGGAGATGATGCCCGGAATGTGGCGATCGCTGAGCAGAGGTCCCGGATGAAGCATTGGCGGCGAGTGAGCAGGGATCAGCAACCTGACTTTAGCAGTACAATACAAGATTGATAATCACTGCTCCTCGTCGCTGTCACCAGAGTTCTGTGAGTGACCTAGCGGGGATGTGGAGCGCTGTGTGCACTGGGTGGAATGCAGGGTGATGAAGGGGGCACCTGGGTGACAGGGTATTAGCCCAAGCTACTAGCAAGATAGCACCCCCTAATATGGGGGCACACCTGGTCGGGATACGACAGGTCTACATCCTGTCAGTGACTAACAGCAGGTTCAGCACATCAGCTTAGTCCTTCAGCAGCTTCAGTCAATCAGGGAGTGGATGGCAGAGCCTGAAGTTTGGTTGACATCTACCTAGTAGTAGAGACTTGTCATCCTCACTGGGAATGACGGCAGGACTTTAGTCTGGGAACAGAGCTGATACCGGGGGTTGCCATAGCGGCTTATAGTCCTGTCCCTGCAACCACAGCCTCATATCCAGCCCTAGCTCTTATTACCCGAAGTACCTACAGTCCTGGCCACTTCTGCCCAGTTATGCCATGCCCTGATCACATGATGCCAATGTTCTGGGGCTCCTTTAACTTTGCATCGCAGGAACCCTTTAATGACCGCCAATACACCTATTAAGTGAATAGCACCCCCCAACATGTAAAATCCTCGCATGTGACAGCTGTATATGACACCACGCAGCATTGTCCTCGACCAGTTTTGGAACCAATCAGAGCCGATTGGCATCTAAGTGGTTAAAGGGGGTTAAAAGACCCTTTTTGACACCATCGCCCCTCCCTCACAGTCGTAATTGCAGGTGCCTATGGTTGTCATGTTACCATGAGGTCATCTGATGATCCCAGGGTACAGTGGCCTGTTAGATCCAGCTATAAGCAGGGTCTAACAGGCACAGTAAGTGAGACTCTCATACACTGCAGAGACCAGAGTAAAAAATATACATGGGACTAAGAAAAATGGAAGTAAGAAAAAGTTAAATAAAATATGTAAAAAAGTTAAAAAAAAAACAAGAAAGTGCACAGAAATCATGAAAAGACGTTTCACACATTACACTACTGCTCCACTAGAAGTGGACAGAGCGGGGTCACTCATTACACCACTGCTCCACTAGAAGTAGACAGAGCGGGGTCACTCATTACACTACTGCTCCACTAGAAGTAGACAGAGCGGGGTCACTCATTACACTACTGCTCCACTAGAAGTAGACAGAGCGGGGTCACTCATTACACTACTGCTCCACTAGAAGTGGACAGAGCGGGGTCACTCATTACACTACTGCTCCACTAGAAGTAGACAGAGCGGGGTCACTCATTACACTACTGCTCCACTAGAAGTGGACAGAGCGGGGTCACTCATTACACTACTGCTCCACTAGAAGTAGACAGAGCGGGGTCACTCATTACACTACTGCTCCACTAGAAGTAGACAGAGCGGGGTCACTCATTACACTACTGCTCCACTAGAAGTGGACAGAGCGGGGTCACTCATTACACTACTGCTCCACTAGAAGTGGACAGAGCGGGGTCACTCATTACACTACTGCTCCACTAGAAGTAGACAGAGCGGGGTCACTCATTACACTACTGCTCCACTAGAAGTGGACAGAGCGGGGTCACTCATTACACTACTGCTCCACTAGAAGTGGACAGAGCGGGGTCACTCATTACACTACTGCTCCACTAGAAGTGGACAGAGCGGGGTCACTCATTACACTACTGCTCCACTAGAAGTGGACAGAGCGGGGTCACTCATTACACTACTGCTCCACTAGAAGTGGACGGAGCGGGGTCATACATTACACTACTGAGGGGGAAGTTCTTCTTCAGTATTTTGCATGCACTATAGGAGCAGAAACTTTTTTTCCCTCTCATCCCAGCATGCAATGCTCCTCCCATTTATCAATTTCACATCTGCTCTAAACTTAAAGTGAAGTCCCTGTTATGCGTTATGCCTAAATGCAGATTGACAGACAGAGGGGCAGGAGGAGAGAAATAAAGACCTATCCCCACTTCTTGTAATATCTTTTTATATCTTTGCTGCTAGATAGATTATGCTTGACAACAGGCAGCAGACAAGAAGTAATACAGAAAGGATGGCACTTTAGAGTGAGTAATACAATATAATTTTCAAAATAAAATTATTTCCAGATTGTCTATTTATCACATTATCAAATGAAGTCAAGTTGTTTGAAAGTTTGCACCATGTCCAGTGTAGCGCACAAGTTCCCGCTGAGGAGACCACCACCCCTCCTGCCTCATAAGACTCAGCATGACCACATATAACATGGTTACCAATTCATTTGATTGGATTCCATGTAACACATATCTTCTGCAAGTTCCTCCACAGGAAAAATGGATGATTGTCAGCAGCTGCCTAGAAAAAAGTTGGCTCAAATGAAACAACCCCATAAAGGGTTTACCTTTTTTTGTACTGAGGTGATACATATATCAAAATAAAATCTTTGTTAAGAAAATAAATCACAAAAAGAAATATTCATAGGACCAGAAAATGTTCCAAAACAATTCAAAAAGATTTGAGACTTTACCATCCAAATTAAGGACTGGTGATGTGTTGAGTTGATGAGACTATTTGGCCATAAGAGCATCTGTCCATTGACTGGAATAAGCTCAAACTTACCGGTCAACCAAAGAATGGTCCATAATGGCCAAGTAAAACTTCAGACCATAATCCAAAAGAAATTGCAATACCAAAACTCATGGACAAAATAAATATATCCTTCCTTCTAATCTAAGGGAACTTTAATTATTATCCTCACTCTTTCGTCGTCACATCAGGTGGCTGGGTTTTTGCTACTGTGGACAACCTGTTTATCCAGAGATTCGAAAGAACGTCTCATACTTCATACTTGGTGGTGGTATAATGCCACAAGGACCTGACTGCCAAGAGTTGGCTTTTCTGAAGAATCACTTATATACATTAGTTACAGGCAGCGGGATACAGAACAAGCCATATGTGCAAAACATTTGCATAGAAAATGTAACATGAAGTTGCTAAGAAACCTCCCCATGTTCTACAGAGACAACTCACTACATTCCAAGGAGTTAAAGCAATTATTTTGTTGATTAAACCTCTTATTTTGCTGTCTGGCTACGATTTCTTGCAGTTTTTACACCCACGTGCACTCCTACTTCGAGCTTGTGAACCTCAAAGCGGTTTAAAAACTGGGAAAACACAAAAAGTCCCTGCTATAAAGCGGAAACACAGCATGAAAAAAAAGGGACTTAATGGACCGTGGTCATGAGAATTGTCAGACACGTTCAGAATTTCTGACCCATATGTCACTGGTATCATGTATTTTTCACCAGTTTTACCATAACTCCCAGGAAGGAAATAGGGCATCATGGGCCAGGTGGCAATTTTGTTTTTCCGCTTAGTCATGTCCCTAAACCCGTCCCGTCCTTTTCGCATGCCCTCACAGAAAAAATGCCCCTAGTGAAGCACGTTAGTTTTCCCACACACTCCTATCCTGCAGACTTCATCTGTGCCTGAAAATCGGTCCCATTCATCTTAATAGAGATGTTTCAGATGAATGAGATAATGGCGGAACTTTCTGCACCAAAATCTGTAGCAAATATACAACATGTGATCTTACCTTTAGACTTCATTCAGATATCTATGATTTTATAGGAACATACAAAATGGTGTGAGATTTAATCTGTGATTTTGATGCATATTTCGCAGTAACTAAGCTACATATGTGTGACACCCCAGGGGTCTGGTTGCCACAGTGATAGAGATATTATGTCTGAGAGCAGGTAGGAGGTCCTTTGGTCAGGGATCCTGTGCATGCCACACCTCCTGCCCAGTCTTGGGAGGGGAAGAACTTCCCCTATATAAACCCGGGGCTGAAGCAGGGTTAGCAGTCAAGGAGAGTAGAGACAAGAAACAGCAGAAGCAATACTACTACGAGTCAGGGGCTGGCAGCTGCAGAGCTCGCCCTGACTGAGAAGCTTTCTTACCGGACCCGGCGTCCGAGGCTGTGGGGACTAACTCTTACCCAGCAGCAGAAGCCGACCGGCAGGGGATTTCAGGTCCTCAGGCCCAGAAACCCGAAGGCACGGTCACACGCGTGGGACCAGCACCGCCATCGTGGAGCGGAAGCCATTAGAAGGCCCCGAGTCACCGGCCATACGGGTGAGCACCACACGGTACACTCAGGGACGTGGGCTACTTATATCCGCTTCTAGCAAGGTAGCCAGAAGAGTACAGTCAGTTTGGGAGGCCTACAACTCCGCCTGGCCAGGGGAGATCCCATCTGCTCAAGGACTGACCAGGCCCCGTTCACTAGCAAGTACTCCGGGAGGGTCTATCGTTGTTACCAGTAAAGACCCTGAATTACACCGCACCGTCTCTGAGTGGTTCCTACTACCCCATCATCCACATCTGCTGCCCTGAGGCCATACCCCTCCCGTTGGGGGTTATACCATCTACGCTGCACCATCCATCCACCGGCCTCAGCGGACTGTCCTGCAGCGGCAGCTCCATAGCTGCATTCAACGGGTGGCGTAGTCGTCCTGCATCTACCGCTGTTACATCGCCGCTCAGTTTGACTCCCTGGGCACGGACCGGGTCACCGCCACGAGACTACAACCCTCAAGAGATCCGGCTCCGGGTAAGCTCCCGCGTGCGCAACGCAGCGCGACACAGGCCCAGGGGCGCGTCAACTTTGGTGTAGTCGGCAGGATTTCGTGCCCGCAACCACCGGGTACTGCGTGCCTGAAAAAGAGACTTTTCAAACTTACCTGTGGTGAAGATTCCCGCCATCCGGCGCCATCTTCAGCCTTCTTCCCGCCATCGGTGAAGTTTCCCGCCATCCGGCACCATCTTCTGCCTTCTTCCCGCCATCCGTGGAGTTTTCCCGCCATTGGACGCCATCTTGAGGACGCCGCGCGGGAAGAAGAGGGGCGTGGACTCCGAAAGCGCGCGAGAACTGAAGCCCCGCCTCACGTCCGGACGTTGCGTAAGGTCCTGGAAGGAGCCCAGCAGACGCCGACGTCACAGGAGCGAGACGGAAGGTCCTCGACCCTGACGATCCACTGCGGAGCCGCGGCCTACGGAAGAGGATCATCGCAAGGTAGGCCACGGTCCACTAGGGGGGAGGAAGATGTCGGATACGGAGGAGAGCTTCACTGCCTCAACCCCCGCCAGCGCTACCGCTGCTGCAGTTATGCCCTTCACCATGCCCTATATCCCGGGAGCAGCTTGGCTACCCCAGTACTCAGGGGAGTCACATACCCTGCATGACTTTAGAGAAAAGCTGGATAGCCTCTTCCAGGTGTACCCCCTCACAGAAGAGCAAAAAGTGAGCATCCTGGTGGCCCAACTAACCGGGGCAGCCAAAAGGGAAGTAAAATCCTGGCCACCTGGGAGGAAGACTGTCGCAGGGATACTAACCCGGCTGAAGGACACCTTTGATACCCGCACCTCAGCCGAGATTAAGCTTAGATTCTACGGGTGCAAGCAGCGAGCGCATGAGAGTATAAGGGACTATGCACTAAACCTACAAGAGGCCCTGAGGGCCATTAAGCAGACCGACCCTGATGGAGTGGGAAACGAGGACAGGCTGTTGACCGAACAGTTTATAGAGGGACTGTATTGTAATACCCACCGAACCCAGTTGCGGGCAATGGCCTTACAGGATCCCCATCTGGGCTTTGCACAGTTCAAGGACAGAGCCATCCGGGTGCTCCGAGAACCGGCACCGGGTGGCGTTGTGACCCACAAGAGCCCTGCTATCACTTACCACCAGGAGGCGGCGCCCTTGTCGGCAGGGCCTGTGGGAGCTGATGCGCAGGCTTTGGACAATGACCCGGCTCCAGACCTACACCATCAGGTCCAAGAGCTAGCTAAGAGCGTTGCTGCGCTAACCCGAACTGTGCAGTCTTTACAGGCTTCCACCCCAGGGAAGATCCAGCTGGCATCCGGACCGGAGGACATCCCGTGGCGTCGACCAAGGAGGACCCCACCGGCCAGAGGAAGACCCAGTGACCGATACAGCGAGGACGGACGACCCATCTGCCGCCGCTGCAATCAACCTGGACATATGGCAAGGTACTGTTCTTTAAACGGGCACAACCTGGGGTAGAGGGCCAACCCCCAGGAAAAAGATCACCAGGCCCATCGAACTGGCGCGACAGATATGTGGGAGGACGTCCAGTCTTGCCTGTGGTACTGGATGGCATTCCCATGAGTGCCCTACTGGACACCGGGTCACAGGTCACCACCATCCCGTACGTGCTCTTTAAGCAGTACTGGAATGACTCGGATATTACCCGCTACCCTGACGACGACTTGAGTATCATCGCCAGCAATGGCCAGCCCGTGCCACAGATCGGATTTAAAGAGGTGACCATCAAAATCGGTAGAGTCGAACTGGCAGCACAGGGACTGATCATTGTAGATATTGACAAACATGAGAGTCACCCAAAAATAACTCTAGGAACTAATGTAATTGAAAATTGTCTTGCAGAGGTGATTTTCCTTTTACAGCAGGTTGCCAAGAACGCCAGCTCCGGCGAGCAGCGGGTGCTCCAGAAAGAGATCCGGGCACTGATGCGACGGCAACAGGTGGAACTCTCCGGCGGTGAGATTGGTAGCGTAAGAATGTGTGACCCTTTTCCTATTGCCATGCCCCCAAAAAGTGAAATGATGATTTGGTGCCGGGCAGCTATTGGTCTGAGAGGTAGAGATTACCAGGCAATGGTAGAACCAGTTTACTCGGACAGTAGGCCCACCATTTTGACAGCACGGGGGGTGGTTGATGTACGCCATGGGAGGGTGCCCGTTCGCATAATAAATATCGGGGAGAGGGAAGTGTACCTGCCCCGGTATGCCACGCTAGCCAAATTATATACCATTAACCAAAATTCTATACAATCTGTGGAACCCTTGCCTCCATCTCACCCGGAGGAAGGTAACGGCTCTAAGAAAAACATGGAGGACTGGTGTCAGCAACTACATCTGGGTACTGACTCCACTCCCGCACACCAGAAACAAGGAGTCTATCGGGTGGTTCAGGAGTACGAGAGAGTGTTCAGTAAACACCCGTTAGACTTCGGGCGAGTCAAGGGGGTAGAACACCATATCCCCACGGGAGACCATCCTCCTATAAAAGAGAGGTATCGACCCGTACCCCCTGCCCACTACCAACACGCCAAGGGGATGCTTAGAGACATGAAGGAGGCTGGGGTGATCAGGGATAGCTGTAGCCCCTGGGCAGCTCCACTAGTCTTAGTCCGAAAGAAAGACAACACCATGAGGATGTGTGTAGATTACCGGAAAATCAATCGTATCACACACAAGGATGCGTACCCCTTACCAAGGATAGAGGAGTCATTGGCTGCTTTAAGATCTGCTAACTTCTTCTCTACCTTGGATCTCACTAGCGGGTACTGGCAGGTTCCTGTAGCAGAGGCGGACCGGGAGAAGACCGCATTCACCACCCCGATGGGACTTAGCGAGTTCACCTGCATGCCGTTCGGACTCTGCAACGCACCGGGAACCTTCCAACGACTAATGGAGTGTTGTCTGGGCCACAGAAACTTCGAGACGGTCCTGTTGTACCTGGACGATGTCATCGTATATTCCAAGACGTATGAGGACCACCTGAAACACCTGGCGGAAGTGTTCGAAGCTCTGGCAAGTTACGGCCTAAAGGTGAAACCCTCCAAGTGTCACCTCCTGAAACCAAAGGTGCAGTACCTGGGACACGTGGTGAGCGCTGACGGAGTGGCTCCCGACCCTGATAAGATCACCGCAATTAAGGAATGGCCAAGCCCCTCCAGCGTAAAAGAAGTGCGGCAGTTCCTCGGGTTGGTAGGCTACTACCGAAGGTTTATTCCCGGTTTCACCAAAAAGGCAGCACCTATGCAGGACCTCCTGATAGGCCAGTCCCGGAAGGCCAAGAACCAGAAGCCGCCCTTCAAATGGGAGGAGCTGGAAGAAGAGTCCTTCCGCCAGCTGAAGATGGCCCTCACGGGGGACGAAATCCTGGCGTACCCGGATTATAGCCAGCCCTTTATCCTCTACACCGACGCCAGTAACATCGGGCTAGGAGCCGTACTGTCCCAGATCCAGCAGGGGAAGGAACGAGTAATCGCCTACGCCAGCCGAAAACTGCGACCCACCGAAAGGAACCCTGAGAATTACAGCTCATTTAAGCTAGAGTTCCTGGCCGTAGTATGGGCAGTCACCGAGCGCTTTAAGCATTACCTCGCTTCTTCCCGGTTCACCGTGTACACGGATAACAACCCGTTGACACACCTGGACACGGCAAGACTCGGTGCCCTGGAGCAGAGGTGGATGGCCCGTCTGTCCAACTACGAGTTCACAATCAAATACCGGGCAGGACGCTCCAATACCAATGCGGACGCCCTGTCCAGGATGCCCAACCTGCCGGACGGAGGAGAAGATCCGGAGGGACTGGAAGAAGTTGAACTCCCTGCGTTCCACCGTCATGGGACTATCCAGTATTCCCACCGGGTAAGGAGTAAGCAGGCTGCTACGTTGAACCCCTTACCCCACTACAACTGGGCGGAAACGCAAGACAGCGACCCTGCCGTCCGACTGGTGAAGGAGATGCTGACTCGGCCGGAGGCTCGCCTTGAACCAGACGCTCCGGAGGAAGCCAAACAACTATGGGCAGAGAAGAGTCGACTGTTCCTTTACAAAGGGAAGTTGTGCCGCAGAATGGTTAACTCCTGGACGCATGAATTACTCTGGCAAGTAGTGGTGCCACGAAGAGACGCAGCCATGGTGATGGAGGCATACCACGACGGAGCTGGACACTTCGGGTGGAAGAAGCTGGAGTTCCTGCTGCGCGAGCGGTTCCACTGGGTAGGCATGAGGGGAACCATCGAGAAGTGGTGCAGAGACTGTGGCCCGTGCAACCTGAGAAGGAAGGACCGTGCCAGCCAGAAGACTCCCCTGCAGTCCATCGTCACCCGGCAACCGTTGGAACTGGTAGCCTTGGATCATGTAAAACTGACCCCAAGCAGAAGTGGCTACGTCTACGCGTTAACCATCGTGGATCATTAATCCCGGTTTCTGGTTGTCGTCCCCGTCAAGGACTTAACGGCTCAAACAGCAGCTAGAGCCTTCCAGCAGCACTTTTGCCGTCCACACGGGTATCCGGACCAAGTGCTGACGGACCAGGGACCTGCCTTTGAAGCGGAGGTCTTCCAGGAATTCTGCAATCTGTATGGCTGCCGGAAGATAAGGACGACACCCTACCATCCGCAAACTAATGGACTTTGTGAGAAAATGAACCAGGTGGTAATGGATCTTCTAAAAACGTTGCCCCTGGAAGAACGCAGTCTGTGGCCTGAGAAGTTGCCCGATCTGGTGGACCTATGCAACCACATCCCAGTAGGTTCCACCAACTGTACCCCGGCTTACCTAATGAGGGCAAGACCTGGTAAGTTACCTGTTGACCTGGAAATGGGAGTCCTGACACCCGAGGACACTTCACCAGAAACAGACTGGGACACAGAGAGGCAGCAGCAGTACCGGAGAGTACAGGAGAGCGTGGAGCGAAGTCTCTGTCAGGCTAGGGAAAGACAAGAGAAAACTTACAACCAGTATGCTCCCGCTGTTCCCCTGGTACCCGGAGAGCAGGTCTTGAAGAGGAAGAGACGGCTCCACAAGTTGGACGACCAGTGGGAGAAGGACCCGTACACCGTACTGCCCTCAAGCCACGAGAACCCGAAGGTTTGTACCATCAGTAAAGACGGAGGGGAAACCACAGCCATTGTATCCCGGGACCACCTGAAGAAGTGTCCCGAACAACTGAGGAACCCTGAAGAGGAACAAGAAGACCATCGACCCGTAGAGGAAAGGGAAGATATGGTTAGTACTGTGCTCGGGGACTTCCCTCGGTCTTGGACTCAAGTCAATGGTGCAGTTGTGGTACCCGTACTCACCTTCCTCCAACCAGCATCCCAAGCACCTACGGAGCAACAGGTAGAGCTGGAAGAACAGCCGGTCCAGGAGGCAGAAGATTCCACACAAGCAGAACAGGAGGATCAACCCTCTGCTTATAGTGAGCCTGCCGTACCCCTAGTGAGACAAAGAGCCGGTAGACAGCTGCCCAGTTTACCCTTGACAGCTCCTACACCCTGTAGTTCAGGGCCAGACAGTCAGCTCCGTAGGTCCACTAGGGCCACTAGAGGCCAGTTACCCGCACGCTGGAGGATTTGAAGTGTATAAATTGTTTTATTTATGTTTATCTGTGTATTGTTGCTTGTGTATAATTTTGTGTTTCCAGTTATTTTTAGGAATCCTTGGTGGATCTACCGGGAATCCTTGTACAATTAGTTGGAGCGTAACCCCAGGATGGACTAGAGACTGTTAAGGACTCGGGGTAGGACAGACCCCTACCTGGTTACGTCTCCCTGTTTTGGTGAAATGGACACCTTGCTTTCTTCAAAGACTGCACCCGGTTACGGACATGCCGTGACCACCTTTATGTGTTTCTTATTGTATTGTTATTGTTATATCTTGTTATGTTTTTCTAAAATATGTTTAGTCCCGGAGTACTAAATTTCACTAGGGGGGAATGTGACACCCCAGGGGTCTGGTTGCCACAGTGATAGAGATATTATGTCTGAGAGCAGGTGGGAGGTCCTTTGGTCAGGGATCCTGTGCATGCCACACCTCCTGCCCAGTCTTGGGAGGGGAAAAACTTCCCCTATATAAACCCGGGGCTGAAGCAGGGTTAGCAGTCAAGGAGAGTAGAGACAAGAAACAGCAGAAGCAATACTACTACGAGTCAGGGGCTGGCAGCTGCAGAGCTCGCCCTGACTGAGAAGCTTTCTTACCGGACCCGGCGTCCGAGGCTGTGGGGACTAACTCTTACCCAGCAGCAGAAGCCGACCGGCAGGGGATTTCAGGTCCTCAGGCCCAGAAACCCGAAGGCACGGTCACACGCGTGGGACCAGCACCGCCATCGTGGAGCGGAAGCCATTAGAAGGCCCCGAGTCACCGGCCATACAGGTGAGCACCACACGGTACACTCAGGGACGTGGGCTACTTATATCCGCTTCTAGCAAGGTAGCCAGAAGAGTACAGTCAGTTTGGGAGGCCTACAACTCCGCCTGGCCAGGGGAGATCCCATCTGCTCAAGGACTGACCAGGCCCCGTTCACTAGCAAGTACTCCGGGAGGGTCTATCGTTGTTACCAGTAAAGACCCTGAATTACACCGCACCGTCTCTGAGTGGTTCCTGCTACCCCCATCATCCACATCTGCTGCCCTGAGGCCATACCCCTCCCGTTGGGGGTTATACCATCTACGCTGCACCATCCATCCACCGGCCTCAGCAGACTGTCCTGCAGCGGCAGCTCCATAGCTGCATTCAACGGGTGGCGTAGTCGTCCTGCATCTACCGCTGTTACATCGCCGCTCAGTTTGACTCCCTGGGCACGGACCGGGTCACCGCCACGAGACTACAACCCTCAAGAGATCCGGCTCCGGGTAAGCTCCCGCGTGCGCAACGCAGCGCGACACAGGCCCAGGGGCGCGTCATATGTACAAAGGAATAATCCAAACTAAGTCTGCTATGTGTGAACACACACCATATGGATTAAAGTATTGTGCCCCCTACACATTACACCTACAGGAGCTTTTTGACCTGCCGTTCTACATCCATAGACATTAAATATGAAGTTGTTCCCCCCTTTACAGCTATAACAGCTTACACCCTTCTGGGAAGAATTTCTACAAGATCTTGGAGGTGTTAGAGGAATTTTTGTCGCTTCCTCCAGAAGAGCATTTGTGATGGCAGATACTAAAGTTGGAGGAGAGATCGGGCTCACAAGGTCCGTTCTAGTCCATCCCAAAGTTCAATTGGATTGAGGCTAAGGCTATGTGTATACTGGCAAGTTCTTCCACACTAACCTCACCCAACCGTGTCTTTATATACCTAGTGTATTGGAGCGGACTTTCCCCAAACTGTTACCGCAAAGTTGGAAACTACAAGATTTCCTTTCACTTGAACATATGCTGTAATGCAGACCTCTGAAAAACAACCTCATATCATTATCTCTCCTTTACCAAAGCTTACAGTATAGTAATGTTCTCCTGGCATTCACCAAACCAGCACTGGTTCATCAGATACCAGACAGAGAAGACTGATCCGTCACTCCGCAGAACACGTTTCCACTGTTCTACTGCATCAAAAACCTGGCATTGTGCTTGGTGATATACGGCTGCATGCAGCTGCTCGGCATTGAACTGGACTCTGTAGCTATGGAGTCAGCAGAGTGTTGGGGACTTTTCTGCTCCTGGGTCCTCAGCACTCGGCTCCTTGCTCTTAAACGTTACATGGTCTACACTTCATGGCTGAGTTGCTGCCGTTCCTTCTACTTCTCATTAATAGCACTCACAGGAGATGGGGGAAGATTTAGAAGGAAGAAATATCATAAACTGACTCATTACACCGGTGGCTCCTTCAGGACCGTGCTGGTATCAGGGAGCTCTGCACCACCAGCCATTCTGGCACAATAGTAAAGACAGACGGCATGGTGGGGGGCAGGATGTTAAACACCGGGTGGTGAGGGTCCGGATATTATACACCGGGAGTGAGGGACAGGATGTTATTTTCCGGGGGGTAAGGAACTCAATGTTATACACTGGGAGCGAGGGGCCGCAAGTCATACACCGAGGAGCAATGGGGGTGAATGTCATACACTGTGGACGAGGGGCCAGATGTCATACATCGGGGGCAATGGGGGCGAATGTCATACACTGGGGGTGAGGGGCTGGATGTTATACACCGGGGATAAGGGGCCGGATGTTATGAGATATGAGATGCAATGAAAAACTTGAATTCAATGACAGACTGTGGGACCAATACTTTTCTCCATACAGTGCCCTATTATTGTTCTTTTTATGGCTTATTTACATGCATTTTTCTGCGTTTTAAAATCACGTGTAAAAAAACAAACATTCAACAAGTTTCTTTTACGTGTGTTTTTGGTGTCATTTTTTATTTTTTGCTATTTTGTACAAGTCTATATAAAAGCCTATTAAAAAATCCACCAGAAAATAAAAACACATTCTGCATTTTGATAACTCGACTGACCCCAACAAAATGACAAAATCCAAATAGCTATGTATGTAGATTTTACGATATTTTACTTTAGACTTAAAAGTAACATCTAGCCGCACAGATCGCAGATCTTTTCCCAGGGTGAATGGCTGGCAGTAATTAGTGCACATGCTGCCTGTAGACATTGACTATAAACATACAGTGATCACTGCGGGAGGAGGGCAAAGCGATAAATGCTCTGAGGTCGGAGGTGGTCTATGGAACGCTTTCGGATCGGATCCACTGAAGCATAAAGTAGAGAAAAAAAATGACTTTTCTTTAGAAGTGAAAACTTACGCATGTATATTTGATGAAATTGCTCAACTTATTCATGCTGAAAATGCTTGAATAATAATTATGCTTTTTTATGTGATTTTTTGCCTGCTGCGCCTTTTTGTCAAATCAAAATATGTCAAATCTTTGAAGATGGCATTCAGCTATATAGTGGGAGTGTACAATCCCCCCTCTTTCCCCCAAAGACCCTCTAATGAGGCTTTCCTTTAAATTTGGTCCTTCTATTTGGAGACAAATTTACTGTCCCCTAATTTGCTTGAAGAAGAAACAATGGCCTCCAGGCCTTGTGCCTCTCTCCTTAATTATTTTCTGATCCTGTGGCGAGCTGACATTCTGGCTTGGGCCCCTGGGCCATCATTTTCTTTGAATTCAACATACCCATTACTCTCTCATGGGTACAAAAAGTCATAATTAATACTGACTACTCTCCAGAGTAATGAATTAAACATATGCACTCTGATGGCAAAATCATAACATTGCATAATGAAATGTGCTGAATTTAAAGTTACAGTAACATCTGCAAAGAAGACTTTAATCCTTCTGAGAATATTTCTTTCTTGTTGCAACATTTTTTTTTTTTTACATGATCTGGAATGACGGTAAAACTTCTTCTGACAAAAGTACTTTTAGAATATGTTCACATGTAGTAGATTATTTGCAGCAATTTGTATATTATATCCAGATTTTGCTGCCAATTTTATTAAGGATTTGTGGGGTTTTTTATGCTTGAAGAGGTATAAAGTTTTCCAATATACTTTCAGTAATATTTTCTAAGGGCTTATTCAGAAGTCGGTTTTTCGTGCATGAATACTATCTGAGTTTTTTACATATAGCACCTATTCCCATGATAGTCTATGGGGCTGTGCACATGTCCAATTTTTCCTCAGCCCGAGTGATCAGCACGAAAGCAATCAGAGACTTGTCTGATATTGATCTGAGAGTTGGATCAAATTTGCCAACGCAAGTCTACGGGTCAGTGAAAAACATTGGACCGCACTCGGATTTTCATGAACTGACTGAATGGAGAGGGCGGAGAAACTTTTTTTTTTTTTCTCTCCACCTCTGAGAAAACTGATCCCACTCTGGTCAAACTCTGATCAGCATAATAGAACCATTTTCCTCGATCATTTACATCTGCCCTTGGTGGGATTCTGATGGACCCATAGACTTGCATTACCGATTTTGATCCGACCCTCAGATCAATATCAGACATATCTCCAAGATTTTGTGTGGACTGCTCGGTCCGCAAAAAATTACGGACATTTAAACAGCCCAAAGGCATAGCAAGGGGTTCAGCTTGTGGGGTTGAAGGGGAAGGGCGAAACATCTGAGTGGGCCTCAAACCGGCAACCCTGATTATAACTATCGTGGCGCACCCTAATTGTGGGTATAGGAGAATCTCAGCAGACGATCGTGCTGTTACTGAAAATAACTCACTATACAAAGACCAACACTGATATTCCCGCCATACGGTGACCATATAGTGGTAGATACCAGTGCTGCAGAACATATAAGACATTACAGCACAGTTACAGATAGTGACATACAGCTGACGTTCTCTCTGATGGAGTTGTTCACTTTTAACATCTGGCCCAGACCGACATGACAACTTCTCCAGCAACAACTCGTCTGCAGAGATTACAACAAAGACACATTTGACTTCTCGCATTTCCAGCATCTTCCCCATCTATTCCCAACCTGCACAAACTACTCAACCCAATGCTGATCCACTGTTGCCTTATTACTGCACCTGCTGTTTGGCAGAATACTGTGCTCCTCTTACTGCCCCACATATTACCCACCACTGTGCCCCCTTACATAGTAATAATGCCTCTTTTGTGCCATTTAGATGGTAAAATTGCTATTGCCCCCTAGAAAATATTAATGCCCTGTGCAAATGACCTAGAAAATAGTGTCCACATTTTGCCCCTAGAAAGTAATGCTCCCTGTGCACCTTTGACAGTCACAATACCCTGAATGCCCCTATAAGTATACAGTATGCTGGGCCAACAGCTCCCTTATAGACAGTACGATGAGCCTACGGATCCCTTATACACAGTATGAGGTCTTCACAACTCCTCTATACACAGTATGATGGGCCCAAAGCTCCCCTATACACAGTATGATGTCCCCACAGCTCCCTATATACAGTATAATGGGCTCACAGCTCCACTATATTCAGTAAGATGGGCCCACAGCTCCTCTATACACAATATAATGTCCCCACAGCTCCCCTATGCACATTATGATGGACCCAAAGCTCCCCTATACATAGTATAATGGGCCAATGGCTCCACCATACACAGTATAATGTCCTCACAGCTCCCCTATACACAGTATAATGCCCTGGTTCTGGAACCACAACAGAGAAGTCGTAAAAGTCTGAACCAGTTCGATTGTTTGGAGCTTGCTCGTTACGGTTACAGTATTATGCTGGTCTCAATACGACCCTTTTACCTGCATTACGCTGCGATGTAGCAGCTGCATAAAGTGATTTTTGTCTGCGTGAATCATGTTGCAGCCAAAATTGTTATGTAGCCCCAGTCTAAAGCCTCTTTCAGACTTGTGTTTTTTTTGCGTACAAGAAAAAACTGCTCATATTTCATCAGTGCGCTGAATCCGATTTTAATCCATTTTCAGTCCATGAGTCCATTTTTACTATCCGTGTGGCATCTGTTTTTTTTTTCATATGCAAAAAAAATATTTCCAAACTTCTCCTACCCGTTAAACCGTATAAAGTGCACAACATTCTGAAGACACATCGGTGGCATCGGAGTTCTTTCAGGGTTTTTTTATAGCCGTTTATTTGATTGGGCGAGTTTAATCACCAAATCAGATCAAAATGTACATGATTTAGTTTTTTTTTTCTTTTTTACAGACAAATTAACTGCAAAAGAGAAAAAAAGAGACACTCAAAACGTGCCCCAATCCAGTAATGGGTTCTATGAAAAAAGCACATGTAAGATGTTTGTGAATCACGGACATCCTCATCAGCTGTTAGAAACCACGTGACAAACTTGCTCCTTAAACTCTGTGTCCTAATTTTGCCAGTGCAAACCCTATTTTGACATAACAGAGTAAAAAAATAATTGCTTCAATCCCATTGACATGATTGATAGAAGTTCCTGATAATGAGCAGCTGTAGAGAAATTCTCCAACAAGTCCGATACATTTTTCTAACCAGATGGAGCAGATTTCTATTGACACGTGTTTGGCTGCAGATGGACTGACTGCAATCCTACTATACTATATACAGTATATCATTATATTCATCTTCGGGATCTCACAGACTTTGCACAATTACAGTGCCATAATAGATCCATCCATGTAAATCGTCAGCTGTGCACAATGTGCTCAGAAAAGAATGATACAAGACACTGGCGGACATAGGAGAGGCCCCTGTGCCAGAACAGTCTATAATAATGCACAATTCCACCTGCTTTGGAGGTAGAAGTGGCCCCCAAACCTCTCCGGTCCCTATGCGGCTGCTCAGGGTGCACCAATGATATATCCGCCCCTGATACCAGACTCAGGACAGGGCGCAGCTAGTGACCATCACTCTCAGGACTATGGCAGATGCTTTGGAGTTGAAGGAAAGTTATTTAAACTGCAACACATGAAATGGGAATTTTAAGATTACCTCATCTTGCTTTTTGGAGCTAAATAAAGATATTTGAAAAAAAGAAACATGGGATATAGCTTTAAGCCTTGGATTACCATCAGACCTGTGGTGAGTATATTGGTTAATTTAAATTATTAAATAATGTGTCTGTTGTATTTCAAATAAAGTGTTTTACTCTCAGTGTGTGTTTATTTAACTCTTTACTTTACTTAGATTTAGTAATGAGGGTGTCTGATTGACACCTCTTCATCACTAAACAAAGGGCAAGGTATCAGTTAATCTATAAGACGCCCCCATTACTAACCCCGTAGTAAGGTTTTTGACATTTTTTAAATAAAGACACGGCTCGAATAAAGTCTTATTTTAAATAAAATTCCACACGGTTTTAATCTTTTATTTAAAAATAAAAAAAACACTGTATACTCACCTAACACCCAATCCCGAAGCACTCATCTCCTGTAAGAAACCAAAAATAAAAACAATATCCCTCACCTGTTCGCCGTCATGACATAATCCATAGCATCCTACGACGATCTGGGTCACTTCTACAGCAGTCACACCAGCAATCACTGATGTGACTGTTGTAGAAGACAGCACTCTATACACTGACAGGAGTGTAATCACGCCTGTCAGTGTACAGCGCGCTGCGCTGTTGGGGCTGAGTTCACCGGAGTTCATCAGCTGAAGATCAGCTGAGAGTTTCGATGTCCTCAATTACTACATCAGTGTTGTGTGGGAAAATTCTCACGCAGCACCGATGCCGTAAGTGAGGGCACCAGAGCTCATCAACTGATCTTCAGCTGATGAACTCTGGTGAATTCAGTCTCAGCAGCACAGCAATGTACACTGCCGGGAGCAATCGCGCTCATGTCAGTGTATTGCCGGCTGCCCGGTGATCGGATCACCGTGAGACATCGGATTACTTTTTTTTTTTTAAACACAGGAGGAGACTACTTCTGTTGTCAGCGGGAGCTGCCATCGGATGATAGGAGGAGTAGTCTCCCGCGGGCAATTCTTTGTGTGTTTTTGCCGCGTTTTGGACTCACTGACTGGAATTGAGTCAGTCAAATACACAAACATCCACAGCAAATCCGCAAATATTTTTATACCTGCGTTTTTGCTGCGGATTTGACTGACTCAATTCAAGTCTTTAGGTGAAAAACGCTGCATAATCGCACAAAGAATTGACATGCTGCAGATTTAAACACTGACAATCCTGACAGGAAAATTCCTGATCATGTGCACAGCACCTTAGGATTGTCATTGCATTAGCTGGAACACGGATTACCTAGCGCTTTTGGTGCATTTCTGTGTGGAAAAAACGTCGCAAACACGCACCGTGTGCACATAGCCTTATTGCTGAACAAAAACGCATTAAAATCGCAGCAAAACGCGCGTTTTTGCTGCAGCATGTCTCCTGCCAAGAGATGCAGAAAACTTGCAGAAATTTCTGCAATCAAATCCTGAACGTGCGCACATACCGTTAATGGCTCAGATTTCATTTTTTTTAATGAATGTCATGCAAAATCTGTCTAGAAAAATAGTTCATTCTAGCTAAGCTTAATGGAACAAAAATGTAATAAACTGTTATGAGAGGATCCTAACTGTAAGATGTCCTACGCCTACAGTCACATGTAACACATTTACAAGGGTGTAATCAGCACTACATATCAAAATGCAACCAAGCCTCCTCAGAATAACTTTTTCACTTTTGAGTTCAATCTGTGTTTTTCACAGATAGGACTCGTACCCATTGTAGTCTATGGGGCTGTTCACATGTCCTGTGTATTTTTGCGAAACGAGTACTCTGCAACAAATCATGGAGACGGCTCTGAGTCATGGATCAAACTACCCAATGCAGGTTTATGGATCCTTGAAAGAATCAGACAGCACTCGTATGCTGTCTGTGTGCAATCCATGTGCTGTCCGATTTTGGTTGAAACTTGAGAAAAATATTTTGCTGAATTGTAAAGGGCTGGAAAAAGGTGAAAATAAAATGTTAAAAAATAATACTCACCTCACTGCTCACCTCCGTTGCATGCCCCTCCCAGGAAGGTCCTCAGTGCTTCTACTTAGCTTCACCCTATGCTGAAACCAATGTTCACACTAAGGGCATGTGCGTCGTACCGCCATGGAGACATCATGACTTCAGGATGTGCGTGGTGACCTTACAACAGGTACTTTACGCCAAGACTTCCGCTGCAACTAGGGCTGGGACATCCCTGTACATGTGCAGGGATATCCCAGACCTAGCTGCGGCAGAAGACCTGGTCTAACGTGAAGATGCTTGGGGTTTGAGCATGTGGTCGCGGTAAAAAGAGGCGCCTAGGACAGTGAACACCAGAGATGAACGGTGAGTATTGTTTTTATTTTTTTTCTAGATTTTTTTTTTCATTACACTCTGAGTTTCTCTCCAGATCCCAGAGCAAAATTTGGGAAATTTAATTTGTGGAGAATAAATTTGCAGAAAATCGAATTTCCCGGTAAAATCTGTAGGATTTGGCAATTTTGAATTTCGTCAGAGTAAAAACCGACAGACAATGAAAATCTGATCCAAAATACTGATGAAAATTGGTCCATTTTTTGCATACCAGAAAATTCCCTGACATCTGAATGAGCCCTAAGAACAGTTATAAAGGGTTAGCTTGCCACAAAAGAAAATATTCAGCATTAATATAATCGCTTGAAAACAGCCAAGTTACTAAATTATTTCTCAGACCAAAGATGCCCCAATTCTCCCGTTTTGCTCCTCAGTCAAATGGTGCAGGAAGTCCTGTAGATCCTCCCTAAGATACAACGCCATGTCAATGACAGCTGCCTCTCCATCCTATTCATGTCAACTCCTCACTAGTGATGAGTGAGCGTGCTCATTTAACCCTTTAAATGAACACGCTCGAGTACTTGCCGAGTAGTTTCAGCATGCTCGGCATTTCAGTTTCAGCCGCCGCCACGGCTGCTTGTGTCATAGCTGTTACGCAGCTGTGACACATGTAGGGATTGCCTGTATGTCAGGCAATCCCTACATGTGTCACAGCTCTGTAACAGCCGCGACACATGCAGCCGCAGAGGCTGTAACTAAAATGCCGAGCACGCCGAAACTACTCGGCGAGTACTCGAGCGTGTTCATTTAAAGCGTTAAATGAGCTTGCTTGCTCATCACTACTCCTCACCATTCACAATCATAGCCCTAGTTGCTGGGACAGTCCTGTGAATCAGACCACAAAAGTGGTCATTCTTGGCCAATCTTTGGGGCGATCCGAGGGGCAGGGCTTGTTAGCTCCTAGCTGTCAGGTTATTGCTCACTCTCCAAAACGAGTGCGATGGGACGACAAGCTGTGGCTTCTTAATAAAACTGAATAATAGGACTAGGGGCCGTCGGGCAGGGTTGTGATACCCAGAATGTATATAGGGAAACATGCAACTTTTACATACATTTTAGGTAAATCAAACTTTTTTTTTTTTTAGGAAAAGTAGAACGCGAAACAACAATATATTCAGCAAACAAGACAACACAAGGAGTACAATTTACAATTAAAGTACTTCTGTCACCAGATATCACAACACAACAGGGGGCCAATAATAAATAGATCTTAGACCCGCTGAGGCAGGTGTACTTACTCTGATAGTAAAGACAGAATGGCTGTATAATCCAATTTGAAACTTAAATTCCTAATTGGCAGCTCCTCAGTGTCCCTCCTCCCTGCGGCTGCTGATAATCTCACACTGCCCAGTACAAGTTGCAGCAGTCAGTCAGGCATTGGCAGGTCACTCTTGTCCCCGGGTTGTATCACCTTGAAGTCATGTGGGCAAAGTGAATACCAGATGCAACCAATGGACAAGAGTAGGGCTGTTTGTAGAAAAAAAAATACAAAAACACCATTTTCTCTTCTCAGATTACATTTTTACATACTTTTACAAACATTTTATTTTTCTTAAAAATTGGGTTTTAAGGCTTAGGAATAATAAAATAAAATCAGAACAAATTTCAGAGTTTTAATCGTGCAGAATGAGAGAATTTATGAGAGAAAATGTTTGGGTTTTATTTCTACTTATCCATTTTATGCTTGGAATAAATTAACCTTATAAGACCAAGTCTTTCTGAGCCAAACCAACCATTTGCTGACATTATCCACGGTAGCACCTTCACCGACATTGATAGGCTGCGTTTCCCCTCGGATACTGATCTTTAGAAACTCAGAATTAAAACAGGTGACCCGTATGAAATCCGAACTGTAACAGATTTCAATGCTTCCTGGAGGATTAGATCTGTGCTGCGATTGCCAAGCCGTACGAATGGAAATTCTCTGGAGCTTCCCCGCATGCTGCAGCTGCCTTGTTGTGGGGGAAAAGGAAAATTAAAAATTTATAGCAGCATAAAAATCTGCACGGCAGAAACACACGGAGCCGGATAACACAAGCAGAACAGTAACTACTGTATACCACCTTCATCATAGCTAGCATGGAAATATCAGTGCATTATTTTCCTCTTCACTTGACTAAGGATGCTTTCACGAGATGGCGAAATGGGCAGTTGTATAGGGCTCCTGTTTCTTAGGGTAGGTTCACACGACCGATTTCTACATACGATAAAAATGGACCAATTATTCTGATCAGTGTGACATCAGTTTTTCTCGTATGTCGAGAGAAAAAGAAAAAGTTTCCCCATCTTCTCCATTCTGTCAGTCCATGAAAATCGGACCACACTTGGATGTCACGCGATTTTTTCAGGGACTCATAGACTTGCATTGCAGATTTAGATCCGACCCCTCAGATGAATCGGACCTCAAATGCTCAAGGACACTTTCAGGTGAAGTGTATTGCAGCGCACAGACCCATCTGCTGACGTCATGCGAGTGACCAGGGGCGCATGGCAGTGACATTATGTGCTCCCGTCGCTTGCACGCTGAACTCAGCTAACGGCTTCAGGAGAGAATGCCGTGCAGCGGGAGAGAAGAGGGAAGGTGAGTATTTTTTTAAATCGGTGAATACACGGTGCCCATACTACAACATGGATGACTATGGGCTGTGCATTTTACTACATGAATGATTATGGGCTGTGCATTATACTACATGGATGACTATGGGCTGTGCATTATACTACATGGATGACTATGGGCTGTGCATTATACTACATGGATGATTATGGGCTGTGCATTATACTACATGGATGACTATGGGGCCCCAAGACTTCTATGCATGCCCCTGGTAAATATAATGGTTTATTTTTTTCTATACATTAAAGAACAGCAGCAGAATGGGGGCATATACCAAGATGGGGATATATATATCAGTATGGGGCCCAGGATAAGGGACATATATACCAGGATTGAGGACATATACAGTAGTGTTCAAGATAATAGCAGTGTGTTTAAAAACATGAGTTAAACACAAAACCTTTATTCTAGTTTTTATTTCCATGCATTGGGAACATTGCACGCTGTTTTCTTTTTTGAGGATTTAGCATTCCTGTGAATCACTAACCTAATATTTAGTTCTATACTCACAGTTTTTTAGAACTGCTTCACATCTACGTTGCATAGAGTCAACTTCTGGCACCTGTCAACTGTTATTCCAGCCCAGGATGCTTTGACTACATCCCTCAATTTTTTGGCCTTTGCCTCAGAAACGGCATTTTGATGACACCCCACAAGTGTTCTATCAGATTAAGGTCCGGGGATTGATCTGGAACCAAGATTTTGCTTGTTTACTGTTGTGTGTGTAGGGTCATTGTCTTGTTGAAACACCTATTTGAAGGGCATATCCTCTTCAGCATAAGGCAAAAGGACAACTTCAAGTATTTTAATATATACAAACTGGTCCATGATCCCTGGTATGTGGTAAATAGGTCTGGCACAATAGTAAGAGAAACATGCCCGTATCATGATGCTTGCACCACCATGCTTCACCGTCTTCAGAGTGATCATTGGCTGAGCCTTTGCCATTCTGGTTATTCTTCAATCCATTCGAATGGTAGTCTTCCGTTTTCTTCCACGTCTCTCTGGTTTTGTTTTCCATTTTAAAGCATTGGAGATCATTTTAGCTGAACAGCCTATCATTGTCTGCACTTCTTTATAAGTTTTACCCTTTCCAATCAACTTTTTAATCAAAGTACGCTGTTCTTCTGAACAATGTCTCGAATGATCCATATTTCTCAGGCTTTCAAGGAGAACTGCATGTACAACATGTGCTGGCTTCACCCTTAAATAAAGGCCACCTGATTCACACCTGTTTCTTCATAGAATGATTGAACTCCACACTGCTATTATTTTGAACACACCACCTTTAAATTAATTATTCAAATACACAGACTCAAAAACATGCAGATCATGAATGCCGAGTCTGTTGGATTTCTTACAATCTACTGCACCAACTGGCAAATTGTTTGACATGTGGAAATATAATTTATACCAAAAACAGTGATTCATCTGGTTAGTCATATTGGACTGCTATTATTTTGAACACTACTGTGTGTGTGTATATATAATCAGGATGGGGGGGGGGGCTGTCCAAATCTTGCATGGGGGCCCATCAGACTCTAGTTACGCCACTGCTAGTGTCCTAGGTTCCAGCCCTGCATAGGAGGCATTGGTATAAGAAGCTGTGTCAGATTGCTATACCTCGTCCCCCTCTGTTAGACACAACTCTGCCAATCATTATGTCCACTTTAACCAAAGGTCCTTTCATTTAGCTTATCAGCACGTATACCTGGGGATTCGCCCCCAAACAATGTAAGGCGAGGCCATCACTATAACAGTCCTGAAAAACCCTTTGAAGTAACAAAATATAGTTTTTCCTATTGAAATTTTTTACTCCCTACTCATTTTTCTACTTGGATCCCCCATCACGGATTCTGCCAAAAATGCAGAACACAATAGTGCAGCAAAAAAAAAAAAAACAGAACTCAACACAGATGTGAACCCGACGTCTCCTCCTTATAAAGTCTTATCTCTTCTGTAACTAGATCAGTATTTACTAAGTTACTGAACTTTATATAGAAACTGTAAAATGATGTTCAAAGGTGAATGAATGCTTTCATCTCTCCCCTTGCAGAAACTGCACACACTGTCAGGTCTCATTCAGACGGCCGTTTTTCAAGGACCTGTTGTAACTATGACGCTATTCACATGTCCGTGGTTTTTTTTGTTTCTTTTTTGCAGACTGTGTCCAGAAAAAAAAAATGGAGACAAGTCTGTTTTTGATGAAAATCGCCCATACAAGCCTATGGGTCGGTGAAAATCACGGACTGCACGCGGATGGCCTTACATACTTTTGCAGAATTTATTTCTCTTTTTGCATCCCAGGTCATATGTTACAAGCAGTGAATTCAAAGTCTATAAGAAAACCATTTTTAAGTAATGTAGCTGCATCACGTCACAGGATGTCAGGCGTGCCGTACAGTGCACTGCCTCTCTACACATCCCATGACATATATGAGACTAATATGGCGCAGACAACAAGACTTGTGAGAAAGGCTAGGTTCACACCACTCTATGTGACTGCAGACTTGTGAATCCTCCCAGCGCTGGGAGCATGACTGCAAGTATGTGATTTGCATACATGCGGTCACATGCTGACTAGACGTGTGCAGTCTTGCTCAATGCAAGTGTTTTGAATGTGGCCTGAAGCATGCAAATCGCACACTTGCACCGGAGAATCCAAAGAGTGACTGCAGACTTGCGCCCCACGCCTGGACAACACCTTTAAAAGAGTTTGTACATGATACAGTACCAGTAACACAACTGCTTTCTACCAAAGACAGCCCCACAGATGCTCTTGGGTTGAGACTGGAACTGCAACTTAGCTTTAACAAAAGTAAAAGGGAGTGAACTGCAATACCTCTCACAACCTGTGGCAGGTGAGGCAGTGGTTTTAGAACAAGTAGTTTTTATGGCAACTTACTTATTAGGTGAATGGAACTTACATTGTTAAAATTCAATGAATCCAACATTCCAGAATAATGGATATCTAAAAATAACTAGGTTGCGTTATCTCATAAATTGTAACTTTTTTTCACAGGATACCATAAAAATCAACATTTACATTGTGTCCACGCCCTTGGTGTGTTCCTATTGCATTCCAATGTAATCATATATTTTATTGCAAGCTGCTGCCACCTACAGCACGAAGATAGTAAATGCACAAAAATTACAACTAATATCTGGCGGTAAGATCACCACATCTTGGGCCCGATTCATCATTTTCATGGGAGGGATAGGGGAGGTGGGGTAGTCCAATTCTCTTCTATTTTTATTTTTTCTTGTGCTATTACTTGATGTTTTTTTGCATCAGATTCTTCAAAGTGGGGCATGTGATTCATGAATTTTTCACATAAATAAATATATATACACACACACACACTCTATTTGCGTCCTTAACCTTCAGCTATCCCTCAGCTACAATTTCTTAAAATTTGTAAAAAAAAAAAAAAAAAATCAGACATGCATAAAATCGCTCCAGTGGAGGACAGGAGGACATTAGCACAAAACATTGTGCGATTTAAAAAAGTCACAAATGGTGAAATCAACTCTAGTAATAGAGCGGGCCTATTGTCTTTGGACTGGCTTGGCTGCATTTTTCCGTGTAAAAAAAAAAAGTGTCAGCGTGTTTCCACAGATCGTGTATCCGTGTGCTCCACGCGCTGACATGTCAGTTTTTTACACGCTGCACAGGCTGCAAAATGTCCCACGCTGAACACAGATGGATGACATCCGTGTCTCATCAGTGTGACATGTACCGGCGTTTGGGAATCAGCGTACAGTTAACGCTGTTCCCAAGCACCGGGTGCTAAACGCTGCTCTCATCATTGTCCCTTGCTCACGCTGTGATCAGCATGAGCAAGGGACAATGTTAGGAGTAGTAGTCTGCTCCCGCAGTGTCCATGTGTATAAGAAAAGAAAAAGTCTAAAATAAAAAAATCCTTATTCTCACCTGTCCAGAGATGCCCCCGCTGTAATCCTCTGACTGCTCACGTCGAGGAGCCAGGGAGAATGAGCCGCTCCAGCTGGAGTGGGCCTCAGAGCAGTGCTGAGCTCAGGAGCGGTGTCCTGTCACTCACTGAGCTCCGTGCGACCAGTCAGAGAATTACAGCGGGGGACATCTCCGGACAGGAGAGTATAAGGATTTTATTTTTTTAATTTTATTTTTACACATGGACCCTGCGGGAGCAGACCACTACTACCCCAACATTGTCCCTTGCTCGTGTTGATCACAGTGCGAGCAAGGGACAATGATAAGGGCAGCGTTCAGCACCCGGCACTTGGGAACCGCGCTAATGTAGCACCCTGAGGATTCGGCTGCTACAGGGGTATTGCACCTCAATCCAGAGGTGTGATATTCCACTCCCGGGTAAGGATGGAGTGTGGAGCTGAGCTCAGAAGGCTGCATGCACTACACACATCCCATTTCCGGAGGACAGACCAATGGTACTCCCACTTAATTATGTGCAGGTACGACCGAGTCTGTCCTTGGCTGGAGTGGGAGGGGGGTGGTACATCCCAGTAGTGTAGGGGCAGATAGGGGGAGCAGCCTGGGTAAAGGTAGGAGCTCATTGGGTGCTGGTCACCTGAGCTCACACATAGAGGGAGTATATAAGGTGGGCACCATCTTAGGACAGGGTCTTTGCAGAGGAGTCTTTTGTAGAAGGCTGGTCAGTCAGTGAGACGTCAGTCTTTGCAGAGCAGTGGAAGAGAGCAGAGGAGCAGAGCAGCCCCAGCCCAAGAGTGAGAGAGGAGAGCAAGAAAGACCCAGAGGGGGAGAAAGAAGGAACTCTGAGACCCCAAATACAACCACAGGGTGAAGAGTTGGCAACAGGGTACCGGATCCCAAACTGGTGGGGGCTACAGCATACCTCAGCCAGAGACCGGAGGCCGTGGGCAGCATCTGCCACGGCCACCCACCATATCCACCCGGAAGGCAGACCACGCATAGGGTCAGGGAACCCAGAGGCAAAGGGTTCGCCAACAAGAGGCCCGAGGGAGCCGGACATAGGTGGATCCCTGGTGGGGAAGGCCAGAGACGAGGACAGGACAGAACGGGAGCTCAGAACCACGCTCCAGAACTACTTGGGGGTTGGCCGAGTCCAGGACCTGGTGGACGCAGCACGGCTCGGGTGGTCACTCAAGGCCGGAGTGACCGGAACATCTGCAGTAAGTAAAGAACCCTGAACTGCACAACCCGACTCTGACTCTCATTACCATCATCCCTGCACCTCCACAACCACCATCCTCTGCACCTGACCCCCCTGAGGCTATACCCCTCCCGTTGGGGGTTATACTACCTAAGCTGCACAAACACCATCAGCCTCAGCGGACCCTGCTGCAGCGGCGGCCCAAGTGACCGCAATTCAACGGGTGGCGTAGTCGACATAAAGAACTTTAGTAACATCAGTAAGGACTGCCACACACTGAGCTTGACACCCTGGGCACGGACCGGGTCACAGCCACTCGGAGACTACAACCCCCATCTGATCCGGCTCCGGGTATTCCCTTAAAGAATATGGCCCAGGGGGCGCGTCAACTTTGGCGTAGTCGGCAGGATAACGTGCCCGCAACAACCGGGTACTGCGTGCCTGAAGAAAAGAACAAGTTTACCTCAAAAAGAAGTCTCCTGCCGGTCCCGGAGGGTCCCCGCCATCGGACTCCATCACAGATCGATTCCCGCCGGTTGTCCGCCATTAACAGCTTTTTCCCGCCATCTGCAGAGTTTCCCGCCACTGGGAGACGATTCCCGCCATTTCCAAAGATTTCCCGCCTTGGGGGAGCGGACGCCATTATGGGCGTGCCAGAGGGTGGCAAGAGGCCGCCTCCCATCGTGGGCCAGGACCGAAAATGGCGCCAAAAGTGGAAACCGCCCCCACCAACAGAGACTGTGATGCTAGAGGTGTCTGTCAGCGTGAAAGAACTGCCCCTGGAGCTGACAATCACCAAGTGGCCCCGGGACCGCCCTCGAAGTGGGAGGACTGAGAAGAAGAGAGCAAAGATGGGTGTCGCCTGGAGCAGTCTGGAGAGAGCGCACCCGGAGACAAGAAGCCTGGAGCAGAGTCCAGAAAGAGCCTACCCGGAGATGGAGGGAGAGCCAGGCAGCACCGACCCAGTGGTCAGGAGCCTGATGCGGGCCGCCACTCCAGGCAGCACCGACCCAGTGGTCAGGAGCCTGTTGCCGGTCGCCACTCCAGAAGGCCTGCTGGAGACAACGGGAGGAGAGCAGAGCAGCACCGACCCGTTGGTCAGGAGCCTGCTAGAAGCAACGACCCCACTAGGCTTAGTGGAGGTCTTGGCACAGCTCCCCCGAGATCGGGAGTGTGCACAGACTGCGCTGGAGGGCCTCGCACGGAGGATGGCCCGGGTGCAGCGAGAGACGTTAGCGGAGTGGAGCCGAGAGATGGCCCAGCAGACAAGAACCCGTCAGCGGAGCACGCCACCCGAGACGAGGAGACAGACCGCCTCTGAGGATGGCGCAGGAGGACTGAAGGCCGGAGACGGCGCCGAGAAGGGAGCCGAACGAAAGGAGGCAGGTAAAGGGGACGTCTCTACCCCAAACCGGGAAACCGCGTACCTGCCCCAGCTCCCCGTCGCAGAGCCCGAAGTACCCCCTGCCGTGCCCGTAACCGCAACGTCACCGCCACAGACTAGGCCTCAACCGGAAGCCGCAGCCGCGACCCCTGTGACGTCACACGCCTCGACCCCGAGCGTGACCAAGCAGGAAGTACCACCAGCCTGGTCGCAAGGCCTAGTACCCCCGGGCGCCGCAATACCAACAGCGCCCCCTACCGCCGCGGAGCCACCGGCCTGGTCGCAGGGCCAAGTAGCCCAGGGCGCCGCCGTCTTTACGGTGCCCTTCACTTTCCAGGTGCCCCAGGCCTGGCCGCAAGGCCTGGGCAACCCGGGCGCCACCACCACCGCGCCCATAAAACCAAGAGTGCCGCATCTGGGAGAAGATCTGTTCGCCCAACACACATGGCCGGACGGGCAGCCCTTTGTCTGGCCCAGGGAGTACTACGAACAAGAGCTCCAAAAGAGGGCAAGGCCCATGTGTGAGCCCCTGATCCCGGCTCCGAAGCCCGTAAAAAGGACCTCGCCCCCGCTGGAGGAGGCACAGTTTGAGTGGGACCCCACCGGAGAAGATCTCATGGGGTTCACTCAGGAGACCCGGGCAGCTGCAGCGGAGCGTGCAGAGTGCTGCCGGCAACAGCTCGAGGTCTTCGAGAGGGAGCGGAGAGAGAGGCGGGTCCGGGAACAGCAAGCACAGACAAGGAGCGCGGAGCAGAAGAGCCGGACCAGGAGGAATCCCCGTGCAGCTCATGGTCCCCCTTCCACCGGGACTGTGATAAAATTCAACATGCAGCATGGGTGGGGCTTCATCCGAGATCACCGCACCCCAGGCGACGTCTTCGTGACAAGAAGAGACGTTGAGTCCCACCTACCGGAGGGACACAGAGGTCGTGACCTTTATATAGGGGACGAGGTCACCTTCACCCGGCACAAGTGTGCCAAAGGACCCTACGCCCTCCATGTGCATCGCCTGACGGAGGAGGAGCTGCGGTGTGAGGAGGAGCAAGAGGACCCGGACGGGTCTGAAGCTAAAGTTAATCACAAAGAAAGAGCAGGAGGACGTCGTCGTTGAGGACGGCAGAGTAGAAGCTGTATATAGTTGCCCGTCGGGGCACAGTGAACTGTTGCTGTTAATATAGTCCCCGTTGGGACCAGAGAATTGAACTGTTACCCGTATTTCCCTTAATCCCACTGACCGAGGACTGAGAGCGGTCGTTCCTTCCTAATACCTGGCCGAGGACTGAGAGCGGCCATACCTTCCCTTTGTATATAGTTGCGCTTCCTAAAGTGCCCCCTACTGGTTTTATAGAAAACCGTGTTTCTTTAAGAGACTGTCGCACTTTACCCGGTCACAAGTTGCACCGTGACCGGAGGTACCAGAAGACAAGAAAGTTTATATGAAAAGTTTATGCTGATATATATGATGTTTTATATGTTTTATATGTTTATGTTTATGCAAAAATTGTATGTTTTGGATGTTGTTTATATCTTACAGCCCGAGGACGTGCTGTGATTTACCAGGGGGGAATGTAGCACCCTGAGGATTCGGCTGCTACAGGGGTATTGCACCTCAATCCAGAGGTGTGATATTCCACTCCCGGGTAAGGATGGAGTGTGGAGCTGAGCTCAGAAGGCTGCATGCACTACACACATCCCATTTCCGGAGGACAGACCAATGGTACTCCCACTTAATTATGTGCAGGTACGACCGAGTCTGTCCTTGGCTGGAGTGGGAGGGGGGTGGTACATCCCAGTAGTGTAGGGGCAGATAGGGGGAGCAGCCTGGGTAAAGGTAGGAGCTCATTGGGTGCTGGTCACCTGAGCTCACACATAGAGGGAGTATATAAGGTGGGCACCATCTTAGGACAGGGTCTTTGCAGAGGAGTCTTTTGTAGAAGGCTGGTCAGTCAGTGAGACGTCAGTCTTTGCAGAGCAGTGGAAGAGAGCAGAGGAGCAGAGCAGCCCCAGCCCAAGAGTGAGAGAGGAGAGCAAGAAAGACCCAGAGGGGGAGAAAGAAGGAACTCTGAGACCCCAAATACAACCACAGGGTGAAGAGTTGGCAACAGGGTACCGGATCCCAAACTGGTGGGGGCTACAGCATACCTCAGCCAGAGACCGGAGGCCGTGGGCAGCATCTGCCACGGCCACCCACCATATCCACCCGGAAGGCAGACCACGCATAGGGTCAGGGAACCCAGAGGCAAAGGGTTCGCCAACAAGAGGCCCGAGGGAGCCGGACATAGGTGGATCCCTGGTGGGGAAGGCCAGAGACGAGGACAGGACAGAACGGGAGCTCAGAACCACGCTCCAGAACTACTTGGGGGTTGGCCGAGTCCAGGACCTGGTGGACGCAGCACGGCTCGGGTGGTCACTCAAGGCCGGAGTGACCGGAACATCTGCAGTAAGTAAAGAACCCTGAACTGCACAACCCGACTCTGACTCTCATTACCATCATCCCTGCACCTCCACAACCACCATCCTCTGCACCTGACCCCCCTGAGGCTATACCCCTCCCGTTGGGGGTTATACTACCTAAGCTGCACAAACACCATCAGCCTCAGCGGACCCTGCTGCAGCGGCGGCCCAAGTGACCGCAATTCAACGGGTGGCGTAGTCGACATAAAGAACTTTAGTAACATCAGTAAGGACTGCCACACACTGAGCTTGACACCCTGGGCACGGACCGGGTCACAGCCACTCGGAGACTACAACCCCCATCTGATCCGGCTCCGGGTATTCCCTTAAAGAATATGGCCCAGGGGGCGCGTCAACTTTGGCGTAGTCGGCAGGATAACGTGCCCGCAACAACCGGGTACTGCGTGCCTGAAGAAAAGAACAAGTTTACCTCAAAAAGAAGTCTCCTGCCGGTCCCAGAGGGTCCCCGCCATCGGACTCCATCACAGATCGATTCCCGCCGGTTGTCCGCCATTAACAGCTTTTTCCCGCCATCTGCAGAGTTTCCCGCCACTGGGAGACGATTCCCGCCATTTCCAAAGATTTCCCGCCTTGGGGGAGCGGACGCCATTATGGGCGTGCCAGAGGGTGGCAAGAGGCCGCCTCCCATCGTAGGCCAGGACCGAAAATGGCGCCAAAAGTGGAAACCGCCCCCACCAACAGAGACTGTGATGCTAGAGGTGTCTGTCAGCGTGAAAGAACTGCCCCTGGAGCTGACAATCACCAAGTGGCCCCGGGACCGCCCTCGAAGTGGGAGGACTGAGAAGAAGAGAGCAAAGATGGGTGTCGCCTGGAGCAGTCTGGAGAGAGCGCACCCGGAGACAAGAAGCCTGGAGCAGAGTCCAGAAAGAGCCTACCCGGAGATGGAGGGAGAGCCAGGCAGCACCGACCCAGTGGTCAGGAGCCTGATGCGGGCCGCCACTCCAGGCAGCACCGACCCAGTGGTCAGGAGCCTGTTGCCGGTCGCCACTCCAGAAGGCCTGCTGGAGACAACGGGAGGAGAGCAGAGCAGCACCGACCCGTTGGTCAGGAGCCTGCTAGAAGCAACGACCCCACTAGGCTTAGTGGAGGTCTTGGCACAGCTCCCCCGAGATCGGGAGTGTGCACAGACTGCGCTGGAGGGCCTCGCACGGAGGATGGCCCGGGTGCAGCGAGAGACGTTAGCGGAGTGGAGCCGAGAGATGGCCCAGCAGACAAGAACCCGTCAGCGGAGCACGCCACCCGAGACGAGGAGACAGACCGCCTCTGAGGATGGCGCAGGAGGACTGAAGGCCGGAGACGGCGCCGAGAAGGGAGCCGAACGAAAGGAGGCAGGTAAAGGGGACGTCTCTACCCCAAACCGGGAAACCGCGTACCTGCCCCAGCTCCCCGTCGCAGAGCCCGAAGTACCCCCTGCCGTGCCCGTAACCGCAACGTCACCGCCACAGACTAGGCCTCAACCGGAATCCGCAGCCGCGACCCCTGTGACGTCACACGCCTCGACCCCGAGCGTGACCAAGCAGGAAGTACCACCAGCCTGGTCGCAAGGACTAGTACCCCCGGGCGCCGCAATACCAACAGCGCCCCCTACCGCCGCGGAGCCACCGGCCTGGTCGCAGGGCCAAGTAGCCCAGGGCGCCGCCGTCCTTACGGTGCCCTTCACTTTCCAGGTGCCCCAGGCCTGGCCGCAAGGCCTGGGCAACCCGGGCGCCACCACCACCGCGCCCATAAAACCAAGAGTGCCGCATCTGGGAGAAGATCTGTTCGCCCAACACACATGGCCGGACGGGCAGCCCTTTGTCTGGCCCAGGGAGTACTACGAACAAGAGCTCCAAAAGAGGGCAAGGCCCATGTGTGAGCCCCTGATCCCGGCTCCGAAGCCCGTAAAAAGGACCTCGCCCCCGCTGGAGGAGGCACAGTTTGAGTGGGACCCCACCGGAGAAGATCTCATGGGGTTCACTCAGGAGACCCGGGCAGCTGCAGCGGAGCGTGCAGAGTGCTGCCGGCAACAGCTCGAGGTCTTCGAGAGGGAGCGGAGAGAGAGGCGGGTCCGGGAACAGCAAGCACAGACAAGGAGCGCGGAGCAGAAGAGCCGGACCAGGAGGAATCCCCGTGCAGCTCATGGTCCCCCTTCCACCGGGACTGTGATAAAATTCAACATGCAGCATGGGTGGGGCTTCATCCGAGATCACCGCACCCCAGGCGACGTCTTCGTGACAAGAAGAGACGTTGAGTCCCACCTACCGGAGGGACACAGAGGTCGTGACCTTTATATAGGGGACGAGGTCACCTTCACCCGGCACAAGTGTGCCAAAGGACCCTACGCCCTCCATGTGCATCGCCTGACGGAGGAGGAGCTGCGGTGTGAGGAGGAGCAAGAGGACCCGGACGGGTCTGAAGCTAAAGTTAATCACAAAGAAAGAGCAGGAGGACGTCGTCGTTGAGGACGGCAGAGTAGAAGCTGTATATAGTTGCCCGTCGGGGCACAGTGAACTGTTGCTGCTAATATAGTCCCCGTTGGGACCAGAGAATTGAACTGTTACCCGTATTTCCCTTAATCCCACTGACCGAGGACTGAGAGCGGTCGTTCCTTCCTAATACCTGGCCGAGGACTGAGAGCGGCCATACCTTCCCTTTGTATATAGTTGCGCTTCCTAAAGTGCCCCCTACTGGTTTTATAGAAAACCGTGTTTCTTTAAGAGACTGTCGCACTTTACCCGGTCACAAGTTGCACCGTGACCGGAGGTACCAGAAGACAAGAAAGTTTATATGAAAAGTTTATGCTGATATATATGATGTTTTATATGTTTTATATGTTTATGTTTATGCAAAAATTGTATGTTTTGGATGTTGTTTATATCTTACAGCCCGAGGACGTGCTGTGATTTACCAGGGGGGAATGTAGCACCCTGAGGATTCGGCTGCTACAGGGGTATTGCACCTCAATCCAGAGGTGTGATATTCCACTCCCGGGTAAGGATGGAGTGTGGAGCTGAGCTCAGAAGGCTGCATGCACTACACACATCCCATTTCCGGAGGACAGACCAATGGTACTCCCACTTAATTATGTGCAGGTACGACCGAGTCTGTCCTTGGCTGGAGTGGGAGGGGGGTGGTACATCCCAGTAGTGTAGGGGCAGATAGGGGGAGCAGCCTGGGTAAAGGTAGGAGCTCATTGGGTGCTGGTCACCTGAGCTCACACATAGAGGGAGTATATAAGGTGGGCACCATCTTAGGACAGGGTCTTTGCAGAGGAGTCTTTTGTAGAAGGCTGGTCAGTCAGTGAGACGTCAGTCTTTGCAGAGCAGTGGAAGAGAGCAGAGGAGCAGAGCAGCCCCAGCCCAAGAGTGAGAGAGGAGAGCAAGAAAGACCCAGAGGGGGAGAAAGAAGGAACTCTGAGACCCCAAATACAACCACAGGGTGAAGAGTTGGCAACAGGGTACCGGATCCCAAACTGGTGGGGGCTACAGCATACCTCAGCCAGAGACCGGAGGCCGTGGGCAGCATCTGCCACGGCCACCCACCATATCCACCCGGAAGGCAGACCACGCATAGGGTCAGGGAACCCAGAGGCAAAGGGTTCGCCAACAAGAGGCCCGAGGGAGCCGGACATAGGTGGATCCCTGGTGGGGAAGGCCAGAGACGAGGACAGGACAGAACGGGAGCTCAGAACCACGCTCCAGAACTACTTGGGGGTTGGCCGAGTCCAGGACCTGGTGGACGCAGCACGGCTCGGGTAGTCACTCAAGGCCGGAGTGACCGGAACATCTGCAGTAAGTAAAGAACCCTGAACTGCACAACCCGACTCTGACTCTCATTACCATCATCCCTGCACCTCCACAACCACCATCCTCTGCACCTGACCCCCCTGAGGCTATACCCCTCCCGTTGGGGGTTATACTACCTAAGCTGCACAAACACCATCAGCCTCAGCGGACCCTGCTGCAGCGGCGGCCCAAGTGACCGCAATTCAACGGGTGGCGTAGTCGACATAAAGAACTTTAGTAACATCAGTAAGGACTGCCACACACTGAGCTTGACACCCTGGGCACGGACCGGGTCACAGCCACTCGGAGACTACAACCCCCATCTGATCCGGCTCCGGGTATTCCCTTAAAGAATATGGCCCAGGGGGCGCGTCACTAACTGTACCGCTGATTCCCAAACACCGGTACGTGTGGTCCTGATGCGGCACACAGGTGCACATGGACACGGATATCTCCGGTACGGGTTTTTCTGGTACCGGAAATATCCGGACGTGTGAAACCGCCCCATGTCAATTTTTTCTGTTTTTGCTGAGTTTTTTACCTATTCAATTGAATGCTTAAAAAACACATCACAAATTTGCAGAACTTACGTAGCCTTTTTTCCAGCCAATGTTTCCCATAAGAAAAAAAACATTGTAAATCAGCACTGTGTGAACATATCCTTGAGTACAATTCAGCCATTTTAATTGTTGTATCTGCTTCAGTAAAAGATGAGCGCAATCCGTTAGCGCAGCCACGTTTGTTTTTACCAACCTTTTCCATACTCCTAAATTTCTAACCTCCTCATTTATGTAGCATTTCATCCCCTGCCCCATAATGTGAATAGTAGAGTTATAGAGTGGAAATCTCTACAGAGATCGTCAAGTTGGCATAAGTAGACTTATAGGCCAAGCAATGCTCTCCGGGAAGTAAAATATGCAAATAACCTCCTTATGGAGGAAGAGGACAGGAACTCTAGTGCCACCTACTGGGGGGTAGCAGTCAAAAAATCCGTATCAACCCTTTAAGGGCCTAGCCACATTACTTGGGATAAGAAGCCACACCGGAAACTCCATTTGCAGTTGGCTGTTTCAGGGTTCTTGCTCCTCATCAGTTTACTGTACTGTACTTTGTATCGATGTGGACAAAAATCCTAAAACAATTGTCTGCTACTGAAGGCTCAGGTTTGGCTCCTTATCCTAAGTCATGTGGCAAGGCTCTTTAACGATCAATAGTGTCTTTTAGGATTGCTATCTCCATTAGTTGGCGCTAGAGTTCCGTTCTTCTTCCTCTGTGAAAAGGCTACTTGCAAAGTGGAAGTAATCGCAGACCGGGGCTAGGTTCACACCACCGTGTTTTCACTCATCCGAAAGAATTGGGACAATTATGAAAATCACACTGTGATCAAACTCTGACCAGAATTTTTATCAGAGTGTGATCCGATTTTCTTGGATGAGAAGATGGAGAAAAACATTTATCCAGCTTCTCCATTCTTTTAGTCTGTGGAAATTGGACTGCACTCAGATGTCACCCAAGTGCAGTCCGATGGTTTCCAAGGACTCACTGACTTGTGATCTGAACATAGGAAGCAAATTGGACATGTGCATGGCTCCATATAATAACATTGGTCTGAGTGAGATATGATGTTTTGTCGGTTCATTCCCAGACCGAAAATACGGCCATGTGCACGAGACCTAAGATAAGAATTAAGATATATCTAATATGTAGAGCTCCAATTGGAGAGAAGCAATTCATAGAGAAGCTTGGCTTACAGAGGAAGAGGACAAGAACTCTAGTGCCACCTATTGGAAGTAGAAATCCTAAAAGTCTATACAGACCCTTTAACGAGCCTTGTCATATGACTTAAAAGCCAATTCAGAATCTCAATTTCCAGACACGGTGTTTAGGGGTGCTGCCCCTCGTCAGTGCAAAGTATGAGATTTGATTTGGCTGGGTGAGAGGCTGAGACTGGGAACTAAGGGGTAAGATTTCTCCTTTTGGAGAGTGACAAACCAGGCCTGGCATGTCAGAGTGAGGAGACTCTGACATGCCAGAGGAGGGTGCTTAGGGATCAATATAATGGTGTACTGCCCCATGTGGTCAATGCTCATGGCTTTTTAATGAGGTGTATATATATATCTGTTTGTTGTTCTGAATCACAGACGTACAGTACAGACCAAAAGTTTGGACACACCTTCTCATTTAAAGATTTTTCTGTATTTTCATGACTATGGAAATTGTACATTCACACTGAAGGCATCAAAACTATGAATTAACACATGTGGAATTATATACTTAACAAAAAAGTGTGAAACAACTGAAAATATGTCTTATATTCTAGGTTTCAAAGTAGCCACCTTTTGCTTTGATGACTGCTTTGCACACTCTTGGCATTCTCTTGATGAGCTTCAAGAGGTAGTCACCGGAAATGGTCTTCCAACAATCTTGAAGGAGTTCCCAGAGATGCTTAGCACTTGTTGGCCCTTTTGCCTTCACTCTGCGGTCCAGCTCACCCCAAACCATCTCGATTGGGTTCAGGTCTAGTGACTGTGGAGGCCAGGTCATCTGGCGTAGCACCCCATCACTCTCATTCTTGGTCAAATAGCCCTTACACAGCCTGGAGGTGTGTTTGGGGTCATTGCCCTGTTGAAAAATAAATGATGGTCCAACTAAACGCAAATCGGATGGAATAGCATGCCGCTGCAAGATGCCGTGGTAGCCATGCTGGTTCAGTTTGCCTTCAATTTTGAATAAATCCCTAACAGTGTCACCAGCAAAGCACCCCCACACCATCACACCTCCTCCTCCATGCTTCACGGTGGGAACCAGGCATGTAGAGTCCATCCGTTCACCTTTTCAGCGTCACAAAAAGACACGGTGGTTGGAACCAAAGATCTCAAATTTGGACTCATCAGAACAAAGCACAGATTTCTGCTGGTCTAATGTCCATTCCTTGTGTTCTTTAGCCCAAAAAAGTCTCTTCTGCTTGTTGCCTGTCCTTAGCAGTGGTTTCCTAGCAGCTATTTTACCATGAAGGCCTGCTGCACAAAGTCTCCTCTTAACAGTTGTTGAAGAGATGTGTCTGCTGCTAGAACTCTGTGTGGCATTGACCAGGTCTCTAATATGAGCTGCTGTTAACCTGCGATTTCGGAGGCTGGTGACTCAGATAAACTTATCCTCAGAAGTAGAGGTGACTCTTGGTCTTCCTTTCCTGGGGCGGTCCTCATGTGCGCAGTTTCCTTGTAGCACTTGATGGTTTTTGCAACTGCACTTGGGGACACTTTCCAAGTTTTCCCAATTTTTCGGACTGACTGACCTTCATTTCTTAAAGTAATGATGGCCACTCGTTTTTCTTTACTTAGTTGCTTTTTTCTTGCCATAACACAAATTCTAACAGTCTATTCAGTAGGACTATCAGCTGTGTATCCACCTGACTTCTGCACAACACAACTGATGGTCCCAACCCCATTTATAAGGCAAGAAATCCCACTTATTAAACCTGACAGGGCACACCTGTGAAGTGAAAACCATTTCTGGTGACTACCTCTTGAAGCTCATCAAGAGGATGCCAAGAGTGTGCAAAGCAGTCATCAAAGCAAAAGGTGGCTATTTTGAAGAACCTAGAATATAAGACATATTTTCAGTTGTTTCACACTTTTTGGTTAAGTATATAATTCTACATGTGTTAATTCATAGTTTTGATGCCTTCAGTGTGAATGTACAATTTTCATAGTCATGAAAATACAGAAAAATCTTTAAATGAGGTGTGTCCAAACTTTTGGTCTGTACTGTATATATCTGCTTGATAGACAATATCTGCTTTTTGTGTTACAAAAATATACATGCTAAAATGTGTCAAAAAGCACAAACCACGCACAAATATTCTCCATTGAAGACAACTTAAAAACCCACCGTAAATGCCACAAAAAGGACATGTGCTTAAAAAAAAAAAAAAAAAAAAGGAAAACATTGAGGTGATACATATAAAAAAAAAAAGAGAAAATCTGGTATCAACCACGTGGATTTAATGTAACTTTGAGGGAGAGATTCCATGACCACAATGTGCTGCATGAATTAAAAAAAATCTAAACTTACCTCCACTCTCAGCCCTGTGTCCCCCAAAGGTCTTGTGACATAAACAATGCTGTGTGACCGCTGCAGCCAATAACCGGCTGAAGCCTTCATATTTCCCGTCATAGTGGAAAAAACACTGTACTGCCTTCGCACTGGGACCTGAATGTGGGACCATTCACTAAATTTTTTTATGTTGAGCTGGACACACGATGTAATTGTGGCTACAGACTGGAATAAAACATTTTTATTTTTTTTATTTCACCTCTCCGCTGCAGAGATAATAGCAATCAAAGTATTTGGCACCTAATGAGTTAACTTTTATATCCAAGTGGGTGTTATCAGATAGCAACTAATACAGGGAGAAATCATCCACGCCCCCAGTGAAAACTATCTGATCACACCCACTTTGATTTAACTAAAGTTAACTCATTAGGTGCCAAGTAAAAAAATAATAAAAAAAAAAGTTTTGTTCCGCTCTGCAACCACTGTGTCCAGCTCAACAGGAAAAATTTGGTGCAAGATCTTTTAAAAATTAATTTATAAAAAGTGTCAAAAACGGTCTAATATGTTGTGTCCTGAGGGGTTAAGTCCAGAAATGCCCAAAATTATTGTCACATTGTAAGTCAAAAGAATAGTTGTTGTAAACTTGGGCTACACTAAGGATGCACAAGCCTCTTAAAATCAATTTAATACATTTTAGACTCCGCTGCCTAAAAGTTAGGATTAAAAAATCCGCTCCAATGTACATTGTGCAAAATACATTTGGACACTGGTATCGAATGGAATGATACATCCTAATAGTTTTGCCGTAGGAATTCTGACATTTAAAAGTCTTTTTACTGAAAGGGTTAATGTGGAACTTTTAGTCACCCACCAAATATACTTAGAATTATGAGGACAGAATGTCTGGTGGCTGATATAATTCATGCCAGCGCTGTTGTAAAACTTTCCTTGTATAGATGCCCTACGTGACTCACACATTCTGAAATCTTCCAAAACAAAGCTCTCTATTACACAGCCGTCACCAACAGCTGAACGGAAGCAGAAATGCCATGCTCCTTTCCTGTCCCTACACACAAGAGATTGGGAGTGTCCAAAAAATAAAAAAGTCGTCTTATCTGTTCTATTACACACTGGAGACATGTAGTCATCCCAGCGTTTATCCCAAATCATGGGAAATGTGCACCCTGGATATAAAAGGGGCAGATTTATCAATACTCTTACACAGTGCAAACTTAAAGGGGTTATCCAGGACTTTTATATTTTTCTACCATGAGCTGAAGAACAAACAGGCAGGTCGTTGCTAACTATCAGCCTGTTGTGCCCAGAGCTGATCTCTACCGGCACACAGCGGTCACATGCCGCTCCTGCCGGCGATTCAGTGGCTTCCTCTGATGTCATGTCGACAGAGCAGCTGCTACTTTTCCGCTCTGCTGACAGGGCGTGACTCCCGCCAGCTGTCAATCAGCATGACGTCGGCAGTCACGCCCCATCCACAGAGCAGCCCAGAAGAAGAGCTGCTCTGTTGACGTGTAGCAGCTAGATTGGCAGCAGGAGTGGCCCATGACCGTTTTGAGCCAGCGCCGGGTAGATCAGGCAGGTAGTTACCCGTTAGCTGTTACTAGGCACATAGTAAAAAATAAATAAAATGATCCTGGACAACCGCTTTAAGACTAGACAGGGGGCATCATTACTTGCTGGGTGGCACTCAGGACAATATCAATTGATAAGGGACACCGGGGGCATGATTATTTTATAAGTGCCACTCAGATTATTCCTACTTTATAAGGAAGCACTTGGGGCATTATTATACTTTTTAAGGGGGCACTTGCAGCAATAATACTTTATAAAGAGGCACCAAGCTATTAATTTTTAAAGGAGCACTTACAGGAATATTACTTGATAAGGTGGCACTGAAGGCAATAAAACTTGAAAAGGGGGCATGTGACGATAGAGCTTAAAATCTTAATAAGTCAGACGATTAGATTAATTAAGCCAAGAGAAATACACTATTGTGTTTAAATTGACTTGTAAATGTTTTTGTATTTCTAAAGGACAGACCAGTATTTGTATAACCCTGATAGCTGTCTCCTCTTTTTAGGTTAACAATGTTGTTTGTTACTATGCTAATTACATATTATACTAAGTCAGCTGAAAGTTTATTTACAATAGCCCTGTGATACCAACTATGTAAATAGATTAGCTCAAACCATGAGAGCTGAGCCATGTGAGTAATGCCCTGCCTAACCCCGACCTGTGATTGATGACCTTTATATGTAAATAGAAAAAGGGTTTATCTATCCTGCTGAAAAGAGACTTGGGGCAGAGAATCAAGAGGACACAGACTCTCTTCACATCAGCTTGGAAGGATGGCTTTACGGCTTTACCTAGAGTCACAGATTTGGATTCTATTTGATTCTAGCCTAAGGCTATATAGCCCTGACTGGAAAGATACGGATCTGCTCCACTGACCATCAGAGAGACAATGGATACGTTTTGGGGAGATCAGGGTGGGAATAGGAAGTCACCTGGCCCCAAGGATATGTTGTTTGGGGTTGCCAGGAGGGACCCACCGGTCGCCTGGAACTCATGGAGACATTCAGAGAAGCCAGATTGGGACCCACCGGTCATCTGACCCCATGGAAACTTTCGGAGAGGCCAGGTTGGGACCCTCAGGTCTCCTGGCCTTGTACCTTGATGGACTGCTAGCTTCCTAAGCTTGTTGCTACCTCTTCTCTGTGGGGGCCCGCCAGAAGCTGGGGGCCACTGGTTGAGGTAGTTGGCCCTGGAAGTCACAAAGTCGCAGCTGTTCTATCCCAGGCGGGCGGAGAAGGAAGGATGAGACTGTGTAATATTGTACCATCTTGGGTATTTGCTGGGACTGTTCTGTGTGTTTATTGTCCGCTTTGGGGTTCTGTAAAGTATTGCAACACTGTTTTACACTCACCCTGTATTGTCTGAGTAGCATTACGCCCACGGAAAACACCGGGTCTTCACAGGGCATTTATAGTGTAAGTATTTTAAATGGTGGCACTTGCAGTATTACTTCATTAGTGACCAAGCCACATAGAGATAAATAATAGAATAGATAAATAGACAAACATAATTGCACAATCCCTCGATATACACTGCTCATAAAAATAAAGGGAACACTCAAATAACACATCCTAGATCTGAATGAATGAAATATTCTCATTGAATACTTTGTTCTGTACAAAGTTGAATGTGATGACAACAAAATCACACACAAATCATCAATGGAAATCAAATTTATCAACCAATGGAGGCCTGGATTTGGAGTCACCCCCAAAATTAAAGTGGAAAAACACACTACAGGCTGATCCAACTTTGATGTAATGTCCTTAAAACAAGTCAAAATGAGGCTCAGTATTGTGTGTGGCCTCCACGTGCCTGTATGACCTCCCTACAATGCCTGGGCATGCTCCTGATGAGGTTGCGGATGGTCTCCTGTGGGATCTCCTCCCAGACCTGGACTAAAGCATCCGCCAACTCCTGGTCAGTCTGTGGTGCAACGTGACGTGGGTGGATGGAGCGAGACATGATGTCCCAGATGTGCTCAATCGGATTCAGGTCTGGGGAACGGGCGGGCCAGTCCATAGCTTCAATGCCTTCATCTTGCAGGAACTGCTGACACACTCCAGCCACATGAGGTCTAGCATTGTCCTGCATTAGGAGGAACCCAGGGCCACCCGCACCAGCATATGGTCTCAGGATCTCATCTCGGTACCTAATAGCAATTAGGCTACCTCTGGAGAGCACATGGAGGGCTGTGCAGCCCTCCAAAGAAATGCCACCCCGCACCATTACTGGCCCACTGCCAAACCGGTCATGTTGAAGGATGTTGCAGGCAACAGATCACTCTCCACAGCGTCTCCAGACTCTGTCACGTCTGTCACATGTGCTCAGTGTGAACCTGCTTTCATCTGTGAAGAGCACAGGGCGCCAGTGGCAACTTTGCCAATCCTGGTGTTCTGTCGCAAATGCCAAGCGTCCTGCATGGTGTTGGGCTGTGAGCACAACCCCCATCTGTGGACGTCAGGCCCTCATACCACCCTCACGGAGTTGGTTTCTAACCGTTTGTGCAAACACATGCACATTTGTGGCCTGCTGGAGGTCATTTTGCAGGGCTCTGGCAGTGCTCCTCCTGTTCCTCCTTGCACAAAGGCGGAGGTAGCGGTCCTGCTGCTGGGTTGTTGCCCTCCTACAGCCCCCTCCACGTGTACTGGCCTGTCTCCTGGTAGCTCCTCCAGCCTCTGGACACTACGCTGACAGACACAGCAAACCTTCTTGCCACAGCTCGCATTGATGTGCCATCCTGGATGAGAAGCACTACCTGAGCAACTTCTGTGGGTTGTAAAGTCCATCTCATGCTACCACGAGTGTGAAAGCACAACCAACATTCAAAAGTGACCAAAACATCAGCCAGAAAGCATTGGTACTGAGATGTGGTCTGTGGTCCCCACCTGCAGAACCACTCTTTTATTGAGGGTGTCTTGATAATTGCCAATAATTTCCATCTATTGTCTATTCCATTTGCACAACAGCATGTGAAATTGATTGTCAATCAGTGTTGCTTCCTAAGTGGACAGTTTGATTTCACAGAAGTTTGATTTACGTGGAGTTATATTCTGTTGTTTAAGTGTTCCCTTTATTTTTTTGAGATGCGTATTATACAATTGCACCCTGTGGAGCTTATTGGACAGCTTTTTATAAACAAACAGATGTGGAGACCACAGCATTTTTTGTAACCAGCAACGGTAAAGCAGACAGCTGCGGGCTGATATTATCAGGCTGGGGAGATTCAGTTATTGGGCCTTTACCAGCCTAAAAATACCAGCCCACAGCCACCCCAGAATTGGTGCATCATATTAGGTGCGCCAATTCAGGCACTTTGTCTTTGCCAACTCAGCAGGGCAGTTGGGAAGAGCAATCTGGGTAATGGGACTTGGTGTTGATTTCAGCTGTGTTTTTGGACACTACACAGCTGATATCAACGCCAAGCCCCATTACCACGATTGCAAACGCATCAGGGCAATCCGGAAAAATCAAGAAAAAGCACCATAATTAGCACATCTAATGTGATGTGCCACTTCTGGGGCGACTGTGAGCTGGTATTTTAAGCGCCCAATAACCATGGACCTTCTCAACCTGATAATATCAGCTCACAGCCGTCAGCTTTACCTTTGCTGATTCCAAAAATGTTGGGGACCCAACCTAGTTTTATTCATTTATTTAATCATAAAAAGCTATCCAATAAGCTCCACAGGGTGCAATTTTATATGTCGGTCTGTCTATCTATATCTCTATAGCATTCATTGCGGTCCAAAAACGCTTGCAAAAAAATGTATCGAAAACGCGGCAAAACAGCTTGAATCATTTTTTTACCATCAGCCATTTTCTCAAAAAATAAAAAAAATTGTAAATGGTAAGAGAAGCTTTGCAATGTTAAAACCGGACAGCACACAGATTGCATCCGTGTGCTGTCTGTGATTTTCACAAACCCGTAAACTTGTTTGGACAATTCGGATAAGTGGCTGATCAAAAATGGACATGGCTCAAGTATTCTTTGAAAAACAGATAAAAAGCATACATGAAAAAACGGTAGTCTGAAGGAGGCCTTAAAAAGAGAACAATGTTTTCAGATAACCACAGAGCATGGCAAGAGGGGTGAGTGACAGTGGCGACCACAAGTCTTGTACTTTTTGCGGCTTGTATCAATGATTGCACCCTTTAAAAGGAAGGTGCCATCAAAAATGTATTTTTTATCAAAATGTTTTATTTTATTATTGTAATTTTTGCACTGTGTGCAAACCTTGCAATATTAAAAATGTAACTTAAAAAAAATGCATAAATTATAAATTAACAGATTAATTCAGTCTCAATGAATTTTCCCATGCACACAGTGGATGGAGCTGTCATTATTAGCTAATCAGCTGGAGTTCTGTACATGATCGTGATCAGTCGTGTTGTCTTGTGTGTGATCATGTGAGGTACTACGAGGTACAACAGTACAAGGACACTTGGGTATTGACTTAAAAATGAGCTGCACCTCAGGTCTAGGACACTGTATGATGGCTGCAGTGTGGATTGCTCCATGTACAAGTCAACAAAAATGCTGAAACCTTTGAGCACATCACAACTTTCCATTCTTCTGTCTCTTACTACATATCCCAAAAGTTGTCATTATAGCTCATTGGAAGTAAGCTGATGACATACTGCAAGATTATATCACTATGGATTGGTGGGGACTGACCTCTTGAACCTCTGCCGATTCCAACAATGAAGTACTTTTTAGATTTGTTGTTTTTCTTGGATATTTGTAAACAGAGCTTACTTATTTTTGTTTGTATTTAATAATAAATTTAGAAAGAGTTGGGATTTGCCGAGTGACGGTATGTAATGTCTGTTACTTTGGGATTTTCCCATTGCATAAAGTGAAGGCATAACACTGGTACAGTAGTGTTCAAAATAATAGCAGTGTGTTTAAAAACATGAGTTAAGCACAAAATCTTTATACTAGTTTTTATTTCCATGCATTGGGAACATTGCACACGGTTTTCTAATTCAAAACATGGAGAAATGTATATTGTTTTTAACTACGGTACTTTACAGAAATGAACAAAAAAATGAACATTGGGCTGTTCTAAAAAATAAGTGCCTGCATTTGCCTTTACAAACTCACAATATGTACTTTTTTTTAGAGCATTTAGCATTACTGTGAATCACTAACCTACAGTAATATTTAGTTGTATACCCCCAGTTTTTTAGAACTGCTTCACATCTATGTTGCATAGAGTCAACCAACCTCTGGCACCTGTCGACTGTTATTCCAGCCCAGGATGCTTTGACTATATCCCCCAGTTTTTTTGGCATTTGTTGACTTTGCCTCAGAAACGGCATTTTTCATATCACCCCACAAGTGTTCTAACGGATTAAGGTCCGGGGATTGGGCTGGCCACTCCATATCCTCAATTTTGTTGGACTGGAACAAAGATTTAGCTCATTTACTGGTGGTGTTTCAAGGGCATATCCTTCAGAATAAGGCAACATGACCTCTTCAAGTATTTTAATATATGCAAACTGGTCCATGATCCTTGGTATGCGGTAAATAGGTCCGACACCATAGTAAGAGAAACATGCCCGTATCATGATGCTAGCACCACCATGCTTCACTGTCTTCAGAGTGTACTGTGGCTTGATTGCAGAGTTTGGGAGTCGTCTGATGAACTCTCTGCGGCCCTGGACCCAAAAAGAACAATTTTACTTACATCAGTCCACAAAATGTTTCTCCATTTCTCTTTAGGCCAGTTGATGTGTTCTTTGGCAAATTGTATCTGCTTCAGTACATGTCTTTTTTCTTAACAGTGGGACTTTGCAGGGACTTCTTGCTAAGAAATTAGCTTCACACAGGCGTCTGTCACAATCCTCACAGGTAACTGGAGACTGTCTTTGATCATCCTGGAGCTGATCATTGGCTGAGCCTTTGCCACTCTTTGACCCATTCGAATGGTAGTCTTCCGTTTTCTTCCACGCCTCTCTGGTTTTGCTTTCTACTTTAAAGCATTGGAGATCATTTCAGCTGAACAGCCTATCATTGTCTGCACTTCTTTATAAAGTTTTACCCTCTTCAATCAACTTTTTAATCAAAGTATGCTGTTCTTCTGAACAATGTCTCGAATGACCCATATTTCTCAGGCTTTCAAGGAGAACTGCATGTACAACATGTGCTGGCTTCACCCTTAAACATCCCAGATCCTTAATGAAGAGGGTGGGCAGGGTCACAGCCTTTCTATACAGTTTTTTTTTCCTCCCGGTATAGCATAGCTCCTGGCCGCCCAGCATTGCAGTGCTCTGCAGCACACCACAATTGCTTTGGCAGAGTCGGGGAGCAAGCAAAACTGAATGGGCTGCAGTACCTTCATTTTTACAGTTGCGTGGGATCCTGGAGGTTGGACCCCCAGCAATCAAAGTAGTGTCATATTCTAGTGATATGTCTTCACTCTATACGATGGTAAAATTAAGGAAACAGCGTCAATCCGGTCACTTATGCGGGGGTGAACTATTCTTAATTATGCAAGATGTATTATTTCTTTGTTCAGCAAGTCAAGGGACACGAGCCATGGTTTCATGTCAGATTGTCTGGTGCCCCTTTTTGTATGTTAATTTGTGGAATGCCTGCTGATTGTAGATTACATCAGACCCCTGTGGTGTACTAGTCTGCATCATTTGGAGGACAATAATGCAGTCTAATTGAACTAGCGAACAATGAGGGAACAACCCACGATTATCTCCCCCCAGTCTTGTGGGACACAGTGCCCTGAAATGGGAACTAAGGGATATAAAAAAAGGAGGCCTGCTCTTGTCGCCGACGTGATTCTACAGGACTTCAGCTCAAGGACCACAGTTCCTGGTGGATTACAGAACAACTCCACTGCCAAACACTGAGCCCACAAATTTGTTTGGAGAACCCAGGGTTTGGACAATTCGATCACCTAGCCACAAACCCTGCTGTACTCTGTCAGCTTCCTAAGCCTACTGCTACCTCCTCTAAGTGTCCACCAACAGGAGGTGATGCTGGTTAGGGTAGTTGGCCCTGGATGCCCCAAAGTCGCAGATGTTCTAATCCCTGGTGAGCCAGTGGAAGGGTGAGATTGTCACTTGCTCCATCTTGTGTACTTGCTGGGAATGTAATATATGCTGTTGACTGTTGGTGATCCAATAACATCTTACCGGAGTGTGGGATGAGTCCCGGCCCGTGCGGTCTAAAGGCAGCCAGGCTGGCGGACGAGAGCACCCACTGACCTTAAGTGTCTCCACACAGGCAGAATGTATAGCACCAGAAGGTCAGATGCGTCATGTTAGCAGCCATGCTGGTCCCAGTATGCGGTGTTTAAAAAAAAAAAAAAAAAAAAAAAAGTGCATGAAACAGTATAATTTATTTCAAGTTTTTCTTTTTTTTTTATTTTAAACACATACATTTACAGCATGCAGAAAGACTGATGGAAATGGCAATTTACCTGTCCCAATATCAATGTGTATTATGTGCGGACCTCTTACTGGCCTGTCTTCTGTCACCAACACCCAGTATGAGTCACGGTTTTTAAATAATTAAAATAATTTAGCCGATCGCCGTTAATAAATAGGTACACACTGAGCTCGCATCGCAGTACTATTCCCAATATACGCATGTGCCAGGAAGAAAACATGAGAACGAAAGACGAACCAAAAAGGCTCAACGACAGACCGTCTAACAATCTAGAATCGCTTAGCACAAACCGTTATAATGGAAGCCTGACGTAGGGGAAAGCGAGGAAACAAACTATTGATAGTGAAGACTCTCGGATAATCTTTATTTTTATTTTACCAGTTTAACAGAGCAAAAAAAAAAAAATCCTGATATCATAAAAAAGTAAGACATAGCAAAAAGAAAAAGTAAAAAAAAAAAAAAAGGAAAGGAAAAAAAGAAAAATGCAGCCGACAGCGACGGAGGCACAAAAAGGAAAATATTCTGCTTCCCGTTTAGTGTGATGTGCACCGGTCTCCCTTAATACCTGCGGCTTCTGCACGATGGGTGCTGCCATTCTCACACATATGGTGTCATCATTTCTCAAAAACGCTCTTGGATTAGACTGCAGAAGCCTTGGTGACATGTAATCAAAGGCTTCATTCAGACAGCTGCAATTCACAGCCTGAATGTGGGATTTATTGCACAAACAAATGCAATCATCGAGCTCTAGGATGTCGTTCACAAGAGTCGGTAGACTTCTGCTGTAACATAGATGCTAAAGTGCGCCCGCATTACGGCTGTCTGAATGAGGCCTTACATATGTTGCACAAGCCCAGCTCTGTTGGTTTAAAGCGACAGGTACATATTAAACTCAGCAGACATTGTGCGCACCATCCGAGGCCATGAGCAATCAGGAAAGGGATTAGTGTCAATCGATCAAGCGTTTTATAGAAAGTCAGTGTCAAGACCCCCTACAACTCAGGAGTGTATGTGTTATCTAGCGGCAATTAATATAATCCAAAACTGGCGGCTTCCAACAGGGAATGATGTACCTAAACTGATCTGACCAGTAGCCTTACCAGCCTCCTCCAGTATAGACTAGCCTAAACGATTATGGTAAGTAACCAGAGGGCTAGGACACAGGCTCCTCTAGTATCAGTAGTGTATACCGAAGCTCCCATGTAAGAAAGGCTCAGCCTTCAGTAGAGCGGCTATCAGAGGGTAAACCCGAGTGAGAGTAACTGGTTATAGCTATATTTATCAAAAGCTTTGCTTTAGCGTCCAGAGGAACAAAAAATAAAATAAAAATCGAAAGCATACAAAATAATCTACTGCATGAGTATGAACGTCGGTAAGGAGGTAGAGTGCAAAATCAATGACATCTTAAAAAGAAAAATCCATCAAGAACAAGTCATTTTACACTCAAAAATCTTAATGTCCTACCTAGAAATTCCTATCTATCAAAGAGCGGCGGTTCTATACTTGTACTGCCCATAAAACGTGTGCGCTGTACCGATCCTCTATAAAAGGGGTTATCAGGGACTAGGCTTATTTTTTTGTATAGGGCCAAGAACTTACCGGCAGCTAGATGTGTTTACAACGATCACTCCCAGCTTAGAGCAGTCACGGACTGCTCCATCAGGCGACACTAGCTTTCTGATGGCGCAGCGTCTTCTCTTCTGCTCAATCACTGCCGATTCCATGCAACCAGATCCCCGCTGCCAAGCTGCAACAATCTCTCCCGGCTCAAAGTGGTCACTCCTTTTGGAGAGTCTCCCGCTTCCGACGATGTAGCGTCGACAGAGCAGAGTCTCTGCTCAATCATTGCCGATGCCATGCTGACTGACGGCCAGATCTCCGCTGACTAACTGCGGGGAGTCAATCAGCATGATGTCGGCTATGACACTCCATTGATTAAGCTGCTCTGTTGACGTGACATCTCAGGAGCTTGAACAGATTGTCAAAGGGTAGAATAAGCAGGTAGATAGCAACGGCTTGTCGGTAAGTTCTTAGCCCCATGTGGAAAAAAATAACCAATGTTTCAGATAACCCCTTTAATCATCAAGGCATGCACAAAATGGAAACTGGGCATTACCTTCATCAATTGTGTGCGCACACAGTAAAACTCAGTTGTCCATTTATTCATCCATATCCAGGGGGTGTTACAGAGGGCCGACAATGCAGAATTCCATTAAAAGTTGTGCCAGAATAAGGGAATACAAGCATTTGCTCAGGGGGAGCCGAGGGGTCCCCTAAACTTCACCCGCTCTTCTAAACCACGTATTGGATACCGGGAATGGGACGCTCAGAGTGAGGGTATGCGGCAGTCCTTTCTACACATTGCTTTTTCCAGTGCATGTAAATCTGTCCCCATTCCATGAAAGCACCACTGCAAGGAATGTATATAGACTAGAAACTACAATGGGTAATCGAAAGTGGCATAATGAGGAAATTAAATATACATGTAATAAAAACCCCGTCCTGCAGTAACGGGCCTCGATGAGCCCATACACATTGATTAACAGGGTGAAGCAGAATGTTTTCACACGTTAACGAACAGCACATTCTTGTATAGAGTAGTTTTCCTTCTGCCCCGTGTTACGGCCACACGACAGGGGGTTTTCCACCACAGAATAGTAGAGCAGCCTCGAGCGTCCTGAAATCTGGAGATTATTTGGTAGTGAGGATTTCAGCCCAGAGGCAGGTATAATAAAGCACACTTTAGTAGCTAGACACTGTACAATCTACAGGATTTTATTGTAGCATTGGTGTTAGAGTCACTCCATCGGTCGCCGCCGACCCTTGTATAACGCGTCAGACTCTTACACGCATCGGAGGTTAACCTGGAAGTGTATTAAACCATTATAGTTTGCTCCATGTCCCTATGACGAAAGATATACAGAGACGTAACTAGGCTCTACGCGACCAGTGACGTACATTCAGACTTGGCACAGTGCAGACTAGATTTAAGACATGGAGAACAAACTGTGCAATAGATGGAGCTATTAAATTACATTTCATATGTAAATACATCGGAATTGCACTCTAAGTTTTCGCTGCAAATAAAAAAACAACTTTTTTTTTTTCTTTGCAAAAGAAGAAAGGAAGAGCTGTACAGGCCAGATATAAATTACAATTTCAAAAACAATCCTACAATCCCCAAAAGTGAAGTGAACCCCAGTAATGATCACCACTTGACTGTCCTCGATGCGGTCGATCCTTCAGCAGCTGAAATAAAAAAAAGAAGTGAACTTAATAGAAGCAATTTGGCTGTTCAGTGATCGGCGCCGCAGCTGACGGACGCCCTACAGACGCCCCTCATTGGGATCCCTCAGCTTTGTGTGATTTATAATTTAATGGATCTAATAGAGCAGTAATTAAGATTATTCAAAAAATTCTATAAGAATAGAGATGAGAGAATTGGTTTGAGGAAAAATTAAATTTCCCTTGAATTTTACACCAAAATTGTTTGTGATTCACTTTGTGCGAATTCAGTAAATGGACACCAGCCAACTGCCTTCTTGCAGTTTTGTAGAGGACTGGAAAAAAAAAAAAAAAGGCAGAAAAAATAAATATTCACTTTGCTGCTGTTGCTCCAGTCCTCCGTGCAGCTTCCTAAGGTCTCCTCTTTACTACTCCACCGCACAGGATGCCATGTTCCTCCATCTTCACTCTGCACTGGGGTCTTTGTCAGGGAGTGGACCTCTGATGGCACAAAGTACATTAAGCCGCCCCAACACGTGTCACCCACAGGCTAGTCAGAGTCTCGGGCCAAGCACGTCGTGACGTCAGAGGACTACATGGTGCCGGGAGCCCTGGCACAAAGTGAAGATGAAGGAAGAATGTTGTGTGCAATGGATAAGAAAATGGGTGAAAAACCCCTGAAATAAGTAAGTGTCACTATTTTGCAAAAAAACCATGCAACGCACAAAATTCTGATAAAAAAACCCAAGATGTGTGCATGAGATTTCTGGAATCTCAGACTTTGCTGGTACTGTAAAACGCAGCTGCAAATTTGCATAAAAAAAATGCATCAAATAACACTGAAAAAAAACAAGATATGTGAACATAGCCTAAAGGACATTTGTTTCACATCGAATAAATTTCATGTGAACTGAATTTCCTGGCCAAAAATTAAGCAAATATCAGAAGTCAAATTTCAGCAGATTCACTGATATCACTCACTATGTAAGACATCAACCCTGATTATTTTCGGTTTTAATGTGTGTGGTGACTTATACTGGTAACTAGTAGTGATGAGTGCAAGTGCTCGTTACTAGAGTTTGCCGAGGGTGCTCAGGTATGCACAGAGTATTGCAGGTGCTCGAGTGACATGTGCGAGTCCTCGCGGCCGCATATTTTGCGGCTGTTAAAACTGCCACAAAACATGCAGGGATTGCCAATGTTTGTCAGGAAATCCCCCGCATGTTATGTGTCTAACAGCCGTGGGGATGCGACCATCTCACTCGAGCACCCGTGATACTAGGGCATGCCCGAGCACCCTCGGCAATCTCGAGTAACGAGCATTTGCGCTCATCACTAGCAACTAGTATTGTACAGGTCATACGATTCTATAGTCTATTGGATGATAAACACTGGAGAATGCAATAGTTAATTTGTTACGTTCCAAGAAATCCAACCTTATCTGATACATGATCAAAGTATAAGCTCTCCCACCTATCCCAAAAATGAAAAAAAAAAAGTATATAAACTTACATTTTGTCAGGCTTAGCACTTCCTCCACGGATAGAAACCGGCTGACTATTCTGAGGAAAAACAGTGCCGCCACGCATTGCATTTGGGTGTGTTGGTGAGGCAGCTGGGTGCTGACCGGGACGGATAGGTTTAGCTAAAAGAAAAGTATATTAAGGTTGATTAGTTGAACAGCTCAACATGGGTTGTCTCATCGGTGACCTAAGGATAGAATTATGCTGGAGCACTGAAACCTGCATATATTTCGAGAAATCTGATCTGCTCCTTTCATTGCTCCCTCACAAATGAATGGAGAGAATTGCACATGCTTGTCCAACTCTCCGAGCGCCACCAACATGGCCACTGAACAGAGAATTTTCCACTTGAAATGAAACCAATTTGCTTTAGGATGTAAATGTGTGCATAGAAGGTAGACTAGTTACCGATCTGTGCAGAGTGTCCCCTTCTTGCCATATTCTTGGATCTTACGGCCTCTTTAATGCGATCGACCTCCTGTTGATACCGTTTCCTATCGCGAGATGCATTTTCTTTGGCTTCTTTTAGAGCGGACTCCAAGGCTTTAACTCGTTCAGCTGTAGCTCTAAGTCGTTTTTCCAGCTTTGGAAGCTCGCAACGCAGATCTGCATTATCACGTACCAGCTACAGAGCAAAGTGTCAGATTCATTTTTTTTTTTTTTATTGCGCCTTGCACAAAATGCATAAAACTGTTAAGTGGGAGTCTATACATACCTGTTTATGGACCTTGGTGAGCTGCTCAAGGTTATTTTCCAGAAAGGAGATCTTCTGTTTCTGTGCAGCGCTCCCTCCGGTATCATCAGAGTCCATTTCTGCACTCTGTATAGAGAGAATACACAGTAATTGGAGAACCAGGGTGGACCAGAAGAAATGAGGATCTGGAAATCAATTACCTTTTTCACTCTAGTTGTCAAATCCTGAACAAAAAGCTTCCTGAGATTATGCAGGGTCTGGAGCTCCTTAGCCTAGAATACAGAAACTGAAGATCAATTTCAAGGAGAATTACGTGGCCAAACAATGAACGGTTATACAGCAGCCACGTTCTGCTTACCACGGTCTCTTCAAGTCCCTTCAGATCCTGTCGTGCTTGCTCTCTTCTGTCTTGTATAACCCTGAAGGAATATCGCAACATGTTAACAAATCTGACAATGATATCAATAAAAGTCTGAATACAGATGAAAACAAATGTGTCCAGCTTAAAGCAAGTGTCCACTAACCTGGAGCCTTAAAGGGGCTGTACAGGATTGCAAAAACATGGCTGCTTTCTTCTAAAATCAGCACTGCGTCCTTCCGCAAGTGCCTTGAAGCCTTTGCAGCTCAGTCCATTCACTTTAATAAAACTAAGTTGCAGTCCAAGACACAAGCCCTAAGACAAGTGTGGAGCAGTTTTTGGAAGAAAGTAGTAATTTTTTCAGATAAACTCTCTTTACTGTTTGTTCTCCATGCAGTCTGTGTATGTACTCTGCATTATCTTCAGGGGAACAATTAACACCTTTTTTTAAATGAAACTCAAATCACAGTAGGTTTGGCTTCAATGGGGAAAGTTCCTTCTGAACGGACAACATATTCCCTGCAGCATCCACTGAACTATCATCCATGTAATACAAGGAGGGTCCGGGTCTGTCAGAGCAACTCTCTGCTAAGGAGGGGTCTCGAGTGAGATCTCCTGATGTTCATAAGATCTAACAGAGTATTAGAATGGGGTGTAGACTTTCACCACTTCTCTTTAAAGAAATCATGATATGTGCCCCCCTGCAAAAATACTGGTTACCGATCTTTATGTACTTACGTGAGGTCATGCAACTTTTTGCTTTTCTCCTGATCTGCACCCTTCAATTTTTCATGCTCCACCCGCAGACGTTCTTGCTCGAGCATCATCTTCTGGTTTTGGCTGCAAAAAAATCAATAATACAGTTATATTACTTTTCTCTTTTATATGACCAGAGTGCCTGGTTTGGTACCTAGAACTGCTTATTTAATCATGGCCTAAAATCACAGACAGGGGCTGACAAGTTGTGACAACTTCTTTAAAGTGTATGAACAGAGCTCCTTGAAAACGGCAAAGTCACCTGGAATGGCCGATAAGCTCCATTTCCTATCAATAAATCACATTTTTATCTCAGTGTGACGTTTAGATTACAATGCTGCAGTCTTGCCTAGTGATATAGTCAGGGATAATGAATGACTTACTCTTGGAGCTCGGTGATGATCTTCTCCTTAGTATCGATCTCGTCCCTCAGACTGCTCAGCTGTTTCTGATGAGTCTCACGATGACTCTGAATCTGTTGTTCCACAGCGTGCTAAAAAAGATTTTATTCTAGGTTAAGATCTGAAATATTATCTTTTTCCTATTAAACAGCCAAGTAGTATTTATTATACCCGTGTGATAGGAGATAATTTACCAGTCGTCGGGGGTCTGCCGGCCGGGACCCCATCGATCCTGAGAACCAGAGCACTAAAGAGCCCCGTGTGAACGGAGCCCTGAATGATCATGCGCACTGCTGCTCCATTCATTTTTAACAGGGGACTGATGAAGATAGGCGAGCCCATAAGAATGAATGGAGAGAATGTGAGCAAGATCAATCAATGCTCCTTTCACACAGGTCTCTTCAGAGCCCCCCAAAAATTGGTGACAGTCCCAGCAATCGGGATGTTATCCCCCATCTTTTGGATAGAAGATGACTTCCAAACTTGAGAATACTCCTTTAACACATAATAGGGACCCTAAAATGTGGCTTAAAAGGTGAGAGATTGGGGCGCTGTGTGGATGACATAGGCCACATCACCCACATGAAGCAGAGCAGGAGGACGGCAATTGCGAGGAGAGAGGAGGCAGCGAAGCAAGACCAGCGATGAGCATCAGACTGGACCACACTGTATTGGGGATTATAAAATGTATTTTTGGGATCTGCAGAGGGGGTTGGAGACTTGAATGCAGGTTGCTAAACTGCTGTAAAAGAGGCAATAAAGGTGGTGGCAGGAGTTTATATTGGGAAAACCTGACGACAGGGTCCCTTTAACAACTACTATAAAAAAGCATGTCCTAAGGCTGAGGTCACACAGACATGGATTATCTCATGCGAGAGAATAGGGGCCAATTATACAAAGACACAAATACTCTGAGTATTGACTCGTGTGCTCCGATCTTCTCGCATAAGAGAATCGCGGCACAGGTGTGAAGAAGACAGAGTAATTTCTCCATCTCCTCCACAGCCTGTGTCCGCGGTAATAGCACTGCGCTCTGACGACATCTGAGTGCAGTCCGATGTTTCACATACGCCCATAGACTAGTATGGGTGCGTGTGAGCCGAGTCTCGCAGCATGCCGTGATTGTTCACTCATGCCGAATCTATCAAAAAAAAAATATCGTAGATCTGAGCCGCCCCATAGAACAACACTGGACAAAGTGCTATCCGATAAAACATCACAGAGCACTCGACCGTGTTATACTCTTGTGTGAACGAGCTCTTATTCTGCAAATTTGCTCCATGAACCACAAACAAAATGAACTTTTTCAGTTTTCTTAAAGACTACTTGAAAATATGAGCTCTGTGGCTCCTGGCTGTAGAAGTGTAGGGGGATACTAGTGTAAAAAAGATAATCCGCAATTGTCTAGCATTCCCAATAGCTCTCTAAGGCTGTGGACAGGGAGGAAAGCACATGATCCTTTATGAGCTGTAATAGGAGAAAACACTCCAGGAACGGAGCTTTTCTGATACAAAAGAGCTGGTGAAGACTGTGGCATCCTGGAAACAAAAGGCCTCACAACCAGTAAGTATTAATGAGAGGGACAATCACAATAGAAAAGTTTGAAACTAGGAGCAGCCTGAAAATTGCTTATCAGATGGTCTAAAAAAATTTAGAAAAGATTACAGACTGGAAATTAGTGCAATTTTATTAAGTAAAAGGAAACCAGTAGCATATGTAATAATCATTCCAAGACAGGGATGTCCATGGCTCCTATATAGTACAAGAAATAAGATATTTCTAATAATCACATACCTTAACTTCATTTGCAGTCTGCACTTTATTTAGATGCTCCTTCTCCATTTCATGAACTTTTTCTATAATACAATAAAGGACAAGGTATGAACACAACATTCAGCAAAACATCATGAAGGAATTGGTAATCAAAGAAATCTACAATGCATTGTTTTTATGGCACAAAAGATGAACAGGTTACCATGTAAAAGACTACAAATCCCATGATTCCTTTCACCGCTCAGAGACATTGCATTTATTTATACACCGACATTGCCTGCTCACCCCTCTATTACAAAATGTAATATAGTCCTGCAGTTATTCACCATCTTCACACAGCAGACAGAATGCTGCGGCACGTATTCCTCTGCTGTTCCTCTATGCAATGGACACTGCACTGTCCGCTGCCCAGCATGTGAAACACAATCCATCCTAAGTTAGGAAGTGGGATGGGAGAGTCTTAGAGCATTGGAGAGGAGATATGTGCTGTGCAATAGCCCATATACTTCAAGAAAGGTGATAACCATGTGTTCAGAGCCCCTCACATCATGAAAGACGCAGGTAAAAGCCCGCAGCATCGTTACATGGCAGGCTCAGACTTATTATAATAACCTTCCTACATTATAAACATTAACCTTTTAACAACCTTAGGATTTTCCGTTTTCGTTTTTTGCTCTCCTTGTTCCCAGAGCCATAGCGTTTTTATTTTTCGGTCAATATGGCCATGTGAGGGCTTATTTTTTGCAGGACAAGTTGTACTTTTGAACGCCATCACTGGTTTTATCATATAGTGTACTGGAAAACGGGAAAAAAATTCCAAGTGCGGTGAAATTGCAAAAAAAAAGCAATTCCACAGGTGTTTTTTTTTCACCACATTCACTGAATGCTAAAACTGACCTTCCATTATTATTCTCCAGGTCATTACGAGTTTGTAGACACCAAACATGTATAGGTTCTTTTTTATTTAAGTGGTGAAAAAAAAATCCAAAATTTGCTAAATAAACAAAAATTGCGCCATTTTCCGAGACCTGTAGCGTCTCCATTTTCCGGGATCTGGGGCCGGGTGAGGGCTTATTTCATGCGCGCCGAGCTGTCGTTTTTATTGATACCATTTTGTGATAGATACAATGTTTTGATCGCCTGTTATTGCATTTTATTGCGATGTTGCAGTGACCAAAAAACGTAATTCTGGTGTTTTAATTTTTTTTTCTTGTTACGCCGTTTACCGATCGGATAATTTTTTTTTTTTTTCGATAAATCGGGCGACTCTGAACGCGGCAATACCAAATATGTGAATGTGGATTTTTTTTTATTATTTTATTTTTGAATGGTGTGAAGCGGCGGGGGGGGGGGTCGATTTAAACTTTTATATATTTTTTAAAAACATTTTTTTTTTTTTTGACTTTTTGCATGCTTCTGTAGCCTGATCGGCTCTGCTGCATATTTTTTTTTTTTTTTTTTTTAAGGGATTTTATTTTTTTTTCCTTTTTTTGCAATAAATCAAGTAAAAAAATACTGTGACATAAGTACTAATCAAAGATTTTTCTATTATGACTCCCCCCCCCCCCCCCCCTCCCCCTCCTTTGAATTTTCACAAAATACTTCGTAGGCTTTCTAGAATATCTGGTTTGTGCAGTCTGTACTGAGTATAAAGCACAAGTGTAAAGCACAAGACAGACGCCCCACCCTGTGCCCGCAGCTTGACAAGCTCCTCGTTCAGGGAATCCACAGACTCCTCCATTTGCCTCCTCTTCTGTTCCAGGTTCTGGACATACTCTGTCAGGGACTTGATCTTCGCTTCGTGCTTTAAAGAGAAACATAAAGAGGTTACTAAGTGAACCCTTTTCTTAGGCAGGTCACCCTATAAGTAGCTGATGACTGGGGGTCCAGCTGTGGATTTTATTTTTACAGGGGCAACATTCTGCATGCACAGAGTACACTGTGCCCTGGATTCAATGAGTGACCATAGAAAGCATTAGTGCAACAATGCCCCTCTCCCCCAAATCTGTATGCTTATTAAAGGGCAAATGGACAGAACTTCTAGTGATGGGACAACGCCTCGCTGTTACGCAACAGTAAAAAAAAAAAAAAACAACTAAAATAGTACAGTTCTGCCCCAATGCCTACGGTCATATCTCCACCATATACAAGACAAGTCTTGGGGTTTCACATTCCCCGGGGGTCCAGCTGTCACACATCCCGCAGCATCTACCTGAGAGATACGGAGTTGGCAGGCAGCAAGTTCCTTCTCGTTCTCCTCCATTTTCTTGTTGCTCTCGCTCTGAGTGCCCTCCAGCTGTTTGCAGCGTTTCACCATGGTCTTCACTTCAGACTTCATCTTACTGATGTACAGCCTGGCCACTGTGAACTCCTCATCGATCATGCCGCTCACCTCCGGTTGCTATAGGGAAAGAGAAGATGAATTGTTTCAACTGTCCAACTTCAAGTTAATTGATGCATCATTCTACGTTCTTGCAATTTACATCCTCAGAATAAGCACGACTAGGATCATCAAAAGAGAAACAAAAAAAAAAAAAAAAAAAAAAAAGAAGAAGATTGGAGTTGTGGGTAACCTTCCAGTTATCTATGGAAAAAAAAAAAAAAAACGGGCCCAAACAGTCCTCCATACATACCATTGCACATTTTTTAATGGACATACAACTTCTATTAATTTTACAAATAAACAGATAAGTTGCAGGTGTAGCTCAGTAATCACGATGCAGTACATCAGCCTCAGGAGGGTTGTGTCATCCTTCTTCAGGCACACAAGACTGAATTTTCGGGCCAGCGGCAAGGTTGCACTGCTGGTCAGAATGTGCATGCTCCCCCGCCGCATGTAGATGCAGACTGGCCTCCGCAGCATAGGAGGAGTGCAGGGGCACCAAACCCGGCCAGATCCAGCCAGCGTCAGGGCAGCAGCTGCAACCTCTAAATCAGAGAGCATGCAAGCACCTCCAAGACTGGAGGGTTGGTTGGCAACCTAGGCAACAGGGAATAAACTATAGAATTAATCCCTTCTTGAGGGGAAAAAAAAAGATTTTTATTAAGTATAAAATTGCAAAGTTGCTCATTTTTACAAGCACTTTGCAATGTTACCCATTTATCACGGGGAAACATTTCTTCACAATTTTCTTTCAAAACCATTAAAGCCCCACTCTGGCATTTCTTTCTAGTTTACCGCTGGAGTGGTGTCACTAATTTAAGTTCCCTGCACATAGTACTATACGCACCAGCCGCAGTCTTCTGTTCTCGGTGCCGCACGGGTTATCTTCTGCAGTTTGCGTCCAGATCGCTCCAGCGTTTGCTGGGCAAGCCGGAAGTCACAACTTAATGTAAGTCTGTGAGCCAGTAGGAGATACTCAGACTTGCATTGAGAGCTTGTATCTGTTACCTCTGAGCTCCAGTCACTCAGAATTTGCGGTCACAAGATAGGGCTGCGGCACCGGAGCAGCGTTAGCAAAAGCTGAAGACGGCGGCTGGCGAGTATAAGACTAGGGACACACAAGATTAGTAGCACTGATTCAGCAGAAATAAAACAAGAAAAACAACACTGGAGTGGTGGTTTAAAAGGCTTATCCAGGCGCTCTCCAGCTCAATCTGACATTGAGTATGGAACATACTGGCATGACGTACTGAAGCAACTACCTGATGGCCAGAGGGTATTGTGAACAGGTCCTACACTGATTAATAGGACTCGTGAATAGCAAGCAGTTCTTTGGCCTATAGCCAGTCGCACAGTCCTTTGGCCACTTGCCTCTCCATGCGTCATGTCAGACTGACAGGGAGAAAATGCTTGGACAGCTTCTTTAACAAGCAAGATGTCGTTTAAAGAGAAAGAACTGTAAACAGAGGCCAAATAATGCCCCTAGGTGACACCAAAGCCCCCCAATGGGTATGATCAAAGATCTATAAGCCACATTGGCAGCAGGCTGTCTGGGTAAGTAGATGACAGACATTTCCAATATGATCGCATTAGTGAAGAGTGAATGCATTATCACAATGTGCACAGAGGAACTAGGGTTGCATTATTAATGACAAATATATTGATAAAGAACAAACTATGTACTAAGTTGATGAATCACCTTGGAGTCATTGTTTCCTACTGCTATGCCAATCTCGGCCAGATCCTTCAGCAGGGAGGTCATCATCTCAGTCGCCCTCTTCTTCTGATGGTTCGTCATCTCTTTCAGTTTCTGGAGTTCAGAGTCTAAACTGGACAAAATTACCTAAGAAAAAAGAATGGAATAGTATCACAAAACCCAATGAAATTGTGGTTTCAAGATTCACTAGAATCTCAGGGTTCCCCAACTCCAGTCCTCAAGGCCCACCAACAGGCCATGTTTTCAGGATTTCCTTAGTATTGCTCAGGCAATAATTCCATCACCTGTGCAATACTAAGGAAATCCAAAAAACATGACCTGTTGGTGGGCCTTGAGGACTGGAGTTGGGGAACCCTGCACTAGATGACCCAGACAAGAACCGGAGACATTATTGGTAACATTATACTTAACTAACCCTTTCACTGCCAACAAAATATATATTCTAATATGACCTTAAATACTTGAAATGGCAAGTATAAGAAAGCCAACGTTTAGATCTTGGCATCATATTAAAGCCCAAAATTATAACACTTATTCAGGGCTACAGTTCTTAGGTTCAGGTTGGGAAGTAGCACGAAAAGTTTTACTTGGTTTTGAGGCTTTGTAAAAAGAAACAAAAAACAAACAAAAACACTTACAAACTTAAAGAGAACCGGTCAACACCATTTAGCCCTATAGAAAAAAAGCCATGGCCATAATGGCACTGTTATGCTGATTAATCAGCTACCTGCTGCGAAGGGATCAGCTCAGTGGTTGAATAATCATCCTCTAAAGTTTTGCTCTAATGAGCTCTTCTGTGCATCGGGTCGGTCTAGGGGGCAGAGTCTTCGGCTTCTCTGCCCCTCTACCAGTCTCCTCTGTTTCTTTTACAAGTCACTGATTATTCACTGACCGGCCTCCTTTTTAAAATTCCACGCCACCGTCATCATTAAGGTGTGCGGCGCGTGAGTAGCATGATTATACGGCCGGTCTTCAGGCCTTCAATAAAATGTCACCGGAGGAGGCACATGCACAGATCGATATCTTGGCTTAATGAAAAGTCATTGAGCTGAAATCTTGATCTGCGCATGCACCACAGCCATTTTATTGAACACCAGGCGTAGAACCACACTGCGTACGTGCCACCCATCCTAATAATGGCAGGGGCTGAGCGGAATTTCAAAAAGGAGTCGGGTCACTGAATAATTAGTGTCCTTCCTCAATAATAAAAACTTGATCTTGATATAGCCCAAGTCATGGCGGTCTGCATACAGATATTGCTGAGGATTTGGCAATTTGCATTGCAAAAGGTGAAATTTACTGCATCCATTAAAATATCCGTACACTTTCTATACAGCGCTTTACATATCCACTGTACAATGTTGCGTATTTCAGATGGAAAATTGGGACAATTTTGCCAGCTAAACATAAGCTAGAAATCAGAGGAGAGGCAGAGTGAGAGACCATGATCTAAGCTCTCTGAAGAAACTATTTTCTCTTCGACTATGACTCTCAGAAAATACACTGCTCAAAAACATAAAGGGAACACTTAACACAATGTAACTCCAAGTCAATCACACTTCTGTGAAATCCACCTGTCCAGTTATGAAGCAACACTGATTGTGAATCAATTTCTCCTGCTGTTGTGCAAATGGAACAGACAACTGGTAGAAATTATTGGCAATTAGCAAGATACCCCCTATAAAGCGGTTCTGCAGGTGGTGACCACAGACCATTTCTCAGTTCTCATCCCTTTTGGCTGTTTTGGTCACTTTTTCATTTTGCCATTGCTCTCACCCCTAGAGGTACAGTAGCATGAGGCAGTGCCCTACAGTACAACCCACAGAAGTTGCTCAGGTAGTGCAGCTCATCCAGGATGGCACATCAGTGCGAGCTGTGGCAAGAAGGGTAGCTGTGTCTGTCAGCACAGTGTCCAGAGCATGGAGCAGATACCAGGAGATGTAGAGGAAGCCATAGGAGGGCAACAACCCAGCAGCAGGACCGTTACCTGCTCCTTTGTGCAAGGAGGAACAGGAGGAGCACTGCCAGAGCCCTGCAAAATGACCTCCAACAGGCCACAAATGTGCATGTGTCTGCACAAACGTTTAGAAACCGACTCCATGAGTGTGGCATGAGGGCCCGACGTTTACAGATGGGGGTTGTGCTCACAGCCCAATGCCGTGCAGGACGCTTGGCATTTGCCACAGAACACCAGGACTGGCAAAGTCGCCACTGGCACCCTGTGCTCTTCACAGATGAAAGCAGGTTCACACTGAGCACATGTGACAGACGTGAAAGTCTGGAGACGCAGTGGAGAATCTGCTGCCTGCAACATCCTTCAACATGACCGGTTTGGCAGTGGGTCAGTAATGGTGTGGGGTGGCATTTCTTTGGAGGGCCGCACAGCCCTCCATGTGCTCGCCAGAGGTAGCCTGACTGCCATTAGGTACCGAGATGAGATCCTCAGACCCCATGTGAGACCATATGCTGGTGCGCTTGGCCCTGGGTTCCTCCTAATGCAGGACAATGCCAGACCTCATGTGGCTGGAGTGTGTCAGCAGTTCCTGCAAGATGAAGGCATTGAAGCTATGGACTGGCCCGCCCATTCCCCAGACCGGAATCCCATTAAGCACATCTGGGACATCATGTCTCGCTCCATCCACCAACGTCACGCCACGTTGCACCACAGACTGTCCAGGAGTTGGCGGATGCTTTAGTCCAGGTCTGGGAGGAGATCCCACAGGAGACCATCCGCAACCTTATCAGGAGCATGCCCAGGCGTTGTAGGGAGGTCATACAGGCACGTGGAGGCCACACACAATACTGAGCCTCATTTTGACTTGTTTTAAGGACATTACATCAAAGTTGGATCAGCCTGCAGTGTTTTTTCCACTTTAATTTTGGGGGTGACTCCAAATCCAGGCCTCCATTGGTTAATAAATTTGATTTCCATTGATGATTTGTGTTTGATTTTGTTGTCAGCACATTCAACTTTGTACAGAACAAAGTATTCAATGAGAATATTTCATTCATTCAGATCTAGGATGTGTTATTTCAGTGTTCCCTTTATTTTTTTGAGCAATGTACATTGTGGATTGGGTGGTTCACTTCCACTGTGGAAAATAAAGTGACCTCATACCGGACATTCTTGCCTCTGCAGATTACAATCCCTAGTGTTACTTGACAATAAGCTCACTGATCCACCGAATCAACTTAAAATTAGTTTTCTAATCTGGACACACTTTTTAAAAACCCCAGGACTTTTCTTACACTTTTCTGGTACAGCCCACCCTCCATGCCTCACCGATTTCTGGCTCAGCTCATCGCTCAGAATCTCGTACTCCTTAGCCTTGTCCTCCACTTCCTGCGATTTCTGATCGTAATTGACAGCCAGTTCCTCCAGAGCTTGGAGCACTTCTTTCACTTCTTCTTTGGAGGCGTCATTTTCAGCCTGCAGACGGTTTAACTCCGCTTGCATATTGTCCTGGTCTCGTCTTGTGGAAGCCAAAAGCTGAAAATTGTGGAAAAACACATCATAGCAACTGCCGAAAGCCATCAGGTGGTTCCACAAAAACTAGAATTTCAAATTAACAACTCCATTATTAACTACCCACAAACTGAATAGACATTACACATGAAGCATTGCAGTACTAAAGGCATGAAAATGAGTAATATCAAGAATACCCACATCTGTAGGTCTACGTATATGTAACTTACTTCTTCTTGATCCAACATTTGCTGCTTTAGTTTCTCCACCAGCTGACTCTGCTGATTGATCTCTTCATCCTGATAAAACAGCACCAATAAATCTTTATTATACAATATCTGTATAAAATCTGACAAGAATGAGGTCTCCGCCAGTTCCCGATATGAACCCATCCACTACCAAACCTGTTTGATAGTGAATGACCAACTAATTATTTATTCTTGCCTTCAAAAACCCATAACTCTTATTCTCCCAACGTTACAGCTGTATGAGGTCTTCTATTTTTCTGGGATGAGTTGCATATATTACTAATCACCATTTTGGGATGCATACAATTTATTGATTAGCTTTTATTAATGTTAGCAGCAGAGGAAATGTAGAAAAAAAAAAAAAAAATAGAAAAAAAAAAAAGTTTTGCATGTGTTAGTCCAGAAACAATATCACCGTAAATATTCTGAGGGCTGTTATAAATGCAGCAGCACAAATCAAACATTTAAAAATATATATTTATTTTTTCCCCTTAAATTTTTATACAATTAGTGCAAGTTTTATGGGAAGAAACAGAAGGGTTTTTTTCTGTAGGTGGAGAGGTATACCTTATTTTATTTTTACTTAGCCACCTTTGAATTCTATATTTGTTTTTTTTTTCCCCTCGAGGTGACTTGATCACTTGAATAATTGCTTTGGAAATCTGTGGGGACAGATTTTACAAAGAAGTTTGAGAAAAAAAAAAAAAAAAAAAAAAAAAAAAAAAAACTTTACTGCCCATAGTAATCAACCATAGTGCAGCTTTTTTTTTTATCTAGAGCGGCTTAAAAATTGAGAGCAGAGTTCTGCTTTGTTGCTGTGGGCAGCAAAAAGTTTTGACAGTTTTGATAAAGGAGGACAAAATTCCAAATCATTAGGGCCTGCCGATGATAACACTAACAGGCAAGCTATTAGGTCGCCCCTCTGGTATGGTCTGATAGGCAGACTAAAGGCAGACCTGGAAGCAATTGGTGGAGTCTGACTTCTATGGGAACCCATCAGCACTTCACAATCACATCGCAATGGGCAGATGGAGGGGGTCTCCTTTATCAAACACCTTAGATGTTATGGTGGATATTTTCCACAGCATTTAAGTAACTAAACTGCAGTCATCAGAAATAGCGTCCATTAATGATGGAAACACTGGAAACATCCATCATGATTTACCAAGGTGTGAAACATGAGCAATCTGAGCCATAAATGCAATTTGTGACTAGTCTGGAATTGCTCTTATGTACTTTTAATATGGTGCAGTCATGCACCTTTAATATGCACTGTACACTTTTACTATTTTCCTATGCGCCTTTAATATGTACAGTCATCAAACAGGAGTCACAGACTATTTAGCCATTTGAGAATTACACCTGAAAATTTTTAAAGTGACATTGCCTTGTTTTCGAAATTCAGTCACCTGTCACTTTTTATAAGTGAAACTTTTTACATGTTTCACAGCTGCAACATTAATACCCCAAGATGGAAAATGGCAAAATTGCATCACAGGCCTTTCACCATTAGATAGTAATGGGAAAAACACCAAAGTGAACAACGTTCTATCCATGTTTTGTAGACCGGACTCGCATGGACATAAGATTATGTGAAGAAAGGTAAAGGGTTATTAAAGTAGCAGACCTGTCGAAATAAAAATTACTAATCCTGAAGATCCCAAACAGAGACACCACTTTACCTTATCATCCAGTTGTTTGTATAACTTAGTAACTTCATCGTCACATTTCCTTCTCTCGGCATCCGTAAAATTAGAAGAAAGGGTGACAGCAGGCTTGTCGTTGGCTACCACGTTATCCACTACAAATGCATCCAAGTTGGCCTTTTCCTTATCAAACTGTTCATCAACCGGCACAGTTTCTCCTGCAATACACAAAACGTTAACATTTGCTGACTACTCTTAGTACCCCAATAACCAGAGGATGCAGCCACAATCCCTGGTCACTATAATATGTTACGCAACTATAAAGTGAGACTCCATGTCAAATGGTCATGAACGCACCTTTACGCCAACGAGCGAGCTCATTCTCAAGCCACTGCACTGTATTCCGCAATGTCTTTGTTTTCTCCTTTTCTCGCTCATATTTCTTCTTCCATTGCTCAGCAGTAAGCTCTACATTAACACACACTGTATTCTTAATGGTCTTCGCTCTGACAAAAGGAAGAAAAAACAGAAAAATTGGGGATTAGTGCTGGCAATGTCCGATGCTGCAGCTCAGAACCAGCCAATGGAACAACATGTTAACCCTTTAAATAGCAAGTATGATGTTCTAAAAATGATAAATATGACTACTTAAAAAAAAATCTGAAATTGGTGAAAAGAAATAAAAATGCTTTTGGTTGCAATTTTCCAAGACTAGTAACGTTTGCATTTTGAAGTTAATGGCGCCGTGTGAGGGAATGCTTTTTTTTACGTGGCAACCTGATGTTTTTCTTCATAATATTTTGGGGTGGATGACGTTTTGATCACTTATTGCATTTTTTGAGGTGTTTTGGCGACTAAAAAACAAAAAAACAACTCTGGCGTTCTGAGTTTTTTACTCTTTACAGCGTTTACCAATCAGGTTAATTTAATATTTTGATAGATTGAACTTCTATGGACGCAGCAACACCACATGTGTAATTTTTAACATTTATTTTAAATTGGGAACAGGGAGGGTGATTTCAATATGATTTTTTAATTTTAAATGTATTTATTTATTTTTTTATCTGAAACCTCCATTACTAACCTTTGTCCAAACAAAAGTGTGGATTTTGTCTCGGCTTCATTATAAGATGATGGGGAACAGCAAATTACAATAGTGGTTCTGCAATTTCCTCCCAGGGAATCTTGGAGGATTCTGGTCATTTTACTATCACGATATGGAATATAGACCTGCATGGAAAAAAAGCAAAACAATCCATTATAAACTTAGAAAGCTCTTGTTCTTCTCAAGCTCTGAGAAAAAAAAAAAAGTAGAAAGTGGCTTTTACCACAAATCAACACGATTTTCAAATGATTCTTATGTCCGTGCTTTTATTTTTGTTGCCGGTAAATAGCAGCTTTAATGGCAAACAGCGTGTGGACATTAGAGAAGTGAGCCAACATACGCTCAGAGGTTGTGCACATCCTGGTAGCGATGTGGCCCCTGCTTGTGTCTATTCCCTACTGCAACCATAATTCATACACAACTCACTTTATACATAATCCCAGATTACCCCTATAAAGAGAAGGGTCCTGCATAATAGCCCCTTTTCCACCATTTGTCAGAGGATGCAGTCTTTGATTTAAATGGGCACCATATTAAGTGGCTTTCCCATAAACAACAAATATACACATAACCAAAGGTGACGTATGGTCACTGGGACTCTGACTGTCAGAAGCACCAAGGATAGCAAGAATGGGGGCCCTAAAGAGTTAGCGATCATGTAAGACCGCCACCCCATTACCGAGTGGGAGTTATTAACTGGGAGCATGTGCCGCCACTGCGTCATAAACCAGAGCTTCAGTCACACAGAGGACTTTGAGCACCCTCGTTCTCAAGAATGTCAATCTCAGTAGCCGGACCCCGAGGATCATGCATTATTCATTTATCATGTGTATAGGTGATTTATGGGACGGGTCCTTCAATGCTTTATATTTCCTGTTAAGACACGGAGGTAAAAACACTCGCACACCTCATCACTGGGGGTCCTAGCAGTAAGGATCCCTGTAGAGCTGGGCCAATTACCAATTAATTTAGGTTAAAAGATCAAATTAATGTTTCAGTGGTGCACAATTCTAAATTTTTATGAGAATCCTCTAAAACAATTATTTAGCTTTGCCTCTATGGGTGTGGTTACTATCGAGGCAGAAACTAAGTGGCGACAGCAGGGTCAGCGGAGGTAAAGGAGGAGAAGAGCTACATTCAGTGTTGGGACTTGTTCACATGACCATATTTTCCGTCCGAGTGCTGTCTGTGAAAAAATGGACAGCACTCGGACCAATGTTATTTAAAGAGGCAGTATAGAGATTTCCCCCCCCCCCCCCCCACTAACCAAATCTGCGTGAGAGCATCCACTAGTTTCTATCGTAAATCAGATGAGCCTCAGCCACACTCACATTATTTGACATCCAGATGTCATGAAACCCATCGACAACCGCAATAATAGCATTAGGGTGCCAAAAGTTAAAGGAAAGGGAGGGGTCCTCCCTCTCGCCCATCTGGACGCAGCGGTAGCAATTGACATCATCCAGAGGGTCGATAGCCGGAATTGATGCCGGCACAGAACCCGGCTGTTGTTGCAGGAGTTTGCTTGTCCGTTAAGTCAAGCTTCAATCATGAACACGTCAGGCCTGCGCCCACACGATCACAACGACATACTTGTATGTTTAATTGCAGAAATGGGTTAATATCATGTAGATTTGTCTGTTCCCCTGCCAGGTCCTTGTCAATGTAAGGTTTTCATTTTTGAAAACTATTCTCAGGCAAAAAAAAACACATTAATGTGGGAAAAAAAGAGCGTTTAAACTTTGAGAGAAAATGTAATTAACAATGGCACAAGAACGAGTGTGAAGGTTTAATTGCACATAATGCCAGGCGCGTCACACTGCAGTACTCACATTGCCTTCTGCCAGGGCTGAGATGACATTGCCAAGAGATGACAAGGACTTATTAATGTTTTTAGCTTCATCCAATAGCGCACCTTCAGCTCCAGTTTTGCTAACCTAAGAAACAAATTGAAAAGAAAGATGAATTACGGTAAATTGATTTAGTAATAGAAGCTGAAACAATATTACTACTGATAGTATGAGTCCCTTCTAATAAATGATCACACATGATCTGAAAATCGGTCATGAAGAAACTAAGGGTGTGTGCACATGGGATCCGGAGCCGCTGCGGGTTTGAAGCCACAGCATAGTGGATGGGATCCCGGCTGCCAATTAGCACTGGCTTCACTCTCCCCTCTCCTTCAGACAACTCAAGACAAGTGGCTGCCCTCTCACTTCCTCTGGATGTCAATTATGTCTGTAGGAGAGAAGAATGAAACCAGAGCAGATTGGCCTCAGGGATCACGTCACAATGTCATGCGATCCCCGGGAGAGTCAGTGCCGTCACTGCTGGAAAAGCGCCGGCTTTGAAGAGGAGTATGTGTGTTAATGTTACTGAGGGGAAACATAGGACAACCTCTTTAAAGTGGTGGGGAGAATTGTGAAAGCCAAACCATTAGCACAATACATTTACAGCAAAATGTGAATATGTCCAAATCTTGACTCTACACTTCTGGGTCAGATTAGTGAATGCAGCTGTAATATAGAGAAATCTGGAATAAAATGCTGGAATATATATAGTATAAAAACACACACCCTGGTGTGAAGAGGCTTATCCTCCAGGCAAAAAGCTTTGTTGTACAGAATAGCTGTAGAGGTGCTGGATAGAATTGCAAAAGAAATATGGTGTAAGGTTTCCAAGCTATTCACCTGCCTAGAAAAGTAACCCAAGAAGTAAATCACACCTTTTACGAGCCTTCAAGTTTCGTCACGCAGCACAACACCACAAAATATCTAGAAGTGAGCAACAATGCCGACTCCCAAAAAAATGGTGTCATCCTAATAATACCTTCATAAACCAAAGGGGTACTCGTGAACAGTGAGTGCTTATAGAGGCAATCAATATTTGATCGGTAGGGGCCACAATATAGCCAATCAGCAAAATGTGCCCACTTCTTCCTATGAGCAAAAACTGGTCATTTTTTTTGACGTGGTGACCGGTCCTTTCTAAAGGGGTCATCCAGGATTCCGCTATAAGATCGCTGGGGGTCTGACATTTGGCACCCCCACAGATCAGTTGATATCCACTCCTGATATCAGCAATGTGCAGAACTGAAACCACACAGGGAGAGACCTGTCAATCTAGCTGAGCCGGGCAAGGCGCAGCTGCTGGGGACATAACTCAGACTAGTCACAGGCTCACATTTTTCTCTGAAATGTCGCAGCCTTTGACAGTGAAAAATACAAGGCTGCAACGACAGTCTCCGATTCATCCTGTCCATGGCTCAGGAAGCATGAATTAGGTGACAGGCTCCCCTTTAAGACAAATATACAACCTATTAAGGAAAAGACAGTTTTACCACCTGAAGCTGAATTCATAGAATACCATGGAAAGCGCCATCAGACATTATTAACACTGCTCACCTTTTCACTACCTGCCAAGTCCACCAGGTAAAGTTTACCACTCAGCTTTTGCTCCGTTTGTGTATTTTCTTGCTTGACATTTATTAAGAAAATGCTGTGACTTCTAGAACTGTGTTCATTCATGTCTGCAAGAGAAAATACAATGAAGCTTCTCATTCAATGACTACAAACAAGATCTTACAGGGAACCTGCATGCTGAATACGGTCACTAATTTGTGGGCTGCACGTTATACATCAGGAGAACCAGAGCAGACTGATAACATTTGTTTTCTACCTCTGGGGACAATTTTTTCTAACATAAATGCATATTTATTTGTAACTAAAAATCATTTTTTGCAATTTGGTTTCACTAAAAATTTTGCAGTTTGGCTTTTACAGGCACTTTGTTTCCCTGCACATTCAGCTATAATGTGGTCTGTGGTCGCAGACACTCCCATTAGATCATATATGTCAGACTCTGGCCCATGGGCCAAACCTAGCCCGCAAGGTGATTCTATTTGGCCCGCGACACCAGAACCACCACCCATATGTGGGGCCCGTTATCCTGCATGGAGGACTATGTGGGGCCCGTTATCCAGTGTACTGGTTGGCCCATGACTTTGACCAAGTTTTTCAATTTAGCCCTCTGTGTTTTTGAGTTTGACATCCCTGCTGTGATGGTCAGTCAGCTCACTGACGGATTCTCAGTTAAAGGGTACTTGATTCTTACTTCCCAAACCACGAGCTGCAGAAAACAGCCTGGCTGCATGATTGCAACCAGATATATATTTCTCAAACGCTTAGGCTTTTCAGAGAGGATGTATTTTAACCCTAGAACGCATACCTGGGGCCTCGCAGGCCCACCCTGTTAATTGTTTTCTATTTTCTGCAAGATTAGTTAGAATTTTGAAACTCTAGGTATTCCTCAGGTATATAGTTGTTTGTCATTTTTGTTTGAGTTATTCCATGTTATTTGCACACGGGCCTAAAAGGCCCCAGGTATGTGAAAAGGTAGATTTTTATGGTCATGTGTTCTAGGGTTAAAGATCCGGCTGGGGACCATAGCCCAGATTAGTCTGGCTTTGCCCCCAGCAGTCTCTTCCCAGTGACGCTCTAGGTGATTGACAGGTCTCTCCGAAAGAGAGAAAACGTTTAAAACTTAACCATGCACCCAGTAAACCGTGAGGCCACAAAGTACAAGTTGCAGAAGGCTACAAGAATAATGAAAGTGAATTGAGAGAGTAATATGTCCCCACTGCCAAAGAGCCAATACCAATAGAAAGAACAAGAGAAAAAAAAAAAAAACTTTTGTCCTCTACTTCAAAGCAAAAGCAGGAACAATAAACAGGAGTTCTCCATCAGTGCAGTAAACTATACAATAACTTATGAGACTAAACCAGCATAAGTCCATTGTAATCAGAAGGCCAGGCACAATGGGTTAATTTTTACATCTACAGGGAAAATGCAATGATCGGCTAATGGCAATGATTGGCACTATTCTGAACAACTGCTGCAGAGGTGGTGAATGACACCTTGCCAGATGCCCATTAGTGGGGTTCTTCTAGTGCAATCTGCAAATTAATTCCAACTTATGACTTCCTGATAGGAATACATGTAATTTACACAAAAGCTGCAAGAACACTGTCCCAAGAATGGGAATGCCACCAGCTGAAGGGGAGGGGAGACGGCACAAAAGCAGGGAGCGGAGACAGTCATCCATCATATGCCATAAATGTCCGAGATGGGATACCCCGTTAAATCAGTTCAAGTGCAAATTGACAAGATATAATAAACTTACTTGTCACAGCTACGTGTCGGTTAGACTTTCCTTCATCTATGGTATCCATAACTTCCTCTGGGCTACATACAAACCGTTCAGTACAACCCTTCATACAGAAAAGTGAATGTTAAATGGACGATGTCACAGAGCAGAAATAACAGAAGGCTGAATCTACGGTAATCTGCACCCACCTTTACATACGGCACTCTATTCTTGTCTTCATGGACAGAAAGATTTATTTTTGACACTGAAATAGAGGAGAGAAAGCATTGGCTGTGAGGCGAGGACGTACTTATTATTCCAGGTAGTATGGCAGCAGCTCGCAGCATCTGAAGAAGAGCCGACCTGACAGTTCTAGAGCAACAAGGAGAACGTGTACTAGACCGACCATTACACTTCAAAAACAAAAACAAACATACTAACATCTTGTTGGGTTCTCTTATCCCCGGCACCAGGAATATGCATTGTAGCCTCATGTTCTCTCTGCTAATACTGGAAATGACATTTGCTGGCAGGGCAGCAGTTTTCTGTGGGATTCCTGGACAACGATGCCTACGAGGACCGGCAAACGCTGGGCGACTCACACACTTGGGCATTTTTTACTTTAATTTTTTTTTTGTTGCTGTATCTGATTCTTTTATCTGCCAAATTCTTCAAAGTAGTGAGTCATCAGCAAATGGACTATTGGTTAAGTCAGGTTTGAAATATTTTCAGTTTTTTCCATATCAGGCCCCAGATGCAGCACCAGTTCAGTTTAATTTAGTGGAGCTCGGCGAAACTGGAATGAAAACTACAAAACTCAGAGGCGCAAAAAATTGTGACTTTAGTTTGGCGTAAAAGCTCTGATGAATCAGGACCATATTTCCTGTAGTGCACACACTGAAGTATTTTCAGCAGCCTCATTATCATCACAGCCAGGATAACAATGAACATACAGTGCAGAACACAGGATCCACCATTCACATTAGGTGTTCGGCAAAGCTTTCCTCCTCCTCCCTTCACAGTGACCTTTGCCCAGATCAGAGCATGACTAGACAACACTTATATACAAGTCAATGGGGTCAGAGCCAATTTATGGTACTCATCCTCTCCATGTAGCTGCACCAGTCTCTGTATTGTCTGCAACTGTGACATCACATCATCCGTGCACCGCTGCAGCCAATCAATGAGCTCAGCAGCACATGCTGTCTACATCAGCAGAACCTCAGAGGTCAGTGGAGAGGGAGGGGGCAAGTACTGTCTGTCCGTGTTATTTTACATTGCTGGAAACCTTGGGGTACAAGAAATCCCTCTTAATGACCTTTGATTCAGTATCATTACTATGAATGGCAGGGACAAAACAGGCTAAACAAGAGGAGTCACCATAGCTATTGCAAAAGCCATGTGCTGGGCAGCAATGTGCAAATGATCATATATTTTACCAACAAGGCCAGAGACGATAAATTATAACCATTCATCATTCTCTTCCACTGGCCAATTATCAATGTAATAGCCCAGCAACAAGTGACAACTGGCGAGGGTGAATCGCCCTGTAGCCAAGAGTTGGTGCAACCTGAAGAAGATGCCAGTTAAAAATTTAGGAGGCCCAGTTTGGATAGTTGATACTGCATCTAGTAAGACCACAAATCAGACAGGTAATGTAAAATCTTGACCATTTTTGCAACAGTTGTCACTTACCATCCAGTAAGTCTCTTATTTTGTCCAAATAGATTTCAAAATACGACACCTACATACAATTAAAATAAAACGTCAGCTTCGATGAAAAAAAAAACAAAACAGATTTCATGGCAGCTTCTTTTTTTTTTTAACATTAAAAATCCCTTGAACGTGTTGTCCACTACTAGGACAACCCCTTCTTGATCTATAGGTTTGGCCTTGATAAAATAAAAAGCTTATGCTCTCCTCCCGTGTCGGCGCCGTTCCAGCAGTGTCAGCACTCGCGGTCCTGGGGCTCTTGTGCGCTGATTGGACGCCGGGGTCATGTGTCATAACAACCGCACACGAGCCCCAGGGCCAAGAGTGTGACACCGCTGGAACGGTGCAAGCACAGGAGGAGAGTATAGGCTTTTTATTTTATCAGGACCAAATATTTAGATCAAGAAAGGGTTGTCTTAGTATTGGACAACCCCTTTAAATAATAAAACTGGATAAATGGACAACAAACGCTTAAAGGGAACCAGTCATGCCTCCAAATGCTATTAACCTGCAGATACAGGGTTAATCTGCAGGTAATGCTTTCTGGCCGCAGTACTGAAAACCCGGCTACCTGGAGAAAATGAAGTTTATTCCTCCTGGCAGCTGCCGGCTTTCAGTAAGAGGCGCGGCTACCGCTCCGTACACATGGGAGCGGCGGCTGGAAGCACGCCCTGACACAGACAGCTTGCTCTGTGCTATTTTTCAGCATTTTCATACACTCTTGTTAAAGAAAAAAAAAATTCTTGAACTTTTCCTACCCATTAAAAAGGAAAAAAAAACTCGTTACAAATTGTAACTAATGTAATACCTTTATATGAAATTCCAGGTTCTCATCCATGGAGTAAATGTAGTTAAATATATCCTGAACTATTCTGGGAATAATTCCCATTCCATCAGGATCGTGCAGCTTCCCCTAAGGAGAAAACAAGCAGCAATATTAGCACAGTTACCCATCACTAGGGTCTTTGTGGAAGTGAAAAGCGACACATTTACCTCCATAGTGTGAGTCTTTCCCGATGACGTCTGCCCATAAGCAAATATTGTACCGTTATAGCCTTCAAGTACATCTGAAAAAGAAATAAATCAATTATGTGCAAATGTAGTGAACTATAGTCAAACGTATACTCCAAATACGGAGTATTTATTACAGCCTGTTCGGGCGATCGTTCCAGGATATGTATTAGTAATTGAAGCTCCGAGAATGGCTTCCATCAAAAACTACAATTTTCAGGGTGTCCAAATCCTATTTATGCAACGTAAACGTGTTTTTTGCAGTATGGTACTGGCATGGCATTCTTCCACCCAGATAGCGCTGAAAGTGAATGTACTGTATGCCAAGACTGTAACCATGTTGTAATCACACAGTATTGCATTTTTTTTTGCAAAAGGATCGGTAAGTCAAAATTGGACAAGCCAGATTCTTATCACCAACATCATCCGTCAGGTACCCCCATACGCAGACTTGGGTCAAACCGGTTAATAACATTGGCTTCCACTGAAGTGGTGTATGGGGCCTTAACAGTATCTGCACAATCTCACAAGAGTGTCCACAGCTCAGAAACAAAGATTCTGCACGTAACCCTAATCACACACCGCTAGTATAGGACTAGTATTGGTAACACGTTGATCGTCTTTACCTTTAACAATAGCCTTTGCACATGCATTGTAAACTTGTTCTTGGGATGTGTTTGACTGGAACACACGGTCAAAGATATAAGGTTTGGACTGTGGGGAGAAAAAAAAACAAAAACAAAAAAGAACATTAGATAGGTTTGTACAATGTTCCTACAAGTGTATAAGAGATCTGATCACTATATATGTACACAGGACACTGAAAAGCTCCAATGACCTATTTTCAGCTCAAAGTCCAAAGAAAAGTGTTCTTTAAGGGTCTGTTCACAGTAGATAAAATTCTGGAGCCATCAAAGTGATTTATTGCTTTATTCTTCACATTATGTACACTTGCTGTAGGGCAGTGAGCACCTGCAGGATAAAGGGTGGATGGAGCCATTGCACATGATGAAATATTCTTGCGACTTGGCCGACATGTGGCCCAGGACTATTGATAGTCCACCCAAGTATACAGTAAAGACCGTGATGCACAGACTGGCCACAAGTCTCCTGAACCAAACTCGACAGCCTCAGTCATAGGAGGACGGCATGTTTGGATCACAAGTCCCATGGCCAGTGAGAGCAGTATAACTAGAGGCCTCCTTAAATGACTTTTCAATTTAAAATGTCTTTTTTTTGCTTGCAATCCTGGGTCTGTAGTGCCCGGCTGATGAGTTAGCATCGTCCGCCTCCTGTCCTTGCCCATTCCAGGGCACCCGAGAACTCAGTGGCTACCAATCTTTGATATTTCTAGTACATAGTCAATCCTGCAATGCAAAAAAAGCCTACTCAATGTCCAAACTCCATTGTTCTTCTCCCACAAAAGACATCTGCCACTGCAGACAGAGTAGCCAAACAGACGCATGCGCACATTCATGGGAGGCAGCCTGAAGATGCAGCAACACGTGCAATGCAAACGGGAAGAGCATGACCCACACATGCATCGACGAGCCTGCAGCTTATCCAACCCACTGATGAGGGACAGGGAGGACCACCAGAAAAGGTAGACCTGCCACTAGAGATGGAAAAGGTCACAGATCAGTTATATGATGGGATCAGCGATCCATCAAATGTTGCAGATTCAGTAATTGTAATTTATTTCCAAGTTACTTTAAAGGAGAACCCAACAACTTCGCCCTACTTCCACCACAAAATCATTTATATGACCGTGTGGACCTTTCACAGGTAAATCAGTCGATCCCTTTATGACTCCAAAGCGAAGCTCCAGCGGCCAGAAATTGCTTTGAAATTATGTCTAGAAGAGAATTGGGGCGTGAGGATGAACTTACAGCTTCTCGGCCTCACGCTGTATTTCCTACCTAGCAGAACCCTCCCCTGGCTGACTGATAAGTCGTCTGCTATGGTATACAGACAATGACCAGTCAATCAGCCAGGGGACGTTGCTGCTAGGTAGGAGGAAATACAGCGTGAGGCTGAGAAGCTGTTAAGAGGATCCTTATGCCCCAATGCACTTCTAGACCATTTCAAAATGCAATTTCTGGCTGCTGGAGCTTCACTTTGGGGTCTTTTCTTTTAAAGATACAGAATCATATTAATGGTTTAGGCTAAGAGGGGCAGATTCATGCTGCCCAGAACCACAGGCAGCATGAATCTGAGCCTGGCTGCACGATTGCTTTATAGATACTTTAAAAAGGTATGGTTGGGGACCATAGCCATAGACCTGAATAGTCTTGGCTCCGCCACAACAAGCTTCTCCCAGCATCGCTGTGATTGACAGGTCTGTCCCATAGCGAGGTTTGAAAAATATACTTGGCTGTAATCGTGCAAGTCAGGCTCCAATTCATGCTGCTTGTGGTTTGGGCAGTATGAATCAGGCAACAGGTTCTCTTTAAATGTTACCATACATATTGGTTTAGTTCTGGAGAAAACCTTTAAAGTTCATACCCTCTGGTCATTTGTTAAAAAAAAGGAATATGCGGAGAGGCAATCTGCATATTTACATTTCCAGAGGAGCATTACATGGCCTAGAGTTCTCCTTGTGGAGAATGCCAAGCAGGCGTAGGGAGAAACATTCTTTGGCCGCAGTTCAGACCTCACGGCATGAGTTCGGCCAGACATTTACTGGAGAAGGCTAGAATATTTTGCTAAAGGACCACCTTACTGGTCTGTCCACCCCAAATATTTCAAAACTAGGCATTTTTATGCCAGTTAAAAAACGATAGGGTAAAAAATGACTAAATACAAAAAGTCATGTAGCGAGTTATTCCTAGCAACAGGGCTATAAATGGAGCCGACTCATTTTCACCATTGACAAATGGTAAACTATAATTACACATTCATTATATAAAGCCCAGGCATGTGACGGACGCCGGCTCACAGTCACAGGACGAGGAGGAGATACCACACAAGATCCTCTACACGTTAAAGGGGATTTTAATATAAAATGTATTTTTAATAAAACTAGATACTTCAATTGCCTTTTTTAAACATGTTTATGAAATGCACAATTATTTTAACTTTTTCTATTGTTTTTTTTGTACATGATTATGGGGCGGCCATACTGCCTGGGCTTTTGTTAACAGCTTTTAGGCTCGGTTCACATTAATACTGATCACTACTGTGGGATTTCATCCATATCCCTTAAAAATAGATTTCATATGGAAACCCCCCCCCCTTTCCAAAAGAGCCATTGAGGATAATGGGGCAGAATGCGTCACTTTGCGTTCAGGTGCTGTCAATCTTTTTAAGCCGACACCATGCAATCATCACTATTGTGTCTGCCTAAGAAAGGAAGGCACCACTGGGCACGAGTCCACCGAGACATCTGCCTGGTACCCTGAATGGCTCTGCCTGCGTCCCGTTTTTTTGGGACTTTAACTAGTAACCCCAATTCAGTGCTCAGCCTAGAACGCTCTACAGATGTGAACGTGGTCTTAGATATGTATGGTTCATGCGGCTGCTGAAAAGCATAGGACTACCTGACTCTGCTCAATCTGAAGGGAGAAGGAAGGTGAGCTGTGACATAACATTGTGAATCACAGACACTGTGTAAAAAGGTGTTGACTGTCACTAATCATGTCTGTGAGGATAATGAGACTGCCGAAAAGTCTGTTCACACTCGTATGGTAGTTTCTGGTTATAAAAAGGTAGCCATTGTTCATTATTGGGAGGACTACCCCGACTTACAAAGAGGCATATCAGGTTCCACCATGGTTCAAGTCATTTTAATAGGTCTCATTAAATCTTAACGGATGCTCTGACAGCAGTGTGAGCATAGCCCGACAGCAAAAAGAACATACAAAAACTGTTCTACACGTAAAATGTAGAAAATAAGGTTCGACATTGGGCAGAGCGGGTCCTATAAAGCTAAATGAACTGATAACTGCTCGGACTCAATGAGGTAATTCAATATATTGAGCAGCCTTTGTGCTGCAGATGAGAAAAGTACACCTTCCGGGTGAACCCATGTCCTGCAGTAAGACGCCCTCCCAGCACCCAGGAGACGCAGCTCGCTGAGCAATGTGACAAAGCGGAGCCTCATTCAGCAGATCCTGCAGTAACGTGTATGGCACAACCCTTCTGGACTGTGCACTTTACTGCTTGTCTGATAAGTGACACTGCAAGAAGCATCAAATGCCCAGTGTATGAAACAGACGGGTATATTACGGAGAAAAAAAATGTGATGGGCATGTAAGGCAGTTACCGCACCAGTCCTAGGGGGCCCAAAGACAACCAAAGGGAGAGCAATCATCACTCCCTAAGGCCGGTTTCACACGTCCGGATATTTCCGGTAGCGCAGATATCCGTGTCTCGTGTGTCAACCGTGTGCCGCATCTGGATCATGCGGACGGCGCCTGGGAATCGACCCTACAAGTAGCGCTGTTCCTAAGCGCAGGAGCTGAACGTCGGCAGGTAACCATGATGAGGGCAACGTTCAGCACCAGCGCTTGGGAACAGCGCTACCTGTAGGGCCGATTCCCAGGCGCCGGTCCGTGTCACACGGATTACAAACAGATGTCATCCGTGTGTGTTCAGCGTGAGGCAATTTTGGAAACCGTGTATCCGCAAAAAAACGGACTTGCCTCCGCATGGAGCACACGGACACACGGTCCGTGAAAACACAAAGATGTGCGCAGACCCATTCATTTGAATGGGTCTGTGTGTGTCAGTGTCTCTGGTACGTGTGGAAACTGTCACCACTCGTACCGGACACACTGACATGTGAAAGAGGCCTAACCCTGTAAAAAGAGCTGGGGGAAGTGGTATTATCCTGAAGCGGCTTATCTCTACACATAACAATAGGTTTCAACAGCTGGGACTCTGCCCTCCAGATATCAGGGCTGGAGAATATTTATGGGGACTTCTGCAGACAGTATGGAGTGTAGAGTAACGCTCCATGCATTTTTAAAGAATATTTTAGCCAGTGAGGAGTATATCATTTGTAGTAACAGTATATAGGAATATGTGATGATAAATAAGCCATGCATGGGGGGGGAAAAGTCTTCTAACATTGCAGAAAGACTGGCTTCTGGCCATAATGTGGGGAACTGATTAAATTCTTTACATTTTATATAGAAAGGTTGGAAACTTTGGCACAGACCACATCTGCTAATATTAACACCTTTTTGCTTCTCTAGCCACTTTTGGAAAGCAGAGGGACGACGACACAGAGGCAGCAGATTTGGAAAAAAAAAAAAAAACCTATGCTGGAAATTGGTGTAAAGCAGACGTGACAATGATCCTGGTACACGAGTCAGATGCCTATGCAAGATATATTACCCCCAAAAAAGAAAAGCTGTATGTTACTTTCCCCTCACGCTGGTATTTAAATCAGGTGGCCAATGCCCAGTAAAAGCGCTCATCACAGGAGGAGGAGCTTTCCTCCGCTGCCTGACAACACCACACTCAGCAGTGCACAGCATTAAACATGTTTGGCAGACAGCAGTGGTTTAATGGCCTGTTTACACAGATGTTTCAGATGCACACTGAACGATCAGCAATAGATCAATAAGTGCACAAATCACCATTTTTCTCGACAGCTCATACTTTACAGAGAATGATGTGCTGCCGAGAACAGTGACATTTTAGGCTGTGCGCCCACTATGCATTTTTTCCAAGCGTTTTTGCTGCGGAATTTCCGCAGCGAAAACGCTTAAGAAACGCTTGGTAATACGTGCCCCATGGTCCCCAATGATAATCCGCATGTGCGGAAAAATCTGCAGCATGTCCATTAATTTTGCGGACACGCATCGTAATTGCTGCCATTGACTTGCATTGAAACGCTTAATATCCGTGTCAGTACATTTGTACACACAGATATTAAGCGATTCTATGTGCGGATGGTACCCGGGTTTGGAGAAGAGACTCTCATCCAGACCCGGGTACCATAGAACAGGGGTCGACAAAGTTGTTCAGAATCTAGGAGCCAGCCAAAAAATTTAGGAGCCAGAATTTTTTTTTGTTGACAAACTGTACATATAGACCCCCTCACACACGGCGTCTCCCCGGGGAGCACGGCCTTTGTATGTACTTACACAGGTAGCGGGAGATGAGAACGGGCCCCCGGCAACAGCGATCCTTCCCCCCAGGGCCGGCTCCAGGTTTTTCTGGGCCCCGGGCGAAAGAGTCTCAGTGGGCCCTTTTAACACATACACGATTCATGATGCACAGATACGGCGGAGAAATAAATATATAAATATATTTATTTATTTATTACACATGGCCCAGCCTGCCCCCTCATCCTTCACATACGCAGACATATGCGCGCGCACACACGGTACGCAGACATATGCGCGCGCACACACGGTACGCAGACATATGCGCGCGCACACACGGTTCGCAGACATATGCGTGCGCACACACGGTACGCAGACATATGCGCGCGCACACACGGTACGCAGACATATGCGCGCGCACACACGGTACGCAGACATATGCGCGCGCACACACGGTACGCAGACATATGCGCGCGCACACACGGTACGCAGACATATGCGCGCGCACACACGGTACGCAGACATATGCGCGCGCACAGACGGTACGCAGACATATGTACACATACAGACATACACATAGATAAAACAGACAAATATATATATATATATATATATATATATATATATATATATATATATATATATATATATATATATATATATATATATATATATATATATATATATATATATATATATATATATATATATATATATACACACACACAGTCATATACACTGACATTCACATACATGCACTCACACAGACCCATTACTAATATTTTTAATATGGGGATTGGGGAAGCCTCACTCACCTGTCCCCGGTCCAGTGTCCTGTCCAGCAGCTCCTCGGGTATGGGGCAGTGCAGGGCCCCCGGCGTGTCACAGACTTCATGGCCCTGGAACATCAGAGGGGCCCACTTGCGGTCGGGTCCGGGCCCCTCCCGCCCATCTGTGCAGGACCTCCGCTCCGACGGTGTTTGATTGCCGGCACTCCCCCAGACATGGCCGCGCGCTGTGCGGTTGTGTCTGCTAGTAATGACGCGGCAGGAGCGACACACAAGCACAATTAAAGGTGCAGTGCCGTCGACCCTGCCGTGTCATTACTAGCAGACACAGCTGGACAGCGCGCGGCCATGTCTGGGGGAAGTGCCGGCAATCAAGCAGCGCCTGCGTCCCTGAACAGGTGCAGAGGAAGCGGCCAGGGCCCCGACAGTGAGTGGGCGGGTGGGTGTGTGGGCCCGGCCCCGACAGTGTGTGGGCCCGGCCCCGACAGTGTGTGGGCCCGGCCCCGACAGTGTGTGGGCCCGGCCCCGACAGTGTGTGGGCCCGGCCCCGACAGTGTGTGGGCCCGGCCCCGACAGTGTGTGGGCCCGGCCCCGACAGTGTGTGGGCGGCTGGGCCCCTCTGATTTTCCAGGGCCCCGGCACTTGCCCGGGTACGCCGGGTGCTGACGCCGGCCCTGCTTCCCCCGTAACCCAACTCTCCCTGTCCAGTCCCGGAGCATAAGGGGGGCGGAGCAAAGTGGAGAAGGCGGCCTGAGCGATACTGTCCCTGCTTCCTCCGATTGGATGACTCCGTGCAGGAGGTGGGATTGGATTGAGAGTATTTTTTTTTCTTCTCAACTCCTCAAGCACCAGGCAACATTTTCTAGGCGCCACTGGCGACCAGGCGCCTGGGTTTGTCGAGCCCTGCCATAGAACCTGTGAAAAAAAGAATTTAAAATAAAGATTATACTTACCTTCCGATGGCCCCCAGTCTCCTCAGCGATGCGTCCGGTCTGTTGTATGGTTCGCGGTGGTGTGAAAGGACCTGCCATGACGTCATTTAGTCATGTGACAGGTCACGCGACCGCTGACGTCGGCGGTTGCGTGACCTGTCACATGATTCAATGACGACATCGCAGGTCCTTTCACACTACCGCGACCCATACAACAGACCGGACGGAGCAGAGAAAACACCGGGGGACATCGGAAGGGAAAGTATAATCTTTATTTTTTACCATTCTTTTTTTTTTTTTTTTAACTATTACTTGGTCACACTATATATGCCGGTTGCATGGATTTATATAGTGTGACCAAGTTGTCAAGCACTTTTCCAAGTGATGCTAAAATCGCTTGGAAAGCGCTTGATAACCTGCATGCAGAAATGCAAGTGAAGAACGCTTGACAAACGCTTCTACCTGGCAGGAAAAACGCATGTAGAATCTGCATGCGTTTTTCCTGCCAGGGAGATGCGGAAAAAATCTGCAGCATTTCTGCATCGTGGGCACTTAGCCTTAGGCACATCAAAAGATCATTTTACCCGACATATGCTTTGATCATCCATCGAGTGACTTGGCAGCCTGTTCAATTACCAGGACATGAACATTTCTAGCAATGCTCATTCACAGCAATGGTGCAACATAGAGAGCCCTTTACCCTCTGCTCTCACACATGCATCCTAGACAGCATGAGAGGAGACAAAAAGCAAACACAGGAGTGCAGACAGAGCAGAGACAGTTTAGTGTGTAGTCTGCAACAAACTAGATTTTCCCACAGTCCCATGTAAAGCCACAAATCTGTAAAGTCCATGACACCACAGTGCATCACCATCTCTGAATTACACAGGACTGCGAATAACCTACTGTTACACCGAGATCTGCATGTCAAATGTATTTTTCTACAAATACTGTAAAATTAAAGTGCGCACAGATGTAGCAGCATTCAGTGTGTGTTTCAGTCCAGCTACATCTGGGTACGCTAGGATTTTACAATATTTCTGGTTTTACCTAGTACTGTAGGACAAACTCAACTCTGCTACATCTGTGCCCTGAGTTTAGAATATTGCCTTTTACATAGGACTGAAACACACTATATATAAAACCACAGTTAATATTGTAAAATCAGAGTGCTTAGATGTAGTAGAGTTGGGTTTGTACTACAGTACTAGATGAAGCCACAAATATCCTAATAGTGTTAACTGTTTGCTTGTGTTACGTTAGGATAAGGGAGTGGGGATTCTCTGCAGTCCTATGTAAAGCCACATACCAGGCACGTAATGTAGAGCGATGTAGCAAGATCTGACCTGGAACAATACAATGACTAGATTATGTTTCCTCAGCATTTTAACATAGGACTTCATTAAATGTCAAGTTGAGCTCTGCTACAATTGGTACAAACAATGCATTCCTGGACCACGCTCCACCCTTAAACTCCCCCCATACATATTAGATAAAACAAGCAGATTTCTGCCGACCACCTAATGTGTATGAGGCCCCCTGACTCTTCCCTTACAGATGTGGTGGAGAGAACAGTCCAGCACATTGGATGCCAGCAGCCCACCCTTTGTTCTCCTACAGATAAGCCGCCACTGGAGGAGTCAGGCAGCGTGTGCCATAGAGTGCACCATAGAGAACACCGGAAGACTCAGTCCCCTCCAGCGCTACTGTATATGGGGCAGTCAGCACCGATCTACTGTGAATAACCAGCTTCATGCCAAAGAGTATTAGGCTGTGTGCCCACTATGCGTTTAAGTGTTTCCGCAGCTGCAATTCCGCCGCAGAAACGCTTAAAAAACGCTCGGTAGAAGGCCTGCCATGTTCCCCAATGATAATCCGCATGTGCTGTGGAAAAATCCGCAGCACTACCAATTATTTTGCGGAATCGCGGCGTTTTTGCCGCCATTGACTTGCATTGAATCGCTTAATATCCGCATGACTACATGTGCACACGCGGATATTAAGCGATTCAATGTGCGGATGGTACCCGGGTCTGGAGAAGAGGAGCCTCATCCAGACCCAGGTACCAAAGTGCCTGTAAAAAAAAAAAAAAAAAAAAATTTAAAATAAAAAAAACAAAAAACCATTATACTCACTTTCTGATGGCCCGCGGTCTTCTATCCGGTACGTCTTGGCTCACGATGGTGTAAAAGGACCTTCCATGATGTCATTTAGTCATGTGACAGGTCACGCGACCGCTGACGTCAGCGGTTGCGTGACCTGTCACATGACTGAATGATGTCATGGAAGGTCCTCTTACACCACCGCGGGCCACTGGGGAGCCCGGAGGCCATCGGAGAGTATAATGTTTTTTTTTTGTTTTACTATTTTTATTCTTTTTTTTAACTAACTTGGTCACACGATATAAAATCCATGCCGGTTGCATGGATTTATATAGTGTAACCAAGTTGTCAAGCACTTTCCAAGTGATGCTAAAATCGCTTGGAAAGCGCTTGCATTTCCGCATGCGGGTTGACAAGTGAAGAACGCTTCACATCCGAATCCACAATCCGAATCCACAATCCGAATCCACAATCCGAATCCACAATCCGAATCCACAATCCGAATCCACAATCCGAATCCACAATCCGAATCCACAATCCGAATCCACAATCCGAATCCACAATCCGAATCCACAATCCGAATCCACATGCGTTTTTTCTGCCAGGGAGATGCAGAAACGCTCAGGAAAAATCCGGAGCATTTCTGCATCGTGGGCACATAGCCGTACAGAAACATGGCAGGAAAGCTGTATACTAGGCTTTGGAGCAGCACGTGCAGTGTGAAGCCATGCCCTCAAACCGCAGACACTCTTACTTGGCTAAAAAGAATCCTCAAAAAAAAGTTAAGAACAGTATTTTTAACTTGCTGTAAAATACGCAGTGCAAACTCAGGCATATAGTGTGCAAATCTTCACCCATTCACAAAAAGGAGAAGGTTTCCATTTCTGGTGCAAGTACAAGCCAAAGATGTGCTGGGGTCAGACTGTTAGAAGAAATGGCAGTCTCCGTAAACGTCGCCATCTGCTCATTAACTGGTCAGGGCCCAACGGCCAGCACACTGTCTGCATGCCAGGCCAAGTATCATGGGGTCAATTCATGAAAACAGTCAAAAAAAAAAAAAAAAAAAAAGAACCAATCACAGCATAGCTTCATTGTTCAAGCATAAGAAATGAAAGATGCCCTATCATTGGTTGTTTTCAGACCAGTTTATGAAATAGAGACATCCTTGTACCGGAAACCAATAGACCGTCCTACATACCTTAAATGGGACAGTTTCCATCCAAAACACAAACTCTATTGTTTACAGCCAAGCCATCAGATATGTTCCAACCAGATGGATAGAGACAAACACCTTGATGGCCTCAGAAAGACCTTTTTGAATCAGGGCTACCATCGAAGAACAATTGAGAACCAGATTACAAGAGCCACCAGGATATCAAGGAATCATCTCCTACATTACAAAACCAAACAAGAAAACAACCGGGTGCCTCTATTAGTCACCTACAATCCAAATCTGGAGGCGCTAAGAAGAGCTGCACGGAAACTACAACCCTTACTACAAAAAGATGCCCGATTACAATCCATATCTCCAGACCCCCCACTTCTGTGTTTCAGGCAGCCCCCAAATCTAAGAAGCATCCTTGTCAGAAGCTCCCTGTCATCTCCACTAGCTACAGGTACCTTTCCCTGCAACCAGAAAAAATTTAAAACCTGTCCATTTATAACGACCACAGACAAGATAAAGATCCCCAATTCACATCAGGACTATAAGATCCCAGGTACGTTCAGCTGTATCACATCTAACGTAGTGTACGTAATTATATGTACCAAATGTCCAGCTGGGGGTCTTTATGTAGGGGAGACAGGGCAAAAACTTAGAACAAGGATGAATCATCATCTCCACACAATTAAAGAAAAAAGAATAGATCTACCTGTAGCCCAGCATTTTTGTTCCCCTGATCACAGCATAAAAGACATGAAATTACTGGTATTAAAAGGTAACTTCAAATCTCAAAGAGAAAGAAGAATCTCAGAATATAAACTGATGGTGACCTTTAACACTTTCAGAGCAGGAATGAATGTGTTGCATGGATTTATGTCATTCTACATCAACTAAGGAATGTGCTCCTCAGACTTGTGAAGCCATCATAACATTGAACAATAAAACCTTCACACTCCTTATCTATTAACTGCCAAAATATTTAAAGCCAGAACTGTTTATCTCTTCCATAATAACTCTGCTTTTCATCACCTGTCTTATCTATTGCATTATTTTTGTGTCTTATTGTGTATAAATATGTGACTTCAGATTTTGTGGTATACTAGCCTGATGAAGAGACCAAGGTAGTCTCGAAAGCTTGCAATTTGTTACCATCTTTTCAGTTAGCCATTAAAAGGTAACCACTGATGACTCAAATCTAAATATTTGAGCCTTCCACCACATTTATGAAGTTGCAGGCTCATTTACTGGCATCTTATAGCACTATTTTTGGCCTAAATTACCTTTTAAAAATTTTGTATTCCAAGAGTGATAACTTTTTTTTCTGCTGACAGCCATATGAGGGCTTGGTTTTTTTGCAGGATTAACTCAACTAGCTTTTAAAAGGGAACCTTACAGAAGACACATGCTACCCAAACCACACACAGCATGCATCAGGCTCTGGCTGCATGATTTCAGCCATGTACTTTTAAAGGGAATCTGCACGTGTGCACTAACCTAGAGACTTAAAGAGAGCCTTAGACCCTTTAAGCCCTTAAACGTCTATGTGGTCATGTAGGTCATAAGAAGCTGAATAAAATATCAGATCGCAGATATCAAGATGTTTTATTCTAGAGAAATCCATGGAGGTTTTTTTATATGTAAATGAGCTGTGTAGATCTATAGGCCGGACATAGATCTCTCTGAGAATCTGCCTCCAGAGATTATTTTAAATGAAAGGAAGAGTTACCAGTGTGAGACATGTAATGACTTAACAGTTTGCTCTCCTGATCTACATGTCTCACACTGGTAACACTTTCATTTACAATAATCTCTGGAACCAGATTCTCAGAGAGAACCATCTTCGGCCCATAGCTCTTACCAACTCATTTTACAAATTATGAAGCAAGTGGATTTCTCTGGAATAAGCCATCAGATTGCAGGTATCATTTTATTCAGCTTCCTATGACCTACATGCCCATATAGACGGCTTAGGAGGGTTGATCCTACTGACAGATTCCCTTTAACTATGAAACGCTGCACTGTTTCAGAGAACGATAATGTCTACCGGGAATCAAGCAACAAAGGAGACTAGCTGGACAGGTAGGTCCCCGACTACTTCTCCCCACCCACTACAATAATGGACAGATTTCTCCTAAAAGTATGCAGGGAAACACCTGTCACTCAAAAGGAGCAGGGCCGCTGGGGACCCGCCTATCCAACTAATGCTTTGTGCGGCTCATTCCCAGTGAGCTACGTTTTCTTTGATATGTCACAGCGTTTCAGAGTTCAACATACATGTCTGAAATCATGAAGTGCCGTGGATCGGGCTGCATCTATCAGCTCTCAGGTTCCCTTAGCAGCGTCATTATGGAAGACAACTTACAGTATAACATTTTTTAGGAGTAGATAAATAGGGAAAAAAAATAGCAATGCCACCATTACTTTCAGGGTTTTGTTTTTCAATTTCACAGCCAAGGTCCCAGCAGTCAGACCCCCACCAGTAGATAAATGTTTCAGGCTGGAATACCCCTTTAGCTAATGATACTGATGTTACTTTACACCTTGAAGAATCTAACTTCACCTGCATAAAGGGAAAAAAATAAAAATAAAATAAAAACGGCAAGTGAAATTTTTCAGTTAGATCATCAGATGTGACAAAAACCAGACTGACCCTATTAAAGTCAATAGGGACCACCTGTTGAGTCTTGTGACAGATCCATTAAAGCAGTGAATTCCTGAAGATGATGTGGACCAGGCCTTACACTGCGGGAAGGAGCAGCAGAGCCGTGACTGCCATGGAGTAATCCGTCGCTCTCAGCGTCCAAGCCTTGTGTCAGGCACGTCACACACAGACTTGCTTAGTCAGGGTTTAGCTGACAATCGCAGGACACTCCCTTACCTTAAGAGAAATGCTATCATTAAAAAGGGTAAAGTGACAACCTTGAACATTGGAGGGGAAAAACTGCCCACGAAAAAAAAAAAAAAAAGGAACTTCTAAAAGCAAAAGCCGATAAATATCTAATGGAGGAAGTAAACAGAGACACAGTGACGGCAAACAGAGGACAAGCTATTCATGGATATAGGGGGAGCGCTCAGTACTGGAGATGGACCCCTTCTAACACAGGTGAAAGATTAAAGGGGCTGGAAAACTCCAGGACACAATGCAGGACCTCCTGGAGTACTTGTGATTGAAGTGCAATGCAGGTTTATACGTGTTGACCACTGATCAGCTACATGCAAGCTCATCTACTGTCGATTAATGGCCTGTGTATACCGGCTGATCACACTTCCATCCACACATTACAATCGCTTGTACTTGTTCTGTGCGCACATATCTTTATTTGGTGGAGCACAGGAATCCTAGAATGTTAGAGTTGGAGGGGACCTCCAGGATCATCGTGTCCAACCCCCTGCTCAATGCAGGATTCACTAGATCATCTCAGACAGATGTCTGTCCAGCCTCTGTTTGAAGACGTCCATTGAAGGAGAAGTCACCACCTCTCGTGGCCGCCTGCTCCACTCATTGATCACCCTCACTGTCAAAAAGTTTTATAATATCTAATCTGTATCTTCTCCCATTCAGTTTCATTCCATTGCTTCTCGTGTTTCCATGTGTAAATGAGAATAAGGATGATCCCTCTACACTGACAGCCCTTCAGATATTTGTACACAGCTATTAAGTCTATTAGCCTTCTTTTTTGCAAGCTAAACATTCCCAGCTCCTTTAACCATTCCATAGTTTGCAGTCTGCTCACCATCCTGGTAGCTCTTCTCTGAACTTGCTCCAGTTTGTCTATGTCTTTTTTAAAATGTGGTGTCCAAAACTGGACACAGTATTCTAGAGGAGGTCTGACCAAAGAGGAGTAGAGGGGGATAATTACTTCAAATGATCTAGACTCTGCTTCTCTTAATGCAACTCAGAATTGTGTTTGCCTTATTTGCTGCTGCATAACATTGTTGACTCATGTGCAGTCTGTGATCTATTAGTATACCCAAGTCTTTCACATGTGCTGTTGCTTAGCCCTATTCCTCCCATTCTGTTTGTTTTTTTTTGTTTTGTTTTTTTATTTTTCTTGCCAGATGAAGGATTTTGCATTTTTCCCTGTTAATAACCATTTTGTTAGTTGCTGCAATCGTCAAATGATTGCAGTTCCGACTATCAGCCCATCTAAAAGAGGCACAAGTGATCATGGATCTGCTCTAAAGTTGTGCATAGTAAATTTGTACAGTTTAAAAAAGATACGTTAAGCAGAAATATAACAGCTTATTAGTTAAAACACTACAAGATCTGTGAACTTGGGACCCAGCAAACTCAAACAGTATGAAGGTCTCACGGCAAAAACGCTGCAGAAACGCTTAAAAAACGCTTGGTAGAAGGCCTGCCATGTTCCCCAATGATAATCCGCATGTGCTGTGCACATGCTGCGGAAATTTCCGCTGCGAATTATCATTGCGGAAAAAAACGCAGCACTACAAATTATTTTGCGGAAGCGTGGCGTTTTTTTCCGCCATTAACTTGCATTGGAACGCATGGATTACGCATCACTGCATCTGTACATGAGGATTCCATGCGTTTCAATGTGCGGATGGTACCCGGGTCTGGAGAAGAGGAGACTCTCCTCCAGACCTGGGTACCATGGTACCTGTAAAAAAAAAAAATTTAACTAAAAAATAAAACATTATACTTACCTTCTGATGGCCCCCGCTCTCCTTGTCTTCGCTTGCTGGCAGATCGCAGTAGACTGAAGGACCTGCGCTGACATCAATCATGTGACGGCAAGTCCTTCAGTGTAGTGTACCGCAAGCTGCCGGCAAGCCAGGACGGAGCGAAGCAAGACTCCGGGGGCCATCGGAAGGTAAGTATAGATTTATTTTTTACCATTCTTTTACGGTCACACTATATAAATCCATGCCGTTTGCATGGATTTATATAGTGTGACCAAGTTGTCAAGCACTTTCCAAGTGATGCTAAAATCGCTTGGAAAGCGCTTGTCAACCCGCATTTGGAAATGCAAGTGAAGAACACTTCACTTCACTTTCGCTTGTCCCTGGCAGGAAAAACGCATGCACAATCCGCATGCGTTTTTTTCTGCCAGGGAGATGCAGAAACGCTCAGGAAAAATTCCTGAGCATTTCTGCATCGTGGGCACATAGCCTCATTCAGACGTCCGTGGTTTTCATATACCTAGCTCACTAGTCAGGCCAGGACTTCCGATCCAAGCACAGTGAAATCCTGAATCGAGCCGCACAGGGTGCAACGTGTCAAGCACCCGCTAATATAGCTCCCTGTGATTTTGCTCATTAGACCCTACGGCTACTAAGTGTCACAAAATTAACATTCATCCAGAATCTTGATTTAGCATTCAAAAGAAAAATGCTTGGACGGCATCATTTCACGCAATACAAGTAGGTAAACTTCTCAGAAAACCCATCTAGCAAAACATATAAAGAACAGGCAGATCACACTTCGGAGAGATCAGTGAAGATTCCCGCAGTTACGCACTACCCTTCCTCTCCGCAGAGCTCTCCTTGGTCAAGTAGGGACAGGACATTGTGGCCAAACTACTGCACGCAAGGACCAAATAAGTTACATGTCCTCTGCCGAAAATACTGCAGCAGTTACTAGCAGAGCTGTCAGCATGGACCTGTCCTCTACTCCAGGGTTCCCCAACTCCAGTCCTCAAGGCCCACCAACAGGTCATGTTTTCAGGATTTCCTTAGTATTGCACAGGTGATAATTCCATCATCAGCACAGGCAATAGTTACATCACCTGTGCAATACTAAGGAAATCCTGAAAACATGACCTGTTGGTGGGCCTTGAGGACTGGAGTTGGGGAACCCTGCTCTACTCTACTCCATCTTGCTGAGGGTATATATATATAGCTTTCCTAGATTACAGAATAACTAATCTGTAATCCTGGGATTCAGGAGAAGCCGATGTTTTCACAGAACAATATGCTCTTTAACAAGTAACAGACCAATGAGAAAAAGTAAATAAATAATTGTAATTACAGATCTTCACTGCACTAATAAGCGAGGCATTTAGCTGTCTACGAGTTACATTTTTTACATATTCTATCATTACTATTATTTTCTTTATATGTCACTGACCACTCAAACTTCACAGAAACCTTTGTCACATCTTAGAGAAAAGTGCTCATTTCTGCTTTTATGAGCCACTTCTTCCCCATGCCTCGTGAACTATTCTTTCAACCAATAATAGAGCTAAAATCAAAACTTGCTCACGACAAGACAAGACTTCCAAACTAAGGGATCAGCTACAGCTGCCTATTAAAGTCTATGGAAAGGGGAGGGATAAGGAGCAGAATGGAGCAGAGCGACAGAGGCGGCAAGAAAAAAAAAAAGGCTACAAGACAATGGCCAGAAAGTGATTTTTCAACTACACACTTATTGTGAAAAGTCACCTGAAATGACAGGCACACGTTAAAAAGTTATAAACGACACACCTAAATATTAAAACAATATGGTAAAATAAAACTGAAGGAGATCACAAGTACTTAGTAGAGACTGTACACTCACAGCTGTCTTACAACCCAGCCCAGTTATTTTAACTGTTGCACATCATTATATCACTGAAGTTAAAGAATGCTTAAAAATAAAAAATACATACTTTCTTTTTAACCAGCTTTCACTCTTATTTTATTCTTGCTGCTCCTTTGAGTATTCAGATTTTCTTCTTTTTTTTTTTTTTTTTTTTTTTTTTTATCTGCCATACGGTTCCAGAGATATCGGCATTTTTATTTAGCTCCAATTTTCATAGTCTTTACCAAGGGGGCGCTGCTCACGGTAATTCTGAGCAGTCTAAAGACACGCTCCCATAGAATCCCGTGAGCGCTGCCCCCTTGGTAAAAACCTGGAAAATTAGCACAGAACAAAAAAGGCTCCCAATGTGCAACCATATGGCGGATTAAGAGAAAAAAAAAAAAAAACGAAACACAACATACTCAGGGGGGCAGCAGGAATAACACAAGAGTCTTCTTTAAACTTTGAGGAAAAAAAAAAAAAGAAGCTTTTATTCGGGGGACTTATTCAGCATGTGAAAATCCTGCCAAACAAAGCAATTCTAAGAAATATATCTTATAGAGAATGGAGAGATGCATACATTTCACATTTATGTAGGGAGCTTATCCTAACATATTAACCAAATATAGGGCTCAGAGGCTGACAAACATGTCAGGGTGAGGTCACAAGCTGCATGGCTGATGTACATTTAAATACAAAATAAAAAAAAGAAAGAAACTGATATTATTCATGCAGCACATTACAGGGGGAAAAGACTTTTCAAAATGCCATTAGGTTGGTAAAGAAAAGTCTCATTCAATTGAAAGGGAAGTATCTTTTTACATGGAAAATCCACACCCTTTCCACAAGAAGAGAATAATAAAGGCAGACGGCACACAATGCCAGACTTCTAAAGTGAGTGATGTAGAAGATGTGGGTTTGCTTAAAAAAAAAAAAAAAAAAAAAAAATCAGGTTGCGTCTTGGCAGATCATTCTTCCATCTGTGATATTTCTCTATTCTCACTCGTTAAAGACTGATTTATAATCACTATTTTTTTATTTTTAAATGAATAATAAACGTGTAAACCTCAAAAACATTTATTTTTTGCAAAAGGAAAGCTACCGTGAAGATATTGGGAGGCGCGAGTAACGATTTTTACATTTTTTTTTTTTTTTTAAGATTTCTTTGCTCATAGTTTGGACAGAAGATAAAACCTGGCACCGCACTGCAGAAAAGGTGCATCCAGAGTACAAGTTTGTTTCGGCTGCTGGCCCAGCCACAATTACTGCAGGCGGTGATTAAATACAGCCACAGCATGGGACACATCACTGCGCACTTCTATTGAGAGGAGCGATCCCTGGGACCAGACAGGAGGTTATTGTCGGGTAAGCACCACTAGCACCAAAACAAGGCATGGGGCGAGACTTGTCACCGAGCCTATAGGTGGCACAGGCACATCCCATTTAAGCTTAAAGAGGTGGCCTCATCTTAAATAGTTAAAATTGGAAAGTGCTTGTAAAAACAATAACTTGACAATTTAACTTGTATTAAAAATACTCTCCATTCACAAGAAAGGAGGGAATTCTAATTCTGTGCGTATCATTGCCAAGGTTACTGGACACCTCTGCAGTCTATCAGCAGTGGCCGGTCTCCAAGACAAGGGGCGCATGCAAGCAAGCGCCACTCTGAAGCTGGATGATCGCTGGATCTGGCTATCTTCAGTGCCCTTGTGCTCCGCTGGTGATGCAGAGAGAAAGCTATTCTTGCTTGCAGCATGTGAGTGCGCCTAGTTTGGGTCAGCCATGACGCCACTTAAACTGTTAATCATCAGATAACCCCTTTAAATGCTACAGTTTAAGCATCTCATCTGCTCTACAATATGTTAAAAAAAAAAAAAAAAAAAAAAAAAAAAAAAAAAAGGGAGGGAAAGCAATTTTTACACATACAAGTGAATTGAGCGAGGTCACACACGTCTAGTCGGAATGTGGCTGGAAGTATGGAAATTGCATAATTATGGTCATGTGAAAGCGCACTCTTGCCGTCGATCCTGGAGAATCCTGACGGCATGCGGTGTGCATGCTGTGAGGATTCAGAGGTTTTAAGACACACAAAGACTGCAGATTTTTAGTAACAGACAAGGTAACACCTTTCAGTGGTGTACATCATATAGATGTTATCAGGACCCAAGATCTCTAAGTAAAACACTTTCCCCTCCAGATCTTCCTGCCACTACCAAACTATGTAAGTGATGCCTACACATTGAGCAATCCACATGATGCAGATGGTTATTCACTGGACCAGGCCACCTTCTTCCATTCATAATGCTCAGATGGACACTGTAGTCATTTACATAGTGGATAGGGGTCAGCATTGGCACTGTGACCACAATGTAGCTAAAAGGTCCAAATTTTGCTCCAATGTTGCCAACCTTGATAAATCCTACCCCATAACAAGTACAACAGTCAAAAGATGATCCATGCTCTTCACTCATCAATGGTTATACAGGGATTGTGTGGCACAGCTAGTGAAATGGCACCTACACCTCTGCCAGGAAGTGTGCCAGATCATCAGGTAAGTGTTGATGCGTTTTCATTTCCTAGTGCCAGAAGTAATTATGGCTAATTGTATTTAGCTGACAGATTCATCATTTTTATGGTTGAATGTAGACCTAAATCCATCAGGTTTAACTTATACACCATGTTTATCCAGAGGAAGGCAAAAAACCCATGAGGCAGATGCTAATTACTCCATATTAGGGGGGGGGGGAATCCTTCCCAACTCAACAGAGCAAGTAGCTCCTTAGATAAATGTCCCATCACCGAATCTAATGCTCATAACTTGTAATATATTTTTCAAGGAAGGCGTCCAGGCCTCCTTATACACTGCTCAACAAAATAAAGGGAACACTTAAACAACAGAATATAACTCCAAGTAAATCAAACTTCTGTGAACTCAAACTGTCCACTTAGGAAGCAACACTGATTGACAATCAATTTCACATGCTGTTGTGCAAATGGAATAGACAATAGATGGAAATTATTGGCAATTATCAAGACACCCTCAATAAAGGAGTGATTCTGCAGGTGGGGACCACAGACCACATCTCAGTACCAATGCTTTCTGGCTGATGTGTTGGTGACTTTTGAATGTTGGTTGTGCTTTCACACTCGTGGTAGCATGAGACGGACTCAATAACCCCAGAAGTTGCTCAGGTAGTGCAGCTCATCCAGGATGGCACATCAATGCGAGCTGTGGCAAGAAGGTTTGCTGTGTCTGTCAGCGTAGTGTCCAGAGGCTGGAGGAGCTACCAGGAGACAGGTCAGTACACCAGGAGACGTGGAGGGGGCCGTAGGAGGGCAACAACCCAGCAGCAGGACCGCTACCTCCGCCTTTGTGCAAGGAGGAACAGGAGGAGCTCTGCCATAGACATGCAAAATGACCTCCAGCAGGCCACAAATGTGCACGTGTCTGCACAAACGGTTAGAAACCGACTCCATGAGGGTGGTATGAGGGCCCGACGTCCACAGATGGGGGTTGTGCCCACAGCCCAACACTGTGCAGGACGTTTGGCATTTGCCACAGAACACCAGGATTGGCAAAGTCACCACTGGCACCCTGTTCTCTTCACAGATGAAAGCAGGTTCACACTGAGCACATGTGACAGACGTGACAGAGTCTGGAGACGCTGTGGAGAGTGATCTGCTGCCTGCAACATCCTTCAGCATGACCGGTTTGGCAGTGGGTCAGTAATGGTGTGGGGTGGCATTTCTTTGGAGGGCCGCACAGCCCTCCATGTGCTCGCCAGAAGTAGCCTGACTGCCATTAGGTACCGAGATGAGATCCTCAGACCCCTTGTGACACCATATGCTGGTGCGGGTGGCCCTGGGTTCCTCCTAATGCAGGACAATGCCAGACCTCATGTGGCTGGAGTGTGTTAGCAGTTCCCGCAAGATCAAGGCATTGAAGCTATGGACTGGCCCGCCCGTTCCCCAGACCTGAATCCGATTGAGCACATCTGGGACATCATGTCTCGCTCCATCCACCAACGTCACGTTGCACCACAGACTGTCCAGGAGTTGGCGGATGCTTTAGTCCAGGTCTGGGAGGAGATCCCACAGGAGACCATTAGCAACCTCATCAGGAGCATGCCCAGGCGTTGTAGGGAGGTCATACAGGCACGTGGAGGCCACACACAATACTGAGCCTCATTTTGACTTGTTTTAAGGACATTACATCAAAGTTGGATCAGCCTGTAGTGTGTTTTTCCACTTTAATTTTGGGGGCGACTCCAAATCCAGGCCTCCATTGGTTAATAAATTTGATTTCCATTGATGATTTTTGTGTGATTTTGCTGTCAGCACATTCAACTTTGTACAGAACAAAGTATTCAATGTGAATATTATTATTCATTTATATAGCGCCATTGATTCCATGGCGCTGTACATAAGGGGTTACATACAAAATAAGAATATCACTACAGTAAACAAACTAACAATGATAGACTGGTAAGGAGGGAAGAGGACCCTGCCCTTGCGGGCTTACATTCTACGGGAATGGGGAGGATACAGTAGGTTGGGGGGTTGCAGTAGTAGTAGCTTCAGCGTTGTTAAGGAGGCAGCGGGGTCATTGCAGGCTGTAAGCTTTCTTGAAGAGATGGGTTTTCAGGTTCCGTTTGAAGGATCCGGATGTGGTGGATAATTGGACGTGTTGAGGCACAGAATTCCAGAGGATGGGAGATATTCGGGAGAAATCTTGGAGGATATTGCGTGAGGAACGGATAAGTGTAGAGGAGAGAAGGAGGTCGTGGGAGGACCAGAGGTTACGTGAGGGAGTATATCGGGAGATTAGTTCAGAGATGTACGGAGGAGAGAGGTTATGGATGGCTTTGTAGGTCAGTGTTAGTAGTTTGTATTTCATTTATTCAGATTTAGGATGTGTTGAGTGTTCCCTTTATTTTTTTGAGCAGTGTACTTTTGCAGTGAATCAACATTTATAACATGTGCAGAGAGATCCATAGTCTCACTGCTCTTACAGTAAAGAATCTGCGTCTGATTATGAGTGAGCCTTCTTTCCTCTAGATGTAGCCCCCTTGTCATCATTAAAGGCCTAGGTGTAAAAAGATCATTCTACAGATCTCTGTACTGTCCCCTCATTTCTACATTGTAATAAGATCGCCCCTAAGCTTTCGTTTTTCCAAAGTGAATAACCACAAGTCTGATGACCTGTTTTGGTATTGTAGATCACCAATTCCCTTAACCCCTTCCTGACCTTGGGATTATCGGTTTTTTTATCCCCTTCTTCCCAGAGCCATAACTTTTTTATTTTTCGGTCAATATGGCCATGTGGGGGCTTATTTTTGCGGGACGAGTTGTACTTTTGAACGGCATCATTGATTTTACCATACTGTGTTCTGGAAAACAGGGAACAAAATTCAAATGCAGTGAAATTGCAAAAAAAAAAAAAAAAAAAAAAAAGTGCAATTCCACAATTGTTTTTTGGGTTCTTTTTTCCAGGGCTGTGGAGTTGGTAAGCCAAACCTCCGACTCCTCACTTTCCATGACAAGGTCGCCATTTTCCAAGACCTGCAGCGTCTCCATTTTTTCAGGATCTGGGGCTGGGTAAGGGCTTTTTTTGCCTGCTGATTTGACGTCTTTACTGATACCATGTTTTCATTGCCTATTATTGTATTTTATTGCAATGTTGCTGAGATCAAAAAACTGATTCTAGCATTAAGATTTTTTTTTTTTCCTCTCGTTACACAGTTTATCGTTCGGATTAATTCTTTTTATATCTTTATAGATCAGGTGATTCTGAAAGCAGGGATACCAAATGTATTTTTGATTTTTTTATTGTTTTATTTTGAAGGGGGCAAAAGGGGGGGGTGATTTGAATTTATATATTTTTTTAAAAAACTTTTTTTTTTTTCTTACTTGCTTTAATAGTTCCCTTACGAGACTTGAAGATGCGATATGCTGATCCCTTGTGCTACACATAGGGCTTCAGCCTTGCTATGTGTAGCAGAAATGATCATCTGCCACTGGGCGGCGATCATTGCAGATCAGCTATGACAACCACAGGGGGTCTCCTGCAGACACCGGGTTGTCATGCCAACCCATCGGCACCCCGCGATCATGTGACAGGGGTGCCGCGCTTCCGGCGCGTTCATGTTAAATGCCGCTGTCAGAGATTGACAGCAGCATTTAACATGCTAACAGCCGCGCATGGATAGCAATTGCACCCGCGGCTGTTAGAGGCACATGATAGCAGATCAGATCAGGTTCAGCACTGGAGCCTGCATCAAACGGTGGGAGGTGACCTCTGGCGTACCTATAGGTCATAAAGGGGTCGCTCTTCTCTGCACCCGCTCTAGTTCAGCTATGTCTTTCTTATACACTGGAGCCTAAAACTGTACACAGTATATAAGTATGGTCGCACTGCTGACTTGTATAGAGGCAAAACTATGTTCTCATCACGAGCATCTATGCATGACCCTATTAATGAGTTCCATTACTTCATTTTCCTTGGCAGCAGCTGCCTGTCCACTACTTGGACCACTCCTTGTCATACCCCTCGCTTGGCCTTGATAAAAAGAAAAATCTTATACTCAACTCCCGTGCTGGTGCCGTTCCTGCAGTGTCGGCACTCACTCTCCCCGGGACATCCATACTGTTGTGACAAGTGACGCTGGCACCCAATCAGCGCTGGCGTCACTGTTCCCACTTCCTGTCGAATTGAGCATGAAGAGGAAGTCAGATCATCTGCAGCCCGGACTCCCCTTTCATGTTCGATTTGTCCCAAGGCCGGGACAGTGACCCCAGCACTGATTGGGCTCCGTGTCACAACAACTGGGGGTAGTATAAGCTTTTTTATTTTAATCGGGGCCGAACATTTAGATCAAGTGGCCAACCCCTTTAAGTCTAGTTTGCCATCCCCCCCATACACCCATGTCTTCCAGTGACCGTTTTACCATTTAGTACATAGCCATGTCTCAACTCGATACAACTGCGGCAGCCCCTCAGCTGTGAGCAGAATTAGGCCTGCATTGTTTACATACAGAGGCTGCAAACTATTTCTATTCACTGACGGCAAAGATCACTAGACAGTAATTAAACTGCATTTATATAAGTGGTAAAGCCGTCTGCGCTGGCAGATCACAGTATGTCATCCTTTTGGAGCAGTGACTCTACAATAATGATGAGATGAGAGCGATGACTAAGGAGGACGAGCACACCCAAGTATTAAGCCTTCCATATCTGCTTTCACAACTCAGCGAAGAGAATACAGGAGGGATCAGACAATCCCACAGGTGACCGCGGCTATTCACCACCAGCAACAACAATGCAGTGAGAGATGGCAGGAGGCGTCATGTCTACCATCGGATGAGAAGGATCATCACCAGGATGCCATAGACTGACAGAAGCCTCCTATGTTGTAGCAGCAATTCACAGGCCAGGCACCAGGCCGCATCGTCTGATCGCTCAGAGCCATAAGCAGGGAACATCTGGGCTCGGCCAGCCGCTCTTTGCCAGATCAAGCTCAATCTGTTCTTAAGAGCAGACAATATCCTTTGTGGCAAAAACCAGAAGATAAAGAATTTATCCAAATCTGCACGTCGTCTGCTGCCCGCAGAGAAAGCCTGTCGAGTGTACCAACAAGACGACTATGCCAACCATTATAATACACGCATGGCACTGCCACCTGGTGTGAACACTGATTTATATTGCTTCATGTACTGACCTTCTGTCATACATGTATAGATATGAGCAATGCTCTGACATTGTAGGATGAGTTTTAGGTTTAATGCCCCTTTGATAGAAAAAGGAACATTTACACTCTGGGTAGAGTGGGTATAATTTGGGAAGATTTATGGCCCTGTGACTCCAATAAGTGGAGGACCTCCTGGTGGAAAAAAAAACTGTCATGCTTGTCTGGCAGTGAGGGAATTTAGGACCTGCCCAATCATCCCCCACCCATAGTGACCGAAACATAAGTCACTGCAAGGACCACCACAATCAGTGAGGAGCAGTGGCACCAAAACCAGGTGCAACAAACATTGACAGACCATCCCCCAGAGAGATAATCATCACCAAGCACAAGTACCCGCGCGCCAGTCTCAAGTGGCACAATACAGGAATAATCACATCGATGTCAATCTACAAGACACACGGAAAGTCTTTAAACTAGAGAGCGGGCACCTCATGGATGTCACTCATACAAGGGACCCACACACTAGAGAGGTGGCACCTAGTGACAGGATGAACAGCTAACAATCAGGACAAGAGCACCATGATGCCAGTCTGGATGGGCACATCCCACAGTAACAGCAGGAAAGATCACAACAATGCCATAGCAATATTAGGCAGTGGGCACTACATGGATGTTACCCACATATATCCCCGGCCATAGGAACCAGGGGCAGGACCCCCTCAGTCTGTAGGTGGCACCAGCCATAGGAACCAGGGGCAGGACCCCCTCATAGTCTGTAGGTGGCACCAGCCATAGGAACCAGGGGCAGGACCCCCTCATAGTCTGTAGGTGGCACCAGCCAAAGTAACCAGGGGCAAGACCCCCTCATAGTCTGTAGGTGGCACCAGCCAAAGTAACCAGGGGCAAGACCCCCTCAGTCTGTAGGTGGCACTAGTCCTGTGTGGCATCTACAGTGCCATCAGTGACAGGACAGCCAGGCTTGGCAGCACCTCCCAGGGCACAGCCCGCTTGCTGCCAGTCTCGGGGGGCTCACACCCTGCCGCCACTCTCAGGGGGGGGCACCCTCGGGGGGCACTGCCACTCACCGCGATCACCACCGTGTCCTCCGCCTGGAACTTGGCCACGTACTTGTCACCTCTCACCACCTCCGAGTCGTTCAGAGGCCTGAAGCGGCACATCACTTTGATGCTGCACTCTGCCGGGTCGGCCATCTTGTCCGCTGTCTCCTCCGCCTCACGCCCGGGGCGAATGTCCGGCAACAAAAAAGAGTCGGGGGTGGACCGGGTGATGCGTGCAAAACGGCGAACAGGCTACAAGCACCGCAGCCTCTAACCAGGCCCGGTCCGTGCGCCACCAAGCTCAGTGGGCGGAGGAATGAGGCTCCTCACTTCCCATCCAATATGGCAGCCATGGTGGAGGCCGGCGGTGACGCTCCCTGCTCCTCCTCTCCTGCCGGCGGTTAACTGGCGATGACGTCATGTTCGCCCACACAGGGCTCGCCCTAAAGATTACTGCGCATGCGTTTAAGGAGTTGGCAGTAGAGCTTAGACTGGGAGTGCGAGGCTAGAGTCTGCGGGCGCTAGAGGCAGTGACTCAGCGGGACAAACCGTCCCCGTCATCCTCCGCTATGTGAGAGCGGCGGCCGCCATTTTACTGTAGTGCAATGTCGCCAATGTTAATATGAAACTACGGTAAAATGTCTCTAGTGATGGAGACAAGAGAAGGGAAGAAAACTAATCAGAAAAGATACAAGAGGGACTGTTTTTGACTCCCTATTCTGTGTATTGTCATTTCTCACTCTAGAGAGTGTCTGTCATATTTGTTTGTTTGTTTTTAACCTTTTATTGACCAGACCCATTTTCTTATTTTTCGTAGATGTGGTTTTCAGAACTTTAAAAAAAAAAAATCTCGTTCTGATATTTAAATATTTTTTCCCTCTTTTTTGGGGGAGTGATACGTGGGGCCTAATTTTTATATTACCTTTATAGTCATATTTTTATTTTTTATTTTGCCAATATTGGGGGAAAATGAGAAGAAAAAGAGGAATATGTGTCTATTATCTTTTTTTTTTGTTTGTTTTATTTTCAAAAAGGACATTTTAAATTGTGTTCCCGTTTCCATGACAATAATATTTTATAAATCGGACACGTGTTTTTTTTTTCATGTCTCTTATTTATTACTTTATTTTCCATACTATCTCCCATAAAGTCAATACTGACCTTATGGGGGGAGGGGTTGGGAGCAATTCAAGCATTGAAGGGGTATTCCCATCTCCAAGATCCTATTCCCAATATGTAGTAGTTGTAATAATAGTATTAGCTAATACCTCCAATTAGAAATGTAGTATAGTTCTTCTAATTAGCTATATCACTTACTCCCATGTGCAGAGCATTGCAGTAGCTTAGGTCCTACTACATATTGGGATAGGATCTTGGAGTTGGGAATACCCCTTTAAATACATTTTTATTATTGCCGATTTCCCCTGTAACTGAGGTTGTCATATTAACCCCAGTTACAGGGTAAATTTGACCTACTGGCTGCAGTGAAGAGCTGATCTGGGACTGTTAGGACCTCCCGGGACTCGGTGATCACATGATCACTGGGATGGTAGAAGGAAGCGCTGTTGGTCGCTGTGTATATAGGGATCAGGAAGGCAAAGATGGTAATAGTTCTGTCTTCTCTGTGTCTCCTCTCTCACAGCCCGCTCCTCGCTCCTGCACCATCCCCATGCAGCAGCTGACTCTGCTATTAAAAAGGTAAATTAATTTGCTTACCCCACCAATCCCCGCTGCACCTTTATTGTAACGCTACCTGTTCCCCTCCTGGTACGTACTCCCTGCTGCAGTGATGACATCCTGACTGCTGCAGCCAATCACAGTCTCAGACCACACTTAAAGGGGTTGTTTAATCTTATTAAATGGGTAAAACTGCAAACTGCTTGTAAATACAAGTAACTTTGCAATTTACCTCTTATTAAAAATCCTCTGCGTCCTTAAGAACGGAGGGTTTCTTAATTCTGTAGTGTAATACTCATTGCCAAGGTTACTGGCTACTTTAGAGGTGTCCGGTCTCCTAGGCAAGGAGCTTGTGCTTGCTAGCTGTTTGTGCTGCTCTGATGCATGGAAGAGCTCATTGGGTCAGTAGGTCCACCATGCCGCTGGCCCAAACTTTCAGTCTTCAGGAGCACACAGGTCCCCTGGCAAGCAGGAAGGTGGGAGGCAGGTGTCACGATTCCACCCCTCAGTGTGTCTGAGATGCAGTTACTGACAGCTCAGCCGTCCAGTCTGGTGCAGGGGCGTGCTGAAGCTGTCAGTACTTTGATTGACAGCTCAGTTGTCCAGTTTGGTGCAGGGACGTGCTGAAGCTGTCAGTATTTTGATTGACAGCTCAGTTGTCCAGTTTGGTGCAGGGACGTGCTGAAGCTGTCAGTACTTTGAGTGACAGCTCAGTTGTCCAGTTTGGTGCAGGGACGTGCTGAAGCTGTCAGTACTTTGATTGACAGCTCAGTTTTCCAGTTTGGTGCAGGGACGTGCTGAAGCTGTTAGTACTTTGCTTGACAACTCAGTCGTCCAGTTTGGTGCAGGAGCATGCTGAAGCTGTCAGTACTTTGATTGACAGCTCAGTCGTTCAGTTTGGTGCAGGAACGTGCTGAGCTATCAGTGTTTTGATTGACAGCTTGGCCATCCAATCTGAGACTGGGAGGTGCTGGGCTGCCTTCAGGTGTTCCCTGCCCCAGGTGATTGCCCATCTGCTTAGCTGGGTTGTCAGTCCCAGACCTCTGCCAGATGTAGATTCAGCTCTGTGTGGTTTGTCTCTCTGTGCTTTGTGCTTTGCTTGTGGATCTTTTTGCTGGCTGACCTTGGACCTCATTCTGAACATCCTTTTTGCCTAGCCCCTTTTCTCTGATCGTTTATCTTCCTGGTATTCTGACCTTGGACCGTTACCTGACTACACCTTTGTCTCACCCCTCTGTCTATAACATACCCTTCTGGCTTTTGACCTCGGACTCCCACTTTTGTCTCCCTCTCCTGAGAAAAATACTGAGCGAATACTGACCAAATACTAATAGTGGGGCCGTGGCCTGAAGGATTTGTCTGGACAGGAAAAATATTATGAAAGTAATTGTTAGAATGTTCCAAAATAACAAAAGATGCCATACTCTGCTGGTCTCTACTGAGTGGGGTCTGGCAACCATCACCCACCAGACGGCTGTTATCACCTTTGGTGACAGATGGATGTAAACAGTAAATCGATCTGATATTGATGACCTATCCTTAAGACCCCATACACATTAAACTAAAGTCGGGTGAACTTGCCGATAAATGGACCGGTTCAGCTGACACTCTGATGTGTATGGGGGGGCATCAACCAACTGATTGTCGGGGGGAAATGTCGATTGTGCTAGTCCGATTATAGATTGCCAATTACATTGCTCTCCCTGAGATAAGCCGCAGGCCAATGTGTCAGTCGGCGGCCTTCTCATAGAGGAATTTTCGGCCAAACGAGATGCTGTGTATGGGAGAGTCGGTTGAGATGGCGGTCATGTCAAATGATCACCCGAATCATCGTTCAGCCGACAGCCATCTGATGTGTATGGCCAGATCACGTCATCAGTATAAATGTAGAGGACATCTCTGTAACTTAACATCAGATTTTGGTCATTTGCTTCATTATCTGACAATGTGTCTTCTAAACTAATTGAGGTTCGAAATATCTGATCTCCGTTGACTTTGCTTATTAGTTATATTTGGACAAGAATGCTATTCATCCGGGACATCCTCATGATTGACCACACATGCTACCGTCTTGTCACTCAGCCCCCTGCATCTGGTGCTCCGTCATATTGAGCTTCATGCATGGATATATATCGCCTGCTGCCTGATTGTAGTTAGACGTTTCTAATACAAAGAAATATGCACAAAAATAGGGATCACCTATAAATCATTTTATTTAAATACTTAAACAAGCCAAACAAGTAAAAACATTTAAAAAGCCCAAAACCTAACAATGTGCTGGCCCTCCAGCCCACAATAAAGCTGTATCCTATCCTACCCTCTCATACGATCCCCTGCAGCTCCGCTTTTGGTATCCTCCTGGTGAGTGGTGTACGTACATGCCGGAGCGTACATGATGATGTCATCGTGTACCCGCCGTCACCGACCTGTCACATAAGAGGCGGGGGACTCCCATGGAGCAGCATGGCTTTTCCATCGAATTCCAGGAAGCCTCCCTGCGCCGCCAATGGCAGCGAGCCATAGCAGGCTACATTATTACACCCTGCGGCTCGATGAGCAGAAGCAGAAGAGGCAGGCTCGGACCCAGTCCAGGTCCCCCCTTTTTACTTCTACTTACCGGGCCCCATACAACAGTAAGGGCAGTAATGCACAAAATCAAGGAGACCTGACTGATTTTGAGCTGAGTCTCAGTTCAAACTCGCCAATGCAAGTCTATGGGTCTGTGAGAAATGCCATCCATGGGCTTTCCGTTTTTCACAAACTATTTGATATGAGAAGGTTACGAAACCTAACTAACATCATTACCGATAGTGTGGAGAGTATAACAAGTGTCTGACATAAACAAATCCTCATCCAATTAAAAAATAACCTTTATTGATACCTATTAAAAAGGAGAATTCATAGAAAATTCCCGATCATAACCACAATTACGTGTAGTGGCACTCATATTCTGAGAATCTTTCATTAAGCCACATAGAGAGACAGGGCTAAGTGAGTCCTCCATCATTTTGTTTTTCACCAGAGAAAAAAAACTATGAAATTCTGAAAAACTCTAATGAAACTCTGAAAAACTCTGATGAAACTCCGAAAAACTCTGATGAAAATCTCTGATGAAACTTGGACCATTTTATGCATACGAGAAAAAAACACTAAAGTCTGAATGAGCCCTAAAGCATTGTGCTGATTCTTCTGTGGGTTTTCTATGGTCCCTTGTGGACATACCTCATTGGGTTATTCCCAACAACGAATCATCTGACCATAAAATAGGTGATAACCTGCAGATCGGGTTGGGCGGGGTGTCCTATTATTAGGAATTGAGCAGGTGCACCACTACTCCATTCATTCTCTAAGGGTATGTGCCCACGTAGCGTTTTACAAGCGTATTTGATGCGGAATTTTGGCAGCAGAAACGCTTGTAAAACGCTTGGTAATACGCACCCCATGGTCCCCAATGAGAATCCACAAGTTCTATGCCCATGCTGCGGATTTTTCCGCAGCGTTTTTGATGAGCATAAAAATCCGCAGCATGTCAATTAATTTTGCGTTTCCGCATGCGGAATTGCCTTTTCAATGCAATAAAAAACACAAGGCAATTCCGCATGTTGAAAACGCGCGATAAACGCTTGCGAAATTCCGCATGCTTTTTTCCGGGAAAGGACATGCAGAAATGAAGCGCAAATTTTCCGCTTCATTTCCGCAACATGGGCACATAGACTAAGGATCAGCTGAAGATAGTCGAGTTCAGGGCCCCGCTATCTCCAGCAGTCCCATACAAAATGAATGGAGCGGTGATGCACATGTATGGTCACAGTTTGATTCCAAAGAGCCATTTTGGAAGCCCCATTTTAGGGATTGGTGGGGTCCCAGCGGTCAGCTCCCCACAGATCCACTAGTTGTCGCTTATCCTTTTGATAAGTGATAACTATAAAAGTTGGTTACAATTCTTTAAGTTATTTCCAAATGATTTTCATGTATCTTTTTGCATTTTTTTATTATACATCAGGTATGGCGGGGGCAAAGCGGCTTCTAAATATTTTTAGCTAAGTTCTAGTCCACTTACAAAACTATTGATCTGATTTGAAAGCCAAATTATAGAGTGATCTCTGAAGCACTGACATTATAATTTCTGTAAGTCAGCGGCATGAATAATTAAAGAATGGAAGAGAAATTCAATGTAATGTGGTATATTATTTTGTTGTTGGCTAGATGCTATATCTAATATAGAGAGCAATACGTTACAATATGGAGGATATCCAGTGATTTTCTAAAGACCTTTACAAAAAAGTATTCTTTTAGGGTACACACCCAGAGGGGTTGTAAACCGAGAGAGAAAAATGTGCAACTTGCGAAATTAGGCCACTGCCCCACTATCAGTATTCGGTCAGTATTCAGTCAGTATTTTTTCTCCGGAGTGGGAGCCAAAACCAGGTGAGGAACAATCAGAGAAAATATATAATAGAAACAAGTCACCAATTCTCCATTTATCACCCACTCCTGGTTTTGGCTCCCACTCCTGAGAAAAAATACTGACCGAATACTGATAGTGGGGCCGTGGCCTTACAGCTAATATTGCTGCTGATTTGCCATGAATTTCATTGTTTGCAATGTAAAGGAAAATCTGTAGCATAAATTAGCAAAAGTATGTTTTTATTGTTCTAATGTATCTAAAATAAATTATGGATTAAAATATTTTAGACCAATTGTGCAGAACTACTGGGGCCATTTATAAAACCACTTGCACTAGTTTTGCATCGGATCCAGCCATGCAAGCCTATGGGTCAGTGGAAAACATCAGTCCACACTCGGATGACATCTGAGTGCAGTCCAGTTTTCATGGACAGCCTGAATGGAGAAGATGGAGAACATTTTTTTTCCACTTTCTCCACCTCTGAAAAAATTGGATCACACTCTGATCATAATCATAATCATCCAGATTCACTTAGATAAAAGAGAATACAGTAATGTGACCTGGGCCTCAGTGTCTTCTGAATGGCATTCCTGATGTTGTAAAGCCATTTTGATGCCATCACGTCTGCTATTAGCTAATGGTGCCGGTGTATGAAGTCTTGGAGCAGAGGCAGTATACTATATGTAGCAGGCTGTCTGCGAGCATTTGTCCCTGCAGCTGCACATACTGTATGAATGGTTGGGTGCGGGTTTACATCACAATGGAAGCTATGAATCAGGGTAATAAATTCCGGTGGCTAAAACAGATGCCACTGGAACGTATTTCAAGACTGCAAATAGCTCTGCCGACTCCAGCGCGTAATTACAGTGCTTAATACTGAGGATGGAGATAATCAGACTATAAATAAGGCCACGTTCACACGTTCAGTATTTGGTCAGTATTTTATATCCGTATGTGTAAGCTAAAACCAAGAGTGGAACAATCAGAGGAAAAGTATAATAGAAACACGTCACCACTTCTGCATCACCCACTCCTGGTTTTATCTTACAAATACAGATGTGAAATACTGACCAAATACTGAATGTGTGAACGTGGCCTTACACTCTATTAGTATGACACAGCTGGAAGCACAATTAGCGAGGGATAATACCTGCTTATAACGCTACGTAGAATAGAGTCTTAAAGGGAATACGTCATCAGAAAATAACTTAATGTTGTAATTACATTTTTATGTTAAATGTTGATAATGTTTATATATATATATATATATATATATATATATATATATACATATATATATATATCCCATAATGCTATCCACATAAAAAAAAATCATAAAATCTCACAATTTTCAAGCTGAACTTTCATATGCATGATGGAGTTGGGAGAGATTATGATTGTTCGGCTAACAGCTCTATATCTAATGGGGCCATTACGCGGGTCACTGAGTATGCCTACAGAACTCTTCTGGGGTACCTTCCATTGATCAGTGTTTGTTTAGGTTTTCACGCAGCTGAATTTCCTCACCTCAGTTCACTTGTGGTTTTTTATTCATTTTTTGTCGCTTGCATTTTTGTCTTAATAAAGTTGGTTGAAACACAGGCAGCAAAGCAAACAGGAAGGTGCCCAAAGGATAGAATACTTAGTTGGGCCAATTCTGGCGCTTAACCTCAGCTCTTCCTGATTTCCCTGGTGCGGTGGCAATCGGAGTAATGGTAGTTGGGGGTGATTTGTCAAGCAGCTTTTCCTTTCTGTCTTCCTAAATGGTCCTGATGAAGGTCATCCTGACCGAAACGTTGGCCTATTTTCCTGTACAGATCTTGTTGCTGCACTAACATCAATAAAGTTTGTGTGTTTCACCTGCAAATATTTCAGTGCCGTGGTATTTATATGATATACTTGCTGGTTTCTACCACGTAGCATGGATAACTACGTTGAGTGCCCACCATATTATTTCTACTTTTACTGACTGTCCTGGAATTTCTGGATGGTTGGCAACCCTAATGGGGGATCTAACAGGGAATTATTCCAGTGGGAAGTTGAGGTTGTTCTTACTACAGCTTTACAAATTGTTGTCAAAGGTAATATATCTAGAAAAACACTGGACGCTGTGGGTCCGACCTCTGGGACCGCCAGTGATCCAAAGAATGGGGCTCCAGTGCACTAAGATTGGGGCTCCTCAAAGCACAGTCTTGAATGGAACAAAGGGGTGCATGCTCAACTTCTAACCTCAGCTCCATTCATTATTTATGGGACTGCCGAAGAAAGCAGAGTACAGCGCTTGACTATTTCTAGCAGTCGCATAGACAATGAATGGAGATGAGGTTTAGCAAACGCTCCTCTGCTCCATTTAGGACCTGGGTCACATGAGCATATATTCTCTCTTCCAAGAGAATTGGGCCGATTATGCTAATGACACTCGGATCAAACTCTGATCCGAGTTTGATCCAAGTATCAGCTTAGTGTGATCCAATTTTCTTGGATGTGAAAATCGGAGCATACCGTGAGGAGAAGATGGAGAACAAAATTTCTCCATTCTGTGAGTCTGTGGAAATCAGACTACACTCGGATGTCATCCAAGAGCAGTGCGATGATTTCCATGCACCCATAGACTTGAATGGGTGCGTGCCTTCCGATTTGGGCTGCAAATCAAAGCATGCTCCAACTTTTTTCTCATGCGGAATCGAGTTGAAAAAAACCCTCTGATCTGCACTGCCCCATAGAATAACATTGGTCCGAGTGCTATCCGATAAAACATCAGATAGCACTCATCCGATGTATACGCTCATGTGAGCGAGCTCTAAGACTGTGCTCTTCCTGAGACCTGTTTTCAGAATCGCTGGGTGTCTGTATACTGGGACTATAGAAAAGGGGACAACTTTTTGGAAATAACCCTTTATAACCCCAGAAACCCCTTTAACGTATTTTATTTTTTAAATTATGTTATCCTATATTTTCATATACACTGCTCAAAAAAATAAAGGGAACACTTAAACAACAGAATATAACTCCAAGTAAATCAAACTTCTGTGAAATCATACTGTCCACTTAGGAAGCAACACTGATTGACAATCAATTTCACAAGCTGTTGTGCAAATGGAATAGACAATAGATGGAAATTATTGGCAATTATCAAGACACCCTCAATAAAGAAGTGGTTCTGCAGGTGGGGACCACAGACCACATCTCAGTACCAATGCTTTCTGGCTGATGTTTTGGTCACTTTTGAATGTTGGTTGTGCTTTCACACTCGTGATAGCATGAGACGGACTCTACAACCCACAGAAGTTGCTCAGGTAGTGCAGCTCATCCAGGATGGCACATCAATGCGAGCTGTGGCAAGAAGGTTTGCTGTGTCTGTCAGCGTAGTGTCCAGAGACTGGAGGCGCTACCAGGAGACAGGCCAGTACACCAGGAGATGTGGAGGGGGCCGTAGGAGGGCAACAACCCAGCAGCAGGACCCTCTACCTCCGCCTTTGTGCAAAGAGGAACAGGATGAGCTCTGCCAGAGCCCTGCAAAATGACCTCCAGCAGGCCACAAATGTGCATGTGTCTGCACAAACGGTTAGAAACTGACTCCATGAGGGTGGTATGAGGGCCCGACGTCCACAGATGGGGGTTGTGCTCACAGCCCAACATCATGCAGGACGCTTGGCATTTGCCACAGAACACCAGGATTGGCAAAGTCGCCACTGACGCCCTGTGCTCTTCACAGATTAAAGCAGGTTCACACTGAGCACATGTGACAGACGTGACAGAGTCTGGAGACGCCGTGGAGAGCAATCTGCTGCCAGCAACATCCTTCAGCATGACCGGTGTGTCAGTGGGCCAGTAATGGTGCGGGGTGGCATTTCTTTGGAGGGCCGCACAGCCCTCCATGTGCTCGCCAGAGGTAGCCTGACTGCCATTAGGTACCGAGATGAGATCCTCAGACCCCTTGTGAGACAATATGCTGGTGCGGTTGGCACCACAGACTGTCCAGGAGTTGGCAGATGCTTTAGTCCAGGTCTGGGAGGAGATCCCACAGGAGACCATCCGCAACCTCATCAGGAGCATGCCCAGGCGTTGTAGGGAGGTCATACAGGCACGTGGAGGCCACACACAATACTGAGCCCCGTCTCATGCTGCTCATAACACATCTGCATCTCTGGCTGCTATGGGCATAAAAGGGGACAAACTTATGGTGTGGCACCCATGCTCCCCTGACCTCAACCCCATTGAGAACCTCTGGAGCATCATCAAAAGGAGTGTCTATGATGGCGGGAGGCAGTTCACATCTAAGCAACAGCTCTGGGAGGGTATTCTGTCCTCATGCAAAACAATTGAAGCAGAAACCATCCAAAACCTGACAAATTTAATGGATGAGAGAGTTCAGAAGCTCCTTTCGAACAAGCGGTCCTATGTGCAAATGTAACATCACCTAGAATAAAGTTTTGAGTTGAAAACTGTTTGATTTCAGTTTGTAATAACCTTCTAATGCTTATAATTTCAAAAATGACCATTTTTTTGTTCTTTATTAAAATGAAAAGGTTGAAAACTCTGCTGTGCATAATAATTTGGAACATGCATTTTGAGTGCAGTTTGAGTTTTTTATTTAAATATACTGTTATCATAGGCAGTTTGTACAAAAACCTTTCAATTGTACTCTAATAGTTATTTGACTGGAAAATTACAATGACTGCAATTCATATAGGTAATTTGGGAAAATCTGAGAAAATATTATTTGCATAATAATTTGGAACACAGTGTATACAGAGCTCATGAATATGGAGGACTACATGGCAGCAGGGTTGCCAACCTGACTTTTTATTTTTTTCTGGACAGCTTATATAAAAATCACGGACAGACAATATTCTTATTCTTTATTTACACATTGGAAAACCATAATAAATCATTCTGATTATAAGTGATCCATGCCTACATCCCATAATTCTGATATGAAGACATGAGCTGCATTCACTGTGAATTGTAAAATGATGATAATTACCGTCAAATTTGTAGAAGTTTTTCAGATTCCAAAAAAATTGTGGACACCTTACATTTTTTTACGGTCAGGGCAAAAAAAGCGCTTTGTATTTGCGAACTGTCTTTGAATTTCTGAATGATTGGCAAATATGGCGCTATATAAGCCCAGTCTTTGGACCTCAGAGTTACATATCAAACCTTTACATGTCATCTCTAACCTCTATTTTCTAGGGTGCCTAAGGGACGCCATAATCATAAGGCACCTGCTTGGTAACAAGTGCAGTTTAGTTGCCTCGACAGTGAAGTGAATTGCAGTGAAAGGGTTAATACTTGGGCCTACATCAGTAATAGGCCCCTGTAGTAACCATAATAACTGTTATGAGGTCATAAACACGTCATAAAGAAGATTCCATAAAAGAAGGTCGCACTGCCACGATCAGCGCCATTACTGATGCGCCTGAGGACCTTGAGCTTGACCACCCCACGTAATGTGCCGACCTTGGTGTAATTTGGAGGTTCTAGCAGGGAAAGGGTTGTCTGCTTTAGACGCCGCCAGGGTATATAAAGGTAATGGAGGGGGGTCCCCAGTAGAGGATCCCATTCTGTTACCCAGAGCGGAGAGACCCTCTACATTGAGTCGCTCTCCTATGGGTGAACATGGACAGACCTATGACTTTCATGAGTGCCGTGTTGGGAGAGAGAGGAGGATGGGGGAAGGGGTATTTATCCTACTAGTGGTTATCCGTAATGAACAACCCCTGTAACATAGTGTCCAACTTCCTGAGAGTCGGACCTGGATCTGTAAGGGAGACATGGTAGATCCACCTGGGCAATCAGATCAACCAAATTAGTTCTAGACATCAATGTGGTGACAGATATCGCAGCCAGATCTCTCCCACATCCAGTTTATCACATTTATAGTCTATATTTGTTATGTTGTTCTCTGTAAATCTGGTAAAATGTGCAAATTCTAAATTTCTGCTGTTACATTTGTTATATATATCGGCACTAACTCTCTAAGCCCAAGGGAAGGGCAGCGCTCCAGCCATGGTTTCCTAGAGGTTTCCTCCACAGGGGGTTTTCCTCTCCTGAGTCCTGGAAGGTGACTCTTTGTGAGTCGGGGGTGGTGCTATTTTCGGTGTCATGTAAATTTAAATAAAGTTGTGACCATTTGACACCTAATTGCAATGCTTTGTGTATTTATTTTGTGTGCTTCTGTCTGATTCATTTTGATTGGGAGTCGGGTCCATCACATATTATAAGGTCATACGGTTGGACATCTGCCGGCCGCACAGGACCTTCACCTATTGAGGAAGTACATTTTACTGGAGGGGTTGCCTCTGCTCTGGTGATGATGATGGAGGAGACAAGCATTACGGCACAATTCCTGGACGTGTGCTCTCATCATTGCTCGGCTATTCCTGTACCTTCTGTTGACTTCAAAGGAGAAGGATGCATGCAAGATCGTCTGTGGGAACAGCGGCTAAACAAAATCTTCTTTCTCCTGATAGGTAAGGGCAGGGTCATCCCCCATCCTTAGGAGCAGCCTCAAAATCATTCTTACTTAAAGGGAATCTGTCAGGTCATTTTTACGTACCCTGCCAATAGAATCCTGAAATAGGGCTTGGCAGGCCTCTCAGGTTATGAAACTTTTATTGATGTGCATTGCCCCCTTGTGCTGATGTAAGCCCCTGAAAATGTATTGTTGTGCGCCAGCTAGTTAAATGTATGTTAATGTCAAATAAATATTCACCACTTCACCACCCATAATCCTGCCCACCCCTCCGCTGTTGTCAGTGATTCAGTCAGACTGCTGCATGCCAGAGGATCGCATCGCATCGCAATCCTCGGACTGGGTGCAACAAGCTATTATCTTTTAAATTCAGTGCTGGCTGCTTGGAGGAGGGCTCACTCCATAATGATTGCTATTTAGATTCCAAGAAGGGGGTGCATCCTCAGAGCAGCCCCCCGCAGCTGCTGAGCGAAAATAATTTCACCTTAATGCTTGTGTTCTCTGTTGCTTTATCGTGGACACAGAAGGTTAAGTGAAGAGAGCTGCAGCCAGTGGGGGAGGGGCTGGGGTCTGAATTAATTTACAAGACAAAATAGTTTAGTTGGTACTCTTGGCTTGTTTGGTGCACAATGCTACTAAATGAATCTGAAGACTATGAAATATAGAGATTCGGGCCATGAAGAAGGTGAATTTCTTCTCTTTGTCTGACCAAAGATTAATAAAGTAATTTAAATTGCAATATCCTGCTGTGGTCTTCTGTCTGGGGTCTGGATTGAGTGGCAGGTCTGGCATGGAGTGTGACTTTTGTTAGTTACTGTATTATCTTGCATAGTCTGCCACTTTATAATATTCTGCAAACTGCTAGTGTCAAACAGGTATCTGACTCTAACAGTGGTGTGCGTGATAAAGTGTTTGCCCCCTTCCTGCTTTGTTATTCTTTTGCATGTCTGTCACACTTAAATGTTTTCGATCACAAAACAAATTAAAATATTAGACAAAGATATCACAAGAAAACACAAAATGCAGTTTTTAAATGAAGGTCTTTATTATTAAGGGAAAAAGAAATCCAAACCTACAGTGCCCTGTGTGAAAAAGCGATTGCCCCCTAAACCTAATAACTGCTTGGGCCGCCCTTAGCAGCAACAATTGCAATCAATCATTTGTACTAACTGGCAATGAGTCTTTTACAACGCTCTGGAGGAATTTTGGCCGCTCTTGCACAGGGGCCCACTGGAGAACAGGAGAATCCTCCGGTGGGCCAAGCCTGCTCGTGTCCAAAGAAGTAACGGCAAATAGCGAGCAGTTACATGGTCTCATGCAGCAATCACATAAACAGTACAATGAACAGTACATGCACATACCACACACTGTGTGCACCATTATTAGGCACTTTGTATTTTTGATGATTAATTTTATTATTGAACAACTACAGCAGAGGTGTATCTAGGTCTTCTAGCATCCGGGACAAGAATTCAGCTTGGGGCCCCACCCCCCTTCCCCAGCACATATGTGATTTGCACACTAAGGCCACAGCCCCACTATCAGTATTTGGTCAGTATTCGGTCAGTATTTTTTCTCAGGAGTGGGTGATAAATGCTGAATTGGGACTTGTTTCTATTATACCTTTTCTCTGATTGTTTCTCACCTGGTTTTGGCTCCCACTCCAGAGAAAAAATACTGACCGAATACTGATAGTGGGGCCGTGGCCTTAGTCACGTGCCGACGAGCTGCTCTTCCTAATTCTCTTTGAGAGAAGCATGAAGAGAAGCTCATTGTCACGTGACCGTAAGTATGAAAATCGCATATCAGTGAAGTGGCCATGTGATGACTGACGGAACCTGCAAACAGACCTGAATCCTGACAGTGAGTATATTACACGCTGTTAGGACTGGCTTCATGACTTCATTTTATAATTAAAGGGCTTGTCCAGGGTTGGGAAGAAAGTCTGCAGTCACTCTAGGTGACTTCAGGCTTCTTAATTCTCACAGCGCATGCACTGCACACTTTTAGGATTCTCCCTTGCCGTGGCAAGAGTGGACGGTCATGTCAGCACAAGTATGTGATTTGTGTACTTCGGCCACATTCCGACTAGACGTGTCCGACCTCGCTCAATTCATTTTCATTGAGTGAGGCCATGCATGTCTAGTCTGCACGTGACCACATGTATACAAATCGCCGGCACGAGAGAATCCTGACAGTGTGCAGTGCGCACTGTGAGAATTCAGAAGTCTGCAATCACAAAGAATGACTGCAGACTCATCACAAACGTGGACAACATCTTTAATGCTCCTAACATAAATAAAAATATAAAAATGTCAGTATCACAAAAAACATTTACATCCAGGTACCTGATAGATGACATTGTCTCTGGAGTCGTTCTCTTTTCTTCTTCATCTTGTCCAGACGCCATGATGACTTTTCTCATCCACAGCTCCGTCTCTGCAGACTTCCATCTTCTCCGGTCTTCTGTAGCACATCCCCACACGATGCCCTGAAAGATAGCAGAGTTATTATAATGCTCCTGAATAAAAATATCTGCCCTACACTGAGCCCCTGAATAAATAATTGCCCCTCACTATATTCCCTGCACAAAATATCACCACCACACTGTCCCTCTTTTGGCACATGCTCTCCACACTGCCCTTTCCTTTCCATACTGGGCCCCCTCTTCACACTATCCTATCACACTGTGTCCCGCCTATAGGGCCCAGTCTCTATACTGTATCCCCTCATCATACTCCCCCTCCTTAGCATACTGTTCGCTCCTGGCTGTGTCTTTACACTGTCCACCCATGCTACCCTCACCCACTACTCAGTCTCTGTTCTGTGCCCACTCACACTTTTCTTGCCCTTACTGTCTCCTCACACTATTCCCCTCAATAGTCTCCTTACACGTTTCCCCCTACCTCCTCATGTTTCCTCCTCACACATCCCCCCAACTCCTCATACTGTGTCCGCACACATCCCATCACCTCTGTTTCCCATACTGTGTCCACACACATTTTTCCCCTCACTACCAATAATGTGTCTGCACCCACCCCCCACTCGCTCCCCACAGATTAAATCTCCCCCTTCACACTGAATAAATCCCCCTTCCACACTAAATAAATCCCCCCCACACTGAATAAATTCCCCCCACACTGAATAAATATCCCCCTCCACATTGAATAAATAGCCCCCCTGCACAATGAATAAATATGCCCCCTGCACAATGAATAAATAGCCCACCTTGCACAATTAATATCCCCCTGCACAATGAATAAATATCCCCCTGCACAATGAATAAATATGCCCCCTGCACAATGAATAAATAGCCCCCTGCACAATGAATAAATAGCCCCCTGCACAATTAATAAACATGCCCCCTGCACAATTAATAAATAGCCCCTTGCACAATTAATAGTCCCCTGCACAATTAATGAATAGCCCCCTGCACAATTAATAAATAGCCTCTGCACAATTAATAAATCCCCCCTCCACAATTAATAAATAGCCCCCCTGTACAATTAATAAATAGCCCCCTGCACAATTAATATCCCCCCTGCACAATGAATAAATATGCCCCCTGCACAATGAATAAATAGCCCCCTGCACAATGAATAAATAGCCCCCTGCACAATTAATAAACATGCCCCCTGCACAATTAATAAATAGCCCCCTGCACAATTAATAGTCCCCTGCACAATTAATGAATAGCCCCCTGCACAATTAATAAATAGCCTCTGCACAATTAATAAATCCCCCCTCCACAATTAATAAATAGCCCCCCTGCACAATTAATAAATAGCCCCCTGCACAATTAATATCCCCCCTGCACAATTAATAAATAGCCCCCCTTGCACAATTAATATCATTTATGCGGGGAAGCATTTATGAATATAGCATTTATGCATAGTTTTTCGAAGTCCCATAGGATTTCAAAGTCCCGGCACAGTTAGACATGGCAGTTGCACAGGGTAGGAGACAGGTAAGACATGCAAGACAATTAAACAAACTTGCTGCCAGACCATCTGTTTTGGAAACAGTGTTCACCATTTGTATTTGTGCCATTTATGTTCTGGCTGCTATAATCATCCACATTTATCGTTCTCCCACAAACTCGGCACACTTCATCCATATTAACCCCTCTCTCCTCTCTTCTCCTATGTACAGCTCTCATGCTCTCTTCACAATGTTATACCACACAGACCCATTAACTCCCACCATACAACAGAGGAAACGCTCTCACAAATCACTCAACCATCTGCTCACTCTCTCTATTTTCCTTCTCTTAGTCCCAGGTGATATTTCTCCTAATCCAGGACCTTATTGTAATAATAATACTAACTCTTTCCCGGCTACATTCAGAAACTCTGCCAATCTCATTAATATTCCCTGCATGTCTTCTGTCTCATTCAACTGTGCCCTTTGGAACGTGCGGTCAGCATGTAATAAACTCTCCTACATCCATTACTTCTTCCTCTCAAATTCCCTTAACCTTCTGGCTCTCAGTGAAACATGGATCCAGCAGTCGGACACAACCGCCTCTGCTGCTCTCTCATATGGTGGCCTACACTTCTCTTATACCCCGAGACCTGACAACAGATCAGGTGGAGGTGTTGGTCTGCTCCTTTCAACAAAATGTACTTTTCAGGTTATCCCCCCAGTACCCTCACTTATCTTCCCTTCTTTTGAGTCCCACACAGTCAGACTCTACTGGCCCTCCTCCCTGAGAGTGGCTGTTGTGTATCGCCCTCAAGGCCACTCCAGTCTGTTTCTGGATCATTTTGCCACTTGGCTTCCAAACTTCCTATCCTGTGATATCCCCACTCTCATCATGGAGGACTTTAACATCCCAATTGGCGATCCCCTCTCCTTATCTGCCGCTCATCTTTTATCGTTAACTTCCTACTTTGGCCTTTCACAGCTTACTAACTCTCCTACACACGAAGATGGAAATACTCTTGATCTGATCTTTGCCCAGCTCTGTTCAATACATGACTTTACTAACTCTCCTCTTCCGCTCCCTGACCACAACCTTCTTTCATTCTCTATCAAGAACTGTCTTCCTGCTCAAAACACCCCCACTTTCCACACTTGTAGAAATATACATGTCATTAACACCCAGAAATTAATGAAAACATTGCAATCATCATTGGCCCCAATCTTCTCCCTCTCACGTCCCGACTCTGCACTGAAGCATTATAATTAGTGTTGAGCGAACATGCTCGACACTGCTCGGTACTCGCCCGAGCATCACGCTACTCGGGATGTTCGGCGAGCACCGAGCATTTCCGGGTTACTTGGGCGGGAGCTCGGGTCTCCGCCCTGCATGTTTGGTGCTCTTTACAGAGCCAATGAACATCCAGGGATTGCCAGCCAGTCACTGTAATGCCGCAGCCATGTTGTTTGTGGGCATTACAGTGATTGGCTGGCCGCACAGCGTCACCTCCCAGACGATCAGCCCGTCAGGATTGGTGTGTGGGTGTCTGTGCGTGTGTCTGCGAGTGTGCGCGGTGTCTGTGCGATGTGTGCGGGTGTGCGCGGTGTCTGTGCGATGTCTGCGGTGTCTGTGCGATGTGTGCGGGATGTGTGCGGGATGTGTGCGGGTGTGTGCGTGCAGGCAGACATAGGCCGATGTGACACTACTACTCCCATCGGCCTATGTCTGTCCCCGGTCCACTCGTGCCAGCAGGATCAGCTCGATGGGAGCAGTAGTTCCCATCAGCCTGATCCTGCTATATAAATTGCCCTACTGTGTCCCCAATAAATTTTAAATACATGTCATTGGTGGCCAGTGGTTGCCTACAATAAATTAGTTCATAGATTACCTGTCCCCGCCGATCGCCAACTAAAATAAAGTAAAAAATAAAAAACTACACCTATACTCACCTAGACACCTAATTCCCCGAAGCCATCGATCTCCTGCAATAAAATATAAAATAATAAACCACAACCTTATCCTTACCCCTCCGTAGTAGTCCACGAGTGTCCCACGATGATCTCCAGTTTAGAGCAGCCACATAGAATGTGACCGCTCTGAACCGCTGCCGCCGCTAGAATGATGGGGCCGTAAAGCAGCCCCGTCATTGCATAAGCGGGTTCGCCGGAGTTCAGGCAGCGCTGCTCCGGTTAGCTCCTTTACGGCCCTGCTGTATCGTGAGAAATTCCCACGGTACAGCAGTGCCGTAAAGGAGGTCTCCGGAGCTGCGCTGCCTGAATGCACTCCGGTGACCTCAGTCAGTGGCTCCCGCTGCCGGGAGCGGACGTGTTACCGGCAGCGCGAGCTTACAGCAGCCATGCACAGCTGTCACCATCTCCAGATGTGACAGCTGTGCATGGGAGATCAGCGCAGGAACGTGGACAGGTAACTATTTTTTTTTTAGTAAACTAAGAATTAAATAAAATTGTGTATTTTATTTCAAATAAATTATTTTTTTCTGGGTGTAGTGTGTTTTTTCTTTTTAACACTTTGTAGGTTAGTAATGGGGGTGTCTTATAGACGCCCATCATTACTAACCTGGGCTTCATGGCAGCTGGCGCTGACATGAACCCGAACCCTATTACCCCCTGCCACCGCACCAGGGCAACGTGGAAGAGCGAGGCTAAGTGCCAGAGTTGGCGCATCCTATGGATGCGCCATTTCTGGGGCGGCTGACGGCTGGTGTTTCTAGCCTGGGAGGGGGCCAATATTCATGGCACCCTTCCTGGGCTATTAATATCAGCCCCCAGCTGTCTGCCTAGCCTTTGCTAGCTATTAAATAGGGGGTACCCCACGTCATTTTTTTGGGGGGGGTCCCCCATTTTAATAGCTAGTAAAGGCTAGGTATTCAGCTGGGGGCTGATATTAGTAGTCTGGGAAGCTCCGTGGGTATTACCCACTTCCCAGGCTTCAAACATCTGCCCCAGCCGTCTGCTTAACCTCCGCTAGAGCCTTAAATTATGGGGGATCCCACGCCAATTTTTTTTAAAATAAATCCTTTATTTTAACACTAAATGGCATTTGAGGAGTTAATAAAGATGCAGTCCCTAAATTATAATTTATTTTTTAATTAATATTTCCCAAAAATTTTGACGTGGGCTTTGCCATATTTTTGTATGCCAGCCAGGTACAGCATCCAGCTTCTATGAACGCGCCATTTTCCGGGGTGGCTGCGGACTGCAATTTGCACCGGGGGGGGGCAGAAAGCTTGGGCCTCCCTGCGCTGCAGATTCCATCCCCCAGCTGCCTAGTTATACCTGGCTGGACACACAAATAGGGAGAAGCCCCACGTATTTTTTTTTTTAATTATTTCATGAAATTCATGAAATAATAAAGAAAAAAAGGGCTTCCCTATATTGTTGTGTCCGGCCAGGTACAAATAGGCAGCTGGTGGTTGGGCGCAGCCCGTTCCTGCCTGCTGTACCTGGCTGGACACAAATATAGTGCGAAGCCCCAAGTCAATTTTTTTTTAATTATTTCAGGAAATTCATGAAATAATTAAAAAAAAATTGATGTGGGGCTTCGCCCTATATTTGTGTCCAGCCAGGTACAGCAGGCAGGAACGGGCTGCCCCCAACCACCAGCTGCCTATTTGTACCTGGTTGGACACAACAATATAGGGAAGCCCTTTTTTTCTTAATTATTTCATGAAATAATTTAAAAAAAAATACGTGGGGCTTCGCCCTATTTTTGTGTCCAGCCAGGTACAACTAGGCAGCTGGGGGCTGGAATCCGCAGCGCAGGGAGGCCCAAACTTTCTGGGCCCCACCCGCTGCAAATTGCAGTTCGCAGTCACCCCGGAAAATGGCGCGTTCATAGAAGCGCCATCTTCTGGCGCTGTACCCAACTCATCCAGGGCCCTGGTGCGGTGGCTCACTGGGTAATAAAGGGGTTAAGGCCAGCTTGGCATTATCAGCTGGCCCTAAGCCCGAAATTCATGGGGTCACGCCAATATTAGACATGACCACCATGAATTTCTAGTAAAGTATTTAAAAAAAACACAAACACCCAGAATAAAGTCCTTTAATTGAAATAAACACACAATTCTTTATTGTTCTAAATTAAACCATATTTACCATCACGCCCATTCCAGCTGAAGCCAACGATCTCCTGCAATAAAAGAAAAATAATAAAGCAACCTCATCCTTACCTTTCCATGGTTCCCACGCAGCTTCAGCTCTGCTACATCGAGATGACAGGCTGGACTGCAGCAGAACGCTGCCATCCAGCCTGTCATCCCGCAGACACTGAGAAGCGCAGGCATGCTTGCGCTCCTCAGTTTCTCTCTGTGACGGCATAAAGATGAGCCGAGGTCATGTCCAATGGACTCGGCTCACCTCATGCACGTCACTGACAGCGTGGGAAAATTCTCCTGCACTCAGCGCTTCAGCGTGAGAATTTTCCCACGCTGTCAGTGACGTGAATGAGGTGAGGCCATGTCCAATGAACTCAGCTCACCTCATGCACGTCACTGACAGCGTGGGAAAATTCTCACGCTGAAGCGCTGAGTGCAGGAGAATTCTCCCACGCTGTCAGTGACGTGCATGAGGTGAGCTGAGTTCATTGGACATGAACTCGGCTCATCTGGATTCCGTCACAGCCAGACACTGAGGAGAGCAAGCATGCCTGCGCTTCTCAGTGTCTGCAGGATGACAGGCTGGATGGCAGCGTTCTGCTGCGGTCCAGCCTGTCATATCGATGTAGCAGAGCTGGAGCTGTCCTGGGAACCATGGAAAGGTAAGAATGAGGTTGCTTTATTATTTTTCTTTTATTGCAGGAGATCGTTGGCTTCAGCTTGAATGGGCGTGATGGTAAGAAGAGTTTAATTTAGAACAATAAAGAATTGTGTGTTTATTTCAATTAAAGGACTTTATTCTGGGTGTTTGTGTTTTTTTTTTTTAACTTTGACTATGGGGTTAGTAATGGGGGTGTCTTATAGACGCCTCTCCATTACTAACCTGGGCTTGATGTCAGCTGGCATTATAAGCTGACATCAACCCCAGCCCTATTACCCCACTGCCACCGCTACAGGGCAGTGGGAAGAGCGAGTCTAAGTGCCAGAATTGGCGCATCCAATGGATGCGCCATTTCTGGGGCGGCTGACGGCTGGTGTTTCTAGCCTGGGAGGGGGCCAATAATCATGGCACTCTTCCTGGGCTATTAATATCAGCCCCCAGCTGTCTGCCTAGCCTTTCCTAGCTATTAAATTAGGGGGGACCCCACGTCATTTTTTGAGGGGGTCCCCCATTTTAATAGCTAGTAAAGGCTAGGTATTCAGCTGGGGGCTGATATTAGTAGCCTGGGAAGCTCCGTGGGTATTACCCCCTTCCCAGGCTTCAAACATCTGCCCCAGCCGTCTGCTTAACCTCCGCTAGAGACTAAAATTAAGGGGAACCCCACGCCAATATTTTTTTTAAATAAATCCTTTATTTTAACACTAAATGACAAGTACAGTAACCAACACTATCACTGTACTTCATATATATGTGACTGACATGTTTCTATCTATCTAATCTATGTGTGATGCTCTATTCCTTCTATTCTAAATTGTCGGGTACAGATGCTGAATTGCCGGCCGGCTTTTTTAAAGAGACGGTGCATGAAAACACTATTATATTTTTAAATAAATCCTTTACACTAAATGACAAGTACAGTAAGCAACACTGTCACTGTACTTCATATATATGTGACTGACATGTTTCTATCTATCTAATCTATGTGTGAAGCTCTATTCTTTCTGTTGTAAATTGTCGGGTAGCGGTGTATGCCGCTGATGAATTGCCGGCTTTTCGCGTAATACATTCTACATTATTCTTAGTTGTTTTACTTCATGTAGAATTAACCTACAAGGAAAGAAAGGGTTTATTTTCATTCCGATATTTGTGTCCCATTGACTTGCATTGGTTTCCTGTATCGGAATCGGCGATATCCGATACTTTTTGGGTATCGGTCCGATCCAATCCGATACGATATTTCCTGATATCGGAAGGTATCGCTCAACACTATCCTTAACATATTTCACAGGAAAGCACTTTCACTTTCGTTTTTGAACGTTTTATTTTGAGCCTGTAAAAGTGGCTTAATACCTCTGACCACTTTGTTGACAGCAGTGACCTGGGGGTCAGAAATGCTTCCTGGGGCGATCCCCATGCTGTCCCCATGTCATTTGAGCACTGTCACTATTTTTTTGGGCACTTGTTAGGCTTTTAAAAGACTGCCAGGGGAGCCGCCGCAAAAATGCTAGAGTCTCCCATAGACTAACATTGGGCTCGTTGCTCGGGTCGAGCACCCGAGTATCACGGCGAGCTCGGCCCGAGCTTCGAGCACCCGAGCATTTTAGTGCTCGCTCAACACTAATTATAATGAAACATTGCAATGCGCCCTGGATGAAGCTACACCTCCTACATAGAGAGCAACTCGGCACAAACGGCGACAACCCTGGCACACGCTGCAAACACGTCTTCTACAGTGGTGCTTCAAATGTCCTCCCTCTATCTAAAATTGAATCTGTCTAAAACTGAACTACTCGTATTTCCTCCCTCTATTAACCTACCTGTGCCCGGTATTGCCATTCCTGTATGTGGCTCCACCATTACTCCCAGCAACAAGCCCGCTGTCTTGGGGTCATACTCAATTCAGATCTTTCCTTCACTCCTCACATCAGATCACTCACTCGCTCGTGTCATCTACACCTCAAAAACATCTCTAGAATCAGAACTTTTCTTACCTTTGACTCGGTAAAAACTCTTACTGTAGCTCTTATTCATTCTTGTCTGAACTACTGTAACTCTCTACTAATCGGTCTCCCTCTTACTAAACTCTCCTCTCTCCAATCCATCCTGAATACAGCAGCCAGGATCATATTCCAAGCCCACCGCTATACTGATGCCTCTTCCATGTGCCAGTCATCGCACTGGTCGCCCATCCCATACACAGTTCAATATGAACTTATCACTCTTACCCACAAAGCTCTCCACGATTCAGCACCACTCTATATCTCCTCCCTCATCTCAGTCCACCACCCTACACGTGCCCTCCATTCTGCTAATAACTTAAAACTAAAATCCTCCATAATCCGAACCTCCCACTCCTGTCTCCATGATTTCACGCGTGCTGCGCCAATTCTTTGGAATGCACTACCCAGGACAATTCGATGAATCCCCAATACCCACAGTTTTAAGTGTGCCCTAAAAACCCATTTCTTTAGACTGGTGTAGCACCCTGGGGGCTCGGTTGCTACAGAGGTATTGCATCTCCACCAGATGTGCGATATCTCACTCTCAGGTAAGGATGGAGTGTGGATCAGGACCCCGACACCTGCATGCATTACACCACATTTCCGGGGGCAGGGCGACCGATATGCTCCAAGTAGAGCACGACAGTCCCTGTCCCTGGCTGGAGTGGGGGGAGGGAACACCGAGGAAGGGGGAACCCGGTAGTGCAGGGGCAAGGAGGAAGCAGTTCCTGGGTGCACATAGAGGGAGGTATAAAAGGTGGGCACCATCTTAGATCAGAATTGAGTTCATGGAGAGAAGTCAGTCAGAGAGAAGATGTGACAGAGCAGGACTCTGTGGAGCTCTGCTCCGGATGCGGGTCTAGCCTGTGAAGCCCAGTCAACTCTGGAGAGAGAGAGAGAGAGTTGGGGAGAAGAGATGAAGAGGAGCGGAGGAGGCTCCAGGAACATAGAGGAAAGAAGGGGCCCCAGGGGTGTGGGCCGTCTGGTAGCCACCATACGCCCGCATCTACCTGCGTAGAGGGGTCAGGCCAAGGGGGAGACCGGTCCCCGAAACTAGTGGAGGCGGGGAACTACCCTCAGCTAGAAACCGGAGGCTGTGACATTTCATGTGGTGCAGCCCCTCACTATACCCGCTAGGAAGGCACCACATAGGGTCAGGGAAACTGGCGCCGAGTTTTACCCAGAGAAGGCCTGAGGCAGCCAGACAGAAGCGAGGTCACTGGTGGGGTATGACAGGCCAGAGGAAGGATACGCAAAGGGGGTCCTGCGAAGCTCTCCAAAATTATCTGGGAGTTGGCCGAGCCCACTCACCTGGTGAACACGGTGCGACGCGAGAAGTTACAGCCGGCCGGAGTAACGTGGAGTAACGAACTGTGAGTAAAGATCCTGGACTGCATTACAGAGACTCTGAGTCATTATTCCCGTGCACCATCACCCCCATCATCCACACTTGCTGCCCTGAGGCTATACTCCTCCCGTGGGCAGTTATACTATCCTCTGCTGCACCCACAACACCAGCCTCAGCGGTCTGCCCTGCAGCGGCGGTTCACTCTGACCGCAATCCACGGGTGGCGTAGTCGGACATTTGAAAATAATGAAAACCACATCAATAGACTGCCACTGGTTTGACCGCCCTGAGCCACGGGACCGGGTCATCGCCACGGTGACTACAACCCCCAGCATCCACAAAAAGGCCCGGTTCCGGGTTCCCCACACGGCCCAGGGGGCGCGTCACTGGCCTATCGCCTTAACACACTTATCTAACTGTCCAAGTTTGGCACATACCAAAATTTTCTTCAAAATCATGTTCATACCTTCCATGCACTGATTGGCCTCTGTCTGTACTGTACACATACTGGCTGGCGACCAGTTCATGTAGTGCTATGTACTTACCCTATTTAGCAAATTATGGCTGTATTATACAATATTTGTACATTTTACCTTTGTGTCCCCCCTATTTCCTCATAGACTGTAAGCTTGCGAGCAGGGCCCTCACTCCTTTTAATATCTGAGTTATGCTTATTCTGTAATGTCTTTTGTCTGTTCAAGCTCGTCCCCCCCTAAAATTGTAAAGTGCTGTGGAATATGTTTGGTGCTATAAAACTAAAAAAATATTATTATTATATTATTATCCCCACTGAGCAATTAATAAATAGCCCCCCTGCACAATTAATATCCCCCCTGCACAATTAATAAATAGCCCCCTGCACAATTAATAGCCCCCCGGCACAATTAATAAATATCCCTCCCCCCAGGCTGAATCTTCTGTGTCTTCAGCTCCATAGCCACAGGAGCACTTACCACCGATGGTCTTCTCTCTTCTGGTCACTGGCAAGTGACGTCAGCAGCGCAAACACATAACCTGATCACGCTGCTGGCGTTGCTCTAAGCCAATGGTTAGAGCTTCAATTGTACTCGTATTTAAAAGATGCAAGTACAATTGAACGCTGTGAGCCGGCACGCTGCACCTTCTCTGAGCGGGTTGTCAGCTTGACAGCCTGCTCAGAGAACTGCCAAATCCCGGTATGAGGGGGGCGGCTGAATGAAGCTGCCGGGGGAGACACCTTGCATTAGGCGGCCTAACAGCACCCCCCTGCCAGCTGCGGCTGGGGCACATGCCACGGCTGCCCCCTTCCCAGATACGCCTCTGAACTACAGAGCTGTCAGTCAGTCAGTCAGTCCAATAAACCTGAATATTTAAGAAAGTAAAAGTGAGTTTTTGCCATCCATGTGCTATCTGTGGTTTTCATGGACTCATAGCCTTGTGTTGGCCAGAAATGTGAACAGCAGCATAGACTATAGTGGGTATGAGTTATATCTGTGAAAAACATGGATACAACACGTGCAATGCAGATGTCTAAGGCTGGAGTCACACTAGCGAATACAAAATCAGCCCGATGTTGATCCAGAAAAGTAGGACGAGTGTCATGCGATTACAATGCGATGTTTCTCAACTAGCATCCGTATGACATCCATATGACATGTGTATGCAATCCGTATGCAATGCGATTTTAACATCATCTTTTACATACAGTAATTCTCTGTCATTTCAAGCTAGTTTTCTAAATAATAAAGCAATCTTATATACAGATTAGATAGATAGAAAGACATCAGTGATATATAAAAGTGCTCTGCGTGTGTAGTTTTCTGTACTTGTAATTAGCAAATAACTAAAAGAGAAAAATGGCATTGGGTGCCCCTTATTTTTAATTACCAGCTGAGGGAAAGCAGACAGCTGGGGGCTGATGTTATTATTCTGGGAAGGGGCCAATATCCATGAAGCTTCCCAGCCTATCAAAAACAGCTCACAGTTATTTGCATAGCCTTTACTGGTCATTATTCTGATAGTTTACTCTGTGAATTTACTGTACTTGGCTGATGAAATTTCGGGTTTCCTATGAGATGGGTGTGTAAAAATCGGATGGCACATTCATGGTCTGTGTGCAGTGCAATTTTTTTTTTTCTTGCACCCATTGACTTGCATTGGCGAGCGCCATCCACTTCTCGCAGACAATCGCAGCATGCTGCAATTTTTTTCTCAGTCTGATCCAAGATGAGAAGAATCTTGCAGATGAGCACTGACTCATTTACTAACACTGGTCAGAGTGCAATGCGATTTTTTCTCACATTGCACTCTTCCGATTTATACGGTAATGTGAGCGAACCCTTAGAGACACTTTTACATTACAACCCTTATGGTAATGCCGGCCTTAAAAGGCAACATTTCATGATACTGCTACTTATTAAATAAAACATCTAATAAAGGGCACATTATAGATACAATGTAACTATAACATGCCGACTTAGTACATACAGTAACATAGTTGATAGTGGTTGTGCTTCTTTGTCATCTATCATTAAAAAAAGCTGTGTCTTACTGTGGGCCCCTACTTAAATAATCCCAGACATTTAGCACAGCAGGCTGCAAAGTTCACTGGCTGCAGATAAATGCACCTGGAGGCAGGAGACATCATAAAGAATAGTCTTAAAGACTAAGGAAGTGCTGATAAGGGTTAATAGCCGATTATAAAGCTATAAAGTCAGGCACTAATGTTATAAAGGCAGACAGTAATAGCCGGGCACTGACCGCACAGCCTGTACCAGAAGGGTATACTGACCACACATCTGCCGGTATTCGGCTGTGTGCCAACCATTCTATGGGACGGACACATCACACTGATATAATAAGACATCGTGGGACTCAATTGTTCAAAATGACTAAATTACTTATTTGCTACATTATGAATAACGTGAAAAAGACGCAGGTCCGACCTATATCCACCATGTTACTCCAGAGAAAGACAAAACCCCCTCTGAGACTGGTATATGACATATTACAGAGTTGTGTGATTAGATTTGGTATTTGTGGGGGTTTATTACTGTACTCGATCCAGACTGGACGACTACTGCTGTGTGTGCTGCTATATAAATAAAATTATTCTTAAAATTATTTCATCTGAATCCACATATATCAATGGGTTTGCCTAAGGCTACGCTCACAAGTCCAGTAATCATCTGTTAGAAATGGATCTAGCAGCAATCCGTTGTTCAGATACAACTTTTTTTTGTCCGGCTAAAAAACTGATTTCAACTGGATCCGTTTTTTTTTTTCTAACACTGAAGTCTATGGACAACGGATTTGTTAAATGGCCATCCGCATTTCTTCCATTTGAAAAAAATCCATTTTTGCTTACTGGATCTGTTTCTAATGGATGATTACTGGACATGTGAACTTAGCCTCATGTGTATGAAGGGCCCCCAACAGAGGAGTAAGGGATCTAGCATGTGTGATCTTTGGATTGCCAATCCTTTCTTTTCTAGAGATAAGCCTCTGGCAGAGATGTCTGACAGCGGCTTTCTCATAGAGAACACAGGAGCGCTCAGCCAAATTACGGCTCCTGTGTATGGGAGAGACGGGCAAGAAAGCTGCCGGCTGAATGATTGGTCAAACTACGCTGACAGCCATCTAAAATTTATGGGGAGCTTAAGGAGTTCACCTTACTTTTTGAATGGAAAATTAGCTCCAAAAGTCAAATTGCGCTCCTTCTCTTCTGAGCCCTGCCATGCGCCCAAACAGTGGTTTATGACCACATATGAGGTATCAGTGTACTCAGGAGAAATTGACCAATACATTTTAGGATGCATTTTATCCTGTTACCCATGTGAAAATTAAAAAATTTAGGCTAAAAGAAAATTTTTGTGAAAAAAAAAGTACTTTTTTGTTTTCACAGATCATTTTGTGAAGCACCTTGGGGTTCCAAGTGCTCACTATGCATCTAGATAGGTGCCTTGGGGGGTCTAGTTTCCAAAATGGGGTCACTTGTGGGGGAGCTCCACTGTTTAGGCACATTAGGGGCTCTCCAAACGCAACATGGTGTCCGCTAACAATTTGAGCCGATTTTCCATTCAATTTGTTAGCGGACACCATGTCGCGTTTGGAGAGCCGCTGTGTGGCCAAACATTGGAGCTCCCCCACAAGTGACCCCATTTTGGAAACTAGACCCCCAAGGCACCTATCTAGATGCATAGTGAGCACTTGGAACCCCCAGGTCCTTCACAAATTAATCCGTAAAAATAAAAAAGTGTTTTTTTTTCCACTTTTTCATTTTTATGAATCAACTTGTGAAGCACCTGGGGGTTCCAAGTGCTCACTATGCATCTAGATAGGTGCCTTGGGGGGGTCTAGTTTCCAAAATGGGGTCACTTGTGGGGGAGCTCCAATGTTTGGCCACACAGCGGCTCTCCAAACGCAACATGGTGTCCGCTAACAAATTGTCGGCTCAATTTGTTAGTGGACACCATTGTGTAGTGTATGTCAGGTTGGTGTGCGGTGTGGTATATTGTAGTGTATACACCACACACACACACACACTACAACACACACACCAACCTGACATAGCCTCCTAAGCTGAGTACGCCCTAGACTGGGATGAGTGGGACGGGCGGGACATTTTGTGTGCTGTGTGCGTGTGTAAAAAAAAAAAAAAAAAAAAATCGAAACTTTATTATAGTGTGAGTGTACGTGTGTGTGTGTGTGCTTGGTGTAACCTTCTGCAGTCACGTGTGGGGGCTGTCAGGCGTAGGGGGGGGGGGGCTGAAGAGATGGAGGAGCCAGCAGCTGCAGCAAGGGGGGTGATCACTGGGGAAGGAGCCGGCAGCAGCAAGGGGGGTGATCACTGGGGCAGGAGCCGGCAGCAGCAAGGGGGGTGATCACTGGGGCAGGAGCCGGCAGCAGCAAGGGGGGTAGGAGGCCGGCAGCATCAGGGGGGTGATTACTGGGGAAGAAAGCGGAGCAGGAGCCAGCAGCAGGGGGGTGATCACTGGGATGGGGGGTGCACACTGGGGATGGGGAGTGAACACTGGAGACAGGTGGGGGTGAACACTGGGGACGGGGGGGGTGAACACTGGGGACAGGGGGGGGTGAACACTGGGGGGAGGGGTGATTATTGGGAGGTGGGGGGTGATATCACTGGGACTGGGGGATGGTGGGCTTGATCACAGGAGCAGGGCATTTACACTGAGCCTGCTGCTGCTGTGATCACAGTCCACCGGCTGTCAGAAGGAGAGCAGCAGCCGGTGGATGAAGACGTGGGAGAGGGAGCAGAGGGAGCGGAGGTCAGGGTGCAGGTATGAAAGTGGAGGGGGGGTGGAGGGGGTTTCGGGGGGTGGAGGGGGGGTCGGGGGTGGAGGGGGGGCAGGGTGGAGTGGAGGGGGAGTCGGGGGGAGCGGGGGCAATACTACCTGATGCAGATCAGCGGCGGCAGCAGGCGATCAGCGGCGGCAGAAGCGATCCACGAGCTCAGCAGCAGAGGGTCCACGGGGGGGGCAGCAGCAGAGGGTCCACAGGGGGCAGCAGCAGAGGGTCCACAACGGCCGGCACACGATCCATGGACGGGCAGTTGCGGCCATCATTAAAAACTCCCTCCACATCTGATTGGGGCTAGTATCCATGTGACGCTAGCCCCCCAATCAGATCTGGGGGGAGGGGGGGGACAGAGGTGACACTCCCCCCAGCCAATGGCTGATGCTGTAAGCATCAGGCCATGCCCAGATTTAAATATTACACCAATTTTCATTGGTGAAATATTTAATTCATACCGATTGGCAGTTTCATTAAAAGTGAAAATGAAACAGCCAATCGGAGGGGTCCCAGGCACGGGGGGGTTAATCCACCCCCCGGGGGGTCGACTTCAGGATGTCCAGTTGCAGTAGCAACTGTGAAACCTGAGTGACCCCGCTCGCAGGCGCTGCAGGGGCTCTTTCCCTCCATGTCACAGACGCTGTGACATGGGTCGGGAAGGAACTGTTTTCCATGTCACAAACGGTGTGACACGGGTCGGGAAGGGGTTAAAAAGACTACAGCAGAAAATCAGCAGAGGAACGCAATGAGGTCAGTTTTTGAGCAGAAGGAGCTCTAGTGGTTTGGTGTCGCCCATCCATCTACATAGCGCCACATTGCAGATTACTGCCTCTTACTCCAGGTACAAAGTGGTCTAACTCGAAGCCGGTGCGCCCCATGGAAAATCTGCAACAGGGCCCCCAACTATCACGGGGGTTTAACAGTATTGGTCTTCTCATATGGGCCAAATGAATCTTTTTGGTTCTCTATAAACTCCAGGGATTGGCTGTGACTACAAGCCCTGCATCTACTATAGCTACACCCTACCAGGTACCATGGCTGACATAATGTCCAGATGTCCGGTCATGCTGACAGTAGTCATTGGATACAGAATTCTCCTGCTGTCAGTCTATAATAAGGTTTGTACAGATTCCCAGGAGTCAGATACTAAATGCCCACGAAAAAAAAGTTTCTGGTGCTGTTTGTTTCCCATAGAGAGCTGTAATAGGGACGCACTCAGTACATCTCATTGGTTATTGTTGGGTTTTAGCTCCTAAAGTTTACAGTATTATCTCCATCCCTGCTGTTATATTTTTTAATGAGCCGTTGTTAGGCCGACCTGGTGAGGTGGATTCTCTAAGCCTCAGGTCCAGGTGGTCACACGGATCCCGAGCGTTGATGCAGAAAGCCGGAAGGCACATGGGCAATGAGGACTAGGCAAACACTGGAGCAGCAGGACAGATTAAATGGAAACCAGCAGGGATAAATGCAAGCACAAACACAAAAAGCACAAATGGTGGAGCACAGCAAACATAGCACTAGAGTCTCAATCCCAAGACACAAGTGTGCGTCTTAATGGGCCTTAAATAGGTCTAGGGAGATGATGTCATTGATCCATACTAGGTAACTTGTAAAACCCGACGTGGAGCACAGCAGACGGCATCAGACTCAGGGGAAGGAAACGGAGCCCGGGATACCCAGGACAGGGGTGTAACAGCAGTATCACTTCAATAGCTACAGCAGGATAATCTCTTCCCCAAGGACCATTAACAGACGACAGGCTTTTTGATCTCTATCTACCAGTGCACAGAATAATTACCAGTGACCACCGCTATCTACTGGACACATTTCTCATCTGTCCCGGCTCCAGAGCTGGGCTTTCTGTCTTCCTCCATGGATCTTAGCATGCATCTCTAAGGCCAAGAGACTGGGTAATAATGGACAAAAATGCCTAGGACAAGGTCAGCACTCCTCTAGTATTGAATTAATGAGCAGCTGCACAAACGCCGTGGCCACAGACACATATACAAATACTGTGCAACAGCGCCTACACATAATGACTACACCTATTCCCCAGCTCACAAGGCCAAGATGGCTACATAGATAGGTAGACATAGAGTCCATAGTGTCAGGCCCCATCCAATGAGGTTACATTGTCGCTAGTGGATGGCTGATATGTTTTCTTATAAAAAAAATGATAACTTTGTACCTCAATTTTTTTTACGAGTTGTAATGATAGCTTTCATGTATTCATCAATTACAGAGTGCTGTTACATAGCGTTTGTATATAGGTCGGCTCAGGTAGAAGCACACTGCCTGAGTATTCAGGTACTTGATGTTCTCACCACTACTAGTACTTCATTGGACTCTTGATTGATTACTGAGTGACCTAGCCAACCGGGCTCTGCTATACTATAGGGATCTGCTATATCTTTAATCATGATTCTCCTGACATAATTAGCCCTGCTGTGCTGCTGGGCTCTGCTACATCTCTACTTGTGAGTTTCTAGATATAAGCAGCTCTGTTGTGTCGCTGGACTTTAATACATTGCCACAAGTGAGTTTCCTGACATATCCAGCTCCACTGCACCAATCTACTCTTCTGTAATACTATCCTGCTATCCAGTCCACTCTGCTGTCTCAGCTCTGTTTCATCTGTCTCCCTGAGTCTCCAGCTTCCTCGCAGTTTACTACCCTCTACTTCCAAGCTGCCGTCCAGTATCTACAACCTTCATAGTTTCTACTGGCTGCTACACCAACATAAGCAACAAAAGGACTCCTATAGGGACTTGGAAATTAATTTTATAATAGCTGACACATTTCCGATAAAAAAAAGGAATAGTAATAATACAATTCTATGTTGGTTATTATCCTTCTGTTCTATGTGTACAGCACCTATGCAGAACTATGCGTCTCCATGGTAACAGACTACAGCTGAAACCTATGAGTCCTATCCAACAAATTCTTTTCTATGTTTTTGACAACAGACAATTAGGTGGTCAGCAGGTTGAAAAAAAAAAACATTTAAAGGTGTATGAACAGATTTTTCAATCCATTGTGGAAGTTTCATGAAATAGTTTCATTGAAAATAATAGGGCTTGGCAGAAATTTACATTTCCCACATCATTTCTTTTTCCAGGACCTATAATATTTTTCCTACATGATGCAATGAGAGTGACCTGTAAGTAAAGTTTTCCAACAAACTTTTAAACATAAAAGCATTTTTTAAAATCAGCAGTGTCAGTTCTTTTAGCGTTTTTGCTGCGATTTTCACCCATTCAAAAGGAAGAGAAAAGCGCATGTAAAAATGTGCGTATTTTACTCCTGCCAACATTGTTTTTTTTTTGCTGCAGAAAAAAATCTGCTGCAAATACTCAATGTGTGCACACAGCCTTTGATAGCTCGCACTATATTTATTGTTAGACGTTTTCTGCAGCACTATTATTAATACATATTCCCTATCATGTTCACATATTTTAAAGGCATGGATTGTTAGCTTATAGAAGTTAAAGAAAATTGTTTCATGCAAAAAGTGGTTATTAGGTGAATTTATTTAACGTGTACATGTAGAACAAAACCTGGTCCTGCTGCCCAATTTTAAACAGCTTTGGTGTACATACTAATTCAGGAACTGTCCCAATTCTCATGCTCTGTAACTCGCCTTCAAGACTCTACCAGCACTATAGGTGCTGGAATTCTCTTCCGTCAATTCCCAGCATGCATTACTCCTCTCCTTGTCCATTTGTTTGTCTACGCTGCACTGAAAGCCTGCTTCTCTTTTTTGTCCTAATGCATTTTAACAGACAGGAGAGCAGGAGCAGAGATATGGCCGTGCCCCTCACTTCCTGTAATCTGTCAAGGTCTTTGCTGCTAGAGATGGATTTGATTTGACAAGTCAGTTACAGAAAGTTACACAGAAGGGAGACACCTAGTGGCAAGTGACTTTTTTTTGTAGGGGTAAAACAACATTTATGAAGGGGTTGTCCCCTTTTTCCTGGCATTGACTTCAAAGTGGCTTTAGTGTTACAATAGCTTTCCCATTGTAGCCTGGACCCAGCGCTCCAATTGCTCTTCCGTCTGATTTAGCTTTCATCACAATGGCAGTGGGGTGCATTGATGCTTTTAGGGCTGAAAAGTTCCACCCCCCCATCTCAGGTCCAGCTCTCTTCTATTCCCCTCCAAGATGAATGAATCAGAATACAATGCCAATCATGCCAAGGGGGAGGAATATAAATGCTGACGTCATGTCAGTAGGGCAGTGCTTTTGAGGCACTGTACCATATTATGTGGTGACGTGACATCAGCACAGGGTTACATGTGACCACAGGGCACAGAGGGGAAACCGGAGCAGAACAGTAACTGATGTCATTTGCAAAGTCCGGCCTGTTGGTTACAAGACAGGGCAAGGTAAAAAAAAAAAAAAAAAAAAAAAAAAGTGAGAGTGGACAATCCCTTTAAGCAACATGCAGCAGCCATAGATTGCTCACATGTAACTTCCTTCCAGCAGAGGATGCATTGTTGAACCATATGATCATAGGGTAAAGGAATGGGATTGTTATGATTACTATGATTACTAGGGGTGGTGGGGGGTAGATACTGCCCAGAGTCTAGGGGATGGTGGTACTACTACAACTATAAGGCTATGTGCCCACGATGCAGAAATGCTCTGGATTTTTTCCTGAGCGTTTCTGCATCTCCCTGGCAGAAAAAAACACATGCGGATTGTACATGCGGATTGTACATGCGGATTGTACATGCGTTTTCCTGCCGGGGACATGCGGATGTGAAGCGTTCTTCACTTGCATTTCCACATGCGGGTTGACAAGCGCTTTCCAAGCGATTTTATCATCACTTGGAAAGTGCTTGTCAACTTGGTCACACTATATAAATCCATGCAACCGGCATTGATTTATATAGTGTGACCGAAAGAATGGCAATAAATAAAAAATAAATCTATACTTACCTTCTGATGGCCCCCGGAGTCTTGATTCGATGCGCCTTGGCTTGCCGGCAGCTAGCGGTACACTACACTGAAGGACCTGCCGTCACATGACTGAAGGACCTGCCGTCACATGACTAAATGACGTCAGCGCAGGTCCTTCAGTCCACCGCGATCTGCTGGCAAGCGAAGACAAGCGCAGCGGGGGCCATCAGAAGGTAAGTATAATGTTTATTTTTTATTTTATACTTTTTTTTTTTACAGTTTCTATGGTATCCGGGTCCGGAGGAGAGTCTCCTCTTCTCCAAACCCGGGTACCATCTGCACATTGAAACACATGGAATCCTCATGTACAGATGCAGTGATGCGGATGTCATGCGTTCCAATGCAAGTCAATGGCGGCGAAAACACAGCACTTCCACAAAATAATTGGTAGTGCTGCGTTTTTTTTTCCGCAATGATAATCCGCAGCGGAAATTTCCGCAGGATGTGCACAGCACATGCGGATTATCATTAGAGGACATGGCAGGCCTTCTACCAAGCATTTTTTAAGCGTTTCTGCAGCGGAATTGCCGCTGCGGAAACGCTTAAAAAACGCATCGTGGGCACACAGCCTAAGAGAAGGAACTGTTGTGATAACAGAGGGAAGAGGAAAGGGCACTTGTGCAACTTAGGAAGGACAAAAATCTGCTGTGCATAAGGGGAAGCACTTGACTAGTGTGGGGCATGGATGTTGCTATTATTCTGGAAATATATATAAAGATATATAAAGTGTAAAAAAAAACTAATTTTGGAGAAGTAAATATATTTCTTTCAAACTCACATATCAAGTTAAATAATATATTATTGAACTTGATATGTTGATAGATAGAGATATATATCTATATATACATATATACACACACACACACACACACACACACACACACACACACACACACCTACAAATTATCCTGTGACATTACAGAGATCTTCCACATGGTGGTGCTGTTTACCATACACAGTATATAATAAATGTGTATGTATATAAATGCTAAGCTCACATATATATTTGGTGGGATCTCTTGAAATAAAAAAGGCAGATTTTCCAAAGAATCTGTTTTTTAAAAAATACACTGGTATCCAGAGAAAAATACTTCAAATGGGGCTGTACAAGTGAGGAGCAGCAGGGGCTTACATCAGAAGTGAACAGTCACTTAAAGACGGATTTTGGTAAGACCTTACCTGTAAAATCCTTTTCAAGGAAGGGAGACACAGATCCATTACTAGTGGGGGTAGACGGAGCCCCACAGGATAGTTCACCTCAGATTAGAAAAAGTGATGACCGGCCCCTCCAGTTTAGGCTCCTCCTGCTCCCATGATTCTCCAGTCCGTACACAAGCTAAGGAAGATAGTGATGGGTAAAATGCGATTTTTTGGTGAGCCGGCTCTTTTGGCTCCGAAAATGGCTCTTCATTTCCTATTACCTTTGGCTTTAAATTTGAAGCCAATTTCTGGTATGTTTTAACCCATGATTGTATACCTTTTAGTAAAAATCTACACATGTGCCAATTTATGACATAAAACAGAATAGTTTCAAGAATAACCAGATTTTATATTATTTGCTGTAAAAACTTTAACAAACACAAAATGAAGATGCAAAATACCAACAAGATACTAATTATCAGTGCCACATTTTAAAGCTACCTTCACACTTGGCGAGTTCGCTGTGGGCTGTCTGCTGCAAACAGTCTGCAGAAAAACTGCAGTGTCAAATGTGGCATCTGCATCCAGGCGGATTTAGATAAGGAATTTGCTGCGGAATTCACCCGTCCATTGACTGCAATGAATTTCGCATATCGGATATTCTGCACATACTGACATGCTGCTGCTGAAGCCAATTTCACACCTCATGTCAGATTCTGAATTTTTCCACGAAGTGAGAATGTGTTTTGGGTAAAGACCATTGCCACTGTTGGCTTCTGTAAATGCCATGGAATTTCCACGCTGATGATCTGCATGGAAACTCCGCTGCAAATCCACAAAGTGTGAAGGCAGCCTAAAATTGTCTTTAGGGCCCATTGGATAGATAAACTAAGTGCCATAGCTTGGATGGACTGATTCAGTTTATTTCTTCTGTTATTATCGGTTTTGGAAAAGACTGTTTTTTTGGTGTCCCATCAAGGACCAATGTCTTTTGCCATCACTAATATAATGTCATTAAAGGGGTTGGATCACATGGGCATTAGTGCCATTAATTGAAGAGAACTTTTTAAAATAGGTATATTCTCCATATACTTATTTTAAAAATTCTGCTTCAATCCTGCTGGTATTCCATAAAAACCTATGTAACTGTTTACATGGGTTTCCATGGAAGTTGTCCTGTGCCGGAGCCCTATTCAGCAAAAGACACACAGGATGCGACCATGTTGTCGGCCAGCGCTCGCTGACTTACCGCATGGACCATGCAGCACCCGAGCCTGCGATCCAGTGATGCTCAATCCAGCGATGGTATGTTTGCAGAGGAGATCCTTATCTGCCCTGCCCATATGCATCGCTGGATCATTTGTTCTCTTCCATTCAAGTGAATGAGAGAGAACAAGGGACGCACATTTACATCCGCTGTTTCTCCCTCGCTCAGCGAGGATTTACAAGCTGGCGGTAAATAACTATAATCAGGCTAAATCCAGATGTCAGTAATTTAATAAAGTGCCTGACTGCCTGACTGCTGCTTGTCACAGATTGGAGGGGGGCGGGGCTGTGAGTCAGTGCTATGTGCGGCAGCAGGAGGAGCAGCCATTCTCAGTCTCCTGGATAAGATCAGAGTGACTACTGCCGGGAGGGGAGGGGCGGGGCCAGAGGGGAGGGAGGAGAGGGGCCAGAGGGGAGGGAGGGGCCAGAGGGGAGGGAGGGGAGGGGCCAGAGGGGAGGGGCGGGGCCAGAGGGGACTGACTGTGGAACGTGAACTGGCAAAGAGCCGTTTAAATTTCAATTGGCTCCCTGCCAGGAGCCGACTCATATGATTCACTATAAAGAGCCGGCTCGTTCAGGAGCTACCCATCACTAAAGGAAGAGCAGACAACACCAGGGGAACAACACAACCCCTTCTGAAAATTTAGAAATGCAAGAGAACAGGTTATGCATATAACAGAAAAAACACACAGTCCCAGGCACTACTCACTGGACCTGACAACTGCGATGAGCTGCCAATGCTGGAACAGAGCCCTAGCGCGCCGACCCCCGCCCAGATGACCGCCATCAGAGAGGAGTCGCGCTGCATCTGGAAAACAATAATACACTTCTGCCATGGGAGGGTGCTGTGTCTCCCTTCCTTCCTTCGTTGAAAAGGATTTTACAGGTAAGGTCTTACCAAAATCCGTCTTTCAGCAGCAGAAGGGAAGGAAGGGAGACACAGATCCATTACTAGTGGGACGTCTCAAAGCAGTCCAGAACTCAAGGGTGGGAAACAGTGGCAGAATCGCCAATACCCCAACAACTTAGGCAAGCGCCCAACAAGCGCCAAAACTAGATAAAGAGAAAACCTAAACCACCGCCGCCTGCAGGACCCTGCGTCCCAAGGCCGCATCAGCGGAAGCACTCAAGTCCACTTTATAAAATTTAGTAAAAGTGTGAACGGAGCGCCAGGTAGCCGCCCGGCAGAGCTGCGCTGCCGAGGCCCCCTGATGAAAAGCCCACGACGAACCAACAGCTCTCGTGGAATGAGCTCGAACCTTAACCGGACAAGGCTCGCCCTTGAGCCGGTACGCTTCCAGGATAGCCAAACGTATCCACCGAGCTATAGTGTCCTTGGAGGCCCGCTGACCACGCCGACGACCAGCAGGAATCACAAAAAGAGAGTCCGACTTCCGAAACCCTTGCGTGATTGAAAGATAGAACTTCAAAGCCCGCACCAAATCCAACGAGTGCAAGGCTCGCTCCTTTGGACTTTTCGGATTCGGACAGAGGGAGGGCAACACGATGTCCTGATTGACGTGGAAATGCAACACCACTTTAGGCAGAAAATCGCCACGGGTACGAAGCACCACGCGATCCGGGTGGAACTCCAGAAAAGGGGGCGAGCAAGACAGTGCCGCCAACTCAGAAACCCTTCTCAAGGAGGTGACCGCCACCAGGAAGGCCACCTTCCAGGAAAGCAAGTAAAGCGTAGCTTAATCCATAGGCTCAAACGGCCCATGCTGAAGAGCCTCCAAGACTAGATTGAGCCGCCAAGGAGCCACAAACACCCTCCGAGGCGGAAACTGACGTGCAACCCCGCGAAAAAACGAGCGCACATCCCTGCGCGAGGCAATAGCCTTCCGAAAAAGCACGGATAGTGCAGATACCTGACCCCGCAAGGTACCAACCGCCAGACCCTTGGCCAAACCACATTGCAGAAAAGCCAAGAAGTTGGGAATGGAAAAAACCCTCGGGTTCCTTGACGATCCAGAACACCATGAATAGAAGGCCTCCCAAGTTCTGTGATAAATCCTAGTCATAGCTGGACCTCTGGCCGCCCGCAAGGTGGCAATGACCTCGGCCGAAAACCCACGACAGGTCAATATCTCGGTCTCAAGAGCCACGCCGTCAAACGAAGCGACTTCAGGTCCGGATGACGAATGGGCCCTTGGGTTAACAGGTCTGGGCGAAGAGTCAGTGGAAACGGAGGCGCCGCCAGAAGAGACACCAGCGTTGAATACCACGCCCTCCGCGGCCTATCCGCCGCCACCAAAATTGCCGGAATTCGTTCGAGTTTGATCTGCCGGACCACCAGAGGAAGTAAGGATACCGGCGGATACACGTAGATCAGCTTGAACTGGTCCCACGGGGCCACTAGAGCATCTACCGCCACAGCCTCTGGGTCCCTGTACCTGGACATGAACGTCGGAATCCTGGCGTTCAGCCTGGATGCCATCAAGTCCACCTGGGGAGTCCCCCAACGGGAGCACAGCAGTGCAAAAACATCCGGATGAAGACTCCATTCTCCAGGATCCACCTGCTCGCGACTGAGGAAGTCCGCCGTAATATTCAGCACTCCTGGGATGTGAATCGCGGAGATGGCTGGAACCCTGGACTTGGCCCATACCAGGATCCGCGAGACCTCCATCATGAGTCTGGAACTCCTCGCCCCGCCCTGATGGTTGATATACGCGACCGTCTGAATCCGGACCGGCAGACCGCTCAAGGGGACAATCCAATGTCGGAGGCAGAGAAAAATCGCTCTCAACTCCAGGATGTTGATCGGCAGAGACGACTCCTCTGACGACCAGACCCCCTGAACCCAGAGATCGTTCCAAACCCCCCCCCCAGCCAGTCAGGCTGGCATCAGTGGTAATGACCGACCACTGTGGGAGGAGGAAGGATTTCCCCAGGGATAAAGCCTCCGGACGTAACCACCATCCAAGAGACTCTTGCACCCTGCGGGAGATAGTGACACAGCGATCTAGTGAAGCCGGCGATCGATCCCAACGGGTCAGAATAAGATTTTGGAGACCCCGGGAATGAAATTGTGCAAACGGTACCGCTTCCATTGCCGCCACCATCAGACCCAGAAGGCGCATACACTTCCGAAGGGACATCGCCATCGCCGACCTCATATCCTGGACATGGTGACGAAGGTTCGCTTGTTTGTCCGGAGGCAGGGACACCACTGCCTGTACCGTGTCGAAATGCATTCCCAAGAACAGAATTGACTGCGACGGCTCCAATGACGACTTCTTCCAATTGACCAGCCACCCAAAGTCCTCCAGGTGCTGAAGGGAGAGATCGCGAGCTGTCACCGCCTCTTCCGCTGTGGGCGACACAATTAACAGGTCGTCCAGGTAGGGGAGAATCGTAACTCCTTGCCTTCGAAGGAGCGCCATGAGTGGCGCAAGAATTTTTGTAAAAACCCTGGGCGCCGAGGCCAACCCGAATGGTAGGGCCACAAACTGGTAATGGGCCTGACCTATGGCGAAACGCAGGAAGAGCTGGTGAGCCCTGCCGATAGGGACATGCAAATAGGCGTCGCGGATGTCAATCGACACCAAGAAATCGTACTGCGACAGGGCCGCCACGACAGAGCGAAGAGACTCCATACGGAATTTCCGGGTCCGGACATGAACATTCAATTCTTTGAGGTCCAGAATGGGGCGAAGCTTGTCCTCCTTTTTGGGGACCACAAAAAGGTTGGAGTAAAACCCCCTTCCCCGGTCCTCCGGCGGAACCGGAACCACCACACCTTGCTGCAGAAGAGAGTCGACCTCCCGCAGCAGTGCGGCAGCCAGCTTGGGCTCGGATGGGATGCGAGACTGACAAAACCTGTCCCGGGGTCGAGAATGAAACTCTATGAAATAGCCTGCCGACATAACCCGCGTTACCCAGGCGTCCGATACGTGGGACGCCCAAATCGACCCGAACTGAAGCAGACGACCTCCCACCCGAGAGCCCTCGAGAGGGTTCCTGGCGTCAGTCCGCCTTAGCGGGCTTTTTGTCAACCTCCCGTTTGTCCTGACGGAAATGTTGTTTCCAGGGTGTACGGGATTTCTGGGTGGTCTTCTTTCCGGAAGACAAGGGACGACCCGATCTCCAAGAGGGCTGACCGAACCGTCCCCTGGGCACTTGACTTGCCAGACGTAGAAGCCGCTGCTTTCGCTGCGGCAAAGCCGAATCCTTGGCCTTGGCAATCAGCTCTGTGAGGTCCGAACCAAAAAGCTGACCGCCCTTGTATGCCAGACTCAACAAACCTTGTTTGGATACCGCGTCTCCAGTCCACTGTTTAAGCCACAGTGCTCTTCTGACTGTGACGGCCGAGGATTGAGCCCTGGACAGAACCAAAGTAGTATCCAGCACTGCGTCCCTGCCATATCGGGCCGCCTCTTTCAACAGCTGGAAGAGCCTTTCCACCTGAGACAGCGGAGACCCATCTTGCCACGCCGTCCGCAGCTGATCCAACCACCGCAGAGAAGCCTCACCAGCCCACATGGCCCCACAAGGCTGCTCGGAATCCATGACCCGGGGCCTCGTAGATGGACTTCGCCGCTAACTCCGTCCTTCTGTCCAGCGGGTCCTGTAGACTCGCCTTCCCTTTAACAGGAAGCAAAGAGGATTTGCTCAGCTGAGACAATGGCACGTCCACTTCAGGCGAGGGGACCCAATTAGCGATAGTCTCCGAGGAGCAGGGGTACAGGGCATCAAAAAACCGCATCCCCTGGAAGCGTTTATCCGGATACAGGCATTCTTTCTCCACCGCCTCGTTAAGTTCATCGTGCGCCGGCAGCCCGTGAGCCCGACGCGACTCCTGATACAGCCAGGCCGACTTGCCAGGGTGCCTCGTCACCTCTTCAGACAGCTGTAACGCTTCCCGCATAGCCCCAATAAAAGCGTCCACGCGGCCCAAAAGCGAAGCGGAGCGACCCTGCCGATCCTCCATCAGAATCTCACCATCAGAGTCTGTCGGTGATTCCGAAACCTCCGACGCACTGCGCGGAGGAGACGGCGCCACCACAGGCCTGTGGCGCTTCTTGCCTCGTGACGTCGTTTGGGACTTAGCTGATACCCAATGACCCAGGAGGTCAGACAGACTGTCAATGGAGCGAGTGAGCGCTTCCACTTTAACATCACTGAGACCCCCGACCAGTGTCGAACCTGACGCCGTCGAAGACCCCGGCGTATCAGATACGCGTGACCGATCCTGAAGCGGACCGGGAGAGAGGTCCGCGCCCCCTGGTCCCTGATCCGACATGCCCCCACACAGTTGCGAGCGTCGCAGATAAGGCGGTAATAACCCCTTACAATGGGTACAGTAACCGAGGATGTGTGATCCCGCTACCACAGCCTGTTCCTCGCAAAAAATCACCAAGCACTGAAGGGTTAAAGCTCCTCCAAAGGGAGAGAGCTACCCCAGCTGCCTGCAGAGCAAAAGTTAACCTAACAGACTAGGGAGATGCGCGCTCTGATCCCAGAAGCATGCACTCCAGAACAGGTTAACTGCCTTGATGAGGCCAGACCCCTCAGAAGGGGTTAATGCTGCTGACCACACAATACACCTTTGCCTTAAAAGGACAGAGGTGTGCGGGTCCCAGAGTCTCCTCAGCAGGGAGATAGCAGCGCCGGATATAGCACACCCTGTCTGCCTTAACAGGCCAGCAGTAAGGTGCTCTGCGAAGCAATAGTGAGCAAACGGAACCTTCTGTTTTAAAAGGCAGAAGTGACTCACCAGCTGACCGTGATGACTGCTCTTCTCTGGGGAGGTGTAGAGAGCGGGGAGCAGGGGGCGCTGCACGTGGAAATGGACGACGGCCGAAGGACCCGGGAGAAGAAGGGGCTGGGTCGGCTCCAGCGCGCGCTTTCCGAGCGCTTCCTGAGGATAAGTGACAGGGAGCAGGGAGCAGAGAAGCGCGAAGCCACGCCCCCCCCGCCGTCACACACTAACGGAGCCTGCGCTTCCCCGTCTCTGCTCCCCTGCTAGCAGAGACATCTCCAAACGCCGAATGCAGCGGTGATATCCTGTAACGGACAAAACTGCAGTCACCACATGTACAGTAAGAGCAGCTGCCGCAGCAGCCACTGAAGCACTCAGAACGGATCAGCACTTACCCAGCTGAGCGTCACAGGGACCCCTAGGGGTGTGTGGCGCCGTGGCCCTTTGCTCCCCCTCACGGCAGAGCGCGCAGGGACCCCAAGAAGCGGTGTGTGTCTCCGCCAGGGAGCGCCCTCTATCCCCCGGGGCCGGCAGGCTTCTGCGGGGACCTCCTTAGGGGGTACGCAGATCCGCCAGGTGAGGGTCAGGGGTCCCAGCAGCGCTGAGACCCCCTGAGACCTCTAGACCACGGGGGGTCCAGGTCTCCGGGAATGTAAAATAAAAAATTCTTCTGAGGAGCTGCAAAGGCAGCGACTATCCTCTGCGACCTCAAATTTTAGACTGAAGAACATGGGAGTAGGAGGAGCCTAAGCTGGAGGGGCCAGTCGTCACTTTTTCTAATCTGAGGTGAACTATCCTATGGGGCTCTGCCTACCCACTAGTAATGAATCTGTGTCTCCCTTCCTTCCCTTCTGCTGCTGAAAGGAGGTGTTTTCCACATTTAGAAAAGTCGACCCCAAACATTTCCGGTAATATAAAATGACAGTCATGCAGTACTTACCCTACCGAGTACCAGGGAAGGCTCTTTCACCTTGCTCCAGTCTCAAGTGTTTTTGCTGCAACAGTTACATAACGTCTACAGCTAAATCACAGCTGCAGCCAAGCACTGAACTCACTGGCTCATGCTGACTGCATTGGTCATGCTCAGTGATTGGCTGCAGCGGTGATGTGAACTGTCAACACTGCAGCAAAAACACTGAGACTGGAGCAGCGGCAAAGAACCTTTCCTGGTCCCTGAGACGTTTGAGTAATCTGATTTTATTTTACATTTTGGACCCCCTTTAAGTTCAAATGTTGCGTATTTGCATGCAAAAGATGTGTAATGTAATCTAGTACCATATAAGAAGCCATTTCACCAGATGGAATATCACATTGCAGATGTCTCCTGTGCATAAAATGACCTGTGGTGCAGAATTTTAAATCCACATAAAGTCAATTCTTTGTGTGGATTCGTGGCAAGTTTTCATTCAGTGCAATTGAGAGGGTCAAAGAAGTAGAATGTCTGCATGTAACCATACACAGATTTTGCTGCAGACCCACTGATGAAAAATCTGCAACAAGTGAACCTAGTCATTTTGATTTGCGCTCCATGCATGCAGCATTATCGTTACCAACAAATCCGGCAGAAGTTTGGAGGAAGAAAAAAAAAAAAGAATAAGGAGTTGGATTTCTCCAGCTCAATTTAAGAGGGTTAAAATTAGCACTTTATTTCATATGCAAATTGCCTCTTCAGAGAGGACTTGAACTCTATAGCGCCACCTATTGGAAGCAGCAATCATACAAGTCACAATCGACCCTTTAACGAGTCATGCAATATAACTTAGGATAAAAGCCAAATCAGAATCTCAATTTGCAGACTCTTGTTTCTGGGTGTTGCCCTTCCTCAGTGCAAAGCATGAGATCTGATTTGGCTAGGTGAGGGGCACTGGACGGATGTCTAAAGGGTAGCGTTTCTCCTTGTGGAGAGTGACACACCAGCTCTGGCACGGCAAGGTAAGGAGGCTTATTTGCCGAGCAATTTATTTCAAACATGTAAAGTCCGCGGAGGAGCAGTGAGTGGATACAAATCATCCTGAGTGGATACTGATCAACAGCTTCCAACGCTATATGCATTCTTACTAAGGGATGTCACAGCCCCCCTTCTCTGCTCATTGACCTTTGCACCATGGCTGCTTAGAAACAAAACATATGACAATGTCTGTAAATCACTGAATAATATTTAGGAGCTATATAAGCAAATAAAATGTAAGATAGGGTCTGTTTTTTTGTAGATTTTGCAGGTTTTATTTCCTGAAAAAAAAAACAGGAAGTTAAAAATCTAAAAAAAGCTCCAGTGGCCAATGTGAGAATTCCAATATCTTTTTTTTTTTTTTTTTTTTTTAATTCAAGCAGAAATGCTTCAAAAACTGACATGTTGATTTTTTTCTTCACATAGAAACAAAAAAAAAAAAAAAACAACCTGCACCCTGTACATCTTGGGCATAATTTCCCATTAAAATGAATAGGAAGTGTATTCAGAGTATCTGAAGTAGTTTTACATTTGTAATCCACATAATAAGTAGGGTATATTCTTACTAAGGATGTTTGCAGAGTTCAGAACATAGCGGAAATGTCAAGTTTTTGAAGAGGCAGCTTAATCTCTGCAGCATCGGGTGGGATCCAGCCAGATTCAGAGCTGCACTTACAAGCTGATAGGAAAGTGCTTTTAAGTGCAGCTCTACTTGCTTAAGAGGCCAGTCATTGAGTACAGTGGTAGCTGGTAATCTAGCAGTAAAAAAAATAAACATCTATGTATTCTTGACAATACGGAGGATTTTTAACAAGTCAATTGAAAAATTGCTTGATGCACTTTTACATTTTTTAATTAAGGATAGGCAGTTATCATCATGACTAGGGTCACACAACAGATTGTATCATCCTGATCAGTGCGTGATTAGCATAATCAGCTTGATTTTCTCGGTTGTGGAGAATAAAGAATTACTCTTCATCGACTCAATTCTGTCGGTCTTTAAAATTCGGACCGCAGTCTGATATCATCCAAGTGCAGTCAGATTCTTCCCATGGACCCATAGACACGAATGGCTGAGTGAGATCCGATAATCTGATGCAACTCAAAAAAGTGCATTGCCCCATAGAATAACATGGGGACGATTTTTAAGTGGTGTGCACAAGGACTTAGCATGCATGATGAACATGTGACCTGTATGGGTTCACTTTCATCCCTCCCATAAATCATGTACCTGAGTGGAAACACTTACACGCTGCTTTATGCATCACGACAAGGTGACCTCTGTTCAAATTGTCAATTAAAGAAAACCACAACGAAATCTAGAACCACAAGGAGCCAGATAATAGTTCATGTATTTTAATATTTCCTTAATTTAGTGGGAGCTTTTCTTTCCTTCCATTTAAGAAACAAGTGCAGAACATTGAATTGAAATTGACAATGTACTTAAGAGCGGAAATTAATACAGAAAAGAAAAAGAAGAAACATCACCACACATTTTCGTTTGTCAACATGTAATGCCCTGGGTTTATTTATTTTTTTGTTGTTGTTGTGAGAATTCATTCACAATGTATTTCCAGGTGGGATTTAAAAAACCTCAAGGATAAATATGTTATGCCACTGGACTGGGCATTCAGACTTCGGTACTGACAAAGCGTTAGTAGTCTGTAAAGTACCATGCTCTTCACAGAAGAGAGCGCATATTTCCAAAGGAAGGCACCCGATAGTTGTGGTTCTGGACCTGCAGCCTTCTGGAGAAAATATCGGAAAAATAAAATAAAAAGCTGGCTGTTATAGAAACTGGAATGATGATACACGTACAGCAATTACTGCATTCTTCTCCCTTATGTCCTTGTGTTTTCTTAAGAACAAGTAAAGAATGAAGTCTTTTACGATTACACAATAAAAAAATACAATTTTTTAAAGTGTTTTTTTTCTATTTTTTTTTTTTCTTAAAAAAAAGGGCAGACAACATAAAAAAAACTCCAGTTGAATGGACTCCATTTGCATACTTGATTTAACACTTTTTTTTGGTGTAGGAGGAAATGGGGCAGGAGGGTCGGGAAAAAGGGGGGTTTGTTTGTAAAGCAGCAACAAAACCTTAGTGCTTGAAGTACCAGAAACCACCCTACGTGACGACGTACAGGTGAATGGGGAAGGGAAGAGACTTCATTATAATCTTGTCACTTCTGATATTAGAACAGGAAGATCCCCCATTAGTACATTCCCCGTTATTTAAAAAAAAAAAAAAAAAAATGATGCCTTTTTCTTAAGATTCTGTATGTATGTCACCATTTCTTCACATGATACAGAGAACTCAGGGACCCAGTGGGGAACCAAGTTATGTTATACCATTTACAAAATACCAAGGAGTCCACAGCTACCTAACACATTTACTACAGCACAGGAACCAATGAAGGTACAGTGTACAAAAAACTGTAAACACGGCACAATAAATAGATAAAACAGCAGGTTCCGCACCATGCACATGATGTGATGACACTTCCCATCTCTATACAATCTCACACTCTTACTTTGTTGCAGTTTTTGTTTTTCCCGTTTTGTTTTTTTACCCCCCCAGTGCAAAGCATCACAAATGAACAGTTCTGTATTCAAGTAACATATATACAAGGGTATTACAAATATGCAGTACTGTACAGATAATTGCTGTATTCATAATTTACAGATGTTTTATGCTTTCCTATTAACAGTACGAAAAAAGAAAAGAAATCAAAGCATGAGAGATGTGCGTCGCTGTCGAGTCCCCACAGCTGTGGTGGAAATGCAGTGTGCTGCTTCCCATCATCCCGTGCATTCATAATGCTACTGATGCATAGCACCGAAACCAGTCCCCAAGGCTGCAGCCCAGTCCGGCCAAAGCTACGTCACCTCCATCGCTACTGTGTTGTCTGCTATACTGTTCAATGCTGGCTTTTCTGTTTCATGCTTTTCCCTATAAAGAAAATAAAAAAGGTGTTACTTTATTTCATGAAGAAAGACCTTTCACAAGCTAAATAATACACATAACAATACAACTAGGCTCCACTAATGCTTTTCTTTTGCTCCACCCCAGACAATCAATTCCATTTGATGATATGACTTGTACTTCAAGAACTTTGTCCCTGACTTCTTTGGAGATCTCCTTGGTCTTCATGGTGTTAGGTTAGTAGTGCCTCTTGCTCAAAAGGTGCACACAGGTGGGCTTCCTTTCACTAAGCATGTGACTTATGAAGGTAATTGCTTGCACCAGACATTTTTAGAGGATTCATCGCAAAAGAGGTGAATACACATGTACATGCCAGTTTTTAGTTATTTGATTTATGTCTATATTTTTCTCACTTCGCTGATAATATTTAGGCTATGTGCCCACGTTGCGGAAATGAAGCAGAAAATTTCTGCTTCACTTCTGCATGTCCTCTCCCGGAAAACCGCTTGCAGAAATTGGCAAGCGTTTTTTGCGCATTTATGATGCGTTTGGGACATGCGCAATTGCCTTGCGTTTTTTATTGCATTGACAAGGCAATTCCGCATGCGTCTGCAAAATTAATGGACATGCTGCGGATTTTTGAGTGCCGCATAAAAGCTGCGGAAAAATCCACAGCATGGGCATTGAAATTGCGTATTCTCATTGGGGACGGATTAACAATTCCGCAGCATATACGCTTGTAAAACGCTACGTGGGCACGGACCCTTAGTGCTCATGCATCACACACAAACCGGATTACAAAAATATTTAAACACAGGTTGTATTGTAACAAAATAGCTAAAAAGCCAAAAGGGGGAGAGTATACTTTTTGCAAGCCACTATAGTTGTGCAGCTGTGCTTCAGAAACATATCTTTACAGAAAGCTTATCACAATTCAAAAACTGTCCGTGTCCTTTGTCTCCAAATATGCCCATCATATCTGCGCAGACAAAGACACTGGCCGGTGACTACTCTTTCGTAATAAAGACTGTTTGGACCATTATAAAATACCCTTCATATAACTCCTTATTTTCTCTTAGAATGAACGCCCTTATGAGCAGGGACCTCACTAGTATTTTTTTTTTACCTGATAATTATTTTGCTGCTCTATAAAGTCTAGTTACACAAATATGCTACAAGTGTAAAATGCAACAGAATATGTTTGCGCTCTATAAAGATTAATGAATCACAAACTGAAGCCAGAGGTCAGCAGACAAATGGACATAATGATGGATAAGAGAACGCAGTTAGGCAGTAGTACACATTGCTCAAAGCAGCACCTAGAATTCACGGCTTCACATTGGTTCCTGAGCGTTTGATGGCTCACAGTCATACCACCCAAAGCAGCCCACTAATTCAGTGTGAAGAAACAAATACCTATCCTACAGGGACCATATAAAGCATGAACACCACAAAAAAAAACACAATAGGTGCTAGAATATGAATCCCCCCCCCCCATCCTACAAGGTCATAAGTTAATTTTTAAAGTCTTCATAGCACCTATATGGGTTTTTATATAGCAAGCTGTATTCGGAAGGACGGGTTGGCTTATAATGAGATTTAATAAAATATATTTATAAATGACAAATTTACAGTTCAAAGTAACTGTTACCCAGATTCACAAGCTTGCCGGGAGAGTTGGGCAACATACTACTACACACACACACACACACTATTCACATTTGCGTCAGAAGAGAGACGGCGAAAGAGAGTGTGTGGGGGGGGGGGGGGGGGCAAAAGAGAGTGGGGGAGGGGGGGGGAGAGGGCAAAAGAGAGTGGGGGAGGGGGGGGAGAGGGCAAAAGAGAGTGGGGGAGGGGGGGGGAAGAGGGCAAAAGAGAGTGGGGGAGGGGGGGGGAAGAGGGCAAAAGAGAGTGGGGGGGGAGAGGGCAAAAGAGTGGGGGGGGGAAGAGGGCAAAAGAGAGTGGGGGGGGAAGAGGGCAAAAGAGAGTGGGGGGGGGAAGAGGGCAAAAGAGAGTGGGGGGGGAGGAGGGCAAAAGAGAGTGGGGGGGGAAGAGGGCAAAAGAGAGTGGGGGGGGAGAGGGCAAAAGAGAGTGGGGGGGGGGAAGAGGGCAAAAGAGAGTGGGGGGGGGGGGGAAGAGGGCAAAAGAGAGTGGGGGGGGGGGAAGAGGGCAAAAGAGAGTGGGGGGGGGGGGAAGAGGGCAAAAGAGAGTGGGGGGGGAAGAGGGCAAAAGAGAGTGGGGGGGGAAGAGGGCAAAAGAGAGTGGGGGGGGGGGGAAGAGGGCAAAAGAGAGTGGGGGGGGGGGAAGAGGGCAAAAGAGAGTGGGGGGGGAAGAGGGCAAAAGAGAGTGGGGGGGGAAGAGGGCAAAAGAGAGTGGGGGGGGAAGAGGGCAAAAGAGAGTGGGGGGGGGAAGAGGGCAAAAGAGAGTGGGGGGGGGGGGAAGAGGGCAAAAGAGAGTGGGGGGGGGGAAGAGGGCAAAAGAGAGTGGGGGGGGGAAGAGGGCAAAAGAGAGTGGGGTGGGGGAAGAGGGCAAAAGAGAGTGGGGGGGGGGAAGAGGGCAAAAGAGAGTGGGGTGGGGGAAGAGGGCAAAAGAGAGTGGGGTGGGGGAAGAGGGCAAAAGAGAGTGGGGTGGGGGAAGAGGGCAAAAGAGTGGGGGGGGGAGAGGGCAAAAGAGAGTGGGGGGGAAGAGGGCAAAAGAGAGTGGGGGGGGGGGAAGAGGGCAAAAGAGAGTGGGGGGGGGGGAAGAGGGCAAAAGAGAGTGGGGGGGGGGAAGAGGGCAAAAGAGAGTGGGGGGGGGGAAGAGGGCAAAAGAGAGTGGGGGGGGGAGAGGGCAAAAGAGAGTGGGGGGGGAAGAGGGCAAAAGAGAGTGGGGGGGGAAGAGGGCAAAAGAGAGTGGGGGGGGGAAGAGGGCAAAAGAGAGTGGGGGGGGAGAGGGCAAAAGAGAGTGGGGGAAGAGGGCAAAAGAGAGTGGGGTGGGGGAAGAGGGCAAAAGAGAGTGGGGTGGGGGAAGAGGGCAAAAGAGAGTGGGGGGGGGAAGAGGGCAAAAGAGAGTGGGGGGGAAGAGGGCAAAAGAGTGGGGGAAGAGGGCAAAAGAGTGGGGGAAGAGGGCAAAAGAGTGGGGGAAGAGGGCAAAAGAGTGGGGGAAGAGGGCAAAAGAGTGGGGGAAGAGGGCAAAAGAGTGGGGGAAGAGGGCAAAAGAGTGGGGGAAGAGGGCAAAAGAGTGGGGGAAGAGGGCAAAAGAGTGGGGGAAGAGGGCAAAAGAGTGGGGGAAGAGGGCAAAAAAAGAAGAGAGAAATAGTGGAGGCAGCCGACAACTACTGACAGGTCTATACACAGCATGAGCTTATTGCCTTCTCTTCAAAAGCTCTTGGGGTATGCAACATACACCACCACTGCTAATCCTTTTCTGCTAGGTGTCGGTGGGGTCTTACCTTGGTACTCCATCCACAGAAGACGCTGCTGGAATCTTGGGTACCTGACAATTCGCTGCCGCTGCTGCAGCAAGCTTTAAGGCAGATGGGGGAACAGCACTTAAAGTCCTGGGTAAATGGCGTGCATTGATGGGTATAGAGTTTACAGTGGCAACGGACGAGGGTACAGTTAATCGGATGTTATTCCCAATCAGGACCTGAGTTGTTGCAGAATTGGCAGCAGTTACTTGGTGACTCAGAGTGCTGTGGGAACTCGCAGTCTGTGTTATATTGGAAGGCTGTAGCAAGGCTGAACCAGTCGATGTCGATGATGAACTTGTATGTACGAGTGCTGCAGGCGTATTACTACTGAGGTGTAAGCCCTTGTATACTCCTGTAAAGAAGAGACAAACCACGTCAGCAGTGGGTCATTTAGGATACAATACAACACATTCAGTCTTTGGGCATCATGGCATACCTGAGGCTTGAAGAATGCCATTCACTCCAATGCCAAGGACAACATCATCCTTCATCTTGATGGCCATCAGCTGTTCAGACGTTACCAAAGCTGTAACAGCAAACTGAGCACTGGCAGAGTCTAACGTCTTCGAAACAAAACCCTAACAGAAAGAAAAAATATATATATTAGGATCTGAACAGCTGAACATTTCCAGAAAGACAGAGCTGACCTGCTGTTCTGTTACAATGCAATCAATAAAGCATAACTGGGCAGGCATGCTGGGAATTACAGGCGCCTTTGTATTATGCGCCAACATGGCTGGTCCCTCTTGGAAAGTCAGAAGCGTCCGTGCAGACAGCGGCTCTTTTATTTGCGATTTTACACACAAGGCCAATTTTAGTTCCAGCCTTTCCTAATACATCTTTATTCCGGAGATTTGGATCAAGAATTGTAGAAAGGGTTAACTGATACATTAACATCAATACGTGGGGCTTGTGAGCTTAAGGAATACTGTTGTATGGTCCCGTTAATGATGGGTTATCTGTAGATAGATAACATTTTATATTTTTCTGCACCAGAAAAAGAAAAAAAAAAAAAAAGTTTAAACACTATAAAGTTATTGTAAGAAAGTGAACAGCACATTCCACCCCCCTAAATATAGGTGCAACAACACAACATTTCGTAGAGTAATAAATTAATGAAGCAAAGCAAAAGGAACAGAAGATTTGGTTACTGTTGAAGGATGTAATGATCTAGTTCAGGGGATTGGTAAATCTGATGGAGGAGTGAAATGCGTCCAATGACTGGAAACATCAGCGAGAACTAGAGTTTCACATCACACAGATTTTACAGACTACCAAACACATTTTCAGCATACTGATAGCGCCATTATTACCTGTGAAGTGTTGGCGGATGAGTTATTTGCCTGCTGTTGATGGATTTGAGCAATTTGCTGTTTCTGCATTAGTGCCAGTTGTTGTTGATGTTGCTGGTATTGTTCGGCTGTAAATGCTGAAAGTAAAAGCGGTATACATTAGTGTGTGACCACAAGAGGAGATTGCACAGTGCTCTAAACCGCTGCTAGAAGTATGTGGAATAAATATTTGACGCTTCTTTATAAAAGTGCTGTCTTAATGCCATTGTACCAGAGCTGCTTATCACACGGTGTGCTCAGCGAGTCAACGCTTCAATTCCTGACAGACACAAACAACACTGTTATTCTACCTGTGCAGTGAGCTGCTCGCTCTATGGCAGCATTTTATATTTAGATGACAGTAATTAGTGCTCCTGCTCCTATTAGATTTTAACCCATGCAGAGGAGAGCAAGAAATCCTGTGGGGGCCACAAAAAACACACTATATTATTCTGATGACATAGCCGTATGAGGGCATATTTTGATGGGTTGAGTTGTAGTTCTGAATGTCATTTATTTTACCATATGATGTACTGAAAAATAGGAATGGAGGGAAATTCCAAAGTGCAATAAAATTGTGAGGAGGTGGGTGCAATTTCGCCATTGTTTTTGGGGTTTTGTTCTTACTGTGCAGAATGCACTATAAATGTTTTCATAAGAATTTGGGAAATAATGAAATGTCCTATAAATGTTCTGTACCTGATCTAAGGATCTCGGCTGTTAGTTGAGATGAATCTGTGCTGCACTTTAAGTACATGCTCAGTAGTGAGGCCCGTGCTGCACTTTATGTACATGCTCAGTAGTGAGGCCCGTGCTGCACTTTATGTACATGCTCAGTAGTGAGGCCGTGCTGCACTTTATGTACACGCTCAGTAGTGAGGCCGTGCTGCATTTTATGTACACGCTCAGTAGTGAGGCTGTGCTGCACTTTATGTACATGCTCAGTAGTGAGGCCCGTGCTGCACTTTATGTACATGCTCAGTAGTGAGGCCGTGCTGCACTTTATGTACATGCTCAGTAGTGAGGCCGTGCTGCACTTTATGTACACGCTCAGTAGTGAGGCCGTGCTGCACTTTATGTACACGCTCAGTAGTGAGGCCGTGCTGCACTTTATGTACATGCTCAGTAGTGAGGCCGTGCTGCACTTTATGTACATGCTCAGTAGTGAGGCCCGTGCTGCACTTTATGTACATGCTCAGTAGTGAGGCCGTGCTGCACTTTATGTACACGCTCAGTAGTGAGGCCCGTGCTGCACTTTATGTACACGCTCAGTAGTGAGGCCGTGCTGCACTTTATGTACACGCTCAGTAGTGAGGCCCGTGCTGCACTTTATGTACACGCTCAGTAGTGAGGCCCGTGCTGCACTTTATGTACATGCTCAGTAGTGAGGCCCGTGCTGCACTTTATGTACATGCTCAGTAGTGAGGCCGTGCTGCACTTTATGTACACGCTCAGTAGTGAGGCCGTGCTGCACTTTATGTACACGCTCAGTAGTGAGGCCGTGCTGCACTTTATGTACACGCTCAGTAGTGAGGCCGTGCTGCACTTTATGTACATGCTCAGTAGTGAGGCCGTGCTGCACTTTATGTACATGCTCAGTAGTGAGGCCGTGCTGCACTTTATGTACACGCTCAGTAGTGAGGCCGTGCTGCACTTTATGTACATGCTCAGTAGTGAGGCCGTGCTGCACTTTATGTACATGCTCAGTAGTGAGGCCCGTGCTGCACTTTATGTACATGCTCAGTAGTGAGGCCGTGCTGCACTTTATGTACACGCTCAGTAGTGAGGCCCGTGCTGCACTTTATGTACACGCTCAGTAGTGAGGCCGTGCTGCACTTTATGCACACGCTCAGTAGTGAGGCCCGTGCTGCACTTTATGTACACGCTCAGTAGTGAGGCCGTGCTGCACTTTATGTACACGCTCAGTAGTGAGGCCGTGCTGCACTTTATGTACACGCTCAGTAGTGAGGCCGTGCTGCACTTTATGTACACGCTCAGTAGTGAGGCCGTGCTGCACTTTATGTACACGCTCAGTAGTGAGGCCGTGCTGCACTTTATGTACATGCTCAGTAGTGAGGCCGTGCTGCACTTTATGTACATGCTCAGTAGTGAGGCCGTAACATTTATCCGGCGCTCTAGGCTGAGCACTTACATCGGGGTTTCCATCTAAATTTCCAAGTGATGTAATTCAGATGAAACCCCTGCGGGATCCATTCACTGTAATGAGGCAGCAGAGTTACTCTGGACTCCGTCTGGCCTCTGTTTAGCGGTGTCCTTTTTTTCAGAAGTGCACAAAACTGTGGCCAACCGCACTTTTATGCACGCCTAAAAAAACTGACACCGTGGGATCCCAGGCTAGACGGCGTCCACAGTGGCCTATATCGGCCTCATTACAGGGAATCTTCCGTCATGGGTTCCGTCTGAATCACGTATTTCAGAGATTTACACGGAAACTCTGGTGTAAGTGCTCAGCGCAGAGCGCAGGATAAATGTGCGCCGAGCCCTACTGCGATCTTTGGGAGACATAATAAACAAATCAGTAGCAGGTGAAGAATTGGTTTTATTTATTTTTTACGCCGTTCCTCGTGCGGTATAAGTGATGAGATTACTTTATTCTTCGGGTCGGTGCGATTACAGAGATACCAGATTTATATCGGGTTTTTATGATCGACAGCTGTCACACACTAAGACGCTTTTTTTTTTTTCACAATCTAGTTTTTGCATTGCCATATTTTGAGAGCTATAATTTTTCCATATTTCGGTCGACAAAGTCATGTGACTGTTTTTTTTTTGCGGGACGAGTTGACATTTTTATTGGTACCATTTTTGGGTACGTGACATTTTTTGATCGCTTTCTATTCCGTTTTTTGGGAGGTAAAATTAACAAAAACCAACAATTCAGGAATTGTTTTTTGAGGTTTTTTTTTATGCCGTTCTGCGTGTGGTAAAAGTGATCAGGCAGCGTTATTCTTTGGGTCAGTACGTTTACAGCGATACTACACTTACTGTATATTTTTTTTATGTTTTGGCGCTTTTACAAAATAAAACAATTTTATAGAAAAAAATTTTTTTTGCATCGCTTTATTCTGAGAGCTATAACTTTATTTTTCGGCTGATGGAGCTGTATGGCGGGTTTTTTTTTGTGGGACAAGATGACGTTTTCAGCGGTACCATTTTTATTTCCATTTTGCTTTTTGATCGCATTTTTCCCACTTTTTGTTTGGCGATATGATGAAAAAGCATAGTTTTTTGATCGGTTTATTTATTTTTATTACGGTGTGCACAGAAGGAGTTAGTGTGACAGTTTTATAGATCGGGTTGTTTCGGACGTGGCAATACCAAATAGGTGTACTTTTTTTGCTTTTGCATAAATATACGGATTTATTGTTTTAATATTTTAATTTATTTATTTTGTGATTTTATTTTTTTTTTTAACCGTTTGAAAACATTTTTTAGACTTTTTTTTTTTTACATTTTTACTTAGTCCTGCATGGGACATTAATTTTTATTTTTCTAATCACTGTTCTCATGCAATGCAATAGACATGTATTGCATTGCATGAGAGCTTTGCTGACAGTTTCACACTGTCTCCTGCTAGAGTTCAGCTGCAGGCTGAACCTAGCAGGGCACCATATATGGCAGATCCGGAGGCAGTCATATGGAAGCCGGAGGTCACAACAACGGCAGGTCCTGGAAGACATCAGGGGGCTGTCGGAGAGGTAAGTGAACGACCCCCTCTCCTCTCACTATCTTCTAAATGTTGCGATCACTATAGATCGCGGCATATAGAAGATAGCAAAGGGTTAACATCATTGGGACCTGATCCAATCAGGTCAAGATGATGTCCCCTGTCAGAGCTGTTGCTCTGAACTGCAACCGCAGCACTTGCAGGACCCTGGGGGTCTTGAGGGCTGCAGGACCACCAACCGTTCATAAACGTCAGCGCTGCACAGAGCCCAGGCAGCGCCGACGTTTATGTACAGTGGGCGGTCGGGAAATGGTTAAGTTCCTATCTATGCTGTAATTCAACTGGGTGTTACCACAGATTTGTTTCTAGGGGCGTGTACTTCTCCTGTATGAGGCTGACCAATCATAAGCAGGAGGCAGCATACAGGGGAGAAAAGAACACTCCCTCCTCTCCTCACTGATCTTTGCAGCTACTGTGTAGAGATACACCAAAGCCAAGTTATACATCATTGTAAACACTTTTTCAGATCTTATCCTACACTGCTGTCAGCGTTCACCCTCCTCCCCCCACACTGACTTCTGTGAGGCGCATTCTGGAAGGGTTTGTAATGTTACATAACTCTGTAGATACTGTGTAATGATACAGAACAGAACAGATTTCCAAGATTCCTTGTTTTTGTGCGGAAAATAGGTTCTTAATGACATTGGCGGTAAGTTTGGGGTCGTTGTCCTTCTGCAGAATAAATTTGGAGCCAGACACCTCCCTGATGCTATTTGAGGATATATAAATTTCTCCGAATTGAAGACTCCAAAAATAGACAACATTGAGGACAGTAGATGCAGTGGTTGGCCAAGGAAACTTAGTGCAGCAGAAGAAAGAAACATCATGCTTACTTCCCCTGTAAATCGGAAGATATCCAGCAGTGGCATCAGATCAGAAGCGGCAGCAACCAATAGGACAGAGTTAAACCCATCTGAAGAGTTTGGCCAGAAGTGGTCTTCAAGGAAGTGCATAACTGAAAACCCATACTTTGAGATCGATACAAGGCAAAGCGACTCAACTATGCACAAAACCATAAGAACTGGAGTACAAAAAATGGCAGCAGATGCTCTGGACTGACTGGTCAAAAAGTGAAATATTTGGCTGTAACAGAAGGCAGTTTGTTCATCTAAGGGTTGTAAAGCAGTACAATAATGAGTGTCTGCAGGCAACAGTGAAGCACGATGGAGGGTCCTTGAAAGTTTAGGGCTATATTTTAAAAAATGAGTTGGGGATTTGATCAAAATGAATAGTGTCCTCAATGCTGAGAAACACAGGCAGATAATCATACAATACCACAAGGGATGAGTCAAGTTTAGACCAACCTCCCTGCCAAGGTCCGTAAAAAACTGTGCAAGTGTACCTAGGAGAATTGATGCTTTAATGGCATTATGAAAATCAAAAAGATGGAAAAGTTTCAGTAAAACTTGCATTTTATTTAATGAAATTCCAGTGGGAGTTCCTATTCAGTGAATGACAGTGTCCCCTGTATGACTGTGCCAGTAGATAGCCATCAATCACTAGTAGGATTGCCCACTGGACTCCTACATACAAACACCTGGGATTTCAATCAATAAAACAGAATCTTTTCTAACAAACTGATATTCTGCCCAGCTTCTCCTTCTCCATACCATGCTGCCTACAGAGCAGATTCAACTTCACAAGTTCCCTTTCAGACTAATTATGCAAATTTTCTCTTCAGAAGATGATGAACTCTAGTGCCTCATGCTGGAATTATCAATCCTACAAGTCAATATTGACCCTTTAACGAGCCTTGAAATATGACTTGGGATAAAAGCCAAATCAGAATTTCAATTTGTAGACACGGTGTTTTGGGGGTGCTGCCCATGTCAGTACAAAGTATGAGATCTGACTTGGCTGGGTGAGAGGCTAAGACTGGGATCTAAGGGGTAAGGTTTCTCCTTGTGGAGGTACATGCCAGGTCTGGCACGCCATTATGAGGAGGCTTAAACGCCTTGCATGCTCCTCAGATTAAATCTGCAAATCGGCTCTTCAAAGAGGAAGAGGACTTCCTAGTGCCACCTATTGTAAGTAGCCTTACCCCTTAGAACCCAGTGTCAGCCTCTCACCCAGCCAAATCAGATCTCATGCTTTGTACTGACGAGGGGCAATACCCTGAAACACCGGGTCTACAAATTGAGATTCTGATTTGGCTTTTATCCCAAGTCATATTTCAAGGCTTGTTAAAAGGGTCGATAATGACTTGTAGGGTTGCTACTTCCAATAGGTTGCACTAGAGTTCAAATCCTCTGCTTATGTGAAGAGACAATTTGCATATTTAATTTCCCAGAGGCACATGCAAGGCATTTAAAAAGTTTCCTCATATTGGTGTGCCAGACCTGGCATGTCACTCTCCACCTTACTAGAGATGAGCGTTGTTCTACTCGAACTGTTCGCCAATCTCAAATTCGAGCTGTTTTGGGCGGTGTTCGAGCCGTTCGGCGAACACGAACAATTTGAGAAAAATTCGGCTGTTCGAGGTTATGTTCGATAACTGTTCGTGCACCAAAATCATAACTGGATTTTTTCTCAGTAATGATGAAAATTAATGTTAATACGCAGTTTGAGTGTACAGCGGGGTGGGGGGAGGGGCAGGGGATGGATCTCTGCAGGAACAATGAAGATCTCCATTTTTTTTTCTCTTTCCCGCATTTACAGTGGGGAGGTGCAATCTGTCAGCCTATCAGCAGCGCACACACGGAGCGAAGTGCTTTTTTTCACACAAGCAAGGGCATGTGTCATTGGCAGTGTATGTCACATGTCCTTGCCCTATAAGACCAAGCCATTTTCCCCGTCGCCACCATTTTCTCACTGCTGCAGCTGCGTGTTTGACGGCACCGCTGTTGCTGTGTGCGCTATACCTTGTTAATTTCAAGCCAATTTTCGCACAAATATACAGATAGCTTGGGAGTAGGGAATAGTTGTGATTGCAGTCCTTTTAAGGACTAGGTTACAGCATTTCCTACGACTTTTATCAGGCAGGTCTGTGCTCTTAAATAGATCGGTTGTGGGAGTAAAGACTAATTGTAATTGCAGTCCTTTTCAGGACTAGGTTACATCAGTTCCTATCAGTTTTTGCCAGGCAGGTCTGTGCCAGTGCTGTGCAAGTTTTTTTCACAGCATTTGGCTGAATCTAGCAAAGCTAATCCTTTTTGGCCTATTGCAGAGTGTGTTAGTCAGTGGAGTAGCCTATCTGTGTTGCAAGATATACCACCTGTGTATAGAATACCAATTTTTTTACTGCACCTAGTGAAGTAAAATCTTTTGGGCATAGCATCATTCTATTAGTCCATCTATACTGACCTCCATCAGGTTGCAAATTAAAACTAATTTTTATCTGCATCTACAGTACCTCTGAAAAAATATTTGGGCTTCTAGCAGTGTGTGGGACTTGTTCTATTAGTCCATCTATACTGACCTCCATCAGGTTGCAAACTGAATATAGTTTTTTCTGCATCTACCTCTGAAAAAATATTGGGCTTCTAGCTGTGTGTGGGTCTTGTTCTATTAATCCATCTATACTGACCTCCATCAAGTTGCAAACTGAATATATTCTTTTCTGCATCTACCTCTGAAAAAATATTTGGCCTTCTAGTAGTGTGTCGGACTTTCTCTATTAGTCCATCTATACTGACCTCCATCAGGTTGCAAATTCAAAATAATTTTTTTCTGCATCTAACCCAGCCAATAGTTTTGGCCTAATACCACAGTTTGGCCACTCAGCTCTGCTCGGTTACCATCCATTGTTTTTTTGTGCAAACAACTCCAGAGTTGTTAATTAGTTAACCACCAAAATGAGTGGAAAAAGGCCTGCTGCTGGTGGAAAGGGGAATAGGCGTGTTGGGAAGGGGAAAAAAGGTTGTGTCCGTGGGGTAGGTGTTAAAGCAACAGTAACATCTGCAGAAGAAAGACCATCTTCCAGCCAAACTAAAATGTCTACTTCTTTTAGCGGACAATGTGATAAGATCCCTTTCTTACGGCCACGCCAATCGCTACAAATTCCAGATGAGGCACAAAAACAGCAGGTGCTTCAACGGATATCAAGTGCTCCTTTAAGTGGGCTCTCCTCCACATCAACTTCAACATCACAAATACTCCAGTCCTCAAAGGTGTCACCCAAATCGCACTTGCTTCCTCACAGCTCCCAAATCTCCAGCTGCCCGTCTGAGTATGAGGTAGAACAGATGGTTGAGTCTGCAGAGCTGTTTACTCATACTATAGCCTGGGAATCAGAGGTCGACTCCAGCGCTTCTGTGAATCCAGACGAGGAAATGATCTGCACTGATGCCCAGAATCTTTAGGAGTCGGATCCAGGACCAGACGCAGAAGGTTCTGACCATAATGTAGACCCTCATTCCCAAACTGTAACTCCTGTTGGTGGAGACAATGAGGAAGACGATAAGACTCAAATACCTGATTGGAGCGACAACTTTAGTTTTTTGTCAGGGCAGGAACAGGTTGGCTCTGAGGACGACGGGTGTGATAACGCACAGGGTGATGATGATGAGGTCGGAGATCCCACTTACTGTCAACCCACAGTCAGCCAAGAGATGAGGTCAGCAGAGGAGGTGGAGGAAGATGCTAGTGACGACGAGGTCAGGTTGCGCCTTCCTGGACAGAGACGTAGTACTGGAAGCACGTCAACAACTGCATCCTCAAACACAACTCTGCCTCTCACCACAAGTCGTGGTGGCTCTTCAGGTCGCATGGGTGCTAAGCCTTGCATAGCCTGGGCATTTTTTCAGATCGATAAAGATGACCCAACTCGTGTTATCTGTAACATTTGTCAGCAAAAGCTAAGTAGAGGCCAAAAAATACATAGTTTGAGTACTTCATGCATGAACCGGCACATGGACATGAAGCATAAGTTGCAGTGGGAAGCTCAGTGTGCTACAATGCGGCCTAGCCGGCCGGGCCAACCACCGTCTGCCATATCTTGTGCATCCGCGGCCTCTTCATCCTCTGTGACTGGGGGGACAGCAGTCACACCTGTTTTGGGGCGCAGACCTGCCACCTCTTTACCCGCAACAGCCAGCGTGATTGGCAGGTCATCATTTTCTTTGGAGGTGGTAACACCAGCTGGTGTTGAGCGCTGTCCGACATCGATAGCACCACCTTTGGATCAAGGCAACCTAACATGTCCGCCTGCATCTTCCTCACAGACCGGCAGTTTGACGGGGACACCCTTATCAACCCCGTCTAAGCACAATAGCCAGCCCTCGGTCCCTCAGATGTGGACAAGTAAAAGACCATTTCCTCCTAGCCATGAGAAAGCTAAGAGGTTGAATTTCACCATCTGCAAGCTCTTGGCTACAGAAATGCTGCCTTTCCGCCTGGTGGACACAGAGGATTTTCGAGACCTTATGTCCGTCGCAGTGCCCCAGTACCAGATGCCCAGTCGGCACTACTTCTCAAAGAAAGGTGTGCCTGCGCTCCACCAGCATGTCGCACACAACATCACCGCTTCTTTGAGAAACTCTGTGTGTGACAGGGTGCATTTCACCACAGACACTTGGACGAGAAGGCATGGACAGGGGCGTTACATGTCGCTGACTGGGCACTGGGTAACTATGGTGACAGCAGGACAAGGGGCTGCTGTCCAAGTCTTGCCGTCCCCACGAGTTGTGCGTCAATCCTCTTTATGTCAAAGTTCCTCCACTGCTTCTGCCTCCTCAACCTCCTCTCGGTCTTCCACCTGCACCCAAAGCCTGTCTGGTCATGCCACAAGCTTTCTAACTGCACAGAAGGGATCCTGCACACCTCCTTACTATGCTGGCAGTAGGGCTCAACGTCATCAGGCGGTTTTTACATTGAAATGTCTGGGAAATGTGAGTCACACAGCTGAGGAGTTGTGGTCAGCTCTGGAGAACCAATTTCATGAATGGTTGTCTCCACTGGACCTGAAACCAGGGAAGGCCGTGTGCGACAATGCTGCAAACCTGGGTGCGGCCCTTCGCCGGGGCAATGTCACACACGTGCCTTGTATGGCTCACGTGTTGAACCTGGTTGTCCAGCAATTTTTAGCCCACTATCCCAGACTAGATGGCCTTCTGCAGAGGGCACGGTCGCTGTGTGCTCACTTCCGCCGTTCGCATCCCGCAGCTCAGCGACTTACATCTCTACAGAAGTCGTTGGGCCTGCCACTTCACCGGCTAAAATGCGATGTGCCTACCCGGTGGAATTCAACTCTGCACATGTTGCAGCGACTGTGGCAGCACCGACAAGCCCTGGTGCAATACGTTCTGACGTATAGCCTGGGCCAACGAGATTCAGAGGTGGGGCAAATCACGCTGGAGGAGTGGTCTCAGATCAGGGACCTATGCACCCTTCTGCACAGTTTTGAAATGGCGACGAAGATGTTTAGTGCTGACGATGCCATTATCAGCATGACTATTCCGGTGATTTACATGCTGGAGCACATGTTAAACAGAATTCGGAGTCAGGTGGTGGCACAAGAGGAGGTGGAGGAAGTAGAGGAGGAGGAGTTGTATGCGGAAGGGCTAACATCTGCAAGGTCCAGAAGGTCGGCAGCACCAATGCGGCAGGCATGTGAGGGTGGGGGAGATGGTTTTACCAGGGCGCATGGTAGCAGCCAAACTAGTGAGGAAGGTGCAGGAGCCCAGGAAGAAGTGGAGGACGAACTGATGGAAGACTCATCAGATGAGGGAGACCTTGATCACATTTCTGTTGTGCGAGGTTGGGGGGAGAGGACAGAGGAAGGAAGCATGATTGTTACCTCGCCACCAACACAACAGGGACTTGGTGCTCCTGGATGCGCAACACACATGAGTGCCTTCTTGCTGCACTACCTGCAACATGACCCTCGAATTGTGAGAATTAGAAATAATCCTGACTACTGGGTTGCCACACTGTTAGATCCCCGGTACAAAAGTAAATTTGCAGAAATTATTCCTGCCATAGAAAGGGATGCACGCATGCAGGAGTATCAGCAGAGACTGTTGCAGAATCTTACATGTGCTTTTCCACAAAATACCAGTGGTGCACGTAGTGAATCTCACAGTTCCAACTTGCCAACCGTGGGACCGTCAAGTGTTCAGCACTCAAACCGTAACAGAACCACAGTATCTGCTGGTAACATCAATTTTGCGGAATCATTTCACCACTTTTTTTAGCCCATCCTTTGCAAGGCCACAGGAGACAAGAAGTCTGACACATAGTCAACGCCTAGAGACGATGGTACAGGAGTATCTCCAAGTAAACATTGAAGCCACGACTGTGTCACTGGACCCTTGCTCTTTTTGGGCTTCCAATCTGGATAAATGGCCGGAGCTAGCCACTTACGCCTTGGAGATCTTGTCATGCCCCGCAGCCAGCGTTCTGTCTGAACGTGTGTTCAGCGCTGCTGGTGGTGTGCTGACAGATAAGCGCACGCGGCTCTCCACTGATAATGTAGACAGACTCACGTTCATAAAGATGAACAAATCATGGATCCGAAACGACTTTTCTACCCCTGTGTCATCCTGGGGAGAGTAAAAGCTTGATGATTGGTTAAAATCACCCTACCAAACGTTTTAAGCTTTCAAATTACTAATCATGTTTATCTGTATCTTGACTGGAAAATAATTTGGGCTTTGTAGCAGTGTGCAGCACTGATCCTATTAGCCCATCTATACTAAGCTCCACCAGATTTAAAATTAAAAATAATTTTTAGCTGCATCTAGCCCGGAAAATAATTTTGGGGCTCCGAGATGCGCAAGACACATAAGTGCCTTCTTGCTGCACTACCTGCAGCATGACCCTCATATTGTCAGAATTCGAAGTAATCATGACTACTGGGTTGCCACACTCTTAGATCCCCCAAACTTTTCGATCAACCTTTTCATTTTAATAAAGACCAAAAAAATGGTCATTTTTGAAATTATAAGCATTAGCAGGTTGTTAGAAACTGAAATCAAACAGTTTTCAACTCAAAACTTTATTCTAGGTGATGTTACATTTTCACATAGGACCCCTTGTTCGAAAGGAGCTTCTGAACTCTCTCGTCCATTGAATTTGTCAGGTTTTGGATGGTTTCTGCTTCAATTGTTTTGCATGAGGACAGAATACCCTCCCAGAGCTGTTGCTTAGATGTGAACTGCCTCCCGCCATCATAGACACTCCTTTTAATGATGCTCCAAAGGTTCTGAATGGGGTAGAGGTCAGGGGAGCATGGGGGTCACACCATAAGTTTGTCCCCTTTTATGCCCATATCAGCCAGAGATGCAGATGTTTTATGTGCAGCATGAGATGGTGCATTATCATGCAGAAAAATGATCTTGCTGTGAAATACACGGTTCTTCTTCTTGAACCATGGCAGGAAGTGCTGTTTGAGAAAATCCACATACATTATGGAGTTCATCTTTAGCGCCTTCAGGGATCCTAAAGGGGCCGACAATCTCTCTCCCCATGATTCCAGCCCAAAACATTACTCCACCTCCTCCTTGTTGGCGCTGTAGCCGTGTTTGCGTGGGGTGTCCATCAACCAGCCATCCTCCACTCCATCCATCTGGACCATCGAGCGCTGCACGGCACTCATCCGTGAACAAAACAGTTTTGAAATCAGTCTTCATGTAATGTTTGGCCCACTGGAGCCGTTTCTGCTTGTGTGAAGTGGATAGAGGAGGTCGACAGGATGGCGTATGCACAGCTGCAAACCTCTGAAGGACCCTGCATCTTGTTGTTCGGGGGACGTTGGAGGCACAAGCAGCTTCAAAAACTTGTCTGCTGCTATGACAAGGCTTTTTTGCCGCTGCTCTTTCAACCTGACGTAATTGCCTGTAGGAAAGAGTCCTCAATTTGCCCTTATCAGCACGCACACGTGTGTACTGTGAATCAGCTACATACTTCTTGATTGCCAAGACACTTCATCCTGATCATCGCACAATGTTGATTGTAGTCATGCCTTGACCTAAACACTCCACAATTTGTTGCTTCTCAGCAGCCGACACATCCTTTTTCTTTCCCATTTTGGCAGAAAATGTAGGCTGCTGAATAATGTGAGAGAGCCTTCTTAAGTAGTCTTGCCTTTCATTGGACACACCTGCCAAACTAATTAGCACTGGTGTCTGCAATTGCTTACAGTGATATAAAGAGCCCTGACACACATCACCATCAATGAGTTTAACTGACAAACAAACAAATTCTTCCCTTATCACTCCTAAACACTTTTTGCATAATAATTTGGAACACAGTGTACATGTGCTTTTCCACAAAACACCAGTGGTTCACGTAGTGAATCTTACAGTTTTAACTTGCCAACCGTGGTCTGTATGGAGTTGTTCAATAAAGGGCCCAAAATTAAGATAACATAGATGGGAGAGGTCTCTATGAATAGGAATTCCTAAGTATTTGATACCCTGTGAGGGCCAGGCAAAGGGAAAGTTGGACTGGATGGAATCCTATATGGATTTGGGGAGGGAGACATCGAGGGCCTCAGACTTCGCTGCATTGATTTTAAAATTTTACCATGTAACAAAGTGATCTATTTCAGCCATAACAGCAGGGATGGATATATGTGATTGAGTGATATATACTAGGACATCATCAGCAAATAGAGAGCACTTGTACTCGGTGCCTCCCACCTCAATCCACCTAATATTGGGGTTATGGCGAATTGATGAGAGCAGGTGCTCCGTCACTAGGATGTATAAGAGAGGGGACAGAGGACATCCCTGCCTTGTCCCATTGGTGATTGTGAAAGGTGATGAAAATGTTCTGACGCACCCCCTGGGCCTTGGGACACCCGGAGCCGGACCCTTTTTGGTGGATGCTGGTGGTTGTAGTCTTCGTGGCGGCGACCCGGTTCCGTGGCTCAGGGCGGTCAAACCAGTGGCGGAACTATTTATGTGGTTTTGATGTTTAAATGTCCGACTACGCCACCCGTGGATTGCGGTCAGAGTGAACCGCCGCTACAGGGCAGACCGCTGAGGCTGGTGTTGTGGGTGCAGCAGAGCGTAGCATAACTCCCCACGGGAGGAGTATAGCCTCAGGGCAGTGTATGCGGAGGATGGGGGTGATGGTGCAGGGCAGCAGCAGTAACGACACGGAGTCAGTGATGCAGTCCAGGGCCTTTACTCACAGTTCTTATTATCCAGACCACGTCTGCAGGTAACGGCTGCCCACGTCGTACTGTGCTCACCAGGTGAGGGGCTCAGACAACTCCCAGATAACGTTGGAGCACTTCACAGGACCCCCTTTGTGTGTCCTTTGTCTGGCCTTTTCTTACCAACACTTCTGTCCGGCTGCCTCGGGCCTCCTCTTGGTAAACTTGGCACCAGTTTCCCTGACCCTATGTGGTGCCTTCCTAGCGGGTGTAGCGAGGGGCTGCGCCACATAAAATGTCAGAGCCTCCGGTTTCTAGCTGAGGGTCGTTTTCTGCCTCCACTAGTTCGGGGACCGGTCTCCCCCTTTGGCCTGACCCCTCCACGCAGGTGGATTTGGGCGTGCGGTGGCGACTCGCCCGTCCGCACCCCTGGGATCCCTTCATTCCTCGTTCCTGGAGCCTTCTCCGCTCCTCTTCCAGGCCTGGGCCTCTGTTACTAGGCCCGCCTCCGGAGCAGAGCTCATGCAGAGCCCCTGCTCCCTGCCACTTCTGCTCAGACTTCTCTGCACTGAACTAAGATGGTGCCCACCTTTTATACTCCCTTCTCAATGCACCCAGGAACTGCTTCCTCCCTGCTCCTGCACTACAGGGTTCCCCTTCCTCAGTGTTCCCTCCCCCCACTCCAGCCAGGGACAGGGACTGTCGTGCCCATCTCAGGGGCATATTGGTCGCCCTGCCCCACGGCAATGTGGTGTAATGCATGCAGGTGTCGGGTCCTGATCCACACTCCATCCTTACCTGAGAGTGAGATATCACACCTCTGGGTGAGGTGCAATACGTCTGTAGCAACCGAGCCCTCAGGGTGCTACAGTTCCATTTATTTTCAGCCTAGGTGACGTATTGCGATACAGGGCCGTGATTTTGGCTATAAAAGGGTCCCCTAGACCCCTACCCCAAGCTTTTTAAGAGAATCATATATGGCGTGCCAGGAGACTCTATGGAATGCTTTCTCAGCATCCAACGAGAGTATCTAATTACAAATTTTTAACTGCATCTAGCCCAGGAAATACTTTGTGCCTAGTAGCAGTGTCTGCTAGTCAGCGGATTATCCCGGCTGTTAAGCAAGCTACACCACCTGTAGTTTAGACACTTAATTTTTTCAAAGGAAATGCTTCGGGACCACGGGATACTCAGTGAAGAGCATCAGGAGGCACCCCAAGGCATAGGGGCTGGGACTGGCAGTAGGATGCCTTGCGGTGGACAGCCGAGCTCGATCCTTATAAAAGCTTTTTAACTGCAGCAGCTTTAGTGGACGCTACTGGAGCTGGAATTACGCGGCTGCTGGCATGAGACTTGCCCTCCAATAGATCCTTGTAAATGGATTTAAAGTGTATTCATTCAAATTAGAGAGACAATTTAAATTAAAAAGCTTAGAGCTGCCTCCACCACAGGGGGGCTCGCTCGACCCACCAGCGGACAGGCACCAGTATTGGGAGAGGGGGGCTGGCCATCAGGGTTCACCGCGGCTCTGGCACAAACCCGGCGACACGGAGGTGGCACGGGCAGGAGCGGACTGGCCGTGTCGGCTTCTCACTTTTTGGATTTTAGAAGGGCATGACATGCCTATATCTGTGTCTCCCCCTCCTTTTACTCCTCCACCTCTTTTATTTTCGCATGACTATATGTACTTGTCACTTTTCCATGTGTTAGTTGTGTCTTCTGAGCAGTTTGTCAGCTTTTGGACACCTTTGAAGGTGTTTTCTATGTGTTTCTATGTGTTTTTGTTTGCCTGCCATTGGTTTTAACGGTGTTCGAAGGTGTTCGACGAACAGTTTGGCGAACACACGGGTGTTCGACGAACCGAACCGAACTCGAACACTACGGGGGTGGCTCAACACTACACCTTACCTTTCAGACTCTAACAAAACTGGGTTTAAGGGTGGCGATTTATTGCAAATTAGCATAACATGTAGAAAGTGAATGTAGCAAAATTTACAAGTGAAGTGCGTCTTTCGGCCCTGTTGTAATTACTTACAGACTGAAATCTATGCTTTGCCTTCAGAGCAATTGATACACAACAACCTTCTAATAATGTCAAAGCCACACATTACACAGATGTGACCGCTCTGCCGTTGCCCTCTTTGATATAAAACAGAAAACCTTACTAAAGGAGACTCACGGCTGTGCCAATACAACTTTTAGTGAAGTAGTGCAACAGAACATTTCATCAAGTTTTCCCCAGATATATCTTTATAAAAAAATTACTTAATTCAGAGTACAGGGGATACATTACTGATTGCTGAGGGTCCAACAGCGATGCCAAAAACAAGGCTCTGGACCATGCCCTGCGAAGCCCACTCTGGAATAGAGCAGAGCTGCACATGCTAGACCTTCGCTTTGTTCAATGTCTAAGACTGTCAGAAATAGCTGCGCGCTGTACTCCGCTTTCTCCAGCAGTCCCATAGCTGATGAATGAAGCAGAGGTGTATGTGCAGCTCCGTTCCATTCAAATTGGGGCTCTGCAGAGCCGAGCGTCACTGAGGGTGCCAGCGGTCGAACCCCTAGCGATCCATAACATTTCGCCTATCCAACTGATAGGCGATAGGACCAGCCTTGTGATGCTTTTTAGGAAGTAACAAGAATAGTGCTATGACCGGCACTACCGCTTCATTAGTTTCTGTTAATTATGCCAAACGCCCAAAAAAGTACCCCGATTCCTTTCCTTGTGGCTGATCACAGCCACATGAAACTGGTACTACAATTATAGAACCAATGCAAATCCCTCTGTATTTAAGCAGCCAGAAATTACTACCAATCTCAGCACTTTCAGCAACCAAGACAGTGGCACATGGTAATGTGTGCCCAAATCTATTCAATGGGACGGACAACAATCTCCAGAAAATGTGTCTATATGCTCTAAAGTAGAAAAAACACCTAGGCAGTAGTATGATAACAGTCATATCTTTGGGATCATAAGGTGGTTTATTGGAAAATAAAAGCAACCCAACTGCCGACTAAGGCTATGTTCACACATTGCGTTTTTTCAGCCTTTCTTCTGCAGCAAAACCTGAAGGCTTGTTCAGGATTTTGTTTGTTTTTTGGTGCATTTTTCAGGATCCCAAAATTCAGCTTTGCTTCCACCACAGAAGCATGAACACAGGTCACCAATGCAAGACATATGTGAAACCATATTAACCCCTTAACAACATTTGACGTACTAATACACGTCTGTGCCCTGGGACTTAAGAGCCAGACCCGTATTAGTATGTCATGGCGATCGCGCGCGCACACAGGCTGTGCGGGCGCGATCGCCGCCGGGTGTCAGCTGATTGTCACAGCTGACACCCGGTACTATGTGCAGGGAGCGGTCCTGCACCGCTCCCAGCACATTAACCCCCGCGATGCTGTGATCAAAGTCGATCGCAGCATTGCGGTGGCAAGGGGAGGTGATCGCAGATACTCACCTCCTCTTCCGGCTTCCAGCGCTGACTGCCGTGGCTTCCAGGATGTTGCCATGACGACCCGATGTCGTCATGACAACATCCGGGTCACCAGACAGCAGGAAGATTTTTTGGACATGCGCAGTGCATCTCCAAACAATCTTCTCCCTGTTCAGATCTGACAGCCTGCTTGGCACAGGGATGGTGCTGCATTCCTGTGCCATGCAGGCGATCAGAGAAAAAAAAGTGAAAGTCCCACAGTGGGACAAAGTAATAAAGTATTAAAACTATCAGAAAGTGAAAAAAAAAAAAATTGTAAAAATATAAAAAAAATAATCCACCAAAAATAAAAATATAATGTTAACCTAGTTAACCCCTTCAGTGAACACGGTAAAAAAAAAAAAACGAAGCAAAAAACAATGCTTTATCACCATACTGCCAAACAAAAAATGGAATAATACGCGATCAAAAAGACGAATATAAATAAAAATGGTACCGCTGAAAACGTCATCTCGTCCCGCAAAAAACAAGCCGCCATACAGCTCAATCAGCCGAAAAATAAAAAAGTTATAGCTCTCAGAATAAAGCCATGCTAAAAAATAATTTTTTCTATAAAATAGCTTTTATTATGTAAAAGTGCAAAACATAGAAATACAATATAAATGTGGTACCGCTGTAAACTACTGACCCGAAGAATAAAGCTGCCTTATCAATTTTACCACACGCGGAACAGAATAATAATAAAAAAAAAAACAATTCCTGAATTGTTGGTTTTTGTTCATTCTGCCTCCCAAAAATCGGAATAGAAAGCGATCAAAAAATGTCACGTGCCTGAAAATGTCACCAATAACAACGTCAACTCATTCCGCAAAAAACAAGCCGTCAAATGACTGTCTGCCAAAATATGGAAAAATTATAGCTCTCAAAATATGGTGATGCAAAAACTAGATTTTACAAAAAATGCGTCAGTGTGTGACAGCTGTCAGTCATAAAAACCCCATATGATTCTGGTATCGCTGTAATCACACCGACCCGAAGAATAAGGTCGTCTAATCACTTATACCGCATGAGGAACGGTGTAAAAAATAAACTCTCAGGTTAAGGATGTGCTAGGGTTAGGGTTGTGCTACGGTTAGGGCTGGGTTTGGGATTTTTTTCAAAAGTAAGAAAAAAAGATGACGATATGGCGACTAGTGTGGAGCGCAAGTGCTCGCTGCTTGAGTTTGCATCGGGTGCTCGGGTATGCATTGAGTATCGTGGGTATTTGAGTGACATGCTCGAGTCTCCGCCCCATATGCTTCACGGCCCAAAAAACTTTGCGGGATTGCCTGCCATGCATGAGCGATCCCCGCATGTTTTTTTTTGGGTGTCTAATAACCGTGAAACATCCAGGCGGGGACTCGAGCATGTCACTCGAGCACACGCTGTACATGGTGCATACCCGAGTACCCGATGCAAACTCAAGTAGCGAGCACTTGCGCTCAAGACTAATGACAACTTATTCAATATGATGACCTAATGTTATCAAATTCTGTGTCGTACCTCTGGGTTCAAAATGCTCACTATACATCTTAATAAAATCCTTGAGGGGTATAGTTTCCAAAATGGGGTCACTTGTGGGGGAGCTCCACTGTTTAGGCACATCAGGGGCTCTCCAAACGCGACATGGTGTCCGCTAACAAATTGAATGGAAAATCGGCTCAAATTGTTAGGGGACACCATGTTAGCGTTTGGAGAGCCCCTGTGTGCCCAAACATTGGAGCTCCCCCACAAGTGACCCCATTTTGGAAACTAGACCCCCCAAGGCAACTATCTAGATGCATAGTGAGCACTTGGAACCCCTAGGTGCTTCACCAATTGATTCATAAAAATGAAAAAGTTTTTTTTTTTCACTTTTTCATTTTTAAGAATCAATTGGTGAAGCACCTGGGGGTTCCAAGTGCTCACTATGCATCTAGATAGGTGCCTTGGGGGGGTCTAGTTTCCAAAATGGGGTCACTTGTTGGGGAGCTCCAATGTATGGGCACACAGGGGCTCTCCAAACGCAACATGGCGTCCGCTAATTATTCAAGCAAATTTTACAATCAAAAAGTCAAATGGCGCTCCTTCCATTCCGAGCCCTGCCGTGCGCCCAAACAGTGTTTTTTCCCCACATATGGGGTATCTGCGTGCCCAGGGGAAATTGCACAACAGATTTTGGGGTCCATTTTTTCTTGTTACCCCTGTGAAATTAAAAAAAATTGGGTCTAAAGTAACATTTTTGTGAAAAAGTTAAATGTTCATTTTTTTCTTCCACATTCCAAAAATTCCTGTGAAGCGCCTGAAGGGTTAATAAACTTATTGAATGTGGTTTTGAGCACCTTGAGGGGTGCAGTTTTTAGAATGGTGTCACTTTTGGGTATTTTCTGTCATAAAGACCTCTCAAAGTGACTTCAAATGTGATGTGGTCCCTAAAAAAATGGTTCTGTAAATTTTGTTGGAAAAATGAGAAATCGCTGGTCAACTTTTAACCCTTATAGCTCCCTAACAAAAAAAAAATTTTGGTTCCAAAATTGTGCTGATGTAAAGTAGACATGTGGGAAATGTTATTTATTAACTCTTTTGTGTGACATATCTCTCTGATTTAAGGGCATGAAAATTCAAATTTTGAAAATTGCAAAATTTTGGCCAAATTTCCATTTTTTCACAAATAAACGCAAGCGATATCGAAGAAATTTTACCACAATCATGAAGTACAATATGTCACGAAAAAACAATCTCAGAATCAGGGGGATCCGTTGAAGCGTTCCAGAGTAATTACCTCATAAAGTGACAGTGGTCAGAATTGTAAAAATTGGCTTGGTCATTAAAGTGCAAACCACCCTCGGGGGTTAAGGGGTTAACCAGAAATACACATGTAACAGTGGGGGGAGGTGAATTGTTCAGGAATAGTTTACCTAAGACACTGGCAGTGCATTGCTTTTGTATGACACTATTTTCACATTTTGGTCTGCCATTGAATTGCTCAGGAATTTCACACTTCACTGGACCACAGGTATTGTTCAATCTCACCCAATGTTTTCAGTGTACACATCACTAATTTAAATAACCCCTTAGTGACCAGACCAATTTTTTTAAATCTGACCTGTGTCACTTTATGTAGTAATAACTCTGGAATGCTTCAACATATCACATTGATTGAGATTTTTTTTTTTTTGCAACACGGGATACTTTATAATAATGGTAAATTTAGGTTGATATTTTTATAAATAAAAGCAAACATGTCAGAAATTTGACAAAATGTTTTAAAAATTTACATTTTCAAACTTTGAATGACTATCCCTTTCATCTCAATAGTAACACCACACAAAAACGTTTAAAAATGTAGCAGTAATTTTTCATTTTTTCAAGGAAATTTACAAAACTTATTTTTAGAGGGACCAGTTCAGTTTTGAAGTGACTTTGGGGGTCCTATATGTTGGAAACCACCCAAAAGTCATACCATCAAACTGCACCCCTCAACGTATTTAAAATTGCTTTCAGGTAGTCCATTAACTCTTCTGGTTCTTTTCAGGAAGTAATGGAAAGTGGCATGACCAGAAAGAAAAAGTTTATTTTTACCACCTGAGGCTGTGTGCCCACAATGTGTTTTTTTTAAGCGTTTCTGCAGCGGCAATTCTGCTGCAGAAACGCTTAAAAAAAAAAATGGTAGAAGGTCTGCCATATTCCCCAATGATAATCCGCACGTGCTGTGCACATGCTGCGGAAATTTCCGCTGCGGATTATCATTGCGGAAAAAAAAGCAGAATTACCAATTATTCTGCGGAAGCGTTGTGTTTTCGCCGCCATTGACTTGCATTAGAACGCATGGATTACGCATCACTGTATCTGTACATGCAGATTACATGCGTTTCAATGTGCGGATGGTACCCGAGTATGGAGAAGAAGAGACTCTCCTCCGGACCCGGGTACCATAGAACCTGTAAAAAAAAAGAATAAAATAAAAAATAAATATTAGACTTACCTAATGATGGCCCCCGGTGTGCTTGTCTTCCCTGGCCGGCAGATCGTGGTGGACTGAAGGACCTGCGCTGTCATTTAGTCATGTGACGGGTCATGCGACGCCGACGTCTGCAGGTTCTTCAGTGTACCACGAGCTGCCGGTAAGCCGAGATTCACTGAATAAACACACCGGGGGCCATCAGAAGGTAATGATATTTATTTTTTACCATTCTTTACGGTCACACTATATAAATCCATGCTATTTGCATGGATTTATATAGTGTGACCAAATTGTCAAGCACTTTCCAAGTGATGCTAAAATCGCTTGGAAAGCGCTTGACAACCCGCATGCGGAAATGCAAGTGAAGAACGCTTCACATCCGCATGTCCCTGGCAGGAAAAACGCATGTGCAATCCACATGTACAACCCGCATGCGTCTTTTCTGCCAGGGAGATGCAGAAACGCTCCGGAAACATCCGGAGCATTTCTGCATCGTGGGCACATAGCCTTAGGCTATGAGCCCACGATGCAGAAATGAAGCAGAAAATTTCTGCAGCATTTCTGCATCTCCCTGGCAGAAAAAACGCATGCAGATTGTGCATGCGTTTTTCCTGCAGAATACATGCGGATTCACATGCGTATCCACATGCGTTAACGCATGTGTTTCCGCATGCGGACTGACAAGCACTTTCCAGGCGATAGCATCACTTGGAAAGTGCTTGACAACTAGGTCACACTGTATAAATTCATGCAACCGGCATGCATTTATACAGTGTGACCGTAAAAATAAAAAAATAAAGCTATACTTACCTCCGATGCCGCCGCGTGAGCTGTCGCGCTCCTTCCTGGCTTGCCGGCATCTTGCGAGACAGCCTGCGGTCACATGACCGCGACGTCATCTCAGGTCCTGGAAGGAGAAGCGCTGCAGGGGCTGCCGGACAGGTGAATATAAACTTTATTTATTATTTTATTCTTTTTTTTACAGGTACAATGGTACCCAGGTCTGGATGAGAGTCTCCTCTCCTCCAGAACTGGGTGCCATCGGCACATAGAGACGCATATTATCCGCTTGTACAAATGTACAGACACGGATTCTATGCGTCTCAATGCAAGTCAATGGCGGCGCTTCCGCAAAATTAATGAACATGCTGCGGATTTATGAGCACTGCAGAAACGCTGCGGAAAAATCCATAGCATGTGCATTGACATTGCAGAATGCCATTGGGGACCATGGGGTGCGGATTACCATGCGTTTTTGATGCGTTTCCGCTGCGGAAACGCATGAAAAACGCATCGTGTGCACGCAGCCTAAATGTTCATAACTTCTGAATAGGCCGCTATAACCGGCAGACTAAGGCTGTTATTTGGCCATGAACTGCCAAGGCAGACATCAGTACCACACAATCAAGATCTCAGGGTGCAGATGAGGTTAAAGAGGGAGCCACTACACTCTGTTAACCATTTAGATTCTGTAGTCACTACTGACAGCAGAATCTAAGGGGTTAAACGTCCATGGTCGGTGCCAACACTGATCATGGCTGATGCAGCAAGTTGTCAGCTATAGTGTACAGGTGACAGTTACAGGATTGTCATGATCAGTATGCTCAAGAGACAAATAAACACTGACAAAACCGCAGTAAAAAAATTGCAGCAAAACCTGCTTTTTTTACATTTCTTCTTCAATGCCAAGAGAGCAGGTTTTGTCTGCGTAAAAAAACGCAATGCGTGAACATGGCCTTATTGTTCTTTATCTATGCCTTACACAACAGATTATGATACACAATACCATTAACAGTCTGGCAAATCCTTACTATAAAAGTAAAATTATACTGGAAAGCTCACTGGCAAAGATTTTTCCTTTATGCAGACTACTGCTAGCATCACAGCTGACACTAGTGACTGGCTGCAGCGGCCAGTCTGACGTATGGAAAGACATTGCAGCAGCGAAGTAGGGAAAGGTCAGGGGCCAGAGGATCACTGGTGCAGAGGTGTGGAGCTTACACAAAAATGCAGGTCACATTTCCATTTAATCACATTTCCTGTTTAGTATTTTCTTATAATCCCAGGAACCTTTTAGTTGACACCTTTATGGCACAACAGCAGAATTTTACCCTCATGTCCCCTCAGGTATTTTGGCAATGCATTCATTGCAACTCCCAATGCAATGCCAGCTTTTGCATAACTACATGGTACAAAACAGGCAATACCAAAAATGCAGTCTGAAACCTTATCGGATATATGGCAATCTCAATTAAAGTTCATCATTTCCGGGAAGTGCATCCACGAGCAGAAGCTGAGATGCAGCCGCAAGACCAGAGCTGCTGTTTTATACGACTGTATTCGGCCAATGCCACAGGTGAGGTCGTGTTCCCTGCAGCCACTTCCACAAATACACAGACAGACAAAACACTGGTGTAATAACCATATCCAAACCATCAATGACACTGTCTTATCCACAGCCCATTACTTTCATATCACAGCAATGTCTACATATAGTTCTACATTTTCCCTTGCTGATCACCTGCACATAGTTATAACCTCTATGGCCAGAGGGCTAAAGGCTTTTTTTTAGGGTTGTCCCATACTAGACACATTTAGGTTCCGCTCTGTCTGGACATGACAAGGTAATTTGTCCCAAGTGAAGACCTTTTGGGTAAGTTTCCAAAAGCGCTGTTTAGAATAATCTGGCATGGAAGCTGGATCCAATATAGATGTATTCAAGGGTATTGGCAGCCTCCTCAAGGAATCACAGCACTCTCACCCGTCCAACCAGTAGCTTGCTCCAATGGGCTGCCAAGAACCCTAAAACAGATGCCTGCAGATGTGTGCCTCTTACTTTTGGAGGAGACACTAGTTTGGCCGACATACTGAGACACGCCTTAGAGCTGGTTAAAGCACTAATCAGGCAGCTGCCGCTTAGAGGGGTCACTGGAGACAGGTTTCTTATTTCTGGAATAAATAGGTAGGGATACCCTTTATGCCCCCAGGGAGAATTGTTTGTAACACTTCATTTAAAAAACAGTACCCCCACTAGGGTAAGTGCCAAAATACAACATGCACTAACAGCTGTGTGGGAAAATGCCAATATATAGCATTATACAGACTAATAAAAAGTCTTAGAATTAACACTATAAAAAAATATATGTATCTATGCTGTCAGTCAAGTCCCAGGCAAAATGGGCCCCACACATCTTCTAGATCTGAACAGTTCAAAGTATGATCACATTGACTTTCTAATCCCCTACACACGACAAGTGGAAAAGGCTCAGCTATGCCCAAGTCTCAAACAAGCAGAAAAGCATTCAGGACCCCATCCTCCACTGTAGAAAACAGTTTGCAAGACTTTTACACTCTGGCCCCAATTAGTCAATGCTTTCATGCCAGAATTCTGGCGTAAAAGCTTTGAAAAGTTGCAAAATTTAGGCGCAAATTGGAGTGGAGACAAAATTTTGCAACTTTTGGAGTTTTCATACCAGTTTTTCCCAGCTCCAACACAATGGGCTGAACTCGTCTAATTCATGATGAGCTATGGTGTTATCTACACCAGAAATCTCACTTCAGTCCCTGTCTTTACAGTTATTCAATACTTTCTTATATATATTAAAAAAAAAAAAAAAAATCAACTAGACACAGCACACACTTAAGAAATCACAAGCAAGCATGAGCCATGGTAAAGTGCAATCTAGCTGCAATCACTATAAAACGAGCCATTACAGTTCCTAGCACAAATGCTGTTGGCTTATGGTCGGCTTATGTTTGTAACACTGTATTACAAGACTTAATGTGTAACTAAACTTGGCTGAGATTCGGTCCCTCGATCACAGATAAGCTCAGTAGATAGTTTCTAAATTTGGACACCACTGTGCACAAGCTTGTGCCAGGGCCGAGCAATCAACGGTGGTCTCAAAATCCAGACCCTGACCGATCCATAGGGCTTTTTAAATTAGAACTATTGCTTTATAAAACTTCTGAGCGCCATCATATTGGCCAGTAGAGTATATCAGAGTTAGATCACTTTAGATTTCCCTTAGCAGCTTCTGCGTGCTGGAGAGGGATTTCTCTTTGTTTGATGATTATGTCACAAGTTTCCATTGCTGGGACTGGTCAAAGCCAAAACGGGAAAAACGCTCTCTGTCAATCACTTATGTCACCTCATTTTATTTGTTGGTGGGGTCTCAGAAATCAGACCTTCACTAATTAAAACTTATGACATGTCAAAGGTTTATAAAACAATAGGTCCCTTTTTATGTTTAACTCAATAATACGTAACCAAAAACGAAGATCACACAAGTTCTGACCATCAATAACATATCCATGTAACCACACATGGGCTAAAAATCTTCATCAAGGAATATCCTGAATATATTAGGACATTAAGGCTCTGCTCATGTGTTGTGTTTTTTCCAAAATTGCGTAAAAAAAAAATAGAATTAGACTTCCCGGTAATTCGGTTTCTAATAAGCCACCACGACAGCACACAGGAGGATGTAACCCCACCCTAATAGGGACAGGAAATAGGAAGAGGTTTAAATAGCCCCTCCCACATCCTCCCTCCAGTGTTATTACAAAGGACCACAAGAGTATAGATGCTGCAAATTCATTTTTTTTCTATTGATCAAGCGGTCGTAGAAACAATAAGCGAGGGGGAGGGAATTGCCTGTGCTGTCCTGGTGGGTTATTAGAAACCGAATTACCGGTAAGTCTAATTCTATTTTCTCCAATAACCCCCCACGACAGCACACAGGAGGTATACCAAAGATATACTAGGGAGGAACAATAGCCTGAAGGACCTTCCTTCCGAAGGCTAAATCTCCAACAGACATTAGGTCTAGTCTGTAGTGTTTGGAGAAGGTATGAATTGAGGACCATGTGGCAGCTCTGCAAATCTGTTCGATGGATGCGCTGGCTTTTTCAGCCCAGGAGACAGATATCGCCCTTGTAGAATGGGCCTTGAGCTTTGCAGGAGGAGGTAGATCCTGGATCTGGTAAGCCTCCGTAATCGCCCTCTTAATCCAGTTGGCTATTGTGGATTTTGCTGCTTTCTTTCCTCGGTTTGGACCTTGTGTATGGACAAATAGGTTCTTGTCTTTGCTTCCTTCTTCTGTTTCCTGAAGATCGTGCAGTACTATTCTCTGTACATCCAGAGTGTTGAATTCCATCTCTTTTTTGTCTTTTGGGTTGTCACAAAAAGATGGAAGGATTATCTCCTGAGATCTGTGGAAATTTGAGACCACCTGAGGTAGAAATGAAGGGTCAAGTTGGAAAATCAGACGATCTTCCAGGATTCTCAGGTAGGGTTCGTTGATCGAAAGGGCCTGTAGTTCACATACTCTTCTGGCTGTAGTTATTGCCACCAGGAAAGCCGTTTTACAGGTCAGCCTGTCCAGTCTTATGGTTGATAAGGGCTCAAAGGGTGGAAGGGTTAACCATTTCAGAACAATGTTAAGGTCCCAGGGGGGAACCAGGTCTGTTACTCTAGGGTGGATGCAGGTGGCTGCTGTCAAATATTCTCACCCACTGATGTTCCGCTAGTCTTTGATCGAAGTATGTACTTAACGCCGCTACCTGGACCTTAAGAGTACTAGGTCTGAGACCTTTGTCCAGGCCTTCTTGTAAAAAGTCTAGAATCTGAGCCACATCAGCCCTAAGAGGGTCTGGGTGAGTGGGTGTACACCACCTTAAGACGGTTTTCCAGATCTTATGGTAAATGGTGTTCGTTACAGGTTTCCTGCTCTTCTGGAGAGTTTTGATGACTTTCTCTGAGAGGCCTCTTGTCTTTAATATCAGGAATTCAGAAGCCAGGCAGTTAGGTGTAGTCTCTCGGGATCCGGATAGTGAATCGGTCCCTGGAGAAAGAGATCCTTGATGGGAGGAAGGATTAGAGGGTTCTCCACACTCAGACTGGTTAACGTTCCGAACCAACTCCTTTTTGGCCAGAGAGGGGCCACTAGGATTACTCTGGTCCCTTCGGTCCTTATCTTCTGTAAGATTTTTGAAAGGATAGGTAGTGGGGGAAAGGCATGTGCTAGTTTGAACTCCCGTTTGTAAGCGAATGCGTCCACGACCAGGCAAGGGCCGTTTGGATCCAGGGAGAAATATTGAGGTACTTTCGCGTTCTGGTGTCCGGCGAAGAGATCTACCTCTGGATAGCCCCATCTCTCGACTAAAATCTGGAAGACGTCTGGGTTTAGGCTCCACTCTCCTGGATGAATCTTTGTTCTGCTTAAGAAGTCGGCCTGGATATTGACTGAACCTTTGATATGAAGAGCCGACAAGGATAGAAGATGTTCTTCAGCCCAGGAGAATATTCTTGCTGAGATTGCTTTTAAGCTTTTGTATCTTGTACCCCCTTGATGACGAAGGTGGGCTACCGTGGTGATATTGTCTGAAAATATCTGAATGTGAGATTTCTGGACCAGAGGCTCTGCTGCTCTGAGGACTTCCTCTACGGCCTTTAGTTCTCTGAAATTCGATGAGCATTGGCTCACCTTTGGTCCATACACCCTGGAATAGCTCTTGGGAGACCATGGCTCCCCATCCCTTTTCGCTGGCATCCACCTTTATGGTTACCAGCGGATTCTGGATCCATGGTACTCCTCTGTTCAGATTTTTTCCGTTCAGCCACCAGAATAGAGAGGTCCTTACTAATGGTGGTATAGGGATTCTCCTGATCAGAGACCGTGGAGATCCGTCCCAATTCGTAAGGATGTGGGTCTATATTGTTCGGGTGTGCGCCTGAGCCCAGGCCACCATCTGAATACAGGATGTCATAGACCCGAGGAGCGACATGGCGTCGCTTAATGATACTGATCATCTGCTCCTTAGGACATTGATTTTTGCTTTTATCATGACATCTGGCTGTGGGAATCCAATAGTACTCCTACAAATGTTTTTGTCATGGAGGGAACCATCTCGGATTTTTCCTGGTTCACTAACCAGCCCAGAGACGATAGGATGTGAGTGGTCAACAGTAGATGTTCTCGGAGTACTGGTACGGAGGGCCCAATTAATAACAGGTCGTCGAGGTATGGTACTATTGAAATGTTCTTACCTCGGATATAAGCCATGACTTCAGCCATGACTTTTGTAAATATTCACGGGGCTGCTGAAATTCCAAATGGGAGAACATTGAAGTGATAGTGGACTATTTGATCCCCTTGAGCCACTGTGAATCTTAGGAACCTCCTGTGAAGTGGACGTATGGGGATGTGGTAATATGCATCCTGGAGGTCAATTGTGGCTATGACATGGTCCTGTCCGATCAGAGGGACAGTCGACCTGATGGATTTCATCTTGAATCGTTGGTAGTGGATATACTGATTCAGTGGCCTTAGATTGATTATAACTCGGTGGGAGCCATTTGTTTTTTTTATTAGGAAGAGTCTGGAATAATGTCCTGTGCCTATCTCTCTTGTAGGAACCAGGGATATCACCCCTGAGGACAATAGGTCTGTAAGACCGGATATCAGGGTGGCCTGACAACTGAGAGGAGAGCAGTGCTAACCTTATCCTCTCTGGAGGACAGGAGGAGAAATTTATTTTTACTCTGGACTCGACAACCCTCAGGACCCATGGGGTATGAGCAGATTTCTTTCCACTGAGGGAGAAAATTCGAGATGCGGCCCCCGACTGTCCTGACGTCATCGTATGTTCTGACGTTGGTTTTGGGAGAGAAAAAGATTTTACCCTCCTCTACCTTTTGGGTAGCTCCATCCTCCTGTTTTGCCTTTACCCCTATATTGAGGGGTCTGCTCTTGGGAAGGACGAAAAGGCCTCTTCCTCACATTCCTAGGTTCCGGGAGGGCCTTCGTCTTGTCTGAGACCTTCTCTAGAAGATCATCTAGGGCTGGCCCGAACATGTATTTCCCCTTAAAAGGGGATGGAACACAACTTCATTTTTGATGCCACGTCGCCGTTCCAGGATTTCAACCATAGGGCCCTTCTTACAGAGTTTTGATAGCCCAGATGCTCTTGCCAACACTCTCAAGGACTCTGCAGAGGCGTCAGCTAAAAACCCCGTAGCCTTCTGTAGAAGCGGTAGGGATGCCAAGATGTCTTCTCTGGGGGAGCCTGAAACTAGGTGTTCCTCCATTTGATCTAGCCAACGAGCCATTGATTGAGCTACGCTCGTAGATACTGCGTTGGTGCTTAATAGTGTTGCCGAGGTCTCCCAGGATTTTCTGAGTAGTCCCTCCATTTTGCGTTTCAAATTGAGAGGAATCTTCAAAGGGCAGTGTGGTTTTCTTTGCTACTCGTGCAATTTGGATATCCACTCTTGGGACTTCAGACCAGCATTCTGTCGTCTCATTGTCCACAGGAAATCTATCGCTTAACTCTGTAGGGGTATTTAATCTCTTTTCTCGAGATTCCCACTCCTCTAAGACCAAGTGCCTAATACTCTGGTGTATAGGGAACACCAATTTTTTCCTGGAACGTAGCCCCCCAAACACCTGATCCTGTACTGTTTGGGGCACTTTTTCTTCCTCGACCTCCATAGTTCTCCTTACTGCCATGAGGAGTTCCTCCAAGCTATCTGATGGAAAGTAATATATCTCTCTCATTGGGAGTTATCAGGGGTCGGACTTAGTTCACCTTCCTCTGGAAGATCTTCCGAGATATACATCTCCTCTTGAGAGTCTTCCTCCCCTCCTTCTGGGGGGCTAATCTTCCTCTTTTTGGCTGCTGAGGGAGTATGTAGAACCCTGACTAGGTGAGGCGTAGGGAGAGTGACCAAGGCGAAGGAGGATTTGATCTCCTGGCGTACAATCCCCTTTATCTCCTCCATTAAGGAAGGTCGTTCCCTACAAGAGAGGGGAGAAGGGGAGGGGAGTTATAATCACTATTTCCTGCATCTGGGAGATAGACTACCAGTGCCATACTTACTGGGACCGGACCGGTGCTGGGCTCTACAGATGTAGAGCGAGAAGATCACATGGTTTTGTCCTACCTGTAGAGGTCTTCCTGTCCAGGGCTCCTTTTATGGGCGACCGGACCAGCGCCTCCCTCTGTTTAGAGGGCTCCTCCCCCGGTGTCCAGGTGAAGATTTCTGATCACCGGCAGCATTCCGCTCTTCTTCCCACATAGTTTTTTGATGCAGTTCACAGTGAAACGCAAACTGGTGGAAGTGACGTAATCATCCACCGCCCGGCGTCACTTCCGGCGCCGTGGCGTGCGCTCCACATCTGGGAACCGGCATCGCCCGCGAATCCAGAGGTGGAGAGGAGGAGGAGACGGACCAGAGAGCTCAGAGGCCTCTGGTCAGAAGATCCTGCAGACCTTGCCCGAGAGTGCGGACTGCAGGAGGGGGTCCCGAATCCGGAGGAGATGGGAGCAGCGCCCTGAGGAGGAGAGGTAAAGACCGCTCGATCCTCCGCTGCCCTGCTAGTAGCTTTCCCCCAGTGCCTGTCGCCGGCCCAGCACACCGGGGATGACCTCTTCATCCCTGATAGGGACAGGAAATAACACTGGAGGGAGGATGTGGGAGGGGCTATTTAATAGGGACAGGAAATACGAAGAGGTTTAAATAGCCCCTCTCACATCCAGTGTTATTTCCTGTCCCTATTAGGGTGGGGTTACATCCTCCTGTGTGCTGTCGTGGGGGGTTATTAGAGAAAAAAAGCTGCTTGTCTATTGCGATTGCAGCAGAAAACCACAAAGGGTGAACGCAGTCTTAGAGGATCCTCCTAAACCTGCTTACAAACCATCCTAAGCTCACTACAAAAGATTAAATTAACTGTACTTTTAACAATAACAACCCTATTTAGCTTGACAATGACAGATCACTTGAGTAAGAGCGAATCGTTAGTTCTTTTACCTAGTGTGCTTACACTATGCAATGCAGAATGAACAAACAGGTTATGCAAAGGGTCTAAAATGAGTATTATACAAACCCCTACAATACACACACGTCGCCATTCATCCCTGGAGTGGTATTCCCACATAATCAAAGAGAATAAACAAGGCAATGGACCACGTACCAAAGTGTGCTGAACCACTGCTACTTTTACTTGATGTCGAGGTACTGCAAGTCTGGGTCCCAGGTTGTGCTGTGCCTGTTCGTGTTATACCCTTGTGAAACGTTCTACAGGAAATGTCAACAATGTCACTGTCATGTAGGGATGTTGTCCGAGGCCTAAAATGGCGCCACCTACGTGATTTTATATTGACTAATATCTGGCTGAGGTCTTTAGAGAAACATTTATCCGAGGTATTCGTTTCTGAGGTATTGGCAAATAAGTTGATTGAAGTGTGTTCTGGAGAGGAAAGCATGTCAACATCCAATTGACGAAAAGCACTATTGTAGTCAGAATGCGCTCTGTCAAGAAGTACCCTGAAAAAGACGAGAAAAAAAAACACATTTATATAAAGAAAAAAAATACCAATTACAAAAACACACGAGTAAAAGCAGCTTCCACTTTTATGAATCTCAGCTAAAAGATACCAAAAGTGTCCATATGTAATTGAAACTACAAAAAAACCTGTCAGTCAAACACAGCGACTCACCTTCCTCCACGCCCAACCCGTCTTCGTGCAAACCCAATGCACTTGCGCGGAACCGTGAGGGTAGTGAGGCAGTATCTATAGCGAATGTCTCCTAATCCTCCTTGCTCTGGACTACACCATGGCCAGTTGCCAGTTTGGTCCAAATGTGGCTAAAAATTACGAAAAAAAAACCAAACAAAAAACACATTTAGACAAGGTAAAATAAGTTTTAATAAAAAAAATATCTATCTAAAATGGTCTCTTTACTTACAGCATAGTACTGACAGCCAGCTTTCCTACGGAAAGCAAAGGAGCCATCTGGATCGTTTTCTTCCTCGGCTTCTGATGAACCAGACATAACCTTATAAAGACAGAAAAGCAAAAATGTTGAAAATATATTGGATTGGATATATTCAGCCCTTGGCTTTTATAACTATATACTCAATGTGCGGTATCTTCATTTATAAATACATATATTACATGTTGACGAACTGTAAATCAGATCTACAGTTACAAAAATCACCTTGAACAGTTAACTTTGAATTATATGAAATACAGGGGCTCACGATTGTTAGCAACCTGAATGACATACAGCCGATAACTAAGCAAGCTTTTCATTGCTTCTAATATACCTGTGAGAGGGGTTCGTCATCAGAGCTTGGAAAGTCATACTGATTCAGATCTTTAGCATTGAACACTGGCAGTGCAGCAGGGCTTGTCTGTTGAGCAGCAGGGGATGAGGGTAAGACTTTGGGCTTCTTCTCATATTTACGTTTCGGTCGTACAACATCAGATTTCTCTGGCTACAAGTCATTGAGAAGACAAAAAAAAAACAAAAAATAAAATCTGATGAGTAATCATGAAAAACAAAAAACAGCAACAACATAATTTAATGAGAATATCTAGTTAGTCATTAGTTTACTAATGAGAACCTGGTTATTAAAGTTATTAGAAAAAGAAAAAAAAAAAAAAGTTATCAGAATGCATCATGCAATGTAATCAGGGGAGGCTTTTCTTCCAGTTTTCTATAGCTGCATTCATCTACATGACTCTGCTTGATGTTAGATTTTTGCAGGACAAATAGGAGGAGCAATATAACATAACGGATCAGTCGTACCTTGTTAATCTTAATTTCTATCGTATCTTGATGTTTAAACGGACTAGAAATAGGGATGATAGGGATGGCATAGGTGGGCTTCAATGGCTGACGTTGTGCCATAACCTCTGACACGATTTCTCCATTATAATCACCTAGGTTATACCTGCAAATAAAACAATGAATGCATTAAATTATATTTATACGTCAGGAGTGAACAAGCACGTCATTCATCAAATGAAAAACTTAAGAGCCTTCACTTGCGGTAGGCTATGCAAAGCAAATGCTGGCCTAAGAAACAATGTCATCCGGAAGCTTTTTATGTACCCATTAATTAATGGGGTAGTCCAAGGAGATGAAGTACTCTAATGAACAACGCTTTATACACTTTATGAAGCCAACATGCATAGTGCTGTTTCTAATCCTGACAGTACCTACTGAATTTGGCTTCTCATTGCTCTCCCTCCCTCCCCTGTGGCCAGCCCATGCCAAGCTGCATCTCTTCACTCTGCCTGCCATCCTCCTCCGCTGGGGATCAGTGCCTGCTAGTTTAAACAGTTTCTTTATTACAGTCAAAACTCCTTCCATGCTCCTGGACACATAGAATAATCTGCGAATACAGGCTGCAATCTACTGGAAAACAGGCCACGAGATTGCATAATGTGACAATGTGTACTGTCATGTGTCAGGCAGGGAGCAAGGCAGAGCGCGGATCCACACGGCAGTAAACATTCCACTTGACCAGATAATTACTTGGAGTTGGTAATCCTTACTTTTATAAACAGAGGGTTTTTTTTTACCTTTTGATGAGTTTACCTAGCTTTGAGTCATCATGCACTTAGTGGATTTGATACTTCTAAATTAGAAGTCAGTTGCAAATCTCTAGGTGCATTGTCTACCTGCCTCCTGGCATTAGTCAAGCTCTGCAGAAATATCCGCAGCATCACTACTATACAAAATAAAAAAATACCAACCTCTTCTCCATTATTTCCAGTGTTAGATGCAGTAATTCACGCTTGCTTTTTTCCCGTCGTTTTATCATTTCTAGTATCGTTACAGCTCGGCTTAGGTCACGACGTAGCTTCAGCATTTTCTCATAAGAAGCTTCGTCATTCTTTCGATTCTGTATAAAATACAGTTGAAGTATTATAAAAACTTTGAAGAAATGCATATCAAATGTACAAAAACTTTATACACTGAGTAGCACAGCGCTGAGAATGTACAAATATATTTTCCGAAGTGTTAATTCAGGTTGAAAAATGCAAGTGTCAAGTTTTCCTAAAGGCTTCATATAATAGTAATGTACTAATGAATACCAAAATATATTTTATATCGCTTGCCTGTCACAAAAACCTTACAAATTCAGTATATTATTGTTCAAATGGCCTCATCACCATTAAATTATTTTTAACCCCTTAACGACATATAAGTCGATTGGGCGTGGGAGTTCTGGTTCTTAGAATAGGTGGGAGTAAAAAGCAAAAACAGAAAAAAGTCTGAGTCATTAAAGGGCTAATTTGTTTGGTTAATTTTTAAAGTAACAGTTTCCTGATTTTTTATTTATTTTTTTAAATTTGGAAATTTACATTAAAAAAAATTCATTCAGATGTCTGTTTTTTTTATGCAAAAAGATGATTCTCAGTGTGCTGGATCAGATCTTCCATGTGTCTCCTTAATTGCTTTTCCTGTGCTTTCACAGACCCATGTCTCTGTTAACAGCCCCATAGACTAGAATGGGTGCATGTTATATCCATAAAAAACACAGATAGAACATAAACGTTAAAAAAAAAAAAAAACCACCACCACCACACATCTAAACAATTTACTGGGAACCGAAAATATATATATATTTTTTTCCCTTTTCAAAAAAGTTTTTCTTACTTTCCGTGTCTGCATCTTCTCCGTACGTCTTCTGAAAGCAACGTAAGGATCACTGGTGCTGGAGCCATCCCGCTTCTCCTGTTTCACTGCTGGTATAAGAGAGGAGCCGCGAGAGTTTTTCCTTTTCTTGATCCAATAGTCGTACACCTCTGTGATCAAGTCATCGTCTTCCTTCAGCAACAGTTTGGCCTCTTGGAGATTAACTGGCTAAAGAAAAAAAAATAGTTTTTACTTTTTAGGAATTTATACAAAATCAAAACATTTATCCTTGAAGAATGAAATCCAACAGACTTACCTGTTGACCACTGCCTTTCTCTAATCGATCAATCATCTCTTCAAACTGAAGAGGAGAAATCTCAATTTTCTTATTAAGTTTGTTTACAAAAATCTCATCCTCAGAATCCATGTCATAATCCGGCTGCTCGGCATCCAAACTAAAAGCTGAAGAAAGAGTATACACATCAGTGTAAGATGAGCATTTTTTTGGAGGACTTATTAATATATATTACACTTTTGTGATCACACACAATTCAGGTAAAAATGGAAATCAGCCTAAAACATAGATGGAGACTGAACAAGAGCTCTAAATGTTAAAGATTGAAATATTTTAGTACGAAGGACTTATAAATATTCCTTTACAGTCAACTTATGCACTCAACAGTAAGAAAGTCACTTGATGATGAAAGAGCAGTACTTACGCTGTATGTGAATGAGCTGCTTTGGCATCTTAAATTCCCCTGGGTACACAGATTCATAATAAGCGATGTTACTTTCTGCCTCCGGGACTGGAATAACCATGTTATCCCGCTTCTCTCCATATACCTGCAGTGCTGAAATGGCTCGCTGGAGATGATGTTCCTAGGAACAGAACAGAGAATATTAGATTATAATTCACCTTCTAGCACAATATACAATAGGGCACGGGATTAAAATTATAATATATGACGTAATTTATAAACGCACTGGGGCTTAGAAACTGATTGATGACAAGTCAGCAGTTATAGTGCTTTAATAATTAAGCAGAGAATGCTTTAATAAAGCTTTGGAAATAAGAAGGGGGTATCACCACCGCGAGTCAAAAGTCACTATCACATTTCTTACTACTGGGTGATATATGCACAATCACATTGTGGAAATATACAATTATCGATTTAGGAGAGATCCAGAAACACCAGCAGCAAAACAAGCATTTTCATTCGGCTGACTCATGGGGGTCCAAGGGATTAGACCCTACTAACCCTAACTTCAAAGCCAAATGTAAAACAGACCCTTGATAGCATTTGGCCTTCAGCTATTTCCCAGACATTTCAGCCAAAAGTGCACAGGTTTTTTAATGAGAACTGAGTAAGCCAAGTCTAATGGCAATCTCTTTTCAGGAAAGAAAAGGATCGGCTGCTGTAATTAAACATGCCCGATCCTTCTTTCTCCCTAAATGATCCATCTGGGAGAGCCTCATGCACACTGGCTGTTCATATGGGGGCAGCAGCCATCTCGACCAATGAGCCCAGTATTTGGCTGCAGTGGTCACATGAGCTGTAGTTGTGAGGTCCGGACAACCTTTATAGACTTCCTAACAGCTTAATCTCTAAAGGGGTTTTCTATTAATGTCATTCTGGAAAACACCTTAAATTGCCAAGAGGTGTCTGGTATCAATGCTCAGGAATGGGGAAATTTCAGGCGAATTCAATATAAAATAAATATTGAGCATATATAGCTATATATTTGCAGTTCTTTATATAATGCCCAGTGTAGTTGAGTATAGGCCACAATCACTCTTGAATCAAGCAGAAAAATGTGCCAAATTAAAAAAGGGGTACACCTCTTAATTTGACCCATCTTTCTTCGGCGTTCCCTTCATGAAGTTTGGCGTGAAAAATACCAGTCTTAATGAATTGGGATGTGAGTATTCATGGGATAGGAATTCACTGTTACTACAGAACATGCCTGAGGCAAAGCTTCAAATATTAAGCACTCCCATCAAAGTTTTTATCCTCTTAATATAATTGCAGTCATTCTATTATACAGCACTGTGGACTTACAACTGCTCATTCTGTCTTTCTACCCAGTAATGCTTCGCTTTTCTCTGCTCTATGAAGAAACAGGATGTCTTTTCCCAGCATTTATCATTCCCCTCCTGACCCAGCTGCTCCTCCTCCCTCCTGCCAGGGACTTTTGCAGTGACTCATAGGTGAAAATTGACCTCCTGTTTCTACATAGAGCTTAGAAGGATTCAGCACCGTTTTTAATCACGTGATTAGTGTTAAGCGAGTATGTTCTATTAACCCTTTCGCCGAGTATGCTCGGGCCGAGCTCCGAGTATTTATAGCTGCTCGGTGATATGGTTGAATCGCTGTCTATTTCTTACACATTCCTCACATGTAATAAAACTGTCAAACAGTTGCAAATCATGCACACGGGAGCGATTCAACCATATCACCGAGCAGCTATAAATACTCGGAGCTCGGCCCGAGCATACACGGACAGAACATACGCGCTCAACCCTACACGTGATGTCATAGACCTAATGAAAAAGAGAAGAATTTGCTGGGTAGAAAGGCAAATTGAGCAATTGTAAGTACACAGTGCTATATAATTTGGTGATTGCAATATATTAAGAGGATAAAAATTGGGAGTGCTTCTTAAAGCTTACGACGACGTTTAATTCAGCAGGTTTTAAAGGAGTTTCCCGGGACTTTTTACAGATGGCCCTATCTTTGGGCCTCAGTGGTCACACATGGAATCATCGCTGTGGCCAGCAACTGTAAAATGCCAGCATAGCAAGTCATTGCTGTAGAGAAGTTATTAAAAGATCACTGGAACTCACAGAGATTAGTTACGGGAATTATATCAACTTTTTTGCTGCCAAATGAAACCCCTCTAAGCAATAAAAATATTAGGACCCTACTGTTACAGAAGTGACACAAATTAACATGTTTCTAAGATTACACGCCAACAAAATAACTACCGGTAGTCTAAAAGTCGCGATAATTCACAAGAGTCGGCACAGATGGCTGTAGCCGCAGCAGATGCTCTACTAACAAATGCTAATCCATTACACTCTTCGTAACACGGTGGGCAAATACTCTAAAAACAAAGCTGTTTTACTAACTTGGGTCGTTATTGTATTTGCCCAGTCACTGGCTGTAAACTCTAGGATAAAGAAACCTCCCATTTTTACAGACTTTCTGAATGTACAATGGAGAGCAGCCTTTGAACCATATTATTTGCTCTTGGGTTTACGGTCTCCTTCCCATTATCCAGTGTGGCTCACTGCTACCCCATATTGTAACATGAATCCTGAGCTGCAAACTGGTAAAGAACCTCAGCTTTGAAGCAGGCAAAAAAAAAAAAAAAAAAAAAAAAAAAAAAAAAAAAAAAAAGAGTCTTATCACAGGCATGATTTATTTTATTACTTAGATTTTTTTATTTTTTTTTTTAATAAAAATGTGCAATTAAATTGATTTAATCTGGAAAACTACTGGAAAGTCTATAGCTAAACTTTCCTGAAATTAAATGCATGGCTCAGGGTGATCTTCCTGAGGCTTAGGGCCTGATTAAAGGAAATCTGTCACCACTTTGAAGTTATCAGACCTCTAATATGGGCATACAGGGTATAGAAAAGTAAATCTATACTTACCTGTATGGCCCATGGTAGAGGTAGGAGTCACTGTGGACTCCCCGGCGCCTGCGCAATAGAGTACTGTGCTCAGCCAAATGGGCCCGGGAGGAAACAAAGCGTGCTCCATGTGAGCAGCACTTTGCGCCGGGAGGTGAGGGAAAAAAGCGCACGTCACAGGGACGTATGGTAAACAGGGAAGTATGATAAACATGGACATAGGCAAGGACTTGGTGGAATAATAAGCAGATGGGCGGGGATAGCTTGGCGTCCAGGGGACGCCAAGGCTGTGAAAAACCAAAGGAGATAAAACTACATTTCTCTGCATTCAGACCTCTACCATGGGCCATACAGGTATGTATAGATTTACTTTTCTATACCCTGTATGCCCATAGTAGAGGTCTGATAACTCCAAAGTGGTGACAGATTCCCTTTAATAATTTCTAATTTGTAGGATTGCTGCTTCCAATAGGTGGCGGTATAGAGTTTAAGTCCTCCATCTCTGAAGAGGAAATTTGCGTATTAAATTTCCCAGAGGAGCATTGCACAGCGAATAAGCCTCCTTACCTTGGCATGCCAGAGCCGGTATGCCACTCTCCACAAGGAGAAACTCTACACCTTAGACCTCAGTCCAGAGCCCCTCACCTAGCCAAATCAGTTCTCATACTTTGCACTGATGAGGTCCAACAGCCCAAAACACCGGATCTGCAAATTGAGATTCTGATTTGGCTTTTATCCTAAGGCATATGGCAAGACTCGTTAAAGGGTCGATTGTGACTTGTAGGATTGCTGCTTCCAATAGGTGGCACTATAGAGTTCAAGTCCTCTTCATCTCTGAAGAGGCAATTTTCATATTAATTTATTGAAGTCACTATCTTTTGTTATCTTGTGGTTTTCGCTGACTTTTTTTACGACGACACTCTAAAATGGTGCATGTGATTTGTGAATTAGTCACAAAATCACCCTTTGCTTTTGCCTTTAACTATTTTTTTTTTTTTTTTGTAAAAGTCGCATTTCATGAATCGATATAAAACATCTAAACTAGCAAAATGGTTGAGGGGAAAAAAAAAACAACAAAAAAAAAAAAAAACAGAAAGTGGTGGGAAAAAAAAAAGTATAGAGAACAAGGCGCAAATACAAAAGCCACTAAAAAGGAGCAAATGATTCCAGAAAAACTAAAGTTTCCACAATGAGTATTTGGGGAGCTTTGGATGTTGCAGATTTTCTGCCTTATTCGGTTACTTGTTTTTCTTAAACATACATTTTTGTAATGTTTTTCAAGTTGTTATTTTTGTCTCTTTTTAGAATATCACACTTTAAATAAAGCAGCTTTGTTTTCACGCATCTACTGCAATTCTATGGGTAAATCCCCACAGATAATTCAGTATTGCTGCAAGAGATATTGACAAATTGCAAATTTCAAAAATGCACCGCAGGTCAGTTTACACATTTAAAAACCATACAAAGGCAAAAACTCAACCAAAAAATGGGACAAAATTAACGTGTGAATACACTGTATTTTTGCCATTGTTTGAAAGAAAAAAAAATAATTAAAAATAATGAACACACCCTTATCAGAAAGGATTGAGAAGAAAACAAATCCTCAAACCACCAGGAAAATCTGTTGGACTAATCAGGTACCGTAATTTGATATTCTGCAAAAACGTCTTGCACAAATCTGCTGTAATTTTATGGTCTGGTGCATAAACTGTACAACCTCCCCAATCGTGTATCCTTCTCCAGATCTGGATGCACTGCATGAGTAGAGTTGGCCATACACAATAGAAAAATGTTGTCTGAACTCAGTGATTTCAGCGATATCCAGCAGACCTGCTAATGCTCATTGGAGTCACTAAACTTTACACCAATGTAAGATATCACAGCAAAGGGAGCGCTGGGCATGTTGGATTTTTATATGCTAATCCTTGCTTTTGGGTAGATAAACTGTAGACCGAGCCATATTCCCATTATATTGAGAACAGCTGCACACTTAGCCAATGTGAGCGTGCATGTATATTGTGCATCAGAAGTTACAGCCATCTAAGGTGTATGGCTCTGTAAGGCTGCATTCAGACAGCCATAATACCGCTTATTCAGAAAGCTGCATATAAAAAGTATAGAACAAGATCCAACATCATCAGGAAAGAGCAGAGTAACCATGTCAAACGGATTTGTTTAGAAGGTTTGCCTAATTATACCAAGGATAATTCAGTCCAGTTATTCTTCGCACAGTATGTGCAGTCTGAGTAAGCTAGCCTCCGCTAATGATGGCTGCATACACAAGCTTTGCCTTCAGAGCATCGATATTAGCAGCTCAATTGATAGAATGGTCATTCAATATATGTATTTTTAGCAATACAGCAGAGAATGCCCCTCATGCAGCCAAGTCTATATAGGTTTTCATCTTGTAGCAGTGGAGTGACATTAATACTACAATTCATGTGTTGAGCTTTGCTGCTTGTAAGAGAAAGAATTGTGTAAAAACTAGATTTCTTTTCATTACAAGGCTCTATATTTTATTTATTATAGTGGTTCTTCTATGAAACCTTATTTTAAAAACAGTTAAATGTGTTAAAGCTAGTATTTTCTCTAAGATTAATTTCCATAAGCAAAGGACCTCTAAAAATTCACACATTTGAGTAACTTTCCAGTTATTTTTCTTATTACTGTTTCTATACACAATGAATTCTAGATCAGAGCAATACAAAATCTCAGTGAAGTGCTGTCTGATAGATTTATTATAATTATATTAAAATAACAAGAACATGACATACTGAAGTGTTGAGCAGCACCTTTATTGCGGGACTTGTTTACAGAAGAGGAACTATTAGGATAAACTAAGAAATACAAAACTATAATAGGAGACAATCTGTAACATCACATTTTATAAAAGATATCTATAAATATTTACAAGGAGACGTGCACATTGACTCCTCATAGGGATATACAGCTGTTTGTACAGATAGGGCTCTAATGGAGGTGGGGGCCGGAGGTGGAGAGCGTAAGCATTCACTTTCTTCTCAAGCTTGGTAAGTGGCTAGGCTATTCCTGGTGTAATGCAAGAATTGTGTGACTAAGCAGGGGTCGATTCCACCTCCCCTCACTGCGATGGTACATTCACATAGTTTCAGCTCTAAACAACATCAAAAACCGCTTGAAGATTTAAAAATCGTAAAACCACATTTCTGTTTCTACAGAGAGTTTTAAAAAATGCCCAGTGGGGTTTAAAAAAAAAAAACAAAGCTAAATTTTATTATATTTTATTTATCTAATGGGGCTTTCAAGTGACATCTGCACCAGCCTTTACACCAAAGTTGTTCCACAAAAAAATGTATGCCTTAAGGCCTCATTCAGACGTCCATTTTTTGCACACGAGTGCTATCTGCAGTTTTCATGTAAAGCACTCATACCTATTATTGTATATGGGGACATTCACACATCCGTGATTTTTTGCTGACAGTGAAGTCAGTGAAAAATTGCAGGAATGTCCGATTTATTTCCAAGGGTAGTATCAAAATTACCAATGCAAGTCTATGGGTCCACGAAAAAAATAAAAACAGGACTACACTTGGATAACACCTGAGTATGGTATGATTTTCAAGGACCGACAGCAAGGAGAAGGTGGAGAGATTTTTTTTTTTTTTTTTTTTTAAAGCTTGTGAAAATATTAAAACAATAAGTAAAAGTGGTGACTGGTGACAGAAAATGTTCAGGTCATTATGTAAAATCACTGCTTGGAGCACAGAAATTGTGTTTAGTAATTTGGTTGGGTGGTGGTGAAGGTGGAATTCTTGTTTTGTTAGTAATACAACACTTATCTTAGTAGTGTTGCTATTATGTAACGGCATTAATTGAAAGCATTGTCCTATCTTTTGTCAGATTTTTGTTTCACTATGTGCGGTTAGGCCACGATCATCAATAGCAGCGTTTTGGACACAGCTCACCTGCGCTGCATCCTGCATTAGCAGCACAGTGGATGGCATTTATAGAAATCCCATGCCCACTGTGCTTCTAGTTCACGCCGCGTAAACTCACCCGCAGTGCGGGTTTAAGTGCTGCAGCACGTCAATTTCTGTTGCGGAGACACTAGTCTGCGCAGCAGAAATTTCCCCAATAGAATGTATAGGATGCATTAAGTCCGCATCGTTTAATGAACACATGCGGATTTACCTACGTGATTAAAACGCAGTGTTTTGCTTCCAAAACGCTGCTATAGCCTGATCGTGTGCACATAGCCTTATCCAAGAGATAACAATTGTTCACTTGGCAAACAATTTAGCCCATTGCCCCGATTCACCATTGGCTTTGCACCTGTTTTTTTGTCTAGTTTTGTCTTTTTTTTTTATTTTATTTTTTTTATTACTTTCACCCAATCCATTATTTTATTTGGGTCTTTTTGGAAGTCTATTGTACATGTGCTCGTCTGATTTATTTTTGTCTTGGCTGTGTGCCCACGATGCGTTTTTTAAGCGTTTCCGCAGCAGCAAAAACGCTGCAGAAACGCTTAAAAAACGCTTGGTAGAAGGTCTGCCATGTTCCCTAATGATAATCCGCATGTGCTGTGCACATGCTGCGGAAATTTCCGCTGCGGATTATCATTGTTGAAAAAAACGCAGCATTACCAATTATTTTGCGGAAGTGCTGTGTTTTAGCCGCTATTGACTTGCATTAGAACGCGCCAATTCCACAAGACTGCATCTGTACTTGCCTAATTGGCGCGTTCTAATGTGCGGATGGTACCAGAGTGTAGAGGACAGGAGACTCTCCTCCACACTCCGGTACCATTAAAGGCTGTAAAAAAAAAAAAGAATAAAATAAAAAAATAAAGATTATATTCACCTTCCGACGGCCCCCGGACTCCTTCCCTGTGCTTGCCTACAGATCGCGCAGGACTGAAGGACCTGCGGTGACGTCACAATCATGTGACAGCAGGTCCTTCAGTACAGCGTACCGCGATCTGCCGGCAGCCAGCACAGGAGCGCAGCAAGACTCAAGGGCCATCGGAAGGCAAGTATAGGTTTATTTTTTGGCATTCTCTCGGGTCACACTATATAAATCCATGCCGGTTGCATGGATTTATATAGTGTGACCGAGTTGTCAAGCACTTTCCAAGTGATGCTAAAATCGCTTGGAAAGCGCTGGACACCCACATGCAGAAATGCAAGTGTAGAACGCTTCACATCCGCATGTCCCTGGCAGGAAAAATGCATGTACAATCCGCATGCGTTTTTTTCTGCCAGGGAGATGCAGAAACGCTCAGGAGAACTCCAGAGCATTTCTGCATCGTGGGCACATTGCCTTACGCTTTGTTGGCAGAGTTTAGCTACTCCAGATATTTTCACACGATCAATCAATTGTAACAAAAAAAAAAAGTCACAAAATTTGGTGCAATTTTACTTTTCCACCCATTTGTTCATTTTCAAGAATGCCCAACAGTGAGAAAAAAAAAATATATATTTTTTTTACTTTGCACTAAATTAATTGCATGCACCATTCTGATGAATTTGGCACCAAAAAAATTAGGAGGCTGCGAGGACAGCAGTATTTGAGTATATATTCATTATGTGACCAAAATTTCTAGGTTTTTCAGTGGCCTGAGGTTTGTGTGTGCAATGGTCAGATACATTCATTGATCTCACGGATGTATCACAGGGTCCACAACACAGTTTCAGACATATTAAAGTGAACCACCCACAAAGAAAAAAAATAAAATATATTATAATAATATATTTATTTATACACATATCTTCTGGCGCTTGAATGCAGCAGGAAATTAACTTTATTCTTCCCACCAGCATTGGGATTTAGCCACAGGGGCGGCGTGGGTTCAATCCTGGCCCTGACTGACACTCTCCTGCATTGGGGCTCAGCTGTCAGTCAGGGCCGCCCTTCATGACTGAAACTGAAAGCTGGCGAGATTAAAGTTCACTTTCTCCCCATTGCATTCTGCTAGGTGCAAGCGCCAGGTAGCATAATAACACTTAAAATTAACCACATATCTACAGGTTAATATTTTTATTTCTGGTGACAAGTTCCATTTAAAGGGAATCTGTCACCCCCCCGGGCGGTATCAGACCACGACTATGGCCATACAGGGTATAGAAAAGTAAATCTATACTTACCTGCATGGCCAATAATAGTGGTCTGATTGCTGAGAAATCTTCTTTAATAAAATCTGTTTTGCAGAGGTTTGGCGTCCAGGGGACCCCAGGCCAATCCCTCCTATCTGCTTATTATACACGTAATTCGCTGCCTCTTTTGGAAATTAACATATTCCCCCCCCTCTCCGTGGCACTGTGATGGGCCTGTGACGTTCCCTGCGTTGACACCCATCTCGCGCATGCGCAATACGCAGCTCCCTTGGAGCCGCGCTATGCTTCCCTCCGGCCCTGTTTGGCTGCACATTGGAGTCTCAGTGACTCCCGGAGCTTGCGCAATGCGAGGCTGCGTCAGCGTCACACAAGTGCGCAGCCAAACAGGGCCAGAGGGAAACCGCTGCAATCCAAGGGAGCCGCGCTTTGCACATGCGCGGGATGGGTGATAGCGCAGGGAACGTCACGGGGAAGAGGGAATATGTTCATTTCCAAAAGAAGCGGCAAATTACGTGTATAAGCGGCAAATTACGTGTATAATAAGCAGATGGGAGAGGTTGCCTTGGCGCCAAGCCTCTGCAAAAAGAAGATTTCTCAGCAATAAGACCACTACTATTGGCCATACAGGTAACTATAGATTTACTTTTCTATACTCTGTATGGCCATAGTAGTGGTCTGATATCGCCAGGAGGGGGGGGGGGCGATCCTGGTTCTGGTGTTCGTATAGTCACTGCAGGATTTGAGACAAATTTTGCAATTTTTGAAAAGTGACAAATGATAAATTGGATAAAAACCCTGTGAAAAGAAAAAAAAAAAAGCAGGCAAACAAAAAAAGATGCAAATGAAACATTAATTTTGTGAGCAAAATATCAAAAATTCACCAAAACACATGCAATTATGTGTTCTGAATAACTAGTCCATTCCAGGATTGCTCCTCACCACCCTGCTCCCCATGGCAAAATACACACTTTGGGGAATGTCTCAATTTTCATCTAAAAAAAAGCAAACTGACAATTTTTCATCTGTATGGCATCTGTTTTAATACATCAGCAATTATTAAAACTTACAAGACCAGATACAGTTTCCTATGTTAAAGAATTACAATATATTCGTAAAAATTGGACGCTGTACGGTTGATCTGTATGGAATAGAATTTTTGCGCACTCACAGATTCGAACAGGCGAGTCTCATCTGAGATACGGAGCAGACTAGTCCTTGCTGCAATTTTCACAAGGGCAATTGGCTTACTCAAAAAAACAAAACACTAATCTGAGCAGGGGATGAAGAAGCCGCCGGGGAACGGCCTCTTGGACTAGTCATCCTAGATGCATAATCCCTGGCCGACTTTTCAAACGACGTGGTCTCTGGGATACAACAGCGTTTTCAAAGGAAAATATAGATGGCTAAAACACCGCAGTTGATCTTTGGGTGACGTTGCTTAAAGCATGACTGTCCTGTGAGATTCTCTTTAAGGCCAAGTGCCCACAATGCAGAAATGCTGCAGATTTTTTCCGCATCTCCCTGGCAGGAAAAACAAATGCAGATTTTACATGCGTTTTTCCTGCCAGGTAGAAGCGTTTCCCAAGCATTTTTGCATGGGGGTTATCAAGCGCTTTTAGCATCACTTGGAAAAGTGCTTGACAACTTGGTCACATTATATAAATCCATGCAACCGGCATGGATTTATATAGTGTGACCAAACTAATAGTTAAAAAAAAGAAAGAAAAAAAAAAAAAGAATAAAAATGGTAAAAAACAAACAAAAAAAACAACAACATTATACTCGCCTTCTGATGTCCCATGGTCTCCTCAGTGATGCGTCCAATCTCTCGTACGGCTCGCGGTGGTGTAAAAGGACCTTTCATGATGTCATTTAGTCATGTGACAGCCGATGTCATCGGTCGCGTGACCCATCACATGACTAAATGACGTCATGGAAGGTCCTTTTACACCACTGCAAGCCGCCGGGGAGCCAGGACGCATCATACAGGAGACATCGGAAGGTGAGTATAATGTATATATATATATATATTTTTTTTTTTACAGTCTCCTCTTCTCCAGACCCGGGTACCATCCGCACATTGAATCGCTTAATATCCGCATGTGCACATGTAGTCATGCGGATATTAAGCGATTCAATGCAAGTCAATGGCGGCAATTACGCCGCGTGTCCACAAAATTAATGAGCATGCCGCGGATTTTTCCACAACTATAACCCACAGCATGTGCACAGCACATGCGGATTGTCATTGGGGACCATGAGACACGTATTACCAAGCGTTTTCGCTGCGGAAATTCCGTGGCAAAAAGGCTTGAACAACGCATAGTGGGCACACAGCCTAAAACACTAATCTTATTAGATAAATCAGTTCCAAATGCATAAGCTGTATACAGAGATGGAGTTGTACAAATTTAATAAGCTATTGGTTCACAAAATAAAGTAGTACAAAGTTCCTAATAACTATACTCAATTGCATGTATCACAACACATTTATAACTAAATGTCTGTATGGGTAAAGAGCTGCAGGACTGTTCAAGGTTCTCCTATACATCTTCTTAAAGGGAACGTCCATGAACGGTACAATCCTTCATTAATACTCTATTCTTAAGTGTAAAATAAAAACGAGAGATACTCGCCTCCTGCACTGGCAACATTGCAGTGCTGCTGGATCTCCAAAATCTCGTGACATTGTTTGGCTGCAGCGCTCATGTGGAATAAGAAATGTCAAGAAAGAGGTAGGATAACCTGTACAAACCATCACTACAATGCTGCCTGAGGGGAGTACCTATTGTTATTTTAGATTAGGGAATGCAGTATTTAGAAAAAGGATTTCATAGTATACAACATCCTCAGTACAGGAAAAAAGGGAAACTTCTCTAACATTTTACGCATGACAAGCATACCAGGAGCAGAGCAGCACAAATAATGATTGATCTATGTCAGGTCGAAACGTAGCTTATATGTATTGGGCAAAATCTCTCGATTTTGTTACGTCAACCCCAACGGACAAAGTGTACTTATATTTTCTGATATTGTTGAAATAATATCACGATCATCACTCAAGGCTACAGGCCAACTGCTATAACACACCACCAATATAACACAGAAGGATGCGACTAGCAGAATAAGGTGTCATTCAGACATCAGTTTTTTTTCATGTTTGTGTTCTGTGTCTTTCACTGGTAGAACTTGTACTAATGGTCTATTCGGCTGTTTACTTGTCCGCTTATTTTTGCGGACAGAGTGGTCGCCGTTAAAAACATAAGGTGATGACAGATTTCAATCCGATTCACAGATCAATCTCTCCAATGCAAGGCCAATGGTCACTGAAAAAAAAAAAAAAGAAAAAGAAATGGACAGCAATTTAATTCCATCCATTTTTCACAGACAGGAGAAGCTTGAGAAATCGCCACACCTTCTATTTGCTTACGAGGAATACAGATGAAACTGATGGCAAAAAAAAAAAAGACACTGGCAAACACCGGTGAAAATCGAATCCAAAACATTGGGGGGGGAAAAAAAAAAAGAAAAGTTTTTTTGCGTGCAAGAAAAATCCCTGATGTTTGAACAAACCCTAAGAAAGAACAGCTTCCGTAGCTTATGGGGGCACCGAATTAGTTTTTTTACATTTTTTTTTATTTACTAGAATGTGCATTTCATTATTTGAAGATTACTATATTCACAATTCTACCAAGACAACTATGCACCAGACAAATGGGAAAACCCGTCAAACACTACAATAACACGCTTTGTTTTAGAAACATCTCTCTATGAAAGGTCACAGCGGGTTAACTAAACAAGCCAAGTTTGTCTGGAGATATAAACACTACTCTGTGGGAATAAGGACTCAAACATTAGCGGGATAACGCCTTCCAAATGCAAAAACTATCAGCTCTTAAAACACAAATTTAGGGGAGATTCACACAACAGTATTTCTCTTTGTGAAGGTGGATCACATGATTTAAAGCCATTCACATATCCACTTCTTTAATGGATCAGAGTGTCTTATGTAGACTCCATTCATCTCCTACTCTGAGAACTGCAAGTCGAGAAGAAAGTTATCAAAGTTTGTTACAAACAAATGGCACCCAGAAGCCACAATTTTGTATTTATATTTAACTGACTTGGCCATGTGAATATATACCCTTAAAAGAATTCACAAAAAAAAAACCTGTGCAGCGTTATGTCTTTATTACATTGCGCCCCGCGTGTGACTAGATATAGTCCTAAATCTAAAATATTGGATAACATAGGCAAAAAAGTGTTTTTTTTTTTATCAGAGTTCCATCAGTTTTTCTAGGATGGGAAGAAAAAAACAAAAACAAAACAACACACAAGTGACTGATTAAAGCTATGTGCCCACGATGCAAAAATGCTCTGGAGTTCTCCTGAGCGTTTCTGCATCTCCCTGGCAAAAAAAAAACGCATGCGGATTGTACATGCGTTTTCCTGCCAGGGACATGCGGATGTGAAGCGTTCTTCACTTGCATTTCCACATGCGGGTTGACAAGCGCTTTCCAAGCGATTTTAGCATCACTTGGAAAGTGCTTGACAACTTGGTCACACTATATAAATCCATGCAACCGGCATGGATTTATATAGCGTCACCGTAAAAGAATGGTTAAAAATAAAAAATAAATATACTTACCTTCTGATGGCCCCCGGTGTCCTTATCCGATCGGTCTTGGCTTGCTGGCAGCTCGCGGTGGACTAAAAAGACCTGCCATGACGTCATTTAGTCATGTGACGGGTCACGCGACCACCGACGTCAGCGGTCGCGCGACCGGTCACATGACTAAATTACTTCATGGCAGGTCCTTTTTAGAACATCACGAGCTGCCGGCAAGCCAGGACGGATCGCTAAGGACACCGGGGGCCATCAGAAGGTGAATATAATGCAGATTTTTTATTTAATTCTTTTTTTTTTTTTACAAGTACTATGGTACCCGGGTCCGGAGGAGAGTCTCCTCTTCTCCAGACCCTGGTACCATCCACATAGTGAAACGCATGGTATCCACATCTGCAGATGCAGCGACGCGGATGTCATGCGTTCCAATGCAAGTCAATGGTGGCAAAAACGCCGCGATTCTGTAAAATAATTGGTAGTGCTGCGGATTTTTCCGCAATGATAATCCGCAGCGGAAATTTCTGCAGCATGTGCACAGCACATGCGGATTATCATTGGGGAACATGGCAGACCTTCTACTAAGCGTTTTTTAAGCTTTTCTGCGGCGGAATTGCCACTGCGTAAACATTTAAAAAACGCATAGTGGGCACACAGCCTTAAGGTTTCTCAAGCTTATCAAACAGTCCGTGAAAAATGGACAGCACATAGATGCTATCCATGTATTGTCTGATTTTTTCATGGATACTTAAGACTTGCAATGAGGAGTTTGAACCGACACTCAAAAATATCAAAGAAGTGCGCGTGCTTGTGTGGACCACGCCGAGGAGAGAAAATAAATACATTGGACATGTGAGCTACACTATATACTTAAAAGGTCAGGAGTGTCCACAAGAGGTGCTATGAAGGAGCCAATAATATTTAAATAAATGTAACATTCAGCACTCATAAAAGATACAGGAAATGATGCATAAAGTGAAGATTTTATTCACAGCCGACACAAAAATAAACAGATTAAATCCAACGTTTCGGCATATCATTGCCTTTATCAAGGTTATCCTTCTTATCTGGACGCACTACTCATTTTTCCTGCGCTGACTCTCACAATTACAGATAACCTTGATAAAGGCAATAATATGCCGAAACGTTGATTTAATCTGTTTATTTTTGTGTCGGCTGTGAATAAAATCTTCACTTTATGCATCATTTCCTGTATCTTTTATGAGTGCTGAATGTTACATTTATTTAACTACACCATATACTATCATAGGTATGAGGGCTACCCATGAAATACTACCAAAATCACTCAATATATCTGAATGAGCCCTTATTAGCATGTAGCAGGGGAAGGGCTGCAGATAAAGGTTAAGTTCACATGTCCAATAATCAGCTGTATAAAATGGATCTAGCAGCAGTTATCTTAGGACAAAAAAAAAAACTTTTTATTCATTGAAGTCTATGGAAAACGGATCTGTTATATAACAATCCATTTTTCTTTCATTTGAAACAAATCCGTTTTTTATTTTGCCTTACTGCATCAGCTTCAAACATATGACTACCGAATGTGTGAACGGAGTCTTAAACGCCACACACTAGATATGCCATAAGTTGGCAGCTGGGGGTCCTACCTATCAGAACACCCCTGACCTGTTCAAAGAGCCAAGGTAGCCAGTGGCAGCACATATAGAAAGATTTCAAGGATAGGCATGCTCTCTACTGAAGTCTATGGGAGTTACAGAAATAGTCTATCCTCACTTGTATACACTTTTCCACCACTATCACCTCACTGCTTTTTGAATGCTATGTTCAGATCGTTTTAGGTAGGGGGAAAACACACAATAGTATATGAATAATATTCACGCTCCCCATAAATACGTCATAAAATACAGATCAACACAAGAAGGGTCTTAATTTAATATACAACCTAATAACAAGTGATTGTCCCTTTAGCAGCGAGAATTATTATTTTTTTTTCTAAAACAGCCTTGCTAGACTTGTGGGAAAAAGTGGAACGTACCAGAAAGTCTTACACATTATCCCTGAAAGGTTAGGCTGTGTGGCCACGATGCATTTAAGCGTTTCCGCAGCGGCAAAAACGCATGGTAGAAGGTCTGCCATGTTCCCCAATGATAATCCGCATGTGCTGTGCACATGCTGCGGAAATTTCCGCTGCGGATTATCATTGCAGAAAAAAAAGCAGAACTACCAATTATTTTGCGGAAGCGCTGCGTTTTCGCCGCCATTGACTTGCATTGAATCGCTTGGATTACGCATCACTGCATCTGTACATGCGGAATCCATGCGTTTCAATGTGCGGATGGTACCCTGGTCTGGAGGAGAGGAGACTCTCCTCCAGTCCCGGGTACCATAGTACCTGTAAAAAAAAAAAAGAATAAAATAAAAAATAAATATTATATTTACCTTCTGATGACCCCCGTTCTCCTTGTCTTCCCTGGCCGGCAGCTCGCGGTGGACTGAAGGACCTGCGCTGATGTCAGTCATGTGACGGCAGGTCCTTCAGTATAGTGTACCGCGAGCTGCCGGCAAGCCAGGACGGAGCGAAGCAAGACATCGGGGGCCATCGGAAGGTAAGTATAGATTTATTTTTTTATTTACCATTCTTTAAGGTCACAGTATGTAAATCCATGCCGTTTGCATGGATTTATATATAGTGGGACAAAGTTGACAAGCACTTTCCAAGTGATGCTAGAATCGCTTGGAAAGCGCTTATCAACCCGCATGCGGAAATGCATGTGAAGAACGCTTCACATCAGCATGTCCCTGGCAGGAAAACCGCATGTAGAATCCGCATGCGTTTTTTCTGCCAGGGAGATGCAGAAACGCTCAGGAAAAAATCCTGAGCATTTCTGCATCGTGGGCACATAGCCTTAAGCGGGTTTATGTAACAGGTCGCTGAGTGCACATGGAAGGTAAAACTACGCCACTGTTTAAAGACAGGTGAAGCCGACAAAGAGAAAGTGAAACAAAACAGCAGCGCTGTAGACATAAGGGCAGGAGAGAGAAGTCCTCCTACATACACATCCTCATCATGCCATACACACGCCATTGCCACACACCCCCCACCCCAGGACCAGCATTATTATTAGATTTCATAAAAAAGCAATTCCCCAGAAAATGGTAAATCAGCGTTTACCCTGCTTTATTGTGTCCCAATAGAAGTAAAATCACCTTTTATAACAACCACATTAAAAAGTCTCTGGGCAGACTATGAGTGGGTCCCTTTGCATGCAGGCAACCCATTCATGTAGGACTCTGATAACAAGTTATAAGACGACGCCACAACGCTCAGATAGACCACTGTGAATGACACCAGGGCTGGGGGGAGTTTGAGTCTGTTAGTAGAAAGGCACCGACTGCAAATCCAGCTTCAAAGTGAAAAATAGTATTAAAGGGGCTGGCAGGAGTCAAAACTAATTGAAGTCACCGCAGGTCCTTTTAGACCAACGCGAGCCGTACAAGAGACCGGACACATTGTACGGGAGACATCAGAAGGTGAGTATAATGTATTTTTTTATTTTAAATTCTTTTTTTAACAGGTACTATGGTTCTCGGGTCCGGAGGAGTCTCCTCTTCTCCAGACCTGGGTACCATCCGCACATTGAATCGCTTAATATCCGCATGTGCAGATGTATGATGCAGATATTAAGCGATTCAATGCAAGTCAATGGCGGCAATTACGCGGCGTGTCCGCAAAATTAATGGACATGCTGCGTATTTTTCCGCAGCATGCGCACAGCACATGCGGATTATCATTGGGGACAATGGGGCACGTATTACCAAGCGGTTAAGCGTTTTCGCTGCGGAAATTCGGCAGCAAAAACGCTTGAAAAACGCATAGTGGGCATGCAGCCTAACAAGGGACATCCTTGAATTCTGTGCTTTACCCCTACCTCCTCCTGCTGTCTTTGGATTACACCGCAAAAACCTGCTGACAGATTCCCTTTAAATTCCCAACCACTGCGGCAGCCATGACTGCGGCAGCCAAATCACAGGCCTCAGAATCAGCATGGAGGCCTGTGATTGGCTGCAGAGGACACATGAATGATGTAGAGCAGTGATTCTCAACGCCAGTCCTCAAGATCCACCAACAGATCATGCTTTCAGCATTTCATTAGTATTACACAGGTAATAATTCCATCACCTGTGCAATACTAAGGTAATCCTGAAAACATGACCTGTTGGTGGGCCTTGAGGACTGGAGTTGAGAACCACTGATGTAGAGGATCAAAGCCCGGCGGGGGATAACAGTTCCAGCTCTTAGTGCACATTTTCAGCCTGTGGCCCAACTGCTTTAACACTTGCTACGTTCACGATCTGACTACGGACCGCAATATCTGAAAAGGCCGCCTGACTTGATCTCGGACTGATAAGTCTCATAAGGGGCTGCAGAGTTCAGGTCATGAGGCCGGCAGCTGGTCCACACGTGTGATCGGCCTAATGGTTTTGCCTCTATCAGTATTCTTATCAACATATATTTATGGGATATCCTAATGCCATAGACGTAGATGAGTGGGGTCTGGTGCTCACTCGTGTCAGCGGATACACCAGGCTGCTCCACCCACGAGAACTGGATAACCAGATCACAGAAAAGCAGCCAATGCAAGAGCGAGGCGCCCGCTGCTCTGAAGTGTATGGCCCTTATTAATCACTGGCTCCTCATATCAATTGTATCTGCCCAGTTTTATGCCAGATATCAAACTTGTATGCAGAGTTTTTGGATGGACTGGAGCACAACATTTATATCATGTCCCTAGTACTGGTCCGATACTAGAAAAAATGGATTAAAGGGGTTGTCTGGAGAAAACAAGTCAGTCATCACCTATCCCAATTATAGGTAATAAGTGACTTAGCAGGGGTCTGACCGCTGTGATCAGCACTTCTCTTCCCCATTATAACAGAGCAGCCGGACTGATGCCCGACCACCACGCCATTCAATCTCTATGGAGCTGGCGGAAATTGCCGACTGCAACACTTGGCAACCCCATAGGTGATAAATGGAGTGGTGGTCGGGCATATGACTGCCGTGCCATCAGTCTTCCCAAGGCTGTGGATCAGACCCCCACTGGTCAGTCAGTTGTCATCTGTCCCGTGTGAAAGTGTTTACTCATTTTCACCAAACACCCCCTTTAATATTCAGCATCAAAAACCACACAGCAGCTGATCAGATACATGGCAATGAAGACGCACATTCCAGGGTCTGGCAGACTTATTTCATGCATATGGGGCTTTTAGTAACTGATGGAGACCTCAACTGTTCAGACCCTCTCAAATAATCCAGGATGTCAGCAACCCGTGGCACTGTAGCTGGTGATGTGCGGTGGTCAGGGCATGCTGGGGGTTGTAGTGACATAACAGAAGGAGTGTGCATATCTTCTCAATAGTAAGAAACTCCCTATGGGACATTTGTAACTAATTCCACAAGTGAACATTATCACATTGCTACAATCACCCTCCTCCTACAGCTGCTGACACTTCATACAGCCACATTATACAGAACAGCATCACATGCAGACTAAGGCTATGTGCCCACGATGCAGAAATGCTCAGGATTTTTTCCTGAGCGTTTCTGCATCTTCCTGGCAGAAAAAACGCATGCGGATTGTACATGCGTTTTCCTGCCAGGGACATGCGGAAGTGAAGCATTCTTCACATGCATTTCCGCATGCGGGTTGTCAAGCGCTTTCCAAGCGATTTTAGCATCACTTGGAAAATGCTTGACAACCTGGTCACACTATATAAATCCATGCAACCGGCATGGATTTATATAGTGTGACCGAGAGAATGTCAAAAAATAAATATATACTTAACCCCTGATGGCCCGCGCTGTCTTGCTTCACCGTCCCGGCTGCTTCACCGTCCCGTCACATGACTCTGACGTCAGCGCAGGTTCTTCATTCCATCGCGAAGTGCCGGGAAGCCAGGAGGAATGCAGCGCGGGCCGCCAGAAGGCAAGTATACATTTATTTTTTTATTTTATTCTTTTTTTAATGGTACCTGGGTGTGACTGACTCTCCTATCCTCTACACCCGGGTACCATCCGCACATTAGAAAGCGCCAATTACGCAAGTACAGATGCAGTCTTGCGGAATTGGCGCGTTCTAATGCAAGTCAATGGCGGCGAAAAAGCAGCACTTCCGCAAAATAATTGTTAGTGCAGCGTTTTTTTCCGCAATGATAATCCGCAGCGCAAATCTCCGCAGCATGTGCACAGCACTTGCGGATCATCATTGAGGGACATGGCAGGCCTTCTACCATGCGTTTTTCTAAGAGTTTCTGCCGCTGCGGAAACGCTTAAAAAACGCATCGTGGGCACACAGACTTAAGCTCAGTCACAGACCCTGCGGCATACAGCACAGGGCAGTGTACACACAGCAGGAGGCTGAGCTGTCAGCCTGTACAGTACAGGCAGTGTACACACACACACATCCCCGGAGCAGGAGGCCGGGCTGTCAGCAGGTACGGTACAGGCAGTGTATACATACACACACATCCCCGGAGCTCTAAGGTACAGGCAGTGTATATACACACACATTCCCGAAGCAGGAGGCCGGGCTGTCAGCCTCTAAGGTACAGGCAGTGTATATATACACACATCCCCGGAGGAGGAGGCCGGGCTGTCAGCCTCTACGGTACAGGCAGTGTATATACACACACATCCCCGGAGGAGGAGGCCGGGCTGTCAGCCTCTACGGTACAGGCAGTGTATATACACACACATCCCCGGAGCAGGAGGCCGGGCTGTCAGCCTGTACGGTACAGACAGTGTATATATATATATATATACACACACACACACCTCCGGAGGAGGAGGCCGGGCTGTCAGCCTGTACGGTACAGGCAGTGTATATATACACACACATCTCCGGAGGAGGAGGCCGGGCTGTCAGCCTGTACGGTACAGGCAGTGTATATACACACATCCCCGGAGGAGGAGGCCGGGCTGTCAGCCTGTACGGTACAGGCAGTGTATAAATACATACACACACACCTCCGGAGGAGGAGGCCAGGCTGTCAGCCTGTACGGTACAGGCAGTGTATATATACACACACACACACACACACACACACACACACACACACACATCTCCGAAGCAGGAGGCCGGGCTGTCAGCCTGTACGGTACAGGCAGTGTATATACACACACACACACATCACCGGAGGAGGAGGCCAGGCTGTCAGCCTGTACGGTACAGGCAGTGTATAAATACATACACACACACACACACCCCTCCGGAGGAGGAGGCCGGGCTGTCAGCCTGTACGGTACAGGCAGTGTATATATACACACACATCCCCGGAGCAGGAGGCCGGGCTGTCAGCCTGTACGGTACAGGCAGTGTATATATACACACACACATCTCCGGAGCAGGAGGCCGGGCTGTCAGCCTGTACGGTACAGGCAGTGTATATATACACACATCCCCGGAGCAGGAGGCCGGGCTGTCAGCCTGTACGGTACAGGCAGTGTATATATACACACATCCCCGGAGCAGGAGGCCGGGCTGTCAGCCTGTACGGTACAGGCAGTGTATATATACACACATCCCCGGAGCAGGAGGCCGGGCTGTCAGCCTCTACGGTACTGGCAGTGTATATATACACACATCCCTGGAGCAGGAGGAGGCCGAGCTGTCAGCCTGTACGGTACAGGCAGTATATATATATACACACACACACACATCCCCGGAGGAGGAGGCCGGGCTGTCAGCCTCTACGGTACAGTCAGTGTATATATACACACACATCCCCGGAGCAGGAGGAGGCCGAGCTGTCAGCCTCTACGGTACTGGCAGTGTATATATACACACATCCCCGGAGCAGGAGGAGGCCGGGCTGTCAGCCTGTACGGTACAGGCAGTGTATATACACACACATCCCCTCAGCAGGAGGCCGAGCTGTCAGCCTCTACGGTACTGGCAGTGTATATACACACACATCCCTGGAGCAGGAGGCCGGGCTGTCAGCCTGTACGGTACAGGCAGGGTATATATACACACATCCCCGGAGGAGGAGGCCGGGCTGTCAGCCTGTACGGTACAGGCAGTGTATATATACACACACATCCCCGGAGGAGGAGGCCGGGCTGTCAGCCTGTACGGTACAGGCAGTGTATATATACACACACACACATCTCCGGAGGAGGAGGCCGAGCTGTCAGCCTGTACGGTACAGGCAGGGTATATATACACACACACACACACACACACACACACACACACACACACATCCCCGGAGCAGGAGGCCGGGCTGTCAGCCTGTACAGTACTGGCAGTGTATATATACACACACACACATCCCCGGAGCAGGAGGCCGGGCTGTCAGCCTGTACAGTACTGGCAGTGTATATATACACACACACACACATCCCCATACAGGCTGTCAGCCTGTACGGTACAGGCAGTGTATATACACACACATCTCCGGAGGAGGAGGCCGAGCTGTCAGCCTGTACGGTACAGGCAGTGTATATATACACACACATCCCCGGAGGAGGAGGCAGAGCTGTCAGCCTATACGGTACAGGCAGGGTATATATACACACACACACACACACATCTCCGGAGGAGGCCGAGCTGTCAGCCTGTACAGTACTGGCAGTGTATATATATACACACACACACACACACATCCCCGGAGCAGGAGGCCGGGCTGTCAGCCTGTACAGTACTGGCAGTGTATATATACACACACACATCCCCGTACAGGCTGTCAGCCTGTACGGTACAGGCAGTGTATATACACACACACATCTCCGGAGGAGGAGGCCGAGCTGTCAGCCTGTACGGTACAGGCAGTGTATATATACACACACATCCCCGGAGGAGGAGGCAGAGCTGTCAGCCTATACGGTACAGGCAGTGTATATATATATATACACACACACACACATCCCCGGAGGAGGAGGCCGGGCTGTCAGCCTGTACGGTACAGGCAGTGTATATATACACACACATCTCCGGAGGAGGAGGCCGGGCTGTCAGCCTGTACGGTACAGGCAGTGTATATACACACACATCATCGGAGGAGGAGGCCAGGCTGTCAGCCTGTACGGTACAGGCAGTGTATATATACACACACATCTCGGGAGGAGGAGGCCGGGCTGTCAGCCTGTACGGTACAGGCAGTGTATATATATACACACACACACATCTCCGGAGGAGGAGGCCGGGCTGTCAGCCTGTACGGTACAGGCAGTGTATATATATACACACATCCCCGGAGCAGGAGGCCGGGCTGTCAGCCTCTACGGTACTGGCAGTGTATATATACACACACATCCCTGGAGCAGGAGGAGGCCGAGCTGTCAGCCTGTACGGTACAGGCAGTATATATATATATATATATATATATACACACACACACACATCCCCGGAGGAGGAGGCCGGGCTGTCAGCCTCTACGGTACAGTCAGTGTATATATACACACATCCCCGGAGCAGGAGGAGGCCGAGCTGTCAGCCTCTACGGTACTGGCAGTGTATATATACACACATCCCCGGAGCAGGAGGAGGCCGGGCTGTCAGCCTGTACGGTACAGGCAGTGTATATACACACACATCCCCTCAGCAGGAGGCCGAGCTGTCAGCCTCTACGGTACTGGCAGTGTATATACACACACATCCCTGGAGCAGGAGGCCGGGCTGTCAGCCTGTACGGTACAGGCAGGGTATATATACACACATCCCCGGAGGAGGAGGCCGGGCTGTCAGCCTGTACGGTACAGGCAGTGTATATATACACACACATCCCCGGAGGAGGAGGCCGGGCTGTCAGCCTGTACGGTACAGGCAGTGTATATATACACACACATCCCCGGAGGAGGAGGCCGGGCTGTCAGCCTCTACGGTACAGTCAGTGTATATATACACACATCCCCGGAGCAGGAGGAGGCCGAGCTGTCAGCCTGTACGGTACAGGCAGGGTATATATACACACACACACACACACATCTCCGGAGGAGGAGGCCGAGCTGTCAGCCTGTACAGTACTGGCAGTGTATATATATACACACACACACACACACACATCCCCGAAGCAGGAGGCCGGGCTGTCAGCCTGTACAGTACTGGCAGTGTATATATATATATATACACACACACACACACACACACACACACACACACACACACACACACACACACACACACACATCCCCGGAGCAGGAGGCCGGGCTGTCAGCCTGTACAGTACTGGCAGTGTATATATACACACACACATCCCCGGAGCAGGAGGCCGGGCTGTCAGCCTGTACGGTACAGGCAGTGTATATACACACACATCTCCGGAGGAGGAGGCCGAGCTGTCAGCCTGTACGGTACTGGCAGTGTATATATACACACATCCCCGGAGCAGGAGGAGGCCGGGCTGTCAGCCTGTACGGTACAGGCAGTGTATATATACACACACACACACACACATCTCCGGAGGAGGAGGCCGAGCTGTCAGCCTGTACGGTACAGGCAGGGTATATATACACACACACACACATCTCCGGAGGAGGAGGCCGAGCTGTCAGCCTGTACAGTACTGGCAGTGTATATATATACACACACACACACACACACACATCCCCGGAGCAGGAGGCCGGGCTGTCAGCCTGTACAGTACTGGCAGTGTATATATATACACACACACACACACACACACACACACACATCCCCGGAGCAGGAGGCCGGGCTGTCAGCCTGTACAGTACTGGCAGTGTATATATACACACACACACATCCCCGGAGCAGGAGGCCGAGCTGTCAGCCTCTACGGTACTGGCAGTGTATATATACACACATCCCCGGAGCAGGAGGAGGCCGGGCTGTCAGCCTGTAAGGTACAGGCAGTGTATATACACACACATCCCCTCAGCAGGAGGCCGAGCTGTCAGCCTCTACGGTACTGGCAGTGTATATATACACACATCCCCGGAGCAGGAGGAGGCCGGGCTGTCAGCCTGTACGGTACAGGCAGTGTATATATACACACACACACATCTCCGGAGGAGGAGGCCGAGCTGTCAGCCTGTACGGTACAGGCAGGGTATATATACACACACACACACACACATCTCCGGAGGAGGAGGCCGAGCTGTCAGCCTGTACAGTACTGGCAGTGTATATATATACACACACACACACACACATCCCCGGAGCAGGAGGCCGGGCTGTCAGCCTGTACAGTACTGGCAGTGTATATATACACACACACACACACACACACATCCCCGGAGCAGGAGGCCGGGCTGTCAGCCTGTACAGTACTGGCAGTGTATATATACACACACACACACACACACACACACACACACACACACACATCCCCGGAGCAGGAGGCCGGGCTGTCAGCCTGTACAGTACTGGCAGTGTATATATACACACACACATCCCCGGAGCAGGAGGCCGGGCGGTCAGCCTGTACGGTACAGGCAGTGTATATACACACACATCTCCGGAGGAGGAGGCCGAGCTGTCAGCCTGTACGGTACAGGCAGTGTATATATACACACACACACATCTCCGGAGGAGGAGGCCGGGCTGTCAGCCTGTACGGTACAGGCAGTGTATATATACACACACATCCCCGGAGGAGGAGGCCGGGCTGTCAGCCTATACGGTACAGGCAGTGTATATATATACACACACACATCCCCGGAGGAGGAGGCCGGGCTGTCAGCCTGTACGGTACAGGCAGTGTATATACACACACATCATCGGAGGAGGAGGCCAGGCTGTCAGCCTGTACGGTACAGGCAGTGTATATATACACACACACACACACACACATCCCCGAAGCAGGAGGCCGGGCTGTCAGCCTGTACAGTACTGGCAGTGTATATATATACACACACACACACACACACACACACACACACACACACACACACACATCCCCGGAGCAGGAGGCCGGGCTGTCAGCCTGTACAGTACTGGCAGTGTATATATACACACACACACATCCCCGGAGCAGGAGGCCGAGCTGTCAGCCTCTACGGTACTGGCAGTGTATATATACACACATCCCCGGAGCAGGAGGAGGCCGGGCTGTCAGCCTGTAAGGTACAGGCAGTGTATATACACACACATCCCCTCAGCAGGAGGCCGAGCTGTCAGCCTCTACGGTACTGGCAGTGTATATATACACACATCCCCGGAGCAGGAGGAGGCCGGGCTGTCAGCCTGTACGGTACAGGCAGTGTATATATACACACACACACATCTCCGGAGGAGGAGGCCGAGCTGTCAGCCTGTACGGTACAGGCAGGGTATATATACACACACACACACATCTCCGGAGGAGGAGGCCGAGCTGTCAGCCTGTACAGTACTGGCAGTGTATATATATACACACACACACACACATCCCCGGAGCAGGAGGCCGGGCTGTCAGCCTGTACAGTACTGGCAGTGTATATATACACACACACACACACACACACACATCCCCGGAGCAGGAGGCCGGGCTGTCAGCCTGTACAGTACTGGCAGTGTATATATACACACACACACACACACACACACACACACACACACACACACACACATCCCCGGAGCAGGAGGCCGGGCTGTCAGCCTGTACAGTACTGGCAGTGTATATATACACACACACATCCCCGGAGCAGGAGGCCGGGCGGTCAGCCTGTACGGTACAGGCAGTGTATATACACACACATCTCCGGAGGAGGAGGCCGAGCTGTCAGCCTGTACGGTACAGGCAGTGTATATATACACACACACACATCTCCGGAGGAGGAGGCCGGGCTGTCAGCCTGTACGGTACAGGCAGTGTATATATACACACACATCCCCGGAGGAGGAGGCCGGGCTGTCAGCCTATACGGTACAGGCAGTGTATATATATACACACACACATCCCCGGAGGAGGAGGCCGGGCTGTCAGCCTGTACGGTACAGGCAGTGTATATACACACACATCATCGGAGGAAGAGGCCAGGCTGTCAGCCTGTACGGTACAGGCAGTGTATATATACACACACACACACACACACATCTCCGGAGGAGGAGGCCGGGCTGTCAGCCTGTACGGTACAGGCAGTGTATATATATATACACACACATCCCCGGAGCAGGAGGCCGGGCTGTCAGCCTCTACGGTACTGGCAGTGTATATATACACACACATCCCTGGAGCAGGAGGAGGCCGAGCTGTCAGCCTCTACGGTACTGGCAGGAGGCCGAGCTGTCAGCCTCTACGGTACTGGCAGTGTATATATACACACATCCCCGGAGCAGGAGGAGGCCGGGCTGTCAGCCTGTACGGTACAGGCAGTGTATATACACACACATCCCCTCAGCAGGAGGCCGAGCTGTCAGCCTCTATGGTACTGGCAGTGTATATACACACACATCCCTGGAGCAGGAGGCCGGGTTGTCAGCCTGTACGGTACAGGCAGTGTATATATACACACACATCCCCGGAGGAGGAGGCCGGGCTGTCAGCATGTACGGTACAGGCAGTGTATATATACACACACATCCCCGGAGGAGGCCGGGCTGTCAGCCTGTACGGTACAGGCAGGGTATATATACACACACACACACACACACATCTCCGGAGGAGGAGGCCGAGCTGTCAGCCTGTACAGTACTGGCAGTGTATATATACACACACACATCCAAGGAGCAGGAGGCCGGGCTGTCAGCCTGTACGGTACAGGCAGTGTATATACACACACATCCCCGGAGGAGGAGGCCGGGCTGTCAGCCTGTACGGTACAGGCAGGGTATATACACACACATCTCCGGAGGAGGAGGCCGAGGTGTCAGCCTGTACGGTACAGGCAGTGTATATATACACACATCCCCGGAGGAGGAGGCCGGGCTGTCAGCCTGTACGGTACAGGCAGTGTATATATACACACATCCCCGGAGGAGGAGGCCGGGCTGTCAGCCTGTACGGTACAGGCAGTGTATATATACACACATCCCCGGAGGAGGAGGCCGGGCTGTCAGCCTCTACGGTACAGGCAGTGTGTATATACACACACATCTCCGGAGGAGGCCGCCGGGCTGTCAGCCTGTACGGTACAGGCAGTGTGTGTGTGTGTGTATGTGTATGTGTATGTGTATGTGTATGTGTATGTGTGTGTGTGTGTATATATATATATATATATATATATATATATATATATATATATATATATATATATATATATATATATATATATATATATATATACACATACACACACATCCCCGGAGGAGGAGGCCGGGCTGTCAGCCTCTACGGTACAGGCAGTGTATATACACACACACACACATCTCCGGAGGAGGAGGCCGGGCTGTCAGCCTGTACGGTACAGGCAGTGTATATATACACACACATCTCCGGAGGAGGCGGCCGGGCTGTCAGCCTGTACAGTACTGGCAGTGTATATATACACACACACACACATCTCCGGAGGAGGAGGCCGGGCTGTCAGCCTGGATGTACACAAACAATCCCACAAGGTGAGCGCAGCGCACAGCCTGTTCTCGGGCTCCCCCAGGCGGATAGCCGCCGCTACTACAGGCGCAGGCCCAGCCCAAAAGACAGGATCCCCACACAACAAGATGGCGGACCGCGGCCCCGTCACGTGATCCCTTTGTGCCTTTCGCCTCCAAATTCTCCCCGATAACCCGCCCGTTCCCCCCCCTACAAGGCAGGTACGTGGTGTAGAGGAGGCCGGCTCGCCCTCCCCGGGGTCAGCGGGGTGAGACACCCCCGGAGAGCGGCCCCGGCCCCCCCTCGGCGGCCGTGAGGAGAACATGGCGGCCATTTTGTGCAGGCTCGCGCAGAGCCGGGGGCGCAGGCAGCAAATAAAACCACAATCATTACCGACTCCTCTTCCTTCTCCATGCCGGTGGGCATCTGCGGCACGGCCCGGTTGATGGAGGCATACTCGTGCAGGTCCGGGAGGTCCTCGCAGCGGAAGACGGGTAACGGTTTGGACGCGTCCAGCGCCCGAGCCCGGAACGATAATTTGCTCATTTTCTGTCTACCACAACAAAGCCATGCGACCGACGAGCGGGGAAATCCTCCCGTGCCGCGCTGCTCTCATGGGGTCTCCGTGCTCTGCCGCCGCCGCTCGCCCACCAGCCGCCGGGATCAAAATGGCGCCTTTCCCGGTGTTCCGGGTGGTCCGTAGCTCGGTTCGGGCTGTTATTTCGTGGGGTTCTGTGCTCTCCGGTGTCTCTCTTTCTCCCTCCCTCTTCAATACGCCATGGCCAACATGGCGGACATTAAAACTCCGCTGTCTGCTCCCCCAGCCAACCCGAGCTGCGCAGCCATTCCCAGAGTGCATAGCGCGCCTGCGCGTCCGCCGGGCCCGGGCCAGCCGCAGCGAGGGAGCGCGCACAGGAGGGCGGGGGCGCGCACGGGAGCAGAGCGGGGCCGCGCCTCACACAGGAGGACGACAGCGGGGCCGCGCCTCACACGAGTGTTACTATGGTGACAGATGGAGGCAGTGAGGGCTGCGCTCACATGAGGCGGAGGGCTGCGTCATTCTGCTCCATCACATCCACTGCAGCCTCTAGTGCCTTCATTCTCCCCCCGCCTCACTGATAACTTTCTTCCATTTTTTTTCAGTACGAGCTGTAGTTTTATCACCATTTTTCGTGTATTTTTAGTCCATTTTTTTAAAGGCAAAGTTTTAAAAAAATAAATAACCTCCCAGCGATTCCGCCATTTCTCTTATTTGATCTGATAAGGATAATATATTTTGTTAGTGCAGATGGTGACGCACGCGGAGAGGCCACATGTGGAATTATTATTATATTCTGGGGAAAAGGGAATGATAATTTTTTTTCCATTTTTTTTTAACTGGTCATCCATGGGGCGATGTACAATACAGTTCAATAATAAGTATTACAGTGCAGGCTGGGCTTTATGGGTGTACAAACATGGCCGACAGTTGTCATGACAACGCAGTGAGACCCCCTCAATCATGTTGCAGAAGGGACATTCGCCTCCATTTCTCAGTGACATTCAAGTCATTAGGCTGCTGCGATCACAACACCTCTGACCCCCCCCCCGGGCTGCAGGGAGTGGATTCACCTCCAGGGGGCGCTCCATACACCCAGTGCTCACATAGCGAGTCCTGGGACCTTGCCCTGGTGCCCGTCCTAATTACACCATGACCATTACATCTCCATCTTTATATAGATTACGTTTTGTAACTACATTGATTGCCGCTTCCACCATTTTTGAGATTTCTGTTGTCAGTGAATGAATCCCCCCTTACACTACATTTGACACAGGGCTGCTTGAGGCTTGTACGCTGACAGCCAGCAGAGATCTGGAAAATGGGGCAATAAAGAAAAATAGAACTTTTCATTATACATTAAGCATCTTTAAAAAAGGGATAGTCCCAAAAACTTGAATAATGAAAGCTTGGTGTCCGATCTCTGGGACCCCCACTGATAGAGGGGAAAGGGGACAATATCCCCAGTGTAAATTAAACTAATGGAGCAGTGATAATTCTCCATTCACAAAACACACTTTTGGACCCTTATACGTGTAATTAGTGGGGGAGCCCCGCAGGCAGACCCCCTGCAATTATATATAATCACCTATGCTGTTCACACTACATTCCGCAGAGCGAGTTCAGGGGCATTACAGAGGGGTAGGGAGTTCCCACGAGCAAGAGATTGGGGGCTTAAAATGTCCTCAAATGTTGGCATCTATAGGCTCTGTCTGAATCTCTGAGAAATGGGATTCAGATGCAACAAACAAAGCTCAAAAGTATGAAACTTTGTCTAAAGCAGGGATGTCAAACTCAAACACACAGAGGGTCAAAATAAAAAAACTTGGACAAAGTCACGGGCCAACTGGCATAAAGAATAAATGGGCCCCGCCCACAGAATAAATGGGCCCCACATAGGGGTGGTGGTTCTGGTGTCGCGGACCAAATATAAATCGCCCACAGGCCAGAGTTTGACATGTGTGGTCTAAAGGGAGCACAAATGGGCACAATAAAACTTTGGTCACATACTGTGGAAACAATCAGCAAGGAGGCCACGCAGAAAGTGACGTGGTGTAGTTTAAATATATGCAGCAGAGTTTTCCCTCTGCGATATACAGCAAATCCGAGATAAATCTGCACGAAAAAAAAATCACGTTCGAGAGACACGCTGCACGTGACGAGCAGCAGGAATCGAACACTGGCTGCGTTATTGTTGCAGAGTTTCAGAGAAAACAGTCATTTGAAAAGCCGACTGTGGATCGTGCATCTCGGATGAGCCGTACAAGAGGCCAATTATGCTTCTCCGTGCCCGGGACGGACAGGTCTACCCCTATTTATGGCTACATAGGAAGAAGCCACCTAGACTGAGACACATGGGCCTCAACCGGCTTTTCAAAGGTTTACATTGAAACGCAATATCACAACCGCCATCCGATTCATGGAGCCAGTGGTTCAGGCAGCATGGATTTAGTGTCTGCTTTGCTGTAAATGCATTGTGTGGTTACTGCCAGCACCGGTCTGCCGTATGGCTTCATCAGATGCTCCGCTTCTAGTCCAAAACACATATATCACACCCTATAGAACATACCACAATTTTATATTTCTAGTTTCGCTATTAGAGTGCAATAAAATAGGATATTAGATTATATGGAAATTATAGAGCGGCATACCCCCTTCTATAGGGTAGAGAAAAATTAACTGTGGCAACCATGGTTGTTAGATAAGGCCTCAATCAGACGTCTATTATTTTTCACATACGCAAAAAAAAAAAAAAAAATCGGTCCAAGTATCATGAGTGTTTCAGCTTTTACCATCAGGAATTTACACATATGAAAAAAATAAAATAATAAAAGCTTCTTCTATCCATTAAGCCAGAGTCACACAAGAGTTGATTCTCTAATGCGAGAGAATCGCCTCGATTATGCTAATAGCATCCCGAACAAACTTCAATCAGTTTCTCTGGGATGAATCATAGCACAGGTGAGAAGATGGAGAACTTAACGTCTCCATTGTCTGAGTCCACGAATGCCATCAGTGTGCTCTACAATTTGCAAAGACCCATAGACTTATATGGGTAATTTTGATCTGTGACTCAGATCAAAAACAGACATGTCGCCGTGATTTTTTTATTTTTGTGAACACTCAGTCCACAAGAAAAAAAAACACAGCCATGTGAACAGCCCTATAGACTAGATTAGATACGTGTTCCATAAGTGAAAAACAGGGTTAGAACACTGCAAAATCTGATGGCATCTGGCCAAATTTAATGTGCTTGTACACATTGGAGGAAAGGCTGATGAGCCTGACAAATTGGTCAGGACAGATTGCTAACAAGTGGCTCAGTAGTTAGCCCTGCAGCGCTGGAGTCCTGGGTTCAAATCCCACCACAGACAACATCTGCAAGTAGTTTGTATGTTCTCCCCATGTTTGCGTGGGTTTCCTCCACGTTCTCCGGTTTCCTCCCACACTCCAAAGACATAATGATTGGGGCTCACAATCTAGATTCCTTATGGGGACAGTGATTTTGTCTGTAAAGTGCTGTGGAATTAATGGCGCTATATAAGTGAGTAAAATAAAGCTTGGCCGTGTCCTGCAGATGTGAGGGGAAAGAAGGATCAAGAAGTTGGATTTCAACATGACAATTGTTAGACACCCCCCACAGGCGATAAGCGACTGTTAGGCTGTGTGCCCACGATGCGTTTTTTAAGCGTTTCCGCAGCGGCAAAAACGCTGCAGAAACACTTAAACGCTTGGTAGAAGGCCTGCCATGTCCCCCAATGATAATCCGCATGTGCTGTGCACATGATGCGGAAATTTCCGCTGCGGATTATCATTGCGGAAAAAAACGCAGCACTACCAATTATTTTGCGGAAGCGCTGCGTTTTCGCCGCCATTGACTTGCATTAGAACGCGCCAATTCCGCAAGACTGCATCTGTACTTGCGTAATTGGTGCGTTCTAATGTGCGGATGGTAACCGGGTGTAGAGGAGAAGAGACTCTCCTCCACACCCAGGTACCATTAAAAGCTGTAAAAAAAGAATAAAATAAAGATTATATTCACCCTCCGACGGCCCCCGGACTCCTTCTCTGTGCTTCTCTGTGCTTGTCGAGAGATCGCGCAGGACTGAAAGACCTGCGCTGACGTCAGTCATGTGACGGCAGGTCTTTCAGTACAGCGTACAGCGATCTACCGGCAGCCAGCACAGGAGCGCAGCAAGACTCGGGGACCATCGGAAGGTAAGTATAAGTTTTATTTTTTGACATTCTGTCGGGTCACACTATATAAATCCATGCTGGTTGCATGGATTTATAAGGTGTGACCGAGTTGTCAAGCACTTTCCAAGTGATGCTAAAAATCGCTTGGAAAGCGCTTGTCAACCCGCATACGGAAATGCAAGTGTAGAACTCTTCACATCCGCATGTCCCTGGCAGGAAAACGCATGTACAATCCGCATGCGTTTTTTTTCTGCCAGGGAGATGCAGAAACGCTCAGGAAAAAATCCTGAGCATTTCTGCATCGTGGGCACATAGCCTTAGAGAAGTTTGGCAGCAGCTTATACCCCTCTCTCCATTCTACCTACATGCACGCTCAGCTCACATGAACGCTTTTCCATACTGACCAACTGTGCATGTGGGAAATTACAGCAGGTAATAGTCTCACCTGATATTCCGATGACGCTCGCGTATATATCTCAATGTGTGCACGAAAAAGAAAAAAAATGGATGTCATACTGACATAATCCCTGTAAAATCTGTTTTTTTTAATGGGTCCATTGCAATTATTAACATAGGAAACTGTACTTGGCCTATTAGTTTTAATTATTAATGTATAAAAGCAGAGACCATAGGAATGTCAAAATGGACACACAGTGGATATAAAAAGTCTACACACCCCTATTAAAATGACAAATTGTCATGCAAGAAAATCATACCAAGAAAAATCAATTTAGAACATTTTCTACCTTTAATGTCCCCCATAATGTGTACAAATGCATTGAGGAGGGAATGGGGGGAGGGAGCTAGAAAATACCAAATCTAAAATAATGTGGTTGCATAAGTGTGAACTCCCTCTTATAATTGGCTAACTCTAAACACAACAACATCCCCAAATCACATTTACCCTCATGTAACATTGTAGTCAGTACACAGCTGCCATCATTTACAGTAATTCTGATTAATCCCGTAGAAAGTTTAGTTGTTCTAATAGGATTTTCCTGACATTTTCTTAGTTGCATTTTTCAGTAAACTGCTTACAACACAGCAAAGGGATCTCATTGTTGAAAGTTATCAGTCAGGAGAAGTGGACAAAATAAAAATTTCCAAGGCATTAGATATCCCAATTCCCCAACTGATCCAGTTCAAACTACTAATACTGATTTACAAAACCGTCCATAATCTGTCTCCTCTGTATATCTCCGAACTAATCTCCCCACATAATCTTAGATCCTCCCAAAACCTCCTTGTCTCTTCCATACTTATACGTTCCTCACCTAATCGCCTCCAAAACTTATCCCGATTATCCCCCATCCTCTGGAATTCTGTGCCACAACATGTCCGATTATCCGCCACATTTGGAACTTTCAGACGGAACATGAAAACCCATCTCTTCAAGAAAGTTTACAACCTGCAATGGCCACGCTCCCTCCACACCACCATCAGAGGTGCTGCAACCCCCCAACCTACTGTCTCCTTCCCCATTATCCTGTAGACTTTAATCCCGCAAGGGCAGGGTCCTCTTCCCTCTGTACCAGTCTGTCATTGCTAGTTTATACGTTGTAATTAACATAGTAACATAGTTTTTAAGGTTGAAGGAAGACTAAGTCCATCTAGTTCAACCCATAGCCTAACTTGTTGATCCAGAGGAAGGCAAAAAAAAACATGTGGCAAACACTAAGCTCCACATTGGGGAAAGAAATTCCTTCCTGACTCCATACAGCAATCAGACTAGTTCCCTGGATCAACGCCCTATTAATTTGGATTTTGTACGTAACCCCTTCTCATGTACAGCACCATGGAATGCTCTAAAAATAAATAATAGCAGTGAATACTGAAAATAGTCAAGAAGAAGTGGTTTAAATTTGGTACAACAGTGACAAAGTACAGTTATATGAAAAAGTTTGGGCTCCCCTATTAATCTTAAGCTTAATGTTTTCTTAAAATTGGTGTTTTTGCAACAGCTATTTCAGTTAGATATATGTAATAACTGTTGGGCACAGTAATGTTTCTGCCTTGAAATGAGGTTTATTGTACTAACAGAAAATGTGCAATCTGCATTCAAACAAAATTTGACAGGTGCATAAGTATGGGCACCTCACCAGAAAAGTGACATTAATATTTAGTAGATCCTCCTTTTGCAAAAATAACAGCCTCTAGTCGCTTCCTGTAGCTTTTAATGATTTCCTGGATGAAGGTATTTTTGACCATTCCTCTTTACAAAACAATTCCAGTTCAGTTAAGTTTGATGGTTGCCGAGCATGGACAGCCCTCTTCAAATGATCCCACAGATGTTCAATGATATTCAGGTCTGGGGACTGGGATGGCCATTCCAGAACATTGGAATTGTTCCTCTGCATGAATGCCTGAGTAGATTTGGAGCGGTTTTTGGATCATTGTCTTGCTGAAAGATCCATCCTCTGCGTAAGTTCAACTTTATCACTGATTCTTGAACATTATTGTCAAGAATCTGCTGATACTGAGTGGAATCCATGCGTCCCTCAACTTTAACAAGATTCCCGGTGCCGGTATTGGCCACACAGCCCCAAAGCATGATGGAACCTCCACCAAATTTTACTGTGGGTAGCAAGTGTTTTTCTTGGAATGCTGTGTTTTTTTCCGCCAGGCATAACGCCTTTTTGTATGACCAAACAACTCAATCTTGGTTTCATCAGTCCACAGGACCTTCTTCCAAAAAGAAATTGGCTTCTCCAAATGTGCTTTTGCATACCTCAGCCGACTCTGTTTGTGGCGTGCTTGCAGAAACGGCTTCTTTCGCATCACTCTCCCATACAGCTTCTCCTTGTGCAAAGTGCGTTGTATAGTTGACCGATGCACAGTGACACCATCTGCAGCAAGTTGATGCTGCAGCTCTCTGGAGGTGGTCTGAGGATTGTCCTTGACTGATCTCACCATTCTTCTTCTCTGCCTTTCTGATGTTTTTCTTGGCCTGCCACTTCTGCCCTTAACAAGAACTGTCCCTGTGTTCTTCCATTTCCTTACTATGTTCCTCACAGTGGAAACTGACAGGTTAAGTCTCTGAGACAGCTTTTTGTATCCTTCCCCTGAACAACTATGTTGAATAATCTTTGTTTTCAGATCATTTGACAGTTGTTTTGAGGAGCCCATGATGCCACTCTTCAGAGGAGATTCAAACAGGAGAACAACTTGCAAGTGGCCACTTTAAGTAGCTTTTCTCATGATTGCATACACCTGGCTATGAAGTTCAAAGCTCAATGAGGTTACAAAACCAAAAAAAGTGCTTTAGTAAGTCAGTAAAAAGTAGGTAGGAGTATTTAAAACAAGAAAATGATAAGGGTGCCCATACTTATGCACCTGTCAAATTTTGTTTGAATGCAGATTGCACATTTTCTGTTAGTACAATAAACCTCATTTCAAGGCAGAAACATTACTGTGTCCAACAGTTATTACATATATCAAACACACACACACACACACACACACACACTACAGACCAAAAGTTTGGACACACCTTCTGATTGAAAGATTTTTCTGTATTTTCATGACTTTGAAAATTGTACATTCACACTGAAAGCATCAAAACTATGAATTAACATATGTGGAATTATATACTTAACAAAAAAGTGTGAAACAACTGAAAATATGTCTTATATTCTAGGTTCTTCAAAGTAGCCACCTTTTGCTTTGATGACTGCTTTGCACACTCTTGGCGAGCTTCAAGAGGTAGTCACCGGAAATGGTCTTCTAACAATCTTGAAGGAGTTCCCAGAGATGCTTAGCACTTGTTGGCCCTTTTGCCTTCACTCTGCCGTCCAGCTCACCACAAACCATCTCGATTGGGTTCAGGTCTGGTGACTGTGGAGGCCAGGTCATCTGGCGTAGCACCCCATCACTCTCCTTCTTGGTCAAATAGCCCTTACACAGCCTGGAGGTGTGTTTGGGGTCATTGTCCTGTTGAAAAATAAATTATGGTCCCACTAAATGCAAACCGGATGGAATAGCAAGTCGCTGCAAGATGCTGTGGTAGCCATGCTGGTTCAGTATGCCTTCAATTTTGAATAAATCCCCAACAGTGTCACCAGCAAAGCACCCCCACACCATCACACCTCATCCTCCATGCTTCACGGTGGGAACCAGGCATGTAGAGTCCATCCGTTCACCTTTTCTGCGTCGCACAAAGACACGGTGGTTGGGACCAAAGATCTCAAATTTGGACTCATCAGACCAAAGCACAGATTTCCACTGGTCTAATGTCCATTCCTTGTGTTCTTTAGCCCAAACAAGTCTCTTCAGCTTGTTGCCTGTCCTTAGCAGTGGTTTCCTAGCAGCTATTTTACCATGAAGGCCTGCTGCACAAAGTCTCCTCTTAACAATTGTTGTAGAGGTATGTCTGCTGCTAGAACTCTGTGTGGCATTGACCGGGTCTCTAATCTGAGCTGCTGTTAACCTGTGATTTCTGAGGCTGGTGACTCAGATAAACTTATCCTCCGAAGCAGAGGTGACTCTTGGTCTTCCTTTCCTGGGGCGGTCCTCATGTGAGCCAGTTTCTTTGTAGCGCTTGCTGGTTTTTGCAACTGCACTTGGGGACACATTCAAAGTTTGCCCAATTTTTCGGACTGACTGACCTTCATTTCTTAAAGTAATGATGGCCACTCGTTTTTTTTTACTTAGAATTTGTATTATGGCAAGAAAAAAGCAGCTAACAGTCCTACTGAATAGACTATCAGCTGTGTATCCATCTGACTTCTGCACAACACAACTGATGGTCCCAACCCCATTTATAAGGCAAGAAATCCCACTTATTAAACCTGACAGGGCACACCTGTGAAGTGAAAACCATTTCCGGTGACTACCGCTTGAAGCTCATCAAGAGAATGCCAAGAGTGTGCAAAGCAGTCATCAAAGCAAAAGGTGGCTACTTTGAAGAACCTAGAATATAAGACATTTTCAGTTGTTCACACTTTTTTGTTAAGTATATAATTCCACATGTGTTAATTCATAGTTTTGATGCCTTCAGTGTGAATGTACAATTTTCATAGTTATGAAAATACAGAAAAATCTTTAAATGAGAAGGTGTGTCCAAACTTTTGGTCTGCACTGTGTGTATATATAAATTTAAAGCTGCATCCTTTACCTTTCTTTGACATAACAGTGACATTACGTAGAACTGGACGTAGCTCAAAAATTAATGAAAGGACAAGAAGAAAATTGTTCCAGGAGGCGGCCAAGAGGCCTACTGCAACATTCAAGGAGCTGCATGAATTTTTGTAAAGTAGTGGTTGTGGACTGCATGTGACAACAAGGCCTATATTCTTCATATGTCTGACCTATGGGGTAGGGTGTCAAGATGGAAGCCTTTTCTTATTAAAGGAAAACATTCAGGCCCAGATATGTTTTGCTAAAACCTACATCAAGTCTGCCAGAAGCATGTGGGAAAACTGATTATGATCTGATGAGACCAAGATTGAACTTTTTGACTCAATTCCAAAAATTTATGTTTGGTGCAAAACCAAACACTGCGCATCACCAAAACAACACCATACCCCCAGTTATGCATGGTGGAGGCAGCATTATGCTTTCGGCAGCTGGAACTCGAGCTTTTGTCGAGGTGGAGAGAATTATTAACCGTTCCAAATATCAGTCAAATTTATATCAAAACCAACAATGCCTTTGCTAAGAAGATGAAGAGGAATTTCACCTTTCAGTACGACAACGACCCTAAGCATACCTCCAAATCAACAAAAGAATGGCTTCACCAGAGACAGATCAAAGTTTTGTAACGGCCCAGCCAAATCTAATAGGAAATCTGTGGGTGACCTGAAGATGGAGCTGTACACATGAGATGCCCTTACAATCTGATTTTTTTCATGCGCTCATGTGAACTCACACTAAGGTCTCATTTATACGTCATTTCTTCCCATATAAGTTGTATCATTGTTTTTTCAAATTTGACAATAGTTATGTAAAATGTCTGTCCATCTGACCTGCTGTCCTCACAGTAAAATCTCTTATTGGAGGAGGGCAGGTTTGGGAGAGCACTGTGGAGCCATGAGTGTGTGCATTGTGCACTCTACACATACCGAGCGTGAATTGGTCAGTGCAAAGGAAACAAAACTGTAGGAACGTATGATGGGATGAGGCCCCCAGCTGGGGGCCGGAGGCAGCCGCAGTGCCACTACAGCCTCTTTATAGCTCTTCTACCTCATACTCTGGGTAAAAAAAAAAAAGTTCCAGTTGTCTGCTAGACTCGGCACTAATGCACAGAGTTGGGAGACATCCGTGAACCAACCATCAGTTGTTTGCAAGTCACAAATTTGGGACCCCTGGCCTACAGCATTATTTGAACCTTTCCAATCATATTTAGACTAATTTACTATCCCTTCTTGCGGTGTCAAGACCATAACTTAAAGGGGTAATCTAGTTTCACTCACTTTTGCATCGGCCCATCGAATAAAAAAACATTTTTGTTTTCTTAAGCTCAGAGAACCTTTTAAAGGAGGAGAAAGATTTGGAAAAACGGTGTCCCTCTCTGCCCCATCTTCAGTATGCCACCTACAATGGCTGTGCCCTGCTGCGATGGGCTCTAGACTACCTCTATTGAAGAATCGGCATTGAACCATCCAGCAACTTCTAGATTTTCCTACACTGGGGGTAATTTTTTATGTTTGGCCAATCATTAGAATCTGATAGCTTCTTATGTTTCTGTACAAGAAGGTAAGAATGCTGTTATAATTCCTCATTGGAAGAAAGGCTTTACTGTTTGCATAGGAGTTCATCTTTGCTTAATAAACGTACAATGTATCCATTCTAATAGAAATAATAATAAAAACAATGTTCTGTTACACGTCCAATTCGGTGATTGCTCTGAATGAGACTGTCCTCCTAAGGCCACACATAGTCCTGAAGTGATCGGCGTCAGCTCCAGTTCTAAGGACTGGTCTCTTCTGTAAACCTCTTAATGTACAATGTTCATACACAAAAAAAGCGTTCCCTTCATTGCTGCGTGCAACTTCTACAACATTTTTAGATTTACACTGTGATGACCTTCACAGAGAAGACATTTATGGGCCAGAACAATAAATATATGAAATAAAATAAGCTGATCTAGACAGGCAGATTTCTACCCATAAACCAGCACTGACGGACTACACTGTGTTCCAAATTATTATGCAAATAATATTTTCTCAGATTTTCCCAAATTACCTATATGAATTGCAGTCATTGTAATTTTCCAGTCAAATAACTATTAGAGTACAATTGAAAGGTTTTTGTACAAACTGCCTATGATAACAGTATATTTTTAAAAAAAAATAAAAAACTCAAACTGCACTCAAAATGCATGTTCCAAATTATTATGCACAGCAGAGTTTTCAACCTTTTAATCTCAATAAAGAACAAAAAAATGGTCATTTTTGAAATTATAAGCATTAGCAAGTTATTACAAACTGAAATCAAACAGTTTTCAACTCAAAACTTTATTCTAGGTGATGTTACATTTGCACATAGGACCCCTTGTTCGAAAGGAGCTTCTGAACTCTCTCGTCCATTGAATTTGTCAGGTTTTGGATGGTTTCTGCTTCAATTGTTTTGCATGAGGACAGAATACCCTCCCAGAGCTGTTGCTTAGATGTGAACTGCCTCCCGCCATCATAGACACTCCTTTTGATGATGCTCCAGAGGTTCTCAATCGGGTTGAGGTCAGGGGAGCATGCTGGCCACACCATAAGTTTGTCCCCTTTTATGCCCATAGCAGCCAGAGATGCAGATGTGTTATGTGCAGCATGAGACGGGGCATTTTGGTAAAATCTGAGAAAATATTATTTGCATAATAATTTGGAACACAGTGTATATACAAGGCGACCTACGCTAGTTTATGCCCCATTCACAAGTCTTACAAAACAAATGGTAATATAATCATTCCTTTCCCATACAGTGTGCATGTTGGGGGCAATGGACTGCCGACAATAATTTCTCTTAATAAATGATCCGATCTGCCAACAATCAAGCATTTTGCAGGTTTATCAGCTGAGCGCCTAATGACCCCATGTAAATGGGCCTTGACACCGTTTTGCAAATCTAGCTTAGTCTCATTGGCGTTATTTTCAGTCAGTCTGCACAAGTGACAGCACAGACTATTTTCTGCATTAGGCCACGGCCCCACTATCAGTATTCGGTCTGTATTTTTTCTCTGGAGTGGGAGCCAAAACCAGGAGTGGGAGATCAATGCAGAATTGATCTCCCACTCCTGGTTTTGGCTCCCACTCTTGAGAAAAAATACTGATCAAATACTGATAGTGGGGCCGTGGCCTTAAACCGATACACAGATTGCAGCATGCACGGGTTGGCTCCTTTTTGTGCACGAGACTACTGCACACAACAGAACTTGGCTCCTGTACTCATCCAGAACGTGGACGAGGCCACAAGAGCTGCCGGCGAGGCCACAAGAGCTGCCGGCGAGGCCACAGTATTCACTATGACTGAATGCTAAAACACTGTTTATGATAAGTAGCAGCGTAACCACAGCCTTAGACTTTATGCACACAGGATAAATGTAGTATGGCAGCTCATGAAGTCAATGAATGCTCCACCACAGGCCCGCAGAGAGGGACAGCCGAAGAAACAAATCAAATGCTGCGGCAATGCTGTGTGCGCGCGAGTGTGTGGGCTCTATGGCACAGTGTGCACATTACCTGCGTAGAGATGGAGGTCAGGCGCACACAGTACATGGCACATTGTTCGTGCCCGATTGCTGAGGCGCTCTAGAGCTCACAGTGTCCTCGCCTGATCGCTGCTTACTGCCCCGCTGCTGCAGCACACCAAGAAAATTAACCCACGTTACTTGAGCAGCAGATATAAAATGCCACCTGAACAAGAATCTTAAAGTGACTGTCAGCACAGAATGACTGTTCAAACCCAGTACAGGCGTTGGTGCACCATGGCGTGGCCAAACATTTAAGTGCACCTTCCCATCTCTCTGTCCTTCTCTTGCTCTATAAAGCCAGAGTCATCAAAGAAGAGGAGGGTGTCAAGATAGAGGGAAAACAGGTAAGTGGGACGGTGCACTTAAATGTTTGGCCACGCCATAGTGCACAGAGCACTTGTACTTGGTTTGAACAGTCATACTATGCTGTCAGTCTACCTTTTAGCACATTGGGCTGGGTAAAAAGATATTTGGGCCATTCAAAATGTGCTTCTGGAACAGAATGAGCTGCATGATGGCAGCTAGGCATGGTTTTCTCAGAAACTCTCCAGCATTTTAGAGAAATGGTAGTTTAGAGATATGGCCAGGGACTATAAGAAAAGACAAACTAGTCTGGTGCTGCCCCTGGCTGGTTTCTACCTGCATCCTCCAGGTGATTGACTAATCTCTCCTTATGTATACATACGGGATAGACTTGTCAATCAACTAGGTGCAAGGAAAAGCCAGGAGAAGGTGGCACCGGGCTGGTGCGCCCTGTTGCACCCACCAAAACATTTCAGTGGGTCCAGCTGATGTTAGTCTAATATGTATGGGAAGCCTTTACATATTGATGGCCTATTCGTTGGATAGGTCACTTACAGTGCTGGCCAAAAGTATTGGCACCCCTGCAATTCTGTCAGATAATACTCCGTGTCTTCCTGAAAATGATTGCAATCACAAATTCTTTGGTATTATTATCTTCATTTAATTTGCTTGCAAGGAAAAAACACAAAAGAGAATGAAGCAAAAATCAAATCATTGATCATTTCACACAAAACTCCAAAAAAGGGCGGGACAAAAGTATTGGCACCCTCAGCCTAATACTTGGTTGCACAACCTTTAGCCAAAATAACTGCGAACAACCGCTTCCGGTAACCATCAATGAGTTTCTTACAATGTTCTGCTGGAATTGTAGACCATTCTTCTTTGGCAAACTGCTCCAGGTCCCTGATATTTGAAGGGTGCCTTCTCCAAACTGCCATTTTGAGATCTCTCCACAGGTGTTCTATGGGATTCAGGTCTGGACTCATTGCTGGCCACCTTAGAAGTCTCCAGTGCTTTCTCTCAAATCATTTTATAGTGCTTTTGGAAGTGTGTTTTGGGTCATTGTCCTGCTGGAAGACCCATGACCTCTGAGGGAGACCCAGCTTTCTCACACTGGGCCCTACATTATGCTGCAAAATTTGTTGGTAGTCTTCAAACTTCATAATGCCATGCACACGGTCAAGCAGTCCAGTGCTAGAGGCAGCAAAGCAACCCCAAAACATCAGGGAACCTCTGCCATGTTTGACTGTAGGAACCGTGTTCTTTTCTTTGAATGCCTCTTTTTTTTTCCTGTATACTCTATGTTGATGCTTTTTCCCAAAAAGCTCTACTTTTGTCTCATCTGACCAGAGAACATTCTTCCAAAACGTTTTAGGCTTTCTCAGGTAAGTTTTAGCAAACTCCAGCCTGGATTTTTTATTTCTCGGAGTAAGAAGTGGGGTCTTCTTGGGTATCCTACCATACAGTCCCTTTTCATTCAGACGCCGATGGATAGTACGGGTTGACACTGTTGTACCCTCGGACTGCAGGGCAGCTAGAGCTTGTTTGGATGTTAGTTGAGGTTCTTTATCCACCCTCCGCACAATCTTGCGTTGAAATCTCTCGTCAATTTTTCTTTTCCGTCCACATCTAGGGAGGTTAGCCACAGTGCCATGGGCTTTAAACTTCTTGATGACACTGCGCATGGAAGACACAGGAACATTCAGGTCTTTGGAGATGGACTTGTAGCCTTGAGATTGCTCATGCTTTCTCACAATTTGGTTTCTCAAGTCCTCAGACAGTTCTTTGGTCTTCTTTCTTTTCTCCATGCCCAATGTGGTACACACAAGGACACAGGACAGAGGTTGAGTCAACTTTAATCCATGTTAACTGGCTGCAAGTGTGATTTAGTTATTGCCAACACCTGTTAGGTGCCATAGGTAAGTTACAGGTGCTGTTAATTACACGAATTAGAGAAGAATCACATGATTTTTCAAAGGGTGCCAATACTTTTGTCCACCCCCATTTATAGGTTTGGTGAGGAATTATATCCAATTTGGCTTTAGGACAATTCTTTTTGTGTTTTTTTCATTGAAGACAAATTAAATGAAGAGAATAATACCAAAGAATTTGTGATTGCAATCATTTTCAGGAAGAAACTGAGTATTATCTGACAGAATTGCAGGGGTGCCAATACTTTTGGCCAGCACTGTATATGAGATTGTGGAGGTCCGGTGCTCTGCTGTAAACGGAACGGGCAAGCACAGCTCCCTACACTTTAGTGGTCACTGCTGAGTCACGAAGTCATCACACCATGATTGTGTCTGCAGTGCACTAGTACAAAGACTATGCTAAACAGCAGCCTAATCTGCTAATGGCTCCTGCTGGAAAGGAATAATAAATATTATGCATGAGTAAGACCAGAAGCATGGGGAGCATGCTCCAAAGTGTGAACAACGCCTCTCCTGTCAGCCACTGTTCTGTCATCATGGTCAATCCAACAACAATGGAAAGGCAGAAGTTATGGTTCAGACTTTCCATAGCGCTCCCCAAGCCTACAGTATGCAGAGGCCGATTTGGAGATTAGGAAGTGGCACCAATCCTAGAGACCGAGGAAGCAACAGTAGAAGGCGGCACATTAGAAACATGTACCGGTAGTCATATTTAATATTGGGGGTGGAGGATCAATTTAACTCTAAAAAAAATAGAATATATGTCTGGTGTGTTGTTACATATCAACATTAAAAAATAGAACAGATCCCAACAAACAAAAGTCTTTCTTCTTCCTTCCTTTTCCGACTGTAAGGGAATACTGACCAGAGAAAGAGAACGGAATTATCAAGGTCGTCCTAATATCCACAGCCACATTTCCTGCCAAAATGTGCAGCCAACAGAGGGAGAAGAAGCTCCAAAGCGTTCCGCTTACTGACGTGTACCTGGCTATACACATAGCAGCCGTCAATCTACAGTGATGGGTGGAGGGAGTGCTCCTCAGGAATACATGAGACCCATAGCTAGAAGTCCGATCTATAATCATGGCGGGAGATCCATTTTAAGCCTACAGTAGTGCACAAGGCTAAAGATATATGAAGATATGTGGTCCATTGTAATCACGTAACACGTGATAGCATTTCAATACATTTCTGCAAAATAGGCGCGATGCCGTGTGTGCAGACCAGGGCTGTGAAGTCAGTAAGCTAAACCTCTGACTCCAAGTCCTAAATTTCCATGACACAGACTCCACGACGCCGACTCCCTCATACATGGCTCATGTTTAAGTGATAAATTTACTATAGCACAGATTCATCTAAGCTGAAAGTCTAGACCCTTAGATTAGGAATAGGACCGACATTTATAGGACATTTCATAACTTTCCCAAATTCTTATGAAAAAATATTCCCCACAAACTGCATTGAACTACTGTACCCAATTTATTATATATTTTAGGAGTTGGAGTCGGGCCATTTTATTCCGATTCTGACTCCACAGCCCTGGTGCAGACACAATGTCGACACTATGGGTTTGATTCAAAGCCCCACGAAAGCAGGCTGGGGGTTGGATGGCGACATTGGTAGCACAGCCAAACATTGCTCAGTGCTGCTATTATATTGCAGTGTAATGGGGTCATATTGTGATCTACAAGGTACTGTGACCATGACAAGAAAGTTGGAAAACAAAATTCCAACTTCTTACAACTTGCTCATCAGTTTCCTGCAGATTCACCTGCGCTATGCCGCAGTGTAGCAACAACACAACGCGATATTTGGCTGCAGTGTCTGTCTCCGTCCAGCCACCGCCTTATTGGTTTAAGACTCCAGCAATTAATTTTTCATAGGAGGAAAGTCACTGTAGCTGGATCAGCCATTGGTTTCCAACACTTTTCTAGTTAGGAAAGTTTAAGAATATTGCTTGGCTCCAATGCCAACAACGTGTAAAACATGTCTGATTTCTTTCAAAACCAACTCTCCCTTTCAAATTGGGTTGAGCCACAATACTACATACAACATATGGTCCAAAGTTGCGCTGGCTCTGGCAGAAAGCAACCACAGTTTTCTAATCTAATACAACCCCTTGTTACGGTTCATTCAGACACCAGTGATTTTCCTCGTATGCAAAAAAGCGGTAGCATTAGTGTTTTTGATCAAATTTTATCGAAGTTTCTTAAGCTATCAAAGGCCGAGCTAGCTTGATATACGCTGTCCGTACATGGACCACAATGCCCTGAGGGATCGCATGTCCTTTCCCGACCTGAACTTATAGCCTCGTAGATACATATGAGGCTGTTGTTTTGGTTTGAGAGACCAGGCATTGCGGTCCATTATACAGATTGTGAAATATGTTCATGTGATCTTAGCCAAAATGATCAGAGAACACGTGGATGGCACCCGAGTGGTGTCCAAAAATACACTAACATATGAACAGCGCCATACACTATAATAGAAATTGTGCCTAACTGTGAAATACACAGAAGTCATAAGTGAAGATCTGGAAGAGGCCTTAGGTTACGTTCCCACTGAGTTTTTGACATTGTATTTTCTCTGCTAAAAATCGCAGCATCTTACAATTCCAGCAAAGTAGATGGGATTTAGGAAAATCTCAGGGCCACTGTGCTTTTATTTTACGCAACGTCAACTGACCTGCGATGCGCGTTCCAAATCCTCAACATGTCAATTCTGTTGCGGCTACGCTGAGTTTAATGTGCAGATTTTCCTCATAGAATTACATTAGATGCGGAAAGTCCACATGAAGTCCGCACATGACTATCAATATATTTTTCAAAGCAAAATGCCAGTAAGAATCAAAAACTAGGCGGCATTTTTTCTTTCTAACATGACATTTCAAAAAGACAAAAAGGCGATAAAAAATCCTATGAAAAAAACCCGTAAGTAAATAACGCTCTGCCCGGCGCCCATGCACGCTGTCCCCTGCTCCCTCCGTGCAGGGACACCAGGTTACTCACTACCCTGGTCCACGGCGTGCTCCTGTTCTTGCCTCCTCCCTCCTCCGTGCACGCTGCAATGTGTCACGGCGGCGTGCCTATGGTGCGCACTTTCCTGTTTTTAAAGGGACAGCGCATGCACATGGTAAATATCCCCAGTGGCAGCTGGGAGGTATTTAGCCAAATGTTGCGCACCTGCAATATCTTGTATAAAATGCACCCTCCCCAATAGGGAGGTGCCTGAGCAACCCCTATAGTTCTGTGTTAGGTGGTTGATGTGTATATGCAACTGTATGTTGCCAGGCCCCCCGTCCGTAGTCCATATTAGTATTCTGTGTCCCAAGTCCTGTTAGTCCGCCATAGTTAGTCATAGTATCCTGTGCCCGCTTCGGCGATGTCCGAATCCCAAACCACGTCTGCGGTACCTGTACCCCGTACTTGTCAGCTATCCCAAGACCAGAGTGTCTGAATCTATCCCTGTGGCCGTCCGGCCTACACAGTCCGTTCTAGTCCCAAGTGGCCGTTCTGCTCCTTGGGAACATCTCTGCCCTTTGGGCTCAGCAGCTATGGCCAGACATCGCCCTGGAGTGGTACCTGGTACCTACCTGCCGCACAAGCCTGACCTCTCCACTAGAGGCTCCAGTGAACACCAAGGTAGCTGCTTAGTCACACCCCTCCAGGGTAGGTCCGGTCTGTGGCTCAGTGGGTCCACGAACCTCCTAGTAGCAGCCCATGATGGACAGGATCTTCGTACAAGATGAAATACTGAAGTCAGTATCAGACACTAATAAAGCAGGAGATTTGATGAATAAAAGATGATCATTATTGACCATATTGAAAAGTGTGACAGACATCTGTCTGAGATGGTTTAGTGAATCCTGCATTGAGCAGGGGGTTGGACACGATGACCCTGGAGGTCCCTTCCAGCGCTTACATTCTAGGTTTCTACATGAAGATGTGCATTTTCAGCATAAATCTATACATTTCCTCTTCCTACCTTGTCATTAGGTTATTAATGTACTGTATGTAGATATGATTGCAGATGTTTATCCCCATAATCAATATTCTACAACCCTTTGACACATATCAGAAGACAAAAACCATTAAAGACTCGTGTTAGTTGGGGGCCCTATTGGACATTTTGGATTGGGGCCCATAAGCTTCAAGTTGTATCATTAACCTGAGGGCATTTCTGCAGGTCACACCCCATAGGGTCATATATAGCTGCGGGATTCTCTACCTTCTCCAGCTTGTGAAGAATTGGTTAAAGGGTTGTGCCATTATTATACCGATGACCTATCATGAGGATGGGTCTTCATTGCGTGATTGGTGGGGTTGCCAAACCCCACAGATCAGCTGCCATCAAGGCTCATGGATGTAGTACAGCTCCGACAACTTACTGATGGCTACTGCCCTGCACCACAGATCCACTCTTATTAGGTCGAATAGTGGGTGTAGCTGTGGGACCCCTACCAGTCTATTGATGACCTATCCTCAAGATAATCTACGAATACAAAAATTGTGGAGGAACCCTTTAAGGAAATATTGTCAACTTTGACCATTTGTTCACCAAATAAGTTTACGAACATCTGTCACAAACTAGGTGTAAAAAACAAAACGACACATCCATACTAGTTACATATGGATCTGTCTCAGATTTCACTTTATACATTGGGTGAAATCCAGAGCATAAATGGACATGCCGCAGATCTAAAATCCACACCACAGGTCTATTTCCAGGCGGATTTGTGACAACCTTCACTTCTTTGCTGGTGCTTGACTACGCTGCAGATTTTCCCAAACCTACTGGAAAACACAAAATTAAAATTGGAAAAAGATGTTAAAAAGGAGTGGTTTCATCATAGAGAACCCCTTTATTACTTTCAGAGCCACCATGACTCCAGGTCTGACTCTTGACCCCCAAGTCGTAGACTATTTCAGTGATGGCAGCATTACATTGGCCATATAGTAGTATGAAAGGTCATCAACGTCTCCAGACCGCTGGACCGAGCAGAGCAGCTCGTTAGTGGCTCCTGACTCTGGCTCATAGCGTCGGGTCCTGATAATAGAGCATATGTCATGGGCGGTTGTTGAATGCGACAAAGTATTATTGATCTGGGCTGAGTGATAATCATTCGATGTAAATGAGCAAAATGATCAATGGTAAAAACTTCAACAATCCTCAAGTACATGGAAATATATTGGTCTTTATGGACTTTGGGGACAAGGTGCACACAGAAGTCTTAATAAAAGGGAACAAAAAAAACTGTAGTTTAGCCCAAACAATCCAAAATGGATATAGGTCTTAAGCCTCTCATACAAACCTGTCGATATGGGTAAAATTGCAAAGTGCTTTAACTTGGCAATTTACTTTTTTTTTGTAAAAATCTTCCTCACTTTCAAGAATGGAGCAATTTGTAAATTCTATAGTTTACTGCTCATTGCCTAGGCTACCAGCCACCTCTGAAGTGAACAAAGCCTCCCCAGAAATTTGACCATACTGTAAACCCATGGGGGCCAAAATGGTTAAGTGGGATCCAAGATTTAGGCTAACCGAAAATGTTATGTCTGGGGACACCATTATACCAGGAGGCATCCTTGCATACAAAAGTGATTTAAAGGGGTTTTCCTATGAACAAAAGTTAATTTTAAATCAATAGATCTTTGAATAATAATAAGCTCCACAATTGGATGTGTTTAAATACAATGTTCCTGTGCTGAGATAATCTTATAAATGTGCCCCTGCTGTGTACTGTGTAATGGCTGTGTCTGACCACAGGGACATGGTCTGATCATACCACAGCTCCTGGGCAGGAGGAAAGCAAAAGAATATACAGACATTACAGCATGGGATCACAGATGATTCTTTCTTTCTTTGAAGTAGAACATGGTTTAGAAACAGGCAGGGAAATGTTTTACCTCAGAGAAAGAATCAGCTGTGATCCTGTGCTGTCCCGTCTGTATACTCTTTTGCGTCCTCCCCTGCCCAGGAGCTGTGGTATGATCAGACCATGTCCCTACACGGTCAGACACAGCCATTACACAGTACACAGCAGGGGAACATTTATAAGATTATCTCAGCACAGGAACATTTTATTTAAACACATCCAGTTGTGGAACTTATTATTCCAAGACCTATAGATTAAAATTAACATTTGTTAGTGGGAAAACCTCTTTAACCCATGTTAGATTTTTAACGACACATGAAAGTATATTATTTTTTTGCAATAAATTTGGGTATGAAGCACCTCTGACAACATACATACTAGCTAATGGTCATGCAAGAGCGGCCTCTCAGCTGATCCAGAAAGATAGCATTCACCCTCCATTAGCCAACCATCTCATATGTGACTTGTTTTGGTGACATTTTCAAATAAATTTCAGATTACGTGCACATATACTCCTTATGCGCAGAGGATTTTCTGTCGCAAGTTACAGTAGCAGAGTTGTGGTTGAGAGGTAACAAAATGGCAATGTAAATTGACCTGTTGGGTGGATTTTGAATCCACAGCATGGCGGTATTGACTGCTGCAGATTTCCCATAGTGGATAAGCCCTGTGTGTGCACATATACTTAACTGATGCAAAACAAAAATTCGACACTACTTGGGGCAACATCGGCACATCATGGGGACCATTTTACTGGAAGCCTGGTACCCAATTCACAACTAAATACATGTTTTAAGCACTCGGTACATTTACACTGGTCAATAATTGGGAACGGTTTTTAGTAACGCTCGTTTCCTCGATAACTGGGCAGTGTAAACAGGCGGCCAATCAGAGCGAAAAACTCATTCATCAAGTAACATGATTTTCATGCACTTAACAGGACGTACTGCCGAGAAAAATGACGGTCTGTGTGTACAGAACAATCATATTACCGATCGTTCTGTGCGCATGGGAAGTGCGGTCCACTTGTCCAAACAGGTTGGCAATCATTTAAAGACCATCATTGAACAGTGTAAACACACCCCAAGACCTTATTCAGACGCCAGGTTTATTTTTTGTTGCATACGAGAAAAATCGGATCAATTATTCGGATCCGAGTGCCATCAGATTTTCTTGTACGTGGAGAAAAAACAAAACACAAATTTCTCCTTTTCCATTCTGACTGTCTGTTAAAAATCGGACTGCACTCGGATGTAGTCCAAGTGCAGTCTGATTTTTCACAGACCCATTGACTTGCATTGCAGATTTTGATCTGACCCCCAAATCAAAATCGGGCAGGTCTCTGCTCGTTTCGAGAGAAAAATAAAATACAAGTGAATGGCCCCATAAAATATCACAGGTATGAGTGCTATCCGTGAAAATCCGTGAAAATCACAAATAGCACTCGTATGCAAAAAAAAACCTGAAAATGAGGCCTCAGGGTATGTGCACATAACTTCTTCAGGCAGATTCCTTCTGAACAAGTGCAAAAAAAAATTAAGAAAAAAAAAAAAGAATTAATATATTCATAGAAATGTCAAAACGATTTTCTTTGTATATGTTCCATATTTTGGCACTTCTTCTAACCGCTTCAGACTTCGAAAGCAGTGGAGCAGCTAAAATTAGTGACCGGTCCATCCTCCTGGCGCCTTCCACTTGGAATTAACCAACCTTTTGGAGTTGGAAGCCACAATGACCATAACCCTTACATCAGTTTCTCTCATAGAACAGCACATTGTACTCTGTTAGTTTTTGCTATTTGACTACAAGGTTGGGACCCCAACGAAATTACAAGAATGAAGGTGAAAGACCACAGCGCCTTCTGGCTTTCACTATAGCCGCACATGAAGGATTGTGTCGCTGTGTTTGGTAAATTTCTTGTTATCAGTCATACCCAAAAACCTCACCAACAGATGGCACGAACACCAAGACATCTTGTGGCTCTTTACCGTGTCCTTTGGTGAAATTTGTGCAAGAGATTTTTCCCAATGGAAATGGTGAAGTCAATGGACCACTCCACGGCAAAATCTACATTCTCGTGTCCACATTTCATGGTTTGTCAACAGACCACAATGCCCGGACCAACCACGGGTCTCTTGACCCAAACGCTTCATATATGACTATGAGGTTGTTAGTTTGGGTCAGGAGACCTGCAGTCTGGGCGTGCACTTAGACTAAACATCCAACCTGAATTTTTTTCCGGAGTAACTAAAATTTAATCTGACCATAGAACTTGAAAAATGGATAATGCTCTGGCCTGTCTGCTTCTGAACCCTAACTTCGGTGTGTTCATGGGGAAAAGCTCCCTGCATACGTCGAACGTATTTATAGGGTTCCATTCAACCATCAGAGGCCAACAAAGTGTTGTTTTGGCTGATATACATCTGTATGCACAGATAAGCTGGTCATACCCAGAAAAACAGTCCGATTATGCCAATCAGACTTTGATCAGAATATTACTGCACTCGGATGTCATGAGAGTGCGTTCCGATTTTTTTCACGGATCCATAGACTTGAATGGCCGAGTGCGATCTGATTATTGGAGTCTAATGATGCCTGCTGTGATTTTTCTCACTCGGTCCGAGGTAAAAAAAAAATTGGACATGTGCACGGCGTCATTGAATAACATTGGTCCGAGTGTGATCCGATGACTTGGTCATATGCATGAGCCCTTAGTCCGAGTCTGGAGTGAAGTGAACTGACTAATTAGAGCACCACTCCAGCATTGTTTTTTTATTGCACTGCTGGAGTGGCGCTTTAAAACCTAAGCCCCCTGCCCTCTGTCTGATACTCACCTGCCGCCGCCTTCATCTGTTTCCAGCGTCGCTCTGGTCGGTCTCTGGTGAAAAGTGACCTCACGGCAGCTCCAGTGTTTCATGAAGTGGCGCAGAGAGGTCACTTTTCAATACAAGTCTATGAGATCCTCATTCTGGCTGTCATAGACTTATATTGAGAACGTGTGACATAGCTTTTGACTTCCGGCCAGTCAAAAGCTACTGTCACAAGATGGCGAGCAGGGGAGGGACTGGAGCAGCACCGAAAAAAAACTGTGAAGACACCGGAGGGTGAGAATATGCCTGGAGGCAGGGGGCTTAGATTTAAGGTGCCACTCCAGCACTGGGAAAAAAAACCCAGCTGGAGTGGTGCTTTAAGGGTTTCCTGTCTGGAACTCGACAGCCTGATATACGCTATATATCCAGTACGGACTGCAATACACGGACTGGCCGTGAGTCAGTATATATATGATCTAGAGCCTCACGGCCAGTCCGTGTATTGCAGTCCGTACTGGTCACGGATTTGCAAAATCGACCTTAAAATAGCTGCTGCCTGTAACACTATTACACTGAACCTGATTATAAAGGCCTCATTCAGACATCCATTATTTTTGAATATGAGAAGGAAAAAAATAAAATAAAATAAAACCACTGATCTTCCACCCGCTAATCAGCATGTTGGATCCAATCTTCATCCATTTTTACCATATCATCAATTTTTCTTATGGCAAAAAAAAACACTCAGATGACTATTATGGGTATGTGTTCTATCTGTGAAATACTCCTACATAACAAGTATGTGAAACACAGAAGTCTGAATAAGGCCTTAAAAAGGAGGGAGGAGTGCGGACGTCACCAGCAGTGGCTCATCGTCTATAAGAACAAAGGATAGGGCAGGATGAAACCCACCGAGCTCAATTCCTGCTTTGCCTGACATCTGCTGTCAAGGGAGAGGCGGGAGACCCCCATACATATTACAAAAGGTGGATGATACGGATAAAATTGAAATTGAACGGTTCTGCCAACATTTTTGTCTAATGTGTATGGTTGTCAAGTTTCTAATGACCCATTTAGACGAGAGTTTGTTGGGTTGCTCGATCCCGAATATCGGCTCATCTAAACAGGCCGGCAAAAATCAGACCAACAAGTCAAATGCTTGTTCGTCAAGTGTGACGATATTTTAGCTGGCTTAAAAATCGTTATTGGGAGCACATCTCACCTCGTGCTGCCGATTACATGATATTCTATGTGCGCAGAACAATTGTATTAATGATCGTCCTGTACACATAGATATAGGTCAGTAAATGACTGTCGTTCAATGGATCGGCCCTTGTGAAAGGGGCATAAACAGTCTATTCTCTGTCCCAAATTAAAATGCAATAAAATATATTATATATACATATTTTATTGCATTTTAAATTGGGACAGAGAATAGACTGTTATATATATATATTTTTTTATATATATTACCCTCACACTTTGTATTTGTGATCACTTCCTAGCCCTTTTCAATTAGTGAGCGCTTACCGAAAAAAAAAAAACATTCCAGCTAATTTCCCAAAAGCTACAAAACACCAATGTTTTCCAGCTTTTCGCATGTCTTAAATTAATCTGAGGATTACACCGAGAACTCTCACATAGAGGATTCCAATTAAATGAACAGCCATTTTGTCAGCAGATAAGGGAGGGAAGGGGGTAGAAAAAAAACCAAAAAAACTGCTGAATTCTTTTGTGCAGTTTAATAGAACACATTGTCCTTGAGTATGTCCCAGTAGGGGACTTACATCATATACATGTTATATTATTTTATATAAAACTAAACAAAACAAACAGTGAATTAGGCACTTTGTGGGCAGCAAAAAGTAGGAACTTATAAAACTTTAAAAAAAAAAACAACCTCCCAAAGCGAATAGTCTGCCTGCTGAGTGGGGGAAGGGGGGTCATCAGAAACTTTTCAAGAAAGCCAAAAAAAAAAAAAAACTCCCCCCCCCCCCCCCCTTCTTTTGCCAGAGTTTTCCCATCGACAGACACTTAAAACCCCAACACACAAAGTGACAACTTTTTTTTTTTTTTTTAGTTCATTTCTAGAGAGAACATTATATATTTATAATAGCTTATTATTTTATTCGAACATCGTACAACAATAAAAAGGAGAAATTATAAATTATAAACAGTCTTGGGGCGAGCTGCCTACAAAATGGATCAGCCTTTTTCTTGTTGTTCCAGCATTGTCTGGGCAGAAATGCTGATTAGACCAGGTTCTGTATTAGAAACCGCAGATAAAAATTATAAAAAAATAAATAATAAAATTAAAAAACTGTTTGCTCAATGCTGCAGTTCTTACTCAGACACAATGACATATCTTTAGCACATAATGTACACAGATCAGATCAAGCCTTGCCCCACCTCTCTACCCTTTCTCTTAGTGTAACTGACATATAAAATTGGTTAAGAGCACCACAGCGCCACCAACACAGATCAATGTATTAAAAAAAAAAAAAAAAACTCCCACCGTGTGCAAAAAAAAAAAAAAAAAAGACAAAAAAGGGACATTAAAATCCTACAATATATTTTTAATTGTCTCCAGCTCAATAACAATCAGGCCAAGAGGGGAGTATATATCCATAGATCATCTTCCTCCAGTGTCATTCTACACACAGTCATCGCCATAGAGGGAGTTGATCTTCACAAATAAGAACAGCCACCATTTAGTACCAGCCATAACTTAGAATATAATAAACCTCTTGTGTCACGTCTCCTCCTTCCTTCTACTTTGCTTTAAACAAACGATTCAGATCATTTAACACCATGTACATACACCAGATGTGTCAAGCAGAGAATTAATCTGTTGATACATTCATTATAAATGAAATATATAAAGCTATATATTATATTAGTTTTTTTTTTTTAGTTTTTTTTTTTTATTAGTACTGTATTATGATGTAAGCTACAAAACGCAGAGCAGGATATTCTAATATTAGATATTTTATGGACAGTCATGTAATATTTAAAAAAATAATAAGAGCATAACAATAATATAAAAGATACATTGTATTTAGAACATTATTACAATCTAACAATCTGAGTTACAAAAAGTATACTGTACAAGAAAAAAATTATATATTTTCCTACCAGATCCACCCACTTTTTTTTTTTAAACTAACACTTTGGAGAGAACTTGAATTAAAATTAACAATGCACTCACCTCTTCGCCAGGCGATGGGAAGCCATAGAGAGGAAAGATTAAAACAATATATAAAGAAGATGACGATCTGGGTTTTATCAAACAATTTCCAAGAAGAAGCAGATGGGTTTGCAAACCTCTCGAAATGGCAGGGCAGGCAAGAAGTCCTACTTAGTTCCATGATGTCTGATTACACAGAGGTTTTCTTCCTCAATCTTCAAGCTTTGTAAGAAGAAGAAGAAGAAAAAAAAGCCAAAGAAGATTATAGAAGCAGAGGCATAACCACAAGACTCTGGGGTTAACAACTTTGCAATGGCAAATAGGCGGATTGTGATTGGATGGGAGGGCAGTGTCCCTCCAGTCTGCACTATCCTCCCCCCCACCCCCTTCTGCAGCCTGGAAAAAAGGCAGTGTGCCATTTTAAACTCCTATCATACAAACACAAACCTGCTTTTTTTCTTTCTTATGTGAAAGCCAAACTATAGCACCTACTGTGCACACAACCTTTGTCCATGATACAATCAGACCCAGCAGATTGATCTGTTTACATAAAGCCTGAATCAATCACACCTCCACAATTTAATCAGATTGCAGTGATGTCATGTAAGAGGAGGAGGAGGAGGAAGAAAGAGACAAGTTGCTACAATGTAACAATATCTGATGCAGGCATTGTTTATCATCTGATACAAGAGACTGTGACAAGGGAATTCTCACTTCCTTTACCCTTGATCTGTAACCCTAACCTGTTCCTGGGAGTGAAAAAATAAATAAATAAGGATATGGTGCACAAGGGGCTTTAGTTTATTACTTACCATGCTGCCCACAAATAAAATGGCCATGGCAGTGAGTTCTAAAAACCCTCCCCCTGCCCCTGCCCCTCCCTTTCTCTCCCAGGGAAGTGGTAAAGATCAACAATGTGGATCAGCCCCCTTCAGAACAAAAAAAAAATAGGCTCCTGTCCTTGATTCCTGTGACCAGAGCTGAAACTTTCCAGAGACAGACCATTGTTCTAGGAATGTGATCAGCTGCCAATCATGGAGGATTTACATGAATATGCTAACTGAAAGAAGAAAAAAAAAACTTCCTGCTTTGCATATTTATGAGGTCTTTCACCTACCTTGGCAGGGATTCAAATCAAGTGGGCTGGTGTAATGTGATGCCTGTGTGTCTTTTCTGTGCAGAGCTGACTCAGAGGGTTGTGAGCTGTTGTAATGGGAGTGTGGTTAGCAGAGCTCACTGTCTGAGCTGCTAGTTAACCTTCATGGAGATTGAATTTTACTTGACAACACAAAAAATGCATTTATATTATTTGAGCTATATGTAGCATTTTTTTTTTTTTAATTTTAGGGGGGGGGGGAGCAGAGCTGATATTAATTTATATATTTTTCAGTTATCTGCTGACATTAAATCTTGCTTTCCCAAAGTCAAATCTCGTATAGTTTTTCACATACATGTTATATCTATGTTTGTTTGTTTATTTTTTTACAGATAGACCTTTAGTGATACAGTTATGTGCGGATTATATGCGTTTTTAGAGCTTTTCCGCAGCAGAAAGGCTATGTTCACACACGTTGGGGTTTTTCAGCGTATTTTGCTGCAGATTTTTATGCGAATTTTCAACTGCGTTTTGGAGTACCTGCAAAGTCTATGAGAAACCAGAATTCTCTGTTCACACATCTTGGTTTGTTTTTTTGCTGCATATTTTGTGCCTTGGTTGGGTCACTTCTTTCAGCGTTTTGTCAGCTTTTTTCAGCGTTTTTTCACCCGTAAGAAGTAATGGGTGGTAAAAAAGCACTGAAAAAAATGCACCAAAAAACGCAGGTACATTTTTTTCAGCGTTTTTGATGGCAAAATAGAATTGGGTTCTTTTTTTTTCACTGAACTTTATGTACATGAATAAATAGAGACAGAAGGACAGTAAAAAAACACCTGCATTTTTGACGCAGCTGATTTCCTGCCAGAGAGCAGTTTTGCTGCAGATTTCTGACATAAAAAAAAACAACACAACATGTGGGAACATAGCCTAAGGCTATGTTCACACATTGCGTTTTTGCTGTGTTTTTTTCTGCGGTGCATTTTTTCAAATCTGCAGTATGACAATTTCTCTTGCGGGTACGCAGAGTTTTCTGTGCAGATTTTTCCCATAGACTTCCATTAGATGTGGAAAATACTCAAGTAAAAAAATGCACATGAGTTTGTAGTAGGTTTCCGTGGCAGAAATGCATTAAAAATGCATGTAATCCATAAAGTCCATAAAATTCAGTGAAATCAAAATACCAGAAAGTTTCAAAAACAAGACAGCTTTAATTACAGCAGAGACAAAAACCACAGGGTCAAAAATGTGATAAAAACACATGTAAAGAACGCACACAGAATCGCAAGAGATCTAATTTAAATGATAGATGCAGAAATGATGTGGAAATTCTGCAACATCAAAAGCTCATGATGGGAACGTAGCCTGAACTGTGCCTCCATGATGAGTTTCTGACGCTATGTATTTTCGCTGCATCAAAATTTATTTATTTTGCTCCCTTATATAGCACCAATAATTCCACAGACATTATCATCGCTGTCCCCATTGTGGCTCACAATCTACATCAGCATGTCTTTGGAGTGTGGGAGGAAACCCAAGCAAACTGAAGGAGAACATATAAAATCCTTACAGATGTTGTCTTTGAACCCTGGACCCCAGCGCTGTAAGCCAACAGTGCTAACCACTGAGCCACCGTGCCGCCTCTCAGCATCTTACAGTTCCAGCAGAGTGGATGGGATTTATAGAAATCTCATGCTCACTGTGTTTTTTTTTTACTCAGCGTAAATTGACCCGCGGTGCGTGTTCCGCAAAACATCAGTCTCTTTTGCGGGTACGTTGAGTCTTAAGCTACATTCCCAGGATGAGCTTTTGTTGAGTTTTTGATGTTGCATTCAATTTAACCCCTTTACCCCCGAGGGTAGTTTGCACGTTAATGACCAGGCCAATTTTTACAATTCTGACCACTGTCACTTTATGAGGTAATTACTCTGGAACACTTCAACGGATCCCCCTGATTCTGAGACTGTTTTTTCGTGACATATTGTACTTCATGATAGTGGTAAAATTTCTTCGATATCATTTGCATTTATTTGTGAAAAAGATGGAAATTTGGTGAAAATTTTGAAAATTTTGCAATTTTCTAAATTTTAATTTTTATGCCCTTAAATCAGAGAGATATGTCACACAAAATAGTTAATAACATTTCCCACATGTCTACTTTACATCAGCACAATTTTGTAACCAACATTTTTTTTCATTAGGGAGCTATAAGGGTTAAAAGTTGACCAGCGATTTCTCATTTTTCCAACAAAATTTACAAAACCATTTTTTTAGGGACCACATCACATTTGAAGTCACTTTGAGAGGTCTTTATGACAGAAAATACCCAAAAGTGACACCATTCTAAAAACTGCACCCCTCAATGTGCTCAAAAACACATTCAAGAACTTTATTAACCCTTCAGGTGCTTCACAGGAATTTTTGGAATGTGGAAGAAAAAAATGAACATTTAACTTTTTTCACAAAAATGTTACTTTAGACCCAATTTTTTTTATTTTCGCAGGGGTAACAGGAAAAAATGGACCCCAAAATTTGTTGTGCAATTTCCCCTGGGCACGCAGATACCCCATATGTGGGGAAAAACCACTGTTTGGGCGCACGGCAGGGCTCGGAAGGGAAGGAGCGCCATTTGACTTTTTGATTGTAAAATTTGCTTGAATAAATAGCGGACGCCATGTTGCGTTTGGAGAGCCCCTGATGTGCCTAAACAGTGGAAACCCCCCACAAGTGACCCCATTTTGGAAACTAGACCCCCCAAGGCACCTATCTAGATGCATAGTGAGAACTTGGAACCCCAAGGTGCTTCACAAATTGATTCGTAAAAATGAAAAAGTATTTTTTCCACTTTTTCATTTTTACGAATCAATTTGTGAAGCACCTGGGGGTTCCAAGTGTTCACTATGCATCTAGATAGGTGTCTTGGGTGGTCTAGTTTCCAAAATGGGGTCACTTGTGGGGGAGCTCCAATGTTTAGGCACACAGGGGCTCTCCAAACGCAACATGGTGTCCGCTAACAATTTGAGACGATTTTCCATTCAATTTGTTAGCGGACACCATATCGCGTTTGGAGAGCCCCTGATGTGCCTAAACAGTGGAGCTCCCCCACAAGTGACCCCATTTTGGAAACTATACCCCTCAAGGATTTTATTAAGGGGTATAGTGACCATTTTGAACCCAGAGGTACGACGCAGAATTTGATAACATTAGGTCATCATATTGAATGAGTTGTCATTACTCTTGAGCGCAAGTGCTCGCTACTTGAGTTTGCATCGGGTACTCAGGTATGCACCATGTATCACGGGTGCTCAAGTGAAATGCTCGAGTCTCCGCCCGCATGTTTCACGGTTATTAGACACCCCAAAAAAACATGCGGGGATCGCTCGTGCATGGCAGGCAATCCCCACAAGGTTTTTTTGGCCGCGAAGCATATGGGACGGAGACTCGAGCACCCGCGATACTCAGTGCATACCCGAGCACCCGATGCAAACTCAAGTTGCGAGCACTTGCGCTCAACACTAGTTGCCATATCGTCATCTTTTTTTTTTTTTTACTTTTGAAAAAAAAAACAACCATAACATTAGCACAACCCCAACCCCAGCCCTAGCGTTTATTTTTTACGCCGTTCCTCGTGCGGTATAAGCGATGAGATTACTTTATTCTTCGGGGCGGTGCGATTACAGCGATACCAGAATCGGGTTTTTATGATTGACAGCTGTCACACACTAAAAGACACATATTTTGTAAAGTCTAGTTTTTGCATCGCCATATTTTGGCCGACAGAGTCATGTGACGGCTTGTTTTTTGCGGGATGAGTTGAGACAATGCGACAATCATTTGACACCCGGCGGCGATCGCCGTTTTTATTGGTGCCATTTTCAGACACGTGACATTTTTGATCACTTTCTATTCCTATTTTTGGGAGGCAGAATAAACAAAAACCAACAATTCAGGAATTGTGTTTTTTTACATTTTTTTATTCTGCTCCGGGTGTGGTAAAATTGATAAGGCAGCTTTATTCTTCGGGTCAGTACGTTTACAGCGGTACCATATTTATATAGTGTTTTTTATGTTTGGCGCTTTTACACAGTAAAAGCTATTTTATAGAAAAAATTATTCTTTTGCATCACTTTATTCTGAAAGCTATAACTTTTTGATTTTTCGGATGATGGAGCTGTATGGCGGCTTGTTTTTTGCGGGACGAGATGACGTTTTCAGCGGTACCATTTTTATTTCTATTCGTCTTTTTGATCGTGTGTTATTCCATTTTTTGTTTGGCGGTATTGTGATAAAGCATTGTTTTTTGCTTTTTTTTTTTACTGTATTCACTGAAGGGGTTAACTAGTGGAACAGTTTTATAGGCCAGGTCGTTACGGACGCGGCGATACCAAATATGTGTACTTTTATTGTTTGTTTTTGTTTTTTTTCATATTAATATTTATTGATGGGGGCTACATTATATTTTTATTTTTAGTGGATTATTTTTTTTTATTTTCTTTTAAATATTTTTACAATTTTTTTTTTTCACTTTTTGGGAGTTTTTTTTACTTTTTTACTTTGTCCCACTATGGGACTTTCACTTTTTTTATTCTGATCGCCTGCATGGCACAGGAATGCAGCACCATCCCTGTGCCATGCAGGCAGTCAGCGCTGGACAGGAAGAAGATAGTTTGGAGATGCACTCTTCGATCACAGCATTGCGGGGGTTAATGTGCTGGGAGCGGTGCGGGACTGCTCCCTGCACATAGTACCGGGTGTCAGTTGTGACAATCAGCTGACACCTGGCGGCGATCGCGCCCGCACAGCCTGTGTGCGCGCGCGATCGCGATGACGTACTAATACGGGTCAGGCTCTTAAAGCCCAGGGCACAGACGCGTATTAGTACGTCATGGGCTTTAAAGGGGTTTAAATTAGGTTACTTGCAGCTATTTCATTGCGTTTTTTTGTGTATTTTTTTTATTTTGTTTTTGACGCTGCATTTCTTGTGTCTTGTTTGGTGTGTCATGCTTTTAATAAAGCTGCTTTGTTTTTGATATTTTCTGTCTTTTTTGCTTTGCCAAAACCCTATTCCTATACTTAGGTGCGCATTACATGCATTTTTTATGTGTTTTGTTTACGCCTTGGAAACTAACTAAAATCGCATGTGCGTTTTTTTTGCTGCGGATTTTCCCGCATCTAATGTAAGTCTATGGGAAGTTTCCGCACAGTGTACCTGCAAGAGAAATTGACTTGCTACGAATTTGAAACGCACACTGCAGGTGAGTTTATGCAGCGTTAAAAAGAAGCACAGTGGGCAGGAGATTTCTATAAATCTCATCCACTTTGCTGGAACTGTAAGACTGCGTTTTTGACAAAGGGAAAATACACAGCGTCAAAAACGCACCAAAAGCTCATCGTGGGAACGTAGCCAGGTTCAAGCAGCTTGAACATGAGGTTTTAAAAATCGAATTCACTTTGCTGGTACTAAAAAGGCTATGTTTTTTCGATGGAAAAAAAGCACACAAAAAATACAACACGTGAGCAAGCCATTAGGCCTTATGAAGATGCTGTTTATCACGTATGTATTCTATCCTCGTTTTTCAGAGATAGAACATATACCCCTTACAGTCTATGGGGCTGTTCATATGTGTGTGATTTGTTTTACACATCAAGTGATCCCTGTAAAAAAAAGTAATGGATCAAAGTTCCCCACACAGATCTATGAAATTCACAGCCAGCACACAAATGCCATCCGTTTGCAATCTGTGTGCTGTATGCTTTTAACATTGCAGTCGATAAGAGACAGTGACGGACGAGTGTGCTCGGCACTGCTTGATACTCGATCGAGCATGGGGGTGCTCGTTACTCGATCAAGCTTCGCGGGCGCTCGAGTGCCATGCTCGAGTACCTACCCTGCATGTTTCACTCCTGTTTGACAGCCAATAAACATGCACGGATTGCCTGCCATAAACGGTAATGCCGTAGCCCTGTTGACTACTGGCATTACTGTGATTGGCCGGCCTCATCGCTTCATGGGGTCTTAGCTTAGGCTATGTGCGCACAATCAGGATTTGAAGCAGAAATTTCCTGAGTGTTTCTGCATCTCCTTGGCAGGAAAAACGCTGCAGAAATTCCATTCGGTTTTGACGTGTTTTTTGATGCGTTTTTTAAGCTTTTTTTTAAGCGTTTTTGTACATCAATTAATGCTTTTTAGAGCTAAATAAAGTTATTTAGTGGGACATTGCTTAAACCCTTGGATTACCATCAGAACTGGGGTGAGTATATTGGTTAATTTAAATGATTAAAGAATGTGTCTGTTGTATTTCAAATAAAGGGTTTGCTCTGTGTGTTTATTTAACTCTTTACTTTACTTTAATTAGGTTTGGTCATGAAAAGGTCTGATTGACACCTTGTCATCACCAAACAAAAGAGCTAGGTGTCAGCTAGTCCCATTCACCCAATCTTCATTAGCATTTATATTTCATGTAATTTATGTGGCAGCTGTGAGCTGCTATTTTTAGCCTGGGAAGGTGCCATTTGCAAACATGGTCCAGGACTATATTTAACAGATCACAGCTGGTTCGTTAGCTGCTACGTTCCCCCGATCAGCACCCAGCAGCGCTTTGGACACAACGTATTTTTGTTGTGTCCAAAACGCGGTATTCTAATGCCGCACTTTTGTTGTTGGTAAATGTGAATCCACCACATATAATGACACTTCAATCGGTAAAAATCTGCAGTGGAGACTAGCGTGTCCGCTACAGAAATTGACATGCTGCGGGTGAGTTTGGGTACCTGGGCACTGTCAGGAGCCACTGCAGGTTTGACGCTGCGTGTTTATACAGCTTCAAACCTGCAGCGTGCAGATGTTACAGCATCGTGGATGGGATCTCTAGAAATCCCTTATCCACTATGCGTGCATCAGAGGCTGTGAGTCACCCGTGGACAGTGACATGCGGCGCATCTTTCAGGACCGCAACATGTCAAATTCTCTTACGGAGTCGCTAATCTCCGCAACGGAAATTTGACCACTAGAATGCATTGAATGCGGTAAAAATGCATGGTTCAGTGAACACATGTGGATTTATCTGCGTGCAATAGAATGCAGCATTTTGAACGCAGCAAAAATATGCGTCCAAAGCGCTACTAAGTCTGAATTGTGGGCACAGAGCCTAAAATTGGGAAAAAAAATTGCGTGGGCTCCCACGTCATTTTTATAACCAGCAGAGGGAAAGCTATTTCGTATCCATTAACCAACAATGTTCCCTGGCTATTAATATCAGCCCACACCTGTTTGTTTAGCTTTACTGGCTAGATTACAGGGGGTACCCCGGAAAAAAATTGACGTGGGGTCCTCCTATAAAATCTAACCAGAAAAGGCTAAACTAGACAGCTGCGGGCTGATATTAATAGCCAGGGAAGGGGCCATGAATACTAGCCTCCTCCGCGGCTATTAATATCACCCCTCAGCATTCCCAGAAATGGCGCATCCATAAGATGCGCCAAATCTGGCGCTTAGCCTTCGCTCTTCCCACTGCCCTGTAGTGGTAGCGAGTGGGGTAATGGGGTAGGGTTCACGTCAGCCTTGTATTGGCGGCTGACGTGAAGCCCAGGTTAGAAGTGGAGAGCGTCTAACCGCGTAGTAAAGTGGTCGCCGCTTTTTCAATAAAGACACGGCCAGAATTAAGTATTTTAATGAAATAAAAAACACACAGTTTTTACATTTTTTTTATTGTACTAAGTCCGTGAAGCCATCGATCTTCTGAAAAAAAAGTAAAAAAAACAAACAACCATATCCCTCACCTGTCTGCTGTCAACGATGCAGTCCACGTACCGCCAATGATTGTCCCACGGTGATCCGGGTCACTTCTGTAGCAGCAATCACTGATGTCACTGCTGTCGAAGACAGGAATGTATACTGACAGGAGTGTAATATCACTCCTATCAGTATACATTGCTATGCCGGAGGTCACTGGGGTTCATCAGCTGAAGGTCAGCTGAACAGCCCCGGTGAGCTCTCACCACCATCACCCTGGGAACATTCTGTTCCCAGGGTGAGGTCACCTGACCGCTCACGTGACCGCAGGTCCTGGAAGCACAGTATACTGTTGGGAGTGACCGCGCTTCCAGCAGTAAACCGCCGGCCGCCGGGGAGAGAGCATCGCGGGGGACCAGGAGGACATCGGGGGTCGCCGGACAGGTGAGTATAAGTTTTTTCTATTTTTACTTTATTTTTTCTTTTTTAACCGCGTGGTAGCCTGCTTGGCTGGGAAGACTACTGCTCCTCCCAGCCGCGCCTCTCTCGCTGTTATCAGCGGGAGCGGCGGTCGGATGAGAGGAGTAGTAGTCTTCCTCTTCCGACCCTGGTACCACCCGCAGCGCGTTTCCGCCGCAAATTTGTGACCATTGGCTTTAATTGAAACGCATCAAATCCGCAGGTATAAATATTATACCTGCGGATTTGATGCGGTTCAATTATAATCAATGAGCGCAAATTCACGGCGGAAACACCCGCACAATGGTCATGCTGTGGTTTTTACCGCAATCGTAATCCTGAGTGGAAATTTCCTCATCATGTGCACAGCACATCAGGATTACCATTGCAATACTTGGCAGACCTATTAACAAGCGTTTTCGCAGCGTTTCCGCCATACAGTTCAGGGAGAGTTGTTACAAGAGGGAGAGCTTATTTTAGAGCAGATATATAAGCGGGGTTTATTGCCTTACCGTCCTTCTATAGGTACATTGCTGCTGTAACCTAAAAACAGAAGTCCTTTTCAGGGCTATATACTGTCCTTTCTCTAGTAAAACCTCTGTTATCTGCATTCAGCGTAGGGGTAGTTTTGGATTAGAGGCATATAGGCAGGGTTTATTGCCTTATAGGTTGTGACAGTGACTGGAAAAGTACTGGAGGGGAGATATTTAGCACTGAGATTGTTAGCTCCAGTAATTAAACATAGGAAAAAGGTTCCAGCACACATAGGGGTTAATCAGCCATCTTTAATGCTAGGATGATTGAACACCTGTAAAGGAGAGAGAGGAGGTCAGACTATAAAATTCACAGCATTTAGAACATTTGGTGTGGGGAGGGCCTGTGTCACGCAAGGTGTTCAAAAGACTTAGTGCAACACAAAGGGAAGAGGGAAAGGAAGCCCAGACTCTAGGGAAAGGGGGGAGTGGAGACCTCCTGGCTGATAGAATATCACCCTGTCTCCCCTAACGTCCCTATATTGGCTCTTCACCAATCGCCCCACATGTTCCTCGCCCTGTTTTTCCCTGCCGTTTGGCCCTGGTTAGGGAAGGAAGGGGATGAGCACTAGTCGATCCCCTCTGAACACTAAAGACAACAAGAGAGGACATACAAGGGAAAATTGCTTAGCTTTAGACGACTCCAGACAAATGTGCACACGTCCTCAAGCACCAGAGAGGAAGACGTGCTGCTCTCGCTCAAGCCTTCACAAGGAGTAATGAATATCGCCGGCATCTCCCTCTGACATACAGCAGGTATTTATGCACTCAAGCCAGGGTGTTAATTAGCCAGAGGAAAGTAGCCGCTGGGTCCTAGAGACAGCCTCTAAGAAGGTGTCCGTAATGCCAAACGTAGAGATCTCCTGCAGCCAACTGCAAGGCGAATGTTTGTCACTTCTAACACACCCGTGACAGTACCCCCCCTCTACGAGTGGCCTCCGGACACTCAGGACCGGGTTTCCCAGGAAAAGAGGGGGGGTAAGCAATTTTCCCTTGTATGTCCTCCCCAGGGGTGGATTAAGAGTAGCAAGGGCCCCAGGCAGTTTAGAAGGCACGGGCCCCCCACAAAACACACCTGATGTATCACGTGACATGTCACATGATCCCCTGTGATAGATCATGTGATAGTTCACGTGAAATTAATTTGGCACACTATTAATATATTAATTCTAATAATTTTTTTTACATTAATTGTATGACTTAATATTGAGCAGAATTAAGTATGCTGACATCCCCTATATACAGTATGAGACCCTACACACAATATTAGCTGCCACATCTATACACAGCGGGAGACCGCACGTAGCCATCTATACACAGCGGGAGGCCGCACGTAGCCATCTATACACAGCGGGAGGCCGCACGTAGCCATCTATACACAGCAGGGGGCCGCACGGCGCCATCTATACACAGTGGGAGGCCGCACGTAGCCATCTATACGCAGCGGGAGGCCGCACGTAGCCATCTATACACAGCGGGAGGCCGCACGTATCCATCTATACGTAGCAGGAGGCCACACGTAGCCATCTATACACAGCGGGAGGCCACACGTAGCCATCTATACACAGCGGGAGCCCGCACGGCGCCATCTATACACAGCAGGAGGCCGCACGGCGCCATCTATACACAGCGGGAGGCCGCACGGCACCATCTGTACACAGTGGGAGGCCACACGTAGCCATCTATACACAGCAGGGGGCTGCACGGCGCCATCTATACACAGCAGGAGGCCGCACAGCGCCATCTATACACAGCAGGAGGCCGAACATAGCCATCTATACACAGCAGGGGGCCACACGGCGCCATCTATACACAGCAGGAGGCCGCACGACACCATCCATACACAGCAGGGGGCCGCATGGAGCCATCTATACACAGTGGGAGGGCGCACGTAGCCATCTATACACAGCAGGGGGTCGCACGGTGCCATCTATACACAGCAGGGGGCCGCATGGCACCATCTATACAAAGCGGGAGGCCGCACGGCGCCCCCCAGATACAGCGGTAGGCTGCACGGCGCCCCCTCAGAGACAGCGGTAGGCCGCACGGCGCCCCCCCAGAGACAGCGGGAGGCCGCACGCAGTCACGCACACACGCAAAAACATATAAAGACATATACATACACGCATAAACACATTTAAAACACAAAAATACATATAAACAGACATCACACAATGATATCTGCACACACACTCACACACACACACACACACACTCACTCACTCACCATCCCCCGGCTCCCGTCGTCCAGCTCCTCTCCGGTGGTAAGTAGCAGTGCAGGGCACGCACTACGTGACGTCACACTAGCAGACACGGCCGGCCACGCACAGGGCCGTGTCTCCTAGCTGTAACGCGGCCGGGCCAGCACACAGGGAAGTTAACAGGTGCAGTGCTGGCCCGGCCGAAGAAGAAGCAGCGGCCATGCGCCGCTGCTGGGGGAGCGGTCCGGGGGCCCCCCGCCTCTGACTGCCGGTATGTGCCGCGGCACCGCACATATTATAATGAGGGCAATCTGGCCATGGACCCCCCGGAGCCCCGGGCTCCCCGGAACCCCGGGCGGTAGCCCAGATTGCCCTCATTATAATCCGCCTATGGTCCTCCCTTGTTGTCTTTAGTGTTCAGTGGGGATCGACTAGTGCTCATCCCCTTCCTTTCCTAACCAGGGCCAAATGCCAGGGAAAAACATGGCGAGGAACACGTGGGGCGATTGGTGAAGAGCCAATAAAGGGACGCTAGGGGAGACAGGGTGATATTCTATCAGCCAGGAGGTCTCCACTCGCCCCTTTCCCTAGAGTCTGGGCTCCCTTTCCCTCTTCCCTTTGTGTTGCACTAAGTCTTTCCCACATCTTGCCTGACACAGGCCCTCACCACACCAAATGCTCTAAAGGCTGTGAATTTTATCCTCTGACCTCCTCTCTCTCTACAGGTGTTCAATCATCCTAGCATTAAAGATGGCTGATTAACCCCTATGTGTGCTGGAACCTTTTTCCTATGTTTAATTACTGGAGCTAACAATCTCAGTGCTAAATATCTCCCCTCCAGTACTTTTCCAGTGACTGTCACAACTGTAATGCAGCGGCTTGCTGCATTACTAAAATGTCCAGGGGGTGTGTTCTGGCTGAACACATAGCTCCCCTTCAGGTGACTGATCACATGACTGTGACATCATCACAGATCCTGTGCGCGCAGAAGGATATATAAATCCTGGTGGTTTTGAAACAGTGGAGAGGCTACAGGCCTGGTCCCTGTGTCTGGGACACCATTAGCCTTGGAAGGCAAGAGGCCTGATCCCTGTGTCTGGGACACCATTAGCCCTGGAAGGCACGTGGCCTGGAGACCATGTCTGGGGAGCCTTAAACCACAGCTTTGGCAGAACAGAGCTGATAGAAGCAGCTAAGACCCGGCAAAGGTAAAAACGGTGCTTTATAAGGACATTGTTGTTGTTACCTTGCTGAAGTCTGTATTTGAAGCTAAGCGGGCATAGCTGCCACTGAAAAGGCTCTAGGATATTACAAGTGTAATATTCCTGCTAGCCACTGAGATGGACTATGTAATAAGCAGTTTATGATGTGTAATAAACTGCTGGACTTCATATTACCAGAAAACATTGCATGTGTGCTTTGATTGACCCGGTGAAGTGAGTGCCCCTCAACATGATGAATAGTGCTACCTTACAATTGGTGGAGAATGCGGGCAACTGCAGCGTGGTTGCAAGGGGTAACGGCACAGGACGACGAACGTGGATGCAAGCATCTGGCTGTGGCTCGGCAGGGCCACGAAGACTAAAAGCATCTGGCTGTAACTCGGCGGGGTTACGAAAATTGTCGTCGCACTCAAACCTGGTTTGCTGTGGCTCGATGGGGCCATGAAGGTTAAAGCATCTGGCTGTAACTCGGCGGGGTTACGAAAATTGTCGTCGCACTCAAGCCTGGTTTGCTGTGGCCCCCCGAAAATTTTTCCGGGGAGAGTGGTGTGAACAGCGTACTGCGATGGCTGTGAATGGAGCGGTATCCCCAGATGGAATGGAGAATTGTTTGGATGACAAGCTGCAGACGTTCTGCAACGGAATGGAGTGTCCTGAAGAGATGCGGGAGCTGATGAAAATGGCTGTGAAGGGAGCAGAAAATGAGACCGAAGCTATTGAGCGATTAAAGTGCCTGTTGCAGCAGCAGGACATGCTACAGGAACGGCGGGAGCTGTTGGCACATTACAGAATGGCAGCAGCGGACCATTCCTTGAGTTCTCCTGTGGTGCTGGCACTATCCCAGAGGGCCCAGGGAGGTAGTAAGATATGTTGTGAACTGGGCCCTAAGACTATCGCGGGTTTTGTTTTTAAAGTACCCCCTACAGGTGTGGTTGTACAAAAGGGGCAGAGTCTCAAAAAGGGGTGGAGCATACAAAACCAGAATTGGTTATTGGTCGTGTGTTGGTACTGCCTAAAAATGTCAATTCGACCGTTGATAACTGGGTAGCTCCAGTAGAAGGGGTTGACGTCAAAGTGGGAGGTGACTTATTGGTCCACAACACCGTGGGGAGTGATACAGACCCCACAGCTGACGGTGCCACTACGAAAGTAGAAAGAGAGTTCAGTCAGGAGGAGTTAAACGAGGTGAGAAAGTCCCCCTCTCGTCGTTGAAGGCGTAAGGGCCACAAAAAAGTTGCTCCTGCAGCATTTGCTGAAAGGGTAAATAAAGAAAATGCAATGCTGGGTGCCTTTATTCCGAGTGTGGATTCTCCTTTAGAAGCAGAGGAGATCAGGATGGAAGAGGAGGTGACGTTGCCAGTAGCAACCTCCGGTACAGTTTCAGACAACAAAGAAGATCAGGAACCTGATTCAATACAAGCAGGATGATCTACTGAGACAAAAGGATCAGGAACCGACAGCCCTTAAGGGGGCGCTGAAAGAGGAGGTGGCCAATCCTGACCAAGAGCTGGAGCCTATCAGGCAGCAGTATCAGAGTGACGTGCAGCAACTAAGGAAAAACATGGAGAACGTGTCCCAGGACCAGCTGAATCTGGAGTCTGAACGGCAGAAAATAAACCAGGATGTGAGGAACTTACAGCGAGAACTGGAAAAAAGCAGCGAGGAAATCAACAAATGGAAGGAAATGTTCCAGAAAAATAAAGAGGAGGTTTTTCAGTTGAAGCTTGACAAAGTGGAGTTTGAAGATGAGCTGTACGAGATGAAAGATCGTTTCTCCCTGGTACAGTCAGAGCTGAACCAAGTGAAGAAAGGCTCTGTGGATGCAAAGGAAGTGCAGAGATTTCAAGACAAAGTAAAGTCTCTAATGCAGGAGAAGGAGCGGCTGGAGGACTCTCTGTACCAGCAAGACTGGGAGCTGCCTGCCGTAAAAGGGGCGCTGAAGGACGAAGTTTCTGGACATGATCAAGACTTAGAACAACTGCGCAAACAGTTCAACTGGGAGCTGTGTGAATCCAAGAAGGAGTATGATGAACACGTGAGGGAACTGCAATGACGCGCCCTCAGGGCCGTGGGTACTCGGCAGCCGGGCCTATGGATGCCGGTCTGGGGAATATCACGGTGGCTGGCCCGGTCCGTGACCCAGGGCGGTCAGTGCAAAAAGGGGGAATATTATTTATAGGGGATTTGTCGTGACGCCACCTGTGGAATGCGGCTAAAGGGGGTCGCCGCTGCGGAGCAGTCCTCTGGAGCTGGTGTTACGGCAGCAGGGATGGTGTGGCTCTCCACAGGTAGAGCTTGCTCCATGGCAGTGTAGGGGTAGATGGTGGTGCAAGGGAGAGATGGCAGGACGGTCCCGGAGGAAAGACGGACACTCACACGGGGGTAAGCTTCAGTACCTTTACTGGTGATGCTGCAGGCACGGTCCAGGGTACTCCGAGCAAAGGGTGCACTTTTGGACTCTCCCCAGTGAGCGGGTATAGGGCCTCCTGATCCGTGGCTTTACTCGCTAAGCTTCTGGCCTACCTGGAACTAGGCCTAACTTGGTTACTGTCTCTCTTTGCACCTGCTGACCTGGTGGTAGGGCCTTCTCTTTGGAGATCACTCTCCCTGGACACTGGGGCCTCCGTGACTCCTAGCCCTGGTACTGTAGTCAGCGTTTGGTGAACCTGGGAGCTGTAGTCCTCAAGGGGTTCCGGTGGTTCCTACTGGGTGTAAAGAGTCCCTGTAGGCGCGGACCCGGTGTCCGGTATATATATCGGGGTGAGCCTGGTATGCTCCTCTGCCCCCTCACTACTTCTTCCTTCTCCTCTCGCCTTCGGCCCACTCAAGGCCCTCACTATGCTTTCACTTGTGCTGTAGGCCTTGGCTCGCCTAAGCACGGCAGCCAGCGTGCTGCCTCTTCGCTGCTCTCTGAGCGTCAGCACGCTCTCTGCTCACTCTGAGCCCTGTTCCTCTCTGTGTCTCAGCAGGAACTAATCTGAGCTGCCTGGCTCCACCCTCCCTTTATATATCCCTAACGGGCTCCCTCTGGTGGTCTGAGGTGGTAGGGTGGAGGTGTGTGAATGTGTGAGGGCCTCTTGTGGAGAAGTCCATCCATGCACCCTTCTGGGTTGTGTGGCACCAATGCGCAGCAGGGCGCCACATTCCCCCCTAGTAAAACTCAGTACTCCTGGACTGAAGCAATTTTCTCAAAACAGGTTAACAATAACATTTCTTCCCTTTATGGGAGGCACTTTTCTTAAACATTGCAGGTAACATTATAATACAATAATTACAATTATGAATAACATTAAGGTTACAGCAAGTCCCGTAACCTGGTGTCCATTTCACCGATGAAGGAACATGAGGAACATGAGGGACCCGCCTGAAAACCCTCAACGTAGGCCCTGGGCGTGGCTACAGGGCATAGGTGATCCAGGTGCTGGACCACGTCTTCGGCCACGCCAAACGGGTTTTTGTTCCGTGGTCACTTAAGGGGCACTCCAGGGAGTGCAACTATGTACATGAACAGTTTTTGGGCTGCTCACAGTCCTCAGCCACCGAGTCCTTTATATATACCCTTACTGGTAACTAACTAAACACATATATTTCAGTTTATACAATAAACATTATGCAATACCCTACTGGGTAATTATTTATACTGCAGGTATTTTTAACTTACTCCTTATACCTGACAGGGATCTGGCCTTTTGTGCTACGCGATGACCTGGGTAGTACGGGGATGCGTGTAGTGTGGATGTGTGCGCTATTTTCCGTTCTATGTGTTGGTGGACTGCAAGACTGCCTTAACCTCTCTACGGGACTGGCAAGTACACTGGTTACTGGGCCTACTGGCTCTGCTTCTACCGGTGATCCTTCTTCCGGGGATTCTTCCTGAGTAGGCTCTTCTGGGGCACTTACAGGTCTTACTTGCAGTGGAGAGTCTTCTGGCTGTTGGTAGAAGTGTAGCACAGGTATTATTACCGCTCCATCCAGTTGGGGCCAATCTGCCGGGAAATCTCCTAAGACAGTATGGAGTACTTCTTCTTTAGGCTCCTCCGGTACAGTGAGAGACACTTCCTCCTGGGGCTTCAACAGACTTGGGCACAACTTCAGATGGTCTCTTGATACCGTTGCAGTTGTTCTTCCTCCGTCTTTGCTAATTAGACAGGTTTTCCTATTGTCGAATCTGTAATTCAACACAGTGTAAGGTTCTCTTTCCCACTGGTCGTCAAGCTTGTGGTTTCTTCTCTTTCATTTCAGCACAACTTCTCCAGGTGTCAAGGGTTCGGCTGGTGCACTCTTGTTGTACTGTGCTTCCTGCTTATCTCTCACCCTACTTAGACTGTCTTCGACACAGGCCTGTACTCTCTTGTACTGCTCCTGTCGAGTAGTATCCCAGTCTTCAGTGGACATATCTGCTTCTGGCTCTACCACTCCAAGCTCAAGGTCCATGGGCAACTTTCCGGGTCTTGCTCTCATGAGGTACGCTGAAGTACAATTGGTGGAGCTCACAGGTATGTGATTGTACAGATTTACCAGGTCAGGTAGTTTGTCTGGCCACTGGTTTCTTTCTTCTAGAGGTAAGGTCTTCAACAGGTCGATGACTATGTTATACATCTTTTCACATAACCCATTGGTTTGGGGGTGGTACGGTGTAGTCCGGATCTTCTTACACCCGTACAGATGGCAAAACTCTTTGAACAGCTCGGCTTCAAAGGCAGGGCCTTGATCCGTCAGCACCTTTTCCGGGTATCCATGGGGCCTGCAGAAGTATGCTTGAAACGTCCTTGCTGCAGTTTCTGCCGTCAGATCCTTGACTGGGGCTACCACCAGGAACCGGGAGTAGTGATCCACCATGGTCAGGGCATACGAGTAGCCTGACCTGCTGGGTGACAGCTTGACGTGGTCCAGAGCGACGATCTCCAGGGGCTGGATTGTCTTGATGGGCTGCAAGGGTGCCTTCTGGCTGCTGTAGTCTTTTCTTCTGAGGCTACAGGGTCCACAATCCCGGCACCACCTCTCTATGGAACTCCGCATTCCAACCCAATAAAACCGATTCTTCAGGAGGCTTTCCAGCTTCTTACAGCCAAAGAGCCCTGCTTGATCGTGGTAGGCCTCCAATACCATCTGGATGTCTGTCCTGGGCACTACGATCTGCCATACCATCTCATGGGTCCTAGGGTTAACATACCTTCGGCACAGATTCTCTCTATAGATGAACAGCCCGCTTCTCTCATTCCACAGTTGCTTGGCTTGTGGAGAAGCGTCCTTCTCCAAGGAGGAACCTTCCTGGGTTATCAGTTCTTTGATACGGCTGACAACCGGGTCGCTGTCCTGGGTCTCCTTCCAACTGTGGTGAGGTAAAGGGTTTAATTTTCTTACCACGATACCTCCTGGAGGTGCGCTGCTCGTGGACCATCCCATTTCTGTGGAAGACAGGTAGCTCAATCTCCTCCAGGTCATCCACTTCTTCTTCAGTGTCCGACTGGTGAGGCATTCTGGATAGGGCATCGGCGTTGGCGTTCTTGTGGCCTGCCCGGTACTTGATGGTGAACTGATAGTTTGACAGCCGGGCCATCCACCTTTGTTCCATGGCTCCCAACTTGGCTGTCTCTAGATGTGTCAAGGGGTTGTTGTCAGTGTAAGCCGTGAACTTACTGGAGACCAAGTAGTGCTTGAATCGTTCAGTGATGGCCCAGACCAAGGCCAGGAACTCCAACTTGAAGGAGCTATAGTTTTCCGGATTCCTCTCGGTCGGACGAAGCTTCCTGCTAGCATAGGCGATCACCTTCTCCTTGCCATACTGCTTCTGACTCAACACAGCTCCTAGTCCCTCGTTGCTGGCATCAGTGTACAGCAGGAACGGTTGGGTGTAGTCAGGGTAGGCCAGGATTTCTTCGCGAGTCAGGATCTCTTTCATCACTGCAAAGGACTCAGCCTGCTCTTTACCCCACTGGAAGGGGGGGTTCTTGCCTCTGTTGGACTGTCCTACCAGGAGATCTTGCAAAGGCGCTGCCTTCTTGGTGTAGTCTTTCACAAATCTCCGGTAATACCCGACCAGTCCCAGGAACTGACGTACCTCTTTGAGATTGTTCGGTTCTGGCCATTTCTGGATGGCAGTGACCTTCTCCAGGTCTGGTGCTACTCCTTCTGGACTGACAATGTGCCCCAGGTACTGAACCTTCTGTTTGAGCAGGTGGCACTTGGAAGGTTTCAATTTCGTCCCATACCGGGACAACGACTCAAATACTTCCGCCAGGTGCTTCAAATGGTCCTCATACGTCTTGGAGTACACTATCACGTCATCCAGGTATAGCAGCACGGTCTCGAAGTTACGGTGTCCCAAACAGCACTACATCAATCTCTGGAACGTTCCAGGGGCGTTGCAGAGTCCAAACGGCATACTGTTGAACTCGCAGAGTCCCATCAGGGTAGTGAAGGCCGTTTTCTCCCGGTCCTCTTCAGCAACTGCTACTTGCCAGTACCCACTAGTGAGGTCAAGGGTAGAGAAGTAATTTGCAGACTTTAGTGCAGCCAGGGATTCCTCTATACGGGGCAAAGGGTATGCATCCTTGTGTGTTATGCGATTTACCTGTCTGTAATCTACACACATCCTCATGCTTCTATCCTATTTCCTGACCAGGACCAAGGGAGCTGCCCAGCTGTCTCTTATTACCCATGCCTTCTTCATGTCATGCAACATTTCCTTCGCTTTCTGGTAGTGTGCTGGTGGTATGGGCCTGTAACGTTCTTTGATGGGTGGATGGTCACCTGTGGGTATATGGTGTTGTACCCCCTTTAATCCTCCCAAAATCAAGTGGGTGTTTGCTGAATACTCCCTTGTATTCCTGAACCACCCTGTGTACACCCTGTTTCTGATGGACAGGAGTGATATCAGTCCCAACATAGAGCTGTTGACACCAATCCCCCACCTGGGTTTCCGAGTCGGTATCCTCCACTCTGTCTGGTGAGGTTAAGGACTCCACTGTGTGGATAGCGTTGTTATTTACAGTGTACAATCTGGCAACAGTGGCATATCGTGGTAATTTGACTTCATCCTCTCCATAGTTTAGGAGGCGTACGGGCACCCTCCCATTGCGTACATCCACTACCCCTCTAGCAGTTAAGAGTGCAGGTCTGTGCTCCGAACTAATGGGCTCCACTACCGCCTGATAGTTCTGTCCTTTGAGACCTATTGAGACCTATTGCTGCCCTACACCAAATCAGCATTTCACTCATCGGGGGAATCACAATGGATATCGGGTCTGTCACCCGTACATTACCAATTTCACTACCTGTTAGCTTTACCTGTTGCTGGTACATAAGGGCTCAGATCTCTTTCTGGAGCACCCTCCTCTGCCCTGGTTTGGCAGTGTCGGCCATCTGTTGGAGCAAGAACAACACTTCTCCCAAACAGTTACCAACAATATTTGAGCCAAGTACCATATACAAGTCTGTATCATCAGGATTAGTCTCTACTACAATTAGTCCCTGGTCCTTCAGTTCCACTCTTCCCACCTTTACTGCCACATCCTTAACCCCGACTAGGTTAAGTGGAAGGCCATTGGAGGCATACAGGGAAAGGTTTGGAGCTGGCGGGTGAAGTTCATCTACGGACCAGAACCTTTTGTAGAGGACATCAGGCATGATGGTTACCTGAGATCCAGTGTCCAGCAGGGAAGGTGTCGCGATGCCATCCAGCACAATGGACAAGAAAGGTCTTTCTCCCACGAACCGATGGTACCAGCCTGATGGACCTGCTTGATCTACTCCTGGGTGTCGGCCCTCGGCCCCAGGGTTTGCTCATTTAAAGGACAGTTCCACGCTGTGTGGCCTGCCTTCTGGCAGCAGTAGCAGATTAATTCTCCTGGAGGGTGACGTTGGTCGTTGGTCCTCCCACGGGGTGGCGTTGTCCTACTCCGGGGTGGCGTTGTCCTCCTACGGGGTGGCGTTGTCCTCCTTTTTCTCCTCATCCAGGGGACGTCCTCAGGGCTGTCGGCTAGTAGGATCCTTCCTTCCGGCTCAGGCTCCGTCTGTAGCTGCAGGGTGCTCAGGACAGTGGCCAGGGTTTTACTTAACGGGCGCACTTCAGAGCGTAGGCTGTCCAGCTCGCTAGGAGGCACTGTTTGCATCTTTGTTTCAGCCGTTAATGAAGGAGCAGTGGGTGCTGCGGGCACTGGGGTGGCCCCACCCTGGTAACGCTGGATAGCAGTATCTGTTGTTTCCAGGGGCTACAGACCCTTTATAGCCATGTCCTTAAGGGTGTCAAAGGTGGCATCTGGATGATCTAAGGCCCACCACCGTACAGTTCTGCTCTCCTCCTGGGACCTCAACCCCCGGATGAACTGTTCCGTCATTTTATTTTCATTTTGTATGCTGGCTGGACTAACCTGTTTCAGGGCCCGCAGGGGTTCCTGTAAGCGCCAGGCATAGTCCTGGACAATGTCCTCAGGTTTCTGGACACAGTGGTAGAACCTCATCCGGAGATCTGTCTCAGTGCGGTTTTCAAACACTGCTTGCTGTCTCTTAAAGATGATGGATACTGATTCCCGGTCTGCGGCTGGCCAGGTTTCAACTTCCCGCTCTGCGGCACCAGTCAATTGTCCTAGTACAACAGCAGCTCTCTGTTTGCCAGTCATAGAGTACATATCTAGCACACCGCATATTTTTCTCTTGAATCCGGACAGGGTGTCTGGTTTGCCATTATACTGGAGAAGCCATTTCGCTCCAGGGATATACGGCAGGGCCATGGGTATCAACGGAGTCATGACCCCTGCTGGTGGAGCGGCCGCTCCGGCCTGTGCAGCGCCGGGCGCAAATTGGGCATCAGGAGCATTAACCGGTGCTCCGGCGGCTTACTGGTCGTCGGCCATGGTTGCGCCCCCCTAGTGAACCGGAGCCTACCTTCTTCACTTTCTTTTTCAGGTAGGCCGCAGCTCCGCGGGCAATGGACTTCTTCCAGGACCTTGCGTCGCTCGCGTCTGATGTCAGAGCGTCCTCTGGGCTCCTTCCAGGACCTGACGCTTCCTGGTTCGAAGTCAGGGGCGGGGCGTGTCCTGGGCTTCGCGCGCTTCCAGCGGTTACGCCTCTCCGATTCCCGTGGTTACGCCCCTCTTCTTCCCGCGCGGCGACAGGAAGATGGCGGACAATGGCGGGAAATCTGAGGAATGGCGGGGAAACTTCACCACAGTGAGTACTACAGTCTTTTTAAGGTGCTCAGTACCCGGTGGCAACAGGCACTCAATCCTGTTCGTGACGCCAAACTTGACGCGCCCCCAGGGCCGTGGGGTACTCGGCAGCCGGGCCTATTGATGCCGGTCTGGGGAATATAACGGTGGCTGGCCTGGTCCGTGACCCAGGGCGGTCAGTGCAAAAAGGGGGAATATTATTTATAGGGGATTTGTCGTGACGCCACCTGTGGAATGCGGCTAAAGGGGGCCGCCCTCTAGAGCTGGTGTTACGGCAGCAGGGATGGTGTGGCTCTCCACAGGTAGAGCTTGCTCCAGGGCAGTGTAGGGGTAGATGGTGGTGCAGGGGAGAGATGGCAGGACGGTCCCGGAGGAAAGACGGACACTCACACGGGGGTAAGCTTCAGTACCTTTACTGGTGATGCTGCAGGCACGGTCCAGGGTACTCCGGGCGAAGGGTGGACTTTTGGACTCTCCCCAGTGAGTGGGTATAGGGCCTCCTGATCCGTGGCTTTACTCGCTAAGCTTCTGGCCTGCCTGGAACTAGGCCTAACTTGGTTACTGTCTCTCTTTGCACCTGCTGACCTGGTGGTAGGGCCTTCTCTTTGGAGATCACTCTCCCTGGATGCTGGGGCCTCCGTGACTCCTAGCCCTGGTACTGTAGTCAGCGTTTGGTGAACCTGGGACCTGTAGTCCTCCAGGGGTTCTGGTGGTTGCTACTGGGTGTAAAGAGTCCCTGTAGGCTCAGGGTGAGCCTGGTATGCTCCTTTGCCCCCTCACTACTTCTTCCTTCTCCTCTTGCCTTCGGCCCACTCAAGGCCCTCACTAGGCTTTCACTTGTGCTGTAGGCCTTGGCTCACCTAACCAGACAATGTGAACTGAGGTCTAAGATGGCAGACATACAAGAAACAGAGGCATGTTCACACTAGCAAAAAAGAAGCAAGACAAAAATATATCTCATACCCTACCATAATTATATATAAATGTAAAGCAAAATTGCATAATAAATATAGGGTACTTAGTGAACTATTTTTGATCAAAAAAAGTATACAAGCCGTCCCACCAGCGGCAAGGTGACCCTAAATTGGGACGGTACCTATACTGCCTATATTAAAAACCTTACTGTATATCAAAGTTGAAGTAATGCACATAAAAGGGTAGACAAATAGGACCGGGTCCCAACTCCAGACCACCTAGGCCCGTGGTAAGCTACATATATACCAATCAGCTCAACAAAGGGCATGCCACACCCTTAAATTGCACAGAATGCAAACAAGTCAAAAAACCAGACAATGTGAACTGAGGTCTAAGATGGCAGACATACAAGAAACAGAGGCATGTTCACACTAGCAAAAAAGAAGCAAGACAAAAATATATCTCATACCCTACCATAATTATATATAAATGTAAAGCAAAATTGCATAATAAATATAGGGTACTTAGTGAACTATTTTTGATCAAAAAAAGTATACAAGCCGTCCCACCAGCGGCAAGGTGACCCTAAATTGGGACGGTACCTATACTGCCTATATTAAAAACCTTACTGTATATCAAAGTTGAAGTAATGCACATAAAAGGGTAGACAAATAGGACCGGATCCCAACTCCAGACCACCTAGGCCCGTGGTAAGCTACATATATACCAATCAGCTCAACATAGGGCATGCCACACCCTTAAATTCCACAGAATGCAAACAAGTCAAAAAACCAGACAATGTGAACTGAGGTCTAAGATGGCAGACATACAAGAAACAGAGGCATGTTCACACTAGCAAAAAAGAAGCAAGACAAAAATATATCTCATACCCTACCATAATTATATATAAATGTAAAGCAAAATTGCATAATAAATATAGGGTACTTAGTGAACTATTTTTGATCAAAAAAAGTATACAAGCCGTCCCACCAGCGGCAAGGTGACCCTAAATTGGGACGGTACCTATACTGCCTATATTAAAAACCTTACTGTATATCAAAGTTGAAGTAATGCACATAAAAGGGTAGACAAATAGGACCGGGTCCCAACTCCAGACCACCTAGGCCCGTGGTAAGCTACATATATACCAATCAGCTCAACAAAGGGCATGCCACACCCTTAAATTGCACAGAATGCAAACAAGTCAAAAAACCAGACAATGTGAACTGAGGTCTAAGATGGCAGACATACAAGAAACAGAGGCATGTTCACACTAGCAAAAAAGAAGCAAGACAAAAATATATCTCATACCCTACCATAATTATATATAAATGTAAAGCAAAATTGCATAATAAATATAGGGTACTTAGTGAACTATTTTTGATCAAAAAAAGTATACAAGCCGTCCCACCAGCGGCAAGGTGACCCTAAATTGGGACGGTACCTATACTGCCTATATTAAAAACCTTACTGTATATCAAAGTTGAAGTAATGCACATAAAAGGGTAGACAAATAGGATCGGGTCCCAACTCCAGACCACCTAGGCCCGTGGTAAGCTACATATATACCAATCAGCTCAACAAAGGGCATGCCACACCCTTAAATTGCACAGAATGCAAACAAGTCAAAAAACCAGGCAATGTGAACTGAGGTCTAAGATGGCAGACATACAAGAAACAGAGGCATGTTCACACTAGCAAAAAAGAAGCAAGACAAAAATATATCTCATACCCTACCATAATTATATATAAATGTAAAGCAAAATTGCATAATAAATATAGGGTACTTAGTGAACTATTTTTGATCAAAAAAAGTATACAAGCCGTCCCACCAGCGGCAAGGTGACCCTAAATTGGGACGGTACCTATACTGCCTATATTAAAAACCTTACTGTATATCAAAGTTGAAGTAATGCACATAAAAGGGTAGACAAATAGGACCGGGTCCCAACTCCAGACCACCTAGGCCCGTGGTAAGCTACATATATACCAATCAGCTCAGCAAAGGGCATGCCACACCCTTAAATTGCACAGAATGCAAACAAGTCAAAAAACCAGACAATGTGAACTGAGGTCTAAGATGGCAGACATACAAGAAACAGAGGCATGTTCACACTAGCAAAAAAGAAGCAAGACAAAAATATATCTCATACCCTACCATAATTATATATAAATGTAAAGCAAAATTGCATAATAAATATAGGGTACTTAGTGAACTATTTTTGATCAAAAAAAGTATACAAGCCGTCCCACCAGCGGCAAGGTGACCCTAAATTGGGACGGTACCTATACTGCCTATATTAAAAACCTTACTGTATATCAAAGTTGAAGTAATGCACATAAAAGGGTAGACAAATAGGACCGGGTCCCAACTCCAGACCACCTAGGCCCGTGGTAAGCTACATATATACCAATCAGCTCAACAAAGGGCATGCCACACCCTTAAATTGCACAGAATGCAAACAAGTCAAAAAACCAGACAATGTGAACTGAGGTCTAAGATGGCAGACATACAAGAAACAGAGGCATGTTCACACTAGCAAAAAAGAAGCAAGACAAAAATATATCTCATACCCTACCATAATTATATATAAATGTAAAGCAAAATTGCATAATAAATATAGGGTACTTAGTGAACTATTTTTGATCAAGGGTACTCCGGGCGAAGGGTGGACTTTTGGACTCTCCCCAGTGAGTGGGTATAGGGCCTCCTGATCCGTGGCTTTACTCGCTAAGCTTCTGGCCTGCCTGGAACTAGGCCTAACTTGGTTACTGTCTCTCTTTGCACCTGCTGACCTGGTGGTAGGGCCTTCTCTTTGGAGATCACTCTCCCTGGATGCTGGGGCCTCCGTGACTCCTAGCCCTGGTACTGTAGTCAGCGTTTGGTGAACCTGGGACCTGTAGTCCTTCAGGGGTTCTGGTGGTTGCTACTGGGTGTAAAGAGTCCCTGTAGGCTCAGGGTGAGCCTGGTATGCTCCTTTGCCCCCTCACTACTTCTTCCTTCTCCTCTTGCCTTCGGCCCACTCAAGGCCCTCACTAGGCTTTCACTTGTGCTGTAGGCCTTGGCTCACCTAAGCACAGCAGCCAGCGTGCTGCCTCTTCGCTGCTCTCTGAGCGTCAGCACGCTCTCTGCTCACTCTGAGCCCTGTTCCTCTCTGTGTCTCAGCAGGAACTAATCTGAGCTGCTGGCTCTACCCTCCCTTTATATATCCTTAACGGGCTCCCTCTGGTGGTCTGAGGTGGTAGGGTGGAGGTGTGTGAATGTGTGAGGGCCTCTTGTGGAGAAGTCCATCCATGCACCCTTCTGGGTTCTGTGGCACCAATGCGCAGCTGTTATGATCTGCTACAAGAACTAAGGAAAGAAAGGAAAACTGTCCCTACAAAAGGACTAAGCTGATTCCCTTCGATGCAGCGGGCAACCTGTTCCTTGTGAACAGACCCGCCTTTGTCCTCAGCTAGTCTGAACGCAGACCTATAGATATAAGGGAGGGGTCCCTAAAAGTACTAAGGACTGGGACAAAATTGGACACCTCCTAGCAGAAGTTGTAGCGGAGCAAAAAAGACAAACAGACAAAAAGTACTTAGAGGTCCAAGGACCAAGCAAACTATAGAGATAGGTACAAAGCACCTGGCTAGATTAAGAGTCAAAGTAACACTGAAGTCCAGCAAAGCCAGGAGGGCGGAGCTGGAATAAATAGGCAGCAGGTCACGTGACCACAAAATAGAAAAAAACTAACAGGAGGGTTCTAACAGTACCCCCTCTTCTATGAGGATCCTCCGGATCCTCCAGGCCCAGGCCTATCAGGAAACCTCCTGTGAAACGCTCTGATAAGTCTAGGAGCAGAGACATCATCCGCCCTTACCCAGGAGTTATCCTCAGGACCGAAATCTTTCCAAGCGACAAGATACTGCAATCTCCCTCTATGCCTTCTGGAATTCAGGATACGAGAAATTTCATATTCACCGTCTTCCACCACCGGAGGAACTGTGACAGTGGCATCCCTATCCGATACATCAGCTTTTTTCAACAGGGAAACATGAAACACCAGATTAATCTTCCAGGAGGTGGGAACCTCCAACCTAACAGCAGACTGGTTCACCACCTGAAGCACCTTAAATGGTCCCACAAACTTCAGACCCAATTTCTTAGAAGGAATCCTCAACCGCAGATTCTTTGAGGACAGTCAAACCATGTCACCAACTGTAAACAAAACCTCTTGACGTTTCCTGTTAAAATACTTCTTGGACTTTTTGTTAGCCTCTTGAAGGTTACAACGTACATCAGTCCAAACTCTCTCCAAATCACCGGAAAAATTCTCCTCCTCCGGCACAGCCGACACCAATTTGGAGAACGAACCAAATGACGGATGTCTCCCAGTACAAAAAAAAAACGGAGAACACCCAGCAGAAGAGGATGTATGGTTGTTAAGAGCAAATTCAGCAAGTGGCAGAAACTCAGACCACCCCTCTTGATTGTCTGCCACGAAACAACGCAAAAAATGTTCAACATCCTGGTTCTTTCTTTCTGTCTGTCCATTAGACTCAGGATGATAACCAGACGAAAATGACAAATGGACTCCCAACCTGTCACCAAAGGCACGCCAAAAACGAGCCACAAACTGGGGTCCCCTATCAGAAACAATGTCGGTGGGAACGCCATGGAGCCTGACAATTTCCTTAACAAAAGCCTTAGCGAGTGTCTTAGCGCAGGGTAGTTTAATGAAAGGAACCAAGTGACACATCTTGCTAAAACGGTCCACGACCACCCAGATGACAGTGAAACCCTCGGACACAGGAAGGTCAGTAATAAAATCCATTGCAAGATGCGTCCAAGGTGCACTAGGAACCTCCAGAGGGCAAAGCAACCCCGCAGCAGGAGCATGTGAAGCCTTTGATCTAGCACACACAGTACATTGACGCACCCACTTAATGACTTCCTTCTGCCACCCAGACCACCAAAAACTGCAACCTACAAGTCTCTTAGTCTCAGAAATTCCAGGATGACCTGCCAACCGAGACTCATGATACTCAACAAACAAATCTCTCCTAAAGGTTCTAGGCACAAACAACCTCCCATAGGGAGTGTTAGATGGGGCATCCTCCTAGGCTTTCAGAATCCCATCTTCCAAAACGGAGTCCAATGCTGCTATCACAACTCCTTCCTGTAAAATGCTCTCCTCCTCCTCGGTACCAACCATGGGAGAAAAGCTGCGAGATAAAGCATCGGCTTTAACATTCTTAGTACCTGGGATGTAAGTAACAGAAAAATTAAACCGCAAAAAAAAAAGTGCCCACCTAGCCTGACGGGCATTCAAGCGCTTGGCAGCATCTAGATAGATCAGATTCTTATTATCAGTGAAAACCTGAATGGGAAATTTAGCACCTTCCAAGAAATGATGCCAATGTTCAAATGCGAGTTTAATAGCCAGCAATTCCTGATTACCAACATCGTAATTAAGTTCGGTTTCAGAAATTTTTTTCGAAAAAAAGGCTCAGGGATGAACTCCATCCTTGTTCTCCTGAGACAAAACCGCACCGACCCCCACCGAAGAAGCATCAACCTCGACCAAAAAAGGCTTGGTCTCATCAGGCTGCATAAGGATGGGGGCAGAACTGAACCTCTCATTGAGTTACACAAAAGCTTCAATGGCCTCAGTAGTCCACTGGACCGTATTCGCACCTTTCCTGGTGAGATCGGTCAGTGGCTTAACAATTCTAGAAAAATTCTTAATGAATTTTCTGTAATAATTGGCGAAACCCAAAAATCTCTGTATCGATTTCAAACCAATAGGCCTAGGCCATTCCTGCACAGCCTGAACCTTCACCAGGTCCATCTCAAAGCCCTCGCTGGAGATAATGTAGCCCAAAAAACGAATCCTCTGCACAGCGAACTCGCATTTCTCCAGCTTAGCAAAAAGTGAATTGTCACTTAATAACTGCAATACCTCACGTACGCTCTGCCAATGAGACTCCAGATCCGGCGAATAAATCAAAATGTCATCCAAATACACAACCACATTCTTACCAATCAAAGGTCTCAGGATGTCATTAATAAGGTTCTGAAAAAACGCTGGTGCATTGGTAAGGCCAAAAGGCATAACCAGATTCTCAAAATGACCCACCGAAGTGTTAAAAGCAGTTTTCCATTCATCACCCTCCTTCATTCGCAACAAATTGTATGCCCCCCGGAGATCAATTTTAGAGAACCACTTGGCCCCCACTAACTGGTTAAACAAGTCGGGAATTAATGGCAGTGGGTAGGAATTGCGTACGGTAATTTTATTAATTTCGCGAAAGTCCAGACATGGACGTAAACCGCTGTCCTTTTTTTTTTTACAAAAAAAAATCCAACAGCCACAGGTGACTTAGAATGTCTAATGTGACCAGCAGCCAAGCTCACCTGTATGTATTCCTCCAAGGCCTTTCTCTCAGGGATAGTCAGATTAAATAAACGACTCTTGAGAAGAGTAGCTCCCGGAATAAACTCAATGGTGCAATCATAATCCCTATGAGGAGGTAAAATTTGCGACTCCTCCTCTGAAAAAACCTTCCAAAAATCCTGAATGGGTACAGGTAATTCACCTTTTTCCACAGCAGCAATGCGACCGTTATAACATTTATCATAACACTTAGGACTCCAAGACTTAATCTCATTAGTAGACCAGTCTAGTAAAGGATTGTGCAGTTTTAACCAAGGCAAACCTAAAACTACAGGAGAAGGTAAATTATCCAATACCACCAAATCCAAATTCTCTTGGTGAATACCATTAATAGTGAGGGGAAATTCAGCAACCTTGTGAGTAATACATTTCAAAGGAGTGTTAAAAACAGCAACCACAGAAATAGGAGATGACAAAGGTTATGATTCTAATTTAAATTTTTCCAAAAATCCCTTATCAATCACATTCAGTGTTGAACCACAATCCACAAATACCTGAAATTCAATCAACTCCTCCTGCAATGAGGTACTTCCTGAAAGAAATACTCCCTTAGAGTTTAAACAAGCAATACGGGCGTAACTGACCTTTTTTTTTTCTTTGTTTAACCGAAGCTCACAGTTCTTAATTAAATGGTCAGATTTACCACAGTAAAAGCACAATCCCTTGGAAAACCTGCGGTCTTTTTCCTGAGAGCGGAGAGACATTGCCCCAATCTCCATCGGTTCTCCGTCGTCCGAGCAGACCCTCTGATGACTAGGAGCTGCCATAGCAGGAGTTTTCTCCTCATTAACCCTGGCACGCAGTCTCCTGTCTACACGTATAGCTAACTGCATGGCTTCTTGCAAGGTTCCAGGTGCAGGGAAAGCAATCAGCAGATCCTTAACCCTTTCACTTAGACCAGCAAGAAACAAACATTTTAACGCCGAATCATTCCATTCCACTTCAGAAGACCACCTTCTGAAGTGTGTACAATAATTTTCAACATCACCTGACCCCTGCTTCAAACGTCTCAGTTCTGTCTCAGCAGATGAGACTCGATCAGGATCGTCATACAACAACCCCATAGCAGAAGAAAAATCTTCCACTGATCTAAAACACGGATCATTAGGTTGGAGAGAAAAGGCCCATCCCTGTGGTTCCTTGCACAAAAGTGACATGATAAACCCAATGCGCTGTGATTCATTCCCAGAGGACCTGGGTCTCAAACGAAAATATAATAAACAAGCATTTTTAAATGAAAAAAAATCTTGTTGTTTACCATAAAAAAAATCAGGCAGTCCTACCTTTGGTTCCACAAAATGCGCTCCAGGACAGCTACTCACGTGTTGCTGGAGCCCGGCCACCTCAAGAGACAATCCCTGCAGGCGTTGAGCCAATTCCTGAACAGACACCATGCTGATCTCCGGATTTCTTTCCTTAGAGTTTCTTTTGTTTTGGGCTGGACTTACTGTTATGATCTGCTACAAGAACTAAGGAAAGAAAGGAAAACTGTCCCTACAAAAGGACTAAGCTGATTCCCTTCGATGCAGCGGGCAACCTGTTCCTTGTGAACAGACCCGCCTTCGTCCTCAGCTAGTCTGAACGCAGACCCATAGATATAAGGGAGGGGTCCATAAAAGTACTAAGGACTGGGACAAAATTGGACACCTCCTAGCAGAAGTTGTAGCGGAGCAAAAAAGACAAACAGACAAAAAGTACTTAGAGGTCCAAGGACCAAGCAAACTATAGAGATAGGTACAAAGCACCTGGCTAGATTAAGAGTCAAAGTAACACTGAAGTCCAGCAAAGCCAGGAGGGCGGAGCTGGAATAAATAGGCAGCAGGTCACGTGACCACAAAATAGAAAAAAACTAACAGGAGGGTTCTAACAGCAGCAGGGCGCCACAGCCACAAACCAAGAGAGATTGTGAGGATCTCCTCAAGGTTAAGAAAAATCTAGAGGATGATAAGGCTGATGCACAGCACATGCGCCAAGTGATTGAGACCACTCTGCAGGGCACCCGTGATGAGAATGATGATCTCCGCAGAAAGATCCTAGGACTGGAAGCTCAGGTGAAGGAGCTGCAGTCGTTCTGTGATGATCTCCAGAGGGCAGAGTCGTGCCTTAAGGATAGGATCGGCAGGATGGAGGCTGAACGGAAAAAGTTGGAGGAGTCTATCAGAGAAGCCACAGACCAGGGTCAGGAGTTTGCCACTGGAGAAGGGAGGTATGAAGTAAATACCACCTCGAATAATGCGAGCTTGGATGATTCGATGGATGTAAGAGCCGAGATCAAGGAGCTCAAGGAGACGCTACAAGCCCATTTGAAGCAAGAGAAGCTTGAGAGACTGGCTGTCGAAAGCCGAGTGGGCACATTGGAGACAGAGAGGTCTGAGAGAATTCTGCTGATAAAGGAGCAGTTGAAGCAGGAAGAGCTTCAGAGATGGGTTGCTGAGAGGCGAGTAGCTGAGCTAGAGGAAGAAGTTGTCGAGCTCAAAGGTCACCTGGCAAAGTACCAATCAGTGAACGAGGCCTCCTTGGAGAAGGAGAAGGGCAAACAAATTGCGCTTAATCCTTTAAACCATGAGAAGGTGGACCTGAGGAGAGCTGAGAGAATGTTAAAAAAAGATAAGTATGGAATGGAAGTTGTCAAGACGAGAATTCTTGAGTTCATAGCTGTGAGTCAGCTCAGGGGAAGCATACAGGGTGAAGAAGCTGAAAGTCAGTTGTCCCTGAAACCTGAGCCAGATGATCGTTTGGAAACCACTGGTGAGACAGAAACGTCTTGGTACAAGTGCCTCATAGATGTACCCAAAGATTTGAGAGAAGAATGCACCAGAAAGTCAGTGCATGAAGAGTTTAAGAAGGCCGTGGGAGCCTGTAAGGTGTACTCGACCTCAGAAGCTAAACAGCTGGTGGTCCTGTCCACAACTGAAATCACAGTGAAGAGGGTGGCTAGCCTAAGTGACATGCACTGTGTTCGCACGAAGCGGTTTGTCCGGTTGAAGACGGAACAAGCCATCAGACAACTGGAGCTTATGAGAAAATCTCAAAGTCTGTGGTGTTATGGATCCGGGTGGTGGAACCTCTGTGCTGCGGTGCAAGGAGAGACCAGAGGGGTGTGACTAAGTATCTACTCGGCCTGACCAAGGTCGCACGGCGGCTCAGTCGACTCCGTGAACCAGGGAGGGACCAAGCAGAGGGACCAGGTGTCACTCTGGGACCGACCTTGTATGAGAGCAGGTGACTCCCACGGGTCAGAAGGCAGGAACTGACCGGTACAGCAGAAGAGCACGGCAGGCAGGCTGACGGGTGGTCCAGGTAGTCAGGCAGGCTGATTCGGCTGATAGCCAGACAGGTGTTCCGGGTAGGCAAGCTGGTGGGCACAACAGATAACAGGTAGGTGTTTCCAGGTAAGCAGGCAGGCGGGCACGGCAGGTAAAGGCAGGCAAGTGGGCACGCCAGGTAACAGGTAGGTGCTTCCAGGTAAGCAGGCAGGCGGGCACGGCAGGTAAAGGCAGGCAAGTGAGCATGGCAGGTAACATGCAGGTGTTTCCAGGTAAGCAGGCTGGCGGGCACGGCAGGTAACAGGCAGGTGCTTCCAGGTAAGCAGGCTGGCGGGCACAGCAGGTAACAGGCAGGTGATTCCAGGTAAGCAGATGGGCAGAGCCCATAGACAGACTGGCGGACTGGACTGTAGGCAGACTGTCGGGCTGGAAAGTAGTCAGACTGGCGGACTGGACTGAAGATCAGACTGGCGGACAGGACTGACTTGCAGAGGACTTGCATTGGCCGGGGACTTTTTAGGACGGCATGCATGGCCCCTTTAAGAGGGAGGGAGCGCGCGCGCCCTAAGCACAAGGCCAGGGAAGCTGCGTGCACCAGCAACAGCTGCAGGGAGGCCAGAAGACGCCGGAGCAGGACCGCGGCGGTAAGGGAGACGGCGTCTCTGCCTGGCAGGGGGCTAAGACGCCGATGCTACAGTACCCCCCCTTTACGCCCCCCCTTTTTCAGGCCAGCAAGAAATTCTTTAAGGAGAAGAGGGGCATGGATGTTCTCCCTGGGTTCCCAAGACCTCTCCTCCGGGCCAAACCCCTTCCAATCCACCAGAAAAAAGGTTTTTCCTCTTACCCTTTTGGTAGCCAAAATGTTCTCTACCTCATAGACGTCCTCAACGGAGACTGGAGCTGGAGTGGTACCTGGATCGTCAGAAAAAGAATTAAGAACGACTGGTTTGAGGAGAGATACGTGGAAGGAGTTGGGAATCCGTAAGGTGGCCGGGAGTTTTAGCTTGTAAGCCACGGGATTGATTTGCTGGAGAACCTCAAACGGGCCGATGAACCGCGGACCCAACTTATACGATGGTATTTTGAGCTGAACATGTTTGGAGGAGAGCCAGACCCTGTCTCCCGGACGGAATAGAGGCGGATCCAGACGTCTCTTATCGGCATGTTTCTTCATCCGTTCAGAGGACTGAAAAAGTGCGGATCTAGTGTCTTCCCAAATAGTAGAAAATTTGCTGACCAGAGACTCCGTGGCAGGATTGTCCACAGAAGCGGAGACAGGAAACGGGATCCGGGGGTGTTGACCGTAGACCACAAAGAACGGGGATTTGGAAGAAGACTCACTCTCATGGTTGTTGTAGGAGAACTCAGCCCATGGTAGGAGCTCAACCCAATCGTTATGGTGAGCATTGACGAAATGCCGGAGAAAGCTGGTAAGGACCTGGTTGATACGTTCCACTTGACCATTGGACTGAGGATGATAAGCAGAGGAGAAATCCAGGGTGACATCCAGCAGCTTACACGTAGCTCTCCAGAAGCGCGAAGTGAACTGGACCCCATGATCAGACACAATGTGGAGGGGTATGCTGTGGAGACGAAAGATGTGAAGGATGAAGTCCTTAGCCAGCAGAGATGCGGACGGGAGACCAGGCAGAGGGATGAAGTGGAACATTTTAGAAAAGCGGTCAGCGACCACCCAAATGACAGTACAATCGGCAGAAACAGGAAGATCCGTAATAAAGTCCATAGCAATGTGTTGCCACGGAACGGAAGGTACGGGTAGAGGCAGGAGACGGCCAGCGGGAAGATGCCTGGGAACTTTTTTTACGGGCACAGGAGGAACAAGCCGTGATGAAATCCGCAACATCCTTGCGTAGCGAAGGCCACCAGTAATGCCGGGCGATGAGCAGGAAGGTCTTCCTCTGGCCAGCATGGCCTGCTAGTTTGGATGAATGGCCCCAGAGAAGAACTTTCTTACGATCTGGAACAGCTACAAAAGTCTTACCGGGTGGAAGACGAGACAGGTCAAACGGTGCCACAGTCATTACTCTGGAGGAGTCGATGATATGCAGAGGCTCCTCCTCTTGGTCGGAGGACAGGAATGAGTGGGATAGAGCGTCGGCTTTAACGTTCTTGTCTGCAGGGCGGTAATATAGAGAAAAGCAGAATCGAGCAAAGAACAGAGACCACCGGGCCTGACGCGGATTGAGTCTCTGGGCGTTTTGGAGATAGGACAGGTTTTTGTGATCTGTGTAGATGATAACCGGGTGCAGAGCCCCTTCCAGCAGGTAGCGCCACTCCTCCAGCGCCAATTTGATGGCAAGCAGCTCACGATCTCCTATGGAGTAGTTGCGCTCAGACGAGGAGAAGAGCTTGGAGAAGAAACCGCAGGTTAACATTCTCCCAGTTGGGGATTTCTGGGTGAGCACCTCTCCGGCTCCGGAGGAGGAAGCATCAACCTCTAGGAAGAACTGCTTGTTGCAATCCGGACGGTGAAGCACAGGGGCGGAAGAGAAGGCTTGTTTTAGGGAGACGAAGGCCTCCTCCGCTTCGGGAGTCCTTTCCTTGGGATTTGCTCTCTTACGGATGAGCGCGGAGATGGGAGCGGTCCGGGAGGAGAAATGAGGAATGAAGAGGTGGTAATAATTTGTGAAGCCCAGGAATCGCTGAATCACCTTCAACCCCTCCGGTCGGGGCCATTTTAAGATGGCAGAAACTTTCTCGGGATCCATCCGAAGACCAGTCTCGGAGATAATATATCCCAGGAATGGGATGGAAGTCTGTTCAAAGAGACATTTTTCAAATTTTGCGTAGAGACGATTCTGCCGGAGCCTTAGCAGAACCTGACGAACATTTCTCCGGTGTGAGGGCAGATCCGGAGAGAAGACCAAGATATCGTCCAGGTACACCACTACGCAAGAATACAAGAGGCCACGGAAAATGTCATTAACTAGCTCCTGGAAGATGGCTGGGGCATTACAGAGACCAAAGGGCATCACGCGGTATTCATAGTGACCGTCCCGGGTGTTGAATGCCGTCTTCCACTCGTCTCCCTGGCGGATCCGGACCAAATTGTACGCCCCACGTAGATCGAGCTTGGTGAAGACCCTCGCGCCTTTAAGGCGGTCAAACAGCTCCGAGATGAAAGGCAGGGGATACTTATTCTTGATGGTAATTTGGTTAAGCCTCCTGTAATCGATACACAGCCGTAGCGAGCCGTCTTTCTTTTTAGCGAAGAAGAATCCTGCTCCAGCCGGGGAAGTAGATTTCTGAATGAATCCCCTAGCAAGATTCTCCTCGATGTACTCAGACATGGCCCGGGTCTCAGCCAGAGACAAGGGGTAAATACGCCCGCGGGGAGGTGAAGCACCAGGTACCAGGTCGATGGGGCAACCATACGGCCTATGAGGTGGTAGAGTCTCGGCTTCCTTCTTGTCGAAGACATCCGCATAGGACCAGTAGGGTGCCGGCAGACTAGGTAGATTAGCCGGAGTAGACGGAGGTCGAGCCGGGCGAACCGGAAAGAGTCAGGTCTCATGGCAATCCTGCCCCCAACGGAGCACCTCACCAGATCGCCAATTCAGGACCGGTTCATGTTTCTGTAGCCAGGGTAGACCTAGCAAAAGGGAGTGAGAGAGTCCGGATAGCACATGGAAGGAGATCCTCTCTAAGTGCTGCATTCCCACCTGAAGGGTTAAAGGCTCTGTGACGAGCAAGATGGTCACTGGAAGGAGTCTCTCATCCACGGAAGCGACTGCCAATGGTTCGGCCAGACGTTTGATGTGAATCTGATACTGCTCTACAAGAGACTGAGAAATGAGATTCCCAGCGGCTCCGGAATCCAGGTGGGCGGTCTCAAAGAAGCGGGTCACACCACTGGAGATAGAAACGGATAGAATCAAGGATGGAGAGGATTTACTGTTGCCTAGGACGACCTCTCCGAGCGGTCCTAGACACTGGAGTTTCCTGGCTTCACTGGACAGTAACGGATCAGATGCTCCTTACTGCCACAGTAGAAACAGCTCCCCTCGGCTCGGCGTGTTTCTTGGCGAGACTTGACCATCTTGGTCTAGTCAATCTGCATGGGTTCGGGCCAGCGTGCCCGGGGAATTGCTGGTTGGGAGGCAGGTTTCTGGAAGACAGGAGCAAGACGAGGAAATCTTCTCTCCCGGGTAGTCTCCTTAACTCGCTCCAAGAAACGGATGTCAATTCGGGTAGCTAGTAACACCAGGTCGTTGAGGGTGGTAGGGATGTCACGACCGGCTAGCTCATCCTTGATTCGTCCGGAAAGACCCTCCCAGAAGGTGGACACCAGGGCCTCGTTGTTCCAGGCAAGCTCAGATGCAATGGTACGGAACTGTATGGCATACTGGCCCACGGTGAGACTCCCTTGGCAGAGACAGAGCAGTGAGGAGGCAGTAGAAGTCTTCCGTCCCGGCTCATCGAAGACCTCCCGGAAGGCAGTGAGGAAAGCCGGAAGATCGGACACCAGGGGATCCCCTCTCTCCCATAGGGGGTTTAGCCATGCCAATGCTTCCCCAGTGAGGTGAGACATGATGAACGCTACCTTGGCCCGGTCTGAGGTAAACTGATGTGCCAGGAGTTCAAAGTGCAGCGTGCACTGGTTTAGAAAACCCCGACATAAGACGGGGTCACCACCAAAACGTGGAGGCGCAAAGAGCCGGGATCCAGAACTAGATGCCATGGCACTAGTAGGCTGAGGCGCCACCGGAACGGGTGCCGCTCGGCTCGAGATGGACACAGGTGGGATGGACAGCGTGTCCAGGCAGGAGTTGACAGACCTCAGGTAGGTCAGGATAGTTTCCTGTTGGGATCTCTGACGAGAAACCTCCAGGTACAGGTCAGAAAGCGAAGGAGCCTGGGAGGCACCGGGTTCCATGGCCCATGCAAACTGTTACGGATCCGGGTGGTGGAACCTCTGTTCTCCGGGCAAGGTCGCACGGCGGCTCAGTCGACTCCGTGAACCAGGGAGGAACCGAGCAGAGGGACCAGGTGCCACTCTGGGACCGACCTTGTATGAGAGCAGGTGACTCCCACGGGTCAGAAGGCAGGAACTGACCGGTACAGCGGAAGAGCTCGGCAGGTAGACTGACGGGTGGTCCGGGTAGACAAGCAGGCTGATTAGGCTGATAGTCAGGCGAGTGTTCCGGGTAGGCAAGCTGATGGGCACAACAAGTAGCTGGCAGGTGCTTCCAGGTAAGCGGGCAGGCGGGCACAACAGATAGCTGACAGGTGCTTCCAGGTAAGCAGGCTGGCGGGCACGGCAGGTCACAGGCAGGTGCTTCCAGGTAAAGCAGGCTGGCGGGCACGGCAGGTAACAGGCAGGTTCTTCCAGGTAAGTGAGTGGGCAGACTCCATAGACAGACTGGCGGACTGGACTGTAGACAGACTGTTGGGCTGGATAGTAGTCAGACTGGCGGACTGGACTGTAGAACAGGCTGGCGGACAGGACTGACTTGCAGAGGACCTGAGGGCTGAAGCAAAGTAAGTAACACAAAGCAACAACCTTGCACGGGCACCTCCATATTGGAGGAGGTGCCTTTTATAGGGAAAGTCCTCCGGCCATTGGCCGGGAACTTTTTAGGACAGCGTGTGCGCCCTAAGCACAGAGCCAGGGAAGCTGCGTGCACCAGCAACAGCTGCAGGGAGGCCGGAAGACGCCGGAGCAGAACCGCGGTGGTAAGGGGGCAGACGCCGATGCTACAGTAATCTTAGCGTATGTAAACTTTTGACTTTGCAGTAAGTATTAAAAATGCCTTAAAACATTCTCTCTCTCTCATTATTCTGGCATTTGGCAAATATTAAAAATTATAATAATCCTAATTGACCTAAAACGGGAAAGTTTTATTCTGATTTTATGTCAGATATTGAGAAAAACATGCATATATAGTGTATGTAAACTTCTGGTTTCAACTGTATGTGTATATGTATGTTTACTTATAATCTCAAGAAACAAACCTTTGTGTGAAAATGTAGGCATACAGTGCATTGTGAAAGTATTTGGCCCCCTTGAACTTTTCTACCTTTTGCCACATTTCTGGCTTCAAACATAAAGATATAAAATTCTAATTTTTTGGGGAAGAATCAACAACAAGTGGGACACAATCATGAAGTGGAACGAAATTTATTGGATATTTTAAACTTTTTTAAAAAAATAAAAACTGAAAAGTGGAGCGTGCAATATTATTCGGCCCCTTTACTTTCAGTGCAGCAAACTCACTCCAGAAGTTCAGTGAGGATCTCTGAATGATCCAATGTTGTCCTAAATGACTGGTAATGATCAATAGAATCCACCTGTGTGTGATCAAGTCTCCGTATAAATGCACCTGCTCTGTGATAGTCTCAAGGTTCTGTTTCAAGTGCAGAGAGCATCATGAAAACCAAGGAACACACCAGGCAGGTCCGAGATACTGTTGTGGCGAAGTTTAAAGCTGGATTTGGATACAAAAAGATTTCCCAAGTTTTAAACATCTCAAGGAGCACTGTGCAAGTGATCATATTGAAATGGAAGGAGTACCAGACCACTGCAAATCTACCAAGACCTGGCCGTCCCTCTAAACTTTCATCTCGAACAAGGAGAAGACTGATCAGAGATGCAGCCAAAAGACCCATGATCACTCTGGATGAACTGCAGAGATCTACAGCTGAGGTGGGAGAGTCTGTCCATAGGACAACAATCAGTCGTACACTGCACAAATCTGGCCTTTATGGAAGAGTGGCAAGAAGAAAGCCATTTCTCAAAGATATTCATAAAAAGTCTTGTTTGAAGTTTGCCACAAGCCACCTGGGAGACACACCAAACATGTGGAATAAGGTGCTCTGGTCAGATGAAACCAAAATCGAACTTTTTGGCCACAATGCAAAATGATATATTTGGCGTAAAAGCAACACAGCTCATCACCCTCAAAACACCATCCCCACTGTCAAACATGGTGGTGGCAGCATCATGGTTTGGGCCTGCTTTTCTTCAGCAGGGACAAGGAAGATGGTTACAATTGATGGGAAGATGAACGGAGCCAAATACAGGACCATTCTGGAAGAAAATCTGTTGGAGTCTGCAAAAGACCTGAGACTGGGATGGAGATTTATCTTCCAACAAGACAATGATCCCAAACATAAAGCAAAATCTACAATGGAATGGTTCAAAAATAAAAGTATCCAGGTGTTAGAATGGCCAAGTCAAAGTCCAGACCTGAATCCAATCGAGAATCTGTGGAAAGAGCTGAAAACTGCTGTTCACAAACGCTCTTCATCCAACCTCACTGAGCTCGACCTGTTTTGCAAGGAAGAATGGGCAAGAATTTCAGCCTCTCGATGTGCAAAACTGATAGAGACATACCCCAAGCGACTTGCAGCTGTAATCGCAGAAAAAGGTGGCGCTACAAAGTATTAACTCAAGGTGGCCGAATAATATTGCACGCCCCACTTTTCAGTTTTTAATTTTTTTAAAAAGTTTAAAATTTCCAATAAATTTCGTTCCACTTCACGATTGTGTCCCACTTGTTGTTGATTCTTCCCCAAAAAATTAGAATTTTATATCTTTATGTTTGAAGCCAGAAATGTGCCAAAAGGTAGAAAAGTTCAAGGGGGCGAAATACTTTCACAATGTACTGTAGATGTACACTGTGGCTGTACACAACTGTAAGCTCGTATAGCCCTCATAGAGCTGTTATACAGGAGTTGTCAGGAGAATGCAAATGGAGTAGGATCAGGGGCGTACATACAAATCATGGGGCCCCATAGCCGAAGTTCTAATTGCCCCCCCCCCCCTCCTAAAAATAAATAAATAAATAAATAATTGTCAGGGTCACTGAAGAGCATATCTCACTTTCTAGCGTTTACAACACCGTGTCCGCAAATTGAGATTCTGATTTGGCTATTATCCTAAGTCATATTGCACGACTCGTTAAAGGGTCGATTGTGACTTGTAGGATTAATGCTTCCAGTAGGTGGCGATATAGAGTTCAAGTCCTCTTTTCCTCCGAAGAGGCAATTTGCAGTCTTTACATAGTAATTTTCCTCCTGCTGAAGTCCTGGATTCCTCTTTTATTGCCCCCATCAAGTATTGTGCAAACAAAAGTGCCCGCCAAACACAGTATGTTACCCTCATGGTGAATTCCTCCACATGCACAGTATAATGACCCTACTGTACCCCACTTCAACTCCCAAGGCAAAGTATAGTGACCCCAACACAGTATGATTCTCCAATTGTGACCCCCACACAGCTGTACATGCATATTAATGGGCCTACATACAGTATAAAGGCCCCCTCTAGCCCTCCAAACAGTATAATGGCCCCTTCACAGCATGATAATTTGTTTGCATACAGTATAATGGACCCACACATATTATAATGGCGCCATATAGCCTTCCATATAGTATAATGCGCCCCCCATAATCCTCTATATAGTATAATGCACTCCCCATGGTCCTCCATAGAATATAATGCACTCCCCATGGTCCTCCATAAAATATAATTCTCTCCCCATGGTCATCCATATTATTATTATTATTATTATTATTTATTATTATAGCGCCATTTATTCCATGGCGCTTTACATGTGATAGGGATATACATAACAAAAGCATTTACATAATCTTAACAAAACGAGTCAGCGACTGGTACAGGAGGAGCGAGGACCCTGCCCGCGAGGGCTCACAGTCTACAAGGGATGGGTGAGGATACAGTAGGTGAGGGTAGAGCTGGTCGTGCAGTGGTGTTTATTGCAGGTTGTAGGCTTGTCGGAAGAGGTGGGTCTTCAGGTTCCTTTTGAAGGTTTCCACGGTCGGCGAGAGTCTGATATGTTGGGGTAGAGAGTTCCAGAGTAGGGGGGAAGCACGGGAGAAATCTTGTATACGATTGTGGGAGGAGGAGATAAGAGGGGAGTAGAGCAGGAGATCTTGTGAGGATCGGAGGTTGCGTGCAGGTAAGTACCGGGAGACTAGGTCACAGATGTATGGGGGAGACAGGTTGTGGATGGCTTTGTATGCCATGGTTAGAGTTTTGAACTGAATTCTCTGGGCAATGGGGAGCCAGTGAAGGGATTGACAGAGAGGAGAGGCCGGGGAATAGCGGGGGGACAGGTGGATTAGTCGAGCAGCAGAGTTTAGGATAGATTGGAGAGGTGCAAGAGTGTTGGAAGGGATGCCACGGAGCAGGAGGTTGCAGTAGTCGAGGCGGGATATGATGAGGGCATGCACTAGTGTTTTTGCAGAGTCTTTGCTGAGGAATGCACGGATCCGGGAGATGTTTTTGAGTTGGAGTCGGCAGGAGGTGGAAAGGGCTTGGATATGTGGCTTGAAGGAGAGATCAGAGTCCAGGGTTACCCCAAGGCAGCGAGCTTGTGGGACTGGGGAGAGTGAACAGCCATTGACGTTGATGGATAGGTCGGATGGGGGATGTGAATGAGAGGGTGGAAAGATGATGAACTCTGTTTTATCCATGTTGAGTTTTAGAAAGCTGTCGGAGAAGAAGGATGAGATGGCGGACAGACATTGTGGGATTCTGGTTAGTAGGGAGGAGATATTGGGTCCAGAGAGGTAGATCTGTGTGTCGTCAGCATAGAGGTGATACTGAAAGCCGTGAGACTCTATGAGCTGTCCCAGGCCGAAGGTGTAGATGGAGAAGAGCAGAGGTCCTAGAACTGAACCTTGGGGGACACCGACAGATAGGGGGCGAGATGAGGAGGTGGTGCGTGAGTGGGAGACGCTGAATGTCCTGTCTGTTAAGTATGAGGAGATCCAAGATAGAGCCAAGTCCGTGATGCCAAGAGATGAGAGAATCTGGAGTAAGAGGGAATGGTCCACTGTGTCAAAGGCAGATGACAGGTCCAGAAGGAGGAGGATGGAGTAGTGTTGCTTGGATTTGGCATTTAGTAGGTCATTGGTGACTTTGGTCAGGGCAGTTTCAGTCGAGTGATGCGGTCGGAAGCCAGATTGTAGACGGTCGAAGAGGGAGCAGGAGGAGAGGTGGGAGGACAGTTCAAGGTGGACATGTTGTTCTAGAAGTTTTGAGGCAAAGGGGAGGAGTGATATGGGGCGGTAGCTGGTCAGAGAGGAAGGGTCAAGGGAGGGCTTTTTGAGGATGGGTGTGATTGCGGCATGTTTGAAACATGAGGGGAAGACTCCGGTTGTTAGTGATAGATTGAAGAGGTGGGTTAGGGTTGGGATGAAGACTGTGGTGAGGTTAGTGATGAGGTGGGATGGGATTGGGTCAAGTTCGCAGGTGGTGAGGTGTGATTTGGAGAGTAAAGAGGAGACTTGACCTTCTGTAATGGTGGAGAAGTGGGGTTTGGAGGAGGAGGGTTGAGTAGATATGAGGAGGGGTTGCGTGGACTTTAGGCCAAAGTTTTGTCTGATGGTGTCAATCTTCTGTTTGAAGAATGAGGCAAAGTCGTCGGCTGAGATGAGAGAAGAGGGAGGAGGTGCTGGGGGACGAAGGAGAGAGTTGAAAGTGTTAAATAGCTGTTTAGGGTTGTGAGATAGGGAGGATATGAGAGATGAGAAGTAGGTTTGTTTTGCTGTAGTGAGTGCGGACTTGAAATTAGTGAGGGATTGCTTGAATGCGATGAAGTGCTCGATGGAGTGAGACCTTTTCCATCTCCGCTCCGCAACCCTGGAGGCCCGGCGCAGTTCTTTGGTAAGTTTAGTGTGCCAGGGTTGCCTGTTGAATGTGCGAGGTGTGGTGTGTGTGAGAGGGGCGATCGAGTCTAGAGCTGAAGCTATTGTGGTGTTATATGAAGCAGCAGCAACGTCTGCATCGTGTAAGGAATTTATGTCTGTGAGAGGAAGGAGGGATTCAGAGAGAGAGTGTAGGTCAAGGTGTTTGAGATTTCTGCGAGGGTGTGTGAGTTTGTGGAGTGGGGATTGTGCACCCGGAGAGGAGAGGGTAGAGAATGTGAGGAGGTTATGGTCAGAGAGAGGGAGTGGTGAGTTAGAGAGGTTAGATAGGGAACAGAGGCGGGTGAAGATGAGGTCCAGTGTGTGGCCATCTTTGTGGGTGGGTGTGGAAGACCATTGAGTGAGTCCAAAGGAGGAAGTGAGGGATAGGAGCTTAGAGACAGACGAGTGGGGAGTGTCAATGGGGATGTTGAAGTCACCCATTATGATAGTGGGGATGTCAGTGGAAAGGAAGTGAAGCAGCCAGGTAGTGAAATGGTCTAAGAAGGTGGTGGCTTGCCCTGGGGGTCGGTAAACGACGGCCAGTTGGAGGTTGGAGGGGGAATAGATGCGCACACAGTGCACCTCAAAAGAGGGGAGTGTAACGGAGGGTGGCAGTGGGATTTTGGTGAAAGCGCAGAGTTCTGATAGGAGGAAACCTACGCCTCCACCATGTTTGCCATTGGGGCGGGGGGTGTGGGAAAGGTGGAATCCGCCATATGAAAGGGCAGCTGGGGAGGCTGTGTCAGAGGGGGTGAGCCAGGTTTCGGTGATGGCGAGGAAGGAGAGTTTGTTTGTAATGAAAAGATCGTGGATGAAGGAAAGTTTGTTGCAGACAGAGCGAGCGTTCCAGAGAGCTCCTGTTAGTATAGCTGAGGAGGTGGGTATTAGTTGGATGGGTATGAGGTTAGAAGGGTTGCGACAGTTTGAGGAAGGTCGTGGATAGGAGGTAGAAGTGACTGTGGGGATATGGCGAGGAGGACCAGGATTTGGAGAGATATCTCCAGCAGTGAGGAGGAGCAGAGAAAGTGTTAGCAGGTGGGAGGAAGAGAGAGCATGAGGTGGCTGTCTGTGTTTGGAGATCCAGGATTGAATGTTGAGGAATAATTTGGAGGAGGAGGTGAGATGAATGGGGAGAATAGAGGGAGAGATGAAGAGTTTCTTACTTGGTGTAGGGATTTGAGGGGTTATTAGAAAGTGGAGGACTATAGAGGAAAAAGTGAGAGCTAACAGAAACATAGTTAAAGGAGAGTAAGTGGTCAAAGTGTTGGTTACCTGACTCCTGCCCTGACTACTGGCCTCTGAAATAACTGCCACTTCTCTCCGAAGCCACTTTGCACAAGAAGACGCGTGCACACCCCAGCACGCGTGCACCCCTTACAGAGAGTCTAAATATATAGGCCACATTAAACTATATCAGGTGTAGGGCATTGTGGGAACGGCTTGTGGATAAATTAACAGCTGGTCATTTCAACAGGAGATGGCTGGGTGATCAAAGACAGAGCCAGGACGCAAGTCTCTGCAGTTTAGCACCTCTAAAAATCAGATAAGGTATATAGTGGGGAAAGGACAAGCATATGTGAATATTGATTGGAGTGGGACAGATGAAGCAGGGGAATTATGCAGAGCATGTACCAGAGAGATGGGTCAGCAGAGCATTAGATGACAGCATACATAGGAGCAGGGGAATTATGCAGAGCATGTACCAGAGAGATGGGTCAGCAGAGCATTAGATGACAGCATACATAGGAGCAGGGGAATTATGCAGAGCATGTACCAGAGAGATGGGTCAGCAGAGCATTAGATGACAGCATACATAGGAGCAGGGGAATTATGCAGAGCATGTACCTGTGGAAAGAGAAGAAGAAGATGAATGTTAGTCCATGGCCTCTGAAATAACTGCCACTTCTCTCCGAAGCCACTTTGCACAAGAAGACGCGTGCTCTCCCCATGGTCCTCCATACAATATAATGCACCCCCATTATCCTCTATTCAGTATAATGAACCCCCATGGCCCTCCATACACTATAATGCACCCCCATGATCCTTCATACAGTATAATTCACCCCCATGATCCTTCATACCGTATAATGCACCCCCATGGTCCTCCATACAGTATAATGCACCCCCATGGTCCTCCATACAGTATAATGCACCCCCATGGTCCTCCATACAGTATAATGCACTCCCCCCCAATCCTCCATACAGTATAATGCACCCCCATGGTCCTCCAAACAGTATAATGCACCCCTCATGCTCCTCCATACAGTATAATGCACCATCATACAATAATGCTCCTCCATACAATATAATGCACTCCCATACTGTATTATGGCCACTGGTCACTGATTTAAAAAAAATAATAAAGTACTCACCTCTCCTGGTTCCACACGATGCTTCTGTCTCCTCAGCGTGTGGTGTGAAGCGCCGGACATCTCAGAGCAGCGGGCACCCTGTAATGTCGTCATCACGCCCTCTGCTCTGAGACGTCAGACGTCGAGGAAGAATGATGGGGGTGGAAGCGTCTTCTGACACTCACTCCTCCATCATCAATGCTCGCACTGGGCCCCCCCTCCGCCCGTCAGCGCAAGCAATGACGATGGAGGAGGGAGCGTCAGCAGATGCTTCCACCCCCATTGTTCTGTGCGGGTGCTAACGGGCGGAGCCAGAGCCCGGTGTCGTCAGGGCCCAATGCGGTGAGGGCCAGGTGCGAGCCCCACGGCTCACGGGCCCCATAGAAGTGGTGTGGCCTGCCGCCATTGGTAGTATGCCACTGGGTAGGATATGCAGTTTTTCTTGCATTTATGTTTTGTAGCCTAAAGCATGAGTGGATCCTTCTTTTATGACAACTTTTCATATGTCAATCTTCAGAACAGTCCTGTGTAAATGAGGCCTTAAGACCGTTTAAAGTTTTTCTATAAGCACACACACACAAAGACACCTCTCCATTACTATCCCCTATGGGCTTGATGTCAGCGGACATTACGCAGCTGACATCAACCTCAAAACCATTACCCGGAGTGCCAACGCACCAGGGCCATCGGGAAGAGCCGAGGATAAGTGCCAGAATTGGCGCATCTAATGGATGCGCCATTTCCTGGGCGGCTGAGCGCTGGTCTTTATAGGTTTGGAAGGGGCCAATATCCATGGCCCTTCCCAACCTATTAATATCAGCCCACAGCTGTCTGCTTAGCCTTTGCTGGTTATTCTCCGAATCCCTAAGTTCCTTACACAATGCAAATGCTGCTGCCACTTTATATAGCACCAAAACAGCTGCAGCTCTCGAATCGGTCGCCCCCCTCACACATACCAAAGCTCACACAATCAACAGGCAACCCTGGCACACCAGTCTGAATAAAGAGCTGAGGCGGGCTTCCAGGGTTGCTGAGCGGAGATGGAAAAGATGCCATTCCAATGAGCACTTCATCGCATTCAAACAGTCCCTTACTACTTTTAAGTCCAGACGCACTGCAGCAAAACAGATCTACTTCTCATCTCTCATATCCTCACTGTCTCACAACCCTAAACAGCTCTTCAACACTTTCAATTCTCTACTCCATCCCCCAGCACACCCTCCCTCTCCTCTCATCTCAGCTGAAGACTTTGCCTCATTCTTCAAGCAGAGGATTGATAATATCAGACAAAGCTTTTGCCTAAAGTTCCAACAGCCCCTCCTCATAACTACTCAGCCGTTCTCCTCCAAAACTAACTTCTCCGCCATTACGGAAGATCAACTTTCCTCTCTACTCTCCAGATCACATCTCACCACCTGTGCACTTGACCCGATCCCATACCACCTCATCCCAAACCTCACCACAGTCTTCATCCCAACCCTAACCCATCTCTTCAACCTGTCACTAACAACCGGTGTCTTCCCTTCATGCTTCAAACATCACACCCATCCTCAAAAAGCCCTCCCTTGACCCATCCTCTCTGCATCCTAGCTATTGACCCATATCACTTCTCCTCTATGCCTCAAAACTACTAGAACAACACGTTCATTTTGACCTGTCCTCCCACCTCTCCTCCTACTCCTCTTCGACAACTTACAATCTGGCTTCCGACTGCACCATTCCACTGAAACTTCCCTGACTAAAGTCACTAATGATCTACTAACTGCCAAATCCAAGCAACACTACTCTGTCCTTCTCCTGGACCTGTCCTCTGCCTTGAACACAGTGGACAATTCCATCTTACTACAGATTCTCTCAACTCTCGGCATCACAGACTTGGCCCCATCTTGGACCTATTCATATCTAACAGACCAGACATTCAGCGTTTCCCACTCAAACACCACCTCCTCATCTCACCCCCTATCTGTCGGTGTCCCCCAAGGTTCAGTTCTAGGGCCTCTACTCTTCTCCATCTATACCTTTGGCCTGGGACAGCTCAAAGTCGCACAGCATTCAGTATCACCTCTATGCGGATGACACACAGATCTGCCTCTCTGGACCTAATATCACCTCCTTACTAACCAGAATCCTTCTTCACTGCTAGGATTCTAAAACTTAACATAGATAAAACAGAATTCATCATCTTTCCACCGTCTCACTCAACCCCGCCATCTGTCCTATCCATCAAAGTCAATGGCTACTCACTCTCCCCAGTCCCCCAAGCTCACTGCCTTGGGGTAACCCTTGACTTCGATCTCTCCTTCAAACCACATATTCAAGCCCTTTCCACTTCCTGCCCACTCCAACTCAAAAATATTTCCCGGATCTGTACATTCTTTAACCCCTTTAAAGCCCAAGATGTATTAATACGTATCTGCGCCCTGGGCTTTAAGAGCCTGACACGTATTAATACGTCTTTGAGATCGCGCCCGCACACAGGCTGTGCGGGTGCGATCGCCGCCGGGTGTCAAATGATTGTCGCATTGTCTCAACTCATCCCGCAAAAAACAAGCTGTCACATGACTCTGTCGGCCAAAATATGGAAAAATTATAGCTCTCAAAATATGGTGATGCAAAAACAAGATTTTACAAAAAAATGCATCTTTTAGTGTGTGACAGCTGTCAATCATAAAAACCCGATATGATTCTGGTATCGCTGTAATCGCATCGACCCGAAGAATAAAGTCGTCTAATCACTTATACCGCACGAGGAACAGCGTAAAAAATAAACTCTCGGGTTAGGGTTGTGCTAGGGTTAGGGTTGGGGTTAGGGTTAGGGTTGGGCTAGGGTTAGGGTTGGGCTAGGGTTAGGGTTGGGGTTAGGGTTGGGCTAGGGTTAGGGTTGGGGTTGGGGTTAGGTTTGGGGTTAGGGTTGGGCTAGGGTTAGGGTAAGGGTTGGGGTTAGGGTTAGGGTTGGGCTAAGGTTAGGGTTGGGCTAAGGTTAGGGTTGGAATTTTTTTCAAAAGAAAAAAAAAGATGACGATATGGCGACTAGTGTTGAGCGCAAGTGTTCGCTACTTGAGTTTGCATCGGGTGCTCGGGTATGCACTGAGTATTGCGAGTGCTCGAGTGACATGCTCGAGTGCCCCATATGCTTCGCGGCCAAAAAAACCTTGCAGGGATTGCCTGCCATCCACTAGCGATCTCCGCATGGTTTTTTTGGGGTGTCTAATAACCGTGAAACATGCGAGCGGGGACTCGAGCATGTCACAGAGTACCCGATGCAAACTCAGGTAGCGAGCACTTGCGCTCAAGACTAATGACTAATTCAATATGATGACCTCATATTATCAAATTCTATGTCTTACCTCTGGGTTCATAATGTTCACTATACCCCTTGATAAAATCCTTGAGGGGTTTAGTTTCCAAAATGGTGTCACTTGTAGGGGGTTTCCACTGTTTAGGCACATCAGGGGCACATCCGCTAATTATTCAAGCAAATTTTACATTCAAAAAGTCAAATGGTGCTCCTTCCCTTCCGAGCCCTGCCATATGCCCAAGCAGTGGTTTTCCCCCACATATGGGATATCTACTTACTCAGGAGAAATTGCACAACAAACTGCATGGTGTAATTTCTCCTGTTACCCTTATGAAAATGCAAAATTGGGGGCTGAAAAACATTTTTGTGGGAAAAATGTGAAAATTTTATTTTTACGGCTCAATGTTATAACTTCTGTGAAGCATCTGGGGGTTCAAGGTACTCACCACACATCTAGATAAGTTCCCTGAGGGGTCTAGTTTCCAAGATCATGTCACTTGTGGGGGGTTTCCACTGTTTAGGCACATCAGGGGCTCCCTAAATGCAACATGGCGTCCTCTAATTATTCAAGCAAATTTTACATTCAAAAAGTCAAATGGCGCTCCTTCCCTTCCGAACCCTGCTGTGCGCCCAGTGTTTTTTCCCCACATATGGGGTATCTGTGTGCTCAGGGGAAATTTGCGCAACAAATTTTGGGGTCCATTTTTTCCTGTTACCCCTGCGAAAATAAAAAAAAATTGGGTCTAAAGTAACATTTTTGTGAAAAAAGTTAAATGTTAATTTTTTTCTTCCATATTCCAAAAATTCCTGTGAAGCACCTGAAGGGTTAATCAAGTTCTTGAATGTGGATTTGAGCACCTTGAGGGGTGCAGTTTTTAGAATGGTGTCACTTTTGGGTATTTTCTGTCATAAAGACTCCTCAAAGTGACTTCAAATGTGATGTGGTCCCTAAAAAATGGTTTTGTAAATTTTGTTGGAAAAATAAGAAATCACTGGTCTACTTTTAACCCTTATAGCTAATAAAAAGAAATTTTGGTTCCAAAATTGTGCTGATGTAAGTAGACATGTGGGAAATGTTATTTATTAACTATTTTGTGTGACATATCTCTCTGATTTAAGTGCATAAAAATTCAAATTTTGAAAATTGCAAAATTTTCAAAATTTTCGCCAAATTTCCATTTTTTTCACAAATAAACGCAAGTGATATCGAAGAAATTTTACCACAATCATGAAGTACAATATGTCACGAAAAAAATTCTCAGAATCAGGGGGATCCGTTGAAGCGTTCCAGAGTAATTACCTCCTAAAGTGACAGAGGTCAGAATTGTAAAAATTGGCCTAGTCATTAACTTGCAAACCACCTTGGGTTGTAAAGGGGTTAATCAAGAATCTGCAAAAACACTAGTGCATGCCCTCATTATTTTCTGTCTCATTATCTCATTTCAAGAGAAATTGACATGTTGCAGATTTGAAACATGAACCGCAGGCCAGTTTACACTGATTAAAAAAAAAGCACAGTGGGCATGAGATTTCTATAAATCCCACCCACTTTGCTTGAACTGTAAGATGCTGTGTTTTTGGCCCAGCAAAAATACGCAACGTCAGAACATACCAAAAACTCATCATGGGCACACATCCTCAGGGCTTATTCACACATCCGTATTTGGTCAATATTTTGTATCAGTATTTGTAGGCCAAAACCTTGGAAGGAACTTACAGAGAAAAACTATAATTGAAAGATTGACACCTGTTCTGTGTTTTGGAGACGTTCCTGGTTTGGCATACAAATACTGATCAAATACTGATCAGAAATACTGATGTGTGAATAAAGCCTAAGGCTGCCTAATGCTATGTGCCCACAATGAGATTTTGTTGAGTTTTTGATGCTAACGTTCAGTATTTGGTCAGTATTTTACATCAGTATTTGTATGCCAAAATCAGGAGTGGAACAATCAGAGGAAAAGTATAATAGAAACATGTCACCACTTCTGTATTTATCACCCATTCCTGGTTTTGACTTAGGCTATGTGCCCACGATGCAGAAATGCTCAGGATTTTTTCCTGAGCGTTTCTGCATCTCCCTGGCAGAAAAAACGCATGCGGATTGTACATGCTTATTGTACATGCGTTTTCCTGCCAGGGGCATGCGGATGTGAAGCGTTCTTCACATGCATTTCCACATGCGGGTTGACAAGCGCTTTCCAAGCGATTTTAGCATCACTTGGAAAGTGCTTGACAACTTGGTCACACTATATAAATCCATGCAACCGGCATGGATTTATATACTGTGACCTTAAAGAATGGTTAAAAATAAAAAAATAAATCTATACTTACCTTCCGATGGCCCCCGCAGTCTTTATTCGCTCTGTCCTGGCTTGCCGGCAGCTCGCGGTACACTGAAGGACCTGCCGTCACATGACTATGACGTCAGTGCAGGTCCTTCAGTCCACCGCGAGCTGCCGACAAGCACAGACAAGGAGTGCGGGGGCCATCAGAAGGTAAGTATAATATTTATTTTTTATTTTATTCTTTTTTTCACAGGTCTCCTCTCCTCCAGACCCGGGTACCATCCGCATATTGAAACACGTGGATTCCGCATGTACAGATCCAGTGATGCGGATTACATGCGTAACAATGCAAGTCAATGGCAGCGAAAACGCCGAGCTTCCGCAAAATAATTGGTAGTGCTTCATTTTTTTCCGCAATGATAATCCGCAGCGGAAATGTCCGCAGCGTGTGCACAGCACATGCGGATTATCATTGGGGAACATGGTCGACCTTCTACCAAGCGTTTTTAAGCATTTCTGCAGCGTTTTTGCCACTGCGGAAACGCTTCTGTGGCACCCCAGGGGTCTGGTTTTCCACAGTAATGTAATGTTATGTCTGAGAGCAGGTGGGAGGTCCTTTGGTCAGGGATCCTGTGCATGCCACACCTCCTGCCCAGTCTTGGGAGGGGAAGAACTTCCCCTGTATAAACCCTGGGCTGAGGCAGGGTTAGTCAGTCAAGGAGAGTAGAGACAAGAAACAGCAGAAGCAATACTACTACGAGTCAGGGGCTGGCAGCTGCAGAGCTCGCCCTGACTGAGAAGCTTTCTTACCGGACCCGGCATCCGAGGCTGTGGGGACTAACTCTTACCCAGCAGCAGAAGCCGACCGGCAGGGGATTTCAGGTCCTCAGGCCCAGAAACCCGAAGGCACGGTCACACGCGTGGGACCAGCACCGCCATCGTGGAGCGGAAGCCATTAGAAGGCCCCGAGTCACCGGCCATACGGGTGAGCACCACACGGTACACTCAGGGACGTGGGCTACTTATATCCGCTTCTAGCAAGGTAGCCAGAAGAGTACAGTCAGTTTGGGAGGCCTACAACTCCGCCTGGCCAGGGGAGATCCCATCTGCTCAAGGACTGACCAGACCCCGTTCACTAGCAAGTACTCCGGGAGGGTCTATCGTTGTTACCAGTAAAGACCCTGAATTACACCGCACCGTCTCTGAGTGGTTCCTGCTACCCCCATCATCCACATCTGCTGCCCTGAGGCCATACCCCTCCCGTTGGGGGTTATACCATCTACGCTGCACCATCCATCCACCGGCCTCAGCGGACTGTCCTGCAGCGGCAGCTCCATAGCTGCATTCAACGGGTGGCGTAGTCGTCCTACATCTACCGCTGTTACATCGCCGCTCAGTTTGACTCCCTTGGCACGGACCGGGTCACCGCCACGAGACTACAACCCTCAAGAGATCCGGCTCCGGGTAAGCTCCCGCGTGCGCAACGCAGCGCGACACAGGCCCAGGGGCGCGTCAACTTTGGCGTAGTCGGCAGGATTTCGTGCCCGCAACCACCGGGTACTGCGTGCCTGAAAAAGAGACTTTTCAAACTTACCTGTGGTGAAGATTCCCGCCATCCGGCGCCATCTTCAGCCTTCTTCCCGCCATCGGTGAAGTTTCCCGCCATCCGGCGCCATCTTCTGCCTTCTTCCCGCCATCCGTGGAGTTTTCCCGCCATTGGACGCCATCTTGAGGACGCCGCGCGGGAAGAAGAGGGGCGTGGACTCCGAAAGCGCGCGAGAACTGAAGCCCCGCCTCACGTCCGGACGTTGCGTAAGGTCCTGGAAGGAGCCCAGCAGACGCCGACGTCACAGGAGCGCGACGGAAGGTCCTCAACCCTGACGATCCACTGCGGAGCCGCGGCCTACGGAACAGGATCATCGCAAGGTAGGCCACGGTCCACTAGGGGGGAGGAAGATGTCGGATACGGAGGAGAGCTTCACTGCCTCAACCCCCGCCAGCGCTACCGCTGCTGCAGTTATGCCCTTCACCATGCCCTATATCCCGGGAGCAGCTTGGCTACCCCAGTACTCAGGGGAGTCACATACCCTGCATGACTTTAGAGAAAAGCTGGATAGCCTCTTCCAGGTGTACCCCCTCACAGAAGAGCAAAAAGTGAGCATCCTGGTGGCCCAACTAACCGGGGCAGCCAAAAGGGAAGTAAAATCCTGGCCACCTGGGAGGAAGACTGTCGCAGGGATACTAACCCGGCTGAAGGACACCTTTGATACCCGCACCTCAGCCGAGATTAAGCTTAGATTCTACGGGTGCAAGCAGCGAGCGCATGAGAGTATAAGGGACTATGCACTAAACCTACAAGAGGCCCTGAGGGCCATTAAGCAGACCGACCCTGATGGAGTGGGAAACGAGGACAGGCTGTTGACCGGACAGTTTATAGAGGGACTGTATTGTAATACCCACCGAACCCAGTTGCGGGCAATGGCCTTACAGGATCCCCATCTGGGCTTTGCACAGTTCAAGGACAGAGCCATCCGGGTGCTCCGAGAACCGGCACCGGGTGGCGTTGTGACCCACAAGCGCCCTGCTATCACTTACCACCAGGAGGCGGCGCCCTTGTCGGCAGGGCCTGTGGGAGCTGATGCGCAGGCTTTGGACAATGACCCGGCTCCAGACCTACACCATCAGGTCCAAGAGCTAGCTAAGAGCGTTGCTGCGCTAACCCGAACTGAGCAGTCTTTACAGGCTTCCACCCCAGGGAAGATCCAGCTGGCATCCGGACCGGAGGACATCCCGTGGCGTCGACCAAGGAGGACCCCACCGGCCAGAGGAAGACCCAGTGACCGATACAGCGAGGACGGACGACCCATCTGCCGCCGCTGCAATCAACCTGGACATATGGCAAGGTACTGTTGTTTAAACGGGCACAACCTGGGGTAGAGGGCCAACCCCCAGGAAAAAGATCACCAGGCCCATCGAACTGGCGCGACAGATATGTGGGAGGACGTCCAGTCTTGCCTGTGGTACTGGATGGCATTCCCATGAGTGCCCTACTGGACACCGGGTCACAGGTCACCACCATCCCGTACGTGCTCTTTAAGCAGTACTGGAATGACTCGGATATTACCCGCTACCCTGACGACGACTTGAGTATCATCGCCAGCAATGGCCAGCCCGTGCCACAGATCGGATTTAAAGAGGTGACCATCAAAATCGGTAGAGTCGAACTGGCAGCACAGGGACTGATCATTGTAGATATTGACAAACATGAGAGTCACCCAAAAATAACTCTAGGAACTAATGTAATTGAAAATTGTCTTGCAGAGGTGATTTTCCTTTTACAGCAGGTTGCCAAGAACGCCAGCTCCGGCGAGCAGCGGGTGCTCCAGAAAGAGATCCGGGCACTGATGCGACGGCAACAGGTGGAACTCTCCGGCGGTGAGATTGGTAGCGTAAGAATGTGTGACCCTTTTCCTATTGCCATGCCCCCAAAAAGTGAAATGATGATTTGGTGCCGGGCAGCTATTGGTCTGAGAGGTAGAGATTACCAGGCAATGGTAGAACCAGTTTACTCGGACAGTAGGCCCACCATTTTGACAGCACGGGGGGTGGTTGATGTACGCCATGGGAGGGTGCCCGTTCGCATAATAAATATCGGGGAGAGGGAAGTGTACCTGCCCCGGTATGCCACGCTAGCCAAATTATATACCATTAACCAAAATTCTATACAATCTGTGGAACCCTTGCCTCCATCTCACCCGGAGGAAGGTAACGGCTCTAAGAAAAACATGGAGGACTGGTGTCAGCAACTACATCTGGGTACTGACTCCACTCCCGCACACCAGAAACAAGGAGTCTATCGGGTGGTTCAGGAGTACGAGAGAGTGTTCAGTAAACACCCGTTAGACTTCGGGCGAGTCAAGGGGGTAGAACACCACATCCCCACGGGAGACCATCCTCCTATAAAAGAGAGGTATCGACCCGTACCCCCTGCCCACTACCAACACGCCAAGGGGATGCTTAGAGACATGAAGGAGGCTGGGGTGATCAGGGATAGCTGTAGCCCCTGGGCAGCTCCACTAGTCTTAGTCCGAAAGAAAGACAACACCATGAGGATGTGTGTAGATTACCGGAAAATCAATCGTATCACACACAAGGATGCGTACCCCTTACCAAGGATAGAGGAGTCATTGGCTGCTTTAAGATCTGCTAACTTCTTCTCTACCTTGGATCTCACTAGCGGGTACAGGCAGGTTCCTGTAGCAGAGGCGGACCGGGAGAAGACCGCATTCACCACCCCGATGGGACTTAGCGAGTTCACCTGCATGCCGTTCGGACTCTGCAACGCACCGGGAACCTTCCAACGACTAATGGAGTGTTGTCTGGGCCACAGAAACTTCGAGACGGTCCTGTTGTACCTGGACGATGTCATCGTATATTCCAAGACGTATGAGGACCACCTGAAACACCTGGCGGAAGTGTTCGAAGCTCTGGCAAGTTACGGCCTAAAGGTGAAACCCTCCAAGTGTCACCTCCTGAAACCAAAGGTGCAGTACCTGGGACACGTGGTGAGCGCTGACGGAGTGGCTCCCGACCCTGATAAGATCACCGCAATTAAGGAATGGCCAAGCCCCTCCAGCGTAAAAGAAGTGCGGCAGTTCCTCGGGTTGGTAGGCTACTACCGAAGGTTTATTCCCGGTTTCACCAAAAAGGCAGCACCTATGCAGGACCTCCTGATAGGCCAGTCCGGGAAGGCCAAGAACCAGAAGCCGCCCTTCAAATGGGAGGAGCTGGAAGAAGAGTCCTTCCGCCAGCTGAAGATGGCCCTCACGGGGGACGAAATCCTGGCGTACCCGGATTATAGCCAGCCCTTTATCCTCTACACCGACGCCAGTAACATCGGGCTAGGAGCCGTACTGTCCCAGATCCAGCAGGGGAAGGAACGAGTAATTGCCTACGCCAGCCGAAAACTGCGACCCACCGAAAGGAACCCCGAGAATTACAGCTCATTTAAGTTAGAGTTCCTGGCCGTAGTATGGGCAGTCACCGAGCGCTTTAAGCATTACCTCGCTTCTTCCCGGTTCACCGTGTACACGGATAACAACCCGTTGACACACCTGGACACGGCAAGACTCGGTGCCCTGGAGCAGAGGTGGATGGCCCGTCTGTCCAACTACGAGTTCACAATCAAATACCGGGCAGGACGCTCCAATACCAACGCGGACGCCCTGTCCAGGATGCCCAACCTGCCGGACGGAGGAGAAGATCCGGAGGGACTGGAGGAAGTTGAACTCCCTGCATTCCACCGTCATGGGACTATCCAGTATTCCCACTGGGTAAGGAGTAAGCAGGCTGCTACGTTGAACCCCTTACCCCACTACAACTGGGCGGAAACGCAAGACAGCGACCCTGCCGTCCGACTGGTGAAGGAGATGCTGACTCGGCCGGAGGCTCGCCTTGAACCAGACGCTCCGGAGGAAGCCAAACAACTATGGGCAGAGAAGAGTCGACTGTTCCTTTACAAAGGGAAGTTGTGCCGCAGAATGGTTAACTCCCGGACGCATGAATTACTCTGGCAAGTAGTGGTGCCACGAAGAGACGCAGCCATGGTGATGGAGGCATACCACGACGGAACTGGACACTTCGGGTGGAAGAAGCTGGAGTTCCTGCTGCGCGAGCGGTTCCACTGGGTAGGCATGAGGGGAACCATCGAGAAGTGGTGCAGAGACTGTGGCCCGTGCAACCTGAGAAGGAAGGACCGTGCCAGCCAGAAGACTCCCCTGCAGTCCATCGTCACCCAGCAACCATTGGAACTGGTAGCCTTGGATCATGTAAAACTGACCCCAAGCAGAAGTGGCTACGTCTACGCGTTAACCATCGTGGATCATTACTCCCGGTTTCTGGTTGTCGTCCCCGTCAAGGACTTAACGGCTCAAACAGCAGCTAGAGCCTTCCAGCAGCACTTTTGCCGTCCACACGGGTACCCGGACCAAGTGCTGACGGACCAGGGACCTGCCTTTGAAGCGGAGGTCTTCCAGGAATTCTGCAATCTGTATGGCTGCCGGAAGATAAGGACGACACCCTACCATCCGCAAACTAATGGACTTTGTGAGAAAATGAACCAGGTGGTAATGGATCTTCTAAAAACGTTGCCCCTGGAAGAACGCAGTCTGTGGCCTGAGAAGTTGCCCGATCTGGTGGACCTATACAACCACATCCCGGTAGGTTCCACCAACTGTACCCCGGCTTACCTAATGAGGGCAAGACCTGGTAAGTTACCTGTTGACCTGGAAATGGGAGTCCTGACACCCGAGGACACTTCACCAGAAACAGACTGGGACACAGAGAGGCAGCAGCAGTACCGGAGAGTACAGGAGAGCGTGGAGCGAAGTCTCTGTCAGGCTAGGGAAAGACAAGAGAAAACTTACAACCAGTATGCTCCCGCTGTTCCCCTGGTACCCGGAGAGCAGGTCTTGAAGAGGAAGAGACGGCTCCACAAGTTGGATGACCAGTGGGAGAAGGACCCGTACACCGTACTGCCCTCAAGCCACGAGAACCCGAAGGTTTGTACCATCAGTAAAGACGGAGGGGAAACCACAGCCATTGTATCCCGGGACCACCTGAAGAAGTGTCCCGAACAACTGAGGAACCCTGAAGAGGAACAAGAAGACCATCGACCCGTAGAAGAAAGGGAAGATATGGTTAGTACTGTGCTCGGGGACTTCCCTCGGTCTTGGACTCAAGTCAATGGTGCAGTTGTGGTACCCGTACTCACCTTCCTCCAACCAGCATCCCAAGCACCTACGGAGCAACAGGTAGAGCTGGAAGAACAGCCGGTCCAGGAGGCAGAAGACTCCACACAAGCAGAACAGGAGGATCAACCCTCTGCTTATAGTGAGCCTGCCGTACCCCTAGTGAGACAAAGAGCCGGTAGACAGCTGCCCAGTTTACCCTTGACAGCTCCTACACCCTGTAGTTCAGGGCCAGACAGTCAGCTCCGTAGGTCCACTAGGGCCACTAGAGGCCAGTTACCCGCACGCTGGAGGATTTGAAGTGTATAAATAGTTTTATTTATGTTTATCTGTGTATTGTTGCTTGTGTATAATTTTGTGTTTCCAGTTATTTTTAGGAATCCTTGGTGGATTTACCGGGAATCCTTGTACATAGTTGGAGCGTAACCCAGGATGGACTAGAGACTGTTAAGGACTCGGGGTAGGACAAACCCCTACCTGGTTACGTCTCCCTGTTTTGGTGAAATGGACACCTTGCTTTCTTCAAAGACTACACCCGGTTACGGACATGCCGTGACCACCTTTATGTGTTTCTTCTTATTGTACTATTATTGTTGTTATATCTTGTTATGTTTTTTCTAAAATATGTTTAGTCCCGGAGTACTAAATTTCACTAGGGGGGAATGTGGCACCCCAGGGGTCTGGTTTTCCACAGTAATGTAATGTTATGTCTGAGAGCAGGTGGGAGGTCCTTTGGTCAGGGATCCTGTGCATGCCACACCTCCTGCCCAGTCTTGGGAGGGGAAGAACTTCCCCTGTATAAACCCTGGGCTGAGGCAGGGTTAGTCAGTCAAGGAGAGTAGAGACAAGAAACAGCAGAAGCAATACTACTACGAGTCAGGGGCTGGCAGCTGCAGAGCTCGCCCTGACTGAGAAGCTTTCTTACCGGACCCGGTGTCCGAGGCTGTGGGGACTAACTCTTACCCAGCAGCAGAAGCCGACCGGCAGGGGATTTCAGGTCCTCAGGCCCAGAAACCCGAAGGCACGGTCACACGCGTGGGACCAGCACCGCCATCGTGGAGCGGAAGCCATTAGAAGGCCCCGAGTCACCGGCCATACGGGTGAGCACCACACGACGTCACAGGAGCGCGACGGAAGGTCCTCAACCCTGACGATCCACTGCGGAGCCGCGGCCTACGGAACAGGATCATCGCAAGGTAGGCCACGGTCCACTAGGGGGGAGGAAGATGTCGGATACGGAGGAGAGCTTCACTGCCTCAACCCCCGCCAGCGCTACCGCTGCTGCAGTTATGCCCTTCACCATGCCCTATATCCCGGGAGCAGCTTGGCTACCCCAGTACTCAGGGGAGTCACATACCCTGCATGACTTTAGGGAAAAGCTGGATAGCCTCTTCCAGGTGTACCCCCTCACAGAAGAGCAAAAAGTGAGCATCCTGGTGGCCCAACTAACCGGGGCAGCCAAAAGGGAAGTAAAATCCTGGCCACCTGGGAGGAAGACTGTCGCAGGGATACTAACCCGGCTGAAGGACACCTTTGATACCCGCACCTCAGCCGAGATTAAGCTTAGATTCTACGGGTGCAAGCAGCGAGCGCATGAGAGTATAAGGGACTATGCACTAAACCTACAAGAGGCCCTGAGGGCCATTAAGCAGACCGACCCTGATGGAGTGGGAAACGAGGACAGGCTGTTGACCGAACAGTTTATAGAGGGACTGTATTGTAATACCCACCGAACCCAGTTGCAGGCAATGGCCTTACAGGATCCCCATCTGGGCTTTGCACAGTTCAAGGACAGAGCCATCCGGGTGCTCCGAGAACCGGCACCGGGTGGCGTTGTGACCCACAAGCGCCCTGCTATCACTTACCACCAGGAGGCGGCGCCCTTGTCGGCAGGGCCTGTGGGAGCTGATGCGCAGGCTTTGGACAATGACCCGGCTCCAGACCTACACCATCAGGTCCAAGAGCTAGCTAAGAGCGTTGCTGCGCTAACCCGAACTGTGCAGTCTTTACAGGCTTCCACCCCAGGGAAGATCCAGCTGGCATCCGGACCGGAGGACATCCCGTGGCGTCGACCAAGGAGGACCCCACCGGCCAGAGGAAGACCCAGTGACCGATACAGCGAGGACGGACGACCCATCTGCCGCCGCTGCAATCAACCTGGACATATGGCAAGGTACTGTTCTTTAAACGGGCACAACCTGGGGTAGAGGGCCAACCCCCAGCACCACACGGTACACTCAGGGACGTGGGCTACTTATATCCGCTTCTAGCAAGGTAGCCAGAAGAGTACAGTCAGTTTGGGAGGCCTACAACTCCGCCTGGCCAGGGGAGATCCCATCTGCTCAAGGACTGACCAGGCCCCGTTCACTAGCAAGTACTCCGGGAGGGTCTATCGTTGTTACCAGTAAAGACCCTGAATTACACCGCACCGTCTCTGAGTGGTTCCTGCTACCCCCATCATCCACATCTGCTGCCCTGAGGCCATACCCCTCCCGTTGGGGGTTATACCATCTACGCTGCACCATCCATCCACCGGCCTCAGCGGACTGTCCTGCAGCGGCAGCTCCATAGCTGCATTCAACGGGTGGCGTAGTCGTCCTACATCTACCGCTGTTACATCGCCGCTCAGTTTGACTCCCTGGGCACGGACCGGGTCACCGCCACGAGACTACAACCCTCAAGAGATCCGGCTCCGGGTAAGCTCCCGCGTGCGCAACGCAGCGCGACACAGGCCCAGGGGCGCGTCACTTCCAAAGGGGGTCGTGGGCACACAGCCTTACAAATACTGAGGTGAAATACTGAACAAATACTGAATGTATGAACGTGGCCTAAATAAAAAACACAGCGAAGATATGCAGCATCGAAAACTCACCAAAAACTCATTGTGGGCACACAGCGTTAAGCAGCTTTAGGATGTGTGCCCATGATGAGTTTTTGGTGAGTTTTTTATTTTGCAGTATTTCTACACCTATTAAGTAAATTAGGTTACTTGCGGGTTTTTTCAGTACCTATTTTTACATGCCTTTTTATTGTGTTATTGATGCTATGGTTGTTGGTTTGTCATGTTTTAAACAAAGCTGCTTTGTTTTTAATACTTCCTAGTATCTTGCTTTGACAAAACTTTGCTAATACAGTCATATATGGATTACATGCGTTTTGATACGTTTATGCTGCTGAAATGCACTAAAAACATATGTGTGTTTTTTTACCTACAGATTTTCTACTTCTAATGCCAATCTATGGGAAAAATCTGCAAATAAAATTCAGTATACCTGCAGCAGAAATTGCAGATTTGAAGCACGCAAAACAGGTCAGTTTAATAAATAATAATAAACAAAAAGCGCAGTGGGCATGAGATTTCTATAAATCCTATTCACTTTGCTGGAACTGTAAGACGCTGAATTTTTGATGCAATGAAAATACGCAGCGTCAAAACCTCAGCAAAAAACTCATCGGGGGTACACAGCCTTAGAGTTATAGCAAAGTGGATGCAATTTATAGAAATCTAATGCCCACTGTGTGCTTTTTTTACTCAGCGTAAACTGACCTGCGGTGCGTGTTTCAAAATGCCACTGTGTACTATGCAGTCCAATTAAAAGAAGAAGGATACAGCTGTTTGTAAAGTGTTAATCCAAAAGAGGGCATAGCTGCTTGTAAAGGGTTAAATGGTCTCTCATTTTAGCAAACGTTTAATAAATCAATAGTGCAGGCAAATATAAGAAACTTTGTAATATAGCTTAACATAGACATCTGCTTTCTTATGCACTTATGAGCCACTTCTTCCTCTGCATCCTGAACTTATCCTCTACTCTAAAAAAAACCCCTCAACTCTGTCTTGCCCAAGAAAAGAGGTACTGACAGCTCACTAAAATGTGACGTTACCTTCTATTATACTCTAGAAAGGAGGAGTGAGGAGCAGAATGAAAAAACAGGCAGAGGGAGACACAGAAAGATTGTGCTGAGTCTTTTATATCATCCTAGAGCTGGATTCATATTTATACTGTTCAGGACTGCTGTATAATTTCCTGCAATGGTGCTGCTGTTTCTCTCTGTGTACTATATAATGAATGAAGAGCAGAAATGCCTCTCTGTTTGCAGTGCTGTGTATGGGAGACATTATAACAGCTCATCTCCTCTCACCAATTCACAGTCAATTGCAAATAAAAAAATAGAGCCTGCAGAGGGGAATCTGGTGAAAAATGCTGGATACAAGTCATATAGTGGCCAGAATTAGTGTTATTTCTCATGTTTACACAGGACAGTTTATTCTGAAAAGTTACTTGAAAGTACAATTAACATCCTAGTAGAAGGGACTATATGCTTCTTGTAAAGGGTTAATGTACTAGAGAATATCATAGCTGTTTCTTAAAGTTACAGTATATCTTTGTCTCTCGCTACATATACACAGATTTGTATGTTCTCCACATGCTTGTGTGTGTTTCCTCCGGGTTATCCGGTTTCCTCCCACATTCCAAAGACATACTGATAGGGACTTTAGATTGTGAGTCCCAATGGGGACAGTGCCCATAATTTCTGTAAATCGCTGTGGAATTAATGGCGCTATATACACTACCGTTCAAAAGTTTGGGGTAATTTAGAAATTTCATTATTTTTGAAAGAAAAGCACTTTTTTTTCAATGAAGCTAACATGAAATGAATCAGAAATACACTCTAAACAATGTTAATGTGGTAAATGACTATTCTAGCTGCAAACATCTTGTTTTTATTGTAATATCTACATAGGTGTATAGAGGCCAATTTCCAACAACCACCACTCCAGTGTTTTAATGGTACATTGTGTTTGCTAACTGTGTAAGAAGGCTAATGGATGTTTAGGAAACCCTAGAAAACCCTTGCACAAGTATGTTAGCCCAGCTGAAAACAGTTTGGCTGATTTGAGAGGCTAAAAAATTGACCGTCCTTTGAGCTAGTTGAGAATCTGGAGCATTACATTTGTTCTATGAAACTCTCAAAATGGCCAGAAAAAGAGAACTTTCATGTGAAAGTCGACAGTCTATTCTTGTTCTTAGACTACTCCCTTCAGAACTTGAAGAGAGCACAAAGAGGCTCTAACCAGAGTAGAAAGAGAAGTGGGAGGCCCCGCTGCACAACTGAGCAACAGGACAAGTACATTAGAGTCTCTAGTTTGAGAAATCGACACCTCACAGCTCCTCAACTGGCAGCTTCATTAAATAGTAGACGCAAAACACCAGTGTCAACGTCTACAGTGAAGAGGTGATTCTCGGATGCTGGCCTTCAGGGCAAAGTGGCAAAGAAAAAGCCATATCTGAGACTGGCTAATAAAAGGAAAAGATTAATATGGGCAAAAGAACACAGACATTGGACAGAGGAAGATCGAAAAAAAGTTTTATGGACAGACGAATCAAAATTTGAGGTGTTTGGATCACACAGAAGAACAACTGAAAAGATGCTGGAAGAGTGCCTGACGCCATCTGTCAAGCATGGTGGAGGTAATGTGATGGTCTGGGGTTGCTTTGGTGCTGGTAAAGTGGGAGATTTGTAAAGGTAAATGGGATTTTGATTAAGGAAGGCTATCACTCCATTTTGCAACGCCATGCCATACCCTGTGGACAGCGCTTGATTGGAGCCAATTTCATCCTACAACAGGACAATGACCCAAAGCACATCTCCAAATTATGCATGAACTATTTAGGGGAGAAGCAGGCAGCTGGTATTCTATCTGTAATGGAGTGGCCAGCGCAGTCACCAGATCTCAACCCCATTGAGCTGTCGTGGGAGCAGCTTGACCGTATGGTACGCAAAAAGTGCCCATCAAGCCAATCCAACTTGTGTGAGGGGCTTCAGGAAGCATGGGGTAACATTTCTCAAGATTACCTCAGCAAATTAACAGCTAGAATGCCAAAGATCTGCAATGCTGTAATTGCTGCAAAGGGAGCATTCTTTGAGGAAAGCAAAGTTGGAAGGAGAAAATTATTCTTTCTAATAAAAATCATTATTTCTAACCTTGTCAATGTCTGGACTATATTTTCTAATCATTTTGCAACTCATTTGATAAATAAAAGTATGAGTTTTCAGGGAAAACACAAAATTGTCTGGGTGACCCCAAACTTTTGAATGGTAGTGTAAGTGAGTAAAATAAATAACTAAATAAATCCTATAGCAGAATCACTGAAGAGAACCTGTCACTAGTTGTTTCTTCTAGATCTCTCTCCATGCTGCTATATAACACACAGGAAACCATCTTACAGTGCTTCAGATAATACTATATTCAGCAGGTAAAGCAGCACAGATCTCCTCTGTGTTTACATGCTGCACACAGACTCTACCCCCCTACACCAGTGGTCTCTTCCAGCTCAGAGGCAGGAAGTCTTAGGGTATGTGCACACGATTGGTATGGGCAGCGCTTTGAACGCAGCATACTTTATGCTGCATCCAAAGCGCTGCACGCAGGTGAATCCACATGTGTTCATTGAACCATGCGTATTCACCGCAATCAATACATTGTATTGATCTAATTTCTCTTGCCGAGACTAGCGACTCCGCAAGAGAAATTGACATGCTGCGGTCTGTAAAGACGCGCCGCATGTCCGCGGGTGATCCGTAGGAGCATGGAGACGCATAGTGGGAATGGGATTTCTTGAAATCCCATCCACTATGCTGTAACATCTGTCCGCTACAGAGTGCGTCCAATCTGCAGCGGTTACTGATTGTGTGCACATACCCTCAGAGAGCTGTCAAAATGCGGAGATACTGTTGATCCTGACTTCAACCTCCCTTTATTCAAAGGTCAAGAGCTTTTATTATTAAATTAGAGTGGATTTGTTCTTACTTCTCCTAATTGTATATATTTGAAAAATAATTATATTTTGTTCTTCTTTTACATCATAAAGTTTCTCAGGATGTGGCAGTTCCTCTTTCCTGTGTGCCTGATCCTGTAGCTGATGGCCTGCACCCCCCGAAGGAAGCTCTAATGCCTCAGGTGAGCTGCCCTGACACTTAGTCAATGAAGTGGAAGATAATTAGGGTGCTACCCAGCTATGTTATGGAAAAAGACTCTGTACAAAGTAGAATGCTTGAGATCCATTGGGGAGAGATTGCACTGTAGTGTGGAGGAGCCAAGGTATTAGCACCAGTCTAATGTACACCTTGGAGGAGAACCACACCACCATCCCGCTGTTTGATTGTTAAAACCTGTGACTCTGCATTGTCAGATGTAACCATCAAGCTTTTATTCCGCGCGGAGTAAATATGACTTTGATTTATACAGTTCTGCTGCTCTCCTTGTGTCTTATTAACATCTGTTGTACACCACATAACACTAAGAGGGACCATACATCCGGTGTAACCTCCCATCCTTTTCACTGTTTGTCGGTAGTATGGAGAGCAGGTTCGTCCACCATCATCTTGGAGCTGGATTTCTGCATGGCATCATGCCCATACTCTCCAACCAACATGTCACACATACGTCAAACTAATCATTTGTCCTTGATTCACTAGGCTGAAGCTAAATGAATGTCCTTTTGGCCTCTGTCCAACCAGGATATATAATGGATATATAAGGATTTTTTTTCTAACTATATGGAATTAGGGTATGTGCAATGTCTTTGTAACGGGTCTGGGAGGCGGAACCTCTGAGCTACTATACAAGGGGGTGGTCCTTGTAAGGGAGCGGGTGGCGACCAGGGTAGACGGGCAGGCAGTCACAGCAGGTGACTGGGACAGTCTCTGAATGAACGGACAGGAGGTCACGGCAAGTGACCGGGGCAGTCTCTGGATGAACGGGCAGGAGGTCACGGCAAGTGACCGGGGCAGTCTCCGGATGAACGGGCAGGAGGTCACGGCAAGTGACCGGGGCAGTCTCTGGATGAACGGGCAGGAGGTCACGGCAAGTGACCGGGGCAGTCTCTGGATGAACGGGCAGGAGGTCACGGCAAGTGACCGGGGCAGTCTCTGGATGAACGGGCAGGAGGTCACGGCAAGTGACCGGGGCAGTCTCTGGATAAAGGGTTGGTACGACCTGTGGCAGCTGATGGTAGACGTGAGCTCCCAGGTGAGCAGGCGAGAGTCTCTGGATAAACGGGTGGTCACAGCATGTGACGGCGGAGCCTCCAGGAAGACCAACAGACAGGCGGCAGATGAGCGCTCCCAGGTGAGCGGGCAGAAGTCTCTGGACAGGCGGGTGGTCACAGCACGTGACGGCAGAGCCTCCAGGTAGGCTAGCAGACATGCAGCAGATGAGCGCTCCCAGGTGAGCGGGCAGGAGTCACTGGACTGGCAGGTGGTCACAGCATGTGACGGCAGAGCCTCCAGGTAGGCTAGCAGGCAGGTAGCAGATGTGCGCTCCCAGGTGAGCGGGCAAGCTGGTCCATAGACAGACTGACAAGAGTTGGAAGGCAGACCGTCGGACCTCAGGCAAGCAGGCAGGTAGTTGATGTGCGCTCCCAGGTGAGCGGGCAAGCTGGTCCTTAGACAGACTGACAGGAGTAGTAAGGCAGACCGTCGGACCTCAGGCTAGCAGGCAGGTAGCAGGAATATCAGGCAGGACACAGACAGCAAACTGGCAGGACTCTGGCAGGAATCAGGCAGGTAACTGGCAACGGGACCTGAGGGCTGAAGCAGAGTAGTGAACAGTGCAACAACATTGCTCGGGCACCTCCATTTTGGAGGAGGTGCCTTATATATGGTGAAGTCCTCCGGCCATTGGCCGGGGACTCCTTAGGACGGCGCGCGCGGCCCCTTTAAGAGGGAGGGAGCGCGCGCGCGCCCTAAGCACAGTGGCCGGGAAGGAGCGAGCGCTGCCAGCAGAGCGGGAGGAGGACGCCGGGCTCGGAGCAGAGAGGTGAGGGGAACAGCGTCCCTGACTAGCAGAGGGCAGGGACGCCGAGACTACAGTCTTTTTCAGGTGGGTACTCTCTGTAATCCTCCAGAAAAATCGCCAATGAAACAGTAAAAAGAATGACTATATGCACTGCAATATCAAAACATCTTGTTGTGCATATGTTCGGTATTTTCAGCTTCTCTTAACCCAGTGATCCCCAACCTTTCTTATCTGAAGAGCCACATTCAGTTCTGATAGAGGGCCGTGAGTCACATCCTGGCCTTCTCCCTCAGAGTGATGTCCATCTCCCGCCCCTTTCAAAGGTCCGACACCCAAAGCTCCCATTAGTGGTATAATGACAGCCAAAACTTTCCCACAAAAATCACAATGAAGCAGTATACTTACATCTAGGGTTTCCCACGTTACCCCGATTCGGTACACTCGCATCAAGCAGTCCCACATCCAGATTCAAGCACCTCTTCCAACTGGCGGTATCAACCTATCTCAGATTAATATACTTAATTCACTTCTAAACACCCAAAAGGTCAGTATATGCACGTTGAGTCCAGATCTGCTTTTCTGGGCGCAGTCAGATGGCCATAAAATACAGACGACGATTGTTTTGGCAATGCTCGGACTGACCCTGGGCTCTCCTGACCCGAACTTGACATCCTGTATTTCTATACAGCTGTCACGCTCGGGTCAGGAATGCCGAAGGCCAGTCCGAGCATTGGGATACGATTGTCCTCTGTTATATGGTCGTCTGACTGCGCCCTCTGTGTGGGGCTATTCACAAAAGTCACCATCTGGCTGTTTGCTACACCTGGTGCTAATGCGCTAAGCTGGCAGACAGCCGAGACTCACACATCATAGGCCCACGAGCCACATGTGGCTCCTGAGGCAGAGGTCGGGACCCCTGTTTTCACCGGTCTAGACTTTGAAAACAGCATAGTAGTTAAAAGAAGTGTCCAGCTAGCAACAGAGCCGCCGCCAAAAGAGACGCTTCAGGAAAATCACTGCCGGCATTTTCCTGAAGCATCTTCCTCTTGCAAAACTCAGCAGCTAAAAGACATTCTGTGCATATACCCTAGGCCACGTTCACACGTTCAGTATTAGGTGAGTATTTTATCTCATGATTTGTAAGCCAAAAATCAGGAGTGGAGCAATCAGAGGCAAAGTATAATAGAAACACGTCACCACTTCTGTATTTATCACCCACTCTTGGTTTTGGCTTACAAATACTGATGTGAAATACTGACCAAATACTGAACATGTGAACGTGCCCTACGGGTGCAAGAAGTCGAGCAGTGGAGCTGTAGCTCAATCATGTTCACCTTGCCTGCATGTCTGCTAGTTCACAATACATTTACCATTTCTTCCCCTTCCCTCCTCCTCTTTAATAGTATAATCCTACACACTGCTGGGCTGAGGCTGCAGTAATTACATGACTTTATTATCTTTATTCCTATCTACACTAAATCCCAAGATTTATTAGCCTTTCTGAAAGTGCTACTTAGAGAATATTTGGATCATGTTACCTTAGCAGCGCACAAAATCTTTGCCATTGAGAAAAATCTTTTCGCTAAATATTTTTAAATGGCATAAGATTTCCCTCAAACCAGCCGCTTCACAGTCCGAGTGCGGATGTGTACCCCTTTTTCTTCCCTTATAAGTCTAGCTGATTGTTGAGGAGTTAATCAGGTTAACTTGCACTCGTCACCATGTGCACCATGTATGTGCACAGATACTTTACAAGATTCTGTATTTTTTTTCAGGTTTACTTTTTTCTTATTTTGTTCAATGTGTGACTACCTACCCATCACTACAATATTTGCCACTTATGATTAAACTAGATTGTCTTTTCTCTCATGTCCCATGTTTTTCTCTTAGGCGCTGCTAACTTTAATTCACAGATCTAAGCCACCAAACACCACTTTAAACCACAAGTCTAAATCCTTTAAATCCTGCAACCATCTGCTTTCACTCTCAACAACTGAAGGATATCTTTCCAGCAATCCCTTTCTCCTACTTGCTTTTTGCACTCAACCAATCCTGATATCCTCATCCAAATGTACAATAAGATTACTTCTGCTACTGTTCTATAACATCTTGCTGATGTCAACAAAAAAAAACACAGGTTCCCAACTCGTAATCATGATATCTAACATTGCTTCTGTTACTAGGTTTCTGAATATAATATTAATAACAAGTCAATGTACCTGAGCCACTATATACCAACAATCCTGGAAAGGGGCAGGTGACAACAGTATATCTGCTGTTGTCACTAAAACTCTCAAGTTGCTCTTTGTAGATGATGTAATACTATTGTCAACCAATAATATCTGCTGGTCCCTGCAGTGGGTTGTGTGGCACCCCTGAGGGTTCAGTCGCCACAGGGGTACTGCACCTCAGACCGAGGTGTGGTATCTCCTCTCTGAGGTAAGGATGGAGCATCTCTCAGGACTCAGCCATCCACTCAACACTACACCACTCCTGTCCTGAGGGGGGCTTTAAGGCACCATAGTGCTGCCCCAGCTGGGATAGAGGAGATAGGGGGGACCAAAGGTAAGGGGGAACCATGTAATGTGAGAGGGTGGAGGATGCACCTTTAGGTTACACTTACTAAATTCATATTTAACTAACGGCCATCTTAGGTTCATGGTCTTTTGATTGTGGTCTTCATCGCTGAATGTGGCTTTCTGCTAAGAACCTGCAGCCTGTTGAAGATACACGGTCCTCGTTCTCTGGCCTTGAGACGAGGAGCAGGTTACAGTTAACCACTGTCTCTACCCGGTCAAGGTCCCTACCTAAGAAGGCCTGGAGGGGAGCGGAGGAGTAAAGCTCCACAGGCAAAAGGATCCCAGGGGGATGCAGACGGAGCAGCGTACGCCACCTGCTACCCTCGTTCTGGGCAAGTCAGAGGGACTCCTGCTGCAAGAGGGGTATCGGCCCCCGATATCTGACTCTGTTACTTCACGTCTCAGTCAGAAAAGCCCGGAGGCTTAGAGGATCCCACCGGGTAACGGACGGAGCGGAGTCGCCACCCGTACCCCTGTTCTGTGTATAGCCAGAGGGAGACCCAGCCTTGTAACACGCACCACATACGGACAGAAGAGGACCTAGTAGGAAATTCTAGGAACACTCTGGTGCGGTGGGGGTCCTGATTGATGCACCCGAACTACCCGGAGTGTGCTGAACCCCTTCCTGGTGGCCGCAGCACACCGTGAGGAGCAAGGAGAAGCCTTGCAGCTGACACCTAACAACGTGAATAAAGTTTGGAAGACTGCATCCATTGCTTCCGGTTCCTTATTTCAGCGCGGCACCACACCTCACCACACCACCCACTACTACTCCCCTGATCTCTCTTCTCTGCCCTGAGGACCTGCTCCACCTGTGGGGAGTAGTACCATCTTCTGCTGCCACGACATCCCGCCTCAGAGGACTGCCGCAGCGCTGGTGGAGGATCACCAGAACACCACAGGTGGCGTAGTCATCACATCCACTCCCCCAGGAGACCCGGGCTGAAGCGCAGAGGAGGAAGGAGTTCTGTAGAAGGGAGCTCTTCCAACTTGACATGGAGCGGCGGGAGAGGAGAATCCGCTGCGAGCGTCTCGAGGTACGCTCCAAAGCTGCCAAGACAATGGCCCGCCGGGAGGAGGCCGCCCGTCCAAGCCCCCGGGAGGAAGGGCTGATAGTCCGCTTCCACCAGGAGGCGGGATGGGGCTTCATACGGTGTCCCCAGTTTGAGCAGGACGTCTTCGTCAGCCGGCGGGACGTCGAGCCACAACTGAAGGTGGGACACCCTGGTCGGAACCTCCACCCGGGTAATATGGTGTCATACACCCGCCACCATGGGGTGCGTGGCTGGTACGCCCTGGACGTCCATAGGGTGTTCAAGGGTGAGACCCCCGCGCGCCTGCCAGAAGAGGACCGGTCAGGCTCCATAGGGAGGAACGAGCCTTTTCCCAGGTGGGGATACCTGGACTAAGCAGCCCCGGAGGTTGCACCTCTCTGTTGGTTAAGTTACTGTTATATGCTAATATGTTGTTTTTCCTCCCGATTTAAAGAGACATTTGTCCCTGCGGACACTGGCAGTAGACAGACTCTTACTTGTATATAGTTTTGCACCTATTTAGGTGCTCCCTAATGGTTTTATGCAAAACCGCTCTACTACTACCTCAGACCTCAGAAGCAAAACCTGTCTGGAGTGGCTCTACCGGAGGTCCAACTCGGGATCTCCATGCCCTGCAGCCACCCCAGGGCCCACGTGAGGGTTTGGGACAGGTCCCTCTTGCTGCTGGACTGACTCTTTTTCTACTAATCCGTCTACTTGCATAATGTCTCTTAGAGTTTTATACATTTGTGCTATTTAATCTGCAACGTTTAAGAAATTGAACCTCCCTTAAAGGGAAGATAGTCATATGTTAAAAAGCATATAAAAAGTCTGTACCAATGCTTTGCTCTCTTTCCAGCCCGCGGACGTGCTGTGTTTCACCAGTTGGGAATGTGGCGCCCCTGAGGGTTCAGTCGCCATAGGGGTACTGCACCTCAGACCGAGGTGTGGTATCTCCTCTCCGAGGTAAGGATGGAGCACCTCTCAGGACTCAGCCATCCATTCAACACTACACCACTCCTGTCCTGAGGGGGGCTTTAAGGCACCATAGTGCTGCCCCAGCCGGGATAGAGGAGATGGGGGGAGCGACCAAAAGTAAGGGGGAACCATGTAGTGGGAGAGGGTGGAGGATGCACCTTTAGGTTACACTTACTAAATTCATATTTAACTAACGGCCATCTTAGGTTCATGGTCTTTTGATTGTGGTCTTCATCGCTGAATGTGGCTTTCTGCTAAGAACTTGCAGGCTGTTGAAGATACACGGTCCTCATTCTCTGGCCTTGAGACGAGGAGCAGGTTAGAGTTAACCACTGTCTCTACCCGGTCAAGGTCCCTACCTAAGAAGGCCTGGAGGGGAGCGGAGGAGTAAAGCTCCACAGGCAAAAGGATCCCAGGGGATGCGGACGGAGCGGCGTTCGCCACCTGCTACCCTCGTTCTGGCCAAGTCAGAGGGACTCCTGCTGCAAGAGGGGTATCGGCCCCCGATATCTGACTCTGTTACTTCACGTCTCAGTCAGAAAAGCCCGGAGGCTTAGAGGATCCCACCGGGTAACGGACGGAGCGGAGTCGCCACCCGTACCCATGTTCTGTGTATAGTCAGAGGGAGACCCAGCCTTGTAACACGCACCACATACGGACAGGAGAGGACCTAGTGGGAAATTCTAGGAACACTCTGGTGCGGTGGGGGTCCTGATTGATGCACCCGAACTACCCGGAGTGTGCTGAACCCCTTCCTGGTGGCCGCAGCGTGCCGTGAGGAGCAAGGAGAAGCCCTGCAGCTGACACCTAACAACGTGAGTAAAGTTTGGAAGACTGCATCCATTGCTTCCGGTTCCTTATTTCAGCGCGGCACCACACCTCACCACACCACCCACTACTACTCCCCTGATCTCTCTTCTCTGCCCTGAGGACCTGCTCCGCTTGTGGGGAGTAGTACCATCTTCGGCTGCCACGACATCCCGCCTCAGAGGACTGCCGCAGCGCTGGTGGAGGATCACCAGAACACCACAGGTGGCGTAGTCATCACATCCACTCGATTACCACCGTCCCTCCTGGCCCTTATTTTTACTGTGACGACCCTGGGCACGGGCCGGAACTAGGCCACGACTGCATCCACCGTACACAGGAGGCCCAGTTCCGAGTAATCCCGTCTCTCAGGGTAGGGCTAGTGAGCGGGAGCGAGGCGTCACAGTTGGAGTTTGCACAGTGCCTGTAACATGCATGCAGCTGCACAGTGCATAGTAACTAGACTCTCATGCAGGCTCGAACTGGCCCGTAGGGGAACAAGGGAATACCCCAGTGGGCCCCTGCGCAGATGGCGCGCCCCCTGGGCCGTGGGGTACTCGGTGCCGGGCCGGGAGATGCTGGGGGAGATGTCACAGTGGCGGTGACCCGGTCCGTGACCCAGGGCGGTCAATAAAAAGGGGTTATTGATAGGGGATTTATAGTGATTGTATAAAGTTTGTGACGCCACCTGTGGTATGCGGCTAAAGGGAGCCGCCGCTGCGGAGCAGGTCCTCTGGAGCTGATGTGAGTGCAGCAGGGATGGGGTGGCTCTCCACAGGTAGAGCTTAGCTCCAGGGCAGTGTAGATGTTATAGGTTATGCTGGGCGTTGTAGTGTAGGGGTTGATGGCGCAGCAATAATCAGTCCACAACTTAATGGCGGTTTCCTCTTATCTTTACTGGCGGTGATTAGGCAAACCGGGACTAGGGTACTGGCTAGAAGTGGAAGTCCGGGCAGCCTGGAAGCAAGTAAAGAATCCTCCTTGCCAGGTGAAGTTGGAGGCCTATCCTTTCCACTAAACTCTTTGGCCCTGCTGCTAGTAGCTGTGCGGTGGCCCTCGTCCCTCAGTGCAACTGACGCGCCCCCGGGGCAATGGGGTACTCGGCAGCCGGGCCTATGGATGCTGGGGGGATATGTCACAGTGGCTGGCCCGGTCCGTGGCCCAGGGCGGTCAACCAAAAAGGGGGATTGTAACTTGGATAGAAAATAAAAATAAGGTAAATAGTTTGTGACGCCACCTGTGGTACCTGGTAAGGTTTACCAGCGCTGCTGCAGACCTCCGAGGGGTGATGGGATGGCAGCTGAGGTGTTTCTGCTCCCCACAGGTGGAGCAGGCCGCTGGGGCAGTATGGAGTTTGGTGGGTGGTGATGCTGGGACTTGTAGTGCAGGCGGGATGGAGCAGCAGGAGTAATTGACAGAGACAGGGGATTCGCTTCAATACCTTTACTGGTGCGGATGTCAGGTACGATCCAGGGTACTCAGTAGGATGGGTGCACTTCAGGACTTCTCCCCAGTGAGCGGGTATAAGGCCTCCTGGTCCGTGTCTGCCTCTCTGTATGCTCCTGGCCAGCCTGCAACTGGGCCTAGCTTATGTGTCGTGCTGTTCCTTCACCTGTCACTCGGTAGTAGGACCTTCTGCTGGCAACCACTATCCCTGGTCACGCTGGGGCCTTCGTTGTTCCTGGTCCTGTAATGGGTCTAGCTTCAGGTCTGCCAGGGACTTGTAGTCCTCCTGGAATGCCGGTGATCCCTACTGGGTATAAAGGACCCTGTAGGCGCGGACCTGGTGTCTGGTTTATATTCTGGGGTGAGCCTATGATGCTCCTCTGCCCCCTCAACTCCTCTCTCCTCTCCTCCTTGCCTCCGGCCACACTCGGGGCCCTCAATACAGCAGCAGACATGCTGCGTCTTCGCTGCTCTCAGCGTCAGCACGCTCTCAGACTCTCTCTGTCTGACTCTCTCCAACAACTAACTGAGCTGCCTGGCTCCACCCTCCCTATATATATCCCTAACAGGCTCCCTCTGCTGGTATGAGGTGGAAGGGTGGAGGTGTTTGTATGTAGTGAGGGCCTCTTGTGGAGAAGTCCGTCCATGAACCCTTTTGGGTCCTGTGGTACCTGTGGGTAGCAGGGTGCCTCACAACGTTTGTGCGCTCACCCATATGGCAGGCAGCTCGGGCCTTGCTGGTGCGTCGCTCCCACGTGGCGGTGCTGGACCCTGCGGTGCTGCTGATGGGGCCAGAAGACCTGCAGTCTCCTGCCCTCCGGTTTCTGCTGAGCCTTCAGTGCCCCACAGCCTCGGACTCCCGTGTCCGGTTCTTCTGTGCTGGTTCTTCTGGGGTGAACTGCCGCACAGCTCCACTCCCCAGCTCCTCTCTCCTCGACGTCCTGACTTCAACCCCTCACACTAAGACTAACTAACCCCGCCCCCAGATCCCAGTTGCCAAGGGGATGAACTCCCCTTGCTGGTCTGGAGCCAGGAAAGTGTTGCATGCTTAGTAAAACCTGATTAGGGGACCCCTGCTTGCTTCCAGGCATGGCATCACCTCTTGTGAGGGAGGCAATGCCACTGTGGCAACCGGACCCTGGGGTGCCACACAGACATGGCTCCCATCCCCACTGTATGGGAAGTACTCATTCACCTGATTCACTAGGTACAGAAAAATGCAGCATATCATCATTCATTTACCAAACTATCCAGTTTATTATTATTTGGATGCATAGATAAATTTGTGAACAAGGGTAGTGTAATATTTGCATGCAGGTGATTAGTGGGCCCCCAAAGTCAATGTTACTGGTGGGCCCTTGGCACCCCAGCCAGACACTGCTCTTATGTGCCTTTTCCAAAACCTTATACCTGTATCTGTGGCGTTTTCAGCATAAGGCCCCATTCAACGTGTACATCAAGATGACTGATAAAAGTACATGAAAGAACATGTGTGTCACGGGTGTGTCAGGTTTGACAGACAGTCATTCTGGATCCGGCTGTAGAAGGTCACTGCGCTTAGCCTTGCAGACACTTTCTTGATCCCTCCCTCTTTAAGACCCAGCGGTAATCTCCACCTTCTGCTGCTAATTAACACACCCTTGCTGGATCTTTAAATACACTCAATTTCTCCAGAGAGTTGCTGGTAATAGTTAATTCCTCTGTTCAAGTCTGGAATTCTAGCAGTCGGCTAGATTCTTCTTGGAGTTCCTTTGTGTATTGTAGTCATGATCTCTCTGGTATCTTCTCAAAGTTAAGTGTATCCTCTTGTCTATTTCCCTTGTTTGTCTTTAGTTGCTGTGGGGCTGACTACTGCTCACCCCTCCCCCTCCCTACCTAGAGCCTAGCTCTAGGGTCAGCCAGGGCTTAGGTATCCTGCTTGGCGAAAGGTGCGGAACCTATTTAGGGATGATAGGGGAGTCAGGGTGTTGTTAGATCTGCCTAGAGGTCTCCACTCCCCCTTTACCTAGTTGCTGGGCTTCCCCCCCTTTCCCCATCATCCTACGCTGGGTCCTTCCCATACCTAGCATGACAATGTGTAAGGCCTCCTTCACACATCTATATAAAACACGTGTGAAAAATCGATACCGGTGTGATATCATCAGTGCGTCATCAGTGTTTTTCTAGTATGGATTGTAAGGTGTCGGCTGGACACATAATGGATGGGAGATATGTATCACACAGGTGGATGTCCTCTGTGATGTAAACCTGGAGTAATGCTCTAGTACACATAGTACTAAGAGGGGTTAATCAGCCATGACAGGGCTGGGTTTAATGTAAGCAGCTTAATAGTTGGGTGGGACAGCTGCTCACCATATCAACACCCCTTGGTGTGGTTCACATTATAGAATGGGGCCTGTTTGTCTCACACATGTCTGTGTGTGGAGGTGTGCAGAACTCCAGGTTTATTTACCTTTGCTAAAGGACTAAGAATCTGGACTCTAACACAAGTGGGCGAACCTGCACTATTGCATGGACTGTTTACTTTATGTTTCACTTCATGCCGGACAAGGGCTGTATTTGAGTTTTCCTGTGATGTGGTTTATGAGGAGTGAAATAAACCAGCCGGAAGTGAGTAGCATTGTTACAGGATAAAAAAATAAATAAATTACAAAGCTTCTCCTATACTTTGCAATGTTAAACATAGACTGCACACGGATGCCATCCATGTGCTGTACGTGTTTTTCATGAAGCAATAGACTTGTATTTGCCCTTGTCATGCGTGCTGCTGGAAAAAACAGACATGTCTTCATGTATTTTTCCAGGACACATGGTCTGTGTTAAAGTATGGACATGTGCATAGCAGAAGAGGTTGTAATGGGTACGTGTGGGATCCGTGAAAAAAACAGATACCACACGTACTGGAAAAATTGACGTGTGAAGGAGGCCTAAGGCTGTTTTTTCAGATGAATATATTATGGACACATATTGATGGCCACAATACAGCTGCAAAATCCAGGCTCCCCACATATCTACGGAACCACCCAGCCCAAAGTTTTAAGACTATTTCCACTATACACATTTTTACCTATCTACTGTGTAGGTGATACATGTAAGAGTGCTGGTATGCCCCCCAATCCAGAGAATTATTCAGGTAGATGGCATCTTGCAATTACTTAGCAACAATGTCCCAGCACTGCCAGAACTCTGCTAAATCATTATTCCAGCACTGTCACAGCTTTGCTACATGAGCCATTACTATTCTACCAGTAGCTTTGCTACATCAGTCATTACTGTTCCAGCTATCATTTCTGTTCTAGTTCTGCTACATCAGTCATTGCTGTTCCAGTTTTGCCACATCCGTCATTACTGCTTTAGCTCTGCTATATCAGACTTCACTATTCCAGATTATCTACCTCAATCATCGCTGTCTCAGTTCTGCTACATCAGTCATTGCTGTTCCAGCTCTGCTTCTCTCGATCACCATCTCATCTATGAACCCTTACATGTTCAGCACCACTTTACCCCAATTAATCGGATCTGCTGCACCAGTGCCACCAGTTCATTTTGCTCATAAACTGCTCTTGTGATCTAGGAGCTTCAAGGATCCACCTGACTAGGTGAGACATAATACATTCTCACAGAGGTCTAAAGCCCCTGTTGTACTAATGGAGCAGCAAACCTAGACATTAATGATTAACGTTAACAAGAGACAATATTGCCAACATTGCTCGATTTTTTTTAGCATATTCCTGAAACAAACAGTCCTACAGAAATTCAGCAGAGAAAACGGTACATCTCCTGATCTTCGAAAATGGAATCTAAATTGTGATATAGGCTCATCTGATAAATATTTTTATTATTTAATATATTTCTTCATGTACAGTATTTGATTATACAGAGCTTTGATCTAGGCCATAAAGAGTGTAAGAAGGACAACAAGCCCAAGGCTATGTGCCCACGATGCAGAAATGCTCAGGATTTTTTTCCTGAGCGTTTCTGCATCTCCCTGGCAGAAAAAAACGCATGCGGATTGTACATGCGTATTGTACATGCGTTTTCCTGCCAGGGACATGCGGATGTGAAGCGTTCTTCACTTGCATTTCCGCATGCGGGTTGACAAGTGCTTTCCAAACGATTTTAGCATCACTTGGAAAGTGCTTGTCAACTTGGTCACACTATATAAATCCATGCAAACAGCATGGATTTATATAGTGTGACCCGAGAGAATGTCAAAAAATAAAATAATAAATATATACTTACCCTCCGATGGCCTGTGCTGTCTTGCTTCGCTCGGTCCCGGCTGCCGGCAGCGGTAGAGTGAAGGACCTGCCAACGTCAGCGTCGCGTGACCCATCACATGACTCTAACATCAGCGCAGGTCCTTCATTCCATCGCAAAGTGCCGGGAAGCAAGGAGGAGCGCACCGCGGGCCGCCAGAAGGTAAGTATATATTTATTTTTAATTTTATTCTTTTTTTACAGCTTTTTAATGGTACCTTGGTGTGGATGAGAGTCTCCTCTCCTCTACACCCGGGTACCATCCGCACATTAGAACGCGCCAATTACGCAAGTACAGATGCAGTCTTGCGGAATTGGCGCGTTCTAATGCAAGTCAATGGCGGCGAAAACACAGCACTTCCGCAAAATAATTGGTAGTGCTGCATTTTTTCCGCAATGATAATCCGCAGCGGAAATTTCCGCAGCATGTGCACAGCACATGCGGATTATCATTAGAGGACATGGCAGGCCTTCTACCATGCGTTTTTTAATCGTTTCTGCAGCGTTTTTGCGGCTGCGAAAACGCTTAAAAAATGCATTGCGGGCACACAGCCTAATGTATGCTTGTATTCGGATCAAGTGAACAACTAGGGTGATAACAATCTGGTGAATAAACAGGTAATACTGGAGCTGGAGATTATAGAGGGCTAAAGCCCCCGTCACATTAAGCGAGATCGCTGCTGAGTCACAAGTTTTGTGATGCAACAGCGACCTCAGTAGCGATGTCGCTACGTTTGACACTTAGCAGCGACCAGGCCCCTGCTGTGAGATCGCTGGTCGTGTCGAAATAGTCATTTTTTGATCGTTGAGGTCCCGCTGGGTAGCATGCATCGGTGTGTTTGACATCTTACCAACGACCTCGTTGGCGACTCAGAACTGAGACACATAGGCGTGCATTTGCGTTGCCTTTTCCGACATCGTTATACGGGTCGCTGTATCGTTGCTGCGTCGTTCGGAAGATCTGACTGTTTGACATCTCACCAGCGACCACATAGCGACGCAGCAACGATCCCTGCCAGGTCGTATTGTTGTCGGGATCGCTGTAGCGTCGCTAAGTGTGACGGCGGCCTTAAGCCTCAAATGATTAACCTGTCTAGTGCCACAAGCAGTCTTGATTCTGCTATATATCTATTCTTCCCATGTTTGCTGCCACTCAGTAGGTAGACAGATAAATAAGATATGGAAACTTTGTATGATGATGACACTAAAGTTGTCTTAAAAATTGTACAAATATGTTAACAACCACTATCACGCTATTTATTGTCTATGGCATTGCCAAGTGCTGTACTGGGCCTTCTCCATCAGTCCATGCATTAAATATTGTTCTTTGGCTAACATCCTTAGGATGTAGGTATGATTTTGTAGCGTCAGCGTCTCTGCCTCCTGCCGGGCAGAGGCACCGTTCCCCTCACCTCCGCGTCCGGCGTCCTCCAGCTCCCCTGTTGCTATTGCGCGCACCGCGCGCAGCTTCCCGGGCACCGTGCTTAGGGCGAGCACGCGCTCCCTCCCTCTTAAAGGGGCTGCGCACACCGTCCTAAAGAGTCCCCGGTAGTGATGAGCGAGCAGGCTCGCTACTGCTCGGTGCTCGCCCGAGCATCTCACTGCTCGAGATGCTCGGCGCTCGCCGAGTATTTCCGGGTTGCTCGGGCCGGAACTCGGGTCCCCCCCCTGCATGTTTGGCGCTCTTTAGAGAGCCAATGAACATGCAGGGATTGCCTGCCACTCACTGTAATGCCGTAGCCATGTTGGTTGTGGGCATTACAGTGATTGGCTGGCCGCACAGCGTCATCAGGTCTATATCAGACCTGGCGCCGCCATGCTTGTCACAGTCACTCCAGATCAGACAGTGTAGGGAGAGCTGCTACTGTGTCAGGGAGAAATTTGCTTGTGTATTAGGTAGTGTTGGGAGAAAAACCGTACATTACACATATCCATCTTAACAAACAGTCCTTCTGAGGACTAATCCATCTGCAGAGATATCAGGCAGGCAGGGTGTATAGGCAGGCAGTGTATATAGCAGACTGCAGTGCATATAGCACAAGAGGTTACATTCTAATTCTGCCTTCTGCTGCTGTTAGATATTTCTATATAAAGGCCCAGGTCTCAGGGGCCAGGAATACTTTTCTTTGGATCTTAATCCTCATTAATTGCTTAAAAAGCAATCCAGAGAACACCATTTTTTCTGCGCCATTTGCCTGTTGGCACTGCAGAATACAGCCAGGTCCTTTCCTTATTAGAGCGCTAGAAATCCAGCTGTTTAAAACTGTGTTTTCTCCATCAAACGGATCACATATACGTTGTCAGAAAATACTGCCATTTCTGGCTTCCATTAAAAATTTCCTTTAATGTGACATTGAAACAATTCACACCAGTTTGCTGTTCAAACTATTTACCTACAGGCTAGGTATTTAAAACTCTGTTTTCTCCGTCACACGGATCACATATATGTGGCGCCCCTGAGGGTTCGGTCGCCACAGAGGTACTGCATCTCACCCAGAGATGTGGTACCTCACTCTCAAGTAAGGAAGGAGTACAGCCCGGGACCCTAACACCTGCATCCAACACATTCCACTTCAGTGGGGGCAGGGCGAGATTGCTCCTAAGGGAGAGCACAGTCCCTGGTCCCTAGCTGAGGGGTAGAACTATGTAGTGGGTGTGGGTGAAGGAAGCACATTGGGGGAGCACAGGAAAAGAAGTGATATAAATAGAGAAACCATCTTGAAAGGGGAGTTGAGCCAGATCAGTCAGACGAGGAGAGAGTGTGGAGCAGGAGCTCAGCAGGAGGGCCTGATGTGAGGCCCAAGATTGAAGAGAGAAGGAGTGGAGCAAGAAGGGCTCCAGGAACGAGGAAGGGACCCCAGGGGTACGAGCAGTGCTGGAGGCCGAATCTACCAGGAGGAGGAGGGGTCAGGCCGCACAAAGGGGACCGGACCCTCAACTAGCGGAGGACTTTATGTCTAGAAACCGGAGGCTGCAGTATTTTAAGTCCTGCAGCCAACAGTCCATATCAGTCTCACCAAGAAGGTAGCCATAGAGGACCCAGGGGACGGAACAGACGTCGCCCGACAAGGCCCGCGGGTACCGGATTGGGACACTAGGTATGAGGTGCAGGGAGATGGCCAGAGAGGGAGAACACACAGAAGGGGGTCCCGCTAAGTACTCCGGAGATATCTGGGGGTTGGCTGAGCCCCTGCCTGGTGAGCGCAGCACGACGAGGGAAGTTACACTGGTACCTGTCACTTGGATTGCAACAACCGTGAGTAAAAACCCTAAAGACTGCACCCCACTGCCTCTGTCCGTTATTGCTGCTGCGCCATCACCCCTGCACTACAATGCCCAGCATCACCTATAACATCTACAACATTTCTACACTGCCCTGGAGCTAAGCTCTACCTGTGGAGAGCCAAACCAACTCGGCTACATCAAACACCAGCTCCAGAGGACCTTCTCCGCAGTGGTGGCTACCCATAGCCGCATACCACAGGTGGCGTCACGAACTTTGTACATGAAAACTCTATATCCTCTGTAAATATTCCCCTTTGGATTGACCGCCCTGGGTCACGGACTGGGTCACTGCCACTGTGACATCTCCCCTAGCAACGACCGGCCCGGCTACCGAGTACCCCACGGCCCAGGGAGCGCGTCAACTTTGGCGTCACGAACAGGATATGAACTCACCCATTATCACCGGGTATTGTGCGCCTAGAGACTGTGTTTTATACTGAATGTGGCGCCCGCCCCAGAAGAACGGGCGCCATTATGTGCGAGCCAAAAGACAACAAGAAACCGCCTCCCATCGTGGGCCGGGTTCCAGAATGGCGCCAAAAGTGAGGCCCGCCCCGAGCAACAGTGACCATGTATGTGGATGTGTCCATCAAGCTGGGGGGGCCGCCCCAAGGTATGGCCGGCAGCAAGTTGCCATGGAACCGCCCCCGAAAGGGGAGAGAAGAAACCTGGGAGACAGGGCGGAGTCTCCAGCAGTCTAGACAGACCGCACCCGGCAGGCAAGATGGAGAATCAGGAGCCAGATTCCGTCCAAGGCCTGCAGCGGTCAGCAATGCCTCTCACCCTGGAGGAGGCAATGGCAGAGCTATCCCTGGAGGATACCGAGTTCCTCCAGGCTGAAATCCAGGAGCTAGGCCGGAGGATGGAGAAGGCCCAGCAGGATGCCATCGCCGGCTGGAAGAAGGAGCTGCTGGAGAAGCTTGTAATCCGGCAGCAGCCAGCGCTGCACTCCACCAGCAGCGCCCCAGCCTCGGAGGAGCCTGAACGGAGCCAGTAGGCAGAGGACGGCACAAGCGCGGCCGCGGGAGCAGGTAAGAAGAGACTCCCTGTCCCGGGCTCTGAGAGTGCTGACCTGCTCCTGGGCTCCCTGTCAGAACCTCTAATCCCGGGCGTCTGCTCCACTGACCTACTCCTGGGCCCCCTGGTGGAACCTCCGATCCCGGGCACCTGCTCCGCCGACCTGCTCCTGGCCTTCCTACCGGAATCTCCGACCCCGGGTGCCTGCTACGCAGACCTGCTCCTGGGCCCCCTACCGGAGCCACCTGCCCGCACACCCGAGTGGGTGTACGGAAGCCCCGCCTACGACTGGTCTGCCAAATATGAAGACCAGCAGGGACTCACCCTGACGCCCACACCTGCACCCCCGGTTACCTGCCAAGGAGGAGAGGAGTTCCGGTGGGACAACCGAGAGGGAGACCTCATGGGGTTCCCGTGGGAGATGCAAACCCTGGCCAGCAGGAGGGAAGAGCACTGCAGGAGGGAGCTCCTGCAGCTGGAGAAGGAGCGTCACGACCGGCAGGTGCGGTGGGAACAAATGGAGGCCCAGAATATGGTGGCCAAAACCCAGGCCCGCAAGGCAAGAGCTGCCACCCCTAGTACCCATCTGGAGGGGAGAGTTGTCAAATTTGATCTAGACACCGGGTGGGGCTTTGTGAGAGAGCCGCACACCGATCGGGACGTTTTCATCAACCGGCGGGATGTAGAACCCCACCTCCAACAGGGGAATCCCGGCCGAGACCTTTACCCCGGTGACCATGTCACCTTTACCCGCCACAAGGGCGAGCGTGGGTGGTATGCCCTCCAGGTATACCGAGTGGCGAAGAGGATGACGCGCCCCCAGGGCCGTGGGGTACTCGGCAGCCGGGGGATATCACGGTGGCTGGCCCGGTCCATGGCCCAGGGCGGTCACTCAAAAGGGGGGAATATATTATAGGGGATTTGGGAAAGTTCGTGACGCTACCTGTGGTGTCTGGTGAGGATCACCAGCGCTGCAACAGTCCTCTGAGGCAGATGTTAGGGCAGCTTGTGATGGGACGGCTCCCCACATGTGGAGCAGGCCTCAGGGCAGTGTAGTAGAAGAGAGTGGGTGGCGCTGGGCGTTATAGTGCAGGGGGAACGATAGTGCCGATGAAGAATGAACAGAGGCAGTGCAGTGCAGTCATCCAAGATTTTACTCACAGTTCTTTAGACACTTCACAGGTGCACTATACAGGTAAAGGCCTCCCGCGTCGTGCTGCGTTCACCGGGCAGAGGTTCAAACCTTCCTCAGGCAACCTGGGAATACCTGGCAGAACCCCACTTTCTCGTGTTCCTACTTCGACCGTCTTTACTCTGGTCCTTCTCCCTCCTGCTCTGCGCTGCCCACTCTCAATCCTACTCGGGTGCTCTGAAGTTCTTCCTGTACGTCGGATCCGGGACCTACTTGACCCTCCTGGTGATTAGAATGCAGCAACGATCCCTCTGTCTTCTGACAGATGCGGGGCGTACGGGTGCCGTCCTGCACGCGCCGTACCCCTTGGGATCCTTTCTGTAGAACAGAGCCTACTTCCTGCTCCCCTCCAGGGCCTTCTGACCTGGCCCTACTTGCGAAGCAGATCTCCTTATGAGACTCTGCTCCCGGACTGTTCTTCTGAACTGTCCCGAGCTGTTCCTCTGAACAGCTCCCTAGAACTATCCACTCAACTAACCTGCCACCCTAAGATGGCCTCCCTATTTATACTCCTACAAAGTGCTCCCTCTAACTACTTCCTCCTCCCACACCCACTACTGGTTCCCCCTACCTTTGGGTTCCCCCCACTCCAGCCAGGGTCAGGGCTCAGCAGCTGTGCTCTGCATGTTGCTCCTCCAGCCGGCCTGGAGCAGTGTAGTAACATAGTAACATAGTAACATAGTTTGTAAAGCCGAATAAAGACTTGCGTCCATCAAGTTCGACCTGTTAGTTCTGTAATTGCTAAAGTTGATCCAGAGGAGGGCAAAAACCCCAAATGATTTAGCCAATCTTCACCTGAGGAAAAATTCCCTCCCGACTCTGAAACCAGCAGTCAGAATAAATCCCTGTATCAACCTACTATTTTATTTTATTTTTAAGTATATGCTGAAATCTGCCTGGTATCTAGAAATGCATCCAGTCCCCGCTTGAACTGGTGTAGTGAATCCGACATTACCGTCTCCTCACTCAGTGAATTCCATATTCTCACTGCTCTTACCGTAAAGAACCCCTTCCTATGCTGGTGCTGAAACCTTTTCTCTTCCAGTCTTAGTGAGTGCCCTCTTGTTACCGTAATATCCCTCCTTTTGAACAAATCCCGGGCAAGATCTCTATACTGTCCCCTAACATATTTGTACACATTTATTATGTCCCCCCTCAACCTTCTCTTTTCCAGGCTGAATAGTCCTAGTTTTGCCAACCTCTCTGGGTATTGCAGTCCCTCCATTCCCTTTATTAATTTTGTTGCCCTCCTTTGTACCTTTTCAAGCTCATTTATATCCTTTCTATATATTGGGGCCCATAACTGAGCACAGTATTCCAAGTGTGGTCTGACCAGTGCTTTGTACAGTGGAAGAACAATGTTCTCATCCTTTGCAGCTATACCTCTTCTGATACATCCCATTACCCTGTTTGCCCTTACAGCAGCGGCCTGACTTTGGGCACTCCAATTTAGTTTGCTATCAATCAAGATGCCCAAGTCCTTCTCCATCTCTGAATTCCCCAATGATTTCCCATTCAGTGAGTACTGGTGACTTCCATTTTTCCTTCCCATATGTATGACCTTACATTTCTCCTCGTTAAACCTCATTTGCCATTTAATGCTCCACCTACCCAGCTTATCCAAATCCCTCTGTAGGTCTGCACTGTCCTCTTTTGTATTAATTGTTTTACATAACTTTGTGTCATCTGCAAATATTGATATTTTACTATTTATCCCGTTGACTATGTCGTTAATAAAGATATTAAATAACATTGGGCCTAGTACAGACCCCTGTGGTACCCCACTAGTGACGCTTACCCAATCTGAGTATATTCCATTTATAACCACCCTCTGCCTTCTATCCTTTAGCCAGTTAGCTACCCACTTGCAGACATTTTCCCCCAGCCCCATCATTCTCATTTTGTATACCAACCTATTATGTGGCACGCTATCGAACGCTTTTGAGAAGTCGAGATACACGACATCCACTGGTTCCCCCTGATCTACTCGAGAGCCAACCTCCTCGTAGAAGTTAATCAGGTTTGTTTGGCAGGAGCGATTCCTCATGAATCCATGTTGGTTCGGGATTAAAAGATTATTAGCATCAAGATACTCCGTAATTGCCTCTTTAATGAAGCTTTCAAAAATTTTGCCCACAACGGACGTCAGACTCACCGGTCGATAGTTTCCGGCGTCACTTTTCGCTCCCTTTTTGAATATTGGCACTACATTCGCCTGTCGCCAATCAAGTGGTACAGACCCAGTCTCAACAGAGTCCTTAAATATAAGATATAACGGTCTGTCTATCACATTACTTAGTTCCCTTAGTACCCGTGGGTGTATGCCATCAGGTCCTGGTGATTTGTTTATTTTAATGTTACTGAGGCGTTTCTGTACCCCAACTTGGGTTAGATTTGTCATACTTAGTGGAGGATTAAGTTTGTCACTTCTCATTTCTCCTGTTAGTTCGATTTCCTTTGTGAAAGTTGTCAAAAAAAAATTATTTAATAGATTAGCTTTATCCTCATCTTTCTCTATGATTTTGCCTTCCTCACTTTTTATCGGTCCAATATTATCCGATTTAATCCTTTTACAATTTATATACGTAAAGAACAGTTTGGGATTTGATCTACTTTCCCTAGCAATACGTTTCTCTGTTTCCTCCTTCGCTATTTTTATTTGTTTTTTACAGGTTCTCGTTTTTTCCTTGTAACACATTAGTGCCTCCTTACTGTTTTCCTGTTTTAATCTCTTGAATGCCTCTTTTTTGCTATTTAGCGCCCCTTTTACGTTCTTGTTCAACCATATTGGTTTCCTCTTATTTCTGGCCCTTTTATTACCATACGGTATATACCTCTCGCACTGAGTATTCAGAATTCTTTTGAAGGTTTCCCATTTACTATTCGTATTCCTTTGATTAAGAACTTTGTCCCAGTCAATAAATTAAAGGCTTTCTTTCAGCTGATCAAACTTCGCCCTCCTAAAGTTTAATGTTTTTGTTGTTCCCTTATTGATAACCCTACTGAAGGGCATTTTGAAGTCGATAATATTATGGTCGCTATTACCTAGGTGCCCCCCTATCTGTACCTCAGTTATTCTATCAGGCCTATTAGTCAATATTAAGTCCAACACGGCCTTCCCTCTCGTTGGTTCCTGTACTAGTTGGGAGAGATAATTATCCTTAATATTTGTCAAGAACCTTTTTCTTTCTGAGATCTACAGGTTTCTGTTTCCCAGTCAATATCCGGGTAGTTGAAATCCCCCATTACAATCACTTCATTATGTTTTGCTACTTTGTCTATTTGTCCTAATAGCAGATTCTCATTCTCCTCTGTTATATTTGGTGGCTTATAGCAGACCCCCAGTAATATTTTATTATTATTTTTAGTTCCCTCTATCTCTACCCACATGGACTCGACCCCCTCTTCTCCCTCTCCTATATCTTCCCTTAGTCTGGGTTTTAGACATGACTTTACATATAAGCAGACTCCTCCGCCTTTCCCCTGTTTCCGGTCCCTTCTAAATAAACTATAATCTAATAAATTTACCGCCCAGTCGTAGCTATCGTCTAGCCAAGTCTCTGTTATACCTACGATGTCATACCTCTCCTCCGATATAAGCGCCTGCAGCTCATCCGCCTTATTGGTCAGGCTTCTTGCGTTGGTCAGCATGCAAGATAAAACTTTGGGGTTATTTAGCATCCTATTCTTCTCTAACGATCTAACTGTACTATCCCCACCCCCCTCTCCACCCTCATTATATTCACTTCTCCCCTTCCCCCTTGCTTGCCTCACATCCCACCTATTTCCTTGGTTCCCCCCCCCGTCTCTAGTTTAAAAACTCCTCCAACCTATTAGCCATCTTCTTCCCCAGCACCGCTGCACCCTCCCCATTGAGGTGCAGCCCGTCCCTACGGTAGAGCCTGTAGCCGACCGCGAAGTCGGCCCAGTTCTCCATGAACCCAAACCCTTCTGCCTTGCACCAACTCTTTAGCCACTTATTCACCTCCCTAACTTCCCGTTGGCGCTCCTGTGTGGCTCGCGGGATTGGTGGTATTTCTGAGAAAACTACCTTGGAGGTCCTTGCCCTAAGCTTCCTACCTAGGTCCCTGAAATCATTTTTAAGGACCCTCCATCTACCACTCACTTTGTCATTGGTGCCGATGTGGACCATGACCGCTGGGTCTTCGCCAGCCCCACCCAGTAACCTGTCAACCCGATCCGCGATGTGCCGGACTCGAGCGCCAGGGAGGCAGCACACCGTTCGGCGATCCCGGTCTTTGTGACAGATTGCCCTGTCTGTCCCCCTAATAATAGAGTCACCCACTACCAGAACCTGTCTTGCCTGCCCTACACTTCCCCCCTCCCCCTCATTACTGGAGCATACACTCCCCCGGCGGTCAGAGGATCTGTCGTGCTCCAATAATGCCGGTTCTGAACCAGCCTTCCTATACTTCTTCCCTCTATCCCTCCTAACTGTTATCCAGCTCCCTGCCTGTTCAGCCTGCACTTCCCCTCTATGCTCCACCCCCAGTATTGACCCATTGAGTGTCTGCTCGGTGAGCAGCAAACTCCGTTCCATGTTGTCGATGCTCCTCAGTACCGCTATCTGAGCACTTAGATCCAGAATTTGGGCTTCCAAGTGCACGATATGCTCACATCTCTCGGAGCAGTATGGATCCTCGAGCGGTTGCTCACGGAATGCATACATTGCGCAAGATGTACACTGCACGGCTCCGGCCAAAATGGACGTCATTCTAAATATGGGGATACAGTCAGTATATATATACAAGTACAAAACACAATTATTTATATATAGGTGTATGGACGGGGATCAATTAGAGATGTGCAAGTGTATCAATTAGATATCGGCGGGGGATCAGTTAAGTATCAAGTATGGACGGGGGAATCAGATAAGTAGGTCAGCTGGATTAATTAAGCAAAAAGTAAAATAAAGAAAGAATGAAATACAGTCAGCAATTCAGTCCTAAGTCCTCCCTTCCAAACTCCCTGAATCCAAAGTCACTGAAAAACAAGTCACACACTTACTTTCGTTCGCACTTACGCTCCGGACACACGCAGCTCGTTCACACTCGCAAACTAAGAGATTTAAAGAGTTTTTTTTTTTTTTTTTTTTCTTCCTTTTCCAGCAATGTACCCTTCACCTCAATGCACTTCCAAAGGACTTGATGTCCAACCACCTGTGGTGTCTGGTGAGGATCACCAGTGCTGCAACAGTCCTCTGAGGCAGATGATAGGGCAGCTTGTGATGGGACGGCTCCCCACAGGTGGAGCAGGCCTCAGGGCAGTGTAGTAGAAGAGAGTAGGTCGCGCTGGGCGTTATAGTGCAGGGGGAACGATAGTGCCGATGAAGAATGGACAGAGGCAGTGCAGTGCAGTCATCCAAGATTTTACTCACAGTTCTTTAGACACTTCACAGGTGCACTATACAGGTAAAGGCCTCCCGCGTCGCGCTGCGTTCACCTGGCAGAGGTTCAATCCTTCCTCAGGCAACTTGGGAACACCTGGCTGAACCCCACTTTCTCGTGTTCCTACTTTGACTGTCTTTACTCTGGTCCTTCTCCCTCCTGCTCTGCGCTGCCCACTCTCAATCCCGCTCGGGTGCTCTGAAGTCCTTCCTGTACATCGGATCCGGGACCTACTTGACCCTCCTGGGGATTAGAATGCCGCAGCGATCCCTCTGTCTTCTGACTGATGCCGGGTGATGGGTGCCATCCTGCATGCGCCGTACCCCTTGGGATCCTGTCTGTAGAACGGAGCCTACTCCCTGCTCCCCTCCGGGCCTTCTGACCTGGCCCTACTTGTAGAGCAGATCTCCTAATGAGACTCTGCTCCCGGACTGTTCTTCTGAACTGTCCCGAGCTGTTTTTCTGAACAGCTCCCTGACTCTGAACTGCCACCCTAAGATGGCTTCCCTATTTATACTCCTACCAAAGTGCTTCCTCTAACTACTTCCTCCACCCACACTCACTACTGGTTCCCCCTACCTTTGGGTTCCCCCCCACTCCAGCCAGGGTCAGGGCTCAGCAGCTGCGCTCTGCATGTTGCCCCTCCAGCCGGCCTGGAGCAGTGTAGTATTGGATGCAGGTGTTTTGGGGTTCCGTGCAGCACTCCCATCTTACCTGAGAGAAGGGAGACACCACACCTCTGGGTGAGGTGCAGTACCTCTGTGGCGACTGAACCCTCAGGGGCGCCACAGTTGGATAGCGGATAATGCTTCCAGTCACTTAGCCACCACCACCACCTTCCACACGGTCAAGTCTCAGCAGCCGTGAGTCTGGACCGCATATTCCTCACCCTGATCCTCCTTCCTCCCACCATGCCGAGTACCCAGAGACAATTGATCCCACACTTGGACACTCTGAAGAACTGTTCACTTTTCCATTTATAGATTCGGGCCTCTCGCCTGGTCCACTTGAAGCGGGGCAAGATGAGATCGCGTGTACCGATGCCCAAATATTTGAGCAGCCACGTTCACACGAAGGCGATGGTGGGAAAGTGTCACAAGAGGTGGATGATGATGAGACACAATTCCCAGAAAGTCAGGAGGAGGACCAGGGTGCGGAAGTGGAAGACGAGGTGGTGGATGATATAGTAACTGACCCAACCTGGCAGGAGGACATGCAGAGCGAGGACAGCAGCACACAGGGGGAGGGAGACAGAGCACCCCAACAGGCAGGAAAAAGCAGTGTGGTGGCCGCAGACAGAAGGCAGGCAACCGTTCCCTGTAACACCAACACGAAGGAAGTTGCCAGTACAACTGTTAGGTCTTCCCGAGTCTGGTTGTTTTTTAAAGACTCTGCCAATAACCCCAAAAAGGCCATTTGCACCACCTGCCAGGCCATCATTCGCAGGGGTGGCAAAACGACCAGCCTGACCACCACCAGCATGATCAGGCACATGGCAGCAAAGCACCCGACTTTGTGGGCCGAACCCCAGGGTCCAGGAACAGTGTCTGCGGGTGGCACTATTGCTTCTTCCGATGTTGTGGATGCAAGCCAATCCCCTGTCCATGGTGCGAAGATGCCTCCTGCCCTGCACCTGTCGTTGCACACTCTCAAGTAGCAGCATCAGGAAGCACGTCCATGTCCTTGTCCCAGCGCAGCGTTCAGTTGTCCATACCCCAGGCCTTGGAATGCAAGCGCAAATATGCAGCCAACGCCCCACAGGCCACACTACTAAATTCTCACATTTCACGACTGCTTGCACTCAAAATGTTGCCTTTTAGGCTCGTGGAGACGGAAGCATTCCGCAAGCTGATGGTGGCGGCCTTCCCTCGATACTCGGTCCCCAGCTGCCACTATTTTTCCCAGTGTGTCGTCCCCGCATTACACAAGCACGTGTCCCAAAACATTAGCCATGCTCTCAACAACGCAGTTACCGGTAAAGTCCACCTAACCACGGACACGTGGACAAGTGCTTGTCGGCAGGAACGGTACATCTCGCCGACGGCACACTGGGTTAACATAGTGGAAGCCGGGACCCAGTCGGACCTTGGGACGGAACACGTCCTCCCAACTCCAAGGATTAAAGGCCCTAGGTCAATCAGGGTTGCCCCCACGGTCTACAGCTCCTGCACCTCATCCTCCTCCTCATCTTCAGCCTCCATCTCCGAAATGACCACATCAGTCACAAGCTGGAAACACTACAGCACTGCCTCGGCCAAGCGGCAACAGGCTGTGCTGAAGCTAATATGCTTAGGTGAAAAACCGCACAATGGTGAAGAGTTTTGGACAGCTCTGAAAGAGCAGGCAGATCTGTGGCTCACACCGCTGAACCTACAGCCAGTGATGGTCATATGTGACAATGGCTGGAACCTGGTGGCGTCTCTGAGGCGAGGCGAGCTCACACATGTACCATGCCTGGCCCATGTGCTTAACCTCGTGGTTCAGCGGTTTCTAAAATCCTACCCAGAGCTGCTGGATCTGCTTGTTAAAGTACGCCGCCTGTGTGCCCATTTTAGAAAGTTAGCTACAGCTTCCGCCGCCCCTGCAGTGTTTCAGCAGCGTTTGCAGCTTCCGGCTCACAGACTGGTGTGTGATGTCCCTACGCGTTGGAACTCTACACTGCAGATGTTGGGAAGGATTTCTGAACAAAAGAGGGCAGTTGATGAGTACCAGCATCAACAAGGCCGTCGGTATTTAGTTCAGACTCCACACATAAGACCTCAGGAGTGGACATGGATGTCAGACATATGTACCATCCTCCAAAATTTTGAGGACTCCACCAAGATGGTGAGCGGTGATGACGCCATAATTAGCATCACCATCCTGCTTCTCTGTCTTTTGAAACGCTCTCTGCTCACAAAGAGGATGCTTTGCAGGCGGAGCACGATGAGATGGAGCAAGGAACCACACAGGGTGATTACACACAGCCAAGCCTCATCTCATCCCAACGTGGATTGAGTGCCAATGACGAAGAGGAGGAGGAGGAGGAAGGACAGGAGCTAGTTTCATGCACTATAGACGGTACTACCTGCACAGCTGTCATACCGTCTGTTCAGCGTGGATGGCCAGAGGACAGAGAGGAGGAGGAGAGCATGGTCAGTCATCCTCTTGGTAAGGACACGGAAGTCTTGCCTGTTAGTAGTCTGGCACGCATGGCTGAGTTTATGTTACGCTGCCTTTCCCATGACCCTCGCGTTCTCAAAATTTTGGTGACAATCATGACTGGTTAGTGACACTTCTAGACCCACACTACAAGGAGAACTTTATATCTCTTATTCCTGAGGCGGACAGGTCTACAAAAATGGGGCAGTACCAGAAGGCCCTTGTTGCGGAACTATTAAAAAAATTCCCATCTGAAAACACTGGCGGCAGAGGGCACACTTCGTTGGACAACCAAGGAGTACAGGCGAGAGAGACACAACTTCAATCCAGCAGAGGCAGGGGAACACTGTCAAAGTTCTGGGAGAGTTTTCTAAGACCCTCACATTGCACAGGCCCTGAGGCGCGGGGTACTCTCACAAGGAGTGCAAAGTTTGGGAAGATGCTGAGGGAGTACCTTGCCGATCATACCAACGTCCTCCGTGATTCCTCTGTGCCTTATAATTTTTGAGTATCCAAGCTGGATACGTGGAATGAACTGGCTCTCTATGTCTTGGAGGTCCTGGCCGGCCCTGCCGCCAGCGTTTTATCAGAGCAGATTTTTAGTGCCGCTAGTGGAATTATAACTGATAAGCGTATCCGCCTGTCAACTGAAAATGCTGACAGGCTGACTCTTATAAAAATGAACAAGGGCTGGATTGGGCTAGACTTCTCAACACCAACGAATGATAGCCGCGTAACAGAAACTCAAATCCAGTGTCTTTTCTTGGGAGCTGTATTCCCATGCACCTTTTCACACCCACACATGGGTGTACGCTTCCTGATTTTGTCTATTTGCTCTTGTCCTCCTCCTTCTCCTCATCCTCCACCACCATATCACCGGGGTGACCGTGGTCCGTGATGCAAAACCCACATAATTTTTTTAAAGGGTGTTTATGATGCCCCTGAAATTTTTTTTTTATACAGTATGTTCATGTATACCCCCCAGGGGTAAATGTTTGTCAGCCCATAAACTTAGTGCATGGACATTACAAGTATAGGAGGCCCGCTCCTTTCTAATGGGAACATTTTTTTATGAGGCCCTCCTCCACGTCTCTTCCAAGGAGCATTGAAGTGCGTCCAAATTTTTGGCAGCCTTTGCATTCACTGCATAGGCCAACACTATGGGAGATTCCTTTCTAATGGGAATTTGTCGTTACTGTGGCCCTGCTGTGTGTGTCTTTAAATTCTTAGTGGGGTTTTTCCTAAAATTGGTCAGCCGTTGGACTCACTGCATACCCTATAACTGTATATCAGACCCTCTCCTTTCTAATGGGAACATGTCGTACCTTTTTACTGTGGCCCTGCTCTATGTGTCTTTAAATTCTTAGTGGGGTTTTTCCCAAATTTTGGCAGCCCTTGCAGTCACACCATGGGCATTACCACTATAGGAGACCCGCTCCTTTATAATGGGAACATTTTTTTTACTGAGATACTCCTCTATGTCTCTTCAAAGGGGTATTGGGTTGCGTCCAAATTTTTGGCAGCTCTTGCAGTCACTGGATACGCAATAACAGTAAAGGACACCCACTTGTTAATAATGGGAACAACAAAGCATAGCTAGCTGATGGCTCAGTAACAATAGCTATGGCCGACTGCTGGCCTTTTAAGAATAGTAAGGGCTGTCTGATGTCCCTGTAAAAATAGGCTTTAGGACTTTCAGAGTCCCTCCATCATAAATAAAAAAGGATGAGTCTGATGGTGTGTCACACACCACATTGCCAGATAAGGTTGTAAAATGTTAAAATGACATTTCCCGGTGAATGCATTTGTCTTAAAAAATAATGTAACAAAAACAAAACAATAGGAACTTTCTTTAGTATTAAAAACAGAGTCACCAATTTAACCTCAATGTAATCACATTGTTCAGCTCATGCACCTCCTCCTCCATCTCCGAAATTATCACATCAGTCACAAGCTGACAGCACTGCAGCACTGCCTTGGCCAAGCGGCAACAGGCTGTACTGAAGATAACATGCTTAATGCTTAATTGACAAACCGCCCAGCGCTGCAGAGTTGTTGAAAGCTGTAACACAGCAGCCTGATCTGTGGCTCTCACCGCTGAACATACAGCCAGGCATGGTCGTGTATGACAATGGGCGGAACCTGGTGACGGAGAAATGACAGCCGGGGTAGATACGGTTTCCCTCTATGCCAGTCCTTTCACCGAGCTAAAGAATATGGCTGTGGTGAAATACAACTCCCACTGAGAAGCTGTTTCAGATTGAAAAACATTGTGCCCACCAGAGGATTTGATTCTGAGGGCTAACCTTTCTCACCCGCTCAAGATCCCCATAGCAGCTGCAAAGTTAGCGCTTCATGAACTCTCCTGAGGTAGAAGCCAAGGCACACCAGAGGATTCTCTGGTGGGACTGTCCAACCCTGCTGAGAAGCAGTCAAGGCTAAGAAAAGTGTGTGGGAAGGTTCCTGGACACTCTATGGCTGCTTTTTTACTGAGGAGGAAACACATGCAAACACAGGGGGAACATACAAAGTCCTTGCAGATGTTGTCCTTGCTGGGATTTGAACCCAGGATCCCAGCGCTGCAAGGCTTCAGTGCTAACCACTGATCCAATGTGCTGCCGTTCACCCTCTAATATCTAACAGTCTGGAGAAACTTGCACCTACTGCCACTCTATCTTCAGCTCCTTTGTGAGAAAATGTATTTGGGCAGCCACTCAGTCTACCAAATAAAATTCCTGAGAAGGAAATTGGGGATGGCTTCGCTACTGTTACTGGGGACAGTGCTAATACCATGGCGTTGTACCATAGTTTGCTGGAAATATTCCAGGCTGGTAGGAGGCAAGCAAATTCCCACAGAAAAGTACCAGCAGTAATGTTCAGGTCACATTTCAAGTGCAAGCAGCTTTAGAGGTCTTCGGGGAGAAATGACACGCAGGGTAGATACGGTTTCCCTCTATGCCAGGCCTTTCACCGAGCTCAATACAACTGTCAGCCAAAAAAGTTGTGGACTGGCTCCGTACCGTCCCTGGCCACAGTCACCTGTCCACGTGTTTGTGGTTAGGCGGTCCTTCCCAGTAAGTGCAGAAACCGGAGGGCAGAAGACTGCAGGTCTCCTGGCCCCATCAGATGCCCGGAGGCTCCGCAGCACATAGGGCCCAGCACCGCCATGTGGGAGCGACACTCCAGGAAGGCCCGAGCTGCCTGCCATACTGGTGAGCACAAAGACGTTTTACTCAGGGACAAGGGCCACAGCAAAGCGTTAAGCAGCAGGGCCAAAGAGATTAGCGCAAAGGGAAGGCCTCTAACTTCACCTGGCGAGGTGGATTCCCAACTTGCTTCCAGGCCGCCCGGACCTCTACTACCAGCTAGTACCTGTGCCCCGGTCTGCCTAACCACTGCAAGTAAAGTTAAGAGGAAACCGCCATTAAGTTGTGGACTGATTATTAACTGCGCCATCCCCTGCACCACCCTGCACAACCCTACACACTTACTTCATCTATAACATCCCTGCAATGCCCTGGAGTTAAGCTCTTCCTGTGGAGAGCTAAACCAACTCTGCTGCACTAACATCAGCTCCAGAGGACCTGCTCTGCAGTGGCGGCTCCCTTTTGCCACATACCACAGGTGGCGTCACGAACATTTCATAAAAACTATAATCCCCTTTCCCAAATTCCCCTTTTATTGACAGCTCTGGGTCACGGACCGGGTCACCGCCACTGTGACATCTCTCCTAGCAACGACCGGCCTGGCTACCGAGTACCCCACGGCCCAGGGGGCGCGTCAGCTCCATACCGTCCCTGGCCACATTCACCTGTCCACGTGTTTGTGGTTAGGCGGTCCTTCCCAGTAAGTGCACTGGGGAGGGCACGGGTAATGTTGTGGGACCCGTGCTTGTGTAAGGCGGAGGCGATATCGGGAAATATAGTGGCGGCTGGGGACCGAGTATGGACACCCGGCCGCCGCTGGCATGAGGTTGTGAAAAGCTTCCACCTTCACGAGCTTAAAAGGCCATATTTCAAGTGCAAAGAGCTGCCCAGAAATCTGGCAATTTAGTGTTGCGGCCTGTGGGTGGGTGGCTGGCTGCATACTTGCACTTGCATTCCAAGTAACAGAAAACTAAGCAGATGGTGGTCTCTATCATCATCATGGCCTCACCTCGGCACTATGAACTCTCCTGAAGGAGAAGCCAGTGCCCGCTGGAGGAATCTCCGGTTCTCTGGTGGGCCCGTCCAACCCTGCCGAAAAGCAGCCCTGGCTAAGAAAAGTGTGGGGGAAGTTCCCCGACACTCTATGGCTGCTTTTTTAATGTGGATCGGCCATGCTTATGCATGTTATTTATCAAAACGCATTACAGATCAGGCCATTTTCCAACTCTGTATTCAAGAAATTAAATGCGCAAAGAAAAATGTGTGTGTGTGTGTGTCAAAGCACCACCGACAAGTGCGAGTTGATGTTGGACGGGCTGCCATTGCTTCTGCAACAAGCTCAATTACAGGACTTCCTGTGAGAAATGACACACAGGGTAGATACGGTTTCCCTCTATGCCATTCCTTTCACTGAGCTAAATACAACTCTTAGCAAAAAAAGTTGTGGACTGGCTCCGTACCATCCCTGGCCGCAGTCACCTGTCCACGTGTTTGTGGTTAGGCGGTCCTTCCCAGTAAGTGCACTGGGCAGGGCACGGGTAATGTTGTGGGACCCGTGCTTGTGGAAGGCGGAGGCGATACCGGGAAATATATTGGCAGCTGGGGACCGAGTATGGACACTCGGCCGCCGCCGACAAGAGAATGTGAAAAGCTTCCACCTCCACGAGCCTAAAAGGCCACATTTCAAGTGCAAGCAGCTGTCAAAAATTTGGCAGTATAGTATTGCAGCCTGTGGTTGGGTGGGTGGCTGTCTGCATACTTGGCTTGCATTCCAAGGAATGGGGTAGGGACAACTGAACGCTGCACTGGGACAAGGACGTGGACGGTGATTGTTGAAAGTATGCAACGACAGGTGCATGGCGGGAGGCATCTTCGCATGTGCTAAGGATCAATTATGATGGGCACACTTTTAGGCAGTGATCTGGGAGCCAGAGATGGTTCCAGAGGTCTTTCCTATGCTGTTCCCATGTCTGTTCAGCACTGTATGCATGTGTCTGATGATGTGTCACACACCACATGGCCAGATAAGGTTGTAAAATGTTAAAATGACATTTCCTGGTGAATGCATTTGTCTTGGTTGAAAGCAATTCAAAAGTGCAAAAACGCATCAAAAACGCTACGTGTGAACATAGCCCAAGGTGTGGAGGAGTATTTTTGTTTTTGGTTATTTATTTTGCCTTATATACAAGTCAATCCCCTTGGAAGGATGTTCCTTAACATATTTCCCAGGAAAATCCATTTTGGTTTAGTTTTTGTATGTTTTATTGTGAGTCCGTAAAAGTGGTGTAATACTCTGACCACGTTGCTGACAGTCGTGATCTGGGAGTCAGAGATGCTTCCAGGGGTCTTCCCCATGCTGTTCCCATGTCATTTGAGCACGTTCCCATCGATTTGGGCAATTTTTAGGCCCTCTGCAGACCGCCAAGGGGAGCCGCCTGAAAAATGCTCGAGTTTCCCATAGACTTACATTGGGCTCGTTGCGTGGGTCGAGCACCCGAGTATTCCAATTTGCTCGACCCGTGCAATGAGTACCTGAGCATTCTAGTGCTTGCTCATCACTAGTCCCCGGCCAATGGACCACTCCTATTTAAAGCACCTCCTCCAAAATGGAGGTGCCTGTGCAAGGTTGTTGTTTGTGTGCTAACACTCTCTTCAGCCCTCAGGTTTCAGTGCCTGCAAGTCTGTCTGTCAGCCGTGCCCGCCAGCCTGTCTTTCAGCCGTGCCCGCCTGCCTGTCTAACAGATGTGCCCGCCAGCCTGTCTATTAGCCGTACCCACCAGCCTGTCTACCTGCCGTGTCCGCCGGCTTGCCTGCCCGGATCACCTGTCAGGTTATCTGCTGTGCCCGCCTGCTTGTCTACCTGGATCACCTGTCTGGCTACCTGCCGTACCCGCCTGTTTGTCTACCTGGATCACCTGTCTGGCTACCTGCCGTGCTGTTCCGCTGTACCTGGTAGCCTCAGCCACCTGACCCGTGGGAGTCGCCTGCTCTCACACAAGGTCAGTCCCAGAATGGCACCTGGTTCATCTGCCCCGTCCCTCCTTGGCTCAAGGAGTCGACTAAGCCGCCCTATGGCCAGGGTTGGTCCGAGTTGGCAGTTAGTTACGCCCCTCTGGTCCCTCCTTGCATCTCAGCACAGAGGTTCCACCACCCGGACCCCTAACAGATTTAATGTGTTTTCACATCATGTTAGCACCTTTTAGGCTATGTGACCACGATGCAGAAATGAAGCAGAAAATTTCTGCAGCATTTCTGCATCTCCCTGGCCGAAAAAACGCATGCAGATTGTGCATGCGTTTTTCCTGCAGAATACATGCGGAATACATGCGGATTCACATGCGTACCTACATGCGTTAACGCACGTGTTTCCACATGCGGACTGACAAGCACTTTCCAAGCGATAGCATCACTTGGAAAGTGCTTGACAACTAGGTCACACTATATAAATCCATGCAAAAGGCATGGATTTATATAGTGTGACCGTAAAAATAAAAAAATAAAGCTATACTTACCTCCGATGCCCCGCCGCGTGTGCTGTCACGCTTGTCCTGGCTTCTTCCGGGTTGCCGGCATCTCGCGAGACAGCCTGCGGTCACATGACCGCGACGTCATCTCAGGTCCTGGAAGGAGAAGGGCTGCAGGGGCCGCCGGACAGGTGAATATAACTTTATTTATTCTTTTTTTTACAGGTACAATGGTACCCAGGTCTGGATGAGAGTCTTCTCTCCTCCAGAACTGGGTACCATCCGCACATAGAGACGCATAAAATCTGCTTGTACAAATGTACAGACACTGATTCTATGCGTCTCAATGCAAGTCAATGGCGGCGCTTCCGCAAAATTAATGAACATGCTGCGGATTTATTTGCGCTGCAGAAACGCTGAGGAAAAATCCGCAGCATCTGCATTGACATTGCGGAATGCCATTGGGGACCATGGGGTGCGGATTACCATGCGTTTTTGATGCGCTTCCGCTGCGGAAATTCCGCAGCATAAACGCATGAAAAACACATCGTGTGCACGCAGCCTTAAGGTTCCTCCGGAATTCTGGAAAACCTCATTATCATAGAAACTTGATTTATACAATAGATCCCTTTAAAGCAATTATAATATTTTAGAGTAGACGAATCGGCATCTTTGAAATGTGATTCTGGAAAAGGATGTTATCAATACCATAGATGGCAAGAAGAACAAATACATACATTTTGGAACAAATAAACCCAGAGATGTCACTCGAAGCAAGGATCACCAAGCTACGACTTGACTATTTTGGACATGTAGGTTGGCGGACAGATGACAAAGGGGTTAAGTGTGATATGATATGTTAAGTTTACTGATTTGTGTGATAAAAGAATGTTGTGTTTTATCCCTATGGCCGGTGTTGTATATTCAGTTTTCCTCTAGGCTTTGCCTTAAGGCAATCCGTAGGAATGTGGGAGGTCTGTCCACTAGGGGAACCATACAGTAGAGAGGGATGCAGTTTTGCATTACACTAGGTTATAGATGGTTAATATCTGGGATCAACCAAAGTTTGGGAGGGGTTAGAGGAGTTTTCCAGAAAACAATTTTCGGGGTTAGGCAGTTAGTCTAGGACTGAGGTGAAGACAGGTTTAAATTCTGTAGGAGAGTGGAGTGGAGAAGAAGACATTTCAGGCATAGCAGGTTCTATGAAAGTGAAGCCAGCAGAGCTGAAAGTGTTCCACCAAGTTTTCCTAATAAGAATGAAGACACCTCTAAAGCTTCATCTAGAAGCCGGGACAGTCTTGGGTCTAAGGTCTGGAAGAGATTCTGAGAAGCAGACCTCTGTCTCCCTGATGAGGAAGATGTCGGCCGGGTCTCAGGGGGAGAGAAAGATGGTGGGTTTCAGGACAGGACAGGGACTGTTAGAAGACAGGACCAAAGGAACATCACCACAAAAGGACTCTGTCTTAATCGGTATGCTGCATCCGTGTGTAAATGAATTGCACAGTAAAGCCGAACCTGTTAACCTGGACCCAAGGTCTCGTGGCTTCTTCGTAGCCGGATCCGGTCCTATGGACAAAGTAACAGTGAATAAAGAACTCCACCACACAGTACACTCCACTCAAATTCCTGTTTAGAAGAGGGGTTTCAGGGCAAAGAGAACTCAGTTCCGGCCCACAACAAACCAGCAATAGCCCTCCCCTTCTAGTGGTGCTGCGAGCAAGCACTTTCTTAGAACCTGCTATGCCTGAAATATCTAGCCTTCTTCTCCACTCTCCTACAGAATTTGAACCTGTCTTCACCTCAGTCCTAGACTAACTGCCTAACCCCCAAAATTGTTTTCTGTAAAACTCCTCTAACACCTCCCAACCTATGGGCTGATCCCAGCTATTAACTAGCTATAACCTAGTGTAATGAAAAACTGTATCCCTATCTACTGTATGGTTCCCCTAGGAACCTCCCGCATTCCCAAGGACAGCCTTATGGCAAAGCATAGAGGAGAACCGAACATACAACCAGGGCTGTGGAGTCGGTAAGCCAAACGTCCAACTCAGACTCCGACTCCTCAATTTCCATGACTCCGACTCCTGACTCCAACTCCCTCATTCATGACTCATGTTTAAGTGATACATTTTTTTTTTAAATCAAATGTTTTTTCATAAATTTTAATAAAAATTTTCACAAAGGTAAAAATAAAAAAAAACAACAACCAGACAAACATTGGAGAAACACAGTTCTCCACCCACCAACCTTAAAATGCATTAAAAATGAGTTATTTATTAGCGATGAGCGAGCATGTTCGCTACCGCTCGGTGCGCGCCCGAGCATCTTACTGCTCGAGATGCTCGGCGCTCGCTGTGTTTTTCCGGGGTTGCTCGGCGGGAGCTCGGGTCTCCTCCCTGCATCTTTGGAGCTCTTTACAGAGCCAATGAACATGCAGGGATTGCCTGCCACTCACTGTAATGACGTAGCCATGTTGGTTGTGGCATTACAGTGATTGGCTGGCCGCACAGCGTCATCAGGTCTATATCAGACCTGGCGCCACCATGCTCGTCGCAGTCACTCCGGAATCAGGCAGTGTAGGGAGAGCTGCTGCTGAGTTAGTGAGAGATTTGCTTGTTTCTTAGTTAGTGTAGGTGTACCAAACTATATTAGAGACACATATCCATCTCAACAAAGAGTCCTTCTGAGGACTAATCCATCTGCAGAGATATCAGACAGGCAGTGTATATAGGCAGACAGGGTATATAGCAGACTGCAGTGCACATAGGACAAGAGGCTCCATTCCAGTTCTGTCTGCTGCTGCTGTTAGATATTATAGAAATATGACGCGCCCCCTGGGGCCGTGGGGTACTCGGTTGCCGGGCCGGTCGGTGCTGGGGATGTCACGGTGGCAGTGACCCGGTCAGTGGCCCCGGGCGGTCAAATAAGTAAAGGAAAAGTAAAAGAGGAATAACATTTTTTAGAGATAATGTTCGTGACACCACCTGTGGTATGCGGCTATATGGGGCCGCAGCTGTGGTGCAGATCCACTTGAGCTGATGGTGACGCAGCAGAGTTGGTTCAGCTCTCCACAGGCAGAGCTATGCTCCAGGGCAGTATATGAAGAATTGTGGAGGTAGATGTTGTTGGTGCGGTGTAATGCAGGTGATGGCGCAGCAATTATTCAAGGACACAGTGGGGTGCAATCTTCAGGTTTTACTCACAGTTGTTAAGTTCCTCAGGTTACAGTCACCGTTGTGCAACTGCCCACGTTGTCCTGTGTCCTCTGGGGTAGTGATCCAGCAAACTCTCAGGTATCTCAGGAGCACTTGGACGGGACCCCGTTCTATGTACCATTTCAGGTTGTCTCACTGCGCTGGCTCTCACCCTCCTTCCCTGCACCTCACAATCAGTGTCCCAAGCCAGTGGCCTCGGGCCTTGTCGGGCGACTTACTCTCAGTCCCCTGGACCGTATGTGGCCACCTTTTCAGTGATGTAATTGTGGATTTCGGCTGCAACACCTTGAAAATGCTGTAGCCTCCAGTTGGCTAGCTGAGCCTGGTTTTCTCCACTAGTTTGGGGCCAGTCCCCTTCTGCAGCCTGATCCCTCCACGTCTATCTGTCTTTTATACCCTTTCTGTCTGTGCTCCACTGATCTTCTTCCTCCACCCACCTCCTCCACCTAATTCCACCCTCCAGCTAGGGACCAGGGACTGTGCTTTCCTTCAGGAGCAATCTCGCCCTTCCGTCCTGTTCTGGAGTGTATTGGATGTGGGTGTGTGGGTCCCAGGTAGTACTCCCTCCTTACCTAAGAGTGGGGTACCACACCTCTGGGTGAGATGCAGTACCTCTGTGGCAACTGGACCCACAGGGGTGCCACAAATAACAAATAGGCCCAGGTCTCAGGGGCCAGGAATATTTTTTGGGGGGATCTTAATCTTAATTATTTGCTTAAAAAGCAATCCAGAGAACACAGTTTTTCTGCGCCATTTGCTTGTTGGCACTGCAGAATACAGCCAGGTCCTTTCCATATTACAGCGCTAAAAATCCAGCTATTTAAAACTGTGGTTTGTCCGTCATACTGCCATTTCTGGCCTCCATTAAAAAAATTTTCAGTGTGTCAGTGAAGCAATTGACACCAGTTTTCTGTTCAAAATAGTTACCTACAGGCCAGGTGTTTAAAACTGTTTTCTCTCACACGGATCACATATACGTTTTCAGAAAATACTGCCATTTCTGACCTCCATTAAAAATTAGTTTCAGTGTGTCAGTGAAGCAATTGACACCAGATTGCTGTTCAAAATAGCTACCTACAGGCCAGGTATCTAAAACCGTGTTTCTCTTTCACACAGATCACATATACGTTTTCAGAAAATACTGCCATTTCTGGCCTCCATTAAATTTTTTTTTCAGTGTGTCAGTGAAGCAATTGACACCAGATTGCTGTTCAAAATAGTTACCTACAGGCCAGGTATTTAAAACTGTGGTTTGTCACACGGATCACATATAAGTTCGCTCCAAATTCAGTCATTTGTTGTGAGCGTGGAAGATATTGTCCTCCATTTAAAATGGGCAAGGCACGTGGCAAGGGACGGGGAACTGGACGTGATGGTGATGATGGTGCATGCAGAGGCCAAGGCCGTGGGCAAGCTGAAATTGTGCCACAACAAACACCCACATCTTCTCGCCTGACCTTCCTGTCCCAATTAATAGGGGACTGCAGAACACCACTATTGAACACAGAGCAGTGTGAAAAGGTTATTGGTTGGATAGCAGATAATGCTTCCAGTCACTTAGCCACCACCACCACCTTGTCTTCCACACGGTCAAGTCTCAGTAGCTGTGAGTCTGGACCGCATATTTCTCACCCTGAACCTCCTTCCTCCCACCATGCCGAGTGCCCAGAGACAATTGATCCCACACTTGGACACGCCGAAGAGCTGTTCACTTATCCATTTAAAGATTCAGGCCTCTCGCCCGGTCCACTTGAAACAGGGAAAGAGGAGATCGCATGTAGCAATGGCCAAATATTTGAGCCGCCACGGTCACTTGAAAGCGACGGTGGGAAAGTGTCACAAGAGGTGGACGATGATGAGACACAATTCCCAGAAAGTCAGGAGGAGGACCAGAGTGCGGAAGTGGAAGACGAGGTGGTGGATGATATTGTAACTGACCCAAACTGGCAGGAGGACATGCAGAGTGAGGAGAGCAGCACACAGGAGGAGGGAGGCAGAGCACCCCAACAGACAGGAAGAAGCAGTGTGGTGGCTGGAGAAAGAAGGCAGGCAACCGTTCCCCGTAACACCAACACGAAAGAAGTTGCCAGTACAACTGTTAGGTCTTCCCGAGTCTGGTTGTTTTTTAAAAACTCTGCCGATATCCCCAAAAAGGCCATTTGCACCACGTGCCAGGCCAGCATCAGCAGGGGTGGCAAAGTGACCAGCCTGACCACCACCAGCATGATCAGGCACATGGCAGCAAAGCTCCCGACTTTGTGGGCCGAACCCCAGGGTCCCAGAACAGTGTCTGCGGGTGGCACCATTGCTTCTTCTGCTGTTGTGCAAGCAAGCCAATCCCCTGTCCATGGTGCATGCGAAGATGCCTCCTGCCCTGCACTAGTCGTTGCACACTCTCAAGTAGCAGCATCAGGAAGCACGTCCACGTCCTTGTCCCAGGGCAGCGTTCAGTTGTCCATACCCCAGTCCTTGGAACACAAGCGCAAATATGCAGCCAACGCCCCACAGGCCACAGTACTAAATTCCCACATTTCACGACTGCTTGCACTCGAAATGTTGCCTTTTAGGCTCGTGGAGACGGAAGCATTCTGCAACCTGATGGCGGCAGCCGTCCCTTGGTACTCTGTCCCCAGCCGCCACTATTTCTCCGGGTGTGCCATCCCCGCATTACACCAGCAAGTGTCCCAAAACATTAGCCGCACCCTCAACAACGCAGTTACCGGGAAAGTCCACCTAACCATGGACACGTGGACAAGTGCTTGTGGGCAGGGATGGTACATCTCGCTGACGGTACACTAGGTTAACATAGTGGAAGCCGGGACCCAGTCGGACCTTGAGACAAAACACGTCCTCCCGACGCCAAGGATTGCGGGCCCTTGGTCAATCAGGGTTGCCCCCACAGTCTACAGCTCCTGCACCTCATCCTTCTCAGCCTCCTCCTCCTCTTCAGCCTCCATCTCCGAACTGACCACATCAGTCACAAGCTGGAAGCACTGCAGCACTGCCTCGGCCAAGCGGCAACAGGCTGTGCTGAAGCTAATATGCTTAAGTGACAAACCGCACAATGCTGAATCATTGTGGACAGCTCTGAAAAAGCAGGCAGATCTGTGGCTCACACCGCTGAACCTACAGCCAGGCATGGTCATGTGTGACAATGGCCGGAACCTGGTGGCGGCTCTGAGGCGAGGCGAGCTCACACATGTACCATGCCTGGCCCATGTGCTTAACCTCGTGGTTCAGTGGTTTCTCAATTTCTACCCAGAGCTGCAGGATCTGCTTGTTAAAGTACGCCTCCTGTGTGCCCATTTTAGAAAATCACCTACAGCTTCCGCCGCCCTTGCCGTGTTTCAGCAGCGTTTGCAGCTTCTGGCTCACAGACTGGTGTGTGATGTCCCCACGCGTTGGAACTCTACACTGCAAATGTTGGGAAGGATTTGTGAGCAGAAGAGTTGTTGAGTACCAGCATCAACAAGGCCGTCGGTATTCAGTTCAGACTCCACACGTAAGACCTCAGGAGTGGACATGGATGTCAGACATAGGTACCGTCCTCCAAAACTTTGAGGACTCCACCTAGCTGGTGAGCAGCGATGACGCCATAATTAGTGTCACCATCCCGCTTCTCTGTCTTCTGAAACGCTCTCTGCTCACAATCAAAGAGGATGCATTGCAGGCAGAGCACGATGAGATGGAGCAAGGAACCATACAGGGTGATTACACACAGCCCAGCCTCATCTCATCCCAACATGGATTGGGTGACAATGAGGAAGAAGAGGAGGAGGAAGGACAGGAGCTAGTTTCATGCGCTATAGACGGTACTACCTGCACAACTGTCATACCGTCTGTTCAGTGTGGATGGCCAGAGGACAGAGAGGAGGATAAGGAGGAGGAGAGCATGGTCAGTCATACCCTTGGTGAGAACACGTCTTGCCTGTTAGCAGTCTGGCACGCATGTCTGAGTTTATGTTACGCTGCCTTTCCCATGACCCTCGCGTTCTCAAAATTTTGGGTGACAGTCATTACTGGTTGGTGACACTTCTAGAACCACGCTACAAGGAGAACTTTATATCTCTTATTCCTGAGGTGGACAGGTCTACAAAAATGGGGCAGTACCAGAAGGCCCTTGTTGCGGAACTATTAAAAAAATTCCCATTTGAAAATGCTGGCGGCAGAGGTCACAGTTCATTGGACAACCAAGGAATACAGGCGAGAGAGACACAAATGCAATCTAGCAGAGGCAGAGGAACACTGTCAAAGTTCTGGGACAGTTTTTTCAGACCCTCCCATTGCACAGGCCCTGAGGTGCGGGGTACTCTCACAAGGTGTGCAAAGTTTGGGAAGATGCTGAGAGAGTACCTTGCCGACTGTACCAACGTCCTCCGTGATTCCTCTGTGCCTTATAATTATTGGGTATCCAAGCTGGATATGTGGAATGAACTGGCTCACTACGCCTTGGAGGTCCTGGTCTGCCCTGCCGCTAGCATTTTATCAGAGCGGGTTTTTAGTGCCGCTGGTGGAATTATAACTGATAAGCGCATCCGCCTGTCAACTGAAAATGCTGACAGGCTGACTCTTATAAAAATGAATAAGGGCTGGATTGGGCCAGACTTCTCAACACCACCGAATGATAGCAGCGTAACATAAACTCAAATCCAATGTCTTTTTTTGGGAGGTGTATTCCCATGTGCCTCTTTACACCCACACATGGGTATACGCTTCCTGATTTTGGATATTTGCTCTTGTCCTCCTCCTTCTCCTTCTCCTCATCCTCCACCACCATATCACCAGGGTGACCGTGGTCCGTGATGCAACACCCACATAATTTTTTTAAAGGGTGTTTATGATGCCCGTAAAAAAAAATAGAAAAATTATACAGTATGTTCATGTATACCCCCCAGGGGAAATTGTTTGTCAGCCCATACACTTAGTGCATGGGCATTACAGGTATAGGAGATCCGCTCCTTTCTAATGGGAACATTTTTTTATGAGGCCCTCTAAGTCTCTTCCAAGGGGCATTGGAGTACCTCCCAATTTTTGGCAGCCCTTGCATTCACTGCCTAGGCCAATACTATGGGAGACCCTCTCCTTTCTAATGGGAATTTGTTGTTACTGTGGCCCTGCTCTATGTGTCTTTAAATTCTTAGTGGGGTTTTCCTAAATTTGGTCAGCCGTTGAACGCACTGCGTACCCTATAACTATATAGCAGACTCTCTCCTTTCTAATGGAAATTTGTCTTTATTCTGGCCCTGATCTATGTGTCTTTAAATTCTTAGTGGGGTTTTTCCTAAATTTGGTCAGCCGTTGGACTCACTGCATACCCTAAAACTGTATAGCAGACTCTCTCCTTTCTAATGGGAATTTGTCGTTACTGTGGCCCTGCTCTATGTGTCTTTAAATTCTTAATGGGGTTTTTCCTAAATTTGGTCATCTGTTGGACTCACTGCATACCCTATAACTTCATAGCAGACCCTCTCATTTCTAATGGGAACATGTCGTACTTTTTACTGTGACCCTGCTCTATGTGTCTTTAAATTCTTAGTGGGGTTTTTCCTAAATTTGGTTAGCCGTTGGACTCACTGCATACCCTATAACTGTATAGCAGACCCTCTCCTTTCTAATGGGAACATGTCGTACTTGTTATTGTGACCCTGCTCTATGTGTCTTTAAATTCTTAGTGGGGTTTTTGCCAAATTTTGGCAGCCCTTGCTGTCACAGCATGGGCATTACCACTATAGGAGACCCGCTCCTTTATAATGGGAACATTTTTTTTACTGAGACCCTCCTCTATGTCTCTTCAAAGGGGTATAGGGTTGTGTCCGAATTTTTGGCTGCCCTTGCAGCCACTGCATACGCAATAACAGTATCGGAGACCCACTTGTTAATAATGGGAACAACAAAGCATTACCGGCTGATGGCTCTCTAACAATAGCGAGGGCCAGATTCTGGCCTTTTAAGAATAGTAAGGGCCTCCTGATGGCCCTATAAAAATAGGCTTTATGACTTTCAGAGTCCCTGCATCATAAATGAAACAGGATGTGTCTAATGATGTGTCAAACACCACATTGCCAGATAAGGTTGTAAAATGTTAAAATTACATTTCCCGGTGAATGCATTTGTCTTAAAAAATAATGTAAAAAAAAAAATACAATAGGATCTTTCTTTAGTATAAAAAACAGCGTCTCCAATGTAACCTCAATGTAATCACATTGCACCTCCTCCTCCATCTCTGAAATGACCACATCGGTCACAAGCTGACAGCACTGCCGCACTGCCTTGCCCAAGCGGCAACATGCTTAATGCTTAGGTGACAAACTGCCCAGCGCTGCAGAGTTGTTGAAAGCTGTAACACAGCAGCCTGATCTGTGGCTCTCATCGCTGAACATACAGCCAGACATGGTCGTGTGGGACAATGGGCGGAACCTGGTGATGGAGAAATGACAACCGGAGAAGATACGGTTTCCCTCTATGCCAGTCCTTTCACCGAGCTAAAGAATATGGCTGTGGTGAAATACAACTCCCACTGAGAAGCTGTTTCAGATTGAAAAACATTGTGCCCACCAGAGTATTTGATTCTAAGGGCTCACCTTTCTTCCCCGCTCAAGAGCCCCATAGCAGCTGCAAAGTTAGCGCTATCATGAACTCTCCTGAGGTAGAAGCCAGGGCACACCAGAGGATTCTCTGGTGGGACCGTCCAACCCTGCAGAGAAGCAGTCCTGGCTAAGAAATGTGTGTGGGAAGGTTCCCGGACACTCTATGGCATGTCTTTTTTACTGAGGATGAAACACATGCAAACACGGCAAGAACATACAAAGTCTTTATAGATGTTGTCCCTCCTGGGATTTGAACCCAGGATTCCAGCGCTGCAAGGCTTCAGTGCTAACCACTGATCCAATGTGCTGCCTTTCACCCTCTAATATCTAACAGGCTGGAGAAACTTGCACCTACTGCCACTCTATCTTCAGCTCCTTTGTGAGAAACTAATGTATTTGAGCAGCCACTCAGTCTACCAAATAAAATTCCTGAGAAGGAAATTGGGGATGGCTTCGCTACTGGTACTGGGGGGCAGTGCTAATACCATGGCGTCGTACCATAGTTTACTGGAAATATTCCAGGCTGGTAGGAGGCAAGCAAATTCCCACAGAAAAGTACCAGCAGTAATGTTCAGGGACCCGCGCTTGTAGAAGGCGGAGACAACACCGGGAGAAATAGTGACGGCTGGGGACCGAGTATGGACACGAGGCATGAGGCATGAGGTTGTGAAACGCTTCCGCCTCCACGAGCCTAAAAGGCCACATTTCAAGTGCAATCAGCTGCCCAGAAATCTGACAGTTTAGTATTGCGGCCTGTGGGTGGGTGACTAGCTGCATACTTGCGCTTGCATTCCAAGTAACAGAAAACTAAGCAGATGGTGGTCTCTATCATCATCATGGCCTCACCTCGGCACTATGAACTTTCCTGAAGGAGAAGACAGGGCCCACTGGAGGAGTCTCCGGTTTTCTGGTGGGTCGGTCTGAGTCACCCAGGGGGAATATAGGGGACTCGGTACCCGGGCCTTTTACCTTGTTTAGGAGGTCACGTCAGTCGGCTCCCGGGCCCGTACTCTGGGTCTCTCTTTAAAAAGGGGGTTTTAGTGTACAGTTTGTCTCATGACGCCACCTGTGGTTTCCGGTAATGGTTACCGGCGCTGCTGCAGACCTCCGGGGGGGTGATGGGATGGCAGCTGGGATGTTTCTGCTCCCCACAGGCGTAGCTAGCCCCCGGGGCAGTGTAGGTGAAAATGGTGGTGATGCTGGGGCTTGCAGTGCAGGAGAGATGGCGCAGCAGAAATAACTGACGGAGGCAGTGCAGTGCAGTCATCCGAGTTTTACTCACAGTTCTTGTTCAAGTTTCTCAGGTACACTGTACGGGTGTCAGCCTCCCGCGGCCACTCTGCGTTTGCCAGGCAGGGGTTCAGCACTCCTTCAGGTAGATTAGAAGCACTTAACGGGACCCCCTTTCTTATGTTCCTTTCCTTGACCGACTTCACGCACTGGTGCTCCCTTACTCTACATCCTCCACCCACACCCACTACTGGTTCCCCCTCTCTTTGGTTCCCCCCACTCCATCCAGGGACAGGGCTCAGCAGAGACACAATGCATCTTGCCCTTCCAGCCGGCCTGGAGCAGTGTAGTGTTGAATGTGGGTGTTGAGGTCCCGGGTAGCACTCCCTCCTTACCTGAGAGAAGGAGACTCCACACCTCTGGGTGAGGTGCAGTACCTCTGTGGCGACTGAACCCTCAGGGGCGCCACACGTCCATCCCTGCCGAGAAGCAGCCCTGGCTAAGAAAAGTGTGGGGGAAGGTTCCCGGACACTCTATGGCTGCTTTTTTTAATGTGGATCGGACGTGCTTATGCATGTTATTTCTCAAACCGCATTGCTGATCAGGCCATTGCCCAACTCTGTAGTCATTAAATTAAATGCGCAAAGAAAGATGTTTGTGTTTCAAAGCACCACCGACAAGTGCGAGTTGATGTTGGACGGGCTGCCAATACTTCTGCAACAAGCTGCATTCGAGGACTTCCTGGGAGAAATGACACCCAGAGTAGATGCGGTTTCCCTCTATGCTAGTCCTTTCACCGAGCTAAAGAATATGGCTGTGGTGAAATACAACTCAGCAAAAAAGCTGTGGACTTGCTCCGCACCGTCCCTGGCCACATTCACTTGACCACGTGTTTGTGGTTAGGCGGTCCTTCCCAGTAAGTGCACTGGGGAGGGCATGGGTGATGTTGTGGGACCCGTGCTTGTGGAAAGCGGATACGATACCGAGAGAAATAGTGGCGGCTGGGGATCGAGTATGTGTAGTGCCCCGAGGGTTCGGTCGCAACAGAGGTATTGCATCTCACCCAGAGGTGTGATATCTCACTTCCAGGTAAGGATGGAGTGTGGCTCAGGACCCTAACACCCACATGCACTACACCACATTTCCGGGGGGCAGGGCGACAATGCTCCCAAGAGTGAGCACAACAGTCCCTGTCCCTGGCTGGAGTGGGGGGAGGGAACACCTAGGAAGGAGGAACCCGGTAGTGTGTGGGTGGGGAGAGTAGATCCCGGGTGCACGGTATAGAAGAGTATATATGGTGGGCACCATCTTAGGGTCAGTGTGGAGAAGTAGGGGAGAGCAGAAAGAGAAGAAGGCTGGGAGCAGAGGCTCTGCATGGGCTCTGCTCCGCAGGCAGGCCAAGTCACAAGGCCTGGGCCTGGAGGAGAAGAAAGGAGAGGAGAGGAATGGAGGAGGCTCCAGGAGTGGAGTGAAGGGACCCCAGGGGTGCGGATCGGCCAGTCGCCACCGCACGCCCGCCGCTACCAGAGTAGGGGGGTCAGGCCAAGAAAGGGAACCGGATCCCTCATCTAGAGGAGGAGAGCAACTACCCTCAGCTAGTAACAGGAGGCCGGGGCATTGTACGTGCACGGCCCCTCACTACACCCGTTAGGAAGGCACCATATAGGACCCAGGGAAATGGAACATACGTTTGCCCGCCAAGGCCCGAGGCAGCTGGACAGAAACGTGGTCAATTGTGGGGTACGACAGGCCAGAGAAAGGACACACGAAGTGGGTCCTGAAAAGCATTCCAAAGGTACCTGGGAGTTGGCCGAGCCCCTCACCTGGTGAGCACAGTACGACGTGGGCAGCCATTACCTGCAGAAGTGGCTTGGAGTGTAAAACTGTGAGTAAAGACCCTGGACTGCATCACTGGACTCTGAGTCATTACTGTTCTCCCGCGCACCATCACCCTCACCATCTGCACTCACTGCCCTGAGGCTATACTCCTCCCGTGGGGAGTTATACTACCCTCTGCTGCGCACACAACATCAGCCTCAGCGGTCTGCCCCGCAGCGGCGGTTCTCAGTGACCGCAATCCACGGGTGGTGTAGTCGGACATTTGAACATTACAAAACCAAAGAAACAGATCCACCACTGGTTTGACCACCCTGAGCCACGGGACCGGGTCACCGCCACGGAGACTACAACCCCCAGCATTACACAAAGACCCGGCTTCGTGTATTCCCCCACACACACGGCCCAGGGGGCGCGTCATATGGACACCCGGCCGCCGCCAGCATGAGGTTATGAAAAGCTTCCGCCTCCACGAGCCTAAAAGGCCACATTTCAAGTGAAAGCAGCTTTAGAGGACTTCCTGGGAGAAATGACAGTTGGGTAGATATGGTTTCCCAAGTCCTTTCACCAAGCTAAAGAATATGGCTGTGGTGAAATACAACTCAGCAAAAAAAGCTGTGGACTGGCTCTGTACCGTCCCTGGCCACATTCACCTGTCCACGTGTTTGTGGTTAGGCAGTCCTTCCCAGTAAGTGCACTGGGGAGGGCACGGGTAATGTTGTGGGACCCGTGCTCGTGGAAGGCGGAGACGATACAGGGAGAAATAGTGGCGGCTGGGGACCGAGTATGGATACCCGGTCGCCGCCGCCATAAGATTTTGGACAGCTTCCGCGAGCCTAAAAGGCCACATTTCAAGTGCAAGCAGCTGTCAAAAATTTGGCAGTATAGTATTGCAGCCTGTGGGTGGGTGGCTGGCTGCATACTTGCGCTTGCATTCCAAGGAATGGGGTAGGGACAACTGAACGCTGCACTGGGACAAGGACGTGGACGGTAATTGTTGCAAGTATGCAACGACAGTTGCATGGCGGGAGGCATCTTCGCATGCGCCAAGGATCACTTATGATGGGCACACTTTTAGGCAGTGACCTGGGAGTCAGAGATGCTTCCAGAGGTCTTCCCTATGCTGTTCCCATGTCTTTTCAGCACTGTATGCATGTGTCTGATGATGTGTCACACACCACATGGCCAGATAAGGTTGTAAAATGTTAAAATGACATTTCCCAGTGAATGCATTTGTCTTAGTTGAAAGCAATTCAAAAGTGCAAAAACGCATCAAAAACGCTACGTGTGAACATAGCCCAAGGTGTGGAGGAGTATTTTTGTTTTTGGTTATTTATTTTGCCTTATATACAAGTCATTACCCTGGAAATGATGTTCCTTAACATATTTTCCAGGAAAATACATTTTGGTTTCGTTTTTGTATGTTTTATTGTGAATTCGTAAAAGTGGCGTAATACTCTGACAACGTTGTTGACAGCAGTGACCTGAGAGTCAGAAATGCTTTCAGGGGTCTTCCCCATGCTGTTCCCATGTCATTTGAGCACTGTTCCCGTAGATTTTGGCAATTTTTAGGCCCTCTGTAGACACCCGAGGGAGCCGCCTGAAAAATGCTCGAGTTTCCCATAGACTTACATTCCAATTTGCTCGACCCAAGCAACGAGTACCTGAGCATTTTAGTGCTCGTTCATCACTATTATTTATACATCTTGGCTCTGCAAAACCAGCATAATTAGATGAACAAATATTTGAACATAGGAACAATAGTTGACTCGCCCTCCCTGAGAGGTGGGGTTACTCGGAGCCGGGTCAGTGTAGGTGTTGCTGGGGATGCAGTCGTGGCCTCGACCCGTTCCGTGCCCAGGGCTGTCACATTAAAATAATGGGCTTTATGGATGAGTGGTTGTTCGACTACGCCACCTGTGGTTTCTGGTGAAGGCCACCAGCGCCTCAACAGTCGTCTGAGGCTGGTGTTCTGGCAGCACAGTTGGTACTACTCCCCACAGGCGGAGTAGGCCTCAGGGCAGTGTTTGGAGGGACTATGTGGAAGTATGGTGGATGCAGTGCCGCGCGGGAATAAACAAGCGGAGGCGGTGAATGAAGTCATCCGGGTCTTTACTCACTTTCAGATGAACTTTCAGCCGCAAAGCTTCTCTCTGCTACACACGGCGAACTGCGGCCACCGGGATGGGGGTTCAGCACTTCCCAGGTAGATCAGGAGCACCTGTCGAGACCCCGCTGGTGTGTGTTCCTCTCCTTGGTAAGTTCTCCCACTGAGTCTTCTCCTGAATGTGTGTGGTATGAACGTGGTGTAAGGCCGGGTCCCAATGGGTTAAGAGATACAGGTGGAGACTCCGCTCCGTCCGTATCCACCTGGGATCCACTAAGCCTCCGGGCTTTTCTGACTGAGACGTGAAGTGACAAAGTCAGATATTGGGGGCCGGTTACCCCTTTTGCAGCAGGAATCCCTCTGGCTAAGCCAGAGTGAAGAATACAGGTGGCGACTCCGCTCCATCCATATCCCCCTGGGATCCTTTTGCCCGTGGAGCCTATCTCCTCTGCTCCCCTCCTAGGCTTTCTTAGAACAGGACACTGACCGGGTAGAGACAGTGGTTAACTCTGACCCGCTCCTCGTCTCAAGGCCAGAGTACGAGGACCGCGAATCTTCAGCCAGCTACAGACTCTTGCTGGACCCTGACAGAAGACCCTCAATCAAAGACCTTGAACTTAAGATGGCCGTTTATTATATATCAATCAATAAGTGCTTCCTGTAAGTGTGTCCTCCACCCTCACCCACTACATGGTTCCCCCTATCTTTGGTTCCCCCCATCTCCTCTATCCCGGGCCTGGGCAGCACCCTGGTGCATTTAGACCCCCTACAGGACAGGAGTGGTGTAGTGTTGAGTGTGAAGTGGGGTCCTGAGTGATGCTCCATCCTTACCTGGCAGAGGAGATGCCACACCTCTATCTGAGATGCAATACCCCTGTGGCGACTGAACCCTCAGGGGCGCCACATAGTCAATCCAATTACATATAACTTGTGGAAGTACTAATAATATTTTTATTAATTTTCAAAAAAGTTTAATTTGAGGCATCATATAAACGTAACTCAAAGCAAGCCGAGGCGAAATCTTCTCAGTTAAGTTTTAAATTTATTGTAGTAAAATGGTAACATCAGGCTTTTAATCACCATTATGATACAATAATCAAGCTATTTAGATAGAACATAAAATATATTAGACTACTGACGTGCCCCCGGGCAATGGGGTACTCGGCAGCCGGTCCTATGGATGCTGGGGGGGTATAGGTCACAGTGGCTGGCCCGGTCCGTGGCCCAGGGCGGTCAACTAAAAAGGGGATTGATAACTTGGATAGGAAAAATAAAATAAATAGTTTGTGACGCCACCTGTGGTGCCTGGTAAGGACTATCAGCGCTGCGACAGTCCTCTGAGGCAGATGTTAGGGCAGCTTATGATGGAACGGCTCCCCACAGGTGGAGCGGGCCTCAGGGCAGCGTGAGGAAATGGATGGTGGTTCAGGTGAGAGACGGCCAGGACGGTTCAGGGAGAAATGACGGACACTCACACGGGGGTTCGCTTCGGTACCTTTACTGGTGTAGATGCAGATATGGTCCAGGGTACTCGGTAGGATGGGTGTACTTCAGGACTCTCCCCAGTGAGCGGGTATAGGGCCTCCTGATCCATTGCTTTCACTTGCTAAGCTTCTGACCTGCCTGGAGCTAGGCCTGGCTTAATTACTGTCTCTCTCTCTTGCACCTGCTGACCTGGTGGTAGGGCCTTCTCTTGGAGATCACTCTCCCTGGACGCTGGGGCCTCCGTGACTCCTAGCCCTGGTACGTTAGTCAGCGTTGGTCGACCTGGGACTTGTAGTCCTCCAGGTATCCGGTGGTTCCTACTGGGTATAAAGGGACCCTGTAGGCGCGGACCCGGTGTCCGGTGTATAGTTCGGGGTGAGCCTGGTACGCTCCTCTGCCCCCTTCGTTACTTCCTCTCCCCTCTCACCTTCGGCCACACTGAGGGCCCTCACTAGGCTTTAGCGCGCTGTAGGCCTCAACTTGTCTCACACCGCAGCCTGCGTGCTGCTCTCTCGCTGAGCACACTCAACTCAACTCTAAACACACACGTTCTCTGACTGCCTAACTCCACCCTCCAGTTTTTATATCCCTAATGGGGCTCCCTCTGGTGGTGTGAGGTGGAAGGGTGGAGGTGTTTGTATGTAATGAGGGCCTCTTGTGGAGAAGTCCATCCATGCACCGATTTTGGGTTCTGCGGTACCTGTGCGTAGCAGGGCGCCACACTACAACTTTAGAACACAAAAAAACTTTAATAAATTGTAAATATGCAGTACACTATGCAATAAGTGGGGTAAAAAACGTTTTCAACACAATCATACTGAATAACATTTGTGCAGTTTATGAATTTGTTCTGAGAAATAGTATCGCCTCCATCAGATTCGCCTTCATAGATCACCTCGAATCTGATCTAATTATTTTAAGGCTAGAGAACAGACTCATCTCAACTAAAAGCCTAGATCTTTGATCAGGAATAGAACAGACATTTAAAGAACATTTCATAACTTTCCCAAATTCTTATCAAAAAATATTCAGAACATACTACATATACATATATACAGTACAGACCAAAAGTTTGGACACACCTTCTCATTTAAAGATTTTTCTGTATTTTCATGACTATGAAAATTGTACATTCACACTGAAGGCATCAAAACTATGAATTAACACATGTGGAATTATATACTTAACAACAAAGTGTGAAACAACTGAAAATATGTCTTATATTCTAGGTTCTTCAAAGTAGCCACCTTTTGCTTTGATGACTGCTTTGCACACTCTTGGCATTCTCTTGATGAGCTTCAAGAGGTAGTCACCAGAAATGATCTTCCAACAATCTTGAAGGAGTTCCCAGAGATGCTTAGCACTTGTTGGCCCTTTTGCCTTCACTCTGCGGTCCAGTTCACCCCAAACCATCTCGATTGGGTTCAGGTCTGGTGACTGTGGAGGCCAGGTCATCTGGCGTAGCACCCCATCACTCTCGTTCTTGGTCAAATAGCCCTTACACAGCCTGGATGTGTGTTTGGGGTCATTGTCCTGTTGAAAAATAAATGATGGTCCAACTAAACGCAAACTGGATGGAATAGCATGCTGCTGCAAGATGCTGTGGTAGCCATCCTGGTTCTATATGCCTTCAATTTTGAATAAATCCCCAACAGTGTCACCTGAAAAGCACCCCCACACCATCACACCTCCTCCTCCATGCTTCACGGTGGGAACCAGGCATGTAGAGTCCATCCGTTCACCTTTTCTGCGTCGCACAAAGACACGGTGGTTGGAACCAAAGATCTCAAATTTGGACTCATCAGACCAAAGCACAGATTTCCACTGGTCTAATGTCCATTCCTTGTGTTCTTTTGCCCAAACAAGTCTCTTCTGCTTGTTGCCTGTCCTTAGCAGTGGTTTTCTAGCAGCTATTTTACCATGAAGGCCTGCTGCACAAAGTCTCCTCTTAACAGTTGTTGTAGAGATGTGTCTGCTGCTAGAACTCTGTGTGGCATTGACCTGGTCACTATTCTGAGCTGCTGTTAACCTGCATTTTCTGAGGCCGGTGACTCGGATAAACTTATCCTCAGAAGCAGAGGTGACTCTTGGTCTTCCTTTCCTGGGGCGGTCCTCATGTGAGCCAGTTTCTTTGTAGCGCTTGATGGTTTTTGCAACTGCACTTGGGGACACTTTCAAAGTTTGCCCAATTTTTCGGTCTGACTGACCTTCATTTCTTAAAGTAATGATGGCCACTCGTTTTTCTTTACTTAGCTGCTTTTTTCTTGCCATAATACAAATTCTTACAGTCTATTCAGTAGGACTATCAGCTGTGTATGCACCTGACTTCTGCACAACACAACTGATGGTCCCAACCCTATTTATAAGGCAAGAAATCCCACTTATTAAACCTTACAGGGCACACCTGTGAAGCGAAAACCATTTCCGGTGACTACCTCTTGAAGCTCATCAAGAGAATGCCAAGAGTGTGCAAAGCAGTCATCAAAGCAAAAGGTGGCTACTTTGAAGAACCTAGAATATAAGACATATTTTCAGTTGTTTCACACTTTTTTGTTAAGTATATAATTCCACATGTGTTAATTCATAGTTTTGATGCCTTCAGTGTGAATGTACAATTTTCAAAGTCATGAAAATACAGAAAAATCTTTAAATGAGAAGGTGTGTCCAAACTTTTGGTCTGTACTGTATATATATATAATTATATAGTAAAGTAGCTGCCGGACACATAGTTTATGGGGGGGGGGGTATGTATCAAAAGGGTGGTTGTCCTCTGTGATGTAAATCTGGGGTAATGCTCTAGGTGCACATAGTGCTAAGAGGCTTGTTAGGTGCATCTAGGCCAGGTTTTAAGGGCAGCCTGAGAGATGGGAGGATCTGGCTGCCCACATGCCCACCCCTATCACAAGGGGTCACAAGGTAAAATGGAGTCTGTTTGTTTGACACATGGACTGTGTGTGTGGAGGTAAGAAGACCCCCTGTGTGTTAACTCCAGACTGTGCCGGTATACTGAATGCTATCCAGCCTGTGTGTCCTGGACTGTCTCTAAAATCTTTGTTAATAACTGTTTCATTTGTTTTGCCTGTATTGAAAGGTCGTTTATATTCCTTTGCTTGTGGCATGGTTTATGAAGCACCAATAAACCAGCCTGGACATTTAAATGGAAATACTCGTTTCTCGTTCTGCACGTCTACATGTTATGATCATCTTCATTTTTTTTCAGTTGATCGTCCGTTTCCCTACATCCAATAAAGTCAAGGAAAAGATGACAGGCTAAGCGACAGTGACCAGCCGAGGAGGTCACGTCAGAAGAACAGTGGTGATTAGAAGGCAAGTGACCAGTAGGAGGAGCTGAGAAAGTGTGCGACCTGGACGGTAGAAGCACAAAGCAACGGTAGTGTGCCTTCTTCCGTAGTAGTGTGAAAGAAGAAAGAAAGTGAACCCCTGTGAAGTCAAAAAGTTGCTTCCAGTGAGTAAAAAAAATCAGCTGTTGAACTGACTTGTGTAACTTTGGTCCTTCTGCACTGCTCCTGATTGGGGAGCGATCCATCACCAATGCTCCATATGTCCTGCTTATCCTAAGGACCGACTTCATTAAATTAAATCTTATAAACCTAATTTTATTATGAAAACAAGCACAAACAGATATTGGAGCAGTTACCTCTAGCTGTACTTTTCTGGTGCATCTAAAAAAAAGAAAGCGATGATCTGACCAGGAAATCTTTGAACTTGTTCTTATAAATTTGGCCCAAAAATATACGATAATCAATAAACCCTGCAAAGCATTTGGAGTAATGGCATGTGCTGTGTCCTAATGTTTGACATGTGAGACTGCAGGAATTGCAGTTGTAAAGTAAAGGTTGTCTTCTGTATCACCCATCACAGGTGCATCCTGTAGTATTCTTCTTTTACTCATCACCATTACATTTGTGTGTTTTTCTAATTTTACAACTCGGCGTTGGTTCACAGGAGACAATCACCGCTCCAGAAGTGGATTTAGAAGGAATCGGAAATATAAAGGAAGGATATATAAACCCCTGATGGATCTACTTCTGGATTTGGCTCTAAAGAGCAGTGTTTTTTTTTGTTTTTATTTTTTTTGCCTCCCTAAGGGTGGGTTTTGAACGCTGCATTTTTTGCAAAAATGCCTCGTCTTTTGCTGCATTTTCTTTCAGCCATCATTTTCAAACGTAGAGTAAATGCTGTGTATTTTCTGCTGATTTTTTATCTGTATGTTTTCTGCAGTTGTCCAAAATACGACAGAACATTCTTCTCTGCTTATTGCATCTTGGCTGCGTTTTTTTTGCATTGTCCCCTTTTATTTGATCTTTTTTGCTTCATATTTAAAGAAGTGCTTTTTACTGTATTTTTAGTATAGAAAAGCTTTGATTCTGCATTTAAAATGCAACTGTGTTTTTTCTATGCGTTTTTTTCCAGCCTCCCAATAGTAAAGCTTATAGAGAAAAAATGCACCAAAAACCACACAGTTTATCAGCATCTTTTGATGCAGAATGGGAAAGAGTTTTCATGAAATCACGAACAATTTGCTTGGACAGTTAAATGCGGCAGATTTTCTGCACAAAAAAATTGAGAGGAAAAAAAAAATCTGTATTTACGCTACATGTGAACATGAGCTTTTTTTTTGTCTACACCCAATTCCTTATTCTATTTCTGCCTTTTTTTAAGTCTATTTTATATGTGCTCACCTATTTTTGGTTTGTTTTCCTCTTTGTGGGTGGAGTTTAGGGATTCCAGAAGTTTTCGCCTGATTCATCAATTTTCAAACTTTTAAAAGTCCAGTGTATTTTTGAGCACATCGTTTTTTTTGCTGCAACCATTTTGTACAACGTGCCGCTTTTGGCACCAAAAAGTCTCCTAAACAGGTCAAGACAGAAAAAAATTACTTTTTTTTTTACTTTGTGCCAAATTCAAGAATCACATACGCCATTTTGAAATACTTGGAGACAAAAATGGCAACTAATCCCACAAGAAAAAAAGGAAAGGGACCTAAAACAATGATGATGAAATTGGGGTCTACTGTATCAAAGGATGAATCGGGAACTATATGTTTATAGGTCAATATAAAATTCACTACAAACATTGCATTTTTCTGGTGGGTTTTACATGTCTTTTTGGGATACCTGGCCTTTTTTCTCCCCCAAAATCAGCTTTCTCTAAGTATAAAAAGAAAAAAAGCTCTAAAAATGCTTGTGAAAAACACATAGAATTCATAGTGTTTCCAGAATTGGACACAAGCTAAAATGATTCTGTGCCAATTTCATTTTAGTATATCCACATGCCAAACAGCACATTTTGGAATAAGAACATAAAAGAAGATGAATAGACGTCACTATGAATACACCAGGCATTGGACGCCTCCCGTCTGTGCATTCCTGCCTTCCAGCCTCAGTATCTCTCCCCACAAGCAAGAAACACTCATTGTCTAGGCGAACATTAATTCTGGTCTTGGATTAGTTTATAATACCCAAATACTTGTTCATGTCATAGCTAGTTTTTTCCCCAGTCATTTATTAGCTTTTTCAGTTCAGAACTTGTGATTGAACAAGTAAAACAAGGCTCAAGCACTGGCGCAGCTGGTGTAAAGTGCCTGCCATCCAACACTTCTTCTTTCCCCCTTGTCTTCTCTTCTCCAAATATAAAGCACAACTTGTTATTGTTGAGGGTTCAGTTTAGTGCTGGTTTCTGTCCTGAATCGCTTTAGTCTGGATTAGGATTACCACATGAAGCCACACTCACCTGCAGACAGATGAGCACTGGGGGGCATAGTATTAGGGTACATTTATTTTATACAATATTTGGATTTTGCAATATCTGAACCCTTTAAACATCATTTATCGTGACACTGTATGACCTCATTTACATGAACCCCATATGACCTAATTTATCTGGACCTTGTATGACAATTTATCTGGACCCTGTAAAACATAATTTTTCTGGCCATTGTGTGATGTCATTTATCTGGACACTGTATGTCATAATTTATCTGGGCAATCTATGAAACATTTATTTTGAAACTGCATGACCTCATTAATCTGAACACTCTATGATCTCATTTATCTGGACCTTGTATGACCTCATTTATCTGGACCCTGTGTATCCTAATTTATCTGGACACTCTAAGATCTCATTTATCTAGACACTGCATAACACAATTTATCTGCAAGCTATGACATAATTTATCTGGACACTGAATAACCTCACTTATCTGGACACCCTATGATCTCATTTATTTGAACTCTGTATAACATCATTTATCTGCACACTATATGACCTCATTTTTCTAGACACTGTGTGACCATTTATCTGGACCCTCTAGGACATCATTTAACTGGACACTGTGTAACCTCATTTATCTGGACACTCTATGAGCTCATTTATCCGGACCCTATATGACAATATTTATCTGAAGACTATATGACATAATTTATCTGGACACTGTATGACATAATTTATCTGAACATTGTATGACATCATTTAGGTTTTCCACTTAACCCTTCTTTGTTTATTCAGAATTCATACTTTAAAAGTCACCGGAGACCAAGCCACACTGGTGAATAGTTGGACAAGTGGGTCCCCGGATTCTTCTCCTCACCCACTGCCAATGACTGAAAGGTCTCTCACTATATGTGCAAGTGTGGCGCCCTGCTGCGCATTGGTGCCACAGATCCCAGAGGGGTGCATGGACGGATTCCTCGACAAGAGGCCCTCATAGCATTCACACACCTCCACCTTCCACCTAAGACCAGCAGAGGGAGCCCAGATAGGGATATAAAAAGGGAAGGTGGAGCTAGGCAGCTCAGTCTGGAGTCTACAGAGAGTGAAGTCTGGAGTCTATAGTCAGCCTGCTGCAGCGAGAGAGGTTGTCAGGTCAGTTCAGACTCAGTGAGCTCAGATTATTGAGCCTAGGGCGTGCCGACGCCAAAAGAGCGGCGAAGCGCAGTGTGCCTGCTGCAGTGTGAAGCCTAGTGAGGGCCCGAGCGTGGCCGAAGGCGAGTGGAAAGAGAGCAACATAGGGGGCAGAGGAGCTTAACCAGCTCACCCCAAAACCATAACCGGACACCGGGTCCGCGTCTGCAGGGATTCCTTACATCCAGCAGGAATAACCGGAACCCCTGGTGAACTATATGTCCCAGGAACACCAAAAAGCTGACTGTTATACCAGGGTCAGGAGTCACAGAAGCCCAAGAGACCAGGAAGTGTGATCTCCAACAGAAGGCCCTACCACCAGGTCAGCAGGTGCAAGACAGAAACCAAGTTAGATTAAACACCTGAACAAGGAATGTATAAGCGGGGCCCAATTGCAAAACTAGACAACCAACAGAAGATTAGACCCCTAAAATATAACTTTTATTCGAATATGCTAAAAAGGACTCAGTAGTCACCATAACAACAAACACAAAAACAAGACAAAATGCCAGGGAACAGGGATAAGTCACACATCAGTCAGGAAGGATTACGGGCTCTATCTGTCCCTATTTTGTCCCTAAATTCTCTCCCTTCCTGACAGCGGAGGTTGGCACCCTAATTTTTGCTCCGTGGTGCCCCCGCTCAACGTCGGTGTCCCTAATATCCCTGGTAAATCTCTATCTTTATATTTAAAAAACCACAATCGTGAATAAAAGATAGAGAAAAGTGAACGTACAGATTAAGAAGCCGACAATTCATCATAGATATGCATTTAAGGAGACCCAAGTCTATATATTGCGACAATAATAATAGCCCTGGGAATATTTAGAAGGTAAGATTTGTCTCAAGATAGCTGGTTTATTACATTCATACACAAGCCAGCATATACTAAATAACCAAAGCTAATAAAGCAGAGATTGTTATAATGCATTTAGAATTGGTCATTTGTTTTGCTTGTATGTGTTACAGTCTCTATCACATTCTGGCTCTGACAACTTAGAACGACATAGAGCAGGATGCACATGTGATACCGGTCTGTGGGCATTACTTCTGGGGATTAGTCTCATATATAACAGAACCTGCTTTATTAGCTTTGGTTATTTAGTATATGCTGGCTTGTGTATGAATGTAATAAACCAGCTATCTTGAGACAAATCTTACCTTCTAAATATTCCCAGGGCTATTATTATTGTCGCAATATATAGACTTGGGTCTCCTTAAATGCATATCTATGATGAATTGTCGGCTTCTTAATCTGTACGTTCACTTTTCTCTATCTTTTATTCACGATTGTGGTTTTTTAAATATAAAGATAGAGATTTACCAGGGATATTAGGGACACCGACGTTGAGCGGGGGCGCCACGGAGCAAAAATTAGGGTGCCAACCTCCGCTGTCAGGAAGGGAGAGAATTTAGGGACAAAATAGGGACAGATAGAGCCCGTAATCCTTCCTGACTGATGTGTGACTTATCCCTGTTCCCTGGCATTTTGTCTTGTTTTTGTGTTTGTTGTTATGGTGACTACTGAGTCCTTTTTAGCATATTCGAATAAAAGTTATATTTTAGGGGTCTAATCTTCTGTTGGTTGTCTAGAAACCAAGTTAGGCCTAGCTCCAGGCAGGTTAAAAACTTATCAAAGAAAGGCAAGAAACAGGAGGCCCTATACCCGCTCACTGGGGAGAGTCCTGATATGCACCCTTCACCCTGAAGTACCCTGGACCGTGCCAGAAACACCACCAGTAAAGGTACTGAAGTGAACTGTCGTGTGTGTGCCTCTTCTTCCTCTGACCCGGCTGGGTCCCTTCTGTCCTGCATTCCTACACTTACGCTGCCCTGAGGCCCCGCTCCACCTGTGGGGAGCCGCACCAACTAAGCTGCCTGAACACCGGCCTCAGAGGACTGTTGCAGCGCTGGTGATCCTCACCAGGCACCACAGGTGGCGTCACGAACTTTCCCTATCCTATATAATTCCCCCCTTCCCTTCTTTTAAGAGTGACCCCAGGGTACGGGCCCGGGAGCCGACCACCGCTACATCCCCCAAGGTCAGGCAACAACAAGGCCCGGGCGCCGAGTCGTCCCCATCCCCTGGGCGCGTCAGAAGCAGGGAGACAACTGTCACAGCTTACTTTTAAAGTAAGTTTTCCTCTGAAACACTGCAGCATTTCAAAGTCATACATGGCTCAAATCGTGCATCCAATGTCTGATACATGTTGCCAGTGGATCCGGCAGCATGTTACCTCTGTCACGTTCCAACACAACTGGTTTGCAGAAGACTAGAAGCAGATCCCCAAACTTATGTATGGACGTTCAGTAATTTTGAAAATGTGATAATCCAGCATGTATCAAGTCACAAATTAAAGTAATTATCATACTTTTTATACATTCAGAACTATATGCATTGATACAGCATATAGCATGCATATATTACATATTTAGTAATAGACCTAATACACACATAGCACATACAACACGTGTACTACACTCATACATAACTAGCTTAATGACTAATGGGGTATGTGAAATCTGTAACATGATCCCGCTTTGGGGCAGAGAGAGTGAAGCCAGTGCTTATTGGGCAAAGGGATTGCATGACATAACAATGTGATGTGAGCCCCGGGAGAGCGACTGCCAACACCGCTGGAATGGCGCTGCCATGTCAGCACCGGAGGTGAGTTTAGGTGTTGTTATTTTATTGGAGCAAACCTGATTGAGACCTTTAATACGCCAGCTCAGGGTGATTTCAGTCCATCCCTTCTCTTTTTTTCATCTCCAAAGTTTGAGAGAAAAGGTTAGAATAGAACACATTATGTGCAATAGAAGAATATAGGGCACAGGTTGCACAATGCTGCGGAAGAAGAGAAGAACACACGGGCAATACACACAGAAAACGTAACACTTCACATCTCAGCCTTCAACAACAGGAAACAAAATTTTACTTGGTGGCAGTGCTGATAAAAGCTGAATAAAAAGTAGTCCCTAGAGCAGGGGAGCACAACCTTTTTAGGTCTGAGGACCACACACCAAGATTCACAATAAAATGTAAAGGGTTCTTATTATCTTTTCCGCAACACTTATACCTTATTATTGAAAGTCTATAGCATAAATGTAGACAGGTGGCGGTTCTATGTTTCAAAAAATGTAAACATTGGAGACGTCTGTTCTGATTCCATTTGATGATCAAATTATTCAAGTGAATGAGTCAGTGGAAAAAAACATAAATGCCTTCTTTATGTAATCAGAGTGACGTCTTATTTTACAGTTTAATGCTTTGGAGAAGCTGGGAAAATGTATTTTTTATTTGCATACGAAAATATTTGATTCCACACTGACTGTAAACATGGACCAAAAGTGGATGATCCAGCACACTCATGAAAAACGGTCTGTTTTTTTCACGTACGCAAAAAAAAAGAAAAATGATGTCTGAATGAAGCCTACATTCATGACCAGAAGGTTGGAAGCGTTAGAGAATGGCATTATTGGCCTCATGTGGCTTTTTCTTTGCAGGTTGTGTACCACTGCACTACAGGGGCCTTGGTGGACATTTATAAAGCTAGTGAGAATTTTTTATGGGTTTCATATGAAAACAGAGGTGCAACTTAAAGGTCTTGGGCCCCTATGGAAAAAAAAATTCAGAGTCTCCAACCTGCGATTCATCATTTATAATACTAGTTTCCTCTTGTATGGCAGGAAAACCTTATGAGGTGCTTAGGAACTAATGGCTGGGAGCAGCAGCAACACTTGTTGTATTATGGGCTCATCTGGTGAGGTGGATTGTCTCTGCTGTAGCTCACAGTGAGCAGCATGGTCTAGAGGTAAAGGTGCTGCAGAGCAGGTCTTGACAGTTGACACATGGATCATTGATAAACAAAACAGCAGTAAATGCAGTTGACAGACAGATAATTGGAGCAGGAAACACCAGATGAGGCCAAGTGTACGGGTACACACGAACAGGGGATGCATAGAGATTACAGGGCTTGCAGCAGACAAATGGTTAATAGCAGAGGTATATGCAATCAGGGACTTGCAGCAGACAGATTGTTAATTGCTGAGATATTTGCAATCAAGAACTTGTATCAGGCAAATGATTAATGACAGAGTAATTTGCAATCCGTAATATACAGCAGTCAAATGGTTATCTACAGGATAGCACTGTTGATTAGCCAAACTGGTTACTTGCTTGTTGAGATGAATACACACAAGGATAATAATTAGGCATAGTTTGCAAAGACATTGGTATGAACAGCGCCAGTATTAGCTAAAATGAGTCCAGTTGAGAGTGCAATAGCACCATGATTCACAGGACTGAGTTAGGATTATTGAATAGCAGGCAGGCATGTATTTGCTGTAGAGACAGCTGAGTGAAGTTGATGGTGAGGCAAACCTCTGTAATATATGTATGGGGTCAGCCCTTACTTGACATTGAATGACACTTTGGCTTTAAGATACCAAGCTCCCCTCTGGGTTTTGCTTTTGGACTAGTTGCCTTTCCCCTGTGTTGCTTTTGGTGTGAGCTGTTGGAGGGAGAAAAAACAGAAAGTGAGAGACCTGGTGTGTGTCTGAGGTAATTTAGAGACGTCTGCTGGTGTCCTGATAAGGAGAAACTATAAGAGAAATGGATATTCCCTGGAAAAGATAAAGTTCGGACTATTGCAAGGTTTGTTGTAAAGATTATGTCCAAAAGTAGAAAACGTCATCCCTTCTGTAGAACAGCTTCCATGAAGATTGGTGACCTGAGGTAACAGATAACACAGATTATCGGCCATCCTTCATCATTGAAAGTGAAACAAGACTTGCCTGACCTGCAGACGGAAAGAGATCCAATATACAGGAGAAAGAACTCAAGTGCAACTCACCCGGCTCAGCTATATCAGAACTAAGCGTCAGCTGTCATCTGTTCCTGACCTGCACAATTGTGAGTGACTCACCGGTGATGAACTGTGAGGCCATGAGCAAGATGAAACTGGGCCAGCTGAGGGAGCACAACAAACACCCACATTATGTCGAACTACCTTCCTGTCCCAATTTCTAGGGGGCCGCAGAACACCACTCTTGAAGCCAGAACAGTGTGAAAAGGTTGTTAGTTGGGTAGCAGATAATGCTTCCAGTCAGTTTGCCATCACCACCACCCTGTCTTCCACATGGTCCAGTCTCAGTAGCCATGAGTCTGGACCACATATTCCTCACCCTGATTCTCCTTCCTTCCACCATGCCGAGTGCCCGGAGACAAGTGATCCCCCACTTGGACACTCCGAAGAGCTTTTCACTTTTCCATTTATAGATTTGGGCCTCTCACCCGATCCGCTTCAAACGGGGCAAGAGGAGATCGCATGTAGCAATGCCCAAATATTTGAGCAGCCACGGTCACATGAAGGTGACAGTTGGAAAGATCAATTACTGTCGTAAGAGGAGGATGATGAGACACAATTGCCAGCAAGTCTGGAGGAGGACCAGGGTGCGTATGTGGAACATGAAGTGCTGAACGATGAATTCACTGACCCAACCTGGCAAGGTGACATGCATAGCAATTACATCAGCACAGACGTCGAGGGAGGTGGAGCACCACAAAAGGTAGGAACAAGCAGTGGGGTGGACTTAGACACAAGGAGGGCAACTATTCCCCGGAACACCAACACAAGGGAAGTTGCCAGTCCAACTGTTAGATCTTCCAGAGTCTGGCTCTTTTTTAAAGACTGTACAGATAATCCCAAAGAGGCCATTTGCAACATCTGCTATGCCAGCTTCAGCTCGGGCAGCAAAACTACCAGCCTGACCACCACCAGCATGCTCAGGCACATGACAGCAAATCACCTGACTAGTTGGGCCAAACGCTAGGGTCCAGAAAAAGTGTCTGCGGGTGACACCACTGCCTGTTCCTCTTTTGTGCGTGCACACCAATCCCCTGTCCATGGCGCATGCGAAGATGCCTCCCGCCTTGCACCTGTCTTTGCACACTTGCAACCACCACCATCAACAACCATGTCCACATCCCAGGGCATCGTTCAGTAGTCCCTACCCCAGTCCTTTGAATGCAAGCGCAAATACGCATCCAAGGTCCACCTAACCTCAGACATATGGATGAATGCTTGTGGCCAGGGATGGTACATCTCGCTGATGGCACACTGGGTTAATATCGTGGCAGCCGGGACCCAGTCGGACCCTGGGACGGAACACGTCCTCCCAACGCCGAGGATTGTGGGCTCTGGGTCAATCAGGTTTGCCCCCACATTCTAAAGCTCCTGCACCTGCTCCTCCTTTTCAGCCTCCATCTCCGAAATGACCACATCAGTCGGAAGCTGGAAGATCTGCAGCACTGCCTCAGCTAAGTGGCAACAGACTGTGCCGAAGTTAATATGCTTAGAGAACAAACCGCACACCACTGCAAAGATGTTGACAGCTGTAGCAGAGCATGCAGATCTGTGGCTGTCACCGCTGAACCTACAGCCAGACATGGTTGTGTGTGACAATGGCCGGAATCTGGTGGCGGCTCTGAAGCTAGGCAAGCTCACACACGTACCATGCCTGGCCCATGTGCTCAAAACCTACTCGGATCTTCCTGAGCTGCTTGTGAAAGTACGCCATGTGTGTGCCCATTTCAGAAAGTCACCTACAGCTTCTGCCGCCCGCGCCGTGCTTCAGCAGTGTTTGCAGCTTCCAGCTCACCAACTGGTGTGTGATGTTACCATGCGTTGGAACTCAACGGTGCATATGTTGGGAACGATTTGTGAGCAGCAGAGGGCAGTTGTTGAGTACCAGCTTCAACACGCCCGTCGGTATTCAGGTCAGCCTCCGCACATAAGAGCTGATGAGTGTGCATCAGTGCCGACCTTCAAAACCAAGATGGTGAGCGGCGATGACGCCATAATTAGCATCACCATCCCTCTTCTCTGTCCACTGAAACGCTTGCTGTTCACAATTAAAGAGGATGTATTGCAGGCGGAGCATGATGACATGGAGCAAGGAGCCATACAGGGTGATGCCGCACAGCTCATCTCAACGCGGATTGGGTGATAATGAAGAGGAGGAACAGGAGCTGTTTTCCTGGGCTACAGACTATATTATCCACACAACAGTCATACCGTTTGTTCAGTGTGGATGGGCTGAGGAGAAGGAGAACAAGGAGGAAGACCAAGAGGAGGAGGAGAGCATGGACAGCCGTCCTCTTGGCCAGGACAGGGAAGTGTTAGCTGTTGGCAGTCTGGCACACATGGCTAACTTTATGTTCCACTGCCTTTCCTGTGACCCTCGCGTTGTACGCATTTTGGGCAACAGTACTTACTTGTTGGTCACGCTTTTAGACTCAAGCTACAAGGAGAACTTTCTATCTCTCCTTCCCATGGCAGAGAGGTCAAATAAAAGGTTGCAGTACCAGAAGACCCTTGTTACAGAATTATTAAAAAAATTCCCATCTGAAAACGCTGGCGGCAGAGGTCACAGTTCGTTGGACAACCAAGAATTACAGGCAAGGGAGACACAAATACAATGCAGCAAAGGCAGGGGAATGCTGTCAAAGGTGTGGGACAGTTTTCTCAGACCCTCCCAGTGCCCAGGCACTGATGCGCAGGGTACTCTGACAAGGAGGGAAAAGTTTTGGAAGATGCTGAAGGAATACCTTTCCAACAGGATCAACGTCCTCTGTGATTCCTTTGTGTCTTATAACTATTGGGTATCCAAGCTGGACACATAGCATGAACTGGCTCTCTATGCCTTGAAGGTCCTGGCCTGCCCTGCTGCTAGTGTGGCACCCCAGAGGGTCTGGTTGCCACAGTGGTAGTAATACCATGTCTGGGAGCAAAACAGGAGTTTCCTGGTCAGCAACACATTACATGCAACACCTCCTGCTCCAGACCAAAAAGGGGAGGATCCTGCCCTATATAACTGGATCTGGAGGCGGGGTTAGTCAGTCTAAGTCGGAGTCTAGAGCTCAGTGTGTGGAGTCAAGTAGGACACGAAGGAGTAAAGAGCCAGGGACTGGAGCTGGAGTTAGCTCGTCCTGGATAGTATCCACAGAGGACCGGACGCCGGAGTCCGAGGCTGTGGGGATTGCATACCCAGCAGCAGATACCGCAGGGCAGGAGATTGCAGGTCTACTGGCCCAACAGAAGCCCGGAGGCTCAGCCACACGAAAGGACCCGTACCGCCACAGAGGAGCGAGGAATACACAAGGTCCGAGTCGCCAGCCATACGGGTGAGCGCAGCATGTTACACTCAGGGACGTGGGATACAACACGACTATAAGCGGGATAGCCAAAGAGTATAGTCAGAACGGCAAGCCTACAACTTCACCTGGCCAGGAGGGCTCTAGGATTGTTCCCAGACTGATCAGGCCCTCATCACTAGTCGGTACTCCCGTTGGGGCCCATATAATTACCAACAGTAAAGACCCTGGGACTGCACTGCAAAGACTCCGTGTTGTCATTGCTGATACCTTGCACTTCCACCACCATCATCCATACACGCTGCCCTGAAGCTCCACTCTTCCTGTGGGGAGTTACATCACCTTGCTGCACATACCACCAGCTTCAGCGGACTGCTCCGCAGCGACGGTTCCCAATAACCGCATTCCACAGGTGGCGTAGTCGGACATTTACACCCATATATATAAATACGCCTTGGATTGGCCACCTGGGTCACGGACCGGGTCACCGCCACGGTGACTACAACCCCCAGCATCTACAGGCCCGGCTCTGGGTACCCCACGGCCCAAGGGGCACGTCACTAGAGTTTTGTCATAGCGGGTTTTTAGTGCCGCTGAGGGCATTATAACTGATAGGCGCATCCGCCTGTCAACTGAAAATGCAGCCAGGCTGACTCTTATCAAAATGAACAAGGGCTGGATTGGGCCAGACTTCTCAACACCACCGGATGATAGCAGCGGAACATTAAGCTAAATACAGTGTTTTTTTTTGGGGGGGGGGTCTATTCCCATGCATCTCTTCACACCCAGGCATGGGTATACGCTTCCTGATTTTGTCTATTTTATGTTGTCCTCCTCCTTCTCCTCCACCACCATATTAACAGGGTGACCATCATGCAACACCCACATAATTTTTTTAAGCGTGTTTAGAGGCCTACCTCTAACATTCTGTATGTTATACAGTATGTTCATGCATACCCCCCAGGGGTAAATGTTTTTCACTTAGTGCATGGACATTACCACTATAGGAGACCCACTCCTTAATAATGGGAACATTTTTTTTAATGAGGCAACTCCTCTAGGTCTCTTCAAAGGGGTATTGGAGTGCATCCAAATTTTTGGCAGCCCTTGCAGTCACTGTATAAGCAACAATAACAGTATAGGAGACCCACTGTAGCGCCGGCGTCCCGGCCCTCTGCTAGGCAGGGACGCTGTTCCCCTCACCCCTCTGCTCCGAGCCCGGCGTCCTCTCCCGCTCTGCTGGCAGCGCGCGCTCCTTCCCGGCCACTGTGCTTAAAGGGGCCGCGCGCGCCGTCCTAAGGAGTCCCCGGCCAATGGCCGGAGGACTTCACCATATATAAGGCACCTCCTCCAAAATGGAGGTGCCCGAGCAATGTTGTTGCACTGTTCACTACTCTGCTTCAGCACTCAGGTCCCGTTGCCTGTTACCTGCCTGTTACCTGCCTGTTAACTGCCTGTTACCTGCCTGTTACCTGCCAGTTACCTGCCAGTTACCTGCCAGCTTGCTGCCTGATTCCTGCTTGTCATCCGCTTACCTGCTTGCTAGCCTGAGGTCCAACGGTCTGCCTTCCGACTCCTGTCAGTCTGTCTATGGACCAGCTTGCCCGCTCACCTGGGAGCGCTCACCTGCTACCTGTCTGTTAGCCTACCTGGAGGCTCCGCCGTCACATGCTGTGACCACCTGCTTATCCAGAGACTCTCGCCTGCTCACCTGGGAGCACTCATCTGCATCCGCCTGTTAGCCTACCTGGAGGCTCCGCCGTCACATGCTGTGACCACCTGCTTATCCAGAGACTCTCGCCTGCTCACCTGGGAGCACTCATCTGCATCCGCCTGTTAGCCTACCTGGAGGCTCCGCCGTCACATGCTGTGACCACCTGCTTATCCAGAGACTCTCGCCTGCTCACCTGGGAGCACTCATCTGCATCCGCCTGCTAGCCTACCTGGAGGCTCAGCCGTCACAGGTCGTACCTACCCTATACCCAGAGACTGTCCCGGTCACTTGCCGTGACCTCCTGCCCGTTTACCCAGAGACTGTCCCGGTCACCTGCTGTGACTACCTGCCCGTCTTCCCTGGTCACCACCCGCTTCCTTACAAGGACCGCCCCCTTGTATAGTAGCTCAGAGGTTCCGCCTCCCAGACCCGTTACAGTTTGCTCGGGCCATGGAACCCGGTGGTACCCAAGCTTCCTCGCTCTCGGACCTATGTCATGAACTGTCCCGTCAGAGGTCCCAACAGGAGTCCATCCTGGGTCACCTGCGGAATGTCAACACACGCCTGGACACTCTGACTGCTCCACCAGCAACCACCGCTAGTGTCATGACACGCAACCCGGCAGCGCCGCTGCCCACCAATACCATGGTATCCTGCTCCGGACCCCGGCTTTCTGCACCTCCTCGCTTCGGAGGCGACTCCGCTCAGGCTCGGGTCTTCATAAACCAGTGCACCCTGCACTTTGAACTCCTGTCCCACCAGTTTAATTCCGACCGGGCCAAAGTAGCCTTCATTATGTCCCATCTCACGGGGGAGGCACTGGCTTGGCTGAATCCTCTATGGGAGAGAGGAGACCCCCTGGTGTCCGACTTGCCTGCCTTTCTCACGGCTTTCTGGAAAGTCTTCGACGAACCCGGACGGAAGACCTCATCCGCATCGTCTCTGCTACGCCTCCGTCAGGGAAGTCTCACCGTGGGCCAATATGCCATACGGTTCCGTACCCTTGCCTCGGAGCTGGCCTGGGATAACGACGCTCTGGTATCTATCTTCTGGGAGGGTCTGTCCGGCCGTATTAAAGATGAACTCGCCGGTCGGGACATTCCTACCACTCTCGATGATTTAATAACTCTTGCCACCCGGATTGACCTACGGTTCCAGGAGCGTGCCAAAGAGGTCACCCGTGAGAGGAGGTTTCCACGTCTAGCTCCTTCCTTCCAGAAACCCGTCACTCCCTCCGTTTCTCCCCAGGTACACCCTCCTGAGCCTATGCAGGTCGACCAGACCAAGATGGTCAAAACCCGTCAGGACTTACGCCGTGCTGAGGGGAGCTGCTTCTACTGTGGCAGTAAGGAGCACCGGATCCGTACCTGCCCGGAGAGGTCGGGAAACGCCTGTGTCTAGGTTCGCTCAGAGAGGTCGACCTAGACAAGAATAAATCCTCTCCATCTCTGCTGCTGTCAGTCTCTATCGTCTGCGGGGAGAACCGTTATTTCGAACTAGCCCAACTTAACTCTGGAGCAGCCGGGAATCTTATTTCACAGTCCCTGGTAGAGAAATACCGCATCCCCACCAAACCTCTGGCTGTACCCTTATCTGTTGCTGCCGTGGATGGGGGCCTCTTACCACGTCCCATCCAACTCATCACCGAATCCATTACTCTGCAGGTGGGAATGCTGCATTCTGAGAGTATCTCCTTTCATGTTCTGCCTGGACTCTCTCACGCCCTCTTGCTAGGCCTACCTTGGCTCCAGAGACATGCACCCGTGCTTGACTGGCAGACCGGAGAAGTCCTTCGCTGGGGACAGGACTGTCATAAGACTTGTCTGGTTCCCGTCCATCCCGTCCGTCCTTCTCCTACCCCAGCTAATCTACCTGGACTTCCGATTCCTTATTGGTCATATGCTGATGTCTTTAATAGAGATGAGCGTTGTTCTACTCGAACTGTTCGCCAATCTCAAATTCGAGCTGTTTTGGGCGGTGTTCGAGCCGTTCGGCGAACACGAACAATTTGAGAAAAATTCGGCTGTTCGAGGTTATGTTCGATAACTGTTCGTGCACCAAAATCATAACTGGATTTTTTCTCAGTAATGATGAAAATTAATGTTAATACGCAGTTTGAGTGTACAGCGGGGTGGGGGGAGGGGCAGGGGATGGATCTCTGCAGGAACAATGAAGATCTCCATTTTTTTTCCTCTTTCCCGCATTTACAGTGGGGAGGTGCAATCTGTCAGCCTATCAGCAGCGCACACACGGAGCGAAGTGCTTTTTTTCACACAAGCAAGGGCATGTGTCATTGGCAGTGTATGTCACATGTCCTTGCCCTATAAGACCAAGCCATTTTCCCCGTCGCCACCATTTTCTCACTGCTGCAGCTGCGTGTTAGACGGCACCGCTGTTGCTGTGTGCGCTATACCTTGTTAATTTCAAGCCAATTTTCGCACAAATCTACAGATAGCTTGGGAGTAGGGAATAGTTGTGATTGCAGTCCTTTTAAGGACTAGGTTACAGCATTTCCTACGACTTTTATCAGGCAGGTCTGTGCTCTTAAATAGATAGATTGTGGGAGTAAAGACTAATTGTAATTGGAGTCCTTTTCAGGACTAGGTTACATCAGTTCCTATCAGTTTTTGCCAGGCAGGTCTGTGCCAGTGCTGTGCAAGTTTTTTTCACAGCATTTGGCTGAATCTAGCAAAGCTAATCCTTTTTGGCCTATTGCAGAGTGTGTTAGTCAGTGGAGTAGCCTATCTGTGTTGCAAGATATACCACCTGTGTATAGAATACCAATTTTTTTACTGCACCTAGTGAAGTAAAATCTTTTGGGCATAGCATCATTCTATTAGTCCATCTATACTGACCTCCATCAGGTTGCAAATTGAATATAATTTTTTTCTGCATCTAGCTTTGAAAAAATATTGGGCTTCTAGCTGTGTGTGGGACTTGTTCTATTAATCCATCTATACAGACCTCCATCAGGATGCAAACTGAATATATTTTTTTCTGCATCTACCTCTGAAAAAATATTGGGCTTCTAGCTGTGTGTGGGACTTGTTCTATTAATCCATCTATACAGACCTCCATCAGGTTGCAAACTGAATATATTTTTTTCTGCATCTACCTCTGAAAAAATATTGGGCTTCTAGCTGTGTGTGGGACTTGTTGTATTAGTCCATCTATACTGACCTCCATCAGGTTGCAAACTGAATATATTTTTTTCTGCATCTACCTCTGAAAAAATATTGGGCTTCTAGCTGTGTGTGGGACTTGTTCTATTAATCCAACTATACAGACCTCCATCAGGTTGCAAACTGAATATATTTTTTTCTGCATCTAGCTCTGAAAAAATATTTGGCCTTCTAGCAGTGTGTGGGACTTTCTCTATTAGTCCATCTATACTGACCTCCATCAGGTTGCAAATTGAATATAATTTTTTTCTGCATCTAACCCATCCAATAGTTTTGGCCTAATACCACAGTTTGGCCACTCAGCTCTGCTCGGTTCCCATCCATTGTTTTTTTGTGCAAACAACTCCAGAGTTGTTAATTAGTTAACCACCAAAATGAGTGGAAAAAGGCCTGCTGCTGGTGGAAAGGGGAATAGGCGTGTTGGGAAGGGGAAAAAAGGTTGTGTCCGTGGGGTAGGTGTTAAAGCAACAGTAACATCTGCAGAAGAAAGACCATCTTCCAGCCAAACTAAAATGTCTACTTCTTTTAGCGGACAATGTGATAAGATCCCTTTCTTACGGCCACGCCAATCGCTACAAATTCCAGATGAGGCACAAAAACAGCAGGTGCTTCAACGGATATCAAGTGCTCCTTTAAGTGGGCTCTCCTCCACATCAACTTCAACATCACAAATACTCCAGTCCTCAAAGGTGTCACCCCAATCGCACTTGCTTCCTCACAGCTCCCAAATCTCCAGCTGCCCGTCTGAGTATGAGGTAGAACAGATGGTTGAGTCTGCAGAGCTGTTTACTCATACTATAGCCTGGGAATCAGAGGTCGACTCCAGCGCTTCTGTGAATCCAGACGAGGAAATGATCTGCACTGATGCCCAGAATCTTTATGAGTCGGATCCAGGACCAGACGCAGAAGGTTCTGACCATAATGTAGACCCTCATTCCCAAACTGTAACTCCTGTTGGTGGAGACAATGAGGAAGACGATGATAAGACTCAAATACCTGATTGGAGCGACAACTTTAGTTTTTTGTCAGGGCAGGAACAGGTTGGCTCTGAGGACGACGGGTGTGATAACACACAGGGTGATGATGATGAGGTTGGAGATCCCACTTACTGTCAACCCACAGTCAGCCAAGAGATGAGGTCAGCAGAGGAGGTGGAGGAAGATGCTAGTGACGACGAGGTCAGGTTGCGCCTTCCTGGACAGAGACGTAGTACTGGAAGCACGTCAACAACTGCATCCTCAAACACAACTCTGCCTCTCACCACAAGTCGTGGTGGCTCTTCAGGTCGCATGGGTGCTAAGCCTTGCATAGCCTGGGCATTTTTTCAGATCGATAAAGATGACCCAACTCGTGTTATCTGTAACATTTGTCAGCAAAAGCTAAGTAGAGGCCAAAAAATACATAGTTTGAGTACTTCATGCATGAACCGGCACATGGACATGAAGCATAAGTTGCAGTGGGAAGCTCAGTGTGCTACAATGCGGCCTAGCCGGCCGGGCCAACCACCGTCTGCCATATCTTGTGCATCCGCGGCCTCTTCATCCTCTGTGACTGGGGGGACAGCAGTCACACCTGTTTTGGGGCGCAGACCTGCCACCTCTTTACCCGCAACAGCCAGCGTGATTGGCAGGTCATCATTTTCTTTGGAGGTGGTAACACCAGCTGGTGTTGAGCGCTGTCCGACATCGATAGCACCACCTTTGGATCAAGGCAACCTAACATGTCCGCCTGCATCTTCCTCACAGACCGGCAGTTTGCCGGGGACACCCTTATCAACCCCGTCTAAGCACAATAGCCAGCCCTCGGTCCCTCAGATGTGGACAAGTAAAAGACCATTTCCTCCTAGCCATGAGAAAGCTAAGAGGTTGAATTTCACCATCTGCAAGTTCTTGGCTACAGAAATGCTGCCTTTCCGCCTGGTGGACACAGAGGATTTTCGAGACCTTATGTCCGTCGCAGTGCCCCAGTACCAGATGCCCAGTCGGCACTACTTCTCAAAGAAAGGTGTGCCTGCGCTCCACCAGCATGTCGCACACAACATCACCGCTTCTTTGAGAAACTCTGTGTGTGACAGGGTGCATTTCACCACAGACACTTGGACGAGTAGGCATGAACAGGGGCGTTACATGTCGCTGACTGGGCACTGGGTAACTATGGTGACAGCAGGACAAGGGGCTGCTGTCCAAGTCTTGCCGTCCCCACGAGTTGTGCGTCAATCCTCTTTATGTCAAAGTTCCTCCACTGCTTCTGCCTCCTCAACCTCCTCTCGGTCTTCCACCTGCACCCAAAGCCTGTCTGGTCATGCCACAAGCTTTCTAACTGCGCAGAAGGGATCCTGCACACCTCCTTACTATGCTGGCAGTAGGGCTCAACGTCATCAGGCGGTTTTTACATTGAAATGTCTGGGAAATGTGAGTCACACAGCTGAGGAGTTGTGGTCAGCTCTGGAGAACCAATTTCATGAATGGTTGTCTCCACTGGACCTGAAACCAGGGAAGGCCGTGTGCGACAATGCTGCAAACCTGGGTGCGGCCCTTCGCCGTGGCAATGTCACACACGTGCCTTGTATGGCTCACGTGTTGAACCTGGTTGTCCAGCAATTTTTAGCCCACTATCCCAGACTAGATGGCCTTCTGCAGAGGGCACGGTCGCTGTGTGCTCACTTTCGCCGTTCGCATCCCGCAGCTCAGCGACTTACATCTCTACAGAAGTCGTTGGGCCTGCCACTTCACCGGCTAAAATGCGATGTGCCTACCCGGTGGAATTCAACTCTGCACATGTTGCAGCGACTGTGGCAGCACCGACAAGCCCTGGTGCAATACGTTCTGACGTATAGCCTGGGCCAACGAGATCCAGAGGTGGGGCAAATCACGCTGGAGGAGTGGTCTCAGATCAGGGACCTATGCACCCTTCTGCACAGTTTTGAAATGGCGACGAAGATGTTTAGTGCTGACGATGCCATTATCAGCATGACTATTCCGGTGATTTACATGCTGGAGCACATGTTAAACAGAATTCGGAGTCAGGTGGTGGCACAAGAGGAGGTGGAGGAAGTAGAGGAGGAGGAGTTGTATGCGGAAGGGCTAACATCTGCAAGGTCCAGACGGTCGGCAGCACCAAGGCGGCAGGCATGTGAGGGTGGGGGAGATGGTTTTACCAGGGCGCATGGTAGCAGCCAAACTAGTGAGGAAGGTGCAGGAGCCCAGGAAGAAGTGGAGGACGAACTGATGGAAGACTCATCAGATGAGGGAGACCTTGATCACATTTCTGTTGTGCGAGGTTGGGGGGAGAGGACAGAGGAAGGAAGCATGATTGTTACCTCGCCACCAACACAACAGGGACTTGGTGCTCCTGGATGCGCAACACACATGAGTGCCTTCTTGCTGCACTACCTGCAACATGACCCTCGAATTGTGAGAATTAGAAATAATCCTGACTACTGGGTTGCCACACTGTTAGATCCCCGGTACAAAAGTAAATTTGCAGAAATTATTCCTGCCATAGAAAGGGATGCACGCATGCAGGAGTATCAGCAGAGACTGTTGCAGAATCTTACATGTGCTTTTCCACAAAATACCAGTGGTGCACGTAGTGAATCTCACAGTTCCAACTTGCCAACCGTGGGACCGTCAAGTGTTCAGCACTCAAACCGTAACAGAACCACAGTATCTGCTGGTAACATCAATTGTGCGGAATCATTTCACCACTTTTTTAGCCCATCCTTTGCAAGGCCACAGGAGACAAGAAGTCTGACACATAGTCAACGCCTAGAGACGATGGTACAGGAGTATCTCCAAGTAAACATTGAAGCCATGACTGTGTCACTGGACCCTTGCTCTTTTTGGGCTTCCAATCTGGATAAATGGCCGGAGCTAGCCACTTACGCCTTGGAGATCTTGTCATGCCCCGCAGCCAGCGTTCTGTCTGAACGTGTGTTCAGCGCTGCTGGTGGTGTGCTGACAGATAAGCGCACGCGGCTCTCCACTGATAATGTAGACAGACTCACGTTCATAAAGATGAACAAATCATGGATCCGAAACGACTTTTCTACCCCTGTGTCATCCTGGGGAGAGTAAAAGCTTGATGATTGGTTAAAATCACCCTACCAACCGTTTTAAGCTTTCAAATTACTAATCATGTTTATCTGTATCTTGGCTGGAAAATAATTTGGGCTTTGTAGCAGTGTGCAGCACTGATTCTATTAGGCCATCTATAATAAGCTCCACCAGATTTAAAATTACTAATCATGTTTATCTGTATCTTGACTGGAAAATAATTTGGGCTTTGTAGCAGTGTGCAGCACTGATCCTATTAGGCCATCTATACTAAAGCTTCACGAGATTTAAAATTAATAATAATTTTTAGCTGCATCTAGCCCGGAAAATAATTTTGGGGCTCCGAGATGCGCAAGACACATAAGTGCCTTCTTGCTGCACTACCTGCAGCATGACCCTCATATTGTCAGAATTCGAAGTAATCATGACTACTGGGTTCCACACTCTTAGATCCCCCAAACTTTTCGATCAACCTTTTCATTTTAATAAAGACCAAAAAAATGGTCATTTTTGAAATTATAAGCATTAGCAGGTTGTTAGAAACTGAAATCAAACAGTTTTCAACTCAAAACTTTATTCTAGGTGATGTTACATTTTCACATAGGACCCCTTGTTCGAAAGGAGCTTCTGAACTCTCTCGTCCATTGAATTTGTCAGGTTTTGGATGGTTTCTGCTTCAATTGTTTTGCATGAGGACAGAATACCCTCCCAGAGCTGTTGCTTAGATGTGAACTGCCTCCCGCCATCATAGACACTCCTTTTAATGATGCTCCAAAGGTTCTGAATGGGGTAGAGGTCAGGGGAGCATGGGGGTCACACCATAAGTTTGTCCCCTTTTATGCCCATATCAGCCAGAGATGCAGATGTTTTATGTGCAGCATGAGATGGTGCATTATCATGCAGAAAAATGATCTTGCTGTGAAATACACGGTTCTTCTTCTTGAACCATGGCAGGAAGTGCTGTTTGAGAAAATCCACATACATTATGGAGTTCATCTTTAGCGCCTTCAGGGATCCTAAAGGGGCCGACAATCTCTCTCCCCATGATTCCAGCCCAAAACATTACTCCACCTCCTCCTTGTTGGCGCTGTAGCCGTGTTTGCATGGGGTGTCCATCAACCAGCCATCCTCCACTCCATCCATCTGGACCATCGAGCGCTGCACGGCATTCATCCGTGAACAAAACAGTTTTGAAATCAGTCTTCATGTAATGTTTGGCCCACTGGAGCCGTTTCTGCTTGTGTGAAGTGGATAGAGGAGGTCGACAGGATGGCGTATGCACAGCTGCAAACCTCTGAAGGACCCTGCATCTTGTTGTTCGGGGGACGTTGGAGGCACAAGCAGCTTCAAAAACTTGTCTGCTGCTATGACAAGGCTTTTTTGCCGCTGCTCTTTCAACCTGACGTAATTGCCTGTAGGAAAGAGTCCTCAATTTGCCCTTATCAGCACGCACACGTGTGTACTGTGAATCAGCTACATACTTCTTGATTGCCAAGACACTTCATCCTGATCATCGCACAATGTTGATTGTAGTCATGCCTTGACCTAAACACTCCACAATTTGTTGCTTCTCAGCAGCCGACACATCCTTTTTCTTTCCCATTTTGGCAGAAAATGTAGGCTGCTTAATAATGTGAGACAGCCTTCTTAAGTAGTCTTGCCTTTCATTGGACACACCTGCCAAACTAATTAGCACAGGTGTCTGCAATTGCTTACAGTGATATAAAGAGCCCTGACACACATCACCATCAATGAGTTTAACTGACAAACAAACAAATTCTTCCCTTATCACTCCTAAACACTTTTTGCATAATAATTTGGAACACAGTGTACATGTGCTTTTCCACAAAACACCAGTGGTTCACGTAGTGAATCTTACAGTTCTAACTTGCCAACCGTGGTCTGTATGGAGTTGTTCAATAAAGGGCCCAAAATTAAGATAACATAGATGGGAGAGGTCTCTATGAATAGGAATTCCTAAGTATTTGATACCCTATGAGGGCCAGGCAAAGGGAAAGTTGGACTGGATGGAATCCTATATGGATTTGGGGAGGGAGACATCGAGGGCCTCAGACTTCGCTGCGTTGATTTTAAAATTTGACCATGTAACAAAGTGATCTATTTCAGCCATAACAGCATGGATGGATATATGTGATTGAGTGATATATACTAGGACATCATCAGCAAATAGAGAGCACTTGTACTCGGTGCCTCCCACCTCAATCCACCTAATATTGGGGTTATGGCGAATTGATGAGAGCAGGTGCTCCGTCACTAGGATGTATAAGAGAGGGGACAGAGAACATCCCTGCCTTGTCCCATTGGTGATTGTGAAAGGTGATGAAAATGTTCTGACGCGCCCCCTGGGCCTTGGGACACCCGGAGCCGGACCCTTTTTGGTGGATGCTGGTGGTTGTAGTCTCCGTGGCGGCGACCCGGTTCCGTGGCTCAGGGCGGTCAAACCAGTGGCGGAACTATTTATGTGGTTTTGATGTTTAAATGTCCGACTACGCCACCCGTGGATTGCGGTCAGAGTGAACCGCCGCTCCAGGGCAGACCGCTGAGGCTGGTGTTGTGGGTGCAGCAGAGCGTAGCATAACTCCCCACGGGAGGAGTATAGCCTCAGGGCAGTGTATGCGGAGGATGGGGGTGATGGTGCAGGGCAGCAGCAGTAATGACACGGAGTCAGTGATGCAGTCCAGGGCCTTTACTCACAGTTCTTATTATCCAGACCACGTCTGCAGGTAACGGCTGCCCACGTCGTACTGTGCTCACCAGGTGAGGGGCTCAGACAACTCCCAGATAACTTTGGAGTGCTTCACAGGACCCCCTTTGTGTGTCCTTTGTCTGGCCTTTCTTACCAACCCTTCTGTCCGGCTGCCTCGGGCCTCCTCTTGGTAAACTTGGCGCCCGTTTCCCTGACCCTATGTGGTGCCTTCCTAGCGGGTGTAGCGAGGGGCTGCGCCACATAAAATGTCACAGCCTCCTGTTTCTAGCTGAGGGTCGTTTCCTGCCTCCACTAGTTTCGGTCTCCCCCTTTGGCCTGACCCCTCCACGCAGGTGGATTCGGGCGTGCGGTGGCGACTCGCCCGTCCGCACCCCTGAGATCCCTTCGTTCCTCGTTCCTGGAGCCTTCTCCGCTCCTCTTCCTTCCTTCTCCCTCTTCCAGGCCTGGGCCTCTGTTACTAGGCCCGCCTCTGGAGCAGAGCTCATGCAGAGCCCCTGCTCCCTGCCACTTCTGCTCAGACTTCTCTGCACTGAACTAAGATGGTGCCCACCTTTTATACTCCCTTCTCAATGCACCCAGGAACTGCTTCCTCCCTGCTCCTGCACTACAGGGTTCCCCTTCCTCAGTGTTCCCTCCCCCCCACTCCAGCCAGGGACAGGGACTGTCGTGCCCATCTCAGGGGCATATTGGTCGCCCTGCCCCACGGCAATGTGGTGTAATGCATGCAGGTGTCGGGTCCTGATCCACACTACATCCTTACCTGAGAGTGAGATATCACACCTCTGGGTGAGGTGCAATACCTCTGTAGCAACCGAGCCCTCAGGGTGCTACAGTTCCATTTATCTTCAGCCTAGGTGACGTATTGCGATACAGGGCCGTGATTTTGGCTATAAAAGGGTCCCCTAGACCCCTACCCCAAGCTTTTTAAGAGAATCATATATGGCGTGCCAGGAGACTCTATGGAATGCTTTCTCAGCATCCAACGAGAGTATCTAATTACAAATTTTTAACTGCATCTAGCCCAGGAAATACTTTGTGCCTAGTAGCAGTGTCTGCTAGTCAGCGGATTATCCCGGCTGTTAAGCAAGCTACACCACCTGTAGTTTGGACACTTCATTTTTTCAAAGGAAATGCTTCGGGACCACGGGATTCTCAGTGAAGAGCATCAGGAGGCACCCCAAGGCATAGGGGCTCGGACTGGCAGTAGGATGCCTTGCGGTGGACAGCCGAGCTCGATCCTTATAAAAGCTTTTTAACTGAAGCAGCTTTAGTGGACGCTACTGGAGCTGGAATTACGCGGCTGCTGGCATGAGACTTGCCCTCCAATAGATCCTTGTAAATGGATTTAAAGTGTATTCATTCAAATTAGAGAGACAATTTAAATTAAAAAGCTTAGAGCTGCCTCCACCACAGGGGGGCTCGCTCGACCCACCAGCGGACAGGCACCAGTATTGGGAGAGGGGGGCTGGCCGTCAGGGTTCACCGCGGCTCTGGCACAAACCCGGCGACACGGAGGTGGCACGGGCAGGAGCGGACTGAACGTGTCGGCTTCTCACTTTTTGGATTTTAGAAGGGCATGACATGCCTATATCTGTGTCTCCCCCTCCTTTTACTCCTCCACCTCTTTTCTTTTCGCATGACTATATGTACTTGTCACTTTTCCATGTGTTAGTTGTGTCTTCTGAGCAGTTTGTCAGCTTTTGGACACCTTTGAAGGTGTTTTCTATGTGTTTCTATGTGTTTTTGTTTGCCTGCCATTGGTTTTAACGGTGTTCGACGAACCGAACCGAACTCGAACACTACGGGGGTGGCTCAACACTAGTCTTTAATAAAAAGGAGGCAGAGACACTACCCCCTCATAGACCATACGACTGCCCTATCGACCTGTTACCCGGTACTACTCCTCCCCGTGGGCGTATTTACCCATTGTCTGCTGCTGAGACCCGGTCTATGTCCGAGTATATTGAGGAGAATCTGGCCCAGGGATTTATCCGGAAATCTACCTCCCCGGCGGGAGCAGGCTTCTTCTTTGTTAAAAAGAAGGACGGCTCTCTCCGTCCCTGCATAGACTATAGAGGCAGGGCCGGCGTCAGCACCCGGCGTACCCGGGCAAGTGCCGGGGCCCTGGAAAATCAGAGGGGCCCAGCCGCCCACTCACTGTCGGGCCCGGGCCCACACACCCACCCGCCCACTCACTGTCGGGGCCGGGCCCACACACCCACCCGCCCACTCACTGTCGGGGCCGGGCCCACACACCCACCCGCCCACTTACTGTCGGGGCCCTGGCCGCTTCCTCGGCACCTGTTCAGGGACGCAGGCGCTGCTTGATTGCCGGCACTTCCCCCAGACATGGCCGCGCGCTGTCCGGCTGTGTCTGCTAGTAATGACACGGCAGGGTCGACGGCACTGCACCTTTAATTGTGCTTGTGTGTCGCTCCTGCCGCGTCATTACTAGCAGACACAGCCGCACAGCGCGCGGCCATGTCTGGGGGAGTGCCGGCAATCAAACACCGTCGGAGCGGAGGTCCTGCACAGATGGGCGGGAGGGGCCCGGACCCGACCGCAAGTGGGCCCCTCTGATGTTCCAGGGCCATGAAGTCTGTGACACGCCGGGGGCCCTGCACTGCCCCATACCCGAGGAGCTGCTGGACAGGACACTGGACCGGGGACAGGTGAGTGAGGCTTCCCCAATCCCCATATTAAAAATATTAGTAATGGGTCTGTGTGAGTGCATGTATGTGAATGTCAGTGTATATGACTGTGTATATATATTTGTCTGTTTTATCTATGTGTATGTCTGTATGTGTACATATGTCTGCGTACCGTGTGTGCGCGCGCATATGTCTGCGTACCGTGTGTGCGCACGCATATGTCTGCGTACCGTGTGTGCGCACGCATATGTCTGCGTACCGTGTGTGCGCACGCATATGTCTGCGTACCGTGTGTGCGCACGCATATGTCTGCGTACCGTGTGTGCGTGCATATGTCTGCGTACCGTGTGTGCGCACGCATATGTCTGCGTACCGTGTGTGCGTGCATATGTCTGCGTACCGTGTGTGCGCGCGCATATGTCTGCGTATGTGAAGGATGAGGGGGCAGGCTGGGCCATGTGTAATAAATAAATAAATAAATATATATATATTTATATATTTATTTCTCCATTTCTCCGCCGTATCTGTGCATCATGAATCGTGTATGTGTTAAAAGGGCCCACTGAGACTCTTTCGCCCGGGGCCCAGAAAAACCTGGAGCCGGCCCTGTATAGAGGCCTAAACCAGATCACGGTGAAGAATAAGTACCCCCTTCCGCTCATTCCGGAATTATTTGATCGTCTGAGGGGGGCTAGAATCTTCACCAAACTGGACCTTCGTGGGGCGTACAACCTGGTCCGTATCCGTCAGGGGGATGAATGGAAGACGGCATTCAACACCCGGGACGGCCACTACGAATATCTGGTAATGCCCTTCGGTCTCTGTAACGCTCCCGCCGTCTTTCAAGAGTTGGTCAATGACATCTTCCGGGACCTTCTCTACTCCTGCGTGGTGGTGTACCTGGACGACATCTTGGTCTTCTCTCCGGATCTCCAGACTCACTGGAGGGATGTTCGTCAGGTCCTGCTCAGGCTCAGGCAGAACCACCTCTTCGCTAAATATGAGAAGTGCCTCTTTGAGCAGACCACGCTTCCGCTTTTGGGTTACATAATTTCTCAGACCGGCCTACGAATGGATCCTGAGAAACTGTCTGCCATCGAGAAGTGGCCTCGACCGGAGGGGTTGAAGGCCATTCAGCGGTTCCTGGGCTTCGCCAACTACTACCGCCTCTTCATACCGCACTTCTCTTCCCGGACTGCCCCAATTTCCGCGCTCACCCGTAAGGGCACTAATCCCAGAGAGTGGCCGCCCGAAGCAGAGGAGGCCTTTCTTTCCTTAAAACAGGCCTTCTCTTCCGCCCCGGTGCTGCATCGCCCTGATGGCAACAAGCAGTTCTTCCTGGAGGTTGACGCCTCCTCCTCTGGAGCCGGAGCGGTACTTACCCAAAAATCGTCTTCCGGGAGAATGGTAACTTGTGGCTTCTTCTCCAAACTCTTCTCCTCTTCTGAGCGCAACTATTCCATAGGAGATCGAGAGTTATTGGCCATCAAGCTGGCATTGGAGGAGTGGCGTTACCTGCTCGAAGGGGCTCTTCACCCGGTAATAATTTACACTGACCACAAGAACTTGGCTTACCTCCAGCATGCCCAGAGACTTAACCCGCGCCAATCCCGGTGGTCCTTGTTTTTTGCTCGCTTTGATTTTGTTCTTCATTTTCGCCCGGCTGACAAAAACATCAAGGCGGACGCCTTATCCCGATCCTTTCTGGTGTCTGATCTCGAGGAAGAACCGAAACACATCATCGATCCCGCCAGAGTAATGCAGGTGGCTCCCGTGAGTCTAAATCGTCTCCCTCCCGGTAAGACGTTCGTATCAGTACCTGATCGGGAGAAGATCCTACACTGGGGTCACTCGTCTAAACTAGCTGGCCACGCCGGTCAGAAAAAGACCCTCCAGCTTATTACCCGGCACTACTGGTGGCCTACCCTGCACAAGGACGTAATAGACTTTGTTTCTGCCTGTGTGTCCTGCGCCCGCAACAAGGTTCCGAGACATCTGCCTGCCGGTCGCCTCCTTCCGCTTCCAGTACCTGCTGCCCCCTGGCAGCATATAGCAATGGACTTTATAACTGATCTCCCCGTCTCTGCCGGTTGTACGGTCATTTGGGTGGTCGCTGACCGCTTTTCCAAGATGGCTCATTTCGTTCCCCTGCCAGGCCTCCCGTCTGCACCCGAGCTGGCTAAAGACTTTATCCGCCACATCTTCCGTCTTCATGGACTGCCCCTCCACATAGTGTCGGATCGTGGGGTACAGTTCACCTCACGCTTCTGGAGAGCCACTTGTAAACTGCTAGACGTCACCCTGGACTTCTCCTCCGCTTACCACCCACAGTCTAATGGTCAAGTGGAGCGGATCAATCAGAACCTGACCAGTTACCTCCGGCACTTCGTTAATGCCCACCATTCAGACTGGGTGGATCTCCTGCCATGGGCCGAATTTTCTTACAACAATCACGAGAGCGAATCTTCCTCCAAATCCCCGTTTTTTGTAGTCTTCGGTCAGCATCCTCGGATCCCATTTCCCGTCTCCACCTCGGTGGACAATCCGGCTGCGGAATCTCTTGTTAACAAATTTTCCTCCATATGGGAGAGTACCTGGTCCGCACTCCTTCTGTCATCCGAGCGTATGAAAAGACATGCTGACAAAAAACGTCTGGATCCTCCTCAATTCCGTCCAGGGGATAAGGTCTGGCTCTCGTCCAAGTATGTCCGGCTCAAGATTCCTTCCTATAAGTTAGGGCCTCGGTTCATCGGTCCTCTGGAGGTCATCAGTCAGATCAACCCGGTGGCCTATAAATTGAAACTCCCGGCCAACTTGCGGATCCCTAACTCCTTCCATGTATCTCTCCTCAAACCTGTGGTACTTAACTCCTTTTCCAAGTCTACAGGTACGCCTCCTGCTCCGGTTTCCGCTGAAAACGAATTTGAGGTAGAGAACATTCTGGCCACCAAAAGGGTAAGAGGGAAGACCTTTTTTCTAGTAGATTGGAAGGGGTTTGGTCCTGAAGAGAGAACGTGGGAGCCCCGGGAGAACATCCATGCCCCTCTCATCCTAGCTAAATTTCTCTCTGGCCTAAAAAAGGGGGGGCCTAAAGGGGGGGGTACTGTAGCGCCGGCGTCCCGGCCCTCTGCTAGGCAGGGACGCTGTTCCCCTCACCCCTCTGCTCCGAGCCCGGTGTCCTCTCCCGCTCTGCTGGCAGCGCGCGCTCCTTCCCGGCCACTGTGCTTCGGGCGCGCGCGCGCTCCCTCCCTCTTAAAGGGGCCGCGCGCGCCGTCCTAAGGAGTCCCCGGCCAATGGCCGGAGGACTTCACCATATATAAGGCACCTCCTCCAAAATGGAGGTGCCCGAGCAATGTTGTTGCACTGTTCACTACTCTGCTTCAGCCCTCAGGTCCCGTTGCCTGTTACCTGCCTGTTACCTGCCAGTTACCTGCCAGTTACCTGCCAGCTTGCTGCCTGATTCCTGCTTGTCATCCGCTTACCTGCTTGCTAGCCTGAGGTCCAACGGTCTGCCTTCCGACTCCTGTCAGTCTGTCTATGGACCAGCTTGCCCGCTCACCTGGGAGCGCTCACCTGCTACCTGTCTGTTAGCCTACCTGGAGGCTCCGCCGTCACATGCTGTGACCACCTGCTTATCCAGAGACTCTCGCCTGCTCACCTGGGAGCACTCATCTGCATCCGCCTGTTAGCCTACCTGGAGGCTCCGCCGTCACATGCTGTGACCACCTGCTTATCCAGAGACTCTCGCCTGCTCACCTGGGAGCACTCATCTGCATCCGCCTGTTAGCCTACCTGGAGGCTCCGCCGTCACATGCTGTGACCACCTGCTTATCCAGAGACTCTCGCCTGCTCACCTGGGAGCACTCATCTGCATCCGCCTGCTAGCCTACCTGGAGGCTCAGCCGTCACAGGTCGTACCTACCCTATACCCAGAGACTGTCCCGGTGACTTGCTGTGACCTCCTGCCCGTTCACCCAGAGACTGCCCCGGTCACTTGCTGTGACCTCCTGCCCGTTTACCCAGAGACTGTCCCGGTCACTTGCCGTGACCTCCTGCCCGTTTACCCAGAGACTGTCCCGGTCACCTGCTGTGACTACCTGCCCGTCTTCCCTGGTCACCACCCGCTTCCTTACAAGGACCGCCCCCTTGTATAGTAGCTCAGAGGTTCCGCCTCCCAGACCCGTTACCCCCACTCCTTAATAATAGGAGCAACAAAGCACAGCCAGCTGATGGCCCTCTAATAATAGTGAGGGATGACTGCTGGCACGCCAACAATAGTAAAGGCCGCCTGATGGCCTTGTAAAAATAGGCTTTGTGACGTTCACAGTCCCTCCTTCATAAATGAAACAAGATGTGTCTGATCATGTCTCACACACCACATGGCCAGATAAAGTAGTAAAATGTTAAAATTACATTTACTGGTGAATGTATTTTTCACCGTTGAAAGCAATGCAAAAGTGAAAAAACGCATAAAAAACACTACGTGTGAACATAGGCCAAGGTGTGGAGGAGCATTTTTGTTTTTGGTTATTTATTTCGCCTTGTATACAAGTCATTACTCTGGAAAGAATGTTCCTTAACATTTCTTACAGGAAAATCCATTTTTGCTTAGTTTTTGTAAAAGTGGCGTAATACTCTGACAACATTGTTCACAGCAGTGACCTGGGAGTCAGATATGCTTCTAGGGGTCTTTCCCATGCTTCTCACATATCATTTCAGCACTGTTCCCATCGATTTGGCCAATTTTTAGGCCCCCTCCAGACCTCTGGGGGGCGGGGGGTGCTGGAAAAATACTTGAGTTTCTCATTGACTTACATTGGGCTCGTTGCTCTGGTCGAGCATTATGATTTGCTCGATCCGAGCAACAAGCACCCGGGCATTTTAGTGCTCGCTCATCACTAGTGCCCACAAAAAATATGGCATCTAGTGAAGCCCATTGGTGTTTTCAAACAGTAAGGTACCGCTTTCATGGCTCCACACAAACAGTATGATGACCCCATAGCCCCATATACACAGTATGATCTACTTACAGAAGAATCCAACACTTAGTCTGATTCCACCATATATTGTATTCCTGCACACACAGTATAATGCTCCCACAGTATATCGCCATATACAGTACGATTCAACTACGGTCCCTCCTACACAAGATGATTCCCCCTCACAATATGATGCCCCCACAGTCTCCCACATACAGTATGATGCCCACATAGTACCTCCACCACACACACACAGTATGATGCTCCTACAGTACCCCCACCACACACACACAGTATGATGCCCCCACAGGAAAAAAATATTTCATCTAGTGAAGCCCATTGGTGTTTTCAAACAGTAAGGTACCGCTTTCATGGCTCCACACAAACAGTATGATGACCCTATAGCCCCACATACACAGTATGATCTACTTACAGAAGAATCCACCACTTAGTCTGATTCCACCATATATTGTGTTCCTGCACACACAGTATGATGCTCCCACAGTACCCCCCTACACACACAGTACAATGCCCCTACAGTACCCCACCACACACAGTATGATGCCGCCATAGTACCCCCACCACACACACAGTAAGATACCCCCACAGTGCCCCCACCACACACACAGTATGCTGCCCCCACAGTACCCCCACCACACACACACAGTATGATGCCCCCACAGAATCCCACCACACACACATACAGTATGATGCCCCTACAGTTATGGTCTTTCCCACATAGTATGATGGTCCTCACACAAGCATCACACTTGCATTTCACATCATTGCTCGCTGCTCCTGTATACAGTGGGTACAGAAAGTATTCAGACCCCTTTACATTTTTCACTCTTTGTTTCATTGCAGCCAGGGTCTGAATATTTATGACCATGTGATATTTCAGTTTTTCTTTTTTAATAAATTTGCAAAAATTTCTAAATTTCAGTTGTTTTTTCAGTCAAGATGGGGTGCAGAGTGTACTTTAATGGGAAAAAAATGAACTTTTTAGAATTTACCAAATGGCTACAATGAAACAAAGAGTGAAAAATGTAAAGGGGTCTGAATACTTTCCGTTCCCACTGTGCATGTTGGCTCTGTGCGCCACCATTATATTCAACTGTTTCTGTGTTCTGAAGACAACGATGCACTTGAAGTCAAGGCATATCCCCGACCTCCTGAGACAGAAGGACAGCTGCCCAAATTTGCTGGATTTGGGACAGTTGGGGGATATAATGCACATAGTGCAATGTTTACTAAAAAAAAGGAAACAGAATCCATTATTATTTGGTCTTTTTCATCCTGTATTAGGATTCAACATAGAATCATCATGGTTTTACCTATACATTCTGATGGTACTGAAGTTACTACTCAGCGGTCCAGACATAGGGAAGCCATAGCCAGGGGGAAGCAAGCTCAATGTGGATGTAAAGGGAATCTGTCACCAGGTTTTGCTACCTAATCTGAACACAACATAATGTAGGCACAGAGACCCCGATTTCACTGATGTGTCACTTACTGGGCTGCTTGCTATAGTGTTGATAAAATCACTGTTTTATCAGCAGGAGGTGGTCAATAGAGGATTACTCGACCTGCTGCCAGATAGTCTAACTATACCCCCACCGCTGATTGGTAGCTTTCTGCCTATGCACAGTGTACACAGAAAGCTGCCAATCAATGGTGTGGAGGGCGTGGTTATACAGAGCACGTTCAGAGAACTTGTAGATTTGTAGCACAGAAAACTGTGATTTTATCAACACTGCACCAAGCAGACCAGTAAGTGACACATCAATGGAATCAGAGTCTTTCCTCCTGCTCTCAGATGGGGTAGGAAAAACCTGAAAACAGATTCCTTCTAAAGAGCACAGTATTAAGATACATTACAGATACCCACAACCCACTGTATGGGGCTCTGAAATTATTAGTGGAGGCCTTGCAGGATAAAAAAAAGAATGTTTTACTACACCCCTCTGAAGTCAGCAATTTTGGCATGAATAACAGCCCTATGTGGGTTTAATTGAACATTTTACATAAAACACTTTTTTTTTTATTTTCTAAAACTGTCCAAGCTTTGTTTAATATCATCTGGATCACGACTCAAAATCTATGTGGCTTGAGGTCTCAATTCTGATTTGGCCATTGCGGAGTTACACTATTGCCTTTACATCATTTTTGTGTCATTTTCAGGCCTCATTCAGACGTCAGAGATTTTTCTTGTATGTCAAAACCTGGATCGAATTTCATCACTGATTTTTATTCGATTTTCATTGCGGTTTTTACCATCAGTGTTTGATGACTGTTTTTTTTTTTGTATATATATCCCCCCGTGTTTGCGTGGGTTTCCTCCCACACTCCAAAGACATACTGATAGGGAATGTAGATTGTGAGCCCCAATGGGGACAGTGCCAATAATGTCTGTAAATTGCCTGAATTGTAAAGCGCTGTGGAATATGTTGGCGCTATATAAATAAAAAGATTATTATTATTATTATTATGTGCTCTCAGTGGTTTTCACGGATTAATAGACTTGAATGGGTCATTTTAATTTGCAATTCAGATCAAACACGGACATGTCTGGGTGATTTTTTTTTTTACGGACACACGGTCCGCAAAGAAAAACACTTCATGTGAACAGCCCTATAGATTATAACTGATATGTCTTCTGTCCGGGAAAAACACAGATAGAACACGTATGAAGTGAAATCATAGCCTGTTGTGATTTATTTTTTCTCGCGGCAGAACACAAGTGATAAAAAAACGTTGATGTGCACTGCCTCATTGAATAACATTGGTCCGACTGTAATACCTTCTCTTATCAGATTGCACTTGTACGGTCGTCTGAGCAAGACCTTACAGGGAACCTGTCATGTTCCCTAACGCTATTAACCTGCAGACATGGGGTTAACCTTCAGGTGCATAGCATTTGAGACCTGCCCAGCGCTCGCAGTGAAAGTCTGACTACTGGGAGGAAATGAACTTTATTCCTCCTGGCAGCCTCCGGCTTTCAGTCATAGGCGTGGCTTCAGTCACCATTCACTACATAGTAAGCAGCGGCTGTAACCACACCTCCGGCATTGACTGAAAGCCAGCTGAGCACTGATGCACTGCAGAGCTGGCTGTCAATCAGTGCTGGGGTGTGGTTACAGCTGCTGCACACTATGTAGTGAACGGTGACTGAAGCCACGCCTATGACTGAAAGCCGGAGGCTGCCGGGAAGAATAAAGTTCATTTACTCCCAGTAGTCGGACTTTCACTGCGATCGCTGGGGAGCTATTAACCTGCAGATTAACCAAATATCTGCAGGTTAATATCGGGTTTTGACATAACAAGTTCCCTTTATTAGGTGTAATGAATGTGGACACTGTAGAAACTGGTTTTCATTTTTAATATTTTAATTCAATATTTTATTTTGTTGATCAGTGTCAAAACTCCTAATGCAATTCATCTGTTTACAATACAAAACGGTGAAATGTCCAATTAGGTAGGGATGACATTTAGCGATGCATATGTCCCAGTGACATTTGGGAATTAGCTTGACTCAATGGAGGAAAAAATTACAAGCGACCTTGGAGCCATCATGTAAAATACAACTATGTCATCTGACGCGGACAATGAGGGTCACCTTTATTTTTGCCCCTCTCACTATTTAGGTGAAAAAGTGTCCTTCTAAATGCCACCATCAGATGATTTTTACATTATGTTCATTGCTGGTCCTTAAAGGGGTTTCCTTATCTCGGACATTTATGTCATATATGTCTTATAGATGCACCTCTGAGACATGCACCGGTCTTGAGAATGAGCCTCGTCTCACGTTGATGGTCAAGGAGAAGTGGCCGCACATCACAGCTCACTCCACTTCTATAGAAGTTCCGAAAACTTCTCAGTTGCATGCCAATTTTTGTGACTCCCATAAAAGTGAACAGAGAGATAGGAATGCCACCTCTTTGTCACCCATGGGGGAAAGACGTTGTAATCCCAGGAAAAGCTGAGGGTTTTCGGCGTAGAATCCTCATCTATCAGATTTTTATGGCAAAGTCGATGAATAAGAGAAATCACCAAGATGGGAAGACCCCTTTATTCTTAGTGTTCCTTATTGACCTCCCTTGTGTCTTCTCTCACCTAATTGCTCCTGCCATCTTGATTCTTGCCTATTGGCTGTTATCTATTGGAGACTACCCTAACGTATGCAACCAGGCAATACCCTCCAAACTGCAATAAGGGGTCTGGAAGAAAAATTAGAGTTTGCTTATAGTCTGTCCAACAGGATAATAAGTGGCAATTACCTGCCAATCTGCCACCGGCTGGTTCCTGACCGTCCACCACCTGCACATTTGCCACCTGCCAGTTAACGGTCGTTTGCCGCCTGCTGGTTCCTATCTGTTTGCCTTCTGATTTTTGGCACCAATCTGCCAATTCATATTGATTCCCCAAACCTGCGATGTTGTACAAAAAATTCTAACTTCAGACACTCAGCTTTCTTGGTGAGTGATAGGTCCCCCTATAGGAGAATTATTAATTTGGCACTAACATTGATACTAATGGTACAATATAGCGGGGTGGAGAGGCGCTGTATTTATTAATATTTCTATGCCGAAAAAAACTGCTAAGCTTTTCATAAAGATATTATGTATCATGAATATTCATTTATTGTATTACTTTATGGTTTCTGATAATAAATAACGTAATGAATGGAGGCAGCACATGTATCTGTGTTATTCTGGCCCTCTGCTGGTGGAAGGGAAGAACTGCACACATCAGCAATCTGCCATGAAACGTATTTATTATGCTTACTAGTAGCACCATCATATTCCGCAGCACATTAGAGACACTATCATCACAATATATAAGATATATAAATACATAATAATATATATTATAGATTATATTATAGATTGTGATATATATGAGAGATTGTAATAATAATGTCTCTAAGGTGCTGCAGAATATGATGGCGCTTGTAAGCATAATAAATAAATGTAATGGCAGATATATATATATATATATATATATATATATTTATATATTTAAATAAGGGCAGGATATACCAAAATAATAATAATAATAATAATTATTATTATTATTAAGTGCACAATCCACATCTGAGTATATATTTAGCATTGGGGTTACCACAGTTTTTAATTACCTGTATTAAGCTATAGCACAAACTATTGTTTTCACATTTTTTTTGGGCTTTATGAACTTACTGTCTATGTACATATTTGCCCAGATTTTTATTTATTGGTTACTTACTTTCTAAATGCAAAACTTTTTAATAGTATTCATTACAAATGTTAAACTATTTTTCTGCAGCAGTGACTGCAATTCCTTTAACTAGTTGAGTGATTTCACAACCTAGAAAAGGACACATCAACTAGAGTATCAAGTACGAAATAACAGATTTTATTAAGCCATAAAGATAAAAATATAGGGTAAGGGAATAAAGGAGCCCTCCCTTTTTTCTTTGGACTTCCCCTCCAGAATATAACAGAGCCTCCTCCATGTTTCACAGTAGGGACAGTGTTCTTTTCTTGATATGCTTCATTTTTCCGTCTGTGAACATAGAGCTGATGTGCCTTGCCAAAAACTTCCATTTTTGTCTCATCTGTTCATAGGACATTCTCCCAGAAGCTTTGTGACTTGTCAACATGTAGTTTGGCAAATTCCAGTCTGGCTTTTTTATGATTTTTTTTCAACAATGGTGTTCTCCTTGGTCATCTCCCATGAGGTCCACTTTAGATCAAACGACGACGGATGGTGCAATCTGACACTGATGTTCCTTGAGCTTGAAGTTCACCTTTAATCTCTTTAGAAGTTTTCCTGGGCTCTTTTGTTACCGTTCTTATTATCCGTCTCTTTGATTTGTCATCAATTTTCCTCCTGCGGCCACGTCCAGGGATGTTGGCTACAGTCCCATGGATCTTAAATTTCTGAATAATATGTGCAACTGTAGTCACAGGAACATCAAGCTGCTTGGAGATGGTCTTATAACCTTTACCTTTAACATGCTTGTCTATAATATTCTTTCTAATCTCCTGAGACATCTCTTTCCTTTGCTTCCTCTGGTCCATGTTGAGTGTGGTACACAACATGTCACCAAACAGCACAGTGAGTATCTGTAGCCCTATATACAGGCCCACTGACTGATTACAAGATTGTAGACACCTGTGATGCTAATTAGTGGACACAACTTGATTCAACATGTCACTTTTGTCACATTATTTTCAGGGGTCCCATCATTTCTGTCCAGGCCTATTTCATGAGTTTAATTTTTTTTTAAATTCTGTGGAAGCAGGGCTGAAAAGCAATGTCTGACTTTCATTTGTTCATTTTCATAGATTTTTAATTTATTATTACTTTTGTCAGATTCAAGTTATTTCTGTGACCATTGTGGGTTTTTCTTTCATTAAACGAGGGGTACCAACAATTTGGACCACGTGTGTATCTGCTGTCATAGCTAATTTGGTATTGTAGTTGAGTGATTTTCATAAAAACCCAAATTCTTCAGAGTTCCAGCTCCTATTCATCGCTGCTCTTCTCTTAGTGTTAGGCTAAGTGCCCACGTAGCGTTTTTCAAGCGTATATGCTGCGGAATTTCCGCAGCGTAAACGCTTGTTAAACGCTATGTAATCCGCCCCCCATGGTCCCCAAGGGGATTCCGCAAGTTCTATGCCCATGCTGTGGATTTTTCCGCAGCGTTTATGCTGCGCTCAAAATTCCGCAGCATGTCCATTAATTTTGCAGAAGCGCGGCGTAATCACCGCCATTGACTTGCATTGAGACCCACATAATCCGTGTCAGTACATTTGTACTCACGGATTATATGCTTATCAATGTGCGGATGGTACCCAGTTCTGGAGGAGAGGAGACTCTCATCCAGACCTGGGTACCATTGTACCTGTAAAAAAAAAGAATAAAATAAAGAATAAAGATAATGTTCACCTTCCGACGGCCCCCGGTCTCCTTCCCTGTGCTTGCGGGCAGGACTGAAGGACCTGCGGTGACGTCACAGTCATGTGACCGCAGGCCCTTCAGTGCAGTGTCCCGCGATCGGCTGGCAGCCAGGAAGGAGCGCAGCAACACACGCCGGGCCATCGGAAGGTAAGTATAGGTTTAATTTTTTATTTTTAAACATTCTTACGGTCACACTATGTAAATCCATGCTGTTTGCATGGATTTATATAGTGTGACCTAGTTGTCAAGCACTTTCCAAGTGATGCTAAAATCGCCTGGAAAGCGCTTGTCAATCCGCATGCAGAAACGCATGTGAATAACGCTTCAAATCCGCATGTATTTAGCAGGAAAAACGCATGCACAATCTGCATGCGTTTTTTCTGCCAGGGAGATGCAGAAATGCTGCAGAAATTTTCTGCTTCATTTCTGCATCGTGGGCACATAGCCTTAGACCTCATTCACACGTCAGTTTTTCACGTACAAGTGTTATCCATTTTTTTTTTCACAGATAGCACTCGTACTTGTGACAGTCTGTGGGGCAGCTCACATGCCCAATTTTCTTTTAAAACTGAGTGGTCCTTTATTTAATAAACTTGCACTTAGTTTCATCCTGCTATGTTCATTATTTAATTCCTTTTGAGATCACCAGATAATCAAATTTGCAGCCTGATCCAAGTTTCAGATTTTTCTCTTGTGTGAGTGTCCCTATCTGTAATATAGGCTGGATGTGAGAGCTCTCAGTAGCCAAGGGGCCTCTGTCTTCACTTGCTTTAGCACAGCTCTAGAATCAGGGCCGACGTCAGCACCCGGTGTACCCGGGCAAGTGCCGGGGCCCTGGACCATCAGGGGGGCCCACTTGCCGTCAGGGCCTGGGCCGCTTCCCCGGCATCTGTGCAGGACCGCCGGTGCTGTTCAAGCCCTGCTCTGCTACATGCAGCAGCAGCAGCAGCAGTGTGCGGTCAGTTTGCTGCTGCTCCACCAATCAGGCCCAGTGCTGTCACTTTCAAGACATGGCCACCCTGATGGTCCAGGGCCATGTGACACGCCTGAGGCCCTGCACTGACACATGACTGAGGAGCTGGACGGGACACAGGCTGGGGGTAGGTGAGCGAGCTTCCCCAATCCCCATATAAAAAAATATTTCTTATGTGTGTGTGCATGTATGATGTGAATGTCTGTGTATGTCAGTATGTATGACTGTGTATATATATTTATGTCTGTTTTATATGTGTTTTTAAGAATGTGTTCAAATATGTATGTATCTGTGCGTGTCTGCGTATTGTGTGTGTATATCTGTGTACCATGTTCATGTGTCTATGTGTGTGCATGCCTGCGTACCATGTGCGTGCGTGCGTGTCTGCGTACTGTGTGTGCGTGCGTGTCTGTGACGCGCCCCCTGGGACATATTCCTTTTTGAGGGGAATACCCGGCACCGGATCAGATGGGGGGTTGTAGTCTCCGAGCGGCTGTGACCCGGTCCCGTGCCCAGGGCGTCAAGCTCAGTGTTATGTGGCAGCTTTACAGATGTTACTAAAGTTCTTTTGTGTCGACTACGCCACCCGTTGGGATGCGGTCACTGTGGCCGCCGCTGCAGCAGGGTCCGCTGAGGCTGATGGTGGGTGCGCAGCTTGGTGGGATAACCCCCAACGGGAGGGGTATAGCCTCAGAGGGGACTGGCGCAGAGGATGGGGGTTGTGGTGGTGCGGTGCAGCCGGCAATGAAGACAGAGTCGGGTTGTGCAGTTAAGGGTGTTTACTTACTGCAGATGTTGTACTGGTCACTCCAGCTGCTAGTGACCACCCGAGCCGTGCTGCGTCCACCAGGTCCTGGATCCGGCCAACCCCCAAACAAGTCCGGAGCGTGGCCCTGAGCTCTCCCTCTGTCCTTTCTTCAGCCGTCCCCACCAGTGATTCACCTAGGTCCAGCTCCCTCGGGCCTTCTTTTGGGACACCCTTGGCCCTGGGTTCCCTGACCCTTCATGTGGTGTGCCTTCGGGGTGAATGTGGTGGGTGACCGTGACAGACACTGCCCACGGTCTCCGGTCTCTGGCTGGGGAATGTCTTTGCCCCCACCAGCTTGGGTTCCGGTACCCTCTTGCTGACTCCTCACCCGGTGCTCTAATTTGGGTTCTTGGGTCCCTTCAGTCTTCCCCCTCTGGGTCTTTCTCTGCTCCACTCTCTCTCTCTCTCCAGGGCTGCTGTTTCCTTCTCTCTCCTCTCCAACTGACTTGTTCTCAGCGTCTGACCCTGATCTAAGTTGGTGCCCTCCTTATATATCCCTCTATGTGTGAGCTCAGGTGACCAGCACCCAATGAGCTCCTATCACTACCCAGACTGCTCCCCCTATCTGCCCCTACACTACATGGGATGTACCACCCCCCTCCCACTCCAGCCAGGAACAGGCTCGGTTGTACCTGCACATTTCTAAGTGGGAGTACCGTCGGCCTGCTCCTCTGAAATGGGATGTATGTAGTGCATGCAGTCTATCTGAGCTCAGTTCCACACTCCTTCCTTACCCGGGAGTGGAATATCACACCTCTGGGTTGAGGTGCAATACCCCTGTAGCAGCCGAATCCTCAGGGTGCTACATTCCCCCCTGGTAAATCACAGCACGTCCTCGGGCTGTAAGACATAAAACACCAAAACATACAAAATTTTTATATGAACATATAAAACATATAAACATTATATATATATAAAACTTTTTATATAAACATTCTCGTAGACTTCTCTTGTCTCTGGTTCCTCCTCCTCCGGACACTGTGCAACGTGTGTCCGGGAAAAGTGCGACAGTCTCTTAGAAAATCTGGTTTTCTATAAAACCGGTAGGGGGCGCTTTAGGACGCGCAACTATATACAGGGAAAGTTGGCCGCTCTCAGTCCTCGGCCAGGTAGAGGGTAGGGAATGGCTGCTCACAGTCCTCAGCCTGTAGGATGAAGGGGTTAACGGGTAAACAGTTCCCTGGTCCCAACGGGGACTATTTTCAACAGTTTCAGTTTCTATATACCCCGATTGGGTAACTATTTACAGCTCCTGCTCTGCCGCACTCAACGGCGTCTTCCTCCTGCTCTTTCTTGATATGATGTTTCTTCAGACCCGTCCGGGTCCTCTGGCTCCTCCTCCCCGTACCGCAACTCCTCCTCCGTCAAGCGGTGTACGTGGAGGGCGTATGGTCCTTTGGCACACTTGTGCCGGGTGAAAGTGACCTCGTCTCCGACGTAGAGGTCACGGCCTTTGTGACCTTCCGGCAGGTGGGACTCGACGTCTCTGCGGGTCACAAAAACGTCACCACGGTTGTTACGGTCCCGAATAAAGCCCCACCCATGCTGCGGGTTGAACTTTATCACTGTCCCGATGGTGCGGGGACAATGCGCTGCACGGGGGTTCCTCCTAGTCCGGCTCTTCTGCTCCGCGCTCTGGATTTGGGCCTGTTGTTCTCTGACCCGCCTCTCCTCCCGTTCTCTCTTAAACTCTGCCAGCTGTTGACGGCAACACTCTGTACGTTCAGCTGCGGCTGCCCGAGTTTCTCCGGTGAACCCCATCAAATCTTCTCCCGTGGGGTCCCACACGAATTGGGCTTCTGCTAGAGGAGGCGAGACCCGAGCCACGGGCTTCGGAGCCGGGATTAGGGGCTCACACAAGGGCCCTAGTCTTTGCTGCCGCTCCAGCTCAGGGTACCCTTCGGGCCAGATGAAGGGCCGCCCGTCCGGCCATGTGAGCTGGCCGAAGAGGTCCTCCCCCAGGTGTGGCACCCTAGGTATTGCGGGCGCGGGCGCGGTGGTGGTGGCGCCCGGGTTGCCCAGGCCTTGCGGCCAGGCCTGGGGCACCTGGAAGGTGAAGGGCACCGTTAGGACGGCGGCGCCCTGGGCTACCTGGCCTTGCGGCCAGGCCGGAGGCTCCGCGGAGGTAGGGGGCGCTGTTGGTGGTGCGGCGCCCGGGGGTACTAGGCCTTGCGACCAGGCTGGTGGTAATTCCTGCTTTGTCACGCTCCGGGTCGGGGCGCGTGACGTCACAGGGGTCGCTGCGGCGGCTTCCGGTCGGGGCCTAGTCCATGGCGGTGACCTGGCGGCTACGGGCACAGCAGGGGGACTTTCGGGCTCTGCGACGGGGAGCTGGGGCAGGTAAGCGGTGTCACGGCTTGGGGTATAGGCGTCCCCTTTACCTGCCTCCATGCGTTCGGCTCCCTCCTCGGCGCCGTCTCCGGCCTTGGGTCCTCCCGCACCATCCTCAGAGGCGGTCTGCTTCCTCTTCCAGGGTAGCGTGCTCCGTTGACTGGTCTTTGCTTGCTGGGTCATCTCCCGGCCCCACTCCGCCAGTATCTCGCGCTGTACCCGGGCCATCCTCCTTGCGAGGCCCTCCAGGGCAGTTTGTGCACACTCCCGGTCTCGGGGGAGCTGCGCTAGGATCTCCGCTAGACCTAGCGGGGTTGTGGACTCTAGCAGGCTCCTGACCATCGGGTCGGTGCTGCTCTGCTCTTCTTCCGGCAGGCTCCTGGCCAGCGGGCCGGTGCTGCTCTGCCCTCCTTCCTCGGTCTCTAGCAGACTCCTGGCCAGCGGGCCGGTGCTGTTCTGCTTTCTTTCCATCTCCGGGTGAGCTCCTCCGCTACTCCTTGTTAGACCTCTTGCCTCCGGGTGCGCTCGCTCCAGACCGCTCCAAGCGACACCCATCTTTTCTCTTCTCTTTCGTCTCCTCCCACTTCGAGGGCGGTCCCGGGGCAACTCGGTGACTGTCAGCTCCAGGGGGAGTTCTTTCACGCTGACAGACACCTCCAGCATCACAGTCTCTGTTGGTGGGGGCGGTTTCCACTTTTGGCGCCATTTTCTGTCCTGGCCCACGATGGGAGGTGGCCTCCTGCCCTCCTTTGGCACGCCCATAATGGCGTCCGCTGCTCTTCCAAGGCGGGAAATCTGCGGTTTTGGCGGGAATCGCTTCCCAGTGGCGGGAAACTCGGCAGATGGCGGGAACAAGCTGGAAATGGCGGACAATCGGCGGGAAACGACTGGTGATGGAGTCCGATGGCGTGGACCCTCCGGAACCGGCGGGAGACTTCTTTCTGAGGTAAACTTGCACTTTTCTTCAGGCACGCAGTACCCGGGTGTTGCGGGCACGTAATCCTGCCGACTACGCCAAAGTTGACGCACCCCCTGGGACATATTCCTTTTTGAGGGGAATACCCGGCACCGGATCAGATGGGGGGTTGTAGTCTCCGAGCGGCTGTGACCCGGTCCCGTGCCCAGGGCGTCAAGCTCAGGGTTATGTGGCAGCTTTACAGATGTTACTACAGTTCTTTTGTGTCGACTACGCCACCCGTTGTGATGCGGTCACTGTGGCCGCCGCTGCTGCAGGGTCCGCTGAGGCTGATGGTGGGTGCGCAGCTTGGTGAGATAACCCCCAACGGGAGGGGTATAGCCTCAGAGGGGACAGGCGCAGAGGATGGGGGTTGTGGTGGTGCGATGCAGCCGGCAATGAAGACAGACTCGGGTTGTGCAGTTAAGGGTGTTTACTTACTGCTGATGTTGTACTGGTCACTCCAGCTGCTAGTGACCACCCGAGCCGTGCTGCGTCCACCAGGTCCTGGATCCGGCCAACCCCCAAACAAATCCAGAGCGTGGCCCTGAGCTCTCCCTCTGTCCTTTCTTCAGCCGTCCCCACCAGTGATTCACCTAGGTCCAGCTCCCTCGGGCCTTCTTTTGGGACACCCTTGGCCCTGGGTTCCCTGACCCTTCATGTGGTGTGCCTTCGGGGTGAATGTGGTGGGTGACCGTGACAGACACTGCCCACGGTCTCCGGTCTCTGGCTGGGGAATGTCTTTGCCCCCACCAGCTTGGGTTCCGGTACCCTCTTGCTGACTCCTCACCCGGTGTTCTAATTTGGGTTCTTGGGTCCCTTCAGTCTTCCCCCTCTGGGTCTTTCTCTGCTCCACTCTCTCTCTCTCCAGGGCTGCTGTTTCCTTCTCTCTCCTCTCCAACTGACTTGTTCTCAGCGTCTGACCCTGATCTAAGTTGGTGCCCTCCTTATATATCCCTCTATGTGTGAGCTCAGGTGACCAGCACCCAATGAGCTCCTATCACTACCCAGACTGCTCCCCCTATCTGCCCCTACACTACATGGGATGTACCACCCCCCTCCCACTCCAGCCAGGAACAGGCTCGGTTGTACCTGCACATTTCTAAGTGGGAGTACCGTCGGCCTGCTCCTCTGAAATGGGATGTATGTAGTGCATGCAGTCTATCTGAGCTCAGTTCCACACTCCTTCCTTACCCGGGAGTGGAATATCACACCTCTGGGTTGAGGTGCAATACCCCTGTAGCAGCCGAATCCTCAGGGTGCTACATCTGCGTACTGTGTGTGTGTGCGTGTCTGCATACTGTGTGTGTGTGTGTGTCTGCGTACTGTGTGTGTGTGTCTGCATACTGTGTATGTGTGCGTGTCTGCATACTGTGTGTATGTGTGCGTGTCTGCATACTGTGTGTATGTGTGCGTGTCTGCGTACTGTGTGTGTGTGCGTGTCTGCGTACTGTGTGTGTGTGTGCGTGTCTGCGTACTGTGTATGTGTGTATGTCTGTATACTGTATGTGTGTGCATGTCTGCGTACTGTGTGTGTGTGCATGTCTGCAAATGTGAAGGATGAGGGGGCAGGCTGGGCCCTGTGTTGTATACCTATATTTCTCCACCGTATCTGTGCACATGCGGTATGTGCTAAAGGGGCCCACTGAGACTCTTTCGCCCGGGGCCCACGGAAACCTGGAGCCGGCCCAGTCTAGAATTATACTCATCTCCTCATCCAGAAAAAGATGGATGATTTTCATTCATATTGTCATTCGTGTTTGTTTTTTACATCCATGTGACATCTGAATTTACGTGTCAACAGTATAAAATTTACAAGACCTAATACAGTTTCCTATATTAAGAATTGCAATGTGTCTGTAAAAATCATCGAATACTATATCTGCATAGGATCTGATTTTTTTTGCCCACCCATAGGTATGAATAGGGGAGTCTTATCTGAAACATGGAGATTAGTACATGCTCTCATTTTTTTTTTCACGCAGACATTCGGCTGTATGTAAATAATGTCATCTAAAAAGCCCAATTGAAGTCTATGGGTGCACAAAAAAAAACCCATATCCCATACAGATCATCCTAATTGCATCTTATGCATCTTATGCTTATAGATACATTGCAATTATCAACATAGGAAACTGTATTTGTTCTTATAAATTTTATACCGTTGATGTATAAATTCAGATGGCACATGGATGTAAAAAGCAAACACGGTTGACAATATGAATGAAGATCGTCCATTTTTTCCTGGACAAGGAGGTAAGTATAATTTTAGAGCTGTGCGGATGCATAAAGCAAGTGAAGACAGAGGCCCCTTGGCTACCGAGAGCTCTCACATCCAGCCTATATTACAGGTAGGGACACTCACACAAGAGAAAAATCTGAAACTTGGATCAGGCTGCAAACTGATTATCTGGTGGTCTGAAAATGAATGAAATAATGAACATAGCAGGCTGAAACTAAGTGCAAGTTTACTAAATAAAGGTAACTACTAACACATGTAAAAAAAAAATTTCCATGTCAAAAGTGTCCATAGCCAAATGTCCAATGTATATCCCTGCCAGACACTGCAAAATGCAGCATGAAAATAACTCTCTTAATCCCAGGCCTGTACTGTAAGAATTTTTTTTGCAGTATAGGGAAAATATATATTCTTGTACCGTGTTAGCCAGTAGATAGAAAAATATTTAGATTTGAGAGTCCTCAGTGGTTGATACTTTTTAATGGCTAACCATCTACTATTTCTATCTACTATTATAACGACCACAGACAAGATAAAGATCCCCAATTCACATCAGGACTATAAGATCCCAGGTACGTTCAGCTGTATCACATCTAATGTGGTGTACTTAATTATATGTACCAAATGTCCAGCTGGGGGTCTTTATGTAGGGGAGACAGGGCAAAAACTTAGAACAAGGATGAATCATCATCGCCACACAATAAAAGAAAAAAGAATAGATCTACCTGTATGTAGCCAAGCATTTTTGTTCCCCTGATCACAGCATAAAAGACATGAAATTACTGGTATTAAAAGGTAACTTCAAATCTCAAAGAGAAAGAAGAATCTCAGAATATAAACTGATGGTGACCTTTAACACTTTCAGAGCAGGAATGAATGTGTCGCATGGATTTATGTCATTCTACATCAACTAAGGAATGTGCTCTGCTTTTCATCACCTGTCTTATCTATTGCATTTTTTGTGTGTCTTATTGTGTATAAATATGTGACTCTTCAGATTTTGTGGTATTCTAGCCTGATGAAGAGACCAGAGTAGTCTCGAAAGCAAGGAATTTGTTACCATCTTTTCAGTTAGCCATTAAAAGGTATCAACCACTGAGGACTCTCAAATCTAAATATTTTGCAGTATAAGAAGTTGAACCACTTACAAATTTTGAGAAAATACAAAGTGTAGCATCGCCATCTGCAGTGTAATTGGAGTACTACATGCATATGCTTTATTACATGAGTGCAGGTTGTGCACATTTTCTCTTAGAGAGGAAGAAAGAAAATGATAAAAACAAGCAAAGCACAGTTAGTCTCGGTGCACACACAGACAGCGCTCAAAGCTGAGCGCTGAGTCCAGGTTTCCATTGTAATCCCAGAAAAACAAGATTGTGATAAATGGAGCCATTCACTATTATGAGGCCTAAGGAGTCACTGTGAACACTCTCTGTCTGGCCTGCGTCCTGGCAGCGTTCATTTTTGTCAGACATGCACAAAATTGTGGGCAGCAGAGAGCACTGTATGAGTGTGTGAACACTGGTGGACACAGACAGAAGAGGCCCCTGTGCAAGAAAAATATATGGGCCCTTTGCAGTCCAATATCTCATCGTAATGCACAATTGCACCTACTTTGGGGGTACAAGTGGCCCCCTTACCTCCTGTGCCCTTGTGCGGCTTTTTCACTGACCCATAGACTAGCATTGCCGATTTTGATCCAACCAAAATCGTGCATGTCTCTGCGATTTTCAACAGACCCCCTTGGTCTACGAAAAATCATGGACATGTGAACGGCCCCATAGACTATCACAGGTGCGAGTGCTATCCCTGAAGACCAGGGGTAGCACTCGTACGCAAAAATAGGACGTTTAAATGAGACCTAAGGATGAGAGTTTGATGTTGGAGAACTGATATCCTTTAGTATTTTAAAGGGGGTTTCCACTTTTGGAAAAGTGGGCCCCAAACATTGCTTGTCATGTTAAATAAGAAAATCAGACTGCACTCGCCCTCCTCAGGTCCCGTGCTGACTGTTCTCCTATTTTGGCTGCTTTGCTGTTTCATTGTTGTGGTTGCAGTGGTGACGTCACATCGACAGATTACATTATTTCTGCAGCCAGTCACGGAGATCAGCCGCTCGTGCCGTCTACTTTGGCCAAGGCGCTATTTTATTTTAGTTATTTCAGTTGCTTGTACAGCAGCGGCATAATCTGCAGCAGTTGTGATCACTCACATCAGTCTCTGTCGCAACAGTCTAAGTTCCCTATAAGAAAGGAAATGTATCAACAGAAAATGAAATATTTTTTAAATTAGGCTTTTATGTTCCATGTATTTTTCTTTTTTTAAATTGTCAATGTTTTTTTCTCCCATATCACAATCTTCATTAGAAAACTAAATTAGTAATCTTGCAATTTTCACAGTGGTCGTGTATACTGTGATATACACCGCTCATACACAGATTTCTTTAGCCCCAAGGTCTTTTTTTCAATCGTCGTATTCTGAAAGACATAATTTTTCTATTGTTCCAGTTTTGCAAATGACGGCTTGTATTTTGTGGGAGGAGGAGTATATTTCATTATTTCCAATTTGGGTCAAATATATTGTAACCCAGTTGTTTAGGGAGTGGCCATTCGTGAAAGGTCAAGAATTACTACACAGTTTTGGCCCTTTGGTGCCTTTTTAGCTATATAGACTTATGTGTATGCATTTATTGCTATGTCCTGATGAAGGAATCAATTCGGTCTTGAAATGCGTAGACCATAACGATTCACCCACATATTCTTCATTAGGCCACTGACTGCCATAGAAAGCCAGAGGGGATGGTGCAGAAAGAGGGATGACCGCTTAGACACCTTGGTCACTATTGCTTGTGGAAGCCAAAGGGTTTAGGTTTCTGGAATCCAAGTTATCTGTAATTTCTGGCTGGCTCAGTGGTTAGCACTACAGCACTGGGGTCCTGGGTTCAAATCCCACCAAGGACAACATCTGCAAGGAGTTTGTATGTTCTCCCCATGTTTGCGGGGGTTTCCTTCAGGTTCTCAGGTTTCCTCCCCCACTCCAAAGACATACTGATAGGGAATGTAGATTGTGAGCCCCAATGGGGACAGTGATGATAATGTCTGTAAAGCACTTTGGAATATGATGGTGCTATTTAAGTGGGTAAAATAAAAATATGTCCAGGGTGTTGGCTGTATATTACAGTTGACACCTGCTGACAATGGCGCAGGCTCATCTCCTAACCTCACTTTATGGCGCCATACATTTACCGCACTGGATATTAGGTTCTATCAGCAAGTGCCGTAAATGTGCAGTGAATTATCGTTGAGGAGATACAGTGGCTGATCAGATTATAAAAGAGGTTCTGCTTGTTTGTTTGTACCTCAGAAACAGTGCCACTCCTGTCCACAGACTGTATCTGGTACTGCAGGTCAGCACCAGTCCCTTAAAAATAACAGACAACAATCCCATTAATGAAGTATGGCCGCTGTCAGTCATTGTGAATCTGCAGCCAGGAGTTTTGGAGCTACTCTGTGATTCTAAGTGTGGGCTTTCCTTCAGTTTAGCTGCTCGCTCTTTGATGGGGTCGTGTAGTTACATGCTTCATCAGATCTGCAGTGGTTTTGAGGTCGGCTATGGGTTCAAATACAACATTAGACAAGAAAAGACCTGAGGTTTGCAAAAATGGTCTGTAATTATTCTGTGCAGAAATCTAAAATTGTTGTGTTGAGTCACTATAACTGCAGTCCTCACTCACCAGTCTACAGCGATCAATGTGCCCAACGCTCCTCCTATTAGGCAACAGTTTCCCAACCTTAGAACTGGGTTCATTAAGGGCATTTTTTTTTACATTTTTTTTTCTGCATGCTTTATAAAAGAATCGTTCACTTTTATGGACATCTTATTTTCTTAAATGCATATATTTTTGGTAAAAAATAATTTTTGCAATTTGCTTTCATTAAAAATTTTGCAACGTGTGCCTTTCATAGCCTCTTTGCTGTACTGTGTATTGCTGGCTTTTGAAGGAGTTAACTGAGAATCCATCAGTGAGCCCGATTTGACAGTCTTATGGGAAAGTTTGTAGATTTTTCATCCCTCTTTTTCTGGGCACCTATTAGCTGATTTATGACCTCAGACCACATCAAAAGTGAATGTGCAGGGAAGCAAAAAGCCACTAAAAGCTAAATGATGCAAATTTTTTAATGAAATCCAATTGCAAAAATATTTTTTTTACCTCAAAATACATGCAGTTAAGTTAAAAGAAGGTGGACATCTCCTTTAAGGTGAATTTTTATGTTTTGTTGGAATTCACACGTTCAAACCAATAGTTTCCAATGTTTCTTCCTGTTAAATCAGACATGCTTTCTTCAGCGAGGAGTTTTGTGTGCCGGTCCATCTGTGCATTGGCCCAACATAAACTATCCAACACTTTTCAAGGAATGGAGTCCGGTGTCACATAATCCAATTTTTTTTTACATACATGCCTTTATTTCAGTGGAAAATCAATAATGTGAATAGTGCCAGAATTACTTTGTGCTAGCCACTCCATGTAGTAGATTCCAGAGGAACCTTCACCTTCACCCTTTAATCCCTACAGTATACAGGGATCATGACACTCTCAAGGCCTCCTGGATTACGTATATGGAGGTGCTGCTGGCCGGTGGAGCAGGCTGGCAGAGAATGGTCAGAAAAGCTGGATCAGAACAATCCAACTTTGAGAGGCAGTTGGGTAGAAAAAAACATAGGCCAAGGTCAAGGATGGGTACAAACAGGCTGAGTCAGAACTGGCAATCAGACATGAACCAAATTGTGACATCTGTATTGGTGCCTGCCCTTCATGTTGCCATTCTGTGGGACATGTATTTGCGTCCATTTTCTGAGATCTAGAATTAATTTTTACAAGTGTTTGCTTCCTACTGTTTGGCGTGGGCGGGATTGAAAGTAAAGTGCTGCGGAATATGTTGGCGCTATAAAAGAAAAAAAAAATTATTATAAAGTTATTTAAGCTCCTAAAAGCCTGCTGTCCACTGCCAGATATAATTTCACTAGCTCCAGTGAACATCCCAGTATCCTGCTTTGCTTCTGAGTAGACATTCCTGATTTTAACCATGGCTTGTTTTTTTTGACTACTCTTCTGCCTTACGATTTGGTCCCTGCATTGACCTCCTGGTTCTGGCCCGGATACCAGACCATTCTTCTTGCCAGCTTGCACCGCCGAACAGCAGCTAACTCCGTGGCCCCAGCCTATAGGTCCCTGTTAAATCCAGAACACTGTACAGGGTATAAAGGGTGAAGGCTGGGCAACCCCTGAGATCTGGAAAATGGAGGAGCTAGTGCCAAGCCTGTTTGTGGTAGCCATCTTCAGCGCAGCCAGGAGACCACAAAAAGTGCCTGCATCAAACAGTCAGTGGAACCTATAACTGGAAGCAGGGAGCTAGGGGATTAAATAGTGAATAGCTCTTCCCAAGGCTCAAGCAGGCTCTAACAAGACAGAGTTGAGGAGTTAACCCACTAGCTCACTGCCTGGACAGAACCAGAAGTCCCAGGATGAAGGTGAAGTGCCTCTTAGTGATAGGAACAGAAGTGGAAGGGAGCGAGCACAGATATGGAAGTTACAGTTTTCCAGAGGTTTCTCCTCTGCTTTACTATCGCTCTTGGGACTTCTATAGAGGTAATAACATTTTTGTTTCCTCAGCTCCGCTACAATCATGGCTAATACTACAAACATCAAAATCCTGAATACCTCAAGACCAAAACCATCATTTACTCCACCGAAGACTGCACATCTCAATCCCATAAAGAGAAAAATGTTGAAAACTGCACCTGAGGAATATCTCCCCATGGTCCGGCAACCTCCACCGGAGGCTGAGTCTATCCAACAATATGCGATTTCTCTGACTGGGTCTGGAAGGATAGGTAACCCTGATGACTCTGTGAATGAAATGCGGCAGATCTGCAAAAACCTTGATGAGGTGAGGGCACTTCTTCTGCAATAATGGCTGGGATTGATATAGAGTTGACTATACGTGGAGAGAGTCTTCCTACAATAAGTGGTCTGATATGATATGCATGGTGAGTTGGCCATATGGGAAGATTTTTTCCTAATCCACTTTTTTTCACCATCAGAAAACATTGGACTTTAAAAACCACATATGTACGAGTACAAATATGTATAAAATGATAGTAATGTTTTTCTTATATGATCTAATAAAATAGAGGACCATTTTTTAAGAATGAGAATGTTTATGTCCAAAATGGGCTAACTTTTGGCAACTCAGGACAGCACAGAAGGACCTTGCGCTTGTTTTCCTCTTCACGCCCCTGCCATAACCCTTGGGACATTTCCTCAAATCTAACTTCAGAGAACTCTGTTGATCCCAAGAATGAAAACAGAGATGCCTTCAGGTTTTCTTTTGTGCCACATCATTTAAAGGGAATCTGTCAGCAGGATTTCCCCCCAAAACTATATGTGCATGTAGCTCTTTCAGAGACTAGTCCCGCAGTGTCTTTACATGGCAAGTCCGTTCCTCCATTGATAAGAAATAAGCACTTATATTGATATGCAATTGAGACTGAAGAGCTATGCTAGATCTGAAGCCTCTGTCACTCCAGCTCTATTCAGTGTGAAACCCCGCTGACAGATTCCCTTTAAGAGTTTGGGTGCACTGATGTACAAAGAAAGAGGATTTAGTTTCCTCAGTTCTTAACTAGATTTTGCTTTCCTTATTATAAGATGGGAGACCCAAACCCACCAGGAAGTAACGGCATATGATAACAAAATAATGAGAAATTATACGGCACTCCTGATAAATAGATGAGGTGCCCAAGTAGGGTTCCAACCCGTTGATTAAGCAAATGAGGAACTTGGCTCTCAAAAATTGCAGTGAATGAAACAATATTTTATTGGCAATCCTTAGATTTGTTAATGTTTCAGTCCTGAAATTGGACCTTCATCAGAACTGATTGCCGTATGCTGTTACTTGTAATCCGCAGTATGCAGCTCTATAGATAATGTGACATGCGTCGCTATGGAGTGGTGACTCGCCCCCTGGGCCGTGGGGCACCCGGAACCGGGCTTCAGTGCGATGATGGGGGAAGTAGTGGCAACCCGATCCCGTGGCTCAGGGTGGTCAGACCAAATGCTGTGGCAGTCTATTTGTAGAGTTATGAATGTCCGACTACGCCACCCGTGGATTGCGGTCAGGGATGACCGCCGCTGTAAGGCAGACCACTGAGGCTGATCTTGGTGTGCAGCACAGGGATAGGATAACTCCCCACGGGAAGAGTGTAGCCTCAGGGCAGCGTATGTGAATGCTGGGGGTGATAGTGCAGGCCGCAATAATAAGAGTTCAGAATCCGCTTCAAACAGTCCAGGGTCTTTATTGTAGGTATTACTAATGACCCAACAGGAGTACCAGGTAGGAATGGGCCTGGGTGTCTGAGAGCATTCGGGTGAGCCCCACTGGTCAGGGTGAGTGTGAAGGCCTACCGTTCTCTCTCTGCCCTTGCTGACTATCCCCCTTTTCGTGGTGTAATAGCCCACACGTCCCTGAGCTGGCCATGTACTTCGCCTGCATGGCTTGCGACTCGGGCCTTAGGTACCTTTTGCTTCTCCGTGCTGTACTGGTCCCTCTGTGTGGCGGAGCCTCCAGGCTTCTTAGGCCAAGGGACCTGAAATCCCTCGCGGGTTGGTTCTCTGCTGCTGGGCTTGCAACCCTGACAGCCTCGGACCCCAATGTCCGGTGGTGATTCTCTCAGCCAGGACCAGCTCTCGTCGCCTCTGTCCTTGGCTCGCAGCTTCTCCTCTGCCTCACGGACTCCTCGGCTGCAGCTGAACTGTCCCTCCTTCTCTGGGACTAGTCTCAGTCCTGAGCTAGGTCGTCCAGTTCTCTCTAACCCTGCCCTCAGTTCCAGTTTTTATAGGGGCAGCCAGCTTCCCCTACTGGCCTGGGACAGGAGGTGCTGTATGCTAATTGTCCCTGACCAGGGAACCTCCCTCCTGCTCTCAGACACAGCCTTTAATATTTGTGGCATCCAGGCTTGGGGTAACACATTCCTCCCTAGTAAAATTTAGTACTCCGGGACTAAACAGGAAACACAAATACAGGGTATAAACAATAACATCACATATATACAAGTACATTTTGTCCTTAAGGTCACGGCGCTTCCCTGACCGGGTGTCCATATCACCCAACAAGGTGAAGTTTTCCACAGTGTGGGGACCTGTCCCTATAAACCCCAAGTTCCTGGTCTTGGGTGTGGCAGCAAGGCTGAGCTACCTACTTTGGACCACAAGAGGGCCACGCCAGACAGGTTTTTCTTCCGTGGTCATCTTCGAAAGAGGGCACCAAGTGTAACTATCTACAACTCAGTTCCGGCCATTCAGTGTCCATGACCTGTCAGTCCATTGTACTAGGAAGAATTAGAAAACAGTATTAGTAACCAGGTAACAAGTATAAACATTAGCTACATACTTTACATTCAGATTTTCCAGCGAGCTGGTATTTGACACCTAGTGATCCGGGTTGACCTGCGTAACCCACTGTCTGGTGGTGGTCTAACCTGGCTTTCCCCACTATCATTTAGGGTACAGCTACTAGCTGGGTTTACAGGCAGGGCAGGCAGCTGTCTGCGGGTCCTTTGGTTTACCACAGGCATGGCAGGCTCACTGTCAGCAGAGGGTTGACTCTCCTGGGCTGCCGGCATGGGTTCTTCTGCCTCCGGGGCTGCTTGTTCCTCTTGTTCTTCCTGCTCTCCTGTAGGCTCCTGCTGGGTAGGTTGAAGTAAGTGTAGGACGGGTACCACTGTGGCATCGTTTATCCAAGTCCAGGACCAGGGGAACTCTCCGAGAACGGTGCTGATCATTTCTTCCTTGTCCACTGTGGGCTCAAGGTCATCTTGATCTTCACTTGGACTCTGCAGTTGCTTGGGGCACCGTTTTAGGTGGTCTCTGGAGACAGTGCTAGTGGTTTCTCCTCCATCCTTGGTAATTACACATACCTTCGGGTAGTTGTGGTTGGACGGCAGTACTGTGTACGGATCGCTCTCCCACTGGTCATCTAGCTTGTGAAGCCTTCTCTTCCGCTTCAGGACCTGCCCACCAGGTTCCAGGGGACCAGCAGGGGCGTGTTGGTTGAAGCGCCTCTCTTGTTTTTCTCTCGCTTGAGCCAGACTCCTCTCCACACTCTCCTGTACCTTCTTGTACTGTAGCCGCCGTTCCGTATCCCAGTCCGCATCTGGGGAGGTGTCCTCGGGTGTCAGGACTCCCATCTCCAGGTCCATAGGCAGCTTACCTGGTCTTGCTCGCATCAGGTAAGCCGGGGTGCAGTTGGTAGCATTCACCGGGATATGGTTGTACAAGTCTATCAGGTCTGGCAGCTTCTCTGGCCACAGGCTGCATTCTTCCAGGGGCAACGTCTTGAGGAGATCAATGACGATATTATTCATTTTCTCACACAGCCCGTTGGTTTGCGGGTGGTAAGGCGTTGTCCGAATCTTCCTACAGCCGTAGAGGTTGCAGAACTCCTGGAAGACTTCCGCCTCAAATGCTGGACCTTGATCTGTCAAGACCTGTTCCGGATACCCGTGTGGACGGCAGAAGTGTTGTTGGAAGGCTCTGGCCGCAGTTTGGGCTGTCAAGTCTTTAACCGGGACCACAACCAAGAACCGGGAGTAATGGTCCACCATCGTGAGGGCATAGATGTAGCTGGACCGGCTTGGAGCCAACTTCACATGGTCCAGAGCTAACAGCTCAAGAGGCTGCCTGGTGACGATGGGCCTCAAGGGTGTCTTCTGGCTGGTACGGTCCTTCCTTCTGAGGTGACATGGGCCGCAGTCCATGCTCCACTTCTCGATAGCCCCTCTCATACCGATCCAGTAGAACCGCTCTCTCAGTAGGAACTCCAGTTTCTTCCACCCTAAGTGTCCCGCTCTGTCATGGTAGGCCTCCAGGACCATTGCTGCATCCCGTCTCTGGACCACTACCTGCCAGGTCAGCTCGTGCGTCCGGTGGCTGACAAGCCTTCTGCACAGCTTACCTTCGTAGAGGAATAGCCTGCTTTTCTCCTTCCATAACTGCTTGGCTTCCTCTGGAGCGTCCGGGCCAGGGCTAGCGTCTGCCTGGGTTAACAGGTCTTTCACCAGGCGAACTGCAGGGTCACTATCTTGCGTTTCAGCCCAGCCGTGGTGAGGTAAGGGGTTGAACATGACGGTGGTTAGGTCTTTGTCTCTTACCCGGTGAGAATACTGAGTGGCCCCATACTGGTGGAACGCAGGGAGCTCTACTTCCTCCAGCTCTTCCGAGTCTTCTTCTCCTTCAGGTAGGTGGGGCATTCTTGATAGGGCGTCTGCGTTGGTCCTGCCTGCCCGGTATTTGATTGTGAAGTCATAATTGGATAGCCGGGCCATCCACCGCTGTTCTAGGGCACCTAGTCTTGCATTGTCCAGGTGTGTCAACGGGTTGTTGTCCGTGTACACGGTGAACTTTGCGGAGGCCAGGTAATGCTTAAACCGTTCTGTGACGGCCTACACCACTGCCAAGAATTCTAGCTTGAAGGAGCTGTAATTCTCCGGGTTTCTCTCGGTGGGCCTCAGCTTCTGGCTGGCGTACGCGATCACCCTTTCTCTGCCCTGTTGGTTTTGCGACAGTACGGCTCCCAGCCCCACATTACTGGCGTCTGTGTGGAGGATAAAAGGCTGGCCATAATCGGGGTAGGCCAGGATCTCATCCCCCGTGAGGACCATCTTCAACTGGCGGAAGGACTCCTCTTCCAGCCTGTCCCACTTGAAGGGTGGCTTTTGACTTCTGGATTTAGACTGACCTATCAGGAGGTCCTGCATTGGAGCCACCATCTTTGTGAACCCGGGGATGAACCTTCGGTAGTAGCCTACCAACCCGAGGAACTGCTTCACTTCTTTGATGTTGAGGGGCTTGGCCAGCTCTTGATTACTGTGACCTTGTCGGGGTCGGGGGCTACTCCTTCTGCACTCACCACGTGTACCAGGTACTGTACCTTCGGCTTTAACAGATGGAACTTGGAGGGTTTCACCTTCATGCCATAGCTTGCCAGGGCTTCGAACACCTCTGCCAGGTGTTTTAGATGGTCCTCGTAGGTCTTCGAATAGACGATCACGTCGTCCAGGTAAAGTAGGACCGTCTCGAAGTTTCGGTGCCCTAGACAGCATTCCATCAGCCTCTGGAAGGTCCCGGGTGCATTGCAGAGCCCGAATGGCATACAGTTGAATTCACTTAATCCCATCGGGGTGGTGAAGGCGGTCCTCTCCTTGTCAGCCTCTGCCACAGGAACCAGCCAGTACGCGCTAGTAAGGTCCAAAGTAGAGAAGAAATTAGCTGATTTTAGTGCGGCTAAAGATTCCTCTATCCTAGGTAACGGGTACGCGTCTTTATGGGTGATACGATTGATTTGTCTATAGTCCACGTACATTCTCATGGTACCGTCTTTCTTTTTTACCAGGACTAAGGGGGCTGCCCAGGGGCTACAGCTGTCTCTACTGACCCCGGGTTCTTTCATTTCTCTCAGCATGCCCTTTGCGTTCTGATAATGTGCGGGGGGGTACAGGTCTGTATCTCTCTTTTATTGGTGGGTGGCTCCCCGTGGGGATGTGGTGTTCTACCCCTTTCACCCTGCCGAAGTCTAGCGGGTGCTTACTAAAGATTCTCTCTTACTCCTGAGTCCTCCTTAGGTTTCTGGGAGCCATTACCCTCCACCGGGGGAGATGGAGGCAAGGGTTCCACGACCCTGAGAGCATTGTGTTCGACGGCAAACAATTTGGCTAGTGTAGCGTACCGGGGCAAGTGTACTTCCCTTTCCCCGATGTTTAAGATCCGGACGGGCACCCTTCCATGGTGGACATCAACCACCCCCCGGGCTGTCAAAATGGTGGGCCTGCTGTCTGAGTACACGGGTTCTACCATGGCTTGGTAGTCTCTCCCTCTTAACCCGATTGCAGTCCGACACCAGATCATCATTTCACTTTTGGGAGGCATGGCAATGGGGAACGGGTCGCTCATCCTCATGCTACCGATCTCACCACCAGACAGTTCTACCTGTTGCCGTCTCATCAGGGCTCTTATCTCCTTCTGGAGGACCCTCTGTTGGCTGGAGCTCGCATTCATCGCCACCTGCTGCAAAATTACAATCACTTCTGAAAGACAATTTTCAATCACGTTAGTACCCAAGGTTATTTTAGGGTGACTTTCTCGACGGTCAATGTCCACAATGATCACTCCCTGTGCCGGCAGTTCAACTTTACCAATCTTAATGGTCATCTCTCTGAACCCCACCTGCGGCACAGGCTGGCCATTGCTGGCGATGATGCTCAAGTCACTGTCTGGATAGCGGGTTATGTCAGTGTCACTCCAGTACTGCTTGAAAAGTACATAGGGGATGGTAGTCACTTGGGACCCGGTGTCCAGCAGTGCACTCATGGGGATACCGTCCAGCACTACGGGTAAAACCGGGCGTCCCCCTACGTACTTATCACGCCAATTAGACGGGCCTGGTGACCTTATGCCTGGGGGTTGGCTCTCTGCCCCAGGTTGGACCCATTTAAAGTACAGTACCTGGCTACGTGTCCCGGCTGGCTGCAATGGCGGCAAATCGGCTGTCCATCCTCAGTGTAACGATCGGCGGGCCTCCCTCTGAATGACGGGATCCTCCTCCGTCGACGCCACGGGACATCCTCCGGACTGGAAGCCAGCTCGATTGGTCCTGACGGGTCCATCTGTAATGACTGTACGGTCCTGGTCAATGCAGTAACACTCTTTGTCAGTTCTTGGACCTGATGGTGCAGGTTTGCAGGCGGGGATGGGTTTAGGGCCTGCGCATCAGTCCCCACAAGGTCTGCGGGGTAGGGCGCTGCCTCCTGGTGGTAAGTGATGGCAGGGCGCCGGGAAACTACAGCGCCACCTGGTGCGGGTTCTCGGAGCACCCGGATGGCCCTATCTTTGAACTGTGCAAAAGTCAAATCAGGGTTCTGTAGGGCCATGAGGTGCAGTTGGGTTCTGTGGGCGCTGGACAGCAGACCTTCTATGAACTGATCAGTCAACAGTTTATCGGTATCCTGCACGCTGCCAGGGTCAGCTTGCTTAATTGCCCCCAAGGCTTCCTGTAAATTTAGGGCATAGTCTCTGATGCTATCTTGAGCTCGCTGCTTACATCCATAGAACCGCATTTTGATTTCTGCTGAGGTACGGGTATCAAAGGTACTCCGCAGCCAGGTCAGAATGTCCTTTACAGTCCTTTTCTCCTCATCTGACCATGATTTCACTTCCCGCTGGGCTGCACCGGTTAGCTGCCCCGTCAGAATGCTCACTTTCTGTTCTTCTGTCAGGGGATAAACTTTAAATAAACTGTGCAGTCTTTCCTTAAAGTCAGTTAATGTATGGGATTCCCCTGAGTATTGGGGCAGCCTGGCTGCTCCAGGGATGTAGGGCATGGAGAACGGCATCACCGCTGCTGCAGCCACGCTGGTGGTAGAAGGTCCCTCCGCGTCCGACAACTTCCTCCCCCCTAGTTAACCGTGGCCTACCTTCCGGCGATCCTCTTCTGCAGGTCGCGGCTCCGCTAGCACTGCTCTGGGCGAGGACCTTGCGTTGCGTCCTGGTGACATCAGCGTCGCTCTCTCTCCTTCCAGGACCTTGCGCAGCGTCCGGACGTAGGGCGGGGCTTCAGGTCTCGTGCGGTTTTGACGTCCACGCCCCTCTTCTTCCCGCGCAGCGTCCCGAAGATGGCGTCCGATGGCGGGAAAACGGCTGAAGATGGCGGGAAACGGCTCCGGATGGCGGGAAACTTCACTCAGGTAAGTACAAAGTCTTTTTCAGGCACGCAATACCCGTTTGTGGCGGGTTGGTCACAATCCTGCCGACTACGCCAAAAGCTGACTCGCCCCCTGGGCCGTGGGGCACCCGGAACCGGGCTTCAGTGCGATGATGGGGGTAGTAGTGGCAACCCGATCCCGTGGCTCAGGGTGGTCAGACCAAATGCTGTGGCAGTCTATTTGTAGAGTTATGAATGTCCGACTACGCCACCCGTGGATTGCGGTCAGGGATGACCGCCGCTGTAAGGCAGACCGCTGAGGCTGATGTTGGTGTGCAGCACAGGTATAGGATAACTCCCCACGGGAAGAGTGTAGCCTCAGGGCAGCGTATGTGAATGCTGGGGGTGTTAGTGCAGGCCACAATAATAAGAGTTCAGAATCCGCTTCAAACAGTCCAGGGTCTTTATTGTAGGTATTGCTAATGACCCAACAGGAGTACCGGGTAGGAATGGGCCTGGGTGTCTGAGAGCATTCGGGTGAGCCCCACTGGTCAGGGTGAGTGTGAAGGCCTACCGTTCTCTCTCTGCCCTTGCTGACTATCCCCCTTTTCGTGGTGTAATAGCCCACGTCCCTGAGCTGGCCGTGTACTTCGCCTGTATGGCTTGCGACTCGGGCCTTAGGTACCTTTTGCTTCTCCGTGCTGTACTGGTCCCTCTGTGTGGCGGAGCCTCCAGGCTTCTTAGGCCAAGGGACCTGAAATCCCTCGCGGGTTGGTTCTCTGCTGCTGGGCTTGCAACCCTGACAGCCTCAGACCCCAATGTCCGGTGGTGATTCTCTCAGCCAGGACCGGCTCTCGTCGCCTCTGTCCCTGGCTCGCAGCTTCTCCTCTGCCTCACGGACTCCTCGGCTACAGCTGAACTGTCCCTCCTTCTCTGGGACTAGTCTCAGTCCTGAGCTAGGTCGTCCAGTTCTCTCTAACCCTGCCCTCAGTTCCAGCTTTTATAGGGGCAGCCAGCTCCCCCTACTGGCCTGGGACAGGAGGTGCTGTATGCTAATTGTCCCTAACCAGGGAACCTCCCTCCTGCTCTCAGACACAGCCTTTAATATTTGTGGCATCCAGGCCTGGGGTGACACAGTGGCGCAGCCCTAAACAGAGCTCCCTTTATTCTAAGAATCAGTGGGGGTCTTAGATGTTAACTACCTCCCCCAATCATAAAGTGATTGTATATTATCACGAAAAGATGGAAATAACCCTTTACTTGGCAAAGTTTCGTCAGCATATATGCAATATTCTGATGCTAGAAATCTGCTAGAATTTTTTGCTTCCATGTAACTACCCGTTACCCGCCATAGGATCCTCTAGTCTTCATGTTGGGAACTCTTAGGCCATATGCATAAGGAGTATTTTTGAAACATTTTTTGGGATCAGGTTTATCTTGAAAGACTCTTGCTATTTATTTCTACTTAAAAATTGGTTGCTATTCATATGTTCATTCTATTTAGTGTTTTTCTTCTGCTTCAGGTTTAGAAAAACTCCTGACGGGAGAAAAGAAAGATCATGACACTTCTTTAACACGTCTCCTCATGTAAAATGCTCCAAAATACACTGTCCAATCAAAAATCTGAAAAAAAAACCCTTTTCAAAATTGCTTTAAAAAAGCTCTACAAAAAACTCCTCAAAGAAGGAGCATTTCCTGAAGCGGTTTCTACTGGAAAACATGCTGTTTTTGACCACTTCAAAAACACTGTCTACATATACCCTTAGGTTATGTGAACTACTGTAGGAAAACTCGGGTGGTTGCCTTCCTGAGGCGGCGTTGCCGTTGTTCTTGTGGCAGCCATGCCGCCGCCGTCTCTTACTCTATACAGTTAAGTTTAGAGAGCTGGTGGCTTCTGTGATGCCCCAAAAATGAACATGTCAGCACTTTTAACTGCTTTATGGCTTCGGAACCCTGAAGTGGTTAAAAGAAGTGACATAAGACGGAACATGTGCACAGCAATGTCGTTATCACATTGCTGCGCATTATGTTCATTTTATGGGGCGCTTTTCAAGCAAAAAATAATTCACACAGAAATTACATTTTTTAATCTCTTTTTGTGCATTTTACAATTAACCTTATAGAATTCTGTACACTTATCATTCATTGGTGGATGTGTAATGCACTGGACTAGAAATCCTATGTGATGATGATGCACACCATCATCTCTTCATTTCAACCAACTTAGTAGTTGGGATATTTTTGTCATGTTTTCTTTCTTGTTTTTCTTGCTAGTACACTAAAGATTTGGAAAATGTGTATGAAAAAAGCAATGAAAAAGTGACGACACAAACTTCACACATGGTAAGAACTTACTGTGTTTCTTTGAAATGTTTATTTCCTTATGGAAGAAGAACGTATACATGGATGCAAAATGTAAAATTGCCCCAGGAACCTGACTCCTATTAAAAAGCTGCCGGATTCATTCTACCATTGTATGTAAATTAAATCCCTTCTTATGTCAGGGTAGTAAAGTGGAACTTCTGATAAGGGACCCAATATTCACATTTACATCTGGACCTAGGGTGAAAACCCTCTGAACTTAAAGAGAAGCTCTGGTGTATTTTCAATTGTAATTTTTTGGAATACATAAAATAGTTAGTGTAGGAAGGAGAAAAAAATGGTAATGAGCTCACCTTCTCGCGAGGACAATTCAGTGTGAAAACCACTTGTATTCCCCTAGGAATCCTGATAGACCTTCTTTGGTCACTGTGTGGTCCAGGGAGTGTAGAAACACACCAGGATGGTATCCAGGTGAGAAATGGAAGAAGGGTCCATGAGGACTGGGCTCCAGCACCAATGGGAAAATGTTAGAAATAACTTTTACACTGCAACTAAAGTCATCGTAATAAAAAACAAAGGATCCATAAGCTTACGTGTTTCTGGTTAGCCACATAAGGGCCGAGCAGGAGCGGGGTCTCGAACATGGGTTCACTTTGACGCTGGTGGGATGGCTTTTATGCTTTGTTTGCTCAAAAACGGTATTTATTATGTACCCTATTTATTTGCATGCACTAGTTCTTTTACTTATTTACCTGCAGCAGGGTATAGGTTCATTTAGTTTCTGTATTGGCTTTTGTCTGTGTAATGGCCAGTGTGAACATGCTCCTATTTTGCATGCATACCAACTTATACTCCAGTTCATTTTTTTTGTTTAGCTTCAGGTTTCTGCACTTAGTGAAGGTAAAGGTGTTGCCTCCTTTCCTTTGAGCTGGACATTACATTTACATAGCTTCCCATTTGCTGTGTTTCCACTTTCAGAATCTGGTCCTGCTCAGCTCTTATTCACACTGACGTCACTATGACGCATGGTAAGGTTTTAATACTAGAGGTTAGGACCGTCCCGATTTGGGTTCACCTTGACGCTGGTGGGATGGATTTTACGCTTTTTTTTAATCAAAAACGGTGACAATGGCAACCTGTGTAACGACTCACCTGTGTGACCGACATAATGGTTACAACCCAGTTGTCAATTTATTCACAAATGTCTAGATGAATAACAAGAAAAATAACAAAGCAATGGCATAACTTAGAGGTCTAGGAATAGCCTTTAACACTTTCCTGATGTGTGCTGTACATGTGAGGTGGGGTGTTTTGTCGATCAACCATCCCCCCCCCCATACCGCCCCATTGTGAGGGGTCTATGAGTTGCCAGCCAGGGGGTGGGCCTGCTGAAAGCTTGCATGACTGGCATCCTAGCAATCCAGGAAAGGCTACATCGGAGACCATCATTTACTCTATATACTATGATACTGTGGTATTGCAGTTATGTAGAAGTAGCAATCAAACGATCACAGGTTCAAGTCCCCTAGAGCAGGGTTCCCCAACTCCAGTCCTCAAGGCCCACCAACAGGTCATGTTTTCAGGATTTCCTTAGTATTACACAGGTGATAATTCCATCACCTGCACAGGCAATAATTCCATCACCTGTGCAATACTAAGGAAATCCTGAAAACATGACCTGTTGGTGGGCCTTGAGGACTGGAGTTGGGGAACCCTGCCCTAGAGGAACTAAAAAAATAAAGTAAAACTGTCAAACTTTTTTTAAAATCTAAAAAAATATAACAGTTTGAATCCCACATCCTTTCCAAGTATAAAAATCAAGAAATACAAAATAAACATATTTTGTATCTCCTGGTTCATAAAAGTACGATCTATCTAAATATAAAATTAATTAATCCGTATAGTAAATGCTGCAAAGAGGAAAAAAGTCAGATCTCTGAAAATGGCAACACAAACCCAATCATTTTGCCATGATTTTCCAAAATCTTCATTAAAATATTTAAGTTCTGCCAAGATTATATATAAAAAAATAAAATGCAACACAGCCACAAAGTGTGAACACAGTCTAAAAACAGAATCATTTGTTTGGCCGTCTAAGAGGCACGTATGTGACAGGACTCTTCTTTTATAGCATCTCCTACTTTATAAAAGTCGTAAGTTGAGCTTGGATGTGGTCATCTATCAGTTTAGATGATGATTCGGGTGAGTGGTAAATGGCAGTCTGGGTTCAGACAAGTGTATGCAAAATCCTCCAGTAAAAACAGACAATTTTTCATCCGAGTTGTCATCCGTATGATGTCTGTTTTTTTCTTTTTACATCTGTATGACATCCATATGGCATTTGATTTTTACACCAACAGTTTAATACATAATAAAAGGATAAAAAATGTTTTCAATGCTAATAATTGCAATGGATCCATAAAAAAAGTATAATGGTAAGTTACATGTGATCCATTTTTGCGCAACCACTGATGTTTAATGGGCGAGTCTGTTCCAGAATACGGATCAGTCCATGTGTAAAAACGTTCATTGACTTGCATTGGTCCTCGCGCTGTCCGTATGCTTCCCGTTTTACATACAGACCGATTAGACAGTCATCTGAACGAGACCTTACAGACACAAGTCAGAATGAGCTCACTGGCAGATTTTACTGATACCTCATTCTGAATCTGCTATGTTTTGTCACAGGGTCCAAATTTTGCAATGAAACCGTATATTAAAAATGCTTATCAGTCAAAAAATCCATGTATTTAAAAAACAAAACAAAACAAAAACAACTAAAAGAATAGAATGTATCAATATATTTTAAGTCACTGGATAGAGAAGGGATGGAGTAAGTTTCTCTTTGAACAAGTCTATTGGAGGAGCCACTTTTATACAGAAATCTTGGCCTAAAAACTTACATACAATATAATTGTGCTAAAGCTGTACTTTCCGTCATTAGGAGCGACAATTTTTCTCTTTCCTGTCTACCTGTGATTCTGCCACGACGGAGCTGGACACTACAATCAATGTAGAACATAAAGTAAGAAAAAGTATCACTTTTTGGTCTAATTGTTTCGAAATGTATTTCACTTGATTTTCATAGGTAATTTATATATATATATACACACAATCATATAAATCATAAATTCTGATAGCCAGACATTTGTTTCTATTGTCCCCGCACCTTAAGCCCCCATACACATTAGACTATTGTCGGCTCAACTCACCAATATATTTACGATTTCCGCCTACGGTCTAAAGTGTATGGGGGTGCCGGCTGATTGATGGGTGGGAGAGATGTCTGATTTCGGACTGCTGATGGCATTGTTTTCCCGGAGATAAGCCGCCGGCTGAACTGTAAGTCTCCGACTTTCTCATAGAAAACACAGGAGCACCGCTCGGCTGAACGAGCGCTCCTGTGTATGGGAGAATCGGCTGAGATTGCTGTCAGCTGAACAGTCGGCCGAAGCATCGTTCATCCAACAGCCATCTAATATGTATGGGCGGCCTTTGTTTAACCTCAGACTTTTTGTTTCCCAAGGTTTAGTAATTTATATTGCATTTCTGTGGATTGATGGTTTTTTTTTTATTTCTTATTCAGATTTTGGAGTCCTTGTACCAGGTATGTGTATTAATATGTCTTGCACACAATTAGTATAACAGTTTTATATCTGACAAGTCATTAGTGTGTACATTCAAGTATTGGTGTAGATGCACTATAATATCTTCCATAATCTATTGCAGGATTACCAGCAAGAGGCGCAACTTTTAGAAGAGGTGATTGCTTTTCATTATTAATATCTTATTTTAGTTGCAATCAGAAAGTATTCTTACCTCCATCTGATGTAATTATAAATGCACCTCAAACATTATTAAAGGGGTTGTCCACTTAAAATAAATTATTACTTATTCCCAGGATAGCTGATAAGCTTATTGATTGGTGGGGGGGTCTGACTGCTGGGACCTGCACTGATTGTCAGATAGGGGAACTGTTATCTCTTTTAGAATGGAGCCGCAGGTCACATGCTCGACCACCGCTCCATTCATTCTGTATGGGACTATGCTTTGCTTTATTGGCAGCCTCATACAGATTGAATGGAGCCGTTGTCGAGCTTGTGCCTTGCTGCTCCATTCTAAAAAAGATAAAAATGCCCTGTTAGGGGTAAAAATTTCCCGTTCTGCTCAACCAGCCACAGCAGTGATGAACATGTCACAGTGATGAACTAGTCAAATAAGCAGCAAACAACTGCAGCAAATCCGCGAATATATTTATACATGCGGGTTTGCTGCGGTTTAATTAAAGACAATGGGTGGGAAACGCTACATAGAATGGACATGCTGCGTATTTAAACGAAATGACAGAATTCAGGCTTAGCAAATCTTTGAGGCTGTGTACAGCAATATGGCCGCCATTACTGGTGATTCTCATTGGTTACCATTAATGCTCATCTGACATGTCTCCCTCTTCCTTGCGCTTTCCATATTGCAGCTAGGTGAAGAAGATATTACAGCAGATAGGGATATACTGGCATCTCATGACAAAGTAACCGCGCTCATTTGTAAACTGATGGAAATCCTCTACAAACATTCATTTAAAAACCTTCCCAAAATGTAAGTGCAAGATATGTAGTGCATTTTCACACTGTTTTCCTGCATTTTATTTGGTTTGTTATGCAATATTTTACAGTCATAAAGGGGTTTTCTCATCTTTTTTCTGCTTGGGGGGCGGTGTGCTCCTGAAGATTGACAGTTTGGATCAGCAGCATGGTTGCACCGCTGGTCCGAACTGTGCGCTGCCCTAGACTGCAAGCAGAGACTGCTTCAGAGGAGCACAGTGACACTACAGCTGGCCCGATCCAGAAATCACAGCAGCTCTTGCAACCTCTAAAGCAGGGGTGGGGAACCTCAGGCCCGCGGGCCGTTTATGGCCCGCATTGGCCTTTTATCCGGCACCTGGGCAGATCCCAAGCAATCTATCTCTTCCTGGAGGTAGCTTCTTACTGGGCCACAGTAGAAGGTACTTAGAGAGTAAAAGTCCGCTTTCACAAACTGACCAGCGGTGTTAAATGACCATAAATCAGTAACTATTTAGTAGCCTGTTTATACAGGCAGACCCAACAATCTGTCATAAAACCTTCTGTACGCATATGCTACAATTGTTCCCGGCAGTGCAGGTCCTGTTTACACAGGACGATGTGCTGCCGAGAACCATGATCTTTTGTGCAGCACAATACAGTAGATCATTTCACCCGAAGAATGATCCTTTTGCTTGTTCATTGGGTGATTGGCAGCCTGTTTACACTGGAAGATTATTGTGAAACAAACATTCCTAGGAACGTTTGTTCACGATAATCTTGTAGCGTAAATGCACCCTTAGCTTCCTTTTAGGGAGAGGCAAATTTACATGCATTAAAAAAAAGAAACCCGACAAAACCGTGGCAAAAATCTCCTCCAAATAAATAGGCCAATAACCTTTTGTAGACAGATATTTCTAGACTTGCCAGAACTGTATAAAAAAAAGACACGGACCGTACATCCAAAAATTACACAATGACCTAATGCCGCTAGGCAAAAATGTACAAAACCGAACATGAGGTTCTTGTTTAACATTTTGTTCAAACTGTATGAAGCCGACGCCACGTCATGGCAAGCCTTTCAGTGGGTCCCTAACTTTTTATATCCTTAAAGAGGTAGTTCACTACTTTTATATTGATAGGATAGGCCATCAATGTCTGATTGATCGCGGTCTGACACCCAGCACCCCCGCCGATCAGCTGTTATCGGTGGCGTCCGCCGGCCAGAAGTACTTGCTTGCTGATCTGGCTATCTACTTGTAAGTGGCTGGGGCTTGTTACTGCACATCCACCTCCTATTCATTTGCGGCTCTAGTGGCCCCTGGGGTAGCCACTACAAGTAGACGACCAGCTTGGCAAGCAACTACTTCTGGCTGGCGGCGGTCACTACCGACACCGATAGTAACTGATCTGTAGGGGTGCTGGGTGTCGGACCCCGATCGATCGGACATTGATGACTTATCCTAAGGATAGGCAATCAATGTAAAAGTAGTGGACATCCTCTTTAACTCCTTCACACCGTGGCTATTTTCCATTTATTCGCTTTTGGTTTATCCCCCCCTTTTTCCAAGAGCAATAACTTTTTTGTTTTTCTGTTAATATAGCCTTATGAGGGCTTGTTTTTTGCAGGACATGTTGTACTTTTGAATGACTCCATTGATTTTATCACATGATGCACTGGAAAGCAGGAAAAAAATTCCAAGTGTGCTAAAACTACAATTACACCGCTACCAAGTGCTGAAAGAAAAATTCGGAAATTTAAAAAAAAAAAAAAATTTTTGCTGGTATCGCCATTTTCTTTAACGTTTTAATTTTTCTGGATCTGGCGCTGTGTGAGGGCCTATTTTTTGCTCCCTGAGCTGACATTTTTACTGATACCATTTTGGCGTAGATACAATGTTTTGATCGTCTCTTATTGCATGTTATTGCAATATTGTGGTGGCCAAAAAAACGTAATTCTGGCATTTTGATTTTTTTCCTCATTACGCCATTTACTGATTGGACTTTTACGAATGCAGCAATATCAAATATGTGTATATTTTATTAATTGATTTATTTTTATTGGGCAAAAAATTTTGAACTTGGTGATTTGAACTTTAGTGTATTTTTAATTTTTTTTTTACTTTTTTTAAACTTTTTACTGTATTTAATAGTCCCCTTAGAGGACTTGAAGCTGTGATCATCTGATTGCTTGTACTATACATAGCAGTGCATTGGCACTGCTATGTGTAGTTAAAATCACGATCTCCTATGAAAGCCAGCTACGGGTTGGTTTTCATAGGAGAATCGTGATGGCAAGCATGAGGGTCTTCAGCAGACCCTCGGCTGTCATGACTACCCATCAGCGGCCCCCCCCCCCCCCCCTTCCCTGCTGGCGCGTGTTAAATGCTGCTGACAGGAGGATTTAAGAGGCTTCCAGTTGCAGGCGAAGCTCCACTCGCAGCTGTTAGAGGCACGTGAGACTGATTGAATCAGCCGTCATGTGCTGGGTAAGATGCGGGCTGGGCGTGTGAGCCTGCATCAAAGTCAGAAAGCCTGGATATATGGTGTACCAGTACGTCATATGTCGTGAAGGGGTTGAAGGTGCGGCGCTGTATGCCAACATGCGCCAACTACCGCCGCAGCGACAGTGCACCAGCAGGCCGGCGATCTGGTGCCCCATTGCACCCATGCTGCAAGGCTGAGTCCTCCTGACTCCAGGCCACACCTCGCCACAGGCACAAAACCACAACAACAATGGCCACCACACAGCACCAACACCAAGTGAAAGGAGCTAAAAAACTCACTTTCCATAAGATCTCAGACTGTGAATTGACAGCAAAAATAAGCAGAACCCCTCTTGCAGTCTCCTGGTAAATAAAACCGCCTGAGCCAAATGGGAGGAGTGCTGGTCCAAGTAAAAAAATATTTTTATACTTATTTCTAGATGTTCAAATTATTTCAGAAGGGGAGCTGGTGCTTCATCTTTCTTATGTTTTTTTTTTTTTCTTGTAGAATATGTATAATAAATGTCATATGTGTATAGATCATAAATAATAATTCTGTTCATATTGGAACAAATTGTCTGCTTTAAACCATACATAAAGTTACTTTCTATTTTTGTCAGAGGGAAGACGAGAGGGGGAGCTCAGATCCAAGGACCAGATCTAAAGTTTGGTATGTTGTTGTAAAAAGAAATATAATTATGCATCCTGCTTAGATACTGAGTTAAATGAGTTGTTCCATTTCATAGTAAATTGACCCAAAGGTATAATCTGCATGAGGATAAGAATCATCATTGCTTACCTAAGTCTGTTCTAGCGCCCCTTTTCCCTCTTGAGTTTGTCGACATACCTGCATCGCAGCGGTGATGTTTCCTCTACAGCAGTCAGTTACTGGGTTGAAGGAGACAGCACAAGATTTCAAAGTCCAATGATTGTGTAGTAGATGGGAGATCACCAATGCAGCCAAGTCTGTGAGGACCAGCAAGGTGCCGTGGAGAGGCGGCACTGGAGTAGCTATAGGTAAGTAATACAAAACAGTCCCTTTAAGTACAGATGAGTGGAACCCCAGTCCATGGTCCAGGTCAGTGCTCTCTGGCTGTGACAGGAGTTGGCAAATTTTCTGAGCTTTCGGCAACCCAATGTGGCTTTTGACTCACCGGCCTGGTGTGACATCATCTTTGCGGCGTACTGAGCACACGTGGTGACATGCCAGCTCGACTAATCATAAGCAGAGCTTGGGATCATGGAAGGTAAAAAAATTTGCACCACTCCTGTCCTTGGCCAGAGAGCACTGACCTGGACCATGAACTGTGGTTGCATAAAGCGATCTGCTCATGTCTACCTCTTTAGGCATACACATAAAACCAAAGTTAAGCAAAGCTGCTTCTTTTGCTGGGTCCAACAACTGTTGACACAATTATTAGAAAATGGAAGAAACATAAGATGATTGTCAATCTTCCTCAGTCTGCGGGTCCATGCAAGATCTCGCCTCTTGGGGTAAGGATGATTCTGAGAAAAGTCAGAAATCAGCCCAGAACTACACGGGAGGACCTGGTCAATGACCTGAAGAAAGCTGGGACCACAGTCTCAAACATTACCATTAGTAACACACTATGGATTAAAATCCTGCAGGGCACGCAAGGTCCCCCTGCTCACGCCAGCACATGTCGAGGCCCTTTTGAAGTTTGCCAATGACAATCTGGATGTTTCAGAGGAGGCATGGGAGAAGGTTATGTGGTCAGATGAGACCAACATAGAACTTTTTGGTATCAACTCCACTCGCTGTGTTTGGAGGAAGAAGAAGAAGGATGAGTACAATGTGAGAAATACCGTCCCAACCATGAAGCATGGTGGGGGATACATCATATTTTTGGAAGTGCTTTTCTGCAAAGGTGACAAGACGACTGCACCATATTGAAGGGATGATGGATAGGGTCATGTATCGCAAGATTTTGGCTAACAACTCCTTCCCTCAGTAAGAGAATGAAGATGGGTCGTGACTGGGTCTTCCAGCATGACAATGACCCGAAACACACAATCAGAGCAACTAAGCAGTCGTTCCGTAAGATGCATTTCAAGGTCCTGGAGTGGCCTATCCAGTCTCCAGACCTGAACCCAATAGAAAATCTTTGGAGGGAGCTGAAACTCAATGTTGCCCAGTGACAGCTGCAAAACCTGAAAAATCTGGAGAAGATCTGTATGGAGGAGTGGGCCACAATCCCTGCTGCAGTGTGTGCAAACTTGGTCAAGAACTAGAGGAAACGTCTGACCTCTGTAAGTGCAAACAAAGGTTTCTGTACCAAATATTAAGTTCTGTTTTTCTATTGTATCAAATACTTATTTCATGCAATAAAATTAAATTTAATTATGTAAAAATCATCTGGATTTTTTTTTAAGATTCTGTCTCTCACAGGTGAAGTGTACTTACGTTAAATTCTTTGTAGGTGGGAAAACTTGCAAAATTGGCAGAGTATCAAATACTTATTTTCAGCACTGTATATCAGTAAGTGCCACGAAATCACGCCCCCAACACATCAAATATTATATAAAAACAGTGGACAACCGCTGTTATCAGGAACAGTGTAAAATTATTGTATGATGAAAATGCTGGACTAAATATGTAAAGCAGATTGTGTACAAACTTGTTTAAATCAGTAGGTAGATGTAAACTGTCCATCAAAAGCGGTGTATTGATTGTTACTGTCTTGTACATTTATATAAGTTGTAAAACTTGTTATAAAAGGAGACGATGTGGACATACTGCACTATATACATTTTATACAAGATTTTGGCTCTGATTCATTATTTAATTTGCACCCGTTTTTGTCTAGATTTTGATATTTTTCACCTGTTTTTCATTTGTACCTTATTCTTCTTGTACTTTGCGCCTTTTTTTAAAGTCTATTTTATGAGTTCACCTATTTTTTCTCATGTTCACCATTCTGGGCGAAGTTTGGGATTTACTGATGTATATACCTAATTCATCATTTGCGACTTTTTGAAAAGTTGAAAAATTTGTTGCAAATGTATTCCAGAGTGCTTTTGAGTGTGAGTTATTTTGATGTAATTTTTTGCTCCATTTTGCAAAATGTTCACTTAGTGCAAAAAGTTACAAAAACAGAGGAAAAAAAAGATCTTTTTTTACTTTGCGCAAAATGAATGAACTTTGTGTGCCTTTTTTGCAGAATTTGGTGCAAAAAACAGGAACGAATGCCACAAGACTAAATAATGTGACTTAAAACCCTCATTGAAATGATGAATTGGGGCTTTTATGTCTATTCCCACGGCTACTATTTTCATATAGTTCATAAGTAACCATAAAATGAAATCCAAATAGCCTTTTGTCATGGTGATGGATAAAATGCCACAAAAGGGGCTTATTATGGTCGCCCTTCCTCATCCCTGATATGTCTAGATATTCTCACTTGTACAGTAGTTGATGCTTCATTTTACCTAAGTATATCTTATTGCAAGGACCTATAAAAAGATATACAAGCGTAGTTGATTTACAATTAAGGACGTTTTAATATACGAAGTTCTTTTACCAGTTTACCATATAAATAAATATTTTTGGGATTTTTTGACATGGTTCATACAGTGCTGCTCACCATTATTGGCACCCCGTAATTTTTTTTCCATAGACTGTACAATATCTTCAGAAATAAATGGAATTGTGCCAAAGTTATATCCTCAGGATTTTTTAATTACCGTAGTGGTCTAAAGTAATACAACAATAAAACATTGATTTTCAACTTCCACGTTGCTATTTCAAAGAAGAAACAGAATAAACAGCATGTTCAGCGATAATGGCACCCCTAATTAATACTTGGTTGCACACCCTTTGGCATTGCTGACAGCCTCCAAACGTTTCTTGTAGCCATTAGTGATGAGCGAATGTGCTCGCCACTGCTCGGTACTCGCCCAAGCATCTCACTGTTCGAGATGCTCGGCGCTCTACGAGTATTTCCTAGTTGCTCGGCTGGAGCTCGGGTCCCCTCCCTGCATGTTTGGCGCTCTTTAGAGAGCCAATGAACATGCAGGGATTGCCTGCCACTCACTGTAATGCCATAGCCATGTTGGTTGTGGCATTACAGTGATTGGCTGGCCGCACAGTGTCATCAGGTCTATATCAGACCTGGCGCCGCCATGCTCATCACAGTCTACCCCAGAATCAGGCAGTGTAGGGAGAGCTGCTGCTGCGTCAGGGAGAGATTTGCTTGTTTAGAGTTATTATAGGTATTCCACAACATATATCTATAATATCCATCTGAACTAACAGTCCTTCTGAGGACTAATCCAACTGCATATAATCAGTGGTGATAGCAGTAATTAGGCAGGCAGTGTATGTGGCAGACTGCAGTGCATATAGCTAGAGGGTCCATTGACTTATAACCGAGTCCATCTCAGTGGCTCGCCAACATATTACACATATAATGGCCTTTCCAGTGACAGATATGTCTGACTCGCCCCCTGGGCCGCGTGGGGAACCTGGAACCGGGCCTCTGGTGGGATGCTGGGGGTGGTAGTCTCAGTGTGGCGGCGACCCGGTCCGTGGCTCAGGGTGGCAGTCTTAGCAAACCAGTGGCAGTCTTAGTGTAATAACAAATGTCCGACTACACCACCCGTGGATTGCGGTCAGTGGGGACCGCCGCTGCGCTGCAGACCGCTGAGGCTGATGTTGTTTGCGCAGCCGAGTATGGGATAACTCCCCACGGGAGAAGTATTGCCTCAGGGCAGCTAGTGTGGATGATGGGAGTGATGGTGTGAGCGTCCCAGTACTAATGGTACTGGTGCGGCGATGAAACACAGAGACGCGTGGTGCAGTTTCCAATGCTTTACTCACAGTTCTCATCCAGGTCACTTGTGCACATGAAGGACCGCCTGAGCCGTGCTGCGTTCACCAGGCAAGGGGCTCGACCAACTCCCAGGCAATTCCAGAGCGTGGCACAGGGCTCCCTTCTCTTCCCTTCTCTGGCCGTCCTCACCAGTGACCCACCTTTGTCCAGCTTCCTCGGGCCTTCTCTTGGCGAAACCTATCTCCGGTTTCCCTGACCCTACGTGGTATGCTTTCCTGGTGGATGTAGTGAGGGGTCGCACCAAGATGTGGTCACAACCTCCGGTCCTTGGCTGAGGAATCTGTTGCCTCCACCAATTTGGGTCCCGGTACCCTGCTCTGCCAACCCGTCACCCGCAATCTCCTGGGCCTTTGGGGTTCCTTCTGCCTTCGTGTCTCTGGGCCTTTCTCTGTGTTCCAGTTCCTTGTTTCCTTTCTTACTTCCTTTGCTGTTCCTTCTCCTCTCTCTCTCAGGCTCCGGCCTCCTGACAAGGCCTGCCCGTGGAGCAGAGCCCATGCAGCAGCTCTGCTCCCTGTCACTTCTCTCAGACTCAACTTCTTCTTCTTTCTCCTGACTGGACTGGACTGGACTGAACTCCCTACTCTAAGATGGTGCCCACCTTATATACCTCCCTCTAGCACCCGAGCCCAGGTGACTAGCAACCAATGGGCTCCTACCTATGCCCAGAGACCCACCCCTATCTGCTCCTACACCACTGGGTTTTCCTCCCCCTCCCCCTCCCCACTCCAGCCAGGGACAGAAGCTGTCGTGCCTGCACTTCTGTGGGAGCACCGTTGAGCTGTCCCTCGGAAATGGGGTGTGTGTGGTGCATGCAGCCTAACGAGCCCTAGTCCACACGCCATCCTTACCCGGGAGTGGAATATCACACCTCTGGTTTGAGGTGCAATACCCCTGTAGCAGCCGAGCCCTCGGGGTGCTACATTCCCCCCTAGTAAATCACAGCACGTCCTCGGGCTGGAAAAGAGCAAAACAATTTAAAACATACAAATTTTTAAAGTGCACTCGCATATAAGACATTAACCAAAAACTCATCCCTTTATGGGAGATACTCTTTTCTTTTTAACGTTACTGGTATAATCATTATAAAACATCTTGCTAATGCCACCGGAACTCTTTTTGCAAAAACACCATATAAAACTTTGGCATTTCTATTTTAGCAGCACATAGACTTTTCACATTAGGGCATTTTCAAGTAAAACATTTTCAAAACATATTCTTGAGTTCTGGCCGCTGTGCAACTTGCGACCAGGTAAAGGTGCAACAGTCCAGTTAATCTTGAGGTAGACGTTGCAGTTTTTGTATAAAACCAGTAGGGGGCGCTTTAAGAAGCGCAACTATTTACAAGGGTGGCCGCCCTCCCAGTGGGGATAGGGGAATGGCTGCTCACAGTCCTCAGCCTGGTTAGGGATTAGGGGCACACAGGTAACAGTCCTTTAACAGTTCCACACTAGTCCCAACGGGGACCACACTCCAATCAGCAACAGTTTCTATACCCCGACGGGTAACTATATACAGTTCCATTTACCATTCATTAGTAACGGTGTCCTCCTGATGCTCCTTCCTCGTAATCTTCAGACCCGTCCGGGCCCTCAGGGTAGTCCATGTCTGGGCGGTACCGCAGTTCCTCCTCCGTTAGACGGTGGACATGGAGGGCGTACAGTCCCTTTGTGCCCTTGTGCCGGGTGTAGGTGACCACGTCACCAGGGTACAGGTCACGTCCGTGATGTCCCTCCGGAAGGTGGCTTTCTACGTCTCTCCTGGTGATGAAGACGTCGGTGTCAGCCTCCGGGTCTCTGATGAAGCCCCAGCCGTGCTCCAGCTGGAACTTTACTACGGTCCCGGTGGCTCGGGGACCGCGGATGGCGTGGGGGTCTTGTTGGGCCCTCCTCTTCTGCTCCGGCTCCAGGCTTGGAGTCGCTCCTCCCTGATGCGCCTCTGCCGCCGCTCCCTTTCAAAGGTGGCCAGCTGCTGACGGCAGGGATCCAGGCGATGGGCTGCGTCCGCCCGGGTCTCCTGGGTGAACCCCATGAGACTCTCGCCGGTGGGATCCCATGCAAACTGGGCATCCTCCAGCGGGGGTGGAGCGATTTTGGCGAGCTCCGGGGTCGGGATCAGAGGCTCGCTCAGGGGTTGTTCTCTCCGGAGACGGGGGTTGACGAACTCCGGTGGTCACTCGAAGGGCAGCACGTCTGGGCTGGTATGTTGCGCATAGAGGTCCGCACCCAGGGGTGGCACCACGGGCTTCGGGCGTGTGACAGCACCCGGGGGCACTCGGCCTTGCGACCCGGCCGGTGGTTGTCTGTTGGTCGCGCCCGGGGATGACACCGCCAAGGCAGGGGGCGCTGGTGAGGCAGCGGCGCCCGGGTTCAGAGGGCACAGCGCGGGGCGGGGCGTGACGACGGTGCTTGCTGCCTGAGGCCTAGCTGGTGGCGGTGGAGGTGTGGTCTCAGGTACGGTCCCCGGGGCTTCGGGTCCCGCAACGGAGGGTGGGGGCGGGCTTGCGGCCTCAGGGCTTGGGGTGGTGTCGTCCCCGTTACCTGCCTTGGTCTTGACGGCCTCCTCCGCGGCGTCGTCTGCCACCGCCGGTCCCTCTTCTCCGCGCCCAGCGGCAAGCGCGCTACTCGGTCCTTGCGAGGTCCTCTGCTGGCTATCTTCGTGCTGCCGGGCCAACTCCTCTCTCCACCCGGCAAACACATCCCGCTGCGCCCGGACCATCCTTCTGTTCAGGTCTTCCAGCGCCACACGCGCGCAGTCTGGGTCTCTAGGCAGCTGGGCCAGCAACTCTGTCAGGCTGCAGGGTGGCTCAGCTTGCAGCAGGCTGCGGGCCAGGGTGCTGGTGGGGTTCGCTGCTCCCTCCATCTCCGGGTGCAGTAGGTCCAGACTGATCCAGGCCGCGCCCGGCCCCACAGTTTTCTTTCCTATCCGCCCCCATGGGGGGTGGTCTTGGGGGCATCTGCTGACAATCACCCTTAGGGGCAGCCCCCCCACGTTGATGGACATTTCCACTGCTGCACTCATAGTTGCTGGGGGCAGGCCCCTTCTTTGGCGCCACTCTGGGACCTGGTCCACGATGGGAGGCGGCTTCCTGCTGTCTTTTGGTGCGCACATAATGGCGTCCGCTCTGCCAGGGCGGGAAAAACGGATGAAGATGGCGGGAAACAGTCCAAGATGGCGTCTGATGGAGGGAATCGGCTCCGGATGGCGGGAAACGACTCCGGACGGCGGGAAACTTCTGGAAATGGCGGGAGACTTCTTTTCAAGGTACATGTACAATCTTCTTCAGGCACGCAATACCCGTTGGTGGCGGGTTGGTTTGAATCCTGCCGACTACGCCAAAAGTTGACTCGCCCCCTGGGCCGCGTGGGGAACCCGGAACCGGGCCTCTGGTGGGATGCTGGGGGTGGTAGTCTCAGTGTGGCGGCGACCCGGTCCGTGGCTCAGGGTGGTCAAACCAGTGGCAGTCTTAGTGTAATAACAAATGTCCGACTACGCCACCCGTGGATTGCGGTCAGTGGGGACCGCCGCTGCGCTGCAGACCGCTGAGGCTGATGTTGTTTGCGCAGCCGAGTATGGGATAACTCCCCACGGGAGAAGTATTGCCTCAGGGCAGCTAGTGTGGATGATGGGAGTGAGCGTCCCAGTACTAATGGTACTGGTGCGGCGATGAAACACAGAGACGTGTGGTGCAGTTTCCAATGCTTTACTCACAGTTCTCATCCAGGTCACTTGTGCACATGAAGGACCGCCTGAGCCGTGCTGCGTTCACCAGGCAAGGGGCTCGACCAACTCCCAGGCAATTCCAGAGCGTGGCACAGGACTCCCTTCTCTTCCCTTCTCTGGCCGTCCTCACCAGTGACCCACCTTTGTCCAGCTTCCTCGGGCCTTCTCTTGGCGAAACCTATCTCCGGTTTCCCTGACCCTATGTGGTATGCTTTCCTGGTGGATGTAGTGAGGGGTCGCACCAAGATGTGGTCACAACCTCCGGTCCTTGGCTGAGGAATCTGTTGCCTCCACCAATTTGGGTCCCGGTACCCTGCTCTGCCAACCCGTCACCCGCAATCTCCTGGGCCTTTGGGGTTCCTTCTGCCTTCGTGTCTCTGGGCCTTTCTCTGTGTTTCAGTTTCTTGTTTCCTTTCTTACTTCCTTTGCTGTTCCTTCTCCTCTCTCTCTCTCTCAGGCCCCGGCCTCCTGACAAGGCCTGCCCGTGGAGCAGAGCCCATGCAGCAGCTCTGCTCCCTGTCACTTCTCTCAGACTCAACTTCTTCTTCTTTCTCCTGACTGGACTGAACTGAACTGAACTCACCACTCTAAGATGGTGCCCACCTTATATACCTCCCTCTAGCACCCGAGCCCAGGTGACTAGCAACCAATGGGCTCCTATCTATGCCCAGAGACCCACCCCTATCTGCTCCTACACCATTGGGTTTTCCTCCCCCTCCCCACTCCAGCCAGGGACAGAAGCTGTCGTGCCTGCACTTCTGTGGGAGCACCGTTGAGCTGTCCCTCGGAAATGGGGTATGTGTGGTGCATGCAGCCTAACGAGCCCTAGTCCACACGCCATCCTTACCCGGGAGTGGAATATCACACCTCTGGTTTGAGGTGCAATACCCCTGTAGCAGCCGAGCCCTCGGGGTGCTACATGTCCACTTGGCTTCAGATACAGCCTTCAGCAAGGTAACAATATAAATGTCCACATCAAGTAGGTTTTTACCTTTGCCGGGTTTTAGCTGCTTCAGATTTGTTCTGCCACAGCTGTGGCTTTACGGCTTCCCAGATGGGGGTCTCCAGCCCTCGTACCTTCAAAGGCTACTGGTATGTTTTCACACCTAACATCCAGCCTCTGCCTTCCAGGACTCTTGCCTTCCAAGCCTCTTGCCCTCCAAGGCTACTGGCATCTCTTCCATACAAGGATCCAGCCTATGCCTTTCAGGCTTCACCAGGCCTCACTAGGCCTCTCCAGGTTAACGGTGTCCCACACAGGGAACAGGCCTCACACCTTTCACACCCGTTTCCAAACTACCAGGGTTTATATATCTTCCAGTGCACACAGGACCTGTGCTGATGTCTCAGTCATGTGATCAGTCACCTGAGGGGGAGGTACACTACCGTTCAAAAGTTTGGGGTCATTTAGAAATGTCATTATTTTTTTCAATGTAGCTAACATTAAATGAATCAAAAATACACTCTATACATTGTTAATGTGGTAAATGACTATTCTAGTTGCCAATGTGTTGTTTTTATTGCAATATCTAAATAGGTGTATAGAGGCCCATTTCCAACAAACACCACTTCAGTGTTTTAATGGTACATTGTGTTTGCTAACTGTGTAAGAAGGCTAATGGATGTTTAGAGAACCTTAGAAAACCCTTGCACAAGTATGTTAGCCCAGCTGAAAACGGTTTGGCTGATTTGAGAAGCTATAAAATTGACCTTCCTTTGAGCTAGTTGAGAATCTGGAGCATTACATTTGTTTGTTCTATAAAACTCTCAAAATGGCCAGAAAAAGAGAACTTTCATGTGAAACAGGACAGTCTATTCTTGTTCTTAGAAATGAAGGCTATTCCATGCGAGAAATTACCAAGAAATTAAAGATTTCCTACAGCGGAGTGTACTACTCCCTTCAGAGGAGAGCACAAACAGGCTCTAACCAGAGTAGAAAAAGAAGTGTGAGGCCCCGTTGTACAACTGAGCAACAATACTAGTACATTAGAGTCTCTAGTTTGAGAAATTGACGCCTCACAGCTCCTCAATTGGCAGCTTCATTAAGTAGTACACGCAAAACACCAGCATCAACGTCTACAGTGAAGAGGGAACTCCAGGATGCTGGCCTTCAGGGCAAAGTGGCAACGATAAAGCCATATCTGAGACTGGCTAATAAAAGGAAAAGATTAATATGGGCAAAAGAACACAGCATTGGACAGAGGAAGATTGGGAAAAAGTTTTATGGACAGACGAATCAAAGTTTGAGGTGTGTGGATCACACAGAATAACATTTGTGAGATGCAGAACAACTGAAAAGATGCTGGAAGAGTGCCTGACACCATCTGTCAAGCATGGTGGAGGTAATGTGATGGTCTGGGGTTGTTTTAGTGCTGGTAAAGTGGGAGATGTGTACAAGGTAAATAGGATTTTGAATAAGGAAGGCTATCACTCCATTTTGCAACGCCATGCCATACCCTGTGGACAGGGCCGGCGTCAGCACCCGGCGTACCCGGGCAAGTACCGGGGCCCTGGAAAATCAGAGGGGCCCACCGCCCACTCACTGTTGGGGCCCACCGCCCACTCACTGTCGGGGCCCACCGCCCACTCACTGTCGGGGCCCTGGCCGCTTCCTCGGCACCTGTTCAGTGACGCAGGCGCTGCTTGATTGCCAGCACTTCAGACATGGCCGCGCACAGTGTGCTGTGTCTGCTAGTAATGACACGGCAGGATCGATGGCACTGCACCTTTAATTGTGCTTGAGTGTCGCCCCTGCCGCGTCATTACTAGCAGACAATGGGTCTGTGTGAGTGCATGTGTGTATGACTGTGTATATATATTTGTCTGTTTTATATATGTTTTTAAGAATTTGTGTAAAAATGTGTGTATGTCTGTATGTGTACATATCTGTGTACCATCCGTACCGCGTGTGCGTGCATGTGTCTGCGTACCGTGTGTGCGTGCGTGTGTCTGCGTACCGCGTGCGCGTGTCTGCGTACCGTGTGTGCATGTATGTGTCTGAGTACCGTGTGTGCGTGCGCATGTCTGCATATGTGAAGGATGAGGTGGCAGGCTGGGCCCTGTGTACTATATATATATATTTCTCCGCCGTATCTGTGCATCATGAATCGTGTATGCGTTTAAGGGGCCCACAGAGACTCTTTCGCCCGGGCCTAGAAAAACCTGGAGCCGGCCCTGCCTGTGGACAGCGCTTGATTGGAGCCAATTTCATCCTACAACAGGACAATGACCCAAAGCACACCTTCAAATTGTGCATGAACTATTTAGGGAAGAAGCAGGCAGCTGGTATTCTATCTGTAATGGAGTGGCCAGTGCAGTCACCAGATCTCAACCCGATTGAGCTGTTGTGGAAGCAGCTTGACCGTATGGTACACAGAAAGTGCCCATCAAGCCAATCCAACTTGTGGGAGGGGCTTCAGGAAGCATGGGGTGACATTTCTCAAGATTACCTCAGCAAATTAACAGCTAGAATGCGAAAGGTCTGCAATGGTGTAATTGCTGCAAAGGGAGCATTCTTTGACGAAAGCAAAGTTTGAAGGAGAAAACTATTCTTTCTAATAAAAATCATTATTTCTAACCTTGTCAATGTCTGGACTATATTGTCTAATCATTTTGCAACTCATTTGATAAATAAAAGTATGAGTTTTCATGGAAAACACAAAATTGTCTGGGTGACCCCAAACTTTTGAACGGTAGTGTACATGGTCAGCCAAAACACACCCTGGACCATTACAGTAATGCTGCAAGCCGCTGCATTACATATCCCCCCCTCTGTTCAAACTTGTGGGGTTGAACACATAATATACACAATCACATTATAACCCACAGTTCACACCGAGACCATGTACTTGACAATTGCGCTGCTCAGTCCCTGGAACATTAGTCATCGACATTAACCCATTCCTTAGGGACCTACCATCTATCATTGTCACTGACTTCGTCAAGTCACCTTTCCGCATCGTAACCTTGTCAGACCTCCCCCGCTCCCAGCGGTCAGTCGTAACCTTGTCAGACCTCCCCCGCTCCCAGCGGTCAGTTGTAACCTTGTCAGACCTCCCCTGCTCCCAGCGGTCAATACAGCAGTGTGACTCACATGCCCTTGTATCTAAGGCCCGGTTAGACTCCTTACTGTCTCATACTCTATTGGGTCGTTTGTATGGGCCTCTCAAACCTGAGTCACTGGAGGTCTCACTACCTCTAAACCCACGCCCACTATCCTCAGGACATCTTGGAAAATCTTTAACTTCTACTATAGCCGTTCTATTATTTGAAGGGCCCTTTCTCTGTCTGGTCTCACAATTTCTAAACGGCTGCCATCTTCTGCTGCTCAGACGATGCTGCCTTTCCACTCGTAGTCTAGCGAGATTCAACTGTTCTACCTCTCGCAGGTAGGTCACTCGGTACTCCATCAGCATGCGTATATATGCAACAGTTTCTTCCCATCCTACAGCGGAGAATGACACCATGCCGTCTTCATCTGGTATCCAGTCCTGACAGTCACGTGGACTGCTTACTTTCATCACACCAGACTTCTTTACCATCATCTGCATGGCTCGGCCATTTCTCCCAATGAGCTCTCTCACCAGAGCCTGAGGCACCCGGATGATCTCTTCATGCAGATTTTGAGCTTTTCTCCTAAGCTCCAGTTGTCTAACGGCTTGTTCCGTCTTCAACCGGAGAAACCGCTTTGTGCGAATACATCGCCAGTGCATGTCTCTTAGGATAGCCACCCTCTTCACTGTGACTTCGGTTGTGGACAGGACCAGCAGCTGTTTAGCTTCTGAGGTCGAGTACACCTTACAGGCTCCCACGGCCTTCTTAAACTCTTCATGCACGGACTCAATGGTGCATTCTTCTCTCAAATCCTCGAGTACATCTATGAGGCACTTGTACCGAGAGGTTTCTGTCTCACCAGTGGTCTCCAAACAATCATCTGGCACAGGTTTCAGGGCAACTGACTTTCAGCTTCTTCACCCTGTATGCTTCTCCTGAGCTGACTCACAGCTACAAATTCACGAATTTTCGTCTTGACCACTTCCATTTCATATCTATCTTATGTTAACACTCTCTTAGCTCTCCTCAGGTCCACCTTCTCATGGTATAAGGGAGTGAGTGCAACTTGTTTGCCCTTTTCCTTCTCCAAGGAGGCCTCGTTCACTGAGTGATACTTTGCTAGGCGACCTTTGAGCTCGTTGATCTCGGCTCTTACATCCACCGAATCACCCGAGCTCATATTATTCGAGGAGGTATCTGTTTCTTACCTCCCATCTCCAGTGGCCAACTCCTGGCCCTGGTCTGTGGCTTCTCTGATAGACTACTCCATCTTTTTCCGCTCAGCTTCCATCTTGCCGATTCTTTCCTTAAGGCACGTCTCTGCCCTCTGGAGATTATCACAGAACGTCTGCAGCTCCTTCACCTGAGCTTCCAGACCTAGGGTCTTTCTGCGGAGATCATCATTTTCATCACGGGTGTCCTGCAGAGTGGTCTCAACCACTTGGCGCATGTGCTCTGCATCCGCCTTATCATCTTCTAGTTTTTCTTTAACCCTGAGGAGATCCTCATAGTCTCTCTTAATTTGTTGCAGTTCCCCACTGCGTTCACCATATTCCTTCTTGGATTCACACAGCTTCCGGTTGAACTGTTCACGCAGTCGTTCTAGATTTTGTTCACGCCCAGAAACTTCATCCTGGGGCGCCTCCTTCTCAAGCTTCAACTGCAAAATCTCCTCCTTGGTTTTGCGGCGGTCCTCCTTAATTTCCTGGAACATTTCCTTCCATTGGTTAATTTCCTCGTTGCTTCCCTCTAGGTCTCGCTGTAAGTTCCTCACAACCTGGTATATTTTCTGCCGTTCAGACTCCAGGCTCCGCTGGTCTGAGGACTCGTTCTCCAGGTTTTCCCATAATTGCTGCATGTCACTCTGACACTGCTGCCTGATAGGCTCCAGCTCTTGGTCATGACTGGCCACCTCCTCTTTCAGGGCTGTCAGATCCTGATCCTTCTGTCTCAGTACTGTACCGGAGGTTGCTACTGGCAATGTCACCTCCTCTTCTGCCTCTAAAGGAGGATCCACACTTGAAACAAAGGCACACAGTACTACATTTTCTTTATTTTCACTTGCACCAAAGACTACAGGAGCAACCTTTTTGTGGCCCTTGCGCCGTCGACGACGAGAGGGGGACTCTCTCCCCTCGTCTAGCCCCTCCAGACTGAACTCTCTTTCTACTTTCATAGTGTCACAGTCAGCTACGGGGTCTGTATCACTCCCCATGGTTTTGTGGACTAACAGGTCACCTCCCACTTTGACGTCAACCCCTTCTACTGGAGCTACCCCGTTATCAACGGTCAAATTGTCGTTTTTAGGCGGTACCAACCCACAACCAGTAACAAATTTTAGTTTTCTATACTCCATGTTCTTTTGAAAATCCGCCCCCTTTTGAGACTCCGCCCCCTTTTGGACACCCACACCTGTAGGGGGAATTTTACAAAAAAAATCAACAATAGTCTTAGAACCCAGTTCACAACATCTCTTACCACCTCCCCGGGCACTCTGTGACAATACTGGCACCCCCGGAGAGTTCAGAGAATGGTCCACTGCTGCCATTCTATACGGTGCCCACAACTCCTGCCGTTCTTGCACCATGTCCTCTAGACGTTTCTCAAATACCTGCTGCGGTTTTAACCGGCACTTTAATCGCTCAGTAGCTTCATTTTCTTTTGCTGCTCCTTTCAAAGCCATCGCGGTACACTATTCACACTAAATCCTTCACACCTCTCTCCCCGGAAATTTTTTGTGGCCCCGCCGAGCCACAGCAAACCAGGTTTGAGTGCGAGGACAATTTTCGTAACCCCGCCGAGTTACAGCAAACCAGGTTTGAGTGAGAGGACAATTTTCGTAACCCCGCTGAGTTACAGCCAGATGCTTTCATTTTCGTGACCCCGCCGAGCCACAGCAAACCAGGTTTGAGTGCGAAGACAATTTTCGTAACCCCGCCGAGTTACAGCAAGATGCTTTAATATTCGTGACCCCGCCGAGCCACAGCAAGATGCTTGTATCCACACTCGTCGTCCTGTGCCATTACCCCTAGCAACCAGGCTGCAGTTGCCCCTAGCAACAGGGCTGCAGTTGCTTATAGCAACCGAGCTGCAGTTGCCCGCATTCTCCACTACATGTAAGGCAGCGCTAGTCATCATGCTGGGGGACACTCGCTTCACCGGGTCAATTAAAGCACACATGCAACGTCTTTCCGGTATTTCACAATCCAGCAGTTTATTATCTATCATAACTGCTTATAACTGAGTCCATCTCAGTGGCTCGCCGACATATTACACATATAATGTCCAAGTGCCTTTCCAGTGACAGATATGTCCACTTGGCTCCAGATGCAGCCTTCAGCAAGGTAACAATATAAATGTCCACATCAAGTAGTTTTTACCTTTGCCGGGTTTTAGCTGCTTCAGATTTGTTCTGCCATAGCTGTGGCTTTATGGCTTCCCAGATGGGGGTCTCCAGCCCTCATACCTTCAAAGGCTACTGGTATGTTTTCACACCTAACATCCAGCCTCTGCCTTCCAGGACTCTTGCCCTCCAAGGCTACTGGCATCTCTTCCATACAAGGATCCAGCCTATGCCTTTCAGGCTTCACCAGGCTTCACCAGGCCTCACTAGGCCTCTCCAGGCTAATGGTGTCCCACACAGGGAACAGGCCTCACGCCTTTCACACCCGTTTCAAAACTACCAGGGTTTATATATCTGCCAGTACACACAGGACCTGTGCTGATGTCACAGTCATGTGATCAGACCTTCTGTGTGCACAGGACCTGTGCTCATGTCACAGTCATGTGATCAGTCACCTGAGGGGGAGGTACATGGTCAGCCAAAACACACCCTGGACCATTACAGTAATGCCGCAAGCCGCTGCATTACTATATATATATATATATATATATATATATATATATATATATATATATATATATATATATATATATATATATATATAATATACACTAGATGGTGGCCCGATTCTAACGCATCGGGTATTCTTGAATATGTATGCGGCCGACCGGGCGCAATTAGCTGAGCGGTGTTTAAATTTGGCGTCAAAATCGCTGATTGGTCGCGGCCGGCAACCGCGACCAATCAGCAAAGCGGTGTTTAAATTTGGCGGCAATATCAGTGATTGGTCGCGGGCGGCGGTCGCGACCAATCAGCAGAGCGTTGTTTAAATTTGGCGCCAAAATCAATGATTGGTCGCGGCCGGCGGTCGCGACCAATCAGCAGAGCATTGTTTAAATTTGGCGCCAATACTTCTGATTGCTCGCGGTCGCCGGCCACGACCAATCAGCAGAGCGGCGTTTAAATTTGCTGCCCATATCTCTGATTGGTCGCGGTGGCCGGCCGCAACCAATCAGCAGAGCGGCGTTTTAATTTGCCGCCAATATCGCAGATTGTTCGCGGCCAGCCACCGCGTCCAATCAGCAGAGCGGCGTTTAAATTTTCCTTCCATATCGCTGATTGGTCGCGGGCGTCGACTGCGACCAATCAGTGTCGTATTAGTGAGGACCGGGGAGCGGCGCTGCTTGTGCGGCTACTTCCGCTGCGAGAAGCCGCTCATCTCCCTGCTGCATCGCCGCTGACTTCCGTGCGGCAGAAGAGCCGCTAACGTCCGCCATCTTTTTCTGAAATCCCACGTCGCTGATTGGCCGCGGCCGGACCAATGAGAGACGCGGGATTTCCTTGACAGACAGCGGCCGGACCAATGAGCGACGCGGGATTTCCTGGACAGACAGACAGACAGACAGACGGGATAAGACAATTATATATATAGATATATATATACAGTACAGACCAAAAGTTTGGACACACCTTCTCATTTAAAGATTTTTCTTTATTTTCATGACTATGAAAATTGTACATTCACACTGAAGGCATCAAAACTATGAATTAACACATGTGGAATTATATACTTAACAAAAAAGTGTGAAACAACTGAAAATATGTCTTATATTCAAGGTTCTTCAAAGTAGCCACCTTTTGCTTTGATGACTGCTTTGCACACTCTTGGCATTCTCTTGATGAGCTTCAAGAGGTAGTCACCGGAAATGGTTTTCACTTCACAGGTGTGCCCTGTCAGGTTTAATAAGGATTTCTTGCCTTATAAATGGGGTTGGGACCATCAGTTGTGTTGTGCAGAAGTCTGGTGGATACACAGCTGATAGTCCTACTGAATAGACTGTTAGCTGCTTTTTTCTTACCATAATACAAATTCTAAGTAAAGAAAAACGAGTGGCCCTCATTATTTTAACAAATGAAGGTCAGTCAGTGCGAACAATTGGGAAAACTTTGAAAGTGTCCCCAAGTGCAGTTGCAAAAACCAGCAAGCGCTACAAAGAAACTGGCTCACATGAGGACCGCCCCAGGAAAGGAAGACCAAGAGTCACCTCTGCTTCTGAGGATAAGTTTATCCGAGTCACAAGCCTCAGAAATCACAGGTTAACAGCAGCTCAGATTAGAGACCAGGTCAATGCCACACAGAGTTCTAGCAGCAGACACATCTCTACAACAACTGTTAAGAGGAGACTTTGTGCAGCAGGCCTTCATGGTAAACTAGCTGCTAGGAAACCACTGCTAAGGACAGGCAACAAGCAGAAGAGACTTGTTTGGGCTAAAGAACACAAGGAATGGACATTAGACCAGTGGAAATCTGTGCTTTGGTCTGATGAGTCCAAATTTGAGATCTTTGGTTCCAACCATCGTGTCTTTGTGCGACGCAGAAAAGGTGAACGGATGGACTCTACATGCCTGGTTCCCACCGTGAAGCATGGAGGAGGAGGTGTGATGGTGTGGGGGTGCTTTGCTGGTGACACTGTTGGGGATTTATTCAAAATTGGAGGCATACTGAACCAGCATGGCTACCACAGCATCTTGCAGCGGCATGCTATTCCATCCGGTTTGCGTTTAGTTGGACCATTATTTATTTTTCAACAGGACAATGACCCCAAACACACCTCCAGGCTGTGTAAGGGCTATTTGACCAAGAAGGAGAGTGTTGGGGTGCTACGCCCGATGACCTGGCCTCCACAGTCACCAAACCTGAACCCAATCGAGATGGTTTGGGGTGAGCTGGACCGCAGAGTGAAGGCAAAAGGGCCAACAAGTGCTAAGCATCTCTGGGAACTCCTTCAAGATTGTTGGAAGACCATTTCCGGTGACTACCTCTTTGAAGCTCATCAAGAGAAGCCAAGAGTGTGCAAAGCAGTCATCAAAGCAAAAAGTGGCTACTTTGAAGAACCTAGAATATAAGACATATTTTCAGTTGTTTCATACTTTTTTGTTAAGTATATAATTCCACATGTGTTAATTCATAGTTTTGATGCCTTCAGTGTGAATGTACAATTCTCATAGCCATGAAAATACAGAAAAATCTTTAAATGAGAAGGTGTGTCCAAACTTTTGGTCTGTACTGTGTATGTATATATATATATATATATATATATATATATATATATATATATATATATATATAAATGTATATGACGCGCCCCTGGGCCTGCTGTGTCGTGCGGCATCGCACGCACGGGGCTTACCCGGAGCCGGACCAGATGGGGGTAGTAGTCTCGTGGCGGTAACCCGGTCCGTGCCCAGGGTGTCAAACTAAGTGTGTGGCAGTCTTGGTAGATGTTGGACGACTACGCCACCCGTTGAGTACAGCTAAGGAGCTGCTGCTGCAGGGCAGACCGCTGAGGCCGGTGGTAGGATTGTGCAGCGTGATAGTATAACCCCCAACGGGAGGGGTATGGACTCAGGGCAGCCGACGTGGATGATGGGGGTAGCAGGAACCACTCGGAGACGGTACGGTGTAGTTCAGGGTCTTTACTGGTGACAAAGATAGACCCTCCCGGAGTACTGGCTAGCGATTGGGGCCTGGTCAGTCCTTGAGCACATGGGATCTCCCTTGGCCAGGCGGAGTTGTAGGCCTCCCAAACTAACGATACTCTTCCGGCTACCTTGCTAGAGGCGGGTATAAGTAGCCCACGTCCCTGAGTGTACCGTGTGGTGCTCACCCGTATGGCCGGTGACTCGGGGCCTTCTAGTAGCTTCCGCTCCACGACGGCGGTGCTGGTCCCACGCGTGTGACCGTGCCTTCGGGTTTCTGGGCCAGAGGACCTGCAATCCCCTGCCGGTCGGTTTCTGCTGCTGGATAGGAGTTAGTCCCCACAGCCTCGGACTCCAGGTCCGGTGATAACTTCTCAGTCAGGGCGAGCTCTGCAGCTGCCAGCCCCTGACTCCTTGTAGCACTGCTCCCACAGAGCTCCTGATGTTCTTTTCCTATATCTGCTTCTCTGTCTCTACTTCTTCTCTACTCACTAACCCTGCCTCAGCCCTAGGTTTATATAGGGGAAGTTCTTCCCCTCCCAGGACTGGGCAGGAGGTGTGGCATGCATAGGATCCCTGACCAAGAGACCTCCCACCTGCTCTCAGACGTAATATCTCTATCACTGTGGCAACCAGACCCCTGGGGTGTCACATATATATATATATATATATATATATATATATATATATGTATATATGAGCTAGGCAGGCAGTGTATGTGGCAGGTGTATAATACATCACAAGAGGCTGCTCCATTCCAGTTCTGTCTGCTGCTTCTGTTACAGATATTTCTACTAATCGCACCAGGTATCAGGGGCCAGGGATAATTATTTTTTTGATGTTAATCCTGATTATTTGGTTAAAAAGCAATCCAGAGAACATTGTTTTTCTGCTCCATTTGCTTGTTGCCACAGCAGAATACAGACAGATTCTTTCCATATTACAGCGATAAAAATCCAGAAATTTGTAGTGAACGTGGAAAATATTGGCATCCATTTAAATTTTGTTGCAGTGTGTTAGTGAAGTTATTGGTACCAGGTCGCTGTGAAAAATAGTAACCTACAGGTCAGCTATTTAAAACTGTGGTTTTCCATCACACATATCACATAGAAGTGTGCTCCAAATTCAGGCATTTCAAGCCTCCATTTAAATTTTGTTGCAGTGTGTCAGTGAAGTTATTGACACGAGGTCGCTGTGAAAAATAGTAACCTACAGGCCAGCTATTTAAAAATGTGGTTTTCCGTCACACGTATCACATATCACTGCGGTTCAAATACAGCCATTTGTAGCGAACGTGGAAAATATTGTCCTCCATTTAAAATGGGCAAGGCGCATGGCAAAGGATGGGGAAGTGGACGTGATGGTGATGATGGTGCATGCAGAGGCTGAGGCCATGGGCAAGCTGAAATTGTGCCACAACACGCACCCACATCTTCTCGCTCGACCTTCATGTCCCAATTAATAGGGGACCGCAGAACACCACTATTGAACACAGAGCAGTGTGAAAAGGTTATTGGTTGGATAGCAGATAATGCTTCCAATCACTTAGCCACCACCCTGTCTTCCACACGGTCAAGTCTCAGTAGCCGTGAGTCTGGACTGCATATTCCTCACCCTGATCCTCCTTCCTCCCACCATGCCGAGTGTCCGGAGACAACTGATTCCACACTTGGACACTGAAGAGCTGTTCACTTTTCCATTTATAGATTTGGGCCGCTCGCCCGGTCCACTTGACGTGGGGCAAGAGGAGATCGCATGTAGCATTGCCCAAATATTTGAGCAGCTATGGTCACATGAAGGCGACGGTGAGAAACTGTGACAAGAGGTAGATGATGATGAGACACAATTGCCAGAAAGTCAGGAGGAGGACCAGGGTGCGGAAGTGGAAGATGAGGCGGTGGACGATTAAGTCACTGACCCAACCTGGCAAGGTGACATGCAGAAGGAGGACAGCAGCACATGGGGGGAGGGAGGCGTAGCACCACAACAAGCAAGAACAAGCAGTAGGGTGGCCACAGACAGAAGGCAGGTAACCTTTCCCCATAACATCAACACGACGGAAGTTGCCAGTACAACTGTTAGGTCTTCCCGAGTCTGGTTAAAAAATAAAGAATCTGACGATAACCCCAAAAAGGCCATTTGCACCACCTGCCAGGCCAGCATTAGCAGGGGTAGCAAAACTACCAGCCTGAGCACCACCAGCATGATCAGTCACATGGCAGCAAAGCACCTGAATAAGTTGGCTGAACCCCAGGGTCCAGCAGCAGTGTCTGCGGGTGACACCACTGCTTGTTCCGCTGTTGTGCGTGCACACCAATCCCCTGTCCAAGGCGCATGCCAAGATGCCTCTCGCCCTGCACCTGTCGTTGAACACTCTCAACTAGCACCATCAGTAAGCACATTCACGTCCTTGTCCCAGCGCAGCGTTCAGTTGTCCCTACCCCAGTCCTTGGAACGCAAGCGCCAATATGCAGCTAACTCCCCACTGGCCACACTACTAAATTCACACATTTTGCGAATACTTGCGCTTGAAATGTTGCCTTTTAGGCTCGTGGAGACGGAAGCTTTCTGCAACCTAATGGCGGCGGCCGTCCTTCAGTACTCGGTCTTCAGCCACCACTATTTTTCCAGGTGTGCCATCCCCGCATTACACCAGCACGTGTCCCATAACATTAGCCGTGCCCTCAACAACGTAGTTACTGGGAAAGTCTACCTATCCACAGACACATGGACAAGTGCTTGTGGGCAGATACGGTACATCTCGCTGACGGCACAATGGGTTAACATAGTGGAAGACGGGACTCAGTTGGACCTTGGGATGGCATCCTCCCGATGCTGAGGATTGCATGCCCTAGGTCAATCAGGGTTGCTCCCACATTCTACAGCTCCTGCACCTCCTCCTCCTCTTCAGCATCCATCTCCGAAATGACCACATCAATCGCAAGCTGGAAGCACTGCAGCACTGCCTCGGGCAAGCGGCAATAAGCTGTGCTGAAGCTAATATGGTTAGAAGACAAACCACACAACACTGAAAAGTTGTGGACAGCTCTGAAAGAGCAGGCAGATCTGTGGCTGACACAGCTGAACCTACAGCCAGGCATGGTCATGTGTGACAATGGCCGAAACCTGGTGGCGTCTCTGAGGCAAGGCGAGCTCACTCACGTACCATGCCTGGCCCATGTGCTTAACCTCGTGGTTCAAAACCTACCCGAATCTGTCGAATCTGCTTGTCAAAGTACGCCGCCTGTGTGCTCATTTTAGAAAGTCAGCTACAGCTTCCGCCGCTCTTGCCGTGCTTCAGCAGCATTTGCAGCTTCCGGCTCACTGACTGGTGTGTGATGTCCCCACGTGTTGGAACTCTACATTGCAGATGTTGGGAAGGATTTGTGAGCAGAAGAGGGCAGTTGTTGACTACCTGCATCAACAAGGCCGTCAGTATTCAGGTCAGACTCCACACACAAAACCTCAGGAGTGGAAATGGATGTGAGACATCTGTACCATCCTCCAAAGCTTTGAGGACTCTACCAAGATGGTGAGCAGCGATGACGCCATAATTAGCATCACCATACCACTTCTCTGTCTTCTGAAATGCTCTCTGCTCTCAATTAAAGAGGATGCATTGCAGGCGGAGCACGATAAGATCGAGCAAGGAACCATAAAGGGTGATTACACACAGCCCAGCCTCATCTCATTCCAACGTGGATTGGGTGACAATGAGGAGGAGGAAGAACAGGAGCTAGTTTCCTGCGCTATAAACGGTATTACCTGTACAACTGCCATACCATCTGTTCAGCATGGATGGCCTAAGGACAGGGAGGAGGAGGATGAGGAGGAGAGCATGGTCAGTCGTCCTCTTGGTGAGGACACGGCAGTCTTGCCTCTTTGCAGTCTGACACACATGGCTGAGTTTATGTTACGCTGCCTTTCCCGTGACCCTCGTGTTGTTCAAATTTTGGGTGACAGTCCTTACTGGTTGGTGACGCTTCTAGACCCACGCTACAGGGAGAACTTTATGTCTCTTATTCCTTTGCAGGACAGGCCTAATAAAATGGGGCAGTACGAGAAGGCCCTTGTTGCGGAATTAATGAAAAAATTCCCATCTGAAAACGCAGGTGGCAGAGGTCACAGTACGTTGCACAACCAAGGAGTACAGGCGAGAGAGACACAAATGCAATCCAGCAGAGGCAGGGGAACACTGTCAAAGTTCTGGGACAGTTTTCCCAGACCCTCCCATCGCACAGGCCCTGAGGCGTGGGGTACTCTCACAAGGAGTGCAAAGTTTTGGAAGATGGTGAGGGAGTACCTTGCCGACCGTACCAACGTCCTCCGTGCCTTATAATTCGGTATCCAAGCTAGACACGTGGCATGAACTGGCTCACTATGCCTTGGAGGTCCTGGCCTGTCCTGCCGCTAGCGTTTTGTCAGAGTGGGTTTTTAGTGCCGCCGGTGGAATTATAACCGATAGGCGCATTCGCCTGTCAACTGAAAATGCTGACAGGCTGACTCTTATAAAAATGAACAAGGGCTGGATTGGGCCAGACTTCTCAACACCACTAAATGATAGCAGCGTAACATAAACTCAAATACAGTGTCTTTTTTTGGGAAGGTCTAACTTTATTCCCATGCATCTCTGTCTTCAGACATGGGTATACGCTTCCTGATTTTGTCTATTTGCTCTTGTCCTCCTCCTTCTCTGCATCCTCATCCTCCACCACAATATCACCACCATATGTAACATAGCAACATATCTATGTCTCTTGCAAGGGGCATTGGAGTGCCTCCAAATTTTTGTTAGTCGTTGCTTTACTGCATCGGCAAACAGTATGGGAGATCCACTTCCTAATAATAGGAACATTGTTTTTAGGAAGCTCTCTGACCTCTACGTCTCTTGCAAGGGGCATTGGAGTTCCTCCAAATTTTTGGCAGCAGTTGCTTCACTGCATAGGCAAACACTATGGGAGACCCACTTCCTAATAATGGGAACATTGTTTTTAGGAGGTTCTCTGACCTCTACGTCTCTTGCAAGGGGCATTGGAGTGCCTCAAAATTTTTGGCAGCCCCTGCAGTCACTGCATATGCAATAACAGTATAGGAGACCCACCTCATTAATAATGGGAACAACAAAGCATAGCCAGCTGATGGCTCTCTAACAATAGCGAGGGCCGACTGCTGGCCTTTTAAGAATAATAAGGGCCGCCTGATGGCCCTATAAAAATAGGCTTTGTGACTTTCAGAGTCCCTCCATCATAAATGAAACAGGATGTGTCTAATGATGTGTCACACACCACATGGCCAGATAAGGTTGTAAAATGTTAAAATGACATTTCCCGGTGAATGCATTTGTCTTAAAAAATAATGTTAAAAAAAACAACAAACACAGTAGGATCTTTCTTTAGTATAAAAACCAGAGTCGCCAATGTAATCTCAATGTAATCACATTGTTCAGCTCCTGCACTCCTCCTCCAGTTCGGCCTCCATCTCCAAAAGACCACATCATTCTCAAGCTGAAAGCACTGCAGCACTGCCTTGGCCAAGCAGCAACAGGCTGTGCTGAAGAAAACATGCTTAATGCTTAGGTGACAAACCACCCACTGCTGCAGAGTTGTTGAAAGCTGTAACACAAAAACCTGATCTGTGGCTCTCACCGCTGAAAATACAGCCAGGCATGGTCGTGTGTGACAATGGGTGGAACCTGGTGACGGAGAAATGACAGCCGGAGTAGATACGGTTTCCCAAAAGTCAGTCCTTTCACCGAGCTAAAAAATATGGCTGTGGTGAAATACAACTCACCGACAAGCTGTGGACCGGCTCCTACCGTCCCTGGCCACATTCACTTGACCATGTGTTTGTGGTTAGGCCGTCCTTCCCAGTAAGTGCACTGGGGAGGACACGGATAATGTTGTGGGACCTGTGCTTGTGGAAGGCGGAGACGACACCAGGAGAAATAGTGGTGGCTGGGGACTGAGTATGGACACCTGGCCGCCGCCATGAGGTTGTGGACAGCTTCCGCCTCCACGAACTTATAAGGCCACATTTCAAGTGCAAGCAGCTTTAGAGGACTTTCTGGGAGAAATGACTGCTGGAGTAGATATGGTTTCCCAAGTCCTTTCACCAAGCTAAAGAATATGGCTGTGGTGAAATACAACTCTCAGAAAAAAAGCTGTGGACTGGCTCCATACCGTCTCTGGCCACATTCACTTGATCACATGTTTGTGGTTAGGCGGTCCTGCCCATTAAGTGTAGTGGGGAGGGCACGGGTAATGTTGTGGGACCCGTGCTTGTGAAAGGCGGAGACGACACCTGGAGAAATAGTGGCAGCTGGGGACCGAGTATGGACACCTGGCCGCCATGAGGTTGTGGATATCTTCCGCCTCCACGAGCATAAAAGGCCACATTTCAAGTGCAAGCAGCTGTCAAAAATTTGGCAGTGTAGTATTGCAGCCTTTGGGTGGGTGGCTGGCTGCATACTTGCGCTTGCATTCCAAGGAATGGGGTAGGGACAACTGAACGCTGCGCTGGGACAAGGACGTGGACAGTGATTGTTGCAAGTCTGCAATGACAGGTGCATGGCCAGAGGCATCTTCGCATGTGCCAAGGATCACTTATGATGGGCACACTTTTAGGCAGTGACCTGGGAGTCAGAGATGCTTCCAGGGGTCTTCCCCATGCTGTTCCCATGTCTTTTCAGCACTGTATGCATGTGTCTGATGATGTGTCACACACCACATGGCCAGTTAAGGTTGTAAAATGTTAAAACTACATTTCCTGGTGAATGCATTTGTCTTGGTTGAAAGCAATGCAAAAGTGCAAAAAAACGCTATGTGTGAACATAGCCCAAGGTGTGGAGGAGCATTTTTGTTTTTGGTTATTTATTTTGCCTTATATACAAGTCATTACCCTGGAAAGGATGTTCTTTAACATATTTCCCAGGAAAATCCATGTTGGTTTAATTTTTGCATGTTTTATTGTGAGTCTGTCAAAGTGGCATAATACCTCTGATAACATTGTTAACAGCAGTGACCTGGGAGTCAGAAATGCTTCCAGGGGTCTTCCCCATGCTGTTCCCATGTCATTTGAGCACTGTTCCCATCGATTTGGACAATTTTTAGGCCCTCTGCAGACTGCCAGGGGGAGCCGCCGGAAAAATGCTCGAGTTTCCCATAGACTTACATTGGGCTCACTGCTTGGACTGAGCACTCGAGTATTCCAATTTGCTCGACCCGAGCATTTTAGTGCTCGCTCATCACTAGTAGCCATCTATAAGCTTCTTGCACTTCTGAGCTGGAATTTTCTCCCACTCTTCCTTTGCAGTTTGTTCAAGCTCTTGAATGTTTGCAGGGTTCTTTTTCCCAATGGCAGATTTCAGCTCACCCCAAAGATTTTCAATGGGATTGAGGTCAGGTGTCACGCACAGTGTAGGAAAGACAAACTGCAACACGAAGGGATGAGGGGAAAGGAGCCTAGACACTAAGGAAAGAGGGGGTGGAGACCTCCTAGGCTGATATGATATCACCCTGTCTTCCCTACCGTCCCTATACTGGTTTCACACCAATCGCCTAAAACCCTGTGTCTCCCTAGAGCTAGGCCCTGGCTAGGGAAGGGGGAAGATGAGCGCTAGTCAGTCCCCACTAACAACTAAAGACAGCAAGGGGAGACAGACATGGGGGAAGTAACTTAGCTTGAGCCAACTTCAGAGAGATTACACACACGGCCTCTTAGCACCAAAGAGGAAGTTAGCAGACTGCAACAGCTCCAAACCTTGACAAGGGGTCATGTGAATATCACCGGTGCCTTCCTATAGCAAACTGAAAGTATTTAAACACCCAGGCCAGGGTGTTAATTAGTAATAACTAATAACAAACAAAGTACCACACTGTTATTTGTATATGGAGGTAGCTGCTCCTAGTAAGCACCTGTTCACACCTATTTCTTGTTTTGGAAGTGGCATCAGTTTTTTCTGTTTAAGGGTGTTAATTAGAGCAGGAGGGAGGTAGCCGCTGGGTCCTAGAGTGAGACAAATTCTAAGAAGGTGTCTGTAATGCCAAACGAAGAGATCTCCTGCAACAAACTGCAGGACAACTGTTTGTCACATCTGACACACCCATGACATCAGGACTCATTGCTGGCCATTTTAAAACAGTCCATTTTTTCTTTTTCAACCATTCCTGTGTACTTTTGGATGTGTGCTTTGGGTCATTGTCTTGCTGGAGGACCCATGATCTTTGACTCAAACCAAGTTTTCTTACACTGGGTAGGACATTTTGCTCTAAAATTTCTTGATAATTCTCTGATTTTATGATTTCTGTGATATGGTCAAGGCCTCCAGTACCAGACGCAGCAAGATAATCCCACAGCATTATGGATCCTCCACCATGGTTAACTGTTGGTATGGTGTTCTTTTCCTTATAAGCTTCATTGCACCGTCTGTAAACAAACGGTTGCTTAGCATTGCCAAAAAGCTCTATTTTTGTTTCAGCTGTTCACAGAATATTTTCCCAGAAGGATTGTGATTTGTCAAGGTACTCTTTGGCAAAGATCAGTCATTCCTTTTTATGTCTTTTCTTCAGTAATGGTTTCTTCTTTGGTCTTCACCCGTAAAGCTCTGCTTGGTTTACAGTGCGGTGTATGGTACTTGTTGAAACCATGACCCCAGGTATTTGGATGTTTGACGTGGTGTTTTTTCCGTCATTCACATAAATCTTCGAAGACATCTCTTGTCAATTTTCCTCTTTCTAACATGTCCAGGGAGTTTCTTCACGGTTCCATGCTTGGCAAACTTCTTAATAACATTGCGCACTGTTGAAACTAGGATACCAAGGTCTTTGGAGATGGCCTTATACCCTTTGAAAGTGTTGTGTTTGCTAATAATAGCAGTTCTGATGTCCTCAGACAACTCATTTGTCTTTGTCATTGTGACAAAGGAACAAGGCCTACCATGTGGCATTTTAAAATACTGAAGTCTTCATTCCTTGACTAATTCATGTCACATGGGCACCAACTATTAATCACAGGTGAATCTCTTTTGTGATTTATCACAGGTGAGTCAAAATGTGTTTCCATACTAAATTAATGTAAAGGGTGCCAATACCAGTGACACAGCAAGCTTTAGGTTTCTCTAATTTCCCCTCCCATTGTTTTTTTCTTTAAATTATTGTTTATCATTTGCTCTTTTGTATTTAACACGAGTGCTCTATACAAAATGTTTCACTTGATTCATTTTTCAGGAGATTATTAGGTATAGGAAGTGGAGCACAGTGTTAGTATACAGTTAATATGTTCGGGACCCGCCCAGCAAGGGAGGAGATAAGGTCATATAAAAAGGGGAGCACTTCCTGGTTAGATCAGTTGGAGATTGGATTAAGAGATAAAGTTTTAGTGCGAGATCAAGGCCAGAGGGAGGGCTGGAGGGCACGAAAAGTACGAATTGTTCTGTTAGTATGAGAATGTCAGCAACATTTTTTCAGCGGACATTCTTATAATGTCTGGGGACTATAGCCCGAATTATTCACTGGGAAGCGTGCCTTATTCCCTTCCAAGAAGTGGAAGCCAGACGGGTAAATGTGTGAGGGAGACAGGACGGGTGTTATGGAAACTGTGGAGCCTGAAAGAGTATCCTGGGGTCTAGGGAGCCACTAAGCGAAGGGATAGCTTTGGCTGAATCATTGGAGAACATGGAAATGTACTGTATTATCATTTGAACTCAGAATGCTAAATAAAGTTGAACTGGTTGTTAAGAAGTGAGTGTCCCCTGATTTTTGTGCGGCTGTTCCCAGATCCAGAAGCCTGGAGACAGCGGAGGCCTTCGGCCGGATTGTGAGTACACTGCACTGAACCCAGCACAACATTGATGAACCGGGACACTTTATTTGTGGGGTGTCAGGGCGTGGGAACGCAACCGCTCGCTCATGACTACAATCCTGTGCACCATACAAACACTGGATAGCAGAGTGGTATATTACCTAAATGCTCAGGCAGCGCATTCCCACCTGAGCTGGCCTTAAAAAGCCTTGAATGAAGACATCAGAGGTGTGGACTAGGTCCAAGGAAGCCATCCATATGAAAAGAGAGAAAAGCCCAGCGCTGGAGCCAGGACAGGTGACTAACAGGCAGTATGCAGGAAGTGGCTAGCAGCAGGTATCTAGAATTAAATCTATGTTTATACAGAAGAAGAAAAGCTCTGATCACTATAAAGCTACGTTATATAATTAATTCAAATTTTTAACCCATTCAGTTTAAAAGAAACAAAATGGTATTCGAGTGTGGTCTTTCACTTTATAGTTACATTTTTTGTATTGTCGATGTATATTGTAGGAGTAGGATGATCTCTTCACTTTGTAATAAAATGTCATTACTTTTGTTATTTTAGATCACAGTCAACAAATAGAAAGTCTGATCAGAGCTCTGCGAGAACTTATGGCCAATACAGATATCCGTAAGTTTTATTCTTCTGTTAGTCTAATGCAGGGTTCCCCAACTCCGGTCCTCAAGAGCCTCCAACAGGTCATGTTTTCAGCAGTTCATCAGTATTACACAGGTGATGGAATTCTTGCCTGTGCAGGTGATGCAATTATAACCTATAGCCTCATAATCATAACCTGGGGCTGAGTGCAGGCGCTCCCACAATTGACACTATAGAGTTTTTCTAACCAGGTAAAAACAAACTTAAGTTCTACAAGTTCTTTAATATGTATACTGGGCAGCACGGTGGCTCAGTGGTTAGCCTTGCAGCGCTGGGGTCCTGGGTTCAAATCCCACCAAGGACAAAATCTGCAAGGAGTCTGTATGTTCTCCCCGTGTTTGCATGGGTTTCCTCCGGGTTCTCCAGTTTCCTCCCACACTCCAAAGACATACTGATAGGGAATGAAGATTGTGAGCCCCAATGGGGACAGTGCCCATAATGTCTGTAAATTGTCTGAATTGTAAAGCGCTGTGGAATATGTTGGCGCTATATAAATAAAAAAATTATTATTATTATGTGATAGTCCTTATTTATATTAGTGAGACCAAGTTGGAATCTTATGACCACTGTGGTTACATTCACATTCAGATGACTCCCTGTGTCATTTAGCTTGATATTTCCTACACTTCATACTACTAAGTGCACCTGTGAATTCTAATGATTTGACTCCCCATATGTAGGTTCTGTTTTGATATAGCATCATAGACCTTGGGGAATGTGTACTAATCATTTAGGCCAGAGGGCAGTGTGCAATATATGATATTGGGTAATTTATATTTGTAATTGTACTAGCACTTTTCTATTTTTGACATCTAGCCCCTTTTTTGATTATTAATCACATGGCCTGTGAGCCTTAAATATCTAATGATTAACCCCTTATCTGAGTGTCTGCAGTGGACAGCACCTCAATATTTTTAAGGGGATTGTGCATTAATTGTTTAGGCTAAGGGGCAATGTGCAAAATGTAAAATCAGTCAAATTATATATGCATTTTGAACTTGGCTTGGGACTATATAATCAGTGTTGAATTTACATAAGATCGCTTTCATATTTGTGAATAGTAGCTCCTGTACCTTTTTTCCTGCCCCTTTTCTTTCTGTTTTTTAATAATTTTTTAACTTGAAATATCTAATAAAAACCCTTTTTATTGAACTAGTATGTGTCACTTCTAGTTGTGGCCAAGGTCAAATAGAACACCTGGTGGGGTCTTTGATTATATCTATGCATTTGAGAAGTGCCAATCCAGTGTTTCCAGGTATTTGGTAAAATTTAAGGACATTCTAAGATTAAATAATTATAACCTATGCAATACTAAGGAAATCCTGAAAACATGACCTGCTGGTCATGGCTGGCTTCAGCACCCGGCGCACCCGGGCAAGTGCCAGGACTGCTGGCGCTGCTTCATTGCTGTCACTTTACTAGACATGATCTCGTGCTTTTCGGCTGTGTCTGGTAGTAATGACACGGCAGGGGTGACACTGCACCTTTAATTGTGCTTGTGTGTCGCCCCTACCACGTCACTACTAGTAGACACAGCCGCACTGCGCACGGCCATGTCTGGTAAAGTGAAACTCATCAAACAGAGCCGGAGGACCTGCACAGATGCTGGGGAGCGGCGCGGGCCCCAAAGGCGAGTGGGCCCCCCCTGATGGTCCAGAGTCATGTCTGTGTCGGCCATCAAACACACGCTGGTGGTCCTGCACTGCCATATGCCTGAGTGGCTGGACGGGACACAGGTCGGGGGCAAGTGAGCGAGGCTTGTTGCCAGCTTTCCCAATCCCCATATTAAAAATATTTCTAATGTGTCTGTTTGTGTGTGTGCATGTATGATGTGAACAGTTGAAACCAGAAGTTTACATACACTATACAGTGCAGACCAAAAGTTTGGACACACCTTTTCATTTAAAGATTTTTCTGTATTTTCTTGACTATGAAAATTGTACATTCACACTGAAGGCATCAAAACTATGAATTAACACATGTGGAAATATATACTTAACAAAAAAGTGTGAAACAACTGAAAATATGTCTTATATTCTAGGTTCTTTTGCTTTGATGACTGCTTTACACACTCTTGGCATTCTCTTGATGAGCTTCAAGAGGTAGTCACCGGAAATGGTTTTCACTTCACAGGTGTGCCCTGTCAGGTTTAATGAGTGGGATTTCTTGCCTTATAAATGTAGTTCCTGACCAAGTTTGCACACACTGCAGCAGGGATTTTGACCCACTCCTCCATACAGATCTTCTCCAGATTTTTCAGGTTTTGCAGCTGTCACCGGGCAACATTGAGTTTCAGCTCTCTCCAAAGATTTTCTATTGGGTTCAGGTCTGGAGACTGGCTAGGCCACTCTTGGCATTCTCTTGATGAGCTTCAAGAGGTAGTCACCGGAAATGGTTTTCACTTCACAGGTGTGCCCTGTCAGGTTTAATAAGTGGGATTTCTTGCCTTATAAATGGGGTTGGGACCATCAGTTGTGTTGTGCAGAAGTCTGGTGGATACACAGCTGATAGTCCTACTGAATAGACTGTTAGAATTTGTATTAGGCAAGAAAAAAGCAGCTAAGTAAAGAAAAACAAGTGGCCATCATTACTTTAAGAAATGAAGGTCAGTCAGTCCGAAAAATTGGGAAATCTTTGAAAGTGTCCCCAAGTGCAGTTGCAAAAACCATCAAGCGCTACAAAGAAACTGGCTCACATGAGGACCGCCCCAGGAAAGGAAGACCAAGAGTCACCTCTGCTTCTGAGGATAAGTTTATCCAAGTCACCAGCCTCAGAAATCGCAGGTTAACAGCAGCTCAGATTAGAGACCAGGTCAATGCCACACAGAGTTCTAGCAGCAGACACATCTCTGCAACAACTGTGAGGCTATGTGCCCACGATGCAGAAATGAAGCAGAAAATTTCTGCAGCATTTCTGCATCTCCCTGGCAGAAAAAACGCATGCAGATTGTGCATGCGTTTTTCCTGCAGAATACATGCGGATCCACATGCAGATTCACATGCGTTTCCGCATGCAGATTGACAAGCGCTTTCTAGGCGATAGCATCACTTGGAAAGTGCTTGACAACTAGGTCACACTGTATAAATCCATGCAAACAGCATGGATTTATACAGTGTGAACCGTAAAAATAAAATAAAATAAAGCTATACTCACCCCCGATGCCCCGGCGTGGCTGCAGCGCTCGTTCCTGTCTGGTTCCCGGCTGCCGGCATATCGCGAGACAGAGCGGTGAAGGGCCTGCGGTCACATGACTGTGACGTCACCGAAGGTCCTTCAGCGATGCCGGCATGCAGAGAAGCCTTCGGAAAGGTGAGTATAAACTTTATTTATTATTTTATTCTTTTTTTTACAGGTACAATGGTACCCAGGTCTGGATGAGAGTCTTCTCTCCTCCAGACTTGGGTACCATCCGCACATTGAAACGCATATAGAATCCGCTTGTCAAATGTACATACGCGCATTCTATGCGTCTCAATGCAAGTCAATGGCGGCGATTACGCCGCGCTTCCGCAAAATGAAATGACATGCTGCGGATTTTTGTACGCAGCATAAACACTGCGGAAAAATCTGCAGCATGTGCATAGAACATGCGGAATCCCCTTGGGGACCATGGGGTGCGGATTACCTAGCGTTTCACAAGCGTTTACGCTGCGGAAATTCCGCAGCATAAACGCTTGAAAAACGCTATGTGGGCACCCAGCCTCAAGTGGAGACTTTGTGCAGCAGGCCTTCATGGTAAAATAGCTGCTAGGAAATCACTGCTAAGGACAGGTGACGCGCCCCTGGGCCTGTATCGCGCTGCGTTGCGCACGCGGGGGCTTACCCGGAGCCGGATCTGTTGAGGGTTATAGTCTCGTGGCGGTGACCCGGCCCGTGCCCAGGGAGTCAGACTAAGTGGCGCTGCAATAGCAGTGATGTTAGATGACTACGCCACCCGTTGAATGCAGCTTTAGGGCTGCTGCTGCAGGGCAGACCGCTGAGGCCGGTGGTAGGATTGTGCAGCGTGGTAGTATAACCCCCAACGGGAGGGGTATGGCCTCAGGGCAGCCGACGTGGATGATGGGGGTAGCAGAAACCACTCGGAGACGGTACGGTGTAGTTCAGGGTCTTTACTGGTCACAAAGATAGACCCTCCCGGAGTACTGGCTAGCGATTGGGGCCTGGTCAGTCCTTGAGCAGATGGGATCTCCCCTGGCCAGGCGGAGTTGTAGGCCTCCCAAACTAACTGTACTCTTCTGGCTACCTTGCTAGAGGCGGGTAAAAGTAGCCCACGTCCCTGAGTGTGCCGTGTGGTGCTCACCCGTATGGCCGGTGACTCGGGGCCTTCTAGTAGCTTCCGCTCCACGACGGCGGTGCTGGTCCCACGCGTGTGACCGTGCCTCGGGTTTCTGGGCCAGGGGACCTGCAATCCCCTGCCGGTCGGTTTCTGCTGCTGGGTAAGAGTTAGTCCCCACAGCCTCGGACTCCGGGTCCGGTAAGAAATCTTCTCAGTCAGGGCGAGCTCTGCAGCTGCCAGCCCCTGACTCCTTGTAACACTGCTCCCACAGAGCTCCTGATGTTCTGTTCCTATATTTGCTTCTTTTCTCTGTCTCTACTTCTTCTCTACTCACTAACCCTGCCTCAGCCCTAGGTTTATCTAGGGGAAGTTCTTCCCCTCCCAGGACTGGGCAGGAGGTGTGGCATGCATAGGATCCCTGACCAAGAGACCTCCCACCTGCTCTCAGACGTAATATCTCTATCACTGTGGCAACCAGACCCCTGGGGTGTTACATTCCCCTCTAGTGAAATTTAGTACTCCGGGACTAAACATATTTTTAGAAAAACATAACAAGGTATAAACAATAATAATACAATAAGAAAAACACATAAAGATGGTTACGGCGTGTCCGCAACCGGGTGCAGTTTTGAAGAAAACAAAGGTGTCCATTTCACCAAAACAGGGAGACGTAACCAGGTAGGGGTCTGTCCTGCCCCGAGTCCTTATCAGTCTTTTAGTCCATCCTGGGTTACGCTCCAACTAATTGTACAAGGATTCCCGGTAAATCCACCAAGGACTCCTAAAAATAACTAGAAACACATAATTATTTACAAGCAACAAGAAAAACAGGTAACCATAAATAAAACAATTTATACATTTCAAATCCTCCAACGTGCGGGTAACTGGCCTCTAGTGGCCCTAGTGGACCTACGGAGCTGACTGTCTAGCCCTGAACTACAGGGTGTAGGAGCTGTCAAGGGTAAACTGGGCAGCTGTCTACCGGCTCTTTGGCTCACTAGGGGTACGGCAGGCTCACTATAAGCAGAGGGTTGATCCTCCTGTTCTGCTTGGGTGGAGTCTTCTGCCTCCTGGACCGGCTGTTCTTCCAGCTCTACCTGTTGCTCCGTAGGCACTTGGGATGCTGGTTGGAGGAACGTGAGGACGGGTACCACAACTGCACCATTGACTTGAGTCCAGGACCGAGGGAAGTCTCCGAGCACAGTACTAACCATATCTTCCCTTTCCTCTACGGGTCGAGGGTCTTCTTGCTCTCCTTCTGGGTTCCGTAGCTGTTCGGGACACTTCTTCAGGTGATCCCGGGATACAATGGCTGTGGTTTCCCCTCCGTCTTTACTGATTGTACAAACCTTTGGGTTGTCGTGGCTTGAGGGCAGTACGATGTACGGGTCCTTCTCCCACTGGTCGTCCAACTTGTGGAGCCGCCTTTTCCTCTTCAAGACCTGCTCTCCGGGTACCAGGGGAACAGCGGGAGCATACTGGTTGTAAGTTTTCTCTTGTCTTTCCCTAGCTTGACAGAGACTTCGCTCCACGCTCTCCTGTACTTTCCGGTACTGCTGCTGCCTCTCTGTGTCCCAGTCTGCTTCTGGTGAAGTGTCCTCGGGTGTCAGGACTCCCATCTCCAGGTCAACAGGTAACTTACCAGGCCTTGCCCTCATCAGGTAAGCCGGGGTACAGTTGGTGGAACCTACCGGGATGTGGTTGTATAGGTCCACCAGATCGGGCAGCTTCTCAGGCCACAGACTGCGCTCTTCCAGGGGCAACGTTTTCAGAAGATCCATTACCACCTGGTTCATTTTCTCACAAAGTCCATTAGTTTGCGGATGATAGGGTGTCGTCCTTATCTTCCGGCAGCCATACAGATTGCAGAATTCCTGGAAGACCTCCGCTTCAAAGGCAGGTCCCTGGTCCGTCAGCACTTGGTCCGGGTATCCGTGCGGACGGCAGAAGTGCTGCTGGAAGGCTCTAGCTGCTGTTTGAGCCGTTAAGTCCTTGACGGGGACGACAACCAAGAACCGGGAGTAATGATCCACGATGGTTAACGCGTAGACGTAGCCACTTCTGCTTGGGGTCAGTTTTACATGATCCAAGGCTACCAGTTCCAACGGCTGCCGGGTGACGATGGACTGCAGGGGAGTCTTCTGGCTGGCACGGTCCTTCCTTCTTAGGTTACACGGGCCACAGTCTCTACACCACCTCTCGATGGTTCCCCTCATGCCTACCCAGTGGAACCGCCCGCGCAGCAGGAACTCCAGCTTCTTCCATCCGAAGTGTCCAGCCCCATCGTGGTATGCCTCCATCACCATGGCTGCGTCTCTTCGTGGCACCACTACTTGCCAGATTAGTTCATGTGTCCGGGAGTTAACCATTCGGCGGCACAACTTCCCCTTATAAAGGAACAGTCGACTCTTCTCAGCCCACAGTTGCTTGGCTTCCTCTGGAGCGTCTGGGTCAAGGCGAGCCTCTGGCCGAGTCAGCATCTCCTTTACCAGCCGGACGGCAGGGTCACTGTCTTGCGTTTCCGCCCAGTTATAGTGAGGCAAGGGGTTAAACGTAGCGGCTTGCTTACTCCTTACCCGGTGGGAACACTGGATAGTCCCATGACGGTGAAACGCGGGGAGTTCGACTTCTTCCAGTCCCTCTGGATCTTCTCCTCCGTCCGGTAGATTTGGCATCCTGGACAGGGCGTCCGCGTTGGTATTGGAGCGTCCTGCCCGGTATTTGATTGTGAACTCGTAGTTGGACAGACGGGCCATCCATCTCTGCTCTAGGGCACCGAGTCTTGCTGTGTCCAGGTGTGTCAACAGGTTGTTATCCGTGTACACGATGAACCGGGAAGAAGCGAGGTAGTGCTTAAAGCGTTCGGTGACTGCCCACACCACCGCCAGGAACTCTAGCTTAAATGAGCTGTAATTCTCAGGGTTTCTCTCGGTGGGTCGCAGTTTTCGGCTGGCATAAGCGATTACTCGTTCTTTCCCCTGCTGGATCTGGGACAGCACAGCTCCTAGCCCGATGTTACTTGCGTCGGTGTAGAGGATAAAGGGCTGGCTGTAATCCGGGTACGCCAGGATTTCATCCCCCGTGAGGGCCATCTTCAGCTGGCGGAAGGACTCTTCTTCCAACTTCTCCCATCTGAAGGGCGGCTTCTGGTTCTTGGCCTTCCGGGACTGGCCTATCAGGAGGTCCTGCATAGGAGCTGCCTTTTTGGTGAAGCCGGGGATGAATCTGCGGTAATAGCCTACCAACCCAAGGAACTGCCGCACTTCCTTTACACTGGAGGGACTTGGCCATTCCTTAATTGCGGTGATCTTATCAGGGTCGGGAGCCACTCCATCAGCGCTCACCACGTGTCCCAGGTACTGCACCTTTGGCTTCAGGAGGTGACACTTAGAGGGTTTCACCTTCAGGCCGTAACTTGCCAGGGCTTCGAACACTTCCGCCAGATGTTTCAGGTGGTCCTCATAAGTCTTGGAATATACGATGACATCGTCCAGGTACAACAAGACCGTCTTGAAGTTTTTGTGTCCCAGACAGCACTCAATTAATCGTTGGAAGGTTCCTGGTGCTTTACAAAGTCCAAACGGCATACAGGTAAACTCGCTAAGTCCCATCGGGGTGGTGAATGCGGTCTTCTCCCGGTCCGCCTCTGCTACAGGAACCTGCCAGTACCCGCTAGTGAGATCCAAGGTAGAGAAGAAGTTAGCAGATCTTAAAGCAGCCAAAGACTCCTCTATCCTTGGTAAAGGGTACGCATCCTTGTGTGTGATACGGTTGATTTTCCGGTAATCTACACACATCCTCATAGTGTTGTCTTTCTTTTTGACTAAAACTAGTGGGGCTGCCCAGGGGCTACAGCTATCCCGGATTACCCCAGCCTCCTTCATGTCTCTAAGCATCCCCTTGGCGTGTTGGTAATGTGCAGGGGGTACGGGTCGATACCTCTCTTTTATGGGAGGATGATCTCCCGTGGGGATGTGGTGTTCTACCCCCTTGACTCGCCCGAAATCTAACGGGTGTTTACTAAACACTCTCTCATACTCTTGAACCACCCGGTAGACTCCCTGTTTCTGGTGGGAGGGAGTGGAGTCAGTTCCCAAGTGTAGTTGCTGACACCAATCCTCCATTACTTTCTTAGAGCCGTTACCTTCCTCCGGGTGAGATGGAGGCAAGGGTTCCACAGATTGTATAGCATTTTGGTTAATGGTATATAATTTGGCTAGCGTGGCATACCGGGGCAGGTACACTTCCCTCTTCCCGATATTGATTATGCGAACGGGCACCCTCCCATGGCGTACATTAACCACCCACCGTGCTGTCAAGATGGTGGGCCTACTGTCTGAGTAAACTGGTTCTACCATTGCCTGGTAATCTCTACCTCTCAGACCAATAGCTGCCCTGCACCAAATCATCATTTCACTTTTTGGGGGCATGGCAATAGGGAAAGGGTCACACATTCTCACGCTACCAATCTCACCGCCGGAGAGTTCCACCTGTTGCCGTCGCATCAGTGCCCGGATCTCTTTTTGGAGCACTCGCTGCTCGCCGGAGCTGGCGTTCTTGGCAACCTGCTGTAAAAGGAAAATCACCTCTGCAAGACAATTTTCAATTACATTAGTTCCTAGAGTTATCTTTGGGTGACTCTCGTGTTTGTCAATGTCTACAATGATCAGTCCCTGTGCTGCCAGTTCAACTCTACCAATTTTAATGGTCACCTCTTTAAATCCGATCTGTGGCACGGGCTGACCATTGCTGGCGATGATACTCAAGTCGTCGTCAGGGTAGCGGGTAATATCCGAGTCATTCCAGTACTGCTTGAAGAGCACGTACGGGATGGTGGTGACCTGTGACCCGGTGTCCAGTAGGGCACTCATAGGAATGCCATCCAGTACCACAGGCAAGACTGGACGTCCTCCCACATATTTGTCGCGCCAGTTCGATGGGCCTGGTGATCTTTTTCCTGGGGGTTGGCCCTCTACCCCCAGGTTGTGCCAGTTTAAAGGACAGTACCTTGCCATATGTCCGGGTTGATTGCAGCGGCGGCAGATGGGTCGTCCGTCCTCGTCGTATCGGTCACTGGGTCTTCCTCTGGCCGGTGGGGTCCTCCTTGGTCGACGCCACGGGATGTCCTCCGGTCCGGATGCCAGCTGGATCTTCCCTGGAGTAGAAACCTGTAAAGACTGCACAGTTCGGGTTAGCGCAGCAACGCTTTTAGCTAGCTCTTGGACCTGATGGTGCAGGTCTAGGGCCGGGTCATTGTTCAAAGCCTGCGCATCAGCCCCCACAGGCCCTGCCGACAAGGGCGCCGCCTCCTGGTGGTAAGTGATAGCTGGGCGCCGGTGGGTCACAACGCCACCCGGTGCCGGTTCTCGGAGCACCCGGATGGCTCTGTCCTTGAACTGTGCAAATCCCAGATGAGGGTCCTGTAAGGCCATTGCCCGCAACTGGGTTCGGTGGGCATTGCAATATAAACCCTCTATAAATTGTTCAGTCAACAGCCTGTCCTCGTCTCCCACGCCGTCAGGGTCGGTCTGCTTAACGGCTCTCAGGGCCTCTTGTAGGTTCAGGGCATAGTCCCTTATACTCTCATGTGCCCGCTGTTTGCACCCGTAGAATCTAAGCTTGATCTCGGCTGAGGTGCGGGTATCAAAGGTGTCCCTCAGCCGGGTTAGTATCCCTGCGACAGTCCTCCCCCCAGGTGGCCAGGACTTTACCTCCCTTCGGGCTGCCCCGGTTAATTGGGCCACCAGGATGCTCACTTTTTGCTCTTCTGTGAGGGAGTACACCTGGAAGAGGCTATCCAGCTTTTCTCTAAAGTCCTGCAGGGTATGTGACTCCCCTGAGTACTGGGGTAGCCAGGCTGCCCCCGGGATATAGGGCATGGTGAAAGGCATGACCGCAACAGCGGTGGCGCTGGCGGGGGTTGGAGCGGTGAAGCTCTCCTCCGTATCCGACATCCTTCTCCCCCCTAGTGGACCGTGGCCTACCTTGCGATGATCCTCTTCCGTAGGCCGCGGCTCCGCAGTGGATCGTCAGGGTTGAGGACCTTCCGTCGCGCTCCTGTGACGTCGGCGTCTGCTGGGCTCCTTCCAGGACCTGACGCAACGTCCGGACGTGAGGCGGGGCTTCAGTTCTCGCGGGCTTTTCGGAGTCCACGCCCCTCTTTTTCCTGCGCGGCGTCCTCAAGATGGCATCCAACGGCGGGAAAACTCCACAGATGGCGGGAAGAAGGCTGAAAATGGCGCCGGATGGCGGGAATCTTCACGGATGGCGGGAAGAAGGCTGAAAATGGCGCCGGATGGCGGGAATCTTCACCACAGGTGAGTTTGAAAGTCTCTTGTTCAGGCACGCAGTACCCGGTGGTTGCGGGCACGAGATCCTGCCGACTACGCCAAAAGTTGACGCGCCCCTGGGCCTGTATCGCGCTGCGTTGCGCACGCGGGGGCTTACCCGGAGCCGGATCTGTTGAGGGTTATAGTCTCGTGGCGGTGACCCGGCCCGTGCCCAGGGAGTCAGACTAAGTGGCGCTGCAATAGCAGTGATGTTAGATGACTACGCCACCCGTTGAATGCAGCTTTAGGGCTGCTGCTGCAGGGCAGACCGCTGAGGCCGGTGGTAGGATTGTGCAGCGTGGTAGTATAACCCCCAACGGGAGGGGTATGGCCTCAGGGCAGCCGACGTGGATGATGGGGGTAGCAGAAACCACTCGGAGACGGTACGGTGTAGTTCAGGGTCTTTACTGGTCACAAAGATAGACCCTCCCGGAGTACTGGCTAGCGATTGGGGCCTGGTCAGTCCTTGAGCAGATGGGATCTCCCCTGGCCAGGCGGAGTTGTAGGCCTCCCAAACTAACTGTACTCTTCTGGCTACCTTGCTAGAGGCGGGTAAAAGTAGCCCACGTCCCTGAGTGTGCCGTGTGGTGCTCACCCGTATGGCCGGTGACTCGGGGCCTTCTAGTAGCTTCCGCTCCACGACGGCGGTGCTGGTCCCACGCGTGTGACCGTGCCTTCGGGTTTCTGGGCCAGGGGACCTGCAATCCCCTGCCGGTCGGTTTCTGCTGCTGGGTAGGAGTTAGTCCCCACAGCCTCGGACTCCGGGTCCGGTAAGAAATCTTCTCAGTCAGGGCGAGCTCTGCAGCTGCCAGCCCCTGACTCCTTGTAACACTGCTCCCACAGAGCTCCTGATGTTCTGTTCCTATATTTGCTTCTTTTCTCTGTCTCTACTTCTTCTCTACTCACTAACCCTGCCTCAGCCCTAGGTTTATCTAGGGGAAGTTCTTCCCCTCCCAGGACTGAGCAGGAGGTGTGGCATGCATAGGATCCCTGACCAAGAGACCTCCCACCTGCTCTCAGACGTAATATCTCTATCACTGTGGCAACCAGACCCCTGGGGTGTCACACAGGCAACAAGCAGAAGAGACTTGTTTGGGCTAAAGAACACAAGGAATGGACATTAGACCAGTGGAAATCTGTGCTTTGGTCTGATGAGCCCAAATTTGAGATCTTTGGTTCCAACCACCGTGTCTTTGTGCGACACAGAAAAGGTGAACGGATGGACTCTACATGCCTGGTTCCCATCGTGAAGCATGGAGGAGGAGGTGTGATGGTGTGGGGGTGCTTAGCTGGTGACACTGTTGGGGATTTATTCAAAATTGAAGGCATATTGAACCAGCATGGCTACCAAAGCATCTTGCAGCGGCATGCTATTCCATCCAGTTTGCGTTTAGTTGGACCATCATTTATTTTTCAACAGGACAATGACCCCAAACACACCTCCAGGCTGTGTAAGGGCTATTTGACCAAGAAGGAGAGTGATTGGGTGCTACGCCAGATGACCTGGCCTCCACAGTCACCAGACCTGAACCCAATCGAGATAGTTTGGGGTGAGCTGGACCGCAGTGTGAAGGCAAAAGGGCCAACAAGTGCTAAGCATCTCTGGGAACTCCTTCAAGATTGTTGGAAGATCATTTCTGGTGACTACCTCTTGAAGCTCATCAAGAGAATGCAAAGCGTGTGCAAAGCAGTCATCAAAGCAAAAGGTGGCTACTTTGAAGAACCTAGAATGTAAGACATATTTTCAGTTGTTTCACACTTTTTTGTTAAGTATATAATTCCACATGTGTTAATTCATAGTTTTGATGCCTTCAGTGTGAATGTACAATTTTCATAGTCATGAAAATACAGAAAAATCTTTAAATGAGAAGGTGTGTCCAAACTTTTGGTGTGTACTGTATATTACGACACATATGCATGTTTTTCTCAATATCTGACATGAAATCAGAATAAACCTTTCCCATTTTAGGTCAATTAGGAATACCATAATTTTTAATATTTGACAAATGGCAGAATAATGAGAGAGAGAATGTTTTAAGGAATTTATATTACTTACTAAGTCAAAAGTTTAAATACAGTAAGATTACTATGCCTTTAAACAATTGTGGACTGCCCATCTGATGATGTCATGTGTTTGGAAGCTTCTGATAGTTTTTTTTGGCAACATCTGAGTTAATTAGAGACACATCTGTGGATGTATATTAATGCACACCTGAAACACACTGCTTCTTTGTGTAGCATCATGAGAAAGTCTAAAGAAATCAGCCAAGATATCAGGAAGAGAATTGTGGACTTGCACAAGTCTGGCTCATCCTTAGGTACAATTTCAAGATACCTGAAGGTACCTTGTTGTACAAGCAATTATACGCAAGTACAAACAAGATGGGAATGTCCAGCCATCATACCGCTCAGGAAGGAGACGGATTCTGTGTCCCAGAGATGAACGTGCTTTGGTCCAACATGTGCATATCAACCCAAGGACAAAAGCAAAAGACCTTGCGAAGATGATGGCGGAAGATGGTAAGATTGTGTCAATATCCACAGTGAAACGAGTACTGTATCAGCATGGACTGAAGGGCCAGGAAGAAACCATTACTCCAAAAGAAACATAAAAAAGCCAGATTAGTGTTTGCAAATGCACACAGGAACACAGACCTTAATTTTTGGAGACATGTCCTGTGGTCTTATAAAACTAAAATTTAACTTTTTGGGCATAATGACCATTGTTACTTTTGGAGGAAAAAGGGAGAAGCTTGGAAGCCTAAGAACACCATCCCAACTGTGAAACACGGGGGTGGCAGCATCATGTTGTGGGGATGTTTTCCTGCAGGAGGGACTGGCGCGTTTCACAAAATAGATGGCATCATGAGAAAAGAAGATTAGGTGGCAATACTGAAGCAACATCTCAAGACATCAGCAGTAAATTAAAGCTTATGTGGAAATGGACAATGACCCGAAACATGCTGCCAAAATGGTAATAAAGTGGCTTAAGGATAACAAAGTCAATGTTTTGGAGTGGCCATCACAAAGCCCTGATCTCAATCCTATTAAAAATTTATGGGCAAAGCTGAAAAGGCAGGTGCAAGCAAGGCGACCTACAGACCTGGATCAGTTACACTAGTTTTGTCAGGAAGAATGGGCCCAAATTCCAACCAACTATTGTGAGAAGCTTGTGGAAGGATATCCCAAACGTTTGACCCAAGTCATTCAGTTTAAAGGCAATGGTACCAAATACTAATGAAATGTATGTCAACTTTTGACTTTGTAGTAAGTAATAAAAATACCTTAAAGCAATCTCTCTCTCTCATTATTCTGGCAAATATTAAAAATTATGGGAATCCTAATTAACCTAAGGTTATGTGCACACGATGCGGTTTTAATGCGTTTCCGCAACTGTTTTTCCGTCGTGGAAACACATTAAAACCGCTTGTTAATAGGTCTGCCATGTATAGCAATGGTAATTCGGATGTGCTGTGCACATGATGCAGAAATTTCCGCTCCGGATTACCATTGCGGCAAAAACCGCAGCATTACCATTGTTTTGGTGTTTCTGCAGCAAATTCACGCCCATTGACTTGCATTGAATCGCAGCAAACCCGCAGGTGTATCTATACCTGCGGATTTGCTGCGTTTCAATGAAAGTCAATGGGCGCAAATTCGCACCAGAAACGCGTTGCGAGTGATACCCGGGCCCGGGAGAGGAGGCTATTACTCCTCTCATCCAACCACTGCTCTGGCTGATAACAGCGAGAGCGGCGTGGATGGGAGGAGCAGTAGTCTGCCCTTTCCCAGCCCATGTGCCCGCGGTAAAAAAAAAGATAAAAAAAAAAGTAAAAATAAAATTATAAACCTCTATACGCACCTGTCCGGCGGCCCCCAGTGTCCTTCTAGTCCCTGGCGGCGATGTCTTGAGCCCGGCGGTGTGCTTCCAGGACCTGCGCTGACGTGACCGATCAGCCGATGCTCACCTGACCCTGGGAACTTTCGCAAGAATGTTCCAAGGGTGGTAAGTTCAGCTGATCAACCCCAGTGACCTCCTGCACAGCAAAGTACACTGACAGGGGTGATGTTACACCCCTGTCAGTATACAGTGCTGTATTCTACATCTGTGACATCAGTGATTGCTGATGTAACTGCTGTAGAAGTGACCCAGATTGTCGTGGGACACTCGTTGGAGGTATGTGGATTGCGTTGTTGACGGCGGACAGGTAAGGAATATGGTTGTTTGCTATTTTACGTTTTATTCAGGACATCGAGGGCTTCACGGAGGCGTACAATAAAAAAATGTAAAACCCATGTTTTTTATTTCATTAAATTAATTTATTCTGGCTGTGTTTTTATTGAAAAGGCGGCGACTATTTTACCATGAGGTTAGTAATGGGGACGTTCTCCATTACTAACCTGGGCTTCACGTCAGCCGCCAATACAAGGCTGATGGGAACCCCAACCCCATTACCCCACTCGCCACCGCTACAGGGCAGTGGGAAGAGCGAGGCTAAGGGCCAGATTTGGCGCATCTTATGGATGCGCCATTTCTGGGACTGCTGAGGGGTGATATTAATAGCTGTGGAGGGGGCTAGAATCCATGGCCCTTTCCATGGCTATTAATATCAGCACGCAGCTGTCTAGTTTAGCTTTTGCTGGTTAGATTTTAAAGGGGGACCCCATGTCAATTTTTTTCTGGGGTCCCCCTGTAATCTAGCCAGTAAAGGCTAAACAAACAGCTGTGGGATAATATTAATAGCCAGGGAACATTGTTGGGTAATGACCCCTTCCCCGGCTACTAGTATTAGCCTCCAGCAGTCGGCTTTCCCTCTGCTAGTTATAAAAATTATGCGAGGCTCCACCCCTTTTTTTTAAAAAAAATTTAGGCTCTGTACCCATAATTCAGATGTAGCAGCGCTTTGGACGCAATTTTTTCATCCGTCCAAAACATTGCATTCTATTGAACGCAGGTGAATGCACATGTGTTCACTGAACCATGCGGATTTACCGCATTCAATACTTTCTAGTGGTCAAATTTCCATTGCAGAGACTTTTGACTCCGCAAGAGAATTTGACATGCTGCGGTCCTGAAAGACACAGAGCCTAAAATAAAATAAAAAAATGGCGTGGGCTCCCGCGTCATTTTTATAACCAGCAGAGGGAAAGCCGACCGCTGGGGGCTGATATTAGTAGCTGGGGAAGGGGTCATTAGCCAACAATGTTTCCTGGCTATTAATATCAGTCCACAGCTGTTTGTTTAGCCTTTACTGGCTAGATTACAGGGGGACCCCAGAAAAAAATTGACGTGGGGTCCCACTTTAAAATCTAACCAGCAAAGGCTAAATTAGACAGCTGCGGGCTGATATTAATAGCCATGGAAAGGGCCAAGGATACTAGCCCCCTCTGTGGCTATTAATATCAGCCCGCAGCAGTCGCAGAAATGGCGCATCCATAAGATGCGCCAAATCTGGCGCTTAGTCTTGCTCTTCCCACTGCCCTGTAGCGGTGGCTAGTGGGGTGATGGGGTTGGGGTTCACGTCAGCCTTGTATTGGCGGGTGAAGTGAAGCCCAAGTTAGTAATGGAGGGCTTCTGTAAGACGCCCCCATTACTAAGCGTGTTGTAAAATAGTTGCCGCCTTTTCAATAAAAACACGGCCAGAATAAATTATTTTAATTAAATAAAAAACACGGGTTTTACATTTTTTTTATTGTACGCCTCCGCGAAGCCCTCGATCTCCTGAAAAAAACGTAAAAAAAAAACCTACCATATTCCTCACCTGTCCGCCGTCAACGACACAGTCCACGTACCGCCAACGAGTGTCCCACGACGATCTGAGTCACTTCTACAGCTGTGACATCAGCATTCACAGCTGTAGAATACAGCACTTTATACTGACAGAGGTGTTAAATCACCCCTGTCAGTGTACATTGCTGTGCAAGAGGTCACTGGGGTTGATCAGCTGAAGATCTTACCACCCTGGGAACATTCTTGCGAATGTTCCCAGGGTCAGGTGAGCATCAGCTGATCGGTCACGTGACCATCAGCTGATCGCTGACGTCAGCACAGGTCCTGGAAGCACAGTATACTGCGGGGCGCGAGCCCACACCTCGCAGTATACCGCTGACTGCCAGGGTGAAGACATCGCCGCCGGGGACCAGGAGGACACTGGGGGCAGCCGGACAGGTGGGTATAGAGGTTTATTATTTTATTTTTACTTCTTTTTATTCTTTTTTTTTACCGCGGGCACGTGGGCTGGGAAGAGCAGACTATTGCTCCTCACATATACGCCATTCTCGCTGTTATCAGCCAGAGCGGCGGTAGGATGAGAGGAGTAATAGCCTCCTCTCCTGACCCGGGTATGACCTGCAGCGCGTTTCTGGTGCGAATTTGCGCCCATTGACTTTCAATGAAACGCAGCAAATCCGCAGGTATAGATATTATATCTGTGGGTTTGCTGCGATTCAATGCAAGTCAATGGGCGTGAATTTGCAGCGGAAACGCCCAAACAATGGTAATGTTGCGTTTTTTGCCGCTATGATAATCCGGAGCGTAAATTTCCGCCTCATGTGCACAGCACATCCGGATTACCATTGCTATACATGGCAGACCTATTAACAAGCGGTTTTAATGTGTTTCCGCAGCAGAAAAACAGCCGCGGAAACGCATTAAAACCACATCGTGTGCACATAGCCTTATGTGTCTTATTATATAGTGTATGTAAACTTCTGGTTTAAACTGTATGACTGTGTATATATATTTATGTCTGTTTTATATGCGTTTATTTGTGTTCAAATTTGTATGTGTACATATCTGTGTATATGTTTGTGTATGTACGTGTCTGCCATAGGCGGATTATAATGAGGGCAATCTGGGCTACCGCCCGGGGCCCCGGGCCTCCAGGGGGCCCGGGGCTCCGGGGTTTCTATGGCCAGATTGCCCTCATTATATGTGCGGCGCCGCGGCACATACCGTCAGACAGTGGCGGGGGGCCCCCGGACCGCTTCCCCAGCAGCGGCGCACGGCCGCTACTTATTCTTCGGCCAGGCCAGCACTGCAGCTGTTAACTTTCCTGTGCTGGCCCGGCCGCGTCACAGCTAGGAAACACGGCCCTGTGCGCGGCCGTGTCTCCTAGCTGTGACGTCACGCAGTGCGCGCCCGACCTGCACTGCTGCACCGGAGAGGAGCAGGAGGACTGGAGCCGAGCCGGGGGATGGTGAGTGTGTGTGAGAGTGTGTGTGTGTCCAGGCAGATATCATTGTGTGATGTCTGCTTATATGTATTCTTGTTTCAAATGTGTTTATGCGTGTATGTACAGTACAGACCAAAAGTTTGGACACACCTTCTCATTTAAAGATTTTTCTGTATTTTCATGACTATGAAAATTGTACATTCACACTGAAGGCATCAAAACTATGAATTAACACATGTGGAATTATATACTTAACAAAAAAGTGTGAAACAACTGAAAATATGTCTTATATTCTAGGTTCTTCAAAGTAGCCACCTTTTGCTTTGATGACTGCTTTGCACATGTGTTAATTCATAGTTTTGATGCCTTCAGTGTGAATGTACAATTTTCATAGTCATGAAAATACAGAAAAATCTTTAAATGAGAAGGTGTGTCCAAACTTTTGGTCTGTACTGTATATGTCTGTATATGTTTGTGTGTGTGACTGCGTGCGGCCCCCCGCTGTCTCTGGGGGGGCGCCGTGCGGCCTCCCGCTGTGTATAGATGGCTATGTGCGGCCTCCCACTGTGTATAGATGGCCAAGTGCGGCCTCCTGCTGTGTGTAGATGGCGCCATGCGGCCTCTCGCTGTATATAGATGGCTACATGTGGCCTCCTGCTGTGTATAGATGGCTACGTGCGGCCTCCCGCTGTGTATAGATGGCTATGTGCGTCCTCCCGCTGTGTGTAGATGGCGCCGTGCGGCCTCCTGCTGTGTGTAGATGGCGCTGTGCGGCCTCCCGCTGTTTATAGATGGCGCCGTGCGGTGTATAGATGGCTACGTGCGGCCTCCCGCTGTGTATAGATAGCTACGTGCGGCCTCCCACTGTGTATTGATGGCTACGTGCAGCCTCCCGCTGTGTATAGATGGCTACGTGCGGCCTCCCGCTGTGTATAGTGTTGGCATATACAACAGATTAGGACTTATTATAAGTGAAAGGAGGACTTTATACTAACAAGACAACAGATGGCGATAGTGTGTAAAGTTATATGCTTGCTGCAAATGTGGGAGGAAAGCTCTCAATTGTTGGTTGTTTTTACTTCCTGTGTTTTTCTTTCTTTCCTGAATGTGTTATGTCAGCAGCACACGGACTGTGTGACACTGAATTGTATCTCATGTTTAACCAGTATGAAGTAAATACTGTTTACTCAAGATATCTTGCTGATTGAAGCTCTCATAATTACAGTGGTGACTGTAAGAAGATGCACTCTGCGACAGGTTATGGGCCCAGGCCGGAACCCAGACACTAAAGCCCAGACACTACAGGCCTGCACTACAAGAGGATCCTGGTTTATAACCCCAGATAACGGAGCACACAAATAAGCTCTGTAAACAGAAGTAAATAAATCCAGATACAGAGTGACAAAGGAATTCATGATCCCAGGAGCTGGATATATTTACAGAGAATTCAACACAGGCAGGACATACAGGGACTATCAGCAAGAAGAAGAAAAAACAGGAGAATATCTTCAGTACAACTCTCTAAACAAGTAAGACTATATAAAGATGATGAGTAACACAGAACTGAAATTCACAGTAGCTAAACTGAATAGTGAAAATTATCAGTTATGGAAATTCAAAGTTGAGATGTTGTTATCGAAGGATGATTTATGGGAAGTAATTGTTACAGAAAGACCAGATCAAGATAATCAGACATGGGATAAGAAGAATAGACAAGCGAGAGCCACCATTAGCTTATTAGTGGATGATGCTCAATTAATACATATAAGAAATGAAGAAACAGCTAAAGGAATGTGGGAAGAATTAAGAAAACTGTATGAAAGACCTAGCTTGAATCACAAGTTATTTTTATTAAGAAAGCTTTACAGTATGAGATTGAGTGCAAATGATGACATGCAGAAGCACATATTCTCAATGATGGAAGTGATATCACAGCTAAGATCTATTGGTGAAGACATTAAAGATAGTCATGTAGCAGCTATATTATTGTGCAGTTTACCAGATTCGTATACAGCCTTGATAAATGCCCTTGAGACGAGACCAGAAATTGACATTACATTAAATTTTGTGAAAACAAGACTAATAGATGAATATCAGACAAGAAAAGAACAAAGAAATGATTCTTCTACTGAAAAGGCCAGTGAAAACTCTCTTAAAGCTACAGAATTTAAAAAACCCTATAATAAAGAGACAAGAGAATGCTTCAGATGTAAGAAAAAAGGTCATTTAAAGAAAGACTGTACCATATGGAAAGCAGAACAACAAAAATTACAACATAAAAAGCATACACAGAGAGTAAAAAACACAATTTCCGATTCATGTGAGAATAATTGGAATGGCACATTTAAAGTAACAGACAAGAAATCATCACTTGGTTGGTTTATTGATTCAGGAGCAACGAGTCATATGACAAGTGACAAGAATTTCTTTACTGATCTTGATTTAGATAAGAAAGAAGCCATTTATCTTGCAGATGGAAGCAAAATAACCGCAGAAGGTATCGGACAAGGTATGCTAAATTGTTCAAACAAGTTCAGACAAGATTCAAAGATACTTGTACAGGATGTGTTGTATGTTCCAAAATTGGAAGGCGGATTATTATCTGTGAAACGTTTAACAGCAAAAGGACTTACAGTAAAATTCAAAGACAATGAGTGTGCAATTATTGCAGGAAACAAGGTGATAACCAAAGTCAAGGCAGATGAACAATTATATCATTTTGACACACCAAAGGAACAGATGAAGGTATGTACACATGATCACAAAAACTGTATTCACATGTGGCATAGACGTCTAGGACATAGACACCCTGACAGTATAAGGGAACTACAGAGAAAAGAATTGACAAAAGATTTAAAGATATCAGATTGCTCAATTACCGTAAGATGTGAATGTTGTATAAAATCCAAAGCCACAAGGATATCTATTCCAAAAGAAAGTGAGATGAAAAGCGAAAGACCACTTGATTTGGTGCATACTGACGTATGTGGACCCATGAAAGTGACTACATCAGGAGGCAATAGATACATGTTGACTGTTATAGACGACTACTCAAGATACACAGTCACATACTTAATTAAGAACAAAAATGAAGTTTTTGATAAACTTGTAGACTATGTAACAAGATCAAGTAACAAGTTTCAAAGGAAGCCAATTGTCATCAGAAGTGATAATGGAAGTGAATTTACAGGTCACAGAATAGAAGACTACTTAAGACAAAATGGAATAGAACACCAGAAAACTGTTCCATACACACCTGAACAAAATGGAGTAGCAGAAAGGAAAAACAGAACTCTAACAGAAATGATAAGATGTATGCTGACAGGTTTCAAACTACCAGAGAAATATTGGGGTGAGGCAGCAATGACAGCTACATATCTACAGAACCGACTTTTTTCCAGAAAACTGACGAAAACTCCATATGAACTGTGGCAAGGTATGAAACCAAGTGTCAATCATTTAAAAGTTTTTGGATGTAAAGTTTTTATATTCATTCCAACAGAAAAATGTTCCAAACTTCAAAACAGATCCATGGAAGGAATATTCGTTGGATATAGTGAAAATTGCAAAGGATATAGAATCCTAGATCCCAAAACAGAGAGAGTTGCGGTGAGTAACAGTGTGACATTCATTGAAGATTTAAATGAAGACATTATGATTTCAGTTGAAACAAAAAATGAGAAAAACAATAGTGACATAACTGAAGAAATATCTGATGAGAAAAAGTAGAAATCAATGAAGAACAAAATACTTAAACTGAAGAATCACAACTACAAACAGATACAGAACCAAGACGGTCAATGAGAGAGAACAAAGGAAAACCACCAAAACGTCTCTCATACAAGACAAGCATAAGGAAAATCTATGAGCCTACCTCTTGGGAAGACATATCTAAACTTCCTGAAGAAGAAGCTAATAAATGGATAGAAGCAACAGAAACAGAAATTAAATCCATGCATGATTCAAATACATGGACACTAACAGATTTGCCAGAAGGAAGAAAAGCCATAGGATGTAAATGGATTTTTAAAGTAAAATACCAACAGATGGCACAGCTGAAAGATACCGAGCAAGACTTGTAGCTAAAGGGTATTCTCAAAAAAATGGAGAAGACTATGATGAGACATTTGCTCCAGTTGTCAAACACACTACAATAACAACTTTACTTACAGTTGCAGCAATGAAACAGATGGAACTGAGACATCTGGATGTAAAGACAGCTTTTTTGAATGGAGATTTAACAGAAGACATTTACATGGAACAACCTCCAGGATTCAAAGATGAAAGAAATCCAAACAAAGTTTGCAAACTACAGAAAAGCATATATGGTTTAAAGCAAGCAGCTAAAGCGTGGAATGACAAAATCACGAAAGTACTTACAAATGAAAAATTTCAAAGAAGCAAGGCTGATCCATGCTTGTACCCAAATGGTTGATTAATAGATGGATTTATGTACTCATATATGTAGACGACATTTTGATTTGTTTTAAACAAGAAAGGGATAAAGAAAACATTCTAAAAATCCTGAAGCAACATTTTGAAATCAAAGACTTGGGAAATGTAAAACAGTACCTAGGAATACAGGTAGAAAGAGAAGAAGACGGAAGTTTCCTACTGAATCAAAATCACATGATTCAAGACATAACAGAAACATTTGGATTAAAGGATGCAAAAACAGTAAAGTCTCCAATGGAAACTAATTATCTCAAAGAGATGAACAGTGAAAAAAATATTCTACCAAATAATGAAGAATACAGAACAGCAATAGGAAAACTACTGTATCTAGCGACTGTTACAAAACCAGACATCGCAGCAGCAGTAGGAATCCTGAGTAGAAAGGTATCAAAACCAAATAAAGCTGATTGGAATGCCGTGAAGAGAGTAATGCATTATTTGAAAGGAACTAGCAATGTTAAGCTGAAATTACCCACAAGTGATAATTGCATTTTAACAGGATATGTTGATGCAGATTGGGCTGGAGATTCAACTGACAAAAGATCTACCAAGTGGACATATTTTTTTTTCTCTCAGGTGGACCAATAAGTTGGACAAGTAAGAAACAGTCAATTGTGACACTGTCTTCAACAGAAGCAGTGTAACGGGTCCGGGAGGCGGAACCTCTGAGCTACTATACAAGGGGGCGGCCCTTGTAAGGGAGCGGGTGGCAGTCTCTGGATGAATGGACAGGGAGATACGGCAAGTGATCAGGGCAGTCTCTGGGTGAACGGACAGGGAGATACGGCAAGTGATCAGGGCAGTCTCTGGGTAAGGGGTAGGTACGACCTGTGATGGCAGAGCCTCCGGGTAGGCTAGCAGGCAGATGCTAGATGGGTGCTCCCAGGTGAGCAAGCGAGAGTCTCTGGAATAGCAGGTGGTCACCGCACGTGACAACGGGACCTCCGGGCTGGCAAGCAGGCAGGTAACGGAGATGCGCTCCCAGGTGAGCGGGCAAGAGTCTCTGAGATAGCTGGTGGTCACAGCACGTGACAACGGAGCCTCCGGGCTGGCAAGCAGGCAGGTAACGGAGAAGCGCTCCCAGGTGAGCGGGCAAGCTGGTCCATAGACAGACTGACCGGAGTAGTAAAGCAGACCGTCGGACCTCAGGCAAGCAGGCAGGTAGCTGATATGCGCTCCCAGGTGAGCGGGCAGGCTGGTCCTTAGACAGACTGACAGGAGTAGTAAGGCAGACCGTCGGACCTCAGACTGGCAGACAGGTAACAAGTATTCAGGCAGGAATCAGGCAGGTAACTGGCAAGAATCAGGCAGGTAACTGGCAGGTAACTGGCAGGTAACTGGCAACGGGACCTGAGGGCTGAAGCACAGGTGAGACACAGGTGCAAACAACATTGCTCGGGCCCCTCCATTTTGGAGGAGGTGCCTTTTATATGATGAAGTCCTCCGGCCATTGGCCGGGGACTCTTTAGGGCGGCGCGCGCGGCCCCTTTAAGAGGAGGGGAGCGCGCGCGCGCGCGCCCTAAGCACAGGGGCCGGGAAGGAGCGCGCGCCGAGAGCAGAGCAGGAGGAGGACGCCGGGACGGAGCGCGCGCTGACAGCAGAGCGGGGAGAGGACGCCGGGCACGGAGCAGAGCGGTGAGGGGAGCAGCGTCCCTGCCTAGCAGAGGGCAGGGACGCCAGCGCTACAGTACCCCCCCCTTTAGGCCCCCCCTTTTTTAGGCCAGACAGAAATTTAGCTAGGATGAGAGGGGCATGGATGTTCTCCCGGGGCTCCCACGTTCTCTCCTCAGGACCAAACCCCCTCCAATCTACCAGAAAAAAGGTCTTTCCTCTTACCCTTTTGCTGGCAAGAATGTTCTCTACCTCAAACTTGTCCTCAGCAAAAACCAGAGCAGGAGGCGTACCTGTAGACTTAGAAAAAGAGTTAAGTACCACAGGTTTGAGGAGAGATACATGGAAGGAGTTAGGGATCCGTAAGTTGGCCGGGAGTTTCAATTTATAGGTTACCGGGTTGATCTGACCGATGACCACCAGTGGGCCGATGAACCGAGACCCTAACTTATAGGAAGGGATCTTGAGTCGGACATATTTGGACGAGAGCCAGACTTTATCCCCAGGACGGAATTGAGGAGGGTCCATCGCTAAATGCTGCCAGGGGGCAGCAGGTACTGGCAGAGGAAGAAGGCGGCCGGCCGACAGGTGTCTCGGAACTTTGTTGCGGGCGCAGGACACACAGGCAGAAACAAAGTCCATAACATCCTTGTGCAGGTTAGGCCACCAGTAGTGTCGGGTAATAAGCTGGAGGGTCTTTTTCCGACCGGCGTGGTCAGCTAGTTTAGACGAATGACCCCAGTGTAGGATTCTCTCCCGATCAGGTACCGATACGAACGTCTTACCAGGAGGGAGACAATTTAGACTCACGGGAGCCACCTGCATTACTCTGGCGGGATCGATGGGGCAGTCACATGGTCTATGAGGTGGTGATGTCTCTGCCTCCTCCTTAACAAAGACATCAGCACTAGACCAATAAGGAATCGGAAGTCCAGGTAGATTAGCTGGGATAGGAGAGGGACGGACGGAATGGACGGGAACCAGGCAGGTTTTATGACAGGCCTGTCCCCAGTGAAGGACTTCTCCGGTTTGCCAGTCAAGCACGGGTGCATGTCTCTGGAGCCAAGGCAGACCTAGCAAGAGGGCGTGAGGGAGACCAGGCAGAACGTGAAAGGAGATACTCTCTGAATGCAGCATTCCCACCTGCAGAGTAATGGATTCGGTGATGAATTGGATGGGGCGAGGTAAGAGGCCCCCATCCACGGCAACAACAGACAAGGGTACAGCCAGAGGTTTGGTGGGGATGCGGAATTTCTCCACCAGGGACTGTGAAATAAGATTTCCGGCTGCTCCAGAGTCAAGTTGGGCTAGTTCGGAATAACGATTCTCCCCGCAGATGATTGAGACTGACAACAGCAGGGATGGAGAGGATTTATTTTTGTCTAGATCGACCCCTCTGAGTGAACCTAGATACAGGCGTTCTCCCGACCTCTCCGGGCAGGCACGGATCAGATGCTCCTTACTGCCACAGTAGAAGCAGCTCCCCTCGGCACGGCGGAAATCCTGACGGGATTTGACCATCTTGGTCTGGTCGACCTGCATAGGCTCAGGAGAGTGTACCTGTGGAGAAACGGAAGGAATGACGGGTTCCTGGAAAGTAGGAGCTAGACGTGGAATCCTTCTCTCACGGGTGACCTCTTTGGCACGCTCCTGGAACCGTAGGTCAATCCGGGTGGCAAGGGTTATTAGATCATCGAGAGTGGTAGGAATGTCCCGACCAGCAAGTTCATCTTTAATACGGCCGGACAGACCCTCCCAGAAGACGGATACCAGGGCTTCGTTATCCCAGGCCAGCTCCGAGGCAAGGGTACGGAACCGTATGGCATATTGGCCCACGGTGAGGCTTCCCTGACGGAGGCGAAGCAGAGAAGATGCGGATGAGGTCCTCCGTCCGGGTTCGTCGAAGGCTTTCCGGAAAGCCATGAGAAAGGCAGGCAAGTCGGACACCAGGGGATCTCCTCTCTCCCATAGAGGATTTAGCCAGGCCAGGGCCTCCCCGGTGAGATGGGACATGATAAAGGCAATTTTGGCTCGGTCGGAGTTAAACTGGTGGGATAATAGTTCAAAATGCAGGGTGCACTGATTTATGAAGCCCCGAGCCAGGACGGAGTCGCCTCCGAAGCGAGGAGGTGCAGAGAGCCGGGGTCCGGAAAAGGATACCATGGTACTGGCGGAGGTTGTTGGTGGATCAGACAGAGTGTTCAGGCGAGTATTAACATTCCGCAGGTGACCCAGGATGGTCTCCTGTTGGGACCTCTGACGGGACAGTTCAAGACAGAGGTCCGAGAGCGAGGGAGCTTGGGTGCCACCGGGTTCCATGGCCCGAGCAAACTGTAACGGGTCCGGGAGGCGGAACCTCTGAGCTACTATACAAGGGGGCGGCCCTTGTAAGGGAGCGGGTGGCAGTCTCTGGATGAATGGACAGGGAGATACGGCAAGTGATCAGGGCAGTCTCTGGGTGAACGGACAGGGAGATACGGCAAGTGATCAGGGCAGTCTCTGGGTAAGGGGTAGGTACGACCTGTGATGGCAGAGCCTCCGGGTAGGCTAGCAGGCAGATGGTAGATGGGTGCTCCCAGGTGAGCAAGCGAGAGTCTCTGGAATAGCAGGTGGTCACCGCACGTGACAACGGGACCTCCGGGCTGGCAAGCAGGCAGGTAACGGAGATGCGCTCCCAGGTGAGCGGGCAAGAGTCTCTGAGATAGCTGGTGGTCACAGCACGTGACAACGGAGCCTCCGGGCTGGCAAGCAGGCAGGTAACGGAGAAGCGCTCCCAGGTGAGCGGGCAATCTGGTCCATAGACAGACTGACCGGAGTAGTAAAGCAGACCGTCGGACCTCAGGCAAGCAGGCAGGTAGCTGATATGCGCTCCCAGGTGAGCGGGCAGGCTGGTCCTTAGACAGACTGACAGGAGTAGTAAGGCAGACCGTCGGACCTCAGACTGGCAGACAGGTAACAAGTATTCAGGCAGGAATCAGGCAGGTAACTGGCAAGAATCAGGCAGGTAACTGGCAGGTAACTGGCAGGTAACTGGCAACGGGACCTGAGGGCTGAAGCACAGGTGAGACACAGGTGCAAACAACATTGCTCGGGCCCCTCCATTTTGGAGGAGGTGCCTTTTATATGATGAAGTCCTCCGGCCATTGGCCGGGGACTCTTTAGGGCGGCGCGCGCGGCCCCTTTAAGAGGAGGGGAGCGCGCGCGCGCGCGCCCTAAGCACAGGGGCCGGGAAGGAGCGCGCGCCGAGAGCAGAGCAGGAGGAGGACGCCGGGACGGAGCGCGCGCTGACAGCAGAGCGGGGAGAGGACGCCGGGCACGGAGCAGAGCGGTGAGGGGAGCAGCGTCCCTGCCTAGCAGAGGGCAGGGACGCCAGCGCTACAAGCAGAATATGTTGCCGCAGCACATGCGAGTCAAGAAGTACTGTGGTTAAGACAATTGTTGACAGAATTAGGACAATCACAGTTGGAACCAACAAAACTGAAAGAGGACAATCAAGGATGTCTTGTTCTTGCTCAGATGGAAAGAGCCAATCCAAGAACCAAGCATATTGATGTGAAATATCATTTCTTGAGAGATCATCAGGAACAAGGAGTCTTGAAGTTAGAGTATTGTCCTACTGAAGAAATGACAGCAGACAACTTCACAAAGGCGTTGAATGCTGATAAACACCAGAGACTAATAAAAAAGTTGGGTTTGATTGAATAAGTCCTTACTGTTGAAAAAGGGTGTTGGCATATACAACAGATTAGGACTTATTATAAGTGAAAGGAGGACTTTATACTAACTAGACAGCAGATGGTGATGGTGTGTAAAGTTATATGCTTGCTGCAAATGTGGGAGGAAAGCTCTCAATTGTTGGTTGTTTTTACTTCCTGTGTTTTTCTTTCTTTCCTGAATGTGTTATGTCAGCAACACACGGACTGTGTGACACTGAATTGTATCTCATGTTTAACCAGTATGAAGTAAATACTGTTTACTCAAGATATCTTGCTGATTGAAGCTCTCGTAAGTACAGTGGTGACTGTAAGAAGATGCACTCTGCGACATATAGATGGCTGCGTGCGGCCTCCCGCTGTGTATAGACGGCTACGTGCGGCCTCCCGCTGTGTATAAACGGCTACGTGCAGCCTCCCGCTATATATAGATGGCTACGTGTGGTCTCCCGCTGTGTATATATGGCTACGTGCGGCCTCCCGCTGTGTGTAGATGGCTACGTGCGGCCTCCCGCTGTGTATAGATGGCGCCGTGCGCTGTATAGATGGCTACGTGCGGTCTCCCGCTGTGTATAGATGGCTAAGTGCAGCCTCCCGCTGTGTATTGCGTGTATAGATGGCTATGTGCGGCCTCCCACTGTGTATAAATGGCTATGTGCGGCCTCCCGCTGTGTATAGACGGCTAAGTGCGGCCTCCTGCTGTGTATAGACGGCTACGTGCGGCCTCCCGCTGTGTATAGATGGCTACGTGCGGCCTCCCGCTGTGTATAGATGGCTATGTGCAGCCTCCCGCTGTGTATAGATGGCTACGTGCAGCCTCCCGCTGTGTATAGACGGCTATGTGCGGCCTCCCGCTGTGTATAGATGGCTACGTGCGGCCTCCCGTTGTGTATAGATGGCTACGTGCGGCCTCCCGCTGTGTATTGATGGCTACGTGCGGCCTCCCGCTGTGTATTGATGGCTACGTGCGGCCTCCCGCTGTCTATAGATGGCTACGTGCGGCCTCCCGCTGTCTATAGATGGCTACTTGCGGCCTCCTGCTGTGTATAGATGGCTCCGTTCGGCCTCCTGCTGTGTATAGATGGCACCGTGCGGCCTCCCGCTGTGTATAGATGGCTACGTGCGGCCTCCCGCTGTGTATAGATGGCTACGCACAGCCTCCCGCTGTGTATAGATGGCTACGTGCGGCCACCCGCTGTGTATAGATGGCTACGTGCGGCCTCCCACTGTCTATAGATGGCTACGTGCGGCCTCCTGCTGTGTATTGATGGCTACGTGTGCTCAATATTCAGTCATACAATTAATGTAAGGCTATGTGCCCACGATGCAGAAATGCTCCGGATTTTTTTTGAGCGTTTCTGCATCTCCCTGGCAGAAAAAATGCATGCAGATTGTACAAGCGTTTTTCCTGCCAGTGACATGCGGATGTGAAGCGTTCTTCACATGCATTTCTGCATGCGGGTTTGATTTTAGCATCACTTGGAAAGTGCTTGACAACTTGGTCACACTATATAAATCCATGCAACCAGCATGGATTTATATAGTGTGACCATAAAAGAATGGTAAAAAATAAAAATAAATATATAATTACCTTCTGATGGCCTGCCGACGTCAGCGGTTGCGTGATCCGTCACATGACTAAATGACGTCATGGCAGGTCCTTTTCAGACCATCGCGAGCTGCCGGCAAGCCAGGACGCATCGAATAAAGACATCGCGGACCATCAGAAGGTAAGTATAATATTTATTTTTTATTTTATTCTTTTTTTACAGGTTCTATGGTACCCGGGTCCGGAGGAGAGTCTCCTCTTCTCCAAACCCGGGTAACATCCGCATATTGAAACGCATGGAATCTGCATGTACAGATGCAGTGATGCGGATTCTATGCGTTCCAATGCAAGTCAATGGCGGTGAAAACGCCGCGCTTCCGCAAAATAATTGGTAATGCTGCGGATTTTTCCGCAATGGTAATCCGCAGCGGAAATTTCAGCAGCATGTGCACAGCACATGTGGATTATCATTGGGGAACATGGCAGACCTTCTACCAAGCGTTTTTTAAGCGTTTCTGCAGCGGAATTGCCGCTGCGGAAACGCTTAAAAAATGCATGGTGGGCACACAGCCTAAAAAAAATTATTAGAAGTAATATTGTGCCAAATTAATTTCACGTGAGCTATCACATGATCTATCACAGGGGATCATGTGACATGTGATACATCAGGTGTGTGTGTGGGGGGGGGGGGGTCCGCGCCTTCTACACTGTGTTCCAAATTATTATGCAAATAATATTTTCTCAGATTTTGCCAAATTACCTACAGTAGAGTGCAACTGTAGAACTACCATCTGGTTAAATGTGAATTCACATAATTGTTTTCCCAACCAGCACCATTTAGATGACCCGATAATCCACAAATGAGTGTTTATTATAACGCTCGTTCCTGGCTATCGGCCCTTGCAAACGTGTTCATCCGGCATAGGAGCAAAATGCTCATTCATTGGGTGATTGGATCCTGCACGTAAGATTCAGCGTTCCTGGCATATAAATGGGGGATGTGCTGCTGACAACATGCTGCGGTATGTAACCTGAGTAATCTTACTAGTTTTAGTCAGCGCATGTAAGCAGGACAGTAAACGAGCGCCAAAATCGCCCCATCTAAATGAGCCTTTAATGTAGGACTAGATAAACTTGTTTTTGCTGCTCTTAGGTTAAGTTCACATGACAGTATAAAAAAATCGATCAGAATTGCATCCAGAAAAGTGGGACGACTTTTTCCTCACTTGTCATCCGTATACAATCCATTTTACAGGACCATTTAAAGTTTCTTATGTTACAGAATTGCAATGTGTCCGTAAAAATCAGATGCTTTACTGTGGATCCATATGATATCCGATTTTTTTTTCCTCCCACCCATAGACTTGAATGGGTGAGTCTCATCTGATTTTCAGAGGAAAATCGAGCATGCTGCAATTTTTTTACATGCAGATTAAGTAAGGGAAAGTAATATTTAATCTGCACTGCACCTTTGAATAACTTTGTTCTGAGTGCGATACATTTTTTAAAGATAGCACTCAGACCAAAAATATGGTTATGTGAGCGAACCCTCAGTCAGTGTTTTATCTGTCTAAGCTGCTAATAATGATGTAGTTTCTAAGGAATATTTACCGCTTCCCTTCAGTGGAAGCAGAGAACATTGAATTTATGATGGTCCATCATACAGAACTTGATATATCCAGGGTGTTGGGCGCATCATGAAATCCTGCCATTGCCACTAACAGAGATGTCAAGACTCAGACTTTTTTCTAAATAGTAGAATCTAGGGTTTCGGATGAATTCAGATGTCCGTATAACACGATAACACGTTGCACGTACGTCTCCGTGATTTTTGGATTGAACGTGGGTCTCCAAGCCCAAAACTCAACAATAAGTCCAATGGTTTCTCTCTATGACAGATCCCTCACACCTTGATGGCTTGTACTATAAAGAAAAGCCACAGCAAATCAAGTGTGGTCAAGAGAAAATCTGTTTCCATGGTTTGAGAACTAAAATTATTTTACTTTTTTTACTTCAATATTTTTCATTTATCCAGTGAATTGACTGTAAAGTGTAGGTCATAAAAAAAGCAATTAGGGACCATCACTCCTTCTCTCCATCCTGCCACTGCCTTCCAGCAGAATTTATTATATCTTGTTTTTGCATAACTGTGTGAAAGAATATTGTTGTACATTTCTAAGTCGTAATAAAGATTCTGATTCTAAACTTTAGGTTTAAAAGAAGGAATGGAAAGTATAATTCATGATGTTGGCCAACTGTTCGCCGCCCAAGCCATGGAACTACACAAGTAGGTATAGAAGCAAATGATGTAGCTCTCCTGCACATCTGAGACCTAAAAGGAGCTGTCCCCTAAATAATATATATCATCTATCCACAGGATATGTAATAAATGTATGATCGCTGGCCGTCTGAACTTTGGAACTCCCAAGATCACAAGAATAGGGGTCTCAAATTTCCCTGCGCAAGCGAAGCATTAGTTAGAATGTGAGACCAGTGATCCATTCACTGCAGGCACAACTTTTATGTCCAGCTGAAAAAAAACAACTGATTTCAACTGTATCAATCTTTTTAACATTGAAGTCTATGGAAAACGGATCCGCTAATTAGCCATCTGTTGTTCTCCCAATTGAAATGGATCCGTTTTTTGATTACTGCAGGTGGAAAAATAAATATTTAACATAAACTACTGGACGTAATCATCTATTTGAAACTGATCCAGTGAGCAAAAAATGGATAATTTCAAATGGGAGAAAAACAGATGGCTAATAAGGAGGCTTTTTCCATAGACTTCAATGTAAAAAAAACGATCCAGTTGAAATTATTTTTTTTCAAGCAGACAAAAGTTATGTGTGCACAACTTTGTCAGCAGATTGCTGCTAGATCCGTTCTGATTACTGGACATGTGAACATAGCCATAGTGATGTATACTAGCAATAATTTGATAACATTGGAATAACCCTTTAAGTTTCGAGGGACGGTTACTTTGTCACATAGGTGAAATGAGTGTGCAATATCTTTGCTCCTAAACAAAGTCCTAATTACAAAGAAGATAAACTCAGTATGGCACCTTCACTATTGTTATGATTTTTTATTTCTTGATCTAGGCTCGGAAAAGACCAGGAAGAAACCGAAAATGTAAGACTCAAATGTCATGATGTATGTGCCACGTGGTCAATTTCCTCATTTTTTATATTCATGTAGAGGACAACTGAGGACAATAAGATATATATCCTGCCAATGGAACATTTATAAAAGCAGGAAGACACGCGTCTTGGCACATAACTACATGAAGGCAAATTGTTTATGCGCAGTCACGTGATGACTTCTCGAAATGGCAAGAACAGCAAAATCCTAACAGTGTGTATATTAGGATTTGGCATCATATAGTCACTGACGAAGTTGACACCTGGCCCGAAAGACCTCTTTAATTTGGCAATAACATTTTATGGGCAGTAGAGATGAGCAATTTGATTTGTGGTGCCCTGGTCTGTCATATAGTTCAGTCCTTCGTGGTAGCTGGTCTTCATTTCTGCAACCATCATCTTCAGTGTCATGTAAGGCAATAGGATTGCAAGGGACAACAAGCTCCTATCCTGTCCCTCGAACTAGGGGAACCCTAGGCTATCCCTGTCCTCTGGATTACCCCTGATGGTGGAGATGCTGGGGTTTCGTACCTTGCTATGCTCCTATTTAAACCCTTGCCTGTTTTCTCCCCCACCCAGGGAGGTTTGGGACAGAAGCATATGTGATAACACAAACCAGATAGACAGGGGTAGACTGACAACGTTAAAAGTAAACTACAATCATACAAAAACACTCACCAAACAACCGAGTGGAAACAGGGAAGGAGTAGGAGGGAAAAACCATATGGGAAGAAGATTAGGAAAAACACACAAACTAAATCCACTCAGAAATCTCCTGAATACAACTCCAATTGCCTACTACAAACTGTGAAAACTTGAACACTCCATCTACTCCAAACCAGGACGTGGTAAAACTATCAGTGGCAACGTCAGAGGCAAGGAGGAGGGTTCTTAAATCTGCGGAGAGTGACAAACTCAGAACAGCTGATACAGCACAAGACCGAGAACTCCAGGAGTCCAACTAAGCAGCTTAAGCCTTGCAGCAGCAGAGCAAAGAAGGCCAGAACTGCTAATAGGATGGTGAAGCCATTCTATCTACCACAGATGTATGTGTCACCAGATGCTGCGATCATCTGGCCCCACTCTGTCACGGTATCCCCGTGACACTCAGCCTAGCACTCTGCGCACCTCTAGTGTTTACTAGGCCTCACGCAAAGTCATGATGCTGTGTGACCTTATAAGCTCCCAGGGTGCCAGGCCATAGAAGTAAGGACTGACCTGCTCTGGCTCACACAGAGGACCAGACAGAATGTTGTTTCAGGGCGTTGTAAATTGTATTGCTCTTCATCACTAGTTGGCTGCTAAGGTGCCATCATTACATATGACCAACAATCTCAAAGGGCAGGTCCCAGAATCGAAACTTATCACCTTCTCTGATCTCGAGAACATGGGTCTTTTGTCCCCCATTTATATTGATGGGAGGTTAGGCATGTGTTCTGCCTCTCCTTTCAAAGTCTATGGTGTCGACAGGTAGCCAAGTACAACTCTCAGCTATCTATGTCAATCTCATAGACATTGATGGAGGGAAGTGACGCGCCCCTGGGCCTGTGTCGCGCTGCGTTGCGCACGCGGGAGCTTACCCGGAGCCGGATCTGTTTAGGGTTGTAGTCTCGTGGCGGTGACCCGGTCCGTGCCCAGGGAGTCAAACTGGACGGCAGTCTGTTAGCGGTAGAAAATGGTTGATGACTACGCCACCCGTTGAATGCAGCCAGGGGGCTGCTGCTGCAGGGCAGACCGCTGAGGCCGGTGGAAGGATGGTGCAGCGTGATAGTATAATCCCCCAACGGGAGGGGTATGGCCTCAGGGCAGCCGACGTGGATGATGGGGGTAGCAGGAACCACTCAGAGACGGTATGGTAGCGTTCAGGGTCTTTACTGGTAACAACGATAGACCCTCCCGGAGTACTTGCTAGCGAACGGGGCCTGGTCAGTCCTTGAGCAGATGGGATCTCCCCTGGCCAGGCGTAGTTGTAGGCCTCCCAAGCTGACTGTACTCTTCTGGCTACCTTGCTAGAAGCTGATGTAAGTAGCCCACGTCCCTGAGTGTACCGTGTGGTGCTCACCCGTATGGCCGGTGACTCGGGGCCTTCTAATGGCTTCCGCTCCACGATGGCGGTGCTGGTCCCACGCGTGTGACCGGGCCTTCGGGCTTCTGGGCCAGGGGACCTGAAATCCCCTGCCTGACGGATTCTGCTGCTGGGTAGAAGTTAGTCCCCACAGCCTCGGACTCCGGGTCCGGTAAAGAATCTTCTTAGTCAGGGCGAGCTCTTTAGCTGCCAGCCCCTGACTCCTTGTGACTCTGCTGCTTCCTATGCTGCTCTTGTCTCTACTCTTCCTGGACTCACTAACCCTGCCTCAGCCCCGGGTTTATACAGGGGAAGTTCTTCCCCTCCCAAGGCTGGGCAGGAGGTGTGGCATGCACAGGATCCCTGACCAAAGGACCTCCCACCTGCTCTCAGACGTAATATCTCTATCACTGTGACAGCCAGACCCCTGGGGTGTCACACTCCCCCCTAGTGAAATTTAGTACTCCGGGACTAAACACTTTTTAGAAAAATATAACAAGGTATATCAAAGAACAATAAAATACAATAAGGAAACACAATAAGATGGTCACGGATGTCCGCAACCGGGTGCAGTCTTTGAAGAAAAGCAAAGGTGTCCATTTCACCAACACAGGGAGACGTAACCAGGTAGGGGTCTGTCCTACCCCGAGTCCTTAACAGTCTCTAGTCCATCCTGGGTTACGCTCCAACTATATACAAAGGATTCCCGGTAAATCCACCGAAGACTCCTAAAAACAACTAGAAACACAAAATTACACACAAGCAACAATAAACAGGTAAACATTGTAAAACAACTTAAACATTTAGATCCTCCAACGTGCGGGTAACTGGCCTCTAGTGGCCCTAGTGGACCTACGGAGCTGACTGTCTGGCCCTGAACTACAGGGTGTAGGAGCTGTCAAGGGTAAACTGGGCAGCTGTCTACCGGCTCTTTGTCTCACTAGGGGTACGGCAGGCTCACTATAAGCAGAGGGTGGATTCTCCTGTTCCGCTTGGGTGGAGTCTTCTGCCTCCTGGACCGGCTGCTCTTCCAGCTCTACCCGTTGCTCCGTAGGTTCTTGGGATGATGGTTGGAGGAAGGTGAGTACGGGTACCACAACTGCACCATTGACTTGAGTCCAAGACCGAGGGAAGTCCCCGAGCACGGTACTAACCATATCTTCCCTTTCTTCCACGGGTCGATGGTCTTCCTGTTCCTCCTCAGGGTTCCTCAGTTGTTCGGGGCACTTCTTCAGGTGGTCCCGGGATACAATGGCTGTGGTTTCCCCTCCGTCTTTACTGATGGTACAGACCTTCGGGTTCTCGTGGCTTGAGGGCAGTACGGTGTACGGGTCCTTCTCCCACTGGTCGTCCAACTTGTGGAGCCGTCTCTTCCTCTTCAAGACCTGCTCTCCGTGTACCAGGGGAACAGCGGGAGCACACTGATTGTAAGTCTTCTCTTGTCTTTCCCTAGCCTGACAGAGACTTCGCTCCACGCTCTCCTGTACTTTCCGGTACTGCTGCTGCCTCTCTGTGTCCCAGTCTGTTTCTGGTGAAGTGTCCTCGGGCGTCAGGACTCCCATTTCCAGGTCAACAGGTAACTTACCAGGTCTTGCCCTCATTAGGTAAGCCGGGGTACAGTTGGTGGAACCTACCGGGATGTGGTTGTATAGGTCCACCAGATCGGGCAACTTCTCAGGCCACAGACTGCGTTCTTCCAGGGGCAACGTTTTTAGAAGATCCATTACCACCTGGTTCATTTTCTCACAAAGTCCATTAGTTTGCGGATGGTAGGGTGTCGTCCTTATCTTCCGGCAGCCATACAGATTGCAGAATTCCTGGAAGACCTCCGCTTCAAAGGCAGGTCCCTGGTCCGTCAGCACTTGGTCCGGGTACCCGTGTGGACGGCAAAAGTGCTGCTGGAAGGCTCTAGCTGCTGTTCGAGCCGTTAAGTCCTTGACGGGGACGACAACCAGAAACCGGGAGTAATGATCCACGATGGTTAACGCGTAGACGTAGCCACTTCTGCTGGGGGTCAGTTTTACATGATCCAAGGCTACCAGTTCCAACGGTTGCCGGGTGACGATGGACTGCAGGGGAGTCTTCTGGCTGGCCCGGTCCTTCCTTCTCAGATTGCACGGGCCACAGTCTCTGCACCACTTCTCGATGGTTCCCCTCATGCCTACCCAGTGGAACCGCTCGCGCAGCAGGAACTCCAGCTTTTTCCACCCGAAGTGTCCAGCTCCGTCGTGGTATGCCTCCATCACCTTGGCTGCGTCTCTTCGTGGCACCACTACTTGCCAGAGTAGTTCATGCGTCCTGGAGTTAACCATTCTGCGGCACAACTTCCCCTTGTAAAGGAACAGTCGACTCTTCTCTGCCCATAGTTGTTTGGCTTCCTCTGGAGCGTCTGATTCCAGGCTAGCCTCCGGGCGAGTCAGCATCTCCTTCACCAGTCGGACGGCAGGGTCGCTGTCTTGCGTTTCCGCCCAGTTGTAGTGAGGTAAGGGGTTCAACGTAGCAGCCTGCTTACTCCTTACCCGGTGGGAATACTGGATAGTCCCATGACGGTGGAACGCAGGGAGTTCAACTTCTTCCAGTCCCTCCGGATCTTCTCCTCCGTCCGGCAGGTTGGGCATCCTGGACAGGGCGTCCGCGTTGGTATTGGAGCGCCCTGCCCGGTATTTAATTGTGAACTCGTAGTTGGACAGACGGGCCATCCACCTCTGCTCCAGGGCACCGAGTCTTGCCGTGTCCAAGTGTGTCAGCGGGTTGTTATCCGTGTATACGGTGAACCGGGAAGAAGCGAGGTAATGCCTAAAGCGCTCGGTGACTGCCCATACCACGGCCAGGAACTCTAGCTTAAATGAGCTGCTGTAATTTTCGGGGTTCCTTTCGGTGGGTCGCAGTTTTCGGCTGGCATAGGAGATTACTCGTTCTCTCCCCTGCTGAATCTGGGACAGTACGGCTCCTAGCCCGATGTTACTGGCGTCGGTGTAGAGGATGAAGGGCTGGCTATAGTCCGGGTACGCCAAGATTTCATCCCCCGTGAGGGCCATCTTCAGCTGGCGGAAGGACTCTTCTTCTAGCTTTTCCCATTTGAAGGGTGGCTTCTGGTTCTTGGCCTTCCGGGACTGGCCTATCAGGAGGTCCTGCATAGGTGCTGCCTTTTTGGTGAAACCGGGAATAAACCTTCGGTAGTAGCCTACCAACCCTAGGAACTGCCGCACTTCTTTTACGCTGGAGGGGCTTGGCCATCCCTTAATTGCGGTGATCTTATCGGGGTCGGGAGCCACTCCGTCAGCGCTCACCACGTGTCCCAGGTATTGCACCTTCGGTTTCAGGAGGTGACACTTGGAGGGTTTCACCTTTAGGCCGTAACTCGCCAGAGCTTCGAACACCTCCGCCAGGTGTTTCAGGTGGTCCTCATAAGTTTTGGAGTATACGATGACATCGTCCAGGTACAACAGGACCGTCTCGAAGTTTCTGTGGCCCAGACAGCACTCCATTAATCGTTGGAAGGTTCCTGGGGCGTTGCAGAGTCCGAACGGCATGCAGGTGAACTCGCTAAGTCCCATCGGGGTGGTGAATGCGGTCTTCTCCCGGTCCGCCTCTGCTACAGGAACCTGCCAGTACCCGCTAGTGAGATCCAAGGTAGAGAAGAAGTTAGCAGATCTTAAAGCAGCCAATGACTCCTCTATCCTTGGTAAGGGGTACGCATCCTTGTGTGTGATACGGTTGATTTTCCGGTAATCTACACACATCCTCATGGTGTTGTCTTTCTTTTTGACTAAAACTAGTGGGGCTGCCCAGGGGCTACAGCTATCCCGGATTACCCCAGCCTCCTTCATGTCTCTAAGCATCCCCTTGGCGTGTTGGTAATGTGCAGGGGGTACGGGTCGATACCTCTCTTTTATGGGAGGATGATCTCCCGTGGGGATGCGGTGTTCTACCCCCTTGACTCGCCCGAAGTCTAACGGGTGTTTACTAAACACTCTCTCATACTCTTGAACCACCCGATAGACTCCTTGTTTCTGGTGTGAGGGAGTGGAGTCAGTACCCAGATGTAGTTGCTGACACCAGTCCTCCATGTCTTTCTTAGAGCCGTTACCTTCCTCCGGGTGAGATGGAGGCAAGGGTTCCACAGATTGTATAGAATTTTGATTAGTGGTATATAATTTGGCTAGCGTGGCATACCGGGGCAGGTACACTTCCCTCTCCCCGATATTTATTATGCGAACGGGCACCCTCCCATGGCGTACATTGACCACCCCCCGTGCTGTCAAAATGGTGGGCCTACTGTCTGAGTAAACTGGTTCTACCATTGCCTGGTAATCTCTACCTCTCAGACCAATAGCTGCCCGGCACCAAATCATCATTTCACTTTTTGGGGGCATGGCAATAGGAAAAGGGTCACACATTCTTACGCTACCAATCTCACCGCCGGAGAGTTCCACTTGTTGCCGTTGCATCAGTGCCCGGATCTCTTTCTGGAGCACCCGCTGCTCGCCTGAGCTGGCATTCTTGGCAACCTGCTGTAAAAGGAAAATCACCTCTGCAAGACAATTTTCAATTACATTAGTTCCTAGAGTTATTTTTGGGTGACTCTCATGTTTGTCAATATCTACAATGATCAGTCCCTGTGCGGCCAGTTCGACTCTACCATTTTTGATGGTCACCTCTTTAAATCCGATCTGTGGCACGGGCTGACCATTGCTGGCGATGATACTCAAGTCGTCGTCAGGGTAGCGGGTAATATCCGAGTCATTCCAGTACTGCTTGAAGAGCACGTACGGGATGGTGGTGACCTGTGACCCGGTGTCCAGTAGGGCACTCATGGGAATGCCATCCAGTACCACAGGCAAGACTGGACGTCCTCCCACATATCTGTCGCGCCAGTTCGATGGGCCTGGTGATCTTTTTCCTGGGGGTTGGCCCTCTACCCCAGGTTGTGCCCGTTTAAAGAACAGTACCTTTCCATATGTCCGGGTTGATTGCAGCGGCGGCAGATGGGTCGTCCGTCCTCGCTGTATCGGTCACTGGGTCTTCCTCTGGCCGGTGGGGTCCTCCTTGGTCGACGCCACGGGATGTCCTCCGGTCCGGATGCCAGCTGGATCTTCCCTGGAGTGGAAACCTGTAAAGACTGCACAGTTCGGGTTAGCGCAGCAACGCTTTTAGCTAGCTCTTGGACCTGATGGTGTAGGTCTGGAGCCGGGTCATTGTCCAAAGCCTGCGCATCAGCTCCCACAGGCCCTGCTGACAAGGGCGCCGCCTCCTGGTAGTAAGTGGTAGTGGGGCGTCTGTGGGTCACAACGCCACCTGGTGCCGGTTCTCGGAGCACCCGGATGGCTCTGTCCTTGAACTGTGCAAATTCTAGATGAGGGTCCTGTAAGGCCATTGCCCGCAACTGGGTGCGGTGGGCATTGCAATATAAACCCTCTATAAATTGTTCGGTCAACAGCCTGTCCTCGTTTCCCACTCCATTAGGGTCGGTCTGCTTAATGGCCCTCAGGGCCTCTTGTAGGTTGAGTGCATAGTCCCTTATACTCTCATGCGCTCGCTGCTTGCACCCGTAGAATCTAAGTTTAATCTCGGCTGAGGTGCGGGTATCAAAGGTGTCCTTCAGCCGGGTTAGTATCCCTGCGACAGTCTTCCTCCCAGGTGGCCAGGATTTTACTTCCCTTTTGGCTGCCCCAGTTAGTTGGGCCACCAGGATGCTCACTTTTTGCTCTTCTGTGAGGGGGTACACCTGGAAGAGGCTATCCAGCTTTTCTCTAAAGTCATGCAGGGTATGTGACTCCCCTGAGTACTGGGGTAGCCAAGCTGCTCCCGGGATATAGGGCATGGTGAAGGGCATAACTGCAACAGCGGTAGCGCTGGCGGGGGTTGAGGCAGTGGAGCTCCCCTCCGTATCCGACATCTTCCTCCCCCCTAGTGGACCGTGGCCTACCTTGCGATGATCCTGTTCCGTAGGCCGCGGCTCCGCAGTGGATCGTCAGGGTTGAGGACCTTCCGTCGCGCTCCTGTGACGTCGGCGTCTGCTGGGCTCCTTCCAGGACCTTACGCAACGTCCGGACGTGAGGCGGGGCTTCAGTTCTCGCGCGCTTTCGGAGTCCACGCCCCTCTTCTTCCCGCGCGGCGTCCTCAAGATGGCGTCCAATGGCGGGAAAACTCCACGGATGGCGGGAAGAAGGCTGAAGATGGCGCCGGATGGCGGGAAACTTCACCGATGGCGGGAAGAAGGCTGAAGATGGCGCCGGATGGCGGGAATCTTCACCGATGGCGGGAATCTTCACCACTGGTAAGTTTGAACAGTCTTTGCTTTTCAGGCACGCAGTACCCGGTGGTTGCGGGCACGTGATCCTGCCGACTACGCCAAAGTTGACGCGCCCCTGGGCCTGTGTCGCGCTGCGTTGCGCACGCGGGAGCTTACCCGGAGCCGGATCTGTTTAGGGTTGTAGTCTCGTGGCGGTGACCCGGTCCGTGCCCAGGGAGTCAAACTGGACGGCAGTCTGTTAGCGGTAGAAAATGGTTGATGACTACGCCACCCGTTGAATGCAGCCAGGGGGCTGCTGCTGCAGGGCAGACTGCTGAGGCCGGTGGAAGGATGGTGCAGCGTGATAGTATAATCCCCCAACGGGAGGGGTATGGCCTCAGGGCAGCCGACGTGGATGATGGGGGTAGCAGGAACCACTCAGAGACGGTATGGTAGCGTTCAGGGTCTTTACTGGTAACAACGATAGACCCTCCCGGAGTACTTGCTAGCGAACGGGGCCTGGTCAGTCCTTGAGCAGATGGGATCTCCCCTGGCCAGGCGTAGTTGTAGGCCTCCCAAGCTGACTGTACTCTTCTGGCTACCTTGCTAGAAGCTGATGTAAGTAGCCCACGTCCCTGAGTGTACCGTGTGGTGCTCACCCGTATGGCCGGTGACTCGGGGCCTTCTAATGGCTTCCGCTCCACGATGGCGGTGCTGGTCCCACGCGTGTGACCGGGCCTTCGGGCTTCTGGGCCAGGGGACCTGAAATCCCCTGCCTGACGGATTCTGCTGCTGGGTAGAAGTTAGTCCCCACAGCCTCGGACTCCGGGTCCGGTAAAGAATCTTCTTAGTCAGGGCGAGCTCTTTAGCTGCCAGCCCCTGACTCCTTGTGACTCTGCTGCTTCCTATGCTGCTCTTGTCTCTACTCTTCCTGGACTCACTAACCCTGCCTCAGCCCCGGGTTTATACAGGGGAAGTTCTTCCCCTCCCAAGGCTGGGCAGGAGGTGTGGCATGCACAGGATCCCTGACCAAAGGACCTCCCACCTGCTCTCAGACGTAATATCTCTATCACTGTGACAGCCAGACCCCTGGGGTGTCACAGAAGCATACATGTTCAATTGCAGCTCCATTACGAGAGACATGGGACCCATATTCTTGTGATCATTGGAAGGTTCTAGTGGTAAGACCCCAGTGATCAGACACGTGGCATCTATCTTGTGGATAGCTGATAACTTTTGATTCTGGAAACCGCCTTTTAATGCAATAGATTGGTTTGGGAAGAGAACATTTTATACAACATAATTGTCATTGTCCTAATATCCTAATATGTATTAGAGGAACACGTCTAAGACGGCTATATTATGGCATGATTAGTACAAAGCTTTATGGGGCAGTACATGACTCAAAGCCCCAAAACGGTAAGTTGTACCCATCCCATTATGCCCTGCTCTAAGGATGAAATAGGGTAGATTTTTTTTCTGGAGTGTTCCTTCAGTGATTCTTCTAATAAAATAATAATAATTAACATGTATAGCACCAACATATCCCCCAGCACTTTACAATTCAGAAGGGAACATATACAAACAATATCAGACATTACAGGGTAACATAAAAATTCATCAGTTCAAACAAGAGAGGTGAGGGCCCTGTTCACAAGTTTACAATCTACAAGTAAATGTGAGTGACACAAAAGGAAAAAGTGCTTGGAGTGTTGTCAAGCCCTCATTATAATTAGGGTATTCATGTAATGCTGCATGAACCGGTCACCAGCCAGTACCTATGTACAGTATGAAGTGTTACTGAGAGTATGTGTGGGGTAAACAGAGGGTAGAAAGGGTCAATAAACCTGATTGTTTGGGGTAGTGCGGTGCATTACTGAAAGCTTGTGGAGAAAAGTCTTGAAGTCTGAGTGCGAGGTTTGGAATGTGGAGGATGTTAGTTTTAGATCATTACCAGAATGGAGAGCATAGCATGGGCAGACAGAGATGAGGGAGGAGATATAATGCAGTGCAGCACTGCGAAGAACTTTGTGAGTGAGTATGATAAGTTTATTACGGATTTTGTAATGGATGGGCAACCTGTGCAATGACTGGTACAGGGTGGAGGCATCAGTGTAGCAGCTGGACAAAAATATGAGCCTGGCTGCAGGATGCAGGACAGATTGGAGAGGAGAGAGTTTTGTGAGAGGAAGACTGATTAGTAGTGAGTTATAATTTCTTATAGATTGTCATCCATGTAGAACAAACATTCTATTCATTATCATTGGTCACAATTACCAATATCATGTATAGCTAATATTTGGTAATTCTCTTAGAAATACGTCAAGGTAAAAACAAGCTACCAAGTGCTCCTGCAGGAGAAAAGGTTCCTAGAAACTGAGCTAAGGAAACTCCTCGCTTGGAGGGTGAGATCTATCTATCTGTCTATCTATCTATCTATCTATCTATCTATCCATCTGTCATTAAACTATTATCATTTTACACTTTGAAATTGTTTTGAAAACATGTTTTGCTATAATTTAGGCAGGCCAGAACTCTCCCCCTATGCTAGCTCCACGTTTGGAAGAAATACTAGAAAAGGGTCTTTCTGTTTTGACAGACAGCGACATAACACATGAGTAAGTGTATCCATTAATGTTATCAATATGTGCTGCAGACTATAAATATAAGTGGCATCAGTAATAAACCGAGCATATCCAGCCCTCCAGACTTTCCTGAAAACGACGTATGTATTGGCGCACCTGTAGTGCTCAGTGGTTACCCATACATTAGAAATCAGAAAACAGTATTGTCCACAAGTGTCGCACAAAGTGATGTCTACAAGGAAAATTATCCCACAAATGTCCTTACAAAATCTTGGCAGATTCTAAGATCCAAAATGCTAACTGCCCTGACATAAAGGTCCAGATTATTTAGTTGCAACATAACCTGAGCAATCTTCACCAGTCCAGCATAAACTAAACCTCATGTGCCCAAAAATGAATGCCCACATATTTTTGCACGTCATAAATAAAAATCACCAAAAGTTTCAATTTGCTGCATTATTGGGCTATATGCACACAGTGTCCGGAATCCGCCAGAAAAGTGCCCCATAAAATAAACAATTCACAGCAATGTCAAAACAACATTGCTGTGCACATGCTCCGGTCCATGTCACTTTTTTAAATCATTATGGAAACCCTGAAGTGGTTAAAAGAAGTTACATGCTCATTCTTCATGGGGCTTCCCTATCTCTATACTTCATAGTATACAGTAAAAGATGCCTGCTCTGCAAGAACAATGGCAAAAACGTCCGCCAGCAAAGTGGCTTCGCCTGGCAAAACTCAGCGGCTGCGCCCGTGTCTAAAAGGCGCCGTGTGCAGATAGCTTAAAAGTTTTTTAGTAAATTCTGTGAACGCAGTCCTCCAGTCCTAATTGAAAATTTGACTATACACATCAAATATATAGCTCAATATACCTAATGCCCTTCCTTTAAGGTCCTGTTCACATTGCACTTCTGCATCATGCCCAGGGGTTCTGTTCGAGTCCTCTTTTTTTTAGAGCTTCTGACAGAACCCTTAGATAGAACTAGATTGAATATGTGTACGCTGCCCAATGTTCCTCCGTTCTGGATCTGCCTCCATCGGTGAGATCTCTTTGTTTGGAGAACATTCTGAGACACTGTTCTTTCCCCTGTGATTGGACAAGCGCTGATGTCAATAGTACAAAAAGTAACCAGAATACTTGTATTTCCTAAAACATGGAAATATTCCGCTCTGGTGAATGTTGCACAATTGTCCACTCTATCAATCCTTTGTTTCTCTTCACCTTCAGACCAGCATCATGTGTCATTTTTAGTTACAGATCAGATGAAGAACTTGAAAAAGTTACAAAAGTATTCAGAAGCCAGGACAAAGCAACGCTGCAGGTAGTCCATAAGAGTTTTCTTGCGGTATATGTATATCAGAAGGGCACTCCTTTGTCATCTTGTTAATTATTAATTGCATCTGTCACCAGATTTCATAATATAATTAAAGGACTTTTCCATGTTGACAAAAGTGGAGCCCAAATGATTGCATAGTTGTAAAACACCAAACATTGGTAATATTCATCCTGTCAGGGTCCAGCGCTGCACTCTGCTCTCTGGCAGCAGCAGTGACATCACTTCTACAGGGAACATCATCGCTGCAGCCAATCACTGAGTTTATTGGTTGATGTCCTCTTTATCTGCAGAGCTCAATGATTGGCTGCAGCGGTGATCTCCATTGTAATAGTGATGTCACTTGTGCAGCCAAAGCGCAGAGACCGGAGCAGCGGAAATCCCTTTAAATAGATCTCTTAGACTTGATGAGACTGGTGTGTTTACTTTGAAAATCCAAGTCAGAATGGCTGTATAATTCTTTTAGAAAGATTTCCCATCCTACAATGGCATATAAAAGTTTGGGCACCCCTGGTCAAAATTACTGTTATTGTAAACAGTTAAGCATGTTGAAGATGAAATGATCTCTAAAAGGCCTGAAGCTAGAGATGACACATTTCCTTTGTATTTTAGGCAAAAAAATATACATATTTTTTCATCTTTTACCTTTTAAAAAGTACAAAAAGGAAAATGAGCTGATGAAAAAGTTTGGGCACCCTGCATGGTTAGTACCTACTAGCACCCCCTTCTGAAACAGCTTGTAAACGCTTTTTGTAGCCAGTCAAGAGTCTTTCAATTCTTGTTTGAGGGATTTTCATCCATTCTTCCTTGGAAAATTCTTCCAATTCTGTGAGATTCCTGGGTCGTCTTACATACACTGATATTTTGAGGTCTAGACACAGATTTTCAATGATGTTCAGATCAGGGGACGGTGAGGGCCATTGTAAAACCTTCAGCTTACACCTTTTGAGGTTGTCTATTGTGGATTTTGATGTGTGTTTAGGATCATTATCCATTTATAGAAGCTATCTTCTTTTCAACTTCAGCTTTTTTACAGATGGTGCTATGTTTGCATCAAGAATTTGTTGAAATTTCATTGAATCCATTCTTCCCTCTACCCGTGAAATGTTCATTGTGCCACTGGCTGCAACTCAACCCCAAAGCATGATTGATCCACCCCCATGCTTAATGGTTGGCGAGATGTTCTGTTCCTGATAAGCTGTGCCCTTTTTTCTCCACACATACCTTTGATCATTGTGACCAAAGACTTCTATTCTAACCTCATCGGTCCACAGGACTTGTTTTCATAATGCATCAGGCTTTTTTAGATGTTCTTTTGCATACTTCTGATGCTGAATTTCATGGTGAGGACAGAGGAGAGGTTTTCTTCTGATGAGTATTCCATGAAGGCCATATTTGTGCAGGTGTCTCTGAACAGTAGAACAATGTACCACAACTCCAGAGTCTGCTAAATCTTTCTGAAGGTCTTTTGCAGTCAAGCGGGGTTCTGATTTGCCTCTCTAGCAAGCCTACGAGCCACTCTCACTAAAATTTTGCTTGGTCTTCCAGACCTTATCTTGACTTACAATGTTCCTGTTAACTGCCATTTCTATCTTTGCTATCGCTATTGCTATATTTGCTTCGCTTTGCTATCTTCTTACAGCCTTCTCTTGCATTGTGGGCCTCCACCATTTTCACTTTCAGAGTGCTTGGCAGCTGCTTAGAAGAACCCATGGCTGCTGTTTTTTGGCACAAGGTTAGAGGAGGCCAGATTTTTATAAAGCTCGGGAATTTGCATCACCTGGACTTTCCTAACAATGATAGTGAACAAGCAATTACCCTAATAGGCTAATTAAGGTCTGAAACCTTGGTCAAAGTTATCTGAGTACACAAATCTCCAAGGGTGCCCAAACTTTTGCATCGGTTCATTTTCCTTTTTATAATTTTTAAAATGTAAAATATGATAATATATATATTTTTGCCTAAAATACAACGGAAATGCGTCATCTTTAACTTTAGGCCTTTTAGAGTTCATTTCATCTTCAACTTAACTGTTCACAATAACAGTAATTTGACCAGGGGCACCCAAACTTTTACATGTCACTGTACGTTGAAATGAGCATTTTATGAGCCTAACTAGTGCTCATGTTAAGATCAAGATTATACAGCCATTCTGACATAGATTTTCTAAGTAATCACACCAGCCTCATCTGGTCGAAGATACGCATTTAATAATTTATGAAGATTATATTGCGAAATCTAGAGGCACATCCTCTTTAAAGTATATGTGAAGATTATACACTGCTCAAAAAAAAAGGGAACACTCAAATAACACATCCTAGATCTGAATGAATGAAATATTCTCATTGAATACTTTGTTCTGTACAAACTTGAATGTGCTGACAACAAAATCACACAAAAATCATCAATGGAAATCAAATTTATTAACCAATGGAGGCCTGGATTTGGAGTCACCCCCAAAATTAAAGTGGAAAAACACACTATAGGCTGATCCAACTTTGATGTAATGTCCTTAAAACAAGTCAAAATGAGGCTCAGTATTGTGTGTGACCTCCACGTGCCTGTATGACCTCCCTACAACGCCTGGGCATGCTCCTGATGAGGTTGCGGATGGTCTCCTTTGGGATCTTCTCCCAGACCTGGACTAAAGCATCCGCCAACTCCTGGACAGTTTGTGGTGCAACGTGACGTTGGTGGATGGAGCGAGACATGATGTCCCAGATGTGCTCAATCGGATTCAGGTCTGGGGAACGGGCGGGCCAGTCCATAGCTTCAATGCCTTCATCTTGCAGGAACTGCTGACACATTCCAGCCACATGAGGTCTGGCATTGTCCTGCATTAGGAGGAACCCAGGGCCAACCGCACCAGCATATGGTCTCACAAGGGGTCTGAAGGTCTCATCTCGGTACCTAATGGCAGTCAGGCTGCCTCTGGCGAGCACATGGAGGGCTGTGCGGCCCTCCAAAGAAATGCCACCCCACACCATTACTGACCCACTGCCAAACCGGTCATGCTGAAGGATGTTGTAGGCAGCAGATCGCTCTCCACGGCGTCTCCAGACTCTGTCACGTCTGTCACATGTGCTCAGTGTGAACCTGCTTTCATCTGGGAAGAGCACAGGGCGCCAGTGGCGACTTTGCCAATCCTGGTGTTCTGCGGCAAATGCCAAGCGTCCTGCACAGTGTTGCGCTGTGAGCACAACCTCCATCTGTGGACGCCGGGCCCTCATACCACCCTCATGGAGTCGGTTTCTAACCGTTTGTGCAGACACATGCACATTTGTGGCCTGCTGGAGGTCATTTTGCAGGGCTCTGGCAGTGCTCCTCCTGTTCCTCCTTGCATAAAGGCGGAGGTAGCGGTCCTGCTACTGGGTTGTTGCCCTCCTACGGCCCCCTCCACGTCTCCTGGTGTACTGGCCTGTCTCCTTGTAGCGCCTCCAGCCTCTGGACACTATGCTGACAGACACAGCAAACCTTCTTGCCACAGCTCGCATTGATGTGCCATCCTGGATGAGCTGCACTACCTGAGCAACTTCTGTGGGTTGTAGAGTCTGTCTCATGCAACCACGAGTGTGAAAGCACAACCAACATTCAAAAGTGACCAACACATCAGCCAGAAAGCATTGGTACTGAGATGTGGTCTGTGGTTCCCCCCTGCAGAACCACTCCTTTATTGAGGGTGTCTTGATAATTGCCAATAATTTCCATCTATTGTCTATTCCATTTGCATAACAGCATGTGAAATTGATTGTCAATCAGTGTTGCTTCCTAAGTGGACAGTTTGATTTCACAGAAGGTTGATTTACTTGGAGTTATATTCTGTTGTTTAAGTGTTCCCTGTATTTTTTTGAGCAGTGTATATACATTGCAAAGTAGTCTCTTTGCATACACCGAGCATACATCACAAATGTAGCCTACATTGAAGATGAAGTCTGTGTCTTTTCATGAATGAAAGGTTTTGGTTCATGGTTGTGTCAGAAAACACAATTTGATTACTGTTTCATTAGACTGGTACATTAATTCATCCTTTTCATGCTGGACAGGGCCTCACATTCACAGAGGTCGCTCACTCCCACACAGCGGCGCAGAATGAATGTTGCTCTTGTGTCAGCAATTCCTATTGAATTAGGACTAATGGGAAAGTGCTGGGCGGACCCCACTGATAGTTCTGTGGTGGGATTATGAGGCATCTTTCTTGCTCTGCAGACCTGACTGCAGTACATCATAGTGACTGTGTTCTATAAATGTTTGAAGACCATTTTGCTTAGTTAAATTGTGAGAAACTTAGAGGGATGTTATCCCTTATGCATCTGATAACTGCAAGATCGATGGTGGGGTCAGACCGCTGAGACCCCAGAATTGGGTCCCTAGCTCCCCAATGAATGGATCAATAGTTGCAAATGTGTTAGAAAACTGATCTCTGTACTCCAGACATGGGATCCCTGCTCCTGGCAGATCTAACAGGTCCAGCAGTTATCACCTTTTATTACAGGAATGCCCTCTTTAAGGAAACTTCAATGACTTCAGTTGCATGATTTGCATTTAATTGTGTATGTGTATTGTAAATTGCAGTGTACTAATACACAATGATATTGTGCAATGTACAGTAATACTCTGGGATTTTGTTTGCATGCTAGTATGAGATTGCAGCGCAGCACATAGTGTGCGATCTGGCGTCACAGAGCTCTAGATTTGTACTTGCTGCTGTTATGTGATTTTAGGTCCCCATACACATTATCATAGCCAAAAAAAGTATAGGAAACTGGAGCATATCAGGTAAAAATGTAACAATCGTTATTTAAACAATCAATACAAACATCCAGCAAATTAAAGTAGGAGATAAAAAACGGGAAATAAGCGACACCAAAGTGCCACGTCAATGTAAGGAGTATACAGTAATAAAGGCAAAGATAAATCCAGGCTTTAGGGAAAGAGGAAGGCTATAAATCTGAGCATAGTCAAATGGATAATTAAGTACGGTCTCTAGATAGGTCAATATGGATGCAAAGCAATATGTAATCAAATATATGAAAAATATGTTGCATTAATCGTTAGTAAGTTACATAAAGTGCTTGTGCATAATAAGACTGATAAAGGAACAAATAATTACCAAAATTAACCAAATAAACCTTCAATGCTTAAGCACATATAAATATAGCCCAATCATAGGTAAATACACAGAGTGTATATGTTAACACATAGGTAAATAGACCTAGAAACTGTATTCAGTATTAGCCATAAGAGAAGAAATATATCATCACAGCTTCATAACAGAGAATATGTAGGGGGAGATGTCCCAAGCGTTCACAACCCAAAGCACATAGTATAGATATAAAGTCTGATGTACAACTTGGTAAGGACGTGCATAGATGGCCCCAACGCACGTTTTGCATTTGGCTTCCTTGGAACGCCCCCCAAGGAAGCCAAATGCGAAACGCGCGTTGGGGCCATCTATCCACTTCCTTACCAGGTTTGTGTTTTAGATCCCTATTGTGCTAAGGTTAAAGTATTAGTAAGTTGTGTGTAAGCAGTCGTCCATGTCTCCCATTGAAATGAATATGGGTTGACTGTAGTACGAATGAGTCACACCGACTGTTCATCGTACGACCAAGGCCATCGTGCAGCACAACCCTAATGTCTCTTCATACTCGCATGAATTTCTGGGAAAAATATTTGGAAAAGCATTGGGCCTTCATGCTGATCCCGGAGCAAGCATACAGCGTCCACTCTAGAGAGACCCTACTGACAGGATATCACATAATACATGGTTCAATCCAACACACTATTTATCTGCTCATATTACTATCATCACGATTACATTACTTCTATAAATGGGAGGTGTCATGATTCAGGCAGCTTTCTTATGTCTCCCTGTTTTTATTATTTACTTAGGGAGAAGGAGTGCCCCCCGCAGATTCTCCTGCATCTTCTCTGCACAAAAAAACGAAAATACAGAAAGAAGGGGACATAGGTTTTTCTAATGTTGAATACACATATGATCTAGATAAGGGGTAAGTAAAGAAAAAAAAATATTTAAAAGGGTTGTCCATCTTTGGGTACATTCTTTTTTTACTTAATACCATATATATGGGGCTAAAAATCATATTTGTAATTGGGTTTCAGTATAAATTTTGCACCGCTTGCTTTCTATAGCCTCAGTGTTGAATTGTCTATTGCTGGCTGTAGAATGAGTTAACTGAGGATCCATCAGCGAGCTCGCAATAAGGTCTGGCAGGGAGTTTGTAAGTCTTTTATGTGTCTTTTTCTTAGCTCATCTCAGTTGATTTATGACCGTAGACCGTATTAAATTAAAATGTGCAGGGAAACAAAAGGCCTGTAAAAGCCACTCCTTCATGACAAGTGTCTGTTTCTCTTAGTAGAGCACCTCTGGCTGTTATGACCTGCTGCAAATGTGATGTAAAGCCAGACACCAGCTTCTGGCAGTTTTTCTGAGGAATATCTGCCATTTTCTCATGGGCAGTGGCCTCCAGGTCAATAGTATTTTTGGGGTTTTGAGCTGCAACCTCCTTCACATCCCACCTAAGAATTTCTAAGGTGTTCAGATTTAGGTGACTGTGACAGCCACTGCCTTCTTCTGAAACAAAGCCATGATGGACTTTGAGATATGCTCAGGATCGTTCTCCTCTTTCAAGATGCAATGACGCCCGAGCTTCAACTTGCTTATAGTCCAACGCTCTACATTTATATTTTGAGAAGAGAATATTCCGGGAGTCTATTGCATTTCCAAGACTTTATGCTTAAATAAGTTAGAAATACAGTTGTGCTCAAAAGTTTACATACCCTGGCAGAATTTTTCCTTTCTTGGCCTTGTTTCAGAGAATATGAATGATAACAAAAAAACTTTTTTCTCCACTCATGGTTATTGGTTGGGTGAAGCCATTTATTGTCAAACTACTGTGTTTCACTTTTTAAATCTTAATGACAACCAAAAACATCCAAATGACCCTGATCAAAAGTTAACATGCACAGAATTGGACACAAATGGGTTTGAATGGATACTAAAGGTAACATCCTCACCTGTGACCTGTTTTCTTGTAATCAGTGTGTGTGCATAAAAGCTGAGTGAGTTTTCGGGATCCAGACAGACTCTTGCATCTTTCATCCAGCCACTGATGTTTCTGGATTGTGAGTCATGGGGAAAGCCAAATAATTGTCAACCGATCTACGGGAAAAGGTAGTTGAACTATATAACACAGGAAAGGGATACAAAAAAATATCCAAGGAATTGATAATTACAGTCGGCAGCGTTCAAACTCTGATTAACAAATGGAAAATCAGGGGCTCTGTAAAAACCAAAGCATGGTCCAACAAAAATTTTGGACTCAACTGCCAGGAAAATTGTTCGGGATGCAAATAAAAATCCACAAATAGCATCAGCTGAAATTCAGGACTCTCTGAAAACTAGCGGGGTGGCTGTTTCAAGATGCACAATAAGGAGGTACTTGAAGAAAAATGGGCTGCATGGTCGAGTCGCCAGAAGAAAGCCAATACTGCGCATATGCCACAAAGTATCTCACCTACAATACACCAAACAGCACAGAGACAAGCCTCAAAACTTCTGGAACAAGGTAATTTGGAAAGATGAGACCAAAATTGAACTTTTTGGCCACAACCATAAACATTACATTTGGAGAGAGGTCAACAAGGCCTATGATGAAAGGCACACCATTCCTACACTAAAGCACGGAGGTGGATCGCTGATGTTTTGGGGATGTGTGAACTACAAAGGCACAGGAAACTTGGTAAAAGTTGAAGGAAAGATGAATGCAGCACGTTATCAGCAAATACTGGTGGTAAATTTGCACTCATCAGCCCGGAAGCTGCACATGGGACACACTTGGACGTTCCAACATGACAACGATCCAAAACACAAGGCCAAGTTGATCTGTCATTGGCTACAGCAGAATAAAGTGAAGGTTCTGGAGTGGCCATCTCAGTCTCCTGACCTCAATATCATTGAGCCACTCTGGGGAGATCTCAAGCGCGCAGTTCATGCTAGACAGCCCAGGAATTTACAGGAACTGGAGGCTTTTTGCCAAGAAGAATGGGCAGTTTTACCATCTGAGAAATTAAAGAACCTCATCCACAACTACCACAAAAGACTTCAAGCTGTCATTGATGTTAGAGGGAGCAATACACGGTATTAAGAACTGGGGTATGTGAACTTTTGATCAGGGTCATTTGGATGTTTTTGGTTGTCATTAAGATTTAAAAAGAGAAAACACAGTACACTGTGTTCCAAATTATTATGCAAATAATATTTTCTCAGATTTTCCCAAATTACCTATATGAATTGCAGTCATTGTAATTTTCCAGTCAAATAATTATTAGAGTACAATTGAAAGGTTTTTGTACAAACTGCCTATGATAACAGTATATTTTTTAAAAAATAAAAAACTCAAACTGCACTCAAAATGCATGTTCCAAATTATTATGCACAGCAGAGTTTTCAACCTTTTCATTTTAATAAAGAACAAAGCATGATAATGCCCCGTCTCATGCTGCACATAACACATCTGCATCTCTGGCTGCTATGGGCATAAAAGGGGACAAACTTATGGTGTGGCACCCATGCTCCCCTGACCTCAACCCCATTGAGAACCTCTGGAGCATCATCAAAAGGAGTGTCTATGATGGCGGGAGGCAGTTCACATCTAAGCAACAGCTCTGGGAGGGTACTTTCAATTGTACTCTAATAGTTATTTGACTGGAAAATTACAATGACTGCAATTCATATAGGTAATTTGGGAAAATCTGAGAAAATATTATTTGCATAATAATTTGGAACACAGTGTACTGTGTTTTCTCTTTTTAAATCTTAATGACAACCAAAAACATCCAAATGACCCTCATCAAAAGTTCAGTTCATAATAATTTTGAACACAGTGTAGATTGACAATAAATGGCTTCACCCAACCAATAACCATGAGTGGAGAAAAAGTTTTTTGTTATCATTCATATTCTCTGAAACAAGGCCAAGAAAGGAAAAATTCTGCCTGGGTATGTAAACTTTTGAGCACAACTGTACATGAAATAGGTTCTGGAATTTTTTTCATTATTTTTTTAAGTTCTGGAATTTTTTTTTTAGGTTCTGGAAACCTAGTGAATATTATTTAGTTAAAGCAAGCAAAAGAAAAATAAAATTAATATAACCCTTTTGGGATGCACACTGGGACAATTATATCACAGCTGGTGATGACTATGCAACAAGTGTCAAAGGCTCTTCAGTAGTGTTGAGCATTCCGATACTGAAATATCGGGTATCGACCGATATTTGCGGTATCGGAGTTCCGATACTGAGTTCCAATACTTTTAGAATATCGGATACCGAAATTGGAAGTTCCCATAATGCCTGCGCTCTGCAGTGTCTCTGAAGGATGACAAGCTGGATGGCAGCGCTCAGCTGCCATCCAGCCTGTCATCAGAATGCCATCCCAGCGTGAGAGAATTCTCCTGATTGCTTAAAAGCCGGCGGGCGGTAAAAAGCCGCCGGCTTTAAAACAATCACACAGCCCCATACTGCTTCCCCGCAGCCTCCCATCCCATCCCATCCCATCATGAATTTCATGAAATAATTAAAAAAAAATACGTGGGGCTTCGCTCTATTTTTGTGTCCAGCCAGGTACAACTAAGCAGCTGGGGGCTGGAATCCACAGCGCAGGGTGGCCCAAGCTTTGTGGGCCCCCCTGCTGCGAACTGCAGTCCGCAACCACCCCAGAAAATGTCGCGTTCATAGAACGCCATCTTCTGGCGCTGTATCCAGCTCATCCAGGGCCCTGTTGCGGTGGCTCACTGGGTAATAAAGGAGTTAGGGCCAGCTTTGTATTATCCGCTGGCCCTAAGCCCGAAATTCATGGGGTCACACCAATATTAGGCTATGTGCCCACGATGCAGATATGAAGCAGAAATTTTCCTGATTATTTCCGCATCTCCTTGCTAGAAAAACGCATGCGAATTCTATGTGCGTTTTTGACGCGTTTTTGACGCGTTTTTGAAGACAAATAAAGTTAGTAAAAAAAAAAAAAGGCCGATTTGATGTCATTTCCTAGTCCAACCCCTATTCAATGTATAAAAAAAAAAAAGGGTGGGCTCACACGTATTTTTAAGGAAAAGAGGGAAAGCTGAGGGCTGATTTAATAGTCTGGGAAGGAGCCAAGGATCATGGCCCCTTCCCTTGCTATTAATATCAGTCCGCAGCAGTTAGCTTAGCCTTTACAGCCCATTCTACCCCCCCCCAAAAAAATAGGGTCCCCCTATAAATTGGAGCCAGCAAAGGCTAGACAGACAGCTGCGACTTGATATTAATAGCCTAGAAAGGGGCCATGGTTATAGGCCCCCTCCCAGGCTATAATATCAGCCCTCAGCCGCCCCAGATTTGGCACATCCTATTTGTGCGCCAAATCTGGCGCTTAGCCTCGCTCTTCCACGCTGCCCTGGTGCTGTGGCAGGGGATAATAGTGGTGGGGTTCATGTCAGCGCCAACTGCCATGAAGCCCAGGTTAGTAATGATGGACGTCTATAAGACACCCCCATTACTAACCTACAAAGTGTTAAAAAGAAAAAACACACACTACACCCAGAAAAAAATAATTTATTTGAAATAAAACACACAATTTTATTTAATTCTTAGTTTACTAAAAAAAAAAATAGTTACCTGTCCACGTTCCTGCGCTGATCTCCCATGCACAGCTGTCACATCTGGAGATGTGACAGCTGTCATTGCTGCTGTAAGCTCACACTGCCAGGAACACGTCCGCTCCCGGCAGCGTGAGCCCCTGACTGAGGTCACCGGAGTGCATTCAGTCAGCGCAGCTCCGGTGACCTCCTTTACGGCCCTGCTGTACCGTGGGAATTTCTCACGGTCAGCGGGGCCGTAAAAGAGCTCACCGGAGCTGCGCTGACTGAACTCCGGCGAACCCGCTTATGCAATGACAGGGCTGCTTTACGGCCCCGTCATTGTAGCGTCGGCAGCGGTTTAGAGCGGTCACATTTTATGTGGCTGCTCTAAACTGGAGATCATCATGGGACACTCGATTTGGACTACTACTGAGGGGTAAGGATAAAATTGTGGTTTATTATTTAATATTTTATTACAGGAGATCGATGGCTTCAGGGAATTAGGTGTCTAGGTGAGTATAGGTGTATTTTTTTATTTTTTACTTTATTTTAGGTGGCGATCGGCGGGGACAGGTAATGTATAAACTAATTTATTTTAGGTAACCACTGGCCACCAATGAAATGTATTTAAAATTTATTGGGGACCAAAAACAAAAAAAAAATATGGGGGCCTAAAAAAATAAAACATGTATAGGGGCAAAAATATAAACCTATGGGGGCCAAAATAACATATGGGGCGTTTAAAGGACACAGTAGGGCAATTTAAATAGCAGGATCAGGCTGATGGGAACTACTGCTCCCATCGAGCTGATCCTGCTGACACGAGTGGATGGGGGACAGACATAGGCCGATGAGAGTAGTAGTATCACATCGGCCTATGTCTGCTGCACGCAGACACCCGCAGACATCGCGCAGACACCGGCAGACACAGGCAGACACCCGCAAACACCCGCAGACACCGCGCACACACCAATCATACATCATACCACATACATCAGGGAGCAGGGAGCGCAGCACAGAACGGGAAAGCCGGCGGTGAAGTCTTTTCACTGCTTCGCTCCCCACTCCTTGGTACTGCGCTCCCCGCCCGGTCCTAACTTAGGATCGGGATGGGAGGTGGCGGGGGGAGCGGAGGATCGGGATGGGAGGCTGCGGGGAACCAGTATGGGGCTGTGTGATTGTTTAAAAGCTGGCGACTTTTTACCGCCCGCCGGCTTTTAAACAATCAGGAGAATTCTCTCACGCTGGGATGGCATTCCGATATTTGTGTCCCATTGACTTGCATTGGTTTCCGGTATCGGAATCGGCAATATCCAATATTTTTTGGGTATCGGTCCGATCCAATCCGATCCGATATTTCCCGATATCGGAAGGTATCGCTCAACACTACTCTTCAGTGTTATCAACTCACCTTTTACATTTACGGCCATGATTCACCATTTGTGCTTTTATTTTTTAAGTCACGTTTTTTTTTGTCTTGTGCTATTCATTGATTTTTTTTTTGCATCCAATACTTCGAAGTGTTGCACATGGTTCATGAGCCCTGTGCAAAATCAGAAATGCTCTTTATTTTTTTACTGTAACCTGTAAAAAAATAAATGTTGCCTTTTGCTCATGTTCCACTAGAATGTAGCAAATTTGAGAACACAAATTTCAAGTGTACATAAAATCAGTCCAGGGGGGTAATGGAGAGCATTTGGGCAAAATTTTTTGCGGCTTTTTAAAAACTAACAATTGATGAATCAGCTGAAAACATCTTGAAACCCTGAACCCACTCTTAGTGATCAACATAATAAAAAATGCATGCAAATTGTCTCTTCAGAGAGGAAGAGAACTAGAACTCTAGTGCCACCTATTGGAAGTAGCAATCCTAAAAGTCAATATTGACCCTTTAACGAGCCTTGTTATATGACTTAGGATAAAAGCCAAGATCAGAAGCTCAATTTGCAGACACTGTGTTTCGGGGTACTGCCCCTCATTAGTGCAAAGTGCAAGTTCTGGTTTGGCTGGGTGAGAGTCGTCAGACCGGTATCTAAGAAGTAACGTTTCTCCTTGCGGAGAGCGACATGGTAGGCACGTCAAGGTGATGAGACTTTTTGAGCCGCAATGCTCCTCTGGGAAATATACATGCTAATGACTCACCCCCTGGGCCGTGGGGTACCCGGAACCGGGCTTCTCTACGATGCTGGGGGTAGTAGTGGCAACCCGATCCCGTGGCTCAGGGTGGTCAGACCAAATTGTGGCAGTCTATTTATCAGTGTTTTGAATGTCCGACTACGCCACCCGGGAATTGCGGTCAGGGATAACCGCCGCTGCAGGGCAGGCCACTGGGGCTGGTGTTGGTGTGCAGCACAGAGGTAGAATAACTCCCCACGGGAGGAGTGTAGCCCCAGGGTAGTGTAGGTGGATGTTGGGGGTGATAGTTCCGTCCGCGACGGTCAGAATGCAGAGTCCGCTTAAACAGTTCAGGGTCTTTATTATAACAGATGGTAATGACCCAACAACAGTACTGGCTAGAAGGGGGCGTGGATGTCTGAGAACACTCGGGAAGCCCCTCTGGTCAGGGTGAGGGTGTAGGCCTACCGTGCTCTCTAAGCTCTTTCTGACTATTTCCCCCTTTAGTGGTAAAATAGCCCACGTCCCTGAGCGTGCCATGTATTCTCACCCGTATGGCTTGCAACTTGGGCTCCTTTTACTTCTGGCCTCTCTTGGCTTTGCTGGTCCCTTCTGTTGTGGCGGAGCCTCCGGGCTTCTTAGTCCAAAGGACATGAAATCCCTCGCGGATTGGTTCTCTGCTGCTGGACTTAGAGTCTTTACAGCCTCGGACCCCAATGTCCGGTAGATTATTCTCCCTTTCTGCCAGGACAGGCTCTCGGCGCCGTACGTCCCTGGCTAGCAGATCCTCCACTGCCTCACGACCTCCTCAGCTACAGCTGAACTGTCCCTTCTTCTCTGGGACTAGTCTCAGTCCTGAGCTAGGTCGTCCAGTTCTCTCTAACCCTGCCCCCAGTTCCAGCTTTTATCGGGGCAGCCAGCTCCCCCTACTGGCCTGGAACAGGAGGTGCTGTATGCTAATTGTCCCTAACCAGGAAACCTCCCTCCTTCTCTCAGACACAGCCTTTATTATTTGTGGCATCCAGGCCTGGGGTGACAAACTAACATATACAAAGTAGACTTAGAAAAAGTGCAAATTAAAAGGGAGAATAATATGGCGCAACTGAAAAACAGGCGAAAATCACGAAAAATTAAACATAAAAAGGCGCAAATGAAATAATGAATCTCAGTTTTCATTTTTGGATAGCAGCACATTTTTATTATGCACTTTTTATTGTGTTGCATAAAATGTTCAGTTGTACACATTACTGTAGGATTTTGATATATTTGCTTGCCATTTAATCTGTATGTGATGTGTTGCTTGCAGGGACTTGAGTACGTCCACTACTATGGAACCAAAGGACGATGATATGGTAAGAAGTCAGTATAGAAACTGTGCAACACTACTGGCTCTTTACTACTGCCAATCTTCTCCATCCTAGCACATGGATGATCCGGGGCAGAAATAGACTCCTGAGTTATTTCATACAGACTTTCTATCATGTATTTGCCTAAAAGATGGATCAAAAATTGTGCAGAAATATGGCAATTAAATATTTTCATCTATTTTTGCAAATAGAGGGGAGGTCCAAAATATGAGCTCCTCTTTAGGATATCCATATGTTGGCAGGGCTGTCCCTTTAAATGAACAACCTCATTAAAGAGGTTTTCCATTTTCAAGAAAAAATCGTGTGCCCCAGCTGCAGTTTTTTTAAAAAAAAAAATAAAACAAACTGTACTTTTCTCACTTTCCCCGGGTCTAGTGCTGAGTCTGTGCCGCTGGTCCTGGTGTCGATAGCGCTGTGGCAATCACTGAGCTCAGCAGCTCTAAGCGTCTCATTCCGGCAACTTGGACAGAGCTGCTAAGCTCACTGATTGGCTACAGCGCTGTTGATGTGACATCAGCACTGCAGACTATAACAGACACCAGGAGCAGTGGCGGAGACTCAGCGCTGGACCTGGGAAGGTTGGGTAAAGTAGATAAGGGTTTTCCAAATCTGGGAAAACCCATTTAACCTGTTAAAAAAAAAAAGAAAAAATTCGACAGCACTTAGTATTGATAGTATGATCCTACAACTGTTCTCAGTCAAGTAAGTTTCCTTTTTGTTACTTAGATAAATGGACGGCCAGAAGGTAAGGATCAGTTTCCTTCAGTAAATCGAAAGGAAGAGACAATGGGAAATGAAAAAAAAGTGAAAAAGAAAAAACAAAAATTAAAGTCTCTGAAGAGAAAAGGAAGAAGGCCCAATGCTGACTCCAGTAAAGAAAAGAAGGCCGATCAAGATAATAGCAAATCAAGCAAGATGACAAGCGAGAAACCAGAAGATAAACCAGAAAGTAAAAAAACACAACAGATTCCAGAAATGCTTTATAACCTAAGACAATCTGTAACGAAGCTACAAAGAACCCCGTCATCTTCAGGGAAAGGAAAAGCTAAACTCGATGAAGAAGGTGCTATGATGGCCATTAAGCCTAGCGTTCAGTTTCAGAGGGATAAGGAGCAGATGAGACCAAGTGAACCAGAGCCCTCAAAGTCTGTAGGAAAACAGCTGGGTAGGCGACAAAGCTTTCGTTCCAAGCCAAGACACCGATCTGAAGAAAATTTAGAACGCGATAAACAGTCACAAAAAGATCCTATTGGAAAGTTGCAGGTTAGTTCACACTTGTCGCAATCATTTTCAACGTTTTAAATAAAAAATTGACGTTTTTGCACTGCTCAAGGGTCACTAGTGAGATTTTAGACCTTGCTATTGACCCTCAGGCCTCTTCCATGGATCCTATATGGCAGAATTCATGGGTTTATATGACAGAGCTATATGGACATACTGCTATACAGTATGTCGCCTCCAAATCCAATTGTTTTTTTTTTTTAAAAAGTACTTCCATTGGGGCTTGTTTTAGTGGTGACATGCAACAGGGGGTCCCAGGAGGAAAACATTATAACAACCAATATTAGTTTGCAGTATATGGTATAATTGTTGGGAACTCTTTGGTAGTATTATGTGGGAGTATTATTTGGATAATGCATATTATTTGGGCAGTATGTGGTGGTATTATGTGAGCTCTATAGAAGGTGCAGGGGTTGTACTCGCATCTGGGCCTTGGAGCCTAAAGAGGTCCTGTTGGCCAATATGAGAAAACCATTATTATTACATTTCTGTGACACTATAGTTGGGGCTTCTGTTGGAAATTTTGCATTGCAGTCCAGGAACTTCACTAACACTAACTAACATCTTAGCACAATATGGCAGCATTATAATATTGTATCAGCTGAAATTATGTTAAAAATGCAGTCTGTATTCATGTAATCACTGTAAGATTTTTTGTTAATTCGAACAGGTAAAAGAAAATCAGCAGGAAAAACAGATAGCAAATGAAGACGTGCGTGATAAAAGGTAAATGATTGTAAAGTTTTTAAAGTAGTTCATGCAATTTGTAACCAACCATTCAAAATAGTGAAAATGTGTGGAATATAATTATTTTTGCCATGCTCAGGTCAGGAGACTTGGATGGTACCCTAAGGTGATGTTACATAATGGTGGCTCAGTGGTTAGCACTGTTACTTTGCAGCAATGGGGTCCTGGGTTCAAATCCTACCAAGGAGGACAACACCTGCAAGGGGGTTGTATGTTCTCCCTCTGGTTTCCTCCCACATTTCAAATACATACTGATAGGAAATGTAGATTGTGAGCCCCAATGGAGACAGCAATACAATATCTGTAAAGCGCTGTGGAATATTGTCATAGAAAGATTAAAATCCATAAGACATCTCCAGGGAGATGTTCCTCCCTCTTACTTTGGACTTACGGGGAAGAGGAAACCAGTTATAGCTAAGGGGAGAAAAATGAATTAAAACATCCTTTGAAGCCAGGACTCTCTGCAGTGTACAGGTAGTTAAAACAGGATATTGTGGGAAACAGTCACATTGCGGGTTGAAAGAATTTTTTCTGAACGTATTCTAGACAGCCCGGCTCTGGGGTCCAGATGGGTATATTGGGGTTTGTATCAATCTGATATTTATGGGATAAAGTTTTCCGGTGTCGTAGCGAAGGGATGAAGGGGAAGCATCAACTGATATCACTGTGGGGCCACTAGAATCCCTCCAATTAAATAACTGTCTGATAGATGGTCATGTTTAGTCTCTGGGTTACGGTGAAATCATGATAGAAAATAGGACGTCAATATCTAACGCCTGCAACCTTCAGAGTCAAGGATATCTTGTAAGATAGGGATTTAATAAAAACCTGAAGGGCTGAGATCATCCCACAAATCCGCACCACATGAGGTCATCAAGGGGAGGTGTGCGGGTGTAACTTAGGAGCTAATAAAAGGCCAATGCCAATTATGATCCGTGTTCAATGCCAGGAAGATTCATTGCCATGTAGGATTGATCCACCCTTTTGGACATTTTCACCAGGAGCACTTCCCTCGTTCCGTCGATCAATTGCGTAATTGTCCTGATGATAGGGGGCAGCAGAAAAATGTTCGTGCATGATAAATAATAAATTAATGTAGGCCAAAACGCCTAATTTTGATGGGATCGGCCGACTATCTCATGTGTATGATGGCCTCCGGAAAGATAACATTAGGAGAAAGTAGGATTTGGCTTTTTGATTTCAACATGCCCGAACATTTTAATTGCAGGGCAGATTGGGAGGAATAACTGTGTGTGACCAAAATGAAGACCCCTATACACATTAGATTGCTTTCGGCCGAATGACCACAACTCCCTCATACACAGGAACGCTCAGCCTCAGTTTTCCTTTCTGCTCTCTGAGAGCCGCTGCCAGAGGAATCTCTATCTCTGCGCCAAACAAAAGGATCGCTGTTGGAATTCCAATGTGCCAATCCTTCTCTTCCCCGAAATTATCTGTCGGGGTAGAATCAGGAGTTTCCCAGACCAGAAGAGGCAATCTTCAATGCCCTGGTAATGCATTTGGAAGTAATTTTAACTGTCATTTAGATTATAATATTATAACATTTTCTTTATACATTCATTTAAAGTAGTTTTCAGGGTCCATGTGTTGTTTTTCCAGAACAACAAGTCCCGACCAAGAGAGTTTATCGAAAGATATTTTAGAACCTGACATAAATGATAATCGTGTGAGGTCCGGTACTGAAGATATGGATGACATGACACAAGATTCTGCAGCAGTATATTCAACTGAAGACGGGCAAGTCCTGGAGGACACATTATCTGCTTATCTGGTCTCACAGAAGACATTGCTGTCTGCTGATTCTGCATTTTCCCAAACTGATCACTCAGGTACCTTTAATAAAACCCTTCGTACAAGTGGGAAGGTGGATTTTACAGACCAAACTGCTGTACAGCAACTTTCCATGTCCAACTAAACGATCCTCAAAGGTCTCCACCATCTCTTGCAGCTGTCCCTTCATACCCACCACCTACTATCCAGATACAACATCCTGAGGACACTGATGACACAACTTCAAGATTTCATATATCAAAAAAGGTATCGGGGATAAGTGTAGAAAGAAGATAAAAGGAAACAATATTTTAGGATATGCATGAAGGCATAAAACTCCAAATACTTCATATATATCATGCATCAACAGGTCCGATAGATCAAAGTGTTTGCGCTCGAAAAATGTCATTCAACACTTTGAGTAGTGCAAAATTTATGTGCAATGCGAAGTTGCACAAAAATGTTAGGAATTTTGGCAATGTTTTTTTTTCATCAATATTAAGAAAAAAAAAATAGAAATCTTGCAATTTTCACACTGGCCGGCTATTTTAAATCCATACTTACTTTTGTTTGCAGAAGACTTTTCAGCATCCTCATTATCACCACAGGCAGGTTTACAATGACAGGTAAAAGCTCTATACACAACTGATAACACAAAATCCATCAATCGCAAAAGGCAATGTCACATCTGACCCTGCTATCTCTCCCTTCACAATAACTTTTGCACACGCATATTAGATGCTTCAATACAAAAGGGGTCTGTTGCTGCTAATATACATGTAGAGACAGGGAATAGAAGTCTAGAATAGCCCCAGTTTCCAGTGTGAAAATTGCAAGATTTATCATTTTTATTTTTAATGCAGATTATGATATTTACTACCCCCCCCAGCAATTAAAAAAATAAAATAACATTTAACGTAAAAATATTAACAATAGGTCATTTTCTGCTCACACATTTCCTTTACGTACAGGAGTTTGATACTGACTTAGCAAAGCCAGAGCAAACAGGATATTAATATTCCTGCAACAGTTATACAATGTAGAAATAAAACTACACTAAGTATAGATTAAATCATTTTAGGTGCTGTATTCCTTTAACTGCCTGGAGGATTTCAGTATTAGCTTCTAAGCTGCTGGCTACTTTCCTTAGAGATACTTTTTCTTTTCTGAACGCTAACCACATATTTCCTGTGTAAATTTCAGATGCCAGATAAAGCAGACAAGGAAACAGCACAAAGTGGAAATCAGCAAGAACCAGCACTGATGGTACCGCACCATGATGAACAATGCATATTTGTAGAAAAGGCTTCCTTTTTCGGGGGGTTATATGCAACTGTTCCAACTCTCAGGAAGAAAAATAAAAACTGGGAAAGAAACAGCTCTCTTCCATCGCATATCAGAACGCAACACACATATGTAACAAGACTGTAAAGAAATTTGGGTACTATGGTTGGATGCCTGCTAAGGTTAAAGGGAACCTGTCACCATGAAAATACAGTCCATTCGCAACGTGGTGTAGGGCTGTAGCCATGGGCGTGGTACTCGTCTCTTACGCCCGGAACGTTACATGAAGGTGGGGGCCCTGGCTGGGTGTGTGGACTTGTGCTATGGGGGCGCTACGCCCTTGCAGGCGACATGTTACCTATGACTTTGACTGGCCAGGACCAGATATTTGACAGTTCAGTGAGGGTGACCACCAGTCAAAAACAAACTTTTTACTCAACGATAACTTGGCGGGGAGTATATACAATAGATAGTGAGTATACAACTTTATGAATATTTCCTTCACAATATGGAGCATTTTCCACACACATATTCAATTCTTTCCTCTTTTCTCGCTTGTTCTCTATTTTCACCGTTCCTCTCTACTTCACCCCAAACCAGCTCAGTACTACAGTCCAGTCCTATTCTGAACCCACGATTCCGCGTCTTCTTTCCCCTCCAGGGAACTATATTGCCAGTATGGCCGGTACTTATCTTCTCTGTCCCTGACGCTCTGGAACTCCCACGCCGGGCACTCTGTCCGTCTCACATACTCTGTGCTGTCTTGGCCAGTTACCTCTCTGAGTTATAAACTTTGGCCTGTACTTCTAGGTATCCTCTCCTAGGACCTGTCTCCGATCGATAACTCCGTCTTTTGATCATTTTTCTCCTTCCTTCCACTAGGATCTCGCTATACTGGGTCACGGTCTCCTCTCACGTAAGGGACACCCACGTGGCACTGTTCACTGATCAGACCTTAGGTCCACTTTCTACGCACACTTTACCCTATCTGACGTCCTGAAAGGAAACGGTCACTGTCTCTTCAATTTAGTCCCTCTCACTCTGGGCTAGTCCCAAATATCAACCCTAAGGCTATGTGCCCACGATGCAGAAATGCTCCGGATTTTTCTCCCTGCATCTCCCTAGCAGAAAAAACGCATGCAGATTTTACATGCGTTTTTCCTGCCAGGGACCAGCAGAAGTGAAGCATTTTTGCATGCATTTCCGCATGCGGGTTGTCAAGCGGTTTCCAAGCGATTTTAGCATCACTTGGGAAGTGCTTGACAACTTGGTCATACTATATAAATCCATGCAAGCGGCATGGATTTATATAGTGTGACTGTAAAAGAATGGTAAATAAAAAATAAATATTATACTTACCTTCTGATGGCCCCCGGTGTCCTTAGCGATCCGTCTTGGCTTGCCAGCAGCTCGCGGTGGACTAAAAGGACCTGCCATGACGTCATTTAGTCATGTGACGGGTCACGCGACCGCCGACGTCAGCGGTCGCGTGACCCGTCACATGACTAAATTATGTCATGGCAGGTCCTTTTAGTCCACCGCGAGCTGCCGGCAAGCCAAGACGGATTGCTAAGGACATTGGGGGCCATCAGAAGGTAAGTATAATATTTATTTTTTATTTTATTCTTTTTTTTACAGGTACTATGGTACCCGGGTCTGGAGGAGATTCTCCTCTTCTCCAAACCCGGGTACCATCCGCACATTGAACCACATGGTATCCTGCAGATGCAGTGATGCGGATGTCATGCTGTCTAATGCAAGTCAATGGTGGCGAAAACGCCGCGATTCCGCAAAGTAATTGGTAGTGCTGCGGATTTTTCCGCAATGATATTCCGCAGCGGAAACTTCCGCAGCATGTGCACAGCACATGCGGATTATCATTGGGGAACATGGCAGACCTTATGCAGCGGAATTGCAAAATGCGGAAACGCTTAAAAAACGCATAGTGGGCACACAGCCTTACTCTTCCTGTTATATGGAAAAATACAATGTATCACTAATAATGCATGTCACAATACCCATTACACTCAATAACAATACTTGTGCCTTCAAGGGAGAACATGAGCAGTATGTCCACCTCATTACACAATCTGCAGGCACCATGTTATAGAGCAGGAGGAGCTGAGTAGATTGATATATAGGTTTATGAGAAAAGTTCATTATAACCGGAGTTTTAATCACTTAATACTTTGCTCTTTCTGGGGTTTTCGAAACAGTGGGCGGTCCTATCAGTGACTGACAGCTTTCTTTGTTTAAGTGTACATGCATAGACAGCAGTCAATCCTTGATAGGATCACCCACTGGACCGAAAACCCCAGAAAGAGCAGAGGGCAGGCTCTGCACCTACAGGTCTCCAGCCCTCTCTCCCTATGCCCCTCCTGCTGCCTGCCTCCTGTCTCTGACTGACAGGTCACTCTAGAATTTCTCTAAAACAGCAAATGAATTCCTACAAGAAAGGTAAGGATTTACTCAGTATGAAAGTGCCTTTACATACGTGCGATTAGTTTTGGGTGTAAAAATCCTCATGACCGATTCCCTTTAAACTAACAGAGAACTGAAACATGAGTACCAGAAGCAGCTGAGTTTTTGAAGCATAAGATACTTCAGGAAAATGCCGGAGGTGTATGTGCACACGACGTCTTCTTCAAGCTCCTTCCAAAATGTCACTCACTAGTTTATATATATATAGTTTAAAAAAAAAAAAAAAAAAAGGTGCCACTGCAAAAATTACCAAAAAAGACGATTCAAGAAAAAAACATTGCGTTTTCCTGGAGTGTTTTATGCTTCAAAAACTCAGTGGTTACGACGTTGATAAAATGGTAAAAGACGTTGTGTGCACATATCCTAAGAGAGTCAATTACTGCATTTTTGAGATGACCACAACATGTCCTTTAAGGAGGTATTAACGATGCCCTAAAACTGTGACCACTAGCAGTGCTGGGCTCCACATAAAACACTACAAAATAGATACACAATCTGTATGTCATGTTTCCTTTTTTTTTAAGAAACCTTATGTCAAGTACAATAGTTTCTCCTCCATTCTATTACTGTTGCACCTTATATTATTTATTCTTATTTCTTCTTTCTTGAAACAGTTTGGTGACGACGCACGGATGCAGCGTAGACAGTCTGCTTGGAAATATGAAGCCACCGATCTGGTAAAGTAGAAGAAAACTAATCACTTTACTAAAACTATTATTTATGACGTTCTGTACTTGACCTAATCTGCTGATGGTCTTAAGTGCAGTGCTTGCCGGCTGTTTTCTTCTGTTTTTTTTTTTATGTATGTGTTTTCTCCATTTTCTTCACACAATAGGAGGAAGGTGAAGTTCACTTCCAGTGAGGTGCTAGATGAATATGTCAGATGTAAATCACAAGATACTAAACTGACAATTCTCCCAGTGCCTCCAGCACCACTTTGATATGTGACACATGGTCTTCTTTATTGGAAATATGTTTTCTTTTCCACATTTGATATATACTATTATGTTGGAGCGATTCTAGTTTGACAGAATCTGAGTCTTCTAAAATCATCTTTAAAGTGCACCCCTTGAATGTCACAGCCAAATCCCTATTACCACCTTGGGGAAGGACTTGTACTTCCTGTCATTTCAGGAAAAGTTTTCAGCAGTTTCCTAATCATCAGAGGCAGGATTACAATAACAGGTAACACCTCTATAGACAACTGATCACAGAAGATCCACTATTCACAATAAGTGATGTCACGGCTGACCCTTTCTCTTCACAATGATCTCTGCACTTGCTCATTAGATGTTTCAATATAAAAGATAAGGATCTGAGGTTGTTCATTGCAGCTAATGTACATGTGTTGTTTCCTAAAACAACAGGAAGTTTGAGTCTTAGAAAACTTCAGTGGCCGGTGTGAAAATTGCAAGATTTCTATTTTTTTTATTTTTAATAAAGATTGTGTTATGGAAAAAAAATATGACCAGCATTTTAAAAATGTAATAAAGTAAAATTAATAATAATAATAATAACAATAATAAAAAAGCCTGTTTTAAAGAATAGGTCATTATCTGATGACACATTCCAGTTAAATATAAATTACTATAATAACATCTGCGCTGAAATTACACCACAAGTGAATAAGATCTGATGATGGTCATATTGTTACTGGAGCACAATATGTGGGGGAAACTGGGAGACCTTTACAAGTGTGGACTAGAGATCTGTTTCTTCCAAATGCTATACTATGACCCATATATATATGGACCGTTTAGGAAACATGAGAGTGTTAGAAGAAGTTTCATGATAAGCTGTTACATCTGTATTGTCCCACATGAATAATACTGATGCTATCTCCGTTTCTCTGTTACCTTGTTGGAAAAGTTTCAATAAAGAGGAAATAAACACAAATGATAAATTCCTGTTGTTCTATAGATGCTACTGGGGCAAAGTATTGGACCTCAGAAAGAGATGTCGAAATTTCAGCTAGGCCAAGTAGTAAGTGCCCTAACAAGAAGAGTCGAATACTAAATACAGTAATATTGAGTATGCCAGTCTTTTGCAACTTTTGGCACCAAAAGTCAAAAAAGGAGTTTTAAGACAGAAAAAAGCCAATTTTTGACTTTGCCCAGTTTGATGACTTTGGCACCAAAAACGGCAACTAATACCATAAGACAAAAAAAGGAAAGTGACTTAAAAAAAATGAAAAGATCAATCAGGGCCTATATGTATAATTTTAAGCAAATTGTGTGAGCCCATCTTCCTGTGACAAGGTGACCTTTACAGGTAGATGCAGAATAGTCTATATAACATGAGCCCTCTCTCCTCCTGTACCAGTCGGCGATTGTTTTTGTTCAAACTATTGTACTTGTTGTTTGCTATGTATACCCCCTTTTTCGCATGTAAAGCGCCATGGAATAAATGGTGCTATAATAATAATAAATAATAATAATATAGCAGTGATGCAGTTCCTTTATTTGTTGTTTGCATATCCCATAGCGCAGTCAGTGAGGCTGTATGTGATGATCCACAATATGATCCTTCATTCCCGATACAATATCATGTTATTGGCAGCACATTCCCCATTTACACTGATCAATGATTTTTTACATCAGCATAAACTGTTCACAACACAAATGAGCGTTTTTGTGATCGCCGACTTGTTTACATGGGCTGATAATTTGGAATAATTGTTCTTACTAATGATTAGGGATTAGCAGGCCGTGGATGTTCGGGTTTGTCAGGTTCTACTGAACTGTTGTCCAAAGTTCGATTCGGGTACCAGAACTCTACCCGAACCGCAAAGAAGTCAATGAGGTCAAGAATTATGGTTCTGTAAAATGGTTGTAGTAATGGCTAGGGGTCTCTCTCTGTCTCTCTCTCCTCCTAGAACTCCGAACACTAAAATGGACTTCCGGGAGAAGTCCATGTTCGGGGTTCAGCACCAGACACTAGGTGTCAGGTACAAACCCCAAACTTTACATTTCGGGTTCGCTCATCTCTACTAATGATCATTTGCTGATTATTGGCTAGTTCAAATGTGCCTTAAGGCTGGGGCTACATAGTGACTTTGGCCAGGAGACAAAGATCCAAATGATTCGGTCTTTTTGATACTTGCTTGTCATGTTACCTTGCGGGTAGCAATGCGTACTCAATCATTTGCATTATACTGAGATGTTGTCACAGGTGTGTTTGAAGTGACAGACAGTCGCCCTGCGGTTGGTTGCAGGAGATCTCTACATTTGGCATTACAGACATCTTCTTAGAGGCTGGCTGTCTCTAGGACCCAGCAACTACCTCCCTCTGGCTAATTGGCTCCCTCGCCTGGGTGCATAAATACCTGGTGTGTCTGAGAGGGAGGTGCCGGCAATATTCATTACTACTTGTGAGGCTTTAGCAAGAGGAGTACTTCGTCCTCTCTGGAGCTTGAGGCCGTGTGCGAATTTGTTTGGAGTCGTCTAAAGCTACGCAATTCCCCCCTGTTTGTCTACCCTTGTTATCTATAGAGTTTAGTGGAGATCAACTAGTGCTCATCTCCTTCCTTCCTTAGCCTTAGCCATACGCCAGGGAAAGTCAGGGCGAGGCATGAGTACAGCGATTGGTGAAGAGCCAATATAGGGACGGTAGTTTAGATAGGGTGACACTAGACCAGACTAGGAGGCCTTCACTTCCCCCTTTCCCTAGTGTCTGGACTCCCTTTCCCTCTTCCCTCTGTGTTGCACTAAGTCTTTCCCACACTCTGCATGATCTTATCGCAGGTCAAGCACGTTTTGAAAAGGAAAAAAAAAAACTGACATTTTTTTTTCCTTTGTGTGTTTTTGGGCGTGGACCTTTGTTTTTTTTTTCCTTTCTCCTTTGGTATGGGTTCAGTTGCAGAGCTTGCAGAGCGGCTGCACAGGCTGTCTCTGGAGGTGAATGACCTCCGCGGTGAGGTACAGCAGCAGCATCAGCGGTTACAGGTCACCAACATGGGGGGCCTGCCCAGCCTGAACCCAAGGTTGCCCTTCTGGACAGGTTTTCTGGAGGTAGGGACAAGTTTTTTGTATTCAAGGAGGCCTGCAAATTGTATTTTAAACTTCGTCCCTATTCCTCCGGAAATGAGGAGCAACGGGTTGGAATTGTGATCTGTCTACTGCAGGGCGAGCCTCAATCCTGGACGTTTTTTTTTTACCAAAGGACTTGGTATGTCTCCAGTCTGTGGAGGTTTTTTTTGGGGCTCTGGCCCTTATCTATGATGACCCTGACTGAGTCTCCTTGGCTGAGTCTAGGCTACGTCGCCTTCAGCAGGGGAATCAGTCAGTGAAGACGTACAGTTCGGAATTCCGTAGATGGGCGACGGATTCCAAATGGAATGACTCAGCCCTTAGAAGTCAATTTTGTGACTTCTAAAAAATTCATTTTTTTTCTCATTAAAGAACACTCTGCACCCCATCTTTACTGAAAAAAACAGAAATGTAGAAATTTTTGCAAATTAATTAAAAAAGAAAAAGTGAAATATTACATGGTCATAAGTATTCAGAACCTTTGCTTAGACACTCATATTTAAGTCACATGCTCTCCATTTACTTGTGATCCTCCTTGAGATGGCTCTACTCCTTCATTGGAGTCCAGCTGTGTTTAATTAAACTGATTGGACTTGATTTGGAAAGGCACACACCTGTCTATATAAGACCTCACAGCTCACAGTGCATGTGAGACCAAATGACAATCATGAGCTCAAAGGAACTGACCAAGGAGCTCAGAGACAGAATTGTGGCAAAGCACAGAACTGGTCAAGGTTACAAAAGAATTTCTGCATTACTCAAGGTTCCTAAGAGCACAGTGGTCTCCATAATCCTTAAATGGAAGAAGTTTGGAACCACCAGAAATCTTCCAAGACCTGGCCGTGCAGCCAAACTGAGCAATCGTGGGAGAAGAGCCTTGGTGAGAGAGGTAAAAAATAACCCCAAGATCACTGTGGCTGAGCTCCAGATATGCAGATGGGAGAAAGTTCCACAAAGTCAACTATCACTGTAGCCCTCCACCAGTTGGGCCTTTATGGCAGACTGGCCCGACGGAAGCCTCTCCTCAGTGCAAGACATATGAAAGCCCACATAGAGTTTGCTTAAAAACACATGAAGGACTCCCAGACTATGAGAAATAAGATTCTCTGGTCTGATGAGACGAAGATAGAACTTTTTGGTGATAATTCTAAGCGGTATGTGTGGAGAAAATCAGGCAATGCTCATCACCTGCCCAATACAATCCCAACAGTGAAACATGGTCGTGGCAGCATCATGCTATGGGAGTGTTTTTCAGCTGCAGGGACAGGATGACTTGTTGCAATTGAAGGAAATATGAATGCAGCCAAGTACAGAGATATCCTGGATGAAAACCTCTTCCAGAGTGCTCTGGACCTCAGACTTGGCTGAAGGTTCACCTTTCAACAAGACAATGACCCTAAGCACACAGCTAAAATAACAAAGGAGTGGCTTCAGAACAACTCTGTGACCATTCTTGACTGGCTCAGCCAGAGCCCTGACCTACATCCAATTGAGCATCTCTGGAGAGACCTGAAAATGGCTGTCCACCAACGTTCAGCATCCAACATGATGGAACTGGAGAGGATCTGCAAGGAAGAATGGCAGAGGATCCCCAAATCCTGATGTGAAAAACTTGTAGCATCATTCCCAAGACTCATGGCTGTACTAGCTCAAAAGGGTGCTTCTACTCAATACTGAGCAAAGGGTCTGAATACTTATGACCATGTGATATTTCAGTTTTTCTTTTTTAATAAATTTGCAAAAATTTCTACATTTCTGTTTTTTTTCAGTCAAGATGGGGTGCATAGTGTACTTTAATGAGAAAAAAAGATAAACTTTTTAGAATTTACCAAATGGCTGCAATGAAACAAAGCGTGAAAAATTTAAAGGGGTCTGAATACTTTCCGTGCCCACTATACCTGGTGTGTCTGAGAGGGAGGTGCCGGTGATATTCATTACTACTTGTGTGGCTTTAGCAAGAGCAGTACTTCGTCCTCTCTGGAGCTTGAGGCCGTGTGCGAATTTGTTTGGAGTCGTCTGAAGCTAAGCACTTCCCCCCTGTTTGTCTGCCCTTGTTGTCTATAGAGTTTAGTGAAGATCGACTAGTGCTCATCTCCTTCCTTCACCCTAGCCTTAACCATATGCCAGGGAAAGTCAGGGCGATGCACACATGCGGCGATTGGTGAAGAGCCAATATAGGGACGGTAGTTGAGACACGGTGACACTAGACCAGACTAGGAGGTCTCCACTCCCCCCTTTTCCCTAGTGTCTGGGCTCCCTTTCCCTCTTCCCTCTGTGTTGCACTAAGTCTTTCCCACATCTTGCGTGACAGAAGTATCAGCAACAGATGGTGATCTTTGGCCATGCGATCATTGTCGTGGCAAAAGTCACCATGCAGCTCCAGCCTAATAGATGTAAACCTGTACGAATGGGAGTTTTATTTAAACCTAGAACATATACTATATGGGTCACATCATTGGCTAAAAATTATACTTCTTAAAGCAACCCTCTAGCCTGACACTTAAAAGTGACTAAACACAAAGTCACTCTCACCTAGTGCCCCCCATTTGCATCACACCGCGTTTTCAGTTGAGACCCTTTCCAGTCCTCTTGGCATGGGGAACACAGGGTTAAGTCTAAACCACACCTTCCCTGCCTTTTCTGTGGGGTGGAGACTAGGCTCTGGCTTACCTCTGCTCCCCATGCCACTGTTGCAGGGATCTTGGGTGTAGGAGGCCAGTATCAGCAGAGGAAAAGGGGGCACTGGGTAGGGTGACAAAACATGACAAATATATAGGCACTTTTCAGTGGCAGTGTGAAGTGTTGACTTAAGATGTGTTCATTTTTTTGTTTGGGGCACAAAACATATACTGGGAACCCTATTTCTTGTGTGAATAATTATTCCTTTTGTGCTTTTCAGTGGAAAGATCTGGATGACGAGTTACATGAGTTTCCACAAAGCTTTGAATCAGAACTATGCATCCAAGGTAACAACAATCATATTAAAGTGATGCTCTAACAATTTCTTCAATATGGGCACTTTGTCAAGTGATCTTCAGTATGACTACTAGTCTGGTTCATACTTTCGGGTGTAGACAGGATGTCAGGCTGTGACTTCTTATGAACACTAGGATGACGTCCTCACCTACCAAATTCGCCCGGCAGCCCTCAGACTCTTATTCATCCCATGATGGATGAATTGATGTAGGAAGATTGATCTTGTGCAGCCTAGATAGGTTCATCAGGGTCTTCTGCGACGTTATCTTGATAGTATCAAGCCATCGGGTTGCTGGTCTTCCTCTTCATCTTGTTGCTTCTATTCTTCTGACCATGATGTCCTTCTACAGTGATTGCTCTCTTCTTATGATGTGTCTAAAGTAGGCAAGTTGTAGCTTGGTGATCCTTGCTTCAAGTGATATGTCTGGCTTGATTTTTTCCAAAATTGATCTATTTTTTTCCTCTTGCCATCTATGGTATTGATAACATCCTTCTCCAACAAACTTCCCTGTCTCATACTCTGCCATTGATTCCTACGAGAGTAGGCTTCAGCCTGGCTCCTCTTTACAGTTTTTTTCTTCTTCACAGGGGAAATCTTGCCACGTGATTCATTGCAGCTCCACTCAAATAGGGCCAGGAGCAGATCCTAGCTGGGTGGCTGGAAGTGCGGCCGTGCAGGGAAAAACTGTGAATGGGACTCAGCACCAAAGCGGGATCATTCTTGGGATCAGTGGTGTTTCTAGAGGTTGGACCACCAGTGGTCTTTAAGGGTTGGCCTATCCTGGCAATATGTCATAACTTAAGTAGATAGATATCCAAAGCAGAGAAGTCAGGGAAAATTTCTTCTGACCTATATGCAGGACCCTAGAGGTTCAACTCAAAGCTCCCAGTCTCCAAAGTCTGTTATAGGGCCACTCCACCCATGTAACATTTAGGGGCTACATGACTTGGCCGTGACATAGGTCGGGTGGTCAAAAATCCCTCTATACCGCTGCTACATTACAGCATAATGCAAGTGAATTATTATTATTGCAATCCACAAGGGACTGCGACCAGCAGGTTGGATTTTCTGTGACTTGCTTGTTGGGGCCGCAGTGCCTTGTGGGTCGTAATGCCATTGCATTCACCTGCATTATACTGCGATGTAGTAATGACATTGAGTGATATTTGCCCTTGAAAACCAAAATAAAAATTCAGCCCCAGCCTTATACCACTTATGTTTCCTCATGCAGTTGTGAAGCCCCTCAGGCACCAGAGCCTCTTCTTTACCTCCTATATCGATGGCCCTTGGAGGGTCCACAGCTAACATACTCTATCTGATAATTTCTCCTGAAAAGGGAGGTAATCTCATGGTGGCAGTACAGTCCTGATCATCGTTATTGGCACCTATGAAGTTTAAGTACATAATGTGGAATATCTCCTAAACAAATTAATCAAGTGAAACATTTTCTTTGTATAGAGCACTGGTGTTAAATACAAAAGAGCAAATGATAAACAATAATTTAAAATCAAAAACAATGGGAGGAAAAAATAGAAAAATCTAAAGCTTGCTGTGACACTGGTATTGGCACCCTTTACATTAATTTAGTATGGAAACACATTTTGACTCGCCAGTGGTAAATCACAAAAGATTCTTCTTTGATTAATTGTCGGTACCCATGTGACATGAATTAACCAATGAATGATGACTTCAGTGTTTTAAAAAGCCACATGTTAAGCTTTGATCCTAGGTCACAATGGTGAAGACAAAGGAGCTGTCTGAGGACATCAGAGCTGTTATTATTAACAAACAGAAGACTTCCAAAGGGTATAAGGCCATCTCCAAAGACCTTGGTATCCCAGTTTCAACAGTGCACAATGTTATTAAAAAGTTTGCCAAGCATGGAACCATCAAGAACCTCTCTGAACGTGGGGGAAGGAGGAAAATTGACAAGAGATGTCTTCGAAAGGTTGATGCGAATGGTGAAAAAAACAGTACATCAAACATCCAAAGACCTGAAGGCCAACCTAGAACAGTCTGGGGTTATGGTTTCAACAAGTACCATACGCCGCACACTAAACCAAGCAAAGCTTTATGGGCGAAGGCCAAGGAAGAAACCATTGCTGAAGAAAAGACATAAAAAGGAATGACTAATCTTTGCCAAAGAGTACCTTGACAAACCACAATCCTTCTGGGAAAATGTTCTGCGGACAGATGAAACAAAAATAGAGCTTTTTGGCAATGCAAAGCAACAGTTTGTTCACAGATGGCTCAATGAAGCTTATAAGGAAAAGAACACCTTACCAACAGTTAAGCATGGTAGAGGATCCATAATGCTGTGGGGTTGCTTTGCTGCGTCTGGTACTGGAGGCCTTGACCATATCACAGGAATCATGAAATCAGAGAATTATCAAGAGATTTTAGAGCGAAATGTCCTACCTAGTGTAAGAAAACTTGGTTTGAGTCAAAGATCATGGGTCCTCCAGCAAGACAATGATCCAAAGCCCACATCCAAAAGTACACAGGAATGGTTGAAAAAGAAAAAAATGGACTGTTTTAAAATGGCCAGCAATGAGTCCTGACCTCAATCCCATTGAAAATAATTGGGGTGAGCTGAAATCTACCATTGGGAAAAATAACCCTGAAAACATTCAAGAGCTTGAACAAACTGCAAAAGAAGAGTGGGAGAAAATTCCAGCTGAGAAGTGGAAGAAACTTATAGATGACTACAAGAAACATTTGGAGGCTGTCAGCAATGCCAAAGGGTGTGCAACCAAGTATTAGTTAGGGTTGTCTTTATTGCTGCACATGCTGTTTATTCTGTTTCTTTGAAATTGCAACATGGAAGTTGAAAAGCAATGTTTTATTGTTGTATTAATTTGGACCACTAATTAAAAAATCCTGAGGATATAACTTTGGTAAATTTCCATTTATTTCTGAAGATATTGTAATGGTAACCAACATTGTATATGAGGCTAATGCAAGATGCAATATACAAGGGATAAAATGTAGCTCTCCAAATTTCTTCTGCTTTATGGACCTTGCTATATCCGGATGTATTCTTGTAGTGAACTCTGTGCTGTTTGGGGTGCTGCGGACCCCTAAATAGTGGACACTTCCCCTTACCGTACATACATTGACTGTAAAGGACGAAAAGGTTAAAAGATGGTCTGTACTTTCCAGCACAAGCAGCACAATGTAATATATGAATACTCATTTTGGCAAGGATAACAGCTTACAGACTGCAATGTTTAGTCTGCGGGAAGTCCTTGTTCCCTTGTTACAAAATGTACTATAGAGCCATAAACAGCATTGCTTAATGGTGAGTCTCCGGATAACAGTATATACAATATTCCGTATCCTCCATACTCCATTCTCTGAGCTTGTGTCTCCAGGGGATTTTATATAGAATATTACTGAACTGCATAAAAAGTTGTCAGCGCTTCCTTCATGTATCGTAGAGGAATTCTTCCCACCGCCAGAAGGAGAGATCCAGAGATACCCTGCATAGGAGGGGAATAGTAAGTTCCTGTGCACTAAATACAAAGGGCAATCCACAAACCGAAAACAGTTCTCATATTACAATTTATTATAGTAAAATCTATAACTTACTACAGGGCTAATAATGAAGACTCTGCTAACTTAAAGGTGATCTGACACCAGATTTCACAATAAATACTGCCTACATTATTACATAGCTATATTAGACCTGATGAAGCTGATGTATTTACTTTGAAAAAACATCCTTTTTTCCTTTTATTAGGGTTAAACTTAATTCTCACCCACCTATCCGGATTGACAGCTGCTCAGTGCCCCTCCTTCCTGCTTAGATCTCACACTGCTCAGTACAAACTGCAGATGTCAATCAGGCTGCATGGACGGAGATTGAATACACTTGGACTCATGAATTCTCTCACTCTCTACCTAGACTCATAAAATGTTCAGTACAGTATCAGGATTATAGAGCCCTTCTGATATCACTTTTCATAGTGAATACAACAGATTCGGCAGGTCTAAGAGATCTATGTAATGTAGAGATAATATATTAGACTGTATCCATCTCTCTAATATTTATGAACAAGATGTGTGGCCATAAGTACAACTCAATAGGGTATCTGTTCTGTGCTACACCATCTAAGGCCTCATACACACATGCTTTGGCTTGTACATTTGTATACAGCTTATTCCCCTCTCCCCATTGATATAGGCATGTATGTTAGTGGCAAAATATCCATCTTGTATGACCGACAGCAATTGAATGTGTATGGCCATCTCTATAGTGAGGCCAATATGCAGTTGTCATCAGGGAGGCTCAATGCGGCTTCTCATTTCACTGAAACACCTGCCATATTATTAGTAAAACAGAATATAAATTTTGACAGTTCTTTATGGATATTTATTTGAGGAGGTTCCTTGATTTTTATGTCTTTCAATTAGGATTTTTATTATTTTAGGGCGCAGCATTTCATTCAAGCATTCTATTGAGAATTCATCCAGAACACCTTCCCCGAGCCACCTCAAACAGAGGGGAGGTGAGCACAAATGTCTATAACACAATGCTACATAGTGAGCTTGTAAGAAAGGGGGACTCAAGCTTTGGGGTGTTGTGTAGCTCCCCGGGGAAGAATGGCATGAAAAAACACATGCACTCTAAAACTTAACTTAAAGAGGTTGTCCACTACTTTAACTGTATCCTTGGGATAGGCCATCATTGTCTGATTGGTGGGGATGTGACACCCGGCACCTCCGCCGATCACCCGTTCTCGGTGCCGGAAGTGGCCGGAAGTGCTCCGTTAAGGAGCGACTCTGTCTACTAACAGTGGTGGCAGCTGGGTACTGCACATCTGCCCCCCTATTGATTTGAATAGATGGCAGATGTGCAATACCTGGCCGCAGCCACTATCTGTAGACAGAGCAGCTCCATAAGTGAGCACTTCCGGCCACCGCCGCCACCAAGAAAGGCTGATTGGCGGAGGTGCCGGGTGTTGCACCCTCACCAATCAGACATTGATGACATATCCAAAGGATAGGTCATCAATGTTAAAGTAGTGGACAACCTCTTTACTTTTTGGTGATTGCATACAAGCTTGGTGATTTCTGGGTAAACTCAATGTAAACCAACTGTTACTCACCGAACTGCCAACAAACGATTTGTTTGAGGTCGGTGATAGAAGTTGTGGGGCGGCGCTGCTGTCTCCCACCCTTCTTCTATCACCGCCCGCTGATTACATCTCATTTCAAGAAAGAGGCCGCAGTGTCAGAAGTAGGGACTGTGGCGGCAGCCATGAAAGATGTGGGCGGTGGGGACTGAAGATGCAGTAATTTCTCCATCACCCCCTGAAGAGGACATCAGGGGAAGGTAATGACAAAGCTGTGGTAAGTGACCGCAGCGCTGCCTCCCTGATGATGACCTGTTTCAGGAGGGGTGATAGAAGCTACAGAGAAGTGAGTGCAGCCCCAGCCTCCTGTGATGTCCCAATTGAGACTCCCCTTAAAAGAAACGCTACAGAAAGTAAAGAAAAACAATGACAAATACAGGGAGAAGTGTAGGGAATTTTATAATAATGCCAATTACAAAAGTGGTTAGGGCTTAAAGATAGATATTTATAAAGGGCATTGTAGGTATCAGAAATCCCCTTTAAGAACTGTAGAGTTGAAAAGAGAACTATAATAGAATAGAAAAACTCTTGTGGGATAAATATGTGTAAATAATAACCCAATAGGTCATTTCCATTTTTATCATGACACTCCCATTTTTATCAAATGCTTTATTTACAGAAAGAAGGAAACCGCTCTACAGAAAGAGAGTCACCAGAAGCGTTCCGTCAGAACGCTCCATTCTTTCCACTTTGACTGTGAAGGGCATCGGAAGAGGTAAATTATAAGAAAACAGCTCAATATGTTAGATGGGTACAAAGCACCTTGTTATCAAGTTGACGGAGGACATGGAACTGCCCATTATTGTACGGACAGGACATTGATTCCAAATCCTATTGTAATATCTTTCTAATGCTGTAACCTACAATCTGAGGCGAACATATCATTGTTGCAACCTGTGCTGCCGCACAGGGGCCCATTTCTACCTTCAAAGCAGGTGCAATTTTGCATTTTTAGGAGCTCTTGGACTGCAAAGAGCCCATATATTGTTCTTGCACAGGGGCCCTTTTCTGTCTGAATCCACCAGTGCCTACAATACAATGTATTTACTACAGAACTGTGAGTCGGGAGGGTCACAAAGTAAAAGATGAGCTTTCCGTTGCTGTGATACTTTGCACATGTAGGGACAATATGACGACAGGGGATTTTCTTCAGGTAGATAAATCTAAATTAAGATGAAAACAAACTCTCATGCATCATTTACAGACCCATTTATTCACTCCAGCGAGATGGATTGAGGCGTCCAGTATGTCCCTCATGTGTTTTTTAAAATAATAGATATATATATTGGTATCTCACCATACTAAATCTTATATTCAGGGGAGTCACAAAAAATGGTTTCTGAGCGATTTGTACTCAACGTGCACTCTTTCTACTGCTTCCTTCTGAGGTTTCTTTAAGGTTATATTCACATGTGGCAGATTAGCAAAAATTTCTGTGATTCAAAGATCCTACCATATATGTGGATTCCTACAAACCTGTTAGGATGGATGGGAAAGTTACAGAAATTTAAGAGCAAAATTGGCTATGTGAGAATACATTAGATTCCTTCAACTTCTTACCATTCTGGTTGTTAAGAGACTAACCACAGTCACTTGATGCATTTTTACATGGCTGGCAGTGCACCTTCCCACCTACTTGGTTTCATCTATCTCCACCCTCCTTTTCTTTGATTGACAGCTCTGGATTTACAGCAGCCAGAGAAGGGCAGAGAGAGATGGAAAACAACTGGCCACAACAAGGATGCACTGAGCGCCTGTGCTTGGTTTGAATAGTTATTTTGTGCTCACAGACTCCATAACTATCAAAGTGGTAAAAAGTTGAGGGACTCTTAACTCCGCTACATAAAACAGTAAGTCATCAGCATCATAAATGTAAGGATAACGGGTAGATTTAGAACGTCTTGTATAGGGGCGGACCTACCGCCGATGCAGCCTGTGCAACTGCACCGGGGCCTGGCAGTGCAGGGGGGCCCTTGCCGGGCGGCTGATACTGAGGGCAATCTGGCCTGCTTATCGGAGCCCCAGGCTCCGGAAGGGCCCATGGCCAGATTCCCCTCATCATATGCGGCAGGCATGGAGCGATCCCTGCAGCTCCCCTGCTGACAGGAGGAAAATGGCAGCGGAGCTGCAGGGATCCATCCTCACCTCTCCTTCCTGGCTGCCCGATACTTCCTCCCTGACACAGGCCCACGCTGCTTGATAACGTCATCATGCAGCAAGGGCCTGTGTGTCAGAGAGAAAGTTACCAGAGACTAGTAGGATGCTGCAGGGGAGCGAGCTGAGGTAAGTTGTGTTTTTATTTATTATTTTTTTAACTGAACCTGGGGAATCTGGGTAGAGGAACAGGAGAATGAATTTAGGCTGGGGAGAGCAATAAGGGGAGGCTGGGGAGAGTAATGAGAGTAGGCTGGGGAGGGCAATGAGAGTAGGCTGGGGAGAGCAATGAGAGGAGGCTAGGGAGAGCAATGATGGGCTGGGGAGAGCAATGAGGGGAGGCTGGGGAGAGCAATGAGGGGAGGCTGAGGAGAGCAATGTGGGGAGGCTGGGGAGAGCAATGAGAGGAGGCTGAGGAGAGCAATGAGGGGAGGCTGAGGAGAGCAATGAGGGGAGGCTGGGGAGAGCAATGAGGGGAGGCTGGGGAGAGCAATGAGGGGAGGCTGAGGAGAGCAATGAGGGGAGGCTGAGGAGAGCAATAAGGGGAGGCTGGGGAGAGCAATGAGAGGAGGCTGAGGAGAGCAATGAGGGGAGGCTGGGGAGAGCAATCAGGGGAGGCTGGGGAGAGCAATGAAGGGAGGCTGGGGAGAGCAATGAAGGGAGGCTGGGGAGAGCAATGTGGGGAGGCTGGGGAGAGCAATGTGGGGAGGCTGGGGAGAGCAATGTGGGGAGGCTGGGGAGAGCAATGTGGGGAGGCTGGTGAGAGCAATGCTGGGGCTGGGGAGAGCAATGAGAGGAGGCTGGCGAGAGCAATGCTGGGGAGAGCAATGAGGGGAGGCTGGGGAGAGCAATGTGGGGAGGCTGAGGAGAGCAATGAAGGGAGGCTGGGGAGAACAATGAAGGGAGGCTGGGGAGAGCAATGAGGGGAGGCTGGAGAGAGCAATGAGGGGAGGCTGGGGAGAGCAATGACGGGAGGCTGGGGAGAGCAATGACGGGAGGCTGGGGAGAGCAATGAGGGGAGGCTGGGGAGAGCAATGCTGGGACTGGGGAGAGCAATGCTGGGACTGGGGAGAGCAATGCTGGGGCTGGGGAGAGCAATGATGTGGAGGTTGTGGAGAGCAATGCTGGGGCTGGGGAGAGCAATGATGGGGCAGGGGAGAGCAATGCTGGGGCTGGGGAGAGCAATGATAAGGATGTGGATGGGGAGAGCAATGATATATATACAACATGTCACCTTGCTATTTTCTAGGCTGGAGATCATCATGACAAGACGAGTCGTGGCTGGGAGATGTCGACATGAAGGTCTGACCAGATGGAGAAGCAGCAGAAACCGACTCTGATCAGATGAGACGTCAGCGGTAAGTGCCTGGATGTAAATATTATTCTGTATCTGCACTGTGTGACTTGGAGTGATAATGTTATCTGTAAAATCCCTTGGACATTTCACACAAATGTGAGATTGCAGCCTGTGTGCTGCCAGATTTTTTGATCGGATCGCCCACGGACTCGTAGAGTTTTATAGATCCATTCACACATCCATGAAAATCACAGATCTGAAAATGAGGGTCAGAGAATGTCCTGTTCTGATCTGATTTTGAGGATTAGAATAGGACATGCTCAATGCATCTGTAAAAGCGGTTAGCACACCGACACTGCACATATATGCAGGAATGTAGCCGTATTATGTATAGCACAGTTCCTTTGTATATAGTGTACTCATTATGTATAGCGCCATCCTTAGTTACATAGTTTCCTCTTTTATTATGTATAACACCCTACCTTTATTACCTACCATCCTCTCTAGTTATATATAGCTCTTATTATATAGCTTCCTCTGCTGTTATGTACAGTGCTGTCCCTTACATAGCGTATTCTTGTTATTTTTGTCAGTACTTGCGCCCTCTTTTATTACATAGTCATCTCTTGTTAGCAGCCGGTAACCTGAAGACCAGTCCATCAGCTCCTCCATCAGAAAAGAAGCTTTCCCTTGCTCCATCAGCCGTCATTGCATTATATATCTAACAAGAGAGGACGGTATGCAATAAAGAACAGGGCGCTATAGATAATCCAGTATGTAAGGGACGGTGCTGTACACAACAAGGGAGGGCACTGTGTAATAAGGGACGGCAATATACATAATAAAAGAGGCTATGCAAGAGGTATATATGTGTGTGTGGCTATATATACATCTGTAGCTTTGTCGCGATAAAAGGTGGGGCGCCCAGACACATTTATTGCACAGGGGCCACAAGCAGTCAGTGTCCGCCCCTGGTCTTGTACCTTGGGATCCAGAAAATCCAGTGGTATATGGCCGCTTGGATTCTTATGGTGATGTTGGGGGCTGTGCAGATGCAGTGGCGTAGCTAAAAGATTGTGGACCCCAATGCAAAATTTCCATAAGGGTTCCCAACTATCTGGGTCTTATCATATGGGCCAACAGGAACTTTTAGGCACTCCTAGGCTCCAGGACTGCAACACCTGTTCACACTATGGTTACACCACTGGGTAGATGAATTTCCCACAGACAGAATAGCTGACCGTTGACAACTTCTGTGCTGCCATTGGCACTTTAGGGATGAAAATAATTCTACCGTTTTTACTTATGAAACAGAGTTAGATTGAATTTATGATCTTGTTTCCCTCTTGATCTAGGTGTGACTTCTACACTCACTCCATCAGAAAAGTTGGTAAGCACATGACTCTTTATTTTCATTTAAGACTTTCTTGTAGACTGTGAGCCCTCGGGGGCAGGGTTCTCGCTCCTCCTGTACCAGTCGCTGACTCGTTTTGTTAAGATTATGTAAATGTTTTTGCTATGTATACCCCTATCACATGTAAAGCGCCATGGAATAAATGGCGATATAATAATAAAAAATAATAATAATTTAAGTGCTTTAACCTAATGTGAATAATAGTATGTCATTTTCTAGAGAGAATAGAGATTTAACTATTCTAGAATGAGATTATGTCTTACATTTTCCAAAAGAACTATCTCACAGCATGCAGACACATCTTATAGCATGCAGTCGCAAAGACACACATTGGAACAGCAGCTGCACCTTTCTATCCCTTATTACCAGCAGTATAAAACAAACATTTTGGGCACATGCTGAGGGCTTTATGATCATTTACACAAAGCCTTCATGCACAGAGACGTCAGACTGGATTTAAAGAACATTTATATATATTTCTCACTGACATTGCAACACCAGGAAGGAAAAGTTGTGGAATTATAGAAATCACAGGATGGATGGACATGTTAATGATCTGCAATTGATGAAAGATTGGAAACAACATTTTCAAAACATCTTGATTTATTTAATATTTGAGCGCCATGTGCAGAAATCTTCACACTTAACCTCATCGATAGGAGTATATTAATGGTCATCTGAGGGATGTTCTGCCATGGCCGAAAGCACTTGTATAAATCATCAAGATCCACTGCTGGCAGCTCCCTTTGCAATTGTCTACCAATGATGTCACAGATGTGATGATGGAAGACAAGTCTGGAGATGCTGCAGTCCATGGTAGCTTGTTTATACCACTCAGGCTACTTCCAGTAGCACAAATAACATGTGGCCTGGTGTTGTCAGTTAAAAAATGCCTCCAGGAACACCTTGGAGAAAGGCCATACGACTGGTTACACAACCAAATTAATGTAACACCGAGCTGTTAGTGTAACCAGAATGAAGACTTAGATGGGTCAGGCTACTGTATGTTATGCACACGCCCGGGCTGACTGACGTGTGCGTGATTTAGTGATTCCACTGTGCCATGAACCGGAGAGTGCCTGGAGGGGCGTAACTAAGTATCTACCCGATCCGACCAAGGTAGCACGACGGCTAACGACGCCGTGCACCAGGGAGGAACTGAGCAGAGGGACCAGGTGCTACTCCAGGCCAGACCCCGGATACGGCTGTTGACCCACACCGGGGAATACAGGAACAGGCAGGTTAGGCTGGCACATAAACAGGTGAGTATTGGCAGGCACGGATGGCATGCAGACAGGTGGGCACTGACAGACACAGCTGGCATGCAGACAGGTGGGCACTGGCAGGCACGGCTGGAGTGCAGACAGGAGGATACTGGCAGGCACGGCTGGTATGCAGACAGGAGGGTACTGACAAGTACGGCTGGCGTGCAGACGGGGAGGTACTAGCAGGTTGGAGCACAGGCTGGATAGGGTCCAGTACAGACTGGGATTCAGGAACAGAACCGCAGATGCGGTAGACAAGCAGAGCAGAGAGGAACCGCTGGAGCGGTGGGCAAGGCGGAGCAGAGAGGTACCGCCGGAGCGGTGAGCAAGGCAGAGCAGGCAGGAACCGCCGGAGCCAGAACCAGATACACACAAGGTACTTGCAATGAAGCAGCAAGTGGACTCTAAACTCACAACAGAAGTACAGAGACATCCAGTAGGAGTTAGGTGCAGGTTCAGAGACTGCAGGAAAAGGGAAGGTACGGACAGAGACAAACAGGCTAGGATAGTGTTCAGACAGGAACTGACACTGAAACAAGATACAGCAGCGAGTCTGGGTATACAGCCCCCAGAGAGGCGGACAAACAGGCTAGGAGAGTGTTCAGACAGGAACTGACACTGCAACAAGATACAGGAGCGTGTCTGGGTATACGGCCCACAGAGAGGCGGACAAACAGGCTAAGATATAGTTCAGACAGGCCTGGGAATACAGCCCCCAGGTTGGCGGACAGGCAAGAACAGAACGGGACCTGGCACATCAGAGGCAAGGAGCCCTCTGAAGGTAAGAGTTGCTCAGGCACCAGCTTCAGGGTGGAGCTGGTTTAAATATCCAGTGACAGACAGCAATAGGCTGGAGACGCATTAGGGGTGTGCCCACAGCAGCTACAAGAAACAGGAAGTAACCGGGCCGCCGCCCTAAGCAGTCAGGACAAAGACAAGCAGACAGCAAGAACAGAAGCCAGGCTGGCAGACTGGACTGAAGATTAAGTTTGCGATCTTGCATAGTGGGAGATGGTGCACTATGCAAGTACGCCGCCAGGTATGTTACACTGTACATTATGCCATCCCACACCACAATCCTGGAAGTACGGCCAGTGTGATGTTCCCTTGTGAAGGCCTCTTCATGGCGCTGCTCACGTGGTCTTATCAGATTTGAGGAATGGCGCATAGTGATCCATTGGGTACTGCAAGCGAAATTAGATGTCACAGGCCAAGCCAAAGGCATCACACAGTGTCTATATAAAACATCAGAAGGCGATTGAATGACATTGGGCTATGAGCCAGATGGTCAGTTACAGGTGCTTCACCGACCTCAAGCCAACGCTCTTAAAGGGAATCCGTCATCCCTGAAATGTAGACTGAACAAATTAAACAGTTATGTAGGGGACTTAGCCCCTATAAAAAAAAAAAACATTTTAGCAGTATACATTTCACTGTTGTAATTAGCTTGAAAACTCTTTATAATTCATATGCAAATGAGGGTGCTTTGGTGCATTGTTCTGCCTCCCTCAATTTGCATACTAAGCAGATCCTTGACTCCTTTCATCATTGCCTCCTGTCATGGCACCACCACTTCTACATCCAGTTATGGGCTCCTCCAGTCTTCAGTGCAGACCTATTATATGAAGCATATTACTGTGCAAAAGTTTTAGGCAGGTATGGAAGAAATGCTACAAAGTAAGAATGCTTGAAAAAAATAGGAGTGTTAATTTATTTTATTATCAACTAACAAAATGCAAGGTAAATAGCAAAAGAGAATCTAAATCATATCTATATTTGGTGTGATCGCACTTTTCCATCAAAACCGCATCAATTCTAGATACACTTGCACACAGTTTTTGAAGGACCTCAGCAAGAAGGTTGTTCCAAACATCTTGGAGAACTAACCACAGATCTTCTATGGATATAGACTTGGGCAAATCCTTCTGCCTCTTCATGTAATCACATAAAGACTGGATGATGTTGCGACCAGCGATCTGTGGGGGCCATATCAGCACTTCCAGGACTCCTTGCTTTTTTACGCTGAAGATTGTTCTTAATAACATTGCCTGTATATTTGGGGTCGTTGTTCTGGTGTAGAATAAATTTGCAGCCAAACACCTCCCTGATAGTATTGCATGATGGATGAGTATCTGCGTGTATTTCTCAACAATAAGGACACCAAGAAATGGGCAACATTGAGGACCATATAGCTGCAGTGGTTGGCCAAGGAAGCTTAGTGCAGAAGATAAGACACTACATGCCTATTTGCCTTCCAAATTGGAAGATGTCCAGCAGTGCCATCATCTGAGAACTGGCGGTAACCAGTTGAACTCAGCTACACCCATCTACTGTTTGGAGAAATCTGACGAGAAGCCATACCTTTGAGATGGAGACAAGGCCAAATGACTCAACTATGAATGAAAATATAGGAAATGGGGTGCAGAAAAATGACAGCAGATGCTCTGGACTGATGAGTCAAAATGTGAAATATTGGCACAATAATAAGTGTCTACAAGCAACAGTAAAGAATGGTCGAGGGTCTTTGCGAGTTTGTGGCTGTGTCTCAGCAAATGAAGTTGGGGATTTGGTTAAGATTGATGGTGTTTTCAGTGCTGAGAAATACAGGCGGATGATAATCCATCATGCAAAATCTTCAGGAAGAAATCTGAATGGCCTTTAAATTTATCCAGCAGCAGGGCAACAATCCCAAACATTCAGCCAATATCGTTAATAACTATCTTCTGTGTAAAGAAGAACAAGAAGTCCTGGAAATGATGATATCCTCCCCACAGAGTCCTGATCTCACCATCCTCAAATCTGTCTGTGATTACATGAAGACACAGAAGGATTAGCAAAAGTGACATCCACAGAAATTCGGTAGTTAGTTCACCAAGATGCTTGGAAGAATCTCCTGCAGAATTCCATTAAAATTGTGTGCAAGTGTACTTATAATAATTGATACTGTTTTGAAAGTAAAGGGCGTTCACACCAAATATTGATTTCATTTAGATTTCTCTTTTGTTCATTCACTTAGTTTACTTTTATCAATGACCACTTATAATTTTAATGCATTCTTACATTGCATCTTTATTTCACACCTGCCTAAAACCCTTGAATAGTACTGTATAGATATTGTATACATTAGGTAAAATTACACACATGTTGTGTTGTCGATTGTACATGTGTAAAAGGGAATGTGTATGAGTGTATGATCAACTGTGAAAGCTATTCTGAGGCTGCACCCATCAAAAGTTTGGACTCATCTGTTCAAGCAATGGTTTTCCTTGTTATTATAATATGCACATTGTAGATTCAGATTGGGGGCATCAAAACCACAAAGGAACACCTACAGTGGGGAAAATAAGTATTTGATACACTGCCGATTTTACAAGTTTTCCCATCTACATGGAGAGAATGGAGAGGTCTGTAATTTTTATTGTAGGTACACTTCACCTGTGAGACAGAATCTAAAAAAAACTCAGAAAATCACATTGTATGCTTTGTACATAATTAATTTACACTTCATTGCATGAAATAAGTAATTGATACAATAGAAAAACAGAACTTAATATTTGGTACAGAAACCTCTGTTTGCAATTACAGAGGTCAGACATTTCCTGTAGTTCTTGACCAAGTTTGCACACACTGCAGCAGGGATTGTGGCCCACTCCTCCATACAGATCTTCTCCAGATCTTTCAGGTTTTGGGGCTGTCGCTGGGCAACATTGAGTTTCAGCTGCCTTCAAAGATTTTCTATTGCGTTCAGGTCTGCAGACTGGCTAGGCCACTCCAGGACCTTGAAATGCTTCTTATGGAGTCACTCCTAAATTGCCCTGGCTGTGTGTTTTGGATCATTGTCATGCTGGAAGACCCAGCCATGGCCCATCTTCAATGCTCTTACTGAGGGAAGGAGATTGTTGGTCAAAATCTCGCAATACATGACCCCATCCTTCCTTCAATACGGTGCAGTCGTCCTGTCCCCTTTGCAGAAAACCACACCCAAAGTGTGATGTTTCCCCCACCATGCTTCATAGTTGGGACTGTGTTTTTGGGGTTGTACTCACCCGTCTTCTTCCTCCAAACACGGCAAGTGGAGTTTATACCCAAAAGTTCTATTTTGGTCTCATCTGACCACATGACCTTCTCCCATGCCTCCTCTGGATCATCCAGATGGTCATTGGCAAACTTCAAACGACCCTGGACATGTGCTGGCATGAGCAGGGGGACCTTGCGTGCCCTGCAGGATTTTAATCCATGACAGCGTAGTGTGTTACTAACGGTAATGTTTGAGACTGTGGTCCCAGCTCTCTTCAGGTCATTAACCAGGTCCTCCCGTATAGTTCTGTGCTGATTCTTGACCTTTCTCAGAATCATCCTTACCCCACAAGGCAAAATCTTGCATGGAGCCCCAGACCGAGGAATATTAACAGTCATCTTGTGTTTCTTCCATTTTCTAGTAATTGTGCCAACAGTTGTTTTCTTGTCACCAAGCTGCTTACTTATTGTCCTGTACCCCATCCCAGCCTTGTGCAGGTCTACAATTCTGTCCCTGGCGTCCTTAGACAGCTCTTACGCCTTGGCCATGGTGGAGAGGTTGGAGCGTGATTGGTTGAGTGTGTGAGCAGGTGTCTTTTATACAGATAACGAGTGCAGAGTAGGAGAGCTTTCAAAGAAAAACTAACATGTATGTGAGAGCCAGAATTCTTGCTGATTGGTAGGCGATCAAATACTTATTTCATACAATAAAATGCAATTTAATTATGTAAAAATCATAGCATGTGATTTTCTGTTTTTACTTTTTAAATTCTGTCTCTCACAGTTGAAGGGTAGCTGCAATAAAAATTATAGACCTCTCCATTCTTTGTAGGTGGGAAAACTTGCAAAATCAGCAGTGTATCAAATACTTATTTTCCCCACTGTAAGTAAATAAGCATAAGTGAAACCTTAGATTCGGCAAATTTGCCCCCTTTTACTCTGTTGACAGCTTTACACCGTTTTGGCATTCTCACAAGAAACTTCATCAGTTCAAATCCTGGAACGGCTTCAAATGAACAGACATGCCTTGTGAAGAGTTTAGTTGTGGAACCAACAACCTTCAGAAAGTGTTTGCGACAATCAGGTGTATTTGCAGAATCTGTGTCGGTACACAGTTCCATGCAGGAGTGAGCACTATTCCACAATTTTTCTAAGCCAGCATATGGAAAGAACCACTCAACTAAATAAAGAGGAATGACAGTGCATCATTAATTTAAGACATGAAGGTCAATCTATCTGAAATATTGCTAGAACCTTGTAGGTATCCTCACGTACAGTCATGAAAGCATCAATCACTGTGATGAAACTGGTTCTCATGAGGACTGTCACAGGAAAGGAAGACCAAGAATTACTTCTGCTGCAGAGGATAAGTTCATCACAGTTACCAGCCTCAGAAATCACAAATAGACAGCACATCGGATAACAGTCCTCATACATACTGCACAGACATCAAGTAGCAAATATCTCTACATCAACTGTCCAAAAGAGACTGCGAGAAGCAGGCCATTATGGTCGAATTGGTGCAAAGAGGCCAGTACTGAAGACAGCAAATGAGAAGAGGAGACTTGTTTGAGCAACAAAAGGGCTGGATATTAGAGCAGAGGATATCTGTACTGTGGTCTAATTTTTGTAAGATTTTTGCAACTACCTTGCATTTGTGAATACTTAAAAGGTTCCCTTCAACACATTTTGGCTTGTTTCACTCGTTTTTCTTGACTTGCTTCCATATGTATAACCTCTTGGTTTTGCTGCCTTTAGTCTGAATCTATAATGTGCACATTCCAACAAGATGAAGGAAAACCACTGCATGAACAGTTGTGTCCAAACTTTTGACCAGCTCTGTATATTATACATTATTTTTAGATAGTAGTAAAGTTATACCCATGAACTACAGTCTACATTTAGTAAGTAGAGACTTAATGTCTGCAAAATGTCATTGCTGTCACATCTCTTTAGAATTCCTCCAGATGCAACTCTAGAAAACATTTAAATTGAATGTCAGCAGAAAAATGAAATTAGTCTTTTCAACGCCAAATGCAAAATGTTGCACAGAAGTCAGGAATAAGAAAAAAATATATATGTTCAGTCAAAACAGTGCGCAGAGGAAGATGGGGCTGGGAGGGAAGTAGAGGCTTGGGAAGTGCTTTATGACACCTAGAGCACTTAAAGGGGGTTGTCCAGTCTTCTAGGGAAGACTGGCGAATGGTGAAAATGTGCACGCTATCACAATTCCCCCACATTCCCTATGTGGGTGGGCAGTCCCAACTAAACTCCTACTCTTCTATTGAGAGAAGCCGGGAGAGACAAGTCAATACATGACTGCCCACCCACACGGGGAAAACAAGGAAATTGCATCAGGTGGCACATTGCACACTGTCACGATTCTCCAGTCTGCAGTCACAGAGAGACTGCAGACTTTTCTTCTGAGACTGCACAACTTCTTTACGCCTCATTGCATACGAATTAAAACGGCAATTTAATTTTTTCAGTCAGGGAGCAACAGATGACATCAATAATCGTGTAGTTGGTATCTTGGCGAGAGCAATGACCATATAAACAGTTTTGGGGGTTCTGAGAGATTCTCCTTCTGTTACTTGAATTTTGACATTTATATCAGTTTCTGAAAAAGCTGAGTGACAATATGATCAACTCCGCAGCCCACAGATCTTATACATACCGTAATTGGGTTGATTTATCAATCTTTAAGGCTATGTTCACACATTGCATTTTTTTTCAGCTTTTTTATGCAAATATTCTGCTGCGTTTTACAGTACCAGCAAAGTCTATATTTCAGAAATCTCATGTACCATGTAAACACATCTTGGTTTTTGTGTCATCAGTATTTTGTGCTTTGCATGTATTTTTGCACAATAGAGCAGGTCACTTCTTTCAGCGTTTTTCACCCATTTAAAGTAATGGGAGGTGAAAAAACACCCAGTGTGAACATAGCTATCAGGTTTTGCTGCATTTTAAGTGAAAAAAAAGCAAGTAGAGCTGTATGTGAAACTCATTTATTTTTGTGATTTTGCCATCTTGTCTTGGTCACCTGAGAAGGTAGTTTGGATTAGGACATTAGTTTAATTAAATTAGTGATACAATGTAAACATTGGCTCACCTAGGTGTGAACAATTCCTGTGGCCCATGGAGGTGTGAAATTGAACAATTTCTGAGCAACTTAATGGCAGACCATAATGTGAAAATAAATCATGTCCTACAAACTCAAGCACTGCCAGTGTCTTAGCTAAACTATTCCTGAACAATTCACCTCCCTCACCATTACATTTGTAATTCTGGTTAATATGGTGTCTCATATGTATTGCATTTGTGACTTGTGTTCTTCTGTGGTGGAAGCAAAGCTGAACTTTGGGATCCTGAAAACGCACGAAAACCAGCGTTTTTGATGCAGCTTATTTCCTGCCAAGAGATCAGGTTTTGCTGTAGAAAAAACACCTGCTGTGAACATAGCCTTACAAGTGGATTTGGCACAGATTTCTTCTATGAATAAGATTTAATATCTTCACTGCCCTCTGTGTAGATTTCCCAGTTTTTGAATGCATTGTGTGATGGGAATTGATAAAATCTCATTTACTTTGCTGCTATACGCTGCAGACTTTCCACCTTGAGCATCCAGATGCGTTTCTTCTGTCTGTACATCGATTATGTGTATTGGACTATAAACTAAAGTCATGTAAACAGAAGAGTAACTCTTTGTCTTCTAGAATTCCAGCAAGTTCAAAGAAGAAGGTCAGAAAAATCCTGACCAAACAGCAAAGGTGAAGGGCGACGCTGCAGCTAGAGATGTCTCCAAATAGAATATCATCTGAGTGGGGGCCAATATCTCCAGCCAAATGGCAGCAGAATAAACCAGGTGCAGATATAGAACAGCAGTCTCTGTTGTAGTTAAACATGGCGTAACAAAATCTTTTGTTTTTTATTCCTTTATTCAGGATTGTGATAAAAACAGGTAATACAGACAAAAAAAAATAACAAAATTCTGCTCGATACAGGGATGGGCAATTCATTTTCCTGAGGAGCCACATGAGAGGTTGTGACGGCCAGACCATTATTATTATTAAAACATGTTAACTAGATCACTCAATATTAAGCAGAAGTATGCCGACACTCTCCATATATATTGTACGAGTCCGCACCCAGCCCCCTATATACAGTATGAGCCCTCACATATCCCATACACATTTGAAAAAGAAAAACCATCAAATATTCACCTCGCTCCCCGGCACTCCGCTCAGGTCTCTGGTGCACTCTCCGCACAGCTGACGCAATGTAGTGACATCATCGCGCCTGCTGCCCGAGTCGCACACATTGATTAATGGAAGGAGCCATCAGCTCTGTCCTCCACCAATGTATAAATCAACATCCAGGCGGCAGGTATGGTGAGGACCATGGGACACTGTTTTAAGCCATTCGGCAGTCTTGGTGCACAAGCCGGACTGGAACAACCAGAGGGCCAGATGTGGACCGCGGGCCGCACTTTGCCCAAGTCTGGTCTTCTACACAGTCACAAGGCAACCTCAAGAATGGATGCAACTCACTGTACCATACTTGTGTCCAAATAGGTCTTAAATACATGGGTGGTCTTAATGGCACAGTCACTTAATTTTTTTTTTTTTTACTTTCCTGTCACTATATGGGGGCTTGTTGTGGCTTTGAATGACAGTTCATTTTGCTATATACAATGTACTGAAAAAAAAAAAAGGAAAAAAAAAAGGAAAATAAAGTTCTAACTATGGTAAAATGAGCATAGGCCCTACTGTTACTTCCTCTGTCGGAAAGGGGTTAAGGATGATCTGTCCCCTCTCTCGACATTTTTCTTTCGGAAAATACTTGCATTTCCTATAAAACAATTCCAGAGCATCTTTTCATACAATTCAATGTATTGTTCCTCAGTTATTCCTCCTGGATATGTAGGAGTTTGCGAACAACTGTTCACAGTGAAAATAGTATCCCTACAGTGTCAGATTGTAAGGTGGAGTAGAATAGTTAATTTACTTTGACACTTTCAGGAGAAACATTGAATTGCAAGAAAAGATACTTCAGAATTGTTATGGGGAATACAAATACTCAGTAAGAATTTTATATATTCTATACATATTAGGCAGGTAAACTAGCTAAAGATTATACAGCCAATCTGACATTTTTTTTTTTTTTTTTTTTTTTTTTTTTTTTTAGTAAATCGACCACTCATTATGTCTGAGAGGTTAATATACAGTTAGGTCCATATATATTTGGACAGAGACAACATTTTTCTAATTTTGGTTCTAGACATTACCACAATGAATTTTAAACAAAACAATTCAGATGCAGTTGAAGTTCAGACTTTCAGCTTTCATTTGAGGGTATCCACATTAAAATTGGATGAAGGGTTTAGGAGTTTCAGCGCCTTAACATGTGCCACCCTGTTTTTAAAGGGACCAAAAGTAATTGGACAGATTAAATAATTGTAAATAAAATGTTCATTTCTAGTACTTGGTTGAAAACCCTTTGTTGTCCTTTGTCACATCATCAATAAACACCAGTGCCACTGGCAGCCATGCATGCCCGCGCCATCACACTGCCTCCGCCGTGTTTTACAGATGATGTGGTATGCTTTGGATCATGAGCTGTACCACGCCTTCGCCATACTTTTCTCTTTCCATCATTCTGGTAGAGGTTGATCTTGGTTTCATCTGTCCAAAGAATGTTCTTCCAGAACTGTGCAGGCTTTTTTAGATGTTTTTTTTAGCAAAGTCCAGTCTAGCCTTTTTATTCTTGATGCTTATGAGTGGCTTGCACCGTGCAGTGAACCCTCTGTATTTACTCCCATGCAGTCTTCTCTTTATGGTAGATTTCGATATTGATACGCCTACCTCCTGGAGAGTGTTGTTCACTTGGTTGGCTGTTGTGAAGGGGTTTCTCTTCACCATGGAGATTATTCTGCGATCATCCACCACTGTTGTCTTCTGTGGGCGCCCAGGTTTTTATGCATTGATGAGTTCACCAGTGCTTTCTTTCTTTCTCAGGATGTTCCAAACTGTAGATTTTGCCACTCCTAATATTGTAGCAATTTCTCACATGGGTTTTTTCTGTTTTTGCAGCTTAAGGATGGCTTGTTTCACCTGCATGGAGAGCTCCTTTGACCACATGTTTACTTCACAGCAAAACCTTTCAAATGAAAGCACCACACCTCAAATCAACTCCAGGCCTTTTATCTGCTTAATTGAGAATGACATAACGAAGGGATTGCCCACACCTGTCCATGAAATAGCCTTGAAGTCAATTGTCCAATTACTTTTGGTCCCTTTAAAAACAGGGTGGCACATGTTAAGGAGCTGAAACTCCTAAACCCTTCATCCAATTTTAATGTGGATACCCTCAAATGAAAGCTGAAAGTCTGAACTTCAACTGCATCTGAATTGTTTTGTTTAAAATTCATTGTGGTAATGTCTAGAACCAAAATTAGAAAAAGGTTGTCCCTGTCCAAATATATATGGACCTAACTGTATGCAGTTTGTATGTGAAATCTGGTGACAGATCCGCTTTAACTCCTAAGCCCAAATGGACATAACCCCCTTTACAATAAACAATGAGCGGGAGGGGACGGGGGGGGGACGGGGATAGAAATAAAATAACGTAATATTGTTGTTTTTTTCGGTCACCATGACTCCCTTAAAAAAAAAAATAAATAAAAAAAAAAAAAAATTACAACAAAAAAATAAAATAAAAACGTCATATGTACCCCAAAGTAGTATCAATGAAAAAGTCAGCTCGTCAGGCAAAGAACAAGCGCTCATACAGCTCCATAGATAGAAAAATAATGTTACAATAACATAAAATCTATGCAAGTTTGGGTACTGCCATAATTATACTGACGGATGCCATAAAAACAGAACCCAAACAATGGAAGAATTTTAATTTTTCCCCCACAATTTTATCCCATTTGGAAATTTGCAGCCTTCAGAAATAAAGGGACCTATAATAATAGGTCTTGTGAGACAACCCATCTAAGGCGATCCTGCAGCCGCCTTACTAAAGGCTTATTTGGCGTCGCACACAATTACCTGCTGTCCATCTTTTTCTCACTGGTGGTTTAGTAGTCTGCGCTTTATAACCATTCTGCCCTTATTCCGCTACAAATCCGCTCTGCGTGCAGCGACGTCCAGGTGAGCCGGCGCTGAGCTCCTGTTTATACACAGCAGTTAATCTTAGGAGGCGGAGCTGCAGGGGAGGAAGATATCAGCAGCCCGACCAATAACGAGACAGGGGCGTGTCTCAGACTACCTCAGACTCCTGCAAGCTCTGTAGTAAAGCTGTAGTCACAGATCTGCTCTAAATCAAGCTCAGAAAAACCCAGCAAGGAAAAATAAATGGCAAGTAAGCCGCACCTTATGACTTGCATCTCTTTATGAAGCACTTAAAGACTTAAGCACTTAACATAGAAGTACATTTAAATAAAAGGTACAAATTATGTTCCACTACAGAATCGATTGTATGGTTGTAAAAAAAAGCACTGGGTTGAACAGTCCAAAAAAAATATATAATATATACACATACATACATATATACACAGAGGTTGTCTAGTCTACATTTACACAGTTTGAACGAGACAGTAAATGTATCCCAATTTACTTAGAATGCTAAAAAAAAAAAATAAAATAAGGGTATTTGACACTCCATTGAGACTTTGGGGGGTTAGGAATGTCAGACTGCACGGCCTACAACTGTACGAATATCTGTCGCACTAAGAAGACGCCCAAGGGCATAGGAAAGAAAGATACGGAAACCCCATTTTAGGTCATTTTATTTAATAAATAAAGTTCAGTTAAACAGTACTGTAAAAAGTGAACACCTGCTAAAATAAAAAGGCACTTAAAAACAAGAAATGTGACAAACCTGAAACAGAGGCAAAGCGAATGGTCTGAGGGGTAATATACAATGAATCTGTATGGCACAAATGTAGAACAAACCATAATGTAACAAAAGGCAGTATATAATGAGATGGTCACAGTGTCTGTAACCAAACGTTACAGATTCAGGTGAAATCCTAATGATGGATGAAGAAGAGAAGAAAAAAGTGAACAAGAAAGGTAAGGAAGCACCAGATTTAGGAAAAGTAAAATTAAAAGGGTTGTCTAGCTATTAGAGGGAAAAAAAAAAAAAAAAGTCTGTCCTTACAGAAACCGCATGTCTGTCTATAGGCTGCATCTAGTATTGCAGCTCGATCCTATCTACAGGAACAGACATGAGCTGCAGTACCAGACAACCAAAAGAAGGGGCGAGGTGCCGTTTCCCCAGAAATAAAAAGTAGCCCTTTATTTATTTTTTTTTTTCTCTTCTGGACAACCCCTTTAAGTTGAAAAACAAGGGCACGCTTTGGACAACATTTAAGGCCTTTAAACAAATAATGCACTGCGATTTTTGGCTAGGTAAAGTTAGGCAGCAATTGCCGCAGAGCTGGAATTTACCGAGGATGCTCCAGGACCATTATTACATCCGCTTGCTTTTCTGCTCACTTTCACTTGCATTCTGTCATAATATACATTACAAAGCGCTCGCTGAACCTTCCGAACATGCTGAAGTCTGAGGTATGCACCGTTCATATTGGCCTGTGTGTAAATTCCAGCCCCACCGTCCCTGTGAAGCAGACCTACAATCATGATTGGAAAAGCCTTCAGTGATTTATCCTCCGTCCCCAAAGAAATATCTGCCTACACAAAAGGTCAGAAAGGCACGACGTGACCTTCAGTGACTTATGGGTTGAGCATTCAACGTGGTTTTCGACAGTCCAATGGCACTGATTGCGTTTTCTTGCAAACCAGATTTTTGCAAAAAATTCTCTTTTTTTTTTTTACATAAACTGTACAAGTGAAAATCTGAACATCAAACACTGTTACGCGTCAGTAAATCATTGCAGTACGACCCCGATCTGATGCCAGCGGGTGGGGATTGGAAACAAAAATGGTTACTTTGCATACACAGTGTAGTAAAATGTACGCAAAAATTACTTTTCATTTTCCCTCATATTTCGGATTCACCACTGTTGTCACCGCACTCTTGTAGATGGGATTTTCACCCTAAAAAGATGAAACAAAAAAAATTAATAAAAAAAAGTGGAAAGAAATGTAGAATAATTGCAGCAGAAAAGGAAATGGTGCGTGAAATAAAGCATTCCTGCTGAATACACAACAGCACACAGTGCAGTCACAGCACGAGGAGGCGAACAACGGCGGCCGCGAGGAGGCGCACACAGCGGCCGCGAGGAGGCGCACACAGCGGCCGCGAGGAGGCGCACACAGCGGCCATGACTTAACACAACTCGTGTGTAAAGGTGAAACTGTATATCTAACTAATGGCTCAAACCAATCTCCAGACACTGGCAAATTAATAAAGGACAAGATTTCATGTTAATGGTCAATAAGCAAAATAAAAATGGGGGGGGGGGGGGACAAAAACCTGTCCCTAACATTATCGGGTCTGTTGCCTTATGTCAGTGGTTTCCAACCTGCGGGTCAGCAGCTGTTCGAAAACTATAACTCAGCATTTCCTTTTTCCTGGTACAAATGAAATGCTTTAGAGACTTGGACTTCAGAAGTTCATGAAAATGGTTAAAAGGGATTGTCCACCACCAGACAAAAACTCTAAAATGGTCCCATTGTGCTACATAACCTCCGCTCCTGCACCACTTTTAGCCACATGTCCCCCACCAGTCACCTGATATTAATATCACATAACAGCTGATCAGCTGCAGCCTTCACAAATCACATCTGCGTGAAAAGAACAGTGTTTCTCCCCCCAGTCCAGAGCCTCTCATACAGCCAAATCATTTCTCATACTTTGCACTGATGAGGGGCAACACCCTGAAACAGAGTGTCTGCAAATTAAGATTCTGGTTTGCCTTTTATTTCAAGTCATATTACAAGGCTCGTTAAAGGGTCGATATTGACTTTTAGGATCGCAGCTTTCAATAGGTGGCAGAGTATGGGCAGCAGGCTGCACAGGAGTGGAATACCCCTTTCATAGACACAGAATGGGAACATGAAAGTATTTAGGAGTTTATGTAGATTCATGTAATATGTCGACTATTTCCAGCGGTTGTGCATACTAACCAGGGGAGGAAGTAGTTACACTATTATGGAAAAAACTAACCACTGTCCCAACTGGGCAGAAGCAAAAGTTCAGGCAGTGAAGTCACATAACTCAAAGGAAATACATGAGTAATCCTGGGAAGCCTCCCATAAAGGACAGAGGTTTCTAAGGGGACATCAATGTGAAAAACAGATGGAAGCAGGATTTGCGCTTCATGAAAATGTGGTTAGATATTGGAATAGTATCTTCTAAAGTTGGGAGAGAAAGCAAACTAGAGCTGGACGCTGAGCTTGGAGAATATAGGAATGCTAGACTATGGCATGAGACTACTTAAAGAATAAAGTGAAGGAATGAAAGTAGCCATTTAAAGGCTAACCTAAGTTTTTGAAAACTTTATTCATGGTCTAGCTACCATTAAGTAGTTATGATGTGTATGTATGTGTGTCTGGTTCTAAAGACCCTCACTAATTGCAAAAAAGTTCAGCTAATCCTAATGCCTCATTCAGACGTCTGATGTACGAGTATGGACCGCAATGCAAGGACTGGCTAAAAGCGTAAGCAAAGAGGTGTACAAACCCAAAGAAAGTCTATGGTCCATACACTGGCCTGCTCGATGCCCTATCAATGTTTGGGTGGCACGCACCAACTGGAGTAACAGACCATGGTGAGGGGCTCCAGAAATAGGACCACTCCAGATTAGATCGTTTTCGCTCAGCTGCAAACTAAAATGGGGATGTCACATGGAACAATCCCTTTAAATTACTCAAGACCAGGCTGCCAAAAGTGCTGCAGATGCTAACATGTATATGGCTAACCCTAGAAGGTACTTTGTGGAAACATCCAAGACTCTTTGTGCCTGTAGGGTTACAGGATGCAGAGTTATATTTTAATTAGGTTGCCAAAGAACCCATTAAAACTCAAGCCACTTGCAAACAAGTTTTGTAAGAATACACCAGCCATCACCAGTAAACACTCACTGGGACACACAGTGTTAATAGAAGACAGAGCAGTGTGCAAGAAACATGCAAGAAAAAAGGCACAGGAAAAAAAAGAGGATACAAACTGAGATTTAGAGAGCGGCTTTACGTCCATAATTTGGATTCTTGAAATTATTTATAGGACTCTTGTAAATAGGATTCTCTTGCTGGAGAAAGGAATCCACAAAGAAAGAGGATCACATTGACAGAAGAAATCAGACAACGCAAGGACAGTAAAATCAGACGAGGCGCTGACCGTTCATCCACGGGGCGGTTTATGATATGACAATCGCTCTGTATTATTGGGTTGTTTGATTGACATTATATACGAAAAGCCTGTCTTAATGTAATTACAGGACATGCAGAAAAAAGGTCTATTCATCCAGTAATGTGTTAGTATAGTGTGCACAGAGACCAGAGGTGTAAACCAGAGCTTCTGGGCTTAACTGCAAACTGTAGAAAATGGGATATGACTAGTGTTGAGCGAGTATGTTCTGTCCGAGTATGTTCTATTAACCCTTTCACCGAGTATGCTCGGGCTGAGCTCCGAGTATTTATAGCTGCTCAGTGATATGGTTGAATCTTTCCCGTGTGCATGATTTGCAACTGTTTGACAGCTTTATTACATGTGAGGAATGTCTATTTCTTACACATTCCTCACATGCAATAAAGCTGTCAAACAGTTGCAGATCATGCACACGGGAGCGATTCAACCATATCACCGAGCAGCTATAAATACTTGGTGCTCGCCCGAGCATACTCGGCAAAAGGGTTAACAGAACATACTCGGACAGAACATACTCGCTCAACACTAGATATGACCTAAAATAATCTCTCTGTCACTCCAGCTCTAATACCTGCCTGGCACCGCCTTCTCCTGCTTGACTGATGACTCCTTGTTCCTGAAGTCACACAGCATAGATGCCATCAGTCAACCAGGAGGAGGTGGCACTGTGAGGGGAATAGAGCTGGAGTGACAGAGGCTTCAGATCTAGCATAGTCCTTCTGCCTCATTTACATATCAATTCAAATGCTGATTTCTCAGTAGCCAAGGAACAGACTGGCCATGTAGAAGTAGTGCTAGGCTGGTCTTTGAAAGAGCTGCAGTCATACAAATAGTTTGATTTCCTTTCAGGCATATAAAGTTATGTGATGGGGGTCCATGTAAACAATAGCACTAATTGTCTCCTCCCTTAAACAAGCCTTAGTTTTTCTTCAAAGGTTTTTTCATTTCATTTTCTTGAATAGGAGAACAACACTCCTCTGCATTTCAGCTTCCTTTTTAGGGGTGGGGAGATGCACTCTTGATTGACAGATGGGACCAGCAGTGTGGTTGTGCCACTGGCCCAAATTAGATGGGGAAAATCGTAGGTCACCAGTTTTTAATAGAGCCTAGGAAATGCACTTAACAACTGAATATGTTAGCTCCATAGTTACTCGTGCTCCCAGATCTTTGCACTTTTTACCTAGCACAGAGCAGTACATCCACAAGGAATCTAGCAGTATGGGTGTGTTGCTTTATTTCCAATGACAATATAGATTATGTATGATTATATAGATCACAGGTTTAACTATGTGAACCAGACAAGCATAAAAATGTATGGATGTATGGCCACTTTAATCTTATTTTAATATACCTATGGTATAGCAGTCATAGGTAAGATTGCAAATCGAGAAAAAGGGAGAACAAGAAAGTGGAATGAAGAAAAAAAAGGTTATGAGTAAAAGATAAATAGAAAAAAAAGAGTAATTCCCGACGGTGTCCCCCACCTATGTTATAAAGTGTGCTCCGGCTGTATTCGGGACTCCCTTGGGTCACACATTTATGGCTACCTCTCCTTTCTACAGGAAACCCATTACCTTTATAGAAAATACAATCTTGCGCTCAAATACAACACACAGCCCGTCTGATACTTACAGCGTCCCATTTGGCGTTCATTTTTTCTTTTTCGAATTTAGCAAACTCTCTTCTGTCGTGGATGATCATAAGAAGCTTCCAGATCAGCAGCAGCGCCAGCCCGATGAGAACGATCCCAGCCACCACACCAGCAACGATGGGGATTATGTCAGGGCCGCTGGGACATTCTGTAAGGAAAAGATATAAAAAAAATAATCAATGAATGAAGATGCCATGGTGGGTTTAACTGGCTGCACTGATAAACTGTGGAGCAAACGGAGGATTACCTGGATCCTTCACCACGTGTACATGGACCTCAGAGTTTGCATTGACAGAGTAGGTGAAGTAGAACCAGCAGTCATCGGCGTCCTTCTCTTTGCAGTGAGTGAGGGCGTCCGCCTGTCCTGGCTGAGGTAACTTATCACGGCTATCCACCATGGTGTAGTTGAAATGAAAGCACTGACTATTGCATACGGCTTGTTTTTCTCCTTTTTGAAAGGCTCTACATTGAACACATTCCCTAAACACAAAAATAAAAAAACATGAAAAATTAGAATTTACATAAAATGCAAGAAGTCATCTTTCCAATGAGGGCATAGAAGATACAAGAAGAAAAGAAGAAAATACAGTGGGGGACATGTTACTGGAATATCAGGTGTGGGGCAAAGTAGAGACGCATCAGGTAGGTGCAGACATGTAACCAATTCAATCTTTAAAAGGTTTTTCCCATCTCCATAAATGAGTATTGTCAGATAAGCTGGAATTTGTATTTACATGCACTATTAAAATTTTCAGCCGTTCTTAGGATACTAACATTTGTTTACAGCTCGTCGTCTTGGTGACCAACCACCGCTGTTAGCCAGCAGAACATGTGCAGTGCTTACAAGTAGAGATGAGAGAACCCGAATTGTAAAGTTCGGGGTTCGTACCAGACGGCTAGTGTCCGATGGTGAACTCCGAACACGGACTTCTCCTGGAATTCTGTTTCACAGTTCGAGAAGAGAACGAAAGATTTTCCTGCTCCAAAAGTTTGGGTCCCCATTGATATCTATGGGGTTTGGGTACAGTTCTGGTACCCGAACTTTGGACTAAAGTTCGGTCGAACACTACCTTACACTGGTCCACTCATCTTTATTTACAAGCTCTTTTCTATTGAGCTTGTAAGCAATGCTCTGAATCTGGCTAGGATCGCTGGAGCGCACCATTACATCCATATCCTGACCAGCTGCAGTGCAGTGCTTACAAGCTTGACAGCAGCGGTGGTCTGTCTCCTAGGCAGATTGCTGTGAACAAAAGAAAAAAGGGATTAAATATTTCAAGCACTGCTGCAAATAGAAAAAGTGCTGTATTTTACAAGCACTGTCTGACAATATCCCATCTATGATAATAATGGGAGAAACACTACAGAGGTGGATTCACACTGGGTATTTTTCCATCATGGATTTGACTACAATGAATCTGCTGAAAAATCTGAATGCAACACAAGTGGCTTTTAATGCAAATTTGCAATGTAAGCGATACAGCATACCAACATCAAAATGTCACACATCATTTTGCTGAGATTTGCAGTGATCAAATCAACAGCAAAAAAATGTGTGAAGCCATCCTTAAAGCACCACTCCAGTAATTTTCTTCATTTTATTTCAGCACTGGAATGATACCACTAACGCAAGCTCCCTGACCCTAGTATTATGCTCACCAGCTGTCGTCTTCAGCTCTTCCCAGCATCTTGTGACCAGAAGTCAGAGGTAACGGTCACAAGCTCCCAATGTAAGTCTATGAGAGCCTTGTTGTGTCACTTATAGACTTACATGGAGTTGTGACTTCCGCCCGCCCAGCAAACACTGGAGCGATTGAGAAGGTCACAACCTGCAGAAAACAACCGGAGCGGCGCCGACAACAGATGAAGATGGCGGCTGGTGAGTATATTACTATGTGAAGGGAACTTAGATTAGTGACACCACTCCAGTGCTGTAATGGTGTAAATATATATATATATATAAAAAAAAATACTGAAAGCACTACTGCAGCGGATTTGTCTACTGCTAGGATGCTGTCTGGAAAAGAGGCACTTATTAAAAGTATATAATATATATATATATATATATATGGCAAAATAAGGTAGAAACTTCTAGAGTGTGACTACTCCCTTAATGATACTTACTTGTGCTCAGTGCAAACGCCAGCACAGGTCTGACACATCTCACAGGTTTGTCCCTGGAATTTAGGATCTGTACATTTACACCTTCCACATTCACATACGCCTCTTCCGTTGCATAGTTGGCCATTGGATGCCACACATGTTGACTTATCCTCGGAGCAATCACATGCAGTTCCAGAGAAGTTAGTGAAACACTCGCATACTCTACATTTACAAACTCCATTACCTGGCAGAGAAAACGACCGGTTATAATCAGATACAGGTGAGAAAGCAGTTCACACAGGCGGGATGTGTGCTCATATTTACCTCCGCAGATCTGTCCATTAGACCTGTCACAGTTGAAATTGTCACAGTCGCAGTATTTGCCAGAATACACTTCATTGGGGTTGTCCCTCTTCTTACACACACATTGCCCGCAGATACAATCACCGCTGTTGCTGCAAATCTCAGAGCTGTTCTCCTTCCTGCACTGAGCGTCCATATCTTCATTGCTGACCTGCTCTGTACTGCACTCACACTGTTTCCCGATACGGCCATCGTTACACCTGGATAGAAAGGGAGATCCAACGTGAGGTGAGAATGCACAGCCACAATAAGCTTTAAACCGCCGGCCCAGCCGCAAGGTGGCCCAATCAGCTGGCCCATCCGCAAGGTGGCCCAATCAGCCGGCCAGGTCCAATTGTGATGCTCACATTCCCATTGTAGGGATTTATCAGTGGATCAGGACCAAAACGGGCTCTGACTGGTAAGTAGACCTGCCATTTAGGAGATACTCTGACCCAGTCACCTAGTAATCACGTTCTGCTTAATATATCCCAACTCCTGACAGATCTCCTTGTCAAAAACTAATCGGTTATACACCTCTCCTCTCAGTGGTTCCAGCACTATGGACGATTAGTGTAGGTGTTTTGCATGACCACAATGACATGAATATACCTGCAGGCTCCACATTCAAATGTGCCATTTCCATAGTGGCATTCTGGGCTATCAGGGGTGCCGGACTGTTGGCAATCACATTCACAGATATATGTCAAAAGGATTTCTACTTCTTCCGTAAAACCTAAAGGTTTGATTCTAATATATTCTGTTCGGTCTTTCTTGGGACACTTAAGAGCAGTCACACTGATCTCAAACTGAACCTAAAATAAAGAAGAAAAAAAAAAATCAGATTAGCAGGAAACATGTTAGCACATAATGCAGTACAAGGGTACTATAACCATTTCATGTACTGAGAAGCATTCTCACACCGACCTGATCTCCCAGGGAGATGTTGGAGCATTTCCTTCCATTCTCTCCTGTACCGATAACCCCGTTCTTACAGAATGACTTATAGTTAATAGATACGCCTTCTGGTAATTTGCTGTTTTCTAAAATCAGTTCTGAAGACAATGACTGGAAAGAAGAAAAAAAATACATATAAAATGGTTTTCTAATCCACATTCACTGGATACCAGAGTTTTTTTCATCTATAAAAGTCAATGTACTCACGTTGTAGGAGTCAATGATCAACTGAATAACGTTACTGGAGTTTGAGGACAGAGTTCCTACGGCGGACTTTGGTATCAGATTCTTTAATTCCTATTACAATGACATCAGTTCAGACTTTATATTATCTGCTCGTATTATACATTTATCTACTGAAAATTAGGTAGACCCTGTACCTTGTAAACTGGCTGGAAATCCTCAGTGACAGCAAAGATAGTCTGGATGTTATTCTCACTAAGTTTCTGTACTATATGAGCAATTGACGGATAGTCCTGTGAGGAAAGGAAAAAATATGGATTAATCGGGACAAATCTTTTACAAGGGGTGACCCTGGAATCAAAACATAGCAACTACCCAGTACATAGGTGACAAATGTCACGTCAAATGTTGCATTTGCCTTTGATGCAGGCTCGCAAGACTGCATTTTTTCCCGGCAGATGATGGCTGAATCATTCAGCCAACATCTGCCTCCAACAGCCGAGGGTGGAGAGGAGTGCTGTCTGTGGCTGTTAACCTGTTAAATACTGCTGTCAATCGCTGACAGAGGTATTTAACACACGCCAGCAGGGGGTGCATCATTCCATGCAATTATTGGCACACCCATGATGGGATCACAGGTTGCTGATTGGTTGCCATGACAGCGGGGGATCTGTTGAAGACCCTAATGCCTGTCATTGAGATACTCCTGGCGTTCAAAGGAGACAGTGATTTTCTCTATATATAGAAGTGCTGATTCATTGCACAAGCGATCAGATGATCACAACTTCAAGTCCTCTAAGGGGACTAACAAAGTGCAGTAAAAATTGAGAAAAAAAAAAAGTTTTAAAAGTAAACAAATACAAAAGGTTCAAATCATCCCCCTTTTGCCCCATTAAAATATTTTTAAAAAATACATATATTTGGTATCGCTGCGTTCAGAACAGTTCAATCTATGAAAATATAAAATAAATTAATCCGAGTAATCCTGTGAATAGGTGATGGACAAGATGTGATCCCACAATCTTAACAAAAATGCCCAATTAGACGTAGGATGGTCAGCACTCAGAATGGGTAAGACATCTGCTAGTCCGTTCTCAGTGCTGCTTTTTATCACCAGTTGGATGAATTTTGCACAAAACCCCAACATGTGGCAGAAGGAGAGAACAGAGGAGCAGTATGTGCAGGGAACCGGACGGTACCTTACATAGGTTAGGTAGTGCCGTCATGTTCCCTGCAAATATCATAGAATGGGACCTTAACTGTTATTAGATGCATTCATTTACAGGCTGTAAGTACAGACTTACATAATAATGGCTCATTGTGTACATGTTATTATGCATGTGACATTTCCCGTCATTCGGCAGCACGATGCCTCCCAATTTTCCATCTCCAGCAAAATGGAAGCCGGCATCAGTAGAGAAGACCAACAATCGCGTCACGTTCCTCCAACCAATTTGCTCCTGAAAAATGGTTGGAGCATGAAGATTATCATTATGACAGACACGCAAGACTGATCTGCTTAATTTCTACTGTAAATGGGATTCCACTGGAAGATCTTGCTGACTACTTTTAGATGTTAGATCCGGCATAGTCCACCTGTCTACTCCGGTCCGATTAATATGTTCAAATGCAGCATAGATATTACACACATTTACATCATTTAGGACTACGTTTGGGAAAAGCCACCTTAAAAAAAAAAGTTTTTTCCAGCCAATAAAAATTAAATTCAATTAAAGTTCACTAATAAGTCAGAAACTCACTTAAAGATCTTTATAATTTCCTTATTCACTGGACGCTGCGTCCCTTTTGTGGTGCTTTGGATCCCATGTTAGACACAGACCAGATTTTCCGACGCTGGCACATGTCTGAGGCAGTGAGTGAAGGGGGATGGCTAAAGCAGGCCACTTTCTGCCTACATATAAGGGGGCTGGCTTAGCTATTGAAATTAGTAGTCAGCCGTCCACCTTAACTCACTGCAGTCTATTAGTCTGGCATGACAACTCACAACCATAGGTTCCCTTACTTGGTCAGACAGAACAGATGCAAAGGTCGATATTAAGAAACCTTTGACCTCGGCCAACATTGAGGGAGTCCGAGTGGCACCTACAGCGATCATGTAGGCAGAGATTCTACGCTCATGCCATCACTATGATGTCCATGCGCTCCAGTAAAGGACATGACAAGTGTTGCCACCATGGACAACCCCTTTCAGGATGGATAAAAAGTTATTATCCCTTGAAACTTAATGCTACAATTCCTTAAAGGCTGTCGTTGTGCATGCCAGTCTTAAAGAGGTTGTCCATTACTTTTTGATTGAGGACCTATCCTTAGGATACCGCAACTTCAATTTGTGCAAAAATATTGCAACATTTGAAGGCGTTTTAACCCAAAATTATGGCGAAAAAAATACTCATGAATCGGACCCCAAGTGTCAATAATGTATTTGTAGATACTACTTACCCCACACACTGCAACCTGCATAATTGCATCAAAGCCGCCTTCTGGGGAATCCAGGTTACCAGAGATCTGCTGTTTGCCTACCAGATCATTAAAGAGCCGGCCATCACTCGTCAGATTGAGGACGTTTTTGAAGCTAAATGGACTGGTGCAGTTCTGGTCAGTGGTGCAGGGGTTCAGGAGCTTAGCAGGAGTGGTGCTGATGTACGGCATAACCGTTTTCTCAACAAAAGATCCAAAACCTAGAATAAAACAAAAAGACCACAGATAAGTACCAGAGGCTAAATGTATTACACCATATAGTTATGTGCAAAGTAGTAAAGCATTTAGGGGGACGCTCACTTAGGCCAGATTATCATAAAAAAAAAAAAAAGTACCGACATCTGTGCAAGGGTGCTTTCACATTGCGTTTTGTGTTCCCGTTGGGGCATACGTCCCAAATTCCCAGCAAAAAGGGATCTGGACGTATGCCGTGATGGGGGGGCCATAGACCGCAATGGTGACGGTAGAGCGAACGTGCGCTCTGCCGTGCACTTTTTTGGGGGTGTACGCCCACAGGAGGTGGACATTAAGACACAGCAGCCTACGTCTGAGTACCCACCTCCTATGGGTGTACACTCCCAAAAAAAGTGCATGGCAGAGCGCACATTCGCTCTTCCGTCACCATTGTGGTCTATAGCTCCCATAACAGCATGCGTCCAGACCCCATTTTGCGGGGAATTTTAGTACGTATGCCCCGACGGGGACACCGATTGCAATGTGAAAGCACCCTAAAGCCAAAAATGTCAATTTTTGTACAAAACAGGCAGTCTATAAAACATTTCCCCTTCGCCTCTACAATAGGCTCACACCTTCCAACAATCAATTATCGCAGAATATGTAGAGTACCCTACTTAAGTCCGGAAGTATGACGCCTACACAGGCAGTGGAAAATTCAGCTCATTCAGTCCTACAGGCGAGTTTCACACCAGTGTAAAAAGGATGAATAATTCATTATGTTGTACAAACGAGTGTCCCATGTCAATCAGGTTTAATGCGACCTGAACTGAGTCAGAGACAGGCAGAGCGCACGCATGCGCAACATAGCTAGAGACAGGCAGAGCGCACGCATGCGCAACATAGCCAGAGACAGGCAGAGCGCACGCATGCGCAACATAGCCAGAGACAGGCAGAGCGCACGCATGCGCAACATAGCCAGAGACAGGCAGAGCGCACGCATGCGCAACATAGCCAGAGACAGGCAGAGCGCACGCATGCGCAACATAGCCAGAGACAGGCAGAGCGCACGCATGCGCAACATATCCAGAGACAGGCAGAGCGCACGCATGCGCAACATATCCAGAGACAGGCAGAGCACACGCATGCAGAAGATAGCCAGAGGTGGGCAGAGCGTAAGATATCAGCAGGTATACATAGACAAATCTACAGACAGACAGATCCAACTTCCGGAACTGATGGCATCAAGATGGTTAGACAGGCAGAGCGCCCACATGTTAGTCAGAGACAGGCAGAGTGCAAGATATCTGCAGGTATATAGACAGATCTAGAGATAGATATTTAATTTCTAGTTGAAACTGAAAAAGTGAATTTGCACACACAGTTAAATATTGCATAATAAGGAAAACCGCCAAACCCTCAGAAAAATCTATATAAATGAACAGGCGGAAGTACAGATAAGCCACCCACAATGTGAGAACAGAGCTCGCTCCTAACCTCTCTCAACACATCCAGGCACAAAACACTAGATGAGAAAGCTGAATATATTACTGGTTGTCCAGCATTTCCCAGAGTGTTGCGCTAATTGTGCTCACATTAGTCCATGCAACCAGTAGGAGGAGAAAATAATTCTCCATCTCAACGACACACACTAGGCTACTATCATAGGAGGCCACTGAAATTATAAGTAGGTTATGGGAATGTGGGAAGAAACCCCATGCAAACAAACTCCAGATCTTGTCCTTAGAAGTAATCCCAGAAGCCATCGCTGCAAAGTAACATTTTGCTAACCTCTGCACCATACAATATCCCACCACCCACACCTAGATACGTGCCATTGATCCGCTCTAGTTACACAGGACATTACTCTGACTTCTGCCCTCCTGTCACTTTTAGCCTTACCTATCCTAAAATCTGATGTAATCTGCTCCATTTCCCTCATGAGTGCGGTGCCGAGGCTTTTCACATTCTCCAAATCGTCCTTCATGGAGTATGACAGGTCCATAAGATAGTACAGATCAATAGGATAATCTTCTGCTCGTCTGAAAGTTAAATTGAATGTCTGGGGCTCACCTACACAAGGAAAATACAGAATAGATAAGAGAAGGATGAGAACTTCACCCGGTCTAGAAACTTCACAAGAAGCGACCCCAGCCACGTACCGGATCTCAGCTCAAATCGGAGCTGCTGGGGGCGGATCTGGGTGATGTTCGCAGGGTCCATACGTTCTCCTTTGGCCTTATTGGTTATGGCATTATCTTTTAGCTTTTCCTTGCTGCCTCTGGGGTTTTGGATACTTTCTTCAGGGCATCCTTTACTTTTTAATGCAGCCAAGTCGTCACAACGAGCAGATGTTGGTTCACCTTCCTGCAAAAAGTCCTACAATAAAAAAGGGGAAACATTAAAGAATGCTAGTATTACACCGACTTAAAACAAATCATATGTGGATTTCCTTTAAGAAATATTTGTATTAAACACTAGGAACAAGAATTTTAGCATTTCAATCTATAACTTAGAAGAGGACTTCGACCTCTGCATTAAAAAAGGAAGACTGGTTGTTATAAAAATACTTGGAAAGTAATCAGTATATAACACTGCAGCAGACTTCAGATCTTAAATTTAGATCGCTTAGAATTAAAATAGCAGCATCACATTTAATATTATACTTGCTCATGCTGGATGGTACATTTTGTGTTTTTGGACATTACTTAATTTTCTACCACTTCTTGGTTGACTTACTTTCCATTGGTTTTTTTTTAACCAAAACTTTAAAGCATCTGTAGCCACATCCCTTATCTAATGAGGAACAAAAAAAGTGTCTAAAAAAACACTCCATGTGGAGCACAGCACATGTGCCAATGTGTTACAATGATGCAGGGAGTTAAAAGATGGATCTTTAAGCATGCTGATAGTTTATTTATCTCAAGTAAAAAAGCAGCACATGAATTTTTTTTTCCCTTTGATGTTTTACAGCGAAAAAAAGTGGAGGGTTGTGACTTCAGCAATGTGTGAACTACGTCCTGTGTGATAGAACAGAGCAGCACCATTAGGGTCTCCTAAAAATGGGATTCATTCAATCTCCATGCTGGAGAAGATGCTGCAGATTCTGCCTGCAAACCAAGACCAGGGAGACACAACCCAAGTGTTGCAGTCTCATCTCTTACAATGTAAAATTAAAAGGGTATTCCTATCTCCAAGATCCTATCCCAATATGTAGTAGGTGTAATAGTAATATTAGCAAATACCTTAAATTAGAAATGTAGGATAGTTCTTCAGATTGGCCATGTCCCTTACCTCATGCAGGGCATTGCAGTAGCTCAGGTATCCAGGGTTACGACCACTAAGAGCTATCACTATATGAGTGGATGTAACCATGGATACCTAAGCTACTGCAATGCCCTGCACATGGGGTAATAAACAGAGAATCTAAAACTAAACTTTCTAATTGGAGGTATTTGCCATTATTACACCTACTACAAATTGGGATAAGATCTTGGAGAAGGGAATACCCCTTTAAGTGATAAAACTATAGCCATGTATCCATAATGTATTTAGGAAGGAAAACAGAAAATCCTACAGAACATGAAAGGTTGACACCGAAGTCATCTGGAAAAAACATAGCACAATAAGGGCCTTTATCACTGATCAGCGATATTATCAGTCAATCGGCACTGGTTTAAAAGGCTCCATTACATGGGCTGATGCGAGCTGTAAGGGGAGCAATGATCGTTAGCTCCCCATACAGTCTGCATATTGCTTATCATTGCCATCTAGCACCAGCTTTACTCATCCCTACTTACCACTTTGGTGCACCATCCACAGTTTGGTCCGGCTTGTATACACTCTCCACATGATTTGGCATTTGCTTTTAAACATTCAGTTCCACCTATAAATGGAGAAACCAGATTACAATAATTATCACCTTTCATAAAATCATCGACAAGTTTAGACCCGCAAACCGACCAAGTAAACCCCCAGAAGAGGTCGGCTTAGGCTGTGTACCCACGATGCGTTTTTCAAGCGTTTTTGCTGCGGAACTTTCCGTAGCGTAAACGCTTGGGAAACGCATGGTAAGCCTCCTGCCATGGTCCCCTATGCAATTCCGCACTTTCAATGCCCATGCTGCGGATTTTTCCGCAGCGTTTATGCTGCGCTCAAAAATCCGCAGCATCTCCATTAATTTTGCGGAAGCGCTGCGTTCTCGCCGCCATTGACTTGCATTAGAACGCGCCAATTCCGCAAGACTGCATCTGTACATGCGTAATTGGCGCGTTCTAATGTGCGGATGGTACCAGAGTGTGGAGAAGAGAAGACTCTCCTCCACACCCAGGTACCATAGAAACTGTAAAAAAAAGAATAAAATAAAAAATAAAGATTATATTCACCTTCCAAAGGCCCCCGGTCTCCTTCCCTGTGCTTGCCAGCAGACTGAAGGACCTGCGCTGACGTCACAGTCATGTGATGGCAGGTCTTTCAGTGCAGTGTCCCGCGATCAGCTGGCAGCCAGGAAGGAGCGCAGCAACACACGCCGGGCCATCGGAAGGTAAGTATCAAGGTTTATTTTTTTATTTTTAACCAAAAGGTTACACTATATAAATCCATACTGTTTGCATGGATTTATATAGTGTGACCTAGTTGTCAAGCACTTTCAAAGTGATCCTAAAATTGCTTTGAAAGCGCTTGTCAATCCGCATGCGGAAACGCATGTGAATCCGCATGTATTACGCAGGAAAAACGCATGTACAATCCGCATGCGTTTTTACTGCCAGGGAGATGCAGAAATTTTCTGCTTCATTTCAGCATCGTGGGCACATAGCCTTATACTGCATATAACACTAGTTTCCAAGTAATGGTAAAGATTATTGCTGGCTGTAATCCCTCTCATTGGTGCTGGAATCAGTAAATATTAGCCCTGCCTTGGGTCCGCTAATCACACCCTCCTGGGCATGATTGACATCTTCCAATCAATCTACTACATTGCAGGATGACCAGAAATCTTATGCACGTGTGCGCCGTGCTGGCGGTACAACCAAAAAGTGCATTTCTAAAAGGATGACAATTGCCCCACCAGTACATTGCATGCATGTGCGAGGTTTCCGGCAGTCCTGACATGAAGTAGATTGTATGGGAGATGTCAATCACACTGTGCTGTGATTAGAGGATCTGAGCCAGGACTAGGCTGAGCAAAGTGACGCCATGCCGGACTAGTTTTGGCTCAATCACACATGACAAGCTGCAAAAATAAAAAAGTGCTTTGATAAAACACAGAAAGGTTAGATTGGAACTTTGAGCTTTATTGTTATTATGCTGCTGTTGGCATATACAGTGCTCACACCCCCTTTGAAAAGTAAGATTTTAATCAATATCTCGCTGAACGCAAGAACAATTTCCAAAATTTTGACAAGATGTAGTTTTATAGAAAATTTTTATAACCCATAACATGAGAGCAAGGTTAATAATCTCATTACATAAGTCTTTATTTTCTCAAACTTTTAAAACCAATTACATCCCACATCAGAAACTACTACATCTAGTATTCTGTATGACCTCCATGATTTTTAAAGGACAATACTAAGTATTCTAGGAGTGGAATGAACAAGTTGGGGACATATTGCAACATTTATCTTTGTCCATTTTTCAGGAACGACCTCAGAGCCTGGATGCTGGATGGAGAATGAGGACAACTTGTCTCTTCAGAATTCCATGAAATTGCAAAATAACAAATCTGGTTTGAAATTAATGGCCCATATTTGTGGGGGTATGTTATAGCATGGCATCCCACTGAAAATGCCGATTCTAAAAGAAACTAAAGGTTTTCTGAAATCTGTTGGGATGTACTCATTTATGCTGAGCACTTGGAACCAGATATTATAGTCTGTGTAGATAGATACATTATAAATAATATCGGGTGCCAAGGTGACCTTGCAGGATTTCTTTAGTATGGTCAGCCACTATCACTTCTGCAGATTGGCAAAACCCTAAAGAACTGTGCTTAAGCCGACAGAACAACCAAACGATTTTCTAGAAGATGGACTTGAGTCTGTTTCAGGTTTTCTCCAAAGCCCTCCTAAACAGCGCTCCGGTCAGATGGATATCTCTGGTGTTGATCCGGCACCTCCTATCCTTGTGATCGCCGTCCTCCTTCTCTGCTTCGTGTGGATGATGCGTCCTGCGCCGATGCACTTCTCTCTGCCCTGCTGAGAGAGCCAAGCATTGCAGTGCACATCCGCTCTTTGGCCTCTCCCCGCGCATGCGCACTACAGTACTTTGTTCTCTCTGCCTTGGTGAGGCTAGAGCAATGGAGCACGAGCACAACGGAGGACAGTGTGTGGATGATGGGACGCGTCCTCTGAACGAAGCAGAGAAAGAGGACGACGATCACAAGAAGAGAAGAGAAGTGCCGGATCAAGACTAGAGATGCACATCGGATCGGACCGCCCCATAGGGGAGTAATAAGAACTATTTTTTTTGCCTTGCAGAGCGGATTGGGGACATATACACAGCATTCTAGAATGCCGTATATGAGGGCGTACAGGTGTCGGCCCTGTATATGGGGAAAACCTGGTAACAGGTTCCCTTTACCTTCACCATTATAAAAAACAGTGACCTTCACAATACAGACAACCTGAAGGGTGCAGCCGAGGACCAATGTAAGTAGCATTTCCAAGGTAAACAGCAGACTTACCCTGTTGTGCACTGATGTATGACAGTGAATACATACACAGCCCCACAATGATCAGGATACGGGCCATCTACAAAACAAAGTACACAGATTTATGCACAATTCTAAGCACAATTTTCCTTACTTTTCTATGTCCATCTTGCACCCCACAATACGGTGGTGTTGCTAGCACCGCGCCCCAGGGGGCTGTGCTCTGTACATTGGTAACATGGACTGCTCTACAGATCCATTTACCAAGTTCAATTGTAATCCTCTACTGCCCTTTTGCTAAACTGCTAAACTCTTAAAGTGCCCAGATATCTTCAGAGTCACAAGCACAATACTGGGTAATCCAGTGCTCGTCAGGTGGTAGGAATATAACAAACATTCAAAGATTAATTCACATTTATATCATGAGCCCGTTCACACCCATTCATAATCCAGATTTAGGCTGTAGTTCTTCTGATTCGCTATGTCGATTACCTCATGTAGGGCATTGCAGTAGCTTAGATATCCATGGTTACGACCACTAAGAGCTGTCTGTCACGATATGAGTGATCGTAACCATGGATACCCAAGCTACTGCAATGCCCTGCACATGGGGTAAGCGACACAGAAATTTAGTATACTTCTTCTGATTTCCTAATTGAAGGTATTTTCTATTACACAATGGGATAGGATCTTGGAGATGAGCATATTCCTTTAAAGGCCCCGTCACACATAACGAGATCGCTATCGAGATCGTTGATACGTCACGGTTTTTGCGACGCAATAGCGATCTCACTAGCGATCTCGTTATGTCTAACAGGTAGCAACGATCAGGCCCCTGCTGTGAGATCGCTGATCGTTACAAAGCTTCCTGGACCATTCCTGGGTCGTTGCGCTCCCGCTGGGCAGTGTGCATCGCTGTATTTGACACCTTATCAACGACCTCGTTAGCGATTCAGAACTGAGACACGTAGGCGTGCATAAATTGGACTTTTCCGCACCCCTCGTCCCCGATTGGTGGTCGCTACAGCGTTCTCATTTTCCGCCGTGCATAATGAAGGCAACAGAATAGCGATTCCATCCTTTGTTTCTGACCTCGTGCTGGATTGCACATCCTAGCAGAATTCTCCGGGCTGTTGATATCCGTTCATTCGACTGAGCCCTGATTTTGCGCGGAAAAGTAATTTTATGCACGCCTTTGTGACACAGTACAGTCCCTATCAAGGTGTGGATCGTTGAAATAGCTGCTGTGTGAAAGCGTTAGTTAGATCGCTGGGAAGTTCTGCATGTTTGACAGCTCCCCAGCGATCAAAAACGACTCTCCAGCGATCCCAAAACCGTGACGTAATAACGATCTCGCTAGCGATCTCGTTATGTGTGACGGGGCCTTTAGTTTCTCACACACACACAGAAAAGATTCCAGAGCATCTCCAAGATAGCTGAGATAAAGTAATAATCATGAGGGCAGAACATTTTCTAAGACTTCCTGTCTCCGATCTCGTAGACTGATAACAGGGAACAACAGATATACAACAAAAAAAAACAAAACACCGTATTAGGCCTCTTTCAGACGTCCACGTTTGTTCACGTACGCGAATATAAATGGTACGAGTGTCATCAGTATTCTGGATCCAAGTTCCATCAGTGTTTTTCATATATGGATAAATAAAACGACAAAGCTCCTATACATTGCAGCGTTAATCACGGGCTGCACACTTCTATGCAATCCTTGTGCTGTCCGTGACTGTCACAAACCCATAGACTTTGTATTTGTACATTTCATAAGTCATGCTGGTTAAAAAATGGATGTGTCTTTTTTTGCAGACACATGTCCAGCAAAGAACAAAAACATGTGAACAATGGCATATAGATGGTAACGGGCAAGTGTTCTTTCAGTGAAAAGCACGCATAGAACATATACCTGAAAAACAGATGTCTGAATGAGGTCTTAGGCTATGTGCACCCTGTGTTTTTTTTTTTCTGCGCAAAAATGGGCCAAAAACGCTAGGTAATGCGTGTGCCAGCTAATGCAATGACAATCCTGATATGCTGTGCACATGATCAGGAGTTTTCCGGTCAGGATTGTCATTGCGTTTAAATCTGCAGCATGTCAATTCTTGGACGTTTTTGCAGCGTTTCACCCATTGAATTCAATTGAGTCAGTCAAATTCGCAGGTATAAATATATTTGCGGATTGGCTACGGATGTTTGATGTCTGAATTCTTTGTGCGTTTTTTGCCTCATTGACTTGAATTGAGTCAGTCAAATTTGACTGACTCAATTCAAGTCAATGAGGCAAAAAACGCACTTAGAATTGCCCGCAGGAGACTACGCCTCCCATCAGCCTACTAGCGGGAGCAGGCACAGCTGAGGGGAGAAGTATTTTCCTCAGCCGGCGTCTGTGCTCCATGTTAAAAACAAAAAAAAAAAAGATAAAATAAATTGCTATTAAATAAAAAAAAAAAAAAAACACTTTATACTCTCCTATCCGCCGTAATCCCGATGTCCCACGGCGATCCGATCACCCGGCAGCACGCTATACACTGACAGGAGCGCAATCGCTCCCGACAGTGTATAGCGATAAGCTGCCGGCACTGGAGTTCAATCAGCTGAGAGCTCCAGTGACCTCACTTACGGCACACCGGTGTTGCATGAGAATTTTCTCAGTCTTGCCGTGTCCATGTCAAATCTTTACTATGGGGTTAGTAATGGGGGGCATCTTATAGACGCTGCTGTTGAGGAGACTAGCGATTCCGCAAGAGAATTTGACGTTCTGCAGTCCTGAAAGACGCGCCGCATGTCAGTTTCCGCAGGTGATCCGCTATTCTTTTCTTCGTAGCATAGCCATGCAACATACACGGACTATGGCCCCATGGTACAGAGCAGCATGAACTCTATATAGCAGTATAGAGTCAGACAAAAGTCCAGATGAAATGTGCTTACGGCTCTTCATGAATATGGAGCATCAGCGAGCGACTGCTTGAGTAAGATTTGTGGCACAGGAAACACTGCCACATGAATACAAGTGGAGGTCGCCACACTGTCGTCCAGTTTGTTTAGTGTGAGAATGCCAAGTATCGCTCAATTTTAGAAGCCAAAATCTAGAATAGAATACTGCTGTTAAAGCTTTGATGTATCGGCCCAAAGGCTTTATTGTAAATCTTTGTTCCACAGTGGAATTTTTCTTTAAGAGCACGATAAAGGCGTCACTAAAGGGAAAAAGTAACAGTAGAAACAAGAATATTGCCTGTTTCTACAATCTGCACTCCACAGAAGTGGAGAGAAACCTCACGCTCTTTCATGTAGCAGCTAACAGCACAATGCTTTTGTTAGCAGGTCCCCATTTTTGGTAATCCTAAAAGCAGATGTTAGGCAGACTCCTGACAAGCAGCGCTCCCCGAGCCACAAGTATCTGAAGAGAGAAAGAAGAGATTCCTGCCCTACAACGTTCCCATATAAGGGCCGAGCACCGCGGGCAGCAAACACTCCGGGGGCCGGCACTATAGTCAGCCACTACATCACCACCAGTGTGAAAAGTAAAGCCTCGATAAGTGTACGGATTAGACATGTGCATTACATTACAGGGGCTATTCCTGCAGTGCTGCATGTGAGAACTGCTTACATGGACAGCAGGAGCCGCGGGAGCCAGCAGGAGCCCTTGGCACACAGGCAGTGCTGGCAGGTCAGCACTATGGGCACCTTCTACAGGAAGAGTATTGCTGGGCCCAACCTCATGCACAAAGTTCTAGTGTGGGCCGATATAGGTCCATACCATATTTCCATATAAATTTGTGGTGAAAGGATTATAGTGACCTGCACCATTAACTACACATTCAGGGGGACAGGGGGTTTCGCAGAGGAATCATATGGTGGACGACAGGGTCATGGACATGTATTACATCTAATATACACCATTAGGATCTGCCCTTACAATCCACTTCTCAGTTTTACTGAACTATTGGTGAAGGTGCCAGGAAACCCCTGAACCAGACACCAAATATGTCTATAGGCTCCCATGTACTCAGCTTATGGCAAAAAGAATATCCTTTTGGCATATGGCAGGCATATATGCAGAACCATTAGAAAAAAAAATTATATTACACGGACAATGGCCGACATATTCCACTATATATAGTGGCATATGTTGGAGATGCCCAGTAGGGAATACACCACAGACATACTTCTGATGTTGTAAAAAGTGGGATCCCTGTACATGCAAATTTATTTTTTTGCAATCCTGCCATGGATTTCTCTAGAAAATTGTCATGAATTCATAGCAAAATCTGCACCTGTAATTGTGTGCGCACACAACATCTTTAAGGCGTAGGTGTACCCGCCAAGTTTTGCTACAGAAAGACGTCGACTGTATTTTTCCTGAAGTGTCGTCTTTGGCGTATTTCATTGTTTCGCCACCAGACTTTTCTTCTGTATGCATGTATCAAGTAGTGAGTGGCTTCCATGCTGAAGCAGCCTGAAGAATGAACCGGTCACTTATTTTAACCGCTTTGCAAAAGACTGTAAAAAATAAAACAATTGAAATGTTGTGGATTTGAAAATATGCATCTTCTCAATTTGCGAGCAGAAAATATCTGCAGTATGCAGACGAGGTCTGTTAAGAGTAACTAAACATTATGACAATTTTTTTTTGTGTGTCCCTTTAGGAGTCTGCAAATCAGGGGATTCTTTTTCCTTAACCCTAGAACGCATGACCATAAAAATCTACTTTTTCACATACCTGGGGCCTTTTAGGCCCATGTGCAAATAACATGGAATAACTCAAACAAAAATGACAAACAACTATATACCTGAGGAATACCTAGAGTTTCAAAATTCTAACTAAAGTAATCTTGCAGAAAATAGAAAACAATTAACAGGGCGGGCCTGCGAGGCCCCAGGTATGCGTTCTAGGGTTAAACGACCACCAATTCATCAAAAGACACCAGAAAAGAGCACAGCTCATAGTACGGATTCAATAGAAAGTCTATCAAGTTTTGTCACGAACATTGACATTGTTGTCTGGTGTGGTTCATCAGCTTGAAAATTAGTGCAGAAAATGCACAACTCATTCACAGCGAATGGATTCAGCTTAAGGGCCCTTTCACACGTCAGTATCTCCGGTACGAGTGGTGACAGTTTCCACACGTATCGGAGACACTGACACATGCAGACCCATTCAAATCTATGGGTCTGTGCACATCTCAGTGCGTTTTCACGGACCGTATGTCCGTATGCTCCACACGGAGACAAGTCCGTTTTTTTTGCGGACACGGTCCACAAAACTTACCACACGGATGACATCCTTGTGTCATCCGTGTGGCACGTACCGGCGCCTGGGAATTGGGCTGTTCCCAAGCCCCGTTGCTGAATGCTGCCCTCATCATGGTTCCCTGCTGGCACTGTGATCAGCACCAGCAGGGACCATGATGAGTGAAGTAGTAGTGTACTCTCAGTGTCCCCACCTGTAAAATTAAGAATAAAATGCTTATACTCACCTCTCCTAGGTGTCCCCCGCTGTCATCCATGTGACCGCTGCTGCAGAGAAGCCGGGGAGAATAATCTGCTCCAGAGCTGCAGCTCAGGAGCGGTGCCCTGTCACTCAATGAGCACAGCTCTGGAGTCACTCATTCTCCTCGGCTTCTCTGCAGCAGTGGTCACATGGATGACAGCTGGGGACACCTAGGAGAGGTGAGTATAACGATTATTTTATTCTTAATTTTACAGGTGGGGACACTGCGGGAGCAGACTACCACTACCCTCACCATGTTTCCTGCTGGTGCTGATCACAGCGCCGGCAGGGAACCATGATGAGGGCAGCGTTCAGCATCGGCGCCTGGGAACAGCGCTACCTGTAGCACTGATTCCCAGGCGCCCGTCCGTGTGATCCAGATGCGGCACGGGCATGGATATCTTCGGTACCGGAAATATCCGGATGTGTGAAACCGGCTTAAAAGTGGAAAGAACATTACACACGTTCCTTGGATGGCACGAATCGCTAGTGCTAGATGTAATGACAACAGATGGCAAACCCCAATGGAGAGTTGCAAATATACCACTCAGCAGAAAAAAAAAAAACAGAACTTCTCCTTCTTGCAACATTAGACATGGAAAACAACAGATAATCCTACAGGTAAATACACGCAGGGGGCACCCCCACAGCCTGTGCTTATAGGTCGGATCATGGGGATATGTTCACAAAAGTCAGATATGCAGGAAATAGACTTTCTACAGTTTCCAGACAAAAAATGTCCTGCTTATTAGCAGCAGCATTGTAGATGACATTTTAGGAAATCTTATCCACATTTTCTGGTGGCGCAGATTTTAAGTAAATTTACAATGCTGATTTTCTCTGCAATGGAGGGAAGAGATTTCTTAAATGGATGTAGAGGTGCAATAATGCTTTAGGCAACCAGTGAAGAGATGAATATGGCTATTAGTAGTGTGTTTCCACACACTCAACACTGCTGCACGCAGAGTACAAGCTGCTCACAGGGCTCCTCTGTAGCCCACACCCCATATATACACACACTACATACACTACCACATTTAAATTTTCTTCCAGGCATGTGACTGATCACATCCATACAGCTTTAGTGATGTGCAGGTCCTGGTAGCCCCTTTCCTGCCCTGCACCGATCGCACTGATAAGTGTGGGGCAGGAAGAGAAAGAGCAAATCTCGAAGTGGTCTGGAAGGACGCTGGTGTCCGTGTTCTCGATCACAGGAAGTTGCCTTCGGACTACAAGGCACAAGCTTTAGCAACTTTTTTTCTTGCTAAAAGGGAGTCTCAGGCTGTGTGCCCACGTAGCATTTTTCAAGCGTATATGCTGCGGAATTTCCGCAGCGTAAACGCTTGAAAAACGCATGTATATCCGCACCCCATGGTCCCCAATGGGATTCCGCAAGTTCTATGCACATGCTGCGGATTTTTCCGCAGCGTTTATGCCGCGTTCAAAAATCCGCAGCATGTCATTTAATTTTGCATTTCCGCAAGCGGAATTGCCTTTGTCCAATGCATAAAAAGCGCAAGGCAATTCCGCATGTGGAAAACGCGTGATAAACGCGCGAAAAATGCGCGATAAACGCGTGCGGAATTCCGCATGCGTTTTTCCGGGAGAGGACTTGCATTTATGCAGCAGAAATTTTCTGCTTCATAAATGCAACGTGGGCACATAGCCTCATAGTACCAAAAATACAGTAATCCTCTTATCTCAGTCAGCCACTCAAAAACAGAATAATTCAGTAGGAAATTAACACTCATGTTCTCTGCAGTATGTTTAAATTATTTCTATAGTTAGCCTACCTTTGGGGTATGTTAACCCATCGGATTAAAATACAGGACATATTTCTGCAACAAAAATCTGTGTGTCATCGATTTGCTGTAGGATTAAAGGGGTTGTCCATTACTCAGCGATGTCGACGCCTGCTCTCCTGGCTCCGCTGGAACAGTGCCCGCAGTGGAGCAGAGTATAGCGGTTATTTTACATGGGGTAAATATAGTGATTGACAACTCCTTTAACTTCATTGTTATTTTCAACTGAAATAACTGACAACATTCGGTCAAAAGCACAACTGGAAATCCACATGGAAAGTTTCAACTGCATGTGAACAGAGTTGTGGAAACCCAAGTCACATGATCTGGCATGGATTCATGAACAGAATCTGCATAAAAAGGGAAGGTGTCACATTGAAAGTGCAGTCCAAGTGGGTGGTCCTAATTAGCATCGCCCACTCGCCAAAAATGACCAGAAATTTAAATGAATAAAAAACAAGATATACTGTATCTTCTCCCACAAAACCATCAGTGTGCTCAGCTCCTCCTGCTGTACTGGACTGTATGGTCAATGTCACAGGTCTCCTTTGAACTCTATAGCAGGAACTGATGGTCTCCATGCACAGCATTTTTAGGTTTGATATTCTTGGGGGGGGGGGGGGGGTCACTGGCTTTTCTTTTGTCAAAATATACACATGGTGTATTTTATTCTGGCATTTAGCAATAGGATTCTAGTATTTCAAAGAAGCAGCATTACAAAATAATATAAAAAGCCAGCACCAAAAGATAAAGAACAGAATGAGCAAATACCATTTACTTACTACAGGGAAATAATACATGTAAATAGCATAGGGTACTTACCTGACACTATTGTAAGTCCCCAATGTCATTTACATGTACTATTCATTCACTTACTGCAGGGTATTTGCTCATTGTTTTTATCCTAGGTTCTGTCTGATAGTGGACACAGTGTGAACATGCACTTACACATTGCATTTATACCAATATGTGTGCCAGCTCATTTCGTTGGTTAAAAATAAACTTTTCTGCAATGTCAAATGTAAAGGGGTTACCAGGTCAAATACTACTGATGGCCTATCCTTTGTATTAGCCCACGAGATTCAAGATAAACCTTTGACATAAAATCCACTTTCAAGCTAATCAGACTTAACGTCCCCCATGCTTTACACTGTATCCGTGCATGCTGACATTGACTCATGAAAGTAAAGCCTGTGGCTTCCTATTTAATTACTATGCCAGGACCCAAGTATAATTTGAAATTAATCCGTGTGAAATAAATGTTTATCTCACTTTGATTCTTATACCGGCCATACTCCTAAATGTGAGCAGACAACTCTCCTGACTGCCCTATACACCTGTGCTCCGCTTATCCAAACGTTCATTTGTCTTCTACATGGAGCGAGAAAGTCTCTGCCAGACTCCAACAGTGGCTTAACAGTGGGTACGGAAAGTATTCAGACCCCTTTACATGTTTCACTCTTTGTTTCATTGCAGCCATTTGGTAAATTCTAAAAAGTTCATTTTTTTCTCATTAAAGTACACTCTGCACCCCATCTTGACTGGAAAAAACAGAAATGTTTGCAAATTTATTAAAAAAGAAAAACAACTATCACATGGTCATAAGTATTCAGACCCTTTGCTCAGACTCATATTTAAGTCACATGCTGTCCATTTCCTTGTGATCCTCCTTGAGATGGTTCTACTCCTTCATTGGAGTCCAGCTGTGTTTAAATAAACTGATAGGACTTGATTTGGAAAGGCACACACCTCTATATAAGACCTCACAGCTCACAGTGCATGTCAGACCAAATGAGAATCATGAGCGCAAAGAAACTGCCCAAGGAGCTCAGAGACAGAATTGTGGCAAGGCACAGATCTGGCCAAGGTTACAAAAGAATTTCTGCATTATGCAAGGTTCCTAAGAGCACAGTGGCCTCCATAATCCTTAAATAGAAGAAGTTTGGGACCACCCGAAGTCTTCCTAGACCTGGCTGTCCAGCCAAACTGAGCAATTGTGGGAGAAGAGCCTTGGTGAGAGAGGTAAAGAAGAACCCCAAGATCACTGTGGCTGAGCTCTAGAGATTCAGTAGGGAGATGGGAGAAAGTTCCACAAAGTCAACTATCACTGCAGCCCTCCACCAGTCGGGCCTTTATGGTAGAGTGGCCCGACGGAAGCCTCTCCTCAGTGCAAGACATATGAAAGCCCGCATAGAGTTTGCTCAGAAACACATGAAGGACTCCCAGACTATGAGAAATAAGATTCTCTGGCCTGATGAGATGAAGATAGAATTATCACCAAAAAGTTCTAAGAGGTATGTGTGGAGAAAACCAGGCACTGCTTATCACCAGCTCAATACAATCCCAACAGTGAAACATGGTGGGGGCAGCATCATGCTATGGGGGTGTTTTTCAGCTGCAGGGACAGGACGACTGGTTGCAATTGAAGGAAACATGAATGCGGCCAAGTACAGAGATATCCTGGATGAAAACCTCTTCCAGAGTGCTCTGGACCTCAGACTTGGCCGAAGGTTCGCCTTCCAACAAGACAATGACCCTAAGCACACAGCTAAAATAAAGTGGCGGCTTCCGAAAAACTCTGTGACCATTCTTGACTGGCCCAGCCAGAGCCCTGACCTAAACCCAATTGAGCATCTCTGGAGACCTGGATGGCTGTCCACCAACGTTCACCATCCAACCTGATGGAGCTGGAGAGGATCTGTAAGGAAGAATAGCAGAAGACTTGTTGCATCATCAGCCACTGACGTTCACACTGTCAGATGATGATCTCCTTGGGCCGTTGGATTGGCAGAGGGGTCAGGAGGCCCCCCATACACATCAGATGGTGGTCACCACTTGGTCTCACTTAAATCGGTGAGTTCTGTGTACTCAATGATAATCTTATTATTGTGCAAGAATGCTTGTACTTAGCAAAAAATGCTTTCTTCATAGACTACTGAAAAACTGCAACGTAAAAATGTATATGACCACTCCATGACAGACCATAAAGAACATTATATGTCTGCAGGGACAGTTTTGAAAACTTGCTTTAAAGTTGAGTTGGCAGCAGGGTTTTTTTGCTAGCTGCTTTTTGAGTGTGCGCTAGCAATCAGATATTCTATTCCACTGTATTGTCACATACTATTAATATATTTTCATTTGGATCAACTGTTATTTTTATTCAAAACACCTGAATTCTTCCACTCTTGTTTATGAGTCTACAAACATCATCCACAGCTTTTTATCTCAAACTGCAGTTTGTATTGTATTTTTTTGATCTTCAAGCTCTTGCACACAGCAATACCATATACACAGACCTATAGGAAGTGTCTAATGACTGATATCATGGACCCTCAGGCACTGACTCACGGTTGAACTGTATGTGCAATGTTTACATGCATCCACAAAATATTACAGGTTTTCCTTTTGTAACACAAAACTATTAAACAAGTTATATATTTTTCTAGAAATGAGGGCCCCTTTCTAGAGAATGTGGGGAAAACAATCCTGCACAATCTCTTTAAATAAAGTTGACAAAAGTTATACTGGTCTGTGACAAATTGGGTTTCAATGTTTTATTTTGTGATCGCTTTTCCCTTAAAATACATAAGACCAAATTCAGACGTCCGCGTATCACACTCCAAGCAGGGTTGTGGAGTAGGAATAAAAACAGACTGACTCCAACTCCTAAAATATATAATAAACTGGGTACAGTAGTTCAATGCAGTTTGTGGGGAATATTTTTTTCATAAGAACTTGGGAAAGTTATGAAATGTCCTATAAATGTCTGTCCTATTCCTAATCTAAGGGTCTAGACTTTAACCTGAGATTAATCTGTGCTACAGTAAATTTATCACTTAAACACGAGCCATGCATGAGGGAGTCGGTGTCATGGAAATTGAGTTGTCAGAGGTTTGACTTACAGACTCCACAGCCCTGATTCCAAGTACTGAACACAATGCAAGGACTGGACACGGGCTCCTGACCTAAAATGGACAGCCTCAGGCATATATGCGACTGGCAAGTTCAGGTCATGAGACACACAGTGAGTCCATACATCACAGTCCGTTCTCGTATCGTGATACACGGACATCTGAATTCTGCCTTAAGCAATGTGCATGCAAAGAGTTTTTGATGCGTTTTCGCTGCGGTTTTCCCGCTGCAAAAACGATTATTAATAGGTCTGCCAGCTATAACAATGGTAATTCTGATGTGCTGCGCACATGATGCGGAAATTTCTGCTCAGGATTACCATTGCGGTAAAAAAACGCAGCATGGCCATTGTGCGGGCGTTTCCGCCGCAAATTCGCACCCATTGACTTGAACTGATATTTATACCTGCGGATTTGCTGCGTTTCAATTAAAGTTAATGGCCACAAATTTGCGGCGGAAACGCGATGTGGGTGGAACCCGGGTCAGGAGAAGACTACTACTCCCCTCATCCGACCGCCACTCCCGCTGATAACAGCGAGAGCGGCATGGCGGGGGGTGGGGGGTGGGGAGAGAAGTAGTCTGCTCTGCTGTACCCGCGGTAAAAAAAAAAAAAAGTCCTTATACTAATCTGTCCGGCGCCCCCCGTGTCCTCCTGGTACCCGGCGATGCTCGATGCTCTCACCTCGGAGGTCGACGGTATACTGCGGGGAGAGCGTTCGCTCCCAGGACCTGCGGTCATGTGAGCAATCAACTGATTGCTCACGTGACCTCACCGTGGGAGCATTCTGAAGAATGTTCCCAGAGTGATGGTGGTGAGAGCTCACCGGGGGTGATCAGCTGATCTTCAGCTGATGAACCCCAGTGACCTACTGCACAGCAATGTAAACTGATAGGAGTGATTTTACACCCCAGTCAGTATACACTGCTGTCTTCTACAGCAGTGACATCAGTGATTGCTGATGACACCCGGATCGCCGTGGGACACTCGTTGGCGGTACATGGACTGTGTCTTGACGGCGGACAGGTGAGGAATAAGGTTGTTTATTTTATTTTTTCCTTCTTCTTTTAGAAGTTCGATGGCTTCACAGACCCAGTAAAATAAATTTTTTAAAAAAAAGTGTTTATTAAAATACTTTAGTCTGGCCGTGTATTTATTGAAAAAGCGCCGACCATTTTACTACGCAGTTAGCAATGGGGGCGTCTTATAGAAGATGTCATTATCACACTTACCTCGGTTGTGCTCAAAGCAGCTTGTATATCGGCAGTGAGAGGAGAGCAGGCTACTTCTGTGTGAAAGATATATAATGACATCATGCTCTGCTCATAAAATGACCTCATCTGAAAAATGTGAGTGATCTGTGCTCTACTCCCAGTACTTTCTAATCATGCAGGAGGTTAGACCAGGAGATCAGAGCTGTATCCTTACAACTCACACAGAGAATCCTGCTCTAAACTGTGGAGGGGCGGGTGGGGGTTTCCTCTCTCCAGTGTGTTATTGTCTGCTTAAGATGGGTCAGTATCATATAGGAAGAAGTAGTACACACTACTAGTGAAAACTGTTTGAAAACACCCACTTGGCTTAAAGGGGTTATCTGGGACTTCATTTTTTTCCTATGGGGCTAAGGACTGTGCAAGTAGCCAACTACCTGCAGGTACTGCCATGCAACAATCTCTCCTACTTCCTGTGCTGTCACATTAACAGAGTAGTTACTTATCTTCCACCCTCACTGCCAACACCATACTGATTGACAACAGTCGCAGAATAACGTAGCAGGGAGCCAGCGGTATATCAATATGACATCGGCAGTGACACTTAATCGACAAAGCAGAAATGAGACGAAGAAACTTCTGTTTTTTGGGAGTGTCACAGAGTAGGAAAATCACCGCAAGGAGTGGTCTGAGTCAGAAGAGATCAGCTCATGGCAGAATAGGCAAGTAGTTAGCAACTTACCGATAATTGCTTAGCCCAATAGCAAAAAAAAGTTCCGATAGTCCCTTTAAACAAAAATTAACTCATTAGGTGCCAAATTGATTGCCAATATGTCCGCAATGGGGATGTGAGAAAAAAAACAAAATTAACAAGTTTTATTTTGCTCTGCAGCAGTTAGTACATCATGTGTCCAGTTCAACATGAAAAATATGGTGAAAGTTCCTCTTTTAAAAAAGTTGAAAAAGTTGGAACATGTGCACAGTAAATAGTTATGACATTGCTGTCCATGTGTTCGTTATTTTTAACTTTTACTGAGCGCTCTCTCAGGTGGGTTCCAAGCAGAATCCACTTGGAAAAGACGCCGTGTACACATAACCCAAGTGTGTAAGGTCTTGACTCATGATCAATGTCAGAAATGCTTGAACTATTTTTTTTTTATTATTATTTTCTAACAAGCCTTTGGTAAATATGCACAATACATTAAAGAGAATAAATGTTTCAGTAAGCTAATGGAAAACAAAGAAAACTTAATGAAGGAAATTAAATAGTCTTGTTTCGAAAACTTAAAGGGAATCTGTCACCCCCCTGGGTGATATTGGACCTCTACTATGGCCATACAGGTGATAGAAAAGTAAACCTATACAAACCTGTATGGCCCATAGTAGAGGTCTGATTGCAAAGCATGCCTCCGGCCCCGTTTGGCTGCGTACTACATCGCAGCCTTATATTGCGCAAGCGACGGTGAGTCACTGAGACTTCCGCTCCGCTGGCAGTACGCAGCCAAAAGGGCCGGAGGGAAACAAAGCGTGCTCCATGGGAGCGGCGCTCTGTGGATGCGTGGGAGGGGAGGCAGAGCTGGGCAAGTCACAGGGCCCTGTGACGTGCAGGGGGGGGGGGGGGGGTATGGTAATTTAGCACAGAGGCGGCGATTTAGGAGAATAGTAAGCAGATAGGAGGGGTTTGCTTGGCGTCCCCCTCTGGAAAACAGACTTTATAAAACCAGATTTCTCTGCAATCAGACCTCTACTATGGGCCATACAGGTAATTATAGATTTACTTTTCTATCACCTGTATGCCCATAGTAGAGGTCTGATATCGCCCATCTGGGTGACAGATTCCCTATATGTGCAGGGACATTAATGTAGCATAAAAGTATTAAATTTTATTCATAATTATAAAAAAAAAACAAAAAAAAACAACATGACTTGGTTGGGAGTGGTTCAGTCATCGGTCTATGCATGCATCTGGATTTTTTTTAATCATGGTAAATATTAAAATAATTAATAAAATGTGATACTTTATGATTAGTGATGACAGAGTATGCCTCATTAACCTTTTCGGTTGTGCACGCTCCGGTACTCGCCAAGTATTTTAGCATACTCGGCGTTTAGTATGCCTAGCTGTTTAACAGCCCTGACACTTGCAGACGCGGCGACAATGAATGAAACTCCGAGCACACTAAAATACTTGGCGATTACCCGGGCGTGCTCCCCGAAAGGGTTAATGAAGCATACTCTCATCACTATTCATGATACATTAACATCTGTGCACATTCACTTTTTTGGAAGGTAGGTGATGACTCTTCTGTGCTTTAGAGACAGTGATTTTTTTTAGTGTGGTTTGTGCGTTAACCTGTAATAATCAGGTTTATCAGTACTGGTGTATCAATTTTGAAAGTATCCACAAAATACATGTTTATCTGTAATGAAGGGGGAAAAAAGTGTATCTAGATACACCCAGGCACAGGAGACATTCTTCCACCATTGATGAGCCGACAATTTCACCCTTTACATTGCAAGTTTGTGACATTACAGAAAGGAAAAAGGCCGGTTGTGGATTCTAAAATTTGGGCACTTGTTATTATTTATTTTCGTAACACAAATCCACCACAAATGTGTGCATTTACTCCAATCGTCAAATTGTGCCATTTGAGTGTGATGTTTACAGAAATATGATTTACAGACTTGACAATTGTTAACTACGGAACCAATAACTTGTATTCTAAAACTATTACAGAGTGGCAATGTTATTGGATTGCATTTGTGATTGATCCACAAAGTTTACATTTGTGTTTGCATACATACTGAATATATTTTAAAAAAGCACATATATTGCACTACAACACTACAAGCTAGTAAATTACTGTAGAAAAATATTGAGATTTGAGAGTCCTCAGTAGCTGATCCCTTTTAATGGCTAACTGATGGTAACAAATTGCAATCTTTCGAGACTACTCAGGCCTAAATTACTGTAGTACTATAACCAGTTACTTAGACTTGGCCACATCTATCCTTGCACAAACTTTGAAGACAAAGAAAACCAGAAAAACGTACCTAGAGGGGAAGAAAAAAAAAAAAAAGAAAAAGCCAGACAAGTGCTGACACATCAGCTCCTGAGGCCACTGATCTGGGATTAACAATCAGGGAGCGAATAGTACATGACTAAAAGCAGGAAGTCTACATGGACACACATGGAATTATAATAACCACACGTCAAAATGGCAATTTTTCATAAAAACAGGAAACAATATAAGCAACCTGCAGTGGTCATCTCTCAGGCTGCAGTGAAACTACAACTCTCAGCATGCCACATGCTATGCCAAGACTTTTAGTTTGACACCAACTGGAAAGCCAGAGGTTAGAAATTATAATAAAAACTGAATACAAAAGGAGCTTCAGACATTTGAAGCTACAAATTTAGACAAAATGGTAAATATTTATACATCTAGTACATGCTGTTACATTGTGTCCGCCACATACACAGCAGACTCCTCCACATCCAGTGCAAATCATCTATGTATGCTCCAGCAAATCTACCCAGCTAGAAGATCGGAAAAACGAGGGGACCCAGGGACAAAACCAGGACTGGTATTTCTGTCTTAGGCCATGTGTGTATTTGTGGTGGTCTTGTGTTATAAATAAACACTGCACAGAGAAAAGGTCTAAGTAACTTCCCCCCCTCTCGCTGCAAACTACCACTCCCAGGATGTCCTGTGCTCTCCTCCCACTGCACATTCCTACAGGGAAACTCCCTGCTGCCTCTGGGGGTGGAAAGGACGATCAGATTATAAATGTGTCTGCACATGGACACAATGCCCCCTGCATCACAGCCAAGTCAGGAGAGCTGTATAACCGGGGCTGATCACAGCAATGTAGAGGATGTCCCCGACATTAAACTACTAGGGCGTATCACTTTATGGGCAGGGTGTCATTATATATGCAACTCCCTAGACATAGTGTAAAGGACAAGAGCAGATAACCCATTCAATGCCAGACTAAAATATCACCCTAACCGTTACAAGTCACAAATTACATATACAGTATATTATATACATACATATACAATAGTATTAATGTATACTTCTTAGAGTCACTGCAGGGATCTATACGCACTAATGTACCACATCATATACACAAACACATCTATATATATATAGCTACAGTATATTCATTAAATAGAGGGGTATATATACACACACACACACACGTAGTACGGACATATAAACCCTAAATAAGTAGCAATGTATACACCCTGCAATCGCCACAGGGCTCTACATACAGACAAGCTGTCACAGCTATATACACCCTACAGTAGGAGATATACAAGGATCTACTACAGATGTCAGCTGTATCCTCTACTGTAGGGTGTATACAGCAGTTATGCTTTTATGTATAACTGTGTATAGCGGTCACAGCTTATACATGGGTGTATATGGATCCCTGCACGGATTGTAGGGTGTAAATATTGTATATACTTTACATGATCACACATCTATATCCAGTGCTATACACACACAAGGAGTATAATGTACATAACCTAGGGATCTATATATTTATATCCACTAAATATAGATGTACACAATTATAAGTATATATACACCCTACTACATCATGCAGGAGCCTTACTGCAGATACATTATATCTATAAATCCACTATATAAAGAGCATTATATATATACACCTGAGTAATATTAGAGCTCTCCATCCATACAGTATAGACACACACCCAATGTATACACAGGTACTACTATGTACAATTACTACCAGGATCTGTATACAGCTATCAGAAGTATACAAGGCTATATACCAGTGGTGTCACGCCACACACACACACACACACAATATATATATATATATATATATATATATATATATATATATATATATATATATATATATATATACACACACACACACACACACACACACACACACACACACACACACACTGTACAGGTCCGGTGCCCCCATCCCATTAGCAGTCCACCATGACGTCAGGTGTCTCACCTTGGTGGTGGCGGAGTCTCGGCCCGGCAGGTTTAGGTGCGGACGGGGCTGTGCTCTCGGCCCCGGTGTCTGGGGAGGTGCAGGCTGCTGCGGCCGCTCTCCCTGGCGCTGCTCTCTGTGACTGGCCTGGATACGGCCGCCGCTAACGGTTCCCGACTTCTACGCGGTGACGTCCGCGCACCCAGCCCAGTCCGCGCGCCGTGCCACAGGAAGCGCATTCCAGGCCCGTGACGTCAGCACGGGGGGCGGGGACTCTGCCGGACACGTGGGTGCGTAGAGGAGCTAGGAAGGTAGGGGGATGTCTGGAGGGGGCAGGGAGGTGACGTCACGTGTGTCCTGCGCACAGCGCCTCCAGTCCGGGGCATTAACCCCCTGCATCCTGTGCTGTTTGGATTGTTCTGCTGCTCCAGAGGGAAAAATGTTTGCAACTCGGATAAAACAACCCGAAAACAATGCTGAATTGTATTATTGTGTTCCCTCACAGTTTTCTCTATCTCTGGTTGCTGTCAGTGAAGGGAAGCACTTGTTCTCATGGAAATCCTGCAGCTCAGTATAGATAGGCTTAGAAAGGAACCAATATGGAGGACGTGTGCGACTTGTCCTAGAAATGAACAGGGAGAGTTTCGCTAGCGTACTTGAGGTCTGTGCACACTGTGATTTTTTTCAGGTAAATTTTGCTTAGAAAAAACGACACGTAAAATAAATGTAACGCACAGCAATGTGAAAACGGCACAGCTGTGCACGTGTTCTGTCTTATGACTCTTAACCCTTTCAGGGTTTGGAAATCCTCAAGCAGTTAAAAGACGTAACATGTTTATTCTTCACAGTTTACACTGGGAAGTCGCCGACTCTACTGAAAGTATAGAGCGAAAACTGCCAGAGTAAAGACAACAGCAAGGCTGCCGCAGGAAAGAGACTGCTGGCGAAACCTCCAGCTGTCTATACGGTATAGAACGAGAAGCGCCTGTGCAAAACTACAGCAAGGCTGCCTCAGGAAAGCAACCGCTGGCGAAACCCCCAGCTCTCTATACAGTATTATTATTTATTATTATTATAGCGCCATTTATTCCATGGCACTTTACATGTGAAAAAGGGGTATACATAGCAATAACAATTACAATAATCTTGAACACAATGTGACAGCAACTGGTACAGGAGGAGCGAGGACCCTGCCCGCAAGGGCTCACAATCTACGAGGGATGGGTGAGGATACAGTAGGTGAGGGTAGAGCTGGTCGTGAAGCGGTATGGTGGAGCGAGGGTTACTGCAGGTTGTACACTTGTCGGAAGAGGTGGGTCTTCAGGTTTCTTTTGAAGGTTTCCACGGTCGACGAGAGTCTGATGTGTTGGGGTAGAGAGTTCCAGAGTAGGGGAGAAGCACTGGAGAAATCTTGTATGTGATTGTGGGAGGAGGAGATAAGAGGGGAGTAGAGAAGGAGATCTTGTGAGGATCGGAGGTTGCGTGCAGGTATGTAACGGGAGACTAGGTCAGAGATATGTGGAGGAGAAAGGTTGTGAATGGCTTTGTATGTCATGGTTAGGGTTTTGAACTGGAGTCTCTGAGCAATGGGGAGCCAGTGGAGAGATTGACAGAGAGGAGAGGCCGGGGAATAGCGGGGGGGGGGGGGGGGGACAGGTGGATTAGTCGGGCAGCAGAGTTTAGGATGGATTGGAGGGGTGCGAGAGTGTTGGAAGGGAGGCCACAGAGCAGGAGGTTGCAGTAGTCGAGATGGGAGATGATGAGGGCGTGCACTAGTGTTTTTGCAGATTCATGGTTGAGGAATGTGCGGATCCGTGAGATAGTTTTGAGTTGGAGTCGGCAGGAAGTGGAAAGGGCTTGGATATGTGGTTTGAAGGAGAGTTCAGAGTCCAGGGTTACCCCAAGGCAGCGAGCTTGAGGGACTGGGGAGAGTGCACAGCCATTGATGTTGATAGATAGGTCAGTTGGGGTGGTGAATGAGATGGCGGAAAGATGATGAATTCTGTTTTGTCCATGTTAAGTTTTAGAAATCTAGCAGAGAAGAAGGATGAAATAGCAGACAGACATTGTTGGATTTTGGTTAGTAAGGAGGTGATATCAGTTCCAGAGAGGTAGATCTGTGTGTCATCAGCATAGAGGTGATAATGAAAGCCATGAGACTCTATGAGCTGTCACAGGCCTAAGGTGTAGATGGAAAAGAGCAGGGGTCCTAGAACTGAACCTTGGGGGACACCGACAGATAGGGGGCGAGATGAGGAGGTGGTGTGTGAGTGGGAGACACTGAATGTCCTGTCTGTTAGGTATAAGGAGATCCAGGATAGGGCCAAGTCTGTGATGCCGAGAGATGAGAGAGTTTGTAGTAAGAGGGAATGGTCCACTGTGTCGAAGGCTGAAGACAGGTCTAGGAGGAGGAGGACAGAGTAGTGTCACTTAGATTTGGCGGTTAGTAGGTCGTTGGTGTCTTTAGTCAGTGCAGTTTCAGTAGAATGGTGCGGTCGGAAACCAGATTGTAGGCGGTCGAAGAGGGAGCAGGAGGAGAGGTGGGAGGACAACTCAGAATGGACGTGTTGTTCCAGTAGTTTTGAGGCATAGGAGAGAAGTGATATGGGGTGATAGCTAGTCAGAGAGGATGGGTCAAGGGAGGGCTTTTTGAGGCTGGGTGTGATTGAGGCATGTTTGAAGCACGAGGGGAAGACATCAGTTGTTAGTGACAGATTGAAGAGGTGGGCTAAGGCTGGGATGAAGATAGTGGTATGATTTGGGATGAGGTGGGACGGGATTGGGTCAAGTTTACAGGCGGTGAGGTGTGATTTGGAGAGTAAAGAGGAATATTGATCTTCCGTAATGGTGGAGAAGGTGGTTTTGGAGGAGGAGGGTTGAGTAGGTGTGGGGAGGGGCTGTGGGAGCTTTAGGCAAAAGCTTTGTCTGATTGCCTCATTCTTCAAGCAGAAGATTGACACCAAGTCTTCGGCTGAAATAAGAGGCGAGGGAGAAGGCACAGGGGGACGGAGAAGAGAATTGAAGGTGTTGAATAGTTGTTTGGGGTTGTAAGACAGGGAGGATATGAGAGATGCGAAGTATGTTTGTTTTGCTGCAGTGAGTGTGGACTTGAAGGTAGTGAGGGACTGTTTGAATGCGATGAAGTGCTCATTGGAGTGGGACCTTTTCCATCTATGCTCAGCAACCCTGGAGGCCTCTCACAGTTCTTTAGTTAGGCTGGTGTGCCAGGGTTGTCTGTTGATTGTGCGAGCTTTGGTATGTGTGAGGGGGGCGACCGAATCGAGAGCTGCAGCTGTTGTGGTGTTGTATAAAGTGGCAGCAACATCTGCATCATGTAAGGGACTAATGTCTGTAAGAGGGAGAAGGGATTCAGAGAGTGAGTGTAGGTCTAGGTGTTTGATATTTCTGCGAGGGTATGCAACCTTGTGGAGTGGGGATTGTTGCCTTGGAGAGGAGAGGGAATGTAAGTAGGTTGTGGTCAGAGAGAGGGAGAGGTGAGTTAGAGAGGTTAGCTAGGGAACAGAGGCGGATGAAGATGAGGTCCAGTGGGTGGCCGTCTTTGTGGGTGGGTGTGGAAGACCACTGAGTAAGACCAAAGGAGGAATTGAGGGATAGAAGCTTAGAGGCAGCTGAGAGGGAAGTGTCAATGGGGATGTTAAAGTCGCCCATGAGGATAATGGGAATGTCAACGGAGAGGAAATGAAGTAGCCAAGTGGTGAAGTGGTGAAAGAAAGTGGTGGTTGATCCTGGGGGGCGGTAAATGACAGCCAGTTGGAGGTTGGAGGGGGAGCAGATGCGCACGCAGTGCACTTCAAAAGAGGGGAGAGTAATTGAGGGCGGCAGTGGGATATGGGTGAAGGAGCAGTTATCTGTGAGGAGGAAACCTATTCCTCCACCGTGCTTGCCAGTGGGGCGGGGGGTATGGGAGAGGTGGAATCCGCCGTACGAAAGTGTAGCAGGAGAGGCCGTGTCAGAGGGGGCTAGCCAGGTTTCAGTGATGCCGAGGAAGGAAAGCTTGTTAGTGATGAAGAGGTCGTGAATGCAGGAAAGATTGTTGCAGACGGAGCGAGCGTTCCATAGAGCTCCTGTTAGAGGGACTGGGGAAGCGGGGGCTGGGCGGATGGGTATAAGGTTAGAAGGGTTACGAGAGTTTGGGCTAGATCGTGGTTAGGAGGCGGAAGTGATTGTAGGGATGTGGTGAGGAGCGCCGGGATGTGGAGAGATGTTTCCGGCAGTGAGGAGGAGCAGAGAAAGCGTTAGTAGGTGGGAGCAGGAAAGGCCATGAGGTGGCCGTCTGTGTTTGGAGACAAAGGATTGTATGTTGAGGAATAGCTCTGAGGAGGAGGTGAGATGGGTGGGGAGAATGGAGGGAGAGATGAAGAGTTCATTACTAGGTGTAGGGATTAGGGGTGGTTGGAAAAGGTGAAGGATTAAGGGGGTGAGAGTGAAAACAAAGACAAACATTGTTTACTGTGACTTAGTATCCAGTTACCTTCAGTTCACTTCAGGTTCAATTCAGGATTAATTCATATTTCTCACACTTAAGCAATGGACACTTAAGGTGATGCACACAGACTAAAGTCTAACAGACTCCTGGCCCACAATATATTTGTAACCTAAAGTATAGAACGAAAACCACCTGTGAAAAATCTACAGCAAGGCTGCCCCAAGAAAGAGACTGCTGGCGAAACCCCCAGCTCTCTATAAAATATAGAGCAAGAACCGCCTGTGCAAAACTACAGCAAGGCTGCCTCAGGAAAGCGACCACTGACGAAACCCCCAGCTCTCTATACAGTTTAGAGCGAGAACCGCCTGTGCAAAACTACAGCAAGGCTGCCTCAGAAAAGCGACCGCTGGCGAAGCTTTCAGCTCTCTATAAAGTATAGCGCGAAAACCACCTGTGAAAAAACTATAGCAAGGCTGCCTCAGGAATGCGACCACCGGTGAAACCCCGAGCTCTCTATACCGTATAGAGCGAGAACCGCCTGTGCAAAACTACAGCAAGTCTGCCTCAGGAAAGCGACCGCTGGCGAAACTCCCAGCTCTCTATACAGTATAGAGCGAGAACCGCCTGTGCAAAACTACAGCAAGGCTGCCTCAGGAAAGCGACCACCGGTGAAACCCCGAGCTCTCTATAAAGTATAGCGCGAAAACCAGCTGTGCAAAACTACAGCAAGTCTGCCTCAGGAAAGCGACCGCTGGCGAAACTCCCAGCTCTCTATACAGTATAGAGCGAGAACCGCCTGTGCAAAACTACAGCAAGGCTGCCTCAGGAAAGCGACCACCAGTGAAACCCCGAGCTCTCTATAAAGTATAGCGCGAAAACCAGCTGTGCAAAACTACAGCAAGGCTGCCTCAGGAAAGCGACCGCTGGCAAAACCTCCAGCTCTCTATAAAGTATAGCGCGAAAACCAGCTGTGCAAAACTACAGCAAGGCTGCCTCAGGAAAGCGACCACCAGCGAAACCCCCAGTTCTCTATAAAATATAGAGCAAGAACCGCCTGTGCAAAACTAAAGCAAGGCTGCCTCAGGAAAGCGACCACCGACAAAACCTCCAGTTCTCTATAAAGTATAGAGCGAAAACCACCTGTGAAAAAACTATAGCAAGTCTGCCTCAGGAAAGCGACCGCTGGCGAAACTCCCAGCTCTCTATACAGTATAGAGCGAGAACCGTCTGTGAAAAACTACAGCAAAGCTGCCTCAGGCAGCTTTCTATACAGTATAGAGCGAGAACCGCCTGTGCAAAACTACAGCAAGTCTGCCTCAGGAAAGCGACCGCTGGCGAAACCCTCAGCTCTCTATACAATATGGAGCGAGAACCGCCTGTGCAAAACTACAGCAAAGCTGCCTCAGGAAAGCGACCGCTGCCGAAAACTCCAGCTCTCTATAAAGTATAGCGCGAAAACCAGCTGTGAAAAAACTGCAGCAAGGCTGCCTCAGGAAAGCGACCGCTGGCGAAACCCCCAGCTCTTTATAAAATATAGAGCAAGAACCACCTGTGCCAAACTACAGCAAGGCTGCCTCAGGAAAATGACCGCTGGCGAAACCCCCAGCTCTCTATAAAATATAGAGCGAAAACCACCTGTGAAAAACTACAGCAAGACTGCCTCAGTAAAGCGACCGCTGGAGAAACCGCCATAATAATCATTCAGTGTACATATGCATTAGACTAATGGCCAAGTTTCCCAGAAATGGTCAACTGTCTCGGCTACGTTCCCACAGTATTTGGTGAGTTTTTGATGTTAGAGAATTTCTGTATCTATTAGATAATTAAGGTTACTTGTGTTCTTTTCATTGAGGTTTTGAGAGCATTTTTTATGCGTATTTTTTTTGTCTCGTTATAAATAAAGCTGCTTTGTTTTGGATGCTTCCTGTTACTTGGCTTTGATAAAGCAAATGATTAAAGTACTGGGCACCACCATAATGTGGTCGGGATCTAACCTAATGCACACCAAATAAGCATAATGAGAAACAAGAAAAAAGAAGTATGCAAACCCTGGGATCACCGAAATGAAATCAAATAATTTTTATGTTTATTATTATTCAACATGTAAGTTTCTACACCGGTAAGACAGAGAAAATATATAGATGTGTGGCCAGTCAAAGAATGCAACATCCAATATGCATAAATTCAGATGACACGTGGTCAATATCAGTGATCCAAGTAAATAATGTTAATGCTAAGGCTATGTTCACACGTGGTGTTTTTTTTTGCGTCACAAATCGGCAGCAAAACCTGATCTCTGGCAGGAAAGAAGCTGCGTCAAAAAACAGTTTTTTTCAGCATTTTTTTATGCGTTTTTTGGTGCTGTTTTTTATGCTTTTTTTTCCAGAATTGTGTCTTTTTTCATGCTTTGTTTCTTTTATGCATCTACATAAAGTTTAGTGAAAAAAAAATCTCATTCTGGTTTTGGCATAACAGTGGGGGAAGTGGATTGTTCAGGAATAGTTTAACTAAAGCCCACGTCTCACATAGCGAGATCGCTGCTGAGTCACGGTTTTAGTGACGCAACAGCGACCTCATCAGCGATGTCGCTATGTGTGACACTTTGCAGCGATCAGGCCCCTGCTGTGAGGTCGCTGATCGCTGCAAAATGTCCTGGACTATTTTTTGGTCTTTGCCCTCCCGCTGGTCAGCACACATCGCTGTGTGTGACCAGCGGGACCAGCGATCAGGCTGGTAACCATGATAAACAGCGGGTTACTAGGGGCACACGCGCACTTAGTAACCCGCTGTTTATCATGGTTACCACTCTGCTACGGTGAGCGGTAACCTCCCGCTCACCATAGCAGAGTGGTAACCATGATAAACAGCGGGTTACTAGGTGCGCGTGTGCCCCTAGTAACCCGCTGTTTATCATGGTTACCAGTCTGCTCCTGCTTCAGCAAGCTGGTAACCAGGAGCAGGACATCGTGGAAAGATTCTTTCCACGATGTCGCTGCTCCCCTGATCGCTGGTGAGCCTGCCTGTTTGACAGCTCACCAGCGATCATATAGCGACGCAGCAACGATCCCTGACAGGTCGTATCGTTGTCGGGATCGCTGTAGTGTCCCTAAGTGTGACGGGGCCTTTACAAACTCAATGCACTGCCAGTGTGTATGACATTATTTACATATTTACATTCACTCTATGGGGTCCGCCATTCAGTTGCACAGGCATTGTTCAATTTCACACCTCTGTGGGCCACAGGTATTGTTCAATCTCATACCTAGCTCAGCCAATGTTTTCTTGTTTTTCATTTGGCTTTGATAAAGCTTTATTGACACAGCCACGTGTGGATTACATGTGCTTTTATCGCATTTCCTCTGTGAAAACGCACTAAAAACGCATAGTTGTTTTTATCTGCGGATTTTCCTAATCTAATTCAAGGCTATGGGGAAAATCTGCAAATAAAAACACATTTTACCCTATAAGAAATAGGATATCTATAAATTCCATAAATTTTGCTGGAACTGTAAGACACTGTTTATATACAAAAATACACAGCGGAAAAAACTTATCGTGGGAACTTAGCCTAATGTGTATGGGGGCTCTCCAGCTCCCAAAAGTTGCAGTCTGAGAAATGAAAGATCAGGCATTTTGAATCGCAGTGCCCAATCTTCTCCAAGGGAGTCTAAGGCCACATTCAGTATTTGGTCAGTGTTTTACATCAGTATTTGTAAGTCAAAACCAGGAGAGGAACAATCAGAAGAAAAGTATAATAGAAACTCGTCACCACTTCTGTATTTATCACCAACTCCTGGTTTTGGCTTACAAATACTGATGTAAAATACTGACCAAATACTAAATGTGTGAACGTGGCCTAACAGCTGCTTACTCTGCTCTCTCAGTGGAAAACACATGAACGTTTGCCCAAAATAAAGCCAGCTACATAAGGTGTGCACACCTAAGATATCCACTATTACTAGATATGTGGTCTGCCAGCAGTCAGGCACCTTCAGCTTCCTCAATGACTCTCCTGCTGTATTTGCTTAGTAATTAACCCTTGATCACACTCATTTGCAGTTCTGCATGGTGCTGACCTGTGACTGGCGCTTCCTGTACATCTGCATGTGTCAGGGCACCTGCATCTTGTTCCTGTGCCTTATACCTTTATGATGAAGATTATTTCTTAGGCTACGGCCCCACTATCAGTATTTTATCAGTATTCGGTCAGTATTTTTTCTCAGGAGTGGGAGCCAAAACCAAGTGAGGAACAATCAGAGAAAAGGTATAATAGAAACAAGTCACCAATTCTGCATTTATCACCCACTCCTGGTTTTGGCTCCCACTCCTGAGAAAAATGATTGACCGAAGACTGACCAAACACTGATAGTGGGACCGTGGCCTTATATAAAAAAAATTGTCATTCAATACATCAAAGTGCTCATCAAGATCTCTGTTTGCAGTCATTTTATAGGTACCAATATTTTTAAAATCTGCACCAGTAGTAAATGCACTGGAAACAGCTATGTGTATCCATGACATGGCCAATATAGATTTTTAGCCACGGTGAGTAAAAGAAGAAAATAATTACTGAATGGCTACAAGTACAGATCCTGAAAACAATGAAGTATACAGAAGTTATATTAGTGAAGAATTATATAAAGACAATTGTGATCAAACAACCTTTACTCTCCTGATTATTTCCAACTGGTCCAGTACTCCCTACCCGTCTTTTTTACATACAAGACCGCTGCAGCCAATAATTGACCTCAACAGTTTGATGCTGAACACCATTGAGGTCAGTGATCGGCTGCAGAGGTCACGTGTGTAGACTGTATATCATCACTGCAGTCACATATATAAAGACTACCAAGGAGAAACCAGTGGGGCATTGTTGGAGCAGCATGGGCATAACAGGTACATATACGTTCTTTAGGCATTTTATGACATTACCTATCTTTGGTCACAATTTTTGAATCTCAGAAGTCCCTTTTAAGTTATTAGTGCAAATCCTGCAGTTTTGTCCTGCAGTGCTGGAGTCTTGGCTTGAATCCAAGTGAGGGCAACATCTCACGCTTAAAAAAATATATTCTGATTATTACATTTGAAATTTACATTCCAAGCCCCTCTGGGGACTGATGATATTCTCTGTACAGCAGTGATGTGGGGTAGGTTGCCAGGACCTGGGGCAAGCCAAGCATTACACCCCCTAATCCAATAATATTGCCCTTTGAGTACCCCCTTGAAACAAATATTGCTCCCTCAGTTAGAAAGTATTTATGCTCCTTTAGTGCCTCCCCCAAAAGTAATAATGCCACCCAGGGTCGGACTGGGGTGTCTGGGGCCCACAGGGAGAACTGACTCTAGGGGCCACCTACAGCAATATGCAAATATCTGTTATCCGCTATCCCTGTTATAGTGGAGCATTGACTGGCGGCTCCTGCACATCTACTGTGCACCACTATAACTGGGATGTACAATTACGGTAGTTTGCATTAAAGGGCTTCTTTGGTTAAAACAAGTTATCACCGATCCATGGGATCCACAGGATCGGTGATCACTTATTGATCGTTTGGGTCCGAACATTGGAAAACGCGCCTATCAGAAGAATGGGGAAGTTTTATCCCTGACAGGACACTTATCCCCATTTTAAAATGCAGCTTCCAAAAAAGAGCAGCGCTCACAGTCACTGAGGGAATGACTGGATGAGTGGTCGCATCTCACATGCCGCTCCAGTCTAATGGGGAGAAAAGCTCCACATTCTGCCGATTGTGTGCCAGCAGTCAGACCCCCACCAATCAATATTATCACTGATCCCGTGGAGAGGTGATTACTTGTTTTCACCGGAGAACCCCTGTAAGTGCATCTCTGCCGCTCTGGTCCAAGTATTTAATCTCTAAGGCTGCGGCCCCACTATCAGTATTTGGTCAGTATTTTTTCTCAGGAGTGGGAGCCAAAACCAGGTGAGGAACAATCAGAGAAAAGGTATAATAGAAACAAGTCACCAATTCTGTATTTATCACCCACTCCTGGTTTTGGCAGCTACTCCTGAGAAAAAATACTGACCGAATACTGATGGTGGGGCTGTGGCCTAATGGAAAAAAATCTTTTCCTAGTTAATATCAGCAAGAACAAAATGACTGCCATACACAACACAGTCCACTTTATCAACACCAATAATACCACATACAAAAGAGACAAATATCGCCACACCATGACTAGATCACATATTACCACCACATAGTGACCAAATAATACTACATACAAGGAACAAATACGTCCACACCATGACCAGACCACATATTACCACCCCAAAGTGACCAAATACTACAATACTGATCATGAATACAAACCACAATACTAACAACACTGTTATTACCACCAGTGACATTATACACAGGAGCTCTGTATATAGTGTCAGTGTACAGGTAATACAGGGATCACCAGTGACATTATACACAGGAGCTCTGTATATAGTGTCAGTGTACAGGTAATACAGGGATCACCAGTGACATTATACACAGGAGCTCTGTATATAGTGTACAGTGTACAGGTAATACAGTGACCACCAGTGACATTATACACTGGAGCTCAGTATATAGTGTCAGTGTACAGGTAATACAGGGTTCACCAGTGACATTATACACAGGAGCTCTGTATAGAGTGTCAGTGTACAGGTAATACAGTGATCACCAGTGACATACACTGGAGCTCTGTATTTAGTGTACAGGTATTACAGTGGTCACCAGTGACATTATACACAGGAGCTCTGTATATAGTGTACAGGTAATACAGTGGTCACCAGTGACATTATACACAGGAGCTCTGTACATAGTGTATAGTGCACAGGTAATACAGTGGTCACCAGTGACATTATACACAGGAGCTCTGTATATAGTGTACAGATAATACAGTGGTCACCAGTGACATTATACACAGGAGCTCTGTATATAGTGTACAGGTAATACAGTGGTCACCAGTGACATTATACACAGGAGCTCTGTATATATTGCACAGGTAATACAGTGGTCACCAGTGACATTATACACAGGAGCTCTGTATATAGTGTACAGATAATACAGTGGTCACCAGTGACATTATACACAGGAGCTCTGTATATAGTGTACAGGTAATACAGTGGTCACCAGTGACATTATACACAGGAGCTCTGTATATAGTGTATAGTGTACAGGTAATACAGGGATCACCAGTGACATTATACACAGGAGCTCTGTATATAGTGTCAGTGTACAGGTAATACAGTGATCACCAGTGACATTATACACTGGAGCTCTGTATATAGTGCACAGGTAATACAGTGGTCACAAGTGACATTATACACAGAAGCTCTGTATATAGTGTATACATAATATAGTGATCACCAGTGACATACACAGGAGTTCTGTATATACTATATACACACGTGGTCAGAATTGTTGGTACCCCTCGTTTAATGAAAGAAAAACCCACAATGGTCACAGAAATAACTTGAATCTGACAAAAGTAATAATAAATTAAAAATCTATGAAAATGAACAAATGAAAGTCAGACATTGCTTTTCTGCTTCCACTGAATTTAAAAAAAAAATTAAACTCATGAAATCGGCCTGGACAGAAATGATGGTACCCCTGAAAATAATGTGACAAAAGGGACATGTTAAATAAAGTTGTGTCCACTAATTAGCATCACAGGTGTCTACAATCTTGTAATCAGTCAGTGGGCCTGTATATAGGGCTACAGATACTCACTGTGCTATATATAGGGCTGCAGATACTCACTGTGCCTGTATATAGGGCTACAGATACTCACTGTGCCTGTATATAGGGTTACAGATACTCACTGTGCCTGTATATAGAGTTACAGATACTCACTGTGCCTGTATATAGGGTTACAGATATTCACTGTGCCTGTATATAGGGTTATAGATACTCACTGTGCTTGTATATAGGGCTACAGATACTCACTGTGCTTGTATATAGGGCTACAGATACTCACTGTGTTGTTTGGTGACATGGTGTGTACCACGCTCAACATGGACCAGAAGAAGCAAAGGAAAGAGCTGTCTCAGGAGATTAGAAAGAAAATTATAGAAAAGCATGTTAAAAGGTAAAGGTTATAAGACCATCTCCAAGCAGCTTGATGTTTCTGTGACTACAGGTGCACATATTATTCAGAAATTTAAGATCCATGGGACTGTAGCCAACCGCCCTGGACGTGGGTGCAGGAGGAAAATTGATGACAAATCAAAGAGACGGATAATATGAATGGTAACAAAAGAGCCCAGAATAACTTCTAAAGAGATTAAAGGTGAACTTCAAGCTCAAGGAACATCAGTGTCAGATCGTACTATCCACCGTTGTTTGATCCAAAGTGAACTTCATGTAAGACGACCAAGGAGAACACCATTGTTGAAAAAAAAAAATAGTAAAAGAGCCAGAGTGGAATTTGCCAAACTACATGTTGACAAGCCACAAAGCTTCTGGGAGAATGTACTATGGACAGATGAGACAAAAATTGAAGTTTTTGGCAAGGCACATCAGCTCTATGTTCACAGATGGAAAAATGAAGCATATCAAGAAAAGAACACTGTCCCTACTGTGAAACATGGTGAAGGCTCTGTTATGTTCTCGGGCTGCTTTGCTGCACCTGGCACAGGGTGTCTTGAATCTGTGCAGGGTACAATGAAATCTCAAGACTATCAAGGGATTCTAGAGAGAAATGTGCTGCCCAGTGTCAGAAAGCTTGGTCTCAGTCGCAGGTCTAGCAACAGGATAATGACCCAAAACACACAGCTAAAAACACCAAGAATGGCTAAGAGGAAAACATTGGACTATTCTGAAGTGGCTTCTATGAGCCCTGACCTAAATCCTATGGAGCATCTTTGGAAAGAGCTGAAACATTCTGGAAAAGGCAACCTTCAAACACGAGACAACTGGAGCAGTTTGCTCATGAGGAGTCGGCCAAAATACCTGTTGAGAGGCGCAGAAGTCTCATTGACAGTTACAGGAATCGTTTGATTGCAGTGATTGCCTCAAAAGGTTCAACAAAATATTAAGTTAAGAAGAAGAACCATCATTTCTGTCCAGGCCGATTTCATGAGGTTAATTTTTTTTTAAATTCTGTGGAAGCAGAAAATCAATGTCTGACCTTCATCTCTTCATTTTCAAAAATTTGTAATTTATCAGATTGAAGTTATTTCTGTGACCATTGTGGGTTTTTCTTTCATTAAACGAGGAGTACCAACAATTTTGACCACGTGTGTAGTGTAAGTGTACATGTAATACACTGACTCACCAGTGATGTCTCTAGGTGAAGTCCTTCATCTTCGCTTTTCTTCTTCATCTGGCACAGACAGCCATCACTTCTTCCAGCCAGGAATCATCTCTGCAGAAAATAACACACAGTTATTAATAACTGATCTCTTCTAGAGAATATTCCCACTTTCCCCCCCCCGACCTCTACACTACACCAGTTGAAGAAAAAAAGCAACATAGTGCCGTCCTGCACAGTAACAGGACCTCTCTTTTGTCCCATCCCATGGAAAACAATTTCCTAAAAAGTAAATTATATTACAGAAGTAATAATGTAATAATAATTGGAATCTAAAGTAATAATGTTCCCCACTGGTCACCATAAACTAATAAAGTATGTTCCTCAATCTGGCTCCCAAACAGTAATTAAGTCCCTTGTCTAGCCAGGCACCCCCATATGTCCCTTCTGGCCACCATTTGTCTAGTGTGACCCCTCCATATATTTATCCTAGCACATGTGTATCGAGCCTGCCCCCTCCCATATACCCATCCTAGCCCCCCCATGTGCCAGTCTGCCCCCCCACATATCCATCCTTGCCTCCATGTTTCCAGCCTGCGCCCCCATATGTCCCCCCCATATATCCTCCATGTGTCCAGCCTGCCCTCTACATATTCATCCTGGCCTCCATGTGTCCAGCCTCTCCCCTCATATATCCATACTGCCCTTACCCCCTGCATATATCCATCCTGACACCCCCCATATATCCAGCGTGCCCCTCCATATATTTATGCTAGCCCATGTGTATCGAGCCCGCCCCCCCCACATATTCATCCTAGCCCCCCCCCCATATATCCATCCTGGCCTCCATGTGTTCAGCCTGCCCCCCCCCCCAATATATCCATCCTGGCCTCCATAAGTCCAGCTTGCCCCCCCCCATATATCCATCCTGGCCTCCATATATTCATCTTGCCCCCCCATATATCCATCCTGCCCCCCCCATATATCCATCCTGCCCCCCATATATCCATCCTGGTCTCCATGTGTCCAGCCTGCCCCCCATACACCCATCCTGCCCACCCCCCTTTGCCTGGGTCCACCTTGGTTCCCCCTTGTGTGTCCTGCCAGGGCTCCCCCTTGTGTGTCCAGCCAGGGCTCCCCTCCCTTGCGTGTCCAGCCAGGGCTCCCCCTTGCGTGTCCAGCCAAGGCTCCCCCCCTTGCGTGTCCAGCCAGGGCCCCCCCCTTGCGTGTCCAGCCAGGGTTCCCCCCTCGTGTGTCCAGCTTGGCCCCCCCTCGTGTGTCCAGCTTGGCCCCCCCTCGTGTGTCCAGCTTGGCCCCCCCTCATGTGTCCAGCTGGGCCCCCCCTCGTGTGTCCGTCCAGCTGGGCCCCCCCTCGTGTGTCCGTCCAGCTGGGCCCCCCCTCGTGTGTCCGTCCAGCTGGGCCCCCCCTCGTGTGTCCGTCCAGCTGGGCCCCCCCTTGTGTGTCCGTCCAGCTGGGCCCCCCCTCGTGTGTCCGTCCAGCTGGGCCCCCCTTGTGTGTCCATCCAGCTGGGCCCCCCTTGTGTGTCCATCCAGCTGGGCCCCCCTTGTGTGTCTGTCCAGCTGAGCCCCCCCTTGTGTGTCTGTCCAGCTGGGCCCCCCCTTGTGTGTCTGTCCAGCTGGGCCCCCCCTTGTGTGTCTGTCCAGCTGGGCCCCCCCTTGTGTGTCTGTCCAGCTGGGCCCCCCCTTGTGTGTCTGTCCAGCTGGGCCCCCCCCTTGTGTGTCTGTCCAGCTGGGCCCCCCCCTTGTGTGTCTGTCCAGCTTGGCCCCCCCTTGTGTGTCTGTCCAGCAGGGCCCCCCCTTGTGTGTCTGTCCAGCTGGGCCCCCCCTTGTGTGTCTGTCCAGCTGGGCCCCCCCCTTGTGTGTCTGTCCAACTTGGCCCCCCCTTGTGTGTCTGTCCAGCTGGGCCCCCCCTTGTGTGTCTGTCCAGCTGGGCCCCCCCCTTGTGGGTCTGTCCAGCTGGGCCCCCCCTTGTGTGTCCTGCTGGCCCCCGCCTTGTGTGTCCAGACCATTACACACACACACACACACCTCTTACCTTCCTGCGATCCCGTGCGGTGTCCTCCTTCTCCTGAGTTGCGCGCCTCCTTCACAGCAGGCGCATGACGATGACGTCATACGCCGGCCGGCGAAGGGAGACACGCAGCTTCAGCTGCTTCACTGGGACGTGCGCCGCGGTGGTTCAGGTAATGAACGCTGCGTGCTCGCGTCCCTGCATACACTGTGCCTGCGCTTTTAAAGGGCCCGTGCCCCTTAAAACCGCAGGATTTTTTTTTGTTCTCTTCTCCCCCCTCTACTCTGCAGCAGGGGCGGGGCCCACCGGGAAATTTCCCGGTATCCCGCCAGCCCAGACCGACCCTGATGCCACCTATGTGCTACTTCCTGCCAAAACAAAGATTAGACTCACCTAATTGAAGTGGCTGAGTCCTACTCTCCCCTGCAAAATACCTCCTGCAAGTGGCGTAACTAGAGTTCGATGGGCCCCGGTGCAAGACTTGGACTGCCCCCCCCCTCATCCTGATATATATATATGTCCTCCATACTGGTATATATATCCCCCATCCTGGTATATATGTTCCTTATCCTGCCTGGGCCCTATCCTGGTGTATATATCCCTCATCCTGACATATACGTCCCATATCCGGGGTCCCATCCTGGTGTATATATCTCCCATCCAGGTATACATGTCCCTTATCCTGGGCCCCATCCTGGTAATATGTCCCTTATCTTGGTATATGTTTCTTATCCTGGGCCCATCCTGGTATATTCCCCAGTTCTGCCGCTGTTCTTTAATGCATAGAAAAAAACAAAACATTTATACTCACCTTCTCTCCGCTCCCCCACTGACCGGCGTTCTCTTCTGAAGCCGGCAGCTGACTTCAGTGTGCAAGCGTCGGGAGCGCATGACGTCACTGCCATGCACCATTGGTCACTTGCACACCGACGTCAGCTGCTGGCCTCTTATTCGCTGGCAGCGTGTTTGTCGTTGGGTCGGTGCGCTGCAGTTCACTTCAACTAGATTTGCGTCCAAGGAAGTTGAAGTTTCTGCTGGTGTAGGCGGACACCCACCAGTACAGGCCCAGTCGCGGTCACAACCTCAGTGAAAGTGGGAGTTACGCATTTGCTCCTTTATTTTCATTGTGGCATAACTTTTGAAAGGAGGGGCACAGAAAAAAAAGAAAAACTGATCCAGGATCAGTGGAACAGATGCAATTGGAGGAGACAATTAAGATGAAAAAAAAATCCAGTGAAAGGTCCCCATAAGTCTTTTTTACTGTTTAGAGAACAGAGCAGTGAACGTACTGCTGCACCACTCACTGTGGTTTCCTCTGACTGAATGTCACCCTTTGCGGACGACCTCAACATAGTTTTGGTTTCAGATGCATTAATCTTATACTGTTTTAGATAACTAAACATTTATATGGTACAGAACACGATAGTAAACCATTATCATTCGGTATTTAATACTGATTAGTAAAATGTGAGACTTTTACAATGTGAGTTTTGTTTTGTTTTTCCCACTGTGCCAGTGGTGCTCAACTTCCGATCGCAATTCTATAAAAATCTGCACTTGCATGTTGTTGTGATCAATGTTGTGATCAGCATTATAGGAGAGGAGACCTCTTATCATTCATATACAGTTATATGAAAAAGTTTGGGCTCCCCTATTAATCTTAAGCTTATTGTTTTATAAAAATTGGTGTTTTTGCAACAGCTATTTCAGTTTGATATATGTAATAACTGTTGGACACAGTAATGTTTCTGCCTTGAAATGAGGTTTATTGCACTAACAGAAAATGTGCAATCTGCATTCAAACAAAATTTGACAGGTGCATAAGTATGGGCACCTCACCAGAAAAGTGACATTAATATTTAGTAGATCCTCCTTTTGCAAAAATAACAGCCTCTAGTCGCTTCCTGTAGCTTTTAATGAGTTCCTGGATCCTGGATGAAGGTATTTTTGACCATTCCTCTTTACAAAACAATTCCAGTTCAGTTAAGTTTGATGGTCACAGAGCATGGACAGCTCTCTTCAAATGATCCCACAGATGTTCAATGATATTCAGGTCTGGGGACTGGGATGGCCATTCCAGAACATTGTAATTGTTCCTCTGTGTAATGCACACGCCCGGACTGACTGGCGTGTGCGTGTTTATGTAGTGATTCCACTGTGCCATGAACCAGAGAGTGCCTGGAGGGGCGTAACTAAGTATCTGCCCGATCCGACCAAGGTCGCACGACGGCATACGACGCCAGTGCACCAGGGAGGAACCGAGCAGAGGAACCAGGGTCTACTCCAGGTCAGACTCCGGACACGGCTGTTGACCCACACCGGGGAATACTGGAACAGGCAGACTAGAGCGCAGGCTGGGTAGGGTCCAGTACAGACTGGGAGACAAATTCGAAACCGCAGACGCGGTGGACAGGGCCGAGCAAAGCGAAAACCGCAGACGCGGCGGACAGAGCTGAGCAAAGCGAAAACCGCAGACGCGGCGGACAGAGCTGAGCAAAGCGAAAACCGCAGACGCGGCGGACAGAGCTGAGCAAAGCGAAAACCGCAGACGCGGCGGACAGAGCTGAGCAAAGCGAAAACCGCAGACGCGGCGGACAGAGCTGAGCAAAGCGAAAACCGCAGACGCGGCGGACAGAGCTGAGCAAAGCGAAAACCGCAGACGCGGCGGACAGAGCTGAGCAAAGCGAAAACCGCAGACGCGGCGGACAGAGCTGAGCAAAGCGAAAACCGCAGACGCGGCGGACAGAGCTGAGCAAAGCGAAAACCGCAGACGCGGCGGACAGAGCTGAGCAAAGCGAAAACCGCAGACGCGGCGGACAGAGCTGAGAAAAGCGAAAACCGCAGATGCGGCGGACAGAGCTGAGCAAAGCGAAAACCGCAGACGCGGCGGACAGAGCTGAGCAAAGCGAAAACCGCAGACGCGGCGGACAGAGCTGAGCAAAGCGAAAACCGCAGACGCGGTGGGAACAGGGCTCTGTTCACACGGAACAGACTAGAAGGGAAAGGCAGAACCAGATACCCACAGGGTACTTGCAGAGAAGTAGCGAGTGGACCACAAACTCACAAACGGAAGTACAGTGACAACGAGCAGGAGTTAGGTACGAGTTCAGACTCTGCAGAAAAAGGAAGGGAACGGACATAGAGGCAAAACAGGTAAAGGATAGGAGAGAGTTCAGACTGGAACTGAGTGTACGGAGGAGACCGACACTGCAGCGGAATACAGGAGCTGGTCTGGGAATACGGCCCCCAGAAGGCGGGAGGAACAGGCTAGGAGCGTGTTCAGACAGGACAGACAAGATACAGGAACGGATCTAGGTAATCGGCCCCCAGAAGGCGGGAGGAACAGGCTAGGAGAGTGTTCAGACAGGCCTGGAAATACAGCCTCCAGGATAGGCAGACAAGAGAACACAGACAGGACTCAGTTCAGACACGGGAACTGATACCGCAAGGCAGGAGACATAGACAGGACTCAGTTCAGACACGGGAACTGATACCGCAAGGCAGGAGACAAAGACAGGACTCAGTTCAGACACGGGAACTGATACCGCAAGGCAGGAGACATAGAAGGACTCAGTTCAGACACGGGAACTGATACCGCAAGGCAGGAGACATAGGACTCAGTTCAGACACGGGAACTGATACCGCAAGGCAGGTAACATAGACAGGACCTGGCATGTCAGAGACAAAAGCCAACTGACAGGGCAAGATGCTCAGGCATCAGTTAATTGGGGCAGCTGATTTAAATACCAGGTGATAGACAGCAATAGGCTGAGGACGCACAAGGGGTGTGCCTGCAGCAGGTACAAAAAGTAGGAAGTGATCGGGCGCCGCCCTTAAGCAGCAGAAACAGACACAAACAGACAGCATGGAGGGAAGCCAGAGAGACACCCTGGACTGGAGATCAAGTACGCGCTCTTGCACAGTGGGAGATGGACCACTATGCAAGGACGCCGCCAGGTATGTTACAGTACCCCCCCCTTACGCCCCCTCTTCTTCAGGCCTGCCAGAATGTTCCGCAGGGAACTCGAGGGCCAATCCTTTACTTCAAGGAAATCACTTCCACTGTCCACTGGAGAAACTGGTCTCATCTGGGTAGCTAGGATGCTACCTCCTATCCAGCCATCCTCAGCAACAGACGAAACAGGTGGAGTACCAGGAACAGCACACAAGGAAGTCTCTCTCCACTTATTATCAGTTAGCACCCCAGAGGGTTCAGGAGACAACTGGAAGTCCTCCGCCGGGTTGGAGGAGTGCAGAGACTCGGGGGTAACCTCTGCTTCGGGGTACATCTTGTCAAACTCACAGGATGAAATGGGCGAGGTATCAGGTACAAGGTGTAGAAAAGTCCCTGTTACCTTGTTATCTGGTGGTGCCCAGAAGGGTTCAGGAGACAACTGGAGGTCCTCCGCCTGGTCGGAGGGGTGTAGAGACTCGGGGATAACCTCTGCTTCGAGGTACATCTTGTCAAATTCACAGGAATAAATAGACGGGTTATCAGGTACAGGGTGAGAAAAAGTCACTGTCTCTTTGTTATCTGGTGGTACCCCGGAGGAGTCAGGAAACAACTGGAGGTCCTCTGCCGGGTCAGAAGAGTGCAGAGGCTCGGGGAAAACATCTGCTTCAGAGTACACTAGGTCGGACTCACTGGACGAAGCAGGCGAGGTATCGGGTACCGAGTATTGTAAAGTCTCTGTCCATTCACCACCAGGTGGCACCCCGAAGGGTTCTGGAGACAACTGGAGGTCCTCCGCCTGGTCAGAGGGGTGTAGAGACTCATGGGTAACCTCTGCTTCAGAGTACACTAGGTCGGACTCACTGGACAAAGCAAGCGAGGTATCAGATCCAGGATATAGGAAAGTCTCTGTCCATTCACCACCAGGTGGCACCCCGAAGGGTTCTAGAGACAACTGGAGGTCCTCCGCCTGGTCGGAGGGGTGTAGAGACTCGGGAGTAACCTCTGCTTCGGAGTACACTAGGTGGGACTCACTGGACGAAGCGAGCAAGGTATCAGGTACAGAGTATAGGAGAGTCTCTGTCCTTTCGCTACCAGGTAGCACCCCGAAGGGCTCAGGAGACAACTGGAGGTCCTCCGCCAGGTCGGAGGGGTGAAGAGACTCATGGGTAACCTCTGCTTCAGAGTACACTAGGTTGGACTCACTGGATGAAGCAGCCGAGATATCAGGTAACGAGTATAGGAAAGTCTCTGTCCATTCGCTACCAGGTAGCACCCCGAAGGGTTCAGGAGACAACTGGAGATCCTCCGCCTGGTCAGAGGGGTGTAGAGACTCATGGGTAACCTCTGCTTCAGAGTACACTAGGTCGGACTCACTGGACAAAGCGGGCGAGGTATCAGGTGCAGGGTATAGGGAAGTCTCTCTCCAATTGTCCTCAAGTGGTATCCCGGGGGATTCAGGAGGCAACAGGGGGTCCTCCGGTGTGAATTCTGGGTGGGCAGCAGTCTCTTCGGGCAGGAGAACTGGTGCACTACCCACGCACATTACCCGTTGGGGCTTCTCCGGGATACAGGGAGATGAAGCTTTAGTAGGGACTTCAAGGTTGGGGTCAGGAGGTCTCAGGGAGGACAGACCCTGGCGTGACGGCTTGCCTCTACGTCTAGCACATCTGGACTGCCTCTTGAGGTTGGGAGAAGTATTCCGGAGAGTGTAGTCACCCTGTGAGGATTCTGGGTGGGCAGTAGTCTCATTGGGCTGGAGGACTATTGCGCTACCCACACACATTACCCATCGGGGCTGCTCCGGGATACTGGGAAGTGAAGCTTCAGCAGGAGCCTCCGGGTTAGGATCATCGAAGACCATTAGAAAGGCCACCAGGAAGGCCATTATGTCCAGGACAATAGGATCCTGTGTTTCCCATAGGGGGTTGATCCATTCCAAGGCATCACCCGCTAGGTTAGACATAATGAATCCCACCTTAACCCGATCGGTGGGAAAACAAAGAGGGTGGAACTTGAAGTGTAGCATGCATTGCTCCACAAATGCACGACTCTGTCTTGGATCCCCATAGTAACGTGGCGGATCCGCAGGAACGAGAGCTGATAGATCCATCTGGACGGGTGCGTAATTCGCCTGGAACTCAGCTAGAGAAAAAAAAATAAAAAATTTTATTTATTTTTAATGCACGTAGTCGCTGGAAAAAGTCTCAGAGAGCGAAGGCCGTGGGGCTCAACGGGAACCATGGCCTGAGCATGCTGTAATGCACACGCCCGGACTGACTGGCGTGTGCGTGTTTATGTAGTGATTCCACTGTGCCATGAACCGGAGAGTGCCTGGAGGGGCGTAACTAAGTATCTGCCCGATCCGACCAAGGTCGCACGACGGCATACGACGCCAGTGCACCAGGGAGGAACCGAGCAGAGGAACCAGGGTCTACTCCAGGTCAGACTCCGGACACGGCTGTTAACCCACACCGGGGAATACTGGAACAGGCAGACTAGAGCGCAGGCTGGGTAGGGTCCAGTACAGACTGGGAGACAAATTCGAAACCGCAGACGCGGTGGACAGGGCCGAGCAAAACGAAAACCGCAGACGCGGCGGACAGAGCTGAGCAAAGCGAAAACCGCAGACGCGGCGGACAGAGCTGAGCAAAGCGAAAACCGCAGACGCGGCGGACAGAGCTGAGCAAAGCGAAAACCGCAGACGCGGCGGACAGAGCTGAGCAAAGCGAAAACCGCAGACGCGGCGGACAGAGCTGAGCAAAGCGAAAACTGCCTTACGCGGCGGACAGAGCTGAGCAAAGCGAAAACCGCAGACGCGGCGGACAGAGCTGAGCAAAGCGAAAACCGCAGACGCGGCGGACAGAGCTGAGCAAAGCGAAAACCGCAGACGCGGCGGACAGAGTTGAACAAAGCGAAAACCGCAGACGCGGCGGACAGAGCTGAGCAAAGCGAAAACCGCAGACGCGGCGGACAGAGCTGAGCAAAGCGAAAACCGCAGACGCGGCGGACAGAGCTGAGCAAAGCGAAAACCGCAGACGCGGCGGACAGAGCTGAGCAAAGCGAAAACCGCAGACGCGGCGGACAGAGCTGAGCAAAGCGAAAACCACAGACGCGGCGGACAGAGCTGAGCAAAGCGAAAACCGCAGACGCGGTGGGAACAGGGCTCTGTTCACACGGAACAGACTAGAAGGGAAAGGCAGAACCAGATACCCACAGGGTACTTGCAGAGAAGTAGCGAGTGGACCACAAACTCACAAACGGAAGTACAGTGACAACGAGCAGGAGTTAGGTACGAGTTCAGACTCTGCAGAAAAAGGAAGGGAACGGACATAGAGGCAAAACAGGTAAAGGATAGGAGAGAGTTCAGACTGGAACTGAGTGTACGGAGGAGACTGACACTGCAGCGGAATACAGGAGCGGGTCTGGGAATACGGCCCCCAGAAGGCGGGAGGAACAGGCTAGGAGCGTGTTCAGACAGGACAGACAAGATACAGGAACGGATCTAGGTAATCGGCCCCTAGAAGGCGGGAGGAACAGGCTAGGAGCGTGTTCAGACAGGCCTGGAAATACAGCCTCTAGGATAGGCAGACAAGAGAACACAGACAGGACTCAGTTCAGACACGGGAACTGATACCGCAAGGCAGGAGACATAGACAGGACTCAGTTCAGACACGGGAACTGATACCGCAAGGCAGGAGACAAAGACAGGACTCAGTTCAGACACGGGAACTGATACCGCAAGGCAGGAGACATAGACAGGACTCAGTTCAGACACGGGAACTGATACCGCAAGGCAGGAGACAAAGACAGGACTCAGTTCAGACACGGGAACTGATACCGCAAGGCAGGAGACATAGAAGGACTCAGTTCAGACACGGGAACTGATACCGCAAGGCAGGAGACATAGACAGGACTCAGTTCAGACACGGGAACTGATACCGCAAGGCAGGTAACATAGACAGGACCTGGCATGTCAGAGACAAAAGCCAACTGACAGGGCAAGATGCTCAGGCATCAGTTAATTGGGGCAGCTGATTTAAATACCAGGTGATAGACAGCAATAGGCTGAGGACGCACAAGGGGTGTGCCTGCAGCAGGTACAAAAAGTAGGAAGTGATCGGGCGCCGCCCTTAAGCAGCAGAAACAGACACAAACAGACAGCATGGAGGGAAGCCAGAGAGACACCCTGGACTGGAGATCAAGTACGCGCTCTTGCACAGTGGGAGATGGACCACTATGCAAGGACGCCGCCAGGTATGTTACACTCTGCATGAATGCCTGAGTAGATTTGGAGCGGTGTTTTGGATCATTGTCTTGCTGAAAGATCCATCCCCTGCGTAACTTCAACTTTATCACTGATTCTTGAACATTATTGTCAAGAATCTGCTGATACTGAGAGGAATCCATGCGTCCCTCAACTTTAACAAGATTCCCGGTGCCGGCATTGGCCACACAGCCCCAAAGCATGATGGAACCTCCACCAAAGTTTACTGTGGGTAGCAAGTGTTTTTCTTGGAATGCTGTGTTTTTTTGACGCCATGCATAACGCCTTTTTGTATGACCAAACAACTCAATCTTGGTTTCATCAGTCCACAGGACCTTCTTCCAAAAAGAAATTGGCTTCTCCAAATGTGCTTTTGCATACCTCAGCCGACTCTGTTTGTGGCGTGCTTGCAGAAACGGCTTCTTTCGCATCACTCTCCCATACAGCTTCTCCTTGTGCAAAGTGCGTTGTATAGTTGACCAATGCACAGTGACACCATCTGCAGCAAGTTGATGCTGCAGCTCTCTGGAGGTGGTCTGAGGATTGTCCTTGACTGATCTCACCATTCTTCTTCTCTGCCTTTCTGATGTTTTTCTTGGCCTGCCACTTCTGGCCTTAACAAGAACAGTCCCTGTGTTCTTCCATTTCCTTACTATGTTCCTCACAGTGGAAACTGACAGGTTAAATCGCTGAGACAGCTTTTTGTATCCTTCCCCTGAACAACTATGTTGAATAATCTTTGTTTTCAGATCATTTGACAGTTGTTTTGAGGAGCCCATGATGCCACTCTTCAGAGGAGATTCAAACAGGAGAACAACTTGCAAGTGGCCACTTTAAGTAGCTTTTCTCATGATTGCATACACCTGGCTATGAAGTTCAAAGCTCAATGAGGTTACAAAACCAAAAAAAGTGCTTTAGTAAGTCAGTAAAAAGTAGGTAGGAGTATTTAAAACAAGAAAATGATAAGGGTGCCCATACTTATGCACCTGTCAAATTTTGTTTGAATGCAGATTGCACATTTTCTGTTAGTACAATAAACCTCATTTCAAGGCAGAAACATTACTGTGTCCAACAGTTATTACATATATCAAACTGAAATAGCTGTTGCAAAAACACCAATTTTAAGAAAACATTAAGCTTAAGATTAATAGGGGTGCCCAAACTTTTTCATATAACTGTATGTGATGCAGAGGTGAGTCATGGACTATTATGGGATCCATCTGGGTCCTTTTAAGAAAGGAAAATAAAGGGCATCATGCAGAACTTTTTTTATCTCCTCGTAATTTGGGCAGAAAATACAAAATGTACAACTATGTACTAAATAGTAAAATGATGGGTAAAACTGCCACTGAAAAAGACTTCCATTAGAGATAAGCGAAACAATTTGAAAGACTCTAGTCCGGCTGCCAGGTCAATATTACGTAGCTGCTGGACTGGAGCCCTGAGAACCTCCTCCTACCAGCTGCAATCCTTCTGATTTATATGACCAGGGCAGAACAACATCATTGCTGCAGTGCACCACACACATTACATCATTTTGGGCCTATTAATCAGAAGAGACACTGGGGATGTCGGCAGATAGGAGGCTGTCAACAGGGTTCCCGTCTGGCAGCCATGGAATACTGACGTAGCTGCTAGGATAGGGTTCTACAAATCAAATCACTCATCTCTAATGTCTGGTAAAAGAAGGAGAGAGAATGAAGGGAGAGTCAGCTCACCACAATCAGAAGCTCCTTGTCAGCATGATACACCTCACGGAGCCGCCCTAGTCCATGCAGATATAATCATGTAGAAGAAGAAATGGTTTCCAGCGATGATGGAAGTGTTATTCGCTTTGCAGAGGGACCCAGCAAAACTGGCGCCAAACCAGCAAAGGCGCAGCCACAGACGCACTTGGCACAAGCTGCCCACACAATCAGAAGCACCTTGTCAGCATGATACACCTCACGGAGCCGCCCTAGTCCAGGCAGATATAATCATGTAGAAGAAGAAATGGTTTCCAGCGATGATGGAAGTGTTATTCGCTTTGCAGAGGGACCGAGCAAAACTGGCGCCAAACCAGCAAAGGCGCAGCCACAGACGCACTTGGCACAAGCTGCCCAGCTAGGCGAGCCCTTGAGGGCCAGGAATACTCTTCACCCAGCTCCCAGTAAATGGAATGGGAACTTTGGCAGAGCCCTTCCTAAGCGCCACTGTCTGGTGACGCGGTGGGTGCCTAGTCAAGAACCAGGTGAGTACCTCTGCAAGAACCCCAGGAATTGTAACCAGAAAAGAAAATGAGGAAACCCCTGAAAAGATAGCAATCCTAATGCTAGCACCACTCACCACTACAGCACATGGAGCTACAATAAACAGCACATGACTGAGCAGGGAGCAGGGTTAAAAAGTCGCCTAACGATCAGGTTTTGAATACCTCCCAATAATCTCCAGACAGCCATTCCCTGCTAGCCTGCACAGCAGAATGAACACAATTCCATCATTGCTTAGTATCAGACAAAGCAGTGTCCTCCTTTGCCTAGCAAATGTGAAATCAGTGACAGACACGGCATCCCGCGTCCTCACAAATCCTACAACACCAGAATGCTATGCTTGAAAAGATTGGGACAGTTTCCGTGCACACGTAGTAGCTCTGCCTCCAGGATCAGGACAATGGAGACGCCTGTGACCGGAGTAGCGCAGCACTGGACCTGCTCTATTGCCAGGTGGGAGCACAGAACCATGATTCCTAACAGGAAGCAAAGTTAAGTATAAAACTTCACATTAATTAAAACATGTTCAAAGTCCAACATATCGGCATGACACAGTGCATCACAACAGAAAAAACCGACGCGTTTCGGCTAGCGTGCTTTAGTCAAGGTCTATGTGAACAAACATCTAGCTGAATTTATAATCATTAGTTCATTAATTAATTAAGTAGCCCCTGTGTGCCAGAAAATGTTTAAGTCTGTGAAAGCCAAATGCAATAAAAAGAATGAAAATACAATAAAAATACAATATGAAACATACTAGTGATACTGAAGGATTAAATCTTGTCTAATGTTCATAGCTATAGGTATTCTAGTTTGGAGTTTGTACATCCAATACGATTTTCTATTTAGTATTTTTCTCTTGAGATCCCCTCCTCTAACAGGCTTGATTGAATTATTAATTGCAATAAATAGGGGTTGGTATTAGGTGCCCTAAAAAAAACGTATCAGACGACACTTGTCCGATGCTTCTAATCCGGCAACAATCAATATGTCTGCGGCTTCCAAATACTGTATTTTTCATTAGTACACACAAGGGAGATACAACATCGTTCAGATTTGCAGGCATTGAAAAGGTTTTCAAACCTATTAGAGGAGGGGACCTAAAGAGAAAAATACTAAATAGAGAAGAATATTGGATCTACAAACTCCAAACTAGAATATCATGCCCATATGTTGGACTTTTGGCATGTTCTAATAAATGTGAAGTTTTATACTTCACTTTGCTTCCATCCTCGTCGGAGAACCATTTCTTCTTCTACATCTAACTTCTGGATATTTGCCATTTCAGTGCAGTGCTGAGATGTCACAAAGGCCACGGCCCCACTATCAGTATTTGGTCAGTATTTTTTTCTCAGGAGTGGGAGCCAAAACCAGGTGAGGAACAATCAGAGGAAAGGTATAATAGAAACAAGTCACCAATTCTGCATTTATCACCCACTCCTGGTTTTGGCTCCCACTCCTGAGAAAAAATACTGACCGAATACTGATAGTAGGGCTGTGGCCTTAATGGAACACTGGAAATAAGTTTGTAAAGAAGTCTTTCAACTGCAAGCTGAGACATACCAATACAAATGTGCCCAGTCCAGATTTTTTATGACATGACAATAATGGAAATCTTGTTTTTGCAACTAGGAGGGAGTCAGAGAAGTTGCAGCTGTCCACATATACTTTATCTTCACCCTCCAGCTGTTAATGTGTGAGTAAATCTTCTGCCCCACAATTGTCTTCCTCTTATATGGAGGCTTACACGGAACTTGTTAGAATGTTTACTACAGAAACTTGTGTTATGGCTGTATAGGCCCTAGTGCAACAATAGAAAAAAATAAATCTTATTTGTCATGCATTACTTACAGTCATATGAAAAAGTTTGGGCACCCCAATTAATCTTAAGCTTAATGTTTTATAAAAATTGGTGTTTTTGCAACAGCTATTTCAGTTTGATATATGTAATAACTGTTGGACACAGTAATGTTTCTGCCTTGAAATGAGGTTTATTGTACTAACAGAAAATGTGCAATCTGCATTCAAACAAAATTTGACAGGTGCATAAGTATGGGCACCCTTATCATTTTCTTGTTTTAAATACTCCTACCTACTTTTTACTGACTTACTAAAGCACTTTTTTTGGCTTTGTAACCTCATTGAGCTTTGAACTTCATAGCCAGGTGTATGCAATCATGAGAAAAGCTACTTAAAGTGGCCACTTGCAAGTTGTTCTCCTGTTTGAATCTCCTCTGAAGAGTGGCATCATGGGCTCCTCAAAACAACTGTCAAATGATCTGAAAACAAAGATTATTCAACATAGTTGTTCAGGGGAAGGATACAAAAAGCTGTCTCAGAGATTTAACCTGTCAGTTTCCACTGTGAGGAACATAGTAAGGAAATGGAAGAACACAGGGACAGTTCTTGTTAAGGCCAGAAGTGGCAGGCCAAGAAAAACTTCAGAAAGGCAGAGAAGAAGAATGGTGAGATCAGTCAAGGACAATCCTCAGACCACCTCCAGAGAGCTGCAGCATCAACTTGCTGCAGATGGTGTCACTGTGCATCGGGCAACTATACAACGCACTTTGCACAAGGAGAAGCTGTATGGGAGAGTGATGCGAAAGAAGCCGTTTCTGCAAGCACGCCACAAACAGAGTCGGCTGAGGTATGCAAAAGCACATTTGGAGAAGCCAATTTCCTTTTGGAAGAAGGTCCTGTGGACTGATGAAACCTAGATTGAGTTGTTTGGTCACACAAAAAGGCGTTATGCATGGCGGCAAAAAAGCACAACATTCCAAGAAAAACACTTGCTACCCACAGTAAAATTTGGTGGAGGTTCCATCATGCTTTGGAGCTGTGTGGCCAATGCCGGCACCGGGAATCTTGTTAAAGTTGAGGGACGCATGGATTCCACTCAGTATCAGCAGATTCTTGACAATAATGTTCAAGAATCAGTGACAAAGTTGAAGTTACGCAGGGGATGGATCTTTCAGCAAGACAATGATCCAAAACACCGCTCCAAATCTACTCAGGCATTCATGCAGAGGAACAATTACAATGTTCTGGAATGGCCATCCCAGTGCCCAGACCTGAATATCATTGAACAACTGTGGGATCATTTGAAGAGGGCTGTCCATGCTCGGCGACCATCAAACTTAACTGAACTGGAATTGTTTTGTAAAGAGGAATGGTCAAAAATACCTTCATCCAGGATCCAGGAACTCATTAAAAGCTACAGGAAGTGACTAGAGGCTGTTATTTTTGCAAAAGGAGGATCTACTAAATATTAATGTCACTTTTCTGGTGAGGTGCCCATACTTATGCACCTGTCAAATTTTGTTTGAATGCAGATTGCACATTTTCTGTTAGTACAATAAACCTCATTTCAAGGCAGAAACATTACTGTGTCCAACAGTTATTACATATATCAAACTGAAATAGCTGTTGCAAAAACACCAATTTTTATAAAACAATAAGCTTAAGATTAATAGGGGTGCCCAAACTTTTTCATATAACTGTATATAGTGCTATCATATTCGGCAGCACTTTACAAATGTTGTTCTTGGTGGGATTGGAGCCCAGGACCCCAGTGCTGCAAAGCAACAGTGCTAACCCCTGAGCCACCATGCTGTGTTGTCATTGCCCAGGGTGCAAGTATTCAGAAATGAAGGCACATGGAAATAAGACTGGAAGGGCTTTGGGGGGCATCGAAGCATGCCGAGATACTTGCTCAATGTGCATTCAGTTTAATTTGCATATGGCTTTAAAACTTGATTTCTCAGCACTGGCACATCAAGCTTTTACAAGACAAGTATCATTTTTTATTGTTGTACTAGAACCAATACAGCCATAGCACTAGTATCCATAATAAAATCATCCTCAAAGATTTCCAGTTCTGAAACTGACCATAAGCTAGAAATAATAAAGAGCTACTTCCTTATGTCCACGGTGCTTACAGTAAAGCTAATTAATTGCAACATCTAGAGGTTGTGTATTTTACTTAATTGGAGTTTAAAAATTTTGCAATTGGGTTCTATTAACAATTTTGCATTATTTGCCTCCTCTATCTTCTGTGTTGCACTGTCTATTGCTGGCTGCAGAATGAGTTAACTGAGAATCTGTCAGCCAGCCTGCTATATCAATCTGATGGGGAGTTTGTAACTCTTCTATCTATCTTTTTCTGAGCTTGCATAAGCTGATTTATAACCATAGACCACATCAAAGTAGAATGTGCAGAGAAACTAAGAGCCTGTAAAATCCAAACCATGCACAATTTTTAATGAAAACAAATTGGAAAAATGATTTTTAGTTCCAAATACATACATTTAAGCAAAGAAAAATAATTGTCCCCAAAGGTGGACATTAAGCCTTACTATAAACAGGCAGTCTGATCTGCCAGCAGAATATTATAGAACAGGGTGAGCTTAAGGAGTCAAGAAGGCAGTCCTAATAAGTCATTAACAGCAATCTATATGTATATAAATTTGCATAGGAAAGTTTGTCAATCACTGAATAGGACCACCTACTTGACTTCTAAGTCCAGAATGAGCAGAGATTTGAGCAAACCTCTATCTTAATCTGTCCAGCTTCTCCTGCTCTATAACATGCTGCCCTCAGATTGCAAGTTTTTTTAACAGGCAACCTGTCAGCAAGTTTTTACATGGTATGGCTGAGAAGGCCCATGTCTCCCAATAAAAATGACACATTTTTTTCAAAGATCTGATGTGCCAGTCATGAGAAATCTAGCATAGAAGCCATATTCAAATCAATGTGGAAGTGCACTGGGGCATGTCAATGCACTTGGACTGCTTCTTTCGAGTACATTGACACGCCTCCAGTGCACTTCCAGCCTGATTTGCATGTGGCTTTTACACTAGGTATCTCATGACTGGCACATCAGATCTCAACAAAAAAGGTATCATTTTTACTGGGGGACAAGCACCTACACAGCCATACCATTACTTTCATATGTAAAGACGTGCCTCAGTTCCCCTTTAAGCTGTCAGATTCTCTCAAGGTCGACTGCATTTCATGGTCTATGGATAGATCTCAGTGCCCTGACTGACCATGGGTCTCCTGACCCTAATTCTGACTTTACACATACGGACTGAGTCCATTAAACGACTGATGATCTGCTACACGCAACTTTTTTTCTATGTAACTTCTTCTTCTTTTTATAGTTTGGAATATCCGAAACAGTATCTGTCGAGAGGATTTTTAATACAATAGTTTTACATGGGTCGCAATTGTAGCAAGTTTCCCCTCCAGATTTTCCAGGCAGAAAATACGCTGCGGAGGCATTGTGGATGAAATTTTACAAAATCCATAAACTGCAGCTGGAAAAGGAATAAAGAAACATCTACTAAAATGATTGGAGAAAACATTTCTCCAAATAGTAATCTAATTTCCCGTCGTCAGTGAACGCTGACTCCAGTTACACCGGGATGTCTCTGAGCTGAGACAATGTATCCTGACTTATGTTACAGCCTTGAAATAGCCGGATTCTGCTAACCGGATCTTGCAGCTAACAAAGTCCTCTATCTCCTCCCAAAACTCCATAGAGGCAGGTCCGGGTATATGGAGAGGCTGTAGCACATCGGTCTGGAATGAGTCTGTCTTTTACAGTCACTGATCAAGCTGAAACATTGCAGGTAGTGATTCACGGGGACATGACTCAGCCGGACCATCAGTCCTGAAAGTGATTTGACTCAGAATGGGATGATTCAGTTATCTTAATAGTGAAGCAGAGACATTGTACATTTCCTATCAAGGAAAAGATAACATTCATTGATGCTAACATTCCCCATATGCTCTCAATAGAGACACAGTAGTCATTAGTAAAAAAAAAACATAGATATACGTGGAACTAAAGCTCGCCATACATACTAGATGGCTTCACCAAACTATGGTTTGGCCAATCGTTCGGGCCGTCTCTTCCATAGATGTGCAAATTGTCTCTTCAGAGAGGAAGAGGACTTGAACTTTAGTGCACTAGAGTTCTAGTCCTCTTCCTCTCTGAAGAGACAATTTGCATATTTAATTTCCCATAGGAGCATGCAAGGCATTTAAGCCTCCTCATACTGGCGTGCCAGACCTGGCATATCACCTTCCACAAGCAGAAACCTTACCCCTTAGATCCCAGGCTTAGCCTCTCACCCAGCCAAGTCAGATCTCATACTTTGTACTGATGAGGGGCAATACCCTGAAACACCTGGTCTACAAATTGAGATTCTGATATGGCTTTTATCCTAAGTCATATTTCAAGGCTCATTAAAGGGTCGATAATTGCTACTTCTAATAAGTGGCACTAGATGTCAAGTCCTCTTCCTCTCTGAAGAGACAATTCGCATGTTTAATTTCCCAGAGGAGCATGCAAGGCATTTAAGTCTCCTCATACTGGCGTGCCAGACCTAGCTTGTCACTCTCCACAAGGAGAAACTGTACCCCTTAGATTCCATAGACAGTAGTGCTTGTTCGACTGAGTGCTCCTATATTCTCTATGAGAGTGCTGCAGTCCGACAAGTCTGGAGGCGGCTTATCTCTGGGAGAACAAAAGGATTGTCAGCTCGAAATCTGACATGCTCATTTGAGAATGTAGTAAAAATGGCTCCTGTCACATATTTCAAACTGCAACCCATCCTAGTCACATGTCACAGACTGAAGAAACACACCTGGAGACATCTCTTAACTGACAGAAGAGCAGCATCAAAAACACACTCACCACACTCCATGCCATGAAGCAAAGCTGTATTATTAATTGCACGCCAAGTAATATGCATATTTATTAATGAAGCATGCGTCTGTACAGAAGAGGGCCAACATTTCGGTCAACAGACCTTTTTCACGGCCTGTGGATGATATCAGACAGGTTAGTGCTGCAGGAGTGTGTCACTCCTGCAGTACTAACCTGTCTGATATAATTCACTGCCCATGAAAAAGGTCTGTTGACCGAAACGTTGGCCCTCTTCTGTACAGACGCATGCTTCATTAATAAATACACATATTACTTGGATCGTTGAGTGCCATGGCATTAATATTACTTGTATCTCCGCTACCACTGAGCACCAAACATTTACCGCTGAGTGCCTGCCATATCTTTCTCATGAGGCAGAGCTGTGACATGAGAAGAAATAAATCTTCTACTTGCTGACTGAGTACAATGGTTTTTTTTTGTAGAATAAATACAGTATTTGGTCAAATATTTTACATTTTGGAAGTTTTTTTCCGCCTTTAAACAATTCCTCTCTTATCAGTAGGCTGTGTCAGGTATTGCAGCTCATCTAATTCCAGACACAGCCTGTAAATAAGATTGGTTTGGTATCTGAAAAAAAAAATAGCTATCTCTTCAGACAACCCCTGTAATTAAATGCCAGGGATGATGGATTAGTGAAGTAATACATTTGGAAAGCTTTATGTAACAGTATTTTTCTGCAGCTGATCATTTAGTAGGCGCACAGCAAAAGTTATGTCAGGAACTCACTGTACTAAATGAATAATCATTATGCTCCAAGTTTTCAATTCCCTTGATAGGAAAATCCTCAATATCATCCTGACCACTTGGCAAAATGAAGCCACTGCTGTAATAATGATGTCACTGCAGTCCGTGCAGAGGCGCAGTTCTTTTCCATATGAAAATTAATCTTTTCTACTCTGTATTTGCTGCTATTATGAGTCATTACTGTACTGTTTTGCATAGCTGGATTATTTCTCGCCTTTTAATGTTTCTTATCAGTTTAATCCAAAATTTCATAAAATGCAAAAATTATTCTCATGTTAGAATAAAGTTCATATTTCTATCTGTCGTGCGGATTTTTTTTCAGATATTCTCAAACTCACGAAAATTTAAAGAAGCACTCCCATCAAAATTTGTATCCTCTTAATATATTGCAGTCATATTATATAGCACTGTGTACTTACAATTGCTCATTTTACCTTTCTACGCAGCTAATTCTTCTCTTTTCCACTAGGTCGATGACATCACATGATTAAAAACTGACGTGCTGAATCCTTCTAAGCTCTATGTAGAAACAGGAGGTCAATTTTCCCTGTAGGAGTCATGAATCACTGCAAAAGTCCCTGGCATGGGGGAGGAGGAAGCAGCTGGGTCAGGAGTTGAAGAGGGGAAGGATAGCTGTAGGGACAAGAGATTTCCTGTTTCTACATAGAGCAGAGAAAAGAGAAGAATGTGCTGGGTAGAAAGACAGAATGAGCAACTGTAAGCACACAGTGCTATATAATATGATGATTGCAATATATTAAGAGGATAAAAACTTTGATGGGGGAGTGCTTCTTTAAAGGATTATTTTATAAAGCCAACACCTATCCATACACCCTGTTAGTGCATATATGGATACCTTCCAAACTTTTATAGTAGAGAAAGAGGGGGAATCTATGCTGCACACATACTGTAGAGTATTGTGAAAGTTTTTGGCCAAACCCCTAACTATACCCCCAAGAAACAACAATTTATCATTTCATTCTAACCTGGCAGGAGCAGATATCAAAGAGGGCATGATGGCAATGAGGGATTTAAGCAGACCACCCAAGACAGCAGGTTTTTTTTTTTTTTTCATTTATTCTTTGGTCATTCATACGTAGACATAGCAGTCATAACTTTTTCATATTTACGTAAGCTTCATTATATGAGGACTTGCTTTTTAGCGATATAAGCTGTAGTTTATTTTAAGTTCCACTTTGCCAAACACTTCCATTAGGGCTGATTGAGACGTCTTGTTTTTCGCAGAGTACACTATCCATGTTTTTCAAGGATATCACTCGTATCTATAATGGTGAATGAGGCCATTGACATGTCTGTCATTTTTGCTCGGGAGACATGTCAGATATTGATTCCAGTCTTGGATCAAACCAAATTAGCAATGCAAGTCTATGGGTCTGTGAAAAAAATGCCCTCGGATGCCATCCGTGTGTTGTCCGTTTTTCATGGACTGCTAGATAAGAAAAGATGGAGAAAGCTTTTTTTCTGGTTTCTCATCCAAGAAAAACTGATGAAATTCGGACTAAACTCTGATGGTAAAACTGACCAAACTCTGATGAAACTGATTCAAAAAATCACTGCTAAAACTAGGACCAGTTTTTTCGTATGAGAAAATCTCCGACGTCTTAATGAGCCCTAATTTAGAATAAATGAAAAAACACAGACATGAGAATAGCACCATAGATTATTATAGGTACATGAGCTATCCGTGAAAAAACGAATAGAACACATACGTGCAATATGAACGCCTTAGGCCTCATTCACATGTCTGTGTTCAATGTACATGTTCTATCCATTTTTTTCATGGATAGTACATGTACCTATAATAATCTATGGTGCTACTCACGTTTTTTGGTATCATGGATGAAAAATGCCAACACACGTACAGCACACAGATGGCATCAGTATAGTCTGTGTGCTGTCAGTAATTAACATTGAAAAGTATAGGAGAAGCTTTATAATTTATATATTTATTCATCCATAAAAAACACTGATGGTAAAAACAGACACACTGACTAAACATTGATGACACTTATCCACAGCACTGATGACACCTGCACCATTTTTTCATGTATGTGTTTAAACATGGACGTGTGAATGAGGCCTAAGTATAAGTCTATGAGAGTCTTGTTCTGAGTCTCATAGACTTACGTTGAAAAGTGAAGTCCCGTCCATCCAGTCCAATCTCCAGTCACATGGGGTCCTGGGTTTAAATCCCACCAAGGACAACATCTGCAAGGAGTTTGTATGTTCTCCCCGTGTTTGCGAGGGTTTCCTCCGGGTTCTCCGGTTTCCTCCCACACTCCAAAGACATACTGATAGGGGATGTAGATTGTGAGCCCCAATGGGGACAGTGATGATAATAGGTCTGAATTGTAAAGCGCTGCGGAATATGTTGGCGCTATATAAATAAAAAGATTATTATTATTATGGTGCAGAAGAGGAGTGGCACTGAGATCCGCCATCAGACTTCGACTGTCTCACAGGAGAACAGTAGAATCCTCCGGTGGACCCCTCTGCAAGGGTTTCCCACCACCCTCTTACATGAGCAGTACTTGGCACAATATACTTGACAAAGGCAGTATCTTATGCATTTAACAATCTACCCAGTTCATTGTTATATAACTTTGTGATTGAGGATAATGTCACATTTGCATGTAGCTGAAAAGTGGGGCCCCGGAGTTGGTCACTGGCGGGCCCTTGGCACCCCAGTCTGACACTTTCGCAATAGACGGTGACCGTTAAGTATTTTACTACACACATGGAACATATATTACTTATACCTATGCCGGAGTGATACTTTAATTTCAAGCTTCTTACTCAGTACAAAGGTGGCTGAAAATTTACAAGCTTCAGAAAACTAAAATTGTGCAACGTACAAAGGGAAAGTGCAGCAGCTAATCATTATGTGGTGTTACATAGACAGGAATTGTGGTCGTCCAGTCTTGAAATGAACTGGTTACTGCCTAGAAGTTGACGACCTGAAGAGCCGACATAGCCTGCAGATTGCAATACCAGAGCAGCAAGATGAGGAATAAATTCTGCATTAGGATAAAACTTTAAGCAAATATGAAATCCATTTGTATCTTATTTCTATCAGACAAATTATCTATAACATTTGGATGAGGATCTGTTTGTAAAACTTCCTGGTTTTATGAATATTTCCCACACATGACTATGAGAAGTTTCTAACTTCACAGCAGGCTCCTGTTTCCTGTTGTTTCTGCCACATACTGGCTTACTGGGAGCAATGCATACAGTGTATCTATATTCCTTATTAAAGCATACCTTCCTTTCCCTCTATTTACCCATAACCTTTTCCCACCCTTATTTTGTTTTTATCTTTTATCCCTTTAAATATTGTTATTTGTTATATTATTAAAATTTCAATAAAAAAACATTAGAAATAAAGAGGCTCCTGATCAAAATTGCATGGCTGTTATGGATTCCTTCTAGGCTTCATAGCTTAGCTGCTGGAGATGGCTAAGGGGTAGACACTTGAAATGTTTGTAGACCCCTCTTTAATGCCCACACATCACACCTGACAAATGTCACGCATCGGTAGCTCACCTGCTGGACACAGTGATTACTTACCACACACATGCATCACATACACAGTTGATATGCAGATTTCTTCTGCCCAGTCTGGACCCCTGGTTGAGACCCTGTATGAGACAGAGCCATGTGTTTAGTAATGCTAAGCCAGGCTCCCCTAAAGGGCTTTTCCCTTACACAAAAAATTCAATAACTTCTTTATCTTCTAGAAAAAAATGTTGTCCATCTTCCATGAAAAAAAAGCTGATTTTGAGCCTTGTAATTCCAACGTTCATAATTTTATACTCTTGAATCCTTACTCTAAAGACAGCTATCCTGATGATCAGCTAATTGTCACAGGTTCAACTCTGGAAATTTTAAGGGTTATTCCAAAAATAATATTTTCCCCCATATCGCGATTTGAAAATTGAGGCTTTGGAACCAGGCTGCAGAACCCCCACCTTGAATAGAGCGGAGGTGTGCATGGTCAATCATTGATTCATTTATTGTCTATGGGACTGCTGGAAATAGTGGATCACAATACATGGCAATTTTCTGGGCAATCCCATAGATAATGAATGGTGTGGAGGCAGTGGCATAACCACGTTGGTCAAATGTATGGGCCCTTGTTGCATTCTAAATCCTATAAGGTATACATGTTACCCCCCACAATTATGTAGTAATGTCCCTCATCCTATACTAATGTCCCCCATCCTGGGCCCCTTTCTGGTATATATGTTCCTTGTATAGGTGTCCCTTATCCTGGGCCTCTTCCTGGTATACCTGACCCCCATCCTGGATCCCATATGTCCCCTGTAACATCCCTGGTGGCGTGCTTGCATAGTGCACCACCTCCCACCATGCAAGACCGCAATCTTACCCATCAGTCCAGCCTGCAAACCTTGCTCCAGTTCATGATGTGTGCATGTCTCTTGTCTGATTGCTTAGGGCGGCGGCCCTGGGGGCCGCATACCCAGGCCTGTTACCTGTATCTGTGACTTCTAGTCTGTTTCTGCCATCCTGGGGGCTGTATACCCAGGCTTGTTACCTGTGACTTCTAGTCTGTTTCCACCACTCTGGGGGCTGTATACCCAGGCCTGTTACCTGTGACTTCTAGTCTGTTTCTGCCTTCCTGGGGGCTGAGTACCCAGGCTCGTTCCTGTATCTCGTTGCAGTGTCAGTTCCTGTCTGAACTGTCTCCTAGCCTGTTACCTGTTTGTCTCTATGTCCGTACCTTCCCCTTTCCTGCAGTGTCTGCACCTGCACCTAACTCCAACTCGTTGTCTCTGTACTTCTGTTTGTGAGTTTAGAGTCCACTCGCTACTTCATTGTAAGTACCTTGTGTGTATCTGGTTCTGCTTGTCCCTTTTCCCTTTCTCCGCATCTACCTCCTGTGTTCTAACCATCTTCCTGTATTATCCAGTCTGTTCCATGTGAACAGAGCCCTGGCCTCTCTGCCTGCACCTTCAGCCCTGTTCTGCTCTGCTTGCTCACTGCGCCAGCGGTTCCTCTCTGCTCTGCCTTGCCCACCGCGCCAGCGGTTCCTCTCTGCTCTGCCTTGCCCACCGCTCTGGCGGTTCCTCTCTGCTTTGCCTTGTCCACCCCACCTGTGGTTTCACTCTGCTCTGCTTGCTCACCGCACCAGCGGTTTCACTCTGCTCTGCCTTGTCCACCGTTCCGGCGGTTCCTCTCTGCTCTGCCTTGTCCACCGCTCCGGCGGTTTTGCTCTGTTCTGCCTTGTCCACCGCACCAGTGGTTCCTCTCTGCTCTGCCTTGTCCACCGCTCCGGCGGTTTTGCTCTGCTCTGCCTTGTCCACCGCACCTGCGGTTTCACTCTGCTCTGCTTGCTCACCGCACCAGCGGTTCCTCTCTGCTCTGCCTTGTCCACCGCTCCGGCGGTTCCTCTCTGCTCTGCCTTGTCCACCACTCCGGCGGTTTCGCTCTGCTCTGCCTTGTCCACCGCACCTGCGGTTTCGCTCTGCTCTGCTTGCTCACCGCACCAGCGGTTTCGCTCTGCTCTGCCTTGTCCACCGCTCCGGCGGTTTCGCTTTACTCTGCTTGTCTACCGCATCTGCGGCTCTGTTCCTGTATTCCAGTCTGTACTGGACCCTATCCAGCCTATGCTCCAACCTGCTAGTACCTCCCTGTCTGCACGCCAGCCGTGCCTGCCAGTACCTCCCTGTCTGCACTCCAGCCGTGCTTGCCAGTACCCACCTGTCTGCATACCAGCCGTGTTTGCCAGTACCCACCTGTCTGCATACCAGCCGTGCATGCCAGTACCCACCTGTCTGCATACCAGCCGTGCTTACCAGTACCCACCTGTCTGCATACCAGCCGTGCCTGCCAATACCCACCTGTCTGTATGCCAGCCTAACCTGCCTGTTCCTGCATTCCCCGGTGTGGGTCAACAGCCGTGTCCGGGGTCTGACCTGGAGTAGCCCCGGTCCCTCTGCTCGGTTCCTCCCTGGTGCACGGAGTCGACTGAGCTGCCGTGCGACCTTGTTCGGATCGGGTTAATACTTAGTTACGCCCCTCCAGGCACTCCTCGGTTCCAGGTACAGTGGGATCACTAATCACGCACACGCCAGTCAGTCCAGGCGTGTGCATAACAGTTTGCGCAGGCCATGGTTCCCGTTGAGCCCCACGGCCCTTCGCTCTCAGAGACATTTGAATCCTTGTCTGGCGAATACGTGCACCAAGAAAAAATTTTTTTTCGCAAGCTGAGGTCCAGGCGATTTACGCACCAGCCCAAATGGAGCTATCAGCACTCGTTCCTGCGGATCCACCACGGTACTATGGGGATCCAAAACAAAGCCGTGCGTTTGTGGAGCAATGCATGCTGCATTTCAAGTTGTATGCTCACTATTTTCCTACCGATCGTGTTAAAGTGGCATTTATGATGTCCTACCTAGCGGGTGATGCCTTGAAATGAATCACCCCCCTATGAGAAGCATGGGATCCTATCGTCTTTGACCTGCAGGCCTTCCTGGTGGCCTTTCTAATGGTCTTCGATGACCCTAATCCTGAAGCCTCTGCTAAAGCTTCCCTTCCCAATATCCCGGAGCAGCCCCGATGGGTAATGTGTGTAGGTAGCCTACCAGTTCTCCAGCCCGAAGAGACTGCTGCCCACCCAGAATCCACACAGGATGACTATGCTCCACAGAATACTTCTCTTCCCAACCTCAAGAGGCAGTCCAGACGTGCAAGGCATAGAGGTAAACCATCACGCCAGGTTCTGTCCTCCCAAAGACCTCCTGTTCCCCAGCCTGTAGAGGCAGCTATCCGCACTGAATCCATGAAGGTTGACCATGTTCGTCAGGCAAAGCAGAGGCCGGAACTCAGTCACAAAATCGGATTGCGGTCCTGCTGCGGTTGTTTGGGAACCCCTGACGGTCTTTGTCCAGCGAAGGTTGGAGAATCCCAAGACATTAGATTAGGCCTGTAGGAGAGGCTGCCTTTGGCGTTAGTGTTTCCTCTCCACAGATGACCATGACTGTCTCCGTGGCAAGTGAAGGCCTCGGATTAACCGGAAGTTTCGGGCTTAAATCCTTGAAGAGTCAGTGTTTGATTCCCGTCCGAAAACTCCAGAAGCCGGTTTGGGCATTGTCAGCGGAAGGACGAGCCCTACTCAGAAACAGTCAAAATATGTCTGTACAGATTAAGCTCCAGATTGGAGCATTACACATGAAGAAGTTCACATTCCAGGTGCTGACTGGTTTACCCACAGGTCGTCCAGAGCCGAGAGATCTTGTGCCCGCTGAGGTCTGGAGATCCTGCATGGTGTATCCTGGGGGACTGCTAAGGTACAAGGGGAGTCCAGTCCCCATATCTTCAGGACAGTCAGCAGTTTCTTCTTCTTCTTCGCCAGATCTGCTAGTCGCTGACTCGCTGTGCGCTGAAGTCTCCCAAGGAAGAGAAGCGGAGGCGATGTCCCCACACAGTCTCGACGATTGTACCAATGATCTGGCTTCAGGTACCATCCCGCCTCACAGACATATCATCTCTGAAACCAGATTGAAGATGGTCCCAAAGCAAGGACCCTCCGTCTCTAATAAATGTGGCCTTACGTCCATCAAGGCGGTGTTTACCCCCGAGTCTCTGCACCCCTCCAACCAGGCAGAGGACCTCCAGTTGTCTCCTGAATCCTCCAGGGTGCTACCTGATAACAAATGGAGAGAGACTTTCCTACACTCTGTACCTGGTACTTCGCCCACTTCATCCAGTAAGCTTGGCAAAGTGTACTTCGAAGCAGTGATTACCCCCGAGTCTCTGCACCCCTCCAACCAGGCGGAGGACCTCCAGTTGTCTCCTGAATTCCCCGGGGTGCTACCTGATAACAAATGGAGAGAGACTTTCCTGTGTACTGTTCCTGGTACTTCACCAACTTCATCTGTTGCTGAGGATGGCTTGATGGGAGGAAGCATCCTAGTCACCAAGATGATGAGACCAGTTTCGTTTCCTCTAGTGGACAGAAGAGGTAATCCTCTTGAAGAGAAGGATTGGCCTCCAAATTCTCTGCAGAAGACCCTTGCAGGCTTGAAGAAGAGGGGGCGTAAAGGGGGGGTACTGTAACATCCCTGGCGGCATGCTTGCATAGTGCACCACCTCCCACCATGCAAGACCGCAATCTTACCCATCAGTCCAGCCTGCAAACCTTGCTCCAGTTCATGCTGTGTGCATGTCTCTTGTCTGATTGCTTAGGGCGGCGGCCCGGTTACTTCCTGATTCTTATAGCTGCAGTGGGCGCACTCCTAATGTGTCCCCAGCCTATTGCTGTGAGTCACTGGATATTTAAACCCCCTCCACCCAGAAGGAGGGGCCTGAGCAACACTAACTATCAGTGTGCTCTTCGCCTCTGAGTTGCCAGGTCCTGTTCTGCATCTTGTCTGTTTCTGCCACCCTGGGGGCCGCATACCCAGGCCTGTTACCTGTATCTGTGACTTCTTGTCTGTTTCTGCCACCCTGGGGGCAGCATACCCAGGCCTGTTACCTGTATCTGTGACTTCCAGTCTGTTTCTGCCATCCTGGGGGCTGTATACCCAGGCCTGTTACCTGTGACTTCTAGTCTGTTTCCGCCACTCTGGGGGCTGTATACCCAGGCCTGTTACCTGTGACTTCTAGTCTGTTTCTGCCTTCCTGGGGGCTGAGTACCCAGGCTCGTTCCTGTATCTCGTTGCAGTGTCAGTTCCTGTCTGAACTGTCTCCTAGCCTGTTACCTGTTTGTCTCTATGTCCGTACCTTCCCTTTTCCTGCAGTGTCTGAACCTGCACCTAACTCCAACTCATTGTCTCTGTACTTCTGTTTGTGAGTTTAGAGTCCACTCGCTACTTCATTGTAAGTACCTTGTGTGTATCTGGCTCTGCTTGTCCCTTTTCCCTTCCTCCGTATCTACCTCCTGTGTTCTAACCATCTTCCTATATTTTCCAGTCTGTTCCATGTGAACAGAGCCCTGTCCTCTCTGTCTGCACCTTCAGCCCTGTTCTGCTCTGCTTGCTCACCGCGCCAGCGGCTCCTCTCTTTTCTGCCTTGCCCACCGCTCCGGCGGTTCCTCTCTGCTCTGCCTTGTCCACCACACCTGCGGTTTCGCTCTGCTCTGCTTGCTCACCGCACCAGCGGTTCCTCTCTGCTCTGCCTTGTCCAGCGCTCCGGCGGTTCCTCTCTGCTCTGCCTTGTCCACCGCTCTGGCGGTTTCGCTCTGCTCTGCCTTGTCCACCGCACCTGCGGTTTCGCTCTGCTCTGCTTGCTCACCGCACCAGCGGTTTCGCTCTGCTCTGCCTTGTCCACCGCTCCGGCGGTTTCGCTTTACTCTGCTTGTCTACTGCATCTGTGGCTCTGTTCCTGTATCCCAGTCTGTACTGGACCCTATCCAGCCTGCGCTCCAACCTGCTAGTACCTCCCTGTCTGCACACCAGCCGTGCCTACCAGTACCTCCCTGTCTGCACTCCAGCCGTGCTTGCCAGTACCCACCTGTCTGCATACCAGCCGTGCTTGCCAGTACCCACCTGTCTGCATAACAGCCATCCTGAGTTCTTTCCTGGTATATATGCCCCCATCCTGGTATATATGTGCCCCATCCTGGGCCCCTTCCTGGTATATATGTCCCCCATCCTGGGCCCTTTCCTGGTATATATGTCCCCCATCCTGGGCCCCTTCCTGGTATATATGTCCCCCATCCTGGTATATATGTTCCCCATCCTGGTATATATGCCCCCATCCTGGTATATATGTCCCCATCCTGGGTCCCTTTCTTGTATATGTAACATACCTGGCGGCGTCCTTGCATGGTGGTCCATCTCCCACTGTGCAAGAGCGCGCACTTGATCTCCAGTCCAGAATGTCTCTCTGGCTTCCCTCCTTGCTGTCTGTTTGTCTGTTTTGGCTGCATAGGGCGACGCCCGCTGAACTTCCTGTTTCTTGTACCTGCTGCGGACACGCCCCTGTTGCACCTTCAGCCTATTGCTGTCCATCTTTGGGTATTTATACCACCTTCTTCCTCAAGATGGCGCCTGAGCATTGTGTCCTGTCAGTCGGCTTTTTGTCTCTGACATGCCAGGTCCTATCCTGTTTTCCTGCCTGTTTTCCAGTTCTGTGTCTGAACTGTGGTCTGTTCTTGTGAACACGCTTCTTGCCTGTTCTTTCGCCTTCTAAGGGCCGTATTCCTAGATCTGCCTGTCTGTGCCTTGCGGTATCTGTTCCCGTCTGAACAGAGTCCTGTTTGTGTCTCTGCCTTGCGGTATCTGTTCCCGTCTGAACAGAGTCCTGTTTGTGTCCCTGCCTTGCGGTATCTGTTCCTGTCTGAACTGAGTCCTGTCTATGTCTCCTGCCTTGCGGTGTCAGTTCCCGTGTCTGAACTAAGTCCTGTCTGTGTACTCTTGCCTGCTGCCTTTCCTGGAGGCTGTATTTCCAGGCCTGTCTGAACACGCTCCTAGCCTGTTCCTCCCGCCTTCTAGGGGCCGATTACCTAGATCCGTTCCTGTATCTTGTCTGTCCTGTCTGAACACGCTCCTTGCCTGTTCGTCCCGCCTCTCTGGGGGCCGTATTCCCAGACCCGCTCCTGTATCCCGCTGCAGTGTCGGTCTCTTTCGTACACTCAGTTCCAGTCTGAACTCTCTCCTATCCTTTACCTGTTTTGCCTCTGTCCGTTCCTTTCCTTTTTCTGCAGAGTCTGAACTCGTACCTAACTCCTGCTTGTTGTCTCTGTACTCCCGTTTGTGAGTTTGTGGTCCACTTGCTACTTCACTGCAAATACCCTGTGGGTATCTGGCTCTGCCTTTCCCTTCCTGTCTGTTCCGTGTGAACAGAGCCCTGTCCGTCCTGCTCTGACTCCTTGCTCACTGCTCCGGCAGCCTTGCTCCGCTCTGACCCTTTTGCTCACTGCTCCGGCAGCCTTGCTCCGCTCTGACCCTTTTGTTCACTGCTCCGGCAGTCCTGTCCTGCCCTGCTTCTGCCCACTGCTCCGGCAGTCCTGTCCTGCCCTGCTTCTGCCCGCTGCTCCGGCAGTCCTGTCCTGCCCTGCTTCTGCCCGCTGCTCCGGCAGTCCTGTCCTGCCCTGCTTCTGCCCGCTGCTCCGGCAGTCCTGTCCTGCCCTGCTTCTGCCCGCTGCTCCGGCAGTCCTGTCCTGCCCTGCTTCTGCCCGCTGCTCCCGCAGTCCTGTCCTGCCCTGCTTCTGCCCGCTGCTCCGGCAGTCCTGTCCTGCCCTGCTTCTGCCCGCTGCTCCCGCAGTCCTGTCCTGCCCTTTTTCTGCCCGCTGCTCCGGCAGTCCTGTCCTGCCCTGCTTCTGCCCGCTGCTCCGGCAGTCCTGTCCTGCCCTGCTTGTGCTCGCTGCTCCTGCAGCCCCGTCCTGCTCTGTTCTTGCCCACCGCTTTGGGCGTTCCCTCTCTGCTGTGGTTGTCTACCGCATCTGCGGTTCTGTGACGCAGTCTGTACTGGGTCTTAACCTTTCTGTGCTCCAGCCCGTCCTTTCGGCCAGTACCTCCCTGCCTGCATACTCGCCTGTATCCACCCATCTGCATACCTGCCGTGTTTGCTTACATCCACCAGTCTGTGCCAGCCTAACCTGCCTGTTCCAGTAATCCCAGTGTGGGTCAACCCCCGTGTCCGGAGTTTGACCTGGAGTAGCACCTGGTCCCTCTGCCCGGTTTCTCCCTGGTGCACTGGCGTCGTATGCCGTCGTGCCACCTTGGTCGGATCGGCCAGATACTTAGTCACGCCCCTCCAGGCACTCTCCGGTCCATGGTCCAGTGGAACCACAACACCCGCACACGCCAGTCAGTCCGGGCGTGTGCATAACAGCATGCTCAGGCCATGGTTCCCGTTGAGCCCCACGGCCTTCGCTCTCTGAGAAGTTTTCCAGCGAATACATGCATTAAAAATAAATAAATAAAATTTATTTTTTTTTCTCAGCTGAGTTCCAGGCGAATTACGCACCCGTCCAGATGGATCTATCTGCTCTCGTTCCTGCGGATCCGCCACGTTACTATGGGGATCCAAGACAAAGTCGTGCATTTGTGGAGCAATGCATGCTACACTTCAAGTTCTACCCTCTATGTTTTCCCACCGATCGGGTTAAGGTGGCATTCATTATGTCTTACCTGGCGGGTGATGCCTTGGAATGGATCAACCCCCTATATGAAACACAGGATCCGATCCTCCTGGACCTAATGGCCTTCCTGGTGGCCTTTCTAATGGTCTTCGATGATCCTAACCCAGAGGCTCCTGCTGAAGCTTCACCTCCCAATATCCCGGAGCAGCCCCGATGGGTAATGTGTGTGGGTAGCGCAATAGTCCTCCAGCCCAATGAGACTACTGCCCACCCAGAATCCTCACAGGGTGACTACGCTTTCCGGAATACTTCTCCCAACCTCAAGAGGCAGTCCAGACGTGCTATACTTAGAGGCAAGCCGTCACGCCAGGGTCTGTCCTCCCTGAGACCTCCTGACCCCAACCTTGAAGTCCCTACTGAAGCTTCATCTCCCTGTATCCCGGAGAAGCCCCAACGGGTAATGTGCGTGGGTAGTGCTCCGGTTCTCCTGCCCGAAGAGACTTCTGCCCATCCAGACTCCACACAGGAGAACTTCCTGCACCCGGCATCAGATGCTTCACCCACTTTAACCGGTGTGCATGTCCAAGGATGCTCCAAAGCTGTGGTTACCTCTGAGTCTGTGCACCTCTACTACCTGGCGGAGGACCCCCTGTTGCCTCCTGAATCCTCCGGGATACCACTCGATGACAAATGGAGAGAGACTTCTCTACACTCGGTACTCGATACTTTGTCCGCTTCGTCCTGTGAGCCTGACAATGGGTACCCCAAAGTGGTAGTTACCCCCGAGTCTCTACACCCCTCCGACCAGGCGGAGGACCTCCAGTTGTCTCCAGAACCCTTCGGGGTGCTACCTGGTAGCGAAAGGACAGAGACTCTCCTATACTCTGTACCTGATACCTCGCTCGCTTCGTCCAGTGAGTCCAACCTAGTGTACTCCGAAGCAGAGGTTACTCCCGAGTCTCTACACCCCTCCGACCAGGCGGAGGACCTCCAGTTGTCTCCAGAACCCTTCGGGGTGCTACCTGGTAGCGAAAGGACAGAGACTCTCCTTTACTCTGTACCTGATACCTCGCTCGCTTCGTCCAGTGAGTCCAACCTAGTGTACTCCGAAGCAGAGGTTACTCCCGAGTCTCTACACCCCTCCGACCAGGCGGAGGACCTCCAGTTGTCTCCAGAACCCTTCGGGGTGCCACCTGGTGGTGAATGGACAGAGACTTTCCTATATCCTGGATCTGATACCTCGCTTGCTTCGTCCAGTGAGTCCGACCTTGTGTACTCTGAAGCAGAGGTTACCCTTGAGTCTCTACACCCCTCTGACCAGGCGGAGGACCTCCAGTTGTCTCCAGAACCCTTCGGGGTGCCACCTGGTGGTGAATGGACAGAGACTTTCCTATACTCGGTACCCGATACCTCGCCTGCTTCCTCCAGTGAGTCCGACCTAGTGTACTCTGAAGCAGATGTTTTCTCTGAGCCTCTGCACTCTTCTGACCCGGCGGAGGACCTCCAGTTGTTTCCTGAATTCTCCGGGGTACCACCAGATAATAAAGAGACAGTGACTTTTCCTCATTATGTACCTGATAACCCGTCTATTTCTTCCTGTGAGCTTGACAAGATGTACCTCGAAGCAGAGATTACCCCCAAGTCTCTGTCCCCCTCCAACCCGGTGAGGGACTTCCAGTTGTCTCCTGTACCCTCTGGGGTGCCACCTGAAAATATGTGGAGAGAGACTTCCTTGTGTGCTGTTCCTGGTACTCCACCCGTTTCGTCTGTTGCTAAGGATGGCTGGATAGGAGGTAGCATCCTAGCTAACCAGATGAGATCAATTTTTCCTGTGGACAGTGGAAGTGATCTCCTTGAAGTGAACGACTGGTCCTCGAATTCCCTGCGGAAGATTCTGGCAGGCCTGAAGAAGAGGGGGCGTAAGGGGGGGGGGGGTACTGTAACATACCTGGCGGCGTCCTTGCATGGTGGTCCATCTCCCACTGTGCAAGAGCGCGCACTTGATCTCCAGTCCAGAATGTCTCTCTGGCTTCCCTCCTTGCTGTCTGTTTGTCTGTTTTGGCTGCATAGGGCGACGCCCGCTGAACTTCCTGTTTCTTGTACCTGCTGCGGACACGCCCCTGTTGCACCTTCAGCCTATTGCTGTCCATCTTTGGGTATTTATACCACCTTCTTCCTCAAGATGGCGCCTGAGCATTGTGTCCTGTCAGTCGGCTTTTTGTCTCTGACATGCCAGGTCCTATCCTGTTTTCCTGCCTGTTTTCCAGTTCTGTGTCTGAACTGTGGTCTGTTCTTGTGAACACGCTTCTTGCCTGTTCTTTCGCCTTCTAAGGGCCGTATTCCTAGATCTGCCTGTCTGTGCCTTGCGGTATCTGTTCCCGTCTGAACAGAGTCCTGTTTGTGTCTCTGCCTTGCGGTATCTGTTCCCGTCTGAACAGAGTCCTGTTTGTGTCCCTGCCTTGCGGTATCTGTTCCTGTCTGAACTGAGTCCTGTCTATGTCTCCTGCCTTGCGGTGTCAGTTCCCGTGTCTGAACTGAGTCCTGTCTGTGTACTCTTGCCTGCTGCCTTTCCTGGAGGCTGTATTTCCAGGTGTTATGTTCTGCTACCAAAGCTAAGGAAAGAGAGGAGATCTGTCCCTACTATGAGACTCAGCTGAATCCCTACGATGTAACAGGGAACCTGATCCTGCGATCAGACCTGCTAAAGTCCTAATCTAGTCTGTACGAAGACCTATAGATGTGGGGAGGGAATCCCTACAAGTACTAAGGACTGGGAGGAATATGGGACACCTCCTAACAGAAATAGTAGCAGACAGACGAACAAACAAAATAGATAGAACATAGAGGTCCGTAGACCAAGCAAACTAACAGAGTTAGATACAGAGCACAGGCTAGCTAGAAAGTAGATATACAATGAAGTCCAGCAAAGCCAGAAGGGCGGAGCAGGACTAAATAGGCCAACAAGGTCATGTGACCAGCAAAGGAAAAAAAAACTAACAGCAAGGTTCTAACAGTACCCCCCCTTCTAAGAGGATCCTCCGGATCCCCTAGGACCAGGCTTATCAGGAAATCTCCTGTGAAACGCTCTGATAAGTCTGGACGCGGAAACATCATCTGACCTCACCCAAGAGTTATCCTCGGGTCCGAAACCTTTCCAGGCCACAAGATACTGCAAACTACCTCTATACCGTCTAGAGTCAAGGATGCGAGAAATTTCATATTCCCCGTCCTCCACCACCGGAGGAACAGAGGCAGAGGCGTCACCAACAGCGAACAAAACCTCCTGTCGTTTCCTATCAAAGTAGTCTTTAGATTTTCTGTTGGCCTCCTGAAGATTACCACGCACATCCGTCCAAACTCTTTCCAAATCACCGGAAAAATTCTCCTCCTCAGGCACGGCAGATCCCAACTTGGAGAACGACCCAAACGACGGATGTCTCCCAGAACAACAAAAAAAAGGCGAACAACCAGCAGAAGAAGATGTATGATTGTTCAGAGCAAATTCGGCAAGTGGCAGAAACTCAGACCACCCCTCTTGATTGTCTGCCACAAAACAACGCAAGAACTGCTCAACATCCTGGTTTTTCCTTTCTGTCTGGCCATTAGATTCAGGATGATATCCGGACGAAAACGACAAATGAATTCCCAACCTGTCACAAAAGGCACGCCAAAAACAAGCCACGAACTGAGGACCCCTATCAGAAACAATGTCAGTAGGAACGCCATGAAGTCTGACAATTTCCTTGACAAAGGCCTTAGCGAGAGTTTTAGCGCAGGGCAGTTTGACGAAGGGAACCAAGTGACACATCTTGCTAAAGCGGTCCACGACCACCCAGATGACAGTAAAACCCTCAGAGGGGGGAAGGTCAGTTATAAAGTCCATAGCCAAATGTGTCCAAGGAGCACTGGGGACCTCCAAAGGACAAAGCAACCCCGCAGCAGGAGTATGTGAGGACTTAGATCTAGCACATATAGTACATTGGCGCACCCACTTAATGACTTCCTTCTGCCATCCAGGCCACCAAAAACTGCGACCCACCAGTCTCTTGGTCTCAGAGATTCCGGGATGACCTGCCAACCGAGATTCGTGACACTCAACAAACAAATCTCTCCTAAAGGTCTCAGGCACAAACAACCTCCCATGAGGAGTGTTAGATGGGGCATTCTCCTGAGCTTTAAGAATCTCATCTTCCAAAACGGAGTCTAAAGCAGCTATCACAACACCTTCTTGTAAAATGTTTTCCTCTTTCTCAGCACCGACTATGGGAGAAAAACTGCGAGACAAGGCATCCGCCTTAACATTCTTAGTACCAGGGATGTAAGTAACGGAGAAATTAAACCGCGAGAAAAACAGTGCCCACCTAGCCTGACGGGCATTCAGGCGCTTGGCAGCATCAAGATATATCAGATTTTTATGATCCGTAAGAACCTGAACGGAAAATTCCGCACCTTCCAAGAAGTGGCGCCAGTGTTCAAATGCGAGTTTAATAGCCAATAATTCCCGATTACCAATATCGTAATTCAATTCAGTCTCCGAAAATTTTTTTGAAAAAAAGGCACAGGGATGTAATCCATCCCCGTTTTCCTGAGACAATACTGCGCCAACCCCCACAGAGGAAGCATCAACCTCAACCAAAAACGGCCTAGTAACATCAGGCTGCATAAGGATGGGAGCAGAGGTGAACCTCTCCTTGAGATACACAAAAGCTTCAATGGCCTCAGAAGACCACTGAACCGCATCAGCACCTTTCCTGGTGAGATCAGTCAGAGGTTTGACAATACTAGAAAAAATTTTTATGAACTTTCTATAGTAATTGGCGAAACCCAAAAACCTCTGTATCGATTTCAAACCAATAGGCCTAGGCCATTCCTGCACAGCCTGAACCTTAACCGGATCCATCTCAAAACCTTTGCTGGAGATAATGTAGCCCAAAAAACTAATTCTCTGTACAGCGAACTCACATTTCTCCAGCTTAGCAAAAAGCGAATTGTCCATTAATAACTGTAATACCTCACGCACGCTCCGCCAATGAGACTCCAGATCTGGCGAATAAATCAAAATGTCATCCAAATACACAACCACATTTTTACCGATCAAAGGTCTAAGGATGTCATTAATCAGATTCTGAAAAAATGCAGGAGCATTAGTGAGACCAAAAGGCATAACCAGATTCTCAAAATGACCCACAGGAGTGTTAAAAGCAGTCTTCCATTCATCACCCTCCTTCATGCGCAACAGATTGTATGCCCCCTTAAGGTCAATTTTAGAGAACCACTTGGCCCCCAATAACTGGTTAAACAGATCAGGAATCAATGGCAGTGGGTAAGGATTGCGTACCGTAATTTTGTTAATCTCACGAAAATCCAGACAAGGACGTAAACCGCCGTCCTTTTTTTTTACAAAAAAAAATCCAACCGCCACAGGAGACTTAGAGGGCCTAATGTGACCGGCGGCCAAGCTTGTCTGTATGTATTCCTCCAAAGCCTTCCTCTCAGGAATAATAAGGTTAAATAAACGACTCTTAGGAAGAGTCGCTCCAGGGACAAATTCAATAGAACAATCATAGTCTCTATGGGGAGGCAAAACCTGCGATTCCTTCTCAGAAAAAACTCTCCAAAAATCCTGAATAGGAACAGGCAATTCTCCCCTATCCAAAGCTGCAATACGCCCGTTACAACACTTGTCATAACATTTATGGCTCCAGGATCTAATTTCACTGGTAGACCAATCCAGTACAGGATTGTGAAATTTTAACCAGGGCAAACCCAATATTACTGGAGAAGGCAAGTTATTCAACACTACCAAATCCAATTTCTCATGGTGAACACCATTAATAGTGAGAGGAAATTCACTGACCTTGAGAGTAATATTCTTCAAAGGGGAGCCATCCACAGAAACAACAGCAATGGGGGATGACAAAGGTTCAGGTTTTAAATTGAGTTTTTCCACGAATCCCCCATCAATTACATTCAGTGTAGACCCGCAATCAACAAACACCCGAAATTCCATTAATTTTTCCTGAGCAATCGTGGAAGCAGCTAAAAATATACCCTTGGAATTTAAACAGGCAATACGGGCGTGACTGACCATTTTTTTTTCTTTCTTCATACGAAGCTCACAGCCTTTAATCAAATGACCAGATTTTCCGCAGTAGAAACACAAGCCTTGCGAAAAACGACGGTCTTTTTCTTGAGAGCGAGGTGCCACCGATCCAATCTCCATCGGTTCACCACTGTTAGTACACACATTATCATAACCAGAAACTGACATAGCAGAGGATTTGCTCTCATTAACCCTAGCACGCAGTCTTCTATCCACCCGTATAGCTAATTGCATAGCCTGTTGCAAATCTTCAGGTGTAGGATAAGCAATTAGCAGGTCTTTAACCCTTTCACTGAGCCCAGCAAGAAATAGACTTTTCAGAGCAGAATCGTTCCACCCTGTTTGAGTGGACCAACGACGAAAATGTGTACAATATTTTTCCACATTACCCGATCCTTGTTTTAGACGTCTCAACTCAGTCTCAGCTGATGCGACACGGTCAGGATCATCATATAATAGTCCCAAAGCAGAAAAAAAACTATCCACTGATCTGAAGCATGAATCACTAGGTTGCAAAGAAAAGGCCCACTCCTGAGGCTCTTTGCGCAAAAGTGACATTATGAACCCTACGCGCTGGGATTCATCCCCAGAGGACTTAGGTCTCAAACGAAAATACAATAAGCAAGCATTTTTAAATGAAAAAAATTCTCGGTGTTCACCAAAAAACAAATCCGGCAAACATACCTTAGGCTCCAAGAAATGTGCTCCAGGACAGTTACTCATGTGCTGACGGAGCTCGGCCACCTCCAGAGAGAGTCCCTGCAGGCGATGAGCCAAATCCTGAACCGACACCATGATGGAACAGAAAAATCTTTCCTTAGAGAATTTGCTGGCTGGACTTACTGTTATGTTCTGCTACCAAAGCTAAGGAAAGAGAGGAGATCTGTCCCTACTATGAGACTCAGCTGAATCCCTACGATGTAACAGGGAACCTGATCCTGCGATCAGACCTGCTAAAGTCCTAATCTAGTCTGTACGAAGACCTATAGATGTGGGGAGGGAATCCCTACAAGTACTAAGGACTGGGAGGAATATGGGACACCTCCTAACAGAAATAGTAGCAGACAGACGAACAAACAAAATAGATAGAACATAGAGGTCCGTAGACCAAGCAAACTAACAGAGTTAGATACAGAGCACAGGCTAGCTAGAAAGTAGATATACAATGAAGTCCAGCAAAGCCAGAAGGGCGGAGCAGGACTAAATAGGCCAACAAGGTCATGTGACCAGCAAAGGAAAAAAAACCTAACAGCAAGGTTCTAACACCAGGCCTGTCTGAACACGCTCCTAGCCTGTTCCTCCCGCCTTCTAGGGGCCGATTACCTAGATCCGTTCCTGTATCTTGTCTGTCCTGTCTGAACACGCTCCTTGCCTGTTCGTCCCGCCTCTCTGGGGGCCGTATTCCCAGACCCGCTCCTGTATCCCGCTGCAGTGTCGGTCTCTTTCGTACACTCAGTTCCAGTCTGAACTCTCTCCTATCCTTTACCTGTTTTGCCTCTGTCCGTTCCTTTCCTTTTTCTGCAGAGTCTGAACTCGTACCTAACTCCTGCTTGTTGTCTCTGTACTCCCGTTTGTGAGTTTGTGGTCCACTTGCTACTTCACTGCAAATACCCTGTGGGTATCTGGCTCTGCCTTTCCCTTCCTGTCTGTTCCGTGTGAACAGAGCCCTGTCCGTCCTGCTCTGACTCCTTGCTCACTGCTCCGGCAGCCTTGCTCCGCTCTGACCCTTTTGCTCACTGCTCCGGCAGCCTTGCTCCGCTCTGACCCTTTTGTTCACTGCTCCGGCAGTCCTGTCCTGCCCTGCTTCTGCCCACTGCTCCGGCAGTCCTGTCCTGCCCTGCTTCTGCCCGCTGCTCCGGCAGTCCTGTCCTGCCCTGCTTCTGCCCGCTGCTCCGGCAGTCCTGTCCTGCCCTGCTTCTGCCCGCTGCTCCGGCAGTCCTGTCCTGCCCTGCTTCTGCCCGCTGCTCCGGCAGTCCTGTCCTGCCCTGCTTCTGCCCGCTGCTCCCGCAGTCCTGTCCTGCCCTGCTTCTGCCCGCTGCTCCGGCAGTCCTGTCCTGCCCTGCTTCTGCCCGCTGCTCCGGCAGTCCTGTCCTGCCCTTTTTCTGCCCGCTGCTCCGGCAGTCCTGTCCTGCCCTGCTTCTGCCCGCTGCTCCGGCAGTCCTGTCCTGCCCTGCTTGTGCTCGCTGCTCCTGCAGCCCCGTCCTGCTCTGTTCTTGCCCACCGCTTTGGGCGTTCCCTCTCTGCTGTGGTTGTCTACCGCATCTGCGGTTCTGTGACCCAGTCTGTACTGGGTCTTAACCTTTCTGTGCTCCAGCCCGTCCTTTCGGCCAGTACCTCCCTGCCTGCATACTCGCCTGTATCCACCCATCTGCATACCTGCCGTGTTTGCTTACATCCACCAGTCTGTGCCAGCCTAACCTGCCTGTTCCAGTAATCCCAGTGTGGGTCAACCCCCGTGTCCGGAGTTTGACCTGGAGTAGCACCTGGTCCCTCTGCCCGGTTTCTCCCTGGTGCACTGGCGTCGTATGCCGTCGTGCCACCTTGGTCGGATCGGCCAGATACTTAGTCACGCCCCTCCAGGCACTCTCCGGTCCATGGTCCAGTGGAACCACAACACCCGCACACGCCAGTCAGTCCGGGCGTGTGCATAACAGTATATATATCCCCCATCCTGGTCCCCTTCTTAGTATATATATGCCCCATCCTGGGCCCCTTCCTGGTATATATATCCCCCATCATGGTATATGTGCCCACATCCTGGTATACATGTCTTCACCCTGGGCTCCTTCCTAGTATATATGTTCCCATCCTGGGCCCCTACCTGGTATGTATGTCCCCCATCTTGGCCCCCTTTCTGGTATATATATCCCCGATCCTGGGCCCCTTCATGGTACATTGTTAGAACCCTCCTGTTTGTTTTTTTTCCATCTTGTGTTTTGCGGTCACGTGACCATCTGCCTTTATATTCCAGCTCCGCCCTTTTGGCTGTGCTGGACTTCAGTATTTGACTGTTTCTCTAGCCAGGTGCTTCGGTGCCTTTCTCTGTCAGTTTGCTTGGTCCTTCTGGGTGTAGCATTCCCACCTGAAGAACTACAGGCTCGGTAACGAACAAGATGGATTCAGAAAGAATCTTTCCATCCACGGAGGAGACCGCTAACGGATCCGCAAGACGTTGGGTAGGGATCTGATACTGCTCCACAATGGCCTGTTGGATGAGATTCCCAGCGTCACCGGAATCCAGGTAGGCAGTCTCGAAGAAGTGTATCTTGCCGCAGATGATCGATACAGACAGAGTCAGTTGTGGAGAGGAAGAATTTTTGCCTAGGACGACCTCTCCAAGCGATCCTAGACTCTGGAGTTTCCCGGTCTTACTGGACAAGAACGGATTAGATGATCAGTACTGCCACAGTAAAATCAACTTCCCTCAGCGCAGCGGACCTCCTGGCGAGATTTGACCATCTTTACTTGGTCTATTTGCATAGACTCTGGGGAGGAGGCCGAGGCTGATGCTGGTTGACAGACTGGCCTTTGGAAGGTTGGTGCAAGGCGCAGAGGCTTTACCTCATGGATCACCTCCTTTAAAGCTCCTGGAACTGGATGTTGATCCGTGTGGCCAATGACAATAGGTCGTCCAGAGAGGTGAGTATGCCACGACCCGCTAGCTCATCCTTGATCCGCCCAGAAAGGCACTCCCAAAAGGTAGACACCAGAGCCTCGTTGTTCCAGGCAAGTTTGGACGCGAGGGTGTGGAAACGCACAGCGTACTGGCCCACAGTGAGACTCCCTTGGCGGCGTCGAAGGAGGGAGGAGGCAGTTGAAGATGTGCGTCCGGGCTCATCGAACACCCTGCAAGGAAAGCTTGGAGATTGGACACCAGAGGATCCCCTCTCTCGCACAGGGGTTAATCCACGCCAACGCCTCACCGGTAAGATGAGACATAATGAATGCCACTTTAGCCTGGTCAGAAGTGAACTGATGAGCCAGGAGCTCAAAGTGAAGCGTGCTCTGGTTGATGAAGCCCCAATATAGAGCGGGATCACCGTCAAAACATGGAGGAGCAGGTAGTCGGGGTCCAACGCTGGATGCCACACTGCTGCTGGGAAGAGGTGCTGCCGGAGCGGATGCCGCTTGGTTAGAGGCGGACGCAGCCGGGGTGGACAGTGCATCCAGACGGGAGTTTACAGTCCGCAGGTAGGACAGGATATTATCCTGTTGAGATCTCTGGCGGGAGACCTCTTCATACAGGCCTGAAAACGAGTGAGCCTGGGAGCCACCGGATTCCATGGCCTGTGCAAACTGTTACGGATCCGGATGGTGGAACCACTGTGCCGTGGTACAAGGAGGGACCAGAGGGTCCCTATCTGGACCGACCCTTGCTACACGGCGGCTTAGTTGACTCCGTGAACCAAGGAGGGTCCGGGAAGGTGAACCAGGTGCCACTCTGGGACCGACCTCATGTGAGAGCAGGCGACTCCCACAGGGCTGATAGCCAAAGCGGACTGGCACAACAGATGGGCAGACAGATGTGCATGGCTGGTAGGTAGGCGGACAGAGCTGACTGACGGACAGGTTCAGCTGACAGGCTGATTGGCATGCACGGCTGATAGACAGGCTGGCGGGCACGGCAGATAGGCAGGCTGGCGGGCACGACTGATAGACAGGCTGGCGGGCACGGCTGATAGATAGGCTGGCGGGCACGGCAGATAGGCATGCTGGCGGGCACGGCTGATAGACAGGCTGGTGGGCACGGCTGCTAGACAGGCTGGCGGGCATGGCTGAGAGACAGGCTGACGGGCACGGCTGATAGACAGGCTGGCGGACAGCACTGGGACCTGAGGGCTAGAGAGAGTGTTAACACACAAGCTACAACATTGCACAGGCACCTTCATTTTAGAGGAGGTGCCTAAAATATCAACTGTCCTCTGGCCATTGGCCAGGGACATATTAGGACGGCGCGCGCGGCCCCTTTAAGAAGCAGGGAGCGCGCTCTCCCTAAGCACAGTGCCCGGGGATCTGCGCACGGTGCGCGCACCCCGGGCACACGCAGACAGGGGAGCGGAGGATGCCGGAGCAGAGCCGCGACGGTAAGGGGGTCGGCATCTCTGCTGGGCAGGAGGCAGAGACGCTGGCGCTACAATGGGGTTTCCCTAATCCTGTCTAAATGGAGCGGTAGTGCACGTGTTTGTCCACAAGAACATCTCAATATATCCCAGCGTTTGTGTAGGTTTCCTCCAGGTTCTCAATTGCTCCCAAAAATATACTGATAAGATAATAGCTTTCTTATAGAAATTATGCTTGTGTGTGTGTGACTGAGGTTGGGTAATTAGATTGTGAACCTTCACTGTGGAAAGTGATTGATGTGAGTACAATGCTGTGGAATATGCTGGTGCCATAAAAGCAACAGGAAGTTTAAATAAATAAAAATGCCACAAATATATAAATGTCTCACTATATCTGCTCAAATATCCTTCATTATCAGAATTCGTTAGAGTTAACTTGCAGTAATTGTCCTCTAAAGCTTACATTCAGAAACTAAGCAGCTATCTAGACTTCATAGCAGAAAAGACTTATAATGGAATCATTGTTTTTAGCTTTGGCGTCCAAGACCTCATGTGACATGGAAAATGAGCACTGAACAAATAAGTATTATAGGAAGAGTCCCAGCTACTGTCTGTGAATGTCCTATTATCTGTATCAGGCTGGTAAAGGAGAAAGTGTGGAGCAGAGAAGAATCCATATACCTGATCTATAGGGTGTGTCAATTATTCTATAAAGAGTCCACCACAGCTGCTCGCGGCACGGGCAAAGTCCATGCAGAGTAAACAGTGCAACTACATGAGGCTTTCCGGTACAATAGGCAATACCTGCAGAAATGGATATAACGATGGGTCTACTACAGTTAGGCTTTGATTATGCACCATACAGCTCTAGGAGCTGACGGAGTGTCCTTTTGGACTGTCAAGGGACGTAACTATAGAGGGGCAGAGCTTGTAGTTGCTCCTCGGCGCCTAGAGCAGCCCCAAACTTCCTTTATAGAGGTTGTGTAGGGGATAAGCATCGGGTAAGCAGCGGGGACCATAGTGCATTTGGGACTCAGAGGTCAGACTCAGTACTGTAAATTGAAGCTCCTGGGCCCCAGTGTAAATCTGTAACAGCACCCCCTACAGTTACACCCCTGGTCCAGACCTCCAGTGATCATAGTGGTATGGCATAACATTGTAATATAGAGAATGGGGGCAGCACGGTGGCTCAGTGGTTAGTACTGCAGTCTGCAGCCATGCAGCACTGGGGTCCTGGACTCAAATCCCACCAAGGACAACATCTGCAAGGAGTTTGTATGTTCTCCCCGTGTTTGCGTGGGTTTCCTTCAAGTTCTCTGGTTTCCTTCCACACTCCAAAGACATACTGATAGGGAATCTAGATTGTGAGCCCCAATGGGGACAGCGATTATAATGTATGTAAAGCACTGTGGAATTAATGGTGCTATATAAGTGAGTAAAATAAATAAATTTGTGCTCCGTTGCAACTTTTTAGGTCACGCACTTAACCACACCATCTAGTCACAGTCGTTTTCCATTTCTTTCTCCCTGGTTACATGTAGACAATGTTAGAAAGCGGTGAATGAATGCTGTAATAACTTTGAATATTGTAAAAACAAAACCCCAATAACTGTGAAGGAATAGCATTTTTTTATACAAAACAGAAAACCGCACAATAACTTGTTTTTCTTCATAATTTATCCAAAATTATTTCATCCAGTACATATATACTAGTAATAGAAATATCTTTGCAGTATATTCACCACTGTGTACAAATCATCCAGACTGCGGTACCGGCTTGAGCAAGCTTCCGTCTTGCAGACAGATCTTGGGTGTGGGTGATCCCTGTGCAGACTTGCACTTTCATAGATTGAGCAGGAGAGCAGAGACACTGACCGACGATGAGGGAAACACACCTGAGGCGACTTTTCGGCGGACCTCCCCCTTTCTCAAGCCTTCTCAAGCCTGTACCGCTGGATGGTTTGTTCACGGTGGTAAATATACTGCAAAGTTATTTCTATTAGGCCACGGCCCCACTATCAGTGTTTGGTCAGTATTCAGTCAGTATTTTTTCTCAGGAGTGGGAGCCAAAACCAGGAGTGGGTGATAAATGCAGAATTAGTGCGCTTGTTTCTATTATACCTTTTCTCTGATTGTTCCTCACCTGGTTTTGGCTCCCACTCCTGAGAAAAGATACTGACCGAATACTGATAGTGGGGTCGTGGCCTTACTTCTATATACAGTTGAAACCAGAACATACACTATACATACACTATATAAAAGAACACATATGCATGTTTTACTCAATATCTGACATGAAATCAGAATAAACCTTTCCCGTTTTAGGTCAATTGGGATTACCATAATATTTAATATTTGCCAAATGCTGGAATAATGAGAGAGAGAGAATGTTTTAAGGCATTTTTATTACTGCAAAGTCAAAAGCTTACATACATTAAGATTACTATGCCTTTAAACAATTCTGGACTTCCAATATGATGATGTCATGTGTTTGGAAGCTTCTGATAAGGTTTTTGGAAACATCTGAGTTAATTAGAGACACACCTGTGGATGTATTTTAATGCACACCTGAAACACACTGCTTCTTTGTGTATCATCATGGGAAAGTCTAAAGAAATAAGCCAAGATATCAGGAAGAGAATTGTGGACTTGCACAAGTCTGGCTCATCCTTGGGTACAATTTCAAGATACCTGAAGGTGCCTTGTTCATCTGTATAAACAATTATATGCAAGTACAAACAAGATGGGAATGTCCAGCCATCATATCGCTCAGGAAAGAGACGGGTTCTGTGTCCCAGAGATGAACGTGCTTTCGTCCGACATGTGCATATCAACCCATGACAAAAGCAAAAGACCTAGTGAAGATGATGGCGGAAGCTGGTAAGATTGTGTCAATATCCACAGTGAAACGAGTACTGCATCAACATGTGTCACGCAAGGTGTGGGAAAGACTTAGTGCAACACAAAGGGAAGAGGGAAAGGGAGCCCAGACTCTAGGGAAAGGGGGGAAATTGGAGACCTCCTAGGTTGATCTAGCATAACCCTGTCTCCCCTAACGTCCCCGTATTGGCTCTTAACCAATCACTGCACGCGTGCCTCACCCTGTCTTTCCCTGGCGTTTGGCGCAAGCTAGGGAAGGGAGGAGATGAGCACTAGTCGATCTCCACTAAACACTATAGACAACAAGGAAGGACAAACAGGGGAAAAGTGCTTAGCTTTAGATGACTCCAGACAAATGCACAAACACATCCTCAAGCTCCAGAGAGGAAAAGGTACTGCTCTTGCTAAGCCTTCACAAGGAATAATGAACAACACCAGCATCTCCCTCTAGAACATTCCAGGTATTTATACACCCAGGCTAGGGAGTTAATTATCCAGAGGGAGGTAGCTGCTGGGTCCTAGAGACAGCCTCTAAGAAGATGTCTGTAATGGCAAACGTAGATATCTCCTGCAACCAACTGCAGGGCGACTGTCTGTCACCTCTGACACACCCGTGACAGTACCCCCTCCTCTACGAGTGGTTTTCAGACACTCAGGACCGGGTTTCTCAGGATAAGAGGTGTGGAATGAGCGAACCAATGTGGGAGCATTCACCTCTGATGCTGAAACCCACATCCTCTCCTCTGGACCATAGCCTTTCCAGTGCACAAAGTATTGTAGAGAACGACTTTGGAGATGAGAATCTACAATCCTCGAAATCTGGAACTCCAGATTACCATCAACCATTACTGGGGGCTGTGGTAGAGGCGAGGGCTCAAGAGGTTCCACATACTTTTTGAGTAAGGACCTATGGAACACGTTGTGGACCTTTAGGGCCTGAGGACGTTCAAGACGAAACACTGCTGGGTTAATGACGGCGGTTATTTTATAGGGACCAATAAACCTAGGTCCCAGCTTCCAAGAAGGACCTTTTAATCTTATATACTGGTAGACAACCACACAAAGTCATTCACATTCAGGTCCGGACCTCGCAAGCATTTTCTGTCAGCCATATGTTTATACCTGTCTCCCATGATCGTTAAATTACTCAGAACACCCAGCCATACCGAGGAGAGCGACAAAGCAAACCGTTCCTCCTCAGGAACTCCTGAAGCTCCTCCCCCACTAAAGGTACCAAACTGTACCATCGAAGAACGGTGACCTGCCAGTGGATTCTTGACGACGATTATTAATGGCAAATTTTGCCAGCGGTAGGAAGGATGCCCAATCCTCCTGATTTTCGGAAACGAAACACCTGAGGTAGGTCTCCAAATTCTGCTTGACACGCTCGGTCTCTCCATTCGACTGAGGGTGGAAGGCAGAGGAAAAGGACAGCTGCACCCCCAGTCGAAGACAAAAGAGGTCCGCATTTGCCTTACCACCAGGATGCCCAGCAAGCACAGAGTTATGATGTTCCTTAATTACTTTGCGGTGCAGATCAGATGGTACAAACAGCCTTCCTGAAGGGCAGGAGGCAGGAGCGTCCCCCTGAGCCTCCAACACCTCACCCTCCAGTACAGGAAACAGTGCCGAAATGACTACCCCTTTCAGTAATATCGGAGCAGGGTTCTCATGGTCACCACCACCAGGGAAGCTCCGGGACAAAGCATCAGCCTTGACATTTTTGACCCCTGGACGAAAAGTGACAACAAAGTTGAACCTAGTGAAAAACAGGGACCATCTGGCTTGCCTAGGGTTGAGACGTTTAGCTGACTGGAGGTATGACAGGTTCTTATGGTCAGTAATAACAGTAATAGGATGGACAGCCCCCTCCAATCAATGTCGCCATTCTTCGAGCGCCAATTTGATCGCCAAAAGTTCCCTATTACCCATGTCATAATTTCTATTAGCCGAAGACAATTTTTTATAAACGAAGGCGCACGGATACCATTTACCAGGGGACGGACCCTGAGACAACACGGCCCCAACCCCGACATCCAATGCATCAGCCTACACAATAAAGGGTTGGGAAACATTGGGTTGACTGAGTATAGATGCAGTGACAAAATGATTCTTTAAAGAAGAAAAAGCCTGGAGGGAAGCCTCCGACCATGTGGAAAAGTCAGACCCCTTCTTAGTCATGTCAGTAAGGGATTTCACAATAGCAGAGTAATTTTGGATGAATTTCCGGTAAAAATGAGTAAAGCCCAGAAAACGTGTAGAGCCTTCAATTTCTCGGGACGTTCCCAATCAAGGATTGCACGAATCTTCTCCGGATCCATCCGAAAACCTGAAGATGACAACAAGTACCCCAAAAACTGCACCTCCTGAACAGCAAAAACACATTTTTCCAGTTTGGCATAAAGTTTGTTATCCCTTAATATCTGGAGCACCTGCTTAACATGCCCCCAATGTGTCTTAAAATCTGGTGAGTAAACCAAAATATCGTCCAGATAGACCTCCACAAACCTCCTCACCAAATGATGGAAAATATAATTTATGAAATGCTGGAATACCGCAGGTGCATTGGTCAAACCAAAAGGCATAACCGGACTCTCGAAATGTCCTCCTGAGCTATTGAACTCTGTTTTCCATTTGTCCCTCTCTCTGATTCTAACCAGATTGTAGGCTCGCCTTAAATCCAACTTGGAGAATACCTTAGCTCATACAACCTGGCTGAACAAATCAGGAATCAGGGGAAGAGGGTATGGATCACGGATGGTTATTTGATTTAATTCCCGGAAATCTAAACAGGGACTTAGGGTATGTGCACACGATGCAGAAATGCTCAGGATTTTTTCCTGAGCGTTTCTGCATCTCTCTGGCAGGAAAAAACGCATGCGGATTGTACATGCGGTTTCCTGCCAGGGACATGCGGAAATGAAGCGGTCTTCACTTTCATTTCCGCATGCGGGTTGACAAGCGCTTCCCAAGCGATTTTAGCATCACTTGGAAAGTGCTTGTCAACTTCACACTATATAAATCCATGCAACCGGCATGGATTTATATAGTGTGTGATGTCAAAAAATAAAAAATAAATCTATACGTTACCCTCTGATGGCCCCCGGTGTCCTGCTTCATCGGTCCCGGCTGCCGGCAGTGAAGACTTTAGGACCTTCCGACGTCAGCATCACGTGACCCGTCACATGACTCTGACGTCAGCGAAGGTCCTTCTTCATTCAAACGCGAAGTGCCCGGGAAGCCGGCAGGACGCAGCGCGGGCCGTCAGAAGGTGAGAATATATATATTTTTTATTTTATTCTTTTGGTACCTGGGTCTGGATGAGAGTCCTCTCATCCACACCCGGGTACCATCCGCACATTAGACCGCATGAAAAGCGCATCAACATATACAGTGATGCAGATTCCATGCGGTCTAATGCAAGTCAATGGCGGCAAAAGAGCAGCGTTTCCGCAAAATTAATTGACATGCTGCGGATTTTTGACCGCAGCGTTTACGCTGCGGAAAAATCCGCATCATGGGCACAGCACATGCGGATTTCCATTGGGGAACATTGCTGCCCTTCTACCATGCGTTTTTCATGCGTTTCCGCGGCGTTTACGCAACTGCAAAAACGCCGCGGAAACGCATGAAAAACGCATCGTGTGAACTCAGCCTTAGACTGCCATCTTTTTTCTTCACAAAGAAGAACCCTGCCGCCACAGGTGAAGATGAGGGTCTGATATGTCCCTTCTCCAGACTTTCTGCGATGAAATCCTTCATGGCTTGTCTCTCAGGGCCAGAAAGGTTATACAGTCTCGACTTTGGTAGTTTAGCTTCGGTGGTCAGGTTAATAGGACAGTCATAAGCATGATGAGGAGGCAAATCCTGACACCCCCTCTCAGAAAAAAACATCCTCAAAACCAGACAGAAAAGCAGGTCATTTTTCCGTAGAGACAGTAGCAAGGGAAATATTTAAACAGTTCTCATGGCAGTGATCTCCTCATTCAGTAATCTCCCCGGTTTGTCAATCCACCAACGGATTATGTTTAACAAGCCAAGGAATACCCAAAACAATAGGTATGAAAAGATTGTCCAGGACATAGCAAGAGATTATTTCATAATGAACTGACCCCACCCTCAGTTTTACATTATGTACAACCTGAGTAAATGCTTTCTGTGCAAGTGGCGCCAAGTCGATGGCAAAGATGGAAATAGGTTCAGCTAAAGCACAGCAAGCGAGACCATGAGTTTTCACAAACTCAGCATCAACCATGCTGACTCCGACTCCACTGTCAACAAACACAGAAATTTTCTCGGTTTTGCTCTCTCGCACCACCTCTGCTGACAGGACAAAGCAGGAACTGCTGGTTGGTAACAAATGAACCCCTTTGTAACGGGGCCGGGAGGTGGAACCTCTGAGCTGCAATACAAAGGGGAAGTCCTTGTAAGGAAGCGGGTGACTCCCAGGGAAGGCAAGTAGGTAGCCACAGCAAGTGACGGGGACAGTCTCTGGGTAAGCAGGCAGGTGGTCACGGCAAGTGACGGGGACAGTCTCTGGGTAAGCAGGCAGGTGGTCACGGCAAGTGACGGGGACAGTCTCTGGGTAGACAGGCAGGTGGTCACGCAAGTGACGGGGACAGTCTCTGGGTAGACAGGCAGGTGGTCACGACAAGTGACGGGGACAGTCTCTGGGTAGACAGGCAGGAGGTCACGGCAAGAGACGGGGACAGTCTCTGGGCAGGCTGGCAGAAAGCAAGCAGGTGCTCCCAGGAGAGCGGGCAGACAGACGAGGCGGATACCTGACAGATAACTGGCGGGCGCTCCCAGGTGAGCGGGCTGACGGAGACAGCAGGTAACAGGCAGGTAACTGGTGGATGCTCCCAGGTGAGCGGTCTGACAGACGAGGCAGGTGACAGGCAGGTAACTGGTGGACGCTCCCAGGTGAGCGGTCTGACAGACAAGGCAGGTGATAGGCAGGTAACTGGTGGACGCTCCCAGGTGAGCGGTCTGACAGACAAGGCAGGTAACAGGCAGGTAACTGGCGGATAACAGGCTGGCAGGCAGGACGAGAAGTCAGGCTAGCAGCGGGACCTGAGAGCTGAAGCACAGGAAGACACAGTGCAAACAACTTTGCTAGGGCACCTCCATTTTGGAGGAGGTGCCTTATATATGGGAGATCCTCCGGCAATTGGCCGGGGACTACTTAGGACGGCGCGCGGCCCCTTTAAGAGAGAGGGAGCGCGCGCGCCCTAAGCACAGTGCCTGGGAAGCAGTGCGCGCTGCCAGCAGCACGCGCTGCCAGCAGCGCGGGAGGAGGACGCCGAGCACGGAGCAGAGAGGTGAGGGGAACGGCGTCTCTGCCTAGCAGGGGGCAGAGACGCCGATGCTACACCCTTGTTTATCCAACTCCAGACTACCAAGAGTTAATCGAGTATTGTTTTGTTTAGGAATTGAAGGACAGGTCCCAAAAAAGTCCCTTTTCCCACAAAAAAAACATACGCCTTTTTTCCTGCAAATCTCCGTGTAGATGTATGATGTTGAGACACCCCCTAACTGCTCAGGTTCCTCCACCTCCCCCAGTACTGGTTCACCTCCAGACTGCTCCCCTGGCAGAGGTGCACAACCCCGACAAGAAGGCACCGGAGAAGGTGGTCTCACCCATCTATCCCGTAGGTGTCTATCAAGACGTATGGCCAACGACATGGCAGCTTCCAAGGACTGAGGGGTTTCATATACTGCCAAGGCATCTTTCAACCTTTCAGTAAGCCCCTCACAAAATTGACTTCTAAGGGCTGAGTCATTCCATTTGGAATCCGTTGCCTATCTACCGAATTCCGAACTGTACATCTCCACTGACCGATTCCCCTGCTGAAGGCGACGTAGCCTAGAATCAGCAAAGGCGACTCAGTCAGGGTCATCATAGATGAGGGCCAGAGCCCCGAAAAACCCCTCCGCAGACTGGAGACAAACCGAATCCTGCAGTAAGGAAAATGCCCACGACTGAGGATCTCCCTGCAATAGAGAGATCACAATACCAACCTGTTGCTCTGGAGGAGTAAGGACGAAGTTAAAAATATAATTTGCATGCCTCCTTAAATACAAAAAACTTGTCCCTACCTCCTGAAAACCTGTCCGGGAGGGCAACCTTGGGTTCAGGCTAGACAGGCCTACCTGCAGAGACCCCCACATTGGCTACCTGTAGCAACTGATGCTGCTGCTGAACCTCACAGCGGAGGTCATTCACCTCCAGGTCCACACCCAAAAACACACAGAGAAAAAAAAAAGCCCAAAGTGTCAGTTTTTTTTTTTTCCTTTTCAAAATGTGCTCGGCAGGCGATAATGTCACGCAAGGTGTGAGAAAGACTTAGTGCAACACAAAGGGAAGAGGGAAAGGGAGCCCAGACTCTAGGGAAAGGGGAGAAAGTGGAGACCTCCTAGGTTGATCTAGCATAACCCTGTCTCCCCTAACGTCCTTGTATTGGCTCTTAACCAATCACTGCACGCGTGCCTCACCCTGTCTTTCCCTGGCGTTTGGCTCAAGCTAGGGAAGGGAGGAGATGAGCACTAGTCGATCTCCACTAAACACTATAGACAACAAGGAAGGACAAACAGGGAAAAAGTGCTTAGCTTTAGATGACTTCAGACAAATGCACAAACACGTCCTCAAGCTCCAGAGAGGAAAAGGTACTGCTCTTGCTAAGACTTCACAAGGAATAATAAATATCACCTCCCTCTGGAACATACCAGGTATTTATACACCCAGGCCAGGGAGTTAATTAGCCAGAGGGAGGTAGCTGCTGGGTCCTAGAGACAGCCTCTAAGAAGATGTCTGTAATGCCAAACCTAGAGGTCTCCTGCAACCAACTGCAGGGCAACTGTCTGTCACCTCTGACACCCCCCGGACAACATGGGCTGAAAGGTCACTCTGCCAGGAAGAAGCCATTACTCCAAAAGAAAGAAAAAAAAGCCAGATTAATGTTTGCAAATGCACACAGGAACAAAGACCTTAATTTTTGGAGACATGTCCTGTGGTCTGATGAAACTAAAATTGAACTTTTTGGGCATAATTACCATCATTATGTTTGGAGGAAATAGAGAGAAGCTTGAAAGCCTAAGAACACCATCTCAACTGTGAAACACGGGGGTGGCAGCATCATATTGTGGGGTTGTTTTGCTGCAGGAGGGATTGGTGCACTTCTCAAAATAGATGGCATCATGAGAAAAGAAGATTATGTGGCAATACAGAAGCAACATCTCAAGACATCAGCCAGGAAGATAAAGCTTGGACGGAAATGGGTCTTCCAAATGGACAATGACCCGAAGCATACTGCCAAAATGACAACAAAGTAGCTTAAGGATAGCAAAGCCAATGTTTTGGAGTGGCCATCACAAAGCCCTGATCTCAATCCTATTGAAAATGTATGAGCAAAGCTGAAAAGGCAGGTGCAAGCAAGGCGACCTACAAACCTGGATCAGTTACACCAGCTTTGTCAGGAGGAATGGGCCCAAATTCCAACCAACTATTGTGAGAAGCTTGTGGAAGGATATCCCAAACGTTTGACCCAAGTCATTCAGTTTAAGGGCAATGGTACCAAATACTAATGAAATGTATGTCAACTTTTGACTTTGCTGTAAGTAATAAAAATGCCTTAAAACATTCTCTCTCTCTCTCTCTCTCTCTCTCTCATTATTCTGGCATTTGGCAAATATTAAAAAAGATGGTAATCTTAATTGATCTAAACGGGAAAGGTTTATTCTGATTTCATTAACAAAGTAGCACACTGCAACGCTAAGTATGCGAACAGTGATGTAAAAGTGAAACTAATTCTGAAAACATCAAGTAATCATATGGCAATGTCAATGGGAAAATGAAAAAGTTATGGCTCTTGGATGAATGGGAGAGAAAAATCTACAACGCAAAAATAAAAATTGTCCCCTATGGGAAGGGTCTACAGAGATGATGCAGGGAAAGGGGTGGGGCTTAAAGGGGTTGTCTAGGCTTGGGGTATAAGTCTGTGGTCACTCTATGAGACTCTAATGTCTAAGTCGTATCCTGCTGTTTTTATAATAACTTTAATAATATTGAAATAAACCCATATTACAGCACAAGAAAAATAATTAGCAAACAAATTATACTTAGTGTTGGTATAGAAAAATATTTTCCTACAAACTATCTTAGTACAAGATGACTATTTCAAGGATCCCCTACCTCTCCAAAAAAAAGGTTATGTGATAAACTGCTGTTTGCTGGGGTTATTACCATTGGGGCCATTGGAGATCCCAAGAACGGGGCTCTGCTACCCCGAAAGTGAGGCTCTACAGCCCGGGCCTGATTGGAGCAAAGAAAGCTGAGCCCTTTACAGTTTTATAGAAAATGAAAAAAAGTGAGGTTAGAGCATGTTCCATTGAAGATGTGGGTCCAGAGCCCAATTCTTGGGGTAATTGGGGGATTCCGCAGTTTAACACAAAATGGTCAGTAATTTATAACTTGTGTTATTTTTTGTGAACAACCCCTTAAATGGTCCCATGATCTCATTTAATAAATTATCTGATAAATAAGTCTCTGCAAATTACTTTATACGTTTTGTTATTTTATGCTTGAAAAATTACTCCAAAGTCCCTTCTAACTTGCCTGTTTTCAGATGTAATCCGCCTCTAGCAGCAAAGACAATGAGATCGATCATGGGAAATGGGGAGGGGACTTTTTTCTTTCGGCTCCTACTCTCCTGTCTGTCAAACTGCATACAGGCATAACAGAGAGGTGAACTTTTTAGTTCATAACAAGCAATCCATTGGCCAATGGCAAGTGCAATTACAGTCGTGCTGTGAATTGAGGGAAAGGAAGTTCCAGCTCCTATAGTGCTGGCTGAATACAGATGATGAAGAACCGCTTGCTGAAAAAGAGTGAATGTGCATTAAAAGCAGTTTTAACTGGTAGTGGAGGATGAGGAGTGCAAGACAAGTTTTTTTTACAGGTTTTCTGTGAAAGGCAGGAGCGTAACTATAATAGGTGAACAGGTTGCAAATTCACCCATGCACTGGAGACTAGCCGGCCCAAAGGGTCCCTTTGCCACATATGAATAGACTATAACTATTAATACCCATGAAAATTGGAGACCCTGTTGGAGATTTTCCATTGAGGCCCATAAACTTCAAGTTACGCCACTGGTGAAAGGGCAGATGTGCCTCAAGTGTTTCATTGTATGATGTGTATCACATAGGTGTACACAATATCACCTATGCTGGATACAACTAAGATATCCCTATAAGTTTATTCCAAAGAGCTTACACACAAATAGGTCACCTCACTCCAAGGCCCCATATCAGCCCCTTTATACAGACTTCTATGGCACATAAAATGCCAAGACTGTGACCCCGAGAATTAGGGGCTGTAGCAATGGGGAGGTGCAATGTGCTGAATCTGTCAGATATTCCATTTTATTCAATGAGGCTAATACTGCGTAATGTGGGACAATTATACTGTACAGTATAAATCATCGTCTTACTCCATATTTACCAAGCTGAGCTTCTGATTGCAGAGTAAAATGAGTTCATTTCCTCCAACGTTAATTGAACTGTGACTAAGCTCTGATCTACACAAAGAGACTCTGGAATTACTGGGTTGAATGAATCGGATGGAGTCGCTGTGGACACTGCCTGGCCTCCATCATCTCAGTATTTGTCTTTTTTAGACATAAACAAAAACAAGGTCTGCCATGAAATACCTCCAGGATGGAGGCCAGACAGTGTCCACAGTGACTCCATTGGTTTCATTCAAGCCAAGGTTCCCATCGGAATTCTGTTTTTCAGGAATTCCTACAAAAACCCCGACCTAGTGCTTGGTGGAGATCAGTGTCATCCAAGGTCTGGCACAAAAGTCTACAGTCATTCTGTGTTACTGCAGACTTGTGAATCCTCACAATCCTGTGCTCTGTCAGGATTCACTAGCACCGGGAGCGGGCGGTCATTTGACCACAAGTGTGCGATGTACATGCTCCCGGCCACATTCCGACTAGACGTGTGCGGCCTCGCTAAATACAAGCGAATTGAGTGAGGCGGACACGTCTAGTCAGAATGTGTCCAGAAGTACTCAAATCGCATACTTGACATCACATGCCCACCTGCTCCTAGCATTGGCGAATCCTGACATAGCGCGCTGTGTTTGATGTGGGGATTCTCAAGTCTGCAGGAACATGGAGTGTCTACAGACTTTTGTGCCAAAGCTGGACAACCCCTTTAATGTGACCCTACCCTAATACCTCTGAATCTAGCTTAGCGTCCTGCAAATGCCAAGAGTGTAATTTATAATAGTATTGCTGTGTATCATTCATATAAACCTAAACTAATGCAGTGACTGATGTTTTAGAAATTTGGAAACTTCTAACGTCCCCTAAGTTTATTTGTAGTTCCATTCAGGACATAGCAATTGTTTTTTTTAAAGGAAAGTATAATTCATGAGGAATTTCAGACTGTTCTTACTTCTCCGATCCGTCACAATGACAGCAAAGTTCAATTTACAACCCAGGATTGTGAAATCTTCCGCACAAGTATTTATAACATTTGTTTCTGGAACTTCTTTCATCACTTTTCCATTTCTGCCCCAGAAAATGAAAAGAAGAAGATACAAAATCTTTTTCCCATTCTATTTTTCCTTGTCATTTCATGGAACCCAACAAACCTCATTATAAGTTAACGGGATTTATTGGACATTGTTGTTGTCTGTCGTGCAACAGATTCAGCAGACAATGTGGCTTCAGTTATAAATGTAGGTGTGAATGGAGCTTAAAAGAAATCTTTATTCTTACTTTCAGGTCCGTACCATGTACTGTCTCTGGTGAATCCATAAATGAAGGCCATTCATGAAATAAATGCAATGTTTCAGATGGTAAGTGGCAGACAACAGCCTAATGTGGGAGCCTTTTTAGGACCCAGTCAGGGCCGGTTTTTAGACAAAGTGTGGACCTGGGCAAAAGTTAAAAGTGGAGCTTCAAAGGCTCACATATGGCATCATCACACTCAAACATTTCAGTTGTATTTACATGTGCGGAGATCAAACCGTTAGACAATTGATAATATTGAAGTCAATTGAGGCTTGTTTCCCTCTTGTTTTTGCCTCTTTACACAAATTGACGAGGAATGATGGGCACAGAATGATCACTAAGAGATCAATATGTCCCCATACAGTATCATGCTATCAGCAGCACATCGGGCGATCTGCCGCGGAGAACAATGATTTTTGTTTCGCCTTTAACAATACAATCACTCGATGAATGAGCATCAATTTGCTTGTCGTTGGGCGATTGCTGACATGTTTACACCTATGATCTCTCGTCTGCACTGCTAGCATTAGTAAATATGAATATGCTACATACCCATATGTATAGACACACATAGCACACACACATGTATACATCGAGCACACACGCATGTAGGCAAAGAGCACATACACATGCACACACATATATATATATACACACTGCTCAAAAAAATAAAGGGAACACTCAAATAACACATCCTAGATCTGAATGAATGAAATATTCTCATTGAATACTTTGTTCTGTACAAAGTTGAATGTGCTGACAACAAAATCACACAAAAATCATCAATGGAAATCAAATTTATTAACCAATGGAGGCCTGGATTTGGAGTCACCCCCAAAATTAAAGTGGAAAAACACACTACAGGCTGATCCAACTTTGATGTAATGTCCTTAAAACAAGTCAAAATGAGGCTCAGTATTGTGTGTGGCCTCCACGTGCCTGTATGACCTCCCTACAACGCCTGGGCACGCTCCTGATGAGGTTGCGGATGGTCTCCTGTGGGATCTCCTTCCAGACCTGGACTAAAGCATCCGCCAACTCCTGGACAGTCTGTGGTGCAACGTGACGTTGGTGGATGGAGCGAGACATGATGTCCCAGATGTGCTCAATCGGATTTAGGTCTGGGAAACGGGCGGGCCAGTCCATAGCTTCAATGCCCTCATCTTGCAGGAACTGCTGACACACTCCAGCCACATGAGGTCTGGCATTGTCCTGCATTAGGAGGAACCCAGGGCCAACCGCACCAGCATATGGTCTCACAAGGGCTCTGAGGATCTCATCTCGGTACCTAATGACAGTCAGGCTACCTCTGGCGAGCATATGGAGGGCTGTGCGGCCCTCCACAGAAATGCCACCTCATACCATTACTGACCCACTGCCAAACTGGTCATGCTGAAGGATGTTGCTGGCAGCAGATCGCTCTCCACAGCGTCTCCAGACTCTGTCACAACTGTCACATGTGCTCAGTGTGAACCTGCTTTCATCTGTGAAGAGCACAGGGCGCCAGTGGCGACTGCCAATCCTGGTGTTCTGTGGCAAATGCAAAGCTTCCTGCACGGTGTTGGGCTGTGAGCACAACCCCCATCTGTGGACGTCGGGCCCTCATACCACCCTCCTGGAGTCGGTTTCTAACCGTTTGTGCAGACACATGCACATTTGTGGGCTGCTGGAGGTCATTTTGCAGGGCTCTGGCAGTGCTCCTCCTGTTCCTCCTTGCACAAAGGCGGAGGTAGCGGTCCTGCTGCTTGGTTGTTGCCCTCCTATGGCCCCCTCTACGTCTCCTGGTGTACTGGCCTGTCTCCTGGTAGCGCCTCCAGCCTCTGGACACTACGCTGACAGACACAGCAGACCTTCTTGCCACAGCTCGCATTGATGTGCCATCCTGGATGAGCTGCACTACCTGAGCAACTTCTGTGGGTTGTAGAGTCTGTCTCATGCTACCACGAGTGTGAAAGCACAACCAACATTCAAAAGTGACCAAAACATCAGCCAGAAAGGATTGGTACTGAGATGTGGTCTGTGGTCCCCACCTGCAGATCCACTCCTTTATTGAGTGTGTCTTGATAATTGCCAATAATTTCCATCTATTGTCTATTCCATTTGCACAACAGCATGTGAAATTGATTGTCAATGAGTGTTGCTTCCTAAGTGGACAGTTTGATTTCACAGAAGTTTGATTTACTTGGAGTTATATTCTGTTGTTTAAGTGTTCCCTTTATTTTTTGAGCAGTGTATATATACACAAAGCACATACACACATGTATACAGAGCATATACATACACATTTACAGGTGCATCTCACAAAATTAGCATATCATCAAAAAGTTAATTTATTTCAGTTCTTCAATACAAAAAGTGAAACTCATATATTATATAGAGTCATTACAAACAGAGTGATCTATTTCAAGTGTTTATTTCTGTTAATGTTGATAATTATGGATTACAGCCAATGAAAACACAAAAGTTGTTATCTCAGTAAACTAGAATAATTAACAAAAAACACCTGCAAAGGCTTCCTAAGCATTTAAAAAGGTCCATTAGTCTGTTTCAGTAGGCTCCACAATCATGGGGAAGACTGCTGACTTGACAGATGTCCAGAAGGCAGTCATCGACACACTCCACAAGGTCCAAGAGTTCCAATTTTCATTTGGAAAACAAGGTCCCAGAGTCTGGAGGAAGAGTGGAGAGGCCACAATCCAAGCTGCTCGAGGTCTAGTGTGAAGGTTCCACAATCAGTGATGGTTTGGGGAGCCATGTCATCTGCTGGTGTAGGTCCACTGTGCTTTATCAAGACAAAAGTCAGCGCAGCCGTCTACCAGGACATTTTAGAGCACTTCATGCTTCCCTCTGCCAACAAGCATTTTGGAGATGGAAATTTCATTCTCCAGCAGGACTTGGCACCTGTCCACACTGCCAAAAGTACCAATACCTGGTTTAAAAACAACAGTATCGCTGTACTTGATTGGTCCAGCAAACTCGCCTGACCTTAACCCCAGAGAGAATCAATGGGGTATTGTCAAGAGGAAGATGATGGACACCAGACCCAACAATGCAGACGAGCTGAAGGCTGCTATCAAAGCAACCTGGGCTTCCTTAACACCTCAGCAGTGCCATGGGCTGATCGCCTCCATGCCACGCCGCATTGATGCAGTAATTGATGCAAAAGGAGCCCCGACCAAGTATTGAGTGCATTTACTGAACATACATTTCAGTAGGCCAACATTTCGGATTTTAAAAACATTTTTAAAGCTGTTGTTATAAAGTATTCTAATTTACTGAGATAATGACTTTTGTGTTTTCATTGGCTGTAAGCCATAATCATCAACATTAACAGAAATAAACACTTGAAATAGATCACTCTGTTTGTAATGACTCTATATAATATGAGTTTCACTTTTTGTATTGAAGAATTGAAATAAATTAACTTTTTAATGATATTCTAATTTTGTGAGATGCACCTGTATATATACCACCAAAAGTCCATACATTCTAAGCTAACCCACATCACAGAGGCTCACAGACAGACAGACGCACACGTTCATTCACACCATTGTTCTGTCTGCGTCATACAGTACGGTTCCTACAGAGAGAGCCACTCTTTGTAACCACTTATACTCACCAAGAGATGAAGATTCTGAACACAGGACTTCATATGTTAATTAAAAAATTACCTAAAATGTTTAATGAAATAGGTTTTACAAACTGGAGATTCAGTAAGAAGAACGTTTTCATAGAATCATCTACTTAAATTACCATATATACTCGAGTATAAGCCGAGTTTTTCAGCACATTTATAGATTCCATTGGTGGATAACTGGGGGGGGGGGGTTTGCGGCGGCGGAGGGGGGATTTGCGGCGGCGTAGAGCATGGAGAAGAGGTAATATTCATTTTCCTTTATCAGCTACAAAAGAGACTGCATATTCGATCCTCTCCACGCACATGGTCCCGGCATGGAGAGGAGTGAATATGCCGGCAGCAGCTCACAGCGCGCCCTGTGCCTCAGATGCCGACATGAGCTGCTGCAGACAGGACGCAGCGCTGGAGCAGAGGTGAGGAAGGAAGGTGAGTATAAGTGTTTATTTTTTTAACTGTGCTGTGATGGGGCCACACATACCAGGATTAGGGGATGAGGGGGCCATGCATACCAGGATTAGGGGTTGAGGAGGCCTTGCATACAAGGATTAGGGGATAAGGAGGCCATACATACCAGGATTAGGGGATGAGGAGGCCATACATACCAGGATTATGGGATGAGGGGTGCCATGCGTACCAGGATTAGGGGATTAGGAGGCCATACATATCAAGATTAGGGGATGAGGGGGCCATGCATACCAGGATTGGGGGATGAGGCCATGCATATCAGGATTGGGGAGATGAGGGGGTCATGCATACCAGGATTGGGGGATGAGGGGGCAATGCATACCAGGATTGGGGGATGAGGGGTGCCATACATACTAGGATTGAGGGATGAGGAGACAATACATACCAGGATTGGGGGGTGAGGAGGCCATACATACCAGGATTGGGGGATGAGGGGGCCATGCATACCAGGATTGTGGCATGAATGGGCCATGCATACCAGGATTGGGGGATGAGGGGGCCATGCATACCAGGATTGTGGCATGAAGGGGCCATGCATACCAGGATTAGGGGATGAGGGGGCCATGCATACAAGGATTAGGGGATGAGGAGGCCATACATACCAGGATTAGGGGATGAGGAGGCCATACATACCAGGATTAGGGGATGAGGGGCGCCATGCATACCAGGATTAGGGGATGAGGAGGCCATACATATCAGGATTAGGGGGTGAGGAGGCTATACATACGAGGATTAGGGGATGAAGGGGCCGTACATACCAGGATTAGGGGATGAGGAGGCCATACATATCAGGATTAGGGGATGAGGGGGCCATGCATACCAGGATTGGGGGATGAGGCCATGCATATCAGGATTGGGGAGATGAGGGGGTCATGCATACCAGGATTGGGGGATGAGGGGGCAATGCATACCAGGATTGGGGGATGAGGGGTGCCATACATAATAGGATTGGGAGATGAGGAGGCAATGCCTACCATGATTGGGGGATGAGGGGTGCTATACATACTAGGATTGAGGGATGAGGAGGCCATACATACTAGGATTGAGGGATGAGGAGACAATACATACCAGGATTGGGGGGTGAGGAGGCCATACATACCAGGATTGGGGGATGAGGAGGCCATACATACTAGGATTGAGGGATGAGGAGGCCATACATACTAGGATTGAGGGATGAGGAGACAATACATACCAGGATTGGGGGGTGAGGAGGCCATACATACCAGGATTGGGGGATGAGGGGGCCATGCATACCAGGATTGTGGCATGAATGGGCCATGCATACCAGGATTGGGGGATGAGGGGGCCATGCATACCAGGATTGTGGCATGAAGGGGCCATGCATACCAGGATTAGGGGATGAGGGGGCCATGCATACAAGGATTAGGGGATGAGGAGGCCATACATACCAGGATTAGGGGATGAGGAGGCCATACATACCAGGATTAGGGGATGACGGGCGCCATGCATACCAGGATTAGGGGATGAGGAGGCCATACATATCAGGATTAGGGGGTGAGGAGGCTATACATACCAGGATTAGGGGATGAAGGGGCCGTACATACCAGGATTAGGGGATGAGGAGGCCATACATATCAGGATTAGGGGATGAGGGGGCCATGCATACCAGGATTGGGGGATGAGGCCATGCATATCAGGATTGGGGAGATGAGGGGGTCATGCATACCAGGATTGGGGGATGAGGGGGCAATGCATACCAGGATTGGGGGATGAGGGGTGCCATACATAATAGGATTGGGAGATGAGGAGGCAATGCCTACCATGATTGGGGGATGAGGGGTGCCATACATACTAGGATTGAGGGATGAGGAGGCAATACATACCAGGATTGGGGGTGAGGAGGCCATACATACCAGGATTGGGGGATGAGGGGGCCATGCATACCAGGATTGTGGCATGAATGGGCCATGCATACCAGGATTGGGGGATGAGGAGCCCATGCATACCAGGATTGTGGCATGAAGGGGCCATGCATACCAGGATTAGGGGATGAGGGGGCCATGCATACAAGGATTAGGGGATGAGGAGGCCATACATACCAGGATTAGGGGATGAGGAGGCCATACATACCAGGATTAGGGGATGAGGGGTGCCATGCATACCAGAATTAGGGGATGAGGAGGCTATACATATCAGGATTAGGGGGTGAGGAGGCCATACATACCAGGATTAGGGGATGAAGGGGCCATACATACCAGGATTAGGGGATGAGGAGGCCATACATACCACAATTAGAGGATGAGGGGGCCATGCATACCAGAATTGGGGGATGAGGAGGCCATGCATATCAGGATTGGGGAGATGAGGGGGTCATGCATACCAGGATTGGGGGATGAGGGGGCAATGCATACCAGGATTGGGGGATGAGGGGTGCCATACATAATAGGATTGGGGGATGAGGAGGCAATGCCTACCATGATTGGGGGATGAGGGGGCCATGCATACCAGGATTGGGGGATGAGGGGTGCCATACATACCAGGATTGGGGGATGAGGAGGCCATACATACCAGGATTTGGGGGGATGAGGGGGCCATACATACCAGGATTGTGGCATGAAGGCGCCATGCATACCAGGATTGGGGGATGAGGGGTGCCATACATACTAGGATTGAGGGATGAGGAGGCCATACATACTAGGATTGGGGGATGAGGAGCCCATGCATACCAGGATTGGGGAATGAGGGGGCCATGCATACCAGGATTGGGGATGAGGTGGCCATGCATACCAGGATTGGGGATGAGTGAGCAATGCTTACCAGGATGGGGAAATTTACCAGTAGCTGCTGCATTTCCCACCCTAGGCTTATACTCGAGTCAATACATTTTCCCAGTTTTTTGTTGTAAAATTAGGCACCTCGGCTTATACTCGGGTCGGCTTATACTTGAGTATATACGGTAAGTTGAATTTGTATTATTAAGCACCATGCTGGTGTTCAAAAACCCCTATGACAACACTTCCAGCCTTGTGTTGTTATGGGGTCACTAGTGGAAATGTTGAACTTAATGCCTTTCTGCCTGATAACTTTCTACACATTTAGTAATTAAGGTGGTACCCTAACCCCAATTATATTTTATAGATATGATTATTTTTTTAGTTTGTTAGTAAACCCTTCATGAACAGCCGAAGAATGAAACTTGCAGGCTGCGCTCCTGCTGCTGTTATATGGCTATTACAAGGATTTTAACCCCTTCACCCTCTGGCTATTTTCCTTTTTTTGTTCAGTTTTTCCTCCCCTTCTTCCAAGAGCCATAACTTTTTTATTTTTCCGTCCACATAGCCGTATTCAGGCTTGTTTTTTGCGGGATGAGTTGTACTTTTGTATGACACCATTCATTCTACCACATCGTGTACTGGAAAATGGGAAAAAAATTCCAAGTGCATTGAAATTGCAAAAAAAAAGAAAATGAAATTCCACAATTGTTTTTTGAGTTTTTTATTTACCATGTCCACTATATAGTAAAACTGACCTGGTAATATGATTCTCCTGATCAGTATGACTACGCAGATACCAAACATGTACAGTTTTTTCTTATTTAAGAGGTGAAAAAAAAATTCTGAAAATTGTAAAATAAAATAAAAAAAATTGCTTTTGTCACCATTTTCCAAGACCCACAATGTTTCAATTTTTCGGGATATGGGTGAGGGCTTATTTTTTGCGCCCTGGGGCTGAGGTTGTTACTGATACCATTTAGGGGCAGATATAATATTTTGATCTCCTCTTATTGCATTTTATTGCAGTGTTGTTGACTCGCCCCCTGGGCCTGAGTTGTGAGGGGGATACCCGGAGCCGGATCGCTGGGGGTTGTAGTCTCCGTGGCGTTGACCCGGTCCGTGCCCAGGGCGGTCAATTCAATGGCAGTCTTATTAGTGTGATAATAGTCCGACTACGCCACCCGTGGATTGCGGTCAATGGGGACTGCCGCTGCAAGTCAGACCACTGAGGCCGGTGTTATATGTGCAGCTAAGAATGGGATGACTCCCCACAGGAGAAGTATAGCCTCAGGGCAGTTAGTGTGGATGATGGGAGTGATGGTGCACGAGCACAGCAGGAATAACTCAGAGTCCGTGCAGTGCAGTTCGGGGTCTTTACTGATGTTATAAAGCAGACCCTCCCGGGAGTACTGGCTAGCAATAGAGGCCTGGTCAGTCTGAGGGCAAGCAGGATCTCCCCTGGCCAGGTGGAGTTGTAGGCCTCCCCGTCTAGCTGCACTCTTCCTGGCTACCTTGCTGTATGCGGGTCGAAGTAGCCCACGTCCCTGAGTGTACCGTGTGGTGCTCACCCGTATGGCCGGTGACTTAGGGCCTCCTGTTAGCCTCCGCTCCACAATAGCGGTGCTGGTCCCTTGCTTGTGACCGTGCCTCCGGGTTTCTTTGGCCAGAGGACCTGGAATCCCCTGCCGGTTGGATTCTGCTGCTGGACCTGGATGTCCCCACAGCCTCGGACTCCGTATCCGGTCTTAGTATCTTCAGCCAGGGCGAGCTAACTCGCTTCCAGCCCATGACACTCGCTCCTGCTCCTACAGAGCTCCTGCTGTAACTCTCCCTCTCCAGGCTCTGACTCCCAGACTCTGACTGACCTAATCCCGCCCCAGACCCAGTTTATAAGGGCAGATTCCTCCCCTCCCAGGCCTGGGCGGGCGGTGTTGCATGCTTAGGGCCCCTGACCAGAGAGACCTCCCACTTGCTCTCAGACATAATATTTCTATTACTGTGGCAACCAGACCCCTGGGGTGCCACATTCCCCCCTAGTAAATTTTAGTACTCCGGGACTAAACACATTTTCAAAACATAAATACAAGGGTATAAACAATAATACAATAACATATTTACAAGCAGCTTTAGTTTTTTTTTTTTTGAGGTCACGGCGTGTCCGTAACCGGGTGTCCATATCAGCCAAGGTGAAGTTTTAAGTGAGGTAGGGGACCTGTCCACAGAAAACCCCTTGCGTTGGCCTTGGGCGTGGATGCAAGGCGAGACAAACTACTTTGGGCCGCAAGGAGGCCACGCCAGACAGGTTTTCTCTTCCGCGGCCATCTTCGCAAGAGGCACTATGTGCAACTATCTACAAAATTGTTCCGGTTATCCAGCGTCCATAACCTGTTAGTCCATAGAAATCTGCAGGGTAACTGAGAAACATAATTAATAACAGGCAACAACAAAAACCATAAACATTTTCAAGAAACAGGTAAATTTACAGTGCATTACTTATATTCTCCAGCACGCGGGCATCTGACCTCTAGTGACTCTAGTGGACCTACGGAGCTCACTAACTGGTCCTGCACTACAGGGTGTAGGAGGTGTTATGGGTAAGCTGGGCAGCTGTCTGCGTACTCTTTGGCTCACTAGGGGCTCGGCAGGCTCACTACTAGCAGAGGGTTGATCCTCCTGCGCTGCTGGTGTGGACTCTTCTGCCTCCTGGGCCGGCTGCTCTTCCAGCTCTACCTGGTCTTCTGTAGGCACTTGAGGGGCTGGTTGGAGAAAGGTGAGGACGGGCACCACGATAGCATTGTTTACTTGTGTCCAGGACCGGGGAAAGTCTCCGAGTACGTTGCTGATCATTTCCTCCTTTTCCTCTACGGGTTGAGGGTTTTCCTGATCTTCATCCGTGCTTTGCAACTTCTCGGGGCACTTTTTCAGGTGGTCTCTGGAGACAGTGGCTGTGGTCTCTCCTCCATCCCTGCTGATAACGTACACCTTTGGATTATTGTGGCTTGAGGGCAGTACGGTGTACGGGTCCTTTTCCCACTGGTCGTCCAACTTATGGAGCCGCCTTTTTCTTTTTAGGACCTGCTCTCCAGGTACCAGGGGAACAGCGGGAGCATGTTGGTTATAAGTCCTCTCCTGCCTTTCTCTTGATTGACAGAGACTTCGCTCAACGCTCTCCTGTACTTTCCAGTACTGCTGCTGCCGTTCTGTATCCCAGTCTGCCTCTGGCGAGGTGTCCTTGGGTGTCAGGACTCCCATATCCAGGTCAACAGGCAGCTTACCAGATCTTGCTCGCATTAGGTAAGCCGGGGTACAGTTGGTGGAACCTACCGGGATGTGGTTATACAGGTCCACCAGATCAGGCAGTTTCTCAGGCCACAGGCTGCTTTCTTCCAGGGGCAATGTTTTTAGCAGATCTATCACCACCTGGTTCATCTTCTCGCAGAGTCCATTGGTTTGGGGGTGATAGGGCGTTGTTCTTATCTTCCGGCAGCCTTACAGGTTGCAGAACTCCTGGAAGACCTCCGCTTCGAAGGCTGGTCCTTGGTCTGTCAACACCTGTTCCGGATACCCGTGTGGGCGGCAGAAATGCTGCTGGAAGGCCCTAGCTGCTGTTTGAGCTGTTAAGTCCTTGACGGGGACCACCACTAGGAACCGGGAGTAGTGATCCACGATGGTTAGGGCGTAGACATACCCGCTTCTGCTTGGAGCCAGTTTAACATGGTCCAGAGCGACCAGTTCCAGCGGCTGCCTGATGATGATGGGCTGCAGGGGAGTCCTCTGGCTGACACGGTCCCTTCTTCTTAGATTGCACGGGCCACAGTCTCTACACCACCTCTCAATGGCTCCTCTCATGCCTATCCAGTAGAACTGTTCGCGCAGCAGGAACTCCAGCTTCTTCCATCCGAAGTGCCCTGCCCAATTGTGGTAGGCCTCCAGCACCATAGCTGCGTCCCGTCTCGGTACCACAACCTGCCAGATCAGTTCATGTGTCCGGGAATTGACCATTCTGCGGCACAACTTCTCCTTGTAGAGAAACAGTCGGCTCTTTTCCGTCCACAGTTGCTTGGTCTCTTCCGGAGTGTCCGGGTCCAGGCGGGCGTCAGCCTGAGTCAGCATCTCCTTCACCAGACGGACTGCGGGGTCACTGTCTTGCGTCTCCGCCCAGTTGTAGTGGGGTAAGGGGTTGAACGTAGCGGATCGCTGGCCCCTCACACGGTGGGAATACTGGGTAATCCCATGACGGTGGAACGCAGGGAGTTCGACCTCTTCCAGTTCTTCTGGATATTCCCCTCCATCCGGTAGGTTTGGCATCCTGGACAGGGCGTCCGCGTTGGCATTGGAGCGTCCTGCCCGGTATTTGATCGTGAACTCGTAATTGGACAGGCGGGCCATCCATCTCTGCTCCAGGGCACCCAGTCTTGCAGTGTCCAGGTGTGTCAATGGGTTGTTATCCGTGTACACGGTGAACCTGGAAGAGGCAAGGTAATGCTTAAAACGTTCGGTTACCGCCCACACCACTGCCAGGAACTCTAGATTGAACGAGCTGTAATTCTCAGGGTTTCTTTCCGTGGGTCGCAGTTTTCGGCTGGCGTAAGCGATTACCCGTTCTCTCCCCTGCTGGATCTGGGACAGTACGGCTCCTAGCCCGATGTTGCTTGCGTCCGTGTGGAGGATAAAGGGCTGGCTGTAATCAGGGTAAGCCAGGATTTCATCCCCCGTGAGGGCCATCTTCAGCTGGCGGAATGACTCCTCTTCCAGCTTTTCCCATCTGAAGGGTGGTTTCTGGTTTTTAGCCTTCCTGGACTGGCCTATCAGGAGGTCCTGCATAGGAGCTGCCTTCTTGGTAAAACCGGAAATGAATCTTCGGTAGTAGCCTACCAACCCGAGGAACTGCCGCACTTCCTTTATGTTGGATGGTCTTGGCCAGTCCTTAATCACGGTGATCTTGTCAGGGTCGGGAGCCACTCCGTCAGCACTCACCACGTGTCCCAGGTACTGTACCTTTGGCTTCAGTAGATGACACTTTGAGGGTTTTACCTTTAGGCCATAGTTTGCCAGGGCTTCAAACACTTCTGCCAGGTGTTCCAGATGGTCCTCATAGGTCTTGGAATAGATGATAACATCGTCCAGGTATAATAGGACCGTCTCGAAGTTCCGGTGTCCCAGACAGCATTCCATCAACTGTTGGAAGGTTTCTGGTGCGTTGCAGAGCCCGAACGGCATACAGTTAAATTCGCTGAGTCCCATCGGGGTGGTGAATGCGGTCTTCTCCCGGTCCGCCTCTGCTACAGGAACCTGCCAGTACCCGCTAGTGAGATCCAAAGTAGAGAAGAAGTTAGCAGATTTTAATGCAGCTAAGGACTCTTCTATCCTTGGTAATGGGTACGCATCTTTGTGTGTGATACGGTTGACCTTCCTGTAGTCTACACACATTCTCATGGTGTTGTTTTTCTTTTTCACTAAGACTACTGGAGCTGCCCAGGGGCTACAGCTGTCCCTGATTACCCCAGCCTCCTTCATGTCTTTTAACATCCCCTTGGCGTGCTGATAGTGTGCAGGGGGTACGGGTCGGTATCTCTCCTTTATGGGAGGATGGTTTCCCGTTGGGATGTGATGTTCTACCCCCTTTACTCGCCCAAAGTCTAGCGGGTGTTTGCTAAACACTCTCTCGTACTCCTGAACCACCCGGTAGACTCCCTGTTTTTGGTGTGAGGGAGTGGAGTCAGTACCCAAATGCAGTTGCTGGCACCAGTCCTCCATTTGTTTCTTAGAGACGTTACCTTCCTCTGGTTGAGATGGAGGCAAGGGTTCCACGGCCTGTACAGAGTTCTGGTTGATGGTGAACAATTTGGCTAGCGTGGCATACCGGGGCAGGTGTACTTCTTTCTCCCCAATGTTTATGATGCGAACGGGCACCCTCCCATGGCGTACATCGACCACCCCCCGTGCTGTCAAAATGGTGGGCCTACTGTCTGAGTAGATGGGTTCCACCATTGCTTGGTAGTCTCTACATCTCAGACCAATAGCTGCCCGACACCAAATCATCATCTCACTCTTCGGGGGCATGGCAATAGGGAACGGGTCACACATTCTCACGCTACCTATCTCACCGCCAGATAGTTCCACCTGTTGCCGTTTCATCAGTGCCCGGATCTCTTTTTGAAGGACACGTTGCTGGCTGGAACTGGCGTTCTTGGCAACCTGTTGCAAAATAAGAATCACCTCTGCAAGACAGTTTTCAATTACATTAGTACCTAGGGTTATTTTTGGGTGACTCTCGCTACAGTCAATGTCCACAATGATCAGTCCTTGTGCCGGCAGTTCAACTTTACCGACCTTCATGGTCACCTCTTTAAATCCTATCTGCGGCACGGCTGACCATTGCTGGCGATAATACTCATGTCGTCATCGGGGTAGCGGGTTTTGTCCGAGTCATTCCAGTACCGCTTGAACAGCACGTACGGGATGGTGGTGACCTGCGACCCAGTGTCCAGTAGGGCACTCATAAGAATACCATCCAGTACCACAGGCAAGACCGGACGTCCCCCTAAGTATTTGTCACGCCAGTTTGATGGGCCTGATGATCTTAGGCCTGGGGGTTGGCCCTCTACCCCAGGTTGTGCCCGTTTAAATGACAGTACCTTGCCATATGTCCGGGTTGATTGCAGCAGCGGCAGATGGGTCGTCCGTCCTCGTATCTGTCGCTGGGTCTTCCTCTGGCCGGTGGGGTCCTCCTCAGTCGGCGCCACGGGACGTCCTCCGGTCCGGATGCCAGCTGGATCTTTCCTGGAGAAGAGACCTGTAAAGACTGCACAGTTCTGGTTAGCGCGGCAATGCTCTTAGTCAGCTCTTGGATCTGATGGTGCAGGTCTGTAGCCGGGTTATTGTTCAAAGCCTGCGCATCAGCTCCCACAGGCTCTGCAGACAAGGGCGCCGCGTCCTGGAGATAAGTGATAGCAGGGCGCCTGTGGGTCACAGCGCCACCTGGTGCCGGTTCTCGGAGCACCCGGATGGCTCTGTCCTTGAACTGTGCAAAGTCCAGGTCAGGGTTCTGTAAGGCCATTGCCCGCAACTGGGTTCGGTGGGCATTGCACAGTAGACCCTCAATAAATTGTTCGGTCAACAGCTTGTCTTCATTCCCCACGCTATCAGGGTCTGCCTGCTTAATGGCTCTCAGGGCCTCTTGTAGGTTTAGAGCATAGTCTCTTATACTTTCGTGTGCCCGTTGTTTGCACCCGTAAAATCTGAGTTTTATCTCGGCTGAGGTTCGGGTATCAAACGTGTCTTTCAGCCGGGCTAGTATTTCTCTGACAGTCCTCTTCTTCCCAGGTGACCAGGACTTTACCTCCCTTTGGGCTGCCCCGATTAACTGGGCCACCAGGATGCTCACTTTTTGCTCTTCCGTGAGGGGGTATACCTGGAAGAGGCTATCCAGTCTTTCCCTAAAGTCACTTAGGGTATGTGACTTCCCTGAGTACTGGGGTAGCCAGGTTGCCCCCGGGATATAGGGCATAGTGAATGGCATGACCGCAGCAGCGGTGTATCCGACATCCTCCTTCCCCCCTAGTGGACCGTGGCCTACCTTGCGATGCTCTTCTTCCGTAGGCCGCGGCTCCGCAGTCGATCGTCGGGGTTGAGGACCTTGCGTCGCGCTCCTGTGACGTCAGCGTCGCTCTTCCTCCCTTCCAGGACCTTACGCAGCGTCGGAGCGTGGGGCGTTGCTTCGGATCTCGCGCGCTTTCGGCGTCCACGCCCCTCTTCTTCCTGTGCGGCGTCCTGAAGATGGCGTCCGATGGCGGGAAGCAGCTGCGGATGGCGGGAAGACGGCAGAAGATGGCGGGAAACGACCCAAGATGGCGTCCGATGGCGGGAAACGGCTCTGGACGGTGGGAAACTTCTCTCAGGTAAGTTCAAAAGTTTTTTTCAGGCACGCAATACCCGTTGGTGGTGGGTTGGTCTGAATCCTGCCGACTACGCCAAAAGTTGACGCGCCCCCTGGGCCTGTGTTGTGAGGGGGATACCCGGAGCCGGATCGCTGGGGGTTGTAGTCTCCGTGGCGTTGACCCGGTCCGTGCCCAGGGCGGTCAATTCAATGGCAGTCTTATTAGTGTGATAATAGTCCGACTACGCCACCCGTGGATTGCGGTCAATGGGGACCGCTGCTGCAAGGCAGACCACTGAGGCCGGTGTTATATGTGCAGCTAAGAATGGGATGACTCCCCACGGGAGAAGTATAGCCTCAGGGCAGTCAGTGTGGATGATGGGAGTGATGGTGCACGAGCGCAGCAGGAATAACTCAGAGTCCGTGCAGTGCAGTTCGGGGTCTTTACTGATGTTATAAAGCAGACCCTCCCGGGAGTACTGGCTAGCAATAGAGGCCTAGTCAGTCTGAGGGCAAGCAGGATCTCCCCTGGCCAGGTGGAGTTGTAGGCCTCCCCGTCTAGCTGCACTCTTCCTGGCTACCTTGCTGTATGCGGGTCGAAGTAGCCCACGTCCCTGAGTGTACCGTGTGGTGCTCACCCGTATGGCCGGTGACTTGGGGCCTCCTGTTAGCCTCCGCTCCACAATGGCGGTGCTGGTCCCTTGCTTGTGACCGTGCCTCCAGGTTTCTTTGGCCAGATGACCTGGAATCCCCTGCTGGTTGGATTCTGCTGCTGGACCTGGATGTCCCCACAGCCTCAGACTTCGTATCTGATCTTAGTATCTTCAGCCAAGGTGAGCTATCTCGCTTCCAGCCCCTGGCACTCGCTCCTGCTCCTACAGAGCTCCTGCTGTAACTCTCCCTCTCCAGGCTCTGACTCCCAGACTCTGACTGACCTAATCCCGCCCCAGACCCAGTTTATAAGGGCAGATTCCTCCCCTCCCAGGTCTGGGCGGGCAGTGTTGCATGCTTAGGGCTAATGACCAGAGAGACCTCCCACTTGCTCTCAGACATAATATTTCTATTACTGTGGCAACCAGACCCCTGGGGTGCCACATTGTCGCGTCTAAAAAAAATATAATTCTGGGGTTTGATTTTTTTTCTCATTGTGCCGTTTACCGATTGGATTAATTTAATTTATATTTTGATAGATCAGACTTTTACAAATGCAAAAATACCAAATATGTGTATTTTTTATTTGTTTAATTGTTTTAATGCTATTATCAGTGTAGCTCATGATGTAGAGGCTGGGGGCACCTCAAGGGTGTGGGGACCTAGGCAATTTCCCCAGGTACCCCCTAACAGTATTTGTAAGCCACTTCTGCATTTTTCACCCACTCTTGGTTTTGGCTTACAAATACTGATGTAAAATATTGATCAAATACTGAACGTGTGAACGTGGCCTTATACTGAGTTTCTACATTATTATTTCTACATCTTCTAAGGACTTAAAGGTATCATCAAACACTGATATCTGCTATGTCTGACCTGTCAGTAATTCCTTCCTGCCTGCTGACTACCGTCCACAAACATAAGGGAATAAAATGAGAAAGATAAAGCCGTTTACCAGATGAAAAACTAAAGTATTAAATGATTTTTTCCCTTTGATGTCCTCAGGAATGTTAGATTTTATAGGTCATGCATTTTCAATCATGTAGGGTCTGATCTAAGGAACAGCTGCAGTCAGATCAGTCACATCTACTGTAGTATGGGGAATGATGGCAATGATTATGGGGAATGATGGCAATGATTACTTTCAGCCTGATTTGATTAGATACATTTTGTTTTTATATTAGGGAAATACATTTACAACAATTCTCAGATATAATCATTTTATCCAAATTGTGCCATTCACCAATAATAGAGAGCAGACACAGTAAAAACATCAGATTCCCGAAGTGTATTCAATAGACTACTGTATATGTGTCTTTGGTGGCACAGAGTATGGAGAAGCGAAGCTTGGTTTTCCTGCATCTGGGACAAAAATTCAGTTTGGCGCTCCCCCTATACACAGCTTAAGTGGCTTAATTGGACGTTATTTGACCGCTCATAGGTGATTTGTATACATACAGTCACGTGCCGAATAGTGAAAAACTACAGCCCCTGGTACAATGAGAGAAGCAGGAAGAAAAGCTAGTCGGCAAGTGATAATTAATCGTTGAGTGGTCATGGAAAGCAGAGTCAAATCCTGACAGTGAGTATATTACGAGATGTTAGGTTTTAGCATGCTAGAGTGCTCAATATTATAATTAATGCTACTAGCATAAATACAGATGTAGTAGTTCTTAAATTGTCAGGAGGCACAATATTTTATCAACATAGCCATGTATCATGTTATCTGACCAGTTATGGATTGTTACATCTATGTATTTATGTCAGGGGCATTTTAAAATTATATTATAGATTAGAAAGTTAAGCATTGTAGCACTCCCTCCACACTGCCCTCTAATATAAAATATTGACTCCACAACATCCCCCTTATGAACTATAATTGCCACTGTTCACCCTTCTGAACTGTAATTGCCTCACTGTCTGCCCTTATTAGCTAAAACTGCCACACTGTCCGCCCTTATTAGCTAAAACTGCCACACTGTCCACCCTTATTAGCTAAAACTGCCACACTGTCCGCCCTTATTAGCTAAAACTGCCACACTGTCCGCCCTTATTAGCTAAACCCTGCCACACTCACTGCCCTTATTAGCTAAAACTGCCACACTGTATGCCCTTATTAGCTAAAACTGCCACACTGTCCGCCCTTACTAGCTAAAACTGCCACACTGTCCACCCTTACTAGCTAAAACTGGCACACTGTCCACCCTTATTAGCTAAAACTGCCACACTGTCCGCCCTTACTAGCTAAAACTGCCACATTGTCCGCCCTTATTAGCTAAAACTGCCACACTGTCTGCCCTTTTTAGCTAAAACTGCCACACTGTCCACCCTTATTAGCTAAAACTGCCACACTGTCCGCCCTTATTAGCCAAAACTGCCACTCTGTCCACCCTTATTAGCTAAAACTGCCACACTGTCCGCTCTTATTAGCTAAAACTGCCACACTGTCCGCCCTTATTAGCTAAAACTGCCTCACTGTCTGCCCTTTTTAGCTAAAACTGACACACTGTCTGCCCTTATTAGCTAAAACTGACACACTGTCTGCCCTTATAAGCTTTAACCACCACACTGTCTGCCCTTATTAATTATAACATCCACACCATCCACCCTTATTAGCTATCACCATTACACTGTCTGCCCTGATTAGCTTTAAATTCCATACAGTCCAGCCTTATCAGCTATAACAGCCACATTGTCTGCCCTTTTTAGCTATAACACCCACATTGGCCACCCTTATTATATCCGCCACACTGTTTGCCCTTATTAGCTATAACCATCATACTGTACATCCTGATTAAAACTGTCACACTGTCTGTCCTAATTAGCATTAAATCCAAACTGTCCACCGTTTTTAGCTATAACCTCCACACTGTCCATCCTTATTAGCTATAACTCCCACACTGGCCGCCCTAGTCCACCACACTGTTCCTATCTTAAGTGTCCCTCCCTCTGAATCCTTTCCATACTGAGCAACTTCTTCATACAGTTACCTTGAACTGTGTCCCCCAAAACTGTTCATTCTTTATACTTTGCCCCCTCCTCAGTTTCACCCCTTTTCATACTGTACCCTCCATACTGTGCCCTCCCATGCTGCCCAGTCTCTATAGGGTGCCCCCTCCTCACTTTCCCCCCTCTACATATTGTCCACTCCATACTGTGCCCTTACAATGACCCCTCATGCTGCCCTCTATACTGTGGCTTATACTGCCCCCTCACATTGTGTCCCTCTTACCCTGCCAGTTTCTATATTTTTCCCCCTTCTCACATTTTTCCCCCCATGCTGTCTCCTCTCTGTACTATTCCCCCCACACTGCCCAGACTCTATGCTGTGCTCCCACCTCACTCTTTTCCTCCCCGTATAGTCACTTTATGCTATTTCCAAACCAATAAACCTCCCCTGTATCTTCAGCACAATTAGAGCGCATATATCCATGCTGTCTTTTACTACTCTGTGGGGCAAGAGTGATATCAGCAACAGGATCAAGTGAACTCATCATGCTAATGTATGTCGCCTTGACCCCAGAAGTGCTGGTGGTCTGAGCTTCAATTGATTGGAGGGGACTGGCATCTTACCTGTTCTCTGAGCTATTGGTGTAACAACTGGCAGGGTGAACAGCCGAATCCCACTCACAAGGGGACAGAAAAACTCATGATGGCGCCCCTTGCTGGCTCTTCTTGGCCCAACATGCACCCCCCTAGTTTTGCTTTTGCAGCATGGCTTTGTCATTTGCCCTTTTACGTGACCTGAGTTTTGTCTTTGTAGGTAGCTTGGTCTGTAGAGTTTTTCCCTCTGTGACCAGTTTAGGAACAAATATATGTATAAGGGTATGTGCACACGTTAAGTACTTAGTGCAGAAATTTCTGCATCTCTTGGCATGAAAAATGCAGCTGCAAAAATGGACGTTTTTGCTGCAATTTTGACATGCGTTTTTGGTGCAGATTTTTCCCACTCATTAGTATGGGTGAAATCTGCAGCAAAAACGCTGAAAGAATTGACATTCTGCAGAATCAGGCAACCCTTCAAGTTTTGTGACAAATCTATGCAAAAAAAGCGACAAATCTGCAACGTGTGCACAGGCTTTTAATCAGTCTCTTCAAGCAAACCTCCTGTGTCTGTATTAGGTATATAACTGCAGTTTGGTAATATATCCATAAACATTAAATCCTTTTCAGTTAGGAGTGATTTTGCTAATATGGTAGAGTAGGGGTAATAAACCAAATGTTCTATAGTAACGCTTCCTGTGACCAACTGGTATGAAACCCTATGGTATGGACCCTATTACAGTTAATAGAACTGCATGCAGGGTCCGGCACAACTGTCCTATAATGGAACAAAAATTTAAAAATAATCTTAGGGAATTCCAATTCTCATTTTTCGCCGCCTGCAAGAATTCAATTTTTTTCTTCGTACAACAGAACAAAGAAATAGAATTGTCTACTGTGAGCCAATCATTTTCATTTTTCCTGGTAACAAAAATAATGGTAAGTAAAGGTATAGTGGTTACAATGCAAGGACAGTTTCTAAGAAACAAATAACTATTTAACTAATATATAAATATATATTCAAACTTCCTGCCTAAAGCTGACACCATATGAGCCGCCACATCCTCCCTACATTCCATTATGTTAGAATGTTTAAAAGCAGTTTGGAAATGTATGTACTTGTCAAGATGGAGCCTAATATGCTGACTTCGGACAAACCCTCCAGATATCCCTCCTGGACTCATTCAATAAAGCCTAACAGAAAAGAAAAGGGCCCCTGTGCAAGAACAGTATATGGGCCCATTGTAGTCCAATAGTTCTGTCTATGAGACAAGCTTATTGCTGCTTAGGAGGTAGAAGTGGCCCTCTTACACCTTGGGCCCCTGTGCGGCTGTACAGTTTGTACCAATGATATTAGAAAGCAGACATGTTCCAGAGGCAGACATGGATCATGGATACGCTGTATACTGCTTCTTACGTTATATTTAATCACAAGAGGATTTTTTTGCAGACATTTCTGCAACTGTTCCTTTTATCTGAATGAAGCTTTCGAAAATCCATGTGCACATGGAAATAAATGGAAGAAATTTTCATTTGCACCAATTGATTGGATGCATTGTCATTGCTGCATCTCCCTCTTTCCACGCACCCGAAGGTTCCCCCATGCAGGGTCCGATTGCATGTGGCAGGACAAGCAGAATATACTGTTCTCAGATTGTCACAGCTTTGTTACCAGATCGGAAATGTCTGCAGTTTCTGTTGCAGGGCACAAAACATTCTTCAGCACTTTCAGAATAATTTCACACTTCTAACCACAGCTGTACTGGGCCACACCTTTCCAAACCACAGTGATGGTATAGCATGGGTTTCCTTTTTTCCTTTTTTCTTTTTTTTTGCTGTAAAATATCTATGGGTATTATACTATTTGTGCATAATGCAGTGACATATGGATCCTGGAGATTGGGAACTGCAACATTGAGTAGTAGAGGTATGATGACATGAATTATGTTAATGTGACATCTTTTCACAAGATGGCACTTGGTGGGCGGAGGACTGGCACTGCTTTTGCACAAAGCTCCAAGTGACATTTTTCTCAAACCGATGTGGTTAAGTTGTTTTCCAATCTTATTTCTAAACTGGGCAAGAATGAGCAATGATCCCAGACGTCTGATTGATTTATAACTTGTTCAAGTTTGGGCATCTCAGGCAGAGTTGGCATCTCGATGTGTTTCTCTGGCATCAGCCTGCCCACATGCAGATCCGTCTGTTGACTTAATCCTGTTTGGAGTAATTTATTGTGTAAAACCGCTGGAGATGCTGACTCATATCATGCAAAACTTTACATCTCTATGCCTACAATAATAGCCACGAATATCTTGCTGGTAGGAAGTAAAACTGTTACATAACATAATATTCTCTGCAATGTGCAGCCAGCAATGAAGGAGTCCGCTGTGAGGGCAGGAGTCCAGTATATTCATGACACTGTATGTGGGCATTTCCTGGCCTCCAGATGCTAACTGACATAATTTTCCCTGTTATGGAGCAAGGAGCCCGCAGTTCATGAATACTTTGGACTCCCTTTTTTTGCTTTTGAATTCTATTACTCTGGACTCTTTGCTGGCCGCTCACTGCAGAGATTAAGATGGCAATGTTCTAACATTGCTGCATAAAAACATATTAAAGTCAGTGTGTCTGTCACTACTACTATAGAAGAAGAGCAAAGGTCAGCAACTTGTATAAGTATCAAAGAGTATATAAATTAAATACTATATTAATAGTAATTTACATGATATTAAATATCAAAGACCTTAATGGTATGTTATACACCATATTAGCATAAATAATAAAAAGACCGGTGTAGAAAACCCCCATCATCTTAGAATGAAAAAATAAACTTTATTGAAAAACTCATAAAAAAAGGTACACACAATGGTGCATGACATGAATAATCATATTACCAAAGCGGCAGTGTGGTACCTGGAACCCCAACGCGCGTTTCAGGGCCAGAGCCTACTTCCGGGGGAGTGGAGTGAATTATTCATGCCATGTACAATTATATACCTTTTGGTATTGCTTTTCTAACACTATGCTTTAATTGGGAGTTCATCTCATATAGGACACAGACTATAGTGGTTACTGAATATTATTGCACTTTACTATCTATATAACTTTGGTTCTATGGATTTTCCCATATGGTTATAATGGTTATTGAATATTATCGCACTTTTTTTTACCTATATACCGTAACTATGTTCTTATGGATCTTCCTATATGGTTATTCTACTCTTTGATTTACTTATAACAAATGTATTGTATCATATCTATTTAACCACCTCTGGCATGTGGTACCTATTTTTGGCTAATTTTGTATGTACATTTTTTATGAGTTTTTCAATAAAGTTTATTTTGTCATTCTGCAATGATGTGTTTTTTCTACACCGTTCTTTTTATATGATATATACTATAGAAGAAGGCATTATAAAGGAGCTGATAAGCTTGCTTTAAGGGGATTTTCTAGCTTATAAAATCAGCTAGGGAATTTTAAGTCTAAACCTCCATTGAGGACCCTCATGTATTAAAGGTGTTGCTCATGACATTTTTTTGTATTTTAAAATGGCCCCATAGTGGTCTGAAAATAATTAAAAAAATGACCCACTGGATCTTCACCAATCTTCAGTACTAATGCATAGCTCCCAATCATTCTGGACCCAGCGGTACAGTCCCAGATTTGGATCTCTGACCTCTTGTCCTGTGCTGTGAGCAGAGACTGAATTCACTCCGGCACACCTGTATGACTGAAAGCCGGCGGCTCCTGAGAGGAATAAAGTTCATTTTCTCCCTAGTGCCGCAGTTTCAGTACTGCTGCCAGGCACTTTCTCAATGCTATTAACCTGCAGATTAACCCTATATTTGCAGGTTATCAGCTTTATCCGATCTGACAGTTTCACTTTAAATAACAAAAAACGTACTGTGACATGCAGAAGTAGTGCTGTTGCTTCAAAAGCATCCATCAACTATAAGAGTTAACACAGTCACAAGAGACAGGAAGTGTTGTGCTTCAGAAGCATCCAGCAACTAGAGAGGTTAACACAGTCACAGGAGACAGGGAGTGTTTAGCAGAGCCCCAGGGGGATTGTGGGGAACTTTATTAGTTTATTAGTCTGGCTGGAGCCTAAGAAAAAAGGAGGTGTGTGATCGGTATCTCACAGAAGGCAAGTGAGCAGAATTCAGGTCAGGAGGGAAGCTAAACATGGGTCAGATAGACTCCCTGAACTAACAGTGCAGAGTATTATCGGGCCGAAAGATAAGGACCGGAAGGGATCATCTTCACACAGGGATCATCTCCCTCATCAAACCCTCACCCCCCTCCATCTCCATATAGGATAAAGAATGCTGTGCACTATTGTGTCCTTGTGAAGGAAAAACCTGTGGTTGTGCATGCATAGAAGTCTGTTGCAAAGAGATCTAATCTGTGCTGAATTATGCTACTGAAGAGACTGACGTTACTGTCCCTGCTTTAATAGACCGTACTGTGGTGAAGCCTGTTGCTTCAAAGAGTTAAATGGTACTGGCCGTACTTGATTAAACTCCACTGTTCAACTGTTTATGAACACTCTTGTCAGATGTGTCTAGTCAGCAATTGAATCTATCATGTGCCTAAGAGAAGCTGCAGCCTATGGTCACCCTGGGTAACGGTTCCCCCAGGATTCCAACGAATTCATGAAACCAGTCTCGCCCTATCTGAACCTAGTGGCGTGCGTGTAACAATACATATTAATATGTATCTACACAACCATAATAACCTGAAGGTATCCCTATTAAGAGTCTCCTCTCTGCCCTTAGTCCAGGGCAGATTATGACAAAGTTCCGACATGCCTTGGTCTGAGATGAATGATGAGGCAACTGAAGAGACAGCCCGAGGGCAGAGAGGAACGCTAAGGAGAAAGCCTGAGAGCAGAAATGAGCTCCAAGGAGACGGACTGAGGGCAGAGAGGAGCGCTGAGCAGATGGCCTGAGGATAGAGAGGAGAGCTGAGGAGAAGGCCTGAGGACAGAGCAGAGCGCTGAGGAGAAGGCCTGAGGACAGAGCGGAGCGCTGAGCAGACAGCCTGAGGACAGAGAGGAGCACTGAGGAGATGGCCTGAGGATAGAGAGGAGAGCTGAGGAGAAGGCCTGAGGACAGAGAGGAGCGCTGAGCAGACAGCCTGAGGACAGAGAGGAGCACCGAGGAGATGGCCTGAGGATAGAGAGTAGAGCTGAGGAGACAGCCTGAGAGCAGAGAGAAACACTGAGGAGACAGCCTGAGGGCAGAGAGGAATACTTAGGAGACAGCCTAAGAGCAGAGAGGAGCTCTGTGGAGACGGCCTAAGGTTAAAGTGAAGCATTGAGCAGATGGCCTGAGCATAGAAAGGAGCGCTGAGGAGACGGCCTGAGAACAAAGAGGAACTTTGAGGAGATGGCCTGAGAGCAGAGAGGAGTGCTGGGAAGATGGCCTAAGGGCAAAGAGGATTACTGGGGAGATGGCCTAAGGGCAAAGAGGAGCACTGAGTAGATGACCAGAGGTTAGAGAGGAGGGCTGAGGAGACGACCTGAGGGCAGAGAGGAACACTCAGGAGATCGTCTGAGAGCAGAGAGGAGTGCTGGAGAGACGGCCTAAGTGTGAACTGATAGGAACAAGAACTTAGGTTTGAAATGTGATGGACAACTCGGACAGAAAGTTGATGGAGCATACTATAGTCATTGCGGAAAGTCGGGTACTACTGTGGACTGATGACAAATCTGTCTCAGCTGCTTTCCATTGTTTTGCTCCTCTAATGGTAAGGAGAACAAAAATGTTTAGAAGTAGTGTAAACACAGCCTTTAAGGGGTTGTCCATCACTTTCTAAACTTTTCTTAATATGGCCAGGTGAGAATGAAATGGTAAGTGGTGTGGTCTAAAATTTTGCAGTGGAATGCTGTACCCACTGCAAATTCTGTCCCTCTGTCTCTTCAAAAGTTGAGAGGTATCCTAGTGCCTATGTACTCTGCCAACAAATAACTTATACCGCCAGGAATGGGACCATTAACACATTTACCACCTAAGACCTCCAAAGGTTGTTGCTATTAATGTTTGTAATCCTTGTAACCTAACCGTCATGGAAGTTACAGAAGTTGTAACAAATAATTAAAGTGTATCCCCTACGACAAATTTCAGGGAACTAATCAGAATAAGCCGTCATGTGTGTATATGAGAAATTACACTATTTGTGGCCATTATATGATGTGTATCCTAAATTTTGCACCAGTTTTCCCCTCTGCCTGCTCTGTTTTTGATGTCTCCCATACACAGTGCACTGTAACAGAAGGATTCTTTCTTTCTCTGCTTAGTACATATTCAGGTGTAATAGCAGCATAATGTAGAACATATCATACAGCAGTACTGAGCAGTGTAACAGTGAATCCAACTCTAGGATCAGCTAAATCACTCTGCTCCTCTGTCTTTATCCCTGTCTTGTCTCCATAGAGTATAGTAGGTGGTGTAACCTGACACATCACTGTGCTAGCAGTCTTACTTTGACCAAGCTATATTTGAGATTTTCAGGGATCTGGTGAGATCAGGAGGCAGGGGGAAGGAGAAGTAGTGTCTCATGAATGGAGAAAGAAGAAGATTTATTTTTAAAGTTTCTTATTTTTGTCTGCACTGTTGATCAATGCAAAGTTTGTTGAAAAGACAGTGACCATTAAACTGCTGTGCACACTTCCGGCCACAGTCCAACTAGATGTGTCTGGCCTCGTTGAATGCAATTGCATTGAGTGACACTGCGCACTTCTAGTCAACAGACTGCATGTATGCTAATCACATACTTGCAGTCACATGCCGACTGCTCCAGGCGCTGGCACCGGAGAATCCTCACAGTGCGCAATGTGAACGATGTGAAGATTCACATGTCACATACAGTGGTGGCCAAAAGTATTGGCACCCCTGCAATTCTATCAGATAATACTCAGTTTCTTCCTGAAAATGATTGCAATCACAAATTCTTTGGTATTATTATCTTCATTTAATTTGTCTTCAATGAAAAAACACAAAAAGAATTGTCCTAAAGCCAAATTGGATATAATTCCACACCAAACCTAAAAAAGGGGGTGGACAAAAGTATTGGCACTGTTTGAAAAATCATGTGATGCTTCTCTAATTCGTGTAATTAACAGCACCTGTAACTTACCTGTGGCACCTAACAGGTGTTGGCAATAACTAAATCACACTTGCAGCCAGTTAACATGGATTAAAGTTGACTCAACCTCTGTCCTGTGTCTTTGTGTGTACCACATTGAGCATGGAGAAAAGAAAGAAGACCAAAGAACTGTCTGAGGACTTGAGAAACCAAATTGTGAGGAAGCATGAGCAATCTCAAGGCTACAAGTCCATCTCCAAAGACCTGAATGTTCCTGTGTCTTCCGTGCGCAGTGTCATCAAGAAGTTTAAAGCCCATGGCACTGTGGCTAACCTCCCTAGATGTGGACGGAAAAGAAAAATTGACGAGAGATTTCAACTCAAGATTGTGCGGATGGTGGATAAAGATCCTCGACTAACATCCAAAGAAGTTCAAGCTGCTCTGCAGTCCGAGGGTACAACAGTGTCAACCCGTACTATCCGTCGGCGTCTGAATGAAAAGGGACTGTATGGTAGGATACCCAGGAAGACCCCACTTCTTACCCCGAGACATAAAAAAAGCCAGGCTGGAGTTTGCCAAAACTTACCTGAGAAAGCCTAAAACGTTTTGGAAGAATGTTCTCTGGTCAGATGAGACAAAAGTAGAGCTTTTTGGGAAAAAGCATCAACATAGAGTGTACAGGAAAAAAAAAGAGGCATTCAAAGAAAAGAACACGTCCCTACAGTCAAACATGGCGGAGGTTCCCTGATGTTTTGGGGTTGCTTTGCTGCCTCTGGCACAGGACTGCTTGACCGTGTGCATGGCATTATGAAGTCTGAAGACTACCAACAAATTTTGCAGCATAATGTAGGGCCCAGTGTGAGAAAGCTGGGTCTCCCTCAGAGGTCATGGGTCTTCCAGCAGGACAATGACCCAAAACACACTTCCAAAAGCACTATAAAATGGTTTGAGAGAAAGCACTGGAGACTTCTAAGGTGGCCAGCAATGAGTCCAGACCTGAATCCCATAGAACACCTGTGGAGAGATCTCAAAATGGCAGTTTGGAGAAGGCACCCTTCAAATATCAGGGACCTGGAGCAGTTTGCCAAAGAAGAATGGTCTACAATTCCAGCAGAGCATTGTAAGAAACTCATTGATGGTTACCGGAAGCGGTTGTTCGCAGTTATTTTGGCTAAAGGTTGTGCAACCAAGTATTAGGCTGAGGGTGCCAATACTTTTGTCTGGCCCATTTTTGGAGTTTTGTGTGAAATGATCAATGATTTGATTTTTACTTCATTCTCTTTTGTGTTTTTTCCTTGCAAACAAATTAAATGAAGATAATAATACCAAAGAATTTGTGATCGCAATCATTTTCAGGAAGAAACTGAGTATTATCTGACAGAATTGCAGGGGTGCCAATACTTTTGGCCACCACTGTAGCATGACTGCAGACTTGTAGCCTAAGGCCGGACAACCCCTTTAAATGTCTGAACTGGGTCATCCTGTATTAGGAGCTATTACCTTCATAATATGGTGCTTATAAGGATGCACCATACACTGTCACATGTACTACGGAGCCACAGGGATGTAAGCCACCATACACGCAGCTGGGACATTATAATATGGCTGTATACCAGACTCCCACATTAAACTTTTGATTCAAACACAGAAAAAAGAGGAAAAAGGATTTTGGAGTTGAAAATGTCCCTTTTCTGTGCCAAAATCCATGTGAAAATTTCTTACAAACCAATAGCAGACCAGTGGCAGTACTGCAAATCTATCAGTTATTCTGAAACTTATTTTTCTGATGTGTATTTTACTCAGTGTTAATGTAGCCTAGATACAGTACACTTCTGGGTTTGACTCAAAAATTGCATCAAATTCTGCAGTAGAGTTTGTCCAAAAACTGTTATCGGGAACCCACACAGTATATCCCATAACCATAATATATTTCTTAAATTGGCTCCAAACATGGAACTTTCCTATAAAACTAGCTTAAAATTATTTTTTTAGCCAGCATCTTTCCTATGCTCATACCTCCTAATAGATCCAAATATGATTGTGCAGATTAGTTTGTGTTTTGGCTCCTTGTAACTCAGCATAACATGACCATTAATAGTAACAGAAGATGCTGTGGGGAAATGGTATAACGTCCAGAAAATGTGTCAAATCTAATTAGAACAAATGTAGCTATCTGTTGTCTTATTTCACTCTGTTACTAAAAATTCTATCTGGATGTTTTTTTTTAGCTTTCTCGTTTTCAGACAAAGTAAAAGTCAATGCATCCCCATTAGAGCTTTCAGACTAATATTCTCACAGTTTACCTAGAGCCCTGAACCCCAATCTGGTTCATTGAGATATATTCCTACATTACTAGGCCGATTTTCCATGTAAGTGAGAAATATAAACTATAGCGGTAGCAATATTTCTTATTACTAGTATCAGTATTAGTATCAAACTGAAGTTAGTGGACATCCCAATTCACCTCTAGAACCTTCCCGACCTTAATCACAGTCCCATAAAGGAAAGGAGGCTGTGGATGAGCGAGGAGCACTCTATTTTTAGAGAAACAGTCAAGTCATTGATTCCCTTACATCAAAAGTTCACTTCGTACTTGGGCAATTCTTCTTATCTGGAAGGATTGCAAACAGCCAGCAGGGTATCCTTTTTTTCCCATAATTCATAGAGGCGATTTCAAATTTGTGTCGGCTCCTGGCCCTCCTGCTCCTCTTTTGGCCGTTAGGTGCCGTACCTTTGTTGCAGATGATAATTGACAGCATCACTCTTTGTTTAGTTCCTGGGACTTTTGGTGATGCTAGATCAAGGAGTTATGGAGTTAATTGTTGATTTTGTATTACTCCTTTCTGAGAACCTTGGACAGGGCTGCTTCCTATTTAAACCCCTGGGTCTCTGACTTCCACTGCCAGTTAATTAGTTTTTGCTACCTGAGTCATGCTCTTTTCCTTGTTTGTGGTGTTTTGCTGATTCCTCCTGTCTGAGCTCAGCGTGAATTTTGACTATCCTCTTATCTTGCGATTCTGTTCCTGACATGATCTTTTGGCTCTAACCCTTCTTGGTGACCCTTCCTGCTCCTGGTTTACTCCTCCAGATGGCAGCCCTTCCATGAAAGCAATTCACTGGGCCCAGTTGTAAGACCAAACCCTGTACAGGAGTTAAAGGGTGAAATAAAGGGGGATGTCTAAAACATGTTTAACCCAAAAGCAAATTAACACCTCTTTACATTTTGAAGCTCTTTTAAATTTAGTTGTACGTTTTTCCTTTTTTATAGTGGAGGATTGAATAAATTAATTTTGAGGCGTCATTGAATTTAATAGCTGTAAAGACCAATATGAGAGAAGCAAAAGATAGAGATAGATAGATTAGATAGATAGAGCGAGCAGTTATGGGTGTTGGAGGCAACTTAGGTTCCACAGTGGTAAAGGCCTCCGATAATCTGCCCCTTGTTATCCAACCTTCCTATTAAACCTAGAAATGAGAAAATCTGTGTGAATCGGTTTGTTAATAGACGGAACAGATATGAGATCATGATGCAATCTTATGATTGTAAAAGCTCTCCCTGAATGCACAGTTACATTAGACATCAGGGTGTAACCCAAGGAAGTGTGAACCGCTCCCTTACTGATTTCATAACTCTCCAAAAAAACTGGGTCATCACTTTCTAACAGCCAAAATTGTTGGCTACTTTAGGTATATTTTAGGAATAAACATAATTTGAGAAAAATTGTAGAGCAAAGACCTCCGATCCTTTGTAGGTGGTAAACCAACTATAAACACTAAAGGTGCTGTTGATATCTCTGAATATTAAGGCAATAAAACCCTCTAAAGTATTTGGCCCAATGATATAATCTTTACACTAGTGTTACTGCCAGATACATAGTTGTTTTTTTATGGTAATACATGGTATCTACACGGAGTGCAGAAGTAACAGTTTCACCTGTACATGGTACCTTAGGCGGTTTAAAGGTCCCATTGCCGCATATGAGGACACCTGTATTATAAGTAATGCATGGTAACTGTGGTCATTATTACACATTTTGCATTGGGGCCATGGAGCTACAGTAGTTCATCAGCTCATCAGCTGATACACAGCTTAAGAGTTATATGCAGGGAGCCATTAATTAGGAAATGATTAGAAGAGTTTGAAAGGGAACCTGACAGCTGACACATGCAGCCCGATCCACAGGCAGCATGTATCAGCCACAGACTGTATGATTTCAGCCAGGTATGTTTGATTCTGAAACGCTGAGGCGTTCCAGACATAATCATAGTTTTAAAGCCGCCTGGGACTGAGCCCCACAAGATACTGGTCGGACAGGCGGGTTGCAGTTCAACACAGAGGCTACAGAAGGAAAACAGTCCAAAATTTTAAATGAAGCCCAATTACAAAAATGATTGTAATCAGCCTCAAATTAGCACATTTAAAGAGGTCGTCCACTACAATAAACAATGCCCCCATCGATTTAAACTTTGGAAAGAAGTTTTTTTGTAATTACCTTCTGTTGTTATAAGTGCTTGTGAGCGGCGTTATCGCTGACCGCTCACTGGGCATCACATGACCCCGGCTGCAGCCGTCTCTGACATCCGCTGATGTCATGTCAAGTTCCTCCTCTTCAGCCTCCATCTCCGAAATGACCAAATCAGTCGCGAGCTGGAAGCACTGCAGCACTGCCTCCGCCAAGCAGCAACAGGCTGTGCTGAAGCTAATATACTTAGGTGACAAACAGCACAACGCTGAAGAGTTGTGGACAGCTGTGAAAGAGCAGGCTGATCTGCTGACCCTACAGCCAGGCATGGTCATGTGTGACAATGGCCGGAACCTGGTGGCAGCTATGAGGCGAGGAGAGCTCACACACTTACCATGCCTGACCCAAGTGCTTAACGTCGTGGTTCAGCAGTTTCTCAAAACATATTCGGATCTGCCAGATCTGCTTGTCAAAGTATGCTGTGTGTGTGCCCATTTTAGAAAGTCAGCTACAGCTTCCGCGGCCCTTGCCGTGCTTCAGCAACGTTTGCAGCTTCCAGCTCAGGAGTGTACATGGATGTCAGACACCTGTACCATCCTCCAAAACTTTGAGGACTCCACCAAGATGATGAGCGGCTATGATGCCATACTTAGCCTCACCATCCCGCTTCTCTGTCTTCTGAAACTCACTCTGCTCACAATTAAAGAGGATGCATTGCAGGCGGGGCACGATGAGATGGAGCAAGGAACCATACAGGGTGTTTCCACCCAGCCCAGCCTCATCTCATCCCAACATGGATTGGGTGACAATGAGGAAGAGGACGAGGAGGAGAAAGAGCAGGAGCTAGTTTCCTGCACTATAGACGGTACTACCTGCACAACTGTCATACCGTCTGTTCAGGGTGGATGGCCTGAAGACAGGGAGGAGGAGGATTAGGAGGAGAGCATGGTCAGTCGTCCTCTTGGTGAGGACATGGAAGTCTTGCCTGTTAGGAGTCTGGCACACATGGCTGAGTTTATGTTACGCTGCCTTTCCCGTGACCCTCGCGTTGTCCAAATTTTGGGTGACAGTCATTACTGGTTGGTGACACTTCTAGACCCACGCTACAAGGAGAACTTTCTGTCTCTTATTCCCGCACAGGACAGGCCTATTAAAATGGTGTAGTACGAGAAGGCCCTTGTTGCGGAATTATTTTAAAAATTCCCATCTGAAAACGCTGGCGGCTGAGGTCACAGTTCATTGGACAACCAAGGAGTACAGGCGAGAGAGACACAAATGCAATCCAGCAGAGGCAGGGGAACACTGTCAAAGTTCTTGGACAGTTTTCTCAGACCCTCCCATCGCACAAGCCTTGAGCCGCAGGGTACTCTCCCAAGGAGGGAAAGTTTCGGAAGATGATGAGAGAGTACATTGCCAACCGTACCAACGTCCTCCGTGATTCCTCTGTGCCTTAAAATTTTTGGGTATCCAAGCTGGACACGTGGCATGAACTGGCTCTCTACGCCTTGGGGGTCCTGGCCTGGCCTGCCCTGCCGCTAGCGTTTTGTCAGAGCGGGTTTTTAGTGCCGCCGGTGGAATTATAACGGATAGACGCATCCACCTGTCAACTGAAAATGCTGACAGGCTAACTATTATAAAAATGAACAAGGGCTGGATTTGGCCAGACTTCTCAACACCACCGAATTATAGCAACGTAACATAAACTAAAATACAGTGCCTTTTTTGGGAGGTCTAACTCTATTCCCATGCACCTCTGTCTTCACACCCAGACATGGGTATACGCTTCTTGATTTTGTCTATTTGCTCTTGTCCTCCTTCTTCTCTTCATTCTCATTTTCCACATCCTCCTCCATATCACCACCATATCTAACATATCATCATATCTACATCTCTTGCAAGGGACATTGGAGTTCCTCCAAATTTTTGGCAGCCGTTGCATTCACTGCATAGGCAAACAGTATGGGACACCCACTTCCTAATAATGGGAACATTGTTTTCAGGAGGCCCTCCGACCTCTACGTCTCTTGCAAGGGGCAATGGAGTTCCTCCAAATTTTTGGCAGCCGTTGCATTCACTGCATAGGCAAACAGTATGGAACACCCACTTCCTAATAATGGGAACATTGTTTTCAGTAGACCCTCCGACCTCTACGTCTCTTGCAAGGGGCATTGAAGTTCCTTCAAATTATTGGCAACCGTTGCTTCACTGCATAGGCAAACAGTATGGGAGACCCACTTCCTAATAACGGGAACATTGTTTTCAGGAGGCCCTCCGACCTCTACGTCTCTTGCAAGGGGCATTGGAGTTCATCCAAATTTTTGGCAGCCATTGCTTCACTGTATAGGCAAACAGTATGGGAGATCCACTTCCTAATAATGGGAACATTGTTTTCAGGAGGCCCTCCAACCTCTAGGTCTCTTGCAAGGGACATTGGAGTTCCTCCAAATTTTTGGCAGCTGTTGCATTGACTCCATAGGCAAACAGTATGGGAAACCCACTTCCTAAAAATGGGAACATTGTTTTCAGGAAGCCCTCCGACCGAAGCTTTTTTTTGCCAGGGCATTGGAGTTCCTCCAAATTTTTGGCAGCCGTTGCTTCACTGTATAGGCCAACAGTATGGGAGACCCATTTCCTAATAATGGGAACATTGTTTTCAGGAGGCCCTCCAACCTCTCCGTCTCTTGCAAGGGACATTGGAGTTCCTCCAAATTTTTGGCAGCCATGGCATTCACTCCATAGGCAAACAGTATGGGAGACCCACTCCTTTTTAATTGGAACATGTCGTACTCATTACTGTAATCCAGCTCTATGTGTCTTTAAATTGTTAGTGGGGTTTTTCCTAAATTTTGGCAGCCGTTGGACTCACTGCATACCCTATAGCGTTGGACTCACTACATACCCTATAACTGTATAGCAGACCCTCTCCTTTCTAATGGGAATATGTCATACTCGTTACTGTGGCCCAGCTCTATGTGTCACTAAATTGTTAGTGGGGTTTTTCGCAAATTTTGGCAGCCCTTGCAGTCACAGCATGGGCATTACCACTATAGGAGACCCACTCCTTTATAATGGTAACATTTTTTTTACTGAGACCCTTCTCTACGTCTCTTCAAAGGGGTATTGGGGTGCATCCAAATTTTTGGCAGTCACTGCATACGCAATAACAGTATAGGAGACCCACTCTTTAATAATGGGAACAACAAAGCATAGCCGACTGCTGGCCCTTTAAGAATAGTAAGGCTGTAAAAGTAGTGTTTGTGACTTTCATAATCCCTCCTTCATAAATGAAACAGGATGATGATGTGTCTCACATCCCATGGCCAGATAAAGTTGTAAAATGTTAAAATGACAATTCCTGGTGAATGCATTTGTCACGGTTGAAAGCAATGCAAAAGTGCAAAAAACGCATCAAAAACGATACATGTGAACATAGCGCAAAGTGTGGAAGAGCATTTTTGTTTTTGGTTATTTATTTTGCCTTATATACAAGTCATTACCCTGGAGAGGATGTTCCTTAACATATTTCCCAGGAAAATCCATTTTGGTTTCGTTTTTGTATGTTTTATTGTGAGTCCGTAAAAGTGGCGTAATACATCTGACAACATTGTTGACAGCAGTGATCTGGGAGTCAGAAATGCTTCCAGCTGTTTTCCCCATGCTGTTCCCTTGCCATTTGAGCACTGTTTTTATCGATTTGGACAATTTTTAGGCCCTCTGCAGACCGCCGGGGGGAGCTGCCGGAAAAATGCTTGAGTTTCCCATAGATTTACATTGGGCTTGTTACTCAAACCGAGCACTCGAGCATTCCAATTTGCTCGACCCGAGCAACGAGTACCCGAGCATTTAGTGCTTTTAGTTACTCTTTAACTAAAAGAAACATTGTCCCCAATGATGGACAAACCATGTTAATAATAATATTAATTAATACAAAGAGATCATTAATTGCTGTTTTTTTCTTTTGCGCCACCTAAAAAGCAGAGCAATAAAACATGGGAGAATAGAGTGGAGATGATACTTTTAAGCTTTTAATAATTTGAAATTCTTTGTGATACAATTAGCCTTACATTTACTATAATGACTATATAATAAATACAGTATATGCTCGGGTGATGCTGTAGAGCAAAGTCAAAATTGTCGTATCTACTAACCCATTCTAAAAGTACAGTCAATCACCGTAAGATACAAACTTTTTCCTTCCGCCGGACATACCATACGTGTTAGAAATAATGTAAGGCCTCATTCAAACGTCCATGTTGCACGTACATGTTGTTTTTTTTACACATACAAAATGTACCCATTATAATCTATAGTGCTGTTCACATGTCCATGTTTTTTCACTTGTGTGTTTGTGCAAACCTCCCTGAGATATGTCCGTTTATTTCTGGCATCACAGATGAAAAAAGGCCAATACAGTACAAGTCTATGGGTCTGTGAAAAACATGTACAGCACACGGATGGCATTTGTATGCCATCCGTGTGCTGTCCGTATTTAACATTGCAAAGGATAGGAGAAGCTTTGTAATTTATATATTTATCCATCCATGAGAAAGACTGGTGACACTGATGGTAAAAACGATTTTCAAGGATCTGTGACTGGACCCAGAAAACTCTATGAGTCCGTGGACCATCCGATAAAAAAATCTGGCAGCTCATGGACATTTCAGACAAATGTGAGAATACAGCCTAAGGGATTTTACAGATAACATTATCACTCCAAGTCACACAGTGCAGATATAGAATAATATTTACATCTAGGCACTTACCGCTGACGTCTTGTCTGATTACAGACGGTTTCTGCTGCTTCTTCTCCATCTGGTCAAAACTTCATGTCGACATCTCCCAGCCACGACTCGTCTTGTCACGATGATCACCGCAGCCCTAAAAATAACAAGGTCACATATATTGTATATATACATGTCTCCCCCACACTGCGCCCCTGAATACAGATATCTGCCCCACCATTAATATTCTATTAGCCACGCACCAATCAAAATATATCCATCATTGTCCTCTCCCCCACCTCCATCATCGTCCTCTCCTCCACCTCCATCATTGTTCTCTCCCCCACCTCCATCATTGTTCTCCCCCACCTCCATCATTGTTCTCCCCCACCTCCATCATTGTCATCTCCTCCACCTCCATCATTGTCATCTCCTCCACCTCCATCATTGTCATCTCCCCACCTTCATCATTGTCATCTCCCCACCTTCATCATTGTCATCTCCCCACCTTCATCATTGTCCTTTCTCCCACATCCATCATTGTCATCTACCCCACCTCCATCATTGCTCTCCCCACCTCCATCATTGTTCTCCCTCATCCCCATCATTGTTCTCCCTCATCCCCATCATTGTCATCTCCCCCACCTCCATTATTGTCATCTCCCCCACCCCATCATTGTCCTTTCCCCCATCATCATCATTGCTCTACCCCACCTCCATCATTGTTCTCACCCACCCCCATCATTGTTCTCCCCCACCTCCATCATTGTTCTCCCCCACCTCCATCATTGCTCTCCCCACCGCCACCATTGCTCTCCCCCACCTCTATCATTTTTCTCCCCACTTCATCATTGCTCTCCCCCACCTCATCATTGCTCTCTCCCACCTCCATCATTGCTCTCCCCCATCTCCATCATTGTTCTCCCCCACCTCCATCATTGTTCTCCCCCACCTCCATCATTGTCATCTCCTCCACCTCCATCATTGTCATCTCCTCCACCTCCATCATTGTCATCTCCCCACCTTCATCATTGTCATCTCCCCACCTTCATCATTGTCCTTTCTCCCACATCCATCATTGTCATCTACCCCACCTCCATCATTGCTCTCCCCCACCTCCATCATTGTTCTCCCTCATCCCCATCATTGTTCTCCCTCATCCCCATCATTGTCATCTCCCCCACCTCCATTATTGTCATCTCCCCCACCCCATCATTGTCCTTTCCCCCATCATCATCATTGCTCTACCCCACCTCCATCATTGTTCTCACCCACCCCCATCATTGCTCTCCCCCACCTCCATCATTGTTCTCCCCCACCTCCACCATTGCTCTCCCCACCTCCACCATTGCTCTCCCCCACCTCTATCATTTTTCTCCCCACTTCATCATTGCTCTCCCCCACCTCATCATTGCTCTCTCCCACCTCCATCATTGCTCTCCCCTATCTCCATCATTGTTCTCCCCACCTCCATCATTGTTCTCCCCCACCTCCATCATTGTCATCTCCGCCACCTCCATCATTGTCATCTCCTCCACCTCCATCATTGTCATCTCCCCACCTTCATCATTGTCATCTCCCCACCTTCATCATTGTCCTTTCTCCCACATCCATCATTGTCATCTACCCCACCTCAATCATTGCTCTCCCCCACCTCCATCATTGTTCTCCCTCATCCCCATCATTGTTCTCCCTCATCCCCATCATTGTCATCTCCCCACCTCCATTATTGTCATCTCCCCCACCCCATCATTGTCCTTTTCCCCATCATCATCATTGCTCTACCCCACCTCCATCATTGTTCTCACCCACCCCCACCATTGCTCTCCCCCACCTCCATCATTGTTCTCCCCCACCTCCATCATTGCTCTCCCCACCTCCACCATTGCTCTCCCCAACCTCTATCATTTTTCTCCCCACTTCATCATTGCTCTCCCCCACCTCATCATTGCTCTCTCCCACCTCCATCATTGCTCTCCCCCATCTCCATCATTGTTCTCCCCCACCTCCATCATTGTTCTCTCCCACCTCCATCATTGCTCTCCCCATCATTGTCATCTCCCCCACCTCCATCATTGCTCTCTGAAGCCTCCATCATTGCTCTCCCCATCCCCATCATTGTCTCCCCCATCTCCCTTCATTGTCCTGGACGTCTCCCAAGTGTATTAGTAAAAAAAACAACCTCTCAGCTCGTTCTCCCGCTGCATCGTTGTTGCCGGCATCTTTCTCCCTGCATGCTGACGTCATCAAGCCGCGTGAGCCTTTGTCAGGGAGAAAGCGCCCGGCAGGAAGCAGTGGATGGATTCCCTCAGCTCCGCTGCCATTTCTCTCCTGTGAGCAGTGGAGCTTGAGGGATCGCTCCCTGCTCGCCGTGAACGATGAGGGCAATCTGGTCATGGGCATCCCGGAGCCTCGGACTCCGAGACGCAGGCCATCTCTAGCAATTTCTTGACCCTTGAGACCTCTATAGTTATTTAACTCAGGACATTACAAGCAATCTAATATACCGCCTTGAGGACCAAGGGGGTCCCTTCTTGCCCAGACCAAATTTATGTATCCAATTATACAATGTATTGTAACATTTCACCTTTGCTTACATTCCACAGGATAAAACAATACTAAGTGAGGATACGTTATCTGGTTTTATTTAATTTGTAAAATGCACATTATTGATTTGTGAACATCTAATGCGGGTAAGAAAACAGGGATTATTTACATACACACTTCTACTATTTCCAGCCATAGAGTCAGAATGTAACTTGAATAAAGAAATATATATATCTCCATCCTAAAAGAAATCAGTTCCCTGCCAGGAAGAGAAGATTCTATTAATATATCATATATAGAAATATTGACTTTTTTCTGCTGAGAAGAAAAGGTAATTTGTAATGATTTGGTGAGATATAGTGCATTGATGAAGCTGGTCCTTCACTGCCCGGTCAGATATGCATTATAGGATAAATAAGTGCTTATTTTGATAATGTTCTTTTTTATAATATAACATTCTTTTTTTTATTTAAAGCAGAACTAAGGGTACAGAAAACATGGGCAGCATCATCTATTCAAAACATAGATTACAGCTCAAGTAAAGAGATAATATAATAACTACAATTGCAGATGACCAAATGCCATATTTCCGGGCCCAAATCTTCATTTTGTATGGTAAAAGAAAAACACCAACAGGAAACGACAAAGGGAAGAGAAATAGGATGAAAAAAGGGAGGAAAGGCATAAAAGAAAAAATACAGGAGTGAGGAAAACATTGATACCCTAGAAGTGAATATTAGAAACTTTGTAATATATCTTATCTGAGAAATTTACTTCTTGCTCCACTTATGAGCCCCTTCTTCCCCTCCACCCTTCTCCTCAACTTATCCACTCTGAAAAAACACTAAGGTGTGTGCACACGTACAGGAATTAAAACAGAAGTTTCCTGAACATTTTTGTCTCTCCCTGGCAGAAAAAAACGTATGCAGATGTACATGCATTTTTTACGCGTTTTACATGCGTTTTTACATGCGTTTTTTGAAGCGGTTTTTGAAGCATTTTTGAGCATCAATGAATGATTTTTGGAGCTAAATAAAGTTATTTGGTGGGAAATTGCTTAAGCCCTTAGATTACCATAAGAACTGGTGAGTATATTGGTTCATTAAAATGATTAAAGAATGGGTCTGTTGTATTTCAAATAAAGTGTTTACACTTTGGGTTTCTTTACTTTGTTAGGTCATGAAAAGGTCTGAATGACACCTTGACATCACCAAACAAAAGAGCTGGGTGTCAGCTAGTCCCATTCACCCAATCTTCATTAGCACTTCTATTCATGTAATTTATGCGATTGCTGTGAGCTGTTTTTTTAGCCTGGGAAGGTGCCCATAGGCAAACATTTCCCTGGCCATTAAATAACATCTCACAGCTGCTTTGTTAGCCTCTAGGCCCCCCCAATCAGCACTCAGCAGCGCTTTGGACACAACGTATTTATGTTGCATCCAAAATGCGGTGTTCTAATGCCGCACTTTTGTTGTCAGTACATGTGAATCCACTGAATATAATGACACTTCAATCAGTCAAAATCTGCAGCGGAGACTAGCGTGTCGGTCACGAGACCAATCAGCTGATTACCAGCGTCAGCAGTCAGCTGATGGTCACGTGCCCATCAGCTGATTGTTGCCGGCACTGATCACCTGATGGTCACGCGACCATCAGCTGACCGCTGACATCACTGATCACCTGATGGTCGCGTGACCATCAGTTGATCGCTGACGTCACCAATCAGCTGATGGTCGTATGACCATCACGTGATCGGTGACATCAGCGCATGTCCTGGCAGTACACTGCGGGGCACTAGCCCACGCCCTGCAGTGTATCGCTGGTCACCAGACAGACAGCATCGCTGCCGGGGACCAGGGGCCGCCGGACAGGTGAGTATAAATGTTTATTTTTTTACTTTTTTATTCTTTTGTTTACTACTGCGGGCACAAGAGCTGGGAAGAGAAGACTGCTGCTCCTCCCATCCACGCTGCTCTTGCTGTTATCAGAGGAGTAACAGTCTCCTCTCCTGACCCGGGTACCACCCGCAGCATGATTCCGCTGCGGATTTGCGCCTATTGACTGTGATTGAAATGCAGCAAATCCGCATGTATAGATATTATACATGCAGGTTTGCTGCGATTCAATGCAAGTCAATGGACGTGAATTTGCTGCGGAATTGCACTAGAAATGGTAATGTTGCTTTTTTTGCCGCAATGGTAATCCAGAGCGGAAATTTCCTCATCATGTGCACAGCACATGCGGATTACCATTGTTATACATGGCAGATCTATTAACAAGCGGTTTTAATGTGTTTCTGCATTAAAACCACATCGTGTGCACATAGCCTTAGAAAGTTGTGCAACAGAGCACACCCACCACACTATTACATCCAGATTCCTGCTCCTCTCAAGCTAGAGATTGAAAAAAGTGAAACTCATACATTATATAGAGTCATTACAAACAGAGTGATCTATTTCAAGTGTTTATTTCTGTTAATGTTGATGATTATGGCTTACAGCCAATGAAAATACAAAAGTCATTATCTCACTACGTATCCAACATTTACGTTCACATTTGCGGTAAAACTAGTAAACTGCAGCTCCTACCCTCCCCTCATTAGCCAATCTTCCAAGTTATTAGTATTCTTTTTAGGGGAAAAAAAACCTTTGTATTTTGTTACATTGTACACCGCAAAATTAAAAATAAAAGTGCATTTAAAGGGAACCTGTCATGTCCCCAAATGCTATTAACCTGCAGATATGGGATTAATATGCAGTTTAATAGCTTTCTAAAGCCGTGTGGCTGCCACACTGAAAGCCTGGCTGCCGGGAGGAAATGAACTTTATTTCTCCAGGCAGCCTCCGGTTTTCAGTCATAGAGGCGCGGCTTCAGTCATCACTCAGTATGTAGTGAACGGAGGCCATTAACCATGGCCCGGGACTGATTGTCAGCCGGCTCTGCACTGATGCACTGCTGTGCCACCTGTCATTCAGTACTGGAGCATGGTTACAGCCGCTCACTATGTACTGAGCGGTGACTAAAGATGAGCGGCCGCACCTCTATGACTGAAAGCCTCAAGCTGCCTGGGGGAATAAAATTAATTTTCTCCCAGTAGTTGCGCTTTCATTGCAGTGGCCACACAGAATGCTATTAACCTGCAGATTGAACTTATACATTCAGGTTAATAGCATCTGTGGACATGACAGGTTCTCTTTAAATGCCTCCATCTTTCAGTCACAGAGGTGCGGCTGGTGCAGCTTCAGTCACTGCTTAGTACATAGTGAGTGGCCGCTGTAACCACGCTCCCGGCACTGACTGACAGTCGGCTCTGCACTGATTGGACAGTATCGGACTATGTAGGAACACACCTCCAAGTTTTGACACCCAGTTGTCAATTTATTCTTACATGTTGAGGAGGAGTGACAGGGTAATTACATAATGCAGAGTTCTAAGTAAAGATGCTCAAGAATTGTTAGTTTTGAGGACTACAAGTGTTTACTAACATGTCTGGAGTGTGGATTTGTCCTTCTCTGAGTATTAAGGCCCTTACAATTTACAATCAAGACCTGTCCATGTATTAACGAATATCATCAAATGTTCCTATTTGGTTGGAGATTGCCAAATGCTTATTCACTATTTTATTACCCAGTATTTATGGGAGGGAAACTGATGTAAATTATATAAAAGAACAATTCTTTTTATCTACTTCATTAGTGGAGCAGGGAGACTTCACTCATCATCTGAGTCTCAGTGCAGCAGGTGCTGCTCATGGTGTGAATGGCGCTGAGTGTATTTTTTTTCATTATTTAGCCAGTGCACTTATTCTGTATGAGGAAAAAGGACACCATATTGTGGAGGTGATGGAAGACTGGGTTCATCTTTATGTGTGGAGACACTACGGGGGCATCATAATGTAAGGCGGCATTATAGGGATATCATAATTTGTGTGAAGCACTTTGAGGGTCTCATTCTGTAGAAAGGACAATGTGTCAGCATCATAATATGTGTGGGGCACTGTGGTGGCATCATAATATGTGAGAGGGTGTCTCATAATGTATGGGGGTATCATACTTTAAATAATTCATACTGTAATAGTAGCACTATGAGGGCATCTTACTGTGTGTGGACTTCATACTGTAGAGGTGGCACTGTGGGGGCATCTTACTGTGTGTGGACTTCATACTGTAGAGGTAGCACTGTGGGGGCATCTTACTGTGTGTGGACTTCATACTGTAGAGGTAGCACTGTGGGGGCATCTTACTGTGTGTGGACTTCATACTGTAGAGATAGCACTGTGGGTGCATCTTACTGTGTGTGGACTTCATACTGTAGAGGTAGCACTGTGGGGGCATCTTACTGTGTGTGGACTTCATACTGTAGAGGTAGCACTGTGGGGGCATCTTACTGTGTGTGGACTTCATACTGTAGAGGTAGCACTGTGGGTGCATCTTACTGTGTGTGGACTTCATACTGTAGAGGTAGCACTGTGGGGGCATCTTACTGTGTGTGGACTTCATACTGTAGAGGTAGCACTGTGGGGGTATCTTACTGTGTGTGGACTTCATACTGTAGAGGTAGCACTGTGGGGGCATCTTACTGTGTGTGGACTTCATACTGTAGAGGTAGCACTGTGGGTGCATCTTACTGTGTGTGGACTTCATACTGTAGAGGTAGCACTGTGGGGGCATCTTACTGTGTGTCGATTTCATACTGTAGAGGTGGCACTGTGGGGACATCTTACTGTGTGTGGGCTTCATACTGTAGAGGTGGCACTGTGGGGACATCTTAGTGTGTGTGGACTTCATACTGTAGAGGTAGGTAGCACTGTGGGGGCATCTTACTGTGTTTGGACTTCATACTGTAGAGGTAGCACTGTGGGGGCATCTTACTGTGTGTGGACTTCATACTGTAGAGGTGGCACTGTGGGGGCATCTTACTGTGTGTGGACTTCATACTGTAGAGGTGGCACTGTGGGGACCTCTTTGTGTGTGTGGACTTCATACTGTAGAGGTAGGTAGCACTGTGGGGGCATCTTACTGTGTGTGGGCTTCATACTGTATAGGTAGCACTGTGGGGGCATCTTACTGTGTGTAGGCTTCATACTGTAGAGGTAGCACTGTGGCGGCATCTTACTGTGTGTGGACTTCGTACTGTAGAGGTGGCACTGTGGGGGAATCTTACTGTGTGTGGACTTCATACTGTAGAGGTAGCACTGTGGGGGTATCTTACTGTGTGTGGACTTCATACTGTAGAGGTGGCACTGTGGGGGAATCTTACTGTGTGTGGACTTCATACTGTAGAGGTAGCACTGTGGGGGCATCTTACTGTGTGTGGACTTCATACTGTAGAGGTAGCACTGTGGGGGTATCTTACTGTGTGTCGATTTCATACTGTAGAGGTGGCACTGTTGGAGCATCTTACTGTGTGTGGACGTCATACTATAGAGGTAGCACTGTTGGGGCATCTTACTATGTGGCTTACTGTATGAATAATAAGCAGTTTTGCAAATGGGAATTATTACCGTGCAGGCACACAAAAAGTACTGGATGGGGTTAGGCATGTGTCTTAGAAAAATTGCTGTTGTTGCATTTTGGAGGTGGGACAACTTGGATTTTTCTATGGGACTCAGTGATTTCTGTGTATGTTCCTGAAGTATGTTCCAGAGTGTATCACACTGGATGAAAGGGATTATTCCTGCATAGGCAAACAATATTTAATAACTGATTTTTTTTTCTTTACTCACAATTCTATTTCTAGAAAGATAAATAAAATCTTGCAAAGCAACTTCACTTTTATAAATGTGTCATATAATACTAGGTCAGCGTAATATTTTCCAGAAGCTGCCTTGGCGGAAAATAATGTTCATATTTGGCACGTACATTGCATATGTCCACCAAATGTTTCCTGCCTGCATTTATAGCTGCAAATACTTGACATACAAACCTGTGGTGCCATCTAGTGGTAAATTTGTATCTGTGCAATCTGCATTTGTGATGAAAAATCAACTAACCAGTAATGATCAAACTTGCAGAATTAAATAAATGTAGATTTATTTTTCAATTTGTTTTGTTACATTACATGATGTATAATTTTAGCAATCATTTTGTAAATATATGTCACATGCATGAAAAGTATTGTAACGCATAATGGAGATAATTGCTAGATTCCTAGGAGCAAATGCACCGCTTATACTTCTGCCCTCAAAATGCACACAGTGATGTCACTGCATAGGAATAATCTTTACCGTGTGTTCACAACAGGGGTTTAAGAGACAGTTATATTGATGTAAAACTGTGAGTGATATTGCAGAATAGTTAAAAAACCCAGAGGGATGTCACAGTACAGGTATCATAAAAAGTTATGTCACAAACCAGGGATAATTAAAACTTATTGCACACATTGATGTCACTATATGGTAATAATGCACACAGAGATGTCACAGAAATAGAATAATAAAAGTAGTGATGTCAGATAATGGATAAGGACTACTGTGATACAAACAAATACAACCGCACTAAGGTATATGTGAACATTAAATATATGAGTTTTGGACTGCGTTATAGCTATATAGCCTAGACTTATAAAATGTAGGTACTTAGCACTAAGATTGATCAAATTGTGTGAGCCCATCTACCAACAACAAAAAGACCTCTGTAGATTGGAAACCTACGCTCTCAGACTTATCTCTTTTACATCTAGGCCTACAAAAGCTGTTTTTAAAGAGGTAGAATCCTATAATTATTGTAATATAATTGTTTTGTATGCATTTGTTTGATTTCTGATTATTATGGAGTAACGCTTGTATAATATTTTAGGCTTGTTCTGTGTGCTCTCAATTATATTGGAATTATTTTTGGGTCCCATTACACTATAAGGAGGGCTATTGGGAGTGCATTATACTATACAGAGGCTTATGGGGAGTGCATTATACTATATAGAGGCTTATGGGGAGTGCATTATACTGTATGGAGGACTATGGGGAGTGCATTATACTATATGGAAGACTATAAGTAGTGCATTATACTGTATGGAGGACTATGGGGAGTGCATCATACTATGTGGAAGACTATAGGGAGTGCATTATACTGTATGGAGGACTATGGGGAGTGCATTATACTATATGGAGGACTATGGGGAGTGCATTATACTATATGGAAGACTATAGGGAATGCATTATACTGTATTGAGGACTATGGGGAGTGCATTATACTATATGGAGGACTATGGGGAGTGCATTATACTATATGGAAGACTATAGGGAATGCATTATACTGTATGGAAGTCTATGGGGAGTGCATTATACTATATAGAAGACTATAGGGAGTGCATTATACTGTATGGAGGACTATGAGGAGTGCATTATACTATATGGAGGACTATGGGGAGTGCATTATACAATATAAAGGACTATGGGGAGTGCATTATACTATATGGAAGACTATAGGGAGTGCATTATACTAAATGGAGGACTATAGGGAGTTCATTATACTGTATTGAGGACTATGGAGAGTGCATTATACTATATGGGGACTATGGGGAGTGCATTATACTATATGGAAGACTATAGGGAGTGCATTATACTGTATGGAAGTCTATGGGGAGTGCATTATACTATATGGAAGACTATAGGGAGTGCATTATATTATATAAAGGACTATGGGGAGTGCATTATACTATATGGAAGACTATAGGGAGTGCATTATACTATATGGAAGACTATAGGGAGTGCATTATACTGTATGGAGGACTATGAGGAGTGCATTATACTATATGGAGGACTATGGGGAGTGCATTATATTATATAAAGGACTATGGGGAGTGCATTATACTATATGGAAGACTATAGGGAATGCATTATACTATATGGAGGGCTATGGGGAGTGCATTATACAATATAAAGGACTATGGGGAGTGCATTATACTATATGGACGACTATAGGGAGTGAATTATACTAAATGGAGGACTATAGGGAGTTCATTATACTGTATTGAGGACTATGGGGAGTGCATTATACTATATGGGGACTATAGGGAATGCATTATACTATATGGAAGACTATAGGGAGTGCATTATACTGTATGGAAGTCTATGGGGAGTGCATTATACTATATGGAAGACTATAGGGAGTGCATTATATTATATAAAGGACTATGGGGAGTGCATTATACTATATGGGAGACTATAGGGAGTGCATTATACTATATGGAAGACTATAGGGAGTGCATTATACTGTATGGAGGACTATGAGAAGTGCATTATACTATATGGAGGACTATGGGGAGTGCATTATACTATATAGAGGACTATTGGTAGTGTATTATACTATATGGAGGACTATGGGGAGTGCATTATACTGTATGGAGGAGTATGGGGAGTGCATTATACTATATGGAGGACCATGGGGTGCACTATACTATATGGAGGGCTATGGGAAGTGCATTACACTATATGGAGGGCTATGGGGAGTATATTATACTGTATGGAGGACTATGGAGAGTGTATTATACTATATGGAGGACTATGGGGAGTATATTATACTATATGGAGGACTATGGGGGGTGCATTATACTATATGGAGGCCTATGGGGAGTGCATTATACTATATATAGGACTATGGGGAGTGCATTATACTGTATGGAGGATTATGGGGAGTGCATTATACTGTACTGGACTATATGGTGGCCATTATAATATTTGGATGGCTATGTGGGGACCGTTATAATATTTGAAGGGTTATGTGGGGGCCATTATACAGTTTGAACAGGTATAGGGCCATTAAACTGTATGTAGGCCCATTATACTGCATGGAGGGCTCTGTGGGGATCACAGTTGGGGCATCATACTGTGTTGGGGTCACCATACTTTGCCATACTTTGCCAGGGGAATTGAGGGGAGCTACAGTAGTGTTATCATATGGTGAGTGTGGTGGGTACTGTGGAGGAATTTACACCATACAGTGTTTTTGGGGCACTTTTGTTGACATCATACTTTATGGGTGCAATGAAAGGGGAATCTAGGGCTTGAGTAGGAGGAATATTACTTTGTAAGGGCTGCAAAGTTGTGAGGTATGCACTTCTGTGACCCCATTGTATATTATAATTTATTTTTTTGGGGAGGCCAAATTAGAACTTTTGCTATGGGGCCCTATGATTTCTATGTACGCCTTTGGGTAAGGCCTTGCATGTATCAGCATATCAATGCTGGCAGCCTACAGCCCAGACTTTTCACCAATTAAAAACATTTGTCACACTATGGAAAAAAAAATTCAGCAAAGACCCCGAACTGTGGAGCAGTGAGAATCTGGCATCAGACAAGAATGGGACAACATTCCTCTCCCAAAACTCCAGCACTTGTCTCCTCACTTCCCCGACGTTTACAGACTGTTGTAAAAAGAACACATCTCCAAACGTTTTTTCAAGTGAAATGGAAAAATGACAAATTTTCACCTTCTGAGCTGTGTTCTATGTTCTGTTATGAATAAAATATATCTGTAAGAGATTTCCAAATAATTACATTCTTGTTTCCTTTACATTTTACACAACGTCTGTTAGGCTTACCTAGTGACCTAGTGAGGTAGATCCACAAAGACTCAGGTCCTGTTAACCACAAGGACCCCGGGCGTTGGTGGAGCTGGCAGGAAGGCATGCGTGGAGTGAGAACTTGGCGCACTGGAGACCATAGGAGGACAGGTGCAGAGAGGACCCAGGCAAATCCAAATCGGCCATCAAGCGAGGCAGAGGAACCACAGGCGTAGCGCAGAAATGAATGTTCCATATGAACAAAGTTCAACAACAGTATAATAGCTGTGGCTCAGTGGTTAGCACAGCAGCCTTGCAGCGCTGGGGTCATGGGTTCAAATACCACCAAGGACAACAACTGCAAGGAGTTTGTATGTTCTCCCCGTGTTTGCGTGAGTTTCCTCTGGGTTCTCCGTTTTCCTCCAACACTCCAAAGACAAATTGATAGAGAAATTAGATTGTCAGCCCCAATGGGAACAGTGCCGATAATGTCTGTAAAGCTCTGTGGAATTAATTGCGCTGTATAAGTGAGTTAAATAAATAAATAGCTTACTGCAACCAAGGGGTTAATCAAATGGGTGGATAACAGAGGGTTGACCAGTAAGGCAAAGGGTATGCAAGGTCACAAAGGTATAGCCAAGTGAATGCACAATAGGAGCTGATGGTGGAGCACACCAAACGATCTAAACACAAAAGTCTTTATCCTTAGACACAGTGACACAGGTGTGTGTCTTAGTGGTTCTTAAATAGGCCTAGGCAGATGATTACAGTGAGCCACGCAGGGCAGTTTGCAAAATCCGACCTGGAGTACAACAGAGGGCAGCGAAACCAGTGGAGGGAAGCCGAGCAGGGGGTACTCGGGACAGGTGCAAGAATTGGGGTTTTATGATTGAAGCATTAATTTTACCCTCATTGATTTCCAAAGGTAGCTGTTGTGTATTTTATGATGTTTTACAGCAGCTGGTAGCAGAACTGTATAATACACAATGTAGCCACTGATGAACCCCCTTTTCAGACTCAAAGGAAAAACAACAATCAGGTGTTGGCATAGGAAAAGAAACGATCTCTAAAATGTGATCTGTGACATTGCTTTTCAGGAAGGGATAAGTAGTATAAAAGTAGCACCGCTCTTCTCAGTCCATCTTATCTAATCTTTAGTTTGTTACATCAGGATGTAATTTATACAAATATTTATGATTTACAGACATGTCAATATAAATTAATAATACAAGGATATCGCACTATTCTGACTCTATACTGGGCTGCAAGTGTGGGGCTATTTTGACAGCATTTCTATGGATGTCTGTATGAACCAGTACTCACACCAAGGACTTCGTCCGACAGTGTCAACTTGACTGCAGAAGCACGTATGAAGATTTCAGAAGAAGTTTATTCTCAGGGTGAATTCTTGTATTATGCATAATTGTAACAGCAGCTGTCACGCAAGGTGTGGGAAAGACTAAGTGCAACACAAAGGGAAGAGGAAAAGGGAGCCCAGACTCTAGGGAAAGGGGGGAGTAGAGACCTCCTAGGCTGATCTAGTGTCACCCTATCTCCACTAACGTCCCTATGCTGGTTCTTCACAAATCACCACACGCGTACCTCGCCCTGTCTTTCCCTGGCATTAGACTCAGGCTAGGGAAGAAAGGGGATGGGCACTAGTCGATCCCCACTGAACACTAAAGACAACAAGGGGGGACAAGCAAGGGAAAATTGCTTAGCTTTAGTCGACTCCAAACAAATGCGCACATGTCCTCTAACACCAGAGAGGAAGAAGTACTGCTCTTGCTCAAGCCTTCACAAGGGGAAATGAATATCGCTGGCACCTCCCTCTGGCACACAGCAGGTATTTTTACACCAAGGCCAGGGTGTTAATTAGCCAGAGGAAGGTAGTTGCTGGGTCCTAGAGATATAGCTTCTAAGAAGTTGTCTGTAATGCCAAACAAAGAGATCTCCTGCAACCAACTGCAGGGTGACTGTCTGTCACTTCTCGTAAAAATTAATTCATCGCACACTCATAGGAAGTTTTGCTTTTTAGTGCCACTTCTGACACACCCGTGACAGCAGTCGGTGAAAAGATGATTCTGAACCAGGGATGTACAGAGATGAACCATGAATGATGGCTGAAAATCACTAACTGGGGAAGAAGTGAGGGGTTACTTACATCATAGCTGGGCTACAGGAAGAGAGACAGGACAAACTTCTAAAGTTCAAACCCGATTGCATTGCACTGTAACAACAATACAATGATTATACAATTCTGTATGATTCCCAAGTCATGGGATAAGACTCCAAAAGATTCCAGAGATATGGGCCTTTTTATTTGGTGCTATTTTTAATGTCTTTACCGAAGGGGGTGTGGTTCACAGGGTAATTATGCAGAATAGTCTAAAGACAAGGCCCCAGAAAATCCTCTGAGCCACGTCTTCTTTGGTAAAGACTATAAAAATTATTATCAAATAAAAAGGCTGATATCTCTGGAACCATATAGCAGATTTAAGAAAAAACAAAAACTGACATACTCAGAAGACCATATGGAATATCATAAGTGCAAAAACCGACAACTTTTTACCTGATGATAGGTTCTCTTTAATGTCACCAGAAGTGATGAGCGAGCACTAAAATGCTTGGGTGCTCGTTGCTCGAGTCAAGAAAATTGGAATGCTCGAGTGCTCAACCTGAGCAATGAGCCCAATGTAAGTCTATGGCAAACTCGAGCATTTTTCCATCTGCTCCCCCCGGACATCTGCCGGGGGCCTAAAAATTGCCCAATTCGATGGGAACAGTGCTCAAATGACATGGGAGCAGCATGGGGAAGACCCCTGGAAGCATCTCTGACTCCCAGATCACTACTGTGAACAATGTTGTCAGAGTATTACGCCACTTTAACAGACTCTCAATAAAACATACAAAAATGAAACCAAAATGTATTTTCCTGGAAAAAATGTTAAGGAACATCATTTCCAGGGTAATGACTTGTATATATGGCAAAATATATAACCAAAAACAAAAATGATCCTCCACACCTTGGGCTATGTTCACACATAGTGTTTTTGATGCGTTTTTGCACTTTTGCATTTCTTTCAATGGTGAAAAATACATTTACCAGTAAATGTAATTTTACCTTTTACTACCTTATCTGGCCATGTGGTGTGTGAGACATAATCAGACACATCAAACTGTTTCATTTATGAAGGAGAGACAATGAAAGTCACAAAGTCTATTTTTATAGGACCATCAGGTGGCTCTTACTATTCTTAAAGGGCCAGCAGTCGGCCTTCACTATTGTTAGAGGGCCATCAGCTGGCTATGCTTTATTGTTCCCATTATGAAGGAGTTGGTCTCCTATAGTGTTATAGCATATGCAGTGACTGCAAGGGCTGCCCAAAATTTGGAAAACCCCCAATACCCCTTTGAAGAGACATAGAGGGCCTGATTTTAAAAAAATTCCCATTATTAAGGAGCGTGTCTGCTATACAGTTATTGCGTATGCAGTGACTGCAATGGCTGCCTAAGTTTAGGAAAAACTCCAATACCAATTTAAAGACACATAGAGGAGGTCCTCAGTAACAAAATGTTCCCATTATTAAGGAGCGGTTCTGCTATACAGTTATAGTGTATGCAGTGACTGCAACAGCTGCCTAAATTTTTGAGGCATCCCAATACCCCTTTGAAGAGACGTAGAGGAGGGCCAATGTAACAAAATTTCACATTATAAAGGAGCGGCTCTGCTATACAGTTATTGTGTATGCAGTGACTGTAACGGCTGCCTAAATTTAGGAAAAAAACCCAAACCAATTTAAAGATTCATAGGGGAGGGCCTCAATAACAAAATGTTCCCATTATAAAGGAGCGGTTCTGCTATACAGTTATTGCATATGCAGTGACTGCAACGGCTGCCTAAATTTAGGAAAAACCCTAAAACCAATTTATAGACACATAGAGGAGGGCCTCAGTAACAAAGTTACTCAAAGTTATCTCAAAGTTTTGGAGGGCAGCAGAGATGTCTGACATCCATGCCCATTCCTGAGCTCTTATGTGTGGAGGCTGACCTGAATACCGATGGATGTTTTGAAGCTGGTGCGCAACAACTGCCCTGTGCTGCTCACAAATCCTTCCTAACATATGCAACGTTGAGTTCCAACTAGTGTTGAGCGAGCACTAAAATGCTCGGGTGCTCGAAGCTCGGGCCGAGCTCACCGTGATACTCGGGTGCTCGACCCGAGCAACGAGCCCAATGTTAGTCTATGGGAGACCCGAGCATTTTTGCGGCGGCACCCCCGGCAGTCTGTAGAAAGCCTAAAAAGTGCCCAAAACGATAGTGACAATGCTCAAATGACATGGGGACAGCATGGGGATTGCCCCAGGAAGCATTTCTGACCCCCAGGTCACTGCTGTCAACAACGTGGTCAGAGGTATTAAGCCACTTTTACGGGCTCACAATAAAACGTTCAAAAATTAAACTGAAACTGTTTTCCTGTGAAATATGTTAAGGAACATCCTTTCCAGGGTAAAGACTTGTGTATAATGTAAAATAAATAACCAAAAACAAAAATACTCCTCCACACCTTGGGCTATGTTCACAAGTAGCATTTTTTATGCGTTTTTGCACTTTTGTATTGCTTTCAACCATGACAAATGCATTCACCAGGAAATGTCATTTTAACATTTTACAACCTTATCTGGCCATGTGCTGTGTGACACATGCATACAGTGCTGAAAAGACATCGGAACAGCATGGGGAAGACCCCTGGAAGCATCTCTGACACCCAGGTCACTGCCTAAAAGTGTGCCCATCAGAAGTGATCCTTGCCGCATCAGAAGATGCAGACTTGCAACTATCCCCGTGCAAGTCCTTGCCCCAAGGCAGTGTTCAATTGTACCTCCCCCATTCCTTGCAATGCAAGCGCAGATATGCAGCCAACCACCCACCCACCCGCAGGCTGCAATACTATACTGCTAGCTTGCACTTGAAATGGGGCCTTTTAGTTTGGAGGAGGCCGAAGCTGGTCACTACCTCATGGCTGCGTCAGCAGCGAGGTCTCCATACTCAGTCCCCAGCCGCCACTATTTGTCCCGGGAACCTTCCCCACGCTTTTCGTAGCCTGGCCTGCTTTAGGGCAGCATTGGACGAGCCCACCAGACAACCAGAGACTCCTCCGGTGGGCCCTGGCTTCTCCATCAGGGGAGTTGAGAGTGCCAAGGTGAGGAGCATGATGATGATGATAGAAGTTAGCATCTGCTTTATTTTCTTGGAATGCAAGCGTTAAGTGTGCAGCCTGCCACCCACCCACCCCCAGGCTGCAATATCATACTGATAGCTTGCACTTGAAATGGGGCCTTTTAGTTTGGAGGAGGCTGAAGCTGGCCACTACCTCATGGCTGCTTCTGCAGCGAGGTCTCCATACTCAGTCCCCAGCCACCACTATTTGTCCCGGTAACCTTCCCCACACTTTTCTTAGCCTGGCCTGCTTTAGGGCAGCATTGGACGAGCCCACCAGACAACCAGACTCCTCCGGTGGGCCCTGGCTTCTCCATCAGGGGAGTTGAGAGTGCCAAGGTGAGGAGCATGATGATGATGATAGAAGTTAGCATCTGCTTTGTTTTCTTGGAAATGCAAGCGCATGTATGTAGTAGCAGCTAGGCCTGAGGTGGTCAGCATTTTGGCGCATATCCTACCTCCTCCGAGGATTGCTGGATGTTTTCCTGCTACTATCCCAGTTCTATGACTCCTGTTAAAACAAAGCTTCAGGTGATGAATGATGGATGAGGTGGTGGCAAAGGAGAAAGAGCAGGAGGAACAGGGACCATTCACATCAATATCAGGCCAGTCAACCACACATGTCTTGTAGGATATGTTTCTGTACTAAAAGGATCGGTTCGGCTACACAGTTATAGGGCATACAGTGAGTGCAATGCCTACCAAAAATTTTGAGGCACTCCAATGCCCCTTGGAAGTGACATGGAGGTCAGAGGGCCTTAACTAAACCATTTTTCCATTTATAGCAACTGGGTCTCCTGTACACTGTTGGCCTAAGCAGTGAATGGAAGGCTTTCCAAAAATTATGAGGAACTGCAATGCCCCTTGAAACAGACGTGGATTACAGCGTACTAAAAATCTTCTACCCATTATTGGGGAGTGGGTCTCCCTTAGTGTTCGCCTATGCATTGAAAAGCAAAAGCTGACTAAAATTAGGAGGAAATGCAATGCCCGTTGGAAGAGTCGTGGAGGTTAGAGGTAATTAAAAACAACATTTCAATGCCCCTTGCAAGAGCTGTGGAGTTCAGAGTGGTTTAACAAGACGGTTTTAATGCCCCTTGGAAGAGACGTGGAGGTCACAGTAGCTTAACAAGATGGTTTTAATGCCCCTTGGAAGAGACGTGGAGGTCCCAGTGGAATAAAAAGACAATATCAATGCCCCTTGGAAGAGTGGTGGAGGTCCCAGTGGAATAAAAAGACAATATCAATGCCCCTTGGAAGAGTGGTGGAGGTCGCAGTGGAATAAAAAGACAATATCAATGCCCCTTGGAAGAGTGGTGGAGGTCCCAGTGGAATAAAAAGACAATATCAATGACCCTTGGAAGAGACGTGGAGGTCCCAGTGGAATAAAAAGACAATATCAATGACCCTTGGAAGAGACGTGGAGGTCACAGTAGCTTAACAAGACGATTTTAATGCCCCTTGGAAGAGACGTGGATGTCACAGTGGAATAAAAAGACAATATCAATGCCACTTGGAAGAGATGTGGAGGTCCCAGTGGAATAAAAAGACAATATCAATGACCCTTGGAAGAGACGTGGAGGTCACAGTAGCTTAACAAGACGATTTTAATGCCCCTTACAAGAGCCATGCAGTACAGCATATTGAAAACATTATTCCCATTATTGGGGAGTGGGTCTCCCATAGTTTTTGCCTATGCCTTTGAAGCAAAAGCTGCCAAAAATTAGGACGGAGGAACTTGCAATGCCCCTTACAAGAGCCATGCAGTGCAGCATATTAAAAACATTATTCCCATTATTGGGGAGTGGGTCTCCCATAGTCTTTGCCTATGCCTTCCAAGCAAAAGCTGCCAAAAATTAGGACGGTGGAACTTGCAATGCCCCTTACAAGAGCCATGCAATACAGCATATTAAAAACATTATTCCCATTATTGGGGAGTGGGTCTCCCATAATCTTTGCCTATGCCTTCCAAGCAAAAGCTGCCAAAAATTAGGACGGAGGAACTTGCAATGCTGGCAACACGGACCACGGTCACCCTGGTGGTATAGTGGTGGTGGAGACTGAGGATAAGGAGAAGAGCAGAAAACAGCTAAAATGAGGAAGCGTATACCCATGTGTGGGTGTGAAGCGGTGCATGGGAATGCACCTCCCGAAATAACATAATGGATTTGACTTTATGTTACTCTGCTGTCATTTGGTGGTGATGAGAAGTCTAGCCCAATCCAGCCCTTGTTCATTTTGATAAGAGTCAGCTTGTCAGCATTGTCAGTTGACAGGCGAGTGCGCTTATCAGTTATAATTCCCCCAGCGGCACTAAAAACACGCTCTGATAACACGCTAGGGGCAGGGCAGGCCAGGACCTCCAAGGCGTACAGAGCGAGTTCATTCCAAGTGTCCAGCTGGGATACCCAATAATTAAAAGGCACAGAGGAATCATGGAGGATGCTGGTACGGTCGGCAAGGTAATCCCTCACCATCTTTTGAAACTTTCCACTCCTTGTGAGAGTACCCCACACCTCAGGGCCTGTAAGCTGGGCGGGTCTCAGAAAACTGTCCTAGAACGTTGACAGTGTTCCCCTGCCTCTGCTGGATTGGAGTTGCTTCTCTCTCGCCTGTACGCCTTGGTTGGGCAACGAACTGTGACCTCTGCCACTAGCGTGTTCAGATGGGAATTTTTTTAACAGTTCTGCAGCAGGGGCCTTCTGCTACTGTCCCATTTTTGTAGACCTCTCCACCTCAGGAATAAAAGAGTGAAAGTTCTCCTTGTAGCGGGGGACTAAAAGTGTCACCAACCAGTAATGACTGTCACCCAACATTTTGACAACGCGAGGGTCACGGTTAAGGCAGCGTAACATAAAGTCAGCCATGCGTGCCAGACTGGTAACGGGCAAGACTTCCGTGTCCTTACCAAGATGATGACTGACCATGCTCTCCTCCTCCTCCCCCCTGTCCTCATGCCACCCACGCTGAACCGACGGTATGACAGTTGCACAGGTACTACCGTCTACAGCGCATGATACCAGCTCCTGTTCTTCCTCCTCCTCCTCCTCTCCCTCATTGTCCCCCAATGCACGTTGGGATGAGACGAGGCTGGGCTGTGTGTAATCGCCTGATACGGCTTCTTGATCCATCTCATCATACTCTGGCTGCAATGCCTCCTCTTTAATTCTCTGCAGAGCGCATTGCAAAAGACAGACAGGTGGGATGCTGAAGCTAATGATGGCGTCATCGCCACTCACCATCTTGGTGGACTCTTCAAAGTTTGTCAGGATGGTACATGTGTCAGACATCCAGGTCCACTCCTGAGGTATTATGTGTGGAGTCTGACCTGAATATCGACGGCCTTGTTGCAGCTGGTACTCCACAACTGCACTGTTCTGCTCACAAATCCTTTGCAACATGTGGAGGGTAGAGTTCCAACGTGTGGGGACATCACACACCAGTTGGTGTGCCGGAAGCTGCAAACACAGCTGCAACACAGCAAGGGCGGCGGAAGCTGCAGCCGACTTCCGAAAATAAGCTGACAGGCAGCATACTTTGATGAGCAGATCTGACAACTCGGGGTATGATTTAAGAAACCGCTGAACCACGAGGTTAAGCACATGAGCCAGGCATGGTACGTGTGTGATCTCGCCTCGCTTCAGAGCCTTCATCAGGTTACGGCCATTGTTGCACACGACCATGCCTGGATGTAGGTTCAGCGGTCTCAGCCACAGATCTGCCTGCTCTTTCACAGCTGTCCACAACTCACAAACAGCGTGAGGTTTATCACCTAAGCTTATGAGTTTCAGCACAGCCTGTTGCCGCTTGGCTGAGGCAGTACTGCAGTTCTTCCAGCTTGTAACTGATGTGGTGATATCTGAGATGGAGGCTGAACATGAGGAGGAGGATGATGCACAAGAGCTGTACACTGTGGGGGCAACTCTGACTGACATAGAGCCCACAATCCTCAGTGTGGGGAGGATGTGTTCCGTCCCAAGGTCCGACTGGGTCCCGGCTTCCACTATGTTTACCCAGTGTGCCGTCAGGGAGATGTACTGTCCCTGGCCACAAGCACTTGTCCACGTGTCCGTTTTCAGGTGGACTCTCCCAGTAACTGCGTTGTTGAGGGAACGGCAGATGTTTTGGGACACGTGCTTGTGTAGTGCGGGGATTGCACATCGGGCAAAATAGTGTCGGCTGGGGACCAAGTACCGAGGGACGGCCACCGCCATAAGGTTGCGGAAGGATTCCGTCTCCACCAGCCTAAAAGGCAGCATTTCCAACGCAAGCAGTCATGAAATGTGCCAATTTAGGACTGTGGCCTGTGGGGCGTTGGCTGTGAATTTGCGCTTTCGTTCAAAGGTCTAGGATATGGACAATTGAACGCTGCGGAGGGACGTGGACGTGGACGTTGATGCTGCTTCTTGAGAAACTGCCATAACAAGTGAAGACTGAGAGGAGGGGGCATCTTTGCATGCAATATGGACAGGGGATTGCCTTGCACGCACAACAGGGGGTTCTCTTACACGCACAACAGCGGAAGAAGCAGTGGTGACACCCGCTGACACTGCACTGGTCGTGGACCCTGGGGTCCGCCCCACAAAGTCGGGTGCTTTGCTGACATGTGCCTGATCATGCTGGTGGTGGTCAGGCTGGTAGTTTTGTCACCCCTGCTGATGCTGGCCTGGCAGGTGGTACAAATGCCCTCTTTGGGGTTATCAGCAGAGTCTTTAAAAAAATTCCAAACTCTGGAAGACCTATTGGTTGTACTGGCAACGTCACTCGTGTTGGTGTTACGGGGAACGGTTGCCCGCCTTCTGTCTGCAGCCACCACACTGCTTCTTCCTGCCTGTTGGGGTACTCTGCCTCCCTCCCCCTGTGTGCTGCTGGCCTCGCCCTGCGTGTCCTCCTGCCACGTTGGGTCAGTTGCTAGATCATCCACCACCTCCTCCTCTTCCACTTCCGCACCACGGTCCTCGGTCCTCCTCCTCACTTCGTGGCAATTGTGTCTCATCATCCTCCACCTCTTGTGACAAATTGCCAGCGTTGCCTTCCTGTGGCCGTGGCTGTTCAAGTATTTGGCCATCGCTACATGGGATCTCCTCTTCCACCACTTCAAACGGAGCAGGTGAGGGGCACAAATATGGAAAAGGACCAGTAAACAGCTCTTCAGAGTGTCCAACTGTGGGATCAGTTGCTGTCTGACGACACTCGGCATGGTGGGAGGAAGGAGCATTAGGGTGAGGAGGAGTATGCAGTCGAGACTCACGGTTACTAACACTTGACCGAGTGGAAGACAGACCACAGGTGGTGGTGCCCAGGTGACTGGAAGTATTATCTGCTATCCAATTAATAACCTGTTCACACTGATCAGTTCGCAATAGTGGTGTTGTTGTGTGCTTCCCTAGTAATTCGGTCAAGAACTGGGAGCGAGAAGATGTGGCTGTTGGTTGTGGCACATTTGCACCTTGGCCACAGCCCCGTTCTCTGCACGCACCATCACCAGAACGTCCAGTTCCACGCCCCTTGCCACGCGCCTTGCCCATTGTAAATGAAGTAAAATAGCTTACACTCGCGCTGCATCAATGGCAAAAGGGTAATAGAAAGGAGATTAGAACCATGGAAGAGGAAAACCTCAGTTCTATTTCTCTGGCCTACACCAGAATCTTATAAACAGATATATTTGTGTCTGAACAGTCAGTGAGACACTCAAACTGTTTTTTTTTATGTAAAAAAGGCAAAAAGGTGGATTACACCCAGATTTGAACAGTGGAAGAGGAAAACCACAGTTCTATTTCTCTGGCCTACACCAGAATCTTATAAACAGATATATTTGTGTCTGAACAGTCAGCGAGACACTCAAACTGTTTTTTTTTATGTAAAAAAGGCAAAAAGGTGGATTACACCCAGATTTGAACCGTGGAAGAGGAAAACTACTGTTCTAGTTCTCTGGCCTACTCCAGAATCTTTTAAACAGATATATTTGTGTCTGAATAGTCAGCGAGACGCTCAAACTGTTTTTTTTATGGAAAAAGGCAAAAAGGTGGATAAGACCCAGATTTGAACCGTGGAAGAGGAAAACCACTGTTCTAGTTCTCTGGCCTACACCAGAATCTTTTAAACAGATATATTTTTGTCTGAATAGTCAGCGAGACACTCAAACTGTTTTTTTTATGGAAAAAGGCAAAAAGGTGGATTACACCCAGATTTGAACTGTGGAAGATTAAGACCACAGTTCTAGTTCTCTGGCCTACACCAGAATCTTTTTGTAATGCACACGCCCGGACTGACTGTGCGTGTATATGTATTGATTCCACTGGACCGTACCGGAGAGTGAATGCCTGGGGGGGGCGTAACTAAGTATCCACCCGATCCGACCAATGTCACATGACGGCATACGACGCCAGTGCACCAAGGAGGAACCGAACAGAGGGACCAGGTGCTACTCCAGGTCAGACCCCGGACACGGCTGTTGACCCACACCGGGGAATACAGGAACAGGCAGGTTAGGTTGGCACACAGACTGGTGGGTATAGGCAGACACGGCTGGTATGCAGATGGGTGGATGCTGGTAAGTACGACTGGTATGCAGGCAGGGAGGTAGTGGCAGGTACGACAGGTTGGAGCACAGAGTGGATAGGACCCAGTACAGACTGGGACTCAGGAACAGAACCGCAGATGCGGTGGACAAACACAGCAGAGTGAGGCCGCCCAGAGCGGTGAGCAAGAGCAGGGCAGGACGAGGTCGCCTGGAGTGGTGAGCAAGAGTGGAGCTGGACGAAACTGCCGGAGCTGCGAGCAAAGGGTCAGAGCAGAGCGAGACTGCCGGAGCAGCGAGCAAAGGGTCAGAGCAGAGCGAGACTGCTGGAGCAGCGAGCAAAGTGTCAGAGCAGAGCGAGACTGCCGGAGCAGCGAGCAAATGGTCAGAGCAGAGCGAGACTGCCGGAGCAGCGAGCAAAGGGTCAGAGCAGAGCGAGACTGTTGGAGCAGCGAGCAAAGGGTCAGAGCAGATCGGGACTGCCGGAGCAGCGAGCAAAGGTTCAGAGCAGAGCGAGACTGCCGGAGCAGTGAGCAAAGCAGAGCAGAGCAGAAACCGCAAGAGTGGTGAGCGAGGCAGAGCAGAAACCGCAAGAGCGGTGAGCGAGGCAGAGCAGAGCGGAAACCGCCGGAGCGGTGAGCGAGGCAGAGCAGGCTAGAACTGCCGGAGCGGCGAGCAAGGCAGAGCAGGCTAGAACCGCCGGAGCGGTGAGCAAGGCAGAGCAGGCTAGAACCGACGGAGCGGTGAGCAAGGCAGAGCAGGCTAGAACCGCCGGAGCGGTGAGCAAGGCAGAGCAGGCAAGAACCGCTGGAGCGGTGAGCAAGGCAGAGCAGGCAAGAACCGCCGGAGCGGTGAGCAAGGCAGAGCAGGCAAGAACCGCCGGAGCGGTGAGCAAGGCAGAGCAGAGGGGACAGGGCTCTGTTCACACGGAACAGACAGGAAGAGGAAGGCAGAACCAGATACACACAAGATACTAGCAATGTAGTAGCGAGTGGACACTAAGCTCACAAACGGAAGTACAGAGACAACGAGTAGGAGTTAGGAGCAAGTTCAGAATCGGCAGAAAAAGGGAAGGTACGGACATAAAGAAAAACAGGAAACAGGTTAGGAGACAGTTCAGACAGGATCTGTGACTGCAACAAATACAGGAACGAGTCAGGGTATGCGGCCCCCAGAGGGCGGGACGAACAGGCTAAGAGCGTGTTCACACGGGCCTAGAATTACAGCCTCCAGGAAAGGCGGAAAGACAGCTGGCTAGAGAGCACAGACAGGACTCAGTTCAGACACGGGAACTGATACCGCAAGGCAGGAAACATAGACAGGACCTGGCACATCAGTGACTAGAAGCCAACTGACAGAACAAGATGCTCAGGCATGGATTCCAAGGAGGAGCTGGTTTAAATACCAGGTGACAGACAGCAATAGGCTGAGGACGCATTAGGGGTGTGTCTGCAGCAGCTACAAGAAACAGGAAGTTCGGCGGGCGTCGCCCTAAGCAGCCAGAGCAGAGCAAAGCAGACAGTATGGAAAGAAGCCAGAGTGGCAGTCTGGACTGGAAATCAAGTGCACGCTCTTGCATAGTGGGAGACGGACCACTATGCAAGGACGCCGCCAGGTATGTTACACTTTTAAACAGATATATTTGTGTCTGAACAGTCAGCAAGACACTCAAACTGTTTTTTTTATGGAAAAAAGGCAAAAAGGTGGATTACACCAACATTTGAACCGTGGAAGAGGAAAACCACAGTTCTAGTTCCCTGGCCTACACCAGAATCTTTTAAACAGATATATTTGTGTCTGAACAGTCAGCGAGACACTCAAACTATTTTTTTTAATGTAAGAAAAGCAAAAAGGTGGATTACACCCAGATTTGAACTGTGGAAGAGGAAAACCACAGTTCAAATTCTCTGGCCTACAACAGAATCTTTTAAACAGATATATTTGTGTCTGAACAGTCAGCGAGACACTCAAAATGTTTTTTTTTTCTGTAAAAAAGGCAAAAAGGTGGATTACAACCAGATTTGAACCGTGGAAGAGGAAAACCACAGTTCTATTTCTGTGGCCTACACCAGAATCTTTTAAACAGATATATTTGTGTCTGAACAGTCAGCGAGACACTCAAACTGTTTTTTTTATGGAAAAAAGGCAAAAAGGTGGATTACAGCCAGATTTGAACCATGGAAGAGGAAAACCACAGTTCTATTTCTCTGGCCTACACCAGAATCTTTTAAACAGATATATTTGTGTCTGAACAGTCAGTGAGACACTCAAACTGTTTTTTTTATGTAAAAAGGGCAAAAAGGTGGATTACACCCAGATTTGAACCGTGGAAGAGGAAAACCACAGTTCTAGTTCCCTGGCCTACAGCAGAATCTTTTAAACAGATATATTTGTGTCTGAACAGTCAGCGAGACACTCAATCTATTTTTTTTAATGTAAAAAAAGCAAAAAGGTGGATTACACCCAGATTTGAACTGTGGAAGAGGAAAACCACAGTTCTATTTCTCTGGCCTACACCAGAATCTTTTAAACAGATATATTTGTGTCTGAACAGTCAGCAAAACACTCAAACTGTTTTTTTTATGGAAAAAGGGCAAAAAGGTGGATTACACCCAGATTTGAACCGTGGAAGAGGAAAACCACTGTTCTAGTTCTCTGGCCTACACCAGAATCTTTTAAACAGATATATTTGTGTCTGAATAGTCAGCGAGACACTCAAACTGTTTTTTTTATGGAAAAAGGCAAAAAGGTGGATTACACCCAGATTTGAACCGTGGAAGAGGAAAACCACAGTTCTAGTTCCCTGGCCTACACCAGAATCTTTTAAACATATATATTTGTGTCTGAACAGTCAGCGAGACACTGAGGCTATGTGACCACAATGCAGAAATGAAGCAGAAAATTTCTGCAGCATTTCTGCATCTCCCTGGCAGAAAAAACGCATGCAGATTGTGCATGCGTTTTTCCTGCAGAATACATGCGGAGTACATGTGGATTCACATGCGTATCCACATGCGTTAACGCATGTGTTTCCGCATGCGGACTGACAAGCACTTTCCAGGCGATAGCATCACTTGGAAAGTGCTTGACAACTAGGTCACACTGTATAAATCCATGCAAACGGCATGGATTTATACAGTGTGACCGTAAAAATAAAAAAAATAAAGCTATACTTACCTCCGATGCCGCCGCGTGTGCTGTCGCGCTCCTTCCTGGTTCCTTCCTGGCTTGCCGGCATCTCGCGAGACAGGCTGCGGTCACATGACCGCGACGTCATCTCAGGTCCTGGAAGGAGAAGCGCTGCAGGGGCCGCCGTACAGGTGAATATAAACTTTATTTTTTATTTTATTCTTTTTTTTACTGGTACAATGGTACCCATGTCTGGATGAGAGTCTTCTCTCCTCCATAAGTGGGTACCATCCGCACATTGAAATGCATATTATCCGCTTGTACAAATGTACAGACTTGGATTCTATGCGTCTCAATGCAATCAATGGCGGCGCTTCCGCTGCGCTTCCGCAAAATTAATGAACATGCTGCGGATTTATGAGCGCTGCAGAAACGCTGCGGAAAAATCCACAGCATGTGCATTGACATTGCGGAATGCCATTGGGGACCATGGGGTGCGGATTACCATGCGTTTTTGATGCGTTTCCACTGCGGAAATTCCGCTGCGGAAACGCATGAAAAACGCATCGTGTGCACGCAGCCTCAAACTGTTTTTTTTTTTAAAAAAGGCAAAAGGTGGATTACACCCAGATTTGAACCGTGGAAGAGGAAAACCACAGTTCTATTTCTCTAGCCTACACCAGAATCTTTTAAACAGATATATTTGTGTCTGAACAGTCAGCGAGACACTCAAACTGTTTTTTTCTATGTAGAAAAGACAAAAAGGTGGATTACACCCAGATTTGAACCGTGGAAGAGGAAAACCACTGTTCTAGTTCTCTGGCCTACACCAGAATATTTTAAACAGATATATTTGTGTCTGAACAGTCAGCGAGACACTCAAACTGTTTTTTTATGGAAAAAAGGCAAAAAGGTGGATAACATCCAGATTTGAACTGTGGAAGAGGAAAACCACAGTTCTATTTCTCTGGCCTACACCAGAATCTTTTAAACAGATATATTTGTGCCTGAACAGTCAGCGAGACACTCAAACTGTTTTTTTTTATGGAAAAAAGGCAAAAAGGTGGATAGCACCCAGATTTGAACCGTGGAAGAGGAAAACCACAGTTATAGTTCTCTGGCCTACACCAGAATCTTTTAAACAGATATATTTGTGTCTGAACAGTCAGCGAGACACTCAAACTGTTTTTTTTATGTAAAAAGGTGGATTACACCCAGATTTGAACCGTGGAAGAGGAAAATCACTGTTCTAGTTACCTGGCCTACACCAGAATCTTTTAAACAGATATATTTGTGTCTGAACAGTCAGCGAGACACTCAAACTGTTTTTTTTTATGGAAAAAAGGCAAAAAGGTGGATTACACCCAGATTTGAACCGTGGAAGATTAAGACCACAGTTCTAGTTCTCTGGCCTACACCAGAATCTTTTTGTAATGCACACGCCCGGACTGACTGTGTGTGTATATGTATTGATTCCACTGGACCGTACCGGAGAGTGAATGCCTGGGGGGGCGTAACTAAGTATCCACCCGATCCGACCAATGTCACACGACGGCATACAACGCCAGTGCACCAAGGAGGAACCGAGCAGAGGGACCAGGTGCTACTCCAGGTCAGACCCCGGACACGGCTGTTGACCCACACCGGGGAATACAGGAACAGGCAGGTTAGGTTGGCACACAGACTGGTGGGTATAGGCAGACACGGCTGGTATGCAGATGGGTGGATGCTGGTAAGCACGACTGGTATGCAGGCAGGGAGGTAGTGGCAGGTACGACAGGTTGGAGCACAGAGTGGATAGGACCCAGTACAGACTGGGACTCAGGAACAGAACCGCAGATGCGGTGGACAAACACAGCAGAGTGAGGCCGCCCAGAGCGGTGAGCAATAGCAGGGCAGGACGAGGTCGCCTGGAGCGGTGAGCAAGAGTGGAGCAGGACGAGACTGCGGGAGCAGCGAGCAAAGGGTCAGAGCAGAGCGAGACTGCCAGAGCAGCGAGCGAAGGGTCAGAGCAGAGCGAGACTGCCGGAGCAGCGAGCAAAGTGTCAGAGCAGAACGAGACTGCCGGAGCAGCGAGCAAATGGTCAGAGCAGAGCGAGACTGCCGGAGCAGCGAGCAAAGGGTCAGAGCAGAGCGAGACTGTCGGAGAAGCGAGCAAAGGGTCAGAGCAGAGCGAGACTGCCGGAGCAGCGAGCAAAGGGTCAGAGCAGAGCGAGACTGCCGGAGCAGTGAGCAAAGCAGAGCAGAGCAGAAACCGCAAGAGTGGTGAGCGAGGCAGAGCAGAGCGGAAACCGCAAGAGCGGTGAGCGAGGCAGAGCAGAGCGGAAACCGCCGGAGCGGTGAGCGAGGCAGAGCAGACTAGAACCGCCGGAGCGGTGAGCAAGGCAGAGCAGGCTAGAACCGCCGGAGAGGTGTGCAAGGCAGAGCAGGCTAGAACCGACGGAGCGGTGAGAAGGGCAGAGCAGGCTAGAACCGCCGGAGCGGTGAGCAAGGCAGAGCAGGCTAGAACCGCCGGAGAGGTGAGCAAGGCAGAGCAGGCTAGAACCGACGGAGCGGTGAGCAAGACAGAGCAGAGGAGACAGGGCTCTGTTCACACGGAACAGACAGGAAGAGGAAGGCAGAACCAGATACACACAAGATACTAGCAATGTAGTAGCGAGTGGACACTAAGCTCACAAACGGAAGTACAGCGACAACGAGCAGGAGTTAGGAGCAGGTTCAGAATCGGCAGAAAAAGGGAAGGTACGGACATAAAGAAAAACAGGAAACGGGTTAGGAGACAGTTCAGACAGGATCTGTGACTGCAACAAATACAGGAACGAGTCAGGGTATGCAGCCCCCAGAGGGCGGGACGTACAGGCTAAGAGTGTGTACACACAGGCCTAGAATTACAGCCTACAGGAAAGGCGGAAAGACAGCTGGCTAGAGAGCACAGACAGGACTCAGTTCAGACACGGGAACTGATACCGCAAGGCAGGAAACATAGACAGGACCTGGCACATCAGTGACTAGAAGCCAACTGACAGAACAAGATGCTCAGGCATGGATTCCAAGGAGGAGCTGGTTTAAATACCAGGTGACAGACAGCAATAGGCTGAGGACGCATTAGGGGTGTGTCTGCAGCAGCTACAAGAAACAGGAAGTTCGGCGGGCGTCGCCCTAAGCAGCCAGAGCAGAGCAAAGCAGACAGTATGGAAAGAAGCCAGAGTGGCAGTCTGGACTGGAAATCAAGTGCACGCTCTTGCATAGTGGGAGACGGACCACTATGCAAGGACGCCGCCAGGTATGTTACACTTTTAAACAGATATATTTGTGTCTGAACAGTCAACAAGAAACTCAAACTGTTTTTTTTATGTAAAAAAGGCAAAAAGGTGGATTACACCCAGATTTGAACCGTGGAAGAGGAAAACCACAGTTCTAGCTCCCTGGCCTACACCAGAATCTTTTAAACAGATATATTTGTGTCTGAACAGTCAGCGAGACACTCAAACTATTTTTTTTTAATGTAAAAAAAGCAAAAAGGTGGATTACACCCAGATTTGAACTGTGGAAGAGGAAAACCACAGGTCAAGTTCTCTGGCCTACACCAGAATATTTTAAACAGATATATTTGTGTCTGAACAGTCAGCGAGACACTCAAACTGTTTTTTTTTATGTAAAAAAGTCAAAAAGGTGGATTACACCCAGATTTGAACCGTGGATGAAGGAAACCACAGTTCTATTTCTCTGGCCTACACCAGAATCTTTTAAACAGATATATTTGTGTCTGAACAGTCAGCAAGACACTCAAAATGTTTTTTCTTATGTAAAAAAGGCAAAAAGGTGGATTACACCCAGATTTGAACCGTGGAAGAGGAAAACCACTGTCCTAGTTCTCTGGCCTACACCAGAATCTTTTAAACAGATATATCTGTGTCTGAAGTCAGCGAGACACTCAAACTGTTTTTTTTTATGGAAAAAAGGCAAAAAGGTGGATTACACCCAGATTTGAACCGTGGAAGAGGAAAACCACAGGTCTATTTCTCTGGCCTACACCAGAATCTTTTAAACAGATATATTTGTGTCTGAACAGTCAGCGAGACACTCAAACTGTTTTTTTTTATGGAAAAAAGGCAAAAAGGTGGATTACACCCAGATTTGAACCATGGAAGAGGAAAACCACAGTTCTATTTCTGTGGCCTACACCAGAATCTTTTGAACAGATATATTTGTGTCTGAACAGTCAGCAAGACACTCAAACTGTTTTTTTTATGTAAAAAGGGCAAAAAGGTGGATTACACCCAGATTTGAACCGTGGAAGAGGAAAACCACAGTTCTAGTTCCCTGGCCTACACCAGAATCTTTTAAACAGATATATTTGTGTCTGAACCGTCAGCGAGACACTCAAACTAATTTTTTTTTATGTAAAAAAAGCAAAAAGGTGGATTACACCCAGATTTGAATTGTGGAAGAGGAAAACCACCGTTCTATTTCTCTGGCCTACACCAGAATCTTTTAAACAGATATATTTGTGTCTGAACCGTCAGCGAGACACTCAAACTGTTTTTTTTATGGAAAAAGGGCAAAAAGGTGGATTACACCCAGATTTGAAACGTAGAAGAGGAAAACCACTGTTCTAGTTCTCTGGCCTACACCAGAATCTTTTAAACAGATATATTTGTGTCTGAACAGTCACCGAGACACTCATACTGTTTTTTTTTATGGAAAAAGGGCAAAAAGGCGGATTGCAGCCAGATTTGAACCGTGGAAGAGGAAAACCACAGTTCTATCTCTGTGGCCTACACCAGAATCTTTTAAACAGATATATTTGTGTCTGAACAGTCAGCGAGACACTCAAACTGTTTTTTTTATGTAAAAAAGGCAAAAAGGTGGATTACACCCAGATTTGAACCGTGGAAGAGGAAAACCACAGTTTTAGTTCTCTGGCCTACACCAGAATCTTTTAAACAGATATATTTGTGTCTGAACAGTCAGCCAGACACTCAAACTGTTTTTTTTATGTAAAAAAGGCAAAAAGGTGGATTATACCCAGATTTGAACCGTGGAAAAAGAAAACCACCGTTCTATTTCTCTGGCCTACACCAGAATCTTTTAAACAGATATATTTGTGTCTGAACAGTCAGCGAGACACTCAAACTGTTTTTTTTATGTAAAAAAGGCAAAAAGGTTGATTACACCCAGATTTGAACCGTGGAAGAGGAAAACCACAGTTCTATTTCTGCGGCCTACACCAGAATCTTTTAAACAGATATATTTGTGTCTGAACAGTCAGCGAGACACTCAAACTGTTTTTTTTTATGGAAAAAAGGCAAAAAGGTGGATTACACCCAGATTTGAACCGTGGAAGAGGAAAACCACAGTTCTAGTTCCCTGGCCTACACCAGAATCTTTTAAACAGATATATTTGTGTCTGAACAGTCAGCGAGACACTCAAACTAATTTTTTTTTATGTAAAAAAGCAAAAAGGTGGATTACACCCAGATTTGAACTGTGGAAGAGGAAAACCACAGTTCTATTTCTCTGGCCTACACCAGAATCTTTTAAACAGATATATTTGTGTCTGAACAGTCAGCGAGACACTCAAACTGTTTTTTTTATGTAAAAAAGGCAAAAAGGTGGATTACACCCAGATTTGAACCGTGGAAGAGGAAAACCACAGTTTTAGTTCTCTGGCCTACACCAGAATCTTTTAAACAGATATATTTGTGTCTGAACAGTCAGCCAGACACTCAAACTGTTTTTTTTATGTAAAAAAGGCAAAAAGGTGGATTATACCCAGATTTGAACCGTGGAAAAAGAAAACCACCGTTCTATTTCTCTGGCCTACACCAGAATCTTTTAAACAGATATATTTGTGTCTGAACAGTCAGCGAGACACTCAAACTGTTTTTTTTATGTAAAAAAGGCAAAAAGGTTGATTACACCCAGATTTGAACCGTGGAAGAGGAAAACCACAGTTCTATTTCTGCGGCCTACACCAGAATCTTTTAAACAGATATATTTGTGTCTGAACAGTCAGCGAGACACTCAAACTGTTTTTTTTTATGGAAAAAAGGCAAAAAGGTGGATTACACCCAGATTTGAACCGTGGAAGAGGAAAACCACAGTTCTAGTTCCCTGGCCTACACCAGAATCTTTTAAACAGATATATTTGTGTCTGAACAGTCAGCGAGACACTCAAACTAATTTTTTTTTATGTAAAAAAGCAAAAAGGTGGATTACACCCAGATTTGAACTGTGGAAGAGGAAAACCACAGTTCTATTTCTCTGGCCTACACCAGAATCTTTTAAACAGATATATTTGTGTCTGAACAGTCAGCGAGACACTCAAACTGTTTTTTTTATGGAAAAAGGGCAAAAAGGTGGATTACACCCAGATTTGAACCGTAGAAGAGGAAAACCACTGTTCTAGTTCTCTGGCCTACACAAGAATCTTTTAAACAGATATATTTGTGTTTGAACAGTCAGCGAGACACTCAAACTGTTTTTTTTTATGGAAAAAGGGCAGAAAGGTGGATTGAAACCAGATTTGAACCGTGGAAGAGGAAAACCACAGTTCTATCTCTGTGGCCTACACCAGAATGTTTTAAACAGATATATTTGTGTCTGAACAGTCAGCGAGACACTCAAACTGTTTTTTTTTATGTAAAAAAGGCAAAAAGGTGGATTACACCCAGATTTGAACCGTGGAAGAGGAAAACCACAGTTCTAGTTCTCTGGCCTACACCAGAATCTTTTAAACAGATATATTTGTGTCTGAACAGTCAGCCAGACACTCAAACTTTTTTTTTTTATGTAAAAAAGGCAAAAAGGTGGATTATACCCAGATTTGAACCGTGGAAAAAGAAAACCACCGTTCTATTTCTCTGGCCTAGACCAGAATCTTTTAAACAGATATATTTGTGTCTGAACAGTCAGCGAGACACTCAAACTGTTTTTTTTATGGAAAAAAAGCAAAAAGGTGGATTACACTTAGATTTGAACCGTGGAAGAGGAAAACCACAGTTCTATTTCTGTGGCCTACACCAGAATCTTTTAAACAGATATATTTGTGTCTGAACAGTCAGAGAGACACTCAAACTGTTTTTTTTATGTAAAAAAGGCAAAAAGGTGGATTACACCCAGATTTGAACCGTGGAAGAGGAAAACCACAGGTCTATTTCTGCGGCCTACACCAGAATCTTTTAAACAGATATATTTGTGTCTGAACAGTCAGCGAGACACTCAAACTGTTTTTTTTTTTTGTAAAAAAGGCAAAAAGGTGGATTACACCCAGATTTGAACCGTGGAAGAGGAAAACCACAGTTCTATTTCTGTGGCCTACACCAGAATCTTTTAAACAGATATATTTGTGTCTGAACAGTCAGCGAGACACTCAAACTGTTTTTTTTTGTGTAAAAAAGGCAAAAAGGTGGATTACACCCAGATTTGAACCGTGGAAGAGGAAAACCACAGTTCTAGTTCCCTGGCCTACACCAGAATCTTTTAAACAGATATATTTGTGTCTGAGCAGTCAGCGAGACACTCAAAGTATTTTTTTTAGTATAAAAAAGGCAAAAAGGTGGATTACACCCAGATTTGAACCGTGGAAGAGGAAAACCACTGTTCTAGTTCTCTGGCCTACACCAGAATCTTTTAAACATATATATTTGTGTCTGAACAGTCAGCGAGACACTGAGGCTATGTGCCCACGATGCAGAAATGAAGCAGAAAAATTCTGCAGCATGTCTGCATCTCCCTGGCAGAAAAAAACGCATGCAGATTGTGCATGCGGAAACGCATCAAAAACGCATGGTAATCCGCACCCCATGGTCCCCAATGGCATTCCGCAATGTCAATGCACATGCTGCGGATTTTTCCGCAGAGTTTCTGCAGCGCTCATAAATCCGCAGCATGTTCATTAATTTTGCGGAAGCGCAGCGAAAGCGCCGCCATTGATTGCATTGAGACGCATAGAATCCATGTCTGTACATTTGTACAAGCGGATAATATGCATTTCAATGTGCGGATGGTACCCACTTATGGACATCTGGAGTGCTCAGATTTCTCATTTATTTACAGCAGTAATGCTATTCATTTTCCATACTTCATATTTACATGCGTAAAATATTTTTTCAAAAATTTTTTTTCATTTATTTCTATTTTCTACAGCAGTTAAGCTATTCATATTTCATATTTCATATCTATATACTCAGTGTTACAGTGTGCTACTTTATTTGTTCATTATATATGGAGGTAGCTGCTCTTAGTAAGCACCTGTTCACACCTAGTTTTTGTAGTGGAAGTGCGGTCATTTTCTTTGTTACTAGATTTAGCGTTGACTGAGCACTCCACCCCCACCCCCATGCCGCAGGTGGTTTTAAATGCATCAGGATCTATCTTTCCCATACATAAGCAGACGGAGGTCTCTTAGAGAGGTATTCACATTATAGGTCCTGACATCGAGAAACGCCTTACCGCGGCTGTCAGGTACACATGAATTGGCCAATTTATGCGCTAAGATTTCTCATTTATTTACAGCAGTAATGCTATTCATTTTCCATACTTCATATTTACATGCGCAAAAAAATTTTTCAAAAAATTTTTTTCATTTATTTCTATTTTCTACAGCAGTTAAGCTATTCATATTTCATATTTCATATCTATATACTCAGTGTTACAGTGTGCTACTTTATTTGTTCATTATATATGAACAGTCAGCGAGACACTCAAACTGTTTTTTTTTATGGAAAAAAGGCAAAAAGGTGGATAGCACCCAGATTTGAACCGTGGAAGATTAAGACCACAGTTCTAGTTCTCTGGCCTACACCAGAATCTTTTTGTAATGCACACGCCCGGACTGACTGTGCATGTATATGTATTGATTCCACTGGACAGTACCGGAGAGTGAATGCCTGGGGGGGCGTAACTAAGTATCCACCCGATCCGACCAATGTCACACGACGGCATACGACGCCAGTGCACCAAGGAGGAACCGAGCAGAGGGACCAGGTGCTTCTCCAGGTCAGACCCCGGACACGGCTGTTGACCCACACCGGGGAATACAGGAACAGGCAGGTTAGGTTGGCACACAGACTGGTGGGTATAGGCAGACACGGCTGGTATACAGATGGGTGGATGCTGGTAAGCACGACTGGTATGCAGGCAGGGAGGTAGTGGCAGGTACGACAGGTTGGAGCACAGAGTGGATAGGACCCAGTACAGACTGGGACTCAGGAACAGAACCGCAGATGCGGTGGACAAACACAGCAGAGTGAGGCCGCCCAGAGCGGTGAGCAATAGCAGGGCAGGACGAGGTCACCTGGAGCGGTGAGCAAGAGTGGAGCAGGACGAGACTGCGGGAGCAGCGAGCAAAGGGTCAGAGCAGAGCGAGACTGCCAGAGCAGCGAGCAAAGTGTCAGAGCAGAGCGAGACTGCCGGAGCAGCGAGCAAAGTGTCAGAGCAGAGCGAGACTGCCGGAGCAGCGAGCAAATGGTCAGAGCAGAGCGAGACTGCCGGAGCAGCGAGCAAAGGGTCAGAGCAGAGCGAGACTGTCGGAGCAGCGAGCAAAGGGTCAGAGCAGATCGGGACTGCCGGAGCAGCGAGCAAAGGGTCAGAGCAGAGCGAGACTGCCGGAGCAGTGAGCAAAGCAGAGCAGAGCAGAAACCGCAAGAGTGGTGAGCGAGGCAGAGCAGACCGGAAACCGCAAGAGCGGTGAGCGAGACACAGCAGAGCGGAAACCGCCGGAGCGGTGAGCGAGGCAGAGCAGGCTAGAACCGCCGGAGCGGTGAGCAAGGCAGAGCAGGCTAGAACCGCCGGAGCGGTGAGCAAGGCAGAGCAGGCTAGAACCGCCGGAGCGGTGAGCAGGGCAGAGCAGGCTAGAACCGCCGGAGCGGTGAGCAAGGCAGAGCAGGCAAGAACCGCCGGAGCGGTGAGCAAGGCAGAGCAGGCAAGAACCGCCGGAGCGGTGAGCAAGGCAGAGCAGGCAAGAACCGCCGGAGTGGTGAGCAAGACAGAGCAGAGGGGACAGGGCTCTGTTCACACGGAACAGACAGGAAGAGGAAGGCAGAACCAGATACACACAAGAAACTAGCAATGTAGTAGCGAGTGGACACTAAGCTCACAAACGGAAGTACAGCGACAACGAGCAGGAGTTAGGAGCAGGTTCAGAATCGGCAGAAAAAGGGAAGGTACGGACATAAAGAAAAACAGGAAACAGGTTAGGAGATAGTTCAGACAGGATCTGTGACTGCAACAAATACAGGAACGAGTCAGGGTATGCGGCCCCCAGAGGGCGGGACGAACAGGCTAAGAGTGTGTTCACAAAGGCCTAGAATTACAGCCTACAGGAAAGGCGGAAAGACAGCTGGCTTGAAAGCACAGACAGGACTCAGTTCAGACACGGGAACTGATACCGCAAGGCAGGAAACATAGACAGGACCTGGCACATCAGTGACTAGAAGCCAACTGACAGAACAAGATGCTCAGGCATGGATTCCAAGGAGGAGCTGGTTTAAATACCAGGTGACAGACAGCAATAGGCTGAGGACGCATTAGGGGTGTGTCTGCAGCAGCTACAAGAAACAGGAAGTTCGGCGGGCGTCGCCCTAAGCAGCCAGAGCAGAGCAAAGCAGACAGTATGGAAAGAAGCCAGAGTGGCAGTCTGGACTGGAAATCAAGTGCGCGCTCTTGCACAGTGGGAGACGGACCACTATGCAAGGACGCCGCCAGGTATGTTACACTTTTAAACAGATATATTTGTGTCTGAACAGTCAGCGAGACACTCAAACTATTTTTTTTTAATGTAAAAAAAGCAAAAAGGTGGATTACACCCAGATTTGAACTGTGGAAGAGGAAAACCACAGTTCAAGTTCTCTGGCCTACACCAGAATCTTTTAAACAGATATATTTGTGTCTGAACAGTCAGCGAGACACTCAAACTGTTTTTTTTTTTTATGTAAAAAAGGCAAAAAGGTGGATTACACCCAGATTTGAACCGTGGAAGAAGGAAACCACAGTTCTATTTCTCTGGCCTACACCAGAATCTTTTAAACAGATATATTTGTGTCTGAACAGTCAGCGAGACTCTCAAACTAATTTTTTTTTATGTAAAAAAAGCAAAAAGGTGGATTACACCCAGATTTGAACTGTGGAAGAGGAAAACCACAGTTCTATTTCTCTGGCCTACACCAGAATCTTTTAAACAGATATATTTGTGTCTGAACAGTCAGCGAGACACTCAAACTGTTTTTTTTATGGAAAAAGGGCAAAAAGGTGGATTACACCCAGATTTGAACCGTAGAAGAGGAAAACCACTGTTCTAGTTCTCTGGCCTACACCAGAATCTTTTAAACAGATATATTTGTGTCTGAACAGTCAGCGAGACACTCAAACTGTTTTTTTTTATGTAAAAAAGGCAAAAAGGTGGATTATACCCAGATTTGAACCGTGGAAAAAGAAAACCACCGTTCTATTTCTCTGGCCTAGACCAGAATCTTTTAAACAGATATATTTGCGTCTGAACAGTCAGCGAGACACTCAAACTGTTTTTTTTACGGAAAAAAAGCAAAAAGGTGGATTACACTTAGATTTGAACCGTGGAAGAGGAAAACCACAGTTCTATTTCTCTGGCCTACACCAGAATCTTTTAAACAGATATATTTGTGTCTGAACAGTCAGCGAGACACTCAAACTGTTTTTTTATGTAAAAAAGGCAAAAAGGTGGATTACACCCAGATTTGAACCGTGGAAGATGAAAACCACAGTTCTATTTCTGCGGCCTACACCAGAATCTTTTAAACAGATATATTTGTGTCTGAACAGTCAGCGAGACACTCAAACTGTTTTTTTTTTGTGTAAAAAAGGCAAAAAGGTGGATTACACTCAGATTTAAACTGTGGAAGAGGAAAACCACTGTTCTAGTTCTCTGGCATACAGCAGAATATTTTAAGCAGATATATTTGTGTCTGAACAGTCAGCAAGACACTCAAATTGATTTTTTTATGGAAAAAAGGCAAAATGGTGGATAACACCCACATTTGAAATGTGGAAGAGGAAAACCACAGTTCTATTTCTCTGGCCTACACCAGAATCTTTTAAACAGATATATTTGTGTCTGAGCAGTCAGCGAGACACTCAAAGTATTTTTTTTAGTATAAAAAAGGCAAAAAGGTGGATTACACCCAGATTTGAACCGTGAAGAGGAAAACCACAGTTCTAGTTCTCTGGCCTACACCAGAATCTTTTAAACAGATATATTTGTGTCTGAACAGTCAGCGAGATACTCAAACTGTTTTTTTTATGTAAAAACGGGAAAAAGGTGGAATACACCCAGATTTGAACCGTGGAAGAGGAAACCGTGGAAGAGGAAAACCACAGTTCTATTTCTCTGGCCTACACCAGAATCTTTTAAACAGATATATTTGTGTCTGAACAGTCAGCAAGACACTCAATCTATTTTTTTTATGGAAAAAAGGTAAAAAGGTGGATTACACCCAGATTTGAACCGTGGAAGAGGAAACCGTGGAAGAGGAAAACCACAGTTCTATTTCTCTGGCCTACACCAGAATCTTTTAAACAGATATATTTGTGTCTGAACAGTCAGCAAGACACTCAATCTATTTTTTTTATGGAAAAAAGGTAAAAAGGTGGATTACACCCAGATTTGAACCGTGGAAGAGGAAAACCACAGTTCTATTTCTCTGGCCTACACCAGAATCTTTTAAACAGATACATTTGAGTCTGAACAGTCAGCGAGACACTCAAACTGCTTTTTTTATGTAAAAACGGGAAAAAGGTGGATTACACCCAGATTTGAACCGTGGAAGAGGAAACCTTGGAAGAGGAAAACCACAGTTCTATTTCTCTGGCCTACACCAGAATCTTTTAAACAGATATATTTGTGTCTGAACAGTCAGCAAGACACTCAATCTATTTTTTTTATGTAAAAAAGGCAAAAAGGTGGATTACACGCAGATTTGAACCGTGGAAGAGGAAAACCACAGTTTTATTTTTCTGGCCTACACCAGAATCTTTTAAACAGATATATTTGTGTCTGAACAGTCAGCGAGACACTCAAACTGTTTTTTTTTATGTAAAAAAGGCAAAAAAGTAGATTACACCCAGATTTGAACCGTGGAAGAGGAAAACCACACGTCTAGTTCTCTGGCCTACACCAGAATCTTTTAAACAGATATAATTGTGTCTGAACAGTCAGCAAGACACTCAAACTGTTTTTTTTTATGTAAAAAGGGCAAAAAGGTGGATTACACCCAGATTTGAACCGTGGAAGAGGAAAACCACAGTTCTAGTTCCCTGGCCTACACCAGAATCTTTTAAACAGATATATTTGTGTCTGAACAGTCAGCGAGACACTCAAACTATTTTTTTTAATGTAAAAAAAGCAAAAAGGTGGATTACACCCAGATTTGAACTGTGGAAGAGGAAAACCACAGTTCTATTTCTCTGGCCTACACCAGAATCTTTTAAACAGATATATTTGTGTCTGAACAGTCAACGAGACACTCAAACTGTTTTTTTTATGTAAAAAAGGCAAAAGGGTGGATTACACCCAGATTTGAACCATGGAAGAGGAAAACCACAGTTCTAGTTCTCTGGCCTACAGCAGAATCTTTTAAGCAGATATATTTGTGTCTGAACAGTCAGCAAGACACTCAAACTGTTTTTTTTATGTAAAAAAGGCAAAAAGGTGGATTACACCCAGATTTGAACCGTGGAAGATTAAAACCACAGTTCTAGTTCTCTGGCCTACATCAGAATCTTTTAAACAGATATATTTGTGTCTAAACAGTCAGCGAGACACTCAAATTGTTTTTTTTTATGGAAAAGAGGCAAAATGGTGGATAACACCCACATTTGAACCGTGGAAGAGGAAAACCACAGTTCTAGTTCTCTGGCCTACACCAGAATCTTTTAAACAGATATATTTGTGTCTGAACAGTCAGCAAGACACTCAATCTATTTTTTTTATGGAAAAAAGGTAAAAAGGTGGATTACACCTAGATTTGAACCATGGAAGAGGAAAACCACAGTTCTATTTCTCTGGCCTACACCAGAATCTTTTAAACAGATACATTTGAGTCTGAACAGTCAGCGAGACACTCAAACTGCTTTTTTTATGTAAAAACGGGAAAAAGGTGGATTACACCCAGATTTGAACCGTGGAAGAGGAAACCTTGGAAGAGGAAAACCACAGTTCTATTTCTCTGGCCTACACCAGAATCTTTTAAACAGATATATTTGTGTCTGAACAGTCAGCAAGACACTCAATCTATTTTTTTTATGTAAAAAAGGCAAAAAGGTGGATTACACCCAGATTTGAACCGTGGAAGAGGAAAACCACTGTTCTAGTGCTCTGGCCTACAGCAGAACGTTTTAAACAGACATATTTGTGTCTGAACAGTCAGCAAGACACTCAAACTGTTTTTTTTATGTAAAAAAGGCAAAAAGGTGGATTACACCCAGATTTGAACCGTGGAAGAGGAAAACCACAGTTCTATTTCTCTGGCCTACACCAGAATCTTTTAAACAGATACATTTGAGTCTGAACAGTCAGCGAGACACTCAAACTGTTTTTTTTATGTAAAAAGGCAAAAAGGTGGATTACACCCAGATTTGAACCGTGGAAGAGGAAAACCACAGTTCTATTTCTCTGGCCTACACCAGAATCTTTTAAACAGATATATTTGTGTCTGAACAGTCAGCAAGACACTCAATCTATTTTTTTTATGTAAAAAAGGCAAAAAGGTGGATTACACGCAGGTTTGAACCGCGGAAGAGGAAAACCACAGTTTTATTTCTCTGGTCTACACCAGAATCTTTTAAACAGATATATTTGTGTCTGAACAGTCAGTGAGACACTCAAACTATTTTTTTTAATGTAAAAAAAGCAAAAAGGTGGATTACACCCAGATTTGAACCGTGGAAGAGGAAAACCACAGTTCTATTTCTCTGGCCTACACCAGAATCTTTTAAACAGATATATTTGTGTCTCAACAGTCATCGAGACACTCAAACTGTTTTTTTTTATGCAAAAAAGGCAAAAAGGTGGAATACACCCAGATTTGAACCGTGGAAGATTAAAACCACAGTTCTAGTTCTCTGGCCTACATCAGAATCTTTTAAACAGATATATTTATGTCTAAACAGTCAGCGAGACACTCAAATTGTTTTTTTTTATGGAAAAGAGGCAAAATGGTGGATAACACACACATTTGAACCGTGGAAGAGGAAAACCACAGTTCCATTTCTCTGGCCTACACCAGAATCTTTTAAACAGATACATTTGTGTCTGAACAGTCAGCGAGACACTCAAACTGTTTTTTTTTATGTAAAAAAGGCAAAAAGATGGATTACACCCAGATTTGAACCGTGGAAGAGGAAAACCACAGTTCTATTTCTCTGGCCTACACCAGAATCTTTTAAACAGATACATTTGAGTCTGAACAGTCAGCGAGACACTCAAACTGTTTTTTTTATGTAAAAAACGCATAAAGGTGGATTACACCCAGATTTGAACCGTGGAAGAGGAAAACCACTGTCCTAGTTCTCTGGCCTACACCAGAATCTTTTAAACAGATATATTTGTGTCTGAACAGTCAGCAAGACACTCAAACTGTTTTTTTTTATGTAAAAAGGGCAAAAAAGTGGATTACACCCAGATTTGAACCGTGGAAGAGGAAAACCACAGTTCTAGTTCCCTGGCCTACACCAGAATCTTTTAAACAGATATATTTGTGTCTGAACAGTCAGCGAGACACTCAAACTATTTTTTTTAATGTGAAAAAAGCAAAAAGGTGGATTACACCCAGATTTGAACTGTGGAAGAGGAAAACCACAGTGCTATTTCTCTGGTCTACACCAGAATCTTTTAAACAGATATATTTGTGTCTGAACAGTCAGCAAGACACTCAAACTGTTTTTTTATGTAAAAAAGGCAAAAAGGTGGATTACACCCAGATTTGAACCGTGGAAGAGGAAAACCACAGTTCTATTTCTCTGGCCTACACCAGAATCTTTTAAACAGATATATTTGTGTCTGAACAGTCAGCAAGACACTCAATCTATTTTTTTTAATGTAAAAAAAGCAAAAAGGTGGATTACACCCAGATTTGAACCGTGGAAGAGGAAAACCACAGTTCTATTTCTCTGGCCTACACCAGAATCTTTTAAACAGATATATTTGTGTCTGAACAGTCAGCGAGACACTCAAACTGTTTTTTTTTATGTAAAAAAGGCAAAAAGGTGGATTACACCCAGATTTGAACCGTGGAAGAAGAAAACCACAGTTCTATTTCTCTGGCCTACACCAGAATCTTTTAAACAGATATATTTGTGTCTGAACAGTCAGCGAGACACTCAAAATGTTTTTTTTTATGTAAAAAAGGCAAAAAGGTGGATTACACCCAGATTCAGACCGTGGAAGAGGAAAACCACTGTCCTAGTACTCTGGCCTAAACCAGAATCTTTTAAACAGATATATTTGTGTCTGAACAGTCAGCGAGACACTCAAACTGTTTTTTTTTATGTAAAAAAGGCAAAAAGATGGATTACACCCAGATTTGAACCGTGGAAGAGGAAAACCACAGGTCTATTTCTCTGGCCTAAACCAGAATCTTTTAAACAGATACATTTGTGTCTGAACAGTCAGCAAGACACTCAATCTATTTTTTTTATGTAAAAAAGGCAAAAAGGTGGATTACACCCAGATTTGAACCGTGGAAGAGGAAAACCACAGTTTTATTTCTCTGGCCTACACCAGAATCTTTTAAACAGATATATTTTTGTCTGAACAGTCAGCGAGACACTCAAACTATTTTTTTCATGTAAAAAAAGCAAAAAGGTAGATTACACCCAGATTTGAACTGTGGAAGAGGAAAACCACAGTTCTATTTCTCTGGCCTACAACAGAATCTTTTAAACAGATATATTTGTGTCTGAACAGTCAGCGAGACACTCAAACTGTTTTTTTTTATGGAAAAAAGGCAAAATGGTGGATAACACCCAGATTTGAACCGTGGAAGTGGAAAACCACTGTTCTAGTGCTCTGGCCTACAGCAGAACCTTTTAAACAGATATATTTGTGTCTGAACAGTTAGTGAGACACTCAAACTGTTTTTTTTATGTAAAAAAGGCAAAAAGGTGGATCACACCCAGATTGGAACCGTGAAGAGGAAAACCACAGTTCTAGTTCTCTGGCCTACACCAGAATCTTTTAAACAGATATATTTGTGTCTGAACAGTTAGCGAGACACTCAAACTGTTTTTTTTTCTGTAAAAAAGGCAAAAAGGTGGATTACACCCAGATTTGAACCGTGGAAGAGGAAAACCACAGTTCTATTTCTCTGGCCTACACCAGAATCTTTTAAACAGATATATTTGTGTCTGAACAGTCAGCAAGACACTCAAACTGTTTTTTTTATGTAAAAAGGGCAAAAAGGTGGATTACACCCAGATTTGAACCGTGGAAGACGAAAACCACAGTTCTAGTTCCCTGGCCTACACCAGAATCTTTTAAACAGATATATTTGTGTCTGAACAGTCAGCGAGACACTCAAACTATTTTTTTCATGTAAAAAAAGCAAAAAGGTAGATTACACCCAGATTTGAACTGTGGAAGAGGAAAACCACAGTTCTATTTCTCTGGCCTACACCAGAATCTTTTAAACAGATATATTTGTGTCTGAACAGTCAGCGAGACACTCAAACTGTTTTTTTTTTTATGGAAAAAGGACAAAAAGGTGGATTACACCCAGATTTGAACCGTGGAAGAGGAAAACCACAGTTCTATTTCTGTGGCCTACACCAGAATCTTTTAAACAGATATATTTGTGTCTGAACAGTCAGCGAGACACTCAAACTGTTTTTTTTTTTATGGAAAAAGGACAAAAAGGTGGATTACACCCAGATTTGAACCGTGGAAGAGGAAAACCACAGTTCTATTTCTGTGGCCTACACCAGAATCTTTTAAACAGATATATTTGTGTCTGAACAGTCAGCGAGACACTCAAACTGTTTTTTTTTTATGGAAAAAGGACAAAAAGGTGGATTACACCCAGATTTGAACCGTGGAAGAGGAAAACCACCGTTCTAGTTCTCTGGCCTACAGCAGAATCTTTTAAACAGATATATTTGTGTCTGAACAGTCAGCGAGACACTCAAACTGTTTTTTTTTTTATGGAAAAAGGACAAAAAGGTGGATTACACCCAGATTTGAACCGTGGAAGAGGAAAACCACAGTTCTATTTCTGTGGCCTACACCAGAATCTTTTAAACAGATATATTTGTGTCTGAACAGTCAGCGAGACACTCAAACTGTTTTTTCTATGTAAAAAAGGCAAAAAGGTGGATTACACCCAGATTTGAACCGTGGAAGAGGAAAACCACCGTTCTAGTTCTCTGGCCTACAGCAGAATCTTTTAAACAGATATATTTGTGTCTGAACAGTCAGCGAGACACTCAAACTATTTTTTTCATGTAAAAAAAGCAAAAAGGTAGATTACACCCAGATTTGAACTGTGGAAGAGGAAAACCACTGTTCTAGTTCTCTGGCCTACACCAGAATCTTTTAAACAGATATATTTGTGTCTGAACAGTCAGCGAGACACTCAAACTGTTTTTTTTTTTATGGAAAAAGGACAAAAAGGTGGATTACACCCAGATTTGAACCGTGGAAGAGAAAAACCACAGTTCTATTTCTGTGGCCTACACCAGAATCTTTTAAACAGATATATTTGTGTCTGAACAGTCAGCGAGACACTCAAACTGTTTTTTCTATGTAAAAAAGGCAAAAAGGTGGATTACACCCAGATTTGAACCGTGGAAGAGGAAAACCACCGTTCTAGTTCTCTGGCCTACAGCAGAATCTTTTAAACAGATATATTTATGTCTGAACAGTCAGCGAGACACTCAAATTGTTTTTTTTTATGGAAAAAAGGCAAAATGGTGGATAACACACACATTTGAACCGTGGAAGAGGAAAACCACAGTTCTATTTCTCTGGCCTACACCAGAATCTTTTAAACAGATACATTTGTGTCTGAACAGTTAGCGAGACACTCAAACTGTTTTTTTTTTATGTAAAAAAGGCAAAAAGGTGGATTACACCCAGATTTGAACTGTGGAAGTGGAAAACCACTGTTCTAGTGCTCTGGCCTACAGCAGAACCTTTTAAACAGATATATTTGTGTCTGAACAGTTAGCAAGACACTCAAACTGTTTTTTTTATGTAAAAAAGGCAAAAAGGTGGATTACACCCAGAGTTAAACCGTGGAAGAGGAAAACCACAATTCTAGTTCCCTGGCCTACACCAGAATCTTTTAAACAGATATATTTGTGTCTGAACAGTCAGCGAGATACTCAAACTGTTTTTTTTATGGAAAAAAGGTAAAAAGGTGGATCACACCCAGATTTGAACCGTGGAAGAGGAAAACCACAGTTCTATTTCTCTGGCCTACACCAGAATCTTTTAAACAGATACATTTGAGTCTGAACAGTCAGCAAGACACTCAATCTATTTTTTTTTATGTAAAAAAGGCAGAAAGGTGGATTACACCCAGATTTGAACCGTGGAAGAGGAAAACCATAGTTCTATTTCCCTGGCCTACACCAGAATCTTTTAAACAGATATATTTTTGTCTGAACAGTCAGTGAGACTCTCAAATTGTTTTTTTTTATGCAAAAAAGTCAAAAAGGTGGATTACACCCAGATTTGAACCGTGGAAGAGGAAAACCACCGTTCTAGTTCTCTGGCCTACAGCAGAATCTTTTAAACAGATATATTTGTGTCTGAACAGTCAGCGAGACACTCAAACTGTTTTTTTTTTTATGGAAAAAGGACAAAAAGGTGGATTACACCCAGATTTGAACCGTGGAAGAGGAAAACCACAGTTCTATTTCTGTGGCCTACACCAGAATCTTTTAAACAGATATATTTGTGTCTGAACAGTCAGCGAGACACTCAAACTGTTTTTTCTATGTAAAAAAGGCAAAAAGGTGGATTACACCCAGATTTGAACCGTGGAAGAGGAAAACCACCGTTCTAGTTCTCTGGCCTACAGCAGAATCTTTTAAACAGATATATTTGTGTCTGAACAGTCAGCGAGACACTCAAACTATTTTTTTCATGTAAAAAAAGCAAAAAGGTAGATTACACCCAGATTTGAACTGTGGAAGAGGAAAACCACTGTTCTAGTTCTCTGGCCTACACCAGAATCTTTTAAACAGATATATTTGTGTCTGAACAGTCAGCGAGACACTCAAACTGTTTTTTTTTTTATGGAAAAAGGACAAAAAGGTGGATTACACCCAGATTTGAACCGTGGAAGAGAAAAACCACAGTTCTATTTCTGTGGCCTACACCAGAATCTTTTAAACAGATATATTTGTGTCTGAACAGTCAGCGAGACACTCAAACTGTTTTTTCTATGTAAAAAAGGCAAAAAGGTGGATTACACCCAGATTTGAACCGTGGAAGAGGAAAACCACCGTTCTAGTTCTCTGGCCTACAGCAGAATCTTTTAAACAGATATATTTATGTCTGAACAGTCAGCGAGACACTCAAATTGTTTTTTTTTATGGAAAAAAGGCAAAATGGTGGATAACACACACATTTGAACCGTGGAAGAGGAAAACCACAGTTCTATTTCTCTGGCCTACACCAGAATCTTTTAAACAGATACATTTGTGTCTGAACAGTTAGCGAGACACTCAAACTGTTTTTTTTTTATGTAAAAAAGGCAAAAAGGTGGATTACACCCAGATTTGAACTGTGGAAGTGGAAAACCACTGTTCTAGTGCTCTGGCCTACAGCAGAACCTTTTAAACAGATATATTTGTGTCTGAACAGTTAGCAAGACACTCAAACTGTTTTTTTTATGTAAAAAAGGCAAAAAGGTGGATTACACCCAGAGTTGAACCGTGGAAGAGGAAAACCACAATTCTAGTTCCCTGGCCTACACCAGAATCTTTTAAACAGATATATTTGTGTCTGAACAGTCAGCGAGATACTCAAACTGTTTTTTTTATGGAAAAAAGGTAAAAAGGTGGATTACACCCAGATTTGAACCGTGGAAGAGGAAAACCACAGTTCTATTTCTCTGGCCTACACCAGAATCTTTTAAACAGATACATTTGAGTCTGAACAGTCAGCAAGACACTCAATCTATTTTTTTTTATGTAAAAAAGGCAGAAAGGTGGATTACACCCAGATTTGAACCGTGGAAGAGGAAAACCATAGTTCTATTTCCCTGGCCTACACCAGAATCTTTTAAACAGATATATTTTTGTCTGAACAGTCAGTGAGACTCTCAAATTGTTTTTTTTTATGCAAAAAAGTCAAAAAGGTGGATTACACCCAGATTTGAACCGTGGAAGAGGAAAACCACAGTTCTTGTTCTCTGGCCTACACCAGAATCTTTTAAACAGATATATTTGTGTCTGAACAGTCAGCGAGACACTCAAACTGTTTTTTTTTTTTGGGAAAAAAGGCAAAAAGGTGGATAACACCCAGATTTGAACTGTGGAAGAGGAAAACCACAGTTCTAGTTTCCTGGCGTATACCAGACTTTTTTAAATAAATATATTTGTGTCTAAACAGTCAGCGAGACACTCAAACTGTTTTTTTTTATAGAAAAAAGGCAAAAAAGTGGATAATACAGAGATTTGAACCGTGGAACTGCAAAACCACAGTTCTAGTTATCTGGCCGAAACCAGACTCTTTTAAACAGATATATTTGTGTCTGAACACTCACAGACACACTCAATTTTTTTTGGGGGGGGGCGGGGCAAATACCAAAAGTTTAATAAGACGGGTATTTATACAGTCTGACTGAGGAAAAAAAATAAAAAAAGAGGATTTAGATGAAAAAAAAAAAGGGATTTTTCTTGGCCCCTGAGACCTGGGGCTAAGACTAGCAATTTGATCATCAGCAGCACACAGGACTGAAATGCAGTGTTTGTTGATATAACCACTGCGTGTCCTATACAGCCTGCCTGCCTGCCTGATATATAGGATGGATATTAGTCCTCAGAAGGACTGTTTGTTTGATTTTGCAGGCGTTAGAGACCCTACACTACCTATTTTGTAGTATAAATCTCTCCCTAGCTCAGCAGAATTCTCCCTACACTATCTGATCCGGAGCGACTGTGTCCAAGATGGCGGCGCCCGGTTTTAAATACTCGAGGTGATGCTGTGCGGCCAGCCAATCACTGTAATGCCCACAACCAACATGGCTGCGGCATTACAGTGACTGGCTGGCAATCCCTGCATGTTCATTGGCTCTGTATGGAGTGCCAAACATGCAGGGCGGAGACCCGAGCTCCCGCCCGAGTAACCCGAAAATGCTCGGTGCTCGCTGAACATCCCGAGTAGTGAGATGCTCGGGTGAGTACCGAGCAGTGTCGAGCATGCTCGCTCAACACTAGTTCCAACGCGTGGGGACTTCGCACACCAGCCGGTGAGCTGGAAGCTGCAAACGCTACTGAAGCACGGCAAGGGCGGCAGAAGCTGTAGCTGACTTTCTAAAATGGGCACACATGCGGCGTACTTTGACAAGCAGATCCGGGTATGTTTTGAGAAATGTGAACCACTAGGTTGAGCACATGGGCCAGGAATGGTACGTGAGTGAGCTCACCTCGCCTCAGAGCCGCCACCAGGTTCCGGCCATTGTCACACACGACCATGCCTGGCTGTGGGTTCAGAGATGACAGCCACAGATCTGCCTTCTCTTTTAGAGCTGTGAACAACTCTTCAGCGGTGTGCAGTTTGTCACCTAAGCATATTAGCTTCAGAACAGCCTGTTGCTGCTTGGCCGAGGCAGTGCTGCAGTGCTTCCAGCGTACGACTGATGTGGTCATTTCGGAGATGGAGGCTGAAGAGGAGGAGGAGGAGGTGCAGGAGCTGTAGAATGTGGGAGCAACACTGATTGCCGTCAGGATTGATGTGTTCTGTCCCAAGGTCCGACTGCGTCCCGACTTCCACTATATTAACCCAGTGTGCAGTCAGCGAGATGTACCACCCCTGCCCACAAGAATTTGTCCACGTGTCCGTGGTTAGGCGGACCTCCTCAGTAACTGCGTTGTTGAGGACATGGCTAATGTTCTGGGACACGTGTTAGTGTAATGCGGGGACGGCACACTGGGAGATATTATGGCGGCTGGGGACCGAGTATCAAGGGATGCTTGCTGCCATCAGGTTTGTGGAAAGCTTCTGTCTCCACAAGCCTAAAGGGCAACAGTTTGAGCGCAACCATTCGCAAAATGTGTGAGTTTAGTAGTGTGGCCTGTAGGGCACTAGCTGCGCATTTGCGCTTGCATTCCAAGGACTGGAGTTGGGACAACTTAACACTGCGCTGAGATAAGGACGTGGACGTGGTTGCTGATGGTGCTAGTTGTGAGTGTGCAATGACAGGTGCAGGGCGGGAGGCATCTTCGCATGCGCCATGAACCGGGGATTGGCGTGTACACACAACAGCAGAACAAGCAGTGGTGTCACCCGCAGACACTGTTTCTGGACCCTGGCATTTGGCCCACCTAGTCGGGTGCTTTGCTGTCATGTGCCTGAGCATGCTGGTGGTGGTCAGGCTGCTCATTTTGCTACCCCTGCTGATGCTGGCCTGGCAGATGTTGCAAATGGCCTTTTTGGGGTTATCGGCAGAGATTTTGAAAACAACCAGGCTTGGGAAGACCTAACAGTTGTACTGGCAACTTCTGTCGTGTTGGTGTTCCGGGGAATGATTGCCCGCCTTGGTTCTGTGGCCACCCCACTGCTTGTTCCTGCCTGTTGTGGTGCTACACCCCCCTCTCAGTGTGTGCTGCTGTCCTTGCTCTGTATGTCACCTTGCCAGGTTGGATCAGTGACTTCATCTTCCACCACCTCGTCTTCCACTTCCGCAACCTAGTCCTCCTCCTGACTTTCTGGCAATTGTGTCTCATTATCATCCACCTCTTGTGACAGTAATTGTACTTTCCCACCATCGCCTTCGTGTGACCGTGGCTGCTCAAATATTTGGGCATCACTACATGCGATCTCCTCTTGCGCAGCTTGAAGTGGGCCGGGCGAGAGGCCAGAATCTATAAATGAAAAAGTGAACAGCTATCGAAGTGTCCAACTGTGGGATCAGTTGTCTCCGGGCACTCGGCATGGTGGAAGGTAGGAGGATTAGGGTTAGGAATATGCAGTCCAGACTCACGGCTGCTGAGATTTGACCGTGTGGAAGACAGGTGGTGTTGGTGGTAAAGTGACTGGAAGCATTATCTGCTATCCAACCAATAACACTTTTTGGGTTCAATAGTGGTGTGCTGCGGTCCCCTAGTAATTGGGACAGGAAGGTCGGGCGACAAGATGTGGGTGCTTTTTGTGGCACAATTTCAGCTTTCCCATGGCCTCGGCCACTGCATGCACCATCACTTCCACTTCCCAGTCCCTGTCCCTTACCATGTGTCTTGCCCATTTTAAATGGAGGATAATATTTTGCCCGGTCCCTACAAATGGCTGGATTTGTACCGCAGTCATATGGGATACGTCTGATGGACTCCCACGGTTTTAAATACCATCCTTGTAGTTTCCTATTATTGGCAACGACCATGTGTGAATAGCTTCACCGACACACTGCTGCCTAACTGTAAAAGGAGGATAATATTTTGCATGATCCCTACAAACGGCTGTATTTGTACCGCAGTTATATGGGATACGTCTGATGGACGCCCATGGCTTTAAATACCGGCCTTGTAGTTTACAATTATTGGCAGTGACCACGTGTGAATAGCTTCACCGACACACTGCTGCCTAACTGTAAAAGAAGGATAATATTTTACATGGTCCCTGCCTTTGGAAGTGCATTGAGCTGTAGGGTGCATTGCTGGAAAAGGGGAAAAAAAAAAACTCTTTAAATCTCTTAGTTTGCGAGTGTGAACGAGCTGAGTGTGACCGGAGCGTAAGTGCGAACGAAAGTAAGTGTGTGACTTGTTTTTCAGTGAAGAGGTATTTAGGAATCCTGCAGAAAATACCTGTGTGAATTGCGGTGAGTTGCTGCATTGTGACCTGCTGAGTGCTTTTCTACCTGTTTAGTTTTATTGGGCTTTTTAAAACCTATTTTCTCACTACAGTTTTACAGTTTCTTAGTTTACTACCTGTGTATTTAAGGGTTAACTACATTGCACTAAAATCCTGAGGTGTAGCTATACTCACAATGGGTTAATTAAGGGTTTATAAGGGGCAGCTGGTTGGGCATCCAGTCCTTTGGAAGTGCATTGAGCTGTAGGGTGCATTGCTGGAAAAGGGGAAAAAAAACCACAAAAACTATTTCAATCTCTTAGTTTGCGAGTGTGAACGAGCTGAGTGTGACTGGAGTGTAAGTGCGAACGAAAGTAAGTGTGTGACTTGTTTTTCAGTGACTTTGGATTCAGGGAGTTTGGAAGGGAGGACTTTGGACTGAATTGCTGTCTGTATGTTATTAATTCTTTACTTTTCTTTTTGCTTAACATTCTGTCTATTGCAATCCCCATTAGGAAATGAGCTCCATTATTGACAATGATATCCAGTGTACATTTTGCCACATGTATGCATTCCTTGAACAGCCGGTCGGGGTTGCTTACTGCTGTGTAAGATGTGTGCACGTTGTGCGTTTGGAAGCCCAGGTACTGGATCTAAATGAGCAGCTGGCAACACTGAGATCCATTGACAATATGGAAAGGAGTCTGCTGCTCACTGAGCAGCAGCTCACTGGGGTAGATGTGGGGGAGGGTGGTAGTCGGGAGCTGCAGGACAGTGAGGCCATTAGTTGGGTGACAGTTAGAAGGGGGGTAGAGGGAAGAGTGACAGGGTGGCTAGTCCTGATCTGGCACACCCCAATAGGTTTGCAAAGTTGGCAGATGAGGGGAGTGACAGTACAGGGGTACCACTGCTGCAGCAAGGCATGTCCCCTGAAAGCCAGAGGAGTGTCAGCTCCAGTAAAGAGGGAAATAGGAGAGCAGGGCAGGCCAGGCAGGTGTTGGTAGTGGGGGACTCAATTATTAGGGGAACAGATAGGGCAATCTGTCACAAAGACAGGGATCGTCGAACAGTGTGCTGCCTACCTGGCGCTCGAGTCTGGCACATCGCTGATCGGGTTGACAGATTACTGGGAGGGGCTGGTGAGGACCCAGCGGTCATGGTGCACATTGGCACAAATGACAAAGTTAGAGGTAGGTGGAAGGTCTTTAAAGATGATTTCAGGGAATTAGGCTGCAAGCTGAAAGCAAGGACCTCCAAGGTGGTATTCTCTGAAATACTACCGGTACCAGAGAGGCAACGGGAGATTAGGGAGATAAATAAGTGGCTCAAGAACTGGTGTAGGAAGGAGGGATTTGGGTTCCTGGAGAACTGGGCTGACTTCTCAGTTGGCTACAGACTCTATGCTAGGGACCGGCTGCACCTCAATGGGGAGGGTGCAGCTGTGCTGGGGGAGAAAATGGCTAGAAGGTTGGAGGAGTGTTTAAACTAGGGATTAGGGGGGAGGGTATTCATTTTATAGGTGGGGAAGATAGTGCAGATAGTGACCTGGGCACAAATAAAGAAATTGGGGGTGGGGTTAGAACAGTCAATAAAGTAAGAAGGAATAGAGGTACAGAGAGACACATAAAATGCATGTACACAAATGCCAGAAGCCTCACAAAATGGAGGAATTAGAATTAATTTTGTTGGAAAATAATTATGACATGGTAGGGATATCTGAGACGTGGCTGGACGAGAGCCATGACTGGGCAGTTAATTTACAAGGCTATAGTCTGTTCAGAAATGACCGTACAAACAAGCGAGGGGGGGGGGTGTTTATATGTAAAATCATCCTTAAAACCCGTCTTGCGGGAGGAAATAGGTGAATCTAATGAAAATGTAGAGTCCATGTGGGTGGAGATAAGAGGAGGGGGAAAAAATAATAGATTACTGATAGGGGTTTGTTATAAGTCTCCAAAAATAATGGAAGTAGCGCAGAATATCCTCGTAAAGCAAATAGATGAAGCAGCGACTCAAGGAGAAGTCATTATTATGGGAGACTTCAACTACCCTGAAATACATTGGGGGACAGAAACATGTAGTTCAAGCAAAAGTAATAGGTTTTTGACAACTATGAGAGACAATTACCTTTCACAACTGGTTCAGGACCCAACAATAAGGGGGGCACTGCTAGACCTAATATTAACCAATAGGCCAGACCGCATATCAAATATACGAGTTGGGGGTCACTTGGGTAATAGTGATCACAAAATAATACGTTTTCATGTAACCTTTAATAAGATGTGTAGTAGAGGGGTTACAAGGACACTAAACTTCAGGAAGGCAAATTTCCAATGGTTGAGAGATGATCTTAGTGCAATAAACTGTGACGATATCCTGAGACATAAAGCTACACAAAGCAAATGGGAGACATTTATTAACATCCTGAATAGGACCTGTGCACAATATATACCCTTTGGGAATAAACATGCTAGAAATAGGAGGAAACCACTATGGCTAAATAGAGCTGTAAGGGGAGCAATAAGTGACAAAAAGAAAGCATTTAGAGAACTAAAGCAAGTAGGTAGTGATGAGGCATTAAATAAATATAGAAAATTAAATAAATTATGTAAAAAAGCAAATCAACGCAGCAAAGATTGAGGCAGAGAGAATCATTGCCAGAGAAAGTAAAAATAGCCCCAAAATATTCTTTAACTACATAAATAGTAAAAAACTAAAAAATGATAGTGTTGGCCCCCTTAAAAATAGTCTGGGTGAAATGGTGGATGAGGATGAGGAAAAAGCCAATATGCTAAATGATTTTTTTTCAACCGTATTTACACAAGAAAATCGCATGACAGAAAACATGATTAGTGATAACAAAAATTCTCCATTAAATGTCACTTGCTTAACCCAGCAGGAAGTACGGCGGCGTCTAAAAATCACTAAAACTGACAAATCCCCGGGCCCGGATGGGATACACGCACGAGTACTGCAGGAATTAAGTAACGTCATAGATAGACCATTAGTTTTAATCTTTAAAGATTCCATAATAACAGGGTCTGTACCACACGACTGGCGTATAGCAAATGTGGTGCCAATATTCAAAAAGGGGACAAAAACTGAACGTGGAAATTATAGGCCAGTAAGCTTAACCTCCACTGTGGGTAAAATCCTGGAGGGTTTCCTAAGAGATGCTATACTATAGTATCTGAAGAAGAATAACCTCATGACCCAATATCATCATGGGTTTACGAGGGACCGTTCCTGTCAAACTAATCTGATCAGTTTTTATGAGGAGGCAAGTTCTGGACTGGACCAAGGAAATACAGTGGATGTTGTGTATATGGACTTTTCAAAAGCTTTTGATACAGTTCCACACAAAAGGTTGATACAAAAAATGAGAACAATGGGGATAGGGGAAAATGTATGTATGTGGGTTAAGAATTGGCTCAGTGATAGGAAACAAAGGGTGGTTATTAATGGAAAACACTCAGACTGGGTCTCAGTTAACAGTGGGGTACCACAGGGGTCAGTATTGGGCCCCCTTCTTTTTAACATATTTATTAATGACCTTGTAGGGGGCATACAGAGTAATATTTCAATATTTGCAGAGGACACTAAACTGCAGGGTAATCAATACAGAGGAGGACAATTTTATATTGCAGAAGGATCTATGTAAACTAGAAGCTTGGGCTAATAAATGGCAAATGAGCTTTAATGGGGATAAATGTAAGGTAATGCACTTTGGTAGAGGAAATGAAATGTATAATTATATGCTTAATTGTAAAACACTGGGGAAAACTATCACTGAAAAAGACCTGGGTGTATTGGTGGACAACAAGCTCACGTTTGGTGGCCAGTGTCAGGCAGCTGCTGCAAAGGCAAATAAAATAATGGGATGCATTGAAAGAGGCATAGATGCTCATGAGGAGAACATAATTTTACCTCTATACAAGTCACTAGTGCGACCACACTTAGAATACGGTGTACAGTTCTGGTCTCCGGTGTATAAGAAAGACATAGCTGAACTAGAGCGGGTGCAGAGAAGAGCAACCAAGGTTATTAGAGGACTGGGGAGTCTACAATACCAAGACAGGTTATTACACTTGGGGTTATTTAGTTTGGAAAAACGAAGGCTTAGGGGTGATCTTATTACTATGTACAAATATATGAGGGGACAGTACAAAGACCTTTCTACTGATCTTTTTACTCTGAGGCCTGAGACGTGGACAAGGGGGCATCTTCTACGTCTGGAGGAAAGAAGGTTTAATCATAATCACAGACGCGGATTCTTTACTGTAAGAGCAGTGAGACTATGGAACTCTCTGCCGCATGATGTTGTAATGAGTGATTCACTACTAAAATTTAAGAAGGGCATGGATGCCTTTCTTGAAAAGTAAAATATTGCAGGTTATATATACTAGATTCCTTGATAGGGCGTTGTTCAAGGGAACTAGTCTGATTGCCGTATGTGGAGTCAGGAAGGAATTTTTTTCCCCAATGTGGAGCTTAGTGTTTGGCATATATTTTTTTTTTTGCCTTCCTCTGGATCAACATGTTAGGCTATGGGTTGAACTAGATGGACTTAGTCTTCCTTCAACCTTAAAACTATGTTACTATGTAAATGGCTGGATTTGTACTGCAGTAATATGGGATCACGTCTGATGATGGAAGAGATCTGGCTGTATTCTGCAGTGCTAACAAGCAAATGGAGCAGTAAAATGTTGGACACTATTACTGTTTTAGAAAATAATCAGGATTAAGACAGAAAAAAAGCCCTGATATCTAGTCCAATGGCTATCTGTAACAGGCAGCAGCAGCAGACAGAATGTGCAATGGACACTATTGTGATGTATAGTGTTCATAAATTTCTCTGCTTGCCTAACTCCTGCTATCGCCACTGAATATATACAGCTCGATTAGTCCTTAGAAGGACTGTTAGTTCAGATGGATATGTATCCTGGTGTGCAATACCTACACCTAACTATTACACCGCCAATTCTGTCCCTCACACAGCAGCACCTCTCCCTCCTCTGCCTGTCTGAAGGTTAGACTGTGATGAACATAGCGTCACCAGGTCTTATATAGACCTGAAGATGCTGTGGGGCCAGCCAATCACTGTAATGCCACAACCAAGATGGCTACGGCATTACAGTGAGTGGCAGACAATCCCTGCATGTTCATTGGCTGTCTAAAGAGAGCCAAACATGCAGGACAGGGACCTGAAGTCCCACCCGAGCATCCAGGATATACTTGCAAAGCGCCGAGCATCTCAAGCAGTGAGATGCTCGGGTGAGCACCGAGCAGTGACGAGCACGCTCGCTCATCACTAGTCGCCAGCCATTGAACATCCTGGTTTAGGAGGTCACTGCTGCGCCTGTAAGGGATATATTATAACAATACTACTGGTGTTGTTATAGAGGTCTTGTAGCTGGTAATGTGGGGTCTTGTGGATGACACTGTCCTGTTACAAGGGCACTGTGGCTGGCACTGTTTTGTGTTAGTGATATGTGTGCCCCATGTGATATTTATACCAGTTTTTTTTTGTTTCAGTTGTCGAATAGTGAGAAGGATATCACTTTATTCATTCAGGCTTTTTTTTGCCCATGTCAGCTAGTCACCTCTCAGCTCTCATTCTTCCAGATCACATTAGGAAATTAAAATTGTGACCTGATTGTGCAACTCTAATGCCAGCCCCCCTGTGTGGTTCCCCTTTTCCCTCCATGCAGGGACGCCGACATAATCACTGCCACTGCAGCGCTGTCACCTCTCCGTCTCTCGGCACATCTTTCTGCTGCCTGCTGTCTGTGCATGCTGCACAGACTTCCCAGTGGTGTGCCTGCTCTTAAAGGGGCAGCGTGAGTAGTTTGAAAATGCCCCCAGCCAATAGATGGAAGGCATCTAAGTATAAAAGGCACCCTTCCCCTTAAGGGAGGTGCCTGAGCAACCCCTATAGTTCTTGTGTAGTAGTGTGTGTGTGCCAGGTCCATTGTCCTATTATCCAGTTTAGTGAGCCTGAACATGAAACCTTGATCTTGTATGGCCAGGGCCTGAACCTAAACCCCTGGTACTTGTGTGGTCAGGGCCAGAACTTGAACTTCTAAGTCAGTGACTCTGAGTGCTCACCCATGTCGGCATACCTGACCCGTGAAGTCAGCAGCCACAGTATCGGGGACTGCCTAGGAGTGGTACCTTGCGGCTAGCTACACCCCTTCTAGGTAAGCCCGGCCCCGTGGCACAGTGGGTCCACGAAAAACGTGCGCCACCTGCAGGTGTGACAGACTGGTTACTATGAACAGCATGGACACGTCGTATAGTGCCTCATACACAGGGGTAAGGTGCCCCCATACATGACTAAGGTGTCCCCATACATGGTGGTACAGTGCCCCCATACACGGGTGAGGTGTACCCATACATGGTGGTACAGTGTCCCAATTTACAGGGATAACGTGTCCCCATACATGGTGATACAGTGCCCCCATACACAGGAGTAAGGTGACCCCACACACAGGTAAAGTGTCCCGATACATGGTGGTATAGTGCCCCCATACACAGGGGTGAAGTGTCCCCATACATGGTGGTACAGTGCCCCCATACAGAGAGATAAGGTGTCCCCAAACTTTGTGGTACAGTTCCCCTATACACAGGGGTAAGGTGCCCCCATACATGGTGGTACAGTGCCCCCATATGCAGGGGTAAGGTGTCCCCATACATGGTGGTACATTGCCCCCATACACAGAGGTAAGGTGTCCCCATACATGGTGGCACAGTGTCCCCATACACAGGGATAAGGTGTCCCCATACATTGTGGTACAGTGCCCATATACACAGGGGTAAGGTGTCCCCTTACATGGTGATACAGTGCCCCCGTACACGAGTAAGGTGTCCCCATACATGGTGGTAATGTTTTCCTATACATGATGATACAGTGCCCCCATTTACAGGGATAAGGTATTCCCATACATGGTGGTACGGTGCCCCCATACACAGGGGAGAGGTGTTCCCATACATGGTGGTACAGTGCACCCATACACAGGGGTGAGGTGTCCCCATATATGGTGGTGTTACACGCACGCCGCTAGGTTCAGATAGGGCGAGACGGGTTTCATGAATTCTTTGGAATCCTGGGGGAACCGTTACTTAGGACGAACATAGGCTGCAGTTTCTCTCAGGCACACGATAGATTCAATTGCTAACCAGACACATCTGACAAGAGTCTTTTTCAACAGTTTAACAGTGGAATTTAATCTGAATCACGGCCAGTGCAATTCAGGGATATTACAGCAACAATCTTCATTACAGTACAGTCTGAGTTTACAGTAACAATACAGTAGTTTCTTCACAAGGCACAATATTACAGTCTCTTCAGTAGCATAATTCAGCACAGATTAGATCTCTTAGCAGCACACTTCTATGCATACACAACCACAGGCTTTTCCTTCACAAGGACACAATAGTACACAGGATTCTTTATCCTGCATGGAAATGGAGGAGGGAGGGTTTGATGACAGAAATGATCCCTGTGACACAATTCCTTCCAGTCCTTATCTTCCTGCCCGATAATACTCTGCACTGTTAGTTCAGTTACCTTCTGTCAGATACAGATAAAACACCACTTCTCTCTTCGGCTTCAGCCAGACTACAATAACAAGTTTCCCACAATCCCCCCGGGGCTCTGCTAAAACACTCCCTGTCTCCTGTGACTGTGTTAACCCCTCTAGTTGCTGGATGCTTCTGAAGCACAACACTTCCTGTCTCCTGTGCTTGTGTTATTTCTAATAGTTGCTGGATGGTTTTGAAGCAACAGCACTACTTCTGCATGTCACACTCTTCCCTCCTTTTTGAATGTCGTCCTCGACATTCGTCTTAATTGGTCAATCTGACCAATTCTGAGACAGTGATGAAAGTTGAGTAAGTTTATATACAAATTGGCATAACATTTATAGCAACCTATTGTGCAACCTTTTTCTTATAGTACTCCTGTAAGAAATAAACAATTAACACAATTAACACAATCAGCGTCTCTTCAGCTGCAGCTTTTCGTACGTCTTCAACCAGCTCTCTCTCTCACTAGGCCTTAACAGTTCTTTGTTTCTGCAAAGTCATTTAAGGAAAATCAAAGCATGAAAACAAGTCTTTCCATCAGGCAACATCTTCCATACTGCCTCTCGGTGGTGAATACCACACCAGTGCGCCTACCTGGTCTGTAGGCAGAGATACCTGTTTCCAGTCGACATTCCTTGGCACTTGACACGATTCACCAAGTGTCTCATACGTCAGCATCACGGGACTCTTCACTTCTCGAGTCAACATTGTCCTGGTGGGTTGTTCCTCAGATACCTCGGGTTCTTCGGTCACAGGAGTTTCTTCCACCGCACTCATTTCCTCAGATGCTCCTGGAACTCCCTCTGTAAGTTCCTGTACTTCTCCAGAATTGCCTGGTTCCACACGGTCTGGTAATTCCGCTTCTCCTGAGTGTTGATCGGTCTCTCCAGTGATCGGTGTTCGATGATCAGATCTGAATTGGACTTCATCTGTACTCCTTGATACAAACTCTGGAGCCTCGGGACTTAGTTCACTCTCCTGAGGATCGTACATCCCTCTCCTTGCCGGTCCGAGAAATACAACGGTGTGCTCTTCTTCATCGGAACTTTCAAGGTCACTATCCACTACCAGAGCTTCAATCTGTGGTGGTCTCTTAGTCGATCTCGCTTGATGTCGGTCTGCTTCTGGGAAGTCTTGTTGTGGTGGGAGATAATCACAGGGTAGTAATAAATTCCGATGGACTATTCTGGTTTTCTTGTCCCCCATCTTTCCAAGATGCCAACTGTAATCAGCTTTTCTCTTTACGACCACATACACCTTGTCTTCCCAGTATGAATGAAGTTTTCCTGGACCACCTTTCTCACCTACGTTCTTGACTAGCACCCGGCTTCCCGGTGCCAATTCTGCTCCATAACATTTTCGATCATAGTGCTTCCTATTCTTGCTCTGTCCTTGCGTAACCACTTTGGACGTTATGTTGTATGCCTCTGCCATCCATTCCTTCCATTTCCGAATGTACTCCGGATACGTTCTGTAAGTCTCTGACACATGAGAATCGAACATGATGTCGATTGGCAGTCTTGGCGATCGTTCATACAATTGGACGATCGCTCTTTGTACAGTCATAGGCATGTACCACTTTTGGCAGAGAACTCTTTCAGTCTTTCTTCTCGTCAGCTGTTAAAGTGTGCAACATTGACAATAATGTCTAGTTAAAACGTTCCACTTGTCCATTACCCTCTGGTTGATAGGGCGTTGTGTGGGATCTCTGAATTCTACAGTACTTTCCTAGCTTGGCAAAGAGCTGGCTCTCAAATTCTCTTTCTTGGTTGTGGTGTAACCTCGTAGGGAACCCAAACCTCAAAGCAAAATCATTGAAGATCTTCTATGCCGCTGTTCGACCAGCTTTATTGGTGGTGGCATATGCTTGGGCAAATCAAGTAAAATGGTCCATCACCACCAATATGTATTCGTAACCACCCTTTCACGTCTTGAGATGTAGAAAGTCTATTGAGACCATCTCAAACGGATACGTAGTTTGTATATTGCCCATAGGTGCCCGGGTTGATGAGTTGGGACTATATCTTTCAGACACCCACACTCCCTGGTCACGTACCTCTCAATATCTCTCTGCATGTACGGCCAGAAGAAACGGTCACAGATCAAGTTTGTTGTACTTTCCACTCCCAGGTGTCCCATGTTTTCATGGAGTTCTTTGAAGACTAACCTACCGAATACTCTGGGTAGTACCAACTGCCGGTTTTGTCTTCCTTTACGATACAGGATACCGTCTTCACTGAGGTAGAGCTTCGTCCATTCTTTAACTAAAACAGATACTGCTGGTGACTCATTATCTCTCTCCCGTTTACTTGTAAACCGATTTTGGTCCACATAAAGTAGTATTCTACCAACTATCTGATCTTTCTGTTGTGCTCTACGGATTTTTCCTTTTGGTAGTTGTTGAATGGACAGGAGGTGATCTTGGTCTCTCGCTTTTATTGTGGTTTCCACCATTAACGGACACCACAATGATGTGTCTTCCTCTTGATAAGCTTGCACTGCTTGGGTAGTGCTCTCAATTGCTTCCAGACTGACTTTCTTCAAGCATTCTTGCATGAACTCCTCAGGCTCTAGTGGCATTCTCGACAATCCGTCAGCATCCACATTGCATTTTCCTGGCCTGTACTTGATGCTGAAATTGAAGTCAGCTAGTTCAGCGACCCATCTCTGACCTGTTGCATTCAGTTTCGCTGTAGTGAGGACATAGGTCAAATGGTTGTTGTCAGTGTATACCTCAAACTCTTTGCTGTAGTAGAGATAATCTCTAAATCGTTCACAGGTAGCCCATTTCAATGCCAGGAACTCCAATTTTCCGGAATGTAGATGGTAATTCTTCTCGGCGTCTGTCAACGTTCTAGAACCGTAACTGATGACTCTCAATTTTCCATCTTGATGCTGATACAGGGCAGCTTCCAGTCAAACTTGAGAAGCATCACAATGAAGAACAAATGGTAAGTTGAAATCAGGCTATCCCAAGATGGGTGGTCTTACCAGGTAGTCTACTAGTTCTTCCAATACATCTATTGTTCCTCCCTTATTAGATTTATAAGTATCACATAGAGTAGTCATATAAATTGGTTTCATATAAATGCTTTATTTAGACACAGCAAGCAAAAAGGTAAATATTAAAAATTCATCATTCTTCCCCTAAAAACACCTATTAAAAATTCCGGGCAGTGTGGCATACATATATCCTCATAGTACATAAGTTGTTACAGATGTCATTACATATCATTAAGTGTAGATTAATCCTATGCCTTATTAGAGATTCTGGTCACTCAGATCAGGTATCGGTGAATTTCCCAAAATACAAACAAAAAATACAGAAAACAGATGCAAATTTCTCAAGTCAGGCATCAATATGACATTTCATTAATACATATAGTATTCCAATATCTCAGGCATATCTATCAGGGTTTTTTCAATAGACATCCAAATACCAACCATGTGCCATAATAGAGGCCCCACACTGCCCAGCACCCCTACGCGCGTTTCGCGTGTCTACTTCCTCGCTTCCTAGTCTACTAGTTCTTCCAATACCTCGTGGTGGTCTGCTGTCCAGAGAATGGGCTGTTGAGACGAAACGGCGTTGTTTCTTTTAAGCCCGGTCCTACCTGCGTTGTTCTTTTTCTCCATGGGTGTTGTTGACTCTGTCATCCCCCCCAAGTGAAGGTATAGTGGGGCGGCAATCCTGGAGAAGTTCCAAACGTAAGTATGATAGTAGGAGTGGAAACCTAAGATCTGCCTCAACTCCCTGATAGTTTAAGGCCAGTGCCGGAGCGATTTCTGCTGGGTCCATTGTATATCCTTCTCCGTACACAATTTTCCCTAGAAATCGGACTTGCCTTTTGAACAGTTCACACTTCTTTGGGGTTAACTTAACTCCGTGGTGTTGATACTGCTGTAATACAGTCCTCACGTGTTCAACATGCTCCCGGAAGGTTTTGCTGTGTACCACATTGTCATCCAAGTATGGCTGGCAGATATCGTCCCTCAATCCTTCCAAACAGGTGTCCATGCTCCTCTGATATTCTGCTGGAGCTGAACTGAGCCCAAACGGTATGCGGATCCACTCATATAACCCCCACGGTGTGATGAATGCTGTCAAGGGTCTACTGGACTCTTCAACAAACCCTTGATGGTGACAGAGAACCAAGTACTTCCTGATAGACTATCCAGCATATCTTGAATCTTTTGTATCGGGTGCCGATCAGGTACTGACTTTCGGTTTAGTTGCCGGTAATCACAGCAGAGTCTCAACGTACCGTCCTTCTTCCTAACACAAACAATAGGAGAGGAATAAGACGACTTCGACTTTTGGACTCAACCTCTGTTGATTAGATCTTGTAAATACTCTTTCACTTCACGGTGTAATGGTTTCAGCACATACATGTAACTTCTAGTTACTGGGGGTCGTGTCTTTCAAATTGATTTTCAATTGCAACGACGGGATACAGCCTATATCAGAGTCATCTTTAGAGAAAGCATGACACTCTTCTCTCAACATCTGTTTTGCTGTCGCTATATCTTCAGCACACAAGTGTTCCAGGGATACTAGGGGAGCCCAGGACCCTGAGGTGGGTCGTGCAATTTCTTCCCCTGGGCAACTCCTGTTTCTTGGTGGGGAGACTGAATTAATGGTAGACCCCTGGGCTAGTCTCACACTGGCTGGATATAACGGTTTCGATGTGACCTAACACAGTCTTTGGATCCAGTCTAATTTTGTGTTTTGTAGTATTCATCACCGATACTGTCACGCGAGCAAACCCACCAGTAGGAATGGTAAGCATCGTCTCACCTTGAACTAAGCTGGAAGTTCTGAGAAGTTCTGAGCAGTCTTTTGGCACGAACAGTCTTTTCTGGACTTTTCTTCCCGGTTCTACCCGGACTCTACACCTCACCCCTACCATTTGGTTTGCAGGGATGATGGTTGGGCGCCAGCCTAACTTGACTTCTTTTAGGTCCATTGTATTATGTGCTTTCTTTACTCTATGAATCACATTTTCCTCCACGGCGTTGGGTATGGCAAGTGATGTGGCAATTGCATACACCACCAGCGTCCCTGACTTGTGTTTTGTGACGACCTCACTGATTACATTATAACCCAGGATAGGATCCTCTGCCACGTTCTGATCACTGGTAGCGAGATAAGGTACCAAAAGCTCAATGGTGTTGTTGTTTATTTCGTGACCCTCAGTTGGAAAGTCACTTCCACCCAGCCTATGAAAGGGATTTTGGTCTGGTTGACGGCTTTGCCGTTGAGTTCCACTGGTCCTAAGAGTTCTTTTAGCGACCGAAGGCAGGTATGTGGCAGGTAGCGCCTTCTCCATTCTTCATTTAAAAGGCTTACTTGGGCTTCTGTGTCCCACATTGCTTTTAACAGGAGTCCATCTAGCAGGCACTGTATAAAGCACCTTTCACCGATCAGGCTGATGAAGCTATCTTTACTGACCGAGGAATCCTCCCACCAGGAGTACATCATTTGACCTCCGCACTGGTCATTAAGTAACTGATGCCCCTGTCTCTCTTGCAGCTGTTGTAGACGGGAACACACTTGGGGATAGTACTGACACAGCTGTTTTACTTCATGCGCCGTTCTGGGGTTTGGTGAGATTTGGATTTGCTTCTGGTGCCTCTTCCATGTCACGGTTACCAATCGTCCCACACTGGCAACTAGTGTTGAGCCACCCCCGTAGTGTTCGGGTTCGGTTCAGTTCGTCGAACACCGGGATGTTCGAGGAACTGTTCGTCGAACTGTTCGTCGAACACCTTAGAACACCGTCGAACATCGTTAAAACCAATGGCAGGCAAACAAAAACACATAGAAAACACCTTCAAAGGTGTCCAAAAGCTGACAAACTGCTCAGAAGTCGCTCTCTTTAAAAAAGCCGGCCGGCAATTCAGCAGCGGCATACACCGGTACCCGACAATTTAGACAAGAAGGAATAGAGCATCACACATAGATTAGATAGATAGAAACATGTCAGTCACACATATAAGAAGCACAGTGACAGTGTTGCTTACTGTACTTGTCATTTAGTGTAAAGGATTTATTTAAAAAAATAATAGTGTTTTCATGCACCATCTCTTTAAAAAAGCCGGCCGGCAATTCAGCAGCGGTACCCGACAATTTATAACAGAAAGAATAGAGCTTCACACATAGATAGATATAAACATGCCAATCACATATATAATAAGTACAGTGATAGTGTTGGTTACTGTACTTGTCATTTAGTGTAAAGGATTGATTTAAAAAAATAATAGTGTTTTCATGCACCGTCTCTTTAAAAAAGCCGGCCGGCAATTCAGCATCTGTACCCGACAATTTAGAACAGAAAGATAGAGCATCACACATAGATTAGATAGATAGAAACATGTCAGTCACATATATATGAAGTACAGTGACAGTGTTGATTACTGTACTTGTCATTTAGTGTTAAAATAAAGGATTTATTTAAAAAAAAATTGGCGTGGGGTTCCCCTTAATTTTAGTCTCTAGCGGAGGTTAAGCAGACGGCTGGGGCAGATGTTTGAAGCCTGGGAAGGGGGTAATACTCATGGAGCTTCCCAGGCTACTAATATCAGCCCCCAGCTGACTACCTAGCCTTTACTAGCTATTAAAATGGGGGACCCCCCCAAAAAAATGACGTGGGGTCCCCCCTATTTTAATAGCTAGCAAAGGCTAGGCAGACAGCTGGGGGCTGATATTAATAGCCCAGGAAGGGTACCATGAATATTGGCCCCCTCCCAGGCTAGAAACACCAGCCGTCAGCCGCCCCAGAAATGGCGCATCCATAGGATGCGCCAATTCTGGCACTTAGCCTCGCTCTTCCACGCTGCCCTGGTGCGGTGGCAGTGGGGTAATAGGGCTGGGGTTGATGTCAGCTTATAATGCCAGCTGACATCAAGCCCAGGTTAGTAATGGAGAGGTGTCTATAAGACACCCCCATTACTAACCCCATAGTGAAAGTTAAAAAAAAAAACACAAACACCCAGAATAAAGTCCTTTAATTGAAATAAACACGCAATTCTTTATTGTTCTAAATTAAACCATACTTACCATCACGCCCATTCCAGCTGAAGCCAATGTCTTCTGCAATAAAAGTAAAATAATAAAGCAACCTCATCCTTACCTTTCCATGGTTCCCACGATGGCTTCAGCTCTGCTACATCGAGATGACAGGCTGGACCGCAGCAGAACGCTGCCATCCAGCCTGTCATCCCGCGGACACTGAGAAGCGCAGGCATGCTTGCGCTCCTCAGTGTCTCTCTGTGACGGCATAAAGATGAGCCGAGGTCATGTCCAATGAACTCAGCTCACCTCATGCACGTCACTGACAGCGTGGGAAAATTCTCCTGCACTCAGCGCTTCAGCGTGAGAATTTTCCCACGCTGTCAGTGACGTGCATGAGGCTGATATTTAAATTTGGCGCACAAATCGGTGATTGGTCACGGGCAGCGTCCGCGACCAATCAGCACGGTAGTGTTTAACTTTGGCGGCAAGATCAGTGATTGGTCGCGCGCCAAGACAGCGACCAATCACCGATTTGGGCGCCACATTTAAATATCGGCCGCGACCAATCAGCACAGCGTTGTTTAAATGTGGATCCAAGATCGGTGATTGGTCGCGGCTGATATTTAAATTTGGCGCACAAATCTGTGATTGGTCGCGGGCAGCGTCCGCGACCAATCAGCACAGTAGTGTTTAACTTTGGCGGCAAGATCAGTGATTGGTCTCGGTCAAGACGGCGACCAATCACCGATTTGTGCCGCACATTTAAATAGCGGCCGCGACCAATTGGATGTCAGCGCCGCTCCCCGATCCTCCCTTGACACCCTAGCCGCATGGATGTCAGCGGCGCTGCCTGTGCGGATACTTCCGCTGCGAGAACCCGGGACATGAGCGGGCGCTCGCAGCAGAAGTATCCCGACCCGCAGCGCCGCTCCCCGGTCCTCCCTTCACACCCTAGTCGCTGATGTCCCCACAGTATCCGCATGGTGTTACAAAGGTCTGGATGTGTTAAAAATCGCTGATTGGTCGCTGGCGCTGCCCGCGACCAATCACCGATTTGGGCGCCAAATTTAAATATCAGCCGCGACCAATCACCCATCTTGGCTCCACATTTAAACACCGCTGTACTGATTGGTCGCGGACGCTATTTAAATGTGGCGCCAAAATCGGTGATTGGTCGCGCCCAGCGTCGGCGACCAATCAGCACAGCGGTGTTTAAATGTGGAGCCAAGATTGGTGATTGGTTGCGGCCGATATTTAAATTTGGCGCCCAAATCGGTGATTGGTCGCGGGCAGCGCCCGCGACCAATCAGCGATTTTTAACACAAATGTCCGGATCTTTGTAACACCATGCGGATACTGTGGGGACATCAGCTGCTAGGGTGTCAAGGGAGGACCGGGGAGCGGCGCTGCAGGTCGAGATACCTCTGCTGCGAGCAGTCGCTCATCTCCCTGCTTCTCGCAACGGAAGTATCCGACCAGGCAGCGGCGCTCCCCGGTCCTCACCAATACGATTAGCTGATTGGTCGCGCTCTCCGCACGCGACCAATCAGTGATCTTGGCGCTAAAGTTAAACACCGCTCTGCTGATTGGTCGCGGACGCTGCCCGCGACCAATCACCGATTTGGGCGCCACATTTAAATAGCGGCCGCGACCAATCAGTGAGCTTGGCGCCAAATTTAAACAACGCTCTGCTGATTGGTCGCGGACTCCAGCTGCGACCAATCAGCGAGATTGGTGCCAAATTTAAACCCCGCTCTGCTAATTGGTCGCGGATGCCGGCCGCGACTAATCAGCATTATTGGCGCCAAATTTAAACACCGCTCTGCTGATTGATCGCGGTCGCCGTCTGCGACCAATCAGTAGTATTGGCGCCAAATTTAAACCCTGCTCGGCTGATTGGTCACGGTTGCCGGCCGCGACCAATCAGCAGTATTGGCGCCAAATTTAAACCCCGCTCTGCTGATTGGTCACAGTTACCTTCCGCGACCAATCAGCGATTTTGACGCCAAATTTAAACACCGCTCTGCTGATTGGTCGCGGCCGGCGATTGCGACCAATCAGCATTATTGGCGCCAAATTTAAACCCCGCTCTGCTGATTGGTCGTGACCGCCGGCCGCGACTAATCAACATTATTGCCGCCAAATTTAAACACCGCTCTGCTGAATGGTCGAGGTCGTGACCAATCACCATTATTGGCGCCAAATTTAAACACCGCTTTGCTGATTGGTCGTGACCACAACCTATCAGCATTATTGGCGCAAAATTTAAGCCCCGCTCTGCTGATTAGTCGCGACCGCTGGCCGTGACCAATCAGTGATATAGTCGCCAAATTTCAACACCGCTTTGCTGATTGGTCGCGGTTGCTGGCCGCGACCAGTCAGCGATTTTGGCGCCAAATTTAAACACCGCTCTGCTGATTGCGCCGGGTCTGCCGCATACATATTCTAGAATACCCGATGCGTTAGAATCGGGCCACCATCTAGTTTCATGAAATAATTAAAAAAAAAATTGACGTGGGGCTTCGCACTATATTTGTGTCCAGCCAGGTACAGCAGGCAGGAACGGACTGCCCCCAACCACCAGCTGCCTATTTTTACCTGGCCGGACACAACAATGTAGGGAAGCCCTTTTTTTCTTAATTATTTCATGAATTTCATGAAATAATTTAAAAAAAAAATACGTGGGGCTTCGCCCTATTTTTGTGTCCAGCCAGGTACAACTAGGCAGCTGGGGGCTGAAATCTGCAGCGCAGGGAGGCCCAAGCTTTCTGGGCCCCCCCAGCTGCAAATTGCAGTCCGCAGCCACCCCGGAAAATGGCGCGTTCATAGAAGCGCCATCTTCTGGCACTGTACCCAACTCATCCAGGGCCCTGGTGCGGTGGCTCACTGGGTAATAAAGGGGTTAGGGCCAGCTTGGCATTATCAGCTGGCCCTAAGCCCGAAATTCATGGGGTCACGCCAATATTAGACATGACCACTATGAATTTCTAGTAAAGTATTTAAAAAAAACACAACACCCAGAAAAAAGTCCTTTAATTGAAATAAACACACAATTCTTTATTGTTCTAAATTAAACCATACTTACCGTCACGCCCATTCCAGCTGAAGCCAACGATCTCCTGCAATAAAAGTAAAATAATAAAGCAACCTCATCCTTACCTTTCCATGGTTCCCAGACAGCTTCAGCTCTGCTACATCGAGATGACAGGCTGGACCGCAGCAGAACGCTGTCATCCAGCCTGTCATCCCGCAGACACTGAGAAGCACAGGCATGCTTGCGCTCCTCAGTGTCTCGCTGTGACGGCATCCAGATGAGCCGAGGTCATGTCCAATGAACTCAGCTCACCTCATGTACGTCACTGACAGCGTGGAAGAATTCTCCTGCACTCAGCGCTTCAGCGTGAGAATTCTCCCACGCTGTCAGTGACGTACATGAGGTCAGCTGAGTTCAATGGACATGAATGAGCTCACCTCATGCACGTCACTGACAGCGTGGGAAAATTCTCCTGCACTCAGCGCTTCAGCGTGAGAATTTTCCCACGCTGTCAGTGACGTGCATGAGGTGAGCTCATTCATGTCCAATGAACTCGGCTCACCTCATGCACGTCACTGACAGCGTGGGAAAATTCTCACGCTGAAGCGCTGAGTGCAGGATAATTCTCCCACGCTGTCAGTGACGTGCATGAGGTGAGCCGAGTTCATTGTCGGCTCATCTTTATGCCGTCACAGCGAGACACTGAGGAGCGCAAGCATGCCTGCGCTTCTCAGTGTCTGCGGGATGACAGGCTGGATGGCAGCGTTCTGCTGCGGTCCAGCCTGTCATCTCAATGTAGCAGAGCTGAAGCTGTCCTGGGAACCATGGAAAGGTAAGGATGAGGTTGCTTTATTATTTTACTTTTATTGCAGGAGATCGTTGGCTTCAGCTGGAATGGGCGTGGTGGTAAGTATGGTTTAATTTAGAACAATAAAGGATTGTGTCTTTATTTCAATTAAAGGACTTTATTCTGGGTGTTTGTGTTTTCTTTTAACTTTGTCTATGGGGTTAGTAATGGGGGTGTCTTATAGACGCCTCTCCATTACTAACCTGGGCTTGATGTCAGCTGGCATTATAAGCTGACATCAACCCCAGCCCTATTACCCCACTGCCACCGCTACAGGGCAGTGGGAAGAGCGAGGCTAAGTGCCAGAATTGGCGCATCCTATGGATGCGCCATTTCTGGGGCGGCTGACGGCTGGTGTTTCTAGCCTGGGAGGGGGCCAATATTCATGGCACCCTTCCTGGGCTATTAATATCAGCCCCCAGCTGTCTGCCTAGCCTTTGCTAGCTATTAAAATAGGGGGACCCCACGTCATTTTTTTGGGGGGGTCCCCCATTTTAATAGCTAGTAAAGGCTAGGTATTCCGCTGGGGGCTGATATTAGTAGCCTGGGAAGCTCCGTGGATATTACCCCCTTCCCAGGCTTCAAACATCTGCCCCAGCTGTCTGCTTAACCTCCGCTAGAGACTAAAATTAAGGGGAACCCCACTCCAATTTTTTTTTAAATAAATCCTTTATTTTAACACTAAATGACAAGTACAGTAATCAACACTATCACTGTACTTCTTATATATGTGACTGACATGTTTCTATCTATCTAATCTATGTGTGATGCTCTATTCCTTCTGTTCTAAATTGTCGGGTACAGATGCTGAAATGCCGGCCGGCTTTTTTAAAGAGACAGTGCATGAAAACACTATTATTTTTTTTAATAAATCCTTTACACTAAATGACAAGTACAGTAAGCAACACTGTCACTGTACTTCATATATATGTGACTGACATGTTTCTATCTATCTAACCTATGTGTGAGTCTCTATTCTTTCTATTATAAATTGTCGGGTACCGATGCTGAATTGCCGGCCGGCTTTTGTAAAGAGATGGTGCATGAAAACACTATTATTTTTTTTGATAAATCCTTTACACTAAATGACAAGTACAGTAAGCAACACTGTCACTGTACTTCATATATATGTGGCTGACATGTTTCTATCTATCTAATCTATGTGTGAAGCTCTATTCTTTCGGTTCTAAATTGTCGGGTACCGGTGTATGCCGCTGCTGAATTGCCGGCTTTTCATGTTTCACTGTTGGCACTGTTCCCATCGATTTGGCCAATCACTGTAATGCCACAACCACCATGGCTGTGGCATTACAGTGAGTGGCAGACAATCCCTGCATGATTGGTGCTCTAAATAGCGCCAGACATGCAGGACACGCTTTTGGTGCACGAACAGTTATCGAACATAACCTCGAACAGCCGAATTTTTTGCAAATCGTTCGGGTTCGTCGAACAACTCGAACACCGCCCAAAACAGCTCGAATTTGAGATTGGCGAACAGTTCTAGTCGAACACCGCTCATCTCTACTGGCAACCTCCTGTCTTTTAACCCAAACGACCGTGACCATTGGCATTCCTTGGCATAATGTCCTTCCTCACCACATCTTAGACAGTGAACACACACCGTACTCTGATTTGATGAACAGCACGCTTCACAAGCTGGGCATATTCTCTTTTGGAACCCACTCTTGGGTCTGAGGGATACAGGTTCTGGCCTGGAACGAATCAACTTTTTCACCTCAATCAACTCGGCTCGCAGTTATCCTATTACTTCTTCCCAGTCAGCGCTGGCGGTCCTCTCTTTTCTTGGTGATTTAAGGTTCCCTCTCGGAGGTGGCACTGGAGGGTCTCCATGATGATCTTCGGACAGGCCATCGGGGGTCTCCAACTTCAGCTGACACATTTTGGTGATTTTAGGAGCAGAGCCTTTCTTTAACTTCTGTTCGCTCCCTGACTCCAAACTAGTTGCCTCATTCATTTTTTCAATTAGGACTTTGTCTAGAATGCCAGGATCTCTAGGTACTGTTTCAGCTGCAACTTGATGTCTTTGCTGATAAACCCCATTCCCAATAATCTCAAGAACTTCTTCTGGACTAGTTCAGCACCAAACTTCTCCTCTGCTTCTACATCTCTGGATGCAAACAACAGTCTATCCTTCAGATCAATTGCTCTGAACAAGAAACTTTGGGGTGATTCATTATTTTTCTGTGAGAGGTTAATGAGTCAGTGGAACAATTCTGAAGTACTCTCTTCTTTATAGTGCCCTTTTAAAATCATCTTCAGCTGTTGTATTTAGCTGTCAATTGACTCTTCATTTCTAGCATACTACGGAGGTTCAGTCCTGGGCTGATCACTTTCACCACCCCCTCAACGATCTCATCTGGCTGGTAGCCTTTCTGTAAGCCTGCATCGATCTGGTGCAACAAGTTCATATAAGACAATTTCTCTTCCTGTTCACACTCTCCAATTTGTCCCAGGATCTTGAATTCTTTCCTTATGGCGATTTGCGGTGTTAGAGAGGACTGTCTTCCTGATTTATCTAACCCAAGCAGGGTAAAGGTTCTATCTGAGTCTGTCACCCGTTAAGAGGTTTTGGTCGATTCCTTCAGGGCTGTTGTTAGGGCTTTGAATTGTTCTTTCAATTCCTGTAGTTCTGCCTGCGGACGGAGATTTCCGCTTTTGGTAATTGGTGCCGCCCCTCCATCCTCCAACTTCAACCTGGTTAGAAACTGTGTTAGCTCCTGGAGGAACGTCACCATGGCGTCCTCAGCTTCTTTCTCCCCCAGCTGACCCATTTTTGCATTAATGGCAGCTAACAGTTGCCTGCAGTTGTGTGCTTTAGAAATCTATTCTTCTGACATCTTTATATGTTCTGCTACTGTTCTCAATTCTTCACAGGTTAACTAAAGAAGCAGCTCACTAATTCTGTCCATTTGTATTTCCACATCCATTGCTGCTACTGAGTTTTCTTTTAGGGCTGGTCCCTTTTAACTGGAGTAGCAGAGTTGAGTTGAGGTGCTGTGCTGCTGTGTTTTTCCAGACACTTTTCCTCTTCTCCCTCTACACGCTAATTCCCGCTCAGGATTCCCCACCAATGTTACACGCACTCTACTAGGTTCAGATAGCGCGAGACGGGTTTCATGAATTCTTTGGAATCCTGGGGGAACAGTTATTCAGGGCGACCATAGGCTGCAGCTTCTCTCAGGCACAGGATAGATTCAATTGCTGACCAGACACATCTGACAAGAATCTTTTTCAACAGTTTAACAGTGGAATTTAATCTGAAGTACGGCCAGTGCAATTCAGGGATATTACAGCAACAATCTTCATTACAGTACAGTCTAAGTTTTTTGAGCAACCAGTTACAGTAACAATACAGTAGTTTCTTCACAAGGCACAGTATTACAGTCTCTTCAGTAGCATAATTCAGCATAGATTAGATCACTTCTATGCATACACAACCACAGGTTTTTCCTTCACAAGGACACAATAGTACACAGCATTCTTTATCCTGCATGGAGATGGAGGGGAGGAGGGTTTGATGAGGGAGATGATCCCTGTGACACAGTTCCTTCCAGTCCTTATCTTCCTGCCCGATAATACACTGTTAGTTCAGGGAGTTTATCTGACCTGTGTTTAGTTTCTCTCCTGATCTGAATCCTGTTCAGTTGCCTTCTGTCAGATACAGATAACACACAACCTCTCCCTTCGGCTTTAGCCAGACTACAATAACAAGTTCCCCACAATCCCCCTGGTGCTCTGCTAAAACACTCCCTGTCTCCTGTGACTGTGTTAACCTCTGTAGTTGCTGGATGCTTCTGAAGCACAACACTTCCTGTCTCCTGTGCTTATGTTATTTCTAATAGTCGTTGGATGCTTTTGAAGCAACAGCACTACTTCTGCATGTCACAGTGGTACAGTGCCCCTATATGTAATAAAAAGCAGTGATATCACTAACAAGCCCTTGCAGCATGTGCCATTAATGAGGAGAGACTGCCATCTGCTGGCCAGGTGAAATCAAGTTGAACCAAATTGTGCTGGAAGATTTGCAAAGGGAGCGACTTTGTGTGCTGGACCTGATCAGGTGACCCAGAGCAAGAACTTCTTTGACATGAAAGCCCTGCGTGCCTGATCGTAGGGGGCTTTGGTGCCAAGAGAGCTCAAGGTGCAGATTTGCACAGGAGAAGACGCTGCAGCCAGAGAAACATGCAGCAGCAGGAAGCGTGTGCCAGCAGAGTGCTGGCTGCTTGCAGACAAGGTCCACATGACACCCGGTGAGATTCAGAGTCCAGATTGCAGCGGTCAAGACCAGGACCTGCACTCTACAACGGTCAAGCCTCGGAGACCAGACATCGACTATCAGAAGCCGAGGCCCAGTCCTGTCTGCCCCAAGCCCAAGAGACTTCCGCCAACAGTCAAGCAGAGAAGATCCACGAGAAGACTGCCAGGAGAGGCACGCCTGCGATTGAGGAGAGACGAGAGAGAGCAGGGCCGTCACTTCCAGCTATAACCTACGGTACTGGGGTCGGCTGGGATTAAGACAACAGGTTGGGAGGGGGCCGGTTGGTGTATCTGAAGCTCAACATGCTTTAATAGACTACGTCAGAGAGATATTTGAGGCCTAGTGGGAAAACCCAGTGACACCCGCTAGGGCCAGAGCTGCAGAAGGAACTTGCGTGGTGACTCCAACGAGGGTGCACCACCATTGTTAAAGGAACATTAACGTTATATAGTGAAATACTTTATTTGATATTCCAAGCTTATAGTTATTCGTTTCATTGTTCATTTGCCTAGTTACTAACGCCAGTTGTTCAGAGTTACTTTAAATTACTGTAGAATTTCTTCTGCATTTAAATAGAATTATATCTATCACTGACTGTTATTGCCTTCTGTTCTCTGTGCGGTTCATGCAGGCACCTGCATTACCCATACACAGGGTAGCCCCATACATGATGGTACAGTGCCCCCATTTTTCAAGAGCAAGGTGTCCCTTTACATTGTGGTACAGTGCCTCCATAAACAGGGGTGAGGTGTCCCCATATATGATGGTACAGTGCCCCCATAAACAGGAGTGAGGTATCCCCATATATGATGGTACAGTGCCCCCATACACAGAGATAAGTAGCCCCATAGATGGTGGTACAAGGTGTCCCCATACATGGTTCTAAAGTGTCCCCATTAGTAGTGCTAAAGTGCCCCCTAGAACCACCCAGAGGGTGTCCCCATAAATACAGTAACAGTTTGTGAAGCTGAAAAAATGCGTTTGTCCGTCCAGTTCAGCCTATTCTCATGCAATGTTAAATTAGAGGATGGAAAAAACTTCATGAAACAAAAGTCGCCTTTCTTAATCTTAGAGTAAAAATTCCTCTGGACTCCAAATAAATCCTTGGATCAACATCCCATAATTAAATAAAGTGAAAAAATCTCAGCACTAACGTGTTTTCTATTAGCTGCTTCTTTATTCTATTAAGTGATTAGGTGATGAAATAAAGAAAAATCTAACAAAACATCACAAGAGTACTGAGAATACTTTACCATATGTAATATGGACAGGAGCATTATGCTGAGCACCACATACAGCGGAGTGCTGTTCATCCACACTCATACTGTATATGATGCGCTAACATGTAAAAAATAGACCTTAGGGGAGCCTTTAATATATATTCATAGCTATTAGGTCCCCTCTCAATCATCTTTTTTGTAGACTAATTAATCTTCATTTTGATAGTTTTTCTTGGGTCTGTACTCTACCCATTCCATTTATAACATTAGCTGTCCATCTTTGAACCCACTGAGGCTCTCCTATGTTTTTATTGTATGTTAATGCTCAAATCTGAGGACAATACTCCATGTACGGTCTAGTGATATATAAGGTGGGGAAAATATGTACCCATCATGAACACCAACTTTTTTTTATTATTTTAAAGTGCAAAGTGTCTAATGAGCGTGTGCAAATTGTCATTGTGAAGGGGGGGGGGGGCGGCAAGGTCAGCCGAGTCATCGCCTATTATCATTGGTAGCTCCTGTGTTATCAGCTACAGGAGAGTTACCTGTCACTGTAATCTTGACTCTGATGATAAGAAAACTCCCGTAAACTCTACCCAAAAGTACCTGAAGACTTCAATTTATCAAAGTGTTTACAAAGGAAATCTCGAATAAAACAATTTAAAAAATTGCTAAATTTTTGTGACTTTTGGTGTTTTCACACAAGTTTTGGCTGACTACTCCAAAATGGGTTGAACTGGTTGGGGCGTGGTGAAGCAGTTGGGGTGTGGTGAAGCCTCCTCATCTAATTCAGGATGAGCTGTGGCATGCTGTACGCCAAAACATGTACTCCAGCATATGTGTGTGGAGGCGCACATCACTTTTAGGGCAGGTGTAGACAACTGTTTTCTCTCCATCTAAAAAAATCGGTCTGATTATGCTAATCAGACTCTGATCAGAGTTTCATTCATCAGAGTGGGATCCGATTTTCTCGAAGGAGAGAACAAAAAGAAGTTTCTCCTCCTTCTCCATTATGTCTTGTCCTTGAAAATCCGACCGCACTTGGATGTCGGATAGCACAGTCCAGTAAAATAACATGGGTTCGTTAAAACCATGGATATCACTCATCCGATTAAAACAGTCATCTGCACAAGGTGTTAGGAGGGGGTAGTGCCATTGGCCAGTGTAAAAATTACTTTTTTTTTTTAATTTTTGTTTAATAAAGATAAAAAAATAACTGTAAAACAAAACCTGATATAAACATTAGGTCATTTTCTGATCATAGATTCTTTTTAAGGCAGTAAAACATGTTGATTAAATGTTCTTAGCTACAGTATAGTGCCTTGTGCATAACCTTATGCACCTGAAAACCTGATTCCAGGAATGTGTTACTTGCTCAGCAGATTGCTATAGTTTCAAGACAATCAGTGTTTTATCAGCAGGAGATTAGCGCTGTAGGACAAGGTGCCATGTGACAAGCAGTCCAGCTAATCAGTGTAATCCCACCCACCACTATTGATTGGCAGCTTGTACACAGGAAGCTGCCAATCGATGGTGTGGGCGGGGTTATACACAGCTCAGCATTTAGAGCACTGATAGATCTACAGGAGAGACAACAGTGATTTTTTCAAAACTGCAGCAAGCAGTCCAGTAAGTGATACATCACTGGAAACAGGGTCTCTGCCCCTACATTATGATGATTTCAGAATACATAGCAAAAACATGATAACAGATTCCCTTTAATGAATTGCCCCCATAGTGCACTAATAGTGAATGAAAGTAGCACACAGAACTAAAATAATTTTTAACTTGCTTCCTTTCAGAGCCATTCACATATGCGCATTAAAGCATATAAAAATTACGTTTTAGCTTCTCTTTTAGGGTTAGGCTGCTTACTAGTGGCTCTATATTTCCTTTTAGTATTGTAACTCTATTCCAACAGGGTACTTCAGAGTCCTGTCCGATGGGGGTCCCAGGCATCAGCAATTATCAACTTTTCTTCGGATAATTTGATTAAAAGAGAATAATCCTTTAATCACAAAGCCAACCATGTTTACTTGTAGAAAATAAATTTTTTGATATCAATAAGATACTGTAAATATAAAAAAAAAAAGTTATGCAAAAGTGGAAATATTTTATGAAAATGTTTATTTCAACTGTATCTTTGGAATGTAGTAGTCATCGTTTGGGAATTAAGTTACAGTTCTATTTTATGTGATATTATGCAATTCAATGTCCAAGAATACAAATGTCGTTCAAAGTTAAGGCTTTGCAGTTCATTCCAAAACAACAGTTTACAAGTGTCATATTGTCATACAAAATAAAAATTTCTGTAAAAAAATTTGCACAAAATTTCATGATGATACAAAACATGAAGCAATAATATATACCAGTAAAATGAAATCATTTTACTACAGAAAAGTTTTTTTTTTTTTTTTAATAGTTTTCGATAAAGAAAAAAATATGTTATTTTTACATTTTAAAAATTATGAAACAATCTAAAACAAATATAAATGAACAATTTTTTTTTTTTAACACTGCCTTTACAAACAAAACCCTTCTGTCCAAGCGGAAGGGGGCGGCAACAAACTACCACGCAAATGTTGGCCGCCCTTTCTGGCTGGTAAAGGGTTAATAATAATGTTATCAACATATAATTTTAAATATAGTTTTCAGTGCAAGATTCCTTTCTCTCGGGTTCTAAAGATTCAGTATCATTTTTCCCAGAATCATCTCTAATGTGACGCAGATATGATAACAACTCAAACTTGACTGTAGAAATTTCTGAATTGTTTTTGACCATTACATTTTCAAAAAGGAGTAAATTAAAAGCAAATAAAAGTAATACACACAATATACAGAAAAGATCAAAATGCCCAAAGAAATCAAAGAGAAATCACTCCAGCCATAAGTGGGTGATTCTTACAAGGTGCTGGAAGAGTTGTCAAATACAACCTTCTCTACTGATAGCTACTTTGGGGTCCCTTTGTTTCAAAGCAACCAATCAGATTCTAGATAATCGTTTTGTAACATATTTTAGAGATCTAGGGCCTGATTCATTAAGACTAGCTATTTGTATGTCTTACTGAAGGCACCGGTGGAGTAAGATTTGCCTAATTTATTAAGAGGTGCAGACCTTTCAATAAATTAGGCTTATATTACAACTGCCGTGTTCGTCAACAAGAAATGTTACTCCAGTCAGGGACTGGAATATATTTCTGTCATAATTTATGCCACTAAAGTCTCGTAAATTCTGATGAATTTGTATGAGCTTCACCATGCACAGTTCTGTCTAACCACTTTGGCAGAGCTTGCTGGGACTGGAGAAAAAACACCAAAAGTCACAACATTTTTTAGCAACTTCGAGTTACGCAAAAATATTGCAACATATCAAGGTATTGTATACCAGAAAACACCTTAAAGAGCACCTATCACCAATTTTCTAATTTTTAACTGGATACATGATGTTATAGTGGCTGCAAAGAAGAACAATATATATATATATATATATATATATATATATATATATTTTAATTTCGCCTCGCCGTTGAGATATTATCAATCAAAGTATTTGGTAGCTAATAAGTTAATTCTTATTAAGTCAAAGTGGGTGTCTTCAGAGAGTTTTCACTGGTGGCGTGTACTTCTTCCCCCTATATGATATTTACCAGTCATGTGCAGGCAGCAACATTTAAGAGGAAGAAGAACACGCCGCCACCATAGCTTAGAGCAGGCTTTCTCCTGTGTGAGACGTACAGTGACAAGACAGCCACAATCTCACTGCAGAGCCATTACAAGTTGAGCTCAAAAGACATAAGTGTGATTACTGACATCTTTAAGCTCTCACCTCCAGACAGACAGTGTGAGGGGACGGGCGGTACAGCTTAGGTGACAGTGTTCTGAGATGAGGAAAGCTGATAGAACGATTTGTAATGTGACACAGCTAAACTCAGCTGTACTGCACCTTCCCCCACATGGCCTGTTTGGAGATGAAAGCTCAAAAATGTCAGTAATCAAACTTATGTCTGTTGTGATCACAGCAACTTGTAATGGCTCTGCAGTCAGAGCAGCGCAGGCTGTCATTACATCTCACATAGAAGTAGACTGTTCTAAGCTATGGTGGGGGAGTGTTCTTCTTTCTCCCTGAGAGTTGCTACCCACTTATGATTAGTCAACATCATACAGAGGGAAGAAGTACACGCCCTCAGTGAAAACTATCTGATAACACCCACTTGAACTTAACAAAAATGAACTCATCATCTACGAAATACTTTGATTGCGGATATCTACAAAACAGATAAATGGTTACATTCTACTCTGCAGCCACTATTACATTGTGTGTCCAGTTCAACATGAACAATTTGGTGGAAGATCCTCTTTAATGAATCAGGCCTAGAGTTTAATTTTATGCAATATTATTACATTACTTTTTACAAAACCTATATATTTTTTTGAAGTTAAGTTTAGCCCATATCTTTTTGACATTTCAGCTAGGAGCGGTTTGACTGTGTTGGTATAGGCTGTGGCAAAGTCATGTAACCAGGGGCCAGCCAAAAAATAAATGTCACATAGGAGAATACTAAGAGTAGTTATCCCTAAATCCTATAAGAAAATGACTGTTGAGTTGTTGCATAAGAGACATCAGAGAAAGCCCATCACTTGGGATCTACTCAGATCTTAATGTTCATTTTGTAACTGATATTCATTTCAATTAATTGGATTTGGAACCAGTAATTACAGCCATTTCTCGATTGGAAATTGTGACCTGCTCCTCCTTAGTTATAAATCAAACTAGTCAACATTTCATCATTTATTCCGAACGGACAACCGGAACTAAAAATGGGGTGGAACAAGATTCTTTCACAATATTGTTTATACAGATTTTCTAAAGTATTATAACAAACCCATTCTATCCCTTTTTACTCTGAGAGGGAAGAGGTATTTATTGCCGAGAGAGTATACACAAAATGGGCGGGTGTACCATAGACCTCTAGTATCGATGAGACATCTGCCTAGCATTTGTTTGATATGAGCAACATGTAACAAACAGACTGGGGTATGTAGCACCTTAAATATATTCCCGTCTCTTTTTTGTGATGCCGTAGGGATGTCACCAACCGAGTACCATACTACTCCCGACAAAGCACAAGGTCATTTCTAGGTTGTAATTTTATTATAACAGTTAATCCTGTTCTGAAATCACAAGCGCACAAGTCATCCAGACCCGTCAGATGACTTTTCTTGCAGGTTCATATTGTTGCCATAATTTAAGAATCCATTTGCCGTCTCAGTTTTCTGCTCTCCAGGAGCACACGAGACAGAACATAGGGGACATCAAATATTCTAACATGTTACAAAGAAGTAATAAATAATAAATTACAAAAGTTACTAACTGTGAAGAATTTGAACCTAACACACCCAACAAAAGCGATAAACATCAAAGCAATCATCAGCCTAAATAACATGTAAAAGGAGAACAATTTGGGTATAATAATAAGTACATCTTCTATTGGATGAGGGAAAATTAGGAATTTGGTAGAAATGAGTAAATTCATCCACCTGTTTTGATAGCAAACCAATTCATTTGTGAGAAAAGGGACATGATGATGGCACAAAGTAACGACTACGTACTTAGGGTAACACAAAGTTACATTCCTCTAAGTATATGGTCAATGACATATCATCTCATCATGGTCCCACATATATGAGCCCAAAGTCCAGAGTGTAATCCAAGTCCTCATACTATGAGGTCCAAGTTACATAGGTCTGCATATTGATAAGGTGATCATCTTATTAAAACCATTTGTAATTTACTTAGTCTGTAGCACAATGCAGGTTCTTGGGATGCCGGTGGCACACTACCTATTGCGCTACCTTAAGCAATTCCAAGTTAAAGGGTTATTTCCAACTTAGTTATGACCTATCCACAGAATAGATGATAACTTGTAGATCGGTGGAGGTCCGACCACTTGGATCCCTGCAGGACCTGAGATTGGAGTTCTAAAATGCCCCGTCAGTATAGGGTGGTGTCAAATCCAGTAACAATGAATTAAACATTTTAGAGCCCCATTCTTGGGATCAGTAGGGTTCTGAGGAATTAACCTATCACCTATTACGTGATTCCCTTTAAATCATAGAATTAAGACTTAATTAAGTTCCATAAAGGGCAACTGAACTTGGAACATTTTCATGTAGATAAGCCTAGAAAGCAATGATGTGTCATAACAACAGGTTAGACATCAACTACCATTGGTCTACCTGCGTTAAGACCCAACACTCTTCCACAAGGAATGAACAACACTTTTTTCGGGGGAAAAATGATACCGAAGCTTCTGATCTCCTGACAGAAAGTCAAAGTTAAACTTTGTAGGGTTAATGTCAAAACTTTCCCTTATTTGATAGAAACAAAGGATGGTCTTCAGCATGAGAGCTGCTTTTTTTTTGCCTTTGAGTCAATGGCAAAACCATTACATTGTCTACTCAGAGCTGAGTACAGATTGTAAGATACATTCTACAGAGAAGAACATACAAGGGATATTGCAGCTTTTTTACAATAAAGTTGTGGTTTCGACTTAAAAGAAAAACAAAAAACAAACAAAAAGAAATGAAATTCAGACTAAAAGCTTTTCAGCCAAAATGGTGGTTTTTCTAGAGCCCTTGCCTTATCGAGGCCATAAAAAAAAATGACCGTTCTATTACACAGTTATTGACAAGGGCCTATGATAAAAAAAGAACATTATTGTAATCAGTGAGAATACAGTCAAAACTAACACAAACACAAAAAGGCACTTGAGAGGACATCCACTAGCTAGTGCCGCAACATTTCCTCGAAGGGTAGACCGATACCCCCTATTGCCATTGCATTTGATGATGGTGCATGTACTGTATAGACATTTTTAAGCACTATGCTTCAGAACAACACTGAAACACAACAATAATGGATAGCTTTGCTTCAAAAATGCCAAAAAACATCATAGTGGCACATTTTAGGACTTCCTAAGCCTTTGTTACAGCACAAACAGATATGCACAAACATGAAATAGTCGTGCCGCGAGTCTGATGATGTGTAGGGGTAGGACACACAGGGTCTAGGTGTCCATCCGAAACCCCCCAGTGAGTGTTATCTCTGGGTTCTGTGCACAACCAAGAAGTATCCGCAGCAGGAAACAGAACAAAACGAAACAGAGGTTACAAAACCATAAAATCGATCATAATTGGTCTCAACACCAGCATCTGATTATCCATAAACAAAATAACGAACAGAAAAGCCAGCTGTACATGATTCAGATTGTATATACGTTCATAGTTTTCAGGTATATTCACTGAAGCTCCTGAGAGAAGTTTTGGCTTCACGACAACCAACGCACTTTTTTAGCCTAAACAGTAAAAGATCATCGGTCCGTCTTCACCAAGATTGACTTTAGTCTTTCCACCAAAAGTTTCTGCAACATTACGTTTCCTTTTCGCTGCTTCATGCCTCTGAATATGTATTCTGTGTGTTTAGTTTGTCCTTTTTCAACTTGACACCGTCCACAAGTTCGAAATTGTAATTTTCAAGGGCTGACAAGTTCCTCTGTGACATGACATGATGCCAACAAGCACAGTAGAGGACCACTCCACATATCGCTCCTAGGAGTACCCCCAGAGCACTCATTGCGATGATAGTGATAAGAATGGGGTCCAAAGCCTTCATTACTCCGCCTGGATGCCTGACGACTGTATCGTTATTCCAACCAGGATAGTTAGGTGTGATACCTGAAGAAAAAGAATCACCACTGTAAGTTTCACGCATTCATGGCTTTATTTTAGATGGTCTACTAAGAGATCGTACATCATGTTCATGTCCTTGTGTGCTTGCTCCTTACATAAACTTCTACTAACCCAATGTATGGATAGTCAAAGGGACATTTTGTATAAGACTGATATATATATACTGATATATGTTTAGTCCAGGGCCTTAGTAGTGGTCCTGGAAACAGGGATCCATGCCTCATGCTCCTTTCCTTCAGCCTCTGCACTAAGGGCTGTATCAGTCTGGCTACAAATGTCTCTTTTAACTTCATTGTCCATTATAAACAATCACAGTAAAATCCCCATGTACCAGGAGTGAAATGTGTTTAATCTGTGCCAAATTTTTCCACTTTTTTAAAAAACGTTGCATTTTATGAATCACACATCTGTAAAAGGCACATTAATGTAAAAATCATAAAACTAACTGAAGCATAAAAGTCAACTTGAAAAAAGAAGCAAATCATTTGATGAATTTGTTGCATGTCGCAAAGTCGCTAATTGAGAGGTGTTCACACCCAAAAAAATGGCGGAGATGCAATGGTGAATCAGGCCCTTAGAGCCTTGAAAAAAGACAGAAACAAAAAGCCAGTTTTAAAAAGTTAAACACATAATTGGGGACAAAACAAAAAAATAAAGATTCTTGTTTAGGGTTGTGCCTATTTTTCAAACTTCTCAACCCACCATGTATAGCAATCCAAGTGGCGCCATCTGGTACATAAATAAAAGCCGCAGCTCTGCTTCATCAGTATATGAGATGTCAGTTTAATGACATTCCCTGTAGAATAAGTCCTGCCCATAGCCGAAATGCATGGGCTCTTATATATGTCTTTGCAGCGGAGTGACACTACAACTCTCAGCATGGGGCAGATCTACGGTCACATGCATGTACAAGTCTACGTGCTGACGGGACCCTGTACTTTGTAGACTTAATGCAGGCAATTTCCTTACTTGATTTAAACAAAGGGATAATATCTGTCTTATTGATCGAGCATCACAGCTGCATATTGTAGATAAGCCCGGAGCAAAAATGATGCTGCGTTTGAGATAACTGGTAAATCAATTTGGCATTGGGACAATATTGCTGCTTGTTTATGATAAAGACATAGATTAGACGGCAAAATTATGCCGTAGCCCAAAGTGAAAAATCCCATTACATCAGATATTCAGGATTCGTGAAATGTATGATCGGCTTCTGTTCCATATTTTCACTTTTGACATTCTGCAGCGTCCTGTAATATTGATAGGGCAGGAAGTTGTATATCTGAGTCCGTTCATAAAACATCTCCCTCTGTAGCACATCCTGCCTGCATCGACATCTGCTGTAAAGCTCCATTTACAAGGATCACATATGGAGAATGGATGAATTGGGCAAAACAGTGTAGTGTTACCGGAGGTACATTTATGGCCTCGCCATGGAGTGATGACACAGGTCAAGAGCAGTCTCCATATGATGGCACGTTCCAACACATGGTATCATGGCACCATTTTTTTTGTAATATTGCAAATGCATGTTACAAATCATTGCTTTCAGCCAGTTGGAGGGTATTTTTGCCTTACTGATGCTATTGTACAGCCCTTACCTACCAACATTACTTGAAACAATCGATCATGGCTCCCACCATGCTTCTCCAATGCCTCCTTTTGAGCTTTTAACACTCCCCTTTACACCTCTTCCATGCCCCCTAAAGTGTGTTTGGATGCAGGGGCTCCATCTAATGTCAGTATATCGTGGCATCACACACAGGAGACCATCCAGGTCCCTCCAAAAGGTTTTGGCGGCCCCAGGAAATTTGCTAACTATTCTGGGATTCCGGTACTGTCTACTCATTTTTACAGGATCTTACAAGATGTGAGAGTAGTTAGGTATGCTATTATCGCTACTACTCCACCCTACATGATCAGTACCATGACTAAATGCAATGGTTGTGTAACATGCCGGCATAGGACATACCTTGTTGAACATTTGTTTGGTCCACGGTACCTGCTCCGGATTCTGGAGGCGGAGGCCCTAAATAAACCAAAAGAGTGTTATAAATATGATTGCACAAGTTCATATTCTACAATTAATCTGTGCTTTTGAGAAGGCATCATACACATGGTCAAATTATGGCTCTATACTACGAATTTAAAAAAAAAAACATGGAGTCCTCCCAATTGTCACCCGACAGATTTAGTTGGGGGGATATAAGGATCCGGTAGTTAGAACTTAACCAATCGTCTGATTCTTTGTTCAGTCGGAAAATAAGTTGCTGATTGGCGAAAGCTAAATGTACACAGTATACAGAGCCGGGAACAGCACAGCTCCGTTCACTGTCCAGTGGCTGTTCCTGGGTACTACAGCTCAGCTCGGAACTGAGCTATAGTACCCAACAATGACCACTACACAGTGAACGGAGCTGTGCCATTCCGGCTCTAAGTACTACCGGCTGTCACCGGGTGTCGGATCCCCACCAATCCTATACTGATGACCTATCCTAAGAATGGGTCATCATTATCAAAAACCTGGAAAACCCCTTTAAGTTGTGCAATAATAGACATTATTACCAATCTCATACCTTTACAATCTTCAGGAGCAATTTTATTAGCAATGATGATATCATCCACGGCAATTCCTCCAGTACCTTTGCCAATTGTACCCTCAACCACCACCTGGACACAGAAAAATTGCAAAAAAAAAAAAATGAAAAATTAAATTTTAATCAGCTAAATTATATATGCCCAATCTAGGCTTCCGTGTAAATGCTAAAATATTAACAGTAGCGAAAATCACTTTGGGTTTCCTTTACGGGAATGGGGGCCCTAGGGCATAAGCATATATAATTGTCACCTTAAAGAGAAAATAAATAGTAAGTTATACTATGAAGGTATTTCCCGCAATCCTTAAGGTAGCTGTATTAAGGGGCGTAGATATAGGGGTGCAGAGGAGTCAGTCAGACCTTGGTCTTGGAGCATAAATGGCACATAGTTGGTGGGAGATGGGGGTCCTATTAGATTCTGTATTTGACCCAGGATCTTCACCTTAGATTTTGAACATTTGTGTCTATACCAATATTTTTACATCATAAAATACCCAGGAAACAAATGGTAAAGTCAGGTCATGAGAACACTGCTGATCTCTATCCTTGGAATTTACCCAAAAGTAAACATCCCATCTTCCTACAGAAGGCTGGTACCAGCGACAGATACCAATGGAGAATCCACAAAGAAAACACAAGTGTTTCATCGTACCCGATAAGGCTTTATCGGCTTGTGCAGGGGGACTCGAGCTTCTCGCCATGTGTTATGATATTTGCTGTCGCTAGCTACCCAGAGAAGTTGGTCAAAGCCGTCTTGTCTTTCATAATGTAGCTTTATGCTCAAAGAGCCGACGTGAGATCCGGATATATGGTACCAGAATGTCAGGCATTGGACGGCATTCATGGGAGGCACAACAGGGCTGAGGAGGCGGACAACTTTACCACTGTGTCTTTCATCAGCTTCAGAGTAGATGAAGTTGCCATCTCCTGTAAAAGACAGATATATTGTATTTTCAGTGACATTTGTATTGATATGGAACGGATATATCTCTCTATGGTACTGGTATGGTACTCTATTACACTAGCATGGTACTCTATTACACTGGTATTGTAATATATTAAACTAGTGTAGTACTCTATGGTACAGGTATGGTATTCTATGGTATATGTATGGTACTCTATTACACTGGTATAGTACTATATTACACTCTTATACTGGTATGAATCTCTATGGTACTGGTCTGGTATGATACTCTATTACACTAGCATGATACTCTATGACACTGGTATATACTATATTACACTCTTATACTGGTATGGTACTCTGTAGTACTGTTATGGTACTCTATTACACTCTTATACTGGTATGGTACTCTGTGGTATTAATATGCTACTCTATAGTACTGGTATGGTACTCTATTATACTCTTATACTGGTAAGGTACTCTGTGGTACTAGTATGGTACGCTATAGTACTGGTATTGTACTCTATTATACTGTTATACTGGTATGGTACTCTGTGGTACTGGTATGGTACTCTATTACACTCTTATACTGGTATGGTACTATATTACACTCTTATACTGGTATGGTACTCTGTGGTACTGGCATGGTACTCTATTACACTCTCATACTTGTATGGTACTCTGTAGTACTGGTATGGTACTTTATTACACTCTTATACTGGTATGGTACTATATTACACTCTTATACTGGTATGGTACTCTGTGGTACTGGCATGGTACTCTATTACACTCTCAAACTTGTGTGGTACTCTGTGGTACAGGTATGGTACTATATTACACTCTTATACTGGTATGGTACTCTGTTCTACTGGTATGGTACTCCATAGTACTGTTATGGTACTCTATTACACTCTTATACTGGTATGGTACTCTGTAGTACTGTTATGGTACTCTATTACACTCTCATACTTGTATGGTACTCTGTGGTACTGGTATGGTACTATATTACACTCTTATACTGGTATGGTACTCTGTGGTACTGGTATGGTACTCTATAGTACTGGTAAGATACTCTATCACACTCTTATACTGGTATGACTCTTTATGGTACTCTATGATACAGATACTCTATTATACTAGCAATATAGTATTCTCCTTTATACTGGTATGGTACTCTATTACATTAGTATGGTAATCTTTTAGATTGGCATAGTATTTTATGGTACAGGTATGGTACTCTATTACACTAGTATGGTACACAATGGTGGTACTCTATTACACTCTTATACTGGTATGGTACTCTATGATACTTGATTACACAAGTAATGTACCCCTTTATACTTGTATTACACCAGTATGGTAGTGGTATTAGTGGTATGGCACTCTATGGTACTGCTGTGGTACTCTTTTATATTGGATTGGTACTCTATGGTACTGGTAGGTTCTTTACATTACTGTGTGGTATCCTACTGTACAGATTTGGTACTATATGGTACTGGTCTGACACTCTATTAGACAGGTAGGAAAGCTTAGTTATGGTTCTGTTGCTTGTCAGCCTGAGGGGATCTGCCTGGCAGCAGCAAGGCGTGGGAACGCCGTTCTTCCATCCTCCATACTGGCACCTTGAACCTTGCCCTATCTTAGGCGCTGGAGCATCATCTCCTTACAGTTGCAGATCCCCTCTGGCTGACAAGCAACAGAACCATAACTAAGCTTTCCTACTGTGTTTGATTCCCACCTTGGTATTTGATCCCTGATATATGCTCATATCTAAACACATTAGCGACCAAATGAATAAGGCCTATGTAGTGGCCGAAACGTCTTACTGTCACTTTCACGTCTATTGTCTGATTTCAGTTTTTGCCTGTAAATAAATGTACAATGCAATCAAAAAATTCTTTTGAGTGTGCGATTAATTAATTTCCGCATTGTCTGGGCACCATAGGCCCATTCCATCTGCACCGCTCTATATTGACCGAATGCTTGCTAATTATCTATCTATAGTATTATGTAGAAGCAGAGGTACCATTGTGAATGAAGGTAATGTAATATTTGCATATGCTAGAAAAGTGGGTCCCAAGAGTCAATGTAACCCCAGTCCGACACTGCTGATATGGTACTCTATTGTACTGTGTGGTACCCTACAGTATTAATTTGGCACTGTATGGTACTGGTATGACACTCTTAGACTAGTATGGTATGTTTTGATACTGGTGTTACACTCTTTTATACTGGTATAGTACTGTATGGTATTCTGTGCTACTGTATGGTACCCTCTGTACTAATTGGGTATTATATGGTACTAGTATGACACTCTATAAGACTACTATGTTACTTTTTGATTCTGGTATGGTACTATTTGTACTAATATGGTATTGTATGATACTGGTATTGTTCTCTATTGTACTAGTATAGTACTCTGTTAAGCAGTACGGAACTCTATGGTACTTTATTGTTCTGGTATAGTACTTGGCACTCTATGATTCTAGTATAGTTCCCTATAGTACTGGAATTGTACTCTATGGTAGTGGTATGGTTCTCCATGATACTGGTATGGTTGTGATATGTTACTCTATGATAATGGTATAGTCCTCCATGATACTGCCATGATACTCTACAAAAGTTCTCCATGGTACTGGTAAGGTACACAGAATTTCAAACCAAGTTAGATGGTGTTCTAGGACGAATATTCCCTTTAAAATCTACATTTTAGTAAAAAGTCTCATGTGAGCACCATCACCTTCTCGGGAGGGTGCCTGAAAATCCTTAACACATTTCTTAATAGCAGTTTTGTCATTTTACTTGGTTAAAAAAAATAGAAAAATAATGATTAAATATAAAAACTGCAATTTTATAGCTGCAATGAACTAGTGATGCCATTGTACTCGGGACCAACTGTGTGGAACAGATAACCAGTCTATTTAATGTGTGACTGCATGAGATGTGTACGGCTCACTGTCCAAAATGAAGAAAACTTGGCCGTTCGAGTACATTAGATCATGTTTCATTAGCAGCTCAATTCATCAAACACAGTTGTTAATTTTCTGCCCACTGCCCATCAAACAGTAGGGGAGAGCCTACAAACAATGGCATCCAGGAGTAAATTGATATAAATCTACTCTTTTACAAGAAAGCTCTTGTGTAATGCATGGAACTGAGCAGGATTTAGGAGTGAACCATCGCTGGCACTGCATGAATACTAATAGGTACTGTCAGCAACTACCGTCAATGTGCCCAATATGGTGGTAAAGTGGTCAATACAAAGTATATGTCAACAGTTAAAGGGTATGTACATTGTATACAGTCTGTACCTAACCTATATAAAAGTTGTAACCGGAGTTACTGCCTGTATTATTCTCCAGAGCTGCATTCACAGTTCTGCTGGTTGTCATTGGACATGGTTGGTAAGCTTTGTCACAACACTCCTAAAATGAAGCAGGACAGGTATTTTATTCTAAATCAGGTTACTTACTGCAACTAGTCTACTGATAGGGAATCTAGATTGTGAGCTCCAATGGGGACAGTGATGATGATGTCTGTAAAGCACAGTGGAATACGATGGCGCTACATAAGCAATGCATAATAAATAATTGTCTAATATTACAGTCAGTGTTGGACTAGGGTGCCAAGGGCCCACCAGTAACATCAACTCCAAGGCCCCACTCTTCAGCTATATGCAAATATTACATTATTCTCATACACAAATTTCAATATCAATAAACATGGGTTGATTGATAAATTAATAAGATACTGCCTCTATCTGTATATAGTGAGTTAAGTGTATTGTGCCAAAGTACTGCTCATAAAAGAGGGTAGTGGACCATTCCAGAATGGTGGCCCACCAGAGGATTCTTCTGTTCTCCGGTGGGCCAGTCCAAGCCTGGCCACAGTCATATAATGTAGTTGCGCTCACCTGTGTGATCCTGTACCGGGCCGGTCTTGCTGTTCAACACTGTCCATTTCAGTCCTGGCGTACCGTCGTGTTCCCATTTACAGATTGTCTTCTCTGATCCCCATCCAAATTTACAGTCGAGATCACTTGGCGGTGGCTCTGTAGAAACATAAAAACACATTGGTATTGAGAAACTTTGTAAGTAAATCCCTTTAGAAAGGGAAAAAGGCGGACTGAGATTGATCTCAGACTTCGGGCACCTTTACCACCAATCATGATTATATTGACTTAAAGGGGTATTCCTATCTCAGGCACTTATGGGAAATCCATAAGGATATGCCATGAAAGTCTTCTAGATGCCATCTCTGCCTCCAGAATAGGAGGGGGGTCCCCTGACTCCCGTCCTGCCTTGGATTACAGCCATTGTGAATGGAATAATAGGAAATCTCTCCATTCGCTTCTGCAGGGGCTGTGAATACTACATAACAGGCTTTCTTGGATAGTTTCCCATAGAAGTGAATGGAGAGAGCCACAATTCCATTTAAAGCAGCAATCAGACGGGGATGAAGGCACCCCTTTTTCCATGAGAAAAAAGTGGGTCTCAGAATCGCACATTTTTGGCACATGAGAAGGCAGTACACATTTAACCTGTCGATTTTTACATTTGAGAGACCCTGCAACTTTAATGTATTTGTGGGCCCCTTATGAACACTGACTCTCAGGCCCTGCTCAATTGTTCAAATGGGTAATCCACACTTTGGAAAATGGATACCGAAAATACATACTAATGTAAAATATTACAAAATTGAAAAATGGAGAGAAGGAATGAAAAGAAGGATTACATTATATATGCAACGCTGTGGATTATGTTGGCGCTAGTATTTTTACTATTGTATTTTTATTTTTAACCCTTTTTGTTGTCCAATGCACAGACTATAGGGTTGTAGTAGAAATACATAACGGGCGAGTGCAAATAAACGTTTCCACAAACTTGCCTTGCAGTTACACAGAAGAAGCCACTAGATGTCACTGTGCATCAAGATTCCCTATACACAAAGGCACAATGCCAAAACAGTCTCTGGCGTACAGCAAGGGAGCGGGTATTAGATGACACTATGAGATCCTATAAAATTGTGTGCATTTTATTCCGAGCTTCCCAACAGCCGTATACAATGTAATTGCTTTTCTTTTTTTTCCTAAAGGTTTAGGAAGATGAATAGAAGGATGTGTACAGCAGATAAAACTAATCTTGTTTATGTTTTTGACTTCTGCTGTAAAAATCAGGTCTCCAACATCCCTTCAACTCCCTGACTGCTTCGCTTTTTACTCAAGGAAGGAAACCCGTCTCAAAGAACAAAAAAATATTCTTCCAGGAATGTTGCCATTGTTCACAACAAAGTCAAATAAGGTCTTAGAAATCCGACATCCTTCCCCGGCTGGTGCATATTTTTCTCGTGATCTAATTGCCTTAATTTTCTGTATTTTGGATGCCATAACCTCAAAAACAGCATTTACATTCAACCCCTCTTTTTTTTCCCATCTGCTGCCAAACAATGTAATACTCTACAGAGAAGACGACTTTACAATGGTTAGCACCTCCGGTGCCCAGGGGGCGACGCGTGAAGTGCGTCTCCTTGGAGGATTCTTGTGTTTTGCTGACAAAGAAAAACACACATCCTATAAATGCACATATTAATGCAACACAACACTAGATGTCTGAAATCAGGCGCAAAGGGTTAACACTTGGATATCCATAGTCTGCTCAGTGCACTGAACTGCTCTACTCAGAATATTACTGACCCCTATAGAACGTCCATATCTCTAATAGGTCATATATAGGACCCTAAGACATGCAGAACATGAACATTTTTTTCTCCCCTGTAATCAAGCAATGGCAAAAGAAAAAGTGGTTGTCAAATTGTTAAACTTAGAACAATCCCTTTAATATTCACATACTGAAAATTATTTTGCTATGGGAAGAGTTTATTCATAGTTTTGCACCTGATCTTTGTCTTAAAAAGTCTTTAAAACTCCTATAAATATGTCATACTTCAGTATTTCAAGTACTGAGAAAAGTGGCCGAAAGCTTCATTTTATCGACAGATTGATTGATTCTTATGCCATAAATGTATGGTTGCTTATACTTTGAGACAATTCATTATTGCGTAATTTATCAAGATGTGTGCTTTTTTGTGTGTTAATCTTCATTTAGATCTCTGCTTACTATCAGTGTATAGATACTTGTAGTCTCTATATCCAGAGGCTAAAACTGCTCACAACTGAAGGTTTGCAACAATTGCAAAGCTAGCCATGCATATTAGTTAGCTGTTGGCTAAACAATTATTCGGCTAGGAGCTATCTCCCCCAAACCCATATGTCATGACTCTGTTGTTGGTTATCCCCGGGCTAGGGGTTCCTTGCCTGTACTAGATATCCCTGCTCCCCGATTACTTCTAATGTTGAAGATGCTGGGGACACATACCTTGCTGAGCTCCTGAATCCGCCCTCAGTCTGTTCCCTCCCCCCACCCAGGGAAGAGGGGAGTAGTAGTGAATGGCAATACATCAGCCAGGCTTACAAGGTAATATGTACAGGGATAAAGGAAAACACCAATCATACAAATATGCTCTCACAAACAACAGAGGGGAACACCGGGAGTGAAGGAAGGGAAAAATCTAAGTAGGAGAAGAAGAGGATTTGGACACAACCAAAACCAAGCAATAGTCTTTAGATAAATCCACCAAACACCTCCTCAAACAACAAAACTCCACCAACTCCTGAACCATGCGGCATGAAGCTAACTCTGGAAATGCCTGCTTGCCAGAGGCTAGTATATATAGGAGAGGGGATTGGCCAACACTGAACAGTTGAGAGCATCAGGGCAGGTAAGCTTCCAGGAGCTCTCAACTGAACAGATTAACCCCTGCACTGCTAGAAGAAACCTGCACTGTTTAATATGAAGGTGGAGTGCTTCTAATTAGTGCAGAGTAGGAGAAATCAGACAGAGCGGTCTCCTGGCTCCACTCTGACCCATGTCACTATACACAATGGGCGCTTGGCTGAACACTCCTGTGTTCTCTATGATAGGCAGATTTCTCTAGCAGCAACTTTTATCCGTGACAAACAAAATGATCAGCCATTGGAATTCAACATGCCGGATCCTTTTCTCCCCTGGCATCATCTTTCAGGGTAGAGTTGGGAGACCCCCATATACATTAGATGATCTGTCAATCCTGCGGAAATCTGTGGGTTCAGCTAACTTTTATCTAATGTGTTTGGGGGCGCGGTGGCTTAAAGGGTTATTCGAACGCCCCCCCCCCAAAAAAAAAGTTATTCCTTATCTGTGGGACAGGGGACAACTTATGGATCACTAGGGGTGCAATTGCTGGGACCCCAGTGATCCTGAGATCCAAGAAGAGCACTGACATTCCACTTAGAACAGAGCTGCAGAGCTTTGTTCTTGGGGTTCCAAAGTTCCGATCTTGAAATCATTGAGTGTCCCAGCAGTTGGACCCCCAGCGATAAGCAGTTTATCCCCTATCCAATGCATAGATAGATATTTGGGAATAATCCCTTTCACTAGCCTAGGAAATTGTCTGTAAGATAAAGGCGATGTTCCCATGTTCAGTATTTGGTCAGTATTTTACATCAGTATTTATAAGTCAAAACCAGGTTTGGAACAATCAGAGGAAAAGTATAATAGAAACACGTCACCACATCTGCATTTATCACCCACTCCTGGTTTTATCTTACAAATACTGATATAAAATTCTGACCAAATACTGAATGTGTGAACGTGGCCATAAGCAGCACAAATCTCTCCTGTGCTGATGGTTAGGCGCAATGTATAAGTTTAGATCAACGTTATCTGCTTGAATTCCGGACTGTTTAGCTCACAGAGGATTGTCTGATCTGGATACTATTGAAGCAAATCTTCAGCTGGAGACGTATAAGATTAGTAGTAATAATAACAGTATGCCCAATGCCTGGAGAGTCGACTAGGGCAGCTTCTGCACAGATGAAAATATTTTTAACAAACAGTCTTTGTCGCTGTTGTGCTGCTTCCATTATCTCAGTCCCAATGTTCATCCCTATGGTATTGTCTCTAGTCCTAAAAAAAGCAGATTTTCCAGCGTGCGCTGTCTCAGGACGCAGATCAGGTGGATGGGAAGTCAGCGCGTCTAGTGGCATCTTATGACTGCGCCAAGGTTATTACTACTAAGTAGCTCACAGGGAAACCAAATAGGTTTTCTTCTTCTACTGCACGGTGTAATAGCCCTGAAATCATGAATGAAGCTGCATAGTAATAATGGGTTTTGCTTCGAGACTGCAGGAATAGATGGCAGCGGATCGCTGTGGTTTCTGTGGTGACAGCACATCTGGGGCGCTTGAAATCATTCTTTGGAGACAATCCATCTACAAGATTCACATTGTGATTTGGTTGATGGAATTATGCTGTGACACACGGCTCTGCCAGGTACCGAAGCCATAGGCAGGACAGAATGAGGATACAATGAGGTTATGTAACCAGCCCACTAAATTATTATTATTTTCTTTTATTCACTATTTCAGTCCTTTACTCTGCACATTGTGACAAGGGGTATGTGTATATTGGAATGTCATATATACACTATATGGACAGTAGTATAAGGATGTCCCTCTTAATCATTCCCATTGCCGCAAACGTATGAAATCAAGTTCCTGGCCATGTCGTCTTCCTTTAATAACATTTGTGAAGAATGATGCAGTTCTGTATTAGAACGTCACCAGTATAACAAGTCAGGTCATGACATTTCTTTCCTAAATATTTTCCCCATCTCCTGTGAGTGATATTAAAAAGAGGAAGAACCACAACTACTCAGTAACGAAATAATGTCCCCCATCCTGGTATAATGTCCCCCATCCTGGGACCCTATCTAGTATAATGCCCCTCATTCTGGTCCAATGTCCCCATCCAGTCCCCTTACAGTAAAATGGTCCCCTGTCTGATATAATGTCTTCCATCGTGGTATAATGTCCCGCATCCTGGGTCCCTGTCTGGTATAATGCTGTCCATCCTTGGTCCCTGTCTGGTAAAATGTCCCCCATCCTGGTATAATGTCCCGCATCCTGGAACCCTATCTGGTATAATGCCGCCCATCCTGGGTCCCTGTCTGGTATAATGCCCCCCATTCTGGTATAATGTCCCGCATCCTGGGTCCCTGTCTGGTATAATGTCCTGCATCCTGGGTCCCTGTCTGGTATAATGTCCCCCATGCTGGTATAATGTCCTGCATCCTGGGCCCCTGTCTGGTATAATGCCCCCCATCCTGGAACCCTGTCTGGTATCATGCCCCCCATTGTGTCCCCATCCAGTCATCTTCCAGTAAATTTGTCCCCCCTAAAATTGTCCCCCCCCTTCTTGGTATAATATACCCCACCCCCTCCTGAGCCCATCCTGTGATAATGTTCCCCGTTCTGCCGCTGTTCTCTTACATGTTAAAAACAAAAAAAAGGATTCTTCTCACCTTCCCCCACTCTCATGACATGCAGCTTCCTCTTTTATAGCTAGAGTCCAGCAGCTGACTTCGGCGTGCCTGCTATTGGTGACCGTCACTGCTATGCGCCACCTCCGACTGGTACAGTGATGTCAGCTGCCGGCTTTTGATTGGCCAGAGGTATGTATTGCAGTGCAGGGAGCCAGCGGGTCACAGTGCCGCAATACATTTCAGCTGAATATGCATCCTCTGACTCACATCTAACTGAAATAGGCACTAGCGTCAGCGAGACCTGCTCTAGCACAGGCCCAGTCACGGTCGCAGAGGTTGCATCAGTATGGCTATGTTCATACGTTGCATTTTTGCAGCGTTTTTTTTTTTGCAGCATTTCTTTATGCAAATTTTCAGCTGTGTTTACAGTACCAGCAAAGTCTGAGGAGATTTCAGAAATCTCATGCACACAGCTTGTTTTTTTATTCCTGACTGTTTTGTCAAAGAGCTGTGTTTTTGCAAAATGAAGCATGTCACTTCTTTCAGCATTTTTGCAGCATTTTTCACCCATAGAAAGAAATGAGTAAGTGCAAAAATGCAGGCATCGGGTTTTGCTGCGTTTTTGGTGCCAAAACCTGCTGAAGCTGAATTAGGTTATTTTTTTTCTGCACTAAACTTTATCAGCAAGCACAAGAGACAAATGAACATTGACAAAACCACAGTAAAAATACGCAGCAATAACGCAGCAAAAAACAATGCAAAACTTGCTTTTTTGACGCTGCTTCTTTAATGCCAAGAGAGCAGGTTTTGCCTGCGGAAAAAATAAACGCTGCAAAAATGCAACATGTGAAAATAGCCTATGAGTGAAATCTGCAGGAAAAACGCTGAAAGAATTCACATGCTGCAGATTTAAATCTGCAAGTCAAAAATAAGCAACGTGTGCATGAGTCGTCAGGATTCTCGTTCACTTTGCTGGCATCAGGAAACCCATCAGGTTTTGTGACAAATCTGCGCAGAAAAAATTTCGTAAAAAACTTGATAAATCTGCACAGGCCCTAAAGTTGCAAATGCAGCTCTGCTACCTCCGTCACTACAATATCACTACATTTACCAGTGTTGATACCAAACCTAGTCTATTTGGAGATAAGGTTTCTTGCAAGCAGTTATGCAATTACTGAGATCGATGTCTCATGACTGTTGACAGCTGTACAAACTGAACAATAAAATATTATCTAGAATTGTAAATTTGGAGACAGAACAGTGTTGGAATGAGGCCCTCCTCTGCAGTCTTATCATGCGGCTCTGACAGATAAAAATTGGAAGATTCCAACAACTTATAATACAGAAACAACAGCTGCAGGGAACACTATGTGGCTCTACATGTCGATAGGTGGAACGTGGGAACGTATGCTTAGTTGTAATTTTACTTTAATCTGAATGTGAGAAACAGATAATGTCATGCTTCACTACTGAGAACGTATGACAGCAATAATGGAGGCAATGTTTTAATCATAGTATATGTTGTCTGTTACAGATTATTGGCACGTATGCAATCACGTAAGTCTGCTACTGTCCTACTTCGATCCGTGTTGTGGACCAAACTCACCAATGGAAGTCAATGGTCCCATGATAAAGAACGGCACACATATGTCATCCGTATGCTCTGTGTATTTTATTATTAAAGGGGTAAAAGATGGTAAGATTTTATCTTTATTCACTCAAGAATAACAGATGCAACAAGGATTGTACAAAATGACAACTGGACCAAAAATGGATCCAGCACACTGAAAAAAAAATCAATAATTTTTCACGTAAGAGAAACTGACGTTATACAGATTGACTGGTTGGCTAAATAGAAAAGGATGATGAATAAGAGAACGTTTTTGTGAGTCAGGAATCAGAAATATGACCTATGGCATAGGAGGGAAACCCAACTTTCCGACACTGAGCACTACATTGTGACCCAAAATCCTTTGGTAATCTTCAGATTGCATGATACCTCGTACACAGTCAAGGCACCCAGTGCCTGAGGCATCAAAACAACCCCAAAATAACTTTCAACCGCCACCATATTTGACTGTAGGTAGTGTGTTCTTTTCTTTGTAAGCCTCATTTAGTTTTCAGTAAACAGTAGAATGATGTGCTTTACTAAAAAGCTCTATCTTGGTTCCTGCGGTGTCGACACTTGCATTCCCTGGGCTCACATGAGGTTGTTATGTCACACGAGCCCTGAGCAAATCAGTGCTGGCATCACTATCCCCACGTTCGGATGTATTGAACATCAACAGGAAATCAGGGCTGCTCTCTCACTTCCTCCTGATGTTCGATTTGTCCGAAGGTGGGGACAGTGATGATTGGGCACAAGGCTCAGGTGACAAGCGCTCTTGAGCCCCGGGAAGGCGAGTGCTGACACTGCTGGAATGGCACCGACACCACTGGAACGGCACCAGCACCGGAGGCAAGTATGGCTGTTTTTATTTTAACGGGGCCAAACATGAGGAATGAGAAGGGGTTGTCTAAGTAGTGGACAACCCTTTAATCTTTCTATTGCATGCAATATAATGGATGTATTCTTCTCTACAAATAATGTTTTTAGAGGAAATTATGGAAGACAGAGAGAGCGCCAACAGGTTCATAGAGGCTCAATGCATGCCATACAGAATCCAAATGATTTTCCTTGCTGAATCTATTAATAGTTTTGTGAAAAAAAAAAAAAAACGATGCCGTCATTGACCTGCACTACACAGTGACTGTGTGACTTTACCCATATGGAAGAGTGAAACAAGCGATTAGGCCATAAAAGTCTGACTGTGAAATAGAGGTGGTTCAGACACTTAACATTTACATGGCAATGATTATCTTTAAAAAAAAGGTCCTTATTATTTTTCCGCCAGAGTAAGCCATTGATCCTCACCCACATCGCTGTCATCCTATTTAATTAAGTTTGCAAATAAAAAGGAGGTAAACGAAAAAAGTTTTGAAAAGGTCTCGTTAAATCCTCTCATAGTAAATCGAGCTGCTTAGTATTCACACAAACATGGCACATTCCTCTGCTCACCATGGAGAATCTACATGCGGAGAAAGGGACCAAATATATTTATGGAACAAACAGGAACAGATGCTAAGAAGTTTTACACAGAGAGAAAGAAAAAAACGCAGCTGTCTGTGGATCTTTCTTCCTCAGCCTGAGGTGTTTAGCTCGGAAAATAAGATATTATATCCCTAAGAGGAAAAAAATGTCCACCCAAGAAGCACAAATCACCAAGCAATGGCATACTTGTCAACTCTCCAGGGATGCCCAAGTGGCTCCTCAAACAAGGGGAGTCCTCCGGGATTCCCAAAACAGATGGAAAACCTCTGACAATGCAGAGCTTCCCTATGCATTTCCTATGCTCTGATGTTGGGATGCTGCTTTCATCAGACTCCGTAACAAGGCGCACGTTTAAGGGACAAAAGGGGTTATAGTAAAAGAAAATGGTGGGTTTATGCAAAAAAAAAGGCAATTTGTAAAAATTGGCATATATGAGTGAGATTGGGCCTACAAGGTGACCTTGGTCGTGACACAGGTTGTTGGATCAAAGATCCCTGTTCAAGGGACCACGAGTGTGACAGGCAAGTCACAAAGTCCAGAGCAGTTGTATTTTTTGCAACTTTTTGCCGTAGTGTTTTGCAGGTTGCAATAGAAACCCATTCACTTGCAATATGTAGCAGTGGCATAGAGCAGTGTTTCTCAACTCTAGTCGTCGGGACCCCCCAACAGATCATGTTTTCAGGATCTACTTAGTATTGCACAGGTGATGGAATTATTATCAAGGCATCTCACCTGTTCAATACTAAGGAGATCCTGAAAACCTGATCTGTTGGGGGGTCCTGAGGACTGGAGTATAGGAACACTGGCATAGAGTGATCTTTGGTCGCATGACCTGTGTCGTGGCCTAAAGGATGTCTATACGCAATAAAAAATATTGCATCTGAATTCTTCTGATTCTTTGCTGCAGGAGTGTAGCTTTTGGGGGCCCAGCCCTGATTCCCGAGTTCACCCAAAGGCCCTTTTGCCATTTGAAAGGCACCTGTCTTATAAATGGCACATGCTAGGTGGGGGGAATCAGTCAAGACGTTGCATTATGGGGCACAACCCACATGGAAAGATGCAGCAAATTATTTGGAAACTTGGCAATCTGTTCCACACTGATGCATGTAAATGCAACCACATAGTTCTTGGCAGTGGTCAACTTCTTCTGGCTTACAATTACAATTCCCAGCAATCCATCTAAGCTTGAGGCTCTCAAGCAAAGAATGTAGGTTGTATTTTTAATTGTATTATTGTCAATTTGTGGCCACAGACAAGATTCTAGCAAGATCCAAAACCATTCATGAATTCTTGAAAATAATTATGGCTTCTTGCTGAATGAAGCAGTATTATGGGTGACGGCTTATGATTAGAAACATAAGACTGATTTATTTTTACCTTTTAGTTGCTATTTATATAGCACTAACATATTCCAAAGAGCCGTACACAGAATGCCAACTTCATAGAAAGTCAATAAAACTTATTGGCTCCAGATTCATCAAAGCTTTTACTCCATAAAACTGGCTTAAAAAGCTTTAAAAAAAATTCCGCAATGCAAACCTGAGCAAAGGTGTTGCATGTTAACATGATTTTTCCTCAGTTCCACCAAAGTGTGCGGAACTGTGGAAAGACAGGGTGTGATCTCCCCCACTCATCAAATTCATGACGAGAGGTGCGGTTTCTTAAGCAACAAATCTTACTCCAGTCCCTGACTGGAGTAAGTTTTGTGGCAAGGCACACATGCAGGTTCGTGCCTCGCCTCGTCATCAAGACAGGCGTAAAGAACACCGGTTTTGTTGAATCGGGGCTATTATGCTTTTAAAGAGTAGTGGGAAACGGAGTACCTGCAGAAAACCCTCATAAGCAGAGGAGACTGTACATGCAATTATATACATATAAGAAGGCATAATTTTTGTCTAAAGGACCCCTAGACAGGCAGTACACATTGTATTCCAGTTCTTAGGTGGTCGTTATGTCCAAAAATTTTAATTGGTTGGACTAAAATGACCTGGTAGTTAACTTTATCTTGACCATGATATTGAAAAAGGACAACTCAGATAAGCAAGTGGGTTGGTTGTTCCACCACATAGAGCCCTCACCTGCTGACACATGGGCAGCAGCCATACTCAAAGTCCATGCTGCAGCTACAGTATGGTTTCTATAAATAAGCAAGTAGTGTATCTGATTTACCTGATTTTGTGATGTCTTCCGTTGTTGGTGTCTCCGTACTTTGAATTGTAGTTCCAGCTAAAATAAATAAAGGATATTATTAATATTATTATTGCAATTTGCAATAATCACTGATTCCAATATAGTACGACGGCTAAAAAGTAGAGTCTCTAATAAAAATGGTAAAATATTGCGCATCAGTCATATTAATAGGGCGATAACGTTGTGCAGATCATACGCTATACATCAAATGCATCATCATAAAGTGTTCACCGGAGTGAGAGAGGACGGGTGCATGAGTGCTGGGAACTTGTTTGATTGGCGTATATTAGCTCTCTTTTATTTTTATTATGTTGAGTGCATGGATTATTGGAAAACAGCAAATGTTGCGTTGGCAGTAATCATTGTTGTCTATGAAAAATTGCTTGTAAGGTAATTGGTGAAAACCAGCCATTCTATGCACGAAGCTAACAGTCAATTGTCAAGGCTGGCAGCACTCTCTAAGTTCAATAGTGATGTATGTGGTGCTCTTCCCGAGGAGTTCACAGCCTTGAACACATAGCAGTTTACAAGCAGAACAGCAAACACTTGGTTTAATGCAAAAAGTAAAGACAAATTAACATGAATTACAGAATATAATAGGGTTTAAATCATTAGAGTTTTCTAAAGGATTGCTCATAGAGTTGAACAAAATTATTTGGTCCGGCTGCCACTTTGGTAGTTCATAGCCCTGCAAACCTCCTTCTACCTGCCAGCATCCCGTACACTTCTTTTGTATAGTAGGCCTGGCGTAGCGGCATGACAGCTGCTTGATATTGTGCCAGACCTACTAGTAAGAAGAAGTGCCATGGATTATGATACTTCTTCTTACTAGTAGGTAGAGATGATGGTAGGTAGATGATGATGGCAGGTAGAAAGGACTTTTATTTGGCAGCCTTGACTATCAGTATGGTACCTGCAAGTCTTTTGCTTAACTCTAAATGCTCAAGGAAATTAAGGTCACTAATAACAAGTAAGATGTCCCACCATTAGAGATCTTATTGGTACCATGGCTCACCATGTATCCGTCATGTGATGGATCAAGTGATGTTACGTACATACAGTAGCTCTACCTCTATTTCACATTTTCGAATACCTCATTCAGCATTTTGATTCCAGTAGGATTCAAGTAATACTTTAAGGACCTGACCATTTTTTTGTTTTTGCTTTTTCATTTTTTTGCTTCCTTATCCAAGAGTTATAGGCCGATTTATCAAAGCAATTACCGTACTTGAGAATTTTGTGAAAAGTTACAAAACTTTTGCGCAACGTAGAGTTGTGCAAATAATTTACGAATTTTGGTGTTTTCATGCCAGTTTCGCCCACGTCCACCAAAATTGGTGAAGCTGGGGGAAAATGGGGCATGACGCGCAAAGCTTGTCTAATTCATAACGAGAGGCAGCGTGCCTTATGTTAAAAATCTCCCTGACTGGAGTAAGATTTGTGGAGAGCCGCACAGAGGTGCACACCACTATTCAGATGCACCTAATTCATAAAAAGGCTCTTAAGGCATGTCTGACTTCAGCTTGCCCCCTCTTCAAGATTGTCGAGAACAGCGCAGGTCTTGATGAATTGGGGCCATTATGTTCATGCTTTTCCTTGTCCATATCCATATGACAGCTTATTTTTTGCGGAACGAGTTGTAGTTTTGATTGACACCATTCACTTTAACATATCATGTATTAAAAAACGCAAAACAAAATAAAAGTGGGGTGAAATGGTGAAAAAAACAAAATTCAGCCATTATTTTCTGGTTTTGTTTTTTATTGGAGCTAATAAAAATAACCTGGCAAACTGATTTCTTCTTAGTTCAATTATAGGTATAGCTTTTTTAAAAAATTTTTTATTTCATTAAACTTTTATATTTGAAAAATATATATATTTTTTACTTTTCACTGTATTTGTTACCCCTCAATGGGACGTGGAATCGCTTTAGTATTGCAGTATATAGTCAAAATCACAGTCTCCTATGAATCCCAGCCTGTAGCATAGCTCAGCGGGTCCACCAAGATGATAATGTGGTTAAAAAGAAGTGATGAAAGCATGCTTCAGTCGCTCCTATCAAAGGCAGATGCTGGCTGTATAACACAGCTGGCATCTGCTGTGGATATCGGGCTCAGGTCCTGAACCCGCTCCATACAGCAGCACTTGACGTGTGCCAAAAATATGTCATACAGTATGTTGTTTAGGGTTTAAACGATTTTAACAAATACAATATCGTAATTCTTTTTGACCATGAAGGACGATCTTGAAGATTATGTATATCAGTAGATGCCTGCCATGTAAACAAATACAGGGAAGGCTGTAGACGTGGTTGCCGAAATCTGCTGTTGAGGACCTCGTCTTCCCATGTCAATGTAGAGTAGTTTGCAAAGTATGAGCTTTTAAAATACTTTTTTTCTTTGTAATAAAGGTAATTGCTAAGAATGTATTACATTTTTTTCTTGAAATTCAATAGTAACAGTATTACAAGGTATTTATATAGTCCAAAACTTAAAAAAAATGAAAAAGACGACTTTTCTTCTATTCGGATGAACTCCTGGCAATATCAAAGGGTATAGGTTTACTGTAATAAACTTTGATGTGAAGTGAAACTGGCATCGATTAAAATGAGATTCACACTTAAGGCGCTGGTAACAATTACAGGGGGCTTGTGTCACTCATGTGTTTTTTATTCATTTTATAACCTACACTCACTAAATGATCCCAAATGATCTACATCTGACTATCGCGTTACATATGAATGGCAGCTTGTGTGAGTTGTTGAAAATATTAACAGGTGTAATAGATCTCAGAGCAATCTGGGCAATTATTGGATTATTGGTTTTACAACAGTTCTGGGAAACTCAAATATCCTGCTCCATTCTCCACCTTTCCATATAAGATAATGAACTTTCAAGCCAGGAAAGTAAAGAGGTTTTTAATGATCCAGTAATTATTGCACAAAAAAGGCGAAAACATCCACACTTATAATACCATGTGGATATTTAACAAGGACCATGTGGTAATTCGTCACAACCATCAATGGTTTATATTACACTTTGCATAGTTGGGTTGGGATTTCTCAACAATTAAAATTAAAATTACCAACGAAAGAAATTCTAAACCGGACTATTGTTGACTTATTGCCCAATACCGACCCTAAAACAACCTTTATTTCAACTGCATAAGATAATATACTCCAGGCTTAATTGTAATAAAATAGTTAGGATTTCATAACTAAATCCGTTCCTGGGTTCTACACATATTTTTTCTCCCAAATATTTAATAATTAGGGCCTGGAAAAGTTATATAAAGCACTGAGCAGATGATGTGTTAATAACATAAAGTTTTATGACATGGAACCAAAGAGGTCTGCGGAGATGAATGAATTTCTAGAATTGATTAATTCATTGACTTTAGTCACGTGACTAATGGTCTTGGAGGTTGAGATGGTGATAAAAAAACATCTATTGTTGGGTCTAGTTTTTTGGCTTACACACATAACTATTTTTTGGGGATTAGTGTTATATAGTTTCATAATACGTCACCTACAGAAATTTAAAGGCTATATGTGCCACAATGCATCTATGGAACAATGCCTATTTAATACCGCATGCAGTGCATAATAAAGGATCATTGGGACTCTGCGGATATGGCTTAGCCCATACATGTCAAACTCTGGGCCATAGGCCAAATCTGGCCCGCAGGGTGATTTTATTTGGCCCACGACACCAGAACCACCACTCTTATGTGGGACTATTATGGTGTATGGAGGACTATGTGGGGCCCATTATTCTGTATGGAGGACTATGTGGGTGACATTATTCTGTATGGAGGACTATGTGGGGCCATTTTTCTGAATGGAGGACTATGTGGGACCCATTATTCTGTATGGAGGACTATGTGGGGCCCATTATTCTGTATGGTGGACTATAGGGGGGCATTATTCTGTATGGAGGACTATAGGGGGCCATTATTCTGTATGGAGGACTATGTGGGGCCCATTATTCTGTATGGAGGACTATGTGGTGTCCATTATACTGTATGGAGGACTATGTGGGGCCATTATTCTGTATGGAGGACTATGTGGGGCCCATTATTCTGTATGGAGGACTATGTGGGGCCCATTATTCTATATGGAGGACTATGTGGTGCCTATAATACTGGATGAAGGACTATGTGGGGCCCATTATTCTGTATGGAGGACTATGTGAGGCCCATTATTCTGTATGGAGGACTATGTGGGGCCCATTATTCTGTATGATGGACTATGTGGGGCCCATTATACTGTATACTGGTTGGCCCGCGACTTTGTCCATGTTTTTCATCTTGGCCCTCTGTGTGTTTGGATTTGGCATCCCTGGCTTAGCCTATAACTTTTGCCTTTAGATTATAATTCTACAACATTATATGCCATTATTCTGTTACGGCTCATGTACAAGCCTGTATTAGACATTTGTGTTATATGTATTCTTAAATGGCTTGTCCATTACTTCTTAGGTATTGATGATTTGCGGAGGCCACAAGTAAAGTGTCCCAGACTCCATAGTTCCATACACTATGAAGTGGAAGTTCTTTGGTACGACAGCTTGGCTCTTTTGCAAGTAAATGGTAGTTGATCTGCAGTACCTGTAAGTGGCCACTACATAGTGAATGAATTCTTGGTGTTCTGGCTCTGCAGAGTGTGCCGATGCCGTTGTTCAACTCCCACAAATTTGATATTGATGATATATGCAGTGTGCCACTGACTATATACAAAGGTACACAAAAGCTTAATGTATGGGAAAGGACATTTCCGGTACGCATTTTGATTTTGGGCAAAAATGTGGTTTATCCCAGAGACACCACCCAACCATACAGGGACTCTGTTTGGGCTTAGCCATTGGGAAGGGCGGTGGGCCATTGCTTCAAGCACCCAAGCTACAATTCACATTGAGTGATCAAATTAACTTATTCTGCTTCATGTAATTGTTTCATCAACTTTTCATACTAGCAAAATGAAAATGGCCCCAGACCAGTAACATTACCTGTCAGCTTGTAGTCTTCACTGGTTCCACTGTGGCAGGGAATCTGGTCATCGTCACAATCATCTTCCGCACTGATCTTGGGTGTGGTTGGAATAACTGTTGGTGCTGAAAAAAACATGATCAGATTTTTAGATTCAAGGTTTCTTTTCCCACTATTATTTTCATATGTAGTTTTATATTCATCTGTAGTGAATACTGGGATAATGATATTGCAGGTTCTAAACATAGACCTTAAGCCACAGCAATATAATTAATTGTTTTCACCATTATAGAATGGACTATACTTCTTGAAATTTGGTTGAAATTAAGTCTAAAATCAGGTTAATTAATTTGTATATTAAAGGGTTTTGCTGTTTTAGGTTAATAAAGCTGAACCACTACATGAATAAAAAAGTTTTATAACTTTCATTAGAAAGTTATAAAACTTTATAATAAATTATATTAATACTTCATGTTTCAATTCTGTTATTATTACGTTCAAACAAGTTATTGTTACATTTTCATCCAGGCAAAATTCTGGTGTATATTTCTTAACTAGGGATGAGCGGACCTGTGGATGTTCGGGTGCGAGCGAACTTAGTCCAAAGTTCGGTTCAGGTATCAGAGCTCTTTCCGAACTTGAACCCGACCCCATAGAAGTCAATGGCAATCTGAACCTTGGTGCTGTAAAATGGTCGTAGTAAGTGCTAGGGGGCTGCAAAAGTGTGTCTCTCTCTCACTAGGTGTCTGGTATGAACCTTAAACTTTTTAGTTTGGGTTCGCTCATCTCTACCCTTAACTAAATTCCCCCAAAATATATTTAGTTAAAAACTCTCTAATTGAAGGGGTTGTCCACTACTCAGACAACCCCTTCTCAATACCTACGTTTCCCCCTTGTAAAATACCTTTGATGCTGGCGTTGATCCAGCAGTGTTGGCATTGGCTCTATGGGGAAGGCTGCTGCTCTCTCACTTTCGCCAAATGTATGTGATTTTTTAAGATATGGGAGAGTGTAGTTAGTGCTTATTGGTCGTAGGGATCATTGTTGTATCAAGTGATCCCCAGGAGAGCGAGTGTCGACAACCGCTGGAACAGTGTCGGCACCGAAGGTGAGTATAAGTGTTATTATTTTACTGGGGGGAAACATAGGGATTGAGAAGGTGTTGTCCGATTAATGGGCAACCCCTTTAAATAGATATTATTTTTTTTTAGCCTATATTTTTACTGTCTTCTGTAAGTTAAGCTATTTCTAAAAGTTTCCCTCATCTTTAGAAATGAGCTAATACTGTATTATGGAATATAATCAGGTTTTTCTGTATCTCCTCTAAGCTTATGGGTTCCCAAAAGAGATACTACCAGACAGCCGAGAGTCCTTAATGTAATGCCAGATTCCTGTCTTTCTTTGTAGTGATAAGACATAGTGATGGCCTCTAGCTCTGAATACTTAATGTGGCTGAGATGTAATCGAATTCCAAAGCATCTGATCCAAAAAAGCATACATTGTGGCCATGAGAAAATATTCTGTGGTTACGTTTGAGTGAAGTGCTGCTTCCATTCTACATATATATGCCCACCTTTCCCCCACTATATGCAATAATAATCAGTTTTAGGGACCTCGGCCCTCTTCCTCCCAGAACACTGTACCATAATATGTCATAGTTGACATTGATTCATTAACCAATTAAGAGCAAGACACAATGTGGTCATTTGCTGAATAAATGCTAGGCCCCTAACAATATGCATTAGCGATGACAGATGCAAATGACCATAATGGGCCATCTACAGGATATGGAAAGAGGACATTGTGGGTAACATTAATGTTCCTACTATTAAGGACTGTAAATCCAAGAAGATTGGCCATAGGATAGATTATCAATGACAGAACACAAAAGCATTAGCGATAATGTAACTGGGCTCCAAGTACAATAAATACATATGTCAGGCTTTATTCTTTGGCAGACGAAAGTAAGGAAGTGTGTGCATATATAATCAATGGAGATCGTTACCTTCAACTTCACAACCCAGCAGCTCCATTCGTAACCCAAGACCTAACACCGATGCTCTTTCGGGAATGATGCGGATGTATCTGGTAGGTATGGAGGCAAAAGTGCGTAATTCTGGCGTGTCGTAGTTTGTGTTGCCTTCAAATGTCTACAAATATAAAATGAAAGAGTATTAACAAGATTATTGCATTGGGGTGACTGGCTTTACTTGTAGAGATCAGCTGAGTATGGATTCTTATAGTCAAAGAGCAGCACAGTGGCTCAGTGGTTAGCATTTCAGCACTGGGGTCTTGAGTAGAAAACCCACAAAGGACAACATCTGCAAGGAGTTTGTATGTTCTCCCCATGTTTATGTGGGTTTCCTCCGGGTTCTCCAGGTTTCCTTTCACACTCCAAAGACATACTGATAGGGAATGTAGATTATGAGTCTCAATGGGGACTGTGATGATGAAGCGCTGGGGAATATGATGGTGCTATATAGGCAAAGCATAATGAATAATAATAATGCTCTATGCAAAAAAAAAATAGAAATTGAGCTCTTTCCCAGAATGAATCAAAAGCACTTTGCTTGTGCCACCTATGAAGGTAGATAACTAACCCTGTAAGTCAATGTTTTGCAACATGACAAAAAATATTTTTCAAGCCAGAGACCATCTATAGACAGATTGGTACAGGGTACTTGCCCTTTAATCAGGTTTAGTTGGCTGAGATTCAGAATAGGAAGCTATCTCATTAGTGACCTGCAAGTAGCTACCTCCAAAAAGTGGCACTTCTGGGAGAGAGCTAATTTGCATGTCGTAGTAGTTCGAATTGGTAATGGAACAGCCACACATGAATCCTACTGCCCTAGAATCAGGTATTAGCACCAAACCCTGGATATTATAATTTGCACTCAATAGACAATTCTAAATTGTAGAGATAATGTAAATATGACATATAGATTGACATATATGCAAGACAAGCTGTCGGATATCCACCCATTCCTGCTATTGCAATGCCCTTGGCAACTGTCTGCCTAAATGTGTCTATTCGTGAAGGCTCTCAAAAGTTACGGAAGGTCTAGCTGCATCATGCAATGTATTAAACATAATCACCTTGTTCACATTTGTACCAATTGACTGTGGCAGCGAAGTAATAAGATCCACTTCAAGCAATTTGTCATCTAATCAAAAGATGTTTGACTGAAAGTTACTCCATTATTTGCATGCAAGACTAACCCGTTCCTGGCTTTAAAAATTTAAACATGTCAAGCTTCATTCTTGTAATTCGACTCAAGTCAAGACTTATCCTTGAGATTTTCTAAAATTCTCTTTTATTAAGAAAAGGTCTTTGAATATTTTGCATAAATAATGCCGCACTTATAAAAGACGCCATCTATTTATATGAATATTTGATACAGATGAAAGCGTTACATATAAGGCGATGCCGTGTTTGACTGGTAATTATGTTCTTTAATTTCACCTTACATCGTTCTTAGCCTTTGGTGTTGTGAAGACTAAAACCTAAATTTCTAAAGTAGTAGAAAGAAATCTTCATCCAAAATTTAAAGAAATAACATAATATTTTGATAGCAAAAGCTTGGCCACTCTCAAGTTCTTTAGAGCTTGGTGATAGATCCACCAGATCTACCAAGATCTACTGATACCAGAACTGTCTAAATCATTGGTCTGGATGCTCTTCCTTACCTTTGCTTTGTTCTTTCTTGAGTCCATGATATGTTCCCAGTCATGCCCATTATTGCTATATCCAATTTTGAACTTTCTCATGAAGACTTTATTCTCCCTGTGTTTTCCACCCTGAATGATAATGCCACGTACAGTCTTCTCCTCTCCAAGGTCAATCTGAAGCCACTCGTTGGTATATACATGATCGGTTGGGGGTAGAAGTGCCCAGCCGTTGTGGCTGGTTAACAGACGAGCATGCTCTGGTAGCCACTTACGATCTACCTCATTGGAGGCTGTAATTTGGGAATCGGATATAAGTCCTGAAACCATTCCCAACATTCCGGAACATGGATAATCTGCAAGGTATAAAATATCGAAATATGGAAATCTGTACATTTTTTTGTAATAGCAACATATTCTGAAGAACTTGATGGATAATATGGCATTCATATGAGTTACTAAATTATTAAAACCTATCTCTAATTTCTCTATATACGATTATTTTTGGACAGCTTCACCACTGAGCCATCTACCAGGCTACAAGAGCATTCAGGGGAAAGTAAATAATGGATTTTCTTATCCTATGTCCCCTTATCAAAGTAAGTGTTTCCAGAGCTGTTTGCCAGCTGCCATCCCTCAATACTTCACAGGAGTTCATGCTTCTGACCCAAACATAACACATATAATTCAATCTACAAACATACAGTTGTCAAAAGGGAAAGCCTAATTTTTTTTTTATAGTAACATTATATTAGCGAATCACTATTCATGTAACTTCCTTAAGCATGTGTGTAAGGTGGAGTTCAGCTTGCAGATGAACCTGAGCTTAAGGTCCTAGAAAGGTCTTTCCTTAGACAGGTATTCCCATTTCATTAAGTGATGGCATGACTCTTTGATATGCTGTCACTTAATGACTAAGGGTCACTTAATCACTTAATTACAAGTGGTTATTCCCCTGATCCTTAAAATGAACATCAGTTTTACCTTTGGACAGAGGTAAGTAAAACTGTGAAGTAAATGTAGTACCGTGGTAGCACTTTGGTACCTACATTCACAGGATTGGTGGATGTCCCAGAGGTTGGACCCCCAATAATTATTAAGTGATGGCATAGGTGTTACACACCTGTCCCGGGTATTCTGCTTTCTTCCCTTGGGTCCGCTGCCCTCTGTTGTGCTCCGCGATGGGATTTGCAAATTGCATGGATTTGTGATAAGATTTCCCTAAGACTATTTGAGGTCCATTAAGGCACAAACCTGTGTCTTGGGAGGGATTGAGACTCTAGTCCTATATTTGGTGTGCTCCACCTTCTGTGCTTTTTGTTTGTGCATACTATGCTATACGTCATTCCATCCCTGCTGGGTTTCCCTTCATCCATCTTGTTGCTCCTGAGATTCTGTGTGTACCAACTCCTCACTGCCTACATGCTTTCCAGCTTGCTATATCAATGCCTGGGGTCTGTGTGCTCACACAGACCTATGGCTTAGAAGACCACCTCAACTGGTTAGCCTAAAACTAGCCATATACCAGCCACATACCATCACTAAGATGAGAATATCCCTTTGAGGGCTAAACAGTAGCAGAAATGGTAGGTACTTAATGGCATCTCCATACACCAATGTCCCCAAGTGTGATAGTGGCCCTATATCTTAAAAGGTATGTGTCACAAAGTCTTTAAAGAGGTTTTCCCAAAATCACAAGTTATCCCTTTGTTGCTGATCGCTGTGAATCCAACTGCTGGGACCAGCAGCAATCCTAACAATGTGTCTACAGAATCCTGAAAGCAGATCTGCAAGATCTAAGGTGTGCAAGCTCAACTTTTGAATTTCCAAAAAAGACTGAGTACAACATTTGGATATTTTCAGCTGTCCCATTGACAATGGATGGAGTGCAAGTTGAGCATGTGCACCTCTGCTCTAATCAAGTCAGGGCTTTGCAGAGACCTGTTCTCAAGGATCTAAGGATGGTTGCAGGTCCCAGTGCTCAACAAATAATCTCCTAACCTATTGAAAGGGGATAACTTGTGATTTTGGGCAACATCCTCATAGTAAGGCACAACTCGGCACACGTGCTCTTTCCACATGCATAGAGTAATTTTTCATTTTTTCCATCTCATATCTCTCTATAACAAAGCTATAATTAGCAGTTTTCATAAAAATCTTCATTCCCTCTACTGTTAGATGTGCCTCTCAGAGCTGTAGTAGCTGTTCAGTGTGACATGATATTATAAATGGTTTTATGTTTTTTGCTTTAGCTGCGGGAGCAAAAACTCCAAACGTTTTCTTAGTTTGGTATATGGATGACATACTAAATGAAGCCACACAGCTGTGCTCAGGTGTTTATATCACATTAAATGGATACCTGGGGACTAGAGACGGTGGGAGTCAGGCGCAATCAACTCCTAATTGCACACACAGGGGCCTTGCGAACATCAGCAATGTAGTACACTTGGTGCTAAATTGGCTTGCTAACCCAAAACAATAATGTAGCATGTATTGTGTGTGAATAAGTAATTGTATCAATTAATAACCAGGGTGCAGCCTCAACAGTGAGGCAGCCAAACTACAAAGTTACCTTGTAAAAGGGAAAAAATGTAACTCCGCTTGTCGCAAAAAAACTAGGGATCTATAGTGCCAAAGGGCACGAAGAACAATGTGATGTGAGGTCAAAGCCCGCTATAATTGTACAGGTGAAGGAGCCTTCAAGGGCCTATTATTTCTCTAATAAAGGCTTTTATTATGTGGTTATTACGAGTTGACTTATTACAGTTTACTCTGCAGAGTATTGCTGATTGGCGAGAGCAGTGAACTCCATAATTACATATATTTTCCCGATTTCCATTCCAATAGACGTCAATGTAATTATTGCGCCCCCCCCCCCATTTTGCGGTCATTGAATTTTATAGAAAGGTGTCACGTAAAAGTTAACACATGAGCGTTATTCTTTTAACACGCACTCACCTGAAATTTTACAGCCGTAGACCTCAAATCTCAATGAGATGCCCGTCTCCCAAGTGACAGGGCGTATTTTAACAAACCGAGTCAAGACCGGCTTCGGGAATGGGCTGTATACAACGTCAATTGGGTTAGTGTTTCCTGGAAATACCTGTAGGATACAAATACTATCATTTCAAATTTATTGCATTTATAGAAATTTGCAGAAAAATTCATTTTTCTATATATTAACCCAATCCAACGCTGTGCAAATGAACACGATGCAGTTATACGATACAGTTATAATGGCAGGCGACTGTTCTTTAGTAACAGACCATATGGCGCATGGGGACCACTAGTCAGAACTGTAGATAAACTTTTTTCATATCGGGTAAAGGTTCAGTTCACTGACTTAAACTTGTAACTAAATACCTGGGTCAAGGAAAAGTGACTTTTTGGCGCTCCTCTGACATCCAACATAAGAGGAGCATGCTCTAATCTTTCCCAACTTTGCCAGTGCCCAGGGCTTTGGTTTCTGTATAATGTAATAGTCAACTTCCTTGAGGGAGCAATAAATGCACTGGTTTACACAATTATCTAGGCACAGATAGTACTGTCTCCTAATACCTTTTTCTATACTTTGTAGGTATAAATAGTACTGTCTCCCAATACCTTTTCCTATACTTTGTAGGTACAAATAGTACTGTTTCTCAATACCGTTTTCTATAATTTGTAGGTACAGATAGTACTGCCTCCTTGTCTCTTCCTGTAAATTATATTGGCAAATATAGTACTGCCTCTAAGTCTATTACTGAAAATTTTACAGGTACAGCCTCCTAGTCTCTACTCAGTCTATAAATGATATAGGCACATATAGTACAGTTTCCCAGCCTGTAAATGTTACACATACGGATAGTACTGCCTCCTTTTCTCAGTCTATAAATGATATAGGCACATATAGTACTGTCTCCCAGTCTGTAACTGTTACATGTTTGGATAGTACTGCCTCCTTGTCTTTTCTTGTAAATGATATAAGCACATACAGTATTGCCTCCCAATCTATTATTGTAGCTATTGCAAATACAGAAAGTATTGCCTCCTAGTCTCTTTCTCTGAACTTTGCAGGTACACTACTAACCTGTGTCTGTTTCCCTCAATTGTACTGCCTCCTTGTCTCTCCCTGTAAATTATATAGGTATGGATAATATAATATTATTTTCTTTTTATGTGATGTTTTTTGAATTTATGTCCCTTTTCTGTATGCCATTTATGGAGACTATTGTCTATTCATTTTCCCTATATATCATATAGGTACAGAGAGTATTGTCTTACTGCCTCTTCCTGTAAGTGATATAGGTACAGTTAACAACTCCTCTCTCTCCAGTTAAAGTGTGTAGGCACAGACAGTACTGCCTCATTGTCTCTCCCTCAGACCAGAGGTGTGATATTCCACTCCCGGGTAAGGGTGGAGTATGGACCAGGGCTCAGTTAGCTGCATACAGCACACACACCCCATTTCCGAGGGACAGCTCAACGGTACTCCCACTAGACAGAAGTGCAGGCACGACTGACTATGTCCCTGCCTGGAGTGGGGAGGGGGGTGGAACACCCAGTGCTGTAGGGGCAGATAGGGGTTGGTTCCTGAGCGTAGGGAGGAGCTCATTGGTTGCTGGTCACCTGGGCTCATGGCTAGAGGGAGGTATAAAAGGTGGGCACCATCTTAGTTCAGTGTTCAGTCTGTGAGGAGAGGAGAGCTGACAGGGAGCAGCAGCTCAGGCTGAGTGCTGCTCCAGAGGCAGGCCTAGAGAAAAGGCCGGAGCCTGAGAGGAGAAGGAGAAGTGGGCCTGGAGAAGAGGCCAAGGGAAGGAGGAGAAGACAGAACAGGAAAGAAGGAGAAGAGAGAGAGAAACAGAAGGGCTCAGGAACAAGAAGGTGGAAGGGACCCTAAGAACCCACGAGAATCCAGGGTGAAGGGTCAGGCAGATTAAGGGTACCGGATCCCAAGTTGGTGGAGGAGAAACTACCCTCAGCCAAAGACCGGTCGTCGTGATCATTTATTGGTGCGACACCTCATCAAACCTGCTAGGAAGGCACCATATAGGACAGCGGAGGACGGGGCCCACGTTTACCCGCACAAGTCCGCGGCAGCTGGACAAAAGTGGGTCACTGGTGAGGCAGGCCAGAGAAAGGATTAAAGGGGGTCCTGTGCCATGCTCCTGAACTGCCTGGGAGTTGACCGAGCCCCTCACCTGGTGGACGCAGCACGGCTTGGGCAGTCACCGCCGGTACCAAGGTGACTAGGACCAGTAAAGAACTGTGAGTAAAGACCCTGGACTGTAACTTGTTGTCTGTGTGCTCCTTCGCGCCTCCAGCACTACCGGTACTGGGACCTTCACCACCATCACTCCCACCATACACTACACTGCCCTGGGGCTGCACTCTTCCCGTGGGGAGTCACACTACTCTAGCTGCACACCTCATCAGCCCCAGCGGTCTGCATGCAGCGGCGGTTCCTAATAACCGCAATCCACGGGTGGCGTAGTCGGACATAATCAATAGCACATAACGGACTGCCACTGGTTTGACCACCCTGAGCCACGGACCGGGTCGCCACTACTACCCCCATCGTCTCCCTATCGCCCGGTTCCGAGTGCCCCACGGCCCAGGGGGCGAGTCATATGGATAATATTGCCTTTGTCTTTCTCTATGAATCATATAGATACAGATAGTATTGTCTTCCTGCCTATTCTTATAATTGATATAGCTACATTTAACAAGTCCTCTCCATCTCTCTCCAGTTAAATTGTGTAGGCACAGACAGTACTGCCTCCTTGTCTTTTACTATAAATGATTCAGACGCAGCCTCTGTAATTCGTTCATTCCTTATTTTTTCTGTTTATTCATTTCTGCAGACAGAATTAAGCAATAAAAGTAGAAACCTTCTGATATGAGAAATGAGAAAAACATGGCAGATAAGTTCACAAATGAAAAGATGAATATTTCAAAATTGTAAATGGCTTTTGCTGTGAATATATGAATAAGAACTGGAGATTGCTTATCAGCCTGTGTTAGTAAAATGTGAAAAATTGGGGCGGAGGGTGTTGGATCTTATACCAGCTTTATGTACCTGCAGACTATACAATGTAAAAGTAGTCTATACTATATATATACTAGATGTGAGCGACATTCTGGGACTATACAGCCTATGTACCCTCGCTCTGGTCTGAAATACGTATGCATAAATCTTGTTTTGCTATTGTTTTAGTTTCAATTGTAAAACCATGTAAAATTAAATAGTCTCCCTCCTAAGGACCATTCGTTTTATTTCAGCCATTAACAGAAGTGAGCAATGGCCTAAAATAACAATTTACCACAAATCATGTTTTATGTATTTCAACTGCGCTTTATAAACATTCACATATAATTCAGAGTCTAGAGAGATGTGTGTTCAGTTGCTTTTTACTTCTTTTTTTTCATCAGAGCTGGGGCGCTTTGTGTTTTTATAGTCCCCGTATCTTGAATTCTATATACGAGTCTCTTAAGTCCTTTTAAATTGCCCAGACCTGTTAGGGGAACTCTAGTACTGGCGAGCGACCGGAGAGGTATTAAACCAAAATGAGGCCTACCTCTAATAACGACTTTCATGGTATTTTAATATTAGTATGATCTTTTATTATAAATTCTTACTAGTTCCTATGATTTTTAATTTACGGGCTGCAAAATAAAAGGACCTTTGACTCTTACCAGATGTTTATTTCCATCTTTAAGGGTAATCCAGTCTTCTCCATTGGAGCTAATATCCACTTTATATAACTTCACGTAATACTTTTTCTTGGTTTCCTTTGATACGGCTCCCTGCATTCCAATTCCAGAAACAAATCGGAGCAGTCCAAGGTCTACCTGTATAATGGAAACAGAGAGGACATGTTAGTTTATATGTCATACACTGGGATCTTCATCTAGAGCAGGGATGTCAAACTCAAACACACAGAGGGCCAAAATGAAAGACTTGGACAAAGTCGCGGGTCAACCAATATACAGCATAATGGGCTGACATAGTCCTCTATAAAGAATAATGGGCTCCACATAGTCCTCCACACAGAATAATGAGCCCCACATAGTCCTCCATACAGAATAATGGGCTCCACATAGTCCTCCATGTAGAATAATGGCCCCACATAGTCCTCCATATAGAATAATGGGCTCCAGATAGTCCTCCACACAGAATAATAAGCCTCACATAGTCCCCCATACAGAATAATGGGCCCCACATAGTCCTCCATACAGAATAATGGCCCTACATAGTCCTCCATACAGAATAATGGGCCCCACTTAGTCCTCCATACAGAATAATGGCCCCCACATAGTCCTCCATACAGTATAATGGGCGCCACATAGTCTACCATACAAAATAATGGGCCCCACATAGGGGTGGTGGTTCTCGTGTCGCAGGCCAAATAAAACCACCCTGTGGGCCAGATTTGGTTCACGGGCCAGAGTTTGACATGTATGATCTAGTGAATAGTTGGATCTGGTAGTACAGAGTGGAAACAGAATGAGATTCCCTGTACACCTCTGGCGGTGGCTTATTTCTCTTAGGAATGAGAGGATTATCACCACCAGAAAGATTAGATGATTCCAAAATTTATGGTTTGGTGGATATTTATCTAAGGCCACGGCCCCACTATCAGTATTCGGTCAGTATTTTTTCTCAGGAGTGGGAGCCAAAACCAGGTGAGGAACAATCAGAGAAAAGGCATAATAGAAACAAGTCACCAATTCTGCATTTATCACCCACTCCTGGTTTAGGCTTCCACTCCTGAGAAAAAATACTGACAGAATACTGACCAAACACTGATAGTGGGACCGTGGCCTTATGTTAATAGTCACCTTAAGACTGAAGCATGTTTCTTGATTTATTCCTCTTTTGGCACAATACTAGTTTTATGAGTGGAGATGGAAATAGAAGCTTCTTGGCTTTCTTTGAACACTATTTGTTTACAATTTTACTTAAAAATATATGTCCATTATATCCAGAGGCGGGCATGCTTTTTAAAGGGAATCTCTCACCAGGTTTTTGCTACTACATCTATGAGCAGTATGATGTAGGGGTAGAGACCTTGATTCCAGCAATGTGTCACTTACTGGGCTGCTTGATGTCGTTTTGATACAATCCCTGTTTTCTCTGCTGCAGATATAGCAGTTCTCTGAATGCTGAGCTCTGTATAACCCCGCCCACACCACTGATTTGCTGTTTTCTGTGTGCACTGTGCATAGGCAGAAAGCTGCCAATCAGTGGTGGGGGCGGGGTTGTACAGAGCTCATGAATATGGAGGACTACATGCAGATTTACTAGTCTTCTAGTGATAATCTCCTACTGGTTAAATGGTGATTTTATCAAAACTGCAGCAAGCAGCCCAGTAAGTGACACATCACTGGAATCAGGATCTCTGTCTCTACATTATGCTGCTCTCAGAATAGGCGGCAAAAATCTAGTGACAGATTCCCTTGAAGTACTTACATGGCAGATCATACACAAGTCCGTTCAGAGTATAATACAATAGTTTGCCAAAAAAAATGCCTTCAACCTTCTGTCAATGTTTCCTTACTGAAATATTTACACATAGACATAGGAAATCTGTGTACGCTGACTAGCCTGCCACTTTGCATGTCCATATGTAGCTACATTTGTATAAAATCTATGCAATAATGTTGACAACGACTTCCAGAGCCCGCAGTACAGACCCTGTTTTGCCGCCTACATATATATTGGGCTTCCTATTAAGTCTCCGTTGAAGCGTAAGCGCAGACAGATTGATTCCATGAGTGCTCACTTCAAGAGCGAACACATCCTGCTCCCAGCAATACTTTATATAGCAGACATGTTATTTATTCCCCTGCAAATAAAATGCAGCAATATCCTGTCTTGTGGATTAGAGACTTTCTGTATCTGGCGTTACGCTCATATCTGCATATGCTAATTTATATTGTAGAAGGAGCTTCTGTTGTTTTGTGCCAGCACATGGGTTAACGTAACGCACACATATACGATGTATCCTTATTATGATTAGCATGGATTTGCAATAAGCTCATATACTACTCTGCAACTGAAAATGTAAACCCTCTCCTCTCAAGTGATTTCAGAGTGGTCTTAGGAGCTCATGTCCCATCCTGTGCTCTTACCGCTCTCAAGAGCCCTTTAAATCTCATGATCTCTCTGCTGTATCTCCTCATGTTTTCTGCTGTAATTAAATTATCCAGACTAAAAATATAAGCTTTTACTAACAGGCTGGAAGAAAGAAATCATGTAATTTCTACCATTAGTTTTGGAGGTACCTGCGTCATTCCTTGTTGAGGGAATGTAGTCGAAGGTCTCATGCAGATGGTTGTATTATAGCTCTGAGTTGTATAAAGTTATTTAGAAGTCTAAGGGAGCTATGCTAAGACCAGTAACTTTAAATTTATCATATGAAATGATGCCTAAATTATGGAATTTCCTATTAAATGCATATTACATCAAAGGGAAAAAATCTCCCTACTATGGTGGCACCATATGGTTGTCCATGGAGTGCCTATAGTTCAGTAGTATTGAATCACAGATACCTTTTAATGTGATCGTACAAACCTTAGTACAGTTATATGTGGGGAATTATAGAAAAGACCATTGAAGCAAACTGATATTCATAAGTAGGTGGTGTATTATCATATGTGATAGTTCTGAATTCAATTATAATAAATATTTTTCACTAATCCTGAATGAAATTACATCAACCAAACTGTGACTAGGTTGTATTAGGTTTCCAAAAAGATTCATTTATGGAATAAAACATTATAAAACATTGGGAAAAAAATAATAACATAGGAAAAAATACTGAAGTTGTGGTATGGTATGGAAAAATTAACAATTTATTTAACTATATAATTATTAGTACTCATTTTCAGCTTTGAATTACGTAGAATTTTTGCAGGATAAAAAGTTAGTGGGAACCTGTCATCTGATTTATGTTGCTGTATGTATTTTACTCTGAAACGTTGCGACATACTTTGAAAATTCAGCCAGGGACTCGGATGATTAGTCCAAGAAGAAACCAGTCCCGCCCTGCTCCTCAGACTGACAGGTCTTTCCATATACACACACATAGGAGAGAGAGACCTGGCAGTCTAAAGGAACTGCTGACGAAACTGCAGTCGAGGTAACTATTGAGCCAGAGAATCTACCATCCGAGACTACACCTAATGTTTACAGGTAAGCTACTCTTCCAAATTTTATATTTCAGACACCTATAGTATATATTATATATACATCTCTATTACCTCCTATTCTAATGAGACTTACTATATTGACTATAAGGTAGCCTCTTATATTTATTCTATTGCCCATTACTCTATACCCTAGACTCATGGGTCAAACAACATTGTAGTCCAGCTCACTGGTCTCTTACTCTATTGTATTAAGTTATGTCCTATTCCTATGTATATGTATAACTTTTTCTATCATGGTTTTAAAAAATTTTTTTTGCTAAAATAAACTTGTGATATATAAAAAATATATTGATCTATTGCTCCCTCCTTTTGTTCGTGATTGGTAAAGTCTAAAGAAGCATAGCAGGGAGAACTCATCGGAGGCCAGCCTCGGACTAATCATCCTAGTTGTGTGGTCCTCAGCTGACTTTTCAAAATATGTTATCTATCTTTGAAACGCTGTAGTGTTTCAGAGCAAAAACATGCACAGCTACAATAACGCACCCAGAGTCCGATTCATGCTGCCCATGGGTTCCCTTTAGGGTGCAGTCAGCAAATAAAAGAAAATAATATCATGGAAAAAAAAACTTCTAGAACCCAAAAAAACACTTCTGTCTTCTAAATAGTTATCTCTCGAAGTCAGACGGCCATATAAATCAGAACAAGATTGGAACGCAGTGCACAGACTGGCCGGAGGGGCTCCAAGTGTGACAGCTGCATAGAAATATATGAAGCTGTCACGCTCAGATTGGGATAGCCATTGGCCAGTCTGTACACTACGTTAAGATCTCAGTCCAATTTATATGGACGTCTGACTTTGAGAGATAACCATTTAGAAGTCAGAAGTTTTCTTTTGGGTTCTAATCTCCCTAGAAGTTTTTTTTTTCCCTTATATTATTTTCTTTTCTTTTGCTAATTTTAAAGTCAAGAATACTTGTTTATCAGGGATTTGCTAATACATTAATTATTTTCACTTTCTATTTATACCACTTCCAATTATGTTGGTTTATTTAGCTTTTTAGGGCTCAATTTCTAAAATGTAAAATCTCACATCTCAGCAAGACAAGCCCTGTTCACATCAGCCTGGTGATCAGCTGTTTTTGCTGAGAGAAGATGCAGCGCCCACTGAAGGTTAAATATTGTATTACATTCTGTCCATTCAAGTGTCAATGACCATGAATCTAAAAAGAGCAAAAAAAACTGTGGTTACTTGTATTTCAATTTAAGTAGACTTTTCCCATTGACTGAAAGCCACAGAAAAGTCTATAAAAAGAGCATGTTAACTAAAAAAAATAAAATATCTGGCAAAAGCTCCTGAACTGCATAAATTGATGAGAGAATCTGTTTAAGGAGAAAAAAAAGTGAATTCTTGTGCATTTGGCAGACATTCAATGTTCACATAGCAACCAGAGAAACTAATTACACAGAAATTACAGAATTTTACTTCGTTAATAATTTTTTTCTTATTCCACATATGATAACGGAAACTATAACTCCCTTGTGTAGGGTCGCACGAAATGTGTTACGTTATATCATACGTTCTTTATGATTGGATTATATTGGCATAATATTGCACAAATATTGAGATGCCAACCTATGAACTCATTCTTGTAATTTAATGGTATTACTAGAGTTTCTGAGTAATAAACTGGAGACTTGTGCAAAGAACAATTCACTGGAGGAAAATATCATGCATTACCTAATATTAACGTGTGAAAACCATTCACCGAATCGGAAATCTCAAATTGGCTTTCTCTTTGCTGTAGTTTGTAGTGGATGATCAGCACTTGTTGACCGATAGAGGGGTGATGATATAAAGCTGACCATCCTCTTGAGATAGCAATTGGGCAAATCGCACACCCATCAATAGATATCTGCCATCATGGAAGAGTTGGGAGTTCTCCTTATACATTGCTTCTCGGTTGATGATGCCGATATTTGCAATCAAGTATGCTTAATATTAAATGTCTTTGGCCAACGTAAGACCCGTTCCATATGTACTTATAAACTAAAACATATAGAAAACTGAAGCAGAGGTTGGAAGATTTGATCATGGAAGATTTGGAAGCCCTTGGACGATTTGACCATGTAATATGGGATTTACCCCCATGTAAACTGCCTGTGATATTATTTAGATCCTGATACCAAGTTTTGGTTACACTAAGGCATCTCTGTTGCAAAAAGTATCTTCAGTTGCCAACACCTATAGGCACGGTCAAGCTTCTGTAAATGGATCATTTATAGGTGGCTTTTCACTGCTGGTCCCCAGGAGCTGAGATACTCATGGAGGTTAAGGAGCTAAGATATGTTCTCCTCAATGCCTCCAATAGGACTTTCATTTTTTCTGGTGGAGAGCTAATTTGCATATTTTTTCCCAAGAAGCATTGCCCTGCCTATAAGACACATGTCTTCACAAGGAGAAACACACCCCTACACTGCTTTATTGTTTACATCAGAGAGAGTCCCAACTGTTGGACCACCACATACTGTATATGTATCTGATTAACATGCCATGTACATAAATGATAGGCACCCATGTTTAGATTGGGGGACAGGTGAATCCCCCGGTGGGCGCTTTGGCAGGAGTAGCCCAATCAATCCCACTTATATGGGCAGTGGTTGTCATATTTCACCATGTACAGACAAAATCAGCATCTCATAATTCATTCAACAAACTACCTAGTTTATTAATATATAGAAGCAGAGATAAATTTGTGAATGAGAGTAATGTACTGTTTGCCTATAGCTGAACATTGGCCCCCAGAGTCAGTGCTGCTGGTGGGCCCTTGGTGCCCTAGCCCAACACGGAGTACACCCTTTTGAATCTTATGTATGGAATCTGACACACCACCCAAGTCCCATTTCGTCATACTCATCGAGTAATATGGTTTTTGCTCAACTACTTTAGGATATTGGACTCCATCCTGTTTACCCAAACACAATACCAAATGGTTTTGGTCTCTGTATATCAATGAATAAGAAATTGGTTTATTGAAGACATTCAAGTTTTATTACTGGAGATATTACATAACGCAGCTGTAAATACAAAATGGGGAACAGTGTTGTTTTTGTTGGGTTTTTATTCCCATATTCCTTTATTACCGCTCATATTACATAAAACAGCTGTATATACAGAAAAAAAAGGAGGATGCTGCTTTTGTTATATGTTGATGCCTTGTTCCATTAAAATGTATCAGAAAACACTAATTATGTTGCTCTCTCTGGGACCAATACAGCATAAGTGAAGAGGAGGCCTGTGCGGTCTCGGAGCTTACGCAACACAATGTAGCTGCAGAATGATTAGCTGGCTGATTAGTATGTATCACAATGAGCAAAGTACAAGCACTGGATTCCCTTCGGGATTAGTGCAATTTATAGACATTGTAAGGTAGCGCTATTGATCATGTTGAGGGGCACTCACTTCACCGGGTCAATCAAAGCACACATGCAACATTTTCCGGTAATATGAAGTCCAGCAGTTTATTACACATCATAAACTGCTTATAACATAGTCCATCTCAGTGGCTAGCAGGAATGTTACACATGTAATATCCTAGAGCCTTTTTGGGGGCAGCTATGCCCGCTTAGCTTCAGATACAGACTTCAGCAAGGTACAACATCAATATTCATTTAAAGCACTGATTTACCTTAGCTGCTTCTATCAGCTCTGTTCTGCCACAGCTGTGGATTAAGGCTCCCGAGACTTGGTCTCCAGGCCACGTGCCTTCCAGGGCCAACGGTGTCCCAGACACAGGGATCAGGCCTCTAGCCTTCCAAGACTACTGGTGTCCCAGGCACAGGGATCAGGCCTCTGGCCTTCCAAGACTACTGGTGTCCCAGACACAGGGATCAGGCCTCTTGCCTTCCAAGGCTACTGGTGTCCCAGACACAGGGATCAGGCCTCTTGCCTTCCAAGACTACTGGTGTCCCAGACACAGGGATCAGGCCTCTTGCCTTCCAAAGCTACTGGTGTCCCAGATACAGGGATCAGGCCTCTTGCCTTCCAAGGCTACTGGTGTCCCAGACACAGGGATCAGGCCTCTGGCCTTCCAAGACTACTGGTGTCCCAGACACAGGGATCAGGCCTCTTGCCTTCCAAGGCTACTGGTGTCTCAGACACAGGGACCAGGCCTCTTGCCTCTCCAAGCTAATGGTGTCCCAGACACAGGGACCAGGCCTCTTGCCTTCCAAGGCTACTGGTGTCCCAGACACAGGGACCAGGCCTCTTGCCTCTCCAGGCTAATGGTGTCCCAGACACAGGGACCAGGCCTCTTGCCTTCCAAGGCTACTGGTGTCCCAGACACAGGGACCAGGCCTCTTGCCTCTCCAGGCTAATGGTGTCCCAGACACAGGGACCAGGCCTCTTGCCTTCCAAGGCTACTGGTGTCCCAGACACAGGGACCAGGCCTCTTGCCTCTCCAGGCTAATGGTGTCCCAGACACAGGGACCAGGCTTCACCACTGTTTCAAAAACCACCAGGATTTATATATCCTTCTGTGCGCACAGGACCTGTGATGATGTCACAGTCATGTGATCAGTCACCTGAAGGGGAGGTATGTGGTCAGCCAGAACACACCCCCTGGGCATTTTAGTAATACAGCAAGCCGCTGCATTACAACATGTACAGTCTTTTATGCATGAAGTCAATGTTTTGCAAACTTTACAAATGGACATAACAATTAGTCAGAGCAAATACAAAGAACCAAAACGTCAATTCATTGGAAAACATCTCAAGGTGACATAGATAGTACCTCTAAAGAAGTCTATGAAAGAGGCCGGTCTGTGGGTCTTGAGACCACCAACATTTGCTCAAAGGAATGAGCAGAAAACTCAGCTTATACTCAATTGTATGGACTCATAAGCTCCTTTTGAGATTGTACACTGCTTGGCTTGTGGTCGAGGATAAAGTGATTGCTTTTCCTTCTGGACCTCCACAAATATGTATGTGATTGACATGTCATGTACATAAATAATAAGCACACCCAAGTTCGAACTGGCCTACAGGGGAACAGGTAAATACCCTGTTGGTTCTCTGGGCAGGAGTAGCCATCACTAACAGGAGGAACAATTGGTAGTGATCTCAAGACCTGGACCCTCACCAATCAAAACTACTATGCTGTACTACATTGGCAGCACGGTGGCTCAGTGGTTAGCACTGTTGCTTTACAGCACTGGGGTCGTTAGGTTAAATCCCACCAAGGACAACATCTGCATGGAGTTTGTATGTTTCCTACGTGTTTGCGTGGTTTTCCTTTCGACAGTCCAGTTTCCTTCCAAAGAAATACTGATCAAATAATCTGGCGGGGACTATTGGAAGAGATGAGAGTAGTCTGGCGCCGCCCCCAGCTGGATTCTCCCCTCCTCACTTCAGGTGATTGACAGGTCTCTTCTTATGTACACATGAGAGAGAGCTGTCAATCAACTAACATTTCACAGAAAATATTCCTTGCTGCAATCGTGCAACCAGGCTCTGATTCATGCTGCCCATTGTTTTTACTATCTATTGAATTATATGTAATGAATGTTATAGCTCAATATTACTTGGACATAAGGGGGCGCTCTATGCTGAGCTCTTCCAGAGGAAGGGAGGAATATATTGAACAGGGGTCTCTGTTTCTTTCCACCCCGGACTGACCTGAATGTATAGGTTTAGCCATATAGTGAATATCATTATAATTAGGTCACTTTATCCACTATATCTTCTGTTCTCTTCATAAATTAATGACTGACTACCTAATAGTGGAACCTTGGAGTTGAAGAAGCAGCTTATTAAAATTCTCATGTATTTCCAGCTTTATTTTAATTACTGTTCGGTAGCGCAACCCTTCAATTTCCCAGCATGTGTCATGCACAGCAATTATTTTATGTAATTGAAATGAGAAACATGGCTGGACCGTCATGATGAAAAAAAAAAATGAAATAAATAACAATATCTATAGAGTGCAGAATCTCCCCCCAGACCTGCTGTGAAGCATCACAATTGTGTCTTTTTTTTTCTTTAGATAAGACGGAATAATTTTTTTTATCTTAATTTATCTTTTTTAATCTTTTTCTTGTTTAACAAGTTATTATCAATGTTACCTGACGTTATAGTCAATGTTCTATTATGCTGCAGTAAATTGGAAATATTGTAAATGTGACTTTCAGGATTTAGCAAAAGTTGTAAGATCAGTCATGTCGGTCGTTGCCTATAAATGAGGTTTACAACAACTTACCAACAGAAAATGGAAAATATATTACAGGCAGCCCCCGACTTATGAACATCCGACTCCTAGTTACGAAAGCAAGATGTTAAAAAAACAACAACTAATACTTACATAATCGTTCACCTCTCCGACTGACCGCTGCTAGTTGCCTTATATCCGGGCTACTTCTTTCCGATGTTGCACGCTGCATCTCCGGCCTCTTCACTACAGGTGCGGACTACCGGACACGTCCAGGCCTCAGAGGTCACTGCAAGTTGTAAGGTCGCAATGTTGTGATAGAAAGACGTGTACTGTGACCTTATAATGTGCAGAGATGTCAGAGGCCTGGACCAGAAGTCCGGGCCTGTAATGAAGAGGCCGGAGATGCGGCATGCAACGGTGGAAAGAAGAGAACCGGATGTCGTGCAGCGAGATGACCACAGAGGAGAGCAATGAGGTGAGTATTGGCAAAATCCCCCTCCAAAAAAACAAATACTCATCTCTCCAGCCGCTCTGATGCTCGTTGACCGCCGTCCAGTCCTCTTGTTTCCACTGTTGAACGCCGCATCTCAGCCTCTTCACTATAGGCCAAGACTTTTGGCGGCATCCAGGTCTCAGAGGTCACTCCGTAGCATATGTTTGCGCTGCACGTCTTCACGTTGTGATCCTTCAACACTCATTGACCTCTAAGGCCTGGATCCGACTGGAAGTACTGGCATATAAAGAGGTCAGAGATGCGATGCACTACAGTGGAAAGAAGAGGACCGGACATTGGGCAGTGAGCAGTGGGGCAGCCGGAGAGGTCCGCGATGAGGTATTAGGGTTTTTTTTGCCCACCCTGTTCCATCTTACATACAGATTTTTAGTTACAAACAAACCTACAGAACCTATCTAGATCATAACCCGGTGACTGCCTATATTTTGATATTCTAGTGAATAGAGTGGGGTTCGCTGATCTGGATTCCCAACTATTAGACACTGCAGAGAGTGACTATAAAGAATTTTTTTTCACCATGGAGATCTTGACACTTCCATGCCCATTGATTTCATTGAGAAATTCCTAATTATTGTAGCAACATTTAACACGTACTGCTGTATTCTCTTAAAGACCAGAGCTAATCATTGGGCAACCATCCTAACAAAAAGAAAATAAAAATGGACAACCCTGCTAAATTAATTTACAGCTATGTACCTGACCCCAAAAAGAAGGTATATAGTGAGCACAATAGGAATATTTTATATATTTTTTATAGTGTTTATATATGTTACCAGCCCCCTCCATCGCCTATAGATCTATAATTCCCAGAATGTTACTATCATGAGATCCATAGTATATGCTGCATTTTGTAGGGTGTCTATGGGATGCACAATTCTTATCATAATTGCTGTACTCTGCATTGATTTGGAATTTCGTAAAATTACACATATTCCTATTCCCCCGGTCTCGCGTGTGTCATGTCTACGGTGCAGGAATAACATCTGATTTATTGTAACGTTGGACAATATCCAGGAGGATCTATTTTGCAGTTGTAAAACTTGTAATGACCCTGATTTAAAATGATTAATCACATGTACGGTAGGTTTCAGGGATTTTTTTTTGTTCTACTCATCTGAAGCTATTTTTAGGCTTTCAGCGCTCAAACTTCCTCCAATACTCCGAGTATTCGAGGGCTTGATGAAAAAAACCTTTAATTACTGACCAGTTGTCTAGCGTGAGCAATTCATTATTGCTGGCAGGGAAAAGTGGCAGTAATTTCAGAGAAATTCCAGCCATAGTGTTCAATTAAACCCATAAAGTAAAATGCATCCATTAAAATATCAGGAAGTGGTTGGGAACACAGGCGGCCGTACATCTGAAACACAAGCGCTGCTATTATGCGCATAGGTAGATCAATGCTTACAGATGGCTCCAGGCCACAGAGCACCACAACAGCCGTCATTACAAGGATGCCAGAACTATCCACATATGTTATTATGGACAGCTCCATTTTGGACCCTATTTTACAAATTGAAGTCATAGTCCACTGGCGAGGGGAGGGGTCGGCAATTATCCTCTTTTAGACTTTTATGATTTTGAAAAAAAAAAAGGAAAATGAAGCAAAAACGTCAGAAGTGTTTCTTATCTGTGTTCTGGAGTAATTGTGATAATGATCTCACGTTTTAGGCTGTATAATGGGTTTCTACTATGAGTAATTACGGAAAGGCTTTAGAGACAGGTTCATAAAATTCACTCCGCTTTGCGTCTGAGCCATAGGATGAAGGTCTGTGCCAAGAAGCGCTATGGGCATAGGCGTCCATTCATCCAACGAGGGTCTTTTGGCCTCTTGATGGGTGGGATAAATTGGCATACTTTATCCAACACCCTGGGTTTTTCTATATAGTGAGGCCTCCACAAAAAATTACATTTTTTTTTTTACATTGGGACTATAAAGGTTTATACTATGGTAGCCACATGGATCAGGTGCTTGAATAAATCCGACAATGCACACAGTAGACTACATAGCTTGAGACCAAATCTCGAACTCCCATGCGCCATTTTTTTTATGGTCTCTATATGACAGTTTTCAGTAACCAATTCTCTTTTAAAGGGTACCAATCACCTAGAGAAAAGCTATTTATTTGGAGATATAAAGGTAATCTGCAGGTAAATAGAGTTTAAATCCTGTGTAGCTGGCTACAGGGAGAAAGTGATCTTATTTCCTCACTGTAGCTGCTTGCTTCCAGTTATTGGGCGGTGCCGAGATCTATTACAGTAAGGGATCGTGCAGATGACCATATAACTCGGGCGAGGGCTCTCTGTCCTTTTGACGGATAGCACTCAGTCTCATGTTAGTTATTCTATGGGGCTGTGCATATTGCCGATTTTTTCCTCAGAGTGAGACGACACAATTTGCCTCCGTGAATCAGACCCATTCAACTCTATAGGTCTGTGGAAAAAAAAAATCGGACTGCACTCGGATTACATCCCTGTGCGGTCTGATGTTCACTTGACATCATAGAGAAGGTGGAGAAACTGTTTTTTTTTTTGCACCTCTGAGAAAACCGGATCACACTCTGATCAAACTCTGATCAGAGTGTGTTTAGCATAATCGGACCAATTTTTTCGGATATGGAGAAAACGGTAGTCTGAAATTGCCAGCTCTTTATAGTGTGAGTGTGCTGTAATTACTCCCTGGCACATTGATTGACAGCCTGTTTTGCAGCATATGTGTGCAGTGTGTGTGTGTGCAATGTTAGTCAATGTGCTGCTGAGTGATTACAGCGTGCTTTCAGTATAGTGAGCAGTGACTGTGTAATTTCCCTGCACTGACACAATGACTGGATGTGAACGGCTACAGAGAGGAAATATGTTCACGTTCTCCCTGCAGCTGTTGCTCCAGTAAGCCTGCCAGACATAATATAAACGCTCTGTACTTGCAAACGACTCCAATATTTACAGGGAAAAAGTGTTTCTAGAGGTGACAGGTTCCCTTTAATCGCTTACCCATGACTCAAGCCCGTTCAGCCATTATAAGAGCCTAGTTCTTTCCCATAAAAAAAACTTGAATGGCCCAAAGCTTTCTGCATCATAAAACAGTTGCAAAAAATCCTGTTGTCGAACATGTAGGTGTGCAAAATTTTTGCGACATTTGGCATTTTTATGCTACTTCCGCTAAGTTTTTAAAATGATATCAGCCCCAAAGTATATGTGTTTCTTTTTCAGAAACAGCATCACTCTCGTCAACTGACAATGTCTGGAATTGTATCGTATCCCAAATTCTCTTAATTTGATCCTATCGAGCCTTGGAATGGGGAATGCCACACCAATAATGTTGTTGCTCCCAATAATTTTGGGCTTCCAGAAGAGTTATAGTACAGACTTATGTACTTTGGTTTTATCTGGAAAATAGCAAGAGTCGCCCAATATTATTCCTACACGTGCTGCTAATACAGAGAATACAGACAGAGTTATGAGAAGGGTGACCTTATACTCGGCCTCAAGAAAAAAGGTTTCGAAATCTTTGACGATGTATTCTTAGTATAGACTGAGGCAATAAGTAACATTTCCCAGCAGGAGGGAGGTTTTTACACATTGAGGAAATGTCATTGGAAACTGTCAGTCTTCGCTTTTTCGTTCCTATCTAAGTAAATAATGCTTACAAAATAGATTTCTTTTTAATTGATTTGCCTCTTCAAACTAATCTATTAAGAGAGGCTGTAATCCGCCAGCTCGAGGCCGATCACTCAGAAATGCTTTTAGACTTTGAAGCCTTCCATACTTCAACCATTGACCTGTCTATCGACTACATTGAGCTTCATTAGCTGCGGAGCATAGAAAATGATTGCGCAAAGGATTAGAAACGGTCTTGCTTTAAATATGGCGTCCGACAGAACCATTAATTACTGGAAAGCAGGTCACGACGGAGTATAACGGGTTACTTGTTAAAACAAGCAAATATAAATGTGTTACATTGCTGTACAATTAATTATGGATTAATCTTTTCTTTTTTTTTTTTAAAAAAAGTTCAAAGATTTTTAATTCCAAAAAAATAGGCTTAAACGGAATTGTTAGTTGGCCATTGGAAGACTAGACTAGAACCAAAGGCCCCCATAATCGCTAGATCACAGTTGTCCAATTTTTGAGCCCTGGAAAAGCGAATGCTGACACCACTAGAACGGCGCCGGCATGGGAGGTGAGTATAAGTGTTTTTATTTTAACAGGGGCAAACACTCAGATTGAGAAGGGGTTGTCCTTGTAATGGACAACCCCTTTTAAATTTTAATTCAGGAGATTCATTCAAATTCGGCTGAAAAGTTTCCAGATTGCAATTATAAGACATTTATGATGTTCTCAATTCTCTCCAGAAACCAAAGCATAATAAACAGAAAGACCTAGAAAGGGTTCATAAGTAGTGATGAGCGAGTATGTTCGGTTAACCCTTTCGGCGAGTACGCTCGGGCGAGTACCGAGTATCTTCAGTGTACTCGGTGATATGTTTTGATCACTCCCGTGTGCATGATTTGCGACTGTTTGACAGCTTTATTATATGTGAGGAATGCTTGTTTCTTAAGCATTCCTCACATGTATTAAAGCTGTCAAACAGTCGCAAATCATGCACACAGGAGTGATTCAAACATATCACCGAGTACGCTGAAGATACTCGGTACTCGCCCGAGCATACTCGCCAAAAGGGTTAACCAAACATACTCACTCATCACTATTCATAAGTATTAAAATACTACTCACCTCTCCTCTCATCAGTATTGCAGCTCCCCATCTGGTCCACCGCTTCATCCTTTACTCTCCCGTTGCTAACTCCAAGGCCTCTGGGATGTCCCATGCTGACTGGGCTGCTTGCATGTGATTGACGTCTATGAGGAGCATCCTGCCTAGTCAATGTATGTTGTGCTGGAGGCCGAGCGAGTATGTTCTGTTAACCCTTTCGGCGAGCATGCTCGGGTGCTCGCTGAGTATCTTCAGCAGTGCTCATATCTTCAGTGGTGATCCGTGTTATGTTTTAGTCACTCAGTGCTCATGATTTGCAACTGATTGACAGCTTTAATACATGTGAAGTATGTCTAAGAAACAGGCATTCCTCACTAGTATTAAAGCTGTCAAACAGTCGCAAATCATGAGCACTGAGTGACTAAAACATAACACCCGAGCACGCTCAAGATACTCGGGAAACACCCGAGCATGCTCACTCATCACTACTGAGGAGTCAGCGCCGGAAGACTGGAGTCATCGAGCGGGGATCTGCGGTTGCAGGACAGGTGAGAGGCAATGTGAGTATAATATATATATATTTTTTTTCTCTTCCCGGCCTTAACCACAATGCTTCAAATTACTTAAAAAAAATCATATCATGGCGAATCCATAATTAAACTCGTAATAAATTCGATACATCTAATCCTTTTCCTTCCCCCCAGGGAGATAAATTGCCACCAGAGTTATTGCAATTGTTGACTACAGTGTAGTAATTCATTCTGAATAAGAAAATATTTTAAAAACTCTTAAAGAAAAAATGAAATAAAATAAATAAAATAAATAATCCAATTTCAAACAATATAATTCGGCACTCAACAAATGTCCATTCAGTTTCCTTTATTTATGGATAGTAGGTACGTGGACATAATATTCCAAAAGGGACCTACGGCCGTTTCACGTGTGAATTCGCTTTCACCCTTGGATTATTCTGTGGTTTTGCTTTGTATCACTGAGCACCACTAACCAGCCACGAGTAAGGATCCCTATCTGTCCCTTTAATGGGGTGTTTCCCTTAATGTGATTGCTGCCGGTGGATAGTGCAGGTGAATTTTCTCATTCTTTGCTACTAATGAAAAAAAAGAAATGTTGATGATTTTTCAAGCTCGATCAGCTTCATCTCAGGCCTTTAGGACATACAGACTTGTAAAGGGTTGTATGACATTGCTCTCTATCACCTGCTTAATGACATCATATGTGGGTAGGGGCCATTGGGTTAAAAATGTAGTAGACATCTTTAAGGAGCCAAAACACCGACTCCTGGTGCCTTAAGGATGTAAATATTTTGATGGATCTCTGAATAACGCTGTCTATTTCATGTTCGTAAATGAATTGTGTGACATGTAATAAAACGAGTTATACATAGCGGTTCCTAGATACATAAATATTCTTGAAAGGTTACATGTAGCAAAAATGGATTATAGTCTTGAGAAGCAGCCAAGGCTCTTACTGAGCTCCCAGAGCTGTTATATTGGATAACAAATGGCTGCAGGTAAAAACAGTCTTCGAACGTGTCACCATAGACCAGTACGTATTCCCTACATAAAACTATCCCAAGGCTGTACAGAGCTACAAACACAAAAACAGATATGTTATGGGACTGATGCAATTGTCACATCTGGGAATTGCATCACTATATACAATGTGTACATTATACTGTTGCGAGCGGTTCCTTGGGTACATTACCATTAGCGTTGATTTGCTCACATGGGCCTTAATGTCAGACAAATATCTATTGTACTAAGTAGGTATCTGCAATGGCCACATGGGAATTAAGGAACACAGTTGCAATGTAAAAATACTCCCACCGGTAGGATTTGCATCAGCTCATTAAGTAATAAATTCGACATATTTTTGTATCATATTCCCTTAGAAAAATTTGGGTTTGTAAACATCAACAAACACGCACTTTCACATGGGACACTTTTTAAAGAAGTAGACAAAAAGAGGTACCGTATTTCCCCGAGGCATCAACCAATCAAATTACTTATGGACTCAGGATAGTTTTTTGCTATGTGATTTAGAGGCCAATGATTGAAATTTGTGACTTGCTGCAAAATATATGTCTGGTCAACAGCAGAGGTGAGAATTGTACTAGCAACTGATCATCCTAAGGAAAAGCATAAAAAAATAACACTTTGATTTGACATCTCCCATATGGGATAAGCTATGGTCATATGTACCGAAGGAGCTGTGGGTTTTCCATCCAGAGTTTTGGATGGTGGTAACCAAGAGGTAATGTTTCTCCTTGTGGAGAATGACATGTCAAGCCTTACATGCCGAGGTGAGGAGACTTTTAAGCCGCAATGCTCCTCAGGGAAATATGCAAATTTTCTCTTCAGAAAGGAGGATGGTGGTAACATAAACTTTGTCCCCTGCTGAGTTCTGCATACCCAGCCTCCAACAATGATGTCCTGTCACTTTTGACTACTACTTAGGCCTCATTCAGAGGCACGATTATTCTAACCAGAGAGTGGCCCGAGCGTCATCCAATTTTCTTGTACGTGGAGAAATTTAAGAAAAATTTTCTAAATCTTCTCAATCCTGACAGTACGTGAAAATCAGATCACACTTGGATGTCATCCGATTACAGTCCGATTTTTTCATGGGGACATTGACTGACTTTGCTGATTTTGATCCGACCTTCGGATCAAAATTGAACATGTCTCCGATATTTTTCGCGGACCACTCAGTCCGAGGAAAAAAATCAGACATGTGACTGGCCCCATAGACTATCACAGGTACGAGTGATATCTGTGAAAAACATGAATAGCACTCGTACACGAAAATTGCTTGTATGAATGAGGCCTTACAAGTAATTAGTGGGCAAAAGGGAAACTTGACACAAAATCAACACTTATGACTAGTGATGAACGAGTATGTTCTGTTAACCCTTTCGGCGAGCATACTCGGGCGGACACCGAGTATCTTCAGGGTGGCTTGGGTGTTATGTTTCAGTCTCTCTGTGTGCATGATTTGCGACTGTTTGACAGCTTTAATACATGTGAGGAATGTCTATTTCTTACACATTCCTCACATGTATTAAAGCTGTCAAACAGTCGCAAATCCTGCACATGGAGTGAGTGAAACATAACACCCAAGCCACCCTGAAGATACTCGGTGTTCGCCCGAGCATGCCCGCCGAAAGGGTTAACAGAAAACACTCGCTCATCACTACTTATGACCACTCTAGCCAATCCCAGGCTACAGATGTCACATGTGACAAGGCATCATCGTTGGAGGCCAGGATACAAATATTGCAAGGGAACCAGGATACCATCCCCTTGTGAGATCCTGTGGAGATACAGTAAGTATAAACAATTTTTTATTTTTAGCTGATCCATAGTGGCAAAATCACGAGCAAATGGTCCAAAAACGCATGATTCTGCTTGGATTGGTCAGTGCACATTTTTCGGCGGTTTTATGCAGATGTTGCAACATATGAACATACAACTATACTGGGGAAAAAATTGTGCGGATCGATGCAAACATCAAAGCAATGTTTATGGGTATCTTTTTGATTGTCTGGGTACAAAAAAAAATTGATTTAGAGAATTCAAGGAAATAGAAGAAGGTTCAGATTCAGAACCATTGGAATGGCCACAAAGAGTTTGTCTCTCTCTGTAGCACTTAACATTTCCACGTACTACAGGAACAAACTATTGATTTGTTAAGGATATTTTGTAATGCTTCATTGCGCCTGTGGTGGCGCTCCAAAGGAATTGAATACTTGCTACCAGATCCTTCCCCAGATTACAGCTCATCGCTGGGGGTCTCGACACCAAAACACTGGGTAAAAATAATGTTATTATGGAATTCTAACAAATAGGCATTGTATTTCAACCAGAGGCTTTAGGAAACAAAGGCAAATTTCTATGATAATTTAAAAGGAGTTTGCAATAAAATATTGCAATATGTCCAATATTTAATAATAAGCTGTTAAAAATGAAATCTAGATATTGTTGCACTGTCAGCGTTACAAGAAATGTCAAAAGGAGTTCGCTTTCTCTATTCTTCTGTAGCACAATTTGTACAATGCGAAAAGTTGAGTCCCTTTCTAAAAACTGAAAGAAGCTGTCTTGTAAGAATCGCATGAAAGAAAGGACTAATTTTAAACATTAAGATGCAATGGCTTGAAACAGAGAGGCAACACGCTGCTTTTAGTTTTAATTGTGTCATAAAACGTTAGATCTTATGAATGAATCCTTCCAGCCATTGAAACATAACATAATTAACCGTTTTGCTATTGATTTCCTCGGAACTGGCACGGTGCTGAGTTTTTCTTTCCGAGCAGCGTCTAATAGCCAGATACAAATGCACATTCCAGTGCCTACATCTCAGCCATGAATAGGAAGCGTCCTTGTCCAAAATCTAAGATAGAGAAATCTTAGAAAACTCAACACAAAGCTGGTACAGTGGGGAAGTGCTGTAGCCAAGTGGCGTTGGTGTTGTGTCTTAGAAGTCAACAATATGAAGAAGAACGCAAAGGAAATAATAGAGTCTAGAAGATTAAAAACTGAATGTGTTTCTGGAAGATTAAAGGAGACAATGCTTGCGGGGACGGTCGGTCTTGTGTGCGGAGTCTTTCGACTCTTTAATGCTTTTGTGTTCTTCATGCATAAATCAGAAGCAAAGGAAGAAAAATTATTTAATTCAGATGGATCCTTTGAACTTCCATTCCATCTGGTTCTCTTTCAATAATGAAATCTGTTTTAGTCGTAAAATATTGGCAAGAATGAGCTTCAGTCAAAATGGAAACAAAAGGAACTCAGTGCTCCAGGTTAGGAAACAGCCATGTCACAGTGTGTGAAAAGGGGAAAAACACTAACACTGTGGGGCTAAGAGAGTCCATGAACGGCCTCAATGATAGCTACAACAGGCATGTATTGTCATGGCACAAAGGCAATGGTTTCTTTTCGCTCGATTATGGCTTTGAGTAACGTATTAAGACTGCCTTTTCTCTGAAAGCAAATACTTTCAGTTATTGTGTGAAATACGTCAAAGTCATTTTGAACATGCATTGAATAAAAAAAAAAATCTGAGGCTGTGCCAGTGATTCATTTGGGTAACATTGGGACCTGATGGATTGCCATCTTTTTTTTGGCAGAAGAAAAAATGGGTTGTAGTTTTAATGTAACTTACTGGATTCTCCATTGAAAACTCTTGATAAGTTGTAATTACTTTAAAAACTAGATAACTTAAAGAAATAAAACCTTCTATGGATATGTGAACCGAAGGGTCTATCAATATACAGCATATTGTAATTAGTTGTGTTGTAGGGTTTCCTAGTATTATTACATTGTCTTCCGACGTCTCAAAAATGTTTCTGATGAAATTCCTTCTTAGGTGATAAACTGTAGCCATTGGTAGTAGAAACGTTTCTAAAGTCTCATGCATCTGGCCATGTTATGTATCTGTGCGGTCCGGAACTAATATTGATATTCATCCTAAATGTATAATACTAATATAATAGTTTAATTAGAAAAACTAATCTAACTGCTTTATTTATTTATTTTTTTACCTATTTCTGTTTTGATGATGATTCGTTTGAGAATCCCCAGTACATACTGGTGTGCTCAAACGGGACATTATCATGGGGCAGAGGCTGTGGTCACTGCCGTAGCCTCGGTCACCACCCTGAAACGAAGTGTCATCAGTAACCTCCATTTCAGGGGCTGGATTAGTCTCTTATGTACCGTTGGTTGTCAAAAGTGACATCGGTTTCAGGGCGGGGCTGGTCTCTGTTCTCCCTGCTTGCTGGGTGATCTCTTTAAAATGAGTACTGACAGTGCGCTCTGTTGATTCGGCTCATCACTTCTCATCAGAGCCAGCGAGGGAGCGCACTGTCACTGTGCACTGAAAAGAATATTGCACAGTAAGAAGGGAGCTTGTAATGAGTAAACATCAGAATTGACCAGAGACACATGCTCAGCAGAGGAGGAACTAGCCTACTCCATGAAATGGATGTCACTGATGATGCTTCGTTTAAGTGTGGGGATAGAGGCTGTGGCATTGACCGGGTCTTCTGCCCCCTGATGACATCCCATTTTAGTGTCACAGTATGCACTGTGGATTCTCAAATGAAGCGTCATCAAAATGGAAATAGGTAAAAAAAAATAAAGCAGTTAGGTTAGAGAGGGAAGCATATGGACATTTTAATTAAACCATATAAGAAAAGCTATTTTATTATGAAAATGAATATTAGCTTTGGACCACCCATTTAAAGGGGTATTCAAGTCATTATCTATTTAAAGATAACAACAGTGTTTGACACCCCCACTGAGTACAGCACTTGGCAGTCCCATAAAGATTTAATGTAGTGGCAGCGTGCATGCACCACTGTCCCCCCATTCAAATAGATGACACAATTCTGATGATTAGTGTGGGCCAGACCCCTACTGATTTTGTAGTTACCACCTGTTGTGTGGATAAATGATAACTTGTTAGAACTGGAACATCACTTTAATATGGTAACCGTGGATAAATGATAACTTGTTATAACTGGAATATCACTTTAATATGATAACCACAATAAGCTACGCACAGATGCTGCATGTCTATGGGCAGCTGGAGTTATATGGAGGATTTTTTTCCAAAGAAAAATATTGAAGCATGCTTCATTGTATAACCAATGACTCAAGATAGTTAATGGAGTCACCATTTGGGTTGGGTTCCTCCGGGTCTACAATATAGGTCTCCATGGGTCTTCCATAAGACGTTCATTTAGTACAGCACAGTCCATACTTTATGCACATTTCTCTTCATCATTTGTTCAAAAATATCTAATATTTTAATCATTCAGAGCTATTTTTCAGCACTCGGTATTCACCTGTTTCTAATAGAAATGAAAACCACAGACAACCAATTTACAATCCCAAATCTTTAAAGCTGGTTTAATAGAAGCCACATAACTCGACTCCTAAACTTAATTACAATTTAATTGCCAGATGGAAAAAAACATGGTATCTCTGCCACTTTATTAAAAATGCCTAGCAAAACTTATTCCAACTGGATTATTTTTTACTTAATTTAATTTGTCCTAAGAGGGATGACTTTTACAGCCGGCAGACTGCTCACAACAGCAGAAAACACATTACGGAAATCTACAATAACATTACGTAAAGTAAAACAGAAAGAGTACACTGTTCTATTCTGCATTAATTATTTTAAAATTTATTTAAAAAATATTGCTTAGAGTTTTGCAAATTTTTGCAACACTTTATAATTTCCATTTTTTTCTATCCCACGTATGCTACTTTACAGTTGCCTTTATCTCCGACTGTTGAGTGTTGGGAGTTGAGCGGCGGTTGTTTTCTCTCATTAGTAACGCTTTATCTCACAAAGCAACGTCATCTGTACAGTTTAAGACAAAAATATTAGATAATGTAGAATTTATCAAGGCTAAAACATGCTTCCTTCCAAATACAGGAAAATTAAGCTCTATTCTATCAAGGTTTATCTGTTCAGAGTGGTTAATGTGAAGAAGAAATGATAGTTTAAACTTTCGACTCCCGGGTCACAGGGTATGTAAGGGAGTTCATCTTGTGCTTAAAATGTCAGAGAATTTTCAACAAAAGCAATTTTTTATACAAATAAAAATTGTATAAAAACGACCAATACAAGATTTAAAACTGGTGTTTAGGCTAAGAGTAATAAGGAATTGGCTCAAATAAACTCTTAAGAATGCTCATCTGTCAACAGTCATATCTCTGATTCAGCTTAGCTGAACTTGCATGTTTCGCAGTTGAAGAAATCTAGATGTGAGGAATGAAGCGCACAATATGGAGGGAGAGTGGGTAAGAGCTTGGCTAAAGCTCACCTGGTGGAGAACAACTCGTATCTACTGTATGAAGTCATGAAGAAAAAACAGCTGCTGCTGCCCCGTGGCTGGTGGATAGATCCTCCAGGAAATATTGCATCCAGTTGGTTTAACGGTGGGCTGCGATAAATGGAGTGAACTGATTCTTCAAGTGGTTTGTTTTTTCGGCACTGAAACGCGTTGGAATAAAAAACCTTATTATCATCATTGTTGAAGAATCGGTTCACTCCAGGAGCGCATGCCACCTAATGTGTTTCATCCACCTGGATCCCATGTTTTACAGTTTTCAGAGGAAATAAAAAGTATTCCTAGATAAGTTATCCTCTATCTTTAGCATTCTTGGGATCACTGCAAGTTCCGTTAGTTGGACCCTCAGTGATCAGTAAGTTCTCTTCATCCTATGGATAGGGGATAACTTTTCATTCTGGGAATACCCCTACAGTATTTCTGGTCACAGCTTATATTCCTGGTCATTGAAATCCAATACCCTGCCATCTGCCACAGTGGGAGAAGGAGTCAGGGGACTCCCATACACATTGCCATCCTCACTGAAATAGTTGGGTTGGGTTTGGCCAATATAGCTGAGTATGGCCAACTTTAAAATTCTCAGTTCTTAAAGGGAATCTGTCACCAAGTTTTTGCTATGTAATCTAAGAGCAGCATGATGTAGGGGCAGAGACCCTGATTCTAGAAATGTGTCCCTTGCTCGTCTATCATTTTGATAAAATCACAATTTTCATTGCTGCAGATCTCTTAATGCTGAGCCCTGTATAACCCCGCCCACATCCCTGATTGGCAGCTTTCTGTGTACAGTGTATATTGACAGAAAGCTTCCAATCATTGGTGGGGGCGTGGTTACATTTGACTAGGAGGCCTGAGACACCTAGTCCTGTAGTAATAATCTCCTGCTGATAAAACACTGATGTTATTGAAACAGCAACACACATCCTAGTAAGTGATACATCAATGGAATCAGGGTCACTGCCCCTACATCATTCTGCTCTCTGATTACACAGCAAAAACCTGCTGACATATTCCCTTTAATCCATTCAAGAGTGTACACAGTATACAAACAGGTTATCTGGCTATTATTAACATCCTACATGTTGAATAATGAAATCTTTCTGCACTTCATTTGAAATTACTATCATATTGTTGCAGACCAAGAATGGTTTATGATTAGTGTTGAGCATTCCGATACTGAAATATCGGGTATCGGCCGATATTCGCGGTATCGGAATTCCGATACTTAATTCCGATACTATTGCAATATCGTATACCGGAATCGGAAGTTCCCATAATGCAATGAGACATTTTCATTTTATTCAGCCAATGAGGATCCTAAGAAGTGTGGGCACATCCTGTTAGGCATGTAGGCATCTTAACTAATGGCATGGCTGTGATTGGCTGCTGAAATGATGTCATGATGCACTATAAAAGCCACCGCCGCCATTTTGAGCTCACTCTGCTGTGAATTCAGTTAGGGATAGGACGCTGTTGTTCTGAGGGACAGTTTTAGCTACCTATTTGCTCTATACTGCTTTACCCAAGCTACTTTCTAAATCACTGTGCCTTGCAGTGCTAGTGCACAGTTCCCTGTGCTGTTCACCGCTATCTGCAAGGTCTGTGTGTGTGAGTGCAGCTCACCCTGTAGTGTGTGCTTCAGCCAAGTCTGGTTGTAGTGCACTCAGTGTGTGTCACTGCCTCATACATTGTCCTTTTTTGCCAATTCATAATTTTTCCTGATATCTCCTATTAGTGTGGTGGTTCCATCTGTATTCAGCTAAATTGGTTCCAAACACACTATATAGGAGTAGATAGAGAAATTTTTTTCCGTCTTGCAGCACTAGTGCACAGTGCTCTGCATCTGTACTGTTCACCGCTGTCTGCAAGGTCTGGTGTGTGAGTGCAGCTCACCCTGTAGTGTGTGCTTCAACCCCGTCTGGTTGTAGTGCACTCAGTGTGTGTCACTGCCTCATACATTGTCCTTTATTGCCAATTCATAATTTTTCCTGATATCTCCTATTAGTGTGGTGGTTCCATCTGTATTCAGCTAAATTGGTTCCAAACACACTATATAGGAGTAGATAGAGAATTTTTTTCCGTCTTGCAGCACTAGTGCACAGTGCTCTGCATCTGTACTGTTCACCGCTGTCTGCAAGGTCTGGTGTGTGAGTGCAGCTCACCCTGTAGTGTGTGCTTCAACCCCGTCTGGTTGTAGTGCACTCAGTGTGTGTCACTGCCTCATACATTGTCCTTTATTGCCAATTCATAATTTTTCCTGATATCTCCTATTAGTGTGGTGGATCCATCCATATTCAGCTAAATTGATTCCAAACACACTATATAGGAGTAGATAGAGGAGCCTTTCTGCAGCATTGGGCCCTGCAGCCCCAGCCAGATTAGTATTAGCCTATTTTTTGCAGCCTCATCTATTGCATTGTAGGTTACCTTCCTACATTGTAATAGCTACAAAAAGTTTGTGATACTATCGTTATTACATCTTTAGGCACATCCAGTGTCTTTTTGTGACAAAAAAAACCTAAATAAAGTTCACCAAACACTCCACTTTACAGTTGTGTAGGCCACATTAGCTCATATTAAAGTCTAGTCCACACTTTATAAAATTAGTGTTTCTTATACCTGTTAGCAGCTGTTCAGGAATAAGCACACTAAGCCCTTAGTACTTTTCTGCCTATCTTTATCAGTCTACCAAGATGAAGAAGGCAGGGAGTAAGGCATGTGGTCGTGGTCGTGGGCGTGGGCGTGGAGTTTCTGCAGGGAGAGGACGTGAGGATTCTGTGCCTGCAGGGAGAGGACGTGGGGATTCTGTGCCTGCTGCGGGCACCAGTGACTCAGCATCCCCCAGTTTTACCAGGGAACAGTCCTTTATGCGCAGCTTTGTAGGAGCTAGCCGTACCCCACTGCTGCGCGAGGACCAAATTGAAGCCGTTGTCGGATGGATGGCAGCTAACGCATCGACTTCAATTAGTTCCAGATCCTCTCAGGTCCTGAGCACTGAAGAGCACCCATCTGTCTCTTCACCACCTGCCAAATTGCCCAGGCAGTCAGAGAGCCCTGGACAGGAGCCATCTCTACTTCTGTTCTCTGAATCTCTTGGCTTGGAAAGAGGGGGCCAGCCAAGCAGAATTCGAGAATTTGAAGAAGAGGTAGTATGCAGTGATGCGCAACCGTTTTGTCTCTCTGAATCTGAAGAGGCGGGTGGGCCAGTGCCTATGGTCAGCAGCACACCTCAGTACGCATCTGATGATGAGACTCAGGTGCCACTTTCTGGTGCGTACTGTGCTGTCGAGACTACCCAGGAGAAGCAGTTGTTTGAAGAGGGTGGTGTAGATGATGAGGTCCTTGACCCATCATGGCGTGAGGGACAGGAAGGTGGTGGGAGCAGCTCTGAGGAAGAGATTCCCCGAACGGCCCAAAAAGGAGGGAGAGGGAGGGGGCAGACTTGGTTGCCTGTAGCCTCCACTTCGGCACCCATTAGGAGCATGGCTCTTCCAAAATCCAAAGCGGGCGCTCCCAAGACTTGCAGTGCCTGGTCCTTTTTTGACACAGTTGCAGATGACATTTGCTTTGTCAAATGCAAGCTGTGTAATCAGAAGGTGAAAAGAGGGAAAAGTGTCAGCAACCTCAATACCACAAATATGTGGAAACATGTGCGGACCAAGCACGTGGTGGAGTTACACAAACACACTGAAGACCTAGGCCAACCTACAGCGCCACCTACCACCTCTTCAGCTCGTGTTGTAGCCTCTTCCTCCAGCTCACACACAGCTGGTTCGGCTTCCTCACAGGATCGCCATGGAAGAATCTCTGGCACTGTTGTACAGAGACACAGTGTAATTCCACCCACAGCACCACTTTCCCAGTCATCCTCACACTCCCAGGCCAGTCTACAGCCATCGTTAGCACAGGCATGGGAGAAAAGGCGCCCATACTCGGCAAACCACCCCCGAGCACAGGCTCTGAATGCTGGCATTGCTAAACTACTGGCCCTTGAAATGCTATCATTCAGGCTGGTGGAGACTGACACATTCCGTAACTTTATGGCATTGGCAGTCCCACAATACAACGTGCCCAGCCGCTTTTATTTCAGCAGGCAAGCCGTCCCTGCCCTGCAACATCATGTGGAGGGAAAAATTAAACATGCGCTACAAAACGCCGTCAGTAGCAAGGTCCACCTGACCACTGATGCGTGGACCAGTAAGCATGGACAGGGACGATACCTTTCCCTCACTGCCCATTGGGTAAATGTTGTGGAGCCGGGTACAGATCTTGAGAGTGGCGCTGTACGTGTTCTGCCAACTCCAAGGATTGCAGGAATCCAGTCTGTACACATTGACTCCTCCTCATACTCCAGTTCCTCTGAATCAGCGCTGCAGGAGCCGTCACGGTCTACCTCCACATCGACCCGTGAACGGTTACCTGTTATGATGACCGATATGAGCACAGCCGTGGCCAAACGTCAACAGGCCGTATTAAAATTAATTTCTTTGGGGAATCGAAGCCACACAGCGCAGGAGCTCTGGAATGCCATCAAGCAGCAGAGTGACGTGTGGTTTGTGCCAGCGAATCTCCAGCCAGGCATGGTAGTGTGTGACAATGGCCGAAATCTGGTGGCAGCTCTGGGCCTAGGCAACCTCACTCACATCCCATGTCTGGCACATGTGCTCAACTTGGTCGTGCAGAGTTTTTTGAGGGACTATCCGGATCTTGATGCACTGCTTCACAAGGTCCGCATAGAGTGCGCTCACTTGCGGCGTTCCAGCAATGCAAGATCACGCATTGCAGCTCTGCAGCGCCGATTATGTCTTCCGGAACATCGCATCATATGTGACCTACCCACCAGGTGGAATTCAACGTTACATATGTTGGAGAGGTTGTGTGAGCAGCAGGCAGCAGTAATGGAGTACCAGCTGCAGCAGGCGCAAACAAGTCGCAGTGCGCGCCGTTCACACTTCACCACCACTGAGTGGGCCTCTATGAAGGACATTTGCCACGTTTTGCGTGCCTTCGATTATTCCACGCGGATGGCGAGTGCAGATGATGCACTAGTCAGCATGACTATCCCCCTTATCTGCCTGCTTGAAAAAACACTGCAAGCACTAAGGGACGAGGTTTTGGAAGAGGTGGAGGATGAGGAGTCACAAATGCCATCTGCTTCTCTACAGTCTGTGCAACGTGGTTCCTCACAAAGGCCTAGGCAGGGGACACTTTGTGAGGAGGATGAGGAGGAGTCAATGGATGAGGAAGACATCTGTCCAGAGGAGGGAGGTACACAATGCTCTAGTAGTCAGTATCTAGAGCGAGGGTGGGGTGATGCAGAGCAGGCAGAGATCACGCCTCAAGCAGGGGACAGCGTTTCTTGGCCAGTTGGCAGTCTGCAGCACATGGTTGATTTCATGCTGCAGTGCCTCAGAAACGACCGCCGCATCGCCCACATTCTCAACACGGCTGATTATTGGGTGTCCACCCTCCTAGATCCTCGCTACCGGGACAACTTACAAAGCCTCATAACACCATTGAACCGGGAGCGTAAAATGCGGGAGTACCAAGACGCACTGGTGCATTCCATCATATTCTCCATTCCAACCGAGAGCAGTGCTGCTAGTGCTTTACAAAGCAGCTCAGTGCGTCGAGGCAGTGGAGGAAGCTCTGCACAAAGAGGGAGCAGAAGCAGCGCCTCAGCACAAGGCAAGACCAGTATGGCCGAAATGTGGCAAAGTTTTGTGTCCCCGCCGCCACAAATGTCTACACCATCACAGACAGCTCCAGTCAGCAGGAGGCAACGTTTCCGTCAGATGGTGACAGACTACATGTCTTGCCCTCTTAGTGTACTCCCAGACGGCTCTTCTCCCTTCAAGTTTTGGGTCTGTAAGCTGGATACATGGCCAGAGCTTAGTCAGTATGCACTGGAGGTGCTAGCTTGCCCTGCTGCTAGTGTATTATCGGAACGCGTCTTTAGTGCCGCAGGTGGTGTACTAACAGACCGTCGCATGCGACTATCCTCCGATAACGTTGACCGGCTTACTTTTCTCAAAATTAACAAGGCCTGGATCTCTCATGAATTTGCCAGTCCTCTTCCAGAATAAATAATTGGTTGGCAACAGTATCCAGGTCTCCTGTTCTGTTCATGTTTCTACCACCTGAACTGTAATCCCTGAGCTCCAACACCGCCAGTTGGCGCTCGGAAGTGCCGTCTGCACAGTCAACACTTGCTGCCGTGTTATTGGGGTTCAGTAACGTCAGCTGTTCTCCTGCTGTGCGGACGGCAATTTCTCCTGATTTGTCCACATCCACTGTACTACACATTTTAAAGTTGCTCCAATTACTCCTCTGGCTCCTCTGTTTTCATTCTTATCCCTGGGCTCCAGCACCGCCAGTTGGCGCTCGGAAGTGCTGTCTGCACAGTCAACACTTGCTACCATGTTATTGGGGTTCAGTAACGTCAGCTGTTCCCCTGCTGTGCGGACGGCAATTTCTCCTGCTCTGTCCACATTCTCACTACTACAGATTTTAAAGTTGCTCCAATTACACCTCTGGCTCCTCTGTTTTCATTCTTATCCCTGGGCTCCAGCACCGCCAGTTGGCGCTCGGAAGTGCCGTCTGCACAGTCAACACTTGCTGCGGTGTTATTGGGGTTCGGTAACGTCAGCTGTTCCCCTGCTGTGTTCACGGCAATTTCTCCTGCTCTGTCCATATTCACTGTGCTACTTATTTAAAACTTGCTCCAATTACACCTCTGGCTCCTCCGTTTTTAGTATTTACCCTGGGCTCCAACACCGCCAGTTGGCGCTCGGAAGTGCTGTCTGCACAGTCAACACTTGCTGCCGTGTTATTGGGGTTCAGTAACGTCAGCTGTTCCCCTGCTGTGCGGACGGCAATTTCTCCTGCTCTGTCCACATTCTCACTACTACAGATTTTAAAGTTGCTCCAATTACACCTCTGGCTCCTCTGTTTTCATTCTTATCCCTGGGCTCCAGCACCGCCAGTTGGCGCTCGGAAGTGCTGTCTGCACAGTCAACACTTGCTACCATGTTATTGGGGTTCAGTAACGTCAGCTGTTCCCCTGCTGTGCGGACGGCAATTTCTCCTGCTCTGTCCACATTCTCACTACTACAGATTTTAAAGTTGCTCCAATTACACCTCTGGCTCCTCTGTTTTCATTCTTATCCCTGGGCTCCAGCACCGCCAGTTGGCGCTCGGAAGTGCCGTCTGCACAGTCAACACTTGCTGCGGTGTTATTGGGGTTCGGTAACGTCAGCTGTTCCCCTGCTGTGTTCACGGCAATTTCTCCTGCTCTGTCCATATTCACTGTGCTACTTATTTAAAACTTGCTCCAATTACACCTCTGGCTCCTCCGTTTTTAGTATTTACCCTGGGCTCCAACACCGCCAGTTGGCGCTCGGAAGTGCTGTCTGCACAGTCAACACTTGCTGCCGTGTTATTGGGGTTCAGTAACGTCAGCTGTTCTCCTGCTGTGCGGACGGCAATTTCTCCTGCTCTGTCCACATTCTCACTACTACACATTTTAAAGTTGCTCGAATTACACCTCTGGCTCCTCTGTTTTCATTCTTATCCCTGGGCTCCAGCACCGCCAGTTGGCGCTCGGAAGTGCCGTCTGCACAGTCAACACTTGCTGCGGTGTTATTGGGGTTCGGTAACGTCAGCTGTTCCCCTGCTGTGTTCACGGCAATTTCTCCTGCTCTGTCCATATTCACTGTGCTACTTATTTAAAACTTGCTCCAATTACACCTCTGGCTCCTCCGTTTTTAGTATTTACCCTGGGCTCCAATACCGCTAGTTGCTGCTCAGAAGTGCCGTCTGCACAGTCAACGCTTGCTCCAGTGTTATTGGGATTCAGTAACGTCAGCTGATCCCCAGCTGTGTGTCCGGCAAATTCTCCTGCTTTGTCCACATCCACTGTAGTACGGATTTAAAACCTCCTCCAAATACACCTCTGGCTCTTCTGTTTTTAGTATTTACCCTGGGCTCCAGCACCGCCAGCTGGTTCTCGGCAGTTCCATTGGCTCTTGTACCTTCTGCTACCCATCCGGGTTCCAGTACCGTCAGCTGGTTCTCGGCAGTGTCTTTGGCACGGGTACTCCCTCCTGCCCAGCCTGGTTCCAGCACGCCAGCTGTTTCCGGGTAGTGTCAACGTCACTTTGCCTCCAATGCGTTGTCCTGTCGTGTTGCGGTCGGGTGCCTGCAGTTTAGGTGACTCCTATGTGGGCTGCGGGATCTGGCAATGAAGGCTGGTTCCATAGTGCCAATAGGACAAGCACCCTCTGTAGGACTGTGGGTTTTGGTAACTGCGGCCGGCTCGCGGCCTTGAACTTTTTTTTTACATGGGTACCTTCTGCTACCCATCCGGGTTCCAGTACCGTCAGCTGGTTCTCGGCAGTGCCTTTGGATTAGGTGCCTCCTTCTCGGTATCCAAGTTCCACCAACGTCTGCTGGTCCTTGGTAGTGCTTTCTGGCACAGGTACCTCCTGCTTAGTAACCGAGTTCCAGTAACATCAGCTGGTCCTCGGTAGTTCCATTGGCTCTTGTACCTTCTGCTATCCATCCGGGTTCCAGTACCGTCAGCTGGTCCTCGGTAGTTCCTCAGCTTTCTTGTACCTTCTGCTACATTTCCAAGTTCAAGCTTTTTGAAATGGTTCTTGGTAATCACTCTGGATCTCCCTGACGAGGACCCTGAAGACGAGGACCCTGAAGACCAACCCTAAGAAGACGAGGACCCCGAAGACAATGACCCTGAAGACGAGGACCCTGAAGACCACCCCGAAGAAGACGAGGACCCTGAAGACCACCCCGAAGAAGACGAGGACCCTGAAGACCACCCCGAAGAAGACGAGGACCCCGAAGACGAGGACCCAGAAGACCAACCCGAAGAAGACGAGGACCCCGAAGACGAGGACCCCCGAAGACGACGACCCTGAAGACCACCCCGAAGAAGACCAAGAAGATGACCCTGAAGAAGTTGACCAAGAAGACAAAGAAGAGAAGACAAGCACCAAGATACAGAAAAACAAGAGACAGAAAACCAAGAAGCAGAAATACAAGAAGCTGCAGAACAAAAAGCGGAAGAACATTAAGCATAAGACTAAAAATCAGAGCAAAAGATAATATCTAAATTATAAGCAGAAGATGACTAAGCAGTGTATGGGGGTGAGTCCGTTCCTCCTCGTGGTGCCCCTGGAAAAGACCTGCTGCTGCAGGCCAAACTGAACGCGGACAAATCCTGTTGTAAATCTTTTGTGACGGGCAGAACGAAAGGTGTAATGTCCAACCTTTTATAGATAACAACTACAGGAATGCCTGTCACAAATAAGAATATGATGAAGAAGAAGAATATGAAGAAGATGAAGAAGTAGAATATGAAGAATGTAAAAAAAAGAATAATACGAAGAAGGTGAAGAAGAAGAAGGTGAAGAAGAAGTGGATGAAAAAGATGCTGAGGATGATGAAGGAGAAAGTGTGGGAGAAGTAAAAAAGAAGGTGAAGAGCATGGAAGTAGTGAAACATAAATATCTGACAAAATATAAAAATACTTAACATAGTTAATATTTCCGTAACTCAGAACATAATAAAAAAATATTAATTCCTGCTATTGCATTTGACTGGGCTAAACCTCTATGCCTTTATTGTCTCCCCCACCTCCCCCAATACATTCTACATTATTCTTAGTTGTTTTCCTTCATGTAGAAATAACCTACAAGGAAAGAAAGGGTTTATTTTAATTCCGATATTTATGTCCCATTGACTTGCATTGGTTTCCGGTATCGGAATCGGCGATATCCGATACTTTTTCGGTATCGGTCCGATCCAATCCGATCCGATATTTCCCGATATCGGAAGGTATCGCTCAACACTATTTATGATAAATGTAATGCACATGACTACTTTACATTTATACCAAACCAGGTTAAGTTCACTATTAAAAACCTACCGGTAGACTGTCGTACCTGCTATCCACAAGACATGAGGTACATAGCAAAGTAAAGGTTTTGTCCACAGGCGTTTAAAACAAAATATGAGAGCTATTACATTGTAATGATTTGTGCTGCTCTGTGTCAACATAACCGCTGATTCCTAATGCAAGGACTTATGATCTCTGTGGAAATGGACAATTATGGCTTCCAGTACAGAAATCAGCACTCTCTTCTCAGTGAACGTCTTGAAAATTGCAATCATAAAATCTGAGAATGTTGTGGATTTCATTAACATTTTCTTCCCTTAGGATTCCCTCTTGGACAAGAACAGAGGTTTTCTAACATTTAAATACCACAGGCTAAAATAGTTTCACAAAAAAACAGATGTAGAGCATTGAGACCTGATGGGATCCGAGTTTCTCAGCAATTGTTGGCCAGTTCTTCCTGGACCTGTTTTTTTTTTTTCTTGAGAAAAATGGCAAAAAAGTAAAAAAAAAAAAAAATCAGGTGTGTTTCTTTGCTTTTGATCAAAACCGACAGATTTAAAACTCGTTTAACTACTGAAAGGAATGTTACAAAAATAAAGATAACTCCCTTAAAGAATTTCTAAAGCAGCTGTTTATTCTTCAGGCTTTATTTTTTACATGACCCAAAAAAATGAAGATGACTACCTTGCATTATGTGATATGAAAAAGGACACAAAAAAGGAGAAAAGGGGAATCTGATTGTATATCAATTTTATTTTACTTAAACTGTGATAAAATATCTGTACTCAAATTAAAAGGAAGGTAAGCGGCCATTATTGTTTTTAAGTTAAGGAGAATAGTTAGAGATTCCACTTAGTTGAAAATTTCACTTTTTGGTTACAAATTTTTTTTTTTTTCGCTTTGTGCTTAGAATACATCTTTCAATTTATATTGTAAGCAGTCATTTAAAAGGTTTGTATGAAGACTGCAAGACCATAGGATAGGTGATAAATTGCTGTTCACTGGGTTCCATCCCTGCGACCTTCACTCATCACAAAAATGGCGGTCTGATGGAAATAGCCGAACACTGTACTCAGCTATCTTTGGCAGATTCATAGACTCTTAATAAAGCAGAAGAGTGCATACTCAACTGGCACCCTATGGGGACTCCGAAGAATCCCTGATCTCTTAATTGGTGGGAGTCTTTGTAATAGATTCACCAAGGAATTATCTATCCTGCAGATGGGGGATAACTTGCAATTGTTGTACAACCTTTAGTTAATAACAAGTAAAGGGTGGCTAGATGTGAGATCAGATGGCTATGTGCACACTGAGTCTTTTTGATGAGTTTTCTGAGCAGAACCTGATTGGAGACGCAAAGTTTTTAGATTTTTGAGGAGGACTTGGAATGTTTCCGTTCAGTTTCTGTTCCTAAAATTCCTCAAAAAACTCTGTGTAGCCTAAGGGCGCATTTACAATTGGCGAATACTAATACTGTTCGTTTCGCTGTAACCTGCCAGTGTAAGCAGGCTGTCAATCACCCAACGTACGAGCAAAACGCCCATTCGTAGGCTGCAATGATTTTAAGCTTGCTTAAAAATCATCGTTCTCGGCAACACACCATTCTGTGCAAACAGAACATAGACTTACTGTTTGTACGCATACAACGATCAATTAGCGATCATTCTGTGTGCATAAGAAGTGCGGTTGGCCTGTCTGAACAGGTATTAAATGACCACCGATCGGCAAACTTGTATCCAACTGGCGGTCATTGAAGGCCTCAAGTCAACTAATGTAAACCCTCCCTAAGGCACAATAGGTAGTACTTACTAACTAGATAACGACTTCTTCATAGAAACTGAAAGCGAGAAGATACAGATTAGATATTAGAAAAAACTTTTTGACAGTGAGGGTGATCGGTGAGTGGATCAGGCGGCCACGAGAGGTGGTGAGTTCTCCTTCAATGGACGTCTTCAAACAGAGGCTGGACAGACATCTGTCTGAGATGATCTAGTGAATCCTGCTTTGAGCAGGGGGTTGGACACGATGACCCTGGAGGTCCCCTCCAACTCTAACATTCTATGATCTATGATTCTTAGAATGAAAGTTACTTCATTGCATGCTGCTCATTCAAATGAATAGGTGACCAAGTAATAAATGGTTGCTTTGAAACTGCTATCTAATCTCATCTGAGGCTTATAGAGGGGTTCAAGAGAGGATGACCACCTTTTATGATGTCCATGTGCCTTAATAGGGTATAGGAACAAAAAAGCTGTAGTCTAAATCCTGAAAAAAAAACAAAGAATTACAGTTTTTATCTTGATTAGTACTGGAGGGAGAATCAACGTTCACCTACTTATTTCCAGATACCCCATTTATATGGACAAGATATGTTCAAGAACACGAGTCTTGTTCATGTTTTAGGGGATTCTTAATAGTCTCTACAGAGAGAGATACTGGGTGCACATAAATCATCCATATGTAGAAGACCTATGTAAAGAATAAATTCTTAGAAATAACTAAGTATTAATGTGGGTCTTTCTATGTGACGAGCTGTAGTGTATTTATTTGTAATGTAGAGGTTCATTAAAAAGTAAGAAATGAAGAAAGATGCTCAGCACTTTGTATGTTAATTTTTCTAGGGTCTCTAAGATACTGTAGCGAGCAAACATGTAATTTCCCATTACTCCTGCACCTTTCACAGGCTGAAGGATGTGCATGTATAGAGCTGAGCAATCTTTGCATTACACTTCTCAGCTGATTGCAGCCGTTGCTTTTAGTGTTTCATTAAAGTGCCAATTTATCTTAGCCCAGAGCAAATCCAGCTGAAAAATGATCGTCGCTCCATAAAGCCGCTCTGTGCACTTTTTACCTTAAACTTGTATGCCCAGAATAGATGTATCATTGGAGGAGCCTATCTTATTTACTCTGACATTGCAATAATGTAATCCTCTGTCAGATACAAAGCGAAAAGTTCATGTCTATAGATCAGTGAAAACCAACAATCAATGCTTGGTTAGCCAAAGAATAAAGTGAGGGAGGAAAGGTGGTCATGGGTGCTCTATGATTGCAGAAGCAATGTAGGATTACGATTATATTTTAAAGGGGTTATACATGACAAAAAAAATCATGACTGCTTTCTTTGTGAGACAGCGCCACTCCTGACCTTAGGTTGTGTGTGGTATTGCAACTCAGCCCAACTCGCTGCAATGGAGCTGAGCTGCACAAATGCACATCAGACAAGTCATTTTTTTCTGGAAAAAAAAATAACAACTATGTTTTTCAAATCCTGGACAACTCCCTTAAAGAAGCACTCCTCCTCCCATTAAAATTTTTAGCCTCTTAATATATTGCAGTCATCATATTATATAGCACTGTGCACTTACAATTGTTCATTTTGCCTTTCTACCCAGCTAATTCTTCTCTTTTCCATTAGGTTTATGACATCATGTGGTTAAAAACTGACTACCTGATTCCTTTTAAGCTCTATGTAGAAACAGGAAGTCTCTTTTTCTTGCATGAGTCATAAGTCACTGCAAAAGTTCCTGGTAGGGGGAGAAGCGGAGCAGCTGGATCAGGAATTGCAGGGGGGAATGACTCATGCAGAGAAAAGAGACTTCCTGTTCCTATATAGAGCTGAGAAAAGAGAAGAATTAAAGAAGTTGTCCACTACTTTTACATTGATGCCCTATCCATATCCATATCCCGCACGCGGCACCCCCACCGATAAGCTGTTACCAATGCCGACAGCGGCGGCCGCCGGCCGGAAGCGCTCACCTGCGGGGCTCTGCCATCAAGTGGTAGTAGCCGCTGCGGGGTACTGCACATCCCCCTCTTGAATAGGAGGCGGATGTGCAGTACACCGCAGCGGATGTACAGTACTATCGCGTGCGGGACCCCGGCCGATCATACATTGATGCCCTATCCTTTGGACAGGGCATCAATGTAAAAGTAGTGGACAACCCCTTTAACTGGGTAGAAAGGCATAATGAGCAATTATAAGTACACAGTGCTGTATAATATCATGATTGCAATATATTAAAAGAATAAAAACTTTTAAGGGGTGCTTCTTTATATAAAGGAAAATAATAGAATGAAATTTACTAGATTTTTTTTTTAAGAATTAATAAATGTTGATTAACCACTGACTATCATTAGAGATTTCCAGCATGAGAGACACCGAGATGTTACCACTTACTGGTTGAGTTGAGCTGCTACTGGAATCAGTCTTTTTATTAGATGTCATGTACTCTGCTGTGTATGAAGCCTAGCCTCTCCTAAATGAAGCGAGAAAACAACTGGGATGGGAAAACGGTAGCAGTAAAAGTATGTGACTCGCCCCCTGGGCCGTGGGGCACGCGGAACCGGGCAATAGGGAGACCCTGGGAGTAGTAGTGGCGGCCCGGTCCCGCGGCTCAGGGTGGTCAGACCAATGGTAGTCTGCTACTGTACTTTAGATAATGTCCGACTATGCCACCCGTGGATTGCGGTTATTAGGAACTGCTGCTGCAAGGCAGTCCGCTGGGGCTGATGATGTATGCAGCTGGGATGGTGTGACTCCCCACAGGAAGAGTGCGGCCCCAGGGCAGTGTAGTGGATGGTGGGAGTGATGGTGGTGAGAGTCCCAGTACCGGTAGTGCTGGAGGCGCGAAGGAGCACACAGACAACAAGTTACAGTCCAGGGTCTTTACTCACAGTTAGTTTCCAAGTCACTTCAGCTGGCAATGACTGCCCGAGCCGTGCTGCGTCCACCAGGTGCGGGGCTCGGTCAACTCCCAGGCAGTTCAGGAGTATGGCACAGGACCCCCTTCTTTCCTTTCTCTGGCCTGCCTCACCAGTGACCCACTTTTGTCCAGCTGCCGCGGACCTGCGCAGGTAAACGTGGGCCCCGTCCTCCGCTGTCCTTTATGGTGCCTTCCTAGCAGGTTTGATGAGGTGTCGCACCAATAAATGATCACGACCTCCGGTCTTTGGCTGAGGGTTGTTTCTCCTCCACCAACTTGGGATCCGGTACCCTTAATCTGCCTGACCCTTCACCCTGGATTCTCGTGGGTTCTTAGGGTCCCTTCCACCTTCTTGTTCCTGAGCCCCTCTGTTCCTCTCTCTCTTCCTTTCTTGTTCCTTCTCCTCCTGTTCCCACTTCTCCTCCTTCCTCGGCCTCTTCTCCAGGCCCACTTCTCCTTCTCCTCTCAGGCTCCGGCCTCTTCTCTAGGCCTGCCTCTGGAGCAGCACTCAGCCTGAGCTGCTGCTTCCTGTCAGCTCTCCTCTCAACTTCTCCTCACTGACTGAACCCAGATCAAAGATGGCTCCTCCCTTTTATACTTCCCTCTAGCCATGAGCCCAGGTGACCAGCAACCAATGGGCTCCTACCTACGCTCAGGAACCAACCCCTACCTGCCCCTACAGCACTGGGTGTTCCACCCCCCCTCCCCACTCCAGACAGGGACATAGTCGGTCGTGCCTGCACTTCTGTCTAGTGGGAGCACCGTTGAGCTGTCCCTTGGAAATGGTTTGTGTGTTACTGTATGCAGCTAACTGAGCCCTGGTCCATACTCCATCCTTACCTGGGAGTGGAATATCACACCTCTGGTTTGAGGTGCAATACCCCTGTAGCGGCCGAACCCTCGGGGCGCTACATATGCATCCAAGAAAAAGCCAATGGTCAGTTGACCCACCACTGCATATCACATCCGCTGTATAGATCTTACAAAATGAATAATATTTGCAATTTACATCATGTTAAAAAATGATCCAATAAAAACTTATGAAATTTCTTACATTGTAAGGTGTGATTCCGCTTGGCGTTCAGTGTCTAACAATGTGCAGGTGCATCTCATGGCATCAAACTATGTAAGAAAATATCACAACTCTTTACCGGCATGTGAATTGCAAATATTAGTTATTTTTTATAATCTATACATTGTATGTGATATATAACGGTGGGATAACCCCTTTAATGTTTTTCTATTTAGCCAGATGGACATTGGCTAAGCTGCTGAAGTTTCCAGGGCACCAAGGGTGCTTCTTATTTTTGACAGGGATCATTTAAAAGAATGGTTGTCAAACCAACAGCTGTACTAAGACCAAGAAAACTTGTCCTCGCCCTGACTTTCAAGATCCAAAAACATATTGCAGTATTTCTCGATTGTATTTTACTTGCTCCACTAAATAACGGTTGCATTATCTGGGAAACCAGTGTTCTGGAGACATTTATCTCAACGGTGCTTTGCTTCTCTGACATTTTTGGCTGTCATCCATGATTCCTAGCTATAAAAACCTTCAAAAGTTAATGCACCAACTAGTAAGTTGGAGAATGCAGCAAATAAATGTAAAAATACAACTATCCCTCTACTGTTGGAAAACCCCCAAAGTTTCGCATTCGGCTTTATATCCGATAGGTGTAAATATTTCATGCGCTTACATCACTGTTTCAGTGACTGTTTATAAAACAAAACCTGTTGTTAAAACAGATGATTAATGGAATTATTTTTCACCCGAGGCTAAAAAGCTTCATAAAATATTTATTTTATATACTAAAACATACATGCTGGCAACAAGCAGCGGTGCATAACGGTGACTTATTCCCCCAAGGAAGGTTTTACTGCAATTTACAGCGCAACTTCAAAACATCCCTTAAATAGTTGTGAAATTTTTATCAGGTTTTCTTAAAATTAATTACAGTATCGTATTAAAAGCTGAGTACTGTATGAAGCCAGATGTCTTTAACATGTGTGTACTGCTACATTGTAGCTTTGTGTTCCTAACGCTCATGCAATTTTCAAAATGACTTGTTAATAGAGTTGGATTTGTAGAAAAAGCCATGCAAGCCAGGAGCTGGGTTTTAGGGCAGGATTGGGATTAATAAACAGCACTGGCAATCCAGTAATGCCAGACTGCGTAGGTTTGTTTGGTTTATGCCCATAAAAGAAAAAATGGGCAGAGGAATAGGTAGTGGTCTTTGTTGATTGTTCTGGGCCATAGCCAAAATATAATTGTAGGCATAAACTATGGTGCGTAGGCAATTTTGTTAGTAGCATCTCTCAGAGTCAAGAGCAGTGACCCTCTAGCAGAGTTCCTGGGGGTCTTTGAGCTTTGATCAATGGTTCTCCAGAATACAGCAACATCAAGACCTATTCTTTTACAATAGTTTTTTCAGATTTCAGCCTTCTCAAACATAAATCAAATGTATCTGAGCCAAATTATGGCATTGGACAAGAATTATAGAAAGCATTACCCTCTCCTACACCAAGCTTCCTTGAGTCAAGAATGACATGACAGTAAGGCTGAGTTCACACGATGCGTATTTCATGCGTTTCCGCGGCGTTTTTGCAGTTGCGTAAACGCCGCGGAAACGCATGAAAAACGCATGGTAGAAGGGAAGCAATGTTCCCCAATGGAAATCCGCATGTGCTGTGCCCATGATGCGGATTTTTCCGCAGCGTTAACGCTGCGGTCAAAAATCCGCAGCATGTCAATTAATTTTGCGGAAACGCGGCGATTTCGCCGCCATTGACTTGCATTAGAACGCGCCAATTCCGCAAGACAGCATTTGTACTTGCGTTATTGGCGCGTTCTAATATGCGGATGGTACCCGGGTGTGGAGGAGAGGAGAGTCTCATCCACACCCAGGTACCATTAAAAAAGCTGTAAAAAAAGAATAAAATAAAAAATAAATGTATTCTTACCTTCTGTCGGCCCGCGCAGCGCTCCCGCTTGGTTCCCGGCACTTGCAGTGAGTTGTAGGACCTGCGGTGACGTCAGAGTCATGTGACGGGTCACGTGACGCTGACGTCGGCAGGTCTTTCAATTCAAAGTTGCCGGCAGCCGGGAACTTTGTAAAGCAGGACAGCGAGGGCCATCGGAGGTAAGTATATACACTCTCTCGGGTCACACTATATAAATCCATGCTGTTTGCATGGATTTATATAGTGTGACCTAGTTGTCAAGCACTTTCCAGGTGATGCTAAAATCGCCTGGAAAGCGCTTGTCAATCTGCATGCGGAAACGCATGTCAATCTGCATGTGGATCCGCATGTATTCTGCAGGAAAAACGCATGCACAATCTGCATGCGTTTTTTCTGCCAGGGAGATGCAGAAATGATGCAGAAATTTTCTGCTTCATTTCTGCATCGTGTGCACATACCCTAAAGGGACTCAGCAAAATGAAAGTTCACACCAAGCATAGGCGCTTGGTGCACCCATGGTGTGGCCAAACAGTTCAGTGCACCTTCCCCTCCTACTTGTTTTCCAGCTATCTCCGCCCTTCTCTATCTCCTTTAAAGCCAGAGCTGTCAATTGTGGAATAAGAGGGCGATGATAGATGCAAAATATGGAGTTGGAAATGTGCAATGAAGTGCTTGGCCATAACAAGGGTGCACAGAGCGCCTGGGCTTGGTTTGAAGAGTTTGTGCCGATAGATACTCCTTTAAAGAATAATTCCCAATAAATAAATGGCTGCACATTATTAGGTTACGCCATCACTTCATGCCCGACCTTTGGGAAACACCACCAATTATGAGAATACAGGGGAGTTTCATACATTTATCTATTTATTTTAATTGCTTAGAAAGCGCCATTAATTCCACAGTGCTTTACAGACATTATCAGTACTGTCCCCATTGGGGCTCACAATCAAAATTCCCTATCAGTATGTCTTTAGAGCGTGGGAGGAAACCGGAGAACCCAGAGGAAACCCACGAAAACACGGGGAGAACATACAAACACCTTGAAGATGTTGTCCTTGGTGGGATTAAAACCCAGGACCCCAGGCACAGTGCTAACCACTGAGCGACGGTGCCACCCCCACATCCATTTTATAGCTCTTTCTCTGAATGGGGGCATTCCCAGTCATCCGTTGCAGCATGCTCTTGGGAGTATGGGAGAAACATTGTGCAGGGAAAACCATGTAGGCAACGCAGTGCTGACATTGCCTCATTTTCAAGATCAGTGAAGGTGTAGATCAGACCCAATCTTTATGTGATGGCATATCGTAAAGACTTACTAGGAACATTCTTTTAAATGGTTCTCCGTGTATCTATAAGGTTGGGATTTACTGATCTAGAGTCAATGGTGGAACCATGAATGTTACCATGTAGGAAAAGTATCAAGTATCACTAATAGGTTTCTGAAATATGCTAAACATTACAGGTAGTGAAACTAATATTGACATTTTTGTAATTGCTAGATCAAATTTAACAAAACCATTAGAGGGGTATCTAGGATTAAAAACAGCATGGCAGCATTCCTTCCAAAAAAAACTGTCATTTATGGCCATTGGTTCTGGGTCACAGGCCACCATACATATGAAATATAAATTGTCCGAAACTGCCAATTTTGGCAGGATCATCAGACCAACCAATGTGTATGGGGGCCTCATGACTGTCCGATGATAAATGTTGGGGACATAACGATTACGTGAATTGAATTCTAGCACTCAGTCCTTTTGTTCTTTAACGAAAAAAGCTCCTGCCAGATGATTCTGGCGGCAGCTCTTTGATGAAAGACACAGGAGCGCTTGGCTGGGCCATGTAATCCTGTATATGGGAAGTCGGGAGAGACAGGAGTCAGCCGAATGATAGTCCAGCCAACATTTATACAGATAAACCCTATTCTAGTCAAGCTTCGAATTATGAAGCCCTAAATCCTCAGCCACAGAGAGAATAAGAGAAGGAAAAATATTACTCATTGTCCTCACAATCATGATTCATTATCTTCCTTTCCTTTTTATTCCCGAAACTTCAAATGATTACGATATAAACTACCAATCTTCCGCTCAGCACCACATGGTGACACAGCCGGCACAGCGTTCGTGCCTACTAAAGCCTTTATTTAAATTAACTTGTTTTTGAGAAACTTCAAAAGAAGAGCCTTATATTCGGGAAGTAGTATTTATAGAACCAAATCCCTTTCAGAGATGAGAATGGAGCCGATCCCTGATCACATATGTTATAAGCAGCTGTTTGTATATAGTTTATCACTTTGTTCTGTTTTGATAAAAAAAAAAAAAAGTAGACGAGGTTCTCACTAGTTTCATCTATTGTTACTATGGTAACCAGGTTATTTAGAATTTTCAAAAAGCTGTATAAATTAGTTATTAGCAGCATTTAGAATTCATTATTATTAAAAGAAATGTATCCTTATATATGTTTTTTGAAGCGACAGATGGTCTAATGTATATTTAAAAAAAAGTCTTGTTTTGCTAACGAAGTGCTTAAAATAGATGTGTGTAGTCGCATGATTGCTAGATCCCCCACGTGGCCGGCAGAAGAGTCTAATAAAATGGCGGAGGCGTGCTTGTCAATTAAGTAACGCAAGGTCTTTCTGAAGTGGCATTGTAAATTTGAGAATGTGTGTGAAGTACAATGACAATGGCTAGAGATGAGCGAACCCGAACTTAAAAGTTCGGGGTTCATACCGGACAGTTAACCCCGAACACGGACTTTTCTCAGAATATTTTCCAGCTCAAAATTTCAGCTTCCCATTGTTTTCAATGGGGTTTGGTTCTGGTTCCAATTCGTGTACAGTTCTGGTACCCGAACCGAACTTTGGAATAAAGGTCACTGCGCTTGGCATTACAGACGCCTTCTTAATCCTTCTGCCTTTAGGACCCAGCGGCGACCTCCCTCCTGCTGCTGATTGACACACTCTTGCCTGGTAGTTAAAAATACTCAGTTTGCTCAAGGGAATCACCGGTGATACTTCTATGTACCTTTGTGCAGGCTTAGAGCACTAGCAGTCGGCTAGCTTCTTCTCTGGTGCCCTTGGAGGACAGTTGGCGTTACTCCTCTGGTGTCTGTGTAGCACCCTGAGGATTCGGCTGCTACAGGGGTATTGCACCTCAGCCAGAGGTGTGGTATTCCACTCCCGGGTAAGGATGGAGTGTGGAACTGAGCTCAGTTAGCTGCATGCACTACACACATCCCATTTCCGGGGAACAGACCGATGGTACTCCCACTAGAGAAATGTGCAGGTACGACAGTGTCTGTTCCTGGCTGGAGTGGGAGGGGGGTGGAACATCCCAGTAGTGTAGGGGCAGATAGGGGGAGCAGCCTGGGTAAAGCTAGGAGCTCATTGGGTGCTGGTCACCTGAGCTCACACATAGAGGGAGTATATAAGGTGGGAACCATCTTAGATCAGGGTCAGTCTGTGAGACGTCAGTCAGTTGTCAGTCAGCCAGTCAGACAGTCTGTCTGAGAGCCTGAGAAGCAGAGCAGAGGAGAAGGAAGAGAGACCCAGAGGCGCAGAGGGGACTCCAAGAACCCAAAATTAGATCAGAGGGTGAAGAGTTGGCAAAAGGGTACCGGATCCCAAGCTGGCAGAGGCTACAGCACACCTTAGCCAGGAACCGGAGGTCGTGGGCAGGATCTGCCACGACCCTCACCAAATCCACTAGAAAGGCATACCAAGCATAGGGTCAGGGAGCCCAGAGGAGGCTTGACCACCAAGAGACCCGAGGGAGCCGGCCAAAAGTGGATCCCTGGTGGGAACGGCCAGAAGAAGGGAGAGTCAGAAAGGAGCTCAGGACCATACTCAAGAATTGCCCGGGAGTTGACCGAGTCCAGGACCTGGTGGACGTAGCACGGCTTGGGTGGTCACTGCTGTACACAGTGACCCGAGCAACACCAGTAAGTAAAACCCTGGAACTGCATTTTATGTCTCTGAGTCTCCTTGCTGCACCTTCACAACCACCATCCTCCACGGCTGACCCCCTGAGGCTATACCCCTCCCGTTGGGGGTTATACTACCAAAGCTGCACACATACCAACAGCCTCAGCGGACCCTGCTGCAGCGGCGGCCTTTTGACCGCAAATCAACGGGTGGCGTAGTCGACACAAAGAACTCTAATAACATCTGTAGGACTGCCACACACTGAGTTTGACACCCTGGGCACGGACCGGGTCACAGCCACTCGGAGACTACAACCCCCATCTGATCCGGCTCCGGGTAACCCTAACAGCACTGGCCCAGGGGGCGCGTCATCTGCTCAAGCTAAGTGTATCCAATTTGTTTGTCTACCTTGTTGTCTTTAGTTTGTAGTGGGGCCTGACCAGTGCTCTCCCTTCCCCCTCCCTATCTAGGACCAAGCTCCAGGGTCATCCAGGGCTTAGGGTCCTACTCGGCGATAGGTGTGGAACCTATCTAAGGACAGTAGGGTAGGCAGGGTGATATTAGATCTGCCTAGGGGTCTCCACTCCCCCCTTTCCCTAGTGTTTGGGCTTCCTCCCCATTTTCCCTACATGTTGCACTTAGTCTTTCCAACACCTTGCGTGACAGATGGCCACAGAATGTCAATGTGGCCACTAGACTGAATCTTTTTGCTCAACTCGATTGCCAAACTTTACATGTCTTCTACTTATACATTCTCTGTCTTAAAATCAGAATTTTTAAAATTTAAAAATTCCAAAATTTTAAAGAAAAACGAGGCTGATGAGATTTCTTTCAATACTAGAAATATTTTAAATATATTTCAAACGTTATGGCGGATTGTTTTCAATTTTTCAGAAACAGATGAAGATTAAAAGTTGACCATATTTGTCTTTAATTCGTGGATCTTGTGCTCGCACTATTGCATTTCTCCCATCTCACCATCAGGGTATAAGTTTCCTGCCTATATCCACTGGATTGTACAGCAGTAAGATGGTCGAGGATGGAGATAAAGGAGCAGATGCAGACAGTGAAGAATCACTTCATAAATAAGAAACACTCGTTGCTCGATTCCAATACATCCCACGTTTTCCCATGCACGTCGGCCGGACTTTATGAGTGGGTAATTGTTGCTGAATACCATGTTATTTGGCAAAGACAGATGACATTTTTAGTCGGCAGAATTGCAGCAGGAATATGTATAAAGGCTTGGAAGATCTGCTGATTGACCATCCATTATTCATTACATTCATTTTAGCAGCACGGTGTTTACAGTTTTGCTATGATGCGGTTTCTCAAGTGTTTCATTGCGCATTCAAGCTCTTCCCGAAGATATACGATGGAACGTCAGTCCTGATTCCTCATCTCCCTAACTACTTGTTCGCCTGTCATTTTAGATGTAGAGCAGCTTGGACATGTGTGTTAAATTTTTATGCCTCCCTATTATTAATGGTCGGTGAGTAAAAATGTAGTGAAATGCACTTTCATTAAGATATTATAAGCCGCATGGGAAATATGCTCAAAAGCCAGGTAGTGAGGAAAAGGAGGACGCCTGTGACCTTCTTTTCTATTGTTCTAGTTCCCAATACACAATGGAATAAAGTCATATTAATAGTAAGTCTGCATTGCTTCCGGGCGTTAAATCTACATTGTTATAAGGAAAGCTGTAATTAAAATCCTAGATAGACAGACAAACACATAGATAGATAGATAGATAGATAGATAGATAGATAGATAGATAGATAGATAGATAGATAGATAGAATAAAAAAGTAGATATCAATCCAAAATGGAACTCAGGTTCACACAGAAACAAAATAAAAAGGTAGACGGCACTGCAAAATTAATGATCAAAAATTAGCGCTACTTTGTTGACCCATCTCAAAGATTGCCCAAGAAAAAAACAGCAGTGCGTCTTTCACTAGTATACTTTCTTCTACAGCCAAAATCACTTTGAGATAGGTCAATAAAGAACCCCCACTTTTTGCTTATTAATTTTGGAGTGCCGTCTACCTTTTTATTTTGTTTCTGTGTGAACTTGGGTCAGTGTTCAGAGGCCAGCAACCTACATTTCACTGGTAGATAGAATTTTAGAATAATGGGTAGTCAATAGGTTAATCAAAAGATTAATGGAAAAAAATGACAGATAAATGGATGGATAGATAGAAGAACGATAGGCAGAAAGAAAGAGATATTAAAGGAATGGCAAGAGATAGATAAATAGATAAAATAACAGTATATAGAAATTTAGAATAGTGGGTAGTCAATAAATTAATCAATAGCTTGATAGAAAACAGATAGATAAATAGATGATAGATAGATGGATAGATAGATATGGGGTATATAGATAGATAGATGGATAGATAGATGATAGATAGATAGATAGATAGATAGAAAGATATGGACAGATAGATAGATATGGACAGATACGTATATCAGAGATAGAGGGATAGATAGATATGAAGACGATAGATGGATAGATTGATAGATAGATAGATAGATAAATAGATATTCATAGATAGATAGATAGATAGATAGATAGATAAATAGATATTGATAGATAGCTACAGTGGTGGCCAAAAGTATTGGCACCCCTGCAATTCTGTCAGATAATACTCAGTTTCTTCCTGAAAATGATTGCAATCACAAATTCTTTGGTCTTATTCTCTTCTTTTAATTTGCTTGCAAGGAAAAAACACAAAAGAGAATGAAGCAAAAATCAAATCATTGATCATTTCACACAAAACTCCAAAAATGGGCCAGACAAAAGTATTGGCACCCTCAGCCTAATACTTGGTTGCACAACCTTTAGCCAAAATAACTGCAAACGCTTCAGGTAACCATCAATGAGTTTCTTACAATGCTCTGCTGGAATTGTAGACCATTCTTCTTTGGCAAACTGCTCCAGATCCCTGATATTTGAAGGGTGCCTTCTCCAAACTGCCATTTTGAGATCTCTCCACAGGTGTTCTATGGGATTCAGGTCTGGACTCATTGCTGGCCACCTTAGAAGTCTCCAGTGCTTTCTCTCAAACCATTTTATAGTGCTTTTGGAAGTGTGTTTTGGGTCATTGTCCTGCTGGAAGACCCATGACCTCTGAGGGAGACCCAGCTTTCTCACACTGGGCCCTACATTATGCTGCAAAATTTGTTGTTAGTCTTCAGACTTCATAATGCCATGCACACGGTCAAGCAGTCCAGTGCCAGAGGCAGCAAAGCAACCCCAAAACATCAGGAAACCTCCGCCAGGTTTGACTGAAGGGACCGTGTTCTTTTCTTTGAATCCCTCTTTTTTTTCCTGTACACTCTATGTTGATGCTTTTTCCCAAAAAGCTCTACTTTTGTCTCATCTGACCAGAGAACATTCTTCCAAAACGTTTTAGGCTTTCTCAGGTAAGTTTTGGCAAACTCCAGCCTGGCTTTTTTATGTCTCGGGGTAAGAAGTGGGGTCTTCCTGGGTATCCTACCATACAGTCCCTTTTCATTCAGACGCCGACGGATAGTACGGGTTGACACTGTTGTACCCTCGGACTGCAGGGCAGCTTGAACTTGTTTGGATGTTAGTCGAGGTTCTTTATCCACCATCCGCACAATCTTGCATTGAAATCTCTCGTCAATTTTTCTTTTCCGTCCACATCTAGGGAGGTTAGCCACAGTGCCATGGGCTTTAAACTTCTTGATGACACTGCGCACGGAAGACACAGGAACATTCAGGTCTTTGGAGATGGACTTGTAGCCTTGAGATTGCTCATGCTTCCTCAAAATTTGGTTTCTCAAGTCCTCAGACAGTTCTTTGGTCTTCTTTCTTTTCTCCATGCTCAATGTGGTACACACAAGGACACAGGACAGAGGTTGAGTCAACTTTAATCCATGTTAACTGGCTGCAAGTGTGATTTAGTTATTGCCAACACCTGTTAGGTGCCACAGGTAAGTTACAGGTGCTGTTAATTACACGAATTAGAGAAGCATCACATGACTTTTCAAACAGTGCCAATACTTTGGTCCACCCCCTTTTTTAGGTTTGGTGGGAAATTATATCCAATTTGGCTTTAGGACAATTCTTTTTGTGTTTTTTCATTGAAGACAAATTAAATGAAGATAATAATACCAAAGAATTTGTGATTGCAATCATTTTCAGGAAGAAACTGAGTATTATCTGACAGAATTGCAGGGGTGCCAATACTTTTGGCCACCACTGTAGATAGATAGATAGATAGATAGATAGATAGATAGACATTTCTTAAATCATCTTGAGGAAGCTGTAACATTTTTGTGTCAAGTGCCTTTTCCTCCCACTGGAAATTGCAGTAGTTCAAGGGTCACACCGTTCACCCATTAGATATGTCAAGAGGGCGAACTGCTGGATGTTTTGTAAGGAACATCAACATTTTTTGAGGCGTAAAAGACAAGTTAGCAGGCTGTCGGCACGTATAGTGGTATTGTGTCATCCTACTTACAGAAAGGCATTGCTCTGTTGTCAGCCGATATTCCCCAATGAATGCAGCTATTCACTTACATAAAATAATGGTATGAGAGGAGAACATTTTATAGAAAGTTCCCTGACCGTGAATACTTACCACTGTCCTGACCCATTAATCATAGTTAAACCTAAGGTCTGTGAAAAATATAGATTCATTCCCTTTCTTAATAATTCTAGAATTTTCTAATAAAAGTCTCCAGCCATTGTAAAGATATATGAAAAAATGTATCAGACCAACACTTTGCATTTCCTTGGCATAAAAAAAAGTCTCAAAGAGGAATTCAAGGGTGGATATTCACAACATACCAAAACAGAGTTTAATGAAACACTTCCTTAATATAACCCCCCTTCCCAAAAGAAACATTGCCAACATTAAATCTCATGGTGAAGCACAAACGTAATGAATGCAGAGGCTCAAAATGAAGGTTTTCTGAGGTTCTCTCTAACTAAGCACAGAGGAGACAAAGAAAGAAAGAAGGAAATCCAAGGTATCTCAGTGATCCAAGCGAGGACAACTGCAGGTCTAAAGCTAGGACAACAAAGTAGACCTTTGCTAGGCTTAGAACAAATGACAATGTAGCTCCATCAATCAAAGCAACTTCCAACCACCACTATTTTATATTATAATGGACGTGTGTATCACTGAAAGTTGAAACTATCATCTTCCCAATCCAAAAGTATCTGCCCAATTTTTCCATGAAGTCCACCTTCTTGTCCCAAAAACCTACGAACTACAAAAATCATTTCAGTTCAACCTCACATATCAATAAGGTGGGTCTAGACTAAAAGCAGCCATACGCATTGAAACACTAGGCAAGCAGCTATTCATCAAAATCCTCCGCCCCCATACACACACGTTCAGTTTGATGGAGCGTGTATGTGTTTTAAATGAGGAGAGGAGAGTAAACCAATGCCAGACACCCCTGGTTGTGGTTTATCTTCCTTGAAAACAAAAATATAGGCCTTGCTGACCTTTTTGTCCATGACTTAGGTCGATTGAACACCCACCGAAGATTAAAACATACAACAGAAGGTTGGTCGTTCTCGGAGCTTTGGTCTTATGTGCATAACCACCTTTAGATTAGTGCAATCCATGACCGGCAGGTAAAAATCATCATCTTCTGGATCAATGTAACTTCAAACTGAGTTGTTCTCAACAAGAGCAAAAATAATACCTCATAGATAGGCATCAATGAAATATAGAAGCAGACTCAGATCTTTTATCCACAGTGACAGATTCTTAAGATATTGCAGCAATAGCAGCACAGCAGGGAACACCTAAATTAAAAATCTTAATTAAAATATCCTTTGCATCCGGTATTTTATGCATATGATGTAATATGCAAATGTCTCTGCTGTAATTGCTTGGCACATTGCCTCCCAGCGTGATCTGCCTCTTTTGCGTGGAGCAGAATCTCCATATTTTTATAAGCTTTATATGTGTTTTCTTCATTCTTGCTGATTACTTACTTTCATATCTATAAACAAGACCAAGAGTGCATGTACCGTAGAAACAACTGTTAGATCAGCCTAATCCGCCAACTCCCATCTGTCCTGGGATAGGCATCAATTATGGTGACATGAACCAGCACCATAAGGTGGCATCATTTTGATTTTGCTGTACCTTCCTCTATGTACATTAGTGAATTGGCGAGTTTATATAGGTTCTAAAGGGGATCTAAGATTTTTTTTAAATGCCCAGAAAGTAGAGGATGTATGAAAATAATTCATACTTGCTCGGTAAGTCTCCTGCCGCTCCAGATCTGCTGCTCCAGTGGTTGACGGGCTTTATTAGCTGTTCTGCAGTAAGTTTCCATCTCACTTAAGTGGCCACTCATCGGCCTTGTACCAATAAAGCTACTATCCCTGACTATCCCTGATAAGGCCATTAGTAGGTGGCAGAGATCATGTGAGTGGAATCAGAATACCATCAGTGACAAGCTAGGAAGATCGGCTGGAGCACTGAAGTATTTGTGGATCTACTGGGTGACTATAAATTTTCTTACTATTTTAAAGGGGTTGTCCAGGCTTTGGGTACAAGTCTGCAATCACTCTATGTGACTTCAGGTTTGTGTATCCTGACAGGGTGCACATTACACACTGTCAGGATTCTTCTGTGCCATTGGTCATGTGACCGCAAATATGCGATTTGCATACTTCCAGCAACATTTCGACTAGACGTGTCCGGCCTCACTCAATTCACTGGTATTGAGCAAGGCCGCACACGTCTAGTCAGCACGTGACCACATGTATGCAAATTACATACTTTCTGTCATGCCCCCACCCGCTCCCAGCGCTGGTATCGGTGAATCCTGACAGCACGCACACTGCATGCTGTGAGGATTAACAAGGCTGCACAACCCCTTTAATGCTTTCTGTCCATTTTTTTTTTAAATCATGGAAAACCCTATTAAATTCATGAGAATGCCTGTTATTATGGACTTTACTAACTTTTTCAACTTCAGTATATGTGTAAGAAATCTAAAAAACGACAAAAGGCAAGCATGTGCAAATTCAGGATTTTCACTATGAAATACCTGTATCCTAAAGAGAGCTATAAAATCACTAACAGTTTGGTCTCTGTTTCAGTTTCCCTAATAATCTACTAAATTGAGTTATATTATGTGTATGAACCTTCATGGCACTAAAGTGCAGCTTATTATATTAGAAATAGATGTTCAGGTATAATTCTGCATTGGCGTCTCTCCAGAACTAATGAGCCTGGGTCTTATTAGGGTATTTAGAACTGTACTAGTTCAAGGAGCTACAACTGCAAAGTCCCCAGAGTTTACCTAGGCTTGCTTATAAAGGTTAGGAAAAACTCATGTTACAACACTGTGATTTATTAGAAAGAGGTCCCCATTCAGAACCATCATCACCGAAATGAAAGTGTGTACAAATAGCCACCTTTGCTCTGGAGGCACCACTATTTCTGTGTAGTACATGTACAGACCACTGATTTTACTGTGTAATGCTTCATATTTCCTGAGGAGGCACTGCAGGGAAATTAAACACAAGCAGTTGGGTTTCCCAGCAGATGATTGCTAAAGGTCTCAGCTATGGACCACAGTAATCAGAGAACAAAACTATTTCTGTAGAATATATACAGAGAACAAAACTATTTCTGTAGAATACATACAGAGAACAAAACTATTTCTATAGAATATATACAGAGAACAAAACTATTTCTGTAGATTATATATATATATATATTCAGTGGGCACGGAAAGTATTCAGACCCCTTTACATTTTTCACTCTTTGTTTCATTACAGCCGTTTGGTAAATTCTAAGAAGTTCATTTTTTTTCTCATTAAAGTACACTCTGCACCCCATCTTGACTGAAAAAAAACAGAAATGTTGAAATTTTTGCAAATTTATTAAAAAAGAAAAAATGAAATATCACATGGTCATAAGTATTCAGCCCCTTTGCTCAGACACTCATATTTAAGTCACATGCTGTCCATTTCCTTGTGATCCTCCTTGAAATGGTTCTACTCCTTCATTGGAGTCCAGCTGTGTTTAATTAAACTGATAGGACTTGATTTGGAAAGGCACACACCTGTCTATATAAGACCTCACAGCTCACAGTGCATGTCAGACCAAATGAGAACTATGAGCTCAAAGGAACTACCCAAGGAGCTCAGAGACAGAATTGTGGCAAGGCACAGATCTGGCCAAGGTTACAAAAGAATTTCTGCATTACTCAAGGTTCCTAAGTGCACAGTGGCCTCCATAATCCTTAAATGGAAGAAGTTTGGGACCACCAGAAGTCTTCCTAGACCTGGCCGTCCAGCCAAACTGAGCAATCGTGGGAGAAGAAGCTTGGTGAGCGAAGTAAAGAAGAACCCCAACATCATTGTGGATGAGCTCCAGAGATGCAGTAGGGAGATGGGAGAAAGTTCCACAAAGGCAGCTATCACTGCAGCCCTCGACCAGTCAGACCTTTATGGCAGAGTGGCCCGACGGAAGCCTCTCCTCAGTGCAAGACATATGAAAGCCCGCATAGAGTTTGCTCAAAAACACATGAAAGACTCCCAGTCTATGAGAAATAAGATTCTCTGGTCTGATGAAACGAAGATAGAACTTTTTGGTGATAATTCTAAGCGATATGTGTGGAGAAAACCAGGCACGGCTGGTCACCTGCCCAATACAATCCCAACAGTGAAACATGGTGGTGGCAGCATCATGCTATGGAGGTGTTTTTCAGCTGCAGGGACAGGACGACTGGTTGCAATTGAAGGAAACATGAATGGGGACAAGTACAGAGATATCCTGGATGAAAACTTCTTCCAGTGTGCTCTGGACCTCAGACTTGGCCGAAGGTTCACCTTCCAACAAGACAATGACCCTTAGCACACAGCTAAAATAACAAAGGAGTGGCTTCAGAACAACTCTGTGACCATTCTTGACTGGCCCAGCCAGAGCCCTGACCTAAACCCAATTGAGCATCTCTGGAGAGACCTGAAAATGGCTGTCCACCAACGTTCACCATCTAACCTGACGGAACTGGAGAGGATCTGCAAGGAAGAATGGCAGAGGATCCCCAAATCCAGGTGTGAAAAACTTGTTTCCTCATTCCCAAGACGACTCATGGCTGTACTAGCTCAAAAGGTGCTTCTACTCAATACTGAGCAAAGGGTCTGAATACTTATGACCATGTGATATTTCAGTTTTTCCTTTTTAATAAATTTGCAAACATTTCTACATTTCTGTTCTTTTTCAGTCAAGATGGGGTGCAGAGTGAACTTTAATGAGAGAAAAAATGAACTTTTTAGAATTTACCAAATGACTGCAGTGAAACTGAGCGTGAAAAATTTAAAGGGGTCTGAGTACCCACTGTATATATATGGTGATTATGGTCCATCACTAGGACCTTTTGCAATCATGTGCTGGGAAACCCAACAGCGCATGTTTAATTTCCCTGCAGTGCCTCCGCAGGAAAAATGAAGCATTACACACAACCCATATGTAACTTATTTTAACTCTCCAATATATGATACTATACGTCACTCTATGAGAGAGATGGTGACCGGGTAGGGGTCCAGTCTGTATAGAGAAGAACAAAATTACAAAATATATTAACGTTTTGGTTCTAAGTTCTGTACCTTCATCAGAATATTACGGATTGCCGTGAATGGAACAGTATAGGAAGAGTAGCACAAAGGCATAGCGAGCATAGTCTATGGTTTGCTATACCTTTACGCTAAGTTCTCCTCTATATATTTATTTTAACTCTTTGGCATAATATAAGTGGTATGTACCTGTATCCATTCTTTAACTGTATCCTCACCAGGGGTCCATCCATTCTCAATATAGTTGAGTCTTGACCTTTCTGTCGACCAGTTAGTGCTATAATGTGAAGATGCGGTGATTTGGTCGGAAGTTATTTCCCCAGATTCCATCCCAAGGGCTTCTTTGCACACAAAATCTTAAAAAAAAAATCATGATACATAAGATCAGCAGTGTGATTTAGGAATCACCTTTGATACATGTATAACAGGATCTATATCACTTTTTCAGTACAACAAACAGTAGCATGACTATAGTAATGTAGCATGGAAGTCATTTAGTTGTTCATCCATATTGGACATGTGATTTTCTACAGAGGGGTCATCCATGTTGACAAATATAAGTCTCATTTCATTTTTCTATGGATTTCAGGGCTGTCCAACCTGACACCCTTTTCCTGCCAGTGGGCTTAAAGTAATATATGATGTTTTCCTTGTAATTGAGGTCACATATGAAAGCTTTGAAGTTAAGCTGATTTGCTGTTGCTGCTATAATGGATACTAACCTTACTAAATGCTACGAGGTCAGAACATTGCTCTTCCATGACAATAAAACGGAACTGCAGAAGGCCACATAATCTTTTCCAGTTGTTCTCATCCATGCCCTTCAAAAGTTCCAAAACTCCAAAATAACTTTCATGGAAGAGGCTCTGGCATGTTTGTTTAAGTGATATGTACTTAGATAACTGTAACCTTTTTAAAGCGTAACTCCAACTTTCAAAAAACTTTTAACATATCATAATATCATATCAGCAGTTTCGATTGGGTTTGATTATGACTTTGAATGATAAGGAGCTTGGAGAGGCAGGGTTAACACAAGACAGGTTAATCCTAACTCTCCAAACTTCTGATCCTTATTTTCTGGTCTCAGCACTTCATCTACCCTCAGATGAGAGCTGCTACCGTTTAATTTTAGAAACTGGTGGGTTTCCGGTAGAGATCAAAATTTCTGACTTGTCACTAAGAGATGTCAAAAGTTTTTTTGAAAGTTTCGTTACTCTTAAAATGTTTGTATCTATATGTCACACTATTTCTAAGTCATCTAGATAATAACTTCGCCTTGTATAAGAAAGGTGTCATATTCTTCATCTATTCTGTTTTATGCCGAAGTTTTTTCAATGCTTTATATGACTGGCCGCGCAGTAGAAAATATATATATAACATGCCGTGCTGACCTTGTTCTGCATTGCTCTGTAATACGGAATAGTTGGCTGAAAATCCTTCCTTTGCTATTGCATTGTCTGCATGAAAAACAACCGACATGATTCCAGATGAGGCTCTAACTCGCCCCGGGTTGTTCTGTCCACAGTAACGGCCAATGTGAGGACCCACTGTAAGAGAGAGGAAAAAAAATTGGTTAGCAAAAAAATTACATTTAGTAGAAAAATTATAATAAATACAAAAAAATGATTTAGCAACCTTTCCACCGACAATTGTATGTCATGCACACACATATTTATTGTCCTCTGATGAGACGCCACCGTAAAGGTCAGGAAATAGCTTTACTCGATGGTCGCCCACAATAATAGATACAGATCATAAACAAGATAATGGGCTTCTGTCTCTCTGACCTGAGCGAAGAGACCTTCAATTACCTAAGAGATCGTTGCTTTGAATCAGCAACAGCATCTACCATCCGCGCTGTATATTAAGTCTAGATGGAAAAATCGCTGCTATCAGGAGGAAATATAGGCAAAATGAGTTTGAAGTTTGTTAAATAAAAAGATGGAAAAACACAGCTGTATCGGCTAAGCAACAAATCAGTAAAAAGATAGAAATTTACCGAACCCAAAAGTCAATGTTTGCATGTGTAAATTATACAGAGTGAACACACACAAGCCATTTCCCATTATTTTAAGGCATCTGCCCTACTGGACGCTACTCAAAAGAATAAATAAATGTAAGATCTAGAGCTAAAAATATAATAAAAATATAGACAAAAATTCATCAAAAACATACGTACTATATGTTTTAGAGCTACCGTATATGAAGTTGCTAACATGACTTGGGGATGACTTCCCAAGGGTGTTTCCCAATTGGAAAGAATCATCTTGGAACAATCGCAATGTGACTTTCTTAATGGCAGTAACTTTTTACTCACAGGGAAAACGGTAAAAGTTTTCTTTTCCCAGGACTGAGATAGGTCATCAAAATCAAAAAGGAGTGGGAACTACTGACACCAGAGGCGGACATACCAATGGTGCAATCTATTCAGCTACATAGGGGCCCAAGAGGTAAGGGAGAAGGGAGCCCCTTTCCACCTCCAAAGCAGGTGGAATTGGGCGTTATGATGAGCTATTGGACTGTAATGGGCCCTTACACTGTTCTTGCATAGTGGCCAATTTTTGTCTGTGTCCACCAGTGACTGACACTCTTATCCAGTGGCATAAATTGACACTTATGGGCCCCAATGCACAATCTCCAATAGGGTTCCCAATGGTGGCTCAGTGGTTAGCACTGTTGCTTTGCAGATCTGTGGTCATGGGCTTAAATCCCACCAAGGACAACATCTGCAAGGAGTCTGTATGTTCTCCCTGTGTTTGTGTGGGTTTCCTCTGGTTTCCTCCCAAACTCCAAATACATAATGATAAGAAATTTAGATCATGAGCCCCAATGGGGACAGCGATGATGATGTTAGTAAAGTGCTATGGAGTAAGTGGCAATATATAAGTAAGCTAAATAGTAATAGTTTTTTCATACTTGTCAAAGGGACTTTTCCGTTTTCCGTTCCCCTAGGCTCCAGGGCCTGGGTGCGATTGCAACCCCTGCATGTATTATAGCTATGCCCCTGCCGCTACTGATCAGATTGTACCACATCTTCAATCAGATAATTGATGGGGTATCTGGAGCTGGATCTGGTGACCCATCTTTTTCAAATATTTTCAAAGTCTTGAAAAACCTCTTTAAAGTAACTCATTCCATGATTCTGCTGTGAATTGTTGGCAACTTTGAGTTACCGTTGAGCATTAAGGCCTAAGGGGCACTTAGAGTGGCTGACCGAAGCAGCAAAATGACCACCAATTGGCTACATTTCCCACACTTCTATGTGCACAGAACGATCATAACAATGATTGTTCTGTGAGCATAGAACAGTGTGAGATCGGCATCAAACCACCTGTTTGCACAGGACGATGTGCTGCTAAAAAACATGAGTCTTAAGTCTGCCTAAAAATATCTCACCCAAAGAAGGAGTGTTTTGCTCATTCATTAGGTGATTGCAGGCCTGGTTTAGACAGACCAAAAATGTGGAAACAAGCATTTGTAGGAACTCTTATTCTCGATTATCGGCGGTCTGTCTAAATGGGCCCTTAATGTTCTAGATTCCATCTCTCACAATTGATCATATTATTCCCAGGTTGTAAAATAGAAGAGGTGCACTGTAATCAGTCTCTGGTCCTTGATAGTTGAGCCCAGTTGGTGTCGTTGGCACAGTCGAGGACTGATGTACATTATTAATGTGAATCTTATGATACTGATGATGATGAGAGCCCTTATTGTCCATATGGGGGGAAAAGATGCCTCTCTAATAAGGTATAAATTAGAGAAATGCAGAATCGTCCAATTCTATTCAGAATAATTGCAGCATTGTGTTTTATTAAAGTTGAGTTTGAAATAATCTAAAATTACATTAAAATAAAAAAAACCTGTAACTTCTAATCTGTATTAAGTCTATATAGAGGAATTTCTTTAGACCGCAGCAGTCTCTATGGCCATTTAGTATTAATGTGAACTGTTAATTAGCTCCCTTTCCTTACAGAAAAAACCCCCATACAGACACAGTCATAAAAATGGGTTGAAACCACTTAAACAATAAATGTCAGCAGCTGAACTCAGGTGCCTTCTTTGAAATATACACAAGTCAGCCATTGAAGGGGAAACAGAAGAACACTGTTGGGTTGGGAGCTGTGATTGAAGACCCCGTTTGTGACTCACTGGCTTATAATTTTCATGGAATCATTTGGGATGTCTACATTTAGTTGGGCTGGATTTTGCCCTCTGGACATCTCAGTACTTTGCTGTGTCTGTGATTATTATATGGTCAGGAGTCGCAGAGACAACACCACACAAAGGAGTATTGAATTTCTAGGAATGGGCATTCCCAGTCCAGCTAATGCAATATTGATCAGTGGTGAGCCGGATAATGCACAAATTATTAATAAAGCACATACCAGAAAATATCTGTCTGTCTATGTATCTACAGTGGGTACGGAAAGTGTTAAGACCCCTTTAAATTTTTCATTCTTTGTTTCATTGCAGCCATTTCGTAAATTCTAAAAAGTTCATTTTTTTCTCAATAAAGTCCACTCTGCACCCCATCTTGACTGAAAAAAAAAACAGAAATGTAGAAATTTTTGCAAATTTATTAAAAAAGAAAAACAGAAATATCACATGGTCATAAGTATTCAGACTCTTTGCTCAGTATTGAGTAGAAGCACCCTTTTGAGCTAGTATAGCCACGAGTCTTCTTGGGAATGATGCAACAAGTTTTTCACACCTGGATTTGGGGATCCTCTGCTATTCTTCCTTGCAGATCCTCTCCAGTTCCGTCAGGTTGGATGGTGAACGTTGGTGGACAGCCATCTTCATGTCTCTCCAGAGATGCTCAATTGAGTTGAGGTCAGGGCTCTGGCTGAGCCAGTCAAGAATGGTCACAGAATTGTTCTGAAGCCACTCCTTTGTTATTTTAGTTGTGTGCTTAGGGTCATTGTCTTGTTGGAAGCTGAACCTTTGGCCAAGTCTGAGGTCCAGAGCATTCTGGAAGAGGTTTTCATCCAGGATATCTCTGTACTTGGCCGGATTCATGTTTCCTTCAATTGCAACCAGTCGTCCTGTCCCTGCAGCTGAAAAATACCCCCATAGCATGATGCTGCCACCACCATGTTTCACTGTTGGGATTGTATTGGACAAGTGATGAGCAGTGCCTGGTTTTCTCCACTCATACCACTTAGAATTATCACCAAAAAGTTCTATCTTCGTCTCATCAGACCAGAGCATCTTATTTCTCATAGTCTGGGAGTCCTTCATGTGTTTTTGAGCAAACTCTATGGGGGCTTTCATATGAGGAGAGGCTTCCGTCGGGCCACTCTGCCATAAAGGCCCGACTGGTGGAGGGCTGCAGCGATAGTTGATTTTGTGGAACTTTCTCCCATCTCCCTACTACATCTCTGGAGCTCAGCCACAGTGATCTTGGGGTTCTTCTTTACCTCTCTCACCAAGGCTCTTCTTCCACAATTGCTCAGTTTGGCAGGACGGCCAGGTCTAGGAAGACTTCTGGTGGTCCCAAACTTCTTCCATTTAAGGATTATGGAGGCCACTGTGCTCTTAGGAACCTTGAGTAATGCAGAAATTCTTTTGTAACCTTGGCCAGATCTGTGCCTTGCCACAATTCTGTCTCTGAGCTCCTTGGGCAGTTCCTTTGAGCTCATGATTCTCATTTGGTCTGACATGCACTGTGAGCTGTGAGGTCTTATATAGACAGGTGTGTGCCTTTCCAAATCAAGTCCTATCAGTTTAATTAAACACAGCTGGACTCCAATGAAGGAGTAGAACCATCTCAAGGAGGATCACAAGGAAATGAACAGCATGTGACTTAAATATGAGTGTCTGAGCAAAGGGTCTGAATACGTATGACCATGTGATATTTCAGTTTTTCTTTTTTAATAAATTTGCAAAAATTTCTACATTTCTGTTTTTTTCAGTCAAGATGGGGTGCAGAGTGTACTTTAATCAGAAAAAAATTAACTTTTTAGAATTTACCAAATGGCTGCAATGAAACAAAGAGTGAAACATTTAAAGGGGTCTGAATAATTTCCGTACCCACTATCTATCTAGCAAAAAATGGCAGCACTCCAGATGTGGGATAGTGGAAAAAATGTGGTCTTTATTCACCCATGTATGTGTGACGATTCGGCTCTTCAAACTCTGTGCCTTTCTCAAGCCATCTATCTATCTATCTATCTATCTATCTATCTATCTATCTATCTATCTAGTAATGAATGGAGACAGCACACCAAGTAATATGGCAAAAAAAACACAGTGGTTTATTAGCCCATAGTGGCAGTGGCAACATTTCGGTTCTGAGGTATGAACCTTTCTCCTACCATAGATATTTCTTAAGTTATCTATCTATTTGTCTGTCTGTCTGTCTGTCCGTCCGTCCATCCGTCCGTCTGCCTGTCTGTCAATCGAGGAAACAGAGGTTGCACTCCAAACATAGCAAAAAATGTGAAAAAAAATGTATTCCATGCCAAATGTACGCAATGTTTCGACGAAAGGTGTCAGCCTTTCTCAAGTTGAGAAAGGCTTACACCTTGAGCCGAAATGTAGTGTACCTTTGGCATGGAATACATTTGTTTTCATGTTTTTTTTTATATTCTTGGAGTGCAACCTCTTTTTCTCTTTTACTATAATACATTATTATTATCCATTGGCCAGTAGATTTGGAAGACAGCACCCACATTTTGCAAGACTGGTACAACTCCACTTTCTTTTTTCTTTTATCTATTTATCTAGCTAAAGTATCTATCTATCTATCTATCTATCTATCTATCTATCTATCTATCTATCTATCTATCTATCATCTATCTTTAAAAAAGATGAAGGCAGCACTCCAAAGTCCAATTTTCAGTGATTTATTGACCCATGGTCCCATGGTGACAAGACAACGTTTCGTTCCAAGTATGGAATTGGAACAAAATGTTTCCTTATCACCATGGGTCAATAAACCACTGAAAATTGGACTTTGGAGTGCTGCCTTCATCTTTTTGAAAATAAGTTGAGGTTTGGTATTGCGTGGAGGGCTTTGCAGCCCCTATATCTTTTTTTCCTCTGCTAGTGCTGAACCTCTATTTTTGTATCTATCTATCTATCTATCTATCTATCTATCTATCTATCTATCTATCTATCTATGTTTTTATTTATTTATCCATTTATCCATCTAGTTTGTCACTGGCCCCAGTTCATACATATAATTTCTATAATACTATATTTGCAAGACCTTGCTAGTCAAATTAAATCTATGAGCCATGGCAAATCATCCACTTACATTGCCAGTGTATCTATTATTAACGCTTATAATTAACAACTTCAGCCCAAATGTCTAGTCAGAGATGAGAGGAAGTAATTAAACTCGGCTTATCTCTCTGTAGCTAATTATATACTTATATTTATATGACCTTTCCCATTCCAGTTTATGGAAAAGGCTCCAACCATGTAATGTCAGCTCGGGAAACAAGGAACAACAGACGGCTCCTGATCGATGGAGATGTATGAGGAGGGAATCTATAGGCATGATGGTCTGTTTGCAGATTAATCTATACAAAGGACGGGTCTATGTGGTCAATAATTATGGAGGAAGGTAATCCTATTAGAGTCGCTGTAATTCTAGAATTATTTTTTTACAGGGAACACATTGCTTGACCCTAGAAATGGCCACAAATTACACAATGAAACTTTTTGGGCTCAGATGAATCAAATAGATCTATGTCTTCTCCTATTCAAGATTATGTCAAATTTTCATGCATCAGATGGACCGCTGGTTCTGTCGAAATCAGTGGTTTCAGTTGAATTTCCTAAAAGTATATGGGAGCATTCAGAGTCCATTCAACAAGCATCAACACGCGCATGTTCTCAAAATGACTCTGATTTTTTTTTTTTGCCTAAACCTGACTTTATAGAAAATAATTTTCCCCTTTAAATAATTTTTCATTTTTTACCTCTCCAGTTTCATCTAGCTGAATATGATCATGGACAATGGGCAAGTAGAATCCTAGTAACAAAATCAATTAAATTTCATTGCTAAGTACAATTCTTCTATCGACCGCACGAAACAAAAGGTTAAAGTAACACCGTTTATATTCCCTATAAATCTGATCTGATTACTTTCAGAGATAATTGGAGAAGCTGCGATTTCTGTTCTTAAGTGTTGTCATATCATCACGGCTGACTTTTTCTTCATTAAGCATACTTCCTGATATAAAACCAATAAAAAGTAAAAATGGAGAAATAAAACTAGAAGTAATAGAATCTCTGTAGCTGGCGGTAGGCAATATACAAGAGTCAATTGAGCCCTCTAATTTTTTGGGGGGATCGACTGATAAACTAACATATAGGGGGTCTCCTGCGTTGCTCAGGATTTCAATATTCGACTTCTTGTGCCCGCCTATGCCACTCTCTTTCCATAGTAGTACAGATGTTCATCTTTTCTCCTGCAAGTAAGATGTTAGGAAGTATAAAGCAAGAACAGGACGGCAACTTCTTTTGAGTTTTTACTGTATGTAGCCCTAATTTCCATATTGACCAAAAAATGTTGTATACATTGTAAAATTTATGTTCTGACGCAACAGATTTTTTTGTTCACTTATTAGCCACGATTTCTGCCTCGTTAGGTTGTGTTCCCACAATGAATTTTTGACGCTGCGTCTTTTCGCTGCATCAAAAACGCAGAATCTTACAGTTCCAGCAAAGTGGATGGGATTTATAGATATTTATGCAACTTGTCAATTTTTTTGCCGGCTACGCTGAGTTTTCGATGAGGATTTTCCCCATAGATTTTTTATAGATGTAGAAAATCTACAGGTAAAACACTCATATAATACGGAATGACTGTATCAATAGAGTTTTGTCCAAGCCAAAGTATCAAAAACAAAAGAGCTTAATTTAAAACATGACATGACAAAAAGAGACAAAAAAGGCAGCGATAGAAACTAGAAAAAAAAGTAAGAAAACGTACTCAAAAACTCAATGAAAAAAACCTAATAACCTAATTTAGCTAATAGGTGCAGAAATACTGTAGAAAATCTGCAACACCAAAAACTCACCAAATAATCATCATGACAATGATCATTGGGAAAATGATGCAATATATATTTACCCCTTTAAACGGTACAATTAAAGATAGAAGCTACAATTCACCCAAGTTGTAATATGACACCAATAGATTCAGGCACCAGATGGAGGCATGGGAAGGTGCCACAGGGGGGATCCATGTGCCTCCATGCAGCCTCTGTTGTGCACATGTGGTGTTTCACCAAACTTAGTGCCATAACCATCACTCCTGCTCAGGCTCGGACTGGCCGACCGGAGAACAGCAGAATCCTCTGGTAGGCCACCCCTGTGAAGGCGTGCTTATGAGTATTGTTATTACACTTGATTCTTATTGCAGAAAAAGGTATAATTAATTAAACAAGCTGGCCAAATTATTATTACATAGAAGCAAAAGTAAATTTGTGTACTAGGGTCAGGTTATTTTTGCATGTAACTGAACAGTGAACCCCAAGAATCACTGTTACTGGTGGCCTTTGCCAACCCTGTCCGACACTGCTCCTGCTCTTCACTGTGCTCAGTGTTAAAGGGGAATGACCCTTTAGTGTTTAAAGCTGCTCTTAAAGTCACCACCTCCTTAAAGGATAAGTGATAACTTGCTGAGTGGTGGGGGTCTGACCACTGGAATCCCCACCCATCCTGACAATTGGGCTCATCATATACCTGGATATGAGTACCAGTCCATTCATTCTCTATGGCACCGCTGAAGATAGCTGAGTACAACATTTATCTTTTTCCAGTAGTCCCAAAGAAACGCATGCTCGGGAATAACCTTTTAAAGGAGGTTAAACAGGACTTAATAAACATGGCAATTTTCTTCTGGAAATAGCGCCACATATGTCCGAAGGCCATGTTTGGTATTGCATCTAAGCTCCCTTTACTATGGGGTAGAAATGCACACAAGATCTGCAAACAGGTATGGTGCTGTTTTTGGAAGATAAAGCATAAAATATAAATTGATTTGTAACTTTTCTCTTATATGGATGGAAGTTACAAGGAAGCTGCGAACACGCAAATAATTGGCTGCAAAATATTGCTCCTCTTCTTTCACATTGCCTATAAATCTTACAGCGATTGTCCTCTGATTGCATTACCAGATCTTTTACGTTTTGAAGTATTGCTTTATTAAGCTGTTCACGTTTTTTTATACTTCTCTCCTGTTTGGATTGGTCCAATTGTAAGAGGCTCCGTTCCATCATTTCTATGTACACATTACTTTCAGAAGTGCAAGTCCCAATGACAGCAAAGTTAGACAAGAGGCAGAGGAAGTTGAGATAAAAGAGATTAATAGAGTGTTTAATTTGCTATGGCATTACCATCTATCGGCGCTCGGAGACACTGCTTTCTGTGCCTTCATTCACAAGTGTGTTTATTTTATTGACTTTAGCGTTGATGTCATGCCAAGGCGATCGCTCCGATACTGTATTCATACCCTAAATTACATTTCACTCTCAATATTACAGGGAGGAGAACTAGGGCTACAAACAATATGGATTGTTTTTTATTTTGTATTCTCATTACTGCTATTATTATATATAAAATATAAAACAAAAACTACACAACTTGCAACAAAGTAATAACAAACCGCTATGTCCATTCACTGGACCTCCACCCTCACCCTGCATTTACTAGATAGTCCTGTAATTACCTGGTGCTTCTTCATGCCTCATTGAGGTCACTATTTCACCACTGACACTCCCGTGAACATAAACCTGAGATCTGACCCTGAAACTTCAGAGATTTTAGGCACATCTCAGGGTCTGGGGATTTATAGCTGAATGTACAGGGTCATCCAGACCAGGCATCCGTCTATCATCTTACTGCTGTGATGTCTCTTAGCTGTTACTATGTATTAGTACTTACACCTAGTGATTGCATGTAGACATAGTGGATTGGGTGTGAATTGTAAAATCACATGGAAACACTGCTGGGAAAAATCATTGAAAATGGTTGGAAATGGCACTTGTATAACGGATATACACTGTGTTCCGAATTATTAGGCAAATGAGTATTTTGATCACATGATACTTTTTATACATGTTGTCCTACTCCAATCTGCATAGGCTTGAGAGGCAACTACCAATTAAGTAAATCTGGTGATGTGCATCTCTGTAATGAGGAGGGGTGTTGACTAATGACATCAACACCCTATATAAGGTGTGCTTAATTATTAGGCAACTTCCTTTCCTTTGGCAAAATGGGTCAGAAGAGAGTTTTGACGGGCTCTGAAAAGTCCAAAATTGTGAGATGTCTTGCAGAGGGATGCAGCAGTCTTGAAATTTCCAAACTTTTGAAGTGTGATCACCGAACAATCAAGCGTTTCATGGAAAATAGCCAACAGGGTCGCAAGAAGCGTGTTGGCCAAAAAAGGCACAAAAGAACTGCCCATGAATTGAGGAAAATCAAGCGTGAAGCTGCCAAGATGCCATTCGCCACCAGTTTTGCCATATTTCAGGGCTGCAACATTACTGGAGTATCAAAAAGCACAAGGTGTGCGATACTCAGGGACATGGCCAAGGTAAGGAAGGCTGAAAAACGACCACCTTTGAACAAGAAACATAAGATAAAACTTCAAGAATGGTTCAAGAAATATCTTAAGACTGATTTCTCAAAGGTTTTATGGACTGATGAAATGAGAGTGACTCTTGATGGGCCAGATGGATGGGCCAGAGGCTGGATCAGTAAAGGGCAGAGAGCTCCACTCCGACTCAGACGCCAGCAAGGTGGAGGTGGGGTACTGGTATGAGCTGGTATCATCAAAGATGAACTTGTGGGACCTTTTCGGGTTGAGGATGGAGTGAAGCTCAACTCCCAGACCTACTGCCAGTTTCTGGAAGACAACTTCTTCAAGCAGTGATACAGGAAGAAGTCAGTATTGTTCAAGAAAAACATGATTTTCATGCAGGACAATGCGCCATCACATGCATCCAACTACTCCACAGCGTGGCTGGCCAGTAAAGGTCTAAAAGAAGAAAAAATAATGACATGGGCCCCTTGTTCACCTGATCTGAACCCCATAGAGAACCTGTGGTCCATCATAAAATGTGAGATCTACAGGGAGGGAAAACAGTACACCTCTCGGAACAGTGTCTGGGAGGCTGTGGTGGCTGCTGCACGCAATGTTGATCGAAAACAGATCAAGCAACTAACAGAATCTATGGATGGAAGGCTGTTGAGTGCCATCATAAAGAAAGGTGGCTATATTGATCACTAATTATTTTGGTTTTTGTTTTTGCATGTCAGAAATGTTTATTTCTAAATTTTGTGCACTGATATTGGTTTACCCGGTGAAAATAAACAAGTGAGATGGGATTATATTTGTTTTTTATTAAGTTGCCTAATAATTCGGGACAGTAATAGTTACCTGCACAAAGAGATATCCTCCTAAGATAGCCAAATCTAAAAAAAAACCACTCCAACTTCCAAAAATATTAAGCTTGGATATTTATGAGTCTTTTGGGTTGATTGAGAACATAGTTGTTGATCAATAATAAAAATAATCCTCTAAAATACAACTTGCCTAATAATTCAGAACACAGTGTAGAGTATTAGAATTATGGGAAGAGACTCCTTTGTGATCTTTTTTTTAAATGACAACATTTAGTATCAATCTATAGCCTTCATATCTATCTATCTATATCTATCAATCTATCTATCTATGGATCTTTGTGCACATGTTAAGTATTTGCTGCACACATTTGTGCACCAAAAATGTGTCCCTGGGCATCTATCTATCTATCTATCTATCTATCTATCTATCTATCTATCTATCTATCTATCAATATATATGTATATATCTATATCCATATCTATCTATCTATCTATCTATCTATCTATCTATCTATCTATCTATCTATCTATCTATCTATCTATATCCATATCTATCTATCTATCAATATATATGTATATATATATATCCATATCTATCTATCTATCTATCTATCTATATCCATATCTATCTGTCTATCTATCTATCTATCTATCTATCTATCTCTATATATATCTCTATCTATGTATCTATCTATCTATCTATCTCCATATCTATCCATTATCCATTATCTATCTATCTATCAATATATATGTATATATATATATATATATATATATCCATTATCTATCTATCTATCTATCTTTCTGTCTGTCTCTATATCTATCATATCTATTTATCTATCTATCTATCTATCTATATCCATTTCTATCTATCTATCTATCTATCTATCAATATATATATATATCCATATATATCTCTATCTATCTATCTATCTATCTCTATATATATCTCTATCTATCTATCTATCTATATCCATATCTATCTATTATCTATCTATCTATCTATCTATCCATATATCTATCTATCTACCCCATATCTATCTATCTATCTATCTATCTATCTATCTATCTATCTATCTATCTATCCATCTGTCTGTCTCTATATCTATCTATCTATCTATCTATCTATCTATTTATCTATCTATCGTTCTATCTTTTTATTCCCCTAATTTTACATACTTTGTACATATTTTTATTTCTTCCATACTTTTCTTTCCTTCCAATAAATAATATGTGAGTGCTTTTATCCATCCGATGTCAGGATTTCTTGGCTAGCGTGACAATGGCTACTTGTTTTCCACCCTAGGATGTGTGAGTGACAAACTGGTGATGTGTTCCGGCTCCAGCATGAGGTGAGAAACTTTAATCAACGTGCCGGCTGCAGATTGCTTCAGCAAGAGACCTACAGCTGCGGGTGTAAAATAATATGTTGTGAATCTCAGGGAAGGGATTTTTAGCTAAATGAGGAAGCCGGGCACCTGTGCACGTTCACTCTGCGCCTGACCTTAGTGGAGAGGACGTGTGCATGTTTGCTTGGTTTTTACATTTCTACAGGTGGGTCCTTGTCCTGATCGTTTAGTCTTATGACCTAATTCCGGCAATAATATTTTTTAGATGAGACCCTGAGGGTTATATGCAAATATGTGCATTGGAGTCTATGAATAATGCATGCTAGAGTATCAAGTGAATATCATGGTAGTTAATTAACTATCTAGAAAAGTGAGCCACAGGTAAAATAGAATTGAAATTGTTTTCTACCACACAAAACAAGAGCATTCATAAACATTCGGAGATGCGGCTTCGCTGAGGGCTGCATTAAAGGTCACCTTTTACTTTTAGATGAGCAGAGAGATACCTTAACAATGGCCCATGCGGCACGTGGAGAAGGAGAAGCACCTAGCCATATGTGGATCCAGTGTCAGACTGAAGAACATTGGGCCCACCAGAGGATTTGATTCTGAGGGCTCACCTTTCTCCCCCACTCAAGAGCCCCATAGCAGTTGAAAGGTTTGCACTATGAACTCTCCTGAGGGAGAAGCTAGGGCCCACCGGAGGATTCTCCGGTTCTCTGGTGGGCCAGTCCAACCCTGTGTGGATCCATCCTACCACGCAGGTTGGCTTCCTAAAGGAGGATTACTATGTAATGGACAATTAGGATTTCTAAGCATCTACCACTGAGGGATAATTTGTGGGTCTCACTAATTTCAGGGGGGATATTTCAGCATTCATTTATTTGATATGGACAGTATAAGGTTAACTAATGAAGAATGCCCCACGATAACGTCACATTACCCCACATTTCTCATATGATATTTATAGTATTGGCATCTTCTTTTGTAGCAGAGAGGGCATTTGGTCTCTCTCACACCATACCCATGTGCAACTGGTACTTCTGCATCTTCTATACGTACGCCACATGCATCACCCCGTGGAGCCTAGTCCTTCCCTAAGTTCACACATCCGTTCCAAAATCCATATCAAAATCAGCTTCAAATACTCTTTGAATACTATTCCTATTCATTTCACTGGAAAATCCACTTTGCGGTTGATATAGCTAGTTTTTTTTTTCAGAGCTTTTTTTTTTTTAAGTTTTTTTGCAATGAGATTTTGAAAATATCGCCTTGGAAAAAAAATTAACAGAACACTTCTTTAAGGCGGATTCCTTGTAGAATCTTCTCCAAACTTGACGTTGTTAAGTCAAAAGTCACAAAATACAGTGTAGAAAATAAGTCTTCAAAGAACCGTTCAATACCTCTTCAGGAGAAAAAAAATGAAAAGAAAACTGACAATAAAAAAGAAGCGTTTCTTAAAGTGGATTTCTATTGGAAAAATGTTCTAAGCCAGGGACGTCAAACTCAAACACAGAGGGCCAAAATGAAAAACTAACCATACTGACCAACCAGTATATAGTATAATGGGCCCGACATAGTCCTCCATACAGAATAATGGGCCCCACACAGTCCTCCATACAGTATAATGGGCCCACATAGACCTCCATATAGAATAATGGCCCTACATAGTCCTCCATACAGAATAATGGGCCCCACATAGTCCTCCATACAGAATAATGGACCCCACATAGTCCTCCATACAGAATAATGGGCCCCACATAGTCCTCCATATAGAATAATGGCCCTACATAGTCCTCCATACAGTATAATGGGCCCCACATAGGGTTGGCGGTTCTGGTGTCGCGGGCCAAACATAATCACCCTGTGGGCCAGAGTTTGACATGCATGTTCTAAGCTCTCAGCAAGAAGAGCCTTATGGTATGTGCAGACGATCAGTGTTCGCTGCAGATTGGACACAGCACAAGTGCGCTGTGTGCAATCCGCAGCAGCCAGATGTTACAGCATAGTGGATGGGATTTTTAAAAATCCCATGCCCACTATGCGTCTGCGGCACACCCACGGAAACAGACATGCGGCGCGTCTTTCCAGACCGCAGCATGTCTATTTCCTCCTGCAGGTCTGCATGCGGGCTTTCCCCATAGACCTACCTTCTATGGGGAAAGCTCGCCTGTTAGAAAAAAAAAAAAATCATCCACCGCTCATTTGCATAATGAGCGGAAGCCAGAGGTGACTTCTCGGCCGCCTCGGGGCTGCAGCCGGCTCCAGATCGTCTGCACATACCATTAGGGTATGTACACATGAGTCTTTTTGCTGAGTTTTTGGTGCAGAAACTCCCAAGTATTTGAAGAGTTTTGCGTTTTTGAGGAGAATTTGGAGAGTTTCTTCTCAGTTTCTGCTCCAAAATCTCTTCTGAAAACTTAAGAGACAAAGCTAAATTTTTGAAGAGTAATCATGAAAGTTAAAAAGCAACTTTGCCATGGCATGTTTCATATCCAGATCTTACAGAAATGATGACAGACAGAAGATTTCATTACCAAGAAGCTTTTTTCCAGAGGAGAACTCCGATAAGCCAAACTATGGGCACCTGTAGACCTGATTTTCAGAATACTGGTGCTTAGGTATGGCATTACTGACACGGGCGTATGACTTGGGAGATCTCTTTGCATATTACTTCCCTGTTTTTTGCATTCAAGTATATATTGGGGTAAGTTATGGCAAATAATTGACAATGGGACTTCACATGGTTCTGTTATAGAAAAGGCGGGGTAATTATAGGAAAGAAAGAAGTCCATTTTAGCAGTGTAACCTTGGTCATTGTTGTTCTGTGAATTTCATTAATATGATTCGGAGTTGATACAGTTCCTCACACCCCTGTTGCCATGCGAGCTTCAGCTATATAACACATAGGATTTCTATTATTCTGAGAACTAATTAACATGTAAGAACTCCGTCAATGTTCAGGGAAGGAAATGTTCTTGACTGTAATATATTGCTCTGCAGAGGTGAGAAATGTCATTAGCTGCTATAGACAGCAGAAATAAATGAATTTCTGGTTTGTTTCGGAAATCTTCTTTTGCAAGAAAGTGGGGTAAACTTTGGCAACAAAAATGATACTAAACCTGGATGTGCACGGTAGAGCAATTGTGGCTATTTTCTTTGCAGATTGTTTGCACAAGCTCCATACACTTTTTACGAGTGTGTTAGTAAGTAGGCTTAAAAAAGTTACAATATGGCGTAAAAAATAGAATTTCTTGAAAAGTTTTCCAAAGTTTCTTAAAGTTATGAACAGCAAACCTGCTATACACATAAAAAAAAAAAAGCTTTGAAACCCGGCCAAAGTACTTGTTTATTAACTCGGTATTGTACTGGATAAGGCAAAAACTGTTACACTTCTACCTTAGAGACTCTACTGATTTGCAGAATGGGGGATTTGTGTCTCCTGACCTCAAGACGTTAGCCAGGAGGAGTTAAATAGAGAGCAGGTCGCGCATATGCCCTGTTGCTCTATTCTAGTCAACGACATTGACCAAACAGTCGGGCACAGCTCAGCGGAGAACGAGTGTAACAGGTTCCCATCTTGGCGATTAGTCGGAGCCATAATGGTTGGACCTACACTGATCTAACAACTATTACCTATAGGGCTCGTGCACACTACTGTAATAATCGGACTAGTGCTATCCATCATTTTGATGGATAGTATTCGTCTCGATGTTATTCTTTGGCACCGTGCACATGTCTGATTTTTTCCTCAGACAGAGGAAAAAATCGCAGCGTGCACAATTTGCCTCCATTAATCAGATAGAACTCGCCCATTCATGTCTATGGGTCCATTCAAAACATTGGATCGCACTTGGGAGACATCTGAGTGCGGTTCGATTTTCACAGACACACTGAATGGTGAAGATGGGTAGATTTTTTTAAATTCTCCACATCTGAGAAAATTGGATCACACTCTACGCAAAGTGTGATTAGCATAGTCAGACCGAGACAAAATCGGTCGAGTGACCCAAGCCGTACAGTGTAAACAGGTGATAACTTGTTTAGGCTGCCATATTCCTTTAAGACCATGCCAAGTGTCAGAAGAAAAAAGACTGGATCATGTTGGATTCCACCATGGATGTAGTCCAAAACCCCAGCAATCCTTCTGGTCTTTGTTTTCAGGTGGAAAAACTTTTGCAACCAATCAGTGGCATCATTTACATGGAACACTAATACCATGGCTGTGTTGCCAGTAGTAAGGAATATGACCACTGTGGCCACTGATTGGTTGCAGGGGTCATATAAACCACTGGAGCATCAGCGCTTGATCAGCAGGTGAAATAAGTGTGAATACAGTTTTGTGATTTTCAACTTTTTTTTTACATTTTGCAAATATATATGTTTTTTGGAACTGTATTGACAGCTTATAAAACAATGAAAGAGAGCATTAACTTTCCAATGATTCATATGTAGCAAATATGCGCTCATAATAAACATAAGTGTCCTTCTACTCACACAACTGCCCAAAAATAATGTTAAAAGTCTGAAACATGAACCGATCATCCAATGTGGCATTTGCACTTGTCGTTTATTCACCCATGACTGTGAATAGACTTTATAAGCAGATCCACAAGTCAGATTCATATCGATGGAATATTTGTACAACTTTACCACTGTCACACAAAAGGCTTTCTGAGACTCTAACAGCGGAAAGTGGGAACAAAAATTCACTATTGTTCTCTCGTGTGGTCAAAAGTGTGAAAACTGGGTTTGTGAATGATGTCCTTTGTGTCCAAAATGCTTGTAAATCCAGGACAGTTGGTTGCACATTTCTGCTCGCAGAATCCAGTGGTGATGCCAAACTGTTTTCTGCTACAAAAAGAAAAGCAAACTCATATTCGCAAATTATCATCTATCCTTTGGATTTGGGAACAACCCTTTAAATCACACAGACTTGATTTCAATCACTCACCTTCTGGAAATCCATCCCATATTTCCAAGTAATCATATCGACATGGTCGCCCAACTTGAGCATTAGTGTCTGGCTCCAATTCAAAGTTTTCAAATTCCATTAAGATCTCCGACATTTTTGGTGCAAAAATAATATATGTACACTGGGCGTTATTGGGGTATTTCTCAGGGTATTTTGGAGATTTGATAACTCCGTTTGCTGATGTGAAGTTCTGGGAGCATTCCGGACCTGAAGAAGGAGGGAAAAAGTATGCATCATTAAAAAAAAAAAAATACTCTCATCTCTAAAAAAAAATCCAAGATTTTATAGTTCTACAGGTCTCAAAGCTAATTGCAAGAAACAAGGGCTCTGTAGAAACATATCTCAGCAACTGCGCTAGTCAAATCTGAACTTCCATTTGTACGTAGCAATTTAAGCAGAAGGATTGTGACAAATATTAAGTCATGTGGGAACAATAAAAATCCAAGTTGTAAAAATTTTGACATATCCCCCGAGATATAATTATAGGCCCGTGAATCTTAAATCTTTAAAGCTACAGGTTGACAGCCATTTATTTCTGAATTACAAAGAAATCTCCGCACAAAGTGGGCGCAATGTGAAATCTGCAGAGGGAGCTTTTTTTTTTCTTTTTCCATCTATGCTCTTGCAACATAGATCCTAACATTGCCAGATGTGACCTCTGCCTTTAAAAAAAGTTAATGTGAAAAGTAATTCTTGGTTGCAGCCCGGGTGAGTGAGTGTTTCTGAGAGATGTTGACACAGGTGGGGCAGTAAAGTATTCTGTATGGGTCGCTCGCTTGATAAACTGTGTGGTCATATGCGGTGTGGCCCATAGTCTCTGGACACTACTGTTCACATGCAAAGCGTTAGCAAACTGGCTGTATTAGCCATGGTCAAATAAGCCTTTCCTACATGAAACAGGGAGGGCAAATAATACATAAATTATCCAAACATCCTTGTATTGGAAATATTTGCCGTTCATTTGTAAGACATATATTTGGTGTGAAAAGTTCTTGAAAGTTTTTCTATTTCCCAGATTCCATGACTCGCTAAGTATATGGATAGTTCATTCTGCCATTTTGCATTTTTCCTATTAGTCATGTAGATTTCCATAAAAAAAAGTGCCTAAACACAAGACAGGACAGCTATAAACTATGAGAAACTCAAGCATTGTCATCATACGGGAAACGATACCACTGCTTTTTCTTTTTTACTTAGAAGTGGTGGTTAAATCGCTGAACCACGACTTCCTGAATGATGCCAAAATTGGTGCATAAATAGGGGATCTTTGTAACCCTTCTTCCAATTCTGGGGGTGCTATGAAACACTAACAATGTGAAGTGGGAAGATGAAACTTATTTGGGAAGTGTCAAATGTAAGCTCAAATCGTGTTGTATAATTTATAGTTCCACAAATGGCCCTTTCCCCCTTACGACCACTCTGTATTTCAGGCATGCCTACAAATACTTGCTGTAGTGAGTGCTACCTAAAAGTGGCTGTACATGTTTAATAATTGTTGGTTGAATGAGCCACAACCCCTCTATATACATGAATGCTCAGCTCAGCCAAGCATTCATGGACTTTTGGTGGAAAGTGGAGAGTAAACCCTGGCCATTCACCTCTGGCGGCGTCTTATTTGCCATAAAAACAAAGGATTAGGCATATTGATATTCAGCATTCTTTATTTTTCTGACATCATCTGTTGGGGGAGAGTTGGATATCCTCCATATTATATATATATATACATATATGTATATTAAATAGTCCATGTGTCCCACCAAAATCAGAAGTTTTTTTATTGACTTTGCTTTATGTGTCATCTAATTCGTGCTGTGTGAATAAATTATAAATCAGCATGATTCTCAGACCAGCACCTGCTTTCTAAGCATCTATGTTTTCCTTTGAAACATTACAGCATTTCATAAAGAAACAAAGTTGAACGTGCAGATGGGACAATTTGATGGGTCCAGGAGGTATGTGCCAACCATTTTCTCCCTGCACACTCAACTCCTACTGACTACATTCACCTGACCATATGCTCGATCCGAGTGCTGTCCATGAAAATACATGGACTGAATATGTGAAAAGACTCGCAGTATGCACTAGTCTCACCTATTCAAGTCTATGGGTGCGCAAAAGAAATCGGATCCCTTACGGATCAGTAGTATAGCATCTGATTTGTATGGATACGTTGCAATTCTTTAACATCGGAAACTGTTTTTATTCTTGTGAAGTTTAATAACTGCTGATATATGAAATACAGATGTCACATGGATGACAATACAGATGAACAGACGTCTATTTTTTCTGTATGAAACAATTTTTTTTAGATTCTCATGTGAGGCTAGCCTATGTGTGTATATAGATAGAGACCTGTCAGTGTAGTTGAGCGGGCGTCGAGTGGTCAGCGGAGTTCTACCTCTTGTCCCCGCGTTTCAGATTAATACTTAAATGTTTGTAATGCTGGAGCCGGTCACTGATCCATGCTGGTTCGGGTACCATGAATCAACTGGTATGGGCAGCACGGTGGCTCAGTGGTTAGCACTGCAGCCTTGCAGCACTGGGGTCCTGGATTCAAATCCCACCAAGATCATCATCTGCAAGGAGGTTGTATGTTCTCCCCGTGTTTGTGTGGGTTTCCTCCAGGTTCTCCGGTTTCCTCCCACACTCTAAAGACATACTGATAGGGAATTTAGATTGTGAGCCCCAATGGGGACAGTGGTGATGATTCCTGTAAAGCGCTGTGGAATATGGTGGCGCTTTATAAGCAAAGCATAATAATAACTGGCAAGTTTCCTTTAACTGTATATACCGCCAAGCTTATAATTGAAGGGTGCAAACTAATTAAAAAGGAACAGTCAGAGCAATTTCAGAATCAATTCGAGGAAGAAGCCATTGTGAGATTGCACATCACTCCTTCTGTTGAAGTGAGTGCATTACATACAGCAAATTTCCAGGATAATTGACAAATCACCTATTTATTTTAGGGACTTCACCTTCCTTAGTTCATATCACAACACAAACAATCCCAAATCCTTTAATTTCCCTGTAATATTTCCTAGAATCCCATTCAATATTGGATGTGACCTGCCGCGTATGCCCCTACTGAGGATGACTTATATAGAACGGCATATTTCTCCAAGCATGACCATTTCATCTCCTGAACCCTGAGAAAGGTGCTGGGTGATTGACATATTCTTCTGTTTGCAGATCTCATTCCAGATGGCTGTGTTAATAAATGTAGACCAGGTTATGATGAGACGGAAGTAAGGAACTGATTATTGGGTTGTAGCGACTGGATTAGAATATTGTATGCAAGTCAGCAGGCTGTGGTGCAATAACAAATGCAATCAGCACAGCATAGATATAAAAGCAAGAAATAAAAGTGAGATTGTGAGGACCTGGGGAAGATTCAATTGATTTAGATGGTCCTGAGACAGGTATCATTATAGCACATGCTGCGGCTGTGAGTAGCTACCTTGATTTAATGAAGCTTTATATTCCTCTGTTATATCTTTGTACACAGTGAAATGTCACTTTCTTCCACGCATCAAGTCAAATTACTTGTTTAGATGAACATCAAGACACAGCAGGTTTTTGATTATCCAATAGTGTCAGAACGAGTCCCCACGTTACCCTCTAAATCAAGCAATATCGCATTTTACAAGCCATTTTGCGGCAGTTCCAAATGAAAACACGTCTTGGCCGAATGATCTACTTGTTCACATGGAAAGGCGTTTTCTCCCTTTTAATATCGTCATTGCGTCTGTAGCGTTATAATCACATAGGAACTAAGAACTACGTAAGGTACATGGAGCAAAATAACTTTCTAACTGTTGTCTTTTTGTAGACGATTTTCTTTTTTTGTCTACTGGATTACGTCGCCGTTTCTTTCTTCGAGGTTCCTGAATTTTGCGGCAAAAGTCAAAAATGGTCTTCATGTTTGTTTGACACTAACAGTTTTTTGTTGAATTTAGTTTAAAAAGCTGTAAAATGGTTCATTTTTTGGCAAAAATTTATGGCGTACGTAAAATCACTCCAGGTGGCGGACAAGTTTTTGGAAAGTCACAAATGATGAATCAAGTGAAAACATCTGGAAACCCTAAACTCTGACCACAATGGTGAACAAAAAAAAAGAGCAAAAACAGAAACAAACAGGCGAACACATGTAAAATAATCTTTAAAAAAAAGTACAAATTAAAAGAAGAATTAGGAACGAATGGAAAACAGGTGAAAACACCAAAAATAGACAAAAAAGGCACAAATTCAATCGTGAATCGAGACCAATCTGTTTTTCAATTTAATCCGGGAGGGTTGATTTTGGGCACCTGGCAGCAAGGATTGTAAAGCGCTGCGGAATATGTTGGCGCTACATAAATAAAAAGATTATTATTATTATTATTACTATTATTATTATTATAAGGAGGGTACAGTCTATGCTTACATTTACATAGGTTAGTACACTATGCTAATTTATATAAAGCAATAAATGGGCCTGCCCCAGAAGAATCACAGTGCAATGGGGACATACTTTAACATATATTTTTTATTACATACTTTGTAATATACTGACTGTAAACTTTAGTCCTATAATTTTGACTCAGGGAAGTATATATAGTGTATGTTGTGTGGCATGTGAGTGCTACAGTCAAATGGTGGCCATGTGTTGTACTTAGGAGTCATAATCGCTTGGCAGAGAGCTGAGTTGTCGTTGGTATGGCACTTGCCCACTGTGGCCAATGACTGGTTACTGCAGTCTCATGTTGGCCACGTGTAAATACATAACAGGAGTGGTTCTGGGTTGTTTGTGTTAGATCACTGGTGGAAAGAACAGGTATGCGAGAGTCCTAAAACATTGTAAGAAAGCTTGGTTGCTGCAGTTCTTCTTGTTTTAAGAGGCCACATGATATTTTTTATTGCCATTCACCAAGCACCTCATTATCACCAAGAAGGCACAGATCTTCAACGTAACAGACAACTCGCTTAATTCCAGAGGCAAATGGGGATGTGAATTACATTAACAAATGATGTAATATTAAACCATTGTAAAAGAAACCATGCTGTTCTCTCTATAGGAAGCTTCAGCTGAAGGAGAAATAGACCACGGGATTCTCAATATCAACGTGACGTTGAACTGAACAGCTGTGCAAACAGCACACTAGACTGGAGAGACATGGTGGGACTCAAACTGGACTTTCCATGGGGTGTGGGTGTGTTGAATTATAGGATTGTCAGTTTCCTTTCTCTTCAAGGGTAGAACCTCAAGAAAAAAGTTACTAAAAACTTTTTAGCATTATTCTTCTAATCACGCTACTCGAGTGACCACAAAATCAGAGTCCACATGTTATGAATAGGACAACATTTTCTCCAGTCTTTCACAGCGATATGCAGTTATATAGAGCTATCTAAATTTTTATCCAGTGGCATTGTAGCATATGGGGAACATGTCTGACTAAAGTCACATGAACAACCACATTTAATTTTATCTAGACCACTCCGCCAGTGTCCCATAGCTCACAGTCTACCTTTTTTTAAAGGGACTCTATCAGTAGGATCTACCCTCCTAATAAGCCATCTATATGGGCATACAGTCATAGGAAGCTGAATAAAATGATACCTTGATATTTGTGATCCGATGTCTTATTCCTGAGAAATCCATGTTTTTCTTAATATATAAATGAGCTGTTAGGATCTATGGGCCGGAACTAGATCTCCCTGAGAATTTTCCTCCAGAGCTTATTTTAAATGAAAGGAAGAGTTACCAGTGTGAGACATGTAGATCAGGTGAGCAGGTTGCATTTCATTACATGTCTCACACTGGTAACGCCGCCTTTCATTTAAAATAAGCTCTTGAAGCATATTCTTAGGGAGTCTTATACAGTATAAGAAAAATGTGGATATCTCTGGAATAAGACATCAGATCGCAGATATTAAGGTATCATTTTATTCAACTTTCTATGACCTACATGCCCATATAGACGGCTTAGGAGGGTTGATATACTGACAGAATCCCATTAAGGCATAATTTAAAGTGTTGTTCAAATATACTCTCCTGGTGCAGTGAATGCTGGGTGGTACACATGCTACGGCAATCATCCAGCACCCAGAGAATATGGTTCACGGGTACCATTTATTAAATAGGATCCATGCCCAATATTCAATGGACTTCCAATGATTGCATTGTACCACTCTGCGCGAACTAGGGTTTCTCCACCACCAATGTTAAATTTCACAGTAGAGTATGCCTGGACAACCCCTTGAAGCAGCAACATGTCAAGACATTAGTGCTGGATTGTCCCAATTTGTAGAAATGCTGCCTACTTATGCTTTGACACCACAAGCAGATTGGACATTGTCAACCTAATGTAAAAAAAAAGTATTTTTGGCAATGGGGGGTTAATAACAAGACCCAATAATCTGGATCCATGGTGCCAAAATTATAGGGAACTATAAAAGGAGATAAGATTGACTTGGAAACTGACCTGCTTTAAAGATTTCATAGCGAATTGAGAATCCTGCTCCATGTGTTTCATAGTCTGATACGAATCTGATGAATAGGGAAGGTCCGGTAGATACCACAGCCGATGGTGCGATTTTTCCACAATATTTGCCTAAAAGAAGACCATCTGCATTCTCCCCGCTGTAGACCTCTACGTAATCGTATCTAAGGAAAGCAAGGAAATGGTTAAAGTTAGTCCCATCATTCACTATTTTTGAGACATTATGAATGCGAAGAATCCTCATACATTGGAATACTGATACCATGGGCACAGCTGTACAAGGGTGCAGACTTTTTTTAAATTTCTCAGTTACCCCTATGTCATATAAGAAACCATCGGTCTTATAATTGGCACATAGTCGGGGGCCCTATTTTCTTGTGGATCAAGGACCTTCGTGTAATATGATGGAGCTATAGAAAAAAAGTATATTAAATACTATTTGGGGTAAAGTAGTTTAATAGCAAAATGAAGCCGAAAGTTCTGTTTGCATTAACTTTTTAGAACCACTTAAAAATCCATTTTTAAAACTATAGATAGTGTCAAAGTCTTGCTAAAATAGAAACGTCAAAATGACAATGAAAAGTATTATCTGTTATCATCAAAGAAAGCTTTGAAACTTGTGGAACATTTGTAGTTTTATAAAACGTGGTGTGGCTGGAGACAAGCAGTTAAAGGGCTTTCATATCTAGATAAATACAGTACCATCATCATTCTGGTTGAGATGTAAAAACATATTTATCTCATAGATTTGGAATGCAAAGCTGGCTATAAAGCTGTGAGGGTGCCAGTCCTGCTCGTGTTTGATGATGAATTACTAGCATGACTTTCTGGGCCGCTTGGATCACGACATCATCGCAAGTATAAAAACATTATGTCATCTCAAAGAAACCATTGGAAAATTCATTTTAAAAACAACAAAGGGTGTAAAATGTAATTGGTATCACATTATATTGCAGACATTGAACTGACTTTGATTAAGAGTGGTGAAAAGACAGTTCGACTGGCCAGGAAACTTAAGCATCCCTAGGAAACCCATGCAACCGTGGGTCTAAAATAAAACAAGAAATCTACGTACATGTTGTTATGATTTGTAGAACATGCTGGACTCGATTATAGAACAGGCAGAAAATGCAAGTGACCTCCATTGCTTAGGAGCATCTATTTCCCCCATAGCTGCCCCCAAGACATAGGAGAAATCCAACGTTATAAAAGATCTGGAAGGAGTGAAGAAGGGCTCTCCTAAATATATATTACTTTTGCTTGGATGGTACCTGATGTTCGTAAAATGGTATCAAGAAAAAGCCTGGTGACCATGTATATATGTTTTTTGCCATATAAGTAGCTGTTGTAGGGATGTTTGCCATTGTGGTCAAGTACTCTGAAGTAGACATCATCATGTATCAGTATAGACAAGGATGTGTGAAGGACAGAGGACATCATTAGAGAGGCAGCGGAAAGGTATCAATTAGGATAGTTTTATATTGTCATATATGTTCCGCAAACCCTTTATTTATCCGACACAATATATGATACTGTTAATGGGAATCTATGATCAGGTTTTTGATATGTAATTTGAGAGCAGCTTGTTGTAGAAGCTGAGAGCCTGATTCCATTGATGTGTCATTTACTAGGCTGTGTTTTGCTGTTTCAGTACAATCAGTGTTTTATCAGGAGGATTATCGCTACAGGACAGCTGGCCCTGTGCCTCCTAGTCCAATCCCACCCCCACCACTGATTTTCGGTTCTCTGTCACTATACAATGTACACAGAAAGCTGTGGTGTGTGCGAGGTGCGAGGTTATACAATAACTCAGCTCTGCTAGAACTTCAGCAGAGAAAACTGTGCCTTTATCATAATGGCAGCACACAGTAAACTAAGTGATACATCACTGGGATCAGGGTCTCTGTCCCTACATAATGCTGCTGTCAGATTACATAGCAAAATCCGTATGACATATTGCCTTTAATGAGCAATGGTAAGGACAAACCCTTTTATTTTTTCGCACATGGGTCTCCATCAACCCTGCTTTTTTCTCTTGGCCATAGAGCTGCAAAGAAACAATGCTAGCAGTAGGGACATGTTGTCCTACTTCTTAAGCTGGCCTTAGAAACTACATAGCTAGCTCTCCTCACTTCTCCATACACTGAAATGCTCGTGCGCTCTTGTGTTCTCTATAAGAGCCGCAGCCAGACTCATCTGGCAGTGGCCTATCTTCCTTCCGAACAAAAAGGGTCATGTATTAAAAATCCAACGGCCAAATCTTTCTTCGCCAAACATCTGTCTCGGGAGAGTCAGATGGCCCCCACACATTAGATAGTGAGCCGATTCTGCCGAAATCATGGGGTGATTTTTATCTAATGCGTATGGGGGGTTTTTAGAAGTGAATTCTCTTGGTCAAAATCTTTACTCCATTTTGCTCGAAATTACCAATCATAGAAAGTTTGTTAAAAAAACTTTTAGGCACATTGTAATCTCATGAAACGTAGCAATAGATGTTAATGGAATAGAATATCTTTACCAAGAGCGCCAAATATTTGTGTGCTTATCAAGTATGGCAAATTCCATTGCGAGTCCTCTCAGGGGCGTACATTTTCTAATCGAGAAACCACAAATAGTTTTTATGAAATTGGCTTTTAACATAAATAAAAAATAAATATAAAAATCAGTATCACATTTTTACAATCGGTAGGATACCGAATAATTCAAGTTAAAAACTGTAGATATTTATTTCCAAAAACTAAATGTGGCTATGAATGATATCCCGTAAGACCCACAAAGAAATTTAATTATCAGCTCCATCCATTTCTAAAACAAGCACAGTAATACAATTATCTATTTGTGTAGGCAATGCGTTTCCCAACATATGTATAATTTTTGGATGCAAAATTCAGCTATAACATCAATTTCTGACATGGTAATAATAAATTGGGTCTAGTTCTGCCTTTATGATGAACAAATATGAGATAACCCTGGACGATTAATTATTTTATCATGCGTAATGCTTCCTATAACAGCCTTGTACGCAGGTTTAAAGAGCACAAGACAAATGTTTGGTGGAGGTCCTTTGGGACCATTGCTGAGATGATATCACTGGTTAAAGTAGACAGGTAATGGGTCTTCCATGAAAAAAATAGCATTACCTCATCAACTTAATTTGTATTCCAGTATTGCTGAGCATCAAAAAGAAAGAAAAATGACACTGATGGGGTCATGGACATTAGCATACGTGGATTATTGAATTAACTGCACACAGCTCGATACATGTAGACCATCATGGTGGCTCTTGGGCTTTGTGCTACCTTAATATTCCATGTTCCGGGTAATTTGTAGAAAATTGGTTAGAAGTTGAAACTATTCAGAAGTCAAGGATTAATGAGCATTCAGAATTTTCTGCTTTCTTTTTTTTTTCCTAATAAGCACTGCACAAAGACACTGCATCTATTATTCCTCTATAAACTAATGCTGGCTATAAAACTGGAACGATTGCCTGGTTAAAAAAAAAAAAGAGAAAAAAAGTCACTTCCTGTAACTCGGTATGCTAAATGGCCAAGTTACAACTTTCCACAATCCATTTGGCAATGTATTTGTGCATAAAGGATATACAAATGATTTGTATTTCATTTGTTTGGCCTCAACTTATTAATTCCTTGTCTCGTCTCATATGTTGCTAATTTGTGAAAACAAAAATAACGTCGTAGAATGTACGTCTGTCGTGGATAGACCAGATTGGAAAACCTTAAAGGAGCTTTATGTAATAAAGAGTCTCATTTTATTTGGCGAAATAATGTAAATAGCGGATAAATTGGCTCAGCCATCAGTCAGATTTATAGATTGGCAAAATGGAGAACTGCCCAAAACCTCTGTTTTATAAGAGAGCCCTGAGAGCAGAAAATATTCCAGAATTATAGTAATGTTATTTTGGAATTGCAGCATTATCTAGGAACTATATTTTTAGGATTCAAGATGGCTTCATTCAGAGTATATATTTGCCTAGGATAAAGTGGATATTTAAACAAGGTTTAATTTAAATATAATCTAAGTATTTTTAAGGTGACTGTGGTATCACATTTTTTTTTATTTTGTTAATGAAAGGTTATGCTTAAAGAAGAGCAAACCTGAACTATAAAGCCCGGGGTTCGTACCGGCTGAACTCCGAAGACGGACTTCTCCTGGAAGTCCGTTTTACAGTTCGGGAGTTTTAATGGAGGAGAGAGATTTTCTAGCTCCAAAGTTTGGGTCCACATTGATTTCTATGGGATTTGGGTTTAGGTTCAAGTTTAGGTACAGTTCTTGTACCCAAATCGAACTTTGGACTAAAGTTTGGTCGAACCAGATGAACCCAAACTTCCACAGGTCCACTCATCCCAAGTTATGTTTAAGAATCTCTTCCTTCCAAAATTGCCCATTAAATGTGGAAAATTTACCCTATGACCAAATAAAGCTTTATCTCAGGGCTTTCCAAACTATTCTAACTATTGGAACCACGTCCAAAAAAAGTGGCACCCCAGTTGTCATCCAGATTTCCCAACAAAGAAGCCCATTCAAAAATTGATCTCTTACCTGTTCTGTCTTGAAGACTTACGGAGGGATACAACTGTCTAAATTTGCCATTTTGGAAACGAGTCTACTTGTCCATTAAAAATAAATTTGGAAACTGTTTTAGTGAATTTCGCTTGGTTCTATTTAAAAATCCTTACTATTTTCCAACTCTCGGAATTAAAGACATGCAGAAACCGAATAAGTCTGATTTATGTTCTGCCCATGTAGACATTTCCTCAACGAGAAGACAACAGCCCCTAAATTATGTGTGTCATGCTTACAAACATGCCGACGCTAAAACAAGAACGATATCCACCAGGGATGTTTTGTTCTGGCAAGCCTGTGGCAAGATCACTCCTGCATATTTCATTGCTACACTAGATGTGTAAGAACTGAATATTGCTTTATATCTGGGCCAGGAGAAATTATTTGCCTTATAGTAAAAATAAAAAGAAAAGACAATGTCCCCAACACTGGCAGCGATTGACCCCCTCCAGGGCAAGAAACTGTCACTCGCTCACAGGAAAATAACTAACTGAAAGGTTCACCAAGGAATCCGTCCAAGAAAGTGTTCTTTACAAAATCTGTAACAGCTATTATTGGCGGCTTAATTGTCCTTTTATTTTTGTCTCTGCTGATTTTGTAGAGTTTACTGGAGGGCACAACCACTGGGGAAATGTAATACACAGCAATAATAGGAAAAGAATCGCAAGAAAAGTCTATTCAACTATCTTTGTATAAATGCTGATCTCCAAGGTAAAGAAAACCATCGTTCATTCTAAAATGTCACATTGATGAGAACCTTCAGGATAACTTTGATCATGAGGCTTGAAAACTTTAAAATATAATTTTTGCTACAATTTTCTACATTTTTCCCATAGTGGGAGACAATAGTGGACACAGACAGAAGAGGGTCCCTGTGCAAGAACATGATATGGGCCCATTGTAGTCCAATAGCTCATCATAATGCACAATGCCACCTGCTTTGGAAGTAGAACTGGGCCCCCTTACCTCTTGGGGCGGCAGCACAAGTTATACCAAAGATATGTCCGCCACTGGTGGGAGAAGCTGGCCATTCACTAAGAGTCAAGTCGATCCATTTGATCTGTTAATAATCTAATGTGCGATGAGCTGCCAAACATCCCCTGAATTCAGATATAAGGGGAAAAGGGTTAGACATTTTGGATCTCAACATGCGCCAATCTTTTATATGTTGTAAGAATAAGACTAAGTTCATATGTCTGTTTAGGAAGTCCATTTGTCTTATACATTTTAGGAACAGACAAACAACATTCATGTACTGCGGAACTGTTTGATAACTGAAGCATAGGGGCCCCATTGATTATTATGGGCTCTGTCTGGTTTCCATTTGGTTTCAGATTTTAGAATGGAAGAAAAATTTCTGAATGTCATGCTTTCTAAAATCTGACACCAAATGGAAACCAGACAGAGCCCATAATACTCTATGGTGCTCCTCTGCTTCTGTTTACATCAGTTAACAAAATGATCCATTTTGGGCATTCAATCTGTTTGTCTGTTTCTAAAACGCAGCAGAAAAACACGCTGCTAATGGCCAACAGACTAATGTTTATGGGGTCTCCTGGCTCTCCCCAACAGATGATGATGTCTGTTCCAATTTATCCATTGGAATTTCGGAGCCCAATCTTTTTGTTCTTTAGAGAGATAAACTGGTGCCAGAGAAGTCTGGCAGAGAGAACATAGAAATAATCGGTAGAGCTGGGTAGGGGAATGGGTAAAGATTACTGTCTGCTAAACAATCATTTGGTCAACAGTTATCTCATGTGTTTGGGGGTTCTTAACAGTAATTGTAATTGAAAAACACAAAGCCTTCACAATACTGTACAATATTTCATGTTAGTGAGAAGTATAACCAATTTACTACCCATCTTATCTTTTATGCCATAAAGCAGAGGCCCCCAACCTTTCTGACCTTGTTAGTCACAATCAGCTATAAAAAAGGCTCGTGAGCCACATCCAGCTCTGAGAGAGGGTCGCGAGTCACATCCAGCTCTGAGAGAGGGTTGCGAGCCACATTCAGCTCAGAGAGGGTCGCGGGCCACATTAAGCTCTGAGAGAGGGTCACGAGTCACATCCAGCTCTGAGAAAGGGTCACGAGCCACATTCAGCTCCGAGAGAGGGTCGCAAGCTACATTCAGCTCTGAAGGAGGGTCGCGAGTAACATCCAGCTCCGAGACAGGGACGGGAGCCACATTCAGCTCTGAGAGAGGGTCACGAGCCACATTCAGCTCTGAGAGAGAGTCATGAGCCGCATTCAGCTCCGAAAGAGGGTCGCGAGTAACATCCAGCTCTGAGAGAGGGTTGCGAGTCACATCCAGCTCCGAGAGAGGGTTGCGAGCCACATCCAGCTCCGAGAGAGGGTCGCAAGTCACATCCAGCTCTGAGAGAGAGTCGCAAGCCACATTCAGCTCTGAGAGAGGGTCGCGAGCCACATTCAGCTCTGAGAGACGGTCGCGAGCCACATTCACATCCGAGAGAGGGTCGCGAGCCACATTCAGCTCCGAGAGAGGGTCGCAAGTCACATCCAGCTCCGAGAGAGGGTCGCGAGCCATATTCAGCTTCAAGAGAGGGTCGCGAGTCACATCCAGCTCTGAGAGAGGGTCACGAGTCACATTCAGCTCCGAGAGAGAGTTGCTAGTAACATCCAGCTCTGAGAGAGGGTTTCGAGTCACATCCAGCTCCGAGAGAGGGTCGCGAGCCACATTCAGCTCTGAGAGAGGGTCGCAAGTCACATCCAGCTCTGAGAGAGAGTGGCGAGACACATTCAGCTCTGAGAGAGGGTCGCGAGCCACATTCAGCTCTGAGAGAGGGTTGCGAGCCACATTCAGCTCTGAGAGAGGGTCGCGAGCCACATGTGGCTCTCGAGCTACAGGTTGGGGGACCCCTGCCATAGAGAATTATTTTATTGAACTGTTATAGGGGCTTCAATGTGGTGACTGAGATGAGATGCACTACAACTCTATTCAGAAAAGAACACATTTTCTCACATAATATACAGGGCCTAAAATCTCTAAAAATAAACTTGAGTTTTTAGTAGCAGGAATCTCCAGGAGATAATGTGATTTTGTTCAAGACAGGAAATAAACAATCTTTTCTCACAAGCTCCCTAGTGTCGTATATTTATAGTTGGCTGTGTGTCGTGTATTGTGTGACGCTTGGTGGAAATAGTGAGGTATTCAGGTGCACATAGGGCTGTATTCTCACAGATGCTCCTAATAACACATACACAGGAAGAAATAATAATGAAATACTGTCTCTAAGGGTAACGGCTTTACTAACGCAAGACGGGATGCAAATATAAGAAAAAAAAAACAAGAATTGAGATGTTTTATTAACGCCTTATGGATTGATTGTGATTTAATTTTCTATCCTAGCCTAGGTTACTACAATGAAATTAAAGGGTTTGTATAAAATAAAAATGGTTGCCTTCTCAGAAACAACAGAAAACTTGCCCATCGGCTGCGTATTACTGCAGTTCGGTCCTATGTTAGTGAATGAGGCTGTCTTGAAATTGCCAACTCAGACAATGGATAAAAGTGTCTCATCATCTTAAATGGATAAAATTGCAAATTTCTTGTAAAAACAAACAAATGTGGAATTTATTTGGTATTAAAAATCCTGAAGAACAGAGGGAATTTTAATTTTATTGTTTACTGCTCATTGCCAAAGTTGCCAGCTAATTTTTCAGTCTACCAGTGGTGAAAGCTCTCCCAGGTAAGGAGTGCAGTGCTTAGAAGCTCTTTGCTGCAGAGCTTGAAAGCACTGCTCTAAAGCAGCCAGTTTCAGTACCACTGCCCTCCCCTGGTGCTCAAAAGGCAAAACTGCTTGTCTTTGCCGCATGATAGAGCGTAGAGTTCAGGCTAATGGCACAACCATGCTGCTGGTCCAAGCTGATAAGCATTCAGGAGAGCACTGCCCCCAGCGAGGAGGAGTCTAAGAGGCAAGGGAGCAGTGTGTTCCCGTTCAACAAGATGAGAAAGTTGATTAATGAATGGAGACTTTAGATGTGGTGATGAAGACCTCTTTTGAAGGCCACGTTCAGTATTTGGTCAGTATTTTACATGAGTATTTGTAAGCCAAAACCAGGAGTGGAAAAATCAGAGAAAAAGTATAATAGAGACACGTCACCACTTCTGTATTTATCACCCACACCTGATTTTGGCTTATAAATACTGATGTGAAATACTAAAGTGTGAACGTGGCTTAGATCTCATCAATTAGCTAGAGCAAAGAGCTGCCACAAAGCATGTCCATTGACCTGAATGAGCACCATGTAATGCATCATTTCTCCAGACGTGGCGCTGTAACGGAATTGAACACTTGCTTCTGAATCCCCCACAGATTACAGCTGATGACTGTGGTTCATTGTAATCAACTGATTGTCAGTGCTCCCACCTTCTTACAGAATGTTCTAAGAAAAAAATATTCTTCTCTTCAAAGAATTATAAAATCATAATACTAATTTAAAAGAAAATATTCTACTCAATTTAGCAACTCATATGAGCGTTCCTAATAATAATAATAATAATAATAATAAAGTACAGTCAAAACTTGGAGACACATTGAAATGACACCTTCAAGCGTGGCTCCACATATAAAAAGCTGTTCATGGTTGAGTTACAAAACCATCCAAACACTATACCAGCATTTATAAATCACCGTTTCAAAACAAAAGGGAAAAAAAAAATAATAAAGTGGGTAGGCTGATACGATTTCCATATGAAATGATGTTCTGTAATAAGCTCATTCAGATGCAGGCAGTTTCATTCGGAAAACAAAATGCCTGTATATCAAGTATGTGTTTACCTTCCGTGCCAGAATGAAATACATAATACATACAGTATGTCTCCGCAGTCTGTTCCCGTAAATGATAAGGTTCAGGAGAGGGTCTCCGGCAGAACCATCTGGGCAGGACTGCTCAGCATTACTAAGTACAGAGCCTCAGACAAGTCTAATGAGAGGAAAAGATGCCCCGTTGTGTTCTCCGCAGAGAGTTGCACATAGCGCACATTCGATCCATGTATTAAAACTTTCTAAAAACAGCACATTCCGCTTCCACATACACTCAGAAAAACCTTTAGATCTTACCAACCAGTTTTCATGACCTAACAAAGCCGACAATGATTCTAGATTCTGGCCCATGCAAGATGAAAAGTACTTTCAAAAGAGGGCATACTACTGTACATTCTACTGATCTTTAAAGAGTCATGGGGGTGGAGCAATTCCTTTGAGGAGTCCAGCTGGCCAATCCTCCTCTCACATTGAATGATGTCCCAAAAGTCAGGTACAAGTGAGGTGTATGCGGTTTTAATCTCAACGCGTTTCGAATTTAACAAACGTCTTCCTCAGGAGAACCACGACTCATTGACAATTCCTACACCGCCTTTGGATCTTTATTGAGGATACAGTACCAGCAGCGTAGGTAACCAAATTTTTTCCATTTCTTGATTGACCACGTTGGAGCCTCCAACCTGTTGGTGTTACAGCAGCGGGAACAATTGCTTTTAAAGTATATAATCTTTGTAGTGAGTCACACAACCTCACAAACTGAGCTGTTAGGCTACGTTCACATGTCTTTCTTAATCTTAATCTTCTTTTTATTTATATAGCGCCAACATATTCCGCTTTACAATTCAGACAATTTACAGACATTATCGGCGCTGTCCCCATTGGGGCTCATAATCTTCATTCCCTATCAGTATGTCTTTGGAGTGTGGGAGGAAACAGGAGGAAACCCACACAAACACGGGGAGAACATACAAACTCCTTGCAGATGTTGTCCTTGGTGGGATTTGAACCCAGGACTCCAGCCCTACAAGGCTGCAGTGCTAACCACTGAGCCACCATGCATGTCCAGTAGTTACCCATTAGAACAAATCCAGCAGAAATCTTTCACAACTTTTTAGTCCGTTATTCACTAACTGATCTCTGCTGGATCTGTTATTTAACATTGGAGTCCATGGGCAATGGACCCATTAATGCAGCATCCGTTGTCGTCCATTTCTAACAGATCTGGCAAGAAAAGGCTTTTTCATGCCGGATCCGTTAGATATCATAGAATCATAGAATGGTAGAGTTGGAAGGGACCTCCTGGGTCATCTGGTCCAACCCCCTGCTCAAAGCAGGATTCACTAGATCATTTCAGACAGATGTCTGTCCAGCCTCTGTTTGAAGACGTCCATTGAAGGGGAACTCACCACCTCTCGTGGCAGCCTGTTCCACTCATTAATCACCCTAACTGTCAAAAAGTTTTTTCTAATATCTAATCTGTGTCTCCTCCCATTTAGTTTCATCCCATTGCTTCTAGTCTTTCCTTGTGCAAATGAGAATAAAGATGATCCTTCTACAATGTGACAGCCCTTGACATATTTGTAGACAGCTATTAAGTCTCCTCTCAGTCTTCTTTTTTGCAAGCTAAACATTCCCAAATCCTGCAACCGTTCCTCATAGGACATGGTTTGCAGACCAGTCACCATTCTGGTCGCTCTTCTCTGAACTTGCTCCAGTTTGTCTATGTCTTTTTTAAAATGTGGTGCCCAAAACTGTACACAGTATTCCAGATGAGGTCTGACCAAAGAGGAGTAAAGACCGATAATGACTTCACGTGATCTAGACTGTATGCTTCTGTTAATACATCCCAGAATTGTATTTGCCTTTTTTGCTGCTGCATCACACTGTTGACTCATGTTCAGTCTATGATCTATTAGTATACCTAAGTCTTTTTCACATGTACTGTTGCTTAGCTCTATTCCTCCCATTCTGTATATGCTTTTTTCATTTTTATTGCCCAGATGTAGTACTTTGCATTTGTCCCTGTTAAAAACCATTCTGTTGGTTGCTGCCCACTGCTCCAGTTTATTTAGGTCTTTTTGAATCCTCTCTCTCTCTTCTCTAGTATTAGCTATCCCTCCTAGCTTTGTGTCATCAGCAAATTTAATCAGCTTACCCTCAATTCCTTCATCTAAATCATTGATAAAGATGTTGAACAATACAGGTCCCAGGACGGAGCCCTGTGGTACCCCACTTGAGACATTCATCCAGCTGGATGTGAAGCCATTTACAACCACCCTTTGAGTCCGATCACTAAGCCAGTTATGAATCCACCTAACAGTTGCCTGGTCCATTGCATACTTGGTCATTTTTTCAATAAGGATGGTGTGAGATACTTTGTCAAATGCTTTGCTGAAGTCAAGATATACTATATCTACAGCATTTCCCTGATCCACCCAGTCAGTGATTCTGTCATAGAAGGAAATTAAGTTAGTCTGACATGACTTGTTAGTTACAAACCCATGCTGACTCTGGTTAATCACTTCATTCTTATCCATGTACTTACATACATGTTGTTTAATAATTTGTTCAAAGATCTTTCCTGGTATAGAAGTCAGACTCACCGGCCTATAGTTCCCTGGGTCCACCTTCTTCCCCTTTTTGAAGATAGGAACAACATTTGCTCTTCTCCAGTCTTCTGGGACTTCTCCTGTTCTCCAAGAATTTTCAAAGATTATGGAGAGTGGTTCTAAAATTTCTTCTACAATCTCCTTCAGTACTTTGGGGTGTAATTCATCTGGACCTGGAGACTTGAACTCATTTATGTTAGCTAAATATTCCCTCACAATCTTTCGGTTTACAGATAACTTGGATTCCTCTATTCCTTTAATAGGACAGTGAAGATCAGTTGATGTTACATTTTCTTTCTGAGAGAAAACAGATGCAAAATAGGAATTAAAAAGTTCGGCCTTCTCAACATCCTCTCTTACCATTTCTCCATTTTCATCCTGTAAAAATCCTATAGCATCTTTGACTTTTCTTTTACTTTTGACATACCCCCAAAATCCTTTTTTATTGCTTTTGACATCTCTTGCAAGCCTTAATTCATTGTCAGCTTTAGCTAACCTGATACGTGCCCTACAGGATCTGCAGACTGCATTATAATCTTCTTTAGATATGCCTCCCTCTTTCCATTTAATAAACATTTCTTTCTTTCTTTTTAGCATGTGTTTAAGTTCTGTGTTCATCCATCCTGGTTTCCTTAAATGCTTCCCATTCTTCCTACTTTTCGGGATTGTTAACGATTGTGCTTTGAGAATCTCATTTTTAAAAATTTCCCATCCTTCCTGGACATTTTTGTCCTTAAGGACATCCAGCCATTGGATCCCTCCTATTCTCTTTCTGAGTCTCTTAAAATCTGCCTTTCTAAAATCTAACCTTGAAGTTTGAGTCTTCACATGTCTTCCTCCTCTAGTTATCCAAAATTCTATAATAGCATGATCGCTGCCTCCTAGGGTCCCAGCCACCTTTACCTCCTCAACCATTTCCTCCCTGTTTATAAGGATTAGATCCAAAGTAGCAGATCCCCTTGTTTTCTCCCCTACCTTTTGGAAGATAAAGTTGTCAGCAAGAGAGGATAAGAATTTGCTTGACCTGTTAGTTTTACTTGAGAGAGATTCCCAACAAATGTCTGGATAGTTGAAATCTCCCATGACCACTACGTCATATTTTTTGGAGAACTTGGTCATTTGATACATAAAGAGTTCATCCATATCTTCAGCTTGCCCAGGTGGCCTGTAGTAAATGCCTACAATGGTGTCCTTTCCGTTGTTCTCTCCTTGTATTCTTACCCAAACAGTTTCCACAGAACTCCCAGTCTCTGAAGCTTCAATCTCTGTGCAGATATACGCTTTTCTAACATACAATGCAACACCTCCTCCTCGTTTATCAAGTCTGTTTCTTGCAAATAAGTTGTATCCTTTTAGCCTTTTATTCCAATCATGTGTATCGTCCCACCAAGTTTCAGTGATTCCAATGACATCATATTCCTTTTCCTGCATTAGTAGTTCCAATTCTCCTTGTTTGTTGCCCATGCTTTGTGCATTTGTATAAAAACATTTTAGTTTGTGATTGGTTTCTCTTCCTCCCATATTTTTATTATTTAAATTGTTTTGTCTTTGTTCTTCCTTTCCACTTCCAGTAGCAGAGATCTCAATAGTATTTGTCAGCTGTATGGCTTTTTCTGGCCTTTTGCTTCCCTTCCCACATTGTTCTAGTTTAAAGCTCTTCTGATGAGTGTAGCAAGGCGACTTCCAAATACATGTTTTCCAGTCTTCGTAAGGTGCACCCCATCTCTAGCAAGTAGTCCATCGTATAGGTAATTCATTCCGTGATCCAGAAATCCAAATCCTTGTTGACGGCACCATCGACGTAGCCAGTTGTTCACCTGTAGAATCTTATTCCACCTCATTGTTCCATGGCCATCCACTGGGAGGATGGATGAGAAGACCACCTGCGCTCCCAATTCTTTCACTTTCTTGCCTAAGTCTTCAAAGTCACTGCAGATGGTTTCCAGGTCCTTTCTTGCGGTGTCATTTGTCCCCACATGTATTAGCAGGAATGGGTAGTGATCTGTAGGTCTGAAGAGTCTTGATATCCTGTCAGACACATCTTTAATTTTTGCTCCTGGAAGACAGCACATTTCTCTTGAGGTTATGTCTGGTCTGCAGATAGTGGCCTCTGTTCCTCTTAATAGGGAATCCCCCATAACCACCACTCTCCGTTTTTTCTTCACAACATTCTTCTTTCTCCATCCAGGAGGATTCTGAGGGCTTACAAGGTTATTCATTGCTGGCAAAGTCTTATTTTGCTGTATTTCTTCATGGTTCTCCTGCGTGAGAGCCTGGTACTGGTTCCTGAGCAGTATGGGTGCTGACTGCCTCTCGATCCTCCTGCTTCTGTGGGTCACATGCTTCCATTCCTCTGTTTCGTCAGGTGCAGTTCGAATTTCTTCTCTTTCTGAATCATGAAGAGATAATTCTGCTCTGTCTAAGAACTCTTCACCTTCCTTAATGATTTTCAAGGTAGTTAACCTCTCTTCTAGATTTCGCAACTTTTCCTCCAACAGGGACACAAGCTTGCATTTCTGGCATGTGAAGTTTGGCTTTTCCACTGGCAAGTCTGTGAACATGTAGCAGGATATGCAGCTCACCAAATGGCTCCTGGACTCTTCCATGTTCTTATTGTTAATGTTCTGAAAACAGTGAAAAAAGCTTAAAAAAAAAGCTGCAAAATGCAAATTATCTCCTCAGGACTCCTCCCCTGGTTTACCGATGTCCTCTTTTCAGCTCCAACAGCCAAAATCCAGTGTTCTTTGAGCTCGCGGAGACTCTTCACTTACCCCAAAATGCAGTGGGAATATGCAAATTATCTCCTCAGGACTCCTCCCCTGGTTTACCGATGTCCTCTTTTCAGCTCCAACAGCCAAAATCCAGTGTTCTTTGAGCTCGCGGAGACTCTTCACTTACCCCAAAATGCAGTGGGAATATGCAAATTATCTCCTCAGGACTCCTCCCCTGGTTTACCGATGTCCTCTTTTCAGCTCCAACAGCCAAAATCCAGTGTTCTTTATAGATGACAATGGATGCTGTTCTAATGAATCATTACTGGACATGTGAACACAGCCTTACCTTATTCTTAATCTTACATTGTTTATTGGATAAGACCTTATTGCGCTTGCATTGTCCTCCTTGTCTCTCTAGTGGCTTGTAATGACATACTTGGTCTGTCAGACATCAATCAAGCCTGAAGGAGGACTGGACAATGTGCCTGGAGGAGCTTTTCCTCTGATGACTCCTTATTGGTCTTTAGAATATAACTAGCACTCTTTTCATAGTACTTTATCTACTGTATATAATGCATCAGAAGCCAGAATCTAGATGAGCAGCATTGTCAACCTCTTACCATACCTGCTTAGGGACCTGACAGGTTCCCCTCCAAGGGTGTTGTCTCTTCCCTTCGTATAAAAGGAGGTGCCAGGGTGAAGAGTTACTAACTAAAAAAATAGTTTTGTGGACCTATGGCACCATGATCAGCCATTGTAATGGTTGGCTTGTAATACTACGTTTCCCCTGCAGGAGCCCATTCAGATGGCTACTGGGGGTTTCAGAAGTCGGACCTGCAGCAAACAGCTGATCACTGGCTTGGATTTTCTTTTGGAAAAGCTTGCTGTCTTAAAGAGATAAACTATTTCTTTTAAAACATACTATTCAATTGACCACAAATATGTTACAGGGATATCTGATGGTTTACTAATGGAATTTGGCGGCAGCTGCAATCTTGAAAAGCCCATTTAACCACTAATCCAGCTAGTTAAGAACCATCTGCCTGTACCCTAAAGGCAAAACCCACATCTGCCTACAGACCTGCTACTGTATATACTTTATTTGCTTATTATTTCCTTAAAACAGAACCATTTCTTGTACCTAAAGAGATTAGATAGTTAGATAGATAGATAGATAGATAGAATCTGCCATATTTATGAGCTGCAATGAGTCAACTTCACCTTTGGACACAGCCGACCGTAAAACTGAGTATCTTAATATCCTGTGCAGTTCTGAAATTCCCTGATAACCTTATCACACAGGATCTCTGATATTTATGGGAAATCCAAATTACTCCTCTAAATATGGTGTTCAAGTAAAATTCTGCCATCTGGTACATATTATAAAGCCATTTGTAGCATATCTCGCTCAGAGCAAAATCTTCCTTCCTGCCAATTTTCCACCAAATAAAAAGCTTGTAATTTATATGCATTCTCCAAGCCCAGATTACCTCAAATTAATTGATAAGGCCAAAATGCAGAGTAAATAACTCAGGGATAGTTAAGCAAGAGGTCTACTACCACTATATCAATATTTGCATAGTGATGCCATTCCTGTTGTTTTGGTATTTCGGTTGTATGTAAAACTCTTGGTGCCAGGTGATCTGCGTGAGGATTTTCAGGTATGCCAAGAATTTCAAGTAAAGCTACTGTAATCTTCATCATCGGACTGTGAGAAATGGGAGGAAAATAATGTATAATTTAATAGAATAATAGTATAGAAGACACATAACTAACTACAATGGACTTGTAGTGGATTTTTCCATGGATTATTCTCCTTATGTCCCATATTAGAAAGTTCATTTATTTACTTGATCTATGTTTGATGTTGTTGCCTGCCAAATAAAACTCTATCTATCTATCTATCTATCTATCTATCTATCTATCTATCTATCTATCTATCTATCTGTCTGTCTATCATAACATACTACTGAAGTAAAAGAGAGGTTGATCAATGGGTGGGCAAATTCATGAAAATACTGTAAGTGTCCATGTCACGGGTTTACCAGAAGACCGCGGCGTCTGATTCCACATACTCCTGCACTGATTATAAGCATTCCACCATCGTATTAAACGGTGAAAGCAGAAACCTAGCAGTGCAGGGGTAAAATCTGTTCAGTTGAGAGTCTTTGAAGCTTTCCTGCTTTGATGGTCTCAGCTGTTCAGTGTTGGCCACTCCCCTCTGCTATTTATACTTGCCGCTGGCAATCAGGATTGACAGTGTTAGTTTTATACTGCCTGGTTCAGGAGTTGAAGGTGTTTGTTGTGGAGGTGTTTAGAGTGTTTTCTTAAGACTGTTGCTTGGTGATTTGTCTGTGTGCATTTCTCCATCCTCTTATATTTGTTTTTTCCTTCCTTTTACTTCCCGGTGGTCCTCTCTGTTGTTTGTGAGTGCATATTTTTATAATTGGTATTTTCATTTATCCCTGTGCGTCTTCCTTTGTTAGTCTGGTTTATGTATTCTTATACATAACTACTCCCCACTTCCCTGGGTGGGGACAGGACAGATAAGGGCTGATTCAGGAGCTCAGCAAGGTACATGGCCCCGGCGTCTTCACCATTCAAAATAATCCAGGGAGCAGAGATAGCTAGGGTGCCCCTAGCTTTAGGAATAGGGAAGGAGCCCCTGGCCCTGGGATATCAAACAACAGTCACGTGACAGTCCAAAAACATTGGGGGACATTTATTCAGACTGATGTACTTGATGCTGGTCTTAATATAAACTTGTTTGAGTAAAAAGCACCAAAATTATTAAAAAGCTCAAGCTATTTAATACGTCTGGTACATCCCTTGCTGTGCACATGCCAAACAATAAAATCTATGCCAGCCATTGGCATTTTAATTTACAGCACTTGCTGGTAAAAATTATGGAAATTTTGTTGAGGGGTAAAGATAGAACCCTCCCCCTTCCACAAAGCTCTTCCCACTTTCTACAAAGGTCCCGCGAGAAGCCAATGAAAGTTTAAAAAGCCTTAAATTATAGCATCTGCCACAGTTTGCAACTTTTTACAGCATAAAGTGTGGTAAACATGATAACAAGTGAAATCTGAGAGCATTCAAGATTCCTTCTAGTCACTATTCTTTGCATCTGTGTGCCTAATATGTACAGAATTTTGTCAAATTTTGCCCATTGAAGGGGTTATCTGGGACTCTAAGAAAGTTATCTAAAAGCATGATATGGTATAAAATAAAACTGTAAGCTATATTCCGCTGTTAAATTCCTCAGTGCCGTGCTGGTCAATCCCCATCAATCCTGTAATGATGATGCCAAGTACAAAATTCACAGTACTGCTGCAGCCAATCACTGAAAACAATACTGATGCAGCACGGACAGCACATGATGACTCTCGAGGTCTGTGATTGACTGCAGCTGTTCTATGGATGATGTACATGATGTTATCACCGCACGACCGGCAAATAACCTACTAAAATAGTCAACGGAGACCCTGCGGTTCCATACTATAGCGTTGTAGGCACTCCTAGTGGTGCCATATGATGTCTTACTGCGGTGCCATGTTACTTAGAAATTTTCCCTTATAACAAAGTATTTTAGGAGAATTTTCATATGGGAAAAATGGTCTTATATATGGAATAAAACAGAAAAACCTCTGCACGGCCCTATAGAGGTTATCATATGAATTCATAACTCGAGCCTTCATGGTGGGCCACTGCAAATAGGGTTGAGATAGGTTGTCTTTAAATCTCCTTTGAAGACGAAAAAGGGGTTTCATATGACGTGAAAGAACTTCTTCATTGGCTGATATCCCCCCATATAGTGCTGAATACTCAACATGTATTAAGGGAAAAATGCAGTAGAGTAATGTACAGCACCAAGGACTATGTGTTTTCCATTGGCTGTTGTGTTGACCAAAGCCCTAAGCTTTATTCTCCACCTCTTGCATCTTCTGCATGTCAATGTACATTGTACAAAAGCAAAGGAAGACGCTGAAATATCCATACAGAGGAGATTTGCAAAATTGTGCATGAGCCAACAACATGAAGAACAGCGGCTTAATGCTGCCGAAGCACTTCGGACCACGAAACTCAAACAAGAATTTAGGGAAGCTCCTTCTATGTAAACACATATTCCACCTCCGGATCTGGAGGTGTTTGCAGATGAACGTTCCTCCGTCTCATCTCATAAACCCCAAGTGTAGATCTTTTGTGCCAGCACAGTTAAAATAACTTAATTAGTGCAATTAGACAGGAATAACCATTTAATTGTAGATATAAAAAAATCTAAATCCATTAAGTGTCTCCTTTGATGTAGCCGACTGATTTAATGATTGGAATTAGTGCTTTTAGTATGTAATGCTGAATTCAAGAGAAAAAAAAATCTAATTAGTATGTGAAGCCACTACTACAGTGATCCACGTGACTCGCCAGAGCTTGGAATGACTTGTATTAATATGATTTCATGGATCCCTAATTCTTTAGATTTCCATGGAACAGGAAAAATTGCTGCAAGTAGATATTACCTATGTCGCCTGCAGGCATTGAATATGCTGGGTCATATTTACTGATTAATTAGTAATAATTAGAAGAGTAGGTAGGTATTAATTACCGTTTGCTGCATATTCTCATATATGCTAATATTCTAATATTGAGGACATTCAGTTTTAGCACCTTACAAGGTGTTCAGATGATTGCGGCAATTATTATTTTTCTAGACGCTTAGACTTATAATAACCTCTCTAGTCTACAGCGCTTATAGTGCAGCCACTTAGGATGGAGAGGGAGTGTTACTCTGAAATGTTGCTGTTTTCTATCCCTAATTTGTCACATAAGATATGAGCTGATGATTTAGTTCATCACTGTATATGGGATGCTTTCTATAGACAAGGTCTATGATTTACATATCAAGAGTGTGAACAGATGCCAAACAGCACAGATTCCTGATAGAAGGAAACCAACATTAACTTACACGCAGATATTCATATGTCAAGCACGTGGGTTTGAGAAAGAGGGATTTTTGAGGTCACTACCACCGATCTATCTGCAGTACATTGGTATACAATGGAATACATTGAAGTACATTGGAAATACCGTGTCCAGTTCTGGGCACCACGTTTTAAAAAATACATCGAAAAACTGCAACAAATTCAGAAAAGAGCTACCAGGATGGTGAGCGGACTGCAAACTATTTCATACGAGGAAAGGTTAAACGATCTGGGTATGTTTAGCTTGTAAAAAAGAATCATAAGAGGAGACTTAATAGCTGTCTACAACTATCTGAAGGGCTGTCACATTGTAGAGGGATCATCCTTATTCTCATTTCACAAAGAAAGACTAGAAGCTATGGAATGAAACTGAAAGGGAGAAGATACAGATTAGATATTAGAAAAAACTTTTTGACAGTGAGGTTGATCAATGAGTGGAACAGGCGGCCACGAGAGGTGGTGAGTTCTCCTTCAATGGAAGTCTTCACACAGAGGCTGGACAGACATCTGTCTGAGATGGTTTAGTGAATCCTGCATTGAGCAGGGGGTTGGACACGATGACCCTGGAGGTCCCTTCCAACTCTAACATTCTAGGATTCTATGACATATTGTTACTCTAAGATCAACTTTAATGCAGGTTGTCTGTTTTGCATAATTTTTTGTTTTATACATTAATAGGAAGTTATCTACTATGAAGCATAAATACAAGGGCACTGCGCTCACTTATATAAACAAAACTTTAAAAGAAAACAAAAAATGATAAGTACCTGATTTTTAAGGAATTAAAGGGTGAGGTTGTCTTTGGATTTTTTGATTGATTTCTGGTATGTATTAATATCCAGATGGAATAATGGGTCGTCTAATTATAATGCAAAAATATAGATGAAAAAAGAAAGCAGTGTTTGAAAACACACTGACAAGTGGAATCTTTCCAAACTTTTTTTTAGTTTAGTTCAGCATCTAGAAGCTTGGTATAACATATACCTGTATCTAGATAACACATCTCTTCACAGTGAAATATTCTAATTGTTTATTTAAACCCACAGTTCTCAGTCTTCAAACTATCCATAGGAAAACAACATCCACTCAAGTTTGTTTTCCGCATGTTATAGGTAGTGTTGAGCATTCCGATACTGAAATATCGGGTATCGGCCGATATTCGCGGTATCGGAATTCCGATACTTAATTCCGATACTTTTACAATATCGAATACCGGAATCGGAAGTTCCCATAATGCCTGCGCTCTGCAGTGTCTCTGAAGGATGACAAGCTGGATGGCAGAGCTCAGCTGAGATCCAGCCTGTCATCAGAATGCCATCCCAGCGTGGGAGAATTCTCCTGATCGTTTAAAAGCCGGCGGGCGGTAAAAAGCCGCCGGCTTTTAAACAATCACACAGCCCCATACTGCTTCCCCGCAGCCTCCCACCCCGATCCTCCGCTCCTCTCGCCACCTCCCATCCCGATCGTAAGTTAGGACCGGGCGGTGAGCGCAGCACCAAGGAGCGGGGAGCGAAGGACCCGGGCGGGGAAGCCGGCAGTGAAAAGACTTCACCGCCGGCTTTCCCGTTCTGTGCTGCGCTTTCCCGCCGGTTATTTCAAATGAACAGCTGAGGTATCAGGTGATGCTGATCATCTGTTCATTTGAAGTAGCCGCGGTGCCCTCAGAGGGTTCATGTGAGTTCATGCTTGACTGCATTGCATGAACTCACATGAACTTTCCCACGGCCACACAGGTCAGCCTCACCTCCCAGACGATCAGCCCGTCATGATTGGTGTGTGCGGGGTGTCTATGCGATGTCTGCGGGTGTGTGTGGTGTCTGTGCGATGTGTGCGGGTGTGCGCGGTGTCTGTGCGGTGTCTGTGCGATGTCTGGGGGTGTGTGCGTGCAGGCAGACATAGGCCGATGTGACACTACTACTCCCATCGGCCTATGTCTGTCCCCCGTCCACTCGTGCCAGCAGGATCAGCTCGATGGGAGCAGTAGTTCCCATCAGCCTGATCCTGCTATTTAAATTGCTCTACTGTGTCCCCAATAAATGTTAAATACATGTCATTGGTGGCCAGTGGTTACCTACAATAAATTAGTTCATACATTACCTGTCCCGGCCGATCGCCACCTAAAATAAAGTAAAAAATAAAAAACTACACCTATACTCACCTAGACACCTAATTCCCCGAAGCCATCGATCTCCTGTAATAAAATATAAAATAATAAACCACAACCTTATCCTTACCCCTCCGTAGTAGTCCACGAGTGTGCCACGAAGATCTCCAGTTCAGAGCAGCCACATAGAATGTGACCGCTCTGAACCGCTGCCGCCGCTAGAATGCCGGGGCCGTAAAGCAGCCCCGTCATTGCATAAGCGGGTTCGCCGGAGTTCAGGCAGCGCTGCTCCGGTTAGCTCCTTTACGGCCCTGCTGTATCGTGAGAAATTCCCACGGCACAGCAGTGCCGTAAAGGAGGTCTCCGGAGCTGCGCTGCCTGAATGCACTCCAGTGACCTCAGTCAGTGGCTGCCGTTGCCGGGAGCGGACGTGTTCCCGGCAGCGTGAGCTTACAGCAGCCATGACAGCTGTCACCATCTCCAGATGTGACAGCTGTGCATGGGAGATCAGCGCAGGAACGTGGACAGGTAACTATTTTTTTTTTTAGTAAACTAAGAATTAAATAAAATGGTGTGTTTTATTTCAAATAAATTATTTTTTTCTGGGTGTAGTGTGTTTTTTCTTTTTAACACTTTGTAGGTTAGTAATGGGGGTGTCTTATAGACGCCCATCATTACTAACCTGGGCTTCATGGCAGCTGGCGCTGACATGAACCCCAACCCTATTACCCCCTGCCACCGCACCAGGGCAGCGTGGAAGAGCGAGGCTAAGTGCCAGAGTTGGCGCATCCTATGGATGCACCATTTCTGGGGCGGCTGACGGCTGGTGTTTCTAGCCTGGGAGGGGGCCAATATTCATGGCACCCTTCCTGGGCTATTAATATCAGCCCCCAGCTGTCTGCCTAGCCTTTGCTAGCTATTAAAATAGGGGGGACCCCACGTCATTTTTTTTGGGGGGTCCCCCATTTTAATAGCTAGTAAAGGCTAGGTATTCAGCTGGGGGCTGATATTAGTAGCCTGGGGAGCTCCGTGGGTATTACCCCCTTCCCAAGCTTCAAACATCTGCCCCAGCCGTCTGCTTAACCTCCGCTAGAGACTAAAATTATGGGGGATCCCACGCCAATTTTTTTTTTAAATAAATCCTTTATTTTAACACTAAATGACATTTGAGGAGTTAATAAAGATGCAGTCCCTAAATTATTATTTATTTTTTAATTAATTTTTCCCAAAAATTTTGACGTGGGCTTTGCTATATTTTTGTATGCCAGCCAGGTACAGCATCCAGCTTCTATGAACGCTCCATTTTCCGGGGTGGCTGCGGACTGCAATTTGCAGCGGGGGGGGGCAGAAAGCTTGGGCCTCCCTGCGCTGCAGATTTCATCCCCCAGCTGCCTAGTTGTACCTGGCTGGACACAAAAATAGGGAGAAGCCCCACGTATTTTTTTTTTTTAATTATTTCATGAAATTCATGAAATAATAAAGAAAAATAGGGCTTCCCTATATTGTTGTGTCCGGCCAGGTACAAATAGGCAGCTGGTGGTTGGGGGCAGCCCGTTCCTGCCTGCTGTACCTGGCTGGACCCAAATATAGTGCGAAGCCCCACGTCAATTTTTTTTAAATTATTTTAGGAAATTCATGAAATAATTAAAAAAAAATTGATGTGGGGCTTCGCCCTATATTTGTGTCCAGCCAGGTACAGCAGGCAGGAACGGGCTGCCCCCAACCACCAGCTGCCTATTTGTACCTGGCCGGACACAACAATATAGGGAAGCCCTTTTTTTAAAAAATTATTTCATGAAATAATTAAAAAAAAATTGACGTGGAGCTTCGCACTATATTTGGGTCCAGCCAGGTACAGCAGGCAGGAACGGGCTGCCCCCAACCACCAGCTGCCTATTTGTACCTGGCCGGACACAACAATATAGGGAAGCCCTTTTTTTCTTATTTCATGAATTTCATGAAATAATTAAAAAAAAAAATACGTGGAGCTTCGCCCTATTTTTGTTTCCAGCCAGGTACAGCTAGGCAGCTGGGGGCTGGAATCTGCAGCGCAGGGAGACCCAAGCTTTCTGGGCCCCACCCGCTGCAAATTGCAGTCCGCAGCCGCCCCGGAAAATGGCGCGTTCATAGAAGCGCCATCTTCTGGCGCTGTACCCAACTCATCCAGGGCCCTGGTGCGGTGGCTCACTGGGTAATAAAGGGGTTAAGGCCAGCTTGGCATTATCAGCTGGCCCTAAGCCCGAAATTCATGGGGTCACGCCAATATTAGACATGACCGCCATGAATTTCTAGTAAAGTATTTAAAAAAAACACAACACCCAGAATAAAGTCCTTTAATTGAAATAAAGACACAATTCTTTATTGTTCTAAATTAAACCATACTTACCATCACGCCCATTCCAGCTGAAGCCAACGATCTCCTGCAATAAAAGAAAAATAATAAACCAACATCATCCTTACCTTTCCATGATTCCCACGACAGCTTCAGCTCTGCTACATCGAGATGACAGGCTGGACCGCAGCAGAACGCTGCCATCCAGCCTGTCATCCCGCAGACACTGAGAAGCGCAGGCATGCTTGCGCTCCTCAGTGTCTCTCTGTGACGGCATAAAGATGAGCCGAGGTCATGTCCAATGAACTCAGCTCACCTCATGCACGTCACTGCCAGCGTGGGAAAATTCTCACGCTGAAGCGCTGAGTGCAGGAGAATTTTCCCACGCTGTCAGTGACGTGCATGAGGTGAGCCGAGTTCATTGTCGGCTCATCTGGATGCCGTCACAGAGAGACACTGAGGAGCGCAAGCATGCCTGCGCTTCTCAGTGTCCGCGGGATGACAGGCTGGATGGCAGCGTTCTGCTGCGGTCCAGCCTGTCATCTCGATGTAGCAGAGCTGGAGCCATCGTGGGAACCATGGAAAGGTAAGGATGAGGTTGCTTTATTATTTTTCTTTTATTGCAGGAGATCGTTAGCTTCAGCTGGAATGGGCGTGATGGTAAGTATGGTTTAATTTAGAACAATAAAGAATTGTGTGTTTATTTCAATTAAAGGACTTTATTCTGGGTGTTTGTGTTCTTTTTTTAACTTTGACTATGGGGTTAGTAATGGGGGTGTCTTATAGACGCCTCTCCATTACTAACCTGGGCTTGATGTCAGCTGGCATTATAAGCTGACATCAACCCCAGCCCTATTACCCCACTGCCACCGCTACAGGGCAGTGGGAAGAGCGAGGCTAAGTGCCAGAATTGGCGCATCCTATGGATGCGCCATTTCTGGGGCGGCTGACGGCTGGTGTTTCTAGCCTGGGAGGGGGCCAATATTCATGGCACCCTTCCTGGGCTATTAATATCAGCCCCCAGCTGTCTGCCTAGCCTTTGCTAGCTATTAAAATAGGGGGGACCCCACGTCATTTTTTTTGGGGGGGGTCCCCCATTTTAATAGCTAGTAAAGGCTAGGTATTCAGCTGGGGGCTGATATTAGTAGTCTGGGAAGCTCCATGGGTATTACCCCCTTCCCAGGCTTCAAACATCTGCCCCAGCTGTCTGCTTAACCTCCGCTAGAGTCTGAAATTAAGGGGAACCCCACGCCAATTTTTTTTAAAATAAATCCTTTATTTTAACATTAAATGACAAGTACAGTAATCAACACTATCACTGTACTTATTATATATGTGTCTGACATGTTTCTATCTATCTAATCTATGTATGATTCTCTATTCCTTCTATTCTAAATTGTCGGGTACAGATGCTGAATTGCCGGCCGGCTTTCTTAAAGAGACGGTGCATGAAAACACTATTATTTTTTTAAATAAATCCTTTACACTAAATGACAAGTACAGTAACCAACACTGTCACTGTACTTCATATATATGTGACTGACATGTTTCTATCTATATAATCTATGTGTGATGCTCTATCTTTCTGTTCTAAATTGTCGGGTACCGATGCTGAATTGCCGGCCGGCTTTTTTAAAGAGACGGTGCATGAAAACACTATTATTTTTTTTAATAAATCCTTTACACTAAATGACAAGTACAGTAAGCAACACTGTCGCTGTACTTCATATATATGTGACTGACATGTTTCTATCTATCTAATCTATGTGTGAAGCTCTATTCTTTCTGTTGTAAATTGTCGGGTACCGGTGTATGCCGCTGATGAATTGCCGGCTTTTCGCATAATACATTCTACATTATTCTTAGTTGTTTTACTTCATGTAGAATTAACCTACAAGGAAAGAAAGGGTTTATTTTCATTCCGATATTAGTGTCCCATTGACTTGCATTGGTTTCCGGTATCGGAATCGGCGATACCCGATACTTTTTGAGTATCGGTCCGATCCAATCCGATACGATATTTCCTGATATCGGAAGGTATCGCTCAACACTAGTTATAGGTAAGACTCCCTGACATTGTGCATATATGCTTACACACATGTTTTTCAAACACTGCTTTCTTTTTTCATCTATATTTTTGTATTATAATACATACCAGAAATCAATCGAAAAATCCATAGACAACCTCACCCAATTCCTTAAAAATCAGGTACTTATCATTTTTTGTTTTCTTTTAAAGTTTTCTTTATATAAGTGAGCGCAGTGGCCTTGTATTTATGCTTTATATTTTGCCTTGACAGGTGTGGATGCAGACCCTGTTGTGCACTTGCAGCTCCTTTTAATTTTTCTTTTTAACTAGTCACTGCGACATTTTTTAACCCAATTTAAATAAAAATTTGTCTTCATACTAAACTTTCCTTCTATTAAGTGTAGAGTGCCAGTGCATCATTTATTATTTAGTTATCTACTATGGACTTTACTAGAGATGTCTCTGGTTTAAAATAGTTGTCCATTTTGAGTATAATTTTTTTAGTCTACACTGGATTTGCACAATAATAATAATAACAATAATAATTTTTATTTCTATAGCGCCAAAATATTCCGCAGCACTTTACAATTCAGAGGATGTTTATACAAACAAGAAAAGGCATTACAGAATAACTCGTAGTTCAACACATACCAAGAGGAGTGAGGGCTCTGCTCAAAAGCTTACAATCTATAAGGAAATAAGGAGGACACAAACGGTAAAAATAAAGTGCTTGTCATGTAAGGTCCATCCATCAGTATAATTAACAGAGGCATTCAAATAACGCTGCATGAACCAGTCACCAGCCAGTATCTGTACAAACATAAAGTGCTATATTGAGCGCATTGAAGAGAGAATAGAGAAGAGATGAGTGCGGTGAGTTGATAGGCCAGTCTAAAGAAATTTGTTTTTAGGACACGCTTAAAACTGTGGATATTGGGAATTAACCGGATTGTCTGGGGTAGTGCATTCCGGAAAACTGGGGCAGCATGAGAGAAATCCTGGAGACGGGAGTGGGATGTTCGGATTAAAGAGGATGTAGAGAGGACGAGTAGGGTGGTGAACAAAAATGAGGAAGGAGATGTAGGGCGGTGCAGAACTGCGGAGAGCTTTGTTGGTGAGAGTGCTAAATTTATATTGTATTCTGTAGTCAATGGGCAACCAGTGCAATGATTGGCACAGGGTGGAGGCATCAGTGTAGCTGTTGGACAAAAATAATCCTGGCTGTTGCATTCAGGACAGATTGGAGAGTAGAGAATTTAGTAAGAGGGAGACCGATCAGTAGAGAGTTGCCGTAGTGCGGACGAGAAAGTATCAGAGCAACAGTAAGTTGTTGCAGCGTCAAAGGTAAGGAAAGGTCGAATTCCATCATCTTGGGACCTGCCACCAGCACTTACAGAAGAGGATGTCCATAGTGCTTGAGCATGGAGTAATTCTTTCAATATACATTTTTTTTAAACAAGTGGATTTTTGGGGGGCTTAAGATAACTAAAGTCCTATCTCTCCGCTTGAAGTCTTCTTTAATATTCTTAGTCAGTAAAGAAAAAAGTATTTCTTCTCTATTATCCAAGGAAGTCACAAAGTACAAACAGCATAGACTGTTCACAGCCAGACCACAACAGGCTGACACGTTGGCTGAAAGCCATGTGTGCTATTCAAACAAGCTTTGTAATGCAATGTGGGATTTAAAGTAGATAGCCAGCCCTGTCTAATGAACTGTTCTATCCTGTGTGTGCCCAGATGATGTATGACTTCTTCATGGCCTCATCACATCGTAGACTCCCTGGACACTTAGCTTACTGAAAAAAAAAAAAAAAACCTTTTTCAAAAAATCTATACGCATTATGGTGGGGCGAGACATCGTTGCCTTTGGATACGAGATGAAATTAATATAAAATGCATCCTGGGTGTAGATGTGAAGAGTGGAGAGGTCTTCTCTGATTAGCCTCCCTTTGTAGAGCTGTATACAAGTCATATAGTCCTCGCTGGATATAGACCCTCTCAGCAGAGATCTGAACTCATTAGTTATAAATACCTTTCCCCTCCCCGTACATGGCACACAACAAACGTTAAATAGCCTCTTTACATGATTGAAATGTGTGTTGTCTTTATTAGTTCATCCCCATGGGAATTTTAAGGTCACTCGCTCTCCGCCTCGTCTTCTCCCTACCCCCTACACTTGCCTTCATACTTGTTGAAAAGGTCTTGGCTATTTCCAAAAGTGATGTATGCGTGTCTCGCTGAAATGTAAAACCCTTCTGTACTATCCTTAATTCAAACAAAGATTATGTTTTATTGAAATTGAAAATCATAGCGAGACCTCTAGGACCGGTGAAAATAAAATCCAGAAACCTTTCTGGTAAAAAGCTGATTTATTGCCAGGATTATACAATAGACATTATAAAGTCCATTCGGCCATATATATTAGGTTTAACCTTTAATGAGGAATTTGCAATGACCCTTAGTGTGAAAATCCCATTTATTTCCCATCAGTGGCAAAAGAGAGTTTCTTTCTAATGACAATAGACTCATTTTCTGTTCTGTTTCATTTGCAATCGTACAACGGTAACGGTGTAATGTACTTTCAATAAAAAAAATGTGAATTTGAAAAACATTTTAAAGAAATTGTAATGAATTCCATGTGTCCACTTGAGGCAATATCCAATTTTGTCATTGTTGGATATTTTTTTTTTTCATTTACAAGGATGTATTTTTATTGATTAGAAGTTATACCACATATTATTATTATTATTTTATTATTATTATTTATTATTATAGCGACATTTATTCCATGGCGCTTTACATGTGAAAAAGGGGTTTAATACAAGAACAATTACAATAACCTTGAACACAATGTGACAGCGACTGGTACAGGAGGAGCGAGGACCCTGCCCGCGAGGGCTCACAATTTACAAATTAGGGAAATCAGTAACAATAATATTATTGGAACATATTTTAATTTGTACCATTGGGACTATCTAATGGTAGGGTGGTCTATCCTTTTAATCTAGGGGGGGACTATCCCATTAAATAAAAGAGTCCCAACATATAGGAAGAGGATTGGGAAAAGGTTAGATATTGAACTTTGTAGAAGCCCCAATGTCATAGGTTCATCCAATCTAAGTCAATGATTATTGTATGTCACATGTATAGGAAATGTATGCAAAGCATACAAAGCAGATGCAGATGATCGTATTTTTGCTCTAAGTGCATCTGACGCGCCCCCTGGGCCAGTGCTGTTGGGGATACCCGGAGCCGGATCAGATGGGGGTTGTAGTCTCCGAGTGGCTGTGACCCGGTCCGTGCCCAGGGTGTCAAGCTCAGTGTGTGGCAGTCCTTATGATGTTACTAGATGTTCTTTTGTGTCGACTACGCCACCCGTTGAATTGCGGTCAATACGGCCGCCGCTGCAGCAGGGTCCACTGAGGCTGGTGATGTGTGTGCAGCTTAGGTAGTATAACCCCCAACGGGAGGGGTATAGCCTCAGGGGGTCAGTTGCAGAGGATGGGGGTTGTGGTGGTGCAGCGAGGATGGAAATGAGACGCAGAGTCGGGCTGTGCAGTTCAGGGCTTGTTTACTTACTGCAGTTGTTCTGGTCACTCCGGCCTTAAGTGACCACCCGAGCCGTGCTGCGTCCACCAGGTCCTGGACTCGGCCAACCCCCAGGTGATTCTGGAGCGTGGTCCTGAGCTCCCTTTCTGTCCTGTCCTCTTCTCTGGCCTTGGAGCTGCTCTTCTCCTCTGCTCTCTTCCTCTACAAAGACTGACAGACTGACTGACCCTGATCTAAGATGGTGCCCACCTTATATACTCCCTCTATGTGTGAGCTCAGGTGACCAGCACCCAATGAGCTCCTAGCTTTACCCAGGCTGCTCCCCCTATCTGCCCCTACACTACTGGGATGTTCCACCCCCCTCCCACTCCAGCCAGGAACAGACACTGTCGTACCTGCACATTTCTCTAGTGGGAGTACCATCGGTCTGTTCCCCGGAAATGGGATGTGTGTAGTGCATGCAGCTAACTGAGCTCAGTTCCACACTCCATCCTTACCCGGGAGTGGAATACCACACCTCTGGCTGAGGTGCAATACCCCTGTAGCAGCCGAATCCTCAGGGTGCTACATTCCCCCCTGGTAAATCACAGCACGTCCTCGGGCTGTAAGATATAAACATCCACAAACATACATTTTTTTTTCATAAAACATAAACATATAAAACATATAAAACATCATCAGCAGCAATAAACTTTTCATATAAACAACATTTTTGTAAACATTCCTGTCTCTGGTTCCTCCGGTCACGGTGCAACTTGTGACCGGGTAAAGTGCGACAGTCTCTTTTGGAAGAAAACAGTTTCCTATAAAACCGGTAGGGGGCGCTTTAGGAAGCGCAACTATATACAAGGGGATATGGCCGCTCTCAGTCCTCGGCCAGGTATTAGGAAGGATTGACCGCTCTCAGTCCTCGGTCAGTGGGAATAGGGACACACGGGATTAACAGTTCACTCTTGGCTGGTCCCAACGGGGACTATATTTTAACTAGAACAGTTCTTATACCCTGACGGGTAACTTTATACAGTCTCTTCACTACCGTACTCAACGACGGCGTCCTCCTGCTCTTTCTTTGTGGACAGTTTCAGTTTCAGGTTCAGACCCGTCCGGGTCCTCTTGCTCCTCCTCACACCGCAGCTCCTCCTCCGTCAGGCGATGCACATGGAGGGCGTAGGGTCCTTTGGCACATTTGTGCCGGGTGAAGGTGACCTCGTCTCCTACATACAGGTCACGACCTCTGTATCCCTCCGGCAGATGGCTTTCTACGTCTCTGCGGGTTACAAAGACGTCGCCGGGGGTCTGATGGTCTCTAATGAAGCCCCATCTGTGCTGCATGTTGAATTTTATCACAGTCCCGGTGGAAGGGGGACCATGAGCTGCACGGGATTCCTCCTGGTCCGGCTCTTCTGCTCCGCGCTCCTTATCTGCGCTTGCTGTTCCCGGACCCGCCTCTCTCTCCGCTCCCTCTCAAAGACCTCGAGCTGCTGGCGGCAGCACTCTGCACGCTCCGCTGCGGCTGCCCGAGTCTCCTGAGTGAACCCCATGAGGTCTTCTCCAGTGGGATCCCACTCAAACTGGGTCTCTTCTAGCGGGGGCGAGATCCTCTTTATGGGCTTTGGAGCCGGGATCAGGGGTTCGCACATGGCCCTTGCTTTTTGCAGCTCCAGCTGGATGTATTCCTGGGGCCATACGAAGGGCTGCCCATCCGGGCACGTATGCTGGGCAAATAGATTTTCACCCAGGTGCGGTACTTTGGGTGTTATGGGCGCTGTGGTGGTAGCGGCGCCCGGGTTGACCAGGCCTTGCGACCAGGCTTGGGGCACCCTAAAGGCAAAGGGCACCGTAAGAACGGCGGCGCCCTGGGTTACTCGGCCCTGCGACCAGGCCGGTGGCTCCGCGGAGGTAGGGGGCGCTGTTGGAATAGCGGCACCCGGAGGTACTAGGCCTTGCGACCAGGCCGGTGGTATTTCCTGCTTTGCCACGCTCGAGGTCGAGGCGTGTGACGTCACAGGGGTCGCGGCCGCGGTTTCCGGTTGAGGCCTAGTCTGCGGCGGTGACGATGCAGCGACGGGCACGGCAGGGGGAATTTCGGGCTCTGCGACGGGGAGCTGGGGCAGGCACGCGGTTTCCCGGCTCGGGGTAGAGACGTCCCCTTTACCTGCCTCCGTCCGTTCGGCTCCCTTCTCGGCGCCGTCTCCTGCCTTCATTCCTCCTGCGCCATCCTCAGAGGCGGTCTGTCTCCTCGTCTCGGGTGGCGTGCTCCGCTGACGGGTTTCGGTCTGCTGGGCCATCTCTCGGCTCCACTCCGCCAACGTCTCTCGTTGCACCCAGGCCAACCTCTGTGCGAGGCCCTCCAGCGCGGTCTGTGCACACTCCCGATCTCGGGGGAGCTGTGCTAGAATCTCCAGCAGGCCTTCTGGAGTGGCGACCTGCAACAGGCTCCTGACCACTGGGTCGGTGCTGCCTGGAGTGGCGGCCCGCATCAGGCTCCTGACCACTGGGTCGGTGCTGCCTGGCTCTCCCTCCATCTCCGGGTGTGCTTTCTCTGGACTCTCTTCCAGACGTCTTGTCTCCGGGTGCGCTCTCTCCAGACTGCTCCAGGCGACACCCATCTTTGTTCTCTTGTTCTGTCTCCGCCCACATCGAGGGTGGTCCCGGGGCAACTTCAGTTCCAGGGGCAGTTCTCTTACGCTGATGGACACTTCCAGCATCACAGTCTCTGTTGGTGGGGGCGGTTTCCGCTTTTGGCGCCATTCTTCGACCTGGCCAACGATGGGAGGTGGCCTCTTGCCACCCTCTGGCACGCCCATAATGGCGTCCGCTCCCCCAAGGCGGGAAATCTTCAGAAATGGCGGGAATCGTCTCCCAGTGGCGGGAAACTCCATGGATGGCGGGAAAAAGCTGCAAATGGCGGACAACCGGCGGGAAACGACCTGTGATGGGGCCCGATGGCGGGGACCCTCCGGAACCGGCGGGAGACTTCTTTTTAAGGTAATGGTGAACTTTTCTTCAGGCACGCAGTACCCGGTTGTTGCGGGTACGTTATCCTGCCGACTACGCCAAAGTTGACGCGCCCCCTGGGCCAGTGCTGTTGGGGATACCCGGAGCCGGATCAGATGGGGGTTGTAGTCTCCGAGTGGCTGTGACCCGGTCCGTGCCCAGGGTGTCAAGCTCAGTGTGTGGCAGTCCTTATGATGTTACTAGATTTTATTTTGTGTCGACTACGCCACCCGTTGAATTGCGGTCAATACGGCCGCCGCTGCAGCAGGGTCCACTGAGGCTGGTGATGTGTGTGCAGCTTAGGTAGTATAACCCCCAACGGGAGGGGTATAGCCTCAGGGGGTCAGTTGCAGAGGATGGGGGTTGTGGTGGTGCAGCGAGGATGGAAATGAGACGCAGAGTCGGGCTGTGCAGTTCAGGGCTTGTTTACTTACTGCAGTTGTTCTGGTCACTCCGGCCTTAAGTGACCACCCGAGCCGTGCTGCGTCCACCAGGTCCTGGACTCGGCCAACCCCCAGGTGATTCTGGAGCGTGGTCCTGAGCTCTCTTTCTGTCCTGTCCTCTTCTCTGGCCTTGGAGCTGCTCTTCTCCTCTGCTCTCTTCCTCTACAAAGACTGACAGACTGACTGACCCTGATCTAAGATGGTGCCCACCTTATATACTCCCTCTATGTGTGAGCTCAGGTGACCAGCACCCAATGAGCTCCTAGCTTTACCCAGGCTGCTCCCCCTATCTGCCCCTACACTACTGGGATGTTCCACCCCCCTCCCACTCCAGCCAGGAACAGACCCTGTCGTACCTGCACATTTCTCTAGTGGGAGTACCATCGGTCTGTTCCCCGGAAATGGGATGTGTGTAGTGCATGCAGCTAACTGAGCTCAGTTCCACACTCCATCCTTACCCGGGAGTGGAATACCACACCTCTGGCTGAGGTGCAATACCCCTGTAGCAGCCGAATCCTCAGGGTGCTACACATCCGACAAAACATGGAATTGCACTCGGGCCAATGTTATTCTATGGGGCTGTGCAAATGTTCGATTTTTTCTTCGGACAGAGCCGATCCGAGTGAAAAGTCACTGCATGCCCGAGTTTGATCCAATTATGGGATCGCACTTGGCCATGCAAGTCAAGGAAAAAATCGGACTGATCAGATGACATCTGAGTGACGTTCAATTTTTGTGGACTGACAGAATGGAGAGAATTGAAATATATTTTTTTTACATCTTCTCATTCTAGAAAATTGATCACACTATGATCAGAGTTTGATCAGAGTGTGATTAGCGTAATCGGCCCGATTCTCTCCGATGAGAGAATCTACGGCCATCTGCACCTAACCTAACACTAAGGCCAAGAGATTTTTAAAGACTTGTTTTACTATCCGACCCAGGATAGTAAATGACAGTCAATCAGCTACAGAGAAGCCGAGCGACTGTTGTTTAATAGCTTGTTTAGACAGTCGGACAGCATTTCCATATGCACAGAACGATTAGTAATAGATTATTCTGTGTGCGTAGACTGTGGTTGCTGTTGGCAGCACATCATCTGTTTACATAGGATGATGTGCTGCTGAGAATGATGAAAATTTAGAGCAAGCTTAAAAAACATTTCACTTAAGAAATGTATCTTGCTCATTCGTTAGGTGATTGGCAGCCTGTTTACACTACATGATGGTTGGGAGACGAGTTCCTTTGAACACTCGTTCACAATATCATCCATGGTGAATGAATCCTAATTGTTCAATGTAATCAAAGTTACCAAACTATATGTTTTTCCATAGGCAGGTCCAACACATAGGATAACTAAATTTTTTTGACTGACGGTGGGGTGTTTCAGTGGGAGGTTTCTTTACCATCTATGGGCCCGATTCATCAAAGCTTTTATGGCTAGAATTTTGTCGTAAAAAGCTTTGAAGTGTTGCAAAATTTTGTGACTTTAGGCATTTTCATGCCATTTTTTCCCAAGCTCCGACAAAGAGATGGGGCAGGATGTGGGTGTGGCGACAGCTGATTGTTCAAGTCATGACGATCGGCGCTTTCGCTACGCCACAAATATGGAAGAGCACTCCACTTGTCAAACGCTCCTGATTCATTAAAAGGCGAATAAGGAGCCTCACACTCCATCCCGCTCCCTCATCAAGACAGGTGTGAAGAAAAAGTTAAATTTCAATATGCCCAATCGTTATGTTCTCTGGGTAGGTATGCTGCTGCAAGTGAAGTCTGGCTACAGCTTACGTTCCTCTTCCAATTCGAACTCTGTCGAACCGAGTGTGAATGTTGATAGGGAACTTGGAAGCAGTAGTTGTATCTTAAGTGTATGGCCAACTATACTCATAGGACAACTACGCATCTATCTATGCCAAGGCTGGACATATCTGTGGTTCAACCTCTGCAGCCGAACAGAGGCCCAAGAGGTAAGGGGGCCCACTTCCATCTCCAATTAAGGCAGAATAATGCATTTTGGTGAGCTATTGGACTCCAAACGACCCATATACAGTATTATTCTTGCACAGGGGTCCTCTTCTGTCTGTGTCTGTCGGTGATTTATGCCCTTAGCAGAAAGCAATAGATACACTATGTACCACCATATTGCGCCTCAGCATTGTTTCAGGAATAGAATATCTCCATTATATGTCATCTAAATTAACAGTGCACAATTTATTGCTCTTAATGATTTCAAGACATATAGAGGTAAAATATGGGCATCTACTTCTCTGTAAGCGCCATTTCACGAAGAAATATAACGTGGACTTGTATTTTAAATATGCGCATGATTCCAAACTCTTTAGAAAACTTCAATAAAGCTAAATTAAGAAATTAAAGCAATTTAAAATATAAGTAGTGCACATTGTTGTTGTTTTTTTTTTTTAATTTGAAACAAAATAAAGACAATTGGTACATTGTTATTGTTTTTTTATTGTTTTTTTTTAATTAGAATTCTTTCAGAACAATGACCAAATTGTGTCTTTGTGAAATATGGGTAAAGTGTATTTCTACGTTCCGGAAAAATGTTCTAATCATGAACTACCTCTATTTTCTGGAACTCACAATCTAAAAAAGAAGGAGTTAAAGTCCAAGGTGTTTTAAATGCTGCTAAAAGCAAGACTGAATTCCCAACTACTAATTTATCCATGACCCTGTCCTCCCACCATTCTCTCTCTCTCTCTGCCAGATCCCTGTGATGTTTTTCAATGTAGACCATGGGCTTGGAAAGGTTATTGATTTAATATCAAGACTTTTTCCCTGCCAATACTTTTTTTAAGTAACAGAAATTATTGGGTGTTTTTTTATATAAATAAGCACTCTGTGGGTGTCTTTAGAAAGCAACCTTTTCACAAAGCTTTTAAATCCGCCAGCTTTTTAGTCACGAGGCAATCCATAAAACTGCCAAGTTCAGATTTTCAGCTATTACAGAAGCAATAATTCTTCTGTATTTCGATAGGTGGAGTTGACATCTTACCCTTGCGCTAATTAGGATTCAAGGCTTGGCTATTGTAACCGAATGTGCGAAATCATTTCATAGCAGCCTATGGAAGGAAAACCCTACTGATTCTAATTTGTCATAAGCTCAAAAAATGCACAAATATTCATTCGATTTCCCAACGCAAAACCATAAACTGTAATCTGACAATGTTTTTATTTTTCCTACTTGTCTTAGATTTATAACATATATTCTGCTTTTATTTCCAGGTTTGAATTTTGGCGATGTGTCAGATTTGAAGGGAAATGAGTGTCAGATAGAAAATGGAAAAGGTTAAATATCATCATAAATTGGAAATTTAATCATTTCTTTCTCATTTTATACGTCATCAGCTATCAGGAAAAGAGTTGCATCAGAACTCGACAATGTAGCTGTGATTAGCCAATAAAATCTGACTTCCCATAATTTCACCAAAATATCCACCAAAATATAGTTTCAGATGCAATTCATATGTGCCATAGTCAGCTGCAATAAATAATCACTTTTTTAAAAAATGAATGTTGATTTTTTTAACCTCGCGCCATTGTTATAGCTCAACAGATGATGCATCTCTGACACACGCATGACATATCTTCTCACCATTGGCCACATTTTAATTGAGGCATAGATTAAATACTCACCTTTTTTTGACATGCTTCCTGATGAAGCTGGGTGAAACGTTTGTTGGGGCATAGGGCTCCATATTATTGCTATGTAAGTTTGCATTCAATATTTTTGTAATTGATGTATATACGCAACCCACTAGGGAACGTACTTTAATGATCATATGGTTCCACTGTTATCTACTGTTTGTATACGGTTATCTACGGTTGTATGTTGTTAGCCCTCCATTGAGCTTCTCTGTTTTTATTTTTTTTTTAATGATTTGTGAAATTTTATATTCAATAAAAGTTTGTAATATTTGTGAGATATTTTGCAGCCCCATTTTCTTTTTTTTTGATTTATCTAATTTATGTCATAGTCAACTGCAACACATAATTACTTTTTTTAATCGATGCTGATTTTTGTTTTAGTCTTTTTGGCATAAATCTTTTTGAAATCATAAGATTGGTTGCAATGCTTAGACAGTGGAATATAATTTATGGGTTCTAGAAGAATTGTTTTCTTTCTATTGTCAGTAAATGAAAATTACAGCTTCTGCAAAATGTCTTTCTTACCCAGTATGCATGAATGGTCTACTGCCACTATCGGGCACCTCTGATGGTGGCTTACCTTCCGCGGGAACAAAAGGATTGGACATTGAATTTCAACATTCCCAATTCTTTGTTTTACCAACATCATTAGTCGGAGAGTCAAGAAGTCACCCTAAACATTATATATTTAGCTGTTCCATAGTAAAATATGGACGGTTCAACCACCAATAATGTTTATGGTCAGCTTAACAGTGGTGACATTCTGGGCCAGACTGAAGATCTTTTCTGTTGCTGGTGGTGGCCACCAGGTGTTATGTCTAGAAAAGTCAGACAATGTGCTAAAAGGCAGGTACAACTCAGCTGGTTTATTCTATTTACTGCCATCTGATATCCATTTACTTCCAGTTCTGTAAAAGAAAGCTGAGGTTTTTCTCAGTGCAGACTACAAGGGACCGGACCTAACATCTTGTTCTAGGTCTTCGTCGTACAGATGTCAGTTAAGAGGAGTGAGTAAAAACGTTGACTCATGCCGTTTAATAGAAAAATAATATATGTTTGTTGTCACATTCAAGGCAAGCCTCCGACAGACGTCCACTGAATTGCTGCTATACTTCTCAAGCCATTATTGAGTTATGGCTCTCCAAGGGCTGTGTCAATATATTGTTACACTGTAACATAGTGAGACACGGCAATGTGTGCAAAAACAGATTGAATGACGTGTCATGGGAGCCATGAATGTTCACCCTCAATATTGGACTTGTCTTCACAGAGGTCAGATTATTTTCATTGGTAAACATTCCCAACTCAATCTCCCGTATCTTCCACATGTTAATAATCAAGCAAAAACACCATTTAAGGACATGGTGCGAGGAATTCACATAAAGTGCTGGAAATCCACATTCCTTAAGTACAGAAAACATTCACGTTGCCGAGAAGTCAATACAATTTGGATACAATGTTACATTTACAATACATCACATTAAATGTAGTCTATGATCTCATATATATCTATATACTGTATGTAGCAACAATGTCATAAATGTCTGCCCGACAGGTGGTACTCAAAGCCCGTTACTCTTTGCTAAGTACAATTTATTGTTGTATAGACCCTGCTGACCCATTATATCATACAAGGCATTGTAGATGGGTCTACAGCTGTTCCTATTAATACCCATCTGTCCACTAAATCTTTTATAAGTATTTCAATACAAAGTGGCATCATATTAAAGTACATGTATTTTCGGAACATAATAAGATATATTCTGAGCAAAAAGGACATCCTATCAAGGATAGGTAGCCGGCTATGTAGCCTTCAGAACATTCTAATTCTTGTCTCCAGATATTGATGGTCCAGGACATCTGTTATTATGGCACCTGACAAAAATAATCCCAATATCAAGCTAGCAAGACTTCGAATCAATGGTATTTTACTATAACAGTTTATATTGGCACCATTAATATTCCAGCAATCACCAATGATCTTAGTCAGGAGTGAAGAGTAATGCTGTACAAATGGAACAGCCTCTAGAGTTCGGCAGCTCATGGAGTTCACAGACTTTGACTTCAAACCTATAAAGACAGCGGACTCCCACCCTAAGCTGTTAGTGGAGTGAATTACTTTCTCTTACACTTCAGATTTTTTTAACTTTTGTGCGGTGACATCACTCATTCCACTATACCCAGAGACTCATAAATTTGTCATGCTCGGCTTATATGGTTAGGACTTGTGTTCATTAGTGAATTTATTGGATTCTGTGCTATATCTGGTCCTGCTGCACCTTATCCACCAATATATATGTTCAAGGCTGTTTTTAATTAGAAAAGTATATGGATTCCACTTTCCCAGGTTTATTTGGAGGTGTATGCCTAAAATAAGGAGAAGTTTTTACTGTAGGGTCCCAACAGTAAGAGTTGATCTGACTAGGGTGGTGGAGTGCGCGATGTTCTGTTACTTTTGTGTTTGGGTTTGTATTGCATCCACAGTGTATGTGCATCTAATTCTGTAGGAAGTGCTGTCATTGTGTTTTGTGACTACTTTCGTCTATTTTTTTACTTTTTCTTTTTTTGCTGATGGTTTCACCTTTAATGATGTGGTCATGCCTGCCTTGTTGACATCATTAAAGGCATTCTCAACTCTTAGGAGAACCCCTTTTTGATCTAAATGTTTGGCGCTGATAAAATAAAAAAGCTTATACTCACCTCCGTGTCGGCGCCATTCCAGCGGTGTCGGCACTCATGTGTCCAGGACTCTTGTGCGGTTGTTGTGACATATGAGCCAGCGCCCAATCAGCATTGGCGTCACTGTCCCTGCCTTCGTACGAATCGAATGCCAACAAGAAGTCAGGACAGTGACTGCTCTATGACATCCTCTTGATGATCAACCACATGAGAGCCCCGGGAACGCGAGTGCCGACACTGCTGGCACAGGAGGTATGAGTTTTTTATTTTATTGGCGCCAAGCGTGGGGTATGAGAAGGGTTTGTCCTAGTAGTGAACAACTTGAACTGAGGCTGGCCATACACGGCTAGTGGCCAAACGATGCTTTGGCTGATTGTTTGGCCGACAGCTATCTCAACTGACACTCCAATGCACTGGAGGGTTCACACAGCCGAACTCTTCTATATTGTATATGAGAAAGCCTCCGATTGACAGTTTATTTCAGGCAGAACAATGCGATAGATGGTCTGAAATCGGACATGTGTGATCGACATCTCTCCCGACCATTAGTCTACCAGTGCCCCTTTAGACTCTTAACCAAATCTGTTGATATCAGCGAGTTCAGCCAACATTAATCTAATGTGTATTGGGCCTTAATACCTATAGACCTATAGACTAGTCAAGCCTTGCTTATTTGGTTGGGACTAGGTAATTGAGAAGAAAATGTTTTCATTTGGAAAGTATCCGAATAGAAGTACAAAATAAAAATAGAATCTTAATTGTCACAACTTGCACTTGGTAACTACCATGAATTTTTAGCCTGTTTTTCTCTTTTGTGTTCTTTTTTGTTCCACTTACAATAGCGCATTAAATATTTATGAGACGGCGAGGCTTGGAAAATGCACAACACATTTGTGCGCCGTGAAGTCATTGTCACCTGTGGAGAGCAATGCTTTATAAATTAGGACTGGTGCTGCCTCATTGTGCACCCTCACACTTCTTGCATCTTGGTGGGATTTCAGCATTAACAGACAAAGCTCTGCAAATTCCCTCTGAATCCAGTTAGCACCTCATTGACACAAGTCCATGGCTTACAAGCACCTGCAGTCCACAAAGCGCCTGCACATTATTAAATGTCTCGTGCAAGCCAATGCAATGTAAACAGACAGCAACTCTCTATCAGTTCATGGTATGTAAAACATATGTTAAAGGAGCACTCCGGTGATTATTTTTTTATTTTTCCCTTTGGTTTCAATGATGTGTATGTGTAATGAGTGCAGTAACATACTCACTGGTCGCTGTCTTCTGCCGTTTTCAGCAGAGCTCCGCTCAGTTCCAGCATCATGTGTCCTGTCGAATCAAACAATGTCTTCTGTGTGAAGTGGAGGTAACTTTTAAAATTTTCTTTATGCAAATCTATGAGACTCAGAACAAAACTAGAGAGTCTCGTAGACTTTCAGTGAAAAAGTAACCACTGCTCCACACAGAGGACACTATCTGATCTGACAGGTTACAAATACGGTTTTGTGGTGCCGGAATGGACCGGAGCACCGCTGAAAACGGCAGAAGATGGCAATTGGTGAGTATGTTACTGCACTCATTATACAAAGATCATTGCTGCCATAGGGAGAAATTTAAAAAAAAATTACCGAAGAGCTCCTTTAAAGGGAGTCTTTCAACACAAAATGACTGTCCACACCAAGTACAGACACTCGGTGCACCCTTGGTGTGGCGAAACATTTAAGTGCACATTCCCACCTACTTGTTTTCCATCTTTCGGCTTTACATACATGTTATTTTTTTCTAATATTTATCTCCAACCATTTAGATATGGTTCTGCCATTGTCCTTGAGTTGAATGTAAGACTATTGAAGCATTTGACTTCAATCAGATTTTTTACGGTCTGTCTAGAATAATTAATCTGTTTCCAGAATGCATAACTTTCCCTAGGTTTACCTGTTCCAATAAAGTATGCAGCGCAGCTGGCAGACAATAAATACAACTGCTCAAGTGCAGAACGGTTTAATCAGGAATAAAAGAAAAACACATTCATTATCTACAGAGAATTGAATATTTGCCATCTGCCAAAATACAGTAAAACCAGAAGGCGCTAAAAAAAAAAATAGCATAAAACCCTCAAGAGCTCATTCGTACAATGAAAATGTGAAATAGCTTATTGTAGTAATTTGACATCATGTGGAAAAAGATTCACAAACTCCATATGAAGAACAATTTGGTCATAATTGTATAGCTCAGTGTCTCTGTAATTTATAGCCTTAGTATTCATCAAATCTAATCTAAGACTGAAGATTTCTTAGTATTCCATTCATCTTTTTTATTGGGCAAATACAGGAATTTCTGTGCCTACCCAAGTTAGGGTCTTTATTCCATGAACTTACGTCCATGGGGTCTTCTGATGCTGAGATCTTTGGGCACAGCTCACATATTGACCCATGATCATTCCACCTTCAACATCAACACACTGGTGGTGTCAAAGATTTCTCTATCAAAACTGCATGACATTAAGATTCAGAACTACTCTAAGGGGTCTGCTCTGATCTCTTCAGTAAAATTTAGTGGGTCGGAGGTGGGATCATAAAATGGGCAAAAATTCTGTTCTTTGGTTTATAGTTAGACTTCGACTAAAGGCCTCCACACGCATTAGACTAACGTCAGCCGAACCCGCTGATATCGACGATCTAAGGACATGTGCAGATGATCGTATCTTTGGTCCAATTTTATTCTATGGGGCCTCGCACATGTCTAATTTTTTCCTCGGACAGAGTCAGTCCAAGGAAAAAAAATCACAGCATGCTTGATTTGGATACGATATTTGGATCGCACTCGGCCATGCAAGTCAATGTGTCCATCACGGACTGACAGAATGGAAAAGATGGAGAATTGTTTTTTCCAATCTTCTCCTCATCCGTGAAAATCGGAGCATGCTGTGTTCAAACTCTAATCGAATTCTGATCAGAATTTGATCAGAGTGTGATTATCATAATCGGCCCGATTCTCTTGGATGAGAGAAAGTACTGTCGTGTGACCCTAGCCTAATGTGTATGGGTGAACAAATTGACTGATGGTTGGGAGAGATGTTGATTGTGCATGTCTGATTTCGGAATGCCAATTGCATTGTTCTACCAGAGATAAGCCACTGGCCAACATGTCAACCGGCAGCTTTCTCATAGAGTAGACAGGAGCGTTCAGTCAAGTGATCACTCATGTGTATGGGAGTGTCGGCTTATGCTCCTGCTGGCCAAACGATCGATCGGTCAAAGCATTGTTCGGCCGACATCTGCCTAATGTGTATGGCCAGCTTAAGACTAAACTCCCAAGATTAGACGAACAGGGAGATACTGGCCATAAGATTTGCTTGCAACCCAGAAAGGAAAATTATTTGTGTAAATGGTTAAGATACTCAGTTCTGCGAATTCACACAAACATTGACCTGATTTCTCAAAAGTGTTAGTGAATGTCACATAATATCATGCTGTATATAGGAAATGCATAGATTAGATATACTTTTCCTTAGTGTCAGTTCTCTGGTGAGTATTATCTTCATACACCGCTCATACCCAGGAGCACAGTCATCCTCTGATACAAAGAAATAGCAAAACACTTCATTCCCTCCACGTGAATGAGGTGCTAAGTAGAATTAGAAAGGCTGTGCACAGCCTGCGTATATTTGTGTGTGTAAGCTCTACTTGTAGAAAACCACATGCAGAAATCTATGTCCTGGAAATTAGTTCATCACCTCCTATTTTACCAGCATCTCGCTGAGCATCTGTATTTGTCAGTCCCACCAACAAATTTTAAATGAAATATCGCTTCCAAGTACAGTCAGAGTCTCAACATCTTTTTGTATTGTTTTCATTTCCTATTGATATTTGCATCCCCAGTTTATTTGAGAATCAAATCAATGGAATCACAGCAGCAGCAGAAGATGAGCATGTTGAACTCTACAGCATGCAGTGACCTGTTTTTATGTGTTATGGACCATTTAGCTTCGCCAACACAATTGTTCTGTTCCTACATAATATCATGTTATTGGCAATATATCACATATTTACTAAGGGCAATTTGCTGCCAAAAACAATGATTTTTATGCATGCACCCAATGAATGAGCATTTTTGGGTGATTGCCAACCTGTTCAGCATTTATGGGCTCCTCTACATGACCCATTACATCCAGAATTGTTTTGCAACAACAGACCTACATGTCATATTGTTAAAGTGGACAAGCAATGAGTGCAAAAGATGCAAAAAAGAAGCTACAGACTGATGTAGATTTATATGGAAGGAAGTACAGGGTCTCCTAGAAATTATGTGCTCTATTACCCGGCAGTGAGGACTACGACAATTCTGGATTGGGTCCACCAAAGTGATTTGATATCTATATATCAATGCCCTTTTATACCTAAATATAAATCAAACTTGCATCAAATTTGCAGATGATGCAAAGCTAGAAGGAACAACTAACACTATAGAAGACAGAGAAAGGATTCTGAAGGACCTAGATAAGCTTGAACAATGGGCAATGACTAATAGAATGGCAAGAAAAACAAAAATTACATCTATAGAATGGGAAAAATAGAGCTAAGCAACAGCACATGTGAAAAAGACTTGAGTATAGTAATAGATCACAGACTGCACATGAGTCAACAGTGTGATGCAGCAGCAAAAAAGGCAAACACATTTCTGGGAAGTATTAAGAGAAGCAAAGAGTCTAGATCACGTGAAGTAATTATCTCCCTCTACTCCTCCTTGGTCAGGCCTCATCTGGAATACTGTGTGCAGTTCTTGGCACCGCATTTTAGAAAAGACATTGAAAAACTGGAGCCAGTTCAGAGGAGAGCTACCAGGATAGTGAGCAGACTGCAAACTATGTCACACGAGAAACGGTTAAAGGATTTGGGAATGTTTAGCTTGCAAAAAAGAAGTCTAAGAGGAGACTTAATAGCAGTCTACAAATATCTCAATGGCTGTCACAGTATAGAGGGATCATCCTTATTCCCTTTTTGCACATGTAAACACAAGAAGCAATGGAATGAAACGGAAAGGGGGAAGATACAGATTAGACATTAGAAAAAACTTTTTGACAGTGAGCGTGATCAATGAGTGGAACAGGCGGCCACGAGAGGTGGTGAGTTCTCCTTCAATGGAAGTCTTCACACAGAGGCTGGACAGACATCAGTCTGAGATGGTTTAGTGACTCCTGCATTGAGCAGGGGGTTGGACACGATGATCCTGGAGGTCCCCTCCAACTCTAATATTCTAGGATTCTAAACTAACAAAAAATGGGTATGCGGAGCTTAAAAAAAGTAGAATAATTTCATTCCCCTTATAGTGGGGCTGAAGTTTGCGCTAAGCGGTGGCTGACATTTTGAAATTTAGTGACCTCACCATTGCTTACTGACATCTTGATGTCAAGGAAACTCAGAGTAATAAGATGTATGTGTCTCTGCATGTTGTCTAATGACATTTTTATCATATTATAGAAGCTTTACATATGGGACCTTCTCTCTCACACTAAAATTGACATTATCTATAGATGGGAAACATGTCTCTTCATTCTTCCCCAGAATATAAATAGGACATTCCTGTAACAAGTTATATATAGAGGAAGACATTAATTTCATCTTTGCATAATGTAATTATCCATATATGCTTGGAGACTATTTGATTCTAATCTGTAGCCGTCTCCTGAGTGGTCACTTCCTGTTTTGTGCTGATTTTATGTGGTTTTATGCATTTTTATCTCCTTATATTTATAGCTGCATTCTCCATTACTCTTGCTGCATGTTGATATATTAATGTATTAATAACCCCAAAACGGACCTATTGATCAAAAGCCCTCACAAGGCTATGTTCATGCTGCCACCAGAGCTTACGATTTAACAAGAGCCATGTCACTTTTGTAATGGATCCCAACTGATCCCTTTGACTTGTATTAGTTTTTAAGAGTTTTGCATCAAAACTGTTTGGGTTACAATACAGAAAACAAACCGTCAGCTCAGATTTTTTTTCTTTTCTACAAAGCAACACTTGGAGGCTTTTAAGACAGATGACAGCAATTGAATAATGGGAATAATTTTGAATCCAGGTTCATTTAAACTCCATTTAACACAGAATAGCAAATAACCAGGGTTGTTAATTATTCAATATGTTCATTCACATAAAAGAGCAAGATGGAGACAGAACTTATTGTTAATGAGCCCTGTGACTTTAGTCCATTGAAGAAGGACAAATACTCTGGATTGATAGGATTGATAGCTCCGGGCTCCTTGCATGGTTCCTGCAGATGCATGCTGGGACCTGAACCACAGTGGATGCTGAGCCAGCTGGATATTGCAGTTAATGATTACTAGGGAATACTGATGTGCACTTTATTGACTCCACTACCCCACTGTACTTATGGAAACCTACTGAAATCTGCTTAAAATCTCTCCACTGTGTGTTATTCAGACAGTTTAAAGTTGTTGCTTTTACAAACCAACCAGGTTTCTGCTGTAAGCAGAAAACAATAGCTGGCCCTTTAAAATAAGAGCAGTCACACTGATCAGATGATCGTCACAGCTAAAATCATCTGTTTTTCCATTCAGTTATTCTGCAGTGGCCACTACAGGTAAGATGTGGTATTACATTCAGCCGTTCATTTAAACAGCCATCCATTATTATTATGCTTTCCTTTTATAGTGCCATAATATCCTTCAGCGCTTTACATTCATTACTATCACTGTCCCCATTGGGGCTCACAATCTACATTCCCTATCAGTATGTCTTTGGAGTGTGGGAGGAAACTGGAGAACCCAGAGGAAACCCACTGAAACACGGGGAGAACATACAAACTCCTTGCAGATGTTGTTCTTGGTGGGATTTGAACCCAGGACCCCAGCGCTGCAAGGCTGCAGTGCTAACCACTGAGCCAACGTAGTGCCCATTCATTTCCATGTAAATTTAGGACCAGAACAAGAGCTGTTGTATATTAGTGGTCTCCTTACAAAAAAAGTTCATGAGTGAAAGAATCCCTTCTCAGATGACCCAACAGGAGGTTTTTTAAGCCTCTAAAAAAAGAAATTGTTTTGATAAACCTCACCAATCAAATTTTGCTTATATTAAAACACAAAGATATTTTTAAATGGAAACGTTAGCATGTTTTCTACTCTATTTGATACACAGGAAATTCATTAAGTGCTGTATGCAAAACAACAACAACAAAAAGTTTCTGCATCTAGAGCATATTCCTTTCTTTCGAGCTGTCAGACATTTTTCTGCAAAGAAAAGCTGGTATCGAGCCTAAACAATAAACCCTCCATAACAAACAAGGAAGACCCGTCTTACAATTATGCAAAAGTAAGAAAGTAATTATTAACCTGCATAATAAATATATAAAGTAAGTAAAATAAAGTGCATTTTTAACAATATACAGACTAGGGATATTAGCGGGAAGAGGTGCGGAAATGGTTGCTAGAGAAGTGTGATAGCTTTGGACACCTTATAGATTTAGCATTGGGGCTCAAGAACTCCAAGCAGTTATGCCATACTCTATAACTAGATGCATAACTATATACAAATAAAACATAAGCATGAAAAGAACAGTGCCACCTTGTGGTCAAATTATCATGATATTGAATAAAATGCACCCAATAAGAAATAAACATTGTGAACACCATGATGGAACACCAATATTTTAAGAATACACAGACACTATTATTTTTTTTTCAATAAAGTGCCTCTCGATGGCAAGATTAAAAGAAATCAGCCGAGGTGAGTCCCGGAAATAAATAATAGAAATAAGAGTAAATAAAAGAAGAGCCTTCAGTTTTACCAATAAGATAATATAATTCCACATCATTTAAATTGCGGGGGCATAAAGTACATTAGAAACGTAAATCCCCCCACCTATATGTTTCACTCCCACCTTGTACTGAAATTCTGTGATCTCGCTTTTTATCGAGGGTTCATGCTGTTTTCCTCTCTTCAAAACTGTTAAGAAGTCTTACTGCTCTCAGTGTGGCATATTTTTCAAAGTATAGGATCAATACGGAAAACAACCTTAAATGTCTCGGGGGTCATCTTTCCATTTCTTTTAACTTGGTTGAATTTCCCTTGAAACGTTCACAGCCTTGGTAACAGTTTACTAGAATTGTCGGGAAATATTTGTCGGTTGCTACATAAAATAGTGTAAACATAATATGAAGAAAACACAGAGGAAAATGCACGTTTTGTATATATATATATCATTGTTAACAACTGCTTAGTATAAATTTTAGTAATTATAATTTGCACTTATACCTGGATATAAAATTAGAGGACATCTGGCCAATAACATGGTCCACGGTTTAAGCAAAAGATGGCTGCAATAATAGATGTGCAGAGGTCACAAGTGGCAACCTGCCAAATTACAGCAATAAAGTTAAAGTATAAAATCTAAAGTGGTTATTATGGGGCACCGTGGGCATATAAGTGCACCATGGGTGCAATAATTGATATTGGCCCCAGGTTTTGAACATTTTTAGATGCTCCATTTTTTCGGCACCTAGTCGCAATAAGTTGAATGCAACGTTGCCACAGAGGAAATCTGTCAGTAGGATCAACTCTCCATCTATATGGGCATGCAGCTCATAGAAAGTTGAATAAAATGATACCTTGATATCTGGTGTCTTATTCAGGAGAAATCCACATTTTTCTTAATAAGTAAATGAGCTGTTAAGATCTATGGGCCGGACACAGATCTCCCTGAGAATCGGCCTCCAAAGCTTATTTTAAATGAAAGGCGGCGTTACCAATGGGAGACATGTAATGACTGATAGTCTGCTCTCCTGTCTCACATTTGTAATGCCCCTTTTCATTTAAAATAGGCTTTGGAGGCAGATTCTCTGGGAGATCTATGTCCGGCCCGTAGATCTTAACAGCTTGTTTACATATTAAGAAAAATGTAGATTTCTCTTGAACAAGACATTACATTGCCGATATCAAGGTATCATTTTATGCAAATTTATATGACCTACATGCCCATATAGACGGCTTAGGAGGTTTGTTCCTACTGACAGATTCCCTTTAAAATGTTTGTCTTGTTAAGGAAATTTCTTTTATGAAGATAACCGTCCAAGTAATCTGTTGATCATTGAAGATCTGACTCTTAGAATCCCAGTAGATTAACTCCTATAGGTGGGAAAGGTTTCTTTATGGATATAGGCCACTACAAATGTAGTATTAAATGTTGGCCTTTCAAACAAATGGTTGGCCATGTAATTCATGTATGGGCTGGATCTTCACAGTAGAAGTCTTCTTACACACTGGTACTCTTCTCCGGCTCATAGAGGCATGGAATACCCCCATGAGATCTAAATGCTCTTATAGAGAGTATCGAAATGGGTAGTACAAAAGGGGGTTTCCATAAAAGTTTACAGTTGGAAGGCATAGTTATAAAAGAAAGATAATAGTGTTACTTACAAGTGGAATCTCTCCTGCTTTGACAGTCACACTTAGGACCAAAAGTAATGATATCCTGGCCACCAGTCACCAGATCTTTCTGTCAATTAATAACCTCAAAGGTGACTGGTGGTTGGGATGTCATGATTTCTGGTTTGGTAGGAGACTGTCGAAGCAGTAGCACCAGAGAAGTGGTAAATTCCAATGATAAGTAGCTCTTCCTTCTTTCTTTCAGTCTATAAACTTTTTTAAAAGTCAAGGAAAACCACTTTAAAGAGACGTCCAATTTAGGTATATATTTTAGGTACATTTATTATGTGATTAAAACATATGGCAACTTATCTAAGGAAACAATAAAAGTTACAAAGTAGTTAACATAGAATATACCAAAAGCAAGACAACAAAGAACAGAGGCAGGATATAGACAAGAAAATCATCAACACTACACTGAATTAGCCTCCATGCCCTCAAGCTTCTCCACAGTTCATGCATGGACCATTCGTAATTCTTTGTCACAGCTTGAATTTAGAAAAATAGGTCCGAAATAAAAGGTAATGCACAAAAATCATACAGCCATTACACCTCAGAATGGAATGTCTCTGGCTCACTCACTATGATGTCATGGTTTTATTAATCTTTTTCAAAGTCACTCTTTGTTCTAAAAAAGTGAGTAGATAAATTGCCTCCACCACTAGATTACCAAACTGCAGGATACTACACTCTGGTCTTTTATAGAAAGTATGGTTCACAGAGTTGTTAGTGGTGACACCGACATTATGGTTGTGCAATAATGACTTTTATTGGACTACACCTCAAGGAAACAAAAATTCCATTCCATTACTTGAAAATCAGCCCTCCTAAGCTGAACTTCTTAGATAAGAAATTTTTGACCAATCCAAGCCTAAAGTTACCAGGATGAATGAGGATTTCCACTGATGGCAATTTTTTTGTGAGAAAAAATACTTTGGGTGTGCACTGCAGTCAACAAGCATAATACTTTTTTTTGTAGGGTCTCCTTAAGAGGTCTCTAGGAGATAACCATATTTGTAATGAGGTTGAGGGTGCTATCTCATCTGTGTTCCCAACCTCATGGTGGGCACACGTGCCAAATGCCAGTTAAGTTGTCAGCCATCTCTCCTGACCTTCTTTCATACATATACATGCTTGGCTGAGTTGTGTTGTGTTAAGAGACAGAGAAAGAACCCGATGTAAGACACCTCTGGCAGAAGTGATTGGGCATGTTGAAATCCAACTACCTAATCCCTCTTTCTCCCAAAATCTACTGTTTAGGGACAGTCAGGAGGCCTCCATACTAATTGGAGGTTCTGTGTTTTTGCCCACAGGCTTGTCTGACATTAACAAGATTTCCAATTTTGGACAACGCCTCTACCCTGTGCTTTTCTCATTTTTTTCGGTTCAAGCACAAGAGTCTCTACCGCTGCTACCAGTATTTGTTATTGTCTGCAGCGCTGCGGACAATAACTAAGCTCAGCAGCTCTACTTGAGTTGACAGCACAAGCAGCTTAGAGCTGCTGACCTCAGAGATTGACTGCAGTGCTGTCCACGTGGCATCACCACTGCAGACAATAACATACACTAGAAGCAGTGGTAGAAACTCAGAGCTGAGTCTGGGGAGAGTGAGTAAAGAACAAGTTTTGTTTTTTTTTTTAAACAAACTTTAGCCAGGGGACTGGGGTTTCCCAAAACTGGAAAACCACTTTAATCTAATTTATATGGCCAGCTTTAGACTCAAGACTTCTGAAACCATAATGTATAGCCATATATTTTTTTTACATAACATGAAATTTCTTCTGTTTACAATTTACACCTAAATAATTTAGAAGTTTAGCTGAAGGGATTAACGAAGTCCATGGAAAATGTATCTTTACATTGTACATTAGGAGTTTCTTGACAGATTGTAACTAATTAACTCAAAGTGAAGTATTACCCATGAGAGATCCTTGCAGGTCCTTCATTAATATTTCCAACCTTTGAATGCTGCATAATGATTTCCCACTAAGCTTTAAAATACTGACATATATCCATCAACATGTATAAATACAACCTCCTCGGGGAGCTTAAAATAATAAAATCCTCCAATGCCCAATCCGAGAATTTTTTAGTGCTTAATTTTCACTTAAAATGTTTAAATTGTTGCACTTGAGACACAGTTTTTAGCCACTTGGGAAAATAAGAAGAAATTATAAAGTTATTCGTAATTAACCTCTTTCACTCCGGGGACTTTTTTCTTTTCTTTTTTTTTTCCACATTACATGTTGCCAAATCGTTTATTTTGTGTGACCAGTTACCTTTTGGTTAATTATTTAACATTGTCTGACTAGTTTAAATCTTGATAAATGGCTCCTGAAAGATCGTGTATAATTAATTACAACTGGTGAACACAACCTTCCCCCTACACAGTGGGTAAGAAGCTGGGGCTGTCTGACACTATGAAACACGTCTTCCACAGAAGTTTCCACTTTGATGTCTCGGCTTTAACTTTCATGCAGGGAATTTAAGATTCCACAGATTGGCTGTAAATGTCCAAAAATAACCTCTTTAATGTAATCCCCAGAACCGAGTCCTGGACACAGTCATGCGCTAAGACATAAGGAACTCTTCATTTAGATACTTTTGGATGAAGTTACTTGGACAAGACTATCATGTTGCTTTTACAAGCTTTTTGTAATGAGTTAACGTCCTTATGACTTCCCACAAGCTTCTTTTAAGTAGATCTGCAACTATTTTATAGAGATGTAAGGAATCCCAGCTAATAGCATAGCTTTAGGCTGTAAATATTCAGAACTTTTTTTTTAATTGCTCACTTTCCACATCATAGAAGAAAATAGTCTGTTGGTTACATGGTACCCCATAAAGACGTGATACTTTACCCTCAGTCATTGTTCTTTATATTTAGTACTATCCATCCTTCTCTAATGACCAATGAAATTAATGATCAGACTCAAGGCATATGTGACTTTAAAGCAGTTTTTTTCTATTTAATCTGAGAGCAGGATAATATAGGGCAAGAGAGCCCAATTCCAGGGCTATGTCATTTATTAGGCTGTGTGTTGTAGTTTCATCACAATCAGTGTTTTATCAGCAGGAATTTATCACTGCAGGACTAGGTCTCATGTGCTGCCTGGTCCAGCTAATCTGTGTAACCCGGCCCCCACAGCTGATTGGCAGCTAGCTGGCAATGCACAGTGTACACAAAAAGCTGCCAATCAGAGATGTGGGCAGGGCTATACAGAGCTCAGCATTCTGAGCTCTACTAGATCTACAGCAGAGAAAACAGGGATTCCATCAAAACTGCACCGAGCAGTCCAGTAAGTGGTACATTCCTGGAATCACACTCTCTTGCCCTATATTATGTTGCTATCAGATTACATGGCAAAAACTGCTGACAAATACCCTTCAAACAAGAGGTTTACCTATGAAAATAATTAAAATTAAATTCAACCATTAAAAAAAAAAAAAGTTAAAGACAAAAAAACCCGATATTTTACTTTGCCTACAATTAGGGATGAGCAGGCACGTGGAAGTTTGGGTTCTAGTACCCGACCGGAACTTTAGTCCAAAGTTTGGTTTGAGTACCAGAAGTGTACCTGAACCTGAATTAGAACCTGACCCCCATTAAAAGCAATGGAGACCCGAACTTTGGATCTGGAACAAAAATTCTTTCTCTTTTCCCCCTGAACTCCAAACATTGCAATAGTCTTTGTTCATTGTTTAGCTATGGACATTAACAGTCTGGTTGGCACCCCGAACTTTTAACTTTGGGTTCGCTCATCTCTATCTACAATTCAAGAACCGCTTGTTAAGTAACTTCAATAAAACAGCAATGATGAATTAGGGCCATGGAGTTTTTTGCATTCTGTAAGTATCCAACAAAGAAAAAAAATGTGGCACGCTACATTAGACACTGAAAAAGATCCCCCTTCCCCATCAGTGCAGTAGTACTAAGCCATAGTGACTCTACGTACATAGATGTCTATGCATACGACCTTGACCCTAGCCAACCAAGTATTCCTTTTTGTGGTATGTTATCTTATGCCTTTTCTTTCTCAATCTAAATGGCTAAGGCACAGAAAGATGTGTTTATCATCAACTGATCAGCCACCAATATGGTACCATCAATCAGTTTCTGCACGACCATCTAATGTGTGTGGTGGAAAGGTCGGGCAGCTGGATTTCAGCATACCTCATCCTTTTGTTCTCATGGGGAATAAAGTGCTGCTAGAGCTGTCTGTCACAGACTTAGGGTGCATTTATATGTCTTGATATTGCGGCATCAAAGGACCGCTGATTGGTAAATATTTACTGATTGGTCGTCATTTAGTAGCCTGTTTACCCAGGCACACTGATTTTCAGATGTACATTGAACAGTCTGTAATAGATCGCTCAGTGCATAGGCCGACATTGTTCTCTGCAACGCAACAGGATGATGCACTGACGAGAACGATGATCTTTGGTGCAGCATAAAAGATCATTTCACCCAACGAACCAACGTTTTGCTCTTTTGTTGGGGAATCGTCAGCCTGTTTGGACTGCAAGATTATTCTTGGTGACACTTGTCCACTATAATCTCAGTGTAGATGGAAATTTAAGCTTCTCTCCCTATTCAGAACATATGCACGCTTGGCCAATATGAGTATATGTGTGTGTGGAGCAAGGTGTTCGGGAGGGATAACTGTTGACAAAAGCTGAGCATTTTGCCATCAGCTGTTTAAGGTGTAAGGCCAGTTTTAGCACTAGGATAATCCCGAATCGCTGTACTAAATGCCTATGTCTGGCCACAACATAGTCCTAGTCAACATCCAACTAGTCCTAGTCAACATCCAACTAGTCCTAGTCAACATCCAACTAGTCCTAGTCAACATCCAATCCGTGATTTAATAATTCAGACAAAAGGTATATTACCAGGTAATATCTTGTACAGTAGTTCCTTGAGATCCAGTACACTATATAATTTTACTTAAAGGGATTGTCCACTACTAGGACAACACATTCTTGAACTAACCGTTTGGCCCTGATAAAATAAAAAAAACCTTTACTCACCTTTGGTGTTGGCGTCGTTCCAACGGTGTCAGAACTTGTGGTCCTGGGGTTCTGGTGCGGTGGAATGACATGTGACGCCGGTGCCAAATCAGCGCTGGCGTCACTGTCCCCACCTCCTATTGAATTGAACATGAAGAGGAAATCAGGGATCAACTGCAGCCCGGACTGACCCTTCATGTTCAATCTGTACGCAGGTGAGGACATTGACGCCAGCGCTGATTGCGCACCGGCGTCACGTGTCACAACAACCGCATGGGAGCCTTGGGGAGAGCGAGTGCTGACACTGTGGGAACGGCGCCGGCACGGGAGTATAGGCTTTTTTATTTTATCAGGGCCAAACATTTAGTTCAAGAAGGGGTTGCCCTAGAAGTGGACAACCCCTTTAAGAAAATGCTAATAAAGACTAATAATAAAGCAAAAAAGGAAAACTTTTCCTACAACTCACATTTTGTTCCAATTTACTTTAACATACCCATCTATATCCTTTTGTCTTCCTTAACAGCAATATTACATTTTTTTCCCCCCGTACATAGAGAACAGGAACAAATGAAATGACCTCTAGTATTCTGCTTTGGGGAAAACATGTTAGATGTGTGTTTATTGACCATTTTCTTTCATTATTTCTTGTAGTGTTTACAGAGGAGGGACCTTGAGGAAACCATAATAATGGACATTAACCAACATTAGACTTTCTGTCCTGCTATAAAGCTGCCTGCGTCCTTTGTTTAACGGCCTTTTAATCTCATTCAAATAGAGTATTGCGACAGGTTTGAGGGAAAAAAAAAAAGAAATCTACCATTTTTATAGACTTATTGGTGAGATCCAGATTGATTTACGACCCCCGATTAAACCTTCTTGAAGGCGGTGTAGCTGATTTTATGGTAGTGTAGCTTACATGGTGCATTATCCCATGCTGTTCCAAGCTGCTCCGTCCTAGTTTATAAAGCATTAGCTAGCTGGGCAATTGCTGCAAACCCAACACTATACAACAAGTGATGGATTTACATAAAAGTGAACAGACCCTATTCTTATGAACAAACACACACACACAAAAACTGGTGCAAACAAGAAAGTGTCCAGCTCCAGTTTAGACTTTTTGTTTTCCTGCCATCGGCATGGGAAAAACAAACAGATGAACGCAAAAAGAAAAAAAAAGAAAGTTTGCCAGGGAGAGCGGAATACTGATTTAAACAAGGATCTTAACAAAAATGAAACAGGCATTACAATTCAGCATTGATTCTAAGCGGTGAATACCGAACAATTTGCCTTTCTGCTTCTTTGTGTAATCAAATATTACATGCACTTGTGGAGCATTTACATCTTGCCAAGCCTCTGTACATTTGCAAGGTTATACTTTTCTAACCACAATTAAATGATTATGATTGATAAATCACCATGCAAAACCACTTAACGACTGCAAACAAACAACCAAAATAAAAAAAAGACGACGTGCCGAACTAAGCCAAACAGGAAGGAGTAAAAGGGCGGCTTATACACAGGTAACATTGCCAAACCAAGCAGAAACAATTCATGTAAATGTGACATTATAATGCGACAGTCTGAGATCTATCTCTTCAGGATGGGCTGATTTCAGAAGATATGTCGTAGGTTTTTATTTGTGCTTTCTTTAATACAGTGTTAGAAAATGACAGTACACCCTGTAAAATGTTTTAATGTTCATTCATGGCAAAGGCTTTAATTTAGCAGATTGCGATAAATGCATAATATTTTGTATGAATATGGTATATTTATGTGGTGTTTATGGTTTAAGAAGCACTCCTCCTTCTCCCATCAAAGCCTTTATTCTCTTAATATATTACTGTCATCATATTATATAGCACTGTGTACTTCCAATTGCTCATTTCGCCTTTCTACCCAGCTAATCTCTTTTCTCTGCTCTATGTAGAAACAGGAAGCATGGTGTCCCTGTAGAAATCATTCCCCTCTTCTACTCCTGACCCAGCTGCTTCCTCCAACCCCCTGCCAGTGACTTTTGCAGTGACTCATAAGTCATACAGGTAACATTGACCTCCTGTTTCTACATAGAGCTTAGAAGGATCCAGCTAGTCAGTTTTTAATCATGTGATGTCATAGACCTAATGGAAAAGAGAAGAATTAGTTGGGTAGAAAGGCAAAATGAGCAATTGTAAGTACACAGTGCTATATAATATGATGATTGCAATGTATTAAGAATCTAAAATTTTTGATGGGAGTGCTTCTTTAATGGGTGGATCATGGAGGAACAAGGGAGGAGGTATAGGAGAACTATCTATCTACTGATTAAAGGGGTAAAACAACCTTAGCCATTTAGCCTTTATCTACTGGATAGATGATAAATGCTATAACTGTATGAGTCCTGTTGGTTGTGACAATGGGCATCTTGGGTACTCCATTTCGCCAGTCACAAGTCACAGGGGAAATTAAGTATTGCATGGTGCCCATTGATATAAACTGGCAATTTGTGTAAGGTCTGGATTGGTTAGATCTTCCAAAGAGTGGCGCTAGAACCTGTGCCATGGACCGCTTCTATTACCTTATTATTCCTGAATATAGTGCTGTATATGTAAATATCTATATGTGTATTCTACTTCAGACAAGCCCTTTTAGTATCCAATATTAATAATTTATTGCAATCAGAATTAGGACAGGTGCAAACTACCATATTTTCAGTCTGAGAGTGATCCAACAAAACATCAGATCACGCTCGGACCAATGTTATTCTATGGGGTCGTGCACATGTCCAAGATAAAAATCGGAGCAAGCTCGATTTGGATCCCATATTTGAATCACACTCAGTCATGCAAGTCAATGAGTCCGTAGAACAACATCGGACTGCACTCGGATGTCATCTGACTGTGCTAGGATTTTCACTGACTGACAGAATGGTGAACATAGAAACATTTTTCTTTTCCATCTTTTGCTCATCCGAGAAAAATCGGATCATACTCTGATCAAACTCTGATCAGAGTGTGATCAGACTGTGATTAACATAATCATCACGATTATGTTAGATGACACTAAATACGGTTGTGACCCTACTTTTTTTTTATAAACCTTTGGAGATTCAAGTTCCTTGGATCAAACTGAGCAGACTTGCCAACTCTCCTAGCAAACCTAGAAATCTCAGAAGATCTCCCAGAAAACATAAATTTTAGAAGGTTTCATGTGCCCTGGTGTCTCAGGGAAGTGTGGATGGGTCAGAGAATAAATGTGATGGTGCATGACATCTAAAATGGGTCATGGCTATAACCAAAAACTTCTCACATAATGCTTTGCTCACCACAAGGAAAGCCCCCTCCCGGATGCTCATCCAGAAAAAGTTGGTAAGTATATAGCTCTGTGGCTTTCTTTGTGGTTTGTATGAACATGGGCATTTTACCCCAAATTCCTGGCAATATGATGGCGGTGCATTCTCTCTTGACCTGTCCAAAGGTTATAGAAACCATATTGGAGGACGATACAGTTGAGTAAGAAAGAATGTGGTATTTTATGTCCACTGCATTCCTTCCAGTCCTGTAAATGTATACGTATGCATTCCTTCCAAGATGTTCACAGAGCAGTACACAAAACTCCACATTAATCAGTTGTGTTTATAGAAGGAAAGTAATGAAGGGGGGGAAGTATAGGGTCTCCTCTGCTCTGCACATGTCAGCGCGGCCAAAGATGAAGGAACCACCTGAGATTTCCTGTAGGCCTTCATGGACCTGCTCATGCATGTTACAGCATAGGGTCCATTGTAAATAATGTTTGACTTCTATCAATGAAAAGTGCGCACACAAGCGGATTGTATTATAACCAGATGTTTATGTGCATGTGTGTAGTCAGAAATGATTAATGGAAACCAAAAAACTTCAGGTTAATTAAAATTGATTGCAATTTACAATGAGTAATTTGTCACAATACCTCTCAGATATTGCACACGAGGTAAACGATTGACTATGGAAAAGAACGGTTGATTAACGCCACTGCAGAGGGATATGAAGGATAGTGTCAATGGGCTGGATACTGACAATAAACCATATAAATTGCAAGGTTTTCATTATTCAAGATTCAAATTAAGCCAGAATTTAGTTTGTTTTTAGGAAATTAATCTTAAACATGGTCTAATCTACTTATAAGGTTGGTGAGGAACCATAAAATCCCTGGATGCTTTCTTCCAGAAAGAACACAACTTTCGTCCAAGCCCTGTGCGTGGTACTGTACCCGACCAATGGACAAGACCGGCTCTACATCTAGAAGAAAGCAACTTTGTCTTATGTCACATAATCACTTTAAAGAGGACCTGTCCTCCTGAATCTGGAGTTGTTTTTTGTTCCTCCACCTTTTCATTCCTGAGATAGGGTCCTCGCTTCCTTATTGTGCGCTGTATGTAAATCTAGTCTAATTAGCCAAAAGTACGTGGTCCTTTAATATTGTCTCTGGGAGTCTTCTTGAATACTGTGCCCACCTTGATTAAGAAGACCAGATTTACGCAGGGAAGAGGGGGCCATATCTCAGAAACTGAGATGCGTAAAGACAGAAAATAAGAAAAAAACATATTTAAGGCCAGTTGACAAGTTCTCTTTAAAAAATAATTGCACGTTCAAAAAAACTTTGCATCGATCGCTGTAGTGAAGGGGCAGAAGTGCTGAGCTGAAGACAGGCTCAATAGAAAGTCTGAGAGCGGTCTTCAGCTAACCCCCTAGGGCAGTGCTCTGCTGAGCACTTCTACTACCCCCTTAGTTACAACCATCAGTGTGGGTTTCAGCACCTGGACCCCCATCGATCAAAATTTCTGACATGTTAGTATGACATGTCAAAAGTTTCATTTTAAAAGCTAAACTACAAAGCTCTCAAGGAAATGCTTATTAAGTCCTCCACTACTATATCATAATAATAGGTGACCGTAGCATAAAGATCGGTTCCTATTATAATAGGGGTCTAATCTATGTCTTAATATATAATTGATCTATGAAAGCTAGATCCATGCTAGACACCAGGCAAAAGATGGTAATCTACCATTCATCACAAACATATACCTTAATGCTTTTGGGGCCTCAGGGCAATATATATACCGCATATTGGAGATACCTTAAGCGATGTGCAGATGAAGCTTTTTAAGGTGTTCATAAGTGAAGAGTTTTTCAAGTGGAAACCACTTCACAAAACAATTTTTTTTCTAGGGGTGAGGGTGGTTTGGAGGAGATTTTTTTTTTTTTTTCTTTACTGAAGTGGGTTTTGAAAGGATTTTGAGGTGTTTTAGGAGAGTTGTCCTTGGAGCTTTGTTTTCCAGTCTTTTGATTGGATAGTGCCTAGTTTGAAGTAGATTCCACCAGGATTCCACCAGGATCTGCTTCAAAAAAGTGTCATGCACTTTTTTTTTTCCACTAGGCTTTTTTCAAAATCTGAAGTAGAAAATAAAAGATAAAAAAAAAATCCTTCTACATATGAACAGCAAAGGGGATTAACATGGAATGAATAGGAATCATTTTTCAAAAGTTTTGTAAGCGATGTTTGGGGCATTTTTGGAACAGATTTGCTCGGAAAAACACTTTGTTGCCTTACTGTCATAAACCATTTATAATATGTCTTTAATAGTTAATTACTCCCTTGGACACCAGGTCTGGGTTTGATTGTTTATTCTGTACTCATTAGGGTATGCTCACACTGAGTTTTTTGAACAGTTTGTTTGAGCCGATCTTCTCCAAAATCCTACTCAAAAACTGCTTCAAAATCTTTTAGGACATCTACTTTGCTGTTCATGAGGAGTTTGTTGAGCTTTTTTACCCCAAAAGTTTGAACATAGCCTTAAAGTTACATGTGACTTCCTACAATCTTCTTTAAAATCTTCAGGAAGATTATGATCTATATGTGTCTGGTATTATGCATATAAAGAGAATATCATGATCTCCAGAAAGCAGGCAGAAAGAGTCTATAGTAAAGAATTTGAAGACCTGATAAACATAAAAAACAACTCTTCAGTTTGCCGGAGGGACACTTAACCGTTCATCTTTTTCCAGAATTCTTAGATGTCTGTGAAAAAAAACCTTAAAGCACCACTTCAGCATTTTTTATATCACTGCTTGAGTGGTGCTACTAATCTTAGTTGAGTTGACTGCTCCTAGTATATTTTTACCAGCCACCATCTTCAGATCTTCCTGGCGCCGCTCCGGTTCCACGCCCAACTTTTGTCTGACTGGAAGTCAGAAGTCACGGTCACAAGCTCTCAGTGTAAGTCTTGTTCTGGCGTTGTGCTGCCTCTCGTTGACTTACATTGAGTTGTGACTTCAGCCCGCCCAGCAAACACTGGAAAAATCCGGCAGGTCACAACCTGCAGAAGACAACCGGAGTGGTGCCAATAACATATGAAGATGGCGACTGGTGAGTATAACACCAGGGGCAGGGGACTTAGATTAGTAGCACCACTCCAGCACTGCAATAAAAAAATGGAGTCGTACTATTAATCTTAGTTGAGTTGGCTGCCTATAGTATTATATTCCCCAGCCGCTGTCTTCAGATCTTCACGGCGCCGCTCCGATCTCGCGCCGCCATCTTGTGAGCCCAGCTTCTTTCTGACTGGAAGTCAGAAGTAACGGACACAAGGTCTCAATGTAAGTCTAGTTTTGGTCTCATTCTGGCTCTTGTAGACTTACATTGAGTTGTGACATCCACCTGCCGAGCAAACACTGGAGAGATCTGGCAGGTCACAACCTGCAGAAGACGACCGGAGCGGCGCCAATAACAGATGAAGACGGCAGCCGGTGAGTATAATACCAGGGGTAGGGAACTTAGATTAGTGACACCACTCCAGCAGTCCAATAAAAAAAAATGGAGTGGTGCTTTCAGCAATATTGGCTCTTAGCACCTTTTGTTGCTATACATGTCAACTCCTCTCCTGCTCCCAGTTCTTTATTAAATATGTGTTAATTCATGAGCCATGAGTGTAATTGCTTAGAAATAATATTCTGTCATAATTTTAGCTACAAAGTACATGAACAATTTGATGATAAGCTGAGAAGTTGGGAAGCAGTAGCACTTCAATGGCTTTCCAGCAGATAAACCATAGTTCTGCTAAGCGCAAGATGCCGGAGTTTCGACATCAAACACAAATACAATGTCGTGGTTTTTTTTTCCACCTTCATCAGATTCTGTGTTTGCTGCGGCAGAATGTGAGAATTACGCCGTGCTAAATTTAGCAAGCAGCATAAAACCTGTTTGTCGTAGACTGGAGCTCTACAATAAGAAGTAATGTTTTACTCGGGTTTTATGATTTGGAAAGAAAAGTGTTAGTCATGCACCAAAGCAAAATGGCAGTCAGGCTGATGGCCGGCTATATATAAACTGCGACCATCTGATGGCGATGGAACAATTCTCACATGACAGACTTGGAAAGAGATAAATGTCATATCTTAACTAAGAGTCTCAACAGTGATCTGTGTGAGCAAACAACTTTCCGTCTCCAGATATTGAGCTTATTTATTAGGACGGTCGGATAATTTGCCAAGAAGAAAAAATGCTTATATAGTTTATGGGGCTGTCAATGTTTTGCAGATATTAAACCTTGTATATATTGGAAGCGATCTGCTTCATGTCATGGGAAGTCATAAGTCTCTACACAAATCTGCTTCCGAAAACTGCATAATGCAGTTCAGGACAAGAACTTTGGCTGTTACCAAGGTAGAAAAGTTTTACTCAGGATTCAATACATGCTTATTATATTACTATTGGTCAAAGATGGACATCTAATAAAACTTAAAGAGGTTTTTTACATTGATAGCCTAACCTTAGGATAGGTAATCAATGTCTGATCAGCCAGAGTCCAACATCCGTCACCCCCGCCGATCAGCTATTATCGGTGTCGGCGATGGCGGTCGCCGGCAGGAGGTACTCACTTGTCGAGCTGCTCTGTCTACTTGTAGCAACTGCCGCAGGGTACTGCACACCCGCCTCCTATTCAAATCAATAGTAGGCGGATGTGTAGTACCTTGGGGCAGCCACTATAAGTAGATGGAGCAGCTTGGCAGATGAGTACTTCCGGCTGGCCGCCACCGACACCAATAACAGCTGATCAGCGGGGGTGCCGGGTGTCGGTCCCCGACCGATCGGACATTGATGGCCTATCCTGACAGCTCCGTAGATTGTTTAGTGGCCGCTCCAGAGTTTATCCCCCATTCCAAGGAATAGGTCTTCAATATGTGAAGGCCCTTTTAGACAGACTAATAATTATGATTACTGATTATAATCAGAAAACAAGCCTAGGAACGCTCATTTCCTGATTATTGAATTGTCTAAAGAAAACACCAGTCACCCGATGAATGCGCAAAATGCTTGTTCATCAGATAAGACGATTACCTAACATCATTGTCAGCAACACGTTGTCCTGTGTAATCAGGAGATGTGCCGCCAATAAAGTGATGTTTGATGACCCCAGAATGATCGCATGCACCCAGAATGATCGTGCTAGTGATTGTTTCGTGTGCGAATAAGTGTGGTCAGCCTGTCTAATCAGGCAATTAAATGACTGCTGATCGGCAGAATCCATAAGCTTGGGCTTAAGAGTATTCAAGGGGTTGTACAAACCCATCAATTTTCCATTGACCCCCATACACCACACTTGGACTGGCCCACAGGAGAACAGGAGAATCCTCTGGTGGGCCCCTGTGCAGGAGTGGACCACCACCCTCTTATATGAGCAGTACTTGGCACTATATACTTGTATCACTATGTACAGACAAAGGCAGCATCTTATTCATTTAACAATCTACCCAGTTCATTGTTATATAAATTTTGACTGAGGATAATGTCACATTTCCATGTAGCTGAAAAGTGGGGCCCTGGAGTTTGTTACTGGTGGGCCCTTGGCACCCCAGTCCGACACTGACCACACTGAGTGCTTAGAGCTTCCATGGTGGTCTCAAGACCAGGCCTCTAAGCGATCAACATGAGAAACAACATATCAAAGTTTTAAAAACCTGCAATTATAATTATGTTCTATAAGTCGATGTCCAATATTATTGCCACCTAGATATTCGATCCAAAGCTCCTGCATAGGCATGGAGTTAAATGGGAAAATTCTGTATGTCTTAAGTCACCACTAGGGGGACTTCTAAAGCTTAATGCATAGTACTTATGCTTTGAACCCAATAGTAAAGCAGTATGCTGTAAAATAGCCATTGTCCTCCAGTCCCTATAAACATGCAGGTTCAGACAAACATGCACATTTTCTAAATAGGGACCAGTATAAGTTGCCTATGGCAATGATTTTTCCTGCTTGACAATAAATGATCAGGCATGTAGAAATTCAGCATGCCTGATCCTTTTCCCCCCTGTCATCCATTAAACAAACATCGATTGGACGCCTGATACAAATTAGTTGACCATCCGCCTTTGCCAAAATGGAGGGCTGAGGCAATGAATATGAATAACCTATGTCTGATACGAGGATGGAGATATTTCTGCAGCATTTGCCTGGATTCCTGCAAACTTCATGTATTTGAAAGTCACAGAAATGTCTCCATCATATCTTTCATGTGTGCATATAATGAGGCATTTTACACCAGGAGATTTTCCGCTGGTAAATCTGGCAATCATCTGAGGAACATACGTTTCATCGGATCGTTTATGCCGTCAAAGAAAATCGCTGTCCTGTGTAAATAGGGAATGTGCTACTGATAACATGATACTGAATTGGGGGACAGAACGAATGTATTATTGCCCTGTCCCCCTCATTTTTGGTCTGTGCAAACAGGATGGTAAACAAGCATCAAACTAATCTCGTATAGTCGACTGCCGCTCATTAACGGTGCATTGACGGGCTGAAATCAGAATGTCTAAATTCACTATTTGACCTTGTTTTTTTCGGCCTATCCTCACCCTGACAAGATAGCTGTTCCCAACCTCTTGAGTTATAAAGGGAACCAGTCATAAAATTTATGCTGCCGAACCATGGGCATCATGGATCAGAGCCTGGAAGCGCAATTGCAATCAGGTATGTCTTTCTCGAAGACCGTACAGGGTTTCAGAAAAAACATAGTTTGAAAAGCTAAAAGGGGACTGTAGGGAGAGAGACATGACTAGTCCGAACCCGCCCTCTCCCACCTCCAGTTCATTGCAAGTCTTGCTAATGCTTGTATATAGGGATAGATTAATCAATCAACTGTAGCGGTGCAGAGAAAAGCCAGTCGGGGACTATAGGGAGAGAGACCTGACTAGTCCGATACGGCCACCTCCCTGCTCCAGTTGATTGACAAGTCTTTCTCATGTCTGTACATACAGAGAGACCTGTCAATCTACTGGAGAGGTGCAGGGAAAAGCCATCCGGGGACTTAAATGAGAGAAACCTGACTAGTCCAGTACAGCCCCCAGCTGAATCCGCCCCGCCCCGCTTCAGTAAATTGACAGATCTATCCTTATGTATACGCATAGGAGAGATCTTTTAATTAATTGGTGAGGCAGAAGTCCTCCCAGGACAGCGCCAGACAAGTCAAGTCTCTCCCTATCCGTCCCAGGACGGCTTTTCAAACTATATTTTCTATGAAATTCCGCAACGTTTTAGAGAAAACCATACCTGTCTGCCATAGAGTAGTCAGGCACTGATTCATGCAGCCTGTCGTTTGGCAGCATGAATTTTATGACAAGTTCCCTTTAATACAATGCAAACTTGGAGGAAAAATGGATGTAAATCTGTGCTGCCAGAGATCCAATAACGGTGAGAGACCAAAATGATATGGATGCGGTTTTTAATTGTCAACGCGTTTCGAGGTGTTCATACCTCTTCATCAGGACAATCCACAACGTTCCCTTTAATGTTTCTTCTAAACAGAGTACACTGTACACAGAACATATAGGCATCCAGCCTCCTTCCAGCTTCCATAATGCAGTGCCTGTGAATTTTTTATGGCTCCCTAGATGATGACTTCTGACCCGATGGTAAGCATCCACTTCTTCCTCAGCAGCATTTGTCACAAGACATTCTCAATGATCACACTGATACAGATTACTGAGAAACGGGTTGTAAATGCAGAGCACTCTATCAGATGCAATCATGTTTATCGCTCCAATAAACATCACGTTTATAGCACGGCACTATGTGCGGAAATGAAGCATTTTATTCAATATCTAGAATAATAATTCATAAGCATCATGCATGTGTTTACATCAAGCAAATCAAATTATTCATTTTGCTGCCCTACTGAATTCTCACGCAAGACTGTCTAGCCATAAATCGTCATGAGGAAGTATGTTCGGGAGTAAAATGCTTCCATTGTGGATTTGTCTGGGATAGTTCATATACAGGTCATGAAAGAAGAATCTTTAGGTGCCTCCGATGTCCAGTCACATGGTTCGATATACAGTACAGACCAAAAGTTTTGACACACCTTCTCATTTAAAGCTTTTTCTGTATTTTCATGACTATGAAAATTGTACATTCACACTGAAGGCATCAAAACTATGAATTAACACATGTGGAATTATATACTTAACAAAAAAGTGTGAAACAACTGAAAATATGTCTTATATTCTAGGTTCTTCAAAGTAGCCACCTTTTGCTTTGATGACTGCTTTGCACACTCTTGGCATTCTCTTGATGAGCTTCAAGAAGAGGTAGTCACCGGAAATGGTTTTCACTTCACAGGTGTGCCCTGTCAGGTTTAATAAGTGGGATTTCTTGCCTTTTAAATGGTATTGGGACGATCAGTTGTGTTGTGCAGAAGTCTGGTGGATACACAGCTGATAGTCCTACTGAATAGACTGTTAGAATTTGTATTATGGCAAGAAAAAAGCAGCTAAGTAAAGAAAAAACAGTGGCCATCATTACTTTAAGAAATGAAGGTCAGTCAGTGCGAAAAATTGGGCAAACTTTGAAAGTGTCCCCAAGTGCAGTTGCAAAAACCATAAAGCGCTACAAAGAAACTGGCTCACATGAGGACCGCCCCAGGAAAGGAAGACCAAGAGTCACCTCTGCTTCTGAGGATAAGTTTATCCGAGTCACCAGCCTCAGAAATCACAGGTTAACAGCAGCACAGATTAGAGACCAGGTCAATGCCACACAGAGTTTTAGCAGCAGACACATCTCTTCAACAACTGTTAAGAGGAGACTTTATGCAGCAGGCCTTCATGGTAAAATAGCTGCTAGGAAACCACTGCTAAGGACAGGCAACAAGCAGAAGAGACTTGTTTGGGCTAAAGAACACAAGGAATGGACATTAGACCAGTGGAAATTTGTGCTTTGGTCTGATGAGTCCAAATTTGAGATCTTTGGTTCCAAACACCGTGTCTTTGTGCGACGCAGAAAAGGTGAAAGGATGGACTCTATATGCCTGGTTCCCACCGTGAAGCATGGAGGAGGAGGTGTGATGGAGTGGGGGTGCTTTTCTGGTGACACTGTTGGGGATTTATTCAAAATTGAAGGCATACTAAACCAGCATGGCTACCACAGCATCTTGCAGCGGCATGCTATTCCATCCGGTTTGCATTTAGTTGGACCATCATTTATTTTTCAACAGGACAATGACCCCAAACACACCTCCAGGCTGTGTAAGAGCTATTTGACCAAGAAGGAGAGTGATGGGGTGCTACGCCAGATGACCTGGCCTCCAGAGTCACCAGACCTGAACCCAATCGAGATGGTTTGGGGTGAGCTGGACCGCAGAGTGAAGGAAAAAGGGCCAACAAGTGCTAAGCATCTCTGGGAACTCCTTCAAGATTGTTGGAAGACAATTTCCGGTGACTACCTCTTAAAGCTCATCAAGAGAATGCCAAGAGTGTGCAAAGCAGTCATCAAAGCAAAAGGTGGCTACTTTGAAGAACCTAGAATATAAGACATATTTTCAGTTGTTTCACACTTTTTTGTTAAATATATAATTCCACATGTGTTAATTCATAGTTTTGATGCCTTCAGTGTGAATGTACAATTTTCATAGTCATGAAAATACAGAAAAATCTTTAAATGAGAAAGTGTGTCCAAACTTTTGGTCTGTACTGTATACATATTTATTTCTACATTTCTATATTGAAGGGGTGCAAGTTTGCAATAAAAAAATACACATTTTTTGGAAAATTTGTGCTGTAGGTCAATTTCTATAAAGAAAAATCCCACAGAAAATTCACTGCATTTCCATTACTTTTCAATTTACGATAGGATTGAAGTTTTTCAGACTCGTGCTGTCAGCACATTTTATTACCCTCATTGTGAACTGACTTCAAGTCTATATGGGTTACAAATTGGGCCTCCACCATGGGTGCAGTGTAGAGTGTCACATATAGTTACCCAAATAGCTTTGGGACCTGCAGCCTTTTGGGCCCTGGAATCTGCACTAATGCTAAAACCTGTCTTGATCGTCATTGATAGTGGAGTAGCAATAACTGGGACAGACGTCCCATGCCTTATTTTAGGTTTGACCACAGGCTCTTCTACCACTTTGAAGATCATTAAATGCCCCCTACTTTGACAGGGTTAACCTGAAAGTCTAATGTTTATGGTGGTCTCCTGACTCTCCCATGACAGATTATGTCAGAGTAGAGAAGGATCCAACCTATTGAATTCAACAGCCGATCCTTTCGTTCTTCCGGGAGAGAGATGTCTGGTAGCAGCTCTCTCACAGCCCGCTCGGGCGAACTGAATGTTCTTGCATAGAATGGAGTCTGGAGAGATTCCTCTTGTCTGAAAGATTGTTCAGCCAACAGCTATCTAAAGTTCATGGTTGGTCTTAACTCCACTGACTCTTCTGGCCAGTGTGGTGAGACAGGGGCAAAAGTTGGCGGCCTACCGTGTTCTTAATGAGAACGGGAGAGAGAAGTAAGCCCTAATAGACACCTTTGGTGATGGGTTATTGATGAACCCCAAACAACATATCCATGAGGCCAGGTGACTTCATCGTCCCAACCTGGTCTCCCCAAATGTATCCAATGGCTCTCTGATGCTCAATGGAGCAAATCCGTATCTTTCCAGTCAGGAACATATACCCTTAGTCCGGAATCGTGTAGAATCCAAATCTGTGTCTCTTTGGTTAAAGCCATGCTTCTAAGCTGATGGTCTGAGAGAGTCTCTGATCTTTGATTCTCCTTGTAAAGTCTGCCTGCTACAGAGGCACATGTCCTTTTAAGTAAGCATCCACAGGTCAAGAGTTAGGGATGATATATTACACAGGGCTCAGGTCTCATTGTTTGAGCTGATCTATTTACATAGTTGGTATAGGAATGGGCTCTTATAAATAAACATCTTGCTAGCGAAGTACAATATGTCATTCGCAAATTAAGAAACATCATTGTTTCCAAACGAAGAGAAGTCAACATTCAGTTTTATACACATAATAGTCTGTCCTTCTTGACCAGCCACAGAAATACACATACATTTACAAGTCAACACAAAGATAATAGTGTGTTTCTGTCGGATTAACAAATCTAATCGTCTGGCTGATTAAGATTATAAACTGTATCGTCACAGATGATGGCTTAACTCCTGAGTGCAAATTATTGGACACAGTGAGATTAAACATGCCTGATTCTTCTTTTCCATGACATCATCTGTGAGATGAGTGGTCCATCATACATATAAGATAGAACTGGCCATTTCTACTGCCTTTGTTCTAAAGTGTTTGAGCACCATAAGTTATCCCCTGGTGTCTGAGCAAGCCTAGCGAGACAGAGGTGCCACATAAGAAGATATAAATATTCTAAATGCACATGGTTTAATGACATATCACACTGAATGGAAGCTTTACAGAGTACGCATATAAGACTTCGGGGATTGGTGGTGGGCCATGAGCAGCTTCTGCATGAGTTTATTGGCCAACACAATAAAAGCTAATGCTCTATATCCTGGCTGATGAGATCTATAAGAGTGGCACAGCTAATATCTGACTTCATCTCCTTATAGCCTTTGTTTTATTGAACAGTTATTATTGCAGAGCTGATGGAAAGAAACCAATTACAACTCCCTCGGGCTCCTGCAATGATTAACCCTGGAATATTTGAGCAGTAAGACACTAACATTCCTCCTACATATCTAACTTCAGTTACAGACAGAAAACTCATGGACAACATCACCTTATCTAACTTTTAGGGGGGGGGGAACTGACAACTGCACAGGAGCGAAAAACTTCTGTCCACTTTCCAGGCTGTGGGATAATAAAATCCTCTCTTATCTTCGTTGTGACATCACTTTGTACATTGTTTGCTTAGTGTTAGCGATAGCGATGAAAGTTTTCTTTAGATTGAGGCTTCAACTCATTACTGCCAGCTGTTTGCTCACATGAAGGCAACGGTCAGGACGTTCTCCGTGACCAGACATAGTAGCAAAGGCTATGAATTTCTAAAATTCGCTGTGCGAAAAGGGCAATGAAGGGGGAGAACTCTTATTTTCTAAAGCTGAAATAAAAGTACATTCACTCAGTTCACTCATGGCCGGGGGGCCAACTGTCTGAAAAGTTAATTATAAACCCTCCAGTTGGTTAATCATTGGACAGGACAGAATATTCTGTAAATTGAAAATGCCAAAAATGGTAAAAAAAAACCAGTCTGATTGTCTGATTCTGTGGGTATGGAGTAATAGGACTGAAGGTCATACTGTTGATCAGTAATGGTAGCGATGGGATGTGGAAAAGGCAAATTAATACCAAGCTGTCCTGTATCTGAATAGGAAAGTAGTATCATAGCATGTATAGGATGGCTCAATATTGATTTTGTTATGGAGTGCTCACATGGAACATGGGAACTTATGCCGGATTACTAATATGAAACCATTACGGCCTCATGGTCTATATTGACAGACGCCATCTTTGGTGAGACGAGGCTCTCTGGCCCATATCTATTAAGCGATTTCTACCAGTTTGTGGCTGTACCTGAAAATGTTTTTACTTATGGTGTCAAATTTGAGAAAAAAGTTGCAACTTTTCACAGCTAAGTGTGAAGAGTTTGTGGTTTCCAAGTAATAGTCAAACTTCCTGAAAAGAAAGCTTGAAATTGGTGCAATTTTTTCTGAATATTTATATTTGATTTTCTTACTTTTAGGGCTCATTCACAAATCTGATTTTCACATATGTGTTCGATCCATGTTTTTCACAGATAAAACAACAACCCATTATAGTCTATGGTGCCGTTCACATGTCTGTTTTTTTTGCGGACCAAGTGCCTGCAAAAATTAAAAGATGGAGACCCGTCTGTTTTTGCTCTGAGTCATAGATCAAACTGGACAATGCAAGTCAATTTGTTAGTGAAAAAAGAACAACACATGGATGATACTCATGTTTCATCACTGTATTGTCCATTTATTGCTTAATGGCAAGGAGAAGCTTGAAATTTTTGCTTTTTTAAATGCTATGGTGATGCTAGAAACGGACACAGAGACCAAAAAACTATGTAAATTGGATATAAAACATGTGCTGGATTCTATTTTCATCCATCTTTTGGTCTAAGTGTCTTTTTATATACAAAAAAAAACCTTCTACAACCCATTAAGCAGTAAAAAACAGAACACGGACGACATAATGTATATATGTTATTTTTTTTCACGGACCATCGATTTGAATGGACAAGTTTGATCGATGACTTGGATCAAAAATGGACATGTCACTGTTGTTTTTGCAGATACTGGGTCTGCAAAAACGTGGAGCGCCCCATAAACTATAATGGCTACGTGTTCTGTCCCTGAAAAACACAAATAAAACACGTACGTGAAAAATGGACGTCTGACTGAGGAATAGGCTAAGGCGTCTTGTGCCTCATGCCCCATTAATATAATTAGTTCTTAGGAAATAATGTAATAAGATGAACATTGCTACAGGATATGAAGCAGCTGTCTCAGCTCCATGAAACCAACATTATATATATATATATATATATATATATATATACATACACACCATCCCTGCAGAAGTCCGAAACACTATATCGTAAATGAAAATTAAAAGCTGTTTTTGCTCAAAACTAAGTGGAAACAGGTACTGGGTGGGGTGTGGACCCCAGGTAAGCAATATAATGGATTAATATATGCCTTACTAGGGATAGTGTTCCAGAAGGTACAATGAATAAATGAGTTTTACTTGTAGAGAGGGTCCTGGAGGACAACTCCCACCAGTTTCAGCCACTTATAAGTAAACTACAAAGCAAGAAGTTTCCTTGCCTGAGGCCGTCCAGAAATAAGTATACCAGTCTTCATGAATACAGCTACTTTATGAGCGACGTATTTATTTTATGGCTGAATTACGCTTATGGTGGATGACGTTCTCTCGAAAGAAACATTGGGAACTAATTAGAAGACCAGTAAGTTCTGGTAGAGTTTCGAAAAGTCCAAGAAGAAGATTCTCCGCAGCCGTGGAAGAAAAAGAGGATCTGAGAGACAGAACGTCCCTGTCCTTCGCCTCTTCACCAGTTGTGTACGATCCGCTTCCTCACGCATGCCACTTGTACACAACAATGAGCATCTCATTTCTGTATGGTTACACCCTTCGTTTTACATTCCCATCAATGACAAGGCTGCCGGGAGCCTTCAAAAGAGATTCTCCGCATACAAGGAGTAGGACAATAATCCATGGTCTGCGCTTCAGTCTGGACTAAGGCAGAGGAAACAGGCGGGTGCCAGACTGAAGCATTTCCTGAGCCGAAACAAATATATGTTGAGGAAATGGTGTTTTATTACTTTTCTAAAGAGATTTGTTGCTATATTGATGCAGTGGAGATATAATGAGAGATTGTATAGTTTGTGTAAAACTCAAGAAACATGACTACTTTCTTGTAGAAATAGCGCTACCTTTGTCCGTGGGCTGTGCCTGGTATTGCAATCTACTCCATACGAGTAAATGCTGTAAAACCAGACACAACAGAGGAGCTTTTTGTCAAAAAGAAAATATTAAATACAGGTATTTCACTGGCAATAACAATTCTGGAGCATTTTTTCTTGTTCTTCTGCTCTGAGTGTTTTCTCTGTTATTTTTCCTGAATATTTATAAATAAATTGACAACTGGGCATTACCATTCCACTTGACAAAAGGGCGTGTCTCTTTATAGTCTGGTACTGTCAGCACTGATTGGACGGTATCAGACAAACCCCAAAATGGTAACAACGTCCAGTTGGAAATTTATTCATCAATTTCTGGGAAGAATAACAGAGGAACGGTGCAATGCAAAGTTCTAAAGAAAGATGCTCCAGAATTCTTAATTCATGGAGAATATAAGTATTTACTAAAACAGATTAAAAAGATGTAAAATACTCTTTAAAATGAAAGTGTTTTTTTTTTTTTTAATAACAAACCACATTGTAAAGTTGCAGGAAACTGATCTCTTTGCCCTCAAATTTAACAAAAATGCAATAAAATTATTTAATTCAGTATAATTCAGTATACATTTTTTTCAAACTTGGTGACCAATTGACAGATTAGCAGGAGATTCCCTAACAGACTGGATCTTTAAGGTTTTTTTCCAGAATTGGTAAAATATTACTTTTTTTTTTCTTTTCAAAAGCAGCTCCAAACTTGTCCACAGGCGGCCTGTGGTATTGCAGCTCAGCCCCATACACTTCAAAGGTGTTGACAACCAATGGACAGATGTGATGCTGATTCTCCACCCTTTTAAGGGAGTCAGGTTATCAGAAAGGAAGATCAAGTTTGCAGGAGTTGAAAAATACAGAAGACTCATTAAGAATTAATAAAAATTAGGAGAGGAAGATCAGCAAGGTGCTAGATTATCAGATTTAGGCCATGTTCACACGTTCAGTATTCGGTCAGTATTTTGCACGTGACATCACACTGTCATGTGATCGCCAGGAGAGCCACTGCATACACCGCTGGAACAGCGCCAGAACTAGAGGTGAGTATAAGGCTATGTTCACACATCATGTTTTTTTTGGCGTCAGTTTTCTGCAGCAAAACTTGACCTTCAAGGGCATTTTGTTCAGGATTTTTTTTGCAGTTTTGGTGCGTTTTTCAATGTTTTTTTTGCTGTCCTTCTGTCTCTTTTTATGCATGTACATAAAGTTCTGTGAAAAAAAGAGAACCTCATTCTATTTTGGCATCAAAAATGCTGATACAAATTTTGATGTGTTTTTGATGCATTTTTTCAGCGTTTTTTTTCACCACCCATTACTTCCTATGGGTGAAAAAACGCTGAAAGAAGTGACATGCTCTATTTTCCAACAAACTGTTGCAAGGCACAAAATCCTGAACAAAAAAAAACCCATGAGAATTCTGATTTCTCATAGACTTTGCTTGTACTGCAAAAGGCACCTGAAAATTTGCATCAAAAACTGCATCAAAAAACGCTGAAAAAAAACATGATGTGTGAACATAGCCTAAGCATTTTTATACAAATTGAGAATGGGTTGTCTGAGCAGTGGACTACCCCTTTAAATAAAATCCATAGTCCAGGGAAATATAATAATCCAGCAGCCTGCTGATCTTCCTCACCTGACTCCAGAGCATTTTAAGAAAGCTGCTTTACTCTCTACTCATTCATAGTATGGTGAAAAAATATATCACCATACAGCGCTGAATATCACACTATACATTATATTATGCAAATGTATCATGCAGCCTCCTAGCAACATAGTCACTCACAATTCAATCCATGTCTTTTCTAGTGACGGAGGCAGATTTATTACACCTGCGAGCTGGGGATTACCTTCTATGTAATGAAATCAGACCCAAACAAGACACCTGACCAGATCAATATACACATTGCATTTAATGATCCCTGCTTCACATAGAATACCAATCTAGAAATGATATGTCTGCTGCATGGAAACATAAGCACAGTCCTGGATCTATATGCTCCATGCAGTGCAATGTACTTGCTTCTCTGGCTAGGATTGCTTCATGTATTGACATGGCCTGATCAGTATGTGTGTCTATCATGCCTGATGTATGGAAGTGACATGACCCAAAGGACAGATTCAATAAAATGTCATCTATAGTCAATCTAGAACAGTTGAAACCAGGGACATAGTCAAAGGGGGTTGCAGAGCACTGGCGGACACAAATAGAAGAGGGCACCTGACACTGGTGGACACAGACAGAAGAGGGTTCCTGTCACTGGTGGACACAGACAGAAGAGGGCCCCTGACACTGGTGGACACAGATAGAAGAGGGCCCCTGACACTGGTGGACATAGACAGATGAGGGCACCTGACACTGGTGGACACAGACAGAAGAGGGTTCCTGACACTGGTGGACACAGATAGAAGAGGGCCCCTGACACTGGTGGACACAGACAGAAGAGGGCACCTGACACTGGTGGACACAGACAGAAGAGGGTTCCTGTCACTGGTGGACACAGACAGAAGAGGGCCCCTGACACTGGTGGACACAGATAGAAGAGGGTTCCTGACACTGGTGGACACAGATAGAAGAGGGTTCCTGACACTGGTGGACACAGATAGAAGAGGGCCCCTGACACTGGTGGACACAGATAGAAGAGGGTTCCTGACACTGGTGGACACAGATAGAAGAGGGCCCCTGACACTGGTGGACACAGATAGAAGAGGGCACCTGACACTGGTGGACACAGACAGAAGAGGGTTCCTAACACTGGTGGACACAGACAGAAGAGGGTTCCTGTCACTGGTGGACACAGATAGAAGAGGGCCCCTGACACTGGTGGACACAGATAGAAGAGGGCCCCTGACACTGGTGGACACAGACAGAAGAGGGCCCCTGTCAGTGGCGGACACAGACAGAAGAGGGCCCCTGACACTGGTGGACACAGACAGAAGAGGGCCCCTGAAACTGGTGGGCACAGGCAGAAGAGGTCCCCTGTCACTGACGGAAACACGCAGAAGAGGACCCCTGTCACTGGCGGACACAGACAGAAGAGAGCCCCTGTCACTGACGGACACAGGCAGAAGAGGTCCCCTGTCACTGGCGGACACAGACAGAAGAGAGCCCCTGTCACTGACGGAAACACACAGAAGAGGACCCCTGTCACTGGCGGACACAGACAGAAGAGAGCCCCTGTCACTGACGGACACAGGCAGAAGAGGGTCCCTGTCACTGGTAGACACAGACAGAAGAGGGCCCCTGTCACTGGCGGACACGGACAGAAGAGGGCCCCTGTCACTGGCGGACACAGGCAGAAGAGGACCCCTGTCACTGGTAGACACAGACAGAAGAGGGCCCCTGTCACTAGTAGACACAGACAGAAGAGGGCCCCTGTCACTGGCGGACACAGACAGAAGAGGGCCCCTGCCATTGGCGGACACAGACAGAAGAGGGCCCCTGTCACAGGCAGACACAGACAGAAGAGGACCCCTGTCAGTGGCGGACACAGACAGAAGAGGGTCCCTTTCACTGGCGGACACAGGCAGAAGAGGACCCCTGTCACTGGTGGAGACAGGCAGAAGGGGGCCCCTGTCAGTGGTGGACACAGGCAGAAGAGGGTCCCTGTGCAAGAACAATATATGGGCCCTTTGCAGTCCAATAGCTCCTCATAGTGCACAATTCCACCTGCTTTGGAGGTAGAAGTCGCCCCTCTCATCTCTAGGGTCTCAGGTTGCACCAATGATATTTCCGCCCCTGGTGCAGAGATACCAGTAACTCCAAGGCCCAAGTTCCCAGGGGAATCACTGGTTTTGCATTGGGTTCCCACTTTAATTTGTGTCTCTGGATAAGAAATGGTAAAATACATTGTAACAAGCAGTTATTAAATTGATCCGACATATAAACTATTTCATTGTCATTCCGCAGACTGGAGATAATAAAGTGATGGCCATCTCTGATGAAAGGCCTGTATTGCGCTTAAATGCATTTTCTATAGGTTAATCTATACATATTATAGACTGTTCCACTGAATAATGTCAATTCTACACAACCGTTCAAGAATTATCTGCCATTATTTATTTCATCCCCAGGATATGCAGCAAATTGAAACAATGTGAGTTCATTGCAACAAACAAATAAGATTCATTGTATATAATCAGCTCAATATTTCCCAAAGTTTCAAGACATTTCCAAACAGGATAACCACAGCAGAAAAAAAAAGTTCCGTTTTCATCTCTTAATTAAGACGGGCAAATAAATCAGAAAAAAAAACCTCACAGAAAACATGCCTCAGTATAATATTTCATTATACTGTTTCAAGCAAATCATCTGACATGGCTTTTAGTTTCCAGCTGTTCTATAAATGACACTCAGAAGTAACACAGTGATTGTTCTTAACATTCACCAGCAGATGGCGCCCAAGACTATACAGACTTTCCACTTACTTGCATTCTCTGTCTTCTAAATCAAAGTGAGGGTTGAAGTTGATAAGAATCCGCTGGTCCCTTTTGGGGGACTTGATCTTTAATATCCATTCACATTTCTGGGATGGAGTGTATGAATTTGGATATCCAGGGGAGACAACATAACCAGGTTCCTCTATCTGTATAGTTCCACCGCATTTGTCTGCATTAAAAAAATAAGAAGGGGAAATCAGAATTGTCACTTTGGGAGTCACTGATGGATCTATATAATTGGATCCTCTAATTGGGTATGTTTTTTTCTTTCGGTTTTCCTTTTTTTGTACTTGTCTGGGGAAAGATTATTTAAATGTTAACGCACTCAAATGTCAACTAAATAGCAGCCAGCCTTCTCTGGTTTGATGGGAGCGACTTTTGGTTTAATTGGAAACTGTGATCTAAATTAACAGGCACTACAATGTAATAAGGATTCATTCCCTAAAAAAATAAATAAATAAGATACAGTTCATTCTCCAGCAGGGACAAGTCTCAGGGGCACTTCAGAGTCTAGATTATTGTTGAGCAGTGTAATCTCATTAGTGAACATGGTTTAAGTGGAAAAGCACCAAAAAGATACAGGCTGCCCCCTGCATGGTCTTTAAATGATAAACCCTTTTACTGGGTCATTTACCATCAGTATCTGTTTAAGCTCAAACCAGGTTCCTCCTTTGTTTCATTAAACCCTAACCAACATGGAGCTATGCATCACTTGTGTGAAGACCCTCTATTGAAGCTCAGACCAGACACTAAACTTTTTTTTTTCTCTTACCCCACAGAGTTAAGTAGATCAAAGCAGCAGATTCCTCTTCCCATGTCTCACTGAGCAGCTAGTAAGGCCGTGTTCACATGTCCAGTAATCATCAGTTAGAACGGATCCAGCAGCAATCCGTTGGCAAAAGAGTTGTGAAGATAGACAAAAAAAAAAGATTTCTGCTGGTTCCGTTTTTTTTTAACATTGAAGCCTATGGAGAACGGATTCGTTAAATCGCCATCCGCTTTCTTCCACTTGAAACTGATCCTGTAAGCAAAAAGCGGATCCCTTTCAATGAAAGAAAAACACATGGCTATTTAACGGATCCGTTCTCCAGAGACTTTAATGTTAAAAAAATGGATCCAGCTGAAATAATTTTTTAAAATTAATATTTAAAAAGTTTTTGCCAACAGATTGCTGCTGGATCTGTTCTAACGGATGATTACTGGACATGTGAATATAACCTAATCATCTATTTGAAACAGATCCAGTAAGCAAAAAACTGATCCTTTTCAAATGGGAGAAAAATGGATGGCTATTTAACGGATCCGTTTTCCATAGACTTCTATGTTAAAAAAATGGATCCAGTTGAAATCAGTTTTTTTAGCTGTGTCTGCAGAACTTTTTTGTTAATGGATTGCTGCTGGATCTGTTACTGATGATTACTGGACATGTGAACGTAGCCTAACATGTAGGTATGCTACTAAAACCTCATACATGTCTATGGAGGTCATGAACTACTAGAACATATCTGGAGGGAAAGTATTTAAAAAATGAAATATTTAGAGGGGATGTTAGGAAATAAGTCACGCTGGGAAGTCCAATGATGGGCAGACTCATATCTCTCTAGTCCATAGACAGAATGTTTGCCCTGGCTACGAGATGGCAAGGAAAAAAAATACAAATTAGCCACTTTTACCTTTGCCAGGGTATTTAGAAACCTGGATAGGTAACTAAAATGTATTTTAGGGAAAGATTATTTTTTTATTGATACAAATAGACAGTGTGCACCAGACTCTTAATAAAGATGCAAACTACTTTGGGAACTTTTAATTTTCTCCATAAATGCTTGTCAATGTGCCCCATAGTGAAGATATTCCTCACAATTCAGGATGTTGTATCTGATTGTCTCCATTTATTGCCAACCAACAACATGCCAGTTGGTTAGCTGGTATTGTCCATAGTGTGTAAGAGGAAGGGAGATTAGATTGGGAGCCCATTTGATTGAAGTCATGTACAGTGCTGCAGAATATGTTGGTGCTGTCTATACAAGCTACAGGAAATCATTGGGTGGAATAGTTTATTCAGTATAGGTCCAACTCAGTCTATGGCCGTCTGTGCAGCTGCTTCTTGCATGGATGGTTTTTAGCCTTTCCACAACAGGGATCTGTCAGCTGTGCAATTTCGAGTACAAGCATGCAGATGCATGGACTGTTAAGGTAAACTGCACAGCCCCAATGAGCCGCTAAGACTGTGCACGTCTCATTAATGAGGGGAATTGTGTTTTTTTTTTTTTTTTAACTTTACCCTATTCCCTAATAGGTTCCCTGTGGAAGGGAAATAGCATCTCTGGATCTCAGCATGAATTTCTAAATGTACAGATTTTTTTATTACAGGAAAACCAGGTCAATTGGAAATGAAAGAATATGCACATGAAAAATGCATAGAGCTACCAGCATTTGTGGATGCTGCTTGTCAGGAATTAAAGTGAGAAATATGACTTTCATTATAGTGTTTGTTAAGCAAAGTGTTTTCTGTCTGAGGAGGCGCAAGTGGGGGGTAAGCTTGTAATAAACACATAGGATGTGTATAGGCTGGAGAGCTGACATTGTTTCCACTCTTGAAAGATGTCTTTCAATTTCCAGAAGGTACAGACTGAGATACATCTGCTGAGAGAGTCTCATACTGACTGTGGATAGGACTCTGGTCTCATTAAAGCCTTCTCCTTATCCTAGAGAACAGTATGGCAGAGGGATCTGGCATCTGTTAGACAAGTGACATAAAGCAGTCTTGTTCCTAGTCACTTGACAGAGTCACTTCAGTCAGCATTAACACAGCATCCTGTACCATCAATGATCCTTAATCTGTGACTTCTGTAAAACCCGCACATAATAATAAGATAATCGGGTTTGTATCTGGCTTTCTTCCATTTCACCAATGCAGGACATTAATAGGAGTAAGCTGGTAATGGCCTTTGACCATTAGGCCTAAATACACATAATAAATACATATTAGAGGCTGTGATATCTGGGGGAGCTTCATGCTAGAGCTCTGTTACTTTGAAAGGTGGGTTAATGGCATGACTGACTCCACTAAGGTCATTAAACAGTCCCTAACTGCTCCGCTTAGATAATAGTGTCTGCAAGTAATAGGGTTTAGCAAAGTGCAGCTCTGTATCAGCTATTTCCTGGCAAGAATATGCCCAGTCCATTATTCTGAACTTATTAAATCGCTTCTTATCCATCATGATACCAATAAGGCAAAATCAAGAATAAACCGTGAACAATACTGACAAAATTCAGTCTGATGATTAGTAACTAACTTGCATGAAATCATTTCTCTATTCCTCTTATATTTAGCACACATTCACTCCAATATATTAATATTTTACCAAAAGAAAGCTCAATTCTAAGAAACAACCAAAAGAGAATTGTACCGAAACGTTCATTTATATTGAAACTTATCCAATATATCATCCATGTTGTGTAGACCACAATATTGCATATTTATAACAATAATAATAAACATCATCTATAGAACAGAAATATATTCTCAGAGCCTTAGTTAGAAATGTAGAAACATAAGAATCCCCCCAAAAAAATGTTTTAATGTCTCAAATATATGTCTTAAAGACAATTCCCAACTTTTTGTGTTTAGTCTGAAATTCCAGGCGCATAGCAAGTAGTCAGCACTCAGTACAGCAGGGTGATGTTTATATACTGTAGAGTGCAGCATGATAACAGGTAATAGTGATAGATGAGCCTGGAGAGCTCCATTGTGAACAGATTGTGTTATATCACTGAATGCATGGGAACATCTGGAAGACTCACCTTCCTTAGTAGCACTGGCTAAATGGATGAGCATCACCCAGCAGCAGCAGCAGAAGACCAGCCTGCTATGCATCCTCTGGCTGGGTTGGTAACAGCACAAGTGATAACAATCTCCTTGAAAATCCTATACTCCTCAATCCAATTCCAGGAAAACACACAAAAATGTCCTAAAAGAGCAGGGACAATTGTGCCTTAGTGTTTGCAGTGTCCTGTATCCTGTCATTCACTTCAGGGTTTCCTCCACCACTTCCCACACTTGGTGATGTCTTCTGTATTCTGTTACCATCTCCAAACAGCAAAAGAAAATACAAGCTCCTCCTTAAGCCACTTTGGGAACTGATAAGGAAACCAAACGACTCCTTGCTTTCCTGGAGAAATAAGGAAGGAAGGACAAAAATATGATTAATGAGCAGCTGCACAGTAAAGCGCACAGAGCCACCAGAGCTCTCACAAGAGAAGCCAAGCTAATGACTTGTCTCCTTTACATGTATATCCCTGGGAGCTCTTTCAGGCAGTGTGTTTTAGCAGCATCTGGGCAGGCTCCAGTCTCAGGTCCCTTTGTTATATAGAGGGTCTTACTGGGCTGGGACTGGCAGCTGAGCCAGCATCAAGGCATACATACAGTGCCAAGGAGTATGTCATTACTCAGAGCTTAGCAAGCCCCCCAAAAAAGCATCCAAATGGGATGGAGTTTTGATCTGAGATGAATGACATTCACGTGCCATCTACCTATATACACCCCAACCTGCCAAAAAAATACCCATTGCCAACATTATAGAAGTATGTGTCCATAGACCATATCCAGAACAGGTAGCCAAGGCTAGACTTACATGAATTTCATGCCTTTCCTCCCTAATGATAAAAACCACCATCCTTTTAGTATCTCTAAGGATCACTGACCACAGCTTGTAGAAAGACTAAAAAAAATAAAGGAACAAATCCACCCAAGCGCTGAACTTCAACTGTTTAGAGAAACCCCAAAGGTCTGCAGCACATTATTGAGAGCAGCCCCTGTGCCAGGTAAACCCAAGTGAAACTGACAAGGCATGACCTGCCCATCTGCATCAGGTAACAAGCTCTGTAATTAAAGGCAGCTTCCCTGTTCTCAGTGCATTTCTTCATTTTACAAACCACTGCTTCTTAAAACCCCAAGGTGCACCCTCCTGCAAGTGCAAAAAGCCAGCATTAAATATAATGAGAAGACAGACAGGATGAGAGCTTGAGGCTACTGCTGCTGACCGGTGGCACATCTGGAGCTCTTGGTCCATGCCACTGCTTGTAAAGCCCTAACACTTCTAATGGTAGCAGATCTGTCAGTAAGATTATACATACTCAAGATTAAGATAAAGAAGCTGCTGGGTGTCACCAATCAGAAACACCAACAGGAGACAAGTGCAAGTTTGAGTAGCTATCATGCCCTTTACGCATGGCAAGCTCATGCCATAGATCGCAAAAAACAGTGTCCCTTCACTTCATGCATTAGCACATAGGCTGTGTATTGTGAAGGCACAGGATGGAGTGTGGAAAGCAAACTGCCAAGCATAGGTTTTAATACAAAAAAAAATAATATATATATATATATATATATAAATGCAGTTTACCTTCAGCTGATGCACAGTCCCCCTTATGGTGAAGATGCCATGGAAGGGTGATTGGTGGTAAGTCAGTGAGTATATGGGTGAGTGTCCTTGTAGAGGTATATAGCTGGCTGCTGTGTGTTTGTGGTGGTTGTACATGCAGGTCCTTGGAAGGATTTGTAAGATCACAGTTTCTCAGCATAGAAGGGAAGGGAGGAACATGAGCAGAGAGAGCTGAGAGACTCACAGTCAGAGCCTCTCTGAAGAACTAGCTAGTTCTATCAGATAGGAGGGTATGGTGTGCAACCCAACAGGCTAAGGAGGAGGAGGCTGGAGGAGGAGGAAGATGATCACAGGGGAGGAGGGAAGGACCTTCTTTTATGATGACTGTGCAGATCAGTCACTTCTTCACAGCTCTTTCAGTGTTTGGAGGAAGAGGCTTGTTACACAGTAACAGCTGTGCTCCAATGTAACTCATGGAGAGGAGCTGAGGTCCTGTCTCCATAGCTAGGGATGGGCAAGCGTTGTGCTCTGGAGAAGCTGTTGTCACCCTCTACCCACACCTTTGATTGGCATTCCTGTGTCCTCTGGGAAGGAAAGAGTTAAAAGCACACATTAATGAGAATTCCACTAGGCAATATCTGCCTTCTCCCCCACTTGGAAGGATTGTGACATTTTTTTAACACTACATATTCCGGAGAGGAACAGTGGCAGGCATGTCACCGCCTGGGGGGCAAACTGTTTACTTTGTAGGCAAGTGACCAACTGATTGACTTAGGAAAACAAAAGGATTTGGAAAGAACTGAAGAGTCTGCACCCCCCAGGGGGGCTGGGGACAGAGCATCAGGATACAAGCACGCAGATCGCCGGAAAGGGACAGATTGCTATTGCAATGCAACATACTGCTCAGGGACAAGGATGCTTCTCCTGCTGACCGATAGGGGGCAGACTTGTGCTCTGAATAAAGACCATTTATCTCATCCCCACAATTGGAAATTGAGAAAAGGTGAATTGTGTGTATAGTAGTAGTAAGGACCATTTATCTACATACATCCAAGTAAATAGTGAAAGTGATGTGCAAGACTTCAATCCAGTGCTTGCCCTTAGTCTGTGTGTATCAGCAATGGTGGTGATTGACACTTTGGGGATGTAATTGCACCTGTTCTCACCTACAGTAGAAAAAGTTATTATTTCATGTATGTTGTGGCTATTATTATATATATATATGACTAGCAACTTATCATTATAATAACCAATAAAAATATTTCTTGATCATTTAGCATCATGTATTCACGGTTGGAATCAGAAAATGCTAATGTATTGCAGATTATTTATTTTACTCACTTATATTGCGCCCTATCAGTATGTCTTTGGAGTGTGGGAGGAAACCAGAGAACCCGGAGGAAAACCACACAAACACGGGGAGAAGATACAAACTCCTTGCAGATTATGGGGATGCTATGCTAAATATAATATTAATATTATGTATTTATTTAACATTTAACAATATTATTAAATGTAAATAATCCAAGAGATACTTATTGCTACCTTCAAAGATTCATGTTGTCTCAACATGTTCTATTCACTGACTCATTACAGTTTGGGTTACATTTTGTGAATGTGTTGGGGTAATAGCGTAATTGGTAGTTCCCTAAAATATTGTTAGAGACAATTGCTCACTTCAGCTCATTTGCCTTCACTTTTCTAGTACATCAATTAGAAACGGACATAATTTATACAGACCATTACATTTTATTTAGCAGAACTACGGATTTGTGTTATACGGATCTGTAATAGGCTAGATGCAGACGACCGTGTATTCTCTCATCCGAGAGAATGGGGTCAATAATGCAAATCACACTCTGATCAGAGTATGATCAGAGTGTGATCCGATTTTCTTGGATGAGGAGAAGATGGAAAAAAAATCTCCATCCTCTCCATTCTGTAAGTCCGTGGAAATAGGACTGCACTCAGATGTCATCCGAGTGCAGTCTGATGGTTTCCACAGACTCATTGACTTGAATGGCCGAGTGCGACCCGAATATCGGATCAAACTTGGGAATGCTGCAATTTTTTCCCCGGACCCGCTCTGTCTGAGGAAAATATCGGACATGTGCACGGCCCCATAGAATAACATTGGCCCGAGTGCGATCTGATGTTTTGCCGGATTGCTGTCGGACCGAAAATACACTCGTCCGCATCTGTCCATAGGGAGCCTACACATTACTATAAATCCTATGGCACCACTGTGTGCCACCCTATTTATACATATTAATTTATTCCAACACATTCTGGATTATGGATGTATTCTCTCCTAGATACATTGCTTTGGATAAAAATATGATGTTTTGAGAATTTACAATACCGAGCCATGCAGATTAGCTACTCTAAGGTCAACATGCAGCGTTCCCTAACTAGAGCTGGCCATACATATGCGGTAGATGTCGACCCAGTGTTTATTGGGTTAACAGCTATCTCTGACGACTTCCCCATGTTGAGCTTTGCCAAACGTTCATGTGTTTTCTATGGGGCGAGTGGAGAAAGCTGCAGCAAGATCTGGAAACTGCTCATCTCCCAGAGAATAAAAGTGTAGCCCCATTTTGGCCACGGCCCCACTATCAGTATTTGGTCAGTATTTGGTCAGTATTTTTTCTCAGGAGTGGAAGCCAAAGCCAGGTGAGGAGAAAAGGTATAATAGAAACAAGTCACCAATTCTGCATTTATCACCCACTCCTGGCTTTGGCTCCCACTCCTGAGAAAAAATACCGCGGGAATACTGACCAAATACTGATAGTGGGACCGTGGCCTTATACGAACTGTAGGACCTCTCATATGTGAAGGACACACTCAGCAGTATGTCTATCGAATAAAGATCACTGGCATGGCGTTAGCAGTAAAAAATAAAGCAAAAGTAAAAAACAAAAAGGAATTTTAATGTCCCACAGCGTGGCATGCTATTTATCAGTAGTCTATACCTTGTAAAGCTGGTGTTCCCGAACCCTCTGTCCCTCAATGTGTCTCGTAGGGGACAAATCGGGAGGCCACATTACACATTAGATGGTCGGCTGTTACCTGAAAAATCATTGGGTTTCGGCAACTTTAATGTAATGTTTATGAAATCCGTAAAGGAAACCTGTCAGCACGTGTTCACATTTGGAAGTAGTGGTATTGATATGTAGGTGGTTTTTCTCTTAATAAAAATGACATCTTTTTTGTAGATAATTGATGTGCCAGTCATGAGAAATGTAGCATAGAAATCAATAAAATTCAGGCTGCAAGTGTAATGGGGGAATGCAAATGCACTTGGAAGTAAGCACATTGACCCGCCTCCAGTGCACTTCCAGCCTAATTTACCTATGGCTTCTAAGCTAGATTTCTCATGGCTTGCAAATCTATGGTCTACTAAAATGGTATCATTTTTATTGGGGGAACATAAAGGTTCTCTTTAAGGGAAGAACTATCAGGGAAAACATATCATCTCTCCTGATAAATCTGTTGCAATAAATACTTAATTCCCCAAGAAATAACAATGCTGTAGCATATTGTTCTTTGTGCTGTTCCTCTGCTATTCCTTCAGGAAATGTATAAATAAATTGAAACTAGATATCAACTGGAATTGTAACATCCAATTGTCAGATTATTCATTCGTCTCCAAGAGGAATAACCGAAGAACAGGACGACTCGGACCCAAAGAAATGCTCCAGAGTTGCTATTTTATGATTAATACAAGCATGTGCTGATTAAATATTATTACTACTACTAATAACAATATTTATAGGGAATTATTTCTGCAAATCCCTTATATAGTCCTCACCTTTGTGCCAAACTAAAGCTTTCTCGACCATTTTAATTAAATTGGACTTCATTCCCCAATAAAGAATTCATTTTCGCTTTGACAAACTTAGGAAAGACCCCAAAGAAAACTCCCCATAAACATATTTGTGTTTGCAGCGTGTTTTTGCACATCCCTTAAAATTGTTAAGTGATTATACACACATGACGTCTGCTACATTTCCAGACGGACGTGACTTTAATGAACAGTGTTGCGCCATCCACAGAAGAAGTGATCTCATTTTAACAATCCCAGAAAATTGTAAAGGAGTTTTTATTTGGTTTCTAATGAAATACAGCATTGTCCTGAGCTTCCATATATTTTGTGTATCTAACACATGACTGTCCATGGGGCATGATTTTATTTGACCTCACATTCACAGATCCATCTGGGTATGTGCTAAATAAGGCATGATAATATTTACTAAAGCCATGGTAATAAAGGAATGCTGCGGTTGCTATGTACTTTGCTAATGTAGTCATTGGCTGCTGTCTACATGTGCTTTATTGCAGCATCAACTCACCATTTGGCGTGCAGGGGGTTAAACTGTATCCCATTCACGATGTCAAAGGCCACATATTTCTAGTAATTGGGATCTGAGTCAAGTTCTCCCACGTTTGAGACAGAATCTGACTTAAACTACCACCCCATGCTCCACTAACCACTGTTTATATAACCGAAGGAGAGAAACAAACAGCTGAGTTATTCCAGATTGTCATTTCTCTATCTTTTGCTATATATGGATCTATCCATCTATCTAGTAGCAAAATTGGAACAGCACCATATAGTTTAAATCCGGGTGCAAGGCCTCCCAAGCAAATATCCGTTTGTAGTAGTAATACAGACAAAAAATGCAGGCAGCACTCCCAAAAATTTTTGGGGTGAAAAAAGGACTTTATTAGCCCATATGCTGTTTTTGGCTTTATTTATCTATCTATCTATCTATCTATCTATCTATCTATCTATCTATCTATCTATCTATCTATCTATCTATCTGTCCATCTATCTACTCAGCTACCTATTATCTATCTATCTACACATCTATCTACTTATCTATCTATTATCTATCCATCCATTTATCTATCTACAGTGGTGGCCAAAAGTATTGGCACCCCTGCAGTTCTGTCAGATAATACTCAGTTTCTTCCTGAAAATGATTGCAATCACAAATTCTTTGGTCTTATTATCTTCATTTAATTTGCTTGCACAAAAGAGAATGAAGCAAAAATCAAATCATTGATCATTTCACACAAAACTTCAAAAATGGGCCAGACAAAAGTATTGGCACCCTCAGCCTAATACTTGGTTGCACAACCTTTAGCCAAAATAACTGCGAACAACCGCTTCCGGTAACCATCAATGAGTTTCTTACAATGTTCTGCTGGAATTGTAGACCATTCTTCTTTGGCAGACTGCTCCAGGTCCCTGATATTTGAAGGGTGCCTTCTCCAAACTGCCATTTTGAGATCTCTCCACAGGTGTTCTATGGGATTCAGGTCTGGACTCATTGCTGGCCACCTTAGAAGTCTCCAGTGCTTTCTCTCAAACCATTTTATAGTGCTTTTGGAAGTATGTTTTGGGTCATTGTCCTGCTGGAAGACCCATGATCTCTGAGGGAGACCCAGCTTTCTCACACTGGGCCCTACATTATGCTGCAAAATTTGTTGGTAGTCTTCAGACTTCATAATGCCATGCACACGGTCAAGCAGTCCAGTGCCAGAGGCAGCAAAGCAACCCCAAAACATCAGGGAACCTCCGCCATGTTTGACTGTAGGGACCGTGTTCTTTTCTTTGAATGCCTCTTTTTTTTTCCTGTACACTCTATGTTGATGCTTTTTCCCAAAAAGCTCTACTTTTATCTCATCTGACCAGAGAACATTCTTCCAAAACGTTTTAGGCTTTCTCAGGTACGTTTTGGCAAACTCCAGCCTGGCTTTTTTATGTCTCAGGGTAAGAAGTGGGGTCTTCCTGGGTATCCTACCATACAGTCCCTTTTCATTCAGACGCTGACGGATAGTACGGGTTGACACTGTTGTACCCTCGGACTGCAGGGCAGCTTGAACTTGTTTGGATGTTAGTCGAGGTTCTTTATCCACCATCCGCACAATCTTGCGTTGAAATCTCTCGTCAATTTTTCTTTTCCGTACACATCTAGGGAGGTTAGCCACAGTGCCATGGGCTTTAAACTTCTTGATGACACTGCGCACGGAAGACACAGGAACATTCAGGTCTTTGGAGATGGACTTGTAGCCTTGAGATTGCTCATGCTTCCTCACAATTTGGTTTCTCAAGTCCTCAGACAGTTCTTTGGTCTTCTTTCTTTTCTCCATGCTCAATGTGGTACACACAAGGACACAGGACAGAGGTTGAGTCAACTTTAATCCATGTTAACTGGCTGCAAGTGTGATTTAGTTATTGCCAACACCTGTTAGGTGCCACAGGTAAGTTACAGGTGCTGTTAATTACACGAATTAGAGAAGCATCACATGATTTTTCAAACAGTGCCAATACTTTTGTCCACCCCCTTTTTTAGGTTTGGTGTGGAATTATATCCAATTTGGCTTTAGGACAATTCTTTTTGTGTTTTTTCATTGAAGACAAATTAAATGAAGATAATAATACCAAAGAATTTGTGATTGCAATCATTTTCAGGAAGAAACTGAGTATTATCTGACAGAATTGCAGGGGTGCCAATACTTTTGGCCACCACTGTATCTATCTATCTATCTATCTATCTATCTATCTATCTATATATCTAAGTATTATCTATCTCTCTATCTATCTATCTATCTATCTATCTATCTATCTATCTATCTGTCCATCTGTCTTGGGGCAATAATGGTATTAAAGATTTTTACCCAGACTGTTACAGGTGCCTTGAGATGGTACAGATGTCTTCTGATGGCATAGAAGGCTTTGCATGCCTTGTCTTTCAGCAACTGTATGGCTTGCTTAAAGCTCCCTGATTGGCTTATTTCTAGGTCCAGGTAGGTGTACTTGTTGGTTTTCGTAAGTGGACAGCTGTCTATTGTGAAGGGGGATGGCCTGCTGGTCTGTGCTTTCTCTTTCGAAACACCATATTAGTTTTCTTCCGGTTGATTGGCAGTGCCCATGTGGTGCTGAAAGTCTCTAGGATTTTCAGATTATCCTGGAGGCCTTTTTCAGTTGATGATAACAGCACAAGGACATCAACATACAGCAAAAATTTCACCTCTGTGTCATGGAGTGTGAGTCCTGGTGCTGAGGACTCCAGAGCAGTTCATTGATGTAAATGTTGAAGAGCGCTGGCCTGAGGCTGCAGCCTTGTCGCACTCCTCGGCTCTGTTGGAAATAGGCCGTCCTCCTTCCATTTACCCTCACACTGCATCTGTTCTTAGTATAGGAGTTTAAGATTACATGATATGTCTTGCCTCCTATTCCGCTCCCCATCAGTTTTAGGTATAGTCCTGGGTGCCACACTGAGTCAAATGCCTTCTTGAAGTCCACAAAGCAGGCATAGATCCTCCCATGCTTTGTATTGTGGACGTGGTTCTTGATGAGGCTGTGCAGGGTATAGATGTGGTCGTGGTGCGATGGTTTGGTGACGCGCCCCCTGGGCCGTGGGGTACTCGGCAGCCGGGCCTCTGGTTGCCAGGGGGTATCACGGTGGCTGGCCCGGTCCGTGACCCAGGGCGGTCAGTAAAAAGGGGGAGATATAGGGGATTTGGAAAGTTCGTGACGCCACCTGTGGAATGCGGCTAAGGGGAGCCGCCACTGCGGAGCAGTCCTCTGGAGCTGGTGTTACGGCAGCAGGGTGATGTGGTACTCCACAGGTAGAGCTAGCTCCAGGGCAGCGTGGGGTGTAATGGATGGTGGTGCAGGGGAGAGATGGCAGGACGGTCCCGGAGGAAAGACGGACACTCACACGGGGGTAAGCTTCAGTACCTTTACTGGTGATGTTGCAGGCACGGTCCAGGGTACTCCAGGTGAAGGGCGCACTTTTGGACTCTCCCCAGTGAGCGGGTATAGGGCCTCCTGATCTGTTGCTTCATTCTCTAAGCTTCTGACCTGCCTGGAGCTAGGCCTAGCTTGGTTACTGTCTCTCTTTGCACCTGCTGACATGGTGGTAGGGCCTTCTCTTTGGAGATCACTCTCCCTGGACGCTGGGACCTCCGTGACTCCTATCCCTGGTACTGTAATCAGCGTTTGGTGAACCTGGGACCTGTAGTCCTCCAGGGGTTCCGGTGGTTCCTACTGGGTGTAAAGGGTCCCTGTAGGTGTGGACCCGGTGTCCGGTATATATATTGGGGTGAGCCTGGTATGCTCCTCTGCCCCCTCGCTACTTCTTCCTTCTCTCGCCTTCAGCCCACTCAAGGCCCTCACTAGGCCTTCACACAAGCTGTAGGCCTTGGCTAGCCCAAGCACAGCAGCCAGTGTGCTGCTCTCTTCACTGCTCTCTGAGCATCAGCACGCTCTCTGCTCAACTCTGAGCTCCGTTCCTCTCTGTCTCTAAGCAGGAACTAATCTCTAACTGAGCTGCCTGGCTCCACCCTCCCTATATATATCCCTAACGGGCTCCCTTTGCTGGTCTGAGGTGGTAGGGTGGAGGTGTGTGAATGTGTGAGGGCCTCTTGTGGAGAAGTCCATCCATGCACCCTTCTGGGTTCTGTGGCACCAATGCGCAGCAGGGCGCCACATTCCCCCCTAGTAGAACTCAGTACTCCTGGACTGAAGCATTTTTCTCAAAACAGGTTTAAACAATAACATTTCTTCCCTTTATGGGAGGCACTTTCCTTGAACGTAACAGGTAACATTATAATACAATAATTACAACTTATAAATAACAATAAAGTTACAGCAAGTCCCGTAATCTGGTATCCATTTCACCGATGAAGGAACATGAGGGACCCGCCTGAAAACCCTCAACGTAGGCCCTGGGCATGGCTACAGGGCATAGGTGATCCAGGTGCTGGACCATGTCTTCCGCCACGCCAAACGGGTTTTTGTTCTGTGGTCACTTAAGGGGCACTCCAGGGAGTGCAACTATGTACATGACAGTTTTTGGGCTGCTCACAGTCCTCAGCCTACGAGTCTTTGTACCCTGACGGGTAACCAAATAAACACGCATATTTAATTTCAGTTTATACAATAAACATTATGCAATACCCTACTGGGTAACTATTTACACTGCAGGTATTTTTAACTTACTCCTTATACCTGACAGGGGTCTGGCCTTTTGTGCTACGCGATGACCTACGTAGTACTGGAATGCGTGTAGTGTGGATGCTTGCGCTATTTTCCGCTCTATGTGTTGGTGGACTGCAAGACTACCTTAACCTCTCTACGGGACTGGCAAGTACACTTCTTACTGGGCCTTCTGGCTCTGCTTCTACCAGTGATCCTTCTTCCGGGGATTCTTCCTGAGCAGGCTCTTCTGGGGCACTTACAGGTTCTACTTGCGGTGGAGAGTCTTCTGGCTGTTGGTAGAAGTGTATGACTGGTATTATTACAGCTCCATCCAGTTGAGGCCAATCTGCCGAGAAATCTCCTAAGACAGTATGGAGTACTTCTTCTTTAGGCTCCTCCGCTACGGTGAGAGGGACTTCCTCCTGGGGCTTCAGCGGACTTGGGCACAACTTCAGATGGTCTCTTGATACCGTTGCAGTCGTTCTTCCTCCGTCTTTGCTAATTAGACAGGTTTTTCTATTGTCGAACCTGGAATTCAACACAGTGTAAGGTTCCCTTTCCCACTGGTCGTCAAGCTTGTGGCTTCTTCTCTTTAGTTTCAGCACAACTTCTCCAGGTATCAAGGGTTTTGCGGGTGCACTCCTGTTATACTGTGCTTCCTGCTTATCTCTCACCCTATTTAGACTGTCTTCGACACTGGCCTGTACTCTCCTGTACTGCTCCTATCGAGTCGCATCCCAGTCTTCAGTGGACATATCTGCTTTTGGCTCTACCACTCCAAGCTCCAGGTCCATGGGCAATTTTCCGGGTCTTGCTCTCATGAGGTACGCTGGAGTACAATTACAGCAACCCTAACCCTAACCCTAACCCTGGGCACTACGATCTGCCATACCATCTCATGAGTCCTAGGGTTGACATACCTTCGGCACAGCTTCTCTCTATGGATGAACAGCCGGCTTCTCTCATTCCACAGTTGCTTGGCTTGTAGAGGAGCATCCTTCTCCAGGGAGGAACCTTCCTGGGTTATCAGTTCTTTGATACGGCTGACAACCGGGTCGCTGTCCTGGGTCTCCTTCCAACTGTGGTGAGGTAAAGGGTTTCGTGTCTTACGACGATACATCCTGGTGGTGCGCTGCTCGTGGACCATCCCATTTCTGTGGAAGGCTGGTAGCTCAATCTCTTCCAGGTCATCCACTTCTTCTTCAGTATCCGACTGGTGTGGCATTCTGGATAGGGCATCGGCATTGGCATTCTAGTGGCCTGCCCGGTACTTGATGGTGAACTGATAGTTTGACAGCCGGGCCATCTAGCGCTGTTCCATGGCTCCCAACTTGGCTGTCTCTAGATGTGTCAAGGGGTTGTTGTCAGTGTAAGCCGTGAACTTACTGGAGGCCAAATAGTGCTTGAATCCTTCAGTGATGGCCCAGACCAAGGCCAGGAGCTCCAACTTGAAGGAGCTATAGTTTTCTGGATTCTTCTCGGTCGGACGGAGCTTCCTGCTGGCATAGGCAATCACCTTCTCTTTGCCATACTGCTTCTGGCTTAACACAGCTCCTAGTCCCTCGTTGCTGGCATCAGTGTACAGCAGGAAAGGTTGGCTGTAGTCAGGGTAGGCCAGGATTTTTTCGCCAGTCAGGATCTCTTTCATCACTGCAAAGGACTCAGCCTGCTCTTTACCCCACTGGAAGGAGGGGTTCTTGCATCTGTTGGACTGTCCCACCAGGAGATCTTGCAAAGGTGCTGCCTTCTTGGTGTAGTCCTTCACAAATCTCTGGTAGTACCCGACCAGTCCCAGGAACTGACGTACCTCCTTGAGATTCTTTGGTTCCGGCCATTTCTGGATGGCAGTGACCTTCTCCTGGTCTGGTGCTACTCCTTCTGGACTGACGACGTGCCCCAGGTACTGAACCTTTCGTTTGAGCAGGTGGCACTTGAAAGGCTTCAATTTCATCCCATACCGGGACAACGATTCAAATACCTCCGCCAGGTGCTTCAAATGGTCCTCATACGTCTTGGAGTACACTATCACGTCATCCAGGTATAGCAGCACGGTCTCGAAGTTACGGTGTCCCAAACAGCACTCCATCAATCCCTGGAACGTTCCAGGGGCATTGCAGAGTCCAAACGGCATACTGTTGAACTCGCAGAGTCCCATCGGGGTAGTGAAGGCCGTCTTCTCTCGTTCCTCCTCAGCAACTGCTACTTACCAGTACCCACTAGTGAGGTCAAGGGTGGAGAAGTAATTTGCAGACTTTAATGCAGCCAGGGATTCCTCTATACGGGGCAAAGGGTATGCATCTTTATGTGTTATGCGATTTACCTGTCTGTAATCTACACACATCCTCATGCTTCCATCCTTTTTCCTGACCAGGACCAGGGGAGCTGCCCAGGGGCTACAGCTATCTCTTATTACCCCTGGCTTCCTTATGTCGTGCAACATTTCCTTCGCTTTCTGGTAGTGTGCTGGTGGGATTGGCCTGTAACGTTCTTTGATGGGTGGATGGTCACCTGTGGGTATATAGTGTTGTACCCCTTTAATCCTCCCAAAATCAAGTGGGTGTTTACTGAATACCTGCTCGTATTCCTGGTCCACCCTGTATACACCTTGTTTTTGATGGACTGGAGTGGCGTCAGTCCCAACATGGAGCTGTTGACACCAATCCTCCAACTGAGCTTCGGAGTCATTGTCCTCCACGGTATCTGGTGGGGTCAAGGATTCCACTGTGTGTATGGCGTTGTTATCCACAGTATACAACCTGGCCACAGTGGCGTATATTGGTAATTTAACTTCATCCTCCCCATAATTTAGGAGCCGTACGGGTACCCTCCCATTGCGTACATCAACCACCCCTCTGGCAGTTAAGAGTGTAGGTCTGTGCTCCGAACTAATGGGCTCCACTACCGCCTGTTAGTTCTGTCCTTTGAGACCTATTGCTGCTCTACACCAAATCAGCATTTCACTCATCGGGGGAATCACAATGGGTATCAGGTCTGTCACCCGTACATTACCAATTTCACCACCTGATAGCTTTACCTATTGCTGGTACATAAGGGCTCGGATCTCTTTCTGGAGCACCCTCCTCTGCCCTGGTTTGGCGGTGTCAGCAATCTGTTGGAGCAAAAACAACACTTCTCCCAAATGGTTACCGACAATATTTGTACCAAGTATCATATACAAGTCTGTATCACCAGGATTAGACTCCACTACAATCAGTCCTTGGTCCTTTAGTTCCGCTCTCCCCACCTTCACTGTCACATTCTTAACCCCTACTAGGTTAAGAGGAAGGCCGTTGGAGGCATACACGGAGAGGTTCGGGGCTGGTGGCTGGAGTTCATCTATGGACCAGTACCTTTTGTAGAGGACATCAGGTATGATGGTTACCTGAGATCCAGTGTCCAGCAGGGCAGGTGTCGCGATGCCATCCAGCACAATGGACAAGAAGGGTCTTCCTCCCACGAACCGATGGTACCAGTTTGATGGGCCTGCTTGATTTACTCCTGGGTGTCAGCCCTCGGCCCCAGAGTTTGCTCGTTTAAAGGACAGTTCCGCGCTGTGTGGCCTGCCTTCTGGCAGAGATAGCAGATGAACTCTCCTGGAGGGCGACGTTGGTCGTGGGTCCTCCCACGGGGTGGCGTTGTCCTCCTCCGGGGTGGCGTTGTCCTCCTTCTTCTTTTCATCCAGGGGACATCCTCAGGGCTGTCGGCGAGTAGTATCCTTGCTTCCGGCTCGGGCTCCTCCTGTAGCTGCAGGGTGCTCAAGACAGTGGCCAGGGTTTTACTTAACTGGCGCACTTCAGAGCGTAGGCTGTCCAGCTCACTAGGGGGCACTGTTTGCATCTTTGTTTCAGCCGTTAGTGAAGGAGCAGTGGGTGCTGCGGGCACTGGGGTGGCCCCACCCTGGTAACGCTGGATAGCAGTATCTGATGTTTCCAGGGGTTGCAGACCCTTTATAGCCATGTCCTTAAGGGTGTCAAAGGTGGCATCTGGATGGTCTAAGACCCACCACCGTACAGTTCTGCTCTCCTCCTGGGACTTCAACCCCTGGATGAACTGTTCCGTCAACATTTTATTTTCATTTTGTATGCTGGCTGGACTAACCTGTTTCAGGGCCCGCAGGGCTTCCTGTAAGCGCCAGGCGTGGTCCCGGACACTGTCCTCAGGTTTCTGGACACAATGGTAGAACCTCATGCGGAGATCTGTCTCAGAGCGGTTTTCAAACACAGTTTGCAGTCTCTTAAAGATGATGGATACTGATTCCTGGTCTGCGGCTGGCCAGGTTTCAACTTCCCGCTCTGCGGCACCAGTCAATTGTCCCAGCACAACAGCGGCTCTCTGTTTACTGGTCATAGAATACATGTCTAGCACACCGCATATTCTTCTCTTGAATCCGGACAGGGTGTCCGGTTTGCCGTTATACTGGGTGTGATGAACCTGTAGCCGCCATCTTGGTAATGATAAATCATATCCAGGGATGGCCACACTTCAGCAGCCCCCACCCTTGGGACCTTCTGTTAAAACGTCAACTAGATAGTTTCCCCCCATCCAGGCTCCTGTAAGATAAGAAGCCTACTTAACACTTGAATGCTAGGAGCTTCAAAGACTTCGAGAGGAAACACAGCCAGCAGGGGGGGGTGCTTCGTCTATCTGTACCTGACCATTTGTCCCATAGGACTAGTTTCTTTGTCTGTCACAAGCATGGAGGCATAAGATATAGAAACATGAATAGTACACGCATGTTGCGTGGGATGGGCCCATAAAAAAATATCACGGCGTCCCGGAGCCATTGCGCACACAAGCCTCCGCGGTAGACGTTTGTACGTGCTCTGGAAGCCAAGATATAGCGCGGAGCCATTCCTGAGGACCGTATGGTATCATAATTGATATCAAAAGGTCGGTTACGGCGGCCCGAATCCATGGGAACCCCTGGGGGTATCATGAGACCATCCCAGAAGAAGTTATTGGGTTCCATAGAATTTGGGCTTCTGATCGAAGTTAGACCTGAGGGTGGAGACTGAGCCAGCTGACCTCACCAGCAGTGGGCGGGACGGGGCAGGTAAGATAGCAGGACAGACAAGAGATAAGTCAGTCTTGACCCAAGAGTGGTGTGCTGAACATCTGAGCACCAGCTGAGGCCACCAAGGGGAGGAGCAGTCTGACCATGCGGTGGTAGGCCTCAGCCTGTAACAAAGAACCGTGCCTGCGATCGCAGAATCCTCTCCCTGCGTCACAAGAAAATCAAGAAACCGGTAACTGATATGCTGTGGTGATTCTGTGTGTTGTATTCCATTGTTGTATAGTTTAGCCTGACCTTATACCTGTGTATATTTAGTTGTATATCGTGTATCTAGTGTATTATTATAATCAATTACCTCAAGTAATTGTGGGCCTGCCTTTTATTCTGCATAACGAACGCACGTCCGTGTGAGCTCGGCTCAAGCCAAAAACGCTACCCAGGGTTGGTTCCTGACCCGATATAGGCCCATTCACGGACTGGGCGTATATCTAAAATAGGGACTGGTGGCAGCATACCAACTGGGGATTGGGGAAGGCTGGTAGTGACGGTCGGAGGTTCAGATATATATATTCCTGGCGCGGCCAAGGAAGATATATATACCACCCTCACTACAGAGGGCCCCGATACCCAGTAGGTTACAGGACAGTCTCTCTGGCGACCGCTTATCCTAGGTGCAGTTCCTTGACTGACCTGAGGCTAAGAGGGCGCTAGCGAGTTGTGCTGTGTAGTGACGTTACGGTTTAGTGACGTTGAAGGGAACACTCTACCGTGTTCCCTGCGCTGGTTGCAGCTTCCTGGCACTACTTTCTCTAGGTGCAGTACCTTGACTGACCTGAGAGGTAAGGGGGCGCCAGAGAGCTGCACCCACCGGCCGGCTTTCATCACATTGGTGGCAGAGCGGTGGGATTGCAGAATAATAGTGTTGTGGGACCCCTACTCCCAGGCACTAAAGACTGCCAGTGGTAACTTCCACTGCTGGAGTCTTAAGGTCAGCCCAACGTTAGACGGTCAGGCTAAAAGTATAACAAGGTGTGTGCAAACTCAGGGTTGCAGCGGTGTCGGTTACCAAGATGGCAGACGGCACCAGGAGCAAGACCCTGCAAGAGGCTAATGCTACGGTCCGTGTGGCAGGAGGGGAGGACATTGTTACTCATGGCGAGGAGGAGTCCAGCCCGGGCACCTCAGGGAGCCAGTCCCCAGTATACGGTCCCGCAGTGGGCTGCCCACCACCTACCCAGCCCAGCCTGTCCAGATCACAAGCCCTTTTACAAGCGGCTATGGCAAGTCTCCAGTCTCATGGCGATGCCGTCTACAAAACCCTCCTGGCAGCATCAGAGAAGGCAGCGGAGGAGGAGCGTGCAGAGCGGGCTGCGGAACGGGCTGCGGAGCGGGCTGCGGAGCGTGAAGCTGCAGAGCGCCGGGAGGTTGCGGAGCGTGCAGAGCGAGCTGCGGAGCGCCAGCACCAACTGGACCTGGCCCAGCGGGGGCTTCCGCTAGAGCAACCAACCCATCAGTAGACCAAGTCGTCCAAAGTCCGAGCTGAGGACTTCCCTCTACTGGAGAAGGATGGGGACCTGGACTCCTTTCTGGTGGCATTTGAACGGACCTGTCTTCAGCACCATCTGGCCCGGGATCAGTGGGCCAGATACCTGACCCCCCGTTTGAGGGGTAAGTCCCTGGATGCCTTGGGGGACTTACCTGCCGGGGAGGTACAGAACTACGACTGCATCAAGCGGGCCCTGATCCGGCAGTACAACCTCACTCCCGAGTCGTACCGCCAGAAGTTCCGGAGCCTGCTGCGTGGCCCCAAGGACACCTGGACCGATCATATGCGGGCGCTGTTGAGAGCCGCAGAGCACTGGACCTCGGGTCTAGCGCTTACTACCCGCCAGGAGGTCCAGGAACTGTTCGTCACGGAGCAGTTCTTGTGGAACTGCCCAGAGGACCTCCGACAGTTCCTCCGTGACCGAAAACCAACAGGGGCTTCTGCTACAGCCGCCCTGGCAGACGAGTATGCCAATAACAGGGCGCCTGAGCTGAAGAAGTCTGCCAGCAGCACCTGGAGAGGGGGTAAGCCCAGTCATGCCCCTGTTTCCCCGGCCCCTAGAACACAAGGGGTGTATCCCCCTGTTGCCCTCTCCAGGCAAGGACCAGACGTAAGACGTTGTCATCTATGCAACAAACCAGGACACTTTAGGGCTGAGTGTCCCCAGCGCCAAAAGACCCCATCCCAGTCCCAGAGAGCGCCCAATGTTTTGTGTGTGGGAGGGGGTGGTGGTAGGTCCCTGGACAACATCCAACCCGTCACCATAGGCCGTTCTGCGGTCATGGGACTGCGGGACACGGGCGCTGAACGAACACTGGTACGGCCTGAGGTGGTGTCCCCCCAGGACTTGGTACCAGGAAAGACTCTTTCCGTCTCCGGGGTTGGAGGCGTGGAGCCGGCACTTCCCGTTGCCATGGTGTATTTGGACTGGGGTGCCGGGAGGGGGATGCGGGAGGTGGGAGTAACGCCAAATATTCCCGCAAATGTTTTATTAGGGACCGACTTGGGGCGTCTAGTATCGCAGTATGTACCCTCTGAACCCCCAAGTTCGGCCCCCCAAGAGTGTATTGATTTGTCTGCTGCTAATGCCAACCATGTTGTATGTAGTGTGCGTCCTGCTGAGGAGGAGGGAGTGAAACCTGAGGGTAACACCTGCACAGACACAACACAAACAGGGTTAGTGAAAGCAGGTGGGGAGTGTGGGGATGCCCGCAGAGGTGCTCAGCCGGCGTGCCGTGACCTCTTGTCCTCCGGTGAGGGAGGGGGCGGGCAGGATTCTGTAGAGGGAAGCTCAGGGATGGAGAGGGGGGCAGCTACCGGCAGTGTAGGGCTCCCAGGGGTATCCAGGCTGCTGAGTATAGGCCCACTGCAGGGGGAGGAACAGGCCATGGGAGGTGGGGGTGTCCCAAGAGAGGAGCCGCCAGGTAAGACCCCAGGGCAGGAGTTCCCCACATCCGAGATGTCCAAAGGCCTAGGAAGCCTGCCTGATCGGGCGGCTTGGGCAGAAACAGAGGGGAAGCAGGCACTACCCACGGTCACAGCGGTCATAGCCGCTGTCACCAGGAGTGGGAGCGCCGGAGCCCAAGGAGCCTTGCAGAGGTCCGACGGCTTCCCCACTTCTGACCAAGTGTCTGCCGGGTCAGACAGCGGCCAGGTGACATGCCCGGAGGGGCTGACGGAGGATGTGGCAGTTTCGTCGATTCTGGCCACATCAAGTCAGGAATTTCAGGCTGCGTTGGAAGCAGACGACAGCCTGAAAGCTCTCAAGGAACAGGCGGCACAGCCTCCCATGGAGTCAGACTGCGAGCGTGTGGTCTGGGACCAGGGACGGCTGTACCGGGTAACGGTCCAGCAGGGTTCACCGGAGGCGTGGCCCAGGGACCGACAGTTAGTGGTACCCTATCCGTTCAGGGCGGAATTGTTGCGGATCGCACACGAGATTCCGATGGCCGGACACCTAGGGATCGCAAAAACCAAGGCCAGGATAGCTCAGCATTTCTACTGGCCTGGGATGGGAGCCGCGGTGGGTGCCTACTGCCGTTCGTGTGACACCTGTCAGAGGGTGGGGAAGGCGGGGCCGCGCCCCAAAGCCCCACTGGTAACTCTGCCAATCATCGAAGAGCCTTTCTCGAGGGTCGCTGTGGATCTTATTGGACCTCTGTCCACTCCCAGCCACTCCGGGAAATGCTTCATACTCACGGTAGTGGACTATGCCACCCGGTACCCGGAAGCGGTAGCTTTGTCGTCCATTCGGGCCGACAAGGTGGCTACCGCCTTACTGGAGATCTTCTCCAGAGTGGGTTTCCCCCAAGAAATGCTCACCGACCGAGGGACCCAGTTCATGTCGCGGCTGATGGAGTCCCTCTGTAAGCAAATGCAGGTGCAACATCTGGTGGCCAGCCCGTATCACCCACAGACTAATGGCCTGTGTGAGCGGTTCAATGGCACCTTAAAGCAGATGCTTAAGATGTTGGTCGACTCCCACGGGAGAGACTGGGAGCGTTACCTCCCACACCTCCTATTTGCTTACCGGGAGGTTCCGCAGGCCTCAACGGGGTTCTCCCCCTTTGAGCTCCTGTACGGGCGACGGGTACGGGGCCCCCTGGCTCTGGTGAAGGAAGCATGGGAAGGGGATTTGGCCACCCCCGAGGTGTCGGTCATCGAGTATGTCGTGCGCCACCGGGACAGGATGATGGCCTTGGCAAAGCTGGTGCAGGACAATATGGCCCAGGCCCAGGCCGACCAGAAGCGGTGGTACGACCAGAATGCTTGTGAGAGGACCTACCAGGTGGGTCAAAAGGTGTGGGTACTGGTCCCCGTACCACAGAACAAGCTTCAGGCAGCCTGGGAAGGTCCCTACTTCGTGCACCAGAAACTCAATGCCGTCACCTATCTGGTCACCCTGGATCACGCCCGTGGAAGGAGGAAGGCCTTCCACGTGAACATGATGAAGGCTCATCATGAGCGGGAAGCGACTGCCCACCCAGTGTGCAATCTTCCCGAGGAAGGAGAGGTAGAAACCCTCCTGGATCTGCTCACCCAAGCCAAGGCGGGTGGGTCCATCGAGGATGTGGGGGTTGGCCACCAGCTCACGGAGGACCAACGGTCCCAGCTGGGGACCACCCTGCACCCCTTCCGGGGGCTGTTCAGCAGCCTGCCCGGAAGGACTGAGATGGCTGTCCACGACGTGGACACTGGCGATCACCCGCCGATCCGGCGTTCAGCATATCGGGTCTCTTTCGAGGTGCAGGGAAACATGCGCCAAGAGATAGACGAGATGCTGAAGCTGGGGGTGATCCAGGCATCCAGCAGCGCGTGGGCCTCGCCTGTAGTCCTCGTACCAAAGAAGGACCGAACTACACGGTTCTGCGTGGACTACCGGGGGCTCAACGCTGTAACGGTCACCGATGCGTTCCCCATACCACGCATCGATGACCTGCTCGATCGGATGGCCGGGGCTAAGTACCTGACCATCATGGATCTGAGCCGGGGGTACTGGCAGATTCCTCTGACCCCCGCGGCAAGGGAACGCTCTGCCTTTATCACCCCTTTTGGACTGTACGAGTCCACAGTGATGCCATTCGGCATGAAGAATGCCCCTGCCACTTTTCAGCGGATGGTCAATACGCTGCTTGAGGGACTTGAAGGGTACGCGGCTGCGTACTTGGACGATATTGCAGTCTTCAGTCCCACTTGGGAGGATCACCTAGAGCACCTGCGGCAGGTGCTCGGTCGGATCCACCGGGCAGGCTTGACCATCAAGCCGGAAAAGTGCCAGCTGGGCATGAGTGAGGTCCTCTACCTGGGTCACCGGGTAGGCGGGGGGGTTCTGAAGCCAGAACCTGGGAAAGTGGATGCCATCGCATCCTGGCCCACTCCTAGGACCAAAAAGCAGGTGATGTCCTTCTTGGGGACCGCCGGGTACTATAGGAGGTTCGTCCCACACTATAGCACCCTGGCCAAGCCCCTGACGGACCTCACCAAGAAGAAGCTGCCCGTCGCAGTCGACTGGACAGTCGCCTGCGAGACAGCTTTCGGGGCACTCAAGGCCGCCCTAAGTAGCTCCCCTGTACTGCAAGCTGCCGACTTCGACCGGCCGTTTGTGGTACAGACCGACGCCAGTGACTTTGGCCTCGGTGCTGTGCTAAGTCAGGTCAACACGACAGGCCAGGAACATCCTGTCTTGTACCTGAGCAGGAAGCTACTGCCCCGGGAGGTGGCTTACTCCACGGTGGAAAAAGAATGCCTGGCAATTGTATGGGCCCTGCAGCGTCTGCAGCCCTACTTGTACGGGAGCCATTTCACCGTGGAGACGGACCACAACCCCCTCAGCTGGTTACACACGGTCTCTGGGTCGAATGGCAGGTTGCTACGCTGGAGCCTCGCTCTCCAGCAGTACCACTTCTCCATTCGCCACAGAAGAGGCCGTGACCACGGTAACGCTGACGGGTTATCCCGGCAAGGGGAGGGTGCAGAAGGACGCACGGGGGAACACAGGAATGTGCTACCCCCTCGCGCCCTCGTATAGGGGGAGGTGTGATGAACCTGTAGCCGCCATCTTGGTAATGATAAATCATATCCAGGGATGGCCACACTTCAGCAGCCCCCACCCTTGGGACCTTCTGTTAAAACGTCAACTAGATAGTTTCCCCCCATCCAGGCTCCTGTAAGATAAGAAGCCTACTTAACACTTGAATGCTAGGAGCTTCAAAGACTTCGAGAGGAAACACAGCCAGCAGGGGGGGGTGCTTCGTCTATCTGTACCTGACCATTTGTCCCATAGGACTAGTTTCTTTGTCTGTCACAAGCATGGAGGCATAAGATATAGAAACATGAATAGTACACGCATGTTGCGTGGGATGGGCCCATAAAAAAATATCACGGCGTCCCGGAGCCATTGCGCACACAAGCCTCCGCGGTAGACGTTTGTACGTGCTCTGGAAGCCAAGATATAGCGCGGAGCCATTCCTGAGGACCGTATGGTATCATAATTGATATCAAAAGGTCGGTTACGGCGGCCCGAATCCATGGGAACCCCTGGGGGTATCATGAGACCATCCCAGAAGAAGTTATTGGGTTCCATAGAATTTGGGCTTCTGATCGAAGTTAGACCTGAGGGTGGAGACTGAGCCAGCTGACCTCACCAGCAGTGGGCGGGACGGGGCAGGTAAGATAGCAGGACAGACAAGAGATAAGTCAGTCTTGACCCAAGAGTGGTGTGCTGAACATCTGAGCACCAGCTGAGGCCACCAAGGGGAGGAGCAGTCTGACCATGCGGTGGTAGGCCTCAGCCTGTAACAAAGAACCGTGCCTGCGATCGCAGAATCCTCTCCCTGCGTCACAAGAAAATCAAGAAACCGGTAACTGATATGCTGTGGTGATTCTGTGTGTTGTATTCCATTGTTGTATAGTTTAGCCTGACCTTATACCTGTGTATATTTAGTTGTATATCGTGTATCTAGTGTATTATTATAATCAATTACCTCAAGTAATTGTGGGCCTGCCTTTTATTCTGCATAACGAACGCACGTCCGTGTGAGCTCGGCTCAAGCCAAAAACGCTACCCAGGGTTAGTTCCTGACCCGATATAGGCCCATTCACGGACTGGGCGTATATCTAAAATAGGGACTGGTGGCAGCATACCAACTGGGGATTGGGGAAGGCTGGTAGTGACGGTCGGAGGTTCAGATATATATATTCCTGGCGCGGCCAAGGAAGATATATATACCACCCTCACTACAGAGGGCCCCGATACCCAGTAGGTTACAGGACAGTCTCTCTGGCGACCGCTTATCCTAGGTGCAGTTCCTTGACTGACCTGAGGCTAAGAGGGCGCTAGCGAGTTGTGCTGTGTAGTGACGTTACGGTTTAGTGACGTTGAAGAGAACACTCTACCGTGTTCCCTGCGCTGGTTGCAGCTTCCTGGCACTACTTTCTCTAGGTGCAGTACCTTGACTGACCTGAGAGGTAAGGGGGCGCCAGAGAGCTGCACCCACCGGCCGGCTTTCATCACACTGGGGGAGCCACTTCGCTCCAGGGATATACGGCAGGGCCATAGGTATTAACGGGGTCACGACCCCTGCTGGTGGAGCGGCCGCTCCGGCCTGTGCAGCGCCGGGCGCAGGTTGGGCACCAGGAGCGTTAACCGGTGCTCCGGCAGCTTGCTGGTCGTCAGCCATTGTTGCGCCCCCCTAGTGAACCGGAGCCTACCTTCTTCACTTTCTATACCAGGTAGGCCGCAGCTCCGCGGGCGACGGTCTTCTTCCAGGACCTTGCGTCACTCGTGTCTGACGTCAGAGCGTCCTCCGGGCTCCTTCTAGGAGCTGACGCTTCCTGGTTCGACGTCAGGGGCGTGTCCTGGGCTTCGCGCGCTTCCAGCGGTTACGCCTCTCCGATTCCCGCGGTTACGCCCCTCTTCTTCCCGCGCGGCGACAGGAAGATGGCGGACAATGGCAGGAAATCTCAGGAATGGCGGGAAAACTTCACCACAGTGAGTATCACAGTCTCTTAAGGCGCACAGTACCCGGTGGCAAAGGGCACAGAATCCTGTTCGTTGCGCCAAAGCTGACACGTACCCTGGGCCGTGGGGTACTCGGCAGCCGGGCCTCTGGTTGCCGGGGGGTATCACGGTGGCTGGCCCGGTCCGTGACCCAGGGCGGTCAGTAAAAAGGGGGAGATATAGGGGATTTGGAAAGTTCGTGATGCCACCTGTGGAATGCGGCTAAGGGGAGCCGCCACTGCGGAGCAGTCCTCTGGAGCTGGTTCTAGGGCAGCAGGGGTGGTGTGGCTCTCCACAGGTAGAGCTAGCTCCAGGGCAGCGTGGGGTGTAATGGATGGTGGTGCAGGGGAGAGATGGCAGGACGGTCTCGGAGGAAAGACGGACACTCACACAGGGGTAAGCTTCAGTACCTTTACTGGTGATGTTGCAGGCACGGTCCAGGTGAAGGGTGCACTTTTGGACTCTCCCCAGTGAGCGGGTATAGGGCCTCCTGATCCGTTGTTTTATTCTCTAAGCTTCTGACCTGCCTGGAGCTAGGCCTAGCTTGGTTACTGTCTCTCTTTGCACCTGCTGAACTGGTGGTAGGGCCTTCTCTTTGGAGATCACTCTCCCTGGATGCTGGGACCTCCGTGACTCCTAGCCCTGCTACTGTAATCAGCGTTTGGTGAACCTGGGACCTGTAGTCCTCCAGGGGTTCCGGTGGTTCCTACTGGGTGTAAAGGGTCCCTGTAGGCGTGGGCCCGGTGTCCGGTATATATATTGGGGTGAGCCTGGTATGCTCCTCTGCCCCCTCGCTACTTCTTCCTTCTCCTCTCGCCTTCGGCCCACTCAAGGCCCTCACTAGGCCTTCACACAAGCTGTAGGCCTTGGCTCGCCTAAGCACAGCAGCCAGTGTGTTGCTCTCTTCACTGCTCTCTGAGCATCAGCACGCTCTCTGCTCAACTCTGAGCTCTGTTCCTCTCTGGCTCTAAGCAGGAACTAATCTCTAACTGAGCTGCCTGGCTCCACCCTCCCTATATATATCCCTAACGGGCTCCCTCTGCTGGTCTGAGGTGGTAGGGTGGAGGTGTGTGAATGTGTGAGGGCCTCTTGTGGAGAAGTCCATCCATGCACCCTTCTGGGTTCTGTGGCACCAATACGAGCAGGGCGCCACATTGGCATGAAGCTTGCTTGGCTTTTGCTGAGGACGATGTGTTGGGTGAGGAAGGTGAGGATCCTCTTATTCAGGACGCAGTTGAAGAGTTTTCCCAGGTTACTGCTGACACATATTCCTTGGTAGCTTGCTGGGTCGTACTTGTCCCCGTTTTTGTGTATCAGGGTTATTAGTCTTTGGTTCCAGTTTTTGAGAAAGTAGCCAGCCTGCAGTACAATATTGAATAGTTTTGCTATCGCAGCCTGAATGTCTGGCGGGCTATATTTCAGCATTTCGGGGAGTACCCAATCTGGGCTGCTGGCTTTTTTACCTTTTATCAGTGTGATCCTTTCTGTTATTTCTGGCAATGTGTTCGGTGTGTCCAGAGGGTTTTGGAAGGCTTTAAATTTTTCCTCCTTATCCTTCAGTTTGTTCACAAGCTCTGTTTGTGCCGGGTTCAGGTCTTCACTTGAGATGTCTTTGTAAAGGTCCTTGAAGTACTGGAGCCAGATGTTGCCGCTCTGGATGTGGGGGTTGTTCCTTTTTTGATTGGATCCTAGGTGATTCCATAGTTCCCAAAAGCTGTTGTCTTCAAGGTCATCTTGGAGTTGGAGGAGTTTGGTGGTAATGTGGTTTTGCTTTTTCTTTTTGAGATTGGATTTGTAATTTTGTTGTATGGTGAGGTAGGCTTCTCTCATGGTGGGGTTGTTTGAGTTTCTGTGTTTTTTATTTGAGGCCATTCTTAGGGCTTTCCTTATAGCTTTACATTCCTTGTCAAACCAACTGTTGGGATTTTGCTTACTCGGCCTTTTGTTCCTGCATCTTTTCAGGTCGGACATTTCTGCCATGTCTATCTATCCAGGTACAAAAAAACGAAGACACCACTCCTCTTTGAAAAAATCAAAACAAGTGATTTATTAGAATCATGGAATACATGGAATCAATGGTGCTATATAAATAAATAATAATAATAATTAGCCCATAAGAGCTTGAAAAAGACTCACACTTGGAGCCGAAACGTCGCATTCAGCCCTTATGGGCTAATAAATCACTTTTTTTCTTCAAAGAGGAGTGCCATCTTCGTTTTTTTGTACCTATTTAAAGGTTTTGGAATTTGCCTGGAAAACTTGCACCCGTACAGCTCTCGTAGTTTGCTGGTGCTGCTTCTTTTTTTTTTATCTATCTACAGTGGTGGCCAAAAGTATTGGCACCCCTGCAATTCTGTCAGATAATACTCAGTTTCTTCCTGAAAATGATTGCAATCTTCATTTAATTTGTCTTCAATGAAAAAACACTAAAAGAATTGTGCTAAAGCCAAATTGGATATAATTCCACACCAAACCTAAAAAAGGGGGTGGACAAAAGTATTGGCACTGTTTGAAAAATCATGTGATGCTTCTCTAATTCGTGTAATTAACTTACCTGTGGCACCTAACAGGTGTTGGCAATAACTAAATCACACTTGCAGCCAGTTAACATGGATTAAAGTTGACTCAACCTCTGTCCTGTGTCCTTGTGTGCACCACATTGAGCATGGAGAAAAGAAAGAAGACCAAAGAACTGTCTGAGGACTTGAGAAACCAAATTGTGAGGAAGCATGAGCAATCTCAAGGCTACAAGTCCATCTCCAAAGACCTGAATGTTCCTGTGTCTTCCGTGCGCAGTGTCATCAAGAAGTTTAAAGCCCATGGCACTGTGGTTAACCTCCCTAGATGTGGACAGAAAAGAAAAATTGACGAGAGATTTCAACGCAAGATTGTGCGGATGGTGGATAAAGAACCTCGACTAACATCCAAACAAGTTCAAGCTGCCCTGCAGTCCGAGGGTACAACAGTGTCAACCCGTACTATCCGTCGGCGTCTGAATGAAAAGGGACTGTATGGTAGGATACCCTGGAAGACCCCACTTCTTATCCCGAGACATAAAAAAGCCAGGCTGGAGTTTGCCAAAACTTACCTGAGAAAGCCTAAAACGTTTTGGAAGAATGTTCTCTGGTCAGATGAGATAAAAGTAGAGCTTTTTGGGAAAAAGCATCAACATAGAGTGTACAGGAAAAAAAAAGAGGCATTCAAAGAAAAGAACACGGTCCCTACAGTCAAACATGGCGGAGGTTCCCTGATGTTTTAGGGTTGCTTTGCTGCCTCTGGCACTGGACTGCTTGACCGTGTGCATGGCATTATGAAGTCTGAAGACTACCAACAAATTTTGCAGCATAATGTAGGGCCCAGTGTGAGAAAGCTGGGTCTCCCTCAGAGGTCATGGGTCTTCCAGCAGGACAATGACCCAAAACACACTTCCAAAAACACTATAAAATGGTTTGAGAGAAAGCACTGGAGACTTCTAAGGTGGCCAGCAATGAGTCCAGACCTGAATCCCATAGAACACCTGTGGAGAGATCTCAAAATGGCAGTTTGGAGAAGGCACCCTTCAAATATCAGGGACCTAGAGCAGTTTGCCAAAGAAGAATTATCTACAATTCCAGCAGAGCATTGTAAGAAACTCATTGATGGTTACCGGAAGCAGTTGTTCGCAGTTATTTTGGCTAAAGGTTGTGCAACCAAGTATTAGGCTGAGGGTGCCAATACTTTTGTCTGGCCCATTTTTGGAGTTTTGTGTGAAATGATCAATGATTTGATTTTTGCTTCATTCTCTTTTGTGTTTTTTCCTTGCAAGCAAATTAAATCAAGATAATAAGACCAAAGAATTTGTGATTGCAATCATTTTCAGGAAGAAACTGAGTATTATCTGACAGAATTGCAGGGGTGCCAATCTGTATCTATCTATCTATCTACGTATCTGTGGCACCCCAGGGGTCTGGTTGCCACAGTAATAGAAATGTTACGTCTGAGAGCAAGTGGGAGGTTTCTCTGGTCAGGAGCCCTAAGCATGCAACACCTCCCGCCCAGACCTGGGAGGGGAGGAATCTGCCCTTATAAACTGGGTCTGGGGCGGGATTAGTTCAGTCAGAGTCTGAGAGTCAGAGCCTGGAGAGGGAAAGTTACAGCAGGAGCTCTGTAGGAGCAGTAGCTGAAGACCAGGGGCTGGAAGCTAAGCAGAGATATAGCTCGCCCTGGCAGAAGAAACCAAGTACTGGACACCGGAGTCCGAGGCTGTGGGGACTGATATTCACCCAGCAGCAGAAACCAGCCGGCAGGGGATTCCAGGTCCTCTGGCCATAGAAGCCCGGAGGCTCAGTCACAAGGAAGGGACCAGCACCGCCATCCAGGAGCGGAGGCTAACAGAAGGCCCCAAGTCACCAGCCATACGGGTGAGCACCACACGGTATACTCAGGGACGTGGGCTACTTCTACCCGCTTACAGCAAGGTAGCCAGAAAGAGTGCTGATAGACGGGGAGGCCTACAACTCCACCTGGCCAGGGGAACTCCTGTTTGCTCGCAGACTGACCAGGCCCCTTATGCTAGCCAGTACTACCGGGAGGGTCTGCCTTAATACCACCAGTAAAGACCCTGAACTGCACTGCAAAGACTCTGAGTCATTCCTGTTTCATCGCCGCGCCAGCACTACTAGTGCCGGGACTCCCGTGCACTATCACCCTCACCATCAACTACACTGCCCTGGGGCTCCACTCTTCCCGTGGGGAGTCACACTACCTCAGCTGCACACATCATCGGCCCCAGCGGTCTGCCTTGCAGCGGCGGTCTGTGCTGACCGCAATCCACTGGTGGCGTAGTCGGACAATTAACCTAAAACCCCCCACAAAATACCGCCATCGGCCTGACCACCCTGAGCCATGGGACTGGGTCGCCGCCACGGAGACTACAAACCCCAGCATTCCCCAGAGACCTGGTTCCGGGTAACCCACTACAGGGGGCGAGTCATATCTATCTATTATATATTTATCTATCTATCTATCTATCTATTATCTATCTACGTATCTATCTATCCATCTATCCAGCTGTCTATGTATCTATCTATCTATTCATCTATCTATTCATCTATCTATCTTCGTATCTATATCTACCTACCTCCCTATCTATCTATTATCTATCTATTCATATATCTATCTATCTATCTATCTATCTATCTATCTATCTATCTATCTATCTATTTATCTATCTATCTATCTATCTAAGTATCTATCTATCTACGTATCTATCTATCTGTTTACGTATCTATCTATCTACGTATCTATCTATCTATCTATACATTTTGAGATTCGATTCATGGTTCGTAAAAAAAAAAAAACCTTGCCCAGCACCATTTTCCACACTGCTCAAGCATCAGAGAGCGGGCTAACATCATATTAAAAATAATGAAAATTGACAAATCTCAAAATGCCAAATTGTCTTATCAGCCCTCATGCTTCATACTGCTGCAGCTCTGACTGTACAGCTTGGCCGATATATATCAGCCGAGGGATAAAAAGCATAAAAGAATATAGTAAAAACAACCTAAAGGTAACTATTAGGCTATGCTCACATGTCCAGTAATGATCTGTTAGAACTGATCCAGCAGCAATCCGTTGGCAAAAAAAAGTTGTGCAGACACAACTTTTTAGTCCGTTTTTCAATAACTGATCTAAATTGGATCCCTTTTTTTTTAACATTGGAAGTCTATGGAAAACAAATCCATGAATCCGCCATCCTTTTTTCTTTCATTTGTAACTGGTACGTTTTTTGGTTACTGAATCCAGTAACATAGCCTTACACACATGCAAAGACTAATAAGCCTCTATAGTGGGATCCTGGAGTATTTGCTTAAAGGGTACCTCCAATATTACAGGTGTATCATCTCCATTCAGAAAGGTAACTGATGGCAGAAGATACAGCAGGCTGGAGAGGCTTTGGGCATTGTGCAACATATATACTACTTTTAGAGGTGTACAAATACGGCATACAGAGGAGATAGTAACTTGTTCCAGGATTCTGGTGCCCCAAGTGGCCCACGGAATGGGTGACCATTAGTGATGAGTGAGCGTGCTCTTTTAACCCTTTAAATGAGCATGCTCTGGTACTCGCCGAGTAGTTTTGGCGTGCTCGGCATTTAAGTAACAGCCGCCACAGCACTGACCATATTACAGATTTGCATTGGAGCCCTGGATCTTCAACTTCCATTTTTTAAACATGTATTATCTCTTGCCCTATAGATATTAAACTATGTTTTGGTTTAGGATTCTACAAAACTAAGACATTTTACATTAAAATGTCTGAACAAAAGGACGAGTCTCATCAATAACAAATAAATGTTTCAATCTAATTCCACATTAGCTTTGTTATTGCGGCGCAAAGAACGTGACATAAATCAATGGATTTTATAAACACACTTTATTGTGCTTTTGTCGCAAATAGAAAGAATGACCGTGTTAAACAGGTTATGCAAACTTCAATCCGATTTACAATGACCGGAAGGAAAGTGAGGAAATGGCCAATTATGGTCGAGTTACTTACATGGAAGGAAAGGAGATTTTAGGAACCGTAGATATTCCCTCCCTGTATGTATTATATACATAGCACCTGCCAAAGATATACAGCATAGTGTGATTTTTTAATTATTAACAGTATTCTATTCAGTTTTATATATATATATATATATATATATATATATATACCTAAATTAATAAAACTAAATATAATCCTGTTAATTTTATATATATATATATATATATATATATATACACATATACACACACACATATATATATATATATATATATATATATATATATATATATACAAACAATTTTTTTTTTTTTTTTGCAAGTCAGCATGCTTTCAGTTGGTCACTGTAATTTTATCTCACATGAAAAAAACCATAAAAAATAACCTTTACTAGATATCATTAAAATATTGCCTTAAGCCACACAAACAAATACTGTATAACATAGAAATAGACATAAAATTTGTGAAAAGATGATCAAATACTGTTAGCTCAGATGGATATATAGAAAGACATCAAGCTATAGGCTATAACGTCTAACAAGACGACATGTAGTCCAGAGAGACCCAACCATTCAGAGTCTCTCACAAAAGCCTATTCTTATATAACAGTCATAGATCATAATAGAAAGATTGGCCACTAAGAGTACCGCTAGAATATATTACTCATTTATTTTGATTCAAAAAAGATCCCCGGTGGAGGCGACATCAGTACAATATAAAATGATTACTGAATCCTCTAATTCATCTCAGCATATCACCTGTTAATGTGAATATGCTTAATAACTAGCTGCAGTTAATTCTCACTGTAATTTTAGGCAACGTCATTTTATTTTGGAGAATGTATCATAAATGTTAAATCTGCCAATCATTTAATTTATAAAAATGATGTGGTCCCCTACCGCTGAAAATCTCTCTAAAGTGCCAGCCACTAGGTGTATCCCTTCTGTCTAACTTGCTGTCCACCACCTGCTGTAATATCTCTCTGGTGACAGAGATGCAGGGACAGATTGCATGAAGTGGTGGCCAGTTTTTATCTCTCTGCTCCTTCTCTCCTGTCTGTCAAACTGCATACAGGCATTATAAAGAGGCTGACTTTTAGTTTAGGGCAAGCAAGCCATTGAACAATAGTAGGAGCAATTGAAAAAAAGGAAGTTCATGTACCTATAGTGCTGGCAGAATACTTATGAATGAACCCAACCCTACAAAAAAATCCACGTCAAGTTATAGAGCATAGTTCTTGCACATATTAGACTTGATTGTTCACCAAAAGCAGTTTTAACTTGTCATGAGAATAGCAAAACCATACTTTTCTATAGGTTTTGTATGAAAAATGAAATGCACTTGAAAGTAGATTTTCAGACTCACAACATCCTTAGGTTGCTGTATATATGCTTAGAAGCAAAATGGTGGCTAAGTCGTTACATTTCCTGGCTCCAGTGACTGGGGCATAGGGTCACTCCTGATCCAGACCATTATCATATTACAGAATCTGATTGACTGTTAGGGTCTACATGGTCAACAGTTTTCAAAAATACCCCCAAATATGAGAAAACTTATGGGAACTTTCACATATAGATCTGGGAATGCTATTAGTGGCTTCTTTATGTGTTTTAGGTTTAGTGATTTTGGCTTTTTGCATTGAATAATGCATTTTTACATTTGATGTATAAAACATTTGTAGGAGATCACAGGAGGGAATATTGTGACCCCTCATCGCTGTGTAATACTACAACCTCCAGCTATTAAAGCAGATTCACTGCCCCAATGTTCATAATGTCAATGGGCAAAAGGCTCAGGCTGAATAATCATTCTCCGTTAAAATGGACTTGTAATGGATTGAGAAAATGGACCCAAGAATTCTGGAGCCAGACGCTGCAATTTACTTATACATCGTAGAAACATTTAATGGAGCAGCAGTAAAATGTATACACTCAGACACATATAATATTCTCTGTTATCATTGACAGCGCTTTTGTAATTGAGACCGAGACAGGGTTTCCGACACGGTCATATACTGTATATACTGGTTAGTGCATTATAGAAGCACTCTCAGGAACGTTAACTTAAAAAAAATCCTTAATATGTTTGTCTGAGAATTGCTGATGAGCCCCATGCTGAGGGGATGTAGGAAACAGAGCACTGAGACATTCTGAATCAGTACAAAAGGAAATGTGACAAAAAAACACCCGAAAAAAGTAGGCCTCAAATGTCTAAAAGAAAAGCTGTCTAAGTTGCCCATGGCAACCAATCAGAACTCAGCTATCATTTGTAAAACCGCTCTGCTAAAATGAAAGCTGGCCTGTGATTGGTTGCTATGGGAAACTAAAACAGATTTTCTTTTAGATACTTTGATGCTGGAGGCCTATTGTGTTTAGATTTTACAGATTAAATAATAGGGTTTCATAAATCTGCTCCACTAGGGCTATACTATATGAACATTTTCACTTGGTGCTATTTCGTTCCTTAATTAAAATATATAATTTCTTGCAATTGACTAAGAGGGCAGCGTGATCCATTTCTAGTGTGGTGAAATAATGGAAAAAAATGCCATTGTGGCATTTAATGTGCAATAAAAAATGACCTGGAAACATGTTTAAACAGGTCAAATTGATTACAACATTATCAAACGTGTAGGTTTTTATTTTTTTTTTCAGAGTATGTGCCACATGGTCTTTTACCTGCATCATTTTTGCTATAGAAAGACACTTCAGGATACCGCCAGGGATGTTTTCCTGAAACATCTTTTTAGATGTCTCTTCGGACGTCTGTTGCAGTGTCTTTGACGCCTTTATTTTTTTATATGATGTGTGTTAATATTGAGTGTCTTGCAAGCGGAAAACGTCACAAAGAAGGACGGTTGATTTCTTTTAACCTCTTCTATGAAAACCTGAAGCATAAAAAGACTGAATATACTGCATGCACTGCAAGTTGTTTTTGCATTGCTATGCATTTGTTCATTCTTTTTGGCATTTTTAGCGCTTGTTCTAAGTGGAATACGCCTGAGAAAAACATTACGTGCACATACCCTAAGTGGTTAAAAAATTCAGAACTTTGTAAGAAAAAAAAGTTTGTTTTTTTGTCACTATTATCTGTTACCCATATCTTTATTGTTTTTCCATCGATAAAGCTGTGTGAGGGTTTGTTTTTTTGGCATGGTGAACTGTCGGTTTGTTTGGTTTTGCAGCTTAGCATCATTAAATTTATTGGGCTCAACAGCAATACTAAGCACTGCTTATGGTCAGTATTTCTAAAAAAAAAAAGGGATCCATTTAAAGGGATCCATCCTAGCTACAAGAGTATTTTAAAACTGACGCATGCTCTGTAATATTTTTGGATTCTTTTTAGCATATTATGGAGGTATTGTCTCCTATATGTATTGCTTCTAAGAGAGAATATGGTACCAAATGGCGGTCTGTACAACTATGATGGTGAAGGTTCAGACAACTCTGACACTACTTACCCTTAATACTCATTCAGACGAGCATGTTATACAGATGTATGCTGTCCGTCTGCACCACGGACCGCACATGGATAGCACACGCACCCATTGTAGCCTATGTGTGAGTACACATGGCCGACTTTCCACACAGACCGGCCTGCATAGAATAAATTGCAGCATATACTATTCTGTTCCGATTTACAGAACAGATTAGTGCATGTATGCATGTAAATAGCAGGCAGCTCATCGCACTCATCCTTCCTCTTTGGTCAGACTTCATCTGGAATACTGTGTCCAGTTCTGGGCACCATGTTTTAAAAAAGACATCGAAAAACTGGAGCAAGTTCAGAGAAGAGCTACCAGGATGATGACCGGTTTACAAACAATGTCCTATGAGGAACGGTTACAGGATTTGGGAATGTTTAGCTTGCAAAAGAGAAGATTGAAAGGAGACTTAATAGCTGTCTACAAATATCTGAAGAGCTTTCACAGTGTACAGGGATCAGCTTTATTCTCATTTGCACAAAGAAAGACTAGAAGCAAGGGGATGAAACTGAATGGGAGAAGATACAGATTAGATATTAGAAAACACTTTTTGACAGTGAGGGTGATCGGTGAGTGGAACAGGCTGCCACGAGAGGTGGTGAGTTCCCCTTCAATGGAAGTCTTCAAACAGAGTCTGGACAGACATCTGTCTGAGTTGGTTTAGTGAATCCTGCATTGAACAGAAGGTTGGACCAGATGACCCTGGAGGTCCCTTCCAACGCTAATATTCTATAATTCTATGATATGTGGATGAGGACTTGGAGCTGCACACGGCGCCAGTCATATCCTCAATTTGCAGACGTGACTGGCTCGAGTTTTAGTACGGCCATCAGAACCCGCTGATTTTACATGCCGTAGTTCATTTCTAGACCATCTGACCCAAATTCAGCAGCCTAGTGTATGCTTATAAGGCCGCTGAGCTCGAGTCAGTTGACCCAACCTTGATCTAGAAATCACTGTCCATACATGGACTGTGAAACTTGAATGTGTGAAACCAGACTTTGGCAAAAAATAAGGGATTAGGCAAGAAAATTTTACCTGTCCTCATGCGAGAATCCACTAGTTTCTGACATCAAAATGTAAATGCTCTAATTCAGAGGTCTCCCCAGGGGCAGACACAGGCGGAAAAGGGATTTTGTGAAAGAACAGTATATGGGCCCCTTGCAGTACAATAGCTCTTCATAATGCACAATTCCATCTGCTTTGGATGTGATATTGGGCCTCCTTAACTTTTGGGTAAAAAACTCTTACATAGTTTCTTCGACAAAAAATTAAAACATTATGGGTCTTGAAAAATAGCAACACAAAACATTTTCTTTTTTTTTTTTTTTTTTTTTACAAACTTCAATATTTTTTTCATTACTTTACAAAAAAAAACCCCATACCATAATTGTTCTCACCTGGAGTATAAATTTTACAGGTCATTTTTACTATACAATGAACGCTGTAAAAGCAAAACCCCAAAAATAGTGGAGCTGCATTTTCTTCACCATTTCATCCCACTTGGAATTTTTTTTCAACATTTTTCAGTACATTAGTTACTGAAAATGGATAGTGTCATTCAAAACTACAACTCATCCCCCACAAAAAATAGCCCTCATGTGGAAAAATAAAAAAGTTATGGATCTTGGAAGGTGGTGAGGGAAAAATGCAAAAGGAAAAATTAAAAATGGCTGCAGAGACAAAGGGTTAAGAAATAATGATGTTCATTGAATGTCACCTTTACAAGTTATACTGCTCAAATGCCCCTTATCAGGTCCCGAGTCCCCCTTATAAAGTAATAATATCTTCTAAGTGCCACCTGAACAAGTAATATTGCCCCTAAAGGCCCGCTCTAACAATTAATAATGACCAGAGTTGCCGCCAAAAAGTAATAATGCTACCAGAGGGCCCATTGACAATTAATTATGCCCATGTACTCCATTAACAATTATTAAGGGGGTTGTCTGGGACTTTAACAGCACAACTCTGTCAATGGAAAAGTGGCTGCAGCCTGAAACTGCACATCAACCTCCTGTTAATTCAAATGGGGGACGAATGTGCAGTACTCAGCTGCTCCAATAGGGGGCAGATATGCAGTACTTAGCTGATCGAATAGGGGGCGGATATGTGACACGCCCCCAGAGCCGTGGGGTACTCGGCAGCCGGGCCTATGGATGCCGATGGGGGATATCACGGTGGCTGGCCTGGTCCATGGCCCAGGGCGGTCAACAAAAAGGGGAATTATTTATAGGGGATTTATAAAGTGTTCGTGACGCCACCTGTAGAATGCGGCTAAAGGGAGCCGCCGCTGCGGAGCAGTCATCTGGAGCTGGTGTTACGGCAGTAGGGATGGTGTGGCTCTCCACAGGTAGAGCTAACTTCAGGGCAGTGTAGGTGTTGTTGGTTGCGCTGGGCGTTGTAGTGCCGGGAGGGAAAGATGGCGCAGCTGAAATAATGGACGGAGGCAGTACAGTGCAGTCATCCGAGTCTTTACTCACAGTTCTTATGAAAGTTCCACTGGTGCACTGTACGGGTGCCAGCCTCCCACGTCGTGCTGCGCTCCCCAGGCAGGGGTTCAGCTCTTCCCCAGGCAGATTAGGAGCACCTGACGGAACCCCGCTTTTTTGTGTTCCTAGTTAGACCGTCTTCACGCTGGGTCTTCTCCCTCCTGCCCTGCGCTTCTCCACTCTCAATCCCGCTCGGGTGTTCTGAGGTCCCTCCTGTCTTGCTGGAGTTCCCAGACCTGCTTGACCCTCACGGAGATTAGAATAAGGCTGCGGCAACTGGTCTATGGAAGCCAGAAGCCTCCGGTTTTTCCAGCCGAGACTTGGAGTAACACGGCTGGTCCAGGGGCCGGCCTACTTCTTGCGGCCTACGATCCCTCTGTCTTCTGACAGATTCAGGGCGTACGGGTGCCGTCCTGCACTCGCCGTACCCCCTGGGATCCCTTCTTTAGATCGGAGCCTACTCCTCTCTCCCCTCCTGGGCCTATAGGACTGGGCCCTACTTATGGAGCAGAGCTCCTAAGGAGACTCTGCCCCCAGACAGACTTCTCTCACTGACTGTCCTACTGTCTGATCTTCCTTGCCACCTAAGATGGTTTCCCTTTTTATACCTACCGAACAAGTGCTCCCCTAAACTGCTTCCTCCACCCACACCCACTACTTTTTCCCCCTACCTCTGGGTTCCCCCCACTCCAGCCAGGGACAGGGCTCAGCAGCTGCGCACATGCATGTTGCCCTTCCAGCCGGCCTGGAGCAGTGTAGTGTCGAATGTGGGGGTTGGGGTTCCGGGCAGCACTCCCTCCTTACCTGAGAGAAGGAGACATCACACCTTTGGGTGAGGTGCAGTACCTCTGTGGCGACTGAACCTTCAGGGGCGCCACATATGCAGTACTCAGCTGCTCAAATAGCGGCAGATATGCAGTACTCAGCTGCTCGAATAGGGGGCGGATATACAGTACTCAGCTGCTCGAATAAGGGGCGGATATGCAGTACTCAGCTGCTCAAATAGCGGCAGATATGCAGTACTCAGCTGCTAGAATAGGGGGCGGATATGCAGTACTCAGCTGCTCGAATAGGGGACGGATATGCAGTATTCAGCTGCTCGAATAGGGGTGGATATGCAGTACTTAGCTGCTCGAATAGGGGCGGATATGCAGTACTCTGCTGCTCGAAAAGGGCGCCTATATGCAATACTCAGCTGCTCTAATAGGGGCGGATATGCAGTACTTAGCTGCTCGAATAGGGGCGGATATGCAGTACTCAGCTGCTCGAATATGGGCCGGATATGCAGTACTCAGCTGCTCGAATAGGGGCGGATATGCAGTACTCAGCTGCTCGAATAGGGGAGGATATGCAGTACTCAGCTGCTAGAATAGGGGGCGGATATGCAGTACTCAGCTGCTCCAATAGGGGGCGGATATGCAGTACTCAGCTGCAGCCACTATACGTTGACAGAGCTGTGCAGCTCCTGAGCAGTTCCGACTAGGAACAGATGCCGAATATTGCACCTTGACCAATCTGACATTGATTACCTATCCTAAGGATAGGTGTGGCACCCTGCTATCACAGGTACCACAGGACCCAAAAGGGTGCATGGACGGACTTCTCCACAAGAGGCCCTCACTACAAACAAACACCTCCACCCTTCCACCTCAGACCACCAGAGGGAGCCCTGTTAGGGATATATATATATATATATATATATATGGAGGGTGGAGTCAGGCAGTCAGTTAGTTCAGACAGAGAGAAAGTCTGAGAGCGTGCTGGCGCTGAGACCAGTGAAGGAGCAGCACGTCTGCTGCTGTGTTCTGAGGGCCCGAGTGTGGCCGGAGGCAAAGAGGAGAGGAGAAAGGAGTTGAGGGGGCAGAGGAGCGTCTGAAGCTCACCCCAAGACACAAGCCGGACACCGGGTCCGTGCCTACAGGGTCCTCTACACCCAGTAGGGATTACCGGCATACCAGGAGGATTACAGATCCCTGGTTGACCTGAAGCTAAACCCTTTACAGGACTAGGAACCATGAAGGCCCCAGTGTCCAGGGATAGTGGTTGCCAGAGAAAGGTCCTACTTCCAAGCGACAGGTGAGAGAACAACACAACACAGAAGCTAGACCCAGTTGCAGGTTGGCCAGGAGCTTAGAGAGAGGGAGAAACGGACCAGGAGGCCTTATACCCGCTCACTGGGGAGAATCTAGAAGTGCACCCTTCCTACCGAGTACCCTGGACCATACCGGACATCTGCACCAGTAAAGGTACTGAAGTGAATCTCCTGTCTCTGTCAATTACTCCTGCTGCGCCATCTCTTCTGCACTACAACGCCCAGCATCACCATCTGCCCTAACACCTGCCCCGGGGGCCCGCTCCGTCTGTGGGGAGCAGAAACATTCCAGCTGCCATCCCATCACCCCCGGAGGTCTGCAGCAGCGCCAGTAACCGTTACCGGGAACCACAGGTGGCGTCACGAGACAAACTGTACACTAAAACCCCTTTTCAAGAGAGACCCCAGAGTACGGGCCCGGGAGCTGACTGCCGTGACATCCTAAACAAGGTAAAAGGCCCGGGTACCGAGTCCCCTATATCCCCCTGGGCGAGACACTCTCTTCCTGGCGTCACGAACAGGATTTCGTGCCCGTTGCCACCGGGTACTGTGTGCCGTAATTGAACTGTGTTTGTACTGTGGTGAACATCGCCGCCATTACCGCATCGCAGCGCAGGAAGAAGAGGGGCGTAACCGCGGGAACCAGAGAGGCGTGACTGTTGGTAGCGCGCGAAGCCCAGGCCCCGCCTTGCGCCTCGACGCCGAACCAGAAAGCGTCAGGTCCTGGAAGGAGACCGTCGTCAAGCGCACTCTCTGACGTCAGCCGCGAGGGAAACGCAAGGTCCTGGAAAGAGACCGTCACCTGCGGAGCTGCGGCCTACCCGATCAAAAGTAAAGGAGGTAGGCTACGGTTCACTAGGGGGGCGCAGCCATGACCGACGACCAGCAAAACGCCGGAGCACTGGTTAACGCTCTCGATGCTCAACTCGCGCAACTCGCCCCCGGCGCCGCTCAGGCCGGAACAGCAGCCCCACCAGCAGGGGTCGTGATTCCAGTCATACCCATGGCCCTGCCGTACATCCCAGGAGCAAAATGGCTTCCCCGGTATGATGGTAAACCAGACACCCTGTCTGGGTTCAAGAGAAAGATATGCGGTGTATTGGACATGTATTTAATGACTGGTAAACAGAGAGCCGCTGTTGTGCTGGGACAATTGGCTGGTGCCGCAGAGTGGGAAGTTGAAACCTGGCCAGCTGCAGACCAGGAATCAGTATCCATTATATTTAAGAGACTGCAAACTGTCTTTGAAAACCGCACTGAGACAGATCTCCGGATGAGGTTCTACCTGAGGACAGTATCTGGGACTATGCCTGGCGTCTACAAGAGGCACTGCGGGCCCTGAAACAGGTTAGTCCAGCCAGCATACATTATGAGAACAAAATGCTGACAGAACAATTCATCCGGGGGTTGAGGTCCCAGGAGGAGAGCAGAACTGTATGGTGGTGGGCCTTAGATCATCCAAATGCCACCTTTGACACCCTGAAGGACATGGCTATTAAGGGCCTTCAGCCCCTGGAACCATCAGATACTGCTATCCAGCGTTATCAGGGTGGGGCCACCCCAGTGCCAGCAGCACCCACTGCTCCTTCATTAATGGCTGAAACAAAAATGCAAACAGTGCCCCCTAGCGAGCTGGACAGCCTGCGCTCTGAAGTGCGCCAGCTAAGTAAAACCCTGGCCACTGTCCTGAGCACCCTGCAGTTACAGACGGAGCCCGAGCCGGAAGGAAGGATCCTACTCGCCGACAGTCCTGAGGATGTCCCCTGGATGAGGAGAAGAAGGAGGACAACGCCACCCCGTGGGAGGACCAACGACCAACGTCGCCCTCCAAGAGAATTCGTCTGCTACAGTTGCCACAAGGCAGGCCATACCACCCGGACCTGTTCTTTAAACGGGCAAACCCTGGGACCGAGGGCCAACACCCAGGAGTAGACCAACCAGGCCCATCAAGCAGGTACCACCGGTTTGTAGGAGGAAGGCCTTTCCTGTCCATCGTGCTGGACAGCATAGCAACACCTGCACTACTGGACACCGGCTCACAGGTAACCATCATACCTGAGGTCCTCTATAAAAGGTACTGGTCCATAGATGAACTCCATCCGCCAGCCCCAAATCTCTCTGTGTATGCATCCAATGGCCTTCCTCTTAACCTAGTAGGGGTTAAGGACGTGACAGTGAAGGTGGGGAGAGCGGAACTAAAGGACCAAGGACGGATTGTAGTGGAGTCTAACCCTGGTGAAACAGACTTGTATATGATACTTGGTACAAATGTAGTTGGCAACTGTTTGGGAGAAGTGTTGTTCTTACTCCAACAGATGGCTGACACTGCCAAACCGGGGCAGAGGAAGGTGCTCCAGAAAGAAATTCGAGCCCTTATGTACCAGCAGCAGGTAAAACTAACAGGTGGTGAGATTGGTAATGCACGGGTGACAGACCCGATACCTATTGTGATTCCCCCAATGAGTGAAATGCTGATTTGGTGTAGGGCAGCAATAGGTCTCAAGGGACAGAACTACCAGGCGGTAGTGGAGTCCATTAGCTCAGAGCACAGACCTACACTCCTAACTGCTAGAGGGGTAGTTGATGTGTGCAATGGGAGGCTACCCGTACGTCTCCTAAATTGTGGGGAGGAGGAAGTCAAATTGCCAAGATAAGCCACTGTTGCCAGACTGTATACTGTGAATAATGATGCCATACACACAGTGGAATCTTTGACCCCACCAGATACAGTGGAGGACAATGACCCCGAAGCTCAGCTGGAGGATTGGTGTCAACAGCTCCATGTTGGAACTGACGCCACTCCTGTCCATCAAAAACACGGTGTCTACAGAGTGGTTCAGGAATATGAACAAGTGTTTAGTAAACACTCACGTGATTTTGGAAGGGTTAAAGGGGTACAACACCACATACCCACTGGTAACCATCCACCCATTAAGGAGCGTTACAGACCCATACCACCAGCACATTATCAAAAAGCCAAGGAAATGTTGCATGACATGAAAAAGTCAGGGGTAGTAAGGGATAGCTGTAGCCCCTGGGCAGCTCCCCTGGTCCTGGTCAGAAAGAAGGACGGTAGCATGAGGATGTGTGTAGATTATAGACAGATTAATCGAATAACACATAAAGATGCATACCCTTTGCCCCGTATAGAGGAATCCCTGGCTGCACTAAAATCTGCCAATTACTTCTCCACATTGGATCTCACTAGTGGGTATGGGCAAGTCTCTGTTGCTGAGGAAGACCGGGAGAAGACAGCCTTCACTACCCCGATGGGATTATACGAGTTCAACAGTATGCCGTTTGGGCTCTGCAACGCCCCCGGGACGTTCCAGAGGCTGATGGAGTGTTGCTTAGGACACCGGAACTTTGAGACAGTGCTGCTGTACCTGGATGACGTTATCGTGTACTCGAGGACGTATGAAGACCATCTGAAGCACCTGGCGGAGGTATTTGAAGCATTGTCCCGGTATGGGATGAAACTAAAACCTTCCAAGTGCCACCTGCTCAAACAGAAGGTTCAGTACCTGGGACACGTAGTCAGCTCAGAGGGAGTAGCACCAGACCCGGAGAAGGTCACTGCCATCCAGAAGTGGCCTGAACCAAGAAACATCAAGGAAGTGCTTCAGTTCCTGGGACTGGTCGGGTACTACAGGAGGTTCATAAAGGATTACACCAAAAAGGCAGCACTTTTACAAGGTCTCCTGGTGGGACAGTCCAAGAGAGGTAAAAGTCCCCCATTCCAGTGGGGTAAGGAACAGGCTGAATCCTTTGCAGTAATGAAGGAAGTCCTAACTGGTGGAGAAATCCTGGCTTACCCTGACTACAGCCAGCCTTTCCTGTTGTACACCGACGCCAGCAACGAGGGACTGGGAGCTGTGTTGTCCCAGAAGCAAAACGGCAGAGAAAAGGTAATTGCCTATGCCAGTAGGAAGCTTCGCCCTACTGAGAGGAACCCGGAGAATTACAGTTCCTTCAAGCTGGAGTTCCTGGCCTTGGTCTGGGCTATCACTGAAATATTCAAGCATTTCCTAGCCTCGACTAAATTCACAGCCTTTACCGACAATAATCCCTTGACACACCTGGAGACAGCCAGGATGGGAGCCATGGAACAGCGTTGGGTGGCCAGACTGTCAAATTATCAGTTCACAATCAAGTACCGGACAGGTCACAAGAATACCAATGCTGATGCCTTGTCAAGAATGCCCCACCAGTCGGACACCGAGGATGAAGTGGATGATCTCGAAGAAATTGAACTACCTGCTTTCCACAGAAATGGAATGGTCCATGAGCAGCATGCCTCCAGAAGATGTCATGGTAGGACGCCAAACCCTCTACCTCATCACAGCTGGAAGGAGACCCAGGACAGTAACCCGGTTGTCAGCCTCATCAAAAGACTGATAACCCAAGAAGGTTCTCACCTGGAGAAGGATGCTCCCCCACAAGCCAAGCACCTGTGAAATGAGAGAAGCCAGCTGTTCATCTACAGAGAGAAGCTGTGCAGATGGTATGTCAACTCCAAGACCCATGAAATGGTGTGGCAGATTGTTGTACCTAGGACAGATATCCAGATGGTGTTAGAGGCCTACCACGACCAAGCAGGTCACTTTGGCTGGAAGAAGCTGGAAACCCTGCTGAAGGACCAGTTCTATTGGGTTGGAATGTGGAGTTCCATAGAAAGGTGGTGCCGGAATTGTGGACCGTGTAGCCTCAGAAGGAAAGAATACGGCAGCCAGAAAGCACCCTTGCAGTCCATCAAAACAACCCAACCCCTGGAGATTGTCGCTCTGGATCACGTCATACTGTCACCCAGCAGATCAGGCTACTCCTATGCCCTGACCATGGTGGATCACTATTCCCGGTTCCTGGTGGTAGCCCCTGTCAAGGATCTGACAGCAGAAACTGCAGCAAGAACGTTCCAAGCCTGCTTCTGCAGACCCCATGGATATCCGGACAAGGTGCTAACGGATCAAGGCCTTGCTTTTGATGCTGAGCTATTCAAGGAATTCTGTCACCTGTATGGATGCAAGAAGATCCGGACTACGCCATATCATCCGCAAACCAACGGTATGTGCGAGAAAATGAATAACATCATCATAGATCTGCTGAAAACCCTGCCTTTGGAAGAGAGGAACCAGTGGCCAGAAAAGCTACCTGACCTAGTGGACCTGTATAACCACATACCCGTGAGTTCTACAAATTGTACCCCAGCGTACCTTATGAGAGCAAGACCTGGAAAATTGCCCATGGACCTGGAGCTCGGAGTGGTAGAACCTACTGCAGATACGTCCACTGAAGATTGGGACACAAGTCGGCAAGAGCAGTACAGGAAAGTACAGGCCTGTGTCGAAGACAGTCTAAACAAAGGAAGGGAAAGGCAAGAAGAACAGTACAATAAGCATGCACCAGCAGAACCCTTGGCACCTGGAGAAATAGTGCTAAAGCAGAAAAGAAGAGGTCACAAGCTTGATGACCAGTGGGAAAGAGAGCCCTACACCATGTTAAACTCCAGATTTGACAACAGTAAAACTTGCCTGATCAATAAGGATGGAGGTAAGACAACCGCAGTCTCAAGAGACCACTTGAAAGTGTGTCCAGGTCTACTGAAGACACAGGAGGAAGAAGCACCTCTTGTAATACCGGAGAAACCCAAGGAAGATGTAATTTATACAGTTCTAGGAGACTTCCCTGCGGACTGGCCTCAACTTGATGGAGCAGTTATCATACCAGTGATACACTTCTATCAGCATCCAGAAGAACCTCCACCACCAGTAGAACCTGTAAGCGCCCTAGAAGAACCTGCTCAGGAACAGGAAGAGTCCCCAGTAAGAGGAGGAACACCCGTTGAAGCAGAGCCTGAAGGCCCAGTAAACAGTGTACTTGCCAGTAGAGATGAGCGTTGTTCTACTCGAACTGTTCGCCAATCTCAAATTCGAGCTGTTTTGGGCGGTGTTCGAGCCGTTCGGCGAACACGAACAATTTGAGAAAAATTCGGCTGTTCGAGGTTATGTTCGATAAATGTTCGTGCACCAAAATCATAACTGGATTTTTTCTCAGTAATGATGAAAATTAATGTCAATACGCAGTTTGAGTGTACAGCGGGGTGGGGGGAGGGGCAGGGGATGGATCTCTGCAGGAACAATGAAGATCTCCATTTTTTTTTCTCTTTCCCGCATTTACAGTGGGGAGGTGCAATCTGTCAGCCTATCAGCAGCGCACACACGGAGCGAAGTGCTTTTTTTCACACAAGCAAGGGCATGTGTCATTGGCAGCGTATGTCACATGTCCTTGCCCTATAAGACCAAGCCATTTTCCCCGTCGCCACCATTTTCTCACTGCTGCAGCTGCGTGTTAGACGGCACCGCTGTTGCTGTGTGCGCTATACCTTGTTAATTTCAAGCCAATTTTCGCACAAATATACAGATAGCTTGGGAGTAGGGAATAGTTGTGATTGCAGTCCTTTTAAGGACTAGGTTACAGCATTTCCTACGACTTTTATCAGGCAGGTCTGTGCTCTTAAATAGATAGGTTGTGGGAGTAAAGACTAATTGTAATTGGAGTCCTTTTCAGGACTAGGTTACATCAGTTCCTATCAGTTTTTGCCAGGCAGGTCTGTGCCAGTGCTGTGCAAGTTTTTTTCACAGCATTTGGCTGAATCTAGCAAAGCTAATCCTTTTTGGCTTATTGCAGAGTGTGTTAGTCAGTGGAGTAGCCTATCTGTGTTGCAAGATATACCACCTGTGTATAGAATACCAATTTTTTTACTGCACCTAGTGAAGTAAAATCTTTTGGGCATAGCAGCATTCTATTAGTCCATCTATACTGACCTCCATCAGGTTGCAAACTGAATCTAATTTTTTTCTGCATCTAGCTCTGAAAAAATATTTGGCCTTCTAGCAGTGTGTCGGACTTTCTCTATTAGTCCATCTATACTGACCTCCATCAGGTTGCAAATTCAAAATAATTTTTATCTGCATCTACAGTACCTCTGAAAAAATATTTGGGCTTCTAGCTGTGTGTGGGACTTGTTGTATTAGTCCATCTATACTGACCTCCATCAGTTTGCAAACTGAATATATTTTTTTCTGCATCTACCTCTGAAAAAATATTGGGCTTCTAGCTGTGTGTGGGACTTGTTGTATTAGTCCATCTATACTGACCTCCATCAGGTTGCAAACTGAATATATTTTTTTCTGCATCTACCTCTGAAAAAATATTGGGCTTCTAGCTGTGTGTGGGACTTGTTGTATTAGTCCATCTATACTGACCTCCATCAGGTTGCAAACTGAATATAATTTTTTTCTGCATCTAGCTCTGAAAAAATATTTGGCCTTCTAGTAGTGTGTCGGACTTTCTCTATTAGTCCATCTATACTGACCTCCATCAGGTTGCAAATTAAAAATAATTTTTATCTGCATCTACAGTACCTCTGAAAAAATATTTGGCCTTCTAGCAGTGTGTCGGACTTTCTCTATTAGTCCATCTATACTGACCTCCATCAGGTTGCAAATTAAAAATAATTTTTATCTGCATCTACAGTACCTCTGAAAAAATATTTGGGCTTCTATCTGTGTGTGGGACTTGTTGTATTAGTCCATCTATACTGACCTCCATCAGGTTGCAAACTGAATATATTTTTTTCTGCATCTACCTCTGAAAAAATATTGGGCTTCTAGCTGTGTGTGGGACTTGTTGTATTAGTCCATCTATACTGACCTCCATCAGGTTGCAAACTGAATATATTTTTTTCTGCATCTACCTCTGAAAAAATATTGGGCTTCTAGCTGTGTGTGGGACTTGTTGTATTAGTCCATCTATACTGACCTCCATCAGGTTGCAAACTGAATATAATTTTTTTCTGCATCTAGCTCTGAAAAAATATTTGGCCTTCTAGTAGTGTGTCGGACTTTCTCTATTAGTCCATCTATACTGACCTCCATCAGGTTGCAAATTAAAAATAATTTTTATCTGCATCTACAGTACCTCTGAAAAAATATTTGGCCTTCTAGCAGTGTGTCGGACTTTCTCTATTAGTCCATCTATACTGACCTCCATCAGGTTGCAAATTCAAAATAATTTTTATCTGCATCTACAGTACCTCTGAAAAAATATTTGGGCTTCTAGCTGTGTGTGGGACTTGTTGTATTAGTCCATCTATACTGACCTCCATCAGGTTGCAAACTGAATATATTTTTTTCTGCATCTACCTCTGAAAAAATATTGGGCTTCTAGCTGTGTGTGGGACTTGTTGTATTAGTCCATCTATACTGACCTCCATCAGGTTGCAAATTGAATATAATTTTTTTCTGCATCTAACCCAGCCAATAGTTTTGGCCTAATACCACAGTTTGGCCACTCAGCTCTGCTCGGTTACCATCCATTGTTTTTTTGTGCAAACAACTCCAGAGTTGTGAATTAGTTAACCACCAAAATGAGTGGAAAAAGGCCTGCTTCTGGTGGAAAGGGGAATAGGCGTGTTGGGAAGGGGAAAAAAGGTTGTGTCCGTGGGGTAGGTGTTAAAGCAACAGTAACATCTGCAGAAGAAAGACCATCTTCCAGCCAAACTAAAATGTCTACTTCTTTTAGCGGACAATGTGATAAGATCCCTTTCTTACGGCCACGCCAATCGCTACAAATTCCAGATGAGGCACAAAAACAGCAGGTGCTTCAATGGATATCAAGTGCTCCTTTAAGTGGGCTCTCCTCCACATCAACTTCAACATCACAAATACTCCAGTCCTCAAAGGTGTCACCCAAATCGCACTTGCTTCCTCACAGCTCCCAAATCTCCAGCTGCCCGTCTGAGTATGAGGTAGAACAGATGGTTGAGTCTGCAGAGCTGTTTACTCATACTATAGCCTGGGAATCAGAGGTCGACTCCAGCGCTTCTGTGAATCCAGACGAGGAAATGATCTGCACTGATGCCCAGAATCTTTATGAGTCGGATCCAGGACCAGACGCAGAAGGTTCTGACCATAATGTAGACCCTCATTCCCAAACTGTAACTCCTGTTGGTGGAGACAATGAGGAAGACGATGATAAGACTCAAATACCTGATTGGAGCGACAACTTTAGTTTTTTGTCAGGGCAGGAACAGGTTGGCTCTGAGGACGACGGGTGTGATAACACACAGGGTGATGATGATGAGGTTGGAGATCCCACTTACTGTCAACCCACAGTCAGCCAAGAGATGAGGTCAGCAGAGGAGGTGGAGGAAGATGCTAGTGACGACGAGGTCAGGTTGCGCCTTCCTGGACAGAGACGTAGTACTGGAAGCACGTCAACAACTGCATCCTCAAACACAACTCTGCCTCTCACCACAAGTCGTGGTGGCTCTTCAGGTCGCATGGGTGCTAAGCCTTGCATAGCCTGGGCATTTTTTCAGATCGATAAAGATGACCCAACTCGTGTTATCTGTAACATTTGTCAGCAAAAGCTAAGTAGAGGCCAAAAAATACATAGTTTGAGTACTTCATGCATGAACCGGCACATGGACATGAAGCATAAGTTGCAGTGGGAAGCTCAGTGTGCTACAATGCGGCCTAGCCGGCCGGGCCAACCACCGTCTGCCATATCTTGTGCATCCGCGGCCTCTTCATCCTCTGTGACTGGGGGGACAGCAGTCACACCTGTTTTGGGGCGCAGACCTGCCACCTCTTTACCTGCAACAGCCAGCGTGATTGGCAAGTCATCATTTTCTTTGGAGGTGGTAACACCAGCTGGTGTTGAGCGCTGTCCGACATCGATAGCACCACCTTTGGATCAAGGCAACCTAACATGTCCGCCTGCATCTTCCTCACAGACCGGCAGTTTGCCGGGGACACCCTTATCAACCCCGTCTAAGCACAATAGCCAGCCCTCGGTCCCTCAGATGTGGACAAGTAAAAGACCATTTCCTCCTAGCCATGAGAAAGCTAAGAGGTTGAATTTCACCATCTGCAAGCTCTTGGCTACAGAAATGCTGCCTTTCCGCCTGGTGGACACAGAGGATTTTCAAGACCTTATGTCCGTCGCAGTGCCCCAGTACCAGATGCCCAGTCGGCACTACTTCTCAAAGAAAGGTGTGCCTGCGCTCCACCAGCATGTCGCACACAACATCACCGCTTCTTTGAGAAACTCTGTGTGTGACAGGGTGCATTTCACCACAGACACTTGGACGAGTAGGCATGGACAGGGGCGTTACATGTCGCTGACTGGGCACTGGGTAACTATGGTGACAGCAGGACAAGGGGCTGCTGTCCAAGTCTTGCCGTCCCCACGAGTTGTGCGTCAATCCTCTTTATGTCAAAGTTCCTCCACTGCTTCTGCCTCCTCAACCTCCTCTCGGTCTTCCACCTGCACCCAAAGCCTGTCTGGTCATGCCACAAGCTTTCTAACTGCGCAGAAGGGATCCTGCACACCTCCTTACTATGCTGGCAGTAGGGCTCAACGTCATCAGGCGGTTTTTACTTTGAAATGTCTGGGAAATGTGAGTCACACAGCTGAGGAGTTGTGGTCAGCTCTGGAGAACCAATTTCATGAATGGTTGTCTCCACTGGACCTGAAACCAGGGAAGGCCGTGTGCGACAATGCTGCAAACCTGGGTGCGGCCCTTCGCCGGGGCAATGTCACACACGTGCCTTGTATGGCTCACGTGTTGAACCTGGTTGTACAGCAATTTTTAGCCCACTATCCCAGACTAGATGGCCTTCTGCAGAGGGCACGGTCGCTGTGTGCTCATTTCCGCCGTTCGCATCCCGCAGCTCAACGACTTACATCTCTACAGAAGTCGTTGGGCCTGCCACTTCACCGGCTAAAATGCGATGTGCCTACCCGGTGGAATTCAACTCTGCACATGTTGCAGCGACTGTGGCAGCACCGACAAGCCCTGGTGCAATACGTTCTGACGTATAGCCTGGGCCAACGAGATCCAGAGGTGGGGCAAATCACGCTGGAGGAGTGGTCTCAGATCAGGGACCTATGCACCCTTCTGCACAGTTTTGAAATGGCGACGAAGATGTTTAGTGCTGACGATGCCATTATCAGCATGACTATTCTGGTGATTTACATGCTGGAGCACATGTTAAACAGAATTCGGAGTCAGGTGGTGGCACAAGAGGAGGTGGAGGAAGTAGAGGAGGAGGAGTTGTATGCGGAAGGGCTAACATCTGCAAGGTCCAGACGGTCGGCAGCACCAAGGCGGCAGGCATGTGAGGGTGGGGGAGATGGTTTTACCAGGGCGCATGGTAGCAGCCAAACTAGTGAGGAAGGTGCAGGAGCCCAGGAAGAAGTGGAGGACGAACTGATGGAAGACTCATCAGATGAGGGAGACCTTGATCACATTTCTGTTGTGCGAGGTTGGGGGGAGAGGACAGAGGAAGGAAGCATGATTGTTACCTCGCCACCAACACAACAGGGACTTGGTGCTCCTGGATGCGCAACACACATGAGTGCCTTCTTGCTGCACTACCTGCAACATGACCCTCGAATTGTGAGAATTAGAAATAATCCTGACTACTGGGTTGCCACACTGTTAGATCCCCGGTACAAAAGTAAATTTGCAGAAATTATTCCTGCCATAGAAAGGGATGCACGCATGCAGGAGTATCAGCAGAGACTGTTGCAGAATCTTACATGTGCTTTTCCACAAAATACCAGTGGTGCACGTAGTGAATCTCACAGTTCCAACTTGCCAACCGTGGGACCGTCAAGTGTTCAGCACTCAAACCGTAACAGAACCACAGTATCTGCTGGTAACATCAATTTTGCGGAATCATTTCACCACTTTTTTAGCCCATCCTTTGCAAGGCCACAGGAGACAAGAAGTCTGACACATAGTCAACGCCTAGAGACGATGGTACAGGAGTATCTCCAAGTAAACATTGAAGCCACGACTGTGTCACTGGACCCTTGCTCTTTTTGGGCTTCCAATCTGGATAAATGGCCGGAGCTAGCCACTTACGCCTTGGAGATCTTGTCATGCCCCGCAGCCAGCGTTCTGTCTGAACGTGTGTTCAGCGCTGCTGGTGGTGTGCTGACAGATAAGCGCACGCGGCTCTCCACTGATAATGTAGACAGACTCACGTTCATAAAGATTAACAAATCATGGATCCGAAACGACTTTTCTACCCCTGTGTCATCCTGGGGAGAGTAAAAGCTTGATGATTGGTTAAAATCACCCTACCAACCGTTTTAAGCTTTCAAATTACTAATCATGTTTATCTGTATCTTGACTGGAAAATAATTTGGGCTTTGTAGCAGTGTGCAGCACTGATCCTATTAGGCCATCTATAATAAGCTCCACCAGATTTAAAATTAAAAATAATTTTTAGCTGCATCTAGCCCGGAAAATAATTTTGGGGCTCCGAGATGCGCAAGACACATAAGTGCCTTCTTGCTGCACTACCTGCAGCATGACCCTCATATTGTCAGAATTCGAAGTAATCATGACTACTGGGTTGCCACACTCTTAGATCCCCCAAACTTTTCGATCAACCTTTTCATTTTAATAAAGACCAAAAAAATGGTCATTTTTGAAATTATAAGCATTAGCAGGTTGTTAGAAACTGAAATCAAACAGTTTTCAACTCAAAACTTTATTGTAGGTGATGTTACATTTTCACATAGGACCCCTTGTTCGAAAGGAGCTTCTGAACTCTCTCGTCCATTGAATTTGTCAGGTTTTGGATGGTTTCTGCTTCAATTGTTTTGCATGAGGACAGAATACCCTCCCAGAGCTGTTGCTTAGATGTGAACTGCCTCCCGCCATCATAGACACTCCTTTTAATGATGCTCCAAAGGTTCTGAATGGGGTAGAGGTCAGGGGAGCATGGGGGTCACACCATAAGTTTGTCCCCTTTTATGCCCATATCAGCCAGAGATGCAGATGTTTTATGTGCAGCATGAGATGGTGCATTATCATGCAGAAAAATGATCTTGCTGTGAAATACACGGTTCTTCTTCTTGAACCATGGCAGGAAGTGCTGTTTGAGAAAATCCACATACATTATGGAGTTCATCTTTAGCGCCTTCAGGGATCCTAAAGGGGCCGACAATCTCTCTCCCCATGATTCCAGCCCAAAACATTACTCCACCTCCTCCTTGTTGGCGCTGTAGCCGTGTTTGCGTGGGGTGTCCATCAACCAGCCATCCTCCACTCCATCCATCTGGACCATCGAGCGCTGCACGGCACTCATCCGTGAACAAAACAGTTTTGAAATCAGTCTTCATGTAATGTTTGGCCCACTGGAGCCGTTTCTGCTTGTGTGAAGTGGATAGAGGAGGTCGACAGGATGGCGTATGCACAGCTGCAAACCTCTGAAGGACCCTGCATCTTGTTGTTCGGGGGACGTTGGAGGCACCAGCAGCTTCAAAAACTTGTCTGCTGCTATGACAAGGCTTTCTTGCCGCTGCTCTTTTAACCTGATGTAATTGCCTGTATGAAAGAGTCCTCAATTTGCCCTTATCAGCACGCACACGTGTGTACTGTGAATCAGCTACATACTTCTTGATTGCCAAGACACTTCATCCTGATCATCGCACAATGTTGATTGTAGTCATGCCTTGACCTAAACACTCCACAATTTGTTGCTTCTCAGCAGCCGACACATCCTTTTTCTTTCCCATTTTGGCAGAAAATGTAGGCTGCTTAATAATGTGAGAGAGCCTTCTTAAGTAGTCTTGCCTTTCATTGGACACACCTGCCAAACTAATTAGCACAGGTGTCTGCAATTGCTTACAGTGATATAAAGAGCCCTGACACACATCACCATCAATGAGTTTAACTGACAAACAAACAAATTCTTCCCTTATCACTCCTAAACACTTTTTGCATAATAATTTGGAACGCAGTGTACATGTGCTTTTCCACAAAACACCAGTGGTTCACGTAGTGAATCTTACAGTTCTAACTTGCCAACCGTGGTCTGTATGGAATTGTTCAATAAAGGGCCCAAAATTAAGATAACATAGATGGGAGAGGTCTCTATGAATAGGAATTCCTAAGTATTTGATACCCTGTGAGGGCCAGGCAAAGGGAAAGTTGGACTGGATGGAATCCTATATGGATTTGGGGAGGGAGACATCGAGGGCCTCAGACTTCGCTGCATTGATTTTAAAATTTTACCATGTAACAAAGTGATCTATTTCAGCCATAACAGCAGGGATGGATATATGTGATTGAGTGATATATACTAGGACATCATCAGCAAATAGAGAGCACTTGTACTCGGTGCCTCCCACCTCAATCCACCTAATATTGGGGTTATGGCGAATTGATGAGAGCAGGTGCTCCGTCACTAGGATGTATAAGAGAGGGGACAGAGGACATCCCTGCCTTGTCCCATTGGTGATTGTGAAAGGTGATGAAAATGTTCTGACGCACCCCCTGGGCCTTGGGACACCCGGAGCCGGACCCTTTTTGGTGGATGCTGGTGGTTGTAGTCTTCGTGGCGGCGACCCGGTTCCGTGGCTCAGGGCGGTCAAACCAGTGGCGGAACTATTTATGTGGTTTTGATGTTTAAATGTCCGACTACGCCACCCGTGGATTGCGGTCAGAGTGAACCGCCGCTACAGGGCAGACCGCTGAGGCTGGTGTTGTGGGTGCAGCAGAGCGTAGCATAACTCCCCACGGGAGGAGTATAGCCTCAGGGCAGTGTATGCGGAGGATGGGGGTGATGGTGCAGGGCAGCAGCAGTAACGACACGGAGTCAGTGATGCAGTCCAGGGCCTTTACTCACAGTTCTTATTATCCAGACCACGTCTGCAGGTAACGGCTGCCCACGTCGTACTGTGCTCACCAGGTGAGGGGCTCAGACAACTCCCAGATAACTTTGGAGCACTTCACAGGACCCCCTTTGTGTGTCCTTTGTCTGGCCTTTCTTACCAACACTTCTGTCCGGCTGCCTCGGGCCTCCTCTTGGTAAACTTGGCGCCAGTTTCCCTGACCCTATGTGGTGCCTTCCTAGCGGGTGTAGCGAGGGGCTGCGCCACATAAAATGTCAGAGCCTCCGGTTTCTAGCTGAGGGTCGTTTCCTGCCTCCACTAGTTCGGGGACCGGTCTCCCCCTTTGGCCTGACCCCTCCACGCAGGTGGATTCGGGCGTGCGGTGGCGACTCGCCCGTCCGCACCCCTGGGATCCCTTCTTTCCTCGTTCCTGGAGCCTTCTCCGCTCCTCTTCCTTCCTTCTCCCTCTTCCAGGCCTGGGCCTCTGTTACTAGGCCCGCCTCCGGAGCAGAGCTCATGCAGAGCCCCTGCTCCCTGCCACTTCTGCTCAGACTTCTCTGCACTGAACTAAGATGGTGCCCACCTTTTATACTCCCTTCTCAATGCACCCAGGAACTGCTTCCTCCCTGCTCCTGCACTACAGGGTTCCCCTTCCTCAGTGTTCCCTCCCCCCACTCCAGCCAGGGACAGGGACTGTCGTGCCCATCTCAGGGGCATATTGGTCGCCCTGCCCCACGGCAATGTGGTGTAATGCATGCAGGTGTCGGGTCCTGATCCACACTCCATCCTTACCTGAGAGTGAGATATCACACCTCTGGGTGAGGTGCAATACGTCTGTAGCAACCGAGCCCTCAGGGTGCTACAGTTCCATTTATCTTCAGCCTAGGTGACGTATTGCGATACAGGGCCGTGATTTTGGGTATAAAAGGGTCCCCTAGACCCCTACCCCAAGCTTTTTAAGAGAATCATATATGGCGTGCCAGGAGACTCTATGGTATGCTTTCTCAGCATCCAACGAGAGTATCTAATTACAAATTTTTAACTGCATCTATCCCAGGAAATACTTTGTGCCTAGTAGCAGTGTCTGCTAGTCAGCGGATTATCCCGGCTGTTAAGCAAGCTACACCACCTGTAGTTTAGACACTTAATTTTTTCAAAGGAAATGCTTCGGGACCATGGGATACTTAGTGAAGAGCATCAGGAGGCACCCCAAGGCATAGGGGCTGGGACTGGCAGTAGGATGCCTTGCGGTGGACAGCCGAGCTCGATCCTTATAAAAGCTTTTTAACTGCAGCAGCTTTAGTGGACGCTACTGGAGCTGGAATTACCGCGGCTGCTGGCATGAGACTTGCCCTCCAATAGATCCTTGTAAATGGATTTAAAGTGTATTCATTCAAATTAGAGAGACAATTTAAATTAAAAAGCTTAGAGCTGCCTCCACCACAGGGGGGCTCGCTCGACCCACCAGCAGACAGGCACCAGTATTGGGAGAGGGGGGCTGGCCGTCAGGGTTCACCGCGGCTCTGGCACAAACCCGGCGACACGGAGGTGGCACGGGCAGGAGCGGACTGGCCGTGTCGGCTTCTCACTTTTTGGATTTTAGAAGGGCATGACATGCCTATATCTGTGTCTCCCCCTCCTTTTACTCCTCCACCTCTTTTATTTTCGCATGACTATATGTACTTGTCACTTTTCCATGTGTTAGTTATGTCTTCTGAGCAGTTTGTCAGCTTTTGGACACCTTTGAAGGTGTTTTCTATGTGTTTCTATGTGTTTTTGTTTGCCTGCCATTGGTTTTAACGGTGTTCGAAGGTGTTCGACGAACAGTTCGACGAACAGTTCGGCGAACACACGGCTGTTCGACTAATCGAACCTAACTCGAACACTACGGGGGTGGCTCAACACTACTTGCCAGTCCCATAGAGAGATTGAGGCAGTTTTATAATTTACCCGCACATACACCTGATAGGTTAACAGAGAGTGCATGCACAGACACCAGTACCACCCCAGTGCTACGAAGGTCCGCACGCAGCACAAAAGGCCAAATCCCTGCCAGGTTTTGGGATTAAAATATAAAATGCCTAAAGTATAAATAGTTACTCAGTTGGGTATTGCCTACGTTATTTATTTGTATGAACTGCAAATAATATGTGTTCATTTAGTTACCCGTAAGGGTATAGAGACTTGTAGGCTGAGGACTGTGAGCAGCCAAAAACTTTCCTTGTAAATAGTTGCACTTATCAAAATGCCTTCTTATTTGTTGCATATAAAAAGGACCTCAGAACAAAAACCCGTTTGGCGTGGCCAAAGACGAGGTCCAGGATCTGGATCATCTATGCCCTGTAGCCATGCCCAGGGCCTACGTTGAGGGTTTTCAGGCGGGTCCCTCATGCTCCTGTTGTTACATCTTCATCAGTGAAATGGACACCTGGTGACGGGACTTATTGTAACATTGTTATTGCTGTTATTACTATTGTTATTGTTGTTACCTGTTTTAAAAAATGCTTCAGTCCAGGAGTACTGAATTGTACTAGAGGGGAATCTGGCACCCTGCTACCACAGGTACCACAGGACCCAAAAGGGTGCATGGACGGACTTCTCCACAAGAGGCCCTCACTACAAACAAACACCTCCACCCTTCCACCTCAGACCACCAGAGGGAGCCCTGTTAGGGATATATATATATATGGAGGGTGGAGTCAGGCAGTCAGTTAGTTAAGATAGAGAGAAAGTCTGAGAGCGTGCTGGCGCTGAGACCAGTGAAGGAGCAGCACGTCTGCTGCTGTGTTCTGAGGGCCCGAGTGTGGCCGGAGGCAAAGAGGAGAGGAGAAAGGAGTTGAGGGGGCAGAGGAGCGTCTGAAGCTCACCCCAAAACACAAGCCAGACACCGGATCCGCGCCTACAGGGTCCTGTACACCCAGTAGGGATTACCGGCATACCAGGAGGATTACAGATCCCTGGTCGACCTGAAGCTAAACCCTTTACAGGACTAGGAACCACGAAGACCCCAGCATCCAGGGATAGTGGTTGCCAGAGAAAGGTCCTACTACCAAGCGACAGGTGAGAGAACAACACAACACAGAAGCTAGACCCAGTTGCAGGTTGGCCAGGAGCTTAGAGAGAGGGAGAAACGGACCAGGAGGCCTTATACCCGCTCACTGGGGAGAGTCCAGAAGTGCACCCTTCCTGCCGAGTACCCTGGACCATACCTGACATCTGCACCAGTAAAGGTACTGAAGTGAATCTCCTGTCTCTGTCAATTACTCCTGCTGCACCATCTCTTCTGCACTACAACACCCAGCATCACCATCTGCCCTAACACCTGCCCCGGGGGCCCGCTCCACCTGTGGGGAGCAGAAACATCCCAGCTGCCATCCCATCACCCCCGGAGGACAGCAGCAGCGCCGGTAACCATTACCAGAAACCACAGGTGGCGTTACGAGACAAACTGTACACTAAATCCCCTTTTCAAGAGAGACCCCAGAGTACGGGCCCGGGAGCCAACTGCCGTGACATCCTAAACAAGGTAAAAGGCCCGGGTACCGAGTCCCCTATATCCCCCTGGGCGAGACATAGGCCATCAATGTTAACGTCCTGGACAACCCCTTAAATGCCCCATGAGTGTCTTTGGCTCTCTGCGCTACCATGGATTTTAACTGTATCAGCGACCCGTGGACCCCGAGCCACACATCAAGCTGCAAGCCACACATCATTGACCCACGAGCACTAAGGGATGGGGATGCCTAATCTAATATATATCATGGTTTATATAGAAATAACTTATTTTTAGTGCCATCACAGATATAATGTGTGTCCACATTCATACTTTTTCATCTTTATATGAAAGCCGAGCAGAATTAATGTTTTAACCAACTGTTCTTGGCGAGTGTTAAAATGCCACAAAAACCTCCATATAAAAAGCCTTTTAGCAAACATGTCTCAGCAAACCTTTTGTGAATTGTGAAATCATTCCCTTCTGTTTGCAGCATTTTATTAAGGTTCAGTGACTTGCAAAGTGCAGAATGTGATAACAGGACCCTTCTCGCTTCACCCACAACAGAGCTGCTCACAACCGCCCCATCCCGACGAACCGTGATTGTAAATATCCTCCAAATCCAATGAACAGATCACGCGGCATCTGGTGATAATTGCTCATTAATTGATGCTTAATACCGTCGCTTTCATTGTTGTGTTTGCCGCTGCTCGCGGGGTTAATGATAGCGATATTGTTGATATTTCATTATTTCATAACAGTCGGTGTACTATTAACACTCAGACATGGATTTAAAGAGACGCTGTTATATGAATATATGTCAATTCAGTTTTTTGGATATATTCTGTTAAAGGGGACATGTCACAATGCTAGGGCATCTCTGTGGGGGGAACTTGGGCACGAATCTCTCCTGCTGGCAATGCATATTCTGCATGCTATATATATATATGGTTGCTTTTATTCGTGTGGCTTAATAGAATGAAAATGTCCAATTTTAGAGATAATTGTTTCTCGCTATGACTGCATTATGATCAATTTATTTTGTAAAATGCTTCCCATTTTATTAAGATATAATTGGCCAGAGCGGTGTTTACAAAGCCATAGGGGGCAAGCAGAGTCACAATAGCTCCATGCCGGGGAGATGAAGTCACACGTGTGTTTCCAGTGTGGTGCTTCTGTAGAGCCTCATCTTCTAGATGCTTCCAAGGGAGAATATCATTATAGTATATTCTGTGATTTAACATGACACAATATTTGTTTTTCAGATTAATATTGTATGTACAAAATCTCAGGCATAGAGCAATATGGTGCCATAAAGTTATATTTTATTATTATTTATTATTATAGCGCTATTCATTCTATGGCGCTTCACATGTGAAAAGGGGTACACATAATAAAAAACAATTTCATTAATCATGAACAATAGAAGTCACTGACTGGTACAGGAGGAGAGAGGACCCTGCCCGCGAGGGCTCACAATCTACAAGGGATGGGTGAGGATACAGTAGGTGGGGGTAGAGCTGGTCGTGGAGCGGTATGGTGAAGCGAGGGTTACTGCAGGTTGTAGGCTTGTTGGAAGAGGTAGGTCTTCAGGTTCCTTTTGAAGGTTTCCACGGTAGGTGAGAGTCTGATATGTTGGGGCAGAGAGTTCCAGAGTAGGGGGGATGCACTGGAGAAATCGTTTATGCAATTGTGGGAAGAGGAGATAAGAGGGGAGTAGAGAAAGAGATCTTGTGAGGATCGGAGGTTGCGTGCAGGTAAGTAACGGGAGACTAGGTCACAGACTTGTGGGTTGGCCGACGAACAACATGTAGGCCCCAATTCATCAAACAGTTTTTGCCAGAATTCGGGCATATATTAAATCTTGCAAACATTAGCTGCTCAAAATATTTGCAAGTTTTCGCATTTTTAAGACAGTACCAGCCAGCTATGCCAACGTTTTGAAAAATGAGCAGAGCTTCTCAAGGAAGGAAGTGGCTGAGCATAGTTATGAAATTCATCATAAGTGGTGTAAATTACCACAGAAATTCAATGGAGTACATTTTTTGCAGTGATGCATCCCTCTTAATGAAGGGGTGCTTCTTACTCCAGCTCACCCTTCATCAAAATTGGCGTGCAAAACATCAGTCTGGATAAATCGGGTCCAGAGAAGTTCAATCTATCTACAGAATTAGTTATAAATGAATGTCGTTGGTGATTATTGAGACTTCCTCCAATCTAGAGTCCCCCGTGTGAATTAAGTAGTGGTCTCCCATGTGTAATACATCTATATTTAATATTTATGGGCCCCATACACAATAGAAAACTTTCGGCTGAAAAATGGTTTGGCCGATCCTTCGGCCAGCAGCTGTCTTTTCACAAACTCCCATACACAGGAGCTCTCACTCTGCCAAGCACATCTGTGTTTCCTATGAGAGATCTGATGCTAGACATCTTTGGTAGCAGCTTACCTCACCGAAAACAAAAGGACAGTTGGTGTCTGGTGCTAAACGCCGAACACGGACTTCCCATGGAAGTCCGTTACAATGTTTGGAGTTCCGGGAGAAGTCCAGAGAGTGAGAGAGTTTTCAATGAGTTTCGTGTTCTGGTTCAAGTTTGGATATAGTTCTGGTGCGCAAACCAAATTTTGGAATAAAGTTTGAGTTGGGTTACAGAACCCAAACTCCCACGGGTCCGCTCATCCCTAGTCAGTGGAAGTTCGGACTCTGGTGCCCGACCCGAACTTTGTCCCAAAGTTCGGTTTGGGTACCAGAATTGTACCCGAACTTGAACCAGAACCCGAATCTCATTGAAAACAATGGGGACCTGAACCTTTAAGCTGGAAAATTATCTCTCTTTCCCCCAGAAGTCTGAACATTTGAGCGTACTTCCGGGAACAGTCCATGTTCGGTGTTTAGCCCCAGACACTAACTGTCCGGTACGAGCCCCAAACTTTTATGTTTGGGTTCACTCATCTCTAGTCCTGAGAATTCAGGGCTTAATAAGGCACATTTGATTCACATGAAAATTAATTTAGTACTAATATAATTTTTCCTACTGAATCTGAATTGCATTAGATTAGCTTAACCTTTCTTCCCTTTAATTGCAATCTATATAAATTACCAATATATATAAAATCAGGAATATTAGCACATAAATATTTCATTGCTCTATCCCTTTAAATGTCCAATTCTTTGTTAAAGCAGCACACAGATTTATCTAGAGCAATAAATACCATTTAGGTATATTTAAAGGTATAAAAAATCCAGTATATAGTGCCTTGTCTCCAAAACTAGAGACATTGTGCAATATCACATTCAATAACTCTTTTCCTCTTGACAACTTTACCACATACAATTCTTCTTTGTAGAAAAGGATTCGCTTTTAGAAATGTTTTCAATGTGTGCGGCCTTTAGCACTTCACAAATAAAGCCCTTGGCGGAAATATTGCAAGCAAAGAGTCCTAGTCACAGAACAATAAAACCCTGCTATGAGCCTCAGAAGGCATATTGGCAGTGTGTACATTAGGATTTACCTGTCCACAAACTATAGCAGCAAATGTCTAGAAAGATGAGTTAAAAATAAACTTTACTTCTACCTGTTGTCAAATTCCCCAGCATTATATTCAGGATATTTGCACTGGTGTCATTATCACACTTCTGATTATACAGAAAGGAACAAGTTGTTTTAAAGAAATCACCCCTGGGGTTCTTGAAATGAAACTGGTAATTTGTCAAGATCTATGAGATGTTATCATTTACCCACAATTTATAGAGTAATGAATTTCATAAATTATATTTCCCAAGAACAATGAACAAAAAACAGTGTTATGCCTCTCCAGGGGAGGCTGATCCTCGAAGCCTAGGTACGGAACAGCAGTTCTTATACAGCACGGACAGATGGCGTTGGTACAGCAGAGCAATTCAGATGGGACAAAGGAATCAGATGTGACAGAACAGATAATAGAGGAGTAAGGTAGAAGAACGAAAAAGCAGAGTCGACCTTGCAGAGCTGAATGACAAGTGAGGTTCAGTGATGTATTAGTGCTGAGTTAGTCACAGAGTCAGAGATGGAGCTGGTAACGATAAGACTGGAGTTCCCACTGACATAGCAGAGCTGGGATTGTCATATAGTGCAAGGCAGTACTGACCAGTGGTATAGCAGAGTTGCCAGTAATATAGCAGAACTCAGTTTGTCCAGTACAGCAACGCATGTAAATGGTGTAGCAGAATTTCCTGGACGATATAGCACAACTGAGTTTGTAATAATGTCTTGTATAGCAGAGCTGGTTAACAGTATAGCAGAGTTGCTCTGTGATATAGCACAGCTGAGTTTGTCATAGACTCTAGTTTATGAGAGCTGGCCAATGGTATAGCAGAGTATTCCAACAATATCTCAAAGCTGGGTTTGTCTCAGAGTCCAGTATAGCAGAGCTGCTCAGTGTATATGGCCCAATAGTAGTATCGTTTTACCGCATTTCCTGGAATGATTCTTAAAGGGGTTGTACGGGACTAAAAAATGTCTGATTTCTTCCAAAAGTATTTAGATTTGAGAGTCCTCAGTTGTTGTTACATTTTAATGGCTATCTGAAAAGATGGTAACAAATTGCAAGCTTTCGAGACTACTCAGGTCTCTTGTATAGTATACTACGCCTGATGAAGAGACCTGGGTAGTCTCGAAAGCTTGCAATTTGTTACCTTTTAATGGCTAACTGAAAAGATGGTATCAACCACTGAGGACTCTCAAATCTAAATATTTTTCTATCTACTGGCTAACACGGTACAAAGATATATATTTTTCCTGTACTTTCTTCCAGAAAGAGCACCATACATGTCCATGGATGTAGTCAGGTACCACAGAGTAGTCCAGTTAAAGTGAATGCTGACCCATAATACCAGTCAGAACCTGTGGAAAGGCCAGGGACTGTTTTGGGGAAAAACAACAACAACATATTTTTGCTAATCCTATATACCTTTTTTAAATATCAGATGACAATGGGCCTCTAAATATAATTTTCCTATCTCAAATACACTAAGGCCAATTTCAATGGTAAATAAATGATGTGATAAGTAAGTTTTAAGAGTAAATTGGAGTAGATTCATATAAACACGGGGAAACATCCAAACTCTATGGAGATGGTGAGCTTGATTGGAGCAGAGGAATGTGTACTGACCACTGAGCCACTGCGGAGATCCTCTAGCAACCTAGCAATCATTTTCTGAGAATATGAGAAAGGGGTTTTCATTTCCGACATTGCCAGCCATTCTGTATTACTCTATAATCCAGGACCAGGACCATTTGCATCATCACAGTTATAAGTGTCCTTAAGACATCAATGCTACAATATCACAGGCTTATAATGAATTTGTTACATTTTCATAAAAATTGTCTGATAAATGGCTGCTTTCATTTTGCCGACAAATTTTCTGCAAGTTTCTGACTAAGGCATGTAAACTCTATTCGTCTTGAACAAGGATGTAATTTACCTTGGGCTCCGAGATGTTTCCAGGCTTGTTAAACTTTGCATTGCAATATGTTTCATGTGACAAGTTGGCTGTTATATTAGGCTTACTTTTCTGAGTCATATGCATATGTTTTTTTTTAACGTAACTTGTTCCTATTAAATCTCTCTGTCATTGTTTTTAGTGAGGAAGAACGAAAGGAGAAGTTGATCCATTCCATGACAAATAACACCCAACATCTTACTGATTCTTGGAAGAAGTCATTGCTCTATAACAAAATGTGTAGGACTAAACACAAGACTTTGAACTTCACGTGAAATATGAATCAAGAAAAGACACAAATGTTTCAATGTTTCAGGCTAAAGTTATAAGAAGTCAACATTACCGGGTCTATGAGTCATTCAGGTAAAGCACCAAGGACAACATCTGTAAAGAGTTTGTATGTTCTCCCCGTGTTTGTGTGGGTTTCCTCCTGGTTCTCCGGTTTCCTCCTACACTCCAAAGACATACTGATAGGAAATGTAGATTGTGAGCCCCAATGGGGACAGTGATGATGATGTCTGTAAAGCGCGAATATGATGGTGCTAAATAAGCAAAGCATAATAAAAAATAAAATAAGAGAGCCCACAGGTCATGAGTTCTGCCTGGCATCACTATGGAAGCAAAAATATGCAGACACATGTTTCCCAGAGGAGCATTGCATGGCCTATAAGCCTCTTGGCTTATCAGACATGTCACTCTCTATAAGGAGAAACCTTACCCCTTACACCGCATATGTTGTATAGGCGCAGCATTAGATTTAGCAGTGGAGTGAAATTGTAACGCTTTACACAAATCTGCTCAAATCTGCAAAAATATCCAAAAAGAGGACACAAAACACATCTGAGTCAGTACATAAACCAAGTAATGCATTTTTATGCAACTGCAGAGACACATCCCAATCATAGTGGTTACAAGCACCTCAGTGGATACCTCAGCTATTAAAAAACACTACACAAAGAACAATACCAAAATTATCACTATACAGTGACCATATAAAGCTAAATACTAGTTCTGCTGACCAAACAATTAATTATAGAAGAGTTAAATCCAATAACTCACAGGTGACGTTCTTTCTGATGGAGTTGTTCACTTTTCCCATATTTTCCATCTGACCCAGACCTCCATGAAGACTTCTTCTTGCCCTGATTTGTCAGCAGAGTTTGCAATAGAGACACATTGGACTTCTAGCACATTTTTCCCAAATACTGTACAATATTTATGTTATTACTAATGAGTCCCCAAAATAATGACAATAAACAGCACCGCTGGCAACAATAGTGCTAAAGCCGTAAGAATATTGTTAGATAGTGTTGAAGCTAATAAAGTTGAAAGTGACACTGACCTGGGGATCCAAATAGGCCCTACCCATGTAAGTATGCCAATGGCTAGCTCTAACACTAAAGGGTCCATTAGCAGAATGAAAATGCATTAATGGGTACATTGCATTGCCTGAAACCGTCTTTCCTTCCAAATATCTCCATCTTCTCCTGATATCGGCAGTATTACACATTCTTGCAGAATCTACAAGAAACAAAAGGAAGATTAGCTTGCACTTTATCTGAAATGTAGCTGTGGAGGGTGCATGAGATAACCCAAAGGGCCCTTTGTTATATTAGATGACACTCATATTATAAATGACAAATAGTCGTTGTTATAGATTTTGGATTTGGGTCCTGGAGCTTCAGACTATGCCTCTGCACTTGCCCTTAGTTCTAACCTGTGTGCTATGTGTGTTACTACAACTATTATATTCATTTCAGCAGACGCTGAATATATCGTGAACTGCTTACTGGCCACTTTGTACCATGGAACAGATGTAGAACTCTAATAGCAAACATCAATGAGTTCTTCCAGTGCGGTACAAATAGAATTTTCGGGTCCATTTACTTTATATGACACACTGTACAATATCATTTATTTTAATAAGAAATACAATTATTTCTTCTTCCTATGTAGTCATTTTAGAGTTGAAACTTTACTTTAGTCATCATGATATAAAGTTACTTCACTCTGGGCAAGTAATGGAAATGAAAAGCAGAAGTTCCACCGAATATCATTAATTTTCTCTTTGATTTTTTTCTTCTGTCAAAATCCTTTTACGTTTATTAAGATTCACAAGAGTCCAAGTGAATCAAAAGAATATCCAAAAATAATATTAAGAGGTTCAGTGCACAGACTGAAACTGCAGTTGAGTCTCTCAAACCGGATAATATCATATGGAACAAAATAACAATGGCACTGCCAAGATAAGCTCAGATGCAAGTTACCGAAGGAGCTTGTTAGCTAGAAAACGTAAGAATTTTTGGAAAATAATAAACCAGAACACCGGGTGGTAGAGCTAGAAATCACTTGTAGGTGTAAATCTTACAGTCAATATCAAGCTGGACCTGCTGGCAGTCTATGGGGCAGACTCGACAAACCCTCCAGCACTCGCTAACACAAATACCTCAATTAAAATCTATGCTGGAAGGCTTAATGTAGACCTTACTTGTGTTATTTCTACCACCTACTAGGTGAAAATAATGTTTTATACGCTGGAAATCACCTGCTTCTCCACAATTAGTGGAAAACTAGAGTTTTGACCGTCGATCAAACACATTGCAGTAAGATTTGCACTCATTTATTAATGCTTTTTTTTTCATTTTCATTTCCCTATTTAATATTGTTTGTTTTGTTTGCAAGGCATCATGTCCTTTATGCCAAGCATAGACAAAGCTTTTTTATGGACCAGTTTTATTGGGAGAAAATTTGTCTGGAGTTAATCATTTTCTATAAGGTTGAGCATCTGTTTCTCCTCTCGGGAGGTGGATATCCGAAATTGGGCATACTGTGTTCAGCCATAGTCAACCCCCACACACTTATTTCTCTGCATGTCCTTGTTCAAGACATATGGCTCCTTTTGTTGATAAACCATAGTTTATGGCATGTACAACAAATCAGTCAAGGACCTAATTGTGATGGCTAGACAACTTGATCATCTCCAAAATGGCAGAACTTGTGCAGCGTTCCTAGCTTGAAATGGTTGGTACCTGCCAAAAGTGGTCCAAGAAATACAATAAGTTATTTGATGACAGGACTATCTATGGGTGTCTAGGGCTTATTGATGCTTTTGGGAAGTGAAGAGTAGACCAGCCAGTTTGGTCTGATCTGATAGAAGAGCTCCTGTGCCACTAGTTGTTGAAAGATAGTGTCCATCAGAACTGGACCATAGTGCAACGGAAGAAGGTGGTCTGGTTTGATGAATCCCCATTTCTGTATATCATTTGGATGGACGGGTATGTGTGTGTGCTTTGTTAACCTGTGAAAGAGATGGCACCATGATGCATTTTTGGGGAAGAAGGCAAGCTGTCTGAGTGTGTGTGATGCTCTGGGAAATGTTCTACTGATGAAAAACTTTGGGTCGTAGTATTTACTTGGATGTTACTTTGACATGTACCACCTACCTAAACATTATAGCAGATCAATTGAGAATTGCTCTATGTAAAAAGGTTTCAGCATGGCCTTACACACACAACTGTATATTAAACCTGTGGGAGTTACAGAAACATAAATGGATTGAACAACTATACAACCACTTCTCTAAAGGAGTCCATCCTGGAAAAAACCCTTATTGCCACAAATTGGGCCACTGAAACTTCTTACGAGCTTCTATTATTATCTCAGGTATGACAAGAGGTGAGGGAACAATTTAGTATTAGGCTGAGTTCAACTCACGATTGTCAGAATCTTGTCAGAATTATTATAATTTCTTTAACATTTTTTCCTGCTATTACTGGAAACACTTTCTTTTGATTACAGGGTACGAGAAGGAGATTCTGTGCAGGTCTCTTCATGAAAACTCAAACTACTTTACAACTCCTGTATCCTGGATATGAGACGCAGAGGGGAGGGGATGTCTCCTTCACGTTAGCCAAAATTTCCTTCCCTTGGGGGAAAAATGCAGTGAAGTCTAAAATTAGCTTCACAATCTTACAATTTTGCAATGACAAACAAAAAAATCCATGTGGAAAGCCACACATCAACAAGGTATCAGAAGAGTATATTAAATGCATCCCTTACGGAGAGAGCAGCCCACCATTGCGAGATCAGGTTTCATATACTCTGATGATGACATCATCCATCAGACTTGACTTTCGAGGACACCGAGACAAATAGGAAGATAATACACTGCAGGCAACACTTTTACCGTTGAGTTTTCTGCTACTAAGCATATGGAAAGTGCAGAAAATAATTAAAGCCAGGACTTTTGTATAGTTAGATTAACTATGAAAGTAATTAGAGGTCATGGAAAAACACAACACAGAGTCAATGTATTTACCATTTTTTACTCTAGTATTTACTGTATATCCTCTGAAGTCCTTTGTCTTATCATGTCAGGACATTGTGCATCCGACTTAGATCAGTGTCCTTGGGTTTCACACATTCCCAGTCTTAGCTGCGCATTGCAACTTTTTTGATGTACGTTCAATATGTTAGCCTAGTCCACAAAGATAAACATATCTTACTTCTTAATGCCAAGTCATTGTTTAACTATTTAGGTATTTACCTAAATTCCACATATCGTATATAAACCAGGTCTAGCTTTGTACATGTTAAAATAAAGGCAAAAGAATAATGTTGAGCGAACATGCTCGACACTGCTCGGTACTCGCCCGAGCATCACGCTACTCGGGATGTTCGACGAGCACCGAGCATTTCCACTTGGGCGGGAGCTCGGGTCTCCGCCCTGCATGTTTAGCGCTCTTTACAGAGCCAATGAACATGCAGGGATTGCCAGCCAGTCACTGTAATGCCGCAGCCATGTTGGTTGTGGGCATTACAGTGATTGGCTGGCCGCACAGCATCACCTCGAGTATTTAAAACTGGGCGCCGCCATCTTGGACACAGTCGCTCCGGATCAGACAGTGTAGGGACAGCGCTGCTGATTTAGGGAGAGATATAAACTGCGAAATAGTTAGTGTAGGGTCTGTAAAGGCTGCCAGAACAAACAAACAGTCCTTCTCAGGACTAATATCCATCCCAGATACCAGGCAGGCAGGCTGTATAGGAGACGCAGTGGTTATACCAGCAAACGCTGCATTACAGTCCTGTGTGCTGCTCCTGTTGCTGAAATTGCTGGACTTAGCTCCAGGTCTCAGGGGCCAGGAAAAATCCTTTTTTTTTCATCTAAATTCTCTTTTTTTTCCCTCCTTCACACTGTACAAATACCCGTCTTATTAACCTTTTGGTGTCCCCCCCCCCAAAAAAAAGCGTGTCTCTAATTTTTCAGACACAAATATATCTGTTGAAAATAGTCAGGTGTAGTCTAGAGAAACAGAAGTGTTGTTTTGCACTTCCACAGTTCAAACCTCTGTATTATCCACTTTTGGGCCATTTGTATAAAAAAAAAAACAGTTTGAGTGTGTCGCTCACTGTTCAGCCGCAAATATATATATTTAAAAAAGTCTGGTATACCCCAGTAAACAATAATTGTGGTTTTGCCATCCCACGGTAAAAAATCTCTATTATTCAGGTTTTGGTATATTTTCCGTAAAGAAAAACAGTAGTGTCTCCTGACTGTTGTGACACAAAAATATATCTGTTGAAAATAGTCTGGTGTAGGCTCGACAAATCCCAGTGTGGTTTTGCAGTTCCACGGGTCAAATCTCTGTACTATCCAGTTTTGGGCCTTTGGTATCTAAAAAAAAACAGTTTGAGTGTGTCGCTCACTGTTCAGCCGCAAATCTATATATTTAAAAAAGTCTGGTATACCCCAGTAAACAATAACTGTGGTTTTGCCATCCCACGGTAAAAAATCTCTATTATTCAGGTTTTGGTATATTTTCCGTAAAGAAAAATAGTAGTGTCTCCTGACTGTTGTGACACAAAAATATATCTGTTGAAAATAGTCTGGTGTAGGCTCGACAAATCCCAGTGTGGTTTTGCAGTTCCACGGGTCAAATCTCTGTACTATCCAGTTTTGGGCCTTTGGTATCTAAAAAAAACAGTTTGAGTGTGTCGCTCACTGTTCAGCAGCAAATCTATATATTTAAAAAAGTCTGGTATACCCCAGTAAACAATAACTGTGGTTTTGCCATCCCATGGTAAAAAATCTCTATTATTCAGGTTTTGGTATATTTTCCGTAAAGAAAAACAGTAGTGTCTCCTGACTGTTGTGACACAAAGATATATCTGTTGAAAATAGTCTGGTGTAGGCCCGACAAATCCCAGTGTGGTTTTGCAGTTCCACGGGTCAAATCTCTGTACTATCCAGTTTTGGGCCTTTGGTATCTAAAAAAAACAGTTTGAGTGTGTCGCTCACTGTTCAGCCGCAAATCTATATATTTAAAAAAATCTGGTATACCCCAGTAAACAATAACTGTGGTTTTGCCATCCCACGGTAAAAAATCTCTATTATTCAGGTTTTGGTATATTTTCCGTAAAGAAAAACAGTGGTGTCTCCTGACTGTTGTGACACAAATATATATCTGTTGAAAATAGTCTGGTGTAGGCCCGACAAATCCCAGTGTGGTTTTGCAGTTCCACGGGTCAAATCTCTGTACTATCCAGTTTTGGGCCTTTGGTATCTAAAAAAAAACAGTTGAGTGTGTCGCTCACTGTTCAGCCGCAAATCTATATATTTAAAAAAGTCTGGTATACCCCAGTAAACAATAACTTTGGTTTTGCCATCCCACGGTAAAAAATCTCTATTATTCAGGTTTTGGTATTTTTTAAGTAAAGAAAAACAGTAATAGTTTCTCCCTGATTGTTCAGATTGTTTAAAAGAGTTGGGTGTAGGCCAGAGAAATAGAACTGTGGTTTTCCTCTTCCACGGTTCTAATCTACTTTTTATTACCCTTTTTCCATTGATAGTGCAAGTGTAAGCTATTTTACTTCCTTTACAATGGGCAAGTCGCGTGGCAAGGGACGTGGAAGTGGACGTTCTGGTGATGGTTCGTGCAGAGGACGGGGCCGTGGCCAAGGTGAAAATGTGCCACAACCAACAGCCACATCTTCTCGCTCCTTGACCGAATTACTAGGGAAGCACAGAACAACACCTGTATTGAGAACTGATCAGTGTGAACAGGTTATTAATTGGATAGCAGATAATACTTCCAGTTACCTGGGCACCACCACCTCCGGTCTGTCTTCCACACGGTCAACTCTTAGTAGCCGTGAGTCTCGACCGCATACTCCTCCTCACCCTGATGCTCCTTCCTCCCACCATGCCGAGTGTCGTCAGACAGCAATTGATCCCACACTTGGACACTCTGAAGAGCTGTTCACTGGTCCATTTCCATATTTGTGCCCCTCGCCTGATACGCTTGAAATGGTGGAAGAGGAGATCCCATGTAGCGATGCCCAAATATTTGAACAGCCACGGCCACAGGAAGTCGACGCTGGCAATTTGTCACAAGAGGTGGACGATGACGAGACACAATTGCCAGGAAGTGAGGAGGAGCATCGTGGTGCGCAAGTGGAAGAGGAGGAGGTGGTGGATGATCTAGTAACTGACCTAACGTGGCAGGAGGACATGCAGAGTGAGGCCAGCAGCACACAGGGGGAGGGAGGCAGAGTACCCCAACAGGCAGGAAGAAGCAGTGTGGTGGCCGCACACAGAAGGCGGGCAACCGTTCCCCGTAACACCAACACCGTAACACCAACACGAGGGACGTTGCCAGTACAAGCGGTAGGTCTTCCAGAGTCTGGAATTTTTTTTAAAGACTCTGCTGATAACCCCAAAAAGGCCATATGTTCCACCTGCCATGCCAGCTTCAGCAGGGGTGACAAAACTACCAGCCTGACCACCACCAGCATGATCAGGCACATGGCAGCAAAGCACGCGACTTTGTGGGGTGAAACCCAGGGTCCACGACCAGTGTCAGCAGGTGTCACCACTGCTTCTTCCACTGTTGTGCGTGCAATAGAACCCCCTGTTGTGTGTGCAAGGCAATCCCCTGTCCATACTACATGTAAAGATGCCCCCTCGTCTCAGTCTTCACTTGTTATGGCAGTTTCTCAAGAAACAGCATCAACGTCCACGTCCACGTCCCACCGCAGCGTTCAATTGTCCATATCCCAGACCTTTGAACGAAAGCGGAAATTCGCAGCTAACGCCCCACAGGCCACAGTCCTAAATTCGCACATTTCACGACTGCTTGCGTTGGAAATGCTGCCTTTTAGGCTGGTGGAGACGGAATCCTTTCGCAATCTTATGGCGGTGGCCGTCCCTCGGTACTCGGTCCCCAGCCGACACTACTTTGCCCGGTGTGCCATCCCCGCACTACACAAGCACGTGTCCCAAAGCATCTGCCGTGCCCTCAACAACGCAGTTACTGGGAGAGTCCACCTGACAACGGACACGTGGACAAGTGCTTGTGGCCAGGGACGGTACATCTCTCTGACGGCACACTGGGCAAACATAGTGGAAGCCGGGACCCAGTCGGACCTTGGGACGGAACACGTCCTCCCCACACCGAGGATTGCGGGCCCTATGTCAGTCATAGTTGCCCCCACAGTGTATAGCTCCTGCGCATCATCCTCCTCCTCCTCCTCCTCATGTTCAGCCTCCATCTCAGTTATCACCACATCAGTTACAAGCTGGAAGCACTGCAGTACTGCCTCCGCCAAGCGGCAACAGGCTGTGCTGAAACTCATAAGCTTAGGTGATAAACCTCACACTACTTGTGAGTTGTGGACAGCTGTGAAAGAGCAGGCAGATCTGTGGCTGAGACCGCTGAACCTACATCCCGGCATGGTCGTGTGTGACAATGGCCGTAACCTGGTGGCGGCTCTGAGGCGAGGTGAGATCACACACGTACCATGCCTGGCTCATGTGCTTAACCTCGTGGTTCAGTGGTTTCTTAAATCGTACCCCGAGTTGCCAGATCTGCTTGTGAAAGTACGCCGCCTGTCAGCTCATTTTCGCAAGTCGGCTACAGCTTCCACCGCCCTTGCTGTGTTGCAGCAGCGTTTGCAGCTTCTGGCACACCGACTGGTGTGTGATGTCCCCACACATTGGAACTCTACCCTCCACATGTTGCAAAGGATTTGTGAGCAGAAGAGAGCAGTTGTGGAGTACCAGATGCAACAAGGCCGTCGATATTCAGGTCAGACTCCACACATAAGACCTCAGGAGTGGACCTGGATGTCTGACATATGTACCATCCTGACAAACTTTGAGGAGGCCACCAAGATGGTGAATGGCGATGACGCCATCATTAGTGTCAGCATCCCACTTGTCTGTCTTTTGCAACGCTCTCTGCAGAGAATTAAAGAGGAGGCATTGCAGCCAGAGTATGATGAGATGGATCAAGAAGCCGAAGTGGGCGATTACACACAGCCCAGCCTCATCTCATCCCAACGTGCATTGGGGGACAATGAGGGAGAGGAGGAGGAGGAGGAGGAGGAAGAACAGGAGCTGCTATCATGCGCTGTAGACGGTAGTACCTGTACAAGTGTCATACCGTCGGTTCAGCGTGGGTGGCCTGAGGACAGGGGGGAGGAGGAGGAGGAGGAGGAGGAAGAGGAGGAGAGCATGTTTAGTCGTCATCTTGGTGAGGACACGGAAATCTTGCCCGTAACCAGTCTGGCACGCATGGCTGACTTTATGTTACGCTGCCTTAACCATGACCCTCGCGTTGTCAAAATGTTGGGTGACAGTCATTACTGGTTGGTGACACTTTTAGACCCCCGCTGCAAGGAGAACTTTCACTCTCTTATTCCTGAGGTGGAGAGGTCTACAAAAATGGGGCAGTACCAGAAGGCCCTTGCAGCAGAACTCTTAAAAAAATTCCCATCTGAACACGCTAGCGGCAGAGGTCACAGTTCGTTGCCCAACCAAGGCGTACAGGCGAAAGAGATGCAACTCCAATCCAGCAGAGGCAGGGGAACATTGTCAACGTTCTGGGACAGATTTCTGACACCCGCCCAGCTTACAGGCCCTGAGGCGCGGGGTATTCTCACAAGGAGTGGAAAGTTTCAAATGATGGTGAGGGAGTACCTTGCCGACCGTACCAGCGTCCTCCGTGATTCCTCTGTGCCTTTTAGTTATTGGGTATCCAAGCTGGACACTGAGAATGAACTCGCTCTGTACGCCTTGGAGGTCCTGGCCTGCCCTGCCGCTAGCGTGTTATCAGAGCGTGTTTTTAGTGCAGCTGGGGGAATTATAACTGATAAGCGCACTCGCCTGTCAACTGACAATGCTGACAAGCTGACCCTTATCAAAATGAACAAGGGCTGGATTGGGCCAGACTTCTCATCATCACCAAATGACAGCAGAGTAACATAAAGTCAAATCCACTGTGTTATTTCGGGAGGTGTATTCACATGCACCGCTTCACACCCACACATGGGTATACGCTTCCTCATTTCGGCTGTTTAATCTTCTTCTCCTTATCCTCAGCCTCCACCACCACTATACCACCAGGGTGCCAGCATTGCAAGTTCCTCCGTCCTTATTTTTGTCAGCTTTTGCTTGGAAGGCATAAGCAAAGACTGTGGGAGACCCACTCCCCAATAATGGGACTTATGTTTGTAATATGCTGTACTGCATGGCTCTTGTAAGGGGCATTGCAAGTTGGTCGGTCCTAATTTTTGGAAGCTTTTGCTTGGAAGGCATAAGCAAATCCTATGGGAGACCTACTCCCCAATAATGGGACTTATGTTTGTAATATGCTGTACTGCATGGCTCTTGTAAGGGGCATTGCAAGTTGATCCGTCCTAATTTTCGGAAGCTTTTGCTTGGAAGGCATAAGCAAATCCTATGGGAGACCCACTCCCCAATAATGGGACTTATGTTTGTAATATGCTGTACTGCATGGTTCTTGTAAGGGGCATTGCAAGTTGCTCCGTCCTAATTTTTGGAAGCTTTTGCTTGGAAGGCATAAACAAATACTATGGGAGACCCACTCCCCAATAATGGGACTTATTTTTGTAATAAGCTGTACTGTATGGCTCTTGTAAGGGGCATTGCAAGTTGCTCCGTCCTAATTTTTGGAAGCTTTTGCTTGGAAGGCATAAGCAAATCCTATGGGAGACCCACTCCCCAATAATGGGACTTATGTTTGTAATATGCTGCACTGCATGGCTCTTGAAAGGGGCATTGCAAGTTGCTCCGTCCTAATTTTTGGAAGCTTTTGCTTGGAAGGCATAAGCAAATCCTATGGGAGACCCACTCCCCAATAATGGGACTTATGTTTGTAATATGCTGTACTGCATGGCTCTTGTAAGGGGCATTGCAAGTTGCTCCGTCCTAATTTTTGGAAGCTTTTGCTTGGAAGGCATAAGCAAATCCTATGGGAGACCCACTCTCCAATAATGGGACTTATGTTTGTAATATGCTGTACTGCATGGCTCTTGTAAGGGGCATTGCAAGTTGCTCCGTCCTAATTTTTGGAAGCTTTTGCTTGGAAGGCATTAGCAAATCATATGGGAGACCCACTCCCCAATAATGGGACTTATGTTTGTAATATGCTGTACTGCATGGTTCTTGTAAGGGGCATTGCAAGTTGCTCCGTCCTAATTTTTAGAAGCTTTTGCTTGGAAGGCATAAGCAAATCCTATGGGAGACTCACTCCCCAATAATGGGACTTATGTTTGTAATATGCTGTACTGCATGGCTCTTGTAAGGGGCATTGCAAGTTGCTCCGTCCTAATTTTCGGAAGCTTTTGCTTGGAAGGCATAAGCAAATCCTATGGGAGACCCACTCCCCAATAATGGGACTTATGTTTGTAATATGCTGTACTGCATGGTTCTTGTAAGGGGCATTGCAAGTTGCTCCGTCCTAATTTTTGGAAGCTTTTGCTTGGAAGGCATAAGCAAATACTATGGGAGACCCACTCCCCAATAATGGGACTTATTTTTGTAATAAGCTGTACTTCATGGCTCTTGTAAGGGGCATTGCAAGTTGCTCCGTCCTAATTTTTGGAAGCTTTTGCTTGGAAGGCATAAGCAAATCCTATGGGAGACCCACTCCCCAATAATGGGACTTATGTTTGTAATATGCTGCACTGCATGGCTCTTGAAAGGGGCATTGCAAGTTGCTCCGTCCTAATTTTTGGAAGCTTTTGCTTGGAAGGCATAAGCAAATCCTATGGGAGACCCACTCCCCAATAATGGGACTTATGTTTGTAATATGCTGTACTGCATGGCTCTTGTAAGGAGCATTGCAAGTTGCTCCGTCCTAATTTTTGGAAGCTTTTGCTTGGAAGGCATAAGCAAATCCTATGGGAGACCCACTCCCCAATAATGGGACTTATGTTTGTAATATGCTGTACTGCATGGCTCTTGTAAGGGGCATTGCAAGTTTCTCCGTCCTAATTTTTGGAAGCTTTTGCTTGGAAGGCATTAGCAAATCATATGGGAGACCCACTCCCCAATAATGGGACTTATGTTTGTAATATGCTGTACTGCATGGCTCTTGTAAGGGGCATTGCAAGTTGCTCCGTCCTAATTTTTGGAAGCTTTTGCTTGGAAGGCATAAGCAAATCCTATGGGAGACCCACTCCCCAATAATGGGACTTATTTTTGTAATAAGCTGTACTGCATGGCTCTTGTAAGGGGCATTGCAAGTTGCTCCGTCCTAATTTTTGGAAGCTTTTGCTTGGAAGGCATAAGCAAATCCTATGGGAGACCCACTCCCCAATAATGGGACTTATGTTTGTAATATGCTGTACTGCATGGTTCTTGTAACGGGCATTGCAAGTTGCTCCGTCCTAATTTTTGGCAGCTTTTGCTTGCAAGGCATAAGCAAATACTATGGGAGACCCACTCCCCAATAATGGGACTTATGTTTGTAATATGCTGTACTGCATGGCTCTTGTAAGGGGCATTGCAAGTTGCTCCGTCCTAATTTTTGGAAGCTTTTGCTTGGAAGGCATAAGCAAATCCTATGGGAGACCCACTCCCCAATAATGGGACTTATGTTTGTAATATGCTGTACTGCATGGCTCTTGTAAGGGGCATTGCAGTTCCTCATAATTTTTGGAAAGCCTTCCATTCACTGCTTAGGCCAACAGTGCACAGGAGACCCAGTTGCTATAAATGGAAAAAAAGGTTTAATTAAGGCCCTCTGACCTCCATGTCATTTCCAAGGGGCATTGGAGTGCCTCAAAATTTTTGGTAGGCATTGCACTCACTGTATGCCCTATAATTGTGTAGCCGAACCGCTCCTTTTGTTACAGAAACATATCCTACAAGACATATCTTGTTGACTGGCCTGATATTGATGTGAATGGTCCCTGTTCCTCCTGCTCTTTCTCCTTTGCCACTACCTCATCCATAATTTATCACCTGAAGCTTTGTTTTAACAGGAGTCATAGAACTTGGATAGTAGCAGGAAAACATCCAGCAATCCTCGGAGGAGGTAGGATATGCGCCAAAACGCTGACCACCTCAGGCCTAGCCGCTACTACATACATGCGCTTGCATTCCAACAAAACAAAGCAGATGCTAACTTCTATCATCCTCATCATGCTCCTCACCTTGGCACTCTCAACTCCCCTGATGGAGAAGCCAGGGCCCACCGGAGGAGTCTGGTTGTCTGGTGGGCTCGGCCAATGCTGCCCTAAAGCAGGCCAGGCTAAGAAAAGTGTGAGAAAGGTTACCGGGACAAATAGGGGTGGCTGGGGACCGAGTATAAACACCTGGCCGCCCCCTGGAGGCTGGGGAGCAAGCGGGGACATCCGGCCACCGGGCGGCTGGGGACTGAGTATGGATACCAGGCTGCCGACGCAGCCATGGCGTGGTGGCCAGATTCCGCCTCCACATGCCTAAAAGGCCCAATTTAAAGTGCAAGCAAGCAGTATGGTATTGCAGCCTGGGGGTGGGTGGGTGGCAGGCTGCATACTTGCGATTGCATTGCAAGGAATGGGAGAGGTACAATTGAACACTGCCCTGGGACAAGGACTTGAACGGGGATAGTTGCAAGTCTGCAACGACAGGTGCAGGGTGGGAGGCATCTTCGCATGTACCATGAACAGGGGTTTGGCATGCACACACTACAGCGGATTAAGCTCTCCTTCCAACTAAATGCACTGGGGAGGGCACAGGTAATGTTTTGGTATACGCGCTTAATCTTATGTATGAGGCACACCAGGACAAATAGGGGCGGCTGGGGACTGAGTATGGATACCTCGCTGCCGAAGCAGCCATGAGGTAGTGGCCAGCTTCAGCCTCCTCCAAACTAAAAGGCCCCATTTCAAGTGCAAGCTAACAGTATGGCATTGCAGTCTGGGGGTGGGTGGGTGGCAGGCTGCACACTTACACTTGCATTAAAAGAAAACAAAGCAGATGCTAACTTCTGTCATCATCATCATGCTCCTCACCTTGGCACTCTCAACTCCCCTGATGGAGAAGCCAGGGCCCACCGGAGGAGTCTGGTTCTCTGGTGAGCTCGTCCAATGCTGCCCTAAAGCAGGCTGGGCTAAGAAAAGTGTGTGGGGGGATGTTCCAAGGAGAAATAGGGGCGGCTGGGGACCGTTTATGGACACCCGGCTGCCCCCAGGTGGCTGGGAACCGTGTGTGATCTCCCGGCCACGGGGCGGCTGTGGACCGAGCATGGACACCCGGCTGCCGGGCGGCTGGGGACTGAGTATGGATTCCAGGCCGCCAACGCAGCCATGACGTGGTGGCCAGATTCCGCCTTCACATGCCTAAAAGGCCCAATTTCAAGTGCAAGCAAGCAGTATAGTATTGCAGCCTGGGGGTGGGTGGGTGGCAGGCTGCATACTTTTGCTTGCATTCCAAGGAATGGGGGAGGTACAATTGAACACTGCCCTGGGACTAGAACTTGCACGGGGATAGTTGCTAGTCTGCATCTTCTGATGCGTCAAGGATCACTTATGATGGGCACACTTTTAGACAGTGACCTGGGTGTCAGAGATGCTTCCAGGGGTCTTCCCCATGCTGTTCCCATGTCTTTTCAGCACTTTATGCATGTGTCACACAGCACATGGCCAGATAAGGTTGTAAATAGTGTTGAGCATTCCGATACTGAAATATCGGGTATCGGCCGATATTCGCGGTATCGGAATTCCGATACTTAATTCCGATACTATTGCAATATCGTATACCGGAATCGGAAGTTCCCATAATGCAATGAGACATTTTCATTTTATTCAGCCAATGAGGATCCTAAGAAGTGTGGGCACATCCTGTTAGGCATGTAGGCATCTTAACTAATGGCATGGCTGTGATTGGCTGCTGAAATGATGTCATGATGCACTATAAAAGCCACCGCCGCCATTTTGAGCTCACTCTGCTGTGAATTCAGTTAGGGATAGGACGCTGTTGTTCTGAGGGACAGTTTTAGCTACCTATTTGCTCTATACTGCTTTACCCAAGCTACTTTCTAAATCACTGTGCCTTGCAGTGCTAGTGCACAGTTCCCTGTGCTGTTCACCGCTATCTGCAAGGTCTGTGTGTGTGAGTGCAGCTCACCCTGTAGTGTGTGCTTCAGCCAAGTCTGGTTGTAGTGCACTCAGTGTGTGTCACTGCCTCATACATTGTCCTTTTTTGCCAATTCATAATTTTTCCTGATATCTCCTATTAGTGTGGTGGTTCCATCTGTATTCAGCTAAATTGGTTCCAAACACACTATATAGGAGTAGATAGAGAATTTTTTTTCCGTCTTGCAGCACTAGTGCACAGTGCTCTGCATCTGTACTGTTCACCGCTGTCTGCAAGGTCTGGTGTGTGAGTGCAGCTCACCCTGTAGTGTGTGCTTCAACCCCGTCTGGTTGTAGTGCACTCAGTGTGTGTCACTGCCTCATACATTGTCCTTTATTGCCAATTCATAATTTTTCCTGATATCTCCTATTAGTGTGGTGGTTCCATCCATATTCAGCTAAATTGATTCCAAACACACTATATAGGAGTAGATAGAGGAGCCTTTCTGCAGCATTGGGCCCTGCAGCCCCAGCCAGATTAGTATTAGCCTATTTTTTGCAGCCTCATCTATTGCATTGTAGGTTACCTTCCTACATTGTAATAGCTACAAAAAGTTTGTGATACTATCGTTATTACATCTTTAGGCACATCCAGTGTCTTTTTGTGACAAAAAAAACCTAAATAAAGTTCACCAAACACTCCACTTTACAGTTGTGTAGGCCACATTAGCTCATATTAAAGTCTAGTCCACACTTTATAAAATTAGTGTTTCTTATACCTGTTAGCAGCTGTTCAGGAATAAGCACACTAAGCCCTTAGTACTTTTCTGCCTATCTTTATCAGTCTACCAAGATGAAGAAGGCAGGGAGTAAGGCATGTGGTCGTGGTCGTGGGCGTGGGCGTGGAGTTTCTGCAGGGAGAGGACGTGAGGATTCTGTGCCTGCAGGGAGAGGACGTGGGGATTCTGTGCCTGCTGCGGGCACCAGTGACTCAGCATCCCCCAGTTTTACCAGGGAACAGTCCTTTATGCGCAGCTTTGTAGGAGCTAGCCGTACCCCACTGCTGCGCGAGGACCAAATTGAAGCCGTTGTCGGATGGATGGCAGCTAACGCATCGACTTCAATTAGTTCCAGATCCTCTCAGGTCCTGAGCACTGAAGAGCACCCATCTGTCTCTTCACCACCTGCCAAATTGCCCAGGCAGTCAGAGAGCCCTGGACAGGAGCCATCTCTACTTCTGTTCTCTGAATCTCTTGGCTTGGAAAGAGGGGGCCAGCCAAGCAGAATTCGAGAATTTGAAGAAGAGGTAGTATGCAGTGATGCGCAACCGTTTTGTCTCTCTGAATCTGAAGAGGCGGGTGGGCCAGTGCCTATGGTCAGCAGCACACCTCAGTACGCATCTGATGATGAGACTCAGGTGCCACTTTCTGGTGCGTACTGTGCTGTCGAGACTACCCAGGAGAAGCAGTTGTTTGAAGAGGGTGGTGTAGATGATGAGGTCCTTGACCCATCATGGCGTGAGGGACAGGAAGGTGGTGGGAGCAGCTCTGAGGAAGAGATTCCCCGAACGGCCCAAAAAGGAGGGAGAGGGAGGGGGCAGACTTGGTTGCCTGTAGCCTCCACTTCGGCACCCATTAGGAGCATGGCTCTTCCAAAATCCAAAGCGGGCGCTCCCAAGACTTGCAGTGCCTGGTCCTTTTTTGACACAGTTGCAGATGACATTTGCTTTGTCAAATGCAAGCTGTGTAATCAGAAGGTGAAAAGAGGGAAAAGTGTCAGCAACCTCAATACCACAAATATGTGGAAACATGTGCGGACCAAGCACGTGGTGGAGTTACACAAACACACTGAAGACCTAGGCCAACCTACAGCGCCACCTACCACCTCTTCAGCTCGTGTTGTAGCCTCTTCCTCCAGCTCACACACAGCTGGTTCGGCTTCCTCACAGGATCGCCATGGAAGAATCTCTGGCACTGTTGTACAGAGACACAGTGTAATTCCACCCACAGCACCACTTTCCCAGTCATCCTCACACTCCCAGGCCAGTCTACAGCCATCGTTAGCACAGGCATGGGAGAAAAGGCGCCCATACTCGGCAAACCACCCCCGAGCACAGGCTCTGAATGCTGGCATTGCTAAACTACTGGCCCTTGAAATGCTATCATTCAGGCTGGTGGAGACTGACACATTCCGTAACTTTATGGCATTGGCAGTCCCACAATACAACGTGCCCAGCCGCTTTTATTTCAGCAGGCAAGCCGTCCCTGCCCTGCAACATCATGTGGAGGGAAAAATTAAACATGCGCTACAAAACGCCGTCAGTAGCAAGGTCCACCTGACCACTGATGCGTGGACCAGTAAGCATGGACAGGGACGATACCTTTCCCTCACTGCCCATTGGGTAAATGTTGTGGAGCCGGGTACAGATCTTGAGAGTGGCGCTGTACGTGTTCTGCCAACTCCAAGGATTGCAGGAATCCAGTCTGTACACATTGACTCCTCCTCATACTCCAGTTCCTCTGAATCAGCGCTGCAGGAGCCGTCACGGTCTACCTCCACATCGACCCGTGAACGGTTACCTGTTATGATGACCGATATGAGCACAGCCGTGGCCAAACGTCAACAGGCCGTATTAAAATTAATTTCTTTGGGGAATCGAAGCCACACAGCGCAGGAGCTCTGGAATGCCATCAAGCAGCAGAGTGACGTGTGGTTTGTGCCAGCGAATCTCCAGCCAGGCATGGTAGTGTGTGACAATGGCCGAAATCTGGTGGCAGCTCTGGGCCTAGGCAACCTCACTCACATCCCATGTCTGGCACATGTGCTCAACTTGGTCGTGCAGAGTTTTTTGAGGGACTATCCGGATCTTGATGCACTGCTTCACAAGGTCCGCATAGAGTGCGCTCACTTGCGGCGTTCCAGCAATGCAAGATCACGCATTGCAGCTCTGCAGCGCCGATTATGTCTTCCGGAACATCGCATCATATGTGACCTACCCACCAGGTGGAATTCAACGTTACATATGTTGGAGAGGTTGTGTGAGCAGCAGGCAGCAGTAATGGAGTACCAGCTGCAGCAGGCGCAAACAAGTCGCAGTGCGCGCCGTTCACACTTCACCACCACTGAGTGGGCCTCTATGAAGGACATTTGCCACGTTTTGCGTGCCTTCGATTATTCCACGCGGATGGCGAGTGCAGATGATGCACTAGTCAGCATGACTATCCCCCTTATCTGCCTGCTTGAAAAAACACTGCAAGCACTAAGGGACGAGGTTTTGGAAGAGGTGGAGGATGAGGAGTCACAAATGCCATCTGCTTCTCTACAGTCTGCGCAACGTGGTTCCTCACAAAGGCCTAGGCAGGGGACACTTTGTGAGGAGGATGAGGAGGAGTCAATGGATGAGGAAGACATCTGTCCAGAGGAGGGAGGTACACAATGCTCTAGTAGTCAGTATCTAGAGCGAGGGTGGGGTGATGCAGAGCAGGCAGAGATCACGCCTCAAGCAGGGGACAGCGTTTCTTGGCCAGTTGGCAGTCTGCAGCACATGGTTGATTTCATGCTGCAGTGCCTCAGAAACGACCGCCGCATCGCCCACATTCTCAACACGGCTGATTATTGGGTGTCCACCCTCCTAGATCCTCGCTACCGGGACAACTTACAAAGCCTCATAACACCATTGAACCGGGAGCGTAAAATGCGGGAGTACCAAGACGCACTGGTGCATTCCATCATGTTCTCCATTCCAACCGAGAGCAGTGCTGCTAGTGCTTTACAAAGCAGCCCAGTGCGTCGAGGCAGTGGAGGAAGCTCTGCACAAAGAGGGAGCAGAAGCAGCGCCTCAGCACAAGGCAAGACCAGTATGGCCGAAATGTGGCAAAGTTTTGTGTCCCCGCCGCCACAAATGTCTACACCATCACAGACAGCTCCAGTCAGCAGGAGGCAACGTTTCCGTCAGATGGTGACAGACTACATGTCTTGCCCTCTTAGTGTACTCCCAGACGGCTCTTCTCCCTTCAAGTTTTGGGTCTGTAAGCTGGATACATGGCCAGAGCTTAGTCAGTATGCACTGGAGGTGCTAGCTTGCCCTGCTGCTAGTGTATTATCGGAACGCGTCTTTAGTGCCGCAGGTGGTGTACTAACAGACCGTCGCATGCGACTATCCTCCGATAACGTTGACCGGCTTACTTTTCTCAAAATGAACAAGGCCTGGATCTCTCATGAATTTGCCAGTCCTCTTCCAGAATAAATAATTGGTTGGCAACAGTATCCAGGTCTCCTGTTCTGTTCATGTTTCTACCACCTGAACTGTAATCCCTGAGCTCCAACACCGCCAGTTGGCGCTCGGAAGTGCCGTCTGCACAGTCAACACTTGCTGCCGTGTTATTGGGGTTCAGTAACGTCAGCTGTTCTCCTGCTGTGTGGACGGCAATTTCTCCTGATTTGTCCACATCCACTGTACTACACATTTTAAAGTTGCTCCAATTACTCCTCTGGCTCCTCTGTTTTCATTCTTATCCCTGGGCTCCAGCACCGCCAGTTGGCGCTCGGAAGTGCTGTCTGCACAGTCAACACTTGCTACCATGTTATTGGGGTTCAGTAACGTCAGCTGTTCCCCTGCTGTGCGGACGGCAATTTCTCCTGCTCTGTCCACATTCTCACTACTACAGATTTTAAAGTTGCTCCAATTACACCTCTGGCTCCTCTGTTTTCAGTATTATCCCTGAGCTCCAACACCGCCAGTTGGCGCACGGAAGTGCCGTCTGCACAGTCAACACTTGCTGCCGTGTTATTGGGGTTCAGTAACGTCAGCTGTTCTCCTGCTGTGCGGACGGCAATTTCTCCTGCTTTGTCCAAATCCACTGTACTACACATTTTAAAGTTGCTCGAATTACACCTCTGGCTCCTCTGTTTTCATTCTTATCCCTGGGCTCCAGCACCGCCAGTTGGCGCTCGGAAGTGCCGTCTGCACAGTCAACACTTGCTGCCGTGTTATTGGGGTTCAGTAACGTCAGCTGTTCTCCTGCTGTGCGGACGGCAATTTCTCCTGCTTTGTCCACATCCACTGTACTACACATTTTAAAGTTGCTCGAATTACACCTCTGGCTCCTCTGTTTTCATTCTTATCCCTGGGCTCCAGCACCGCCAGTTGGCGCTCGGAAGTGCCGTCTGCACAGTCAACACTTGCTACCATGTTATTGGGGTTCAGTAACGTCAGCTGTTCCCCTGCTGTGTTCACGGCAATTTCTCCTGCTCTGTCCATATTCACTGTGCTACTTATTTAAAACTTGCTCCAATTACACCTCTGGCTCCTCCGTTTTTAGTATTTACCCTGGGCTCCAACACCGCCAGTTGGCGCTCGGAAGTGCTGTCTGCACAGTCAACACTTGCTGCCGTGTTATTGGGGTTCAGTAACGTCAGCTGTTCCCCTGCTGTGCGGACGGCAATTTCTCCTGCTCTGTCCACATTCTCACTACTACAGATTTTAAAGTTGCTCGAATTACACCTCTGGCTCCTCTGTTTTCATTCTTATCCCTGGGCTCCAGCACCGCCAGTTGGCGCTCGGAAGTGCTGTCTGCACAGTCAACACTTGCTACCATGTTATTGGGGTTCAGTAACGTCAGCTGTTCCCCTGCTGTGCGGACGGCAATTTCTCCTGCTCTGTCCACATTCTCACTACTACAGATTTTAAAGTTGCTCCAATTACACCTCTGGCTCCTCTGTTTTCAGTATTATCCCTGAGCTCCAACACCGCCAGTTGGCGCACGGAAGTGCCGTCTGCACAGTCAACACTTGCTGCCGTGTTATTGGGGTTCAGTAACGTCAGCTGTTCTCCTGCTGTGCGGACGGCAATTTCTCCTGCTTTGTCCAAATCCACTGTACTACACATTTTAAAGTTGCTCGAATTACACCTCTGGCTCCTCTGTTTTCATTCTTATCCCTGGGCTCCAGCACCGCCAGTTGGCGCTCGGAAGTGCCGTCTGCACAGTCAACACTTGCTGCCGTGTTATTGGGGTTCAGTAACGTCAGCTGTTCTCCTGCTGTGCGGACGGCAATTTCTCCTGCTTTGTCCACATCCACTGTACTACACATTTTAAAGTTGCTCGAATTACACCTCTGGCTCCTCTGTTTTCATTCTTATCCCTGGGCTCCAGCACCGCCAGTTGGCGCTCGGAAGTGCCGTCTGCACAGTCAACACTTGCTACCATGTTATTGGGGTTCAGTAACGTCAGCTGTTCCCCTGCTGTGTTCACGGCAATTTCTCCTGCTCTGTCCATATTCACTGTGCTACTTATTTAAAACTTGCTCCAATTACACCTCTGGCTCCTCCGTTTTTAGTATTTACCCTGGGCTCCAACACCGCCAGTTGGCGCTCGGAAGTGCTGTCTGCACAGTCAACACTTGCTGCCGTGTTATTGGGGTTCAGTAACGTCAGCTGTTCCCCTGCTGTGCGGACGGCAATTTCTCCTGCTCTGTCCACATTCTCACTACTACAGATTTTAAAGTTGCTCGAATTACACCTCTGGCTCCTCTGTTTTCATTCTTATCCCTGGGCTCCAGCACCGCCAGTTGGCGCTCGGAAGTGCTGTCTGCACAGTCAACACTTGCTACCATGTTATTGGGGTTCAGTAACGTCAGCTGTTCCCCTGCTGTGCGGACGGCAATTTCTCCTGCTCTGTCCACATTCTCACTACTACAGATTTTAAAGTTGCTCCAATTACACCTCTGGCTCCTCTGTTTTCATTCTTATCCCTGGGCTCCAGCACCGCCAGTTGGCGCTCGGAAGTGCCGTCTGCACAGTCAACACTTGCTGCGGTGTTATTGGGGTTCGGTAACGTCAGCTGTTCCCCTGGTGTGTTCACGGCAATTTCTCCTGCTCTGTCCATATTCACTGTGCTACTTATTTAAAACTTGCTCCAATTACACCTCTGGCTCCTCCGTTTTTAGTATTTACCCTGGGCTCCAATACCGCTAGTTGCTGCTCAGAAGTGCCGTCTGCACAGTCAACGCTTGCTCCAGTGTTATTGGGATTCAGTAACGTCAGCTGATCCCCAGCTGTGTGTCCGGCAAATTCTCCTGCTTTGTCCACATCCACTGTAGTACGGATTTAAAACCTCCTCCAAATACACCTCTGGCTCTTCTGTTTTTAGTATTTACCCTGGGCTCCAGCACCGCCAGCTGGTTCTCGGCAGTTCCATTGGCTCTTGTACCTTCTGCTACCCATCCGGGTTCCAGTACCGTCAGCTGGTTCTCGGCAGTGTCTTTGGCACGGGTACTCCCTCCTGCCCAGCCTGGTTCCAGCACGCCAGCTGTTTCCGGGTAGTGTCAACGTCACTTTGCCTCCAATGCGTTGTCCTGTCGTGTTGCGGTCGGGTTAGCCGACTCTATGGTGCCTGCAGTTTAGGTGACTCCTATGTGGGCTGCGGGATCTGGCAATGAAGGCTGGTTCCATAGTGCCAATAGGACAAGCACCCTCTGTAGGACTGTGGGTTTTGGTAACTGCGGCCGGCTCGCGGCCTTGAACTTTTTTTTTACATGGGTACCTTCTGCTACCCATCCGGGTTCCAGTACCGTCAGCTGGTTCTCGGCAGTGCCTTTGGATTAGGTGCCTCCTTCTCGGTATCCAAGTTCCACCAACGTCTGCTGGTCCTTGGTAGTGCTTTCTGGCACAGGTACCTCCTGCTTAGTAACCGAGTTCCAGTAACATCAGCTGGTCCTCGGTAGTTCCATTGGCTCTTGTACCTTCTGCTACCCATCCGGGTTCCAGTACCGTCAGCTGGTCCTCGGTAGTTCCATTTGCTCTTGTATCTTCTGCTACCCATCCGGGTTCCAGTACCGTCAGCTGGTTCTCGGCAGTGTCTTTGGCACGGGTACTCCCTCCTGCCCAGCCTGGTTCCAGCACGCCAGCTGTTTCCGGGTAGTGTCAACGTCACTTTGCCTCCAATGCGTTGTCCTGTCGTGTTGCGGTCGGGTTAGCCGACTCTATGGTGCCTGCAGTTTAGGTGACTCCTATGTGGGCTGCGGGATCTGGCAATGAAGGCTGGTTCCATAGTGCCAATAGGACAAGCACCCTCTGTAGGACTGTGGGTTTTGGTAACTGCGGCCGGCTCGCGGCCTTGAACTTTTTTTTTACATGGGTACCTTCTGCTACCCATCCGGGTTCCAGTACCGTCAGCTGGTTCTCGGCAGTGCCTTTGGATTAGGTGCCTCCTTCTCGGTATCCAAGTTCCACCAACGTCTGCTGGTCCTTGGTAGTGCTTTCTGGCACAGGTACCTCCTGCTTAGTAACCGAGTTCCAGTAACATCAGCTGGTCCTCGGTAGTTCCATTGGCTCTTGTACCTTCTGCTACCCATCCGGGTTCCAGTACCGTCAGCTGGTCCTCGGTAGTTCCATTTGCTCTTGTATCTTCTGCTACCCATCCGGGTTCCAGTACCGTCAGCTGGTTCTCGGCAGTGTCTTTGGCACGGGTACTCCCTCCTGCCCAGCCTGGTTCCAGCACGCCAGCTGTTTCCGGGTAGTGTCAACGTCACTTTGCCTCCAATGCGTTGTCCTGTCGTGTTGCGGTCGGGTTAGCCGACTCTATGGTGCCTGCAGTTTAGGTGACTCCTATGTGGGCTGCGGGATCTGGCAATGAAGGCTGGTTCCATAGTGCCAATAGGACAAGCACCCTCTGTAGGACTGTGGGTTTTGGTAACTGCGGCCGGCTCGCGGCCTTGAACTTTTTTTTTACATGGGTACCTTCTGCTACCCATCCGGGTTCCAGTACCGTCAGCTGGTTCTCGGCAGTGCCTTTGGATTAGGTGCCTCCTTCTCGGTATCCAAGTTCCACCAACGTCTGCTGGTCCTTGGTAGTGCTTTCTGGCACAGGTACCTCCTGCTTAGTAACCGAGTTCCAGTAACATCAGCTGGTCCTCGGTAGTTCCATTGGCTCTTGTACCTTCTGCTACCCATCCGGGTTCCAGTACCGTCAGCTGGTCCTCGGTAGTTCCATTTGCTCTTGTACCTTCTGCTACCCATCCGGGTTCCAGTACCGTCAGCTGGTCCTCGGTAGTTCCATTTGCTCTTGTATCTTCTGCTACCCATCCGGGTTCCAGTACCGTCAGCTGGTTCTCGGCAGTGCCTTTGGATTAGGTGCCTCCTTCTCGGTATCCAAGTTCCACCAACGTCTGCTGGTCCTTGGTAGTGCTTTCTGGCACAGGTACCTCCTGCTTAGTAACCGAGTTCCAGTAACATCAGCTGGTCCTCGGTAGTTCCATTGGCTCTTGTACCTTCTGCTACCCATCCGGGTTCCAGTACCGTCAGCTGGTCCTCGGTAGTTCCATTTGCTCTTGTACCTTCTGCTACCCATCCGGGTTCCAGTACCGTCAGCTGGTCCTCGGTAGTTCCATTTGCTCTTGTATCTTCTGCTACCCATCCGGGTTCCAGTACCGTCAGCTGGTTCTCGGCAGTGCCTTTGGATTAGGTGCCTCCTTCTCGGTATCCAAGTTCCACCAACGTCTGCTGGTCCTTGGTAGTGCTTTCTGGCACAGGTACCTCCTGCTTAGTAACCGAGTTCCAGTAACATCAGCTGGTCCTCGGTAGTTCCATTGGCTCTTGTACCTTCTGCTACCCATCCGGGTACCAGTACCGTCAGCTGGTCCTCGGTAGTTCCATTTGCTCTTGTATCTTCTGCTACCCATCCGGGTTCCAGTACCGTCAGCTGGTTCTCGGCAGTGTCTTTGGCACGGGTACTCCCTCCTGCCCAGCCTGGTTCCAGCACGCCAGCTGTTTCCGGGTAGTGTCAACGTCACTTTGCCTCCAATGCGTTGTCCTGTCGTGTTGCGGTCGGGTTAGCCGACTCTATGGTGCCTGCAGTTTAGGTGACTCCTATGTGGGCTGCGGGATCTGGCAATGAAGGCTGGTTCCATAGTGCCAATAGGACAAGCACCCTCTGTAGGACTGTGGGTTTTGGTAACTGCGGCCGGCTCGCGGCCTTGAACTTTTTTTTTACATGGGTACCTTCTGCTACCCATCCGGGTTCCAGTACCGTCAGCTGGTTCTCGGCAGTGCCTTTGGATTAGGTGCCTCCTTCTCGGTATCCAAGTTCCACCAACGTCTGCTGGTCCTTGGTAGTGCTTTCTGGCACAGGTACCTCCTGCTTAGTAACCGAGTTCCAGTAACATCAGCTGGTCCTCGGTAGTTCCATTGGCTCTTGTACCTTCTGCTACCCATCCGGGTTCCAGTACCGTCAGCTGGTCCTCGGTAGTTCCATTTGCTCTTGTATCTTCTGCTACCCATCCGGGTTCCAGTACCGTCAGCTGGTTCTCGGCAGTGTCTTTGGCACGGGTACTCCCTCCTGCCCAGCCTGGTTCCAGCACGCCAGCTGTTTCCGGGTAGTGTCAACGTCACTTTGCCTCCAATGCGTTGTCCTGTCGTGTTGCGGTCGGGTTAGCCGACTCTATGGTGCCTGCAGTTTAGGTGACTCCTATGTGGGCTGCGGGATCTGGCAATGAAGGCTGGTTCCATAGTGCCAATAGGACAAGCACCCTCTGTAGGACTGTGGGTTTTGGTAACTGCGGCCGGCTCGCGGCCTTGAACTTTTTTTTTACATGGGTACCTTCTGCTACCCATCCGGGTTCCAGTACCGTCAGCTGGTTCTCGGCAGTGCCTTTGGATTAGGTGCCTCCTTCTCGGTATCCAAGTTCCACCAACGTCTGCTGGTCCTTGGTAGTGCTTTCTGGCACAGGTACCTCCTGCTTAGTAACCGAGTTCCAGTAACATCAGCTGGTCCTCGGTAGTTCCATTGGCTCTTGTACCTTCTGCTACCCATCCGGGTTCCAGTAACATCAGCTGGTCCTCGGTAGTTCCATTGGCTCTTGTACCTTCTGCTACCCATCCGGGTTCCAGTACCGTCAGCTGGTTCTCGGCAGTGCCTTTGGATTAGGTGCCTCCTTCTCGGTATCCAAGTTCCACCAACGTCTGCTGGTCCTTGGTAGTGCTTTCTGGCACAGGTACCTCCTGCTTAGTAACCGAGTTCCAGTAACATCAGCTGGTCCTCGGTAGTTCCATTGGCTCTTGTACCTTCTGCTATCCATCCGGGTTCCAGTACCGTCAGCTGGTCCTCGGTAGTTCCTCAGCTTTCTTGTACCTTCTGCTACATTTCCAAGTTCAAGCTTTTTGAAATGGTTCTTGGTAATCACTCTGGATCTCCCTGACGAGGACCCTGAAGACGAGGACCCTGAAGACCAACCCTAAGAAGACGAGGACCCCGAAGACAATGACCCTGAAGACGAGGACCCTGAAGACCACCCCGAAGAAGACGAGGACCCTGAAGACCACCCCGAAGAAGACGAGGACCCTGAAGACCACCCCGAAGAAGACGAGGACCCCGAAGACGAGGACCCAGAAGACCAACCCGAAGAAGACGAGGACCCCGAAGACGAGGACCCCCGAAGACGACGACCCTGAAGACCACCCCGAAGAAGACCAAGAAGATGACCCTGAAGAAGTTGACCAAGAAGACAAAGAAGAGAAGACAAGCACCAAGATACAGAAAAACAAGAGACAGAAAACCAAGAAGCAGAAATACAAGAAGCTGCAGAACAAAAAGCGGAAGAACATTAAGCATAAGACTAAAAATCAGAGCAAAAGATAATATCTAAATTATAAGCAGAAGATGACTAAGCAGTGTATGGGGGTGAGTCCGTTCCTCCTCGTGGTGCCCCTGGAAAAGACCTGCTGCTGCAGGCCAAACTGAACGCGGACAAATCCTGTTGTAAATCTTTTGTGACGGGCAGAACGAAAGGTGTAATGTCCAACCTTTTATAGATAACAACTACAGGAATGCCTGTCACAAATAAGAATATGATGAAGAAGAAGAAAATGAAGAAGATGAAGAAGTAGAATATGAAGAATGTAAAAAAAAGAATAATACGAAGAAGGTGAAGAAGAAGAAGGTGAAGAAGAAGTGGATGAAAAAGATGCTGAGGATGATGAAGGAGAAAGTGTGGGAGAAGTAAAAAAGAAGGTGAAGAGCATGGAAGTAGTGAAACATAAATATCTGACAAAATATAAAAATACTTAACATAGTTAATATTTCCGTAACTCAGAACATAATAAAAAAATATTAATTCCTGCTATTCCATTTGACTGGGCTAAACCTCTATGCCTTTATTGTCTCCCCCACCTCCCCCAATACATTCTACATTATTCTTAGTTGTTTTCCTTCATGTAGAAATAACCTACAAGGAAAGAAAGGGTTTATTTTAATTCCGATATTTATGTCCCATTGACTTGCATTGGTTTCCGGTATCGGAATCGGCGATATCCGATACTTTTTCGGTATCGGTCCGATCCAATCCGATCCGATATTTCCCGATATCGGAAGGTATCGCTCAACACTAGTTGTAAAATGTTAAAATGACATTTCCCGGTGAATGCATTTGCCACAGTTGAAAGCAATACAAAAGTGCAAAAACGCATAAAAAATGCTACTTGTGAACATAGCCCAAGGTGTGGAGGAGTATTTTTGTTTTTGGTTATTTATTTTAACTTATACACAAGTCTTTTCCCTGGAAAGGATGTTCCTTAACATATTTCACAGGAAAAAAGTTTCAGTTTCGTTTTTGAACGTTTTATTGTGAGCCCGTAAAAGTGGCTTAATACCTCTGACCACGTTGTTGACAGCAGTGACCTGGGGGTCAGAAATGCTCTCTGGGGCGATCCCCATGCTGTCCCCATGTCATTTGAGCACTGTCACTATCGTTTTGGGCACTTGTTAGGCTTTTAAAAGACTGCCGGGGGTGCCACCGCAAAAGTGCTTGGGTCTCCCATAGACTAACATTGGGCTCGTTGCTCGGGTCGAGCACCCGAGTATCACGGCGAGCTCGGCCCGAGCTTCGAGCACCCGAGCATTTTAGTGCTCGATCAACACTACAAAAGAATTATAGAGGTTGATGGGTTGAAAACCCATCTCTTCAAACAAGCTTACAGCCTGCCATGACCTTGCTTGCTGCCACCTCAACCAACACCGGAACTACTGCAACCCCTCAAACTACTGTCTCCTCCCCTTTCCTGTATAATGTAAGCCCACAAGGGCAGGGTCCTCTTCCCTCCGTACCGTTCCATCAATGTTAGTTTGTTTACTGTAAGTGATATCTGTATTTAGTATGTAACCCCTTCTTATGTACAGCGCCATGGAATCAATGGCGCTATATAAATTATTAATAATAATAATAAAAGTATCAAGGCTTTGACCACGTCTAGCCTTGTGGCCAAGTTAAAAAACCTGGTCTCCATTTGATGTGTCCTGGACAGATGCAGCAGTGTTGCTGTATTCCCAATGAAAGTGTAGAGGTAGCTACAAAAGAAGCATCCAAAAGAGATCCAGTTGCTTACTTAAGCAAAGCAAGAAAGACGTTTTCTGTAAAAGAGGTTCCACTGATTGAATGGATTGTCCAGCCAAAAAAATCATGCCCTGATCATACTTTTCAGCAGAGAGAGTTTCCTGTGTCAGCTTATGACCAATGCTGTATATGGAAGTAGCCAACTGCTCATTCCAATAGCTGAGCCAGCCCACTTCTCTGTTTTATGTTTTGACTGTAGCAGAGAAAGTGGTTTGGTTAATTTAGTGGAGCTGCTGAATCTTGGACCAGAGCAGATACTTAAAAATCTAGGAACCTGATAGAAGTGAACTGAATTAATAAGTTATGTATATGGAGACGACCAACTGCTCATTCCAATAACCGACCCAGCCTCCTTCTCTATTTTATGCATTGACTGTAGTAGACAAAGGGGTTCGGTTGAATTAGTGGAGCTGCTGAACCTTGAACCAGAGCAGATACCTAAAAATCTGGGAACTTGAAAGAAGTGAACTAAATTAGTATGTTTTATAAGTTGTAAAACTTACTTTTTAAGAATATTAGCGCAAGATACAGAAATTGTGTCCATATGGAGAGAGCCTAATTCAATGTACAGTAGGTAGTAAGGCAGTCATGTAGCATGAGTTGCCAGGATCTAGGACATGACAAGTATTTTGTGCCCCCTAACTGGGGGACAAATAACATAATGGGTTCTTTGCACCGGTGCATTATTGAACCCTTTATTCACCAAGCACATTTATTGTATTTTAAGAAAATATTGATGTGATTTTAGTTTGCTCTTTGCCCCTTTAGTTTTTTTCAGATTTTTTTCTGAAATCTGACATACAATTTTAAAAAAAAAAGTTATATATTTTTTTTTACTTTTTATTTTTTGTTACATTTTTTTGTGGGATTTTTGTTCATATAAGTATCATATTTCCCTAGCCCTATCACTAACCCTAGTTAGTGTTAGAAATTGTGTAATGAGAATGAAAATTATTGCAATTTTAGTATTTTTTTTTACAAGAGCAAAAAAAAAAAATGTTTACATTTGGAACAGCTCCCCAAGAAAAAATTACAAGTGAGAAGAGAGGCAGAATTGAAGTAGAGCTTATGACTTATTAATTTGCTCAGTCGCAGGAATTATCAGAAGCCATCCAGATAAAGTAGCCAATAGATCCTTCACTCATTCAGCCAAGTACAGGGCTACTCTACTTTCGGCTGTCCAACACACAATGAATGGAGCGGAGATCATGCATGTGAACCCAGGGTCTATTCAAGACAGGACTCTGCAGTCACATTCTTGGGGTTGTTCCAAAGCTCATTCTCGAAATCGCTAGTGGTCACATACTAATTATAGGGGATAACTTTCTATATTTGGAATAGTGACTCGTAATAATAAGAATTTAATTTACACAGTGCCAATATACAATTCAGCGGCTACATATACAATCTATATCAGTCAAGTGTAACACCTATTCCAGTACCCCTGCATGGCTTCCCGTCCCCCTCCATGCAGGGACGCCGGCTTATAAACTGCACCAGTCACGCGGCGTGTTCTTCGGAGTGCTCCCTGCTTCCTGTGTTCCGATGGCGCGTGCTGTCCTGTTCTTAAAGGTCCAGCGCACACCTGCAAACATGCCCCCAGTCTATGGCTGTGAGGCATCATGTATCTTAGGTACATTCCCCAATAGGGAGGTGCCTAAGCAACATTGAGTCATTAGTGAGTCAAGTGTGCTACTAGTGTGTTGTTAGGTCCCCTGGTCCTTGTGTGACCAGGTCTTGAATCTGAACCTCGGGCCCATAGGTGGCCAATCCCTGAACCTGCTCCCCCGGCCCTTGTGTGGCCGGTGCCTGAATCTGCTCCCCTTTTTCTTGTGTGGCCAGTCCCATAACTCCAAAACCACATCGGCGGTAACAAAACCACTTTCCGAAACCTGAGTGTCTGAACGTATACCTATCCCAGTACTCCATGTGAGTATTCATCCTGCCCGAGGAGTAATCTGAACAGAGCCGAGTCAGTCTAAGTTGGCTAACCTGACCCTTGGGGTCAGCAGCCACAGTACCGGGGACTGCCTAGGAGTGGTACCTGGTGGCTACCTGCAGCTCAAGCTTGACTCCACCATCAAGAGCTCCAGTGAACACCAGGTAGCTGTTTAGCTACACCCCTTTTTAGGTAAGTCTGGCCCTGTGGAACCGCGTGCACCACCTATGGGCGTGACACCATGACATAGTAACACATAGTTCAGCAATTGAAACAAGAGAAGTGAGGACCCTGCTCACAAGAGCTTACATCGTAAGAGGAAATAGGGGGGACACAAGTGATAGTTAGAGTCACATATGCATTGCCATCCAAACCACATAGCTGGAGTACGAGTCACATAAAGATTTCACAAGTAAAAGAAAATTCACTTGGGCAAAAGGCTTCTCACACACTTGCTAGCAGCATCTTCAAACAGGTGCCGCTATGCTAGAGTTCCTGTTTCAAAATAAATGTGTAAAAAAAAATTTCACATCATTATTAATAGGTTTATGGTAGTAAAAGTGGGTACGGCTATTTACAAGGGCACCACAGACTCCATCAAGTAGAGCAGGAACATTCTACATTCTTTACTACTTACATTGCTGCCGTGTGGAATTTACAGCGCAATTTTAGATGTCAGGGACACAGGAATATAGTCTCAAGGATAGAAGAATTCAATAAAGGAGCCAAAGCAAATCTCTACATTTCCTCCAATTCTAATGTTTCACGTCCACTTTCTACTTATATAACTGCTCAACAGCCATTTATTTCCTTTCCAAGACTTTTACAACATCTGCATTAATCACAAATCATTCTCAGTGTTTTTATTAAAACTAGACAATGGCTTTAATCTGCCTGGTAGTCGCAGTCATGTACGTGGATTGATTGGCAGTAACATGACAGGAATGTTAGACGCATTTTTCTTTCTAAAACATGGCTGATACATATACAACAATATTTTGCTTTGAAACATTCTTTATAAAAGTCATTAAAAGGTTTCAAAAATATAATAAATTAGGTGCAAATTTTTGTTGAATTTTGCTATGTAAACCTCCAATTTAACCTCCTAAATAGAATTATAAGACATGTTTGTTAATACTTACACTTCACTGTGTTGGATACTATTAATTCATTTTAGTCTTAGCCATATTCTTCAACACCTTCCAGTCCATCTTAAGAAAATCTTTGAAGCTGCAAAATGTACTACTTAATGTAGCTCGCCAACAATTTTTCTTACAGAAATGCGCTTTCTTTTTCTGGTACACAAGTCACAAAACGCGCAGCTTGTAAGATACAACCCTTCTTCTGACACTTTCTCAATTGCATTAATAAATAAGCCCATGTGTATACAATTATATATTGTCATGTTTCTCTCCAGACACTATGGCCACGATTCATTATTTAAGTCATTTTTTTTCTTGTTCTTCTTTTTGTAGATTTTTGTGCCAAATTCATCCAAATGGTGCACAAAGTTGATGAATATATTGCAAATGCAAGTTATAATTTTTTTTCTCATTTGCTTTATTTGCTTCCATTTTTGAGTAAAATATCACACAAACCTTTCAATTAGCTTTATAATGTCTACAAATAGTCTACAAATGCGCAAAGAACCGTTTTGTACTTTACTAGGGGACTGGAGTGTCAGTGCACAAAAATGTTGTGACATTTCGAAAAGTCTCAAATGATGAGTTAGTTGAAAACATCTGGATAATTAAAACCATCCAAAAACTGTTGAGCAAAACAAAAAAAAAATGATGACGGCTGAAAAAACTAGTGCAAAAGGAAAGGAATGGTGCAAAAGCCATAATGAATTTGGCACAAACGTGAAAATGCATAAAATAAAGCAGCCAATTCTGGCGCAAACTGATAAATCAGCCCCAAAACTTCACAACACCCCACACCCCCAAAAAGATGCAAAAAGAAACATAAATGTGCAGTACTGATTTTAAATGTATTTTTTTTATTGTTTTAGGAAACAGTAAGCACAGTCTTAGAATTATTAGGTGTTTTTGCTTAAACAATACCGAAGATATAAAAGTTCAGACTATTTTTTCTTACATCTGTAAATTTTAAAGTAGATTTTTTTATTACAATTATATTGATACTAAACGACAACAATATATTTTTCCTTTGCATTTTGGTATTAGTTAATATTTGGCACTATTGTTTGTACAGTACATGACCTGTATAGCACCCTGTACACTGAGCCTGTACAGCAATGCGCAGAGCCTGTACAGCTTTTTAGTATTGAACAATGAAGGCTACTAGGCTCTGAAAGAAATTGACAGAATATGGAGACATAGAAGTTCCCCACATGGACCTCTTTGGCAGCTCTAATATGTCGGGGCATAATAAAACCATAATACCTCAGTATGCAGGTCCTAATCCTGGATTTTCTCCTTTCCAAAAAAATGTAAAATAGTAACACTACTCCAGCTCTGCTCCCCTTTGTAGAGTACAACTAAATGTTTTAAAGGGAATCTGTCAGCACAAAATGACTGTTCAAACCAAGCAAAGGTGCTCGGTGAAATATTGGCATTGCTAAGCAGTTCAATGCTCCTAATGCCAATAAGTAAAAAGAAAAATTCGGCACCAAAATCTCACAATCGGTAGTACAAAATTGCTTTACAGGACAGCACAAGTCAAACCGGTAGATGCATGAAGTATCCAGAAGAAGGGAAAGGGTAGCACTTACCGTCCCTCTTAAAAGTCCTTTATTGCGTTGTAGTTAAAACATGCAGGCAGGAGAGTAGTGTGAACAGTAGCTGGACGTCGGCCGTTTCGCGCCTCTTGCGTGCCAGTGGGTCATAAGGTCCTTAGGACCTGTTGAAGCGCAGGAGGAGCGAAACGGCCGACGTCCAGCTTCTGTCCACACTATTCTCCTGCCTGCATGTTTTAACTACGACGCAATAAAGGACTTTTAAAGGGACGGTGAGTGCAACTCTTTCCCTTCTTCTAGATAAAGAACCTATAGATGTGAATCATGGTCAATATAAAATAGACATTTATTGAAAAATTCATAAAAACACATAGGGAATAATCATACAATAGAGGAAAAATGTAATCAGCGTTCCAGCGTGACACGCACGCCACCACCGATGCTGTGGATAGCCTGCGCTCGTATGAGACGCGGCCTTCCAACAGATCGCTGCTTGGCGTTTTTTCCTGCATAGCGCTATGCTTATTTTTAGAGCTGTCTCCTCATTGGTCATCTGCCCTTTATATACCTCTCCCTCATCCTCTCTACTTCATCCCAGTAGAAGCCTACGGCGAAACGCGCGTCGGACCTGTGTGGACTCTGAGGGACGTTCAGGTAGTCTATTGGACACTTTTCATGTTATGCCTCCAGTACCCCTGACCTTTACAGCTGCCTTCTTTCTTATTGACTTACTTACCTTCTTTTTAAGCAGTCTTTACACTTACCCATTTGGGATAATATTATTGCACTTTTTGCACTTTACCTTTACGACTGTCTTAATATATACTTAGGCTGGCCCTGGTCATTGTGTGCCCTTTGTACATGATTTTATATGTCCGTTTACGTGCTTACCTACCCTCAGTTGCCCATTTTTTCTGATTACATTTTTCCTCTATTGTATGATTATTCCCTATGTGTTTTTATGAATTTTTCAATAAATGTCTATTTTATATTGACCATGATTCACATCTATAGGTTCTTTATTTAATTAGGTATATCTGGTCACCTATTATTTTTGTTCTTTTGGATTTATTTACCTTCTTCTAGATAGTTCAATGCTCCTTCCCATCCACTTGCTGCCCCCTTCTCTAGCCCCTGTAAAACCAAAGCTATCAAGTAAGTGGGAGGTGGAGATATTTGCAAATCAAGTAGGGGGTAGGTGCTCTGAACTGTTTGGTAATGTCAAGGGTGCACCAAGCGCCTGTGCTTGTTTTCACCAGTCACTCTGTGCTGACAGACTTCCTTTAAGTAGTGATCTGTACATTCTTCCAAGAAAAACATTACTCATATTCAGATTCATACCGACACCTTCCGTCTTGAAGCAATAAACTATGGTGTAGGTCTCCAGTTTGTTATATTGGAAATTGGCGTTATTGCAGGTGGAGAGTATTAGCAGAGCTTTGTAAATGGTTCTGAGTGAGAGCTATTCCAGGAAGAGAACAATGTACGATATGCAAATCTATACACTAAGGAGAAAACAGAAAATCCTTCCATTGCTTATTTTGTATTTACGAAGATTTTCTTTCATGGAGACTTGTCAATATCGACTTCTCAGATGTCATTTTCATTCTCCTCCTCTGCATATTTCCAGAATTACCTTCACCCACGAGATACTTTAGGGAACTGAGAAAATTAGTAGAAACATAACATAGATTTATGAACGAGCTGTAATATTTGCAATTATACCGTCTACATGACTGGTCTGAACTGGCATTTCTTTTCCCTAATTAAATAGTCATAAAACCTGTTGTAACCGGCGCTCCGGTCCTCAAAGAAATAAATATTGGAGCCTTTATGTGGGAATTTTTAAATGCACAATATATCAGGGTGTCTCAGCTCTTAAAGGATCGATAGACTTAGCTGAACTTTATTCAGAATCTGAATGTTCATTTCTGATTGCAATTAGCCATATATATATATATACATATATACACTGCTCAAAAAAATAAAGGGAACACTTAAATAACAGAATATAACTCCAAGTAGATCAAACTTTTGTGAAATCAAACTGTCCACTTAGGAAGCAACACTGATTGACAATCAATTTCACATGTTGTTGTTCAAATCGAATAGACAATAGATGGAAATTATTGGCAATTATCAAGTCACCCTCAATAAAGGAGTGGTTCTGCAGGTGGAGACCACAGACCACATCTCAATACCAATGCTTTCTGGCTGATGTTTTGCTCACTTTTGAATGTTAGTTGTGCTTTCACACTCGTGGTAGCATGAGACGGACTCTATAACCCACAGAAGTTGCTCAGGTAGTGCAGCTCATCCAGGATGGCACATCAATGCGAGCTGTGGCAAGAAAGTTTGCTGTGTCTGTCAGCGTAGTGTCCAGAGACTGGAGGCGCTACCAGGAGACAGGTCAGTACACCAGGAGACGTGGAGGGGGCCGTAGGAGGGCAACAACCCAGCAGCAGGACCGCTACCTCCACCTTTGTGCAAGGAGGAACAGGAGAAGCACTGCCAGAGCCCTGCAAAATTACCTCCAGCAAGCCACAAATGTGCATGTGTGGCGCCCCTGAGGGTTCAGTTGCCACAGGGGTACTGCACCTCAGATAGAGGTGTGGTATCTCCTCTTCCAGGTAAGGATGGAGCATCACACAGGACCCCACTTCACACTCAACACTACACCACTCCCGTCCTGTAGGGGGTCTAAATGCACCAGGGTGCTGCCCCGGACCGGGATAGTGGAGATGGGGGGAACCAAAAGTGAGGGGGAACCAAGTAGTGAGTGAGGGTGGAGGAAACACTTAACAGAGCGCTAATAGAATCATATATAATAGGTGGCCATCTTTAGTTCAAGGTCTTTTGATTGTGGGTCTTCTGTCAGGGTCCAGCAAGAGGCTGTAGCTGGCTGAAGATTCATGGTCCTCGCTCTCTGGCCTTGAGATGAGGAGCGGGTCGGAGTTAACAAGTGTCTCTACCCGGTCAGGGTCCTGTTCTAAGAAAGGCCTTGGAGGGGAGCAGAGAAGATAGGCTCCACAGGCGAAAGGATCCCAGGAGGGTATGGACAGAGCGGAGTCGCCACCTGTATTCTTCACTCTGGCCTAGCCAGGGGGACTCCTGCCGCAAGAGGGGTAACCGGCCCCCGATATCTGACTTTGTCACTTCACGTCTCAGTCAGAAAAGTCCGGAGGCTTAGTGGATCCCAGGGGGATACGGATGGAGCGGAGTCGCCACCTGTATCTCTCAACCTATGTTTATCCAGTGGGGCCCAGCCTTACACCACGTTCATACCACACACAGTCAGGAGAGGACTCAGTGGGAGAACTTACTAAGAAAGGAACATAGTAGAGCGGGGTCTTGACAGGTGCTCCCGATCTACCTGGGAAGTGCTGAACCCCTTCCTGGTGGCTGCAGCACACCACGAGAAGCAGAGAGAAGCTTTGCAGCTGCTACTTCACCAAAGTGAGTAAAGCTTGGATGACTTCACCTACTGCCTCCACTTGTTTCATTCCTGCGCGGCACTGCACCCACCACAACTCTCCAGTTCCTACTCACTGCCCTGAGGCCTACTCCGCCTGTGGGGAGTAGTACCAACCAAGCTGCCAGAACATCAGCCTCAGAGGACTGTTGCAGCGCTGGTGGCCTTCACCAGAAACCACAGGTGGCGTAGTCGAACATTAACCACTCATCCAAAAGCCATTTTTTTATGTGACAGCCCTGGGCGCGGACTGGGTCACAGCCACGACGACATCCCACACCACCACCATTCATTGGCCCGGCACCGAGTAACCCCACCGCTCAGGTAGGGCGAGTCAATCGGCAGGATTGTGTGCCCGCAGCAACGGAAGAAGTTAATCCCCATTGCCGCTGGGTACTGTGCGCCTTTCGCAAAAGACTGTCTTCGCACACTCAAAGTGGCGCCCGCCCAAGAAGAACGGACGCCATTATGTGCAAAAACAACAGCAACCTAAGACCTCCCATCGTGGACCTGGCTCCCCAATGGCGCCAAAAGTGCCGACCACCCCCTCCAGCAGAGACTGTCCGCATGGTAGTGTCCGTCAAGACGGATGGGACGTCCCAAGGAGTGCCCGTCATCCAGCCGCCCTGGAGCCGCCCCAAAAGGAGGAGAAGAAGACCGAGACAAGGTGCGGCCGCAACAAGTCCAGAGAGACCGCACCCTGCAGCCGAGATGGACCCAGCCAAGGAGATGCCCTCCGTCGCTAGCCCACCAGCTGCCACCTCCCTCACTATGGAGGGAATGCACCTGACTGCGGAGGAGGCCGAGTTCCTCCGCGGTGAAACGCATGATCTGACCCGGAGGGTCGAAGAGGCCCAACGACTGGCCGCTGCTGAATGGAGGGAAGAGGTGCTGCGGAAGATCAAGGCCCGCTGCCGGAGCTCGTCGCACCTGACTGCTGAGGCCTCAGCCCAGGCGGAGGAAGCCCAGGAGGCCCTGTGCAGCCCAAGAGCGGGTAAGGTCAAAACCCCTATCCCGGGCGCGGGACGCACCGAAGCCCTCCTAGATCTCCTGCCGTCACCCCTGTCCCCGGGCGCCATCGATTGGGAGCAGCTCCTGGCTCCGGAGGCCGAGGCCCAAGCCACCGCCACTCCCGGAGGCCTGCTATGCCTCCCGACTCCCGATCCAGAGAACCCTGCACTCTCCTGGGTGTACACCTGCCCCAACCCGGACTGGACCGCACCAATAGAGGGCCCGCAACGACCCCCGCTATTGCCGCTGCCCGCACCTCCAGTCGCCTGCCCGGCGGCAGAAGAGTTTGCCTGGGACAACCAGGGGGGCAACCTAATGGGCTTCCCCCGGGAGACCCAGTCCAAAGCGCGGAGGCGGGAGGAGTTCTGCCGTAAGGAGCTCCTCCAGCTCGAGATGGAGCGGCGAGGGAGGAGGATCCGCTGTGAGCGCCTGGAGGTGCGCACCAAGGCTGCTAAGACACAGGCCCGTCAGGCAGATGTCACCCGTCCAAGCCCTCGGGAAGAAGGCCTTATCGTGCGCTTCCCCCAGGAGGCAGGATGGGGCTTCATCCGTAGCCCACAGTTCAACCGGGACGTCTTCGTCAACCGGCGGGATGTCGAGCCGCGGCTGAAGCAGGGCCACCCTGGCCGGAACCTCTACCCGGGTGACCTAGTGTCCTACACCTGCCACCACGGGGAGCGTGGGTGGTATGCCCTGGATGTCTACAGGGTGTTTAAAGAAGATGCCCCCACGCACCTAACCACAGAGGACCGGTCAGGCTCCGTGGGTAAGCACGAGCCTTTTCCCCGGTCGGGATACCACTGTTGAGCAGCCCCAGGAGGATGCACCTCCCTGTTGTTTGAACTTTTATTTGTTTTCATGTTCCTTTTTGCACCTGGTTTATCTGAAACAAACATTTGTCCCTGCGGACTCTGAGCATGAGACAGACTAACATTATATATAGTTTGCACCTATTTAGGTGCTCCCTATTGGTTTTATGCAAAACCACCTCTACCTCTGACCTCAGAAGCAAAACCTGTCTGGTCGTGGCTCTACTGGAGGTCAAACTCAGGATCTCCATGCCCTGCAGCCACCCCAGGGCCTACGTTGAGGGTTTTGGGCAGGTCCCTCATGCTGCTGAACTAGCACTTTTCTACATGTATAATGTCTTGCAAATGTTTTATGTATTTATACCATATATATATCCTGTAACGTTGAAAGTGTCCGAACCTCCCAAAAAGGGAAGATTGTTTTACTGTTTACAAAGCATTTAAAAATTTTGAATGTCTGTACCAATCCTTTACTCTATTGCAGCCCGCGGGCGTGCTGTGTTTCACCAGGGGGGAATGTGGTGCCCCTGAGGGTTCAGTCGCCACAGGGGTACTGCACCTCAGATAGAGGTGTGGTATCTCCTCTTCCAGGTAAGGATGGAGCATCACACAGGACCCCACTTCACACTCAACACTACACCACTCCCGTCCTGTAGGGGGCGAAAATGCACCAGGGTGCTGCCCCGGACCGGGATAGTGGAGATGGGGGGGACCAAAAGTGAGGGGGAACCAAGTAGTGAGTGAGGGTGGAGGAAACACTTAACAGAGCGCTAATAGAATCATATATAATAGGTTGCCATCTTTAGTTCAAGGTCTTTTGATTGTGGGTCTTCTGTCAGGGTCCAGCAAGAGTCTGTAGCTGGCTGAAGATTCACGGTCCTCGCTCTCTGGCCTTGAGACGAGGAGCGGGTCGGAGTTAACAAGTGTCTCTACCCGGTCAGGGTCCTGTTCTAAGAAAGGCCTTGGAGGGGAGCAGAGGAGATAGGCTCCACAGGCGAAAGGATCCCAGGAGGGTACGGACGGAGCGGAGTCGCCACCTGTATTCTTCACTCTGGCCTAGCCAGAGGGACTCCTGCCGCAAGAGGGGTAACCGGCCCCCGATATCTGACTTTGTCACTTCAAGTCTCAGTCAGAAAAGCCCAGAGGCTTAGTGGATCCCAGGGGGATACGGATGGAGCGGAGTCGCCACCTGTATCTCTCAACCTGTGTTTATCCAGTGGGGCCCAGCCTTACACCACGTTCATACCACACACAGTCAGGAGAGGACTCAGTGGGAGAACTTACTAAGAAAGGAACATAGTAGAGCGGGGTCTTGACAGGTGCTCCCGATCTACCTGGGAAGTGCTGAACCCCTTCCTGGTGGCTGCAGCACGCCACGAGAAGCAGAGAGAAGCTTTGCAGCTGCTACTTCACCAAAGTGAGTAAAGCTTGGATAACTTCACCTACTGCCTTCACTTGTTTCATTTCTGCACGGCACTGCACCCACCACAACTCTCCAGTTCCTACTCACTGCCCTGAGGCCTACTCCGCCTGTGGGGAGTAGTACCAACCAAGCTGCCAGAACATCAGCCTCAGAGGACTGTTGCAGCGCTTGTTATGATAGGCTACAAACACTAAGGAAAGACAGGAGATCTGTCCCTACAATAGAACTAAGCTAGATCCCTACGATGTAACGGGGAACCTGATCCTGCGATCAGACCCGCTAAATTCCTCAGCTAGTCTGAACGAAGACCTATAGATGTGAGGGAGGGATCCCTACAAGAATTAGGGACTGGGAGAAAGATGGACACCTCCTGGCAGAAATTGTAACAGTAAAAAGACAAACACACAACATAGAACATAAAGATCAAAAGACCTAGCTAAACTGACTGAGAAAGGTTACAAAGCACCTGGCTAGCTTAAGAGTAGAAATTACAATGAAGTCCAGCATGGCCAGAAGGGCGGAGCAGGATTAAATAGACAAAAAGGTCATGTGACCAGCAAAATAGAAAAAACCTAACAGGAGAGTTCTAACAGCGCTGGTGGCCTTCACCAGAGACCACAGGTGGCGTAGTCGAACATTAACCACTCATCCAAAAGCCCATTTTTTTATGTGAGAGCCCTGGGCACAGACCGGGTCACGGCCACGACGACATCCCACACCACCATACATTGGCCCGGCACCGAGTAACCCCACCGCTCAGGGAGGGCAAGTCACATGTGTCTGCACAAACGGTTAGAAACCGACTCCATGAGGGTGGTATGAGGGCCTGACTTCCACAGATGGGGGTTGTGCTCACAGCCCAACACCGTGCAGGACGCTTGGCATTTGCCACAGAACACCAGGATTGGCAAAGTCGCCACTGGTGCCCTGTGCTTTTCACAGATGAAAGCAGGTTCACACTGAGCACATGTGACAGACGTGACAGAGTCTGGAGACGCCGTGGAGAGCGATCTGCTGCCTGCAACATCCTTCAGCATAACCGGTTTGGCAGTGGGTCTGTAATGGTGTGGGGTGGCACTTCTTTGGAGGATCGCATAGCCCTCAATGTACTCGCCAGACGTAGCCTGACTGCCATTAGGTACCGAGATGAGATCCTCAGACCCCTTGTGAGACCATATGCTGGTGCGGTTGGCCCTGGCTTCCTCCTAATGCAGGACAATGCCAGACCTCATGTGGCTGGAGTGTGTCAGTGTGGCGCCCCTGAGGGTTCAGTAGCCACAGGGGCACTGCACCTCAGTAGTGGTGTGGTATCTTCTCTTCCAGGTAAGAATGGAGCACTTCTTAGGACCCTACTTCACCACCCAACACTACACCACTCCTGTCCTGTAGGGGGCCTAGATGCACCAGGGTGCTGCCCCGGCCCGGGATAGAGGAGATGGGGGAACCAAAGATAGGGGGAACCATGTAGTGGGTGAGGGTGGAGGACACACTTTTAGGATGCACTAATAGCATCATATTTAACTAACGGCCATCTTAGGTTCAAGGTCTTTGATTGTGATCTTCATCACTGAATGTGGATTTCTGTTAGAACCTGCAGCTGATTGGAGATACACGGTCCTCGTGCTCTGGCCTTGAGACGAGGAGTGGGCAGGAGTTAACCGCTGTCTACCTAAGAAGGCCTTGGAGGGGAGTAGAGGAGACAAGCTCCACAGGCAAAAGGATCCCAGGGGGATGTGGACGGAGCGGCATACGCCACCTGCTACCTTCATTCTGACCTAGTCAGATGGATTCCTGCTGCAAGAGGGGTGACCGGCCCCCGATATCTGACTGTGTACTTCACGTCACTGTTGGAAAAGCCCGGCGGCTTAGTGGATCCCACAGGGGGACACAAGCGGGAGGAGAAGGAGAAAGAGAGGGAGAAGGAGAGGAACACACCAACGGGGTCTTGACAGGTGCTCCTGATCTATCTGGAAAGTGCTGGACCCCCCTTCCTGGTGGCCGCAGCACGCCACGAGGAGCAGAGGGAAGCTTTGCGGCTAAAGTTCATCTTAATGTGAGTAAAAACCCTGGATGACTTCACACCCCGCTTCAGCCTGTTACTTACTGCGCGGCACTGCACCCACCATCCCTTCTCACACTGCCCTGAGGCCCGCTCCTGCTGCGGGGAGCCGTCCCATCATAGCTGTCAGCAACAGCGGCCTCAGTGGACTGAAACAGCGCTGGTGTTCATCACCGGAAACCGTAGGTGGCGTAGTTGAAATACCACTCAACCCTGAAAGTCCATTACATCTTTTATGTGACCGCCCTGGGCACGGAACGGGTCTAGGCCACGACTGGATCCCCTCAACATCTGACCCGGCTCCGAGTAACCCCACTTCCCAGGGTGAGGGCTGTGAGTGTCACATCAGCAGTTCCTGCAAGATGAAGGTATTGAAGCTATGGACTGGCCCGCCCGTTCCCCAGACCTGAATCCAATTGAGCACATCGGGGACATCATGTCTCGCTCCATCCACCAACGTCATGTTGCACCATAGACTGTCCAAGAGTTGGCGGATGCTTTAGTCCAGGTCTGGGAGGAAATCCCATAGGAGACCATTCGCAACCTCATCAGGAGCATGCCCAGGCATTGTAGGGAGGTCACACAGGCATGTGGAGGCCACACACAATACTGAGACTCATTTTGACTTGTTTTAAGGACATTACATCAAAGTTGGATCAGCCTGTAGTGTGTTTTTCCACTTTAATTTTGGGGGTGATTCCAAATCCAGGCCTCCATTGGTTAATAAATTTGATTTCCATTGATGATTTTTGTGTGATTTTGTTGTCAGCACATTCAACTTTGTACAGAACAAAGTATTCAATGAGAATATTTCATTCATTCAGATCTAGGATGTGTTATTCGAGTGTTCCCTTTATTTTTTTGAGCAGTGTATATTTAAATATATGTATTTTCCCTAATGTGATGCTAGGAAGCTGAGATATATAGTAGGGTGATGTTTGGAGATGATGGCACCCTTTAGAGCAGATTTTGCCCATCCTGTACTCACTTGTTACGTGAAAGTTTAATTTTTATTTATTTATTTTCCATGACACTATATATTATCTATATGAAAATTTCTTAAAATATTAGCTTTTTCACACTAAACTAAGTGACTTTTCAGCTTGTGCTGTATACATTAGGAACAGGGCAAGTATTTATCTCATTGTCATCAGGTAACAGGTAATACTTCTGTTAGGAGACTGGAGGAATATGATATGGGCTCACATCATAGATGGCAGACAAAGCTCAGATCCTTACCCCTCTGCTCCATAACCTAATATCATGCCATAGACTAGAGCATGACCACAATATTTTCCTTTAGAAGTTAATGGCCAGTTTACACTATGGACTCTTCTGTCCAGAATACAGTACCTTAGACATAACGGCAGCCTATATAATCATTAAGAAATTAGAATTGAAAAGCTTATCTAATCAGAAAAAAAAACCTGAATGGAAAACTAGAATTTTTCTGTGATTAAATTAAAAGGGTTGTCCACTATTAAGACAACCCCTTCTTGATCTAAATGTTTTGCCTCGATAAAATAAAGTCTATATTCCCCTCCCGTGCCGGCGCTGTTCCAGCGATGTCGTCACTCGCTCTCCCCGGGGCTTTCTTGTTATGACACGTGATCCTGGCGCCCAGTCAGCGCCGGCGTCACTGTCCTCGCCTTCACACAAAGTTGAACATGAAGAGGAAGTCAGAGATCAGCCGCAGCCTGGACTTCTTCTTCATGTTCAATTCGTACAAGGTGGGGACAGCAACGCCAGCACTGATTGGGCACCGGGGGTCACGTGTCACAACAATTGCAGGAGAGCCCCGGGAATGCGAGTACCGACACCGCTGGAACGGCACCGGCACTTGAGGTGAGTATAGGCTTTTTTATTTTATAGGGGCCAAACATTTAGAACAAGAAGGGGTTGTCCTAGTAGTGGACAACTCCTTTAATTAAATTAAAGAAGGGTGTATTGAACAGTTCCCACTTGCTGTACATGTGACTCGGATGTGACTGTAGGAGGGACTCTGCTTCTCACACTCAGGCTATGGTCACATGACCATAGATTCGCTCATCCGAGAGAATCTGATCAATTATGCTAATGACACTCTGATCAAACTTCTGTGCGAGAATCAGAGCACACTGTGAGGAGAAGATGCAGAATAAGATTTTTCCATCTCCTCCATTTTGTGAGTCCGCGGAAGTCAGACTCCACTCGGATATCATTTGAGTGCACTCCGATCATTTGCACTCACCCAATGACTTGCATGGGTGAGTTTCGTCCAATTTCGCAACAAATCACAGCATGCTGCAAATTTTTTCTCATGCCAAATCAGAATGAGGAAAAAATGGTTAAACAGCACTGCACCATAAGGCTGGGTGCCCACGTAGCGTTTTTCAAGCGTTTATGCTGCGAAATTTCCGCAGCGTAAACGCTTGTGAAACGCTAGGTAATCCGCACCCCATGGTCCCCAAGGGGATTCCGCATGTTCTATGCACATGCTGCAGATTTTTCCGCAGTGTTTATGCTGCGTACAAAAATCTGCAGCATGTCATTTAATTTTGCGGAAGCGCAGCGGAATGGCCGCCATTGACTTGCATTGAGACGCATAGAATGCGCGTCTGTACATTTGACAAGCGGATTCTATATGCGTTTCAATGTGCGGATGGTACCCAAGTCTGGAGGAGAGAAGACTCTCATCCAGACCTGGGTACCATTGTACCTGTAAAAAAAAGAATAAAATAACAAATAAAGTTTATACTCACCTTTCCGAAGGCGTTTCTCTGAATGCCGGCATCGCTTGAGGACCTGCGGTGACGTCACAGTCATGTGACCGCAGGCCCTTCACCGCTCTGTCTCGCGATATGCCGGCAGCCGGGAACCAGACAGGAACGAGCGCTGCAGCCACCCCGGGGCATCGGGGGTGAGTATAGCTTTATTTTATTTTTACGGTTCACACTGTATAAATCCATGCTGTTTGCATGGATTTATATAGTGTGACCTAGTTGTCAAGCACTTTCCAAGTGATGCTATCGCCTGGAAAGCGCTTGTCAATCTGCATGCGGAAACGCATGTGAATCCGCATGTGAATCCGCATGTATTCTGCAGGAAAAACGCATGCACAATCTGCATGCGTTTTTTCTGCCAGGGAGATACAGAAATGCTGCAGAAATTTTCTGCTTCATTTCTGCATCGTGGGCACATAGCCTTACATATCATTGGTCTGAGTGCTGTCTGATAAAAAAAAATCGAATAGCACTCAGACCAATGATATATTGGTGGTGTGAGTGGGCCCTCATTTGTCCACTCACCTGTAAGCTAACAATGAGCTAGTCACACACCACAGACTGTGCACACATCCACACCACACTTTTCACTTTTTTTTTTTGATAGGCCAAAAAGTCGCCTGCTCTGGGTGGCACACTAGTAAACACGCACACCCAACTTTCTCAAGCACCTGAGAGGTACTATTCTTCCACTGTGGCATTCACACATTGCATTATTTTTCCTTGCATTTTTTGAGCTGCTGTGCTTTTTTAAAAAACAAAACAAAACGCAGCATGCCAATTCATTTTTGCTGCCTTTTTTAACCCAGTCAAATGAATGCATAAAACATTTGTCAAAAACGCATCAGAAAATGCATAGTGAATGCAGAGTTCGTCTGTGTTTTTAGTGTAGAAAAGAAAAGCCCTGTGTGAATATACCCTTCATGTGATTGGGGCTGAGCTGCAATAAAAACCAACAAAAAAGGGCAGCAGTGTTTACCTGCCCAGATCTTCAAAGCCAAATGCACTACCAGGATGCAGCAGACCCACATAAAGATGGCGGATACACAGGAGCAAAATACTGATAAGACAATCACTCACAACCTACCATTCATGGAGGGGGTTACTGCTTAGTATTAGAATTGCACAAAGATAGGCTTGTATAGGGTGCTGTTCACACTAGGGTAGTGCACAGTATCCGGCTTACAGCCTATTAGTTACACCCATACTATTCGACTAGGCGGGCTACCCGGTACTATCCAAGTGCACCCCCTGGGAACAGATACCCTAGTTTACAATGGCCGCACTGATGGGCCTGGGTGCACCCTGGAATAAAAGTGTGCAAAATTACATATATATATATATATATATATATATATATATATATATATATATATATATATATATATATATATATATAATATATGAGGTACTAGTTGATATTTTGGACAATATTTTAGCCGGATACTGTGCACTACACTAGTGTGAACAGCACCCTATACAAGCCTATCTTTGTGCAATTCTAATACTAAGCAGTCACCCCCTCTATGAAATGGTAGGTTGTGAGTGATTGTCTTATCAGTATTTTGCTCCTGTGTATCCGCCATCTTTATGTGGGTCTGCTGCATCCTGGTAGTGCATTTGGCTTTGAAGATCTGGGCAGGTAAACACTGCTGTCCTTTTTTGCTGTTTTTTCTTGAATTTTTTGGGGAATTTTAATTCTTCTTAGTGTGGTTTTTGGACTGAGCTGCAATACCACATTCAACCTCTGACCAGGTGTGGCGCTGTTTCTGTAAGAAAGCAGTCATTCAGTCAAGTAATGATGTATATTTTATTTTTCTGACCATGAGCTTTCTGCCTGCCCCTCAAAACTCTGCTGATACAATGGCACCATAAGAATCACCCCAAGTCCTTCCAACATGATCTAAAATATCCTTACGTTGAAAGATTGCATCACGTATAGTCGGCTTTATCTTACGATGACAATGGCTGCCCTGGGAAATCAATCTAATAACTACATTGGGAAACTACTCAAAATACAGAATAATCTGCACCGAGTTATCTCCATCTTAAAATAAAACTATCACTTTCCTTGCCAAAAAAAAAGCCTTTTTGAAAATCATAGTGTTACAATCGCCATGATTTCATACTTTGTAATAAACATTCTTCACTCCCGGAGTGTGATACTGTCAGAGCGATGATGATATCATGTGAAGCTCTTATCTTCCCTATTGCCCATTTACAGCTAAGAGTCATTTAAGGCCACACGAAATGGTCTTTCCTCTCACTTCCATTATGATTACAATTACATAAAGAAATACCACAAATACAATTTGAGTTGAAGAATGATGGCTCAAGTGCTAAGGACAGCGTAAGGTTTCTACTTTTCTAAATGATCCTTTCAGTTATTTAGAAAGAAATCGTTTTCTATAGCAATTACTCCCTGTACAGAACTGGGCATAGATATACAGAGTATAAAGTAGATAAAAAATATGATGATCTACAAAAAAAAAGTATGATAAATTTTATTAAAGGGGCCTATCACCATAACCTGATCACAAAGTATTCCACAGCGATCAGCTGTAATCTGTGGGGAGATCTGGTATTAAGTGTTCACTTTCCCTGCAGCACCACCACAGGGGAACTTAAGCATTGCACACTTCAGGTCCTCCAGTGCAAAAAAGACTCTCTTTGTAACAGATCTCCACATTGGTCAATAGATAAGGATATTGAACAGTGGATTTCCCCCCTTTATTAACTCATTAATAGCGTACATGAACATGGCTTTTGTGAATTAAACCTCTTTATGGATCTCTATCCAACCTGTAGCTCTCTAGGGATGGCAAAATTACCACTCCCACCTCACTGGTAGACAAAGATAGAAGATTGTCCCTGTGCAAGAACAGTACATGGGCCCTTTGCTTGCTGTCTAATAGCCCATCATAATGCACAATGCCACCTGCTTTGCAGGTAGAAGTGGGTCCTCTTACCTGGGGGGCTCCTGTGTCTGAACTGGTTGCACCAATCGTATATCCGCCCTTGTGTGACTTGCCCTCATAGATTGTGACTGTCAGAACAGTCTCAGAGTGGGAATAGAAAGGGATGATAAGCCACAGATTGGAGACTATCGCTCTAGAGCAGGGATGTCAAACTCAAAACACACAGAGGGCCAAAATGTAAAACTTGGACAAAGCCGTGGGCCAACCAGTATATGAGGATAATGCGTCCCACACAATCCTCTATACATAATAATGGCCCCACATAGTCATCCAAACAGTATAATGGCCCCACATAGTCCTCCATACAGTATAATGGCCCCACATAGCGCTCCATACAGTATAATGGGTCCCACATAGTCCTACATACAGAATAATGGGCCCCACATGGTGGTTCTGGTGCTGGTACTGGGCCAAATATAATCACCCTGTGGGCCAGATTTGACCCACGGCCCAGATTTGGCCCACGGGCTAGAGTTTGCCACTTGTGCTCTAGAGATGTAGCACCCTGAGGACTCGGCTGCTACAGGGGTATTACACCTCAAGCCAGAGGTGTGGTATTCCACTCCCGGGTAAGGATGGAGTGTGGGACTGAGCTCAGTAGGCTGCATGCACTACATATGACGCACCCCCTGGGCCATATTCTTTAGGGGAATACCCGGAGCCGGATCAGATGGGGGTTGTAGTCTTCCGAGTGGCTGTGACCCGGTCCGTGCCCAGGGTGTCAAGCTCAGAGTATGTGGCAGTCCTACAGATGTTATAAAGTTCTTTATGTCGACTACGCCACCCGTTGTATTGCGGTCACTACGGCCGCCGCTGCAGCAGGGTCCGCTGAGGCTGATGGTGTTGGTGCAGCTTTTGATAGTATAACCCCCAACGGGAGGGGTATGGCCTCAGGGGGTCAGGTGCAGAGGATGGGGGTTGTGGTGGTTCAGCATAGATGGTAATTAAAGACAGAGTCGGGTTGTGCAGTTTAGGGTATTTACTTACTGCTGATGTTCCGGTCACTCCAGCTTCAAGTGACCACCCGAGCCGTGCTGCGTCCACCAGGTCCTGGATTCAGCCAACCCCCAAGCAAGTCCGGAGCGTGACCCTGAGCCCTCCTTCCTGTCCTGTCTTCTGGCCGTCCCCACCAGGGATCCACCTAGGTCCAGCTCCCTCGGGCCTTCTGTTGGGAAACCCTTGGCCTTGGGTTCCCTGACCCTACACGTGGTTTGCCTTCAGGGTGGATGTGGTGGGTGGCCGTGGCAGATCCTGCCCACGGCCTCCGGTCTCTGGCTGAGGTGTGCTTGAGCCCCCACCAGTTTGGGATCCGGTACCCTTTTGCCAACTCTTCACCCTAGGTTTGTATATGGGTTCTCAGAGTTCCTGCTTGTTTTCTCTGGGTCCTTCTGACTCTCCTCTCTCACTCTCTCTGGGCCTGGGGCTGCTCTGCTCCTCTTCCTCTGACTCCTCTGCAAAGACTGACTGACTGACCCTGATCTTAGATGGTGCCCACCTTAAATACTCCCTCTATGTGTGAGCTCAGGTGACCAGCACCCAATGAGCTCCTATCTTTACCCAGGCTGCTCCCCCTATCTGCCCCTACACTACTTGGGATGTACCACCCCCCTCCCACTCCAGCCAGGAACAGACTCGGTCGTACCTGCACATTTCTAAGTGGGAGTACCGTTGGTCTGTTCCTCGAAAATGGGATGTGTGTAGTGCATGCAGCTAACCGAGCTCAGTTCCACACTCCATCCTTACCCGGGAGTGGAATATCACACCTCTGGGTTGAGGTGCAATACCCCTGTAGCAGCCGAATCCTCAGGGTGCTAGACATACATCCCATTTCCGGGGGACAGAACAACGGTACTCCCACTAAGTAAATGTGCAGGTACGACAGCGTCTGTCCCTGGCTGGAGTGGGAGGGGGGTGGAACATCCCAGTAGTGTAGGGGCAGATAGGGGGAGTACTCTGGGTAAAGCTAGGAGCTCATTGGGTGCTGGTCACCTGGGCTCACACATAGAGGGAGTATATAAGGTGGGCACCATCTTAGATCAGGGTTCAGTTCAGGCAGGAGGAGAAGAGGAGGGGAGCTCAGCCAGGAGGGCTGACAGGGAGCTGTGGCTCCGGCTGGGCCCAGCTCCAGAGCAAGGCCTGCAGAGAGAGAGGAGTAAGAAGGACCCAGAGAGAAAGACAGAGGGAACCCCAAGAACCCAGAAACAGACCAGAAAGGGTGAAGGGTTGGCGGACACGGGTACCGGAACCCGAACTGGTGGAGGCCACTAATCCTCAGCCAGGAACCGGAGGTCGTGGTCAAGATTTGCCACGACCCTCACCAAATCCACCAGAAAGGCACACCAAGCATAGGGTCAGGGAACCCAGAGGAGGTTTGACCACCAAGAGACCCGAGGGAGCCGGCCAAAGGTGGATCCCTGGTGGGAACGGCCAGGAGGAAGAGAGAGAGACAGGGAAGCTCAGGACCATGCTCCGGACTGCCTGGGGGTTAGCCGAGTCCAGGACCTGGTGGACGCAGCACGGCTCGGGTGGTCACTCAAGGCCAGAGTGACTAAAGCAACATCAGTGAGTAAAAACCCTGAAACTGCATCTCCTGACTCTGCCTCTCCTTCCTGCATCATCACAACCCCCATCATCCACACCTGCTGCCCTGAGGCCATACCCCTCCCGTTGGGGGTTATACCATCACTGCTGCACATATACCACCGGCCTCAGCGGACTGCTCTGCAGCGGCGGCTTCAAAGCCGCACTCAACGGGTGACGTAGTCGACATCCAAGTTAACATCTATTGTCATAGACTGCCACTTAGTTTGACACCCTGGGCACGGACCGGGTCACCGCCACAAGGACTACTACCCCCATACAGATCCGGCTCCGGGTATCCCTTGAACATGGCCCAGGGGGCGCGTCAACTTTGGCGTAGTCGGCAGGATAACGTGCCCGCAACCACCGGGTACTGCGTGCCTGAAGAAAAGTTCGCATTTACCTCAAAAAGAAGTCTCCCGCCGATTCCGGAGGGTCCCCGCCATCGGACGCCATCTCGGATCGGTTCCCGCCGTTTGCCCGCCATCTGCGGTCTTTTCCCGCCGTCCACAGAGTTTCCCGCCATTGGGAAGCGGTTCCCGCCATCTGAGAAGATTTCCCGCCTTGGCAGAGCGGACGCCATTATGGGCGTGCCAGAGGGTGGCAAGAGGCCACCTCCCATCGTGGGCCAGGACCAAGAATGGCGCCAAAAACGAAGACCGCCCCCACCAGCAGAGACTGTGATGCTTGAGATGTCCATCAGCGTGAGGGGACTGCCCCTGGGACTGACAATCACCAAGTTTCCCATGGGACCACCCTCAGTGTGGGCGGAGAGAGAACAAAAGAGAGAAGATGGGTGCAGCCTGGAGGAGTCTGGAGAAGCCGTACCCGGAGATGGAGGGAGAGTCAGGCAGCACCGACCCTGTGGTCAGGAGCCTGTTGCAAGCTGCCACTCCACAAGAACTGGTGGAGATCCTGGCACAGCTCCCCCGAGACCGGGAGTGTGCGCAGACCGAGCTGGAGCACCTCGCACGGAGGATGGCCCAGGTGCAGCGAGAAACTCTGACGGAGTGGAGCAGAGAGATGGCCCTGCAGGCTGGAACCCGCCAACGGAGCACGCCACCCGAGACGAGGAGTCAGACCGCCTCTGAGGATGGTGCAGGAGGAATCAAGGCCGGAGACGACGCCGAGGAAGGAGCTAAAGAAACGGAAGCAGGTAAAGGGGACGTCACTACCCCGAGCCGAGAAGCCGTGAGCCTGCCCCAGCTCCCCGTCGCAGAGCCCGAAATTTCCCCTGCCGTGCCCGTCGTTGCACCGTCACCGCTCCCGACTAGGCCTCAAACAGAAGCCGCGGCCACGCCCCCTGTGACGTCACGCGCCTCAACCCTGAGCGCGGCCAAGCAGGAGACGCCACCGGCCTGGTCGCAAGGTCAAGTAACCCCGGGCGCCGCCGTCTTCACGGTGCCCTTTACGTTCAGGATGCCCCAAGCCTGGTCGCAAGGCCTGGTAAACCTGGGTGCCGCTACCACCACCGCGCCCTCAACTTCCACTGTGCCGCACCTGGGTGAGGACTTGTTGGCCCAGCACACTTGCCCGGATGGGCAGCCCTTTGTGTGGCCACCGGAGTACCACCATCCCCGACTCCGGAAAGAAAGACCCCTGTGCGAACCCCTGATCCCGGCTCCGGCGCCCGTCAAGATGACCCCGCTCTCGTTAGAGGAGGCGCAGTTTGAGTGGGACCCCGCAGGAGGAGACCTCATCGGGTTCACTCAGGAGACCCGGGCGGCCGCAGCTGAGCGTGCGGAGTGCTGCCGGCAGCAGCTAGCGGTCTTTGACAGAGAGAGGAAAGAGAGACGGGTCCGCGAGGAGCGGCTGCAAGTAAAGAGTGCAGAACAAAAGAGCCGGACCCGAAGGAACCCCCGTGCAGCCCACGGTCCCCGTGCCACCGGGACTGTAATTAAATTCCAACTGCAGCACGGTTGGGGCTTCATCAGAGATCATCACACCCCCGGCGACGTCTTCGTGACCAGAAGAGATGTCGAGTCCCACCTGCCGGAGGGACACAGAGGTCGTGACCTGTACCTGGGTGACGAGGTCACCTTTACCCGGCACCAATGTGCCAAAGGACCCTATGCCCTTCATGTACACCGGCTGACAGAGGAAGAGCTGAGGTGTCAGGAGGAACAAGAGGACCCGGACGGGTCTGAAGGGTACACGGAGGAAGTATTAGGAGGACGCCGCTACTAAAGTACGGTAAATGGAACTGTAAAATAGTTACCCGTCAGGGTACAGGAACTGTTACCATTATAGTCCCCGTTGGGACCAGCAAATTAAACTGTTACCCGTAAGGGTATATGCCATGCTGCTTAAGTAAGATATAGTCCCCGTTGGGACCAGTGAACTGTTCCAGTGTGTCCCATCTCCCCACAGGCTGAGGACTGTGAACAGCCATTCCTTTTCCCCACTGGCCGAGGACTGAGAGCGGCCACCTCCCCTTGTATATAGTTGCGCTTTCTAAGGCGCCCCCTACTGGTTTTGTAGGAAACTGTTGTTCTTGAACTGACTGTTGCACTTCTACCTGGTCACAAGCGCACAGTGGCCAGTAACTCAAAGAACATTATTATGAAAGAGTTTTATATGAAAGAAAAAGTTTATCTTGTTTAAATCTGATAATGTTTAATGTTTGATATGTTCTTGTATGTTTTGAAAAAAATTGTATGTTTTGGATATTTTATTCTTTTACAGCCCGAGGACGTGCTGTGATTTACCAGGGGGGAATGTAGCACCCTGAGGACTCGGCTGCTACAGGGGTATTACACCTCAAGCCAGAGGTGTGGTATTCCACTCCCGGGTAAGGATGGAGTGTGGGACTGAGCTCAGTAGGCTGCATGCACTACATACATCCCATTTCCGGGGGACAGAACAACGGTACTCCCACTAAGTAAATGTGCAGGTACGACAGCGTCTGTCCCTGGCTGGAGTGGGAGGGGGGTGGAACATCCCAGTAGTGTAGGGGCAGATAGGGGGAGTACTCTGGGTAAAGCTAGGAGCTCATTGGGTGCTGGTCACCTGGGCTCACACATAGAGGGAGTATATAAGGTGGGCACCATCTTAGATCAGGGTTCAGTTCAGGCAGGAGGAGAAGAGGAGGGGAGCTCAGCCAGGAGGGCTGACAGGGAGCTGTGGCTCCGGCTGGGCCCAGCTCCAGAGCAAGGCCTGCAGAGAGAGAGGAGTAAGAAGGACCCAGAGAGAAAGACAGAGGGAACCCCAAGAACCCAGAAACAGACCAGAAAGGGTGAAGGGTTGGCGGACACGGGTACCGGAACCCGAACTGGTGGAGGCCACTAATCCTCAGCCAGGAACCGGAGGTCGTGGTCAAGATTTGCCACGACCCTCACCAAATCCACCAGAAAGGCACACCAAGCATAGGGTCAGGGAACCCAGAGGAGGTTTGACCACCAAGAGACCCGAGGGAGCCGGCCAAAGGTGGATCCCTGGTGGGAACGGCCAGGAGGAAGAGAGAGAGACAGGGAAGCTCAGGACCATGCTCCGGACTGCCTGGGGGTTAGCCGAGTCCAGGACCTGGTGGACGCAGCACGGCTCGGGTGGTCACTCAAGGCCAGAGTGACTAAAGCAACATCAGTGAGTAAAAACCCTGAAACTGCATCTCCTGACTCTGCCTCTCCTTCCTGCATCATCACAACCCCATCATCCACACCTGCTGCCCTGAGGCCATACCCCTCCCGTTGGGGGTTATACCATCACTGCTGCACATATACCACCGGCCTCAGCGGACTGCTCTGCAGCGGCGGCTTCAAAGCCGCACTCAACGGGTGGCGTAGTCGACATCCAAGTTAACATCTATTGTCATAGACTGCCACTTAGTTTGACACCCTGGGCACGGACCGGGTCACCGCCACAAGGACTACTACCAGCATACACATCCGGCTCCGGGTATCCCTTGAACATGGCCCAGGGCGCGCGTCAGAGACACATATTATACTTAGCAGAGATGTATTATATCTAAAATTGTAAGAGTTTGGTATAAGAAATTACAAAGTGTCTTGAATGTATGAAGCTCCAAAGCCGATACTATTGTGCACAAGTTACAGCATAGGTATGATCACTAAAATGCAACAGATGATTTGAACCATGAACCATATAACTACCATTTAAAGGGATTGTCTAATAAAAACAAGTTATTACTTATGCAAATGATAGATGATGCTTATTGATTGGTGGAGGACTTGAACCGATCAGCAAAATGGGGTCGTTTATCCCAGTTATAATGGAGCAGTAGTGCACATTATCGACCTGTGCGCAATTCATTTCCTATGGAGCTGCTGAATGCTGAGTTCTTTTTTTTTTCGGCACCCCTACACTGTGTTCCAAATTATTATGCAAATAATATTTTCTCAGATTTTCCCAAATTACCTATATGAATTGCAGTCATTGTAATTTTCCAGTCAAATAACTATTAGAGTACAATTGAAAGGTTTTTGTACAAACTGCCTATGATAACAGTATATTTTTAATAAAATAAAAAACTCAAACTGCACTCAAAATGCATGTTCCAAACTATTATGCACAGCAGAGGTTTCAACCTTTTCATTTTAATAAAGAACAAAAAAATTGTCATTTTTGAAATTATAAGCATTAGCAGGTTATTACAAACTAAAATCAAACAGTTTTCAACTCTAAACTTTATTCTAGGTGATGTTACATTTGCCCATAGGACCGCTTGTTCGAAAGGAGCTTCTGAACTCTCTCGTCCATTGAATTTGTCAGGTTTTGGATGGTTTCTGCTTCAATTGTTTTGCATAAGGACAGAATACCCTCCCAGAGCTGTTGCTTAGATGTGAACTGCCTCCCGCCATCATAGACACTCCTTTTGATGATGCTCCAGAGGTTCTCAATGGGGTCAGGGGAGCATGGGTGCCACACCATAAGTTTGTCCCCTTTTATGCCCATAGCAGCCAGAGATGCAGATGTGTTATGTGCAGCATGAGACGGGGCATTATCATGCATGAAATGATCTCGATGGTCCAGATGGATGGAGTGGAGGATGGCTGGTTGATGGACACCCCATGCAAACACGCTAGGAGGAGGTGGAGTAATGTTTTGGGCTGGAATCATGGGGAGAGAGATTGTCAGCCCTTTTAGGATCCCTGAAGGGGTAAAGATGAACTCCATAATGTATGTTGAGTTTCTCAAACAGCATTTCCTTCCATGGTTCAAGAAGAAGAACCGTGCATTCCGCAGCAAGATCATTTTCATGCATAATAATGCCCCGTCTCATGCTGCACATAACACATCTGCATCTCTGGCTGCTATGGGCATAAAAGGGGACAAATTTATGGTGTGGCACCCATGCTCCCCTGACCTCAACCCCATTGAGAACCTCTGGAGCATCATCAAAAGGAGTGTCTATGATGGCGGGAGGCAGTTCACATCTAAGCAACAGCTCTGGGAGGGTATTCTGTCCTCATGCAAAACAATTGAAGCAGAAACCATCCAAAACCTGACAAATTCAATGGACGAGAGAGTTCAGAAGCTCCTTTCGAACAAGCGGTCCTATGTGCAAATGTAACATCACCTAGAATAAAGTTTTGAGTTGAAAACTGTTTGATTTGATAACCTGCTAATGCTTATAATTTCAAAAATGACAATTTTTTTGTTCTTTATTAAAATGAAAAGGTTGAAAACTCTGCTGTGCATAATAATTTGGAACATGCATTTTGAGTGCAGTTTGAGTTTTTTAATTTTTTTTAAATATACTGTTATCATAGGCAGTTTGTACAAAAAACTTTCAATTTTACTCTAATAGTTATTTGACTGGAAAATTACAATGACTGCAATTCATATAGGTAATTTGGGAAAATCTGAGAAAATATTATTTGCATAATAATTTGGAACACAGTGTATAGAGAATGATTGGCAGCCGATCTGCCACTTCATTTTGTAACAGGGATAAAAGTGCCCTGTCATGGATAAAAATTCACCGTCCTGCTGATCAGTGCAAGTCCCAGCAATCAGACACCGACCTACAGATAGGTGATAACATGATAATGTGTTTCATGGGACAACCCTTTTAAGGGGAACCTGTCATCAGAAAAAACGTTATTAACTTGCAGATATAGGGTTAATCGGCAGGTTAATAGCGTTATTAACCTGCTCGGCGCCCGCACTTAGCAGAACGCTATGGGGAGAAAATTAACTTTATTCCTCCCAGGAACTTTACTGTTTCAGTCACTGGGGTTGCTCCGGTGCGGGCGGGTTCAGTCACGGTTCTGAGTAAACGTGCCCCGGCCCTGACTGAAAGCCGGCCCTAATACTGAGTTATTGTCAGTCAGGGCCAGGGCGCAGTTACAGGCGCCACTCTCTATACTCAGAGCGGTGACTGAACCTGTGCCGGCGCTGCCTCCGTGACTGAAACCGGAAAGCTGCTGGGAGTAATAAAGTTTATTTTACTCTGCAGCGTTCGGCTAAGTGCAGGCGCCGGGCAGCTTAATAATGCTATTAACCTGCAGAATAACCCCATATCTGCAAGTTAATAGCATTTTTTCCGGTGACAGGTTTCCTTTAAGTCTTGTGGGTCATGTAACAGGTAATTGACTTCTTGCTTGGACTGACAAATCAAATAAGCCACTGTTCTTACTTTATATCAATAGTCGGGGGTTAATCACGTTTTAAGACATTAAAAAATAATTAATTTTAATGGTAATATGACCAATATTATATGACAGTATTAAAAAGGGAATGTTTTTTTACCCTGTATTGATTCTTTAGGGTCTCTTGTAAGCCTACCGTACTGGAATCTAAGAGTATCAATAGGATTTAAGGCTGTTCATTCAGTTTAGATAGTTGGATATCGTGTGCATGGAATTGTCTATGTGGCCTCAATAGAAACAAAAGCATAGGGTATGTTGAAACACTTCCAACATCTGCCACCTGGAGAAGGTCAGGATACCACCAAACACATTAAATAGTTGGGCAGACCTGACACAGTCTGCAGGTCTGGACAACATTGGACTATCATCAGCTGAATGATGCTTTGGCCGATGGTTCAGCTGACAGCCATCTCACGCAACACTCTCATAGACTCAGCTGAGCACTCCTGTGTTCTCTATGAGAAAGGCGCTGACTGACACGTTGGCCGGCAGTTTATCTCAGGGAAAATAATACAATTGGCAGTCTGAAATTGGTCTGATTGACATCTTTCCTGACCATCAGTTGGCCAGTGTTCCCATATACATTAGACCGTTATATGTTTATGTATAGGAAACAGTATACACAGTGAGCCTCAGCCCCCCGAGGAAGTACACGTGAAATGCTGGCATAGCTGGTCCACAGAGGTTAAATATGGCTACAATGACTTCTTTTGTATATCTCTCGTTTTGAATCGCAGGACCCATTTTTTGTTGATCTTCTTAGTTGTCTACTATAGAATATATTTACTATTTACTTCCTATTCTATAAGCCATGTTAATCAGGGTGCTTATACTGGATGAATAAGACAGTGACATTATATACGGCAGTTATTAGATCAAGCTTTATTCCAATATTGGAAATGAATATGGTAATTATGCATTAGCATTTTATGCATTTTTTTAATCTATAGATATTACATGGGAAAACTATAATGGTAGATATGAATATCAATATAAACAGGTGCTTCTCACTAAATTAGAATATCATCAAAACCTAATTTATTTCAGTTCTTCAATAAAAAAAATGCAATTCATATGTTATATAGAGTCATTACAAACAGAGTGATCTATTTCAAGTGTTTATTTCTGTTAATGTTGATGATTATGGCTTACAGCCAATGAAAACACAAAAGTCATTATCTCAGTAAATTAGAATACTTTATAACAACAGCTTGAGAAATGTTTTTAAAATCCGAAATGTTGGCCTACTGAAATGTATGTTCAGTAAATGCACTCATTACTTGGTCGGGGCTCCTTTTGCATCAATTACTGCATCAATGTGGTGTGGCATGGAGGCGATCAGCCTGTGGCACTGCTGAGGGGTTATGGAAGCCCAGGTTGCTTTGATAGCAGCCTTCAGCTCGTCTGCATTGTTGGGTCTGGTGTCTCATCTTCCTCTTGACAATATCCCATATATTCTCTATGGGGTTAAGGTCAGGCGAGTTTGCTGGCCAATCAAGCACAGGGATACTGTTGTTTTTAAACCAGGCATTGGTGCTTTTGGCAGTGTGGACAGGTGCCAAGTCCTGCTGGAGAATGACATTTCCTCCTCCTAAAAGCTTGTTGGCAGATGGAAGCATGAAGTGCTCTAAAATGTCCTGGTAGACGGACGGCTGCGCTGAGTTTGGTTTTGATAAAACACAGTGGACCTGCACCAGCAGATGACATGGCTCCCCAAACCATCACTGATTGTGGAAACTTCACACTAGACCTCAAGCAGCTTGGATTGTGGCCTCTCCACTCTTCCTCCAGACTCTGGGACCTTGATTTCCAAATGAAATGCACAATTTACTTTCATCTGAAAACACCTTGGACCACTGAGCATCACTCCAGGTCTTTTTCTCCTTGGCCCAGGTAAGACGCTTCGGGAGTTGTCTATAGGTCATGAGTGGTTGACACAAGGAATACGACACTTGTAGCCCATGTCCTGGATACGTCTGTGTGTGGTGGCTCTTGAAGCAATAACTCCAGCAGCAGTCCACTCCTTGTGAATCTCCCCCAAATTTTTGAATGGCCTTTTCTTAACAATCCTTTCAAGGCTGTGGTTATCCTGGTTGCTTGTGCATCTTTTTCTACCACACTTTTTCCTTCCACTCAACTTTCCATTAATATGCTTCGATACAGCGCGCTGTGAACAGCCAGCTTCTTTAGCAATGACCTTTTGTGGCTTACCCTCCTTGTGGAGTGTGTCAATGACTGCCTTCTGGACATCTGTCAAGTCAGCAGTCTTCCCCATGATTGTGGAGCCTTCTGAAACCGACTAAGGGACCTTTTTAAATGCTTAGGAAGCCTTTGCAGGTGTTTTTTGTTCATTATTGTAATTTACTGAGATAACGACTTTTGTGTTTTCATTGGCTGTAAGCCATAATCATCAATATTAACAGAAACAAAAACACTTGAAATAGATCACTCTGTAATGACTCTATATAATATACGAGTTTCATTTTTTGTATTGAAGAGCTGAAATAAATTAAATTTTTGATGATATTCTAATTTAGTGAGAAGCTCTTGTACATTGCTTGACTTTTTGTGAAGATCTCTTTGACCATGACCTTCTATTTTGTTTGTGGACCTGCAGCCTTAAACACCTGTGTTCTTGATTGCTTTTTAATACTGATAATATACCTTTTTAATATTTATGTATATGTATGTTATCGTTAGCCTTCTTTGTATAGCAAATAAAATGAAGTTTTTTGGTGTTATACATAATTCTGGGACTTTGGCTCCATGATTCTTGTAGAAACATTTGTCTAATGTGTATGGGGGCCTTAAGCCTCCAACGTCCTAATTTTTAGCTTTCAGTTCAGAGATTTCTATGTTTCCAAGCTAATGTTGACTGGCCTTTATGGACTGCAGTATGTCTAATAATGTATATACCATATAACAACAGTCCTCAATATCTAGCTTAGAGGCTGCATTTAGTGGATTTTAGGAAGTTCATTTTTTCTAATTTATTAAAAATATTTTTTTTCTTATATTACAGAACCCTTTTAACTGCCCAGTAGTATCCAAAAAAACAGGAAAATGTACTTTCTTGCTCTTCCAAGACTATATATGCTTAATCCATGGTTTAAGTTAAGTTAGTATGCTGACTGTGAAGTTTAGAAACTTTTAGCTTTTTTATAAAAACCCTCAATTACAAGGAACAATGTGCTTATAAGTCTATTTACTGGAATGTATATGTGAATGTATGTGTGTACATTAGGAGGACATAAAACATATGTTTGTATCTGCCTTGCTGCTTCTAATCTTCTTTTCCTCTCTGTGATGTCGTAATTCTGCTCTAACATTGGCAGCTTATTGTGATGTATAAAATATAAATCTACATTCTATTTAGCTTTAATTATAAACTGTATTCACTAAAAAGAAGCCCAGACATAAAGGCAGATATAAACAGAGGCATATGTTACTGCCGAACAGAACAATATTGTACAAAATACAAACAAAATGGAAAGAAGGGTTTCATTACTTTACTACAGTTAGTTCCTACTTTTCATCTACCACTAAAAAGGATCAGTCGAATATGTCACAAAAACAAATGTGCTCTTGACAATATGGTTACTACTTTCTCAATGTAGGGTTGGCCATAAAAGCACCATCACTATTTATTAAACTTTTCCAGGGAACAAAAATATATCGTTAAATCAGCTTAAAACAGTTAGTTATATCACTAAATTCTTGTTCACATCACATTTGGTCCACAAATTTGTAAATCCACTGGGGGGTCCGTCTGAACCAATGAAAAATGGTTGGGCCTGAATGAGCCCGATGTAGCCATTAACTCTAATGAGGCAGATAGAGTTGGCCTCTGTTCTTGCAGTGTTCATTTTTTTAGGTGGATACTAGGGATGAGCGGACCCATGTAAGTTTGGGTTTGTTGGGTCCAAAGTACAGTTCGGGTACCAGAACTGTATCCGAACTTGAACCTGAACCCGAAACCTATAGAAATCAATGGGGACCTGAACATTGGAGCTGGAAAATCTCTCTCTCCTTCCGAACTGTAAAATAGGCTTCCAGGAAAAGTCCGTGTTCGGAGTTTGTCACCAGACAGTATGAACCCCGGACTTTACATTTCGGGTTTTCTCATCTCTAGTGGATACAAAAGCTTAGTCTATTGTGTCCACCTAAAAAAGGCAATCACTGCAGGAATGGAGGTCAGATGGCTCATGCAGAGATTCTGTATGTCTCATTAGAGTGAAAGTCCTCATCGGATGCATGTGCAAATCCTATTTTTGAAAATTCTGGTGGAACCGTGATGAAATCATGAACATTTGTCCCGACTGTGACGAGAACAGGGCAATACCAGTTTTATTAGCTCTAGTGCCGCAATCCTCCCATAATCGCTCAGATCTCGTATCCCTGCGGCGCTTCTCTTTTTATGCTCCATAGAGAGCACAGAAGTCACCATGTGACTGGAACAATGTGTAAAGAGGGCTGCCTGACTTATTGCAAAAGTTAAGCCAGCCCTCTTCTCTGTCCATTGTCTTTACATCAGAGAAAGAAAGGGACTGGCTTAGCTACAAAGGAGCTTGAAAGTTTGAGAAGTCTTCAGAACTTTTCATAATTCTGCATCAATTTGACCTAAAACTACATCAGATTATGAGATATATACAGGCACTATAAAAAGTAAGGTAGTCTGGTACAATCTAATTTGCAAAACCAATAGGGCTAAGCCCCACTAAATAACCACTCCCTAATAGGTCAATAAAATATAGCTTTTATTAGTGAATAGTGTTGAGCCACCCCCGTAGTGTCCGAGTTCGGTTCGGTTCGTCGAACACCCTTGTGTTCGTCGAACTGTTCGTCGAACACCTTCGAACACCGTTAAAACCAATGGCAGGCAAACAAAAACACATAGAAACGCATAGAAAACACCTTCAAAGGTGTCCAAAAGCTGACAAACTGCTCAGAAGACATAACTAACACATGGAAAAGTGACAAGTACATATAGTCATGCGAAAAGAAAAGAGGTGGAGGAGTAAAAGGAGGGGGAGACACAGATATAGGCATGTTATGCCCTTCTAAAATCCAAAAAGTGAGAAGCCGACACGACCAGTCCGTTCCTGCCCGTGCCACCTCCGTGTCGCCGGGTTTGTGCCAGAGCCGCGGTGGACCCTGACGGCCAGTCCCCCTCTCCCAATACTGGTGCCTGTCCGCTGGTGGGTCGAGCGAGTCCCCTGTGGTGGAGGCAGGTCTAAGCTTTTTAATTTCAATTGTCTCTCTAATTTGAATGAATACACTTTAAATCCTTTTACAAGGATCTATTGGAGGGCAAGTCTCATGCCAGCAGCCGCGTAATTCCAGCTCCAGTAGCGTCCACTAAAGCTGCTGCAGTTAAAAAGCTTTTATAAGGATCGAGCTTGGCGGTCCACCGCAAGGCGTCCTACCGCCAGTCCCAGCCCCTATGCCTTGGGGTGCCTCCTGATGCTCTTCACTGAGTATCCCGGGGTCCCGAAGCATTTACTTTGAAAAAATTAAGTGTCCAAACTACAGGTGGTGTAGTTTGCTTAACAGCTGGGATAATCCGCTGACTAGCAGACACTGCTACTAGGCACAAAGTATTTCCTGGGCTAGATGCAGTTAAAAATTAGTAATTAGATACTCTCGTTGGATGCTGAGAAAGCATTCCATAGAGTCTCCTGGCACGCCATATATTATTCTCTTAAAAAGCTTGGGGTAGGGGTTTAGGGGACCCTTTTATAGCCAAAATCACGGCCCTGTATCGCAATACGTCACCTAGGCTGAAGATAAATGGAACTGTAGCACCCCGAGGGCTCGGTTGCTACAGAGGTATTGCACCTCACCCAGAGGTGTGATATCTCACTCTCAGGTAAGGATGGAGTGTGGATCAGGACCCCGACACCTGCATGCGTTACACCACATTGCCGTGGGGCAGGGCGACCAATATGCCCCTGAGATGGGCACGACAGTCCCTGTCCCTGGCTGGAGTGGGGGGAGGGAACACTGAGGAAGGGGAACCCTGTAGTGCAGGAGCAGGGAGGAAGCAGTTCCTGGGTGCATTGAGAAGGAAGTATAAAAGGTGGGCACCATCTTAGTTCAGTGCAGAGAAGTCTGAGCAGAAGTGACAGGGAGCAGGGGCTCTGCATGAGCTCTGCTCCGGAGGCGGGCCTAGTAACAGAGGCCCAGGCCTGGAAGAGGGAGAAGGAAGGAAGAGGAGCGGAGAAGGCTCCAGGAACGAAGGGATCCCAGGGGTGCGGACGGGCGAGTCGCCACTGCACGCCCGAATCCACCTGCGTGGAGGGGTCAGGCCAAAGGGGGAGACCGGTCCCCGAAACTAGTGGAGGCCGGAAACGACCCTCAGCTAGAAACCGGAGGCTGTGACATTTTATGTGGCGCAGCCCCTCGCTACACCCGCTAGGAAGGCACCACATAGGGTCAGGGAAACTGGCGCCAAGTTTACCAAGAGGAGGCCCGAGGCAGCCGGACAGAAGCATTGGTAAGAAAGGCCAGACAAAGGACACACAAAGGGGGTCCTGTGAAGCACTCCAAAATTATCTGGGAGTTGTCTGAATCCCTCACCTGGTGAGCACAGTACAACGTGGGCAGCCGTTACTTGCAGAAGTGGTCTGGATAATAAGAACTGTGAGTAAAGGCCCTGGACTGCATCACTGACTCCGTGTCGTTACTGCTGCTGCCCTGCACCATCACCCCCATCCTCCGCATGCACTGCCCTGAGGCTATACTCCTCCCATGGGGAGTTATACTACTCTCTGCTGCACCCACAACATCAGCCTCAGCGGTCTGCCCTGCAGCGGCGGTTCACTCTGACCGCAATCCACGGGTGGCGTAGTCGGACATTTAAACATCAAAACCACATAAATAGTTCCGCCACTGGTTTGACCGCCCTGAGCCACGGAACCGGGTCGCCGCCACGGAGACTACAACCACCAGCATCCACCAAAAAGGGTCCGGCTCCGGGTGTCCCAAGGCACAGGGGGCGCGTCAAAACATTTTCATCACCTTTCATAATCACCAATGGGACAAGGCAGGGATGTCCTCTGTCCCCTCTCTTATACATCCTAGTGACGGAGCACCTGCTCTCATCAATTCGCCATAACCCCAATATTAGGTGGATTGAGGTAGGAGGCACCGAGTACAAGTGCTCTCTATTTGCTGATGATGTCCTAGTATATATCACTCAATCACATATATCCATCCCTGCTGTTATGGCTGAAATAGATCACTTTGTTACATGGTCAAATTATAAAATCAATGCAGCGAAGTCTGAGGCCCTCGATGTCTCCCTCCCCAAATCCGTACAGGATTCCATCCAGTCCAACTTTTCCTTTGCCTGGCCCTCACAGGGTATCAAATACTTAGGAATTCCTATTCATAGAGACCTCTCCCGTCTATGTTATCTTAATTTTGGGCCCTTTATTGAACAACTTCATACAGACCACGGTTGGCAAGTTAGAACTGTAAGATTCACTACGTGAACCACTGGTGTTTTGTGGAAAAGCACATGTACACTGTGTTCCAAATTATTATGCAAAAAGTGTTTAGGAGTGATAAGGGAAGAATTTGTTTGTTTGTCAGTTAAATTCATTGATGGTGATGTGTGTCAGGGCTCTTTATATCACTGTAAGCAATTGCAGACACCTGTGCTAATTAGTTTGGCAGGTGTGTCCAATGAAAGGCAAGACTACTTAAGAAGGCTGTACCACATTATTAAGCAGCCTACATTTTCTGCCAAAATGGGAAAGAAAAAGGATGTGTCGGCTGCTGAGAAGCAACAAATTGTGGAGTGTTTAGGTCAAGGCATGACTACTATCAACATTGTGCGATGATCAGGATGAAGTGTCTTGGCAATCAAGAAGTATGTAGCTGATTCACAGTACACATGTGTGCGTGCTGATAAGGGCAAATTAAGGACTCTTTCCTACAGGCAATTACGTCAGGTTAAAAGAGCAGCGGCAAAAAAGCCTTGTCATAGCAGCAGACAAGTTTTTGAAGCTGCTGGTGCCTCCAACGTCCCCCGAAAAACAAGATGCAGGGTCCTTCAGAGGTTTGCAGCTGTGCTTAAGCCATCCTGTCGACCTCCTCTATCCACTGCACAGAAGCAGAAACGGCTCCAGTGGGCCAAACAATACATGAAGACTGACTTCAAAACTGTTTTGTTCACGGATGAGTGCCGTGCAACGCTCGATGGTCCAGATGGATGGAGTGGAGGATGGCTGGTTGATGGACACCCCACGCAAGCACGGCTACAGCGCCAACAAGGAGGAGGTGGAGTAATGTTTTGGGCTGGAATCATGGGAAGAGAGATTGTCGACCTCTTTAGGATACCTGAAGGGGTAAAGATGAACTCCATAATGTATGTGGAGTTTCTCAAACAGCACTTCCTGCCATGGTTCAAGAAGAAGAACCGTGTATTCCACAGCAAGATCATTTTCATGCATGATAATGCACTGTCTCATGCTGCACATAACACATCTGCATCTCTGGCTGATATGGGCATAAAAGGGGACAAACTTATGGTGTGACCCCCATGCTCCCCTGACCTCTACCCCATTCAGAACCTCTGGAGCATCATCAAAATAAGTGTCTATGATGGCGGGAGGCAGTTCACATCTAAGCAACAGCTCTGGGAGGGTATTCTGTCCTCATGTAAAACAATTGAAGCAGAAACCATCCAAAACCTGACAAATTCAATGGACGAGAGAGTTCAGAAGCTCCTTTCGAACAAGGGGTCCTATGTGCAAATGTAACATCACCTAGAATAAAGTTTTGAGTTGAAAACTGTTTGATTTCAGTTTCTAATAACCTGCTAATGCTTATAATTTCAAAAAATGACCATTTTTTTGTTCTTTATTAAAATGAAAAGGTTGATCGAAGAGTGTGGGGGATCTAAGAGTGTGGCAACCCAGTAGTCAGGATTACTTCGAATTCTGACAATCTGAGGGTCATGTTGCAGGTAGTGCAGCAAGAAGGCATTCATGTGTTTTGTGCATCCAGGAGCCCCAAAATTATTTTCCGGGCTAGATGCAGCTAAAAATTATTATTAATTTTAAATCTGGTGGAGCTTAGTATAGATGGCCTAATAGAATCAGTACTGCACACTGCTACAAAGCCCAAATTATTTTCCAGCCAAGATACAGATAAACATGATTAGTAATTTTAAATCTGGTGGAGCTTAGTATAGATGGCCTAATAGAATCAGTACTGCACACTGCTACAAAGCCCAAATTATTTTCCAGCCAAGATACAGATAAACATGATTAGTAATTTTAAATCTGGTGGAGCTTAGTATAGATTGCCTAATAGAATCAGTACTGCACACTGCTACAAAGCCCAAATTATTTTCCAGCCAAGATACAGATAAACATGATTATTAATTTTAAATCTGGTGGAGCTTAGTATAGATGGCCTAATAGAATCAGTACTGCACACTGCTACAAAGCCCAAATAATTTTCCAGCCAAGATACAGATAAACATGATTAGTAATTTGAAAGCTTAAAACGGTTGGTGAGGTGATTTTAACCAATCATCAAGCTTTTACTCTCCCCAGGATGACACAGGGGTAGAAAAGTCATTTCGGATCCATGATTTGTTCATCTTTATGAACGTGAGTCTGTCTACATTATCAGTGGAGAGCCGCGTGCGCTTATCTGTCAGCACACCACCAGCAGCGCTGAACACACGTTCAGACAGAACGCTGGCTGCGGGGCATGACAAGATCTCCAAGGCGTGAGTGGAGAGCTCCGGCCATTTATCCAGATTGGAAGCCCAAAAAGAGCAAGGGTCCAGTGACACAGTCATGGCTTCAATGTTTACTTGGAGATACTCCTGTACCATCGTCTCTAGGCGTTGACTATGTGTCAGACTTCTTGTCTCCTGTGGCCTTGCAAAGGATGGGCTAAAAAAGTGGTGAAATGATTCCGCAAAATTGATGTTACCAGCAGATACTGTGTTTCTGTTACGGTGTGAGTGCTGAACACTCGACGGTCCCACGGTTGGCAAGTTGGAACTGTGAGATTCACTACGTGCACCACTGGTGTTTTGTGGAAAAGCACATGTAAGATTCTGCAACAGTCTCTGCTGATACTCCTGCATGCGTGCATCCCTTTCTATGGCTGGAATAATTTCTGCAAATTTACTTTTGTACCGGGGATCTAACAGTACGGCAACCCAGTAGTTAGGATTATTTCTAATTCTCACAATTCGAGGGTCATGTTGCAGGTAGTGCAGCAAGAAGGCACTCATGTGTGTTGCGCATCCAGGAGCACCAAGTCCCTGTTGTGTTGGTGGCGAGGTAACAATCATGCTTCCTTCCTCTGTCCTCTCCCCCCATTCCTCGCACAACAGAAATGTGATCAAGGTCTCCCTCATCTGATGAGTCTTCCATCAGTTCGTGCTCCACTTCTTCCTGGGCTCCTGCACCTTCCTCACTAGTTTGGCTGCTACCATGCGCCCTGGTAAAACCATCTCCTCCACCCTCACATGCCTGCCGCCTTGGTGCTGCCGACCGTCTGGACCTTGCAGATGTTAGCCCTTCCGCATACAACTCCTCCTCCTCTACTTCCTCCACCTCCTCTTGTGCCACCACCTGACTCCGAATTCTGCTTAACATGTGCTCCAGCATGTAAATCACCGGAATAGTCATGCTGATAATGGCATCGTCAGCACTAAACATCTTCGTCGCCATTTCAAAACTGTGCAGAAGGGTGCATAGGTCCCTGATCTGAGACCACTCCTCCAGCGTGATTTGCCCCACCTCTGGATCTCGTTGGCCCAGGCTATACGTCAGAACGTATTGCACCAGCGCTTGTCAGTGCTGCCATAGTCGCTGCAACATGTGCAGTGTTGAATTCCACCGGGTAGGCACATCGCATTTTAGCCGGTGAAGTGGCAGGCCCAACGACTTCTGTAGAGATGTAAGTCGCTGAGCTGCGGGATGCGAACGGCGGAAGTGAGCACACAGCGACCGTGCCCTCTGCAGAAGGCCATCTAGTCTGGGATAGTGGGCTAAAAATTGCTGGACAACCAGGTTCAACATGTGCGCCATACAAGGCACGTGTGTGACATTGCCCTGGCGAAGGGCCGCACCCAGGTTTGCAGCATTGTCGCACACGGCCTTCCCTGGTTTCAGGTCCAGTGGAGACAACCATTCATGAAATTGGTTCTCCAGCGCTGACCACAACTCCTCAGCTGTGTGACTCACATTTCCCAGACATTTCAAAGTTAAAACCGCCTGATGACGTTGAGCCCTACTGCCAGCATAGTAAGGAGGTGTGCAGGATCCCTTCTGTGCAGTTAGAAAGCTTGTGGCATGACCAGACATGCTTTGGGTGCAGGTGGAGGACCGAGAGGAGGTTGAGGAGGCAGAAGCAGTGGAGGAACTTTGAGATAAACAGGATTGACGCACAACTCGTGGGGACTGCAAGACTTGGACAGCAGCCCCTTGTCCTGCTGTCACCATAGTTACCCAGTGCCCAGTCAGCGACATGTAACGCCCCTGTCCATGCCTACTCGTCCAAGTGTCTGTGGTGAAATGCACCCTGTCACACACAGAGTTTCTCAAAGAAGCGGTGATGTTGTGTGCGACATGCTGGTGGAGCGCAGGCACACCTTTCTTTGAGAAGTAGTGCCGACTGGGCATCTGGTACTGGGGCACTGCGACGGACATAAGGTCTCGAAAATCCTCTGTGTCCACCAGGTGGAAAGGCAGCATTTCTGTAGCCAAGAGCTTGCAGATGGTGAAATTCAACCTCTTAGCTTTCTCATGGCTAGGAGGAAATGGTCTTTTACTTGTCCACATCAGAGGGACCGAGGGCTGGCTGTTGTGCTTAGACGGGGTTGAGGAAGATGCAGGCGGACATGTTAGGTTGCCTTGATCCAAAGGTGGTGCTATCGATGTCGGACAGCGCTCAACACCAGCTGGTGTTACTACCTCCAAAGAAAATGATGACCTGCCAATCACGCTGGCTGTTGCGGGTAAAGAGGTGGCAGGTCTGCGTCCCAAAACAGGTGTGACTGCTGTCCCCCCAGTCACAGAAGATGAAGAGGCCGCGGATGCACAAGATGTGGCAGACGGTGGTTGGCCCGGCCGGCTAGGCCGCATTGTAGCAAAGTGAGCTTCCCACTGCAACTTATGCTTCATGTCCATGTGCCGGTTCATGCATGAAGTACTCAAACTATGTATTTTTTGGCCTCTACTTAGCTTTTGCTGACAAATGTTACTGATAACACGAGTTGGGTCATCTTTATCGATCTGAAAAAATGCCCAGGTCGCAAGGCTTAGCACCCATGCGACCTGAAGAGCCACCACGACTTGTGGTCAGAGGCAGAGTTGTGTTTGAGGATGCCGTTGTTGACGTGCTTCCAGTACTACGTCTCTGTCCAGGAAGGCGCAACCTGACCTCGTCGTCACTAGCATCCTCCTCCACCTCCTCTCCTGACCTCATCTCTTGGCTGACTGTGGGTTGACAGTAAGTGGGATCTCCAACCTCATCATCATCACCCTGTGTGTTATCACACCCATCGTCCTCAGAGCCAACCTGTTCCTGCCCTGACAAAAAACTAAAGTTGTTGCTTCAATCAGGTATTTGAGTGTCATCATCGTCTTCCTCATTGTCTCCACCAACAGGAGTTACAGTTTGGGAATGAGGGTCTACATTATGGTCAGAACCTTCTGCGTCTGTTCCTGGATCCGACTCATAAAGATTCTGGGCATCAGTGCAGATCATTTCCTCGTCTGGATTCACAGAAGCTCTGGAGCCGACCTCTGATTCCCAGGCTATAGTATGAGTAAACAGCTCTAAAGACTCAACCATCTGTTCTACCCCATACTCAGACGGGCAGCTGGAGATTTGGGAGCTGTGAGGAAGCAAGTGAGATTGGGGTGACACCTCTGAGGACAGGAGTATTTGTGATGTTGAAGTTGAGGTGGAAGAGAGCCCACTTAAAGGAGCACTTGATATCCGTTGAAGCACCTGCTGTTTTTGTGCCTCATCTGGAATTTGTAGCGATTGGCGTGGCTGTAAGAAAGGGATCCCACACACTGCTAGAAGCCCAAATATTTTTTTAGAGCTAGATGCAGATAAAAATTATTTTTAATTTGCAACCTGATGGAGGTCAGTATAGATGGACTAATAGACCAAGTCCCACACACTGCTAGAAGCCCAAATATTTTTTCAGAGCTAGATGCAGAAAAAAATTATATTCAATTTTCAACCTGATGGAGGTCAGTATAGATGGACTAATAGAACAAGTCCCACACACTGCTAGAAGCCCAAATATTTTTTCAGAGCTAGATGCAGAAAAAAATTATATTGAATTTGCAACCTGATGGAGGTCAGTATAGATGGACTATTAGAACATGTCCCACACACTGCTAGAAGCCCAAATATTTTTTCAGAGCTAGATGCAGATAAAAATTATTTTTAATTTGCAATCTGATGGAGGTCAGTATAGATGGACTAATAGACCAAGTCCCACACACTGCTAGAAGCCCAAATATTTTTTCAGAGCTAGATGCAGAAAAAAATTACATTCAATTTGCAACCTGGTGGAGGTTAGTATAGATGGACTAATAGAACAAGTCCCACACACTGCTAGAAGGCCAAATATTTTTTCAGAGCTAGATGCAGAAAAAAATTATATTCAATTTGCAACCTGATGGAGGTCAGTGTAGATGGACTAATAGAATGATGCTATGCCCAAAAGGTTTTACTTCACTAGGTGCAGTAAAAAAATTAGTATTCTATACACAGGTGGTGTAGCTTGCAACACAGATAGGCTACTCCACTGACTAACACACTCTGCAAGAGGACAAAAAGGATTTGCTTTACTAGATTTAGCCAAATGCTGTGAAAAAAACTTGCACAGCACTGGCACAGACCTGCCTGGCAAAAACTGATAGGAACTGATGTAACTTAGTCCTGAAAAGGACTGCAATTACAATTAGTCTTTACTCCCAACCTATCTATTTAAGAGCACAGACCTGCCTGATAAAAGTCGTAGGAAATGCTGTTAACTAGTCCTTAAAAGGACTGCAATCACAACTATTCCCTACTCCCAAGCTATCTGTAGATTTGTGCGAAAATTGGCTTGAAATTAACAAGGTATAGCGCACACACGCAGCTGCAGCAGTGAGAAAATGGTGGTGACGGGAAAAATGGCTTGGTCTTATAGGGCAAGGACATGTGACATACACTGCCAATGACACATGCCCTTGCTTGTGTGAAAAAAAGCAGTTCGCTCCGTGTGTGCGCTGCTGATAGGCTGACAGGTTGCACCTCCCCACTGTAAATGCGGGAAAGAGAAAAAAAAATGGAGATCTTCATTATTCCTGCAGAGATCCATCCCCTGCCCCTCCCCCCGCCCCGCTGTACACTCAAACTGCGTATTAACATTAATTTTCAGCATTACTGAGAAAAAATCCAGTTATGATTTTGGTGCACGAACAGTTATCGAACATAACCTCGAACAGCCGAATTTTTTTCAAATCGTTCGTGTTCGCCGAACGGCTCGAACACCGCCCAAAACAGCTCAAATTTGAGATTGGCAAACAGTTCGAGTCGAACAACGCTCATCTCTTTTAGTGAATTAAAAATGAAGCAAAAAAGGTTAAAATAGAATCATATTTGCCCTAATTCCTGAATATTATATTGTATTTAGTAGCAACCGCTTATCTCTTTATATTGTAATAGCACCCTGAGGTACCATCAATATATACTGAACAAAGATTCTATAAAACTCAAACATGCAACACATGTCCCCCTAACATGTTTCACTGATAGAACGGTGCCATCAGGGGATGGGAGATAAGCATGAATGCTTATGTCCCATTCCCACTTATGTCCCATTCCCTGATAAAGCCTAAAAGTAGATCAGGAGAACCAAATAAAAGAAATGAGTAAAAAATATTAGACTTTGTCATTTTTAAAAAAGAAAAATTATTCAATACTACTTGTCTGTAAGTGGGAAAAGTATGAGAAACCTTTAGAATTAGCAGATAATGTGAAGGTGATACCAGTCTAGGTTTTCAATCAATGGGATGACAATCAGGTGTGAGTGGGCTACCTGTTTTGTTTGATCCTTGTTCTTTAAATCCTAATCGTCATCACAATGAAGCGTATAATGGAATGAACAGAGGAGAGACCAGTATCATCTTTATTTTTCCATCAGGCATGTGAAGATTTTTTTGCGTGGAAAGCTGGCAATTTTATTACTACAAATTTGCGCTACACTATTCCATGTTTTTAAGGACGTGTGCTGACTGAAAAAAAAAACACAATTCTAATGTTTTTTTTTCTCTTTATGATGTTTACCATATGGAATAATTAATTTGATATTTTTATAGACTAGAATTTTATGGATGCAGCAATAACAAATATATATATATATATATATATATATATTTTATTTCTTTACTTTTAATCGAGTAAAAGAGGGTGATTTGAATGTTTATGTTTCAATTTCTTTCATTATTTTTGTACAACTTTTTAAGATTTTTGCTTCGTTTATTAGTCCCTTTAGGGACTTGAACCAGTGATCATCTGGTCACTTATACAGTATATTGCAAAACTAGGACTAAGGGCGCAAACATGCCAGAAACTAATCAGCTTTTTATTGGAATGCAAATAAATCTGTGATTTTACGAATTAGCGTAAAATTGCCACAACTCCTTTTCCTTACTGCTAATGTACAGTATATGACTTTGTCTTCTGTTTTGATGATTTCTATGTGCTGAAGTGGTGAAATCTGTTCCTGCAATAAACCATAAAACGAGATTAGCTAAATCCTTTCACAGATCTCTAGTGGTACAATAGGAACTATGTAAACAGTATTTTTAGCATATTTTCAGACACAGAGATGATGAAGACTTAAGTGGTTTTCCCTTTACAGTTTATAACTTAAAGGGGTTGTCCAACTTTGGAACTTTGGGGATAATTTTTTTTTTACTTAAATGCATATACCTAGGGCTAAAAATAATTTTTACATTTGGGATTAATTAACAATTTTACACCATTTAATTTCTTCAACCTCTTCGTTGGACTGTCTATTCCTGACTAAAGAATGAATTAACTAAAAATCTGTTAGTGACCCAAAAATGACTAGGATGTTTTAAGTCTATTGTCATATGTTTTCTTATGAGCTCCTCTCATCCAAGTAGAATATGCATGGAAATAAAGAGCCTGTTAAAGCCAGACACTGCAAAATTTTTAATGAAACCCTTTTGCAAAAATCATTTTTAGCCCAAAATGCGTGCATTTAAAGAGTATCTATTATCAGGATTTTATACCCCAAACAAATGTCATGTATGTAAAGGTGCTTTAATGCTCATCAAATCTTTACCTTTCTTGTAGAAATCCATTTGGTAGTCTTAGAGAAATACTTAAATTGTATGCTAATGAGTTGCAAGTGCAGTGGGGTGGGCAATGCATTTACAGCTCTCCTGCTTCTCTGCCTTTTCCCCACCCGCTCCCTGCCTCCTTTCTCTGACTGACAGGTCACTCATGTTTCAGTCCAAACACAGAAAATGACAGCTCACCACACCCGCATCACTTGCATCTTGGGTGATTGACAGCCTGACATTTAGTTTGGGGTATAAAATCCTGATGACGGGTTCTCTTTAAGTGAATGAATATCACCGCAGATGGACAACCCCTTTAAGCAAGTTGGCAGCCAATCAGTGAGCTCAGAGGCTCTGAGTGCATGGATAGTCTGCTGTGCTATTGAAGGGACCTCAGCACCGCAGCCAATACCAGAAACCAGTAGCAATGGAGGAGACTCACCAGTGGACCCGGGAAAGGGACTATGCAGCCCAGTTTGTTTTTTAATATCAAACTGCAGCCAGGGAAGAAAGAGAACAATTCCTTTAACATTAAATGATGAGAATGAGAATACATTCATATTCGATATTGAATACATTTAGCAGGATAGCTATTATTTTCCAACGCTAACATTTGGATGTATTAGAGCAGGCAGGTCTCCATATGGGACCCTGAGACAAACCATTCTACCAAATAGAATTATTTTTTCCAATAGTAATCACATTACCGTGAACATTTTAGAGTTGACCCATATGGTCATATATTTTTCATTTATATATTGCCCTAAAGGTATTTTTTTTTTCACCCTAATTATATTTTTATAGAGATAAAATGTGCACTTCTTAGGTAGTAGTAACTTAATCTGCCGCTAAAATACATAGTGATCATTCACTAAACAGCTTAGGTGCATTAGTCAGTAGCCTGAAGGTCTTAAAAGTTAGTCTTGGAAGTGATAAATTGGCTAATACGTGTTCACTAACTATCTCTGTGTCATGTATTACAAGAAACTTTGACAGCTTAAGTGTTTATGTTCTCCATCTCCAGAGTCATTGCTCATTACAGCTCATGGCAGCCAAGTGGGGGCCGATACAGATGTTGCTGCAGGCAGCTCTTGAACATTGCACTTATTGGATCCTATGTTATTATGGACATTTCAGCTTTTTATTTTCTTAGTAAGAAAGACCAAAAGACGCATGATTCCCCAGATAAGAAGTGACAGATATGTAAGGAAATATATTCTTTGGGTGATCAGGGTGGGAGTCACTCACAAGGTACAGTAATGCATTTTGCAGGGCAGCTGAAAAACTTTGCCTTTTATCATGGTTTTGGATTTTTTGTGAATTTAGTAGCATTTTTTTATTTTTGCGTTCTCACATCTAATCTTTATACTTGTGCAAATAACTAAATGCAAACATTAAATTAAAAATAATAAAATTAAATATATTGCATTTTCAAGCAATGCTATATCATAATAACCCCTCTCTGCTCCATGATGTGCTATTATGTCATCAATATATGGAGTATATTACAGTGCATAGTACATGAATCACAAGTTTAAGTCCAAAAGAGCAATAGGAAGACTAAAAAATTAAGTGACAATAAAAAAACAAAAAACATTTCAATTACCTCCCTTTTTCCCAGCCCCCAAAAATAAATAAAAATGTAAGCTTATTCAGTATAAATGCATCATGAAAGTCTAATCTATCAAAAATATAACATTTTGTAACTTAGAAAGTAAATTCCATTGTGACGCTGAGTCACTTCTCACAGACAAGCCATAAGTCGGAGAAGTAAATGAGTCCGATGTCATAAGCCAGGAGGATATGTCATAAACAGAGGGGTGAAACAAAGGCGTAGTCAGGTCACAGTTCAGGGTCAGAATTTGAAGAATGTAGAGGATTAAGACAAAGGGGCTAGGCAAACGGATGGTCAAAGACAAATCCAAGATCGGGAAACAAAGATCAGAATATAAGAACTCAGAGCACAGAGGAAATACACCACTTGAGATAAGCTACAACTAGCAATGTTCCAATCATTGCCAGCCAACAGTCGACGCTGGAGGAGACCCCACAGGCCTGGCCAAGATTAGGCAGCTGAGCTGTCATTCACAATACTGACAGTTCAGTACAAACCTGCCTCAGATTGGTTGGCTGAGCTGTTAAGCCCCCGTCTCACATAGCGAGATCGCTAGCGAGATCGCTGCTGTGTCACGGTTTTGGTGACGCAACAGCGACCTCACCAGCGATGTCGCTATGTGTGACACTTTGCAGCGATCAGGCCCCTGCTGTGAGGTCGCTGATCGCTGCAAAGTGTCCTGGACCATTTTTTGGTCGTTGCCCTCCCGCTGGTCAGCACACATCGCTGTGTGTGACCAGCGGGAGCAGCGATCAGGCTGGTAACCATGATAAACATCGGGTTACTAGGGGCTCACGTGCACCTAGTAACCCGTTGTTTATCATGGTTACGAGCCTGCTAAAGTGAGCGGTAACCTCCAGCTCACCGTAGCAGAGTGGTAACCATGATAAACAACGGGTTACTAGGTGCGCGTTTGCCCCTAGTAACCCGATGTTTATCATGGTTACCAGCCTGCTCCTGCTTCAGCAGGCTGGTAACCGGAGCAGGACATTGTGGAAAGATTCTTTCCACGATGTCGCTGCTCCCCTGATCATTGGTGAGCCTGCCTGTTTGACAGCTCACCAGCGACCACATAGCGACGCAGCAACGATTCCTGACAGGTCATATCGTTGTCGGGATCGTTGCAGCGTTGCTAAGTGTGACGGGGCCTTTACTCTCAACCCTGACACCTCAGCACGTCCTTGATCCTATAGAGAGGCTGAGCTGTCACTCACAGCATTCTTAGGACACTGAGTGGTGGAATCGTGACATCCATAAGGGAACAAAAATCACAACACCGATGTTGCTGTTTTTTTTGGTCCCTTGGATATCCTCAAAAATTGTAATAAAAAGCAATCAAAACATTGTCTGTTCCCCAAAAAAAGTAGCAATAAAAACTACAGTTAAGCACCCTAAAAACAAGCCTAATAAAGTTTTATGAATGAAAAAATAAAAAATTTCATAGAAGTTCGAAAATGGTGACATAAAACATATTTTTTTTCCATGAGCTGAATTTTTTTTTAAAGTCCTAATATAATATTAACAACAAAAAATATATAAGTTTGGTACAGGGAAAATATATATTTTTGTACCATGTTAGCCAGTAGATAGAAAAATATTTAGATTTGAGAGTACTCAGTGGTTGATACCTTTTAATGGCTAACTGAAAAGATGGTAACAAGTTACAAGCTTTCTTCATCAGGCTTGTATAACACAAAATCTGAAGTGTAACATATTTATACACAATAAGACACAGAAATAATGCAAATAGATGAGACAGGTGATGGAAAGCAGAGTTATTATAATAATTTTATAATTATTATAATAACTCTACTTTCCCTCACCTGTCTCATCTATTGCAAGTAATAACTCTACTTTCCGTCACCTGTCTCATCTATTGCATTATTTCTGTGTCTTATTGTGTATAAATATGTGACTCTTCAGATTTTGTGGTATACTAGCCTGATGAAGAGACCTGCATAGTCTCGATAGCTTGCAACTTGTTACCATCAGTTAGCCATTAAAAGGTATCAACCACTGAGTACTCTCAAATCTAAATATTTTTCTATAAGTTTGGTATCACCATAACCATGCTGAATTAAATAATCATATTGCCAGGTCATTCTTACAGCGCAATGTACACCATACAAACAAAACCTAAAAAAACAATAGTCAAATTATTTTTTTGTACAATTTCACCTTGCTTATTTTTTTACAGCTTTCTAATACATTATATGATAATGTGAAACTACGAGTCATTCTGCAAAAAACAAAGTTCTCATATAGCTATGTTGGAGGAAGAAATAAAAAAAGTTAGGCTTCTTGAAAATGAGAAGGGGTGGAAAAAAATTGTAAAAAATTAAAATTGGCTATCATCTGTGTCTGATCAGACTTATGTATATTTGTATTATTGAAAATTGGATTAAAAGAATTTTTACATGCCATAATAATCATGTACAAAGATTTATTAAGACTGGTGGTTCATATATCAGTCCTAAACTGAATAGAGTAGAAGTAAATTGCAACAGATTTATTAAGTTCTGTACAGCTTTTAATGAATTTGTAGCATCCTGGGATACATTAAAACCAGAAAATTAAATCTACATTGTAGATTTGCTTTGCCTTTCTATTATATTTTGGCTTTAAACTAAGCTTTTAATGGTCAGTATAACTTTATCATGTATCCACAGAATACGTGGTGAGTTTGTGGTCTGACCACTGAAATTCCTACCTATCCTGTGAATGGAGTACTGTAATGCCTTTTCAGTATGGAGCATTGGCCTCTCATGCAAGTCATTGTCCCTTTCATTGTCTATACTTGGCTATCTCCACATGGCCACCGCTCTATTCACTGTACTCAACTATCTTCAGCGGTCCCATAGACAATGACGTGCATGAGCTGCCACCACTCCATTTCAGCTAAGAAGAGGCGCTCCACAGTGTGATTCAGTAAGAAAGAAACTAAAGAAGCACCCCTCCTCCCATCAAAGTTTTTATCTTCTTAATATATTGCAGTCATCATATTATATAGCACTGTGTACTTACAATTGCTCATTTTGCCTTTCTACCCAGTTAATTCTTCTATTTTGTCTTTTTTTCTGCTTTATGTAGATATAGGAAGTCTCTTTTCCTTGCATTTATCTTTCCCCTCTTCAACTCCTGACCCAGCTGCTCCCCTTCCCCGGGATTTTTGTAGTGATGACTCATGCAGGGAAAATTTACCTCCTGTTTCTACATAGACCTTAGAAGGATTCAGCTAGCCGGTTTTTAATCATGCGATGTCATAGACCTAATGTAAAAGAGAAGAATTTACTGGGTAGAAAGGTTAAATGAGCAATTGTAAGTACACAATGCTATATAATATGATGATTGCAATATATTAAGAGGATAAAAACATTGATCGGAGTGCTTCTGTAAGACCACAGAATACCATATTTTTTGGACCTTAAGATGCACTTTTTTCCTCCAAAATTTTGGAGGAAAATGGGGGGTGCGTCTTATGGTCCGCATGTTGGGGGGGGTGTATATTTATGTGTGGTGTGGGGGGAGCGGTATCAGTGGAGGAGCGGGGCACAGGAGGCAGCAGCCGCCTGCTGCAGCCTACACTGTCCCCTCTGCTAAAGAAAATGAATATTCACTGCTCCTTAATAACGGTATACAGTGTAGCCGCGCTGCGGCTGATGCTGCTGCCGGCTATTTCCTGTGCCCGTTGTTAAAGGGCATGAATATTCAACCTCTCTCCACGCCCATGGGCATGAGGAGGGGGTGAATATTCATGCCCTTTAATGAGCGGGCACAGGAGATAGCCGGCAGCAGCAGCCGCAGCGTGGCTCCGCTGTGTGCCGGCTATGAAGGAGAGTGAAGTCACTGCTCCCCGTGCACACAGACCCGGCGTGGGGAGCAGTGACTTCCGGCAGCTGATCTCTCCATGTGAGCAGCGCATGGCAGTGACGTCATGCGCGGCTCACATGGTGAGATCAGTGCGGGCAGACAGGACGCAGCGCTGGAGGAGAGAAGAAAGGTGAGTATGAGTATTTATTTATTTTTTTTAATGTGCAGCCTGATGGGGATTAGGGGTGCCATGCATACCAGGACAAGGATTAGGGGTGCCATGAATACCAGGACAGGGATTAGGGGTGCCATGCATACCAGGACAGGGATTAGGGGTGCCATGCATACCAGGACAGGGATTAAGGGTGCCATGAATACCAGGACAAGGATTAGGGGTGCCATGAATACCAGGACAGGGATTAGGGGTGCCATGCATACCAGGACATCGATTAGGGGTGCCATGAATACCAGGACAGGGATTAGGGGTGCCATGCATAGCAGGACAGGGATTAGTGGTGCCAAGCAGCATACCAGGACAGGGATGAGGGGTGCCATGCATGCCAGGACAGGGATGAGGGGTGCCATGCATACCAGGATAGGGATGATGGGTGCCGTGCATACCAGGATAGGGATTAGGGGTGCCTGCATACCAGGACAGGGATGAGGGGTGCCATGCATACCAGGACAGCGATTAGGGGTGCCATGCATACCAGGATATGGATTAGGGGTGCCATGCATACCAGGACAGGGATGAGGGGTGCCATGCATACCAGGACAGGGATGTGGGGTGCCATGCATGCCAGGACAGGGATGAGGGGTGCTATGCATACCAGGACAGGGATGAGGGGTGCCAAGCATACCAGGACATGGATGAGGGGTGCCATGCATAGCAGGCCAGGGATGAGGGGTGCCATGCATACCAGGCCAGGGATGAGGGGTGCCATGAATACCAGGACAGGGATTAGGGGAGCCATGCATATCAGGATAGGTATGAGGGGTGCCATGCATACCAGGATAAGGATGAGGGGTGCCATGCATACTAGGATAGGGATGAGGGGTGCCATGCATACCAGGACAGGGATGATGGGTGCCATGCATATCAGGATAGGTATGAGGGGTGCCATGCATACCAGGATAAGGATGAGGGGTGCCATGCATACCAGGACAGGGATGAGGGGTGCCATGCATATCAGGACAGGGATGATGGGTGCCATGCATATCAGGATAGGTATGAGGGGTGCCATGCATACCAGGATAAGGATGAGGGGTGCCATGCATACCAGGATGGAGGGATGCCAGGCATACCAGGATGGGGATGGGGACCACATATAAAAGGAAGGGGGGTGGCATATATACCAGGATGGGGGATATTGTCAGAATTGGGGGACATTACCCTATACCAGTGTCAGCAGAAGACCCCCTCCCACTTAAAAGTGCATCATGACCACATTTTTTGCTTAAATTTTTATTTTTTTATTTTCTTCCTCTAAAACCTAGGTGCATCTTATGGTCCCGTGCGTCTTATAGTCCGAAAAATACGGTATGTGTTTTCTCACCTGAGCTGATTGTGCATGCTACAGGCACAACGTTGATGCAAGCATGGAAATACTGAGATAAGGCTGCTGCTCCGCTGGCTGAACTAGAAGGATTCCAAGTCCTGAGTATGAATGGTAGAGGGAAAAAATAAAAGAAATGCAGTTTCGGGAAGCTGCCAATATCTAGTAACACCAAAAAATGGAGGACAATAAAAAGAAAGATTATTATATATACTTTCTTTTTACTGTCCTCCAGTCCTCGATGTTACTAAATATTGGCAGCGCCCAAGTATAAACTTTTTTTTTATTGTCCTCCTGGTCCTTTTTTTCACTGGATTTCAGCAGCAGTCAAAAAACACATTTTTTTCCTCCTTTTTCAGAGCCTCATTCTCAGAATTGGTGGGGGTCCCAGTAGTTGGACCCCAAGGATCACACAAAGTTATCACCTGTCCCGTTGATAGATGATAATTTTTAATCTTTTAATGTTGGAACATCCTTGGGTGGACCATTGCTAACCTTGTACCTGCTATTTAATCCATGCCAACGTTTGATACCACTTTTCAAGTCATGTCAAGAGTAGTGAACAGTCACAAATTATTCCACAAATATGGTATGTATTGATATTATCTTGACATTACATTTTAAATCAAAGGTAGAGGTGGAAGTGATAATAGAAAGTACTCACAGGGCATAATCCACCCTTTGGATATGTTCACACTCTCTCTTTTTCTTGCATTTTTTGAGCAGCTCAGCTCATTTTCATATTCGATGCAAAAAATGCTTGATGTTCAGATGTTCATGCTTCCGAGTATCTTTTAAATGCTTTAGGCTTACAAAGATGCAAAATAACTGACCTGACCATACTTCAGGCATTTTCCGCTAGAAAAACACTCAATACTTTATTGTAGAAGTCAATGGAATTCTAAAAAGATGTCTGGAACATGTCCGGGGGTCTTTTTGAGCATTTTGTAAGCATTTTGGCCTATAAATCCTTCATAGCTTAATTAATTGCTTAATAGATTACCAAAAATGTCAGAAAAACCCCACTAACAAAATAACTAAAAAACGCTGAAAAAACTTTAACAAAAACGCTGTCCGAAAAAACAGCAACAAAGCGTTTCAGGGAGCAACCAAAAAACAAATAACAAATAATGCTCAGGATTACATAACGTCTAGAAAACGCCAGAGAAAAGGAGCTATTCCTGAAGCGTCTTCTGTTTGAAAAACTGATGTTTTTGTCCCCTGGAAAAAGGTGCAGTGTGAACATGCTCTAAGAATGTTCTGGCTGCGGCCATATTAAAAAATGCAAGATATTTCCATGCAAAAAAGTAATTTAGAAATGTATTAATGAGATATTTTCCTCATTACAAGAGCAGCTGGCGAGAAAAGAGTTAAAATGGCACTTTCCTGAAAAACAACATATGTTGTATACACCCAAATGTTGATGGCCTGTAAACCATAATCATAATGAAGAGGAGATTGCTTTCCCACAAAATGGTATTCTTATCACAGTGCGCTATGTGTGGTACATTAGGATAGCATAATGGGGTTTTAATCATTGGCAGGAGCAAATAGCTTTTTGTTCCCTTTGTTTTCTAAGCCAAAGTACATTAGAAGCTGAAAATCATAATTATACTTTGCCTTGGTTTGGTTTACAGCATTTCTATGTTCAGCTGTGCTTTAATCTGTGGAGTCGGTGGTTGTCCCCTACTCTAAAAGTGCTGACATTTTAATGGATCTCTGCGACAAACTTCTAGTCGGGATCAGCGGGAAGTGGACAAAAATTCCTTTTCTCATTTTCTATGTCATCATCAATGAACAAAGATTGTAGACAATGAGGATGTCATGATTTTATTTTACTTCTATATTGCAAAATGTCTGTGACTTTGATAAATAGAAATTGGCACCTTGGTGTAGAAGATTGTTCAGTACTTCTCAATTATGTTGCTTTTACAGATTAGTTGACAGCTCCCGCATTCACACTTTTTAAAAACTTTTTGATCAGAACTAGCAATCTGAGCCCTATTAATCATAGTATGGCTCTGTACAACTTCTGAGTTGTGAACTGTTAAACAGCCCCCATCAAAGTTCACTTCTCCTTTACCCTTCTATGCATCTGATTTTGTACAGAGACATAGAGTTTTTTTTCATCAGATTCTGTTAAATTCAGCACTGGATCAAGGGAAGAATATCTCTATAAATTCAGCATTGGTATAAGAACAAGGCAGTCCTTAAAGGGAATCTGTTAGTAGGATCAACACTCCTAAGCCATCTATATGAGCATGCAGGTCACAGAAAAAAATGATACCTTGATATTTGTGATCTCATGTCTTAATCTCAATAAATCAACGTTTTTCTTTTTATGTAAATGAGCTGTTAAGATCTATGGGTGGGACATAGATCTCCATGAAAACTGTCCAAAGAGCTTATTTTAAATGAAAGGAAGCATTACCAGTGTGATAAATATAGATCAGGAGAGAAGACTATCAGTCATTACTAGAGATGAGCGTTGTTCTACTCGAACTGTTCGCCAATCTCAAATTCGAGCTGTTTTGGCCGGTGTTCGAGCCGTTCGGCGAACACGAACGATTTGAGAAAAATTCGGCTATTCGAGGTTATGTTCGATAACTGTTCGTGCACCAAAATCATAACTGGATTTTTTCTCAGTAATGCTGAAAATTAATGTTAATACGCAGTTTGAGTGTACAGCGGGGTGGGGGGAGGGGCAGGGGATGGATCTCTGCAGGAATAATGAAGATCTCCATTTTTTTTTCTCTTTCCCGCATTTACAGTGGGGAGGTGCAATCTGTCAGCCTATCAGCAGCGCACACACGGAGCGAACTGCTTTTTTTCACACAAGCAAGGGCATGTGTCATTGGCAGTGTATGTCACATGTCCTTGCCCTATAAGACCAAGCCATTTTCCCCGTCGCCACCATTTTCTCACTGCTGCAGCTGCGTGTTAGACGGCACCGCTGTTGCTGTGTGAGCTATACCTTGTTAATTTCAAGCCAATTTTCGCACAAATCTACAGATAGCTTGGGAGTAGGGAATAGTTGTGATTGCAGTCCTTTTAAGGACTAGGTTACAGCATTTCCTACGACTTTTATCAGGAAGGTCTGTGCTCTTAAATAGATAGGTTGTGGGAGTAAAGACTAATTGTAATTGCAGTTCTTTTCAGGACTAGGTTACATCAGTTCCTATCAGTTTTTGCCAGGCAGGTCTGTGCCAGTGCTGTGCAAGTTTTTTTCACAGCATTTGGCTGAATCTAGCAAAGCTAATCCTTTTTGGTCTATTGCAGAGTGTGTTAGTCAGTGGAGTAGCCTATCTGTGTTGCAAGATATACCACCTGTGTATAGAATACCAATTTTTTTACTGCACCTAGTGAAGTAAAATCTTTTGGGCATAGCATCATTCTATTAGTCCATCTATACTGACCTCCATCAGGTTGCAAATTGAATATAATTTTTTTCTGCATCTAGCTCTGAAAAAATATTTGGCCTTCTAGCAGTGTGTGGGACTTTCTCTATTACTGACCTCCATCTGGTTGCAAACTGAATATATTTTTTTCTGCATCTACCTCTGAAAAAATATTGGGCTTGTAGCTGTGTGTGGGACTTGTTCTATTAATCCATCTATGCAGACCTCCATCAGGTTGCAAACTGAATATAATTTTTTTCTGCATCTACCTCTGAAAAAATATTTGGGCTTCTAGCTGTGTGTGGGACTTGTTCTATTACTCCATCTATACTGACCTCCATCAGGTTGCAAATTGAATATAATTTTTTTCTGCATCTAGCTCTGAAAAAAATATTGGGCTTCTAGCTGTGTGTGGGACTTGTTGTATTAGTCCATCTATACTGACCTCCATCAGGTTGCAAACTGAATATATTTTTTTCTGCATCTACCTCTGAAAAAATATTGGGCTTCTAGCTGTGTGTGGGACTTGTTCTATTAATCCATCTATACAGACCTCCATCAGGTTGCAAACTGAATATAATTTTTTTCTGCATCTAGCTCTGAAAAAATATTTGGCCTTCTAGCAGTGTGTGGGACTTTCTCTATTAGTCCATCTATACTGACCTCCATCAGGTTGCAAATTAAAAATAATTTTTATCTGCATCTAGCTCTGAAAAAATATTTGGGCTTCTAGCTGTGTGTGGGACTTGTTCTATTACTCCATCTATACTGACCTCCATCAAGTTGCAAATTGAATATAATTTTTTTCTGCATCTAGCTCTGAAAAAATATTGGGCTTCTAGCTGTGTGTGGGACTTGTTGTATTAGTCCATCTATACTGACCTCCATCAGGTTGCAAACTGAATATATTTTTTTCTGCATCTACCTCTGAAAAAATATTGGGCTTCTAGCTGTGTGTGGGACTTGTTCTATTAATCCATCTATACAGACCTCCATCAGGTTGCAAACTGAATATCATTTTTTTCTGCATCTAGCTCTGAAAAAATATTTGGCCTTCTAGCAGTGTGTGGGACTTTCTCTATTAGTCCATCTATACTGACCTCCATCAGGTTGCAAACTGAATATATTTTTTTCTGCATCTACCTCTGAAAAAATATTGGGCTTCTAGCTGTGTGTGGGACTTGTTCTATTAATCCATCTATACAGACCTCCATCAGGTTGCAAACTGAATATAATTTTTTTCTGCATCTAGCTCTGAAAAAAATATTTGGCCTTCTAGCAGTGTGTGGGACTTTCTCTATTAGTCCATCTATACTGACCTCCATCAGGTTGCAAACTGAATATAATTTTTTTCTGCATCTAGCTCTGAAAAAATATTTGGCCTTCTAGCAGTGTGTGGGACTTTCTCTATTAGTCCATCTATACTGACCTCCATCAGGTTGCAAACTGAATATAATTTTTTTCTGCATCTAGCTCTGAAAAAATATTTGGCCTTCTAGCAGTGTGTGGGACTTTCTCTATTAGTCCATCTATACTGACCTCCATCAGGTTGCAAATTAAAAATAATTTTTATCTGCATCTAGCTCTGAAAAAATATTTGGGCTTCTAGCTGTGTGTGGGACTTGTTCTATTACTCCATCTATACTGACCTCCATCAGGTTGCAAATTGAATATAATTTTTTTCTGCATCTAGCTCTGAAAAAATATTGGGCTTCTAGCTGTGTGTGGGACTTGTTGTATTAGTCCATCTATACTGACCTCCATCAGGTTGCAAACTGAATATATTTTTTTCTGCATCTACCTCTGAAAAAATATTGGGCTTCTAGCTGTGTGTGGGACTTGTTCTATTAATCCATCTATACAGACCTCCATCAGGTTGCAAACTGAATATAATTTTTTTCTGCATCTAGCTCTGAAAAAATATTTGGCCTTCTAGCAGTGTGTGGGACTTTCTCTATTAGTCCATCTATACTGACCTCCATCAGGTTGCAAATTAAAAATAATTTTTATCTGCATCTAGCTCTGAAAAAATATTTGGGCTTCTAGCTGTGCGTGGGACTTGTTCTATTACTCCATCTATACTGACCTCCATCAGGTTGCAAATTGAATATAATTTTTTTCTGCATCTAGCTCTGAAAAAATATTGGGCTTCTAGCTGTGTGTGGGACTTGTTGTATTAGTCCATCTATACTGACCTCCATCAGGTTGCAAACTGAATATATTTTTTTCTGCATCTACCTCTGAAAAAATATTGGGCTTCTAGCTGTGTGTGGGACTTGTTCTATTAATCCATCTATACAGACCTCCATCAGGTTGCAAACTGAATATAATTTTTTTCTGCATCTAGCTCTGAAAAAATATTTGGCCTTCTAGCAGTGTGTGGGACTTTCTCTATTAGTCCATCTATACTGACCTCCATCAGGTTGCAAACTGAATATAATTTTTTTCTGCATCTAGCTCTGAAAAAATATTTGGCCTTCTAGCAGTGTGTGGGACTTTCTCTATTAGTCCATCTATACTGACCTCCATCAGGTTGCAAACTGAATATAATTTTTTTCTGCATCTAGCTCTGAAAAAATATTTGGCCTTCTAGCAGTGTGTGGGACTTGTTCTATTAGTCCACCTATACTGACCTCCATCAGGTTGCAAATTCAAAATAATTTTTTGTCTGCATCTAGCTCTGAAAAAATATTTGGCCTTCTAGCAGTGTGTGGGACTTTCTCTATTAGTCCATCTATACTGACCTCCATCAGGTTGCAAACTGAATATTTTTTTTTCTGCATCTACCTCTGAAAAAATATTTGGGCTTCTAGCTGTGTGTGGGACTTGTTCTATTAGTCCATCTATACTGACCTCCATCAGGTTGCAAATTGAATATAATTTTTTTCTACATCTAACCCAGCCAATAGTTTTGGCCTAATACCACAGTTTGGCCACTCAGCTCTGCTCAGTTCCCATCCATTGTTTTTTTGTGCAAACAACTCCAGAGTTGTGAATTAGTTAACCACCAAAATGAGTGGAAAAAGGCCTGCTGCTGGTGGAAAGGGGAATAGGCGTGTTGGGAAGGGGAAAAAAGGTTGTGTCTGTGGGGTAGGTGTTAAAGCAACAGTAACATCTGCAGAAGAAAGACCATCTTCCAGCCAAACTAAAATGTCTACTTCTTTTAGCGGACAATGTGATAAGATCCCTTTCTTACGGCCACGCCAATCGCTACAAATTCCAGATGAGGCACAAAAACAGCAGGTGCTTCAACGGATATGAAGTGCTCCTTTAAGTGGGCTCTCCTCCACATCAACTTCAACATCACAAATACTCCAGTCCTCAAAGGTGTCACCCCAATCGCACTTGCTTCCTCACAGCTCCCAAATCTCCAGCTGCCCGTCTGAGTATGAGGTAGAACAGATGGTTGAGTCTGCAGAGCTGTTTACTCATACTATAGCCTGGGAATCAGAGGTCGACTCCAGCGCTTCTGTGAATCCAGACGAGGAAATGATCTGCACTGATGCCCAGAATCTTTGAGTCGGATCCAGGACCAGACGCAGAAGGTTCTGACCATAATGTAGACCCTCATTCCCAAACTGTAACTCCTGTTGGTGGAGACAATGAGGAAGACGATGATGAGACTCAAATACCTGATTGGAGCGACAACTTTAGTTTTTTGTCAGGGCAGGAACAGGTTGGCTCTGAGGACGACGGGTGTGATAACGCACAGGGTGATGATGATGATGAGGTTGGAGATCCCACTTACTGTCAACCCACAGTCAGCCAAGAGATGAGGTCAGCAGAGGAGGTGGAGGAAGATGCTAGTGACGACGAGGTCAGGTTGCGCCTTCCTGGACAGAGACGTAGTACTGGAAGCACGTCAACAACTGCATCCTCAAACACAACTCTGCCTCTCACCACAAGTCGTGGTGGCTCTTCAGGTCGCATGGGTGCTAAGCCTTGCATAGCCTGGGCATTTTTTCAGATCGATAAAGATGACCCAACTCGTGTTATCTGTAACATTTGTAAGCAAAAGCTAAGTAGAGGCCAAAAAATACATAGTTTGAGTACTTCATGCATGAACCGGCACATGGACATGAAGCATAAGTTGCAGTGGGAAGCTCAGTGTGCTACAATGCGGCCTAGCCGGCCGGGCCAACCACCGTCTGCCATATCTTGTGCATCCGTGGCCTCTTCATCCCCTGTGACTGGGGGGACAGCAGTCACACCTGTTTTGGGGCGCAGACCTGCCACCTCTTTACCCACAACAGCCAGCGTGATTGGCAGGTCATCATTTTCTTTGGAGGTGGTAACACCAGCTGGTGTTGAGCGCTGTCCGACATCGATAGCACCACCTTTGGATCAAGGCAACCTAACATGTCCGCCTGCATCTTCCTCACAGACCGGCAGTTTGCCGGGGACACCCTTATCAACCCCGTCTAAGCACAATAGCCAGCCCTCGGTCCCTCAGATGTGGACAAGTAAAAGACCATTTCCTCCTAGCCATGAGAAAGCTAAGAGGTTGAATTTCACCATCTGCAAGCTCTTGGCTACAGAAATGCTGCCTTTCCGCCTGGTGGACACAGAGGATTTTCGAGACCTTATGTCCGTCGCAGTGCCCCAGTACCAGATGCCCAGTCGGCACTACTTCTCAAAGAAAGGTGTGCCTGCGCTCCACCAGCATGTCGCACACAACATCACCGCTTCTTTGAGAAACTCTGTGTGTGACAGGGTGCATTTCACCACAGACACTTGGACGAGTAGGCATGGACAGGGGCGTTACATGTCGCTGACTGGGCACTGGGTAACTATGGTGACAGCAGGACAAGGGGCTGCTGTCCAAGTCTTGCCGTCCCCACGAGTTGTGCGTCAATCCTCTTTATGTCAAAGTTCCTCCACTGCTTCTGCCTCCTCAACCTCCTCTCGGTCTTCCACCTGCACCCAAAGCCTGTCTGGTCATGCCACAAGCTTTCTAACTGCGCAGAAGGGATCCTGCACACCTCCTTACTATGCTGGCAGTAGGGCTCAACGTCATCAGGCGGTTTTTACTTTGAAATGTCTGGGAAATGTGAGTCACACAGCTGAGGAGTTGTGGTCAGCTCTGGAGAACCAATTTCATGAATGGTTGTCTCCACTGGACCTGAAACCAGGGAAGGCCGTGTGCGACAATGCTGCAAACCTGGGTGTGGCCCTTCGCCGGGGCAATGTCACACACGTGCCTTGTATGGCTCACGTGTTGAACCTGGTTGTCCAGCAATTTTTAGCCCACTATCCCAGACTAGATGGCCTTCTGCAGAGGGCACGGTCGCTGTGTGCTCACTTCCGCCATTCGCATCCCGCAGCTCAGCGACTTACATCTCTACAGAAGTCGTTGGGCCTGCCACTTCACCGGCTAAAATGCGATGTGCCTACCCGGTGGAATTCAACTCTGCACATGTTGCAGCGACTGTGGCAGCACCGACAAGCCCTGGTGCAATACGTTCTGACGTATAGCCTGGGCCAACGAGATCCAGACGTGGGGCAAATCATGCTGGAGGACTGGTCTCAGATCAGGGACCTATGCACCCTTCTGCACAGTTTTGAAATGGCGACGAAGATGTTTAGTGCTGACGATGCCATTATCAGCATGACTATTCCGGTGATTTACATGCTGGAGCACATGTTAAACAGAATTCGGAGTCAGGTGGTGGCACAAGAGGAGGTGGAGGAAGTAGAGGAGGAGGAGTTGTATGCGGAAGGGCTAACGTCTGCAAGGTCCAGACGGTCGGCAGCACCAAGGCGGCAGGCATGTGAGTGTGGGGGAGATGGTTTTACCAGGGCGCATGGTAGCAGCCAAACTAGTGAGGAAGGTGCAGGAGCCCAGGAAGAAGTGGAGGACGAACTGATGGAAGACTCATCAGATGAGGGAGACCTTGATCACATTTCTGTTGTGCGAGGTTGGGGGGAGAGGACAGAGGAAGGAAGCATGACTGTTACCTCGCCACCAACACAACAGGGACTTGGTGCTCCTGGATGCGCAACACACATGAGTGCCTTCTTGCTGCACTACCTGCAACATGACCCTCGAATTGGGAGAATTAGAAATAATCCTGACTACTGGGTTGCCACACTGGTAGATCCCCGGTACAAAAGTAAATTTGCAGAAATTATTCCTGCCATAGAAAGGGATGCACGCATGCAGGAGTATCAGCAGAGACTGTTGCAGAATCTTACATGTGCTTTTCCACAAAACACCAGTGGTGCACGTAGTGAATCTCACAGTTCCAACTTGCCAACCGTGGGACCGTCAAGTGTTCAGCACTCAAACCATAACAGAACCACAGTATCTGCTGGTAACATCAATTTTGCGCAATCATTTCACCACTTTTTTAGCCCATCCTTTGCAAGGTCACAGGAGACAAGAAGTCTGACACATAGTCAACGCCTAGAGACGATGGTACAGGAGTATCTCCAAGTAAACATTGAAGCCATGACTGTGTCACTGGACCCTTGCTCTTTTTGGGCTTCCAATCTGGATAAATGGCCGGAGCTAGCCACTTACGCCTTGGAGATCTTGTCATGCCCCGCAGCCAGCGTTCTGTCTGAACGTGTGTTCAGCGCTGCTGGTGGTGTGCTGACAGATAAGCGCACGCGGCTCTCCACTGATAATGTAGACAGACTCACGTTCATAAAGATGAACAAATCATGGATCCGAAACGAGTTTTCTACCCCTGTGTCATCCTGGGGAGAGTAAAAGATGGATGATTGGTTAAAATCACCCTACCAACCGTTTTAAGCTTTCTAATTACTAATCATGTTTATCTGTATCTTGGCTGGAAAATAATTTGGGCTTTGTAGCAGTGTGCAGCACTGATTCTATTAGGCCATCTATAATAAGCTCCACCAGATTTAAAATTACTAATCATGTTTATCTGTATCTTGGCTGGAAAATAATTTGGGCTTTGTAGCAGTGTGCAGCACTGATCCTATTAGGCCATCTATACTAAGCTCCACCAGATTTAAAATTAATAATAATTTTTAGCTGCATCTAGCCCGGAAAATAATTTTGGGGCTCCGAGATGCGCAAGACACATAAGTGCCTTCTTGCTGCACTACCTGCAACATGACCCTCATATTGTCAGAATTCGAAGTAATCATGACTACTGGGTTGCCACACTCTTAGATCCGCCAAACTTTTCGATCAACCTTTTCATTTTAATAAAGACCAAAAAAATGGTCATTTTTGAAATTATAAGCATTAGCAGGTTATTAGAAACTGAAATCAAACAGTTTTCAACTCAAAACTTTATTCTAGGTGATGTTACATTTTCACATAGGACCCCTTGTTCGAAAGGAGCTTCTGAACTCTCTCGTCCATTGAATTTGTCAGGTTTTGGATGGTTTCTGCTTCAATTGTTTTGCATGAGGACAGAATACCCTCCCAGAGCTGTTGCTTAGATGTGAACTGCCTCCCGCCATCATAGACACTCCTTTTGATGATGCTCCAGAGGTTCTGAATGGGGTAGAGGTCAGGGGAGCATGGGGGTCACACCATAAGTTTGTCCCCTTTTATGCCCATATCAGCCAGAGATGCAGATGTTTTATGTGCAGCATGAGATGGTGCATTATCATGCAAAAAAATGATCTTGCTGTGAAATACACGGTTCTTCTTCTTGAACCATGGCAGGAAGTGCTGTTTGAGAAAATCCACATACATTATGGAGTTCATCTTTAGCGCCTTCAGGGATCCTAAAGGGGCCGACAATCTCTCTCCCCATGATTCCAGCCCAAAACATTACTCCACCTCCTCCTTGTTGGCGCTGTAGCCGTGTTTGCGTGGGGTGTCCATCAACCAGCCATCCTCCACTCCATCCATCTGGACCATCGAGCGCTGCACGGCACTCATCCGTGAACAAAACAGTTTTGAAATCAGTCTTCATGTAATGTTTGGCCCACTGGAGCCGTTTCTGCTTGTGTGAAGTGGATAGAGGAGGTCGACAGGATGGCGTATGCACAGCTGCAAACCTCTGAAGGACCCTGCATCTTGTTGTTCGGGGGACGTTGGAGGCACCAGCAGCTTCAAAAACTTGTCTGCTGCTATGACAAGGCTTTTTTGCCGCTGCTCTTTTAACCTGACGTAATTGCTTGTAGGAAAGAGTCCTCAATTTGCCCTTATCAGCACGCACACGTGTGTACTGTGAATCAGCTACATACTTCTTGATTGCCAAGACACTTCATCCTGATCATCGCACAATGTTGATTGTAGTCATGCCTTGACCTAAACACTCCACAATTTGTTGCTTCTCAGCAGCCGACACATCCTTTTTCTTTCCCATTTTGGCAGAAAATGTAGGCTGCTTAATAATGTGAGACAGCCTTCTTAAGTAGTCTTGCCTTTCATTGGACACACCTGCCAAACTAATTAGCACAGGTGTCTGCAATTGCTTACAGTGATATAAAGAGCCCTGACACACATCACCATCAATGAGTTTAACTGACAAACAAACAAATTCTTCCCTTATCACTCCTAAACACTTTTTGCATAATAATTTGGAACACAGTGTACATGTGCTTTTCCACAAAACACCAGTGGTTCACGTAGTGAATCTTACAGTTCTAACTTGCCAACCGTGGTCTGTATGGAGTTGTTCAATAAAGGGCCCAAAATTAAGATAACATAGATGGGAGAGGTCTCTATGAATAGGAATTCCTAAGTATTTGATACCCTGTGAGGGCCAGGCAAAGGGAAAGTTGGACTGGATGGAATCCTATATGGATTTGGGGAGGGAGACATCGAGGGCCTCAGACTTCGCTGCATTGATTTTAAAATTTGACCATGTAACAAAGTGATCTATTTCAGCCATAACAGCATGGATGGATATATGTGATTGAGTGATATATACTAGGACATCATCAGCAAATAGAGAGCACTTGTACTCGGTGCCTCCCACCTCAATCCACCTAATATTGGGGTTATGGCGAATTGATGAGAGCAGGTGCTCCGTCACTAGGATGTATAAGAGAGGGGACAGAGAACATTCCTGCCTTGTCCCATTGGTGATTGTGAAAGGTGATGAAAATGTTCTGACGCGCCCCCTGGGCCTTGGGACACCCGGAGCCGGACCCTTTTTGGTGGATGCTGGTGGTTGTAGTCTCCGTGGCGGCGACCCGGTTCCGTGGCTCAGGGCGGTCAAACCAGTGGCGGAACTATTTATGTGGTTTTGATATTTAAATGTCCGACTACGCCACCCGTGGATTGCGGTCAGAGTGAACCGCCGCTCCAGGGCAGACCGCTGAGGCTGGTGTTGTGGGTGCAGCAGAGCGTAGCATAACTCCCCATGGGAGGAGTATAGCCTCAGGGCAGTGTATGCGGAGGATAGGGGTGATGGTGCAGGGCAGCAGCAGTAACGACACGGAGTCAGTGATGCAGTCCAGGGCCTTTACTCACAGTTCTTATTATCCAGACCACGTCTGCAGGTAACGGCTGCCCACGTCGTACTGTGCTCACCAGGTGAGGGGCTCTGACAACTCCCAGATAACTTTGAAGCGCTTCACAGGACCCCCTTTGTGTGTCCTTTGTCTGGCCTTTCTTACCAACCCTTCTGTCCGGCTGCCTCGGGCCTCCTCTTGGTAAACTTGGCGCCAGTTTCCCTGACCCTATGTGGTGCCTTCCTAGCGGGTGTAGCGAGGGGCTGCGCCACATAAAATGTCACAGCCTCCGGTTTCTAGCTGAGGGTCGTTTCCTGCCTCCACTAGTTTCGGGGACCGGTCACCCCCTTTGGCCTGACCCCTCCACGCAGGTGGATTCGGGCGTGCGGTGGCGACTCGCCCGTCCGCACCCCTGGGATCCCTTCATTCCTCGTTCCTGGAGCCTTCTCTGCTCCTCTTCCTTCCTTCTCCCTCTTCCAGGCCTGGGCCTCTGTTACTAGACCCGCCTCCGGAGCAGAGCTCATGCAGAGCCCCTGCTCCCTGCCAGTTCTGCTCAGACTTCTCTGCACTGAACTAAGATGGTGCCACCTTTTATACTCCCTTCTCAATGCACCCAGGAACTGCTTCCTCCCTGCTCCTTCACTACAGGGTTCCCCTTCCTCAGTGTTCCCTCCCCCCACTCCAGCCGGGGACAGGGACTGTCGTGCCCAACTCAGGGGCATATTGGTCGCCCTGCCCCACGGCAATGTGGTGTAATGCATGCAGGTGTCGGGTCTTGATCCACACTCCATCCTTACCTGAGAGTGAGATATCACACCTCTGGGTGAGGTGCAATACCTCTGTAGCAACCGAGCCCTCAGGGTAATACAGTTCCATTTATCTTCAGCCTAGGTGACATATTGCGATACAGGGCCGTGATTTTGGCTATAAAAGGGTCCCCTAGACCCCTACCCCAAGCTTTTTAAGAGAATCATATATGGCGTGCCAGGAGACTCTATGGAATGCTTTCTCAGCATCCAACGAGAGTATCTAATTACAAATTTTTAACTGCATCTAGCCCAGGAAATACTTTGTGCCTAGTAGCAGTGTCTGCTAGTCAGCGGATTATCCCGGCTGTTAAGCAAGCTACACCACCTGTAGTTTTGACACTTAATTTTTTCAAAGGAAATGCTTCGGGACCACGGGATACTCAGTGAAGAGCATCAGGAGGCACCTCAAGGCATAGGGGCTGGGACTGGCAGTAGGATGCCTTGCGGTGGACAGCCGAGCTCGATCCTTATAAAAGCTTTTTAACTGCAGCAGCTTTAGTGGACGCTACTGGAGCTGGAATTACGCGGCTGCTGGCATGAGACTTGCCCTCCAATAGATCCTTGTAAATGGATTTAAAGTGTATTCATTCAAATTAGAGAGACAATTTAAATTAAAAAGCTTAGAGCTGCCTCCACCACAGGGGGGCTCGCTCGACCCACCAGCGGACAGGCACCAGTATTGGGAGAGGGGGGCTGGCCGTTAGGGTTCACTGCTGCTCTGGCACAAACCCGGCGACACGGAGGTGGCACGGGCAGGAGCTGACTGAACGTGTCGGCTTCTCACTTTTTGGATTTTAGAAGGGCATGACATGCCTATATCTGTGTCTCCCCCTCCTTTTACTCCTCCACCTCTTTTCTTTTTGCATGACTATATGTACTTGTCACTTTTCCATGTGTTAGTTGTGTCTTCAGAGCAGTTTGTCAGCTTTTGGACACCTTTGAAGGTGTTTTCTATGTGTTTCTATGTGTTTTTGTTTGCCTGCCATTGGTTTTAACGGTGTTCGAAGGTGTTCGACGAACAGTTCGACGAACAGTTCGGCGAACACATGGGTGTTCGACGAACCGAACCGAACTCGAACACTACGGGGGTGGCTCAACACTAGTCATTACATGTCTCACACTGGTAATGCATCATTTCATTTACAATAAGCTTTAGTCTGGAGGCAGATTCTCGGGGAGATCTATGTCCGGCCCATAGATCTTAACAGCTCATTTACATATTAAGAAAACTGTGGATTTTTCAGAATAAGACATCAGATCGTTGATATCAAGGTATCATTTTATTAAACTTTCTATGACTTACATGCCCATATAGACAGCTTAGGAGGGTTGATCCTATTGATAAATTATCTTTAAGAAACAGAATTTAGCAGTCTACTACCCCAGTGTAACTAGCATATCACAAGGCACTTAACACTGTCTGTACAGTAAGGTGACGGGTAAGCCTTGTAGGGCAGAATCCAGACACTCACTAGAATGATAACTCACAGCCTTTTTCACCTTCTACACTTGTGTCGCATTAGTATACCATAGGCTTTGAGAACGTGTGATCCCTGTCTTGGGTCTCTGTTAGCTTGACTGGCCACTGCGGGTTGCCACTGAATCATGAGGACACCATCACCTTCCCACTTGTATTCGAACTCTGAGCATTTCCCACTCTGTTATTATGCCACCTACTAGATCAGCTGCCTTGCAGCTGTGTTCTTCTCCTGCACACCATTTCATCATTTAACCCCCCTCCCCCGAATACTATAGTGGTATATCTGCTCCTGAAGCCATACACAATTCCCATGACTCCATAGTTAAGGGTCTCCATTTGGCGCCGTACGCTGCCTCAAGTACAGTACACATATTTGGCTGCATTTACATTTAGAAAAATGCTATACAGTAAGCTTTCTATCTGGAGTTACATCTTTATACTGGAAAACAATATCAATACCTGCCCCTGACATGTCCGTTCACTGCAGTGAGACAGAGTCCACTAATACAGTGAGGAAAATAAGTATTTGATACACTGCCGGCTTTGCAACTACAAAGAATGGAAAGCTCTGTAATTTTTATTGTAGGTACACTTCAACTGTGAGACACGATCTTAAAAAAAATCCAGAAAATCACATAGAATGATTTTTACATAATTAATTTGCATTTTAATGTATGAAATAAGTATTTGATATAATAGAAAAACAGAACTTAATATTTGGTACAGAAACCTTTATTGCAATTACAGAGGTCAGACGTTTCCTGTAGTTCTTGACCAAGTTTGCACACACTGCAGCAAGGATTTTGGTCCACTCCTCCATACAGATTGTAGCGCCGGCGTCCCTGCCCTCTGCTAGGCATGGACGCTGTTCCCCTCACCTCTCTGCTCCGTGCCCGGCGTCCTCCTCCCGCTCTGCTGGCAGCGCGCGCTCCTTCCCGGCCACTGTGCTTAGGGCGCGCGCGCGCTCTCCCTCCCTCTTAAAGGGGCCGCGCGCGCCGTCCTAAGGAGTCCCCGGCCAATGGCCGGAGGACTTCACCATATATAAGGCACCTCCTCCAAAATGGAGGTGCCCGAGCAATGTTGTTGCACTGTTCACTACTCTGCTTCAGCCCTCAGGTCCCGTTGCCAGTTACCTGCCAGATACCTGCTAGATTCCTACCAGCTTGCTGTCTTATTCCTGCCTGATATTCTGCTACCTGCCTGCTAGCCTGAGGTCCGACGGTCTGCCTTACTACTCCTGTCAGTCTGTCTAAGGACCAGCTTGCCCGCTCACCTGGGAGCGCACATCAACTACCTGCCTGCTTGCCTGAGGTCCGACGGTCTGCCTTCCAACTCTTGTCAGTCTGTCTATGGACCAGCTTGCCCGCTCACCTGGGAGCGCACATCTGCTACCTGCCTGCTAGCCTACCTGGAGGCTCTGCCGTCACGTGCTGTGACCACCTGCCTGTCCAGTGACTCCTGCCCGCTCACCTGGGAGCGCTCATCTGCTGCCTGTCTGCTAGCCTACCTGGAGGCTCTGCCGTCACGTGCTGTGACCACCCGCCTGTCCAGAGACTTCTGCCCGCTCACCTGGGAGCGCTCATCTGCCGCCTGTCTGTTGGTCTTCCTGGAGGCTCCGCCGTCACATGCTGTGACCACCCGTTTATCCAGAGACTCTCGCCTGCTCACCTGGGAGCTCACGTCTACCATCAGCCGCCACAGGTCGTACCAACCCTTTACCCAGAGACTGCCCCGGTCACTTGCCGTGACCATCTGCCCGTTCACCCAGAGACTGCCCCGGTCACTTGCCGTGACCATCTGCCCGTTCACCCAGAGACTGCCCCGGTCACTTGCCGTGACCATCTGCCCGTTCATCCAGAGACTGCCCCGGTCACTTGCCGTGACCTCCTGCCCGTTCTTCTAGAGACTGTCCCGGTCACCTGCTGTGACTGCCTGCCTGGTCGCCACCCGCTCCCTTACAAGGACCACCCCCTTGTATAGTAGCTCAGAGGTTCCGCCTCCCAGACCCGTTATACAGATCTTCTCCAGATCTTTAAGGTTTCGGGGCTGTTGCTAGGCAACATTTAGTTTCAGCTCCCTCCAAATATTTTCTATTGGATTCAGGTCTGGAGACTGGCTAGGCCACTCCAGGACCTTGAAATGCTTTTTACAGAGCCACTCCTTTGTTGCCCTGGCTGTGTGTTTTGGGTCAATGTCATGCTGGAAGACCCAGCCACTATCCATCCATGTTCAGTTCTCTTACTGAGGGAAGGAGGTTGTTGGCCAAAATCTTGGGATACATGACCCCATCCATTCTCCCTTCAATACGGTGCAGTCGTCCTGTCCCCTTTGCAGAAAATCACCCCCAAAGTATGATGCTTCCTCCATCATGCTTCACATTTGGCGTGGTATTCTTGGGGTTGTACTCATTCTTTCTCTTCCTCCAAACATTGCGAGTTGAGTTGATACCAAAAAGTTCTATTTTGGTCTCATCTGACCACATGACTTTCTCCCATGTCACCTCTGAATCATCCAGAGGGAAATTGGAAAACTCCAAATGGGCCTGGACATGTGCTGGCGTGAGCATAGGGACCTTGCGAGCCCTGCAGGATTTTAATCCATGATGGTGACGCGCCCCCTGGGACATATTCCTTTTTGAGGGGAATACCCGGCACCGGATCAGATGGGGGGTTGTAGTCTCCGAGCGGCTGTGACCCGGCCCCGTGCCCAGGGCGTCAAGCTCAGTGTTATGTGGCAGCTTTACAGATGTTACTAAAGTTCTTTTGTGTCGACTACGCCACCCGTTGTGATGCGGTCACTGTGGCCGCCGCTGCAGCAGGGTCCGCTGAGGCTGATGGTGGATGCGCAGCTTGGTGGGATAACCCCCAACGGGAGGGGTATAGCCTCAGAGGGGACAGGCGCAGAGGATGGGGGTTGTGGTGGTGCGGTGCAGCCGGCAATGAAGACAGACTCGGGTTGTGCAGTTAAGGGAGTTTACTTACTGCTGATGTTTCGGTCACTCCAGCTGCTAGTGACCACCCGAGCCGTGCTGCGTCCACCAGGTCCTGGATCCAGCCAACCCCCAAACAAGTCCGGAGCATGGCCCTGAGCTCTCCCTCTGTCCTTTCTTCAGCCGTCCCCACCAGGGATTCACCTAGGTCCAGCTCCCTCGGGCCTTCTTTTGGGACACCCTTGGCCCTGGGTTCCCTGACCCTGCATGTGGTGTGCCTTCGGGGTGAATGTGGTGGGTGACCGTGACAGACACTGCCCACGGTCTCCGGTCTCTGGCTGGGGATTGTTTTTGCCCCCACCAGCTTGGGTTCCGGTACCCTGATGCTGACTCCTCACCCGGTGCTCTAATTTGGGTTCTTGGGTCCCTTCAGTCTTCCCCCTCTGGGTCTTTCTCTGCTCCACTCTCTCTCTCTCCAGGGCTGCTGTTTCCTGCTCTCTGCATCAGACTTGTCCTCTGCAGCTGACTGACTCTCTGCGTCTGACTGACTCTCTGCGTCTGACCCTGATTCTAGTTGGTGCCCTCCTTATATATCCCTCTATGTGTGAGCTCAGGTGACCAGCACCCAATGAGCTCCTAACACTACCCAGACTGCTCCCCCTATCTGCCCCTACACTACATGGGATGTACCACCCCCCTCCCACTCCAGCCAGGAACAGGCTCGGTTGTACCTGCACATTTCCAAGTGGGAGTACCGTCGGCCTGCTCCTCTGGAATGGGATGTATGTAGTGCATGCAGTCTATCTGAGCTCAGTTCCACACTCCATCCTTACCCGGGAGTGGAATATCACACCTCTGGTTTGAGGTGCAATACCCCTGTAGCAGCCGAATCCTCAGGGTGCTACATTCCCCCCTGGTAAATCACAGCACGTCCTCGGGCTGTAAGACATAAAACACCAAAACATACAAATTTTTCATATAAACATATAAAACATATAAAACATTATATATATAACATATCTTATCAGATAAAACTTTCTCGTAGACTTCTCTTGTCTCTGGTTCCTCCTCCGGACACTGTGCAACGTGTGTCCGGGAAAAGTGCGACAGTCTCTTAGAAAATCTGGTTTTCTATAAAACCGGTAGGGGGCGCTTTAGGACGCGCAACTATATACAGGGAAAGTTGGCCGCTCTCAGTCCTCGGCCAGTTAGAGGAAAGGGAATGGCTGCTCACAGTCCTCAGCCTGTAAGATGAAGGGGTTAACGGGTAAAACAGTTCACTGGTCCCAACGGGGACTATTTTAGCAGCAGCAACAGTTCCAGTTTCAGTTTCAGTTCCTTTATACCCCGATTGGGTAACTATTTACATCACTTCTCGGCCGCACTCAACGGCGTCTTCCTCCTGCTCTTTCTTGATATGGTGTTGCTTCAGACCCGTCCGGGTCCTCTGGCTCCTCCTCTCCGTACCGCAACTCCTCCTCCGTCAAGCGGTGTACGTGGAGGGCGTAAGGTCCTTTGGCACACTTGTGCCGGGTGAAAGTGACTTCGTCTCCGACGTAGAGGTCACGGCCTTTGTGACCTTCCGGCAGGTGGGACTCGACGTCTCTGCGGGTCACAAAAACGTCACCGCGGTTGTTACGGTCCCGAATAAAGCCCCACCCATGCTGCGGGTTGAACTTTATCACTGTCCCGATGGTGCGGGGACAATGCGCTGCACGGGGGTTCCTCCTAGTCCGGCTCTTCTGCTCCGCGCTCCGGATTTGGGCCTGTTGTTCTCTGACCCGCCTCTCCTCCCGTTCTCTCGTAAACTCTGCTAGCTGCTGACGACAACACTCAGTCCGCTCAGCGGCGACTGCCCGAGTTTCCTGAGTGAACCCCATTAGATCTTCTCCGGTGGGGTCCCACTCAAACTGTGCGTCTTCCAAAGGAGGCGAGACCCGAGTCACGGGCTTCGGAGCCGGGATCAGGGGCTCACACAAGGGCCCTCGTCTCTGTTGCCGCCCCAGCTCATGGTATCCTTCGGGCCAGATGAAGGGCTGCCCGTCCGGCCATGTGAGCTGGCTGAAGAGGTCCTCCCCCAGGTGTGGCACCCTTGGTATTGCGGGCACGGGCGCGGTGGTGATGGCGCCCGGGTTGCCCAGGCCTTGCGGCCAGGCCTGGGGCACCTGGAAGGTGAAGGGCACCGTTAGGACGGCGGCGCCCTGGGCTACCTGGCCTTGCGGCCAGGCCGGAGGCTCCGCGGAGGTAGGGGGCGCTGTTGGTGATGCGGCGCCCGGGGGTACTAGGCCTTGCGACCAGGCTGGTGGTAATTCCTGTTTTGTCACGCTCCGGGTCGAGGCGCGTGACGTCACAGGGGTCGCGGCGGCGGCTTCCGGTCGGGGCCTAGTCCATGGCGGTGACCTGGCGGCTACGGGCACAGCAGGGGGACTTTCGGGCTCTGCGACGGGGAGCTGGGGCAGGTAAGCGGTGTCACGGCTTGGGGTATAGGCGTCCCCTTTACCTGCCTCCATGCGTTCGGCTCCCTCCTCGGCGCCGTCTCCGGCCTTGGGTCCTCCTGCGCCATCCTCAGAGGCGGTCTGCTTCCTCTTCCAGGGTAGCGTGCTCCGTTGACTGGTCTCTGGTTGCTGGGCCATCTCCCGGCTCCACTCCGCCAGTATCTCGCGCTGTACCCGGGCCATCCTCCTTGCGAGGCCCTCCAGGGCAGTTTGTGCACACTCCCGGTCTCGGGGGAGCTGCGCTAGGATCTCCGCTAGACCTAGCGGGGTTGTGGACTCTAGCAGGCTCCTGACCATCGGGTCGGTGCTGCTCTGCTCGGCTTCCGGCAGGCTCCTGGCCAGCGGGCCGGTGCTGCTCTGCCCTCCTTCCTCGGTCTCTAGCAGACTCCTGGCCAGCGGGCCGGTGCTGTTCTGCTTTCTCTCCATCTCCGGGTGAGCTCCTCCGCTACTCCTTGTTAGACCTCTTGCCTCCGGGTGCGCTCGCTCCAGACTGCTCCAAGCGACACCCATCTTTGTTCTTCTCTTTCGTCTCCACCCACTTCGAGGGCGGTCCCGGGGCAACTCGGTGACTGTCAGCTCCAGGGGGAGTTCTTTCACGCTGACAGACACCTCCAGCATCACAGTCTCTGTTGGTGGGGGCGGTTTCCACTTTTGGCGCCATTTTCTGTCCTGGCCCACGATGGGAGGTGGCCTCTTGCCCTCTTTTGGCACGCCCATAATGGCGTCCGCTGCTCTTCCAAGGCGGGAAATCTGCGGTTTTGGCGGGAAGCGTCGCCCAGTGGCGGGAAACTCTGCAGATGGCGGGAACAAGTTGGAAATGGCGGACAATCGGCGGGAAACGACTGGTGATGGAGTCCGATGGCGTGGACCCTCCGGAACTGGCGGGAGACTTCTTTCTGAGGTAAACTTGCACTTTTCTTCAGGCACGCAGTACCCGGGTGTTGCGGGCACGTAATCCTGCCGACTACGCCAAAGTTGACGCGCCCCCTGGGACATATTCCTTTTTGAGGGGAATACCCGGCACCGGATCAGATGGGGGGTTGTAGTCTCCGAGCGGCTGTGACCCGGCCCCGTGCCCAGGGCGTCAAGCTCAGTGTTATGTGGCAGCTTTACAGATGTTACTAAAGTTCTTTTGTGTCGACTACGCCACCCGTTGTGATGCGGTCACTGTGGCCGCCGCTGCAGCAGGGTCCGCTGAGGCTGATGGTGGATGCGCAGCTTGGTGGGATAACCCCCAACGGGAGGGGTATAGCCTCAGAGGGGACAGGCGCAGAGGATGGGGGTTGTGGTGGTGCGGTGCAGCCGGCAATGAAGACAGACTCGGGTTGTGCAGTTAAGGGAGTTTACTTACTGCTGATGTTTCGGTCACTCCAGCTGCTAGTGACCACCCGAGCCGTGCTGCGTCCACCAGGTCCTGGATCCAGCCAACCCCCAAACAAGTCCGGAGCGTGGCCCTGAGCTCTCCCTCTGTCCTTTCTTCAGCCGTCCCCACCAGGGATTCACCTAGGTCCAGCTCCCTCGGGCCTTCTTTTGGGACACCCTTGGCCCTGGGTTCCCTGACCCTGCATGTGGTGTGCCTTCGGGGTGAATGTGGTGGGTGACCGTGACAGACACTGCCCACGGTCTCCGGTCTCTGGCTGGGGATTGTTTTTGCCCCCACCAGCTTGGGTTCCGGTACCCTGATGCTGACTCCTCACCCGGTGCTCTAATTTGGGTTCTTGGGTCCCTTCAGTCTTCCCCCTCTGGGTCTTTCTCTGCTCCACTCTCTCTCTCTCCAGGGCTGCTGTTTCCTGCTCTCTGCATCAGACTTGTCCTCTGCAGCTGACTGACTCTCTGCGTCTGACTGACTCTCTGCGTCTGACCCTGATTCTAGTTGGTGCCCTCCTTATATATCCCTCTATGTGTGAGCTCAGGTGACCAGCACCCAATGAGCTCCTAACACTACCCAGACTGCTCCCCCTATCTGCCCCTACACTACATGGGATGTACCACCCCCCTCCCACTCCAGCCAGGAACAGGCTCGGTTGTACCTGCACATTTCCAAGTGGGAGTACCGTCGGCCTGCTCCTCTGGAATGGGATGTATGTAGTGCATGCAGTCTATCTGAGCTCAGTTCCACACTCCATCCTTACCCGGGAGTGGAATATCACACCTCTGGTTTGAGGTGCAATACCCCTGTAGCAGCCGAATCCTCAGGGTGCTACAATGGCATAGAGTGTTACTAACGGTAATGTTTGAGACTGTGGTCCCAGCTCTCTTCAGGTCATTGACCAGGTCCTCCGATGTAGTTCTGGGCTGATTTCTGACCTTTCTCAGAATCATCCTTATTCCTTACCCCACGAGGAGAGATCTTGTGTTTCTTCCGCTTTCTAATAATTGTGCCAACAGTTGTTACCTTCTTCCCAGGCTGCTTGCCTACTGTCCTGTAGCCCATCCCAGCTTTGTGCATGTCTACAATTTTGTCCCTGGTGTCCTTAGACAGCTCTTTGGTCTTGGCCAGGGTGGAGGGGTTGGAGTGTGATTGATTGAGTGTGTGGACAGGTGTCTCTTATACAGGTAGCAAGTTCAAACAGGTGCAATTAATACAGGTAATGAGTGCAGAGGAGGAGTGCTTCTTAAAGAAAAACTAACAGGTCTGTGAGAGCCAGAATTCTTGCTGGTTAGTAGGTGATCAAATACTTAGTTAATGCAACAAAATGCAATTTAATTATTTAAAAATCATACAATGTGATTTTTTAGTTTTTCTTTTTTGATTCTGTCTCTCACAGTTGAAATGTTCCACCGATAAAATTACAGACCTCTCCATTCTTTGTAGGTGGGAAAACTTGCAAAATCGTCAGTGTATCAAATACTTATTTCCCCCACTTTATATTGTGTCTTACAAAAGAAAATAATTCTGATATGAAAAAGTTAACCTCCCAATGAAAATGTTATCTTAACATAAATGTAGTCTAAAGGTGGCCATATAATTTAAATGTCTGTCGGCCAAATGGACTTCAGCCGATTATTCGTCCGCCACCAATCTCTCCCATACACTGGGTTACTCCTGTGTTCTCAATAGGAAAGCCACCTACAGACATATCCGCCACCCATTTATCTCCAGGAGAACAAAGTGATCTGCAGTCCGAAATAGGACATACCCATCGACATTTTTCCCTGACAAACCGTTTGTCCGGCACTCCCATTCACATTTGGAGCGTTGAATGAACCTGTCGATATCGACTGGTGCAGCAGACATTAGTCTAATGTGCATGGGGCCTTATATAGAGATGCTATGCTGGAGCATAGTATAAAATTGGAGACGTTTGGTGGTATAAAAGGGCCCACGTAAGTCCAAGTGTGCTGTATTAAAGTTCTGTAATAGGTTTATGTGCATTAGTCGATATGTAGCTAAACATCAGCACTGACCCAAGAAAACACAATGTAAAAACAAAACAGATGCATTTTAATTTTCAGCTTGTACATATATAAATTGTTCCTTGGAGCATGAAGGTCCTGGAGAGTGAACAGGTGAATCGAGGGCAGTGAACATGACTGCCGTGTGCTCCTTTTACAGCCTATCCCCTTCTTGTTTACAGCACAGCAACTTTAATGGCTGATTACACCAATAAATGTGAGTTCTCTCTTTCCTATCAATTAATTTGCTGAGCAACTTTAAGCACTCACAGTATTTTCAGTCTTTTAATCTCCTGGAGCAATTAGTTGTTGCTATTCCCTAAGTAGCTTTAGGGCAGCCATACAGATAGTTTAGAAAACTTTGCAGTGGGCTGATTCACTTCCTCTCGTGTGTTCTCATTTTAATAGACTAAATGAGCTCGGCTTCAATTACATTTTCTGGCTTCCAGCAGTGATTTCATAATCTAGCCAACACTTAGCTCTCTTAATGGACCTTCATTGGTGTAAAGTGGTATATCTATATACAATATGTCCGAAATTATGTAATAATCCCAGTTCTACAAATGTATATCTTGGAGACATTACTTAAAGAGGACCCTTCACCTCATTTTACATGCTAAACTAGCCACATCATGAAGTGACCTCAGAGCTGAATAAATCGTTTATTTCTTAATTTATCATCTCTATTGCGAAGATATTAGTTTGTAAAGTTTAGATTCTAATTTCTCCTCCAGGCGGTAGTAAGATTCTTAGCTGGAGGAATTTACTTTTCCCTTGCATAACGTTGACCAATCATAATTAGGAGGTGTCATGTAGGCGGAAAAAAGAAAATACCCCCAGTAAGTGTTAGAACCGGCTTTTTCTGTGTGATGTGGTAATACTCTTGTCTAACCAGGTCACACAGATCTAACTGCCGGCGATTACTGTTCAAGGAGAAGAGAGCAGAGCTTTGTGTCATTACAAACGCAGCCCTGAATATATCCCAAGTATCAGGGAAAAATGCCCTCATTCCTGGGATAGATGCAGAGTAGTGTATATGACAAGCTCTGCTCATACACTACAGCTCTCATCTCACAGCACTGTTATGCTGTGAGATGAGAACTGTAGTGTGTGAAAATGTGAATGCATTCATGTATCGATAAACCACATAATGGGGCATGTTAGAATGCAAGGAAAGTTTGCTATACATGCATGGTGAAAGTTTAGAGGGGTTACCTGGTATTGTTAAATGGGCTAAGAGCAGAAAATTTGTTAAAATCATAAAATTACCATTACTCACATATTCAATGTCCCACCAGTCCTGCAAAGATGACATCTCATACATCAGTCACATGACTGCTGCAGCCAATCACTGTCATACTCTATATGCAAGCATCGCTGCTGAGCCAAGCAATGGCTGCAATGGTCACGTGAATAATGTACATGATGCCATCACTGCAGGCCGCTGAACAACTGGGGATTGAATTGCTGAATATAAGTTATTTAAATATGTTAATACATTTTATGCTCTTTGCCCATTATTTCAAAAATTCAGGACAACCCCTTTAAGTCATATTTCACCTTCTAAAATAACATTAGAAATCGCAGATGATAAAATAAGGTGATTTTGAAATGCAGATAACCTAATGAAGTTACATTAGAAACTCACCTATTTAATCCCTCATCGGCCATATGACTGCTGCATGCAGTCACTGGCTGCAGTGGTCACGTGAATCATGTACGTGATGTCATCAGTGCAGGACTGGTGGAGACCACTGGAGTGGCAGAAACTAGTATGTTTTTTTACATATCTTTTTCATAGCCCATTTTAAAAAAAATCCTGGTCAACCCCTTTAAGAGGTAGTACACCTGATGAAGTAACATTAGAAACAGCCTATTAAATAACCTTTGATTGCAACGATTATCATTGCTTATTTAATCCACCGAAGAAGCGGTGCTAATTGGCTGCTGCTAAGGTTACATTTATCTACTAATGAGGGCGTCTTCTGTGCTTTGAGGCATTAGCACCAGCTCATGTGTACTATATCCTTAATGTATAAGTAGCATGACCCCATTTACATAGCTTGTTTATATATATATAGACCTAGATCTTTTTGCTGGCTAATGAGCAGGAGTTCAGTATGAGGAAGGTTTTCATATCCTTCTGGTAATCTGGTCTGCAGACTTCAATCAAGGTAGCTCGTTAATGTAAATTGCGTGGTAAATTATAAAATGACTAGTACAATAAACAATGCTTGTGATGTGAGCGACATCAACTATATCACTATTATACTGTTTATATAACACTTGCTAATTAATCATTCGCCTTGATTGAAATCTGATGTCTATGATTTCATTAGTAAATATCTTAACATTGAGAATGGAGCGCATGAAAAGGAGTTCTCAAAATAGCTTTGATTGCTTGGACTGAAAAGGCAAAGATTGTCCTACAATGTGGGAAATGCAGGACAGCAAAATAAGAAAAAAAAAATCCAGATTATTAAATTTGTTATGGTCAACACAAATGTTTACTAAAACAGTGGTGAGTATATTTAAGGTGTAATGTGATAAGGGGGGCAGAGATGGAAAGAGTTTGAGTAAAACAGTCCATGGACTCTGAAAGTGGAAAACTGGTCATACCTATGAGATAAAAGTTAGAAAATGTAGTGGGATAGAAGGATTAAGCATGTCAAAGTGCAACGTCTGATCTTTTCCCTTAGTAGTAAATATCGCCCTCTTTCAATTGAAAAAATCAAGTGCCCTGACCACAGATGAAGATGCCTGTTCATGGGGTAGTTGGGACGAATAACTATCGGCTGATCACGGGATTGCCCTTCGTATAACAGCCTATTAAGACCAGCCAATTAGAGATGAGCAGATCTTTTGAAATTCGAATTGGCCGACTTTTTGGCCAAAAATTTGATTTGTGGCAAAAAAATTAGAGTCAATCTCTATGCTGGAAAGCTTTTAATTGCTCGGAAAATACACGTGCGGGAGAGGAGAGGAACAGGACCTTGCTGACCATAAGAGCTTAGATTTTACGTGTGAGAAAGAGAGGACACCGCTGATCATAAGAACTTGCACTTTACAGGAAAGAAAGAGAGAGAACCCCACTGACCATAAGAGCTTACACTCTACAGGAGAGAGAGAACTCCGCTGACCATAAGAGCTTACACTCTACAGGAGAGAGAGCGCACCCCGCTGACCATAAGAGTTTACACACTACAGGAGAGAGAGAGAACCTCGCTGAGCATAAGAGCTTTCACTCTACAGTACAGAGAGGACCCCGCTGACCATAAGATCTTACACTCTACAAGAAAGAGAGGACCCCACTGACCTTAAGAGCTTACACTCTACAGGAGAGAGAGGACCCCACTGACCTTAAGAGCTTACACTCTACAGGAGAGAGAGAGGACCCCACTGACCATAAAAACTTACACTCTACAGGAGAGAGAGGACCCTGCTGACCATAAGAGCTTATACTCTACAGGAGAGAGAGCACCCTGCTGATCATAAGAGCTTACACTCTACAGGAGAGAGAGCGCACCCCGCTGACCATAAGAGCTAATACTCTACAGGAGAGAGAGGACCCCACTGACCACAAGAGCTTACACTCTACAGGAGAGAGAGGACCCTGCTGATCATAAGAGCTTACACTCTACAGGAGAGAGAGGACTCCACTCACCATAAGAGCTTACACTCTGCAGGAGAGAGAGGACCCCACTGACCATAAGATCTTATACTCTACAGGAGAGAGAGGACCCCGCTGACCATAAGATCTTACACTCTACAGGAGAGAGAGGACCCCGCTGACCATAAGAGCTTACACTCTACAGGAGAGAGAGAGCGCACCGCGCTGACCATAAGAGTTTACACACTACAGGAGAGAGAGAGAACCTCGCTGAGCATAAGAGCTTTCACTCTACAGTACAGAGAGGACCCCGCTGACCATAAGATCTTACACTCTACAGGAGAGAGAGGACCCCGCTGACCATAAGAGCTTACACTCTATAAGAGAGAGAGAGGACCCCGCTGACCATAAGAGCTTACACTCTACAGGAGAGAGAGAGGACCCCGCTGACCATAAGAGCTTACACTCTACAGGAGAGAGAGAGAGGACCCCGCTGACCATAGGAGCTTACACTCTACAGGAAAGAGAGGACCCCACTGACCTTAAGAGCTTACACTCTACAGGAGAGAGACGACCCCACTGACCTTAAGAGCTTACACTCTACAGGAGAGAGAGAGGACCCCACTGACCATAAAAGCTTACACTCTACAGGAGAGAGAGGACCCTGCTGACCATAAGAGCTTATACTCTACAGGAGAGAGAGCACCCTGCTGATCATAAGAGCTTACACTCTACAGGAGAGAGAGCGCACCCCGCTGACCATAAGAGCTAATACTCTACAGGAGAGAGAGGACCCCACTGACCACAAGAGCTTACACTCTACAGGAGAGAGAGGACCCTGAGGATCATAAGAGCTTACACTCTACAGGAGAGAGAGGACTCCACTCACCATAAGAGCTTACACTCTGCAGGAGAGAGAGGACCCCACTGACCATAAGATCTTATACTCTACAGGAGAGAGAGGACCCCGCTGACCATAAGATCTTACACTCTACAGGAGAGAGAGGACCCCCCCTGACCATAAGAGCTTACACTCTACAAGAGAGAGAGAAGACCCCGCTGACCATAAGAGCTTATACTCTACAGGAGAGAGAGCACCCTGCTGATCATAAGAGCTTACACTCTACAGGAGAGAGAGCGCACCCCGCTGACCATAAGAGCTTATACTCTACAGGAGAGAGAGGACCCCACTGACCACAAGAGCTTACACTCTACAGGAGAGAGAGGACCCCGCTGACCATAAGAGCTACACTCTACAGGAGAGAGAGAGGACCTCGCTGACCATAAGAGCTTACACTCTACAAGAGAGAGAGAAGACCCCGCTGACCATAAGAGCTTACACTCTACAGGAAAGAAAGTGCACCCCGCTGACCATAAGAGCTTACACTCTACAGGAAAGAGAGGACCCCACTGACCACAAGAGCTTACACTCTAGAGGAAAGAGAGGACCCTGCTGATCATAAGAGCTTACACTTTACAGGAGAGAGCGCGCACCCCGCTGACCATAAGATCTTGCACTCTACAGGAGAGAGAGGACCCCACTGACCACAAGAGCTTACACTCTACAGGAGAGAGAGGACCCCACTGACCATAAAAGCTTACACTTTACAGGAAAGAAGGAGAGACGACCCCACTGACAATAAGATCTTACACTCTACAGGAGAGAGAGAGGGCCCCACTGACCAAAAGAGCTTACAATCTCCAGGAGAGAGAGAGAGGACCCCACTGACCCTAAAAGCTTACGCTCAATAGGAGAGGGAGAGAGGACCCCACTGACCATAAGAGATTACAGTAAAGAGAGGACATTGCTGACCAAAAGAGCTTACAGCTTACAGGCGAGAAAGAGAGGACACCACTGACGACAAGAGCTTACACTTTACGTGAGAGGGAGGACCTAGCTGACCAGAAGAGCTTACACTCTACAGGAGATAGAGAGGACCCTGCTGATCATAAGAGCTTACACTTTACAGGAGAGAGAGAGAGAAGACCCTGCTGACTATAAGAGCTTACTTACCCTCTACAGAAGAGAGACACATACCCAGTAACTCTGGAGATGGAAAATGACTCTGCTGTACAAGCTGTGCTCAGGGCACATAGGATGCCATGGTTCTCTGCAGTGCTGGTCCTGTTTACACAAGACGATGCACCGTCAAGAATTATGATCTTTTATTCTGCACAAAAGATCATTTCATCATTTCGCCAGATGAATGAGAGTTTTGCTCATTCAATGGGTGTTCTGCAGACTGTTTACACTGTAAGATACAAGATACAAGAGAAACCAGCGTTTTTAACAACTATCGTTCACAATTATCTTCCAATGTAAATGCCCCTTTAGGCCAACAGATGTCGTCAGAAAAACAGGCCATGGGGTATCTTGTACCCACTTAGCAGCCACCTGAAAATGTACTACTAACACACTGTATCACCATGGATTAAAGACTATGATACCCAGGACATCATAATCCGAAATAGATAGACTTATTGGTATGATAATTATCTACACGCCATTCTCATATACAAAGGATAGTGATGAATACAGACATTCACTGTGCTCTACACCACTGGCACTCACACAGTCAGAGCCTTGCACATATTATCCCCGAGTTTGTGCATTATCTATTATTTTGTTTCATTGTGTTATGCATCATTATTTTGCATTTTAATAGACATAAGTTCAGGAGGTACAGTATATACCAGTATACTGATCCTTTTTTGCCTATTAAAATCTGTTATTGAAGGGGTTTTCAAGGATTTATTTTTTCTTTTTCTCTGTCATTCATGAGCAGTATGAAGGTTTTAAGTCCTCTCCTTACAAAAGTTACAGACTTGAGCTCTGCTCTATGTAAAAACTACATACCTTTGCCCCTACCTCCCTGTGTAATATACAACATACAGATGCATTTCCCAAGGTTTTTCCCAGTGGTATATGGAGCATATAGGATTTACTTGTCCAGTGACCCAGGTCCGCAGGCAACGATTGTTCTCAACAACATCTGCATCTCAGGAAGATACAGTTGATAAGTATGCTGGGCGAGGGTCATTAGTTCTTAAGAAAATGTTTCCTCACCAATGCCATCTTTTTCATACACAATTGTAATATAAAAAAGGAAACCTTATGCGAAACGCGCGTCGTGGCTATTGACTCACACAGGCACTCTCCACTTTTTAGATGAGCATCCATCATCTTGACTTGTGCTACTATTTGTCTCATAGCAATGTATATATTCTTTTTTGCCATACTATGTGACCTTTTTGGCGCTTTTTTGGTACATGCACAATAACCTTTTCACATGGGATTTCCCATCATTACTTAAGTGTGCTGGATGCTTTAGCGCCATCTATCTCACATGTGGCATTTTTACATTGCTTTGCACAATATTCTCTTTTTTCCTTTTTGGATTACTTATTGTTACTTATTATGACTGTCATTTTGATTAATGAGTTGCACATGATTGTATGTGCTGTGCTGTATGTGCTGTGCTGTTTGTGCTGTCACACAGTTTGTGTCTTCACCGTTTTTGAACCGTCTACTAATATTCAAATGTATGTAATATTGAAACCTATTTTTTAATAAGTAATAAAATGTAAATATTTCATATATGTTAGGTCTCTATGTTTATTTTCTATACATTCATTGGGGTATACAGGCTCAACTTTTTTCTGCTATTGTCTTAATTGTATTGGGAGTTCCCCATATTGACTATTGTTCCTATTTTTGTCTATGGCTCTAGCAAATTCTGTAGGAAAAAATAGTGCAAAGGATTTTATAAATTGGTTTTGCTGGAAAAATAATACACTGATAAATTTTCCCATGTGTATCCAACAATATGCTTATATTTTATTTTGTATAAGTCTCACAACCTTACATTTGCCTTTATTTTCTTTCAGAAATCCCAATGTGGCCTTCGCCATCCCGGTATTGCTAATTGTAAGAGACAGATAAGTAAAGTTTCTGGTAACAGAATCCTTGTGGCCCCACTCCAGTGGTCCCTGCAGCTTGGTGAGATACAGTGACATGTGCCGGGTCACCAGGAGAGTTGACACTGATACTTGATAGGGGATTATACTCTTCAAAGGAAGTTTTCTTAGCAGTAAAGGAGAAGAGGTTTAAACCTTCATGATATCAGGCTGGTGTACAATTCCTCCACGTATTATTCCTGGGGCTTCCAAGGAAGCAGAAGGTCAGTGTTTTTTTTAAGACGCAGAATGATGCCCCCTGATTCGCAGCTGAGTCCCCACTGCACAAAACAATCTGATCACACTGTGACCCACAGTCCTGATACGTTAACCAAATGCTGGAGGTCATCTATTGATCCCTGTAAAGTCTAGTGAACAATACACCCAGGAAATGAAAAAATGCTACACCAGGGAACTATTAACACTTATTCAACTAAATACATTGCCGTAAAAACGTGTCTGCCTATTGATGGAAAACTATAGATCAAGACTGACCATTTCCAATTGAATCAAATGGGGGAAAAAAAAGGAAAAGTCACTGTACCTAATAACCACTACAATATAACAATGATTTCAACAATGAAATAAAATGAGCATCAACGTACTTGTATAACATTCATATATATTTATTTATATTTTCAAATATTTATTATTTTTTGCTTTTATTTCCATCAGATTTTTTCTTAAAGCTCCATGGAATAAATGGCGCTATAATAATAATAAATGATAATTATAATAATAATTACTTCGTTTTTGAATTGCTACTTAAGAAATTTCAATGCTAAATTGTTAGGAGGAAGGGGCAAATGTCACAAAAAAAAGAAAAACGGTATAATGCAGAATGAAAGGTTGCGACACGCATTATAATGAAAAGGGGAATGATAAGAAAGTTAATTGTTTTTAACAATTATTTAATTGATCTTTTTGTGTCACATTGAAAATGCATGTCACATGATTTGTGCTCCCTGACTTCTGGGACGTAACTCGTATTGGATTTTCCTTATGTAAATTTAAAAAATTTCTTTGAGGGTGGTGTTTCTTCAAATGATGTGTGTCAAATATTTAGGATAGTAGGAAATTGGAAATATGTCAAAGAAAAATGTTGGTCTAGGTCAGGAATGGTCTTCTAGAAGATGTAGGATCTGATTCATCATTTGCATGCGAGTTCATGAATTTTTCTGCAAAATTAAAAAATGTTCTTCATTTTTGTCTTTTTACATTTTTTGGATCCTTTTGGAGCAAAAAGTCTCATGATCCGTTAAACCATCGCACACAACATTTGTACAAAAAATTTCTGGCGATCGCTCCAGGGGTAAACTGAAGTACATAAAGATTACAAAATTATTATTATTATTTAACGGGCCACCAGCTCGATCTTGGGCCATGGCGACTTTATGGATGAATGGACTGTAGGAAGATCGATCTTGTGTAAGCCTAGATATGTCCACCAGGGTCTTGATGCTCTTCCTCTTCGCCTTGTTCCTTCTATTCTTCTGACCATGATGTCCTTCTCCAGTGATTGCTTTCTTCATATCACGTCCAAAGTAGACAAGTCGTAGCTTGGTGATTCTTGCTTTGAGTGACATGATTTTGGTATGAAACCATACAATAATATAGTCTCAGGATCAGCAGTTTTCAAAAATTAATAAGAAAATGAATTTTCCTGTGAATGTCTTTAGCATTTGAGTCAGCGGAATGAATACAAATCAGTTCTCTTTTACAGTGAATGCGAAGAATAGATGCATTTTCTTTTCCTTCCGAGCGTTTGATGAAAAGTTATGAATAAACAGCTTTTAGTTCTAAAAATATAAGCATAATCAATTTTTCTGCAGAGTAAATAATTTGATTTTCATTGCTGTGGTTATAACAGAAAACCACGTTAACCCTCAGTCAAAACAAGTAGCAAGCATAATACGCAATTATAAAAGTTCTAATGGTCACCTACAAAAACACAAAACAGGCCATAGAGCATCGTAATAGATATCATAGGAATGCCCCAAAACTGCCAGGGAGGGCTGGCTGTGGAAATATAGGTCCTCAGCTTACTGGACCCATTCTTCACCCCATGAACAGTACAATCCTGGGTAGGACCAACTATTTTCACAAGGACCATGACTTTAGCAAAGATAAGATGGTGTAATTTGACCCAAGGCTATTGCCATTGTTCTCTTCAAGAGATGGGCATGAGCAGCTTATAGGAAACAATGACCAGAAGAATAATAACCTAAACTGATGTTTTAATCTTAGAAAACCCCTTTAATTAGATGGTGTTTTTTTTAAGAGTGTTGTTCACATCAATGCATTTTTGAAAATTTCTCTGGTAGCATCATAGAAGTTCTGGGAAAGACTAGAACTCTGGGCTGGAGGGTAGAGAGGCAGGGACGTTGAAGTTAGTGGTGAGTAGGTCTTCATTAGTAGTCTCAAAAAAGGGTCTACGTTAAAAGAAGTGATTACCTGGAATCTGAGGAGAAGGGGATTAGTTGAGGTCTGTGTGAAGTAACATCATCTCTTAGGCTATGTGCGCACGATGCAGAAATGCTCCAGATTTTTTCCTGAGCATTTCTGCATCTCCCTGGCAGAAAAAACGCATGCGGATTGTACATGCGTTTTTCCTGCCAGGGACAAGCGGATGTGAAGCGTTCTTCACATGCATTTCCACATGCGGGTTGACAAGCGCTTTCCAAGCGATTTTAGCATCACTTGGAAAGTGCTTGTCAACTTGGTCACACTATATAAATCCATGCAACCAGCATGGATTTATATAGTGTGACCTTAAAGAATGGTAAAAAATAAAAAAATAAATCTATACTTACCTTCTGATGGCCCCCGGAGTCTTTATTCGCTCCGTCCTGGCTTGCCGACAGTTCGCGGTACACTGAAGGAACTGCCGACGTCAGCGTCGCGTGACCGGTCACATGACTAGATGATATCAGCGCAGGTCCTTCAGTCCACCGCGATCTGCCGGCAAGTGAAGACAAGGAGACCGGGGGCCATCAGAAGATAAGTATAATATTTATTTTATTCTTTTTTTTACAGGTTCCATGGTACCCGGGACTGGAGGAGAGTCTCCTCTTCTCCAAACCCGGGTACCATCCGCACATTGAAACGCTTGGATTCCGCATGTACAGATGCAGTGATGCGGATTCCATACGTTCCAATGCAAGTCAATGGCGGCGAAAACGCAGCGCTTCCGCAAAATAATTGGCAGTGCTGCGTTTTTTTCCGCAATGATAACCCGCAGCGGAAATTTCCGCAGCATGTGCACAGCACATTCGGATTTTCATTGGGGAACATGGCAGGCCTTCTACCATGAGTTTTTTAAGCGTTTCTGTAGCGTTTTTGCCGCTGCGGAAACGCTTAAAAAACGCATCGTGGGCACACAGCCTTAGAAAAGGAGACCTGAAATAGAAGGTTACCTAGCTGCTCAATGCTATATAGTTTATTCAGTTCAGTAACATCATGCAACAGTGCCATCTTGTATATATTGAAAAGTGAAGAGTTTGTGACGCGCCCCCTGGGCCTGTGTTGTGCAGGGGAACCCGGAACCGGGCCTGTTGTAGAATGCTGGGGGTTGTAGTCTCCGTGTGGCGGTGACCCGGTCCGTGCCCAGGGTGGTCAAACCAGTGGCAGTCTTAATGTATAGCAAATGTCCGACTACGCCACCCATGGATTGCGGTCAGTGGGGACCGCCGCTGCGCTGCCGACTGCTGAGGCTGATGTTGTTTGCGCAGCCGAGTATGGGATAACTCCCCACGGGAAAAGTATTGCCTCAGGGCAGCTAATGTGAGAGATGATGGGAGTGATGGTGTGAGGGTCCCAGTGCTAATGGTGCTGCAAGGAATCACAGAGACGTGAGGTGCAGTTCAGGGTCTTTACTGATGGTACAAGGCAGACCCTCCCGGGAGTACTGGCTAGTATAAGGGGCCTGGTCAGTCTGCGAGCAAGCAGGAGTTCCCCTGGCCAGGTGGAGTTGTAGGCCTCCCCTTTTATCTGCACTCTTCCTGGCTACCTTGCTGTCAGCGGTTACAAGTAGCCCACGTCCCTGAGTATACCGTGTGGTGCTCACCCGTATGGCTGGTGACTTGGGGCCTTCTGTTAGCCTCCACTCCTGGATGGCGGCGCTGGTCCCTTCTTTGTGACTGAGCCTCCGGGCTTCTATGGCCAGAGGACCTGGAATCCCCTGCCGGCTGGTTTCTGCTGCTGGGTATATATCAGTCCCCACAGACTCGGACTCCTGTGTCCAGTTTTAGTAACTTCAGCCAGGGCGAGCTATATCTCTGCTCACAGCCCCTGGCCTTCTGCCTCCGCTCCTACAGAGCTCCTGATGTATCTTTTCCTGTGTCTGCAGCTTCACTCTAGGCTCTGCCTGCTCTGCTTGTTCTGCAGGCTCTGTCTCTGTCTCTGTCTCTCCTAATCCCGCCCCAGACCCAGTTTATAAGGGCAGATTCCTCCCCTCCCAGGTCTGGGTGGGCCGTGTTGCATGCTTAGGGCTCCTGACCAGAGAAACCTCCCACTTGCTCTCAGACATAATATCTCTATTACTGTGGCAACCAGACCCCTGGGGTGTCACATTTGCATTTCCCTCTGAGAGTTGTAAACATTAAAGAGTTGTTCTAATATTTCCTTGTTAGGAGCGTAGCACTCCTCTGCCTCTAGACTTTCTGTTTCCCGCAGGTCGGCGCTCTCTTGAAGATTAACAGCTCAGACCACCGACACGGTTATGCCACTTTTTCGAACTGACCACTCTGCCAGGTTGCTTGCAGAGGGAGCGTTGCCTCTGCAATATTGGAGAAGCAGAGGGACACCATGGCTGGTTGGATCACTGGATCAAGCCAGCTTCAAATCGCTAATAACAGGCCCTAAAGTACAGGGCCTACAAGCTGTGCACGCTCCTTACCTAGGTAACTGGGAATTCTGAGACTGCAGGGTGAACTGCACTCTAGAAAATTAAAAATCGCTTCATTTTTTAGAACAAGTCTATGTGCCGATGACATCCTGTGAACCTATGAGTAATTTTTTCATTTGTTCTAGTGTTTTTCCGATGGTTTTGGCCACTGGTGTTTTTCTTGGAGGGTTTTGTGGCATCTTTTTTATGGTCATTTTCCAGTTGTTTTTTTTTAACCCCATTGAATGAAGAAAATGCCAGAGTTTTTTTTAAGCAAAAAAGATGGCAAAGGGCTCCAAAAGCTTTTAAGCTTTCCCATCGAATTGATATTTAAAGTAAAGAGCATCTTCCAAGCATAAAGAAGAATGACCATGTCCCTTCTTTTAACCGCTTGGCCTTTTTAGAAACTTAAAGAGGTTAAAAAACATTTAAAAGTCTGAACATGTGCACAGCAATTCGTTTTTACATAGAAATGCATATGTTTATTCTTTTAAGGATTTTCTGATAAGTTTTTCAGGCGGTTTCAATGACAGAATCAACCTGAAAAAGACATGTGCAAAAGGTATGTGTGTGCACATACCTTAAAGAGGATTTCTAATAGGAGCTAAACTGCAAAGTTGCTTGTTTTAACAAGCACTTTGCAAATTTAGACAACCCCTTTAAGCATATTTATTTTATTCACTTATATAGCGCCATTAATTCCACGGTGTTTTACAGACATTATCACTGTCCCCATTGGGGCTCACAATCTACATTCCCTATCAGTATGTCTTTGGAGTGTGGGAGGAAGCTGGAGAACCCAGAGGAAACCCACGCAAACATGGGGAGAACATACAAACTCCTTGCAGGTGTTGTCCTTGGTGGGATTTGAACCTAGGCCCCCTGTGTTGTAAGGCTAACCACTGAGCCACCGCATATTGTGCTTCTTATGGATCGCTCACACTGGCATACAACACGGCTGAGTGCTATGTGATGTTTTATCGAATAGCACTCAACCCAATATTATACTGTGGGGCAGTGCAGATCTGCAATTATTTTCTCATGCCGATTCAGCATGCTGTGAGTGGCTCTGATATTTGGATCACGTTCATCTATACAAGTCTATGGGTGCGTGTGAAACATTGAACTGCCCTTGGATGGCATCCGAGTGCAGTCCGATGTACGCTCACAGAGACAATGGAGAAATTAAATTCTCCATCTTCTCAGCACCTGTGCTGTGATTCTTTAATGTGAGAGAATTGGATCACACATAGATGACACTCAGCTCAAACTCACATGAGAGAATATACGCCAATGTGAGCGAACCCTTAAAGTGACAATAACCAATAGCCTTTCCACGCCTGTGAAATACGTAAAGTTGAACTGTTTGAATTAAATTTGTATGTGACTTTCTTCATTTAAAGGGGAAACACTCCACAGAAAATACCTACAAAATGAGCAGAAGTGTCCCACGCCTGGAACACGAAACGATCTACTGTAATCTGTGGGGACTCTGTAAAATGGGCACTGCACCATCTATGAATGGACATACAGTCAACTGGGATTAGTTTAACCCTAGTATAACCACAACTAAATGACTGACAAATGTACACTAATAATCATGCAGTCAATGGTTAACCAGTATTTTCAGGATCTCTTATGGACTCCACAGCATTTGCCATTATATAGATAAGAGGAGAAGCACATCCATTCAGAGACTGGAGAGGCCCTGAACATATGTCGGCCTCTTAGCAGCAGACGGATAGGATTACCTGATGGTGAGGCTTCCCAGTGAACAATAAAATGGGATCAGACACCTGTCAAAAAACAGCCCATGGAAAGATAACTTGTTTACAGTTAAATATTTGGGGGGGAAAGTTCCTGGGGCATTTCTTTAAAATGAAGCTGATAATTATTTTGCTCTTTTAACGTAATCACTGCAGATTGCAAAATGCTGGATGAATTTGTGCTGATTTACAAACAGTGAATGTAATAGTGAAAATAGACAAATGAAGCTCCTCATCCTGAAAGCTGTAAAACATGAGCACACGTTGCTGGAATATTGTGTTAGTATTACAGATTAGCAAATTGATTTGATGTAAATCTAATTCAAGTTCAGTTTTAGGAAATTCGCTTGTCCTGGTGAATTAGAAAAATTTGCGATTCGATTTTGCAAGAAAACATGCCTCTCACCATTTTACACATCGCAGAAGATTGCATCTGCTACAGAAGGCTCACATGACCTAAGGCTCAACTTCCCCATAATGCCTTGCAGTTATCACATTATATGTTAAAGCACAGCCAATCAGGAGAGACTATCACAGCCTGTAGAAAAGCTGAAGCAGGGAATTCAGCAGAAATTTTAGGTTGATATAGGATAGTGAGAGGACATCAGAGCTCACAGTCCAGCGATAGAAAAAGAAAGAAAGAAAGCCATAAAATACTTTACAAATACTCAAAATATGTAATGGCAATAATGTGTTGTACAACCTCATCATAGAAGAAGATGGGTGTAGTAGTCTGCAAATAATTCAGAAATTCAATTGATAGGAGGAGAGAGAAATGGGAGAGGTGCCTGCAGCAACAATGCCAGATTTTTATTTTGCAAATATGTTTAATTAGTCAAATTTTACATCCTTATACACCACACCAATACAGCACCCTAGCATTTCTTGTTCAGTCCTTTTTTGCTGAAAAAAATTGAACAAAATATTTTTTAAAAAATCTAGACAAAGAACTGTGCATGTCTGTTTTTGACAGCCGTTTTACTACTCCAATTTAGCAATCACACACAACACACCTAAACTGCAGCCTGCTGCCACATTTTGCTTTTTGTACAGGTACCTACCTAACGTTTCTTGTTAAGTTTTTTTTTTGGTACAATTATCAATCGCCGATCAACAAGTTTTTTGCGCTCGTTTATCAGTTTAATACAGGCCGGTGAACAATGATGGAGACTGAATGATCGTTAATACAATTCTTCTGTCCCCAAACAGCATCATGTTATTGGCAGCACATCACCTGTTTAAATGGAGTGATGTGCTGCCTATAATGATGTTTTTTTTTTCATAAAAGATCCAATTGCTAGACGGATGAGTGTTTTGCTTGTTCGTCATGTGGCTGCCAACATGTTTACACGAGTGGATAATTGGGAATGAAAATTAGTACGAACACTTTTTCACATCTACTGGTTACCTGGAATAAGTTCACCATTATTTTTTAACCCACTACTCCAAGCAGTCACATTCTCCCCCACCTTCAAACACAACATGAAAACCGAACTCTTCAGAAAAGCCTACAACCTACAATAACCCTGATTTCACCACATTGCCTTTCCAGCAGCTTGTACCCTCATCTACTGTCTCCTTCCTCCTTGCCTAGTAATTGTAAGCCCTCGCTGCCAGAATCCTCTTTCTCCTTCTACTAGTCTATAACTTATTTAGTCATATTTATTGCACTTGTTTTTATTTTATGTTATGGTCTTAATCTCTTTTCACATGTTCAGTACCCTGGAATTAATGGTACTTTTAGGCCGGGGTCACACGGCCGTCTTGATTCTCTCATGCGAGAGAATCGGGCCGATTATGCTAATGTCACTCGGATCAAACTCAATCAGAAGGTTGATTCGAGTGTCATCTTAATGTGATCCGATTCTCTTGCATGAGAGAATCGTAGCACAGCTGCGGAGAAGAAGCAGCACTTAGGGCAGCACGGTGGCTCAGTGGTTAGCGCTGCAGACTTGCTAGCGCTGGGGTTCTGGGTTCAAATCCCACCAAGAACAACTTGAAGAAAAATGGGCTGCATGGTCAGGTGGCCAGAAAAAAGCCATTACTGCGCAAATGCCAGAAAGTATCTCACCTACAATATGCCAAACAGCACAGAGACAAGCCTCAAAACTTCTGGAACAAGGGAATTTGGAGTGATGAGACTAAAATTTAACTTTTTTGGCCACAACAATAAACGTTACATTTGGAGAGAGGTCAACAAGGCCTATGATGAAAGAAACATCATTCCTACAGTAAAGCAAGCAGGTGGATCGCTGATGTTTTGGGGATGTGTGAGCTACAAAGGCACAGGAAACTTGGCAAAAGTTGAAGGAAAGATGAATGCAGCACGTTATCAGCAAATGCTGGACACAAATTTGCACTCATCAGCCCAGAAGCTGCCCATGGGACGTACTTAGACGTTCCAACATGACAACGATCCAAAACACAAGGCCAAGTCGATCTGTCATTGGCTCCTTTGGCAGCAGATTCCTTACAGAGAACACATTGCTCGGCCAAGCCAAGTGTATGGGGAAGAGATAGCTGTGAGCCGAATGGTTGTTCTGTCAACAGTTGTTTATTGTCTATGGGGGGCTTTAGATGTTGATAACCTATACTTGGAATAGGCTATCAATATCAGACCAGTAGTAGGGGCCCCACTCACAGCCACCTGCCAGTCAGCCAATATAAATGAGTAAAATAAAATAAAATAAATTTCTCCATCTTCTCCATTGCCTGGGTCCGCGGACATCCGAGTGCAGTCCAATGTTTTACACACACCCATAGACTTATATGGGTGCACGTGATCCGATCATCAGATGCACCTGCAGCATGCCGCTATTGTTTTCTCATGTGGAATCAGCATGAAAAAAAACTCTCAGATCTGCACTGCCCCATAGAATAACATTGGGATGAGTGCTATGCTATCCAATAAAACATCGGATAGCACTCAATTGTGTTTTATGGCCGTCTGACTGCACCCTAAAAGAAATAATATTAAAATAATAAATAAAGAAATAATAATAAAAAATAAAAATAGTAAATAATACATTGTATACTATTACTAATTAAAAAAGAAAGATATACATAGATAGATAGATAGAGACATACATACATACATACATACATAGACAGATGGAGAGATAGATAGATGGAGAGATAGACAGACAGACAGATAGATAGATAGATACATAAGATACATACATAGATAGATGGAGAGATAGACAGACAGATAGATAGATAGATACATACATAGATAGATGGAGAGATAGATAGATGGAGAGATAGATAGATGGAGAGATAGACAGACAGACAGACAGACAGACAGATAGATAGATAGATAGATAGATAGATAGATAGATAGATAGATAGATTTATACATAAATACATAGATTTAACAACCTGAAAAGTAATGGAAATGTTCTTCTGTCTTTATTTTTCCTTTCGCCTCCCTTTCCTTCCCCTCTTTACTGTAATGTTCCTTTAAGGCACCCAATACTCCTGGAAATTATCCCAATACTAAATAATAAATATCGTCAGCAGACGACACACAACCTCAGTGAGTATGAAATAATAAGCAGAACTGGAGGAAAATAAAACTTTATTTGGTCCCAATGTGAGCTCTGCACAGCAAGACACCTATCATTAGAGCTGAGGAAGATGGACTTCTGCTGTGCTGTGACAGTAATAAGGAGTGTCGCTGCGCTGCACCGTGCAGTCATTATACATGCCAGTGCAGCCTCTTTATAAGATGTAAAACTTACTGATACAAAGGGATCTGTTTCTTGAAAAATGAAGGTGTTTTTACCAGTTATTGGTGTTGCTTTCGAGTTCACACTTGGAGCGTCTCGCTTTCTACGAATGTCTGTGAAGTCGGACAGAGGACATTTCCCCCCCCCCGCTTCAATTTTCCTCCGGGGAATTTTTAAATCACTAAGACTCTTTCTATCAGTATAAAATGTTCTACTCTGTTCAAAGAGATCTGAGAATGTTTTTCATGAAGGACATTGGAAGGTCTTGATCACAGCCTGAGGAGATATTTTGGAGATGGTGACAAGAGAATGAACAACTCAGTTAATTAGGAATCCAAAAAAAAAGAGAAGGCAAAACAAAACAAAGCTCTACGTTCTGACCCTATGGTCTCATTGAAAAGCCTTAATACACCCAGGACTCCTCTATACATTGTATCCTCTTCTCCTATTGTCTAAATCCATGGGCTCACATTCTCTTTAAAGGAAGGATTCATTAGGAAATAAGGCAACTGCCCTTGGGAATGGATTAAGAAGGATGTGTGTTATTTATACTTTGGGGTTAATCTTGGGTCACAGGTTGGACAGAACTGAAAAAAAAACTGGGAAAAGTGAAAAAGTTAAGTGTCAAAATAATGTCAGAACTTGTAAATAGCAAGTAATAGAGAATAAATGAGCAAAATGTGAAATATTACCATGAAATAGGGAATTGCCTAACTATTCATTTCATAAAATCATGGTATTATTACAGTAATTAATATTTAATTGGGTTTAAATGAACAGCTTTAATCATAGAAATCTATATTTAAGTTGTTCAGAGCTAACATATTGATAACCTATTCTTAGGATAGGTCATCAATATCAGATTGGCGGGGGTCTGACACTCAATACCCTCGCGAATCAGCTGTTACCAGGTCCCTCAGCTGTAGGTATACTAGGTCTACAGTGTCTGCAGCGGTGTTGTGTCAATTCTTGGTTATTGCCGATCAGGTCTATTGGAAGTGAACGTGATCTGATCTGGAATAGCCCAAAATGGCCACTGCACAGGTTATTTAGCTATGAGGTTCTGGCTTCGTAATTTTTATACTTCTGACGTCCGTGGGACTTAGTAACGGCTGACTGGCATGGGGCTGTGAGTGGGTCCCTTACTGCTGGTCTGGTATTGATAGCCTATTCCAAGCAGAGGTTATCAACATCTAAAGCCCCCCATAGGCAATAGACAGCTGTTGGCAGAACAACCATTCGGCTCGCAGCTACAGTATCTCTTCCCCATACACATGAACACTTGGCTTGGCCGAGCAATGTGTTCTCTGTAAGGGATCTGCTGCCAAAGGAGTCTTATTACCTGGGGAACAAGAGGATCAGCCAACAAAAATCTGACATGCTGGGACCTTTTCTCCCCAACATCATAAAAAATTCTTTTCATGAATAAATATATAATTTCCAAAATACTTTCTATATTAGTTCCTTACAGTTTTTAAGGTCTCTGCTTGCTGTTAGTGAAACGGGAACCTTTGCACTTTACTTCCAGTGCATACAAATCTGTCCTGGTTATATGATGGACATATAGGTGCACAACTCAATATATTACAGCTATCAGGCCCAGAACTGGATTATCACAGATTACTAATGCGTTGGGCCATTTAGCTGTGATGGGACCAAGGAGATGTACGTGAATCTTCACAGTGTATTACTTAAATGGGAAATGCACTTTCATTAAATTTTGCATAAGTCAATAGTAAAGGTGTAATGCACAAGCCCGGGCTGAGTGGCGTGTGCGTGTATATGTAGTGATTCCACTGGACCGTGCCGGAGAGTGAATGCCTGGAGGGGCGTAACTAAGTATCCACCCGATCCGACCAGGGTCGCACGACGGCATACGACGCCAGTGCACCAAGGAGGAACCGAGCAGAGGGACCAGGTGCTACTCCAGGACAGACCCCGGACACGGCTGTTGACCCACACAGGGGAATACAGGAACAGGCAGGTTAGGCTGGCACACAGACTGCTGGGTATAGGCAGACACGGCTGGTATGCAGACTGGCGGATGCTGGTAAGCACGACTGGTATGCAGGCAGGGAGGTACTGGCAGGTATGACAGGTTGGAGCACCGAGTGGATAGGACCCAGTACAGACTGGACAAAGAGCAGAGTGAGGCCGCCCAGAGCGGCGAGCAAGAGCAGAACAAGACGAGACCGCCTTGAGCGGTGAGCAAGAGAAGAGCAGGACAAGGCCGCCTGGAGCGGTGAGCGAGAGAGGAGCAGGACGAGACTGCCGAAGCAGCGAGCAAAGGGTCAGAGCAGAGCGAGACTGCCGGAGCAGCGAGCAAAGGGTCAGAGCAGAGAGAGACTGCCGGAGCAGCGAGCAAAGGGTCAGAGCAGAGCGAGACTGCCGGAGCAGCGAGAAAAGGGTCAGAGCAGTGCGAGACTGCCAGAGCAGCGAGCAAAGGGTCACAGCAGAGCGAGACTGCCGGAGCAGCGAGCAAAGTGTCAGAGCAGAGCGGAAACCGCAGGAGCGGTGAGCAAGGCAGAGCAGGCAAGAACCACCGGAGCGGTGAGCAAGGCAGAGCAGAGGGGACAGGGCTCTGTTCACACGGAACAGACTGGAAGGGAAAGTCAGAACCAGGTACACACAGGATACTTGCAATGAAGTAGCGAGTGGACTCTAAGCTCACAAACGGGAGTACAGGGACAACGAGTAGGAGTTAGGTACGGGATCAGATTCTGCAGGAAAAGGGAAGGTACGGACAAAGAGAAAAACAGGTAACAGGCTAGGAGAGTATTCAGACAAGAACAGACACAGCAGCAAGATACAGGAGCGGGTCTAGGTATGCGGCCCCTAGAAGGCAAAACGAAAAGGCTAGGAGCGTGTTCAGACAGGAACAGGCAAGATACAGGAACGGGTCTAGGTATGCAGCCCCTAGAAGGCGGAAAGAACAGGCTAGGAGCGTGTTCACACTGGCCTGGAAATACAGCCTCCAGGATAGGCAGAAGACAACAGGCTAGAAGATAGTTCAGACAGGACACAGTTCAGACACGGGAACTGATACCGCAAGGCAGGAAGCATAGACAAGACCTGGCACATCAGTGACTGGAGTCAAATGACAGAACACAATGCTCAGGCATGGATTCCAGGGAGGAGCTGGGTTAAATACCAGGTGACAGACAGCAATAGGCTGAGGACGCACAAGGCGTGTGCCTGCAGCAGCTACAAGAAGCAGGAAGTGATCGGGCGCCGCCCTTAAGCAGCAGAAACAGAGGCAAGCAGACAGCATGGAGGGAAGCCAGGCTAGCAGACTGGACTGGAGATCAAGTGTGCGCTCTTGCACAGTGGGAGATGGACCACTATGCAAGGACACCGCCAGGTATGTTACAAAAGGTATATATATACACACATATATATTTATTTATTTGTATATACAGTGGATGAGATAAGTATTGAACACGTCACCAATTTTCTAAATACATATATTTCTAAAGGTGCTATTGACATGAAATTCTCACCAGATGTCGGTAACAACCCATCCAATCCACATAGGCAAAGAAATCAAACCATAGATGTCCATAAATTAAGTTATCAGTAATAATGAGAAATGACATAGGGAAAAAGTATTGAACACATGAAGAAAGAGAAGTGCAAAAAGCCATGGAAAGTCACGACAACAAATAAAATCTATCAGTAATTAGAAAGCAATTCTTCCACTTAGTGAAGAATAACATCAGCTGGTTGAACTGATGGCCTATAAAAAGGTGTCTCATTACCAAGGTGTCACGCAAGAAACATCTCATGATTGGTAAAACCAGCGAGCTGTCTCAAGACCTTCGCAACCTTATTGTTGTAAAACATACTGATGGCATTGGTTACAGAAGAATTTCTAAATTACTGCAGATTCCAGTGAGCATTGTTGGGGCCATAATCTGGAAGTGGAAAGAACATAATTTCACCATACACCAGGCACGAACAGGTGCTCCCCGCAAGATTTCAGGCAGAGGAATGAAAATAATTATCAGAAGAGTTGTCCAAGAGCTAAGGACCACCTGTGGAGAGCTACAGAAACACCTGGAATCAGCAGGTACAATTGTTTCAAAGAAAACTATAAGTAATGCACTCAACCTCCATGGCCTGAATGCACGCTCACCATGCAAGACTCCATTGCTTAACAAAAAGTATGTTCTAGCTCATTTAAAGTTTTCTCAAAAACATTTAGGCAATCCTGTGAAATACTGGGAGAAAATAATCTGGTCATATGAGATCAAAATTGAACTCTTTGTACGCCATAATACACACCATCTTTGGAAGCCAAAAGGCACTGCATATCACCCCAAAAACACCATTCCAACAGTGAAGTTTGTATTTTATATATATACTGTATATATATATATATATATATATATATATATATATAATCAGTATATACCTTCACTATTGACTAATGTAAAATGTGTGCATTCCCCATTTAAGTACAACGCTATGAAGATTAACCTACATTTCTTCAGGTCCCATTACAGCCAAATGGCCCACCGCATGGGCAAATATGACATTAGAGCTGGACAGTTAGCAATCACACCTGGGCCCTGATGCTTAGAGTATTTAAAAACCATGCTACCAAATATTAAGATGCCAGTATTAAATACACTGCTCAAAAAAATGAAGGGAACACTCAAATAACACATCCTAGATCTGAATGAATGAAATATTCTCATTGAATACTTTGTTCTGTACAAAGTTGAATGTGCTGACAACAAAATCACACAAAAATCATCAATGGAAATCAAATTTATTAACCAATGGAGGCCTGGATTTGGAGTCACCCCCAAAATTAAAGTGGAAAAACACACTACAGGCTGATCCAACTTTGATGTAATGTCCTTAAAACAAGTCAAAATCAGGCTCAGTATTGTGCGTGGCCGCCTCCACGTGCCTGTATGACCTCCCTACAATGCCTGGGCATGCTCCTGATGAGGTTGCGGATGGTCTCCTGTGGGATCTCCTCCCAGACCTGGACAAAAGCATCCGCCAGCTCCTGGACAGTCTGTGGTGCAACGTGACGTTGGTGGGTGGAGCGAGACATGATGTCCCAGATGTGCTCAATCGGATTCAGGTCTGGGGAACGGGCGGCCCCGTCCATAGCTTCAATGCCTTCATCTTGCAGGAACTGCTGACACACTGCAGCCACATGAGGTCTGGCATTGTGCTACATTAGGAGGAACCCAGGGCCAACTGCACCAGCATATGGTCTCACAAGGGGTCTGAGGATCTCATCTCGGTACCTAATGGCAGTCAGGCTACCTCTGGTGAGCACATGGAGGGCTGTGCGGCCCGCCAAAGAAGTGCCACCCCACACCATTACTGACCCACTGCCAAGCCGGTCATGCTGAAGGATGTTACAGGCAGCAGATCACTCGCCACGGCGTCTCCAGACTCTGTCACGTCTGTCACATGTGCTCAGTGTGAACCTGCTTTCATCTGTGAAGAGCACAGGGCGCCAGTGGCGACTTTGCCAATGCTGGTGTTCTGTGGCAAATGCCAAGCATCCTGCACGGTGTTGGGCTGTGACCCCCATCTGTGGACGTCGGGCCCTCATACCACCCTCATGGAGTCGGTTTCTAACCATTTGTGCACACACAAGCACATTTGTGGCCTGCTGGAGGTCAGTTTGCAGGGCTCTGGCAGTGCTCCTCCTGTTCCTCCTTGTACAAAGGCGGAGGTAGCGGTCCTGTTGCTGGGTTGTTGCCCTCCTACGGCCCCCTCCACGTCTCCTGGTGTACTGGCCTGTCTCCTGGTAGTGTGTTCGCCGAACTGTTCGTCGAACTGTTCGTCGAACACCTTCGAACACCGTTAAAACCAATGGCAGGCAAACAAAAACACATAGAAACACATAGAAAACACCTTCAAAGGTGTCCAAAAGCTGACAAACTGCTCAGAAGACATAACTAACACATGGAAAAGTGACAAGTACATATAGTCATGCGAAAATAAAAGAGGTGGAGGAGTAAAAGGAGGGGGAGACACAGATATAGGCATGTCATGCCCTTCTAAAATCCAAAAAGTGAGAAGCCGACACGGCCAGTCCGCTCCTGCCCGTGCCACCTCCGTGTCGCCGGGTTTGTGCCAGAGCCGCGGTGAACCCTGATGGCCAGCCCCCCTCTCCCAATACTGGTGCCTGTCCGCTGGTGGGTCGAGCGAGCCCCCCTGTGGTGGAGGCAGCTCTAAGCTTTTTAATTTAAATTGTCTCTCTAATTTGAATGAATACACTTTAAATCCATTTACAAGGATCTATCGGAGGGCAAGTCTCATGCCAGCAGCCGCGTAATTCCAGCTCCAGTAGCGTCCACTAAAGCTGCTGCAGTTAAAAAGCTTTTATAAGGATCGAGCTCGGCTGTCCACCGCAAGGCATCCTACTGCCAGTCCCAGCCCCTATGCCTTGGGGTGCCTCCTGATGCTCTTCACTGAGTATCCCATGGTCCCGAAGCATTTCCTTTGAAAAAATTAAGTATCTAAACTACAGGTGGTGTAGCTTGCTTAACAGCCGGGATAATCCGCTGACTAGCAGACACTGCTACTAGGCACAAAGTATTTCCTGGGCTAGATGCAGTTAAAAATTTGTAATTAGATACTCTCGTTGGACGCTGAGAAAGCATTCCATAGAGTCTCCTGGCACGCCATATATGATTCTCTTAAAAAGCTTGGGGTAGGGGTCTAGGGGACCCTTTTATAGCCAAAATCACGGCCCTGTATCACAATACGTCACCTAGGCTGAAGATAAATGGAACTGTAGCACCCTGAGGGCTCGGTTGCTACAGAGGTATTGCACCTCACCCAGAGGTGTGATATCTCACTCTCAGGTAAGGATGGAGTGTGGATCAGGACCCGACACCTGCATGCATTACACCACATTGCCGTGGGGCAGGGCGACCAATATGCCTCTGAGATGGGCACGACAGTCCCTGTCCCTGGCTGGAGTGGGGGGAGGGAACACTGAGGAAGGGGAACCCTGTAGTGCAGGAGCAGGGAGGAAGCAGTTCCTGGGTGCATTGAGAAGGGAGTATAAAAGGTGGGCACCATCTTAGTTCAGTGCAGAGAAGTCTGAGCAGAAGTGGCAGGGAGCAGGGGCTCTGCATGAGCTCTGCTCCGGAGGCGGGCCTAGTAACAGAGGCCCAGGCCTGGAAGAGGGAGAAGGAAGGAAGAGGAGCGGAGAAGGCTCCAGGAACGAGGAATGAAGGGATCCCAGGGGTGCGGACGGGCGAGTCGCCACCGCACGCCCGAATCCACCTGCGTGGAGGGGTCAGGCCAAAGGGGGAGACCGGTCCCCGAAACTAGTGGAGGCAGGAAACGACCCTCAGCTAGAAACCGGAGGCTGTGTGTTAGAACCTTGCTGTTAGGTTTTTTTTTCCTTTGCTGGTCACATGACCTTGTTGGCCTATTTAGTCCTGCTCCGCCCTTCTGGCTTTGCTGGACTTCATTGTATATCTACTTTCTAGCTAGCCTGTGCTCTGTATCTAACTCTGTTAGTTTGCTTGGTCTACGGACCTCTATGTTCTATCTATTTTGTTTGTTCGTCTGTCTGCTACTATTTCTGTTAGGAGGTGTCCCATATTCCTCCCAGTCCTTAGTACTTGTAGGGATTCCCTCCCCACATCTATAGGTCTCCGTACAGACTAGATTAGGACTTTAGCAGGTCTGATCGCAGGATCAGGTTCCCTGTTACATCGTAGGGATTCAGCTGAGTCCTATAGTAGGGACAGATCTCCTCTCTTTCCTTAGCTTTGGTAGCAGAACATAACAGTAAGTCCAGCCAGCAAATTCTCTAAGGAAAGATTTTTCTGTTCCATCATGGTGTCGGTTCAGGATTTGGCTCATCGCCTGCAGGGACTCTCTCTGGAGGTGGCCGAGCTCCGTCAGCACGTGAGTAACTGTCCTGGAGCACATTTCTTGGAGCCTAAGGTATGTTTGCCGGATTTATTTTTTGGTGAACACCGAGAATTTTTTTCATTTAAAAATGCTTGCTTATTGTATTTTCGTTTGAGACCTAAGTCCTCTGGGGATGAATCCCAGCGCGTAGGGTTCATAATGTCACTTTTGCGCAAAGAGCCTCAGGAGTGGGCCTTTTCTTTGCAACCTAGTGATTCATGCTTCAGATCAGTGGATAGCTTTTTTTCTGCTTTGGGACTATTATATGATGATCCTGACCGTGTCGCATCAGCTGAGACTGAGTTGAGACGTTTAAAACAAGGATCGGGTAATGTGGAAAAATATTGTACACATTTTCGTCGTTGGTCCACTCAAACAGGGTGGAACGATTCTGCTCTGAAAAGTCTATTTCTTGCTGGGCTCAGTGAAAGGGTTAAAGACCTGCTAATTGCTTATCCTACACCTGAGGATTTGCAACAGGCTATGCAATTAGCTATACGGGTGGATAGAAGACTGCGTGCTAGGGTTAATGAGAGCAAATCCTCTGCTATGTCAGTTTCTGGTTATGATAATGTGTGTATTAACAGTGGTGAACCGATGGAGATTGGATCGGTGGCACCTCGCTCTCAAGAAAAAGACCGTCGTTTTTCGGAAGGCTTGTGTTTCTATTGCGGAAAATCTGGTCATTTGATTAAAGGCTGTGAGCTTCGTATGAAGAAAGAAAAAAAAATGGTCAGTCACGCCCGTATTGCCTGTTTAAATTCCAAGGGTATATTTTTAGCTGCTTCCACGATTGCTCAGGAAAAATTGATGGAATTTCGGGTGTTTGTTGATTGCGGGTCTACACTGAATGTAATTGATGGGGGATTCGTGGAAAAACTCAATTTAAAACCTGAACCTTTATCATCCCCCATTGCTGTGGTTTCTGTGGATGGCTCCCCTTTGAAGAATATTACTCTCAAGGTCAGTGAATTTCCTCTCACTATTAATGGTGTTCACCATGAGAAATTGGATTTGGTAGTGTTGAATAACTTGCCTTCTCCAGTAATATTGGGTTTGCCCTGGTTAAAATTTCACAATCCTGTACTGGATTGGTCTACCAGTGAAATTAAATCCTGGAGCCATAAATGTTATGACAAGTGTTGTAACGGGCGTATTGCAGCTTTGGATAGGGGAGAATTGCCTGTTCCTATTCAGGATTTTTGGAGAGTTTTTTCTGAGAAAGAATCGCAGGTTTTGCCTCCCCATAGAGACTATGATTGTTCTATTGAATTTGTCCCTGGAGCGACTCTTCCTAAGAGTCGTTTATTTAACCTTACTATTCCTGAGAGGAAGGCTTTGGAGGAATACATACAGACAAGCTTGGCCGCCGGTCACATTAGGCCCTCTAAGTCTCCTGTGGCGGTTGGATTTTTTTTTGTAAAAAAAAAGGACGGCGGTTTACGTCCTTGTCTGGATTTTCGTGAGATTAACAAAATTACGGTACGCAATCCTTACCCACTGCCATTGATTCCTGATCTGTTTAACCAGTTATTGGGGGCCAAGTGGTTCTCTAAAATTGACCTTAAGGGGGCATACAATCTGTTGCGCATGAAGGAGGGTGATGAATGGAAGACTGCTTTTAACACTCCTGTGGGTCATTTTGAGAATCTGGTTATGCCTTTTGGTCTTACTAATGCTCCTGCATTTTTTCAGAATCTGATTAATGACATCCTTAGACCTTTGATCGGTAAAAATGTGGTTGTGTATTTGGATGACATTTTGATTTATTCGCCAGATCTGGAGTCTCATTGGCGGAGCGTGCGTGAGGTATTACAGTTATTAATGGACAATTCGCTTTTTGCTAAGCTGGAGAAATGTGAGTTCGCTGTACAGAGAATTAGTTTTTTGGGCTACATTATCTCCAGCAAAGGTTTTGAGATGGATCCGGTTAAGGTTCAGGCTGTGCAGGAATGGCCTAGGCCTATTGGTTTGAAATCGATACAGAGGTTTTTGGGTTTCGCCAATTACTATAGAAAATTCATAAAAAATTTTTCTAGTATTGTCAAACCTCTGACTGATCTCACCAGGAAAGGTGCTGATGCGGTTCAGTGGTCTTCTGAGGCCATTGAAGCTTTTGTGTATCTCAAGGAGAGGTTCACCTCTGCTCCCATCCTTATGCAGCCTGATGTTACTAGGCCGTTTTTGGTTGAGGTTGATGCTTCCTCTGTGGGGGTTGGCGCAGTATTGTCTCAGGATAACGGGGATGGATTACATCCCTGTGCCTTTTTTTCAAAAAAATTTTCGGAGACTGAACTGAATTACGATATTGGTAATCGGGAATTATTGGCTATTAAACTCGCATTTGAACACTGGCGCCACTTCTTGGAAGGTGCGGAATTTCCCGTTCAGGTTCTTACGGATCATAAAAATCTGATATATCTTGATGCTGCCAAGCGCCTGAATGCCCGTCAGGCTAGGTGGGCACTGTTTTTCTCGCGGTTTAATTTCTCCGTTACTTACATCCCTGGTACTAAGAATGTTAAGGCGGATGCCTTGTCTCGCAGTTTTTCTCCCATAGTCGGTGGTGAGAAAGAGGAGAACATTTTACAAGAAGGTGTTGTGATAGCTGCTTTAGACTCCGTTTTGGAAGATGAGATTCTTAAAGCTCAGGAGAATGCCCCATCTAACACTCCTCATGGGAGGTTGTTTGTGCCTGGGACCTTTAGGAGAGATTTGTTTGTTGAGTGTCACGAATCTCGGTTGGCAGGTCATCCCGGAATCTCTGAGACCAAGAGACTGGTGGGTCGCAGTTTTTGGTGGCCTGGATGGCAGAAGGAAGTCATTAAGTGGGTGCGCCAATGTACTATATGTGCTAGATCTAAGTCCTCACATACTCCTGCTGCGGGGTTGCTTTGTCCTTTGGAGGTCCCCAGTGCTCCTTGGACACATTTGGCTATGGACTTTATAACTGACCTTCCCCCCTCTGAGGGTTTTACTGTCATCTGGGTGGTCGTGGACCGTTTTAGCAAGATGTGTCACTTGGTTCCCTTCGTCAAACTGCCCTGCGCTAAAACTCTCGCTAAGGCCTTTGTCAAGGAAATTGTCAGACTTCATGGCGTTCCTACTGACATTGTTTCTGATAGGGGTCCTCAGTTCGTGGCTCGTTTTTGGCGTGCCTTTTGTGACAGGTTGGGAATTCATTTGTCGTTTTCGTCCGGATATCATCCTGAATCTAATGGCCAGACAGAAAGGAAAAACCAGGATGTTGAGCAGTTCTTGCGTTGTTTTGTGGCAGACAATCAAGAGGGGTGGTCTGAGTTTCTGCCACTTGCCGAATTTGCTCTGAACAATCATACATCTTCTTCTGCTGGTTGTTCGCCTTTTTTTTGTTGTTCTGGGAGACATCCGTCGTTTGGGTCGTTCTCCAAGTTGGGATCTGCCGTGCCTGAGGAGGAGAATTTTTCCGGTGATTTGGAAAGAGTTTGGACGGATGTGCGTGGTAATCTTCAGGAGGCCAACAGAAAATCTAAAGACTACTTTGATAGGAAACGACAGGAGGTTTTGTTCGCTGTTGGTGACATGGTTTGGTTGTCCTCTAGGAATCTGCGGTTGAGGATTCCTTCTAAGAAATTGGGTCCCAAGTTTGTAGGGCCCTTTAAGGTGCTTCAGGTTGTCAACCAATCTGCTGTTAGGTTGGAGGTTCCTACCTCCTGGAGAATTAATCCGGTCTTTCATGTCTCTCTGTTAAAAAAAGCTGTTGTGTCGGATGGTGACGCCTCTGCCTCTGTTCCTCCGGTGGTGGAGGACGGGGAATATGAAATTTCTCGCATCCTTGACTCTAGACGGTATAGAGGTAGTTTGCAGTATCTTGTGGCCTGGAAAGGTTTCGGACCCGAGGATAACTCTTGGGTGAGGTCAGATGATGTTTCCGCGTCCAGACTTATCAGAGCGTTTCACAGGAGATTTCCTGATAAGCCTGGTCCTAGGGGATCCGGAGGATCCTCTTAGAAGGGGGGGTACTGTTAGAACCTTGCTGTTAGGTTTTTTTTTCCTTTGCTGGTCACATGACCTTGTTGGCCTATTTAGTCCTGCTCCGCCCTTCTGGCTTTGCTGGACTTCATTGTATATCTACTTTCTAGCTAGCCTGTGCTCTGTATCTAACTCTGTTAGTTTGCTTGGTCTACGGACCTCTATGTTCTATCTATTTTGTTTGTTCGTCTGTCTGCTACTATTTCTGTTAGGAGGTGTTCCATATTCCTCCCAGTCCTTAGTACTTGTAGGGATTCCCTCCCCACATCTATAGGTCTCCGTACAGACTAGATTAGGACTTTAGCAGGTCTGATCGCAGGATCAGGTTCCCTGTTACATCGTAGGGATTCAGCTGAGTCCTATAGTAGGGACAGATCTCCTCTCTTTCCTTAGCTTTGGTAGCAGAACATAACACTGTGACATTTTATGTGGCGCAGCCCCTCGCTACACCCGCTAGGAAGGCACCACATAGGGTCAGGGAAACTGGCGCCAAGTTTACCAAGAGGAGGCCCGAGGCAGCCGGACAGAAGGGTTGGTAAGAAAGGCCAGACAAAGGACACACAAAGGGGGTCCTGTGAAGCGCTCCAAAGTTATCTGGGAGTTGTCTGAGCCCCTCACCTGGTGAGCACAGTACGACGTGGGCAGCCGTTACCTGCAGACGTGGTCTGGATAATAAGAACTGTGAGTAAAGGCCCTGGACTGCATCACTGACTCCGTGTCGTTACTGCTGCTGCCCTGCACCATCACCCCCATCCTCCGCATACACTGCCCTGAGGCTATACTCCTCCCGTGGGGAGTTATGCTACGCTCTGCTGCACCCACAACACCAGCCTCAGCGGTCTGCCCTGCAGCGGCGGTTCACTCTGACCGCAATCCACGGGTGGCGTAGTCGGACATTTAAACATCAAAACCACATAAATAGTTCCGCCACTGGTTTGACCACCCTGAGCCACGGAACCGGGTCGCCGCCACGAAGACTACAACCACCAGCATCCACCAAAAAGGGTCCGGCTCCGGGTGTCCCAAGGCCCAGGGGGTGCATCAGAACATTTTCATCACCTTTCACAATCACCAATGGGACAAGGCAGGGATGTCCTCTGTCCCCTCTCTTATACATCCTAGTGACGGAGCACCTGCTCTCATCAATTCGCCATAACCCCAATATTAGGTGGATTGAGGTGGGAGGCACCGAGTACAAGTGCTCTCTATTTGCTGATGATGTCCTAGTATATATCACTCAATCACATATATCCATCTATGCTGTTATGGCTAAAATAGATCACTTTGTTACATGGTCAAATTTTAAAATCAATGCAGCGAAGTCTGAGGCCCTCGATGTCTCCCTCCCCAAATCCATATAGGATTCCATCCAGTCCAACTTTCCCTTTGCCTGGCCCTCACAGGGTATCAAATACTTAGGAATTCCTATTCATAGAGACCTCTCCCATCTATGTTATCTTAATTTTGGGCCCTTTATTGAACAACTCCATACAGACCACGGTTGGCAAGTTAGAACTGTAAGATTCACTACGTGAACCACTGGTGTTTTGTGGAAAAGCACATGTACACTGCGTTCCAAATTATTATGCAGAAAGTGTTTAGGAGTGATAAGGGAAGAATTTGTTTGTTTGTCAGTTAAACTCATTGATGGTGATGTGTGTCAGGGCTCTTTATATCACTGTAAGCAATTGCAGACACCTGTGCTGATTAGTTTGGCAGGTGTGTCCAATGAAAGGCAAGACTACTTAAGAAGGCTGTCTCACATTATTAAGCAGCCTACATTTTCTGCCAAAATGGGAAAGAAAAAGGATGTGTCGGCTGCTGAGAAGCAACAAATTGTGGAGTGTTTAGGTCAAGGCATGACTACAATCAACATTGTGCGATGATCAGGATGAAGTGTCTTGGCAATCAAGAAGTATGTAGCTGATTCACAGTACACACGTGTGCGTGCTGATAAGGGCAAATTGAGGACTCTTTCCTACAGGCAATTACGTCAGGTTGAAAGAGCAGCGGCAAAAAAGCCTTGTCATAGCAGCAGACAAGTTTTTGAAGCTGCTTGTGCCTCCAACGTCCTCCGAACAACAAGATGCAGGGTCCTTCAGAGGTTTGCAGCTGTGCATACGCCATCCTGTCGACCTCCTCTATCCACTTCACACAAGCAGAAACGGCTCCAGTGGGCCAAACATTACATGAAGACTGATTTCAAAACTGTTTTGTTCACGGATGAGTGCCGTGCAGCGCTCGATGGTCCAGATGGATGGAGTGGAGGATGGCTGGTTGATGGACACCCCACGCAAACACGGCTACAGCGCCAACAAGGAGGAGGTGGAGTAATGTTTTGGGCTGGAATCATGGGGAGAGAGATTGTCGGCCCCTTTGGGATCCCTGAAGGCGCTAAAGATGAACTCCATAATGTATGTCGATTTTCTCAAACAGCACTTCCTGCCATGGTTCAAGAAGAAGAACCGTGTATTTCACAGCAAGATCATTTTTCTGCATGATAATGCACCATCTCATGCTGCACATAAAACATCTGCATCTCTGGCTGATATGGGCATAAAAGGGGACAAACTTATGGTGTGACCCCCATGCTCCCCTGACCTGTACCCCATTCAGAACCTTTGGAGCATCATTAAAAGGAGTGTCTATGATGGCGGGAGGCAGTTCACATCTAAGCAACAGCTCTGGGAGGGTATTCTGTCCTCATGCAAAACAATTGAAGCAGAAACCATCCAAAACCTGACAAATTCAATGGACGAGAGAGTTCAGAAGCTCCTTTCGAACAAGGGGTCCTATGTGAAAATGTAACATCACCTAGAATAAAGTTTTGAGTTGAAAACTGTTTGATTTCAGTTTCTAACAACCTGCTAATGCTTATAATTTCAAAAATGACCATTTTTTTGGTCTTTATTAAAATGAAAAGGTTGATCGAAAAGTTTGGGGGATCTAAGAGTGTGGCAACCCAGTAGTCATGATTACTTCGAATTCTGACAATATGAGGGTCATGCTGCAGGTAGTGCAGCAAGAAGGCACTTATGTGTCTTGCGCATCTAGGAGCCCCAAAATTATTTTCCGGGCTAGATGCAGCTAAAAATTATTATTAATTTTAAATCTGGTGAAGCTTTAGTATAGATGGCCTAATAGGATCAGTGCTGCACACTGCTACAAAGCCCAAATTATTTTCCAGCCAAGATACAGATAAACATGATTAGTAATTTGAAAGCTTAAAACGGTTGGTAGGGTGATTTTAACCAATCATCAAGCTTTTACTCTCCCCAGGATGACACAGGGGTAGAAAAGTCATTTCGGATCCATGATTTGTTCATCTTTATGAACGTGAGTCTGTCTACATTATCAGTGGAGAGCCGCGTGCGCTTATCTGTCAGCACACCACCAGCAGTGCTGAACACACGTTCAGACAGTACGCTGGCTGCGGGGCATGACAAGATCTCCAAGGCGTAAGTGGCTAGCTCCGGCCATTTATCCAGATTGGAAGCCCAAAAAGAGCAAGGGTCCAGTGACACAGTCGTGGCTTCAATGTTTACTTGGAGATACTCCTGTACCATCGTCTCTAGGCGTTGACTATGTGTCAGACTTCTTGTCTCCTGTGGCCTTGCAAAGGATGGGCTAAAAAAGTGGTGAAATGATTCCGCAAAATTGATGTTACCAGCAGATACTGTGGTTCTGTTACGGTTTGAGTGCTGAACACTTGACGGTCCCACGGTTGGCAAGTTGGAACTGTGAGATTCACTACGTGCACCACTGGTATTTTGTGGAAAAGCACATGTAAGATTCTGCAACAGTCTCTGCTGATACTCCTGCATGCGTGCATCCCTTTCTATGGCAGGAATAATTTCTGCAAATTTACTTTTGTACCGGGGATCTAACAGTGTGGCAACCCAGTAGTCAGGATTATTTCTAATTCTCACAATTCGAGGGTCATGTTGCAGGTAGTGCAGCAAGAAGGCACTCATGTGTGTTGCGCATCCAGGAGCACCAAGTCCCTGTTGTGTTGGTGGCGAGGTAACAATCATGCTTCCTTCCTCTGTCCTCTCCCCCCAACCTCGCACAACAGAAATGTGATCAAGGTCTCCCTCATCTGATGAGTCTTCCATCAGTTCGTCCTCCACTTCTTCCTGGGCTCCTGCACCTTCCTCACTAGTTTGGCTGCTACCATGCGCCCTGGTAAAACCATCTCCCCCACCCTCACATGCCTGCCGCCTTGGTGCTGCCGACCGTCTGGACCTTGCAGATGTTAGCCCTTCCGCATACAACTCCTCCTCCTCTACTTCCTCCACCTCCTCTTGTGCCACCACCTGACTCCGAATTCTGTTTAACATGTGCTCCAGCATGTAAATCACCGGAATAGTCATGCTGATAATGGCATCGTCAGCACTAAACATCTTCGTCGCCATTTCAAAACTGTGCAGAAGGGTGCATAGGTCCCTGATCTGAGACCACTCCTCCAGCGTGATTTGCCCCACCTCTGAATCTTGTTGGCCCAGGCTATACGTCAGAACGTATTGCACCAGGGCTTGTTGGTGCTGCCACAGTCGCTGCAACATGTGCAGAGTTGAATTCCACCGGGTAGGCACATCGCATTTTAGCCGGTGAAGTGGCAGGCCCAACGACTTCTGTAGAGATGTAAGTCGCTGAGCTGCGGGATGCGAACGGCGGAAGTGAGCACACAGCGACCGTGCCCTCTGCAGAAGGCCATCTAGTCTGGGATAGTGGGCTAAAAATTGCTGGACAACCAGGTTCAACACGTGAGCCATACAAGGCACGTGTGTGACATTGCCCCGGCGAAGGGCCGCACCCAGGTTTGCAGCATTGTCGCACACGGCCTTCCCTGGTTTCAGGTCCAGTGGAGACAACCATTCATGAAATTGGTTCTCCAGAGCTGACCACAACTCCTCAGCTGTGTGACTCACATTTCCCAGACATTTCAATGTAAAAACCGCCTGATGACGTTGAGCCCTACTGCCAGCATAGTAAGGAGGTGTGCAGGATCCCTTCTGCGCAGTTAGAAAGCTTGTGGCATGACCAGACAGGCTTTGGGTGCAGGTGGAAGACCGAGAGGAGGTTGAGGAGGCAGAAGCAGTGGAGGAACTTTGACATAAAGAGGATTGACGCACAACTCGTGGGGACGGCAAGACTTGGACAGCAGCCCCTTGTCCTGCTGTCACCATAGTTACCCAGTGCCCAGTCAGCGACATGTAACGCCCCTGTCCATGCCTACTCGTCCAAGTGTCTGTGGTGAAATGCACCCTGTCACACACAGAGTTTCTCAAAGAAGCGGTGATGTTGTGTGCGACATGCTGGTGGAGCGCAGGCACACCTTTCTTTGAGAAGTAGTGCCGACTGGGCATCTGGTACTGGGGCACTGCGACGGACATAAGGTCTCGAAAATCCTCTGTGTCCACCAGGCGGAAAGGCAGCATTTCTGTAGCCAAGAGCTTGCAGATGGTGAAATTCAACCTCTTAGCTTTCTCATGGCTAGGAGGAAATGGTCTTTTACTTGTCCAAATCTGAGGGACCGAGGGCTGGCTATTGTGCTTAGACGGGGTTGATAAGGGTGTCCCCGGCAAACTGCCGGTCTGTGAGGAAGATGCAGGCGGACATGTTAGGTTGCCTTGATCCAAAGGTGGTGCTATCGATGTCGGACAGCGCTCAACACCAGCTGGTGTTACCACCTCCAAAGAAATTGATGACCTGCCAATCACGCTGGCTGTTGCGGGTAAAGAGGTGGCAGGTCTGCGCCCCAAAACAGGTGTGACTGCTGTCCCCCCAGTCACAGAGGATGAAGAGGCCGCGGATGCACAAGATATGGCAGACGGTGGTTGGCCCGGCCGGCTAGGCCGCATTGTAGCACACTGAGCTTCCCACTGCAACTTATGCTTCATGTCCATGTGCCGGTTCATGCATGAAGTACTCAAACTATGTATTTTTTGGCCTCTATTTAGCTTTTGCTGACAAATGTTACAGATAACACGAGTTGGGTCATCTTTATCGATCTGAAAAAATGCCCAGGCTATGCAAGGCTTAGCACCCATGCGACCTGAAGAGCCACCACGACTTGTGGTGAGAGGCAGAGTTGTGTTTGAGGATGCAGTTGTTGACGTGTTTCCAGTACTACGTCTCTGTCCAGGAAGGCGCAACCTGACCTCGTCGTCACTAGCATCTTCCTCCACCTCCTCTGCTGACCTCATCTCTTGGCTGACTGTGGGTTGACAGTAAGTGGGATCTCCAACCTCATCATCATCACCCTGTGCGTTATCACACCCGTCGTCCTCAGAGCCAACCTGTTCCTGCCCTGACAAAAAACTAAAGTTGTCGCTCCAATCAGGTATTTGAGTCTTATCATCGTCTTCCTCATTGTCTCCACCAACAGGAGTTACAGTTTGGGAATGAGGGTCTACATTATGGTCAGAACCTTCTGCGTCTGGTCCTGGATCCGACTCATAAAGATTCTGGGCATCAGTGCAGATCATTTCCTCGTCTGGATTCACAGAAGCGCTGGAGTCGACCTCTGATTCCCAGGCTATAGTATGAGTAAACAGCTCTGCAGACTCAACCATCTGTTCTACCTCATACTCAGACGGGCAGCTGGAGATTTGGGAGCTGTGAGGAAGCAAGTGCGATTGGGGTGACACCTTTGAGGACTGGAGTATTTGTGATGTTGAAGTTGATGTGGAGGAGAGCCCACTTAAAGGAGCACTTGATATCCGTTGAAGCACCTGCTGTTTTTGTGCCTCATCTGGAATTTGTAGCGATTGGCGTGGCCGTAAGAAAGGGATCTTATCACATTGTCCGCTAAAAGAAGTAGACATTTTAGTTTGGCTGGAAGATGGTCTTTCTTCTGCAGATGTTACTGTTGCTTTAACACCTACCCCACGGACACAACCTTTTTTCCCCTTCCCAACACGCCTATTCCCCTTTCCACCAGCAGCAGGCCTTTTTCCACTCATTTTGGTGGTTAACTAATTCACAACTCTGGAGTTGTTTGCACAAAAAAACAATGGATGGGAACCGAGCAGAGCTGAGTGGCCAAACTGTGGTATTAGGCCAAAACTATTGGCTGGGTTAGATGCAGAAAAAAATTATATTCAATTTGCAACCTGATGGAGGTCTGTATAGATGGATTAATAGAACAAGTCCCACACACAGCTAGAAGCCCAATATTTTTTCAGAGGTAGATGCAGAAAAAAATATATTCAGTTTGCAACCTGATGGAGGTCAGTATAGATGGACTAATACAACAAGTCCCACACACAGCTAGAAGCCCAATATTTTTTCAGAGGTAGATGCAGAAAAAAATATATTCAGTTTGCAACCTGATGGAGGTCTGTATAGATGGATTAATAGAACAAGTCCCACACACAGCTAGAAGCCCAATATTTTTTCAGAGGTAGATGCAGAAAAAAATATATTCAGTTTGCAACCTGATGGAGGTCTGTATAGATGGATTAATAGAACAAGTCCCACACACAGCTAGAAGCCCAATATTTTTTCAGAGGTAGATGCAGAAAAAAATATATTCAGTTTGCAACCTGATGGAGGTCTGTATAGATGGATTAATAGAACAAGTCCCACACACAGCTAGAAGCCCAATATTTTTTCAGAGGTAGATGCAGAAAAAAATATATTCAGTTTGCAACCTGATGGAGGTCTGTATAGATGGATTAATAGAACAAGTCCCATACACAGCTAGAAGCCCAATATTTTTTCAGAGGTAGATGCAGAAAAAAATATATTCAGTTTGCAACCTGATTGAGGTCTGTATAGATGGATTAATAGAACAAGTCCCACACACAGCTAGAAGCCCAATATTTTTTCAGAGGTAGATGCAGAAAAAAATATATTCAGTTTGCAACCTGATGGAGGTCTGTATAGATGGATTAATAGAACAAGTCCCACACACAGCTAGAAGCCCAATATTTTTTCAGAGGTAGATGCAGAAAAAAATATATTCAGTTTGCAACCTGATGGAGGTCTGTATAGATGGATTAATAGAACAAGTCCCACACACAGCTAGAAGCCCAATATTTTTTCAGAGGTAGATGCAGAAAAAAATATATTCAGTTTGCAACCTGATGGAGGTCTGTATAGATGGATTAATAGAACAAGTCCCACACACAGCTAGAAGCCCAATATTTTTTCAGAGGTAGATGCAGAAAAAAATATATTCAGTTTGCAACCTGATGGAGGTCTGTATAGATGGATTAATAGAACAAGTCTCACACACAGCTAGAAGCCCAATATTTTTTCAGAGGTAGATGCAGAAAAAAATATATTCAGTTTGCAACCTGATGGAGGTCTGTATAGATGGATTAATAGAACAAGTCCCACACACAGCTAGAAGCCCAATATTTTTTCAGAGGTAGATGCAGAAAAAAATATATTCAGTTTGCAACCTGATGGAGGTCTGTATAGATGGATTAATAGAACAAGTCCCACACACAGCTAGAAGCCCAATATTTTTTCAGAGGTAGATGCAGAAAAAAATATATTCAGTTTGCAACCTGATGGAGGTCAGTATAGATGGATTAATAGAACAAGTTCCACACACAGCTAGAAGCCCAATATTTTTTCAGAGGTAGATGCAGAAAAAAATATATTCAGTTTGCAACTTGATGGAGGTCAGTATAGATGGACTAATACAACAAGTCCCACACACAGCTAGAAGCCCAATATTTTTTCAGAGGTAGATGCAGAAAAAAATATATTCAGTTTGCAACCTGATGTAGGTCAGTATAGATGGACTAATACAACAAGTCCCACACACAGCTAGAAGCCCAATATTTTTTCAGAGGTAGATGCAGAAAAAAATATATTCAGTTTGCAACCTGATGGAGGTCTGTATAGATGGATTAATAGAACAAGTCCCACACACAGCTAGAAGCCCAATATTTTTTCAGAGGTAGATGCAGAAAAAAATATATTCAGTTTGCAACCTGATGGAGGTCTGTATAGATGGATTAATAGAACAAGTCCCACACACAGCTAGAAGCCCAATATTTTTCCAGAGGTAGATGCAGAAAAAAATATATTCAGTTTGCAACCTGATGGAGGTCTGTATAGATTGATTAATAGAACAAGTCCCACACACAGCTAGAAGCCCAATATTTTTTCAGAGGTAGATGCAGAAAAAAATATATTCAGTTTGCAACCTGATGGAGGTCTGTATAGATGGATTAATAGAACAAGTCCCACACACAGCTAGAAGCCCAATATTTTTTCAGAGGTAGATGCAGAAAAAAATATATTCAGTTTGCAACCTGATGGAGGTCTGTATAGATGGATTAATAGAACAAGTCCCACACACAGCTAGAAGCCCAATATTTTTTCAGAGGTAGATGCAGAAAAAAATATATTCAGTTTGCAACCTGATGGAGGTCTGTATAGATGGATTAATAGAACAAGTCCCACACACAGCTAGAAGCCCAATATTTTTTCAGAGCTAGATGCAGAAAAAAATTATATTCAATTTGCAACCTGATGGAGGTCAGTATAGATGGACTAATAGAATGATGCTATGCCCAAAAGATTTTACTTCACTAGGTGCAGTAAAAAAATTGGTATTCTATACACAGGTGGTATATCTTGCAACACAGATAGGCTACTCCACTGACTAACACACTCTGCAATAGGCCAAAAAGGATTAGCTTTGCTAGATTCAGCCAAATGCTGTGAAAAAAACTTGCACAGCACTGGCACAGACCTGCCTGGCAAAAACTGATAGGAACTGATGTAACCTAGTCCTGAAAAGGACTCCAATTACAATTAGTCTTTACTCCCACAATCTATCTATTTAAGAGCACAGACCTGCCTGATAAAAGTCATAGGAAATGCTGTAACCTAGTCCTTAACCCCTTAAGCCCCGCGGGTGGTTTGCACGTTAATGACCGGGCCAATTTTTACAATTCTGACCACTGTCACTTTATGAGGTAATTACTCTGGAACGCTTCAACGGATCCCCCTGATTCTGAGATTGTTTTTTCGTGACATATTGTACTTCATGATTGTGGAAAAATTTCTTCGATATCACTTGTGTTTATTTGTGAAAAAAACGGAAATTTGGTGAAAATTTTGAAAATTTTGCGATTTTCAAAATTTGAATTTTTAAGCCCTGAAATCAGAGCGATATGTCACACAAAAGAGTTAATAAATAACATTTCCCACATGTCTACTTTACATCAGCACAATTTTGGAACCAAAATTTTTTTTTGTTAGGGAGCTATAAGGGTTAAAAGTTGACCAGCGATTTCTCATTTTTCCAACAAAATTTATAAAACCATTTTTTTAGGGATCACATCACATTTGAAGTCACTTTGAGAGGTCTTTATGACAGAAAATACCCAAAAGTGACACCATTCTAAAAACTGCACCCCTCAAGGTGCTCAAAACCACATTCAAGAACTTTATTAACCCTTCAGGTGCTTCACAGGAATTTTTTGAATGTGGAAGAAAAAAATGAACATTTAACTTTTTTCACAAAAATGTTACTTTAGACCCAATTTTTTTATTTTCACAGGGGTAACAAGAAAAAATGGACCCCAAAATTTGTTGTGCAATTTCCCCTGGGCACGCAGATACCCAATATTTGGGGAAGAAACACTGTTTGGGCGCACGGCAGGGCTCGGAAGGGAAGGAGCGCCATTTGACTTTTTGATTGTAAAATTTGCTTGAATAATTAGCGGACACCATGTTCTGTTTGGAGAGCCCCTGTGTGCCCAAACTTTGGAGCTCCCCCACAAGTGACCCCATTTTGGAAACTAGACCCCCCAAGGCACCTTTCTAGATGCATAGTGAGCACTTGGAACCCCCAGGTGCTTCACAAATTGATTCGTAAAAATGAAAAAGTGAAAAAAAAAACACTTTTTCATTTTTATGAATCAATTTGTGAAGCACCTAGGGGTTCCAAGTGCTCACTATGCATCTAGATAGGTGCCTTGGGGGGTCTAGTTTCCAAAATGGGGTCACTTGTGGGGGAGCTCCAATGTTTGGGCACACAGGGACTCTCTAAATGCAACATGGTATCCGCTAACAAATTGAATGGAAAATCGGCTCAAATTGTTAGCGGACACCACATTGCGTTTGGAGAGCCCCTCTGTGCCCAAACTTTGGAGCTCCCCCACAAGTGACCCCATTTTGGAAACTAGACCCCCCAAGGCACCTTTCTAGATGCATAGTGAGCACTTGGAACCCCCAGGTGCTTCACAAATTGATTCGTAAAAATGAAAAAGTGAAAAAAAAAACACTTTTTCATTTTTACGAATCAATTTGTGAAGCACCTAGGGGTTCCAAGTGCTCACTATGCATCTAGATAGGTGCCTTGGGGGGTCTAGTTTCCAAAATGGGGTCACTTGTGGGGGAGCTCCAATGTTTGGGCACACAGGGACTCTCTAAATGCAACATGATATCCGCTAACAATTTGAGCCGACAATTTGTTAGCGGATATCATGTTGCATTTGAAGAGTCCCTGTGTGCCCAAACATTGGAGCTCCCCCACAAGTGACCCCATTTTGGAAACTAGACCCCCCAAGGCACCTTTCTAGATGCATAGTGAGTACTTGGAACCCCAGGTGCTTTACAAATTGATTCATAAAAATGAAAAAGTGTTTTTTTTTTCACTTTTTCATTTTTACGAATCAATTTGTGAAGCACCTGGGGGTTCCAAGTGCTTACTATGCATCTAGATAGGTGCCTTGGGGGGTCTAGTTTCCAAAATGGGGTCACTTGTGGGGGAGCTCCAAAGTTTGGGCACAGAGGGGCTCTCCAAACGCAATGTGGTGTCCGCTAACAATTTGAGCCGATTTTCCATTCAATTTGTTAGCGGATACCATGTTGCATTTAGAGAGTCCCTGTGTGCCCAAACTTTGGAGCTCCCCCACAAGTGACCCCATTTTGGAAACTAGACCCCCCAAGGCACCTTTCTAGATGCATAGTGAGCACTTGGAACCCCAGGTGCTTCACAAATTGATTCATAAAAATGAAAAAGTATTTTTTTTTCACTTTTTCATTTTTACGAATCAATTTGTGAAGCACCTGGGGGTTCCAAGTGCTTACTATGCATCTAGATAGGTGCCTTGGGGGGTCTAGTTTCCAAAATGGGGTCACTTGTGGGGGAGCTCCAATGTTTGGGCACACAGGGGCTCTCCAAATGCAACATGGCGTCCGCTAACAATTTGAGCCGATTTTCCATTCAATTTGTTAGCGGACACCATGTCGCGTTTGGAGAGCCCGTGATGTGCCTAAACAGTGGAGCTCCCCCACAAGTGTCCCCATTTTGGAAACTATACCCCTCAAGGATTTTATTAAGGTGTATAGTGAACATTTTGAACCCAGAGGTACGGCACAGAATTTGTTTACATTAGGTCATCATATTGAATAAGTTGTCATTATTCTTGAGCGCAAGTGCTCGCTACTTGAGTTTGCATCGGGTACTCAGGTATGCACCCTGTACAGCGTGTGCTTGAGTGACATGCTCGAGTCCCTGCTCCGCATGTTTCACGGTTATTAGGCACCCAAAAAAAAACATGCGGGGATCGCTCGTGCATGGCAGGCCATCCCCGTAAAGTTTTTTGGCCGCGAAGCATATGGGGCAGAGACTCGAGCATGTCACTCAAATACCCACGATACTCAATGCATACCAGAGCACCCGATGCAAACTCAAGTAGCGAGCACTTGCTCTCAACACTAGTCACCATATCGTCATCTTTTTTTCTTACTTTTGAAAAAAATCCCAACCCCAGCCCTAGCCCTAGCACAACCCTAGCCCTAGCACAACCCTAGCCCTAGCACAACCCTAGCCCCAGCACAACCCTAGCCCCAGCACAACCCTAGCCCCAGCACAACCCTAGCCCCAAACCCAGCCCTAACCCTAGCCCAATCCTAACCCAAGAGTTTATTTTTGACGCCGTTCCTTGTGCGGTATAAGTGATTAGACGACTTTATTCTTCGGGTCGGTGTGATTACAGCAATGCCAGAATCATATGGGGTTTTTATGACTGACAGCTGTCACACACAAAAAGACGCATTTTTTGTAAAATCTAGTTTTTGCATCGCCATATTTTGAGAGCTATAATTTTTCCAGATTTTGGCAGACAGTCATGTGACGGCTCGTTTTTTGCGGGATGACTTGACGTTGTTATTGGTGCCATTTTCAGGCACGTGACATTTTTTGATCGCTTTCTATTCCGATTTTTGGGAGGCAGAATAAACAAAAACCAACAATTCAGGAATTGTTTTTTTTTTTTTTTTTATTCTGTTCCGCGTGTGGTAAAATTGATGAGGTAGCTTTATTCTTCGGGTCAGTACGTTTACAGCAGTACCACATTTGTATAATTTTTCTATGTTTTGGCGCTTATACACAATAAAAGCTATTTTATAGAAAAAAATATTTTTTAGCATCGCTTTATTCTGAGAGCTGAAACTTTTTTATTTTTCGGCTGATGGAGCTGTATGGCGGCTTGTTTTTTGTGGGACGAGATGACGTTTTCAGCGGTATCATTTTTATTTATATGCGTCTTTTTGATCGCGTGTTATTCCACTTTTTGTTTGGCGGTATGGTGATAAAGCATTGTTTTTTGCTGCGTTTTTTTTTTTTTTTTTTTACCGTGTTCACTGAAGGAGTTAACTAGTGGGACAGTTTTATAGGTCAGGCTGTTCCGGACGCGGCGATACCAAATATGTGTACTTTTATTGTTTTTTTTTTTATTTTTTTTATAATAATATTTATTGATGGGTACATTATATTTTTATTTTTGGTGTATTATTTTTTTTATTTTTTTATAATATTTTTGCACATTTTTTTTTTTTCCACTTTCAGACAGTTTGTACACCTTATTACTTTGTCCCACTCTGGGACTTTCACTTTTTTTTTTCTGATCGCCTGCATGGCATAGGAATGGAGCACCATCCCTATGCCATGCAGGCTGTCAGAAGTGCACAGTGTTAAGATTGCTTGGAGATGCACTGCGCATGTCCAAGCAATCTTCCTGCTCTCTGGTGACCCGGATGTTGTCATGACGACATCGGGTCGTCATGGCAACACCCGGGAAGCCGCTGCAGTCTGCGCTGGAAGCCGGAAGAGGAGGTGAGTATCGCCGATCACCTCCCCTTGCCCCCGCAATGCCGCGATCGATTTCGATCGACTTCGATCGCAGCATAGCGGGGGTTAATGTGCTGGGAGCGGTGCAGGACCGCTCCCTGCACATAGTACCGGGTGTCAGCTGTGACAATCAGCTGACACCCGGCGGCGATCGCGCCCGCACAGCCTGTGTGCGCGCGCGATCGCCATGACGTACTAATATGGGTCTGGCTCTTAAGTCCCAGGGCACAGACGCGTATTAGTACGTCAAATGTTATTAAGGGGTTAAAAGGACTGCAATCACAACTATTCCCTACTCCCAATCTATCTGTAGATTTGTGCGAAAATTGGCTTGAAATTAACAAGGTATAGCGCACACAGCAACAGCGGTGCCGTCTAACACGCAGCTGCAGCAGTGAGAAAATGGTGGCGACGGGGAAAATGGCTTGGTCTTATAGGGCAAGGACATGTGACATACACTGCCAATGACACATGCCCTTGCTTGTGTGAAAAAAAGCACTTCGCTCCGTGTGTGCGCTGCTGATAGGCTGACAGATTGCACCTCCCCACTGCAAATGCGGGAAAGAGAAAAAAAAATGGAGATCTTCATTGTTCCTGCAGAGATCCATCCCCTGCCCCTCCCCCCACCCCGCTGTACACTCAAACTGCGTATTAACATTAATTTTCATCATTACTGAGAAAAAATCCAGTTATGATTTTGGTGCACGAACAGTTATCGAACATAACCTCGAACAGCCGAATTTTTCTCCAAATTGTTCGTGTTCGCCGAACGGCTCGAACACCGCCCAAAACAGCTCGAATTTGAGATTGGCGAACAGTTCGAGTAGAACAACGCTCATCTCTACTGATGAGTCCAAATTTGAGATTTTTGGTTTCAACCACCGTGTCTTTGTGCGACGCAGAAAAGGTGAACGGATGGACTCTACATGCCTGGTTCCCACCGTGAAGCATGGAGGAGGAGGTTTATGGTGTGGGGGGCTTTGCTGGTGACACTGTTGGGGATTTATTCAAAATTTAAGGCATACTGAACCAGCATGGCTACCACAGCATCTTGCAGCAGCATGCTATTCCATCCGGTTGGCGTTTAGTTGGACCATCATTTATTTTTCAACAGGACAATGACCCCAAACACAACTCCAGGCTGTGTAAGGGCTATTTGACCAAGAGGGAGAGTGATGGGGTGCTACGCCAGATCACCTGGCCTCCACAGTCACCAGACCTGAACCCAATCGAGATGGTTTGGGGTGAGCTGGACGGCAGAGTGAAGGCAAAAGGGCCAACAAGTGCTAAGCATCTCTGGGAACTCCTTCAAGACTGTTGGAAGACCATTTCCGGTGACTACCTCTTGAAGCTCATCAAGAGAATGCCAAGAGTGTGCAAAGCAGTCATCAAAGCAAAAGGTGGCTACTTTGAAGAACCTAGAATATAAGACATATTTTCAGTTGTTTCACACTTTTTTGTTAAGTATATAATTCCACATGTGTTAATTCATAGTTTTGATGCCTTCAGTGTGAATGTACAATTTTCATAGTCATGAAAATACAGAAAAATCTTTAAATGAGAAGGTGTGTCCAAACTTTTGGTCTGTACTGTATGCCAATGACTTTGATTTTACAATGTCTATGGCTAAATAATTTAAATAATAGTTTGATACTACCCTGTTCGTCTGATAAATATCACAAATGTATATACGGTAAGTCCTTACAGAACAGGAGTTGTTATATTAGATTTTTACAGAAAAATGGCAATTCCAAAATCCAGCTGTCAGTGGGGCTTTTATGCCTTTAAGTGCTTCAACTTTAGAAAAGCGGCTAGTTTATTGTAAATCTAAGTTATACATTATTAGAGCTAAGCCCTTGCAAAGTGAGTAGGCACAGGTATCATTATATTTAATGAAAAGCAATAAGATCCCCAGGACACCAGAAATAACATTTTTATGTAACCTAAGAAGTATATGTCTTATTATAATAGCATTCTTAGCACAAAATTGAGGGTCTCTCGAAATGCATACAGAGGTTAGCTTATGCCTCTGGAAACAATGTAGATTTCAGCATGAGGTACTGCTAAGTAGACTATTTATGTGTTTTTCCCTAAATTACTTCTAGTAAACATGATTACGTTTTGTATGCTTTATTAGCCTGTTGCTTATTATCACTAGATGATTGTTTCATATCCTTAAGGTATTTAATCATCATTTGTTTCTTGCACAAATAAAGCTAGCAGTCTGTTGGAAACAAAGACTAATTTAAGATATTTTCTATTAGTTTCCACATTTTTTTCCTTATTAAAAGGTCCTCTGTTACTAGTATATACCCCTTTAAATGCCATCAGATAGAGTTGAAGCAGTGAAAATCACAGTGCAGGCACTGCCCAAAGTACTGGGACCAACCTAATTCTTATAAAATGACCAAAACAAAGAGAAGAAAAGATATGCAAGTACAGGGATCGCCTGAAAATAATGGACTGTTTATTGCACAAAACAAGTCAAACAAAACAATATGAAAACAATTACCTCTTACAATAATAATACACAACTATAAAACGGTAAACCTGCTAGAATAAGATGTATTCACAAAACCTGAAATGCCAGCATGTGTCTCAATGGATAAAGAAGGAAAGCACCCATAGTGTATATGCACTTGGGGAACAGTTAAAATGCATGTCTCTAATAGACACCAACCAAATAAATTGGGGCATGCAAAACCTACATAATAATAGGGACAACAACCATGACAGTGCATGTAAACAAACAGAGACAAAAAAAGTGTGTGTGTGCTTCTAAAATAAGCACCCAACACTAATAAAGAGGGACTCAATAGTCCATTATGTTCCGTTAGATAATATAACCTATGCTTGTCATAAAGTAAGGTTAGGGATGAGACCCCAAGCATATCGCCATACTTGTGTGGCTTCCTCAGGGGAAAATGTACCATTACAATAGCTTGTCTGTACATATTTATAGTAAAACATAACAATTAGATAGTTACCAGCTGTGTCTGGTCGTGAGGAGGTAAGGTGCTCGATGCTTGGCGTTCATCATGACGTAATATGCATGCGCACTCTAATACGGATAGTACTAGTAATAGACGATGCATCAAAATGACATCAGTCATAAGCTTAAGCCAATCATAATAGAGCACAATCACGGAGTCGGTGAATAATGATGACGGCGGATATGTGTTCGGCGGAAGTCACAAATATCGGCGCTATCTTTTATCGCGCATGTGCAAGTAGCCGCATAGAAGGCCAGAAGTCACGATAGACAAGGCCAAGATAACTACTGTTTAAAATGAGCAAGCACCAGTATGGTAATGAGCCAGCGCCAGTATGGTAATAAGCAAGCGCCAGTATGGTAATCAGTGCATGCGCACATGATTCCAAATATAGAGAAGACGTCATCTGGCGTTTATGCGGATCGCTCAGAAAAAGACTAGGAGCGCTACAATAGAAGCTCATAAGACAGATGTTCATTCAGACTCACATGTGTCAACATGTCAGGCTAAATCTAGAATAAAACACACAAGGACACAGTAAAACAAACGTATAAAAATACTCTGCTGTAAAAAAGTAACAGTAAACAGCAATTGCTAGTAAAAAGGTTACAAAAAACGGTATTTAGTTGACACGTTTTTTGCAAAAAAAGTATACTACGCTGCTCTACCAACGTCAAGGTAACCCAGATCAGAGCAGTCCCTATCTGATGTATTTAAAAACTGATCATGTGTATGGTACCTATATGAGAAGATCTAAAAGGTAATGTCCATGTGGACATGCTGCAAAGGACGGCATTTTATGTGATTGGCCCGCAAGGGAGGGGTGGAGACCTCCCTAATCTTGTAAAAGCAAGAAACATATTAAATTGAGTACAAACACATGGGCCATGCACACAGTGAACAAGTCTGTAGGACAGTGTTCACACCACCAAAAGACTGAAACACACAAGGACACAGTAAAACAAACGTATAAAAATACTCTGTTGTAAAAAAGTAACAGTAAACAGCAAGTGCTAGTAAAAAGGTAATAAAAAACAGGGTATTTAGTTGACACGTTTTTTGCAAAAAATGTATACTAAGCCGCTCTACCAACGTCAAGGTAACCCAGGTGTTTGTATTCAATTCAATGATGAGGCCTCACCATTGAGGCGGAAACACGTTGGGAGGGCCTTTTTTGTTCTGTTTTTTTTTCCCTGATATAGGCTGCACTTGGGTATTGCTCTTGTCAGAGCGGGAGATTTACAGGGCATGACAGGGTACATAGGGAACAAAAATTTGTGCTCCTGCGTTTTGGCCTATGGCCTACGTAGGACTCATCTGAGGCATCAATCGTTGGGTGAGATCGTGATTTTTTTAATGCACACTGGCACTATGAGCACTTTATTATGTGGTTTCTGTTGTTTTATTATATTCAATTAAAGGTTAAGTTTTAGAGATACTGTAGCTGTATATAATAATTTTGGAAGAGTATACAAGTATCATCCTTTTGGGATAGATCCTGAGCTGTTTATTAAAACTATGTAACTATATCATCGTAAGACAACCTATGAATGCTTGCAACTAGTGACCACCATGCCAGAGCCACCAACTTCACTGTGGTCTGGAAGGAGCCAGGGCTGACGAGAGGAAACATTTGCAATCTATGTCAGAGTTCTTCTCATGAGATCCTTTGTAAAACAGTCTTATTTATTCTGCGCGTTCCATGTATTGTGCATTGTGTTTGTGTGTAGGGTATGTGTATTGGGTTACATTATTATACATGGCCCTTACTGTAGAAGGACTCATTAGATTCCACAATTGTTAAGTGCCGTTTACACCAACATCTAACATCAGGTTGTATTGAAATGCTCGGTGCCTCCTTGTTTGTAAAGCAATTATGTGTCAAGAAAGAGATAAATGCTTGATTACATTACAAGGTAGATTTAAGAAGGTTTTTCCTTATTCTTGTATAACAATTGTACAGAAGGCCACTTATGGCTCAATTAAAACTCAATTTAGTCTTTTCTGCAAACTTTTATTTTTTCACACATATTACAGGTTGTTTTCTAATATGGGGGTGGCTATGCATTATTAGGGATGAGCGAGTAGTGAAATAATCGGACTCGCTATACTCGTAACGAGTAGGTCCCAATACTCGGGTACTCGTTACGAGTCCAATGTAAGTCAATGGGAAAAGCGAGTAAGCCGAGTAAGTGTCTGCTGGAGCCTATAAAGCGGTCTGGGGGCAGAGGAAAAGGCTGAAATGGGTGCATGATTGTTTAAAAGCCGGCGGTAAAAAGCCGCCGGCTTTTAAACAATCACTCAGCCCCATACTCGCTTCCCCACAGCCTCCCATCCTGATCCTCCGCTTCCCTGCCGCCTCCCATCCCGATCCTAAGTTAGGACCGGGCGGGGAGCGCAGCACCAGGGAGCGGGGAGCGAAGGATCCGGACGGGGAAGCCGGCAGTGAAAAGAATTCACCGCCGGCTTTCCCGTTTGGTGCTGCGCTCCCCGCTCCCTGATGTACGCTCCCCGCTCCCTGGTGCTTCGCTCCCCGCCCGGTCCTAACTTAGGATCGGGATGGGAGGTGGCGGGGGAGTGGGGAGGGTACAAAATTGCCAAAATCAATGGGAACAGTGCTCAATTAAACGTCAGGCAGGCAGAATATACAGGCAGACAGGCAGGCAGGGTATATAGGAGGGTGCATGAAAAACATAGCAGGGCACTTGGAACACACTAGTGCCCTCCGATTTTCATGCACCCGTCTCTTTAAAAAAGCCGGCCGGCAATTCATCAGCGGCATACATCGGTACCCAACAATTTAGAACAGAAAGAATACAGCATCACATATAGATTAGATAGATAGAAACATGTCAGTCACATATATAATAAGTACAGTGATAGTGTTGGTTACTGTACTTGTCATTTAGTGTTAAAATAAAGGATTTAATAAAAAAAAAATTGGCGTGGGGTTCCCCGTAATTTAAGTCTCTAGCGGAGGTTAAGCAGACGGCTGGGGCAGATGTTTGAAGCCTGGGAAGGGGGTAATACCCACGGAGCTTCCCAGGCTACTAATATCAGCCCCCAGCTGAATACCTAGCCTTTACTAGCTATTAAAATGGGGGACCCCCCCAAAAAATGACGTGGGGTCGCCCCTATTTTAATAGCTAGCAAAGGCTAGGCAGACAGCTGGGGGCTGATATTAATAGCCCAGGAAGGGTGCCATGAATATTGGCCCCCTCCCAGGCTAGAAACACCAGCCCTCACCCGCCCCAGAAATGGCGCATCCATAGGATGTGCCAATTCTGGCACTTAGCCTCACTCTTCCCACTGCCCTGTAGCTGTGGCAGTGGGGTAATAGGGCTGGGGTTGATGTCAGCTTATAATGCTAGGGTGCTAGGGTAAAGACTAGCACCACCACCCACTCTCTGATGTTATATACTTGAAAGTACACCTTTATATTCATACCCATATTGATATAAATGTAGGAAATACTAAGGAAAGAACCCAGTGTGACTACAGGATCATTAATTAATCCTTTATGGTTGGGAGGGAATTTAGCATTAGCACTTTAACCACATATGGAACTATTAATTAATGGTCATTTGTATATAGGGGCATAAAAAAGGTATTTAAGAACTCTGCATTTGCACTTTGTAGCATGTTTGCACTAGAAAATTTGGCATTTGCACTTTGTAACCTACTTGTACTATTTGATATGGGGATGCAATAAAATATTAGAATAATAATTGATGAAATATAGATAAATCTATATAAAAAATTATAATTTGATCAGCCTGTGGCTGGTGGTGGATGTAATTCGAAAGTACCTGAATTTTATTTTAAATATATTTTAAATTATTCTGAAATAAAAATATTCATTTTAAGAAATTATGCTTTATTATTTTTTTATCCTCCTGCTCTTGAAATTGGTGCGATAGCACGCTGGTTTCTTATTGTAGTTATACCCAAAAAAAACATGCGGGGATCGCTCGTGCATGGCAGGCAATTCCCGCAAAGTTTTTTTGGCCGCGAAGCATATGGGGCGGAGACTCGAGCCTGTCACTCGAGCACCCACGATACTCAATGCATACCCGAGCACCCGATACAAAATCAAGTAGCGAGCACATGCTCTCAACACTAGTCGCCATATTGTCATTTTTTTTTTTTTTACTTTTGAAAAAAATCCCAACCCCAACCCCAACCCCAACCCTAGCACAAGGCTAACCCAAGAGTTTATTTTTTACGCCGTTCCTCGTGTGGTATAAGTGATTATTCTTCGGGTCGGTGAGATTACAGCGATACCAGAATCATATCGGGATTTTATGATTGACAGCTGTCACAGACTAAAAGACTCATTTTTTTGTAAAATCTATTTTTTGCATCGCCATATTTTGAAAGCTATAATTTTTCCATATTTTGGCCGACAGAGTCATGTGATGGCTTGTTTTTTGCGGGATGAGTTGATGTTTTTATTGGTGCCATTTTCAGGCACGTAACATTTTTTGATCGCTTTCTATTCCGATTTTTGGTAAGGCAGAATAAACAAAAACCAACAATTCAGGAACTGTTTTTTTTAAAAAATTTTTATTCTGCGCCGAGTGTGGTAAAATTGATAAGGTAGTTTTATTCTTCGGGTCAGTATGTTTACAGCGGTACCAAATTTATATAGTTTTTCTATGTTTTGCGCTTTTACATAATAAAAGCAATTTTATAGAAAAAAATATTTTTTAGCATTGCTTTATTCTGAGAGCTATAACTTTTTTATTTTTTGGCTGATGGAGCTGTATGGCAGCTTGTTTTTTGCGGAACAAGATTATATTTTCAGCGGTATCATTTTTATTTATATTCGTCTTTTTGATCGCGTGTTATTCCATTTTTGGTTTGGCGGTATGATGATAAAGCATTGTTTTTTGCTTCGTTTTTTTTTTTTACTGTGTTCACTGAAGGGGTTAACTAGTGGGACAGTTTTATAGGTCAGGTCATTCCAGACGCGGCGATACCAAATATGTGTACTTTTATTGTTTTTTTTTTTTCATAATAATATTTATTAATGGGTACATTATATTTTTATTTTTGGTGGATTCTTTTTTTTATTTATTTTTTTAATATTTTTACAATTTTTTAAAATTTTTTTTTCACTTTCTGACAGTTTTTTTTACTTTTATACTTTGTCCCACTATGGGGCTTTCACTTTTTTTATTCTGATCGCCGGCATAGCACAGTAATGGAGCACCATACCTGTTCTATGCAGGCTGTCAGCGCTACACAGGGAGAAGATAGTTTGGTCATGCACTGCGCATGACCAAAAAATCTTCCTGCTGTCTGGTGACCTGGATGTTGTCATGACAACATTGGGTCGTCATGGCAACATACGGGAAGCCGCAGCAGACAGCGCTGGAGGCCGGAAGAGGAGGTGAGTATTGCGATCACCTCCCCTTAGCCACCCCAATGCTGCGATCGACTTAGATCGCAGCATTGCAGGGGTTAATGTGTCGGGAGCGGTGCGGGACCGCTCTCTGCACATAGCATCGGGTGTCAGCTGTGACAATCAGCTGACACCCGGCGGCGATCGCGCCCGCACAGCCTGTGTGCGGGCGCGATCGCCATGACGTACTATTCCGTACCTGGCTCTTAAGTCCCAGGGTGCAGGTACAGAATAGTATGTCATGGACTTTAAAGGGGTTAACCTCCGTTAGAGACTAAAATTACGGGGGATCCCACGCCAATTTTTTTTAAAATAAATCCTTTATTTTAACACTAAATGACAAGTACAGTAACCAACACTGTCACTGTACTTATTATATATGTGACTGACATGTTTCTATCTATCTAATCTATGTGTGATGCTCTATTCTTTCTGTTCTAAATTGTTGGGTACCGGTGTATGCCGCTGATGAATTGCTGGCCGGCTTTTTTAAAGAGACGGGTGCATGAAAATCGGAGGGCACTAGTGTCTTCCAAGTGCCCTGCTATGTTTTTCATGCACCTTCCTATATACCCTGCCTGTCTGCCTATATATTCTGCCTGCCTGACGTTTAATTGAGCACTGTTCCCATCATTTTTGGCATTTTTGGACGCTCCCCGCTTCCCCTCAGCCTCCCATCCCGATCCTCCGCTCCCCGCGCCGCCTCCCATCCCAATCCTAAGTTAGGGAGCGGGGAGCGTACATCAGGGAGCGGGGAGCGCAGCACCGAACGAGAAAGCCGGCGGTGAAGTCTTTTCACTGCCGGCTTCCCCACCTGGGTCCTTCGCTCCCTGGTGCTGCGCTCTCCGCCCGGTCCTAACTTAGGATCGGGATGGGAGGCGGCGGGGGCAGCGGAGGATCGGGATGGGAGGCTGCGGGGAAGCGAGTACGGGGCTGAGTGATTGTTTAAAAGCCGGCGGCTTTTTACTGCCGGCTTTTAAACAATCATGCACCCATTTCAGCCTTTTCCTCAGCCCCCAGACCGCTTTCTAGGCTCCAGCAGACACTTACTCAGCTTACTCGCATTTCCCATTGACTTACATTGTACTCGTTACTCCTAGCGAGTAATCACAAGGAAACTTGGGGAGTAACGAGTAGCCCGAGTACCGTACTATTCGGCGAGTACCGAATAGTAACGAGTATACTCGCTCATCCCTATGCATTATATATTGTAATAGTCAGGGTGCTACCTGTCACTGCACACAGCTAGTGTTTTTTTTTGTCTCATACAGTGGGGAAAAAAAGTATTTAGTCAGCCACCAATTGTGCAAGTTCTTCCACTTAAAAAGATGAGAGAGGCCTGTAATTGACATCATAGGTAGACCTCAACTATGAGAGACAAAATGAGAAAACAAATCCTGAAAATCACATTGTCTGATTTGGAAAGAAATTTTTTTTAAATTTTGATGGAAAATAAGTATTTGGTCAATTGCAAACAAGCAATATTTCTGACTCTCACAGACCTGTAACTTATTCTTTAGGAGGCTCCTCTGTCCTCCACTCATTACCTGTAGTACTGGCACCTGTTTGAACTTGTTATCAGTATAAAAGACACCTGTCCGCAACCTCAAACAGTCACACTCCAAACTCCACTATGGTGAAGACCAAAGAGCTGTCGAAGGACACCAGAAACAAAATTGTAGCCCTGCACCAGCCTGGGAAGACTGAATCTGCAATAGGCAATCAGCTTGGTGTGAAGAAATCAACTGTGGGAGCAATAATTAGAAAATGGAAGACATACAAGACCACTGATAATCTCCCTCGATCTGGGGCTCCACACAAGATCTCACCCCGTGGGGTCAAAATGATCTCAAGAACCGTGAGCAAAAATCCCAGAACCACACAGGGGACCTAGTGAATGACCTGCTGAGAGCTGGGGCCAACATTATAAGGGCTACCATCAGTAACACACTACGCCGCCAGGGACTCAGATCCTGCAGTGCCAGACGTGTCCCCCTGCTTAAGCCATTACATGTTCGGGCCCCTCTGAAGTTTGCTAGAGAGCATTTGGATGATCCAGAAGAGTATTGGGAGAATGTCATATGGTCAGATGAAACCAAAGTAGAACTGTTGGGTAGAAACACAACTCGTCGTGTTTGGAGGAGAAAGAATGCTGAGTTGCATCCAAAGAACACCATACCTACTGTGAAGCATGGAGGTGGCAACATCATGCTTTGGGGCTGTTTCTCTGCCAAGGGACCAGGAAGACTGATCCGTATACACGAAAGAATGAATGGGGCCATGTATCATGAGATTTTGAGTGCAAACCTCCTTCCATCAGCAAACGCATTGAAGATGAAACATGGCTGGGTCTTTCAGCAAGACAATGATCCGAAGCACACCGCCAGGGCAACGAAGGAGTGGCTTCGTAAGAAGCATTTCAAGGTCCTGGAGTGGCCTAGCCAGTCTCCAGATCTAAACCTTATAGAAAAACTTTGGAGGGAGTTGAAAGTCTGTGTTGCCCGGCGACAGCCCCAAAACATTACTGATCTAGAGGGGATCTGCATGGAGGAATGGGCCAACATACCAGCAACAGTGTGTGCCAACCTTGTGAAGTCTTACAGAAAATGTTTGACCTTTGTCATTGCCAACAAAGGATATATATAACAAAGTATTGAGATGAACTTTTGTAATTGGTTTGTAATTGACCAAATACTTATTTTCCACCAAAATTTGAATAAAAATTTCTTTCCAAATCAGACAATGTGATTTTCAGTATTTGTTTTCTCATTTTGTCTCTCATAGTTGAGGTCTACCTATAATGTCAATTACAGGCTTCTCTCATCTTTTTAAGTGGGAGAACTTGCACAATTGGTGGCTGACTAAATACTTTTTCTTCCCACTGTAAGTGGTGGACTATAAAGGATCATGAAAATTTAGACAGCATTTACATCATAAAGAGGATCTGTCACCAGATTTCACAATATCAACTGCATACACTATTAAATAGATCTCATACCTGATGAGACTGTTGCATTTACTTTGAAAATACATGTTACAATGACTTTATAATCCTGATATAAGGATGAGCATTTTAGAAGTCCAGCTATATAATGTAGTATCTCATTAACTCAAGTGCGTTCAGCAATTCAGTAGAAATGATTCACTGCATATCAGATTCAGTGTCATGCATTCGATGAATCTGGCAAATTAGAACAATTTATAGTTTGATTCTCTCAAATCGATAAAAATGCTACTATTTTACACAATGCAGAAGACTGCGTAATCCAGAGAAAGCTCACATGTCCTAGGACGCAACCATATGAGCTTTCCAGTAATACTTTGCAGCTATCGAATCACTAAATATTGCACAGCCATCACATAGTATTACACAGCCTAACATAGCCTGTATAAAAGCCGAGGCAGGGAATGCAGCACAACAACCATTTTGGGGTGAATTCGTTTAGTGATAGGAGGCCACCACTCACATCTTATCAATAGAAATAGGAAGAAAAAGACAAAAAAACTCTGAACATACTATACAGATAGTGATAGCCGAGATTGGATCATTTTGACTAAAGTGTTTGGGGGCCTTTTCCCTAGGAAATGGCAAAAATTTGTGATTGGTGCAGGACCAATTACTAGAGCCTCAACCATTTCCAACTCTACAGTGCCTACAAGTAGTATTCAACCCCCTGCAGATTTAGCTGGTTGACACATGCGGAATTAACTTGGCATTGTGACATTTGTACTGTAGATCAGCCTGGAAGTGGGAAATGCACTGCAGCAAATTTTTTTATTTTTTTTTATTTTTCATTTTTTTAAAACGTTAAAAGTTAATTCAGAGTGTCATTTATTATTCAACCCCTCAAGCCACAAGAATTCTGTTTGGTCCCCCTAAAGTATTAAGAAGTAGTTCAGGCACCAAGAATAATGAGCTTCACATGTGTGGATTAAAGATCTCTTTTGCCAGCCTTTTCTGACTATTTAAGACCCTCCCCAAACTTGTGAACAGCACTCAGACATGGTCAACATGGGAAAGACAAAGGAGCATTCCAAGGCCATCAGAGACAAGATCGTGGAGGGTCACAAGGCTGGCAAGGGGTACAAAACCCTTTCCAAGGAGTTGGGCCTACCTATCTCCACTGTTGGGAGCATCATCCGTAAGTGGAAGGCTTATGGAACTACTGTTAGCCTTCCACGGCCTGGACAGCCTTTGAAAGTGTCCTCCCGTGCCGAGGCCAGGCTTGTCCGAAGAGTCAAGGCTAACCCAAGGACAACAAGGAAGGAGCTCCGGGAAGATCTCATGGCAGTGGGGACATTGGTTTCAGTCAATACCATAAGTAACGTACTCCACCGCAATGGTCTCCGTTCCAGACGAGCCCGTAAGGTACCTTTACTATCAAAGCGTCATGTCAAGGCTCGTCTACAGTTTGCTCATGATCACTTGGAGGACTCTGAGACAGACTGGTTCAAGGTTCTATGGTCTGATGAGACCAAGATCGAGATCTTTGGTGCCAACCACACACGTGACGTTTGGAGACTGGATGGCACTGCATACGACCCCAAGAATACCATCCCTACAGTCAAGCATGGTGGTGGCAGCATCATGCTGTGGGGCTGGTTCTCAGCCAAGGGGCCTGGCCATCTGGTCCGCATCCATGGGAAGATGGATAGCACTGCCTACCTGGAGATTTTGGCCAAGAACCTCCGCTCCTCCATCAAGGATCTTAAGATGGGTCGTAATTTCATCTTCCAACAAGACAACGACCCAAAGCACACAGCCAAGAAAACCAAGGCCTGGTTCAAGAGGGAAAAAGTCAAGGTGTTGGAGTGGCCTAGTCAGTCTCCTGACCTTAACCCAATTGAAAACTTGTGGAAGGAGCTCAAGAATAAAGTCCACATGAGACACCCAAAGAACCTAGATAACTTGGAGAAGATCTGCATGGAGGAGTGGGCCAAGATAACTCCACAGACCTGTGCCGGCCTGATCAGGTCTTATAAAAGACGATTATTAGCTGTAATTGCAAACAAGGGTTATTCCACAAAATATTAAACATAGGGGTTGTATAATAATTGACCCACACTTTTATGTTTAAAATTTAATAAAATTCAACTGAGCAACATAACTTTTTGGTTTGTAAGATTTATGCTTCTGTTCATAAAACCTACTCTCGTTTGCAGTTTGATGGCTCTAACTTATTTGCATCTTATCAAACCAGCTAAATCTGCAGGGGGTTGAATACTACTTGTAGGCACTGTATATAATATTGATCTGCAATACCAGACAAAATACATGGATGATAATGGCACTGTGTATGAGGCAAATCACAAGAGCTGTGCAGGCCTGTGGTCCATGTGGGCTCCTTAAAGGGACTCTGTCAGCACAGAATGACTGTTCACACCAAGTACAGGTGCTCAGTGCACCGTAACATAACCAAACATTTAAGTGCACCTTCCCATTTACCTGTCTTCCTGTTATCTCCACCCCCACCTCTTCTTTGATTTGACGGCTTTTGCATCATAGAGCCAGAGAAAAGCGATGATAGAGGGAAAACAAGTCGGTGGGAAGGTGTGTATAAATGTTTGCCCCGCCGTGAAGCACCGAGCGCCTGTACTTGGTTTGAACAGTCATTCTGTACTGCCAGAGTCCTCTTAATGATTGTAAGTTTGCGAGCAGGACCTCACTTCTCCTGTAACTGATGATCTATGATTTACGCTGTAATGTCTTTATTGTCTGTTGTGGAATATGTTGGCACAATAGAAATGAAAAATTATTACAATTTTTATTGTAATCAATGGAAATTCTAGAAATAATAATAATCTTTATTTATATAGCGCCTGCACTTTCCGCAACGCTTTACAATTCATTGCTATTCAGTAGTCAGATTTCCAGTGATCACACACAGATAGAATATCCTGGCCATGTACAATTAATACTATTAGTATGCAAACCCTTTAAACATTGGAGTTGACAATATATTTGGGTAGGCCCAGTGCCGAAAACTAAGCTGTTCGCGTGTCTGTGTTTTTTTTTTCTTGGACCGACTGCAAAAAAAAAAAAAAAAGCAACAACACAAAAATGTCCATTTTTTACCTGTTTTCTGATTAAACTTGCATAGTACATGGCTGCCAATCATGTGTCGTACAAGTGCTGCCCACTTTTTTTACTCTTTATTGGGTAGAAGAATTTTTTTTTTCTGCCACGCTGAAGGTAAAAACGAACATACGGACCAAATGGATGAAAATTGGATTTAGCACATTAATTAAAAACAGTCCGATTTTTGTAAAAATAACAAAATAAACATCTGAATGAGGCCATACAGGGATATGCAGCAGCAGTGTCCGCAACCATTGATGCCAGTCACTGCAATCATTGTGTGCAGCCGTTCAATATGTCTGCGGCCCCTGAGCAACGTAGAATATAAGTGTAAGTAAATGTGGTAAATAGAATCCTTTTAAATACGATAAGAACTTGCACAAGTCAAGCAGCAGAGTTGTGTAACTTATGCCTATAATGCTGAGCTGACATCGCACATGATTCACAGGCAATGTTCTTATTGTATATCACAGCAAATCTGTCTTTAATGCACCAGAGGGGGCAATGAATCTTTATATACCTGTAAAAGTTCCCATGTTGTAAATTATCGCCAGTATGTTCCGGCTGTAAATGGCAAAATCTGATTAGTTAAATTAAGAGCATCTTTAAAGTGCTACATGATGTCATGAAAGCTCTTATGTCATCCCCGTCTTATGTGTCTTTCTGCCATCTGGCTAGAATTTACAAGCTTCGTTCCAATCTTCCAAGAGCCCATGAGGCAGACTTCTCTTTCTTCTGTATGTGCAATTTACCACTTTAATTATTTAAACATCTAGATTTTTCCTTATATACAATGATTAGAAAATATATTAAATTACATCTATGTTTTAATTTTCATTTCCCTTAATTCATAAGGATTTTATACTGTGAAATAAATAGGTCCCTTCTTAAATTTGACCTTACGTCATGCAATAATCTGTACGATTTTACAACAAATTGTTTTAGCAACTCCGTCCAATTACAATGGAGGCAAAAAAGCGGTATTTATAAACAGTGATCATTGGATTTCACAGTGCAAGTTATTGTTCATGGTGGTCAAATGTCTGGGAAAATCTAAATATATCGTGTCCACAGTCTGGTCTCTAGCTATCACCTTAGTTGAATTTAGACAGTGAATTTATAATTTTACTATCACATAAAAAAAGGTTTAAAAAATATGAAAAAAATAAAAAAAAGTAAAAGTCCAAATCACCCCACTTTTACCCCATTAAAAATAAAGATGATAAAAAATAAATAAAAATACATGTATGTAGTATCGCCGCGTTCAGAAAAGTCAGATCTATCAAAATATGTAAAAAAAAAATTAACTCGATCAGTAAACACTGTAAATGGAAAAAATTAAAGAACGCCAAAATTTAGTTTTTTTGGTTGCTGCAATACCACAAAAAATGCTGTAACAAGCGATCAAAACATCACATCTATCCCAAAATGGTATCAATAAAAACATCATCTCTTCCCGCAAAAATAAGCCATCACACAGCTCCATCGACTGAAAAATGAAAACATTACTGGTCTTGGAAAATGGCGACACAACCCCCAAAATTTTATTTTTCAAACTTCTAATTTTTGCTTTCACCACTAAAATAATAAAAAAAACTGGACATGTTTTGTATCGCCGTAATCGTACTGATGAGCAGAATCATATTACAAGGTCATTTTTACAATGCCATGTACATCGTAAAAACAATTCCCAAAAAACAATGTCAGAATTGCGTTTTCTCACAATTTCGCCGCACTTGTACAACTCGTCCTGCAAAAAATCAAGCCCTCATATGTCTATATGGACCCAGAAATAAAAAGGTATGGCTGTGGGAAGAAGGGGAGGAAAAAGTAAAAACTCAAAAATGGAAATTGGCCCCATCGGGAAGGGGTTACGACGTTGCAGCACTAAAGTTTTCCCTTTACAGTGTTCACAGCCAACCACTAGAGTTCAGCTCCATTCAAGTGAACAGAGATGCCGCCGTTACCTGCACATCTGGGTGGTCTGGAGCAACGAAGTGCAGGAAAAAACTGAAGAGTGGATGACATGCTGGAGTAATACTTTCGCCCCATCATTCTCAGAATAATCAAAGTTTGGCTGAGCGTGCATGTGTTCTCAATGAGGAGACAAGAGTATGCACGTCCGGTGGTAACTTAAAGGTTTACTCTCTTCTTTCTTCAGGAGTGCACCTCTCCTCTGCCTTGTGGATGCCTGCTTGCCAAGGACAGTTCAGACCAATTGCATGAGTGCAGTGCAGGGGCACTGAAACTGGCCTGATGATGAGCTATTGGACTGTAATAAAATGTTCTTGCATGGTGCCCTCTTCTGTTTGTGTCCACCAGTGTTGGGGCACACCGTACAGGCTGAAATCAGCTGGTGGTTAGGAATGAGTAGACCCATGGAAGTTCGGGTTTGCCGTGTTGTACCAAATTGTAGTCCAAAGTTCAATTTAGATACCAAATCTGTACCCGAGCTTGAACCTGAATCCGAACTCTCTCCCTCTTCTCTTCCAGAAGTCCATGTATGGAGTTCAGCACCGGACACTAGGTGAGAACCCCGAACTCTACAGTTCAGGTTCGCTCATCTCTACTGGTGGTGACAGCAATTATCTAATGTGTATACCCATATTTAGTATCCATTTACAATGCATTTCTGAAAGCAATGCTTCTAGGGCAGAGTATCTCCATAATATGGCATGTGATGGACCATAGCAAGAATGTGAGTTTTCACATATACGTGAAAATAGAGGTGTATGAAGATACAATACAGTCCAATGCTGGCGTATTAGGGAGTCTGTAAGGTCCGATGAGCTGCAGCATGGGAAGATTGCTGAACTGTAATAAGACATTATTTTACACAAACATATTGTATCTTCTCAATGTGTTTTGTCAATTTGTGAAAATTAGATCTATGTCTCGAAAAATAGTGGGGAGGAGGACAAGCAGACCAAATAATATTACTGGTCATTATTTTTCAGCTTTTCTAAAGTCTGGCAAATCTCTATGCTGCAATATAATGCAACATGAAGGTATCATTGTATAACAAGGCAGAATTAATATTCATGATTCTGGAAAATATAGCTGTAACAACCCCGAAGAAAAAACCTCCAGCCAAAAAGTTTCATGCTCCATCTATAAAAAAAAAACCCATGAAATAGCTAAATAGAATTTTTAGCATTTCTTATTTTACAAGACACGCTCTTTAAGTTTTATTTGTATGGGTTTTATTTACATAAATGTTGGTTTATTTCCTTCTTTCTGTGTAACAGATGGTTTTTAGGTCACATTGTTTCAGATCTGTCTTTAGTTCCCATAATGGTTTAGGCTTGTGGTCGACTATTTGTTTCCACTGTTTTACAGTCCATTCCAGCTTTCATTTCTTAGAGAAACACTAAACATTGTAAATATAAATAAAAAAAAACATAATAATTTCCCACTTAATTTCCTACTCTATTTTTTTTGCAATTAAAAATAGTGATATATAAAGAAATCTATGTGCCCCAACAAAACAACCAAATCCCCCTCCTCACTATTCTGTGTTTTTACGGAGAGAACTGGCTGCAGTAGGAGCCTCCCCCCACTGTGCTATTTGCAATAAGAGACTAAAAATTCAGCCCTCGCCCTTTGGCTAAATTCTGCCCCCCTGTTGTCTGTCGACCAAAAATGGAAGTGATCAAAAATAAATTAACCCATATTTGTCTGCAGGATTTGTTTTAGGATCTTCAGAAAATCCTAAAGACTGATAAACGTGGGCAAAATGATATACTTTTTATTTGTATTTGTAGACAAAAGAGTTATTTTAAAACTTTTTTGTCCTTTTCATTGTGCGAAACTAGTTTGACCTCAATTCTATGCACACAGTTACAGATTTTTCTGTAAACCGTGCAAACGGACTAATAGATTAGACACCTAGTAATCTTTGCCATTATAAAGGATGAGTGGAGGGGAAGTCTGTTGTCCTGACAAATTTGTAGAAATCTATTATTATCCGCTCTGTCCTCAAAGGATCCGCCGGAATTGGAAATAAAGGTAATGGTTTCATAGAACTCAGTTCTGCATTTGCTGCATCAGCTATGCAAATAACGCAAGGGTTTGCAGAATAAGCGCTTGGAACAATTACTGGGGGAGCCAAATAAAGCATTAAAAGATGAATAATATATAATGACATATTCCAAGGCAATAATTTGGATGATAGTGCTGAAAAGCACTAATCCATCAAAGCAAAGCTTAAAAATTATGACAGAAGAGGCCAAAAAACGAAGAGTGAATTATAGTCTTGCTCGGATGCTGTGATATTTTTGCAATGCAAGTACAAATAGGCTTTATCAGTTTAATTCAACTTTTATCAGATAGAAAAATGATGTTTCCTTTTCTAATTTTTTTTTCATCTGTGATAAGTAAAAGACTCATTGTGCTTCATTTGTTCTGCCGCTACAGACACTCTATAAAAGTTTTCTGATTGGGTTAAAGGAAGGTTTTAAGTCTGCTGAGCATGATTTTGGTTGTATAGTCATTCATGTAATGTGATCTATCTATCTATCTATCTATCTATCTATCTATCTATCTATCTATCTATCTATCTATCTATCTATTTCTGTGTTGTGAAAAAGTGTTTGCCCCCTTCCTGATTTCTTATTCTTTTGCATGTTTGTCACACTTAATTGTTACACATCACAAAATAAATATTAGACAAAGATAACACAAGTTAGCACAAAATGCATTTTTTAAATGAAGGTCTTTATTATTAAGGGATAAAGAAATCCAAACCTATAAGGCCCTGTGTAAAAAAGTAATTCTCCCCCTTAACATATAAATTAACTGTGGTTTATCACATCTTTGGGAAGCTGAGTTCAATTTCCTTAGCCACACACAGGCCTGATTACTGCCACACCTGTTCTCAATCAAGAAATCACTTAAATAGGACTAGAAGGTATGGATTAGGTGTATTGTATAGAGGTATGGTATACAATTATTGTGTTTATAATGCTCCATGTGACAATCCAATAACTTCTATATTTCATAATTGTGCCCCGGTTACACTATCAACACCGACCCAGTAAATCCATCCATTGTATGCCATGCACTAGGATCACAATGACATGTGCTATATACCGTACCCTAGAGATAATTGTATACCATACCTCTATACAATACACCTAATCCATACCTTCTAGACTTATGTATATAATTATGTGTTTATAATGTTACAAGGTGCTCTATGAACTTCTATTCGTATGTATATATTAATGTGTTTATAATGTTTATAATATTTCAAGGTGCTCCATGAATCACCCATGTTAGAACCCAACACCTAGTATACTGCATAATTATGCCCCAACTGCACGATTACCACTCATTACCATCTAACAATGTCTTATTAAACCTCTCCATTATATGTCATGCACTGGGACTATAATGACATGTACAACATACTGTGCCCTAGAGACAAATATATAACATACCTCCATACAATACATTTAATATATGCTAGCAACTTTATTTGCATCTGCACAGCGCCATAATACATAGCCTGTCCCCTACACATGCGCCACAGCTCAGTTTCCTTGACTACCACCATACACAACATGAGAGGTGGTACCGTACCTGTAAATACAGGCAACGTCCGGCCATCCAATCACGCAGTGCGGGGCTGGCAGAACGTCACTTCCGGTGACACACCCCCACCAATGACGCACTTCCGGTCCGGCGTTCCTCGCCGGTGTATAAAGCACAGACTCCTCAGTTTGACATTTACCAGAGCCACAGCAAGGCGCAGGAGCGCCGCTATACCCCTCTATACCACTAATAAATGATACAACACCTTCCGGGACCTACACCCTGACTATGCATGGACTCCATATGACCGCATGGTAAGTTACAGACCAGCCAACATATGATGGGTTGCACATGCCATTATACAACTATCTCTAACTTTCCATACTATCCTTTAGATCCACGTGGCCCCACACCACTATTGGACCTGGTTGAGGTAACCACCCCAGACTATACAATCATCTTACTGGCAAAATCATGGGTAATATATTTCAACTGTAACATCTTGATATTGCAGTTCTCCTCTTTCCTGGGCTTTAGCCCTATTCTCAGACTCTAAACAATTTTAAACCATCCATACAAGTAAGAACAAATTTGGCTTTTATCTACCCTTTACTCTTATGGTTTTTATACCCTGCTCTGCGTGTTTATACTGTATATACTATATGTTACCCCAACACCTTAGCCCTCGTCTCTACTTACCTCCACCTCCCTCCCCCTACCCCCTCCCGTCTTCTTCCCAACCCCGCCTTCCCCTCCACCCCTACCTCTTCGTGATACTTCTCGACAATATGATTGGAATTTTCATTTTGATTATGATATTACAAATCTGGTACTGACACCTGTATGTTTTCCTTTTTAGTAAGCGACTAAATGATTAAGGCCGCAATTGAGGCCGAAACGTCTTACCGCTGTCGCCTTGCACTTGGGTTTGAACAAATTGTCTGTGTATTAATAAATGTCTTAGCATTCACAACATTTGAGTGTGCGATGAATTGAATTTTCTACAGTTAAGGGGCACTCGCTGCCCATTACATCAGCACCTCCACTTCTGACAGAGTGCACGCAAACTATTATTTTGTACCGAAAAAAGAATGTCCGGCCATCTGTTCGTGACCTCAAGCTAAAGAGCACTTGGGTTATGCAGCAGGGCAATGATCCAAAACACACCAACTAGTCCACCTCTGAATGGCTTAGGAAAGACAAAATTAAGACTTTGGAGTGGCCTAGTCCTGACCTTAATCCAATTTAGATGCTGTGGCATGACCTTAAAAAGGCACTTCATGCTTGGAAACCCTCTAATGTTGCTGAATTACAACAATTTTGCAAAGATGAGTGGCAAAATTCCTCCAGAGCGTTGTAAAAGACCCAATGCCAGTTATTGAAAATGTTTGATTGCAGTTGTTGCTTTTAAGGGTAGCCCAACCAATTATTAGGTTTAGGGGGCAATAACTTTTTCACACAGGGCCCTGTAGGTTTGGATTTTTTTCCCCTTAACCCCTTTACCCCCGAGGGTGGTTTGCACGTTATTGATCAGGCCAATTTTTACAATTCTGACCACTGTCAATTTATGAAGTAATTACTCTGGAATGCTTCAATGAATCCCACTGATTCTGAGAATGTTTTTTTGTGACATATTGTACTTCATGATTGTGGTAAAATTTCTTCAATATCACTTGCGTTTATTTGTGAAAAATACGGAAATTTGGAGAAATTCTTGAAAATTTCGCAATTTTTAAACTTTGAATTTCCATGAGATATGTCACACAAAATAGTTAATAAATAACATTTCCCACATGTATACTTTACATCAGCACAATTTTGGAACCAAATTTTTTTGTTTGTTAGGAAGTTATAAGGGTTAAAAGTTGACCAGCGATTTCTCATTTTTCCAACAAAATTTACAAAACCATTTTTTTAGGGACCACGTAACATTTGAAGCAACTTTGAGGGGCCTTTATGACAGAAAATACCTCAAAATGACACCATTCTAAAAACTGCACCCCTCAAGGTGCTCAAAACCACATTCAAGAAGTTTATTAACCCTTCAGGTGCTTCACAGGAATTTTTGGAATGTGGAAGAAAAAAATGAACATTTAAATTTTTTCACAAAAATTTTATTTAGACCTCAATTTTTTTATTTTTGCAAGGGTAACAGGAAAAAGTGGACCCCAAAATTTGTTGTGCAATTCCTCCTGAGCACACCAATACCTCATATGTGGGGGAAAACCACTGTTTGGGCGCACAGCAGTGTTCGGAAAGGAAGGAGCGCCATTTGACTTTTTGAATGTAAAATTTTGGTTGAATAATTAGCGTATGCCATGTTGCATTTGGAGAGCCTCTGATGTGCCTAACCAGTGGAAACCCCCCACAGGTGACACTATTTTGGAAACTAAACCCCTCTGGGAACTTATCTACACTGTGTTCCAAATTATTATGCAAATAATAATTTCTCAGATTTTCCCAAATTACCTATATGAATTGCAGTCATTGTAATTTTCCAGTCAAATAACTATTAGAGTACAATTGAAAGGTTTTTGTACAAACTGCCTATGATAACAGTATATTTTTAAAAAAATAAAAAACTCAAACTGCACTCAAAATGCATGTTCCAAATTATTATGCACAGCAGAGTTTTCAACCTTTTCATTTTAATAAAGAACAAAAAAATGGTCATTTTTGAAATTATAAGCATTAGCAGGTTATTACAAACTGAAATCAAACAGTTTTCAACTCAAAACTTTATTCTAGGTGATGTTACATTTGCACATAGGACCCCTTGTTCGAAAGGAGCTTCTGAACTCTCTCGTCCATTGAATTTGTCAGGTTTTGGATGGTTTCTGCTTCAATTGTTTTGCATGAGGACAGAATACCCTCCCAGAGCTGTTGCTTAGATGTGAACTGCCTCCCGCCATCATAGACACTCCTTTTGATGATGCTCCAGAGGTTCTCAATGGGGTTGAGGTCAAGGGAGCATGGGTGCCACACCATAAGTTTGTCCCCTTTTATGCCCATAGCAGCCAGAGATGCAGATGTGTTATGTGCAGCATGAGATACTCTGGGAGAGTATTCTGTCCTCATGCAAAACAAATGAAGCAGAAACCATCCAAAACCTGACAAATTCAATGGATGAGAGATAACATTAGGTCATCATATTGAATAAGTTGTCGTTAGTCTTGAGTGCAAGTGCTCACTACATTAATTTGCATCGGGTACTCGGGTATGCACCATGTATCGCGGGTGACATGCTCGAGTCCCCACCCTGCATGTTTCACGGTTGTTAGACACCCAAAAAAACCATGCGGGGATCGCTCGTGCATGGCAGTCAATTCCAGCGAGGTTTTTTTGGCCGCGAAGCATATGGGGCGGAGACTCAAGCATGTCACTCTAGCACCTGGGATACTCGGTGCATACCTGAGCACCTGATGCAAACTCAAGCAGCTAGCACTTGCGCTCAACACTAGTGGCCATGTTGTCATCATTTTTTTTTTCTTTACGTTCGAAAAAATCCCAACCCCATCACAACCCTAACCCTAGCACAACCCCAACCCTAGCACAACCCTCACCTGAGCACAACCCTAACCCTAGCCCTAGCACAACCCTAACCCTAGCACAACCCTAACCCTAACCAAAGAGTTTATTTTTTACGCCGCTCCTCATGCGGTATAAGTGATTAGACGATTTTATTCTTTGCAGCGATACCAGATTTATAGCGGGTTTTTATTATTGACAGCTGTCACACACTAAAAGACTTTTTTTTTTTTTTGAAAAGACTAGTTTTTGCATCTCCATATTTTGAGAGCTATAATTTTTCCATATTTCGGCCAACAGAGTCATGTGATGGTTTGTTTTTTGCGGGACAAGTTGACGTTTTTATTGCTACCATTTTCAGGCACGTGACATTTTTTGATCGCTTTCTATTCCGATTTTTGGGAGGCAGAATAAGCAAAAACCAACAATTCAGGAATTGTTTTTTTTATTTTTTTATGCCGTTCCACGTGTGGTAAAATTGATAAGGCAGCTTTATTCTTCGGGGCAGTACGTTTACACCGGTACCACATTTATATATTTTTTTTATGTTTTGGAGCTTTATTAAATAATATTTTTTGCATCGCTTTATTCTGAGAGCTGTAGAGCTGTAACTTTTTTATTTTTCGGCTGATGGAGCTGTACAGCGGCTTGTTTTTTGCGGGACAAGATGTTTTCAGTGGTACCATTTTTATTTATATTCATATTTTTTATATTTTATATATATATTTTTTTTTTACCGTGTTCGCTAAAGGGGTTAACTAGTAGGACAGTTTTATGGGTCAGGTCGTTGCTGACGCGGCGATAACAAATATGTGTGCTTTTATTGTTTTTTTGTTTTTTTTTTCATAATATTTATTGATGGGTACATTATATTTTTATTTTTTGATGATTATTTTTTTGACTTTTTTTTAATATTTTTACAATTTTTTTTTTTTCATTTTCTAACACTTTTTTTTACTTTTATACTTTATCCCACTATATGACTTTCACTTTTTTTTACTCTGATCGCCTGTATAGCATAGGGATGGAGCACCATCCGGGTCACCATGACAACCACAGGACCCGGCCTCAGACAGCGTGGGAGCCGGGGAAGAGGTGAGTACTGGCTCTTACCTCCGGAATGTGCGGGACCGCTCCCAGCACATAGTACCGGGTGTCAGCTGTGACAATCAGCTGACACCCGGCAGCGATCACGCCCACACAGCCTGTGTGCGGGCGCAATCATCAGGATGTATTAATACTTACCTCGCTCTTAAAGCCCAGGGCGCAGATACGTATTAGTACGCCGTGGGCTTTAAAAGGGTTAATAACAAAGTCCTTCATTTAAAAACTGCATTTTGTGTTTACTTGTGTTATCTTTGTCTAATATTTCAATTTGGTTTGTGATCTGAAACATTTAAAGGGGTACTCCGGGGAGATAAAAAATTGTTGTACTGTCCCTGCCCTCATACGCTATAAAGATGAGATGAACAGTGCAGTTTTATGATCTTTATAGCCCTTGTAATTCCGTGTGACAGAATCTGCTCCTCCCTCCCATCTGCGTCATTACATTATACACCAAGTGCTGCTCCCCCTGTAAGGAACAGCCAGCCTGAGAAGAGGGGGCATGGTCTGCTCCCTGCTAGCTGCTCTGGAGACAGGGAGACATTATCAGGGGGCTTGCTGTTGCTGCTAAAAGCCAGGAGCAGGCCTCTATCTATTTCATATCTATCTGTCAGTCTAGCTATTTTCTGTCTTCCAATCCTTCATTTCCCAAATATCATATGTCAGAGAAGACTCAAGAGGCTTACCCATAGTCCACTATTCATTTAATTTTGAATACAAATGTGAATTGTTTTGCAGAGGTAGACAACACAGTCTTTTTAAATTTTGGGTTGATTTATTAAACATCATAAATCAACCTGGAGTCCATAAAGTAAACATGGCCCATTTGGCATAATGGCAAAACAAAATACAAAGGTTCAGCACAGTCCGTATTTCGGCCAGGGCCGGCCACTGAGGGTTAGGCACACACTGGTTCAGCAAAACACATGCAAGCTACTCTCTGGAGCATGTTTCTCCAGACACTGAACACACCTGAGTGTAAAGGCTGGCTATTTAAAGCCCAGACCACTTCCTGAAGTGGAGATATGGTGGATAGCCTCCCGCCCTGCACTTTGCCGTCCACCAATAAAACATGCCCTTGTAAATCTGGCTCAATAAACCTCTCTGCACCTAATATACAGGAGCAACTTCCATGTTTTACATCACTGAATCTAATATCCTCAGTGAAACGTATCTCCCCTCCGACACTCTGCCTGTGACTTTGTCACACTTCCTAATGCATGAATTAAATTGTGGTCTGATCTTATGGGGTAAAGTTTCCCTTTTGCTAAATTTCCATTTTGGTGTAGGGAGACATATATAGTAGGCCATGAAATGCTCACTAGGAATTTAAATATGCAAGTAGTTTCTTCTTTCAAAGTACAGTAGAGTGAGGCGTCAGACAAAACTGCATCCTGTCACCATTTATCTTCAATTTTCATGCAGAAGTAATTTTCAGGAAGCCTGGATTTGCCAAAAAAGAAGGAATTAAAATTGCTGGACGAATCATCAACAATTTTAAATACACAGATGATACAACATTGAACAAGAGTAGATGGAATCGAGGACTTATTGCGGAGTGTCAGGATGGAAAGCTCGAACATGGGACTGCTACTTAACACAAAGAAGACAAAGATATAGACTGGGTATGATCGGGATACATTTATAAGGGGCTGCGATGAACTGGAAATTATTAAGGACTTCAACCTTCTCAGATCGATGATCACTCAAGATGCAGCAATAACACCAGAAGTCAATATTTATATTTATTTTACTTATATAGCGCCATTAATTCCACAGCGCTTTACAAACATTATTGACACTGTCCCCATCGAGGTTCATAAACTAAATTCCCTATCAGTATGTCTTTGGAATGTGGGAGGAAACCGAAGAATCTGGCGGAAACCCACACAAACATGGGGAGAACATACAGACTCCTTGCAGATGTTGTCTTTGGTGGGATTTGAACCCAGGACCCCAGCGCTGCAAGGCTGCTGTTCTAACCACTGAGCCACCATGCTGCCCAATAAATGAATAAATTAGTTTGGGTTGTCCTTCTTCTTAGACACACATTGCCCACAGATACAATCACCGTTGTTGCTGCAAATCTCAGAGCTGTTCTCTTTCCTGCACTGAGCGTCCATATCTTCATTGCTGACCTGCCCTGTACTGCACTCACAATGTTTTCAGATACGGCCATCGTTACACCTGGATAGAAAGGGGGATCCAACATGAGGTGAGAATGCACAGCCACAAAATAGCTCCAGCAACAATATGCACCAATCAGCCAGTCAGCGACAGGGTGCACCAGCCAGGCACACAGTGCACCAGCCAACCACGAGGAGTGCCAATCAACCAGCCAACCACAGGGAGCACCAATCAGCCAGCCTGATCAATAGAATAGATATGGGCAAATGAACAATGAAGTCACTGGACAATTTCTTCAAACTGAGGAACATTACACTAGTGACAAAGACATGGATCGTACCTAGTTTGGTCTTCTCTGTGGTAACATATGGATGCAAAACCTGGATGATAAAGAAACAAGACAGAAGAAGAATTGATACCTTCAAAATGTGGTGCTGGAGAAGGATGTTATCAACACCATGGATGGCAAGAAAAACAAACAAATCAATTGTTGAAGAACTAAAGTCAGAAATATCACACAAAGCAATGATCACCAAGCTACAACACGCCTACTTTGGACACATATGAAAAGATCAATCACTGTAGAAGTACATCATGGTCTGAAGAATAGAAGAAACAAGGCGTAGAGGAAGACAACTAACTGGATAACTTGATACTGTCAAGAAAATGGCAGAGAAGACCCTGCCTGGTGTACCTATCTAGGCTTGCACAAAATTTTTCTACACAGAGAGTTCATCCATCAAGTCGCCATGGCTCAAGATCGAGCCAAAGGCCATTAAATAATAAACAGCTTCTTCCGAGAGGAAAAAGGCAGGGATTCTAGTGCCACTTATTAGGGTTAACAACCCTAAAAATCAATGTCGACCCTTTAAAGGGCCTTACCGCATGACGTCGGATAGAAAGCATTACATGGCCTATAAGTCCTCCTACGCCAACATGGCTCTCTCCATAGGAGGACATTTTAACCCTTAGACCACATTTGCTTCAATTTATGCATTATGGAAAGAACAGGACAACTATCATTATTGTTCATTTGGGGGCAAAAGCAATTCCAACTTGCCATTCTCCAGACTTAATCCCTTATATCCCTAGTCAGAAGCATTTTACCAAGCCAACCAGTTCTTTTGCTTTGCACTAATTAGGGGCAAACAACCCAAAACACGTCTGCAAATAGAACATCTGGTTTGGCTGTATATGCTAAGTCATGTGGCAAGACCCTTTAAAGGGTCGATATTGACTTTTAGGATTGCTACCTCCAATAGGTGGCACTACAGTCCCTGTCTTCTTCTTCTTTGAAGAAGATACTTGTATATTTAAAGGAAATGTAGCATTAAATGTACACAATATTACAGGACATAATCCCATAGCAAAGGAGATAGAGAAGTTATCACGCCGAGACTGCGATAAGAGAGACTATATTAAATCCTACAATATCTTCCAGGTAAATGTCACCTAAATATCATGCTTGTCAATCATCTGATCTTCTTCCCCTCTGAGTCAGCATTTTGTATACTGGAAGTCACAATATCTCTATTTATTAGTTGACAGGGAAAATCCAAGATCTGCAAAGAGGAAATAAATAGAAATGAAACATGAGACTGAATTACTGAAGTTTTATAAATCTGATGTTTCATGTAAAAGTTAGATAGAGACAAGATGTCAGAAGCAGATAGAGAAAAGCAAGAGCGGTTTAGAAGGATTCATGATATGATTTTTGTTTCCTTTTAACTGATGACCATGCCTGTATTTTTTAATTGTTCTCAATAATAAAAAAAAAACATCCTCGGTTTAGTGCATACTGTAGAAGACTTAGATTATCAGGACCAGTAGCATAGGGAGACCATACACATTAGATACACCATGAATTAAAATACCAATATCAAGCATAACAAGCAATCGTTGGCTGTTTCAGTGAATCAAATGATCATTCGTTTCGTAAAATAATTGACTGTTTGTAAATGTTCACTGGTAAGACATGTTGGATACTTTTGGCCAACGATTAGCACTAGCTGCATCATTGGTGGAAATCCATTATTGGCAGATGTTGTCTGTGATGTGTTTGATACCATTGATTTTTCACTCAATGGACGGATGATCGTTTCATGACCCATTTACATTTCATGTGTATGGGATTTAAGGAGCCATACATATTAGTATGAAGTCGATCAAAAAGACGGTTTCAACTAAAAAGATCATTCATTGGGTGAAAGTTACCAATGAACGATCATTTTACCAGGTGAGTGGCAAATTGCCATTGTTTAGAAAGAAATTGGATGTTTTTTCACATTTTCATCCACCTGTCACAACTTAAGTTGATAAAGAATCTCTCCTGAAGGAACATTCATATAATGTTACAACAAAGGTCATTCAACCTTCATCTGGTTTCAATGAATATGTATAGCATATTCGAACCACAGTTATGGCCAATATAGACCAAAATTATGCCACCCTCCTATTCCTTTACTGTAATTCCATTAATTTGTTCTTGTTTAAATTTCTTGTCTATTTTGGTGCCTCTCTTGTTACAAGGTATATGGACTGAGCCTTTGTAATTTTCTTCTTTGATCTCAAAAACTAGAGCTGACCATACACAACAGAAAACTGTGCTTCTACTCCACCTTAAACATGCATGTTCAGATAAGCCAAGCATGTTTGATTTTACTATGCAGAAGCAGCACGTATCTCCTGGAGGAAGAAAGAATTGAGAATCCAACATAACTGAATATTTCAACAGTAGCAACTCTCATCAAGTATTGGGGGTCAGTAGTGTTGACCTCACAAACTATTTCACTATAAAATCCCACTAAAATCATCTTGTATATAAGCAGCTAAGTTGTACTTGGTCAATCAAGAAGGTTCATAACTTTTACCATAACTCTTGCAATATTATTAAGCTATGACCCCTTCAGATATTTACAGGTTCAGCACATAACAAATCAGGGGCAAACTCTAAACTATGTGACATTATTGTAGTTAAGAAGCTTTCCTTAGGGAAAGTTTGCTCTGGTGCAGACCACCTGTCCTTTTAATGATCGGCGAGAGGGCTCCTGAATCACTTTACCTGATTTTATGGAGAACGGTGCAGCTTTCCAATTACGGGTATACAATCCTATCTATTCCCTCCCTCAACTCATTTCTATGGTCTGTGATAAGTGCAGTGAGGAAACTACTTCTGTAGACCACCAATAATTTTTGCATTAAAGGGGTTATCTACTTTTTGCTTTAAACATGGGCTAAAGGTGCTGTGAAAAAAAATAAATATTTAGCTACCTACCAGACTCCCAGTGTACCTCAATACTACTTCCTGTGTCCTTCTCTGGTCTCCTCATTTTCTCTAATGGCAGGTGACATCAATTGATCACTGCAGAAAATCACTGACATTGATTGACTGCATTACGACACATGGACCCACGCAACAAATCAGTGACCACTGAATGGCTACAATTGTCATGTGATGTTCTCTGCCAGAACAGGAAGGGAGGAGACCAGCTTGAGTTACTGGCAGCACTGGGGGTTAGGTAGATGGGTCTATTCTTTTTTATTCTCAGACCACAATGGGCCCATTAAAAAACAAAACAAAAGTAGTAGACCACCATTTTTCACTACACTAGACTACTGCGAATATTGACTTTAAACCTTTCACAAACCTAGATGATCAAGGGTGCTAACATGATAGACCACCAGGCAGGGGCGTACATAGAAGTCATGGGGCCCCATAGCAGAAGCTCTAATTGGGCCCCCCCCCCTACAAAAAAATAAATATTTGTCTGTGTCACAGAAGAGCAGCTCTCATAACTTTCCAGCCTTTACATAGTAATTTACCTCCTTCTGAAGTCGTAGATTCCTCCTTCATTGCCCCCATAAAGTATGATGCCAACAAAAGTGCCCCCCAAACAGTATGATACCCCTATGGTGCATTCCTCCACATTAGCCTCCACATGCACAGTATAATGACCCTATTGTACCCCACTTCAACTCCCACGGCAAAGTATGGTGACCCTAACACAGTATAATCCCCCAACTGTGAACCCCACAGAGCCCTCCATACACTCTCATGGCCCCCACACAGCCCTCCAAACAGTATAATGGCCCCCACACAGCCCTCCAAACAGTATAATGACCCCACACAAACCTTCACACTGTATAATTGCTTTCATACAGTATAATGGCCCCCCACATAGCCCTCAAAATATTATAATGGCCCCACATATCCTTCCATATAGTATAATGCACCACCAATAATCTTCCATATAGTATAATGCGCTCCCATAATCCTCCATATAGTATAATGCTCCCCCCATAAACCTCCATATAGTATAATGCGCCCGCCATAATCCTCCATATAGTATAATGAACTTCCCATGGTCCTCCATAGAATATAATGCACTCCCCATAGTCCTCCATACAGTATATTACACACCCCATAGGGTAAAATGCAGCCCCAATATAGTATAATGCACCCCACAGTCCTGCAGTATTATGGGCACCATGTACTTACTGATTTTAAAATACCGTATATTTTAAATAAGCCGACCCGAATATTAGCCGAGGCCCCTAATTTTACCGCATAAAAATGGGAAAACCTATTGACTTGAGTATAAGCCTAGGGTGGGAAATGCAGCAGCTACTGGTAAATTTCCCCATCCTCGTATGTGTGGCCCCCTCAATCCCACAATCCCTGGTATGTGTGGCCCCCACAATCCCTGGTATGTGTAGCCTCCTCAATCCCCCAATCCCTGGCATATGTGGCCCCCTCAATCCCACAATCCCTGGCATGTGTGGCCCCCTCAATCCCACAATCCCTGATATGTGTAGCCTCCTCAATCCCCCAATCCTGGTATGTGTGGCCTCCTCAATCCCCCAATCCTGGTATGTGTGGCCTCCTCAATCCACCAATTCTGGTATGTGTGGCCTCCTCAATCTCCCAATCCTGGTATGTGTGGCCTCCTCAATCCCCCAATCCTGGTATGTGTGGCCTGCTCAATCCCCCAATCCTGGTATGTGTGGCCTCCTCAACCCCTCAATCCTGGTATGTGTGGCCTCCTCAACCCCTCAATCCTGGTATGTGTGGCCTCCTCAACCCCTCAATCCTGGTATGTGTGGCCTCCTCAACCCTGGTATGTGTAGCCTCCTCAACCCCTCAATCCTGGTATGTGTGGCCTCCTCAATCCCCAAATCCTGGTATGTGTGGCCTCCTCCGTCCCCAAATCCTGGTATGTATGGCCTCCTCAATCTCCAAATCCTGGTATGTGTGGCCTCCTCAATCCCCAAATCCTGGTATGTGTGGCCTTCTCAATCCCCAAATCCTGGTATGTGTGGCCTCCTCAATCCCCAAATCCTGGTATGTGTGGCCTCCTCAATCCCCAAATCCTGGTATGTGTGGCCTCCTCAATCCCCAAATCCTGGTAAATGTGGCCTCCTCAACCCCTCAATCCTGGTATGTGAGGCCTCTTCAATCCCCCATTCCTGGCATGTGTGGCCTTCTCAACCCCTCAATCCTGGTATGTGTGGCCTCCTCAATCCCCCATTACTGATATGTGAGGCCTCCTCAATCCCCCATTCCTGGTATGTGAGGCCTCCTCAATCCCCCATTCCTGGTATGTGAGGCCTCCTCAATCCCCCATTCCTGGTATGTGAGGCCTCCTCAATCCCAAATTCCTGGTTTGTGAGGCCTCCTCAATCCCCCATTCCTGGTATGTGTGGCCTCCTCAATCCCCAAATCCTGGTATGTGTGGCCTCCTCAATCCCCCAATCCTGGTATGTGTGGCCTCCTCAATCCCCAAATCCTGGTATGTGTGGCCTCCTCAGTCCCCAAATCCTGGTATGTATGGCCTCCTCAATCCCCAAATCCTGGTATGTGTGGCCTCCTCAATCCCCAAATCCTGGTAAGTGTGGCCTCCTCAATCCCCAAATCCTGGTATGTGTGACCTCCTCAATCCCCAAATCCTGGTATGTGTGGCCTCCTCAATCCCCAAATCCTGGTATGTGTGGCCTCCTCAATCCCCAAATCCTGGTAAGTGTGGCCTCCTCAACCCCTCAATCCTGGTATGTGAGGCCTCCTCAATCCCCCATTCCTGGCATGTGTGGCCTCCTCAACCCCTCAATCCTGGTATGTGTGGCATCCTCAATCCCCCATTCCTGGTATATGAGGCCTCCTCAATCCCCCATTCCTGGTATGTGAGGCCTCCTCAATCCCCCATTCCTGGTATGTGAGGCCTCCTCAATCCCCCATTCCTGGTATGTGAGGCCTCCTCAATCCCCCATTCCTGGTATGTGTGGCCTCCTCAATCCCCCATTCCTGGTATGTGAGGCCTCCTCAATCCCCCATTCCTGGTATGTTAGGCCTCCTCAATCCCCCATTCCTGGTATGTGTGGCCTCCTCAATCCCCCAATCCTGGCATGTGTGGCATCCTCAATCCCCCAATCCTGGTACGTATGGCCTCCTCAAACCCCAAATCCTGGTATGTGTGGCCTCCTCAGTCCCCGAATCCTGGTATGTATGGCCTCCTCAATCCCCAAATCCTGGTATGTGTGGCCTCCTCAATCCCCAAATCCTGGTATGTGTGGCCTCCTCAATCCCCAAATCCTGGTATGTGTGGCCTCCTCAATCCCCAAATCCTGGTAAGTGTGGCCTCCTCAACCCCTCAATCCTGGTATGTGAGGCCTCCTCAATCCCCCATTCCTGGCATGTGTGGCCTCCTCAACCCCTCAATCCTGGTATGTGTGGCCTCCTCAATCCCCAATTCCTGGTATGTGAGGCCTCCTCAATTCCCTATTCCTGGTATGTGAGGCCTCCTCAATCCCCCATTCCTGGTATGTGAGGCCTCCTCAATCCCCCATTCCTGGTATGTGTGGCCTCCTCAATCCCCAATCCTGGCATGTGTGGCCTCCTCAATCCCCCAATCCTGGCATGTGTGGCCTCCTCAATCCCCCAATCCTGGTATGTGTGGCCTCCTCAATCCCCAAATCCTGGTATGTGTGGCCTCCTCCGTCCCCAAATCCTGGTATGTGTGGCCTCCTCAATCCCCAAATCCTGGTATGTGTGGCCTCCTCAATCCCCAAATCCTGGTATATGTGGCCTCCTCAATCCCCAAATCATGGTATGTGTGGCCTCCTCAACCCCTCAATCCTGGTATGTGAGGCCTCCTCAATCCCCCATTCCTGGCATGTGTGGCCTCCTCAACCCCTCAATCCTGGTATGTGTGACCTCCTCAATCCCCCATTCCTGGTATGTGAGGCCTCCTCAATCCCCCATTCCTGGTATGTGAGGCCTCCTCAATCCCCCATTCCTGGTATGTGTGGCCTCCTCAATCCCTCAATCCTGGTATGTGTGGCCTCCTCAATCCCCCAATCCTGGCATGTGTGGACTCCTCATTCCCCAAATCCTGGCATGTGTGGCCTCCTCAACCCCTCAATCCTGGTATGTGTGGCCTCCTCAATCCCCCATTCCTGGTATGTGAGGCCTCCTCAACCCCTCAATCCTGGTATGTGTGGCCTCCTCAATCCCCCATTCCTGGCATGTGTGGCCTCCTCAACCCCTCAATCCTGGTATGTGTGGCCTCCTCAATCCCCCATTCCTGGTATGTGAGGCATCCTCAATCCCCCATTCCTGGTATGTGTGGCCTCCTCAATCCCCATTCCTGGTATGTGTGGCCTCCTCAATCCCCCATTCCTGGTATGTGAGGCCTCCTCAATCCCCCATTCCTGGTATGTGAGGCCTCCTCAATCCCCCATTCCTGGTATGTGTGGCCTCCTCAATCCCCCAATCCTGGCATGTGTGGCCTCCTCAATCCCCCAATCCTGGCATGTGTGGCTTCCTCAATCCAAGTATCCTGGTATGTGTGGCCCCTCATCCCCCAATCACTGCCCATAAAACAATAAACACTTATACTCACCTTCCTTCCTCACCTCTGTTCTAGCGCTGATTCTTGTCTGCAGCAGCTCATGTCGACATCTGAGCTGCGCGCGCTCTCAGAAGCCGAGGTGAGCTGCTGTCGGCACATTCACTCCTCTCGCGTGAATATACAGCGCTCTTCCGTGGCCGCTACTAAAGAGAATGAATATTCCGTCTTCTCCACGCCCATGGGAGTGGAGAAGAGGGAACATTCATGTCCCTTTAGCAGCGGGCACACGTGGTAGCTGCAGCAGTGGCTACTGTGTGTGCTCCGCTCCTCCACTGCCGCAACCTCCTACTCACCTATCCTCCTCGTTCCCACGCTGCTTGGGGCCCTCCAGGCTCACCGGCCCCCTCCGGCCACGGGCCCCATAGCAGTGGAGTGGTCTGCCGCCATTGGCGGTACGCCACTGCCACCAGGCATACATACTGTAGGCTTGCAGAGCTGGGAAGGTACTGGATGGAGCATATATACATTATGTCACCGAGGTGCCTAGCATCGGTAATGTGAAAGTCGGAGAAGAAGGCTCCAGCGGCACCAGCATATGGTCTCACAAGGGGTCTGAGGATCTCATCTTGGTTCCTAATGGCAGTCAGGCTACCTCTGGCGAGCACATAGAGGGCTGTGCAACTCTCCAAAGAAATGCCACAGAACACCAGGATTGGCAAAGTCGCCACTGGGGCCCCGTTCTCTTCACAGATGAAAGCAAGTTCACACTGAGCACATGTGACAGACGTGACAGAGTCTGGAGACGCCGTGTAGAGTGATCTGCGGCCTGCAACATCCTTCAGCATGACCGGTTTGGCAGTGGGTCAGTAATGGTGTGGGGTGGCATTTCTTTGGAGGGCCGCACAGCCCACCATGTGCTCGCCAGAGGTAGCCTGACTGCCATTAGGTACCGAGATAAGATCCTCAGACCCCTTGTGAGACCATATGCTGGTTCGGTTGGCCCTGGATTCCTCCTAATGCAGGACAATGCCAGACCTCATGTGGCGGGAGTGTGTCAGCAGTTCCTGTAAGATGAAGGCATTGAAGCTATGGACTGGCCCGCCCGTTCCCCAGACCTGAATCAGATTGAGCACATCTGGGACATCATGTCTTGCTCCATCCACCAACGTCACGTTGCACCACAGACTGTCCAGGTGTTGGCGGATGCTTTAGTCCAGGTCTGGGAGGAGATCCCACAGGAGACCATCCTCAACCTCATCAGGAGCATGCCCAGGCATTGTAGGGAGGTCATACAGTCACGTGGAGGCGGCCACGCACAATACTGAGCCTCATTTTGACTTGTTTTAAGGACGTCACATTACATCAAAGTTGGATCATCCTGTAGTGTGTTTTTCCACTTTAATTTTGGGGGTGACTCCAAATCCAGGCCTCCATTGGTTAATAAATTTGATTTCCATTGATGATTTTTGTGTGATTTTGTTGTCAGCACATTCAACTTTGTACAGAACAAAGTATTCAATGCGAATATTTCATTCATTCAGATCTAGGATGTGTTATTTGAGTGTTCCCTTTATTTTTTTGAGCAGTGTATATATACAGAATATATTGCTAATTAATTTTGTGGTCCAGTACACAACATGAACCGTACGAAAGTTGTCAGGTAATTTCAAATCACAAAGAGACAGAGGGGTCCGAGAATACAAATTTCTAACCATCTTTGATTCACTTAACACAGGAATAAACTGTCACAAGGATTTATGTTGTACTATGACATCTAAGGGATCTGGTCCAGAGATGGGGAGGGCATCAGGTCTCTGATCTTACATCAATTTAGGGACAATAAAACTTTTACACTGCTTATCTAAATTAATTAAATGGGTTGTCTCATCTTATAAAATTGATGACATTGCAAAGTACTGGTAAAAACAAGAAACTTTGCAATTTACCTCTTATTAAAAAACATTTCCGTTCTCAAGAATGGAGAGAATTTTAATTCTATAGTCTTCTGCTAGTTGCCAAGGATACTGGTCACCTCAGAGGTGGCTAGTTTCTTAAGCGAGGAGCACGTGCTTGCAAGCTGTTTGCTATATAGCTTGCAAGCGTTATACTGAGGCTGGCTGGATCCGGCCAACCTCAATGTCCCTGTGCTCCTCTACTGCTACAGGGCAAAGCTGCTTCTGCAAACAGCACTGCAGATGGAGCAGTTCAGGTCAGTGGCTCAGCCGTGCTGCCGACCCGATCTGTCAATCCTCAGAAACGCTCCACCTCCCAGCAACCAGAAAGCCAGGAGGCAGTGAAGCAGTGTACTCCTTAAGATGGAAAATTGAGACAACACCTTTAAGGATTTACTCCTCAAACTTATTCTATGTTTTTTTAATGTCAGTTTATTACACCATGTCTCTCCTATTTTGCATTTGTATATACAGTACTGTGCAAAATGTTTAGATTTTTAGGCAGGTGTGGAACAAATGTTGCAAAGTAACAAGATTTCAAAATTAGAAGTGTTAATGGTTTATTTTTATCAATTAATAAAATGAAAAGTGAATGTCCCTACTGCCAGCTAGACAGTGTTATGGACCCTACAGCCTCCCCACACAGTATGATGTCCCTCACATCTCCCCACACAGTATGATGCCCCCACAGTCACCTACCAAACAGTATGATTGACCCTGCAGCCTCTCCACATATTATGATGGGCTTTACAGCCCCCTACACAGTGTGATAGACTCTATAACCTCCACACACAGTATGATGCCTCCCATATCCACCCACATAGTATAATGTCCCCACATCTTCCCTCCAAACAGTATGATGGCCCCTACAGCCTCTCCACATAGTATTATGAACTTTACAGTCCCCCACACTGTGTGATAGACCCCATACCCACCCCACACAGGATGATGGCCCCTATATCCACCCACATAGTATGGTGCCCCAACAGCTGCCCTCAAACAGTATGATGGACCCCATAGCCTCTCCACATTCCCTGACAGTTCCCTATACAGTACGATGGACCCCACAGCCGCCTCAATCAGTTGATGGTCCCCACAATCCTGAACACAGTATGAGACCCCCACATATTTTGATGGACATCACAGATCCCCACACAGTATGATGGCTCCCACATTCCTAAACATAATATGATGCCTCCACAATAGTCCCCACCACAAAGTATAATGCCTTCACATCCCCCTACTGACTTATAAACTAAAGGAATAAACAGCATATACTCAAATAACACTGGATCCTGGCGGCTTCACCGCTTCACCGGAACAGTCAGCATTTTGGTGCAGGTGGAGCAACGCGGTGACGTCATCACATCACTAGCTCCGGGACTCTGACATCCTGTGCATGCTTCTTCTTAAAGGCAGAGAGGTAGGGTGGAGACACCATGGCTACTTTCTCTACCGCAGAGTTTAACTGACATTCTGTGAATGTCGATATATTTTAGAGTTTCTGTCGCTCCTGATGGGCCCCACAGTGTGAGTGTGCCAGGGATGGCTGTCCCCAATGACTCCCCCAGTAGAACTACTGTATATGCATACATATATATATGTTTCTTGAGATACTTATTTTAACCATGCCTAATGACCTGATGACTAGACCTACATAGTGTCGAAAACTTGCTTTGTAACATCACTTATTTTATTTTTGTTAGCCATCAAAAGGTATCATAACTACAAATATATTATGTTGTTTCTCTCACTGACAGCCATTAATCTACAATACAGCCAGTCACTGGCCTCAGAGGGAACTGTATCTACGACACGTGACTGCCACAGCCAGTGGTTTGGAACCCATCTCCCCCTTTAGAAATCCTACATTTGCCTTTGCAAAGCTGCAAGCAATGTTTGCAATAACCTCTGAGTGGTTATAGATTTTCATTCACGTTGTTAACTTTTAGTCTCCTTAATAAAAGTATCTAATAAATCGGGTTGATTGATTAACCCTTGACCTAAGATTTGCTCTAAAATTCTTTTAAATAAAATAAAGGACACATATGTAATGTTTTAGGTCATATAAATATATGGTGCAAGTAAATAAGTCACAACTTCAAAAATCTAAAAATATGGGCCAACACGCCAATAGACAATATTTCCTAATCAGAATGCTACCCAGGTAGATTTATTGCCCATATTTTAGGTTGGGAATTCTGACATGCCATAACATATGAACACAACCTGCCGGCTTGATGTAATAAATCTAAAGCCAAATCCCAACCTGTGTAGTTTGTCCATTGAGAACGTCACGTTGTGACAGTTCTATTTGAAGGGCGCACATAATCAAGAATAATGTCAGTATTTGACATTTCATTAAAAACACATTTGTTTGGTTGCAGCTTCAAAGCCTTTCATGGTTTTCCCTCTGATGTTTACCACCGTATACATGCGGTTGCATACCATGCATACCTGATTCCACTTGGACCTTTTCAAATTAACTCAAATTGCTGCCATTTTTCATTACACGGGGAATGTCCCTTTCCACTAATTTTCCTTTCAAATGAAAAACACATGTTGCAAATGACATCCAACCCCCCCCACCACCACCAAAAACACAAAATAAACTGTGTTTTCATTCTTAGAAAGTTCATGTTCATATATTCTGAGAAGGAATTTTTAATTATTGGAGGAGGTTCTCTTGCTCAGGAACCTCATCTCTTGTTCAGACAGGTGAGTAGTGACAAAGAGCGCCTTCAGCTCTGGAGGACCTGCCCTGTCCTGTATTACACATATATTAATTTAGATGGACACAGCGTAATACTCAATCTCTCCTATTGGGGTGCTGCAGAGAATTTAAACATTTACCAAGAAGATTCCCCACTGATTACAGCTGATGGAGTTTTCAAAATTCCTCGCAGATGTTGTCGTTGGTGGGATTTCATCCCAGGACTGCAAAGCAAGAGTGCTAACCACTAAGTCACCGTGCTGCCCAATGAGACCTACAAGGAAGGACTGAATAAAAGCCATTAATCCAAGATAACGTCCATAAGAAAGTGCTGAAATCGGCTTCCTTGCTTAAACGTTATATAATTCGAGTTTGGGTTTATGTTTATCAATAATAAATATTTCATGTCAGCATTTAACTCTGTGCAACTCAAGATGATACAGTTTATCAAAATTCACTTTGCATTTGCTTTGGAGAATATTGTAAGGTAGGTTACCCTATCTCCAGGGGTCCCATTGCACCCACATAGAATTCCTCTATGATATTCAACCACTTAAAAGAATATAAGAGATGATAGAAAACACCCTTAATTGAATGTGCCCATATACAGTACGTTGACCACCATCTACACGATCACTTGTCTCAACAGAGGTTTCATGTGTTTTCAATAGGGAGAGGGGAATAAGTAGATGCCATAGACCTCAGATGGCTGCTTATCTTCCCTCAGAACAGAAAGATCAAGCATTGAAACTCAAGAAGGGGGAGAGTTGGGAAGTCCTCATACACATTAGATGGTTGACTAGTCCTATTGAAATTGATGAGTTCAGTTGACTTTCCATTAATTTGTATAGGGGCCTTAACTCCTTTACCACTAACATGTTTTTCTTGTTATTCGGTAAAAGAGTTCCACAGACATACAGATGTTTCTGAGGACAATGGAATCTATAAGTTTTTCAATTATCAGATCTTACCTCTTCAACTGTATTAAATCTTGCATGTTTATTGTCCCCTAGCTTATACAATACTTGACTAATGACCTTGTCCAAAAATATGTTACAAATGATTATTGCAAATACTTTGAGCTTTTATTAAATAGAAAGTCTGGATTTTATTTCTAATAGATATAGAGGAACCACCAAGCAGCCTTATAGGAAGAGGCACAAACGGTTGTAGTGTCATGACCCAGTAAAAAATGTTCTTATTTAATAAAGTATGTAAACTATGTAAGAAACAGAGGAGCTTTCGTAAGTCTTGAATTGTATTTTAAATAGCATCTTTCAGGTTTCTTTATTTGGTGTAACATTAAAGGACTTCTACAACCCCTGGCAAAAATTATGGAATCACCGGACTCGGAGGATGTTCATTCAGTTGTTTAATGTTGTTGAAAAAATGCTGATCACAGACATGGCACAAAACTAAAGTCATTTCAAATGCCAACTTTAGGGCTTTAAGAAACACTAAAAGAAATCAAGATTAAAAATGTTTTAGTGAGGGTCATTTTTTTCAGACCAAACAGAGGGAAAAAATTATGGAATCAATCAATTCTGAGGAAAAAATTATGGAATCACCCTGTAAATTTTCATTTCCAAAACTAACACCTGCATCAAATTAGATCTGCTCGTTAGTCTGCATCTAAAAAAGGAAGACATCAAAGCGTCAAGACCGGAATGTTAAAGCAATATGTCTCCAAAATAGGAAATGCACAACAAAACAAATGAGGAACGAATGGGAGGAAACTGGAGTCAATGTCTGTGACCGAACTGTATGAAGCCGCCTAAAGGAAATGGGATTTACATACAGAAAATCTAAACATAAGCCATCATTAACACCTGAACAGAAAAAAATAAGGTTACAACGGGCTAAAAAAAAGCAATAGTGGACTGTGGATGACTGGATGAAAGTCATATTCAGTGATGAATGGCCAATCTGCATTGGGCAAGCTGATGATGCTGGAACTTTTGTTTGGTGCCGTTCCAATGAAATTTATAAAGATGACTGCATGAAGAGAACATGCAAATTTCCAGTCATTGATGATATGGGGCTGCATGTCAGGTAAAGGCACTGGGGAGATGGCTGTCATTACATCTTCAATAAATGCACAAGTTTACATTGATATTTTGGACAGTTTTCTTATCCCATCAATTGAAAGGATGTTTGGGGATGATGACATCATTTTTCAAGATGATAATGCATCCTGCCATAGAGCAAGAACTATGAAAACATTCCTTGAAAGAAGACACATAAGGTCAATGTCATTGCCTGCATATAGTCCGGATCTCAATCCAATTGAAAATCTTTGGTGGAAGTTGAAGAAAATGGTCCATGACAAGGCTCCAACCTGCAAAGCTGATCTGGCAACAGCAATCAGGGAAAGTTGGAGCCAGATTGATGAAGAGTACTGTTTGTCACTCATTAAATCCATGCCTCAGAGACTGCAAGCTGTTATTAAAGCCTGAGGTGGTGCAACAATATACTAGTGATGTATTGGAGTGTTCTTTAGTGTGTTTGTTTTTCATGATTCCATAATTTTTTCCTCAGAATTGAGTGATTCCATAATTTTTTCCCTCTGCTTGGTCTGAAAAAAATTAACCTTACTGAGTACCACATTTTTTATCTTGACTTCTTTTAGTGTTTCTTAAAGCCCTAAAGTTGCCATTTGAAATTACTTTAGTTTTGTGCCATGTCTGTGATCTGATTTTTTTTCAACAACATTAAACAACTGAATGAACATCCTCCGAGCCCGGTGATTCCATCATTTTTGCCAGGGGTTGTATATATAAAGCAAAAGCTAAAGGAAAATTCCAGGCAAAACTTATAAGCTGTGAAGTATATGTATTGCATGCAAAACAGAACATGAAGGGCAGTGCATAGAAAAAACACTCCCACGAGGCTGGGGAGCCATGAAATGAAGACCATTCATGGAACATCTTGAGGCTTGAGGTTTCATATACAAAATTAGCGCGGGTTTTGTTAATGCAGATAATCTTCAGTGCCAGACAAAGCCTATCGAAGATCTTTCCCTTCATCCTACAGCAGTGTTTCCCAACTCCAGGCCTCAAGAGCCACCAAAAGATCATGTGTTCAGGATCTCCTTAGGATTGGTGATGGCATTGTCTCTTGTGCATTACAGGAAATCTTGAAAACATGATCTGTTGGTGGCTTTTGAGGCCTGGAGTTGGGGAACACTGTCCTAGAGAATCGGTACTCCCGACACTGGACCTCACGCCACCAAGCATCTGTTAGTTGTTCCAGATACTGTATATACCTTTAACAAGTGGTGACCGATAATGTAACAAATGGATTGACGTCTCATACTGTATGTCGGTACGCGATCGTTAGAGGGGTTGTCCAGTCATAACATATTGATGACCTCTCTTTAGCATAGGTTAATAATATCAGATAGGTGGCAGTCTGCCAGATGGCCTCTCCACATGCTTTGGAGGTGATATTGGGCCACCTTACCTCATGGGCCCCTGTTATACCAATGGTAAGTCCAGCCCGTACCACCTTTTAGAGGCATATATTTGTCTGTGGAAAAAACCCTTAAGGCGTTGTGTATATCTGTGCCACAGTGTCTGTTACAATGAAAATCAAGCTATTTTAATTACTGTCCGAAAGTGTCCTATTATTACAGACAGTGAATTGACAGATGGTTGGTAATTTTGATAGTCTTATAAATTTTTATTACCATTGTCGTTTAAAGGGGTATTCCAAATTATTTTTAATATATTTCCAAGTACATGAAGTCAAAAAGTAGTTCACATGCCAATACAGTATATCTGTGAGAAATGCGCCATTTCCTCAATCTCATGCACTACTTCCAGAAATAATCCGATCGTGATTGTAAGTAATACTATTTGTCTGCTTACCATGTGATAAAGCACTTGATTCTACTTGAATCATTGCTTAGTAATAAAAGAAAAAGAAATAACTAACTATGTAAGTATCAGGATGTCTATCCATTCACTAGAATGAGGCACCTCCTTTACTCGCCATCTTTGCAGTGGCAAGGAGCGCGCTTGCACGTGTTGTGTTGAAAATGACAGTATCTCTGGATCTGTACTTAGTTCTCCTGTGCTGCCTATGCTAGAACCAACCATGGCTCAGCCATGCCACTGGCTCAAACTGTCAATTATTACATTCTCAGTTGAAGGAAATTAGGGTAATTACTGGGGAAGATGAAAAGTTGTGAAATTTTGTTTTTCAAATTTTCTGTCCTTTGATGAACTTAAAAACGGAAAGTTCCATACTTCTAAATACAATTTTGATGTCAAGGATCACTTCTCATAGCTTCTCCTCTTTTTACTGACTAATGTTTTTTTTCATCATATTATAGAGTTGTATATGTTTAGCTTCAGTCTTTTCCCTTAAATTCACTTGACTATCTCTATGCTTTGGCTAGAAATTCTAAACTGTATAATGATGAGCCAACACTGTCTGTACTTTGATCTTCTTCAGAACTTTCATCTTCATTTTAGGAACATTTCGAAAAAGATCAATTTGGCATTGAGTTTACTTACAAATTGATGGAAGTGAAAATACACTGGAGGAGGAAAACATTTAAAAGTCATGTGAACTGACCTGAAATATCAATGGAATTGCGTACAATTTATTATATCTACAGTCCTCTCCAATCAGAAAAAATATGAAAAATATTTGTAGAGGTATCAAACTTCTGGTCCAACAGATATTTAGGGGAAAAACCATCAGGATTAAATATTTTTAGTAGTTCTCTTTTCCCATATAATACTACAGGTCCTCACTTATATAGCACTATATATATGTTATGACTTCCAAGGCACATTCACACAGGTGACAATTACTTGAACCTGGCAGGTCCCTGTTTAGACTAGGAAAAAGCCCTTCTTTGACCCTGGTCTATCCCTGCCTGACCGCAGAGGTTGGCATCCTAAGATAACGCAATGGCACCCCAACTTACCCTGAATGTCCTCAGTCTCTCCTAGGATTGCTAGAATAGCAATTCTCTAAGGAATAAAGGAATCACACACAAAACAACTGCAATCAACACAAACTACAGCTAAGAGAATGAATCCAACAAAGTCTACCACCAGCAGGAAACACCAGTAGGAGAAGGTATTTAAAGCTGCACCCGAAAGGTGATTAGACAGACAAGAGTAAATGAAAAACACCTGTTACCAAAACCGACAGAAACAAAGATAAGACAAAGTAAAATACCCAATGAATAGGTGAATCTGCTGTGGCTCAGCAGAAAGAGATGCCAACTGCAGAACACAGAACCAAGGGTTCAAATCTAGAGGCAAGACACCCCTGATAGGGTGTATATATGCATATATATATATATATATATATATATATATATATAGTAGGCTGAACTTGACGACTTTGATCAGACGGTTGACCATCTAATGTGTATTGGGTCTTTCTAAATCCAATAAATTGAAGGTCGCAACTTGCTAGACATTAATACAACCCAAAATCTGAGTCACAATTAATTAGTGGTGCTACTACTACAATCATCTCTTGATTGGCTTGCAGTATCTTCCAAGCATAAATGCTGGCCCATGATTTCTGTTCTGCTTTAGTTTCTTGTACGTGGTACATTTGGGGGAAGGCGTCATTCCCACTTGGTCTATGCAGCTTGTCTATTTAGCTTTCCACAGGCCGGTGTAAAACACAGTCAGGTCCAGGACCTGCTCTACCCTCATCTATTTTGAGGCCTGCTGGCACATAGCGAGGTGAGATACTAGTGTTGGGGACCAGCCTGATTGGGTACACCTTGTCACGGTGGGATGGCTTTTACATTCTTTTGATCAAAATTATGTCAGCAAAGTACCCCATGTTTTTTACATGTATTACTTTTATTTATTTACTTACTGCAGGGTATTATTATTATTATTTATTATTATAGCACCATTCATTCCATGGAGCTTTACATGTGAAAGGGGCATACATAGCACAAACAATTACAATAAATTTTGAACAATACGATTCAGTGACTGGTACAGGAGGAGCGAGGACCCTGCCCACGAGGGCTCACAATCTACAAGGGATGGGTGAGGATACAGAAGGTGGGGGTAGAGCTGGTCGTGAAGCGGTATGGTGGAGTGGTGGTTACTGCAGGTTGTAGGCTAGTCGGAAGAGTTGGGTATTCAGGTTTCTTTTGAAGGTTTCCACGGTAGGCGAGAGTCTGATAGGTTGGGGTAGAGAGTTCCAGAGTAGGGGGGATGCACAGGAGTAATCTTGTATGCGATTATGGGAAGAGGCGATAAGAGGGGAGTAGGGAAGGAGATCTTGTGAGGATCGAAGGATGCGTGCAGGTAAGTACCGGGAGACCAGGTCACAGATGTATGGAGGAGAAAGGTTGTGGATGGCTTTGTATGCCATGGTTAGGGTTTTGAATTGGAGTCTCTGGGCAATGTGGAGCCAGTGAAGGAATTGACAGAGAGGAGAATAGTGAGGGGACAGGTGGATTAGTCAGGCAGCAGAGTTTAGGATAGATTGGAGGGGTGCGGTATCTACTTTTTTATTTTATATTAGATTTTGTCTGTTAATGGCCATAGGGTGAATGTGCACCTACTCATTACATTCATACTAACAGGCATGTTGGCCCATGATTTTGAATTTCGAAGCATAAAATCTATATCAGTTTGCCATGTTAGGGTGCAGTGGCAAAACTTGAATTGGCCCCAATGCAAAATCTCCTCCAGGGCCCCTAACTTCCATGTCTCTGTAATAATATTGATATTCTAACATGGATCAAAGGGACCATTTGTGTCTCTTAGGCTTCAGTGCCCAGGTGCGATTGCAACCCCTGCACTTATAGTTACACCCCTGGTGGGGGGTAAGTATTTGTAAAAGGAGCAGGACCATATAAACTTGTATCAAGTCTGTTGTAAAAGTGTCCATACCTTAGAAAGCTGTAGGGTAAACAACTGTTTGGTCAACAGCTATTTCGCTTGACCACTCACACATATTCATTATCAATTTGGCAGAGCATGCATAAAGTTTTCAATGGGGAGAGTGGAGTATGCCTCTGCCAAACACCTCTCCCATGAGAACAAAATTATTGACTTTTGAAATCCATAATTTCCAATCTAGACATCATTTTATTATACAACCGTCATAAAATTTATGCCATATTTGTAATACCAATTCCCTTGCCATAGTATGCCCATATCATGTGGAGCGTAAGTTTCCCAAACTAAAATTGATTATTTTCCTTACTGTCCATATCTGCTGTTGTACCTAGACTTGTTGGCAGTTGATATTGATGACCTATCCTTAGGGCAGATGCAGACAGCCGTATTTGCTGTCCAAGTGCAATCTGATGAACCATCGAATCGCATTCGGACCAAGGTTGGTCTATGAGGCCACTCACACGTCTGCTTTTTTCCACGGACAGAGTCTGTCCAAGGTAAAAAAAATCGCTGCATGAGTTTGATCTCATATTCTGATAACGCTCGACCATGCAAGTCAGTGAGTCCATGGAAATCATCGGACTGCTCTTTGATAACATCTGAGTGCAGTCTGATTTCCGTGCACTGACATAATGGAGAAGATGGAGAATTTTACTGATACAATGGAAGAATTTTTTCCTCTGTCTTCTTCTCATCTGAGAGAATTGGGGCACACTATGCTCACATTCTGATGAAACTTTTATCCGAGTTTGATCAAGGTGTCATTTGCATAATTGGCCCGATAATAGATAAGTGGGGGACTCCCAGCGATCAACTCTTGTTTGCTGGCTATAATAATCACTTAATGGAGCTGAAAAGCACAGCTCCATTTAAAATGTGGTGGTAGCTATTAAGTACCGCTGATTATCTCCTATTTAAAAGAACAGGAGCTGATCTGCAGCTCTCGGTAGCGACTGCTACACATTAAACAAAGCAGTTGGATTCAGTTCCGTGCAATATTTACTATCAGTCAATAACAGCTGATGGGTGGGGGGTGGCGGACTGCCACTTATTTGATTTTGATTAACTATCTTGGGAATAGGCCATCAATATTATACACCCGGATAACCCCTTTAAGCACAAAATATTTGTACCTGACTACTCTGCACACATCTACAGATATTATAAGTTAGGGGGATTAGAACTTTTATAGGCATTTTGTTTTATCTGTATTGACTGTTTTAAAAGAAAAATTAGAGCACATTTTTGGTCTTATTATATTCAGGATAATTAGAGATTACTTTATGCAGTGAATTTATATTAATATTTATTTAATTACGGTTATACCCACAACATTAGAGTAAAAGAGAAAATAACCACGGAAAGGTATTTTTTTTTAACAATTTTTTTCCATATTTCTTTACTGAATGCCCCCCAAAAATAAGAAGATAGTGGTTACATTTTCATTTTAAAAATTAAAAAAAAAATACTTTAAAAACTATGAAATGAAAATATTTATTTTTGGAATATATCATTTCAAAATACGAAAATTTAATTTGGTCCTGAAAAGGTTAAGAATGGAAATCTTGCGTCCACGTAACTAAAATACATAATGTATGTAAGCTTTTATGTTGATGTGGGCTCTTCATATGCAGAATATGCATTTATACTGTAAACTATTACTCATTATCATGTCACGTACTTTTGTTCATATTGTTCCATCTTTCTGATGGTGAAAACAGGTTGCAATGATTAACTTCACAAGTCCGTGTTTTTCTGAAGGTCAAGGAGAATTGTCTATTCAAGTGCCACCCAAGTTTGCATAAATACATGTGCTCACTTTCCAATAAATGTGAAAAGACAAGTAAGGAAAAACTTCAGAAAAGTCATGTAAACCTTACATAACCTTGAGATTGAGAACTGAAAGAAGACAAGATGACTGCTACCGGTTACCACAACCCTTCTGTGCTGTTTCTCTACACAGGAGCTAATTGTGTTAGACACATCATATTAACTTAGCAAAAGACTTAGACCCTCCTAGGTTTACTGATTGTGGCCAGATATTGTTAGACCCTCCTAGGTTTACTGATTGTGGCCAGATATTGTTAGACCCTCCTAGGTTTACTGATTGTGGCCAGATATTGTGTCGCTGCTCTCCATACAAAAGGTTTGATTTTGACATATGTACTACACGCAAAAATTATTTCTAAAGTAAATTGTTGTAAAAGAATATGTGTGTGTATAACTCAAACTATTAAGAGTTTCAGAGACATTCTGAAAGTAACAATGACTCGCCCCCTGGGCCGTGGGGCTCGCGGATCCGGGCGATAGGGAGATGCTGGGAGTAGTAGTGGCGGCCCGGTCCCGCGGCTCAGGGTGGTCAGACCAATGGTAGTCTGCTACGTGCTTCAGATAATGTCCGACTACGCCACCCGTGGATTGCGGCTATTAGGAACCGCCGCTGCAAGGCAGTCCGCTGGGGCTGATGATGAATGCAGCTGGGATGGTGTGACTCCCCACGGGAAGAGTGCGGCCCCAGGGCAGTGTAGTGGATGTTGGGAGTGATGGTGGTGAGAGTCCCAGTACCGGTAGTGCTGGAGGCGCGAAGGAGCACACAGACAACAAGTTACAGTCCAGGGTCTTTGCTCACAGTTCATTTGTTCCGGGTCACTTCTGTCAGCAGTGACCGCCCGAGCCGTGCTGCGTCCACCAGGTGTGGGGCTCGGTCAACTCCCAGGCAGTTCAGGAGCATGGCACAGGACCCCCTTTAATCCCTTCTCTGGCCTGCCTCACCAGTGAGCCACTTTTGTCCAGCTGCCGCGGACTTGTGCGGTTAAACGTGGGCCCCGTCCTCCGCTGTCCTATATGGTGCCTTCCTAGCAGGTTTGATGAGGTGTCGCACCAATAGATGATCACGACGACCGGCCTTTGGCTGAGGGTAGTTTCTCCTCCACCAACTTGGGATCCGGTACCCTTAATCTGCCTGACCCTTCACCCTGGATTCTCGTGGGTTCTTAGGGTCCCTTCCACCTTCTTGTTCCTGAGCCCTTCTGTTTCTCTGTCTCTTCTTCTCCCTTTCCGTTCCTTCCTGTTCCTTTCTGTTCCGTTCTCTTGGAGCTGAGATGAGCCAAAATCTCAGCTCCCCTTCACCTCCTCCTCGGCCTCTCACTAGGCCCTCCTGGAGTAGAGCTCCTACAGAGCCTCTACTCTGTCTTCTCCTCTCTGGACAGAACTGAACTTCTCTTCTCTTCTCTCCTAGAGCTAAGATGGTGCCCACCTTTTATACCTCCCTCTGACCATGAGCCCAACCAATGGGCTCCTACCTACGCTCAGGAACCAACCCCTATCTGCCCCTACAGCACTGGGTGTTCCACTCCCCTCCCCACTCCAGGCAGGGACATAGTCGGTCGTGCCTGCACTTCTGTCTAGTGGGAGCACCGTTGAGCTGTCCCTCGGAAATGGGGTGTGTGTGCTGTATGCAGCTAACTGAGCCCTGGTCCATACTCCATCCTTACCTGGGAGTGGAATATCACACCTCTGGTCTGAGGTGCAATACCCCTGTAGCGGCCGAACCCTCGGGGCGCTACATTCCCCCCTGGTAAAGCACAGCACGTCCTCGGGCTGGAAAAGAGCAAAAACAGTTAATTACAGGACATGCAAACTTTTTAAAACTTTTCACATCAGAAAACAGGCAACATGGTTCAATTCCCTTTATGGGAAACGCTTTTCTTTTCTTGTCACACTATTATAAAACAAATACTAATACTTCTGGAACTCTTTTGACATATAAACACTATTAGAAAACATTCACATTACTATCTAGCAGCATATAAAAACTTTTCATATAAAACATTTGCAGGAAAACATTTTTACAACACATTCTTGGATCCTGGCGGCGGTGCAACTTGCGACCAGGTGTGCACTCTTCTTGTAAGTGCAGGAACTTTGGCAAACTTGTAAACATGAGGGACTTGCTGTCCCGAGGTAGACGTGGTAGTCTTTTTATAAAACCAGTAGGGGGCGCTTTAGGAAGCGCAACTATATACAAGGGATTGACCGCTCTCAGTCCTCGGTCAGTTTTGGGAAGGGAATGGCTGCTCACAGTCCTCAGCCTGGTAGGGGATGAGGGGATAACGTTCACACAGTTCCATAACAGCAATCAGTTCTCTGTACCCTGGCGGGTAACTATGTACACAGGTACTTTGCTACTTACTAGTAGCGGTGTCCTCCATATGCTCCTTCTTCCTCCTCATATGGTTTTTCAGACCCGTCCGGGTCCTCTTGGCTCTCCTCATAGCCGCGGTATTGTAGCTCCTCCTCAATGAGCTGATTAACATGTAGGGCGTATGGTCCTTTTGCACCTACGTGGCGGGTAAAGGCGACCACATCACCAGGGTATAGGTCACAGCCACGGTGTCCCTCAGGTAGATGACTCTCAACGTCCCTGCGGGTCACAAAGACGTCGCCTGCGGTTTCTGGGCCCCTGATGAACCCCCAGCCGTTTTCCATGTGGAATTTGACTATGGTCCCGGTGATTCGGGGACCACGGGCTGCTTGGGGGTCTTGGCGGGCCTTGCGTTTTTGTTCAGCACTCTGGGCCTGGAGCCGTTCCTCTCTGACGCGTCTCTCTCGTCGCTCCCGCTCAAAGGTCGCCAGTTGCTGATGACAGGCCTCCAGACGACGGACCGCGTCTGCCCGGGTCTCTTGAGAGAACCCCATCAAGTTCTCGCTAGTGGGGTCCCACGCAAATTGGACGTCCTCCAGTGGGGGTAGGGTGACCTCTACGGGTTCTGGAGCCGGTATCAGGGGCTCGCGCGGGGGCTGGGCCTTCCATGGCTGATTGCCGGTCACTTCCGCCAGCCACTCCAGCGGCAGTCCATCCGGACCGGTATGATGTGCCAATAGGTCCACGCCCAGCGATGGTATAGTGGTGGGACCTGATCTGAGAGCAGCGCCCGGGGGCACTTTTGGCTGCTCTAGGTGGCAGTCCCATCCGGGACAGGGGCGCAGGCTTAGCGATGGCGCCCAGGTCATCCAGGCCTTGCGACCGGGCCGATGATGCTTCTTGCTTTACGGCGCCCGGGGTCAAGGGGCGTGGTGCTGGGCGGGGCGTGGCCACGGCACTCGCCGCTTGAGGCCTAGCTGGGAGCAGTGGCGGCGCGGCAACAGGTGCGGTGAGTGGGGCTTCTGGTGCTGCGACGGGAGGCTGGGGCAGGCTTGCGGGTGCTGGGCTTGGGGTGGTGACGTCCCCTTCACTTGCCTCAGTCCTCGTGGCTCCCTCCGCGGCGTCGCCTCCGGTCCTCTCTCCTCCTGCGCCGTCCTCAGAGGAAGGCAAACTCCGGGGTGCGGTTGAGGCCTGTCGCTGATGGGTCTCGGCCTGCTGGGCCAGTTCCTCTCTCCACTCAGTGAGTGCACCTCGCTGCGCCCGGGCCATCCTCCGCTCCAGGTCCTCCAGTGCAGCTTGCGCACGCTCCGGGTCTCTGGGGAGCTGCGCTAGGACTTCTGCTAGGCTGCAGAGCGGTTCGGCCTGCAGCAGGCTTCGGGCCAGGAGGCTGGTGCTGCTGAGGGCGTCCATCCCCGGGTGCGGTCTGTCTGGACTGATCCAGACCACCCCCTTCCCCGCAGTTTTCTTCTCTTTCCGCCCCCATGGGGGGTGGTCCTGGGGCATTCTGCTGACAATCACTCTCAGGGGCAGCCCCCCCACGTTGACGGACATTTCCACAGCTGTGCTCATGGTTGTTGGGGGTGGGCTTCCTCTTTGGCGCCATTCTGGGACCCGGCCCACGATGGGAGGCGGCCTCCTGTGGTCTTTTGGCGCGCACATTATGGCGCTCGTTCTTCTAGAGCGGGCGCCATCTTTAGTACAACGAAACAGTCTCTTTTCAGGCGCGCAGTACCCGTTGTTAGCGGGCACGAAATCCTGCCGACTACGCCAAAGCTGACTCGCCCCCTGGGCCGTGGGGCACGCGGATCCGGGCGATAGGGAGATGCTGGGAGTAGTAGTGGCGGCCCGGTCCCGCGTCTCAGGGTGGTCAGACCAATGGTAGTCTGCTACGTGCTTCAGATAATGTCCGACTACGCCACCCGTGGATTGCGGCTATTAGGAACCGCCGCTGCAAGGCAGTCCGCTGGGGCTGATGATGAATGCAGCTGGGATGGTGTGACTCCCCACGGGAAGAGTGCGGCCCCAGGGCAGTGTAGTGAATGTTGGGAGTGATGGTGGTGAGAGTCCCAGTACCGGTAATGCTGGAGGCGCGAAGGAGCACGCAGACAACAAGTTACAGTCCAGGGTCTTTACTCACAGTTCATTTGTTCCGGGTCACTTCTGTCAGCAGTGACCGCCCGAGCCGTACTGCGTCCACCAGGTGTGGGGCTCGGTCAACTCCCAGGCAGTTCAGGAGCATGGCACAGGACCCCCTTTAATCCCTTCTCTGGCCTGCCTCACCAGTGACCCACTTTTGTCCAGCTGCCGCGGACTTGTGCGGTTAAACGTGGGCCCCGTCCTCCGCTGTCCTATATGGTGCCTTCCTAGCAGGTTTGATGAGGTGTCGCACCAATAGATGATCACGACGACCGGCCTTTGGCTGAGGGTAGTTTCTCCTCCACCAACTTGGGATCCGGTACCCTTAATCTGCCTGACCCTTCACCCTGGATTCTCGTGGGTTCTTAGGGTCCCTTCCACCTTCTTGTTCCTGAGCCCTTCTGTTTCTCTGTCTCTTCTTCTCCCTTTCCGTTCCTTCCTGTTCCTTTCTGTTCCGTTCTCTTGGAGCTGAGATGAGCCAAAATCTCAGCTCCCCTTCACCTCCTCCTCGGCCTCTCACTAGGCCCTCCTGGAGTAGAGCTCCTACAGAGCCTCTACTCCGTCTTCTCCTCTCTGGACAGAACTGAACTTCTCTTCTCTTCTCTCCTAGAGCTAAGATGGTGCCCACCTTTTATACCTCCCTCTGACCATGAGCCCAGGTGACCAGCAACCAATGGGCTCCTACCTACGCTCAGGAACCAACCCCTATCTGCCCCTACAGCACTGGGTGTTCCACTCCCCTCCCCACTCCAGGCAGGGACATAGTCGTTCGTGCCTGCACTTCTGTCTAGTGGGAGCACCGTTGAGCTGTCCCTCGGAAATGGGGTGTGTGTGTGCTGTATGCAGCTAACTGAGCCCTGGTCCATACTCCATCCTTACCTGGGAGTGGAATATCACACCTCTGGTCTGAGGTGCAATACCTCTGTAGCGGCCGAACCCTCGGGCGCTACAACAACATAAATAAAAAATATATATATGTATATATATATATATATATATATATATATATATATCTATAAATAAATGTCCAGGAGATATGAAAGGGTCACTTTAAGAGCTACAGATGTAGCATGTGTTAACCTGACAGCTGCAGCGTATTATGGCAGTAGTGAAGGCTGCACAGGAATAATAAACCTATTAAAGGGAATCTGTCACCCCCTGGGACTTATCAGACCGCTAATATGGGCATATAGGTTATAGATATGTAAATCTATACATACCTGTATGGCCCATATTACAGGTCTGGTTGCTTTGAAATGTCTTTTTATTCAGTCCGTTTTCTCATTCATGAGGGCAGGGGGACGGGAAGAAATCCCCACCTACTTTGCTAATTACAATGTTCTCCCCCTCCCCTGCCCTGTGATGTGCAGTCTCATCTTCCAGATCCCGCCCATGCGCACATCACCTATAATGCAAGGCCTTTTTTTTTCTCCCGGCTATATTTTTTCCAGCAGTGATCTTGTGCGCAGGCGTCGGGAAGTCACTGAGACTTCTCAGCGCCATGAGCTCTGTATAGCTGACTGGCAGCTTTCTGCCTATGCATAGCCATACACAGAAAGCTGCCAATCAGTGGTGTGGGCGGGGTTATACAAAGATCAGCCTTCAGAGAACTGCTAGATCTGCAGCAGATAAAACAGGGATTGTATCAATACTGCATCAAGCAGTCCATTAAGTGACACATCATTGGAACCATGGTCTCTGTCTCTAAATCATGCTAGTCTCAGATGGAATAGTAAACTCCTGGTAACAGATTCACTTTAAGTCCCCACCCTCTTAGCCAAGGGGATGAGGCTTAGTAATCTTTTGTCCCACCACAGACAAGAAAGTGAGGGAAACTACTGCTGCAGACAAGTGTATTACAGCCACAGATAGGACAGTGAAGAGGAAAAGGAGAGACATGGCTGAGACACAGGAAAAAATGCTTTGTATGTTTCAAATGTAATATGAGAGAAAATAAGATAAAAAAGAAGTACAAGAGAGGAAATTCTGGAAAATGTATTTTTACGTTTTTGTATGTTTCCTGTTGTAAAGGCTTCGCCTTAGGGAACAAGTCTGCAGTCTCTCTATGTGACTGCAGACTTGTGAATACTCACAGTGCACACTGTCAGGATTCTTCGGCTGGGGGAGCCGTGGGCGCGTGACAGCAAGTATGCGATTTGCATATATTTTGTCACATGCTGACTAGAGGTGCACCACTTCACTCAGTACAAGTGAATTGAGAGAGGCCAGACACTTCTAGTCGGAATGTGGCTGGAAGATCACATGACTGCTCTGTCCTGGTGCCGTCATCGTAGAATCCTCAAAGTGCACAGTATGAGGCCATGTTCACATGTTCAGTATTTGGTCAGTATTTTATATCAGTATTTGTAAGCCACAATCAGAAGTGGAACAATCAGAGGGAAAATATAATAGAAACACGTCACCACTTCTGTATTTATCACCCACTTCTGATTTTGGCTTACAAATACTGATGTAAAATACTGACCAAATACTGAATGTGTGGAAGTGGCCTTAGAGTGACATTGAGTGACTAAAGACTTGTACCCCAAAGCTAGAAAACCCCTTTAAATGTTCTTGTAACAGAGGATCGGTGTGATCATGTCCCTCTCTTTAATAAATAATAGAGGTAGGAGTAGTTTAAAATTTCCCCATTCAAATTCAACATACATTACATTAAATTATAAATGACTTGTCAGAATTGGTAGAATCGGATCAGGCAGATCAAACATTGGTAGGATCTATAAACACTCTAACAGGATAAGCATTCGGTAGCTGAAAGATTTCATTAAAATTTTACAAATCTACCAATAAATACCGTGTTTCTATGCACGACTTTGGGATCCCTGGATGCCTACAGCACGGCCTGAACATCTTCATCATCAATAGAGATGAGCGTTGTTCTACTCAAACTGTTCGCCAATCTCAAATTCGAGCTGTTTTGGGCGGTGTTCGAGCCGTTCGGCGAACACGAACGATTTGAGAAAAATTCGGCTGTTCGAGGTTATGTTCAATAACTGTTCGTGCACCAAAATCATAACTGGATTTTTTCTCAGTAATGATGAAAATTAATGTTAATACGCAGTTTGAGTGTACAGCGGGGTGGGGGGAGGGGCAGGGGATGGATCTCTGCAGGAATAATGAAGATCTCCATTTTTTTTTCTCTTTCCCGCATTTACAGTGGGGAGGTGCAATCTGTCAGCCTATCAGCAGCGCACACACGGAGCGAAGTGCTTTTTTTCACACAAGCAAGGGCATGTGTCATTGGCAGTGTATGTCACATGTCCTTGCCCTATAAGACCAAGCCATTTTCCCCGTCGCCACCATTTTCTCACTGCTGCAGCTGCGTGTTAGACGGCACCGCTGTTGCTGTGTGCGCTATACCTTGTTAATTTCAAGCCAATTTTTGCACAAATCTACAGATAGCTTGGGAGTAGGGAATAGTTGTGATTGCAGTCCTTTTAAGGACTAGGTTACAGCATTTCCTACGACTTTTATCAGGCAGGTCTGTGCTCTTAAATGGATAGGTTGTGGGAGTAAAGACTAATTGTAATTGGAGTCCTTTTCAGGACTAGGTTACATCAGTTCCTATCAGTTTTTGCCAGGCAGGTCTGTGCCAGTGCTGTGCAAGTTTTTTTCACAGCATTTGGCTGAATCTAGCAAAGCTAATCCTTTTTGGCCTATTGCAGAGTGTGTTAGTCAGTGGAGTAGCCTATCTGTGTTGCAAGATATACCACCTGTGTATAGAATACCAATTTTTTTTACTGCACCTAGTGAAGTAAAATCTTTTGGGCATAGCATCATTCTATTAGTCCATCTATACTGACCTCCATCAGGTTGCAAATTGAATATAATTTTTTTCTGCATCTAGCTCTGAAAAAATATTGGGCTTCTAGCTGTGTGTGGGACTTGTTGTATTAGTCCATCTATACTGACCTCCATCAGGTTGCAAACTGAATATATTTTTTTCTGCATCTACCTCTGAAAAAATATTGGGCTTCTAGCTGTGTGTGGGACTTGTTCTATTAATCCATCTATACAGACCTCCATCAGGTTGCAAACTGAATATAATTTTTTTCTGCATCTAGCTCTGAAAAAATATTTGGCCTTCTAGCAGTGTGTGGGACTTTCTCTATTAGTCCATCTATACTGACCTCCATCAGGTTGCAAATTAAAAATAATTTTTATCTGCATCTAGCTCTGAAAAAATATTTGGGCTTCTAGCTGTGTGTGGGACTTGTTCTATTACTCCATCTATACTGACCTCCATCAGGTTGCAAATTGAATATAATTGTTTTCTGCATCTAGCTCTGAAAAAATATTTGGCCTTCTAGCAGTGTGTGGGACTTTCTCTATTAGTCCATCTATACTGACCTCCATCAGGTTGCAAACTGAATATAATTTTTTTCTGCATCTAGCTCTGAAAAAATATTTGGCCTTCTAGCAGTGTGTGGGACTTTCTCTATTAGTCCATCTATACTGACCTCCATCAGGTTGCAAACTGAATATAATTTTTTTCTGCATCTAGCTCTGAAAAAATATTTGGCCTTCTAGCAGTGTGTGGGACTTTCTCTATTAGTCCATCTATACTGACCTCCATCAGGTTGCAAACTGAATATAATTTTTTTCTGCATCTAGCTCTGAAAAAATATTTGGCCTTCTAGCAGTGTGTGGGACTTTCTCTATTAGTCCATCTATACTGACCTCCATCAGGTTGCAAACTGAATATATTTTTTTTCTGCATCTAGCTCTGAAAAAATATTTGGCCTTCTAGCAGTGTGTGGGACTTTCTCTATTAGTCCATCTATACTGACCTCCATCAGGTTGCAAATTAAAAATAATTTTTATCTGCATCTAGCTCTGAAAAAATATTTGGGCTTCTAGCTGTGTGTGGGACTTGTTCTATTACTCCATCTATACTGACCTCCATCAGGTTGCAAATTGAATATAATTTTTTTCTGCATCTAGCTCTGAAAAAATATTGGGCTTCTAGCTGTGTGTGGGACTTGTTGTATTAGTCCATCTATACTGACCTCCATCAGGTTGCAAACTGAATACATTTTTTTCTGCATCTACCTCTGAAAAAATATTGGGCTTCTAGCTGTGTGTGGGACTTGTTCTATTAATCCATCTATACAGACCTCCATCAGGTTGCAAACTGAATATAATTTTTTTCTGCATCTAGCTCTGAAAAAATATTTGGCCTTCTAGCAGTGTGTGGGACTTTCTCTATTAGTCCATCTATACTGACCTCCATCAGGTTGCAAACTGAATATAATTTTTTTCTGCATCTAGCTCTGAAAAAATATTTGGCCTTCTAGCAGTGTGTGGGACTTTCTCTATTAGTCCATCTATACTGACCTCCATCAGGTTACAAACTGAATATATTTTTTTCTGCATCTAACTCTGAAAAAATATTGGGCTTGTAGCTGTGTGTGGGACTTGTTCTATTAATCCATCTATACAGACCTCCATCAGGTTGCAAACTGAAAATAATTTTTTTCTGCATCTAGCTCTGAAAAAATATTTGGCCTTCTAGCAGTGTGTGGGACTTTCTCTATTAGTCTATCTATACTGACCTCCATCAGGTTGCAAATTAAAAATATTTTTTTTCTGCATCTGACGCGCCCCCTGGGACATATTCCTTTTTGAGGGGAATACCCGGCACCGGATCAGATGGGGGGGGGTTGTAGTCTCCGAGCGGCTGTGACCCGGCCCGTGCCCAGGGCGTCAAGCTCAGTGTTATGTGGCAGTCCTACAGATGTTATTAAGAGTTCTTTTGTGTCGACTACGCCACCCGTTGTGATGCGGTCACTGTGGCCGCCGCTGCAGCAGGGTCCGCTGAGGCTGATGGTGGGTGCGCAGCTTGGTGAGATAACCCCCAACGGGAGGGGTATAGCCTCAGGGGGGACAGGTGCAGAGGATGGGGGTTGTGGTGGTGCAGTGCAGACGGCAATGAAGACAGAGTCGGGTTGTGCAGTTAAGGGTGTTTACTTACTGCAGATGTTGTACTGGTCACTCCAGCTTCGAGTGACCACCCGAGCCGTGCTGCGTCCACCAGGTCCTGGATCCAGCCAACCCCCAAACAAGTCCGGAGCGTGGCCCTGAGCTCTCCTTCTGTCCCGTTCTCTGGCCGTCCCCACCAGTGATCCACCTAGGTCCAGCTCCCTCGGGCCTTCTGTTGGGACACCCTTGGCCTTGGGTTCCCTGACCCTTCATGTGGTGTGCCTTCGGGGTGGATGTGATGGGTGACCGTGACAAACGCTGCCCACGGTCTCCGGTCTCTGGCTGGGGTGTGTTTTCTGCCCCCACCAGCTTGGGTTCCGGTACCCTGTGCCGACTCTTCACCCGGGGATTTAAGTTGGGATCTTGGAGTCCTTTTCTGTTTTCCCCTCTGGGTACTCCTTCTCTGCTCCTCTCTCACTCAGGGTCTCTCTCTTGCTGCAGGCTGACTTCCTCTCTGCTTGCTGTCTGCTCCTCTGCAGCTGTCTTGCTGTCTCCAACTGACTTGTTCTCTGCATCTGACCCTGTTCTTAGTTGGTGCCCACCTTATATACACCCTCTATGTGTGAGCTCAGGTGACCAGCACCCAATGAGCTCCTATCTTTACCCAGGCTGCTCCCCCTATCTGCCCCTACACTACTTGGGATGTACCACCCCCCTCCCACTCCAGCCAGGAACAGACTCGGTCGTACCTGCACATTTCTAAGTGGGAGTACCGTCGGTCTGCTCCTCGGAAATGGGATGTGTGTAGTGCATGCAGCCTACCGAGCTCAGTTCCACACTCCATCCTTACCCGGGAGTGGAATATCACACCTCTGGGTTGAGGTGCAATACCCCTGTAGCAGCCGAATCCTCAGGGTGCTACATTCCCCCCTGGTAAATCACAGCACGTCCTCGGGCTGTAAGACATAAATAACACCAAAAACATACAATTTTTTTTTTTTTCATAAACATATAAAACAACATATATTAGAAAATAAAACATTCTCGTCGCCTCTGGCTCCTCCTCCGGTCACTGTGCAACGTGTGACCGGGTAAAGTGCGACAGTCTTTCTAGAAAAATGGTTTTCCTATAAAACCAGTAGGGGGCGCTTTAGGAAGCGCAACTATATACAGGGGAAGTTGGCCGCTCTCAGTCCTCGGCCAGGTAAAGGGAAGGGAATGGCTGCTCACAGTCCTCAGCCTGGTATGGATACGGAATAACGGGTAAAAAGTTCACTCATACTGGTCCCAACGGGGACTATATATATTTAGCAACAGTTTCTTTATACCCCGGTCGGGTAACTATTTACATCCACTGCTCTGCCGCACTCAACGGCGTCTTCCTCCTGCTCTTTGCTTATAGCTGGTTGTAACTTCAGACCCGTCCGGGTCCTCTTGCTCCTCCTCCTCGCACCGCAACTCCTCCTCCGTCAGGCGGTGTACGTGGAGGGCATAAGGTCCTTTGGCACACTTGTGCCGGGTAAAGGTGACCTCGTCTCCGATGTAGAGGTCACGACCTCTGTGCCCCTCCGGCAGATGGGACTCCACGTCTCTGCGCGTGACAAAGACGTCGCCGGGGGTGTTGTTGTCTCGAATGAAGCCCCACCCATGCTGCTGGTTGAACTTGATCACTGTCCCGATGGTGCGGGGACAATGCGCTGCACGGGGGTCCCTCCTGGTCCGGCTCTTCTGCTCGGCGCTCCTTATTTGGGCCTGTTGTTCCCGGACCCGCCTCTCTCTCCGCTCCCTTGCAAACTCTTCGAGCTGCTGTCGGCAACACTCAGCGCGCTCTGCTGCAGCTGCCCTAGTTTCCTGAGTGAACCCCATTAGATCTTCTCCGGTGGGGTCCCACTCAAACTGTGCTTCCGCTAGCGGGGGCGAGATCCGTGCCACGGGCTTCGGAGCCGGAATCAGGGGTTCATCCAGGGGTCTTAGTTTCTGCTGCCGTTCCAGCTCATGGTATTCTTCGGGCCAGATGAAGGGCCGCCCGTCCGGCCATGTGAGCTGGCTGAACAAGTCCTCCCCCAGGTGTGGCACCCCTGGCTTTACGGGTGCGGGCGCGGTGGTGGTGGCGCCCGGGTTGCCCAGGCCTTGCGGCCAGGCCTGGGGCACCTGGAAGGTGAAGGGCACCGTTAGGACGGCGGCGCCCTGGGCTACCTGGCCTTGCGGCCAGGCCGGAGGCTCCGCGGAGGTAGGGGGCGCTGTTGGTGATGCGGCGCCCGGGGGTACTAGGCCTTGCGACCAGGCTGGTGGTATTTCCTGCTTTGTCACGCTCCGGGTCGAGGCGCGTGACGTCACAGGGGTCGCTGCGGCGGCTTCCGGTCGGGGCCTAGTCCATAGCGGTGACATGGCGGCTACGGGCACAGCAGGGGGACTTTCGGGCTCTGCGACGGGGAGCTGGGGCAGGTGGGCGGTTTCCCGGCTTGGGGTATAGGCGTCCCCTTTACCTGCCTCCATGCGTTCGGCTCCCTTCTCGGCGCCGTCTTCAGCCTTTGGTCCTCCCGCGCCATCCTCAGAGGCGGTCTGCTTCCTCTTCCAGGGTAGCGTGCTCCGTTGACTGGTCTCAGCTTGCTGGGCCATCTCCCGGCTCCATTCCGCCAATATCTCGCGCTGTACCCGGGCCATCCTCCGTGCGAGGCCCTCCAGGGCAGTCTGTGCACACTCCCGGTCTCGGGGGAGCTGTGCTAGGACCTCCACTAGGCCTAGTGGGGTCGTGGTGTCTAGCAGGCTCCTGACCAACGGGTCGGTGCTGCTCTGCTCTTCTTCCAGCAGGCTCCTGGCCAGCGGGCCGGTGCTGCTCTGCTCTCCTTCCTCGGTCTCTAGCAGACTCCTGGCCAGCGGGCCGGTGCTGTTCTGCTTTCTCTCCATATCCGGGTAAGCTCCTCCGCTACTCCTCGTTAGACCTCTTGCCTCCGGGTGCGCTCGCTCCAGACTGCTCCAGGCGGCACCCATCTTCGTTCTTTTCTTTCGTCTCCTCCCACTTCGAGGGCGGTCCCGGGGCAACTCGGTGACTGTCAGCTCCAGGGGTAGTTCTTTCACGCTGACAGACACCTCCAGCATCACAGTCTCTGTTGGTGGGGGCGGTTTCCACTTTTGGCGCCATTTTCTGTCCTGGCCCACGATGGGAGGTGGCCTCTTGCCCTCCTTTGGCACGCCCATAATGGCGTCCGCTGCTCTTCCAAGGCGGGAAATCTTCGGATTTGGCGGGAAGCGTCGCCCAGTGGCGGGAAACTCTGCAGATGGCGGGAACAAGCTGGAAATGGCGGACAATCGGCGGGAAACGACCTGCGATGGGGTCCGATGGCGTGGACCCTCCGGAACCGGCGGGAGACTTCTTTCTGAGGTAAACTTGCACTTTTCTTCAGGCACGCAGTACCCGGGTGTTGCGGGCACGTAATCCTGCCGACTACGCCAAAGTTGACGCGCCCCCTGGGACATATTCCTTTTTGAGGGGAATACCCGGCACCGGATCAGATGGGGGGGGGTTGTAGTCTCCGAGCGGCTGTGACCCGGCCCGTGCCCAGGGCGTCAAGCTCAGTGTTATGTGGCAGTCCTACAGATGTTATTAAGAGTTCTTTTGTGTCGACTACGCCACCCGTTGTGATGCGGTCACTGTGGCCGCCGCTGCAGCAGGGTCCGCTGAGGCTGATGGTGGGTGCGCAGCTTGGTGAGATAACCCCCAACGGGAGGGGTATAGCCTCAGGGGGGACAGGTGCAGAGGATGGGGGTTGTGGTGGTGCAGTGCAGACGGCAATGAAGACAGAGTCGGGTTGTGCAGTTAAGGGTGTTTACTTACTGCAGATGTTGTACTGGTCACTCCAGCTTCGAGTGACCACCCGAGCCGTGCTGCGTCCACCAGGTCCTGGATCCAGCCAACCCCCAAACAAGTCCGGAGCGTGGCCCTGAGCTCTCCTTCTGTCCCGTTCTCTGGCCGTCCCCACCAGTGATCCACCTAGGTCCAGCTCCCTCGGGCCTTCTGTTGGGACACCCTTGGCCTTGGGTTCCCTGACCCTTCATGTGGTGTGCCTTCGGGGTGGATGTGATGGGTGACCGTGACAAACGCTGCCCACGGTCTCCGGTCTCTGGCTGGGGTGTGTTTTCTGCCCCCACCAGCTTGGGTTCCGGTACCCTGTGCCGACTCTTCACCCGGGGATTTAAGTTGGGATCTTGGAGTCCTTTTCTGTTTTCCCCTCTGGGTACTCCTTCTCTGCTCCTCTCTCACTCAGGGTCTCTCTCTTGCTGCAGGCTGACTTCCTCTCTGCTTGCTGTCTGCTCCTCTGCAGCTGTCTTGCTGTCTCCAACTGACTTCTTCTCTGCATCTGACCCTGTTCTTAGTTGGTGCCCACCTTATATACACCCTCTATGTGTGAGCTCAGGTGACCAGCACCCAATGAGCTCCTATCTTTACCCAGGCTGCTCCCCCTATCTGCCCCTACACTACTTGGGATGTACCACCCCCCTCCCACTCCAGCCAGGAACAGACTCGGTCGTACCTGCACATTTCTAAGTGGGAGTACCGTCGGTCTGCTCCTCGGAAATGGGATGTGTGTAGTGCATGCAGCCTACCGAGCTCAGTTCCACACTCCATCCTTACCCGGGAGTGGAATATCACACCTCTGGGTTGAGGTGCAATACCCCTGTAGCAGCCGAATCCTCAGGGTGCTACACATCTAGCTCTGAAAAAATATTTGGGCTTCTAGCTGTGTGTGGGACTTTTCTATTACTCCATCTATACTGACCTCCATCAGGTTGAAAATTGAATATAATTTTTTTCTGCATCTAGCTCTGAAAAAATATTGGGCTTCTAGCTGTGTGTGGGACTTGTTGTATTAGTCCATCTATACTGACCTCCATCAGGTTGCAAACTGAATATATTTTTTTCTGCATCTACCTCTGAAATAATATTGGGCTTCTAGCTGTGTGTGGGACTTGTTCTATTAATCCATCTATACAGACCTCCATCAGGTTGCAAATTGAATATAATTTTTTTCTGCATCTAGCTCTGAAAAAATATTTGGCCTTCTAGCAGTGTGTGGGACTTTCTCTATTAGTCCATCTATACTGACCTCCATCAGGTTGCAAACTGAATATAATTTTTTTCTGCATCTAGCTCTGAAAAAATATTTGGCCTTCTAGCAGTGTGTGGGAATTTCTCTATTAGTCCATCTACGCTGACCTCCATCAGGTTGCAAACTGAATATATTTTTTTCTGCATCTACCTCTGAAAAAATATTGGGCTTGTAGCTGTGTGTGAGACTTGTTCTATTAATCCATCTATACAGACCTCCATCAGGTTGCAAAATGAAAATAATTTTTTTCTGCATCTACCTCTGAAAAAATATTTGGGCTTCTAGCTGTGTGTGAGACTTGTTCTATTACTCCATCTATACTGACCTCCATCAGGTTGCAAATTGAATATAATTTTTTTCTGCATCTAGCTCTGAAAAAATATTGGGCTTCTAGCTGTGTGTGGGACTTGTTGTATTAGTCCATCTATACTGACCTCCATCAGGTTGCAAACTGAATATATTTTTTTCTGCATCTACCTCTGAAAAAATATTGGGCTTCTAGCTGTGTGTGGGACTTGTTCTATTAATCCATCTATACAGACCTCCATCAGGTTGCAAACTGAATATAATTTTTTTCTGCATCTAGCTCTGAAAAAATATTTGGCCTTCTAGCAGTGTGTGGGACTTTCTCTATTAGTCCATCTATACTGACCTCCATCAGGTTGCAAACTGAATATAATTTTTTTCTGCATCTAGCTCTGAAAAAATATTTGGCCTTCTAGCAGTGTGTGGGACTTGTTCTATTACTCCATCTATACTGACCTCCATCAGGTTGCAAATTGAATATAATTTTTTTCTGCATCTAGCTCTGAAAAAATATTTGGCCTTCTAGCAGTGTGTGGGACTTTCTCTATTAGTCCATCTATACTGACCTCCATCAGGTTGCAAATTAAAAATAATTTTTATCTGCATCTAGCTCTGAAAAAATATTTGGGCTTCTAGCTGTGTGTGGGACTTGTTCTATTACTCCATCTATACTGACCTCCATCAGGTTGCAAATTGAATATAATTTTTTTCTGCATCTAGCTCTGAAAAAATATTGGGCTTCTAGCTGTGTGTGGGACTTGTTGTATTAGTCCATCTATACTGACCTCCATCAGGTTGCAAACTGAATATATTTTTTTCTGCATCTACCTCTGAAAAAATATTGGGCTTCTAGCTGTGTGTGGGACTTGTTCTATTAATCCATCTATACAGACCTCCATCAGGTTGCAAACTGAATATAATTTTTTTATGCATCTAGCTCTGAAAAAATATTTGGCCTTCTAGCAGTGTGTGGGACTTTCTCTATTAGTCCATCTATACTGACCTCCATCAGGTTGCAAACTGAATATAATTTTTTTATGCATCTAGCTCTGAAAAAATATTTGGCCTTCTAGCAGTGTGTGGGACTTTCTCTATTAGTCCATTTATACTGACCTCCATCAGGTTGCAAACTGAATATTTTTTTTTCTGCATCTACCTCTGAAAAAATATTTGGGCTTCTAGCTGTGTGTGGGACTTGTTCTATTAGTCCATCTATACTGACCTCCATCAGGTTGCAAATTGAATATAATTTTTTTCTGCATCTAACCCAGCCAATAGTTTTGGCCTAATACCACAGTTTGGCCACTCAGCTCTGCTCGGTTCCCATCCATTGTTTTTTTGTGCAATCAACTCCAGAGTTGTGAATTAGTTAACCACCAAAATGAGTGGAAAAAGAACTGCTGCTGGTGGAAAGGGGAATAGGCGTGTTGGGAAGGGGAAAAAAGGTTGTGTCCGTGGGGTAGGTGTTAAAGCAACAGTAACATCTGCAGAAGAAAGACCATCTTCCAGCCAAACTATAATGTCTACTTCTTTTAGCGGACAATGTGATAAGATCCCTTTCTTACGGCCACGCCAATCGCTACAAATTCCAGATGAGGCACAAAAACAGCAGGTGCTTCAACGGATATCAAGTGCTCCTTTAAGTGGGCTCTCCTCCACATCAACTTCAACATCACAAATACTCCAGTCCTCAAAGGTGTCACCCCAATCGCACTTGCTTCCTCACAGCTCCCAAATCTCCAGCTGCCCGTCTGAGTATGAGGTAGAACAGATGGTTGAGTCTGCAGAGCTGTTTACTCATACTATAGCCTGGGAATCAGAGGTCGACTCCAGCGCTTCTGTGAATCCAGACGAGGAAATGATCTGCACTGATGCCCAGAATCTTTATGAGTCGGATCCAGGACCAGACGCAGAAGGTTCTGACCATAATGTAGACCCTCATTCCCAAACTGTAACTGCTGTTGGTGGAGACAATGAGGAAGACGATGATGAGACTCAAATACCTGATTGGAGCGACAACTTTAGTTTTTTGTCAGGGCAGGAACAGGTTGGCTCTGAGGACGACGGGTGTGATAACGCACAGGGTGATGATGATGAGGTTGGAGATCCCACTTACTGTCAACCCACAGTCAGCCAAGAGATGAGGTCAGCAGAGGAGGTGGAGGAAGATGCTAGTGACGACGAGGTCAGGTTGCGCCTTCCTGGACAGAGACGTAGTACTGGAAGCACGTCAACAACTGCATCCTCAAACACAACTCTGCCTCTCACCACAAGTCGTGGTGGCTCTTCAGGTCGCATGGGTGCTAAGCCTTGCATAGCCTGGGCATTTTTTCAGATCGATAAAGATGACCCAACTCGTGTTATCTGTAACATTTGTCAGCAAAAGCTAAGTAGAGGCCAAAAAATACATAGTTTGAGTACTTCATGCATGAACCGGCACATGGACATGAAGCATAAGTTGCAGTGGGAAGCTCAGTGTGCTACAATGCGACCTAGCCGGCCGGGCCAACCACCGTCTGCCATATCTTGTGCATCCGCGGCCTCTTCATCCTCTGTGACTGGGGGGACAGCAGTCACACCTGTTTTGGGGCGCAGACCTGCCACCTCTTTACCCGCAACAGCCAGCGTGATTGGCAGGTCATCATTTTCTTTGGAGGTGGTAACACCAGCTGGTGTTGAGCGCTGTCCGACATCGATAGCACCACCTTTGGATCAAGGCAACCTAACATGCCGCCTGCATCTTCCTCACAGACCGGCAGTTTGCCGGGGACACCCTTATCAACCCCGTCTAAGCACAATAGCCAGCCCTCGGTCCCTCAGATGTGGACAAGTAAAAGACCATTTCCTCCTAGCCATGAGAAAGCTAAGAGGTTGAATTTCACCATCTGCAAGCTCTTGGCTACAGAAATGCTGCCTTTCCGCCTGGTGGACACAGAGGATTTTCGAGACCTTATGTCCTTCGCAGTGCCCCAGTACCAGATGCCCAGTCGGCACTACTTCTCAAAGAAAGGTGTGCCTGCGCTCCACCAGCATGTCGCACACAACATCAACGCTTCTTTGAGAAACTCTGTGTGTGACAGGGTGCATTTCACCACAGACACTTGGACGAGTAGGCATGGACAGGGGCGTTACATGTCGCTGACTGGGCACTGGGTAACTATGGTGACAGCAGGACAAGGGGCTGCTGTCCAAGTCTTGCCGTCCCCACGAGTTGTGCGTCAATCCTCTTTATCTCAAAGTTCCTCCACTGTTTCTGCCTCCTCAACCTCCTCTCGGTCTTCCACCTGCACCCAAAGCCTGTCTGGTCATGCCACAAGCTTTCTAACTGCGCAGAAGGGATCCTGCACACCTCCTTACTATGCTGGCAGTAGGGCTCAACGTCATCAGGCGGTTTTTACTTTGAAATGTCTGGGAAATGTGAGTCACACAGCTGAGGAGTTGTGGTCAGCTCTGGAGAACCAATTTTATGAATGGTTGTCTCCACTGGACCTGAAACCAGGGGAGGCCGTGTGCGACAATGCTGCAAACCTGGGTGCGGCCCTTCGTCGGGGCAATGTCACACACGTGCCTTGTATGGCTCACGTGTTGAACCTGGTTGTCCAGTAATTTTTAGCCCACTATCCCAGACTAGATGGCCTTCTGCAGAGGGCACGGTTGCTGTGTGCTCACTTCCGCCGTTCGCAACCCGCAGCTCAGCGACTTACATCTCTACAGAAGTCGTTGGGCCTGCCACTTCACCGGCTAAAATGCGATGTGCCTACCCGGTGGAATTCAACTCTGCACATGTTGCAGCGACTGTGGCAGCACCGACAAGCCCTGGTGCAATACGTTCTGACGTATAGCCTGGGCCAACGAGATCCAGACGTGGGGCAAATCACGCTGGAGGAGTGGTCTCAGATCAGGGACCTATGCACCCTTCTGCACAGTTTTGAAATGGCGACGAAGATGTTTAGTGCTGACGATGCCATTATCAGCATGACTATTCCGGAGATTTACATGCTGGAGCACATGTTAAACAGAATTCGGAGTCAGGTGGTGGCACAAGAGGAGGTGGAGGAAGTAGAGGAGGAGGAGTTGTATGCGGAAGGGCTAACATGTGCAAGGTCCAGACGGTCGGCAGCACCAAGGCGGCAGGCATGTGAGGGTGGGGGAGATGGTTTTACCAGGGCGCATGGTAGCAGCCAAACTAGTGAGGAAGGTGCAGGAGCCCAGGAAGAAGTGGAGGACAAACTGATGGAAGACTCATCAGATGAGGGAGACCTTGATCACATTTCTGTTGTGCGAGGTTGGGGGGAGAGGACAGAGGAAGGAAGCATGATTGTTACCTCGCCACCAACACAACAGGGACTTGGTGCTCCTGGATGCGCAACACACATGAGTGCCTTCTTGCTGCACTACCTGCAACATGACCCTCGAATTGGGAGAATTAGAAATAATCCTGACTACTGGGTTGCCACACCGTTAGATCCCCGGTACAAAAGTAAATTTGCAGAAATTATTCCTGCCATAGAAAGGGATGCACGCATGCAGGAGTATCAGCAGAGACGTTGCAGAATCTTACATGTGCTTTTCCACAAAACACCAGTGGTGCACGTAGTGAATCTCACAGTTCCAACTTGCCAACCGTGGGACCGTCAAGTGTTCAGCACTCAAACCATAACAGAACCACAATATCTGCTGGTAACATCAATTTTGCGCAATCATTTCACCACTTTTTTAGCCCATCCTTTGCAAGGCCACAGAAGACAAGAAGTCTGACACATAGTCAACGCCTAGAGACGATGGTACAGGAGTATCTCCAAGTAAACATTGAAGCCATGACTGTGTCACTGGACCCTTGCTCTTTTTGGGCTTCCAATCTGGATAAATGGCCGGAGCTAGCCACTTACGCCTTGGAGATCTTGTCATGCCCCGCAGCCAGCGTTCTGTCTGAACGTGTGTTCAGTGCTGCTGGTGGTGTGCTGACAGATAAGCGCACGCGGCTCTCCACTGATAATGTAGACAGACTCACGTTCATAAAGATGAACAAATCATGGATCCGAAACGACTTTTCTACCCCTGTGTCATCCTGGGGAGAGTAAAAGATGGATGATTGGTTAAAATCACCCTACCAACCGTTTTAAGCTTTCAAATTACTAATCATGTTTATCTGTATCTTGGCTGGAAAATAATTTGGGCTTTGTAGCAGTGTGCAGCACTGATTCTATTAGGCCATCTATAATAAGCTCTACCAGATTTAAAATTACTAATCATGTTTATCTGTATCTTGGCTGGAAAATAATTTGGGCTTTGTAGCAGTGTGCAGCACTGATCCTATTAGGCCATCTATACTAAGCTCCACCAGATTTAAAATTAATAATAATTTTTAGCTGCATCTAGCCCGGAAAATAATTTTGGGGCTCCGAGATGCGCAAGACACATAAGTGCCTTCTTGCTGCACTGCCTGCAACATGACCCTCATATTGTCAGAATTCGAAGTAATCATGACTACTGGGTTGCCACACTCTTAGATCCGCCAAACTTTTCGATCAACCTTTTCATTTTAATAAAGACCAAAAAATGGTCATTTTTGAAATTATAAGCATTAGCAGGTTATTAGAAACTGAAATCAAACAGTTTTCAACTCAAAACTTTATTCTAGGTGATGTTACATTTTCACATAGGACCCCTTGTTCGAAAGGAGCTTCTGAACTCTCTCGTCCATTGAATTTGTCAGGTTTTGGATGGTTTCTGCTTCAATTGTTTTGCATGAGGACAGAATACCCTCCCAGAGCTGTTGCTTAGATGTGAACTGCCTCCCGCCATCATAGACACTCCTTTTGATGATGCTCCAGAGGTTCTGAATGGGGTAGAGGTCAGGGGAGCATGGGGGTCACACCATAAGTTTGTCCCCTTTTATGCCCATATCAGCCAGAGATGCAGATGTTTTATGTGCAGCATGAGATGGTGCATTATCATGAAAAAAAATGATCTTGCTGTGAAATACACAGTTCTTCTTCTTGAACCATGGCAGGAAGTGCTGTTTGAGAAAATCCACATACATTATGGAGTTCATCTTTAGCGCCTTCAGGGATCCTAAAGGGGCCGACAATCTCTCTCCCCATGATTCCATCCCAAAACATTACTCCACCTCCTCCTTGTTGGCGCTGTAGCCGTGTTTGCGTGGGGTGTCCATCAACCAGCCATCCTCCACTCCATCCATCTGGACCATCGAGCGCTGCACGGCACTCATCCGTGAACAAAACAGTTTTGAAATCAGTCTTCATGTAATGCTTGGCCCACTGGAGCCGTTTCTGCTTGTGTGAAGTGGATAGAGGAGGTCGACAGGATGGCGTATGCACAGCTGCAAACCTCTGAAGGACCCTGCATCTTGTTGTTCGGGGGACGTTGGAGGCACCAGCAGCTTCAAAAACTTGTCTGCTGCTATGACAAGGCTTTTTTGCCGCTGCTCTTTTAACCTGACGTAATTGCTTGTAGGAAAGAGTCCTCAATTTGACCTTATCAGCACGCACACGTGTGTACTGTGAATCAGCTACATACTTCTTGATTGCCAAGACACTTCATCCTGATCATCGCACAATGTTGATTGTAGTCATGCCTTGACCTAAACACTCCACAATTTGTTGCTTCTCAGCAGCCGACACATCCTTTTTCTTTCCCATTTTGGCAGAAAATGTAGGCTGCTTAATAATGTGAGACAGCCTTCTTAAGTAGTCTTGCCTTTCATTGGACACACCTGCCAAACTAATTAGCACAGGTGTCTGCAATTGCTTACAGTGATATAAAGAGCCCTGACACACATCACCATCAATGAGTTTAACTGACAAACAAACAAATTCTTCCCTTATCACTCCTAAACACTTTTTGCATAATAATTTGGAACACAGTGTACATGTGCTTTTCCACAAAACACCAGTGGTTCACGTAGTGAATCTTACAGTTCTAACTTGCCAACCGTGGTCTGTATGGAGTTGTTCAATAAAGGGCCCAAAATTAAGATAACATAGATGGGAGAGGTCTCTATGAATAGGAATTCCTAAGTATTTGATACCCTGTGAGGGCCAGGCAAAGGGAAAGTTGGACTGGATGGAATCCTATATGGATTTGGGGAGGGAGACATCGAGGGCCTCAGACTTCGCTGCATTGATTTTAAAATTTGACCATGTAACAAAGTGATCTATTTCAGCCATAACAGCATGGATGGATATATGTGATTGAGTGATATATACTAGGACATCATCAGCAAATAGAGAGCACTTGTACTCGGTGCCTCCCACCTCAATCCACCTAATATTGGGGTTATGGCGAATTGATGAGAGCAGGTGCTCCGTCACTAGGATGTATAAGAGAGGGGACAGAGAACATCCCTGCCTTGTCCCATTGGTGATTGTGAAAGGTGATGAAAATGTTCTGACGCGGCCCCTGGGCCTTGGGACACCCGGAGCCGGACCCTTTTTGGTGGATGCTGGTGGTTGTAGTCTCCGTGGCAGCGACCCGGTTCCGTGGCTCAGGGCGGTCAAATCAGTGGCGGAACTATTTATGTGGTTTTGATGTTTAAATGTCTGACTACGCCACCCGTGGATTGCGGTCAGAGTGAACCGCCGCTCCAGGGCAGACCGCTGAGGCTGGTGTTGTGGGTGCAGCAGAGCATAGCATAACTCCCCACGGGAGGAGTATAGCCTCAGGGCAGTGTATGCGGAGGATGGGGGTGATGGTGCAGGGCAGCAGCAGTAACGACACGGAGTCAGTGATGCAGTCCAGGGCCTTTACTCACAGTTCTTATTATCCAGTCCACGTCTGCAGGTAACGGCTGCCCACGTCGTACTGTGCTCACCAGGTGAGGGGCTCAGACAACTCCCAGATAACTTTGGAGCGCTTCACAGGACCCCCTTTGTGTGTCCTTTGTCTGGCCTTTCTTACCAACCCTTCAGTCCGGCTGCCTCGGGCCTCCTCTTGGTAAACTTGGCACCAGTTTCCCTGACCCTATGTGGTGCCTTCCTAGCGGGTGTAGCGAGGGGCTGCGCCACATAAAATGTCACAGCCTCCGGTTTCTAGCTGAGGGTCGTTTCCTGCCTCCACTAGTTTCGGGGACCGGTCTCCCCCTTTGGCCGGACCCCTCCACGCAGGTGGATTCGGGCGTGCGGTGGCGACTCGCCCGTCCGCACCCCTGGGATCCCTTCATTCCTCGTTCCTGGAGCCTTCTCCGCTCCTCTTCCTTCCTTCTCCCTCTTCCAGGCCTGGGCCTCTGTTACTAGGCCCGCCTCCGGAGCAGAGCTCATGCAGAGCCCCTGCTCCCTGCCACTTCTGCTCAGACTTCTCTGCACTGAACTAAGATGGTGCCCACCTTTTATACTCCCTTCTCAATGCACCCAGGAACTGCTTCCTCCCTGCTCCTGCACTACAGGGTTCCCCTTCCTCAGTGTTCCCTCCCCCCACTCCAGCCAGGGACAGGGACTGTCGTGCCCATCTCAGGGGCATATTGGTCACCCTGCCCCACGGCAATGTGGTGTAATGCATGCAGGTGTCGGGTCCTGATCCACACTCCATCCTTACCTGAGAGTGAGATATCACACCTCAGGGTGAGGTGCAATACCTCTGTAGCAACCGAGCCCTCAGGGTAATACAGTTCCATTTATCTTCAGCCTAGGTGACGTATTGCGATACAGGGCCGTGATTTTGGCTATAAAAGGGTCCCCTAGACCCCTACCCCAAGCTTTTTAAGAGAATCATATATGGCGTGCCAGGAGACTCTATGGAATGCTTTCTCAGCATCCAACGAGAGTATCTAATTACAAATTTTTAACTGCATCTAGCCCAGGAAATACTTTGTGCCTAGTAGCAGTGTCTGCTAGTCAGCGGATTATCCTGGCTGTTAAGCAAGCTACACCACCTGTAGTTTTGACACTTAATTTTTTCAAAGGAAATGCTTCGGGACCACGGGATACTCAGTGAAGAGCATCAGGAGGCACCCCAAGGCATAGGGGCTGGGACTGGCAGTAGGATGCCTTGCGGTGGACAGCCGAGCTCGATCCTTATAAAAGCTTTTTAACTGCAGCAGCTTTAGTGGACGCTACTGGAGATGGAATTACGCGGCTGCTGGCATGAGACTTGCCCTCCAATAGATCCTTGTAAATGGATTTAAAGTGTATTCATTCAAATTAGAGAGACAATTTAAATTAAAAAGCTTAGAGCTGCCTCCACCACAGGGGGGCTCGCTCGACCCACCAGCGGACAGGCACCAGTATTGGGAGAGGGGGGCTGGCCGTCAGGGTTCACCGCGGCTCTGGCACAAACCCGGCGACACGGAGGTGGCACGGGCAGGAGCGGACTGAACGTGTCGGCTTCTCACTTTTTGGATTTTAGAAGGGCATGACATGCCTATATCTGTGTCTCTCCCTCCTTTTACTCCTCCACCTCTTTTCTTTTCGCATGACTATATGTACTTGTCACTTTTCCATGTGTTAGTTGTGTCTTCAGAGCAGTTTGTCAGCTTTTGGACACCTTTGAAGGTGTTTTCTATGTGTTTCTATGTGTTTTTGTTTGCCTGCCATTGGTTTTAACGGTGTTCGAAGGTGTTCGACGAACAGTTCGACGAACAGTTCGGCGAACACACGGGTGTTCGACGAACCGAACCGAACTCGAACACTACGGGGGTGGCTCAACACTAATCATCAATAACAATTTATGACAATTTACTTCCAATAAAATGCAGATGAAGCTAATAAAACCTAATCAGAAGACCTGTGTTCTCTTCACTCCATACTACAAGTGTTTTTTTGGGAATTGGTGAGATCATGCAATTTTATGGGATGGAAAATATATATTGCCCTACCAACATTAATGGTATGTGAGGATATATGTGAACCCCTTTACACTGACTGAGATTTTTGGGAAAATTAGCAAAATTTACATGAAGTTTTTATGTTCTCATTGTGTTTTGTGTGTATTTCTCCAGTTTCTTCCCTCATACAAAAATAAATAAATAAAAAAATAATAAAAACAATGATAATAATAATAAAAAGAGTAAAGCTGTTGTCCAACTTCTTGATTTAAAAAAAAAAAAACAGGTCATGTGAGAAAATAATAAAATAATATTTTTATTGACTGTAACCCCCATTGCTCCATTAGTCTCTTCTGAACAGGATTTGGTGCAGTATGACTGCAAGTGATGACCGAATTTACCAAAATTCAAATTTGGCAAATTTGCTAAAATTCGACAGGTAAATTTGATTTTCACCAAATTTATTCTGAGCTGATTAAATGTGTCTTATTATTCTCTGAGGTCTCTCCAGACTCCAGAGAATATTAAACCTGAGTTAAAAAAATATGACAAAAAATTTTACTTTCCTTGTCCCGGCACTCACCTGCCCCGCTGCACAGCCCCGCTGTTACACACCTGTCCTGGGTCTAGGCTTTGTTCCTTACACCCCGGTCCACTAGCCTTTCTTGTGCTCCACATCGGACTTTACAAAAATCCTGGCGTGCTCTCATGTGTTGAATTTCCTAGACTTACATAAGGCCTCCCAAGACACACACCTGTGCCTCAGTATTAGGATTTTCAAGTAAGACTTTTAGTTTGTCTGTGCACAGTTCCTGTGCACAGTCTCCAGGACGTCTCCTGGCTGCCTGAGGTTTCCAGACCCTGAGTTCCTTGTCAGTACAACTGCTGTCTGCGCCTTCCAGGATCATAGTTCCTTGTCTGCGTCTTTCAGTATCACTGCTAACTGTCTGCCTGCGGTTTCCAATTCCTCAGTTCCTATCTATATCCTGCGTGCCTCACCCATTTATGGCACTGACGCCTGTGGCTCATGTGCCCACCCAGACCTTGGGCTTAGAGGACCCACCTCACCTAGTGAGCGCCGTTTTGAGACACTCGCTCTAGGCCATTCTCCAGTCTGAGTCTGTCTTCCACCACTTTCGAAGCCTCAGGCATTGACTAAGCCTCATGCAACATGCGTCACCCTGCAGAGTCAGTTGACGTGAGTAGAATTTTTTTAACCCCTTCCTGTCTTTTTAGAATCACAAAAGTTTGAATTCTAGCAAATACGAACTTTATGTAAGTTCAATTCATCTCAAATGGATTTGCTCATCCCTAGTGATTGCAATATGACACATCCATTGACGCCCTGTTTCCAGTCAATTTCAGACCATGGCGATCAGGTGACCTGAAGATTTGGAGGCCTATGATACCAGTATCAGTGCAGACCATTGGTGCAGCAATGTAGGCCTCTTTAGTTGACTTCTAATGAATATGGAACATTATAATTTTCACCCTGTTGGGAAAACAGATATTAATAGTGAATGATGAACCTCTGTACAGAGCTATGGAATATGTTAGTATAAAGGCAAGAGGAAAAAATAAAAATGCACATTGCTTTGTGACATCAGCTTACATGCCAAGGACCTGGCAGCTGCAACGTCCGAGGCTCAGGATAGATTATCTTGAAAGATTTCAGACGTCCTCCCAGAACATTCCTGGCTGAAAGATTCATTATTTTACAAAAATTGCTGAATTATTGCCCCCCCCTGTGCTCAATACTCAGTAGTCTAGCCATTGTATTTTTAGCTCCGACACATGGAAAGGTTGTATAAGTAAAGAATAAATGTATTTCTGTTACTAAACAGTGAAGTAACATAGTCTCCATAAAATAAGATATTTCCCCCCATGTAACCTAATAGTATTTTTTACAATAGTTTGCTTACAATAATTGTAGGCTTTTATTCTGACTCTTTGCAGCCACGGCACAAAGAGACTGTGAATCAACACTGTCAGGACAAGTACACTGTTCTAGGGAGTGTCTGGTGTTTGTCTTCCATGATTTCTGCACAGTTTCTTATGAAATAGAGCGAAAAGTCATTACAGCCTCAGAACGGAAAGACAAGAAGAGGCCCGAAAGAGATCTACAATGTATCTGCAACTGATATGGTAGCATTCCTCAGAGGAACGCAACAGGATTTTCACCTTTTACCACAACTTGTAAATCTGAATACGAAATTGTGGTGCGAAATTGAAATGAAGGATATGGTCCATTAGCCAGTTCAGTAATCTGTGGCCCCTGGATGGGAGCCCCGAGAATCGCCTCTTACCCTACGACATCTGTGGCTCTTTGTATGATTAGCCGTCCTGGCAGCGTTACGCACATGTGACGTTTGCGATAGGCTGGCTAATCAATCAGAAGATGAGCGGCGGGTGTAGTCAGGTAGGAGGCAGCTCCTGGGCAGAAATTACTGACATGGCCAATGGACCTGGCCCTGCGAATCAATTCTTATCAATTCTACTACAAATGCATAGACTGGTAGACTGTAAGCCCTCAAGGCAGGGCCCTCTCCTTTCTGTACCAGTCTTTTACTCTTAGTTTGTTCACTGTAATTTATATCTGTATTTTGTATGTAACCCCTTTTCATGTACAGCCGCATGGAATCGAAGATGCACTAAAAATAAATAATACTAATACTAATATAACATGATGTCCTGTTAAGGACATGTTGGTGGGTCTATCTCATTCATTAAAGAACTGTGATTGAGTCACAACTAGAAGAGGCCCACCAATCACTTCCTTTTGGCAAAGGCGATTTAGGTACCCTCATTACCTCATGAAATTTTCAGAATTATAAAAAGAGTCATGACAATTCAGAGTCTGGCAATCTCAGTTGGGAAAGTGATCCTCCCCAATCAGAAATAAAGCTTCTGTATCCCAAAACAAAAATTGTAACAGCGTCCATACTTACCATGTGCAATTTATGATACTGAAATCTCAAAGAGTTAATTAGATCACCCAGGGACCTGTTAAAGGATTATTCCCATCCTCATAAATGGGTATTGTTGAATAGTGCTTATAAATACAAGCAATTTTGCAATTTACTGCTTGTGAAAATTTTCAGCTGTTCTTGAGATATTAATGGTGTTGTCCACTACTCGGACAATCCCTTCTGAATTACCAAATTTGCCTCATGTAAAACTACAATAGTCTATTATCACCTCCAGTGCTGGCGTCGTTCCCAGTGATGTTGGCGCCTGATCTCCTCTGGGCTCGCGTGACATTTTTATGCCACATTTTTATGCCACGTGAGCCCTGAAACCAATCAGCGGCCGCTTCACTGTCACTTCCTTTGGACAAAACTGACTCCTGAAAAAAGTGAGAGCTGCTATTGCTTTCCTATTTCCTCTGGATTTAATTTACGATACTTTACAGTCAGTTATATAACAATGTCAGGGGAGTGCTGAGAGCAGGTGCCAACATAGCTAGAATGGCATCAGCACCAGAGGTGAGCATAGGCTGTTATTATTTTACATAGGATAAATATGGTCATTGAGATGGGGTTGTTAGAATAGTGCAAACCCTTTTAACACTCTTGTGTGTAGCTCGTTGTCTTTGAGACTGACCAACAGAACATGTGCAGTACTTACAAGCCCTTATCTATTAAGCTTGTAAGCTCCGTTTTGAAGCTGACCAGGATGGCTGGAGAACACTATTATTTCTTAATCCCTGCCAACTTCATCGTCACTCTTACGAGCAAGACACCAGCGGTGGTCGACCTTCTAGGCAACGGAGCTGTAAACAAAAGAAAAGTGTTGATATATCAAGAACGGCTACAGTAATTTGTAGTAAATTGCAACAGTGCTACTTGCAAGTTCTATCAGAAAATAACTCTTTAATGATTAAATTAAACAGAAGAAAACTTACCTAAATTGTTTTCCTATGAAAGAGTCTTTGCAGGGAACATAATTGAACCCTTCAATTTTAGGCCAGCGGAGAGCAGGGATTTTCTTAGTAGGTAGGGCATAGCTTGCCAGATCTAAGCCCTAGTTGACTTTCAGGATACTGGCCTTATCTGAGGTTTTGCATTCAAGAAAGTTAAAAATGCTTGAGTATATAGCGCCAACATTTTACAGACATCATCATCACTGTCCCAATTGGGGCTCACTATCCAAATTCCCCATCAATATGTCTTTGGCGTGTGGGAGGAAACCAGAGATGCAAATGCAGGGAGAACATACAAACTCCTTGCAGATGTTGTCCTTGGTTGGATATCAAGGCAAAAATACTAACCACTGATCTTCTTTGACACTTTAAAAGTGGCTGGACACTTTAGAAAACTTTTGGCTGAATGGTTGTTTGACCAACAGATATCTCTCCTATACCCCCCTGTACACATGAGTGCTTCTCTCAGACGAGCATGCATGTATTTTCAGTGGACAGAGTGGAGTAAGCCATTTCCCGACCTTTGGTCAAATAGATCAGAAGTTGAAATTCAACATGTACAATCATTCTCAGGAGTTGGGAAGCCATATACATTAGGTGGTCCAATTCTACCAATTTTTTCCTAATGTGTGTATACATTTCTAACATTGTGATTGCAATAATAAACAAAGTAGAATTTGAGGAGTGTTCCCCTACTTTAAGGGCAGGTGCAGACAAGCATATTTTTGGTCTGAGTGCAATCCGACAAAACATCAGATTGCACTCGGACAAATGTTATTCTATGGGGCTGTGTACATGCCCGATATTTTCCTCAAACAAAGCCGGTCCAACAAAAAATCATAGCATGCCTGAGTTTAATCTGATATTTGGATCGCACTTGGCCATGCAAGTCAATGAGTCTGTGCAAAACATCCGACTACACTTTAATGACATCTGAGTCAGTATGATTTCCGCGCACTGACACAATGGAGAAGATGGAGACATTTTTTCTCCATCTTCTCCATAGCCTAGAGAATCGGATCGCACTCTGCTCACACTTTGATCAGATTTTCATCAGAGTGTCATATTCGTAATCGACCTGATTCTCTAGGATGAGAGACTCTCCTGTCGTCTGCACCTTCCCTAAAAAATATTGTCAATGGACCCTTGTTTGGATAAATAAAAAAGTAGTATACCCACCTCTCAGATCAGCAACTCTCCTTTGCACTAACTGCTGCTACCCTCGCGGCATAAACAGTTTTGCCAGATCAGATGGAATGAGGAGGCCGCAGTCGATCATTTCCTGCTGATCGCCTGCAGTGGTCACGTTCATACCAGCAGAATAACAAGGAACACAGTAGTGAGTGTACGGAGGGAGGCTCCCGATCCGAATGGTGAATAAAAGATTTTTTTTTTACTACTGCACCACGGGTCCATTGAGAATAACTTTTAAAATCTAGGAAACCCCTTTAAAGGAAAATAGGGGAAGCAGAAAATGTCAAACATTCTGATATATGGCATAATAACATTGAAAACCGGAACAATCTAAAAAAAAGTTCATAAATGGCCTATAAACCAGTGCATTTAAAGGATTTTCGTAGTCTGTAAAAGGGCTCCTGCCAGGCAGAGATATGTGAGGTGTTAACAGCCATGTTCGGAGGCTGCAGAGGTGTTAGCTATGGGCTGTACATTGACACATGCACATAAACCCTTAGGAGAAATCATTGCTATCCAGCAATTCAGATCTCGTTACTACTCATTGAGATAAATAGAAATAATTGCTACGGGTCTCCAACTAGATTTCCCATGATGCAATGCAATACGTGAGCATTCGTACATTTTGGAACATTTTGGTGGTCTAATTTGCAAAATCTCCTTATTGTAAACATCTGTGAAAATAAAGTCAGAATGTGGCGGTGTTTAGAAGTGGCACAGCACCAGTTTAACGGCAAAGTCACTGGGCATCTAGGGAATACGCATGAAAGCTGAGGATACAGCAAGAGGGAGGAAGTGGTAAAACATCTATAAAAAGACCCGTCTGTGCTGTTCTTTATGGCACAATATTTTCCACTATATAATCCTCATTTACAGCCCCGGATTTTATGGCATAATATTAGAAATGATCCTACCTCAGCAGGTTTTTCATTAATTTAATTAGATAGCATTTGTAAGCAAAGCTAATGTATTGCTGCGGAAATAATGAACCTTTCTAATTAGAGTTTCTCTTGTAGTTTGTAATCAATTACATTGAATGTATACGCAATTATTTTCATAATTTATTATTTGATATACGCAGCAATTCGAGATCCTTTTAATTCCTTCCTAAATCTGGCTCGATCCTAATATTGCTTCCCTATTAAGAGTCACCATAACAAAGTATTGCTTTCATAACTCACACATATATACGTGCTTCTCCGTACAAGTATGCAAATTGCCTCTTCAGAGAGGAAGAGGACTTGAATTCTAGTGTCCCCTATTAGAAGTAGCAATCCTAAAAGTCATTATTGACCCTTTAAACGAGCCTTGAAATATGACTTAGGATAAAAAATAAATCAGAATCTCAATTTGTAAACACAGTGTTTCAGGGTATTGCCCCTCCTCAGTACAAAGTATGAGATCTGATTTGGCTGGGTGAGAGGCTGAGACTGGGATCTAAGTGGTAAGGTTTCTCCTTGTGGAGAGGGACATGCCAGGTCTGGCACGCCATTATGAGGAGACTTAAATGCCTTGCATGCTCCTCTGAATAGACAATTTTTAATTTCCCAGAGAGGAAGATTACTTGAACTCTAGTGCCACCTATTGTAAATAGCAACCCTACAAGTCATTATCGACTCTTTAAACGAGCCTTGAAATATTACTTAGGATAAAAAAACAAATCAGAATCTCAATTTGCAGACTCGGTGTTTGGGGTATTGCCCCTCGTCAGTACAAAGTATGATTCTGAGATTCTGATTTGGCTTTTATCTTAAATCATATTTCAAGGCTCATTTAAAGGGTTGATAATGACTTGTAGGATCAATTCTTACAATAGGTGGCACTAAAGTTCAAGTCCTCTTCTTCTCTGAAGAGACAATTTGCATATTTAACTTCCCAGAGGAGCATGCAAGACATTTAAGTCTCCTCATACTGGTGTGCCAGACACGGAACCCATAGAAACTGGAATGTAACTCAACTACTAGAATTCAATCTCCTCTATGTTAAAGGAGTATTCTCAACTTTTGAAGTTATTCGCTATTCATGTGCAAGGGGATACCTTCCCGATTGCAGGGGGTCTGACCACTAGGACCCCTACCGATCCCGAGAACAAGGACTCTGAAGAGCCTAGTGTAAATGGAGTGGTGGCCGATCATGTGCACTGCTGCTCAATTCATTCTTATGGGAGTGCCGAAGACCAGCCAACAGGGTTGCCAACTTGATTTTTACTTTCTCAACAGTTTAGCAAAAAATCACAGACAGACAGTATTTTTTACAGATACATTTAAAAGCCCTAATAAATCATAATGATTATAAGTGATATAAGTCTACAGCCCATAATTCTGATACGAAGACGTTGGCTGCATCCACCCGTGGGGAACTGTAAAATGATGATAATTACAGTCAAAATAATCTGAATAAGTTTCTTTAGCTTAAATAAAAACACGGACACCTTAAATTTTGTTTTACGGACAGGCCAAAAAAGTGCCCTATTTTTATGGACTGCCTTGGAATTTGTGGACGGTTGGCAACCCTGCTATCTGAGTGCAGCACTCGGCTATATCTGGTCCTGAGCGCTGCGCTCAGCCTCTGTCCCATTTAGAATGAATGACGCGGAAGTGAGCATGGTCATCCTCAGCTCCATTGAGACAGTGTTCGTCAGAGCTCAATTTTTCAGGATCGGTGATGGCACCCAGCAGTCGGCCCCCCATGATGGGAAAGTTATTCCCTATCCTTTGGATGGGCATAACTTCCAAACCTGAAAATACTCCTTTAAGGCTTAACATATACAAGTGCTTCTCACTAAGTTAGAATATCATCAAAAAGTTAATTTGTTTCAGCTCTTCAATACAAAAAGTGAAACTCATATATTATATAGAGTCATTACAAGCAGAGTGATCTATTTCAAGTGTTTATTTCTGTTAATGTTGATGATTATGGATTACAGCCAATGAAAACACAAAAGTCGTTATCTCAGTAAACTAGAATAATTAACAAAAAACACCTGCAAAAGCTTCCTACTCATTTAAAAGGTCCCTTAGTCTGTTTCAGTAGGCTCCACAATCATGGGGAAGACTGCTGACTTGACAGATGTCCAGAAGGCAGTCATTGACACACTCCACAAGGAGGGTAAGCCACAAATGGTCATTGCTAAGGAAGCTGGCTGTTCACAGAGCGCTGTATCCAAGCATATTAATGGGAAGTTGAGTGGAAGGAAAAAGTGTGGTAGAAAAAGGTGCACAAACAACCGGGATAACCGCAGCCTTGAAAGGATTGTTAAGAAAAGGCCATTCAAAAATTTGGGGGAGATCCACAAGGAGTGGACTGCTGCTGGAGTCATTGCTTCAAGAGCCACCACACAAACGTATCCAGGACATGGGCTACAAGTGTCACATTCCTTGTGTCAAGTCACTCATGACCAATAGACAACTCCCGAAGCGTCTTACCTTGGCCAAGGAGAAAAAGACCTGGACTGTTGCTCAGTGGTCCAAGGTGTTGTTTTCAGATGAAAGTAAATCTTGCATTTCATTTGGAAATCAAGGTCCCAGAGTCTGGAGGAAGAGTGGAGAGGCACACAATCAGAACAAGCAGAGTGATCTATTTCAAGTTTTTATTTCTGTTCATGTTGATGATTATAGCTTACAGCCAATGAAAACACAAAGGTCATTATCTCAGTAAGCTAAAATAATTAACAAAAAACACCTGCAAAGGTTTCCTAAGCATTTAAAAAGGTCCCTTAGTCTGTTTCAGTGTGCTCCACAATGATGGGGAAGACTGCTGACTTGACAGATGTCCAGAAGGCAGTCATTGACACACTGCACAAGGTCCCAGAGTTCGAATTTTCATTTGGAAATCGAGGTCCCAGAGTCTGGAGGAAGAGTGGAGAGGCCACAATCCAAGCTGCTTGAGGTCTAGTGTGAAGTTTCCACAATCAGTGATGGTTTGGGGAGCCATGTCATCTGCTGGTGTAGGTCTTTATCAAGACAAAAGTCAGCGCAGCCATCTACCAGGAAATTTTAGAGCACTTCATGCTTCCCACTGCTGACAAGCTTTTTGGAGATGGAAATTTCATTCTCCAGCAGGACTTGGCCCCTGCCCACACTGCCAAAAGTACCGATACCTGGTTTACAAACAACAGTATCACTGTGCTTGATTGGCCAGCAAACTCGCCTGACCATAACCTCATAGAGAATCTATTATAGAGAATCTATGTGGTATTGTCAAGAGGAAGATGAGAGACACCAGACCCAACAATGCAGATGAGCTGAAGGCTGCTATCAAAGCAACCTGGGCTTCCATAACACCTCATCAGTGCCACAGGCTGATCTCCTCCATGCCACATTGCCGCATTGATGCAGTAACTGATGCAAAAGGAGCCCCGACCAAGTATTGAGGGCATTTACTGAACATACATTTCAGTAGGATAACATTACGGATTTTAAAAACATTTTTCAAGCAGTTGTTATAAAGTATTCTAATTTACTGAGATAATGACTTTTGTGTTCTCATTGGCTGTAAGCCATAATCATCAACATTAACAGAAATAAACACCTGAAATAGATCACTCTGTGTGTAATGACTCTATATAATATATGAGTTTCACTTTTTGTATTGAAGAACTGAAATAAATTAACTTTTTGATGATATTCTAATGTAGTGAGAAGCACCTGTATATTGGAAATTAATACTCGAATGGGCATCCATCTTTCATATTTTTAACATTGCATTTAGACCTTTTACCTTTAGTTAAAGGGGATCAGGTTTTTGCTACCCCAGCATGTTGCCGTAGCAGAGACCCTGATTTCATCAATGTGTCACTTACTGGGCTGCTTGCTGTCATTTTGATAAAATCACTGTTAAATCAGCTGCAGATCTAGCAATTCTCTGAATGCTGAGCCCTGTATAATCCTGCCCACACCACTGATTGGCAGCTTTCTGCATGTATAGAGTACACAAAACCTGCCCAATCAGTGGTGGGGGTGATGTTTTAAAGAGCTTATGCATATGTTTAACTACCTGGCAGCAGGTTTACTAGTCCTCTAATGATAATCTCCTGCTGATAAAATTGTGAATTTATCAAAACTACAGCAAGTTGCCCAGTAAGTGACACATCATTGGAATCAGGGTCTCTGTCGTTACATTATGCTGCTCTCAGAATAGGTGGCAAAAACCTGGTGACAGATTCCCTTTAATACAATTAATATTAAAACCGAACATACGGAACCTTATTCTTCCCAACCGCAGAAGTTGTGGAAAAATAAGGCAGCCTGTCACTGGTGTGTCAGATGTGACAGACAGTCGCCCTGCAGTTGGTTGCAGAAAATCTCTTTGTTTGGTATTACAGACACCTTCTTAGCTGTTTCACTCTAGGACCCAGCGACTACCTCCTTCCTGCTAATTGATACCCTGGCCTGGGTGTTTAAATAGTTTCACTTTGCAGCAGGAAGGTGCCGGTGATACTCACATGTGAATGCTTGGTGCTCTCAGACTGCTGTCTTGCTCTGTGGTGCTAGGAGGACACGTGGAGTTATCTCTCTGAAGTCAGCTAAATCTAAGCTATTTTCCCCAGTGTTTGTCTCCCGTCTTTAGTCGTTAGTGGGGATTGACTAGTGTTCTTCCCTCTTCCCTATCCAGGGCCAAGCTCTAGGAAAATACAGAGTATACGTTCGCATGTGGCGATTGGTGAGAAACCAATATAGGGACGTTAGTGGAGACAGGGTGATATCAGATCAGCCTAGGAGGTCTCCACTCCCCCCCTTTCCCTAGAGTCTGGGCTCCCTTTTCCCCTTCCCTTTGTGTTACACTTAGTCTTTCACACACCTTGCGTGATACAGCCCCAATACATGGGACTGATCAAATTTTTAAGAATTACTGACAATAATATAATGCTTATGGCCATGTGTATGACCCATAATATGGCCAAGTTAGCCTTAGGCACATATTATATGACACTGTTATTGAGGAGTGAGATTACATCAAATTTTTTGCTCCAGTCCAGGATTTCAGTCCAGTTCTGCAGCATAAGCATATAGTATGGTATATTATATTTTCTAAAGAAACTACTAATACTTGACAAATGCTACATGTATGTATGTTTAGAATGACTACAGACATCTGCACTGTATATGTGGAGGATGTGGTTTGTGGTGAAAGATATATCAGGAAACTGGATTTTTGTCTGAGTTACATAACACTGCGAATCTGTCACCGGATTTAGCAATTTATACTGCATACATGGGCTTGCAAGTCTTTGAAATGTAAATCAATCCACACCTTTATATATTTTATCTAATGAATATCGTTTTCATTCATATGCAAATGGTATGCAAAGTGCTCTGGGCATGAGAGAGCACTTAAGAAGCCTCTGTCTGGAAAGATTGTTTCCCCGCCCAGCTTTAGCTTAAATAGGTATTAAAGGAGCTTAAAGGGGTTCAATTAGAAATGTAGTAAAGTTCTTCTAATTAGCTATGTCGCTTACCGCATGTGGAGGGAATTGCACTAGCTTACGTATCCATGGATACTGTATCACTGTATCAGTGGTTTAACCATGGACACCTAAGCTACTGCAATGCCCTACACAAAGGGAAAGCGGCATAGCTAATCAGAAGAACTATACTACATTTCTAATTTGAGGTATTGGCTAATGTTAATATTATTACACCTACCAGATATTTGGATATTGGAGATAGGAATACCCTTTTAATGATAGCTCACTGTCTGATTCTCTTGCCTTGCACCTGGTGTCACACATATAACGAGCTATTAATTAAGCTAAAGAGGCTGATATTGGGTGGGGAAACAACCTCAGGAGGCAGAAACATGGGAAGTGCTTTGTCACACCCTGAGCACTTAATATTTCCTTTACATATGAATGAAAATACTAATTTCTCAGAAATGCAGCAACAGATAGGTGATATATTTTAAGGGTATGCATGGACTTACACTTCCAAACACCTGAATGCCATTATAGAAAGTTTGGGCTGGGGGTTGATTTTACTGTCACTTTCCCTTTAAATAGTCCTTTAGACCTGATGAAACTAGTGTATTTACTATGAAATTTCATGTCAGATTAACTTGCATAACCCTTTTTGAAGGCTTTCCTGCTGATATTAAACTAATCATTTGAGTCCAGTTTACTTTAATATCGAGATTATACGATAATGTCTGTAAAGCAATGTGGAATTAATGGCGCAATATAAGTGAGTAAAATAAATAAATACAGACACTCTGAGATGAATTTTCAAAGTAAGTATACCAGCCTCATCGGATCTAGGACATCTGTTTAATAATGTGCATGTCACAGATCCCCTTTAAAAGTAATTGTCCAGTCTTCTGGTATGTCTATTTGCATAGACTATACTGATATCTATTACAGAAGTCAGCACAGTCTTAAAGGGTTTGTATCAATTTTTAAGTTCTCCCCTATCAATAGCATAGGGGGTAACTCATTGATCACTGGTGTCCTGACCATTGGGAGTCCCAGCACTCCCAAAAACAGGGCTGTGAAGAGTCCAATTTGAATTGATTGGAGGTTGAGCATGGAAACTCCCACTCCATTCATTCTCAATGAGAGTGGAAGAGACAGCCGAGTGCAGTGATCCAGCAGATGGACCCCCAGCGATCAAAAAATTATCACCTATCATGTTGGGGATAATTTAACAACTTGGTACAAGCCCTTTAAGCTGTAATACACATTTCAGTTTTCAATATTTATTATTGCTGTCAGTTTTTTTTTTTTACATTCACCGGCAGAAAAAACAAAGGTGAGGGTTTGTTACAATGTGTCAGTCTATTTCTGAAAGTGTTGGTGATGCAGCTACAATCTGTCTATCTCAGACGCACACATACTCCCATTCTAGTGTTATAATTTTCATAAATATGGATACAAGAACAAAGCCTAAATATTTCTACACGGATCAATGAAATCTACTCTTCAAGTGCAACTTTTTCGAAACCTTTTTTACACAATGGAGATAAACCTATGTAGATGATGCAGAACCGTCCATTATTGTATCACATCCTGCAGGGAGTGTTAATTGTCAGGACTTGTTGCTTTAAAAAGTTCTTGCTGTAAGTTGTGATGAGGATCTATCTCTGCCCGGTGTCTTATCCCAGAGTCTTAACCATTCTCAGCCTGTCGAGCTTCTGTTCTGTAGATGCGGTGTGCCTGGGCACGCTTGTGACGCGCCCCCTGGGCCATGTTGTGTAGGGTTGCGCACGCGGGGAATACCCGGAGCCGGATCCGATAGGGGTAGTAGTCCTCGTGGCGGTGACCCGGTCCGTGCCCAGGGTGTCAAACTAAGTGGCGTTATTGGTATGATGGTATTAGTGTCCGACTACGCCACCCGTTGAATGCGGCTATGAAGCCGCCGCTGCAGGGCAGTCCGCTGAGGCCGGTGGTACGGATGTGCAGCGTGGATGGTATAACCCCCAACGGGAGGGGTATGGCCTCAGGGCAGAGGATGTGGATAATGATGGGAGTGATGGTGCGAGTGTCCCAGTACTGATGGTGCTGGTGCGGCGATGAAACACAGAGACTTGTGGTGCAGTTTCCAAAGCTTTACTCACTGTTGTTGTTCAGATCACTTCGGCCAGCAGTGACCGCCCGAGCCGTGCTGCGTCCACCAGGTGCGGGACTCGGCCAACTCCCAAGCAGTTCCAGAGCGTGGTCCTGAGCTCCCCTCTCTTCCTTTCTACTGGCCGTCCCCACCAGGGATCCACCTTTGTCCAGCTCCCTCGGGCCTTCTAGTGGTGAAACCTTTCCCGGTTTCCCTATATGGTATGCCTTCCTGGTAGATATGGCGAGGGGTCGCGCCAAAACTTGTCCACGACCTCCGGTTCCTGGCTAAGGATAATTGGCCTCCACCAGTTTGGGATCCGGCACCCTGTTCTGCCAACCCTTCACCCGTTATTTCGTGGGATCTTAGGGTTCCCTCTTTACTTGCGTCCCTGGGCCGCTCCTGGTGTTTCTGTTCTTTCTTCCTCATCCTTCTCTCTCTCCTTCAGGCCTCCACTCCAGGCCTGGCTCTGGAGCTGGGCCCAGACTGAGCCACAGCTCCCTGTCAGCCCTCTCTGGCTCAGCTCCTCTCTGAACAGACCCTGATCTCCGATGGTGCCCACCTTATATACTCCCTTCTGACACCCGAGCCCAGGTGACCAGCACCCAATGGGCTCCTACCTATGCCCAGAGTCCCTCCCCTGTCTGCTCCTACACCACTGGGATGTTCCTCCCCCCTCCCCACTCCAGCCAGGGACAGAAGCTGTCGTACCTGCACATCTATCTGGTGGGAGTACCGTTGGTCTGTCCCCCGGAAATGGGGTGAGTGTAGTGCATGCAGCTAACTGAGCTCAGTTCCACACTCCATCCTTACCCGGGAGTGGAATACCACACCTCTGGTCTGAGGTGCAATACCCCTGTAGCAGCCGAGTCCTCGGGGTGCTACATTTGCCTAATTACACAATGATGTATAACATGTCTAAGGAAGGGCAAGCAAAGCTTATAGTGAGATAGAAAAGCTGGAACGTGTCAATTAGATTTAGACATGGATTGAGATTTTTCTCTGCATTACTTCATTAGTGACAGCGTATCACCTTTAGAGCAGGATCCTTGTAGTGTTCTTGTCACCATTGATGCACTCTTCGTACACACTGTCCACTCTGGCTAACAGAGTAGTATCCTAAATGCCGGTTGTACAAGTATGACATCCACAGTCTGAAGATGGAACGCGATGTCCGGATCGGCCGCAGATCTCCTGAGTCTCATACGCATACGTAAGGCTCTTAAGTTCAGGTCAGGAGACCGATATCTGGTCTTGTTCCATATTCGGTCCATGAATGTTGGATGTGTGAAATGGGTCTTACAAGGTTTCCTCTACCAAACTTGGATTGGTCCACCGGGGAACCGGTGAATTCCCCGGAGGGACCCTCTTCAGGAGTGGGTCTCTCAGAACCCTAGATGGGCAGTGCTTGGTACAGAAAACTTGATTTCCTATAAGTTCGCTTTTCATCAGCTTGTTAGCAAATTACACGGTTTATTATATAGAAGGATTGGCTGAGAATAGAAGCAGGCCACGTACTGTAGTATTTATCTCTGGGCCTACTAATCACCTTGCAGTTTCTACCTGTGTCCTGCGAATATGTATTCCCGGATTATACAACTAAGAGGGTCCTCAGTCCAAGGCATCAATGTACAACTGGCTGCTCTCATCTACACTTCATGATACGTGTATACAATGCAGGAGCGGCTGCAGGTTTACTGAGCGAACTAATAGCTTAGGCATATATGTGGCAAGTTACCAGTATCTCGGGGAAGAAACCCGTGGTTCATATGGAAATTGCAGTTTAAGAACTGAAGAATCGGTCCCTATAACTAATGTTTCTGGTGGGCCCTTGACACCCAAGTCAAAAACTGTCCTTCTATTGTCATCCCAGAACATGGCGTTTGGTCAATGATTGATCACATTAGGGGTTACAGGCGCTATTGCAAGAACAGTCATCAATTTTTATACAGAGTGTAGAGGAATATTTATTCTTTATTGCAGTGTGATGGGTTTAGTCTGTGAAATGTAGAAATGTCATAGATTATTACGGTCTACATAAAGTGATGGCATTGATTCTCCTCCCTCATAGACCTGGAAGTCACAGAAGAGCCAGTAATCTACTAGTACAGTAGAGATGTTATTAAAGAAGTTGTCCACTACTTGGATAACTCCTTGTCATACCCCACTCTTGGCCCCGATAAAAAAAAAAAAAGCTTATACTCACCTCCTGTTCAGACGCTGTTCCAGCAGTGTCAGCACTCGCGGTCCCAGGGGCTACCGTGCTGTTGTTGTGACACATGACGCCGATGCCCAATCAGTGCTGGGGTCACTGTCTCAGCCTCCTGTCGAATTAAACATGAAGAGGAAGTCAGAGAGCTGTCGCAGCCTTGGCTTCGTCTTCATGCTCGATTTGTCCGGGGCAGGGACAGTGACCGCAGTGCTAATTGGGCTCCGGGGTCACATGTCACAACAACAGCACGGTAGCCCCTGGGACCGCGAGTGCTGACACTGCTGGAATGGTGCCAGCACGGGAGGTGAGTATAAGCTTTATTATTTTGTCGGGGGCCAAATATTTAGATCAAGAAGGGGATGCCCAAGTAGTGGACAATCTCTTTAACTCTTCCACACTTTGCAGAAGCTATCCCAGTCTCCACAGAAAAGCTGAGAAATGAGCTCCTGAAAGCAGGAAAGGTCAGCATATTGTGGATGATGTAATAAGCCACATCTGGCTAATTTGTGCACAAAAAAACTCTTGTCTTTCATGCCTCAAACTACATTTATTAAGTGTTTTAGGCACCTTTTTTTTCATCCTTGACAAGGGTAGCACAGGAAAGTGGATGGAGAAACGGTGTGACCTAAGGATGCGCAAATTGATTTTAAATTAATCCAATTCATTTTGTATTTTGTAAATCTGAATTTTTGGGAATTAGAATCATACATATTCAGTAAAATGACTGCCAGCCAGGCGTTATTTTTCTGCATTCAAGTGGGCCGGGAAGGTGTTAAAAACATAATAAAATCATACTCATCTAGATCCTCCTTTGTCCATGCCTCTGCAATTCACTGCCTGTCCTGTGCTGTCTTCCTAGGCCTCTGCTCCGCTCTGGCGCCAGTCCAATCTTCAATCTTTGGACCAGCTAAGCCTTGAACACTTCTTTTGATGTCATGACATGACATGAGCTTGTAGGGTGAAGCACGTCATGATGTTACAACGCACATCGAGCAGGTTAATATTATCAGACCATATGCTGAGCACCAACCTGCTGAAATGTACCTGTCTCTTTTGGATAAAGGAAGGAGAGGAGACAAATGCACATAGGGTGACACTGAGTGATAGGTTAAGGGTAGGGGGTGAGATATTGCTCACCTGATGGAGTTGTGATTGTCACAACTCCAATGAAAGCCTGTGTTAAAATCATCTGCTGCAGTCACGCCAGCAGGTAGGAGGTCCCCTTCTTCTATGTACAATGGATATGGGGTGGAGGATAGATGTTTGGAGATGACCGCACTGCTGTAGATGATCAGAGTTCACCACTCCAAGGTAGATTCAAGTAGCATTATTTATGCATTTCGGACTCGAACCCAAACTTTTATTTTAACTATCTGTAGTTATTTTGAAAGAGGGTTCGGTTCGAACCAGAAACACTTAAATAAAGCTACTCTTCTTAATGTTTCACACTATGCATCCTACCATGGTTAAAAAGATGGATGTTGACCGCAAATTAACGCTGGCGGGCTGCGTCTGTACATTTCTATGTATATCTAGTATGACAATCTTTTTTTTGCCAATTTGCAAAAATGCCGGCAGTGCACCCCCACCCAGTGCTTTCACTTCTCAATTTCGGGAAGATGACCCTGTCATGCTTGAGCTTTGTTACATTATGACTAGTCAGAGACATATGAGCAATTTTTTTATTTTTTTATTTGTATTATAATGTTACATATATATGAATGTATATTTCACATGTCTAGTTTTTTTTTTTATACAACTGTTTGTTGCGGAGTTCGTTGTATTTCTCATGAAACGTGCTGAATGAAATAAGATGGTATAGAAATGTACGATATGCCATGTGATTATTGATGTGACTGCTGGACCGTGGGGTGGAAGTATTTTCTGGCTGTGACTGAAGTTATAGTAAGTGAAGTGTAAATAAACTTTGATCCAGATGGAGCATAAAGCGTCTGCGCTGATGGATATCTTACATTATAGTGAATGTAGATGAGTGAAATCATCTTTTTATGTTCATCATCCGTCTCCACCAGCTTCAAATTAATTTGTGATCTTACTATAGTTGAAAGTTTCAATTCATATTTAAAGAACCACAATCCTGATATTTTCCCAGTTAAATAGGTGTGAAGAGTAAGATAAATTATCCGTTCAGTGTTACGGTGCCTTCCTAAAGCAAAAAATTAAAATATTAACTACCAAAAAAGCAGTGCCTTAAAAGTGTTGTCCCCTACCTGGATGAATCGTAAAATTAAAATACAAATACTTTCACCGCCAGTTTTGTTCTAGTGATGTCAAATTTATGGTTGGCACCCGTAGCTAGAAGACAGTGATGCTCTGTACTAGGGAACGTCCCCCCAATAAGTAGTGTAAAATACCATGGCACTTGATTAAATATGCAACTAAAGTTTTATTAATAAGTCATTTTGAGCCAATTACTCTCTATTTTTCGTAGATGTTATGTGTAAGGTGTCTGAGAGAGGGTAGTCGTGGGCGAGCTGCTGCTTCTGCACTCTATGGCACCCTACAGGAAAATCGTGTCCCCGTCCCGGTATGCTGATGTGTTTGGGGGTCAGCACACTTACTTGTGGCCCACAGGCCTCCACTGGCTCCAGGCTTTCATCTTCCAGAACCTTCGCAGTACACAGTCCAGGGGACACTGAATATGTTAAAACAGTCAAACTTTTACTGAGCACTAGTTTATGGTCCCTACAATGAAGCATGTAGGATAGGGCACAACAGGGTATAGTCTTTCCCACAGGTACTAGACATAACTTCAGTCCTAGTTCTCGGTATGGGTAGAGCATCCCTCTTGCTAACTCCTCTAGCACTAGCACTAGGAATTCTTCTTCACCACATGCAGTGCACCCAGATTTTTTTACCTCCCGTCTCTTAGAATATGAGTCCATCTTCCCCTGCAGCACCACAGGCTTAGTTTGCCCAAAGGCCCTGATGTCCATCTCGAGGTCCCCAGGCCGACAGACGGATTCGCATGGAAGGGTTCTATGCAATCCACTGCCCCAAGTAATGGGCTCATGTTGACCCTAGCATCCCACTGCTTATGACCACTGCCATCACTTCTTCTTACTTTCCCTAACTGAACTTGTCACTTCCTGAACTTGGCACTAACTCTCAGCTAGCCCTCCCCAATCTGGGCCGGCCGTTACAGTTAACCCTGTCTAGGCGAAACTATAGTCCCAGGGGGTTTTACTTTCAGATAACATACATTACTATAAAATACATTTAACCACTTGGGGTGTCAGAGAGTAGAACATCATCTCCACCGCTCCTACATATGCATGGATAGAGGGTAGGCCATTTGAATAATTTCCTTTGGATCCCCAACTTGATGCTAAGGATTAGATTAGAAATCAGCCACTATTATTTTTGAAAAACCTACAGTATTTTTAAAGAGAGCAATTCCATTGGCAACACAATATTAAAGAATTGTTATTTAAGACATTTTACTGAATAATAAAATCTAAATATTTATGATGTTTAACTTCTGAAATATTTTCCATTTCTGGAAGTAAGGGGATCTAAGGGCTAACATTTCCCTTTGTAGAGAGTACGAAGCCGCGTAAGGAAGCTCATAGGTTATGCCATGCTCTCCTGGAAAATTAAATATGAAGAAATTAAGAGGCCTGAGACTATAGTGCCAGGTATTAGAAGTGGCAATACTAAAAATCAACTGACTTTGGATAAAAAGCAAAACTAGACGCTCTATCTGCAGACACGTGTTTCGTGGTGTTTGTTTCTCATCAGTGCAACGCAGGAAGTCTGATTTTTCTGGGGGAGAGGCCTTTGATAGGGATTGCTACATCCAGTATGCGGCACTAGAATTTCTGTCCTTAGCCTCTCTGAAGAGGTTATTTGCTTATTTAAATTCCCAAAGGAGCATTGAATGGAATATAAGTCTCCTTACGCCAGCTTACCAGACCCCCTGTTAGAGGCCTCTTACCCAGCCAGATCAGACCTCTTGCTTTGCACTGATGAAAGGTAAAGACCCTGAAACATGTAATGAAAATGGAGTGACTGGTTTGGCTTTTTATCTTAAGTCATATGGGAAGACTCATTAAAGGTTCAATATTTAATTTTAGGACTGCTGTATCCAATAGGTGGCACTAGAATTCAAGTCCTCTTTCTTTTTGAAGTGGCTATTAGCAGCAAGGGATAAGATGTTTCTATAAGAATGAGACATAAGACTGGCATCATAGAATACCCCAGTCGTTCGGCTTTCTCATAGTTACTTTTCATTTGTACAAACTTGTGAAATGAAGAACATTAAATATGGTTTAACCTGCCTTTAAAATAGTCTTTGAAATGATGACTCTCCGTGGTGCCGTTTATATGGCTGCGTGCAGAAATGATTGCATTCTAGGAGAATAGCCTCCATAATGTGTTATGTGAAATGCAAAGAAAAAATATCATTGAACATAAAATAACATAAAAAACACAATAAAAATAAAAGCACATGAAAAACAATCTCACTGTGCTCCAGCTAATCATTATTGTTCCATATTGTTACAGGAGCGATCAAAAAGGTTCCTCTAAATTGTTATGGGTTTCTGTTGTTCTCCAGCTTCATGACTTTATTAAAATCTCATTTTCAGAAATGTGAGTAAAAAAAAAAAAATTTACAGCCTGTGACGTATTAGTGCGCACAGGCTGTAATCCCCCGGTTCAGTGAGGGCTCCGACGCTGAGCCCACACTGAACCGGGCACATGTCAGCTCTATGGAGACTATAGAAGCAAGCAAAAAGTGAAAAAAAAATGTTTTTAAAAATATAAAAAAAATAAAAAAATATATAAAAGTTTAAATCACCCCCCCTATCGCCCCATTCAAAATAAAATAATAAAAAAAAACCCCTGCATACACTTATTTGGTATCGCCGCATTCAGAATCGCCTGATCTATCAATATAAAAAAAGAATTAATCCGATTGGTAAACGGCGTAACGTGAAAAAAATTCTAAACGCCAGAATTACGTTTTTTGGTTGGCGCAACAATGCAAAAAAATGCAATAAAGGGCGATCAAAACATCAGATCTATCCCAAAATGTTATCAATAAAAACTTCAGCTCGGTGCGCAAAAAATAAGCCCTCACCCGGCCCCAGATCCTGAAAATGGAGACGCTACAGGTCTTAGAAAATGGCGCTATTTTTTTTTTTACCAAACTTTGGAATTTTTTTTCACCACTTAAATAAAAAAGAACCTATACATGTTTGGTGTCTACAAACTCATAATGACCTGGAGAATCATAATGGCAGGTCAGTTTTAGCATTCAGTGAACGTGGTATAAAAAATAAGAAAAAAACATCTGTGGTATTGCACTTTTTTTGCAATTTCACCGCACTTGGAATTTTTTTCCCGTTTTCCCGTACATGATATGGTAAAACTAGTAATGGTGTTGAAAAGTACAACTCGTCCCGCAAAAAATAAGCACTCACGCGGCCATATTGACCAAAAAATAAAGACGCTATGGCTCTGGGAACAAGGGGAGCAAAAAACGAAAATGCAAAAATGGAAAATCCCAGGGTTGCAAAGGGGTTAAAAAAATATAAATAACATTTAAAGACCAAAACTGAAGGATCAGATCAAGATCTATGGCACTGTTATACACACGTGGTCAAAATTGTTGGTACCCCTCGTTTAATGAAAGAAAAACCCACAATGGTCACAGAAATAACTTGAATCTGACAAAAGTAATAATAAATTAAAAATCTATGAAAATGAACAAATGAAAGTCAGTCATTGCTTTTCAACCCTGTTTCCCCAGAATTAAAAAAATTAAATTCATGAAATAGGCCTGGACAGAAATGATGGTTCTTCTTAACTTAATATTTTGTTGAACAACCTTTTGAGGCAATCACTGCAATCAAACGATCCCTGTAACTGTCAATGAGACTTCTGCACCTCTCAACCGGTACTTTGGCCCACTCCTCATGAGCAAACTGCTCCAGCTGTCTCATGTTTGAAGGCTGCCTTTTCCAGACGGCATGTTTCAGCTCTTTCCAAATATGCTCAGTAGGATTTAGATCAGGGCTCATAGAAGCCACTTCAGAATAGTCCAATGTTTTCCTCTTAGCCATTCTTGGGTGTTTTTAGCTGTGTGTTTTGGGTCATTATCCTGTTGCAAGACCCACATGTCCTGCGACGGAGACCAAGCTTTCTGACACTGGGCAGCACATTTCTCTCTAGAATCCCTTGATAGCCTTGAGATTTCATTGTACCCTGCACAGATTCAAGACACCCTGAGCCAGATGCAGCAAAGCAGCCCCAGAACATAACACAGCCTCCTCCATGTTTCACAGTAGGGACAGTGTTCTTTTCTTGATATGCTTCATTTTTCCATCTGAGAGCTGATGTCCCTAGCCAAAAAGTTTAATTTTTGTCTCATCTGTCCATAGGACATTCTCCCAGAAGCTTTGTGGCTTGTCAACAAGTAGTTTGGCAGATTCCAGTCTGGCTTTTTTATGATTTTTTTTCAACAATGGTGCTCTCCTTGGTCGCCTCCCATGAAGTCCACTTTGGATCAAACAACGACGGATGGTGCGATCTGACACTGATGTTCCTTGAGCTTCAAGTTCACCTTTAATCTCTTTAGAAGTTATCCTGGGCTCTTTTGTTACCATTCGTGTTATCTGTCTCTTTGATTTGTCATCAATTTTCCTCCTGCGGCTACGTCCAGGGAGGTTGGCTACAGTCCCATGGATCATAAATTTCTGAATAATATGTGCAACTGTAGTCACAGGAACATCAAGCTGCTTGGAGTTGGTCTTATAACCTTTACCTTTAACATGCTTGTCTATAATTTTCTTTCTAGTCTCCTGAGACAACTCTTTCCTTTGCTTCCTCTGGTCCATGCTGAGTGTGGTACACACCATGTCACCAAACAGCACAGTGAGTATCTGTAGCCCTATATACAGGCCCACTGACTGATTACAAGATTGTAGACACCTGTGATGCTAATTAGTGGACACAACTTGATTCAACATGTCCCTTTTGTCACATTATTTTCAGGGGTACCATAATTTCTGTCCAGCCCTATTTCATGAGTTTAAAATTTTAAAAAAATTCTGTGGAAGCAGGGTTGAAAAGCAATGACTGACTTCCATTTGCTCATTTTCATAGATTTTTAATTTATTATTATTTTTTGTCAGATTCAAGTTATTTCTGTGACCATTGCGGGTTTTTCTTTCATTAAACGAACCAACAATTTTGACCACATGTGTATGTGCATCAGAAATAAGAATTATATGAGATAAACAGAAGCCACTGACCCTTCCCAAGTACTCTGGCTAAAAGCTTCTGGGCCTCAAAGCAAAAGCCCTCACCTGCCACGTGACATTATAAATCTTGTGTCGTCTTATGAGTCAGGGAAGCCACTAATAGCTACTTCACCGGAGACCTCAGAGAAGTGCCGAGGAATTGTGATGTGGCTAAGGGGAAGTGCCAAGTGCTGACATCTGGATAAGGAGGAGTGATGAGGACTTGCAATGTGACAGATTGACTGGCAGTAGATTTTGCAGGATTTTTCTGTAGGACTACCTGTTCTTCTTAGAGACCACCAAATAAGTCCACGGCTTCACCCCTAATTCACCACCTCTTTCACGGTGCTGAAGATGATCACACCAATGCATTGTCACTCAGATCAAGAACCTTGTTCATCACCTTGCAGTGTACAGGCACCCCATTTGGCCTAAGGTCTTTAGCTTTGACGTAGTGCTGGTACTAGTGGCTCTCCTCATGGTCCAGCTACCCAGTGATCATCATGCAACCCTTCTTGAGGTTTATGCTGAACATCTTTCACTTACAGGATGAACTGTGGCAGAGAGTACATGGGATCATGAAGAAAAGTTCATCGTCCTAAGTTCATCTTATTAGAGAAATCTGCTTCTTTCTCTTCCTGGACTGATCATTCGTTCTCAAAATTTTCAATTAATGGGTAAAATCTGTATTCAGTGAAGACAGAGGGAAAGTGTCACAGGTGTGTTAGAAGTGACAGACAGTTGCCCTGCAGTTAGTTGCAGGAGATCTCTACATTATGCAATACAGACATCTTCTTAGAGACTGGCTGTCTCTAGGACCCAGCGGCTAACCTCCCTTTGGCTAATTAGCACTCTGGCCTGGGTGTATAAATACCTGCTGTGTTTCAGAGGGAGGTGCCGGCTATAATCATTAGTACTTGTGAAGGCTTTAGCAAGAGCAGCACTTCTTCCTCTCTGGAGCTTGAGGACGTGTGCGCATTTGTCTGGAGTCGTCTAAAGCTAAGCTAAGCAATTTCCCCCTGTTTGTCCTCCCTTGTTATCTATAGTGTTTAGTAGATTTCGACTAGTGCTCATCTCCTCCCTTCCCTGGTCTTAGCCATATGCCAGGGAAAGACAGGGCAAGGCACGTGTGCGGCGATTCGTGAAGATCCAATACAGGGACTTTAGGGCAGACAGGGTGACGCTAGATCAGCCTAGGAGGTCTCCACTTCCCCCCTTTCCCTAGAGTCTGGGCTCCCTTCCCCTTTTACCTTTGTGTTGCACTAAGTCTTTCCCACACTTTGCATGACAGAAAGGGAAGTCGGAGGGAGGAGCGAAAGGCATAGCTCCTTCCCCTCTCCTAGAATCTTATCAGCACCAACTGTCACCTCCTATCTCAATGATGTAACAATTTATCTTCACTGAATATTTTTTACCCATGAAATGAGACATTTGAGAATGATTCACGTCACCAGTTTTTGAGTCTATGAACAAATGGCACCACTTTTAATTGCTCCTGTTCTGCATCCCACAAACTTGTCAAGCAGCTGCTGACTCCCCCTGTATACCCCAAAAATACTATTTGATATGCTCCTTTGCTGTATGTAAATAAGGGTGGTCCGGTCCAAAGGACATCCTTGCTGAGGCATCTATCCCTCCTATCTGCTCCTAATCGCGTCTTCCTTCTTTGATTGATATGGATCCACATTGCGAAAAGAGATATCGTGCCTGCGCAGTAGCCACACAGGACCACGCAGGCGCACTGTGCTCTGCCCTAAAGCAGTGCGCAAGTGCCTAGCTCTGATTGATGTGAATAACGCTGATGGTGTTGCTTTGCACTTGCATGGTGCTGTTTTATGCTATGCTCACAGCAGGGCAGAGCAGAGTGCGCCTGTGTGGGTCCTGTGAGGCTACTGCGCAGGCAATATATCTCAGTTCGCAATGTGGATGACACATCTACATCAATCAAAGCAGTAGGATGCGATTAGGAGCAGAGAGGAGGGATAGACACTGCAGTGAGGACGCCCATTGGACCAGATCACCCTTATTTACATACAGCGAGGGAGCATATCAAATGGTATTTTTGGGGTATACAGGGGGAGTTGGTAGATGATAGTGACGCGCCCCTGGGCCTGTGTCGCGCTGTGTTGCGCACGCGGGAGCTTACCCGGAGCCGGATCTGTTGAGGGTTGTAGTCTCGTGGCGGTGACCCGGTCCGTGCCCAGGGAGTCAAACTGAGCGGCGATGTATCAACGGTAGATGTTGGACGACTACGCCACCCGTTGAGTACAGCTAAGGAGCTGCTGCTGCAGGGCAGACCGCTGAGGCCGGTGGTAGGATTGTGCAGCGTGATAGTATAACCCCCAACGGGAGGGGTATGGCCTCAGGGCAGCCGACGTGGATGATGGGGGTAGCAGGAACCACTCGGAGACGGTACGGTGTAGTTCAGGGTCTTTACTGGCGACAAAGGTAGACCCTCCCGGAGTACTGGCTAGCGATTGGGGCCTGGTCAGTCCTTGAGCAGATGGGATCTCCCCTGGCCAGGCGGAGTTGTAGGCCTCCCAAACTAACTGTACTCTTCTGGCTACCTTGCTAGAGGCGGGTATAAGTAGCCCACGTCCCTGAGTGTACCGTGTGGTGCTCACCCGTATGGCCGGTGACTCGGGGCCTTCTAGTAGCTTCCGCTCCACGACGGCGGTGCTGGTCCCATGCGTGTGACCGTGCCTTCGGGTTTCTTGGCCAGAGGACCTGGAATCCCCTGCCTGACGGATTCTGCTGCTGGGTAGGAGTTAGTCCCCACAGCCTCGGACTCCGGGTCCGGTAAGAAATCTTCTCAGTCAGGGCGAGCTCTGCAGCTGCCAGCCCCTGACTCCTTGTAACATTGCTCCCACAGAGCTCCTGATGTTCTGTTCCTATATTTGCTTCTTTTCTCTGTCTCTACTTCTTCTCTACTCACTAACCCTGCCTCAGCCCCAGTTTTATATAGGGGAAGTCCTTCCCCTCCCAGGACTGTGCAGGAGGTGTGGCATGCATAGGATTCCTGACCAAGAGACCTCCCACCTGCTCTCAGACGTAATATCTCTATCACTGTGGCAACCAGACCCCTGGGGTGTCACATTCCCCCCCTAGTGAAATTTAGTACTCCTGGACTAAACATATTTTAGAAAAACATAACAAGATATAACAATAACAATACAATAAAGAAACACATAAAGGTGGTCACGGCATGTCCGTAACCGGGTGCAGTCTTTGAAGAAAGCAAGGTGTCCATTTCACCAAAACAGGGAGACGTAACCAGGTAGGGGTCTGTCCTGCCCCGAGTCCTTAACAGTCTTTAGTCCGTCCTGGGTTACGCTCCAACTATGTACACAGGATTCCCGGTAAATCCACCAAAGACTCCTATAAACAACTAGAAACACATAATTATACACAAGCAACAAGAAAAACAGGTAACCACAAATAAAACAATTTATACACTTCAAATCCTCCAACGTGCGGGTAACTGGCCTCTAGTGGCCCTAGTGGACCTACGGAGCTGACTGTCTGGCCCTGAACTACAGGGTGTAGGAGCTGTCAAGGGTAAATTGGGCAGCTGTCTACGGGCCCTTTGGCTCACTAGGGATATGGCAGGCTCACTGCAAGCAGAGGGTTGATCCTCCTGATCTGCTGGTGTGGGATCTTCTGCCTCCTGGACCGGCTGTTCTTCCAGCTCTACCTGTTGCTCCGTAGGTGCTTGGGATGCTGGTTGGAGGAAGGTGAGTACGGGTACCACAACTGCACCATTGACTTGAGTCCAAGACCGAGGGAAGTCTCCGAGCACAGTACTAACCATATCTTCCCTTTCCTCTACGGGTCGATGGTCTTCTTGTTCCTCTTCAGGGTTCCGTAGCTGTTCAGGACACTTCTTCAGGTGTTCCCGGGATACAATGGCTGTGGTCTCCCCTCCGTCTTTACTGATGGTACAGACCTTCGGGTTCTCGTGGCTTGAGGGCCGTACGGTGTACGGGTCCTTCTCCCACTGGTCGTCCAACTTGTGGAGCCGTCTTTTCCTCTTTAAGACCTGCTCTCCGGGCACCAGGGGAACAGCGGGAGCATACTGGTTGTAAGTTTTCTCTTGTCTCTCCCTAGCCTGACAGAGACTTCGCTCCACGCTCTCCTGTACTTTCCGGTACTGCTGCTGCCTCTCTGTGTCCCAGTCTGCTTCTGGTGAAGTGTCCTCGGGTGTCAGGACTCCCATTTCCAGGTCAACAGGTAACTTACCAGGTCTCGCCCTCATTAGGTAAGCCGGGGTACAGTTGGTGGAACCTACCGGGATGTGGTTGTATAGGTCCACCAGATCGGGCAGCTTCTCAGGCCACAGACTGCGTTCTTCCAGGGGCAACGTTTTCAGAAGATCCATTACCACCTGGTTCATTTTCTCACAAAGTCCATTAGTTTGCGGATGATAGGGTGTCGTCCTTATCTTCCGGCAGCCATACAGATTGCAGAATTCCTGGAAGACCTCCGCTTCAAAGGCAGGTCCCTGGTCCGTCAGCACTTGGTCCGGGTACCCGTGTGGACGGCAGAAGTGCTGCTGGAAGGCTCTAGCTGCTGTTTGAGCCGTTAAGTCCTTGACGGGGACGACAACCAAGAACCGGGAGTAATGATCCACGATGGTTAACGCGTAGACGTAGCCACTTCTGCTTGGGGTCAGTTTTACATGATCCAAGGCTACCAGTTCCAACGGCTGCAGGGTGACGATGGACTGCAGGGGAGTCTTCTGGCTGGCACGGTCCTTCCTCCTCAGGTTGCACGGGCCACAGTCTCTGCACCACCTCTCGATGGTTCCCCTCATGCCTACCCAATGGAACCGCCCGCGCAGCAGGAACTCCAGCTTCTTCCATCCGAAATGCCCAGCTCCATCGTGGTATGCCTCCATCACCATGGCTGCGTCTCGTCGTGGCACCACTACTTGCCAGATTAGTTCATGCGTCCGGGAGTTAACCATCCTGCGGCACAACTTCCCCTTGTAAAGGAACAGTCTACTCTTTTCTGCCCACAGTTGCTTGGCTTCCTCCGGAGCGTCTGGGTCAAGGCGAGCCTCTGGCCGAGTCAGCATCTCCTTCACCAGCCGGACGGCAGGGTCACTGTCTTGCGTTTCCGCCCAGTTGTAGTGAGGTAAGGGGTTAAGCGTAGCGCCTTGCTTACTCCTTACCCGATGGGAATACTGGATAGTCCCATGACGGTGAAACGCGGGGAGTTCGACTTCTTCCAGTCCCTCTGGATCTTCTCCTACGTCCGGTAGGTTTGGCATCCTGGACAGGGCGTCCGCGTTGGTATTGGAGCGTCCTGCCCGGTATTTGATGGTGAACTCGTAGTTGGACAGGCGGGCCATCCATCTCTGCTCTAGGGCACCGAGTCTTGCCGTGTCCAGGTGTGTCAACGGGTTGTTATCCGTGTACACGACGAACCGGGAAGAAGCGAGGTAGTGCTTAAAGCGTTCGGTGACTGCCCACACCACTGCCAGGAACTCTAGCTTAAATGAGCTGTAATTCTCAGGGTTTCTTTCGGTGGGTCGCAGTTTTCGGCTGGCGTAAGCGATTACTCGCTCTTTCCCCTGCTGGATCTGGGACAGCACGGCTCCTAGCCCGATGTTACTTGCGTCGGTGTAGAGGATAAAGGGCTGGCTGTAATCCGGGTACGCCAGGATTTCATCCCCCGTGAGGGCCATCTTCAGCTGGCGGAAGGACTCTTCTTCCAACTTCTCCCATCTGAAGGGCGGCTTCTGGTTCTTGGCCTTCCGGGACTGGCCTATCAGGAGGTCCTGCATAGGAGCTGCCTTTTTGGTGAAACCGGGGATGAACCTGCCGTAGTAGCCTACCAACCCGAGGAACTGCCGCACTTCCTTTACACTGGAGGGACTTGGCCATTCCTTAATTGCGGTGATCTTATCAGGGTCGGGAGCCACTCCGTCAGCGCTCACCACGTGTCCCAGGTACTGCACCTTTGGTTTCAGGAGGTGACACTTGGAGGGTTTCACCTTTAGGCCGTAGCTTGCCAGAGCTTCGAACACTTCCGCCAGGTGTTTCAGGTGGTCCTCATAAGTCTTAGAATATACGATGACATCGTCCAGGTACAACAGGACCGTCTCGAAGTTTCTGTGGCCCAGACAGCACTCCATTAATCGTTGGAAGGTTCCTGGTGCGTTGCAGAGTCCGAACGGCATACAGGTAAACTCGCTAAGTCCCATCGGGGTGGTGAATGCGGTCTTCTCCCGGTCCGCCTCTGCTACAGGAACCTGCCAGTACCCACTAGTGAGATCCAAGGTAGAGAAGAAGTTAGCAGATCTTAAAGCAGCCAAAGACTCCTCTATCCTTGGTAAGGGGTACGCATCCTTGTGTGTGATACGGTTGATTTTCCGGTAATCTACACACATCCTCATGGTGTTGTCTTTCTTTTTGACTAAGACTAGTGGAGCTGCCCAGGGGCTACAGCTATCCCTGATCACCCCAGCCTCCTTCATGTCTCTAAGCATCCCCTTGGCGTGTTGGTAGTGTGCAGGGGGTACGGGTCGATACCTCTCTTTTATGGGAGGATGGTCTCCCGTGGGGATGTGGTGTTCTACCCCCTTGACTCGCCCGAAGTCTAACGGGTGTTTACTAAACACTCTCTCGTACTCTTGAACCACCCGATAGACTCCCTGTTTCTGGTGTGAGGGAGTGGAGTTAGTACCCAAATGTAGTTGCTGACACCAGTCCTCCATTGTTTTCTTAGAGCCATTACCTTCCTCCGGGTGAGATGGAGGCAAGGGTTCCACAGATTGTATAGCATTTTGGTTAATGGTATATAATTTGGCTAGCGTGGCATACCGGGGCAGGTACACTTCCCTCTTCCCCATATTGATTATGCGAACGGGCACCCTCCCATGGCGTACATTAACCACCCCCCGTGCTGTCAAGATGGTGGGCCTACTGTCTGAGTAAAAAGGTTCTACCATTGCCTGGTAATCTCTACCTCTCAGACCAATAGCTGCCCGGCACCAAATCATCATTTCACTTTTTGGGGGCATGGCAATAGGGAAAGGGTCACACATTCTCACGCTACCAATCTCACCGCCGGAGAGTTCCACCTGTTGCCGTCGCATCAGTGCCCGGATCTCTTTTTGGAGCACTCGCTGCTCGCCGGAGCTGGCGTTCTTGGCAACCTGCTGTAAAAGGAAAATCACCTCTGCAAGACAATTTTCAATTACATTAGTTCCTAGAGTTATCTTTGGGTGACTCTCGTGTTTGTCAACGTCTACAATGATCAGTCCCTGTGCTGCCAGTTCAACTCTACCAATTTTAATGGTCACCTCTTTAAATCCGATCTGTGGCACGGGCTGACCATTGCTGGCGATGATACTCAAGTCGTCGTCAGGGTAGCGGGTAATATCCGAGTCATTCGAGTACTGCTTGAAGAGCACGTACGGGATGGTGGTGACCTGTGACCCGGTGTCCAGTAGGGCACTCATAGGAATGCCATCCAGTACCACAGGCAAGACTGGACGTCCTCCCACATATTTGTCGCGCCAGTTCGATGGGCCTGATGATCTTTTTTCCTAGGGGTTGGCCCTCTACCCTAGGTTGTGCCAGTTTAAAGGACAGTACCTTGCCATATGTCCGGGTTGATTACAGCGGCGGCAGATGGGTCGTCTGTCCTCGTTGTATCGGTCGCTGGGTCTTCCTCTGGCCGGTGGGGTCCTCCTTGGTCGACGCCACGGGATGTCCTCCGGTCCGGATGCCAGCTGGATCTTCCCTGGAGTAGAAACCTGTAAAGACTGCACAGTTCGGGTTAGCGCAGCAACGCTTTTAGCTAGCTCTTGGACCTGATGGTGCAGGTCTGGAGCCGGGTCATTGTTCAAAGCCTGCGCATCAGCTCCCACAGGCCCTGCCGACAAGGGTGCCGCCTCCTGGTGGTAAGTGGTAGTGGGGCATCTGTGGGTCACAACGCCACCTGGTGCCGGTTCTCGGAGCACCCGGATGGCTCTGTCCTTGAACTGTGCAAATCCCAGATGAGGGTCCTGTAAGGCCATTGCCCGCAACTGGGTTCGGTGGGCATTGCAATATAAACCCTCTATAAATTGTTCAGTCAACAGCCTGTCCTCGTCTCCCACGCCGTCAGGGTCGGTCTGCTTAATGGCTCTCAGGGCCTCTTGTAGGTTCAGGGCATAGTCCCTTATACTCTCGTATGCTCGCTGCTTGCACCCGTAGAATCTAAGCTTGATCTCGGCTGAGGTGCGGGTATCAAAGGTGTCCCTCAGCCGGGTTAGTATCCCTGCGACAGTCCTCCCCCCAGGTGGCCAGGACTTTACCTCCCTTCGGGCTGCCCCAGTTAATTGGGCCACCAGGATGCTCACTTTTTGCTCTTCTGTGAGGGGGTACACCTGGAAGAGGCTATCCAGCTTTTCTCTAAAGTCATGCAGGGTATGTGACTCCCCTGAGTACTGGGGTAGCCAGGCCGCTCCCGGGATATAGGGCATGGTGAAAGGCATGACTGCAGCAGCGGTGGCGCTGGCGGGGGTTGAGGCAGTGAAGCTCTCCTCCGTATCCGACATCCTCCTCCCCCCTAGTGGACCGTGGCCTACCTTGCGATGATCCTCTTCCGTAGGCCGCGGCTCCGCAGTAGATCGTCAGGGTTGAGGACCTTCCGTCGCGCTCCTGTGACGTCGGCGTCTGCTGGGCTCCTTCCAGGACCTTACGCGACGTCCGGACGTGAGGCGGGGCTTCAGTTCTCGCGCGCTTTCGGAGTCCACGCCCCTCTTCTTCCCGCGCGACGTCTTCAAGATGGCGTCCAACGGCGGGAAAACTCCACGGAAGGCGGGAAGAAGGCTGAAAATGGCGCCGGATGGCGGGAATCTTCACCGATGGCGGGAAGAAGGCTGAAGATGGCGCCGGATGGCGGGAATCTTCACCACAGGTAAGTTTGAACAGTCTTTTTCAGGCACGCAGTACCCGGTGGTTGCGGGCACGAGATCCTGCCGACTACGCCAAAAGTTGACGTGCCCCTGGGCCTGTGTCGCGCTGTGTTGCGCACGCGGGAGCTTACCCGGAGCCGGATCTGTTGAGGGTTGTAGTCTCGTGGCGGTGACCCGGTCCGTGCCCAGGGAGTCAAACTGAGCGGCGATGTATCAACGGTAGATGTTGGACGACTACGCCACCCGTTGAGTACAGCTAAGGAGCTGCTGCTGCAGGGCAGACCGCTGAGGCCGGTGGTAGGATTGTGCAGCGTGATAGTATAACCCCCAACGGGAGGGGTATGGCCTCAGGGCAGCTGACGTGGATGATGGGGGTAGCAGGAACCACTCGGAGACGGTACGGTGTAGTTCAGGGTCTTTACTGGTGACAAAGATAGACCCTCCCGGAGTACTGGCTAGCGATTGGGGCCTGGTCAGTCCTTGAGCAGATGGGATCTCCCCTGGCCAGGTGGAGTTGTAGGCCTCCCAAACTAACTGTACTCTTCTGGCTACCTTGCTAGAGGCGGGTATAAGTAGCCCACGTCCCTGAGTGTACCGTGTGGTGCTCACCCGTATGGCCGGTGACTCGGGGCCTTCTAGTAGCTTTCGCTCCACGACGGCGGTGCTGGTCCCATGCGTGTGACCGTGCCTTCGGGTTTCTTTGCCAGAGGACCTGGAATCCCCTGCCTGACGGATTCTGCTGCTGGGTAGGAGTTAGTCCCCACAGCCTCGGACTCCGGGTCCGGTAAGAAATCTTCTCAGTCAGGGCGAGCTCTGCAGCTGCCAGCCCCTGACTCCTTGTAACACTGCTCCCACAGAGCTCCTGATGTTCTGTTCCTATATTTGCTTCTTTTCTCTGTCTCTACTTCTTCTCTACTCACTAACCCTGCCTCAGCCCCAGTTTTATATAGGGGAAGTCCTTCCCCTCCCAGGACTGTGCAGGAGGTGTGGCATGCATAGGATTCCTGACCAAGAGACCTCCCACCTGCTCTCAGACGTAATATCTCTATCACTGTGGCAACCAGACCCCTGGGATGTCACAATAGACACATTGGTGGGATGCAGAACAGGAGCAGTTAAAGGTGGAGCCATTTGTTCATAGGCTCAAAAATTGGTGACAGGTTCCCTTTAATTTCTTTACCTTTATTACACTGCAGCTATGAGAGTAAGAATCACGTTCACTAGTTGCGGCAACTAAATACAGTATATTACTGATCCAAATACACACAATATATATATATATATACATATATATATATACTGTATATACCGTATTATTCGGACTATAAGACGCACCGAACCATAAGACGCACTCAAAATATTTTTTATAAGATGGGTGTCCGTCTTATAGCTTATAGTCTGAATAGGTATGGTATCTTACCTGGGGGGGGTGGTGGAGCGGGGGTCACAGGGGGCACGGTCCCTCAGGAAACCGGCCCGGCGGAAGTGGAAGAATGCTGCGGACCGTGGATGCAAGAAGCTGATGCTCCAGCAGCTGTGAGTTGCCGTGGTGGTGGAGCAGGCCCTCTGTTCCCTGCCTCAGGAACCTGGCGGCAGCAGCTCAAGAGTTGAGATGCTACGGGGCCAGACACCGGCCCTAGCCAGGCCACTGGTCCCAGCCAGTGGCCTGACTGGGGCCTGTGCCCTGACTGGGGCCTGTGGCCTGGTTGGTGTTGGGCCTCAACCTGTGCCTGGCTGAGTCCTGTGGCCTCTCTGGGGTCAGGGGTCTGTGGCCCTGTCTGAGGTCTGGGTCCTTTCTGGGGCCTGGGACCTGTGCTGGCCGTGGCTAGGTGTCTGACGGTGAAGCAGAGGGGCCTGCCGGGGCTGGAGCCGTGGCCTGGACCTGTGCCAGGCTGTGAGCGGCGTCAGGCGGTGCGGCAGAGCAGCGTGTGCAGCTTTAGGTGTCCGCCAGAGCTCTCGGTCTGTGCATGCGCCGGCTCAGGAGGCCATTCTCCTGTAGATCATGGCCTCATGAAAATGGCCGCGGGCACCGGAAGCCGCACACGGTGCTCTGCCGCACCATCCGACGCCGCTCACTGCCCGGCACATGTCCAGGCCCCGGCCCTCTGCTTCACCCCCCGACACCAGCCACGACCAGCACAGGTACAGGCTCTGGCTCCAGCCGCTCTGCCTAACTGCCAACAGCATCTAACCTCTGCCACCACTGGAGGACCCTGAGATCCCGCTCCACCACCATCAGTAAAGTAACGTTCGGACTATAAGACGCACCCCCCCATTTTCCTTCCAAATTTTTTGGGAAAAAAGTGCGTCTTATGGTCCGAAAAATACGTTATATGTATATGTGTATATATACAGTACGGACCAAAAGTTTGGACACACCTTCTCATTTAAAGATTTTTCTGTATTTTCATGACTATGAAAATTGTACATTCACACTGAAGGCATTAAAAGTACGAATTAACACATGTGGAATTATATACTTAACAAAAAAGTGTGAAACAACTGAAAATATGTCTTATATTCTAGGTTCTTCAAAGTAGCCACCTTTTGCTTTGATGACTGCTTTGCACACTCTTGGCATTCTCTTGATGATCTTCAAGAGGTAGTCACCGGAAATGGTCTTCCAACAATCTTGAAGGAGTTGCCAGAGATGCTTAGCACTTGTTGGCCCTTTGGCCTTCACTCAGCGGTCCAGCTCACCCCAAACTATCTCGATTGGGTTCAGGTCTGGTGACTGTGAAGGCCATGTCATCTGGCGTGGCACCCCGTCACTCTCCTTCTTGGTCAAATAGCCCTTACACAGCCTGGAGGTGTGTTTGGGGTCATTGTCCTGTAGAAAAATAAATGATGGTCCAACTAAACGCAAGCTGGATGGAATAGCATGCCGCAGCAAGATGCTGTGGTAGCCATGCTGGTTCAGTATGCCTTCAATTTTGAATAAATCCCCAACAGTGTCACCAGCAAAGCACCCCCACACCATCACACCTCCTCCTCCATGCTTCACGGTGGGAACCAGGCATGTAGAGTCCATCCGTTCACCTTTTCTGCGTCGCACAAAGACACGGTGGTTGGAACCAAAGATCTCAAATTTGGACTCATCAGACCAAAGCACAGATTTGCACTGGTCTAATGTCCATTCCTTGTGTTCTTTAGACCAAACAAGTCTCTTCTGCTTGTTGCCTGTCCTTAGCAGTGGTTTCCTAGCAGCTATTTTACCATGAAGGCCAGCTGCACAAAGTCTCCTCTTAACAGTTGTTGTAAAGATGTGTCTGCTGCTAGAACTCTGTGTGGCATTGACCAGGTTTCTAATATGAGCTGCTGTTAACCTGCGATTTCTGAGGCTGGTGACTCGGATAAACTTATCCTCAGAAGCAGAAGTGACTCTTGGTCTTCCTTTCCTTGGGCGGTCCTCATGTGAGCCAGTTTCTTTGTAGCGCTTGATGGTTTTTGCAACTGCACTTGGGGACACATTCAAAGTTTGCCCAATTTTTCGAACTGACTGACCTTCATTTCTTAAAGTAATGATGGCCACTCGTTTTTCTTTACTTAGCTGCTTTTTGCTTGCCATAATACAAATTCTAACAGTCTATTCAGTAGGACTATCAGCTGTGTATCCACCTGACTTCTGCACAACACAACTGATGGTCCCAACCCAATTTATAAGGCAAGACATCCCACCTATTAAACCTGACAGGGCACACCTGTGAAGTGAAAACCATTTCCGATGACTACCTCTTGAAGCTCATCAAGAGAATGCCAAGAGTGTGCAAAGCAGTCATCAAAGCAAAAGGTGGCTACTTTGAGGAACCTAGAATATAAGACATATTTTCAGTTGTTTCACACTTTTTTGTTAAGTATATAATTCCACAAGTGTTAATTCATAGTTTTGATGCCTTCAGTGTGAATGTACAATTTTCAAAGTCATGAAAATACAGAAAAATCTTTAAATGAGAAGGTGTGTCCAAACTTTTGGTCTGTACTGCTGACACACTCCAGCCACATGAGGTCTGGCATTGTCCTGCATTAGGAGGAACCCAGGGCCACCGCACCAGCATATGGTCTCACAAGGGTTCTGTGGATCTCATCTCAGTACCTAATGGCAGTCATGCTACCTCTGGCGTGCACATGGAGGGCTGTGCGGCCCTCCAAAGAAATGCCACCCCACACCATTACTGACCCACTGCCAAACCGGTCATGCTGAAGGATGTTGCAGGCAGCAGATCGCTCTCCACGGCGTCTCCAGACTCTGTCACGTCTGTCACATGTGCTCAGTGTGAACCTGCTTTCATCTGTGAAGAGCACAGGGCGGCAGTGGCGACTTTGCCAATCCTGGTGTTCTGTGGCATTTCTTTGGAGGGCCGCACAGCCCTCCATGTGCTCGCCAGAGGTAGCCTGACTGCCATTAGGTACCGAGATGAGATCCTCAGACCCCTTGTGAGACCATATGCGGGTGCGGTTGGCCCTGGGTTCCTCCTAATGCAGGACAATGCCAGACCTCATGTGGCTGGAGTGTGTCAGCAGTTCCTGCAAGATGAAGGCATTGAAGCTATGGACTGGCCTGCCCATTCCCCAGACCTGAATCCGATTGAGCACATCTGGGACTTCTCATCTATCTACTGGGCAGTTTCCTGTTCTGATGAAGGCTATATGAGGCCGAAACGTCAAATTAATTCTGAAGAACTATGTAATTAAATAAAATCCTTTTTTTCTCACTATTTTGGAGTGACAGATTCTTATAATCATTTACAATTGGAGTGGAATCCTATCTGAGCACCCAATTAAATAGGAGTGCCACGTAGTCCTTTTTTCTATAGATAGATAGATATACAGTTCCCCTGGGAAGGTTCACCACTGTTCCATGTTTTTCGCCATTTGTGGATAATGCCTCTCACTGTGGTATGCTGGAGTCAAAAAGCTTTAGAAATGGCTTTCCTACCTTTTCCAGACTGATATATCTCAATTACTGTGAATCTCATTTGTTCCTGAATTTGTTTGTATCGCAGCATGATGTCTAGTTTTTGAGCCTCTTTTGGTCTACTTCACTTTGTCAGGCAGGTCCTATTTAAGTGATTTCTTGATTGAGAACAGGTGTGGCCATAATCAGGCCTGTGTGTGGCTAGGGAAATTGAACTCAGCTTCCCGAAGATGTGATAATAAACCACAGTTAATTTATGTTTTAAGAGGGAGGAGGAGCAGACACTTTTTCACACAGAGCCCTGTAGGTTTGGATTTATTTTTCCCTTAATAATAAAGACCTTCATTTAAAAACTGCATTTTGAGTTTACTTGTGTTATTTTTGTCTAATATTTATATTTGTTTTGTGATCAGAAACATTTAAGTGTGACAAACATGCAAAAGAATAAGAAATCAGGAAGGGGGGAAACACTTTTTCACAACACTGTACTATATCTGTAACATATCTCTCAATCAGAGAGACCATATATAAATTATAGCTGTTACTTCCCATGTGAATCATCCCGGACTGTGGAAGGATTAACATTAAAACTCAAGATGTTCCAATCAGCAGAATAAATGTTTCCCACGGTTCTTCTGCAACAAGATGACTCAGTTACAGAAGAGCGCAATGATAAAATAAATACAGAAGTGGATTAGATTACTATTGTTGTAATGTTACAGAAAGGTAGGAATGAAGGTTCCCATGCACCTTATATAGCTGTTGACCAAACAAGGGGCAGACACAGACAGGAGAGACCTCTACACAAGAAGAGCTTACGTACAGTATGTGCCCTTTGCAATCCAATAGCTCATCATAATGCAACCGTTAATGTATCTATGACAGATTCTGCTATGGATGTGGAAGGGGGCCCCCTTTCCTCTTGGTAAGGGTGTATAGGTTGCACCAAAGGTATGTCCGCCACACCCCTGACTTTTCCATATACAGGAATGCTCGGGTTAGTTAAGCCCTCCTGTATTCTTTATGACAGAGCTGCTGTCAGAATTATCTGGCAACAGCTTATCTCCCTATGGAAATCTTTCCGGGGTGGGGTGAGTCAGGGGAGCCCATATAAATTCATCTGTAGCCCTATCCCCCTGATAACGGTTAAGTTATATAGGAACATTTAACATGGTCAGTTAAATTGCCCATATTGAGCAATGATAGATGATATATCGTGTTGATTGGCTCCTTGTTACGTACATCCATTCATTTATTTGTTCCCCAACCTAAGTAGTTTTACCCAACCCCAAGGCTGTAGAAACATCTTTTACCAAAATCAATGCAAAGAACAAATTGTTCTTTCGCAATTTTCGAAGTTCGCAACAAAAATGTTTAAGTTTTACCACAATTGCTGTAAAAAAAGGCTTTGTGTGTACGCAGCTTAATAATTGGCCGCTGCTTGGTAAGGCCGAGTTCACATGACTGTATTGAAAAATAGGGCAAGTCACAACCATAAATTACAGACATGACCGACTCCGGAAGCAGCTCCGTTTGATGAGATTTTTTACACATCGGTCCGCATGGAAAATCGCCTATGTGCACTAACACACTGACCATAATGGGTCCGTGTGGTCTGTGGTGTACACGGATTGATTTTACACTCGTCCGATCGAGTCCTTACACTGTGATTCATTGAGCAAAGAATGATAGATCCTTTGTTTAATTATTGCCCCTTGTGAAAGGCTCTTAAGATATAACTCTACAACCAGCTGCGGTAACTACAGGCCATTGGGTTACTTTCTGACAATCTATAATATAACCAGAGATGCATCCCTCTGTCTGAAACCTCTATAGACTGCACATGCGCGACGCGCAGTCTGGCTCCAGACAGAAGAACGCATGGAGCCGTTACAGGTAAGAGCAGTGTATGGCGCCAGAGATCGCAGTATGCGTAGACACTGAACGCAGACCACGATCTCCGGCGCCATACTTACATACTTACCTGACCGGGAGGAGCATTGCCGCAGCACCTCTCTTCTCGCTGGAGACTGGGGTAGGAGTGAGGCGTCGGAATCGGCTCATGCGCATAGCGCTATCCGGCGTCATTTTACTGAAGACACATTTGCAGTGCGTCTTCAGCAAAATGGCGCCGGACAGCGCAGTGTGGCCACGCGTGTACTCCAGCGCCACACTCCTTTCCCGGCCTCCAGGAGAATGGGACACAGCGCTGGAGCACAGGGAAGAAAGGTGAGTATAAGTGTTTATTTTTTTGTATGTGCGTACAGTGTGATAGGGATGAGGGGCCATACATACCAGGATTGGGGGATGAGGGGTGCCATGCATACCAGGATTGGGGGATGAGAGGTGCCATGCATACCAGGATTGGGGATGAGGGGTGACATGCATACCAGGATTGGGGGTGAGGGGTGCCATACATACCAGGATTGGGGGGTGAGGGTACCATGCATACCAGGATGGGGGGGTGAGGGGGTATCATGCATACCAAGATTGGGAGGTGAGGGGATCATGCATACCAGGATTGGGGGTGAGGGGTGCCATACATACCAGGATTGGGGGGTGAGGGGCCTATGCATACCAGGATTGGGGGGTACTCCTCCCGGCCTCCAGCAGAAAGGGACACAGCGCTGGAGCACAGGGAAGAAAGGTAAGTATAAGAGTTCATTTTTTGTATGTGTACAGCATGATAGGGATAAGGGATGCCACATGCCAGGATTGGGGGGTGAGGGGTCATGCATACTTGGATTGGGGGATGAGGGGTGCCATGTATACCAGGATTGGTGGGTGAGGGGTGCCATACATACCATGATTGGGGGGTGAGGGGACCATGCATACCAGGATTGGGGGGTGGGGGGAGCCATACATACCATGATTGGGGGGTGAGGGGGACAATGCATACCAGGATTGGGGGGTGAGGGGAGCCATACATACCAGGATTGCGGGGTGAGGTGCCCATGCATACCAGGATTGGGGGTTGAGGGGTGCCATGCATATCAGCATTGGGGATGAGGGGTACCATACATTCCAGGATTGGGAGGTGATGGGGGTACCATACATACCAGGATTGGGGGGTGAGCGGACCATGCATACCAGGATAGGGATGAGGAGGTATCATGTATACCAGGATTGGGGGGTGAGGGGACCATGCATACCAGGATAGGGATGATGGGTACCATGCATACCAGGATAGGGGGGGTGAGGGGTACCATGCATACCAGGATTGGGGGGTGAGGGGACCATACATACCAGGATTGGGGGATGAGGGGGTACCATGCATACCAGGATTGGGGGATGAGGGGTACCATGCATACCAGGAATGGGGGGTGAGGGGACCATGCATACCAGGATAGGGATGCGGGGGTACCATGCATACAAGGATTGGGGGGTGAGGGGGGTACCATGCATACCAGGATAGGGATGAGAGGGTACCATACATACCAGGATTGGGGGATGAGGGGGGGACCATGCATACCAGGATAGGGGGTGAAGGGACCATGCATACCAGGATTGGGGGTGAGGGGTGCCATACATACCAGGATTGGGGGATGAGGGGCCTATGCATACCAGGATTGGGGGTGAGTGGGGGGTACCATGCATACCAGGATTGGGAGGGTGATGGGGTATCATGCATACCAGGATTGGGGGGGTGAGGGGACCATGCATACCAGGATTGGGGGTGAGGGGTGCCATACATACCAGGATTGGGGGGTGAGGGGCCGATGCCTACCAGGATTGGGGGGTGAGTGAGGGGTACCATGCATACCAGGACTGGGGGTTGAGGGGGTACCATGCATACCAAGATTGGGGGATGAGGGGGTACCATGCATACTAGGAATGGTGGGGGAGGGGGTACCATGCATACCAGAAATGGGTGGTGAGAGGACCATGAATACCAGGATAGGGATGAGGGGGTACCATGCATACAAGGATTGGGGGTGAGGGGACCATGCATACCAGGATTGGGGGGTGAGGGGTGCCATGCATATAAGGATAGGAATGAGGGGGTACCATGCATACCAGGATTGGGGGGTGAGGGGACCATGCATTCCAGGATAGGGATGAGGGGTACCATGCATACCAGGATTGGGGGTGAGGGGACCATGCATACCGGGAGAGGGATGAGAGGGTACCATGCATACCAGGATTGGGGGGTGAGGGGGGACCATGCATACCAGGATTGGGGGGTGAGGGGACCATGCATACCAGGATTTGGGGGTGAGGGGACCATGCATACTAGGATTGGGTGGTGAGGGGTGCCATGCATACAAGCATTGGGGTGAGGGGTACCATGCATACCAGAATAGGAGGTGAGGGATGCCATGCATACCAGGATAGGGATGAGAGGTGCCATGCATACCAGGATAGGGATGAGGGGTGCCATGCATACTAGGATAGGGATGAGGGGTGCCATGCATACCAGGATAGGATGGGGGCAGCACATAACAGGATGGGGGAACAGGATTGGGCAGCACAAATACCAGGAAGGGGGCAGCACAAATACCAGGATGGGGGCAGCATAAATACCAGGATGGGGGCAGCACAAAAACCAGGATGGGAGACCATATAAAAATAAAAATGCTCGCCACCCGGGTGAAGAACGGGTTCAATAGCTAGTGAGAATATAAGGGTATGTGCAAATGATGTCTTTCTCAGGTGGGTCCACTCCGTAAACTGCCTGAAAAAGCGCAAAAAAAAAAAAATGAACATATGCCCTACACTGTTAAAAATGACTTGCTGTGCATATGTTCAGTCTTTTAAGCTTCTTTTTATCTTTTCACATTTGTAAAGATGAAAAGTGGATATCAGAAGTGACCTGAACCTTCTTCAGAAGCTTCCACTCAGAGGCCTCCCACTATTTTACATGTAAAGAAATAAACGCTGCAAAAAAACAACCAAAAAAGAGCCAAGAGACACTTCGGGAAAAACACACCCAGCAATGCAAATTTGGTGGGTACGCTGCCGTCTGAAAGACATCATGTGCACATACCCTAAAGGGAATTTTTTAAAATTAGGGTTTTAGTAGTTATAAAACTTACTGTGCCTAGGACAGATCAGCAGCAATTGAGACGTATTAAACAGGATAATGATTAATTACTAACATCTCCACGGAAAGTGCAAAGGTGAGTGTAATGCAAAGGAAGCCAGCAACCTTAAAACATGTTATAAGACATGAGACATGAAGGAAAATCTCCAAGTAATGCCAAAGCAAAGTGCTAAAATCTGCCAGTTCCTAAGCAGCAGAACAAAGGCATTTTCAAAAAGTAAAATTGTGTAGGCTGGTGTGATCAGAAGAGCAAACAGTCTATTTGCCAAGGTTTATAAGTCCGTCTTTACACACCCTGCCTATTGAAAGAAATACAAAGCGGACAAACACTCTTCTGCATTGCAAAGTTATCCGTGCATTCATGAGGCACATTACTGTCTGGGAGAGGCTGAAGTCTAAAGGGGGGTGTCTGGGGAATCATCATTTTATTTGAGTGGTAGGAATTCAACCGTTCAAAGCAGAGATTGTACATCTAAATCTGGCTTTGATATATCCGTGCGCTTTCTCCAGGCTTTATGTACTTTTCGCATATCTTTACAGTGTGTGAAGGAGAATTCTAGTTTCAGAAAATAAAATGAAATCATTGCAAAAAGAAAAGATACATGGTTTTCTAATGTGCTAATATTTCTTTTTATAAGTTGTCTACTACTGGATAACCTCTTATTAATGGGTCCAGGAATGGGAGAAAAAAATAAAAAAAATGACTCCTCTCTAGACAGTGTTTCATTCATTAAGACAAAATGTGAATGGTGTAACCAAACAGCGGTCACTGATTGCCTGCAACACTCATGTAATATCCCCCCTGGATGTTGATCTCAACAGGGGATCAATGCGGGGATATAACTAGGAGAGGAACGGGACTGGTCCAAGTGGTGGTCATCAATTTTTTTTTATCCCTTATGTCACACACGTCAATCTCTTTCATTTGGGCCGCAGAGTGATTATATTTGGCCCATGATGCTGACACTGTCAACCCTTTCCATGGCATTGCAACTTCAACTGTATCGGCATCCTGGATTTTGCATCCATTGTGTCGAGCAGTGAAGAGTTGCAGAAGACACACTGCAGAGACCGGAGCAGCGTGGGACCAAGGTAGAGGTATTTTATTTTTTTATGTGGGGCCCATTATGTTGTATGGAGGACTATGTGGGGCCCATTATTCTGTAAGGAGGACTTTATGGGGCCATTATTCTGTATGGAGGACCATGTGGGGCCCATTATTCTGTATGGAGGACTATGTGGGGCCCATTATTCTGTGTGGAGGACTATGTGGGTCCCATCATTCTGTAAAAAATGAAAAGGAAAAATGTCCTCAATTTTACACATTTTTTTAATAAGCAACAAGGTTGGCCCACGACTTTGTCCAAGTTTTTTATTCTGGCCCTGTGTATTTGAGTTTGACATCCCTGCTTTACGTGGACCTGACGCGCCCCCTGGGCCATGTTAGGGGAATACCCGGAGCCGGATCTGTTGGGGATAGTAGTCCTCGTGGCGGTGACCCGTCAAACTAAGTGGCGTTATTGATATGATGGTATTAGTGTCCGACTACGCCACCCGTTGAATACGGCTATGAAGCCGCCGCTGCAGGGCAGTCCGCTGAGGCCGGTGGTACAGATGTGCAGCGTGGATGGTATAACCCCCAACGGGAGGGGTATAGCCTCAGGGCAGCTGGTGAAGCAGGAAAAGATGATAGTGGTAGTGGTGGTGTGACAAGGAAGCTCAGAGACGTGCAATTGCAGTTTTCACAGCTTTACTCACAGTTCAGTTCTTTATCAGGTCCCTTGTGTACAGCTAGGACCACCCGAGCCGTGCTGCGTCCACCAGGTGCGAGACTCGGCCAACTCCCAGGCAGTTCCAGAGCGTGGTCCTGAGCTCCCCTCTCTTCCTTTCTACTGGCCGTCCCCACCAGGGATCCACCTTTGTCCAGCTCCCTCGGGCCTTCTGGTGGTGAAACCTTTCCCGGTTTCCCTGACCCTATATGGTATGCCTTCCTGGTAGATATGGCGAGGGGTCGCGCCAAAACTTGTCCACGACCTCCGGTTCCTGGCTAAGGATAATTGGCCTTCACCAGTTTGGGATCCGGCACCCTGTTCTGCCAACCCTTCACCCGTTAGCTCGTGGGATCTCAGGGTTCCCTCTTCTCCTGCGTCTCTGGGCCTCTCTTGGTGTTCCTGTTTCTCCTTCTTCTTCTTTCTCTCTCTGCTTCAGGCCTCCTCTCCAGGCCTGGCTCTGGAGCTGGGCCCAGACTGAGCCACAGCTCCCTGACAGCCCTCTCTGGCTGAGCTCCTCTCTAGACTTACCACTGATCCAAGATGGTGCCCCCCTTATATACTCCCTTCTGACACCCGAGCCCAGGTGACTAGCACCCAATGGGCTCCTACCTATGCCCAGAGTCCCTCCCCTCTCTGCTCCTACACCACTGGGATGTTCCTCCCCCCTCCCCACTCCAGCCAGGGACAGAAGCTGTCGTACCTGCACATCTATCTGGTGGGAGTACCGTTGGTCTGTCCCCCGGAAATGGGGTGAGTGTAGTGCATGCAGCTAACTGAACCCAGTTCCACGCTCCATCCTTACCCGGGAGTGGAATACCACACCTCTGGTTCGAGGTGCAATACCCCTGTAGCAGCCGAGTCCTCGGGGTGCTACAGACCCATTACACCAAAGCCACGCCAGTAGTCAAGGCATTGGCACCCACCACCAACTTAAGACGTTTGCATGGCACTGAGTGAACGAAGCAGACTCTAGCACGATTTCCACCATCAAACATGGTGGCAGCATCATGCGGTGAGGAAATTTTTCTTCAACAGAGACAGGGAAGCTAGTCAGAGTTGATGGGAAGATAAAGCTAAATACCAATCAATCCTGGAGGAAAGAGGCTGCAAAAGACTTGAGACTGGGTCATAGGTTCCCCTTCCAGCAGGACAACAACCCTAAACATAACTGCCAGAGCTACAATGGAGGATTTAGATCAAAGCATATTCATGTGTGCGAATGGCCCAGTCACAGTCCAGGCCTAGATCAGATTGAGAATCTGTGGCAAGACTTGAAGATTGCTGTTCACAGACGCTCTCCAACCAATATCACTGAGCGAGAGCTAGCTTGTAAAAAAGAATGGGCAAAAATTTCAGTCTCTTGATGTACAAAGATAAAGAGACAGACCCCAAAAGACTTGCAGCAGTAACTGCAGCGAAAGGTGGTCCTACAAAATATTGATTCAGGGAAGCTGAATACAAATGCACGTCACGATTTTCAGATTTATATTTAGTTAACCTTGTATCATTTCCTTTACTCTTCACAAACACTTGCTACTTTGTATTGGTCTATCACATAAAATTCAAACAAAAAACATTTAAGTTTATGGGTCTAACGCGAAAAATGTGGAAAAGCTCACGGGGTATAAATACTTTTTCAAGGAATAGAAAATCGGATGAATAAATTACATAATGGGTGAAGGAAGTCTATGGAGACAGCTATTTTATGCTCAGAAGAGACCGACTGCTGATGTTTTTCATTAGAATATATACATTCTAAAAATATGCCCCAATCATCACTGCTTTATCTCATACGTCTTCAGGGAACCTTCAGATACATTAAGAGGATAAAATGTAAAAAGGGTGTATGATTTACAAAACAGATTATAATTTCAATCTAATATATATAAATTCTATACAGTGGAAACATTCATTGTGTATACTGATCCTTAGCATTCAGTCTCTTTAACACATACCAACCCTTACATTGGACAGGCCGCGCTTCCTGCTCTTAACGCTACAATAATAACACGACAGTGGAGGTCACATATTTTCTGGTTCCTCTTTAGAAAAGAGCAAAAATAGACAACAGGATATGTGTTAATAAATACTTTAAACATTGTTGCAAGTATGTAAAAATAACCAAAGCGTTCTTCAAGTGGATCTGTCATGAGATTTCTAAGTACGACCTACACACATTATTAAATAGATCTTTTAGACCGGATGAGGCTGGTGTACTGGAGTCCAGCTCTGATTGTATGTTTACGAGCACAGGACTCACAGAATACTCATTTTAATACCAAACTGATAGTTGGCAGATAAAATACACGCGTTTTTGATGCGTTGTTGTTATTTGTGTATTTTCACCAATTAATTTCAATGGGTAAAAAATGCTGAAAGAACTGACTCTGCGGATATGAAAAAACGCTATTAAGGTTCAAATATGGTAAGAAAAAATAAGCAGCATGTGTATGAGATTTCAGAAATCTCATTCTCTTAGATAGTACGGTAAAATTATGCTTTTTTCCGCAAAAATTAGGCAAAAATGCAGCGTATGTGACTTGCACTAAGATATGATTACACGACCATTCTGATATCGATTTTCAAAGTAAGAACACCAGCTTCATCAGGTCTAAGAGACCCATTTAATTAATTATGCAGTATGTACTGTGAAAGCTAGTGACAAATCCGCTTTAACATCCATACTGGTATCACTTGTATAATCTTATAGAGCTCACTAATGGATCTCACTACAAATGAACTAGCAGATAATTTCCAATATTTGGTAGATAGGAAACAAAAAGAGATAAGAGACAGACAGTGTGATCAATAATTTAAAGGGGTATTCTGAATTTGTCTCTTGAGCAACTCAGAGCTATGCAGTCTCCTCATTTCCTGTTTTTTGGCAGGGCGGGCTGTCCACCTTAAGTGACAGTTCTAGTGAGTAGCAGAGCAGTAGTGTTAATAGAACTGTAAAGCTCAGCACAAGTTCTGCTGAAGCACATTCAGCTATCAGCGATTTGTTCTGGGTCTTCACTGTTAGTACTATATTTACACATTGAGATAACTGCATTTGAACCAGGGCACAGCTGTGGACAGAGATAAAAACATGCTCTGAAAGCTGTGTGCTTGTGATTTTGCAAGATTTATAACAGCAGCTCCTCAGAAGCTGAGAGAGCAGGGGAGGAAGGTGAGCAGCTAACTGCTGTATAGAAATCAAGGTGCTGGAGAGAGGTGGCTGGGATATTAGGAGTTAACTCCTCTCCTGGAATGTGCACTCTTGGCCAGAGTGTAATGGCCATGCTCCATAGAGCCCAACCGTACACTATGATAGATAAAATCTCTCATGTAAACCACAGAGAACCAGTGATATGATGTCTCAAGTAAATATAATCTTTAATTATTAAAATCATATAGTGACAGAAAATGGCCATATAGAGTATAGTGCAATATAAGTAAAGGTAAAAAGCTAGGAAAAGTAGTAGCAGCAAATAATGGTAAGTATTGAAATATAATAATAAAGTAGTGCTTACTGCCTATCAGTGTATGCTTTGAATACCTACTTAGTGACAATAGTGTCGGCCGCGTGTCTCCCGTCCCAACGCGCGTTTCGCAAATCTTCATCAGGAGGCGTCTAGGATATTAGGAATTAACGCCTCTTCTGGAATGTAACTACTGCTCACTCTTGGCCAGGGTCTGCACAGGCACTAGTGGTTATGCTTCATGGAAACTAGCCATACATTATGATAGATAAATGCTCTCATTGCAGGATAGTGACAGCAGATTAAAAAAAACAAGTCAATTTCAAACTTGCTTACTTCCATGCTGTCTGATTAAAGCAATGTAATAAGTTGAGAATACCCTCTTAATGTTGATATTAAAAAGATAGATTGATAGATGATAGAAAGATTGATAGCGATAGATAGATATTAAGAAATCCTTCTTATTTAAAGGACTTAAAGTGGAATATTTTTTCTATTATTGGTTTGCAGACATAGATGATAAGAACACACCAATACTCACCCTCCTCAAGTCCAGTGCTGCCTCTGAGTGGGCTCAGAGGCTCACTGTATCTACATTGGCAGAGCCGCTGATTTCAGTGATTGGCTGCAACAGTCACGCGTTGTAGTTGTCACTGTTGCAGCCTATCAACAATAACTTCAGCTGTATTGTATCCGGGTAGGTTGAGTATTGGTGCATTTTTTATTTTCTATTTCTACAACTCTACCTTATAATAAAAAATATATTCCAAACAACCCTTTTAAAATTAAATTTACACTTATAGCCGTTTGATAGGGAAGTCAGTATGTGACTATTATTGGGGAAGATTCTTTTTGTGAGATAAAACATTTCCCTGCCTGTTTTTAAACAAAGTTTTACTTCTGAGAAGGAATCAGCTGTGATCCTGTGCTGTAATGTCTGTATACTCTTTTCCTTTCTCCCCTGCCCAGGAGTTGTGGTATGATCAGACCATGTTCCTGTGGTCAGACACAGACATTACACAGTACACAGCAGGGACACATTTATAAGATTATCTCAGCACAGGAACATTTTATGTAAACACATCCAATTGTGGAACTTATTATTATTCCAAGATCTATTGATTAAAATTAACTCTTGTTCGTGGAAAAAAACCCTTTAAGATCTGTTTTGGGACTGCCCAGGAACCTTCCCCTAAATCATATGGCCACCTCTAAATGGCCACTTTTGGGCAGGATTAATATAAGCACTCCACCCTTAGTTTGACCATGAGATTGTTCAGGCAAAATTGCCCCTTTTGGTTTGAATGGAGTTTCATCCACAGAGTGAGCTGGTGATGGTGATCTAAGCTTAGCGTTGTTATGATGCCCTATGACTGATTGTGATGGCCCAGTATACAGTGCACACATATATAAATATAGTCACATTTGCATCCATCCAGGTGATAAATGCTTAGCGACAGATGCGACTCATCTGTCTGCTGTATGAAATCCTTTTTCCGCCCATTCCTGCGTCTCTCCAGGAGGTTTTGTCTGTTTTGAAACGATCTAAATATAAAAAGCTGCATCTGCTTCTCTGTGAATTGGTGGCCTCTATAAAGCTCCATGTGAGTTGTGTTCTCTATTGACATCCCATAATATGCTGCTCACAGTGGGTTCTGCTTTTTACTGCAGCGTGGAAGACCTATTACTGTAAATTTTCCCAGAGGAAACAGAAAAACAAAATTTGCTACCTTGAATAAGTGCATACAGAAAGCAAGAAGGCACCTTGTAATTTTTCATTTTCTTAAATTACAGTCAGTGCAGGTGCTTTTTTCTTTGCAGTTTTCTTTTCTGACTTTTAAATGTTCGCTAGAATTTATATGTCTGGCATATATATGTCTATATATATGTATATATTGAACGACTGAATCATTGTTAAGGCTCACCTGGTGGGGTGGATTTATTAAAGGGGTTTTTCGGTTTTCAGAAAAACCCTATCCTTAAGTGCAGTTTGATTTAAAAAAAACAGGCAAATAATGCTTAACTCACCCTCCCTAGGTCCAGTATTTATTCCCTATCTTTGCTCCTAGTGTCTGCTATTGTTTGCAGTGTTGACTTCACAGCAATAGCACTGCAGCCAATCAGTGAGGTCAGCGGCTATGCCCAAGTAGATGGCACAGTCTGCTCAGAGCTGCTGAGCTCACTGACTGGCTTCAGCGCTGCAGACAATAACAGACCCAAGGAGCAGCAACTTATTACTTGACCGGGGGTGGGTGAGTAAAGCACAAGTTGTTTATTTAAAACAACCTGCCTGGGAATAAAACAGAAAATCCCTTTAAGCAATATGTCCAGGGGATCAGCAGAGAGTAGCTGGACGGCATGTTGAACAATGAGGACCAGTTTAGCTCGATATGCAGGATGGAACGTGGATCAGCGGAGCTAGAAATACTAAGTGCAGCAAAGCTGAGAGGGCAGACAGGACCTGGGATCAGTAGAGATGAATAGGGAGGTACCTTGATGCAGCAAAGTTGAGTTTGCAGACAGTACCTTGAATCAGGAGAGATGAATAGGCAGGAATTTACCTTGTTTCAGCAAATTTGAGAGTGTGGACAGCACCTTGAATCGGCACAGACGAGTAGACAGTCAGGTACCTTGATGCAGCAGATTTGAGTGTGCAAACAACACTTTGAGTCAGCAGAAATGAGTATACAATCAGACATGTTGTTGTAACCAAGCTGGATTTGCAAATCACTAAAGGACAGCAGAGCTGAGTAGACAGACAGGTACCTTGTTGTAGGAGATCTGGATGTGTAGATAACACTCAGGAGCAGTTGAATTGATGATTGGGCAACTGGGTATGGCAGAGACTCCTGGAAAGTACATGATAGCAGCAGGCACTTGCTATCTGACTATAATGCAACCACATTATTTTAGTTTTGTTATCCGATCCCTTCAAAATGATTTTAGTTTGTCTCTCAATGGATTTGTACAGATTATGGGTGAGATTAAAGATGGAAAAAGTTCTGGCATGATTCTTCTTGCTTTGATTTTTTTACGTGACCAAAACCTGGCATTTTTGCAAGGGTGTGTAGACTTTTTATATCTACTGCCTATATGTACTTATATAATTCATACTAATGTACAGTATATATTAAATATATATTTATTTATTTACTTTACTCACTTATATAGCACCATTAATTCCACAGCGCTTTACAGACATGATCATCACTGTCCCCATTGGTGCTCACAATCTAAATTCCTTATCAGTATGTCTATGGAGTGTGGGAGGAAACTGGAGAACCCGGAGGAAACCCAGGCAAACACGGGGAGAACATACAAACTCCTTATATATTACAGAATATATTAAATATTTTATTAATATATAATATATTTTGTATAATGTAATAATATATATTTTGCACTATATTATTATATATTCATTAATATACAGGTGCATATCACAATATTAGAATATCATCAAAAAGTTAATTTATTTTAGTTCTTCAATACAAAAAGTGAAACTCATATATTATATAGAGTCATTACAGAGTGATCTATTTCACGTGTTTATTTCAGTTAATGTTGATGATTATGGCTTACAGACAAAACACAAAAGTCATTATCTCAGTAAATTAGAATACTTTATAACAACAGCTTGAAAATTTTTTTAAAATCCGAAATGTTGGCCTACTGAAATGTATGTTCAGTAAATGCCCTCAATACTTGGTCGGGGCTCCTTTTGCATCAATTACTGCATCAATGCGGTGTGGCATGGAGGCGATCAGCCTGTGGCACTGCTGAGGTGTTATGGAAGCCCAGGTTGCTTTGATAGCAGCCTTCAGCTCGTCTGCGTTGTTGGATCTGGTGTCTCTCATCTTCCTCTTGACAATACCCCATAGATTCTCTATGGGGTTAAGGTGAGGCGAATTTGCAGCCAATCAAGCACAGTGATACTGTTGTTTGTAAACCAGGTATTGGTACTTTTGGCAGTGTGGACAGGTGCCAAGTCCTGCTGGAGAATGAAATTTTCATCTCCAAAAAGCTTGTCAGCAGAGGGAAGCATGAAGTGCTCTAAAATGTCCTGGTAGACGGCTGCGCTGACTTTGGTCTTGATAAAACACAGTGGACCTACACCAGCAGATGACATGGCTCCCCAAACCATCACTGATTGTGGAAACTTCACACTAGACCTCAAGCAGCTTGGATTGTGGCCTCTCCACTCTTCCTCCAGACTCTGGGACCTTGTGGAGTGTGTCAATAACTGCCCTCTGGACATCTGTCAAGTCAGCAGTCGTCCCCATGATTGTGGAGCCTACTGAAACAGACTAAGGGACCTTTTTAAACGCTTTTGAAGCCTTTGCAGGTGTTTTTTGTTAATTATTCTGATTTATTGAGATAATGAATTTTGTGTTTTCATTGGCTGTAAGCCATAATCATCAACATTAACAGAAATAAACACTGGAAATAGATCACTCTGCTTGTAATGACTCTATATAATATATGAGTTTCACTTTTTGTATTGAAGAACTGAAATAAATTAACTTTTTGATGATATTCTAATTTTGTGAGATGCACATGTATTACTATATTAAATATCATTATTAACTATTGCTTTTTTCCTTCTTTCTTGCCTTTTTTGCTTGAGACAGTGATAAAATAAATAAAGCATTATATTTTCAAACTATAAAATGATTATTTTTAATATTTCATGGCTTATATAATTGTCAGGTGACAGATAATAACCCGTGAAAAATACATTATTATTTGCAACAGTTGGCTGTCAGTGAAGGAAATGACAAGTTTTCCATGCATCACGCTTTAGGGCAGCCTCAGATTACTGCATGTTACTGCTGACAGCCCTGACACTGATAAAGTCCAGGAAGCACAGGACTAGGTCAAATTAACATTTTTAGGCTCCACTGATACCTGGAGACACAGTGTGCGGATTGTATAAGTCATGGTTTATTAATCTTCTAGTTCTTGTATTTAGGTCTGTGTTTGTGCATCTATCACCCTTTTATATGATTATGCCACAGACAGTCATTAGTGCAGCCATGCTATCAAAAGTCGAAGGTGCAAATAAGGATGGACTGTCGTACCGATTCCTGCATAGAGATTGTGGCCAGTCATTAAAATACACCTTCCCACATGCTTGCTTTCCATCCCATCTATTTTCACCCTTCCCTGGATCTATGAAGCCAAAACTGTCAATCACAGAAGTGGGGAGAGGTGAAGATTGAGGGAAAACAAGAATGTGAGAAGGTGTATTTAAATGTTTGACCCAACCATGATGCGCCAAGCATTGGGACTTAGTTTGAACATTCATTATGTACTGACAGAATCCCTTTAACTCATTCTGCAAAGTAACACAGAGGGTATAGAAAGCAAATGGTGCTAAATTGTTAATGAAACCCAAATACTTAAATTATTAAATTATTTTTAGCTTCAATTTAACGTATTTAAGTAAAAAAAGGCACCAAAGGTGGACAACCCTTTTCATTGACACTGAGCATCAAATGTGTGTAAGCCGGGATCTCCCGCTTACAAACAAGTCTTCTTGACTTTCATTTTGTACCATTTACTGATATTTGTCGTTACTTTATGTACAAGATAATGAAAGTGACTGTAAAGGTATATTCACCATTTTTTCAGCTTTCAGTAAGCAGATGTAGCACCACACTGAACTTGCTACTTTTCTGGGATCTGGCCCTTTCACAAGAATCCTTGATTAATTATTGTGAAGATATTCATGGTAGTTCCATGTCAATCACTGTGCACTGTTTGGCAGGGTTACAAAGATCTCTATGTACTGTGCAATCCCACACCTTTGAATACTTCTGCAGCAATCAGAAGGGAGAGGGCAGAGGAGCAGGGGGGTGACAAATCCCATAGCAGCTGCACAGGATTTGTCCCTTCCCCCACGCCATGTGCTTCTGTGTGTGAACTGCTGTAATTCAACAGCGAGTTATGGGAAGACGATACATCTCAGTGATAAACGAACAGGATTTTTGGGAACCTGAGGGAATGGGGAACGTCACCCTAGCTTTAAACACAGTCCAGCATGCCGGATGGGGAGATACATAGCACAGCCTTGCAGGGGCCCCAAAGACCCCAGTATTTTATATCCATGCGTAGCAGGGGCCCGGCTGGATCTGATTACACTAGAACCAGCTCCCTATGATCGTCCAGTAAGGAGGTATCACCCATCTTAGTTTTTGGGAATTTGTAGCTGGGAGAGAACTGGGGTGGAGACTTAGGCTTGAGCAGGGGGTGGTCGTGGGAGTGACCCAGAGAGTTTATCAGTCTCTGCTCGCTGAGCCCAGTGTCTTTTTTCCTGGGGGGGGGCCATGACATCACGTCGTGTGGAAGGACCCCCTTCAACAAGAGAGTGCCCACAAGCCTCCCATGTGGCAGCCCTCCCCCACAAGCCAGGCCTTTACATTTAATCGGTAATTAACTCGTAATACCTGCTTTATATCTTTTGTACCCATGCTATTGTGCTTGCAACTCTGACCATTGTGTATGTATAACCCTTATGTATATACTGTTTGTCTAGTGCACCCTTACAGCAATTAAATATATAATTTAACCTTGGGCTGTTCTTTTATCTTGATCCACGAACCTCACATCATTTGTTCAGTCCAACAAACATGCTACAGGGAGGGTTTGTACCCCAATATAAGTCCGCTATATCTAATAGAAACTGGTGGCAGCTCTCCCAGACCGACTAGGCTCTGCTTCACTGGAGCTAGTGAAAGGAGCCTCTTAGCCTGTCAGGGTTGTGGGCGAGTGTGGTTCCAGTGACTGAGTGGGTCGCCTCTTCTTACTTCCTGGTGCCTTCCTGTACCCGTGTGGACAGAGGGTGTCTGTGCATAACTGTACCAATCTGACCTTACACGTCCCTCAGGGGGGTGTGGTGCAAAGGGCAGATCCGTACCGCGTGCTTCATCTGACGTAATTGTCATGTCAGGCGGGTGTCGGGGTGTGGATCCATTGCAGAATCTCGCAACAGCGAGATTCTGTGGGGTATCCTGGTTGCCATTTCATCACAATTATTGTCCACTTAAAGAGGACCTTTCACCAGTTTGAGCATGTTAAACTGGTCACATCAATGAATAATGGTTGCAGAGCTAAATAAAATCTATTTTTTATTTTTTAATTTCTCCTCTCCTTTGCAGAGTTATTAGCTTGTAGCATTTAGGTTATAATTTCTGTAAAAGTTCTACTGGGCGTTAATAAAGAAAGATTTGTGTCTTGGGTGTATACTTCTTCCACTGCATGAAGTTGACCAATCAAAACAAAAGAAAAGTATATACCATCCTCTTCTCACTAATCTCTGCAGCTACAGTGCAGATATACAGCAAAGCTGAGCTATGTATCATTACAAACACTTCCAGCTCTCATCTCACAGCAGTAAGTGTGGTGAGGGTGAGAAATTACAGCACTGTGATATGAGATCTGAAAGTGTTTATAATGACACATAACTAATGTATCTACACAACAGAGATGAGAAATGGGAAATAAAAACTACATTTTACTCAACTCTGCAGCCACTATTCCAACATGTGGCCAATTTGACATGCTCAAGTTGGTGAGAAAGGTCCTCTAGGCCTAATGTGTATGGGGGCCTTAGGTATAAGTGAAATACGTCTACTACTTTTCTCTCAATTTGTCATTTTTGTGTCTGTTCAATTTAGCACATCCAAGTATGTACCTTATCCCTTGCATTAAAAAAACTATGGGTGAAGAGGACAACAGTTGGTTGGTAGAATAGTGTCTACTGGAGAGATTTAGATGCCAAAGTTTTATGCATTTTATGCATGCTGCTTTCTTCAAGCAAACAAAAGGTACACAGGGGTTGGAAGAAGGAAGACATAGAAGATGACCTGATGCCCAGGAGAATTAGCCAGAATGGGCCGAAGAAAAGTGCCCAAAAAACCCTCATCCCCAATAGAAAACACTGTGTTAAGTGTCTAAGGTTAATAATACACAGGTGGGGTCCTGTTACAGAGTTAACGAATTACAATCGCATCGCTCATCGTTTAAACGATTATCTGTTTGTCTGAACGGAGCTTAATATAGGCTATAAATAATAGAGAAAATATAGGTCAATAAAGATAATATGAGGACGTACACCATCAATAATGCACTGAATCAGTAAAAAATAAAAAATTTACAGAAATCACAGAAACAAAATAGACCACAGGAGATCTATGTGAACAAGCCATTAATCAAAATCAAACAATGTATACTTTAAATAGCAGAAGTCATAATAAGTAAGAAGAAAATGGCACCAATACAATGGTTGCAATAATAATATAAAATCATCAATATAAACAAGTGAAAAGTATCCTAATGGAAACCTTTAATACCGTGCGACATATTGATGCTGGTAGGTGCTGTGCGCCCCCTTCTCGCTCCGCTTCTATATATTGATTGTACTTCTTCAGCGCATTATTGATGGTGTACGGCTTCATATAATCTTTATTGATCTACAATTCATTTTCTCTCTTATTTATGGCCTATATTAGGTATTAATTTTTGGTAGACTTCTCTGGATATCATTTTTTCTGGGCATCCATCACATTACCTAATTTCCAATATAGTATTTGTGATCTCTGTCTCTGATGACTAGTTCAGGTATTGAGGGGCTGTTTTAATTTGGAGATCTCCCTGGTACATGACCATTCATTCATCTTGGTCTTTCCCCTACATGTGTCATTTTTTTATCTAGTGATCGCAAATCGTTTACCCTATTGTATCTCTTTTTAAGTATAATGATCAAAATTGAATTACTCAGATATATACAATGAATTATATCTATTTATCCAACTGGTCTTACCCTTCTAATGATGCGCCTCGACTGGATCTGTGATAGAGAGGAGAGGATCAGGCAAAATTCAAATTTGCCTGCTTGTGCTGATTTTGTTGTGAAATTTTATCAAAGAAGTTATTCTCTGAAAATGTTATGTCTCTTATACTCTGAGCTCTTTCCAGACCTCAAAGCATAATAAACAATAAGTTGTAAAAAAAAAAAACCCGAAAAAAAATTATACTCACTGCTAACCTCTACGGCTCCTCACCATCACCCATCAGGTCCTTTTCGCATCTTCTGATCACTGCCACTCGCACTGAAATTATGGTCACGTCATGACTTTGTGACCTTCCTGGTACTTGCACAGAACCCTCCAGGCCCAAAGACAGAAATCCTAGTGAGAGGCCCAAGGATTTCAGCTTGAGTGAAACTGATCAGAGAATTTGGCAAAGTCACGGGTGATGGTGAGGAGTGGAGAGTGTATAAGCATTTGTTTAATTTTTTTATATTTTGATGGACTTTTTACAGGTCAGAAAAAAGGCAGTCAGCGGCCTCCATTTTTCATGGAAGCGAAATCTGAAAAATCTGCATTTGGTGAAAGCGGATCTTAGTATAATTCAAGTTCAATTTCACTCAAATATATTCACTCATCTCTAGTCTGTGTCTTTTTTTACTGGCCCGTTGTGCTTTTTTGGCATAGTTTCTGTTGGGATAATACTTATTATTGTATATATTGCATCAACTACTATTTGCTACTGTTTAATAATGCATGAGTTTCTGTCTCCAGCAAGTGTTATATTGTCAACAATACATGGTTTAAAAAAACAAACAAAAAAAAAGAAAACAGGAAGTTCCTGTTCACTGTGTGTGTGTAGCTGAAGCACACTTTTACTTTCACTTTGCAAGCTGACAGACAAGATGCTAAGATCCTAAGCTATAAGAAATACCAGTTGTTAGCTGTGTTATCTTTATTCCTGAATAAATATATATTCACTGTTGAAAGGCTGGACAGTACAGAGATTAATCCGCTGCCAACAATTTCATTGGGTTAAGAGGTCCATTTATGATAGGGGTAAATCTATTCTATACTTACTGAGTTAAGGGTGCTGTGTACAGGTGGCTCAAAAATGGACTGGTCAAGATCAGCACACTCTCTGTGTTCTTAAAGGGAATCTGTCATCAGGATTTCATACCCCAAACTACTTAAATGTGCACATATCTTTCAAAGACAAGACCAGCAATACCGTTACATGGCCGATCTATTTCTCTGTTACTGAGAAATCAGTGTTTTAATTGATATGCAAATGATCCTGAAGAGCTATGGTAGATCTGAAGTATCTGTCACTCCAGCTCTATTCCCCACCCAGCAAGACTATCTACTGCTTTATTGACAGACTCTCTCTATGCTGTTTGCCTTTAGGCAAATGAGCAGTCAGCCAAGTAGGAGGAGGCAGCACTGGGAGGGAAAATAGAGCTGGAGTGACAGAAGCTTCTGATCTTACATATCAATTCAAACACTGATTTTTCAGTAATGGAGGAACAGACTGGCGGTGTAAAGTTATTTCTGGACTTGTCTTTGAAAAAGCTACGTGAACATATACTGTAAATTAAGTGTGAAATCCTGCTTACAGATTTTCTTTATGGTGCTTATAAACCTTAGATGACTGTTGACCAACAGATATCTCTTCCGACTCTCCCATACATATGTTGTCAATGGGGAAAGTGAAGTAAGCAACTGCTAGATATCTCTGGTAGCTCCATATTTTTCCAAGAGTATAAAAGGATGATCCATATCTTCCCTGACATCATCTCTCGGTGGAGCTTTGAGAGACCCTCTTACACATTAGATGATTGGTAGATTCTGAAAATAAGGTTCTACTGACTTAATTCTAATATGTATGGGGCCTTTAGATTCAATAACTAAAAAACAGGGTGAATAAAGGCAAATTTGTAAAGGGTCGAAATAAAAAGCTCAGAGCTATATTATCCCTTTTTTCTAGGGATGACTAATCAGCATATTTTCAGCTCTGATCACCTATTCCTTTTATACAATTTTGTTTGTTCCTATAAAGTAGCAAATATTTTGATAAATTTTTAATTCTACCGTAACTCAACTTTTTTGGGTTAAGAAGTTTCCCAAGCATAAATTAATGCTCTAAGCCCAAATATCATGATAAAAAATTAAAAAGAGAAATCAATAGTTCCAGGTACAAAACATGGGATGCAAATTTATTTCATTTTAATTGAAGTGAAGCAAAATTGATTTTGTATTTGTACTTTGTTATTTTGGATTCTCCAACAGCTGTTCCCTTTGCTTAGGGCTAAAATAATCATTTACAGAACAGAGGTGTTTGAGGTATAAATTTTAATGCAAAAAAAAAATAACCGTTCTTACATAAATAAATTATTTATAATTGGTATACCCTGCAGCTCGCATGAGTTTTTCAACAGTTCCCAACAAATTTCAAGTTTTGCACTTGTTTGTTTGAATAATGTGATCTGAATATGATTATCTGAGTCTTTTATCCAGAGCTGTCAAATGAAAAATATCCCTAAGAAAACAATGAAAGGGCTTGAAATTTAATTTGCAAAATAATTTAAGCAAATGTAACAATTAAACTAAAAGAGTGAAAAGGTAATGACAAAATGTGATTACAATACAGTAGATGTCAGTCAACTATTTTTTATAAGCTGTAACTAACTTTCCAAAAAGTTTTTGACAGGTTTACAAAGCATAAAATATTATGCTAATTTTCATATGTTAAATAAAAACCCTTCATTTCTATATTGCCTTTGGCAGACGTTTTTGTCCAAAGCAATCTCTCATAATCGAGGTCTGGGAAAACTGGGAAATGGCATTTGTATTTAATTGAATACTCCAACAAAAGTGAAAATTCAATTTTGGGTAAAGTTTTTTTTAAAGATCCCCCACACTTAATACAATAATACACATTAGACTCATTTCAACCAAACATCCTAATATCAACAGGTTGGGTCAATAGTCTAATGTGTAGTGGGACCCAGGAAAATTAATTGGTGAGGGAGTTAAGGATCCAGCATGTCCAATTACAGACTGCAGTTCTTTTTGCTTTCGGTGAAATAAGCTGCCGCTAGAGATGTTTGGCAGCAACTCTCTTATAGAGATCACAGTAGCGCTCAACCGAACAAGCACTCCTGGGTATGGGAGAGCTGGACAAGTTGGCTGCCGGCTGAATGATTGGCCAAACCATCGATTGGTCTGCAGCCAGCTAATGTGTATGGTGGGCTTTAGTCATAGGAATATACAGAATTGGGAAAATTATGTTTTTTTGCCCAAAGTAGTGGGGCAAAACTACAATATAATAAATGGAGATATATGTGACATTGTTTCTGGAAAAAATCAAATCCTGTTTTCTGATCATCAGGTTAGATGTTGATTGCGCATATCAGATTTCGGAATGCCGATCACTTTTTAATCTATTATCAGATACAGTTGCTATTTATTAACTATGTACAGGATAGCAAGACTAGGTGCAATAACAAGAAAATGACAATTCATATATTAATTACAATGTAAACAATACTACACAATTACTGCGGTCTCTATTGGCCTTGTGGTTACAGTCTGTTCCTAATTCTGACCTTGTTGCCCTGAACACAGCTCTATAAAATAATAAACCCAGCACTACTGCACTAAAGCCCCCGTCTCACATAGCGAGATCGCTAGCGAGATCGCTGCTGTGTCACGGTTTTGGTGTCGCAACAGCGACCTCACCAGCGATATCGCTATGTGTGACATTTTGCAACGATCAGGCCCCTGCTGTGAGGTCGCTGATCGCTGCAAAGTGTCCTGGACCATTTTTTGGTCGTTGCTCTCCCGCTGGTCAGCACACATCGCTGTGTGTGACCAGCGGGAGCAGCGATCAGGCTGGTAACTATGGTAAACATCGGGTTACTAGGGGCACACGCGCACCTAGTAACCCGCTGTTTATCATAGTTACGAACCTGCTAATGAGAGCGGTAACCTCCCACTCACTGTAGCAGAGTGGTAACCATGATAAACAATGGGTTACTAGGAGCGCGTGTGCCCCTAGTAACCCGATGTTTACCATAGTTACCAGCCTGCTCCTGCTTCAGCAGGCTCGTAACCAGGAGCAGGACATCGTGGAAAGATTCTTTCCACGATGTCGCTGCTCCCCTGATCGTTGGTGAGCCTGCCTGTTTGACAGCTCACCAGTGACCACATATCGACGCAGCAACGATCCCTGACAGGTCGTATCGTTGTCGGGATCGTTGCAGCGTCGCTAAGTGTGACGGGGCCTTAAGAAGTGTGACACCAATAGGCTAATCATCTGCTAGATATCCCTAGCTATCCCTAATACAGATAACCACTGTTTGTCAGATTACAACACCTTGCATGACTCAGTTATCCTCTTACAGAGAGAATAGCTAGGAACATATAATGAATACAATTACAACAGTAATGTTAGTATTCACAAATGGAATATGAAATTTAAACCAATTTATGAACTTTAATATGAATTTACACTGAATGATAATATCAAGGATACATCGGACTGCCAATCATCAGTATCCAAGCTGAATTTGCAGGGGCCTTCTTCTGGCCACTGTGACATGCAGAAGTAGGGCTGTTGTTTTAAAAGCATCCAGCAATTAGAGGAGTTAACACAGTCACAGGAGACAAGGAGGGTTTTAGCAGAGCCCCAGGGAGATTGTGGGGAAGTTGTTTACTGTCTGGCTGGAGCTGAAGAGAAAGGTGGTGTGTGTGCTTTGCATCTCACAGAAGCGCCCCTGCAACTAAAAATGATTCAAGTCAGGAGTGAAACTAAGCACAGGTCAGGTAGAGTTCCTGAACTAACAGTGCAGAGTATTGTCAGGCAGAAAGATAAGTACTGGAAGAAATGGTGTCACAGGGATCATCTCCCTCAGCAAACCCTCCCCCCTCCTCCATCTCACTGTGCTGTAAAGAATGCTGTGTTCATTAATGTGCATTTGCATTAGAACTGTGCTGTCCTGTACTACTGGGAAGACTTAACTTGCACTGGCTGTGCAGTTTCTTATTAAATGCTACTGTTCTACCGTTTATGAGGACTCTTGTCAAGTGTGTCTGGTGAGCAAGTAAAACAACCTATGTGTCTGTGCCTGAGGGTCAATAGCCCTGTGTGGCTGAGAGAAGCTGCAGCACATTGTCTATGGTCGTCATGAGTAATGGTTCCCCCAGGATTCCAAAGAATTCATGTAAACTGTCTCGCCCCTATCTGAACCTAGCGGCGTGCGGGTAACATTCTGAGCAGGAATTAGCATGTAGAGGGAGAAGAGGAAAAGTATCTGGAAAAACACAGCAGCACAGCACCTCAATTCAACTCTGCTACACCAGTTAAAGGGGACCAGCCCTAAAGAAAACTCACTAGCAGAAATGGATGTGGAAATACAAATGGACAGAATTAGTGAGCTGCTTCTTCAGTTAACCTGTTAAGAACTGAGAATAGTGATGAGCGAGCATGCTTGCTACTACTCGGTGGTCGACGAGCATCTCACTGCTCGAGATGCTCGGCACTCGGCGAGTATTTCCGTGGTTGCTCGGCGGGAGCTCAGGTCCCCTCCCCGCATGTTTGGCGCTCTTTAGAGCGCCAATCAACATGCAGGGATTGCCTGCCACTCACTGTAATGCCATAGCCATGTTTGTTGTGGAATTACAGTGATTGGCTGGCCGCACAGCGTCATCAGGTCTATATCAGACCTGGCGCTGCCATACTCGTCACAGTCACTCCGGATCAGACAGTGTAGGGAGAGGTGCTGCTGCGTCAGGGAGAGATTTACTTGTGTATTAGGTAGTGTAGGGAGAAAAACTGTACATTACACATATCCATCTTAACAAACAGTCCTTTTGAGGACTAACTAATCCATCAGCAGAGATATCAAGCAGGCAGTGTATATAGGCAGGCAGGCAGGGTATATAGCAGACTGGAGTGCATATAGCACAAGAGGCTCCATTCCAATTCTGCCTTCTGCTGCTGTTAGATATTTCTATACAAAGGCCCAGGTCTCAGGGGCCAGGAATACTTTTCTTTGGATCTTAATCCTCATTATTTGCTTAAAAAGCAATCCAGAGAATACGGTTTTTCTGCGCCATTTGCTTGTTGGCATTGTAGAGTACAGCCAGGTCCTTTCCATATTAGAAATCCAGCTATTTAAAACTCTGTTTTCTCCATCACACGGATCACATATACGTGGTCAGAAAATACTGCCATTTCTGGCCTCCATTAAAAATTTCCTTTAGTGTGTCAGTGAAGAAATTCACACCAGTTTGCTGTTCAAACTACTTACCTACAGGCCAGGTATTTAAAACTCTGTTTTCTCTGTCACAAGGATCACATATACAGTACAGACCAAAAGTTTGGACACACCTTCTCATTTAAAGATTTTTCTGTATTTTCATGACTATGAAAATTGTACATTCACACTGAAGGCAACAAAACTATGAATTAACACATGTTGAATTATATACTTAGCAAAAAAATGTGAAACAACTGAAAATATGTCTTATATTCTAGGTTCTTCAAAATAGCCACATTTTGCTTTGATGACTGCTTTGCACACTCTTGGCATTCTCTTGATCAGCTTCAAGAGGTAGTCACCGGAAATGGTTTTCACTTCACAGGTGTGCCCTGTCAGGTTTAATAAGTGGGATTTCTTGCCTTATAAATGGGGTTGGGACCATCAGTTGTGTTGTGCAGAAGTCTGGTGGATACACAGCTCATAGTCCTACCGAATAGGCTGTTAGAATTTGTATTATGGCAAGAAAAAAGCAGCTAAGTAAAGAAAAACGAGTGGCCATCATTACTTTAAGAAATGAAGGTCAGTCAGTCCGAAAAATTGGGCAAACTTTGAATGTGTCCCCAAGTGCAGTTGCAAAAACCATCAAGCGCTACAAAGAAACTGGCTTACATGAGGACCGCCCCAGGAAAGGAAGACCAAGAGTCACCTCTGCTTCTGAGGATAAATTTATCCGAGTCACCAGCCTCAGAAATCGCAGGTTAACAGCAGCTCAGATTAGAGACCAGGTCAATGCCACACAGAGTTCTAGCAGGAGACACATCTCTACAACAACTGTTAAGAGGAGACTTTGTGCAGCAGGCCTTCATGGTAAAATAGCTGCTAGGAAACCACTGCTAAGGACAGGCAACAAGCAGAAGAGACTTGTTTGGGCTAAAGAACACAAGGAATGGACATTAGACCAGTGGAAATCTGTACTTTGGTCTGATGAGTCCAAATCTGAGATCTTTGGTTCCAATCACCGTGTCTTTGTGCGACGCAGAAACGGTGAACGGATGGACTCTACATGCCTGGTTCCCACCGTGAAGCCTGGAGGAGGAGGTGTGATGGTGTGGGGGTGCTTTGCTGTTGGGGATTTATTCAAAATTGAAGGCATACTGAACCAGCATGGCTACCACAGCATCTTGCAGCGGCATGCTATTCCATCCGGTTTGCGTTTATTTGGATCATCATTTTTTTTTCAACAGGACAATGACCCCAAACACACCTCCAGGCTGTATAAGGGCTATTTGACCAAGGAGAGTGATGGGGTGCTAAGCCAGATGACCTGGCCTCCACAGTCACCAGACCTGAACCCAATCGAGATGGTTTGGGGTGAGCTGGACCGCAGAGTGAAGGCAAAAGGGCCAACAAGTGCTAAGCATCTCTGGGAACTCCTTCAAGATTGTTGGAAGACCATTTCCCGTGACTACCTCTTGAAGCTCATCAAGAGAATGCCAAGAGTGTGCAAAGCAGTCATCAAAGCAAAAGGTGGCTACTTTGAAGAACCTAGAATATAAGACATATTTTCAGTTGTTTCACACTTTTTTGTTAAGTATATAATTCCACATGTGTTAATTCATAGTTTTGATGTCTTCAGTGTGAATGTACAATTTTCATAGTCATGAAAATACAGAAAAATCTTTAAATGAGAAGGTGTGTCCAAACTTTTGGTCTGTACTGTACGTTGTCAGAAAATACTGCTGACTCGCCAAGGGGGATATGGGGGAGACTCGGTACCCGGGCCTTTACCTTCTGTGGGATGTCACGGCAGTCGGCTCCCAGGCCCGTACCCTGGGGTCACTCTTTAAAAGGGTTTTGTTAACAGTTTGTCTCGTGACGCCACCTGTGGTCCCCGGTAATCAGTACCGGCGCTGCTGCAGACCTCCGGGGGTGATGGGATGGCAGCTGGGATGTTTCTGCTCCCCACAGGCGGAGCGGGCCCCCCGGGGCAGTGTAGGTGCAGATGGTGATGCTGGGCGTTGTAGTGCAGGCACGGTAGCGTGGTGGAAATAACTGACAGAGACAGTGGAGTGCAGTCATCCGAGTTTACTCACAGTTCTTTTTAGGTTCCTCGGGTACACTGTCCAGGTGTCAGACTCCCGAGTCGCACTGCATTTGCCAGGCAGGGGTTCAGCACTCCTTCAGGTATATTAGATGCACTTAACGAGACCCCCTTTCTTTATGTTCCTTCCTTGACCGACTTCCCGCGCTGGGTCTTCTCCCTCCTGCCCTGCCCTCCCCACACACACAGTCCCGATTAGGTACTCTGAGATCCCTCTGGGCAACCTGGAGTTCCCGGACCTACTTGGTGCCTTTCATGGCGGCTAGGGTGGGGTTGTGGCAACTGCACCATGAAAGTGCAGAAGACTCCGGTTTTCCAGCCGAGACCTTGAGTAACACGGCTGGTCCAGGGACCGGTTCCCTTCCTGCGGCCTGCTGTCCTTCACTCACCATACCCCCTGGGATCCCTTCTGTTCCTGGAGCATTCCTTCCTTGCTCCCACTCCTCTCCTGGGCCCCTCTCACTAGGCCCCACTCTGGAGCAGAGCTCCTGAAGAGCCTCTGCTCCCCTCCTCTCCTTACTACTCACTTCACTGCACTGACTAACTAAGATGGCTTCCCTTTATATATCTATTCTCTAAGTGCTCCCCTGTTCTACGTCCTCCACCCACACCCACTACATGGTTCCCCCTTTCTTTGGTTCCCCTCACTCCAGCCAGGGACAGGGCAGCAAAAGAAGTGCATAATGCCCTTCCAGCCGGCCTGGAGTAGTGTAGTGTTGAATGCGGGTGTTGGGGTCCCGGGCAGTACTCCATCCTTACCTGAGGGAAGGAGATGCCTCACCTCTGGGTGAGGTGCAGTACCTCTGTGGCGACTGAACCCTCAGGGGCGCCACACTGCCATTTCTGGCCTCCATTAAAAATTTCCTTTAGTGTGTCAGTGAAGCAATTCACACCAGTTTGCTGTTCAAACTACTTACCTACAGGGCAGGTATTTAAAACTCTGTTTTCTCCATCACACGGATCACATATAAGTTTTCTCCAAACTCATTCATTTGTAGTGAGCGTGGAAGATACTGTCCTCGATTTAAAATGGGCAAGGCACGAGGCAAGGGACGGGGAACTGGACGTGATGGTGATGGTGCATGCCGAGGCCGAGGACAAGGCCGTGGGCAAGCTGAAATTGTGCCACAACAAACACCCACATCTTCTCGCCTGACCTTCCTGTCCCAATTCCTAGGGGAATGCAGCACACCACTATTGAACCCAGAGCAGTGTCACTTCCAGTCATTTAGCCACCACCATCACCACCACCCTGTCTTCCACACGGTCAAGTCTCAGTAGCTGTGAGTCTGGCCCGCATATTCCTCATGTGAAGGTTTCACCAATTTAAGATACACTAGGTAACAGCTCTCCTCCAAATTAAAGATGTCCGAGTGCATGCAGAGAAGCTAATTAACCAAATCTGCTAATCTGGTTGATAAACTTCACTCAGAGACTGAACCACGCAAAATGGCATATTTTATTACATAGACATGGGGTTAAATAGCATTCTCCTTCTAGGTGGGATTAGTAAAATTTATTGCTCTTTTCTGATAAGTTGGCACGCTGTAATTTGTCCATCTATGTATCTCTTGGTTTGAGTAACGCCTTAGGAATTCCGATGGAGGAGGTGAGTTCGCCCCTCAGCGCCATCTTTGCCAACTCGACATGAAACTCTCTGTTATCAGCCGTGCACATGCATACGTCATTCCCAGGAAATCATTTAGTTGTTCGTGTCTACAATTTAGAACAGAAGCTGTTAGTTATATATTCATTAACTATTAACATAATCCATGTGCATATACACATTTGCATACATACATACACATAGATTATTCCATCATCGCTATATTGATTCACACTGATTAGGTAATCTATTAAAAGACACTAATTGATTTTCTATAGTATATACAGTATTTTACCTTGACACTCACCCTGATCCTCCTTCCTCCCACCATGCCGAGTGCCCGGAGACAAATGATCCCACACTTGGACACTCTAAAGAGCTGTTCACTTTTCCATTTATAGATTTGGGCCTCTCACCCGGTCCACTTGAAGCGGGGCAAGAGGAGATCGCGTGTAGCGATGCCCAAATATTTGAGCAGCCACGGTCACACGAAGACGACGGTGGGAAAGGGTCACAAGAGGTGGACGATGATGAGACACAATTGCCAGAAAGTCAGGAGGAGGACCAGGGTGTGGAAGTGGAAGACGAGGTGGTGGATGATATAGTAACTGACCCAACCTGGCAGGAGGACACGCAGAGCGAGGACAGCAGCACACAGGGGGAGGGAGGCAGAGCACCCCAACAGGCAGGAAGGAGCAGTGTGGTGGCCACAGACAGAAGGCGGGCAACCGTTCCTCGTAACACCAACATGACGGAAGTTGCCAGTACAACTGTCAGGTCTTCTTGAGTCTGGTTGTTTTTTAAAGACTCTGCCGATAACCCCAAAAAGGACATTTGCACCACCTGCCAGGCCAGCATCAGCAGGGGAAGCAAAACAACTAGCCTGACCACCACCAGCATGATCAGGCACATGGCAGCAAAGCACCCGACTTTGTGGTCCAAACCCCAGGGTCCAGGAACAGTGTCTGCAGGTGGCACCATTGCTTCTTCCGCTGTTGTGCATGCAAGCCAATCCCTTGGCTATGGTGCATGCGAAGATGCCTCCTGCCCTGCGCCTGTCATTGCACACTCTCAAGTAGCAGCATCAGGAAGCACGTCCATGTCCTTGTCCCAGTGCAGCGTTCAGTTGTCCATACCCCAGTCCTTGGAAAGCAAGCACAAATATGCAGCCAACGCTCCACAGGCCACACTACTAAATTCTCACATTTCACGACTGCTTGCGCTCGAAATGTTGCCTTTTAGGCTCGTAGAGACGGAAGCATTCCGCAACCTGATAGAGGCGGCCATCCCTCGGTACTCGGTCCCCAGCCGCCACTATTTCTCCCAGTGTGTCGTCCCCACATTACACAAGCACATGTCCCAAAACATTAGCCGTGCCCTCAACAACACAGATACCGGAAAAGTCCAACTAACCATGTGGACAAGTGCTTGTGGGCAGGGACGGTACATCTCGCTGATGGCACACTGGGTTAACATAGTGGAAGCCAGGACCCAATCTGACCTTGGGACTGAACACATCCTCCCGACGCCAAGGATTGGGGGCCCTAGGACAATCGGGGTTGCCCCCATGGTCTACAGCTCCTGCACATCATCCTCCTCAGCCTCCTCCTCCTCTTCAGCCTCCATCTCCGAAATGACCACATCAGTCACAAGCTGGAAGCACTGCCTCGGCCAAGCGGCAACAGACTGTGATGAAGCTAATATGCTTAGGTGACAAACCGCACAATGCTGAAGAGTTGTGGACAGCTCAGAAAGAGCAGGAAGATCTGTGGCTCACACCGCTGAACCTACAGCCAGGCATTGTCGTGTGCGACAATGGCCGGAACCTGGTGGCGGCTCTGAGGCGAGGTGAGCTCACACACGTACCATGCCTGGCCCATGTGCTTAACCTCGTGGTTCAGCGGTTTCTCAAATACTACCCGGAGCTGCCGGATCTGCTTGTTAAAGTATGCCACCTGTGTGCCCATTTTAGAAAGTCACCTACAGCTTCCGCCGCCCTTACCGTGTTTCAGCAGCGTTTGCAGCTTCCGGCTCACAGACTGGTGTGTGATGTCCCCATGCGTTGGAACTCTACACTGCAGATGTTGGGAAGGATTTGTGAGCAGAAGAGGGCAGTTGTTGAGTACCAGCATCAACAAGGCCGTCGGTATTCAGTTCAGACTCCACACATAAGACCTTAGGAGTGGACATGGATGTCAGACATATGTACCATCCTCCAAAACTTTGAGGACTCCACCAAGATGATGATCGGTGATGACGCCATAATTAGCGTCACCATCCCGCTTCTCTGTCTTCTGAAACGCTCTCTGCTCACAATCAAAGAGGATGCATTGCAAGCGGAGCACGATGAGATGGAGCAAGGAACCATACAGGGTGATTACACACAGCCAAGCCTCATCTCATCCCAACGTGGATTGGGTGACAATGAGGAAGAGGAGGAAGGACAGGAGCTAGTTTCATCCACTATAAACAGTGCTACCTGCACAGCTGTCATACCGTCTGTTCAGCGTGGATGGCCAGAGGACAGAGAGGAGGAGGATGATGAGAGCATTGTCAGTCATCCTCTTGGTGAGGACACGGAAGTCTTGCTTGTTAGTAGTCAGGCAAGCATTGCTGAGTTTATGTTATGCTGCATTTCCCATGACCCTCGCGTTCTCAAAATTTTGGGTAATAGTCATTACTGGTTGGGGACACTTCTAGACCCACGCTACAAGGAGAACTTTATATCTCTTATTCCTGAGGCAGACAGGTCTACAAAAATGGGGCTGTACCTGAAGGCCCTTGTTGCGGAACTATTAAAAAAATTCCCATCTGAAAATGCTGGCGGCAGAGGGCACACTTCATTGGACAACCAAGGAGTACAGGCGAGAGAGACACAACTTAAATCCAGCAGAGACAGGGGAACACTGTCAAAGTTCTGGGAGAGTTTTCTCAGACTCTCCCATCGCACAGGCCCTGAAGCGCGGGGTACTTTCACAAGGAGTGCAAAGTTTGGGAAGATGCTGAAGGAGTACCTTGCCGACCATACCCTCGTCCTCCGTGATTCCTCTGTGCCTTATAATTATTGGGTATCCAAGCTGGAAACGTGGAATGAACTGGCTCTCTATGCCTTGGAGGTCCAGGCCTGCCCTGCCACCAGCGTTTTATCAGAGCGGGTTTTTAGTGCCGCTGGTGGAATTATGACTGATAAGCGCATCCGCCTGTCAACTGAAAATGCTGACAGGCTGACTCTTGTAAAAATGAACAAGGGCTGGATTGGGCCAGACTTCTCAACACCACCGAATATTTGCAGCGTAACATAAATTCAAATCCAGTGTCTTTTCTTGGGAGGTGTATTCCCATGCACCTTTTCACACCCACACATGGGCATACAATTCCTGATTTTGGCTATTTGCTCTTGTCCTCCTCTTTCTCCTCATCCTCCACCACCATATCACCAGGGTGACCGTGGTCCGTGATGCAACACCCACATAATTTTTTTTAAAGAGTGTTTATGATGCCCGTAAAAATTTTTTTTTATACAGTATGTTCATGTATACCCCTCAGGGGTAAATGTTTGTCAGCCCATGCATGGGCATTACAAGTATAGGAGGCCCGCTCATTTCTAAAGGGAACATTTTTTTATGAGGCCCTCCTCCACGTCTCTTCCAAGGGGCATTGAAGTGCCTCCAAATTTTTGGCAGCCCTTGCATTCACTGCATAGGCCAACACTATGGGAGACTCTCTCCTTTCTAATGGGAATTTGTCGTTACTATGCCCTGCTCTATGTCTCTTTAAATTGTTAGTGGGGTTTTTCCTAAATTTGGTCAGCCGTTGGACTCACTGCATACCCTATAATTGTATAGCAGACCCTCTCCTTTCTAATGGGAACATGTCGCACCTTGTTACTGTGGCCCTGCTCTATGTGTCTTTAAATTCTTAGTGGAGTTTTTCCTAAAATTGGTCAGCCATTGGACTCACTTCATACCCTATAACTGTATAGCAGACTCTCTCCTTTCTAATGGGAACATATCGTACCTTGTTACTGTGGCCCTGCTCTGTGTCTCTTTAAATTCTTAGTGGGGTTTTTCCTAAAATTGGTCAGCCGTTGGACTCACTGCATACCCTATAACTGTATAGCAGACCCTCTCCTTTCTAATGGGAACATGTCATAGTTGTTACTGTGGCCATGCTCTTTGTGTCTTTAAATTCTTAGTGGGGGTTTTCTTAAAACTGCTCAGCCGTTGGACTCACTGCATACCCTATAACTGTATAGCAGACTCTCTCCTTTCTAAATGGAATTTGTCGTTACTGTGGCTCTGCTCTATGTGTCTTTAAATTCTTAGTGGGGTTTTTCCCAAATTTTGGCAGCCCTTGCAGTCACATCATGGGCATTACCACTATAGGAGACCCGCTCCTTTATAATGGGAACATTTTTTTTACTGAGACCCTCCTCTATGTCTCTTCAAAGGGGTATTGGGTTGCGTCCAAATTTTTGGCAGCCCTTGCAATCCCTTGATACGCAATAACAGTATAGGAGACCCACTTGTTAATAATGGGAACAACAAAGCATAGTCGGCTGATGGCTCTCTAACAACAACGAGGACCGACTGCTGGCCTTTTAAGAATAGTAAGGGCCGTCTGATGGCCCTATAAAAATAGGCTTTATGACTTTCAGAGTCCCTCCATCATAAATAAAACAGGATGTGTCTGATGATGTGTCACACACCACATTGCTACATAAGGTTGTAAAATGTTAAAATGACATTTCCTGGTGAATGCATTTGTCTTAAAAAATAACGTAAAAAAACAAAAGGATCTCTCTTTAGTATAAAAAACAGCGTCACCAATTTAACAACAATCTAATCACATTGTTCAGCTCCTGCACCTCCTCCTCCATCTCCGAAATGACCACATCAGTCACAAGCTGACAGCACTGCAGCACTGCCTTGGCCAAGCGGCAACAGGCTGTGCTGAAGATAACATGCTTAATGCTTAATTGACAAACCGCCCAGCGCTGCAGAGTTGTTGAAAGCTGTAACACAGCAGCCTGATCTGTGGCTCTCACTGCTGAACATACCGCCAGGCATGGTTGTGTGTGACAATGGGCGGAACCTGGTGACGGAGAAATGACAGCCGGAGTAGATATGGTTTCCCTCTATGCCAGTCCTTTCATTGAGCTAAATACAACTCACTGCAAAAAAAGCTGTGGACTGGCTCCGTACTGTCCCTGGCCACATTCACCTTTCCACGTGTTTGTGGTTAGGCGATCCTTCCCAGTAAGTGCACTGGGGAGGGCACGGGTAATGTTGTGGGACCCGTGCTTGTGGAAGGCGGAGACGATGCCGGGAGAAATAGTGGCGGCTGGGGACCGAGTATGGACACCCGGCCGCCACTGGCATGAGGTTGTGAAAAGCTTCCGCCTCCATGAGCTTAAAAAGCCATATTTCAAGTGCAAGCATCTGCTCAGAAATCTGGCAGTTTAGTGTTGCGGCCTGTGGGTGGGTGGCTGGCTGCATACTTGCACTTGCATTCCAAGTAACAGAAAACTAAGCAGATGGTGACCTCTATCATCATCATGGCCTCACCTCGGCACTATGAACTCTCCTGAAGGAGAAGCCAGGACCCACCAGAGGAGTCTCCGGTTCTCTGGTGGGCCCGTCCAACCCTGCTGAGAAGCAGCCCTGGCTAAGAAAAGTGTGGGGGAAGGTTCCCGGACACTCTATGGCTGCTTTTTTAATGTGGATCGGACATGCTTATGCATGTTATTTCTTAAACTGCATTGCAGATCAGGCCATTGTCCAACTCTGTATTCATGAAATTAAATGCGCAGAGAAAGATGTTTGTGTGTCAAAGCACCACCAACATGTGCGAGTTGATGTTGGACGGGCTGCCATTGCTTCTGCAACAAGCTGCATTAGAGGACTTCCTGGGAGAAATGACACCCAGGGTAGATAAGGTTTCCCTCTATCCCAGTCCTTTCATTGAGCTAAATACAACTCTCAGCAAAATAGCTGTGGACTGGCTCCGTACCGTTCCTGGCCACATTCACCTGTCCATGTGTTTGTGGTTAGGCGGTCCTTCCCAGTAAGTGCACTGGGAAGGGCACGGGTAATGTTGTGGGACCCGTGCTTGTGGAAGGCGGAGATGATATCGGGAGAAATAGTGGCGGCTGGGGACCGAGTATGGACACCCGGCCGCCACCGGCATGAGGTTGTGAAAAGCTTCTGCCTCCACGAGCCTAAAAGGCCTCATTTCAAGTGAAAGCAGCTTTAGAGGACTTCCTGGGAGAAATGACAGCTGGGTAGATATGGTTTCCCAAGTCCTTTCACCAAGCTAAAGAATATGGTTGTGGTGAAATACAACTCAGCAAAAAAAGCTGTGGACTGGCTCCATACCGCCCCTGGCCACATTCACCTGTCCACGTGTTTGTCGTTAGGCGGTCCTTCCCAGTAAGTGCACTGGGGAGGGCACGGTTAATGTTGTCGGACCCGTGCTTGTGGAAGGCGGAGACGACACAGGGAGAAACAGTGGAGGCTGGGGACCGAGTATGGACACCCGGCCGCCGCCGGCATGAGGTTATGAAAAGCTTCCGCCTCCACGAGCCTAAAAGGCCACATTTCAAGTGCAAGCAGCTGTCAAAAATTTGGCAGTATAGTATTGCAGCCTGCGGGTGGGTGGGTGGCTCCCTGCATACTTGCGCTTGCATTCCAAGGAATGGGGTAGGGACAACTGAACGCTGCACTGAGACAAGGATGTGGACGGTGATTGTTGCAAGTCTGCAATGACAGGTGCATGGCGGGAGGCATCTTCGCATGCGCCAAGGATCACTTATGATGGGCACACTTTTAGGCAGTGACCTGGGAGTCACAAATGCTTCCAGAGGTCTTTCCGATGCTGTTCCCATGTCTTTTCAGCACTGTATGCATGTGACTGATGATGTGTGACACACCACATGGCCAGATAAGGTTGTAAAATGTTAAAATGACATTTCCCAGTGAATGCATTTGTCTTTGTTGAAAGCAATGCAAAAGTGCAAAAACGCATCAAAAACGCTACGTGTGGACATAGCCCAAGGTGTGGAGGAGTATTTTTGGTTTTGGTTACTTATTTTACCTTATATACAAGTCATTACCCTGGAAAGGATGTTCCTTAATATATTTCCCAGGAAAATCCATTTTGGTTTTGTTTTTGTATGTTTTATTGTGAATCCATAAAAGTGGCGTAATACTCTGACAACGTTGCTGACAGCAGTGACCTGGGAGTCAGAAATTTTTCCAGGGGTCTTCCCCATGCTGTTCCCATGTAATTTGAGCACTGTTCCCATCGATTTAGGCAATTTTTAGGCCCTCTGCAGACCGCCGGGGGGAGCCGCCTGAAAAATGCTCGAGTTTCCCATAGACTTACATTGGGCTCGTTGCTCGGGTCGAGCACCCGCGTATTCCAATTTGCTCGACCCGAGCAACGAGTACCCAAGCATTTTAGTGCTCGCTCATCACTAATTGAGAACAGTAGCAGAATATATAAAGATGTCAGAAGTACAGATTTCTAAAGCACGCAACCGCAGGCAACTGTTAGCTGCCATTAAAGCAAAAATGGATTGGAGAGAGCTGGGGGGGGGAAGAAGCTGAAGACGTCATGGGGACATTCCTCCAGGAACTAACACAGTTTCTAACCAGGTTGAAGTTGGAGGATGGAGGGGTGGCACCAATTACCAAAAGCGGGAATCTCCGTCCACAGACTGAACTACAGGAATTGAAAGAACAATTCAAAGCCCTAACAACAGCCCTGCAGGAATCAACCAAAATCTCTGAATGGGTGATAGACTCAGACAGGACCACAAATCACCATAAGGAAAGAATTAAAGATCCTGGGACAGATTGGAGTGTGTGAACAGAAAGAGAGACTGTCTTATAGGAACTTGTTGCACCAGATCGATGCAGGCTTACAGAAAGGCTACCAGCCAGATGAGATCGTTGAGGGGGTGGTGAAAGCGTTCAGCCCAGGACTGAACCTCCATAGTATGGTAGAAATGAAGAGTCAGTTGACCTTGCAACAGCTGAAGATGATTTTAAAAGGGCACTATAAAAAAGAGAGTACTTCAGAATTGTTCCACTGACTCATTAACCTCTCACATAAACATAATGAATCGCCCCAAAGTTTCTTGTTCAGAGCAATTGAACTGAAGGATAGACTGTTTTGCATTCAGAGATGTAGAAGTGGAAGAGAAGTTTGATGCTAGACTAGTCCAGAGGAAGTTCTTGAGATCTTTGGGAATGGGATTAATCAGCAAAAACATCAAGTTGCAGCTGAAACAGTACCTAGAAGATTCTGGCATTCTGGACGAAGTCCCAACTGAAAAAATTAATGAGGCAGCTAGTTTGAAGTCAGAGAGCCAACAGAAGTTAAAGAAAGGCTCTGCTCCTAAAATCACCAAAATGAGTCAGCTGAAGTTGGAGACCCCAAGTGGCCAGTCCGAAGATCATCATAGAGACCTTCCAGTGCCACCTCCGAGAGGGAACCTTAAATCACCAACAAAAGAGAGGACCGCTAGCGCTGACTGGGAGGAAGTAATAGGAGAACTGCGAGCTGAGTTGATTGAGGTGAAAAAGTTGATTCGTTGCAGGCCAGAACCGGTATCCCTCAGACCCAGAAGTGGGTTCCAAACTAGAAGATACCTGGCTTGTGAAGCGTGCCATTCATTAAATCAGAGTACAGTGTGTGTCCACTGTCTAAGATGTGGTGAGGAAGGACATTATACCAAGGAATGCCAATGGTTACGGTTGTTTGGGTTAAAATACAGGAGGTTACCAGTGCGGGGCAACTGGTAACCGCGACACGGAGGAGGCCACAGAAGCAAATGCAAATCTTACCAAACCCCAGAACGGCGCATGAGGTAAAACGGCTGCATCACTACTATCCCCAAGTGTGTTCCCATCTACAACAGCTATAAGGGAGACAGGGGCATCAGTTACTTAATGCCCAGTGTGGAGGTCAAACAATGCACTCATGGGAGGAGGATTCCTCGGTCAGTAAGGTTAGCCTCATCAGCCTAATCGGTGAAAAGTGCTTTATACAGTGCCAGCTAGATGGACTCCTAGTAAAAGCACTGTGGGACACAGGAGCACAAGGGAGCCTTTTAAAGGAAGAATAGAGAAGATGCTACCTGCCACATACCTGCCTTCAGTCGCTAAAAGAACTCTTAGGACCAGTGGAACTCCACGGCAAAGCTGTCAACCAGACCGAAATCCCTTTCATAGGCTGGGTGGAAGTGACTTTCCAACTGAGGGCCACGAAGAACAGCAACACCATTGAGCTTTTGGTACCTTTTCTCATGACCAGTGAACAGAACGTGGCAGAGGATCCTATCCTGGGTTATAATGTAATCAGTGAGGTCATCATGAAACACAAGTCAGGGACGCTGGTGGTGAATGCAATTGCCACATCACTTGCTATACCCAATGCCGTGGCGGAAAATGTGATTCATAGAGTAAAGTAAGCACAGAATACAATGGACCTAAAAGAAGTCAAGGTAGGCTGGCGCCCAACCATCATCCCTGCAAACCAAATGGTGGGGGTGAGGTGTGGAGTCCGGGTAGAACCAGGAAGAAATGTCCAGAAAAGACTGTTTGTGCCAAAAGACTCCTCAGAACTTCCGGAAGGCCTATTTCAAGGTAAGACTGTGCTTACGATTCCTACTGGTGGGTTTGTTCGAGTGACAGTACTGGTGATGAATACTGCGAAACACGAAATTAGACTGGATCCAAAGACTGTGTTATGTCACATTGAAACCGTTAAATCGCTATATCCAGCCAGTGTGAGACCCGCCCAGGAGTCTACCGTGAACTCAGTCTCCCCACCAAGGAACAGGAGTTGCCCAGGGGAAGAAATTGCACGACCCACCTCAGGGTCCTGGGATCCCACAGTACCCCTGGAACGCTTGTGTGCTGAAGATATAGCGATAGCAAAACAGATGCTGAGAGAAGAGTGTCATGCATTCTCTAAAGATGACTCTGATATAGGTTGTTTCCTGTCGTTGCAATTGAAAATCAATTTGAAAGACATGACCCTAGTAACCAGAAGTTACATGTCTGTGCGGAAACCATTACACCGTGAAGTGAAAGAGTATATACAAGATCTAATCAACAGAGGTTGGGTCCAAAAGTTGAAGTAGTCTTATTCCTCTCCTATTGTCTGTGTTAGGAAGAAGGACGGTACGTTGAGACTCTGTTGTGATTACCGGGAACTAAACCAAAAGTCAGTACCTGATCGACACCCGATACCAAAGATACAAGATATGCTGGATAGCCTATCAGGAATTACCTGGTTCTCTGTCCTCGATCAGGGTAAAGCATACCATCAAGGGTTTGTTGAAGAGTCCAGTAGACCCTTGACAGCATTCATCACACCGTGGGGGTTATATGAGTGGATTCGCATACCGTTTGAGCTCAGTTCAGCTCCAGCAGAATTAAGAGGAGCATGGAGACATATTTAGAAGGATTTAAGGATGATATCTGCCAGCCGTACTTGGATGACAATGTGGTACACAGCAAAACCTTCTGGGAGCATGTTGAACACGTGAGGACCGTATTACAGCAGTAACAACAACACAAAGTTAAGTTGACCCCAAAGAAGTGTGAACTGTTCAAAAGGCAAGTCCGATTTCTAGGGAAAATTGTGTCCGGAGAAGGATATACCATGGACCCAACAGAAATCACTCCAGTATTGGCCTTAAAAGACAAGCGGCCCTCTACTGTCGGGGAGTTGAGGCAGATCTTAGGATTCCTCTCCTACTATCGTACTTACGTTTGGAACTTCTCCACTATACCTCCTCTTGGGGACGACAACAGAGTTAACAACGCCCATTGAGAAAAAGAAGAACGCGGGCAGGACCGGGCTTGAAAGAAACAACGCCGTTTTATCCCAACAGCCCATTCTCTGGACAGCAGACCACCAGGAGGTATAGGAAGAACTAATAGATTACCTGGTAAAACCACCCATCTTGGGATATCCTGATTTCAACTTACCATTTGTTAGTCATTGTGACGCTTCTCTAATTGGACTGGGAGCTGCCCTGTATCAGCATCAAGATAGAAAATTGAGAGTCATCTGTTATGGTTCTAGAACGTTGACGCCGAGAAGAATTACCATCTACATTCCGGAAAATTGGAGTTTGTGGCATTGAAATGGGCTGATAGAGAAATCTGTGAACGATTTAGAGATTATCTCTACTACAGCAAAGAGTTTGAGGTATAGCCTGACAAGAACCCTTTGACCTATGTCCTTACTACAGCCAAACTGAATTCAATGGGTCAGAGATGGGTTGCTGAACTAGCTGACTTCAATTTCAGCATCAAGTACAGGCCAGGAAAATGCAATGTGGATGCTGACGGATTGTCAAGAATGCCACTAGAGCCTGAGGAGTTCATGCAAGAATGCTCGGAGGAAGTCAGTCTGGAAGCAATTGAGAGCACTACCAAAGCAGTACAAGCTTATCAGGAGGAAGACACACCATTGTGATGTCCGTTGACGGTGGAAACCACCATAAAAGCGAGAGAACAAGATCGCCCCCCGGTTTATTCAACAACTACCAAAAGGGAAAACCCATAGAACACAATGGGAAGATCAGATAATTGGTAGAATACTACTTTATGTGGACCAAAATCGGTTTCCAAGTAAACAAGAGAGAGACAATGAGTCACCAGCAGTATCTGTTTTATGTAAAGAATGGACGAAGCTCTACCTCAGTGAAGACGGTATCCTGTATCGTAAAGGAGGACAAAACCGGCAGTTGGTACTACCCAGAGTATTCTGTAGGTTGGTCTTCAAAGAATTCCATGAAAACATGGGACACCTGGGAGCGGAAAGGACAACCAATTTGATCCGTGAACGTTTCTTCTGGCCGCAAATGCAGAGAGATATTGAGAGGTAAGTGACCAGACAGTGTGGGTTTCTGAAAGATAAACGTCCCAACTAGTGTTGAGCGAACATGCTCGACACTGCTCGGTACTCGCCCGAGCATCACGCTACTCGGGATGTTCGGCGAGCTCCGAGCATTTCCGGGTTACTCGGGCGGGAGCTCGGGTCTCCGCCCTGCATGTTTGGCGCTCTTTACAGAGCCAATGAACATGCAGGGATTGCCAGCCAGTCACTGTAATGCCGCAGCCATGTTGTTTGTGGGCATTACAGTGATTGGCTGGCCGCACAGCGTCACCTCGAGTATTTAAAACCGGGCGCCGCCATCTTGGACACAGTCGCTCCGGATCAGACAGTGTAGGGACAGCGCTGCTGATTTAGGGAGAGATATATCCTGCAAAATAGTTAGTGTAGGGTCTGTAAAGGCTGCCAGATCAAACAAACAGTCCTTCTCAGGACTAATATCCATCCCAGGTATATCAGGCAGGCAGGCAGGCTGTATAGGAGACGCAGTGGTTATACCAGCAAACGCTGCATTACAGTCCTGTGTGCTGCTCCTGTTGCTGAAATTGCTGGACTTAGCTCCAGGTCCCGGGGGCCAGGAAAAATCCTTTTTTTTATCTAAATCCTCTTTTTTTTTCCTCCTTCACAATGTACAAATACCCATCTTAAAAAAAAAAAAAGTGTGCCTCTGATTTTTCAGACACAAATATATCTGTTGAAAATAGTCTGGTGTAGGCCAGAGAAATAGAAGTGTGGTTTTGCAGTTCTATGGGCCATTTGTATCTAAAAAAAACAGTTTGAGTGTGTCGCTCACTGTTCAGCCGCAAATATATATATTTAAAAAAGTCTGGTATACACCAGTAAATTATTACTGTGGTTTTGATGTTCCACGGTAAAACATCTCTATTATCCTGTTTTTGGCATTTTTTGCTGTAAAAAAAATAAAATAATAGTGTCTCCCTGATTTTTCAGACACAAATATATCTGTTGAAAATACTCTGGTGTAGGCCCGAGAAATACAAGTGTGGTTTTGCAGTTCCACGGTACAAACCTCTGTATTATCCACTTTTGGGCCATTTGTATCTAAAAAAAACAGTTTGAGTGTGTCGCTCACTGTTCAGCTGCAAATATATATATATTTTAAAAAGCCTGGTATACACCAGTAAATTATAACTGTGGTTTTGCTGTTCCACAGTAAAAAATCTCTATTATCCTGCTTTTGGCATTTTTTGCCGTAAAAAATAAATAGTGTCTCCTGATTGTTCAGACACAAATATATCTGTTGAAAATAGTCTGGTGTAGGCCCGAGAAATACAAGTGTGGTTTTGCAGTTCCACGGTTCAAACCTCTGTATTATCCACTTTTGGGCCATTTGTATCTAAAAAAAACAGTTTGAGTGTGTCGCTCACTGTTCAGCCGCAAATATATATATATTCAAAAAAGTCTGGTATACACCAGTAAATTATAACTGTGGTTTTGCTGTTCCATGGTAAAACATCTCTATTATCCTGCTTTTGGCATTTTTTGCCGTAAAAAATAAATAGTGTCTCCTGATTGTTCAGACACAAATATATCTGTTGAAAATAGTCTGGTGTAGGCCCGAGAAATACAAGTGTGGTTTTGCAGTTCCACGGTTCAAACCTCTGTATTATCCACTTTTGGGCCATTTGTATCTAAAAAAACAGTTTGAATGTGTCGCTCACTGTTCAGCCGCAAATATATATATATTCAAAAAAGTCTGGTATACACCAGTAAATTATAACTGTGGTTTTGCTGTTCCACGGTCAACATCTCTATTGTCCTGCTTTTGGCATTTTTTTGCCGTAAAAAATAAATAGTGTCTCCTGATTGTTCAGACACAAATATATCTGTTGAAAATAGTCTGGTGTAGGCCCGAGAAATACAAGTGTGGTTTTGCAGTTCCACGGTTCAAACCTCTGTATTATCCACTTTTGGGCCATTTGTATCTAAAAAAAACAGTTTGAGTGTGTCGCTCACTGTTCAGCCGCAAATATATATATATTCAAAAAAGTCTGGTATACACCAGTAAATTATAACTGTGGTTTTGCTGTTCCATGGTAAAACATCTCTATTATCCTGCTTTTGGCATTTTTTGCCGTAAAAAATAAATAGTGTCTCCTGATTGTTCAGACACAAATATATCTGTTGAAAATAGTCTGGTGTAGGCCCGAGAAATACAAGTGTGGTTTTGCAGTTCCACGGTTCAAACCTCTGTATTATCCACTTTTGGGCCATTTGTATCTAAAAAAAACAGTTTGAGTGTGTCGCTCACTGTTCAGCCGCAAATATCTCTATTTAAAAAAGTGTGGTATACCCCAGTAAACAATAACTGTGGTTTTGCCATCCCATGGTAAAAAATCTCTATTATTCAGGTTTTGGTGTTTTTTTCCGTAAAGAAAAACAGTAGAGTCTCCTGACTGTTGTGACACAAAAATATATCTGTTGAAAACAGTCTTGTGTAGGCCCGACATCCCAGTGTGGTTTCGCAGTTCCACGGGTCAAATCGCTGTACTATCCAGTTTTGGGCCTTTGGTATCTAAAAAAAAAGCAGTTTGAGTGTGTCGCTCACTGTTCAGCCGCAAATATCTCTATTTAAAAAAGTGTGGTATACCCCAGTAAACAATAACTGTGGTTTTGCCATCCCACGGTAAAAAATCTCTATTATTCAGGTTTTGGTAGTTTTTTCTGTAAAGAAAAACAGTAGTGTCTCCTGACTGTTGTGACACAAAAATATATCTGTTGAAAATAGTCTTGCGTAGGCCCGACATCCCAGTGTGGTTTCGCAGTTCCACGGGTCAAATCGCTGTACTATCCAGTTTTGGGCCATTTGTATCTAAAAAAAACAGTTTGAGTGTGTCGCTCACTGTTCAGCCGCAAATATATATATATTTTAAAAAGCCTGGTATACACCAGTAAATTATAACTGTGGTTTTGCTGTTCCACAGTAAAAAATCTCTATTATCCTGCTTTTGGCATTTTTTGCCGTAAAAAATAAATAGTGTCTCCTGATTGTTCAGACACAAATATATCTGTTGAAAATAGTCTGGTGTAGGCCCGAGAAATACAAGTGTGGTTTTGCAGTTCCACGGTTCAAACCTCTGTATTATCCACTTTTGGGCCATTTGTATCTAAAAAAAACAGTTTGAATGTGTCGCTCACTGTTCAGCCGCAAATATATATATATTCAAAAAAGTCTGGTATACACCAGTAAATTATAACTGTGGTTTTGCTGTTCCACGGTAAAACATCTCTATTATCCTGCTTTTGGCATTTTTTTGCCGTAAAAAATAAATAGTGTCTCCTGATTGTTCAGACACAAATATATCTGTTGAAAATAGTCTGGTGTAGGCCCGAGAAATACAAGTGTGGTTTTGCAGTTCCACGGTTCAAACCTCTGTATTATCCACTTTTGGGCCATTTGTATCTAAAAAAAACAGTTTGAGTGTGTCGCTCACTGTTCAGCCGCAAATATATATATATTCAAAAAAGTCTGGTATACACCAGTAAATTATAACTGTGGTTTTGCTGTTCCATGGTAAAACATCTCTATTATCCTGCTTTTGGCATTTTTTGCCGTAAAAAATAAATAGTGTCTCCTGATTGTTCAGACACAAATATATCTGTTGAAAATAGTCTGGTGTAGGCCCGAGAAATACAAGTGTGGTTTTGCAGTTCCACGGTTCAAACCTCTGTATTATCCACTTTTGGGCCATTTGTATCTAAAAAAACAGTTTGAATGTGTCGCTCACTGTTCAGCCGCAAATATATATATATTCAAAAAAGTCTGGTATACACCAGTAAATTATAACTGTGGTTTTGCTGTTCCACGGTCAACATCTCTATTGTCCTGCTTTTGGCATTTTTTTGCCGTAAAAAATAAATAGTGTCTCCTGATTGTTCAGACACAAATATATCTGTTGAAAATAGTCTGGTGTAGGCCCGAGAAATACAAGTGTGGTTTTGCAGTTCCACGGTTCAAACCTCTGTATTATCCACTTTTGGGCCATTTGTATCTAAAAAAAACAGTTTGAGTGTGTCGCTCACTGTTCAGCCGCAAATATATATATATTCAAAAAAGTCTGGTATACACCAGTAAATTATAACTGTGGTTTTGCTGTTCCATGGTAAAACATCTCTATTATCCTGCTTTTGGCATTTTTTGCCGTAAAAAATAAATAGTGTCTCCTGATTGTTCAGACACAAATATATCTGTTGAAAATAGTCTGGTGTAGGCCCGAGAAATACAAGTGTGGTTTTGCAGTTCCACGGTTCAAACCTCTGTATTATCCACTTTTGGGCCATTTGTATCTAAAAAAAACAGTTTGAGTGTGTCGCTCACTGTTCAGCCGCAAATATCTCTATTTAAAAAAGTGTGGTATACCCCAGTAAACAATAACTGTGGTTTTGCCATCCCATGGTAAAAAATCTCTATTATTCAGGTTTTGGTGTTTTTTTCCGTAAAGAAAAACAGTAGAGTCTCCTGACTGTTGTGACACAAAAATATATCTGTTGAAAACAGTCTTGTGTAGGCCCGACATCCCAGTGTGGTTTCGCAGTTCCACGGGTCAAATCGCTGTACTATCCAGTTTTGGGCCTTTGGTATCTAAAAAAAAAGCAGTTTGAGTGTGTCGCTCACTGTTCAGCCGCAAATATCTCTATTTAAAAAAGTGTGGTATACCCCAGTAAACAATAACTGTGGTTTTGCCATCCCACGGTAAAAAATCTCTATTATTCAGGTTTTGGTAGTTTTTTCTGTAAAGAAAAACAGTAGTGTCTCCTGACTGTTGTGACACAAAAATATATCTGTTGAAAATAGTCTTGCGTAGGCCCGACATCCCAGTGTGGTTTCGCAGTTCCACGGGTCAAATCGCTGTACTATCCAGTTTTGGGCCATTTGTATCTAAAAAAAACAGTTTGAGTGTGTCGCTCACTGTTCAGCCGCAAATATATATATATTTTAAAAAGCCTGGTATACACCAGTAAATTATAACTGTGGTTTTGCTGTTCCACAGTAAAAAATCTCTATTATCCTGCTTTTGGCATTTTTTGCCGTAAAAAATAAATAGTGTCTCCTGATTGTTCAGACACAAATATATCTGTTGAAAATAGTCTGGTGTAGGCCCGAGAAATACAAGTGTGGTTTTGCAGTTCCACGGTTCAAACCTCTGTATTATCCACTTTTGGGCCATTTGTATCTAAAAAAAACAGTTTGAATGTGTCGCTCACTGTTCAGCCGCAAATATATATATATTCAAAAAAGTCTGGTATACACCAGTAAATTATAACTGTGGTTTTGCTGTTCCACGGTAAAACATCTCTATTATCCTGCTTTTGGCATTTTTTTGCCGTAAAAAATAAATAGTGTCTCCTGATTGTTCAGACACAAATATATCTGTTGAAAATAGTCTGGTGTAGGCCCGAGAAATACAAGTGTGGTTTTGCAGTTCCACGGTTCAAACCTCTGTATTATCCTCTTTTGGGCCATTTGTATCTAAAAAAAACAGTTTGAGTGTGTCGCTCACTGTTCAGCCGCAAATATATATATATTTTAAAAAGCCTGGTATACACCAGTAAATTATAACTGTGGTTTTGCTGTTCCACAGTAAAAAATCTCTATTATCCTGCTTTTGGCATTTTTTGCCGTAAAAAATAAATAGTGTCTCCTGATTGTTCAGACACAAATATATCTGTTGAAAATAGTCTGGTGTAGGCCCGAGAAATACAAGTGTGATTTTGCAGTTCCACGGTTCAAACCTCTGTATTATCCACTTTTGGGCCATTTGTATCTAAAAAAAACAGTTTGAGTGTGTCGCTCACTGTTCAGCCGCAAATATCTCTATTTAAAAAAGTGTGGTATACACCAGTAAGCAATAACTGTGGTTTTCCTCTTCCACGGTTCTAATCTACTCTTTATTACCCTTTTTCCATTGATAGTGCAAGTGTAAGCAATTTTACTTCATTTACAATGGGCAAGGCGCGTGGCAAGGGACGTGGAAGTGGACGTTCTGGTGATGGTTCGTGCAGAGGACGGGGCCGTGGCCAAGGTGAAAATGTGCCACAATCAACAGCCACATCTTCTCGCTCCCACTTCTTGACCGAATTACTAGGGAAGCACAGAACAACACCAGTATTGAGAACTGATCAGTGTGAACAGGTTGGATAGCAGACAATACTTCCAGTTACCTGGGCACCACCACCTCCGGTCTGTCTTCCACACGGTCAACTCTTAGTAGCCGTGAGTCTCGACCGCATACTCCTCCTCACCCTGATGCTCCTTCCTCCCACCATGCCGAGTGTCGTCAGACAGCAAGCGATCCCACACTTGGACACTCTGAAGAGCTGCTCACTGGTCCATTTCCATATTTGGGCCCCTCGCCTGATACGCTTGAAGTGGTGGAAGAGGAGATCCCATGTTGCGATGCCCAAATATTTGAACAGCCACGGCCACAGGAAGTCGACGCTGGCAATCTTTCACAAGAGGTGGACGATGACGAGACACAATTGCCAGGAAGTGAGGAGGAGGATCGTGGTGCGCAAGTGGAAGAGGAGGAGGTGGTGGATGATCTAGTAACTGACCCAACGTGGAAGGAGGACATGCAGAGTGAGGCCAGCAGCACACAGGGGGAGGGAGGCAGAGTACCCCAACAGGCAGGAACAAGCAGTGTGGTGGCCGCAGACAGAAGGCAGGCAACCGTTCCCCGTAACACCAACACGATGGACGTTTCCAGTATAAGCGGTAGGTCTTCCAGAGTCTGGAATTTTTTTAAAGACTCTGCTGATAACCCCAAAAAGGCCATATGTTCCACCTGCCATGCCAGCATCATCAGGGGTGACAAAACTACCAGCCTGACCACCACCAGCATGATCAGGCACATGGCAGCAAAGCACCCGACTTTGTGGGGCGAAACCCAGGGTCCACGACCAGTGTCAGCGGGTGTCACCACTGCTTCTTCCACTGTTGTGCGTGCAATAGAACCCCCTGTTGTGTGTGCAAGGCAATCCCCTGTCCATACTGCATGTAAAGATGCCCCCTCCTCTCAGTCTTCACTTGTTATGGCAGTTTCTCAAGAAACAGCATCAACGTCCACGTCCACGTCCCACCGCAGCATTCAATTGTCCATATCCCAGACCTTTGAACGAAAGCGGAAATTCGCAGCTAACGCCCCACAGGCCACAGTCCTAAATTCGCACATTTCACGACTGCTTGCATTGGAAATGCTGCCTTTTAGGCTGGTGGAGACGGAATCCTTCCGCAATCTTATGGCGGTGGCCATCCCTCGGTACTCGGTCCCCAGCCGACACTATTTTTCCCGGTGTGCCATCCCCGCACTACACAAGCACGTGTCCCAAAGCATCTGCCGTGCCCTCAACAACGCAGTTACTGGGAGAGTCCACCTGACACCGGACACGTGGACAAGTGCTTGTGGCCAGGGACGGTACATCTCTCTGACGGCACACTGGGTAAACATAGTGGAAGCCGGGACCCAGTCGGACCTTGGGACGGAACACATCCTCCCCACACTGAGGATTGCGGGCCCTATGTCATTCAGAGTTGCCCCCACAGTGTACAGCTCCTGCGCATCCTCCTCCTCCTCCTCATGTTCAGCCCCCATCTCAGATATCATCACATCAGTTACAAGCTGGAAGCATTGCAGTACAGACTCCGCCAAGCGGCAACAGGCTGTGCTGAAACTCATAAGCTTAGGTGATAAACCTCACACTGCTTGTGAGTTGTGGACAGCTGTGAAAGAGCAGGCAGATCTGTGGCTGAGACCGCTGAACCTACATCCCGGCCTGGTCGTGTGTGACAATGGCCGTAACCTGGTGGCGGCTCTGAGGCGAGGTGAGATCACACACGTACCATGCCCGGCTCATGTGCTTAACCTCGTGGTTCAGCGGTTTCTTAAATCGTACCCCGAGTTGCCAGATCTGCTCGTGAAAGTACGCCGCCTGTCAGCTCATTTTCACAAGTCGGCTACAGCTTCCGCCGCCCTTGCTGTGTTGCAGCAACGTTTGCAGCTTCCGGCACACCGACTGGTGTGTGATGTCCCCACACGTTGGAACTCTACCCTCCACATGTTGCAAAGGATTTGTGAGCAGAAGAGAGCAGTTGTGGAGTACCAGCTGCAACAAGGCCGTCGATATTCAGGTCAGACTCCACACATAAGACGTCAGGAGTGGACCTGGATGTCTGACATATGTACCATCCTGACAAACTTTGAGGAGGCCTCCAAGATGGTGAGTGGCGATGACGCCATCATTAGTGTCAGCATCCCACTTGTCTGTCTTTTGCAACGCTCTCTGCAGAGAATTAAAGAGTAGGCATTGCAGCCAGAGTATAATGAGATGGATCAAGAAGCCGTAGCAGGCGATTACACACAGCCCAGCCTCATCTCATCCCAACGTGCATTGGGGGACAAGCGTGGGTGGCCTGAGGACAGGGGGGAGGAGGGAAAGGAGGAGGAGGAGGAGAGCATGGTCAGTCGTCATCTTGGTGAGGACACGGAAATCTTGCCCGTTTCCAGTCTGACACGCTTGGCTGACTTTATGTTACGCTGCCTTAACACTCGCATTGTCAAAATGTTGGGTGACAGTCATTACTGGTTGGTGACACTTGTAGACCCCCGCTACAAGGAGAACTTTCACTTTCTTATTCCTGAGGTGGAGAGGTCTACAAAAATGGGGCAATACCAGAAGGCCCTTGCTGAGGAACTCTTAAAAAAATTCCCATCTGAACACGCTAGCGGCAGAGGTCACAGTTCGTTGCCCAACCAAGGCGTACAGGCGAGAGAGATGCAACTCCTATCCAGCAGAGGCAGGGGAACACTGTCAACGTTCTGGGACAGTTTTCTGACACCCGCCCAGCTTACAGGCCCTGAGGCGCGGGGTACTCTCACAAAAGATGGTGAGGGAGTACCTTGCCAATCGTACCAGCGTCCTCCGTGATTCCTCTGTGCCTTTTAATTATTGGGTATCCAAGCTGGACACTTGGAATGAACTCGCTCTGTACGCCTTGGAGGTCCTGGCCTGCCCTGCCGCTAGCGTGTTATCGGAGCGTGTTTTTAGTGCCACTGGGGGAATTATAACTGATAAGCGCACTCGCCTGTCAACTGACAATGCTGACAAGCTGACCCTTATCAAAATGAACAAGGGCTGGATTGGGCCAGACTTCTCATCACCACCAAATGACAGCAGAGTAACATAAAATCAAATCCACTGTGTTATTTCGGGAGGTGTATTCACATGCACCGCTTCACACCCACACATGGGTGTACGCTTCCTCGTTTCGGCTGTTTAATCTTCTTCTCCTTATCCTCAGCCTCCACCACCACTATACCACCAGGGTGCCAGCATTGCAAGTTCCTCCGTCCTAATTTTTGGCAGCTTTTGCTGGGAAAGCATAAGCAAATACCATGGGACACCCACTCCCCAATAATGGGACTTATGTTTGTAATATGCTGTACTGCATGGCTCTTGTAAGGGGCATTGCAAGTTGCTCCGTCCTCATTTTTGGCAGCTTTTGCTTGCAAGGCATAAGCAAATACTATGGGACACCCACTCCCCAATAATGGGACTTATGTTTGTAATATACTGTACTGCATGGCTCTTGTAAGGGGCATTGCAAGTTGCTCCGTCCTAATTTTTGGCAGCTTTTGCTTGCAAGGCATAAGCAAATACTATGGGACACCCACTCCCCAATAATGGGACTTATGTTTGTAATATGCTGTACTGCATGGCTCTTGTAAGGGGCATTGCAAGTTGCTCCATCCTAATTTTTGGCAGCTTTTGCTGGGAAAGCATAAGCAAATACTATGGGAGACCCACTCCCCAATAATGGGACTTATGTTTGTAATATGCTGTACTGCATGGCTCTTGTAAGGGGCATTGCAAGTTGCTCCGTCCTAATTTTTGGCAGCTTTTGCTTGCAAGGCATAAGCAAATACTATGGGGCACCCACTCCCCAATAATGGGACTTATGTTTGTAATATGCTGTACTGCATGGCTCTTGTAAGGGGCATTGCAAGTTGCTCCGTCCTAATTTTTGGCAGCTTTTGCTTGCAAGGCATAAGCAAATACTATGGGAGACCCACTCCCCAATAATGGGACTTATGTTTGTAATATGCTGTACTGCATGGCTCTTGTAAGGGGCATTGCAAGTAGCTCCGTCCTAATTTTTGGCAGCTTTTGCTGGGAAAGCATAAGCAAATGCTATGGGAGACCCACTCCCCAATAATGGGACTTATGTTTGTAATATGCTGTACTGCATGGCTCTTGTAAGGGGCATTGCAAGTTGCTCCGTCCTAATTTTTGGCAGCTTTTGCTGGGAAAGCATAAGCAAATACTATGGGAGACCCACTCCCCAATAATGGGACTTATGTTTGTAATATGCTGTACTGCATGGCTCTTGTAAGCGGCATTGCAAGTTGCTCCGTCCTAATTTTTGGCAGCTTTTGCTGGGAAAGCATAAGCAAATACTATGGGAGACCCACTCCCCAATAATGGGACTTATGTTTGTAATATGCTGTACTGCATGGCTCTTGTAAGGGGCATTGCAAGTTGCTCCGTCCTAATTTTTGGCAGCTTTTGCTTGCAAGGCATAAGGAAATACTATGGGAGACCCACTCCCCAATAATGGGACTTATGTTTGTAATATGCTGTACTGCATGGCTCTTGTAAGGGGCATTGCAAGTTGCTCCGTCCTAATTTTTGGCAGCTTTTGCTTGCAAGGCATAAGCAAATACTATGGGACACCCACTCCCCAATAATGGGACTTATGTTTGTAATATGCTGTACTGCATGGCTCTTGTAAGGGGCATTGCAAGTTGCTCCATCCTAATTTTTGGCAGCTTTTGCTGGGAAAGCATAAGCAAATACTATGGGAGACCCACTCCCCAATAATGGGACTTATGTTTGTAATTTGCTGTACTGCATGGCTCTTGTAAGGGGCATTGCAAGTTGCTCCGTCCTAATTTTTGGCAGCTTTTGTTTGCAAGGCATAAGCAAATACTATGGGACACCCACTCCCCAATAATGGGACTTATGTTTGTAATATGCTGTACTGCATGGCTCTTGTAAGGGGCATTGCAAGTTGCTCCGTCCTAATTTTTGGCAGCTTTTGCTTGCAAGGCATAAGCAAATACTATGGGAGACCCACTCCCCAATAATGGGACTTATGTTTGTAATATGCTGTACTGCATGGCTCTTGTAAGGGGCATTGCAAGTTGCTCCGTCCTAATTTTTGGCAGCTTTTGCTTGCAAGGCATAAGCAAATACTATGGGACACCCACTCCCCAATAATGGGACTTATGTTTGTAATATGCTGTACTGTATGTGATGCGCCCCCTGGGCCGTGTGTACACGTGTGTGCGATACCCGGTGCCGGGTCTCTGGGGTCTGTAGTCTCCGTGGCGGTGACCCGGTCCCGTGGCTCAGGCTGGTCAAACCAGTGGCAGTCTTTCTTAGGTTTTGAGGTTAATTGTCCGACTGCGCCACCCGTGGATTGCGGTCAGGGAGTACCACCGCTGCGAGGCAGACCGCTGAGGCTGGTGTTGTGTGCGCAGCAGAGAATGGGATAACTCCCCTCGGGAGGAGTATAGCCTCAGGGCAGTGAGTGTGGATGATGGGGGTGATGGTGCACGAGCGCAGCAGGAACGACTCAGTCTTTGCAGTGCAGTTCAGGGTCTTTACTGATGATTATAAGGTAGACCCTCCCGGGAGTACTGGCTAGCATAAGAGGCCTGGTCAGTCTGTGAGCAAGCAGGAGTTCCGCTGGCCAGGTGGAGTTGTAGGCCTCCCCGTCTGTCTGCACTCTTCCTGGCTACCTTGCTGTAAGCGGGTAGAAGTAGCCCACGTCCCTGAGTGTACCGTGTAGTGCTCACCCGTATGGCTGGTGACTTGGGGCCTTCTGTTAGCCTCCGCTCCACGACGGCGGTGCTGGTCCCTTGCTTGTGACTGGGCCAGAGGACCTGAAATCCCCTGCCGGCTGGTTTCTGCTGCTGGATACATAAGTCCTCACAGCTTCGGACTCCTGTGTCCGGTTCCTATTGTCTTCTGCCAGGTCGAGCTCTGCTCAGCTTCCAGCCCCTGGTCTTTAGCTCCTAGCTCCTACAGAGCTCCTTGCTGTTACTTTCCCTTGCTCTCACTCTGACTCTGACTGTTCTCTGACTCACTCAACCCAGCCCCAGATCCAGTTTATAAGGGCAGAATTCTCCCCTCCCAGGACTGGAGCAGGAGGATGTTGCATGTTTAAGGGATCCTGACCAGGAAACCTCCCACTTGCTCTCTGACGTAATATCTCTATTACTGTGGTGACCAGACCCCTGGGGTGCCACACATGGCTCTTGTAAGGGGCATTGCAGTTCCTCATAATTTTTGGAAAGCCTTCCATTCACTGCTTAGGCCAACAGTGCACGGGAGACCCAGTTGCTATAAATCGAAAAAAAAGGTTTAGTTAACGCCCTCTGACCTCCATGTCATTTCCAAGGGGCATTGGAGTGCCTCGAAATTTTTGGTAGGCATTGCACTCACTGTATGCCCTATAACTGTGTAGCCGAACCGCTCCTTTTGTTACAGAAACATATCCTACAAGACATATCTGGTTGACTGGCCTGATATTGATGTGAATGGTCCCTGTTCCTCCTGCTCTTTCTCCTTTGCCACCACCTCATCCATCATTCATCACCTGAAGCTTTGTTTTAACGGGAGTCATAGAACTGGGATAGTAGCAGGAAAACATCCAGCAATCCTCGAAGGAGGTAGAATATGCGCCAAAACGCTGACCACCTCAGGCCTAGCTGCTACTACATACATGCGCTTGCATTCCAAGGAACAGAAAGCTAAGGAGGTGGATGGCCTCATGATCATGAATAATTTACTCGTTGTGTAGGAGGCCGACCACTGCTGCTGTCTACCTTCTGAACTTTGTGTTGAAGCCTGATTGACCCAGGACCCGCAATCCTCTATGTCTGGAGGACGTGTTGCATCCCAGTGTCCAACTGTGTCCCGGCTTCCACAATATTAACCCAGTGTGAAGGCGTCAGTGAGATGGACCATTCCTGGCCACATTCACTTGTCCACGTGTTTGTGGTTAGGCTGTCCTTCCCACTAAATGCTCTGGGGAGGGCACAGGTAATGTTTTGGTATGCGCGCTTGTGTATAAGGTGCACCGGGACAAATAGGGGCGGCTGGGGACCGTTTATGGACACCCGGCCACCCCCACGCGGCTGGGGACTGTGTGTGGACACCCGACCTCGGGGCGGCTGGGGACTGAGTATGGACACCCGGCCGCCCCCTGGCGGCAGGGGACCAAGCGTGGACACCCTGCCGCCGGGCGGCTGGGGACTGAGTATGAATACCAGGCTACCGACGCAGCCATGACGTGGTGGCCAGATTTCACCTCCACATGCCTCAAAGGCCCAATTTCAAGTGCAAGCAAGCTAGCAGTATGGTATTGCAGCCTGGGGGTGGATGGATGGCAGGCTGCATATCTGCACTTGTATTGCAAGTTATGGGGGAGGTACAATTGAACACTGCCCTGGGACAATGACTTGCACGGGGATAGTTGCAAGTCTGCATCTTCTGATGCGGCAAGGATCACTTCTGATGGGCACACTTTTAGGCAGTGACCTTGGTGTCAGAGATGCTTCCAGGGGTATTCCCCATGCTGTTCCCATGTCTTTTCAGCACTGTATGCATGTGTCACACAGCACATGGCCAGATAAGGTTGTAAAATGTTAAAATGACATTTCCCGGTGAATGCATTTGTCACGGTTGAAAGCAATACAAACGTGCAAAAACGCATAAAAAATGCTACTTGTGAACATAGCCCAAGGTGTGGAGGAGTATTTTTGTTTTTGGTTATTTATTTTACCTTATACACAAGTCTTTACCCTGGAAAGGATGTTCCTTAACCCCTTTCCGACCTGGTCAGTAATAGTACGCACCAGGTCGGGAAGGCCGGTTCAGCGGGGGCTCCGGCGGTGAGCCCGCACTGAAGCGAGCACATGTCAGCTGATTATTGGAATCGCAATCCACCTGCGGCTGTTAACATGTTAAATCTCTGACAGTGGCATTTAACTCGCGCTTCCGGGAGTCCTAAGCCCCGCCCATCAGTGACCCCGTCACGTGATCGCGGGTCACCAATGGGTGGGCATTACAACTCAGGGTCTGCAGCAGACGCCTGTGGTTGTCATGTCTCAATTGCTATGAGCGCCACCTAGTGGTCAGCGCTCATAGCAAGTGAGCATTTCTCCTGCATACAAGCGATCTGCTCATCGCTTGTATGCAGTAGAAGCAATCAGACAACTGCTGCTTCTAGTCTCCTCTGGAGACTATAGAAGCAAGCAGAAAGTGTAAAAAAAAAGTTTTTAAAAAAATAAAAAAAATTAAAAATATATAAAAGTTTAAGTCACCCCCCTTTCGCCCCATTCAAAATAAAATATATATATATATATATATATATATAAAAAAAAAAAACACATACACATATTTGGTATCGCCGCATTCAGAATCGCCCGATCTATCAATATAAAAGAAGAATTAATACAATCAGTAAACGGCGTAACGAGAAAAAAATTTTAAACGCCAGAATTAAGTTTTTTTGGTCGCTACAACTTTTCAATAAAATGCAATAACGGGCGATCAAAACATCGGATCTACCCCAAAATGGTATCAATAAAAACGTCAGCCCGGCATGCAAAAAATAAGCCCTCACCTGGCCCCATATCCCAAAAAACGGAGAAGCTAAGGGTCTCGGAAAATGGCGTCATTTTGTTTGTTTGTTTTTAGCAAGCTTTGGATTTTTTTTTCACCACTTAAATAAAAAAGAACCTATACATGTTTGGTGTCTATGAACTCGTAACAACCTGGAAAATAATGATGGCAGGTCAGTTTTAGCAATCTGTGAACGTGGTAAAAAAAGGACCCAAAAAACAACTGTGGAATTGCATTTTTTTTGCAGTTTAACTGCACTTGGATTTTTTTTCCCATTTTCCAGCACACGATATGGTAAAACCAGTGATGTTGTTTAAAAGTACAACTCGTCCCGCAAAAAATAAGCCCTCACATGGCCATATTGAACGAAAATTAAAAAAGTTCTGGCTCTGGGAAGAAGGGGAGCAAAAAAGGAAAACACAAAAACAGAAAGACCCATGGTCGTTAAGGGGTTAACATATTTCACAGGAAAGCACTTTCACTTTCGTTTTTGAACGTTTTACTGTGAGCCTGTAAAAGTGGCTTAATACCTCTGACCACGTTGTTGACAGCAGTGACCTGGGGGTCAGAAATGCTTCCAGGGGCGATCCCCATGCTGTCCCCATGTCATTTGAGCACTGTCACTATCGTTTTGGGCACTTTTTAGGCTTTCTACAGACTGCCGGGGAGCCGCCGCAAAAATGTTCGGGTCTCCCATAGACTAACATTGGGCTCTTTGCTCGGGTCGAGCACCCGAGTATCACAGTGAGCTCGGCCTGAGCTTCGAACACCCGAGCATTTTAGTGCTTGCTCAACACTAGTCCCAACACATCAACCTGGGCACCTATGGGATAGACTGTTTTGCATTCAGAGATGTAGAAGTGGAAGAGAAGTTTGATGCTAGACTAGTCCTGAAGAAGTTCTTGAGATCTTTGGGAATGTGATTAATCAGCAAAGACATCATGTTGCAGCTGAAACAGTACCTAGAAGATTCTGGCATTCTGGACGAAGTCCCAACTGAAAAAAATGAATGAGGCAGCTAGTTTGAAGTGAGAGAGCCAACAGAAGTTAAAGAAAGGCTCTGCTCCTAAAATCACCAAAATGAGTCAGCTGAAGTTGGAGACCCCAAGTGGCCAGTCCGAAGATCATCATAGAGACCTTCCAGTGCCACCTCCGAGAGGGAACCTTAAATCACCAACAAAAGAGAGGACCGCTAGCGCTGACTGGGAGGAAGTAATAGGAGAACTGCGAGCTGAGTTGATTGAGGTGAAAAAGTTGATTCGTTCCAGGCCAGAACCGGTATCCCTTAGACCCAGTGGGTTCCAAACTAGAAGATACCCGGCTTGTGAAGCATGCCATTCATTAAATCGAGTACAGTGTGTGTCCACTGTCTAAGATGTGGTGAGGAAGGACATTATGCCAGTTGGTACTACCCAGAGTATTCTGTAGGTTGGTCTTCAAATAATTCCATGAAAACATGGGACACCTGGGAGCGGAAAGGACAACCAATTTGATCCGTGAACGTTTCTTCTGGCTGCATATGCAGAGAGATATTGAGAGGTATGTGACCAGAGAGTGTGGGTGTCTGAAAGATAAATGTCCCAACACATCAACCTGGGCACCTATGGGATAGACTGTTTTGCATTCAGCGGATGTAGAAGTGTGTATCCGCTTGAGATAGTCTCAATAGACTTTCTACATCTCGAGACGTGCAAGGGTGGTTACGAATACATTTTGGTGGTGATGGACCATTTCACTTGATTTGTTCAAGCATTTGCCACCACCAATAAATCAGGTTGAACAGCGGGAGAGAAGATCTTCAATGATTTCACTTTGAGGTTTCGGTTCCCTACAAGGTTACACCGTGACCAAGGAAGAGAATTTGAGAACCAGCTCTTTGCCAAGCTAGGAAAGTACTGTAGAATTCAGAGATCCCACACAACAGTCTATCACTCAGAGGGTAATGGACAAGTGGAACGTTTTAACCGGACATTATTTTTAATGTTGCGCACTTTAACAGCTGATGAGAAGAAAGACTGGAAGAGTTCTCTGTCAAAAGTGGTACATGCCTATAACTGTACAAAGAGCGATGCAACGGGTTACTCGCCCTTTTTCCTATTGTATGGACGATCGCCAAGACTGCCAATCGACATTATGTTCGATACTCCGGTGTCAGAGACTTACAGAACGTATCTGGAGTACGTTCAGAAACTAAGGAATGGATGGCAGAGGCATACAACATAGTGTCCAAAGTGGTTACGCAAGGACAGAGCAAGAGTAAGGAGTACTATGATCGAAAATATTATGGAGCAGAATTGTCACCAGGAAGCCGGGTGCTAGTCAAGAACGTACGTGAGAAAGGCGGTCCAGGAAAACTTCATTCATACTGAGATGACAAGGTGTATGTTGTTGTAAGGAGGAAAGCTGATGACAGCCCAGTGTATGAAATCCAATTGGAAACGGGAGACAAGAAAACTAGAATAGTCCATCGGAAATTACTACTACCTTGTGATTATTTGCCACCACAAGACTTCCCAGAAGTAGACCGACATCGTCCGAGATCGACTAAGGGACTACCACAGACTGAATCTCCGGAGGTGGATAGTAACCTTGAAAGTTCCGATGGAGAAGAACACACTGTTGTATTTCTCGGACCGGCAAGGAGAGGGATGTACCATCCCCAGGAGAGTGAACTAAGTCCTGAGGCTCCAGAGTTCGTGTGAAGGAGTACAGATGAAGTCCAATTCAGATCTGATGATCAAACTAAGGCCACTGAAGAGACCGATTGACACTCAGGAGGAGTGGAATTACCAGAACGTGTGGAAACAAGCGACTCAGGAGAAGTACAGGAAATTACAGAGGCAGCTCCAAGAGCATCTGAGGAAGCAAGAGAAATGAGTGCGGCGGAAGAACTTCTGTGACCGAAGAACCCGTGGTCTCTGAGGAACAACCCACCAGGAGGATGTCGACTCGAGAAGTGAGGAGGCCCGTGATGCTGACGTATGAGACACTTGGTGAACCGAGTGAAGTGCCAAGGACTGTCGACTGGAAACAGTTATCGCTGCCTGCGGACCAGGTAAGCCCACTTGAGTGGTATTCACCACCGAGAGGCAGTGTGGAAAATGTTGTCTGATGGAAAGACTTGTTTTCATACTTTGATTTTCCTTAAAAGATTTTGTAGAAACAAAGAACTGTTAAAGCCTAGAGAGAGAGAGCTGGCTGAAGACATACGAAAAGCTCCACCTGAAGAGATGCTGATTGTTTTAATTGTGTTAATTGTTTATTTTTCCCAGGCATCCTACAAGAAAAAGGTCAAAAGAATAGGTTGTTATCAATGTATATACATTTTTTGCCAATTTGACAATGTCCATTTGTATATAAAGTTACTCAACTTTCTCTACTGTCTCAGAATTGGTCAGGTTGACCAATTAAGGTGAATGTCGAGGACGAAATTAAAAAAGGAGGGAAGAGTGTGACATGCAGAAGTAGCGCTGTTGCTTTAAAAGCATCCAGCAACTAAAGGGGTTAACACAGTAACAGAAGACAAAGAGGGTTTTAGCAGAGCCCCAGGGGCATTGTGGAGAAGATGTTTACTGCCAGGCTGGAGCCGAAGAGAAAGGTGGTGTGTGGGTTTTGTATCTCACAGAAGCGCCCCTGCAAGTGAAAAGAATTCAAGTCAGGAGTGAAGCTAAGCACAGGTCAGGTAGAGTTCCTGAACTAGCAGCGCAGAGTATTGTCAGGCAGAAAGACAAGGACTGGAAGAAATGATGTCACAGGGATCATCTCCTTCAGCAAACCCTCCCCCCTCCTCCATCTTACTGTGCTGTAAAGAATGCTGTGTTCATTAATGTGCCTTTGTGTAACATACCTGGCGGCGTCCTTGCATGGTGGTCCATCTCCCACTGTGCAAGAGGGCGCACTTGATCTCCTGTCCAGAATGTCTCTCTGGCTTCCCTCCATGCTGTCTGTTTGTGTCTGTTTCTGCTGCTTAAGGGCGGCGCCCGATCTCTTCCTGCTTTTTGTACCTGCTGTGGGTCACACCCCTTGTGCGTCCTCAGCCTATTGCTGTCTGACACTTGGTATATAGCTCAGCAGCTCCCTTCTATCCCTGCCTGAGCATAGTGTTTCCTTCAGTGTGTGCTTGCACTCTGAAGGTGCCAGGTCCCGTCTCTTGTCTCCTGCTTTTTGTATCAGTTCCCGTGTCTGAACTGAGTCCTGTTTGTCTCCTGCTTTTTGTATCAGTTCCCGTGTCTGAACTGAGTCCTGTATGTCTCCTGCTTTGCGGTATCAGCTCCCGTGTCTGAACTGTGTCCTGTATGTCTTCTGCTTTGCGGTATCAGCTCCCGTGTCTGAACTGAGTCCTGTATTTCTCCTGCTTTGCGGTTTCAGCTCCCGTGTCTGAACTGAGTCCTGTATGTCTCCTGCTTTTCGGTATTAGTTCCCGTGTCTGAACTGAGTCCTTTCTGTGTTCTCTTGTCTGTCCTGTCTGAACACGCTCCTTGCCTGTTCGTCCCGCCTCTCTGGGGGCAGTATTCCCAGACCCACTCCTGTATTCCGCTGCAGTGTCGGTCTCCTCCGTACACTCAGTTCCAGTCTGAACTCTCTCCTATCCTTTACCTGTTTTTGCCTCTATGTCCGTTCCCTTCCTTTTTCTGCAGAGTCTGAACTCGTACCTAACTCCTGCTTGTTGTCTCTGCAAGTACTGTGTGAGTATCTGGCTCTGTCTTTCCCTTCCTGTCTGTTCCGTGTGAACAGAGCCCTGTCCTCCCTGCTCAGCCTTGTCTGCACTCTAGCTGTGCTTGCCTGTAACCCTCTGCCTGTATAGTTCCTGAGTCCTGGTGTGTACTGGGTCCTATCCCGCCTGTGTTCCTACCTGCTAGTGCCTCCCTGTCTGCACTCTAGCTGTGCTTGCCTTTACCCCCCTGCCTGCATACCCGCCTGCCTGCATACCAGTCGTGCCTGCCTATACCCACCAGTCTGTGTGCCAGCCTACCAGCCTGTTCCTGTATTCCCCTGTGTGGGTCAACAGCCGTGTCCGGGGTCTGTCCTGGAGTAGCACCTGGTCCCTCTGCTCGGTTCCTCCTTGGTGCACTGGCGTCGTATGCCGTCGTGCGACCCTGGTCGGATCGGGTGAATACTTAGTCACGCCCCTCCAGGCATTCACTCTCCGGCACGGTCCAGTGGAATCACTACCAATCACACGCACACGCCGCTTAGCCCGGGCGTGTGCATAACAGCATGCTCAGGCCATGGTTCCCGTTGAGCCCCACGGCCTTCGCTCTTTGAGAAGTTTTTCCAGCGAATACATGCATTAAAATAAATAAATAAATTTTTTTTCCCCCTTTAGCTGAGTTCCAGGCGAATTACGCACCCGTCCAGATGGATCTATCAGCTCTCGTTCCTGCGGATCCGCCACGTTACTATGGGGATCCAAGACAGTGTCGTGCATTTGTGGAGCAATGCATGCTACACTTTAAGGCCTACCCTCTCTATTTTCCTTCCGATTGGGCTAAAGTGGCCTTTATGATTGACTACCTAGCGGGTGATGCCTTGAAATGGGTCACCCCCCTATGGGAAGCATGGGATCCTGTCATCCTTGACCTGCAGGCCTTCCTGGTGGCCTTTCGTATGGTCTTCGAGGACCCTAACTCTGAAGCCCCTGCTGAAGCTTCACTTCCCAATATCCCGGAGCAGCCCCGACGGGTAATGTGTGTGGGTAGCGCAATAGTCCTCCAGCCCAATGAGACTACTGCCCACCCAGAATCCTCACAGGGTGACTACGCTTTCCGGAATACTTCTCTCAACCTCAAGAGGCAGTCCAGACGTGCTAGACTTAGAGGCAAGCCGTCACGCCAGGGTCTGTCCTCCCTGAGACCTCCTGACCCCAACCTTGAAGTCCCTACTGAAGCTTCATCTCCCTGTATCCCGGAGAAACCCCAATGGGTAATGTACGTGGGTAGTGCACCAGTTCTCCTGGCCGAAGAGACTTCTGCCCATCCAGACTCCACACAGGAGAACTTCCTGCACCCGGCATCAGATGCTTCTTTCTCTTTAACCGGTGTGCATGTCCAAGGATGCTCCAAAGCTGTGGTTACCTCAGAGTCTGTGCACCTCTACTACCTGGCGGAGGATCCCCTGTCGCCTCCTGAACCCTCCGGGATACCACTCGATGACAAATGGAGAGAGACTTCTCTACACCCGGTACTCAATACTTTGTCCGCTTCGTCCTGTGAGCCTGACAATGGGTACCCCAAAGTGGTAGTTACCTCCGAGTCTCTACACCCCTCCGACCAGGCGGAGGATCTCCAGTTGTCTCCTGAACCCTTCGGGGTGCTACCTGGTAGCGAAAGGACAGAGACTCTCCTATACTCTGTACCTGATACCTCGCTCGCTTCGTCCAGTGAGTCCAACTTAGTGTACTCCGAAGCAGAGGTTACTCCTGAGTCTCTACACCCCTCCGACCAGGCGGAGGACCTCCAGTTGTGTTCAGAATCCTTCGGGGTGCCACCTGGTGGTGAATGGACAGAGACTTTCCTATATCCTGGATCTGATACCTCGCTTGCTTCGTCCAGTGAGTCCAACCTAGTGTACTCCGAAGCAGAGGTTACTCCTGAGTCTCTACACCCCTCCGACCAGGCGGAGGACCTCCAGTTGTGTTCAGAATCCTTCGGGGTGCCACCTGGTGGTGAATGGACAGAGACTTTCCTATACTCTGTACCTGATACCTCGCTCTCTTCGTCCAGTGAGTCCAACCTAGTGTACTCCGAAGCAGAGGTTACTCCTGAGTCTCTACACCCCTCCGACCAGGCGGAGGACCTCCAGTTGTGTTCAGAATCCTTCGGGGTGCCACCTGGTGGTGAATGGACAGAGACTTTCCTATATCCTGTACCTGATACCTCGCTCGCTTCGTCCAGTGAGTCCGACCTAGTGTACTCCGAAGCAGAGGTTACCCGTGAGTCTCTACACCCCTCTGACCAGGCGGAGGACCGCCAGCTGTCTCCAGAACCCTTCGGGGTGCCACCTGGTGGTGAATGGACAGAGACTTTCCTATACTCGGTACCCGATACCTCGCCTGCTTCCTCCAGTGAGTCCGACCTAGTGTACTCTGAAGCAGTTGTTTTCTCTGAGCCTCTGCACTCTTCTGACCCGGCGGAGGACCTCCAGTTGTTTCCTGAATCCTCCGGGATACCACCAGATAACAAAGAGACAGTGACTTTTCCTCATTATGTACCTGATAACCCATCTATTTCTTCCTGTGAGCTTGACAAGATGTACCTCGAAGCAGAGATTACCCTTAAGTCTCTGTCCCCCTCCAATCCAGTGAACGACTGGCCCTCGAATTCCCTGCGGAAGATTCTGGCAGGCCTGAAGAAGAGGGGGCGTAAGGGGGGAGGTACTGTAACATACCTGGCGGCGTCCTTGCATGGTGGTCCATCTCCCACTGTGCAAGAGGGCGCACTTGATCTCCTGTCCAGAATGTCTCTCTGGCTTCCCTCCATGCTGTCTGTTTGTGTCTGTTTCTGCTGCTTAAGGGCGGCGCCCGATCTCTTCCTGCTTTTTGTACCTGCTGTGGGTCACACCCCTTGTGCGTCCTCAGCCTATTGCTGTCTGACACTTGGTATATAGCTCAGCAGCTCCCTTCTATCCCTGCCTGAGCATAGTGTTTCCTTCAGTGTGTGCTTGCACTCTGAAGGTGCCAGGTCCCGTCTCTTGTCTCCTGCATTTTGTATCAGTTCCCGTGTCTGAACTGAGTCCTGTTTGTCTCCTGCTTTTTGTATCAGTTCCCGTGTCTGAACTGAGTCCTGTATGTCTCCTGCTTTGCGGTATCAGCTCCCGTGTCTGAACTGTGTCCTGTATGTCTTCTGCTTTGCGGTATCAGCTCCCGTGTCTGAACTGAGTCCTGTATTTCTCCTGCTTTGCGGTTTCAGCTCCCGTGTCTGAACTGAGTCCTGTATGTCTCCTGCTTTTCGGTATTAGTTCCCGTGTCTGAACTGAGTCCTTTCTGTGTTCTCTTGTCTGTCCTGTCTGAACACGCTCCTTGCCTGTTCGTCCCGCCTCTCTGGGGGCAGTATTCCCAGACCCACTCCTGTATTCCGCTGCAGTGTCGGTCTCCTCCGTACACTCAGTTCCAGTCTGAACTCTCTCCTATCCTTTACCTGTTTTTGCCTCTATGTCCGTTCCCTTCCTTTTTCTGCAGAGTCTGAACTCGTACCTAACTCCTGCTTGTTGTCTCTGCAAGTACTGTGTGAGTATCTGGCTCTGTCTTTCCCTTCCTGTCTGTTCCGTGTGAACAGAGCCCTGTCCTCCCTGCTCAGCCTTGTCTGCACTCTAGCTGTGCTTGCCTGTAACCCTCTGCCTGTATAGTTCCTGAGTCCCGGTGTGTACTGGGTCCTATCCCGCCTGTGTTCCTACCTGCTAGTGCCTCCCTGTCTGCACTCTAGCTGTGCTTGCCTTTACCCCCCTGCCTGCATACCCGCCTGCCTGCATACCAGTCGTGCCTGCCTATACCCACCAGTCTGTGTGCCAGCCTACCAGCCTGTTCCTGTATTCCCCTGTGTGGGTCAACAGCCGTGTCCGGGGTCTGTCCTGGAGTAGCACCTGGTCCCTCTGCTCGGTTCCTCCTTGGTGCACTGGCGTCGTATGCCGTCGTGCGACCCTGGTCGGATCGGGTGAATACTTAGTCACGCCCCTCCAGGCATTCACTCTCCGGCACGGTCCAGTGGAATCACTACCAATCACACGCACACGCCGCTTAGCCCGGGCGTGTGCATAACACTTTGCATTAGAACTGTGCTGTCCTGTACTACTGGGAAGACTGTGAACTGCTGTGCTGCTAAGGAAACTGTACTGTTTGTCACTGGAGCCTGTTGCTCATAAGACTTAACTTACACTGACTGTGTGGCTTCTTAATAAAAAGCTACTGTACTACTGTGTCAAAATAAGAATAAAATAAAAAAAGCCTTATACGATGTCCTCCCCTGTAATCCACCTGACCGCTCACACAGAGGAGCCAGGGAAAATGGCTTGCTCCAGTGAGCGGGCCCTGGAGCTCAGTGAGTAACAGGACATCGGGTCACCATGGCAACGATCGGGACTCCGTGCTGACAGGGTGAGGTCTCCGATCCAAGAGCAGAGGGGCTTTGGTCCCTCTGCTCACTTGCTAAATGCTGCGATTGCACCGATGGCAGCATTTAGGGGGTTAAAGTGCCGGGAGTGGCTCGGGCACCTGAATCAGCTGACACCCGCCGGCGATAGTGCCCGCACAGCCTCACCGGTGCATAATAATACATCCCTGGTCAATAATGCCCAGGGCACAGGACGTATTATTACGCACAATGTCAGAAAGGAGTTAAAGCTCCTTTAAGGATTTATTAACATTTTTAGATCTCCTACTAGGATTACTCAGGCCAAATTTGTACCTAATTTAAATAAAAAAAAACAATATAAAAAGGTAGATTAGATGTTCATGTATCTGCCTCTCAGCAATCCTTGTATATAAAGCCTACATAATAAAACTGTAATCAACAAAATCTGATTTGAAGCTTTTTGTCTGTTTTTTTTACCCATTGTGTAACAAAAGCAAACCTTGGTCTCTCAGGATAGACTGGTTCCAGGAAAACTATTAAAATGATATTTCACAATGAAGCAATAAATAAGAAAAAAGTACTGGTAAACTGTGTACAGATATTTCTTCACCCAATTACATAAGCAATGAGCGTGCCACTATGTAAAGGGGCTTGGATCATTAACATAGCTAAAGAGAACCAGTTTTATAAAGTAAAGTAAAGACATGGCTGTAATGGCGCTATAATACTGATTAAACTGAAACCTTTGGTGAAGAAATCCGCTTTGTGGTTCTGCTTTAATCACCATTTGAAGTTTTCAGTAAATTCAATATTCAGTGCTCAGGGGCCGGACCATGCACTGGGGTCTTCACCTCCCTGTGATTTGTGAATGTCCTGTTCCCGGAGAACTTTTTCTTTCTTTTTTTACACTGGTGTTTTTTTTTAGCATTTTTTCAGCTATTTACTGACATTTTACGGATGTATTGTTAAATCCAATCAAAAACATTGACAAAATGCTCAATAAGACACCGAATGTCTTCTGGACTATTGTAAAGTACTGAGCATCTTCCTAGCAGAAAAAGCAAGAAGAAGGGACTTGTCACTGCTTTTAACCGCTTGTGGTCCTTGAAAGCCTGAACATACGAACAAGAAGTTATTTTCCCTTACAAATTAATAGAACTATTCTTTTGATCGTTTTCTTAGCGCTTTTTCCACTTTTTTTTTAAACAGGCTTGCTATAAAAAATGCAAAAAAAAAAAAAAGACGCAGTGTGAACATACCCTTACACTTATTCTTCCAGACTGATTTCATAATGATGCATGTCAGTATTTGTGCAATCAAGTTTTTCACTTTTTGTTCTTATACAGGATCTGTGGATTCACACTGATGTTCATGTTTATTTGGCTTGAAATCCCAATACAAATGAATGAATGAATGAATGAATGAATATTAGAATGATATAGCTCCCTTTATGGCAGCAACAATATAACCTGGCTGTATAATGTTAGAAATAATACAAAAATGTTAGCATAAAATACCACAATTCAGACATGGAGAATCTAATTGGAACAATAGGAACACGGCGCTCGTCTTGGCCATGTATTGTATAATTAAATGAGCATAGAGATGCGTATAGAAAGTTACCATTAGCATCCATTATGTATGCAGAAAAAAAAAAAATATAAATAAATCACATAACCTGACCTCATTAAAGGTACTGTCATATCCCCAAGGAGGAAACGGTGCTCTGGGGAATAGAGAAGCAGAATTGTGGTATGCAAGCTGTGATCACCTGACAATGATTCGGGCAGCACATGGCTCGGCTTTCACTCCTATTGCATTGATCAATATAATTAGGTCTCAGGTGGTTTAACAGTTTGTTTCACCCAGATTTGTAAAATAAATCTCTTAGGTATTGTCATGACATAAGATACCATTAACCACAGCAGCCAAAAGGTTATATATGTATATACTGTGTGCATATATATGAAAAAAAAAACAATCTATATATATATAGATATATATATATATATATCTATATACACTGCTCAAAAAAATAAAGGGAACACTCAAATAACACATCCTAGATCTGAATGAATGAAATATTCTCATTGAATACTTTGTTCTGTACAAAGTTGAATGTGCTGACAACAAAATCACACAAAAATCATCAATGGAAATCAAATTTATTAACTAATGGAGGCCTGGATTTGGAGTCACCCCCAAAATTAAAGTGGAAAAACACACTACAGGCTGATCCAACTTTGATGTAATGTCCTTAAAACAAGTCAAAATGAGGCTCAGTATTGTGTGTGGCCTCCACGTGCCTGTATGACCTCCCTACAACGCCTGGGCACGCTCCTGATGAGGTTGCGGATGGTCTCCTGTGGGATCTCCTCCCAGACCTGGACTAAAGCATCCGCCAACTCCTGGACAGTCTGTGGTGCAACGTGACGTTGGTGGATGGAGTGAGACATGATGTCCCAGATGTGCTCAATCGGATTCAGGTCTGGGGAAAGGGAGGGCCAGTCCATAGCTTCAATTCCTTCATCTTGCAGGAACTGCTGACACACTCCAGCCACATGAGGTCTGGCATTGTCCTGCATTAGAAGGAACCCAGGGCCAACCGCACCAGCATATGGTCTCACAAGGGGTCTGAGGATCTCATCTCGGTACCTAATGGCAGTCAGGTTACCTCTGGCGAGCACATGGAGGGCTGTGCGACTCTCCCAAGAAATGCCACCCCACACCATTACTGACCCACTGCCAAAACGGTCATGCTGAAGGATGTTGCAGGCAGCAGATCGCTCTCCACGGCGTCTCCAGACTCTGTCATGTCTGTCACATGTGCTCAGTGTGAACCTGCTTTCATCTGTGAAGAGCACAGGGCGCCAGTGGTGACTTTGCCAATCCTGGTGTTCTGTGGCAAATGCCAAGCCTCCTGCACGGCGTTGGGCTGTGAGCACAACCCCCATCTGTGGATGTCGGGCCCTCATACCAACCTCATGGAGTCGTTTCTAACCATTTGTGCAGACACATGCACATTTGTGGCCTGCTGGAGGTCATTTTGCAGGGCTCTGACAGTGCTCCTCCTGTTCCTCCTTGCACAAAGGCGGAGGTAGCAGTCCTGCTGCTGGGTTGCTGCCCTCCTACGGCCCCGTCCACGTCTCCTGGTGTACTGGCCTGTCTCCTGGTAGCACCTCCAGCCTCTGGACACTACGCTGACAGACACAGCTAACCTTCTTGCCACAGCTCGCATTGATGTGCCATCCTGGATGAGCTGCACTACCTGACCAACTTCTGTGGGTTGCAGAGTCCGTCTCATGCTACCACAAGTGTGAAAGCACAACCAACATTCAAAAGTGACCAAAACATCAGCCAGAAAGCATTGGTATTGAGATGTGTTCTGTGGTCCCCACCTGCACAACCACTCCTTTATTGAGGGTGTCTTGATAATTGCCAATAATTTCCATCTATTGTCTGTTCCATTTGCACAACAGCATGTGAAATTGATTGTCAATCAGTGTTGCTTCCTAAGTGGACAGTTTGATTTCACAGAAGTTTCATTTATTTGGAGTTATATTCTGTTGTTTAAGTGTTCCCTTTATTTTTTTGAGCAGTGTATATATATTGTATATATTAATAACAAACATCTGTACTTTTCTGTATATAGATATAGTATATATCTATACTATATCTATATACACAAAAGTACAGATGTTTTTATAAATATATATAGTATATATATATATATATATATTTATATATATTTTAGGGGAATTTACATGCTTTTCTATAAATGCAGTCCGTATGAATAGAGGCCAAGTAATAATGAGCGTTGTGAAAGAACTAAGTAATCTATAGTCCATCTTAGATTGCTGACTTTTCTTTTCTATTTCTTAAAGAGCAGTACTATATTGTTCAGTGCTCTATAAAGATCGTCATAATTTCCATCAGTCCCTGTCTCCAATGAGGCTTGGAAATCATTTTTCTTGTTTAAATAGAACCTGTCAGCACGATTTTGTAATATAAAGTAAAACCATGGCTGTAATGGCGCTGAAATACTGATTATATTGGTATCTTTGATTAAGAAATCTGCTTTGTGGTTCGTCTGTAATCACCATTTGAAGTTTTCTGCTAATTAAATTTTGGTGCTCAGGGGCTGAACTGTGCACTGGGGTCTTCTCCTCCCTGTATGTGATTCCCGGGCCCCTCTGCTGCCTCCGGTCTGTGAATCACAGGCCTCCTCTGATTGTAACCTCAGCAGTGATCTGTCATTCACAGACTGGAGGCAGCGAAGGGGCTGGGGAAGCACACACAGGCAGCAGAGGGGCCAGGGAATCACACACAGGCAGCAGAGGGGCCAGGGAATCACACACAGGTAGCGGAGGGGTCAGACAATCACACACAGGTAGCGGAGGGGCCAGGGAATCGCACACAGGCAGCAGAGGGGCCGGGGAATCACACACAGGTAGCAGAGGTGCCAGGGAATCGCACACAGGCAGCAGAGGGGCCAAGGAATCACACACAGGTAGCAGAGGTGCCAGGGAATCGCACACAGGCAGCAGAGGGGCCAAGGAATCACACACAGACAGCAGAGGGGCCAGAGAATCACACACAGGCAGCAGAGGGGCCAGGTAATCACACACAGGCAGCAGAGGGGCCAGAGAATCACACACAGGCAGCAGAGGGGCCGGGGAATCACACACAGGCAGCAGAGGGGCCAGGGAATCACACACAGACAGCAGAGGGGCCAGAGAATCAAACACAGGCAGCAGAGGGGCCAGGGAATCACACACAGGCAGCAGAGGGGCCGGGGAATCACACACAGGCAGCAGAGGGGCCAGGGAATCACACACAGGCAGCAGAGGGGCCAGGGAATCACACACAGGCAGCAGAGGGGCCAGGGAATCACACACAGGCAGCAGAGGGGCCAGGGAATCACACACAGGTAGCATAGGTGCCAGGGAATCGCACACAGGCAGCAGAGGGGCCAGGGAATCACACACAAGCAGCAGAGGGGCCGGGGAATCACACACAGACAGCAGAGGGGCCAGAGAATCACACACAGGCAGCAGAGGGGCCAGGGAATCACACACAGGCAGCAGAGGGGCCAGGGAATCACACACAGACAGCAGAGGGGCCAGAGAATCACACACAGGCAGCAGAGGGGCCAGAGAATCACACACAGGCAGCAGATGGGCCAGGGAATCACACACAGGCAGCAGAGGGGCCAGGGAATCACACACAGGCAGCAGAGGGGCCAGGAACTCACACACAGGCAGCAGAGGGGCCGGGGAATCACACACAGGCAGCAGAGGGGCCAGGGAATCACACACAGGCAGCAGAGGGGCCGGGGAATCACACACAGGCAGCAGAGGGGCCAGGGAATCACACACAGGCAGCAGAGGGGCCAGGGACTCACACACAGGCAGCAGAGGGGCCGGGGAATCACACACAGGCAGCAGAGGGGCCAGGGAATCACACACAGGCAGCAGAGGGGCCAGCGAATCACGCTCAGGCAGCAGAGGGGCCGGGGAATCACAGACAGGAAGAAGCCCCCAGTGACCAGTCCAGCGCTTGAGCACTGAAATCTAATTAGCAAAAAACTGGCTTAAAAAAATAGATTCTATGTACAGAGAAGAGGTGCAGGTATCTCAGAAATGTAAGGATGCAGGAACAAAAGAAAAATATTTCCAGATTCTGGAGAACAGCAGCATTTACATCAGGTAAAAAATTAGATATTAATTGCAATTATTTATAGGGGCTGTCCAGGACGAACACATTGATAGGTCATCAATATGAGATTGCTGGGGGTCTGACACCCGGCATCCCCTCTGATTAGCTGATATCTGATCCAGCAGTGGACAGACTTAAGCAATGAAAGTAACTGAACACCGCAGTTTCATTCATGGTCTGATGCCGAGTTCTGCGGTTTACTCAAGTGTCGGAACGTCTGATCTCATATTGATGACTTATCCAACGAAGATGTCATCAATATGTTTAATCTCAGATAACCTCTTTAAGATAAATATACACAGGATAATTTTATAAGACGACAGTGTCAGAGCTGTACTCAAATAGAAAACATTCATCAGACTACCAACTCAGCAGCCTGCATAACCCCTTATGGCAGGGTTCATCAACTCCAGTCCTCAAGGCCCACCAACAGGTCATGTTTTCAGGATTTCCTTAGTACTGCACAGGTGATAATTACATCACCTGCACAGGCAATAATTCCATCACCTGGGTAATACTAAGGAAATCCTAAAAACATGACCTGTTGGTGGGCCTTGAGGACTGGAGTTGGGGAACACTGCCTTATGGGACAGCCACAAGGCCCCTTATGGGCTGATCTGCTGATGTAACACAACTGAGTTCCGATGAAAAATGTGCACAAGTTTCCTTTACATAGCATGGACTAAATTTACTGCTGAAGTCTTATGTGGAAAAAGGGACTTTTTACAACTAGGCCTTGGTGCGACTAGTGCCTTACAAACACAACCCTGCTTATAATGTATCTACTAATACTTAATATTCTTTATTTCTCCTTTTGAAAGATACAGATTTACTACTTTTGCTTTAGGGCATGTTCACATGTTATGCATTGGCAGCAGACAGATCTGCACAAAAAATGTTTCTCCTGGAAGCAAAAACGCTGTGTAAAATCTGCACATTTTTATCTGTATTTTTGATGCTTTTTTCCCCATTCATTTGTCTGGGTGAAAAACAGTGCAAAAACACTTAGAAAATTGACAAGCTGCAGGAAAAAAATAAGCAACGTGCATAAGATTTCAGAAATCTCTAATATTAAACTTCTCTATGTATCAACAGACAGTTCAGAGCATGACCCAGGCTTGAATGTACAGACAGTAATATTAGGGATACGACTATCCCGATTGGGTCACCTTGTGACAGTGAGATTGCTTTTACACTTTTTTGATCAAAATAGTGTTAACTAAGTACCCAATGTTATTTACATATGCTATTACTATTTACTTACAGCAGGTTATTTTCTTAATTTGTTTTTATTTAAATTTTTGTCTGTTAAATGGCCACAGTGTGAACGTGCACCTACACTTTGTACTTATACTAACATATGGTCCGGCTTATTTCCTTGTTTTCGGGCTAGGAAGGGAATAAAATAATAAAAAACAATATACTCACCTATCAATTTACTTACCGGACTCTTTATTCCACCTCTTCTGGTGCAGCTGATCCCTGATCCTCTGTACAGGTCTTCTGTTCTTCCTGCATTGAGGCCTTCACATTGAGGCCTGTAAATTACCTCAATTCCCTCCATCATTTGAAGCCAAATATCGGCCTCAGCACCAGAAGAACTGAAGACTAACATGGAGGACTGGGAAGTTGCTGCGTAAAGTCAAGTAAGGGTCTAGGACAGGTGAGTAGAGTGTGGTTTTTATTTTTTAACCCCTTACTTCTTCTCCGTTTATTATAAAACTTATCAAACTTCCGTTTTGGCCTAAATTTATTCAGACAGAATTGAATCTGACTAAAATTAATTATGAGAGATTCGGTCGTCTCTAGTCACCATAGATAAGTTAAAGGCTAAAGATATCCATTATGAACCTGTGTAATGCAGTAGACCCTTGACATACAAGGAGCCGCCTCAGTGGTTGCACCTATGGGGTGACGTCTTAATTATTACTGTCATGCTCAACCCATAATCCCCGCTGCAGCCCCGGCCCCACAGTCGGTACATGACCTTAAAGAGACAGCCTAATGTAAAATAGATTAAGAGTCCTATAAACCATGGATAATCGGCATACAAGAAAGGTTAGAGGAAGGTAAATAAGGTTTGACATGGAGGTCACAAAATGAATTTAAAGAGACCGCCCAACCAAACAATGAAATACAGACCACCAAGAAAGCCTGTGTACTAATTTAATAATCATTAGTAAAGGGGTCACTGTATGTCAATCAAGATATCTGACAGCCTCAGTGTCTCCTATCTCAGATCAGCAATTAGGAGAAGGAATAGTATTTCTGTGTAGGGAATGTAGGACACCCCCTGAGCCATAAACAATTATATCACGCAAGACGGACATTCCTGTCACCACCTCCAACTACTCTCACCTTAAGGGATATCTTTCTTTAATATTCTAAACAAAAAGCTAAGTCTGTATAATAAGTCTGTGATGCCGATTGCTTGATTTGTAAAAGTAATTTTCATTTAAGACACATAACAATATGAAGACAATATTTCCTATCTATCTCATATCTATCTAATCTATCATGTATTGATCTATCTTTTTAATATCAAGATTTATGGGGTATTCTCAACTTATTAAATTGCTTTAAATTAGTTACACAGCATAGAAATAAGCAAGTTTGCAATTGACTTGCTTTTTTTTTTATCTCCTGTCATTTTAAGTCTGTGATGCCGATTGCTTGATTTGAAAAAAAGTAATTTTCATTTAAGACACATAAAAATATGAAGACAATATTTCTATCTATCTATATCTATCCATTCATTTATCTATCTCACATATACATCTGTCTATTTACAACAAAAACTGAACAGCACCTCCAAACAGAATGAAGCAAGTGTGAACAAGGTGCAAGCCGCAATGATTGCATAATATACAAAAAAGAGAATACAGCAGCCTGTGTAAGCGCTAAGATATATGCAAATATTGAATATATGAAATTTAAACTGCATCAGTCAAGGGCTGTTTCTAATTAATGCTGGATCCTACCTGCCCTTTAAATTTGTAGGATTTTAGCCCGGGAGAGGCATGTTTGATAAATATTAGGTTTAGGGTCCCATTAAAGCCCTAGTGAGCTCTCATGAATTGGCCAATTTGTGTACTAAGTACCTTCATTTTATAAGTGGATTCTATATAGCAGAAATGCAGTGTAAACTTCATATATTTATTGTTTGCAAACATCTTAGCGAATACAGTGTTCAGCTGTATTATTTGGTTTGTGTTTGTCTATCTAGCATATATCTATCTATTCTATCACATATCTATCTACAGAAGGGATCTCAAACTTGGCTGGGTATATGGTGCTCACATAGAAAAAAATTAAATAGGGGCCACATTCTTTGCAGGACAAAATTATGTTTTCAGTTTTTTCTATATGACTTTTTGATAGTTTTTTTGAACATTTTTGGCAGGTTTATTTTTAATAGCATTCATGATATGGGTTAGGGTACAGTTGTATTGCTTTTGTCTTTATGGATGTGGTGATAACAAATGTGTACTTTTTTTGCCTACTTTAGTTTATACATAAAACAGCATTTAAAGCAGCAGTAATATTGTCTTACAAGTAGCTGCATATAGTAATTCTGACCTCCATCTTGTGATATGTTTCATTGTTTCTATGTCCCCATCTTGTAGTAATGTCCTCCCATCCTGATCACCATGTTGTAGTAATGTCCTCATCTTTTTCCCTATCCTGTAACAAAGTCCTCCATCCTGGTCCCCATGTTGTAGTAATGTCTCGTCCCCTATCCTGGTCTTCATTTCATTTTATTGTCCCCCATCCTGGTCTCCATCTTGTAGTAATGTCCTCTATCCTGATCCCCATCTTATAGTAATGTCTCATCCCCTATCCTGGTCTTCATCTTGTTGTATTATCCCCCATCCTGGTCCACATCTTGTAGCAATGTCCCCATCCTTTTCTCTATCCTGTATTAATGTCCTCTATCCTGATTCCCATTTTCTAGAAATCTTCTCCATCCTGGTCACCATCTTGTAGTAATGTCCCATCCCATATCCTGGTCCCCATCTTGTAGTAATGTCCCCATCCTGATCCCCATCTTGTAGTAATGTCCCCTATCATTGTCCCCATCTTGTAGTAATATCTCATCCCCCATCCTGGTTCCCATCTTGTAATAACATCCCCCATCTTGTTGTAAGGTCCCCAATTCTGCCACACTTCACATACACATTAAATAAAAAAAAAAGATTCTTCTCACCTGCGCCTAATCCCTCGGTGACCAGTGTGCTCTTCTCCTCCACAGCCAGGGCAGGGCATGGCAATGATGTAATAGTAATACGCTGCCAGCGATGGACACGCCAACATCAGCTGACAGCCTCTGACTGGCTGGTGGCTGGTAATATGGTGCAGAGAATCAGTCTCTGCACCGTGATACATTTCCATACAACAAGCAAAATGTGGAGACCAAAATACACAGTAACCAGCGTAACAAGTAATTCCCGATCAACTCACTCAATAAATTCCAACAAATCAGTATAAAGTGAAAGTATAAAGTGAAGGTAAAAAGGTATCAAATATAACTTTTATTTGATACAATTTAAAAAATCAGAGATGCCACAAATATTAGATAGGAATGTTAAAATACATATCCAGACCAACCAGACATGTATGATAAAGAGATCAACCCACAGTTGTGGCCAAAAAGGGCCAACAGACAATATCACTTAATACTTCTGTCAATGGTCTGCCAACTTTAGATGGTCCATTATGGGAAAAATTGACTATCCGTTTGAAACCTGCTCCTGTATTATGCCTAACCAGTGGCAAAAAAAGGTGAAAAAGAGAAAATAATTAGAACAATCTCACCAGTTAGTCATATCCAGAAGAACGGGGGTTCTTGCACATCAGTCAATGTCTCAAGAACGTGTCTGTACTGCAGGACAGGGAACGGGGACTAGATTAAGCCTTGCGAGGCTATACTGGCCCTATTGACCCCAAGACTCCCGCCCTACAAGGGCAGTCCACAGCTGACCCTGGACAGACCTCATTCGAATAAAGCCCCTCGTGGCTCCTGATGCGTTTCTCCCATTCAGATTCATTAAGGGATGGTAAAGCACGTTACACATAAAACAAGGTCTAAGATACCAGTCCCACAGTGGTGGACCTAGCACACATCAGTTTGGTATAGTTGGTTCACCAAGAGTTCCACTTAAGATGTCACAGTTGCGGGCTCCCGGAAACCACTTGAATCCGGTGACCAGAAATCACTTCCGGTCTATTTGACACTCACGCAGCATATCATGACCAGAGGAGATGGAACGCATAACAAGAATAGGGTCCAACGCCCTGCAGAATGACACGCGATGCCACTCCGTATGCTGAGGAAAAAAGGCAAGAGGGGCGGATCATGTAAGCACGACATGGCCGGACATCCTCAGTGAAGCCACCCACACAATAAACAAAACAAAGTGGAGGATCACTAGTACGCACAGTGACAGGCATATCAAACAGTGTGTCAGGTTATATTTTATACCTTTTTACATTCACTTTAGGCTGATTTGTCGCAACATATTTCAATTGTGGATGCACATTCAGCTGGGAAGAAGCTTGGCGTCGGCTGCTCCCTGGACGAGTCCACGACCGTCTTGGAAGCTCCGGTGCTTATGGGCCACAGGACAAAGTTTCAGGGGCCGCATATGGCCCGTGGCCCGCTTGCTTCAGACCCCTGATCTACAGTATCTCTTTATCTATTAAACTATCTAATATCTATTTATCTATCTATATTATATCTATCTATGTATCTATCTCTTTGTAAATGTAATTAATTACCTATCTATCAGCAGCATTTGGAGATTATAAGGTTTATAGTAAATGCGTTAACAAGGTTAATCATTTTGGAAGAGCCATATGTCTAAAAGGATTGTATAATATAATTATAATATAATAATATATAATTATTTCAATCCCCATTCGGGGCTTGAGAAGCCTTTGAATAAGTCTGTAGCAGTTAAGTCACCTGACAGGATAATAGAAGCTTCAAAAGGTCTATAGAAATAATTGTAAGATGTAAAGTAAAAAAAAAAAAGATGATGATAAAGATTGTTATGGACTGAATAATATCAGGGACAGATCTGATATTAGCTCTTGCTTATGCCCTATTGTCCTTTTATAAGTAGCACCACATCTGTACTGAACAACCATGAAAGGATTACATGAGAATACATGTTTTTTTCTATATTGCCTCCTGTCCAATCAAATCCAACGCTGCTGCATTTATCATATTATCCACTTCCCTACCCCTCAGCGTGACAAATACAATAAGACCCCATGCAGATTAGACTAAAGTTGGCTGGACCTGCCAAGTCCGGATTGTGTGGCAATGTGAAGATTTTGGGGTCCTCCCGACTCTTTTCTGACATTTGATGTCAGAGTAGATATGTATTGGGCTTGTTTTCAATTGTCTGGAAAGTGACTTCCTCCACTTTCCCCATTAAAAGTAGCTGGAAGCTCAACCAAGCTGAAAGTGCATGTGTGTGTGGGAGTCAGTCATATGGCTGTTATCTAAGGTCCACGAGTACCTTATTTTCCTTTCCGTCTACACACTCTCTCATCTACCTGTTCTGTTAGTCCAACCTACAGAACAATGTCTGTATTAAAGTGTAACTAAACTTTATTTGCTATTTAATTACCCTTCTGACATTACAAAGTTATACATTTTTGCAATATGTTTTATTACCTTATCTCTCCTAAACACTGTGCTGCAGTGTTCTTTCTCATTGTCAGTTTATGCTCCTTTAGAAGCTGCTTTCAATTGCTGCTCAGCCAAGATCTGCGTTCTAGCCATAGCTGGACTAAAATCAAATTTTAACATTTGAATTATATGGTTATAACTTGGATTTTCTATTTAATAACGTTTGCAGTGTATATTGTGAGACTTTCGATGTTGGGTGTTTTTGCACAGATCATTTCATTTTCCAATAATTTTATTGAGAATTTTAATAAAGGGAAAATAAGGGGAGGAGAAGGGAAAGGGTGAAAGGGGTATAAATGGAATGAAACAGTACAAAGAACATAAATAAAAGAACTTGGAGATTACAATGGTAGAATTGATGCAAGAAAAAAAATAAAAACAAAATACAAAAAACTAAATAGTTATAGATTATAACTAGCACAGATCATTTCCAACATATGTTTACATATCACAGTTTTATACTGTAGTCACATCGTCATTGTAATATGCAATACAACAAAGTAACAAATGTGAAGAAAGTTGAGGGTTAACAAGGAGGTAACTGTCCTGGATGCCTACTGAGAAGAAGGGTCGCAGATTTTAGATGTTTATGGCTGATGAGTGGTAAATTTATAACTGATATGTATGAGAGTTGTCTGCCTAGCAAATCAAGCTTAGATACACCATTCATTTACATACACTATTTCTTCACAATGGGACACCTTCAGGACCTGTAAATCAACATTATTTAATGCTAGTGATTCTTAAACTGTAAGGAAAGTTTCACTGAGGCACTGCATGGCTCCAAAACATCAAGTAGTCAGCAAGACAAGACTTACTTTCCCAGAATATGACTCCCGACAGAAGTGACATATCACAGATCACTTCATTCAAGAAGATATTCTTTTAAGTAATATCAATAAAACTTTTTTTTCCTAATTTGGTTTCCAAAGTCAGCATCAACATCTGTCCATGTCTGGAGAGGAAATGATTCATGCTATTGAACTACTATCTATTCACTGATTCTGAATGCTAAGACCCCTATACCCAAAAGATTAATGACGGCTGAGCCCACCCATTTGGGCAGGACCAGCCAATAATCTAATGTGTGTGAGATGATACTGAATTCTTCCACCAACACATGATGTCAATGGCAAAAAGGATTGGGGATGTTGAACGCTCAGTGCTTCTTAAAGATAAGTCACTGCCATAGATGTTTGACAGCTGCGTGAGCTGGCCATACACATGATAGCTGATGGTGGGCATAGCGGAGAAAGCTACTGCCTGAGAGCTCTGGTGGCGGCTTCAATGGGCATAGCGGAGAAAGCTACTGCCTGACAGCTCTGGTGGTGGCTTCAATGGGCATAGCGGAGAAAGTTACTGCCAGAGAGCTCTGGTGGTGGCTTCAATGGGCGTAGCGGAGAAAGCAACTGCCTGAGAGCTCTGGTGGTGGCTTCAATGGGCATAGCGGAGAAAGTTCCTGCCTGACAGCTCTTGGGGTGGCTTCAATGGGCATATCGGAGAAAGCAACTGCCTGAGAGCTCTGGTGGTGACTTCAATGGGCATAGCAGAAAAAGCTACTGCCTGACAGCTCTGGTGGTGGCTTCAATGGGCATAGAAAAGAAAGCTACTGCCTGTCAGCTCTTGTGGTGGCTTCAATGGGCATAGGGAGAAAACTACTGCCTCACAGCTCTTGTGGTGGCTTCAATGGGCATAGTTGAGAAAGCTACTGCCTCACAGCTCTGATGGTGGCTTCAATGGGCATAGCGGAGAAAGTTACTGCCTCACAGCTCTGATGGTGGCTTCAATGGGCATAGCGGAGAAACCTACTGCCTGACAGCTGTTGGGGTGGCTTCAATGGGCATAGCGGAGAAAGCTACTGCCTGACAGCTCTGGTGGTGGCTTCAATGGGCATGGTTGAGAAAGCTACTGCCTCACAGCTCTGATGGTGGCTTCAATGGGCATAGCGGAGAAAGTTACTGCCTGACAGCTCTGGTGGGGGCTTATCTACCAGAAAACTAAAGGGTCTCGCAATTTGAATTCAAATGCCTCGTTATTAGAATAGGGAGAACCCCATACACATTATATTGGCTGACCACATCAATATCAATGGGTTTGGCCAACTTTAATCTAATGTGTTAGTTTTTTTTATTCTACTCTTCTCATTGAGCTCATGTGTGTGCTTGGTCATGCTACATATATCGCAGCGATTAGCTGAGCACAGGTCCTCTTTAAATCTACATGGCCATTCATGAGTTAACAGGTTTTTTGTGGCATGGAAAGGGTTTAGAGCTCTTCGTTGTCTATTGGCTCTGCTGCTTATTGGAACCACAATCTTCCATTATATAAACCTGCGTCTGGCTTGCCTCCATGCGAGCATTAGAATCTTCATTATGTTCCTGGCTTCATTGGGGAAAGTGGTCTGGAGAGTCGCTCTTAGTCGTTTTGAAATTGTTGCTTGTGGTTTGTTGTGAATACCTCTATCCTTCCCTTTTGGAGTTTTTTCGTGTTGCTTTTCTGCCTCTTTACTATGCACCCATTTTCCCTTCATATTTTATCCTGTGTGTCTGCCGTTTGATTGTGCCTTGGTTTCCCCCTGTCTATTCAGTCTATGGTTTACCTTTACCTTTTCACTCCTGCACCTTTCCTCCCTGGGGGACGGTGGGAGCAACTTAAGATTTTGTAGGAGCTCAGAGAGGTATGATACCCAGGCATCTACACCTTCAGGGGTAACCCTGGGGTTAGGAATAGACTAGGACTCCCCTAGATTAAGGGACAGTATAGGATCCTTCTGTCCCAGCTTTCCTGCAGTCACAGCGTGACAATATGGAGTAGTTGGAGGAAAATAAGTGCTCAGTCACCAACTGTCTAAGAAGCTTAACTGCTAAGATCAATTTACTGTTCAGTTACCTCTTTTCAGCCTGTTAATGCTGGGAGGAGGCTGCCTGCAGTGTTCAGAAGTGAGATTACTGACAGGAGGTCAAGAAAAAAACATCACAATTATTTTTTCTAAAATTCTCCAAAAGAATTCTGTAAGAATAATGTGTGCAGTGTTTTATGTAAAACACATGTAAGGGGGATGGCCGGGGTGTAAGTACTTTCAGAGCAAGGGCCGTGCCCCTGGTTGCAGGGGGAAGACAGACTGCGAGCACAGGAGTCAGGTGACTGGGAAGCTTGGGGCGTGTCCAGAGTGAGGGCTGGGAGGTCAGGGAACCGGGGAACTGGTGGCGTGGCTAGAGAGAGGAAGAGACGAGGACGTAGGCGCGGAAAAGCGGAGCTGGGTCCTGCACAGTAGAGCAGTGTGAGAGGGTCCAGGCTCCTAGCTACAGTACTTGGAGCAAGATCCGAGTGCAGTGGACCGGAGGAGACAAGCCGACTAGAGGGAGAAGAGACACATCGTCCCTGAAGCCGAGCACATGAGGTGCCGTGTTATGGGCTAGTGGCTCAGCGGGTAAATCCGGAGAGCAGGAGATGGGGGTGATGGCCCTGACAGGGATGGTCCGGAGTAACAAGGTACCCACCCCGCCTGCAGCTCAACCGGAATGGGCTCGAGAGATGTGAAAGGAGATACAGGAGATGCGGGATGAATGGTCCAGTCTCAAGAAGACCCCAGCCCCGACACCAGAGATACCCAGATCGATTGCCCCAGTTATGGAAAGAATTGAATTCAGGCCCCGCCCTGCAGAAGAGTTCCGTAGAGAAGTGAGGCAGCCCTACACAGACAGGAACACGACCTGCTGGAAGTGTGGAGGCGCAGGACATTACGCCAGGGGCTGTGCTAGCCGAGGGTGGCCCCTGTCGCGGCAGCCGTTAACTAGCGGGCTCCGTGTTTGGGGGACACAGCCCAGAGCCTGAGGAAGGGGAAAGAAAAAGAGGAAGTCCCAAGGACCTGGTTTCCACCAGCTCGACTGTCTGGGCCGAAATAAGCGGTCAGGCTGTTCACTGCCTGATTGACACGGGATCCCAGGTGACTACGATGACAGAAGCCTGCTTTCAACAGCGATTTCCAGAGATAGCGCAGCCTGAATGGGGACCATTAATTAGATTCACGGCAGCTAATCAATTACCCATCCCGGTCGCAAGGGTGGTGTGGATGAAGATCCGAGTGTGTGGAAAAGATGTGGGAAAAAAAGGAGTTGTCCTGGTCGCAGGGGTAACCGGAAGTGAACCCCCGGTGACCCTTGGAATGAATATGCTGGAAGAGATAGGGCAAATCCTGCTTAGTGAGCCGAAGGAGATTCCTCTAGACCAGTGGGACCCGTAAACTCCCAAAGGAGGGTCTTTCTGGGAATGGCAGAGAAGTTGGTGCGACCTGATGTGGTACAGCTGTCCGCTGTACGAGGAGACCCCTGGACTCTGGAGGTCACCGTGCCGCCGGAATCCCACAGGGCTAGTGCGAAGGGGGGGATGAAGAATCCTAGAACAAATGCGAGCTGAATTGACGGGACTTACACCTCGACAGGTGCAGCAGGTTGAGGAGGTGCTGGAGCGGTACCAGGAAGTCTTTGAGGTTGATTTTGGTTGCACCGAAGCCATTACCCACGGGATTCCCACGGGGAGCGCTGCCCCAGTGTGGGAGAGATACCGGCAGATACCTCCCCAGATGTATAAAGAGGTTAAGGAGATGCTTGCCCATATGTTACAGAATGGTGTGATACGGGAGAGTCAGAGTCAGTGGGCAGCCTCGATTGTCCTGGTCCGGAAGAAAGATGGGACCCTGCGGTTCTGTGTGGACTATAGACGACTGAATGCCTGTACAGTACGGGACTCTTACCCACTACCCTGAATCGAAGAGTCCCTGTCAGCCTTAGGGAAGGCAAGATACTTCTCCTCCTTGGATCTGGCCAGTGGGTACTGGCAGGTGCTCGTGGCCGAACATGACCGTGTGAAGACGGCGTTCATATTATCCATGGGACTGTTCGAGTTCAATCGGATGCCCTTCGGCCTGACTAACGCCCCCGGGACGTTCCAGCGTCTGATGGAGAGGTGCCTGGGTGATTTAAACTTCGAGGCGACACTGATTTACCTTGACGACATAATTGTCTATGCCGCCACCTTCGAGGAGCACCTCCAGCGACTGGAGCAAGTACTGAGTCACCTACAGAGTCATGGTCTAAAGGTGAAGCCCCAGAAGTGCCACCTGTTCCGCAAACAGATCGAATATCTCGGTCATACTGTGTCTGGTGAAGGAGTCAGGACCACCCAGGAAAAGGTGGCCGCCGTACAGGAGTGGCCTACCCCGAAGACAGTGAAGGACGTTCGGGACTTCCTGGGACTTTCCGGGTACTACCGAAGATTCATGAAGAACTGTTAGAACCCTCCTGTTAGTTTTTGCTATCATGTGTTTTGCGGTCATGTGACCAGCTGCCTATATATTCCAGCTCCGCCCTTCTGGCTTTGCTGGACTTCAGTGTTGTTTAGACTGTTTCTCTAGCAAGGTGCTTCGGTGCCTATCTCTGTCAGTTCTTGGTCCTCTGGGACCTTTAGTACTTTTTGTCAGTTTGTCATTTTTGCTCTGCAACAACTTCTGTTTAGGAGGTGTCCCATTTTTGTCCCAGTCCTTAGTTCATTTAGGGACCCCTCCCTTTATTCTATAGGTCTCCGTTCAGACTAGCCGAGGACGAAGTCGGGTCTGTTCACAAGGAGCAGGCAGCCCGCTACATCGTAGGGATTCAGCTTAGTCTTACTGTAGGGACAGCTTTCCCCTATCTTTCCTTAGTTTATGTTGCAGATCATAACAGTAAGTCCAGCCCCAAAAAAACAACTAAAAGGAAAGAAATTCGGGGATCAGTATGGTTTCCATCCAGGAGTTGGCACATCGCCTGCAGGGATTGTCTCTGGAGGTGGCCGAGCTTCAGCAACACGTGAGTAGCTGTCCGGGAGCGCATTTTGTCGAACCGAAGGTAGGACTGCCTGATGTTTTTTATGGTAAACAGCAAGATTTTTTTTCCTTTAAAAATGCTTGTTTGTTATATTTTCGTTTGAGACCAAGATCCTCTTGGAATGAATCACAGCGCATTGGTTTTATTATGTCACTGTTGTGCAATGAACCACAGGGGTGGGCCTTTTCTCTCCAACGGATGATCCGTGTTTAAGTTCTGTTGAAGAATTTTTTTCTGCTATGGGGTTATTATATGACGATCCTGATCGAATCTCATCTGCTGAGTCAGAACTTAGACGTTTAAATCAGGGGTCAGATGATGTTCAAATTTATTGCACACACTTCAGAAGATGGGCCTCAGAAGTTAAATGGAATGATTCGGCGCTGAAATGTTTATTTCTTGCTGGTTTGAGTGAAAGGGTTAAGGATTTGCTAATTGCATTCCCTGCACCTGAGACTCTGCAGGAAGCTATGCAGTTAGCTGTTCGTGTGGACAGGAAACTGAGGTCCAGGGTCAATGATGTAAAAACTCCTGTAACTTCAGGTCCTAGTTCCCAGAAAATCTGCTCTGACAGCGGAGAACCAATGGAGGATGGGGCGATGTCACTCCGCTCTCAGGAAAGAGATCGGAGATTCGCCGAAGGTTTGTGTCTTTATTGTGGTAAAGATGATCATTTGATTAAGTATTGTGAGCGTCGTTTAAGCAAAGAAAAAGAAAAGGTCAGTTACGCACGTATAGCTTGTTTACGCTCTGCAGGAGTGTCTCTTTCTGGGTGTACTACTCTGCAGGGAGATTTGATTGAATTTCAGGTATTTGTGGATTGTGGTTCAACACTTAATGTGATTGATAAAGGGTTTTTGGAAAAACTTAAATTGAAATCTAAACCTTTGTCATCACCTATTTCTGTGGTTGCAATTGATAACACTCCTTTGAAATTTATTACTCACAAGACTGCTGCATTTCCTCTCACTATCAATGGTGTTCAGCAAGAAATTTTGGACTTGGTTGTTTTGGATAATTTTCCCTCTCCAGTTGTTCTAGGATTGCCTTGGTTAAAACTGCACAATCCTTTGTTGGACTGGTCTACTAATTTGATTAAGTCTTGGAGTCCGAAGTGCTATGATAAATGTTGTAATGGTCGCATTGCAGCTGTGGAAAAAGGGGAATTACCAGTACCTATTCAAGATTTTTGGAGGGTTTTTTCGGAGGAGGAGTCGCAAGTTTTACCTCCTCATAGGGATTATGATTGCGCCATTGAGTTTGTTCCGGGTGCTACTCTTCCCAAAAGTCGCTTGTTTAATCTGACTATCCCTGAAAGAAAGGCCTTGGAGTAATACATAGAGACTAGCCTGGCTGCTGGTCACATTAGACCTTCTAAGTCGCCTGTGGCAGTCGGGTTCTTCTTTGTTAAAAAAAAGGACGGTGGTTTACGTCCATGTCTGGATTTTCGTGAAATTAATAAGATTACCGTACGCAATTCCTACCCATTGCCGTTAATTCCTGACTTGTTTAACCAGTTAGTGGGAGCCAAGTGGTTCTCAAAAATTAATATCCAAGGGGCATACAATTTGTTACGTGTGAAGGAGGGTGATGAATGGAAAACTGCTTTTAACACTCCTGTAGGTCATTTTGAGAATCTGGTGATGCCTTTCGGTCTTACCAATGCACCTGCATTTTTTCAGAACCTTATTAATGACATCCTGAGACCTTTGATTGGTAAGAATGTGGTTGTGTATTTGGATGACATTTTGAATTATTCACCAGATCTAGAGTCCCATTGGCAGAGTGTACGTGAAGTTTTGCAGTTATTGAGTGATAATTCACTCTTTGCTAAGCTGGAGAAATGTGAGTTCGCTGTGCAGAAAATTTGTTTTTTGGGCTACATTGTCTCCAGCGAGGGCTTTGAGATGGACCCTGTGAAGGTTCAGGCTGTGCAGGAATGGCCTAGGCCTATTGGTTTAAAATCTATACAGAGGTTTTTGGGTTTTGCCAATTATTACAGGAAATTCATTAAGAATTTTTCTGTAATTGTTAAACCTCTAACCGATCTCACCAGGAAAGGTGCAAATACGGCCCAGTGGACTACTGAAGCCATTGAAGCGTTTGAGTATCTCAAAGAGAAGTTCAGTTCTGCCCCTATCCTTATACAGCCTGATGAGACAAAACCTTTTTTGGTTGAGGTCGATGCTTCATCAGTGGGGGTCGGAGCAGTTTTGTCTCAAGAGAACAAGGGTGGAGTACATCCTTGTGCCTTCTTTTCGAAAAAATTTTCGGAAACCGAACTGAATTATGATGTTGGAAATCGGGAGTTGCTGGCTATTAAACTTGCGTTTGAACATTGGCGTCATTTTTTGGAAGGCGCTAGATTTCCTATTCAGGTTTTCACTGATCATAAGAATTTGATCTATCTGGATGCTGCCAAGCGCTTGAATGCCCATCAAGCTAGGTGGGCACTTTTTTTTTTCTCGGTTTCATTTTTCTGTTACCTATATCCCTGGTACTAAGAATGTTAAAGCCGATGCTTTATCTTGCAGCTTTTCTCCTACGGTCGGTGCCGAGGAGGAGGAGAGCATTTTGCAGAAAGGAGTTGTGGTGGCGGCATTGGACTCCGATTTGGAAAATGGGATTCTGAATGCTCAAGATGATGCTCCATCTAACACTCCCCATGGGAGGTTGTTCGTGCCTGTTGTCTCGGTTGGCAGGTCATCCAGGAGTTTCGGAGACTAAGAGACTTATCAGTCGCAGTTTATGGTGGCCTGGATGGCAGAAGGAAGTCATCAAGTGGGTGCGTCAGTGTACTGTGTGTGCTAGGTCAAAGGCTTCACATACTCCTGCTGCGGGGTTGCTTTGCCCTCTGGAGGTTCCTAGTGCCCCTTGGATGCATCTCCCAATGGATTTTATTACTGATCTTCCTGTGTCCGAGGGTTTTACTGTCATCTGGGTGGTCGTGGGCCGTTTTAGTAAGATGTGTCACTTCGTTCCATTCATTAAGTTGCCCTGCCCTGCGCCAAGACACTCGCTAAGGCATTTGTTAAGGAAATTGTCAAACTCCATGGTGTTCCCACAGATATTGTTTCTGATAGAGGACCTCAGTTTGTGGCTCGCTTTTGGCGTGCTTTTTGTGACAGGTTGGGAGTCCATTTGTCATTTTCGTCTGGTTATCACCCTGAGTCTAATGGACAGACTGAAAGAAAGAACCAGGATGTTGAACAGTTTTTGCATTGTTTTGTGGCAGACAATCAAGAGGTGTGGTCTGAGTTTCTGCCTCTCGCAGAATTTGCTCTTAACAATCATACATCCTCCTCTGCTGGGTGTTCTCCTTTTTTTTGTTGTACTGGGAGACATCCGTCTTTTGGTTCGTTCTCCAAATTGGGGTCTGCGGTGCCGGAGGAGGAGAATTTTTCCGGTGATTTGGAGAGAGTTTGGACTAATGTACGTTGTAACCTGCAAGAGGCTAACAAGAAGTCCAAGAAGTATTTTGACAGGAAAAGTAAAGAGGTTTTGTTTACTGTGGGTGACATGGTTTGGTTGTCCTCTAAGAACCTGCGGTTGAGGATTCCCTCTAAAAAACTGGGTCCTAAGTTTGTGGGTCCATTTAAAGTGCTTCAGGTTGTTAACCCATCTGCTGTCAGGTTGGATGTCCCTACTTCATGGAAGATTAATCCTGTGTTTCATGTTTCCTTGTTGAAAAAGGCTGACGTTTCTAATAGGGACGCCACTGTCACAGTTCCTCCTGTGGTGGAAGACGGCGAATATGAAATTTCTCGTATTTCGAATTCAAGATGGCATAGAGGGAAATTACAGTATCTTGTCTCCTGGAAGGGTTTCGGTCCCGAAGACAACTCCTGGGTAAAGATGGATGATGTCTCTGCTCCTAGGCTTGTTAAAGCTTTTCACAGGAGGTTTCCTGATAGGCCTGGGCCTGGAGGATCCAGAGGATCCTTATAGAAGAGGGGGTACTGTTAGAACCCTCCTGTTAGTTTTTACTATCTTGTGTTTTGCGGTCACGTGACCAGCTGCCTATATATTCCAGCTCCGCCCTTCTGGCTTTGCTGGACTTCAGTGTTGGTTAGACTGTCTCTCTAGCCAGGTGCTTCGGTGTCTATCTCTGGGACCTTTAGTACTTTTTGTCAGTTTGTCCTTTTTGCTCTGCAACAACTTCTGTTTAGGAGGTGTCCCATTTTTGTCCCAGTCCTTAGTTCATTTAGGGACCCCTCCCTTGATTCTATAGGTCTCCGTTCAGACTAGCCGAGGACGAAGGCGGGTCTGTTCACAAGGAACAGGCAGCTCGCTACATCGTAGGGATTCAGCTTAGTCTTACTGTAGGGACAGCTTTCCCCTATCTTTCCTTAGTTTATGTTGCAGATCATAACAAGAACTTCACCCGCATAGCCAACCCATTGCTGGAGCTACTTAAGGGAGTGCCGGCGGGCTCCAAGAATAAGGCGATTCGGTGGGGAAGCAGCCAGGAAGAGGCCTTCCGTTCCCTAAAAATGGCCCTGACCGAGACCCCAATACTTGCCTATGCGAATTTCTCCCAATCCTTCATACTCCACACTGATGGGAGCCTACATGGTCTGGGAGCCGTGTTATCCCAACACAGGAGGGGAAAGAGCGCGTGATTGCGTATGCCAGCCGCTCCCTTCACGACTCCGAGAGGAGCCCGGATAATTATAGCTCTTTCAAATTAGAGTTGCTGGCTCTGGTTTGGGCAATGACCGAGAAGTTTGCAGAGTATTTGTCCGGGTCCGAAGTACTGGTAAGAACAGATAATAACCCGCTGGCCCACCTGGAGAATGCGAAATTGGGGGCCCTGGAGCAGCGGTGGGTGGCCCCTATGGCCAGGTAACGGTATAAGATCCCCTACCGGCCTAAGGCAGAGAATACTCATGCCGACGCCCTCTCCAGAGTGACATATGAAAGGCCTGATCATGACCGCGATGAAGATTTGGAGGCGGATGAGACCCCTAGCTTCCGAAGTTTCGTGGGACCGCTGGCCGCGGCGCAGGGACAGATCGGAGAGACATCGGAAGAACAAGTGCTAGGGCGGCCAAGAGATGACTGGATCCGACTTCAACAGACTGACAGGGAAGTTGCTCAATTACGTCAATGGGTGACTTTTCGGCAAGTCCCCAGTCGAGAAGAGAGGAGTACCCTGTCCCCGGGAGCACTGAAGATGCTGGGACAATGGGAGAGACTGTGTTTGCGAGACGGGCTGCTGTACCGACGGGTGCAGCTACTGCGAGAGTTCGGGACCACCTGGCAAGTGGTGATCCGAGAGAAGTTGGTCGGAGTAGTGGCTAAGGAGGCTAAGGAGGCTCATGAACAAGGGTCTCACTTCAGACCAGAGAAGACGTTTCAGTGGATGCAGAGGCTGGTGTATCATCCCCGACTGTGTGCAACAATAGAAGACACTTGTCGAAGATGTCGGAGCTGTGAGCTGGTTAAGCCCCCAGAGCAGCGGGTCCCCATACAAACTATTATGAGTTCTGCCCCCTTGGAGGTGCTGTTGATTGACTATTTGACTGTTGGACTGGCGCATCTCGGGTATGAACATTGCCTGGTAATGACAGACCACTTCACAAAGTTTGCGGTAGTGACTAGTGTTGAGCATTCCGATACTGAAATATCGGGTATTGACCGATATTCGCTGTATCAGAGTTCCGATACTGAGTTCCGATACTTTTACAATATCGAATACCGGAATCGGAAGTTCACATAATGCCTGCGCTCTGAAGTGTCTCTGAAGGATGACAAGCTGGATGGCAGCGCTCAGCTGCGATCCAGCCTGTCATCAGAATGCCATCCCAGTGTGGGAGAATTCTCCTGCTCCAGCGCTGACATTACATTATCTCCCTTACATTACAATTAAATGGAATAGCAGGAATTAATATTTTTTTAAGACGTTAATGCCACAGCCATGGTGGTTGTGGCATTACAGTGGTTGCCCAAATCAATGGGAACAGTGCTCACAGTGAAACATGAAAAGCCGGCAATTCATCAGCGGCATATACCGTTACCCGACAATTTAGAACAGAAAGAATAGAGCTTCACACATAGATTAGATAGAAACATGTCAGTCACATATATAAGAAGTACAGTGACAGTGTTGCTTACTGTACTTGTCATTTAGTGTTAAAGGATTTATTTAAAAAATAATAGTGTTTTCATGCACCGTCTCTTTAAAAAAGCCGGCCGGCAATTCAGCAGCGGTACCCGACAATTTAGAACAGAAAGATAGAGCATCACACATAGATTAGATAGATAGAAACATGTCAGTCACATATATAATAAGTACAGTGACAGTGTTGGTTACTGTACTTGTCATTTAGTGTTAAAATAAAGGATTTATTAAAAAAAAAATTGGTGTGGGGTTCCCCTTCATTTTAGTCTCTAGCAGAGGTTAAGCAGACGGCTGGGGTAGATGTTTGAAGCCTTGGAAGGGGGTAATACCCACGGAGCTTCCCAGGCTACTAATATCAGCCCCCAGCTGAATACCTAGTCTTTACTAGCTATTAAAATGGGGGACCCCAAAAAAATGACATGGGTTCCCCCCTATTTTAATAGCTAGCAAAGGCTAGGCAGACAGCTGGGGGCTGATATTAATAGCCCAGGAAGGGTGCCATGAATATTGGTCCCCTCCCAGGCTAGAAACACCAGCCGTCAGCCGCCCCAGAAATGGCGCATCCATAGGATGCGCCAATTCTGGCACTTAGCCTCGCTCTTCCCACTGCACTATTGCGGTGGCAGTGAGGTAATAGGGCTGGGGTTGATGTCAGCTTATAATGCCAGCTGACATCAAGCCCAGGTTAGTAATGGAGAGGCGTTTATAAGACACCCCCATTACTAACCCCATAGGCAAAGTTAAAAAAAACACAAACACCCAGAACAAAAGTCCTTTAATTGAAATAAACACACAATTCTTTATTGTTCTAAATTAAACCATACTTACCATCACGCCCATTCCAGCTGAAGCCAACGATCTCCTGCAATAAAAGAAAAATAATAAAGCAACATCATCCTTACCTTTCGATGGTTCCCAGGACAGCTCCAGCTCTGCTACATCGAGATGACAGGCTGGATCGCAGCAGAAAGCTGCCATCCAGCCTGTCATCCCGCAGACACTGAGAAGCGCAGGCATGCTTGCGCTCCTCAGTGTCAGGCTGTGACGGCATCTCAGTGTCTGACTGCGGCATGACAGGCTGGATGGCAGCTTTCTGCTGCGAACCAGCCTGTCATCTCGATGTAGCAGAGCTGGAGCTGTCCTGGGAACCATCGAAAGGTAAGGATGATGTTGGTTTATTATTTTTCTTTTATTGCAGGAGATCGTTGGCTTCAGCTGGAATGGGCGTGATGGTAGGTATGGTTTAATTTAGAACAATAAAGAATTGTGTGTTTATTTCAATTAAAGGACTTTATTCTGGGTGTTGTGCTTTTTTTAAATACTTTACTAGAAATTCATGGCGGTCATGTCTAATATTGGCGTGACCCAATGAATTTTGGGCTTAGGGCCAGCTGATAATACCAAGCTGGCCCTAACCCCTTTATTACCCAGTGAGCCACCGCACCAGGGCCCTGGATGAGTTGGGTACAGCGCCAGAAGATGGCGCTTCTATGAACGCGCCATTTTCCGGGGTGGCTGCGGACTGCAATTTGCAGCGGGGGGGGGGGGCGGAAAGCTTGGGCCTCCCTGCGCTGCAGATTCCAGCCCCCAGCTGCCTAGTTGTACCTGGCTGGACACAAAAATAGGGCGAAGCCCCACGTATTTTTTTTAAATTATTTCATGAAATTCATGAAATAATTAAGAAAAAAAGGGCTTCCCTATATTGTTGTGTCCGGCCAGGTACAAATAGGCAGCTGGTGGTTGGGGGCAGCCCGTTCCTGCCTGCTGTACCTGGCTGGACACAAATATAGTGCGAAGCCCCACGTCAATTTTTTTTAATTATTTCAGGAAATTCATGAAATAATTTAAAAAAAATTGACGTGGGGCTTCGCACTATATTTGTGTCCAGTCAGGTACAGCAGGCAGGAACGGGCTGCCCCCAACCACCAGCTGCCTATTCGTACCTGGCCGGACACAACAATATAGGGAAGCCCTGTTTTTTTTAATTATTTCATGAAATAATTAAAAAAAAAAAATACGTGGGTCTTCGCCCTATTTTTGTGTCCAGCCAGGTACAACTAGGCAGCTGGGGGCTGGAATCCGCAGCGCAGGGAAGCCCAAGCTTTCTGCCCCCCCACTGCAAATTGCAGTCCGCAGCCACCCTGGAAAATGGCGCGTTCATAGAAGCGCCATCTTCTGGCACTGTACCCAACTCATCCAGGGCCCTGGTGCGGTGGCTCACTGGGTAATAAAGGGGTTAGGGCCAGCTTGGTATTATCACTGGCCCTAAGCCCGAAATTCATGGGGTCACGCCAATATTAGACATGACCGCCATGAATTTCTAGTAAAGTATTTAAAAAAAAACACAACATCCAGAATAAAGTCCTTTAATTGAAATAAACACACAATTCTTTATTGTTCTAAATTAAACCATACTTACCATCACGCCCATTCCAGCTGAAGCCAACGATCTCCTGCAATAAAAGAAAAATAATAAATCAACATCATCCCTACCTTTCCATGGTTCCCAGGACAGCTCCAGCTCTGCTACATCGAGATGACAGGCTGGATGGCAGCAGAAAGCTGCCATCCAGCCTGTCATTCCGCACACACTGAGAAGCGCAGGCATGCTTGCGCTCCTCAGTGTCAGGCTGTGACGGCATCCAGATGAGCCGAGTCTCTCACGCTCACCGCATTTGCAGGAGAATTCTCCCACGCTGTCAGTGACATGCATGAGGTGAGCTGAGTTCATTGTCGGCTCATCTGGATGCCGTCACAGCCTGAGACTGAGGAGCGCAAGCATGCCTGCACTTCTCAGTGTCTGCGGGATGACAGGCTGGATGGCAGCTTTCTGCTGCCATCCAGCCTGTCATCTCGATGTAGCAGAGCTGGAGCTGTCCTGGGAACCATCGAAAGGTAAGGATTATGTTGCTTTATTATTTTTCTTTTATTGCAGGAGATCGTTGGCTTCAGCTGGAATGGGCGTGACGGTAAGTATGGTTTAATTTAGAACAATAAAGAATTGTGTGTTTATTTCAATTAAAGGACTTTATTCTGGGTGTTTGTGTTTTCTTTTAACTTTGACTATGGGGTTAGTAATGGGGGTGTCTTATAGACGCCTCTCCATTACTAACCTGGGCTTGATGTCAGCTGGCATTATAAGCTGACATCAACCCCAGCCCTATTACCCCACTGCCAGTGCTACAGTGCAGCGGGAAGAGCGAGGCTAAGTGCCAGAATTGGCGCATCCTATGGATGCGCCATTTTTGGGGCGGCTGACGGCTGGTGTTTCTAGCCTGGGAGGGGGCCAATATTCATGGCACCCTTCCTGGGCTATTAATATCAGCCCCCAGCTGTCTGCCTAGCCTTTGCTAGCTATTAAAATAGGGGGGGACCCCACGTCATTTTTTTTTGGGGGTCCCCCATTTTAATAGCTGGTAAAGGCTAGGTATTCAGTTGGGGGCTGATATTAGTAGCCTGGGAAGCTCCGTGGGTATTACCCCCTTCCCAGGCTTCAAACATCTACCCCAGCCGTCTGCTTAACCTCCGCTAGAGACTAAAATTACGGGGAACCCCACACCAATTTTTTTTTTTAATAAATCCTTTATTTTAACACTAAATGACAAGTACAGTAACCAACACTGTCACTGTACTTCTTATATATGTGACTGACATGTTTCTATCTATCTAATCTATGTGTGATGCTCTATCTTTCTGTTCTAAATTGTCGGGTACCACTGCTGAATTGCCGGCCGGCTTTTTTAAAGAGACGGTGCATGAAAACACTATTATTTTTTTAAATAAATCCTTTGCACTAAATGACAAGTACAGTAAGCAACACTGTCACTGTACTTATTATATATGTGACTGACATGTTTCTATCTATCTAATCTATGTGTGAAGCTCTATTCTTTCTGTTCTAAATTGTCGGGTACCGGTGTATGCCGCTGCTGAATTGCTGGCTTTTCATGTTTCACTGTGAGCACTGTTCCTCCCCCAATACATTCTACATTATTGTTAGTTGTTTTCCTTCATGTAGAATTAACCTACAAGGAAAGAAAGGGTTTATTTTCATTCCGATATTTGTGTCCCATTGACTTGCATTGGTTTCCGGTATCGGAATCGGCGATATCCGATACTTATTGAGTATCGGCCCGATCCAATATTTCCTGATATCGGAAGGTATCGCTCAACACCAGTAGTGACCCCTACCAGAGACCAGACCGCAGAGTCAGCTGCGCAGGCCATCTGCTGAGACTTCATTCAGGTGTACGGCTGCCCAAAGAGGATTCATTCCGATCAAGGCACCTGCTTCCAAGGCCGGGTGATGGAAGAGCTGCACCGGTTGTACAAGATTGAGAAGTCACGGACTACTCCTTACCACCCTCAAGGAAATGGGGCCTGTGAAATCTTTAATCGGACACTGATCCAAATGCTCCGCGTTGGAGGAAGATCGGAAGGTACGGTGGCCTGAGTGTGTGGCCAAGCTGGTGTGGGTCTACAACAACCGAGTGAATAGTACGACGGGGTTCACTCCTTATACCTTGCTGTTTGGGCGAAAGGGGCGAGAGATTACCGAGTTAGAGCTGGACCCCGAGAAGGACTACCCACGGATGGGGGTGTCTTCCTGGGTCCGAGAACATCGGCATCGACTGCAGACCCTCCCACGGTTGGTACAACAAAAGTTTCAGGAGCTCAAACATCATGAGACATTGCCTCTTCGAGGGACAGCTCTGAGGCCCGGGGAGCGGGTGTTGGTTCGGGACAGGCAGCCCCGGGGCAAATTGAGTAGGTGGTGGGAATGGACCCCGCACCGAGTGAAGTGCAGAATTGGCGCTGAAGGACATGTGTATGAAGTTCAACCCGAGGGGCTGAAGGAGCCCCTACCAGAGTGGTTCATCATAGTATGCTGCGACCCTGTCTGTCTAAAGATGACGAGGATGGAGAAGAATCACCTGCTTCTAGAGAGGGTCCTGTCACAGTTGCCTCAAGCCACAATGTGGACGAAGAAGAGTTGTTGATTCTACCTCCGAGCCCCAGCACTCGATTACCTGCAGTCCCCAGTGCAGGCGGCGAGGGAACAACATTGGTTGAAGCCACCGGGCAGGTGGAGATTGGAAATCCGAGTGACCCTGCACCCCTCATCGGTCAAACTGAGTTACGCCAGTCAGAACGGACAACAGCAGTAGTGCCTCCTCACCGTTACGAACAAGATCAATTCATATGGTACCGTATCGTCCAGGAAGTCCAAGAATGTGAACGTTTGATGAAGGAACTCTCGCCCGTGGAATGGTGAGTTAAAGGAAAGCGGGAGTGTAAGGGGGAAGACCAGGGTGTAAGTACTTTCAGAGCAAGGGATCCGGAACTGCCGGGGCCGTGCCTCTGGTTGCAGGGGGAAGACAGACTGCGAGCACAGGAGTCAGGTGACTGGGAAGCTGGGGGCGTGTCCAGAGTGAGGGCTGGGAGGTCAGGGGACCGGGGAACTGGTGGCGTGACTAGACAGAGGAAGAGACGAGGATGTTGGCGCGGAAAAGCGGAGCTGGGTCCTGCTCAGCAGAGCAGTGTGAGAGGGTCCAGGCTCCTAGCTACAGTACTTGGAGCAAGATCCAAGTGCAGTGGACCAGAGGAGTCAAGCCGACTAGAGGGAGAAGAGACGCAGGGTCCGTGGAGCCGAGCACATGAGGTGCCGTGTTATGGACTAGGGGCTCAGCGGGTAAAACCGGAGACCGCCCGTTGCCGCCAGAAGACGGAGCATTGTTTAGGCGGGGACGCCTGAAAAGAATCAACACCGGCATCAGCTGGCAACTGCTTTGTGAGGAGCAAGGGTCAGCTAAGTGAAAAAACTGTTGATTACAACCGGTTCGACTCTGCTACATCTAGTTAAACTGTGAACTGTCAGTAATAGACTTTTACCTGCTACTTCCCTCGTTTTTCCCGCATATTTTCCCCTGTTACTCCCTGCATGGAGGTTGACCCTGTTATCATAAACCTCCCCTGTTTATTAACCCCGTATTGGCTGCTCTGTGTTTCTGTGTCCCTGCATCTAAAGTACCCATGTTACACACATTTTCCAAGTAAACTAATATTTGAACATGTTTTATATAGTCGGAAGATTCAGAATAACATTTAACTTGCATTATATTTGCCATTTCACTTCTGCCTAGTTTGAAAGCCAAAGTTTAATAGAAAAGTATTTCATTATTGTTTGAAAGTTTCCATCTTTTTAAAGAGGACCTTTCACCAAATGTTTCATGTTGAGCATGAAGATATTAGCAATCAAAGTATTTGGCATCTAATGAGAAAATTGTCTCTTCACAGAGGAAGAGGACTAGAACTCGAGTGCTACCTATTGGAAGTAGCAATTCTAAAAGTCAATATTGACCCTCTAATGAGCCTTGCCATATGACTTTGGATAAAAGCCAAAACCAAAATCTCAATTTGCAGGCAATATGTTTTGGGTATCTACCCCTCAGTGCATTGCAAGGCTTAAAAGTCTCATCACCTTGGCATGTCAGGCTTGAAATGTCACTCTCTGCAAGGAGAAACATTACCCCTTTGATGCCAGTCAGACGCCTCTCACCAAACCAAACCAGATCTCACACTTTGCACTGTTGAGGGCCTATGCTCCGAAACACAGTGTCTGCAAATTGTGATTTTGGTTTTGGTCTTTATCCTAAGTTATGTGGCAAGGCTCTTTAGAGGGTCGATATTGACTTTTAGGATTGCTACTTCCAATAGGTGGCACTACAGTTCTAGTCCTCTTCCTCACTGAAGAGACAATTTGCATATTTTCCAGAGGAGCATTGTAAGGCTTAAAAGTCTCCTCACCTTGGCATATGAGGCTTGACATGTCACTCTCAAGAAAGAGAAACGTTACCTCTTGGATCCCGGCCAGACGTCTCTCACCCAGCCAAACCAGATCTCACACTTTTCACTGACGAGAGCTGTACCCCAAAACACAGTGTCTGCAAATTGAGATTTTGGCTTTGGCTTTTATCTTAAGTCATGTGGCAAGGCTCGTTAGAGGGTTGATATTGACTTTTAGGATTGCTACTTCCAATAGGTGGCACTAGAGTTTTAGTCCTCTACCTCTCTGAAGAGATAATTTGCATATTTCCCAGAGGAGCATTGCAAGGCTTAAGTCTCCTCACCTTGGCATGTGAGGTTTGACATGCCACTCTCCACAAGGAGAAACATTACTCCTTGGATCCCGCATCTAATGAGTTAACTTTTGTTAATTTCAAACTGGTGTTATCAGATAGCAATTCATACAGGGAGAAGAATTATTTGACCACAGTGAAAACACCAACTTAGCTTAACTAAAGTTAACTCATTAGGTGCTATATGCTCACTGCTCAAGATGCTCGGCGCTCGCCGAGTATTTCTGTGGTTGCTCGGCAGGAGCTCGGGTCCCCTCCCTGCATGTTTGGCGCTCTTTACAGAGCCAATGAACATGCAGGGATTGCCTGCCAATCACTGTAATGCCGCAGCCATGTTGGTTGTAGCATTACAGTGATTGGCTGACTGCACAGCGTCTCAGGCCTATATGAGACCTGGCTCCGCCATGCTCGTCACAGTCACTCTGGAATCAGGCAGTGTAGGGAGAGGTGCTGCTGAGCTAGGGAGTGATTTGCTTGTTTATTAGGTAGTGTAGATAGAATAGAAGTATATTACACATATCCATCTCAGCAAACAGTCCTTCTGAGGACTAATCCATCTGCAGAAATATCAGGCAGGCAGTGTATATAGCAGACTGCAGTGTATATAGCACAAGAGGCTCCATTCCAGTTCTGTCTGCTGCTGCTGCTGTTAGACATTTCTAGACATAGGCCCAGGTCCCAGGGGCCAGGAATAATTTGTTTTTGCATCTTAATCCTCATTATTTGCTTAAGGCTGTGTGCCCACGATGCGTTTTTTAAGCGTTTCCGCAGCGGCAAAAACGCTGCAGAAATGCTTAAAAAACGCATGGTAGAAAGCCTGCATGGTCCCCCAATGATAATCTGCATGTGCTGTGCACATGCTGCGGAAATTTCCGCTGCGGATTATCATTGCGGAAAAAAACGCAGCACTTCCAATTATTTTGCGGAAGTGCTGCGTTTTCGCCGCCATTGACTTGCATTAGAACGCACCAATTCCGCAAGACTGCATCTGTACTTGCGTAATTGGCGCGTTCTAATGTGCGGATGGTACCCGGGTGTAGAGGAGAGGAGAGTCTCATCCACACCCAGGTACCATTAAAAAAGTTGTAAAAAAAGAATAAAATAAAAAATAAATATATACTTACCTTCCGGCGGCCCGCGGTGCACTCCTCCTTGCATCCCGGCACTTCGCGATCGAATCAAGGACCTTCGCTGACGTCAGAGTCATGTGACGGGTCACGCGACGCTGATGTCGGCAGGTCCTTCAATCCACCGCTGCCGGCAGCCGGAACGGTGAAGCAAGACAGCGCGGGCCATCGGAGGGTAAGTATACATTTATTTTTTTATTTTTTGACATTCTCTTGGTCACACTATATAAATCCATGCTGTTTGCATGGATTTATATAGTGTGACCAAGTTGACAAGCACTTTCCAAGTGATGCTAAAATCGCTTGGAAAGCGCTTGTCAACCCGCATTCGGAAATGCAACTGAAGAACGCTTCACTTCCGCATGTCCCTCGCAGGAAAACGCATGTACAATCCGCATGTACAATCCGCATGCGTTTTTTTCTGCCAGGGAGATGCATAAACGCTCAGGAAAAAATCCTGAGCATTTCTGCATCGTGGGCACATAACCTAAAATGCAATCCAGAGAACACCGTTTTTCTGCGCCATTTGCTTGTTGGCACTGCAGAATACAGCCAGGTCCTTTCCATATTACAGTGCTAAAAATCCAGAAATCCAGAAATTTCAGAAAATACTGCCATTTCTGGCCTCCATTAAAAATTTGTTTCATTGTGTCAGCGAATTATTTAACACCGGTTTGCTGTTCAAAATAGTTATATACAGGCCAGCTATTCAAAACTGAGGTTTGCCCGTCACATGGATCACATATACATTTTCAGTAAATACTGACATTTCTGGCCTCCATTAAAAATTTGTTTAAGTGTGTCAGCAAAGTTTTTAACACCGATTTGCTGTTCAATATAGTTACAAACAGGCCAGCTATTTAAAACTGTGGTTTGTCCATCACATGGATTACATATAAGTTCGCTCCAAATTCAGCCATTTATAGTGAGCGTGGAAGATATTGAAAATGGGCAAAGCACGTGGCAAGGGATGGGGAACTGGATGTGATGGTGATGGTGCATGCAGAGGCCGAGGCCGTGGGCAAGCTGAAATTGTGCCACAACACACACCCACATCTTCTCGCTCGACCTTCCTGTCCCAATTAATAGGGGACCGCAGAGCACCACTATTGAACACAGAGCAGTGTGAAAAGGTTATTGGTTAGATAGCAGATAATGCTTCCAGTCACTTAGCCACCACCACCACCCTGTCTTCCACACGGTCAAGTCTCAGTAGCAGTGAGTTTGGACCGCATATTCCTCACCCTGAACATCCTTCCTCCCACCATGCCGAGTGCCCAGACACAACTGATCCCACACTTGGACACTCCGAAGAGCTGTTCACTTTTCCATTTATAGATTCGGACCTCTCGCCCGCTCCACTTGAAGCGGGACAAGAGGAGATTGCATACTACGATGCCCAAATATTTGAGCACCCACGAAGGCGACGGTGGGAAAGTGTCACAACAGGTGGACAATGATGAGTGACAATTGCCAGAAAGTCAGGAGGAGGACCAGGGTGCAGAAGTGGAAGACGAGGTGATGGGTGATATAGTAACTGACCCAACCTGGCAGGAGGACATGCAGAGTGAGGACAGCAGCACACAGGGGGAGGGAGGCAGAGCACCCCAACAGGCAGGAAGAAGCAGTGTGGTGGCCGCAGACAGAAGGCGGGCAACCGTTCCCCGTAACACCAACACGACGGAAGTTGCCAGTACAACTGTTAGGTCTTCCTGAGTCTGGTTGTTTTTTAAAGACTCTGCCGATAACCCCAAAAAGGACATTTGCACCACCTGCCAGGCCAGCATCAGCAGGGGTAGCAAAACAACCAGCCTGACCACCACCAGCATGATCAGGCACATGGCAGCAAAGCACCCGACTTTGTGGGCCAAACCCCAGGGTCCAGGAACAGTCTCTACGGGTGGCACCATTGCTTCTTCCACTGTTGTGCATGCAAGCCAATAACCTGTCTATGGTGCATGCAAAGATGCACACTCTCAAATAGCAGCATCAGGAAGCACGTCCACATCCTTATCCCAGTGCAGCGTTTAGTTGTCCATACCCCAGTCCTTGGAACGCAAGTTCAAATACGCAGCCAACATCCCACAGGCCACAATACTAAATTCCCACATTTTGCGACTGCTTGCGCTCGAAATGTTGCTTTTTAGGCTCGTGGAGACGGAAGCATTCCGCAACCTGATGGCGGCGGCCGTCCCTCGGTACTCGGTCCCCAACCGCCATTATTTCTCCTGGTATGCCGTCCCCGCATTACACAAGCACGTGTCCCAAAACATTAGCCATGCCCTCAACAACGCAGTTATCTGGAAAATCCACCTAACCACGTACACGTGGACAAGTGCTTGTGGGCAGGGAAGGTACATCTCGCTATCGGCACACTGGGTTAATGAGGCGCCCTGCTGCGCATTGGTGCCACAGAATCCAGAAGGGTGCATGGATGGACTTCTCCACAAGAGGCCCTCACACATTCACACACCTCCACCCTACCACCTCAGACCAGCAGAGGGAGCCCGTTAGGGATATATATAGGGAGGGTGGAGCCAGGCAGCTGAGTTTTAGCTCAGAGTGAGCTGAGAGCATGCTGACGCTCAGAGAGCAGCGAAGAGCAGCACGCTGCTGCGGTGCTTAGGCGAGCCAAGGCCTACAGCACGTGTGAAGGCCTAGTGAGGGCCTTGAGTGGGCCAAAGGCGAGAGGAGAAGGAAGAAGTAGCAAGGGGGCAGAGGAGCATACCAGGCTCACCCCGAGATATATACCGGACACCGGGTCCGCGCCTACAGGGACTCTTTGCACCCAGTAGGGACTACTGGAACCACTGGAGGACTACAGGTCCCAGGTTTGCCAAACGCTGACTACAGTACCAGGGCTAGGAGTCACGGAGGCCCCAGCATCCAGGGAGAGTGATCTCCAAAGAGAAGGCCCTACCACCAGGTCAGAAGGTGCAAGGGAGAGAGAGACAGTAACCAAGCTAGGCCTAGTTCCAGGCAGGCCAGAAGCTTAGCGAGAAAAGCCACGGATCAGGAGGCCCTATACCCGCTCAATGGGAAGAGTCCAAAAGTGCACCCTTCGCCGGGAGTACCCTGGACAGTGCCTGCACCATCACCAGTAAAGGTACTGAAGCTTACCCCCGTGTGAGTGTCCGTCTTTCCTCCGGGACCGTCCTGCCATCTCTCCCCAGCATCCTCCATTACACCCCACGCTGCCCTGGAGCTAGCTCTACCTTTGGAGAGCCACACCATCCCTGCTGCCATAACACCAGCTCCAGAGGACTGCTCCGCAGCGGTGGCGCCCCTTTCGCCGCATTCCACAGGTGGCGTCACGAACTTTCCAAATCCCCTATAAATATTCCCCTTTTTATTGACCGCCCTGGGTCACGGACCGGGCCAGCCACCGTGATATCCCCCACTGGCATACGCAGAGGCCCGGTTGCCGAGTACTCCCACGGCCCAGGGGCTGCGTCATTAACATAGTGGAAGCCGGGACCCAGTCAGACCTTGGGACAGAACATGTCCTCCTGACGCCAAGGATTGCGGGCCCTAGGTCAATCAGGGTTGTCCCCCCAGTCTACAGCTCGTGCACCTCATCCTCCTCAGCCTCCTCCTCCTCTTCAGCCTCCATCTCCGAAATGACCACATCAATCACAAGCTGGAAGCACTACAGCACTGCCTCGGCCAAGCGGCAACAGGCTGTGCTGAAGCTAATATGTTTAGGTGACAAACCGCACAATGCTGAAGAGTTGTGGACAGCTTCCGCCGCCCTTGCCATGTTTCAGCAGCAGGCAGATCGTTTGCAGCTTCCGGCTCACAGACTGGTGTGTGATGTCCCCACACGTTGGAACTCTACACTGCAGATGTTGGGAAGGATTTGTGAGCAGAAGAGGGCAGTTGTTGAGTACCAGCATCAACAAGGCCATCAGTATTCAGTTCAGACTCCACACATAAGACCTCAGGAGTGGACATGGATGTCAGACATATGTACCATCCTCCAAACCTTTGAGGACTCCACCAAGATGGTGAGCGGCAATGACGCCATAATTATTATCACCATCCTTCCTTCTTCTGAAACACTCTCTGCTCACCATCAAAGAGAATGCATTGCAGGCGGAGCACGATGAGATGGAGCAAGGAACCATACAGACTGATTACACACAGCCCACTCTCATCTCATCCCAATGTAGATTGGGTGACAAAGAGGAAGAGGAGAAGGAGGAAGAACAGGAGCTAGTTTCATGCGCTATAGATGGTAGTACCTGCACAACTGTCATACCGTCTGTTCAGTGGGGATGGCCAGAGGACAGAGAGGAGGAGGAGAGCATGGTCAGTCATCCTCTTGGTGAGGACACGGAAGTCTTGTCTGTTAGTAGTCTGGCACGCATGGCTGAGTTTATGTTACGCTGCCTTTCCCATGACCCTCGCGTTCTCAAAATTTTGGGTGACAGTCATTAGTGGTTGATGACACTTCTAGACTCACGCTACAGGAAGAACTTTATATCTCTTATTCTTGAGGCAGACAGGTCTACAAAAATGGGGCAGTACCAGAAAGCCCTTGTTGCGGGACTATTAAAAAAATTCCCATCTGAAAACGCTGGCGGCAGAGGTCATAGTTCATTGGACAACCAAGGACAACAGGCGAGAGAGACACATCTGCAATCCAGCAGAGGCAGGGGAACACTGTCAAAGTTCTGGGAGAATTTTCTCAGCCCCTCCCATCGCACAGTCCCTGAGGCGCGGGGTACTCTCACAAGGAGTGCAAAGTTTGGGAAGATGCTGAGGGAGTTCCTTGCCGATCGTACCAACATCCTCTGTGATTCCTCCATGCCTTATAATTATTGGGTATCCAAGCTGGATATGTGGCATGAACTGGCTCTCTACGCCTTGGAGTTCCTGGCCTGCCCTGCCGCTAGCGTTTTATCAGAGCGGGTCTTTAGTGCCGCTGGTGGAATTATAACTGATAAGCGCATCCGCCTGTTAATTGAAAATGCTGACAGGCTGACTCTTATAAAAATGAGCAAGGGCTGGATTGGGCCAGACTTCTCAACACCACCGAATGATAGCTGCATAACATAAACTCAAATCCAGTGTCTTTTCTTGGGAGGTGTATTCCCATGTACCTTTTCATACCCACACATGGGTATACGCTTCCTGATTTTGGCTATTTGCTCTTGTCCTCCTCCTTCTCCTCATCCTCATCCTCCACCACCACATCACCAGGGTGATTGTGGTCCTTGATGCAACACCCACATTTGGTGAACTGTCTTGTTTAACCCTTTCTTGCCATGGCCATTTTCCATTTTTTAGCTTTTGTTTTTTCCTCCCCTTCTTTCAAGAACTTTTTTATATCTTTGTCCATATAGCCATATGAAGCCTTTTTTTTTGCGGGCTAAGTTGTACTTTTGAATGACACCATTGATTTTACAATATAATGTACTGGAAAAAGGGAAAAAAAACTCGAAGTGCAGTGAAATTGCAAAAAAGGGAAATTGCATGATCATTTTTTGGTTTTCTTACCATTTTCAGTATATGATCAAACTAACCTAGCAATATGATACTCAAGGTCTGTACGAGTACACAGATACCAAACATGTATAGGTTCTTTTTTATTTAAGTGGTGAAAAAAAAATCCAAAATTTGTATGAAAAAAAAGTTTTTGCATTTGTCGTCATTTTTCGAGATGCATAGCGTTTCCATTTTTGGGATGTGGGGTTAGGTGAGGGCTTATTTTTTGTGCCCTAAGCAGACATTTTTATTGATATCACTTTGGGATAGATACAATGTTTTGATCTCTTATTGCATTTTATTGCAATGTTGCGGTTGCCAAAAAAAAAATCATAATTCTGGCGTTTTCATTTTTTTCTTGTTACGCCGTTTACCGATCATTTATTTTATATTTTGATAGATTGGACACTTCTATTAAATATGTGTATGTTTTATTTTCAATGGGGCAAAAGAGGGGGTGACTTGAACTTTTGTGTTTTTTTATTTTTTTTTCACTTTTTACTGACTTCAATAGTCCCCTTTGGAGACTTGAGGCTGCGATCATTTGATTGCCTGTGCTATAAATAGCAGAGCTATGTATAGCAGAAACCACGATCTTCTGTGAACGCCGGCCTCGAGCCGGCATTCACAGGAATATTGTAATGATAGGCACAGTGGTCTTCTGCAGACTCCTGGCTGACATGACAACCCATCAGCGCCCCACTTTCACGTGACAGGGGTGCCGATGGGCGGCTGAAATTATGTGGCTCAGGCCACAGCGTGTTAAATCCCTCTGTAAAAGAATGACAGCGAGACTTAGCTGGATAACAGCCACTGTTGGATTGGAACTCCACCCATGGCTGTTAAAAGCACACGACAGCTGATAAAATCATGTGCAGGGAAAGATGCGGGCTCAGTGTCAGCGCCTGCGTCAAAGTCAAGGATACGACATATGACGTAAATATACGTCATATGTCGTGAAGGGGTTAAGCTGTAAAATCCCTTGAGAGCTGACTTGTCCAGGCTACAACTATGTATAAGGTAGAGACGCTCTTTTTTTGAAGCTCAGGTGTTAATGGGAATGTTTCACCATTAAATAACCTAATGTTTAAGTCAGGTTTTTGTATTAACATTTTTTTTTTGCTATGTTATGTTTTCATATAACCAAAAAAAGAAAAAAAAACATCATATATACTAGTATGTTTAAAGAGGAACCACCCACCATGGTGCTATTTACTAATATCTGCTTTATTCAAGGCCCTTTAGATTGGCCTTAGCCGACCAATATGTATGGTAATCTTCATCTGGTGCACTCATGTAGACTTGTACTGATATGCTGGAACTCACTATGTGATTAGCTCACTCATCAAACGCTGTTTTTTCTCATCTGTATCTGTTCAGCGTCAATTTTTGGCTTTTATCATATTGTACTTTATCTTTAGATTTATTTAATAAAATTAATGTTTTTACCAAGGGCATTGTCGTATATTGTGTCTGGCACATTTTTTTTCTTTTTTTGGTTATATACTGTAATTGCTTATGTGCCCCATGGGGACTTTAACCGGATAAATTACTTTTGGGTTGACTTAAAACTATCTGATAATATGTTATGTTTTCATATTATGATCTATTTTAAAAAATTCTATATAGTAATCTTGCAATTTTCACGCTGGCCACTGGGACTTTTTTAGGCTCATGCTTCCTGTCCTTCAATGAAGAGTTTACAGCAATTTCCTTATCAGCAGAGGCAGGATAACAATGATAGGTAAGACCTCTATACACAGCTGATAACACAGGATAGGGTCAGAGTAAAAAAAACAAACAAATGAATGGCCAGAGTGAAAAAATGCAAGATTCCTAATTTTACAGATTGTGATATGGAAAAGAAAACATTGTCAAAAATAACAATACTGTATATTTAATACAAAAACCTAATTTAAACAATGGGTCATTTTCTGACGACACATTCCCTTTAAGTACTTACAAGAATGGGAGAATCCAGAAAGATTTTAGCAGTGCTCCATGATGAATTTGAAAGCATTTTTTTCAAGTGCTGACACAGGAGGCAATCTCCTGTGATGAACCCAAGCTCAAAGCAGAACTGCGGTGACCATTGACCGATGTTGAAATTCCCAACAGGGACTTTGTTGTATAATTTTAAGCACAACTAAAGATATATTTCTACTTGAACAACCTTCATAAATCATAATCATTTGAAAAATATTTAATTTGTTGCTAAAATCCTCACTACAGGCAATAACTTTACTAACCTCCACAAAATGATCAGTAATTTGATCATATTCATAAAATTTCCACTAGTACGATTCTTGGTGCCAAAGATAGGGAAACTAGTCCTTGCTGGGGGGTTGGAGATACCATTAAAGGGATAATCTCATCAGAGAGAACCCATTTCAGGTTGGATTGACTATTGTAACCAACTATTTGCTGGGAGTCTAATGCCCCCATACATAGTAAATGAAAGTTGGCCAAACACTGATAGGTATGGGGGTCTCCAAACTCTCAGGAGAATGATCGACCCATTGGAATTTCAATGCCTGATCCTTTTGTTTTTAGGGGAGATTAGGCACAGCTGACTATGTCAGGGAAGCAGAATCAAGCCAAGCATTTTCATTGCAGATGCCACTTCAAGGGACATAAAACATTAAATGGTGGCATTGAGATAAATAACTGTCCATGTAATCCTTTACAGATTCATACTATATACAATATCTGATTTTAGAGCAGCTTTATATTCTGCAAGGGACCCCATTCCATAATATACATAATCTTTAATAGGACATTTAAACAAAGATGTCTTAAAGAGTTTTAATTTTTATTATATACAGTATATATATATATATATATATATATATATATATACGCATATATATATGTATATATATATATATACATATATATATATATATATATATAAACAAATTTGCTTCTTTCCTCTGGATTGATCTTTCACTCTCAATTCACAGATAATATCTGCGTTCAGTGAAGACGTTTTCCCATCACTGAGATAGGAGATGACAGTTGGTGCTTCTAAAATTCTATGGAGAGAGCGGAGGGAGGAGCTAGTGTCAGACACAAAGCTTCTACTGCAAGTTCTCCTGAAATGACAATTACAGTTCTCCATAGAACTTTATGAGCACTAACTGTCATCTCCTATTTCACAGACTGGAAAACCTAAATTGACTTAAAACATATTTTACCCATGAATTCAGAATTTTGTGAATAATTGATTAATCCAGGATGAGAAAGAAGCGGAGTTCTCTAATAAGATGTATTGCAAAGTTTCCTTTTTTGTATTATTCATTTATGAAAACTAAAAAATAAAGCAATAGTTACTCTTTAATGATGCAAACCCTTGGAAGTAGAGGCTGCGTTTACAATTTGCAAAGACAAATATTCTAAATATTTTATTTACTTTAATATTTACTAAAAAGAAATACATAGGAAATATTGTTTTTCTTCCCCAGAATCTCACTCAAAATTATTTAAACCCCCGAACTTTACTAATATTAGAAATTCACAAATCCATTTTCTCTCGCATTGTATGTCATTTGTTCCTTGTCGAGACTTGTCACATTTCATTCAGGTTATATATTTTAAGTTACGTGCTACAAATAACCTTTCCTCTGTAATATATACCACGTATGTTATTGTGATACATTTCTTGATTTGTGATGCTGAAACACTATTTTATTAATACTCGCGGTGTATGGATCCCTTGGCACTTCTGAAATGAAATAAGGTTAGGAAAGTCTACTATATTCAGAGAGCGGAAAGATTTGCTGGTTGCATTTTCTTCAAGACTATTTCTGGAGTCACAGCATATGGCTGAGAAGAAATAAGTGCTATCTTCAAAAGGAAGATACTTATAAGGCCAGCATATTGCCCACAAAAACAAACACTAGCCTTATCAGGTCTAGAAGTAAGTTACAATAGAAATGGTAGCTGAGCCCTGGATAAGATAACAAAGCAAACTGATCAGCAAATGCCTGTGAAGGTATAACTAGTACACAGAGAAAATATCCTCTAATGTTAAGATGCTCAAGGTCTGTAAACTTTTCAGTATAGTGGTGCAATACCTTTCTCAAGCCAGTGTGTGTGAATCAAATTGCTTCAATATTAGGTTACCTTGTATTGAACATAGTTATACATAAGGGGTACTGTATGTATAATACTTTTCAAACACAACCCAAGCAGAATGGTCCATAGTGTGAAAGCAGTGAGTACACGTGGCTATAGTAATACATAAGTTTCATCTGATTAAAAAGGATGTCCCCTTATATTTTTCCCCTGTATACCCACCTCTAACTTTGACTGTGACATACATAGGGTTAAACAGCAGTGATTCCATAAATACTCTTTATTACAGCTTTTGTCCCAGTGTATTCTGTAAGTCGATTTCTGAGAATATGAATAAATTTAAAGATCCTTGTATAGAAAAATAATTAAGTTGGAAATAGAGATGAGCGTTGTTCTACTCGAACTGTTCGCCAATCTCAAATTCGAGCTGTTTTGGGCGGTGTTCGAGCCGTTCGGCGAACACGAACAATTTGAGAAAAATTCGGCTGTTCGAGGTTATGTTCGATAACTGTTCGTGCACCAAAATCATAACTGGATTTTTTCTCAGTAATGATGAAAATTAATGTTAATACGCAGTTTGAGTGTACAGCGGGGTGGGGGGAGGGGCAGGGGATGGATCTCTGCAGGAACAATGAAGATCTCCATTTTTTTTTTCTCTTTCCCGCATTTACAGTGGGGAGGTGCAATCTGTCAGCCTATCAGCAGCGCACACACGGAGTGCTTTTTTTCACACAAGCAAGGGCATGTGTCATTGGCAGTGTATGTCACATGTCCTTGCCCTATAAGACCAAGCCATTTTCCCCGTCGCCACCATTTTCTCACTGCTGCAGCTGCGTGTTAGACGGCACCGCTGTTGCTGTGTGCGCTATACCTTGTTAATTTCAAGCCAATTTTCGCACAAATCTACAGATAGCTTGGGAGTAGGGAATAGTTGTGATTGCAGTCCTTTTAAGGACTAGGTCACAGCATTTCCTACAACTTTTATCAGGCAGGTCTGTGCTCTTAAATAGATAGGTTGTGGGAGTAAAGACTAATTGTAATTGCAGTCCTTTTCAGGACTAGGTTACATCAGTTCCTATCAGTTTTTGCCAGGCAGGTCTGTGCCAGTGCTGTGCAAGTTTTTTTCACAGCATTTGGCTGAATCTAGCAAAGCTAATCCTTTTTGGCCTATTGCAGAGTTTGTTAGTCAGTGGAGTAGCCTATCTGTGTTGCAAGATATACCACCTGTGTATAGAATACCAATTTTTTTACTGCACCTAGTGAAGTAAAATCTTTTGGGCATAGCATCATTCTATTAGTCCATCTATACTGACCTCCATCAGGTTGCAAATTGAATATAATTTTTTCTGCATCTAGCTCTGAAAAAATATTGGGCTTCTAGCTGTGTGTGGGACTTGTTCTATTAATCCATCTATACAGACCTCTATCAGGTTGCAAACTGAATATATTTTTTTCTGCATCTACCTCTGAAAAAATATTGGGCTTCTAGCTGTGTGTGGGACTTGTTCTATTAATCCATCTATACAGACCTCCATCAGGTTGCAAACTGAATATATTTTTTCTGCATCTACCTCTGAAAAAATATTGGGCTTCTAGCTGTGTGTGGGAATTGTTCTATTAATCCATCTATACAGACCTCCATCAGGTTGCAAACTGAATATAATTTTTTTCTGCATCTACCTCTGAAAAAATATTTGGGCTTCTAGCTGTGTGTGGGACTTGTTCTATTAGTCCATCTATACTGACCTCCATAAGGTTGCAAACTGAATATAATTTTTTTCTGCATCTACCTCTGAAAAAATATTTGGGCTTCTAGCTGTGTGTTGGACTTGTTCTATTAGTCCATCTATACTGACCTCCATAAGGTTGCAAACTGAATATATTTTTTTCTGCATCTACCTCTGAAAAAATAATGGGCTTCTAGCCGTGTGTGGGACTTGTTCTATTAATCCATCTATACAGACCTCCATCAGGTTGCAAACTGAATATATTTTTTTCTGCATCTACCTCTGAAAAAATATTGGGCTTCTAGCTGTGTGTGGAACTTGTTCTATTAATCCATCTATACAGACCTCCATCAGGTTGCAAACTGAATATATTTTTTTCTGCATCTACCTCTGAAAAAATATTGGGCTTCTAGCTGTGTGTGGGACTTGTTGTATTAGTCCATCTATACTGACCTCCATCAGGTTGCAAACTGAATATATTTTTTTCTGCATCTACCTCTGAAAAAATATTGGGCTTCTAGCTGTGTGTGGGACTTGTTCTATTAATCCATCTATACAGACCTCCATCAGGTTGCAAACTGAATATATTTTTTTCTGCATCTACCTCTGAAAAAATATTGGGCTTCTAGCTGTGTGTGGGACTTGTTCTATTAATCCATCTATACAGACCTCCATCAGGTTGCAAACTGAATATATTTTTTTCTGCATCTACCTCTGAAAAAATATTGGGCTTCTAGCTGTGTGTGGGACTTGTTCTATTAATCCATCTATACAGACCTCCATCAGGTTGCAAACTGAATATAATTTTTTTCTGCATCTACCTCTGAAAAAATATTTGGGCTTCTAGCTGTGTGTGGGACTTGTTCTATTAGTCCATCTATACTGACCTCCATAAGGTTGCAAACAGAATATAATTTTTTTCTGCATCTACCTCTGAAAAAATATTTGGGCTTCTAGCTGTGTGTGGGACTTGTTCTATTAGTCTATCTATACTGACCTCCATAAGGTTGCAAACTGAATATAATTTTTTTCTGCATCTACCTCTGAAAAAATATTTGGCCTTCTAGCAGTGTGTGGGACTTGTTCTATTAGTCCATCTATACTGACCTCCATCAGGTTGCAAATTGAATATAATATTTTTCTGCATCTAGCTCTGAAAAAATGTTTGGCCTTCTAGCAGTGTGTGGGACTTGTTCTATTAGTCCATCTATACTGACCTCCATCAGGTTGCAAACTGAATATATTTTTTTTTTTGCATCTACCTCTGAAAAAATATTGGGCTTCTAGCTGTGTGTGGGACTTGTTCTATTAATCCATCTATACAGACCTCCATCAGGTTGCAAACTGAATATATTTTTTTCTGCATCTACCTCTGAAAAAATATTGGGCTTCTAGCTGTGTGTGGGACTTGTTCTATTAATCCATCTATACAGACCTCCATCAGGTTGCAAACTGAATATAATTTTTTTCTGCATCTACCTCTGAAAAAATATTTGGCCTTCTAGCAGTGTGTGGGACTTGTTCTATTAGTCATCTATACTGACCTCCATCAGGTTGCAAATTCAAAATAATTTTTTGTCTGCATCTACCTCTGAAAAAATATTTGGCCTTCTAGCAGTGTGTGGGACTTGTTCTATTAGTCCATCTATACTGACCTCCATCAGGTTGCAAACTGAATATAATTTTTTTCTGCATCTAACTCTGAAAAAATATTTGGCCTTCTAGCAGTGTGTGGGTCTCATTGTATTAGGCCATCTATACCAAGCTCCACCAGCTTTTCAATTAATAATAATTTTTCGCTGCATCTAGCCCTGAAAATAATTTTTCTTCCCAATAGTGGTAGCAATAGAAATATGGGGTGCGCTCCTGGCTTACAAAAATATACGCTTCATAACAAAAAACACCAGCTTAGCGCAGTGCATTAATAAGATGGCATCATTGTCTCTCCCAGTGCTAGGCCTACTACCCAGGCTAGGATTCCTGTGCCTAAAACACAATGTATGGGTCCGCGCTAGCCACTATGCTGAGGGGTCTAAAGCTGCTGCTAACGCTTTATAACAATTCAATTGGCAGATTTTCACAGAGCTCTTCCACAATGCCCAACCATCGGGACAACAGTTGCCCACCTTCCCTATGGGATCTAGTGGCGAATAGTTGATGCCATTAATCAGAGCGTCAGTTGCCCCGTCGACGTGGCAAGCATACGGTAAGGCATGGGAAGAGTGAACACGACTAGTAGCAGGCAGACGGGTTGACCAATGTGAACAAGCCAGATCACAAGTCACCATAGAATTTCTCCACCAGCTAATGATGAGGGGCATATCAGGGGCGTCAGCGCAGCGGTGTCTGACCGGAGTAGCATTTCACTTCCAGCTACTGAATTGGGGAGATGTGACAAAGATTCATCATCAGACAATCCATAAAAGGGTAGAAAAGGGGTCAGCCAAGTCAGGAGTGTAGACGTCCCGTCCCGTGTCACTAAAACTGATTTCTCACATCATATCCCTAACACCATTAACATGACACTCACAATTTGAAGCAACACTACTGTCTACTGCATTTGTGATCGCCTTCTTCGGGGCGCTATGCATAAGCGAATTAGTCCCTCAATCCAAAATTAGCACCAGTGGAGGCTTATTACACCAGGACGTAGTCATAGGCAATAATGCAATACGTCTACGCATACACAAATCGAAAATGGTTCCAGCGGGCAGGGGCACTTGGGCACTTCTACAACCCACAAACGGTACACTGAGTCGGGTAACAATAGTAAAACCATATCTAACCATCAGATCACAAAGTAATTTGTTCCTATCACACATTGATGGGACGCCATTATCAAGATACCAGTTCCAAGCTATATTTAATAAATGCATAACATCGGCAGGGAACCACCCCAAAGATTACGGGACACACTCATTCCGCATAGGCGCGGCCACAGAAGCAGCAAGAGCAGGACTGTCAGAAACGGAAGTTCAGAGGATAGAGAGATGGTGATCCACGTGTTTGGCAAGATACATAAGACCGGACTTGTTATCCTAACGTGGTTTGTTTCTTTTACAGGTGACGCTAAGCCAACATTGTGGGTGATAGGCCACTCGTATATATATATTGGGCAGATTAAAGGGCGAAAGTCCGCCCAGGCGGGAGGAAATTAGAGTTTCATAACACATATTTCAACTGGAGAGGTATTAGAGGCCTGCTATGGCCACAGGTACTAATGGAGGTAATCAAGGTAGGGAGAGAGGCAAGATGTCTGGTCATCTTAGTTATACAGGCCGGGGGAAACAACCTAGGTCATCACAAGAGCGCATAACTAATGGCAATAATGAAACTAGACACTGAGCGCTTCAGAGAATTTTTCACAAAACTAGCTATAGTATGGTCAGAGATTGTGCCGATAGCGGTATGGCAAGGTGCGCGAGACATCACGGCCATCGAACGGACAAGGCGGGTAATAAATATTCGGATGGCAAAATTTAGAAGAGACAGAGGCGGTGTAGTGGTACGACACCGACAACTGGAAGGAGATAAAGCAGGCCTCATACGGCCCGACGGTGTTCACTTAATGGATATTGGACTGGACATATTCCTGTCAGGACTCCAGGACGGAGTGGAACAAGTGTTAAGAGTGATGGGTGGGGGTCAGAGTCCTGCATACGAGTACGCAGGATCCTCCGTGGCCTGGAAATAGAAAGGACATGTTGGAGAGTTACACTTGTTGGCCAAGTTGCCGGAGTGGAGACCCAGGGCATGCTGCAACAAGCTGAATTATTTTAGAAATAAAATGTCTTTCTAATGGAATGAGTATAAAGAGTTAATAAAGCTGTGACCGATCCTCACCCATCCAGTTGTAAGAGTTACATTATTGTATTGTCAAGGAAAGGGGGGCGGTAGGGGGGCTGAGCGTCTGGGTTTGGTTGGGGGTCCCCACAGTCTGCCTAGGCTAGATGCATTTAAAAATTCTTATTAGATACACAGGCGGTGCAGCTTGCTTCGCAGCTGGGCTACTACGCCCAAAGTATTGCCTAGACTAGATTCAGTTAAAAATTCTACGCTGACTAGCAGACACTGAAGATTTGGAGCAGACCTCTGAGTAAACAGCTCTTCAGACTCAATCATCTGTGTTACCCCAAGCCATAGTGTATGTAGTTTCTTACAGTTAAAAGGGGGGGGGGAGCGACCCAACCCACCTGGAATTGACGATGCCAACGTCACGTAAGACACAGCAAGGGGACTCCAAAAAGAGTTTCCATTTTTTCCCAAAATTGTGGCACAGACACCACTTAACCCTAGAACGCATACCTGGGGCCTCGCAGTCCCGCCCTGTTAATTGTTTTCTATTTTTGCAAGATTACTTTAGTTAGAATTTTGAAACTCTAGGTATTCTTCATGTATATAGTTGTTTGTCATTTGAGTTTGAGTTATTCAATGTTATTTGCACACGGGCCTAAAAGGCCCCAGGTATATGAAAGTGTAGATTTTTATGGTCATGCGTTCTAGGGTTCAGTGGCATCAATTGCCCCACAGTTGCTTAAAACGGTTGGTGAGGTGATATTACCAAATCCTCAAGCTTTTAGCCTCCCAAGGATAACACAGGATTAGAAAAGTCCTTGCGAATCCATGATTTGTTCATCTTTATGAACGTGAGTCTGTCTACATTCTCAGTGGACAGCCGCGTGCGCTTATCTGTCAGCACACCATCAGCAGCGCTGAACACTGGCCCTGCAGCCAGTGTTCAGAGAGAACACTGGCTGCAGGGCATGACAAGATCTCCAAGGCGTGAGTGGCGAGCTCCGGCCATTTTTCCAGATTGGAATACCAAAATGAGCAAGGGTCCAGTGACACAGTCATGGCTTCGATGTTCACTTGGAGATACTCCTGCACCATCCTCTCTAGGCATTGACTATGTGTCAGACTTCTTGTCTCCTGTGGCCTTGCAAAGGATGGTCTAAAAAAGTGGTGAAACGATTTCACAAAATTGCTGTTACCAGCAGATACTGTGTTACTGTTACGGTTTGAGTGATGAAGACTCGACAGTCCCGCGGTTGGCAAGTTAGAACTGTGAGATTCACTTCGTGCACCACTGGTGTTTTGTGGAAAAGCACATGTAAGATTCTGCAACAGCGTCTGCAGATACTCCTGCATGCGTCAATCCCTTTTTATGGCAGGAATTATTTCGGCAAATTTACTTTTGTACCGGGGATCTAAGAGTGTGGCAACCCAGTAGTCGAGATTACTTTGAATTCTGCAATCTGAGGGTCATGTTGCAGGTAGTGCAGCAAGAAGGCACTCATGTGTCTTGCGCATCCAGGAGGACCAAGTCCTTGTTGTGTTGGTAGCGAGGTAAGAATCATGCTTCTTTCCTCTGCCCTCTCCCCCCAACCTCGCACAACAGAAATCTGATCAAGGTCTCCCTCATCTGATGAGTCTTCCATGCCCATCGCCAGTTCATCCTCCACTTCTTCCTCGGCTCCTGCACCTTCCTCAACAGTTTGGCTGCTACCATGCACCCTGTTTAATCCCTCTCCCCCACCCTCCCACGCCTGCCTCCTTGGTGCTGCCAACCGTCTGGACCTTGGAGATGTTATCCCTTCCGCATACGACTCCTCCTCTACTTCCTCCACCTCCTCTTGTCAGACCACCTGACTCTGAATTCTGTTTAATGTGTGCTCCAGCATCTAGGTCCCTAGCTGGTGGGAGGATCCTATGTAGTGGGTGCTTAGGGGAGCAGCTTAGGGGAGCACATGACAGGGAGAGTATAAATAGGAAGCCATCTTAGAAAGAGCAAGCCAGTCAGAGGAGGAAAAGTGACAGGAGCAGAGGCTTGGCATGAGCTCTGCTCCGGAGGCGGGCCTAGCCTGGGAGGCCCAGGACTGAAGGAGAGAAGAGAGGAGTGGGAGCAGGAAGGCTCCAGGAACCGAAGGGACCCTAGGGCTACGGGCCGTGCAGAAGGCCACCTGTACTCCCGCTGCTACCAGGAGGTAGAGGGATCAGGCCAGATAAGGGGAACCGGTCCCTCAACTAGAGGAGAAACAGCAAGGCTCAACTAGAAACCGGAGGCTGCAGCATTTCATGTATTGCAGGCAAAAGTCCACACCAGTCTCACTAAGAAGGTAGCCACATAGGACCCAGGGGACGGAACACAAGTCGCCCGCCAAGGCCCGAGGATACCGGATAGAAGTGTCACTGGGTGTGAGGTGCAGGGAGAAGGCCAGAGAAAGGACACACAGAAGGGGGTCCTGCTAAGTACTCCGGAGCTATCTGGGGGTGGACTGAGCCCCTCACTGAGTACACACAGCACGACGGGTGAGATAGCTCTGGTACCTGTAATCTGGACTGCAACAACTGTGAGTAAAGATCTTGGGACTGCATCACACGGACTCTGTGTTCATTACTGACTCCCTGCACTACAACCACCATCATCCACCCACACTGCCCTGAAGCTACACTCTTCCTGTGGTGAGTAATAATACCATTGCAGCAAAACCACCAGCTTCAGAGGACTGTTCCGCAGCGGCGGCCCCTTTGGCCGCACTCCACAGGTGGCGTAGTCGGACATTATAAAATCCATATATACAAATTACCGTTGGATTGACCGCCCTGGGTCACGGACCGGGTCACCGCCACAGTGACTACAACCCCCAGCGTCTACCGGCCCGGCTCCGGGTACCCCACGGCCCAGGGGGCGCGTCAACTTCATAGGTCCCTGATCTGAGACCACTCCTGCTGTGTGATTTGCCCCACCTCTGAATCTCGTTGGCCCAGGCTATACGTCAGAAACTATTGCACCAGGGCTTGTCGGTGCTGCCACAGTCGCTGCAATATGTGCAGAGTTGAATTCCACCATGTCGGCACATCGCATTTCAGCCGGTGAACTGGCAGGCCCAACGACTTCTGTAGAGATGTAAGTCGTTGAGCTGCGGGATGCGAACGGCGGAAGTGAGCACACAGCAACCGTGCCCTCTGCAGAAGGCCATCTAGTCCGGGATAGTGGGCTAAAAATTTATGGACAACCAGGTTCAACACGTGAGCCATACAAGGCACGTGTGTAACATTGCCCCGGCGAAGGGCCGCACCCAGGTTTGCAGCATTGTCGCACACGGCCTTCCCTGATTGCAGGTCCAGTGGAGACAACCATTCATGAAACTGGGTCTCCAGAGCTGACCACAAGTCCTCAGCTGTGTGACTCACATTTCCCAGACATTTCAAAGTAAACACTGATGCCATTGAGCCCTGCTGCCAGCATAGTAAGGAGGTGCGCAGTTAGAAAGCAGGTGGCATTACCAGACAGGCATTGGGTGCAGGTGGAGGACCGAGAGGAGGTTGAGGAGGCAGAAGCAGTGGAGGAACTTCTAGATAAAGAGGATTGACGTACAACTCGCGGGGACGGCAAGACTTGGACAGCAGCCCCTTGTCCTGCTGTCACCATAGTTACCCAGTGCCCTGTCAGCGACATGTAACGCCCCTGTCCATGCCTACTCGTCCAAGTGTCTGTGGTGAAATGCACCCTGTCACACACAGAGTTTCTCAAAGAAGCGGTGATGTTGTGTGCGACATGCTGGTGGAGCGCAGGCACACCTTTCTTTGAGAAGTAGTGCCGACTGGGCATCTGGTACTGGGGCACTGCGACGGACATAAGGTCTCAAAAATCCACTGTGTCCTCAAGGCGGAAAGGCAGCATTTCTGTAGCCAAGAGCTTGCAGATGGTGAAATTCAACCTCTTAGCTTTCTCATGGCTAGGAGGAAATGGTCTTTTACTTGTCCACATCTGAGGGACCGAGGGCTGGCTGTTGTGCTTTGACGGGGTTGAGTAGGGTGTCCCTGGCAAACTGCCGGTCTGTGAGGAAGATGCAGGCGGATATGTTAGGTTGCCTTGATCCAAAGGTGGTGCTCTCGATGTCAGAGAGCTCTCAACACCAGCAGGTGTTTCCACTTCCCAATGAACTGACGACCTGCCAATCACACTGGCTGTTGCAGGTAACGAGGTGGCAGGTCTGCGTCCAAAAACATGTGTGACTGCTGTCCCCCCAGTCACAGAGGATGAAGAGGCCGCGGATGCACAAGATGGGGCAGACGGTGGTTGGCCCAGCCTGCTAGGCCGCATTGTAGCACAGTGAGCTTCCCACTGCAACTTATGCTTCATATCCATGTGACGGTACATGCATGAAGTACTCAAACTATGGATTTTTTGGCCTCTACTTAGCTTTTGGTGACAAATATTACAGATAACACGAGTTGGGTCATCCTTATCGATCTGAATAAATGACCAGGCTATGCAAGGCTAAGAGCCCATGCGACCTGAAGAGCCACTACGACTTGTGGTCAGAGGCAGAGTTGTGGTTGAGGATGCAGTTGTTGACGTGCTTCCAGTACTCCGTCTCTGTCCAGGAAGGCGCAACCTAACCTCGTCGTCAATAGCATCTGTGACGCCCCGCTGCGCTTGGTATCACAGATCCTAGAAGAGTGTATTAATGGAATCCTCCACAAGAGGCCCCCATAAACTTTCACACATCTCCACCTTCCACCTCAGACCAGCAGAGGGAGCCCGTTAAGGATATAAATAGGGAAGGTGGAGCTAGGCAGTTCAGTTCCTCTGAAGAGTTCCTGCAGTAGAGAAGCCTAAGAGAGGTCAGTCTGCAGTGGAGCTCAGTCTAGTCTAGAGAACTCAGTTAATAGTTCAGCAGTGGAGCACGAGGCTCCTGCTAGCTAGATTCAGGGAGCCCAGATAGAGCTTAAGGTGTGCCGGCGTCATAAGATCGGTGAAGCGCGGCAAGCTGCTGTTAGTGTGTATAGCCTATTGAGAGCCCGAGTAGGCCGAAGGCGAGTGGCGAGTTAGTACATAAGGGGCAGAGGAGCTTAACCAGCTCACCCCGAAGCATTTACCGGACACCGGATCCGAGCTTACCGGGATCTCTATGACCCAGTAAGGCATAACCGGAATCCCTGGAGAACTACAAGTCCCAGGATCGCTAAGGTGCTGATACGTAACAGAGCCAGGAGACGCTTAGGCCCCGCATACTGGGAGCGTGAACTTCAAGAGAAGGCCCTACCACAAGGTCAGCCAGCGCAGGACAGAGACAAAGTTAGGCCTAGCTCCAGGCAGGTCAGAAACTTACTGCGCAGAGGCAAGAAACAGGAGGCCCTACACCCGCTCATTGGGGAGGATCCTGATATGCACCCTTCACCCTACAGTGCTCCAGGATGTGCCTGAATTTCCTCCAGTAAAAGGTACTGAAGTGACTACCGTGTCCGTTTCCGTTCTTGCTCTGACCCAGCTGGGTCTCGCCTGTCCTGCATTCCCCCTGCATACGCTGCCCTGAGACCTAGCTCCACCTGTGGGGAGCTATACCATCGAGCTGCCTTATCACGGGCCTCAGTGGACTGCTGCAGCGCTGGTGCTTCTCACCAGATACCACAGGTCGTGTCACAAACTCTAATAAAATTAACAATTATCCACCCTTTTAAAGAGTGACCCCAGGGTACGGGCCAGGGAGCCGACCACCGCGACATCCCAAAGGCCAGGCAAAGGCCCGGGTGACCTCATCGACTGGCTGACTGTGGGTTGACAGTAAGTGGGATCTCCAACCTTGTCATCATCACCCTGTGTGTTATCACACCCGTCGTCCTCAAAGCCAACCTCTTCCTGCCCTGACCGAAAAGTCAAGTTGTCGCTCCAATCAGGTATTTGAGTCTCATCATCGTCTTCATCATTGTCTCCACCAACAGGAGTTACAGTTTGGGAACGAGGGTCTACATTATGCTCAGAACCTTCTTCATCTGGTCCTGGATCCGACTTATAAAGATTCTGGGCATCAGTGCAGATCATTTCCTCGTCTGGATTAACAGAAGCTCTGGAGCAGACCTCCGTTTCCCAGGCTATAGTATGAGTAAACAGCTGTGCAGACTCAACCATCTGTGTTACCCCATACTCAGCCGGGCAGCTGGAGACTTGGGAGCTGTGAGGAAGCAAGTGCGATTGGGGTGACACCTCTGAGGACTGGAGTATTTGTGATGTTGAAGTTGAGGTGGAGGAGAGCCCACTTGAAGGAGCACTTGATATCCGCTGAAGCACCTGCTGTTTTTGTGCCTCATCTGGAATTTGTAGCGATGGGCGTGTCCGTAACAAAGGGATCGTATCACATTGTCCACAAAAAGAAGTCGACATGTTAGTTTGGCTGGAAGATGGTCTTTCTTCTGCAGATGTTACTCCCCCCCCCACCGCGGGGGGCTCGACCCACCAGCGGACAGGCACCAGTATTAGGAGAGGGGGGCTGGCCGTCAGGGTCCACCGCGACTCTGGCACAATCCCGGCGACACGGAGGTGGCACGGGCAGGAACGGACTGGCCGTGTCAGCTTCTCACTTTTTGGATTTTAGAAGGGCATGACATGCCTATATCTGTGTCTCCCCCTCCTTTTACTCCTCCACCTCTTTTATTTTCGCATGACTATATGTACTTGTCACTTTTCCATGTGTTAGTTATGTCTTCTGAGCAGTTTGTCAGCTTTTGGACACCTTTGAAGGTGTTTTCTATGTGTTTCTATGTGTTTTTGTTTGCCTGCCATTGGTTTTAATGGTGTTCGAAGGTGTTCGACGAACAGTTCGACGAACAGTTCAGCGAACACACGGGTGTTCGACGAACCGAACCGAACTCGAACACTACGGGGGTGGCTCAACACTAGTTGGAAATATACAGTCATGGCCAAAAGTATTGAGAATGAGACAAATAGTAATTTTTCCAAAGTTTACTGCTTCATTTTTTGTAATGGCAATTTGCATATACTCCTGAATGTCAAAGAGTGATCAGCTTAACAGCAATTACTGTACTTGCAAAGTCAATATTTGCCCAGAAAATGAACTTTAACCCCCAAAACACATTTCAACATCATTGCAGTCCTGCCTTAAAAGGAGCAGCTAACATCGTTTTAGTGATTGATCCATTAACACAGGTGTGGGTGTTGATGAGGACAGGGCTGGCGATCAATCAGTCATGATTAAGTAAGAATGACATCACTGGACACTTTAAAAGGAGGCTGGTTCTTGGTATTATTGTTTCTCTTCAGTTAACCATGGTTATCTCTAAAGAAACACGTGCAGCCATCATTGCACTGCACAAAAATGGCCTAAGAGGGAAGAGTATCGCAGCTACAAAGATTGCACCTTAGTCAACAATCTATCGCATCATCAAGAACTTCAAGGAGAGAACTTCCATTGTTGTCAAAAAGGCTTCAGGGCGCTCAAGAAAGACCAGCAAGCGCCAGGACCGTATCTTAAAACTGTTTCAGCTGTGGGATCGGACTACCAGCAGTGCCGAGCTTGCTCAGGAATGGCAGCAGGCTGGTGTGAGTGCTTCTGCACGCACTGTGAGGCGGAGACTCTTTGAGCAAGGGCTGGTTTCAAGGAGGGCAGCAAAGAAGCCACTTCTCTCCAGAAAAAACATCAGGGACCGACTGATATTCTGCAAAAGGTACAGGGAGTGGACTGCTGAGTACTGGGGCAAAGTCATTTTCTATGATGAATCCCCTTTTCGATTGTTTGGGACATCTGGAAAACAGCTTATTCGGAGAAGAAGAGGTGAGCGCTACCACCAGTCTTGTCTCATGCCAACTGTAAAGCATCCTGAAACCATTCATGTGTGGGGTTGCTTCTCAGCCAAGGGAATCGGCTCACTCACAGTCTTGCCTAAAAACACAGCCATGAATAAAGAATGGTACCAGAATGTCCTCCAAGAGCAACTTCTCCCAACCGTCCAAGAGCAGTTTGGCGCCCAACAATGCCTTTTCCAGCATGATGGAGCACCTTGCCATAAAGCAAAGGTGATAACTAAATGGCTCATGGAACAAAACATAGAGATTTTGGGTCCATGGCCTGGAAACTCCCCAGATCTTAATCCCATTGAGAACTTGTGGTCAATCATCAAGAGACGGGTGGACAAACAAAAACCAACAAATTCTGGCAAAATGCAAGCATTGATTATGCAAGAATGGACTGCTATCAGTCAGGATTTGGTCAAAAAGTTGATTGAGAGCATGCCAGGGAGAATTACAGAGGTCTTGAAGAAGAAGGGGCAACACTGCAAATATTGACTTGCTGCATTAACTCATTCTAACTGTCAATATAACCTATTGGTACTCATAATATGATTGCAATTATATTTCTGCATGTGATATAAACATCAGACAAACACTAATAAAAACCAGAGGCCAGCAGATCATGTGAAAATATAATTTTGGTGTCATTCTCAAAACTTTTGGCCATGACTGTACTTCAAATTCTCCTTTGTACCTTCTGTTCTGTGTTATGTAACTGTCTTGACTCTAAGGTCAGGCTTTGCTTCCTTCTTCTATGGTTGCTACCCTTTTCTGTGCTCCTCACGTACTTCACTGACCTCATTAGCTAAGGTCCTCTTAGACCTGAGTAATAAGCCAACTGTCCAGAAATGCCAGGAAAGTCCATAAAAATAGGGCACTTTTTTACCACGTCCATTAAAAAATTGAAGACGTCCATGATTTTTTTTTAAGCTAAAGTAACTTATAGAGATTATTTTAACTGTAATTATCATAATTTTAAAGTACACAGTGAATGCAACTAATGTGTTCATATCAGAATTATGGGCTGTAGACATGTATCTCTTATCATAATGATTTATTATGATTTTACAATGTGTCTGTAAAAAATATTGTCTGTCCATGATTGTTTAATAAGCTGCCCAGAAAGAGTAGAAATTCAATTTGGCAATGCTGTCAGTCAGTGTAGTGTTTAGTTACATTTTGTTTACGATTTTTCCACCATCCAGTTTGTCCAAGAGCAATCACCTCTGCAAACTCATGTGGATTTAACAGCCTGCATCTACTGCTCCACAGATCTGCAAATTAACCCATCAGCTGCAGTAAGCATTACAAACTGTTATCTAGAGACTGCATTACGTTGCAAACATCTCAGCAAAATGAATCTACATCCTGGTTCAGTTCTGCTGCTTAACCCTACATTTGCTCCCTGTGTTTGTCTACACTGACTCTCTAATATGTCCTGCTCTGCCTGTTTGCATTTTGTTCCATGTGGTATATGGAAAACTCATTCTTCTGTGCCATTTCCCTTGGTCCATGTGTTCACTCTCATTACATCATAACATCAAGATGTGGGCATATATGTCTATATATAGTTTGTGGAAAGGATCCTAAAACAGATATCTCTGTAGAACAATGGCAAAATGTATTGAAAACTTACGTATGAATTCTTCGAGTGTGCTTCTCACTAACAGGATGCAATAATAACTTTTGTCAGATGGTACTACACTTCTTCTAATCTCCATATAATTTATCCCTCCTGCCCACTAACTTGTTGGACCGACTTTTCTTTATATCTTATAGAAATGCAAGAGAATCTAACTTCTATGGGAAGCCAAATTCCATATAGATCCCCTTTCCCACAGGAATACCCTTAGCTCTAAGACTTTTGTGATATGTCTTGGTGTGGAAAGAAATACTTAGATATATACATAGAACTTTTTCTTGCCATATACTTTAAAATGTATTTTGCTTTTTTAATTTATTTTATTCATTTATTTGACTATTATTTGACTATTTTTACAGTGGTTTTCTCCCATTCTATGTGCTCCACTGAAATTAATGGAGAACCTAAAACAGCAACCCTAAAAAATTCCCATTTCAAGCTCCCAAATCTAGAATATTCAAGTAGAGAGAGGAGGGAAGAGTTTGTCAACAGGTACCATGAAAACATTGTCACATGTCTACCTGAACGTGATGCCATAAAAAGGTATAAAAAGTTCTCCCAAAAAGCTTTTAATAGATACTTGCACTTGAAAATGAAAAATATACAACGAAAATGCAGAGGCAAAAACAGTGCACCAAAAAAAGACTATGAACCTGAAACTCTAAATTTAACTCCAGCCTTTTAAATAATATAATTGTACCTTATTTAATATAAGTATTGACTTTAGCTCTTCTATCAGTAAGATGAACGTGCTGACAAGAATGGTCCCATATGGTCCCACATGGAGATCATTCTGTTTTAGATATGCATCATTGATTCAAACAAAGCAGAGTAACCCTATGTGGGCTCATTTACTACCTTCTGTGACACAGCGAGATTTGATAGCCTTTGTGTTCCTAAGTCAAACAATTTCACTCTTGAGAATAAGCAAATATATCATTGCCCTCAAATTTGTTCCCATGTTTGATTTTTGGCTCAGATAAGGATACTTTGAGTGTGAGTAATGTTCAAGAGAAGGGTGCTAGGCAGTTATTGGATTAGAGGACAAAAGGCAGAACCCATGAGACATGTTTATAGTTTTGACTGTCATTTATAGGTTTATGAGCCTTTGAAGAGGCCAAGGTCTCAACTCTTCTCGAAAGCATCTCTGTTCTTGAACAAAATGCAGCCCCATTGATATGTTCTTCCAAATGACCCAACAAAACATAATAACCTGTATTTGCATTTCTTGGTTGACCTGTATGTTTGGAATTCATCCAGGTTCTGGCTTTTTTCATTCTTTGTACTCCAAACACCTGGCCATTGTCTGAGTTGTAGCTCAACATTCAAAAGATTTTTGAGATCTGGTGACGTTAGAAAGAGACATCCTGTACCAATGATAAAAGACACAACTTTGTTAATAGTGTTTGCATTACACTGAAATATCTTTGAGACAACCACCTAAAGTTACAGTGAAAAATATTCTTTTAGAGCTAGGGTGGGCAATTACTTTTTCAGATGTGCCACATGAAAGATCGTGACTGCTGTGGAGGGCTGAAAAAATAGGCTGAAATTAATTCTGTCCCATAATATTAACTTTTTATTATTATTATTTTGTAATAGTATACATTTTATCATTTAATATTGAACAAAATGAAGTATGTTGACTAGCTGCTACATGTTACGATAGGGCTTATTGTAACATGTATCCTTATCAGTAACAGCTAACCAAAATTATATAATTTGCTGCTTTTTATAAAGTATATAAAAAGAAATTATACATACTGTTCCTGCTATTCAGCCCTAATATCTTGAGCAACAGCTCTCCTCAAAGAGTATGATGCCCCACAACCTCCCAAACACACAGTATGATGCCCCCACTGTCCCCCAAACTGTATGTTTATACCACAGCTTTCTCACATAGTATTATGCTTTGACGCACAGTGCATGCCCTCGTAAACTATGATCCCCAAAGATCACCACACACAGTATTATGATTCCCACAGCCCTCTACACCAAGTATGATGTCCTTACAGGCGCTTACACAGTAAGATGGACCTCACAGCCCCCTCCCACACATTACAATGGAACCCACAGCCCCTATCACACAGAATGATGGGCCACACAGCTCCCCTCCACAAAGTATGTTGAACCCTACTGCGCCCCACACACTGTATGATGGACCCAAAGCCCCTAACACACAATATGATGGAAAAAAAAGCCCCTCAACATTATGATGGACCCTATAGCTACCTATACAGAGTATAATGGACTATATAGCCCCCCACACAGCATGATGGACCATAGAGCTCCTCACACAGAATGATGGACCCCACACCTCCCCACACACAGTTTGATGGCCCCACATATTCTCCCCTCAAGTGAATGACAATAAAAAAAAATAAAAATGCTATTTACCTTGCCCACGTTCCCCCACTGTTCCTGCCATTACTGTGTGCAGACAGAGACTCTGAACAGCAAGCACAATTGACATAACCATGACTGATGTATTGAGTTTCAGTTGCACAGTCTGAATGGTGGAAGAGGGAGGTGATGGCTCTCTCCTCCACCATTGTATTCACTGTTATCTGCATCCTGAGGATGCTGCCTAAGGTGTGGATAAGAACAGCCAGAAGGTCACTCTTTGCCAGGTCTGATTTAGAGGTATTGTCCTTTAAAAGAGGTCTAGGTCAAGGGAACTTTTGAACTTTTATCAAACCAGTAGAAAAGCTTTTTTTTTAAATACATGTGATCAAACTACACTGCTTAAAAAAATAAAGGGAACTCTTAAACAACAGAATATAACTCCAAGTAAATCAAACTTCTGTGAAATCAAACTGTCCACTTAGGAAGCAACACTGATTGACAATCAATTTCACATGCTGTTGTGCAAATGGAATAGACAATAGATGGAAATTATTGGCGGCAATTATCAGGACACCCTCAATAAAGGAGTGGTTCTGCAGGTGGGGACCACAGACCACATCTCAGTACCAATGCTTTCTGGCTGATGTTTTGGACACTTTTGAATGTTGGTTGTGCTTTCACACTCGTGGTAGCATGAGACGGACTCTACAAGCCACAGAAGTTGGTCAGGTAGTGCAGCTCATCCAGGATGACACATCAATGCGAGCTGTGGCAAGAAGGTTTGCTGTGTCTGTCAGCGTAGTGTCCAGGGGTTGGAGGCGCTACCAGGAGACAGGCCTGTACACCAGGAGACGTGGAGGGGGCCATAGGAGGGCAATAACCCAGCAGCAGGACCGCTACCGCCGCCTTTGTGCAAGGAGGAACAGGAGGAGCACTGCCAGAGCCCTGCAAAATGACCTCCAGCAGGCCACAAATGTGCATGAGTCTGCACAAACGGTTAGAAACCGACTCCATGAGGGTGTTATGAGGGCCCTACGTCCACAGATAGGGGTTGTGCTCACAGCCCAACACCGTGCAGGACGCTTAGCATTTGCCACAGAACACCAGAATTGGCAAAGTCGCCACTGGCACCCTGTGCTCTTCACAGATGAAAGCTGGTTCACACTGAGCACATGTGACAAACGTGACAGAGTCTGGAGACGCCTTGGAGAGCGATCTGCTGCCTGCAACATCCTTCAGCATGACCAGTTTGGAAGTGGGTCAGTAATGGTGTGGGGTGGCATTTCTTTGGAGGGCCGCACAGCCCTCCATGTGCTCGCCAGAGGTAGCCTGTCTGCCATTAGGTACCGAGATGAGATCCTCAGACCCCTTGTGAGACCATATGCTGGTGCGGTTGGCCCTGGGTTCCTCCTAATGCAGGACAATGCCAGACCTCATGTGGCTGGAGTGTGTCAGCAGTTCCTGCAAGATGAATCTATGGACTGGCCCGCCCGTTCCCCAGACCTGAATCCGATTGATCACATCTGGGACATCATGTCTCGCTCCATCCACCAACGTCACGTTGCACCACAGACTGTCCAGGAGTTGGCAGATGCTTTAGTCCAGGTCTGGGAGGAGAGCCCACAGGAGACCATCCGCAACCTCATCAGGAGCATGCTCAGGTGTTGTAGGGAGGTCATACAGGCACGTGGAGGCCACACACAATACTGAGCCTCAATTTGACTTGTTTTAAGGACATTACATCAAAGTTGGATCAGCCTGTAGTGCGTTTTTCCACTTTAATTTTGGGGATGACTCCAAATCCAGGCCTCCATTGGTTAATAAATTTGATTTCCATTGATGATTTTTGTGTGATTTTGTTGTCAGCACATTCAACTTTGTACAGAACAAAGTATCCAATGATAATATTTCCTTCATTCAGATCTAGGATGTGTTATTTGAGTGTTCCTTTTATTTTTTTGAGCAGTGTATTTTCTTCAATGTCCAATACTGTCATTACGATAATAATAACAATCATCTATTTAATATTTCAGTTATGAAAGTAACAAACAAGTAAGCAAAACATAGCACTATTATTAATGTGAATCAGAGTAAATGAACAAAGAAAGAGACCAAATAGGAAAGATATCTGTCCATAAGAGCTTATAATCAAAAAGGAATGGAAAGAGTGTCTCATCGGTACATGCAGGTAAGGTCTATAAATTCACAAGAAAAGTATAAACAAAGTTACTCAAAGTAATCACCCAGACAGCATATAGACAGACAAAGTATAAAGTAATGCTACAAAGGGTCAGAATTAGAAAAACAAAGCTACTTTTCCTGCACCTGTCTGTAAGTTGTGTCAAGTATTGCAGCTCAGCAATGTCGATGTGAATTGGATTGAGCTACACAACCATGCACAATCTGTGAGCACAGGTATGGCACAGCTCATGTTTTCAGTTATACTCAAATCCTTAAAAGGGTATTCTCATCTCCAAGATCCTATGCCAATATGCAGAAGATATAATAATAATATTAGAAAATGCTTCCAATTAGAAATGTAGTATAGTTCTTCTGATTTGCTATGTCGCTTAATCCATGTGCAGGACATTGCAATACCTTTAGGTATCCAGGGTTACAACCACTCAGATAGTGACAGGTGTTTGTGATCGTAACCATGGATACTTAAGCTACTGCAATGCCCTGCACATGGGGTAAGTGACATAGCAAATGAGAACTACACTACACTTCTAATTGGAGGTATTTGCTAATATTATTATTATTATTATACCTACAACATGATGGGATAGGGTCTTGGAGATGGGAATACCCCTTTAAGACATGGAAATGATAATGTTTCTAAAGCACTGTGTAATTAATGGTGTTATATAAGTGAGTAAAATAAATAAATAAAAAATATCATTGAATATAGTGGTTCTACAAGAAACAAGGACTTGCTTAATGCCTTGATGTTCGCCATTCCTTCATGGTGCTGAAGGTGAAATAATGTAATTGTGCTGCTGGTATAATTCACCAGTCGCTGGCGTTAATCACCAGGAAAGCAGATGTTACTCTTTGCTTGTTCCTGATTATTGGTCCATGTAAATATGTCCGCGATCAGTTGATAAACAAACAAATTCGTATTCGTCAACTAATCACATCTTTTTTGCAACCTATAAAATAATCGTTGTCGGCAGCACATCTCCCCGTGTCAATAGGCAATGTGCTGCCAGCAAAAAGCAAACTGTATAGGGGCCAAGCAATTGTATTAACAAACATTTGTCTCAGTACAGTTTTTATTGGTTCATGTTAAAAGGCTTTAAACAAGTGCTGATCTGCTTGTTATATCATTGATTGGAGCTCATTATGGACAGAAATCTATTAAAAAATTAGAGAGGGTTTTAAACAATAACTACATTTTTTTTTTATTTAATTAACCTCCAGGCATTGCAAAGTTATGAATATGTAAAATACATTTCACTACCTTTTTGGCCTCCTTCTTTCCCAAACACCATGCTTAAAAAAAATATCTTCTTTTAATGCCCAGTTCATGCTCCTTTAGAAGCTCCTTTTAAATGCTGCTCAGCTAAGATCCCTACACTATATTCAAGCAGTTTGTGTATGGGAATTTCCCTGTCTCAGCCTCTCTGCTCACGAATCCCTATAATTAGACACAGTCTGTTTGAATATTTTTTACATATCCTTTTTAAGCAGCAGTGGAAACAGCTTATAATGGAGCATAAACTTACCATGAAATAGCACTGCTGAATAGTGTTTGGGAAAGGAGGAAGCTAAATAAATAGTGAAGCATATTACAAAAATTCAGAACTTTGCAATGCCTGAAGGATAATAAAAAAAAAAATAATAATTAATTACTCTTTACATTATACTCGATCATAAACATCATGTAATTTGCATTAAGCCAAATTGGTGCAACACAATATACTTTATTTCTATGGTCCATGGTTAGCTGCGAAATTATTTCTTATTATGTGGAACATGTCAGTGTCTAGTCCTATCCTAAATAGCAATTATCAACAACACAAAAAGAGACGTACATGGAAAGAAAAATTTGAATTTGAGGACTTTACTGAATTTTCACAAGTGATAATCTGCAAGATGTCATAGCTGCAGGACATTATGAGGATCCCACACAGTAATGACATTAGCCTGCTCTCTGATGCTTCAGCAGAGTGAGAAATAGTGCCAGGACAGTTTTTCTTTTGTGAATCCCGAATCGAATTTCAAAAATTTTGAATTTATGTGAAATCAAGCATATAAGGAAATTCGCCTCGAATTCAATCCTTTGCCAATCAATCGGCTCATCGCTACTATCTACTATTTAGAAATGAAGGGGTTAAGTCTCCAACTCAAATACATGGTCAAATTGACCAACGGATCAACTCCAAATAAGTAACACAAAAAGGGGCTTACAAAAAAACCCCAAATAAGACAGCATTTTGTGGCCATAAAAATCGAACATTTTATTGAAAATCTAAAAATATAAGGTTCCAAATACAGCCAGCCTAAATCATAGCAAGTTGCTAAAGAAATTGCATGGATACACAAGAACCAAACCAACATATTCAGGATGATATAATAACATACATTATAGAGGAGAGAGAAAATCACTAAATAGAATTTCTTAAGTAAAAGGTACTTCGTACATAGTTCCATATGAATTACCTAGCTGCCCAAAGAATAAAACAGATACAAATTTCTAAAGTGCTTACGTTTGTTACCACGGGAGTCCACAGTGTCCCTGCAGCCCCCAACGCACGTTTCGCCCTTCTTCATCTGGGGGTGTGTTCAACTCAAGATACTCTATTTAGTGATTTTCACTCTGCTCTATAATGTATGTTATTATATCATCCTGAATATGCTGGTTTGCTTCCTCTGTGTATCCATGCAATTTCTGTAGCACCTTGTTATGGTTATTTAGACTGTCTGTACTTAAAACCTTATCTTTTATGCTTTTCAATAAAATGTTGATTTTCTGGGCACAATATACTCTCTTATTTTGGCTTTTTTGTATGGCCCCTTTTTGTGTTGTTACTTAAAGGGGTTTTCCACCAAACGAAAGTTGATTTTAATTAATAGATGTTGGAATAATAATAAGTTCCATAATTGGATGTGTTTAAATAAAATGTTCCTGTGCTGAGATAATCTTATAAATGTTCCCCTGTCTCTGACCGTGTATGGAACATAGTCTGATCATACCACAGCTCCTGGGCAGAGGAGAAAGCAAAAGAGTATACAGACAGGACAGCAAGGGATCACAATTGATTGTGAGATAAAACATTTCACTGCCCGTTTTTAAACAATGTTTTACTTCACAGAAAGAATCAGCTGTAATCCCCTGCAGTAATGTCTGTATACTCTTTTTCTTCCTCCCCTGCCCAGGAGCTGTGGTATGATCAGACCATGTTCCTGCACGGTCAGACACAGCCATTACACAGTACACAGCAGGGGCGCATTTATAAGATTATCTCAGCACAGGAACATTTTATTTCAATACATAAAATTGTGGAACTTGTTATTATTACAACATCTATTCATTAAAATGAACTTGTATTTGTGGGAAAACCCCTTTAATTGGAGCTCTACTTTGATCATTTTGGCAGTGTATCTGAGTTGAAGACTTAACCCCTTTGTATCATGTCTAAATAGTAATCAGTAGAGATGAGAAAATCAATCTGAGGATGAACGAGTTTATGAAATTTGCAAAAAAAAACTTGTCTGGCACCATTTCCCACTCTGTTGAAGCATCAGAGAACGGGCTAATGTTTTTTTACATTGCCGTGCGGGCCACCCGAGAATGTCCTGCAGCTATGACATCTTACAAATTATCATTTGGGAAAATTTGGCAAAGTCGGCGAATTCAAATGTTAAAAGTTTCGCTCCTCTCTGGTAATTAATTGATTTCCTTTTTCAAACACATTGGATAAAGAATCCAAATAAAAAATGGTGGGCTTAGTGTTATTTTTGCGCTGATTTGATGAAACGAACTGGGGCTGATAATGTGTTAAATAGTTTTGTAGACTTATTTCACTTCACTTTCTGTTCAGTCTTCTGCATTATTAATTAACATTAGTGAAAGGAATGAGAGAACTATCATCTGTCTATTCCCTCTCTTCCACTGTACAAACACTGGAGAAGATATTCTAATGTACTGTTTTTCTTCTGCATAAATCATTTACCATCTTTCTGATGCATGAATTTAAATGTATGCTGATGTGCCGAACATCTCTGACAGTTTGAGGATAAAAGTTTTTTTTTCATATGTGATGAACAAAAATCATCTTTAAATGATTTAAGCAGTATCTGTCTTCTTTGTATCACAGAGAGGATTAAACATCAAATGTTTTGCTTAATCCATGGAAGTTTTGTGCTCTGTGGACTAAAGACTTGGATATTTGCTGGCTTGCTACCTAGAGAAGTAAACTTTGAGTTTAATGGATAAAAATGTAAAATGGGGTGAACACATTTGTTGCCCATTTTTAGACAATGTTTATTTATATTTATCTGCCATGAGCATGGGGTCTTTACCATTGAAGCCCCCATATACATTACAGTCAACCAAACTCACTAATTTTAGCAGGACTGGCCAACTATCTACTGTACAGTGTATGGGGCCTCATGACCAGTGTGCCCACGAAGCTGACCACTCTGGAAAGAAAAGAACATACTAATGAAGTCATTAGACCCAATTTCAGATACACAGTACCTATCTGTAGAGTGGGGTATTCATTAAACTCTTTTATTTACAGAGCGAGCAGCTTAGAGGGAACAGTGCTCCTAACTCACCTCCAAAATATGTGCAATGAAGAACTTATCACTCTAACTTGTAGTGCCAAGTTCTTCCTTGCATACCATATTATTGGCAGCACCCTTATTGAGCACCCTCGGTTCAGAGATGCTATGTACTCAAACTATTGTCATCCCAAAAATGTTGGAGGAAAGAAAATTGGGCATTTTGAAATATAAAGCCCAATCCTTTTGTTCTCCTTGGACATTTGCCTCCTGTCCCTATTAAGAACACATGATTGTTTGGCCAAACCAATCGAGCATTTGTATGGTATTGGGAGAGATAGCTGATGGCCGGATGACCATGAAGTCAACAGCTATCTGATGTACATGATCAACTTTACTGTATGACCACTACATCTGGACATGGAGAAATTAGTTTCAATATGGAGGTATGGGACTAGGGATGCGTAGAACAGGCAAAATTTAAATTAACCTGTTAGTGGGGATTTTCCCAGGAAATTTAATTCGCAGAGATCTTATTCTCCGCTAGTTTCCCCAGACCCCAAAGCTTAATATATGTAAGATGTAAAACATAAAAAAATTCTTATACTCACCTTACCACTGACCTCTCCAGCCCCTCCGCTCCTCAATATCACTTGTCTGGTGCTAACTACATCTTCTTATCACCGTCACGAAAGCTGAAACCCCTGGCTATGATAAGGAATGAGAGGGTTCTGCGCAAGTGCTTGAAGGGTCACAACATAACAACGTGCGCCTTGACCTTGCGTGTGAATGCATGCCCGGCTCTGTGTGTTAAGGTGAGATTTATTGTAATGTATTCTTTTTATTATCTGTGTGACAGCGTGGCAAATCAGGGATGTTTGTGGACGGAGCAGATTTTTTGTCGCGAACAAGCCGGAACCCCGAACATTTACCCGAATTTGAAATGCCGAACAAATTCGCTCAACGCTAGTCAAGAAGGTGAAAACAGGCTCGGGGGCGGGGGGAGGGGGGGTTTGAAAGGGTTAACTTTTTGATGGCACTTCATTCAGAAAAATGGTAAATAGTGGCAAATTACAAACAAATTTGGAAAATGTGGATTTTTGTAGTTTTCCAGTAGAATTGAATACCAGTCGAATATGTTCGATTTTCTCTTTATGGAACCCAACCAAGTACAGTATAGTTATCTGCTGGACTAATGGTTGTTTGGCCGACAGCAATCTCACCTGACTTCCCCATACTCAGGAACATGTGGTTCAGCCGAGTATCCTGTGTTCTCTATGAGAGACCCACTGCCAGATTTCACTGCCTGTGGCTTTTCTGCTAGGAGAACAAAAAGATTGGCCACTGAAATTCAGCAGTAAATAAAATAAGTCTTTTGAGGAAGATTCACCATTAATGCTGTTTAGGCTGCCACTAGTCATAAGTCCACCATGGCTAAGTAGGTTTGCATTTGACCTTTTCCCATTGCCTTTGAACTTCCTATAGAGGTAGAAGAGTTGCTGGTGGGAATCTCTTGTGATACTTATCTCATGGATATCAAAACTTTCTCTACTAGACATTTTTTTAAGATTGAGAGAAACACTTTAAGGCCCCGTTCAAATGTTCAGTATTTGGTAAGTCAAAATCAGGAGTGGGTGAAAAATACAGAAGCGGTGCACATGTTTCTATTAGGCCACATTCACACATTCAGCATTTGGTCAGTATTTTACATCAGTATTTGGAAGCCAAAATCAGGAGTGGAACAATCAGAGGAAAAGTATAATAGAAACACGTCACCACTTCTGCATTTTTCTCACCCACACCTGGTTTTGGCTTACAAATACTGATGTAAAATATAGACCAAATACTGAACATGTGAACGTGGCCTTAGATATTTACTATATCCTAAACTTTATAAGGTACCTAATTAGTGAATATGTTTGCTATTGTAATATCTAGAGGGTTGAGGGGAATTTTTGTCCAGGTCTTGGATACTTAGGTACAACAACAAACCATTTTGCATTAGTCAGGGTAATAAAATAATAGACGGGGCAACAAACTGATTTTTTTGCCCTAATAGAATGGGAGGAAAATCTGTCTAAATAATATCCCTATTCAATTCCATTAATACTCTTAGGGTTCGTTTAGACTTGTGGACCGGTGGCACAATGTGACCACTGCTCGGCAAATTTTTACCGATCGGCAGTTTGTTTGCTTTGGTCATTCAAACAATGTGCATTGAGTGATCTATACTAGATCACTCAGTGCGCGAGGCTGCCATGGTTGTCGACAGTGATGGTACTGTTTACACAGGATGATGCACCACCAAGAATTATGATTTTTTTAAAGTCACATAAAAGATAATTTCACCCAATGATTGAGCGTTTTGCTCGTTCATCAGGTAACCAGCAGCTGGTTTACACGGTAAGACAATCGTGAAAAGAGCATTTTTAACAAGACTCGTTCACGATTATCTTGCAGTTTTAATGCCTCTTCAACACTGAGCAGGTTCAAGAGGGTTGATAAGAAACATTTCATCCTAGTCTTTTTATTTCAAATGAGCCATGAAGAGGCAAATGTTACTTTTCCGTTAATTGCACTTGGATGGAGCTATGTAGAGATCTAAATTGTGCCTATTAATGTAACATTTTTATGCCAATTGCAAGCCTAAAAAAAAGTAATAATAATTATATATGTAACTTACAATTTACTTGGAGCACCATCAGAAAATCAGCAACCGGAAAAAAAAAGGTAGAATGAAATAAAAATCATTTACTGTCAAAACATGCCTATTAATAATAAGTGCGCATCAGCTCAAGCCCTTAATGAACTGAAAAAATGTTACAATCTGTTTAAAAAATAATGCCTCCATCTCTGTCCCCACAGAACCGCTGTCTGATGAGAAAGTTCTTTCAGTCGTCAAATAGATTTCATGAATTTTAACAAGTTCTTTCATGGGAGAAGGTCTTTAAACTTCAATGTGCAACACTTGTGTATTGTCCCCTGGAACCTAATTGCCGGGTAGGTGACAGAATCGAGGCATATATTGTCTAAAGTTCATTTCTTATTAATTGCCTTACAAAATAACACGTTTTCTGCCTTTTGTGTTATGTGTGTGTGTTTTAATTTGCTAGGAACTAAGAAGTGATGGTATCATTCGCATCCTGCTGATAAAATGTAACAAGGGGTTAATTCGCCATACAATAGGCATCAGTAAGACACTGTGAACCATTGAACCGTGGCTAGTTATTTTCAATGATTTTTTTTTTTTTGCAAAGTAGAGGGGTTTTCTTAACAATTATTTTGTCAGGATTTCCTTATAATTAGAGGAGTAACTGATCTGTAATTAGACTGCTGTAGACTACGCACAGTTTTCCCAGTGTTTAATAAATACTACATATGACAAGCAGGGGGTTAAATTACAAGGAGGGGTTTAAATTACATCCTTTGACTCCCAATTTCCGCATATTGTTAATATAAAGTCTTCTAAGACAGTATTGTATAAATATAGTATACACAGTGTACGTTCTCAGCTTTCTGGTATTTTGTCATTTTAGTATAAAATTTAAAAGGTTTTTTTGGGTTACACAAGGTTGTATCTATTGATCATGACCTCCTAGGCAGTTTTACTGCTTACACCCTATAGTCATTAACAGCTGCACCACAACTGCACTGAGTCAAAGCTTCTGGGCTGTCATCAATGGCAGCATGGTGGCTCAATGCTTAGCAGTGTTGTGTTGCAACGTTGGAGATCTGGGTTCAACTCCCATCAAGGACAACATCTACAAGGAGTTTGTATTTTTTCCCTGTGTTTGTGTGGGTTTCCTCCCACACTCCAAAGACATAGGGAGATTAGATTGTGAGCCCCAATTCAGGTTTTTGTATTCTGACTGCACCATAATTTAGAGGCAAAGACCTTGATTCCAGAGAATCGACTGTGTTTTGATGTTTCGATACAGTTTTTTATCAGCAGGAGATTATCACTACAAGACTAAGTGTTTCGTGTCTCCTAGTGCAACCATTGATTGGCTGCTTTCTGTAAATACACAGTGTAAACAGAAGGCAGCCAATCAGTGATGTGGGCGGGGTTATACAAGGCTCAGTATTTCGAGCTCTGCTAGATCTGCAGCAGAGAAAACTGTGATTCTGACCCAATTGCTGCACCCTGTGATACATCACTGGAATCAAGGTCTCTGTCGCCTTTATGGCACGGCCAGATTACAAAAATATGTTGACAGATTCCCTTTAAGCACACATCATAAAATGTATATAAATATAAAAAAAAAACTTTCCTAAAGCTGCCCTTTAAATCCAAAGATTTAGATGGAAGATAAAACTTTAATTTAAGGGAATTTCCAAAAATATTGCATTAAAGGGGTCATGCCAAAAGTCTCCCTGCTGTGTCCCATCTGCAATAGGAAAAAAACCTCACCAAGCTCCGCCCCCCATCAGGAGGAACATGGCTTTGACACTAGCCAAAATATGTGTCACGGGTGTGTCAGATGTGACAGTGACAGACAGTCACCCTGAAGTTGGTTGGCGAAGATCTCTTCATTTGGCATTACAGACACCTTCTTATATCTGTCTCACTCTAGGACCCAGCAGCTACTTTCCTCTTGCTAATTAACACCCTAGCCTGGGTGTATAAATACTTTCACTTTCCAATAGGGAAGCACCAGTGATATTCACAAGACCCCTTGTGCAGGCTTGGAGCAAGTGCAGTTCTTACTTCCTCTGTGGTGCTAATAGAACGTATGTGCCATCTCTCTGAAGTCGACTCAAGCTAAGCTACTTCCCCCATGTCTGTCTTCCCTTGTTGTCGTTAGCTGTCAGTGGGTATTGACTAGCGCTCACCCCCCATTCCCTATCTAGGACCAAGCGCTAAGGAAATACAGGGATAGGTTCCGGTGTGGCAATTGGTGAGGAACCGATATAGGAACAATAGGGGTAGACAGGGTGATATCAGATCAGCCTAGGAGGTCTCCACTTCCCCCTTTCCTTAGTATCTGGGCTCCCTTCCCCTCATCCCTCCATGTTGCACTTTGTCTTTACTACACTGTGCGTGACAATATGATACTGTTCAGCAGATGATTTTCCCCTTTGTTCTTCTCAGATTTCTATAAGCCTAACAGAGTCAGGATAATGCTGAAGACTAAATCCAGCCATTCACATTAGATGGCAGTTGGCCCAGCACTCCTATGTTTTCTATAAGCAAGCTACTGACTGACATGCTACCCAGCAGCTCATCTCCAGGAGAATAATGCAATCAGCAGTCCAAAATCAGACATTCATGATCAACATCTCTCCCGACCATCAGTCGGTCGATGCCCGGATACACATTAGACCGTCACCCGAACTTTTCGATATCGGTGGGTTCAGCCAATGTTAGTTTATTAAGACACATTAAACAGTGAAGGCAACTCTATTTGTTGTTTATTTACTAATTATTTTCCAGATTTAGTTCCTTTAAGAACAAAAGACTCACATGGTTCCACTGCTATCTTCGTTAACTCCGTGGTTCACTATGATCACCACTTGACATTCACAGATAATTCTAAGATGATTAAAGGCCCCGTCACACTTAGTGATGCTGCAACGATCCCGACAACAATACGACCTGTCAGGGATCGTTGCTGCGACGCTATGTGGTCGCTGGTGAGCTGTCAAACAGGCAGGCTCACCAGCGATCAGGGGAGCAGCGACATCGTGGAAAGAATCTTTCCACGATGTCCTGCTCCTGGTTACCAGCCTGCTGAAGCAGGAGCAGGCTGGTAACCATGATAAACAGCGGGTTACTAGGGGCACACGCGCACCTAGTAACCCATTGTTTATCATGGTTACCACTCTGCTACGGTGAGCGGGAGGTTACCGCTCACTTTAGCAGGCTCATAACCATGATAAACAGCGGGTTACTAAGTGCGCGTGCGCCCCTAGTAACCCGCTGTTTATCATGGTTACCAGCCTGATCGCTGCTCCCGCTGGTCACACACAGCGATGTGTGCTGACCAGCGGGAGGGCAACGACCAAAAAATGGTCCAGGACATTCTACAGCGATCAGCGACCTCACAGCAGGGGCCTGATTGCTGCAAAGTGTCACACATAGCGACATCGCTGGTGAGGTCGCTGTTGCGTCACCAAAACCGTGACACAGCAGCGATCTCGCTAGTGATCTCGCTATGTGAGATGGGGGCTTTAGTTGAGCTAGATGTAGGTATATGCACCTGAAATGGTCATAGACATAACTGACCCTTATCCTTTACCCAAACATATCAGTGGTGGTGATAATCTTGGAGGGAATTAATAAAAATTACTCAATCTCAATGATGATCCAAGACTGCTCTCTGTAATTTCTGATATCTTTCAAGCATCTGTAATGTACAATGTAAACTCTATGGGCAGCCTTACTTATTTTCTATTTAATAGAATATTCGGGAACATTATTTGTTTACTTTTCTTCACCACTAGAGAAAATTAACATTTAGAACAACTATGACTTTTTTATGACTGGTTTTACTTTGTTTTTTTTATTAGATACATCAAGGACGAGCCAAAACAAAATATTAGCTTCCAGACATGCTAATTAATGGAAACATTTAGTACAATATTATTCACTGTGAACAATAACTTCTGAACAATGCATCACGTTTTCCTAAACATTTGGAGGATTGTTAAAGACAGTGTGTTCCAATAATAAACATAATTAAAATTCTACTTTAGGAGCATTTGCAGAAAGTGGGAAGGATTTTCGGTCTAATCCAAAGTAGACAGAAGAAGACAAACAGCTGTTTCTTCACATGTAAAGCCATTATAATTGTGTTAAATTCTGTAATTTTACTTTTGCGGCCCAATGCATTAGCAGAAGTAAATTTGTCTCTTAGTAAAAGGTCACAACATGGTAACTTATATAAGAGTTAATGGGATATTTCATTTTAAGCTCTCTATTTATTCCATTTTATTAGAGATGAGGGGATCGTTTGAAATGCGAATTTGCCGACGTCATTGACTTTTTCCCAAAAATTCCATTTGCAGAGAATTGATTGGTGCGGATCTCAATACTGGAAAGAGGAGGGTGGAGAAGTAAGGAAAGAAAGAGAGATAAGGAAGGAGAGAGAGAGACCACGAGATTTTGTTTCAATATGAACTTTCTAATCCACTTACTGGGTGAATCTGGAGATGGTATCCAAATCTCTTATAGTATCACCAATCCTGTACCTGACTGTGCTCCACTGGGATCCACTGATCTCCGATGACTCAGTGGTGCACTGACCACCACTGTATAAAGTATGATATTCCGCTTGATAAACTGGTATATGATGTCATGGTGGCTGGGCATTTTGGTGAAGCCCCCTCAAAACTATATTAGACCGCTCTCTGATGCTTCACCGGTGTGGGAAATGGTTTCTGGGAAAAAAAAAATATTTTCTTTGCAACTCTTGAATCGAATTTCAAAGTGTTCGAATTCTCGTATAACAGTGAATTTCAGGAAATTTGACTCAAACTTGATCCTCTATGGATTAACTTATCTCTACATTTAACGATGGGATGTATCTAGTACTTAACTACTAATTAAACCATGAAAATAGTGCACCCTTGGCTAAATTATAGTTTATACTGTATATAGAATTACAAGCAGTATTTCTGGCTGCTTCTGAGCTGCATTCTCCTAGTACGTCTTGCCGATTCTTCCCAGAGTTCGGTCTGATATCATTTGCAATTGTATCGCAGATGATGAAGGAGGTTGACTGTACTCTCTCTGTTTCATCATCAGCAATGATGAAGAAGGGAGCTGGCTTGGCTAATAAACATAACAAGACAAACAGCCCCTTCATCATACCACTGACACATAAAGAGAATGAGCATAGCCTATAAGGAAAAGTTACAGCTGACACCAAAGAAGCTCCACTTCCAGGGGACCACATGACATTTGGAAACCATTGGTGGACTTTTTGTCTCATCGGACAATCACTTTGAGCGTTATTGAGATCAAAACAAAAAATAGAAAGATTTATGAAAAGAATATGCGTGAAATAAGCTAAGCATAAAAATAGGCTAATGTATTGTAATATTCTTGAAACCAGTGGCGTAAGTAGAGTCTGATGGGCCCCAGGGCAAGATTTGGACTGAAGCCCCCCCATCCTGAATATTTTATATATATATATTTATACATATACATATATATATATATGTGCCCTCCATCCTGGTATATATGTCCCTCATCCTGGTATATGCAGTGTGGAAAAAAAGTATTTAGTCAGCCTCCAATTGTGCAAGTTCTCCCACTTAAAAATATGAGAGAGGCCTGTAATTGACATCATAGGTAGACCTCAGCTATGAGAGACAAAATGAGAAAACAAATCCTGAAAATCACATTGTCTCATTTGGAAAGAATTTTTTTTTGCATTTTGATGGAAAATAAGTATTTGGTCAATTACAAACAAGCAAGATTTCTGGCTCTCACAGACCTGTAACTTCTCCTTTAAGAGGCTCCTCTGTCCTCCACTCATTACCTGTAGTACTGGCACCTACAGAGTACTGGGAGAATGTCATATGGTCAGATGGAACCAAAGTTGACTGGTTGGTAGAAACACAACTCGTCGTGTATGGAGGAGAAAGAATGCTGAGTTGCATCCAAAGAACACCATACCTACTGTGAAGCTTGGGGTGGCAACATCATGCTTTGGGGCTGTTTCTCTGCCAAGGGACCAAGACGACTGATCCGTGTATATGAAAGTATGAATGGGGCCACGTATCGTGAGATTTTGAGTGCAAACCTCCTTCCATTAGCAAGGGCATTGAAGATGAAACGTGGCTGTGTCTTTCAGCATGACAATGATCCCAAGCACACCACCAGGGCAATGAAGGAGTGGCTTCGTAAGAAGCATTTCAAGGTCAGGATTTGTCTTCTCATTTTGTCTCTCATAGTTGAGGTCTACCTATGATGTCAATTACAGGCCTCTCTCATCTTTTTAAGTGGGAGAACTTGCACAATTGGTGGCTGACTAAATACTTTTTTTCCCCACTGTATGTCCCTCATCCTGACCCCATCCTGGTATATATATCGTCCATTCTGGTATACGTCCCTTATCCTGGGCCCCATCCTGGAATATATATCCCCAATACTGGTATATGTATCCCCCATCTTGGTATATGTCCCCTGTTATGGTGCTGTTCTTTAAAGTATATAAAAAATAAACCATTATACTCACCAGGGGAATACATAGAAGTCATGGGGCTCCATACCAGAAGTATAATGCACACCCCATAGTCCTCAATATAGTATAATGCATAGTCCTCCATATAATATACTGCACATCCCATAGTCATCCATAAAGTATACTGCACTGCACATAGTCATCCATAAAGTATAATGCACAGCCCATAGTCATCCATAAAGTATAATGCACAGCCCATAGTCATCCATAAAGTATAATGCACAGCCCATAGTCATCCATAAAGTATAATGCATGGCTCATAGTCATCCATAAAGTATAATGCACAGCCCATAGTCATCCATAAATTATAATGCACAGCCCATAGTAATCCATAAAGAATAATGCACAGTCCATAGTCATCCATAAAGTATGATGCACAGCCCATAGTCATCCATATAGCATAATGCACATCCTATAGTCATCCATAAAGTATAATGCACAGCTCATAATCATCCATAAAGTATAATACAAAGCCCATAGTCATCCATGTACTATAATGAACAGCTCACAGTCATCCATAAAGTATAATGCACCCCATAGTCATCCATAAAGTATAATGCACCCCCATAGTCATCCATAAAGTATAATGCACCCCATAGTCTGATGAGCGGCAGTGTGTGTTGTCACGAACATACCCAATGGGTCTGTGCGCCATAATGCACTTCAACTGGATGTGCGTCCTCGGAACCTGGTGGTAACATAATTTTAGCTGGAAAAGCAGAGGGCTGAAAAACAGTTAAAAACCTTTGAAGCTCTCATGAAATTCAAAGAAAAAAATATCCGATGACTTTCATTCCTTTGGGCACATGCCCGGTATGTCTTGCATTGCGATGACATTATGTAGAGGGGGGTTAACCAGTTAGAAAGTGGACATTAAGGCTATGTACCCACTATGGGTTTTTGACTCTGCATGTTTTATCTGCATCAAAAACTAAGTGTCTTACAGTTCCAGTAAAGTGGATGGGTTTTACAGAAATCTCATGTCTGCTGTTCTTCCTTTCTACTCAATGTAAATTGACCTGCTGTGCGTGTTTCAAATCTGCAACATATCAATTTGTCTTGTGGGTTTTATGTGCAGGTTGTCACCATAAAATTGCATTAGATGCAGAAAATCTGCAGGTAAAAAACGCACATGTGGCGGAATCGCATCAAAAACACATGTAATCCGCACATGACTGTATCAATGAAGTTTTGTTAAAGCCAAATGCCAGGAAGCATCAAAAACAAAGCAACCTTGTTTAAAGCATGACACAACAAATAGAGACAAAAACTCCATGGGTCAAAAACGCAATGAAAAATTCAAGGAACCTAATTGACCTAATAGATGCAGAAAATCAGTAACATCAAAAACTCACTAAAAGCTCATCATAGGAACGTAGTCTAAATTACAACAAATCACTTCCCTTTTCCCCCAATTATAAAAAAAAAATCATCCAATCTGTCTAAACTATTAAAATATAAAGCTAATTGACCCGGAGACACAATCCAATTTTTTTTTACAAACTTCTCAATTTTTTTCACGACTTAAATAAAAAAAAAGTTTGGAATAGTGGCAATCGTACTGACCTGTTGAATTAGATTTTCAAGTTATTTTTACCATACAATGAATACCAGAAAAACAAAACCCAAACCACCATGGTGGAATTACATATTTTTCACCATTTCATCCCACTTGGAAATTTTTTTCCTGTTACATTGTATAGTAAAATGAATCGTGTTATTCAAAACTGCAAAACATTCTGCAAAAAAAAAAAAAAGTCTTCATAATGCTTTGTTGGCAGGAAAAAAACAAAAAATTATGTTTTTTGGAAGAAGAAGAGGAAAAAAAAATGAAACCGTTAAAAATTGCCTGGAACTGAAGGGGTTAAGCAGATCGTCTGTAGGTAACTCACTAAGAAAACCAAAGAAAATCAAAGGAAGAGAAAGAAAAAATAAATTAAAAGGTATCTACTAGGTATCTACTTGATTGAAGTCTATACAATGTAGGATGAAAGTATCAACGTGAGATAGTTGTAATACTTTTTCTCTGATAAAACAGTATGAACTGGAGATTTGTAAGATATTGTGCCGGAAAGTTGAGTAGAATGGATTCAGTACTAGATTTCTGTGTGCTATCTTCACAACTCTGTTGTGTCTGCAATGCTTTGATCCAAAGATCAATATATCTGTTAGAACTGACCTCATTGAGAATATCTTATGCAGGTGCTTTTATTGTGGGATATGGCAGCCGTTAAGATCTGAAATCTTAAGATGTTTTCTTTAGCAAACATTACTACTTGGGTTTTGTATCTTGAGAATGTTTTGACTAATTAAACAGTGTGTGTATTAGATACAGCCATATTTGTACTAGGATCTCATAGAATGTTAGAGTTGGAAGGGACCTCCAGGGATCTGATCGAAATAGTCTACTGGAAACTTGGCAACACATTCTCTTTTCTTTTTGTAAGAGATTTTTTTGTTTATACCCTTTATGGCGGCACACTGAGTCTCTATGGGTCAGTATTATGGACTCATAAGCACTGTGTGGGCCTTTGTGAGACTAAAAAGCATGAGTTCAGGGTTTGTAGTTTTAACTTCATATCTCAGTATTCTTAGTTTTACCGACTATATGAAGCATTGAGGGGAAGATAACTAATAGTCATTCTCTAGTCTTCATGATTTGTTAGCCTGGCAATTCTACACTACAACATTTTGAAACCTAGGATAAAAACATTGAGAAAACACTCTCCTGCAAGCTCATGCATAAATAGTAGTGATGGGTGGACCCATGGACGTTTGGGTCCATCGGGTTCGGCTAAACATTTAAATAAAGTTTGGTTCATATACCAGAATGGAACCCAAACTCGAACCCGAACCCCATTTAAATGAATGTTTAAATCGGGCGTTTCCCACGCTGTTGTTATCTATGTTCACTCACGTTTACTGAACAAGTTCTATAAGTCACAGCGCGCTGAACAGATACTTCTTTACTGTACGCTATCACGATTTACGCTTCCTGTCTTCCAATGGGTCGTAAGCGAAAATAAGCCAATGAGGATGACAGAATAAACTACATACATATTCTAGAACACCCGATGTGTTAGAATCGGGCCACCATCTAGTCCCTAATAAATAGTAATAGTACATGTAAATAACATAGCATACTTAGTTGACACTATTTTAATCCAAAAAAATTTAAAAGCCATCCCACCGCGACAAGGTTTACCCAATCAGGATAGTCCCTAACTCTGGCATCTCACTTCTCTATGTGCCAGCAGGCCTCAAAATAGGCACAGGACCTGGGCTTGACTTTTTTTACACCTGCCTGTGGAAAGCTAAATAGACAAGATACAGCCCAAAAAGGCCAATTTTTTCAGTTTTGTTTAAGTTCCTTGTACCTTGTAAATTTTGGGGTGTGTCCCCCTTTTGGCTTTGCCCACTCTTTGCTCCCACTCCCTTCTCTGCCCACGTCTATTTTGAGGCTAGCTCGCACATAGAGAAGGGTGATACTAGAGTTAGAGACCATCCTGATTATGTACACCCTGTCTTTTACATTTTATTTGATCAAAATAGTGTCAACTAAGTACCCTATATTATTAACACGTACTATTACTATATGTTTATTACTTACTGCAGGGTATTTGCTCATTGTTTGTATCCTAGGCTTTGTCTGTAAATGGCCACACTGTGAATGTGCACCTACATGTTGCATTTATACCAACAGGTGTGCTGTCCCATTTTTACAATTTACTACAACATTTTGGTCTGAGGAAAAACATACCATCGCTCGTGCACCAACATAGAGAAATAATGCTGTTATCCATCCCTTTGTGTTTTTTCTCATTTGTCTTTGTTATTTACCAGTCCTAACTACAAGGTTGGTTTTCCTGTCCCTTCTGCTCCAGGAAACCCCCTATGCTCCTATGCTTCACAGGTTACAATGTTAACCTGGCGTGCACCTCTGAGGTCACACTATACTTATAGGCTGGTTCAGACAGTGGTACTCAATAATCAGATACTTGGCATGCTTTCACTACTAGCATACCATAGGACTCTGCTGGACTGCTATATAATAGAACTCTGCTAGACTCTGATGAGCTGCTAGAGAAGGGCTGTGACAGGAGAAGAAATAAATCTCATCTGACTGCGCAAGAAGGACTGAGGAGGGAGAAAACATTTTTTTATGCTCAGTCAGCCGAGAAGATTCCTTCTGTCACAGCCCTTCTTTGGCAGCTCAATGATACGTGTGCTTATGATACAGCTCCTCTGTCAGTTGAGACACAGGTCTTGAGAGCTGTGTTTCTTCAGACTGCAGCTCGTCCTGATATGTAACTAGGACTGGCTGCCATTTGAATTACATGATGGAGGTTACTTTATTAAATTCTTGGAAAACACCTTTAAGTCATAAATAACCTACTAGTCCTTATTAATCATATATCTTCTATATAATGATAACCACAAATTTTACAATACTGCCTGCGCAGTTCTATATAGATGTATCAGAATAATTTCCTCTGGTGGGCCCAAGAAACACAAGTCTGAGGATCCAGAAGGACAAATTATCATGGAAAGGAAGAAGTAGCTGAAAACTGTAAAAGTATTTTCTCTCAGCAAATTCCAGACGCGCTTCTTCTTCCCTTGGGCATTAATTAAAAAACAAAATTGTACAAATCAATTTACAGTTCATCATTTTAAGAAACAGGAAAGTGCAGAGTTTTGTGGTGATGGGAAAGGTCCTTATTTAAATGAATTTAAATTAGATAGAGACTCCATAATGAGAGGATCAGTTCATAACCTTGTACGTTAAATCAACCGGCATCTTGTTTGATCTTAAATTGATAGAAATGCACCTTCATCTTCCCATGTTTGTTATCTAGGGGAAGTTGATGGTTCACATAACCTTGTTCACATTTATCTTCCTGTCTATGTGCAATTATTAGCCAGTTATTAGTTAAGATTATGTTTTCTTCGATGTTGAGAGTGTCATTGAACACAATTAAATTGTTTTAGGTGATATGAGTTTGGAGGAAGGTTATGTTTTTCTGCTCATTTATCTCCTAAAATGGAAATTTGTGATGAACAAACATGAAAAGAAATATGCAAATATGTAACAGATAAAGTAATAATTTGTTACAGGAGCGAAAGGATAGGATGTTATACTATTCTTCTATGACCTGCTCATCTTCTATGTACTCATACAGTAGCACAATCAACTTTTATTTTCTTCTTGAGAAAATTCACCTTAGTTTCAGAATTTTTCTTACATCCAGATAACTGCTGTGAAGCCATGGTTGTTGCCGATTTCTCATCCCTAAAATTTGATCCAAATTTACTAAGAGCACAGAGGGGAGAAATGAAAAGTGGAGTGTGAGCTAATGAGCTTGTAGAAACAGTGACCCTGACAAAGCAGGAGATCTACTGTAATTAGGGATGGGCGAACCCGAACAGTAAAGATCAGGGTCTGTACCGAACACCCAGTGTCTGTGCACGGACCCTGAACACGCACTCCTCCAGGAACAGTAAAAAAAAAAAAAAAAAGAAAATGACGTGCGGTCCGCTCTATTTGGCTAACCAGCACAAGTAAAGCTGACAGCTACGGGCTGCATCCCCCTGCTGTCAGCTTTATATTGGTTGGTTATCAAAGATAGAGGAGTCCCACGCCATTTTTTTAAAATTATTTAAATCAATAATTTAAACAAACAGCATGGGGTCCCCCTCATTTTTGACTACCAGCCAAGCTAAAGCAGACAGATGGGGGCTGATATTCTCAGACTGGGAAGGATCCATCGATATTGGCCCTCCACAGCCTAAAAATAGCAGCCTGCAATCACCCCAGAAATTCTGTCACTTTGCCTGGTTCTTCCCACTTGCCCTGGGGCGTTGGCAAATGGAGTAATATTTGTGGGGTTGATGTCAGCTTTGTAATGTCAGCTGACATCAAGCTCACAGGTTAGTAATGAAGAGGAGTCTATAAGACACTCCCATTACTAACCTCATAGTCAAAATTTATAAAAACAGAGACACAGAAAAAAGTCCTTTAGCTTAAAAGAAACACTCCCCATCTTCTTTCACCTATTTATTAGTGTAAAATTAAAAAATAAAAACACCATCTTCCTCATCTGTCCGACAAGAATCCATATGTCCCATGACGTTCTGGAACTCTGCTACATCGGGATTCACGGCTGAGAGGTGGTATGATGCGACTGCTCAGCCGTGAATCCAGGAGACAGTAATATCAGTTCACAGCTGTCTGTGTAGCCTTTACTGTTTATTAAAATGGGGGAAGTCCCCCAAAAAATAACTTAGGGTTCCTCCGATATTTAATAACCAGCAAAGGCTAACAGACAGCTGTAGACTGATATTAATAAGCTGAGAAGGGGCCAGTCCGTGTTCGGAATCCGTGCACGGACACCAAACTTTACCATTCGGGTTCGCCCATCTCTGACTAACTAATTTGTTAAATTTTGTTGGACACAAAAAAATAATGAGTGAAGGGTGTTTTAGGCCAGTGATTCCCAGCTATATTACCATAGGGGACCCACTAGTAGTGTTGAGCCACCCCCGTAGTGTTCGAGTTCGGTTCGTCGAACACCCGTATGTTCGCCGAACTGTTCGTCGAACACCGTCGAACACCATTAAAACCAATGGCAGGCAAACAAAAAGACATAGAAACACATGGAAAACACATAAAAAACACTTCAAAGGTGTCCAAAAGCTGACAAACTGCTCAGAAGACACAACTAACACATGGAAAAGTGACACGTACATATAGTCATGCGAAAAGAAAAGAGGTGGAGGAGTAAAAGGAGGGGGAGACACAGATATAGGCATGTCATGCCCTTCTAAAATCAAGAAAGGCTGGAGTAAAAATCTAAAATCAGCCTACCAACACCCAGACGTCGTGACAAGAAAATTAAAAAAATAAATATCTTTAGGTAGAATGGCGGTTCCATTCAGAACACTTTCCTTACAAGACGTAGTGGTATCCCTGTTGTGAGTTGTGCCAAAAACGGAACCCAATACATTCGGACTAATCCACCATTTGTTCATATCCAAGGGGCAGGTCCGTAAACGACAACATCGACGCGGAACCAAGTACAGTAGCATATACTGTACATCCTTTGACAAGGCAATCAGGCGGATCAAGGAGTTGGGAAGGGTCACCCTAATGGCCAAAACAGACATTGATGCGGCATTCCGGTTACTTACTACCTGTGCCTCCGAATAGTGTCCACCTATTGGGCTGCTTCTGGGAAGGAGCATACTAAATAGATCGCTGTTTGCCCATGGGGGGCTCCAGATCCTGCTCACTATTTGAGGCATTTAGTTGCTTCCTCGAATGGGTTGTAATGGACAACTTCTTATGCCTGGGCCCAAAAGATTCGCTACAGTGTGAATACACGCTGTAGTCCACCTGTGAGAAGGAGAGAGCTGGAGGGAGCGGACACCACAGAGCCGAGGGGTTAGATGGAGAACGGAAGAAGGAAAGAGGGCGAGGGAGGTAAGGGAGTACAGTGGAAGGCCGACCTGAGCTCCCCCACGTTCCTGCTGGGTGGGGAACAGCCCTGGGAAGAAAAGCCGCTTGCGCATCCCTTTGAGGTTACGGGTGCGAGCGGGCAGAGGGACTACGCTGGAGTGCGAAGCCGACACAGCCAGTCCGTTCCTGCCCGTGCGACGTCCGTGTCGCCGGGTTTGTGCCAGAGCCATGGTGGACCCAGACGGCCAGCCCCCCTCTCCCAATACTGGTGCCTGTCCGCTAGTAGGTCGAGCCCCCCCGTGGTGGGGGGGAGTAACATCTGCAGAAGAAAGACCATCTTCCAGCCAAACTAAGATGTCTACTTCTTTTCGTGGACAATGTGATACGATCCCTTTCTTACGGACACGCCCATCGCTACAAATTCCAGATGAGGCACAAAAACAGCAGGTGCTTCAAAGGATATCAAGTCCTCCTTCAAGTGGGCTCTCCTCCACCTCAACTTCAACATCACAAATACTCCAGTCCTCAGAGGTGTCACCCCAATTGCACTTGCTTCCTCACAGCTCCCAAGTCTCCAGCTGCACGTCTGAGTATGGGGTAACACAGATGGTTGAGTCTGCACAGCTGTTTACTCATACTATAGCCTGGGAAACGGAGGTCTGCTCCAGAGCTTCTGTTAATCCAGACCAGGAAATGATCTGCACTGATGACCAGAATCTTTATGAGTCAGATCCAGGACCAGATGAAGAAGGTTCTGAGCATAATGTAGACCCTCGTTCCCAAACTGTAACTCCTGTTGGTGGAGACAATGATGAAGACGATGATGAGACTCAAATACCTGATTGGAGCGACAACTTGACTTTTCGGTCAGGGCAGGAAGAGGTTGGCTCTGAGGACGATGGGTGTGAGAACACACAGGGTGATGATGACGAGGTTGGAGATCCCACTTACTGTCAACCCACAGTCAGCCAGTCGATGAGATCAGCAGAGGAGGTGGAGGAGGGTGTGACTAGCCCAGGGGATGGGGATTACTCAGTACCCGGGCCTTTGCCTGGCCTTTGGGATGTCGCGGTGGTCGGCTCCCGGGCCTGTACCCTGGGGTCACTCTTTAAAAGGGTGGATAATTGTTAATTTTATAAGAGTTTGTGACGCCACCAGTGGTATCTGGTGAAAAGCACCAGCGCTGCAGCAGTCCACTGAGGCCGGTGATACGGCAGCTCGATGGTATAGCTCCCCACAGGTGGAGCTAGGCCTCAGAAAAGCGTATGCAGGGGGAATGCAGGACAGGCGAGACCCAGCTGGGTCAGAGCAAGAACGGGAACTGACACGGTAGTCACTTCAGTACCTTTTACTGGTTGAAATTCAGGCACATCCCGGAGCACTGTAGGGTGAAGGGTGCATATCAGGATCCTCCCCAATGAGCGGGTGTAGGGCCTCCTGTTTCTTGCCTCTGCGTAGTAAGTTTCTGACCTGCCTGGAGCTAGGCCTAACTTTGTCTCTGTCCTGCGCTGGCTGACCTTGTGGTAGGGCCTTGTCCTGGAGTTCACGCTCCCAGTATGCGGGGCCTAAGTGTCTCCTGGCTCTGTTACGTATCAGCACCTTAGCGATCCTGTGATTTGTAGTTCTCCAGGGATTCCGGTTATGCCTTACTGGGTCATAGAGATCCCGGTAAGCTCGGATCCGGTGTCCGGTAAATGCTTTGGGGTTAGCTGGTTAAGCTCCTCTGCCCCCTATGTACTAACTCTCCACTCACCTTCGGCCTACTCGGGCCCTCACTAGGCTATACACTCTAACGGCAGCTTGCCAAGCTTCACCGATCTTATGGCGCCGGCACACCTTAAGCTCTAACTGGGCTCCCTGAATCTAGCTAACAGGAGCCTTGTGCTCCACTGCTGAACTATTAACTGCATTCTCTAGACTAGACTGAGCTCCACTGCAGACTGACCTCTCTTAGGCTTCTCTACTGCAGGAACTCTTCAGAGGAACTGAACTGCCTACCTCCACCTTCCCTATTTATATCCCTAACGGGCTCCCTCTGCTGGTCTGAGGTGGAAGGTGGAGATGTGTGAATGTTTATTGGGGCCTCTTGTGGAGGATTCCATCAATGCACTCTTCTAGGACCTGTGATACCAAACGCAGCTTGGCGTCACAGATGCTATTGAAGACGAGGTTAGGTTGCGCCTTCCTGGACAGAGACGGAGTACTGGAAGCACGTCAACCACAACTCTGCCTCTGACCACAAGTCGTAGTGGCTCTTCAGGTCGCATGGGCTCTAAGCCTTGCATAGCCTGGGCATTTTTTCAGATCGATAAGGATGACCCAACTCATGTTATCTGAAATATTTGTCACCAAAAGCTAAGTAGAGGCCAAAAAATCCATAGTTTGAGTACTTCATGCATGAACCGTCACATGGATATGAAGCATAAGTTGCAGTGGGAAGCTCACTGTGCTACAATGCGGCCTAGCGGGTTGGGCCAACCACTGTCTGCCCCATCTTGTGCATCCGCGGCCTCTTCATCCTCTGTGACTGGGGGGACAGCAGTCACATATGTTTTTGGACGCAGACCTGCCACCTCTTTACCCGCAACAGCCAGTGTGATTGGCAGGTCATCATTTCATTTGGAAGCGGAAACTCCAGCTGGTGTTGAGCACTCTCCGACATCGAGAGCACCACCTTTAGATCAAGGCAACCTAAATTTTCCGCCTGCATCTTCCTCACAGACCGGCAAGTTTGCCGGGGACACCTTACTCAGCCCCGTCTAAGCACAACAGCCAGCCCTCGGTCCCTCAGATGTGGACAAGTAAAAGACCATTTCCTCCTAGCCATGACAGAGCTAAGAGGTTGAATTTCACCATCTGCAAGCTCTTGGCTACAGAAATGCTGCCTTTCCACCTGGTGGACACAGAGGATTTTCGAGACCTTATGTCCGTCGCAGTGCCCCAGTACCAGATGCCCAGTCGGCACTACTTCTCAAAGAAAGGTGTGCCTGTGCTCCACCAGCATGTCGCACACAACATCACCGCTTCTTTGAGAAACTCTGTGTGTGACAGGGTGCATTTCACCACAGACACTTGGGCGAGTAGGCATGGACAGGGGCGTTACATGTCGCTGACTGGGCACTGGGTAACTATAGTGACAGCAGGACAAGGGGCTGCTGTCCAAGTCTTGCCGTCCCCACGAGTTGTACGTCAATCCTCTTTATCTAGAAGTTTCTCCACTGCTTCTGCCTCCTCAACCTCCTCTCGGTCCTCCACCTGCACCCAAAGCCTGTCTGGTTATGCCACCTGCTTTCTAACTGCGCAGAAGGATTCCTGCACACCTCCTTAGTATGCTGGCAGCAGGGCTCAACGGCATCAGGCGGTGTTTACTTTGAAATGTCTGGGAAATGTGAGTCACACAGCTGAGAAGTTGTGGTCAGCTCTGGAGACCCAGTTTCATGAATGGTTGTCTCCACTGGACCTGCAACCAGGGAAGGCCGTGTACGACAATGCTGCAAACCTGGGTGCGGCCCTTCGCCGGGGCAATGTCACACACATGCCTTGTATGGCTCACGTGTTGAACTTGGTTGTCCATCAATTTTTAGCCCACTATCCCGGACTAGATGGCCTTCTGCAGAGGGCACGGTCGCTGTGTGCTCACTTCCGCCGTTCGCATCCCGCAGCTCAACGACTTACATCTCTACAGAAGTCGTTGGGCCTGCCAGTTCACCGGCTGAAATGCGATATGCTGACACGGTGGAATTCAACTCTGCACATGTTGCAGCGACTGTGGCAGCACCGACAAGCCCTGGTGCAATACGTTCTGACGTATAGCCTGGGCCAACGAGATCCAGAGGTGGGGCAAATCACGCTGGAGGAATGGTCTCAGATCAGGGACCTATGAAGTTGACGAGCCCCCTGGGCCGTGGGGTACCCGGAGCCGGGCCGGTAGACGCTGGGGGTTGTAGTCACTGTGGCGGCGACCCAGGGCGGTCAATCCAAGGGTAATTTGTATATATGGGTTTTATAATATCCGACTACGCCACCTGTGGAGTGCGGCCAAAGGGGCTGCTGCTGCGGAACAGTCCTCTGAAGCTGGTGGTTTTGCAGCAATGGTATTATTAGTCCCCACAGGAAGAGTGTAGCTTCAGGGCAGTGTGGGTGGATGATGGTGGTTGTAGTGCAGGGAGTCAGTAATGAACACAGAGTCCGTGTGATGCAGTCCCATGATCTTTACTCACAGTTGTTGCAGTCCAGATTACAAGTACCAGAGCAATCTCCCCCGTCGTGCTGTGCGTACTCAGTGAGGGGCTCAGTCCACCCCCAGATAGCTCCGGAGTACTTAGCAGGACCCCCTTCTGTGTGTCCTTTCTCTGGCCTTCTCCCTGCACCTCACACCCAGTGACACTTCGATCCGGTATCCTCGGGCCTTGGCGGGCGACGTGTGTTTCGTCCCCTGGGTCCTATGTGGCTACCTTCTTAGTGAGACTGGTGTGGACTTTGGCCTGCAGTACATGAAATTCTGCAGCCTCCGGTTTCTAGTTGTGCCTTGCTGTTTCTTCGCTAGTTGAGGGATCCCCTTATCTGGCCTGACCCCTCTACCTCCTGGTAGCAGCGGGCGTACGGTCGGCCTTCTGCATGGCCCGTACCCCTAGGGTCCCTTCGGTTCCTGGAGCCTTCCTGCTCCCACTCCTCTCTTCTCTCCTTCAGTCCTGGGCCTCCCAGGCTAGGCCCGCCTCCGGAGCAGAGCTCATGCAGAGCCTCTGCTCCTGTCACTTCTCCTCTGACTGGCTTGCTCTTTCTAAGATGGCTTCCTATTTATACTCTCCCTGTCATGTGCTCCCCTAAGCTGCTTTCTCCACCCACACCCACTACATAGGACCCTCTCGCCAGCTAGGGACCTGAGACTGTGCTCTCCCTTAGGAGCAATCTCGCCCTACCCCCACTGTGGTTTGTGTTGGATGCAGGTGTTAGGGTCCCGAGCCATACTCCTTCCTTACCTGAGGGTGAGATACCACACCTCTGGGTGAGATGCAGTACCTCTGTGGCGACTGAACCCTCAGGAGCGCCACACACCCTTCTGCACAGTTTTGAAATGGCGACGAAGATGTTTAGTGCTGACAACAATGCCATTATAAGCATGAGTAATCTGGTGATTTACATGCTGGAGCACACGTTAAACAGAATTCAGAGTCAGATGGTGGGACAAGAGGAGGTGGAGGAAGTAGAGGAGGAGTCGTATGCGGAAGGGATAACATCTCCAAGGTCCAGACGGTCGGCAGCACCAAGGCGGCAGGCATGGGATGGTGGGGAAGAGGGATTAACCAGGGCACATGGTAGCAGCCAAACTGTTGAGGAAGGTGCAGGAGCCGAGGAAGAAGTGGAGGACGAACTGGCGATGGGCATGTAAAACTCATCAGATGAGGGAGACCTTGATCACATTTCTGTTGTGCGAGGTTGGGGGGAGAGGGCAGAGGAAGGAAGCATGATTCTTACCTCGCTACCAACAAAACAAGGACTTGGTCCTCCTGGATGTGCAAGACACATGAGTGTCTTCTTGCTGCACTACCTGCAACATGACCCTCGGATTGTCAGAATTCAAAGTAATCCCGACTACTGGGTTGCCACACTCTTAGATCCCCGGTACAAAAGTAAATTTGCCGAAATAATTCCTGCCATAGAAAGGGATTCACGCATGCAGGAGTATCAGCAGAGGCTGTTGCAGAATCTTACACAAAACACCAGTGGAGCACGTAGTGAATCTCTCAGTTCTAACTTGCAAACCGTGGGACTGTCGAGTCTTCATCACTCAAACCGTAACAGTAACACAGTATCTGCTGGTAACAGCAATTTTGTGGAATCGTTTCACCACTTTTTTAGACCATCCTTTGCAAGGCCACAGGAGACAAGAAGTCTGACGCATAGTCAACACCTAGAGAGGATGTTACAGGAGTATCTCCAAGTGAACATCAAAGCTATGACTGTGTCACTGAACTCTTGCTCATTTTGGGCTTCCAATCTGGAAAAATGGCCGGAGCTCGCCACTCACGCCTTGGAGATCTTGTCATGCCCTGCAGCCAGCGTTCTCTCTGAATGTGTGTTCAGCGCTGCTGGTGGTGTGCTGACAGATAAGCGCACGCGGCTGTCCACTGAGAATGTAGACAGACTCACGTTCATAAAGATGAACAAATCATGGATCCGCAAGGACTTTTCTACACCTGTGTCATTCTGGGGAGACAAAAAGCTTGAGGATTTGGTAAAATCACCTCAACAACCGTTTTAAGCAACTCTGGGGCAATTGATGCCACTTAAGTGGTGTCTGTGCCACAATCTTTGGAAAAAATGGAGACTCTTTTTGGAGTCCCCTTGCTGTGTTTTACGTGACGTTGGCATCGTCAATTCCAGGTGGGTTGGGTCACCCCCCCCTTTAAACTGTAAGAAACTACATACACTATGGCTTGTGGCAACACAGATGGTTGATTCTGAAGGGCTGTTTACTCAGAGGTCTGCTCCAAAGCTTCAGTGTCTGCTAGTCAGCATAGAATTTTTAACTGCATCTAGCCTAGGCAATACTTTGGGCGTAGTAGCCCAGCTGCGAAGCAAGCTTCACCGCCTGTGTATCTAATAAGAATTTTTAAATGCATCTAGTCTAGGCAGACTGTGGGGACCCCCAACCAAACCCAGACGCTCAGCCCCCCTACCGCCCCCCTTTCCTTGACAATACAATAATGTAACTCTTACAACTGGATGGGTGAGGATCGGTCACAGCTTTATTAACTCTTTATACTCATTCCATTAGAAAGGCATTTTATTTCTAAAATAATTCAGCTTGTTGCAGCATGCCCTGGGTCTCCACACCGGCAAGTTGGCCAACAAGTGTAACTCTCCAACATGTCCTTTCTATTTCCAGGCCACGGAGGATCCTGCGTACTCATATGCAGGACTCTGACCCCCATCCATCACTCTTAACGCTTGTTCCACTCCGTCCTGGAGTCCTGACAGGAATATGTTCAGTCCAATATCCATTAAGTGAACACCGTCGGGCCGTATGAGGCCTGCTTTATCTCCTTCTGTTTTCGGTGCTGTATCACTACACCGCCTCTGTCTCTTCTAAATTTTGCCATCCGAATATTTATTACCCGCCTTGTCCATTCGATGGTCGTGATGTCTCGTGCACCTTGCCATACCGCTATCGGCACAATCTCTCACCATACTATAGTTAGTTTTGTGAAAAATTCTCTGAAGCGCTCAGTGTTTAGTTTCATTATTGCCATTAGTTATGCGCTCTTGTGATGACCTAGGTCGTTTCCCCCGGCCTGTATAACTAAGATGACCGGACCTCTTGCCTCTCTCCCTACCTTGATTACCTCCATTAGTACCTGTGGCCATAGCAGGCCTCTAATACCTCTCCAGTTGAAATATGTGTTATGAAACTCTAATTTCCTCCCGCCTGGGCGGACTTTCGCCCTTTTTACTGCCCAATATATATACGAGTGGCCTATCACCCACACTGTTGGCTTAGCGTCACCTGTAAAAGAAACAAACCACGTTAGGATAACAAGTCCGGTCTTATTTATCTCGCCAAACACGTGGATCGCCATCTCCCTATCCTCTGAAATTCCGTTTCTAACAGTCCTGCTCTTGCTGCTTCCGTGGCCGCGCCTATGCGGAATGAGTGTGTCCCGTAATCTTTGGGGTGGTTCCCTGCCGATGTTATGCATTTATTAAATATAGCTTGGAACTGGTATCTTGATAATGGAGTTCCATCAATGTGTGATAGGAAGAAATTACTTTGTGATCTGATGGTTATATATGTTTTTACTATTGTTACCCGACTCAGTGTACCGTTTGTGGGTTGTAGAAGTACCCAAGTGCCCCTGCCCGCTGGAACCATTTTCAATTGGCGTATGCGTAGACGTATTGCATTATTGGCTATGACTACGTCCTGGTGTAATAAGCCTCCACTGGTGGTAATTTTGGACTGAGGGACTAATTCGCTTATGCATAGCGCCCCGAAGAAGGCGATCGCAAATGCAGTAGACAGAAGTGTTGCTTCAAATTGTGAGTGTCATGTTAATTGTGTTAGAGATATGATGTGAGAAATCAGTTTTAGTGACACGGGATGGGACGTCTACACTCCTGACTTGGCTGACCCCTTTTCCACCCTTTTATGGATTGTCTGATGATGAATCTCTTTGTCACATCTCCCCAATTCAGTAGTTGGAAGTGAAATGCTACTTCGGTCAGACACCGCTGCGCTGACGCCCCTGATATGCCCCTCATCATTAGCTGGTGGAGAAATTCTATGGTGACTTGTAATCTGGCTTGTTCACATTGGTCAACCCGTCTGCCTGCTACTAGTCGTGTCCACTCTTCCCATGCCTTACCGTATGCTGGACACGTCGACGGGGCAACTGACGCTCTGATTAATGGCATCAACTATTTGCCACTAGATCCCATAGGGAGGGTGGGCAACTGTTGCCCGATGGGTGGGCGTTGGGGAGGAGCTCTGTGAAAATCTGCCAATTGAATTGTGATAAAGCATTAACAGCAGCTTTAGACCCCTCAGCATCGTGGCTAGCGCAGACCCATACATTGTGTTTTAGGCACAGGAATGCTAGCCGGCGTAGTAGGCCTAGCACTGGGAGAGAAGATGATGCCATCTTATTAATGCAGTGCGCTAGGCTGGTGTTTTTTTGTTATGCAGCGTATATTTTTGTTAGCCAGGAGCGCGCCCCATATTTCTATTGCTACCACTATTGGGAAGAAAAATGATTTTCCGGGCTAGATGCAGCTAAAAATTATTATTAATTTCAAAGCTGGTGGAGCTTGGTATAGATGGCCTAATACAATGAGTACCACACACTGCTACTATGCCCAAAATTATTTTCCAGGCAAGATGCAGCTAAAAATTATTAGTAATTTGAAAGCTGCTGGAGCTTAGTATAGATGGCCTAATAGAATGAGTACCACACATTGCTAATATGCCCAAAATTAGTTTACAGGCAAGATGCAGCTAAAAATTATTATTAATTTAAAAGCTGGTGGAGCTTGGTATAGATGGCCTAATACAATGAGTATCACACACTGCTACAAGCCCAAGCCCAAATATTTTTTCAGAGCTAGATGCAGATAAAAATTATTTTGAATTTGCAACCTGGTGGAGGTTAGTATAGATGGACTAATAGAACAAGTCCCACACACTGCTACAAGCCCAAGCCCAAATATTTTTTCAGAGCTAGATGCAGATAAAAATTATTTTGAATTTGCAACCTGGTGGAGGTTAATATAGATGGACTAATAGAACAAGTCCAACACACTGCTACAAGCCCAAGCCCAAATAATTTTTCAGAGCTAGATGCAGATAAAAATTATTTTGAATTTTCAACCTGGTGGAGGTTAGTATAGATTGCCTAATAGAACAAGTCCCACACACTGCTACAAGCCCAAGCCCAAATATTTTTTCACAGGTAGATGCAGATAAGAATTATTTTGAATTTGCAACCTGGTGGAGGTTAGTATAGATGGACTAATAGAACAAGTCCCACACACTGCTACAAGCCCAAGCCCAAGTATTTTTTCAGAGCTAGATGCAGATAAAAATTATTTTGAATTTGCAACCTGGTGGAGGTTAGTATAGATGGACTAATAGAACAAGTCCCACACACTGCTACAAGCCCAAGCCCAAATATTTTTTTCAGAGCTAGATGCAGATAAAAATTATTTTGAATTTGCAACCTGGTGGAGGTTAGTATAGATGGACTAATAGAACAAGTCCCACACACTGCTACAAGCCCAAGCCCAAATATTTTCTCAGAGCTAGATGCAGATAAAAATTATTTTGAATTTGCAACCTGGTGGAGGTTAGTATAGATGGACTAATAGAACAAGTCCCAGACACTGCTACAAGCCCAAGCCCAAATATTTTTTCAGAGCTAGATGCAGATAAAAATTATTTTGAATTTGCAACCTGGTGGAGGTTAGTATAGATGGACTAATAGAACAAGTCCCACACACTGCTACAAGCCCAGGCCCAAATATTTTTTCAGAGCTAGATGCAGATAAAAATTACTTTTAATTTGCAACCTTGTGGAAGTTAGTATAGATGGACTAATAGAACAAGTCCCACACACTGCTACAAGCCCAAGCCCAAATATTTTTTCAGAGCTAGATGCAGATAAAAATTATTTTGAATTTGCAACCTGGTGGAGGTTAGTATAGATGGACTAATAGAATGATGCTATGCCCAAAAGCTTTTACTTGGCTAGGTGCAGTAAAAAAAATTGTATTCTATACACAGGTGGTGTAGCTTGCAACACAGATAGGCTACTCCACTGACTAACACACACTGCAAGAGGCCAAAAAGGATTTGCTTAGCTAGATTTAGCCATATGCTGGGAAAAAAACTTGCACAGCACTGGCACAGACCTGCCTGGCAAAATGTGATAGGAACTGATGTAATCTAGCCTTCAATAGGACTGCAATTACAATTAGTCTTTACTCCCAACCTATCTATTTAAGAGCACAGACCTGCCTGATAAAAGTGATAGGAACTAATGTAACCTAGCCCTCAAAAGGACTGCAATTACAATTAGTCTTTACTCCCAACCTATCTATTTAAGAGCACAGACCAGCCTGATAAAAGCCGTAGGAACTGATGTAACCTAGTCCTCAAAAGGACTGCAATCACAACTATTCCCTACTCCCCAGCTATCTGTAGATTTGTGCGAAAAATGGCTTGAAATTAACACTCAAAGTATAGCGCACACAACAACAGCGGTGCCGTCTAACACGCAGCTGCAGCAGTGAGAAAATGGTGGTGACGGGGAAAATGGCTTGGTCTTATAGGGCAAGGACATGTGACATACACTGCCAATGACACATGCCCTTGCTTGTGTGAAAAAAAGCAGTTCGCTCCGTGTGTGCGCTGCTGATAGGCTGACAGATTGCACCTCCCCACTGTAAATGCGGGAAAGAGAAAAAAAAATGGAGATCTTCATTATTTCTGCAGAGATCCATCCCCTGCCCCTCCCCCTGCCCCGCTGTACACTCAAACTGCGTATTAACATTAATTTTCATCATTACTGAGAAAAAATCCAGTTATGATTTTGGTGCACGAACAGTTATCGAACATAACCTCGAACAGCCGAATTTTTTTCAAATTGTTCGTTTTCGCCGAACGGCTCGAACACCGCCCAAAACAGCTCGAATTTGAGATTGACGAACAGTTCGAGTCGAACACCGCTCATCTCTACCCACTAGACAATTTTTTCAATCTGATACACAGATTTAATGCAGATTTTCCAGAGTGTATCTGCAGTGTTTAAAATGTGCTACTTCTAGATTTTTTAACTAATTCCATTGCTGCATAGAGGTGGTCCTTGGACTGAAGCAGATACAGCCAGTGCATTAGCCTGGGGACAACTGGGGGCACTTCTGTTTCCACCATGGGGACTGTGATGTTGGCTTTCAACCTGCATGTCCTTTCACTGTTGCCGCTAAAGCCCCCCATACACATTAGACTTTTGTTGGTTGAACACACGGGTTTGGCCAATGGTCTAATGTGTATGGGGAAACAAGAGCTGACTGATTGTTGGGGAGATGTGGATCGCACATGTCAGATTGTGACTGCCAATTGCATTGTTCTCCCTGAGATAAGCCACCGGCCAATGTGTTAGTCAGGAGCTTTCTCATAGAGAACACTTGAGCGCTCAGCCGAATGAGATCCCTGTGTTTGGGAAAGTCAGCTGAGATGGTTGTAGGCTGAACGATGTTTCAACTGACAGCCAACTAATGTGTATGACCACTTTTACAAGAACTGTAAACATTTGGTGACGAATATGTTAAGCAGTGGCACCTCTCCGGAAAGAAGTAAAGTTGTGATAAAAAAGGGTCTACTGGTTCTTCTTTTTCAGATTTTAGTACATTTGTCGATGGAGTTCCAAATACCCGCACTCCACATCACATAGGGGTAGGTAAAGTTGTCAATGATTTTTTTCTAGCTCTGTATTCTGGCTTATATCCATTGACTTTTGCCAAAAATCATTTAGCAGATTTGTTTAAGGTTATATTCTCATCTGTGTTGCAGGGGTCTCAATTGTTTTGGAGGTTCTTGGATAAATTGTGCAATGGATTTGGCACTTCATTTATAATGGAAGGAAACTTATCAACCAACGTTCCGTGTGAGAAAATAATCAGAAATTCTTTTCTCTCCCTTGCCAGTGTAATCGACATAATGATCGCTAATTTCTGTAGCACTTTCCTGTTCTGCAAAGTACGCAGAAGGTTTTTTTTTATCATTATAATTCAAAACAACGTAATGAAATGAATTTTATGGATTAGACATCAACAGCAAAGGGAAACCATAATCTGAGTTTAGACTATAAATACATGTTGTCAGATTTCCATTATCTCACTGAATCACAGTAACCGTATGAAAAGAAAATCCTGAATACAGCATCCCTTTATTTTTCACCTAGCCATGAGGCCATTATCTCATAAACAGGCTGTAAATGTTGGTGTACGGAATTCTGCATAATAGAAGTGATATGTTTATGAAATGACGGATCTCTGTATCCCTAAATCAGTGTAAAGCCTTGTGCACATGGGTGTTATTACAACTTCATATAATGGCTTAGAATTGTACTGAGCCGTAGTATAGAACCAGCTGCCTGGTTATATTAAGGGTTATTGGAAGTACCAGGCACAAAATCACAGGGAAATAATCAATTTTGTGATATATTTTATCACAGAAATTTTCTTCTTTCTCCTCCTACATATTGAACTTTGTACATATTTTACCCATGAAAATAAGATTCAATCTGTATTCAGTGAGAACAGATGTTCCCAATACTGAGATAAGAGATGACAGTTGGTGCTTTTACAATTCTATGGAGAGGGGAAGGGGAGGAGAGAGCAGACACACACATTCTGCTGCAAGTTCTCCTGAGATGACATAAAGGCTATAATCACACTCAGGTTTTTTTTTCTGTAGCCAAAACGCTGAGGCATTTTTGTGGTATTTTTTGGCGCTTTTCGCAGTATTTTTGGGTGTGGATTACATGTGTGCTTTGTCTACAGTATATGTTTAATAAAGTTAGTTTATTCACCAAAAATAAAGCAAAAAACAGCGAAAAAATTGCACAAAAGAGTCTGCTGTGTTTTTTTGCACCTACTCATTACTTTTTATGGGTGAAAAAACACTGCAAAAATGCTGAAAAAAGTGACATGCTGCAGTTCTCAAATTCAGCCAGAAAAAAAAAGCGTGTGCATGAGATTTCAGAAATCTCACAGCTTTTGCTGGTACTATAAAAAGCTGATTTTAATTTCCATGAAAAACCTGTGTTTTTGCTTTGGTTTTTCCCCCGCATGTTTTTGCCACAAAAAAAATGCAGCATTTTACTGTACCAGCAGAGTGAATGAGATTTCTGGGATCTCAACATATGTTGCTTATTTTTTCCTTGCATATTTGAAGAAGTTTCAAATCTTCAGCATGTCAATTCTTTCAGCATTTTGCAGCGTTTTTCCTATGCCAATGAATGGGGAAATAAACGCATAAAAAAAAAAAGCAAAAATGTGCATATTTTGCAAAGCATTTTTCCTGCCAAAAAAAACATGTGTTTGGTGCAGAAATGTCTGCTACAGATACTTAATGTGTGCACATACCCTTACAGTTCTCCATAAAACTTTATGAGCAGTAACAGTCATTTCCTATCTCACTAAAGGGAAAATCTGTCTTCACTGAATACAAATTTTACCAATGAAGTGAGAATTTTGAGAATGAAAGATCAAGATATATTACAAAGAAATAAAAAATGACGGCTACTCTTTAACTATTAGACCATCAAACTAATTCAAACTCAAACTTTTATCAGACCCAAAATTCATGAATAAGACTAAACCTTAAAATAAATTATGAACTCAGACCAAATCCTAAAAGCGTATTCAGATCCCCAAACTCCTAATTTTTCTATTCCATAAGACCATACCCAAATGTAAATCAGACCCCAAACCAAAACTAATTTATACCCCAGAATAGACCCTAAAAAAGATCCAGAGCCCAAACTACAGTAGATTCCCACATTAAGGGCTCATACTCATCTGCTTTTAAAACGGATGAGTGCAATCTGATAAAAAAAATTGCACTGTGACTAATGATATTCAATGATTCTGTGTTCGACTGCAATTTTTTCTCAGCTCGGATCGGACTGAGAAAAAAAAATCACAGCATGTTGCGGGTGGCCGATTATATCAGACGAGCCTCGGCAATGTAAGTCAAGAGGTGCGAGAAAAAAATTGCACAGGACACTGATCATGCATATGCCATCCGTATTGCATCCATATAAAACACACCTAAGTACCAAAAAATACAGGAAATTGCATTAGGCCAACCCAGGAAGCTCATCATTTGACACAAGGGATGTTATAAATGAAAAAAAACACCTCCATGAAAACAATCAATATGGCTCACTGCATCAATGTGGAAATGGTTCTGGTGCATCAAAGGCCAGAATTGTGGGACAGCAGGGATGAAGGTTATGGGGACCAGAGTCGCCGGTATGCAGCATGGACCTACATTTGCTGCCAACTTTATCCAGATTTTGAAAGGAGTACATTATGATTGTCAGAATATATATGTGTTATTTTGTAGGCGAGGTGAAAGAAATTATAATTGAATATAAAAAACATTATGTGTACATTTTTAAACACCAAAACTAAGGCACCAAAGTAAACAATTTAGCTACACAATATAAACAATATCAAACACATAAAAAAAAATAAACAAAATACTAGCACTGATCTTAGATCCCACACTATACATGTTATTGCATACAGCATCCTTAACTTTATTAATTTATTCATGTATTATCTTCCACTTTTCTTTCCAGTGAGTTTTGTGACAAGACGATGGAGGAGTTGCCGTGACCAGTTCTGCCGTGAGAGACAACACCGGGGCAAGGGTGGTGGTGTGGCCCTTTAAAAAAGGCCATACCGCTATTATGATGGTCTACAATTTTTGCCTCCAGTCATAGATCTTTGCCCGTAAGTGGCTACCGTTTTCAGATTGTTTTTTGTAATATTTTCATTAGGACTTTGCATTCTTAATTTTTTTTTCCTCTGTCATCCCTCACCTTACAGATCGGGTTAGGGCAAAGAGGCAACAACCTCCAGCTCGGAGGTGCTTGAGGCCAGGTATGATTCTGAACTGGAGTCTAGAGTTGGGGGACAGGAAGAAGATGAGCCAGCCACCACCACATTGAAGCCCCTCAACACCTCCCCCCATACACCCATAATCCACCGATGATACCGGTGACGGAGGGCCCCCCACACCATCACTGGCAGACACAATGTGGAAGTTGCTGTGAGTGATGATGGAGAGAAGGATTTCTGTCTCAGTTTGGCCCGCTATTTCCACCATGTCCCTTTTAGTTTGAGGCTGAGGACCAGGGCTGCCCTCCAGATAGTTCTGAGTGCCGCCACACCTACAAATTGTCCAATGCCGGTTTTTGAATATCTAGAAAGGTGGCAGCTTTTGGAGGAGAACAAAAACCGTCCATTGGACCTCCAAGAAGGGCACTCAGCCGAGCCACTAGCACATCACCCTTCACCTTCAGTGGCAGCCTCCCACCAGCCACTACCTCCTGTGAGAGCCTCTCACCAGCCACCATCACCTCCTCCAGTGCCAGCCACCCGAAAGCTACCACCACCTCCTCCAGTGCCAGCCACTCGAAAGCCACCACCAACTCCAGTGCCAGCCACCCAGAAGCCACCACCACCTCCTCCAGTGCCAGCCACCCGGAAGCCATCACCACCTCCTCCAGTGCCAGCCACCCGGAAGCCACCACCACCTCCTCCAGTCTAACAATATTGGCAACCAACAACCCCCTCCCCACCATGTCTCCTGCCACAATCACCTTTTGCTGTTTGGAATGTGGGGCAAAACCCAGAAACCAAGGCCCAAGGAGCATCTTCGACTGAGAATTTCTGTTCTGAGATGCCACCAGGGCCACAGAAGTCACCTGAAACACAGCAAGAGGGTGGCATATTTGGGGCAGACAACCCTTTCCTACCTCACACTCCGGACCATGGGGTCTTCCTACCCTTTAGTCTACTTCCATTACTTACCCCCTATGTCTCAACTCCTGTTGCTGCTCCCCCACCGTTTTCAACACTCAGTCCTGGCCCTGATTTGAGTTCCCCACCTTTTTATTATAATGTGCAATTTTTTGAGGGGATATTATTGATGGTTCTGCATATGATATCAATATGCCTATTTTATATATATTTTTTGAATCCCGTAATAAATGTTACTTTTTAAATTTAAAAATCGCCTTGTTGTTTTATTTGACAAACACGTAATTGTGATTTTTGTTAAAGCAAACTGTAGCAACAAATAATTATTTTAAACTTAATGTATGATCACAGATTTTCACAAAGTGGGACTTCAAATACATAAGTAGGCCTAAAGCAGAGAAGACTTACTGTAAGTGCGTATATATCCAACGTTTTTTTTTACATGGTTAAAATGTAGAATTAATTATTATTAAAACAAAAAATTCTTAGGATCCCCAACAATCTTCTAAACCAGCTGAGGGAAAGCCAACAGCTGGGGGCTGATGTTTATAGTCTGGGAAGGGAGTAATAAATATGTATCTTCCCAGGCTCACAGCTGTCTGCTTAGACTTTACTGGTTATTAATAAGGGTGGAGTCCCCCAAAAAATGACGTGGGGTCTCCCCAATTCTTGCGTTTAGCCTCAGCTCTTCTTCTTTCCCTGGTGTGGTGGCAAGTGGGGTAATAGGGTTGGAGTTCATGTCAGCTTTGTAATGTCAGCTGATGTCAGCACTTTATTTTCCAAATAAAAGGACTTTACTCTGTGTGTTTATTAAATTTGACTAAAGGATTAGTACTGGGAGTGTCTTATAGACACCTCTCCATTACTAACCCCTGGGCTTGATGTCAGCTGACATTGCAAAGCTGATATCAACTCCAATACTATTACCACTTGCCACCACACCAGGACGAATGGGAAGAGCTGAGGCTAGGTGCCTGAATTGGCGCATCTAATGGATGCACCATTTCTGTGGTGGCTGAGGGCTGATGTTCTTAGTCTGGGAGGGGGCCATTATCCATGGCCCCTTCCTAGGCTATTAATATCAGCCCGTAGCTGTCTGCCAAGCTTTTGCTGGTTTTTAAATATAGGGGGGTCCCCACATCATTTTTTTGGGCGCTCCACCATTTTTAATAACCAGTAAAAGCTAAGTAGATAGCTGTGAGCAAGATCTATATTTATTACCCCCTTCTTATTCCCTTCAGACTATAAACATCAGCCCCCAGCTGTCTGCTTTCCCTCAACTGCTTAACAAAAATATGGGGGAGGTCATGCCATTTTTTTCTTTAATTTATTTATTATTTAAAAACATATACAGTAAGCTACACACGCAAGCACTGATTATATATCTCACTCACATTTTTCTATCTATCTATCTATCTATCTATCTATCTATCTATCTATCTAAATGACACAGAGAATTACTGAATGCAAAAACTAATATTAAAACCGCTTTGCATACTCATGTCATACAGAGGTCATACTGATGCTTTTTGATAAAAATCGCGTTACACTCGCATGACACTCATCCGACTTTTCAGGAACAACATCGGACCTCTGCATTTTATAAATGCAGATGAGTGTGAGCCTTAATTCATTCCCCCAGACCACATCTCCCCAACAAAGATAACCAACTACTAGTTTCTAGTATGTGGCACTGGATAGTGATTATGATGTTAATAATGGTATTGAACCTTGCCTATAAACATGGCAGCCACCATAATGATGGTTGCGACTCTACATTATTCATGGAAGAAGCACAAGCGAAACATATGTCATGGTGCATGGAGCCTGTTGGGCTAGTTCTCATATTAATCGGTCTATGCACTTGTCACTTTGTTGTTCAGTAGTTCGCTGGGTCTTCAACCTATGCCCAGGGGCATAACAATGGCAGTGACATAAGGTGTTACTGAGACTGGGCCTGTGAAGTCAGGGGGCCCAACAATGCCAGTACTGTATTGAGCTAAATGTGCATCTCCGGTAATGTATTGGGGTGCAAAGAACCCCAGGCTCCTTGCATTGCAATCACTTTACAGGCCGCTAACTAACATCGGCATGCCCATTGTGGGTGGTCTGCAATATAACTGCCGTGTGTGATATGCAGAAGTAGTGCTGTTGCTTCAAAAGCATCCAGCAACTATTGGAAGTAACACAAGCACAGGAGACAGGCAGTGTTGTGCTCCAGAAGCATCCAGCAAGTACAGGGTTTAACACAGTCACAAGAGACAGGGAGTGTTTTAACAGAGCCCCAGGGGGATTGTGGGGAAGTTATTTACTGTCTGGCTAGAGCCGAAGAGAAAGGTGGTGTGTGATCTGTATCTCACAGAAGGCAAGGGAACAGAATTCAGGTCAGGAGGGAAGCTAAACGCAGGTCAGATAGACTCCCTGAGCTAACAGTGTGGAGTATTATCGGGCAGAAAGATAAGGACTGGAAGGAATGCTGTCATAGGGATTACTTTCCTTATCAAATCCCCCCCCTCCATCTCCATGCAGGATAAAGAATGCTGTGTACTATTGAGTCCTTGTGAAGGAAAAGCCTGTGGTTGTGTATGCATTAAAACTGTACTGTACTGTGCTGCTGGATAGACTGTGTACTATGCTGTGAAGAAGATTGTACTGTTGTTAGTGGAGCCTGTTGCTCAAAGAGACACTTAAATTGCACTGGCCATGCCTCATTAAATGTTACTGTTCTACCGTTTCTGAGGACTCTTGTCAAATGTGTCTGGTCAGCAATTGAATCTATCCTGTGCCTAAGAGAAGCTGCAGCCTATGGTCGTCCTGAGTAATGGTTCACCCAGGATTCCAATGAATTCATGTAACCGGTCTTGTCCCTATCTGAGCTTAGGTGGCGTATGTGTAAGACATGCACTGTCTGCCCCAGGAGGATGGAGGATGAAGAGGATGCTGCTCATCATCAGAGAGAGGACAAGTGAGAGTAATCGTATATTTTATTTTTAAATGTGTTGGAGAAGAGGATGGAGTACATTATTATAGGAGGGAGGCCAAGGACAGGAGAAATTATTATAGGATTGAGGCTAGAATGCGGGACACTATTATATGATGGAGGTCAGGATGGGGGACTTTATTCAAGGATGAAGGCCGGGATGTGGATCATTATTACAGGATGGAGGCCAGGATGTGTGACATTATTACATGGTGGGGAACATTATTATAGGCTGTATACATTATTACAGGACGTGGTACATTATTACAAAAAGGGGACTTTGTTACTGGAAGGGGGCCAGGATGGAAGACATTATTATAAGAATGAAGTTAGGAAGGGGAATGTTATTATATTATGGAGGCCAAGATGGGGGACATAATTATAGGATGGGGGACATTATTAAGAGAGGAGTACAAGGACGGGGGACATTTTACTGGGTGGAGTCCAGGAAGGGGGATATTAATATAAGATGAAGGCCAGGATGAGGGACGTTATTACAGGCCATGAGACATTATTACTGGAAGGGGTCAGAACAAAGAACATTATTACTGAATGGGGGCTTGAACAGGGGGAACTTAATTACAGGATGGGGGACATTATTACAGGATGGCAGCCAGGACAGAGGACATTGTTACTTGAAATGGCCAGAGTGAGTGACATTATTACAGGAAAGGGGCCAGGACTACGGAAGAGCGAACCCGTGGATGTTTGGGTTCCACTGGTTTTGGCGAACATACAGTAAAACGTTTGGTTCGGGTCTGAACTTGACCTTGGACTTGACCCTAGACCCGAACCTAATACAAGTCAATGGGGACCAGAACGTCTGTGCTTTAAAAAGGGTGTAAAATGGTCATAGTCATTGATAGGGGCTGCAAAAGGAAACTAAATGGGGCTAGGAGCAGGACAATTGCACTACAAACAAATGTGGACAGGAAAATGACTTAAAGGGGTTCTTTCACCATAACAATCATAGTAAAATAGGAAGTAAATGAATAACATAAAAATTTTAACAGTGCCCTCACAGAGACTGAGGCTTGCTACTTCCAGTCCAGTTAAAAATTTCACCTATAAAGCATGTGGCAGAGTACCCCTACATTAACAGCTTACAAATTTCACCCACAGAGCATGGTCCAGAGTACCCCCACAGAATCTTATTAAAAATTTCACCCACATAGCATCTTTATACATTTCCCCCACAAAAGCTGATAATAAATTTCACCCACAGAGCATGTTTTCACCTTTCCCTATGAAAGCTGATTAAAAATTTCACACTCATACAATGGGGCAGAGTACCCCTACAGCTCAAAAATGTTTGCTCCATTAGCATATGATACAAGTGCCGCCGATGAGTATGATATTGGGTTGAGCTGGCGGTCTGCAGCGTGGCTTGCTACCGGCAATCCAGTTAAGAATTGCACCCACAGAGCTTGGGGCAGAGTACCCCTACATTAGCAGCTAACAAATTTCCCCACCAGACCATGGGGCAGAGTACTCCCTCAGAAGCAGCTTTCGAATTTCACCCACAGACCATGGGGTAGAGTACTCCCTCAGAAGCAGCTTTCAAATTTCACCCACAGACCATGGGGCCAGAGTACCCTCTCAGAAGCAGCTTTCAAATTTCACCCACAGACCATAGGGTAGAGTACCCCCTCAGAAGCAGCTTTCAAATTTCACCCACAGACCATGGGGCCAGAGTACCCTCTCAGAAGCAGCTTTCAAATTTCACACCCAGACAATGGGCCACAGTCACCCTACAGGCAGGGTTGCAGAGTAGACACACAGCGGCTTTTTGCAAAGTACTCCCACAGATATGGGTTCCAGAATACACACATCTGCTTAAAGGCAAAATACTCCCACAGATATGGGTTCCAGTATACACACAGCGGCTACGCATGGTACTATCACAGACACGGTTGCAGAATACACATAGCGTTTGTAAAACTGCGCAAATGCAAAACCTAATACTATCCCTTAGTACATCTGCGTCCTGTCCCTATGCTAAGCATAGTATAAGAAAAAACTAAGAATCTTGAACCAGAAGTAACAGGTTCAAGTGGAGGAGGAGGTGGAGGAGGTGGTCGGGCGGTATAGATGGAAGAGGAGGTGGTAGCCAACACAGTTTTTTTGTTTTTTAATTTGGGGAGGAGGCCTACAAATGAAAGAAATGGCAAATAGAGTTGAAGACTGGCTGGGTGCGGCTGTTATAGTTGTCTAGTCATCCAAAGGTATGGACAAGTTGTGTGGGATCCACACCTGGTTCATTTTAAGGAATATTAGGTTACCCACATTGGCTGTGGACAGGTTCATGCACCTGTCTGTGATCACACTCCCTGATCACAGTGATCACACTCCCTGCTATGCTAAACACAAGTTATGACAGCACTCTTGCATCAGGGCAGACCAGCACCTCCAAAGAATAAAGGGAAAGATCAGGCCATGTGTCCAATTTGGAGACCCAGAAGTTAAATAGGGCAGACTCATCTGTTAGTATGTGTAGACGTGTGAACAGGTAGTCTTCCACCATATCAGATGCTGGTGTTGGATGTTGTGGCATGCTCATAAAGTTTTTCCACATTTTGGCCATGCTAACCCAGCCTTACGAGGTGCTGGCGGTGCCCCAGCTGTGTTGGAGACTTCCTCCTCCGCCTCTGCCTTGTTGTTCCACTGAGCCCCTACTGTCAAGTGGGAAACCCATTAATAGTTTTTCTACCAGATTGTGCTTGTATACACTCATTTTGTGATCCCTTTCCAGTGACATAAGTAATGATGGTACGTTGTCCTTGTAGCAGGGATCCATCAGGGTGGCCACCCAGTAATTTGCACTAGCAACAATACAGGCAGCTTGTCGGTCATTCCGCAGGCACTGCAGCATGTATTGGCTCATGTGTGCCAGACTGCCCAGAGGCAACAACAAGCTGTCTTTGGGGGAAGGTATATTGTCTGGATAATCTGTATCCCCAAGCCACACTCCAGTAATGCTCGTGAGCTCATCTGAGTGCCACCCTGCTGTGAAAACTGTTGGTCCTCTGCCTCCTCATCATCCCCCCTTCCTGTACAGTTGAATACCTGGCCAATGTTGAGACAGTAACCCACCTCCTGAGCCCTAGGTGGACGACAGACCTGATAACGGTGTGAATTTTCTCTGCTCCTCTTTCTCCTGTGCCCCCACCTCATCGATCATGGCCTGAATAGTTTTTTCCAGCAGATATAAGCAGTATAGTAACACTGATGGTGGCGTCTAGAGATGAGCGTTGTTCGTCTCGAACTGTTCGCCAATCTCAAATTCGAGCTGTTTTGGGCGGTGTTCGAGCCGTTCGGCAAACACGAGCAATTTGAGAAAAATTCGGCTGTTCGAGGTTATGTTCGATAACTGTTCGTGCACCAAAATCATAACTGGATTTTTTCTCAGTAATGATGAAAATTAATGTTAATACGCAGTTTGAGTGTACAGCGGGGTGGGGGGAGGGGCAGGGGATGGATCTCTGCAGGAACAATGAAGATCTCCATTTTTTTTTTCTCTTTCCCGCATTTACAGTGGGGAGGTGCAATCTGTCAGCCTATCAGCAGCGCACACACGGAGCGAAGTGCTTTTTTTCACACAAGCAAGGGCATGTGTCATTGGCAGTGTATGTCACATGTCCTTGCCCTATAAGACCCAGCCATTTTCCCCGTCGCCACCATTTTCTCACTGCAGCAGCTGCGTGTTAGACGGCACCGCTGTTGCTGTGTGCGCTATACCTTGTTAATTTCAAGCCAATTTTCGCACAAATCTACAGATAGCTTGGGAGTAGGGAATAGTTGTGATTGCAGTCCTTTTAAGGACTAGGTTACAGCATTTCCTATGACTTTTATCAGGCAGGTCTGTGCTCTTAAATAGATAGGTTGGGAGTAAAGACTAATTGTAATTGCAGTCCTTTTCAGGACTAAGTTACATCGTTCCTATCAGTTTTTGCCAGGCAGGTCTGTGCCAGTGCTGTGCAAGTTTTTTTCACAGCATTTGGCTAAATCTAGCAAAGCAAATCCTTTTTGGCCTATTGCAGAGTGTGTTAGTCAGTGGAGTAGCCTATCTGTGTTGCAAGCAACACCACCTGTGTATAGAATACCAATTTTTTTACTGCACCTAGTGAAGTAAAACCTTTTGGGCATAGCATCATTCTATTAGTCTGTCTATACTGACCTCCATCAGGTTGCAAATTGAATATAATTTTTTTCTGCATCTAACCCAGCCAATAGTTTTGGCCTAATACCACAGTTTGGCCACTCAGCTCTGCTCGGTTCCCATCCATTGTTTTTTTGTGTAAACAACTCCAGAGTTGTGAATTAGTTAACCACCAAAATGAGTGGAGAAAGGCCTGCTGCTGGTGGAAAGGGGAATAGGCGTGTTGGGAAGGGGAAAAAAGGTTGTGTCCGTGGGGTAGGTGTTAAAGCAACAGTAACATCTGCAGAAGAAAGACCATCTTCCAGCCAAACTAAAATGTCTACTTCTTTTAGCGGACAATGTGATAAGATCCCTTTCTTACGGCCACGCCAATCGCTACAAATTCCAGATGAGGCACAAAAACTGCAGGTGCTTCAACGGATATCAAGTGCTCCTTTAAGTGGGCTCTCCTCCACATCAACTTCAACATCACAAATACTCCAGTCCTCAAAGGTGTCACCCCAATCGCACTTGCTTCCTCACAGCTTCCAAATCTCCAGCTGCCCGTCTGAGTATGAGGTAGAACAGATGGTTGAGTCTGCAGAGCTGTTTACTCATACTATAGCCTGGGAATCAGAGGTCGGCTCCAGCGCTTCTGTGAATCCAGACGAGGAAATGATCTGCACTGATGCCCAGAATCTTTATGAGTCGGATCCAGGACCAGACGCAGAAGGTTCTGACCATAATGTAGACCCTCATTCCCAAACTGTAACTCCTGTTGGTGGAGACAATGAGGAAGACGATGATGAGACTCAAATACCTGATTGGAGCGACAATTTTAGTTTTTTGTCAGGGCAGGAACAGGTTGGCTCTGAGGACGATGGGTGTGATAACACACAGGGTGATGATGATGAGGTTGGAGATCCCACTTACTGTCAACCCACAGTCAGCCAAGAGATGAGGTCAGCTGAGGAAGTGGAGGAGAATGCTAGTGACGACGAGGTCAGGTTGCGCCTTCCTGGACAGAGACGTAGTACTGGAAGCCCGTCAACAACTGCATCCTCAAACACAACTCTGCCTCTCACCACAAGTCGTGGTGGCTCTTCAGGTCGCATGGGTGCTAAGCCTTTCATAGCCTGGGCATTTTTTCAAATCGATAAAGATGACCCAGCTCGTGTTATCTGTAACATTTGTCAGTAAAAGCTAAGTAGAGGCCAAAAAATACATAGTTTGAGTACTTCATGCATGAACCGGCACATAGACATGAAGCATAAGTTGCAGTGGGAAGCTCACTGTGCTACAATGCGGCCTAGCCGGCCGGGCCAACCACCGTCTGCCACATCTTGTGCATCCGCGGCCTCTTCATCCTCTGTGACTGAGGGGACAGCAGTCACACCTGTTTTGGGACGCAGACCTGCCACCTCTTTACCCGCAACAGCCAGCGTGATTGGCAGGCCATCATTTTCTTTGGAGGTGGTAACACCAATTGGTGTTGAGCGCTGTCCGACATCGATAGCACCACCTTTGGATCAAGGCAACCTAACATGTCTGCCTGCATCTTCCTCACAGACCGACACCCTACTCAACCCCGTCTAAGCACAACAGCCAGCCCTCGGTCCCTCAGATGTGGACAAGTAAAAGACCATTTCCTCCTAGCCATGAGAAAGCTAAGAGGTTGAATTTCACCATATGCAAGCTCTTGGCTACAGAAATGCAGCCTTTCCGCCTGGTGGACACAGAGGATTTTCGAGACCTTATGTCCGTCGCAGTGCCCCAGTACCAGATGCCCAGTCGGCACTACTTCTCAAAGAAAGGTGTGCCTGCGCTCCACCAGCATGTCGCACACAACATCACCGCTTCTTTGGGAAACTCTGTGTGTGACAGGGTGCATTTCACCACAGACATTTGGACGAGTAGGCATGGACAGGGGCGTTACATGTCGCTGACTGGGCACTGGGTAACTATGGTGACAGCAGGACAAGGGGCTGCTGTCCAAGTCTTGCCGTCCCCACGAGTTGTGCGTCAATCCTCTTTATCTCAAAGTTCCTCCACTGCTTCTGCCTCCTCAACCTCCTCTCGGTCTTCCACCTGCACCCAAAGCCTGTCTGGTCATGCCACAAGCTTTCTAACTGCGCAGAAGGTATCCTGCACACCTCCTTACTATGCTGGCAGTAGGGCTCAACGTCATCAGGCGGTTTTTACTTTGAAATGTCTGGGAAATGTGAGTCACACAGCTGAGGAGTTGTGGTCAGCTCTGGAGAACCAATTTCATGAATGGTTGTCTCCACTGGACCTGAAACCATAGAAGGCCGTGTGCGACAATGCTGCAAACCTGGGTGCGGCCCTTCGCCGGGGCAATGTCACACACGTGCCTTGTATGGCTCAAGTGTTGAACCTGGTTGTCCAGTAATTTTTAGCCCACTATCCCGGACTAGATGGCCTTCTGCAGAGGGCACAGTCGCTGTGTGCTCACTTCCGCCGTTCGCATCCCGCAGCACAGCGACTTGCATCTCTACAGAAGTCGTTGGGCCTGCCACTTCACCGGCTAAAATGCAATGGGCCTACCCGGTGGAATTCAACCCTGCACATGCTGCAGCGACTGTGGGAGCACCGATAAGCCCTGGTGCAATCCGTTCTGATGTATAGCCTGGGCCAACGAGATCCAGAGGTGGGGCAAATCACGCTGGAGGAGTGGTCTCAGATCAGGGACCTATGCACCCTTCTGCACAGGTTTGAAATGGCGACGAAGATGTTTAGTGCTGACGATGCCATTATCAGCATGACTATTCCGGTGATTTACATGCTGGAGCACATGTTAAACAGAATTCGGAGTCATGTGGTGGCACAAGAGGAGGTGGAGGAAGTAGAGGAGGAGGAGTTGTATGCGGAAAGGCTAACATCTGCAAGGTCCAGATGGTCGGCAGCACCAAGGCGGCAGGCATGTGAGGGTGGGGGAGATGGTTTTCCCAGGGCGCATGGTAGCAGCCAAACTAGTGAGGAAGGTGCAGGAGCCCAGGAAGAAGTGGAGGACGAACTGATGGAAGACTCATCAGATGAGGGAGACCTTGATAACATTTCTGTTGTGCGAGGTTGGGGGGAGAGGACAGAGGAAGGAAGCATGATTGTTACCTCGCCACCAACACAACAGGGACTTGGTGCTCCTGGATGCGCAAGACACATGAGTGCCTTCTTGCTGCACTACCTGCAACATGACCCTCGAATTGTGAGAATTAGAAATAATCCTGACTTCTGGGTTGCCACACTATTAGATCCCCAGTACAAAAGTAAATTTGCAGAAATTATTCCTGCCATAGAAAGGGATGCACGCATACAGGAGTATCAGCAGAGACTGTTGCAGAATCTTACATGTGCTTTTCCACAAAACACCAGTGGTGCACGTAGTGAATCTCACAGTTCCAACTTGCCAACCGTGGGACCGTCGAGTGTTCAGCACTCAAACCATAACAGAAACACAGTATCTGCTGGTAACATCAATTTTGCGGAATCATTTCACCAGTTTTTTAGCCCATCCTTTGCAAGGCCACAGGAGGCAAGAAGTCTGACGCATAGTCAACGCCTAGAGACGATGGTACAGGAGTATCTCCAAGTAAACATTGAAGCCATGACTGTGTCACTGGACCCTTGCTCTTTTTGGGCTTCCAATCTGGATAAATGGCCGGAGCTAGCCACTTACGCCTTGGAGATCTTGTCATGCCCTGCAGCCAGCGTTCTGCCTGAACGTGTGTTCAGCGCTGCTGGTGGTGTGCTGACATGATTTGTTCATAAAAATGAACAAATCATGGATCTGGAACGACTTTTCTACCCCTGTGTCATCCTGGGGAGAGTAAAAGCTTGATGATTGGTTAAAATCACCTCACCAACCGTTTTAAGCTTTCAAATTACTAATCATGTTTATCTGTATCTTGGCTGGAAAATAATTTGGGCTTTGTAGCAGTGTGCAGTACTGATTCTATTAGGCCATCTATACTAAGCTCCACCAGATTTAAAATTACTAATCATGTTTATCTGTATCTTGGCTGGAAAATAATTTGGGCTTTGTAGCAGTGTGCAGTACTGATTCTATTAGGCCATCTATACTAAGCTCCACCAGAATTAAAATTACTAATCATGTTTATCTGTATCTTGGCTGGAAAATAATTTGGGCTTTGTAGCAGTGTGCAGGACTGATTTTATTAGGCCATCTATACTAAGCTCCACCAGATTTAAAATTACTAATCATGTTTATCTGTATCTTGGCTGGAAAATAATTTGGGCTTTGTAGCAGTGTGCAGTACTGATTTTATTAGGCCATCTTTACTAAGCTCCACCAGATTTAAAATTAATAATAATTTTTAGCTGCATCTAGCCCGGAAAATAATTTTGGGGCTCTGAGATGCGCAAGACACATAAGTGCCTTCTTGCTGCACTACCTGCAACATGACCCTCAGATTGTCAGAATTCGAAGTAATCCTGACTACTGGGTTGCCACACTCTTAGATCCCCCACACTCTTCGATCAACCTTTTCATTTTAATAAAGAACAAAAAAGTGGTCATTTTTGAAATTATGAGCATTAGCAGGTTATTAGAAACTGAAATCAAACAGTTTTCAACTCAAAACTTTATTCTAGGTGATGTTACATTTGCACATAGGACCCCTTGTTCGAAAGGAGCTTCTGAACTCTCTCGTCCATTGAATTTGTCAGGTTTTGGATGGTTTCTGCTTCAATTGTTTTGCATGAGGACAGAATACCCTCCCAGAACTGTTGCTTAGATGTGAACTGCCTCCCGCCATCATAGACACTCCTTTTGATGATGCTCCAGAGGTTCTGAATGGGGTAGAGGTCAGGGGAGCATGGGGGTCACACCATAAGTTTGTCCCCTTTTATGCCCATATCAGCCAGAGATGCAGATGTGTTATGTGCAGCATGAGACGGAGCATTATCAAGCATGAAAATGATCTTGCTGTGGAATACACGGTTCTTCTTCTTGAACCATGGCAGGAAGTGCTGTTTGAGAAACTCCACATACATTATGGAGTTCATCTTTACCCCTTCAGGGATCCTAAAGGGGCCGACAATCTCTCTCCCCATGATTCCAGCCCAAAACATTACTCCACCTCCTCCTTGTTGGCGCTGTAGCCGTGTTTGCGTGGGGTGTCCATCAACCAGCCATCCTCCACTCCATCCATCTGGACCATCGAGCGTTGCACGGCACTCATCCGTGAACAAAACAGTTTTGAAATCAGTCTTCATGTAATGTTTGGCCCACTGGAGCCATTTCTGCTTGTGTGAAGTGGATAGAGGAGGTTGACAGGATGGCGTATGCACAGCTGCAAACCTCTGAAGGACCCTGCATCTTGTTGTTCGGGGGACGTTGGAGACACCTGCAGCTTCAAAAACTTGTCTGCTGCTATGACAAGGCTTTTTTGCCGCTGCTCTTTTAACCTGACGTAATTGCCTGTAGGAAAGAGTCCTCAATTTTCCCTTATCAGCACGCACACGTGTGTACTGTGAATCAGGTACATACTTCTTGATTGCCAAGACACTTCATCCTGATCATCGCACAATGTTGATTGTAGTCATGCCTTGACCTAAACACTCCACAATTTGTTGCTTCTCAGCAGCCGACACATCCTTTTTCTTTCCCATTTTGGCAGAAAATGTAGGCTGCTTAATAATGTGGGACAGCCTTCTTAATAGTTTTGCCTTTCATTGGACACACCTGCCAAACTAATTAGCACAGGTGTCTGCAATTGCTTACAGTGATATAAAGAGCCCTGACACACATCACCATCAATGAGTTTAACTGACAAACAATCAAATTCTTCCCTTATCACTCCTAAACACTTTTTGCATAATAATTTGGAACACAGTGTACATGAGCTTTTCCACAAAACACCATTGGTTCACGTAGTGAATCTTACAGTTCTAACTTGCCAACCGTGGTCTGTATGGAGTTGTTCAATAAAGGGCCCAAAATTAAGATAACATAGACGGGAGAGGTCTCTATGAATAGGAATTCCTAAGTATTTGATACCCTGTGAGGGCCAGGCAAAGGGAAAGTTGGACTGGATGGAATCCTGTATGGATTTGGGGAGGGAGACATCGAGGGCCTCAGACTTCGCTGCATTGATTTTAAAATTTGACCATGTAACATAGTGATCTATTTCAGCCATAACAGCAGGGATGGATATATGTGATTGAGTGATATATACTAGGACATCATCAGCAAATAGAGAGCACTTGTACTCGGTGCCTCCCACCTCAATCCACCTAATATTGGGGTTATGGCTAATTGATGAGAGCAGGTGCTCCGTCACTAGGATGCATAAGAGAGGGGACAGAGGACATCCCTGCCTTGTCCCATTGATGATTATGAAAGGTGATGAAAATGTTCTGACGCGCCCCCTGGGCCTTGGGACACCCGGAGCCGGACCCATTTTGGTGGATGCTGGTGGTTGTAGTCTCCGTGGCGGCGACCCGGTTCCGTGGCTCAGGGCAGTCAAACCAGTGGCGGAACTATTTATGTGGTTTTGATGTTTAAACGTCCGACTACACCACCCGTGGATTGCGGTCAGAGTGAACCGCCGCTGCAGCGCAGACCGCTGAGGCTGGTGTTGTTGGTGCAGCAGAGAGTAGCATAACTCCCCACGGGAGGAGTATAGCCTCAGGGCAGTGTATGCGGAGGATGGGGGTGATGGTGCAGGGCAGCAGCAGTAATGACACGGAGTCAGTGATGCAGTCCAGGGCCTTTACTCACAGTTCTTATTATCCAGACCACTTCTGCAGGTAACGGCTGCCCACGTCGTACTGTGCTCACCAGGTGAGGGGCTCAGTCAACTCCCAGATAACTTTGGAGCCCTTCACAGGACCCCTTTGTGTGTCCTTTGTCTGGCCTTTCTTACCAACCCTTCTGTCCGGCTGCCTCGGGCCTCCTCTTGGTAAACTTGGCGCCAGTTTCCCTGACCCTATGTGGTGCCTTCCTAGCGGGTGTAGCGAGGGGCTGCGCCACATAAAATGTCACAGCCTCCGGTTTCTAGCTGAGGGTCATTTCCCGCCTCCACTAGTTTCGGGGACCGGTCTCCCCCTTTGGCCTGACCCCTCCACGCAGGTGGATTCGGGCGTGCGGTGGCGACTCGCCCGTCCGCATCCCTGGGATCCCTTCGTTTCTCGTTCCTGGAGCCTTCTCCGCTCCTCTTCCTTCCTTCTCCCTCTTCCAGTCCTGGGCCTCTGTTACTAGGCCCGCCTCCGGAGCAGAGCTCATGCAGAGCCCCTGCTCCCTGACACTTCTGCTCAGACGTCTCTGCACTGAACTAAGATGGTGCCCATCTTTTATACTCCCTTCTCAATGCACCCAGGAACTGCTTCCTCCCTGCTCCTGCACTACAGGGTTCCCCTTCCTCAGTGTTCCCTCCCCCCACTCCAGCCAGGGACAGGGACTGTCGTGCCCATCTCAGGGGCATATTGGTCGCCCTGCCCCACGGCAATGTGGTGTAATGCATGCAGGTGTCGGGTCCTGATCCTCACTCCATCCTTACCTGAGAGTGAGATATCACACCTCTGGGTGATGTGCAATACCTCTGTAGCAACCGAGCCCTCAGGCTGCTACAGTTCTATTTATCTTCAGCCTAGGTGACGTATTGCGATACAGGGCCGTGATTTTGCCTATAAAAGGGTCCCCTAGACCCCTACCGTAAGAGAATAATATATGGCGTGCCAGGAGACTCTATGGAATGCTTTCTCAGCATCCAACGAGAGTATCTAATTACAAATTTTTAACTGCATCTAGCCCAGGAAATACTTTGTGCCTAGTAGCAGTGTCTGCTAGTCAGCGGATTATCTCGGCTGTTAAGCAAGCTACACCACCTGTAGTTTGGACACTTAATTTTTTCAAAGGAAATGCTTCGGGACCACGGGAAACTCAGTGAAGAGCATCAGGAGGCACCCCAAGGCATAGGGGCTGGGACTGACGGTAGGATGCCTTGCGGTGGACAGCCGAGCTCGATCCTTATAAAAGCTATTTAACTGCAGCAGCTTTAGTGGACGCTACTGGAGCTGGAATTACGCGGCTGCTGGCATGAGACTTGCCCTCCAATAGATCCTTGTAAAAGGATTTAAAGTGTATTCATTCAAATTAGAGAGACAATTTAAATTAAAAAGCTTAGAGCTGCCTCCACCACAGGGGGGCTCGCTCGACCCACCAGCGGACAGGCACCAGTATTGGGAGAGGGGGGCTGGTCGTCAGGGTACACCGCGGCTCTGGCACAAACCCGGCGACACGGAGGTGGCACGGGCAGGAACGGACTGGCCGTGTCGGCTTCTCACTTTTTGGATTTTAGAAGGGCATGACATGCCTATATCTGTGTCTCCCCCTCCTTTTACTCCTCCACCTCTTTTTTTTTCGCATGACTATATGTACTTGTCACTTTTCCATGTGTTAGTTATGTCTTCTGAGCAGTTTGTCAGCTTTTGGACACCTTTGAAGGTGTTTTCTATGTGTTTCTATGTGTTTTTGTTTGCCTGCCATTGGTTTTAACGGTGTTTGAAGGTGTTCGACAAACTGTTCGACGAACAGTTCGGCGAACACACGGGTGTTCGACGATCCGAACCGGACTCGAACACTACGGGGGTGGCTCAACACTAGTGGCGTCATCAGCACTGGCAATATTGGTGGAATATTCAAAGCAGCGCAACAAGGAACACACGTCCCGCTTGGAGGCCCAGTCATTGGTGGTGAAGTGGTGTTCTGCAGTGCGACTAAGCCGAGCATGCTGCTGCTGAAACTCCACCATTGCCTGCTGCTACTTCCACATCCTCTCCAGCATATGCAAGGTGGAGTTCCACCTTGTTGGTATGTCGGTATTGCATATCAGCCAGTGAGAGGGAAGGCAGAAGTGACGCTGCAGCGCAGACTGGCGAGCAGTAGCAGGGGGAGAACGCTGAAAGTGCGCACACACTGCTCGCACTTTCAGTAGCAGCTCTGACATGTGTAGGTAGTTTTTCAGAAAGCTCTGCACCACCAAGTTGAGCACATGCACCAGGCAAGTGATGTGCGTCAAACCAGCTAGACCCAGAGCTGCTATGAGATTTCACCCGTTATCACACATCACCAGGCCGGGCAAGAGGTACACCACTTATCTGTCTGCTGTTTGAGTCTAGCCCACAACTCCTGTGCATTTTGTGATTTGTCCCCCAAACACATGAGTTTAAGAATAGCCTGCTGGCGTTTCCCTCTGGCTGTGCTCAAGTTGGTGGTGCAGGTGTTCCTGTGACCGAATGAGGAGGCGGTGGAAGAAGAAGAGTAGGAGAAGGAGGGAAACTGTACAGAAATATCGAGCAATAATAGGTGGTGGTAGTGTGGCGCCCAGCTGCGCATTGGTGCCACAGATCCCAGAGGGGTGCATGGATGGACTTCTCCACAAGAGGCCCTCATAGCATTCACACTCCTCCACCCTACCACCTCAGACCACCAGAGGGAGACCGGATAGGGATATATATACTGGAGGGTGGAGTTAGGCAGGCAGTCTGTTGAGAGGAGCTCCTGCAGAAGATGAGCCTGAGAGAGGTCAGTCTGCAGTGGAGCTCAGCCAGTTCCTCTAGAGAGAGTCCAGACTCAGAGAGCTCGAGTTAGTGAGCCTAGGGCGTGCCGACGCCAAAAGAGCGGCGAAGCGCAGCGTGCCTGCTGCAGTGTGAAGCCTAGTGAGGGCCCCGAGTGTGGCCGAAGGCGAGTGGAAAGAGAGTAACATAGGGGGCAGAGGACCTTTACCCGCTCACCCCAAGTACATATACCGGACACCGGGTCCGCGTCTGCAGGGATTCCTTACACCCAGCAGAAACAACCGGAACCCCAGGAACACCAAAAGCTGATTACGTACCAGGGTCAGAAGTCACGGAGGCCCCAGAGACCAGTGAGTGTGAACTCCAAACAGAAGACCCTACCACCAGGTCAGCAGGTGCAAGACAGAGACCAAGTTAGGCCTAGCTCCAGGCAGGTCAGAAACTTATCAAGGAAAGGCAAGGAACAGGAGGCCCTACACCCGCTCACTGGGGAGAGTCCTGATATGCACCCTTCACCCTAAAGTGCCCTGGATCATGCCTGAAACAACACCAGTAAAAGGTACTGAAGTGAACTGTCGTGTGTGTGCCTATTCTTCCTCTGACCCGACTGGGTCCCCTCTGTCCTGCATCCCCTCACTTACGCTGCCCTGAGGCCCCGCTCCACCTGTGGGGAGCCGCACCAACTAAGCTGCCTAAACACCAGCCTCAGAGGACTGTCGCAGCGCTGGTGATCCTCACCAGACACCACAGGTGGCGTCACGAACATCCCTATCCCATACAACTTCCCCCCTTCTTTTAAGAGTGAACCCAGGGTACGGGCCCGGGAGCCGACCACCGCAACATCCCCCAAGATCCGTTGCCACCGGATACTGTGCGCCTTTATTCAGAACTGTGTATTTAACTGTGGCGAAGATCGCCACTATTGTTGGGCCGCCGAGCGGGAAGAAGGGCGCAACCGCGGGAAACTGAGAGGCGTACCTTCTGAAGCACGCGAAGCCCCGGACACACCCCACACCTCGACGTCAAACCAGGAAGCGCCGGGTCCTCTAAGGAGCCCCGGTGAGCGCTCTGACGTAGGACGCAAGTGGCGCAAGGTCCTGAAGGAAGACCGTCACCTGTGGAGCTGCGGCCTACCGGAAAAGAAAAGAAGGTAGGCCACGGTTCGCTAGGGGTGCGCCAGAATGTACGAAGAACAGCACAACGCTGGAGTACCGGTTAATGGCCCTGATGATCAACCCGCGCCCGGCGCCAAGCAGGTCGGAGCAACTGCTCTACCAGCAGGGCTTATAACCCCTGTCATACCCATGGCCCTACCGTACATCCCTAGAGCGAAGTGGTTCCCCCAGTACAGCGGCAAACCAGATACCCTGTCTGGATTCAAAAGGAAAATATGCGGTATACTGGACATGTACTCTATGACAGGCAAGCAAAATGCCGCTGTTGTATTGGGACAATTGACTGGTGCTGCGGAGTGAGAATTAGAAACCTGGTCGGCCGCAGACCAGGAGTCAGTGTCCGCAATCTTTAAAAAGTTACAGACTGTCTTTGAGAATCGTACTGAGACAGACCTCCGGATGAGGTTCTACAACTGCTCTCAGCAACCGGAGGACAGTGTTCGGGACTGTGCCTGGCGTTTACAAGGGGCCCTGCGAGCTCCGAAACAGGTTAGTCCAACCAGCATCAATAATGAAAATAGAATGCTGAAGGAACAGTTTATCCGGGGACTGAGGTCTCAAGAGGAGAGCAGGGCTGTGCCTTGGTGGTCCCTGGATCATCCAGATGCCACCTTTGACACCCTTAAGAACATGGCTATAAAAGGACTGCAGCCCCTGGAAACAACTGCTACCCAATGTTACCAGGGTGGGGCCACCTCAGTGCCCGCAGCGTCCACCTTTTGACCGGTAGCTGCTGAAGCCAAGATGCAAGCAACGTCCCCTAGTGAGCTGGACAGCCTGCGCTCTGAAGTGCGTCAGTTGAGCAAAACCCTGACCACTGTACTGAGTGCCCTGCAGCTGCGGACGGAGCCCGAGGCAGAAGGAAGGATCCTGCTAGCTGACAGCCCTGAGGATGTCCCCTGGATGAGAAGGAGGAGAAGGACAATGCCACCCCCTGGGAGGACCAGCGACCAACGCCGCCCGCTGAAGGACCCTGTCTGCCACTGCTGCCACAAGACAGGTCACGCCATCCGGAGCTGCCCTTTAAACGAGCAAACCCTGGGGCCGAGGGCTGACACCCAGGAGTAGACCCCTCAGGCCCATCAAACTGGTACCGCAGGTTCGTGGGAGGAAGACCTTTCCTGTCCATCGTGCTGGACGGCATCACGACACCTGCTCTGCTGGACACAAGATCTCAGGTAACCATCATGCCTGATGTCCTCTAGAAAAGGTTCTGGTCCATAGACGAACGTCACCCACCAGATCCAAATCTTTCCGTGTATGCCTCAAACAGCCTCCCCCTTAACCTAGTTGGGGTTAAGGATGTGGCAGTAAAGGTGGGAAGAGTGGAACTGAAGGACCAGGGACTAATTGTATTAGAGACTAATCCTGATGATACAGACTTGTATATGGTACTTGGCACAAATATTGTTAGTAACTGTTTGGGAGAAGTGTTGTTCTTGCTCCAACAGATAACTGACACTGCCAGACCAGGGCGGAGAAGGGCGCTCCAGAAAGAGATCCGAGCCCTTATGTACCAGCAACAGGTAAAGCTAACAGGCGATGAAATTGGTAATGTACGGGTGACAGACCCGGTACCCATTGTGATTCCCTCGATGAGTGAAATGCTGATTTGGTGTAGAGCAGCAATAGGTCTCAAAGGACAGAGCTACCAGGCGGTAGTAGAGCCCCTTAGCTCAGAACATAGACCTACACTCTTAACTGCCAGAGGGGTAGTGGATGTACGCAATGGGAGGGTGCCCGTCCGTCTTCTGAACTATGGGGAGGACGAGGTTAGTTTACCACGCTATGCCACTGTTGCCAAATTGTACACAATAAATAACTCCATACACACGGCGGAGTCCTTAACCTCACCAGACGAAGTAGAGGATAATGACCCGGCAACCCAGGTGGAGGATTGGTGTCAACAGCTCCATGTTGGGACAGACACCACCCCTGTCCATCAATAACAGGGGGTTGTTCAGGAATACGCGCAGGTATTCAGTAAGCACCCACTTGACTTTGGGAGGATTAAAGGGGTACAACACCATATCCACACAGGTGACCATCCACCCATAAAAGAACGTTACAGGCCTATACCACCAGCACACTACCAGAAGGCGAAGGAGATGTTGCACGACATGAAGAAGGCAGGGGTAGTAAGGGATAGTTGTAGTCCCTGGGCAGCTCCCCTAGTCCTAGTCAGGAAAAAGGACGGAAGCATGAGAATGTGTGTAGATTACAGGCAAGTAAATCGCATTACACATAAAGATGCATACCCTTTACCAAGTATAGAGGAATCCCTGGCTGCCTTAAAGTCTGCAAATTACTTCTCTACCCTTGACCTCACTAGTGGGTACTGGCAAGTAGCTGTTGCTGAGGAGGATCGGGAGAAGACGGCCTTCACTACCCCGATGGGACTCTGTGAGTTCAACAGTATGCAGTTTGGACTCTGCAACGCCCCCGGAACGTTCCAGAGATTGATGGAGTGCTGCCTGGGACACCGCAACTTCGAGACTGTACTACTATAACTGGATGACGTGATAGTGTACTCCAAAACGTATGAGGACCACTTGAAACACCTGGCAGAGGTATTTGAGTCGCTGTCCCGGTATGGGATGAAGCTGAAGCCCTCAAAGTGCCACCTGCTCAAGCGAAAGGTACAGTAACTGGGGCACATCGTTAGTCCAGAGGGAGTAGCACCAGACCTGGAGAAGGTCACTGCCATCCAGAAATGGCCGGAGCCGAAGAGCCTCAAGGAGGTACGTCAGTTCCTGGGACTAGTCGGGTATTACCGGAGGTTTGTGAAGGACTATACCAAGAGAGCGGCGCCTCTGCAAGACCTCCTGGTAGGACAGTTCCCCAGAGGCAGAAATCCACCGTTCCAGTGGGGTAAAGAGCAAGCTGAATCCTTTAAGGTGATGAAGGAGATCCTGACAGGCAAAGAGATCCTAGCCTACCCTGACTACAGCCAACCGTTCCTGCTGTACACTGATGCCAGCAACGAGGGATTAGGAGCTGTGTTAAGTCAGAAGCAGAATGGCCGAGAGAAGGTGATCGCCTATAGTGTTGAGCCATCCCCGTAGTGTTCGAGCTCGGTTCGGTTCGTCGAACACCCGTATGTTCGCCGAACTGTTCGTCGAACTGTTCGTCGAACACCGTCGAACACCGTTAAAACCAATGGCAGGCAAACAAAAACACATAGAAACACATAGAAAACACTTTCAAAGGAGTCCAAAAGCTAACAAACTGCTCAGAAGACACAACTAACACATGGAAAAGTGACAAGAACATATAGTCATGTGAAAAGAAAAGAGGTGGAGGAGTAAAAGGAGGGGGAGACACAGATATAGGCATGTCATGCCCTTCTAAAACCAAAAAAGTGCAAAGCCGACACAGCCAGTCCGTTCCTGCCCGTGCGACCTCCGTGTCGCCGGGTTTGTGCCAGAGCCGCGGTGGACCCTGACGGCCAGCCCCCCTCTCCCAATACTGGTGCCTGTCCGCTGGTGGGTTGAGCGAGCCCCCCTGCGGTGGAGGCAGGTCTAATCTTTTTAATTTAAATTGTCTCTCTAATTTCAATGAGTACACTTTAAATCCTTTTACAAGGATCTATTGAAGGGCAAGTCTCATGCCAGCAGCCGTGGTAATTCCAACTCCAGTAGCATCCACTAAAGCTGCTGCAGTTAAAAAGATTTTATAAGGATCGAGCTTGGCGGTCTACCGCAAGGCGTCCTACCACCAGTCCCAGCCCATGTGCCTTGTGGTGCCTCCCCGATGCTCTTCACTGAGTGTCCCGGGGGCCCGAAGCATTTCCTTTGAAAAAATTAAGTGTCCAAACTACAGGTGGTGTAGCTTGCTTAACATCTGGGATAATCCGCTGACTAGCAGACATTGCTACTAGGCACAAAGTATTTCCTGGGCTAGATGCAGTTAAAAATTTGTAATTAGATACTCTCGTTGGATGCTGAGAAAGCATTCCATAGAGTCTCCTGGCACGCCATACATTATTCTCTTTAAAAGCTTGGGGTAGGGGTCTAGGGGACCCTTTTATAGGCAAAATCACGGCCCTGTATCACAATACGTCACCTAGGCTGAAGATAAATGGAACATTTTCATCACCTTTCATAATCACCAATGGGACAAGGCAGGGATGTCCTCTGTCCCCTCTCTTATACATCCTAGTGACGGAGCACTTGCTCTCATCAATTCGTCATAACCCCAATATTAGGTGGATTGAGGTGGGAGGCACCGAGTACATTTGCTGATGATGTCCTAGTATATATCACTAAATCACATATATCCATCCCTGCTGTTATGGCTGAAATAGATCACTTTGTTACATGGTCAATTTTTAAAATCAATGCAGCGAAGTCTGAGGCCCTCGATGTCTCCCTCCCCAAATCCATACAGGATTCCATCCAGTCCAACTTTCCCTTTGCCTGGCCCTCACAGGGTATCAAATACTTAGGAATTCCTATTCATAGAGACCTCCCCCGTCTATGTTATCTTAATTTTGGGCCCTTTATTGAACAACTCCATACAGACCATGGTTGGCAAGTTAGAACAGTAAGATTGACTACGTGAACCACTGGTGTTTTGTGGAAAAGCACATGTACACTGTGTTCCAAATTATTATGCAAAAAGTGTTTAGGAGTGATAAGGGAAGTATTTATTTGTTTGTCAGTTAAAATCATTGATGGTGATGTGTGTCAGGGCTCTTTATATCACTGTAAGCAATTGCAGACACCTGTGCTAATTAGTTTGGCAGGTGTGTCCAATGAAAGGCAAGACTACTTAAGAAGGCTGTCCCACATTATTAAGCAGCCTACATTTTCTGCCAAAATGGGAAATAAAAAGGATGTGTCGGCTGCTGAGAAGCAACAAATTGTGGAGTGTTTAGGTCAAGGCATGACTACAATCAAGATTGCCAAGACACTTCATCATGATCATCGCACAATCAAGAAGTATGTAGCTGATTCACAGTACACACGTGTGCGTGCTGATAAGGGAAAATTGAGGACTCTTTCCTACAGGCAATTATGTCAGGTTAAAAGAGCAGCGGCAAAAAAGCCTTGTCATAGCAGCAGACAAGTTTTTGAAGCTGCTGGTGCCTCCAACGTCCCCCGAACAACAAGATGCAGGGTCCTTCAGAGGTTTGCAGCTGTGCGTAAGCCATCCTGTCGACCTCCTCTATCCACTGTACACAAGCAGAAACGGCTCCAGTGGGCCAAACAATACATTGAAGACTGACTTCAAAACTGTTTTGTTCACCGATGAGTGCCGTGCAATGCTTGATGGTCCAGATGGATGGAGTGGAGGATGGCTGGTTGATGGACACCCCATGCAAACACGGCTACGGCGCCAACAAGGAGGAGGTGGAGTAATGTTTTGGGCTGGAATCATGGGGAGAGAGATTGTCGGCCCCTTTAAGATCCCTGAAGGGGTAAAGATGAACTCCATAATGTATGTGGAGTTTCTCAAACAGCACTTCCTGCCATGGTTCATGAAGAAGAACCGTGTATTCCGCAGCAAGATCTTTTTCATGCAAGATAATGCACCGTCTCATGCTGCACATAACACATCTGCATCTCTGGCTGATATGGGCATAAAAGGGGACAAACTAATGGTGTGACCCCCATGCTCCCCTGACCTCTACCCCATTGAGAACCTCTGGAGCATCATCAAAAGGAGTGTCTATGATGGCGGGAGGCAGTTCACATCTAAGCAACAGCTCTGGGAGGATATTCTGTCCTCATGCAAAACAATTGAAGCAGAAACCATCCAAAACCTGACAAATTCAATGGACGAGAGAGTTCAGAAGCTCCTTTGGAACAAGGGGTCCTATGTGCAAATGTAACATCACCTAGAATAAAGTTTTGAGTTGAAAACTGTTTGATTTCAGTTTCTAATAACCTGCTAATGCTTATCATTTCAAAAATGACCATTTTTTTGTTCTTTATTAAAATGAAAAGGTTGATCGAAGAGTGTGGGGGATCTAAGAGTGTTGCAACCCAGTAGTCAGGATTATTTCGAATTCTGACAATCTGAGGGTCATGTTGCAGGTAGTGCAGCAAGAAGGCACTCATGTGTCTTGCGCATCTAGGAGCCCCAAAAATATTTTCTGGGCTAGATGCAGCTAAAAATTATAATTAATTTGAAAGCTGGTGGAGCTTAGTATAGATGGCCTAATAGAATCAGTACTGGAAACTGCTACAAGGCCCAAATTATTTTCCAGCCAAGATACAGATAAACATGATTAGTAATTTTAAATCTGGTGGAGTTTAGTATAGATGGCCTAATAGAATCAGTACTGCACACTGCTATTAGGCCCAAATTATTTTCCAGCTAAGATACAGATAAACATGATTAGTAATTTTAAATCTGGTGGAGTTTAGTATAGATGGCCTAATAGAATCAGTACTGCACACTTCTACAAGGCCCAAATTATTTTCCAGCCAAGATACAGATAAACATGATTAGTAATTTTAAATCTGGTGGAGTTTAGTATAGATGGCCTAATAGAATCAGTACTGCACACTGCTACAAGGCCCAAATTATTTTCCAGCCAAGATACTGAAAAACATGATTAGTAATTTGAAAGCTTAAAACGGTTGGTGAGGTGATTTTAACAAATCATCAAGCTTTTACTCTCCACAGGATGACACAGGGGTAGAAAAGTCCTTTCGGATCCATGATTTGTTCATCTTTATGAACGTGAGTCTGCCTACATTATCAGTGGAGAGCCGCGTGCGCTTATCTGTCAGCACACCACCAGCAGCGCTGAACACACGTTCAGACAGAACGCTGGCTGCGGGGCATGACAAGATCTCCAAGGCGTAAGTGGCGAGCTCCGGCCATTTATCCAGATTGGAAGCCCAAAAAGAGCCAGTGACACAGTCATGGCTTCAATGTTTACTTGGAGATACTACTGTACCATCGTCTCTAGGCGTTGACTATGTGTCAGACTTCTTGTCTCCTGTGGCCTTGCAAAGGAAGGGCTAAAAAAGTGGTGAAATGATTCCGCAAAATTGATGTTACCAGCAGATACTGTGTTTCTGTTACGTTTTGAGTGCTGAACACTTGACGGTCCCACGGTTGGCAAGTTGGAACTGTGAGATTCACTACGTGCACCACTAGTGTTTTGGGGAAAAGCACATGTAAGGTTCTGCAACAGTCTCTGCTGATACTCCTGCATGCGTGCATCTCATTCTATGGCAGGAATAATTTCTGCAAATTTACTTTTGTACCGGGGATCTAACAGTGTGGCCACCCAGTAGTCAGGATTATTTCTAATTCTCACAATTCGAGGGTCATGTTGCAGGTAGTGCAGCAAGAAGGCACTCATGTGTCTTGCGCATCCAGGAGCACCAAGTCCCTGTTGTGTTGGTGGCGAGGTAACAATCATGGTTCATTCCTCTGTCCTCTCCCCACAACCTCGCACAACAAAAATGTTATCAAGGTCTCCCTCATCTGATGAGTCTTCCATCAGTTCGTCCTCCACTTCTTCCTGGGCTCCTGCACCTTCCTCACTAGTTTGGCTGCTACCATGCGCCCTGGTAAAATCTTCTCCCCCACCCTCACATGCCTGCCACCTTGGTGATGCCAACCGTCTGGACCTTGCAGATGTTAGCCCTTCCGCATACAACTCCTCCTCCTCTACTTCCTCCACCTCCTCTTGTGCCACCACCTGACTCCGAATTCTGTTTAACATGTGCTCCAGCATGTAAATCACCGGAATAGTCATGCTGATAATGGCATCGTCAGCACTAAACATCTTCGTCGCCATTTCAAAACTGTGCAGAAGGGTGCATAGGTCCCTGATCTGAGACCACTCCTCCAGCGTGATTTGCCCCACCTCTGGATCTCGTTGGCCCAGGCTATACATCAGAACGTATTGCACCAGGGCTTGTCGGTGCTGCCACAGTCGCTGCAACAAGTGCAGAGTTGAATTCCACCGGGTAGGCCCATCGCATTTTAGCCGGTGAAGTGGCAGGCCCAACGACTTCTGTAGAGATGTAAGTCGCTGAGCTGCGGGATGCGAACAGCGGAAGTGAGCACACAGCGACCGTGCCCTCTGCAGAAGGCCATCTAGTCCGGGATAGTGGGCTAAAAATTGCTGAACAACCAGGTTCAACACGTGAGCCATACAAGGCACGTGTGTGACATTGCCCCGGCGAAGGGCCGCACCCAGGTTTGCAGCATTGTCGCACACGGCCTTCCCTGGTTTCAGGTCCAGTGGAGACAACCATTCATGAAACTGGTTCTCCAGAGCTGACCACAACTCCTCAGCTGTGTGACTCACATTTCCCAGACATTTCAAAGTAAAAACAGCCTGATGACGTTGAGCCCTGCTGCCAGCATAGTAAGGAGGTGTGCAGAATCCCTTCTGCGCAGTTAGAAAGTTTGTGGCATGACCAGACAGGCTTTGGGTGCAGGTGGAGGACCGAGAGGAGGTTGAGGAGGCAGAAGCAGTGGAGGAACTTCAAGATAAAGAGGATTGACGCACAACTCGTGGGGACGGCAAGACTTGGACAGCAGCCCCTTGTCCTGCTGTCACCATAGTTACCCAGTGCCCAGTCAGCGACATGTAACGCCCCTGTCCATGCCTACTCGTCCAAGTGTCTGTGGTGAAATGCACCCTGTCACACACAGAGTTTCTCAAAGAAGCGGTGATGTTGTGTGCGATATGCTGGTGGAGCGCAGGCACACCTTTCTTTGAGAAGTAGTGCTGACTGGACATCTGGTACTGGGGCACTGCGACGGACATAAGGTCTCGAAAATCCTCTGTGTCCACCAGGCGGAAAGGCAGCATTTCTGTAGCCAACAGCTTGCAGATGGTGAAATTCAACCTCTTAGCTTTCTCATGGCTAGGAGGAAATGGTCTTTTACTTGTCCACATCTGAGGGACCGAGGGCTGACTGTTGTGTTTAGACGGGGTTGATAAGGGTGTCCCTGGCAAACTGCCGGTCTGTGAGAAAGATGCAGGCGGACATGTTAGGTTGCCTTGATCCAAAGGTGGTGCTATCGATGTCGGACAGCGCTGAACACCAGCTGGTGTTTCAACCTCCAATCACGCTGGCTGTTGAGGGTAAAGAGGTGACAGGTCTGCGTCCCAAAACAGGTATGACTGCTGTCCCCCCAGTCACAGAGGATGAAGAGGCCGCGGATGCACAAGATGAGGCAGAGAGTGCTTGGCCCGACCGGCTAGGCCGCATTGTAGCACAGTGAGCTTCCCACTGCAACTTATGCTTCATATCCATGTGCCGGTTCATGCATGAAGTACTCAAACTATATATTTTTTGGCCTCTACTTAGCTTTTGCTGACAAATGTTACAGATAACACGAGTTGTGTCATCTTTATCGATATGAAAAAATGCCCAGACTATGCAAGGCTTAGCACCCATGCGACCTGAAGAGCCACCACGACTTGTGCTCAGAGGCAGAGTTGTGTTTGAGGATGCAGTTGTTGACGTGCTTTCAGTACTACGTCTCTGTCCAGGAAGGCGCAACCTGACCTCATCATCACTAGCATCCTCCTCCACCTCCTCTGCTGACCTCATCGACTTGCTGACTGTGGGTTGACAGTAAGTGGGATCTCCAACCTCATCATCATCACTCTGTGTGTTATCACACCCGTCGTCCTCAGAGCCAACCTCTTCCTGCCCTGACAAAAAACTAAAGTTGTCACTCCAATCAGGTATTTGAGTCTCATCATCGTCTTCCTCATTGTCTCCACCAACAGGAGTTACAGTTTGGGAACGAGGGTCTACATTATGGTCAGAACCTTCTGCGTCTGGTCCTGGATCCGACTCATAAAGATTCTGGGCATCAGTGCAGATCATTTCCTCATCTGGATTCACAGAAGCTCTGGAGCCGACCTCTGATTCCCAGGCTATAGTATGAGTAAACAGCTCTGCAGACTCAACCATCTGTTCTACCCCATACTCAGACGGGCAGCTGGAGACTTGGGAGCTGTGAGGAAGCAAGTGCGATTGGGGTGACACCTCTGAAGACTGGAGTATTTGTGATGTTGAAGTTGATGTGGAGGAGAGCCCACTTAAAGGAGCACTTGATATCCGTTGAAGCACCTGCTGTTTTTGTGCCTCATCTGGAATTTGTAGTGATTGGCGTGGCCGTAAGAAAGGGATCTTATCACATTGTCCGCTAAAAGAAGTAGACATCTTAGTTTGGCTGGAAGATGGTCTTTCTTCTGCAGATGTTACTGTTGCTTTAACACCTACCCCACGGACACAACCTTTTTTTCCCTTCCCAAAATGCCTATTCCCCTTTCCACCAGCAGCAGGCATTTTTCCACTCATTTTGGTGGTTAACTAATTCACAACTCTGGAGTTGTTTGCACAAAAAACAATGGATGGGAACCGAGCAGAGCTGAGTGGCCAAACTGGGGTATTAGCCCAAAAGTATTGGCTGGGTTAGATGCAGATAAAAATTATTTTGAATTTGCAACCTGGTGGAGGTTAGTATAGATGGACTAATAGAACAAGTCCCACACACTGCTACAAGCCGAAATATTTTTTCAGAGCTAGATGCAGAAAAAAATTATATTGAATTTGCAACCTGGTGGAGGTTAGTATAGATGGACTAATAGAACAAGTCCCACACACTGCTACAAGCCGAAATATTTTTTCAGAGCTAGATGCAGAAAAAAATTATATTGCATTTGCAACCTGGTGGAGGTTAGTATAGATGGACTAATAGAACAAGTCCCACACACTGCTACAAGCCGAAATATTTTTTCAGAGCTAGATGCAGAAAAAAATTATATTGAATTTGCATCCTGGTGGAGGTTAGTATAGATGGACTAATGGAATGATGCTATGCCCAAAAGGTTTTACTTCACTAGGTGCAGTTAAAAAAATTGTATTCTATTCACGGGTGGTGTAGATTGCAACACAGATAGGCTACTCCACTGACTAACACACACTGCAAGAGGCCAAAAAGGATTTGCTTTGCTAGATTTAGCCAAATGCTGTGAAAAAAACTTGCACAGCACTGTCACAGACCTGCCTGGCAAAAAGTGATAGGAACTGATGTAACCTAGCCCTCAAAAGGACTGCAATTACAATTAGTCTTTACTCCCAACCTATCTATTTAAGAGCACAGACCTGCCTGATAAAAGTGATAGGAACTGATGTAACCTAGCCCTGAAAAGGACTGCAATTACAATTAGTCTTTACTCCCAACCTATCTATTTAAGAGCACAGACCTGCATGAGAAAAGTCATAGGAAATGATGTAACCTAGTCCTCAAAAGGACTGCAATCACAACTATTCCCTACTCCCAAGCTATCTGTAGATTTGAGCGAAAATTGGCTTAAAATTAACAAAGTATAGCGCACACAGCAACAGCGGTGTCGTCTAACACACAGCTGCAGCAGTGAGAAAATGTTGGCGACGGGGAAAATGGCTGGGTCTTATAGGGCAAGGACATGTGACATACACTGCCAATGACACATGCCCTTGTTTGTGTGAAAAAAAGCAGTTCGCTCCGTGTGCGCGCTGCTGATAGGCTGACAGATTGCACCTCCCCACTGTAAATGCGGTAAAGAGAAAAAAAAATGGAGATCTTCATTATTTCTGCAGAGATCCATCCCCTGCCCCTCCCCCCGCCCCGCTGTACACTCAAACTGCGTATTAACATTAATTTTCAGCATTACTGAGGAAAAATCCAGTTATGATTTTGGTGCACGAACAGTTATCGAACATAACCTCGAACAGCCAAATTTTTTCAAATTGTTTGTGTTCGCCGAACGGCTCGAACACTGCCCAAGACAGATCGAATTTGAGATTGGCGAACAGTTCGAGTCAAACACCGCTCATCTCTAATCGCCTATGCAAGCAGGAAGTTCCGCCCAACCGAGAGGAACCCAGAGAACTATAGCAGCTTTAAGTTGGAGTTCCTGGCCCTGGTCTGGGCCATCACTGAACGGTTCAAGCACTAGCTGGCCTCCAGTAAGTTCACTGCCTTCACTGATAATAACCCCTTGACTCATGTAGAAACAGCCTAGTTAGGAGCCATGGATCAACGATGGATGGCTCGGCTGTCAAACTACCAGTTCACCATTAAGTCCCGGGCAGGCTGCAAGAACGCCAATGCCGATGCCCTGTCCAGGATGCCTCACCAGTCGGACACGGAAGAAGAAGTGGATGACCTGGAGGAGATTGAACTACCTGCCTTTCATCGGAATGGAATGGTACACGAGCAACAAGCCTCCAGGAGGCATCGCTGTAAGACGTTAAACCCTATGCCTCACCACAGCTGGAAGGAGACCCAGGACAGCGACCCGGTTGTCTGCTGTATCAAAGAGCTGATAACCCAAGAAGGTTCCTCCCTGGAGAAGGACGTGTCTCTACAAGCCAAGCAGCTGTGGAATGAGAAGAGCCGGCTGTTCATCTATAGAGAGAAGCTGTGCCGGAGGTACGTCAACCTCAAAACCCATGAGATGGTATGGCAGATAGTGGTGCCCAAGACAGACATCCAGATGGTGTTGGAAGCCTACCACGATCAGGCGGGGCACTTTGGCTGGAAGAAGCTAGAAACCCTGCTGAAGTGTCGGTTTTATTGGGTAGGAATGCGCAGTTCCATTGAGAGGTGGTGCCGCAATTGTGGACCCTGTAGCCTCAGAAGAAAAGACTACAGCAGCCAGAAGGCACCCCTGCAGCCCATCAAGACGACTCGTCCCTTTGAGATCGTGGCCCTGGATCATGTCAAGCTGTCACCCAGCAGGTCAGGATATTCCTATGCCCTGACCATGGTGGATCACTACTCCCGGTTCCTGGTGGTCGCCCCCGTCAAGGATCTGACCGCAGAGACAGCAGCAAGGATGTTTCAGGCGTACTTCTGCAGGCCCCATGGGTACCCGGAGCAGGTGCTGACGGATCAAGGCCCAGCCTTTGAAGCCGAACTGTTCAAGGAGTTCTGCCATCTGTACTGGTGTAAAAAGATCCGGACTACACCATACCCCCCCCAACCAACGGTCTCTGTGAAAAGATGAATAACCTCGTCATCGACCTGATGAAGACCTTACCACTAGAGGAGAGAAATCAGTGGCCAGACCTACTACCTGACCTGGTAGATCTGTACAACCACATACCTGTGAGTTCCACCAATTGTACTCCAGCATATCTCATGTGAGCAAGACCCGGGAAGTTGCCCATGGACCTGGAGCTTGGTGTAGTAGAACCAGAAGCAGATATGTCCACTGAGGACTGGGACACGACCAGACAGGAGCAGTACAGAAGAGTACAGGATGTGTCGAAGACAGTCTCACTCGGGTAAGGGACAAGCAGGAAGCCCACTACAATAAAAGTGCGCCCGCAGAACCCTGCACACCAGGAGAAGTGGTGTTAAAGAGGAAAAGGAGAAACCACAAACTTGACCAGTGGGAGAGAGAACCCTACACTGTGTTAAATTCAAGATTTGATAACAAGAAGACCTGTTTGATTAGCAAGGACCAAGGAATAAAGACTTCAACGGTATCTAGAGACCATCTGAAGTTGTGTCCAGACATGCTAAAGCCCCAAGAAGAAATGCCTCTCACGGTACCGGAGGAGCCTAAAGAAGCAGTACTCCATACTGTCTTAGGAGATTTCCCGGCAGATTGGCCTCAACTAGGAGGAGCAGTAATAATACCTATGATACACTTCTTTCAACAGCCAGAAGACCCTCCACAGCAAGTAGAATCTGTAAGTGCTTCAGAAGAGACTGCTCAAGAAGAATCCCTGGAAGAAGGATCCCCAGTTGGAGCAGAGCAAGAAGGCCCAGCCAATGGTATACTTGCCAGTCCCGTAGAGAGGTTAAGGCAACCCTGCAGTCCCCCAACACTTAGAACTGACAGAATGGGGGGTAGTGCAAACACTAGTGCCTCACGCATCCCAGTACCACGTAAGTCGACACGTAGCACACGAGGTCAGACCCCTGTCAGATACAGAGGATAGAGAAGGAAACTCTGACAGTGTAAATAGTTGCTCCTGGGGCATTATATTGTGTATTTTCATGTATGAATTTCTTGTGCTTTGCCTTACTAATGGACAATTTAAGTGATATGTACACTTCCCTTGTTATCTCTAGTTATCCGTAAGGGTACATAAAGAACTTTGTGGCTGAGGACTGTGTGCAGCCTAAAAACTGTTTGCTGTAAATAATTGCACTCCCTGGAGTGCCCCTTTAGGTGACCTCAGAACAAAAACCTTTCTGACGTGGCAGAAGTGGAGGTCCAACTCAGGATCGCCATGCCCTACAGCCACCCCAGGGCCTACGTTGAGGGTTTGCTTTGGACAGGTCCCTCAAGCTACCTTGTACTTTTCCCGTGAGATGGACACCCTGTCAGGGGACCTCACTGGAACAGACTTAAATTCTGAGGTTGCTTATTGTATGTATGTATATATTTATTATTTATAATGTTTTATTATGCAACGTTCAAGCAAAGTGCCTCCCATAAAGGGAAGAGTTATTGTTATTACCTGTTATAAAGATTACTTCAGTCTGGGAGTACTGAGCTTTGCTAGGGGGGAATGTGGCGCCCTGCTGCGCATTGGTGCCACAGATCCCAGAGGGGTGCATGGATGGACTTCTCCACAAGAGGCCCTCATAGCATTCACACACCTCCACCCTACCACCTCAGACCACCAGAGGGAGACCGGATAAGGATATATATACTGGAGGGTGGAGTTAGACAGGCAGTCTGTTGAGAGGATCTCCTGCAGAAGATGAGCCTGAGAGAGGTCAGTCTGCAGTGGAGCTCAGCCAGTTCCTCTAGAGAGAGTCCAGACTCAGAGAGCTCGAGTTAGTGAGCCTAGGGCGTGCCGACGCCAAAAGAGCAGCGAAGCGCAGCGTGCCTGCTGCAGTGTGAAGCCTAGTGAGGGCCCCGAGTGTGGCCGAAGGCGAGTGGAAAGAGAGTAACATAGGGGCAGAGGACCTTTACCCGCTCACCCTAAGTACATATACCGGACACCGGGTCCGCGTCTGCAGGGATTCCTTACACCCAGCAGAAACAACCAGAACCCCTGGCGAACTATATGTCCCAGGAACACCAAAAGCTGATTACGTACCAGGGTCAGGAGTCACGGAGGCGCCAGAGACCAGTGAGTGTGAACTCCAAACAGAAGGCCCTACCACCAGGTCAGCAGGTGGAAGACAGAGATCAAGTTAGGCCTAGCTCCAGGCACATCAGAAACTTATCAATGAAAGGCAAGGAACAGGAGGCCCTACACCCGCTCACTGGGGAGAGTCCTGATATGCACCCTTCACCCTAAAGTACTCTGGATCGTGCCTGAAACACCATCAGTAAAGGTACTGAAGTGAACTGTCGTGTGTGTGCCTATTCTTCCTCTGACCCGGCTGGGTCCCCTCCATCCTGCATCCCCTCACTTACGTTGCCCTGAGGCCCCGCTCCACCTGTGGGGAGCCGCACCAACTAAGCTGCCTAAACACCGGCCTCAGAGGACTGTCGCAGCGCTGGTGATCCTCACCAGACACCACAGGTGGTGTCACGAACATCCCTATCCCATACAACTTCCCCCCTTCTTTTAAGTGTGACCCCAGGGTACGGGCCCGGGAGCCGATCACCGCGACATCCCGCAAGATCAGGCAACAACAAGGCCCGGTCGCCGAGTCGTCCCCATCCCCTGGGCGCGTCAGTAGGACATGAGGTAGAACGCCTTCTGTCTCTGCTCCAGCCGCCACTACATTTACCCAGTAGGCAATTAGGGAGATGTAACGTCTCTGGCCATGCTTAGTGATCCAAATATTGGTGGTTATGTGGACTTTGCCACTGATGGCATTGCACAGTGCACACTTGATTTGGTCCGCAACATGTTTGTGCAAGGCAGTGATGGCCCACCAGGAAAAGTAGTGGCGGCTGGGAACAACGTACTGCAGGACAGCCACCAAAATCATTTTTTTAAAACTGTCCGTCTCCACCCGCCGGAATGGCAGCATTTCAAAGGCCAGTAATTTTGAAATGCTGTCATTCAGTACCATGACTCGTCAGTGGCTAGGTTGGTATCTTCCCTTTCTCTTGAGTATTTTGGGGATGGAAAGCTGAACATGGGACAGCAGTGTGGAGATGCTCGGTGACACTGGGGGTGGTCGTGTTGATGCTGTTACGTCCTCTAAATGTGGGTAGACAGGTGGCCCTGTTGATCGTGAGGGGGAGGAAAGGGCTGAGACCGCAGCAGAAGAGGGAGCAGGAGGAGGCTCAGATTAATCATGCTTTTTAAGGTGTGTACTCCACTGCACCTTATGCTTGGAATTCAGATGCCTCGTCAATCAGGTTGTGCTCAGGTTCAGAACATTTATGCCTCGCTTCAGGATCTGACGGCACAGAATGCAAACCTCATGTCGCTTGTGGGCAGCACATTCCCTCAAGAAATTCCATGCCAGGGAGCTTTTTTGAGCTGTCTTTGGTGTGCTTATATCAGCGGCGCTGTCACAAGGGGAACACAAGGGAAGATGTACAAGCAAGGCCCTGGAGATAGAGAGGAGTCACCTCCTAACATACACCTGAGTCAGATCCATGAACTCCCTATTGTCCTTAGAGGGGTCCTTCCCTCCGTGTGCGATCATGTGCTTAGGCCCTCACTGGCCCTGAACTTACCCTGACTAGTGCGCAGGCCAGTGAGACACTAGTTTCACTACTACAATAATACAACACAAGGAAGGTAAGACAAATGGGTGGGAAAAGATGCAACAAATAACACTACTCAGCTTCTCCAACAGGAAACTTCACTGCTTCAACAGGAATGAACACCTCAGCTTATCCAAAGACGGCCTCCTTCAAAGAGTTCAGTATAGATGAACTATAACCAGAAAGGAATGAAGCTAGCAGTGGGTTCATATAGTGGAAGGGAGTGATCACAAGGTGCTGCAGCTTAGCACTCCTCCAAGTTCACAGCCAGAAGGGAAAGGGTCCTTGACCCTTTCAGCACTGCATGAAAGTTAATCTACTCCAATTAAAGGTAAACAATGGACACTAAAGAGGACCTGTGATCTATTAAACGTTGTGACCTTCTGATCCCAGATCCTCCAGAAGTCACATCAGGACGTAACACGTCCTTGACAGGTGCAGTGGGCAGTACCAGCTGATGTATTGGCTAGGGGCTGCCTGCTGTGCCTTTGCACCATGCTCCCTCTTTTGCTGTGCTGTTGTGGCAGCGTGGCCACCTCCTCTTCCTCCGAACTGCGCATGTCAGTAGGATGGCCTCCAGTCCATGTGGGGTCTAGGACCTCATCATCTCCCGCATCATCTTCCACCGACTCCTCAACCCTACAGTCTGCATACTGCATAAAGATGCTGCAGTTGACAACTGAGTTTCGTCATCATCTGACTTGCACTGACTGTGTGAACTAGCCCTCCCATGTACTCATCATTAGTGTTGAGCCACCCCCGTAGTATTCGAGTTCGGTTCGGTTCGTCGAACACCCGTGTGTTCGCCGAACTGTTCGTCGAACTGTTCGTCGAACACCTTCGAACACCGTTAAAACCAATGGCAGGCAAACAAAAACACATAGAAACACATAGAAAACACCTTCAAAGGTGTCCAAAAGCTGACAAACTGCTCAGAAGACATAACTAACACATGGAAAAGTGACAAGTACATATAGTCATGCGAAAATAAAAGAGGTGGAGGAGTAAAAGGAGGGGGAGACACAGATATAGGCATGTCATGCCCTTCTAAAATCCAAAAAGTGAGAAGCCGACACGGCCAGTCCGCTCCTGCCCGTGCCACCTCCGTGTCGCCGGGTTTGTGCCAGAGCCGCGGTGAACCCTGACGGCCAGCCCCCCTCTCCCAATACTGGTGCCTGTCCGCTGGTGGGTCGAGCGAGCCCCCCTGTGGTGGAGGCAGCTCTAAGCTTTTTAATTTAAATTGTCTCTCTAATTTGAATGAATACACTTTAAATCCATTTACAAGGATCTATTGGAGGGCAAGTCTCATGCCAGCAGCCGCGGTAATTCCAGCTCCAGTAGCGTCCACTAAAGCTGCTGCAGTTAAAAAGCTTTTATAAGGATCGAGCTCGGCTGTCCACCGCAAGGCATCCTACTGCCAGTCCCAGCCCCTATGCCTTGGGGTGCCTCCTGATGCTCTTCACTAAGTATCCCATGGTCCCGAAGCATTTCCTTTGAAAAAATTAAGTGTCTAAACTACAGGTGGTGTAGCTTGCTTAACAGCCGGGATAATCCGCTGACTAGCAGACACTGCTACTAGGCACAAAGTATTTCCTGGGCTAGATGCAGTTAAAAATTTGTAATTAGATACTCTCGTTGGATGCTGAGAAAGCATTCCATAGAGTCTCCTGGCACGCCATATATGATTCTCTTAAAAAGCTTGGGGTAGGGGTCTAGGGGACCCTTTTATAGCCAAAATCACGGCCCTGTATCGCAATACGTCACCTAGGCTGAAGATAAGTGGAACTGTAGCACCCTGAGGGCTCGGTTGCTACAGACGTATTGCACCTCACCCAGAGGTGTGATATCTCACTCTCAGGTAAGGATGGAGTGTGGATCAGGACCCGACACCTGCATGCATTACACCACATTGCCGTGGGGCAGGGCGACCAATATGCCCCTGAGATGGGCACGACAGTCCCTGTCCCTGGCTGGAGTGGGGGGAGGGAACACTGAGGAAGGGGAACCCTGTAGTGCAGGAGCAGGGAGGAAGCAGTTCCTGGGTGCATTGAGAAGGGAGTATAAAAGGTGGGCACCATCTTAGTTCAGTGCAGAGAAGTCTGAGCAGAAGTGGCAGGGAGCAGGGGCTCTGCATGAGCTCTGCTCCGGAGGCGGGCCTAGTAACAGAGGCCCAGGCCTGGAAGAGGGAGAAGGAAGGAAGAGGAGCGGAGAAGGCTCCAGGAACGAGGAATGAAGGGATCCCAGGGGTGCGGACGGGCGAGTCGCCACCGCACGCCCGAATCCACCTGCGTGGAGGGGTCAGGCCAAAGGGGGAGACCGGTCCCCGAACTAGTGGAGGCAGGAAACGACCCTCAGCTAGAAACCGGAGGCTCTGACATTTTATGTGGCGCAGCCCCTCGCTACACCCGCTAGGAAGGCACCACATAGGGTCAGGGAAACTGGCGCCAAGTTTACCAAGAGGAGGCCCGAGGCAGCCGGACAGAAGTGTTGGTAAGAAAGGCCAGACAAAGGACACACAAAGGGGGTCCTGTGAAGTGCTCCAAAGTTATCTGGGAGTTGTCTGAGCCCCTCACCTGGTGAGCACAGTACGACGTGGGCAGCCGTTACCTGCAGACGTGGTCTGGATAATAAGAACTGTGAGTAAAGGCCCTGGACTGCATCACTGACTCCGTGTCGTTACTGCTGCTGCCCTGCACCATCACCCCCATCCTCCGCATACACTGCCCTGAGGCTATACTCCTCCCGTGGGGAGTTATGCTACGCTCTGCTGCACCCACAACACCAGCCTCAGCGGTCTGCCCTGTAGCGGCGGTTCATTCTGACCGCAATCCACGGGTGGCGTAGTCGGACATTTAAACATCAAAACCACATAAATAGTTCCGCCACTGGTTTGACCACCCTGAGCCACGGAACCGGGTCGCCGCCACGAAGACTACAACCACCAGCATCCACCAAAAAGGGTCCGGCTCCGGGTGTCCCAAGGCCCAGGGGGTGCGTCAGAACATTTTCATCACCTTTCACAATCACCAATGGGACAAGGCAGGGATGTCCTCTGTCCCCTCTCTTATACATCCTAGTGACGGAGCACCTGCTCTCATCAATTCGCCATAACCCCAATATTAGGTGGATTGAGGTGGGAGGCACCGAGTACAAGTGCTCTCTATTTGCTGATGATGTCCTAGTATATATCACTCAATCACATATATCCATCCCTGCTGTTATGGCTGAAATAGATCACTTTGTTACATGGTAAAATTTTAAAATCAATGCAGCGAAGTCTGAGGCCCTCGATGTCTCCCTCCCCAAATCCATATAGGATTCCATCCAGTCCAACTTTCCCTTTGCCTAGCCCTCACAGGGTATCAAATACTTAGGAATTCCTATTCATAGAGACCTCTCCCATCTATGTTATCTTAATTTTGGGCCCTTTATTGAACAATTCCATACAGACCACGGTTGGCAAGTTAGAACTGTAAGATTCACTACGTGAACCACTGGTGTTTTGTGGAAAAGCACATGTACACTGCGTTCCAAATTATTATGCAAAAAGTGTTTAGGAGTGAAAGGGAAGAATTTGTTTGTTTGTCAGTTAAACTCATTGATGGTGATGTGTGTCAGGGCTCTTTATATCACTGTAAGCAATTGCAGACACCTGTGCTAATTAGTTTGGCAGGTGTGTCCAATGAAAGGCAAGACTACTTAAGAAGGCTCTCTCACATTATTAAGCAGCCTACATTTTCTGCCAAAATGGGAAAGAAAAAGGATGTGTCGGCTGCTGAGAAGCAACAAATTGTGGAGTGTTTAGGTCAAGGCATGACTACAATCAACATTGTGCGATGATCAGGATGAAGTGTCTTGGCAATCAAGAAGTATGTAGCTGATTCACAGTACACACGTGTGCGTGCTGATAAGGGCAAATTGAGGACTCTTTCCTACAGGCAATTACATCAGGTTAAAAGAGCAGCGGCAAGAAAGCCTTGTCATAGCAGCAGACAAGTTTTTGAAGCTGCTGGTGCCTCCAACGTCCCCCGAACAACAAGATGCAGGGTCCTTCAGAGGTTTGCAGCTGTGCATACGCCATCCTGTCGACCTCCTCTATCCACTTCACACAAGCAGAAACGGCTCCAGTGGGCCAAACATTACATGAAGACTGATTTCAAAACTGTTTTGTTCACGGATGAGTGCCGTGCAGCGCTCGATGGTCCAGATGGATGGAGTGGAGGATGGCTGGTTGATGGACACCCCACGCAAACACGGCTACAGCGCCAACAAGGAGGAGGTGGAGTAATGTTTTGGGCTGGAATCATGGGGAGAGAGATTGTCGGCCCCTTTAGGATCCCTGAAGGCGCTAAAGATGAACTCCATAATGTATGTGGATTTTCTCAAACAGCACTTCCTGCCATGGTTCAAGAAGAAGAACCGTGTATTTCACAGAAAGATCATTTTTCTGCATGATAATGCACCATCTCATGCTGCACATAAAACATCTGCATCTCTGGCTGATATGGGCATAAAAGGGGACAAACTTACGGTGTGACCCCCATGCTCCCCTGACCTCTACCCCATTCAGAACCTTTGGAGCATCATTAAAAGGAGTGTCTATGATGGCGGGAGGCAGTTCACATCTAAGCAACAGCTCTGGGAGGGTATTCTGTCCTCATGCAAAACAATTGAAGCAGAAACCATCCAAAACCTGACAAATTCAATGGACGAGAGAGTTCAGAAGCTCCTTTCGAACAAGGGGTCCTATGTGAAAATGTAACATCACCTAGAATAAAGTTTTGAGTTGAAAACTGTTTGATTTCAGTTTCTAACAACCTGCTAATGCTTATAATTTCAAAAATGACCATTTTTTTGGTCTTTATTAAAATGAAAAGGTTGATCGAAAAGTTTGGGGGATCTAAGAGTGTGGCAACCTAGTAGTCATGATTATTTCGAATTCTGACAATATGAGGGTCATGCTGCAGGTAGTGCAGCAAGAAGGCACTTATGTGTCTTGCGCATCTCGGAGCCCCAAAATTATTTTCCGGGCTAGATGCAGCTAAAAATTATTTTTAATTTTAAATCTGGTGGAGCTTATTATAGATGGCCTAATAGGATCAGTGCTGCACACTGCTACAAAGCCCAAATTATTTTCCAGTCAAGATACAGATAAACATGATTAGTAATTTGAAAGCTTAAAACGGTTGGTAGGGTGATTTTAACCAATCATCAAGCTTTTACTCTCCCCAGGATGACACAGGGGTAGAAAAGTCGTTTCGGATCCATGATTTGTTCATCTTTATGAACGTGAGTCTGTCTACATTATCAGTGGAGAGCCGCGTGCGCTTATCTGTCAGCACACCACCAGCAGCGCTGAACACACGTTCAGACAGAACGCTGGCTGCGGGGCATGACAAGATCTCCAAGGCGTAAGTGGCTAGCTCCGGCCATTTATCCAGATTGGAAGCCCAAAAAGAGCAAGGGTCCAGTGACACAGTCGTGGCTTCAATGTTTACTTGGAGATACTCCTGTACCATCGTCTCTAGGCGTTGACTATGTGTCAGACTTCTTGTCTCCTGTGGCCTTGCAAAGGATGGGCTAAAAAAGTGGTGAAATGATTCCGCAAAATTGATGTTACCAGCAGATACTGTGGTTCTGTTACGGTTTGAGTGCTGAACACTAGACGGTCCCACGGTTGGCAAGTTGGAACTGTGAGATTCACTACGTGCACCACTGGTATTTTGTGGAAAAGCACATGTAAGATTCTGCAACAGTCTCTGCTGATACTCCTGCATGCGTGCATCCCTTTCTATGGCAGGAATAATTTCTGCAAATTTACTTTTGTACCGGGGATCTAACAGTGTGGCAACCCAGTAGTCAGGATTATTTCTAATTCTCACAATTCGAGGGTCATGTTGCAGGTAGTGCAGCAAGAAGGCACTCATGTGTGTTGCGCATCCAGGAGCACCAAGTCCCTGTTGTGTTGGTGGCGAGTTAACAATCATGCTTCCTTCCTCTGTCCTCTCCCCCCAACCTCGCACAACAGAAATGTGATCAAGGTCTCCCTCATCTGATGAGTCTTCCATCAGTTCGTCCTCCACTCCTTCCTGGGCTCCTGCACCTTCCTCACTAGTTTGGCTGCTACCATGCGCCCTGGTAAAACCATCTCCCCCACCCTCACATGCCTGCCGCCTTGGTGCTGCCGACCGTCTGGACCTTGCAGATGTTAGCCCTTCCGCATACAACTCCTCCTCCTCTACTTCCTCCACCTCCTCATGTGCCACCACCTGACTCCGAATTCTGTTTAACATGTGCTCCAGCATGTAAATCACCGGAATAGTCATGCTGATAATGGCATCGTCAGCACTAAACATCTTCGTCGCCATTTCAAAACTGTGCAGAAGGGTGCATAGGTCCCTGATCTGAGACCACTCCTCCAGCGTGATTTGCCCCACCTCTGGATCTCGTTGGCCCAGGCTATACGTCAGAACGTATTGCACCAGGGCTTGTCGGTGCTGCCACAGTCGCTGCAACATGTGCAGAGTTGAATTCCACCGGGTAGGCACATCGCATTTTAGCCGGTGAAGTGGCAGGCCCAACGACTTCTGTAGAGATGTAAGTCGCTGAGCTGCGGGATGCGAACGGCGGAAGTGAGCACACAACGACCGTGCCCTCTGCAGAAGGCCATCTAGTCTGGGATAGTGGGCTAAAAATTGCTGGACAACCAGGTTCAACACGTGAGCCATACAAGGCACGTGTGTGACATTGCCCCGGCGAAGGGCCGCACCCAAGTTTGCAGCATTGTCGCACACGGCCTTCCCTGGTTTCAGGTCCAGTGGAGACAACCATTCATGAAATTGGTTCTCCAGAGCTGACCACAACTCCTCAGCTGTGTGACTCACATTTCCCAGACATTTCAAAGTAAAAACCGTCTGATGACGTTGAGCCCTACTGCCAGCATAGTAAGGAGGTGTGCAGGATCCCTTCTGCGCTGTTAGAAAGCTTGTGGCATGACCAGACAGGCTTTGGGTGCAGGTGGAAGACCGAGAGGAGGTTGAGGAGGCAGAAGCAGTGGAGGAACTTTGACATAAAGAGAATTGACGCACAACTCGTGGGGACGGCAAGACTTGGACAGCAGCCCCTTGTCCTGCTGTCACCATAGTTACCCAGTGCCCAGTCAGCGACATGTAACGCCCCTGTCCATGCCTACTCGTCCAAGTGTCTGTGGTGAAATGCACCCTGTCACACACAGAGTTTCTCAAAGAAGCGGTGATGTTGTGTGCGACATGCTGGTGGAGCGCAGGCACACCTTTCTTTGAGAAGTAGTGCCGACTGGGCATCTGGTACTGGGGCACTGCGACGGACATAAGGTCTCGAAAATCCTCTGTGTCCACCAGGCGGAAAGGCAGCATTTCTGTAACCAAGAGCTTGCAGATGGTGAAATTCAACCTCTTAGCTTTCTCATGGCTAGGAGGAAATGGTCTTTTACTTGTCCACATCTGAGGGACCGAGGGCTGGCTATTGTGCTTAGACGGGGTTGATAAGGGTGTCCCCGGCAAACTGCCGGTCTGTGAGGAAGATGCAGGCGGACATGTTAGGTTGCCTTGATCCAAAGGTGGTGCTATCGATGTCGGACAGCGCTCAACACCAGCTGGTGTTACCACCTCCAAAGAAAATGATGACCTGCCAATCACGCTGGCTGTTGCGGGTAAAGAGGTGGCAGGTCTGCGCCCCAAAACAGGTGTGACTGCTGTCCCCCCAGTCACAGAGGATGAAGAGGCCGCGGATGCACAAGATATGGCAGACGGTGGTTGGCCCGGCTGGCTAGGCCGCATTGTAGCACACTGAGCTTCCCACTGCAACTTATGCTTCATGTCCATGTGCCGGTTCATGCATGAAGTACTCAAACTATGTATTTTTTGGCCACTACTTAGCTTTTGCTGACAAATGTTACAGATAACACGAGTTGGGTGATCTTTATCGATCTGAAAAAATGCCCAGGCTATGCAAGGCTTAGCACCCATGCGACCTGAAGAGCCACCACGACTTGTGGTGAGAGGCAGAGTTGTGTTTGAGGATGCAGTTGTTGACGTGCTTCCAGTACTACGTCTCTGTCCAGGAAGGCGCAACCTGACCTCGTCGTCACTAGCATCTTCCTCCACCTCCTCTGCTGACCTCATCTCTTGGCTGACTGTGGGTTGACAGTAAGTGGGATCTCCAACCTCATCATCATCACCCTGTGTGTTATCACACCCGTCGTCCTCAGAGCCAACCTGTTCCTGCCCTGACAAAAAACTAAAGTTGTCGCTCCAATCAGGTATTTGAGTCTTATCATCGTCTTCCTCATTGTCTCCACCAACAGGAGTTACAGTTTGGGAATGAGGGTCTACATTATGGTCAGAACCTTCTGCGTCTGGTCCTGGATCCGACTCATAAAGATTCTGGGCATCAGTGCAGATCATTTCCTCGTCTGGATTCACAGAAGCGCTGGAGTCGACCTCTGATTCCCAGGCTATAGTATGAGTAAACAGCTCTGCAGACTCAACCATCTGTTCTACCTCATACTCAGACGGGCAGCTGGAGATTTGGGAGCTGTGATGAAGCAAGTGCGATTTGGGTGACACCTTTGAGGACTGGAGTATTTGTGATGTTGAAGTTGATGTGGAGGAGAGCCCACTTAAAGGAGCACTTGATATCCGTTGAAGCACCTGCTGTTTTTGTGCCTCATCTGGAATTTGTAGCGATTGGCGTGGCCGTAAGAAAGGGATCTTATCACATTGTCCGCTAAAAGAAGTAGACATTTTAGTTTGGCTGGAAGATGGTCTTTCTTCTGCAGATGTTACTGTTGCTTTAACACCTACCCCACGGACACAACCTTTTTTCCCCTTCCCAACACGCCTATTCCCCTTTCCACCAGCAGCAGGCCTTTTTCCACTCATTTTGGTGGTTAACTAATTCACAACTCTGGAGTTGTTTGCACAAAAAAACAATGGATGGTTACCGAGCAGAGCTGAGTGGCCAAACTGTGGTATTAGGCCAAAACTATTGGCTGGGTTAGATGCAGAAAAAAATTATATTCAATTTGCAACCTGATGAAGGTCAGTATAGATGGACTAATACAACAAGTCCCACACACAGCTAGAAGCCCAATATTTTTTCAGAGGTAGATGCAGAAAAAAATATATTCAGTTTGCAACCTGATGGAGGTCAGTATAGATGGACTAATACAACAAGTCCCACACACAGCTAGAAGCCCAAATATTTTTTCAGAGGTACTGTAGATGCAGATAAAAATTATTTTTAATTTGCAACCTGATGGAGGTCAGTATAGATGGACTAATAGAGAAAGTCCGACACACTGCTAGAAGGCCAAATATTTTTTCAGAGCTAGATGCAGAAAAAAATTAGATTCAGTTTGCAACCTGATGGAGGTCTGTATAGATGGATTAATAGAACAAGACCCACACACAGCTAGAAGCCCAATATTTTTTCAGAGGTAGATGCAGAAAAAAATATATTCAGTTTGCAACCTGATGGAGGTCAGTATAGATGGACTAATACAACAAGTCCCACACACAGCTAGAAGCCCAATATTTTTTCAGAGGTAGATGCAGAAAAAAATATATTCAGTTTGCAACCTGATGGAGGTCAGTATAGATGGACTAATACAACAAGTCCCACACACAGCTAGAAGCCCAAATATTTTTTCAGAGGTACTGTAGATGCAGATAAAAATTATTTTGAATTTGCAACCTGATGGAGGTCAGTATAGATGGACTAACAGAGAAAGTCCCACACACTACTAGAAGGCCAAATATTTTTTCAGAGCTAGATGCAGAAAAAAATTATATTCAGTTTGCAACCTGATGGAGGTCTGTATAGATGGATTAATAGAACAAGACCCACACACAGCTAGAAGCCCAATATTTTTTCAGAGGTAGATGCAGAAAAAAATATATTCAGTTTGCAACCTGATGGAGGTCAGTATAGATGGACTAATACAACAAGTCCCACACACAGCTAGAAGCCCAATATTTTTTCAGAGGTAGATGCAGAAAAAAATATATTCAGTTTGCAACCTGATGGAGGTCAGTATAGATGGACTAATACAACAAGTCCCACACACAGCTAGAAGCCCAAATATTTTTTCAGAGGTACTGTAGATGCAGATAAAAATTATTTTTAATTTGCAACCTGATGGAGGTCAGTATAGATGGACTAATAGAGAAAGTCCGACACACTGCTAGAAGGCCAAATATTTTTTCAGAGCTAGATGCAGAAAAAAATTATATTCAGTTTGCGACCTGATGGAGGTCAGTATAGATGGATTAATAGAACAAGACCCACACACAGCTAGAAGCCCAATATTTTTTCAGAGGTAGATGCAGAAAAAAATATATTCAGTTTGCAACCTGATGGAGGTCAGTATAGATGGACTAATACAACAAGTCCCACACACAGCTAGAAGCCCAAATATTTTTTCAGAGGTACTGTAGATGCAGATAAAAATTATTTTGAATTTGCAACCTGATGGAGGTCAGTATAGATGGACTAACAGAGAAAGTCCCACACACTACTAGAAGGCCAAATATTTTTTCAGAGCTAGATGCAGAAAAAAATTATATTCAGTTTGCAACCTGATGGAGGTCTGTATAGATGGATTAATAGAACAAGACCCACACACAGCTAGAAGCCCAATATTTTTTCAGAGGTAGATGCAGAAAAAAATATATTCAGTTTGCAACCTGATGGAGGTCAGTATAGATGGACTAATACAACAAGTCCCACACACAGCTAGAAGCCCAAATATTTTTTCAGAGGTACTGTAGATGCAGATAAAAATTATTTTGAATTTGCAACCTGATGGAGGTCAGTATAGATGGACTAATAGAGAAAGTCCGACACACTGCTAGAAGGCCAAATATTTTTTCAGAGCTAGATGCAGAAAAAAATTATATTCAGTTTGCAACCTGATGGAGGTCTGTATAGATGGATTAATAGAACAAGACCCACACACAGCTAGAAGCCCAATATTTTTTCAGAGGTAGATGCAGAAAAAAATATATTCAGTTTGCAACCTGATGGAGGTCAGTATAGATGGACTAATACAACAAGTCCCACACACAGCTAGAAGCCCAAATATTTTTTCAGAGGTACTGTAGATGCAGAGAAAAATTATTTTGAATTTGCAACCTGATGGAGGTCAGTATAGATGGACTAATAGAGAAAGTCCGACACACTGCTAGAAGGCCAAATATTTTTTCAGAGCTAGATGCAGAAAAAAATTATATTCAGTTTGCAACCTGATGGAGGTCAGTATAGATGGACTAATACAACAAGTCCCACACACAGCTAGAAGCCCAATATTTTTTCAGAGGTAGATGCAGAAAAAAATATATTCAGTTTGCAACCTGATGGAGGTCAGTATAGATGGACTAATACAACAAGTCCCACACACAGCTAGAAGCCCAAATATTTTTTCAGAGGTACTGTAGATGCAGATAAAAATTATTTTGAATTTGCAACCTGATGGAGGTCAGTATAGATGGACTAATAAAGAAAGTCCGACACACTGCTAGAAGGCCAAATATTTTTTCAGCGCTAGATGCAGAAAAAAATTAGATTCAGTTTGCAACCTGATGGAGGTCAGTATAGATGGACTAATAGAATGATGCTATGCCCAAAAGATTTTACTTCACTAGGTGCAGTAAAAAAATTGGTATTCTATACACAGGTGGTATATCTTGCAACACAGATAGGCTACTCCACTGACTAACACACTCTGCAATAGGCCAAAAAGGATTAGCTTTGCTAGATTCAGCCAAATGCTGTGAAAAAAACTTGCACAGCACTGGCACAGACCTGCCTGGCAAAAACTGATAGGAACTGATGTAACCTAGTCCTGAAAAGGACTCCAATTACAATTAGTCTTTACTCCCACAACCTATCTATTTAAGAGCACAGACCTGCCTGATAAAAGTCGTAGGAAATGCTGTAACCTAGTCCTTAAAAGGACTGCAATCACAACTATTCCCTACTCCCAAGCTATCTGTATATTTGTGCGAAAATTGGCTTGAAATTAACAAGGTATAGCGCACGCAGCAACAGCGGTGCCGTCTAACACGCAGCTGCAGCAGTGAGAAAATGGTGGCGACGGGGAAAATGGCTTGGTCTTATAGGGCAAGGACATGTGACATACACTGCCAATGACACATGCCCTTGCTTGTGTGAAAAAAAGCACTTCGCTCCGTGTGTGCGCTGCTGATAGGCTGACAGATTGCACCTCCCCACTGTAAATGCGGGAAAGAGAAAAAAAAATGGAGATCTTCATTGTTCCTGCAGAGATCCATCCCCTGCCCCTCCCCCCACCCCGCTGTACACTCAAACTGCGTATTAACATTAATTTTCATCATTACTGAGAAAAAATCCAGTTATGATTTTGGTGCACGAACAGTTATCGAACATAACCTCGAACAGCCGAATTTTTCTCAAATTGTTCGTGTTCGCCGAACGGCTCGAACACCGCCCAAAACAGCTCGAATTTGAGATTGGCGAACAGTTCGAGTAGAACAACGCTCATCTCTACTCATCATCCAACCTAACAAGTGGTTGGGCATCAGTGCACTCAGTCTCTTCCACTTCTGGAGCAGGGGCACGTGATTGGGCCATGGAACCCCTGTCAGCAGAGTCATCAAAAAGCAAAAGAGACTGCTGCATGACTTGGGGCTCAGACTGCTTGTCTGATTTGCAAGGGGGTGAGGTGGAAGCCGGATGAACATGGTCCTCGGGTGCCAACTGCGCACTTTCTGAACTGGACCGTGTGGAAGATAATGCAAAAGAACTGGAGCCACTCTCAGCCATCCAATCTAACACCTTTTCAACATCTTGTGGCCTCACCATTTGTGCAGCGGTATTCGGCCCTATGAAAGGACGCATAATGCCCTGTCGCCATGCACCAGAGGAAGGTGTTGTAATTGTGCACATAGCAGGTACAGAAAGACCACGTCCTCTCCCTGCATCAGCTACACCACCACCACCACCATCAGCAGCTACACCAGCACCACCACATCCACATCCCTTATTTCATGCTCTTCTCCTTTTTGTAACTTGATTTTGTAAACACTACTCGCAAAGAGATGGCGGAACAGTAGATTTATTTTTTTGCAACAGTACTACTGTATGAAAAACACAGAAGTCCTGAAAAATTATGTCTTTGATGTACAAATGGAAATTAGATGGCTGATGCCAATTATTAATTTGCCAGACTAAGAAAAAACGCACAGCAGCCCTGAGAAATTATTTTTTTGGGGGCCTATAAATGGCAACAAGAAGGCAGATGCAATATATTGATTTTCAAAAGTACTAGAAAACTGACACCAGGCCTGAAAAATTATTTTTGGTGCCTTTAAATGACAATGTGGCACCCCAGGGGTCTGGTTTCCACAGTAACAGCAATGTTATGTCTGAGAGCAGGTGGGAGGTCTCTTGGTCAGGGATCCTGTGCATGCCACACCTCCTGCCCAGTCCTGGGAGGGGAAGAACGGCCATTGGACGCCATCTTGAGGACGCCGCGCGGGAAGAAGAGGGGCGTGGACTCCGAAAGCGCGCGAGAAACTGAATCCCCGCCTCACGTCCGGACATTGCGTAAGGTCCTGGAAGGAGCCCAGCAGACGCCGACGTCACAGGCGCGCGACGGAAGGTCCTCAACCCTGACGATCCACTGCGGAGCCGCGGCCTACGGAAGAGGATCATCGCAAGGTAGGCCACGGTCCACTAGGGGGGAGAAGGATGTCGGATACGGAGGAGAGCTTCACCGCTTCAACCCCCGCCAGCGCCACCGCTGTTGCGGTCATGCCTTTCACCATGCCCTATATCCCGGGGGCAGCCTGGCTACCCCAGTACTCAGGGGAGTCACATACCCTGCATGACTTTAGAGAAAATCTGGATAGCCTCTTCCAGGTGTATCCCCTCACAGAGGAGCAAAAAGTGAGCATCCTGGTGGCCCAATTAACCGGGGCAGCCCAAAGGGAGGTAAAGTCCTGGCCACCTGGGAGGAGGACTGTCGCAGAGATACTAACCCGGCTGAGGGACACCTTTGATACCCGCACCTCAGCCGAGATCAAGCTTAGATTCTACGGGTGCAAACAGCGGGCACATGAGAGTATAAGGGACTATGCCCTGAACCTACAAGAGGCCCTGAGAGCCATTAAGCAGACCGACCCTGACGGCGTGGGAGACGAGGACAGGCTGTTGACTGAACAATTTATAGAGGGTTTATATTGCAATGCCCACCGAACCCAGTTGCGGGCAATGGCCTTACAGGACCCTCATCTGGGATTTGCACAGTTCAAGGACAGAGCCATCCGGGTGCTCCAAGAACCAGCACCAGGTGGCGTTGTGACCCACAGACGCCCCACTACCACTTACCACCAGGAGGCGGCGCCCTTGTCGGCAGGGCCTGTGGGAGCTGATGCGCAGGCTTTGAACAATGACCCGGCTCCAGACCTGCACCATCAGGTCCAAGAGCTAGCTAAAAGCGTTGCTGCGCTAACCCGAACTGTGCAGTCTTTACAGGTTTCCACTCCAGGGAAGATCCAGCTGGCATCCGGACCGGAGGACATCCCGTGGCGTCGACCAAGGAGGACCCCACCGGCCAGAGGAAGACCCAGCGACCGATACAACGAGGACGGACAACCCATCTGCCGCCGCTGCAATCAACCCGGACATATGGCAAGGTACTGTCCTTTAAACTGGCACAACCTGGGGTAGAGGGCCAACCCCCAGGAAAAAGATCATCAGGCCCATCGAACTGGCGCGACAGATATGTGGGAGGACGTCCAGTCTTGCCTGTGGTACTGGATGGCATCCCTATGAGTGCCCTATTGGACACCGGGTCACAGGTCACCACTATCCCGTACGTGTTCTTCAAGCAGTACTGGAATGACTCGGATATCACCCGCTACCCTGACGACGACTTGAGTATCATCGCCAGCAATGGTCAGCCCGTGCCACAGATTGGATTTAAAGAGGTGACCATTAAAATCGGTAGAGTCGAACTGGCAGCACAGGGACTGATCATTGTAGACATTGACAAACACGAGAGTCACCCAAAGATAAATCTAGGAACTAATGTAATTGAAAATTGTCTTGCAGAGGTGATTTTCCTTTTACAACAGGTTGCCAAGAACGCCAGCTCCGGCCAGCAGCGAGTGCTCCAGAAAGAGATCCGGGCACTGATGCGACGGCAACAGATAGAACTCTCCGGTGGTGAGATTGGTAGCGTAAGAATGTGTGACCCTTTCCCTATTGCCATGCCCCCAAAAAGTGAAATGATGATTTGGTGCCGGGCAGCTATTGGTCTGAGAGGTAGAGATTACCAGGCAATGGTAGAACCAGTTTACTCAGACAGTAGGCCCACCATTTTGACAGCACGGGGGGTGGTCAATGTACGCCATGGGAGGGTGCCCGTTCGCATAATAAATATCGGGAAGAGGGAAGTGTACCTGCCCCGGTATGCCACGCTAGCCAAATTGTATACCATCAATCAAAATTCCATACAGTCCGTAGAACCCTTGCCTCCATCTTCCCCGGAGGAAAGTAACGGCTCTAAGGAAACAATGGGGGACTGGTGTCAGCAACTACATTTGGGTACTGACTCCACTCCCTCACACCAGAGACAGGGAGTCTATCGGGTGGTTCAAGAGTACGAGAGAGTGTTTAGTAAACACCCGTTAGACTTCGGGCGAGTCAAGGGGGTAGAACACCATATCCCCATGGGAGACCATCTTCCCATAAAAGAGAGGTATCGACCCGTACCCCCTGCACACTACCAACACGCCAAGGGGATGCTTAGGGACATGAAGGAGGCTGGGGTGATCAGGGATAGCTGTAGCCCCTGGGCAGCTCCACTAGTCTTAGTCAAAAAGAAAGACAACACCATGAGGATGTGTGTAGATTACCGGAAAATCAACCGTATCACACACATGGATGCGTACCCCTTACCAAGGATAGAGGAGTCTTTGGCTGCTTTATGATCTGCTAACTTCTTCTCTACCTTGGATCTCACTAGCGGGTACTGGCAGGTTCCTGTAGCAGAGGCGGACCGGGAGAAGACCGCATTCACCACCCCGATGGGACTTAGCGAGTTTACCTGCATGCCGTTCGGACTCTGTAACGCACCAGGAACCTTTCAACGATTAATGGAGTGCTGTCTGGGCCACAGAAACTTCGAGACGGTCCTGTTGTACCTGGACGATGTCATCGTATATTCCAAGACTTATGAGGACCACCTGAAACACCTGGCGGAAGTGTTCGAAGCTCTGGCAAACTACGGCCTAAAGGTAAAACCCTCCAAGTGTCACCTCCTAAAACCAAAGGTGCAGTACCTGGGACACGTGGTGAGCGCTGACGGAGTGGCTCCCGACCCTGATAAGATCACCGCAATTAAGGAATGGCCAAGTCCCTCCAGTGTAAAGGAAGTGCGGCAGTTCCTCGGGTTGGTAGGCTATTACCGCAGATTCATCCCCGGTTTCACCAAAAAGGCAGCTCCTATGCAGGACCTCCTGATAGGCCAGTCCCGGAAGGCCAAGAACCAGAAGCCGCCCTTCAAATGGGAGAAGTTAGAAGAAGAGTCCTTCCGCCAGCTGAAGATGGCCCTCACGGGGGATGAAATCCTGGCGTACCCTGATTACAGCAAGCCCTTTATCCTCTACACCGACGCAAGTAACATCGGGCTAGGAGCCGTACTGTCCCAGATCCAGCAGGGGAAAAACGAGTAATCGCTTACGCTAGCCGAAAACTGCGACCCACCGAAAGAAACCCTGAGAATTACAGCTCATTTAAGCTAGAGTTCCTGGCAGTGGTGTGGGCAGTCACCGAACGCTTTAAGCACTACCTCGCTTCTTCCCGGTTCACCGTGTACACGGATAACAACCCGTTGACACACCTGGACACGGCAAGACTCGGTGCCCTAGAGCAGAGATGGATGGCCCGTCTGTCCAACTACGAGTTCACAATCAAATACCGGGCAGGACGCTCCAATACCAACGCGGACGCCCTGTCCAGGATGCCAAACCTACCGGACGTAGGAGAAGATCCAGAGGGACTGGAAGAAGTCGAACTCCCCGCGTTCCACCGTCATGGGACTATCCAGTATTCCCATCGGGTAAGGAGTAAGCAAGCCGCTACGTTTAACCCCTTGCCTCACTACAACTGGGAGGAAACGCAAGACAGTGACCTTGCCGTCCGGCTGGTAAAAGAGATGCTGACTCGGCCAGAGGCTCGCCTTGACCCAGACGCTCCGGAGGAAGCCAAGCCACTGTGGGCTGAGAAGAGTCGACTGTTCCTTTACAAGGGGAAGTTGTGCCGCAGAATGGTTAACTCCCGGACGCATGAACTAATCTGGCAAGTAGTGGTGCCACGGAGAGACGCAGCCATGGTGATGGAGGCATACCACGACGGGGCTGGACACTTCGGATGGAAGAAGCTGGAGTTCCTGCTGCGTGGGCGGTTCCACTGGGTAGGCATGAGGGGAACCATCGAGAGGTGGTGCAGAGACTGTGGCCCGTGCAACCTAAGAAGGAAGGACCGTGCCAGCCAGAAGACTCCCCTGCAGTCCATCGTCACCCGGCAGCCGTTGGAACTGGTAGCCTTGGATCATGTAAAACTGACCCCAAGCAGAAGTGGCTACGTCTACGCGTTAACCATTGTGGCTCATTACTCCCGGTTCTTGGTTGTCGTCCCCGTTAAGGACTTAACAGCTCAAACAGCAGCTAGAGCCTTCCAGCAGCACTTCTGCCGTCCACACGGGTACCCGGACCAAGTGCTGACGGACCAGGGACCTGCCTTTGAAGCGGAGGTCTTCCAGGAATTCTGCAATCTGTATGGCTGCCGGAAGATAAGGACGACACCCTATCATCCGCAAACTAATGGACTTTGTGAGAAAATGAACTAGGTGGTAATGGATCTCCTGAAAACGTTGCCCCTGGAAGAACGCAGTCTGTGGCCTGAGAAGCTGCCCGATCTAGTGGACCTATACAACCACATCCCGGTAGGTTCCACCAACTCTACCCCGGCTTACCTAATGAGGGCGAGACCTGGTAAGTTACCTGTTGACCTGGAAATGGGAGTCCTGACACCCGAGGACACTTCACCAGAAGCAGACTGGGACACAGAGAGGCAGCAGCAGTACCGGAAAGTACAGGAGAGCGTGGAGCGAAGTCTCTGTCAGGCTAGGGAAAGACAAGAGAAAACTTACAACCAGTATGCTCCCGCTGTTCCCCTGGTACCCGGAGAGCAGGTCTTGAAGAGGAAAAGACGGCTCCACAAGTTGGACGACCAGTGGGAGAAGGACCCGTACACCGTACTGCCCTCAAGCCACGAGAACCCGAAAGTCTGTACCATCAGTAAAGACGGAGGGGAGACCATAGCCATTGTATCCCGGGATCACCTGAAGAAGTGTCCTGAACAGCTACGGAACCCTGAAGAGGAACAGGAAGACCATCGACCCGTAGAGGAAAGGGAAGATATGGTTAGTACTGTGCTCGGAGACTTCCCTCGGTCCTGGACTCAAGTCAATGGTGCAGTTGTGGTACCCGTCCTCACGTTCCTCCAACCAGCATCCCAAGTGCCTACGGAGCAACAGGTAGAGCTGGAAGAGCAGCCGGTCCAGGAGGCAGAAGACTCCACACAAGCAGAACAGGAGGATCAACCCTCTGCTTATAGTGAGCCTGCCGTACCCCTAGTGAGTCAAAGAGCCGGTAGACAGCTGCCCAGTTTACCCTTGACAGCTCCTACACCCTGTAGTTCAGGGTTAGACAGTCAGCTCCGTAGGTCCACTTGGGCCACTAGAGGCCAGTTACCCGCACGTTGGAGGATTTGAAGTGTATAAATTGTTTTATTTGTGGTTACCTGTTTTTCTTGTTGCTTGTGTATAATTATGTGTTTCTAGTTATTTATAGGAGTCCTTGGTGGATTTACCGGGAATCCTTGTATATGGTTGGAGCGTAACCTAGGAATGGACTAAAGACTGTTAAGGACTCGGGGCAGGACAGACCCCTACCTGGTTACGTCTCCCTGTTTTGGTGAAATGGACACCTTGCTTTTCTTCAAAAACTGCACCCGGTTGCGGACACGCCGTAACCATCTTTATGTGTTTTTCTTATTGTATTATTATTGTTTATACCTTGTTATGTTTTTCTAAAAATATGTTTAGTCCCGGAGTACTAAATTTCACTAGGGGGGAATGTGGCACCCCAGGGGTCTGGTTTCCACAGTAACAGCAATGTTATGTCTGAGAGCAGGTGGGAGGTCTCTTGGTCAGGGATCCTGTGCATGCCACACCTCCTGCCCAGTCCTGGGAGGGGAAGAACTTCCCCTATATAAACCTAGGGCTGAGGCAGGGTTAGTGAGTAGAGAAGAAGTAGAGAAGAGAAGCAGATCTAGGAAAAGAACATCAGGAGCTCTGTGGGAGCAGTGCTATAAAGAGTCAGGGGCTGGCAGCTGCAGAGCTCGCCCTGACTGAGAAGCTATCACCGGACCCGGAGTCCGAGGCTGTGGGGACTAATCTTTACCCAGCAGCAGAAACCGCCCGGCAGGGGATTTCAGGTCCTCTGGCCAAGAAACCCGAAGACACGGTCACACGCGTGGGACCAGCACCGCCGTCGTGGAGCGGACGCCACTAGAAGGCCCCGAGTCACCGGCCATACGGGTGAGCACCACACGGTACACTCAGGGACGTGGGCTACTTATACCCGCCTCTAGCAAGGTAGCCAGAAGAGTACAGTCAGTTTGGGAGGCCTACAACTCCGCCTGGCCAGGGGAGATCCCATCTGCTCAAGGACTGACCAGGCCCCGATCGCTAGCCAGTACTCCGGGAGGGTCTATCTTTATCACCAGTAAAGACCCTGAATTACACCGCATCGTCTCTGAGTGATTCCTGCTACCCCCATCATCCACGTCGGCTGCCCTGAGGCCATACCCCTCCCGTTGGGGGTGATACTATCACGCTGCACAATCCTACCACCGGCCTCAGCGGTCTGCCCTGCAGCGGCAGCTCCTTCGCTGCATTCAACGGGTGGCGTAGTCGTCCAACATCTACCGCTAATACATCGCCGCTCAGTGTGACTCCCTGGGCACGGACCGGGTCACCGCCACGAGACTACAACCCTCAACAGATCCGGCTCCGGGTAAGCTCCCGTGTGCGCGATGCCGCGCGACCAAGGCCCAGGGGTGCGTCAACAACAAGAAGGCAAATGCAATATATTGACTTTCAAAAGTGCTATGAAACACACCACAGGCGGAGAAAACTGAGTACACACAGCGGCTTTTAGCACAGTACTCTCACAGACGGGTTTGTAGAATACACACAGCAACTTAAAGGACAGCACTCACACAGGTGGAGGGTGCAGAGTACACACAGTGGCTTAAAGGACAGCACTCCCACAGGCAGAGGGTGCAGAGTACACACAGTGGCTTAAAGGACAGTAGTCCCACAGGCGGAGGGTGTAAAGTACACACAGTAGCTTACAGAACAATACTCCCACAGGCGGAGGGTGCAGAGTACACACAGCGGCTTAAGGGACAGTACTCCCACAGGCAGGGGGGTGCACAGTACACACAGCAGCTTAAAGAACAGTACTGCCACAGGCAGAGGGGTGCAGAATACACACAGCGGCTTTTACCACAGTACTCTCACAGATGGGATTGCAGAGTACACACAGCGGCTTTTACCACAGCACTCTCACAGATGGGATTGCAGAGTACACATGGCGGCTTTTAGCACAGTACTAGCACATAAAGGGGTTGCTGAGTACACACAGCGTTTTTTTGCAGAGTGTGCAGTCACTATCTGTCCCTCATTGCAGCTGCGTCCTATCCCTACACTAATGAGCCCATAATGGTGGCAGCACTCGTGATCTGACCTTTATACATGCTGGGTCATGTGCTGCGCCGGCCAATCACAGCCATGCCAATGCTTGGCATGGCTCTTATGGCTCCGAAAGTGCCCACAGTCTAAAAGCTTGTTGATTGGCTGCGCTGCAGGACAGCAAACATGTCCGGACATACAGTAAAATGTCCATGTATGGTACGATCTCCGAACTTTCCAGGTCGGGTTCGCTCATCCCTAGCCAGGACGGAAAAATTATTACAGTGGCCCATACATCTAATCAATATTGTGATGAGAACCCAGGTTCAAATTTGGCACTGGGGCCTGTAGAACTCTAGTTACACCAAAGCTTATGCCTTATGCATTTAGCCAATATTTAATTCATTATGTGTAACCAATATATTTATTAAACTCTGTTTGTAAAGACCCCAGAACAAAATAGGGAACATCAAATTTTCATAGAATCACTTTGATGATTTTCTTCCCTTCTCCTAGTCTAAATTTATGTGTCTGTATCACATATTAAGCAGTGACATGAAAATCTTGCCATGATAAAACTCACACAACTCTGAGAATGATATTGAAGGCTTTAAATAACCGATGTGCTGGAAAAGAGCACAGCCTGTTTTTCCCCCACTGTTTGGACAGCCTACTACAATTTTGTTGTGTGGGCGACTGAAAAATCTTTTTTTTTCTGGATTACTTTCTTAAGCACATTATTGAAATTCTGACATTCTGATTTATTGAGCTGTACAACAGAACAAGCTTTTATAATAATTAATTTTCAGTTGTGGCAATCATGGGAGTTAATAATTTTTTTTTATTTCACTTAATTAATTGGAGTAATTAAAAACTACCATTCAAAAATATCAAACAGTCTGCAAAACAGTAATCATTAACTACAGACTAAAATATAGCCCCCACCATCATATCGCTAAACATCTGAGACAAGGGGACTTGGTGCTTATTCGCCCTGTCCCTTCTTCTAAAATAAGGTTAATGCCCTAGACCCTTGTTTTTCTAATGTTGTAGGACATGTGAAGAAAGGATCCCTCTGCAGGTTGTTGTTGTGACCCACTGAAATAAGGTGGGACCCTACACTGGCAAAATAGCTTAAGTCTGTGTGCCCACGATGCGTTTTTAAGTGTTTCCGCAGCGGCAAAAACGCTGCAGAAACGCTTAAAAAACGCTTGGTAGAAGGTCTGCAATGTTCCCAAATGATAATCCGCATGTGCTGTGCACATGCTGCGGAAATTTCCGCTGCGGATTATCAGTGCGGAAAAAAACGCAGCACTACCAATTATTTTGCGGAAGTGCTGCGTTTTTGCCGCCATTGACTTGCATTAGAATGCATGCATTCCACTTCACTAGATAAGGACATGCGGAATGCATGCGTTCCAATGTGCGGATGGTACCCAGGTCGAGAGGAGAGGAGACTCTCCTCCGGACCTGGGTACCATAGAAACTGTGAAAAAAAGAATAAAATAAAAAATAAAGATTATATTTACCTTCTGACGGCCCCCGCTGCACTCGTTCTTTCATGCCGGCAGCTAGCGATGGACTGAAGGACCTGCGCTGATGTCATAGTCATGTGACGGGTCACGCGACGCTGACGTCGGCAGGTCCTTCAGTGTACCGCTGCCGGCAGCCAGGACAGAGGGAATCAAGACTGCGGGGGCCATTGGAAGGTAAGTATAGATTTATTTTTTCATTTTTTACCATTCTTTCAGTCACAGTATATAAATCTATTCCGTTTGCATGGATTTATATATAGTGTGACCAACTTGACAAGCACTTTCCAAGTGATGCTAAAATCGCTTGGAAAGCGCTTGTCAACCCGCATGCAGAAATGCATGTGAAAAACGCTTCACTTCCGCATGTCCCTGGCAGGAAAACGCATGTACAATCCGCATGTACAATCCGCATGCGTTTTTTTCTGCCAGGGAGATGCAGAAACGCTCAGGAAAAAATCCTGAGCATTTCTGCATCGTGGGCACATAGCCTAACTCTATTTTTAAAGGGAACGTCACCAGAAAAAAACGCTATTAATCTGCAGATATAATGTTAATCTGCAAGTTAATAGCATTACTAACCTGACAGCTGGCCCCAATGAAGAGTCAGTGTCAGTCATGGCCAGGGGCACGGTTACAGCCGTCGCTCTGTATTCTCAGAGCAGTGATTGAACCCGCGCCGGCGCCGCCCCCGTGACTGATACCCAAATGCTGTGTAACATACCTGGTGGCGGGCTTGCATAGTGCACCATCTTCCACTATGCAAGATCGCAAACTTGATCTTCAGTCCAGTCTGCTAGTGTGGCGCCCCTGAGGGTTCGGTCGCCACAGGGGTACTGCATCTCTTTAATGAGGTGTGGTATCTCTCCCTCAAGGTAAGGATGGTGCAGCTGTCAGGACCCCACCTCTGCATTCATCACTACGCCTCTCCCACCTGTAAGGGGGGGCTTATATGCACCAGGGTGCTGCCCCAGCCGGGATAAGTGGAGATGGGGGAACCAAAGTTAGGGGGAACCTAGTAGTGGATGAGGGTGGAGGACGCAAATTTAGGTTACACTAAATAATTAATATTTAATAAACAGCCACCTTCGGCTTATGGTCTTTGATTGTGATCTTCAACACTGAACGTGGCTTTCTGTGTGAACCTGCTGTTGATGGGGACACGGTCCTCGTACTCTGGCCTTGAGTCAAGGAGCGGGCTAGAGTTAACGGCTGTCTCTACTCGGTCAAGGTCCCTACCCAAGAAGACCTGGAGGGGAGCTGAGGAGGCAAGCTCCACAGGCAAAAGGATCCCAGGGGGATTCAGACGGAGTGGCGTACACCACCTGTCCTCACTATTTTGGCCTAGTCAGAGGGATTCCTGCTGCAAGAGGGGTACCGGCCCCCCGACATCTGACTCTGTCACTTCAAGTCTTAGTCGGAGAAGCCCGGAGGCTCAGTGGATCCCACCGGGTCACAGACGGAGCAGAGTCGCCACCTGTACCCTTGTTCTGTGCATAGTCCAGAGGGAGACCCGGCCTTAGTACACGTACCACACATGGACAGGAGAGGACCTAGTGGGAAAAGTCTAGGAACACTCTGGTGCGGGGTCCAGACCAAAGCACCTGAACTACTCGGAGGTTGTCGACCCCCGGTCCTGGCGGCTGCAGCGCGCCGTGAGGAGCAGGGAGAAGCCTTGCAGTTGTGCATTCTACCGTGAGTAAAGCTTGGAAGACTACCCCTATGGCCTCCGGTTTCTTATTGCATAGCGGCACCGCACGACACCGCACCACATCTCCCACTACAATCCCCATCCTCCTGTTTCCTCTGCCCTGAGGCCCTGCTCCGCCTGTGGGGAGTAGTACCATCTGCTGCTGCCACTACATCCCGCCTTAGAGGACTGAACGCAGCGCTGGTGGAGGATCACCAGGAACCACAGGTGGCGTAGACTTTCACACCACTCGAACCACTGTCATCGTCCCTCCTAGCCCTTAACTTTTTAATGTGACAACCCTGGGCACGGACCGGGCCTAGGCCACGACTACATCCACCTTGCACAGTGGCCCGGTTCCGAGTACCCCATCTGTCAGGGTGGGCTAGCGAGCGGGGAAAGGAGAGGCGTCCCCCCCTAGTCCAATCGACTCGGACTTATTACTATCATCCATCTCTCTCCTCCACCCGGGCATCACACAACTTGGCGTAGTCGGCAGGAATGCGTGCCCGCAGCAACGGAAGGGAATAACCCCATTGCTACCGGGTACTGCACGCCTTTACAAAAGACGGTCGTTTTCCACTTAAAATGGCGCCCGCCCAAGTAGAACAGATGCCATAATGTGCAGGAAAGACAGCGTCCTAGTACCTCCTATCGTGGGCCTGGCTCCCCCATGGCGCTAAAAGAGCAGACCGCCCCTTCCATTAGAGACTGTCCGCGGGGTAGTGCTCGTCAAAACGGATGGGATATCTGAAGGAGTGCTTGTCAGCCTACCGCCCTGGAGCCGCCCCGAAAAGAAGAGAGAACGAAGGAAACCACAAGGTGTGGCCATAACAGTCCAAGACTCACCATACTCAGGAGCAGTCATGGACGCTGCTGAGGAAAGTCCACCGAAGCCTTCCGAACTCGGCCCAGGTCCTACTCCCGTCGGAGAGGAGGGAGGCATGTTCCTGACCCCGGGGGAAGCTGAATTCCTTCATGGGGAAACCTCGGACCTTGCCCGCAGGGTAGCTGAGGCCCAGCATGCGGCGTCCGCCGCTTGGCGGAAAGAGATGTTGCAGAAGATCCGGGCCCGCCGCCAAGGAGCAGCAACCCAGGAGGAAGAAGCAACGGAGGTTGCGTGCTGCCCAGGGTCGGGTAAGAGTGATACCCCTGTCCCGGCTGCTGAGCCCACTGTGCCCCTCCTGGATCTGATGACCGAGTACCTGCTACCTGGCGCAGTAACTTGGGAGCAAGTCTTTGCCCCGGAACTGGAAGCCTCCGCCATCGCCAGAGGCCTGCATTGCCTCCCGCCTCCCATCTCGGAGGAACTTGTGCCTGCTGGGGAATCTACCGACCCCAACCCGGACTGGTCCACACTCACCGAGGACATGCAGCAACCCCTGCTGTCACCGCATTCTGCACCTCCAGTTACCTGGCCGGTGGCGGAGGAGATGGCCTGGGACAACCAGGGGGGGACCTGATGGGCTTCCCCCAGGAGACCCGGGCTGAAGCGCGGAGGAGGAGTGAACTGCGTAGGCAGCAAATCCTTCAGCTTGATAGGGAGCGATGGCAAAGGGAGATTCGCTGTGAGTGCCTGGAGGTGCGCGCCAAGGCCGCAAAATCTAAGGCCCGCCAGGAGGAGGCAGCCTGTCCAAGCCCCCGGGAGGAAGGCCAGGTTGTCCGCTTCCACCAGGAGGCGGGATGGGGCTTCATTTGGAGTCCCCAGTTCGAGCAAGACGTCTTTGTCAGCCGGCGGGACGTCGAGCCGCGACTAAAGAAGGTACACCCTGGCCGGAACCTCTTCCCGGGTGACCTGGTTTCGTACACCCGCCACCACGGGGTGCGGGGGTGGTACGCCCTGGATGTGCATAAAGTGTCCAGGAGTGACGCCCCCTCGCGCTTGGCAGTGGAGGATCAGCCAGCCTCCGTCGGGAGGAATGAACCTTTTCCCCGGTGGGGATACTTGGAGTGAGCGGCCCCGGCGGCTGTAACTTTTGCAGTTTAAATTGTTATGGTTTGATATGTTCTTTTTCCTCCTAGTTTAGAGAGACATTGTCCCTGCGGACTGGCAGTAGACAGACTCTTCTATTGTATATAGTTTATGCATCTATTTAGGTGCTCCCTATTGGTTTTATGTAAAACCGATTTACTACTACCTCGACCTCAGAAATAAAACCTGTCTGGAGTGGCTCTCCTGGAGGTCCAACTCGGGATCTTCATGCCCTGCAGCCACCCCAGGGCCTACGTTGAGGGATTGGGACAGGTCCCTCTTGCTTCTGAACTGACTCCTTCTTACTGCACTTTAATCGGTCTGTCTATATGCATAATGTCTCTGTGATATTTTTATACTTTTGTATACTTTTGTACTATTTAAAGTTTGTAACGTTTAAGAAAAACTGCCTCCCATAATGGGAAGATTGTTGTATTGTTATGCAAAACTTTAAAAAGTCAGTACCATGTTTTGCTCTCTTTGCAGCCTGCGGACGTGCTGTGTTTCACCAGGGGGCAATGTGGCGCCCCTGAGGGTTTGGTCGCCACAGGGGTACTGCATCTCTTTAATGAGGTGTGGTATCTCTCCCTCGAGGTAAGGATGGTGCAGCTGTCAGGACCCCACCTCTGCATTCATCACTACACCTGTCCCACCTGTAAGGGGGGGCTTATATGCACCAGGGTGCTGCCCCAGCCGGGATAAGTGGAGATGGGGGAACCAAAGTTAGGGGGAACCTAGTAGTGGGTGAGGGTGGAGGACGCACATTTAGGTTACACTTAATAATTCATATTTAATAAACAGCCATCTTGGGCTTATGGTCTTTGATTGTGATCTTCATCACTGAACGTGGCTTTCTGTGTGAACCTGCAGTTGATGGGGACACGGTCCTCGTACTCTGGCCTTGAGTCGAGGAGCGGGCTAGAGTTAACGGCTGTCTCTACCCGGTCAAGGACCCTACCCAAGAAGGCCTGGAGGGGAGCTGAGGAGACAAGCTCCACAGGCAAAAGGATCCCAGGGGGATGCAGACGGAGCGGCGTACGCCACCTGTCCTCTTTATTCTGGCCTAGTCAGAGGGATTCCTGCTGCAAGAGGGGTACCGGCCCCCGACATCTGACTCTGTCACTTCAAGTCTTAGTCGGAGAAGCCCGGAGGCTCAGTGGATCCCACCGGGTAACGGATGGAGCGGAGTCGCCACCTATACCCTTGTTCTGTGCATAGTCCAGAGGGAGACCCGGCCTTAGTACACGTACCACACATGGACAGGAGAGGACCTAGTGGGAAAAGTCTAGGAACACTCTGGTGCGGGGTCCTGACCAAAGCACCTGAACTACTCGGAGGTTGTCGACCCCCGGTCCTGGTGGCCGCAGTGCGCCGTGAGGAGCAGGGAGAAGCCTTGCAGTTGTGCATTCTACCGTGAGTAAAGCTTGGAAGACTACCCCTATGGCCTCCGGTTTCTTATTGCCAAGCGGCACCGCACCACATCTCCTACTACAATCCCCATCCTCCTGTTTCCTCTGCCCTGAGGCCCTGCTCCACCTGTGGGGAGTAGTACCATCTGCTGCTGCCATTACATCCCGCCTCAGAGGACTGAACGCAGCACTGGTGGAGGATCACCAGGAACCACAGGTGGCGTAGTCTTTCACACCACTCGAACCACTGTCACCGTCCCTCCTAGCCCTTAACTTTTTAATGTGACAACCCTGGGCACAGACTGGGCCTAGGCCGCGACTACATCCACCTTGCACAGTGGCCTGGTTCCGAGTACCCCATCTCTCAGGGTGGGCTAGCGAGCGGGGGAAGGAGAGGCGTCCCCCCCTAGTCCAACCGACTAGGACGTATTACTATCATCCATCTCTCTCCTCCACCCGGGCGTCACACTAGCCTGGGTTCTATTCATGCTGTCTGCTTGTCTCTGTTCTGACTGCTTAGGGCTGCGGCCCGGTTACTTCCTGTTTCCTGTAGCTGCTGTGGGCACACCCCTAATGCATTCCAAGCCTATTGCTGTCTGTCACTTAATATTTAAACCAGCTACACATTGTAGCTGGTGCCTGAGCAACTCTTACCTTCCGAAGGCTCCTTTCCTCTGATGTGCCAGGTCCTGTTCTGTTTCTTGCCTGTCCGCCAACCTGGGGGCTGTATTCCCAGGCCTGTCTGAACTATCTCTTAGCCTGTTTGTCCGCCTCTCTGGGGGCCGTTTACCCAGACTCGCTCCTGTATCTTGTTGCAGTGTCAGTTCCTGTCTGAACACTCTCCTAGCCTGTTTGTCCACCTCTCTGGGGGCTGTATACCCAGACTCGCTCCTGTATCTTGCTGCAGTGTCAGTTCCTGTTTGAACACTCTCCTAGCCTGTTTGTCTCTGTGTCCGTACCTTCCCTTTTCCTGCAGTCTCTGAACCTGCACCTAACTCCTACTCGATGTCTCTGTTCTTCTGTTATGAGTTTAGAGTCCTCTCGCTACTTCACTGCAAGTACCTTGTGTGTATCTGGTTCTGCTTGTCTCTTCCAGTCTGTTCAGTGTGAACAGAGCCCTGTCCTCTCTGCTCTGCCTTGTTGACCGCTCCGGCGGTTTCGCTCTGCTCTGCCTTGCTCACCGCTCCGGCGGTTCCTTCCTACTCTGCCTTGTTCACTGCTCCGGCGGTTTCGTTCTGCTCTGCCTTGCTCACTGCTCCGGCGGTTCCTTCCTGCTCCGCCTTGCTCACCGCTCCGGCGGTTCCTTTCTGCTCTGCCTTGCTCATCGCTACGGCGGTTTTGCTCTGCTCTGCCCTGACCACCGCACCTGTGGTTTCGCCCTGCTCTGCTTACTCACCGCTCCCGCGGTATCTCTCTGTTCTGTCTTGCCCACCGCTCCTGCTGTTCCTCTCTGCTCTGCTTGTCTACTGCATCTGTGGTTCTGTTCCTGAGTCCCAGTCTGTACTGGGCCCTATCCAGCCTGCACTCCAACCTGCTAGTGTCTCCCTGTCTGCACTCCAGCCGTGCTTGCCAGAACCCACCTGTCTGCATACCAGTCCAGTCTGCCTACACCCGCCTGTCAGTGTGCCAGCCTAACCTGCCAGTTCCTGTGTTCCCCGGTGTGGGTCAACAGCCATGTCCGGGGTCTGACCTGGAGTAGCACCTGGTCCCTCTGCTCGGTTCCTCCCTGGTGCATGGCGTCATAGCCGTCTTGTGACCTTGGTCGGATCGGGTTGATACTTAGTTACGCCCCTCCAGGCACTCTCCGGTTCATGGCACAGTGGGATCACTAATCACACACACGCCAGTCTGTCCGGGCATGTGCATAACATGCTGATGGGGGAATAAACTTAATTTTCTTCCCACAGCATTCGGCAAAGTGTGGGCGCTGGGTAAGTTAGTAATGCTATTAACCTGCATGTTAACTCTATATCAGCAGGTTAATATCGTTTTTTCTGGTGACAGGTTCCCTTTAAGTCTGACTTGTGAAAAGCTTTTTCAAGGACTTAAGAAGCAGTAAACTCTTGAAAAAGCTTTTCACAAGGCAGATTTAAATATATATACGATATATATGTTAAATATATACAGTATGTATATATTTTTTAAGGAAGATTAAGCACATTATGAGGCAAATTAGAGAACGCTGTCCCTGTGTGATGTGCGATGTGCACAATGACAGCACTCTCTCGGCTCAGATTAGCAGTAACGAGCTGACAGTGCGTGATGTCAGAATACCCAGCGTGCAGAAACCAGTGACGTCACTTGTGGGGGCGTTGGTCCCTGAATGTCGGAAATTCTGACATTGCGCTCTGTTGCCTGCTCAACAGTTCTCATCTGACTTGGCAACAGAACGCACTGTCATTGTGCACATCGCACATCACACACTGAAAGAGTAGGGACTAGCCCAGCCCATGAAACGAGCCCATGAAACAAGCGTCACAACATTTCAGGTAGTGGCAGATGCTTCGTTTGACTATCCCAACATACACTGGGATTCTCAAACAAAGCATCATCAAAAAGGAAGTAGGGGAAAAAAAGCAGTGAGATAGAGTAGTGAAGGAAGGATAGAAAATTTTTAATTCAAGTATATTAGAAAATAGATTAGATTATGGCAATAAATAAATATGGATTTAGGATGAAAATTACTTTAGACTTCGTCCCACCCCTTTAAACGTCGTAGCTTAAGGCTATGTGCCCACGATGCAGAAATAAAGCAAAAAATTTCTGCAGCATTTCTGCATCTCCCTGGCAGAAAAAACGCATGCAGATTGTGCCTGCGTTTTTCCTGCAGAATACATGCGGAATACATGCTTATTCACATGCGTATCCAAATGCGTTAACGCATGTGTTTCCGCATGCGGACTGACAAGCACTTTCCAGGCGATAGCATCACTTGGAAAGTGCTTGACAACTAGGTCACACTGTAAAAATCCATGCAAATGGCATGGATTTATACAGTGTGACCGTTAAAATAAAAAAAATAAAGCTATACTCACCCCCGATGCCCCGACGTGTGCTGTCGCGCTCGTCCTGGCTTCTTCCGGGTTGCCGGCACATCGCGAGACAGGCTGCTTTCACATGACCGCGACGTCATATCAGGTCCTGGAAGGAGAAGCGCTGCCGGCAAGCAGAGAGAAGCCGTCGGACAGGTGAATATAAACTTTATTTTTTATTTTATTCTTTTTTTTACAGGTACAATGGTACCCAGGTCTGGATGAGAGTCTCCTCTCCTCCAGAACTGGGTACCATCCGCACATTGAGACGCATGTTATCCGAGGATATTATGTGTCTCAATGCAAGTCAATGGCGGCGCTTCCGCTGCGCTTCCGCAAAATTAATGAACATGCTGCAGATTTATTTGCGCTGCGGAAACGCTGCGGAAAAATCCGCAGCATGTGCATTGACATTGCGGAATGCCATTGGGGACCATGGGGTGCGGATTACCATGCGTTTTTGATGCGTTTCCGCTGCGGAAATTCCGCAGCAGAAACGCATGAAAAACGCATCGTGGGCACGCAGCCTAACACAACCCCTCTTGGCTGGTAATTGGTTAAAATAGTTGACTGTGATGAGTCACCAATCTGTCCACCTCTTCGTTATGATTTTGTGACACCTACAAGCATTACAGTTTCTCCAACTTTGCGATATGCCATCTTTTTTTTTCCAATCAGATCATTTTTTATTGTGAAAGATATTAAGATACATTCACATTTTAATTTGCTTTTAGAAACAATCAAAGCTAAATAAAAGAAACACACACAAAAAAAACATAAGTTAACCAAATACAAATATTAACGGTCATCATAGGTATTATCATTTGCTTACTACAAATTACATATATGAATACAAATATAAATGAATACCATCTGACTGCTTGTTTACTGCATTAAAATACAGAGAATCACAGCATTTAGATGTAATTATTTTTGACACTTTTGTTTTCCAAGATCTAAAACTTTGGGTGTGTAAGTTATGGACTTGAGATGAGTTAGGAGATTTTACAGGTTCATGACAAGGAGAAGTACAGACGGTCTACCATAGTGTTTCTGAGAAGGCTTTCCGATGCAATCCCCGGAGTAGTTAACCATTGTTCCCATATCTTTATAATTTTTTTTTAAGGGCGTTTCTTTTAATATATGTTCCCCCTTCCATACATAGGACATTGTTTAGTTTGGATTTTAAATTCTTCTATCGTTGGGGGGGGGGGGGGATTTTTCTATCCAATGTAGTGTTAAAATTTTCTAGCTTGAAATAGTACTCGGGAGATAGCTATAGCTATAGGGGAACCCGAATCCAGGCCCTCCTCCAACAGACAAAGTATGCAGATTTTGGGTTCCAATTGTATATGGATTCCAAACACAGATTTTATTAAGTCAATTACCCCCTTCCAATAGTTCCCAAGCTCCCACATCATGTGCATTAAATGAGCATCGTTTTTCCCGCATCTTGGACACTTGTTGTCCACTCGTATACCAATTTTAAATAGGATAGTCGGGGTCTTATATACACTATGAATAAGAAAGACTTGGGACAGTCTTTGTGATTCGGACAAGGATAATTTAGGAATTAAATACAACACCTCTTCCCATTGTTCCTGAGATAGGGGATCCAAATCTTTTTCCCACTTTACTCTGGCTGTGATGGAATACTTTTCTAAATGCACAGCCATAAGCTGCTTATATATATGGGAAATTAAACCCTTCGTGTCTATCGCAGAAGCAATTGTATCAATTATAGGGTGTTTAGTTATAATAATGTCATTTGTTCTGAGTTGTGCATTATACACATGACGTATTTGCAAAAATTGATAAAACATTTTGTGTGTAAGATTGTAGCCTGCTCTTATTTTTTCGAAGTTTTTAAATATTCCCTCATTTAGGAGTTGTGACAAAAGAAAAATCCCCTATGCCATTTTCTTTTAGTGCAGCTTTCCTCTCAATAGCAGAGCACTACTGTTCTCCAAAAAGCTGCTGATGGAAGAAGAGCAAGTGACCAGACCTGTCCATCAGCCTCCTCGAGTAGAAAAACTCTGCACATGGCAAAGCTGTTTTTCAATTGGCCGAGACTGATGGACAGGTCTGGTCACATGCTCCTCCATAAGCTGCAATTTGGAGAACTGGAGAGCTGTGTATCCTCTAAGGAAGGCTGCACTAACTAGGATGTGATCTCCTCTTCCACATCGGAGAAGTTATATGTGTTTACATAATAGTAAGCGCCACAAAATCACGTCCCCAGCGCATCTGTTGAAATAAAAATAAAGTGGACAACCCTCTTAAGGCTATGTTCACACATGTTGGGTTTTTCAGCGTTTTTTGCTGCAGATTTTTATGCAAATTTTCAGTTGTGTTTTGCAGTACCAGCAGAGTCTATGAGAAACCAGAATTCTCTGTTCACACATCTTGTTTTTATTCATGCGTATTTTGTGCCTTGGTTGGGTTTTTGGAAAATCGAGCATGTGACGTCTTTCATTGTTTTTTCAGTGTTTTTCACCCATTGGAAGTAATGGGCAGTGAAAAAAAGCTGAAAAAAACATGATGTGTGAACATAGCTATCAGGTTTTGCTGTGTTTTTAGTGAAAATGAGCAAGTACAGCAGTATATGAAACTCATTTATTTTTGTGATTTTACCATTTTGTCTTGGTCACTGAGATGGTTGTTTGTATTAGGAAAGTTTAATTAAATTAGTGATGTCTACAGTGCAAATATTGGCTGAGCTACATGTGAGATTGAACAATACCTGTGGCCCAGTGAGGTGTGAAATTGAACAATTCCTGTGCAACTGAATGGCAGACCCCATAGTGTAAAAGTAAATAGTGTCATACAAACTCACTGCATTGCCAGTGTCTAAACTATTCCTGAGCAATTCACCTCCCCCACTATGCCAAAACCAGAATGAGATTTTTTTTTCACAGAACTTTATATACATGCATAAATAGAGACAGAAGGACAGTGAAAAACACTGAAAAAACGCACAAAAATGCAGCAAAAAACGCAGCAAAACCTGCTTTTTTGACTCAGTTGATTTCCTGCCAGAGTTGAGTTTTGCTGCAGATTTGTGACGCTGAAAAAACCCAATATGTGTGAACATAGCCTTAATCTTCAATTTGCTAAAATTTCTTACCAGTTTTGACAACACTGATATGAGAATATGTAAAAATTCCCCAAAATCCTAAATTTATATCTAGTATTGAAATTATATATCTTGAATAGGATAAACTGATTATTACTGTCTATCATGTAAACTCATGGAAAATCATAAAAAATATTAAAAATTGAGAGTCCTCAGTGGTTGATACATTTTTATGGTCAATTGAAAATATGGTAACAAATAGCAAGTTTTCGAGACTACTTAGGTCTCGTCTTCAGGCTAATTATATAACACAAAACATCGTAAATAATCTTGAACTGATGAAAAAAAAGTATCCTACAATTAAAATAATAATTCTAAAAACCTAACATATAATAAATCCCAAAATTTTTTAAATCTTATAGATGCTGATGAAAAAGTAATCAAATGAAAAAAATCTAAAATATGGTCGGTTTAAAATAATATGACAAATGATTCTTCACCAGATTTGGAAATTAGATCTTGACATTTTCAGTGTTTTTTTATGTATTGAAAGCAATTTCTATTTCATTCATGGGATTTTGCAGATTAACAAAGGCTGGTTCTTTTTTTCAAAAGGTGGAAGGTCGAGATATTTCTTTCAGAAGTTTTTGATTAATCGGAGGCATAAACTGTAAGAAAGATCTGCTGAGAGCACAAACTAGAAATTAGGTATTTTGACTTGCAAATGGTGAACCATTTAATTGTTCCAAAATAGCTCCCCATAATTAGGTTACGATCATGGAATCCATCATAGCTCCTTTCAAATGAACACAGCATTAATCATGGCTTTGACAAACTAGAATAAAGTATTCTGATTTATCATATTACAACCTATAGATGTTCTTTTTTTACTTCTAATGAATACTTGATGCTCTGATCAATCAATTATTTTTTTTAATACAGATGTTTTTGGCCATATAATATATAATTATTATTATTACTATTATTATCAGCTTTGGTTACAAAGTAATGTTGAGATTAAAAAAACACGTACACTAATAAGTGATAAAAAAAAATCCGCCATGAACACTAGATATAAATAATTCACAGTGGCAAGATGACTATTTTTTATTTTTTGTACACCTTTTGTTCATTATGTTTTGAGGTCTCTGCGGACTCCAAAAGTATAATGAGGAATCTTTAATTTCCACGGAAAATTTAGGATGTGAATTGAATTTCCTGGCCAAATTTGAGCAATTCATCCATCTCTACATATAAATTAATTACCTGGATTTTTTAGAACCTGCCTCTTTGCTTGTCCTGACCTCCCATTGCATCTCACCTTTTACCCACTGTACTAAATATGTGCAACAGTCTTCACCATGATGCAAAGTTTCTTGAAAGCTTTGCATCATGGTGGCAATGTGGTGCTTCTTCTCAGGAGTGCTACTAGTCCTTCCATATGTATTGATCATGGTTAGGAAGCGTTTCCTTGCTCTACAGTCATGGCCAAAAGTTTTGAGAATGACACCAAAATTATATTTTCACATGATCTGCTGGCCTCTGGTTTTTATTAGTGTTTGTCTGATGTTTATATCACATACAGAAATATAATTGCAATCATATTATGAGTACCAATAGGTTATATTGACAGTTAGAATGAGTTAATGCAGCAAGTCAATATTTGCAGTGTTGCCCCTTCTTCTTCAAGACCTCTGTAATTCTCCCTGGCATGCTCTCAATCAACTTTTGGACCAAATCCTGACTGATAGCAGTCCATTCTTGCATAATCAATGCTTGCATTTTGCCAGAATTTGTTGGTTTTTGTTTGTCCACCCGTCTCTTAATGATTGACCACAAGTTCTCAATGGGATTAAGATCTGGGGAGATTCCAGGCCATGGACCCAAAATCTCTATGTTTTGTTCCATGAGCCATTTAGTTATCACCTTTGCTTTATGGCAAGGTGCTCCATCATGCTGGAAAAGGCATTGTTGGGCGCCAAACTGCTCTTGGACGGTTGGGAGAAGTTGCTCTTGGAGGACATTCTGGTACCATTCTTTATTCATGGCTGTGTTTTCAGGCAAGACTGTGAGTGAGCCGATTCCCTTGGCTGAGAAGCAACCCCACACATGAATGGTTTCAGGATGCTTTACAGTTGGCATGAGACAAGACTGGTGGTAGCGCTCACCTCTTCTTCTCCGAATAAGCTGTTTTCCAGATGTCCCAAACAATCGAAAAGGGGATTCATCAGAGAAAATGACTTTGCCCCAGTCCTCAGCAGTCCACTCCCTGTACCTTTTGCAGAATATCAGTCGGTCCCTGATGTTTTTTCTGGAGAGAAGTGGCTTCTTTGCTGCCCTCCTTGAAACCAGCCCTTGCTCAAAGAGTCTCCGCCTCACAGTGCGTGCAGAAGCACTCACACCAGCCTGCTGCCATTCCTGAGCAAGCTCGGCACTGCTGGTAGTCCGATCCCGCAGCTGAAACAGTTTTAAGATACGGTCCTCGCGCTTGCTGGTCTTTCTTGGGTGCCCTGGAGCCTTTTTGACAACAATGGAAGCTCTCTCCTTGAAGTTCTTGATGATGCGATAGATTGTTGACTGAGGTGAAATCTTTGTAGCTGCGATACTCTTCCCTGTTAGGCCATTTTTGTGCAGTGCAATGATGTTTTCACGTGTTTCTTTAGAGATAACCATGGTTAACTGAAGAGAAACAATGATACCAAGAACCAGCCTCCTTTTAAAGTGTCCAGTGATGTCATTTTTACTTAATCATGACTGATTGATCGCCAGCCCTGTCCTCATCAACACCCACACCTGTGTTAATGGATCAATCACTAAAACGATGTTAGCTGCTCCTTTTAAGGCAGGACTGCAATGATGTTGAAATGTGTTTTGGGGGTTAAAGTTCATTTTCTTGGCAAATATTGACTTTGCAAGTACAGTAATTGCTGTTAAGCTGATCACTCTTTGACATTCAGGAGTATATGCAAATTGCTATTACAAAAAATGAAGCAGTAAACTTTGGAAAAATTACTATTTGTCTCATTCTCAATACTTTTGGCCATGACTGTACATCCTTCTTAATGGCTGATGAGGTCAAAATAACATTTATTTGAACCATTTATAATTGATAAGTCTCTTCTATGTTGTAGCCACCAGATTTAAAATAGTTAAATGTAACGTCTACATGTGAAAAAGCCATAAATATATGTGTAGAAAAGAGAAATATGTACATTTACCAGAATATACTAAATATTTTGCATCATTCCTTGTGTTTTCCAGTTCTTCTAGTTTAATGAGCTGCATATGGTAAAAAAATTGTTTTTGCATTGCTGGCTTTGACATTTTTTCAGTCCTTGTTTGGATGGTTGAGATATCTGACAGATGGTAGGTGAAACACATCAAGAAAATGCTGCTTGGAAATTATTTGGATTACAAATTTGACTATGATTTTGGCTTATGAGGAGATGGATTTCTTTTTAACTTGAACATATTCGTGAACTGACTCACTCTGTTAACCAGATTGTAGCAAAGTATGAAGTTCTGTTATGTGTTACTTACTGTTACGTTTAGGTATTTACACTGCTTTTTACACTTTTCTAATCTGAAATGAAAGGGAATGTGTCAGCAGGTTTCGCTATGTAATTTGATAGCAGCATAACGTAGGGACAGAGACCCTGATTCCAGCGAGGTATCACTTACTTGGCTGCTTGCTGTCATTTTTATGCAATCAGTGTTTTCTCTGCTGCAGATATATCAGTTCTCTGAATGTCGAATAATCTGCTGATAAAACACTTTAATTGAAACAACACACAGCCTAGCAAGTGACATATCACTAGATTCAGGGTCTCAGCCCTTATATCATGCTGTTCACTGATTAGATAGCCAACACCTGCTGACAGATTCACTTTATAAAATTTTGCCCTTAAAAGAATGTTCCATTTGCAAGGGGAAGCAATTGTGCAAAAATGCACAATGTACAATTTTATTGTTTTTTTTTTTTGTGGTTGCTTTTCATCTTTTTAGGCTATGTTCACACGTTACATTTTTGCTGCGTTCTTTGCTGCATTTTTTTTTGTAATTTAAAAGCTGCAGTACTAGCAAAAGCTATGATATTTCAGAAATCTCGTGCACACACATTGTTTTTTTTCCTGACTGAATAGGAAAACTGCTGCGTTTTTTGCAAACTGCAGCATGTCGCTTCTTTCAGCGTTTTTGCAGGGTTTTTTCACCCATAGAAAGCAACGAGTAAGTGCAAAAACGCAGCAAAACTCAGGTATCAGGTTTTGCTGCATTTTTGGTGCAGAAAACTCAGAAACAATAGGCAGTACACTGTATCAGCATGCACAAGAGACAAATGTAAAATGCAGCAAAAAAACTCAGCAAAACCTGCTTTTTAGAAGAACATTCTTTCCTGCCAAGAGAGCAGGTTTTGCCTGCAGACAAAAACGCAGCAAAAATGCAACGTGTGAACATATCCTAAGGGTGAAGGCTGTATGAAAAACAGATTTGTAATGGAATTCAAATTAAATAAGCAGCAGTGAGACAAATAAGCACTGTGACATAACCACTTTTAGCATCAAGTTTAAAACATGACTAAGACTTATAATTCTTTTAGTTTGTCCTTATTGTACAGAAATATAGCACAAAGTAATATTCACAGTGCAGGGATAAGTTACCGCACAGTAATCATGTGCTTAGTAATGTTATAGAAGTGGAACAGTGTGCACATTGTCACAGCACAGAAATAATGCACACTGTAATGTCACGGTGCAAAGATAATCCTAGTCACTGTAAAGAAATAAATTACATTGTGATGTCATAGTGCAGGGTTATTGCACACAATGCTGTTACATGGATAATCCATACATTCTTGTCATAGTATAGAGATTATTCCAGTGATATCACAGTACAGGGATAATGCACACAGTGATATCAAAGTACAAGGATAATGCAGAACAGGGGTAATGCACATAGTGATATGACTGTGCAGGTATAATACACACAGTGGTGTCACACTACTGAGATATTAAACACAGTGATGTCACAGTGCAGAGATGATATACAGATAGTGATATCTCAGTACACTGACAATGCACACAGTGAGATCACAGTACAGGGATAATGTACACAGTGATGTAATAGAACTGGGATAATACACACAGTAATATCACCATACAAGAATAATGCAGTACAGGAATAATGCACACAGTAATAAAACAAAACATAAATAATGCACATAGTGATGTCACAGCACAGAGATAATGCACACTGTAATGTCATGGTGCATGCAAAGATCATCCTATTCACTGTAAAGAAATAAAGAACACTGTGATGTCATAGTTCAGAGTAATTGCTGACAATGCTGTTACAGGGATAATCCATACAGTCTTGTCATAGTATAGAGATTATTCACCCAGTGATATCACAGTATAGGGATAATGCAGAACAGGGCTAATGCACATGGTGATATAACAGTGCAGGTAGAATGCACATGTGGCGCCCCTGCGGGTTCAGTCGCCACAGAGGTACTGCATCTCACCCAGAGGTGTGGTATCTCACTCTCAGGTAATGAAGGAGTACTGCCCGGGACCCTAAAACCTGCATCCAATACTACACTACTCCAGACCAGCTGGAGGGGTAAGATGCGTCGCTTCCCTGCTGAGCTCTGTCCCTGGCTGGAGTGGGGGGGACCAAGAGAGGGGGAACCATGTATTGGGTGTGGGTGGAGGAAGTAAATCAGGGGAGCATTGAAAGAAGTGATATAAAAGAGTGGGTGGAACATTCTGGAGTGGAGTGAGTCAGGGTCTTCAGTGAGAGGAAGAGTTGGGAGCAGGAGCTCTGTAGGAGGGCCTAGCCAGAGAGGCCCAAGACTGAAGAGAGAGAGAGAGAGGAGCAGGAAAGGCTCCAGGAACGTGGAAGGGACCCCAGGGGTACGGGAAGTGCTGGAGGCCACCCGTACGCCCGAATCTACCAGGAGGTGGAGGGGTCAGGTCGCACAGAGGGGACCGGTCCCTAAACTAGCAGAGTTCTTAAGCCTCAACTAGGAAACCGGAGGCTGCAGTATTTCAGGTACTGCATCCACAAGCCACATCTAATCAGCAGAAAGGTGGCCACAGAGGACCCAGGGGACAGAGAAGACATCGCCCGGCAAGGTCCGAAGCCACTGGCCTGAGACACTGGGTGTGAGGTGCAGGGAGATGGCCAGAAGGAACACACAGAAGGGGGTCCTGTTACGTACTCCGGAGAGACCTGGGAGTTTGCTGAGCCCCTCCCTGAGTAAGCAGACGCTGTGGGAAGTTGCTCTAGTACTGGTAACTGGAAGTCTAAGAAACCATGAGTAAACCCTGAGGACTGCACCTTACTGTCTCTGTGATCATTATCTGCGCCATCCTCTGCACTACACCATAGCAGCAACATCTACACTGCCCTGGAGCTAAGCTCTACCTGTGGAAAGCTAAACCAACTCTGCTGCATTAACAACAGCTCCAGAGGACCTGCTCTGCAGCGGCGGCTACCTATAGCCGCATACCACAGGTGGCGTCACGAACTGTATATAAAAACTATAAATCCCCTGTAAATAAACCCCTTTGATTGACCACCCTGGGTCACGGGCCGGGTCACCGCCACTGTGAAATCTCCCCTAGCAACGACCGGCCCGGTACCAAGTACCCCACGGCCCAGGGGGGAGCGTCACACACAGTGGTGTCACATCATAAGGATACTAAACACAGTGATGTCATAATATAGTGATAATAAATACAGTGATGTCATAATATAGTGATAATAAACACAGTGATGTCACAGTACAGAGCTAATTATAAAAGAGATGTCACAGTGCAGAAAAAACACATGCGGATTTTACATGCATTTTTCCTGCCAGGTAGAAGCGTAAGTGAAGCGTTTTTCACATGCGATTTCGCATGTGGGTTGTCAAGCACTTTCCAAGCAATTTTAGCATCACTTGGAAAGTGCTTGACAACTTGGTCACACTATATAAATCCATGCAACCGGCATGGATTTTATATAGTGTGACCAAGTTATAGTAAAAGAATGGTAAAAAATAAAAAATAAATATTATACTCACCTTCCGATGGCCCCCAGTCTCCTCCGGTGCATCCAGTGTGTTGGGCGGCTTGCGGTGGTCTAAAAGGACCTTCCATGACGTTATTTAGTCATGTGACAGGTCACGCGACCACCGACGTCAGTGGTCGCGTGACCTGTTACATGACTAAATCACGTCATGGCAGGTCCTTTTAGACCATCGCGAGCCGCCGGGAAGCCAGGACGCATCGCTATGGAGACCGGAGGCCATCAGAAGGTGAGTATAATATATTTTTTTATTTTAAATTCTTTTTTTTTTAACAGGTACTATGGTACCCAGGTCTGGAGGAGAGTCTCCTCTTCTCCAGACCCGGGTACCATCCGCACATTGAATCACTTAATATCCGCATGTGCAGATGCAGTGATGCGGATATTAAGCGATTCAATGCAAGTCAATATCGGCGAAATCGCCGTGATTATGCAAATTAATTGGTAGTGCTGCGGATTTTTCCGCAATGATAATCTACAGCGGAAATTTCTGCAGCATGTGCACAGCACATGCGGATTATCATTGGGGAACATGGCCGACCTTCTACCAAGCGTTTTTTAAGCGTTTCTTCGGCAGAATTGCTGCTGCGGAAAGGCTTAAAAAACGCATAGTGGGCACACAGCCATATACAGATCATGATATCTCAGTACTGGGATAATGCACACAGTGAAATCACAGAACAGAAATAATATACACAGTGATTTCATTGTACTGGGATTAACACACTGTGATATCACCATACAAGAATAATGAAGAACAGGAATAATGCACACAGTATTATCACAGAACAGAGATAATGCACATAGTGATGTCACAGTACAGAGATAATTAACACAGTGATATCACAATAGAGGGATGATGTAAACAGTAAGCAACATATACAAAAATGTCACCATGTACATAACTTCACAACACTGGAAAAAATGTATAATGACAAAGGAGTCCTACTCTGACATGTTGTTATTGCTTCTCCTAGCCGTGCTCTGCCCCAGCACCATCTGCATTAACCTAACATGTGAATACAGCGCGGAGGTTTATCATGATGGACATTGTGCTTTCTCCCTTCACACAAGAGACTAAAGAGTTATTCCAATCTTCATAGACAGGGCCGGCTCCAGGTTTTTGTGGGCCCCGGGCGAAAGAGTCTCAGTGGGCCCCTTTAACACATACCACGATTCAAAATGCACAGATACCGCAGAGAAATATACATGTATATATATATATATATATATATATATATAGTACAAAGCCAAAGATTTCACTTACTTCTTCTATTACATGAAGGATATCTATTGTAAATTCTACAATAGCTCAGAAACCGGCAAATCCTCACAGCGCACAGTGCAGACCCTGGGGGAAGTCAAAAGTTTTCATTTTAGACTGGACCGTATAGTCCTCCATACAGAATTATGGGCCCCATATATTGCTCCATACAGTATTATGGGATCCACGTATTGCTCCATATAGTATTATGAGCCCCATATACTGCTCAATACAGAATAATGGACCCCATATATTGCTCCATACAGTATAATGGACCTCAAATATTGTTCCATACAGTATAATGGGCCCCATATATTGCTCCATAAATTCACCATATAATGCACCATACATAAAAAATTAAAAAATAATCAAATTCCTCTCCCCGTTCCCCAGCTGCTTCAGTCTCTTCAACGTCTTCTGACCCTCTGCACTGCTCGGCACACACGGCGTGCTATAGTGACGTCATCGCGCCCTCTGCGCTGAGACGTCACAGAAAGTCAGAAGACGCTGAAGAGACCGGAGCTGCGGTGAACATGGAGAGATGAGTATTTGAAACAGTTGAATGTATGATGCGAGGGAGGACCCGGTGCCAACGCTGGCACCGGACCCCCCTGACTCATGGGCCCCATAGTGTGCCGGTGTTCCCGACGGCGAGTGGGCCCCAGCACTTGCCCGGGTGCACCGGGTGGTGATGCCGGCCCTGTTCATAGATGAATGTTTTTGGATAGTGCAATTTTTTTGCAATTTACCGTTTATTAAAATTTGAAGCCATTCTTGAAATATTAAAGCTTTTCTATTCTTTTGTTTAGGTTTGCTGCCCAGGAGACCAACCACCACTGCTGACTAGCTTGTAAGCACTGCTGTGAAGCTGTCCGGAGTTAAGAGATAACAGTGCACTACTCCAGTGATCTTGCCAGCTTCAAAGCAGTGCTTACAAGCTCTATAGAAAACAGATTGTAAACACTGTGCATTTTCAGCCAATGTTGCTAGACGTCAGTGATCAGTCACCTGTATACAAAAGAAAAGTGTAGGTATTTCAGGAATGGCTAAAATTGGGAATACACGGTAAATTGCAAACATGCTTGTTTGTACAAGCACTATCCAATAATACCCATCTATGAAGATGGGAATAATCATTTAAGTAAGACTTCTGCTCTTCTTGATGCACCTACTGACTATATGTCTACTGCACATTTTTTTATTGATTGCATACTTTAACGACTCTGTTTTTCTATTAATGAAAGACTCCAGTATCTCAAATGCAATATGAGATATTTGGCATATACTATATTTGGTATATGTTATACTTTGGCTAAATATAAACAGTTTTGGAGAAAGAAAAGAAGTTGGTTTCTATAATTATTTGCGGCTACATTTGCGTTTACAAGAATGACATATAGTGATGTCACAATACCAAAAATGCAATAATGTCACAGCTAAGGACTATTAGCAGAAAGGATGCTTCAAAAATGGGATGCAACAAGCAATCATAGAACTCCATAATAAGACTTAGCTATACACTTTCCACAGTATGAGAAGTAAATCGATTCCACATATTATAGATTACCTCCTTATCTGTGCATACAGTTTTGTCTGCAATGTGCATGCTGTACTATATTGTGCAAAACTATGTGTAATACAACAATTATATGTCATACCTGCCTGGAGAATATTATGGTTGCTATTATGGCAATGCCATTATAAATGATAATATATTCATCTATATTCTAGCTGTCGCTGTTGTACGTTTGATTTCACTACAATGCTAGGAGTGGCACATTGTTGGCTTCATTCAGAACATACAATAGTGCAGAATACGATAAGGGAAGCAATTACTTATCTACAACATTTAGATGATAAATGAGCAATTCTGGAAATATCTTCCATATTTGTAAGTATGTATTCCCTCTTTACATGTTTATTCCCTGCAGATCAGGATGATAGATTGGTAAAGGAAGCTGTAAAATATTTAAGTTTTCTTTAGTCATCAAAATTTTATGAACTTTTAGGTATTTTTAAATTTACTTTTATATATTGCACCACAGGCACGGCCATAAGCAGATTTCCGCTATACAGTCATATTACTTGGACACCTAGAACTCTAACAGCTCATCATCATCAAATCTCCATCCTCAAGAAGCTGCTGGCTGGCCTACAGGTGTGTCCCCCAGATGAATGTCTATGTCTATCCTACTCCAGTGCCTTCACTTGTCTGTCAAACCATCTCTCAACTCCAAACCCACCCCTGTTGTCATCTGGCATGTCATGACCTACCCCTTCAGTTCAACCCATCTGTCACACCACGATCCACATCTCCTGAGAAGTCATGGCCTGCCTTGTGACTTTACCCCAACTGTCAAATCACCCCTGGCCCTTGATCCACCAACACTTGTATGCGATGTCATTTTATCATTATATTTCATTAATTATGGATGATTGTAATTAATTACCATATGGGGACGACTTGCACCCTGGGCCGTGGGGCACTCGGAACCGGGCTTCAGTGTAATGATGGGGGTAGTAGTGGCAACCCGATCCCGTGGCTCAGGGTGGTCAGACCAGATGCTGTGGCAGTCTATTTGTAGGTTTTGAATATCCGACTACGCCACCCGTGGATTGCGGCTATTATGAACCGCCGCTGCAGGGCAGTCCACTGAGGCTGATGGTGTGTGCAGCAGAGATAGTATAACTGCCCACGGGAGGAGTGTAGCCTCAGGGCAGTACAATAGGATGCTGGGGGTGATGGTGCAGACGCAGCAAAAATCACACAGAGTCAGTGATGCAGTCCAGGGTCTTTTACTCACAGTTGTTATCCGATTCACATCTGCCGGCAATGACTGCCCAAGCTGTGCTGCGTCCACCAGGTGAGGAGCTCGGTCAACCCCCAGGCAATTCAGGAGTATGGCACAGGACCCCCTTTTCTCCTTTCTCTGGCCTCTCGTGCCCCCACCAGTGACCACACTTCTGTCCAGCTGCCTCGGGCCTTCTCTTGGTGAAACCTGTCACCGGTTTCCCTGACCCTATGTGGTGCCTTCCTAGTTGGTGTAACAGGGGGGGTCGCACCAAGTGATGATCACGACCTCCGGTCTTTGGCTGAGGGATAATTTACCTCCACCAACTTGGGAATCCGGTACCCTTATTTAGTGTTGAGCCACCCCCGTAGTGTTCGAGTTCGGTTCGGTTCGTCGAACACCCGTGTGTTCGCCGAACTGTTCGTCGAACTGTTCGTCGAACACCTTCGAACACCATTAAAACCAATGGCAGGCAAACAAAAACACATAGAAACACATAGAAAACACCTTCAAAGGTGTCCAAAAGCTGACAAACTGCTCAGAAGACACAACTAACACATGGAAAAGTGACAAGTACATATAGTCATGCGAAAAGAAAAGAGGTGGAGGAGTAAAAGGAGGGGGAGACACAGATATAGGCATGTCATGCCCTTCTAAAATCCAAAAAGTGAGAAGCCGACACGTTTAGTCCGCTCCTGCCCGTGCCACCTCCGTGTCGCCGGGTTTGTGCCAGAGCCGCGGTGAACCCTGACTGCCAGCCCCCCTCTCCCAATACTGGTGCCTGTCCGCTGGTGGGTCGAGCGAGCCCCCCTGTGGTGGAGGCAGCTCTAAGCTTTTTAATTTAAATTGTCTCTCTAATTTGAATGAATACACTTTAAATCCATTTACAAGGATCTATTGGAGGGCAAGTCTCATGCCAGCAGCCGCGTAATTCCAGCTCCAGTAGCGTCCACTAAAGCTGCTGCAGTTAAAAGGCTTTTATAAGGATCGAGCTCGGCTGTCCACCGCAAGGCATCCTACTGCCAGTCCCAGCCCCTATGCCTTGGGGTGCCTCCTGATGCTCTTCACTGAGTATCCCGTGGTCCCGAAGCATTTCCTTTGAAAAAATTAAGTGTCCAAACTACAGGTGGTGTAGCTTGCTTAACAGCCGGGATAATCCGCTGACTAGCAGACACTGCTACTAGGCACAAAGTATTTCCTGGGCTAGATGCAGTTAAAAATTTGTAATTAGATACTCTCGTTGGATGCTGAGAAAGCATTCCATAGAGTCTCCTGGCACGCCATATATTATTCTCTTAAAAAGCTTGGGGTAGGGGTCTAGGGGACCCTTTTATAGCCAAAATCACGGCCCTGTATCACAATACGTCACCTAGGCTGAAGATGAATGGAACTGTAGCACCCTGAGGGCTCGGTTGCTACAGAGGTATTGCACCTCACCCAGAGGTGTGATATCTCACTCTCAGGTAAGGATGGAGTGTGGATCAGGACCCGACACCTGCATGCATTACACCACATTGCCGTGGGGCAGGGCGACCAATATGCCTCTGAGATGGGCACTACAGTCCCTGTCCCTGGCTGGAGTGGGGGGAGGGAACACTGAGGAAGGGGAACCCTGTAGTGCAGGAGCAGGGAGGAAGCAGTTCCTGGGTGCATTGAGAAGGGAGTATAAAAGGTGGGCACCATCTTAGTTCAGTGCAGAGAAGTCTGAGCAGAAGTGGCAGGGAGCAGGGGCTCTGCATGAGCTCTGCTCCGGAGGCGGGCCTAGTAACAGAGGCCCAGGCCTGGAAGAGGGAGAAGGAAGGAAGAGGAGCGGAGAAGCCTCCAGGAACGAGAAATGAAGGGATCCCAGGGGTGCGGACGGGCGAGTCGCCACCGCACGCCCGAATCCACCTCCGTGGAGGGGTCAGGCCAAAGGGGGAGACCGGTCCCCGAAACTAGTGGAGGCAGGAAACGACCCTCAGCTAGAAACCGGAGGCTGTGACATTTTATGTGGCGCAGCCCCTCGCTACACCCGCTAGGAAGGCACCACATAGGGTCAGGGAAACTGGCGCCAAGTTTACCAAGAGGAGGCCCGAGGCAGCCGGACAGAAGGGTTGGTAAGAAAGGCCAGACAAAGGACACACAAAGGGGGTCCTGTGAAGCGCTCCAAAGTTATCTGGGAGTTGTCTGAGCCCCTCACCTGGTGAGCACAGTACGACGTGGGCAGCCATTACCTGCAGACGTGGTCTGGATAATAAGAACTGTGAGTAAAGACCCTGGACTGCATCACTGACTCCGTGTCGTTACTGCTGCTGCCCTGCACCATCACCCCCATCCTCCACATACACTGCCCTGAGGCTATACTCCTGCCGTGGGGAGTTATGCTACGCTCTGCTGCACCCACAACACCAGCCTCAGCGGTCTGCCCTGCAGCGGCGGTTCACTCTGACCGCAATCCACCGGTGGTGTAGTCGGACATTTAAACATCAAAACCACATAAATAGTTCCGCCACTGGTTTGACCACCCTGAGCCACGGAACCGGGTCGCCGCCACGAAGACTACAACCACCAGCATCCACCAAAAAGGATCCGGCTCCGGGTGTCCCAAGGTCCAGGGGGTGCCTCAGAACATTTTCATCACCTTTCACAATCACCAATGGGACAAGGCAGGGATGTCCTCTGTCCCCTCTCTTATACATCCTAGTGACGGAGCACCTGCTCTCATCAATTCGCCATAACCCCAATATTAGGTGGATTGAGGTGGGAGGCACCGAGTACAAGTGCTCTCTATTTGCTGATGATGTCCTAGTATATATCACTCAATCACATATATCCATCCATGCTGTTATGGCTGAAATAGATCACTTTGTTACATGGTCAAATTTTAAAATCAGTGCAGCGAAGTCTGAGGCCCTCGATGTCTCCCTCCCCAAATCCATATAGGATTCCATCAAGTCCAACTTTCCCTTTGCCTGGCCCTCACAGGGTATCAAATACTTAGGAATTCCTATTCATAGAGACCTCTCCCATCTATGTTATCTTAATTTTGGGCCCTTTATTGAACAACTCCATACAGACCACGGTTGGCAAGTTAGAACTATAAGATTCACTACGTGAACCACTGGTGTTTTGTGGAAAAGCACATGTACACTGTGTTCCAAATTATTATGCAAAAAGTGTTTAGGAGTGATAAGGGAAGAATTTGTTTGTTTGTCAGTTAAACTCATTGATGGTGATGTGTGTCAGGGCTCTTTATATCACTGTAAGCAATTGCAGACACCTGTGCTAATTAGTTTGGCAGGTGTGTCCAATGAAAGGCAAGACTACTTAAGAAGGCTGTCTCACATTATTAAGCAGCCTACATTTTCTGCCAAAATGGGAAAGAAAAAGGATGTGTCGGCTGCTGAGAAGCAACAAATTGTGGAGTGTTTAGGTCAAGGCATGACTACAATCAACATTGTGCGATGATCAGGATGAAGTGTCTTGGCAATCAAGAAGTATGTAGCTGATTCACAGTATACACGTGTGCGTGCTGATAAGCGCAAATTGAGGACTCTTTCCTACAGGCAATTACGTCAGGTTAAAAGAGCAGCGGCAAAAAAGCCTTGTCATAGCAGCAGACAAGTTTTTGAAGCTGCTGGTGCCTCCAACGTCCCCCGAACAACAAGATGCAGGGTCCTTCAGAGGTTTGCAGCTGTGCATACGCCATCCTGTCGACCTCCTCTATCCACTTCACACAAGCAGAAACGGCTCCAGTGGGCCAAACATTACATGAAGACTGATTTCATAACTGTTTTGTTCACGGATGAGTGCCGTGCAACGCTCGATGGTCCAGATGGATGGAATGGAGGATGGCTGGTTGATGGACACCCCACGCAAACACGGCTACAGCGCCAACAAGGAGGAGGTGGAGTAATGTTTTGGGCTGGAATCATGGGGAGAGAGATTTTCGGCCCCTTTAGGATCCCTGAAGGCGCTAAAGATGAACTCCATAATGTATGTGGATTTTCTCAAACAGCACTTCCTGCCATGGTTCAAGAAGAAGAACCGTGTATTTCATAGCAAGATCATTTTTTTGCATGATAATGCACCATCTCATGCTGCACATAAGACATCTGCATCTCTGGCTGATATGGGCATAAAAGGGGACAAACTTATGGTGTGACCCCCATGCTCCCCTGACCTCTACCCCATTCAGAACCTCTGGAGCATCATCAAAAAGAGTGTCTATGATGGCGGGAGGCAGTTCACATCTAAGCAACAGCTCTGGGAGGATATTCTGTCCTCATGCAAAACAATTGAAGCAGAAACCATCCAAAACCTGACAAATTCAATGGACGAGAGAGTTCAGAAGCTCCTTTCGAACAAGGGGTCCTATGTGAAAATGTAACATCACCTAGAATAAAGTTTTGAGTTGAAAACTGTTTGATTTCAGTTTCTAATAACCTGCTAATGCTTATAATTTCAAAAATGACCATTTTTTTGGTCTTTATTAAAATGAAAAGGTTGATCGAAAAGTTTGGGGGATCTAAGAGTGTGGCAACCCAGTAGTCATGATTACTTCGAATTCTGACAATATGAGAGTCATGTTGCAGGTAGTGCAGCAAGAAGGCACTTATGTGTCTTGCGCATCTCGGAGCCCCAAAATTATTTTCCGGGCTAGATGCAGCTAAAAATTATTATTAATTTTAAATCTGGTTGAGCTTATTATAGATGGCCTAATAGAATCAGTGCTGCACACTGCTACAAAGCCCAAATTATTTTCCAGCCAAGATACAGATAAACATGATTAGTAATTTGAAAGCTTAAAACGGTTGGTAGGGTGACATTAACCAATCATCAAGCTTTTACTCTCCCCAGGATGACACAGGGGTAGAAAAGTCGTTTCGGATCCATGATTTGTTCATCTTTATGAACGTGAGTCTGTCTACATTATCAGTGGAGAGCCGCGTGCGCTTATCTGTCAGCACACCACCAGCAGCGCTGAACACACGTTCAGACAGAACGCTGGCTGCGGGGCATGACAAGATCTCCAAGGCGTAAGTGGCTAGCTCCGGCCATTTATCCAGATTGGAAGCCCAAAAGAGCAAGGGTCCAGTGACACAGTCATGGCTTCAATGTTTACTTGGAGATACTCCTGTACCATCGTCTCTAGGCGTTGACTATGTGTCAGACTTCTTGTCTCCTGTGGCCTTGCAAAGGATGGGCTAAAAAAGTGGTGAAATGATTCCGCAAAATTGATGTTACCAGCAGATACTGTGGTTCTGTTACGGTTTGAGTGCTGAACACTTGACGGTCCCACGGTTGGCAAGTTGGAACTGTGAGATTCACTACGTGCACCACTGGTGTTTTGTGGAAAAGCACATGTAAGATTCTGCAACAGTCTCTGCTGATACTCCTGCATGCGTGCATCCCTTTCTATGGCAGGAATAATTTCTGCAAATTTACTTTTGTACCGGGGATCTAACAGTGTGGCAACCCAGTAGTCAGGATTATTTCTAATTCTCATAATTCGAGGGTCATGTTGCAGGTAGTGCAGCAAGAAGGCACTCATGTGTGTTGCGCATCCAGGAGCATCAAGTCCCTGTTGTGTTGGTGGCGAGGTAACAATCATGCTTCCTTCCTCTGTCCTCTCCCCCCAACCTCGCACAACAGAAATGTGATCAAGGTCTCCCTCATCTGATGAGTCTTCCATCAGTTCGTCCTCCACTTCTTCCTGGGCTCCTGCACCTTCCTCACTAGTTTGGCTGCTACCATGCGCCCTGGTAAAACCATCTCCCCCACCCTCACATGCCTGCCGCCTTGGTGCTGCCGACCGTCTGGACCTTGCAGATGTTAGCCCTTCCGCATACAACTCCTCCTCCTCTACTTCCTCCACCTCCTCTTGTGCCACCACCTGACTCCGAGTTCTGTTTAACATGTGCTCCAGCATGTAAATCACCGGAATAGTCATGCTGATAATGGCATCGTCAGCACTAAACATCTTCGTCGCCATTTCAAAACTGTGCAGAAGGGTGCATAGGCCCCTGATCTTAGACCACTCCTCAAGCATGATTTGCCCCACCTCTGGATCTCGTTGGCCCAGGCTATACGTCAGAACGTATTGCACCAGGGCTTGTCGGTGCTGCCACAGTCGCTGCAACATGTGCAGAGTTGAATTCCACCGGGTAGGCACATCGCATTTTAGCCGGTGAAGTGGCAGGCCCAACGACTTCTGTAGAGATGTAAGTCGCAGAGCTGCGGGATGCGAACGGCGGAAGTGAGCACAGAGCGACCATGCCCTGTGCAGAAGGCCATCTAGTCTGGGATAGTGGGCTAAAAATTGCTGGACAACCAGGTTCAACACGTGAGCCATACAAGGCACGTGTGTGACATTGCCCCGGCGAAGGGCCGCACCCAGGTTTGCAGCATTGTCGCACACGGCCTTCCCTGGTTTCAGGTCCAGTGGAGACAACCATTCATGAAATTGGTTCTCCAGAGCTGACCACAACTCCTCAGCTGTGTGACTCACATTTCCCAGACATTTCAAAGTAAAAACCGCCTGATGACGTTGAGCCCTACTGCCAGCATAGTAAGGAGGTGTGCAGGATCCCTTCTGCGCAGTTAGAAAGCTTGTGGCATGACCAGACAGGCTTTGGGTGCAGGTGGAAGACCGAGAGGAGGTTGAGGAGGCAGAAGTAGTGGAGGAACTTTGACATAAAGAGGATTGACGCATAACTCGTGGGGACGGCTAGACTTGGACAGCAGCCCCTTGTCCTGCTGTCACCATAGTCACCCAGTGCCAAGTCAGCGACATGTAACGCCCCTGTCCATGCCTACTCGTCCAAGTGTCTGTGGTGAAATGCACCCTGTCACACACAGAGTTTCTCAAAGAAGCGGTGATGTTGTGTGCGACATGCTGGTGGAGCGCAGGCACACCTTTCTTTGAGAAGTAGTGCCGACTGGGCATCTGGTACTGGGGCACTGCGACGGACATAAGGTCTCGAAAATCCTCTGTGTCCACCAGGCAGAAAGGCAGCATTTCTGTAGCCAAGAGCCTGCAGATGGTGAAATTCAACCTCTTAGCTTTCTCATGGCTAGGAGGAAATGGTCTTTTACTTGTCCACATCTGAGGGACCGAGGGCTGGCTATTGTGCTTAGACGGGGTTGATAAGGGTGTCCCCGGCAAACTGCCGGTCTGTGAGGAAGATGCAGGCGGACATGTTAGGTTGCCTTGATCCAAAGGTGGTGCTATCGATGTCGGACAGCGCTCAACACCAGCTGGTGTTACCACCTCCAAAGAAAATGATGACCTGCCAATCACGCTGGCTGTTGCGGGTAAAGAGGTGGCAGGTCTGCGCCCCAAAACAGGTGTGACTGCTGTCCCCCCAGTCACAGAGGATGAAGAGGCCGCGGATGCACAAGATATGGCAGACGGTGGTTGGCCCGGCCGGCTAGGCCGCATTGTAGCACACTGAGCTTCCCACTGCAACTTATGCTTCATGTCCATGTGCCGGTTCATGCATGAAGTACTCAAACGATGTATTTTTTGGCCTCTACAGCTTTTGCTGACAAATGTTACAGATAACACGAGTTGGGTCATCTTTATCGATCTGAAAAAATGCCCAGGCTATGCAAGGCTTAGCACCCATGCGACCTGAAGAGCCACCACGACTTGTGGTGAGAGGCAGAGTTGTGTTTGAGGATGCAGTTGTTGACGTGCTTTCAGTACTACGTCTCTGTCCAGGAAGGCGCAACCTGACCTCGTCGTCACTAGCATCTTCCTCCACCTCCTCTGCTGACCTCATCTCTTGGCTGACTGTGGGTTGACAGTAAGTGGGATCTCCAACCTCATCATCATCACCCTGTGCGTTATCACACCCGTCGTCCTCAGAGCCAACCTGTTCCTGCCTTGACAAAAAACTAAAGTTGTCGCTCCAATCAGGTATTTGAGTCTCATCATCGTCTTCCTCATTGTCTCCACCAACAGGAGTTACAGTTTGGGAATGAGGGTCTACATTATGGTCAGAACCTTCTGCGTCTGGTCCTGGATCCGACTCATAAAGATTCTGGGCATCAGTGCAGATCATTTCCTCATCTGGATTCACAGAAGCGCTGGAGTCGACCTCTGATTCCCAGGCTATAGTATGAGTAAACAGCTCTGCAGACTCAACCATCTGTTCTAACTCATACTCAGACGGGCAGCTAGAGATTTGGGAGCTGTGAGGAAGCAAGTGCGATTGGGGTGACACCTTTGAGGACTGGAGTATTTGTGATGTTGAAGTTGATGTGGAGGAGAGCCCACTTAAAGGAGCACTTGATATCCGTTGAAGCACCTGCTGTTTTTGTGCCTCATCTGGAATTTGTAGCAATTGGCGTGGCCGTAAGAAAGGGATCTTATCACATTGTCCGCTAAAAGAAGTAGACATTTTAGTTTGGCTGGAAGATGGTCTTTCTTCTGCAGATGTTACTGTTGCTTTAACACCTACCCCACGGACACAACCTTTTTTCCCCTTCCCAACACGTCTATTCCCCTTTCCACCAGCAGCAGGCCTTTTTCCACTCATTTTGGTGGTTAACTAATTCACAACTCTGGAGTTGTTTCCACAAAAAAACAATGGATAGGAACCGAGCAGAGCTGAGTGGCCAAACTGTGGTATTAGGCCAAAACTATTGGCTGGGTTAGATGCAGAAAAAAATTATATTCAATTTGCAACCTGATGGAGGTCAGTATAGATGGACTAATAGAACAAGTCCCACACACAGCTAGAAGCCCAAATATTTTTTCAGAGGTAGATGCAGTAAAAAATTGTATTCAGTTTGCAACCTGATGGAGGTCAGTATAGATGGACTAATAGAACAAGTCCTACACACAGCTAGAAGCCCAAATATTTTTTCAGAGGTAGATGCAGAAAAAAAATATATTCAGTTTGCAACCTGATGGAGGTCAGTATAGATGGACTAATAGAGAAAGTCCCACACACTGCTAGAAGGCCAAATATTTTTTCAGAGCTAGATGCAGACAAAAAATTATTTTTAATTTGCAACCTGATGGAGGTCAGTATAGATGGACTAATAGAGAAAGTCCCACACACTGCTAGAAGGCCAAATATTTTTTCAGAGCTAGATGCAGAAAAAAATTATATTCGGTTTGCAACCTGATGGAGGTCAGTATAGATGGACTAATAGAACAAGTCAGACACACAGCTAGAAGGCCAAATATTTTTTCAGAGCTAGATGCAGATAAAAATTATTTTTAATTTGCAACCTGATGGAGGTCAGTATAGATGGACTAATAGAGAAAGTCCCACACACTGCTAGAAGGCCAAATATTTTTTCAGAGCTAGATGCAGAAAAAAATTATATTCAGTTTGCAACCTGATGGAGGTCAGTATAGATGGACTAATAGAACAAGTCCCACACACAGCTAGAAGCCCAAATATTTTTTCAGAGGTAGATGCAGAAAAAAATTATATTCAGTTTGCAACCTGATAGAGGTCAGTATAGATGGACTAATAGAACAAGTCCCACACACAGCTAGAAGCCCAAATATTTTTTCAGAGCTAGATGCAGACAAAAAATTATTTTTAATTTGCAACCTGATGGAGGTCAGTATAGATGGACTAATAGAGAAAGTCCCACACACTGCTAGAAGGCCAAATATTTTTTCAGAGCTAGATGCAGAAAAAAATTATATTCAGTTTGCAACCTGATGGAGGTCAGTATAGATGGACTAATAGAACAAGTCCCACACACAGCTAGAAGGCCAAATATTTTTTCAGAGCTAGATGCAGATAAAAATTATTTTTAATTTGCAACCTGATGGAGGTCAGTATAGATGGACTAATAGAGAAAGTCCCACACACTGCTAGAAGGCCAAATATTTTTTCAGAGCTAGATGCAGAAAAAAATTATATTCAGTTTGCAACCTGATGGAGGTCAGTATAGATGGACTAATAGAACAAGTCCCACACACAGCTAGAAGCCCAAATATTTTTTCAGAGGTAGATGCAGAAAAAAATTATATTCAATTTGCAACCTGATAGAGGTCAGTATAGATGGACTAATAGAACAAGTCCCACACACAGCTAGAAGCCCAAATATTTTTTCAGAGCTAGATGCAGAAAAAAATTATATTCAGTTTGCAACCTGATGGAGGTCAGTATAGATGGACTAATAGAACAAGTCCCACACACAGCTAGGAGGCCAAATATTTTTTCAGAGCTAGATGCAGATAAAAATTATTTTTAATTTGAAACCTGATGGAGGTCAGTATAGATGGACTAATAGAGAAAGTCCCACACACTGCTAGAAGGCCAAATATTTTTTCAGAGCTAGATGCAGAAAAAAATTATATTCAGTTTGCAACCTGATGGAGGTCAGTATAGATGGACTAATAGAACAAGTCCCACACACAGCTAGAAGCCCAAATATTTTTTCAGAGGTAGATGCAGAAAAAAATTATATTCAATTTGCAACCTGATGGAGGTCAGTATAGATGGACTAATAGAACAAGTCCCACACACAGCTAGAAGCCCAAATATTTTTTCAGAGGTAGATGCAGTAAAAAATTGTATTCAGTTTGCAACCTGATGGAGGTCAGTATAGATGGACTAATAGAACAAGTCCTACACACAGCTAGAAGCCCAAATATTTTTTCAGAGGTAGATGCAGAAAAAAAATATATTCAGTTTGCAACCTGATGGAGGTCAGTATAGATGGACTAATAGAGAAAGTCCCACACACTGCTAGAAGGCCAAATATTTTTTCAGAGCTAGATGCAGACAAAAAAATATTTTTAATTTGCAACCTGATGGAGGTCAGTATAGATGGACTAATAGAGAAAGTCCCACACACTGCTAGAAGGCCAAATATTTTTTCAGAGCTAGATGCAGAAAAAAATTATATTCAGTTTGCAACCTGATGGAGGTCAGTACAGATGGACTAATAGAACAAGTCCCACACACAGCTAGAAGGCCAAATATTTTTTCAGAGCTAGATGCAGATAAAAATTATTTTTAATTTGCAACCTGATGGAGGTCAGTATAGATGGACTAATAGAGAAAGTCCCACACACTGCTAGAAGGCCAAATATTTTTTCAGAGCTAGATGCAGAAAAAAATTATATTCAGTTTGCAACCTGATGGAGGTCAGTATAGATGGACTAATAGAACAAGTCCCACACACAGCTAGAAGCCCAAATATTTTTTCAAAGGTAGATGCAGAAAAAAATTATATTCAGTTTGCAACCTGATGGAGGTATGTATAGATGGATTAATAGAACAAGTCCCACACACAGCTAGAAGCCCAAATATTTTTTCAGAGGTAGATGCAGAAAAAAATTATATTCAGTTTGCAACCTGATGGAGGTCTGTATAGATGGATTAATAGAACAAGTCCCACACACAGCTAGAAGTCCAATATTTTTTCAGAGGTAGATGCAGAAAAAAAATATATTCAGTTTGCAACCTGATGGAGGTCAGTATAGATGGACTAATAGAGAAAGTCCCACACACTGCTAGAAGGCCAAATATTTTTTCAGAGCTAGATGCAGACAAAAAATTATTTTTAATTTGCAACCTGATGGAGGTCAGTATAGATGGACTAATAGAGAAAGTCCCACACACTGCTAGAAGGCCAAATGTTTTTTCAGAGCTAGATGCAGATATAAATTTTTTTTAATTTGCAACCTGATGGAGGTCAGTATAGATGGACTAATAGAGAAAGTCCCACACACTGCTAGAAGGCCAAATATTTTTTCAGAGCTAGATACAGACAAAAAATTATTTTTAATTTGCAACCTGATGGAGGTCAGTATAGGTGGACTAATAGAGAAAGTCCCACACACTGCTAGAAGGCCAAATATTTTTTCAGAGCTGGATGCAGATAAAAATTATTTTTAATTTACAACCTGATGGAGGTCAGTATAGATGGACTAATAGAGAAAGTCCCACACACTGCTAGAAGGCCAAATATTTTTTCAGAGCTGGATGCAGATAAAAATTATTTTTAATTTGCAACCTGATGGAAGTCAGTATAGATGGACTAATAGAGAAAGTCCCACACACTGCTAGAAGGCCAAATATTTTTTCAGAGCTGGATGCAGATAAAAATTATTTTTAATTTGCAACCTGATGGAGGTCAGCATAGATGGACTAATAGAGAAAGTCCCACACACTGCTAGAAGGCCAAATATTTTTTCAGAGCTAGATGCAGACAAAAAATTATTTTGAATTTGCAGCGTGATGGAGGTCAGTATAGATGGACTAATAGAGAAAGTCCCACACACTGCTAGAAGGCCAAATATTTTTTCAGAGCTAGATGTAGAAAAAAATTATATTCAGTTTGCAACCTGATGGAGGTCAGTATAGATGGACTAATAGAACAAGTCCCACACACTGCTAGAAGCCCAAATATTTTTTCAGAGCTAGATGCAGAAAAAAATTATATTCAATTTGCAACCTGATGGAGGTTGTAGCGCTGGCGTCCCTGCCCTCTGCTAGGCAGGGACGCTGCTCCCCTCACCGCTCTGCTCCGTGCCCGGCGTCCTCTCCCCGCTCTGCTGTCAGCGCGCGCTCCTTCCCGGCGTCCTCCTCCCGCTCTGCTCTCAGCGCGCGCTCCTTCCCGGCCCCTGTGCTTAGGGCGCGCGCGCGCTCCCCTCCTCTTAAAGGGGCCGCGCGCGTCGTCCTAAGGAGTCCCCGGCCAATGGCCGGAGGACTTCATCATATATAAGGCACCTCCTCCAAAATGGAGGTGCCCGAGCAATGTTGTTTGCACCTGTGTCTCACCTGTGCTTCAGCCCTCAGGTCCCGTTGCCAGTTACCTGCCAGTTACCTGCCAGTTACCTGCCAGTTTCCTGCCAGTTTCCTGCTAGTTACCTGCCTGATTCCTGCCTGAATACTTGTTACCTGTCTGCCAGTCTGAGGTCCGACGGTCTGCCTTACTACTCCTGTCAGTCTGTCTAAAGGACCAGCCTGCCCGCTCACCTGGGAGCGCATATCAGCTACCTGCCTGCTTGCCTGAGGTCCGACGGTCTGCCTTACTACTCCGGTCAGTCTGTCTATGGACCAGCTTGCCCGCTCACCTGGGAGCGCTTCTCCGTTAGCTGCCTGCTTGCCAGCCCGGAGGCTCCGTTGTCACGTGCTGTGACCACCAGCTATCTCAGAGACTCTTGCCCGCTCACCTGGGAGCGCATCTCCGTTACCTGCCTGCTTGCCAGCCCGGAGGTCCCGTTGTCACGTGCGGTGACCACCAGCTATTCCAGAGACTCTTGCCCGCTCACCTGGGAGCGCTTCTCCGTTACCTACCTGCCTGCCAGCCCGGAGGTTCCGCCGTCACGTGCCGTGACCACCTGCTATTCCAGAGACTCTCGCTTGCTCACCTGGGAGCACACTTCTACCATCTGCCTGCTAGCCTACCCGGAGGCTCTGCCATCACAGGTCGTACCTACCCCTTACCTAGAGACTGCCACCCGCTCCCTTACAAGGGCCGCCCCCTTGTATAGTAGCTCAGAGGTTCCGCCTCCCGGACCCGTTACAGTTTGCTCGGGCCATGGAACCCGGTGGCACCCAAGCTCCCTCGCTCTCGGACCTCTGTCTTGAACTGTCCCGTCAGAGGTCCCAACAGGAGGCCATCCTGGGTCACCTGCGGAATGTTAATACTCGCCTGAACACTCTGTCTGATCCACCAACAACCTCCGCCAGTGTCATATCTTGCAATCCGTCAGCTCCGCTGCCCACTAATACTATGGTATCCTACCCCGGACCCCGGCTTTCTGCACCTCCTCGCTTCGGAGGCGACCCCGTCCAGGCTCGGGGCTTCATAAATCAGTGCACCCTGCACTTTGAACTTTTGTCCCATCAGTTTAATTCCGACCGGGCCAAAATTGCCTTTATCATGTCCCATCTCATCGGGGAGGCCCTGGCCTGGCTAAATCCTCTATGGGAGAGAGGAGACCCCCTGGTGTCCAACTTGCCTGCTTTTCTCTCGGCTTTCCGGAAAGTCTTCGACGAACCCGGACGGAAGACCTCATCCGCATCCTCTCTGCTACGCCTCCGTCAGGAGGGTCTCACCGTGGGCCAATATGCCATACGGTTCCGCACCCTTGCCTCGGAGCTGGCCTGGGATAACGACGCTCTGGTATCCGTCTTCTGGGAGGGTCTGTCCGGTCGTATTAAAGATGAACTTGCTGGTCGGGACATTCCTACCTCTCTCGATGATCTAATAACCCTTGCCACCCGGATTGACCTACGGTTCCAGGAGCGTGCCAAAGAGGTCACCCGTGAGAGAAGGATTCCACGTTTAGCTCCTACTTTCCAGAAACCCGTCATTCCCTCCATCTCTCCCCAGGTACACTCTCCTGAGCCTATGCAGGTCGACCAGACCAAGATGGTCAAAACCCGTCAGGACTCACGCCGTGCCGAGGGGAGCTGCTTCTACTGTGGCAGTAAGGAGCACCGGATCCGTGCCTGCCCGGAGAGGTCGGGAAACGCCTGTGTCTAGGTTCGCTCAGAGAGGTCCACCTAGACAAGAATAAATCCTCTCCATCCCTGCTGTTGTCAGTTTCGATCATCTACGGGGAGAACCGTTATTTCGAACTAGCCCAACTTGACTCTGGAGCAGCCGGGAACCTTATTTCACAGTCCCTGGTTGAGAAATACCGCATCCCCACCAAACCTCTGGCTGTACCCTTGTCTGTCGCTGCCGTGGATGGGGGCCTCTTACCTCGCCCCATTCAACTCATCACCGAATCCATTACCCTGCAGGTGGGAATGCTGCATTCTGAAAGTATCTCCTTTCATGTTCTGCCTGGACTCTCTCACGCCCTCTTGCTAGGTCTGCCCTGGCTCCAGAGACATGCACCCATGCTAGACTGGCAAACCGGAGAGGTCCTTCGCTGGGGACAAGACTGTCATAAAACCTGCCTGGTTCCCGTCCATCCCGTCCGTCCCTCTCCTACCCCAGCTAATCTACCTGGACTTCCGATTCCTTATTGGTCTTATGCAGATGTCTTTAATAAAAAGGAGGCAGAGACATTACCACCACATAGACCATACAACTGTCCCATCGATCTGCTACCCGGTACTACTCCTCCCCGTGGGCGTATCTATCCTTTATCCGCTGCTGAGACCCGGTCAATGTCCGAATATATTGAGGAGAATCTGGCCAGAGGATTCATCCGGAAATCTACCTCCCCGGCGGGAGCAGGCTTCTTTTTCGTCAAAAAGAAGGACGGCTCTCTCCGTCCCTGTATAGACTATAGAGGCCTAAACCTGATCACGGTGAAGAATAAGTACCCCCTTCCGCTCATTCCAGAATTATTTGATCGCCTGAGGGGGGCTAGGATCTTCACCAAACTGGACCTTCGTGGGGCGTACAACCTGGTTCGTATTCGTCAGGGGGATGAATGGAAGACGGCATTCAACACCCGGGACGGCCACTATGAATACCTGGTAATGCCCTTTGGTCTCTGTAACGCTCCTGCCGTCTTTCAAGAGTTGGTCAATGACATCTTCCGGGACCTTCTCTACTCCTGCGTAGTGGTGTACCTGGACGACATCTTGGTCTTCTCTCCGGATCTCCAGACTCACCGGAGGGACGTTCGTCAGGTCCTGCTCAGGCTAAGGCAGAACCATCTCTACGCTAAATTTGAGAAGTGCCTCTTTGAGCAGACCTCGCTTCCGTTTCTGGGCTACATTATCTCTCAGACCGGCCTACAAATGGATCCTGAGAAACTGTCTGCCATCGAGAAATGGCCCCGACCGGAGGGGTTGAAGGCCATTCAGCGATTCCTGGGCTTCGCCAACTACTACCGCCTCTTCATACCACACTTCTCTTCCCGGATGGCCCCAATTTCTGCGCTCACCCGTAAAGGTACTAATCCCAAAGAGTGGCCACCCGAAGCAGAGGAGGCCTTTCTTTCCCTTAAACAGGCCTTCTCTTCCGCCCCGGTGCTGCATCGCCCAGATGGCAACAAACAGTTCTTCCTGGAAGTTGACGCCTCCTCCTCTGGAGCCGGAGCGGTACTTACTCAAAAATCTTCTTCCGGGAGGATGGTAACTTGTGGCTTCTTCTCTAAACTCTTCTCCTCCTCTGAGCGCAACTATTCCATAGGAGACCGAGAGTTATTGGCCATCAAACTGGCATTGGAGGAGTGGCGTTACCTGCTCGAGGGGGCTCTTCACCCGGTAATAATTTACACTGACCACAAGAACTTGGCTTACCTCCAGCATGCCCAGAGACTTAACCCGCGCCAAGCCCGGTGGTCCTTGTTTTTTGCTCGTTTTGATTTTGTCCTTCATTTTCGCCCGGCTGACAAAAACGTCAAGGCGGACGCCTTGTCTCGGTCCTTTCTGGTGTCTGATCTCGAGGAGGATCCGAAACATATCATCGATCCCGCCAGAGTAATGCAGGTGGCTCCCATGAGTCTAAATCGTCTTCCTCCTGGTAAGACGTTCGTACCAGTACCTGATCGGGAGAAGATCCTACACTGGGGTCATTCGTCTAAACTAGCTGGCCACGCCGGTCAGAAAAAGACCCTCCAACTTATTACCCGGCACTACTGGTGGCCTAACCTGCACAAGGATGTAATAGACTTTGTTTCTGCCTGTGTGTCCTGCGCCCGCAACAAAGTTCCGAGACACCTGCCGGCCGGCCGCCTCCTACCTCTGCCAGTACCTGCTGCCCCCTGGCAGCATATAGCGATGGACTTCATTACTGATCTACCCGTCTCTGCCGGTTGTACGGTCATTTGGGTGGTCGCTGACCGCTTCTCCAAGATGGCTCACTTCATTCCACTGCCAGGTCTTCCGTCTGCACCCGAGCTGGCTAAAGACTTTATCCGCCACATCTTCCGTCTTCATGGCCTGCCCCGTCACATCGTGTCGGATCGTGGGGTACAGTTCACTTCCCGTTTCTGGAGAGCCACTTGTAAATTGCTGGACGTCACCCTGGACTTCTCCTCCGCTTACCACCCACAGTCTAATGGTCAAGTGGAGCGGATCAATCAGAACCTGACCAGTTACCTTTGGCACTTCGTTAATGCCCACCATTCTGACTGGGTGGATCTCCTGCCATGGGCCGAATTCTCGTACAACAATCACGAGAGCGAGTCTTCCTCCAAATCCCCGTTTTTTGTAGTCTACGGTCAGCATCCTCGGATCCCGTTTCCCGTCTCCACCTCGGCGGACAATCCGGCTGCGGAATCTCTTGTTAACAAATTTTCCTCCATATGGGAGAGTACCCGGTCCGCACTCCTTCTGTCATCCGAGCGTATGAAAAGACACGCTGACAAAAAACGTCTGGACCCTCCTCAATTCCGCCCTGGGGATAAAGTCTGGCTCTCGTCCAAATATGTCCGGCTCAAGATCCCTTCCTATAAGTTAGGGCCTCGGTTCATCGGCCCACTGGAGGTCATCAGTCAGATCAACCCGGTGGCCTATAAATTGAAACTCCCGGCCAACTTACGGATCCCTAACTCCTTCCATGTGTCTCTCCTCAAACCTGTGGTGCTTAACTCTTTTTCCAAGCCTACAGGTACGCCTCCTGCTCCGGTTTCTGCTGAGGACGAGTTTGAGGTAGAGAACATTCTTGCCACCAAAAGGGTAAGAGGAAAGACCTTTTTTCTGGTAGATTGGAAGGGGTTTGGTCCTGAGGAGAGAACGTGGGAGCCCCGGGAGAACATCCATGCCCCTCTCATCCTAGCTAAATTTCTGTCTGGCCTAAAAAAGGGGGGGCCTAAAGGGGGGGGTACTGTAGCGCTGGCGTCCCTGCCCTCTGCTAGGCAGGGACGCTGCTCCCCTCACCGCTCTGCTCCGTGCCCGGCGTCCTCTCCCCGCTCTGCTGTCAGCGCGCGCTCCTTCCCGGCGTCCTCCTCCCGCTCTGCTCTCAGCGCGCGCTCCTTCCCGGCCCCTGTGCTTAGGGCGCGCGCGCGCGCGCTCCCCTCCTCTTAAAGGGGCCGCGCGCGCCGTCCTAAGGAGTCCCCGGCCAATGGCCGGAGGACGTCATCATATATAAGGCACCTCCTCCAAAATGGAGGTGCCCGAGCAATGTTGTTTGCACCTGTGACTCACCTGTGCTTCAGCCCTCAGGTCCCGTTGCCAGTTACCTGCCAGTTACCTGCCAGTTACCTGCCAGTTTCCTGCCAGTTTCCTGCTAGTTACCTGCCTGATTCCTGCCTGAATACTTGTTACCTGTCTGCCAGTCTGAGGTCCGACGGTCTGCCTTACTACTCCTGTCAGTCTGTCTAAAGGACCAGCCTGCCCGCTCACCTGGGAGCGCATATCAGCTACCTGCCTGCTTGCCTGAGGTCCGACGGTCTGCCTTACTACTCCGGTCAGTCTGTCTATGGACCAGCTTGCCCGCTCACCTGGGAGCGCTTCTCCGTTAGCTGCCTGCTTGCCAGCCCGGAGGCTCCGTTGTCACGTGCTGTGACCACCAGCTATCTCAGAGACTCTTGCCCGCTCACCTGGGAGCGCATCTCCGTTACCTGCCTGCTTGCCAGCCCGGAGGTCCCGTTGTCACGTGCGGTGACCACCAGCTATTCCAGAGACTCTTGCCCGCTCACCTGGGAGCGCTTCTCCGTTACCTACCTGCCTGCCAGCCCGGAGGTTCCGCCGTCACGTGCCGTGACCACCTGCTATTCCAGAGACTCTCGCTTGCTCACCTGGGAGCACACTTCTACCATCTGCCTGCTAGCCTACCCGGAGGCTCTGCCATCACAGGTCGTACCTACCCCTTACCTAGAGACTGCCACCCGCTCCCTTACAAGGGCCGCCCCCTTGTATAGTAGCTCAGAGGTTCCGCCTCCCGGACCCGTTACAGAGGTCAGTATAGATGGACTAATAGAATGATGCTATGCCCAAAAGATTTTACTTCACTAGGTGCAGTAAAAAAATTGGTATTCTATACACAGGTGGTATATCTTGCAACACAGATAGGCTACTCCACTGACTAACACACTCTGCAATAGGCCAAAAAGGATTAGCTTTGCTAGATTCAGCCAAATGCTGTGAAAAAAACTTGCACAGCACTGGCACAGACCTGCCTGACAAAAACTGATAGGAACTGATGTAACCTAGTCCTGAAAAGGACTGCAATTACAATTAGTCTTTACTCCCACAATCTATCTATTTAAGAGCACAGACCTGCCTGATAAAAGTCGTAGGAAATGCTGTAACCTAGTCCTTAAAAGGACTGCAATCACAACTATTCCCTACTCCCAAGCTATCTGTAGATTTGTGCGAAAATTGGCTTGAAATTAACAAGGTATAGCGCACACAGCAACAGCGGTGCCGTCTAACACGCAGCTGCACCAGTGAGAAAATGGTGGCGACGGGGAAAATGGCTTGGTCTTATAGGGCAAGGACATGTGACATACACTGCCAATGACACATGCCCTTGCTTGTGTGAAAAAAAGCACTTCGCTCCGTGTGTGCGCTGCTGATAGGCTGACAGATTGCACCTCCCCACTGTAAATGCGGGAAAGAGAAAAAAAAATGGAGATCTTCATTATTCCTGCAGAGATCCATCCCCTGCCCCTCCCCCCACCCCGCTGTACACTCAAACTGCGTATTAACATTAATTTTCATCATTACTGAGAAAAAATCCAGTTATGATTTTGGTGCACGAACAGTTATCGAACATAACCTCGAACAGCCGAATTTTTCTCAAATCGTTCGTGTTCGCCGAACGGCTCGAACACCGCCCAAAACAGCTCGAATTTGAGATTGGCGAACAGTTCGAGTCGAACAACGCTCATCTCTACCCTTATTCTGCCTGACCCTTCACCCGATATCTCATGGGTTGTTAGGGTACCTTCTGCCTCCTTGTTTCTGGAGCCTTTCTACTCCTCTGTCTCTTCTCCTTCCTTCCTTCTCCTTCTCCTCTTCTCCTCTCTGGCCCCGGCCTCTCTCTCTAGGCCTGCCACGTGGAGCTGAGGTCAGGCCGAGCCTGTCAGCTCCCTGTCAGCCCTCTCTGGCTGATCTTCTTCTCAGACTGTATCTGCTTTACTGTGTCTGAGCTCAGGTGACCTGCAACCAATGAGCTCCTTCCTATGCTCCAGAAACCGTCCCCTTCTGCTCCTACATCACTGGGTTCTCTCCCCCCTCCCCACTCCAGCCAGGGACATAGTCAGTGTGCCTACAATAAATGGGAGCATCTGCGAACTGTCCCCCGGAAATGAGGAGTGTGTATGCAGCTAACTGAGCCCTGATCCATACTCCATCCTTACCCGGGAGTGGAATATCACACCTCTGGTTGAGGTGCAATACCGCTGTAGCAGCCGAACCCTCGGGGTGCTACAGAAGCATTATATATTAATTTTTTGAACAGTTATTTGATAATATGACTGTTAAAAATGGAGTTGTAATTATACATATTAAAGGCTGGGGGCATTGGATCACTGCCTGCACCCCCTCTGTGAACAGGTAATTGAAGCAGGTTATCTGATGAAGAGCAGACCTGGAGTGTGTACACAGAATAATTAAAAAGTGTCTGACTGTTGTTGGAAGGGCAAACTTTGACTATGTACATCCTAATTACCAAAGAGGTTCTAATCAATGCAAGGTGCAGATTAGTGTTGAGCCACCCCCGTAGTGTTCGAGTTCGGTTCGTCGAACACCCGTGTGTTCGCCGAACTGTTCGTCGAACTGTTCGTCGAACACCTTCGAACACCGTTAAAACCAATGGCAGGCAAACAAAAACACATAGAAACACATAGAAAACACCTTCAAAGGTGTCCAAAAGCTGACAAACTGCTCAGAAGACACAACTAACACATGGAAAAGTGACAAGTACATATAATCATGAGAAAAGAAAAGATGTGGAGGAGTAAAAGGAGGGGGAGACACAGATATAGGCATGTCATGCCCTTCTAAAATCCAAAAAGTGAGAAGCCGACACGTACAGTCCGCTCCTGCCCGTGCCACCTCCGTGTCGCCGGGTTTGTGCCAGAGCCGCGGTGAACCCTGACGGCCAGCCCCCCTCTCCCAATACTGGTGCCTGTCCGCTGGTGGGTCGAGCGAGCCCCCCTGTGGTGGAGGCAGCTCTAAGCTTTTTAATTTAAATTGTCTCTCTAATTTGAATGAATACACTTTAAATCCATTTACAAGGATCTATTGGAGGGCAAGTCTCATGCCAGCAGCCGCGTAATTCCAGCTCCAGTAGCGTTCACTAAAGCTGCTGCAGTTAAAAAGCTTTTATAAGGATCGAGCTCGGCTGTCCACCGCAAGGCATCCTACTGCCAGTCCCAGCCCCTATGCCTTGGGGTGCCTCCTGATGCTCTTCACTGAGTATCCCATGGTCCCGAAGCATTTCCTTTGAAAAAATTAAGTGTCCAAACTACAGGTGGTGTAGCTTGCTTAACAGCCGGGATAATCCGCTGACTAGCAGACACTGCTACTAGGCACAAAGTATTTCCTGGGCTAGATGCAGTTAAAAATTTGTAATGGATGCTGAGAAAGCATTCCATAGAGTCTCCTGGCACGCCATATATGATTCTCTTAAAAAGCTTGGGGTAGGGGTCTAGGGGACCCTTTTATAGCCAAAATCACGGCCCTGTATCGCAATACGTCACCTAGGCTGAAGATAAATGGAACTGTAGCACCCTGAGGGCTCGGTTGCTACAGAGGTATTGCACCTCACCCAGAGGTGTGATATCTCACTCTCAGGTAAGGATGGAGTGTGGATCAAGACCCGACACCTGCATGCATTACACCACATTGCCGTGGGGCAGGGCGACCAATATGCCCCTGAGATGGGCACGACAGTCCCTGTCCCTGGCTGGAGTGGGGGGAGGGAACACTGAGGAAGGGGAACCCTGTAGTGCAGGAGCAGGGAGGAAGCAGTTCCTGGGTGCATTGAGAAGGGAGTATAAAAGGTGGGCACCATCTTAGTTCAGTGCAGAGAAGTCTGAGCAGAAGTGGCAGGGAGCAGGGGCTCTGCATGAGCTCTGCTCCGGAGGCGGGCCTAGTAACAGAGGCCCAGGCCTGGAAGAGGGAGAAGGAAGGAAGAGGAGCGGAGAAGGCTCCAGGAACGAGGAACGAAGGGATCCCAGGGGTGCGGACGGGCGAGTCGCCACCGCACGCCCGAATCCACCTGCATGGAGGGGTCAGGCCAAAGGGGGAGACCGGTCCCCGAAACTAGTGGAGGCAGGAAACGACCCTCAGCTAGAAACCGGAGGCAGTGACATTTTATGTGGCGCAGCCCCTCGCTACACCCGCTAGGAGGGCAGCACATAGGGTCAGGGAAACTGACGCCAAGTTTACCAAGAGGAGGCCCGAGGCAGCCGGACAGAAGGGTTGGTAAGAAAGGCCAGACAAAGGACTAGAGATGAGCGGTGTTCGACTAGAACTGTTCGCCAATCTCAAATTCGAGCTGTTTTGGGCGGTGTTCGAGTTGTTCGACGAACCCGAACGATTTGCAAAAAATTCGGCTGTTCGAGGTTATGTTCGATAACTGTTCGTGCACCAAAAGCGTGTCCTGCATGTCTGGCGCTATTTAGAGCACCAATCATGCAGGGATTGTCTGCCACTCACTGTAATGCCACAGCCATGGTGGTTGTGGCATTACAGTGATTGCCCAAATCGATGGGAACAGTGCCAACAGTGAAACATGAAAAGCCGGCAATTCAGCAGCGGCATACACCGGTACCCGACAATTTAGAACCGAAAGAATAGAGCTTCACACATAGATTAGATAGATATAAACATGTCAGCCACATATATACGAAGTACAGTGAAAGTGCTGCTTACTGTACTTGTCATTTAGCGTAAAGGATTTATCAAAAAAAATAATAGTGTTTTCATGCACCGTCTCTTTAAAAAAGCCGGCCGGCAATTCAGCAGCGGTACCCGACAATTTATAACAGACAGAATAGAGCTTCACACATAGATTAGATAGATAGAAACATGTCAGCCACATATATACGAAGTACAGTGTCAGTGTTGCATACTGTACTTGTCATTTAGCGTAAAGGATTTATCAAAAAAAAATAATAGTGTTTTCATGCACCGTCTCTTTAAAAAAGCCGGCCGGCAATTCAGCAGCGGTACCCGACAATTTATAACAGACAGAATAGAGCTTCACACATAGATTAGATAGATAGAAACATGTCAGTCACATATATATGAAGTACAGTGATAGTGTTGGTTACTGTACTTGTCATTTAGTATTAAAATAAAGGATTTATTATTAAAAAAATTGGCGTGGGGTTCCCCTTAATTTTAGGCTCTAGCGGAGGTTAAGCAGACGGCTGGGGCAGATGTTTGAAGCCTGGGAAGGGGGTAATACCCACGGAGCTTCCCAGGCTACTAATATCAGCCCCCAGCTGAATACATAGCCTTTACTAGCTATTAAAATGGGGGACCCCCCCCAAAAAAATGACGTGGGGTCCCCCCTAATTTAATAGCTAGCAAAGGCTAGGCAGACAGCTGGGGGCTGATATTAATAGCCCAGGAAGGGAGCCATGAATATTGGCCCCCTCCCAGGCTAGAAACACCAGCCGTCAGCCGCCCCAGAAATGGCGCATTCATAGGATGCGCCAATTCTGGCACTTAGCCTCGCTCTTCCACGCTGCCCTGGTGCGGTGGCAGGGGGTAATAGGGTTGGGGTTGATGTCAGCTTATAATGCCAGCTGACATCAAGCCCAGGTTAGTAATGGAGAGGCGTCTATAAGACACCCCCATTACTAACCCCATAGTCAAAGTTAAAAAAAACACAAACACCCAGAATAAAGTCCTTTAATTGAAATAAAGACACAATCCTTTATTGTTCTAAATTAAACCATACTTACCGTCACGCCCATTCCAGCTGAAGCCAACGATCTCCTGCAATAAAAGAAAAATAATAAAGCAACCTCATCCTTACCTTTCCATGGTTCCCACGACAGCTTCAGCTCTGCTACATCGAGATGACAGGCTGGACCGCAGCAGAACGCTGCCATCCAGCCTCTCATCCCGCAGACACTGAGAAGCGCAGGCTTGCTTGCGCTGCTCAGCGTCTCTCTGTGACGGCATCCAGATGAGCCGAGTTCATGTCCAATGAACTCGGCTCACCTCATGCACGTCACTGACAGCGTGGGAAAATTCTCACGCTGAAGCGGTGAGTGCAGGAGAATTCTCCCACGCTGTCAATGACGTGCATAAGGTGAGCTCATGTCCAATGAACTCAGCTCACCTCCTGCACGTCACTGACAGCGTGGGAGAATTCTCCTGCACTCAGCGCTTCAGCGTGAGAATTCTCCCACGCTGAAGCGCTGAGTGCAGGAGAATTTTCCCACGCTGTCAGTGACGTGCATAAGGTGAGCTCATGTCCAATGAACTCAGCTCACCTCCTGCACGTCACTGACAGCGTGGGAGAATTCTCCTGCACTCAGCGCTTCAGTGTGAGAATTCTCCCACGCTGAAGCGCTGAGTGCAGGAGAATTTTCCCACGCTGTCAGTGACGTGCATGAGGTGAGCCGAGTTCATTGGACATTAACTCGGCTCATCTGGATGCCCTCACAGAGAGACACTGTGGAGCGCAAGCAAGCCTGCGCTTCTCAGTGTCTGCGGGATGACAGGCTGGATGGCAGCGTTCTGCTGCGGTCCAGCCTGTCATCTCGATGTAGCAGAGCTGAAGCTGTCATGGGAACCATGGAAAGGTAAGGATGATGTTGCTTTATTATTTTTCTTTTATTTCAGGAGATCGTTGGCTTCAGCTGGAATGGGCGTGATGGTAAGTATGGTTTAATTTAGAACAATAAAGAATTGTGTGTTTATTTCAATTAAAGGACTTTTTTCTGGGTGTTGTGTTTTTTTTAAATACTTTACTAGAAATTCATGGTGGTCATGTCTAATATTGGCGTGACCCCATGAATTTCGGGCTTAGGGCCAGCTGATAATGCCAAGCTGGCCCTAACCCCTTTATTACCCAGTGAGCCACCGCATCAGGGCCCTGGATGAGTTGGGTACAGCGCCAGAAGATGGCGCTTCTATGAACGCGCCATTTTCCGGGGTGGCTGCGGACTGCAATTTGCAGCGGGGGTGGCCCAGAAAGCTTGGGCCTCCCTGCGCTGCGGATTCCAGCCCCCAGCTGCCTAGTTGTACCTGGCTGGACACAAAAACAGGGCGAAGCCCCACGTCAATTTTCTTTAAATTATTTCATGAAATAATTAAGAAAAAAAGGGCTTCCCTATATTGTTGTGTCCGGCCAGGTACAAATAGGCAGCTGGTGGTTGGGGGCAGCCCATTCCTGCCTGCTGTACCTGGCTGGACACAAATATAGTGCGAAGCCCCACGTCAATTTTTTTTTAATTATTTCATGAATTTCCTGAAATAATTTAAAAAAATTGAAGTGGGGCTTCGCACTATATTTGTGTCCAGCCAGGTACAGCAGGCAGGAACGGGCTGCCCCCATCCACCAGCTGCCTATTTGTACCTGGCCGGACACAACAATATAGGGAAGCCCTTTTTTTCTTAATTATTTCATGAATTTCATGAAATAATTAAAAAAAATTGAAGTGGGGCTTCGCACTATATTTGTGTCCAGCCAGGTACAGCAGGCAGGAACGGGCTGCCCCCATCCACCAGCTGCCTATTTGTACCTGGCCGGACACAACAATATAGGGAAGCCCTTTTTTTCTTAATTATTTCATGAATTTCATGAAATAATTAAAAAAAATTGAAGTGGGGCTTCGCACTATATTTGTGTCCAGCCAGGTACAGCAGGCAGGAACGGGCTGCCCCCAACCACCAGCTGCCTATTTGTACCTGGCCGGACACAACAATATAGGGAAGGCCTTTTTTTCTTAATTATTTCATGAAATAATTAAAAAAAAAGTATGTGGGGCTTCGCCCTATTTTTGTGTCCAGCCAGGTACAACTAGGCAGCTGGGGGCTGGAATCTGCAGCGCAGGGAGGCCCAAGCTTTCTGGCCCCCCCCCGCTACAAATTGCAGTCCGCAGCCACCCCGGAAAATGGCGCGTTCATAGAAGCGCCATCTTCTGGCGCTGTACCCAACTCATCCAGGGCCCTGGTGCGGTGGCTCACTGGGTAATAAAGGGGTTAGGGCCAGCTTGGTATTATCAGCTGGCCCCAAGCCCAAAATTCATGGGGTCACGCCAGTATTAGACATGACCGCCATGAATTTCTAGTAAAGTATTTAAAAAAAACACAACACCCAGAATAAAGTCCTTTAATTGAAATAAAGACACAATTCTTTATTGTTCTAAATTAAACCATACTTACCATCACACCCATTCCAGCTGAAGCCAACGATCTCCTGCAATAAAAGAAAAATAATAAACCAACCTCATCCTTACCTTTCCATGGTTCCCACGACAGCTTCAGCTCTGCTACATCGAGATGACTGGCTGGACCGCAGCAGAACGCTGCCATCCAGCCTGTCATCCCGCAGACACTGAGAAGCGCAGGCATGCTTGCGCTCCTCACTGTCTCGCTGTGACGGCATCCAGATGAGCCGAGGTCATGTCCAATGAACTCGGCTCACCTCATGCACGTCACTGACAGCGTGGGAAAATTCTCACGCTGAAGTGCTGAGTGCAGGAGAATTCTCCCATGCTGTCAGTGATGTGCATGAGGTGAGCTCATGTCCAATGAACTCAGCTCACCTCCTGCACGTCACTGACAGCGTGGGAAAATTCTCCTGCAATCAGCGCTTCAGCGTGAGAATTTTCCCACGCTGTCAGTGACGTGCATGAGGTGAGCCGAGTTCATTGGACATGAACTCGGCTCATCTGGATGTCGTCACAGAGAGACGCTGAGCAGCGCAAGCAAGCCTGCGCTTCTCAGTGTCTGCGGGATGACAGGCTGGATGGCAGCGTTCTGCTGCGGTCCAGCCTGTCATCTCGATGTAGCAGAGCTGAAGCTGTCGTGGGAACCATGGAAAGGTAAGGATGAGGTTGCTTTATTATTTTTCTTTTATTGCAGGAGATCGTTGGCTTCAGCTGGAATGGGCGTGATGGTAAGTATGGTTTAATTTAGAACAATAAAGGATTGTGTCTTTATTTCAATTAAAGGACTTTATTCTGGGTGTTTGTGTTTTTTTTTAACTTTGACTATGGGGTTAGTAATGGGGGTGTCTTATAGACGCCTCTCCATTACTAACCTGGGCTTGATGTCAGCTGGCATTATAAGCTGACATCAACCCCAACCCTATTACCCCCTGCCACCGCACCAGGGCAGCATGGAAGAGCGAGGCTAAGTGCCAGAATTGGCGCATCCTATGAATGCGCCATTTCTGGGGCGGCTGACGGCTGGTGTTTCTAGCCTGGGAGGGGGCCAATATTCATGGCTCCCTTCCTGGGCTATTAATATCAGCCCCCAGCTGTCTGCCTAGCCTTTGCTAGCTATTAAATTAGGGGGGACCCCACGTCATTTTTTTTGGGGGGTCCCCCATTTTAATAGCTAGTAAAGGCTATGTATTCCGCTGGGGGCTGATATTAGTAGCCTGGGAAGCTCCGTGGGTATTACCCCCTTCCCAGGCTTCAAACATCTGCCCCAGCCGTCTGCTTAACCTCCGCTAGAGCCTAAAATTAAGGGGAACCCCACGCCAATTTTTTTAATAATAAATCCTTTATTTTAATACTAAATGACAAGTACAGTAACCAACACTATCACTGTACTTCATATATATGTGACTGACATGTTTCTATCTATCTAATCTATGTGTGATGCTCTATTCTTTCTGTTCTAAATTGTCGGGTACCGCTGCTGAATTGCCGGCCGGCTTTTTTAAAGAGACAGTGCATGAAAACACTATTATTTTTTTAAATAAATCCTTTACACTAAATGACAAGTACAGTAAGCAACACTATCACTGTACTTATTATATATGTGACTGACATGTTTCTATCTATCTAATCTATGTGTGAAGCTCTATTCTTTCTGTTCTAAATTGTCGGGTACAGATGCTGAATTGCCGGCCGGCTTTTTTAAAGAGACGGTGCATGAAAACACTAATATTTTTTTTAATAAATCCTTTACACTAAATGACAAGTGCAGTAACCAACACTGTCACTGTGCTTCTTATATGTGTGACTGACATGTTTCTATCTATCTAATCTATGTGTGATGCTCTATTCCTTCTTGTCTAAATTGTCGGGTACCGGTGTATGCCGCTGCTGAATTTGCCGGCCGGCTTTTTTAAAGAGAGTGTCTTCTGAGCAGTTTGTCAGCTTTTGGACACCTTTGCAGGTGTTTTCTATGTGTTTCTATGTGTTTTTGTTTGCCTGCCATTGGTTTTAACGGTGTTCGACGGTGTTCTAAGGTGTTCGACGAACAGTTCGACGAACAGTTCCTCGAACATCCCGGTGTTCGACGAACCGAACCGAACCCGAACACTATGGGGGTGGCTCAACACTACAAAGGACACACAAAGGGTTTCCTGTGAAGTGCTCCAAAGTTATCTGGGAGTTGTCTGAGCCCCTCACCTGGTGAGCACAGTACGACGTGGGCAGCCGTTACCTGCAGAAGTGGTCTGGATAATAAGAACTGTGAGTAAAGGCCCTGGACTGCATCACTGACTCCGAGTCCTTACTGCTGCTGCCCTGAACCATCACCCCCATCCTCCGCATACACTGCTCTGAGGCTATACTCCTCCCGTGGGGAGTTATGCTACGCTCTGCTGCACCCACAACACCAGCCTCAGCGGTCTGCCCTGCAGCGGCGGTTCACTCTGACCGCAATCCACGGGTGGCGTAGTCGGACATTTAAACATCAAAACCACATAAATAGTTCCGCCACTGGTTTGACCACCCTGAGCCACGGAACAGGGTCGCCGCCACGAAGACTACAACCACCAGCATCCACCAAAAAGGGTCCGGCTCCGGGTGTCCCAAGGCCCAGGGGGTGCATCAGAACATTTTCATCACCTTTCACAATCACCAATGGGACGAGGCAGGGATGTCCTCTGTCCCCTCTCTTATACATCCTAGTGACGGAGCACCTGCTCTCATCAATTCGCCATAACCCCAATATTAGGTGGATTGAGGTGGGAGGCACCGAGTACAAGTGCTCTCTATTTGCTGATGATGTACTAGTATATATCACTCAATCACATATATCCATCCATGCTGTTATGGCTGAAATAGATCACTTTGTTACATGGTCAAATTTTAAAATCAATGCAGCGAAGTCTGAGGCCCTCGATGTCTCCCTCCCCAAATCCATATAGGATTCCATCCAGTCCAACTTTCCCTTTGCCTGGCCCTCACAGGGTATCAAATACTTAGGAATTCCTATTCATAGAGACCTCTCCCATCTATGTTATCTTAATTTTGGGCCCTTTATTGAACAACTCCATACAGACCACGGTTGGCAAGTTAGAACTGTAAAATTCACTACGTGAACCACTGGTGTTTTGTGGAAAAGCACATGTACACTGTGTTATAAATTATTATGCAAAAAGTGTTTAGGAGTGATAAGGGAAGAATTTGTTTGTTTGTCAGTTAAACTCATTGATGGTGATGTGTGTCAGGGCTCTTTATATCACTGTAAGCAATTGCAGACACCTGTGCTAATTACTTTGACAGGTGTGTCCAATGAAAGGCAAGACTACTTAAGAAGGCTGTCTCACATTATTAAGCAGCCTACATTTTCTGCCAAAATGGGAAAGAAAAAGGATGTGTCGGCTGCTGAGAAGCAACAAATTGTGGAGTGTTTAGGTCAAGGCATGACTACAATCAACATTGTGCGATGATCAGGATGAAGTGTCTTGGCAATCAAGAAGTATGTAGCTGATTCACAGTACACACGTGTGCGTGCTGATAAGGGCAAATTGAGGACTCTTTCCTACAGGCAATTACGTCAGGTTAAAAGAGCAGCGGCAAAAAAGCCTTGTCATAGCAGCAGACAAGTTTATGAAGCTGCTGGTGCCTCCAACGTCCCCCGAACAACAAGATGCAGGGTCCTTCAGAGGTTTGCAGCTGTGCATATGCCATCCTGTCGACCTCCTCTATCCACTTCACACAAGCAGAAACGGCTCCAGTGGGCCAAACATTACATGAAGACTGATTTCAAAACTGTTTTGTTCACGGATGAGTGCCGTGCAGCGCTCGATGGTCCAGATGGATGGAGTGGAGGATGGCTGGTTGATGGACACCCCACGCAAACACGGCTACAGCGCCAACAAGGAGGAGGTGGAGTAATGTTTTGGGCTGGAATCATGGGGAGAGAGATTGTCGGCCCCTTTAGGATCCCTGAAGGCGCTAAAGATGAACTCCATAATGTATGTGGATTTTCTCAAACAGCACTTCCTGCCATGGTTCAAAAAGAAGAGCCATGTATTTCACAGCAAGATCATTTTTTTGCATGATAATGCACCATCTCATGCTGCACATAAAACATCTGCATCTCTGGCTGATATGGGCATAAAAGGGGACAAACTTATGGTGTGACCCCCATGCTCCCCTGACCTCTACCCCATTCAGAACCTCTGGAGCATCATCAAAAGGAGTGTCTATGATGGCGGGAGGCAGTTCACATCTAAGCAACAGCTCTGGGAGGGTATTCTGTCCTCATGCAAAACAATTGAAGCAGAAACCATCCAAAACCTGACAAATTCAATGGACGAGAGAGTTCAGAAGCTCCTTTCGAACAAGGGGTCCTATGTGAAAATGTAACATCACCTAGAATAAAGTTTTGAGTTGAAAACTGATTGATTTCAGTTTCTAATAACATGCTAATGCTTATAATTTCAAAAATGACCATTTTTTTGATCTTTATTAAAATGAAAAGGTTGATCGAAAAGTTTGGGGGATCTAAGAGTGTGGCAACCCAGTAGTCATGATCACTTCGAATTCTGACAATATGAGGGTCATGTTGCAGGTAGTGCAGCAAGAAGGCACTTATGTGTTTTGCGCATCTCGGAGCCCCAAAATTATTTTCCGGGCTAGATGCAGCTACAAATTATTATTAATTTTAAATCTGGTGGAGCTTAGTATAGATGGGCTAATAGGATCAGTGCTGCACACTGCTACAAAGCCCAAATTATTTTCCAGTCAAGATACAGATAAACATGATTAGTAATTTGAAAGCTTAAAACGGTTGGTAGGGTGATTTTAACCAATCATCAAGCTTTTACTCTCCCCAGGATGACACAGGGGTAGAAAAGTCGTTTCGGATCCATGATTTGTTCATCTTTATGAACGTGAGTCTGTCTACATTATCAGTGGAGAGCCGCGTGCGCTTATCTGTCAGCACACCACCAGCAGCGCTGAACACACGTTCAGACAGAACGCTGGCTGCGGGGCATGACAAGATCTCCAAGGCATAAGTGGCTAGCTCCGGCCATTTATCCAGATTGGAAGCCCAAAAAGAGCAAGGGTCCAGTGACACAGTCATGGCTTCAATGTTTACTTGGAGATACTCCTGTACCATCGTCTCTAGGCGTTGACTATGTGTCAGACTTCTTGTCTCCTGTGGCCTTGCAAAGGATGGGCTAAAAAAGTGGTGAAATGATTCCGCAAAATTGATGTTACCAGCAGATACTGTGGTTCTGTTACGGTTTGAGTGCTGAACACTTGACGGTCCCACGGTTGGCAAGTTGGAACTGTAAGATTCACTACGTGCACCACTGGTGTTTTGTGGAAAAGCACATGTAAGATTCTGCAACAGTCTCTGCTGATACTCCTGCATGCGTGCATCCCTTTCTATGGCAGGAATAATTTCTGCAAATTTACTTTTGTACCGAGGATCTAACAGTGTGGCAACCCAGTAGTCAGGATTATTTCTAATTCTCACAATTCGAGGGTCATGTTGCAGGTAGTGCAGCAAGAAGGCACTCATGTGTGTTGCGCATCCAGGAGCACCAAGTCCCTGTTGTGTTGGTGGCGAGGTAACAATCATGCTTCCTTCCTCTGTCCTCTCCCCCAACCTCGCACAACAGAAATGTGATCAAGGTCTCCCTCATCTGATGAGTCTTCCATCAGTTCGTCCTCCACTTCTTCCTGGGCTCCTGCACCTTCCTCACTAGTTTGGCTGCTACCATGCGCCCTGGTAAAACCATCTCCCCCACCCTCACATGCCTGCCGCCTTGGTGCTGCCGACCGTCTGGACCTTGCAGATGTTAGCCCTTCCGCATACAACTCCTCCTCCTCTACTTCCTCCACCTCCTCTTGTGCCACCACCTGACTCCGAATTCTGTTTAACATGTGCTCCAGCATGTAAATCACCGGAATAGTCATGCTGATAATGGCATCGTCAGCACTAAACATCTTCGTCGCCATTTCAAAACTGTGCAGAAGGTTGCATAGGTCCCTGATCTGAGACCACTCCTCCAGAGTGATTTGCCCCACCTCCGGATCTCGTTGGCCCAGGCTATACGTCAGAACGTATTGCACCAGGGCTTGTCGGTGCTGCCACAGTCGCTGCAACATGTGCAGAGTTGAATTCCACCGGGTAGGCACATCGCATTTTAGCTGGTGAAGTGGCAGGCCCAACGACTTCTGTAGAGATGTAAGTCGCTGAGCTGCGGGATGCGAACGGCGGAAGTGAGCACACAGCGACCGTGCCCTCTGCAGAAGGCCATCTAGTCTGGGATAGTGGGCTAAAAATTGCTGGACAACCAGGTTCAACACGTGAGCCATGCAAGGCACGTGTGTGACATTGCCCCGGCGAAGGGCCGCACCCAGGTTTGCAGCATTGTCGCACACGGCCTTCCCTGGTTTCAGGTCCAGTGGAGACAACCATTCATGAAATTGGTTCTCCAGAGCTGACCACAACTCCTCAGCTGTGTGACTCACATTTCCCAGACATTTCAAAGTAAAAACCACCTGATGACATTGAGCCCTACTGCCAGCATAGTAAGGAGGTGTGCAGGATCCCTTCTGCGCAGTTAGAAAGCTTGTGGCATGACCAGACAGGCTTTGGGTGCAGGTGGAAGACCGAGAGGAGGTTGAGGAGGCAGAAGCAGTGGAGGAAATTTGACATAAAGAGAATTGACGCACAACTCGTGGGGACGGCAAGACTTGGACAGCAGCCCCTTGTCCTGCTGTCACCATAGTTACCCAGTGCCCAGTCAGCGACATGTAGCGCCCCTGTCCATGCCTACTCGTCCAAGTGTCTGTGGTGAAATGCACCCTGTCACACACAGAGTTTCTCAAAGAAGCGGTGATGTTGTGTGCGACATGCTGGTGGAGCGCAGGCACACCTTTCTTTGAGAAGTAGTGCCGACTGGGCATCTGGTACTGGGGCACTGCGACGGACATAAGGTCTCTAAAATCCTCTGTGTCCACCAGGCGGAAAGGCAGCATTTCTGTAGCCAAGAGCTTGCAGATGGTGAAATTCAACCTCTTAGCTTTCTCATGGCTAGGAGGAAATGGTCTTTTACTTGTCCACATCTGAGGGACCGAGGGCTGGCTATTGTGCTTAGACGGGGTTGATAAGGGTGTCCCCGGCAAACTGCCGGTCTGTGAGGAAGATGCAGGCGGACATGTTAGGTTGCCTTGATCCAAAGGTGGTGCTATCGATGTCGGAGAGCGCTCAACACCAGCTGGTGTTACCACCTCCAAAGAAAATGATGACCTGCCAATCACGCTGGCTGTTGCGGGTAAAGAGGTGGCAGGTCTGCGCCCCAAAACAGGTGTGACTGCTGTCCCCCCAGTCACAGAGGATGAAGAGGCCGCGGATGGTTGGCCCGGCCGGTTAGGCCGCATTGTAGCACACTGAGCTTCCCACTGCAACTTATGCTTCATGTCCATGTGCCAGTTCATGCATGAAGTACTCAAACTATGTATTTTTTGGCCTCTACTTAGCTTTTGCTGACAAATGTTACAGATAACACGAGTTGGGTCATCTTTATCGATTTGAAAAAATGCCCAGGCTATGCAAGGCTTAGCACCCATGCGACCTGAAGAGCCACCACGACTTGTGGTGAGAGGCAGAGTTGTGTTTGAGGATGCAGTTGTTGACGTGCTTCCAGTACTACGTCTCTGTCCAGGAAGGCGCAACCTGACCTCGTCGTCACTAGCATCTTCCTCCACCTTCTCTGCTGACCTAATCTCTTGGCTGACTGTGGGTTGACAGTAAGTGGGATCTCCAACCTCATCATCATCACCCTGTGCGTTATCACACCCGTCGTCCTCAGAGCCAACCTGTTCCTGCCCTGACAAAAAACTAAAGTTGTCGCTCCAATCAGGTATTTGAGTCTCATCATCGTCTTCCTCATTGTCTCCACCAACAGGAGTTACAGTTTGGGAATGAGGGTCTACATTATGGTCAGAACCTTCTGCGTCTTTTCCTGGATCCGATTCATAAAGATTCTGGGCATCAGTGCAGATCATTTCCTCGTCTGGATTCACAGAAGCGCTGGAGTCGACCTCTGATTCCCAGGCTATAGTATGAGTAAACAGCTCTGCAGACTCAACCATCTGTTCTACCTCATACTCAAACGGGCAGCTGGAGATTTGGGAGCTGTGAGGAAGCAAGTGCGATTGGGGTGACACCTTTGAGGATTGGAGTATTTGTGATGTTGAAGTTGATGTGGAGGAGAGCCCACTTAAAGGAGCACTTGATATCCGTTGAAGCACCTACTGTTTTTGTGCCTCATCTGGAATTTGTAGCGATTGGCGTGGCCGTAAGAAAGGGATCTTATCACATTGTCCGCTAAAAGAAGTAGACATTTTAGTTTGGCTGGAAGATGGTCTTTCTTCTGCAGATGTTACTGTTGCTTTAACACCTACCCCACAGACACAACCTTTTTTCCCCTTCCCAACACGCCTATTCCCCTTTCCACCAGCAGCAGGCCTTTTTCCACTCATTTTGGTGGTTAACTAATTCAAAACTCTGGAGTTGTTTGCACAAAAAAACAATGGATGGGAACCGAGCAGAGCTGAGTGGCCAAACTGTGGTATTAGGCCAAAACTATTGGCTGGGTTAGATGCAGAAAAAAATTATATTCAATTTGCAACCTGATGGAGGTCAGTATAGATGGACTAATAGAGAAAGTCCCACACACAGCTAGAAGCCCAAATATTTTTTCAGAGGTAGATGCAGAAAAAAAATATATTCAGTTTGCAACCTGATGGAGGTCAGTATAGATGGACTAATAGAGAAAGTCCCACACACTGCTAGAAGGCCAAATATTTTTTCAGAGCTAGATGCAGACAAAAAATTATTTTTAATTTGCAACCTGATGGAAATCAGTATAGATGGACTAATAGAGAAAGTCCCACACACTGCTAGAAGGCCAAATATTTTTTCTGAGCTGGATGCAGATAAAAATTATTTTTAATTTGCAACCTGATGGAGGTCAGTATAGATGGACTAATAGAGAAAGTCCCACACACTGCTAGAAGGCCAAATATTTTTTCAGAGCTAGATGCAGAAAAAAATTATATTCAGTTTGCAACCTGATGGAGGTCAGTAAAGATGGACTAATAGAACAAGTCCCAGACACAGCTAGAAGCCCAAATATTTTTTCAGAGGTAGATGCAGATAAAAATTATTTTTAATTTGCAACCTGATGGAGGTCAGTATAGGTGGACTAATAGAGAAAGTCCCACACACTGCTAGAAGGCCAAATATTTTTTCAGAGCTGGATGCAGATAAAAATTATTTTTAATTTGCAACCTGATGGAGGTCAGTATAGATGGAGTAATAGAGAAAGTCCCACACACGGCTAGAAGGAAAAATATTTTTTCAGAGCTAGATGCAGACAAAAAATTATTTTCAGTTTGCAACCTGATGGAGGTCAGTATAGATGGACTAATAAAACAAGTCCCACACTCAGCTAGAAGCCCAAATATTTTTTCAGAGGTAGATGCAGAAAAAAATTATATTCAGTTTGCAACCTGATGGAGGTCTGTATAGATGGATTAATAGAACAAGTCCCACACACAGCTAGAAGCCCAATATTTTTTTCAGAGGTAGATGCAGAAAAAAATATATTCAGTTTGCAACCTGATGGAGGTCAGTATAGATGGACTAATAGAGAAAGTCCCACACACTGCTAGAAGGCCAAATATTTTTTCAGAGCTAGATGCAGACAAAAAATTATTTTTAATTTGCAACCTGATGAAGGTCAGTATAGATGGACTAATAGAGAAAGTCCCACACACTGCTAGAATGCCAAATATTTTTTCAGAGGTAGATGCAGAAAAAAAATATATTCAGTTTGCAACCTGATGGAGGTCAGTATAGATGGACTAATAGAGAAAGTCCCACACACTGCTAGAAGGCCAAATATTTTTTCAGAGCTAGATGCAGACAAAAAATTATTTTCAGTTTGCAACCTGATGGAGGTCAGTACAGATGGACTAATTGAACAAGTCCCACACACAGCTAGAAGCCCAAATATTTTTTCAGAGGTAGATGCAGAAAAAAATTATATTCAGTTTGCAACCTGATGGAGGTCTGTATAGATGGATTAATAGAACAAGTCCCACACACAGCTAGAAGCCCAATATTTTTTCAGAGGTAGATGCAGAAAAAAAATATATTCAGTTTGCAACCTGATGGAGGTCAGTATAGATGGACTAATAGAGAAAGTCCCACACACTGCTAGAAGGCCAAATATTTTTTCAGAGCTAGATGCAGACAAAAAATTATTTTTAATTTGCAACCTGATGGAGGTCAGTATAGATGGACTAATAGAGAAAGTCCCACACACTGCTAGAAGGCCAAATATATTTTCAGAGCTGGATGCAGATAAAAATTATTTTTAATTTGCAACCTGATGGAGGTCAGTATAGATGGACTAATAGAGAAAGTCCCACACACTGCTAGAAGGCCAAATATTTTTTCAGAGCTATATGCAGAAAAAAATTATATTCAGTTTGCAATCTGATGGAGGTCAGTATAGATGGACTAATAGAACAAGTCCCACACACAGCTAGAAGCCCAAATATTTTTTCAGAGGTAGATGCAGATAAAAATTATTTTTAATTTTCAACCTGATGGAGGTCAGTATAGATGGGCTAATAGAGAAAGTCCCACACACTGCTAGAAGGCCAAATATTTTTTCAGAGCTAGATGCAGACAAAAAATTATTTTCAGTTTGCAACCTGATGGAGGTCAGTATAGATGGACTAATAGAACAAGTCCCACACACAGCTAGAAGCCCAAATATTTTTTCAGAGGTAGATGCAGAAAAAAATTAGATTCAGTTTGCAACCTGATGGAGGTCTGTATAGATGGATTAATAGAACAAGTCCCACACACAGCTAGAAGCCCAATATTTTTTCAGAGGTAGATGCAGAAAATAAATATATTCAGTTTGCAACCTGATGGAGGTCAGTATAGATGGACTAATAGAGAAAGTCCCACACACTGCTAGAAGGCCAAATATTTTTTCAGAGCTAGATGCAGACAAAAAATTATTTTCAGTTTGCAACCTGATGGAGGTCAGTATAGATGGACTAAGAGAACAAGTCCCACACACAGCTAGAAGCCCAAATATTTTTTCAGAGGTAGATGCAGAAAAAAATTATATTCAGTTTGCAACCTGATGGAGGTCTGTATAGATGGATTAATAGAACAAGTCCCACACACAGCTAGAAGCCAAATATTTTTTCAGAGGTAGATGCAGAAAAAAAATATATTCAGTTTGCAACCTGATGGAGGTCAGTATAGATGGACTAATAGAGAAAGTCCCACACACTGCTAGAAGGCCAAATATTTTTTCAGAGCTAGATGCAGACAAAAAATTATTTTTAATTTGCAACCTGATGGAGGTCAGTATAGATGGACTAATAGAGAAAGTCCCACACACTGCTAGAAGGCCAAATATTTTTTCAGAGCTGGATGCAGATAAAAATTATTTTTAATTTGCAATCTGATGGAGGTCAGTATAGATGGACTAATAGAGAAAGTCCCACACACTGCTAGAAGGCCAAATATTTTTTCAGAGCTAGATGCAGACAAAAAATTATTTTCAGTTTGCAACCTGATGGAGGTCAGTATAGATGGACTAATAGAACAAGTCCCACACACAGCTAGAAGCCCAAATATTTTTTCAGAGGTAGATGCAGAAAAAAATTATATTCAGTTTGCAACCTGATGGAGGTCTGTATAGATGGATTAATAGAACAAGTCCCACACACAGCTAGAAGCCAAATATTTTTTCAGAGATAGATGCAGAAAAAAAATATATTCAGTTTGCAACCTGATGGAGGTCAGTATAGATGGACTAATAGAGAAAGTCCCACACACTGCTAGAAGGCCAAATATTTTTTCAGAGCTAGATGCAGACAAAAAATTATTTTTAATTTGCAACCTGATGGAGGTCAGTATAGATGGACTAATAGAGAAAGTCCCACACACTGCTAGAAGCCCAAATATTTTTTCAGAGCTGGATGCAGATAAAAATTATTTTTAATTTGCAATCTGATGGAGGTCAGTATAGATGGACTAATAGAGAAAGTCCCACACACAGATAGAAGGCCAAATATTTTTTCAGAGCTGGATGCAGATAAAAATTATTTTTAATTTGCAACCTGATGGAGGTCAGTATAGATGAACTAATAGAGAAAGTCCCACACACTGCTAGATGGCAAAATATTTTTTCAGAGCTAGATGCAGACAAAAAATTATTTTCAGTTTGCAACCTGATGGAGGTCAGTATAGATGGACTAATAGAACAAGTCCCACACACAGCTAGAAGCCCAAATATTTTTTCAGAGGTAGATGCAGAAAAAAATTAAATTCAGTTTGCAACCTGATGGAGGTCTGTATAGATGGATTAATAGAACAAGTCCCACACACAGCTAGAAGCCCAAAATTTTTTCAGAGGTAGATACAGAAAAAAAATATATTCAGTTTGCAACCTGATGGAGGTCAGTATAGATGGACTAATAGAGAAAGTCCCACACACTGCTAGAAGGCCAAATATTTTTTCAGAGCTAGATGCAGACAAAAAAATATTTTTAATTTGCAACCTGATGGAGGTCAGTATAGATGGACTAATAGAGAAAGTCCCACACACTGCTAGAAGGCCAAATATTTTTTCAGAGCTGGATGCAGATAAAAATTATTTTTAATTTGCAATCTGATGGAGGTCAGTATAGATGGACTAATAGAGAAAGTCCCACACACTGCTAGAAGGCCAAATATTTTTTCAGAGCTGGATGCAGATAAAAATTATTTTTAATTTGCAACCTGATGGAGGTCAGTATAGATGGACTAATAGAGAAAGTCCCACACACTGCTAGAAGGCCAAATATTTTTTCAGAGCTAGATGCTGAAAAAAATTATATTCAGTTTGCAACCTGATGGAGGTCAGTATAGATTGGCTAATAGAACAAGTGCCACAAACAGCTAGAAACCCAAATATTTTTTCAGAGGTAGATGCAGATAAAAATTATTTTTAATTTGCAACCTGATGGAGGTCAGTATAGATGGACTAATAGAACAAGTCCCACACACAGCTAGAAGCCCAAATATTTTTTCAGAGGTAGATGCAGAAAAAAATTATATTCAGTTTGCAACCTGATGGAGGTCTGTATAGATGCATTAATAGAACAAGTCCCACACACAGCTAGAAGCCCAATATTTTTTCAGAGCTAGATGCAGAAAAAAAATATATTCAGTTTGCAACCTGATGGAGGTCAGTATAGATGGACTAATAGAACAAGTCCCACACACTACTAGAAGCCCAAATATTTTTTCAGAGGTAGATGCAGAAAAAAATTATATTCAGTTTGCAACCTGATGGAGGTCTGTATAGATGGATTAATAGAACAAGTCCCACACACAGCTAGAAGCCCAATATTTTTTCAGAGGTAGATGCAGAAAAAAAATATATTCAGTTTGCAACCTGATGGAGGTCAGTATAGATGGACTAATAGAGAAAGTCCCACACACTGCTAGAAGGCCAAATATTTTTTCAGAGCTAGATGCAGAAAAAAATTATATTCAGTTTGCAACCTGATGGAGGTCAGTATAGATGGACTAATAGAACAAGTCCCACACACAGCTAGAAGCCCAAATATTTTTTCAGAGGTAGATGCAGAAAAAAATTATATTCAGTTTGCAACCTGATGGAGGTCAGTATATATGGACTAATAGAACAAGTCCCACACACTGCTAGAAGCCCAAATATTTTTTCAGAGCTAGATGCAGAAAAAAATTATATTCAATTTGCAACCTGATGGAGGTCAGTATAGATGGACTAATAGAATGATGCTATGCCCAAAAGATTTTACTTCACTAGGTGCAGTAAAAAAATTGGTATTCTATACACAGGTGGTATATCTTGCAACACAGATAGGCTACTCCACTGACTAACACACTCCGCAATAGGCCAAAAAGGATTAGCTTTGCTAGATTCAGCCAAATGCTGTGAAAAAAACTTGCACAGCACTGGCACAGACCTGCCTGGCAAAAACTGATAGGAACTGATGTAACCTAGTCCTGAAAAGGACTGCAATTACAATTAGTCTTTACTCCCACAATCTATCTATTTAAGAGCACAGACCTGCCTGATAAAAGTTGTAGGAAATGCTGTAACCTAGTCCTTAAAAGGACTGCAATCACAACTATTCCCTACTCCCAAGCTATCTGTAGATTTGTGCGAAAATTGGCTTGAAATTAACATGGTATAGCGCACACAGCAACAGCGGTGCTGTCTAACACGCAGCTGCAGCAGTGAGAAAATGGTGGCGACGGGGAAAATGGCTTGGTCTTATAGGGCAAGGACATGTGACATACACTGCCAATGACACATGCCCTTGCTTGTGTGAAAAAAGCACTTCGCTCCGTGTGTGCGCTGCTGATAGGCTGACAGATTGCACCTCCCCACTGTAAATGCGGGAAAGAGAAAAAAAAATGGAGATCTTCATTATTCCTGCAGAGATCCATCCCCTGCCCCTCCCCCCACCCCGCTGTACACTCAAACTGCGTATTAACATTAATTTTCATCATTACTGAGAAAAAATCCAGTTATGATTTTGGTGCACGAACAGTTATCGAACATAACCTCGAACAGCCGAATTTTTCTCAAATCGTTCGTGTTCGCCGAACGGCTCGAACACCGCCCAAAACAGCTCAAATTTGAGATTGGCGAACAGTTCGAGTAGAACAACGCTCATCTCTAGTGCAGATAATGTCTGAAGGCAGGCAGTACAGTTCCATGTCAAGAAGCCTCACATGACCATGGAAGTACAATATATTCCATGAAAGATCTATAAAATCTGAGCTTGGCACAATGCATGGATATATCAATGATCAGGGAACATATTCCCATCTGTGGGTAAAACAGGAACGCAACGTCTCCCTGAATTATGGACATATCATATTCATGTGTGCTGTGTATAGAATGTTTGAAGAATGTTCTGTAAGATGATGGTCATATTATTTCTCTAGGACATTCCTGTAGAATAATATGACCCAGGGCAGAAATTAGGTGTAATCATACATAATCAATTTTCCTCCTCTGACCTCAGCTCAGGGAGGAGTTTTGGGTCTGATAAACCCCTTTATAACATCTCATCTACCAAATTTCATTGTCAGATCCCAGGAGAAGCAATGAGTATTGCAGATCTGTCCATCTTTCTCCTCCACCAGAAGATCTCACGGATCCAATTAGTAAAATATCTGTATTTTATCCCTTTTCATTTACAGTTTTTATCTGTATGTATGTCTATGTATTATTCCATCTTTTGTAACCCTTTTAAGCACTGTACTTTTTGTAATCTCCACACATCTTTAGCCCCCATCTCCTCCCTCTCCTGTCCAGACTTAGCATTGTCACACTATAATAATACACTGCAGAGTGCCCTAGATGAAGCCGCACCTTCTACACGCAGAAAGACCCGACACAGACAACGGCAGCCCTGGCACACGATGCAAACACGTTTTCTTCAACGTTGCTCAAGGTGTGCTGAGCGTCAGTGGAGAAAATCTCTTTTAGCAGAGGACTTCATCCACTATAAATTCATGCTCAAAACCTATAACTGTGCCCTTCATCTGGCCAAACAATCCTACTTCACCACCCTCATCACTTCAATGTCCAACAATCCAAAACGACTTTTTGAAACCTTAAACTCCCTCCTGAAACCTAAAGCACAGGCCCCCACCACCAACCTCAGCGCGGAGGATCTGGCCACTTATTTCTTTGAAAAAATCAACCACATCCATCAGGACATCTCAGCCCAATCTCCTCAGTGCCTGGATCCCCTTCCCTGCCGCACTTCAAGCTCACTTGCCATCTTTGAGCCTGTTACAGAAGAAGAAGTTACCCAGCTCCTCGCTTCTTCTCGGCCTACAACCTGCAACAGTGACCCCATTCCTTCACATCTCCTGCAGTCCCTCTCACGGTGGTCACCACTCACCTGACTAAAATATTTAACCTCTCTCTTTCTTCAGATATCTTTCCCTCCTCATTTAAACCTGCCATCATAACCCCTTTACTTAAAAAGCCATCCCTGGACCAGAACTGCACTGCTAACTACAGACCTGTCTCTAATCTTCCTTTCATCTCTAAACTCCTGGAACGCTTGGTCCACTCCCGTCTAATCCGCTATCTCTCAGATAACTCTCTCCTCGACCCTCTACAATCTGGTTTCCGCTCCTTACACTCCACTGAAACTGCCCTCACTAAAGTCTCTAATGATCTACTAACAGCCAAATCCAAAGGTCACTGCTCCCTGCTGATTCTCCTGGATCTCTCTGCAGCATTTGACACTGTAGATCACCAGCTCCTCCTCACTATGCTCCGCTCTATAGGCCTAAAGGACACCGTTCTCTCCTGGTTCTCCTCCTACCTCTCTGACCGCTCCTTCACTGTATCTTTTGCTGGCTCCTCTTCCTCTCCTCATCCTCTTACTATCGGGGTTCCGCAGGGCTCAGTCCTAGGCCCCTTCCTCTTTTCTCTATACACTGCCCCTATTGGACAAACAATCAGCAGATTTGGGTTCCAGTATCATCTCTATGCTGACGACACCCAATTATACACTTCTTCCCCTGACATCACCCCTACCCTAATACAAAATACCAAGTATTGTTTGTCTGCTGTGTCTAACATCATGTCCTCCCTCTATCTTAAACTGAATCTCTCCAAAACTGATCTTCTTGTGTTTCCCCCCTCTACTAACCTAACTCTACCTAACATCGAAATTACCTTGGAGGGTTCAACCATAACTCCCAAGCAGCAAACCCGCTGCCTTGGGGTCATATTCGACATTAACCTTTCCTTTACTCCCTATATCCGATCACGCACTCGCTCTTGTCACCTGCACCTTAAAAACAACTCCAGAATCCGATCTTTTCTCACTTTTGAAACTGCTAAAACTCTTATTGTCTCTCTTATTCACTCTCGTCTGGACTACTGCAACTCTCTTCTGATCGGTCTCCCTCTTACCAAAATTTCCCCTCTCCAATCCGTCCTGAATGCGGCAGCCAGGGTCGTATTTCTGTCCAGCCGCTTCACCGATGCCTCCACCTTGTGCCAGTCATTACACTGGTTACCCATTCGCTACAGGGTCCAATATAAACTCATTGCTCTCACCCACAAAGCTCTCCACAGTTCTGCACCACCTTATATCTCCTCTCTCATCTCAGTCTATCGTCCTACACGTGCCCTCCGTTCCACAAATGACCTAAGGCTAACATCCCCCATAATCCGAACCTCGCACCTCCTTCTCCAAGACTTCTCTCATCCTGCGTCAGTTCTCTGGAATGCTCTACCCCAGACGATCCGATTGATGCCTAGCCCCGATGTCTTCAAGCGCGCTTTAAAAACCCATCTCTTTAAACAAGCCTACCACCTCAAATACCCAGTAAACTAACTTTCCCCTGTTCCCTCCTAAATATTATTCAGAATCTGCTCCCTACTGTTCATCTGTCTCTACACCCTCCATGCACACGATAACTGCACTCGGTAATTGAGTATTGCACTTGAACATACAGGCTGATGACCGTATCATACAGCTTTATATGATAATCCCGACTTATTATAATTGCCAGACCTGAAATAACAAGCACTTTCCACCTATTGTGTCCCCCCATTTCCTTGTAGATTGTAACCTTGCGAGCAGGGACCTCACTCCTAATGTAACTGTTTAAACTGTCCTTAAATTGTATTGAATTTATTGTTTGTACATGTCCCCGCTTAATTGTAAAGTGCTGCGGAATATGTTGGCGCCATATAAATAAAAAATTATTATTATTATGTGAAATCTAAAATATAATAAGTTTGTTCCTTGCTGCGCTAAACGTACCCCCAAACTTTGAAGAGCACGAGAATAACTTGGTTATGTTACCCTGTATATGCCAAAGTGCAGGAAGAGTGCCTATCAGGTGCTCGGAAAAGCTGGGTGGCTTGTGTGGTAATGTGTGACATCTTGCTGTCCTATCAAAACGGCTAGTGGTGGCAGCAAAAAGTGTGGTGTGGATGTGAGAACTGGCTGTGGGTTGTGGTTAGCTCATTGTCAGCCTATTACGATAGGTGAGTGGACGAGTGAGTGGGAAGTGGAGTCACCCATCTGAGGCACATGTGTAGCAAGTGAGTGGTGTTCGTGACAAGTCGGTGGAATCAGGAGTTGTTGATTTATAACAAATTAATGCTGACCATGACAATGACTTAAAGGGGTTGTTCACTTTATTTTAACAAATGTGTCGGGGACAGAATTTTATGGAAATTACTAATCTAAAAGTATTACAGGTTCTTCTCCTCTCCTTATTAGTGCCGCCTTCCTCACAGACTGCACTGATCTCCTGTTCCCAAAATGGCTGCTGATGGAAGAACATGTGACCAGACCTGTCCAGTAGCCTCCTCCAATTAAAAACAGCTTTACCATGTGCAGTGATTTTCCATTGGAGGAGGCTGTAGGACAGATCTGGTCACATGACCCTCCATCAGCAGCAATATTGGGAACAGGAGAACTGTGCAATCAGTGAGGATGGCAACACTAACAAATGCCGGAGGAGAAATTGTAATACTTATATATTATGAAGTGCCAGAAAACCATGTCCTAACACATGTCCTAAAATATAGATAATCATGCAAAGTTCCTTTTAACAAGCTCAATCGAGGACATTAACACTAGAACTACTGATGGAGTCATTTTGACTCCTTTCGTTTTTTATTTCTCTTCTGTGACTACATTTTTCAGAATTCCGGCTTGAAACTCGGTGACTTTTCCTCAAATATGATGTGAAAAAAGATTTTGTGAGAATAAATAATTTTGGTGAAAAATTTGCGCGTTTTTTTCAAAATTTACCAAGAACTACTGAAGGGAGTCATTTTGACTCCCTACTATATTTTGAGGTCCTTTTGTCACTAAATGTTGCTATAAAGTTTTGTGCATAATTTTTTTCACTCTGTCTTATTTACCCTGATGTTCATATAGATGTAGTTCAATTTACATGTCAACTTTTCACATTTTCCTTGTGTTTCACCTGCTTGTATTACTGTGTAATGCTGAACAAAATTGCTTGTTTACTCTAGGCTCTTATCTTATGCTAATGAAGGGTGGTGTTTTTCTAAGGTCCTAGCAGGAGACAGTATTCTGGATAGTAACTTTACTTTCAGTTCAGCTGAAGAGACAAAGAGAACAGACGCAGACATACGAGCTCTGAAGACTCATACAGGTATGAATTGTTATGAAATAGTTTAGCTGTCTGTCAACTGATTCAGCCCACCTACTTTTGAATATGGCAGAACAGTTATTATTTCTTTTAGTTTTCATTTCATTTCTATTTTTCAGCAGGGAACTATATAGAATTATGGAATTTGTGAGGAATATGGAGAGAAGACGTTTGATAAAGCCTCAGGATATTCTGGCTACTTTGCAATCCATACCGGAGGATGAATCGGAATCCGAATTGCAGGAACATGTATTTGATTCTGACAGTGATGAAGATTTCATTCCTCAGAACATATCAAGTGAATCTGAAGACTCAGAAGGAACAAATCCAGAAGGTAAGTAGTTATGTGTATTTATTTGTTCTTCCACACACTGAGTTAGGGCCTGTGCACAAAAGCAGAATTCTGGCTGAATAGCCATCTGGATATTCTTGCCGCAATACAGGCCGTACCTGCCCGCTCATGCCTGAAGCTCCGCTCCGAACCCCGGGCTGGAGCCGCTGTCAGGGACAGAGCAGCGCTTGCTTACGCGCGAGCACGGCTCCGTCCCAGACAGCGGCTCCAGCCCCGGGTTCGGAGCGGAGCTTCAGGTATGAAACTCCGCTCTGTACCTGAGCGGGCAGGTACGGGCCGGATTGTGGTGAGAATATCCGGTCGGATATTCCGCCGCTAATCCAGCCAGTGTGCACGGACCCTTACAAAACAAAAATTCTAAATATTCATCAACTTTTTTACAGATATTCCAAGCACATCAACTGGGGATCGGGCTCATGCAGTTATGTTGCCTCGTGACCATCCTCCTGGTCGTGGACAGAAAAAATCAGCAAAACGTCCCAGAAATGAAAGAACAACAGATAACGATGGCGGCGAAGGTAATGCAACAACAAACACCAGAGAAGGCGAATCTGAAGGAATACTAGTTTCAGCGGATGGTATTCAATGGAAACCTGTTGAAATTGGAGAACACTTGCCTGGTAGGCGTGACAGCCAAAATATTCTTCGAGAAGCACCTGGCCCTACAGGATACGCCAGAAGAAATATTATTTTTTGATTCATATATATTGACACATATAAAGAACTGTACGCTTGCAGAAGCATGCAGGAACAATAATTTACAGTTTACTCTATCTGATGAGGAGCTAGATGCATTCATTGCGATATTCTATGCTCGTGGAATATCTGGCACGAACCGTCACTCGATTAGCAGTATTTGGTGTAATGACTGGGGAATACCGTTTTGCAAAGCGACAATGTCTAGGGACCGCTTTGTTGAAATTATGAGGTTTCTCAGATTTGATGAGAAATCTACTCGATCGGAGAGACTGCAAACGGACAAGTTTGCTCTATTTTCTACTGTGTGGGACAGGTTTATTGAAAATTGTATTGCGTGTTACAAACCTGGCCCATACATAACGGTGGATGAGCAACTTTTCCCAAGCAAAACTAGGTGTCCATTCACGCAGTACATGCCTTCCAAACCAGATAAATATGGCCACAAATATTGGCTAGCTGTTGATAAGAGGAGCAAATATCTGGCAAATGGCTTCCCTTATCTAGGCAAAGATGACACACGCCGTGCTCAGGACCGTTTAGCTGACCATGTGGTAATGAAGTTATTGGACCCGTTTTTGAAAAAAGGTCGCAATGTTACAACCGATAATTATTTTACTTCAGTAAAATTAGCTAAACAGCTAAAAAGCAAAGGAACAACCATCGTGGGAACACTGAACAAGATAAGGCGAGAAGTGCCTAAAGAAATAAAATCCATGAAAGAGGAATTGTACAACACTAAAGTGTTTAGAAATGAAGACAATTTTACACTTACAGTATATCAAGGAAAGCCCAACAAAAATGTTGTCATTTTGAGTTCCGTCCATCCAGATGTTGTTGTTGCGTCTGATTCCGCTAAAAAAACTCCAGAAACGGTAAAGTTTTACAATGAAACAAAATATGGAGTAGATGTAGTGGATCAGATGGCACGAAAATATACCACACGAACATGCACAAGGAGATGGCCTGTTCATGCATTTGAAAATGCCTTAGACTTTGCGGGTATAAATGCATGGATAATATTCAAGGAGATTACCCACCAAAAAATGTCACGCAAGGCATTTTTGCAAACGCTTGTGAGAGAGTTGAGTGGTCCTTATGTCACAGATAGGGAAAAGGGTTCCACGTCCCAAGTTTCTACATGCTCAGAAGTGATGGTTCAAACAAAATTTTGCCAGATCAAAGAAAAGTGCAAGAAAAATAGATCTGTCGGAAATTGTAAGACTTGTGGTAAGTCTTTGTGTGGGCAATGTACTGCCATAAATCAAAGGCAATGCCTAAAATGCGAAACACCAAATGTTTAGAAGGTGAATTCTGCGCCATATTTTCATTTTTATGCTCCTCCACCTACATTTTCTCTGCTTTTTGTTCTTCAGTTGTTGTTTATATGTGTGCACTTGAATAAAAAAAAATGTTTGAAAAACGTCTATTATAATTATTGTTATTTTCTGTAGAAAAATAAGAAAAGCAGAAAAAAAACAATCAAAAGCATTACTGTTGGATCTCACAATAATAATACATTACAAAAAATATAATTATTAATAAATAACCACAAATGAAACTCTAAAAATAAACGAAAACAAGCAAGGAGTCAAAATGACTCCTTTCAGTAGTTCTAGGCGGGGTCACGAGTCCAGTAGTCCTAGTGTTAATCATTACTCATTTACAGATATTAGGCGCCATTTAGACTCATGTAAGCTTGATCGGTAAGGCTAGAACTTATATATAGACATGCCGCACCTGAAAGATTAATGATCTCGTTTTCATCATCTTTTTGTTTGAAATACCACTGTTACATTACCAAGGTCCTAATGTATTTGTACAATTCCCAGAAAGGACACAGGCTTCAAAATGCATTGTACTCGACAAACGACAAACAAATTGACCTACATTTATAAAAATAATCATACACCAGGAAGGAGTGCTAAAAGCTAGCAACCTTTCAAAAATCTAGGCCATGCTCCCATACAAAGCTTGTAGGAAGGAATATACTGTATAGCAGATCTTACATTTTTAAACACTTCTCTTCGATGGAGCTTTTTACTTTCCTCAGTGAATAAAGGAAACGTCATCTGAGAACGACGGTTTTATTTTAGAATGGGCGTCAATATGGTACTGTTTTCCAGTAAGAACACCGCTGACATAAGCAAAAATTAAATAAGAACAGACCTTAAAGATAATTTGTTATCAGGTTTTTACTACCACATCTGAGAACAGCATAATGTAGGGGTAGAGACCCTGATTCTACAGATGTAGATGGGCTGCTTTGTGCAGTTTTCATAGAATCACTGTTTTATCAGCTGAAGATCTTGCAGTTCTCTGAATACTGAATTCTTTATAACCCTGCCCACAACACTGATTGGCAACTTTCTGTGTACACTGTGCATAGGCAGAAAGTTGTCAATTAGTGCGGGGTTGGGTTATAGAGGGCTCATGAATATGGAGGACTATACGGCAGCATTTTCACTAGTCGTCTAGTGATAATTCCCTGCTGATAAAACAGGGATGTGAAGAATTGCACCTCGCATCCCCGCCTGATGTCACTAATATGTCAGGAGTCACGGGATACAGTCTCCCCACTTTGACCTATGTAACATTCTGCACCCCCTGGGGATATATAATATCAGCTTGGAACAGTTTTACACAGACACCCTCTGTCCATAAGGGCACTGGGAGGCATCGGAAGTGAGTGAGGGTGGCCCACGCGACTGCTGGCATGGCACAACACTTGCTCACAACCCTGGCAGGCTGAGAGACCTCTTTCCCTAGGACCAGTGAGACAGAGCCTTGCCAGCCCGGTAGGACTGCTATCAGCTCCTTGTTAGATATAACCCTGGTCCAATTACAGGATTATATCGAGCCAGAAACCAGCCCTGGTAGCATATGACGTTACACCAAGAACACGGACATGTGGATTCGTGGATCAATATAAAAGAGCAGCCCAAGGTTAAATTGGATATTTAATCGCCTTAAGGACACACTAGACAAACCTCTATATACACAATGGATATACATATACGACAGTCATATATTCAAATACAGGTGGTAGATAAGTATGAGCAGATGATACAAAAGTCAGCTACCAGTTGGATGCTAGGCCTTGGTATTACACAGCCGCAGGGGAGGTGTGGGGTCCCAACGGTTTCTGGTTTCTTTCAAAATGATTCAAAAGGCATGACCTCCCTTAGAAGAGAACCCTGGGCCACAGCCTCATATGAGCAATTAATCCCTTGGTCAGTCACTCCCTTTCTCGCCCCAGGGATGGACCTAGTTTCCCTCTCCTTGGGTCTGGTAGATGAAACTCTAAAACCTACAATGGATTATAATGCCTCAACGGAGAGTCATAAGGAGGCAGTTTTAGCACCATAGGATCCGGTTGGGCCCCCTTTATGCTTGGAGACCAAATACAACCTATAGCCTACAACCTGCTGTAACCCTCAGTCTACCAACCAGCTGCAGGACTAGCTCTACCCTCACCTACTGTATCCTCACCCATCCCTTGTAGATTATGAGCCCTGATGGGCAGGATCCCCTCTCCACCTGTATGCAGCTAACTGAGCCCTGGTCCATACTCCATCCTTACCCGGGAGTGGAATATCACACCTCTGGTTGAGGTGCAATACCGCTGTAGCAACCGAACCCTCGGGGTGCTACAGAAGCATTATATATTAATTTTTTGAACAGTTATTTGATAATATGACTGTTAAAAATGGAGTTGTAATTATACATATTAAAGGCTGGGGGCATTGGATCACTGCCTGCACCCCCTCTGTGAACAGGTAATTGAAGCAGGTTATCTGATGAAGAGCAGACCTGGAGTGTGTACACAGAATAATTAAAAAGTGTCTGACTGTTGTTGGAAGGGCAAACTTTGACTATGTACATCCTAATTACCAAAGAGGTTCTAAACAATGCAAGGTGCAGATTAGTGTTGAGCCACCCCCGTAGTGTTCGAGTTCGGTTCGGTTCGTCGAACACCCGTGTGTTCGCCGAACTGTTCGTCGAACTGTTCGTCGAACACCTTCGAACACCGTTAAAACCAATGGCAGGCAAACAAAAACACATAGAAACACATAGAAAACACCTTCAAAGGTGTCCAAAAGCTGACAAACTGCTCAGAAGACACAACTAACACATGGAAAAGTGACAAGTACATATAATCATGAGAAAAGAAAAGATGTGGAGGAGTAAAAGGAGGGGGAGACACAGATATAGGCATGTCATGCCCTTCTAAAATCCAAAAAGTGAGAAGCCGACACGTTCAGTCCGCTCCTGCCCGTGCCACCTCCGTGTCGCCGGGTTTGTGCCAGAGCCGCGGTGAACCCTGACGGCCAGCCCCCCTCTCCCAATACTGGTGCCTGTCCGCTGGTGGGTCGAGCGAGCCCCCCTGTGGTGGAGGCAGCTCTAAGCTTTTTAATTTAAATTGTCTCTCTAATTTGAATGAATACACTTTAAATCCATTTACAAGGATCTATTGGAGGGCAAGTCTCATGCCAGCAGCCGCGTAATTCCAGCTCCAGTAGCGTCCACTAAAGCTGCTGCAGTTAAAAAGCTTTTATAAGGATCGAGCTCGGCTGTCCACCGCAAGGCATCCTACTGCCAGTCCCAGCCCCTATGCCTTGGGGTGCCTCCTGATGCTCTTCACGGAGTATCCCGTGGTCCCGAAGCATTTCCTTTGAAAAAATTAAGTGTCCAAACTACAGGTGGTGTAGCTTGCTTAACAGCCGGGATAATCCGCTGACTAGCAGACACTGCTACTAGGCACAAAGTATTTCCTGGGCTAGATGCAGTTAAAAATTTGTAATGGATGCTGAGAAAGCATTCCATAGAGTCTCCTGGCACGCCATATATGATTCTCTTAAAAAGCTTGGGGTAGGGGTCTAGGGGACCCTTTTATAGCCAAAATCACGGCCCTGTATCGCAATACGTCACCTAGGCTGAAGATAAATGGAACTGTAGCACCCTGAGGGCTCGGTTGCTACAGAGGTATTGCACCTCACCCAGAGGTGTGATATCTCACTCTCAGGTAAGGATGGAGTGTGGATCAGGACCCGACACCTGCATGCATTACACCACATTGCCGTGGGGCAGGGCGACCAATATGCCCCTGAGATGGGCACGACAGTCCCTGTCCCTGGTTGGAGTGGGGGGAGGGAACACTGAGGAAGGGGAACCCTGTAGTGCAGGAGCAGGGAGGAAGCAGTTCCTGGGTGCATTGAGAAGGGAGTATAAAAGGTGGGCACCATCTTAGTTCAGTGCAGAGAAGTCTGAGCAGAAGTGGCAGGGAGCAGGGGCTCTGCATGAGCTCTGCTCCGGAGGCGGGCCTAGTAACAGAGGCCCAGGCCTGGAAGAGGGAGAAGGAAGGAAGAGGAGCGGAGAAGGCTCCAGGAACGAGGAATGAAGGGATCCCAGGGGTGCGGACGGGCGAGTCGCCACCGCATGCCCGAATCCACCTGCATGGAGGGGTCAGGCCAAAGGGGGAGACCGGTCCCCGAAACTAGTGGAGGCAGGAAACGACCCTCAGCTAGAAACCGGAGGCAGTGACATTTTATGTGGCGCAGCCCCTCGCTACACCCGCTAGGAGGGCAGCACATAGGGTCAGGGAAACTGACGCCAAGTTTACCAAGAGGAGGCCCGAGGCAGCCGGACAGAAGGGTTGGTAAGAAAGGCCAGACAAAGGACACACAAAGGGGGTCCTGTGAAGTGCTCCAAAGTTATCTGGGAGTTGTCTGAGCCCCTCACCTGGTGAGCACAGTACGACGTGGGCAGCCGTTACCTGCAGACGTGGTCTGGATAATAAGAACTGTGAGTAAAGGCCCTGGACTGCATCACTGACTCCGTGTCGTTACTGCTGCTGCCCTGCACCATCACCCCCATCCTCCGCATACACTGCTCTGAGGCTATACTCCTCCCGTGGGGAGTTATGCTACGCTCTGCTGCACCCACAACACCAGCCTCAGCGGTCTGCCCTGCAGCGGCGGTTCACTCTGACCGCAATCCACGGGTGGCGTAGTCGGACATTTAAACATCAAAACCACATAAATAGTTCCGCCACTGGTTTGACCACCCTGAGCCACGGAACCGGGTTGCCGCCACGAAGACTACAACCACCAGCATCCACCAAAAAGGGTCCGGCTCCGGGTGTCCCAAGGCCCAGGGGGTGCATCAGAACATTTTCATCACCTTTCACAATCACCAATGGGACAAGGCAGGGATGTCCTCTGTCCCCTCTCTTATACATCCTAGTGACGGAGCACCTGCTCTCATCAATTCGCCATAACCCCAATATTAGGTGGATTGAGGTGGGAGGCACCGAGTACAAGTGCTCTCTATTTGCTGATGATGTACTAGTATATATCACTCAATCACATATATCCATCCATGCTGTTATGGCTGAAATAGATCACTTTGTTACATGGTCAAATTTTAAAATCAATGCAGCGAAGTCTGAGGCCCTCGATGTCTCCCTCCCCAAATCCATATAGGATTCCATCCAGTCCAACTTTCCCTTTGCCTGGCCCTCACAGGGTATCAAATACTTAGGAATTCCTATTCATAGAGACGTCTCCCATCTATGTTATCTTAATTTTGGGCCCTTTATTGAACAACTCCATACAGACCACGGTTGGCAAGTTAGAACTGTAAAATTCACTACGTGAACCACTGGTGTTTTGTGGAAAAGCACATGTACACTGTGTTCCAAATTATTATGCAAAAAGTGTTTAGGAGTGATAAGGGAAGAATTTGTTTGTTTGTCAGTTAAACTCATTGATGGTGATGTGTGTCAGGGCTCTTTATATCACTGTAAGCAATTGCAGACACCTGTGCTAATTAGTTTGGCAGGTGTGTCCAATGAAAGGCAAGACTACTTAAGAAGGCTGTCTCACATTATTAAGCAGCCTACATTTTCTGCCAAAATGGGAAAGAAATAGGATGTGTCGGCTGCTGAGAAGCAACAAATTGTGGAGTGTTTAGGTCAAGGCATGACTACAATCAACATTGTGCGATGATCAGGATGAAGTGTCTTGGCAATCAAGAATTATGTAGCTGATTCACAGTACACACGTGTGCGTGCTGATAAGGGCAAATTGAGGACTCTTTCCTACAGGCAATTACGTCAGGTTAAAAGAGCAGCGGCAAAAAAGCCTTGTCATAGCAGCAGACAAGTTTTTGAAGCTGCTGGTGCCTCCAACGTCCCCCGAACAACAAGATGCAGGGTCCTTCAGAGGTTTGCAGCTGTGCATATGCCATCCTGTCGACCTCCTCTATCCACTTCACACAAGCAGAAACGGCTCCAGTGGGCCAAACATTACATGAAGACTGATTTCAAAACTGTTTTGTTCACGGATGAGTGCCGTGCAGCGCTCGATGGTCCAGATGGATGGAGTGGAGGATGGCTGGTTGATGGACACCCCACGCAAACACGGCTACAGCGCCAACAAGGAGGAGGTGGAGTAATGTTTTGGGCTGGAATCATGGGGAGAGAGATTGTCGGCCCCTTTAGGATCCCTGAAGGCGCTAAAGATGAACTCCATAATGTATGTGGATTTTCTCAAACAGCACTTCCTGCCATGGTTCAAGAAGAAGAACCATGTATTTCACAGCAAGATCATTTTTTTGCATGATAATGCACCATCTCATGCTGCACATAAAACATCTGCATCTCTGGCTGATATGGGCATAAAAGGGGACAAACTTATGGTGTGACCCCCATGCTCCCCTGACCTCTACCCCATTCAGAACCTCTGGAGCATCATCAAAAGGAGTGTCTATGATGGCGGGAGGCAGTTCACTTCTAAGCAACAGCTCTGGGAGGGTATTCTGTCCTCATGCAAAACAACTGAAGCAGAAACCATCCAAAACCTGACAAATTCAATGGACGAGAGAGTTCAGAAGCTCCTTTCGAACAAGGGGTCCTATGTGAAAATGTAACATCACCTAGAATAAAGTTTTGAGTTGAAAACTGTTTGATTTCAGTTTCTAATAACCTGCTAATGCTTATAATTTCAAAAATGACCATTTTTTTGATCTTTATTAAAATGAAAAGGTTGATCGAAAAGTTTGGGGGATCTAAGAGTGTGGCAACCCAGTAGTCATAATCACTTCGAATTCTGACAATATGAGGGTCATGTTGCAGGTAGTGCAGCAAGAAGGCACTTATGTGTCTTGCGCATCTCGGAGCCCCAAAATTATTTTCCGGGCTAGATGCAGCTACAAATTATTATTAATTTTAAATCTGGTGGAGCTTAGTATAGATGGGCTAATAGGATCAGTGCTGCACACTGCTACAAAGCCCAAATTATTTTCCAGTCAAGATACAGATAAACATGATTAGTAATTTGAAAGCTTAAAATGGTTGGTAGGGTGATTTTAACCAATCATCAAGCTTTTACTCTCCCCAGGATGACACAGGGGTAGAAAAGTCGTTTCGGATCCATGATTTGTTCATCTTTATGAACGTGAGACTGTCTACATTATCAGTGGAGAGCCGCGTGCGCTTATCTGTCAGCACACCACCAGCAGCGCTGAACACACATTCAGACAGAACGCTGGCTGCGGGACATGACAAGATCTCCAAGGCGTAAGTGGCTAGCTCCGGCCATTTATCCAGATTGGAAGCCCAAAAAGAGCAAGGGTCCAGTGACACAGTCATGGCTTCAATGTTTACTTGGAGATACTCCTGTACCATCGTCTCTAGGCGTTGACTATGTGTCAGACTTCTTGTCTCCTGTGGCCTAAAAAAGTGGTGAAATGATTCCGCAAAATTGATGTTACCAGCAGATACTGTGGTTCTGTTACGGTTTGAGTGCTGAACACTTGACGGTCCCACGGTTGGCAAGTTGGAACTGTGAGATTCACTACGTGCACCACTGGTGTTTTGTGGAAAAGCACATGTAAGATTCTGCAACAGTCTCTGCTGATACTCCTGATAGTCCTGCATGCGTGCATCCCTTTCTATGGCAGGAATAATTTCTGCAAATTTACTTTTGTACCGAGGATCTAACAGTGTGGCAACCCAGTAGTCAGGATTATTTCTAATTCTCACAATTCGAGGGTCATGTTGCAGGTAGTGCAGCAAGAAGGCACTCATGTGTGTTGCGCATCCAGGAGCACCAAGTCCCTGTTGTGTTGGTGGCGAGGTAACAATCATGCTTCATTCCTCTGTCCTCTCCCCCCAACCTCGCACAACAGAAATGTGATCAAGGTCTCCCTCATCTGATGAGTCTTCCATCAGTTCGTCCTCCACTTCTTCCTGGGCTCCTGCACCTTCCTCACTAGTTTGGCTGCTACCATGCGCCCTGGTAAAACCATCTCCCCCACCCTCACATGCCTGCCGCCTTGGTGCTGCCGACCGTCTGGACCTTGCAGATGTTAGCCCTTCCGCAGACAACTCCTCCTCCTCTACTTCCTCCACCTCCTCTTGTGCCACCACCTGACTCCGAATTCTGTTTAACATGTGCTCCAGCATGTAAATCACCGGAATAGTCATGCTGATAATGGCATCGTCAGCACTAAACATCTTCGTCGCCATTTCAAAACTGTGCAGAAGGGTGCATAGGTCCCTGATCTGAGACCACTCCTCCAGCGTTATTTGCCCCACCTCCGGATCTCGTTGGCCCAGGCTATACGTCAGAACGTATTGCACCAGGGCTTGTCGGTGCTGCCACAGTCGCTGCAACATGTGCAGAGTTGAATTCCACCGGGTAGGCACATCGCATTTTAGCCGGTGAAGTGGCAGGCCCAACGACTTCTGTAGAGATGTAAGTCGCTGAGCTGCGGGATGCGAACGGCGGAAGTGAGCACACAGCGACCGTGCCCTCTGCAGAAGGCCATCTAGTCTGGGATAGTGGGCTAAAAATTGCTGGACAACCAGGTTCAACACGTGAGCCATACAAGGCACGTGTGTGACATTGCCCCGGCGAAGGGCCGCACCCAGGTTTGCAGCATTGTCGCACACGGCCTTCCCTGGTTTCAGGTCCAGTGGAGACAACCATTCATGAAATTGGTTCTCCAGAGCTGACCACAACTCCTCAGCTGTGTGACTCACATTTCCCAGACATTTCAAAGTAAAATCCGCCTGATGACATTGAGCCCTACTGCCAGCATAGTAAGGAGGTGTGCAGGATCCCTTCTGCGCAGTTAGAAAGCTTGTGGCATGACCAGACAGGCTTTGGGTGCAGGTGGAAGACCGAGAGGAGGTTGAGGAGGCAGAAGCAGTGGAGGAACTTTGACATAAAGAGAATTGAAGCACAACTCGTGGGGACGGCAAGACTTGGACAGCAGTCCCTTGTCCTGCTGTCACCATAGTTACCCAGTGCCCAGTCAGCGACATGTAACGCCCCTGTCCATGCCTACTCGTCCAAGTGTCTGTGGTGAAATGCACCCTGTCACACACAGAGTTTCTCAAAGAAGCGGTGATGTTGTGTGCGACATGCTGGTGGAGCGCAGGCACACCTTTCTTTGAGAAGTAGGGCCTACTGGGCATCTGGTACTGGGGCACTGCGACGGACATAAGCTCTCGAAAATCCTCTGTGTCCACCAGGCGGAAAGGCAGCATTTCTGTAGCCAAGAGCTTGCAGATGGTGAAATTCAACCTCTTAGCTTTCTCATGGCTAGGAGGAAATGGTCTTTTACTTGTCCACATCTGAGGGACCGAGGGCTGGCTATTGTGCTTAGACGGGGTTGATAAGGGTGTCCCTGGCAAACTGCCGGTCTGTGAGGAAGATGCAGGCGGACATGTTAGGTTGCCTTGATCCAAAGGTGGTGCTATCGATGTCGGACAGCGCTCAACACCAGCTGGTGTTACCACCTCCAAAGAAAATGATGACCTGCCAATCACGCTGGCTGTTGCGGGTAAAGAGGTGGCAGGTCTGCGCCCCAAAACAGGTGTGACTGCTGTCCCCCCAGTCACAGAGGATGAAGAGGCCGCGGATGCACAAGATATGGCAGACGGTGGTTGGCCCGGCCGGCTAGGCCGCATTGTAGCACACTGAGCTTCCCACTGCAACTTATGCTTTATGTCCATGTGCCGGTTCATGCATGAAGTACTCAAACTATGTATTTTTTGGCCTCTACTTAGCTTTTGCTGACAAATGTTACAGATAACACGAGTTGGGTCATCTTTATCGATTTGAAAAAATGCCCAGGCTATGCAAGGCTTAGCACCCATGCGACCTGAAGAGCCACCATGACTTGTGGTGAGAGGCAGAGTTGTGTTTGAGGATGCAGTTGTTGACGTGCTTCCAGTACTACGTCTCTGTCCAGGAAGGCGCAACCTGACCTCGTCGTCACTAGCATCTTCCTCCACCTCCTCTGCTGACCTCATCTCTTGGCTGACTGTGGGTTGACAGTAAGTGGGATCTCCAACCTCATCATCATCACCCTGTGCGTTATCACACCCGTCGTCCTCAGAGCCAACCTGTTCCTGCCCTGACAAAAAACTAAAGTTGTCGCTCCAATCAGGTATTTGAGTCTCATCATCGTCTTCCTCATTGTCTCCACCAACAGGAGTTACAGTTTGGGAATGAGGGTCTACATTATGGTCAGAACCTTCTGGGTCTGGTCCTGGATCCGATTCATAAAGATTCTGGGCATCAGTGCAGATCATTTCCTCGTCTGGATTCACAGAAGCGCTGGAGTCGACCTCTGATTCCCAGGCTATAGTATGAGTAAACAGCTCTGCAGACTCAACCATCTGTTCTACCTCATACTCAGACGGGCAGCTGGAGATTTGGGAGCTGTGAGGAAGCAAGTGCGATTGGGGTGACACCTTTGAGGATTGGAGTATTTGTGATGTTGAAGTTGATTTGGAGGAGAGCCCACTTAAAGGAGCACTTGATATCCGTTGAAGCACCTGCTGTTTTTGTGCCTCCTCTGGAATTTGTAGCGATTGGCGTGGCCGTAAGAAAGGGATCTTATCACATTGTCCGCTAAAAGAAGTAGACATTTTAGTTTGGCTGGAAGATGGTCTTTCTTCTGCAGATGTTACTGTTGCTTTAACACCTACCCCACAGACACAACCTTTTTTCCCCTTCCCAACACGCCTATTCCCCTTTCCACCAGCAGCAGGCCTTTTTTTCCACTCATTTTGGTGGTTAACTAATTCAAAACTCTGGAGTTGTTTGCACAAAAAAACAATGGATGGGAACCGAGCAGAGCTGAGTGGCCAAACTGTGGTATTAGGCCAAAACTATTGGCTGGGTTAGATGCAGAAAAAAATTATATTCAATTTGCAACCTGATTGAGGTCAGTATAGATGGACTAATAGAGAAAGTCCCACACACAGCTAGAAGCCCAAATATTTTTTCAGAGGTAGATGCAGAAAAAAAATATATTCAGTTTGCAACCTGATGGAGGTCAGTATAGATGGACTAATAGAGAAAGTCCCACACACTGCTAGAAGGCCAAATATTTTTTCAGAGCTAGATGCAGAAAAAAAAATATTTTTAATTTGCAACCTGATGGAATTCAGTATAGATGGACTAATAGAGAAAGTCCCACACACAGCTAGAAGCCCAAATATTTTTTCAGAGGTAGATGCAGATAAAAATTATTTTTAATTTGCAACCTGATGGAGGTCAGTATAGATGGACTAATAGAGAAAGTCCCACACACTGCTAGAAGGCCAAAAATTTTTCAGAGCTGGATGCAGATAAAAATTATTTTTAATTTGCAACCTGATGGAGGTCAGTATAGATGGACTAATAGAGAAAGCCCCACACACTGCTAGAAGGCCAAATATTTTTTCAGAGCTGGATGCAGATAAAAATTATTTTTAATTTGCAACCTGATGGAGGTCAGTATAGATGGACTAATAGAGAAAGTCCCACACACGGCTGGAAGGAAAAATATTTTTTCAGAGCTAGATGCAGACAAAAAATTATTTTCAGTTTGCAACCTGATGGAGGTCAGTATAGATGGACTAATAGAACACGTCCCACACACAGCTAGAAGCCCAAATATTTTTTCAGAGGTAGATGCAGAAAAAAATTATATTCAGTTTGCAACCTGATGGAGGTCTGTATAGATGGATTAATATAACAAGTCCCACACACAGCTAGAAGCCCAATATTTTTTCAGAGGTAGATGCAGAAAAAAATATATTCAGTTTGCAACCTGATGGAGGTCAGTATAGATGGACTAATAGAGAAAGTCCCACACACTGCTAGAAGGCCAAATATTTTTTCAGAGCTAGATGCAGACAAAAAATTATTTTTAATTTGCAACCTGATGGAGGTCAGTATAGATGGACTAATAGAGAAAGTCCCACACACTGCTAGAAGGCCAAACATTTTTTCAGAGGTAGATGCAGAAAAAAAATATATTCAGTTTGCAACCTGATGGAGGTCAGTATAGATGGACTAATAGAGAAAGTCCCACACACTGCTAGAAGCCCAATATTTTTTCAGAGCTAGATGCAGACAAAAAATTATTTTCAGTTTGCAACCTGATGGAGGTCAGTATAGATGGACTAATTGAACAAGTCCCACACACAGCTAGAAGCCCAAATATTTTTTCAGAGGTAGATGCAGAAGAAAATTATATTCAGTTTGCAACCTGATGGAGGTCTGTATAGATGGATTAATAGAACAAGTCCCACACACAGCTAGAAGCCCAATATTTTTTCAGAGGTAGATGCAGAAAAAAAATATATTCAGTTTGCAACCTGATGGAGGTCAGTATAGATGGACTAATAGAGAAAGTCCCACACACTGCTAGAAGGCCAAATATTTTTTCAGAGCTAGATGCAGACAAAAAATTATTTTCAGTTTGCAACCTGATGGAGGTCAGTATAGATGGTCTAATAGAACAAGTCCCAGACACAGCTAGAAGCCCAAATATTTTTTCAGAGGTAGATGCAGAAAAAAATTAGATTCAGTTTGCAACCTGATGGAGGTCTGTATAGATGGATTAATAGAACAAGTCCCACACACAGCTAGAAGCCCAATATTTTTTCAGAGGTAGATGCGGAAAATAAATATATTCAGTTTGCAACCTGATGGAGGTCAGTAAAGATGGACTAATAGAACAAGTCCCACACACTGATAGAAGCCCAAATATTTTTTCAGAGGTAGATGCAGAAAAAAATTATATTCAGTTTGCAACCTGATGGAGGTCTGTATAGATGGATTAATAGAACAAGTCCCACACACAGCTAGAAGCCCAATATTTTTTCAGAGGTAGATGGAGAAAAAAAATATATTCAGTTTGCAACCTGATGGAGGTCAGTATAGATGGACTAATAGAGAAAGCCCCACACACTGCTAGAAGGCCAAATATTTTTTCAGAGCTAGATGCAGACAAAAAATTATTTTCAGTTTGCAACCTGATGGAGGTCAGTATAGATGGACTAATAGAACAAGTCCCACACACTGCTAGAAGGCCAAATATTTTTTCAGAGCTAGATGCAGACAAAAAATTATTTTCAGTTTGCAACCTGATGGAGGTCAGTATAGATGGACTAATAGAACAAGTCCCACACACAGCTAGAAGCCCAAATATTTTTTCAGAGGTAGATGCAGAAAAAAATTAGATTCAGTTTGCAACCTGATGGAGGTCTGTATAGATGGATTAATAGAACAAGTCCCACACACAGCTAGAAGCCCAATATTTTTTCAGAGGTAGATGCGGAAAATAAATATATTCAGTTTGCAACCTGATGGAGGTCAGTAAAGATGGACTAATAGAACAAGTCCCACACACTGATAGAAGCCCAAATATTTTTTCAGAGGTAGATGCAGAAAAAAATTATATTCAGTTTGCAACCTGATGGAGGTCTGTATAGATGGATTAATAGAACAAGTCCCACACACAGCTAGAAGCCCAATATTTTTTCAGAGGTAGATGGAGAAAAAAAATATATTCAGTTTGCAACCTGATGGAGGTCAGTATAGATGGACTAATAGAGAAAGCCCCACACACTGCTAGAAGGCCAAATATTTTTTCAGAGCTAGATGCAGACAAAAAATTATTTTCAGTTTGCAACCTGATGGAGGTCAGTATAGATGGACTAATAGAACAAGTCCCACACACAGCTAGAAGCCCAAATATTTTTTCAGAGGTAGATGCAGAAAAAAATTATATTCAGTTTGCAACCTGATGGAGGTCTGTATAGATGGATTAATAGAACAAGTCCCACACACAGCTAGAAGCCAAATATTTTTTCAGAGGTAGATGCAGAAAAAAAATATATTCAGTTTGCAACCTGATGGAGGTCAGTATAGATGGACTAATAGAGAATTCCCACACACTGCTAGAAGGCCAAATATTTTTTCAGAGCTAGATGCAGACAAAAAATTATTTTTAATTTGCAACCTGATGGAGGTCAGTATAGATGGACTAATAGAGAAAGTCCCACACACTGCTAGAAGGTCAAATATTTTTTCAGAGCTGGATGCAGATAAAAATTATTTTTAATTTGCAACCTGATGGAGGTCAGTATAGATGGACTAATAGAGAAAGTCCCACACACTGCTAGAAGGCCAAATATTTTTTCAGAGCTGGATGCAGATAAAAATTATTTTTAATTTGCAACCTGATGGAGGTCAGTATAGATGGACTAATAGAGAAAGTCCCACACACTGCTAGAAGGCCAAATATTTTTTCAGAGCTAGATGCAGACAAAAAATTATTTTCAGTTTGCAACCTGATGGAGGTCAGTATAGATGGACTAATAGAACAAGTCCCACACACAGCTAGAAGCCCAAATATTTTTTCAGAGGTAGATGCAGAAAAAAATTATATTTAGTTTGCAACCTGATGAAGGTCTGTATAGATGGATTAATAGAACAAGTCCCACACACAGCTAGAAGCCCAATATTTTTTCAGAGGTAGATGCAGAAAAAATATATATTCAGTTTGCAACCTGATGGAGGTCAGTATAGATGGACTAATAGAGAAAGTCCCACACACTGCTAGAAGCCCAAATATTTTTTCAGACCTAGATGCAGACAAAAAATTATTTTTAATTTGCAACCTGATGGAGGTCAGTATAGATGGATTAATAGAGAAAGTCCCACACACTGCTAGAAGGCCAAATATTTTTTCAGAGCTGGATGCAGATAAAAATTATTTTTAATTTGCAACCTGATGGAGGTCAGTATAGATGGACTAATAGAGAAAGTCCCACACACTGCTAGAAGGCCAAATATTTTTTCAGAGCTGGATGCAGATAAAAATTATTTTTAATTTGCAACCTGATGGAGGTCAGTATAGATGGACTAATAGAGAAAGTCCCACACACTGCTAGAAGCCCAAATATTTTTTCAGAGGTAGATGCAGAAAAAAATTATATTCAGTTTGCAACCTGATGGAGGTCTGTATAGATGGATTAATAGAACAAGTCCCACACACAGCTAAAAGCCAAATATTTTTTCAGAGGTAGATGCAGAAAAAAAATATATTCAGTTTGCAACCTGATGGAGGTCAGTATAGATGGACTAATAGAGAAAGTCCCACACACTGCTAGAAGGCCAAATATTTTTTCAGAGCTAGATGCAGACAAAAAATTATTTTTAATTTGCAACCTGATGGAGGTCAGTATAGATGGACTAATAGAGAAAGTCCCACACACTGCTAGAAGGCCAAATATTTTTTCAGAGCTGGATGCAGAGAAAAATTATTTTTAATTTGCAACCTGATGGAGGTCAGTATAGATGGACTAATAGAGAAAGTCCCACACACTGCTAGAAGGCTAAATATTTTTTCAGAGCTAGATGCAGACAAAAAATTATTTTCAGTTTGCAACCTGATGGAGGTCAGTATAGATGGACTAATAGAACAAGTTCCACACACAGCTAGAAGCCCAAATATTTTTTCAGAGGTAGATGCAGAAAAAAATTATATTCAGTTTGCAACCTGATGAAGGTCTGTATAGATGGATTAATAGAACAAGTCCCACACACAGCTAGAAGCCCAATATTTTTTCAGAGGTAGATGCAGAAAAAAAATATATTCAGTTTGCAACCTGATGGAGGTCAGTATAGATGGACTAATAGAGAAAGTCCCACACACTGCTAGAAGGCCAAATATTTTTTCAGAGCTAGATGCAGACAAAAAATTATTTTTAATTTGCAACCTGATGGAGGTCAGTATAGATGGACTAATAGAGAAAGTCCCACACACTGCTAGAAGGCCAAATATTTTTTCAGGGCTGGATGCAGATAAAAATTATTTTTAATTTGCAACCTGATGGAGGTCAGTATAGATGGACTAATAGAGACAGTCCCACACACTGCTAGAAGGCCAAATATTTTTTCAGAGCTGGATGCAGATAAAAATTATTTTTAATTTGCAACCTGATGGAGGTCAGTATAGATGGACTAATAGAGAAAGTCCCACACACTGCTAGAAGGCCAAATATTTTTTCAGAGCTAGATGCTGAAAAAAATTATATTCAGTTTGCAACCTGATGGAGGTCAGTATAGATGGACTAATAGAACAAGTCCCACACACAGCTAGAAGCCCAAATATTTTTTCAGAGGTAAATGCAGATAAAAATTATTTTTAATTTGCAACCTGATGGAGGTCAGTATAGATGGACTAATAGAGAAAGTCCCACACACTGCTAGAAGGCCAAATATTTTTTCAGAGCTGGATGCAGATAAAAATTATTTTTAATTTGCAACCTGATGGAGGTCAGTATAGATGGACTAATAGAGAAAGTCCCACACACTGCTAGAAGGCTAAATATTTTTTCAGAGCTAGATGCAGACAAAAAATTATTTTCAGTTTGCAACCTGATGGAGGTCAGTATAGATGGACTAATAGAACAAGTCCCACACACAGCTAGAAGCCCAAATATTTTTTCAGAGGTAGATGCAGAAAAAAATTATATTCAGTTTGCAACCTGATGGAGGTCTGTATAGATGGATTAATAGAACAAGTCCCACACACAGCTAGGAGCCCAATATTTTTTCAGAGGTAGATGCAGAAAAAAAATATATTCAGTTTGCAACCTGATGGAGGTCAGTATAGATGGACTAATAGAGAAAGTCCCACACACTGCTAGAAGGCCAAATATGTTTTCAGAGCTAGATGGAGACAAAAAATTATTTTTAATTTGCAACCTGATGGAGGTCAGTATAGATGGACTAATAGAGAAAGTCCCACACACTGCTAGAAGGCCAAATATTTTTTCAGAGCTGGATGCAGATAAAAATTATTTTTAATTTGCAACCTGATGGAGGTCAGTATAGATGGACTAATAGAGAAAGTCCCACACACTGCTAGAAGGCCAAATATTTTTTCAGAGCTGGATGCAGATAAAAATTATTTTTAATTTGCAACCTGATGGAGGTCAGTATAGATGGACTAATAGAGAAAGTCCCACACACTGCTAGAAGGCCAAATATTTTTTCAGAGCTAGATGCTGAAAAAAATTATATTCAGTTTGCAACCTGATGGAGGTCAGTATAAATGGACTAATAGAACAAGTCCCACACACAGCTAGAAGCCCAAGTATTTTTTCAGAGGTAGATGCAGATAAAAATTATTTTTAATTTGCAACCTGATGGAGGTCAGTATAGATGGACTAATAGAGAAAGTCCCACACACTGCTAGAAGGCCAAATATTTTTTCAGAGCTAGATGCAGACAAAAAATTATTTTCAGTTTGCAACCTGATGGAGGTCAGTATAGATGGACTAATAGAACAAGTCCCACACACAGCTAGAAGCCCAAATATGTTTTCAGAGGTAGATGCAGAAAAAAATTATATTCAGTTTGCAACCTGATGGAGGTCTGTATAGATGGATTAATAGAACAAGTCCCACACACAGCTAGAAGCCCAATATTTTTTCAGAGCTAGATGCAGAAAAAAAATATATTCAGTTTGCAACCTGATGGAGGTCAGTATAGATGGACTAATAGAACAAGTCCCACACACAGCTAGAAGCCCAAATATTTTTTCAGAGGTAGATGCAGAAAAAAATTATATTCAGTTTGCAACCTGATGGAGGTCTGTATAGATGGATTAATAGAACAAGTCCCACACACAGCTAGAAGCCAAATATTTTTTCAGAGGTAGATGCAGAAAAAAAATAAATTCAGTTTGCAACCTGATGGAGGTCAGTATAGATGGACTAATACAGAAAGTCCCACACACTGCTAGAAGGCCAAATATTTTTTCAGAGCTAGATGCAGAAAAAAATTATTTTTAATTTGCAACCTGATGGAGGTCAGTATAGATGGACTAATAGAGAAAGTCCCACACACTGCTAGAAGGCCAAATATTTTTTCAGAGCTGGATGCAGATAAAAATTATTTTTAATTTGCAACCTGATGGAGGTCAGTATAGATGGACTAATAGAGAAAGTCCCACAAACTGCTAGAAGGCCAAATATTTTTTCAGAGCTCGATGCAGATAAAAATTATTTTTAATTTGCAACCTGATGGAGGTCAGTATAGATGGACTAATAGAGAAAGTCCCACACACTGCTAGAAGGCCAAATAATTTTTCAGAGCTAGATGCAGACAAAAAATTATTTTCAGTTTGCAACCTGATGGAGGTCAGTATAGATGGACTAATAGAACAAGTCCCACACACAGCTAGAAGCCCAAATATTTTTTCAGAGGTAGATGCAGAAAAAAATTATATTCAGTTTGCAACCTGATGGAGGTCTGTATAGATGGATTAATAGAACAAGTCCCACACACAGCTAGAAGCCCAATATTTTTTCAGAGGTAGATGCAGAAAAAATATATATTCAGTTTGCAACCTGATGGAGGTCAGTATAGATGGACTAATAGAACAAGTCCCACACACTGCTCGAAGCCCAAATATTTTTTCAGAGGTAGATGCAGAAAAAAATTATATTCAGTTTGCAACCTGATGGAGGTCTGTATAGATGGATTAATAGAACAAGTCCCACACACAGCTAGAAGCCCAATATTTTTTCAGAGGTAGATGCAGAAAAAATATATATTCAGTTTGCAACCTGATGGAGGTCAGTATAGATGGACTAATAGAGAAAGTCCCACACACTGCTAGAAGGCCAAATATTTTTTCAGAGCTAGATGCAGAAAAAAATTATATTCAGTTTGCAACCTGATGGAGGTCAGTATAGATGGACTAATAGAACAAGTCCCACACACTGCTAGAAGCCCAAATATTTTTTCAGAGGTAGATGCAGAAAAAATTATATTCAGTTTGCAACCTGATGGAGGTCTGTATAGATGGATTAATAGAACAAGTCCCACACACAGCTAGAAGCCCAATATTTTTTCAGAGGTAGATGCAGAAAAAGAATATATTCAGTTTGCAACCTGATGGAGGTCAGTATAGATGGACTAATAGAGAAAGTCCCACACACTGCTAGAAGGCCAAATATTTTTTCAGAGCTAGATGCAGAAAAAAATTATATTCAGTTTGCAACCTGATGGAGGTCAGTATATATGGACTAATAGAACAAGTCCCACACACTGCTAGAAGCCCAAATATTTTTTCAGAGCTAGATGCAGAAAAAAATTATATTCAATTTGCAACCTGATGGAGGTCAGTATAGATGGACTAATAGAATGATGCTATGCCCAAAAGATTTTACTTCACTAGGTGCAGTAAAAAAATTGGTATTCTATACACAGGTGGTATATCTTGCAACACAGATAGGCTACTCCACTGACTAACACACTCTGCAATAGGCCAAAAAGGATTAGCTTTGCTAGATTCAGCCAAATGCTGTGAAAAAAACTTGCACAGCACTGGCACAGACCTGCCTGGCAAAAACTGATAGGAACTGATGTAACCTAGTCCTGAAAAGGACTGCAATTACAATTAGTCTTTACTCCCACAATCTATCTATTTAAGAGCACAGACCTGCCTGATAAAAGTTGTAGGAAATGCTGTAACCTAGTCCTTAAAAGGACTGCAATCACAACTATTCCCTACTCCCAAGCTATCTGTAGATTTGTGCGAAAATTGGCTTGAAATTAACATGGTATAGCGCACACAGCAACAGCGGTGCCGTCTAACACGCAGCTGCAGCAGTGAGAAAATGGTGGCGACGGGGAAAATGGCTTGGTCTTATAGGGCAAGGACATGTGACATACACTGCCAATGACACATGCCCTTGCTTGTGTGAAAAAAGCACTTCGCTCCGTGTGTGCGCTGCTGATAGGCTGACAGATTGCACCTCCCCACTATAAATGCGGGAAAGAGAAAAAAAAATGGAGATCTTCATTGTTCCTGCAGAGATCCATCCCCTGCCCCTCCCCCCACCCCGCTGTACACTCAAACTGCGTATTAACATTAATTTTCATCATTACTGAGAAAAAATCCAGTTATGATTTTGGTGCACGAACAGTTATCGAACATAACCTCGAACAGCCGAATTTTTCTCAAATCGTTCGTGTTCGCCGAACGGCTCGAACACCGCCCAAAACAGCTCGAATTTGAGATTGGCGAACAGTTCGAGTAGAACAACGCTCATCTATAGTGCAGATAATGTCTGAAGGCAGGCAGTACAGTTCCATGTCAAGAAGCCTCACATGACCATGGAAGTACAATATATTCCATGAAAGAACTATAAAATCTGAGCTTGGCACAATGCATGGATATATCAATGATCAGGGAACATATTCCCATCTGTGGGTAAAACAGGAACGCAACGTTTCCCTGAATTATGGACATATCATATTCATGTGTGCTGTGTATAGAATGTTTGAAGAATGTTCTGTAAGATGATTGTCATATTATTTCTCTAGGACATTCCTGTAGAATAATATGACCCAGGGCAGAAATTAGGTGTAATCATACATAATCAATTTTCCTCCTCTGACCTCAGCTCAGGGAGGAGTTTTGGGTCTGATAAACCCCTTTATAACATCTCATCTACCAAATTTCATTGTCAGATCCTAGGAGAAGCAATGAGTATTGCAGATCTGTCCATCTTTCTCCTCCACCAGAAGATCTCACGGATCCAATTAGTAAAATATCTGTATTTTATCCCTTTTCATTTACAGTTTTTATCTGTATGTATGTCTATGTATTATTCCATCTTTTGTAACCCTTTTAAGCACTGTACTTTTTGTAATCTCCACACATCTTTAGCCCCCATCTCCTCCTTCTCCTGTCCAGACTTAGCATTGTCACACTATAATAATACACTGCAGAGTGCCCTAGATGAAGCCGCACCTTCTACACGCAGAAAGACCCGACACAGACAACGGCAGCCCTGGCACACGATGCAAACACGTTTTCTTCAACGTTGCTCAAGGTGTGCTGAGCGTCAGTGGAGAAAATCTCTTTTAGCAGAGGACTTCATCCACTATAAATTCATGCTCAAAACCTATAACTGTGCCCTTCATCTGGCCAAACAATCCTACTTCACCACCATCATCACTTCAATGTCCAACAATCCAAAACGACTTTTTGAAACCTTAAACTCCCTCCTGAAACCTAAAGCACAGGCCCCCACCACCAACCTCAGCGCGGAGGATCTGGCCACTTATTTCTTTGAAAAAATCAACCACATCCATCAGGACATCTCAGCCCAATCTCCTCAGTGCCTGGATCCCCTTCCCTGCCGCACTTCAAGCTCACTTGCCATCTTTGAGCCTGTTACAGAAGAAGAAGTTACCCAGCTCCTCGCTTCTTCTCGGCCTACAACCTGCAACAGTGACCCCATTCCTTCACATCTCCTGCAGTCCCTCTCACCGGTGGTCACCACTCACCTGACTAAAATATTTAACCTCTCCCTTTCTTCAGATATCTTTCCCTCCTCATTTAAACCTGCCATCATAACCCCTTTACTTAAAAAGCCATCCCTGGACCAGAACTGCACTGCTAACTACAGACCTGTCTCTAATCTTCCTTTCATCTCTAAACTCCTGGAACGCTTGGTCCACTCCCGTCTAATCCGCTATCTCTCAGATAACTCTCTCCTCGACCCTCTACAATCTGGTTTCCGCTCCTTACACTCCACTGAAACTGCCCTCACTAAAGTTTCTAATGATCTACTAACAGCCAAATCCAAAGGTCACTGCTCCCTGCTGATTCTCCTGGATCTCTCTGCAGCATTTGACACTGTAGATCACCAGCTCCTCCTCACTATGCTCCGCTCTATAGGCCTCAAGGACACCGTTCTCTCCTGGTTCTCCTCCTACCTCTCTGACCGCTCCTTCACTGTATCTTTTGCTGGCTCCTCTTCCTCTCCTCATCCTCTTACTATCGGGGTTCCGCAGGGCTCAGTCCTAGGCCCCTTCCTCTTTTCTCTATACACTGCCCCTATTGGACAAACAATCAGCAGATTTGGGTTCCAGTATCATCTCTATGCTGACGACACCCAATTATACACTTCTTCCCCTGACATCACCCCTACCCTAATACAAAATACCAAGTATTGTTTGTCTGCTGTGTCTAACATCATGTCCTCCCTCTATCTTAAACTGAATCTCTCCAAAACTGATCTTCTTGTGTTTCCCCCCTCTACTAACCTAACTCTACCTAACATCGAAATTACCTTGGAGGGTTCAACCATAACTCCCAAGCAGCAAACCCGCTGCCTTGGGGTCATATTCGACATTAACCTTTCCTTTACTCCCTATATCCGATCACGCACTCGCTCTTGTCACCTGCACCTTAAAAACAACTCCAGAATCCGATCTTTTCTCACTTTTGAAACTGCTAAAACTCTTATTGTCTCTCTTATTCACTCTCGTCTGGACTACTGCAACTCTCTTCTGATCGGTCTCCCTCTTACCAAAATTTCCCCTCTCCAATCCGTCCTGAATGCGGCAGCCAGGGTCGTATTTCTGTCCAGCCGCTTCACCGATGCCTCCACCTTGTGCCAGTCATTACACTGGTTACCCATTCGCTACAGGGTCCAAAATAAACTCATTGCTCTCACCCACAAAGCTCTCCACAGTTCTGCACCACCTTATATCTCCTCTCTCATCTCAGTCTATCGTCCTACACGTGCCCTCCGTTCCACAAATGACCTAAGGCTAACATCCCCCATAATCCGAACCTCGCACCTCCTTCTCCAAGACTTCTCTCATCCTGCGTCAGTTCTCTGGAATGCTCTACCCCAGACGATCCGATTGATGCCTAGCCCCGATGTCTTCAAGCGCGCTTTAAAAACCCATCTCTTTAAACAAGCCTACCACCTCAAATACCCAGTAAACTAACTTTCCCCTGTTCCCTCATAAATATTATTCAGAATCTGCTCCCTACTGTTCATCTGTCTCTACACCCTCCATGCACACGATAACTGCACTCGGTAATTGAGCATTGCACTTGAACATACAGGCTGATAACCATATCATACAGCTTTATATGATAATCCCGACTTATTATAATTGCCAGACCTGAAATAACAAGCACTTTCCACCTATTGTGTCCCCCCATTTCCTTGTAGATTGTAACCTTGCGAGCAGGGACCTCACTCCTAATGTAACTGTTTAAACTGTCCTTAAATTGTATTGAATTTATTGTTTGTACATGTCCCCGCTTAATTGTAAAGTGCTGCGGAATATGTTGGCGCCATATAAATAAAAAATTATTATTATTATGTGAAATCTAAAATATAATAAGTTTGTTCCTTGCTGCGCTAAACGTACCCCCAAACTTTGAAGAGCACGAGAATAACTTGGTTATGTTACCCTGTATATGCCAAAGTGCAGGAAGAGTGCCTATCAGGTGCTCGGAAAAGCTGGGTGGCTTGTGTGGTAATGTGTGACATCTTGCTGTCCTATCAAAACGGCTAGTGGTGGCAGCAAAAAGTGTGGTGTGGATGTGAGAACTGGCTGTGGGTTGTGGTTAGCTCATTGTCAGCCTATTACGATAGGTGAGTGGACGAGTGAGTGGGAAGTGGAGTCACCCATCTGAGGCACATGTGTAGCAAGTGAGTGGTGTTCGTGACAAGTCGGTGGAATCAGGAGTTCTTGATTTATAACAAATTAATGCTGACCATGACAATGACTTAAAGGGGTTGTTCACTTTATTTTAACAAATGTGTCGGGGACAGAATTTTATGGAAATTACTAATCTAAAAGTATTACAGGTTCTTCTCCTCTCCTTATTAGTGCCGCCTTCCTCACAGACTGCACTGATCTCCTGTTCCCAAAATGGCTGCTGATGGAAGAACATGTGACCAGACCTGTCCAGTAGCCTCCTCCAATTAAAAACAGCTTTACCATGTGCAGTGATTTTCCATTGGAGGAGGCTGTAGGACAGATCTGGTCACATGACCCTCCATCAGCAGCAATATTGGGAACAGGAGAACTGTGCAATCAGTGAGGATGGCAACACTAACAAATGCCGGAGGAGAAATTGTAATACTTATATATTATGAAGTGCCAGAAAACCATGTCCTAACACATGTCCTAAAATATAGATAATCATGCAAAGCTCCTTTTAACAAGCTCAATCGAGGACATTAATCATTACTCATTTACAGATATTAGGCGCCATTTAGACTCATGTAAGCTTGATCGGTAAGGCTAGAACTTATATATAGACATGCCGCACCTGAAAGATTAATGATCTCGTTTTCATCATCTTTTTGTTTGAAATACCACTGTTACATTACCAAGGTCCTAATGTATTTGTACAATTCCCAGAAAGGACACAGGCTTCAAAATGCATTGTACTCGACAAACGACAAACAAATTGACCTACATTTATAAAAATAATCATACACCAGGAAGGAGTGCTAAAAGCTAGCAACCTTTCAAAAATCTAGGCCATGCTCCCATACAAAGCTTGTAGGAAGGAATATACTGTATAGCAGATCTTACATTTTTAAACACTTCTCTTCGATGGAGCTTTTTACTTTCCTCAGTGAATAAAGGAAACGTCATCTGAGAGCGACGGTTTTATTTTAGAATGGGCGTCAATATGGTACTGTTTTCCAGTAAGAACACCGCTGACATAAGCAAAAATTAAATAAGAACAGACCTTAAAGATAATTTGTTATCAGGTTTTTACTACCACATCTGAGAACAGCATAATGTAGGGGTAGAGACCCTGATTCTACAGATGTAGATGGGCTGCTTTGTGCAGTTTTCATAGAATCACTGTTTTATCAGCTGAAGATCTTGCAGTTCTCTGAATACTGAATTATTTATAACCCTGCCCACAACACTGATTGGCAACTTTCTGTGTACACTGTGCATAGGCAAAAAGTTGTCAATTAATGCGGGGTTGGGTTATAGAGGGCTCATGAATATGGAGGACTATACGGCAGCATTTTCACTAGTCGTCTAGTGATAATTCCCTGCTGATAAAACAGGGATGTGAAGAATTGCACCTCGCATCCCCGCCTGATGTCACTAATATGTCAGGAGTCACGGGGTACAGTCTCCCCACTTTGACCTATGTAACATTCTGCACCCCCTGGGGATATATAATATCAGCTTGGAACAGTTTTACACAGACACCCTCTGTCCATAAGGGCACTGGGAGGCATCGGGAGTGAGTGAGGGTGGCCCACGCGACTGCTGGCATGGCACAACACTTGCTCACAACCCTGGCAGGCTGAGAGACCTCTTTCCCTAGGACCAGTGAGACAGAGCCTTGCCAGCCCGGTAGGACTGCTATCAGCTCCTTGTTAGATATAACCCTGGTCCAATTACAGGATTATATCGAGCCAGAAACCAGCCCTGGTAGCATATGACGTTACACCAAGAACGAGGACATGTGGATTCGTGGATCAATATAAAAGAGCAGCCCAAGGTTAAATTGGATATTTAATCGCCTTAAGGACACACTAGACAAACCTCTATATACACAATGGATATACATATACGACAGTCATATATTCAAATACAGGTGGTAGATAAGTATGAGCAGATGATACAAAAGTCAGCTACCAGTTGGATGCTAGGCCTTGGTATTACACAGCCGCAGGGGAGGTGTGGGGTCCCAACGGTTTCTGGTTTCTTTCAAAATGATTCAAAAGGCATGACCTCCCTTAGAAGAGAACCCTGGGCCACAGCCTCATATGAGCAATTAATCCCTTGGTCAGTCACTCCCTTTCTCGCCCCAGGGATGGACCTAGTTTCCCTCTCCTTGGGTCTGGTAGATGAAACTCTAAAACCTACAATGGATTATAACGCCTCAACGGAGAGTCATAAGGAGGCAGTTTTAGCACCATAGGATCCGGTTGGGCCCCCTTTATCCTTGGAGACCAAATACAACCTATAGCCTACAACCTGCTGTAACCCTCAGTCTACCAACCAGCTGCAGGACTAGCTCTACCCTCACCTACTGTATCCTCACCCATCCCTTGTAGATTGTGAGCCCTGATGGGCAGGATCCCCTCTCCACCTGTACCAGTCAGTGACTCATTTTTGCTCAAGATTATTGGACTTGTTGTTTTCTATGTATACCCCTTTTCATATGTAAAGAGCCATGGAATATATGGCGCTATAATAATAAATAACAATAATAATACAGCTTTGCTACCTGCCTTCTATTATCTGTTCTATATATATCCCCACGCCGGGGTGCTAGAATGGGTCGAGACCCAGGCGGGCGTTTGTTACGTTCCCGTGATCTCAGAAATGTAACTGGTATACTGCTAGGATGTACGATAACTCCTTATGAAACTATGGCTCCCGTCCATCTGGGGGGGTTTTCTTTGAAGCAGTTAAGCAGCTTGTACTGCAGCAGGGGTTTGTCCTGCCAGAAAGGCCTTGGTCCTTTCCACTTGGAGCTTTTGAAGCTGGACCACCTGTTGAGTCAGTGTCCTGTCTCAGCTTCACTTTTTGAAGGAGGTCTATAATTTTGGACCAGATATGATACAGTCGATTAACATGAAATTATATCCCCCATATTCTACACAAGGGATTTTATCAAAACTACAGCAAGCAGCCCAGTAAGTGATAATTTATTGGAATTAGGGTCTTTGGGTCTACATTATGTTGCTCTCAGAGTAGGAAGCAAAAACGTGATGACAGATTCCCTTTAAACTTGAACATGTCCCTAATTTAATAGAGCAACATTTCTAGCAAAAAATCTCACTCCTACTGAATGACTGGTACATTTTATATAAGACATAAAATCATATGAATACTAAGGTTCAGACTTGACCATCAGAGTATCAGAGGATTTTAGGTTGGAGGCAATTTGGAGATCAATAGTCCAATAGAAAATAACTAAAAATGATCTTGAATCAATTTTCATTTGGGCGCATTAGTTTTGGCCTGAATAATAATATAATAATAATAATGTATAGTATACATGGAGGGTATGTCTGCATTGGACCAATTTCTAATAGAGGACTTAAGGAACCCCAGTCCAATCCTGCTCATGATTTTAGCGATCTGGAAGAAGGCAGCAAGACATCCAGCAACCACAATGGAAAGGACTATAAAAACATTATTTATTAGTAACTATTAAAAAATCAAGGGGAAAAAAAAAGAAAAATAAACACATTAGGCCTACGCGTTTTGGGCATTCATGATTTTAGTGACCTGGTTTTGTCTTAAATATCATGGTCATTCTAAATCCTATTGAAATTAAAAAATGTTTATGTATTTTATTCTGATTAATATACTATAATAATCTATCAACACTATCCACATATTTTGTACATAATCCTCATATACACATTCCATTTATTATTATTTATTTATATAGCGCCATTGATTCCATGGTGCTGTGCATTTTTTCCCACTTTTAAAATAAAGGGTAACAAACATTAAATAAGGTTAATAAGGGACTGATAGTTGAAGAACATCAAGTAATTCTATTGGTTTTCTGTAGCCATATCATGTTATGCCAAAGTTTTTTCTTTCATTGTCTTCTCCCACATATCCAATATCTAACCAACCACTGACAATATTAAATTAAAAATTTTCAATTCTGAAAACCCTTTTTTTAATAATTTGATTTGGAACAGCCAATATGTTGACGATCTACTCTTTGTTTGGCCGTGCAACATATCATCCTTAGCCAATTTTATTTCTTATTTAAATTCAAATGATTGCAATCTTTGTTTCACACATTGTTCTCCTAACACTTTAATCCCTTTTGGATTTACTTTTAAAAGGTAACCCTACCATGGGCAAAGTACATACGTCCCTTTATAGGAAAGACATATCTGGAAACACTATCCTTTTGGCCTCCAGCTGTCATCCATGCCATACAACCAAATCTATTCCCTTTGGTGAATTAGCACAAGCTAAATGTATTTGTTCTTACAACAATACGTTTGTTAAGGAAGGTGAAAAAGCTTGCAACAGACTGATTGATAGATGTTATAGTACATCATAAAATCAGTCCTGGAAAGGGTTAACATGAAATCTAGAGAGGAACATTTATTAAATATTAATACCATATCTGGAGATTTGAATCAATTTCCAATTACTTTCTCTACACCCTGTAGCCTTTAATATAATAAAAAAAAAATCCAAATGCTTACCTGGATGATAATCTTAAGGAAATCCTTAATGGTGGTTGTCGATATGTTGCTAGATGGGGACATTCTTTGGGTAACATGCTTTTCCCTAGCATGTTTAGGGAGTACAATGTTAGATCTAATTGGCTTTCCCACATGGACTTTTTCAAATGAGCAGGCAGCTTGTGCAATGTTTGTGTCTTCACAGAAAGTAGAAAAACATCTTTCTCTTTGCTGTGTGGAGCGAGCCGCATGATTGATGCATTCATTAATTGTGACTTGCACCACATTGTATATTGTATAGCGTGCACTATATGTCATTTGTGTTATGTTGGTTGCACTATTAGAAAGCTTAAAAGATGCATAGCCGAGCACCTTACAAATATTAAAATATTAAAAACAAAAATGGTTCTTACTCTGGAGCAGCCAAACACTTTGTGAATATACTGTACATAACAGGGATACCTCATTTTTTAAATTTTGCAGGATAGAAAAAAATAAAAGTCTGGAGAGAGGAGGGAGTTGATAGAAGCACCTAACCACACGTGAGGCATTGTGGATTCTCACGTTAAACACCAAAACACCCTTATGGCATGAATTTTAAGAATAATTTATTCTATATTTACTAATATGTTATTTTTATATATTTACTGATATCCTATGCGATTTTATTGTTCTCGTAATTATTTTCCAGCTTCTAATAGCCTTATGCATGACGGTTCACTATTGGTTGTTTCTACATTCTTCAGTGATTGGTCTGTTTTGACTTAAAACCTTATGATTAAGGGCGGTTTCACCAGAAATGCGTCAGATTTTTAAATGTCTTCCATGGGCTTTTTTGTGTGTCTAATAAAAACCAAACTTTCTAAATACTTACTGGGTGGATGTGCTGAATTTCCTTTTTTTATTCTGAATACCACTGACAATATGTACAATATGTACTAACAGATGGAAACTTTTTTTTTTTAAACTCATGGAGGATTTCAAGTGCTTGATGAAATGGTGCAATGAGGTCAATCCCTTCCCATTTTATTAGAGAAGCAGAGACCAACAGAGAATATGCTGAATATTTCACTCTACTGCTGTATAAAGTCAAATATCTGCCGTAAAATATCATAATTTAAGCTATGTTCTGAAATTTAAAGTAAAATTGTCAAATAGAGCACTATCCAAAATTAAGGTAAGAGAAGAAAAATTGTCAAGAAAAGTGGAATAACAAAAAAGCAATTACAGTATTTTTCGGACCATAAGATGCACGTTTTTCGTCCCAAATTTTGGAGGAAAATGGGGTGTGTGTCTTATAGTCCGAATGTTGGGGGGGTGTATATTTATGTGTGGTGTGGGGGGAGCGGTATCGGTGGAGGAACAGGAGGCAGCAGCCACCTACTGCAGCCTACACTGTCCCCGCTGCTAAAGAAAATGAATATTCACTGCTCCCCATGCCCATGGGGTGTGGGGAGCACTGAATATTCATGCTCCTTAATAGCCGTATACAGTGTAGCCGCTCTGCGCATGCTGCTGCTGCTGCCGGCTATCTCCTGTGCCTGCTGTTAAAGGGCATGAATATTGAACCTCTCTCCATGCCCATGGGCATGGGGAGGGGGTGAATATTCATGCCCTTTAATGAGCGGGCACAGGAGATAGCCGGCAGCCGCAGCAGCCGCAGCGCGACTCCGCTGTGTGCCGGCTATGAAGGAGAGAGAAGTCACTGCTCCCCGTGCACACAGACCCGGCGTGGGGAGCAGTGACTTCCGGCAGCTGATCTCTCCTTGTGAGCCGCGCATGGCAGTGACGTCATGCGCAGCTCACATGGAGAGATCAGTGCAGGCAGACAGGACGCAGCGCTGGAGGAGAGAAGAAAGTTGAGTAGGAGTGTTTATTTTTTTTTTATGTGCAGCCTGATGGGGATTAGGGGGACCATGCATACTAGGACAGGGATTAGGGGTGCCATGCATACCAGGACAGGAATTAGAGGTTGCAAGCATACCAGGACAGGGATGAGGGGTGCCATGCATACCAGGACAGGGATTAGGAGTAGAGATGAGCGGTGTTCGACTAGAACTGTTCGCCAATCTCAAATTCGAGCTGTTTTGGGCGGTGTTCGAGTTGTTCGACGAACCCGAACGATTTGCAAAAAATTCGGCTGTTCGAGGTTATGTTCGATAACTGTTCGTGCACCAAAAGCGTGTCCTGCATGTCTGGCGCTATTTAGAGCACCAATCATGCAGGGATTGTCTGCCACTCACTGTAATGCCACAGCCATGGTGGTTGTGGCATTACAGTGATTGCCCAAATCGATGGGAACAGTGCTCACAGTGAAACACGAAAAGCCGGCAATTCAGCAGCGGCATACACCGGTACCCGACAATTTAGAACCGAAAGAATAGAGCTTCACACATAGATTAGATAGATAGAAACATGTCAGCCACATATATACGAAGTACAGAGAAAGTGCTGCTTACTGTACTTGTCATTTAGCGTAAAGGATTTATCAAAAAAAATAATAGTGTTTTCATGCACTGTCTCTTTAAAAAAGCCGGCCGGCAATTCAGCAGCGGTACCCGACAATTTAGAATAGAAAGAATAGAGAATCACACATAGATTAGATAGATAGAAACATGTCAGTCACATATATATGAAGTACAGTGACAGTGCTGCTTACTGTACTTGTCATTTAGCGTAAAGGATTTATCAAAAAAAATAATAGTGTTTTCATGCACCGTCTCTTTAAAAAAGCCGGCCGGCAATTCAGCAGCGGTACCCGACAATTTATAACAGACAGAATAGAGCTTCACACATAGATTAGATAGATAGAAACATGTCAGTCACATATATATGAAGTACAGTGATAGTGTTGGTTACTGTACTTGTCATTTAGTATTAAAATAAAGGATTTATTATTAAAAAAATTGGCGTGGGGTTCCTCTTAATTTTAGGCTCTAGCGGAGGTTAAGCAGACGGCTGGGGCAGATGTTTGAAGCCTGGGAAGGGGGTAATACCCACGGAGCTTCCCAGGCTACTGATATCAGCCCCCAGCTGAATACATAGCCTTTACTAGCTATTAAAATGGGGGACCCCCCAAAAAAAATGACGTGGGGTCCCCCCTAATTTAATAGCTAGCAAAGGCTAGGCAGACAGCTGGGGGCTGATATTAATAGCCCAGGAAGGGAGCCATGAATATTGGCCCCCTCCCAGGCTAGAAACACCAGCCGTCAGCCGCCCCAGAAATGGCGCATTCATAGGATGCGCCAATTCTGGCACTTAGCCTCGCTCTTCCACGCTGCCCTGGTGCGGTGGCAGGGGGTAATAGGGTTGGGGTTGATGTCAGCTTATAATGCCAGCTGACATCAAGCCCAGGTTAGTAATGGAGAGGCGTCTATAAGACACCCCCATTACTAACCCCATAGTCAAAGTTAAAAAAAACACAAACACCCAGAATAAAGTCCTTTAATTGAAATAAAGACACAATTCTTTATTGTTCTAAATTAAACCATACTTACCGTCACGCCCATTCCAGCTGAAGCCAACGATCTCCTGCAATAAAAGAAAAATAATAAAGCAACCTCATCCTTACCTTTCCATGGTTCCCACGACAGCTTCAGCTCTGCTACATCGAGATGACAGGCTGGACCGCAGCAGAACGCTGCCATCCAGCCTCTCATCCCGCAGACACTGAGAAGCGCAGGCTTGCTTGCGCTGCTCAGCGTCTCTCTGTGACGACATCCAGATGAGCCGAGTTCATGTCCAATGAACTCGGCTCACCTCATGCACGTCACTGACAGCGTGGGAAAATTCTCACGCTGAAGCGGTGAGTGCAGGAGAATTCTCCCACGCTGTCAGTGACGTGCATAAGGTGAGCTCATGTCCAATGAACTCAGCTCACCTCCTGCACGTCACTGACAGCGTGGGAGAATTCTCCTGCACTCAGCGCTTCAGTGTGAGAATTCTCCCACGCTGAAGCGCTGAGTGCAGGAGAATTTTCCCACGCTGTCAGTGACGTGCATGAGGTGAGCCGAGTTCATTGGACATTAACTCGGCTCATCTGGATGCCCTCACAGAGAGACACTGTGGAGCGCAAGCAAGCCTGCGCTTCTCAGTGTCTGCGGGATGACAGGCTGGATGGCAGCGTTCTGCTGCGGTCCAGCCTGTCATCTCGATGTAGCAGAGCTGAAGCTGTCATGGGAACCATGGAAAGGTAAGGATGATGTTGCTTTATTATTTTTCTTTTATTTCAGGAGATCGTTGGCTTCAGCTGGAATGGGCGTGATGGTAAGTATGGTTTAATTTAGAACAATAAAGAATTGTGTGTTTATTTCAATTAAAGGACTTTTTTCTGGGTGTTGTGTTTTTTTTAAATACTTTACTAGAAATTCATGGTGGTCATGTCTAATATTGGCGTGACCCCATGAATTTCGGGCTTAGGGCCAGCTGATAATGCCAAGCTGGCCCTAACCCCTTTATTACCCAGTGAGCCACCGCATCAGGGCCCTGGATGAGTTGGGTACAGCGCCAGAAGATGGCGCTTCTATGAACGCGCCATTTTCCGGGGTGGCTGCGGACTGCAATTTGCAGCGGGGGTGGCCCAGAAAGCTTGGGCCTCCCTGCGCTGCGGATTCCAGCCCCCAGCTGCCTAGTTGTACCTGGCTGGACACAAAAACAGGGCGAAGCCCCACGTCAATTTTCTTTAAATTATTTCATGAAATAATTAAGAAAAAAAGGGCTTCCCTATATTGTTGTGTCCGGCCAGGTACAAATAGGCAGCTGGTGGTTGGGGGCAGCCCGTTCCTGCCTGCTGTACCTGGCTGGACACAAATATAGTGCGAAGCCCCACGTCAATTTTTTTTAAATTATTTCATGAATTTCCTGAAATAATTTAAAAAAATTGAAGTGGGGCTTCGCACTATATTTGTGTCCAGCCAGGTACAGCAGGCAGGAATGGGCTGCCCCCATCCACCAGCTGCCTATTTGTACCTGGCCGGACACAACAATATAGGGAAGCCCTTTTTTTCTTAATTATTTCATGAATTTCATGAAATAATTAAAAAAAAAGTACGTGGGGCTTCGCCCTATTTTTGTGTCCAGCCAGGTACAACTAGGCAGCTGGGGGCTGGAATCTGCAGCGCAGGGAGGCCCAAGCTTTCTGGGCCCCCCCCCGCTACAAATTGCAGTCCGCAGCCACCCCGGAAAATGGCGCGTTCATAGAAGCGCCATCTTCTGGCGCTGTACCCAACTCATCCAGGGCCCTGGTGCGGTGGCTCACTGGGTAATAAAGGGGTTAGGGCCAGCTTGGTATTATCAGCTGGCCCCAAGCCCAAAATTCATGGGGTCACGCCAGTATTAGACATGACCGCCATGAATTTCTAGTAAAGTATTTAAAAAAAACACAACACCCAGAATAAAGTCCTTTAATTGAAATAAAGACACAATTCTTTATTGTTCTAAATTAAACCATACTTACCATCACACCCATTCCAGCTGAAGCCAACGATCTCCTGCAATAAAAGAAAAATAATAAAACAACCTCATCCTTACCTTTCCATGGTTCCCACGACAGCTTCAGCTCTGCTACATCGAGATGACTGGCTGGACCGCAGCAGAACGCTGCCATCCAGTCTGTCATCCCGCAGACACTGAGAAGCGCAGGCATGCTTGCGCTCCTCACTGTCTCGCTGTGACGGCATCCAGATGAGCCGAGGTCATGTCCAATGAACTCGGCTCACCTCATGCACGTCACTGACAGCGTGGGAAAATTCTCACGCTGAAGTGCTGAGTGCAGGAGAATTCTCCCACGCTGTCAGTGATGTGCATGAGGTGAGCTCATATCCAATGAACTCAGCTCACCTCCTGCACGTCACTGACAGCGTGGGAAAATTCTCCTGCAATCAGCGCTTCAGCGTGAGAATTTTCCCACGCTGTCAGTGACGTGCATGAGGTGAGCCGAGTTCATTGGACATGAACTCGGCTCATCTGGATGACGTCACAGAGAGACGCTGAGCAGCACAAGCATGCCTGCGCTTCTCAGTGTCTGCGGGATGACAGGCTGGATGGCAGCGTTCTGCTGCGGTCCAGCCTGTCATCTCGATGTAGCAGAGCTGAAGCTGTCGTGGGAACCATGGAAAGGTAAGGATGAGGTTGCTTTATTATTTTTCTTTTATTGCAGGAGATCGTTGGCTTCAGCTGGAATGGGCGTGATGGTAAGTATGGTTTAATTTAGAACAATAAAGGATTGTGTCTTTATTTCAATTAAAGGACTTTATTCTGGGTGTTTGTGTTTTTTTTAACTTTGACTATGGGGTTAGTAATGGGGGTGTCTTATAGACGCCTCTCCATTACTAACCTGGGCTTGATGTCAGCTGGCATTATAAGCTGACATCAACCCCAACCCTATTACCCCCTGCCACCGCACCAGGGCAGCGTGGAAGAGCGAGGCTAAGTGCCAGAATTGGCGCATCCTATGAATGCGCCATTTCTGGGGCGGCTGACGGCTGGTGTTTCTAGCCTGGGAGGGGGCCAATATTCATGGCTCCCTTCCTGGGCTATTAATATCAGCCCCCAGCTGTCTGCCTAGCCTTTGCTAGCTATTAAATTAGGGGGGACCCCACGTCATTTTTTTTGGGGGGTCCCCCATTTTAATAGCTAGTAAAGGCTATGTATTCAGCTGGGGGCTGATATTAGTAGCCTGGGAAGCTCCGTGGGTATTACCCCCTTCCCAGGCTTCAAACATCTGCCCCAGCCGTCTGCTTAACCTCCGCTAGAGCCTAAAATTAAGGGGAACCCCACGCCAATTTTTTTAATAATAAATCCTTTATTTTAATACTAAATGACAAGTACAGTAACCAACACTATCACTGTACTTCATATATATGTGACTGACATGTTTCTATCTATCTAATCTATGTGTGATGCTCTATGTTTCTGTTCTAAATTGTCGGGTACCGCTGCTGAATTGCCGGCCGGCTTTTTTAAAGAGACAGTGCATGAAAACACTATTATTTTTTTAAATAAATCCTTTACACTAAATGACAAGTACAGTAAGCAACACTATCACTGTACTTATTATATATGTGACTGACATGTTTCTATCTATCTAATCTATGTGTGAAGCTCTATTCTTTCTGTTCTAAATTGTCGGGTACAGATGCTGAATTGCCGGCCGGCTTTTTTAAAGAGACGGTGCATGAAAACACTAATATTTTTTTTAATAAATCCTTTACACTAAATGACAAGTGCAGTAACCAACACTGTCACTGTGCTTCTTATATGTGTGACTGACATGTTTCTATCTATCTAATCTATGTGTGATGCTCTATTCCTTCTTGTCTAAATTGTCGGGTACCGGTGTATGCCGCTGCTGAATTTGCCGGCCGGCTTTTTTAAAGAGAGTGTCTTCTGAGCAGTTTGTCAGCTTTTGGACACCTTTGCAGGTGTTTTCTATGTGTTTCTATGTGTTTTTGTTTGCCTGCCATTGGTTTTAACGGTGTTCGACGGTGTTCTAAGGTGTTCGACGAACAGTTCGACGAACAGTTCCTCGAACATCCCGGTGTTCGACGAACCGAACCGAACCCGAACACTACGGGGGTGGCTCAACACTAATTAGGAGTGCCAAGCATACCAGGACAGGGATGAGGGGTGCCATGCATGCCAGGATAGGGATGATGGGTGCCATGCATACCAGGATAGGGATTAGGGGTGCCTGCATACCAGGACAGGAATGAGCGGTGCCATGCATACCAGGATAGGGATTAGGGGTGCCATGCATACCAGGATAGGGATTAGGGGTGCCATGCATACCAGGACAGGGATGAGGGGTGCCATGCATTACCAGGACAGGGATGAGGGGTGCCATGCATACCAGGACAGGGATGAGGGGTGCCATGCATACCAGGACAGGGATGATGGGTGCCATGCATATCAGGATAGGTATTAGGGGTGCCATGCATACCAGGATAAGGATGAGGGGTGCCATGCATACCAGGATGGAGGGATGCCAGGCATACCAGGATGGGGATGGGGACCACATATAAAAGGAAGGGGGGCGGCATATATACCAGGATGGGGGATATTGTCAGAATTGGGGGACATTACCCTTATAGCAGTGTCAGCAGAAGAACCCCTCCCCCTTAAAAGTGCATCATGACCACATTTTTTGCTTAAATTTTTATTTTTTTTATTTTCCTCCTCTAAAACCTAGGTGCGTCTTATGGTCTGGTGCGTCTTATAGTCCGAAAATACGGTACATGATTTTTAGAGACTTAAAAAAGTTGTGGAGGAAAAAATATATATCCAGCTTCCAGAATCATCCAATAAAATCCCCAAAACTTTATTAAAGAAAAACATTAAAAACAATCGCAGATACCCCAGCAAAATGAAGAAAGCAAATATATTTCAGATGACAATGTCCTTAATCATTGCAAAATAATTTTTTAAAAAAATTTGTGTATCTTAACTTTACTTTTTTATAAAGCAGTGAAGGGTTCCTATCTACTAAAATGGAGTTCAATCACTAATTTTTTTTTTTATAAATGAGCAGATTAAGAAACCTCAAGAGATTGGACTTCTATGTTACTCTTAAGTATGAAGAAAATGTACACTTTTGAGAAATCAGAAAAATTTAGCTTGTTTGTTGCAAGTATTTTAAAAACAATTGAAATAGCAATAATATATTGGGTTCATGTGGAAAAAGACATTGTAAAGGTTTCTTGCATAGTTCAGAGGCTTAGGGGGAGCAGAGACTAACCCGACTGCCTGCAGAACAAAAATATCTGGTGATTACATTCAGATTGACCCATGTTTATCATCCCTGACATCAACTGTCAGGGGAGAGTTCAGTTAAATTGACAGGTTCAGCCCAATTTCACTAATTCTACATGGTAGTTTTAATTTATTAGAGTATGGACCTTTGTCATCCATAACCCTCACCTATTAGCCAAAAAAGAAAGTGAAGTAAAGGACTTCTCTGGTCCATGCATTAGAAATAAAGCCTATTAATTTAAATGAGAACTTTGTAATGCCTCATTTCTCCTGCGGGGGTGCTGCAGAGGAATTTAATACCTCCTATCAAGTTATCCCAAATGTTACAGCTGATCAATGCCCAACCAGTAGGGCAAACCCTTTAGAGTTACTGACTAAGTAATGTACTAACAATGTATTCCTTTCATCTTAGCTTCAGATCAATTACAGCACTAAATGTTATATCTTTACTATTTTGAAGAGTCTAAATGCCTCATATTTATATATTTTTATGACAGTCAATCACAAAGTCTAGCTGTAACATCAACTGAATTCAAAGAGCCTCTACAAGTGTGTACAATTTTTTACAAGTTAGCTATCCTCAAAACAGACGTTGATCTTTTTGTCCTCAATATCGTCAACCATACAACTGTGATCATGAACACCATTCGATTCTAGAATTTTGGTGGTTCCCATACTTTTGAGGGCTGACAAAGATAGCCAACTAACATGGGGAATCATATAGGACAGGCTCCCTAGACAAGCTAATCTCAAGGAGAACATTAACCCCCATAGACTCTTATCAAACACGTCTTATTCTGGACAACCAGTAACCTGCTTTGCACTGATATCGGACAAGAACTGCTGTCTATAGACAAGTCTTTCCCATTTGGATAAGACTTTTGTATGTCTTGCATACTTAGTTATCCTACAAAGCTCTATAAAATGTTGAAAATTAATTACAAAGTATCTACTTCCAAAAGGTGGCACTGAAGAGACAATTTCTGTCCTTCTGGAAGATAACTAATTTGCATATCAAAAAGCTATGAGACATGACATTGTTATGACATACTTAAAGGACAGAATGTTTATCTTAATACATGATAAAAGAAATGAAGAAAACGCACTTCATAGGGCACCACTATAAAAAGAGGAGTCCAAAACTCTTACATTATGTAGTTATAACATTTAAAGTAGCCAATAGCTAAAGGAGACTGTTAGACCTCTCCCCACTGAGATCACATACATGGATTGGTACATAGATAATGCCGCGGCCGCTGTGCGTCCAGGTTACCGGGGGAACAGGCGCGTCACTTCCGGTTTCGCGTTACACATCCTGGATTCATGGGCAACACTTTTCTTGCGTATAGCCGCTCCCATGGTCTCCATTTCATCATTTCCGGTTAGCGCAGTGCATCTCTGGGAGCTAACATGTGCTTCCTTATTGGCATTAGTGACGGATGATGGAGGCAGTTACCTGCGGTATTTCTCCCATTGGCTGACGTTCCCTATTTATATTGCACCATTTCACTTTTCCATACACCCCTTGACAAAGGCGCATTGCCGAAACGCGCGTCGGGGCTGGCACGCACGTGGGCTACTATTTTAGGTAATTATTATGGAAGCACAAGCTTCCCCTTTGGAATGTTTATAATCAATGTACACTCTCTAAGGGATCTCCATTGACTGTATATGTATATTTGATACTACCATTTCAATTTACCCTATATATATGTTACTATGTCTTATATGGAGCCCTCTTTCTTATTGTGCGTGCCATTTTACCTATTGTGAGTTTTTTTACGTATGTATTTGCACCCCCTTTTTTGTATTGTTCTATATACATGCTCTAATAAAATATATACTATTTATTACGTATTGTGTAAGTATCATCTCTGTTGAGCTTTGCTCTCTTTCCCCTATGTATATTTATAGGATGATCCTATCTGTTTAGTCCTTATGGGCAGCCATTCTAAGATGTAATTTATTATGCATTATATAGTTGCTATGCTTATATTGCCCAAATATGCCAGGTTCTCTTTTTTATTAATTACTGTGTTTTGCACAGGTATTGCTGTGGACATAATGGACTATAGAGCCAAGGAAAAAACTTGGCTCTCACAAATTGAACAGACATTTGGGGGTGATTGCGTGGATTTGTCCTCAGGTGGCGATCACAGATGGGACGAACAATTCTCAGACATCCAATACATGGTGGTTAAAAGAACCAAATTGTGGTGGAACAGGGTGTTCCTGGAGAAATATGTCAGTCGCAAATTAATTCCTAGAGGCCTTAGAATTAGAGTTGTTCCCACTTTTCCTATAGAGGATGATAATTTCATCTCCAAATGGGAAGAGGCGTGTAATATCTGCTCCAATAGTTTTATGACATTACTGATCGATTCCAATAGTACAGCAATTATGGATCTAGATAAATTGATCGATGCAGCGCAAACAAATTTGAAAATAAATTGTCCTACTGAGAAGCTAGCGCAATTTGAGATCCAAATAGACACTACTATTGATAGCTTGGTTAAAAAAATTCATGAGACACACAGTACTAAGTTTAATCGTGACATACGTGACTATCAAATGAAAAACGTTTATCGTTGGCGCCAAGCCAGGAATAACCAATTTCAATCATCACGTACTCCATCGGTCACCTCGGTGTCATCTCTTAGTGAAGCCTCTGATACGCCATCGACATCTATGATGACCAGATCAGGAGTTGGAAAACAACGTGATTACAATTTTCATCCATATAGAAGACATGAATCTATCTCCATTGCCAAGAAGAAAAAAGACAACAAGGTAATTAACCTGAGTAGCCATGTCCTCTCTATGGATGATTTATCCTTACTTACTAAAGGTTTTACTTTTTCTCCTGCCTCTGGTTTTGACCAGTTTACTGCAGTGAAAGATTTGCATATATTCGCCAGATCATTGATGTTCAAACGACACTTCCATGATAATAATCTCGATAAATTGTTTCCAACAGCGGAGGAACAACTGGCCTTGAGAACACTGGAAGAACTAGCTACAGAACATGCTTCATCTGAGCATGGTAAGATTCCTCCATCTATTTTGCCACATTCCAAGAAGTTCCCTCCCCTTTCTAATTGTGCTAATATTGATCTATTTGTACAAATTGTCACTAATGAGTTTCGTAATATATCCAGTCAAATCTATAAAGACAACCTTACCAGGAAAGAACGCGTAAGACTTAAACAATTGAGTAACCTACCTGATGTTGTGTTAAAACCGGCGGACAAAGGGGGAAATATTGTGATTTGGCCTAAGAAAATGTATGAACGCGAGGCATTTCGCCAATTACATAATACTACGTGCTATAAAAAGCTCACCTACAACCCCTTGTCCGCCTTTAACCGACAACTTCAGAGTATTCTCAATACAGCATTGAATAATAAGGTGATTACTCGCGATCTTTTCGTGGCATTGACTGTTAGTGAACCTACCATACCCACTTTTTATTTGTTACCCAAATTACACAAAAATGTTTCCATTCCCCCTGGACGTCCTATAATATCGGGGGGAGGGAACTACTTGGAGTCAGTAAATAAATGGATTGACTCTATACTCCAGCCTCTCGTGGAAACTATGCCCTCTTTTTTAAAGGATACGATGGATCTATTACGCAAAGTGGATGAGTTACATTTGGATTTGGACACCATTCTTGTTACAGCTGATATTGAATCGCTTTATACGAATATCAGGCATAAAGATGGTTTAATGGCGACTAGATATTTTCTAGATGGTTCTGACATCTCTGGACCAATCAAGGAATTGGTACTGGAGCTGTTAGAATTTACTCTCACTCATAATTTTTTTACCTTCAAGGGGTCCTTCTTTCTGCAGCTCCAGGGAACAGCCATGGGGGCGGCTTTTGCTCCCTCCTATGCTAATCTGTTCCTGGGGCTGTGGGAAAGGGACCTCTTCCTGTCAGACCGTCTGCCATCGATGTGTCGCGTCCTGTCTTGGACGCGTTACATCGATGACATTCTGATTATCTGTCAGTCTACGGATTTAGAATTGATTTCCTTTATGGACATGCTAAACATCAATGATTTGAATATACATATTACATATCAATACAGTAGCGAAAAAGCTGAATTTTTGGATGTTGTACTTAAGAAAGATATTAATGGTAAAATACAGACAGACATTTATAGGAAGCCTACTGCTACCAACATGCTTCTGCATGCCTCTTCTTCCCATCCTCAACATATGGTGCAGTCGGTCCCCGTCGGACAGTTCCTGCGCATCCGCAGGATCTGTTCGACGGATTATGATTCCGAAATTCAAGCCAAGGATCTCACATCCAGATTTCTTGAACGAGGCTACAGTAGGAGGTCTATAAAAAGAGCTTATCATAGGGCCAAGTTTTCCTCACGACATGATCTTCTGTATAGGGCTCGACGTACCACGCATAATAATGTGGTTAGATTTATTACTAAATTTCACACGCAGATCCCTGCAATGAAACAAGCACTAACAAAGGCTTGGCCTGTGTTGAGATGTGACCCGATACTGTGTAAATATATTCCATCTGTACCATCTATTACCTTCCGTAGGTCTAGGAACCTACGTGATCATCTTAGCAGGAGCCATTATGTTGCGGAACCCAATTCTACTTTTTTGGATGCCGCGACAATAAAGTATGGGTGTTCACCATGCGGTCACTGTAGGTCCTGTAGTAATGTGGATAGAGCTGAGGAGTTCTGTGATTCTAGTGGCCAAAAAACTTTTAAAATCAAGAAACGCATTAACTGCCTGACTAAGAACGTAATATACTATGCCACATGCCCCTGTGGTCTTATATACATCGGATTGACCACACGCCAATTTAAAATAAGGATCAGGGAACATATACTAGGCATTCTTTCGGCACTCGAGCAAACAGATTTGTTGAGTTTAAAAACGATTCCACGCCATTTTAAACAATATCACCAATGTAATGGTAATCTATTGAGAATAAAAGGGATTGATTGCATTGACATGGGGATCCGTGGTGGACCAATTTCCAGACACCTGGCCCAATTAGAGGCCAGGTGGATCTGGACCCTTAATACTATTCAGCCTAATGGACTTAATGAGAATCTTAGTTTTGTACCATTTCTGTGATCGCCATCTCCCCTCCTGTTCCCCCCTTTTCCCTTCCCCCTGTCCCCACATTATATTTCTTTTTCCCTCTCTCTTTTTTTTTTTTTTCCTCTCCCCTTTTTCTTTCTCTTATCCACTAGCATACTGTTGACTCATTTTATTCGATTGTTTTCTTTTATTCGTTGTGTAATTTTATTACTTTTATATATTAGGTACGTCTTCAATTGCTCCGTTGGCCTCCTATGCAACCATTTATGGTTTTGCTCCTGTATGATGAATCAACTATTCTGTTTCCATGATGTATACAAGACACACTTCCTACATCTATATGGATGATATTTTGTATTGTATTATGCAAGCGATTTGTGTACGATTGATGATATCATATATTTTACTAAATTGTGCCTCGCAATGTTTATAAATCATGCACATGTGTGCTGATTATACAGCAATATACATTTGTAATATTGGAATTATTCAACATGTATTTGATTATATTCTCATAATACCTTTTGATTGCTTGATTTATCCTTTCTATCTTTTATGAGGCATATTATATTATTTTCTCCAGATATGATCCACATACAGATTCCGTCATCTTGCATATATTTTTAGCGTAGTAAATTACTTAATTATACATTTGAACATTGTGATGTACTTTCTCTGGTTTATTCCTTTAGGGATGTTGTTTCGCTTACCCGCACGCGCTTGTCCCGTGGTCCCTGTGCGCCCTCCAGCTTGTGGCATCTCTTTGATGCCGCGGCCGCTGTGCGTCCAGGTTACCGGGGGAGCAGGCGCGTCACTTCCGGTTTCGCGTTACACATCCTGGATTCATGGGCAACACTTTTCTTGCGTATAGCCGTTCCCATGGTCTCCATTTCATCATTTCCGGTTAGCGCAGTGCATCCCTGGGAGCTAACATGTGCTTCCTTATTGGCATTAGTGACGGATGATGGAGGCAGTTACCTGCGGTATTTCTCCCATTGGCTGACGTTCCCTATTTATATTGCACCATTTCACTTTTCCATACACCCCTTGACAAAGGCGCATTGCCGAAACGCGCGTCGGGGCTGGCACGCACGTGGGCTACTATTTTAGGTAATTATTATGGAAGCACAAGCTTCCCCTTTGGAATGTTTATAATCAATGTACACTCTCTAAGGGATCTCCATTGACTGTATATGTATATTTGATACTACCATTTCAATTGGTGAGTTCCCCTTCAATGGACGTCTTCAAACAGAAGCTGGACAGACATCTGTCTGAGATGATTTAGTGAATCCTGCTTTGAGCAGGGGGTTGGACCAGATGACCCAGGAGGTCCCTTCCAACTCTACCATTCTATGATTCTATGATTCTATGATTCTAATTTACCCTATATATATGTTACTATGTCTTATATGGAGCCCTCTTTCTTATTGTGCGTGCCATTTTACCTATTGTGAGTTTTTTACGTATGTATTTGCACCCCCTTTTTTGTATTGTTCTATATACATGCTCTAATAAAATATATACTATTTATTACGTATTGTGTAAGTATCATCTCTGTTGAGCTTTGCTCTCTTTCCCCTATGTATAGATAAGTAGCAGTAGTAAGATCGAGAACGTGGGAGTTGTTGATCAACACTTAATCCACTAGACTGATTTACGATTGCAAGACAAACTTTATTGGTGTTGTAAGGCAACAACGTGTTTCGAAGACAAACTGTCTTCTTCGTCACATAAATTACACTTGACTTGCCTGACGAAGAAGACGGTTTGTCTTCGAACTGCTTTGTTTTCTTACACCACCAATAAAGTTTGTCTTGTACCCGAAGATTGGCGTAGTGGATTGAGTGCCAACCAACAACTTCCATTTCTTGACTTTATTATTGCTACTTAAAAAGTTTATCTTGGTACAGCCTAACTTATTCAAAAGACCAACTCATTAAAAAGACCACCAATTATCTAGACCAGGTTTTCTGTTACTAATTTTCCTTTACATCATATTTTATAAATACTGGGCTCCGTTATAAGGGAACAACAGTTTAGAGGAGCATTTTTCAGTTAAATCTTTCACTGTTTTCTATCATTCTCAGCCCATTGTTAATAGCTTAATGGGGTATTCCCATCTTGGCCATTTATAACATATCCACAGAACATACTTTAAAAGTCTTATAGCAAGCTGTGAGTCCTATCTCTCCGTACTTCTGTAGAAGTGAATGTAGAAAGCCTTGCATGTGCAGTCACCTCTCCACTCTCCTGTTGCAAAAGTTGTGAAGGCTTTCCCCTGTTTTAGAGATAGGTGTAGATTCAATAGATGGAAGTATATGATATTGATGGAATATCATACTCATATGTCATAGATCTATAGAACTGCAATATTCCTTAAAGCTAATTGTTCAACATTTGTCCAGCTTCAACTTAAAGGGAATCTGTCAGAAGGCTTTTGCTATGTAATCTGAGAGCAGCATTGATGTAGGGGCTGAGAGCCTGATTCCAGCAATGTGTCACTTCTTGGTCTGCATGCTTTCATTCTGATACAACCCCTGTTTTCTCTGCTGCAGATATAGCAGAGCTCAGAATTCTGAGCTTTGTATAACCCCGCCCACCCCACTGAGTGACAGCTTTCTTTGCACACTGCAAAATTGTCCGCAAGCTGTTAATGTTGGTGGGGGCGAGGTTGGACTAGGAGGCTGGAGACTCCTAGTCCTGTAGTGATAATCTCGTCCTGATAAAACACTGATTTTATTGAAAGAGCAAAACACATCCTTGTAGGTGGCACATTACTGGAATCAGCCTCTAAGCCCCTACATCATGCTGCTCTCAGAATATATATAAAGGAGAAACAAGAATATTCTGGCATAAAATCAATTTTATTACACAATAGTAGTATAAGAATTGCAAAAATACAAAGTTCATAATATATAAAACAGGACATGTAGTAAAATGAGTCAAGTCAGGTGACATAATGCCAAATCCAAAAATGGCCAAATATAGCGAGGGGGAGACGCAGGGAATATGTGTATATATATATTTATGATAACCTGCTGACCGCTGGTGTATCCAGCAAACCCAAATGGGATATATGAACAATATGAATATCCAATGAAAAGGATATCCCAGCAGAGACTCACCACAAAACGGGGGGGCCAGATGAAATGCACAGTGATCCGGAGATGCGTCGACAGCGTAGAGATCAGCAGGCGCGTGCTCGGGAACAACAACGTCACCGTGCAGGTGCACAACTGCGGCACGATCTGAATGGACCAAAAAAAGAATATGCTTATGCCCAAAACATAGGTTAAACATGCAAATCAGCGCGTGGTTAATACATCAAATGTAGATATACCAATATATACGTTAATAATTATCAATAACATAATTCCTATAATTACAATATAAAAGTAACAGCTAGAAATCTTACAATTTTTTTTTTTTAATTTCAATCAAAAATACCATGGAAAGAAGCAACATGACATATATATATATATACCAACATTAATATGAAGGAAATATCATGACATCTTAGTTTGCTAACATAGTCCAAAAAGTGGCCCTGAGGAAATAAAAATTTAGGTCCAGTCCAAGATTGAGGATAGTAAATGTGTGTTCAAAGCAGAGAACCAATGGAAGTCCATGGGATCCATTCGGCCGGTTGTGGATAAATGGAGTTCACAGGAGGGTCGAGGTGAAAGATCACTATATAAAAGAGAAATAATAAATAAAAATCCATAAGAGCATAAAAGCAAATAATTAACCATACAGCTCAGTCCCAGAATAGAAATGGGCCAGGAACGGAGATAGCAGGGGAGCATAAACCATCAGATAAACGATGAGAAACTCATATTCTCATTCAGACCTCGCGGAGCCATGGTGTCCAGAGTGGTGATCCATCTTGCTTCCTTTTGGGCCAAGATTTGTTTGTAGTTGCCACCCCGAGAGCCAAGGTTCACCAAGTCAATACCCTGTATTTTCAGACTTTTAGGATCACAATTGTGAAATGTCTTAAAATGTTGTCGTAAAGTCTTAAGCTCCCTGGGGTCGGCAACTTTTTTGGCTGCGCCAATGTCCTGCACATGCTCTCGTACCCTGACTCTAAGTTCCCTAGAAGTCAATCCAACATAAATCAGCTGGCACCCGCATGTGGCATAATAAACCATGTGACACAGTCAGACAGTGTAGACGAGAGGTGCTGCTGAGCTAGGGAGAGATTTGCTTGTTTCTAGTTACTGTAGTTGTACCAAACTATATTAGAGACACATATCCATCTCGCCAAACAGTCCTTCTGAGGACTAATCCATCTGCAGAGATATCAGGCAGGCAGTGTATATAGCAGACTGCAGTGCACATAGCACAAGAGGCTCCATTCCAGTTTTGTCTGCTGCTGCTGTTAGATATTTCTATACATAGGCCCAGGTCTCAGGGTCCAGGAATAATTTTGTTTGGATCTTAATCCTCATTATTTGCTTAAAAAGCAATCCAGAGAATACAGTTGTTCTGCGCCATTTGCTTGTTGGCACTGCAGAATACAGCCAGGTCCTTTCCATATTACAGCGCTAAAAATGCAGCTATTTAAAACTGTGGTGTGTCCCTCACACGGATCACCTATAATTGCGCTGAAAATACTGCCATTTCTGGCCTCCATTAAAAATTTGTTTCAGTGTGTCAGTGAAGCAATTGACACCAGTTGGCTGTTCAAAATAGTTACCTACAGGCCAGGTATTTAAAACTGTGTTTTCTTCGTCACACGAATCACATATATGTTTTCAGAAAATACTGCCATTTCTGGCCTCCATTAAAAAAAATTTTCAGTGTGTCAGCAAAGTTTTTGACACTGGTTTGCTGTTCAAAATAGTTACCTACAGGTCAGATATTTAACACTGTGTTTTCTCCGTCACACGGATTACATATAACTTTGCTCCAAATTCAGCCATTTGTAGTGAGCGTGGAAGATATTGTCTTCCATTTAAAATGGGCAAGGCGCGTGGCAAGGGACGGGGAATTTCATGTGATGGTGATGGTGCATGCAGAGGCCGAGGCCGTGGGCAAGCTGAAATTGTGCCACAACAAACACTCACATCTTCTCGCCCGACCTTTCTGTCCCAATTCCTAGGAGACCGCAGCACACCACTATTGAACCCAGAGCAGCGTCAAAAGCTTGTTGGCTAGATAGCGGATAATGCTTCCAGTCAATTTGCCACCACCTCCACCACCACCCTGTCTTCCACGCGGTCAAATCTCAGTAGCCGTGAGTCTGGACTGCATATTCCTCACCCTGATTCTCCTTCCTCCCACCATGCCAAGTGCCCGGAGACAACTCATCCCACACTTGGACACTCCGAAGAGCTGTTCACTTTTCCATTTATAGATTCGGGCCTCTCGCCTGGTCCACTTGAAGCGGGCTAGAGGAGATGGCATGCAGCGATGCCCAAATATTTGAGCAGCCACGGTCACACGAAGGCGTCAGTGGGAAAGTGTCACAAGAAGTGGACGATGATGAGACACAATTGCCAGAAAGTCAGGAGGAGGACCAGGGTGCGGAAGTGAAAGATATAGTAGCTGACCCAACCTGGCAGGAGGACATGCAGAGTGAGGACAGCAGCACACAGGGGGAGGGAGGCAGAGCACCCCAACAGGCAGGAAGAAGCAGTGTGGTGGCTGCAGACAGAAGGCAGGCAACCGTTCCCTGTAACACCAACAGGGAACGGTTGCCAGTAAAACTGCTAGATCTTCCCGAGTCTGGTTGTTATTTAAAGACTCTGCCGATAACCCCAAAAAGGCCATTTGCACCACCTGCCAGGTCAGCATCAGCAGGGGTGGCAAAACGACCAGCCTGACCACCACCAGCATGATCAGGCACATGGAAGAAAAGCACTCGACTTTGTGGGCTGAACCCCAGGGTCCAGGAACAGTGTCTGCGGGTGGCACCACTGCTTCTTCCGCTGTTGTGCATGCAACCCAATCCTGTGTCCATGATGCATGAGAAGATGCCTCCTGCCCTGCACCTGTCGTTGCACACTCTCAAGTAGCAGCATCAGGAAGCACCTCCACGTCCTTGTCCCAGCGCAGCATTCAGTTGTACATACCCCAGTCCTTGGAGCGCAAGCACAAATACACAGCCAACGCCCCACAGGACACACTACTAAATTCCCACATTTCATGACTGCTTGTGCTCGAAATGTTGCCTTTTAGGCTCATAGAGACGGAAGCATTCTGCAACCTGATGGCGGTGGCTGTCCCTTGGTACTCGGTCCCCAGCCACCACTATTTTTCCCAGTGTGCCGTCCCCGCATTAAACAAGCACGTGTCCCAAAACATTAGCCGTGCCCTCAACAATGCAGTTACCGGGAAAGTCCAACTAACCACGGACACGTGGACAAGTGCTTGTGGGCAGGGACGGTACATCTCGCTGACGGCACGCTGGGTTAACATAGTGAAATCCGGGACCCAGTCGGACCTTGGGACGGAACATGTCCTCCCGACGTCAAGGATTGCGGGCTCTAGGTCAATCAGGGTTGCCCCCACAGTCTGCAGCTCCTGCACCTCATCATCCTCAGCCTCCTCCTCCTCTTCAGCCTCCATCTCCGAAATGACAACATCAGTCACAAGTTGGAAGCACTGCAGCACTGCCTCGACCAAGCGGCAACAGGCTGTGCTGAAGCTAATGTGCTTGGGTGATAAACCGCACAATACTTAAGAGTTGTGGACAGCTCTGAAAGAGCAGGCAGATTTGTGGCTCACACCACTGAACCTAAAGCCAGGCATGGTCATGTGTGACATTGGCCGTAACCCGGTGGCTGCTCTGTGGCGAGGCAAGCTCACACACATACCATGCCTGGCCCATGTGCTTAACCTCGTGGTTCAATGGTTTCTCAAATCCTACCCGGAGCTGTCGGATCTGCTTGTTAAAGTACGCTGCATGTGTGCCCATTTTAGAAAGTCAGCTACAGCTTCCGCCGCCCTTGCGTGTTTCAGCAGCATTTGCAGCTTCCGGCTCACAGACTGGTGTGTGATGTCCCCACGCGTTGGAACTCTACACTGCAGATGTTGGGAAGGATATGTGAGGTGAAGAGGGCAGTTGTTGAGTACCAGCATCAACAAGGCCGTCGGTATTCAATTCAGACTCCACACATAAGGCCTCAGGAGTAGATATGGATGTCAGACATATGTACCATCCTCCAAAACTTTGAGGACTCCACCAAGATGGTGAGTGGCGATGACGCCATAATTAGCGTCACCATCCCGCTTCTCTGCCTTCTGAACTGCTCTCTGCTCACAATCAAAGAGGATGCATTGCAGGAGGAGCACGATGAGATGGAGCAAGGAACGATACAGGGTGATTACACACAGCCCAGCCTCATCTCATCCCAACGTGGATCGGGTGACAATGAGGAAGAGGAGGAGGAGGAAGAACAGGAGATAGTTTCATGCACTATAGACAGTACTATCTGCACAACTGTCATACCATCTGTTCAGTATGGATGGTCAGAGGACAGAGAGGAGGAGGAGGGGAGAATGGTCAGTCATCCTCTTGGTGAGGACACGGAAGTCTTTCCTGTTAGCAGTCTGGCACGCATGGCTGAGTTTATGTTACTGTTATGATCTGCAACAAGTACTAAGGAAAGATAGGGGAAAGCTTCCCCTACAGTAAGACTAAGCTGAATCCCTACGATGTAGCGGGCTGCCTGTTCCTAGAGAACAGACTCGCCTTTGTCCTCGGCTAGTCTGAACGAAGACCTATAGAATAAGGGGAGGGGTCCCTAAAAGAACTAAGGACTGGGACAAAAATGGGACACCTCCTAAACAGAGAAGTTGTTGCAGAACAAAAAAGACAAACTGACAAAAAGGTACTAGAGGTCCCAGAAGGACCAAGGGAACTGACAGAGAAAGGCACCGAAGCACCTGGCTAGAGAAACAGTCAAACACTGCTGTCCAGCACAGCCAAAAGGGTGGAGCTGGAATTTAAAGCCAGATGGTCACATGACTGCAAAACACAAGATGGAAAAAACAAACAGGAGGGTTCTAACAGTTATGCTGCCTTTCCCATGACCCTTGTGTTCTCAAAATTTTGGGTGACAGTCATTACTGGTTTGCTGGATACACCAGCGGTCAGCAGGCTATCATAAATATATATACAGTACAGACCAAAAGTTTGGACACACCTTCTCATTTAAAGATTTTTCTGTATTTTCCTGACTATGAAAATTGTATATTCACACTGAAGGCATCAAAACTATGAATTAACACATGTGGAATTATATACTTAACAAAAAAGTGTGAAACAACTGAAAATATGTCTTATATTCTAGGTTCTTCAAAGTAGCCACCTTTTGCTTTGATGATTGCTTTGCACACTCTTGGCATTCTCATGATGAGCTTTAAGAGGTAGTCACCGGAAATGGTCTTCCAACAATCTTGAAGGAGTTCCCAGAGATGCTTAGCACTTGTTGGCCCTTTTGCCTTCACTCTGCGGTCCAGCTCACCCCAAACCATCTCGATTGGGTTCAGGTCTGGTGACTGTGGAGGCCAGGTCATCTGGCGTAGCACCCCATCACTCTCCTCCTTGGTCAAATAGCCCTTACACAGCCTGGAGGTGTGTTTGGGGTCATTGTCCTGTTGAAAAATAAATGATGGTCCAACTAAACGCAAACCGGATGGAATAGCATGCCGCTGCAAGATGCTGTGGTAGCCATGCTGGTTCAGTATGCCTTCAATTTTGAATAAATCCCCAACAGTGTCACCAGCAAGCACCCCCACACCATCACACCTCCTCCTCCATGCTTCACGGTGGGAACCAGGCATGTAGAGTCCATCCGTTCACCTTTTCTGCGTCTCACAAAGACACGGTGGTTGGAACCAAAGATCTCAAATTTGGCCTCATCAGACCAAAGCACAGATTTCCACTGGTCTAATGTCCATTCCTTGTGCTCTTTAGCCCAAACAAGTCTCTTCTGCTTGTTGCCTGTCCTTAGCAGTGGTTTCCTAGCAGCTATTTTACCATGAAGGCCTGCTGCACAAAGTCTCCTCTTAACAGTTGTTGTAGAGATGTGTCTGCTGCTAGAACTCTGTGTGGCATTGACCTGGTCTCTAATCTGAACTGTTGTTAACCTGCAATTTCTGAGGCTGGTGACTCGGATAAACTTATCCTTAGAAGCGGAGGTGACTCTTGGTCTTCCTTTCCTGGGGCGGTCCTCATGTGAGACAGTTTCTTTGTAGCGCTTAATGCTTTTTGCAACTGCACTTGGGGACACTTTCAAAGTTTTCCCAATTTTTTGGACTGACTGACCTTCATCTCTTAAAGTAATGATAGCCACTTGTTTTTCTTTACTTAGCTGCTTTTTTCTTGCCATAATACAAATTCTAACAGTCTATACAGTAGGACTATCAGCTGTGTATCCATCAGACTTCTGCACAATACAACTGATGGTTCCAACCCCATTTATAAGGCAAGAAATCCCACTTATTAAACCTGACAGGGCACACCTGTGAAGTGAAAACCATTTCCGGTGACTACCTCTTGAAGTTCATCAAGAGAATGCCAAGATTGTGCAAAGCAGTCATCAAAGCAAAAGGTGGCTACTTTGAAGAACCTAGAATATAAGACATATTTTCAGTTGTTTCACACTTTTTTGCTAAGTATCTAATTCCACATGTGTTAATTCATAGTTTTGATGCCTTCAGTGTGAATGTACAATTATCATAGTCATGAAAATACAGAAAAATCTTTAAAATGAGAAGGTGTGTCCAAACTTTTGGTCTGTACTGTATATATACACATATTCCCTGCGTCTCTCCCTGCTTATATTTAGGCCATTTATGGATTTGGCATTATGTCACCTGACTTGACTCATTTTACTCCATGTCCCATTTTATATATTATGAACTTTGTATTTTTGGAATTCTTATACTACTATTGTGTAATAAAATAGATTTTATGCCAGGATACTCTTGTTTCTCCTTTATATACATGCATTTCTTTGAGTAGGCTATAGCTGTGGTTAGGGTCCGGTTTTGGCACCGGCCACCTTTTCTGCTGATGTATTGATTATGTGGGTCTTTCTGTGTTCAATGCTCTCAGAATATGTAGCAAAAAAAGACAGATTCCTTTTAAAGGGATCATATTGAAAATGGTATCCGATCTGCAGTCAGTATGTTATAGAGCAGGAAGAGCTTGATCAGATGGATATATATTTCCCTGGTGTTTGTATGCATATGAGTCCAATGGGCAGTCCTATTGAGTGATTGACAATTTTCCCTGTGTGACTGTCAATCACAGAGTAGGACCGCGCACTGGATTTCAATTAATAAAATAGATGTTATTCTGATTCTTTTCCAACAAAACAATAGATCATTCTGCTTCTTTATACCCTGCTAACCCCAGATCGGACTGTATGTACAGCGATACAGGTTCTGTTCAACATTTTTCATGGTTACCCTGACTTCGGTAAGATGTGAAGTAGTGGCGCCCGTGAGGGTTCAGTCGCCACAGAGGTACTTCACTTCACCTAGAGGTGTGGTGTTTCCTTCTCTCAGGTAAGGAGGGAGTGCTGCACGGAACCCCAACACTCACATTCAACACTACACTACTCCAGGCCGGCTGGAAGGGCAACATGCATGTGCGCAGCTGCTGAGCCCTGTCCCTGGCTGGAGTGGGGGGGAACACAAAGGTAGGGGGAACCAGTAGTGGGTGTGGGTGGAGGAAGCAGTTTAGGGGAGCACCATAGTGGTAGGTATATAATGGGAAGCAATCTTAGGGTGGTGAGTGAGTTCAGAGGAGAGGGTTAGTCAGTCTGGGAGCAGAGTCTCCTTATGAGCTCTGCTCCACAAGTAGGGTCCAGTCCTAGAGGCCCAGGAGGGGAGCAAGAGGAGTAGGCTCCGATTTACAGAAGGGATCCCAGGGGGTATGGCGAGTGCAGGAAGGCACCCATACGCCCCGAATCTGTCAGTAGACAGAGGGATCATAGGCCGCAAGAAGGGGACCGGCCCCTGGTCCAGCCGTGTTACTCTACGTCTCGGCTGGGAAAACCAGAGGCTTCTGGATTATATAGTCAGTTGCCGAAGCCTCATTCTAATCCCCTTGAGGGTCAAGCAGGTCCGGGAACTCCAACAAGACAGGAGGGACTTCAGAGCACCCGAGTGGGATTGAGAGTGGGAAGCGCAGGGCAGGAGGAAGAAAGACCCAGCGTGAAGACGGTCTTGCTAGGAACACAAGAAAGTGGGGTTCCGTCAGGTGCTCCTAATCTGCCTGAGGAAGTGCTGAACCCCTGGCTGGTGAACGTAGCGCGACGTGGGAGGCTGACACCTGTACAGTGCACCGTGGAGCTGTCATAAGAACTGTGAGTAAATACTCGGATGAATGCACCGTACTGCCTCCATCCATTCTTTCATCTGCGCCATCTTTCCCTCCCGGCACTACAACGCCCAGCACAACCCACACTACCTACACTGCCTTGGAGCTAGCTCTACCTGTGGAGAGCCAACCATCCCTGCTGCTGAAACACCAGCTCCAGAGGACTGCTCCACAGCGCGGCACCCTTTAGCCGCAATCCACAGGTGGCGTTACAAACACTTTCCAAATCCCCTATAAATAATTCCCCCTTTTGGGTGACCGCCCTGGGCCACGGACCGGGCCAGCTACCGTGATATCCCCCATCGGCATCCACAGAGGCCCGGCTGCCGAGTACCCCACGGCCCTGGGTGCGCGTCAAAGTCACCCAGAACAGTAACAGAACATCTACTATATAATCGGCTTATCCCGTCTGTCTGTCCGTCCAGGAAATCCCGCGTCGCTGATTGGTCCGGCCACGGCCAATCAGCGACGCGGGATTTCAGAACAAGTCGGGAGATAGCAGGGCTGACTCCGCCCATGTGGTCATGTGACTCACCAACTGCCCATGACGTACTGAACATGTTTTGTCAGTCACAGTGTGTGATGTACTTCTGTCACGTTTAATGAATACGTTCTGTCAGTTACAGTGCGACATAGTTCAGTCACGTTTACTAAACACGGTCAGTCACAGTGTGACGTACTTCTGTCACGTTTCATTCACCGTGGTACGCGGAACAGGAGACCCTGGCTGCAGCCGCAAATAGTCGTGATGTAAGCGGAAGCAAGAGCCGGCTGCAGTCGGGGGAATTACGTGCTGGCTGTGCGTGGTCAGCGATGTTGTCACAAGCAGTATTGACAACATGACGTAATTACAAAATTCATTAGGGGTCCCGGGGGGATACATTGGGGGGTTAATTTAAAGTAATGCACAACCCATTTAAACATTGCTTCGCTGATTAGTCGCGTCCGGTCAGCCGCATACATATTCTTGAATACCCGATGCGTTAGAATCGGGCCACCATCTAGTTTAAATATAAGATTACTCAGACTGTAGCTCCGTGCCGAGGAGCTATTAGTTTTTGTGCTAAGTTAAGGATGTTAAGTATTTAATGCATCTTTCTAAATATATGCCTATGTAAGAAAGTATAAATTGCTTTCATAATGGGAAAAAAAACTTTTATCCCCATTACTGGAAATAACATCCATTCTCAAATGACTTTCCTCACCCCTGTTATCTATTAAAACATGCAATGTACAAAAAAAAGGCACTAGGAAAATGTACTCCCATGCTGAGAGCCAAATGTTAGCAGTGTTAAAAAGAGGTGACAGAGCCGGGAGAGGGATTATGAAAGTATTTAATGTAACTGAGTGCAAAGGTGCAGCGTCTTTACACAACATAATCTTATAATGGCATGATAATAATTACATTAATCATAATCAGCTCGTTGCATGTTAAAATTACGTAACTGAGCAAGAATGCTTCACTGCGTCGGTACTAATTGGTGTCCGTTCAGCAGAAACAAATGTTTTAAATAACGTCCCAGGACAATGTCGCCATGGCAAGATTTGACATGTGGATTTTTCTCTATTAAAATAGTTTTATTATAATGGAAAATTTCCCCCAAAGATGAAATTTTGCTTGTCTTGTAGACAGTGCAAGACTCTTTTCAAGAAAGGAGTAGAATCCCAGAAGTGACTAATGATTCAACTTCTATTGCCTAATAGGAAAGCATTTATCATCATTTCATAAACAGACTTTATCAAACAATGAACCCAAGTTTTATGGGAAATTGGAGGAACAAAAGTCCAAAAGTCCAGATGTGGACTCTCAGGTGGTGGGGGCGAGACTGAGTGGTCATGTGATCACTAGCATGCAATATGCATACTCTCAGCCACATTCCAACTAGACATGCATGACCTCACTCAATACAAGTGGTCGTACACGTCTAGCTGGAATGTGACTAAGAGTACGCATATCACATACTTGCGGTAACATAACCTATCAGTATCTCCGCCGACACCAGAGAATGTGAGGATTCACAAGTCTGCAGTCTATAGAGTTCTTGCAGATTTTCATGATAAACCTGGAGAACCATTTTAATGGGGTTTCAAGGACTTTTATAAAAGTTGCTAGAAGATATAATTTGTTATAAAATAAGGAAATAAGTTTTACTTACAACTCTGAATCCCAGCACTTCAGTGTCACCTCACCGCTCCATTGGTCTCTCAGGACAGAATTGATAACATTTTGTTCCTCAGTAGTGGCAAAATATGAAGGTCCAGGGCACCAAAGTCCATGGAGCGCAAACTTTTGCACCCCTAACCTATGGCTCCCACTTTCAAATTCATGATTCATTGTATTCTATAATTCATGTATTTTATAAATCATGTACACTGCACATGATTCAACACTGTCTTCATTCATTACTAAGAGGTACTTTTAAGTAGTGTTGATCCACCCCCGTAGTGTTCGGGTTCGGTTCGTCGAACACCGGGATGTTCGTGGAACTGTTCGTCGAACACCTTAGAACACTGTCGAACACCATCGAACAACGTTAAAACCAATGGCAGGCAAATAAAAACACATAGAAAACACCTTCAAAGGTGTCCAAAAACTGACAGAAGACACTCTCTTTAAAAAAGCCGGCCGGCAATTCAGCATCTGTACCCGACAATTTAGAACAGAAAGAATAGAGCATCACACATAGATTAGATAGATATAAACATGTCAGTCACATATATAAGAAGTACAGTGACAGTGTTGGTTACTGTACTTGTCATTTAGTGTTAAAATAAAGGATTTATTAAAAAAAATAATAGTGTTTTCATGCACCATCTCTTTAAAAAAGCCGGCCGGCAATTCAGCATCGGTACCCGTCAATTAAGAACAGAAAAAATAGAGCATCACACATAGATTAGATAGATATAAACATGTCAGTCACATATATAATAAGTACAGTGATAGTGTTGATTACTGTATTTGTCATTTAGTGTTAAAATAAAGGATTTATTAAAAAAAAAATTGCCGTGGGGTTCCCCGTAATTTTAGTCTCTAGCGGAGGTTAAGCAGACGGCTGGGGCAGATGTTCAGCCCCCAGCTGAATACCTAGCCTTTACTAGCTATTAAAATGGGGGACCCCCCAAAAAAATGACTTGGGGTCCCCCCCTATTTTAATAGCTAGCAAAGGCTAGGCAGACAGCTGGGGGCTGATATTAATAGCCCAGGAAGGGTGCCATGAATATTGGCCCCCTCCCAGGCTAGAAACACCAGCCGTCAGCCTCCCCAAAAATGGCGCATCCATAGGATGCGCCAATTCTGGCACTTAGCCTCGCTCTTCCCACTGCCCTGTAGCGGTGTCAGTGAGGTAATAGGGCTGGGGTGGATGTCAGCTTATATTGCCAGCTGACATTAAGCCCAGGTTAGTAATGGAGAGGCGTCTATAAGACACCCCATTACTAACCCCATAGTCAAAGTTAAAAAAAAACACAAACACCCAGAATGAAGTCCTTTAATTGAAATAAACACACAATTCTTTACTGTTCTAAATTAAACCATACTTACCATGACGCCCATTCCAGCTGAAGCCAATGTCTTCTGCAATAAAAGTAAAATAGTAAACCAACATCATCCTTACCTTTCCATGGTTCCCAGGACGGCTCCAGCTCTGCTACTTTCACATGACAGGCTGGATCGCAGCCGAAAGCTGCCATCCAGCTTGCTATGCCACAGACACTGAGAAGCGCAGGCATGCCTGCGCTCCTCAGTGTCTGGCTGTGACCTCATCCAGATGAGCCGAGTTCATGTCCAATGAACTCAGCTCACCTCATGCACGTCACTGACAGCATGGGAAAATTCTCCTGCGCTTGCCGTGAGCACAGGAGAATTCTCTCACGCTCATGGCAAGCGCAGGAGAATTTTCCCACTCTGTCAGTGGTGAGCTGAGTTCATTGGACATGAACTCGGCTCATCTGGATGCTGTCACAGCCAGACATTGGGGAACGCAAGCATGCCTGCGCTTCTCAGTGTCTGCGGCATGGCAAGCTGGATGGCAGCTTTCGGCTGTGATCCAGCCTGTCATGTGAATGTGGCAATGCTGGAGCTGTCCTGGGAACCATGGAAAGGTAAGGATGATGATGGTTTATTATTTTACTTTTATTGCAGAAGACATTGGCTTCAGCTGGAATGGGCGTGATGGTAAGAATGGTTTAATTTAGAACATTAAAAAATTGTGTGTTTATTTCAATTAAAGGACTTTATTCTGGGTGTTGTGTTTTTTTTAAATACTTTGCTAGAAATTCATGACAGTCATGTCTAATATTGGCGTGACCCCATGATTTTCGGGCTTAGGGCCAGCTGATAATACCAAGCTGGCCCTAACCCCTTTATTACCCAGTGAGCCACCGCACCAGGGCCCTGGATGAGTTGGCTACAGCGCCAGAAGATGGCACTTCTATGAACGCGCCATTTTCTGGGGTTGCTGCGGACTGCAATTTGCAGCGGGGTGGCGCCCAGAAAGCTTGGGCCTCCCTGCGCTGCAGATTCTAGCCCCCAGCTGCCTAGTTGTACCTGGCTGGACACAAAAATAGGGCGAAGCCCGATGTATTTTTTTTTTTTAATTATTTCATGAAATTCATGAAATAATTAAAAAAAAATGGCTTCCCTATATTGTTGCGTTTGGCCAGGTAAAAATAGGCAGCTGGTGGTTGGGGGCAGCCAATTCCTGCCTGCTGTACCTGGCTGGACACAAAAATAGGGCGAAGCCCCACGTCAATTTTTTTTAATTATTTCTTGAAATTCATGAAATAATTAAAAAAAAATTGACGTGGGGCTTCGCCCTATTTTTGTGTCCAGCCAGGTACAGCAGGAACGGGCTGCCCCCAACCACCAGCTGCCTATTTGTACCTGGCCGGACACAACAATATAGGGAAGCCCTTTTTTTTAAATTATTTCCTATGGATGTGCCATTTCTGGGGCGGCTGACGGCTGATGTTTCTAGCCTGGGAGGGGGCCAATATTCATGGCACCCTTCCTGGGCTATTAATATCAGACCCCAGCTGTCTGCCTAGCCTTTGCTAGCTATTAAAATAGGGGGGACCCCACATCATTTTTTTGGGGTCCCCCATTTTAATAGCTAGTAAAGGCTAGGTATTCAGCTGGGGACTGATATTAGTAGCCTCGGAAGCTCCATGGGTATTACCCCCTTCCCAGGCTTCAAACATCTGCCCCAGCCGTCTGCTTAATCTCTGCTAGAGACTAAAATTACGGGGAACCCCACGGCAATTTTTTTTTTAAGAAATCCTTTATTTTAACACTAAATGACAAGTACAGTAATCAACACTATCACTGTACTTATTATATATGTGACTGACATGTTTCTATCTATCTAATCTATGTGTGATGCTCTATTCTTTCTGTTCTAAATTGTCGGGTACAGATGCTGAATTGCCAGCTGGCTTTTTTAAAGAGACAGTGCATGAAAACACTATTATTTTTTTAAATAAATCCTTTAACACTAAATGACAAGTACAGTAACCAACACTGTCACTGTACTTCTTATATATGTGACTGACATGTTTCTATCTATCTAATCTATGTGTGATGCTCTATTCTTTCTTTTTTAAATTGTCGGGTACTGGTGTATGCCGCTGCTGAATTGCCAGCTTTTCATGTTTCACTGTGAGCACTGTTCCCATCGATTTGGGCAACCACTGTATGATGTGAAAAATATCCAGTTACTCTTTGGGTGCATGAACAGTTATTGAACATAACCTTGAACAGCCGAATTTTTTGCAAATCATTCGCGTTTGTTGAACGACTTGAACACCGCCCAAAACAGCTCGAATTTGAGATTGACGAACAGTTCTAGTCGAACACCGCTCATCTCTACTTTTAAGTTTTTACACTTTTTCCAACCTGCTGTGGTTAAACTTAGTGTTAGGTCAAGGTTTAAGGATAGGGTTAGGTTTAAGGCTATGGCTAGGGATAGTGCTAGTGTTAGGCTTTGTGTAATAAAATAATTATTAAAAAAAAGTAAAAAAACGTATAACTAATAACTTATATAACTTTTTTTAATATTTATGTTGAATTTAATCTAAAAGCACAAAAAAACTAGTAAAAAAGTATTTTCTTCAAATATAATAAGTGTCGATAAGGGGTTCAATACTGAAATGATGGAAGGGAATCAGGGAGTGCTAATGGTCCCCCATGGGTTGGGGGGCAAATGATAGTCTTATCCCCATTGCTGACGTTCATCAGTCACCTGATCCTGCAGCCAATCTGTCGCCTTGTAGTCATGGGACTAAATGTTCAAGAAGTTATCACTTTTGGTCTCGGCGGACACCACAGGAGTGACAGTGCTGTAAGGTTCGGAGTGTTAATTAACACATATTACCTTTATTTTTTTTTAATAAGCCTAGGAAAACTGCTTTTAATTGTAATTATTATGTAACATCTGAACTTTAACTTGAAGATCCTGGGTCCCCTTGCAAAATCTGTAGCAAAGAACACAAATCATCATGTGTCATTTATAGTGTTGAGTGAACATGCTCGACACTGCTCGGCACTCACCCGAGCATCAAGCTACTTGGGATGTTCGGCGAGCACCGAGCATTTCCGGGTTACTCGGGCGGGAGCTCGGGTCTCCGCCCTGCATGTTGGGCACTCTTTACAGAGCCAATGAACATGCAGGGATTGCCAGCCAGTCACTGTAATGCTGCAGCCATGTTGGTTGCGGGCATTACAGTGATTGGCTGGCCGCACAGCGTCACCTCGAGTATTTAAAACGGGGCGCCGCCATCTTGGACACAGTCGCTCCGGATTAGACAGTGTAGGGACAGCGCTGCTGATTTAGGGAGAGATATAAACTGCGAAATAGTTAGTGTAGGGTCTGTAAAGGCTGCCAGAACAAACAGTCCTTTTCAGGACTAATATCCATCCCAGATACCAGGCTGGCAGGCTGTATAGGAGACACAGTGGTTATACCAGCAAACGCTGCATTACAGTCCTGTGTGCTCCTGTTGCTGAAATTGCTGGACTTAGCACCAGGTGTCGGGGGCCAGGAAAAATCCTTTTTTTTCCATCTAAATCCTCCTTTTTTTCCCTCCTTCACACTGTACAAATACCCGTCTTATTAACCGTTTGGTGTGTCCCCCTGACCCCCCAAAAAAAAGCGTGTCTCTGATTTTTCAGACACAAATATAACTGTTGAAAATAGTCTGGTGTAGGCTAGAGAAACAGAAGTGTTGTTTTGCACTTCCACGGTTCAAACCTCTGTATTATCCATTTTGGGCCATTTGTATCTAAAAAAAAAAGTGTGTCGCTCACTGTTCAGCCGCAAATATCTCTATTTAAAAAAGTGTGGTATACCCCAGTAAACAATAACTGTGGTTTTGCCATCCCACGGTAAAAAATCTCTATTATTCAGCTTTTGGTAGTTTTTTCCGTAAAGAAAAACAGTAGTGTCTCCTGACTGTTGTGACACAAAAATATATCTGTTGAAAATAGTCTTGTGTAGGCCCGACATCCCAGTGTGGTTTCGCAGTTCCACGGGTCAAATCGCTGTACTATCCAGTTTTGGGCCTTTGGTATCTAAAAAAAAAGCAGTTTGAGTGTGTCGCTCACTGTTCAGCCGCAAATATCTCTATTTAAAAAAGTGTGGTATACCCCAGTAAACAATAACTGTGGTTTTGCCATCCCACGGTAAAAAATCTCTATTATTCAGCTTTTGGTAGTTTTTTCCATAAAGAAAAACAGTAGTGTCTCCTGACTGTTGTGACACAAAAATATATCTGTTGAAAATAGTCTTGTGTAGGCCCGACATCCCAGTGTGGTTTCGCAGTTCCACGGGTCAAATCACTGTACTATCCAGTTTTGGGCCTTTGGTATCTAAAAAAAAAGCAGTTTGAGTGTGTCGCTCACTGTTCAGCCGCAAATATCTCTATTTAAAAAAGTGTGGTATACCCCAGTAAACAATAACTGTGGCTTTGCCATCCCACGGTAAAAAATCTCTATTATTCAGCTTTTGGTAGTTTTTTCCGTAAAGAAAAACAGTAGTGTCTCCTGACTGTTGTGACACAAAAATATATCTGTTGAAAATAGTCTTGTGTAGGCCCGACATCCCAGTGTGGTTTCGCAGTTCCACGGGTCAAATCGCTGTACTATCCAGTTTTGGGCCTTTGGTATCTAAAAAAAAAAGCAGTTTGAGTGTGTCACTCACTGTTCAGCCGCAAATATCTCTATTTAAAAAAGTGTGGTATACCCCAGTAAACAATAACTGTGGTTTTCCTCTTCCACGGTTCTAATCTACTCTTTGTTACCCTTTTTCCATTGATAGCGCAAGTGTAAGCTATTTTACTTCATTTACAATGGGCAAGGCGCGTGGCAAGGGAAGTGGAAGTGGACGTTCTGGTGATGGTTCGTGTAGAGGACGGGGCCGTGGCCAAGGTGAAAATGTGCCACAACCAACAGCCACATCTTCTCGCTCCCACTTCTTGACCGATTTACTAGGGAAGCACAGAACAACACCAGTATTGAGAACTGATCAGTGTGAACAGGTTATTAATTGGATAGCAGACAATACTTCCAGTTACCTGGGCACCACCACCTCCGGTCTGTCTTCCACACGGTCAACTCTTAGTAGCCGTGAGTCTCGACCACATACTCCTCCTCACCCTGATGCTCCTTCCTCCCACCATGCCGAGTGTCGTTAGACATCAAGTGATCCCACACTTGGACACTCTGAAGAGCTGTTCACTGGTCCATTTCCATATTTGGGCCCCTCGCCTTATACGCTTGAAGTGGTGGAAGAGGAGATCCCATGTTGCGATGCCCAAATATTTGAACAGCCACGGCCACAGGAAGTCAACATTGGCAATCTGTCACAAGAGGTGGACGATGATGAGACACAATTGCCAGGAACTGAGGAGGAGGATCGTGGTGCGCAAGTGGAAGAGGAGGAGGTGGTGGATGATCTAGTAACTGACCCAACGTGGAAGGAGTACATGCTGAGTGAGGCCAGCAGCACACAGGGGGAGGGAGGCAGAGTACCCCAACAGGCAGGAAGAAGCAGTGTGGTGGCCGCAGACAGAAGGCAGGCAACCGTTCCCCGTAACACCAACACGAGGGACGTTGCCAGTACAAGCGGTAGGTCTTCCAGAGTCTGGAATTTTTTTAAAGACTCTGCTGATAACCCCAAAAAGGCCATATGTTCCACCTGCCATGCCAGCATCAGCAGGGGTGACAAAACTACCAGCCTGACCACCACCAGCATGATCAGGCACATGGCAGCAAAGCACCCGACTTTGTGGGGCGAAACCCAGGGTCCACGACCAGTGTCAGCGGGTGTCACCACTGCTTCTTCCACTGTTGTGCGTGCAATAGAACCCCCTGTTGTGTGTGCAAGGCAATCCCCTGTCCATACTGCATGTAAAGATGCCCCCTCCTCTCAGTCTTCACTTGTTATGGCAGTTTCTCAAGAAACAGCATCAACGTCCACGTCCACGTCCCACCGCAGCGTTCAATTGTCCATATCCCAGACCTTTGAACGAAAGCGGAAATTCACAGCTAACGCCCCACAGGCCACAGTCCTAAATTCGCACATTTCACGACTGCTTGCATTGGAAATGCTGCCTTTTAGGCTGGTGGAGACGGAATCCTTCCGCAATCTTATGGCGGTGGCCGTCCCTCTGTACTCGGTCCCCAGCCGACACTATTTTGCCCGGTGTGCCATCCCCGCACTACACAAGCACATGTCCCAATGCATCTGCCATGCCCTCAACAACGCAGTTACTGGGAGAGTCCACCTGACAACGGACACGTGGACAAGTGCTTGTGGCCAGGGACGGTACATCTCTCTGACGGCACACTGGGTAAACATAGTGGAAGCCGGGACCCAGTCGGACCTTGGGACGGAACACATCCTCCCCACACCGAGGATTGCGGGCCCTATGTCAGTCAGAGTTGCCCCCACAGTGTACAGCTCCTGCGCATCCTCCTCCTTCTCCTCCTCCTCATGTTCAGACTCCTTCTCAGATTTCACCACATCAGTTACAAGCTGGAAGCATTGCAGTACTGCCTCCGCCAAGTGGCAACAGGCTGTGCTAAAACTCATAAGCTTAGGCGATAAACCTCACACTGCTTGTGAGTTGTAGACAGCTGTGAAAGAGCAGTCAGATCTGTGGCTGAGACCGCTGAACCTACATCCCGGCATGGTCGTGTGTGACAATGGCCGTAACTTGGTGGCGGCTCTGAGGCGAGGTGAGATCACACACGTACCATGCCTGGCTCATGTGCTTAACCTCGTGGTTCAGCGGTTTCTTAAATCGTACCCCGAGTTGCCAGATCTGCTTGTGAAAGTACGCCGCCTGTCAGCTCATTTTCGCAAGTCGGCTACAGCTTCCGCCGCCCTTGCTGTGTTGCAGCAGCGTTTGCAGTTCCGGCACACCGACTGGTGTGTGATGTCCCCACACGTTGGAACTCTACCCTCCACATGTTGCAAAGGATTTGTGAGCAGAAGAGAGCAGTTGTGGAGTACCAGCTGCAACAAGGCCGTCGATATTCAGGTCAGACTCCACACATAAGACCTCAGGAGTGGACCTGGATGTCTGACATATGTACCATCCTGACAAACTTTGAGGAGTCCACCAAGATGGTGAGTGGCGATGACGCCATCATTAGTGTCAGCATCCCACTTGTCTGTCTTTTGCAATGCTCTCTGCAGAGAATTAAAGAAGAGGCATTGCAGCCAGAGTATGATAAGATGGATCAAGAAGCCGTAGCGGGCGATTACACACAGCCCAGCCTCATCTCATCCCAACGTGCATTGGGGGACTATGAGGGAGAGGAGGAGGAGGAGGAGGAGGAGGAAGAACAGGAGCTGCTATCATGCGTTGTAGACGGTAGTACCTGTACAAGTGTCATACCGTCGGTTCAGCGTGGGTGGCCTGAGGACAGGGGGGAGGAGGAAGAGGAGGAGGAGGAGGAGAGCATGGTCAGTCGTCATCTTGGTGAGGACACGGAAATCTTGCCCATTACCAGTCTGGCACGCATGGCTGACTTTATGTTACGCTGCCTTAACCGTGACCCTCGCGTTGTCAAAATGTTGGGTGACAGTCATTACTGGTTGGTGACACTTGTAGACCCCCACTACAAGGAGAACTTTCACTCTCTTATTCCTGAGGTGGAGAGGTCTACAAAAATGGGGCAATACCAGAAGGCCCTTGCTGCAGAACTCTTAAAAAAATTCCCATCTGAACACGCTAGCGGCAGAGGTCACAGTTCGTTGCCCAACCAAGGCGTACAGGCGAGAGAGATGCCACTCCAATCCAGCAGAGGCAGGGGAACACTGTCAACGTTCTGGGACAGTTTTCTGACACCCGCCCAGCTTACAGGCCCTGAGGCGCGGGGTACTCTCACAAGGAGTGGAAAGTTTCAAAAGATGGTGAGGTAGTACCTTGCCGATCGTACCAGCGTCCTCCGTGATTCCGCTGTGCCTTTTAATTATTGGGTATCCAAGCTGGACACTTGGAATGATCTCGCTCTGTACGCCTTGGAGGTCCTGGCCTGCCCTGCCGCTAGCGTGTTATCGGAGCGTGTTTTTAGTGCCGCTGGGGGAATTATAACTGATAAGCGCACTGGCCTGTCAACTGACAATGCTGACAAGCTGACCCTTATCAAAATGAACAAGGGCTGGATTGGGCCAAACTTCTCATGACCACCAAATGACAGCAGAGTAACATAAAGTCAAATCCACTGTGTTATTTCGGGAGGTGTATTCACATGCACCGCTTCACACCCACACATGGGTATACGCTTCCTCGTTTCGGCTGTTTAATCTTCTTCTCCTTATCCTCAGCCTCCACCACCACTATACCACCAGGGTGCCAGCATTGCAAGTTCCTCCGTCCTTATTTTTGGCAGCTTTTGCTTCAAGGCATAAGCAAATACTATGGGACACCCACTCCCCAATAATGGGACTTATGTTTGTAATATGCTGCACTGCATGGCTCTTGTAAGGGGCATTGCATGTTGCTCCGTCCTAATTTTTGGCAGCTTTTGCTGGGAAAGCATAAGCAAATACTATGGGACACCCACTCCCCAATAATGGGACTTATGTTTGTAATATGCTGTACTGCATGTGACGCGCTCCCTGGGCCGTGTGTACACGTGTGTGGGATACCCGGTGTCGGGTCTCTGGGGTCTGTAGTCTCCGTGGCGGTGACCCGGTCCCGTGGCTCAGGCTGGTCAAACCAGTGGCAGTCTTTCTTAGGTTTTGAGGTTAATTGTCCGACTGCGCCACCCGTGGATTGCGGTCAGGGAGTACCACCGCTGCAAGGCAGACCGCTGAGGCTGGTGTTGTGTGCGCAGCATAGAATGGGATAACTCCCCTCGGGAGGAGTATAGCCTCAGGGCAGTGAGTGTGGATGATGGGGGTGATGGTGCACGAGCGCAGCAGGAATGACTCAGAGTCTTTGCAGAGAAGTTCAGGGTCTTTACTGATGATTATAAGGTAGACCCTCCCGGGAGTACTGGCAAGCATAAGAGGCCTGGTCAGTCTGTGAGCAAGCAGGAGTTCCCCTGGCCAGGTGGAGTTGTAGGCCTCCCCGTCTGTCTGCACTCTTCCTGGCTACCTTGCTGTAAGCGGGTAGAAGTAGCCCACGTCCCTGAGTGTACCGTGTAGTGCTCACCCGTATGGCTGGTGACTTGGGGCCTTCTGTTAGCCTCCGCTCCACGTCGGCGGTGCTGGTCCCTTGCTTGTGACTGGGCCTCCGGGCTTCTATGGCCAGAGGACCTGAAATCCCCTGCCGGCTGGTTTCTGCTGCTGGATATATAAGTCCTCACAGCTTCGGACTCCTGTGTCCGGTTCCTATTGTCTTCTGCTCAGCTTCCAGCCCCTGGTCATTAGCTCCTAGCTCCTACAGAGCTCCTTGCTGTTACTTTCCCTTGCTCTCACTCTGACTCTGACTGTTCTCTGACTCACTCAACCCTGCCCCAGATCCAGTTTATAAGGGCAGAATTCTCCCCTCCCAGGATTGGGGCAGGAGGATGTTGCATGTTTAAGGGATCCTGACCAGGAAACCTCCCACTTGCTCTCCGACGTAATATCTCTATTACTGTGGTGACCAGACCCCTGGGGTGCCACACATGGCTCTTGTAAGGGGCATTTCAGTTCCTCATAATTTTTGGAAAGCCTTCCATTCACTGCTTAGGCCAACAGTGCACGGGAGACCCAGTTGCTATAAATGGAAAAAAAGGTTTAGTTATCGCCCTCTTACCTCCATGTCATTTCCAAGGGGCATTGGAGTGGCTCGAAATTTTTGGTAGGCATTGCATTCACTGTATGTCCTATAACTGTGTAGCCGAACCGCTCCTTTTGTTACAGAAGCATATCCTACAAGACATATCTGGTTGACTGGCCTGATATTGATGTGAATGGTCCCTGTTCCTCCTGCTCTTTCTCCTTTGCCACTACCTCATCCATCATTTATCACCTGAAGCTTTGTTTTAACGGGAGTCATAGAACTTGGATAGTAGCAGGAAAACATCCAGCAATCCTCGGAGGAGGTAGGATATGCGCCAAAACGCTGACCACCTCAGCCCTAGCCGCTACTACATACATGCGCTTACATTACAACAAAACAAAGCAGATGCTAACTTCTATCATCCTCATCATGCTCCTCACCTTGGCACTCTCAACTCCCCTGATGGAGAAGCCAGGGCCCACCGGAGGAGTCTGATAGTCCGGTGGGCTCGGCCAATGCTGCCCTAAAGCAGGCCAGGCTAAGAAAAGTGTGGGAAAGGTTACCGGGACAAATAGGGGTGGCTGGGGACCAAGTATGGACACCCGGCCACCCCCTGGAGGCTGGGGAGCAAGCGGGGACACCCGGCCACCAGGCGGCTGGGGACTGAGTATGGATACCAGGCCGCCGACACAGCCATGGTGTGGTGGCCAGATTCCGCCTCCACATGCCTAAAAGGCCCAATTTCAAGTTCAAGCAAGCAAGCAGCATGGTATTGCAGCCTGGGGGTGGGTGGGTGGCAGGCTGCATACTTTAGCTTGTATTGCAAGGAATGGGGGAGGTACAATTGAACACTGCCCTGGGACTAGAACTTGCATGGGGATAGTTGCAAGTCTGCATCTTCTGATGCGGTAAGGATCACTTATGATGGGCACACTTTTAGACAGTGACCTGGGAGTCAGAGATGCTTCCAGGGGTCTTCCCCATGCTGTTCCCTTGTCTTTTCAGCACTTTATGCATGTGTCACACAGCACATGGCCAGATAAGGTTGTAAAATGTTAAAATGACATTTAACGGTGAATGCATTTGTCATAGTTGAAAGCAATACAAAAGTGCAAAAACGCATAAAAAATGCTACTTGTGAACATAGCCGAAGGTGTGGAGGAGTATTTTTGTTTTTGGTCATTTATTTTAACTTATACACAAGTCTTTACACTGGAAAGGATGTTCCTTAACATATTTCACAGGAAAAAAGTTTCACTTTCGTTTTTGAACGTTTTATTGTGAGCCTGTAAAAGTGGCTTAATACCTCTGACCACGTTGTTGACAGCAGTGACCTGGGGGTCAGAAATGCTTCCTGGGGTGATCCCCATGCTGTCCCCATGTCATTTGAGCACTGTCACTATCGTTTTGGGCACTTGTTAGGCTTTTAAAAGACTGCCGGGGGTGCCACCGCAAAAATGCTCGAGTCTCCCATAGACTAACATTGGGCTCGTTGCTCGGGTCGAGCACCCGAGTATCACGGCGAGCTCGGCCCGAGCTTCGAGCACCCGAGCATTTTAGTGCTCGCTCAACACTAGTCATTTATAATACCCATGTAGAAACCATTGTGTCCCTTCAGGGTTTGACTGGGACCATTCCACCTCCCTGTAGCGAACTCCCCTTTGTCACACAAGTAAACATTTGTGTCCCACCTAGGTTAGGGTTTCAAATTTCATGCACACTGCCATAACTACAGAGTTCCAACTCAATGCCCATAACCCTTTTCTCCACATTTGTATTTCCATGATGCCTTCAATGCATTCATATATTCTCTATTACTAAGGCATTCTCTAAGGCAGGGATCACCAGCCTGTGACTCAGGAGGCATATGTGGCTCACGGGACCATGACGTGTGGCTCGTGGCTGTCTGTCAACTTGGTGCATTAGTAGCAGGTCTACCAAACTGCTATGAAGAGCAGGTCTCAAGATTGTGACTTTTGTGAGTGACCCCACAAAGAAGATTAGATCTGGATGCTCATATACTGTCATGCTAGGTATGGGAAGGACCCAGCGTACGATGATGATAAGAGGGGGGAAGTCCAGCAACTGGGGAAAGGGGGAGTGGAGACCCCTAGGTAGATTTTACAACACCCTGGCTCCCCTATCGTCCCTAAATAGGTTCCTCACCTATCGCCGAGCAGGATACCTAATCCCTGACTGAGTCTAGAGCTAGGCCCTAGGTAGGGAGGGGGAGGAGAGAGCACTAGTCAGCCCCACTGCAAATAAAGACAAGCAAGGTAAACAGACAAGGGGATACACTTAGCTTTGGGAAGACACCAGAGCGTTCACGACAATATTCACAAAGGGACTCCAAGAAGAAACTAGACGACTGCTAGAACTCCAGGCCTGAACAGAGGAATATACTTTTATCACCAGCGATTCTTTGGAGAGACTGGGTGTTATTTAAAGGTCCAGCAAGAATATGCTAATTAGCAGCAGAAAGTGGAGCCCACTGCTGGGTCCTAGAGAGGGAGGGATGGTGAAAGGATCAAGAAGGTATCTGCAAGGCCAAGCACAGCAACCTTCTACAGCTGGATTCAGAATGACTGTCTGTCACATCAGACACACCCGTGACATATACTGGCCTTGGGGGTTTAGAGATAAATTAAGTTTGAAGCTGGACAAAGGATGATACTGCCAGATAGAAGAGATTCTTGAAGCTGGAAGCTATAGCGTGGTTGGAGTACCAGATGCAAAAATACTGAATGTGGATAAAGTGGGAACCCATAGTTGCAAATATACTGCCTCGTTGTGATTTAGTGCCTTATTTTTTCAACATACCTGGTCTAGTGCTAAGGCTGACATCTGGCACATACTATACAGATTATGGGTCATGGACTGTAAATTGTGAAGCATAGGCAATTTGGTTGGTTCTGGTTGGTGAATATTAAGTTAGGTATTGCATAAAATTATTTTTAGAAATGTGTTAATTTTTCTGATATATTTTATGTTTTAGGAAAGTCCTGAGTTTTAGTTAGGGTTTTATGAATGTGTGTATAAGTTGGGGTTAACATTTAATTATACATGTCCTGTTATGAATCAGGGCATTAGGGTAGTGCAAGACTTTCATTTAAATTGACTTTCTATAGCTGTAATGGTGAGGGAACTAATTTAACATTAGTGCTTTTAAAGTTAGAGACACACCAGTGTTAACAGCATTCAAATACAGATCCAAAGTCATAAAATGAGAATTTATGGGTCATTATACAACGGAAAAGATAAGTTTAACTTTCACTAATCTAAGTACGGACGAATTTGAATTTAATCAGCAAAAGCAAACCATTAAAGGGGTATTTCAGAATAAAAACAGTCAGCCTTTATGCTAGAAATAGCGTCATCCCTGTCCATGGGTCAGAAAACATCCTTGTTCAAGAGGCACTGCTAATACATAGGTATCAGTACACACAGGATATGCCATGAATGTTTGATCGGTACAACCTTTATCATTTGGCACTGGCTTTATTCTGCCACTATGGACAGGTTTGAGTGCCACGATGAGGGTACATAAGGCTTCATTTGCAAGGAGATTATATGTTCTCCCCATGTTTGCGTGTTTTTCCTCCTGGTGCTCTGATTTCCTTTTACACCCCAAAGACATATTGATAAGAAACTTGGATTGTGTCTATAAAGCGCTGTGGAAATTAATGTAGATAAATGAAGAAGTAGATTAAATGAAAAACAAATGAAAATACTAAAATTATGCAAAAATATTTGCAGGACTCTGGTTGAGCAGTCACATTAGCAATCTGTGGCCATCAGACCACAGCATTGTAGACATCTTCTTTCCTTTAAACATCACAAACTCTTCTTTTGATTAGTAGAAAATGTGACACCACCAATGTGCCCCAATGCATGCATGATGTCGAGCTGAGATTACTACTCTGAAAATATTTTGGGGATTTCGGCAGGAAGGAGGGGGTTCGCAGGTCTCTAGTCCGGTAGCATGCACTGCAGAATGGCTGATGGACCAGGGTCCTGTGAATCTTTTCGCTCAGTGCTAGAAAATAGTAATTGTGACTTGTCTACTTATTGTAACTTGAACTTACATTGTTCATTAATCATGGCCTTCTTTAGTGATATATTGGAAATTTGACATGCTTTTCAGTGATCTACCATAAGTAAAAATAAATCTGCCAAAATACAAATTCTGCATATTAACTTCATTAGCATTGAATACTTTTGTTGAAAATTGAATTGGCAGGAAAAGGGTTAAAGAAACCATCCTATACTCACCTCACTGAGGAGAGCTGAGTATAAGGTTATGTTCACACAGAGTATTCTGAGGAATTAGTTTTTTTTCTTTTCCTGAAGAGGTTTTGAAAAATGCCCGGTGCGTGAGATGGGGGGAGGGAAAGCGCATGTCACTACTTTAAAGTGGATCCTGATGAAATCCACTTTAAACTAGGCACTGTCAAGTTCAAAGGCTGCAAAAAAAGCACCTTAGGATGAAAAAAAACTCTTCCAAAACTTTTGAAAACCTCTTCGAAATGGTTCAGGAAAAACAAAACTCATCCAAAACCCTCCTTAAAAAAAAAAATCAGTTCCAGAAATGGTTATCACTTGAAAAAGTCCCTCTAACAACTCCAGCAAAATGGTGGCCCACATGGTGAGAGCGAGTGAATGGTGAACGTGCCAGAAGGAAGATCAAAAATAGAAGAAAAAAGCAAGGAGACAGAAGACAGGAGATCGAAGAGCTGAATGCAAGAACGGGAGCGGCAGGATATGTAATAGCATGGCCGAGATGAAGTGAGTATAATCATTTTTTTAACCCTTTCCTCTAATGGCTGACCATTATTATGCTGGATTTTCCTTGAATTCTAAAATTCAAGCAAATACAATTTGCCTCGAATCGATTCTCTCATCTCCAATGATGACCATCCAATTTTTACCACAAATGAAAAACTGTAGAGTATGTCACATAGGTTGAAGACACAGGCCCATCAGGTTTCACTTTTCTCGTTCATGTAAAATAATTGAGAAGATATTTTAGGTTCTTATATACCCCTACTTAGTTCTAAAGGCCGGGTAAGCCATATTAGAGTATATATGTAACTGTTTAACTGGACGGATTTTCATCCCATAGAGCCCAAAGATAAGCAGCTTTACACAGACCAGCCCTCTCCCATGACCCTTTGACAAAGATTATGACGAACAAGACTCCACAAGGTGAGTAATGGATTTGGAGGAGATGTCAAATGCCACATTAAAATTACAATTCAAAGTCTCCCTAAAGTGAACTTTTTCTTTATTAATGCCTGGTTACCCTTACATCAGCTATAAGATATGGTCCACTAATCAACTGCAGCTAGATTTATATATGGACTGACAGGATAGATGTCTTGTCCATGTTTGTACAATCTGGGGCTTCTATTTTTACAATGTTTCATTATTCTTAATGACTCCACAAACATAGAGGAAAGTTTTAGCAGTATCAGTTTTCTTCCAAAATGCATCCTGTTAGAAGTTACCATGATAAATCCATGAAAATGTCTGGACAAAGTGGAAGTCAAAGTAATGAAAAAAATGTTGTACTCAAACACCATGAGAAATATCTGCTTTTTTAAGTATGGTCTCATCATGGGAACTCTTTTTTTTATATACTGGAGTTGGCACAGTTGATGGAGGTCCAGTTTCAAAAACTTAATCTGTTAACGCAGTTGCATCCAGCCATACGCTACTGATGAATAGCCATCTATGTAATACAGGAATCACCCAGGTCTGCCTGATTGAGAGCTGCTGCTTGTGGTGACTTTCTACTACGTCTAAGAAAGGGGGTTACAAAGTATGGACACCCCATCTAAGTTGCTTTGAAGAGACAGCCCTTTCAAAAAGTGACAATGAGGCAATTAGTTGACTTGTCCAGTTCCCACTTTCAGTACCCCGCAAACAACTGATTTGGCCAGGGGGAAGTCTAGACCAGCGAAACTGTTCCCCTTGTATTCTATAATTTGAGAGAATTGGGCCGATCAGAGTTTGATCAGAGTGTAAGCATTGAGTGATTAATTCTTTCAGATGACGAGAAGATTGACAATTAAATTTCTTCTCCATTCTGTCTGTCCGTGGAAATCGGACTGCACTCAGATATCATTAGAGTGCAGTTTGATGGCTTCCTCGGGATCATTGACTTTTATGGCTGAGTGAGATCTGAATATCTGATCCAACTCGAGCGCGCAGCAATTATTTCCTTGGACCGGCTCTGTCCAAGTAAAAAATCGGACATATGCACTGCCCCATAAATTAGCATAGGGATGAGTGCTATCTGCAAAAACAACAGATAGCACTCATCCAATTATTACGGTCGGGTATGTCGTAGAGTGCATCTTCTTACAGTCACCACTGTACTTACGAGAGCTTCAATCAGCAAGATATCTTGAGCAAACAGTATTTACTTCATACTGGTTAAACATGAGATACAATTAAGTGTCACACAGTCCGTGTGCTGCTGACATAACACATTCAGGAAAAAAAAGAAAACACAGGAAGTAAGAACAACCAACAATTGAGAGCTTTCCTCCCACCATACAGCAAGCATATAACTTTACACACTATCACCATCTGCTGTCTGGTTAGAATAAAGTCCTCCTTACACTTATAATAAGTCCTAATCTGTTGTATATGCCAACAGGGTATACGAACTCTAATTGAAATGTATTAAAATGTGGCAACTGTTCTAATGAGTTTCTGGCTCACCTTTCTGGCTTGTAGAGGGAGATCCTGTTTACTATAATGTAGTATAGTGAAAATTTTTTGTTGAGTTAACCTTTTAAGAAGAGTGATTTATTCCCATAGGACTAAGGAACTTCAGACAGATGCAGCAGTTTAGATCATTAGATTCAATATTATAGTAAAAATAGATTTACATAGTGTAAATTGAGAAAAGGTTGGACTCCAGTATTTAGCTGAAAAATGATTGAGCTGTGGTTTCTGCGCCCACTGACAGATCCCATCACAACAATTTATAACTACCTCAAATATCTGGGCGTCACATCGCGGTTTATTAGCTGCTTTCTTTCTAATAATTACGGGATTTCGTTAGATGAAAGATATGCCACACTCACCGTCCTCCCCGTGACATAAAATATATATATATAATTCAGATTTGCATGTGTAAACAAACTTCTATACCCGAGACGAGGCGACTCTCAACATTAATTATCTACTTTAAGACCAGTTTCTTGCCTAAATTTTACAGCAAATAGCCTTCTGAGGCGCGAGCCCTTATCTCCATTAAGCAGAAATATGTGTTTTTTATGCCAATAACTGTGGTAATGTGGTACATTATTGATAGGGTCTGAACTATTTTATGGCTAATTATAAAAAAATGAGCTGCTCATCAAAGTAACTTAATGTTTGAACTCTGCTTTAAAAAAAAAAAGAAGAAAAATCATCTTTTTCCTTCTATCTGACAGTTCACACGTTCCCTTGAACATCACAGGAATATTGTCTGAGTGAGGAATGGAATAGACCATGCTGGAGATTATGGTATTATCACACATTCTCTACAACGCTGTATGGCTTGATAAAACACAGGAAGCTTGTGTGTTCATATTTTATCTGCCAGAGACCGGAGACACAAGACTGCCAGTCATTGGCACATTGCAGAAGTAGATATATTAATAAATACATTCATACAGTGTATATATGTATGTATATATATGTTATATATGTACATTATATATACAGTATATATGAATATATATATATACATATATATGTATATATATGTTTATACATATATATATTTATATATATATATATATACATATATATATATATGTATATATATATATATATATATATATATATACAGTTGTGAGTTGTGCTCAAAAGTTTACATACCCCGGCAAAATTTTTCCTTTCTTGGCCTTGTTTCAGAGAATATGAATGATAACAAAAAAACTTTTTCTCCACTCATGGTTATTAGTTGGGTGAAACCATTTATTGTCAAACTAACGTGTTTTCTCTTTTTAAATCTTAATGACAACCAAAAACATCCAAATGACCATGATTAAAAGTTCACATACCCCTGTTCTTAATACCGTGTATTGCCCCCTTTAACATCAATGACAGCTTGAAGTGTTTTGTGGCAGTTGTGGATGAGGTTCTTTATTTTCTCCGATGGTAAAGCTGCCCATTCTTCTTGGCAAAAAGCCTCCAGTTCCTGTAAATTCCTGGGCTGTCTAGCATGAACTGCACGCTTGATGTCTCCCCAGAGTGGCTCCATGATATTGAGGTCAGGAGACTGAGATGGCCACTCTAGAACTTTCACTTTGTTCTGCTGTAGCCAATGACAGATAGACTTGGCCTTGTGTTTTGGATTGTTGTCATGTTGGAACGTCCAAGTACGTCCCATGCGCAGCTTCTGGGCTGATGAGTGCAAATTTGCCTCCAGTATTTGCTGATAACGTGCTGCATTCATCTTTCCTTCAACGTTTACCAAGTTTCCTGTGCCTTTGTAGCTCACACATCCCCAAAACATCAGCGAGACACCTCCGTGCTTTACAGTAGGAATGGTGTTCTTTTCATCATAGGCCTTGATGACCTCTCTCCAAATGTAACGTTTATTGTTGTGGCAAAAAGTTAAATTTTGGTCTCATCATTCCAAATTACCTTGTTCCAGAAGTTTTGAGGCTTGTCTCTGTGCTGTTTGGAGTATTGTAGGTGAGATACTTTGTGACTTTTGCGCAGTATTGGCTTTCTTCTGGCGACTCGATCATGCAGCCCATTTTTCTTCAAGTGCCTCCTTATTGTGCATCTTGAAACAGCCACACCACTAGTTTTCAGAGTCCTGAATTTCAGCTGATTTTATTTGTGGGTTTCTCTTTGCATCCCAAACAATTTTTGTCTCATCTGACCACAGCAACTTCTCCCAATAACTCACAGAATCATCCAGGTGTTCATTGGCAAACTTCAGATGGGCCTGCACATGTGCCTTCTTGAGCTGAGGGACCTTGCGGGCACTGCAGGATTTTAAACCTTTAATGCGTAATGTGTTACCAATAGTTTTCTTGGTGACTGTGGTCCCAGCTGCCTTGAGATCATTAACAAGATGTCCCCATGTAGTTTTAGGCTGATCTCTCACCTTCCTCATGATCAAGGATACCCCACGAGGTGAGATTTTGCATGGTGCCTCTGATCGATGTTGATTGGCAGTCATTTTGTATTTCTTCCATTTTCTTACAATTGCACCAACAGTTGTCTCCGTCTCACCCAGCGTCTTACTTATGGTTTTGTAGCCATTCCAGCTTTGTGCAGGTCTATGTTCTTGTTCCTGACATCCTTAGAAAGCTCTTTGGTCTTGCCCATGTTGTAGAGGTTAGAGCCTGACTGATTAATTGAGTCTGTGGACAGGAGTCTTTTATACAGGTGACTATGTAAGACTGCTGTCTTTAATGCAGGTAACGAGTTGATTAGGAGCATCTAACTGGTGTGTAGGAGCCAGAACTCATAGTGGTTTATAGGGGATCAAATACTTATTTCTCACCTCAAAAGGCAAATAAATTTATCTAATTTATACAATGTTATTTTTTGATTTTTTTTGGGATATTCTATCTCTCAATGCTAAAATTAACCTACCCTTAAAATTATAGACTGTTCATGTCTTTGTCAGTGGGCAAACTTACAAAAACAGCAAGGGATCAAATACTTATTTCCCCCACTGTATATACTCATCTGCATTGAAATTGCAAAACCAAGAAGGAAAAGTCGTGGAATGATGGAAATCACAGGATGGATAGACATGTTAATGATATGCAAACGGTGAAAAAATGGAAACAAAATTTACAAGGATCTCGATTTACTTAATATAGAGTATGAGCGTCATGTGCAGAAATCCCCGCACTTACTGCCTCGGATGCAATCGGTGAAGTTATTAATGGTTGTCTGAGGAATGTTCTGCCACACTGAATGCACTTGAGCAAATCATCAAGATCCGCTGCTAGCAGCATCCTTTGCAATTGTCGACAAATGACGTCCCAGATGTGCCTGATGGGAGATAAGTCCGGAGATTCTGCAGGCCATGGTAGCACGTTCAGGCCATGCAGGCTGCTCACAATAGTATGAGCACCATGAAGCTTGTCATTGCTGTGTTGAAAAACGGCTACTGGGACACATTTTGAGAAATGGTCGTAAACTGATTCCAAATGGATGTAAGGCCGATCTGTTAGGACCTGGAATGAAGACTACAGAAGTCCAGCACCCCACATTATACCAACGCACACCAAAATCCTGGGAGTAGGATGAATGTGACTTTCCATTGTAAAGCCCTCTTCATGGTGTTGCCCACGAGATCTCCTGACCAATCTCTGGTTGTCATGGTGCACAAGAAAAACCATGACTCATCACTGAAGAGGCCAGACCTCCATTCTAGCCTCCATTTCCATCTTGCTCTATATCGTAATAGCTTCTCAGAGTGGTGGAGTGAGGTCAATGGAAGACCTGGATGTCTGACTCGCAGTCAAGTGTCATGCAAATGCCTTCTGATGGTTTGTATGGCTTGGTATGTGATGTCCAATTTCACTTTCAATACAAAATAGAAATATTTTTGGAACCAGTGGTACTGTCATATCTCCACAGCATCCCAGGCTCTGTTTTTCAACATGAGAATGCCAGGGCACATGCGACTTGTATTACTGTTAGCAGCCTGCATAGCCTAAACGTGCTACCATGACCAGCAGCATCTCCAGACTTGTCTCCCATCGAGCACATCTGGGATGTCGTTAGTTGACTGCATTCAGCGTGCCAGAACATTCCTCAGATAACCATTATTAGGGTCCGTGCCCATGATGCGTTTTTCAAGCGTTTATGCTGCGGAATTTTTGCAGTGTAAACGCTTGGGAAATGCTTGGTAATCCTTCCCCCATGGTCCCCAATGAAATTCCGCACTTTCAATGCTTGTGCTGCGGATTTTTCTGCAGCGTTTTTGATGCGCTCAAAAATCCGCAGCATGTCCATTATTTACTCATGCGGAATTGCCATCTCCAATGCATTAGAGAACGCATGGCAATTCCGCATGTGCAAAACGCTCGAAAAACGCATGTCAAATTCCACACGCGTTTTTCAGAGCAAGGAAATGCAGAAATGAAGCAGAAATTTTCTGCTTCATTTCTGCATCGTGGGCACATAGCCTTAACCCAATTGATAGCAGCCAAGACGTATAAGTGCGGGGATTTCTGAACGTGGTGCTCATTCTCTTACAGAATAAATCGAGACATTTTGAAATTGTTGTTTCCATTTTTTCAGCATTTGCATATCATGAACATGTCCATCAATCCTGTGATTTTCATCATTCCATAACTCTTCCTTCCTGGTACTGAAATTTCAATGTTGGGGAGTGTAGTTGTGAATATATTGATGAAGAAAACTGAAAAGACTATTAAATGGTTTTGTTCTGGAGCTAAATATAACACACAATCCACATCGGCTTCTTTTTTCCAGGTGTGAAAAAACGAGGTAAAATATCCTTGTGTTTAGGTAGACAGCATCAGGTCTGGTGAATAGGAGAGCATTGTGTTCAGATCAAGCAGGGCTGTTTTTTCTATTGAAAATTTAGCGGCTTTAAGAAATAAAATGCCATTATTTATTCCAGCACATATTTAATTAGATTCTTACATTAGTAATGGATTACAATAGGCTACTGATTTTTTAAAATATGTTCACTGTTTGCTAATTAATTCTCTGGTTCTTATAGCATGACATGAAAAAAAAAATCCTAAAAAGCCAATATAGCTGAGTCCATTATTGGAACATATTGTGCTCTCTGTATTGTGTGTCCACAGTGCATGCTCAATAGCACAGCTTGCTGCCCTATTCCATTGTTAAGAATGCATGTTGTTTGAGGGTCAGGTACACATAATATTAGCTGGATTGTGCTGTAGTTTTCGTCTCTTTTTCCTATAATGGTATAAATACAATTTTTTTCACTTTTAAATGTTTTATATAGTAATAATAATAATTGTACATTAAGTTATGCAGTTTCAACATATTGTGTAGGGATGAACAATTCCGAGGAAAAAAGTGTGTTCATACAGGAAAACATTTCAAAACACTAAAAAAAGACTAAAACAAAAGCATTACAACATAAGGAAACAGGGAAGACAATTGACAAAAAATGATGGTTTTGTTCAATGGAGTTTCAGGTGAATACAAGAGTGATTTATTAACTGTGAAGTTACCTCATATGAAAATAGGTTCTCTAGACTTTTGAAGCCCAAAGATTTATAACATTATAAAGAAAAATCGTATAGGAGTTAAAGAGGACCTTTTACTTGCCGTAAATATATATAAATATATCTTAGGAAATCCTAAATGCTGCTGTTCTCTTGAATCTGGCCTTCCTTTTCTTTTTTTGGGTCCTTTCCATTATGGCCCCCTCTTCATTGCATAATAATTTAGTAATTTTATTCTGCTGGGTGAGGTTTTCAAGAAGACTACTCTAAAGAAAACTTGAGGACCACAACCACTTGGCTAAAAATAATAGATTTATATAGTCTCAATACTGCAAAGCCACTAATTGCCCAGAAAGGACACTCTGAGGTCTCTTAATGTATTGAATCCCTTTTGAGCTCTTTAGAGATGAGCGTTGTTCTACTCGAACTGTTCGCCAATCTCAAATTCGAGCTGTTTTGGGCGGTGTTCGAGCCGGTCGGCGAACACGAACAATTTGAGAAAAATTCGGCTGTTCGAGGTTATGTTCGATAACTGTTTGTGCACCAAAATCATAACTGGATTTTTTCTCAGTAATGATGAAAATTAATGTTAATACGCAGTTTGAGTGTACAGCGGGGTGGGGGGAGGGGCAGGGGATGGATCTCTGCAGGAGCAATGAAGATCTCCATTTTTTTTTCTCTTTCCCGCATTTGCAGTGGGGAGGTGCAATCTGTCAGCCTATCAGCAGCGCACACACGGAGCGAAGTGCTTTTTTTCACACAAGCAAGGGCATGTGTGATTGGCAGTGTATGTCACATGTCCTTGCCCTATAAGACCAAGCCATTTTCCCCGTCGCCACCATTTTCTCACTGCTGCAGCTGCGTGTTAGACGGCACCGCTGTTGCTGTGTGCGCTATACCTTGTTAATTTCAAGCCAATTTTCGCACAAATATACAGATAGCTTGGGAGTAGGGAATAGTTGTGATTGCAGTCCTTTAAGGACTAGGTTACAGCATTTCCTACGACTTTTATCAGGCAGGTCTGTGCTCTTAAATAGATAGATTGTGGGAGTAAAGACTAATTGTAATTGGAGTCCTTTTCAGGACTAGGTTACATCAGTTCCTATCAGTTTTTGCCAGGCAGGTCTGTGCCAGTGCTGTGCAAGTTTTTTTCACAGCATTTGGCTGAATCTAGCAAAGCTAATCCTTTTTGGCCTATTGCAGAGTGTGTTAGTCAGTGGAGTAGCCTATCTGTGTTGCAAGATATACCACCTGTGTATAGAATACCAATTTTTTTACTACACCTAGTGAAGTAAAATCTTTTGGGCATAGCATCATTCTATTAGTCCATCTATACTGACCTCCATCAGGTTGCAAACTGAATATAATTTTTTTCTGCATCTAGCTCTGAAAAAATATTTGGGCTTCTAGCGGTGTGTGGGACTTGGTCTATTAGTCCATCTATACTGACCTCCATCAGGTTGCAAATTAAAAATAATTTTTTTCTGCATCTAGCTCTGAAAAAATATTTGGGCTTCTAGCGGTGTGTGGGACTTGGTCTATTAGTCCATCTATACTGACCTCCATCAGGTTGCAAATTAAAAATAATTTTTTTCTGCATCTAGCTCTGAAAAAATATTTGGGCTTCTAGCAGTGTGTGGGACTTGGTCTATTAGTCCATCTATACTGACCTCCATCAGGTTGCAAATTAAAAATAATTTTTTTCTTCATTTAGCTCTGAAAAAATATTTGGGCTTCTAGCAGTGTGTGGGACTTGTTCTATTAGTCCTTCTATACTGACGTCTAGCAGGTTGCAAATTGAATATAATTTTTTTCTGCATCTAGCTCTGAAAAAATATTTGGGCTTCTAGCGGTGTGTGGGACTTGGTCTATTAGTCCATCTATACTGACCTCCATCAGGTTGCAAATTAAAAATAATTTTTTTCTGCATCTAGCTCTGAAAAAATATTTGGGCTTCTAGCAGTGTGTCGGACTTGGTCTATTAGTCCATCTATACTGACCTCCATCAGGTTGCAAATTGAATAAAAAAAATTTCTGCATCTAGCTCTGAAAAAATATTTGGGCTTCTAGCGGTGTGTGGGACTTGGTCTATTAGCCCATCTATACTGACCTCCATCAGGTTGCAAATTAAAAATAATTTTTTTCTGCATCTAGCTCTGAAAAAATATTTGGGCTTCTAGCAGTGTGTGGGACTTGGTCTATTAGTCCATCTATACTGACCTCCATCAGGTTGCAAATTAAAAATAATTTTTTTCTGCATCTAGCTCTGAAAAAATATTTGGGCTTCTAGCAGTGTGTGGGACTTGGTCTATTAGTCCATCTATACTGACCTCCATCAGGTTGCAAATTAAAAATAATTTTTTTCTGCATCTAGCTCTGAAAAAATATTTGGGCTTCTAGCAGTGTGTGGGACTTGGTCTATTAGTCCATCTATACTGACCTCCATCAGGTTGCAAATTAAAAATAATTTTTTTCTGCATCTAGCTCTGAAAAAATATTTGGGCTTCTAGCAGTGTGTGGGACTTGGTCTATTAGTCCATCTATACTGACCTCCATCAGGTTGCAAATTGAATAAAAAAATTTTCTGCATCTAGCTCTGAAAAAATATTTGGGCTTCTAGCGGTGTGTGGGACTTGGTCTATTAGTCCATCTATACTGACCTCCATCAGGTTGCAAATTAAAAATAATTTTTTTCTGCATCTAACCCAGCCAATAGTTTTGGCCTAATACCACAGTTTGGCCACTCAGCTCTGCTCGGTTACCATCCATTGTTTTTTTGTGCAAACAACTCCAGAGTTGTGAATTAGTTAACCACCAAAATGAGTGGAAAAAGGCCTGCTGCTGGTGGAAAGGGGAATAGGCGTGTTGGGAAGGGGAAAAAAGGTTGTGTCCGTGGGGTAGGTGCAGAAGAAAGACCATCTTCCAGCCAAACTAAAATGTCTACTTCTTTTAGCGGACAATGTGATAAGATCCCTTTCTTACGGCCACGCCAATCGCTACAAATTCCAGATGAGGCACAAAAACAGCAGGTGCTTCAACGGATATCAAGTGCTCCTTTAAGTGGGCTCTCCTCCACATTAACTTCAACATCACAAATACTCCAGTCCTCAAAGGTGTCACCCAAATCGCACTTGCTTCCTCACAGCTCCCAAATCTCCAGCTGCCCGTCTGAGTATGAGGTAGAACAGATGGTTGAGTCTGCAGAGCTGTTTACTCATACTATAGCCTGGGAATCAGAGGTCGACTCCAGCGCTTCTGTGAATCCAGACGAGGAAATGATCTGCACTGATGCCCAGAATCTTTATGAGTCGGATCCAGGACCAGACGCAGAAGGTTCTGACCATAATGTAGACCCTCATTCCCAAACTGTAACTCCTGTTGGTGGAGACAATGAGGAAGACGATGATAAGACTCAAATACCTGATTGGAGCGACAACTTTAGTTTTTTGTCAGGGCAGGAACAGGTTGGCTCTGAGGACGACGGGTGTGATAACGCACAGGGTGATGATGATGAGGTCGGAGATCCCACTTACTGTCAACCCACAGTCAGCCAAGAGATGAGGTCAGCAGAGGAGGTGGAGGAAGATGCTAGTGACGACGAGGTCAGGTTGCGCCTTCCTGGACAGAGACGTAGTACTGGAAGCACGTCAACAACTGCATCCTCAAACACAACTCTGCCTCTCACCACAAGTCGTGGTGGCTCTTCAGGTCGCATGGGTGCTAAGCCTTGCATAGCCTGGGCATTTTTTCAGATCGATAAAGATGACCCAACTCGTGTTATCTGTAACATTTGTCAGCAAAAGCTAAGTAGAGGCCAAAAAATACATAGTTTGAGTACTTCATGCATGAACCGGCACATGGACATGAAGCATAAGTTGCAGTGGGAAGCTCAGTGTGCTACAATGCGGTCTAGCCGGCCGGGCCAACCACCGTCTGCCATATCTTGTGCATCCGCGGCCTCTTCATCCTCTGTGACTGGGGGGACAGCAGTCACACCTGTTTTGGGGCGCACACCTGCCACCTCTTTACCCGCAACAGCCAGCGTGATTGGCAGGTCATCATTTTCTTTGGAGGTGGTAACACCAGCTGGTCTTGAGCGCTGTCCGACATCGATAGCACCACCTTTGGATCAAGGCAACCTAACATGTCCGCCTGCATCTTCCTCACAGACCGGCAGTTTGCCGGGGACACCCTTATCAACCCCGTCTAAGCACAATAGCCAGCCCTCGGTCCCTCAGATGTGGACAAGTAAAAGACCATTTCCTCCTAGCCATGAGAAAGCTAAGAGGTTGAATTTCACCATCTGCAAGCTCTTGGCTACAGAAATGCTGCCTTTCCACCTGGTGGACACAGAGGATTTTCGAGACCTTATGTCCGTCGCAGTGCCCCAGTACCAGATGCCCAGTCGGCACTACTTCTCAAAGAAAGGTGTGCCTGCGCTCCACCAGCATGTCGCACACAACATCACCGCTTCTTTGAGAAACTCTGTGTGTGACAGGGTGCATTTCACCACAGACACTTGGACGAGTAGGCATGGACAGGGGCGTTACATGTCGCTGACTGGGCACTGGGTAACTATGGTGACAGCTGGACAAGGGGCTGCTGTCCAAGTCTTGCCGTCCCCACGAGTTGTGCGTCAATCCTCTTTATGTCATTTTTCCTCCACTGCTTCTGCCTCCTCAACCTCCTCTCGGTCTTCCACCTGCACCCAAAGCCTGTCTGGTCATGCCACAAGCTTTCTAACTGCGCAGAAGGGATCCTGCACACCTCCTTACTATGCTGGCAGTAGGGCTCAACGTCATCAGGCGGTTTTTACATTGAAATGTCTGGGAAATGTGAATCACACAGCTGAGGAGTTGTGGTCAGCTCTGGAGAACCAATTTCATGAATGGTTGTCTCCACTGGACCTGAAACCAGGGAAGGCCGTGTGCGACAATGCTGCAAACCTGAGTGCGGCCCTTCGCCGGGGCAATGTCACACACGTGCCTTGTATGGCTCACGTGTTGAACCTGGTTGTCCAGCAATTTTTAGCCCACTATCCCAGAGTAGATGGCCTTCTGCAGAGGGCACGGTCGCTGTGTGCTCACTTCCGCCGTTCGCATCCCGCAGCTCAGCGACTTACATCTCTACAGAAGTCGTTGGGCCTGCCACTTCACCGGCTAAAATGCGATGTGCCTACCCGGTGGAATTCAACTCTGCACATGTTGCAGCGACTGTGGCAGCACCGACAAGCCCTGGTGCAATACGTTCTGACGTATAGCCTGGGCCAACGAGATTCAGAGGTGGGGCAAATCACGCTGGAGGAGTGGTCTCAGATCAGGGACCTATGCACCCTTCTGCACAGTTTTGAAATGGCGACGAAGATGTTTAGTGCTGACGATGCCATTATCAGCATGACTATTCCGGTGATTTACATGCTGGAGCACATGTTAAACAGAATTCGGAGTCAGGTGGTGGCACAAGAGGAGGTGGAGGAAGTAGAGGAGGAGGAGTTGTATGCGGAAGGGCTAACATCTGCAAGGTCCAGACGGTCGGCAGCACCAAGGCGGCAGGCATGTGAGGGTGGGGGAGATGGTTTAACCAGGGCGCATGGTAGCAGCCAAACTAGTGAGGAAGGTGCAGGAGCCCAGGAAGAAGTGGAGGACGAACTGATGGAAGACTCATCAGATGAGGGAGACCTTGATCACATTTCTGTTGTGCGAGGTTGGGGGGAGAGGACAGAGGAAGGAAGCATGATTGTTACCTCGCCACCAACACAACAGGGACTTGGTGCTCCTGGATGCGCAACACACATGAGTGCCTTCTTGCTGCACTACCTGCAACATGACCCTCGAATTGTGAGAATTAGAAATAATCCTGACTACTGGGTTGCCACACTGTTAGATCCCCGGTACAAAAGTAAATTTGCAGAAATTATTCCTGCCATAGAAAGGGATGCACGCATGCAGGAGTATCAGCAGAGACTGTTGCAGAATCTTACATGTGCTTTTCCACAAAATACCAGTGGTGCACGTAGTGAATCTCACAGTTCCAACTTGCCAACCGTGGGACCGTCAAGTGTTCAGCACTCAAGCCGTAACAGAACCACAGTATCTGCTGGTAACATCAATTTTGCGGAATCATTTCACCACTTTTTTAGCCCATCCTTTGCAAGGCCACAGGAGACAAGAAGTCTGACACATAGTCAACGCCTAGAGACGATGGTACAGGAGTATCTCCAAGTAAACATTGAAGCCACGACTGTGTCACTGGACCCTTGCTCTTTTTGGGCTTCCAATCTGGATAAATGGCCGGAGCTAGCCACTTACGCCTTGGAGATCTTGTCATGCCCCGCAGCCAGCGTTCTGTCTGAACGTGTGTTCAGCGCTGCTGGTGGTGTGCTGACAGATAAGCGCACGCGGCTCTCCACTGATAATGTAGACAGACTCACGTTCATAAAGATGAACAAATCATGGATCCGAAACGACTTTTCTACCCCTGTGTCATCCTGGGGAGAGTAAAAGCTTGATGATTGGTTAAAATCACCCTACCAACCGTTTTAAGCTTTCAAATTACTAATCATGTTTATCTGTATCTTGACTGGAAAATAATTTGGGCTTTGTAGCAGTGTGCAGCACTGATCCTATTAGGCCATCTATAATAAGCTTCACCAGATTTAAAATTAAAAATAATTTTTAGCTGCATCTAGCCCGGAAAATAATTTTGGGGCTCCGAGATGCGCAAGACACATAAGTGCCTTCTTGCTGCACTAACTGCAGCATGACCCTCATATTGTCAGAATTCGAAGTAATCATGACTACTGGGTTGCCACACTCTTAGATCCCCCAAACTTTTCGATCAACCTTTTCATTTTAATAAAGACCAAAAAAATGGTCATTTTTGAAATTATAAGCATTAGCAGATTGTTAGAAACTGAAATCAAACAGTTTTCAACTCAAAACTTTATTCTAGGTGATGTTACATTTTCACATAGGACCCCTTGTTCGAAAGGAGCTTCTGAACTCTCTCGTCCATTGAATTTGTCAGGTTTTGGATGGTTTCTGCTTCAATTGTTTTGCATGAGGACAGAATACCCTCCCAGAGCTGTTGCTTAGATGTGAACTGCCTCCCGCCATCATAGACACTCCTTTTAATGATGCTCCAAAGGTTCTGAATGGGGTAGAGGTCAGGGGAGCATGGGGGTCACACCATAAGTTTGTCCCCTTTTATGCCCATATCAGCCAGAGATGCAGATGTTTTATGTGCAGCATGAGATGGTGCATTATCATGCAGAAAATTGATCTTGCTGTGAAATACACGGTTCTTCTTGTTGAACCATGGCAGGAAGTGCTGTTTGAGAAAATCCACATACATTATGGAGTTCATCTTTAGCGCCTTCAGGGATCCTAAAGGGGCCGACAATCTCTCTCCCCATGATTCCAGCCCAAAACATTACTCCACCTCCTCCTTGTTGGCGCTGTAGCCGTGTTTGCGTGGGGTGTCCATCAACCAGCCATCCTCCACTCCATTCATCTGGACCATCGAGCGCTGCACGGCACTCATCCGTGAACAAAACAGTTTTGAAATCAGTCTTCATGTAATGTTTGGCCCACTGGAGCCCTTTCTGCTTGTGTGAAGTGGATAGAGGAGGTCGACAGGATGGCGTATGCACAGCTGCAAACCTCTGAAGGACCCTGCATCTTGTTGTTCGGGGGACGTTGGAGGCACAAGCAGCTTCAAAAACTTGTCTGCTGCTATGACAAGGCTTTTTTGCCGCTGCTCTTTCAACCTGACGTAATTGCCTTTAGGAAAGAGTCCTCAATTTGCCCTTATCAGCACGCACACGTGTGTACTGTGAATCAGCTACATACTTCTTGATTGCCAAGACACTTCATCCTGATCATCGCACAATGTTGATTGTAGTCATGCCTTGACCTAAACACTCCACAATTTGTTGCTTCTCAGCAGCCGACACATCCTTTTTCTTTCCCATTTTGGCAGAAAATGTAGGCTGCTTAATAATGTGAGAGAGCCTTCTTAAGTAGTCTTGCCTTTATTGGACACACCTGCCAAACTAATTAGCACAGGTGTCTGCAATTGCTTACAGTGATATAAAGAGCCCTGACACACATCACCATCAATGAGTTTAACTGACAAACAAACAAATTCTTCCCTTATCACTCCTAAACACTTTTTGCATAATAATTTGGAACGCGGTGTACATGTGCTTTTCCACAAAACACCAGTGGTTGACGTAGTGAATCTTACAGTTCTAACTTGCCAACCGTGGTCTGTATGGAATTGTTCAATAAAGGGCCCAAAATTAAGATAACATAGATGGGAGAGGTCTCTATGAATAGGAATTCCTAAGTATTTGATACCCTGTGAGGGCCAGGCAAAGGGAAAGTTGGACTGGATGGAATCCTATATGGATTTAGGGAGGGAGACATCGAGGGCCTCAGACTTCGCTGCATTGATTTTAAAATTTTACCATGTAACAAAGTGATCTATTTCAGCCATAACAGCAGGGATGGATATATGTGATTGAGTGATATATACTAGGACATCATCAGCAAATAGAGAGCACTTGTACTCGGTGCCTCCCACCTCAATCCACCTAATATTGGGGTTATGGCGCATTGATGAGAGCAGGTGCTCCGTCACTAGGATGTATAAGAGAGGGGACAGAGGACATCCCTGCCTTGTCCCATTGGTGATTGTGAAAGGTGATGAAAATGTTCTGACGCACCCCCTGGGCCTTGGGATACCCGGAGCCGGACCCTTTTTGGTGGATGCTGGTGGTTGTAGTCTTCGTGGCGGCGATCCGGTTCCGTGGCTCAGGGCGGTCAAACCAGTGGCGGAACTATTTATGTGGTTTTGATGTTTAAATGTCCGACTACGCCACCCGTGGATTGCGGTCAGAGTGAACCGCCGCTACAGGGCAGACCGCTAAGGCTGGTGTTGTGGGTGCAGCAGAGCGTAGCATAACTCCCCACGGGAGGTGTATAGCCTCAGGGCAGTGTATGCGGAGGATGGGGGTGATGGTGCAGGGCAGCAGCAGTAACGACACGGAGTCAGTGATGCAGTTCAGGGCCTTTACTCACAGTTCTTATTATCCAGACCACGTCTGCAGGTAACGGCTGCCCACGTCGTACTGTGCTCACCAGGTGAGGGGCTCAGACAACTCCCAGATAACTTTGGAGCGCTTCACAGGACCCCCTTTGTGTGTCCTTTGTCTGGCCTTTCTTACCAACACTTCTGTCCGGCTGCCTCGGGCCTCCTCTTGGTAAACTTGGCGCCAGTTTCCCTGACCCTATGTGGTGCCTTCCTAGCGGGTGGAGCAAGGGGCTGCGCCACATAAAATGTCAGAGCCTCCGGTTTCTAGCTGAGGGTCGTTTCCTGCCTCCACTAGTTCGGGGACTGGTCTCCCCCTTTGGCCTGACCCCTCCACGCAGGTGGATTCGGGCGTGCGGTGGCGACTCGCCCGTCCGCACCCCTGGGATCCCTTCATTCCTCGTTCCTGGAGCCTTCTCCGCTCCTCTTCCTTCCTTCTCCCTCTTGCAGGCCTGGGCCTCTGTTACTAGGCCCGCCTCCGGAGCAGAGCTCATGCAGAGCCCCTGCTCCCTGCCACTTCTGCTCAGACTTCTCTGCACTGAACTAAGATGGTGCCCACCTTTTATACTCCCTTCTCAATGCACCCAGGAACTGCTTCCTCCCTGCTCCTGCACTGCAGGGTTCCCCTTCCTCAGTGTTCCCTCCCCCCACTCCAGCCAGGGACAGGGACTGTCGTGCCCATCTCAGGGGCATATTGGTCGCCCTGCCCCACGGCAATGTGGTGTAATGCATGCAGGTGTCGGGTCCTGATCCACACTCCATCCTTATCTGAGAGTGAGATATCACACCTCTGGGTGAGGTGCAATACGTCTGTAGCAACCGAGCCCTCGGTGCTACAGTTCCATTTATCTTCAGCCTAGGTGACGTATTGTGATACAGGGCCGTGATTTTGGCTATAAAAGGGTCCCCTAGACCCCTACCCCAAGCTTTTTAAGAGAATCATATATGGCGTGCCAGGAGACTCTATGGAATGCTTTCTCAGCATCCAACGAGAGTATCTACTTACAAATTTTTAACTGCATCTAGCCCAGGAAATACTTTGTGCCTAGTAGCAGTGTCTGCTAGTCAGCGGATTATCCCGGCTGTTAAGCAAGCTACACCACCTGTAGTTTGGACACTTAATTTTTTCAAAGGAAATGCTTCGGGACCACGGGATACTCAGTGAAGAGCATCAGGAGGCACCCCAAGGCATAGGGGCTGGGACTGGCACTAGGATGCCTTGCGGTGGACAGCCGAGCTCGATCCTTATAAAAGCTTTTTAACTGCAGCAGCTTTAGTGGACGCTACTGGAGCTGGAATTACGCGGCTGCTGGCATGAGACTTGCCCTCCAATAGATCCTTGTAAATGGATTTAAAGTGTATTCATTCAAATTAGAGGGACAATTTAAATTAAAAAGCTTAGAGCTGCCTCCACCACAGGGGGGCTCTCTCGACCCACCAGCGGACAGGCACCAGTATTGGGAGAGGGGGGCTGGCCGTCAGGGTTCACCGCGGCTCTGGCACAAACCCGGCGACACGGAGGTGGCACGGGCAGGAGCGGACTGGCCGTCTCGGCTTCTCACTTTTTGGATTTTAGTAGGGCATGACATGCCTATATCTGTGTCTCCCCCTCCTTTTACTCCTCCACCTCTTTTCTTTTCGCATGACTATATGTACTTGTCACTTTTCCATGTGTTAGTTGTGTCTTCTGAGCAGTTTGTCAGCTTTTGGACACCTTTGAAGGTGTTTTCTATGTGTTTCTATGTGTTTTTGTTTGCCTGCCATTGGTTTTAACGGTGTTCGAAGGTGTTCGACGAACAGTTCGACGAACTGTTCGGCGAACACACGGGTGTTCGACGAACCGAACCGAACTCGAACACTACGGGGGTGGCTCAACACTACTCTTTAACACAAACACAAAATTAGGACAGAGGGGTTTCAAACTGCCCTCCATGCTTAAAGTGTGTCATGAATTTAAAAAAAATTGATGTTATTAACCCCTTTATGACCTGGGGCGTACTAGTACACTCCAGGTCATCACCCCCGGTTCAGCGCGGGCTCAGGTGCTGAGCCCGCACTGAATCGGGCACATGTCAGCTGATTTATACAGCTGACATGTGCTCGCAACAGCTGCAGGTAGTATTGCGATCCACCCATGGCTGTTAACCAGTTATCTCTGACAGTGGCATTTAACATAGCTGTGCCGGAAGTGCGGCATTAGCCCCGCCCATCGGTGACCCCGTCACATGATCGCGGGTCACCGATGGGTTGGCATGAAAACCCAGGGTCTGCAGCAGACCCCTGTGGTTGTCATGTCCTGATTGCTATGAGCGCCGCCCAGTGGTTGGCGCTCATAGCAAGTGAGCAAATCTGCTGCATACAGGCAATCTGCTCATTGCCTGTATGCAGCAGAGCCGATTAGGCAGGTGCTGCTTCTAGTTTCCCATGGAGACTATTAAAGCAAGCAAAAAGTAAAAAAAATGTTTTTAAAAATCTAAAAAAAATATAAAAGTTTAAATCACCCCCCTTTTGCCCCATTCAAAATAAAATAATTAAAAAAAAACACATACAGATATTTGGTATCACCCGATCTATCAATATAAAAAAAAAAAATAATCCAATCGGTAAACGGCGTAACGAGAAAAAAATTCTAAACCGCAGAATTACATTTTTTTTGTCGTCGCAACATTGCAATAAAATGCAATAACGGATGATCAAAACATAGAATCTACCCCAAAATAGTATAAAAAAAACCATCAGCTTGACACGCAAAAATAAGCCCTCACCCAGCCCCAGATCCCAAAAAATGGAGATGCTACGGGTCTTGGAAAATGGCGCCATTTTTTTTTAGCAAACTTTTTTTTTTTTTTCACCACTTAAATAAAAAAGAACCTATACATGTTTGGTGTCTACCAACTCATAATGACCTGGAGAATAATAATGGCAGGTCAATTTAGCATTCAGTGAAAGGGGTAAAAAAAAAAAAACAACAACTGTGGAATTGCATTTTTTTTTGCTATTTCACCGTACTTGGAATTTTTTTCCCATTTTCCAGGATACGATATGGTAAAACCAGTGAAGTCGTTCAAAAGTACAACTTGTCCCTGATATGGAGGTGCCCTGTCATTGCCTTGGGCACGCCTGCATGACTGAAAACCAGCACCTCCTGGGAGAAATAAAGTTTGTTTTCTACCCGGAGTCGTACTTTCAGTACTGTGGCCCAGAAACTTCATAACGCTATTAAGCTTCAGATTAATAGCAGGCTCATGGCATTATCGGATTCCCTTTAAGGTACTGTTACAGCAATATATTACAGATCAATCAATTCTTAGTCGCACCTACTCTGCAGGACTTCCACTCCCATTTTCAATGTTTTTCAGTGCTGCTGTAGTACACCTCATTCAGATTAAGGCCTTTAAATGCCCTATTTGTAAATGATGAGCTGTGCGCTCTGACCTCCTGTCTCTATGCTGTAAAATTCTATAACATCTGCAGTAATCTCTAGCCTCATCTTTTATAGTTTCTGTGATAGTCACTCATGATTGGCTGCTCTATTTCATATGATAGCAGCAAGGCATTATGGGGATGCCTGCGCCATCCACATATCAGTCACTATGGCTCAAAATTGAATTTCCTTATCTAAACTAATTTTGTAGAAAGTCAATAAAAGGGATTATGCAGAACTAACACATTAATTTCAGGGACCCACTGGCAGCATGATATGACCGCTAATCTGTAAACTTTTACCAATCGGTGGTTGTTTAATAGCCTGTTTACACTGGCAAACCAAAGCAAACGATTCACACTGAGCAATCTGTAATAGTTTGTTTAGTGCACATAGGCTGCCATTGTCCTCGGCAGTGCAGAGAGTTCAGTTGGGAAGCAGGTTTACACAGGACCTTGCACAGCCAAGAATGATTATTTTTTTTTGCACTGTGCAAAAGATCATTTCACCCAATGAACAAGCGTTTTGCTCGATCATCAGGTAATTGGAAGCCTGAATGCTCGTTCACGATTAACTGATTCAATGTAAATGCAGCTTTAGTTTAATTTTTGGTAGTCCAAACCCCTTGATGATCAGCAGTGTTCAGGCTGTAGCTTTTCTGATGTTCATTCAGACAGAGCTGCTTGTCAGTATATGTGACTGATCCTGGTACTGTAGTCATTGGATTTCTAAAAGCAACTGAAGTACATTGAAAAAATAGAGAAAAATACACAAATTCCATGAATTTACATAAGAAACAATAAATCAACAGCTCATATATGTAACATAAATATCTTATAGCATTTTCATGGGAGTTTATGTGTATTTTTGTTATGCGAGTTGTGGAAAAGACTTGTGCAACACAAAGGGAAGAGGGAAAGGGAGCCCAGACTCTAGGGAAAGGGGGGAGGGGAGACCTCCTAGGTTGATCTAGCGTCACCCTATCTCCCTTAATGTCCCTGTATAGCTCTTCATCGATCGCCGCACGTGTGCCTCACCCTGCCTTTCCCTGGCGTATGACTAAGGCTAGGGAAGGGAGGAGATGAGCACTAGTCGATCCCCACTGAACACTAAAGACAACAAGGGAGGACAAGCAGGGGGAAATTGCTTAGCTTTATATGGCTCCAGAGAGGAAAAGGTACTGCTCTTGAGAAAGCCTTCACAAGAAGTAATGAATATTGCCGGCACCTCCCTCTGGAACACAGCAAGTATTTATACACCCAGGCCAGGGTTTTAATTAGCCAGAGGAAGGTAGCCGCTGGGTCGTAGAGACAGCCTCTAAGAAGATGTCTGTAATGCCAAATGTAGAGATCTCCTGCAACCAACTGCAGGGCAACTTTATGTCACTTCTGACACACCAGTGACCATTTTAGGCTTGCTTCTACTACAAAGCCTGGCCAGAAAAAGAACAAACCACCAGAACTACATTATTGCGCTATGACAATATGAGGAGGATTTTATGGAACTATTTTTTTCTGTATAAAGTGCACCATATAGTAAAAAAAATAAATAAAAAAAATTCAGATTTCAATGAAAAGCTGTGGATGCATGTTCTCCACGGCTGAACAGTAAGACAAATACTTCTCACATATTAAGCCTTATGCTTTTATTTTCTTTTTTTTAGACATTTTGAGAAATCATTCTCATAAAATAACACTAGATTAAGTGAGATTTTACAGAATCCAGGTCAGAACTAAGGTTTATGTGAGAATATAAAGTAACCTTTAAAAAGTGCCTGGTTTAAAATGTCTCAATTTAATATCCAGACAATGGGAGGTTCATTTCAATGACCTGAAAATAACAGTTTATTGTATTAGTTACTATCATTTTCTGTTTGCCAAGAAACAATTATGTTTAATGCAGTTCCTGGAATTAATGTGTTAGCGGCATGGGATTAGCACTTGTTGTTCTGAAATTAATAGGCTTCTTGTCAGACATTCATATTTTACCTAATCCATGCTGGCTCCTATGTAAAAAGGGGGTTTTCTTAATTAGGCAACACTCTCTTAATTAAATGCTATAATATGTAAAAAATGTAATATATGAAATTGGAACTGCATTACTGCTGTAGAAAACATGTTAATAAATGAAGGTACTTAGTGCAAAAATTGACCAATTCATGTGAGCCCAATAGTCAGCAAAAAGGCGTACTCCTTTGTTGGGACCCTAAACCTAACATGATGCTTCTCCTGGGCTAAAAGCCTACAATTATATGGGCAGAAAGGGGAAAGAGCCTAGGCTCTGAATAGAAGATCCGTCACAAATATAAGGGCAAATAATATACATTTTATTGGAAAATTACAATTAGGGGTGAAAAAACATACATGGAAGACACACAGTGTGTTAAAATAGCATGCACAGTGGAATGAAACACTCCATAAGAAACATAGTTAACATAGTATCTATAGTCACATCATATATCATTAATATGCATAGTGCTTGATTATGTATGTCGCTTATGGAGGCTTGATAGGGTATGTAAATCAACCATGGTAAACATGTCTGAAAGAGGCCTGTTGCCTCTGAATAGAGATTACATTGAATGTCTGCCCACGTGTGCGCCAACCCCGATGCGCGTTTCGGCGATCAGCCTTTGTCAAGGGGTATGAATTATATGGGCAGGTATGATCAAGCTGTATTTAAAAATGCCTTAGGCTGATGGGGAGGAGGAGTGCTCAGTCAGAGGGCGTGTATTACAAATATAAAAAAACTGAACGGCAGTTCCAAACAGAAATAGACAAGTGTGAACAGGTGCAAGCTAAGAGTGAAACACTATAATATGTAAACATTGAATATATGAAATTGAAACTGCATTACTGCTGTAGAAAACATGTTAAAAATGAAGGTACTTAGCACAAAAATTGGCCAAATCATGTGAGCTCAACACCTGCGACAAGGCGTACCCCTTTGTTGGGACCCTATTTGTAGTACACACCCGCTGACTGAGCACTCCTCCTCCCATCAGCCTAAGGCGGTTTAAAATAGAGCTTGATCCTACCTGCCCATATAATTGTAGGTTTTTAGCCCAGGAGAGGCATCATGTTAAATTTAGGGTCCCAACAAAAGGGTAAACCATGTCGCTGGCTGTTGGGTTCGCATAAACTGGTAAATTTTTGCACTAAGTACCTTCATTTTTTATCATGTTTCTACAGCAGTAATGCAATTCCAATTTCATATATTCATTGTTTACATGTTATAGAATTTCAGAGTGAAGCTTTAATTTGTTATACATAGGGTGGTTCTCTTAGATTGCACCTGTTCACATTTGTCTTTTTCTGTTTGGAAATGCAGATCAAATTTTTGATATTTTGTTTTTGACATTTTTTGATATTCTCTTAATTAAAGGGATTGTGTAGGATAAGAATAACATGGCTGATTTATTTTAGAAACAGCACCACCCCTATCTATGAGTTGAGTCTGGTATTGCAGCTTGGAATCATTTCAATTCCATTAGACTTTCTAGAGCTGATATATTTGTTCTGGTACCAGAGATACAAGTATTATTGTTCACACCGACATGCAAAAAATAGGCAAGTCTTGTGCCATAATCCAACTTGTAGCCCATTTGCTGGTATTATTATCATATATGCAGCAAACACCTACAACCTCGATGTAACCTGAGAGAAAATTCTTATACAGCTGTAACTGCCGTGATTGGAGATAATGATCATCAAAGAAGTTAAACCCCTTAAATGCTGTGGTCAACTGCACTGCCACATCTAAACGGTTACATAGGGAAGGGGATAGTGCTGCTCCACATTTGTACCCCAAGGTAGCATGGCCGCAGGTTTATGATTGGCTGTCATGATAGCCGGCAGCCTAATAAAGGCCTCCATGATCAAGTCCCTTTGGAGCTAATATATAGGATGTTTTAAACATTTCTTTTTACAAATATTAAAGAAATATATATAAAACTTTGAATCCACCCACCACTTTAACTATTTGTTAAAGGAAACATTCTAAAACAAATAAAATAAAAATTGGTATCACAACATCTCTAAAAGTCAGAAATATTAGAATATAATATTAATTATCCTGCAAGGTAAACACCTTAAAAAATAAATTAAAAAATTACTATTTATTGCCCGGCCTCTCCTCTCTGTCAATCTCTTCACTGGCTCCCCATTGTCCAGAGACTCCAGTTCAAAACCCTAACCATGGCATACAAAGTCATCCACAACCTATCTCCTCCATACATCTGTGACCTAGTCTCCCGATACATACAGTACCTGCACGCACCCTCCGATCCTCACAAGATCTCCTGCTCTACTCCCCTCTCATCTTTTTCCCACAATTGCATACATGATTTCTCCCGTGCTTCCCCCTACTCTGGAGCTCTCTACCCGAACATATCAGACTCTCGCCTACCATGGAAATCTTCAAAAGGAACCTGAAGACCCACCTCTTTCGACAAGCCTGCAACCTGCATTAACCATCGCTCCACCATACCGCTGCACAACCAGCCCTACCCTCACCTACTGTATCCTCACTCATCCCTTGTAGACTGTGAGCCGTCGCGGGCAGGGTCCTCGCTCCTCCTGTACCAGTCGCCGTCACGTTTTGTTCAAGATTATTGTAATTGCTCTTGTATGTATACCCCTTTTTCACATGTAAAGTTCCATGGAATAAATGGCTTTATATAATAAATAATAATAATAATAATTTATTTTTGTCACCTTATCTTCACCAAAAATGTAATAATAATCTATCAAATGGTTAGACTGATAAAATAAAAATGACAGTGAAAATATAAAAATGGCTGCAGCAGAAGGAGACTACTTTATAGTGACAATTGTAATAACAACTATATCAACACAGAATATATACCATTCTACATATGTGGCACTTTGTTATGGACTCTAAAATATTTCTACCATGTTCAACTTTTGTTATAAAACACAAAATAATGGCATTGGTGTGGAAAATTGAACATGATGTTAAATGCGACTTTAAAAAGTAACCGTTGTTTCACATTTTTTCTCATAAATCAATAGTACACTTGAAAATAAGAAGCTTTGTAATGTATCTTATCAGAGAAATCTGCTTCTTTCTCCTCCTGGACTGATCATTTGTATTCACTGAATGCAGATTTTCCCATTACTGGATAGGAGATGACAGTTGGTGCTTTTAAAATTTTATGGAGAGGGGAGTGGGAGGAAGAAGGAGGGAAAAGGTAGAGGCAGACACAAACATTTTGCTGCATGTTCCTAAACATGTTATGAGCACCAACTGCCATCTCCTATCTCAATAATGGGAAAATCCGTATTTACTCAAGACAGATTTTACCCCTGAATTGAAACATTTGAGAGAGAATGATCAGTCCAGGAAGAGAAAGAAGCGAATTTCTCTGATAAGATATATTACAAAGTTTCTTATTTTCACATATATTATTGATTTATGAAAGAAAATTTAAAACGACGGTTACACTTTAAGCAATTCTTGAATTATTTTACTAAGACTATCACATACAATACATCAGGGTTATAGATTCTGGAGTACTGTAAATGTGTCATTTTTATTTGTTCATTAGCATTGTCCTTACAGCCCTGAAGGCTCCTTACAGCTAAGATAAGGCATCAATTACACAGTGATACATTGCAACAATGTCATACAATGCACTATTTTCTCAAAGCAATAAGCACTGACAAGACATCTAATGATATATGAGTTTTTACTGGTTTTATTAACAATTCATGAATGATTAGTCTGTAGGCATTTGCCCTCAAGCAGGTGCCTAAGTGAATTCCAAGAAAATTAGGATTTTATTGATCCATATTGTTTAACCTTGGTAATTAATTGTGCCTGTACATGTAAGATCAAAGTTAGATGAAGCCATAGTTTTGGGGCACCGGTTTACTATCTAATTTATCTCATTTTTAATTAATATCTAATATATTGTACGGGGCACTCTAGACTGAGTCAAATTGAATTTCAACATGTCTTGATCAAAGCCAACGTACTTGTTATTAGGGCAGGCAATGCAGGACCCTGCTGTCTGGCAGTAGGCAATGGTTTGATTATGTCCATTCTGCTGTGCTTGCTAGCAGGGAGTGGCTGTCTGGGGATGATTGGGAGGTATTCAACACCTGATCACTAGGCGGCTATTTAACCCTGCTCCCTGCTCAGTCATGTGCTGTTTATTGCAATTCCTATGTGCTGTGTAGGTGAGTGGTGCCAGCAGTGTATTGCTATCTGTTCAGGGGTTTTCTCATTTTCTTTTCATGTTACACTTCCTGGGGTTCTTGCAGAGGTACTCACCTGGCTGTTAACTAGGCACCGACCACGTCACCAGACGTCAGCTGTCCGGCGACAGTGGGACTGGGAAGGGCTCTGTCAAAGCCCCCCTTCTATTTACTGTGAGCTGGGTGAAGAGTATTCCAGGCCCTCAAGGGCTCACCTAGCTGGGCAGCTTGTGCCAAGTGTGTGACGCCTCTACTCGAAAGCCCTTTTCTTTACCCTGGGAGATAGGGGACTCGGAGTCGGGTCCTGAGATGGAGAGATGGGGTGCAGCCATGGCCCGGACCCGCTCCGTGCCCAGGGCCGTCACATTAAAAGAAGGGATGGTACGGGCTTATCCGGGTTGAGTGGCTGATTTCGACTACGCCACCTGTGGCACCTGGTGAAGGCCACCAGCGCTGCCGCAGTCCGCTGAGGCCTGGTGTTAGGGCAGCCGTCGTTGTTACTACTCCCCACAGGCGGAGCAAGGCCTCAGGGCAGAGGGACAGGAATGACAGTGGTAGTAGTCTAGAAAGTCTGTGTCGTGCGGTGTAGCGCCGAATAAAAAAAGTCTGGAGGCCATAGGGGTGAACTTCCAAGGCTTTACCCACACAAGAGATGGCAGAAGGAAGGCAACTCCCTGCTCCTCGCGGAGTTCTGTGGCCACCAGAGACGAAGGGGGTCCGACAACCTCCGAGTAAGTCCAGTGTTCAATCAGGACCCCGCACAAGAGTGTTCCTAAACTACAGAACGAGTGCTTTCCTGTCTGTGTGTGTGTAGATAGGCCGGGTCTCCCTCTGAACTTCTCTCAGAAAAAGGGTACGGGTGGCAGCTCCACTCCTTCCGATACCCGGTGGGATCCTCAGGGCCTACCGGGCTTTCCCGACGAGGAAGTGGAGTAGCAAGGTCGGGTGTCGGGGGCCGGTACCACTCTTGCAGCCGGAATCCCTCTGAATAGATCAAATCGGCGAGGACAGGTGGCGTATACCGCTCTGTCTGCATCCTCCCTGGGACCCATTTGTGGTGGAGCTACACTCTTAAGCTCCTGGCCTTCTTGGTCATGGTCCTTGACCGGGCTGAGACATACATTATCTGCAGCCTGCCCCTCGACCCAAGGCCAGGGTACGAGGGCCGTGTCTCCATCCGCTGCAGGTCCACACACGATCCACGTTCAGGGAGGGAGATCACAATCAAAAGAACGATCAAAGAACCAAGAACCAAAATGGCTTTTTATTAAATATGAAATATTAAGTGTCACTAAAATGTGAGTCCTCCACCCTCACCCACTAAATAGTTCCCCTATCTCTTGGTTCCCCAGTCTCCCTGTAACCAGGAGGGCAGCACCTAGTGCATTCTAGCCCCCTCTGGTGGGAGAAGTGTGGTGTTGGATGTGAAGGACGGGTCCTGACCATCGCACTGTTCTTACCTCAGAGGAGGAACACCACACTCCATTAGCGAAGTGCAACATCCCTGTGGCGGTCGAACCCTCAGGGGCGCCACAAGTGCATCTGTGGCTGCGCCTTTGCTAATTTGGTGCCAGTCTTGTTGGGTCTCTCTGCGTAGCGCAGCATAACAGATATGTGAAGAAATATGTTTTAACCCACATTTTGCTCGGCAATAAGATCTCCATATTCATCTTCCTCCTCTGCCAGTCTGACAACCTTTTAGCAGTACATGGAGAGTGCGCCCAAGTGGAAAACAAATAAACAATGTGAAGGTTTAAGCTGGAGATAAGACCCTTCATGCTTAAGCCCCCGTCACACTAAGTGAGATCGCTGCTGAGTCACAAGTTTTGTGACGCAACAGCCACCTCAGTAGTGATCTCGCTACGTTTGACACTTAGCAGCTACCAGGCCCCTGCTGTGAGATCGCTGGTCATGTCGGAATAGTCTGGACATTTCTTTGATCGTTGAGGCCCCGCTGGGTAGAATGCATCGGTGTGTTTGACACCTTACCAACGACCTTGTTGACAACTCAGACACAGAAACACATAGGCGTGCATCGTTATACAGATCGTTACGGATCGCAGCATCGCTGCTGCGTCATTGGGAAGGTCTGACTGTTTGACAACTCACCAGAGACCACATAGCGACGCAGCAATGATCCCTGACAGGTCGTATCATCGTCGGGATCGCTGTAGCGTCGCTTAGTGTGACGGGACCTTTAGGAAAGAAGAGATATATTTCTTCACATACAGTATGATAGCCATGCTCCTGGCTGACAACTAAGGTATGTATGATACAGCTATTGTCAGTTGAGACACATGTATCGGGAGTTGAATATCTTCAGTCTGCAGCACGTTTTGACACATGACTAGCACTGGCTGCAGTTTGAGTTATATCAGGGATGTGATATTATCTCATTCTCTGAGAACTCCTTTAAATTTAATGCAACAAAAATCTAGTTCCTGGTGCACGGTTAATTTCTTTTTAACACATTAGCAGGTGGCACAAAGGGTAGATGCCCCGATTCATCAAAGCGTTTATGCCAGAAATCTGTAGAAATTTGATGGCAAACCCTTTGAAAAGTATTAAAATGTTTATGCAACTCTAGGTTGTGCCAGGATTTTTTAACTTTTGCCAGTTTTATGGCAGTTTCCTCCAACTCCACCAAAATGGAAGGAGCTGGGATGTGACGCGCCCCTGGGCCTGTGTCGCGCTGCGTTGCGCATGCGGGAGCTTACCCGGAGCCGGATCTCTTGAGGGTTGTAGTCTCGTGGCGGTGACCCGGTCCGTGCCCAGGGTGTCAAACTAAGTGGCAGTCTATGGCAGTAGATGTTAACTTGGATGTCGACTACGCCACCCGTTGAGTGCGGCTTTGCAGCCGCCGCTGCAGAACAGTCCGCTGAGGCCGGTGGTATGGGTGCAGCGATGATGTTATAACCCCAAATGGGAGGGGTATGGCCTCAGGGCAGCAGGGATAGATGATGGGGTGATGGTGGTACACGAGCGCAACAAAGACAACTCGGAGTCTTGGTGGTGCAGTTCAGGGTCTTTACTTACGGTTACTCGGTTACTGCTCCAGGCCACCGCTGCAGAGGTGGCCGCCTGTGTCGCGCTGTGCTCACCAGGTGAGGGGCTCGGTTAACTCCCAGGTCTTTCTGGAGTGCTTTGCAGGACCCCCTTTATGTCCCCTGTCTCTGGTCTTCAACCCCACTAGTGACCACGCTTATGTCCAGCTGCCTCGGACCTTCTTGGTGGGCAAATGTTGGCCTGCGTTTCCCAGGTGCTATGTGGTGCCTTTCTAGCGGGTGTGGTGAGGGGCTGCTCCACATGTAATGTCGCAGCCTCCGGTTCTTAGTTGAGGGTAGTTTCTCTCCTCCACTAATTTGGGATCCGGTTCCCATCTTCTTGACCTGACCCCCCTACTCAGGTAGCGGCGGGCGTGTGGTGGCTACCAGCCAGTCCACACCCCTGGGGTCCCCTCTGTCCTTCCTGGAGCCCAGTCTGCTCCTCTTCCTCCTTCTTCCCTCCTCCAGGCTCAGGCCTCCTGACAGGGCCTGCCTGTGGAGCAGAGCCCATAAAGCAGCTCTGCTCCCTGTCTTCTCCTCTCTCAACTCACTCCCTTTCCAAGATGGTGCCTCCCTTTATACTCCTGTACAGAGTGCACCCAGGATCTACTTCCCCCACACACACACTACCGGGTTCCCTTCTCTAGGTGTTCCCTCCCCCCACTCCAGCCAGGGACATGCTCACTCGTGTCTGCATAACTAATGGGAGCACCGTCGAGCTGTCCCCCGGAAATGTGGTGTAGTGCATGTGGGTGTTAGGGTCCTGAGCCACACTCCATCCTTACCTGGAAGTGAGATATCGCACATCTGGGTGAGATGCAATACCTCTGTAGCAACCGAACCCTCGGGGTGCTACAGATGTAACAGGTACGGAATGGGATTTGGCGATGCCCTCTCATCTAATTCATGACAAGCTGCAACGTGCAATCTGTGATTGGAGTAAAAATTTTTCCAGACGTGCCTGATTCATTAAGAGGCGGGTGCCACCTCATCAAGCCGTGAACATCTGCAGCCTTGATGAATCGGGACCAGAGTTTTTAGCAATAATGGGGAATCTTATATGTAAAAATATTTGCAGTGATTTTTCTGCTACTCTTTGAAAATAAAAGATAGCTTTAATAAACATAATTTGAAAGAAATTTTAGTGTTGCTCTTTTTTTCTAACTTCCACCTTAATATGTATTCTAATAAAAATACAGGAATCTTGTAGTTTTGCAATTTTTACTCTGACCAATGGGCTTCATATTAGGCTGACTCTTCATCCTTTTTTTCAGAGATCACTTTTCAGTAGTTATTTTGTTATCAACACTAACTGAATTACAATGTACTTGCCAACATTTAGAAATTCTCCTTTGGGGAAAACAATTTTTTTAAAGCACAAATTTACTCCTTTTTATATGTTATGGTGCTTTTCATGGCCACATCTCCTGAATGTACATCTGTATGCCAAAGCTGAACACAGAAAACATCAAGGGGTCATTGCTTTCCACGAGGTATCTGCATCACCCATAAAATTTCCCACTTTGTAGATTCTCCCTTTTTCCTGCAGCTTACTGTATATTCCAGAAATGTTGGCAAGTATTACAATGAAAAATAACAGTTTTTTATAGATAACACAGAATAAACCATTCACAACTAGTTATGACCAAAATGTACCTCTATCAGCTCTCTGCACAATAGCTTCTGCAGAAATCAAAGAGCATTCACAGAAAACTCCCCTACAGAAGTCAACGAACAATTACAGACTATCGGTGTCTATGGTCCATGTGGGTACTTGCTGGTCCATGTGAATGCTCAGGCACAATGATTGCCTCATAAGTCATGTACAGAAAATAAAAATATGAAAAAATAAAGAAATATATACAATCAAATAATAATAAAAAATATGCATTGTCATTTAGTTTTAATAAATGAATTATAATACATTCCTTTAAACATAGCTGGTCAACAAGTCTATAAACGGTCTACCACAAGGGACGCAAAAGTTGCAGAGTTTATTGTTTGTTATCTAAACTACATTCCACAATGGCTTTCTGCAACTAGAAAAATAAATTGGAGAATTGGATGTGCTGAAAATCAGTTTACAAGCTTAGCCAATCACGCCAGTAATATGACAACATTTTGGATACCTTTAACGTAAGCACATAGTGGCTGTAATATTCTCACTACATCCAGACCTCCTACATAGAGTTCGGTGGATCATTTGAAATTCGAATTCTCTAGCGTTGCCAAATTTTTCTCAAAAGTGTGATATGTAGTGAATAAATTAGCTGCAAACTGCAATACTGCAAAGCTTTGAATTGCCTGCAAAAGATGTGTATATCGCTCTAGGTCTCCTTGGATGGTATTGAATCTCTTTTGAGCTCTTAAATAGAGATGAGCGTTGTTCTACTCGAACTGTTCGCCAATCTCAAATTCGAGCTGTTTTGGGCGGTGTTCGAGCCGTTCGGCGAACACAAACAATTTGAGAAAAATTCGGCTGTTCGAGGTTATGTTCGATAACTGTTCGCGCACCAAAATCATAACTGGATTTTTTCTCAGTAATGATGAAAATTAATGTTAATACGCAGTTTGAGTGTACAGCGGGGTGGGGGGAGGGGCAGGGGATGGATCTCTGCAGGAACAATGAAGATCTCCATTTTTTTTTCTCTTTCCCGCATTTGCAGTGGGGAGGTGCAATCTGTCAGCCTATCAGCAGCGCACACACGGAGCGAAGTGCTTTTTTTCACACAAGCAAGTGCATGTGTCATTGGCAGTGTATGTCACATGTCCTTGCCCTATAAGACCCAGCCATTTTCCCCGTCGCCACCATTTTCTCACTGCTGCAGCTGCGTGTTAGACGGCACCGCTGTTGCTGTGTGCGCTATACCTTGTTAATTTCAAGCCAATTTTCGCACAAATCTACAGATAGCTTGGGAGTAGGGAATAGTTGTGATTGCAGTCCTTTTAAGGACTAGGTTACAGCATTTCCTACGACTTTTATCAGGCAGGTCTGTGCTCTTAAATAGATAGATTGTGGGAGTAAAGACTAATTGTAATTGGAGTCCTTTTCAGGACTAGGTTACATCAGTTCCTATCAGTTGTTGCCAGGCAGGTCTGTGCCAGTGCTGTGCAAGTTTTTTTCACAGCATTTGGCTGAATCTAGCAAAGCTAATCCTTTTTGGCCTATTGCAGAGTGTGTTAGTCAGTGGAGTAGCCTATCTGTGTTGCAAGATATACCACCTGTGTATAGAATACCAATTTTTTTACTGCACCTAGTGAAGTAAAATCTTTTGGGCATAGCATCATTCTATTAGTCCATCTATACTGACCTCCATCAGGTTGCAAATTGAATATAATTTTTTTCTGCATCTAGCTCTGAAAAAATATTGGGCTTCTAGCTGTGTGTGGGACTTGTTCTATTAATCCATCTATACAGACCTCCATCAGGTTGCAAACTGAATATATTTTTTTCTGCATCTACCTCTGAAAAAATATTGGGCTTCTAGCTGTGTGTGGGACTTGTTCTATTAATCCATCTATACAGACCTCCATCAGGTTGCAAACTGAATATATTTTTTTCTGCATCTACCTCTGAAAAAATATTGGGCTTCTAGCAGTGTGTGGGACTTGTTCTATTAATCCATCTATACAGACCTCCATCAGGTTGCAAACTGAATATATTTTTTTCTGCATCTACCACTGAAAAAATATTGGGCTTCTAGCTGTGTGTGGGACTTGTTGTATTAGTCCATCTATACTGACCTCCATCAGGTTGCAAGCTGAATATATTTTTTTCTGCATCTACCTCTGAAAAAATATTGGGCTTCTAGCTGTGTGTGGGACTTGTTGTATTAGTCCATCTATACTGACCTCCATCAGGTTGCAAACTGAATATATTTTCTTCTGCATCTACCTCTGAAAAAATATTGGGCTTCTAGCTGTGTGTGGGACTTGTTCTATTAATCCATCTATACAGACCTCCATCAGGTTGCAAACTGAATATATTTTTTTCTGCATCTACCTCTGAAAAAATATTGGGCTTCTAGCTGTGTGTGGGACTTGTTCTATTAATCCATCTATACAGACCTCCATCAGGTTGCAAACTGAATATATTTTTTTCTGCATCTACCTCTGAAAAAATATTGGGCTTCTCGCTGTGTGTGGGACTTGTTCTATTAATCCATCTATACAGACCTCCATCAGGTTGCAAACTGAATATATTTTTTTCTGCATCTACCTCTGAAAAAATATTGGGCTTCTAGCTGTGTGTGGGACTTGTTCTATTAATCCATCTATACAGACCTCCATCAGGTTGCAAACTGAATATATTTTTTTCTGCATCTACCTCTGAAAAAATATTGGGCTTCTAGATGTGTGTGGGACTTGTTCTATTAATCCATCTATACAGACCTCCATCAGGTTGCAAATTGAATATAATTTTTTTCTGCATCTAACCCAGCCAATAGTTTTGGCCTAATACCACAGTTTGGCCACTCAGCTCTGCTCGGTTCCCATCCATTGTTTTTTTGTGCAAACAACTCCAGAGTTGTGAATTAGTTAACCACCAAAATGAGTGGAAAAAGGCCTGCTGCTGGTGGAAAGGGGAATAGGCGTGTTGGGAAGGGGAAAAAAGGTTGTGTCCGTGGGGTAGGTGTTAAAGCAACAGTAACATCTGCAGAAGAAAGACCATCTTCCAGCCAAACTAAAATGTCTACTTCTTTTAGCGGACAATGTGATAAGATCCCTTTCTTACGGCCACGCCAATCGCTACAAATTCCAGATGAGGCACAAAAACAGCAGGTGCTTCAACGGATATCAAGTGCTCCTTTAAGTGGGCTCTCCTCCACATCAACTTCAACATCACAAATACTCCAGTCCTCAAAGGTGTCACCCCAATCGCACTTGCTTCCTCACAGCTCCCAAATCTCCAGCTGCCCGTCTGAGTATGAGGTAGAACAGATGGTTGAGTCTGCAGAGCTGTTTACTCATACTATAGCCTGGGAATCAGAGGTCGACTCCAGCGCTTCTGTGAATCCAGACGAGGAAATGATCTGCACTGATGCCCAGAATCTTTATGAGTCGGATCCAGGACCAGACGCAGAAGGTTCTGACCATAATGTAGACCCTCATTCCCAAACTGTAACTCCTTTTGGTGGAGACAATGAGGAAGACGATGATGAGACTCAAATACCTGATTGGAGCGACAACTTTAGTTTTTTGTCAGGGCAGGAACAGGTTGGCTCTGAGGACGACGGGTGTGATAACGCACAGGGTGATGATGATGAGGTTGGAGATCCCACTTACTGTCAACCCACAGTCAGCCAAGAGATGAGGTCAGCAGAGGAGGTGGAGGAAGATGCTAGTGACGACGAGGTCAGGTTGCGCCTTCCTGGACAGAGACATAGTACTGGAAGCACGTCAACAACTGCATCCTCAAACACAACTCTGCCTCTCACCACAAGTCGTGGTGGCTCTTCAGGTCGCATGGGTGCTAAGCCTTGCATAGCCTGGGCATTTTTTCAGATCGATAAAGATGACCCAACTCGTGTTATCTGTAACATTTGTCAGCAAAAGCTAAGTAGAGGCCAAAAAATACATAGTTTGAGTACTTCATGCATGAACCGGCACATGGACATGAAGCATAAGTTGCAGTGGGAAGCTTAGTGTGCTACAATGCGGCCTAGCTGGCCGGGCCAACCACCGTCTGCCGTATCTTGTGCATCCGCGGCCTCTTCATCCTCTGTGACTGGGGGGACAGCAGTCACACCTGTTTTGGGGCGCAGACCTGTCACCTCTTTACCCGCAACAGCCAGCGTGATTGGCAGGTCATCATTTTCTTTGGAGGTGGTAACACCAGCTGGTGTTGAGCGCTGTCCGACATCGATAGCACCACCTTTGGATCAAGGCAACCTAACATGTCCGCCTGCATCTTCCTCACAGACCGGCAGTTTGCCGGGGACACCCTTATCAACCCCGTCTAAGCACAATAGCCAGCCCTCGGTCCCTCAGATGTGGACAAGTAAAAGACCATTTCCTCCTAGCCATGAGAAAGCTAAGAGGTTGAATTTCACCATCTGCAAGCTCTTGGCTACAGAAATGCTGCCTTTCCGCCTGGTGGACACAGAGGATTTTCGAGACCTTATGTCCGTCGCAGTGCCCCAGTACCAGATGCCCAGTCGGCACTACTTCTCAAAGAAAGGTGTGCCTGCGCTCCACCAGCATGTCGCACACAACATCACCGCTTCTTTGAGAAACTCTGTGTGTGACAGGGTGCATTTCACCACAGACACTTGGACGAGTAGGCATGGACAGGGGCGTTACATGTCGCTGACTGGGCACTGGGTAACTATGGTGACAGCAGGACAAGGGGCTGCTGTCCAAGTCTTGCCGTCCCCACGAGTTGTGCGTCAATCCTCTTTATGTCAAAGTTCCTCCACTGCTTCTGCCTCCTCAACCTCCTCTCGGTCTTCCACCTGCACCCAAAGCCTGTCTGGTCATGCCACAAGCTTTCTAACTGCGCAGAAGGGATCCTGCACACCTCCTTACTATGCTGGCAGTAGGGCTCAACGTCATCAGGCGGTTTTTACATTGAAATGTCTGGGAAATGTGAGTCACACAGCTGAGGAGTTGTGGTCAGCTCTGGAGAACCAATTTCATGAATGGTTGTCTCCACTGGACCTGAAACCAGGGAAGGCCGTGTGCGACAATGCTGCAAACCTGGGTGCGGCCCTTCGCCGGGGCAATGTCACACACGTGCCTTGTATGGCTCACGTTTTGAACCTGGTTGTCCAGCAATTTTTAGCCCACTATCCCAGACTAGATGGCCTTCTGCAGAGGGCACGGTCGCTGTGTGCTCACTTCCGCCGTTTGCATCCCGCAGCTCAGCGACTTACATCTCTACAGAAGTCGTTGGGCCTGCCACTTCACCGGCTAAAATGCGATGTGCCTACCTGGTGGAATTCAACTCTGCACATGTTGCAGCGACTGTGGCAGCACCGACAAGCCCTGGTGCAATACGTTCTGACGTATAGCCTGGGCCAACGAGATTCAGAGGAGGGGCAAATCACGCTGGAGGAGTGGTCTCAGATCAGGGACCTATGCACCCTTCTGCACAGTTTTGAAATGGCGACGAAGATGTTTAGTGCTGACGATGCCATTATCAGCATGACTATTCCGGTGATTTACATGCTGGAGCACATGTTAAACAGAATTCGGAGTCAGGTGGTGGCACAAGAGGAGGTGGAGGAAGTAGAGGAGGAGGAGTTGTATGCGGAAGGTCTAACATCTGCAAGGTCCAGACGGTCGGCAGCACCAAGGCGGCAGGCATGTGAGGGTGGGGGATATGGTTTTACCAGGGCGCATGGTAGCAGCCAAACTAGTGAGGAAGGTGCAGGAGCCCAGGAAGAAGTGGAGGACGAACTGATGGAAGACTCATCAGATGAGGGAGACCTTGATCACATTTCTGTTGTGCGAGGTTGGGGGGAGAGGACAGAGGAAGGAAGCATGATTGTTACCTCGCCACCAACACAACAGGGACTTGGTGCTCCTGGATGCGCAACACACATGAGTGCCTTCTTGCTGCACTACCTGCAACATGACCCTCGAATTGTGAGAATTAGAAATAATCCTGACTACTGGGTTGCCACACTGTTAGATCCCCGGTACAAAAGTAAATTTGCAGAAATTATTCCTGCCATAGAAAGGGATGCACGCATGCAGGAGTATCAGCAGAGACTGTTGCAGAATCTTACATGTGCTTTTCCACAAAATACCAGTGGTGCACGTAGTGAATCTCACAGTTCCAACTTGCCAACCGTGGGACCGTCAAGTGTTCAGCACTCAAACCGTAACAGAACCACAGTATCTGCTGGTAACATCAATTTTGCGGAATCATTTCACCACTTTTTTAGCCCATCCTTTGCAAGGCCACAGGAGACAAGAAGTCTGACACATAGTCAACGCCTAGAGACGATGGTACAGGAGTATCTCCAAGTAAACATTGAAGCCACGACTGTGTCACTGGACCCTTGCTCTTTTTGGGCTTCCAATCTGGATAAATGGCCGGAGCTAGCCACTTACGCCTTGGAGATCTTGTCATGGCCCGCAGCCAGCGTTCTGTCTGAACGTGTGTTCAGCGCTGCTGGTGGTGTGCTGACAGATAAGCGCACGCGGCTCTCCACTGATAATGTAGACAGACTCACGTTCATAAAGATGAACAAATCATGGATCCGAAACGACTTTTCTACCCCTGTGTCATCCTGGGGAGAGTAAAAGCTTGATGATTGGTTAAAATCACCCTACCAACCGTTTTAAGCTTTCAAATTACTAATCATGTTTATCTGTATCTTGGCTGGAAAATAATTTGGGCTTTGTAGCAGTGTGCAGCACTGATTCTATTAGGCCATCTATAATAAGCTCCACCAGATTTAAAATTACTAATCATGTTTATCTCTATCTTGACTGGAAAATAATTTGGGCTTTGTAGCAGTGTGCAGCACTGATCCTATTAGGCCATCTATACTAAAGCTTCACCAGATTTAAAATTAATAATAATTTTTAGCTGCATCTAGCCCGGAAAATAATTTTGGGGCTCCGAGATGCGCAAGACACATAAGTGCCTTCTTGCTGCACTACCTGCAGCTTGACCCTCATATTGTCAGAATTCGAAGCAATCATGACTACTGGGTTGCCACACTCTTAGATCCCCCAAACTTTTTGATCAACCTTTTCATTTTAATAAATACCAAAAAAATGGTCATTTTTGAAATTATAAGCATTAGCAGGTTGTTAGAAACTGAAATCAAACAGTTTTCAACTCAAAACTTTATTCTAGGTGATGTTACATTTTCACATAGGACCCCTTGTTCGAAAGGAGCTTCTGAACTCTCTCGTCCATTGAATTTGTCAGGTTTTGGATGGTTTCTGCTTCAATTGTTTTGCATGAGGACAGAATACCCTCCCAGAGCTGTTGCTTAGATGTGAACTGCCTCCCGCCATCATAGACACTCCTTTTAATGATGCTCCAAAGGTTCTGAATGGGGTAGAGGTCAGGGGAGCATGGGGGTCACACCATAAGTGTGTCCCCTTTTATGCCCATATCAGCCAGAGATGCAGATGTTTTATGTGCAGCATGAGATGGTGCATTATCATGCAGAAAAATGATCTTGCTGTGAAATACACGGTTCTTCTTCTTGAACCATGGCAGGAAGTGCTGTTTGAGAAAATCCACATACATTATGGAGTTCATCTTTAGCGCCTTCAGGGATCCTAAAGGGGCCGACAATCTCTCTCCCCATGATTCCAGCCCAAAACATTACTCCACCTCCTCCTTGTTGGCGCTGTAGCCGTGTTTGCGTGGGGTGTCCATCAACCAGCCATCCTCCACTCCATCCATCTGGACCATCGAGCGCTGCACGGCACTCATCCGTGAACAAAACAGTTTTGAAATCAGTCTTCATGTAATGTTTGGCCCACTGGAGCCGTTTCTGCTTGTGTGAAGTGGATAGAGGAGGTCGACAGGATGGCGTATGCACAGCTGCAAACCTCTGAAGGACCCTGCATCTTGTTGTTCGGGGGACGTTGGAGGCACAAGCAGCTTCAAAAACTTGTCTGCTGCTATGACAAGGCTTTTTTGCCGCTGCTCTTTCAACCTGATGTAATTGCCTGTAGGAAAGAGTCCTCAATTTGCCCTTATCAGCACGCACACGTGTGTACTGTGAATCAGCTACATACTTCTTGATTGCCAAGACACTTCATCCTGATCATCGCACAATGTTGATTGTAGTCATGCCTTGACATAAATACTCCACAATTTGTTGCTTCTCAGCAGCCGACACATCCTTTTTCTTTCCCATTTTGGCAGAAAATGTAGGCTGCTTAATAATGTGAGACAGCCTTCTTAAGTAGTCTTGCCTTTCATTGGACACACCTGCCAAACTAATTAGCACAGGTGTCTGCAATTGCTTACAGTGATATAAAGAGCCCTGACACACATCACCATCAATGAGTTTAACTGACAAACAAACAAATTCTTCCCTTATCACTCCTAAACACTTTTTGCATAATAATTTGGAACGCAGTGTACATGTGCTTTTCCACAAAACACCAGTGGTTCACGTAGTGAATCTTACAGTTCTAACTTGCCAACCGTGGTCTGTATGGAGTTGTTCAATAAAGGGCCCAAAATTAAGATAACATAGATGGGAGAGGTCTCTATGAATAGGAATTCCTAAGTATTTGATACCCTGTGAGGGCCAGGCAAAGGGAAAGTTGGACTGGATGGAATCCTATATGGATTTGGGGAGGGAGACATCGAGGGCCTCAGACTTCGCTGCATTGATTTTAAAATTTGACCATGTAACAAAGTGATCTATTTCAGCCATAACAGCATGGATGGATATATGTGATTGAGTGATATATACTAGGACATCATCAGCAAATAGAGAGCACTTGTACTCGGTGCCTCCCACCTCAATCCATCTAATATTGGGGTTATGGCGAATTGATGAGAGCAGGTGCTCCGTCACTAGGATGTATAAGAGAGGGGACAGAGGACATCCCTGCCTTGTCCCATTGGTGATTGTGAAAGGTGATGAAAATGTTCTGATGCACTCCCTGGGCCTTGGGACACCCGGAGCCGGACCCTTTTTGGTGGATGCTGGTGGTTGTAGTCTTCGTGGCGGCGACCCGGTTCCGTGGCTCAGGGTGGTCAAACCAGTGGCAGAACTATTTATGTGGTTTTGATGTTTAAATGTCCGACTACGCCACCCGTGGATTGCGGTCAGAGTGAACCGCCGCTGCAGGGCAGACCGCTGAGTCTGGTGTTGTGGGTGCAGCAGAGCGTAGCATAACTCCCCACGGGAGGAGTATAGCCTCAGGGCAGTGTATGCGGAGGATGGGGGTGATGGTGCAGGGCAGCAGCAGTAACGACACGGAGTCAGTGATGCAGTCCAGGGCCTTTACTCACAGTTCTTATTATCCAGACCACGTCTGCAGGTAATGGCTGCCCACGTCGTACTGTGCTCACCAGGTGAGGGGCTCAGACAACTCCCAGATAACTTTGGAGCGCTTCACAGGACCCCCTTTGTGTGTCCTTTGTCTGGCCTTTCTTACCAACCCTTCTGTCCGGCTGCCTCGGGCCTCCTCTTGGTAAGCTTGGCGCCAGTTTCCCTGACCCTATGTGGTGCCTTCCTAGCGGGTGTAGCGAGGGGCTGCGCCACATAAAATGTCACAGCCTCCGGTTTCTAGCTGAGGGTCGTTTCCTGCCTCCACTAGTTTCGGGGACCGGTCTCCCCCTTTGGCCTGACCCCTCCACGCAGGTGGATTCGGGCGTGCGGTGGCGACTCGCCCGTCCGCACCCCTGGGATCCCTTCATTCCTCGTTCCTGGAGCCTTCTCCGCTCCTCTTCCTTCCTTCTCCCTCTTCCAGGCCTGGGCCTCTGTTACTAGGCCCGCCTCCGGAGCAGAGCTCATGCAGAGCCCCTGCTCCCTGCCACTTCTGCTCAGACTTCTCTGCACTGAACTAAGATGGTGCCCACCTTTTATACTCCCTTCTCAATGCACCCAGGAACTGCTTCCTCCCTGCTCCTGCACTACAGGGTTCCCCTTCCTCAGTGTTCCCTCCCCCCACTCCAGCCAGGGACAGGGACTGTCGTGCCCATCTCAGAGGCATATTGGTTGCCCTGCCCCACGGCAATGTGGTGTAATGCATGCAGGTGTCGGGTCCTGATCCACACTCCATCCTTACCTGAGAGTGAGATATCACACCTCTGGGTGAGGTGCAATACCTCTGTAGCAACCGAGCCCTCAGGGTGCTACAGTTCCATTTATCTTCAGCCTAGGTGACGTATTGTGATACAGGGCCGTGATTTTGGCTATAAAAGGGTCCCCTAGACCCCTACCCCAAGCTTTTTAAGAGAATCATATATGGCGTGCCAGGAGACTCTATGGAATGCTTTCTCAGCATCCAACGAGAGTATCTAATTACAAGTTTTTAACTGCATCTAGCCCAGGAAATACTTTGTGCCTAGTAGCAGTGTCTGCTAGTCAGCGGATTATCCCGGCTGTTAAGTAAGCTACACCACCTGTAGTTTAGACACTTAATTTTTTCAAAGGAAATGCTTCGGGACCATGGGATACTCAGTGAAGAGCATCAGGAGGCACCCCAAGGCATAGGGGCTGGGACTGGCAGTAGGATGCCTTGCGGTGGACAGCCGAGCTCGATCCTTATAAAAGCTTTTTAACTGCAGCAGCTTTAGTGGACGCTACTGGAGCTGGAATTACGTGGCTGCTGGCATGAGACTTGCCCTCCAATAGATCCTTGTAAATGGATTTAAAGTGTATTCATTCAAATTAGAGAGACAATTTAAATTAAAAAGCTTAGAGCTGCCTCCACCACAGGGGGGCTCGCTCGACCCACCAGCGGACAGGCACCAGTATTGGGAGAGGGGGGCTGGCCATCAGGGTTCACCGCGGCTCTGGCACAAACCCGGCGACACGGAGGTGGCACGGGCAGGAGCGGACTGGCCGTGTCGGCTTCTCACTTTTTGGATTTTAGAAGGGCATGACATGCCTATATCTGTGTCTCCCCCTCCTTTTACTCCTCCACCTCTTTTATTTTCGCATGACTATATGTACTTGTCACTTTTCCATGTGTTAGTTATGTCTTCTGAGCAGTGTGTCAGCTTTTGGACACCTTTGAAGGTGTTTTCTATGTGTTTCTATGTGTTTTTGTTTGCCTGCCATTGGTTTTAACGGTGTTCGAAGGTGTTCGACGAACAGTTCGACGAACAGTTCGGCGAACACCCGGGTGTTCGACGAACCGAACCGAACTCGAACACTACGGGGGTGGCTCAACACTACTCTTAAACGCAAATACAGCCTTATTAATGTCCAAGTGACGTTAACCCATCTGGATAAAGGAAACCAATGGTAACCAACAGTCCACTTAGCAACATATAGCAGTAACAGACTTTGTAGGCTTTTTAAATTGTAAAAACAGTCCAAAAATTATCCCTTTAAGATGCCTGCCTTGCTTTTGTTTATATGCAGGCGGTGCAAACGGCCGAAGACATGGCATTTTCACAAGGCGTTGTGCTAGGTACGTTCATGTTCCAAAAGCTATCACCTGCAAAATGCACCTGTATCTGAGTGGAGTGTTCAGTTTCTAATATTGAATTATGACAACAAAGTGTGCAAAAATAAAAAAAATATTTTCTTCAACACACACACTTTGTGAGGTAGACAGTTGTGTTTAAATTTCTAAACTATGGAGATTTTTCTTTTCTCTTTACTTTTTGTGACACACAAGTCTTGATTCTAGGATTCGTGTTTAGAAGCAAAATTAGGTCAGAGGGGTATTAAAATTCCCTACTTGTCTGCAGTGTATGAAGAATGAAAAAGACTGTTATCAAGGTGCTGTTACTGCAGTATATCACAGATCAACCAATTCACAGTCACAATGACAATGCAAGTACTGCACCTCCTTATCATTTGAATCTTTGAATTTCTATTTACAGAATGAGACTAGCACTCCCATTTTCAAATTTCTTCAGCACTAAAGTAGTACATAACAATCAGATTAGGTATTTTTCTGTCCGTATATGGAATGATCTGTGCCCTTCTATCCCTACACTGTACAAGGATAAAATGGGGCTAGTTGGCCAGCCATTATCTTTTATTCTGGCTATGATAGTCTTCCCTGATTGGCTGTGCAAGACCATGTGATGGCATTAGGGAAAAGCCTGCATGGCCATGTTTGACATTATTAGCCCACATTCTGAATCTTCAGCAGTGTGTGAAATGGTGCCTTACATTTTTTTTTAAATTCTCGTGAATTGAATCGCAAAGTGTTTCAATTTGCAGAGAACTGTGAATTTAAGGAAATTCGACTCACAGTTGATCCTCCGCAGATCGATTTGCTTATCTCTACTCCTGCAGTTCTGGAGAACCAAACTTAGAACAACATACAGTTTTATATTAAAGGGGTTTTCTAAAGTTGCCTCTTGAGCAGATCAGAGCTTTGTAGTCTCCTTACTTCCTGGTTTCCGGCAGGGGGGGCACTCCTCCATAAGTGACAGTTCTGGAGAGCAGCATAACTGGAGTATTAACAGAACTATAAAGCTCAGCACAAATTCTGCTGTAACACTTTTGTTTATCAGTGGTTTGTTCTGGAGCGTACAATGCAATTACTATATTTACACACAGAGATAACAAGGTATTTGAACACACACCACACAGCTTAGGACAATGAGGGTAGAGAACCATGATTAAGAGAACTATTCATACTGCAGGATTGGTGATTTTGCAAGATTTATAATATCAGCTTGTCAGGAGCTGAGAGGGAGGGAGAGGAAGGTGAGCAGCTAACTGCCCTTTAAAAATCAATGGGCTGAAGATAGTTGGCTGGTATGTTAGGAGTTAACCCCTCTCCAGGGATGTAACTACTGTGCACTCTCAAGCAGAGTCTGGGCAGTCACTTGTGGTCGAACTCCATGGAAACCAGCTATACAGTAGGAAAGATAGAGGTGAATTGAAAATGAAATTATGTCTAACTAATTAAAGAAATGTAATAACTTGAAAAAAAACTTTTAAGGTCCACCACGAAGTTATAAACAAGTTCTCCGTTAGTAATGGTTAAAGTTATAAGTTGAAACGTTAATATTATAATACTGTCTAAGCAAACAGGAGGAAAATGTATTCACTTTCTATAGGACTTCTGGTTATCAGTATGTGAATGTCAATGTATGAAAAAATAAATTCACCTTCAATGAAAACATCTTGCATTCCATTCAGTATTTGTGCTAGTTATAAAGTAGCTTTGGGGCTACTCTCCTTTCAGTCTCAGAGGAGAAGACATTGGCCAAAGGCCTCGGTTTATATGGTGCAGGTCATTTAATTGTGACACCTCAATCTGCAAGAACAGAATGCTTGGATGATTCAACATATAACAAACCCGAAAACAGACAAGTTCCTAGAGTTTCATTTGCCTGAGAATTAACTGGCAAGAATGTTGAGCTCTATCTGGTTGCTGAGGTTACCTGCATTGTACGGAATGGGAAAACAGATTTTTTTTAAATGTTGGGAGTCATTGGAATTACAAACAGCTATTCAATTGAAGTGCTAAAATTCTAGTTTATTCTTCATTAGAAAGAGGTTTTCAGTTAAAGGGGAATAGAAAAGTAGTCTAGACAGCCAGCATGGGTCATGCCAAAATCAGTAGCAAGACTGGTTTCACACTGTCTGCATGGTGTCCTACTTTAACTCGGTCTCATATATTTTCATTAAGGAGTGCAAATGTCAGCAGTCTGTGATGTTCTTTTAATTGACAAGTGACAGTGATACACTGTCTACAAGCAGAACACACACAATAACAATTACTTCCAAATATACACAAATGGAAACATTAAACAAAGAAAATTGGTTTCATGGTATGGTTAAAATGCAATCAGATAGAGACTAACGTGACCAATGTTACGATTTTTGCTCAGTATCAGGGGTGACCTTGTTACTTACTTATCCAGACAAGAATTAGGATAGATGATATAAAGGTTAAGGAGTTAACACATTTAAAATGAGCCCCCAGCCTGTACTAAGGGAAGGCCATTGATGCGTGGGGTAGATGTTCCGAGTCTGGAATCTTTCATAGTAACCTTGAATGACCTTGAAGAAGAAAGAACATCTTTATGTAACAAGTGTTATGCATATTTGTGTGTGGCCTCTAAAGTCTATTTTACAATCTACTGTTTTGTTTTGTTTTTTGCGTTAGGCACTAGATTTCCATATAATCATGGCTATACAACACCATAGTACTTAATGATCTAAATACAAAAATAATTCAAAAGTCGAAAAATTGTTTTGATAACATTTTAGAATTCACAAAAGGTTTGTCCTGCATGTTTTCTATGTTTACTTTAGATATTTAAAGATGACCATACACATTTGATTAATGTAAGTAGAACCTAGCATACCATGTTTTGTGTAGGAGGTGTCCCAGCGTAGGGGCTTTCCCCAATGGCAGATGTTGCTGGTGGAAAGGGTTGGACTGTTAAATTTCAATGTCCTATCCTTTTTCCTTAGGCAAATAAGTTCTCACTGGAGAGGTATACTCCCCTCTCACCAATAGGAATACATGCAAACTACCTGTTAAGGGGACGGTTGCAAACAACTTTATTAAATAATGGAAAGCAACCAAACCAGGGATCCGCGATGCAGCCTGGAGGACTGCGGCCGAACACCTTCCGGGTAAGAAGGTAAAACAACCCACTGAAATAACTATCCCTTCCGTGTTACTGCACACCGGAACGGGAATAGGGATTCGTACTATCTCTGTTAACTGACGAGAGATGTGCGATAAATAATGTATCTATAGCCCTGTTTACAGCACAGGGACTACACAGCAGGTGCTAGGATGCATGTCTGATACACGCCGGCATATATGTGCTACCGGACTGAGGAGTATCTCTCCACGTGGCTTCCAGGCGGTGCCGGGGATACGGCGTCTGGAGACTGCTAGGGGTGTGTGGTGACCCCTTTGTCGGAGCCAGACTGTCAGACGAAGCTACCTGTCTCCCTCCATCTAAGGCTGCCTATCCCCCGCTAAACCTGCCTGACAGAAGCTAAAGCACACATGGAGCCCAAACGACCAAGCGTCCACACAACAACACCATCACAGCTCAATGATCAGAGCGCACCGCCATGTTTGTGGGCGAGCTATTTAAAGATTAAGCCCTGCCCACCGTGGCACCATTGCTGACGTCACCCGCGACGAATCAGGCGGTGCCAGGTCACCGGATCAGCTGACTCCCAAACCACCAATCACGGTCCGCCATGTCACGGGCATGCTCAGTGCAGTGAATCCTGGACTTAGGCTGTAGCAGCCCTGTTTCCCTCCGCAACTTACGCTTCATGTTGCTAGGAACAAAGACCCAAGAGACAACTTGTACATCTCGTGCACCAGCTAGGTGTTGGGACTGATGATGATGCTGAGCAGCATCAGCCCCAGCTGAACCGGAATGGGAGACCACAGAATCCGCTGATGGTTCTGAACTCATTTTGAATCCAGCAAACGCCCAACGCCTAACACTACCCATGTTGGGAGGAATAGCTGTTGACTACTTGAGTGCTCAACCGACAGCTGCCGAAATATTGTGACTAGCTTAAAAGGGTTGTCCCACAAAAATGTATCACCTATCCACAGTTTAGTTGATAAATATTTAAATAATAAGGAACAGCTACCTAGACCTCATAGTGTTTCCAAAGTCCCATATGTGAGTATCACAGTATTGAGCATGTGCGACCACAACTCTTAAACAGTGAATGGAGTGGTGGTCGCACATGCTCAATACCACTTGATTCATACAGGGGACCTTGAGACCCCAGTTTTCATGATTATTGGTAGCCCCAATTGTTGAAACTCTAGTGATAATATATACATTTATCACCTATCTTGCTCCTGTGGTCTCTAGAGAATATATATGCTGTTTATTGGATGAACCTTTTAAGGTACATGCACAAATGATGGTGTTTCTACCACTGATGTAGTTAAAACAACTGCTAGGAAGTTCATTAAAAGGGGAAGTGTCAAAAGTTTGTCGCCCTAAGAGCCAGCTAGTATCAGTGTTCATGGTTGGTGTGGTTTGGCATGGATACTTACACAGCTAAATGCTACCAAACCTCTATTGGCATTGTCGAAGTCAAGAGTGGGGTGGACTAAGAGTATAAACCAGTACCAAAAGTGTGAATCTAACTTGCTTTGACAGTCTGTTCATTTCCCAGACAAAACTATTGCGATATGGAAGAATTTTGAAAATACTACACTGTATTCGTATATTTAATTAATGAAGCACTCCCATTAAAGTTTTTATTCTTTGAATATATTGCAGTCATCATATTATATAGCACTCTCTACTTACAATTGATCATTTTGCCTTTCTACCCAGCTATTTCTTCTCTTTTCCATTAGGTCTATGACATCACATGGTTAAAAACAGACTAATTGCATCGTTCTTTGCTCTATGTAGAAAAAGGAGGTCAATTTTGCCTGCATGAGTCATCATTAGAACTAAAATCCTAATATTTTAAGTGGAATTATTTTTTTAGTTCTAATTTAAAGGGAATTTGTCAGCTGATTCACACTGCCCAAACCACAGGTAGCGAAAATCAGAGCCTGGCTGCACAATTGCATCTAGGTATGTTTTTCGCTGAAGCATTTAATAATAATAATAATAATAATAATCTTTATTTATATAGCGCCAACTATTCCGCAGCGCTTTACAATTCAGATGTTCATATACAACTGTCATAAGTAACATAGCTAAAGATAATACAATAATTAAAGCAAACATAATGACGACCCTGCTCGTAAGAGCTTACAATCTGCAATGAGGTGGGGGTGACACAAAGTACAGGAGCTTATTTACAATGGTGATCCAGCAATCTTGAGGGGTAGATAAAGGCTGCATGAGCTCGTCACCGGCCAGTATCTGTAGAGCTTTTGGGTGCGGTGGAGTTTGGTGGAGATTTATGTTTGAAGAAATAATGAATGGTCTATAAAAATAAAAAAAGGACTTTGATTAGGGAACGTGATAGGCCAACCTAAAACTGTGTAAGTTGTGTTTCGTCCTAATTTCTTGGGGTAGAGAATTCCTGTAACATACCTGGCGGTGTCTTTGCATAGTGGTCCATCTCCCACTGTGCAAGAGTGCGTACTTGATCTCCAGTCCAGTCTGTTAGCCTGACTTCAATCCATGCTGTCTGCTTGCCTCTGCTTCTGCTGCTTAAGGGCGGCGCCCGATCACTTCCTGTTTCTTGTACCTGCTGCGGGCACACCCCTTGTGCGTCCTCAGCCTATTGCTGTCTGTCACCTGGTATTTAACCCAGCTGCTCCAATGAATCCCTGCCCGAGCATTGTGTTTCATTCAGTGTGCTCTTTCACTCTGAATGTGCCAGGTCCTTTTCTGTGTTTGCTTGCCTGCCTTTCCTGGAGGCTGTATTTCCAGGCCTGTCAAAACTCGCTCCTTGCCTGTTCGTTCCGCCTTCGAGGGGCCGCATACCTAGACCCGCTCCTGTATCTTGTCTGTCCTGTCTGAACACGCTCCTAGCCTGTTCCTCCCACCTTCTAGGGGCTGCATACCTAGACCCGCTCCTGTATCTTGCTACTGTGTCTGTTCTTGTCTGTATACTCTTCTAGCCTGTTTCCTGTGTTTCTCTATGTCCGTACCTTTCCTTTTTCTGCAGAGTCTGAACTCGTACCTAACTCCTGCTCGTTGTCGCTGTACTTCCGTTTGTGAGTTTGTGGTCCACTCGCTACTTCACTGCAAGTACCCTGTGGGTATCTGGTTCTGCCTTTCCCTTCCTGCCTGTTCCGTGTGTACAGAGCCCTGTCCCCCCTGCTCTGCCTTGCTCACCGCTCCGGCGGTTCTAGCCTGCTCTGCCTTTCTCACCGCTCTGACGGTTCTAGCCTTCTCTGCCTTGCTCACCGCTCCGGCGGTTCTAGCCTGCTCTGCCTTTGCTCACCGCTCCGGCGGTTCTGGCCTGCTCTGACCCTTTGCTCACTGCTCCGGAAGTCTTGCTCCGCTCTGACCCTTTGCTCACTGCTCCAGCAGTCTCACTCCGCTCTGACCCTTTGCTCACTGCTCCGGCGTCTCGCTCCGCTCTGACCCTTTGCTCAATGCTCGTTAAGTCTCGCTCCGCTCTGACCCTTTGCCCACTGCTCCGGCAGTCTCGCTCCGCTCTGACCCTTTGCCCACTGCTCCGGCAGTCTCGCTCCGCTCTGACCCTTTGCCCACTGCTCCGGCAGTCTCGCTCCGCTCTGACCCTTTGCTCACTGCTCCGGCAGTCTCGCTCCGCTCTGACCCTTTGCTCACTGCTCCAGCAGTCTCGCTCCGCTCTGACCCTTTGCTCACTGCTCCAGCAGTCTCGCTCCGCTCTGACCCTTTGCCCTCTGCTCCGGCAGTCTCGCTCCGCTCTGACCCTTTGCTCACTGCTCCGGCAGTCTCGCTCCGCTCTGACCCTTTGCTCACTGCTCCGGCAGTCTCGCTCCGCTCTGACCCTTTGCTCACTGCTCCGGCAGTCTCGCTCTGCTCTGACTCCTTTGCTCACTGCCCCGGCAGTCTCGCTCTGCAATGACTCCTTGCTCACTGCTCCGGCAGTCTCGCTCAGCTCTGACCCTTTGCTCACCGCTCCAGGCGGCCTTGTCCTGCTCTACTCTTGCTCACCGCTCCAGCCGGCCTTGTCCTGCTCTACTCTTGCTCACCGCTCCAGGCGGCCTAGTCTTGCTCTACTCTTGCTCACCGCTCCAGGCGGCCTAGTCCTGCTCTACTCTTGCTCACCGCTCCAGGCGGCCTGGTCCTGCTCTACTCTCGCTCACCGCTCTAGGCGGTCTCGTCTTGCCCTGCTCTCACTCACCTCTCTGGGCGACCTCACTCTGCTGTGTTTGTCCGCCACATCTGTGGTTCTGTTCCTGAGTCCCAGTGTGTACTGGGTCCTATCCCGCCTGTGTTCCAACCTGCTAGTGCCTCCCTGTCTGCACTCTAGCCGTGCTTGCCTGTACCCCCCTGCCTGCATACCCGCCTGCCTGCATACCAGTCGTGCCTGCCTATACCCACCAGTCTGTGTGCCAGCCTAACCTGTCTGTTCCTGTATTCCCCTGTGTGAGTCAACAGCCGTGTCCGGGGTCTGTCCTGGAGTAGCACCTGGTCCCTCTGCTCGGTTCCTCCTTGGTGCACTGGCATCATATGCCGTCGTGCGACCCTGGTCGGATCGGGTGAATACCTAGTTACGCCCCTCCAGGCATTCACTCTCCGGCACAGTCCAGTGGAATCACACGCACACGCCGCTCAGCCCGGGCGTGTGCATTACAGCATACTCATGCCATGGTTCCCGTTGAGCCCCAAGGCCTTCGCTCTCTGAGACGTTTTCCAGCGAATACCTGCATTAAAAATAAAAAAATAAAAAATAAATAAATAATAATTTCTTTATCTGAGTTCCAGGCGAAGTACGCAACTGTCCAAATGAATCTATCAGCACTCGTTCCTGCGGATCCGCCACGGTACTTTGGGGATCCAAAACAAAGTCGTGCATTTGTGGAGCAATGCATGCTACACTTCAAGGCCTACCCTCTCTATTTTCCTTCCGATTGGGCTAAAGTGACCTTTATGATTGACTACCTAGCGGGTGATGCCTTGAAATGGGTCACCCCCCTATGGGAAGCATGGGATCCTGTCGTCCTTGACCTGCAGGCCTTTCTGGTGGCCTTTCGTATGGTCTTCGAGGACCCTAACCCTGAAGCCCCTGCTGAAGCTTCACTTCCCAATATCCCGGAGCAGCCCCGACGGGTAATGTGTGTGGGTAGCGCACTAGTCCTCCTGCCCGAAGAGACTTCTGCCCACCTAGAATCAACACAGGATGACTACGCTCTCCGGAATACTTCTCACGACTTCAAGAGGCAGTCCAGACGTGCTAGGCATAGAGGCAAGCCGTCACGCCTGGGTCTGTCCTCCCAAAGACCTCCTGATCCCAACCTTGAAGTCCCTGCTGAAGCTTCATTTCCCTGTATCCCGGATCAGCCCCTACGGGTAATATGCGTGGGTAGCGCACCAGTTCTCCTGCCCGAAGAGACTTCTGCCCACCTAGAATCCTCCGGGATACCACCTGATGACAAATGGAGAGAGACTTCCCTACACCCGGTACCCGATACTTCGTCCGCTCCGTCCTGTGAGCCTGACAATGGGTACCTCAAAGCGGTAGTTAACCCTGAGTCTCTACACCCCTCCGACCAGGCGGAGGACCTCCAGTTGTCTCCAGAACCCTTCAGGGTGCTACCTGATAGCGAATGGACAGAGACTCTCCTATACTCGGTACCTGATACCTCGCCCGCTTCTTCCAGTGAGTCCGACCTAGTGTACTCCGAAGCAGAGGTTACCCCCGAGTCTCTGCACTCTTCCGACCCGGCGGAGGACCACCAGTTGTTTCCTGAATCCTCCGGGGTAACACCTGATAACAAAGAGACAGTGACTTTTCTACACCTTGTACCTGATACCTCACCCATTTCATCCTGTGAGCTTGACAAGATGTACCCCGAAGCAGAGGTTACCCCCAAGTCTCTGCACCCCTCCAACCCGGCGGAGGGCTTCCAGTGGTCTCCTGAACCCTCTGGGGTGCTACCTGAAAATAAGTGGAGAGAGACTTCCTTGTGTGCTGTTCCTGGTACTCCACCCGTTTCGTCTGTTGCTGAGGATGGCTGGATAGGAGGTAGCATCCTAGCTACCCAGAGGAGACCAGTTTTTCCTGTGGACAGTGGAAGTGATCTCCTTGAAGTGAAGGATTGGCCCTCGAATTCCCTGCGGAATATTCTGGCAGGCCTGAAGAAGAGGGGGCGTAAGGGGGGGGGTACTGTAACATACCTGGCGGCGTCTTTGCATAGTGGTCCATCTCCCACTGTGCAAGAGCACGCACTTGATCTCCAGTCCAGTCTGCTAGCCTGGCTTTCCTCCATGCTGTCTGCTTGCCTCTGCTTCTGCTGCTTAAGGGCAGCACCCGATCACTTCCTGTTTCTTGTACCTGCTGCGGGCACACCCTTGTGCGTCCTCAGCCTATGGCTGTCTGTCACCTGGTATTTAACCCAGCTGCTCCAATGAATCCCTGCCTGAGCATTGTGTTTCATTCAGTGTGCTCTTTCACGCTGAATGTGCCAGGTCCTTTTCTGTGTTTGCTTGCCTGCCTTTCCTGGAGGCTGTATTTCCAGGCCTGTCTGAACTCGCTCCTTGCCTGTTCGTTCCGCCTTCTAGGGGCCGCATACCTAGACCCGCTCCTGTATCTTGTCTGTCCTGTCTGAACACGCTCCTAGCCTGTTCCTCCCGCTTTCTAGGGGCTGCATACCTAGACCCTCTCCTGTATCTTGCTACTGTGTCTGTTCTTGTCTGTATACTCTTCTAGCCTGTTTCCTGTGTTTCTCTATGTCCGTACCTTTCCTTTTTCTGCAGAGTCTGAACTCGTACCTAACTCCTGCTCGTTGTCGCTGTACTTCCGTTTGTGAGTTTGTGGTCCACTCGCTACTTCACTGCAAGTACCCTGTGGGTATCTGGTTCTGCCTTTCCCTTCCTGCCTGTTCCGTGTGTACAGAGCCCTGTTCCCCCTGCTCTGCCTTGCTCACCGCTCCGGCGGTTCTAGCCTGCTCTGCCTTTCTCACCGCTCCGGCGGTTCTAGCCTTCTCTGCCTTGCTCACCGCTCCGGCGGTTCTAGCCTGCTCTGCCTTTGCTCACCGCTCCAGCGGTTCTGGCCTGCTCTGACCCTTTGCTCACTGCTCCGGCAGTCTTGCTCCGCTCTGACCCTTTGCTCACTGCTCCAGCAGTCTCACTCCGCTCTGACCCTTTGCTCACTGCTCCGGCGTCTCGCTTGCTCTGACCCTTTGCTCAATGCTCGTGAAGTCTCGCTCCGCTCTGACCCTTTGCCCACTGCTCCGGCAGTCTCGCTCCGCTCTGACCCTTTGCCCACTGCTCCGGCAGTCTCGCTCCGCTCTGACCCTTTGCCCACTGCTCCGGCAGTCTCGCTCCGCTCTGACCCTTTGCTCACTGCTCCGGCAGTCTCGCTCCGCTCTGACCCTTTGCTCACTGCTCCAGCAGTCTCGCTCCGCTCTGACCCTTTGCTCACTGCTCCAGCAGTCTCGCTCCGCTCTGACCCTTTGCCCACTGCTCCGGCAGTCTCGCTCCGCTCTGACCCTTTGCTCACTGCTCCGGCAGTCTCACTCCGCTCTGACCCTTTGCTCACTGCTCCGGCAGTCTCGCTCTGCTCTGACTCCTTTGCTCACTGCCCCGGCAGTCTCGCTCTGCTCTGACTCCTTGCTCACTGCTCCGGCAGTCTCGCTCAGCTCTGACCCTTTGCTCACCGCTCCAGGCGGCCTTGTCCTGCTGTACTCTTGCTCACCGCTCCAGGCGGCCTTGTCCTGCTCTACTCTTGCTCACCGCTCCAGGCGGCCTAGTCCTGCTCTACTCTTGCTCACCGCTCCAGGCGGCCTAGTCCTGCTCTACTCTTGCTCACCGCTCCAGGCGGCCTCATCCTGCTCTACTCTCGCTCACCGCTCTAGGCGGTCTCGTCTTGCCCTGCTCTCACTCACCTCTCTGGGCGGCCTCACTCTGCTGTGTTTGTCCGCCACATCTGTGGTTCTGTTCCTGAGTCCCAGTGTGTACTGGGTCCTATCCCGCCTGTGTTCCAACCTGCTAGTGCCTCCCTGTCTGCACTCTAGCCGTGCTTGCCTGTACCTCCCTGCCTGCATACCCGCCTGCCTGCATACCAGTCATGCCTGCCTATACCCACCAGTCTGTGTGCCAGCCTAACCTGTCTGTTCCTGTATTCCCCTGTGTGAGTCAACAGCCGTGTCCGGGGTCTGTCCTGGAGTAGCACCTGGTCCGTCTGCTCGGTTCCTCCTTGGTGCACTGGCGTCGTATGCCGTCATGCGACCCTGGTCGGATCGGGTGAATACCTAGTTACGCCCCTCCAGGCATTCACTCTCCGGCACGGTCCAGTGGAATCACACGCACACGCCGCTCAGCCCGGTCGTGTGCATTACAATTCAAAAGAATAGTTGCAGCTCGGGAGAAGTCTTGGAGCCGGGAGTGGGAGGTACGGATTAGTGCGGATGTTAGTCGAAAGTCGCCACACATGGAGAGAGAGATGTCAAATTTAGGGAGGTGAGTAGATGGCGGGGGCAGAAGAAGTTCAGTTTTGGAAAAGTTGAGTTTCACATAGAGAGAGGACATGATGTTGGAAACTGCGGCCAGACAGTCACTGGTGTTCTGTAGTACAGTGGGGGTAAGGTCAGGAGATGAGGTGTATAGTTGTGTGTCATCAGCATAAAGATGGTACTGAAAGCCAGATTTGCTGATGGTCTGTCCAATTGGGGATGTGTAGAGAGAGAAGAGAAGAGGGCCAAGGGCTGAACCCTGAGGAACCTCAATATGGAGAGGAAGGGGGGAAGAAGTGGAGCTAGTGAACGATACACTGAAAGAGCGGTCAAATACAGTACAGACCAAAAGTTTGGACACACCTTCTCATTTAAAGATTTTTCTGTATTTTCATGACTATGAAAATTGTACATTCACACTGAAGGCATCAAAACTATGAATTAACACATGTGGAATTATATACTTAACCAAAAAGCGAACAGTTTGAGTCGAACACCGCTCATCTCTACTTTTGACACCATTGGCCACCACCTCCTACTCTCTATGCTCCACTCAATCGGCTTAAAAAACGTTGCTCTCTTCTGGTTCTCTTCCTACATACAGTACAGACCAAAAGTTTGGACACACCTTCTCATTTAAAGATTTTTCTGTATTTTCATGACTATGAAAATTGTACATTCAAACTGATGGCATCAAAACTATGAATTAACACATGTAGAATTATATACTTAACCAAAAAGTGTGAAACAACTGAAAATATGTCTTATATTCTAGGTTCTTCAAAATTGCCACCTTTTGCTTTGATGACTGCTTTGCATACTCTTGGCATCCTCTTGATGAGCTTCAAGAGGTAGTCACCGGAAATGGTTTTCACTTCACAGGTGTGCCCTGTCAGGTTTAATAAGTGGGATTTCTTGCCTTATAAATGGGGTTGGGACCATCAGTTGTGTTGTGCAGAAGTCAGGTGGATACACAGCTGATAGTCCTACTGAATAGACTGTTAGAATTTGTGTTATGGCAAGAAAAAAGCAACTAAGTAAAGAAAAACGAGTGGCCATCATTACTTTAAGAAATGAAGGTCAGTCAGTCCGAAAAATTGGGAAAACTTGGAAAGTGTCCCCAAGTACAGTTGCAAAAACCATCAAGTGCTACAAGGAAACTGCGCACATGAGGACCGCCCCAGGAAAGGAAGACCAAGAGTCACCTCTGCTTCTGAGGATAAGTTTATCTGAGTCACCAGCCTCCGAAATCGCAGGTTAACAGCAGCTCATATTAGAGACCTGGTCAATGCCACACAGAGTTCTAGCAGCAGACACATCTCTTCAACAACTGTTAAGAGGAGACTTTGTACAGCAGGCCTTCATGGTAAAATAGCTGCTAGGAAACCACTGCTAAGGACAGGCAACAAGCAGAAGAGACTTTTTTGGGCTAAAGAACACAAGGAATGGACATTAGACCAGCAGAAATCTGTGCTTTGTTCTGATGAGTCCAAATTTGAGATCTTTGGTTCCAACCACCGTGTCTTTTTGTGAAGCTGAAAATAGTGAACGGATGGACTCTACATGCCTGGTTCCCACCGTGAAGCATGGAGGAGGAGCTGTGATGGTGTGGGGGTGCTTTGCTGGTGACACTGTTAGGGATTTATTCAAAATTGAAGGCAAACTGAACCAGCATGGCTACCACAGCATCTTGCAGCGGCATGCTATTCCATCCGATTTGCGTTTAGTTGGACCATCATTTATTTTTCAACAGGGCAATGACCCCAAACACACCTCCAGGCTGTGTAAAGGCTATTTGACCAAGAATGAGAGTGATGGGGTGCTACGCCAGATGACCTGGCCTCCACAGTCACTAGACCTGAACCCAATCGAGATGGTTTGGGGTGAGCTGGACCGCAGAGTGAAGGCAAAAGGGCCAACAAGTGCTAATCATCTCTGGGAACTCCTTCAAGATTGTTGGAAGACCATTTCCAGTGACTACCTCTTGAAGCTCATCAAGAGAATGCCAAGAGTGTGCAAAGCAGTCATCAAATCAAAAGGTGGCTACTTTGAAACCTAGAATATAAGACATATTTTCAATTGTTTCACACTTTTTTGTTAAGTATATAATTCTACATGTGTTAATTCATAGTTTTGATGCCGTCAGTTTGAATGTACAATTTCCATAGTCATGAAAATACAGAAAAATCTTTAAATGAGAAGGTGTGTCCAAACTTTTGGTCTGTACTGTATGTAGGAAGAGAACCAGAAGAGAGCAGCGTTTTGGCCAATGGTGTCAAAAGTAGAGATGAGCGGTGTTCGACTCGAACTGTTCGCCAATCTCAAATTCGAGCTGTTTTGGGCGGTGTTCGAGCCGTTCGGCGAACACGAACAATTTGAAAAAAAAATCGGCTGTTCGAGGTTGTTTGATAACTGTTTGTGCAACAAAATCATAACTGGATTTTTTCTCAGTAATGCTGAAAATTGTTGTTAATACGCAGTTTGAGTGTACAGCGGGGTGGGGGGAGGGGCAGGGGATGGATCTCTGCATAAATAATGAAGATCTCCATTTTTTTTTCTCTTTCCCGCATTTACAGTGGGGAGGTGCAATCTGTCAGCCGATCAGCAGCGCACACACGGAGCAAACTGCTTTTTTTCACACAAGCAAGGGCATGTGTCATTGGCAGCGTATGTCACATGTCCTTGCCCTATAAGACCCAGCCATTTTCCCCGTCGCCACCATTTTCTCACTGCTGCGTGTTAGACTGCACCACTGTTGCTGTGTGCGCTATACTTTCAGTGTTAATTTCAAGCCAAATTTCGCACAAATCTACAGATAGCTTGGGAGTAGGGAATAGTTGTGATTGCAGTCCTTTTGAGGACTAGGTTACATCATTTCCTACGACTTTTATCAGGCAGGTCTGTGCTCTTAAATAGATAGGTTGGGAGAAAAGACTAATTGTAATTGCAGTCCTTTTGAGGGCTAGGTTACATCAGTTCCTATCATTTTTATCAGACAGGTCTGTGCTCTTAAATAGATAGGTTGGGAGTAAAGTCTAATTGTAATTGCAGTCCTTTTGAGGGCTAGGTTACATCAGTTCCTATCACTTTTATCAGGCAGGTCTGTGCTCTTAAATAGATAGGTTGGGAGTAAAGACTAATTGTAATTGCAGTCATTTTGAGGGCTAGGTTACATCAGTTCCTATCACTTTTTGCCAGGCAGGTCTGTGCCAGTGCTGTGCAAGTTTTTTTCACAGCATTTGGCTAAATCTAGCTAAGCAAATCCTTTTTGGCCTCTTGCAGTGTGTGTTAGTCAGTGAAGTAGCCTATCTGTGTTGCAAGCTACACCACCTGTGTATAGAATACAAATTTTTTTACTGCACCTAGCCAAGTAAAACCTTTTGGGCACACCATCATTCTATTAGTCCATCTATACTAACCTCCACCAGGTTGCAAATTCAAAATAATGTTTATCTGCATCTAGCTCTGAAAAAATATTTGGGTTTGGGCTTGTAGCAGTGTGTGGGACTTGTTCTACTAATCCATCTATACTACCCTCCACCATGTTGAAAATTCAAAATAATTTTTATCTGCATCTAGCTCAGAAAAAATATTTGGGCTTGGGTTTGTAGTAGTGTGTGGGACTTGTTCTATTAGTCCATCTATACTAACCTCCACCAGGTTGAAAATTCAAAATAATTTTTATCTGCATCTAGCTCTGAAAAAATATTTGGGCTTGGGCTTGTAGCAGTGTGTGGGACTTGTTCTATTAGTCCATCTACACTAACCTCCACCAGGTTGCAAATTCAAAATAATTTTTATCTGCATCTAGCTCTGAAAAAATATTTGGGCTTGGGCTTGTAGTATTGTCTGCGACTTGTTCTATTAGTCCATCTATATTAACCTCCACCAGGTTGCAAATTCAAAATAATTTTTATCTGCATCTAGCTCTGAAAAAATATTTGGGCTTGGGCTTGTAGCAGTTTGTGGAACTTGTACTATTAGTCCATCTACACTAACCTCCACCAGGTTGCAAATTCAAAATAATTTTTATCTGCATCTAGCTCTGAAAAAATATTAGGGCTGGGGCTTGTAGCAGTGTGTGCGACTTGTTCTATTAGTCCATCTATACTAACCTCCACCAGGTTGCAAATTCAAAATAATTTTTATCAGCATCTAGCTCTGAAAAAATATTTGGGCTTGGGCTTGTAGCAGTGTGTGGGACTTGTTCTATTAGTCCATCTATACTAACCTCCACCAGGTTACAAATTCAAAATAAATTTATCTGCATCTAGATCTGAAAAAATATTTGGGCTTCGGCTTGTAGCAGTGTGTGGGACTTGTTCTATTAGTTCATCTATACTAACCTCCACCAGGTTGCAAATTCAAAATAATTTTTATCTGCATCTCTCTCTGAAAAAATATTTGGGCTTGGGCTTTTAGCAGTGTGTGGGACTTGTTCTATTAGTCCATCTATTCTAACCTCCACCAGGTTGCAAATTAAAAATAATTTTTATCTGCATCCAGCTATGAAAAAATATTTGGGCTTTGGCTTGTAGCAGTGTGTGGGACTTGTTCTATTAGTCCATCTATACTAACCTCCACCAGGTTGCAAATTCAAAATAATTTTTATCTACATCTAGCTCTGAAAAAATATTTGGGCTTGGGCTTGTAGCAGTGTGTGGGACTTGTTCTATTAGTCCATCTATACTAACCTCCACCAGGTTACAAATTCAAAAGAATTTTTATCTGCATCTAGCTCTGAAAAAATATTTGGGCTTGGGCTTGTAGCAGTGTGTGGGACTTGTTCTATTTGTCCATCTATACTAACCTCCACCAGGTTGCAAATTCAAAATAATTTTTATCTGCATCTAGCTCTGAAAAAATATTTGGGCTTGGGCTTGTAGCAGTGTGTGGGACTTGTTCTATTAGTCCATCTATACTACCCTCCACAAGGTTGAAAATTCAAAATAATTTTTATCTGCATCTAGCTCTGAAAAAATATTTTTGGGCTTGGGCTTGTAGCAGTGTGTGGGACTTGTTCTATTAGTCCATCTATACTACCCTCCACCAGGCTGAAAATTCAAAATAATTTTTATCTGCATCTAGATCTGAAAAAATATTTGGGCTTGGGATTGTAGTAGTGTTTGGGACTTGTTCTATTAGTCCATCTATACTAACCTCCACCAGGTTGCAAATTCAAAATAATTTTTATCTGCATCTAGCTCTGAAAAAATATTTGGGCTTGGGCTTGTAGCAGTGTGTGGGACTTGTTCTATTAGACCATCTACACTAACCTCCACCAGGTTGCAAATTCAAAATAATTTTTATCTGCATCTAGCTCTGAAAAAATATTTGGGCTTGGGTTTGTAGCAGTGTGTGGAACTTGTTCTATTAGTCTATCTATACTAACCTCCACCAGGTTGCAAATTCAAAATAATTTTTATCTGCATCTAGCTCTTAAAAAATATTTGGGCTTGGGCTTGAAGCAGTGTGTGGGACTTGTTCTATTAGTCCATCTATACTAACCTCCACCAGGTTGCAAATTCAAAATAATTTTTATCTGCATCTAGCTCTGAAAAAATATTTGGGCTTGGGCTTGTAGCAGTGTGTGGGACTTGTTATATTAGTCCATCTATACTAACCTCCTCCAGGTTGCAAATTCAAAATAATTTTTATCTGCATCTAGCTCTGAAAAAATATTTGGACTTAGGCATGTAGCAGTGCGTGGGATTTGTTCTATTAGTCCATCTATACTAACCTCCACCAGGTTGCAAATTCAAAATAATTTTTATCTGTATCTAGCTCTGAAAAAACATTTGGGCTTCGGCTTGTAGCAGTGTGTGGGACTTGTTCTATTAGTCCATCTATACTAACCTCCACCATGTTGCAAATTCAAAATAATTTTTATCTGCATCTAGCTCTGAAAAAATATTTGGGCTTGGGCTTGTAGCAGTGTGTGGGACTTGTTCTAGTAGTCCATCTATACTAACCTCCACCAGGTTGCAAATAGAGATGAGCGTTGTTCGACTCGAACTGTTCGCCAATCTCAAATTCGAGCTGTTTTTGGCGATGTTCGAGCCGTTCGGCGAACACGAACGATTTGAGAAAAATTCGGCTGTTCAAGGTTATGTTCCATAACGGTTCGTGCACCAAAATCATAACTGGATTTTTTCTCAGTAATGATGAAAATTAATGTTAATACGCAGTTTGAGTGTACAGCGGGGTGGGGGGAGGGTCAGGGGATGGATCTCTGCAGGAATAATGAAGATCTCCATTTTTTTTTCTCTTTCCCGCATTTACAGTGGGGAGGTGCAATCTGTCAGCCTATCAGCAGCGCACACACGGAGCGAAGTGCTTTTTTTCACACAAGCAAGGGCATGTGTCATTGGCAGTGTATGTCACATGTCCTTGCCCTATAAGACCAAGCCATTTTCCCCGTCGCCACCATTTTCTCACTGCTGCAGCTGCGTGTTAGACGGCACCGCTGTTGCTGTGTGCGCTAAACCTTGTTAATTTCAAGCCAATTTTCGCACAAATCTACTGATAGCTTGGGAGTAGGGAATAGTTGTGATTGCAGTCCTTTTAAGGACTAGGTTACAGCATTTCCTACGACTTTTATCAGGCAGGTCTGAGCTCTTAAATAGATAGATGGTGGGAGTAAAGACTAATTGTAATTGCAGTGCTTTTCAGGACTAGGTTACATCAGTTCCTATCAGTTTTTGCCAGGCAGGTCTGTGCCAGTGCTGTGCAAGTTTTTTTCACAGCATTTGGCTGAATCTAGCAAAGCTAATCCTTTTTGGCCTATTGCAGAGTGTGTTAGTCACTGGAGTAGCCTATCTGTGTTGCAAGATATACCACCTGTGTATATAATACCAATTTTTTTACTGCACCTAGTGAAGTAAAATCTTTTGGTCATAGCATCATTCTAATAGTCCATCTATACTGACCTCCATCAAGTTGCAAACTGAATATAATTTTTTTCTGCATCTAGCTCTGAAAAAATATTTGGGCTTCTAGCAGTGTGTGGGACTTGTTCTATTCGTCCATCTATACTGACCTCCATCAGGTTGCAAGCTGAATATAATTTTTTTCTGCATCTAGCTCTGAAAAAATATTTGGCCTTCTAGCAGTGTGTGGGACTTGTTCTATTAGTCCATCTATACTGACCTCCATCACGCTGCAAATTCAAAATTATTTTTTGTCTGCATCTAGCTCTGAAAAAATATTTGGCCTTCTAGCAGTGTGTGGGACTTTCTCTATTAGTCCATTTATACTGACCTCCATCAGGTTGCAAATTAAAAATAATTTTTATCTGCATCTGACTCGCCCCCTGGGCCGTGGGGCACGCGGATCCGGGCGATAGGGGAAAGATGGGGGTAGTAGTGGCGGCCCGGTCCCGCGGCTCAGGGTGGTCAGTCCAATGGTAGTCTGCTACGTACTTCAGATAATGTCCGACTACGCCACACGTGGATTGCGGTTATTAGGTACCGCCGCTGCGAGGCAGTCCGCTGGGGCTGATGACGTGTGCAGCTGAGATGGTGTGACTCCCCACGGGAAGAGTGCGGCCCCAGGGCAGTGTAGTGGATGGTGGGAGTGATGGTAGTGAGAGTCCCAGTGCTGATAGTGCTGGAGGAGCGAAAGCGCACACAGACCACGTACTGCAGTCCAATGTCTTTTACTCACAGTTCAGGTACTCCAGGTCACTTCTGTACAGGCAGTGACCGCCCGAGCCGTGCTGCGTCCACCAGGTGTGGGGCTCGGTCAACTCCCAGGCAGTTCAGGAGCATGGCACAGGACCCCCTTTAATCCTTTCTCTGGCCTGCCTCACCAGTGACCCACTTTTGTCCAGCTGCCGCGGACCTGTGCGGTTAAACGTGGGCCCCGTCCTCCGCTGTCCTATATGGTGCCTTCCTAGCAGGTTTGATGAGGTGTCGCACCAATATATGATCACGACGACCAGTCTTTGGCTGAGGGTAGTTTCTCCTCCACCAACTTGGGATCCGGTACCCTTAATCTGCCTGACCCTTCACCCTGGATTCTCGTGGGTTATTAGGGTCCCTTCCACCTTCTTGTTCCTGAGCCCTTCTGTTTCTCTCTCTCTCCTGTTCTGTCTTCTCCTCCTTCCCTTGGCCTCTTCTCCAGGCCCACTTCTCCTTCTCCTCTCAGGCTCCGGCCTCTTCCCTAGGCCTGCCTCTGGAGCTGGGCCCAGACTGAGCCACAGCTCCCGGTCAGCCCTCTCTGGCTGCACTCCTTCTCTCTGAACACTGTTCTAAGATGGTGCCCACCTTTTATACCTCCCTCTAGCCATGAGCCCAGGTGACCGGCAACCAATGAGCTCCTTCCTACGCTCAGGAACCAACCCCTATCTGCTCCTACAGCACTGGGTGTTCCATCCCTCCCTCCCCACTCCAGCAGGGACATGGTCGGTCGTGCCTGCACTTCTGTCTAGTGGGAGCACCGTTGAGCTGTCCCTGGGAAATGGGGTGTGTGTGCTGCATGCAGCTAACTGAGCCCTGGTCCATACTCCATCCTTACCTGGGAGTGGAATATCACACCTCTGGCAGAGGTGCAATACCCCTGTAGCGGCCGAGCCCTCGGGGCGCTACATTCCCCCCTGGTAAAGCACAGCACGTCCTCGGGCTGGAAAAGAGCAAAAACAGTTATATACAGGACATGCAAAACTTTTTCAATAACTTTTTACATTTAGAAACGGACGACATTGTTCAACTCTCTTTATGGGACACACTTTTCTTTTCTTGTCACACTATTATAAAACACGTACTAATACTTCTGGAACTCTTTTGTATAAAACATTATAGAAAACTTTCACATTACTATTTAGCAGCATATAAAATCTAAAACATTTTTAATTAAAGCACATTCTTGTATTCTTGGTTCATGGTCGCGGTGCAACTTGCAGCCAGGTGTTCTTTCTTCTTCTAAGTGCAACAGTCCAGCAAATTTGTAGACTAGAGGTAGACGTTGCAGTCTTTTTATAAAACCAGTAGGGGGCGCTTTAAGAAGCGCAACTATTTACAAGGGATTGGCCGTTCCCAGTCCTCGGCCGGTGGGGATAGGGGAATGGCTGCTCACAGTCATCAGGTTGCTAGGGGAAGAGGGATGGCTGCTCTCAGTCCTCAGCCAGGCTACTTAGGGGATAGGGGATAACGTTCACACAGTTCTATATCAGTCCCAACGGGGACCACACTTCAATTGGAAACAGTCCCACACAGTTCCTTTGCACCCTTACGGGTAACTATTTACAATTCCACTTTACCGTTCACTGGTAACGGTGTCCTCCTTGCGCACCTTCCTCATAATCTTCAGACCCGTCCGGGTCCTCTTGGCTTACCTCGTACTGGTGGTACTGCAGCTCTTCCTCGGTTAGCCGGTTGACGCGGAGGGTGTACAGTCCTTTTGCGCCTGGGGTGTTCAGGCCTTGCGACCGGGTAAAGGTGACCACATCACCAGGGTACAGGTCACGGCCACGATGCCCCTCAGGTAGATGACTTTCGACGTCCCTGCGGGTCACAAAGACGTCGCCTGCTGTTTCTGGGCCCCTGATGAAGCCCCAGCCGTTCTCCATGTGGAACTTGACTATGGTTCCGGTGATTCGGGGACCACGGGCAGCTTTGGGGTCTTGGCGGGCCTTACGTTTCTGTTCAGCACTCTGGGCTTGGAGCCGTTCCTCCCTGACACGTCTCTCTCGTCGCTCCCACTCAAAGGTCGCCAGTTGCTGATGACAGGCCTCCAGACGACGGACCGCGTCTGCCCGAGTCTCTTGGGAGAACCCCATCAAGTTCTCGCCGGTGGGGTCCCACGCAAATTGGATGTCCTCCAGTGGGGGTAGGGGGACCTCCACGGGTTCTGGAGCCGGTAACAGAGGCTCGCGCGGGGGCTGGGTCTTCCATGGCTGATTGCTGATGACTTCGGCCGGCCACTCCAGGGGCAGTCCATCCGGACCGGTATGATGGGCAATCAAGTCCACACCCAGTCGTGGTATGGTAGAGGGACTTGATCTGGGGGCAGCGCCCGGGGGCACTCGGCCTTGCGACCAGGCCAGGGGTCTCTCGGTCGCGCTAGGTGGTAGTCCCGTCCGGGACAGGGGTGCAGGCTCAGCGATGGCGCCCGGGTCATCCAGGCCTTGCGACCGGGCCGATGACGCTTCTCGTTTTACGGCGCCCGGGGTCAAGGGGCGTGGCGACGGGCGGGGCGTGGCCGCGGCACTCACCGCTTGAGGCCTAGCTGGAAGTAGTGGCGGCACGGCAACAAGCGCGGTGAGTGGGGCTTCGGGTGCCGCGACTGGGGGCTGGGGCAGGCTTGCGGTTGCTGGGCTTGGGGTGGTGACGTCCCCTTCACTTGCCTCAGTCCTCACGGCTCCCTCCGCGGCGTCGCCTCCGGTCCTCTCTCCTCTTGCGCCGTCCTCCGAGGCAGGCAAACCGCGGGGTGCGGCTGAAGTCTGTCGCTGGTGGGTCTCGGCCTGCCGGGCCAGTTCTTTTCTCCACTCTGTGAGTGCATCTTGCTGCGCCCGGACCATCCTCCGCTCCAGGTCCTCCAGTGCAGCTTGCGCACGCTCCGGATCTCTGGGGAGCTGCGCCAGGACTTCTGCTAGTCTGCAGAGCGGTTCGGCCTGCAGCAGGCTTCGGGCCAGGAGACTGGTGCTGCTCAGGGCGTCCATTCCCGGGTGCGGTCTGTCTGGACTGATCCAGACCACCCCCTGCCCCGCAGTTTTCTTCTCTTCCCACCCCCATTGGGGGCGGCCCCGGGGCAACTTGGTGACAATCACTTTCAGGGGCAGCCCCCCCATGTTGATAGACATCTCTACTGCTGCATTCATGGCTGGTGGGGGCGGGCCCCTTCTTTGGTGCCATTCTGGGATCTGGCCCACGATGGGAGGTGGCTTCCTGCTGTCTTTTGGTGCACACATAATGGCGTCCGCTCTGCCAGGGCGGGAAAAACGGATGAAGACGGCGGGAAACGGTCCAAGATGGCGTCTGATGGCGGGAATCGGCTCCGGATGGCGGGAAACGACTCCGGACGGCGGGAAACTTCTTTTCAAGGTACATGTACAATCTTCTTCAGGCACGCAATACCCATTTGTGGCGACTACGCCAAAGCTGACTCGCCCCCTGGGCCGTGGGGCACGCGGATCCGGGCGATAGGGGAAAGAAGGGGGTAGTAGTGGTGGCCCGGTCCCGCGGCTCAGGGTGGTCAGTCCAACGGTAGTCTGCTACGTACTTCAGATAATGTCAGACTACGCCACCCGTGGATTGCGGTTATTAGGAACCGCCGCTGCGAGGCAGTCCGCTGGGGCTGATGACGTGTGCAGCTGAGATGGTGTGACTCCCCACGGGAAGAGTGCGGCCCCAGGGCAGTGTAGTGGATGGTGGGAGTGATGGTAGTGAGAGTCCCAGTGCTGATAGTGCTGGAGGAGTGAAAGAGCACACAGACAACGTACTGCAGTCCAATGTCTTTTACTCACAGTTCAGGTACTCCAGGTCACTTCTGTACAGGCAGTGACCGCCCGAGCCGTGCTGCGTCCACCAGGTGTGGGGCTCGGTCAACTCCCAGGCAGTTCAGGAGCATGGCACAGGACCCCCTTTAATCCTTTCTCTGGCCTGCCTCACCAGTGACCCACTTTTGTCCAGCTGCCGCGGACCTGTGCGGTTAAACGTGGGCTCCGTCCTCCGCTGTCCTATATGGTGCCTTCCTAGCAGGTTTGATGAGGTGTCGCACCAATATATGATCACGACGACCGGTCTTTGGCTGAGGGTAGTTTCTCCTCCACCAACTTGGGATCCGGTACCCTTAATCTGCCTGACCCTTCACCCTGGATTCTCGTGGGTTATTAGGGTCCCTTCCACCTTCTTGTTCCTGAGCCCTTCTGTTTCTCTCTCTCTCCTGTTCTGTCTTCTCCTCCTTCCCTTGGCCTCTTCTCCAGGCCCACTTCTCCTTCTCCTCTCAGGCTCCGGCCTCTTCCCTAGGCCTGCCTCTGGAGCTGGGCCCAGACTGAGCCACAGCTTCCGGTCAGCCCTCTCTGGCTGCACTCCTTCTCTCACTGAACACTGTTCTAAGATGGTGCCTACCTTTTATACCTCCCTCTAGCCATGAGCCCAGGTGACCAGCAACCAATGAGCTCCTTCCTACGCTCAGGAACCAACCCCTATCTGCCCCTACAGCACTGGGTGTTCCACCCCTCCCTCCCCACTCCAGCAGGGACATGGTCGGTCGTGCCTGCACTTCTGTCTAGTGGGAGCACCGTTGAGCTGTCCCTGGGAAATGGGGTGTGTGTGCTGCATGCAGCTAACTGAGCCCTGGTCCATACTCCATCCTTACCTGGGAGTGGAATATCACACCTCTGGCAGAGGTGCAATACCCCTGTAGCGGCCGAGCCCTCGGGGCACTACATATCTACCTCTGAAAAAATATTTGGGTTTCTAGCAGTGTGTGGGACTTGTTCTATTAGTCCATCTATACTGACCTCCATCAGGTTGCAAACTGAATATAATTTTTTTCTGCATCTAGCTCTGAAAAAATATTTGGCCTTCTAGCAGTGTGTGGGACTTTCTCTATTAGTCCATCTATACTGACTAGAGATGAGCGGTGTTCGACTAGAACTGTTCGCCAATCTCAAATTCGAGCTGTTTTGGGCGGTGTTCGAGTTGTTCGACGAACCCGAACGATTTGCAAAAAATTCGGCTGTTCGAGGTTATGTTCGATAACTGTTCGTGCACCAAAAGCGTGTCCTGCATGTCTGGCGCTATTTAGAGCACCAATCATGCAGGGATTGTCTGCCACTCACTGTAATGCCACAGCCATGATGGTTGTGGCATTACAGTGATTGCCCAAATCGATGGGAACAGTGCCAACAGTGAAACATGAAAAGCCGGCAATTCAGCAGCGGCATACACCTGTACCCGACAATTTAGAACCGAAAGAATAGAGCTTCACACATAGATTAGATAGATATAAACATGTCAGCCACATATATACGAAGTACAGTGAAAGTGCTGCTTACTGTACTTGTCATTTAGCGTAAAAGATTTATCAAAAAAAATAATAGTGTTTTCATGCACTGTCTCTTTAAAAAAGCCGGCCGGCAATTCAGCAGCGGTACCCGACAATTTATAACAGACAGAATAGAGCTTCACACATAGATTAGATAGATAGAAACATGTCAGTCACATATATATGAAGTACAGTGATAGTGTTGGTTACTGTACTTGTCATTTAGTATTAAAATAAAGGATTTATTATTAAAAAAATTGGCGTGGGGTTCCCCTTAATTTTAGGCTCTAGCGGAGGTTAAGCAGACGGCTGGGGCAGATGTTTGAAGCCTGGGAAGGGGGTAATACCCACGGAGCTTCCCAGGCTACTAATATCAGCCCCCAGCTGAATACATAGCCTTTACTAGCTATTAAAATGGGGGACCCCCCAAAAAAAATGACGTGGGGTCCCCCCTAATTTAATAGCTAGCAAAGACTAGGCAGACAGCTGGGGGCTGATATTAATAGCCCAGGAAGGGAGCCATGAATATTGGCCCCCTCCCAGGCTAGAAACACCAGCCGTCAGCCGCCCCAGAAATGGCGCATTCATAGGATGCGCCAATTCTGGCACTTAGCCTCGCTCTTCCACGCTGCCCTGGTGCGGTGGCAGGGGGTAATAGGGTTGGGGTTGATGTCAGCTTATAATGCCAGCTGACATCAAGCCCAGGTTAGTAATGGAGAGGCGTCTATAAGACACCCCCATTACTAACCCCATAGTCAAAGTTAAAAAAAACACAAACACCCAGAATAAAGTCCTTTAATTGAAATAAAGACACAATTCTTTATTGTTCTAAATTAAACCATACTTACCATCACACCCATTCCAGCTGAAGCCAACGATCTCCTGCAATAAAAGAAAAATAATAAACCAACCTCATCCTTACCTTTCCATGGTTCCCACGACAGCTTCAGCTCTGCTACATCGAGATGACTGGCTGGACCGCAGCAGAACGCTGCCATCCAGTCTGTCATCCCGCAGACACTGAGAAGCGCAGGCATGCTTGCGCTCCTCACCCACGCTGTCAGTGATGTGCATGAGGTGAGCTCATGTCCAATGAACTCAGCTCACCTCCTGCACGTCACTGACAGCGTGGGAAAATTCTCCTGCAATCAGCGCTTCAGCGTGAGAATTTTCCCACGCTGTCAGTGACGTGCATGAGGTGAGCCGAGTTCATTGGACATGAACTCGGCTCATCTGGATGTCGTCACAGAGAGACGCTGAGCAGCGCAAGCAAGCCGGCGCTTCTCAGTGTCTGCGGGATGACAGGCTGGATGGCGGCGTTCTGCTGCGGTCCAGCCTGTCATCTCGATGTAGCAGAGCTGAAGCTGTCCTGGGAACCATGGAAAGGTAAGGATGAGGTTGGTTTATTATTTTTCTTTTATTGCAGGAGATCGTTGGCTTCAGCTGGAATGGGCGTGATGGTAAGTATGGTTTAATTTAGAACAATAAAGGATTGTGTCTTTATTTCAATTAAAGGACTTTATTCTGGGTGTTTGTGTTTTTTTTAACTTTGACTATGGGGTTAGTAATGGGGGTGTCTTATAGACGCCTCTCCATTACTAACCTGGGCTTGATGTCAGCTGGCATTATAAGCTGACATCAACCCCAACCCTATTACCCCCTGCCACCGCACCAGGGCAGCGTGGAAGAGCGAGGCTAAGTGCCAGAATTGGCGCATCCTATGAATGCGCCATTTCTGGGGCGGCTGACGGCTGGTGTTTCTAGCCTGGGAGGGGGCCAATATTCATGGCACCCTTCCTGGGCTATTAATATCAGCCCCCAGCTGTCTGCCTAGCCTTTGCTAGCTATTACATTAGGGGGGACCCCACGTCATTTTTTTGGGGGGGTCCCCCATTTTAATAGCTAGTAAAGGCTATGTATTCAGCTGGGGGCTGATATTAGTAGCCTGGGAAGCTCCGTGGGTATTACCCCCTTCCCAGGCTTCAAACATCTGCCCCAGCCGTCTGCTTAACCTCCGCTAGAGCCTAAAATTAAGGGGAACCCCACGCCAATTTTTTTTAATAATAAATCCTTTATTTTAATACTAAATGACAAGTACAGTAACGAACACTATCACTGTACTTCATATATATGTGACTGACATGTTTCTATCTATCTAATCTATGTGTGATGCTCTATTCTTTCTGTTCTAAATTGTCGGGTACAGATGCTGAATTGCCGGCCGGCTTTTTTAAAGAGACGGTGCATGAAAACACTAATATTTTTTTTAATAAATCCTTTACACTAAATGACAAGTACAGTAAGCAACACTGTCACTGTACTTATTATATATGTGACTGACATGTTTCTATCTATCTAATCTATGTGTGAAGCTCTATTCTTTCTGTTCTAAATTGTCGGGTACAGATGCTGAATTGCCGGCCGGCTTTTTTAAAGAGACGGTGCATGAAAACACTAATATTTTTTTAAATAAATCCTTTACACTAAATGACAAGTACAGTAAGCAACACTGTCACTGTACTTATTATATATGTGACTGACATGTTTCTATCTATCTAATCTATGTGTGAAGCTCTATTCTTTCTGTTCTAAATTGTCGGGTACAGATGCTGAATTGCCGGCCGGCTTTTTTAAAGAGACGGTGCATGAAAACACTAATATTTTTTTTAATAAATCCTTTACACTAAATGACAAGTGCAGTAACCAACACTGTCACTGTGCTTCTTATATGTGTGACTGACATGTTTCTATCTATCTAATCTATGTGTGATGCTCTATTCCTTCTTGTCTAAATTGTCGGGTACCGGTGTATGCCGCTGCTGAATTTGCCGGCCGGCTTTTTTAAAGAGAGTGTCTTCTGAGCAGTTTGTCAGCTTTTGGACACCTTTGCAGGTGTTTTCTATGTGTTTCTATGTGTTTTTGTTTGCCTGCCATTGGTTTTAACGGTGTTCGACGGTGTTCTAAGGTGTTCGACGAACAGTTCGACGAACAGTTCCTCGAACATCCCGGTGTTCGACGAACCGAACCGAACCCGAACACTATGGGGGTGGCTCAACACTAATACTGACCTCCATCAGGTTGCAAATTAAAAATAATTTTTATCTGCATCTAGCTCTGAAAAAATATTTGGCCTTCTAGCAGTGTGTGGGACTTTCTCTATTAGTCCATCTATACTGACCTCCATCAGGTTGCAAATTAAAAATAATTTTTTGTCTGCATCTAGCTCTGAAAAAATATTTGGCCTTCTAGCAGTGTGTGGGACTTTCTCTATTAGTCCATCTATACTGACCTCCATCAGGCTGCAAATAAAAAATAATTTTTATCTGCATCTACCTCTGAAAAAATATTTGGGCTTCTAGCTGTGTGTGGGACTTGTTCTATTAGTCCATCTACACTGACCTCCATCAGGTTGCAAACTGAATATAATTTTTTTCTGCATCTAGCTCTGAAAAAATATTTGGCCTTCTAGCAGTGTGTGGGACTTTCTCTATTAGTCCATCTATACTGACCTCCATCAGGTTGCAAATTAAAAATAATTTATATCTGCATCTAGCTCTGAAAAAATATTTGGCCTTCTAGCAGTGTGTGGGACTTTCTCTATTAGTCCATCTATACTGACCTCCATCAGGTTGCAAATTAAAAATAATATTTTGTCTGCATCTAGCTCTGAAAAATATTTGGCCTTCTAGCAGTGTGTGGGACTTTCTCTATTAGTCCATCTATACTGACCTCCATCAGGTTGCAAACTGAATATATTTTTTTTCTGCATCTACCTCTGAAAAAATATTGGGCTTCTAGCTGTGTGTGGGACTTGTTCTATTAATCCTTCTATACAGACCTCCATCAGGTTGCAAACTGAATATAATTTTTTTCTGCATCTACCTCTGAAAAAATATTTGGGCTTCTAGCTGTGTGTGGGACTTGTTCTATTAATCCATCTATACAGACCTCCATCAGGTTGCAAACTGAATATAGTTTTTTTGCTGCATCTACCTCTGAAAAAATATTTGGGCTTCTAGCTGTGTGCGGGACTTGTTCTATTAGTCCATCTATACTGACCTCCATCAGGTTGCAAACTGAATATAATTTTTTTCTGCATCTAGCTCTGAAAAAATATTTGGCCTTCTAGCAGTGCGTGGGACTTTCTCTATTAGTCCATCTATACTGACCTCCATCAGGTTGCAAATTAAAAATAATTTTTATCTGCATCTAGCTCTGAAAAAATATTTGGCCTTCTAGCAGTGTGTGGGACTTTCTCTATTAGTCCATCTATACTGACCTCCATCAGTTTGCAAACTGAATATAAATTTTTTCTGCATCTAGCTCTGAAAAAATATTTGGCCTTCTAGCAGTGTGTGGGACTTTCTCTAATAGTCTATCTATACTGACCTCCATCAGGTTGCAAATTAAAAATAATTTTTATCTGCATCTAGCTCTGAAAAAATATTTGGCCTTCTAGCAGTGTGTGGGACTTTCTCTATTAGTTCATCTATACTGACCTCCATCAGGTTGCAAACTGAATATATTTTTTTTCTGCATCTACCTCTGAAAAAATATTTGGCCTTCTAGCTGTGTGTAGGACTTGTTCTATTAGTCCATCTATACTGACCTCCATCAGGTTGCAAACTGAATACAATTATTTTCTGCATCTACCTCTGAAAAAATATTTGGGCTTCTAGCTGTGTGTGGGACTTGTTCTATTAGTCCATCTATACTGACCTCCATCAGGTTGCAAATTGAATATAATTGTTTTCTGTATATAACCCAGCCAATCGTTTTGGCCTAATACCACAGTTTGGCCACTCAGCTCTGCTCGGTTCCCATCCATTGTTTTTTTGTGCAAACAACTCCAGAGTTGTGAATTAGTTAACCACCAAAATGAGTGGAAAAGGGCCTGCTGCTGGTGGAAAGGGGAATAGGCGTGTTGGGAAGGGGAAAAAAGGTTGTGTCCGTGGGGTAGGTGTTAAAGCAACAGTAACATCTGCAGAAGAAAGACCATCTTCCAGCCAAACTAAAATGTCTACTTCTTTTAGCGGACAATGTGATAAGATCCCTTTCTTACGGCCACGCCAATCGCTACAAATTCCAGATGAGGCACAAAAACAGCAGGTGCTTCAACGGATATCAAGTGCTCCTTTAAGTGGGCTCTCCTCCACATCAACTTCAACATCACAAATACTCCAGTCCTCAAAGGTGTCACCCCAATCGCACTTGCTTCCTCACAGCTCCCAAATCTCCAGCTGCCCGTCTGAGTATGAGGTAGAGCAGATGGTTGAGTCTGCAGAGCTGTTTACTCATACTATAGCCTGGGAATCAGAGGTCGACTCCAGCGCTTCTGTGAATCCAGACGAGGAAATGATCTGCACTGATGCCCAGAATCTTTATGAGTCGGATCCAGGACCAGACGCAGAAGGTTCTGACCATAATGTAGACCCTCATTCCCAAACTGTAACTCCTGTTGGTGGAGACAATGAGGAAGACGATGATGAGACTCAAATACCTGATTGGAGCGACAACTTTAGTTTTTTGTCAGGGCAGGAACAGGTTGGCTCTGAGGACGACGGGTGTGATAACGCACAGGGTGATGATGATGAGGTTGGAGATCCCACTTACTGTCAACCCACAGTCAGCCAAGAGATGAGGTCAGCAGAGGAGGTGGAGGAAGATGCTAGTGACGACGAGGTCAGGTTGTGCCTTCCTGGACAGAGACGTAGTACTGGAAGCACGTCAACAACTGCATCCTCAAACACAACTCTGCCTCTCACCACAAGTCGTGGTGGCTCTTCAGGTCGCATGGGTGCTAAGCCTTGCATAGCCTGGGCATTTTTTCAGATCGATAAAGATGACCCAACTCGTGTTATCTGTAACATTTGTCAGCAAAAGCTAAGTAGAGGCCAAAAAATACATAGTTTGAGTACTTCATGCATGAACAGGCACATGGACATGAAGCATAAGTTGCAGTGGGAAGCTCAGTGTGCTACAATGCGGCCTAGCCGGCCGCGCCAACCACCGTCTGCCATATCTTGTGCATCCGCGGCCTCTTCATCCTCTGTGACTGGGGGGACAGCAGTCACACCTGTTTTGGGTCGCAGACCTGCCACCTCTTTACCCGCAACAGCCAGCGTGATTGGCAGGTCATCATTTTCTTTGGAGGTGGTAACACCAGCTGGTGTTGAGCGCTGTCCGACATCGATAGCACCACCTTTGGATCAAGGCAACCTAACATGTACGCCTGCATCTTCCTCACAGACCGGCAGTTTGCCGGGGACACCCTTATGAACCCCGTCTAAGCACAATAGCCAGCCCTCGGTCCCTCAGATGTGGACAAGTAAAAGACCATTTCCTCCTAGCCATGAGAAAGCTAAGAGGTTGAATTTCACCATCTGCAAGCTCTTGGCTACAGAAATGCTGCCTTTCCGCCTGGTGGACACAGAGGATTTTTGAGACCTTATGTCCGTCGCAGTGCCCCAGTACCAGATGCCCAGTCGGCACTACTTCTCAAAGAAAGGTGTGCCTGCGCTCCAGCAGCATGTCGCACACAACATCACCGCTTCTTTGAGAAACTCTGTGTGTGACAGGGTGCATTTCACCACAGACACTTGGACGAGTAGGCATGGACAGGGGCGTTACATGTCGCTGACTGGGCACTGGGTAACTATGGTGACAGCAGGACAAGGGGCTGCTGTCCAAGTCTTGCCGTCCCCACGAGTTGTGCGTCAATCCTCTTTATGTCAAAGTTCCTCCACTGCTTCTGCCTCCTCAACATCCTCTCGGTCTTCCACCTGCACCCAAAGCCTGTCTGGTCATGCCACAAGCTTTCAAACTGCGCAGAAGGGATCCTGCACACCTCCTTACTATGCTGGCACTAGGGCTCAACGTCATCAGGCGGTTTTTACTTTGAAATGTCTGGGAAATGTGAGTCACACAGCTGAGGAGTTGTGGTCAGCTCTGGAGAACCAATTTCATGAATGGTTGTCTCCACTGGACCTGAAACCAGGGAAGGCCGTGTGCGACAATGCTGCAAACCTAGGTGCGGCCCTTCGCCGGGGCAATGTCACACACGTGCCTTGTATGGCTCACGTGTTGAACCTGGTTGTCCAGCAATTTTTAGCCCACTATCCCAGACTAGATGGCCTTCTGCAGAGGGCACGGTCGCTGTGTGCTCACTTCCGCCGTTCGCATCCCGCAGCTCAGCGACTTACATCTCTACAGAAGTCGTTGGGCCTGCCACTTCACCGGCTAAAATGCGATGTGCCTACCTGGTGGAATTCAACTCTGCACATGTTGCAGCGACTGTGGCAGCACCGACAAGCCCTGGTGCAATACGTTCTGACGTATAGCCTGGGCCAACGAGATCCAGAGGTGGGGCAAATCACGCTGGAGGAGTAGTCTCAGATCAGGGACCTAGGCACCCTTCTGCACAGTTTTGAAATGGCGACGAAGATATTTAGTGCTGACGATAATCAGCATGATTATTCCGGTGATTTACATGCTGGAGCACATGTTAAACAGAATTCGGAGTCAGGTGGTGGCACAAGAGGAGGTGGAGGAAGTAGAGGAGGAGGAGTTGTATGCGGAAAGGCTAACATCTGCAAGGTCCAGACTGTCGGCAGCACCAAGGCGGCAGGCATGTGAGGGTGGGGGAGATGGTTTTACCAGGGCGCATGGTAGCAGCCAAACTAGTGAGGAAGGTGCAGGAGCCCAGGAAGAAGTGGAGGACGAACTGATGGAAGACTCATCAGATGAGGGAGACCTTGATCACATTTCTGTTGTGCGAGGTTGGGGGGAGAGGACAGAGGAAGGAAGCATGATTGTTACCTCGCCACCAACACAACAGGGACTTGGTGCTCCTGGATGCGCAACACACATGAGTGCCTTCTTGCTGCACTACCTGCAACATGACCCTCGAATTGTGAGAATTAGAAATAATCCTGACTACTGGGTTGCCACACTGTTAGATCCCCGGTACAAAAGTAAATTTGCAGAAATTATTCCTGCCATAGAAAGAGATGCACGCATGCAGGAGTATCAGCAGAGACTGTTGCAGAATCTTACATGTGCTTTTCCACAAAACACCAGTGGTGCACGTAGTGAATCTCACAGTTCCAACTTGCCAACCGTGGGACCGTCAAGTGTTCAGCACTCAAACCGTAACAGAACCACAGTATCTGCTGGTAACATCAATTTTGCAGAATCATTTCACCACTTTTTTAGCCCATCCTTTGCAAGGCCACAGGAGACAAGAAGTCTGACACATAGTCAACGCCTAGAGACAATGGTACAGGAGTATCTCCAAGTAAACATTGAAGCCATGACTGTGTCACTGGACCCTTGCTCTTTTTGGGCTTCCAGTCTGGATAAATGGCCGGAGCTAGCCACTTACGCCTTGGAGATCTTGTCATGCCCCGCAGCCAGCGTTCTGTCTGAACGTGTGTTCAGCGCTGCTGGTGGTGTGCTGACAGATAAGCGCACGCGGCTCTCCACTGATAATGTAGACAGACTCACGTTCATAAAGATGAACAAATCATGGATCCGAAACGACTTTTCTACCCCTGTGTCATCCTGGGGAGAGTAAAAGCTTGATGATTGGTTAAAATCACCCTACCAACCGTTTTAAGCTTTCAAATTACTAAACATGTTTATCTGTATCTTGGCTGGAAAATAATTTGGGCTTTGTAGCAGTGTGCAGCACTGATTCTATTAGGCCATCTATAATAAGCTCCACCAGATTTAAAATTACTAATCATGTTTATCTGTATCTTGACTGGAAAATAATTTGGGCTTTGTAGCAGTGTGCAGCACTGATCCTATTAGGCCATCTATACTAAGCTCCACCAGATTTAAAATTAATAATAATTTTTAGCTGCATCTAGCCCGGAAAATAATTTTGGGGCTCCGAGATGCGCAAGACACATAGGTGCCTTCTTGCTGCACTACCTGCAACATGACCCTCATATTGTCAGAATTCGAAGTAATCATGACTACTGGGTTGCCACACTCTTAGATCCCCCAAACTTTTCGATCAACCTTTTCATTTTAATAAAGACCAAAAAATGGTCATTTTTGAAATTATAAGCATTAGCAGGTTATTAGAAACTGAAATCAAACAGTTTTCAACTCAAAACTTTATTCTAGGTGATGTTACATTTTCACATAGGACCCCTTGTTCGAAAGGAGCTTCTGAACTCTCTCGTCCATTGAATTTGTCAGGTTTTGGATGGTTTCTGCTTCAATTGTTTTGCATGAGGACAGAATACCCTCCCAGAGCTGTTGCTTAGATGTGAACTGCCTCCCGCCATCATAGACACTCCTTTTGATGATGCTCCAGAGGTTCTGAATGGGGTAGAGGTCAGGGGAGCATGGGGGTCACACCATAAGTTTGTCCCCTTTTATGCCCATATCAGCCAGAGATGCAGATGTTTTATGTGCAGCATGAGATGGTGCATTATCATGCAAAAAAATGATCTTGCTGTGAAATACACGGTTCTTCTTCTTGAACCATGGCAGGAAGTGCTGTTTGAGAAAATCCACATACATTATGGAGTTCATCTTTAGCGCCTTCAGGGATCCTAAAGGGGCCGACAATCTCTCTCCCCATGATTCCAGCCCAAAACATTACTCCACCTCCTCCTTGTTGGCGCTGTAGCCGTGTTTGCGTGGGGTGTCCATCAACCAGCCATCCTCCACTCCATCCATCTGGACCATCGAGCGCTGCACGGCACTCATCCGTGAACAAAACAGTTTTGAAATCAGTCTTCATGTAATGTTTGGCCCACTGGAGCCGTTTCTGCTTGTGTGAAGTGGATAGAGAAGGTCGACAGGATGGCGTATGCACAGCTGCAAACCTCTGAAGGACCCTGCATCTTGTTGTTCGGGGGACGTTGGAGGCACCAGCAGCTTCAAAAACTTGTCTGCTGCTATGACAAGGCTTTTTTGCCGCTGCTCTTTTAACCTCACGTAATTGCCTGTAGGAAAGAGTCCTCAATTTGCCCTTATCAGCACGCACACGTGTGTACTGTGAATCAGCTACATACTTCTTGATTGCCAAGACACTTCATCCTGATCATCGCACAATGTTGATTATAGTCATGCCTTGACCTAAACACTCCACAATTTGTTGCTTCTCAGCAGCAGACACATCCTTTTTCTTTCCCATTTTGGCAGAAATTGTAGGCTGCTTAATAATGTGAGACAGCCTTCTTAAGTAGTCTTGCCTTTCATTGGACACACCTGCCAAACTAATTAGCACAGGTGTCTGCAATTGCTTACAGTGATATAAAGAGCCCTGACACACATCACCATCAATGAGTTTAACTGACAAACAAACAAATTCTTCCCTTATCACTCCTAAACACTTTTTGCATAATAATTTGGAACACAGTGTACATGTGCTTTTCCACAAAACACCAGTGGTTCACGTAGTGAATCATACAGTTCTAACTTGCCAACCGTGGTCTGTATGGAGTTGTTCAATAAAGGGCCCAAAATTAAGATAACATAGATGGGAGAGGTCTCTATGAATAGGAATTCCTAAGTATTTGATACCCTGTGAGGGCCAGGCAAAGGGAAAGTTGGACTGGATGGAATCCTATATGGATTTGGGGAGGGAGACATCGAGGGCCTCAGACTTCGCTGCATTGATTTTAAAATTTGACCATGTAACAAAGTGATCTATTTCAGCCATAACAGCATGGATGGATATATGAGATTGAGTGATATATACTAGTACATCATCAGCAAATAGAGAGCACTTGTACTCGGTGCCTCCCACCTCAATCCACCTAATATTGGGGTTATGGCGAATTGATGAGAGCAGGTGCTCCGTCACTAGGATGTATAAGAGAGGGGACAGAGGACATCCCTGCCTTGTCCCATTGGTGATTGTGAAAGGTGATGAAAATGTTCTGATGCACCCCCTGGGCCTTGGGACACCCGGAGCCGGACCCTTTTTGGTGGATGCTAGTGGTTGTAGTCTTCGTGGCGGCGACCCGGTTCCGTGGCTCAGGGTGGTCAAAATAGTGGCGGAACTATTTATGTGGTTTTGATGTTTAAATGTCCGACTATGCCACCCATGGATTGCGGTCAGAGTGAACCGCCGCTGCAGCGCAGACCGCTGAGGCTGGTGTTGTGGGTGCAGCAGAGCGTAGCATAACTCCCCACGGGAGGAGTATAGCCTCAGGGCAGTGTATGCGGAGGATGGGGGTGATGGTGCAGGGCAGCAGCAGTAACGACACGGAGTCAGTGATGCAGTCCAGGGCCTTTACTCACAGTTCTTATTATCCAGACCACGTCTGCAGGTAACGGCTGCCCACGTCGTACTGTGCTCACCAGGTGAGGGGCTCAGACAACTCCCAGATAACTTTGGAGCGCTTCACAGGACCCCCCTTGTGTGTCCTTTGTCTGGCCTTTCTTACCAACCCTTCTGTCCGGCTGCCTCGGGCCTCCTCTTGGTAAACTTGGCGCCAGTTTCCCTGACCCTATGTGGTGCCTTCCTAGCGGGTGTAGCGAGGGGCTGCGCCACATAAAATGTCACAGCCTCCGGTTTCTAGCTGAGGGTCATTTCCTGCCTCCACTAGTTTCGGGGACCGGTCTCCCCCTTTGGCCTGACCCCTCCACGCAGGTGGATTCGGGCGTGCGGTGGCGACTCGCCCGTCCGCACCCCTGAGATCCCTTCATTCCTCGTTCCTGGAGCCTTCTCCGCTCCTCTTCCTTCCTTCTCCCTCTTCCAGGCCTGGGCCTCTGTTACTAGGCCCGCCTCCGGAGCAGAGCTCATGCAGAGCCCCTGCTCCCTGCCACTTCTGCTCAGACTTCTCTGCACTGAACTAAGATGGTGCCCACCTTTTATACTCCCTTCTCAATGCACCCAGGAACTGCTTCCTCCCTGCTCCTGCACTGCAGGGTTCCCCTTCCTCAGTGTTCCCTCCCCCCACTCCAGCCAGGGACAGGGACTGTCATGCCCATCTCAGAGGCATATTGGTCGCCCTGCCCCACGGCAATGTGGTGTAATGCATGCAGGTGTCGGGTCCTGATCCACACTCCATCCTTACCTGAGAGTGAGATATCACACCTCTGGGTGAGGTGCAATACCTCTGTAGCAACCGAGCCCTCAGGGTGCTACAGTTCCATTTATCTTCAGCCTAGGTGACGTATTGTGATACAGGGCCGTGATTTTGGCTATAAAAGGGTCCCCTAGACCCCTACCCCAAGCTTTTTAAGAGAATCATATATGGCGTGCCAGGAGACTCTATGGAATGCTTTCTCAGCATCCAACGAGAGTATCTAATTACAAATTATTTACTGCATCTAGCCCAGGAAATACTTTGTGCCTAGTAGCAGTGTCTGCTAGTCAGCGGATTATCCCGGCTGTTAAGCAAGCTACACCACCTGTAGTTTGGACACTTAATTTTTTCAAAGGAAATGCTTCGGGACCACGGGATAATCAGTGAAGAGCATCAGGAGGCACCCCAAGGCATAGGGGCTGGGACTGGCAGTAGGATGCCTTGCGGTGGACAGCCGAGCTCGATCCTTATAAAAGCTTTTTAACTGCAGCAGCTTTAGTGGACGCTACTGGAGCTGGAATTACGCGGCTGCTGGCATGAGACTTGCCCTCCAATAGATCCTTGTAAATGGATTTAAAGTGTATTCATTCAAATTAGAGAGACAATTTAAATTAAAAAGCTTAGAGCTGCCTCCACCACAGGGGGGCTCGCTCGACCCACCAGCGGACAGGCACCAGTATTGGGAGAGGGGGGCTGGCCGTCAGGGTTCACCGCGGCTCTGGCACAAACCCAGCGACACGGAGGTGGCACGGGCAGGAGCGGACTGAACGTGTCGGCTTCTCACTTTTTGGATTTTAGAAGGGCATGACATGCCTATATCTGTGTCTCCCCCTCCTTTTACTCCTCCACCTCTTTTCTTTTCGCATGACTATATGTACTTCTCACTTTTCCATGTGTTAGTTGTGTCTTCTGAGCAGTTTGTCAGCTTTTGGACACCTTTGAAGGTGTTTTCTATGTGTTTCTATGTGTTTTTGTTTGCCTGCCATTGGTTTTAACGGTGTTCGAAGGTGTTCGACGAACAGTGCGACGAACAGTTCGGCGAACACACGGGTGTTCGACGAACCGAACCGAACTCGAACACTACGGGGTGGCTCAACACTAGTTGCAAATTCAAAATAATTTTTATCTGCATCTAGCTCTGAAAAAATATTTGGGCTTGGGCTTGTAGCAGTGTGAGGGACTTGTTCTATTAGTCCATCTATACTAACCTCCACCAGGTTGCAAATTCAAAATAATTTTTATCTGCCTCTAGCTCTGAAAAAATATTTGGGCTTGGGCTTGTAGCAGTGTGTGGGACTTGTTCTATTAGTCCATCTATACTAACCTCCACCAGGTTGCAAATTCAAAATAATTTTTATTTGCATCTAGCTCTGAAAAAATATTTGGGCTTGGACTTGTAGCAGTGTGTGGGACTTGTTCTATTAGTCCATCTATACTAACCTCCACCAGGTTGCAAATTCAAAATAATTTTTATCTGCATCCAGCTATGAAAAACTATTTGGGTTTGGGCTTGTAGCAGTGTGTGGGACTTGTCCTATTAGTCCATCTATACTAACCTCCACCAGGTTGCAAATTCAAAATAATTTTTATCTGCATCAAGCACTGAAAAATATTTGGGCTTGGGCTTGTAGCAGTGAGTGGGACTTGTTCTATTAGTCCATCTATACTAACCTCCACCAGGTTGCAAATTCAAAATAATTTTTATTTGCATCTAGCTCTGAAAAAATATTTGGGCTTGGACTTGTAGCAGTGTGTGGGACTTGTTCTATTAGTCCATCTAAACTAACCTCCATCAGGTTGCAAATTCAAAATAATTTTTATCTGCATCCAGCTATGAAAAACTATTTGGGTTTGGGCTTGTAGCAGTGTGTGGGACTTGTCCTATTAGTCCATCTATACTAACCTCCACCAGGTTGCAAATTCAAAATAATTTTTATCTGCATCAAGCACTGAAAAATATTTGGGCTTGGGCTTGTAGCAGTGTGTGGGACTTGTTCTATTAGTCCATCTATACTACCCTCCACCAGGTTGAAAATTCTAAACAATTTTTATCTGCATCTAGCTCTGAAAAAATATTTGGGCTTCGGCTTGTAGCAGTGTGTGGGACTTGTTCTATTAGTCCATCTAAACTAACCTCCATCAGGTTGCAAATTCAAAATAATTTTTATCTGCATCTAGCTCTGAAAAAATATTTGGGCTTGGGCTTGTAGCAGTGTGTGGGACTTGTTCTATTAGTCCATCTATATTAACCTCCATCAGGTTGCAAATTCAAAATAATTTTTATTTGCATCTGGCTCTGAAAAAATATTTGGGCTTGGGCTTGTAGCAGTGTGAGGGACTTGTTCTATTAGTCCATCTATACTACCCTCCACCAGGTTGAAAATTCAAAATAATTTATATCTGCATCTAGCTCTGAAAAAATATTTGGGCTTGGGCTTGTAGCAGTGTGTGGGACTTGTTCTATTAGTCCATGTATACTAACCTCCACCAGGTTTGAAATTCAAAATAATTTTTATTTGCATCTAGCTCTGAAAAAATATTTGGGCTTGGGCTTGTAGCAGTGTGTGGGACTTGTTCTATTAGTCCATCTATACTAACCTCCACCAGGTTGCAATTTCAAAATAATTTTTATCTGCATCTAGCTCTGAAAAAATATTTGGGCTTCGTCTTGTAGCAGTGTGTGGAACTTGTTCTATTAGTCCATCTACAGTCATGGCCAAAAGTTTTGAGAATGACACCAAAATTATATTTTCACATGATCTGCTGGCCTCTGGTTTTTATTAGTGTTTGTCTGATGTTTACATCACATACAGAAATATAATTGCAATCATATTATGCGTACCAATAGGTTATATTGACAGTTAGAATGAGTTAATGCAGCAAGTCAATATTTGCAGTTTTGCCCCTTCTTCAAGACCTCTGTAATTCTCCCTGGCATGCTCTCAATCAACTTTTGGACCAAATCCTGACTGATAGCAGTCTATTCTTGCATAATCAATGCTTGCATTTTGCCAGAATTTGTTGGTTTTTGTTTGTCCACCCGTCTCTTTATGATTGACCACAAGTTCTCAATGGGATGAAGATCTGGGGAGTTTCCAGGCCATGGACCCAAAATCTATATGTTTTGTTCCATGAGCCATTTAGTTATCACCTTTGCTTTATGGCAAGGTGCTCCATCATGCTGGAAAAGGCATTGTTGGGCGCCAAACTGCTCTTGGACGGTTGGGAGAAGTTGCTCTTGGAGGACATTCTGGTACCATTCTTTATTCATGGCTGTGTTTTTAGGCAAGACTGTGAGTGAGCCGATTCCCTTGGCTGAGAAGCAACCCCACACATGAATGGTTTCAGGATGCTTTACAGTTGGCATGAGACAAGACTGGTGGTAGCGCTCACCTCTTCTTCTCCGAATAAGCTGTTTTCCAGATGTCCCAAACAATCGAAAAGGGGATTCATCAGAGAAAATGACTTTGCCCCAGTCCTCAGCAGTCCACTCCCTGTACCTTTTGCAGAATATCAGTCGGTCCCTGATGTTTTTTCTGGAGAGAAGTGGCTTCTTTGCTGCCCTCCTTGAAACCAGCCCTTGCTCAAAGAGTCTCCGCCTCACAGTGGGTGCAGAAGCACTCACACCAGCCTGCTGCCATTCCTGAGCAAGCTCGGCACTGCTGGTAGTCCGATCCCGCAGGTGAAACAGTTTTAAGATACGGTCCTGGCACTTGCTAGTCTTTCTTGGGCGCCCTGGAGCCTTTTTGACAACAATGGAAGCTCTCTCCTTGAAGTTCTTGATGATGCGATAGATTGTTGACTGAGGTGCAATCTTTGTAGCTGCGATACTCTTCCCTGTTAGGCCATTTTTGTGCAGTACAATGATGGCTGCACGTGTTTCTTTAGAGATAACCATGGTTAACTGAAGAGAAACAATGATACCAAGAACCAGCCTCCTTTTAAAGTGTCCAGTGATGTCATTCTTACTTAATCATGACTGATTGATCGCCAGCCCTGTCCTCATCAAAACCCACACCTGTGTTAATGGATCAATCACTAAAACGATGTTAGCTGCTCCTTTTAAGGCAGGACTGCAATGATGTTGAAATGTGTTTTGGGGGTTAAAGTTCATTTTCTGGGCAAATATTGACTTTGCAAGTACAGTAATTGCTGTTAAGCTGATCACTCTTTGACATTCAGGAGTATATGCAAATTGCCATTAAAAAAAATGAAGCAGTAAACTTTGGAAAAATTACTATTTGACTCATTCTCAATACTTTTGGCCATGACTGTATAATAACCTCCACCAAGTTGCAAATTCAAAATAATTTTTATCTGCATCTATCTCTGAAAAAATATTTGGGCTTGGGCTTGCAGCAGTGTGTGGGACTTGTTCTATTAGTCCATCTATACTAACCTCCACCAGGTTGCAAATTCAAAATAATTTTTATCTGCATCTAGCTCTGAAAAAATATTTGGGCTTGGGCTTGTAGCAGTGTGTGGGACTTGTTCTATTAGTCCATCTATACTAACCTCCACCAGGTTGCAAATTCAAAATAATTTTTATCTGCATCTAGCTCTGAAAAAATATTTGGGCTTCGGCTTGTAGCAGTGTGTGGGACTTGTTCTATTATTCCATCTATACTAACCTCCACCAGGTTGCAAATTCAAAATAATTTTTATCTGCATTTAGCTCTGAAAAAATATTTTGGCTTTGGCTTGTAGCAGTGTGTGGGACTTGCTCTATTAGTTCATCTATACTAAACTTCACCAGGTTGCAAATTCAAATTAATTTTTATCTTCATCTTGCTCTGAAAAAATATTTGGGAATTGGCTTATAGCAGTGTGTGGGACTTGTTCTATTAGTCCATCTATACTAACCTCCACCAGGTTGCAAATTCAAAATATTTTTTATCTGCATCTATCTCTGAAAAAATATTTGGGCTTGGGCTTGTAGCAGTGTGTGGGACTTGTTCTATTAGTCCATCTAAACTAACCTCCACCAGGTTGCAAATTCAAAATAATTTTTATCTGCATCTAGCTCTGAAAAAATATTTGGGCTTGGGCTTGTAGCAGTGTGTGGGACTTGTTCTATTAGTCCATCTATACTACCCTCCACCAGGTTGAAAATTCAAAACAATTTTTATCTGCATCTAGCTCTGAAAAAATATTTGGTCTTGGGCTTGTAGCAGTGTGTGGGACTTGTTCTATTAGTCCATCTATACTAACCTCCATCATGTTGCAAATTCAAAATAATTTTTATCTGCATCTAGCTCTGAAAAAATATTTGGGCTTGGGTTTGTAGCAGTGTGTTGGACTTGTTCTATTAGTCCATCTATACTAACCTCCACAAGGTTGCAAATTCAAAATAAATTTTATCTGCATCTAGCTCTGAAAAAATATTTGGGCTTGTGCTTGTAGCAGTGTGTGGGACTTGTTCTATTAGTCCATCTATACTAACCTCCACCAGGTTGCAAATTCAAAAGAAATTTTTATCTGCATCTAGCTCTGAAAAAATATTCGGGCTTGGGCTTGTAGCAGTGTGTGGGACTTGTTCTATTAGTCCATCCATACTAACCTCCACCAGGTTGCAAATTCAAAATAATTTTTATCTGCATCTAGCTCTGAAAAAAATATTTGGGCTTGGGTTTGTAGCAGTGTGTTGGACTTGTTCTATTAGTCCATCTATACTAACCTCCACAAGGTTGCAAATTCAAAATAATTTTTATCTGCATCTAGCTCTGAAAAAATATTTGGGCTTGGGCTTGTAGCAGTGTGTGGGACTTGTTCTATTAGTCCATCTATACTACCCTCCACCAGATTGAAAATTCAAACCAAATTTTATCTGCATCTAGCTCTGAAAAAATATTTGGGCTTCGGCTTGTAGCAGTGTGTGGGACTTGTTCTATTAGTCCATCTATACTAACCTCCATCAGGTTGCAAATTCAAAATAATTTTTATCCGCATCTAGCTCTGAAAAAATATTTGAGCTTGGGTTTGTAGCAGTGTGTTGGACTTGTTCTATTAGTCCATCTATACTAACCTCCACCAGGTTGCAAATTCAAAATAATTTTTATCTGCATCTAGCTCTGAAAAAATATTTGGGCTTGGGCTTGTAGCAGTGTGTGGGACTTGTTCTATTAGTCCATCTACACTAACCTCCACCAGGTTGCAAATTCAAAATAATTTTTATCTGCATCTAGCTCTGAAAAAATATTTGGGCTTGGGCTTGTAGCAGTGTGTGGGACTTGTTCTATTAGTCCATCTATACTACCCTCCACCAGGTTGAAAATTCAAAACAATTTTTATCTGCATCTAGCTCTGAAAAAATATTTGGGCTTCGGCTTGCAGCAGTGTGTGGGACTTGTTCTATTAGTCCATCTATACTAACCTCCATCAGGTTGTAAATTCAAAATAATTTTTATCTGCCTCTTGCTCTGAAAAAATATTTGGGCTTGGGTTTATAGCAGTGTGTTGGACTTGTTCTGTTAGTCCATCTATACTAACCTCCACAAGGTTGCAAATTCAAAATAATTTTTATCTGCATCTAGCTCTGAAAAAAATATTTGCGCTTGGGCTTGTAGCAGTGTGTGGGACTTGTTCTATTAGTCCATCTATACTAACCTCCACCAGGTTGCAAATTCAAAATAATTATTATTTGTATCTAGCTCTGAAAAAATATTTGGGCTTGGGCTTGTAGCAGTTTGTGGAATTTGTTGTATTAGTCCATCTATACTAACCTCCTCCAGGTTGCAAATTCAAAATAATTTTTATCTGCATTTAGCTCTGAAAAACTATTTGAGTTTGGGCTTGTAGCAGTGTGTGGGACTTGTTCTATTAGTCCATCTATACTAACCTCCACCAGGTTGCAAATTCAAAATAATTTTTATCTGCATCTAGCTCTGAAAAAATATTTGGACTTGGGCTTGTGGCAGTGCGTGGGATTTGTTCTATTAGTCCATCTATACTAACCTCCACCAGGTTGCAAATTCAAAATAATTTTTATCTGCATCTAGCTCTGAAAAAATATTTGGGCTTCGTCTTATAGCAGTGTGTGGGACTTGTTCTATTAGTCCATCTATACTAACCTCCACCAGGTTGCAAATTCAAAATAATTTTTATCTGCATCTATCTCTGAAAAAAAAATTGGGCTTGGGCTTGTAGCAGTGTGTGGGACTTGATCTATTAGTCCATCTATACTAATCTCCACCAGGTTGCAAATTTAAAATAATTTTTATCTGCATCTAGCTCTGAAAAAATATTTGGGCTTGGGCTTGTAGCAGTGTGTGGGACTTGTTCTATTAGTCCATCTATACTAACCTCCACCAGGTTGCAAATTAAAAATAATTTTTTTCTGCATCTAGCTCTTAAAAAATATTTGGGCTTGGGCTTGTAGCAGTGTGTGGGACTTGTTCTATTAGTCCATCTATACTACCCTCCACCAGGTTGAAAATTCAAAACAATTTTTATCTGCATCTAGCTCTGAAAAAATATTTGGGCTTCGGTTTGTAGCAGTGTGTGGGACTTTTTCTATTAGTCCATCTATACTAACCTCCACCAGGTTGAAAATTCAAAATAATTTTTATCTGCATCTAGCTCTGAAAAAATATTTGGACTTGGGCTTGTGGCAGTGCGTGGGATTTGTTCTATTAGTCCATCTATACTAACCTCCACCAGGTTGCAAATTCAAAATAATTTTTATCTGCATCTAGCTCTGAAAAAATATTTGGGCTTCGTCTTATAGCAGTGTGTGGGACTTGTTCTATTAGTCCATCTATACTAACCTCCACCAGGTTGCAAATTCAAAATAATTTTTATCTGCATCTATCTCTGAAAAAAAAATTGGGCTTGGGCTTGTAGCAGTGTGTGGGACTTGATCTATTAGTCCATCTATACTAATCTCCACCAGGTTGCAAATTTAAAATAATTTTTATCTGCATCTAGCTCTGAAAAAATATTTGGGCTTGGGCTTGTAGCAGTGTGTGGGACTTGTTCTATTAGTCCATCTATACTACCCTCCACCAGGTTGAAAATTCAAAACAATTTTTATCTGCATCTAGCTCTGAAAAAATATTTGGGCTTCGGTTTGTAGCAGTGTGTGGGACTTTTTCTATTAGTCCATCTATACTAACCTCCACCAGGTTGAAAATTCAAAATAATTTTTATCTGCATCTAGCACTGAAAAAATATTTGGGCTTGGGCATGTAGCAGTGTGTGGGACTTGTTCTATTAGTCCATCTATACTAACCTCCCCCAGGTTGCAAATTCAAAATAATTTTTCTCTGCATCTAGCTCTGAAAAAATATTTGGGCTTGGGCTTGTAGCAGTGTGTGAGACTTGTTCTATTAGTCCATCTATACTAACCTCCACCAGGTTGCAAATTCAAAATAATTTTTATCTGCATCTAGCTCTGAAAAAATATTTGGGCTTGGGCTTGTAGCAGTGTGTGGGACTTGTTCTATTAGTCCATCTACACTAACCTCCACCAGGTTGCAAATTCAAAATAATTTTTATCTGCATCTAGCTCTTAAAAAATATTTGGGCTTGGGCTTGTAGCAGTGTGTGGGACTTGTTCTATTAGTCCATCTATACTACCCTCCACCAGGTTGAAAATTCAAAACAATTTTTATCTGCATCTAGCTCTGAAAAAATATTTGGGCTTCGGCTTGCAGCAGTGTGTGGGACTTGTTCTATTAGTCCATCTATACTAACCTCCATCAGGTTGTAAATTCAAAATAATTTTTATCTGCCTCTTGCTCTGAAAAAATATTTGGGCTTTGGTTTATAGCAGTGTGTTGGACTTGTTCTGTTAGTCCATCTATACTAACCTCCACAAGGTTGCAAATTCAAAATAATTTTTATCTGCATCTAGCTCTGAAAAAAATATTTGGGCTTGGGCTTGTAGCAGTGTGTGGGACTTGTTCTATTAGTCCATCTATACTAACCTCCACCAGGTTGCAAATTGAAAATAATTATTATTTGTATCTAGCTCTGAAAAAATATTTGGGCTTGGACTTGTAGCAGTGTGAGGGACTTGTTCTACTAGTCCATCTATACTACCCTCCACCAGGTTGAAAATTCAAAATAATTTTTATCTGCATCTAGCTCTGAAAAAATATTTGCGCTTGGGCTTGTAGCAGTGTGTGGGACTTGTTCTATTAGTCCATCTATACTAACCTCCACCAGGTTGCAAATTCAAAATAATTTTTATCTGCACCTAGCTCTGATAAAATATTTAGGCTTGGGCTTGTAGCAGTTTGTGGAATTTGTTGTATTAGTCCATCTATACTAACCTCCTCCAGGTTGCAAATTCAAAATAATTTTTATCTGCATTTAGCTCTGAAAAACTTTTTGAGTTTGGGCTTGTAGCAGTGTGTGGGACTTGTTCTATTAGTCCATCTATACTAACCTCCACCAGGTTGCAAATTCAAAATAATTTTTATCTGCATCTAGCTCTGAAAAAATCGTTGGACTTGGGCTTGTAGCAGTGCGTGGGATTTGTTCTATTAGTCCATTTATACTAACCTCCACCAGGTTGCAAATTCAAAATAATTTTTATCTGCATCTAGCTCTGAAAAAATATTTGGGCTTCGTCTTATAGCAGTGTGTGGGACTTGTTCTATTAGTCCATCTATACTAACCTCCACCAGGTTGCAAATTCAAAATAATTCTTATCTGCATCTATCTCTGAAAAAAAAATTGGGCTTGGGCTTGTAGCAGTGTGTGGGACTTGATCTATTAGTCCATCTATACTAATCTCCACCAGGTTGCAAATTTAAAATAATTTTTATCTGCATCTAGCTCTGAAAAAATATTTGGGCTTTGGCTTGTAGCAGTGTTTGGGACTTGTTCTATTAGTCCATCTATACTAACCTCCACCAGGTTGCAAATTAAAAATAATTTTTTTCTGCATCTAGCTCTTAAAAAATATTTGGGCTTAGGCTTGTAGCAGTGTGTGGGACTTGTTCTATTAGTCCATCTATACTACCCTCCACCAGGTTGAAAATTCAAAACAATTTTTATCTGCATCTAGCTCTGAAAAAATATTTGGGCTTCGGTTTGTAGCAGTGTGTGGGACTTTTTCTATTAGTCCATCTATACTAACCTCCACCAGGTTGAATATTCAAAATAATTTTTATCTGCATCTAGCTCTGAAAAAATATTTGGGCTTGGGTATGTAGCAGTGTGTGGGACTTGTTCTATTAGTCCATCTATACTAACCTCCCCCAGGGTCCAAATTCAAAATAATTTTTCTCTGCATCTAGCTCTGAAAAAATATTTGGGCTTGGGCTTGTAGCAGTGTGTGAGACTTGTTCTATTAGTCCATCTATACTAACCTCCACCAGGTTGCAAATTCAAAATAATTTTTATCTGCATCTAGCTCTGAAAAAATATTTGGGCTTGGGCTTGTAGCAGTATATGGGACTTGTTCTATTAGTCCATCTATACTACCCTCCACCAGATTGAAAATTCAAAACAAATTTTATCTGCATCTAGCTCTGAAAAAATATTTGGGCTTCGGCTTGTAGCAGTGTGTGGGACTTGTTCTATTAGTCCATCTATACTAACCTCCATCAGGTTGCAAATTCAAAATAATTTTTATCTGCATCTAGCTCTGAATAAATATTTGAGCTTGGGTTTGTAGCAGTGTGTTGGACTTGTTCTATTAGTACATCTATACTAACCTCCACAAGGTTGCAAATTCAAAATCATTTTTATCTGCATATAGCTCTGAAAAAATATTTGGGCTTGGGCTTGTAGCAATGTGTGGGACTTGTTCTATTAGTCCATCTACACTAACCTCCACCAGGTTGCAAATTCAAAATAATTTTTATCTGCATCTAGCTCTGAAAAAATATTTGGGCTTGGGCTTGTAGCAGTGTATGGGACTTGTTCTATTAGTCCATCTATACTACCCTCCACCAGGTTGAAAATTCAAAACAATTATTATCTGCATCTAGCTCTGAAAAAATATTTGGGCTTCGGCTTGCAGCAGTGTGTGGGACTTGTTCTATTAGTCCATCTATACTAACCTCCATCAGGTTGCAAATTCAAAATAATTTTTATCTGCATCTAGCTCTGAAAAAATATTTGGGCTTGGCTTTGTAGCAGTGTGTTGGACTTGTTCTATTAGTCCATGTATACTAACCTCCACAAGGTTACAAATTCAAAATAATTTTTATCTGCATCTAGCTCTGAAAAAATATTTCGGCTTGGGCTTGTAGCAGTGTGTGGGACTTGTTCTATTAGTCCATCTATACTAACCTCCACCAGGTTGAATATTCAAAATAATTTTTATCTGCATCTAGCTCTGAAAAAATATTTGGGCTTGGGCATGTAGCAGTGTGTGGGACTTGTTCTATTAGTCCATCTATACTAACCTCCCCCAGGTTGCAAATTCAAAATAATTTTTCTCTGCATCTAGCTCTGAAAAAATATTTGGGCTTCGTCTTATAGCAGTGTGTGGGACTTGTTCTATTAGTCCATCTATACTAACCTCCACCAGGTTGCAAATTCAAAATAATTTTTATCTGCATCTATCTCTGAAAAAAAAATTGGGCTTGGGCTTGTAGCAGTGTGTGGGACTTGATCTATTAGTCCATCTATACTAATCTCCACCAGGTTGCAAATTTAAAATAATTTTTATCTGCATCTAGCTCTGAAAAAATATTTGGGCTTGGGCTTGTAGCAGTGTGTGGGACTTGTTCTATTAGTCCATCTATACTAACCTCCACCAGGTTGCAAATTCAAAATAATTTTTTTCTGTTTCTAGCTCTTAAAAACTATTTGGGCTTGGGCTTGTAGCAGTGTGTGGGACTTGTTCTATTAGTCCATCTATACTACCCTCCACCAGGTTGAAAATTCAAAACAATTTTTATCTGCATCTAGCTCTGAAAAAATATTTGGGCTTCGGTTTGTAGCAGTGTGTGGGACTTTTTCTATTAGTCCATCTATACTAACTAGTGTTGAGCCACCCCCGTAGTGTTCGAGTTCGGTTCGGTTCGTCGAACACCGGTGTGTTCGCCGAACTGTTCGTCGAACTGTTCGTCGAACACCTTCGAACACCGTTAAAACCAATGGCAGGCAAACAAAAACCCATAGAAACACATAGAAAACACCTTCAAAGGTGTCCAAAAGCTGACAAACTGCTCAGAAGACACAACTAACACATGGAAAAGTGACAAGTACATATAGTCATGCGAAAAGAAAAGAGGTGGAGGAGTAAAAGGAGGGGGAGACACAGATATAGGCATGTCATGCCCTTCTAAAATCCAAAAAGTGAGAAGCCGAGACGGCCAGTCCGCTCCTGCCCGTGCCACCTCCGTGTCGCCGGGTTTGTGCCAGAGCCGCGGTGAACCCTGACGGCCAGCCCCCCTCTCCCAATACTGGTGCCTGTCCGCTGGTGGGTCGAGAGAGCCCCCCTGTGGTGGAGGCAGCTCTAAGCTTTTTAATTTAAATTGTCCCTCTAATTTGAATGAATACACTTTAAATCCATTTACAAGGATCTATTGGAGGGCAAGTCTCATGCCAGCAGCCGCGTAATTCCAGCTCCAGTAGCGTCCACTAAAGCTGCTGCAGTTAAAAAGCTTTTATAAGGATCGAGCTCGGCTGTCCACCGCAAGGCATCCTAGTGCCAGTCCCAGCCCCTATGCCTTGGGGTGCCTCCTGATGCTCTTCACTAAGTATCCCGTGGTCCCGAAGCATTTCCTTTGAAAAAATTAAGTGTCCAAACTACAGGTGGTGTAGCTTGCTTAACAGCCGGGATAATCCGCTGACTAGCAGACACTGCTACTAGGCACAAAGTATTTCCTGGGCTAGATGCAGTTAAAAATTTGTAAGTAGATACTCTCGTTGGATGCTGAGAAAGCATTCCATAGAGTCTCCTGGCACGCCATATATGATTCTCTTAAAAAGCTTGGGGTAGGGGTCTAGGGGACCCTTTTATAGCCAAAATCACGGCCCTGTATCACAATACGTCACCTAGGCTGAAGATAAATGGAACTGTAGCACCGAGGGCTCGGTTGCTACAGACGTATTGCACCTCACCCAGAGGTGTGATATCTCACTCTCAGATAAGGATGGAGTGTGGATCAGGACCCGACACCTGCATGCATTACACCACATTGCCGTGGGGCAGGGCGACCAATATGCCCCTGAGATGGGCACGACAGTCCCTGTCCCTGGCTGGAGTGGGGGGAGGGAACACTGAGGAAGGGGAACCCTGCAGTGCAGGAGCAGGGAGGAAGCAGTTCCTGGGTTCATTGAGAAGGGAGTATAAAAGGTGGGCACCATCTTAGTTCAGTGCAGAGAAGTCTGAGCAGAAGTGGCAGGGAGCAGGGGCTCTGCATGAGCTCTGCTCCGGAGGCGGGCCTAGTAACAGAGGCCCAGGCCTGCAAGAGGGAGAAGGAAGGAAGAGGAGCGGAGAAGGCTCCAGGAACGAGGAATGAAGGGATCCCAGGGGTGCGGACGGGCGAGTCGCCACCGCACGCCCGAATCCACCTGCGTGGAGGGGTCAGGCCAAAGGGGGAGACCGGTCCCCGAACTAGTGGAGGCAGGAAACGACCCTCAGCTAGAAACCGGAGGCTCTGACATTTTATGTGGCGCAGCCCCTTGCTCCACCCGCTAGGAAGGCACCACATAGGGTCAGGGAAACTGGCGCCAAATTTACCAAGAGGAGACCCGAGGCAGCCGGACAGAAGTGTTGGTAAGAAAGGCCAGACAAAAGACACACAAAGGGGGTCCTGTGAAGCGTTCCAAAGTTATCTGGGAGTTGTCTGAGCCCCTCACCTGGTGAGCACAGTACGACGTGGGCAGCCGTTACCTGCAGACGTGGTCTGGATAATAAGAACTGTGAGTAAAGGCCCTGAACTGCATCACTGACTCCGTGTCGTTACTGCTGCTGCCCTGCACCATCACCCCCATCCTCCGCATACACTGCCCTGAGGCTATACTCCTCCCGTGGGGAGTTATGCTACGCTCTGCTGCACCCACAACACCAGCCTTAGCGGTCTGCCCTGTAGCGGCGGTTCACTCTGACCGCAATCCACGGGTGGCGTAGTCGGACATTTAAACATCAAAACCACATAAATAGTTCCGCCACTGGTTTGACCGCCCTGAGCCACGGAACCGGATCGCCGCCACGAAGACTACAACCACCAGCATCCACCAAAAAGTGTCCGGCTCCGGGTGTCCCAAGGCCCAGGGGGTGCGTCAGAACATTTTCATCACCTTTCACAATCACCAATGGGACAAGGCAGGGATGTCCTCTGTCCCCTCTCTTATACATCCTAGTGACGGAGCACCTGCTCTCATCAATTCGCCATAACCCCAATATTAGGTGGATTGAGGTGGGAGGCACCGAGTACAAGTGCTCTCTATTTGCTGATGATGTCCTAGTATATATCACTCAATCACATATATCCATCCCTGCTGTTATGGCTGAAATAGATCACTTTGTTACATGGTAAAATTTTAAAATCAATGCAGCGAAGTCTGAGGCCCTCGATGTCTCCCTCCCTAAATCCATATAGGATTCCATCCAGTCCAACTTTCCCTTTGCCTGGCCCTCACAGGGTATCAAATACTTAGGAATTCCTATTCATAGAGACCTCTCCCATCTATGTTATCTTAATTTTGGGCCCTTTATTGAACAATTCCATACAGACCACCGTTGGCAAGTTAGAACTGTAAGATTCACTACGTGAACCACTGGTGTTTTGTGGAAAAGCACATGTACACCGCGTTCCAAATTATTATGCAAAAAGTGTTTAGGAGTGATAAGGGAAGAATTTGTTTGTTTGTCAGTTAAACTCATTGATGGTGATGTGTGTCAGGGCTCTTTATATCACTGTAAGCAATTGCAGACACCTGTGCTAATTAGTTTGGCAGGTGTGTCCAATGAAAGGCAAGACTACTTAAGAAGGCTCTCTCACATTATTAAGCAGCCTACATTTTCTGCCAAAATGGGAAAGAAAAAGGATGTGTCGGCTGCTGAGAAGCAACAAATTGTGGAGTGTTTAGGTCAAGGCATGACTACAATCAACATTGTGCGATGATCAGGATGAAGTGTCTTGGCAATCAAGAAGTATGTAGCTGATTCACAGTACACACGTGTGCGTGCTGATAAGGGCAAATTGAGGACTCTTTCCTACAGGCAATTACGTCAGGTTGAAACAGCAGCGGCAAAAAAGCCTTGTCATAGCAGCAGACAAGTTTTTGAAGCTGCTTGTGCCTCCAACGTCCCCCGAACAACAAGATGCAGGGTCCTTCAGAGGTTTGCAGCTGTGCATATGCCATCCTGTCGACCTCCTCTATCCACTTCACACAAGCAGAAACGGCTCCAGTGGGCCAAACATTACATGAAGACTGATTTCAAAACTGTTTTGTTCACGGATGAGTGCCGTGCAGCGCTCGATGGTCCAGTTGAATGGAGTGGAGGATGGCTGGTTGATGGACACCCCACGCAAACACGGCTACAGCGCCAACAAGGAGGAGGTGGAGTAATGTTTTGGGCTGGAATCATGGGGAAAGAGATTGTCGGCCCCTTTAGGATCCCTGAAGGAGCTAAAGATGAACTCCATAATGTATGTGGATTTTCTCAAACAGCACTTCCTGCCATGGTTCAAGAAGAAGAACCGTGTATTTCACAGCAAGATCATTTTTCTGCATGATAATGCACCATCTCATGCTGCACATAAAACATCTGCATCTCTGGCTGATATGGGCATAAAAGGGGACAAACTTATGGTGTGACCCCCATGCTCCCCTGACCTCTACCCCATTCAGAACCTTTGGAGCATCATTAAAAGGAGTGTCTATGATGGCGGGAGGCAGTTCACATCTAAGCAACAGCTCTGGGAGGGTATTCTGTCCTCATGCAAAACAATTGAAGCAGAAACCATCCAAAACCTGACAAATTCAATGGACGAGAGAGTTCAGAAGCTCCTTTCGAACAAGGGGTCCTATGTGAAAATGTAACATCACCTAGAATAAAGTTTTGAGTTGAAAACTGTTTGATTTCAGTTTCTAACAACCTGCTAATGCTTATAATTTCAAAAATGACCATTTTTTTGGTCTTTATTAAAATGAAAAGGTTGATCGAAAAGTTTGGGGGATCTAAGAGTGTGGCAACCCAGTAGTCATGATTACTTCGAATTCTGACAATATGAGGGTCATGCTGCAGGTAGTGCAGCAAGAAGGCACTTATGTGTCTTGCGCATCTCGGAGCCCCAAAATTATTTTCCGGGCTAGATGCAGCTAAAAATTATTTTTAATTTTAAATCTGGTGAAGCTTATTATAGATGGCCTAATAGGATCAGTGCTGCACACTGCTACAAAGCCCAAATTATTTTCCAGTCAAGATACAGATAAACATGATTAGTAATTTGAAAGCTTAAAACGGTTGGTAGGGTGATTTTAACCAATCATCAAGCTTTTACTCTCCCCAGGATGACACAGGGGTAGAAAAGTCGTTTCGGATCCATGATTTGTTCATCTTTATGAACGTGAGTCTGTCTACATTATCAGTGGAGAGCCGCGTGCGCTTATCTGTCAGCACACCACCAGCAGCGCTGAACACACGTTCAGACAGAACTCTGGCTGCGGGGCATGACAAGATCTCCAAGGCGTAAGTGGCTAGCTCCGGCCATTTATCCAGATTGGAAGCCCAAAAAGAGCAAGGGTCCAGTGACACAGTCGTGGCTTCAATGTTTACTTGGAGATACTCCTGTACCATCGTCTCTAGGCGTTGACTATGTGTCAGACTTCTTGTCTCCTGTGGCCTTGCAAAGGATGGGCTAAAAAAGTGGTGAAATGATTCCGCAAAATTGATGTTACCAGCAGATACTGTGGTTCTGTTACGGTTTGAGTGCTGAACACTTGACGGTCCCACGGTTGGCAAGTTGGAACTGTGAGATTCACTACGTGCACCACTGGTATTTTGTGGAAAAGCACATGTAAGATTCTGCAACAGTCTCTGCTGATACTCCTGCATGCGTGCATCCCTTTCTATGGCAGGAATAATTTCTGCAAATTTACTTTTGTACCGGGGATCTAACAGTGTGGCAACCCAGTAGTCAGGATTATTTCTAATTCTCACAATTCGAGGGTCATGTTGCAGGTAGTGCAGCAAGAAGGCACTCATGTGTGTTGCGCATCCAGGAGCACCAAGTCCCTGTTGTGTTGGTGGCGAGGTAACAATCATGCTTCCTTCCTCTGTCCTCTCCCCCAACCTCGCACAACAGAAATGTGATCAAGGTCTCCCTCATCTGATGAGTCTTCCATCAGTTCGTCCTCCACTTCTTCCTGGGCTCCTGCACCTTCCTCACTAGTTTGGCTGCTACCATGCGCCCTGGTAAAACCATCTCCCCCACCCTCACATGCCTGCCGCCTTGGTGCTGCCGACCGTCTGGACCTTGCAGATGTTAGCCCTTCCGCATACAACTCCTCCTCCTCTACTTCCTCCACCTCCTCTTGTGCCACCACCTGACTCCGAATTCTGTTTAACATGTGCTCCAGCATGTAAATCACCGGAATAGTCATGCTGATAATGGCATCGTCAGCACTAAACATCTTCGTCGCCATTTCAAAACTGTGCAGAAGGGTGCATAGGTTCCTGATCTGAGACCACTCCTCCAGCGTGATTTGCCCCACCTCTGAATCTCTTTGGCCCAGGCTATACGTCAGAACGTATTGCACCAGGGCTTGTCGGTGCTGCCACAGTCGCTGCAACATGTGCAGAGTTGAATTCCACCGGGTAGGCACATCGCATTTTAGCCGGTGAAGTGGCAGGCCCAACGACTTCTGTAGAGATGTAAGTCGCTGAGCTGCGGGATGCGAACGGCGGAAGTGAGCACACAGCGACCGTGCCCTCTGCAGAAGGCCATCTAGTCTGGGATAGTGGGCTAAAAATTGCTGGACAACCAGGTTCAACACGTGAGCCATACAAGGCACGTGTGTGACATTGCCCCGGCGAAGGGCCGCACCCAGGTTTGCAGCATTGTCGCACACGGCCTTCCCTGGTTTCAGGTCCAGTGGAGACAACCATTCATGAAATTGGTTCTCCAGAGCTGACCACAACTCCTCAGCTGTGTGACTCACATTTCCCAGACATTTCAATGTAAAAACCGCCTGATGACGTTGAGCCCTACTGCCAGCATAGTAAGGAGGTGTGCAGGATCCCTTCTGCGCAGTTAGAAAGCTTGTGGCATGACCAGACAGGCTTTGGGTGCAGGTGGAAGACCGAGAGGAGGTTGAGGAGGCAGAAGCAGTGGAGGAACTTTGACATAAAGAGGATTGACGCACAACTCGTGGGGACGGCAAGACTTGGACAGCAGCCCCTTGTCCTGCTGTCACCATAGTTACCCAGTGCCCAGTCAGTGACATGTAACGCCCCTGTCCATGCCTACTCGTCCAAGTGTCTGTGGTGAAATGCACCCTGTCACACACAGAGTTTCTCAAAGAAGCGGTGATGTTGTGTGCGACATGCTGGTGGAGCGCAGGCACACCTTTCTTTGAGAAGTAGTGCCGACTGGGCATCTGGTACTGGGGCACTGCGACGGACATAAGGTCTCGAAAATCCTCTGTGTCCACCAGGCGGAAAGGTAGCATTTCTGTAGCCAAGAGCTTGCAGATGGTGAAATTCAACCTCTTAGCTTTCTCATGGCTAGGAGGAAATGGTCTTTTACTTGTCCACATCTGAGGGACCGAGGGCTGGCTATTGTGCTTAGACGGGGTTGATAAGGGTGTCCCCGGCAAACTGCCGGTCTGTGAGGAAGATGCAGGCGGACATGTTAGGTTGCCTTGATCCAAAGGTGGTGCTATCGATGTCGGACAGCGCTCAACACCAGCTGGTGTTACCACCTCCAAAGAAAATGATGACCTGCCAATCACGCTGGCTGTTGCGGGTAAAGAGGTGGCAGGTCTGCGCCCCAAAACAGGTGTGACTGCTGTCCCCCCAGTCACAGAGGATGAAGAGGCCGCAGATGCACAAGATATGGCAGACGGTGATTGGCCCGGCCGGCTAGGCCGCATTGTAGCACACTGAGCTTCCCACTGCAACTTATGCTTCATGTCCATGTGCCGGTTCATGCATGAAGTACTCAAACTATGTATTTTTTGGCCTCTACTTAGCTTTTGCTGACAAATGTTACAGATAACACGAGTTGGGTCATCTTTATCGATCTGAAAAAATGCCCAGGCTATGCAAGGCTTAGCACCCATGCGACCTGAAGAGCCACCACGACTTGTGGTGAGAGGCAGAGTTGTGTTTGAGGATGCAGTTGTTGACGTGCTTCCAGTACTACGTCTCTGTCCAGGAAGGCGCAACCTGACCTCGTCGTCACTAGCATCTTCCTCCACCTCCTCTGCTGACCTCATCTCTTGGCTGACTGTGGGTTGACAGTAAGTGGGATCTCCGACCTCATCATCATCACCCTGTGCGTTATCACACCCGTCGTCCTCAGAGCCAACCTGTTCCTGCCCTGACAAAAAACTAAAGTTGTCGCTCCAATCAGGTATTTGAGTCTTATCATCGTCTTCCTCATTGTCTCCACCAACAGGAGTTACAGTTTGGGAATGAGGGTCTACATTATGGTCAGAACCTTCTGCGTCTGGTCCTGGATCCGACTCATAAAGATTCTGGGCATCAGTGCAGATCATTTCCTTGTCTGGATTCACAGAAGCGCTGGAGTCGACCTCTGATTCCCAGGCTATAGTATGAGTAAACAGCTCTGCAGACTCAACCATTTGTTCTACCTCATACTCAGACGGGCAGCTGGAGATTTGGGAGCTGTGAGGAAGCAAGTGCGATTTGGGTGACACCTTTGAGGACTGGAGTATTTGTGATGTTGAAGTTGATGTGGAGGAGAGCCCACTTAAAGGAGCACTTGATATCCGTTGAAGCACCTGCTGTTTTTGTGCCTCATCTGGAATTTGTAGCGATTGGCGTGGCCGTAAGAAAGGGATCTTATCACATTGTCCGCTAAAAGAAGTAGACATTTTAGTTTGGCTGGAAGATGGTCTTTCTTCTGCACCTACCCCACGGACACAACCTTTTTTCCCCTTCCCAACACGCCTATTCCCCTTTCCACCAGCAGCAGGCCTTTTTCCACTCATTTTGGTGGTTAACTAATTCACAACTCTGGAGTTGTTTGCACAAAAAAACAATGGATGGTAACCGAGCAGAGCTGAGTGGCCAAACTGTGGTATTAGGCCAAAACTATTGGCAGGGCTAGATGCAGAAAAAAATTATTTTTAATTTGCAACCTGATGGAGGTCAGTATAGATGGACTAATAGAACAAGTCCCACACGCTGCTAGAAGCCCAAATATTTTTTCAGAGATAAATGAAGAAAAAAATTATTTTTAATTTGCAACCTGATGGAGGTCAGTATAGATGGACTAATAGAACAAGTCCCACACGCTGCTAGAAGCCCAAATATTTTTTCAGAGATAAATGAAGAAAAAAATTATTTTTAATTTGCAACCTGATGGAGGTCAGTATAGATGGACTAATAGACCAAGTCCCACACACTGCTAGAAGCCCAAATATTTTTTCAGAGCTAGATGCAGAAAAAAATTATTTTTAATTTGCAACCTGATGGAGGTCAGTATAGATGGACTAATAGACCAAGTCCCACACACTGCTAGAAGTCCAAATATTTTTTCAGAGCTAGATGCAGAAAAAAATTATTTTTAATTTGCAACCTGATGGAGGTCAGTATAGATGGACTAATAGACCAAGTCCCACACACCACTAGAAGCCCAAATATTTTTTCAGAGCTAGATGCAGAAAAAAATTATATTCAGTTTGCAACCTGATGGAGGTCAGTATAGATGGACTAATAGAATGATGCTATGCCCAAAAGATTTTACTTCACTAGGTGCAGTAAAAAAATTGGTATTCTATACACAGGTGGTATATCTTGCAACACAGATAGGCTACTCCACTGACTAACACACTCTGCAATAGGCCAAAAAGGATTAGCTTTGCTAGATTCAGCCAAATGCTGTGAAAAAAACTTGCACAGCACTGGCACAGACCTGCCTTGCAAAAACTGATAGGAACTGATGTAACCTAGTCCTGAAAAGGACTCCAATTACAATTAGTCTTTACTCCCACAATCTATCTATTTAAGAGCACAGACCTGCCTGATAAAAGTCGTAGGAAATGCTGTAACCTAGTCCTTAAAAGGACTGCAATCACAACTATTCCCTACTCCCAAGCTATCTGTATATTTGTGCGAAAATTGGCTTGAAATTAACAAGGTATAGCGCACACAGCAACAGCGGTGCCGTCTAACACGCAGCTGCAGCAGTGAGAAAATGGTGGCAACGGGGAAAATGGCTTGGTCTTATAGGGCAAGGACATGTGACATACACTGCCAATCACACATGCCCTTGCTTGTGTGAAAAAAAGCACTTCGCTCCGTGTGTGCGCTGCTGATAGGCTGACAGATTGCACCTCCCCACTGCAAATGCGGGAAAGAGAAAAAAAAATGGAGATCTTCATTGTTCCTGCAGAGATCCATCCCCTGCCCCTCCCCCCGCCCCGCTGTACACTCAAACTGCGTATTAACATTAATTTTCATCATTACTGAGAAAAAATCCAGTTATGATTTTGGTGCACGAACAGTTATCGAACATAACCTCGAACAGCCGAATTTTTCTCAAATTGTTCGTGTTCGCCGACCGGCTCGAACACCGCCCAAAACAGCTCGAATTTGAGATTGGCAAACAGTTCGAGTAGAACAACGCTCATCTCTAATACTAACCTCCACCAGGTTGAATATTCAAAATAATTTTTATCTGCATCTAGCTCTGAAAAAATATTTGGGCTTGGGCATGTAGCAGTGTGTGGGACTTGTTCTATTAGTCCATCTATACTAACCTCCCCCAGGTTGCAAATTCAAAATAATTTTTCTCTGCATCTAGCTCTGAAAAAATATTTGGGCTTGGGCTTGTAGCAGTGTGTGAGACTTGTTCTATTAGTCCATCTATACTAACCTCCACCAGGTTGCAAATTCAAAATAATTTTTATCTGCATCTAGCTCTGAAAAAATATTTGGGCTTGGGCTTGTAGCAGTATATGGGACTTGTTCTATTAGTCCATCTATGCTACCCTCCACCAGATTGAAAATTCAAAACAAATTTTATCTGCATCTAGCTCTGAAAAAATATTTGGGCTTCGGCTTGTAGCAGTGTGTGGGACTTGTTCTATTAGTCCATCTATACTAACCTCCATCAGGTTGCAAATTCAAAATAATTTTTATCTGCATCTAGCTCTGAAAAAATATTTGAGCTTGGGTTTGTAGCAGTGTGTTGGACTTGTTCTATTAGTCCATCTATACTAACCTCCACAAGGTTGCAAATTCAAAATAATTTTTATCTGCATCTAGCTCTGAAAAAATATTTGGGCTTGGCTTTGTAGCAGTGTGTTGGACTTGTTCTATTAGTCCATCTATACTAACCTCCACAAGGTTGCAAATTCAAAATAATTTTTATCTGCATCTAGCTCTGAAAAAATATTTGGGCTTGGGCTTGTAGCAGTGTGTGGGACTTGTTCTATTAGTCCATCTATACTAACCTCCACCAGGTTGAATATTCAAAATAATTTTTATCTGCATCTAGCTCTGAAAAAATATTTGGGCTTGGGCATGTAGCAGTGTGTGGGACTTGTTCTATTAGTCCATCTATACTAACCTCCCCCAGGTTGCAAATTCAAAATAATTTTTCTCTGCATCTAGCTCTGAAAAAATATTTGGGCTTGGGCTTGTAGCAGTGAGTGAGACTTGTTCTATTAGTCCATCTATACTAACCTTCACCAGGTTGCAAATTCAAAATAATTTTTCTCTGCATCTAGCTCTGAAAAAATATTTGGGCTTCGGCTTGTAGCAGTGTGTGGGACTTGTTCTATTAGTCCATCTATACTAACCTCCATCAGGTTGCAAATTCAAAATAATTTTTATCTGCATCTAGCTCTGAAAAAATATTTGAGATTGGGTTTGTAGCAGTGTGTTGGACTTGTTCTATTAGTCCATCTATACTAACCTCCACAAGGTTGCAAATTCAAAATAATTTTTATCTGCATCTAGCTCTGAAAAAATATTTGGGCTTGGGCTTGTAGCAGTGTGTGGGACTTGTTCTATTAGTCCATCTACACTAACCTCCACCAGGTTGCAAATTCAAAATAATTTTTATCTGCATCTAGCTCTGAAAAAATATTTGGGCTTGGGCTTGTAGCAGTGTGTGGGACTTCTTCTATTAGTCCATCTATACTACCCTCCACCAGGTTGAAAATTCAAAACAATTTTTATCTGCATCTAGCTCTGAAAAAATATTTGGGCTTGGGCTTGTAGCAGTGTGTGGGACTTGTTCTATTAGTCCATCTATACTAACCTCCACCAGGTTGAATATTCAAAATAATTTTTATCTGCATCTAGCTCTGAAAAAATATTTGGGCTTGGGCATGTAGCAGTGTGTGGGACTTGTTCTATTAGTCCATCTATACTAACCTCCCCCAGGTTGCAAATTCAAAATAATTTTTCTCTGCATCTAGCTCTGAAAAAATATTTGGGCTTGGGCTTGTAGCAGTGAGTGAGACTTGTTCTATTAGTCCATCTATACTAACCTTCACCAGGTTGCAAATTCAAAATAATTTTTCTCTGCATCTAGCTCTGAAAAAATATTTGGGCTTCGGCTTGTAGCAGTGTGTGGGACTTGTTCTATTAGTCCATCTATACTAACCTCCATCAGGTTGCAAATTCAAAATAATTTTTATCTGCATCTAGCTCTGAAAAAATATTTGAGCTTGGGTTTGTAGCAGTGTGTTGGACTTGTTCTATTAGTCCATCTATACTAACCTCCACAAGGTTGCAAATTCAAAATAATTTTTATCTGCATCTAGCTCTGAAAAAATATTTGGGCTTGGGCTTGTAGCAGTGTGTGGGACTTGTTCTATTAGTCCATCTACACTAACCTCCACCAGGTTGCAAATTCAAAATAATTTTTATCTGCATCTAGCTCTGAAAAAATATTTGGGCTTGGGCTTGTAGCAGTGTGTGGGACTTCTTCTATTAGTCCATCTATACTACCCTCCACCAGGTTGAAAATTCAAAACAATTTTTATCTGCATCTAGCTCTGAAAAAATATTTGGGCTTCGGCTTGCAGCAGTGTGTGGGACTTGTTCTATTAGTCCATCTATACTAACCTCCATCAGGTTGCAAATTCAAAATAATTTTTATCTGCCTCTTGCTCTGAAAAAATATTTGGGCTTGGGTTTGTAGCAGTGTGTTGGACTTGTTCTGTTAGTCCATCTATACTAACCTCCACAAGGTTGCAAATTCAAAATAATTTTTATCTGCATCTAGCTCTGAAAAAAATATTTGGGTTTGGGCTTGTAGCAGTGTGTGGGACTTGTTCTATTAGTCCATCTATACTAACCTCCACCAGGTTGCAAATTCAAAATAATTATTATTTGTATCTAGCTCTGAAAAAATATTTGGGCTTGGGCTTGTAGCAGTGTGAGGGACTTGTTCTATTAGTCCATCTATACTACCCTCCACCAGGTTGAAAATTCAAAATAATTTTTATTTGCATCTAGCTCTGAAAAAATATTTGCGCTTGGGCTTGTAGCAGTGTGTGGGACTTGTTCTATTAGTCCATCTATACTAACCTCCACCAGGTTGCAAATTCAAAATAATTTTTATCTGCATCTAGCTCTGAAAAAATATTTGGGCTTCGGCTTGCAGCAGTGTGTGGGACTTGTTCTATTAGTCCATCTATACTAACCTCCATCAGGTTGCAAATTCAAAATAATTTTTATCTGCCTCTTGCTCTGAAAAAATATTTGGGCTTGGGTTTGTAGCAGTGTGTTGGACTTGTTCTGTTAGTCCATCTATACTAACCTCCACAAGGTTGCAAATTCAAAATAATTTTTATCTGCATCTAGCTCTGAAAAAAATATTTGGGTTTGGGCTTGTAGCAGTGTGTGGGACTTGTTCTATTAGTCCATCTATACTACCCTCCACCAGGTTGAAAATTCAAAACAATTTTTATCTGCATTTAGCTCTGAAAAAATATTTGGGCTTCGGCTTGCAGCAGTGTGTGGGACTTGTTCTATTAGTCCATCTATACTAACCTCCATCAGGTTGCAAATTCAAAATAATTTTTATCTGCCTCTTGCTCTGAAAAAATATTTGGGCTTGGGTTTGTAGCAGTGTGTTGGACTTGTTCTGTTAGTCCATCTATACTAACCTCCACAAGGTTGCAAATTCAAAATAATTTTTATCTGCATCTAGCTCTGAAAAAAATATTTGGGTTTGGGCTTGTAGCAGTGTGTGGGACTTGTTCTATTAGTCCATCTATACTAACCTCCACCAGGTTGCAAATTCAAAATAATTATTATTTGTATCTAGCTCTGAAAAAATATTTGGGCTTGGGCTTGTAGCAGTGTGAGGGACTTGTTCTATTAGTCCATCTATACTACCCTCCACCAGGTTGAAAATTCAAAATAATTTTTATCTGCATCTAGCTCTGAAAAAATATTTGCGCTTGGGCTTGTAGCAGTGTGTGGGACTTGTTCTATTAGTCCATCTATACTAACCTCCACCAGGTTGCAAATTCAAAATAATTTTTATCTGCATCTAGCTCTGAAAAAATATTTAGGCTTGGGCTTGTAGCAGTGTGTGGAATTTGTTGTAATAGTCCATCTATACTAACCTCCTCCAGGTTGCAAATTCAAAATAATTTTTATCTGCATTTAGCTCTGAAAAACTATTTGAGTTTGGGCTTGTAGCAGTGTGTGGGACTTGTTCTATTAGTCCATCTATACTAACCTCCACCAGGTTGCAAATTCAAAATAATTTTTATCTGCATCTAGCTCTGAAAAAATATTTGGACTTGGGCTTGTAGCAGTGCGTGGGATTTGTTCTATTAGTCCATCTATACTAACCTCCACCAGGTTGCAAATTCAAAATAATTTTTATCTGCATCTAGCTCTGAAAAAATATTTGGGCTTCGTCTTGTAGCAGTGTGTGGGACTTGTTCTATTAGTCCATCTATACTAACCTCCACCAGGTTGCAAATTCAAAATAATTTTTATCTGCATCTATGTCTGAAAAAAAAATTGGGCTTGGGCTTGTAGCAGTGTGTGGGACTTGATCTATTAGTCCATCTATACTAATCTCCACCAGGTTGCAAATTTAAAATAATTTTTATCTGCATCTAGCTCTGAAAAAATATTTTTGCTTTGGCTTGTAGCAGTGTGTGGGACTTGTTCTATTTGTCCATCTATACTAACCTCCACCAGGTTGCAAATTCAAAATCATTTTTTTCTGCATCTAGCTCTGAAAAAATACTTGGGCTTGGGCTTGTAGCAGTGTGTGGGACTTGTTCTATTAGTCCATCTATACTAACCTCCACCAGGTTGCAAATTCAAAATAATTTTTATCTGCATCTAGCTCTGAAAAATTATTTGGACATGGGCTTGTAGCAGTGCTTGGGATTTGTTCTATTAGTCCATCTATACTAACCTCCACAAGGTTGCAAATTCAAAATAATTTTTATCTGCATCTAGCTCTGAAAAAATATTTGGGCTTGTGCTTGTAGCAGTGTGTGGGACTTGTTCTATTAGTCCATCTGTACTACCCTCCACCAGGTTGAAAATTCAAAACTATTTTTATCTGCATCTAGCTCTGAAAAAATATTTGGGCTTCGGCTTGTAGCAGTGTGTCTGACTTGTTCTATTAGTCCATCTATACTAACCTCCATCAGGTTGCAAATTCAAAATAATTTTTATCTGCATCTAGCTCTGAAAAAAGATTTGGGCTTGGGTTTGTAGCAGTGTGTTGGACTTGTTCTATTAGTCCATCTATACTAACCTCCACAAGGTTGCAAATTCAAAATAATTTTTATCTGCATCTAGCTCTGAAAAAATATTTATGCTTGGGCTTGTAGCAGTGTGTGGGACTTGTTCTATTAGTCCATCTATACTTACCTCCACCAGGTTGAATATTCAAAATAATTTTTACCTGCATCTAGCTCTGAAAAAATATTTGGGCTTGGGCTTGTAGCAGTGTGTGGGATTTGTTCTATTAGTCCATCTATACTAACCTCCCCCAGGTTGCAAATTCAAAATAATTTTTCTCTGCATCTAGCTCTGAAAAAATATTTGGGCTTGGGCTTGTAGCAGTGTGTTGGACTTTTTCTATTAGTCCATCTATACTAACCTCCACAAGGTTGCAAATTCAAAATAATTTTTATCTGCATCTAGCTCTGAAAAAATATTTGGGCTTGGGCTTGTAGCAGTGTGTGGGACTTGTTCTATTAGTCCATCTATACTACCCTCCACCAGGTTGAAAATTCAAAACAATTTTTATCTGCATCTAGCTCTGAAAAAAATATTTGGGCTTGGGCTTGTAGCAGTGTGTGGGGCTTGTTCTATTAGTCCATCTATACTAACCTCCACCAGGTTGCAAATTCAAAATAATTATTATTTGCATCTAGCTCTGAAAAAATATTTGGGCTTGGATATTTGGGCTTGGGCTTGTAGCAGTGTGAGGGACTTGTTCCATTAGTCCATCTATACTACCCTCCACCAGGTTGAAAATTCAAAATAATTTTTATTTGCATCTAGCTCTGAAAAAATATTTGCGCTTGGGCTTGTAGCAGTGTGTGGGACTTGTTCTATTAGTCCATCTATACTAACTTCCACCAGGTTGCAAATTCAAAATAATTTTTATCTGCATCTAGCTCTGAAAAAATATTTAGGCTTGGGCTTGTAGCAGTGTGTGGGACTTGTTGTATTAGTTCATCTATACTAACCTCCTCCAGGTTGCAAATTCAAAATAATTTTTATCTGCATCTAGCTCTGAAAAACTATTTGGGTTTGGGCTTGTAGCAGTGTGTGGGACTTTTTGTATTAGTCCATCTATACTAACCTCCAACAGGTTGCAAATTCAAAATAATTTTTATCTGCATCTAGCTCTGAAAAAATATTTGGACTTGGGCTTGTAGCAGTGCGTGGGATTTGTTCTATTAGTCCATCTATACTAACCTCCACCAGGTTGCAAATTCAAAATCATTTTTTTCTGCATCTAGCTCTGAAAAAATACTTGGGCTTGGGCTTGTAGCAGTGTGTGGGACTTGTTCTATTAGTCCATCTATACTAACCTCCACCAGGTTGCAAATTCAAAATAATTTTTATCTGCATCTAGCTCTGAAAAATTATTTGGACATGGGCTTGTAGCAGTGCTTGGGATTTGTTCTATTAGTCCATCTATACTAACCTCCACAAGGTTGCAAATTCAAAATAATTTTTATCTGCATCTAGCTCTGAAAAAATATTTGGGCTTGTGCTTGTAGCAGTGTGTGGGACTTGTTCTATTAGTCCATCTGTACTACCCTCCACCAGGTTGAAAATTCAAAACTATTTTTATCTGCATCTAGCTCTGAAAAAATATTTGGGCTTCGGCTTGTAGCAGTGTGTCTGACTTGTTCTATTAGTCCATCTATACTAACCTCCATCAGGTTGCAAATTCAAAATAATTTTTATCTGCATCTAGCTCTGAAAAAATATTTGGGCTTGGGTTTGTAGCAGTGTGTTGGACTTGTTCTATTAGTCCATCTATACTAACCTCCACAAGGTTGCAAATTCAAAATAATTTTTATCTGCATCTAGCTCTGAAAAAATATTTATGCTTGGGCTTGTAGCAGTGTGTGGGACTTGTTCTATTAGTCCATCTATACTAACCTCCACCAGGTTGAATATTCAAAATAATTTTTACCTGCATCTAGCTCTGAAAAAATATTTGGGCTTGGGCTTGTAGCAGTGTGTGGGATTTGTTCTATTAGTCCATCTATACTAACCTCCCCCAGGTTGCAAATTCAAAATAATTTTTCTCTGCATCTAGCTCTGAAAAAATATTTGGGCTTGGGCTTGTAGCAGTGTGTTGGACTTTTTCTATTAGTCCATCTATACTAACCTCCACAAGGTTGCAAATTCAAAATAATTTTTATCTGCATCTAGCTCTGAAAAAATATTTGGGCTTGGGCTTGTAGCAGTGTGTGGGACTTGTTCTATTAGTCCATCTATACTACCCTCCACCAGGTTGAAAATTCAAAACAATTTTTATCTGCATCTAGCTCTGAAAAAAATATTTGGGCTTGGGCTTGTAGCAGTGTGTGGGGCTTGTTCTATTAGTCCATCTATACTAACCTCCACCAGGTTGCAAATTCAAAATAATTATTATTTGCATCTAGCTCTGAAAAAATATTTGGGCTTGGATATTTGGGCTTGGGCTTGTAGCAGTGTGAGGGACTTGTTCCATTAGTCCATCTATACTACCCTCCACCAGGTTGAAAATTCAAAATAATTTTTATTTGCATCTAGCTCTGAAAAAATATTTGCGCTTGGGCTTGTAGCAGTGTGTGGGACTTGTTCTATTAGTCCATCTATACTAACTTCCACCAGGTTGCAAATTCAAAATAATTTTTATCTGCATCTAGCTCTGAAAAAATATTTAGGCTTGGGCTTGTAGCAGTGTGTGGGACTTGTTGTATTAGTTCATCTATACTAACCTCCTCCAGGTTGCAAATTCAAAATAATTTTTATCTGCATCTAGCTCTGAAAAACTATTTGGGTTTGGGCTTGTAGCAGTGTGTGGGACTTTTTGTATTAGTCCATCTATACTAACCTCCAACAGGTTGCAAATTCAAAATAATTTTTATCTGCATCTAGCTCTGAAAAAATATTTGGACTTGGGCTTGTAGCAGTGCGTGGGATTTGTTCTATTAGTCCATCTATACTAACCTCCACCAGGTTGCAAATTCAAAATAATTTTTATCTGCATCTAGCTCTGAAAAAATATTTGGGCTTCGTCTTGTAGCAGTGTGTGGGACTTGTTCTATTAGTCCATCTATACTAACCTCCTCCAGGTTGCAAATTCAAAATAATTTTTATCTGCATCTATCTCTGAAAAAAAATTGGGCTTGGGCTTGTAGCAGTGTTTGGGACTTGATCTATTAGTCCATCTATACTAATCTCCACCAGGTTGAAAATTTAAAATAATTTTTATCTGCATCTAGCTTTGAAAAAATATTTGGGCTTTGGCTTCTAGCAGTGTGTGGGACTTGTTCTATTAGTCCATCTATACTAACCTCCACCAGGTTGCAAATTCAAAATAATTTTTATCTGCATCTAGCTCTGAAAAAATATTTGGGCTTTGGCTTGTAGCAGTGTGTTGGACTTGTTCTATTAGTGCATCTATACTAACCTCCACCAGGTTGCAAATTCAAAATAATTTTTATCTGCATCTAGCTCTGAAAAAATATTAGGGCTTTGGCTTGTAGCAGTGTGTGGGACTTGTTCTATTAGTCCATCTATACTAACCTCCACCAGGTTGCAAATTCAAAATAATTTTTATCTGCATCTAGCTCTGAAAAAATATTTGGGCTTTGGCTTGTAGCAGTGTGTGGGACTTATTCTATTAGTCCATCTATACTAACCTCCACCAGGTTGCAAATTCAAAATAATTTTTATCCGCATCTAGCTCTGAAAAAATATTTGGGCTTGGGCTTGTAGCAGTGTGTGGGACTTGTTCTATTAGTCCATCTATACTAACCTGCACCAGGTTGCAAATTCAAAATAATTTTTATCTGCATCTAGCTCTGAAAAAATATTTGGGCTTTGGCTTGTAGCAGTGTGTGGGACTTGTTCTATTAGTCCATCTATGCTAACCTCCACCAGGTTGCAAATTCAAAATAATTTTTATCTGCATCTAGCTCTGAAAAAATATTTGGGCTTGGGCTCGTAGCAGTGTGTGGGACTTGTTCTATTAGTCCATCTATACTAACCTCCATCAGGTTGAAAATTCAAAATAATTTTTATCTGCATCTAGCTCTGAAAAAATATTTGCGCTTGGGCTTGTAGCAGTGTGTGGGACTTGTTCTATTAGTCCATCTATACTAACCTCCACCAGGTTGCAAATTCAAAATAATTTTTATCTGCATCTAGCTCTGAAAAAATATTTAGGCTTGGGCTTGTAGCAGTGTGTGGAATTTGTTGTATTAGTCCATCTATACTAACCTCCTCCAGGTTGCAAATTCAAAATAATTGTTATCTGCATCTAGCTCTGAAAAACTTTTTGGGTTTGGGCTTGTAGCAGTGTGTGGGACTTTTTCTATTAGTCCATCTATACTAACCTCCACCAGGTTGCAAATTCAAAATAATTTTTATCTGCATCTAGCTCTGAAAAACTATTTGAGTTTGGGCTTGTAGCAGTGTGTGGGACTTGTTCTATTAGTCCATCTATACTAACCTCCACCAGGTTGCAAATTCAAAATAATTTTTATCTGCATCTAGCTCTGAAAAAATATTTGGACTTGGGCTTGTAGCAGTGCGTGGGATTTGTTCTATTAGTCCATCTATACTAACCTCCACCAGGTTGCAAATTCAAAATAATTTTTATCTGCATCTAGCTCTGAAAAAATATTTGGTCTTCGTCTTGTAGCAGTGTGTGGGACTTGTTCTATTAGTCCATCTATACTAACCTCCACCAGGTTGCAAATTCAAAATAATTTTTATCTGCATCTATGTCTGAAAAAAAAATTGGGCTTGGGCTTGTAGCAGTGTGTGGGACTTGATCTATTAGTCCATCTATACTAATCTCCACCAGGTTGCAAATTTAAAATAATTTTTATCTGCATCTAGCTCTGAAAAAATATTTTTGCTTTGGCTTGTAGCAGTGTGTGGGACTTGTTCTATTAGTCCATCTATACTAACCTCCACCAGGTTGCAAATTCAAAATCATTTTTTTCTGCATCTAGCTCTGAAAAAATACTTGGGCTTGGGCTTGTAGCAGTGTGTGGGACTTGTTCTATTAGTCCATCTATACTAACCTCCACCAGGTTGCAAATTCAAAATAATTTTTATCTGCATCTAGCTCTGAAAAATTATTTGGACATGGGCTTGTAGCAGTGATTGGGATTTGTTCTATTAGTCCATCTATACTAACCTCCACAAGGTTGCAAATTCAAAATAATTTTTATCTGCAGCTAGCTCTGAAAAAATATTTGGGCTTGTGCTTGTAGCAGTGTGTGGGACTTGTTCTATTAGTCCATCTATACTACCCTCCACCAGGTTGAAAATTCAAAACTATTTTTATCTGCATCTAGCTCTGAAAAAATATTTGGGCTTCGGCTTGTAGCAGTGTGTCTGACTTGTTCTATTAGTCCATCTATACTAACCTCCATCAGGTTGCAAATTCAAAATAATTTTTATCTGCATCTAGCTCTGAAAAAATATTTGGGCTTGGGTTTGTAGCAGTGTGTTGGACTTGTTCTATTAGTCCATCTATACTAACCTCCACAAGGTTGCAAATTCAAAATAATTTTTATCTGCATCTAGCTCTGAAAAAATATTTATGCTTGGGCTTGTAGCAGTGTGTGGGACTTGTTCTATTAGTCCATCTATACTAACCTCTACCAGGTTGAATATTCAAAATAATTTTTACCTGCATCTAGCTCTGAAAAAATATTTGGGCTTGGGCTTGTAGCAGTGTGTGGGATTTGTTCTATTAGTCCATCTATACTAACCTCCCCCAGGTTGCAAATTCAAAATAATTTTTCTCTGCATCTAGCTCTGAAAAAATATTTGGGCTTGGGCTTGTAGCAGTGTGTGAGACTTGTTCTATTAGTCCATCTATACTAACCTCCACCAGGTTGCAAATTCAAAATAATTTTTATCTGCATCTAGCTCTGAAAAAATATTTGGGCTTGGGCTTGTAGCAGTGTATGGGACTTGTTCTATTAGTCCATCTATGCTACCCTCCACCACATTGAAAATTCAAAACAAATTTTATCTGCATCTAGCTCTGAAAAAATATTTGGGCTTCGGCTTGTAGCAGTGTGTGGGACTTGTTCTATTAGTCCATCTATACTAACCTCCATCAGGTTGCAAATTCAAAATAATTTTTATCTGCATCTAGCTCTGAAAAAATATTTGAGCTTGGGTTTGTAGCAGTGTGTTGGACTTTTTCTATTAGTCCATCTATACTAACCTCCACAAGGTTGCAAATTCAAAATAATTTTTATCTGCATCTAGCTCTGAAAAAATATTTGGGCTTGGGCTTGTAGCAGTGTGTGGGACTTGTTCTATTAGTCCATCTATACTACCCTCCACCAGGTTGAAAATTCAAAACAATTTTTATCTGCATCTAGCTCTGAAAAAATATTTGGGCTTCGGCTTGCAGCAGTATGTGGGACTTGTTCTATTAGTCCATCTATACTAACCTCCACCAGGTTGCAAATTCAAAATAATTATTATTTGCATCTAGCTCTGAAAAAATATTTGGGCTTGGATATTTGGGCTTGGGCTTGTAGCAGTGTGAGGGACTTGTTCCATTAGTCCATCTATACTACCCTCCACCAGGTTGAAAATTCAAAATAATTTTTATTTGCATCTAGCTCTGAAAAAATATTTCCGCTTGGGCTTGTAGCAGTGTGTGGGACTTGTTCTATTAGTCCATCTATACTAACTTCCACCAGGTTGCAAATTCAAAATAATTTTTATCTGCATCTAGCTCTGAAAAAATATTTAGGCTTGGGCTTGCAGCAGTGTGTGGGACTTGTTGTATTAGTTCATCTATACTAACCTCCTCCAGGTTGCAAATTCAAAATAATTTTTATCTGTATCTAGCTCTGAAAAACTATTTGGGTTTGGGCTTGTAGCAGTGTGTGGGACTTTTTGTATTAGTCCATCTATACTAACCTCCACCAGGTTGCAAATTCAAAATAATTTTTATCTGCATCTAGCTCTGAAAAAATATTTGGACTTGGGCTTGTAGCAGTGCGTGGGATTTGTTCTATTAGTCCATCTATACTAACCTCCACCAGGTTGCAAATTCAAAATAATTTTTATCTGCATGTAGCTCTGAAAAAATATTTGGGCTTCGTCTTGTAGCAGTGTGTGGGACTTGTTCTATTAGTCCATCTATACTAACCTCCTCCAGGTTGCAAATTCAAAATAATTTTTATCTGCATCTATCTCTGAAAAAAAATTGGGCTTGGGCTTGTAGCAGTGTGTGGGACTTGATCTATTAGTCCATCTATACTAATCTCCACCAGGTTGAAAATTTAAAATAATTTTTATCTGCATCTAGCTTTGAAAAAATATTTCGGCTTTGGCTTCTAGCAGTGTGTGGGACTTGTTCTATTAGTCCATCTATACTAACCTCCACCAGGTTGCAAATTCAAAATAATTTTTATCTGCATCTAGCTCTGAAAAAATATTTGGGCTTTGGCTTGTAGCAGTGTGTTGGACTTGTTCTATTAGTCCATCTATACTAACCTCCACCAGGTTGCAAATTCAAAATAATTTTTATCTGCATCTAGCTCTGAAAAATTATTTGGACATGGGCTTGTAGCAGTGATTGGGATTTGTTCTATTAGTCCATCTATACTAACCTCCACAAGGTTGCAAATTCAAAATAATTTTTATCTGCAGCTAGCTCTGAAAAAATATTTGGGCTTGTGCTTGTAGCAGTGTGTGGGACTTGTTCTATTAGTCCATCTATACTACCCTCCACCAGGTTGAAAATTCAAAACTATTTTTATCTGCATCTAGCTCTGAAAAAATATTTGGGCTTCGGCTTGTAGCAGTGTGTCTGACTTGTTCTATTAGTCCATCTATACTAACCTCCATCAGGTTGCAAATTCAAAATAATTTTTATCTGCATCTAGCTCTGAAAAAATATTTGGGCTTGGGTTTGTAGCAGTGTGTTGGACTTGTTCTATTAGTCCATCTATACTAACCTCCACAAGGTTGCAAATTCAAAATAATTTTTATCTGCATCTAGCTCTGAAAAAATATTTATGCTTGGGCTTGTAGCAGTGTGTGGGACTTGTTCTATTAGTCCATCTATACTAACCTCTACCAGGTTGAATATTCAAAATAATTTTTACCTGCATCTAGCTCTGAAAAAATATTTGGGCTTGGGCTTGTAGCAGTGTGTGGGATTTGTTCTATTAGTCCATCTATACTAACCTCCCCCAGGTTGCAAATTCAAAATAATTTTTCTCTGCATCTAGCTCTGAAAAAATATTTGGGCTTGGGCTTGTAGCAGTGTGTGAGACTTGTTCTATTAGTCCATCTATACTAACCTCCACCAGGTTGCAAATTCAAAATAATTTTTATCTGCATCTAGCTCTGAAAAAATATTTGGGCTTGGGCTTGTAGCAGTGTATGGGACTTGTTCTATTAGTCCATCTATGCTACCCTCCACCACATTGAAAATTCAAAACAAATTTTATCTGCATCTAGCTCTGAAAAAATATTTGGGCTTCGGCTTGTAGCAGTGTGTGGGACTTGTTCTATTAGTCCATCTATACTAACCTCCATCAGGTTGCAAATTCAAAATAATTTTTATCTGCATCTAGCTCTGAAAAAATATTTGAGCTTGGGTTTGTAGCAGTGTGTTGGACTTTTTCTATTAGTCCATCTATACTAACCTCCACAAGGTTGCAAATTCAAAATAATTTTTATCTGCATCTAGCTCTGAAAAAATATTTGGGCTTGGGCTTGTAGCAGTGTGTGGGACTTGTTCTATTAGTCCATCTATACTACCCTCCACCAGGTTGAAAATTCAAAACAATTTTTATCTGCATCTAGCTCTGAAAAAATATTTGGGCTTCGGCTTGCAGCAGTATGTGGGACTTGTTCTATTAGTCCATCTATACTAACCTCCACCAGGTTGCAAATTCAAAATAATTATTATTTGCATCTAGCTCTGAAAAAATATTTGGGCTTGGATATTTGGGCTTGGGCTTGTAGCAGTGTGAGGGACTTGTTCCATTAGTCCATCTATACTACCCTCCACCAGGTTGAAAATTCAAAATAATTTTTATTTGCATCTAGCTCTGAAAAAATATTTCCGCTTGGGCTTGTAGCAGTGTGTGGGACTTGTTCTATTAGTCCATCTATACTAACTTCCACCAGGTTGCAAATTCAAAATAATTTTTATCTGCATCTAGCTCTGAAAAAATATTTAGGCTTGGGCTTGCAGCAGTGTGTGGGACTTGTTGTATTAGTTCATCTATACTAACCTCCTCCAGGTTGCAAATTCAAAATAATTTTTATCTGTATCTAGCTCTGAAAAACTATTTGGGTTTGGGCTTGTAGCAGTGTGTGGGACTTTTTGTATTAGTCCATCTATACTAACCTCCACCAGGTTGCAAATTCAAAATAATTTTTATCTGCATCTAGCTCTGAAAAAATATTTGGACTTGGGCTTGTAGCAGTGCGTGGGATTTGTTCTATTAGTCCATCTATACTAACCTCCACCAGGTTGCAAATTCAAAATAATTTTTATCTGCATGTAGCTCTGAAAAAATATTTGGGCTTCGTCTTGTAGCAGTGTGTGGGACTTGTTCTATTAGTCCATCTATACTAACCTCCTCCAGGTTGCAAATTCAAAATAATTTTTATCTGCATCTATCTCTGAAAAAAAATTGGGCTTGGGCTTGTAGCAGTGTGTGGGACTTGTTCTATTAGTCCATCTATACTAACCTCCATCAGGTTGCAAATTCAAAATAATTTTTATCTGCATCTAGCTCTGAAAAAATATTTGGGCTTGGGTTTGTAGCAGTGTGTTGGACTTGTTCTATTAGTCCATCTATACTAACCTCCACAAGGTTGCAAATTCAAAATAATTTTTATCTGCATCTAGCTCTGAAAAAATATTTGGGCTTGGGCTTGTAGCAGTGTGTGGGACTTGTTCTATTAGTCCATCTATACTAAACTCCACAAGGTTGAATATTCAAAATAATTTTTATCTGCATCTAGCTCTGAAAAAAGATTTGGGCTTGGGCTTGTAGCAGTGTGTGGGACTTGTTCTATTAGTCCATATATACTAACCTCCCCCAGGTTGCAAATTCAAAATAATTTTTCTCTGCATCTAGCTCTGAAAAAATATTTGGGCTTGGGCTTGTAGCAGTGTGTGAGACTTGTTCTATTAGTCCATCTATACTAACCTCCACCAGGTTGCAAACTCAAAATAATTTTTATCTGCATCTAGCTCTGAAAAAATATTTGGGCTTGGGCTTGTAGCAGTGTATGGGACTTGTTCTATTAGTCCATCTATACTACCCTCCACCAGATTGAAAATTCAAAACAAATTTTATCTGCATCTAGCTCTGAAAAAATATTTGGGCTTCAGCTTGTAGCAGTGTGTGGGACTTGTTCTATTAGTCCATCTATACTAACCTCCATCAGGTTGCAAATTCAAAATAATTTTTATCTGCATCTAGCTCTGAAAAAATATTTGAGCTTGGGTTTGTAGCAGTGTGTTGGACTTGTTCTATTAGTCCATCTATACTAACCTCCACAAGGTTGCAAATTCAAAATAATTTTTATCTGCATCTAGCTCTGAAAAAATATTTGGGCTTGGGCTTGCAGCAGTGTGTGGGACTTGTTCTATTAGTCCATCTATACTAACCTCCACCAGGTTGCAAATTCAAAATAATTTTTATCTGCATCTAGCTCTGAAAAAATATTTGGGCTTGGGCTTGTAGCAGTGTGTGGGACTTGTTCTATTAGTCCATCTATACTACCCTCCACCAGGTTGAAAATTCAAAACAATTTTTATCTGCATCTAGCTCTGAAAAAATATTTGGGCTTCGGCTTGCAGCAGTGTGTGGGACTTGTTCTATTAGTCCATCTATACTAACCTCCATCAGGTTGCAAATTCAAAATAATTTTTATCTGCCTCTTGCTCTGAAAAAATATTTGGGCTTGGGTTTGTAGCAGTGCGTTGGACTTGTTCTGTTAGTCCATCTATACTAACCTCCACAAGGTTGCAAATTCAAAATAATTTTTATCTGCATCTAGCTCTGAAAAAAATATTTGGGCTTGGGCTTGTAGCAGTGTGTGGGACTTGTTCTATTAGTCCATCTATACTAACCTCCACCAGGTTGCAAATTCAAAATAATTATTATTTGTATCTAGCTCTGAAAAAATATTTGGGCTTGGGCTTGTAGCAGTGTGAGGGACTTGTTCTATTAGTCCATCTATACTACCCTCCACCAGGTTGAAAATTCAAAATAATTTTTATCTGCATCTAGCTCTGAAAAAATATTTGCGTTTGGGCTTGTAGCAGTGTGTGGGACTTGTTCTATTAGTCCATCTATACTAACTTCCACCAGGTTGCAAATTCAAAATAATTTTTATCTGCATCTAGCTCTGAAAAAATATTTAGGCTTGGGCTTGTAGCAGTGTGTGGGACTTGTTGTATTAGTCCATCTATACTAACCTCCTCCAGGTTGCAAATTCAAAATAATTTTTATCTGCATCTAGCTCTGAAAAACTATTTGGGTTTGGGCTTGTAGCAGTGTGTGGGACTTGTTCTATTAGTCCATCTATACTAACCTCCACCAGGTTGCAAATTCAAAACAATTTTTATCTGCATCTAGCTCTGAAAAAATATTTGGACTTGGGCTTGTAGCAGTGCTTGGGATTTGTTCTATTAGTCCATCTATACTAACCTCCACCAGGTTGCAAATTCAAAATAATTTTTATCTGCATCTAGCTCAGAAAAAATATTTGGGCTTCGTCTTGTAGCAGTGTGTGGGACTTGTTCTATTAGTCCATCTATACTAACCTCCACCAGGTTGCAAATTCAAAATAATTTTTATCTGCATCTATCTCTGAAAAAAAAATTGGGCTTGGGCTTGTAGCAGTGTGTGGGACTTGATCTATTAGTCCATCTATACTAATCTCCACCACGTTGAAAATTTAAAATAATTTTTATCTGCATCTAGCTCTGAAAAAATATTTGGGCTTTGGCTTGTAGCAGTGTGTGGGACTTGTTCTATTAGTCCATCTATACTAACCTCCACCAGGTTGCAAATTCAAAATAATTTTTATGTGCATCTAGCTCTGAAAAAATATTTGGGCTTTGGCTTGTAGCAGTGTGTTGGACTTGTTCTATTAGTGCATCTATACTAACCTCCACCAGGTTGCAAATTCAAAATAATTTTTATCTGCATCTAGCTCTGAAAAAATATTTGGGCTTTGGCTTGTAGCAGTGTGTGGGACTTGTTCTATTAGTCCATCTATACTAACCTCCACCAGGTTGGAAATTCAAAATAATTTTTATCTGCATCTAGCTCTGAAAATATATTTGGGCTTTGGCTTGTAGCAGTGTGTGGGACTTGTTCTATTAGTCCATCTATACTAACATCCACCAGGTTGCAAATTCAAAATAATTTTTATCCGCATCTAGCTCTGAAAAAATATTTGGGCTTGGGCTTGTAGCAGTGTGTGGGACTTGTTCTATTAGTCCATCTATACTAACCTCCACCAGGTTGCAAATTCAAAATAATTTTTATCTGCATCTAGCTCTGAAAAAATATTTGGGCTTTGGCTTGTAGCAGTGTGTGGGACTTGTTCTATTAGTCCATCTATGCTAACCTCCACCAGGTTGCAAATTCAAAATAATTTTTGTCTGCATCTAGCTCTGAAAAAATATTTGGGCTTGGGCTTGTAGCAGTGTGTGGAACTTGTTCTATTAGTCCATCTATACTACCCTCCACCAGGTTGAAAATTCAAAACAATTTTTATCTGCATCTAGCTCTGAAAAAATATTTGGGCTTCGTTTTGTAGCAGTGTGTGGGACTTGTTCTTTTAGTCCATCTATACTAACCTCCATCAGGTTGCAAATTCAAAATAATTTTTATCTACATCTAGCTCTGAAAAAATATTTGGGCTTTGGTTTGTAGCAGTGTGTTGGACTTGTTCTATTAGTCCATCTATACTAACCTCCACAAGGTTGCAAATTCAAAATAATTTTTATCTGCATCTAGCTCTGAAAAAATATTTGGGCTTGGGCTTGTAGCAGTGTTTGGGACTTGTTCTATTAGTCCATCTATACTAACCTCCACCAGGTTGCAAATTCAAAATAATTTTTATCTGCATCTAGCTCTGAAAAATTATTTGGACATGGGCTTGTAGCAGTGCTTTGGATTTGTGATATTAGTCCATCTATACTAACCTCCACCAGGTTGCAAATTCAAAATAATTTTTATCTGCATCTAGCTCTGAAAAAATATTTGGGCTTCGTCTTGTAGCAGTGTGTGGTACTTGTTCTATTAGTCCATTTGTACTAACCTCCACCAGGTTGCAAATACAAAATAATTTTTATCTGCATCTAGCTCTGAAAAAATATTTGGTCTTTGGCTTGTAGCAGTGTGTGGGACTTGTTCTATTAGTCCATCTATACAAACCTCCACCAGGTTGCAAATTCAAAATAATTTTTATCTGCATCTAGCTCTGAAAAAATATTTGGGCTTGGGCTTGTAGAAGTGTGTGGGACTTGTTCTATTAGTCCATGTGTACTAACCTCCACCAGGTTGCAAATTCAAAATAATTTTTATCTGCATCTAGCTCTGAAAAAATATTTGGTCTTTGGCTTGTAGCAGTGTGTGGGACTTGTTCTATTAGTCCATCTATACTAACCTCCACCAGGTTGCAAATTCAAAATAATTTTTATCTGCATCTAGCTCTGAAAACATATTTGGTCTTGGGCTTGTAGCAGTGTGTGGGACTTGTTCTATTAGTCCATCTATACTAACCTCCACAAGGTTGCAAATTCAAAATAATTTTTATCTGCATCTAGCTCTGAAAAAATATTTGGGCTTGGGCTTGTAGCAGTTTGTGGGACTTGTTCTATTAGTCCATCTATACTAACCTCCACCAGGTTGCAAATTAAAAATAATTTTTATCTGCATCTAGCTCTGATAAAATATTTGGGCTTGGGCTTGTAGCAGTGTGTGGGACTTGTTCTATTAGTCCATCTATACTACCCTCCACCAGGTTGAAAATTCAAAATAATTTTTATCTGCATCTAGCTCTGAAAAAATATTTGGGCTTCAGCTTGTAGCAGTGTGTGGGACTTGTTCTATTAGTCCATCTATCCTAACCTCTACCAGTTTACAAATTCAAAATAATTTTTATCTGTATCTAGCTCTGAAAAAATATTTGGGCTTCGGCTTGTGGCAGTGTGTGGGACTTGTTCTATTCGTCCATCTATACTACCCTCCACCAGGTTGCAAATTCAAAATAATTTTTATCTGCATCTAGCTCTGAAAAAATATTTGGGCTTGGGCTTGTAGCAGTGTGAGGGACTTGTTCTATTAGTCCATCTATACTACCCTCCACCAGGTTGAAAATTCAAAATAATTTTTATCTGCATCTAGCTCTGAAAAAATATTTGGGCTTTGGCTTGTAGCAGTGTGCTGGACTTGTTCTATTAGTCCATCTATACTAACCTCCACCAGGTTGCAAATTCAAAATAATTTTTATCTGCATCTAGCTCTGAAAAAATATTTGGGCTTTGGCTTGTAGCAGTGTGTGGGACTTGTTCTATTAGTCCATCTATACTAACCTCCACCAGGTTGCAAATTCAAAATAATTTTTATCTGCATCTAGCTCTGAAAAAATATTTGGGCTTTGGCTTGTAGCAGTGTGTGGGACTTGTTCTATTAGTCCATCTATACTAACCTCCACCAGGTTGCAAATTCAAAATAATTTTTGTCTGCATCTAGCTCTGAAAAAATATTTGGGCTTGGGCTTGTAGCAGTGTGTGGGACTTGTTCTATTAGTCCATCTATACTACCCTCCACCAGGTTGCAAATTCAAAACAATTTTTATCTGCATCTAGCTCTGAAAAAATATTTGGGCTTCGTTTTGTAGCAGTGTGTGGGACTTGTTCTATTAGTCCATCTATACTAACCTCCATCCGGTTGCAAATTCAAACTAATTTTTATCTGCATCTAGCTCTGAAAAAATATTTGGGCTCGGGCTTGTAGCAGTGTGTGGGACTTGTTCTATTAGTCCATCTATACTAACCTCCACCAGGTTGCAAATTCAAAATAATTTTTATCTGCATCTAGCTCTGAAAAATTATTTGGACACGGGCTTGTAGCAGTGCGTGGGATTTGTTATATTAGTCCATCTATACTAACCTCCACCAGGTTGCAAATTCAAAATAATTTTTATCTGCATCTAGCTCTGAAAAAATATTTGGGCTTCGTATTGTAGCAGTGTGTGGGACTTGTTCTATTAGTCCATCTGTACTAACCTCCACCAGGTTGCAAATTCAAAATAATTTTTATCTGCATCTAGCTCTGAAAAAATATTTGGTCTTTGGCTTGTAACAGTGTGTGGGACTTGTTCTATTAGCCCATCTATACTAACCTCCACCAGGTTGCAAATTCAAAATAATTTTTATCTGCATCTAACTCTGAAAAAATATTTGGACTTGGGCTTGTAGCAGTGCGTGGGATATGTTCTATTAGTCCATCCATGCTAACCTCCACCAGGTTGCAAATTCAAAATAATTTTTATCTGCATCTAGCTCTGAAAAAATATTTGGGCTTCGTCTTGTAGCAGTGTGTGGGAATTGTTCTATTAGTCCATCTTTACTAACCTCCACCAAGTTGCAAATTCAAAATAATTTTTATCTGCATCTATCTCTGAAAAAAAATTTGGGCTTTGGCTTCTAGCAGTGTGTGGGACTTGATCTATTAGTCCATCTATACTAATCTCCACCAGGTTGCAAATTTAAAATAATTTTTATCTGCATCTAGCTCTGAAAAAATATTTGGGCTTTGTCTTGTAGCAGTGTGTGGGACTTGTTCTATTAGTCCATCTATACTAACCTCCACCAGGTTGCAAATTCAAAATAATTTTTATCTGCATCTAGCTCTGAAAAAATATTTGGGCTTTGGCTTGTAGCAGTGTGTGGGACTTGTTCTATTAGTCCATCTATACTAACCTCCACCAGGTTGCAAATTCAAAATAATTTTTATCTGCATCTAGCTCTGAAAAAATATTTGGGCTTTGGCTTGTAGCAGTGTGTGGGACTTGTTCTATTAGTCCATCTATACTAACCTCCACCAGGTTGCAAATTCAAAATAATTTTTATCTGCATCTAGCTCTGAAAAAATATTTGGGCTTGGGCTTGTAGCAGTGTGTGGGACTAGTTCTATTAGTCCATCTATACTAACCTCCACCAGGTTGCAAATTCAAAATAATTTTTATCTGCATCTAGCTCTGAAAAAATATTTGGGCTTGGGCTTGTAGCAGTGTGTGGGACTTGTTCTATTAGTCCTTCTATACTAACCTCCACCAGGTTGTAAATTCAAAATAATTTTTATTTGCATCTAGCTCTGAAAAAATATTTGGGCTTTGGCTTGTAGCAGTGTGTGGGACTTGTTCTATTACTCAATCTATACTAACCTCCACCAGGTTGCAAATTCAAAATAATTTTTATCTGCATCCAGCTATGAAAAAATATTTGGGCTTGGGCTTGTAGCAGTGTGTGGGACTTGTTCTATAAGTCCATCTATACTACCCTCCACCAGGTTGAAAATTCAAATAATTTTTATCTGCATCTAGCTCTGAAAAAATATTTGGGCTTCAGTTTATAGCAGTGTGTGAGACTTGTTCTATTAGTCCATCTATCCTAACCTCCACCAGGTTGCAAATTCAAAATAATTTTTATCTGCATCTAGCTCTGAAAAAATATTTGGGCTTGGGCTTGTAGCAGTGTGTGGGACTTGTTCTATTAGTCCATCTATACTAACCTCCACCAGGTTGCAAATTCAAAATAAATTTCATCTGCATCTATCTCTGAAAAAATATTTGGGCTTGGGCTTGTAGCAGTGTGTGGGACTTGTTCTATTAGTCCATCTATACTAACCTCCACCAGGTTGGAAATTCAAAATAATTTTTTTATCTCCATCTAGCTCTGAAAAAATATTTGGACTTGGGCTTGTAGCAGTGCGTTGGATTTGGTCTATTACTCCATCTATACTAATCTCCACCAGGTTGCAAATTCAAAATAATTTTTATCTGCATCTAGCTCTGAAAAAATATTTGGGCTTTGGCTTGTAGCAGTGTGTGGGACTTGTTCTATTAGTCCATCTATACTAACCTCCACCAGGTTGCAAATTCAAAATAATTTTTATCTGCATCTAGCTCTGAAAAAATATTTGGGCTTTGGCTTGTAGCAGTGTGTGGGACTTGTTCTATTAGTCCATCTATACTAACCTCCACCAGGTTGCAAATTCAAAATAATTTTTATCTGCATCTAGCTGTGAAAAAATATTTGGGCTTGGGCTTGTAGCAGTGTGTGGGACTAGTTCTATTAGTCCATCTATACTAACCTCCACCAGGTTGCAAATTCAAAATAATTTTTATCTGCATCTAGCTCTGAAAAAATATTTGGGCTTGGGCTTGTAGCAGTGTGTGGGACTTGTTCTATTAGTCCTTCTATACTATCCTCCACCAGGTTGCAAATTCAAAATAATTTTTATTTGCATCTAGCTTTGAAAAAATATTTGGGCTTTGGCTTGTAGCAGTGTGTGGGACTTGTTCTATTACTCAATCTATACTAACCTCCACCAGGTTGCAAATTCAAAATAATTTTTATCTGCATCCAGCTTTGAAAAAATATTTGGGCTTGGGCTTGTAGCAGTGTGTGGGACTTGTTCTATAAGTCCATCTATACTACCCTCCACCAGGTTGCAAATTCAAAATAATTTTTATCTGCATCTAGCTCTGAAAAAATATTTGGGCTTGGGCTTGTAGCAGTGTGTGGGACTTTTTCTATTAGTCCATCTATACTACCCTCCACCAGGTTGAAAATTCAAAATAATTTTTATCCGCATCTATCTCTGAAAAAATATTTGGGCTTGGGCTTGTAGCAGTGTGTGGGACTTGTTCTATTAGTCCATCTATACTTACCTCCACCAGGTTGCAAATTCAAAATAATTTTTATCTGCATCTAGCTCTGAAAAAATATTTGGGCTTTGGCTTGTAGCAGTGTGTGGGACTTGTTCTATTCGTCCATCTATACTAACCTCCACCAGGTTGCAAATTGAAAATAATTTTTATCTGCATCCAGCTCTGAAAAAATATTTGGGCTTCGGCTTGTAACAGTGTGTGGGACTTGTTCTATTAGTCCATCTATACTAACCTCCACCAGGTTGCAAATTCAAAATAATTTTTATCTGCATCTATCTCTAAAAAAATATTTGGGCTTGGGCTTGTAGCAGTGTGCGGGACTTGTTCTATTAGTCCATCTATACTAACCTCCACCAGGTTGCAAATTCAAAATAATTTTTATCTGCATCTAGCTCTGAAAAAATATTTGGACTTGTGCTTGTAGCAGTGCGTTGGATTTGGTCTATTAGTCCATCTATACTAATCTCCACCAGGTTGCAAATTCAAAATAATTTTTATGTGCATCTAGCTCTGAAAAAATATTTGGGCTTTGTCTTGTAGCAGTGTGTGGGACTTGTTCTATTAGTCCATCTATACTAACCTCCACCAGGTTGCAAATTCAAAATAATTTTTATCTGCATCTAGCTCTGAAAAAATATTTGGACTTGGGCTTGTAGCAGTGTGTGGGACTTTTTCTATTAGTCCATCTATACTACCCTCCACCAGGTTGAAAATTCAAAATAATTTTTATCTGCATCTATCTCTGAAAAAATATTTGGGCTTGGGCTTGTAGTAGTGTGTGGGACTTGTTCTATTAGTCCATCTATACTTACCTCCACCAGGTTGCAAATTCAAAATAATTTTTATCTTCATCTAGCTCTGAAAAAATATTTGGGCTTTGGCTTGTAGCAGTGTGTGGGACTTGTTCTATTACTCCATCTATACTAACCTTCACCAGGTTGCAAATTCAAAATAATTTTTATCTGCATCCAGCTCTGAAAAAATATTTGGGCTTCGGCTTGTAGCAGTGTGTGGAACTTGTTCTATTAGTCCATCTATACTAACCTCCACCAGGTTGCAAATTCAAAATAATTTTTATCTGCATCTATCTCTAAAAAAATATTTGGGCTTGGGCTTGTAGCAGTGTGCGGGACTTGTTCTATTAGTCCATCTATACTAACCTCCACCAGGTTGCAAATTCAAAATAATTTTTATCTGCATCTAGCTCTGAAAAAATATTTGGACTTGTGCTTGTAGCAGTGCGTTGGATTTGGTCTATTAGTCCATCTATACTAATCTCCACCAGGTTGGAAATTCAAAATAATTTTTATCTGCATCTAGCTCTGAAAAAATATTTGGGCTTGGGCTTGTAGCAGTGTGTGGGACTTGTTCTATTAGTCCATCTATACTAACCTCCACCAGGTTGCAAATTCAAAATAATTTTTTTATCTGCATCTAGCTCTGAAAAAATATTTGGACTTGGGCTTGTAGCAGTGCGTTGGATTTGGTCTATTACTCCATCTATACTAATCTCCACCAGGTTGCAAATTCAAAATAATTTTTATCTACATCTAGCTCTGAAAAAATATTTGGGCTTGGGCTTGTAGCAGTGTGTGGGACTTTTTCTATTAGTCCATCTATACTACCCTCCACCAGGTTGAAAATTCAAAATAATTTTTATCTGCATCTATCTCTGAAAAAATATTTGGGCTTGGGCTTGTAGCAGTGTGTGGGACTTGTTCTATTAGTCCATCTATACTTACCTCCACCAGGTTGCAAATTCAAAATAATTTTTATCTGCATCTAGCTCTGAAAAAATATTTGGGCTTTGGCTTGTAGCAGTGTGTGGGACTTGTTCTATTACTCCATCTATACTAACCTCCACCAGGTTGCAAATTCAAAATAATTTTTATCTGCATCCAGCTCTGAAAAAATATTTGGGCTTCGGCTTGTAGCAGTGTGTGGGACTTGTTCTATTAGTCCATCTATACTAACCTCCACCAGGTTGCAAATTCAAAATAATTTTTATCTGCATCTATCTCTAAAAAAATATTTGGGCTTGGGCTTGTAGCAGTGTGCGGGACTTGTTCTATTAGTCCATCTATACTAACCTCCACCAGGTTGCAAATTCAAAATAATTTTTATCTGCATCTAGCTCTGAAAAAATATTTGGACTTGTGCTTGTAGCAGTGCGTTGGATTTGGTCTATTAGTCCATCTATACTAATCTCCACCAGGTTGGAAATTCAAAATAATTTTTATCTGCATCTAGCTCTGAAAAAATATTTGGGCTTGGGCTTGTAGCAGTGTGTGGGACTTGTTCTATTAGTCCATCTATACTAACCTCCACCAGGTTGCAAATTCAAAATAATTTTTATGTGCATCTAGCTCTGAAAAAATATTAGGGCTTTGTCTTGTAGCAGTGTGTGGGACTTGTTCTATTAGTCCATCTATACTAACCTCCACCAGGTTGCAAATTCAAAATAATTTTTATCTGCATCTAGCTCTGAAAAAATATTTGGACTTGGGCTTGTAGCAGTGTGTGGGACTTTTTCTATTAGTCCATCTATACTACCCTCCACCAGGTTGAAAATTCAAAATAATTTTTATCTGCATCTATCTCTGAAAAAATATTTGGGCTTGGGCTTGTAGTAGTGTGTGGGACTTGTTCTATTAGTCCATCTATACTTACCTCCACCAGGTTGCAAATTCAAAATAATTTTTATCTTCATCTAGCTCTGAAAAAATATTTGGGCTTTGGCTTGTAGCAGTGTGTGGGACTTGTTCTATTACTCCATCTATACTAACCTTCACCAGGTTGCAAATTCAAAATAATTTTTATCTCTATCCAGCTCTGAAAAAATATTTGGGCTTCAGCTTGTAGCAGTGTGTGGGACTTGTTCTATTAGTCCATCTATACTAACCTCCACCAGGTTGCAAATTCAAAATAATTTTTATCTGCATCTATCTCTAAAAAAATATTTGGGCTTGGGCTTGTATCAGTGTGCGAGACTTGTTCTATTAGTCCATCTATACTAACCTCCACCAGGTTGCAAATTCAAAATAATTTTTATCTGAATCTAGCTCTGAAAAAATATTTGGACTTGTGCTTGTAGCAGTGCGTTGGATTTGGTCTATTAGTCCATCTATACTAATCTCCACCAGGTTGGAAATTCAAAATAATTTTTATCTGCATCTAGCTCTGAAAAAATATTTCGGCTTGGGCTTGTAGCAGTGTGTGGGACTTGTTCTATTAGTCCATCTATACTAACCTCCACCAGGTTGCAAATTCAAAATAATTTTTATGTGCATCTAGCTCTGAAAAAATATTTGGGCTTTGGCTTGTAGCAGTGTGTGGGACTTGTTCTATTACTCAATCTATACTAACCTCCACCAGGTTGCAAATTCAAAATAATTTTTATCTGCATCCAGCTATGAAAAAATATTTGGGCTTGGGCTTGTAGCAGTGTGTGGGACTTGTTCTATAAGTCCATCTATACTACCCTCCACCAGGTTGAAAATTCAAATAATTTTTATCTGCATCTAGCTCTGAAAAAATATTTGGGCTTCAGTTTATAGCAGTGTGTGAGACTTGTTCTATTAGTCCATCTATCCTAACCTCCACCAGGTTGCAAATTCAAAATAATTTTTATCTGCATCTAGCTCTGAAAAAATATTTGGGCTTGGGCTTGTAGCAGTGTGTGGGACTTGTTCTATTAGTCCATCTATACTAACCTCCACCAGGTTGCAAATTCAAAATAAATTTCATCTGCATCTATCTCTGAAAAAATATTTGGGCTTGGGCTTGTAGCAGTGTGTGGGACTTGTTCTATTAGTCCATCTATACTAACCTCCACCAGGTTGGAAATTCAAAATAATTTTTTTATCTCCATCTAGCTCTGAAAAAATATTTGGACTTGGGCTTGTAGCAGTGCGTTGGATTTGGTCTATTACTCCATCTATACTAATCTCCACCAGGTTGCAAATTCAAAATAATTTTTATCTGCATCTAGCTCTGAAAAAATATTTGGGCTTGGGCTTGTAGCAGTGTGTGGGACTTGTTCTATTAGTCCATCTATACTACCCTCCACCAGGTTGCAAATTCAAAATAATTTTTATCTGCATCTAGCTCTGAAAAAATATTTGGGCTTGGGCTTGTAGCAGTGTGTGGGACTTTTTCTATTAGTCCATCTATACTAACCTCCACCAGGTTGCAAATTCAAAATAATTTTTATCTGCATCTAGCTGTGAAAAAATATTTGGGCTTGGGCTTGTAGCAGTGTGTGGGACTAGTTCTATTAGTCCATCTATACTAACCTCCACCAGGTTGCAAATTCAAAATAATTTTTATCTGCATCTAGCTCTGAAAAAATATTTGGGCTTGGGCTTGTAGCAGTGTGTGGGACTTGTTCTATTAGTCCTTCTATACTATCCTCCACCAGGTTGCAAATTCAAAATAATTTTTATTTGCATCTAGCTTTGAAAAAATATTTGGGCTTTGGCTTGTAGCAGTGTGTGGGACTTGTTCTATTACTCAATCTATACTAACCTCCACGAGGTTGCAAATTCAAAATAATTTTTATCTGCATCCAGCTTTGAAAAAATATTTGGGCTTGGGCTTGTAGCAGTGTGTGGGACTTGTTCTATAAGTCCATCTATACTACCCTCCACCAGGTTGCAAATTCAAAATAATTTTTATCTGCATCTAGCTCTGAAAAAATATTTGGGCTTGGGCTTGTAGCAGTGTGTGGGACTTTTTCTATTAGTCCATCTATACTACCCTCCACCAGGTTGAAAATTCAAAATAATTTTTATCCGCATCTATCTCTGAAAAAATATTTGGGCTTGGGCTTGTAGCAGTGTGTGGGACTTGTTCTATTAGTCCATCTATACTTACCTCCACCAGGTTGCAAATTCAAAATAATTTTTATCTGCATCTAGCTCTGAAAAAATATTTGGGCTTTGGCTTGTAGCAGTGTGTGGGACTTGTTCTATTCGTCCATCTATACTAACCTCCACCAGGTTGCAAATTGAAAATAATTTTTATCTGCATCCAGCTCTGAAAAAATATTTGGGCTTCGGCTTGTAACAGTGTGTGGGACTTGTTCTATTAGTCCATCTATACTAACCTCCACCAGGTTGCAAATTCAAAATAATTTTTATCTGCATCTATCTCTAAAAAAATATTTGGGCTTGGGCTTGTAGCAGTGTGCGGGACTTGTTCTATTAGTCCATCTATACTAACCTCCACCAGGTTGCAAATTCAAAATAATTTTTATCTGCATCTAGCTCTGAAAAAATATTTGGACTTGTGCTTGTAGCAGTGCGTTGGATTTGGTCTATTAGTCCATCTATACTAATCTCCACCAGGTTGCAAATTCAAAATAATTTTTATGTGCATCTAGCTCTGAAAAAATATTTGGGCTTTGTCTTGTAGCAGTGTGTGGGACTTGTTCTATTAGTCCATCTATACTAACCTCCACCAGGTTGCAAATTCAAAATAATTTTTATCTGCATCTAGCTCTGAAAAAATATTTGGACTTGGGCTTGTAGCAGTGTGTGGGACTTTTTCTATTAGTCCATCTATACTACCCTCCACCAGGTTGAAAATTCAAAATAATTTTTATCTGCATCTATCTCTGAAAAAATATTTGGGCTTGGGCTTGTAGTAGTGTGTGGGACTTGTTCTATTAGTCCATCTATACTTACCTCCACCAGGTTGCAAATTCAAAATAATTTTTATCTTCATCTAGCTCTGAAAAAATATTTGGGCTTTGGCTTGTAGCAGTGTGTGGGACTTGTTCTATTACTCCATCTATACTAACCTTCACCAGGTTGCAAATTCAAAATAATTTTTATCTGCATCCAGCTCTGAAAAAATATTTGGGCTTCGGCTTGTAGCAGTGTGTGGAACTTGTTCTATTAGTCCATCTATACTAACCTCCACCAGGTTGCAAATTCAAAATAATTTTTATCTGCATCTATCTCTAAAAAAATATTTGGGCTTGGGCTTGTAGCAGTGTGCGGGACTTGTTCTATTAGTCCATCTATACTAACCTCCACCAGGTTGCAAATTCAAAATAATTTTTATCTGCATCTAGCTCTGAAAAAATATTTGGACTTGTGCTTGTAGCAGTGCGTTGGATTTGGTCTATTAGTCCATCTATACTAATCTCCACCAGGTTGGAAATTCAAAATAATTTTTATCTGCATCTAGCTCTGAAAAAATATTTGGGCTTGGGCTTGTAGCAGTGTGTGGGACTTGTTCTATTAGTCCATCTATACTAACCTCCACCAGGTTGCAAATTCAAAATAATTTTTTTATCTGCATCTAGCTCTGAAAAAGTATTTGGACTTGGGCTTGTAGCAGTGCGTTGGATTTGGTCTATTACTCCATCTATACTAATCTCCACCAGGTTGCAAATTCAAAATAATTTTTATCTGCATCTAGCTCTGAAAAAATATTTGGGCTTGGGCTTGTAGCAGTGTGTGGGACTTGTTCTATTAGTCCATCTATACTAACCTCCACCAGGTTGCAAATTCAAAATAATTTTTATGTGCATCTAGCTCTGAAAAAATATTAGGGCTTTGTCTTGTAGCAGTGTGTGGGACTTGTTCTATTAGTCCATCTATACTAACCTCCACCAGGTTGCAAATTCAAAATAATTTTTATCTGCATCTAGCTCTGAAAAAATATTTGGACTTGGGCTTGTAGCAGTGTGTGGGACTTTTTCTATTAGTCCATCTATACTACCCTCCACCAGGTTGAAAATTCAAAATAATTTTTATCTGCATCTATCTCTGAAAAAATATTTGGGCTTGGGCTTGTAGTAGTGTGTGGGACTTGTTCTATTAGTCCATCTATACTTACCTCCACCAGGTTGCAAATTCAAAATAATTTTTATCTTCATCTAGCTCTGAAAAAATATTTGGGCTTTGGCTTGTAGCAGTGTGTGGGACTTGTTCTATTACTCCATCTATACTAACCTTCACCAGGTTGCAAATTCAAAATAATTTTTATCTCTATCCAGCTCTGAAAAAATATTTGGGCTTCGGCTTGTAGCAGTGTGTGGGACTTGTTCTATTAGTCCATCTATACTAACCTCCACCAGGTTGCAAATTCAAAATAATTTTTATCTGCATCTATCTCTAAAAAAATATTTGGGCTTGGGCTTGTATCAGTGTGCGAGACTTGTTCTATTAGTCCATCTATACTAACCTCCACCAGGTTGCAAATTCAAAATAATTTTTATCTGAATCTAGCTCTGAAAAAATATTTGGACTTGTGCTTGTAGCAGTGCGTTGGATTTGGTCTATTAGTCCATCTATACTAATCTCCACCAGGTTGGAAATTCAAAATAATTTTTATCTGCATCTAGCTCTGAAAAAATATTTCGGCTTGGGCTTGTAGCAGTGTGTGGGACTTGTTCTATTAGTCCATCTATACTAACCTCCACCAGGTTGCAAATTCAAAATAATTTTTATGTGCATCTAGCTCTGAAAAAATATTTGGGCTTTGTCTTGTAGCAGTGTGTGGGACTTGTTCTATTAGTCCATCTATACTAACCTCCACCAGGTTGCAAATTCAAAATAATTTTTATCTGCATCTAGCTCTGAAAAAATATTTGGACTTGTGCTTGTAGCAGTGCGTTGGATTTGGTCTATTAGTCCATCTATACTAATCTCCACCAGGTTGCAAATTCAAAATAATTTTTATCTGCATCTAGCTCTGAAAAAATATTTGGACTTGGGCTTGTAGCAGTGCGTTGGATTTGGTCTATTAGTCCATCTATACTAATCTCCACCAGGTTGCAAATTCAAAATATTTTTTATCTGCATCTAGCTCTGAAAAAATATTTGGACTTGTGCTTGTAGCAGTGCGTTGGATTTGGTCTATTAGTCCATCTATACTAATCTCCACCAGGTTGCAAATTCAAAATATTTTTTATGTGCATCTAGCTCTGAAAAAATATTTGGGCTTCGTCTTGTAGCAGTGTGTGGGACTTGTTCTATTAGTCCATCTATACTAACCTCCACCAGGTTGCAAATTCAAAATAATTTTTATCTGCATCTATCTCTGAAAAAATATTTGGGCTTGGGCTTGTAGCAGTGTGTGGGACTTGTTCTATTAGTCCATCTATACTAACCTCCACCAGGTTGCAAATTCAAAATAATTTTTATCTGCATCTAGCTCTGAAAAAATATTTGGGCTTTGGCTTGTAGCAGTGTGTGGGACTTGTTCTATTAGTCCATCTATACTAACCTCCACCAGGTTGCAAATTCAAAATAATTTTTATCTGCATCTAGCTCTGAAAAAATATTTGGGCTTGGGCTTGTAGCAGTGTGTGGGACTTGTTCTATTAGTCCATCTATACTACCCTCCACGAGATTGAAAATTCAAAATAATTTTTATCTGCATCTAGCTCTGAAAAAATATTTGGGCTTCAGCTTGTAGCAGTGTGTGAGACTTGTTCTATTAGTCCATCTATCCTAACCTCCACCAGGTTGCAAATTCAAAATAATTTTTATCTGCATCTAGCTCTGAAAAAATATTTGGGCTTGGGCTTGTAGCAGTGTGTGGGACTTGTTCTATTAGTCCATCTATACTAACCTCCACCAGGTTGCAAATTCAAAATAATTTTTATCTGCTTCTAGCTATGAAAAACTATTTGGGTTTGGGCTTGTAGCAGTGTGTGGGACTAGTTCTATTAGTCCATCTATACTAACCTCCACCAGGTTGCAAATTCAAAATAATTTTTATCTGCATCTAGCTCTGAAAAAATATTTAGACTTAGGCTTGTAGCAGTGCGTGGGATTTGTTCTATTAGTCCATCTATACTAACCTCCACCAGGTTGCAAATTCAAAATAATTTTTATTTGCATCTAGCTCTGAAAAAATATTTGGGCTTGGGCTTGTAGCAGTGTGTGGGACTTGTTCTATTAGTCCATCTATACTAACCTCCACCAGGTTGCAAATTCAAAATAATTTTTATGTGCATCTAGCTCTGAAAAAATATTTGGGCTTCGTCTTGTAGCAGTGTGTGGGACTTGTTCTATTAGTCCATGTATACTAACCTCCACCAGGTTGCAAATTTAAAATAATTTTTATCTGCATCTATCTCTGAAAAAATATTTGGGCTTGGACTTGTAGCAGTGTGTGGGACTTGTTCTATTAGTCCATCTATACTTACCTCCACCAGGTTGCAAATTCAAAATAATTTTTATCTGCATCTAGCTCTGAAAAAACATTTGGGCTTTGGCTTGTAGCAGTGTGTGGGACTTGTTCTATTCGTCCATCTATACTAAACTCCACCAGGTTGCAAATTCAAAATAATTTTTATCTGCATCTAGCTCTGAAAAAATATTTGGGCTTGGGCTTGTAGCAGTGTGTGGGACTTGTTCTATTAGTCCATCTATACTACCCTCCACCAGGTAGAAAATTCAAAAGAATTTTTATCTGCATCTAGCTCTGAAAAAATATTTGGGCTTCAGCTTGTAGCAGTGTGTGAGACTTGTTCTATTAGTCCATCTATCCTAACCTCCACCAGGTTGCAAATTCAAAATAATTTTTATCTGCATCTAGCTCTGAAAAAATATTTGGGCTTGGGCTTGTAGCAGTGTGTGGGACTTATTCTATTAGTCCATCTATACTAATCTCCACCAGGTTGCAAATTCAAAATAATTTTTATCTGCATCTAGCTCTTAAAAAATATTTGGGCTTGGGCTTGTAGCAGTGTATGGGACTTGTTCTATTAGTCCATTTATACTACCCTCCACCAGGTTGAAAATTCAAAATAATTTTTATCTGCATCTATCTCTGAAAAAATATTTGGGCTTGGGCTTGTAGCAGTGTGTGGGACTTGTTCTGTTAGTCCATCTATACTTACCTCCACCAGGTTGCAAATTCAAAATAATTTTTATCTGCATATAGCTCTGAAAAAATATTTGGGCTTTGGCTTGTAGCAGTGTGTGGGACTTGTTCTATTACTCGATCTATACTAACCTCCACCAGGTTGCAAATTCAAAATAATTTTTATCTGCATCCAGCTCTGAAAAAATATTTGGGCTTCGGCTTGTAGCAGTGTGTGGGACTTGTTCCATTAGTCCATCTATACTAACCTCCACCAGGTTGCAAATTCAAAATAATTTTTATCTGCATCTATCTCTGAAAAAATATTTGGGCTTGGGCTTGTAGCAGTGTGTGGGACTTGTTCTATTAGTCCATCTATACTAACCTCCACCAGGTTGCAAATTCAAAATAAGTTTTATCTGCATCTAGCTCTGAAAAAATATTTGGACTTAGGCTTGTAGCAGTGCGTGGGATTTGTTCTATTAGTCCATCTATACTAACCTCCACCAGGTTGCAAATTCAAAATAATTTTTATTTGCATCTAGCTCTGAAAAAATATTTGGGTTTGGGCTGTAGCAGTGTGTGGGACTTGTTCTATTAGTCCATCTATACTAACCTCCACCAGGTTGCAAATTCAAAATAATTTTTATGTGCATCTAGCTCTGAAAAAATATTTGGGCTTCGTCTTGTAGCAGTGTGTGGAACTTGTTCTATTAGTCCATCTATACTAACCTCCACCAGGTTGCAAATTCAAAATAATTTTTATCTGCATCTATCTCTGAAAAAATATTTGGGCTTGGGCTTGTAGCAGTGTCTGGGACTTGTTCTATTAGTCCATCTATACTAACCTCCACCAGGTTGCAAATTCAAAATAATTTTTATCTGCATCTAGCTCTGAAAAAATATTTGGGCTTTGGCTTTTAGCAGTGTGTGGGACTTGTTCTATTAGTCCATCTATACTAACCTCCACCAGGTTGCATACTCAAAATAATTTTTATCTGCATCTAGCTCTGAAAAAATATTTGGGCTTGGGCTTGTAGCAGTGTGTGGGACTTGTTCTATTAGTCCATCTATACTACCCTCCACCAGGTAGAAAATTCAAAATAATTTTTATCTGCATCTAGCTCTGAAAAAATATTTGGGCTTCAGCTTGTAGCAGTGTGTGAGACTTGTTCTATTAGTCAATCTATCCTAACCTACACCAGGTTGCAAATTCAAAATAATTTTTATCTGCATCTAGCTCTGAAAAAATATTTGGGCTTGGGCTTGTAGCAGTGTGTGGGACTTGTTCTATTAGTCCATCTATACTAACCTCCACCAGGTTGCAAATTCAAAATAATTATTATTTGTATCTAGCTCTGAAAAAATATTTGGGCTTGGGCTTGTAGCAGTGTGACGGACTTGTTCTATTAGTCCATCTATACTACCCTCCACCAGGTTGAAAATTCAAAATAATTTATATCTGCATCTAGCTCTGAAAAAATATTTGGGCTTGGGCTTGTAGCAGTGTGTGGGACTTGTTCTATTAGTCCATCTATACTAACCTCCACCAGGTTGCAAATTCAAAATAATTTTTATCTGCTTCTAGCTATGAAAAACTATTTGGGTTTGGGCTTGTAGCAGTGTGTGGGACTTGTTCTATTAGTCCATCTATACTAACCTCCTCCAGGTTGCAAATTTAAAATAATTTAAATCTGCATCTAGCTCTGAAAAAATATTTGGACTTAGGCTTGTATCAGTGCGTGGGATTTGTTCTATTAGTCCATCTATCCTAACCTCCACCAGGTTGCAAATTCAAAATAATTTTTATTTGCATCTAGCTTTGAAAAAATATTTGGGCTTCGGCTTGAAGCAGTGTGTGGGACTTTTTCTATTAGTCCATCTATACTAACCTCCACCAGGTTGCAAATTCAAAATAATTTTTTCTGCATCTATCTCTGAAAAAATATTTGGGCTTGGGCTTGAAGCAGTGTGTGGGACTTGTTCTATTAGTCCATCTATACTAACCTCCACCAGGTTGCAAATTCAAAATAATTTTTATCTGCATCTAGCTCTGAAAAAATATTTGGACTTGGGCTTGTAGCAGTGCGTTGGATTTGGTCTATTAGTCCATCTATACTAACCTCCACCAGGTTGCAAATTCAAAATAATTTTTACCTGCATCTAGCTCTGAAAAAATATTTGGGCTTTGGCTTGTAGCAGTGTGTGTGACTTGTTCTATTAGTCCATCTATACTAACCTCCACCAGGTTGCAAATTCAAAATTATTTTTATCTGCATCCAGTTCTGAAAAAAATTTTGTGCTTGGGCTTGTAGCAGTGTGTGGGACTTGTTCTATTAGTCCATCTATACTACCCTCCACCAGGGTGAAAATTCAAAATAATTTTTATCTGATCTGCATCTAGCTCTGAAAAAATATTTGGACTTGGGCTTGTAGCAGTGTGTGGGACTTGTTCTATTAGTCCATCTATACTAACCTCCACCAGGTTGCAAATTCAAAATAATTTTTACCTGCATCTAGCTCTGAAAAAATATTTGGGCTTTGGCTTGTAACAGTGTGTGTGAATTATTCTATTAGTCCATCTATACTAACCTCCACCAGGTTGCAAATTCAAAATTATTTTTATCTGCATCTAGGTCTGAAAAAATATTTGGACTTCGGCTTGTAGCAGTGTGTGGGACTAGTTCTATTAGTCCATCTATACTAACCTCCACCAGGTTGCAAATTCAAAATAATTTTTATCTGCATCCAGCTCTGAAAAAATATTTGGACTTGGGCTTGTAGCAGTGTGTGGGACTTGTTCTATTAGTCCATCTATACTAACCTCCACCAGGTTGCAAATTCAAAATAATTTTTATCTGCATCCAGTTCTGAAAAAAATTTTGTGCTTGGACTTGTAGCAGTGTGTGGGACTTGTTCTATTAGTCCATCTATACTACCCTCCACCAGGGTGAAAATTCAAAATAATTTTTATCTGATCTGCATCTAGCTCTGAAAAAATATTTGGGCTTGGGCTTGTAGCAGTGTGTGGGACTTGTTCTATTAGTCCATTTATACTAACCTCCACCAGGTTGCAAATTCAAAATAATTTTTATCTGCATCTAGCTCTGAAACTCTGAAAAAATATTTGGGCTTGGGCTTGTAGCAGTGTGTGGGACTTGTTCTATTAGTCCATCTATACTAACCTCCACCAGGTTGCAAAATCAAAATAATTTTTATCTACATCCAGCTCTGAAAAAATATTTGGGCTTCGGCTTGTAGCAGTGTGTGGGACTTGTTCTATTAGTCCATCTATACTAACCTCCACCAGGTTGCAAATTCAAAATAATTTTTATGTGCATCTAGCTCTGAAAAAATATTTGGACTTGGGCTTGTAGCAGTGCGTTGGATTTGGTCTATTAGTCCATCTATACTAATCTCCACCAGGTTGCAAATTCAAAATAATTTTTATCTGCATCTATCTCTGCAAAAATATTTGGGCTTGGGCTTGTAGCAGTGTGTGGGACTTGTTCTATTAGTCCATCTATACTTACCTCCATCAGGTTGCAAATTCAAAATAATTTTTATCTGCATCTAGCTCTGAAAAAATTTTTGGGCTTTGGCTTGTAGCAGTGTGTGGGACTTGTTCTATTAGTCCATCTATACTAACCTCCACCAGGTTGCAAATTCAAAATAATTTTTACCTGCATCTAGCTCTGAAAAAATATTTGGGCTTTGGCTTGTAACAGTGTGTGTGACTTGTTCTATTAGTCCATCTATACTAACCTCCACCAGGTTGCAAATTCAAAATTATTTTTATCTGCATCTAGCTCTGAAAAAATATTTGGGCTTGGGCTTGTAGCAGTGTATGGGACTTGTTCTATTAGTCCATCTATACTACCCTCCAACAGGTTGAAAATTCAAAATCATTTTTATCTGCATCTATCTCTGAAAAAATATTTGGGCTTGGGCTTGAAGCAGTGTGTGGGACTTGTTCTATTAGTCCATCTATACTTACCTCCATCAGGTTGCAAATTCAAAATAATTTTTATCTGCATCTAGCTCTGAAAAAATTTTTGGGCTTTGGCTTGTAGCAGTGTGTGGGACTTGTTCTATTAGTCCATCTATACTAACCTCCACCAGGTTGCAAATTTAAAATAATTTTTTTCTGCATCTAGCTCTGAAAAAATATTTGGGCTTGGGCTTGTAGCAGTGTATGGGACTTGTTCTATTAGTCCATCTATACTACCCTCCAACAGGTTGAAAATTCAAAATAATTTTTATCTGCATCTATCTCTGAAAAAATATTTGGGCTTGGGCTTGAAGCAGTGTGTGGGACTTGTTCTATTAGTCCATCTATACTTACCTCCATCAGGTTGCAAATTCAAAATAATTTTTATCTGCATCTAGCTCTGAAAAAATTTTTGGGCTTTGGCTTGTAGCAGTGTGTGGGACTTGTTCTATTAGTCCATCTATACTAACCTCCACCAGGTTGCAAATTCAAAATAATTTTTACCTGCATCTAGCTCTGAAAAAATATTTGGGCTTTGGCTTGTAACAGTGTGTGTGACTTGTTCTATTAGTCCATCTATACTAACCTCCACCAGGTTGCAAATTCAAAATTATTTTTATCTGCATCTAGGTCTGAAAAAATATTTGGGCTTCGGCTTGTAGCAGTGTGTGGGACTAGTTCTATTAGTCCATCTATACTAACCTCCACCAGGTTGCAAATTCAAAATAATTTTTATCTGCATCCAGCTCTGAAAAAATATTTGGACTTGGGCTTGTAGCAGTTTGTGGGACTTGTTCTATTAGTCCATCTATACTAACCTCCACCTGGTTGCAAATTCAAAATAATTTTTATCTGCATCCAGTTCTGAAAAAATTTTTGTGCTTGGGCTTGTAGCAGTGTGTGGGACTTGTTCTATTAGTCCATCTATACTACCCTCCACCAGGGTGAAAATTCAAAATAATTTTTATCTGATCTGCATCTAGCTCTGAAAAAATATTTGGGCTTGGGCTTGTAGCAGTGTGTGGGACTTGTTCTATTAGTCCATCTATACTAACCTCCACCAGGTTGCAAATTCAAAATAATTTTTATCTGCATCTAGCTCTGAAACTCTGAAAAAATATTTGGGCTTGGGCTTGTAGCAGTGTGTGGGACTTGTTCTATTAGTCCATCTATACTAACCTTCACCAGGTTGCAAATTCAAAATAATTTTTATTTGCATCTAGCTCTGAAAAAATATTTGGGCTTCGGCTTGTAGCAGTGTGTGGGACTTGTTCTATTAGTCCATCTATACTAACCTCCACGAGGGTGCAAATTCAAAATAATTTTTATCTGCATCTATCTCTGAAAAAATATTTGGGCTTGAGCTTGTAGCAGTGTGTGGGCCTTGTTCTATTAGTCCATCTATACTAACCTTCACCAGGTTGCAAATTCAAAATAATTTTTATTTGCATCTAGCTCTGAAAAAATATTTGGGCTTCGGCTTGTAGCAGTGTGTGGGACTTGTTCTATTAGTCCATCTATACTAACCTCCACGAGGGTGCAAATTCAAAATAATTTTTATCTGCATCTATCTCTGAAAAAATATTTGGGCTTGAGCTTGTAGCAGTGTGTGGGCCTTGTTCTATTAGTCCATCTATACTAACCTCCACCAGGTTGCAAATTCAAAATAATTTTTATCTGCATCTAGCTCTGAAAAAATATTTGGGCTTGGGCTTGTAGCAGTGTGTGGGACTTGTTCTATTAGTCCATCTATACTACCCTCCACCAGGTTGAAAATTCAAAATAATTTTTATCTGCATCTAGCTCTGAAAAAATATTTGGGCTTCAGCTTGTAGCAGTGTGTGGGACTTTTTCTATTAGTCCATCTATCCTAACCTCCACCAGGTTGCAAATTCAAAATAATTTTTATCTGCATCTAGCTCTGAAAAAATATTTGGGCTTGGACTTGTAGCAGTGTGTGGGTCCTGTTCTATTAGTCCATCTATACTAACCTCCACCAGGTTGCAAATTCAAAATAATTTTTATCTGCTTCTAGCTATGAAAAACTATTTGGGTTTGGGCTTGTAGCAGTGTGTGGGACTTGTTCTATTAGTTCATCTATACTAACCTCCATCAGGTTGCAAATTCAAAATAATTTTTATCTGCATCTAGCTCTGAAAAAATATTTGGGCTTTGGCTTGTAACAGTGTGTGTGACTTGTTCTATTAGTCCATCTATACTAACCTCCACCAGGTTGCAAATTCAAAATTATTTTTATCTGCATCTAGGTCTGAAAAAATATTTGGGCTTCGGCTTGTAGCAGTGTGTGGGACTTGTTCTATTAGTCCATCTATACTACCCTCCACCAGGGTGAAAATTCAAAATAATTTTTTCTGATCTGCATCTAGCTCTGAAAAAATATTTGGGCTTGGGCTTGTAGCAGTGTGTGGGACTTGTTCTATTAGTCCATCTATACTAACCTCCACCAGGTTGCAAAATCAAAATAATTTTTATCTGCATCCAGCTCTGAAAAAATATTTGGGCTTCGGCTTGTAGCAGTGTGTGAGACTTGTTCTATTAGTCCATCTATACTAACCTCCACCAGGTTGCAAATTCAAAATAATTTTTATGTGCATCTAGCTCTGAAAAAATATTTGGGCTTCGTCTTGTAGCAGTGTGTGGGACTTGTTCTATTAGTCCATCTATACTAACCTCCACCAGGGTGCAAATTCAAAATAATTGTTATCTGCATCTATCTCTGAAAAAATATTTGGGCTTGAGCTTGTAGCAGTGTGTGGGACTTGTTCTATTAGTCCATCTATACTAACCTCCACCAGGTTGCAAATTCAAAATAATTTTTATCTGCATCTAGCTCTGAAAAAATATTTGGGCTTTGGCTTGTAGCAGTGTGTGGGACTTGTTCTATTAGTCCATCTGTACTAAAATCCACCAGGTTGCAAATTCAAAATAATTTTTATCTGCATCTAGCTCTGAAAAAATATTTGGGCTTGGGCTTGTAGCAGTGTGTGGGACTTGTTCTATTAGTCCATCTATACTACCCTCAACCAGGTTGAAAATTCAAAATATTTTTTATCTGCATCTAGCTCTGAAAAAATATTTGGGCTTCAGCTTGTAGCAGTGTGTGGGACTTGTTCTATTAGTCCATCTATCCTAACCTCCACCAGGTTGCAAATTCAAAATAATTTTTATCTGCATCTAGCTCTGAAAAAATATTTGGGCTTCGACTTGTAGCAGTGTGTGGGTCTTGTTCTATTAGTCCATCTATACTAACCTCCACCAGGTTGCAAATTCAAAATAATTTTTATCTGCTTCTAGCTATGAAAAACTATTTGGGTTTGGGCTTGTAGCAGTATGTGGGACTTGTTCTATTAGTCCATCTATACTAACCTCCATCAGGTTGCAAATTCAAAATAATTTTTATCTGCATCTAGCTCTGAAAAAATATTTGGACTTAGGCTTGTAGCAGTGCGTGGGATTTGTTCTATTAGTCCATCTATACTAACCTTCACCAGGTTGCAAATTCAAAATAATTTTTATTTGCATCTAGCTCTGAAAAAATATTTGGGCTTCGGCTTGTAGCAGTGTGTGGGACTTGTTCTATTAGTCCATCTATACTAACCTCCACGAGGGTGCAAATTCAAAATAATTTTTATCTGCATCTATCTCTGAAAAAATATTTGGGCTTGAGCTTGTAGCAGTGTGTGGGACTTGTTCTATTAGTCCATCTATACGAACCTCCACCAGGTTGCAAATTCAAAATAATTTTTATCTGCATCTAGCTCTGAAAAAATATTTGGGCTTTGGCTTGTAGGAGTGTGTGGCACTTGTTCTATTAGTCCATCTATACTAACCTCCACCAGGTTGCAAATTCAAAATAATTTTTATCTGCATCTAGCTCTGAAAAAATATTTGGGCTTGGGCTTGTAGCAGTGTGTGGGACTTGTTCTATTAGTCCATCTATACTACCCTCCACCAGGTTGAAAATTCAAAATAATTTTTATCTGCATCTAGCTCTGAAAAAATATTTGGGCTTCGGCTTGTAGCAGTGTGTGGGACTTGTTCTATTAGTCCATCTATCCTAACCTCCACCAGGTTGCAAATTCAAAATAATTTTTATCTGCATCTAGCTCTGAAAAAATATTTGGGCTTGGACTTGTAGCAGTGTGTGGGTCCTGTTCTATTAGTCCATCTATACTAACCTCCACCAGGTTGCAAATTCAAAATAATTTTTATCTGCTTCTAGCTATGAAAAACTATTTGGGTTTGGGCTTGTAGCAGTGTGTGGGACTTGTTCTATTAGTTCATCAATACTAACCTCCATCAGGTTGCAAATTCAAAATAATTTTTATCTGCATCTAGCTCTGAAAAAATATTTGGACTTAGGCTTGTAGCAGTGCGTGGGATTTGTTCTATTAGTCCATCTATACTAACCTTCACCAGGTTGCAAATTCAAAATAATTTTTATTTGCATCTAGCTCTGAAAAAATATTTGGGCTTCGGCTTGTAGCAGTGTGTGGGACTTGTTCTATTAGTCCATCTATACTAACCTCCACCAGGTTGCAAATTCAAAATAATTTTTACCTGCATCTATCTCTGAAAAAATATTTGCGCTTGGGCTTGTAGCAGTGCGTGGGACTTGTTCTATTAGTCCGTCTATACTAACCTCCAACAGGTTGCAAATTCAAAATAATTTTTATCTGCATCTGGCTCTGAAAAAATATTTGGACTTGGGCTTGTAGCAGTGTGTGGGACTTGTTCTATTAGTCCATCTATACTAACCTCCACCAGGTTGCAAATTCAAAATACTTTTTATCTGCATCTAGCTCTGAAAAAATATTTGGGCTTGGGCTTGTAGCAGTGTATGGGACTTGTTCTATTAGTCCATCTATACTAACCTCCATCAGGTTGCAAATTCAAAATAATTTTTATCTGCATCCAGTTCTGAAAAAATATTTGGGCTTGGGCTTGTAGCAGTGTGTGGGACTTGTTCTATTAGTCAATCTATCCTACCCTCCACCAAGGAGAAAATTCAAAATAATTTTTATCTGATCTGCATCTAGCTCTGAAAAAATATTTGGGCTTGGGCTTGTGGCAGTGTGTGGGACTTGTTCTATTAGTCCATTTATACTACCCTCCACCAGGTTGAAAATTCAAAATAATTTTTATCTGCATCTAGCTCTGAAAAATATTTGGGCTTCGGCTTGTAGCAGTGTGTGGGACTTCTTCTATTAGTCCATCTATACTAACCTCCACCAGGTTGAAAATTCAAAATAATTTTTATCTACATCTAGCTCTGAAAAAATATTTGGGCTTGGGCTTGTAGCAGTGTGTGGGACTTGTTCTATTAGTCCATCTCTACTAACCTCCACCAGGTTGCAAATTCAAAATAATTTTTATCTGCATCTAGCTCTGAAAAAATATTTGGGCTTCGGCTTGTAGCAGTGTGTGGGACTTGTTCTATCAGTCCATCTATACTAACCTCCACCAGGTTGCAAATTCAAAATAATTTTTATCTGCATCTAGCTCTGAAAAAATATTTGGGCTTGGGCTTGTAGCAGTGTGTGGGACTTGTTCTATTAGTCCATCTATACTAACCTCCACTAGGTTGCAAATTCAAAATAATTTTTATCTGCATCTAGCTCTGAAAAAATATTTGGGCTTTGGCTTGTAGCAGTGTGTGGGACTTGTTCTATTAGTCCATCTATACTAACCTCCACCAGGTTGCAAATTCAAAATAATTTTTATCTGCATCTAGCTCTGAAAAAATATTTGGGCTTGTGCTTGTAGCAGTGTCTGGGACTTTTTCTATTAGTCCATCTATACTAACCTCCACCAGGTTGCAAATTCAAAATAATTTTTATCTGCGTCTAGCTCTGAAAAAATATTTGGGCTTGGGCTTGTAGCAGTGTGTGGGACTTGTTCTATTAGTCCATCTATACTAACCTCCACCTGGTTGCATATTCAAAATAATTTTTATCTGCATCCAGTTCTGAAAAAATATTTGGGCTTGGGCTTGTAGCAGTGTGTGGGACTTGTTCTATTAGTCAATCTATCCTACCCTCCACCAGGGTGAAAATTCAAAATAATTTTTATCTGATCTGCATCTAGCTCTGAAAAAATATTTGGGCTTGGGCTTGTAGGAGTGTGTGGGACTTGTTCTATTAGTCCATCTATACAAACCTCCACCAGGTTGCAAATTCAAAATAATTGTTATCTGCATCTAGCTCTGAAAAAATATTTGGGCTTGGGCTTGTGGCATTGTGTGGGACTTGTTCTATTAGTCCATTTATACTACCCTCCACCAGGTTGAAAATTCAAAATAATTTTTATCTGCATCTAGCTCTGAAAAAATATTTGGGCTTCGGCTTGTAGCAGTGTGTGGGACTTCTTCTATTAGTCCATCTATACTAACCTCCACCAGGTTGCAAATTCAAAATAATTTTTATCTGCATCTAGCTCTGAAAAAATATTTGGGCTTGGGCTTGTAGCAGTGTGTGGGACTTGTTCTATTAGTCCATCTATACTAACCTCCATCAGGTTGCAAATTCAAAATAATTTTTATCTGCATCCAGTTCTGAAAAAATATTTGGGCTTGGGCTTGTAGCAGTGTGTGGGACTTGTTCTATTAGTCCATCTATCCTACCCTCCACCAGGGTGAAAATTCAAAATAATTTTTATCTCATCTGCATCTAGCTCTGAAAAAATATTTGGGCTTGGGCTTGTAGCAGTGTGTGGGACTTGTTCTATTAGTCCATCTATACTAACCTCCACCAGGTTGCAAATTCAAAATAATTGTTATCTGCATCTAGCTCTGAAAAAATATTTGGGCTTGGGCTTGTGGCAGTGTGTGGGACTTGTTCTATTAGTCCATTTATACTACCCTCCACCAGGTTGAAAATTAAAAATAATTTTTATCTGCATCTAGCTCTGAAAAAATATTTGGGCTTCGGCTTGTAGCAGTGTGTGGGACTTCTTATATTAGTCCATCTATACTAACCTCCACCAGGTTGCAAATTCAAAATAATTTTTATCTGCATCTAGCTCTGAAAAAATATTTGGGCTTGGGCTTGTAGCAGTGTGTTGGACTTGTTCTATTAGTCCATTTATACTAACCTCCACCAGGTTGCAAATTCAAAATAATTTTTATTTGCATCTAGCTCTAAAAAAATATTTGGGCTTCGGCTTGTAGCAGTGTGTGGGACTTGTTCTATTAGTCCATCTATACTAACCTCCACCAGGTTGCAAATTCAAAATAATTTTTATCTGCATCTATCTCTGAAAAAATATTTGGGCTTGGGCTTGTAGCAGTGTGTGGGACTTGTTCTATTAGTCCATCTATACTAACCTCCACCAGGTTGCAAATTCAAAATAATTTTTATCTGCATCTAGCTCTGAAAAAATATTTGGGCTTGGGCTTGTAGCAGTGTGTGGGACTTGTTCTATTAGTTCATCTATACTAACCTCTACCAGGTTGCAAATTCAAAATAATTTTTATCTGCATCTAGCTCTGAAAAAATATTTGGGCTTGGACTTGTAGCAGTGTGTGTGACTTGTTCTATTAGTCGATTTATACTAACCTCCACCAGGTTGCAAATTCAAAATAATTTTTATCTGCATCTAGCTCTGAAAAAATATTTGGGCTTGTGCTTGTAGCAGTGTGTGGGACTTGTTCTATTAGTCCATCTATACTAACCTCCACCAGGTTGCATATTCAAAATAATTTTTATCTGCATCTAGCTCTGAAAAAATATTTGGGCTTGGGCTTGTAGCAGTGTGTTGGACTTGTTCTATTAGTCCATCTATACTAACCTCCACCTGGTTGCATATTCAAAATAATTTTTATCTGCATCTAGCTCTGAAAAAATATTTGGGCTTGGGCTTGTAGCAGTGTGTGGGACTTGTGCTATTAGTCCATCTATACTACCCTCCACCAGGTTGAAAATTCAAAATATTTTTTATCTGATCTGCATCTAGCTCTGAAAAAATATTTGGGCTTCGGCTTGTAGCAGTGTGTGGGACTTATTCTATTAGTCCATCTATACTAACCTCCACCAGGTTGAAAATTCAAAATAATTTTTATCTGCATCTAGCTCTGAAAAAATATTTGGGCTTGGGCTTGTAGCAGTGTGTGGGACTTGTTCTATTAGTCCATCTATATTAACCTCCACCAGGTTGCAAATTCAAAATAATTTTTATCTGCTTCTAGCTATAAAAAACTATTTGGGCTTGGGCTTGCAGCAGTGTGTGGGACTTGTTCTATTAGTCCATCTATACTAACCTCCACCAGGTTGCAAATTAAAAATAATTTTTATGTGCATCTAGCTCTGAAAAAATATTTGGGCTTCGTCTTGTAGCAGTGTGTGGGACTTGTTCCATTAGTCCGTCTATACTAACCTCCACCAGGTTGCAAATTCAAAATAATTTTTATCTGCATCTATCTCTGAAAAAATATTTGGGCTTGGGCTTGTAGCAGGGTGTGGGACTTGTTCTATTAGTCCATCTATACTAACCTCCACCAGGTTGCAAATTCAAAATAATTTTTATCTGCATCTAGCTCTGAAAAAATATTTGGGCTTTGGCTTGTAGCAGTGTGTGGGACTTGTTCTATTAGTCCATCTATACTAACCTCCATCAGGTTGCAAATTCAAAATAATTTTTATCTGCATCCAGTTCTGAAAAATTATTTGGGCTTGGGCTTGTAGCAGTGTGTGGGACTTGTTCTATTAGTCCATCTATCCTACCCTCCACCAGGGTGAAAATTCAAAATAATTTTTATCTGATCTGCATCTAGCTCTGAAAAAATATTTGGGCTTGGGCTTGTAGCAGTGTGTGGGACTTTTTCTATTAGTCCATCTATACTAACCTCCACCAGGTTGCAAATTCAAAATAATTGTTATCTGCATTTAGCTCTGAAAAAATATTTGGGCTTGGGCTTGTGGCAGTGTGTGGGACTTGTTCTATTAGTCCATTTATACTACCCTCCACCAGGTTTAAAATTCAAAATAATTTTTATCTGCATCTAGCTCTGAAAAAATATTTGGGCTTCGGCTTGTAGCAGTGTGTGGGACTTCTTATATTAGTCCATCTATAGTAACCTCCACCAGGTTGCAAATTCAAAATAATTTTTATCTGCATCTAGCTCTGAAAAAATATTTGGGCTTGGGCTTGTAGCAGTGTGTGGGACTTGTTCTATTAGTCCATTTATACTAACCTCCACCAGGTTGCAAATTCAAAATAATTTTTATTTGCATCTAGCTCTAAAAAAATATTTGGGCTTCGGCTTGTAGCAGTGTGTGGGACTTGTTCTATTAGTCCATCTATACTAACCTCCACCAGGTTGCAAATTCAAAATAATTTTTATCTGCATCTATCTCTGAAAAAATATTTGGGCTTGGGCTTGTAGCAGTGTGTGGGACTTGTTCTATTCGTCCATCTATACTAACCTCCACCAGGTTGCAAATTCAAAATACTTTTTATCTGCATCTAGCTCTGAAAAAATATTTGGGCTTGGGCTTGTAGCAGTGTATGGGACTTGTTCTATTAGTCCATCTATACTAACCTCCATCAGGTTGCAAATTCAAAATAATTTTTATCTGCATCCAGTTCTGAAAAAAAATTTGGGCTTGGGCTTGTAGCAGTGTGTGGGACTTGTTCTATTAGTCTATCTATCCTACCCTCCACCAGGGAGAAAATTCAAAATAATTTTTATCTGATCTGCATCTAGCTCTGAAAAAATATTTGGGCTTGGGCTTGTGGCAGTGTGTGGGACACGTTCTATTAGTCCATTTATACTACCCTCCACCAGGTTGAAAATTCAAAATAATTTTTATCTGCATCTAGCTCTGAAAAAATATTTGGGCTTCGGCTTGTAGCAGTGTGTGGGACTTCTTCTATTAGTCCATCTATACTAACCTCCACCAGGTTGCAAATTCAAAATAATTTTTATCTGCATCTAGCTCTGAAAAAATATTTGGGCTTGGGCTTGTAGCAGTGTGTGGGACTTGTTCTATTAGTCCATCTATACTAACCTCCACCAGGTTGCAAATTCAAAATAATTTTTATCTGCATCTAGCTCTGAAAAAATATTTGGGCTTCGGCTTGTAGCAGTGTGTGGGACTTGTTCTATCAGTCCATCTATACTAACCTCCACCAGGTTGCAAATTCAAAATAATTTTTATCTGCATCTAGCTCTGAAAAAATATTTGGGCTTGGGCTTGTAGCAGTGTGTGGGACTTGTTCTATTAGTCCATCTATACTAACCTCCACCAGGTTGCAAATTCAAAATAATTTTTATCTGCATCTAGCTCTGAAAAAATATTTGGGCTTTGGCTTGTAGCAGTGTGTGGGACTTGTTCTATTAGTCCATCTATACTAACCTCCACCAGGTTGCAAATTCAAAATAATTTTTATCTGCATCTAGCTCTGAAAAAATATTTGGGCTTGGGCTTGTAGCAGTGTGTGGAACTTGTTCTATTAGTCCATCTATACTAACCTCCACCTGGTTGCATATTCAAAATAATTTTTATCTGCATCCAGTTCTGAAAAAATATTTGGGCTTGGGCTTGTAGCAGTGTGTGGGACTTGTTCTATTAGTCAATCTATCCTACCCTCCACCAGGGTGAAAATTCAAAATAATTTTTATCTGATCTGCATCTAGCTCTGAAAAAATATTTGGGCTTGGGCTTGTAGGAGTGTGTGGGACTTGTTCTATTAGTCCATCTATACAAACCTCCACCAGGTTGCAAATTCAAAATAATTGTTATCTGCATCTAGCTCTGAAAAAATATTTGGGCTTGGGCTTGTGGCATTGTGTGGGACTTCTTCTATTAGTCCATTTATACTACCCTCCACCAGGTTGAAAATTCAAAATAATTTTTATCTGCATCTAGCTCTGAAAAAATATTTGGGCTTCGGCTTGAAGCAGTGTGTGGGACTTCTTCTATTAGTCCATCTATACTAACCTCCACCAGGTTGCAAATTCAAAATAATTTTTATCTGCATCTAGCTCTGAAAAAATATTTGGGCTTGGGCTTGTAGCAGTGTGTGGGACTTGTTCTATTAGTCCATCTATACTAACCTCCATCAGGTTGCAAATTCAAAATAATTTTTATCTGCATCCAGTTCTGAAAAAATATTTGGGCTTGGGCTTGTAGCAGTGTGTGGGACTTGTTCTATTAGTCCATCTATCCTACCCTCCACCAGGGTGAAAATTCAAAATAATTTTTATCTCATCTGCATCTAGCTCTGAAAAAATATTTGGGCTTGGGCTTGTAGCAGTGTGTGGGACTTGTTCTATTAGTCCATCTATACTAACCTCCACCAGGTTGCAAATTCAAAATAATTGTTATCTGCATCTAGCTCTGAAAAAATATTTGGGCTTGGGCTTGTAGCAGTGTGTGGGACTTGTTCTATTAGTCCATCTATACTAACCTCCACCAGGTTGCAAATTCAAAATAATTTTTATCTGCATCCAGCTCTGAAAAAATATTTGGGCTTTGGCTTGTAGCAGTGTGTGGGACTTGTTCTATTAGTCCATCTATACTAACCTCCATCAGGTTGCAAATTCAAAATAATTTTTATCTGCATCCAGTTCTGAAAAAATATTTGGGCTTGGGCTTGTAGCAGTGTGTGGGACTTGTTCTATTAGTCCATCTATCCTACCCTCCACCAGGGTGAAAATTCAAAATAATTTTTATCTGATCTGCATCTAGCTCTGAAAAAATATTTGGGCTTGGGCTTGTAGCAGTGTGTGGGACTTTTTCTATTAGTCCATCTATACTAACCTCCACCAGGTTGCAAATTCAAAATAATTGTTATCTGCATCTAGCTCTGAAAAAATATTTGGGCTTGGGCTTGTGGCAGTGTGTGGGACTTGTTCTATTAGTCCATTTATACTACCCTCCACCAGGTTGAAAATTCAAAATAATTTTTATCTGCATCTAGCTCTGAAAAAATATTTGGGCTTCGGCTTGTAGCAGTGTGTGGGACTTCTTATATTAGTCCATCTATAGTAACCTCCACCAGGTTGCAAATTCAAAATAATTTTTATCTGCATCTAGCTCTGAAAAAATATTTGGGCTTGGGCTTGTAGCAGTGTGTGGGACTTGTTCTATTAGTCCATTTATACTAACCTCCACCAGGTTGCAAATTCAAAATAATTTTTATTTGCATCTAGCTCTAAAAAAATATTTGGGCTTCGGCTTGTAGCAGTGTGTGGGACTTGTTCTATTAGTCCATCTATACTAACCTCCACCAGGTTGCAAATTCAAAATAATTTTTATCTGCATCTATCTCTGAAAAAATATTTGGGCTTGGGCTTGTAGCAGTGTGTGGGACTTGTTCTATTCGTCCATCTATACTAACCTCCACCAGGTTGCAAATTCAAAATACTTTTTATCTGCATCTAGCTCTGAAAAAATATTTGGGCTTGGGTTTGTAGCAGTGTATGGGACTTGTTCTATTAGTCCATCTATACTAACCTCCATCAGGTTGCAAATTCAAAATAATTTTTATCTGCATCCAGTTCTGAAAAAATATTTGGGCTTGGGCTTGTAGCAGTGTGTGGGACTTGTTCTATTAGTCTATCTATCCTACCCTCCACCAGGGAGAAAATTCAAAATAATTTTTATCTGATCTGCATCTAGCTCTGAAAAAATATTTGGGCTTGGGCTTGTGGCAGTGTGTGGGACACGTTCTATTAGTCCATTTATACTACCCTCCACCAGGTTGAAAATTCAAAATAATTTTTATCTGCATCTAGCTCTGAAAAAATATTTGGGCTTCGGCTTGTAGCAGTGTGTGGGACTCCTTCTATTAGTCCATCTATACTAACCTCCACCAGGTTGCAAATTCAAAATAATTTTTATCTGCATCTAGCTCTGAAAAAATATTTGGGCTTGGGCTTGTAGCAGTGTGTGGGACTTGTTCTATTAGTCCATCTATACTAACCTCCACCAGGTTGCAAATTCAAAATAATTTTTATCTGCATCTAGCTCTGAAAAAATATTTGGGCTTCGGCTTGTAGCAGTGTGTGAGACTTGTTCTATCAGTCCATCTATACTAACCTCCACCAGGTTGCAAATTCAAAATAATTTTTATCTGCATCTAGCTCTGAAAAAATATTTGGGCTTGGGCTTGTAGCAGTGTGTGGGACTTGTTCTATTAGTCCATCTATACTAACCTCCACCAGGTTGCAAATTCAAAATAATTTTTATCTGCATCTAGCTCTGAAAAAATATTTGGGCTTTGGCTTGTAGCAGTGTGTGGGACTTGTTCTATTAGTCCATCTATACTAACCTCCACCAGGTTGCAAATTCAAAATAATTTTTATCTGCATCTAGCACTGAAAAAATATTTGGGCTTGTGCTTGTAGCAGTGTCTGGGACTTTTTCTATTAGTCCATCTATACTAACCTCCACCAGGTTGCAAATTCAAAATAATTTTTATCTGCATCTAGCTCTGAAAAAATATTTGGGCTTGGGCTTGTAGCAGTGTGTGGAACTTGTTCTATTAGTCCATCTATACTAACCTCCACCTGGTTGCATATTCAAAATAATTTTTATCTGCATCCAGTTCTGAAAAAATATTTGGGCTTGGGCTTGTAGCAGTGTGTGGGACTTGTTCTATTAGTCAATCTATCCTACCCTCCACCAGGGTGAAAATTCAAAATAATTTTTATCTGATCTGCATCTAGCTCTGAAAAAATATTTGGGCTTGGGCTTGTAGGAGTGTGTGGGACTTGTTCTATTAGTCCATCTATACAAACCTCCACCAGGTTGCAAATTCAAAATAATTGTTATCTGCATCTAGCTCTGAAAAAATATTTGGGCTTGGGCTTGTGGCATTGTGTGGGACTTGTTCTATTAGTCCATTTATACTACCCTCCACCAGGTTGAAAATTCAAAATAATTTTTATCTGCATCTAGCTCTGAAAAAATATTTGGGCTTCGGCTTGAAGCAGTGTGTGGGACTTCTTCTATTAGTCCATCTATACTAACCTCCACCAGGTTGCAAATTCAAAATAATTTTTATCTGCATCTAGCTCTGAAAAAATATTTGGGATTGGGCTTGTAGCAGTGTGTGGGACTTGTTCTATTAGTCCATCTATACTAACCTCCATCAGGTTGCAAATTCAAAATAATTTTTATCTGCATCCAGTTCTGAAAAAATATTTGGGCTTGGGCTTGTAGCAGTGTGTGGGACTTGTTCTATTAGTCCATCTATCCTACCCTCCACCAGGGTGAAAATTCAAAATAATTTTTATCTCATCTGCATCTAGCTCTGAAAAAATATTTGGGCTTGGGCTTGTAGCAGTGTGTGGGACTTGTTCTATTAGTCCATCTATACTAACCTCCACCAGGTTGCAAATTCAAAATAATTGTTATCTGCATCTAGCTCTGAAAAAATATTTGGGCTTGGGCTTGTGGCAGTGTGTGGGACTTGTTCTATTAGTCCATTTATACTACCCTCCACCAGGTTGAAAATTCAAAATAATTTTTATCTGCATCTAGCTCTGAAAAAATATTTGGGCTTCGGCTTGTAGCAGTGTGTGGGACTTCTTATATTAGTCCATCTATACTAACCTCCACCAGGTTGCAAATTCAAAATAATTTTTATCTGCATCTAGCTCTGAAAAAATATTTGGGCTTGGGCTTGTAGCAGTGTGTGGGACTTGTTCTATTAGTCCATTTATACTAACCTCCACCAGGTTGCAAATTCAAAATAATTTTTATTTGAATATAGCTCTAAAAAAATATTTGGGCTTCGGCTTGTAGCAGTGTGTGGGACTTGTTCTATTAGTCCATCTATACTAACCTCCACCAGGTTGCATATTCAAAATAATTTTTATCTGCATCTAGCTCTGAAAAAATATTTGGGCTTGGGCTTGTAGCAGTGTGTTGGACTTGTTCTATTAGTCCATCTATACTAACCTCCACCTGGTTGCATATTCAAAATAATTTTTATCTGCATCTAGCTCTGAAAAAATATTTGGGCTTGGGCTTGTAGCAGTGTGTGGGACTTGTGCTATTAGTCCATCTATACTACCCTCCACCAGGTTGAAAATTCAAAATATTTTTTATCTGATCTGCATCTAGCTCTAAAAAAATATTTGGGCTTCGGCTTGTAGCAGTGTGTGGGACTTATTCTATTAGTCCATCTATACTAACCTCCACCAGGTTGAAAATTCAAAATAATTTTTATCTGCATCTAGCTCTGAAAAAATATTTGGGCTTGGGCTTGTAGCAGTGTGTGGGACTTGTTCTATTAGTCCATCTATATTAACCTCCACCAGGTTGCAAATTCAAAATAATTTTTATCTGCTTCTAGCTATGAAAAACTATTTGGGCTTGTAGCAGTGTGTGGGACGTGTTCTATTAGTCCATCTATACTAACCTCCACCAGGTTGCAAATTAAAAATAATTTTTTTGTGCATCTAGCTCTGAAAAAATATTTGGGCTTCGTCTTGTAGCAATGTGTGGGACTTGTTCCATTAGTCCGTCTATACTAACCTCCACCAGGTTGCAAATTCAAAATAATTTTTATCTGCATCTAGCTCTGAAAAAATATTTGGGCTTGGGCTTGTAGCAGTGTGTGGGACTTGTTCTATTAGTCCATTTATACTAACCTCCACCAGGTTGCAAATTCAAAATAATTTTTATTTGCATCTAGCTCTAAAAAAATATTTGGGCTTCGGCTTGTAGCAGTGTGTGGGACTTGTTCTATTAGTCCATCTATACTAACCTCCACCAGGTTGCAAATTCAAAATAATTTTTATCTGCATCTATCTCTGAAAAAATATTTGGGCTTGGGCTTGTAGCAGTGTGTGGGACTTGTTCTATTAGTCCATCTATACTAACCTCCACCAGGTTGCAAATTCAAAATAATTTTTATCTGCATCTAGCTCTGAAAAAATATTTGGGCTTTGGCTTGTAGCAGTGTGTGGGACTTGTTCTATTAGTCCATCAATACTAACCTCCACCAGGTTGCAAATTCAAAATAATTTTTATCTGCATCTAGCTCTGAAAAAATATTTGGGCTTTGGCTTGTAGCAGTGTGTGGGACTTGTTCTATTAGTTCATCTATACTAACCTCCACCAGGTTGCAAATTCAAAATAATTTTTATCTGCATCTAGCTCTGAAAAAATATTTGGGCTTTGGCTTGTAGCAGTGTGTGTGACTTGTTCTATTAGTCCATTTATACTAACCTCCACCAGGTTGCAAATTCAAAATAATTTTTATCTGCATCTAGCTCTGAAAAAATATTTCGGTTTGTGCTTGTAGCAGTGTGTGGGACTTGTTCTATTAGTCCATCTATACTAACCTCCACCAGGTTGCAAATTCAAAATAATTTTTATCTGCATCTAGCTCTGAAAAAATATTTGGTCTTGTAGCAGTGTGTGGGACTTGTTCTATTAGTTCATCTATACTAACCTCTACCAGGTTGCAAATTCAAAATAATTTTTATCTGCATCTAGCTCTGAAAAAATATTTGGGCTTTGGCTTGTAGCAGTGTGTGTGACTTGTTCTATTAGTCCATTTATACTAACCTCCACCAGGTTGCAAATTCAAAATAATTTTTATCTGCATCTAGCTCTGAAAAAATATTTGGGCTTGTGCTTGTAGCAGTGTTTGGGACTTGTTCTATTAGTCCATCTATACTAACCTCCACCAGGTTGCATATTCAAAATAATTTTTATCTGCATCTAGCTCTGAAAAAATATTTGGGCTTGGGCTTGTAGCAGTGTGTGGGACTTGTTCTATTAGTCCATCTATACTAACCTCCACCTGGTTGCATATTCAAAATAATTTTTTTCTGCATCTAGCTCTGAAAAAATATTTGGGCTTGGGCTTGCAGCAGTGTGTGGGACTTGTTCTATTAGTCCATCTATACTACCCTCCACCAGGTTGAAAATTCAAAATATTTTTTATCTGATCTGCATCTAGCTCTGAAAAAATATTTGGGCTTCGGCTTGTAGCAGTGTGTGGGACTTATTCTATTAGTCCATCTATACTAACCTCCACCAGGTTGAAAATTCAAAATAATTTTTATCTGCATCTAGCTCTGAAAAAATATTTGGGCTTGGGCTTGTAGCAGTGTGTGGGACTTGTTCTATTAGTCCATCTATATTAACCTCCACCAGGTTGCAAATTCAAAATAATTTTTATCTGCTTCTAGCTATGAAAAACTATTTGGGCTTGGGCTTGTAGCAGTGTGTGGGACTTGTTCTATTAGTCCATCTATACTAACCTCCACCAGGTTGCAAATTAAAAATAATTTTTATGTGCATCTAGCTCTGAAAAAATATATGGGCTTCGTCTTGTAGCAGTGTGTGGGACTTGTTCCATTAGTCCATCTATACTAACCTCCACCAGGTTGCAAATTCAAAATAATTTTTATCTGCATCTATCTCTGAAAAAATATTTGGGCTTGGGCTTGTAGCAGTGTGTGGGACTTGTTCTATTAGTCCATCTATACTAACCTCCACCAGGTTGCAAATTCAAAATAATTTTTATCTGCATCTAGCTCTGAAAAAATATTTGGGCTTTGGCTTGTAGCAGTGTGTGGGACTTGTTCTATTAGTCCATCTATACTAACCTTCAACAGGTTGCAATTTCAAAATAATTTTTATCTGCATCTAGCTCTGAAAAAATATTTGGGCTTTGGCTTGTAGCAGTGTGTGTGACTTGTTCTATTAGTCCATCTATACTAACCTCCACCAGGTTGCAAATTCAAAATAATTTTTATCTGCATCTAGCTCTGAAAAAATATTTGGGCTTGGGCTTGTAGCAGTGTGTGGGACTTGTTCTATTAGTCCATCTATACTAACATCCACCAGGTTGCATATTCAAAATAATTTTTATCTGCATCTAGCTCTGAAAAAATATTTGGGCTTGGGCTTGTAGCAGTGTGTGGGACTTGTTCTATTAGTCCATCTATACTAACCTCCACCAGGTTGCAAATTCAAAATAATTTTTATCTGCATCTAACCCAGCCAATACTTTTGGGCTAATACCACAGTTTGGCTACTCTGCTCTGCTCGTTTCCCTTCCATTGTTTTTTGTGCAAGCAACTCCAGAGTTGTCAATTAGTTAACCACTAAAATGCGTGGAAAAAGGCCTGCTGCTGGTGGAACGGGGAATAGGCGTGTTGGGAAGGGAAAAAAAGGTTGTGTCTGTGGGGTAGGTGTTAAAGCAACAGTAACATCTGCAGAAGAAAGACCATCTTCCAGCCAAACTAAGATGTCTACTTCTTTTAGCGGACAATGTGATAAGATCCCTTTCTTACGGCCATGCCAATCGCTACAAATTCCAGATGAGGCACAAAAACAGCAGGTGCTTCAACGGATATCAAGTGCTCCTTTAAGTGGGCTCTCCTCCATCTCAACTTCAACATCACAAATACTCCAGTCCTCAGAGGTGTCACCCCAATCGCACTTGCTTCCTCACAGCTCCCAAGTCTCCAGCTGCCCGTCTGAGTATGGGGTAGAACAGATGGTTGAGTCTGCAGAGCTGTTTACTCATACTATAGCCTGGGAATCAAAGGTCGGCTCCAGAGCTTCTGTGAATCCAGACGAGAAAATGATCTGCACTGATGCCCAGAATCTTTATGAGTCAGATCCAGGACCAGACGCAGAAGGTTCGGAGCATAATGTAGACCCTCGTTCCCAAACTGTAACTCCTGTTGGTGGAGACAATGAGGAAGACGATGATGAGACTCAAATACCTGATTGGAGCGACAACTTTAGTTTTCTGTCAGGGCAGGAAGAGGTTGGCTCTGAGGACGACGGGTGTGATAACACACAGGGTGATGATGACGAGGTTGGAGATCCCACTTACTGTCAACCCACAGTCAGCCAGTCGATGAGGTCAGCAGAGGAGGTGGAGGAGGATGCTAGTGACGACGAGGTCAGGTTGCGCCTTCCTGGACAGAGACGTAGTACTGGAAGCACGTCAACAACTGCATCCTCAAACACAACTCTGCCTCTGACCACAAGTCGTGGTGGCTCTTCAGGTCGCATGGGTGCTAAGCCTTGCATAGCCTGGGCAATTTTTCAGATCGATAAGGATGACCCAACTTGTGTTATCTGTAACATTTGTCAGCAAAAGCTAAGTAGAGGCCAAAAAATACATAGTTTGAGTACTTCATGCATGAACCGGAACATGGATATGAAGCATAAGTTGCAGTGGGAAGCTCACTGTGCTACAATGCGGCCTAGCCGGCCGGGCCAACCTCCGTCTGCCACATCTTGTGCATCCGCGGCCTCTTCATCCTCTGTGACTGGGGAGACAGCAGTCACACCTGTTTTGGGACGCAGACCTGCCACCTCTTTACCCGCAACAGCCAGCGTGATTGGCAGGTCATCATTTTCTTTGGAGGTGGAAACACCAGCTGGTGTTGAGCGCTGTCCGACATCGATAGCACCACCTTTGGATCAAGGCAACCTAACATGTCCGCCTGCATCTTCCTCACAGACCGGCAGTTTGCCAGGGACACCCTTCTCAACCCCGTCTAAGCAGAACAGCCAGCCCTCAGTCCCTCAGATGTGGAAAAGTAAAAGACCATTTCCTCCTAGCCATGAGAAAGCTAAGAGGTTGAATTTCACCATCTGCAAGCTCTTGGCTACAGAAATGCTTCCTTTCCGCCTGGTGGACACAGAGGATTTTCGAGACCTTATGTCCGTCGCAGTGCCCCAGTACCAGATGCCCAGTCGGCACTACTTCTCAAAGAAAGGTGTGCCTGCGCTCCACCAGCATGTCGCACACAACATCACTGCTTTTTTTAGAAACTCTGTGTGTGACAGGGTGCATTTCACCACAGACACTTGGACGAGTAGGCATGGACAGGGGCGTTACATGTCGCTGACTGGGCACTGGGTAACTATGGTGACAGCAGGACAAGGGGCTGCTGTCCAAGTCTTGCCGTCCCCACGAATTGTGCGTCAATCCTCTTTATCTCGAAGTTCCTCCACTGCTTCTGCCTCCTCAACCTCCTCTCGGTCCTCCACCTGCACCCAAAGCCTGTCTGGTCATGCCACAAGCTTTCTAACTGCGCAGAAGGGATCCTGCACACCTCCTTACTTTGCTGGCAGCAGGGCTCAACGTCATCAGGCGGTTTTTACTTTGAAATGTCTGGGAAATGTGAGTCACACAGCTAAGGAGTTGTGGTCAGCTCTGGAGAACCAGTTTCATGAATGGTTGTCTCCACTGGACCTGAAACCAGTGAAGGCCGTGTGCGAATATGCTGCAAACCTGGGTGTGGCCCTTCGCCGGGGCAATGTCACACACGTGCCTTGTATGGCTCACGTGTTGAACCTGGCAATTTTTAGCCCACTATCCCGGACTAGATGGCCTTCTGCAGAGGGCATGGTCGCTGTGTGCTCACTTCTGCCGTTCGCATCCTGCAGCTCAGCGACTTCCATCTCTACAGAAGTCGTTGGGCCTGCCACTTCACCGGCTAAAATGCGATGTGCCTACCTGGTGGAATTCAACTCTGCACATGTTGCAGCGACTGTGGCAGCACCGACAAGCCCTGGTGCAATACGCTCTGACGTATAGCCTGGGCCAACAAGATCCAGAGGTGGGGCAAATCACGCTGGAGGAGTGGTCTCAGATCAGGGACCTATGCACCCTTCTGCACAGTTTTGAAATGGCGACGAAGATGTTTAGTGCTGACGATGCCTTTATCAGCATGACTATTCCAGTGATTTACATGCTGGAGCACATGTTAAACAGAATTCGGAGTCAGGTGGTGGCACAAGAGGAGGTGGAGGAAGTAGAGGAGGAGGAGTTGTATGCAGAAGGGCTAACATCTGCAAGGTCCAGATGGTCGGCAGCACCAAGGCGGCAGGCATGTGAGGGTGGGGGAGATGGTTTTACCAGGGCGCATGGTAGCAGCCAAACTAGTGAGGAAGGTGCAGGAGCCCAGGAAGAAGTGGAGGACGAACTGATGGAAGACTCATCAGATGAGGGAGACCTTGATCACATTTCTGTTGTGCGAGGTTGGGGGGAGAGGGCAAAGGAAGGAAGCATGATTGTTATCTCGCCACAAACACAACAGGCACTTGGTGCTCCTGGATGCGCAAGACACATGAGTGCCTTCTTTCTGCACTACCTGCAACATGACCCTCGAATTGTGAGAATTAGAAATAATCCTGACTACTGGGTTGCCACACTGTTAGATCCCCGGTACAAAAGTAAATTTGCAGAAATTATTCCTGCCATAGAAAGAGATGCACGCATGCAGGAGTATCAGCAGAGACTGTTGCAGAATCTTACATGTGCTTTTCCACAAAACACTAGTGGTGCACGTAGTGAATCTCACAGTTTCAACTTGCCAACCGTGGGACCGTCGAGTGCTCAGCACTCAAAACGTAACAGAACCACAGTATCTGCTGGTAACATCAATTTTGCGGAATCATTTCACCACTTTTTTAGCCCATCCTTTGCAAGGCCACAGGAGACAAGAAGTCTGACACATAGTCAACGCCTAGAGACGATGGTACAGGAGTATCTCCAAGTAAACATTGAAGCCATGACTGTGTCTCTGGACCCTTTCTCTTTTTGGGCTTCCAATCTGGATAAATGGCCGGAGCTCGCCACTTACACCTTGGAGATCTTGTCATGCCCCGCAGCCAGCGTTCTGTCTGAACGTGTGTTCAGCGCTGCTGGTGGTGTGCTGACAGATAAGCGCACGCGGCTCTCCAGTGATAATGTAGACAACTCACGTTCATAAAGATGAACAAATCATGGATCCGAAACGACTTTTCTACCCCTGTGTATTCCTGGGGAGAGTAAAAGTTTGATGATTTGCTAAAATCACCTCACGAACCATTTTATGCTTTCAAATTACTAATCATGTTTATCTGTATCTTGGCTGGAAAATAATTTGGGCCTTGTAGCAGTGTGCAGTACTGATTCTATTAGGCCATCTATACTAAACTCCACCAGATTTGAAATTACTAATCATGTTTATCTGTATCTTGGCTGGAAATTAATTTGGGCCTTGTAGCAGTGTGCAGTACTGATTCTATTAGGCCATCTATACTAAACTCCACCAGATTTAAAATTACTAATCATGTTTATCTGTATCTTGGCTGGAAAATAATTTGGGCCTTGTAGCAGTTTGCAGTACTGATTCTATTAGGCCATCTATACTAATCTCCACCAGCTTTCAAATTAATAATAATTTTTAGCTGCATCTAGCCCGGAAAATAATTTTGGGGCTCATAGATGCGCAAGACACATGAGTGCCTTCTTGCTGCACTACCTGCAACATGACCTTCAGATTCTCAGAATTCGAAATAATCCTGACTACTCGGTTGCCACACTCTTAGATCCCCCACACTCTTCGATCAACCTTTTCATTTTAATAAAGAACAAAAAAATGATCATTTTTGAAATTATAAGCATTAGCAGGTTATTACAAACTGAAATCAAACAGTTTTCAACTCAAAACTTTATTCTAGGTGATGTTACATTTGCACATAGGACCCCTTGTTCGAAAGGAGCTTCTGAACTCTCTCGTCCATTGAATTTGTCAGGTTTTGGATGGTTTCTGCTTCAATTGTTTTGCATGAGGACAGAATACCCTCCCAGAGCTGTTGCTTAGATGTGAACTGCCTCCCGCCATCATAGACACTCCTTTTGATGATGCTCCAGAGGTTCTCAATGAGGTTGAGGTCAGGGGAGCATGGGGGTCACACCATAAGTTTGTCCCCTTTTATGCCCATATCAGCCAGAGATGCAGATGTGTTATGTGCAGCATGAGACGGTGCATTATCATGCATGAAAATGATCTTGCTGCGGAATACACGGTTCTTCTTCTTGAACCGTGGCAGGAAGTGCTGTTTGAGAAACTCCACATACATTATGGAGTTCATCTTTACCCCTTCAGGGATCCTAAAGGGGCCGACAATCTCTCTCCCCATGATTCCAGCCCAAAACATTACTCCAAATCATCCTTGTTGGCGCCGTACCCGTGTTTGCATGGGGTGTCCATCAACCAGCCATCCTCCACTCCATCCATCTGAACCATGGAGAGTTGCACGGCACTCATCGGTGAACAAAACAGTTTTGAAGTCAGTCTTCATGTATTGTTTGGCCCACTGAGCCGTTTCTGCTTGTGTACAGTGGATAGAGGAGGTCGACAGCTGCAAATCTCTGAAGGACCCTGCATCTTGTTGTTCGGGGGACGTTGGAGGCACCAGCAGCTTCAAAAACTTGTCTGCTGCTATGACAAGACTTTTTTGCCTCTGCTCTTTTAACCTGACATAATTGCCTGTAGGAAAGAGTCCTCAATTTTCCCTTATCAGCACGCACACGTGTGTACTGTGAATCAGCTACATACTTCTTGATTGTGCGATGATCAGGATGAAGTGTTTTGGCAATGTTGATTGTAGTCATGCCTTGACCTAAACACTCCACAATTTGTTGCTTCTCAGCAGCCGACACATCCTTTTTCTTTCCCATTTTGGCAGAAAATGTATCCTGCTTAATAATGTGGGACAGCCTTCTTAAGTAGTCTTGCCTTTCACCTGCCAAACTAATTAGCACAGGTGTCTGCAATTGCTTACAGTGATATAAAGAGCCCTGACACACATCACCATCAATGAGTTTAACTGACAAACAAAAAAATTCTTACCTTATCACTCCTAAACACTTTTTGCATAATAATTTGGAACACAGTGTACATGTGCTTTTCCACAAAACACCAGTGGTTCACGTAGTGAATCTTACAGTTCTAACTTGCCAACCGTGGTCTGTATGGAAACCTTTAAAAGTATTCACTAAAAGTGAAAACAGTCCCAATTCGAATAAAGAGCCGAAAAACAGAGCATTCCTTGATCAATTTTGCTATCACGATAATATATAATATGTAATCACAAGCAAACGGGAATTAAAGAAAAAACTGTGGGATCAGTTTATGAGAAGGTAACAAATTTTATTTTAATATATTAGATATACAGCTTAGAGAATATCGGTTAAAATCGTTTGGAATGACAGAAAATACTGCAATGGTACTATAGAAAGAGTGCTAAAAATAATCCAGCACACATAGAAAAGAAAGACACATAGGATCCTGCTCAAACTACATATAGCTTCCCAGTAAGGCTGCTTAATTGAATAGCAAAGCAATAAATACAAAGCCTGGCAATCAATCAAAAGAGTAAATAGTATGCGACATAATTGTGTCTTATCTGCATAATAAACTTAGAATCATAGTATATATGGAGTAGGTGTAAACAGGAGTCCGTGCAACAGCCACGGATCCTATTCACATTGCATACAGCTTCTCAATAAAGTCAACTCTGGGGTATTAGAAAGGTGTCAGAGTATATACTAAACAATCAATCGAGAAGTTAGTAGTGTGCAGCCAAATTCTGTCTTGTCCACAAGTCACACAAGTGGTCTGTATGGAGTTGTTCAATAAAGGGCCAAAAATTAAGATAACATAGACGGGAGAGGTCTCTATGAATAGGAATTCCTAAGTATTTGATACCCTGTGTAACGGGTCTGGGAGGCGGAACCTCTGGGCTACAATACAAGGGGGCGGTCCTTGTAAGGGAGCGGGTGGCGACCAGGCAGGCAGTCACAGGAGGTGACCTGGACAGTCTCTGAGTGAACGGGACAGTCTCTGAGTGAACGGGACAGTCTCTGAGTGAACGGGGCTGGAGGTCACGGCAAGTGACCGGGGCAGTCTCTAGGTATAGGGTTGGTACGACCTGTGGCGGCTGAAGATAGACGAGAGCTCCCAGGTGAGCAGGCGAGAGTCTCTGGATGAACGGGTGGTCACAGCATGTGACGCCGGAGCCTCCAGGAAGACCAGCGGACAGGCGACAGATGAGCGCTCCCAGGTGAGCGGGCAGAAGTCTCTGGACAGGCGGGTGGTCACAGCACGTGACGGCAGAGCCTCCGGGTAGGCAAACAGACAGGTAGCAGATGAGCGCTCCCAGGTGAGCGGGCAGGAGTCACTGGACAGGCCGGTGGTCACAGCACGTGACGGCGGAGCCTCCAGGTAGGCTAGCAGGCAGATAGCAGATGTGCGCTCCCAGGTGAGCGGGCAAGCTGGTCCATAGACAGACTGACAGGAGTTGGTAGGCAGACCGTCGGACCTCAGGCAGGCAGGCAGGTAGCTGATGTGCGCTCCCAGGTGAGCGGGCAAGAGTCTCTGGAATAGCTGGTGGTCACAGCACGTGACAGCGGAGCCTCCGGGCAGGCAAGCAGGCAGGTAGCGGAGAAGCGCTCCCAGGTGAGCGGGCAGGCTGGTCCTTAGACAGACTGACAGGAGTAGTAAGGCAGACCGTCGGACCTCAGACTAGCAGACAGGTAGCAAGTAATCAGGCAGGAATCAGGCAGGAATCTGACAGGTAACTGGCAGGTAACTGGCAACGGGACCTGAGGGCTGAAGCACAGGTGAGACACAGGTGCAAACAACATTGCTCGGGCACCTCCATTTTGGAGGAGGTGCCTTATATATGATGAAGTCCTCCGGCCATTGGCCGGGGACTCCTTAGGACGACGCGCGCGGCCCCTTTAAGAGGAGGGGAGCACGCGCGCGCGCGCCCTAAGCACAGGGGCCGGGAAGGAGCGCGCGCTGAGAGCAGAGCGGGAGGAGGACGCCGGGAAGGAGCGCGCGCTGACAGCAGAGCGGGAGAGGGACGCCGGGCACGGGGCAGAGCGGTGAGGGGAGCAGCGTCCCTGCCTAGCAGAGGGCAGGGACGCCGGCACTACAGTACCCCCCCCTTTAGGCCCCCCCTTTTTTAGGCCAGACAGAAATTTAGCTAGGATTAGAGGGGCATGGATGTTCTCCCGGGGCTCCCACGTTCTCTCCTCAGGACCAAACCCCTTCCAATCTACCAGAAAAAAGGTCTTTCCTCTTACCCTTTTGGTGGCAAGAATGTTCTCTACCTCAAACTCGTCCTCAGCGGAAACCGGAGCAGGAGGCGTACCTGTAGACTTGGAAAAAGAGTTAAGTACCACAGGTTTGAGGAGAGATACATGGAAGGAGTTAGGGATCCGTAAGTTGGCCGGGAGTTTCAATTTATAGGCCACCGGGTTGATCTGACTGGTGACCTCCAGAGGTCCGATGAACCGAGGCCCTAACTTGTAAGAAGGTATCTTGAGTCGAACATATTTAGATGAGAGCCAGACCTTATCTCCTGGACGAAATTGAGGAGGATCCAGGCGTTTTTTGTCAGCGTGTCTTTTCATCCGTTCGGACGACTGAAGGAGTGCGGATCGGGTACTCTCCCAAATGGAGGAAAATTTGCTAACGAGAGATTCCGCAGCCGGGTTGTCCACCGAGGTGGAGACAGGAAAAGGAATCCGAGGATGCTGACCAAAGACTACAAAAAACGGGGATTTGGAGGAGGATTCGCTCTCGTGATTATTGTAAGAGAACTCGGCCCATGGTAGGAGATCCACCCAGTCAGAATGGTGGGCATTAACGAAGTGCCGGAGGTAACTGGTCAGGTTCTGATTGATCCGCTCCACTTGACCATTGGACTGTGGGTGGTAAGCGGAAGAGAAGTCCAGGGTAGTGTTGAGCCACCCCCGTAGTGTTCGAGTTCGGTTCGGTTCGTCGAACACCCGTGTGTTCGCCGAACTGTTCGTCGAACTGTTCGTCGAACACCTTCGAACACCGTTAAAACCAATGGCAGGCAAACAAAAACACATAGAAACACATAGAAAACACCTTCAAAGGTGTCCAAAAGCTGACAAACTGCTCAGAAGACACAACTAACACATGGAAAAGTGACAAGTACATATAGTCATGCGAAAAGAAAAGAGGTGGAGGAGTAAAAGGAGGGGGAGACACAGATATAGGCATGTCATGCCCTTCTAAAATCCAAAAAGTGAGAAGCCGTTACGGCCAGTCCGCTCCTGCCCGTGCCACCTCCGTGTCGCCGGGTTTGTGCCAGAGCCGCGGTGAACCCTGACGGCCAGCCCCCCTCTCCCAATACTGGTGCCTGTCCGCTGGTGGGTCGAGAGAGCCCCCCTGTGGTGGAGGCAGCTCTAAGCTTTTTAATTTAAATTGTCCCTCTAATTTGAATGAATACACTTTAAATCCATTTACAAGGATCTATTGGAGGGCAAGTCTCATGCCAGCAGCCGCGTAATTCCAGCTCCAGTAGCGTCCACTAAAGCTGCTGCAGTTAAAAAGCTTTTATAAGGATCGAGCTCGGCTGTCCACCGCAAGGCATCCTAGTGCCAGTCCCAGCCCCTATGCCTTGGGGTGCTTCCTGATGCTCTTCACTAAGTATCCCGTGGTCCCGAAGCATTTCCTTTGAAAAAATTAAGTGTCCAAACTACAGGTGGTGTAGCTTGCTTAACAGCCGGGATAATCCGCTGACTAGCAGACACTGCTACTAGGCACAAAGTATTTCCTGGGCTAGATGCAGTTAAAAATTTTTAAGTAGATACTCTCGTTGGATGCTGAGAAAGCATTCCATAGAGTCTCCTGGCACGCCATATATGATTCTCTTAAAAAGCTTGGGGTAGGGGTCTAGGGGACCCTTTTATAGCCAAAATCACGGCCCTGTATCACAATACGTCACCTAGGCTGAAGATAAATGGAACTGTAGCACCGAGGGCTCGGTTGCTACAGACGTATTGCACCTCACCCAGAGGTGTTATATCTCACTCTCAGATAAGGATGGAGTGTGGATCAGGACCCGACACCTGCATGCATTACACCACATTGCCGTGGGGCAGGGCGACCAATTTGCCCCTGAGATGGGCACGACAGTCCCTGTCCCTGGCTGGAGTGGGGGGAGGGAACACTGAGGAAGGGGAACCCTGCAGTGCAGGAGCAGGGAGGAAGCAGTTCCTGGGTGCATTGAGAAGGGAGTATAAAAGGTGGGCACCATCTTAGTTCAGTGCAGAGAAGTCTGAGCAGAAGTGGCAGGGAGCAGGGGCTCTGCATGAGCTCTGCTCCGGAGGCGGGCCTAGTAACAGAGGCCCAGGCCTGCAAGAGGGAGAAGGAAGGAAGAGGAGCGGAGAAGGCTCCAGGAACGAGGAATGAAGGGATCCCAGGGGTGCGGACGGGCGAGTCGCCACCGCACGCCCGAATCCACCTGCGTGGAGGGGTCAGGCCAAAGGGGGAGACCGGTCCCCGAACTAGTGGAGGCAGGAAACGACCCTCAGCTAGAAACCAGAGGCTCTGACATTTTATGTGGCGCAGCCCCTTGCTCCACCCGCTAGGAAGGCACCACATAGGGTCAGGGAAACTGGCGCCAAGTTTACCAAGAGGAGGCCCGAGGCAGCCGGACAGAAGTGTTGGTAAGAAAGGCCAGACAAAGGACACACAAAGGGGGTCCTGTGAAGCGCTCCAAAGTTATCTGGGAGTTGTCTGAGCCCCTCACCTGGTGAGCACAGTACGACGTGGGCAGCCGTTACCTGCAGACGTGGTCTGGATAATAAGAACTGTGAGTAAAGGCCCTGAACTGCATCACTGACTCCGTGTCGTTACTGCTGCTGCCCTGCACCATCACCCCCATCCTCCGCATACACTGCCCTGAGGCTATACTTCTCCCGTGGGGAGTTATGCTACGCTCTGCTGCACCCACAACACCAGCCTTAGCGGTCTGCCCTGTAGCGGCGGTTCACTCTGACCGCAATCCACGGGTGGCGTAGTCGGACATTTAAACATCAAAACCACATAAATAGTTCCGCCACTGGTTTGACCGCCCTGAGCCACGGAACCGGATCGCCGCCACGAAGACTACAACCACCAGCATCCACCAAAAAGGGTCCGGCTCCGGGTGTCCCAAGGCCCAGGGGGTGCGTCAGAATATTTTCATCACCTTTCACAATCACCAATGGGACAAGGCAGGGATGTCCTCTGTCCCCTCTCTTATACATCCTAGTGACGGAGCACCTGCTCTCATCAATTCGCCATAACCCCAATATTAGGTGGATTGAGGTGGGAGGCACCGAGTACAAGTGCTCTCTATTTGCTGATGATGTCCTAGTATATATCACTCAATCACATATATCCATCCCTGCTGTTATGGCTGAAATAGATCACTTTGTTACATGGTAAAATTTTAAAATCAATGCAGCGAAGTCTGAGGCCCTCGATGTCTCCCTCCCTAAATCCATATAGGATTCCATCCAGTCCAACTTTCCCTTTGCCTGGCCCTCACAGGGTATCAAATACTTAGGAATTTCTATTCATAGAGACCTCTCCCATCTATGTTATCTTAATTTTGGGCCCTTTATTGAACAATTCCATACAGACCACGGTTGGCAAGTTAGAACTGTAAGATTCACTACGTGAACCACTGGTGTTTTGTGGAAAAGCACATGTACACCGCGTTCCAAATTATTATGCAAAAAGTGTTTAGGAGTGATAAGGGAAGAATTTGTTTGTTTGTCAGTTAAACTCATTGATGGTGATGTGTGTCAGGGCTCTTTATATCACTGTAAACAATTGCAGACACCTGTGCTAATTAGTTTGGCAGGTGTGTCCAATGAAAGGCAAGACTACTTAAGAAGGCTCTCTCACATTATTAAGCAGCCTACATTTTCTGCCAAAATGGGAAAGAAAAAGGATGTGTCGGCTGCTGAGAAGCAACAAATTGTGGAGTGTTTAGGTCAAGGCATGACTACAATCAACATTGTGCGATGATCAGGATTAAGTGTCTTGGCAATCAAGAAGTATGTAGCTGATTCACAGTACACACGTGTGCGTGCTGATAAGGGCAAATTGAGGACTCTTTCCTACAGGCAATTACGTCAGGTTGAAACAGCAGCGGCAAAAAAGCCTTGTCATAGCAGCAGACAAGTTTTTGAAGCTGCTTGTGCCTCCAACGTCCCCCGAACAACAAGATGCAGAGTCCTTCAGAGGTTTGCAGCTGTGCATATGCCATCCTGTCGACCTCCTCTATCCACTTCACACAAGCAGAAACGGCTCCAGTGGGCCAAACATTACATGAAGACTGATTTCAAAACTGTTTTGTTCACGGATGAGTGCCGTGCAGCGCTCGATGGTCCAGATGAATGGAGTGGAGGATGGCTGGTTGATGGACACCCCACGCAAACACGGCTACAGCGCCAACAAGGAGGAGGTGGAGTAATGTTTTGGGCTGGAATCATGGGGAGAGAGATTGTCGGCCCCTTTAGGATCCCTGAAGGCGCTAAAGATGAACTCCATAATGTATGTGGATTTTCTCAAACAGCACTTCCTGCCATGGTTCAAGAAGAAGAACCGTGTATTTCACAGCAAGATCATTTTTCTGCATGATAATGCACCATCTCATGCTGCACATAAAACATCTGCATCTCTGGCTGATATGGGCATAAAAGGGGACAAACTTATGGTGTGACCCCCATGCTCCCCTGACCTCTACCCCATTCAGAACCTTTGGAGCATCATTAAAAGGAGTGTCTATGATGGCGGGAGGCAGTTCACATCTAAGCAACAGCTCTGGGAGGGTATTCTGTCCTCATGCAAAACAATTGAAGCAGAAACCATCCAAAACCTGACAAATTCAATGGACGAGAGAGTTCAGAAGCTCCTTTCGAACAAGGGGTCCTATGTGAAAATGTAACATCACCTAGAATAAAGTTTTGAGTTGAAAACTGTTTGATTTCAGTTTCTAACAACCTGCTAATGCTTATAATTTCAAAAATGACCATTTTTTTGGTCTTTATTAAAATGAAAAGGTTGATCGAAAAGTTTGGGGGATCTAAGAGTGTGGCAACCCAGTAGTCATGATTACTTCGAATTCTGACAATATGAGGGTCATGCTGCAGGTAGTGCAGCAAGAAGGCACTTATGTGTCTTGCGCATCTCGGAGCCCCAAAATTATTTTCCGGGCTAGATGCAGCTAAAAATTATTTTTAATTTTAAATCTGGTGAAGCTTATTATAGATGGCCTAATAGGATCAGTGCTGCACACTGCTACAAAGCCCAAATTATTTTCCAGTCAAGATACAGATAAACATGATTAGTAATTTGAAAGCTTAAAACGGTTGGTAGGGTGATTTTAACCAATCATCAAGCTTTTACTCTCCCCAGGATGACACAGGGGTAGAAAAGTCGTTTCGGATCCATGATTTGTTCATCTTTATGAACGTGAGTCTGTCTACATTATCAGTGGAGAGCCGCGTGCGCTTATCTGTCAGCACACCACCAGCAGCGCTGAACACACGTTCAGACAGAACGCTGGCTGCGGGGCATGACAAGATCTCCAAGGCGTAAGTGGCTAGCTCCGGCCATTTATCCAGATTGGAAGCCCAAAAAGAGCAAGGGTCCAGTGACACAGTCGTGGCTTCAATGTTTACTTGGAGATACTCCTGTACCATCGTCTCTAGGCGTTGACTATGTGTCAGACTTCTTGTCTCCTGTGGCCTTGCAAAGGATGGGCTAAAAAAGTGGTGAAATGATTCCGCAAAATTGATGTTACCAGCAGATACTGTGGTTCTGTTACGGTTTGAGTGCTGAACACTTGACGGTCCCACGGTTGGCAAGTTGGAACTATGAGATTCACTACGTTCACCACTGGTATTTTGTGGAAAAGCACATGTAAGATTCTGCAACAGTCTCTGCTGATACTCCTGCATGCGTGCATCCCTTTCTATGGCAGGAATAATTTCTGCAAATTTACTTTTGTACCGGGGATCTAACAGTGTGGCAACCCAGTAGTCAGGATTATTTCTAATTCTCACAATTCGAGGGTCATGTTGCAGGTAGTGCAGCAAGAAGGCACTCATGTGTGTTGCGCATCCAGGAGCACCAAGTCCCTGTTGTGTTGGTGGCGAGGTAACAATCATGCTTCCTTCCTCTGTCCTCTCCCCCTAACCTCGCACAACAGAAATGTGATCAAGGTCTCCCTCATCTGATGAGTCTTCCATCAGTTCGTCCTCCACTTCTTCCTGGGCTCCTGCACCTTCCTCACTAGTTTGGCTGCTACCATGCGCCCTGGTAAAACCATCTCCCCCACCCTCACATGCCTGCCGCCTTGGTGCTGCCGACCGTCTGGACCTTGCAGATGTTAGCCCTTCCGCATACAACTCCTCCTCCTCTACTTCCTCCACCTCCTCTTGTGCCACCACCTGACTCCGAATTCTGTTTAACATGTGCTCCAGCATGTAAATCACCGGAATAGTCATGCTGATAATGGCATCGTCAGCACTAAACATCTTCGTCGCCATTTCAAAACTGTGCAGAAGGGTGCATAGGTTTCTGATCTGAGACCACTCCTCCAGCGTGATTTGCCCCACCTCTGAATCTCGTTGGCCCAGGCTATACGTCAGAACGTATTGCACCAGGGCTTGTCGGTGCTGCCACAGTCGCTGCAACATGTGCAGAGTTGAATTCCACCGGGTAGGCACATCGCATTTTAGCCGGTGAAGTGGCAGGCCCAACGACTTCTGTAGAGATGTAAGTCGCTGAGCTGCGGGATGCGAACGGCGGAAGTGAGCACACAGCGACCGTGCCCTCTGCAGAAGGCCATCTAGTCTGGGATAGTGGGCTAAAAATTGCTGGACAACCAGGTTCAACACATGAGCCATACAAGGCACGTGTGTGACATTGCCCCGGCGAAGGGCCGCACCCAGGTTTGCAGCATTGTCGCACACGGCCTTCCCTGGTTTCAGGTCCAGTGGAGACAACCATTCATGAAATTGGTTCTCCAGAGCTGACCACAACTCCTCAGCTGTGTGACTCACATTTCCCAGACATTTCAATGTAAAAACCGCCTGATGACGTTGAGCCCTACTGCCAGCATAGTAAGGAGGTGTGCAGGATCCCTTCTGCGCAGTTAGAAAGCTTGTGGCATGACCAGACAGGCTTTGGGTGCAGGTGGAAGACCGAGAGGAGGTTGAGGAGGCAGAAGCAGTGGAGGAACTTTGACATAAAGAGGATTGACGCACAACTCGTGGGGACGGCAAGACTTGGACAGCAGCCCCTTGTCCTGCTGTCACCATAGTTACCCAGTGCCCAGTCAGCGACATGTAACGCCCCTGTCCATGCCTACTCGTCCAAGTGTCTGTGGTGAAATGCACCCTGTCACACACAGAGTTTCTCAAAGAAGCGGTGATGTTGTGTGCGACATGCTGGTGGAGCGCAGGCACACCTTTCTTTGAGAAGTAGTGCCGACTGGGCATCTGGTACTGGGGCACTGCGACGGACATAAGGTCTCGAAAATCCTCTGTGTCCACCAGGCGGAAAGGCAGCATTTCTGTAGCCAAGAGCTTGCAGATGGTGAAATTCAACCTCTTAGCTTTCTCATGGCTAGGAGGAAATGGTCTTTTACTTGTCCACATCTGAGGGACCGAGGGCTGGCTATTGTGCTTAGACGGGGTTGATAAGGGTGTCCCCGGCAAACTGCCGGTCTGTGACGAAGATGCAGGCGGACATGTTAGGTTGCCTTGATCCAAAGGTGGTGCTATCGATGTCGGACAGCGCTCAACACCAGCTGGTGTTACCACCTCCAAAGAAAATGATGACCTGCCAATCACGCTGGCTGTTGCGGGTAAAGAGGTGGCAGGTCTGCGCCCCAAAACAGGTGTGACTGCTGTCCCCCCAGTCACAGAGGATGAAGAGGCCGCGGATGCACAAGATATGGCAGACGGTGATTGGCCCGGCCGGCTAGGCCGCATTGTAGCACACTGAGCTTCCCACTGCAACTTATGCTTCATGTCCATGTGCCGGTTCATGCATGAAGTACTCAAACTATGTATTTTTTGGCCTCTACTTAGCTTTTGCTGACAAATGTTACAGATAACACGAGTTGGGTCATCTTTATCGATCTGAAAAAATGCCCAGGCTATGCAAGGCTTAGCACCCATGCGACCTGAAGAGCCACCACGACTTGTGGTGAGAGGCAGAGTTGTGTTTGAGGATGCAGTTGTTGACGTGCTTCCAGTACTACGTCTCTGTCCAGGAAGGCGCAACCTGACCTCGTCGTCACTAGCATCTTCCTCCACCTCCTCTGCTGACCTCATCTCTTGGCTGACTGTGGGTTGACAGTAAGTGGGATCTCCGACCTCATCATCATCACCCTGTGCGTTATCACACCCGTCGTCCTCAGAGCCAACCTGTTCCTGCCCTGACAAAAAACTAAAGTTGTCGCTCCAATCAGGTATTTGAGTCTTACCATCGTCTTCCTCATTGTCTCCACCAACAGGAGTTACAGTTTGGGAATGAGGGTCTACATTATGGTCAGAACCTTCTGCGTCTGGTCCTGGATCCGACTCATAAAGATTCTGGGCATCAGTGCAGATCATTTCCTCGTCTGGATTCACAGAAGAGCTGGAGTCGACCTCTGATTCCCAGGCTATAGTATGAGTAAACAGCTCTGCAGACTCAACCATCTGTTCTACCTCATACTCAGACGGGCAGCTGGAGATTTGGGAGCTGTGAGGAAGCAAGTGCGATTTGGGTGACACCTTTGAGGACTGGAGTATTTGTGATGTTGAAGTTGATGTGGAGGAGAGCCCACTTAAAGGAGCACTTGATATCCGTTGAAGCACCTGCTGTTTTTGTGCCTCATCTGGAATTTGTAGCGATTGGCGTGGCCGTAAGAAAGGGATCTTATCACATTGTCCGCTAAAAGAAGTAGACATTTTAGTTTGGCTGGAAGATGGTCTTTCTTCTGCACCTACCCCACGGACACAACCTTTTTTCCCCTTCCCAACACGCCTATTCCCCTTTCCACCAGCAGAAGGCCTTTTTCCACTCATTTTGGTGGTTAACTAATTCACAACTCTGGAGTTGTTTGCACAAAAAAACAATGGATGCTAACCGAGCAGAGCTGAGTGGCCAAACTGTGGTATTAGGCCAAAACTATTGGCTGGGCTAGATGCAGAAAAAAATTATTTTTAATTTGCAACCTGATGGAGGTCAGTATAGATGGACTAATAGAACAAGTCCCACACGCTGCTAGAAGCCCAAATATTTTTTCAGAGACAAATGAAGAAAAAAATTATTTTTAATTTGCAACCTGATGGAGGTCAGTATAGATGGACTAATAGACCAAGTCCCATACACTGCTAGAAGCCCAAATATTTTTTCAGAGCTAGATGCAGAAAAAAATTATTTTTAATTTGCAACCTGATGGAGGTCAGTATAGATGGACTAATAGACCAAGTCCCACACACTGCTAGAAGCCCAAATATTTTTTCAGAGCTAGATGCAGATAAAAAATTATTTTTAATTTGCAACCTGATGGAGGTCAGTATAGATGGACTAATAGACCAAGTCCCACACACTGCTAGAAGCCCAAATATTTTTTCAGAGCTAGATGCAGAAAAAAAATATTTTTAATTTGCAACCTGATGGAGGTCAGTATAGATGGACTAATAGACCAAGTCCCACACACCGCTAGAAGCCCAAATATTTTTTCAGAGCTAGATGCAGAAAAAAATTATTTTTAATTTGCAACCTGATGGAGGTCAGTATAGATAGACTAATAGACCAAGTCCCACACACTGCTAGAAGCCCAAATATTTTTTCAGAGCTAGATGCAGAAAAAAATTATTTTTAATTTGCAACCTGATGGAGGTCAGTATAGATGGACTAATAGAACAAGTCCCACACGCTGCTAGAAGCCCAAATATTTTTTCAGAGATAAATGAAGAAAAAAATTATTTTTAATTTGCAACCTGATGGAGGTCAGTATAGATGGACTAATAGACCAAGTCCCACACACTGCTAGAAGCCCAAATATTTTTTCAGAGCTAGATGCAGAAAAAAATTATTTTTAATTTGCAACCTGATGGAGGTCAGTATAGATGGACTAATAGACCAAGTCCCACACACTGCTAGAAGCCCAAATATTTTTTCAGAGCTAGATGCAGAAAAAAATTATTTTTAATTTGCAACCTGATGGAGGTCAGTATAGATGGACTAATAGACCAAGTCCCACACACCGCTAGAAGCCCAAATATTTTTTCAGAGCTAGATGCAGAAAAAAATTATTTTTAATTTGCAACCTGATGGAGGTCAGTATAGATGGACTAATAGACCAAGTCCCACACACTGCTAGAAGCCCAAATATTTTTTCAGAGCTAGATGCAGAAAAAAATTATTTTTAATTTGCAACCTGATGGAGGTCAGTATAGATGGACTAATAGAACAAGTCCCACACGCTGCTAGAAGCCCAAATATTTTTTCAGAGATAAATGAAGAAAAAAATTATTTTTAATTTGCAACCTGATGGAGGTCAGTATAGATGGACTAATAGACCAAGTCCCACACACTGCTAGAAGCCCAAATATTTTTTCAGAGCTAGATGCAGAAAAAAATTATTTTTAATTTGCAACCTGATGGAGGTCAGTATAGATGGACTAATAGACCAAGTCCCACACACCGCTAGAAGCCCAAATATTTTTTCAGAGCTAGATGCAGAAAATTTTTTTATTCAATTTGCAACCTGATGGAGGTCAGTATAGATGGACTAATAGACCAAGTCCCACACACTGCTAGAAGCCCAAATATTTTTTCAGAGCTAGATGCAGAAATTTTTTTTATTCAATTTGCAACCTGAAGGAGGTCAGTATAGATGGACTAATAGACCAAGTCCCACACACTGCTAGAAGCCCAAATATTTTTTCAGAGCTAGATGCAGAAAAAAATTATTTTTAATTTGCAACCTGATGGAGGTCAGTATAGATGGACTAATAGACCAAGTCCCACACACTGCTAGAAGCCCAAATATTTTTTCAGAGCTACATGCAGAAAAAAATTATTTTTAATTTGCAACCTGATGGAGGTCAGTATAGATGGACTAATAGAACAAGTCCCACACGCTGCTAGAAGCCCAAATATTTTTTCAGAGATAAATGAAGAAAAAAATTATTTTTAATTTGCAACCTGATGGAGGTCAGTATAGATGGACTAATAGACCATGTCCCACACACTGCTAGAAGCCCAAATATTTTTTCAGAGCTAGATGCAGAAAAAAATTATTTTTAATTTGCAACCTGATGGAGGTCAGTATAGATGGACTAATAGACCAAGTCCCACACACCGCTAGAAGCCCAAATATTTTTTCAGAGCTAGATGCAGAAAAAAATTATATTCAGTTTGCAACCTGATGGAGGTCAGTATAGATGGACTAATAGAATGATGCTATGCCCAAAAGATTTTACTTCACTAGGTGCAGTAAAAAAATTGGTATTCTATACACAGGTGGTATATCTTGCAACACAGATAGGCTACTCCACTGACTAACACACTCTGCAATAGGCCAAAAAGGATTAGCTTTGCTAGATTCAGCCAAATGCTGTGAAAAAAACTTGCACAGCACTGGCACAGACCTGCCTGGCAAAAACTGATAGGAACTCATGTAACCTAGTCCTGAAAAGGACTCCAATTACAATTAGTCTTTACTCCCACAATCTATCTATTTAAGAGCACAGACCTGCCTGATAAAAGTCGTAGGAAATGCTGTAACCTAGTCCTTAAAAGGACTGCAATCACAACTATTCCCTACTCCCAAGCTATCTGTATATTTGTGCGAAAATTGGCTTGAAATTAACAAGGTATAGCGCACACAGCAACAGCGGTGCCGTCTAACACGCAGCTGCAGCAGTGAGAAAATGGTGGCGACGGGGAAAATGGCTTGGTCTTATAGGGCAAGGACATGTGACATACACTGCCAATCACACATGCCCTTGCTTGTGTGAAAAAAAGCACTTCGCTCCGTGTGTGCGCTGCTGATAGGCTGACAGATTGCACCTCCCCACTGCAAATGCGGGAAAGAGAAAAAAAAATGGAGATCTTCATTGTTCCTGCAGAGATCCATCCCCTGCCCCTCCCCCCGCCCCGCTGTACACTCAAACTGCGTATTAACATTAATTTTCATCATTACTGAGAAAAAATCCAGTTATGATTTTGGTGCACGAACAGTTATCGAACATAACCTCGAACAGCCGAATTTTTCTCAAATTGTTCGTGTTCGCCGACCGGCTCGAACACCGCCCAAAACAGCTCGAATTTGAGATTGGCGAACAGTTCGAGTAGAACAACGCTCATCTCTAGTCCAGGGTGACGTCTAGTAGTTTACAAGTGGCTCTCCAGAAGCGTGAGGTGAACTGTACCCCACGATCCGACACGATGTGGAGGGGCAGGCCATGAAGACGGAAGATGTGACGAATAAAGTCTCTAGCTAGCTCGGGTGCAGACGGGAGGCCTGGTAGGGGAACGAAATGAGCCATCTTGGAGAAGCGGTAAGCGACCACCCAAATGACTGTACAACCGGCAGAGAGTGGGAGGTCAGTTATGAAGTCCATTGCAATATGCTGCCAGGGGGCAGCAGGTACTGGGAGCGGAAGGAGGCGACCGGCTGGCAGATGTCTCGGAACCTTGTTGCGGGCGCAGGACACACGGGCAGAAACAAAGTCTATTACATCCTTGTGCAGGGTAGGCCACCAGTAGTGACGGGAAATAAGCTGGAGGGTCTTCTTCTGACCAGCGTGGCCAGCCAGTTTAGACGAGTGACCCCAGTGAAGGATCTTCTCCCGATCAGGTACTGATACGAACGTCTTTCCGGGAGGGAGACGATTTAGACTCACGGGAGCCACCTGCATTACTCTGGTGGGATCGATAATGTGTTTCGGATCTTCCTCGAGATCAGATACCAGAAAGGATCGAGACAAGGCGTCCGCCTTGACGTTTTTGTCAGCCGGGCGAAAATGAAGGACAAAATCAAAACGAGCAAAAAACAAGGACCACCGGGCTTGGCGCGGGTTAAGTCTCTGGGCATGCTGGAGGTAAGCCAAGTTCTTGTGGTCAGTGTAAATTATTACCGGGTGAAGAGCCCCCTCAAGCAGGTAACGCCACTCCTCCAATGCCAGTTTGATGGCCAATAACTCTCGATCTCCTATGGAATAATTGCGCTCTGAGGAGGAGAAGAGTTTAGAGAAGAAGCCGCAAGTTACCATCCTCCCGGAAGAAGATTTTTGAGTAAGTACCGCTCCAGCTCCAGAGGAGGAGGCGTCCACTTCCAGGAAGAACTGCTTGTTGCCGTCCGGGCGATGCAGCACCGGGGCGGAAGAGAAGGCCTGTTTTAAGGAAAGAAAGGCTTCTTCTGCTTCGGGCGGCCACTGTTTGGGATTAGTACCCTTACGGGTGAGCGCGGAAATTGGGGCAGTCCGGGAAGAGAAGTGTGGTATGAAGAGGCGGTAGTAGTTGGCGAAGCCCAGGAACCGCTGAATGGCTTTCAACCCCTCCGGTCGGGGCCATTTCTCGATGGCAGACAGTTTCTCTGGATCCATTCGTAGGCCGGTCTGAGAAATAATGTAGCCCAAAAACGGAAGCGAGGTCTGCTCAAAGAGGCACTTCTCGTATTTAGCGAAGAGGTGATTCTGCCTGAGCCTGAGCAGGACCTGACGAACGTCCCTCCGGTGAGTCTGGAGATCCGGAGAGAAGACCAAGATGTCGTCCAGGTACACCACTACGCAGGAGTAGAGAAGGTCCCGGAAGATGTCATTGACCAACTCTTGAAAGACGGCAGGAGCGTTACAGAGACCAAAGGGCATTACCAGGTATTCATAGTGGCCGTCCCGGGTGTTGAATGCCGTCTTCCATTCATCCCCCTGACGGATACGAACCAGGTTGTACGCCCCACGGAGGTCTAGTTTGGTGAAGATTCTAGCCCCCCTCAGACGATCAAATAATTCTGGAATGAGCGGAAGGGGGTACTTATTCTTCACCGTATCTGGTTTAGGCCTCTATAGTCTATACAGGGACGGAGAGAGCCGTCCTTCTTTTTGACGAAAAAGAAGCCTGCTCCCGCCGGGGAGGTAGATTTCCGGATGAATCCCCTGGCCAGATTCTCCTCAATATATTCGGACATTGACCGGGTCTCAGCAGCGGATAAAGGATAAATACGCCCACGGGGAGGAGTAGTACCGGGTAACAGGTCGATGGGACAGTCGTATGGTCTATGAGGGGGTAATGTCTCTGCCTCCTTTTTATTAAAGACATCAGCATAAGACCAATAAGGAATCGGAAGTCCAGGTAGATTAGCTGGGGTAGGAGAGGGACGGACGGGATGGACGGGAACCAGGCAGGTCTTATGACAGTCTTGTCCCCAGCGAAGGACTTCTCCGGTTTGCCAGTCAAGCACGGGTGCATGTTTCTGGAGCCAAGGCAGACCTAGCAAGAGGGCGTGAGAGAGTCCAGGCAGAACATGAAAGGAGATACTTTCAGAATGCAGCATTCCCACCTGCAGAGTAATGGATTCGGTGATGAGTTGGATGGGGCGTGGTAAGAGCCCCCCATCCACGGCAGCCACAGACAAGGGTACAGCCAGAGGTTTGGTGGGGATGCGGTATTTCTCTACCAGGGACTGTGAAATAAGATTCCCGGCTGCTCCAGAGTCCAGTTGGGCTAGTTCAAAATAACGGTTCTCCCCGTAGACGATTGAGACTGACAACAGCAGGGATGGAGAGGATTTATTCTTGTCTAGGTGGACCTCTCTGAGCGAACCTAGACACAGGCGTTTCCCGACCTCTCCGGGCAGGCACGGATCCGGTGCTCCTTACTGCCACAGTAGAAGCAGGTCCCCTCGGCACGGCGTAAGTCCTGACGGGTCTTGACCATCTTGGTCTGGTCGACCTGCATAGGCTCAGGAGGGTGTACCTGGTTAGAGACAGAAGGAGTGACGGGTTTCTGAAAAGTAGGAGCTAGACGTAGTAACCTCCTCTCACGGGTGACCTCTCTGGCACGCTCCTGGAACCGTAGGTCAATCCGGGTGGCAAGAGTTATTAAGTCATCGAGAGTGGTAGGAATGTCCCGACCGGCAAGTTCATCTTTAATACGGCCGGACAGACCCTCCCAGAAGACGGAAACCAGAGCGTCGTTATCCCAGGCCAGCTCCGAGGCAAGGGTACGGAACCGTATGGCATATTGGCCCACGGTGAGGCTTTCCTGACGGAGGCGTAGCAATGATGATGCGGATGAGGTCTTCCGTCCGGGTTCGTCGAAGACTTTCCGGAAAGCCGTGAGAAAAGCAGGCAAGTTGGACACCAGGGGGTCTCCTCTCTCCCATAGAGGATTTAGCCAGGCCAGAGCCTCCCCGGTGAGATGGGACATGATGAATGCAATTTTGGCTCGGTCGGAGTTAAACTGGTGGGACAAAAGTTCAAAGTGCAGGGTGCACTGATTTATGAAGCCCCGAGCCTGGACGGAGTCGCCTCCGAAGCGAGGAGGTGCAGAAAGCCGGGGTCCGGGGTAGGATACCATGGTATTAGTGGACAGCGGAGCTGCCGGATTGCGAGACATGGCACTGGCGGAGGTTGTCGGTGGAGCAGTCAGGGTATCCAGGCGAGTATTGACATTCCGCAGGTGACCCAAGATGGACTCCTGTTGGGACCTTTGACGGGACAGTTCATGACACAGGTCCGAGAGCGAGGGAGCTTGGGTGTCACCGGGTTCCATGGCCCGAGCAAACTGTAACGGGTCTGGGAGGCGGAACCTCTGGGCTACAATACAAGGGGGCGGTCCTTGTAAGGGAGCAGGTGGCGACCAGGCAGGCAGTCACAGGAGGTGACCTGGACAGTCTCTGAGTGAACGGGACAGTCTCTGAGTGAACGGGACAGTCTCTGAGTGAACGGGGCTGGAGGTCACGGCAAGTGACCGGGGCAGTCTCTAGGTATAGGGTTGGTACGACCTGTGGCGGCTGAAGATAGACGAGAGCTCCCAGGTGAGCAGGCGAGAGTCTCTGGATGAACGGGTGGTCACAGCATGTGACGGCGGAGCCTCCAGGAAGACCAGCGGACAGGCGACAGATGAGCGCTCCCAGGTGAGCGGGCAGAAGTCTCTGGACAGGCGGGTGGTCACAGCACGTGACGGCAGAGCCTCCGGGTAGGCAAACAGACAGGTAGCAGATGAGCGCTCCCAGGTGAGCGGGCAGGAGTCACTGGACAGGCAGGTGGTCACAGCACGTGACGGCGGAGCCTCCAGGTAGGCTAGCAGGCAGATAGCAGATGTGCGCTCCCAGTTGAGCGGGCAAGCTGGTCCATAGACAGACTGACAGGAGTTGGTAGGCAGACCGTCGGACCTCAGGCAGGCAGGCAGGTAGCTGATGTGCGCTCCCAGGTGAGGGGGCAAGAGTCTCTGGAATAGCTGGTGGTCACAGCATGTGACAGCGGAGCCTCCGGGCAGGCAAGCAGGCAGGTAGCGGAGAAGCGCTCCCAGGTGAGCGGGCAGGCTGGTCCTTAGACAGACTGACAGGAGTAGTAAGGCAGACCGTCGGACCTCAGACTAGCAGACAGGTAGCAAGTAATCAGGCAGGAATCAGGCAGGAATCTGACAGGTAACTGGCAGGTAACTGGCAACGGGACCTGAGGGCTGAAGCACAGGTGAGACACAGGTGCAAACAACATTGCTCGGGCACCTCCATTTTGGAGGAGGTGCCTTATATATGATGAAGTCCTCCGGCCATTGGCCGGGGACTCCTTAGGACGACGCGCGCGGCCCCTTTAAGAGGAGGGGAGCGCGCGCGCGCGTGCCCTAAGCACAGGGGCCGGGAAGGAGCGCGCGCTGAGAGCAGAGAGGGAGGAGGACGCCGGGAAGGAGCGCGCGCTGACAGCAGAGCGGGAGAGGGACGCCGGGCACGGGGCAGAGCGGTGAGGGGAGCAGCGTCCCTGCCTAGCAGAGGGCAGGGACGCCGGCACTACACCCTGTGAGGGCCAGGCAAAGGGAAAGTTGGACTGGATGGAATCCTGTATGGATTTTGGGAGGGAGATATCGAGGGCCTCAGACTTCGCTGCATTGATTTTAAAATTTGACCATGTAACAAAGTGATCTATTTCAGCCATAACAGCAGGGATGGATATATGTGATTGAGTGATATATACTAGGACATCATCAGCAAATGCAGAGCACTTGTACTTGGTGCCTCCCACCTCAATCCACCTAATATTGGGGTTATGGCGAATTGATGAGAGCAGGTGCTCCGTCACTAGGATGTATAAGAGAGGGGACAGAGGAAATCCCTGCCTTGTCCCATTGGTGATTATGAAAGGTGATGAAAATGTTCCATTTATCTTCAGCCTAGGTGACGTATTGCGATACAGGGCCGTGATTTTGCCTATAAAAGGGTCCCCTAGACCCCTACCCCAAGCTTTTTAAGAGAATAATATATGGCGTGCCAGGAGACTCTATGGAATGCTTTCTCAGCATCCAACGAGAGTATCTAATTACAAATTTTTAATTGCATCTAGCCCAGGCAATACTTTGTGCCTAGTAGCAGTGTCTGCTAGTCAGCGGATTATCCCAGCTGTTAAGCAAGCTACACCACCTGTAGTCTGGACTAGTGTTGAGCCACCCCCATAGTGTTCGAGTTCGGTTCGGTTCGTCGAACACCCGTGTGTTCGCCGAACTGTTCGTCGAACACCTTCGAACACCGTTAAAACCAATGGCAGGCAAACAAAAACACATAGAAACACATAGAAAACACCTTCAAAGGTGTCCAAAAGCTGACAAACTGCTCAGAAGACACAACTAACACATGGAAAAGTGACAAGTACATATAGTCATGCGAAAAGAAAAGAGGTGGAGGAGTAAAAGGAGGGGGAGACACAGATATAGGCATGTCATGCCCTTCTAAAATCCAAAAAGTGAGAAGCCGAGACGTTCAGTCCGCTCCTGCCCGTGCCACCTCCGCGTCGCCGGGTTTGTGCCAGAGCCGCGGTGAACCCTGACGGCCAGCCCCCCTCTCCCAATACTGGTGCCTGTCCGCTGGTGGGTCGAGCGAGCCCCCCTGTGGTGGAGGCAGCTCTAAGCTTTTTAATTTAAATTGTCTCTCTAATTTGAATGAATACACTTTAAATCCATTTACAAGGATCTATTGGAGGGCAAGTCTCATGCCAGCAGCCGCGTAATTCCAGCTCCAGTAGCGTCCACTAAAGCTGCTGCAGTTAAAAAGCTTTTATAAGGATCGAGCTCGGCTGTCCACCGCAAGGCATCCTACTGCCAGTCCCAGCCCCTATGCCTTGGGGTGCCTCCTGATGCTCTTCACTGAGTAGCCCGTGGTCCCGAAGCATTTCCTTTGAAAAAATTAAGTGTCCAAACTACAGGTGGTGTAGCTTGCTTAACAGCCGGGATAATACGCTGACTATCAGACACTGCTACTAGGCACAAAGTATTTCCTGGGCTAGATGCAGTTAAAAATTTGTAATTAGATACTCTCATTGGATGCTGAGAAAGCATTCCATAGAGTCTCCTGGCACGCCATATATGATTCTCTTAAAAAGCTTGGGGTAGGGGTCTAGGGGACCCTTTTATAGCCAAAATCACGGCCCTGTGTTGCAATACGTCACCTAGGCTGAAGATAAATGGAACTGTAGCACCCTGAGGGCTCGGTTGCTACAGAGGTATTGCACCTCACCCAGAGGTGTGATATCTCACTCTCAGGTAAGGATGTAGTGTGGATCAGGACCCGACACCTGCATGCATTAGACCACATTGCCGTGGGGCAGGGCGACCAATATGCCCCTGAGATGGGCACGACAGTCCCTGTCCCTGGCTGGAGTGGGGGGAGGGAACACTGAGGAAGGGGAACCCTGTAGTGCAGGAGCAGGGAGGAAGCAGTTCCTGGGTGCATTGAGAAGGGAGTATAAAAGGTGGGCACCATCTTAGTTCAGTGCAGAGAAGTCTGAGCAGAAGTGGCAGGGAGCAGGGGCTCTGCATGAGCTCTGCTCCGGAGGCGGGCCTAGTAACAGAGGCCCAGGCCTGGAAGAGGGAGAAGGAAGGAAGAGGAGCGGAGAAGGCTCCAGGAACGAGGAATGAAGGGATCCCAGGGGTGCGGACGGGCGAGTAGCCACCGCACGCCCGAATCCACCTGCGTGGAGGGGTCAGGCCAAAGGGGGAGACCGGTCCCCGAAACTAGTGGAGGCAGGAAACCACCCTCAGCTAGAAACCGGAGGCTGTGACATTTTATGTGGCGCAGCCCCTCGCTACATCCGCTAGGAAGGCACCACATAGGGTCAGGGAAACTGGCGCCAAGTTTACCAAGAGGAGGCCCGAGGCAGCCGGACAGAAGGGTTGGTAAGAAAGGCCAGACAAAGGACACACAAAGGGGGTCCTGTGAAGCGCTCCAAAGTTATCTGGGAGTTGTCTGAGCCCCTCACCTGGTGAGCACAGTACGACGTGGGCAGCCGTTACCTGCAGACGTGGTCTGGATAATAAGAACTGTGAGTAAAGGCCCTGGACTGCATCACTGACTCCGTGTCGTTACTGCTGCTGCCCTGCACCATCACCCCCATTCTCCGCATACACTGCCCTGAGGCTATACTCCTCCCGTGGGGAGTTATGCTACGCTCTGCTGCACCCACAACACCAGCCTCAGCGGTCTGCCCTGGAGCGGCGGTTCACTCTGACCGAAATCCACGGGTGGCGTAGTCGGACATTTAAACATCAAAACCACATAAATAGTTCCGCCACTGGTTTGACCGCCCTGAGCCACGGAACCGGGTCGCCGCCACAGAGACTACAACCAACTGCATCCACCAAAAAGGGTCCGGCTCCGGGTGTCCCAAGGCCCAGGGGGCGCGTCAGAACATTTTCATCACCTTTCACAATCACCAATGGGACAAGGCAGGGATGTTCTCTGTCCCCTCTATTATACATCCTAGTGACGGAGCACCTGCTCTCATCAATTCGCCATAACCCCAATATTAGGTGGATTGAGGTGGGAGGCACCGAGTACAAGTGCTCTCTATTTGCTGATGATGTCCTAGTATATATCACTCAATCACATATATCCATTCATGCTGTTATGGCTGAAATAGATCACTTTGTTACATGGTCAAATTTTAAAATCAATGCAGCGAAGTCTGAGGCCCTCGATGTCTCCCTCCCTAAATCCATATAGGATTCCATCCAGTCCAACTTTCCCTTTGCCTGGCCCTCACAGGGTATCAAATACTTAGGAATTCCTATTCATAGAGACCTCTCCCATCTATGTTATCTTAATTTTTGGCCCTTTATTGAACAACTCCATACAGACCACGGTTGGCAAGTTAGAACTGTAAGATTCACTACGTGAACCACTGGTGTTTTGTGGAAAAGCACATGTACACTGTGTTCCAAATTATTATGCAAAAAGTGTTTAGGAGTGATAAGGGAAGAATTTGTTTGTTTGTCAGTTAAACTCATTGATGGTGATGTGTGTCAGGGCTCTTTATATCACTGTAAGCAATTGCAGACACCTGTGCTAATTAGTTTGGCAGGTGTGTCCAATGAAAGGCAAGACTACTTAAGAAGGCTGTCTCACATTATTAAGCAGCCTACATTTTCTGCCAAAATAGGAAAGAAAAAGGATGTGTCGGCTGCTGAGAAGCAACAAATTGTGGAGTGTTTAGGTCAAGGCATGACTACAATCAACATTGTGCGATGATGAGGATGAAGTGTCTTGGCAATCAAGAAGTATGTAGCTGATTCACAGTACACACGTGTGCGTGCTGATAAGGGCAAATTGAGGACTCTTTCCTACAGGCAATTACGTCAGGTTGAAAGAGCAGCGGCAAAAAAGCCTTGTCATAGCAGCAGACAAGTTTTTGAAGCTGCTGGTGCCTCCAACGTCCCCCGAAAAAAAAGATGCAGGGTCCTTCAGAGGTTTGCAGCTGTGCATACGCCATCCTGTCGACCTCCTCTATCCACTTCACACAAGCAGAAACGGCTCCAGTGGGCCAAACATTACATGAAGACTGATTTCAAAACTGTTTTGTTCACGGATGAGTGCCGTGCAGCGCTCGATGGTCCAGAAGGATGGAGTGGAGGATGGCTGGTTGATGGACACCCCACGCAAACACGGCTACAGCGCCAACAAGGAGGAGGTGGAGTAATGGTTTGGGCTGGAATCATGGGGAGAGAGATTGTCGGCCCCTTTAGGATCCCTGAAGGCGCTAAAGATGAACTCCATAATGTATGTGGATTTTCTCAAACAGCACTTCCTGCCATGGTTCAAGAAGAAGAACCGTGTATTTCACAGCAAGATCATTTTTTTGCATGATAATGCACCATCTCATGCTGCACATAAAACATCTGCATCTCTGGCTGATATGGGCATAAAAGGGGACAAACTTATGGTGTGACCCCCATGCTCCCCTGACCTCTACCCCATTCAGAACCTTTGGAGCATCATTAAAAGGAGTGTCTATGATGGCGGGAGGCAGTTCACATCTAAGCAACAGCTCTGGGAGGGTATTCTGTCCTCATGCAAAACAATTGAAGCAGAAACCATCCAAAACCTGACAAATTCAATGGACGAGAGAGTTCAGAAGCTCCTTTCGAACAAGGGGTCCTATGTGAAAATGTAACATCACCTAGAATAAAGTTTTGAGTTGAAAACTGTTTGATTTCAGTTTCTAACAACCTGCTAATGCTTATAATTTCAAAAATGACCATTTTTTTGGTCTTTATTAAAATGAAAAGGTTGATCGAAAAGTTTGGGGGATCTAAGAGTTTGGCAACCCAGTAGTCATGATTACTTCGAATTCTGACAATATGAGGGTCATGCTGCAGGTAGTGCAGCAAGAAGGCACTTAGGTGTCTTGCACATCTCGGAGCCCCAAAATTATTTTCCGGGCTAGATGCAGCTAAAAATTATTATTAATTTTAAATCTGGTGAAGCTTTAGTATAGATGGCCTAATAGGATCAGTGCTGCACACTGCTACAAAGCCCAAATTATTTTCCAGTCAAGATACAGATAAACATGATTAGTAATTTTAAATCTGGTGGAGCTTATTATAGATGGCCTAATAGAATCAGTGCTGCACACTGCTACAAAGCCCAAATTATTTTCCAGCCAAGATACAGATAAACATGATTAGTAATTTGAAAGCTTAAAATGGTTGGTAGGGTGATTTTAACCAATCATCAAGCTTTTACTCTCCCCAGGATGACACAGGGGTAGAAAAGTCGTTTCGGATCCATGATTTGTTCATCTTTATGAACGTGAGTCTGTCTACATTATCAGTGGAGAGCCGCGTGCGCTTATCTGTCAGCACACGACCAGCAGCGCTGAACACACGTTCAGACAGAACGCTGGCTGCGGGGCATGACAAGATCTCCAAGGCGTAAGTGGCTAGCTCCGGCCATTTATCCAGATTGGAAGCCCAAAAAGAGCAAGGGTCCAGTGACACAGTCATGGCTTCAATGTTTACTTGGAGATACTCCTGTACCATCGTCTCTAGGCGTTGACTATGTGTCAGACTTCTTGTCTCCTGTGGCCTTGCAAAGGATGGGCTAAAAAATTGGTGAAATGATTCCGCAAAATTGATGTTACCAGCAGATACTGTGGTTCTGTTATGGTTTGAGTGCTGAACACTTGACGGTCCCACGGTTGGCAAGTTGGAACTATGAGATTCACTACGTGCACCACTGGTATTTTGTGGAAAAGCACATGTAAGATTCTGCAACAGTCTCTGCTGATACTCCTGCATCCCTTTCTATGGCAGGAATAATTTCTGCAAATTTACTTTTGTACCGGAGATCTAACAGTGTGGCAACCCAGTAGTCAGGATTATTTCTAATTCTCACAATTCGAGGGTCATGTTGCAGGTAGTGCAGCAAGAAGGCACTCATGTGTGTTGCGCATCCAGGAGCACCAAGTCCCTGTTGTGTTGGTGGCGAGGTAACAATCATGCTTCCTTCCTCTGTCCTCTCCCCCCAACCTCGCACAACAGAAATGTGATCAAGGTCTCCCTCATCTGATGAGTCTTCCATCAGTTCGTCCTCCACTTCTTAATGGGCTCCTGCACCTTCCTCACTAGTTTGGCTGCTACCATGCGCCCTGGTAAAACCATCTCCCCCACCCTCACATGCCTGCCGCCTTGGTGCTGCCGACCGTCTGGACCTTGCAGATGTTAGCCCTTCCGCATACAACTCCTCCTCCTCTACTTCCTCCACCTCCTCTTGTGCCACCACCTGACTCCGAATTCTGTTTAACATGTGCTCCAGCATGTAAATCACCGGAATAGTCATGCTGATAATGGCATCGTCAGCACTAAACATCTTCATCGCCATTTCAAAACTGTGCAGAAGGGTGCATAGGTCCCTGATCTGAGACCACTCCTCCAGCGTGATTTGCCCCACCTCTGGATCTCGTTGGCCCAGGCTATACGTCAGAACGTATTGCACCAGGGCTTGTCGGTGCTGCCACAGTCGCTGCAACATGTGCAGAGTTGAATTCCACCGGGTAGGCACATCGCATTTTAGCCGGTGAAGTGGCAGGCCCAACGACTTCTGTAGAGATGTAAGTCGCTGAGCTGCGGGATGCGAACGGCGGAAGTGAGCACACAGCGACCGTGCCCTCTGCAGAAGGCCATCTAGTCTGGGATAGTGGGCTAAAAATTGCTGGACAACCAGGTTCAACACGTGAGCCATACAAGGCACGTGTGTGACATTGCCCCGGCGAAGGGCCGCACCTAGGTTTGCAGCATTGTCGCACACGGCCTTCCCTGGTTTCAGGTCCAGTGGAGACTAGAGATGAGCGTTGTTCTACTCGAACTGTTCGCCAATCTCAAATTCGAGCTGTTTTGGGCGGTGTTCGAGCCGTTCGGCGAACACGAACAATTTGAGAAAAATTCGGCTGTTCGAGGTTATGTTCGATAACTGTTCGTGCACCAAAATCATAACTGGATTTTTTCTTAGTAATGATGAAAATTAATGTTAATACGCAGTTTGAGTGTACAGCGGGGTGGGGGGAGGGGCAGGGGATGGATCTCTGCAGGAACAATGAAGATCTCCATTTTTTTTTCTCTTTCCCGCATTTGCAGTGGGGAGGTGCAATCTGTCAGCCTATCAGCAGCGCACACACAGAGCGAAGTGCTTTTTTTCACACAAGCAAGGGCATGTGTCATTGGCAGTGTATGTCACATGTCCTTGCCCTATAAGACCAAGCCATTTTCCCCGTCGCCACCATTTTCTCACTGCTGCAGCTGCGTGTTAGACGGCACCGCTGTTGCTGTGTGCGCTATACCTTGTTAATTTCAAGCCAATTTTCGCACAAATATACAGATAGCTTGGGAGTAGGGAATAGTTGTGATTGCAGTCCTTTTAAGGACTAGGTTACAGCATTTCCTACGACTTTTATCAGGGAGGTCTGTGCTCTTAAATAGATAGGTTGTGGGAGTAAAGACTAATTGTAATTGGAGTCCTTTTCAGGACTAGGTTACATGAGTTCCTATCAGTTTTTGCCAGGCAGGTCTGTGCCAGTGCTGTGCAAGTTTTTTTCACAGCATTTGGCTGAATCTAGCAAAGCTAATCCTTTTTGGCCTATTGCAGAGTGTGTTAGTCCATCTATACTGACCTCCATCAGGTTGCAAACTGAATATAATTTTTTTCTGCATCTAGCTCTGAAAAAATAGTTGGGCTTCTAGCGGTGTGTGGGACTTGGTCTATTAGTCCATCTATACTGACCTCCATCAGGTTGCAAATTAAAAATAATTTTTTTCTGCATCTAGCTCTGAAAAAAATATTTGGGCTTCTAGCAGTGTGTGGGACTTGGTCTATTAGTCCATCTATACTGACCTCCATCAGGTTGCAAATTAAAAATAATTTTTTTCTGCATCTAGCTCTGAAAAAATATTTGGGCTTCTAGCGGTGTGTGGGACTTGGTCTATTAGTCCATCTATACTGACCTCCATCAGGTTGCAAATTAAAAATAATTTTTTTCTGCATCTAGCTCTGAAAAAAATATTTGGGCTTCTAGCAGTGTGTGGGACTTGGTCTATTAGTCCATCTATACTGACCTCCATCAGGTTGCAAATTAAAAATAATTTTTATCTGCATCTACAGTACCTCTGAAAAAATATTTGGGCTTCTAGCAGTGTGTGGGACTATTTGTATTAGTCCATCTATACTGACCTCCATCAGGTTGCAAATTCAAAATAATTTTTTTCTGCATCTAACCCAGCCAATAGTTTTGGCCTAATACCACAGTTTGGCCACTCAGCTCTGCTCGGTTACCATCCATTGTTTTTTTGTGCAAACAACTCCAGAGTTGTGAATTAGTTAACCACCAAAATGAGTGGAAAAAGGCCTGCTGCTGGTGGAAAGGGGAATAGGCGTGTTGGGAAGGGGAAAAAAGGTTGTGTCCGTGGGGTAGGTGTTAAAGCAACAGTAACATCTGCAGAAGAAAGACCATCTTCCAGCCAAACTAAAATGTCTACTTCTTTTAGCGGACAATGTGATAAGATCCCTTTCTTACGGCCACGCCAATCGCTACAAATTCCAGATGAGGCACAAAAACAGCAGGTGCTTCAACGGATATCAAGTGCTCCTTTAAGTGGGCTCTCCTCCACATCAACTTCAACATCACAAATACTCCAGTCCTCAAAGGTGTCACCCAAATCGCACTTGCTTCCTCACAGCTCCCAAATCTCCAGCTGCCCGTCTGAGTATGAGGTAGAACAGATGGTTGAGTCTGCAGAGCTGTTTACTCATACTATAGCCTGGGAATCAGAGGTCGACTCCAGCGCTTCTGTGAATCCAGACGAGGAAATGATCTGCACTGATGCCCAGAATCTTTATGAGTCGGATCCAGGACCAGACGCAGAAGGTTCTGACCATAATGTAGACCCTCATTCCCAAACTGTAACTCCTGTTGGTGGAGACAATGAGGAAGACGATGATAAGACTCAAATACCTGATTGGAGCGACAACTTTAGTTTTTTGTCAGGGCAGGAACAGGTTGGCTCTGAGGACGACGGGTGTGATAACGCACAGGGTGATGATGATGAGGTCGGAGATCCCACTTACTGTCAACCCACAGTCAGCCAAGAGATGAGGTCAGCAGAGGAGGTGGAGGAAGATGCTAGTGACGACGAGGTCAGGTTGCGCCTTCCTGGACAGAGACGTAGTACTGGAAGCACGTCAACAACTGCATCCTCAAACACAACTCTGCCTCTCACCACAAGTCGTGGTGGCTCTTCAGGTCGCATGGGTGCTAAGCCTTGCATAGCCTGGGCATTTTTTCAGATCGATAAAGATGACCCAACTCGTGTTATCTGTAACATTTGTCAGCAAAAGCTAAGTAGAGGCCAAAAAATACATAGTTTGAGTACTTCATGCATGAACCGGCACATGGACATGAAGCATAAGTTGCAGTGGGAAGCTCAGTGTGCTACAATGCGGCCTAGCCGGCCGGGCCAATCACCGTCTGCCATATCTTGTGCATCCGCGGCCTCTTCATCCTCTGTGACTGGGGGGACAGCAGTCACACCTGTTTTGGGGCGCAGACCTGCCACCTCTTTACCCGCAACAGCCAGCGTGATTGGCAGGTCATCATTTTCTTTGGAGGTGGTAACACCAGCTGGTGTTGAGCGCTGTCCGACATCGATAGCACCACCTTTGGATCAAGGCAACCTAACATGTCCGCCTGCATCTTCCTCACAGACCGGCAGTTTGCCGGGGACACCCTTATCAACCCCGTCTAAGCACAATAGCCAGCCCTCGGTCCCTCAGATGTGGACAAGTAAAAGACCATTTCCTCCTAGCCATGAGAAAGCTAAGAGGTTGAATTTCACCATCTGCAAGCTCTTGGCTACAGAAATGCTGCCTTTCCGCCTGGTGGACACAGAGGATTTTCGAGACCTTATGTCCGTCGCAGTGCCCCAGTACCAGATGCCCAGTCGGCACTACTTCTCAAAGAAAGGTGTGCCTGCGCTCCACTAGCATGTCGCACACAACATCACCGCTTCTTTGAGAAACTCTGTGTGTGACAGGGTGCATTTCACCACAGACACTTGGACGAGTAGGCATGGACAGGGGCGTTACATGTCGCTGACTGGGCACTGGGTAACTATGGTGACAGCAGGACAAGGGGCTGCTGTCCAAGTCCTACCGTCCCCACGAGTTGTGCGTCAATCCTCTTTATGTCAAAGTTCCTCCACTGCTTCTGCCTCCTCAACCTCCTCTCGGTCTTCCACCTGCACCCAAAGCCTGTCTGGTCATGCCACAAGCTTTCTAACTGCGCAGAAGGGATCCTGCACACCTCCTTACTATGCTGGCAGTAGGGCTCAACGTCATCAGGCGGTTTTTACATTGAAATGTCTGGGAAATGTGAGTCACACAGCTGAGGAGTTGTGGTCAGCTCTGGAGAACCAATTTCATGAATGGTTGTCTCCACTGGACCTGAAACCAGGGAAGGCCGTGTGCGACAATGCTGCAAACCTGGGTGCGGCCCTTCGCCGGGGCAATGTCACACACGTGCCTTGTATGGCTCACGTGTTGAACCTGGTTGTCCAGCAATTTTTAGCCCACTATCCCAGACTAGATGGCCTTCTGCAGAGGGCACGGTCGCTGTGTGCTCACTTCCGCCGTTCGCATCCCGCAGCTCAGCGACTTACATCTCTACAGAAGTCGTTGGGCCTGCCACTTCACCGGCTAAAATGCGATGTGCCTACCCGGTGGAATTCAACTCTGCACATGTTGCAGCGACTGTGGCAGCACCGACAAGCCCTGGTGCAATACGTTCTGACGTATAGCCTGGGCCAACGAGATTCAGAGGTGGGGCAAATCACGCTGGAGGAGTGGTCTCAGATCAGGGACCTATGCACCCTTCTGCACAGTTTTGAAATGGCGACTAAGATGTTTAGTGCTGACGATGCCATTATCAGCATGACTATTCCGGTGATTTACATGCTGGAGCACATGTTAAACAGAATTCGGAGTCAGGTGGTGGCACAAGAGGAGGTGGAGGAAGTAGAGGAGGAGGAGTTGTATGCGGAAGGGCTAACATCTGCAAGGTCCAGACGGTCGGCAGCACCAAGGCGGCAGGCATGTGAGGGTGGGGGAGATGGTTTTACCAGGGCGCATGGTAGCAGCCAAACTAGTGAGGAAGGTGCAGGAGCCCAGGAAGAAGTGGAGGACGAACTGATGGAAGACTCATCAGATGAGGGAGACCTTGATCACATTTCTGTTGTGCGAGGTTGGGGGGAGAGGACAGAGGAAGGAAGCATGATTGTTACCTCGCCACCAACACAACAGGGACTTGGTGCTCCTGGATGCGCAACACACATGAGTGCCTTCTTGCTGCACTACCTGCAACATGACCCTCGAATTGTGAGAATTAGAAATAATCCTGACTACTGGGTTGCCACACTGTTAGATCCCCGGTACAAAAGTAAATTTGCAGAAATTATTCCTGCCATAGAAAGGGATGCACGCATGCAGGAGTATCAGCAGAGACTGTTGCAGAATCTTACATGTGCTTTTCCACAAAATACCAGTGGTGCACGTAGTGAATCTCACAGTTCCAACTTGCCAACCGTGGGACCGTCAAGTGTTCAGCACTCAAACCGTAACAGAACCACAGTATCTGCTGGTAACATCAATTTTGCGGAATCATTTCACCACTTTTTTAGCCCATCCTTTGCAAGGCCACAGGAGACAAGAAGTCTGACACATAGTCAACGCCTAGAGACGATGGTACAGGAGTATCTCCAAGTAAACATTGAAGCCACGACTGTGTCACTGGACCCTTGCTCTTTTTGGGCTTCCAATCTGGATAAATGGCCGGAGCTAGCCACTTACGCCTTGGAGATCTTGTCATGCCCCGCAGCCAGCGTTCTGTCTGAACGTGTGTTCAGCGCTGCTGGTGGTGTGCTGACAGATAAGCGCACGCGGCTCTCCACTGATAATGTAGACAGACTCATGTTCATAAAGATGAACAAATCATGGATCCGAAACGACTTTTCTACCCCTGTGTCATCCTGGGGAGAGTAAAAGCTTGATGATTGGTTAAAATCACCCTACCAACCGTTTTAAGCTTTCAAATTACTAATCATGTTTATCTGTATCTTGACTGGAAAATAATTTGGGCTTTGTAGCAGTGTGCAGCACTGATCCTATTAGGCCATCTATACTAAAGCTTCACCAGATTTAAAATTAAAAATAATTTTTAGCTGCATCTAGCCCGGAAAATAATTTTGGGGCTCCGAGATGCGCAAGGCACATAAGTGCCTTCTTGCTGCACTACCTGCAGCATGACCCTCATATTGTCAGAATTCGAAGTAATCATGACTACTGGGTTGCCACACTCTTAGATCCCCCAAACTTTTCGATCAACCTTTTCATTTTAATAAAGACCAAAAAAATGGTCATTTTTGAAATTATAAGCATTAGCAAGTTGTTAGAAACTGAAATCAAACAGTTTTCAACTCAAAACTTTATTCTAGGTGATGTTACATTTTCACATAGGACCCCTTGTTCGAAAGGAGCTTCTGAACTCTCTCGTCCATTGAATTTGTCAGGTTTTGGATGGTTTCTGCTTCAATTGTTTTGCATGAGGACAGAATGCCCTCCCAGAGCTGTTGCTTAGATGTGAACTGCCTCCCGCCATCATAGACACTCCTTTTAATGATGCTCCAAAGGTTCTGAATGGGGTAGAGGTCAGGGGAGCATGGGGGTCACACCATAAGTTTGTCCCCTTTTATGCCCATATCAGCCAGAGATGCAGATGTTTTATGTGCAGCATGAGATGGTGCTGTGACGCTGTCTCTGTATACTGGAGGTAGGGGGCCTAAGCTGACCCTAAGCTGGGGCCCTGACTAATCCCTCAACCTGGAGGTACTGTTAAAGGTAAAGAGGTCCAGGCCGCCAGCGTAACCCCTACCTCCTGAGGATCCCTGCACCTAAGTAATCTAGTCCTGAGAAGGACCCCGATCACAACCAAAGGGAACAAGAAATAATATGCCCAAACACAGTATTTAGACAAACGAGACAGTACAAGGGAAAAACCAAAACCACCTTGCATACAAAAACTACACAACTACAACAGAGGGAACACCAACGGGAAAGGAGATAAATGATAAAGCGAGGAAAGGGAAAAAACACTTCCAAATACACTTATCTCAGCAACTCCAAACACCACGATCCGCTCTGTCAGTCTGAATGAAATGCTTTCACCGACACCTCCCAAACAGACCAGCAGGTATATGAAGGAGTCTCACTACAGAAATATTGATTGCAGCTGGGCGAGGCTGGACCTCATCTAGCCCAGAGAGAGAGAGAGAATTAACTCCCTCACTGCCGAGAAACACAAAGCACCAACAAGTCAGCTGCGAGAAGTCAGGCTGTGTACTCGTGACGATCTTCGTGGCAACACACCCGTGACAGTACCCCCCCTTCTACGAGGGGCCTCCGGACCCTCAGGGCCAGGTTTATCCGGGTGAGTCGTGTGGAAGGCCCGAACTAATCGGTCTGCGTTAATATCCGACGCAGGAACCCACATCCTCTCCTCAGGACCATACCCCTTCCAATGAACCAGGTACTGAAGGGACCGGCGATTAAAGCGTGAATCAATGACCCTCGATACCTGGAACTCCAAGTTACCATTGACAACCACTGGAGGGGGAGGTAAAAGTGACGGTACCACCGGCGCCACATACCTCTTAAGCAATGATCTGTGAAACACGTTGTGAATTTTAAACGTAGGGGGGAGGTCAAGACGGAATGCCACCGGATTAATAATAGAACTGATTCTGTACGGCCCGATGAACCTGGGACCCAGTTTCCAGGAGGGAACCTTAAGTTTTATATTCCTGGTAGACAACCATACCCGATCGTTCACACTTAGGTCCGGACCAGACACTCTCCTCCTATCAGCCATACGTTTGTATCGGTTCCCCATAGTATTCAGATTCTTCAGCACCCCTCTCCATACTGAAGCGAGTGATGAGGAAAATCGTTCCTCCTCAGGAACCCCCGAAGAGCCCCCCCACTGAAAGTACAAAACTGGGGGTGAAAACCATATGCCCCAAAAAACGGGGACTTACCAGTGGACTCGCTCCGCCTATTATTAAGAGCAAACTCTGCCAGAGGTAAAAAAGAAGCCCAGTCCTCCTGGTTCTCTGACACAAAACACCGGAGATATGTCTCCAAGCTCTGGTTCATACGTTCCGTCTGACCATTGGTCTGAGGATGAAAAGCCGATGAGAATGACAACTGCATCCCCCGCCGAGCACAAAACGCCTTCCAGAACTTAGACACAAACTGAGACCCCCGATCAGACACCACCTCGGAGGGTACCCCGTGAAGCCTCACAATCTCCCCAATGAACACCTGCGCAAGAGTTTTAGCATTAGGGAGAGCCGGAAGAGCGATAAAATGTGCCATCTTGCTGAACCTGTCCACTACAACGAGTATGACCGTTTTACCCGAAGACGGAGGGAGGTCCGTAATAAAGTCCATAGACAGATGAGTCCAAGGACGCTCCGGGATCTTCAAAGGTAAGAGGGCCCCAGACGGACGGGTATGTGAGGTCTTAGAGCGCGCACAAACCCCACAGGACGCGACAAAAGTTACCACCTCCTTATGTAAATTAGGCCACCAAAACCGACGCGAGAGGAGATCCACAGTAGCTTTACTCCCCGGGTGTCCTGCAAAAACTGAGTTATGGTGTGCCTCGATCACCTTTTGTCGCAACTGATCTGGAACAAACAATCTCCCTGGAGGTCCAACAGGGGCGTCCCCCTGAGCCTCCAATACCTCCTCCTCCAGCTCAGAGCATACTGCCGAAACCACCACCCCCTCCTGAAGGATAGGAATCGGGTCGTCCGTATTCCCGGCCCCCGGGAAACTACGAGATAAGGTATCCGCCTTTACATTTTTTGACCCAGGACGATATGTAACGACAAAATTAAACCTGGTAAAAAACAATGACCACCTAGCTTGTCTGGGATTCAGACGTTTCGCGGACTCCAGATATAGCAGGTTCTTGTGATCGGTGATGACGGTGACCGGATGAACAGCCCCCTCCAGAAAATGGCGCCACTCCTCAAAAGCTAACTTAATGGCCAAGAGTTCCCTATTGCCGACATCGTAATTCCTCTCAGCGGACAATTTTTTAGAGAAAAAGGCGCACGGATGCCACTTACCAGGGGACGAACCCTGTGACAATACTGCTCCCACCCCTACCTCGGAAGCGTCTACCTCTACAATGAATGGCTGAGACGCATCAGGTTGAACGAGTATGGGCGCCGAGGCAAAACATTTTTTCAAAGAGGAGAATGCTTGACAAGCCTTGTCAGACCACCTAGAAAAATCCGTCCCCTTTTTAGTCATGTCAGTGAGAGGCTTAACCATGGACGAGAAATTACGAATGAACTTCCGGTAATAATTAGCAAACCCCAGGAAACGTTGTAGTGCCTTAAGATTCTCTGGCCGATCCCACTCAAGAACTGCCCGCACTTTCCCAGGGTCCATACGAAAACCGGACGCTGAAACCAGGAAGCCTAAAAACTGGAGCTCCTGTACGGCGAACACACACTTTTCCCACTTGGCATACAGTTTATTATCCCGCAAGATCTGTAACACCTGCCTAACGTGCTCCTGATGAGACACCAGATCCGGCGAGTAAATTAGGATATCATCCAGATATATGACAACAAACTGTCCCACCAAGCGGCGAAAAATGTCATTAACAAAGTGTTGGAACACCGCCGGGGCATTAGTCAGACCGAATGGCATGACAAGGTTCTCATAATGCCCCTCCGGAGTGTTAAACGCCGTCTTCCACTCATCCCCCTCCTTCATCCTAATCAGATTGTACGCCCCCCTGAGATCCAACTTAGAAAACCATTTGGCGCCCACGATCTGATTAAAGAGATCGGGAATAAGTGGGAGCGGATACGGATCTCGGACTGTAATCCGATTAAGTTCACGGAAATCCAGGCAAGGGCGTAGGCCTCCATCTTTCTTCTTAACAAAGAAGAACCCCGCAGCCACCGGTGAAGATGAAGGTCTAATATGCCCCTTAGCCAGACTTTCTGAGATATAATCCTTCATGGCCTGCCTCTCAGGACCAGAAAGGTTATACAACCTAGCTTTAGGTAACTTGGCCTCAGGGAGCAGTTTTACAGAACAGTCATACACGCGATGAGGAGGTAGTTCCTGACACCCTTTCTCCGAGAATACATCCTCAAAGTCCGCCAGAAATGGAGGTAAGACCCAAGGAGTAACCGCACCAATGACCGTGTTCATGCAGTTTTTATTACAGAATTTACTCCATTGGCTTATCTCCCTGGTTTGCCAATTAATAACCGGGTTATGCTTAGCTAACCAAGGAAGGCCCAACACAATAGGAGTGGGAAGACCCTCCAACACGTAGCAAGACAACAGTTCTTTATGTATTGCCCCCACTTGAAGTTTTACGTCATGCACAACTTGCAAAAAACTTCCCTGCCCGAGAGGCCTGGCATCGATCGAGAATATGGGGATGGGTTTAGCCAACTCACTCAACCGCATACCTTGAACCCGGGCAAACCGAGCATCAACCAGATTGGCCCCGGCCCCACTATCCAGAAGAACAGATATCCTCTCAGTTCTCGTACCCACCACCACCTCCGCCGGTACGAGAAACTGAGACGAACCTAGGGACGAAATACCTACTCCCAGATTGCCGTCCACCACACAACCTGGGATCAACAGTTTTCCGACGACTCTTCACTCTGCAAGGGACGGGATGGACACCCCCCAATAAAATGTCCCTTTCTCCCGCAGAAGAAACACCTTCCTGCCTTATGGCGCACCACCGGTCCCCTCCCCCGAAATGATGTCCCTCCTAATTGCATAGGCTCCTCAGGACTGACCAGGGGAACCACCATATGAGGGGACCTTGTAGGAGGTGGAGTCATCACAGGGGGTAGAGTTATCCCGCACCTCTCCCGAAGCCGTCTGTCCACGCGAATAGCGAGGGCCATAGCGGCTTCCAGAGACACGGGAGAGTCATACTGTGCCAACACATCCTGTAATTTGTCGGATAAACCATGACAAAACTGGCTCCTAAGAGCCGGGTCATTCCACTGGGTGTCCGTGGCCCACCTACGGAACTCCGAACAGAATTCCTCCACCGGACGATCTCCCTGCTGGATCCTACGTAACTTAGACTCAGCAAGGGAGATCCGATCTGGGTCATCATATACGAGTCCCAGGGCAGCGAAAAACCTATCCACTGACTGGAGAGCCGGGGAACCCGGGGGAAGAGAGAACGCCCAAGATTGTGGGTCCCCTTGTAGGAGCGAGATGACAATTCCCACCCTTTGTTCTTCACTCCCCGATGACCGAGGCCGCAGCCGAAAGTACAATTTACATGCCTCCCGGAAAACAAAAAACTTGTCCCGCCCCCCAGTGAACCTATCAGGGAGAGCTACTTTAGGTTCTGGTCCGGCTTGCTCCTGAGGATGCCAAACCTTGGACCTAACGTCCGCCAGCTCCATGGACAAACTCTGCAATTGCCGAGCTAGACCGGCTACTGGATCCATAGTAGCTGGAGAAAAACTAAGTGGGTCGATGAAAATGTCACGCTGTCTCTGTATACTGGAGGTAGGGGGCCTAAGCTGACCCTAAGCTGGGGCCCTGACTAATCCCTCAACCTGGAGGTACTGTTAAAGGTACAGAGGTCCAGGCCGCCAGCGTAACCCCTACCTCCTGAGGATCCCTGCACCTAAGTAATCTAGTCCTGAGAAGGACCCCGATCACAACCAAAGGGAACAAGAAATAATATGCCCAAACACAGTATTTAGACAAACGAGACAGTACAAGGGAAAAACCAAAACCACCTTGCATACAAAAACTACACAACTACAACAGAGGGAACACCAACGGGAAAGGAGATAAATGATAAAGCGAGGAAAGGGAAAAAACACTTCCAAATACACTTATCTCAGCAACTCCAAACACCACGATCCGCTCTGTCAGTCTGAATGAAATGCTTTCACCGACACCTCCCAAACAGACCAGCAGGTATATGAAGGAGTCTCACTACAGAAATATTGATTGCAGCTGGGCGAGGCTGGACCTCATCTAGCCCAGAGAGAGAGAGAGAATTAACTCCCTCACTGCCGAGAAACACAAAGCACCAACAAGTCAGCTGCGAGAAGTCAGGCTGTGTACTCGTGACGATCTTCGTGGCAACACACCCGTGACAGGTGCATTATCATGCAGAAAAATGATCTTGCTGTGAAATACACGGTTCTTCTTCTTGAACCATGGCAGGAAGTGCTGTTTGAGAAAATCCACATACATTATGGAGTTCATCTTTAGCGCCTTCAGGGATCCTAAAGGGGCCGACAATCTCTCTCCCCATGATTCCAGCCCAAAACATTACTCCACCTCCTCCTTGTTGGCGCTGTAGCCGTGTTTGCGTGGGGTGTCCATCAACCAGCCATCCTCCACTCCATCCATCTGGACCATCGAGCGCTGCACGGCACTCATCCGTGAACAAAACAGTTTTGAAATCAGTCTTCATGTAATGTTTGGCCCACTGGAGCCGTTTCTGGGCTGCTTGTGTGAAGTGGATAGAGGAGGTCGACAGGATGGCGCATGCACAGCTGCAAACCTCTGAAGGACCCTGCATCTTGTTGTTCGGGGGACGTTGGAGGCACAAGCAGCTTCAAAAACTTGTCTGCTGCTATGGCAAGGCTTTTTTGCCGCTGCTCTTTCAACCTGACGTAATTGCCTGTAGGAAAGAGTCCTCAATTTGCCCTTATCAGCACGCACACGTGTGTACTGTGAATCAGCTACATACTTCTTGATTGCCAAGACACTTCATCCTGATCATCGCACAATGTTGATTGTAGTCATGCCTTGACCTAAACACTCCACAATTTGTTGCTTCTCAGCAGCCGACACATCCTTTTTCTTTCCCATTTTGGCAGAAAATGTAGGCTGCTTAATAATGTGAGAGAGCCTTCTTAAGTAGTCTTGCCTTTCATTGGACACACCTGCCAAACTAATTAGCACAGGTGTCTGCAATTGCTTACAGTGATATAAAGAGCCCTGACACACATCACCATCAATGAGTTTAACTGACAAACAAACAAATTCTTCCCTTATCACTCCTAAACACTTTTTGTATAATAATTTGGAACGCAGTGTACATGTGCTTTTCCACAAAACACCAGTGGTTCACGTAGTGAATCTTACAGTTCTAACTTGCCAACCGTGGTCTGTATGGAGTTGTTCAATAAAGGGCCCAAAATTAAGATAACATAGATGGGAGAGGTCTCTATGAATAGGAATTCCTAAGTATTTGATACCCTGTGAGGGCCAGGCAAAGGGAAAGTTGGACTGGATGGAATCCTATATGGATTTGGGGAGGGAGACATCGAGGGCCTCAGACTTCGCTGCATTGATTTTAAAATTTTACCATGTAACAAAGTGATCTATTTCAGCCATAACAGCATGGATGGATATATGTGATTGAGTGATATATACTAGGACATCATCAGCAAATAGAGAGCACTTGTACTCGGTGCCTCCCACCTCAATCCACCTAATATTGGGGTTATGGCGAATTGATGAGAGCAGGTGCTCCGTCACTAGGATGTATAAGAGAGGGGACAGAGGACATCACTGCCTTGTCCCATTGGTGATTGTGAAAGGTGATGAAAATGTTCTGACGCACCCCCTGGGCCTTGGGACACCCGGAGCCGGACCCTTTTTGGTGGATGCTGGTGGTTGTAGTCTTCGTGGCGGTGATCCGGTTCCGTGGCTCAGGGCGGTCAAACCAGTGGCGGAACTATTTATGTGGTTTTGATGTTTAAATGTCCGACTACACCACCCGTGGATTGCGGTCAGAGTGAACCGCCGCTACAGGGCAGACCGTTGAGGCTGGTGTTGTGGGTGCAGCAGAGCGTAGCATAACTCCCCTCGGGAGGAGTATAGCCTCAGGGCAGTGTATGCGGAGGATGGGGGTGATGGTGCAGGGCAGCAGCAGTAACGACACGGAGTCAGTGATGCAGTCCAGGGCCTTTACTCACAGTTTTTATTATCCAGACCACGTCTGCAGGTAACGGCTGCCCACGTCGTACTGTGCTCACCAGGTGAGGGGCTCAGACAACTCCCAGATAACTTTGGAGCACTTCACAGGACCCCCTTTGTGTGTCCTTTGTCTGGCCTTTCTTACCAACACTTCTGTCCGGCTGCCTCGGGCCTCCTCTTGGTAAACTTGGCGCCAGTTTCCCTGACCCTATGTGGTGCCTTCCTAGCGGGTGTAGCGAGGGGCTGCGCCACATAAAATGTCAGAGCCTCCGGTTTCTAACTGAGGGTCGTTTCCTGCCTCCACTAGTTCGGGGACCGGTCTCCCCCTTTGGCCTGACCCCTCCACGCAGGTGGATTCGGGCGTGCGGTGGCGACTCGCCCGTCCGCACCCCTGGGATCCCTTCATTCCTCGTTTCTGGAGCCTTCTCCGCTCCTCTTCCTTCCTTCTCCCTCTTCCAGGCCTGGGCCTCTGTTACTAGGCCCGCCTCCGGAGCAGAGCTCATGCAGAGCCCCTGCTCCCTGCCACTTCTGCTCAGACTTCTCTGCACTGAACTAAGATGGTGCCCACCTTTTATACTCCCTTCTCAATGCACCCAGGAACTGCTTCCTCCCTGCTCCTGCACTACAGGGTTCCCCTTCCTCAGTGTTCCCTCCCCCCACTCCAGCCAGGGACAGGGACTGTCGTGCCCATCTCAGGTGCATATTGGTCGCCCTGCCCCACGGCAATGTGGTGTAATGCATGTAGGTGTCGGGTCCTGATCCACACTCCATCCTTACCTGAGAGTGAGATATCACACCTCTGGGTGAGGTGCAATACGTCTGTAGCAACCGAGCACTCAGGGTGCTACAGTTCCATTTATCTTCAGCCTAGGTGATGTATTGCGATACAGGGCCGTGATTTTGGCTATAAAAGGGTCCCCTAGACCCCTACCCCAAGCTTTTTAAGAGAATCATATATGGCGTGCCAGGAGACTCTATGGAATGCTTTCTCAGCATCCAACGAGAGTATCTACTTAAAAATTTTTAACTGCATCTAGCCCAGGAAATACTTTGTGCCTAGTAGCAGTGTCTGCTAGTGAGCGGATTATCCCGGCTGTTAAGCAAGCTGCACCACCTGTAGTTTAGACACTTAATTTTTTCAAAGGAAATGCTTCGGGACCATGGGATACTTAGTGAAGAGCATCAGGAGGCACCCCAAGGCATAGGGGCTGGGATTGGCAGTAGGATGCCTTGCGGTGGACAGCCGAGCTCGATCCTTATAAAAGCTTTTTAACTGCAGCAGCTTTAGTGGACGCTACTGGAGCTGGAACTCTATTTTATTATAAATGTAAGAACACAAACTAGTACAAGTAACGAAAACAATTTCCAGCAATATAACCGATACATAAACAATGTATATACAAGGGACCCCACCTGCCTGACAACCACCATACAACCACAGCCTATCCAAACATACCTCAAACTTCCTCCACACTTACACCTGATTCTGCCGTAACAAAAACCAGAGATGCAGAAGCAAAATACATATAACAAAATATAAACCACATAAACCATATGAAATAACACACAACACTTAAATCATGAGTAACACATAATAACACATACACTACCCCAACTCTCACTATACCCCCAACCCGAACCGGCCTCTAAGTTCCGAAAAAGTCCTTCCGGACTTAGGGCGAACCCCGACAGTTTTGGGCCCGGGCCAGTCCAAGTTCATGCTTAACCCCCCTCAAAACCCCCACCCCACCTAACTAACCTCCAAAGTAAAAGAACAATAAGACAACAATAATAATAACAACAAGAACAATAACAAAAATACCATCCGCACCGGTTCGGTGCTTGTAAACCCTTTTCATGATACTATTCTCAAAACAAAAAGCTACGGTGAGAACTTAGCCCACCACCAGGAGGCTTGGAGCAATCCAGAACTAAGGCACCTGGAAGGAGAAACCCCTCCAGAGACGGGAGGCCCCCGATGCACCCAGCCTTTCATACTCCAAGGAGCGCATCTTCACCAGGTCACCAAGGATGTTGCTACATACCTCACCCACTGGGAGGATTTTACTGCCCGTCGACACTAAACACCGTGCATTCCATGTGAAAAACCTAACCACTAGGCTAACTAGAAAAAGAGTGCACTGGTCCCGTCCACCAAGGTCTCTGAACGCTCCATAGGCCCACTCAGCGTAGGAGAGGCCCGCCAGCCTAGGCCAGTCAATGGAAGCGCCCACCCTGTTGCATACCTCTGCATTAAAGGGACACTGAAGCAGGAAGTGCTCCATGCTCTCAAGCGTGTCAGCACAACTCTCACGAGGATAATTCCTATCCTCGGAGTTCCTGTACTTCAAGTTGTCCCTCACATACAGCTTACCCTGAAAGCAGCGCCAAGTCAAGTCCCAATACTTCGCGGGGATCCGTTTTGAATTTAAAAGACGCAACCCCACCTCCAGATCCCGACTTGGGCAGTCCCTGAGTGCCAGTGGCTTTTGAAAATGGGTCGATAAGATCCTCCCCTCGAGAAGTTTCCTCGTGAGAGTCCTCACCTCCCACACTCCCAAACCCCACCGGCGTATTACTTTCAAAACCGGGGTAACATAAGCCGGGAGATGCCCGTGCGGTGTGCGAAGATCCTTCACACGCCCTCCTGTCTCCCAATCCTGGAAGAAGGACTGCAACCATCCCCTACAGGAGAATACCCACAGAGGAGCCCTCTCTTTCCAGAGGTTTGATATATTTAGCTTAAGAAAGGTGCAAACCAAGAACACCACGGGGTTGACCATATTCAACCCCCCTAGTCTCCTCGTACGGTAAGTAACCTCCCGCTTGACTAGGTTCAGCCTGTTTCCCCATAACAGTTGGAAAAACAGGCCATAGACCCGCGTCCAGAGAGGCTCTGGCAAAATGCAAATGCTGCCTAGATACATTAACAATGGGAGCAGGAAACCTTTGCACAAGCTCACCCTTTCCCTCAGGGTCAAAGACCAACCCTTCCACTGGTCCACTCTCTGGGCGGCAGTTTTAAGTCTACTTTCCCAGTTTTTGGTTGGGTAATCACCCTGGCCAAATTCAACGCCTAGGATCTTGGCATACTCTTGGGGCTCTGGGAGGGTGTCCGGGAGATCAAACCTGGGATCTCCTCCCCCCAGCCAAAGACTCCCACACTTGCTCCGATTGACAATGGAACCAGAGGCCCTGGAGTAGCCCTCCACCTCAGACATCACTGCCCGCACCTCCTCTTTTGAGGAGACAAAAACAGAGACATCATCAGCATAGGCCACTACCTTCAGGGCAGCCTCCCGTTCGCCCGCCTGGTCCATCCTCACCCCCGCTATTGGTCCACGATCCACCCTCCTTATGAAGGGATCAATCGCGAACACATACAGCAGGGGACTGAGAGGACATCCCTGACGAACACCGGAGCCCACCGCAAAGGCCTGTCCAATCCAACCATTCACAAGTGGGAAACTCTCCGCCCCTCTGTACAATGTCTTCAACCAGACCACGAACCTCCCTGGCAGACCATACCTCAGAAGAGTGGACCACAGGTACTCGTGATCAACCCGGTCAAAGGCTTTGGCCTGATCCAAGGACAGCAGATACCCCTTCCAGAGGCCAGCCCTACCCTGTTCCACAGCCTCCCGGACACCGAGAACAGCACTAAAAGTGCTACGGCCAGGAACACAGCAGTGCTGGGACTCAGAAAGGAGCCGTGGCGCAAACTTCACCAACCTATTAAAGAGTACTTTAGCCAAAACCTTCCTGTCCACATTGAGAAGCGCTATGGGCCTCCAGTTCTCAATGTGCGACGGATCCTTTCCCTTAGAAAGAAGGATCAAAGCTGACCTCCTCATTGATCTCGGAAGAGTGCCCGAGGAGAGACACTCATTAAAAACCTGAGTCAATAAGGGGACCAAAAGGTCCTTAAAGGTCTTGTAGAACTCCGACGTTAAGCCGTCCGGACCTGGTGATTTTTTGAGCTGGAGCCCGTCAATCGCCAGTCTAACTTCCTCTTCTTTGATCTCATCCACCAAGACATCGAGCGAGGGGTCTACCCCTGATTCAGGAATGGCCTCAGCCAGGAAAGCCGACGTCTCATCTCGATCCAGCTCCCTCCTCCCCAAGAGATGTGAGTAAAAGGATCTGACGACCTCCAAGATCCCTGACCTGGACCTGGTCAGGGATCCTGTACTGTCCCTCAGACCCGCCACTATCTTACTACTCACTGACATCTTGCAGTTTCTGTAGGGGTCGGGTGAGCGATACTTCCCGAAGTCCCTCTCAAAAACCAAAGATGTGTGCCTATCATACTGACATCTCTTGAGTAAGGCTTTCACCCTGGTGATGTCCTCACGGCCACCCCCAGTCGAGACAAGTTCCTCGAGTTTTCTCCTCAGGCCCCGATACAGGAGATCCCTGTTCAGGCTTCTGAGGTTAGAAAGCTGGCGGAAGAATCTCGCCACCCGATGTTTGAAGATCTCCCACCACTCTGACTTAGTGTTACCAAGGCCCAGTAGCGGTACCTGACTTTGAAAGAAATCCTCAAAGGACTGTCTTACAGCTGCTTCCTTCAGGAGTGACGAATTCAGCTTCCAAAAACCTCTTCCCATCCGAGGAGTCTCTGTAACATTCAGAGAAAACATAATCAGGCAGTGGTCGGAGAATTCAACCTCTACCACCGATAAAGGTGAAGAGACTGCCTCCTCCTTCAAATAAAACCTGTCTATTCTAGACCTAGTCTGACTACCTCTGAAATAAGTGTAACCCGCGTGGCCCGTGGTGTTCCGGATGTGGACATCCACTAGGCGAGCCTCACTAACTATGCTATTCAAGGCGACGCTGTCGTAGGCCAACCGGTCTCTGGAACCTCCTCTATCTTGGGGCCTCGAGACATTGTTGAAGTCCCCTCCAAAGACCACCAGTCGGCTACAAAACAAAAAGGGTTTAATACTCATAAAGAGACACTTGCGGTCCCACTTAGTCTGGGGACCATAGATGTTTATGAGCCGAAGCTCTTGTCCCCTTATGAACACATCCAAGATCAAGCACCTCCCCATTTCCAACTCAATAACCCGTCGGCATACTACATCTGCGGTCTTGAAAAGGACCGCCACACCGCTATACGGCTCAGCCGCAAGAGACCAATAGGAAGGCCCGTGTACCCACTCCCTCTTAGCTTTTTTAAGGGACGTGAGATCGACCAACCTGGTCTCCTGCAAAAACAAAATGTCGGCATCAAGCTGGCCGAGAAAATGGAAGGCCGTGAACCTAGCCGCATCAGACTTTATGCTGGCAACATTAATGGTCGCCAGCGTCAACGGGGTGAGTGCCGCCATCATGAGTGATCAGGTTGGACAGCGACCTTCTTCCCACCCACCTTACCCTTTACATGTGCTCCATTTTCCTCCTCAGAGGACGATATAGCACGTTTCAGGCACACCGACACATCCATACCTGCTGTTCCACACACAACTTTAACGGGCACAACTGTTTCAGGCGCACCCTTGCCCTTGTCAGGAGGCCCTGGGTCGACCCCCCCCACCAGAGGCCCGGTTTCCCCAACCCCCGATGTTGAGGGCCTGGCGCCCCCTTTAGCCCCTACATCCTTGTCCGCAACCCCCAGCACCAGACCCCCCTCCTCCCCCCCATCTGAAGACAAGGGAGACTCGCTTAGGGCCTGGTACTGGTTGGAGAGCTCCACCGGAGGAAGGGAGGAAGAGCCTTCCTTTGGCACCTGGCCCCGGGTTGCCTTCTCCTTCGAGTTACCCTTCTTCCTCACCCTTTTCTTCTCCCTTTTCTTTTGCTGTTGCCACTCTTCATTCCCCCCCTCATCCACACCTTCGCTGGATGAGGATAAGGGAGAGGTGGCCCCATCCTCCCTGACCATCCTCCTGACCTCTTCGTCTATCTCACTGTCCGGGACCTCAGCTGCAAGCTCCCCCGAACTAGGGACCAGAGGCAGGGACATAATCCCCTGGTCCCTCTCCACCACTCTCCTCGGATGCTGCTCTTTCCCTCCCGCCTCAGGGGGAGTTCTGCTCCTCACCGGTCCCTTACTTCCTACGCCGCCGCTAGTCCCTTCACCGGCTGGTCTGGTCCTCGCCTCCTCCCTACCAGCACCTCCCGGATTCAGGCCAACATTGGCATAGGAGCGCGGACAGTGACTAAACGGGTGTCCCAAGACACCACACAGGTTACACCGAATGTCCCTACAGGTTGCGGCCAGATGACCCACCCCTCCACACATTGCGCACTTCTCCACCTTACACCCCGCGCTGAAGTGAGAGGGGCTGCCGCACCTGTGGCACAACTTCGGCTGCCCCTGGTAAAAGATCAGGATTCGGTCCCTTCCCAAGAATGTTGAAGTGGGAATGTGGGTAACCGAGTAACCCGAAACCTTCAGTTTTACCATAAAGGTCCAGGCCCCTGACCAGATGCCATGCTTGTCCAGATTCTTTTTGGGAATCTGGACCACCTCCCCATACCTGCTCAGCCAGGTCATGATGTCCATCTCAGAAAGTGACTCGTTACTGGTGAGCACGGTCACTTTCTTCACTGAGTTTTGGCGAGAGATAGCCTGGACTATAAACCCTCGCCATTCAGGGCAAATCCGAGCCAGCTCATACTGAGACCAGAAGAGCTCTAGGCCCTCCGATCTCACAAAGCTGACGTCGAAAAAGGTGGCACCATAGGGATGAATCAGGGCATAGATGTCATCAGCCCTGAAGCCCATCCCCAAGAAAAGCTCCACCACCTTGTCCCTAGAGGGGCAAGTTTCATTGCCTTCCCACCGGAGACGGACCACATTCCTACGGACGCCACCCTGCCCTGCTGTCGGCAGAGACCACGTAACGTTCTCTGCCCCTAACTCTCGGAAGGCGGACAGACCATGTCGGTCTATCCAGAACGATAAATCTACCTCCCTACCCTCCACTGTAATGGACTGCTCTCCCCTCTTCAGGGCGTCCAGGAGACGCCATTGCAAGTAACCCTGCCCAGTGTCCCCTGACAAGGACCCTCCACTACCCGCGGCAGCGGCCGCCGCAAAGGTGCGGACATGTGAACCGCCCTCTAACGAGGCCGCCAACGAACTGGGATTCCTTGGCCTCACACTTGGCCCCTCATTCACACTCACACTCAGCCTCACAGCCTCACCTACCGCCCCTGCACCACTACCATCACCACCAGCCGTACCACTCACCACTTCCATACCTGCATCCTCACCTCCATCCTCACCTCCTTCATGTACCCCATTCATCCCCACCTCATGCACCCCATCCATGCTAGCCAGAACAGGTGGGGTACTAACCGCTTTACCCAAGGTCCTGGCATCACTGGGGGGGGGTTTCAGGACACTCACCACATCCGCAGCATTGTCCTTACTCCCCTTCTCCCCCTCTGCCACCTTGGACCCTCTAATATTCATGCGCTGGGTATCACAGGGGCCGGGATTTTGGGCGCCGGGTTTTACCAACCTCACAGGTGCAGACACCCCAGCCGGTTTACCCCCGGCAGCCTTGTCCCCAGCATGCGGCCCCTCAACCCTCTGGTCAGATATGGAAGCAGTGTCTCTCTCCTCCCCCACCATCCTCCGGACCTCAGCCAAGATCTCTGAAAAAGCTGCTCCGGCTCCACCGCCACAACCCCCACCTTCCTCTGCCCGAGACCCAGAGGCCATGGGAGACAGAGACGGGAACTCCACCACACTGAATATGTCTGGCGCCACTGCCAGCGATGACCCTTTGCCATCCCTACTGTCCTCCGTAGGGATCGCCACACCATCACCACTCGCCTTACATTTGCCTTTACTCTCCCCACCGGACCTGCGCCGAGGACCAACTTCATGATTCGGGCGCCCTTGACCGGTGGGGGTTACACAGGAGACAGCAGCAGCATCAGTATCATCATTAAACACATAACGCATACTCACCGTCTCCTGTGCCTTCTTCTTGCGCCCCTTCTTCTTTCCAGGTCCCGGATCTTCGTCCCCGAAACAAAAATGCTGGAGGTTCACCGGGGACTCCAGCAACCGGATGGCCGCCATGAGACCCCCGGACCCCGAAGACGCCTCCATGTCCTCCTCCTCTGATGTGCTGGAGGCAGGCAGCGCCACCTGCTCAGGACGCAGACCGGAAGATTTAGGAGGCTCCCCAGTAACGCCGGCAGGCTGCTCGACCGGGGTTACTGCCACCTCCTGGGACACTGTTCCTGGATCCGTCTCTGTCTTCCCTGCTGTTTTCCCTGCTGCCTCCCTCCCAGCCGCAGGTTTCTTCTGGGTAACTCCAGGTGCTGTGGTGGGCAGGACGAGGGGCGGGGCACTGGCGCAAGGCTTGCTGAGCCTTCTGGTACTATAAGCATTGCTTGCTGCTTTTTCTTTCATGTCCCTCCTGCCTCCCTCCTTCCCTCCGCCCACAGACTGTACAGAGGCAGTGCAGAGAGCTGCGGTGGGCAGGACTAGAGGCGGACCAGCAGACCGGGAACTGCTGGGCTCTGCAGTTCCACTCGCGGCTCTCATGGTAGCTGCGCCGAGCGCTGAGGTGGGCGGGGCTTGGGGCGGGTTGGCAGACTGGGGGCCGCTGGGCTCGGTAGTTCCATGTGTGCCTCTCATGGTGGCCGCGCTGAGTGCCGAGGTGGGCGGGGCTAGGGGCGGACTGGTAGACCGGGTGCCGCTGGGCTCTGCAGTTCCACGTGTCTCTCTCATGGTGGCCACGCCGAATGTCGAGGTGGGCGGGGCTTGGGGCGGGTTGGCAGACTGGGGCCCGCTGGGCTCGGTAGTTCCACTTGTGCCTCTCATGGTGGCCGCGCTGAGCGCCGAGGTGGGCGGGGCTAGGGGCGGGCTGGCAGACCGGGTGCCGCTGGGCTCTGCAGTTCCACGTGTGTCTCGCATGGTGGCCACGCCGATTGCCAAGGTGGGCGGGGCTAGGGGCGGGCCGGCAGACCGGGTGCCGCTGGGCTCTGCAGTTCTACGTGTGTCTCTCATGGTGGCCACGCCGAGCGCTGAGGTGGGTGGGGCAAGGGGCGGAGCCCCGGACCGCGATCCCCCGGCCTTTGTGCCCGCACCCACACTATCCTCTGCTCGCACTAACAGCGCGCCACTTCCTCCACCCCCCACCTTCTCCTCCTCCATGGCTGGGGTAACCCCCGGGGCAGCACCCAGAGCTGTGGTGGGTGGGACAGGGGGCGGGGCTCCAGACAAACGTTCCTTTCCAGGCTCCTGGCTGCCATGCGTAGTCCTGGGAGTGCCTTCACTGGCCGGCAGGCCCCCTTCACACGCCCCCCTTCCTTGCTGCGTGGTTAACCCCTCCTGGCCCGAGAACCGCCGATCATTAGAGAATTTCTCCAGAAAGGGACCCGCAGCCCTCTCTATTTCTGCCTGCCTCTGCTCCACCTCGGCGATCCTATCCTTGACCCTCTGGATTTGCGTGGCGATCGCCGGGCGCTTCCTCTGGGCTGCTGCATTATATAGCGCCTTGGCCTGCCGCAAGTCCAGCAGGAGTTTCGCCAGTGCCACCTTCCCCTTTTCGTGGCACCGCAACATCTCCACCACCCGCTGGGAGAAAGCCTCCGCTGACTCGTCCGGGCCCCTCTCGGCCCATGGGGCACTCCCCTTGCTTCCCTTGGGCTTGCCAGTCACCTTGTTAGCCGATGCCGGCATGCTCACCGTAGCCGTTTCACGCTGGGACAGCCTCCCAGACCTCCTCACAGAGTCCTCCGATGGATCCATATTCAGTCCTCCGACCCCACCCGGCCCAGACCGGGAGGGCCGGAGCCCGGGGATACCCCCCGACACCCCTGCCTCGGTCCTGGGAAAACGAAGAGGCAAGGGTCGGGCTTAGAAAAAAGTCCTAGTTGGAGCTTCCCAGGAGCTCCTCCACACAGCTCTCACTCAGCTAGGAACACAGGCCACACCTCCTCCACTTCCTGCTACCGTGGCTGCTGGCATGAGACTTGCCCTCCAATAGATCCTTGTAAATGGATTTAAAGTGTATTCATTCAAATTAGAGAGACAATTTAAATTAAAAAGCTTAGAGCTGCCTCCACCACAGGGGGGCTCGCTCGACCCACCAGCGGACAGGCACCAGTATTGGGAGAGGGGGGCTGGCCGTCAGGGTTCACCGCGGCTCTGGCACAAACCCGGCGACACGGAGGTGGCACGGGCAGGAGCGGACTGGCCGTGTCGGCTTCTCACTTTTTGGATTTTAGAAGGGCATGACATGCCTATATCTGTGTCTCCCCCTCCTTTTACTCCTCCACCTCTTTTATTTTCGCATGACTATATGTACTTGTCACTTTTCCATGTGTTAGTTATGTCTTCTGAGCAGTTTGTCAGCTTTTGGACACCTTTGAAGGTGTTTTCTATGTGTTTCTATGTGTTTTTGTTTGCCTGCCATTGGTTTTAACGGTGTTCGAAGGTGTTCGACGAACAGTTCGACGAACAGTTCGGCGAACACACGGGTGTTCGACAAACCGAACCGAACTCGAACACTACGGGGGTGGCTCAACACTAGTGGAGACAACCATTCATGAAATTGGTTCTCCAGAGCTGACCACAACTCCTCAGCTGTGTGACTCACATTTCCCAGACATTTCAATGTAAAAACCGCCTGATGACGTTGAGCCCTACTGCCAGCATAGTAAGGAGGTGTGCAGGATCCCTTCTGCGCAGTTAGAAAGCTTGTGGCATGACCAGACAGGCTTTGGGTGCAGGTGGAAGACCGAGAGGAGGTTGAGGAGGCAGAAGCAGTGGAGGAACTTTGACATAAAGAGGATTGACGCACAACTCGTGGGGACGGCAAGACTTGGACAGCAGCCCCTTGTCCTGCTGTCACCATAGTTACCCAGTGCCCAGTCAGCGACATGTAACGCCCCTGTCCATGCCTACTCGTCCAAGTGTCTGTGATGAAATGCACCCTGTCACACACAGAGTTTCTCAAAGAAGCGGTGATGTTGTGTGCGACATGCTGGTGGAGCGCAGGCACACCTTTCTTTGAGAAGTAGTGCCGACTGGGCATCTGGTACTGGGGCACTGCGACGGACATAAGGTCTCGAAAATCCTCTGTGTCCACCAGGCGGAAAGGCAGCATTTCTGTAGCCAAGAGCTTGCAGATGGTGAAATTCAACCTCTTAGCTTTCTCATGGCTAGGAGGAAATGGTCTTTTACTTGTCCACATCTGAGGGACCGAGGGCTGGCTATTGTGCTTAGACGGGGTTGAGAAGGGTGTCCCCGGCAAACTGCCGGTCTGTGAGGAAGATGCAGGCGGACATGTTAGGTTGCCTTGATCCAAAGGTGGTGCTATCGATGTCGGACAGCGCTCAACACCAGCTGGTGTTACTGACGCGCCCCTGGGCCTGTGTCGCGCTGCGTTGCGCACGCGGGAGCTTACCCGGAGCCGGATCTCTTGAGGGTTGTAGTCTCGTGGCGGCGACCCGGTCCGTGCCCAGGGGGTCAAACTGAGCGGCGATGTACTAGCAGTAGATGGTTGGTGACTACGCCACCCGTTGAATGCAGCTATGGAGCTGCCGCTGCAGGGCAGACCGCTGAGGCCGGTGGAAGGATGGTGCAGCGTGGATGGTATAACCCCCAACGGGAGGGGTATGGCCTCAGGGCAGCCGACGTGGATGATGAGGGTAGCAGGAACCACTCAGAGACGGTGCGGTGTAGTTCAGGGTCTTTACTGGTGACAAAGATAGACCCTCCCGGAGTACTTGCTAGTGATAGGGGCCTGGTCAGTCCTTGAGCAGATGGGATCTCCCCTGGCCAGGCGGAGTTGTAGGCCTTCCCAACTAACTGTACTCTTCTGGCTACCTTGCTAGAGGCGGGAATAAGTAGCCCACGTCCCTGAGTGTACCGTGTGGTGCTCACCCGTATGGCCGGTGACTCGGGGCCTTCTAATGGCTTCCGCTCCACGATGGCGGTGCTGGTCCCACGCGTGTGACCGTGCCTTCGGGCTTCTGGGCCAGAGGACCTGAAATCCTCTGCCGGACGGTTTCTGCTGCTGGGTAGGAGTTAGTCCCCACAGCCTCGGACTCCGGGTCCGGTAAGAAATCTTCTCAGTCAGGGCGAGCTCTGCAGCTGCCAGCCCCTGACTCGTTGTAACACTGCTCCCCACAGAGCTCCTGATGTTTCTTGCTATGCTGCTTCTCTTCTCTACTCTTGTTCTGTCTTCTTTCTCCCTCACCTTGCCTCAGCCCCGGGTTTATATAGGGGAAGTCCTTCCCCTCCCAAGACTGGGCAGGAGGTGTGGCATGCACAGGATCCCTGACCAAAGGACCTCCCACCTGCTCTCAGACGTAATATCTCTATCACTGTGGCAACCAGACCCCTGGGGTGTCACATTCCCCCCTAGTGAAATTTAGTACTCCGGGACTAAACATATTTTTTTAGAAAAACATAACAAGGTATAACAATAACAATACAATAAGAAAAACACATAAGATGGTTACGGCGTGTCCGCAACCGGGTGCAGTTTTGAAAAGCAAGGTGTCCATTTCACCAAAACAGGGAGACGTAACCAGGTAGGGGTCTGTCCTACCCCGAGTCCTTAACAGTCTCTAGTCCATCCTGGGTTACGCTCCAACTATGTACAAGGATTCCCGGTAAATCCACCAAGGACTCCTAAAAAGAACTAGAAACACAAAATTATACACAAGCAACTATAAACAAGTAAACATTATAAGATAGCTTAAACATTTAGATCCTCCAACGTGCGGGTAGCTGGCCTCTAGTGGCCCTAGTGGACCTACGGAGCTGACTGTCTGGCCCTGAACTACAGGGTGTAGGAGCTGTCAAGGGTAAACTGGGCAGCTGTCTACCGGCTCTTTGTCTCACTAGGGGTATGGCAGGCTCACTATAAGCAGAGGGTTGATTTTCCGGGTCTGCTTGTGTAGAGTCTTCTGCCTCCTGGACCGGCTGTTCTTCCAGCTCTACCGGTTGCTCCGTAGGTTCTTGGGATGATGGTTGGAGGAAGGTGAGTACGGGTACCACAACGGCACTATTGACTTGAGTCCAAGACCGAGGGAAGTCCCCGAGCACGGTACTAACCATATCTTCCCTTTCCTCTACGGGTCGATGGTCTTCTTGTTCCTCTTCAGGGTTCCTCAGTTGTTCGGGACACTTCTTCAGGTGGTCCCGGGATACAATGGCTGTGGTTTCCCCTCCGTCTTTACTGATGGTACAGACCTTCGGGTTTTCGTGGCTTGAGGGCAGTACGGTGTACGGGTCCTTCTCCCACTGGTCGTCCAACTTGTGGAGCCGTCTCTTCCTCTTCAAGACCTGCTCTCCGGGTACCAGGGGAACAGCGGGAGCATACTGGTTGTAAGTTTTCTCTTGTCTTTCCCTAGCCTGACAGAGACTTCGCTCCACGCTCTCCTGTACTCTCCGGTACTGCTGCTGCCTCTCTGTGTCCCAGTCTGTTTCTGGTGAAGTGTCCTCGGGTGTCAGGACTCCCATTTCCAGGTCAACAGGTAACTTACCAGGTCTTGCCCTCATTAGGTAAGCCGGGGTACAGTTGGTGGAACCTACCGGGATGTGGTTGTATAGGTCCACCAGATCGGGCAACTTTTCAGGCCACAGACTGCGTTCTTCCAGGGGCAACGTTTTTAGAAGATCCATTACCACCTGGTTCATTTTTTCACAAAGTCCATTAGTCTGCGGATGGTAGGGTGTCGTCCTTATCTTCCGGCAGCCATACAGATTGCAGAATTCCTGGAAGACCTCCGCTTCAAAGGCAGGTCCCTGGTCCGTCAGCACTTGGTCCGGGTACCCGTGTGGACGGCAAAAGTGCTGCTGGAAGGCTCTAGCTGCTGTTTGAGCCGTTAAGTCCTTGACGGGGACGACAACCAGAAACCGGGAGTAATGATCCACGATGGTTAACGCGTAGACGTAGCCACTTCTGCTTGGGGTCAGTTTTACATGATCCAAGGCTACCAGTTACAACGGTTGCCGGGTGACGATGGACTGCAGGGGAGTCTTCTGGCTGGCGCGGTCCTTCCTTCTCAGGTTGCACGGGCCACAGTCTCTGCACCACTTCTCAATGGTTCCCCTCATGCCTACCCAGTGGAATCGTTCGCGCAGCAGGAACTCCAGCTTCTTCCACCCGAAGTGTCCAGCTCCGTCGTGGTATGCCTCCATCACCATGGCTGCGTCTCTTCGTGGCACCACTACTTGCCAGAGTAATTCATGCGTCCGGGAGTTAACCATTCTGCGGCACAACTTCCCTTTGTAAAGGAACAGTCGACTCTTCTCTGCCCATAGTTGTTTGGCTTCCTCCGGAGCGTCTGGTTCAAGGCGAGCCTCCGGCCGAGTCAGCATCTCCTTCACCAGTCGGACGGCAGGGTCGCTGTCTTGCATCTCCGCCCAGTTGTAGTGAGGTAAGGGGTTCAACGTAGCAGCCTGCTTACTCCTTACCCGGTGGGAATACTGGATAGTCCCATGACGGTGGAACGCAGGGAGTTCAATTTCTTCCAGTCCCTCCAGATCTTCTCCTTCGTCCGGCAGGTTGGGCATCCTGGACAGGGCGTCTGCGTTAGTATTGGAGCGCCCTGCCCGGTATTTGATTATGAACTCGTAGTTGGACAGACGGGCCATCCACCTCTGCTCCAGGGCACCGAGTCTTGCCGTGTCCAGGTGTGTCAACGGGTTGTTATCCGTGTACACAGTGAACCGGGAAGAAGCAAGGTAATGCTTAAAGCGCTCAGTGACTGCCCATACCACGGCCAGGAACTCTAGCTTAAATGAGCTATAATTCTCGGGGTTCCTTTCGGTGGGTCGCAGTTTTCGGCTGGCGTAGGCGATTACTCGTTCTTTCCCCTGCTGGATCTGGGACAGTACGGCTCCTAGCCCGATGTTACTGGCGTCGGTGTAGAGGATGAAGGGCTGGCTATAATCCGGGTACGCCAAGATTTCATCCCCCGTGAGGGCCATCTTCAGCTGGCGGAAGGACTCTTCTTCTAGCTCTTCCCATTTGAAGGGCGGCTTCTGGTTCTTGGCCTTCCGGGACTGGCCTATCAGGAGGTCCTGCATAGGCGCTGCCTTTTTGGTGAAACCGGGAATAAACCTTCGGTAGTAGCCTGCCAACCCGAGGAACTGCCGCACTTCTTTTACGCTGGAGGGGCTTGGCCATCCCTTAATTGCGGTGATCTTATCGGGGTCGGGAGCCACTCCGTCAGCGCTCACCACGTGTCCCAGGTACTGCACCTTTGGTTTCAGGAGGTGACACTTGGAGGGTTTCACCTTTAGGCCGTAACTCGCCAGAGCTTCGAACACCTCCGCCAGGTGTTTCAGGTGGTCCTCATAAGTTTTGGAGTATACGATGACATCGTCCAGGTACAACAGGACCGTCTCGAAGTTTCTGTGGCCCAGACAGCACTCCATTAATCGTTGGAAGGTTCCTGGGGCGTTGCAGAGTCCGAACGGCATGCAGGTGAACTCGCTAAGTCCCATCGGGGTGGTGAATGCGGTCTTCTCCCGGTCCGCCTCTGCTACAGGAACCTGCCAGTACCCGCTAGTGAGATCCAAGGTAGAGAAGAAGTTAGCAGACCTTAAAGCAGCCAATGACTCCTCTATCCTTGGTAAGGGGTACGCATCCTTGTGTGTGATACGGTTGATTTTCCGGTAATCTACACACATCCTCATGGTGTTGTCTTTCTTTTTGACTAAAACTAGCGGGGCTGCCCAGGGGCTACAGCTATCCCGGATTACCCCAGCCTCCTTCATGTCTCTAAGCATCCCCTTGGCGTGTTGGTAATGTGCAGGGGGTACGGGTCGATACCTCTCTTTTATGGGAGGATGATCTCCCATGGGGATGCGGTGTTCTACCCCCTTGACTCGCCCGAAGTCTAACGGGTGTTTACTAAACACTCTCTCATACTCTTGAACCACCCGGTAGACTCCCTGTTTCTGGTGGGAGGGAGTGGAGTCAGTTCCCAAGTGTAGTTGCTGACACCAATCCTCCATTACTTTCTTAGAGCCGTTACCTTCCTCCGGGTGAGATGGAGGCAAGGGTTCCACAGACTGTATAGAGTCTTGGTTGATGGTATATAATTTTGCTAGCGTGGCATACCGGGGCAGGTACACTTCCCTCTCCCCGATATTGATTATGCGAACGGGCACCCTCCCATGGCGTACATTGACCACCCCCCGTGCTGTCAAAATGGTGGGCCTACTGTCTGAGTAAACTGGTTCTACCATTGCCTGGTAATCTCTACCTCTCAGACCAATAGCTGCCCGGCACCAAATCATCATTTCACTTTTTGGGGGCATGGCAATAGGGAAAGGGTCACACATTCTTACGCTACCAATCTCACCGCCGGAGAGTTCCACCTGTTGCCGTCGCATCAGTGCCCGGATCTCTTTCTGGAGCACTCGCTGCTCGCCGGAGCTGGCGTTCTTGGCAACCTGCTGTAGAAGGAAAATCACCTCTGCAAGACAATTTTCAATTACATTAGTTCCTAGAGTTATTTTTGGGTGGCTCTCATGTTTGTCAATGTCTACAATGATCAGTCCCTGTGCTGCCAGTTCGACTCTACCGATTTTGATGGTCACCTCTTTAAATCCGATCTGTGGCACGGGCTGGCCATTGCTGGCGATGATACTCAAGTCGTCGTCAGGGTAGCGGGTAATATCCGAGTCATTCCAGTACTGCTTAAAGAGCACGTACGGGATGGTGGTGACCTGTGACCCGGTGTCCAGTAGGGCACTCATGGGAATGCCATCCAGTACCACAGGCAAGACTGGACGTCCTCCCACATATCTGTCGCGCCAGTTCGATGGGCCTGGTGATCTTTTTCCTGGGGGTTGGCCCTCTACCCCAGGTTGTGCCCGTTTAAAGAACAGTACCTTTCCATATGTCCGGGTTGATTGCAGCGGCGGCAGATGGGTCGTCCGTCCTCGCTGTATCGGTCACTGGGTCTTCCTCTGGCCGGTGGGGTCCTCCTTGGTCGACGCCACGGGATGTCCTCCGGTCCGGATGCCAGCTGGATCTTCCCTGGGGTGGAAACCTGTAAAGACTGCACAGTTCGGGTTAGCGCAGCAACGCTCTTAGCTAGCTCTTGGACCTGATGGCGTAGGTCTGGAGCCGGGTCATTGTCCAAAGCCTGCGCATCAGCTCCCACAGGCCCTGCCGACAAGGGCGCCGCCTCCTGGTGGTAAGTGATAGCTGGGCGCCTGTGGGTCACAACGCCACCCGGTGCCGGTTCTCGGAGCACCCGGATGGCTCTGTCCTTGAACTGTGCAAAGTCCAGATGGGGATCCTGTAAGGCCATTGCCCGCAACTGGGTTCGGTGGGCATTGCAATATAAACCCTCTATAAATTGTTCAGTCAACAGCCTGTCCTCGTTTCCCACCCCATCAGGGTCGGTCTGCTTTATGGCCCTCAGGGCCTCTTGTAGGTTTAGTGCATAGTCCCTTATACTCTCATGCGCTCGCTGCTTGCACCCGTAGAATCTAAGCTTAATCTCGGCTGAGGTGCGGGTATCAAAGGTGTCCTTCAGCCGGGTTAGTATCCCTGCGACAGTCTTCCTCCCAGGTGGCCAGGATTTTACTTCCCTTTTGGCTGCCCCAGTTAGTTGGGCCACCAGGATGCTCACTTTTTGCTCTTCTGTGAGGGGGTACACCTGGAAGAGGCTATCCAGCTTTTCTCTAAAGTCATGCAGGGTATGTGACTCCCCTGAGTACTGGGGTAGCCAAGCTGCTCCCGGGATATAGGGCATGGTGAAGGGCATAACTGCAGCAGCGGTGGCGCTGGTGGGGGTTGAGGCAGTGAAGCTCTCCTCCGTATCCGACATCTTCCTCCCCCCTAGTGGACCGTGGCCTACCTTGCGATTATCCTGTTCCGTAGGCCGCGGCTCCGCAGTGGATCGTCAGGGTTGAGGACCTTCCGTCGCGCTCCGGTGACGTCGGCGTCTGCTGGGCTCCTTCCAGGACCTTACGCAACGTCCGGACGTGAGGCGGGGCTTCAGTTCTCGCGCGCTTTCGGAGTCCACGCCCCTCTTCTTCCCGCGCGGCGTCCTCAAGATGGCGTCCAATGGCGGGAAAACTCCACGGATGGCGGGAAGAAGGTCGAAGATGGCGCCGGATGGCGGGAAAACTTCGCGGATGGCGGGAAGAAGGTAGAGGATGGCGCCGGATGGCGGGAAACCTCCACGGATAGCGGGAATCTTCACCACTGGTAAGTTTGAACAGTCTTTGCTTTTCAGGCACGCAGTACCCGGTGGTTGCGGGCACGAAATCCTGCCGACTACGCCAAAGTTGACGCGCCCCTGGGCCTGTGTCGCGCTGCGTTGCGCACGCGGGAGCTTACCCGGAGCCGGATCTCTTGAGGGTTGTAGTCTCGTGGCGGCGACCCGGTCCGTGCCCAGGGGGTCAAACTGAGCGGCGATGTACTAGCAGTAGATGGTTGGTGACTACGCCACCCGTTGAATGCAGCTATGGAGCTGCCGCTGCAGGGCAGACCGCTGAGGCCGGTGGAAGGATGGTGCAGCGTGGATGGTATAACCCCCAACGGGAGGGGTATGGCCTCAGGGCAGCCGACGTGGATGATGGGGGTAGCAGGAACCACTCAGAGACGGTGCGGTGTAGTTCAGGGTCTTTACTGGTGACAAAGATAGACCCTCCCGGAGTACTTGCTAGTGATAGGGGCCTGGTCAGTCCTTGAGCAGATGGGATCTCCCCTGGCCAGGCGGAGTTGTAGGCCTTCCCAACTAACTGTACTCTTCTGGCTACCTTGCTAGAGGCGGGAATAAGTAGCCCACGTCCCTGAGTGTACCGTGTGGTGCTCACCCGTATGGCCGGTGACTCGGGGCCTTCTAATGGCTTCCGCTCCACGATGGCGGTGCTGGTCCCACGCGTGTGACCGTGCCTTCGGGCTTCTGGGCCAGAGGACCTGAAATCCTCTGCTGGACGGTTTCTGCTGCTGGGTAGGAGTTAGTCCCCACAGCCTCGGACTCCGGGTCCGTTAAGAAATCTTCTCAGTCAGGGCGAGCTCTGCAGCTGCCAGCCCCTGACTCGTTGTAACACTGCTCCCCACAGAGCTCCTGATGTTTCTTGCTATGCTGCTTCTCTTCTCTACTCTTGTTCTGTCTTCTTTCTCCCTCACCCTGCCTCAGCCCCGGGTTTATATAGGGGAAGTCCTTCCCCTCCCAAGACTGGGCAGGAGGTGTGGCATGCACAGGATCCCTGACCAAAGGACCTCCCACCTGCTCTCAGACGTAATATCTCTATCACTGTGGCAACCAGACCCCTGGGGTGTCACATTACCACCTCCAAAGAAAATGATGACCTGCCAATCACGCTGGCTGTTGCGTGTAAAAAGGTGGCAGGTCTGCGCCCCAAAACAGGTGTGACTGCTGTCCCCCCAGTCACAGAGGATGAAGAGGCCGCGGATGCACAAGATATGGCAGACGGTGGTTGGCCCGGCCGGCTAGACCGCATTGTAGCACACTGAGCTTCCCACTGCAACTTATGCTTCATGTCCATGTGCCGGTTCATGCATGAAGTACTCAAACTATGTATTTTTTGGCCTCTACTTAGCTTTTGCTGACAAATGTTACAGATAACACGAGTTGGGTCATCTTTATCGATCTGAAAAAATGCCCAGGCTATGCAAGGCTTAGCACCCATGTGACCTGAAGAGCCACCACGACTTGTGGTGAGAGGCACAGTTGTGTTTGAGGATGCAGTTGTTGACGTGCTTCCAGTACTACGTCTCTGTCCAGGAAGGCGCAACCTGACCTCGTCGTCACTAGCATCTTCCTCCACCTCCTCTGCTGACCTCATCTCTTGGCTGACTGTGGGTTGACAGTAAGTGGGATCTCCAACCTCATCATCATCACCCTGTGCGTTATCACACCCGTCGTCCTCAGAGCCAACCTGTTCCTGCCCTGACAAAAAACTAAAGTTGTCGCTCCAATCAGGTATTTGAGTCTTATCATCGTCTTCCTCATTGTCTCCACCAACAGGAGTTACAGTTTGGGAATGAGGGTCTACATTATGGTCAGAACCTTCTGCGTCTGGTCCTGGATCCGACTCATAAAGATTCTGGGCATCAGTGCAGATCATTTCCTCGTCTGGATTCACAGAAGCGCTGGAGTCGACCTCTGATTCCCAGGCTATAGTATGAGTAAACAGCTCTGCAGACTCAACCATCTGTTCTACCTCATACTCAGACGGGCAGCTGGAGATTTGGGAGCTGTGAGGAAGCAAGTGCGATTTGGGTGACACCTTTGAGGACTGGAGTATTTGTGATGTTGAAGTTGATATGGAGGAGAGCCCACTTAAAGGAGCACTTGATATCCGTTGAAGCACCTGCTGTTTTTGTGCCTCATCTGGAATTTGTAGCGATTGGCGTGGCCGTAAGAAAGGGATCTTATCACATTGTCCGCTAAAAGAAGTAGACATTTTAGTTTGGCTGGAAGATGGTCTTTCTTCTGCAGATGTTACTGTTGCTTTAACACCTACCCCACGGACACAACCTTTTTTCCCCTTCCCAACACGCCTATTCCCCTTTCCACCAGCAGCAGGCCTTTTTCCACTCATTTTGGTGGTTAACTAATTCACAACTCTGGAGTTGTTTGCACAAAAAAACAATGGATGGGAACCGAGCAGAGCTGAGTGGCCAAACTGTGGTATTAGGCCAAAACTATTGGCTGGGTTAGATGCCGAAAAAAATTATATTCAATTTGCAACCTGATGGAGGTCAGTATAGATGGACTAATAGAACAAGTCCCACACACAGCTAGAAGCCCAAATATTTTTTCAGAGGTAGATGCAGAAAATTTTTTTATTCAGTTTGCAACCTGATGGAGGTCTGTATAGATGGATTAATAGAACAAGTCCCACACACAGCTACAAGCCCAATATTTTTTCAGAGGTAGATGCAGAAAAAAATATATTCAGTTTGCAACCTGATGGAGGTCAGTATAGATGGACTAATAGAGAAAGTCCCACACACTGCTAGAAGGCCAAATATTTTTTCAGAGCTAGATGCAGACAAAAAATTATTTTGAATTTGCAACCCGATGGAGGTCAGTATAGGTGGACTAATAGAACAAGTCCCACACACTGCTAGAAGGCCAAATATTTTTTCAGAGCTAGATGCAGAAAAAAATTATATTCATTTTGCAACCTGATGGAGGTCTGTATAGATGGATTAATAGAACAAGTCCCACACACAGCTAGAAGCCCAAATATTATTTCAGAGGTAGATGCAGATAAAAATTATTTTTAATTTGCAACCTGATGGAGGTCAGTATAGATGGACTAATAAGAGAAAGTCCCACGCACTGCTAGAAGGCCAAATATTTTTTCAGAGCTAGATGCAGATAAAAATTATTTTTAATTTGCAACCTGATGGAGGTCAGTATAGATGGACTAATAGGGAAAGTCCCACACACTGCTAGAAGGCCAAATATTTTTTCAGAGCTAGATGCAGATAAAAATTATATTCAATTTGCAACCTGATGGAGGTCAGTATAGATGGACTAATAGAACAAGTCCCACACACAGCTAGAAGCCCAAATATTTTTTCAGAGGTACTGTAGATGCAGATAAAAATTATTTTTAATTTGTAACCTGATGGAGGTCAGTATAGATGGACTAATACAACAAGTCCCACACACAGCTAGAAGCCCAATATTTTTTCAGAGGTAGACGCAGAAAAAAATATATTCAGTTTGCAACCTGATGGAGGTCAGTATAGATGGAGTAATAGAACAAGTCCCACACACAGCTAGAAGCCCAAATATTTTTTCAGCGGTAGATGCAGATAAAATTTATTTTTAATTTGCAACCTGATGGAGGTCAGTATAGATGGACTAATAGAGAAAGTCCCACACACTGCTGGAAGGCCAAATATTTTTTCAGAGCTAGATGCAGATAAAAATTATATTCAATTTGCAAACTGATGGAGGTCAGTATAGATGGACTAATAGAGAAAGTCCCACACACTGCTAGAAGGCCAAATATTTTTTCAGAGCTAGATGCAGATAAAAATTATATTCAATTTGCAACCTGATGGAGGTCAGTATAGATGGACTAATAGAACAAGTCCCACACACAGCTAGAAGCCCAAATATTTTTTCAGAGGTACTGTAGATGCAGATAAAAATTATTTTTAATTTGCAACCTGATGGAGGTCAGTATAGATGGACTAATAGAGAAAGTCCCACACACTGCTAGAAGGCCAAATATTTTTTCAGAGCTAGATGCAGAAAAAAATGATATTCAGTTTGCAACCTGATGGAGGTCAGTATAGATGGACTAATAGAGAAAGTCCCACACACTGCTAGAAGGCCACATATTTTTTCAGAGGTAGATGCAGAAAAAAATATATTCAGTTTGCAACCTGATAGAGGTCTGTATAGATGGATTAATAGAACAAGTCCCACGCACAGCTAGAAGCCCAATATTTTTTCAGAGGTAGATGCAGAAAAAAATATATTCAGTTTGCAACCTGATGGAGGTCAGTATAGATGGACTAATACAACAAGTCCCACACACAGCTAGAAGCCCAATATTTTTTCAGAGGTAGATGCAGAAAAAAATATATTCAGTTTGCAACCTGATGGAGGTCTGTATAGATGGATTAATAGAACAAGTCCCACACACAGCTAGAAGCCCAATATTTTTTCAGAGGTAGATGCAGAAAAAAATATATTCAGTTTGCAACCTGATGGAGGTCAGTATAGATGGACTAATACAACAAGTCCCACACACAGCTAGAAGCCCAATATTTTTTCAGAGGTAGATGCAGAAAAAAATATATTCAGTTTGCAACCTGATGGAGGTCTGTATAGATGGATTTATAGAACAAGTCCCACACACAGCTAGAAGCCCAATATTTTTTCAGAGGTAGATGCAGAAAAAAATGTATTCAGTTTGCAACCTGATGGAGGTCAGTATAGATGGACTAATACAACCAGTCCCACACACAGCTAGAAGCCCAATATTTTTTCAGAGCTAGATGCAGAAAAAAGTTATATTCAATTTGCAACCTGATGGAGGTCAGTATAGATGGACTAATAGAATGATGCTATGCCCTAAAGATTTTACTTCACTAGGTGCAGTAAAAAAATTGGTATTCTATACACAGGTGGTATATCTTGCAACACAGATAGGCTACTCCACTGACTAACACACTCTGCAATAGGCCAAAAAGGATTAGCTTTGCTAGATTCAGCCAAATGCTGTGAAAAAACTTGCACAGCACTGGCACAGACCTGCCTGGAAAAAACTGATAGGAACTGATGTAACCTAGTCCTGAAAAGGACTCCAATTACAATTAGTCTTTACTCCCACAATCTATCTATTTAAGAGCACAGACCTGACTGATAAAAGTCGTAGGAAATGCTGTAACCTAGTCCTTAAAAGGACTGCAATCACAACTATTCCCTACTCCCAAGCTATCTGTAGATTTGTGCGAAAATTGGCTTGAAATTAACAAGGTATAGCGCACACAGCAACAGCGGTGCCGTCTAACACGCAGCTGCAGGAGTGAGAAAATGGTGGCGACGGGGAAAATGGCTTGGTCTTATAGGGCAAGGACATGTGACATACACTGAAAATGACACATGCCCTTGCTTGTGTGAAAAAAAGCACTTCGCTCCGTGTGTGCGCTGCTGATAGGCTGACAGATTGCACCTCCCCACTGTAAATGCAGGAAAGAGAAAAAAAAAAGGGAGATCTTCATTGTTCCTGCAGAGATCCATCCCCTGCCCCTCCCCCCACCCCGCTGTACACTCAAACTGCGTATTAACATTAATTTTCATCATTACTGAGAAAAAATCCAGTTATGATTTTGGTGCATGAACAGTTATCGAACATCACCTCGAACAGCCGAATTTTTCTCAAATTGTTCGTGTTCGCCGAACGGCTCGAACACCGCCCAAAACAGCTCAAATTTGAGATTGGCGAACAGTTCGAGTAGAACAACGCTCATCTCTAGTCTGGACACTTAAGTTTTTCAAAGGAAATGCTTCGGGCCCCCGGGACACTCAGTGAAGAGCATTGGGGAGGCACCCCAAGGCACAGGGGCTGGGACTGGCGGTAGGACGCCTTGCGGTGGACCGCCAAGCTCGATCCTTATAAAAGCTTTTTAACTGCAGCAGCTTTAGTGGATGCTACAGGAGCTGGAATTATGCGGCTGCTGGCATGAGACTTGCCCTCCAATAGATCCTTGTAAAAGGATTTAAAGTCTACTCATTCAAATTAGAGAGACAATTTAAATTAAAAAGATTAGACCTGCCTCCACCGCTGGGGGGCTCGCTCGAACCACCAGCGGACAGGCACCAGTATTGGGAGAGGGGGGCTGGCCGTCAGGGTCCACCGCGGCTCTGGCACAAACCCAGCGACATGGAGGTCTTACGGGCAGGAACGGACTGGCCGTGTTGACTTCGCACTTTTTTGGTTTTAGAAGGTCATGACATGCCTATATCTGTGTCTCCCCCTCCTTTTACTCCTCCACCTCTTTTCTTTTCGCATGACTATATGTACTTGTCACTTTTCCATGTGTTAGTTGTGTCTTCTGAGCAGTTTGTCAGCTTTTGGACACCTTTGAAGTGTTTTCTATGTGTTTTCTATGTGTTTCTATGTGTTTTTGTTTGCCTGCCATTGGTTTTAACGGTGTTCGAAGGTGTTCGACGAACAGTTCGATGAACATTTCGGCGAACATACGGGTGTTCGACGAACCGAACCGAACTCGAACACTACGGGGGTGGCTCAACACTAGTCAAAAGCTGCAGAGGGGTCAAGAAGAATGAGCAGAGAGTAGTCACCATTACTTTTTGGTGTCAGAAGGTCATTCGTTACTTTGATGAGTGCTATTTCTGTAGAATGTAGGGGCCGGAAGCCGGACTGTGATGGGTCTAGAAGAGAGTGAATGGAGAGGTAACGGGTAAGGCGGGAGTAGACCAGGCGCTCCAAGAGTTTAGAGATGAAGGGGAGATTGGAGACTGGTCTGTAGTTTTTTGTGCAGGAAGGGTCAAGAGAGGGCTTTTTTAATAATGGAGTAATGATGGAGTGTTTGAAGAAGGAGGGGAAGATACCAGAAGAGAGGGAGAGGTTGAAGATTTTAGTTAGGTGATTAGTGACAACTGAAGAGAGATACTGGAGTAGATGTGAGGGAATGGGGTCAGTGGTGCATGTAGCGGGATGAGAAGAAGAGAGGAGCCTGGGGATTATTTCTTCTGTGACAGGGTCAAATGTGGAGAGTGATCCAGAGGAGATGTGGGGAGGGATGGGAGTCATGGCACTTGGTGGCTGGGAGCTGATTTCCCGACGGATGGTGTCTATTTTCTCTGTGAAGTAGGAGGCCAAGCCCTCAGCACAAATGTCCCTGATGGGGGCCTGCGCTTTAAGACTGAGGAGGGAGTGAAAGGTGTTGAATAGTTTTTTGGGGTTGTTGGATAGTGAGGACATCAGGGTGGTGAAGTAGGACTGTTTGGTGAGGTGAAGGGCAGAGTTATAGGTTTTTAACATACAGTCGGTACGGAAAGTATTCAGACCCCTTTAAATGTTTCACTCTTTGTTTCATTGCAGCCATTTGGTAAATTCTAAAAAGTTCATTTTTTTTCTCATGAAAGTACACTCTGCACCCCGTCTTAACTGAAAAAAAACAGAAATGTAGAAATTTTTTCAAATTTATTAAAAAAGAAAAACTGAAATTTCACATGGTCATAAGTATTCAGACACTTTGATCAGACACTCAGATTTAAGTCACATGCTATCCATTTCTTTGTGATCCTCCTTGAAATGGTTCTACTCCTTCATTGGAATCCAGCTGTGTTTAATTAAACTCATAGGACTTGATTTAGAAAGGCACATACCTGTCTATATAAGACCTCACAGCTCACAGTGCATGTCAGACCAAATGAGAATCATGAGCTCAAAGAAACTGCCCAAGGAGCTCAGAGACAGAATTGTGACAAGGCACAGATCTGGCCAAGGTTACAAAAGAATTTCTGCATTACTCAGGGTTCCTAAGAGCACAGTGGCCTCCATAATCTTTAAATGTAAGAAGTTTGGGACCACCAGAAATCTTCCTAGACCTGGCCGTTCAGCCAAACTGAGCAATCGTGGGAGAAGTGCCTTGGTGAGAGAGGTAAAGAAGATCCCCAAGATAACTGTGGCTGAGCTCCAGAGATGCAGTAGGGAGATGGGAGAAAGTTCCACAAAGTCAACTATCACTGCAGCCCTCCACCAGTCGGGCCTTTTTGGCAGAGTGGCCCGACGGAAGCCTCTCCTCAGTGCAAGACATATGAAAGCCTGCATAGAGTTTGCTCAAAAACACATGAAGGACTCCCAGACTATGAGAAATAAGATTCTCTGGTCTGATGAGATGAAGATAGAACTTTTTGGGGATAATTCTAAGCGGTATTGTAACATCCCTGGCGGCGTGCTGGCATGGCTTACCACCTCCCACCATGCAAGACCGCTATCTTACCTATCTATGCAGGCTGCACACTTTGCTCCAGTACCTGCTGTGTGATTGTCTCTTGTCTGATTGCTTAGGGCGGCGGCGCGGTTACTGCCTGTTTCTTATAGTTACTGTGTGCACAGTCCTAATGCATCCCCAGCCTATTGCTGTGAGTCACTGGACACTTAAACCCCCTCCACCCAGTAGGAGGGGCCTGAGCAACACTTTTCTTCAGTGTGATCCTTGCAACAGAGTTGCCAGGTCCTGTCTTGTATCTTGTCTGTTCCACCCCTGGGGGCTGTATACCCAGGCCTGTTACCTGTATCTGTGACTTCTAGTCTGTCTCCGCCACCCTGGGGGCTGAGTTCCCAGGCTCGTTCCTGTATCTTGTTCCTGGCTCAGTTCCTGTCTGAACTGTGTCCTAGCCCGTTACCTGTTTGTCTCTATGTCCGAACCTTCCCTTTTCCTGCAGTGTCTGAACCTGCACCTAACTCCAACTCGTTGTCTCTGAACTTCTGTTTGTGAGTTTTGTGTACGCTCGCTGCTTCATTGTAAGTACCTTGTGTGTATCTGGTTCTACTTGTTTACCGCACCTGCGGCTTCGCTCTGCTTTGCTTGTTCACCGCACCTGCGGTTTTGCTCTGCTCTGCTTGTCCACCGTACCGGCTGTTTCGCTCTGCTATGCTTGTTCACTGCACCTGCGGTTTCGCTCTGCTCTGCTTGTTCACCGCACCTGCGGTTTCGCTCTGCTCTGCTTGTTCACCGCACCTGAGGTTTTGCTCTGCTCTGCTTGCTCACCGCACCTGCGGGTTTTGCTTTGCTCTGCTTGTTCATCGCACCTGCGGGTTTTGCTCTGCTCTGCTTGTCTACCGCTCTTGCGGGTTTTGCTCTGCTCTGCTTGTCTACCGCACTTGCGGGTTTTGCTCTGCTCTACTTGTCTACCGCACCTGCGGGTTTTGCTCTGCTCTGCTTGTCTGCCGCACCTGCGGGTTTTGCTCTGCTCTGCTTGTTTACCGCACCTGCGGGTTTTGCTCTGCTCTGCTTGTCTATCGCACCTGCGGGTTTTGCTCTGCTCTGCTTGTCTACCGCACCTGCGGGTTTTGCTCTGCTCTGCTTGTCTACCGCACCTGCGGGTTTTGCTCTGCTCTGCTTGTCTACCGCACCTGCGGCTCTGTTCCTGTATTCCAGTCTGTACTAGTCCCTGTCCTGCCTGCGTTCCTACCTGCCAGTACCCACCTGTCTGCATACCAGCCATGTCTGCCAGTACCCACCTGTCTGCATACCAGCCGTGCCTGCCAATACCCACCTGTCTGCATGCCAGCCGTGCCTGCCAGTACCCACTTGTCTGTATGCCAGCCTAACCTGCCTGTTTCTGCATTCCCCGGTGTGGGTCAAAAGCTGTGACCGGGGTCTGACCTGGAGTAGTACCTGGTCCCTCTGCTTGGTTTCTCCCCAGTTCACGGAGTTGACTGAGCCGCCGTGTGACTTTGGTCAGACTGAGTTGATACTTAGTCACGCCCCTCCAGGCACTCCTCGGTTCATGGTCCAGTGGGATCACTAATCATGCTCACGCCAGTCTGTCCGGGCGTGTGCGTAACAGGTATGTGTGGAGAAAACCAGGCACTGCTCATCACCTGCCCAATATAATTCCAACAGTTAAACCCGGTGGTGGCAGCATCATGGTATCGGGGTGTTTTTCAGCTGCAGGGACAGGACGACTGGTTGCCATTGAAGGAAACATGAATGCGGTCAAGTACAGAGATATCCTGGATGAAAACCTCTTCCAGAGTGCTCTGGACCTCAGACTTGGCCGAAGGTTCACCTTCCAACAAGACAATGACCCTAAGCACACAGCTAAAATAACAAAGGAGTGGCTTCAGAACAAATCTGTGACCATTCTTGACTGGCCCAGACAGAACCCTGACATAAACCCAAGTGAGCATCTCTGAAGAGACCTGAAAATGGCTGTCCACCAACCTTCACCATTCAACATGACGGAACTGGAGAGGATCAGCAAGGAAGAATGTCAGAGGATCCCCAAATCCAGGTTTGAAAAACTTGTTGCATCATTTCCAAGAAGACTCATGACTGTACTAGCTCAAAAGGGTGCTTCTGCTCATTATTGAGCAAAGGGTTTGAATACTTTTGACCATGTGATATTTTAGTTTTTCTTTTTTAATAAATTTGCAAAAATTTCTACATTTTTTTTTTCAGTCAAGATGGATGTGCAGAGTCTAGGAAAAATTCTGGAGGTCCCAAATTTCTTCCATTTAAGGATTATGGAGGCCACTGTGCTCTTAGGAACCTTGAGTAATGCAGAAATTCTTTTGTAACTTTGGCCAGGTCTGTGCCTTGCCACAATTCTGTCTCTGAGCTCTTTGGGCAGTTTCTTTGAGCTCATGATTCTCATTTGGTCTGACATGCACTGTGAGCTGTGAGGTCTTATATAGACAGGTGTGTGCCTTTCCAAATCAAGTCCTATCAGTTTAATTTAACACAGTTGGACTCCAATGAAGGAGTAGAACCATCTCAAGGAGGATCACAAAGAAATGGACAGCATGTGACTTAAATATGAGTATCTGAGCAAAGGGTTTGAATACTTAAGACCATGTGATATTTCAGTTTTTCTTTTTTATAAATTTACAAAAATTTCTACATTTCTGTTTTTTTTCAGTCAAGACTGGGTGCAGAGTGTACTTTCATGAGAAAAAAAAGAACTTTTTAGAATTTACCAAATGGCTGCAATGAAATAAAGAGTGAAAAATTTAAAGGGGTCTGAATACTTTCCGCACCCACTGTAAATTTATAGTGATTAAAGTTTTCTAGTGTGCGAGTTTTCCTCCATAGGCGTTCGGCACTTCTAGAGCATCGCTGAAGAAATTGGGTTTGCTGTGTGAGCCAGGGCTGTTTTACTCTGTGTTTAGAGGTTCTGTGGGTGAGCGGTGCTACTTGGTCCAGGGTGCTTCTGAGAGTGTCATTGTAGTGATTTACAGTCAGATCAGGACAGGAAAAAGAGGAGATTGGGGACAGTGATGAGTGAAGGGAGTCTGTAAGTGTATTAGGGCTAATGGCTTGTAGATTTCTGAATGTGTGATAGCTAGGAGTGTGCTGGGGCGGGCGAGGATTTGTGAGCGTGAAGGAGAGAATGTTATGATCAGAGAGGGGAAGAGGGGAGTTATCTAGGTAGGGGATTGAACAAAGCCGGACAAAGACCAGGTCAAGGGGGTTTCCGTCTTTGTGTGTCTCAGAGATTGAAAGCTGTGAGAGGCCAAGAGAAGTGGTTAAAGATAGAAGCTGGGATGCGAATGAGGAGGTGGGACTGTTTATGGGGATGTTGAAGTCTCCCAGGATAAGGGTTGGTAAATCTGAGGACATGAAGTGTGGCAACCAGGCAGAAAAATGGTCAAGGAACTGGGTGGGTGACCCTTGGGGACGGTATACGACCGCTACTCTGAGGGAGACACCACCAACCACACAACTGAGGAACAGATTCCAAGGACTTGAGGAGGACGAAGATGGCACACCTAAGGATGAGGCACTACCAGCAAGCAAAAAAGAAAAGAGCACCCAGAAACACCCAGAAGCGACAAGAAAAAGGACAGCCAAGAAGGGAAGAAGCGTGGTGGTGGTGGGAGACTCACTACTGAGAGGAACAGAAGCAGCTATCTGCAGACCGGACATAACCGCAAGAGAAGTATGCTGCCTCCCAGGTGCGAAGATCAAGGATGTTACCGATAGGATACCGAAGCTCATCAGTTCCAAGGATGTCCACCCATTTCTTCTGATACATGTTGGCACCAATGACACGGCAAGGAAGGACCTACCGACAATCTGCAAGGACTTTGAAGCATTGGGGAAGAAAGTAAAAGAACTGGTTGCGCAGGTAGTTTTTTCTTCTATCCTTCCAGTAGACGGGCATGGCGTCAGGAGATGGAACAGGATCCTTGATGTGAACAACTGGCTGAGACGATGGTGCAGACAACAAGGATTTGGATTCCTGGACCACGGTGTGAATTACCTCTATGACGGACTCCTTGCCAGAGACGGACTACACCTCAACAAACCCGGGAAACACACATTCGCCAGGAGACTCGCAACACTCATCAGAAGGGCGTTAAACTAGAAGAAGAGGGGATGGGAAGAAAAACGCCGGACACGAACATGAAACCAGAGAACATACTAATGAAAGATATGAAGTGCGACAAAGAAGGTCCAAGACAAGATACTTGGAAGGGAGGTAAGAAAATTTCTAATACAATCCACAGGGAGAAGATTGGAACAAAACAAAATCGTGTAAACTGCGTGCTAGCAAATGCCAGAAGTCTGACAAACAAGATGGATGAACTGGAAGCAGAAATATCTACAGGTAACTATGACATAGTGGGAATAACCGAGACATGGTTAGATGAAATCTATGACTGGGCAGTTAACTTACAGGGTTACAGTCTGTTTAGAAGCGATCGAAGAAATTGGAAAGGGGGTGGAGTCTGTCTATATGTAAAGACGTGTCTAAAGCCTACAATACGGGAGGATGTATGGGAGGGAAATGAGGAGGTCGAGTCCTTATGGGTGGAGATACATGGGGCAAAAAACAATAATAAAATTATCATAGGAGTTTGTTATAAACCACCAAATATAGCAGAAGCCACGGAAAGTCAATTAATGAGACAAATAGATGAAGTAGCAAAAAATAAAGAGGTGATTATTATGGGAGACTTCAACTACCCCGATATAGACTGTGAAACCGAAAGCTGTAGATCTCAGAAAGGAAACAGGTTTCTGTCAATTATCAAAGACAATTATTTGTCACAACTTGTGCAGGAACCAACTAGAGGGACGGCCCTTTTAGACTTAATATTAACTAAAAGGCCAGACAGAATAACTGAGGTGCAGGTCGGGGGGCACCTGGGAAATAGTGACCACAACATTATACAATTCCACATGTGCTTCAGTAGGAATAAAAGGGCTAGGAATAGGAGGAAGCCAATGTGGCTAAATAAGGAAGTCAAGAGGGCAATGAAAAACAAAAAAAGGGCTTTTGGTAAACTTAAACAAGAAGGCAGCGAGGAAGCGCTAATATCTTATAGGGAAAAAAACAAAATCTGTAAGAAACAAATAAGAATAGCAAAAGAGGAGACAGAGAGACTAATTGCCAAGGAAAGTAAAACGAATCCCAAACTGTTCTTTAACTATATAAACAGTAAAAGGATTAAAACTGATGAAGTTGGCCCATTGAAAAATAACCTGGGTAAAATCATAGAGGGTGTAACATACCTGGCGGCGTCCTTGCATAGTGGCCCATCTCCCACTGTGCAAGAGAGCGCACTTGATCTCCAATTCAGAATGTCTCTCTGGCTTCCCTCCATGCTGTTTGTTTGTCTCTGTTTCTGCTGCTTAAGGGCGGCGCCCGATCACTTCCTGCTTTTTGTACCTGCTGCAGGCACACTCCTTGTGCGTCCTCAGCCTATTGCTGTCTGTCACCTGGTATTTAAACCAGCTGCTCCAATTAACCCACGCCTGAGCATCTTGCCCTGTCAGTTGGCTTTTTGTCTCTGACATGCCAGGTCCTGTGTATGTTACCTGTCTTGCAGTATTTGTTCCCGTGTTTGTACTGTGTCCTACCTGTGTACTCTAACCTGCAGTCTGTACACGCTCTCTAGCCTGTTGTCTTCTGCCTATCCTGGAGGCTGTATTTCCGTACATTCCCTTTTCTTGCAGAATCTGATCCCGTACCTATCTCCTACTCGTTGTCTTTGCACTCCCGTTTGTGAGTTTGGAGTCCACTCTCTACTTCATTGCAAGTATCCTGTGTGTATCTGGTTCTGCCTTTCCCTTCCAGTCTGTTCCGTGTGAACAGAGCCCTGTCCCCTCCGCGTCTGCGGTTTCGCTTTGCTCAGCCCTGTCCACCGCGTCTGCGGTTTCGCTTTGCTCAGCCCTGTCCACCGCGTCTGCGGTTTCGCTTTGCTCAGCCCTGTCCACCGCGTCTGCGGTTTCGCTTTGCTCAGCCCTGTCCACCGCGTCTGCGGTTTCGCTTTGCTCAGCCCTGTCCACCGCGTCTGCGGTTTCGCTTTGCTCAGCCCTGTCCACCGCGTCTGCGGTTTCGCTTTGCTCAGCCCTGTCCACCGCGTCTGCGGCTTCGCTTTGCTCAGCCCTGTCCACCGCGTCTGCGGTTTCGCTTTGCTCAGCCCCGTCCACCGCGTCTGCGGTTTCGCTTTGCTCTGCCCTGTCCACCGTGTCTGCGGTTTCGCTTTGCTCAGCCCTGTCCACCGCGTCTGCGGTTTCGCTTTGCTCTGCCCTGTCCACCGTGTCTGCTGTTTCGCTTTGCTCAGCCCTGTCCACCGCGTCTGCGGTTTCGCTTTGCTCAGCCCTGTCCACCGCGTCTGCGGTTTCGCTTTGCTCAGCCCTGTCCACCGCATCTGCGGTTTCACTTTGCTCAGCCCTGTCCACCGCGTCTGCGGTTTCGCTTTGCTCAGCTCTGTCCACCGCGTCTGCGGTTTCGCTTTGCTCAGCTCTGTCCACTGCGTCTGTGGTTTCGCTTTGCTTTGCTCTGTCCACCGCGTCTGCGGTTTCGCTTTGCTCAGCCTTGTCCACCGCGTCTGCGGTTTCGCTTTGCTCTGCCCTGTCCACCGCGTCTGCGGTTTCGAATTTGTCTCCCAGTCTGTACTGGACCCTACCCAGCCTGCGCTCTAGTCTGCCTGTTCCTCTATTCCCCGGTGTGGGTCAACAGCCGTGTCCGGAGCCTGACCTGGTGTAGACTCTGGTCCCTCTGCTCGGTTCCTCCCTGGTGCACTGGCGTCGTATGCCGTCGTGTGACCTTGGGCAGATACTTAGTTACGCCCCTCCAGGCACTCTCCGGTTCATGGCACAGTGGAATCACTACATACACATGCACACGCCACTCAGCCCGGGCGTGTGCATTACAGCATACTCAGGCCATGGTTCCCATTGAGCCCCACGGCCTTCGCTCTCTGAGACGTTTTCCAGCGAATACGTGCATTAAAAATAAATAAAAAAAATATATATTTATTTATTTATTTTTTCTTTAGCTGAGTTCCAGGCGAATTACGCACCCGTCCAGATGGATCTTTCTGCACTCGTTCCTGCGGATCCGCCACGGTACTATGGGGATCCAAGACAGAGTCGTGCTTTTGTGGAGCAATGCATACTACACTTTAAGGCCTACCCTCTCTATTTTCCTTCCGATTGGGCTAAAGTGGCCTTTATGATTGACTACCTAGCGGGTGATGCCTTGAAATGGGCACCCCCCTATGGGAAGCATGGGATCCTGTCGTCCTTGACCTGCAGGCCTTCCTGGTGGCCTTTCGTATGGTCTTTGAGGACCCTAACCCTGAAGCCCCTGCTGAAGCTTCACTTCCCAATATCCCGGAGCAGCCCCGACCGGTAATGTGTGTGGGTAGCGCACTAGTCCTCCTGCCCGAAGAGACTACTGCCCACCCAGAATCCACACAGGATGACTACGCTCTCCGGAATACTTCTCACGACCTCAAGAGGCAGTCCAGACGTGCTAGGCGTAGAGGCAAGCCGTCACGCTAAGGTCTGTTCTCCCAAAGACCTCCTGATTCCAACCTTAAGGTTCCTGCTGAAGCTTCATTTCCCGGTATCCTGGAGCAGCCTCGACTGGTAATGTGCGTGGGTAGCGCACCAGTTCTCCTGCCCGAAGAGACTACTGCCTACCCAGAATCCACACTGGAGGACTTCCTGCACCCGGTATCTGATGCTTCACCCACTTTAACCGGTGAGCCTGTCCAAGGGTACTCTGAAGCAGTGATTACCTCCGAGTCTGTGCATCTCTACTACCTGGCGGAGGACCCCCTGTTGCCTCCTGAATCCTCCGGGATACAACCTGATGACAAATGGAGAGAGACTTCCCTACACCCGGTATCCGATACTTCGTCTGCTCCGTCCTGTGAGCCTGACAATGGGTACCTCAAAGCGGTAGTTAACCCCGAGTCTCTACTCCCCTCCGACCAGGCGGAGGACCTCCAGTTGTCTCCAGAACCCTTCGGGGTGCTACCTGGCAGCGAATGGACAGAGCCTTCCCTATACTCTGCACCTTATACCTCGCCCGCTTCGTCCAGTGAGTCCGACTTAGTGTTCTCCGAAGCAGAGGTTACCCTCGAGTCTCTACACCCCTCCGATCAGGCGGAGGATCTGCAGTTGTCTCCTGAACCCTTCGGGGTGCTACCTGGTAGCGAATGGACAGAGACTTTCCTATACTCGGTACCTGATACCTCGGCTGCTTTATCCAGTGAGTCCGACCTAGTGTACTCCAAAGCAGAGGTTACCCTTGAGTTTCTTCACCCCTCTGACCTGGCGGAGGACCTCCAGTTGTCTCCTGAGCCCTTCGGGGTGCTACCTGGTAGCGAAAGGACAGAGACTCTCCTATACTCTGTACCTGATACCTCGCTCACTTCGTCCAGTGAGTCCAACCTAGTGTACTCCGAAGCAGAGGTTACTCCCGAGTCTCTACACCCCTCCGACCAGGCGGAGTACCTCCAGTTGTCTCCAGAACCCTTCGGGGTGCCACCTGCTGGTGAATGGACAGAGACTTTCCTATATCTTGGATCTGATACCTCGCTCGCTTCGCCTAGTGAGTCTAACCTAGTGTACTCCGAAGCAGAGGTTATTCCCGAGTCTCTACTCCCCTCTGACCAGGCGGAGGACCTCCAATTGTCTCCAGAACCCTTCGGGGTGCCACCTGGTGGTGAATGGACAGAGACTTTCCTATACTCGGCACCCAATACCTCGCCTGCTTCGTCCAGTGAGTCCGACCTAGTGTTCTCTGAAGCAGAGGTTACCCCCGAGTCTCTGCACTCCTCTGACCCGGCAGAGGACCTCCAGGTGTCTCCTGAACCCTTCGGGGTGCTACTTGATAGCGAATGAACTGAGACTCTCCTATACTCGGTACCTGATACCTCGCCTGCTTCATCCAGTGAGTCTGAACAAGTGTACTCCGAAGCGGAGGTTACCCCCGAGTCTCTGCCCCCCTCCAACCTGGCAGAGGACTTTCAGTTGTCTTCTGTACCCTCTGGGGTGCCACCTGAAAATATGTGGAGAGAGACATCCTTGTGTGCTGTTCCTGGTACTCCACCCATTTCGTCTGTTGCTGAGGATGGCTGGATAGGAGGTAGAATCCTAGCTACCCAGATGAGACCAGTTTTTCCTGTGGACAGTGGAAGTGATCTCCTTGAAGTGAAGGATTGGCCCTCGAATTCCCTGCGGAAGATTCTGGCAGGCCTGAAGAAGAGGTGGCGTAAGGGGGGGGGTACTGTAACATACCTGGCGGCGTCCTTGCATAGTGGCCCATCTCCCACTGTGCAAGAGAGCGCACTTGATCTCCAATTCAGAATGTCTCTCTGGCTTCCCTCCATGCTGTTTGTTTGTCTCTGCTTCTGCTGCTTAAGGGCGGCGCCCGATCACTTCCTGCTTTTTGTACCTGCTGCAGGCACACCCCTTGTGTGTCCTCAGCCTATTGCTGTCTGTCACCTGGTATTTAAACCAGCTGCTCCAATTAACCCACACCTGAGCATCTTGCCCTGTCAGTTGGCTTTTTGTCTCTGACATGCCAGGTCCTGTGTATGTTACCTGTCTTGTAGTATTTGTTCCCGTGTCTGTACTGTGTCCTAACTGTGTACTCTAACCTGCAGTCTGTACACGCTCTCTAGCCTGTTGTCTTCTGCCTATCCTGGAGGCTCTATTTCCAGGCCAGTGTGAACACGCTCCTAGCCTGTTCTTTCCGCCTTCTAGAGGCCGCATACCTAGACTCGTTCCTGTATCTTGCCTGCTCTTGTTTGTATACTCTTCTAGCCTGTTATCTGTTTTTATCTATGTCCGTACCTTCCCTTTTCTTGCAGAATCTCATCCCGTACCTATCTCCTACTCGTTGTCTTTGTACTCCGATTTGTGAGTTTGGAGTCCATTCTCTACTTCATTGAAAGTATCCTGTGTGTATCTGGCTCTGCCCTTCCCTTCCAGTCTGTTCCGTGTGAACAGAGCCCTGTCCCCTCCGCTTCTGCGATTTCGCTTTACTCAGCCCTGTCCACCGCGTCTGCGGTTTCGCTTTGCTCAGCTCTGTCCACCGCGTCTGCGGTTTCGCTTTGCTCAGCCCTGTCCACCGCGTCCGCGGTTTCGCTTTGCTCAGCTCTGTCCACCGCGTCTGCGATTTCGCTTTGCTCAGCCCTGTCCACCGCGTCTGCGGTTTCGCTTTGCTCAGCCCTGTCCACCGTGTCTGCGGTTTCGCTTTGCTGAGCCCTGTCCACCGCGTCTGCGGTTTCGCTTTGCTCAGCCCTGTCCACCGCGTCTGCGGTTTCGCTTTGCTCAGCCCTGTCCACCGCGTCTGCGGTTTCGCTTTGCTCAGCCCTGTCCACCGCGTCTGCGGTTTCGCTTTGCTCAGCCCTGTCCACCGTGTCTGCGGTTTCGCTTTGCTCAGCTCTGTCCACCGCGTCTGCGGTTTCGCTTTGCTCAGCTCTGTCCACCGCGTCTGCGGTTTCGCTTTGCTCTGCCCTGTCCACCGCTTCTGCGGTTTCGCTTTGCTCTGCCCTGTCCACCGCTTCTGCGGTTTCGCTTTGCTCTGCTCTGTCCACCGCGTCTGCGGTTTCGCTTTGCTCAGCCCTGTCCACCGCGTCTGGGGTTTCGCTTTGCTCACCCCTGTCCACCGCGTCTGCGGTTTCGCTTTGCTCAGCCCTGTACACCGTGCCTGCGGTTTCGCTTTGCTCAGTCCTGTCCACCGCGTCTGCAGTTTCGCTTTGCTCAGCTCTGTCCACCGCGTCTGCGGTTTCGCTTTGTTCAGCTCTGTCCACCGCGTCTGCGGTTTCGCTTTGCTTTGCCCTGTCCACCGCGTCTGCGGTTTCGCTTTGCTCAGCCATTTCCACCGCGTCTGCAGTTTTGCTTTGCTCTGCCCTGTCCACCGCGTCTGCGGTTTCGAATTTGTCTCCCAGTCTGTACTGGACCCTACCCAGCCTGCGCTCTAGTCTGCCTGTTCCTGTATTCCCTGGTGTGGGTCAACAGCCGTGTCCGGAGTCTGACCTGGAGTAGACCCTGGTCCCTCTGCTCGGTTCCTCCCTGCTGCACTGGCATCGTATGCCGTCGTGCGACCTTGGTCGGATCGGGCAGATACTTAGTTACGCCCCTCCAGGCACTCTCCGGTTCATGGCACAGTGGAATCACTACATACACACGCACACGCCACTCAGCCCGGGCGTGTACATTACAGAGGGCGATGAGGGTAAAGCAAACCTACTCTATAGCTTCTTCTCAACTGTTTTCACAAAAGAAAACAATTTACCGGAGGAAATGCAGAGTGATAAAGTAAACCCTCCGCTAAATATCACCCACCTAACCCAGGAGGAAGTTCAGAAACGCCTAAATAATATCAAAATAGACAAGTCACCAGGCCCAGATGACATACACCCCCGGGTACTAAAAGAATTAAGTAATGTGATAGACAGACCGCTGTATGTTATATTCAAGCACTCTTTATGGACAGGGACTGTCCCACTAGACTGGCGCCAAGCAAATGTGGTACCAATATTCAAAATGGGGTCTAAAAGTGACCCTGGGAACTATAGACCAGTAAGCTTAACGTCTGTTGTGGTTAAATTGTTTGAAGGATTTCTTAGAGATGCTATTGTAGAATATCTTAATGATAATAACTGTCTAACTCCATATCAACATGGATTCATGAGGGATCGCTCCTGCCAAACAAACCTGATCACCTTCTACGAGGAGGTGAGCTCACAGCTGGATCGGGGAGAGTCAGTGGATGTTGTACACCTTGACTTCTCCAAAGCGTTTGATACCATGCCACACAAAAGGTTGGTATATAAAATGACAATGCTTGGTCTGGGGGATAATGTGTGCAAGTGAGTAAATAGCTGGCTGAGTGATAGAAAGCAGAGGGTGGTTATCAATGGAGTAAGCTCAGGGTGTGTCAGGGTTACTAGCGGGGTGCCTCAAGGGTCTGTCTTGGGCCCTATATTATTTAATATATTTATTAATGATCTAGTGGAAGGGTTGCATAGTAAAATAGCAATATTTGCAGATGATACTAAACTTTGTAAAGTAGTTAATACAGATGAGGATAGGGCACAGCTACAGGAGGATTTAGATAAATTGGGGAGTTGGGCCAAAAAATGGCAAATGGGGTTCAATGCCGATAAATGTAAGGTCATGCACATGGGAAAGAAAAACAGCAGTCACCCATAGATATTAAATGGTAAACCGTTGGGGAAAACTGACATGGAGAAGGACCTGGGCGTCTTGGTTAACAGCAAATTAAATTGGAGTGCCCAGTGTCAGGCAGCAGCTGCGAAGGCAAATGGAGTCATGGCATATGATGAGAACATTGTTCTTCCTCTGTATAAAGCGCTGGTAAGGCCGCACTTAGAATATTGTGCACAGTTCTGGGCTCCGGTGCTCAGGAAAGACATATTGGAGCTAGAGAGGGTACAAAGGAGGGCGACTAAGGTAATAAAGGGAATGGAGGGACTAGAATACCCAGAGAGGTTGTCAAAATTAGGCCTATTTACGTTGGAAAAGAGAAGGCTTAGGGGAGACCTCATAAACATGTATAAATACATCAGGGGGCAGTACAGAGATCTCTCCCATGACCTGTTTATACCAAGGATGGTGACAAAGACGAGGGGGCACACTATGCGTCTGGAGGAAAGGAGGCTCCTGCACCAGCATAGAAGGGGATTCTTTACGGTCAGAGCCGTGAGACTCTGGAACTCTCTGGGAGAGGAAGTGGTGATGTCCAACTCACTTAATGAGTTCAAGAGAGGCCTGGACGCCTTTCTTGAGAACAATAAAATTACATCTTATGCTTAGTGATAGTTAATTAATCCAGGGATTTAATCTGACTGCCAGATTGGAGTCGGGAAATGAATTTTTCCTCAATGATGTAAATTGGCCTATACCGCATGGTTTTTTTTTTGCCTTCCCCTGGATCAACGCTGCGGAATAGCTGCAGTGCACAAGAAATAGGCTGAACTGGATGGACGCTTGTCTTTTTTCGGCCTTATAAACGATGTATGTATGGAGAGGGGATAGAAGAGCCTGATGGTGTGGACCTCAAAAAAAGGGAAGGAGAATGATGGAACTGGGGGGATGACCTGGAAGGTGCATTGTGAGGACAGGAGTAAGCCGATTCCACCACCAAGTCTGTTTGCAGGTCTCGGGGAATGAGAAAAATGCAAACCACCATGGGAAATAGTGGCAGGGGAGACTGTGTCAGAATCCTGAATCCAGGTTTCAGTGAGGGCCAGCAGATTGAGAGAGTTGGTCAGAAAGTAATTGTGCAGGAAAGAGAGCTTGTTGCAATCAGAACATGGATTCCACAGTGCACAATTGAAGGAGGGAGATGAAGGAGTACAACTGATGTTAATAAGGTTAGCAGGGTTTCGATGTGAGATGGGGAAGGGGTTGAGGTTGGTGGAGTGTAGACCGGGGTTAGGAGAGATATCCCCTGAAGTGTGTAGTAGCAGTAAAAAGAGCAGATAATTTTTGGATTTGTGACATGGTTTCTTGTGCAATATCTTTGGATAAGATAGAGTGAGATTTTTCAGAAAATTAAAAAGAGCATGGGAGCTGTACAAGGGAAAGGGCAGGAGAGAGGGGCAGATGTGGATGAGTGGTGATGGAGGGGGGGATGGGGCAGTGAATGTGGATGAAAAAAGCAAACAGGAATATGGACGCAGGAATAAAGTACATAGTTAGAAGAGAGTACAAAGTGTGGGTTACCTGACTCCTGCCCTGAATGACTGCCATTTAAATGACTGACAGACACTTGTCAAATAGGACACTTGCATGCACCCCACACTGCCCCTCAAAAATTTCAAATATATCATAAATTGAAGGGCACTACCCCCTTTTGGAATCTACCTGCACTATTCTAGTTGATTCACAAGTTTTTCCGATGTGTGTACATAAGGAGAGACCAGTCAATTAACTAGAGCAGTGCTGGGACAAGCCAGCCTGGGGCAGCAGCAGACTAGTCTCATGTCTCCCCATGGTTTCGGACAGATCTTCAAACTATGTTTTCTCTGAATTTCCAGAGGGCTTCGGAGTAAAACATACCGGTCTCGAATAGTGTGGCCATGCTCCAAATCATGCTACTCATGAATCGATTTCCAGTTTCCCTTTAACAAATGGAATGATAAGCGATATCACATCTGAATATATAATAGCTATTTACCATACATGCATTAGTATAGTGTAGTTAGACCTACAGGTCCTATTTTAATATCTTATAGTATATTCATACAAGCATGCTAAATCAACTATGTTGTCTTTTCCATCAATCTTTTGTTTCTTCCATGTTTTGTGGGTTGATGGCTCTGTGGTTATCACTGGAGCTTTGGTTAAGTGTGAATGTTTTTCTTGTTTTTGAGTGGTTTCCTTCTGGTTCTCTGCTTTTATCCAACAGTTAAAATAAAAATACTTATTAAAAGAGTTGAGTTCTTGCCATGAAATTCAATTTGTACAGATTTGCTTAATTCAAAAGTGAAATTCCATTTTCAAATTTAGTTGGCCAAGAAACGGGTTTAAAAAAAATTTAATACTCTTCTGTCCTCGGCTCTACTCAAAACTGTCCCGCAGTCGCAGGTCCTCTAATTAGCTCTTCTATCTTATGTCCTCCATTTTCCTTCCAGCTGGGTCTTCTGTTCACTATGCCTCAAATTGTCATTATGAATGTGTGCTGCGCTGAATGTGGTCACGAGGGGCCCGGCGCACACCATTGAAGTGCATCACGGTCCACTGAATGGCATAGCCACGGAGTCTAGCGAATGGAAATCTCAGCAGAAGTTAGATAGAAGAAGATAGATAGAGGAAGATAGAAGAAAGAAGATAGAAGAAAGAAGATAGAAGATCTGATTGGAGGACAGGTGGCAGGACAGATAAGGCAGGGCGTGTGGAGAGGTGAGTGTTTTATTTAAAGATTTTTGTTAACCCTTCCCTGCCCTTTACAAACCAGGTAAATGGTGGTAGGCTGGCTGTGATTCTACTCGGTTCGACCAAAACATAAGACACAATTTGTTTTTTATTCTGTTGAATCTGTGTTTCTTTTTTTTAATTGAAAGCAGTCTCAATTCACCTTAAAACAATTTGCTTATCTCTATTAGTTTGGTTAATGGTTTTCTCTTAAATTTGACTGTGAGTCTTACTGGGCACTTGGATTGATGTGAGTGATGATAATATCTGTACAGCCCTACTAGATATCTTGGTGCTATGTAAGAAATGGGAAATAAATGAAATGAAGATATACTATGCAGAATTAGCTCATTTTACTTTACATATAGTTTTTAATATAGAGTTTGTGCAGCTTTCAGACTTTTAATTGCAAGTGTCTATGATATAAATGAAGACGTTTAGCTCGCGTCTCGAAAGCACAATTCCGGCCATATAACTCAAGTGTCCATATTGCTGAGAACAATTACGCTCCTCATTCCATTACTTACGCTCACTTACATTGCCTAGGCACATAAAAGAGATGTCTGAGTGTAAGTAATAATCTAAGACAATACTTGAAAAGTGGGATTTCACCATGTAGAACAATGGGAGTCATCAATGACAGGATAAATCATCGTTCAGCGGCTTCACATGCGCAACATGTTTAACTATGAGAAAGAAGATATTACTAAATTGCATTCACTTTATACTTTACTTCTGTGTCACATAACATTTTCCCAACAAGATATTTTGGTGATTAATATATGCCTATCTACAGTCTAATACCCTTCACGCTATTATTACAGATTTCTGGTGACCAGGTGCTTTTCTTCAGCGTCCCTTTGACCGGTTGCCATCATTCATGTGTGATCTACATAGGATGCCGCCATCCTTCTGTCTTCACATGATTTTCTCTGCCATTAAAACTATTTCTATCTACTGTATGTCAATGAACTTTGGATACTCTGCACCTTTCAGCTATTAAATATGAAGTTCATTACTTGTAACAGCTTGATTTCAATGCTGCTCTGACTTGGTTAACCTTCATTACATCTGCACAGTATGGAAACCTACATTTTTCCCATGCCTCTTCCATTTCATGCATATAAATAAATGGCAGCTATGTAAGAATGATTTGCAGATCATGTATTATACCTATGACATAATAAAGAAAAAAAGAGACCCCTTATGCAAATTCAACACTAATGTCCCCAACTATTAGGCTTTGTGCAAAAATTTCGACAGCACATCAAATAATGGTCAGTGGAGTCACGTTGAGGCCCTCAGTCTACAACAACATCATTGCAAAAAATTCTACCCTGTTGAAATTTTGGCCCCATGTTGCACATAGAACTTGCGACTTAAATGTGACCTTTTGGTTATGTGTACATGACATCTTCTTCAGGTGCCTTCCGCTTCGAAAACCACCTGAAAAAGCGCTAGCTAAACACTTAAAATGAACATATACATTTCTGTGTAAAAACAATTTGTTGTTCATATTTTCAGTCTTTTGAGCGTCTTTTAACTGCTTCAGGTTTCCAAAGACGCAAAGTGGTTGCAAGAAGCGAGTGGATCATTCTTTAAGTGTTTCCACCTTGAAGACACTCTATACTTTACAATAGAAGTTAACCCCTTAACAACATTAGACGTACTAATACGCGTCTGTGCCCTGGGACTTAAGAGTCAGACCCGTATTAGTACGTCATCGCGATCGCGCGCGCACACAGGCTGTGCGGGCGCGATCGCCGCCGGGTGTCAGCTGATTGTCACAGCTGACACCCGGTGCTATGTGCAGGGAGCAGTCCTGCACCGCTCCCAGCACATTAACCCCCGCAATGCTGCGATCTAAGTCGATCGCAGCATTGCGGTGGCAAGGGGAGGTGATCGCAGATACTCATCTCCTCTTCTGGCCTCCAGCGCTGTCTGCCGTGGCTTCCAGGATGTTGCCATGACGACCCGATGTCGTCATGACAACATCCGGGTCACCAGACAACAGGAAGATTATTTGGACATGCGCAGTGCATCTCCAAACTATCTTCTCCCTGTCCAGCGCTGACAGCCTGCATGGCACAGGGATGGTGCTGCATTCCTGTGCCATGCAGGCGATCAGAATAAAAAAAGTGAAAGTCCCAGAGTGGGACAGAGTAAAAAAGTATAAAAACTGTCAGAAAGTGAAAAAAAAAAAAAAAAAATTGTAAAAATATTAAAAAAAATTAAAAAAAATAATCCACCAAAATAAAAATATAATGTACCCATCAATAAATATTATTATAAAAAAAAATAAAAAAAACAATAAAAGTACACATATTTGGTATCGCTGCGTCCGGAACAACCTGACCTATAAAACTGTCCCACTAGTTAACCCCTTCAGTGAACACGGTAAAAATAAATAAAAAACGAAGCAAAAAACAATGCTTTATCATCATACTGCCAAACAAAAAATGGAATCACACGCGATCAAAAAGATGAATATAAATAAAAATGGTACCGCTGAAAACGTCATCTCATCCCGCAAAAAACAAGCTGACATACAGCTCCATCAGCTGAAAAATAAAAAAGTTATAGCTCTCAGAATAAAGCTATGCTAAAAAATAATTTTTTCTATAAAATTGCTTTTATTATGTAAAAGTGCAAAACATAGAAAAACTATATAAATGTGGTACCGCTGTAAACATACTGACCCGAAGAATAAAGCTGCCTTATCAATTTTACCACACGCAGAACAGAATAAAAAAAAACAAAAAATACAATTCCTGAATTGTTGGTTTTTGTTTATTCTGCCTCCCAAAAATCGGAATAGAAAGCGATCAAAAAATGTCACGTGCCTGAAAATGGCACCAATAACAACGTCAACTCATCCCGCAAAAAACAAGCCGTCACATGACTGTCTGCCAAAATCTGGAAAAATTATAGCTCTCAAAATATGGCGATGCAAAAACTAGATTTTACAAAAAATGCGTCTTTTAGTGTGTGACAGCTGTCAGTCATAAAAACCCCATATGATTCTGGTATCACTGTAATCGCACCGACACGAAGAATAAAGTCGTCTAATAACTTATACCGCACGAAGAACGGCGTAAAAAATAAACTCTCGGGTTAGGGTTGGGCTAGGGTTAGGGCTGGGTTTGGGGTTAGGGTTGTGATGGGGTTGTGATTTTTTTCAAAAGTAAGAAAAAAAGATGACGATATGGTGACTAGTGTTGAGCGCAAGTGCTCGCTACTTGAGTTTGCATCGGGTGCTCGGGTATGCATTGAGTATCGTGCGTATTTGAGTGACATGCTCGAGTCTCCGCCCCATATGCTTCACGGCCAAAAAAACTTTGCGGGGATTGCCTGCCATGCACGAGCGATCCCCGCATGTTTTTTTTTGGGTGTCTGATAACCATGAAACATGCGGGGCAGGGACTCGAGCATGTCACTCGAGCACACGCAGTACATGGTGCATACCTGAGTACCCGATGCAAACTCAAGTAGCGAGCACTTGCGCTCAAGACTAATGACAACTTATTCAATATGATGACCTAATGTTATCAAATTCTGTGTCGTGCCTCTGGGTTCAAAATGTTCACTATACACCTTAATAAAATCCTTGATGGGTATAGTTTCCAAAATGGGGTCACTTGTGGGGGAGCTCCACTGTTAGGCACATCAGGGGCTCTCCAAACGCGACATGGTGTCCGCTAACAAATTGAATGGAAAATCGGCTCAAATTGTTAGCGGACGCCATGTTGCGTTAGGAGAGCCCCTGCGTGCCCAAACATTGGAGCTCCCCCACAAGTGACCCCATTTTGGAAACTAGACCCCCCAAGGCACCTATCTAGATTCATAGTGAGCACTTGGAACCCCCAGGTGCTTCACAAATTGATTCGTAAAAATGAAAAAGTGAAAAAAAAAACACTTTTTCATTTTTACGAATCAATTTGTGAAGCACCTGGGGGTTCCAAGTGCTCACTATGCATCTAGATAGGTGCCTTGGGGGGTCTAGTTTCTAAAATGGGGTCACTTGTGGGGGAGCTCCAATGTTTGGGCACACAGGGGCTCTCCAAACACAACATGGTGTCCGCTAACAATTTGAGCCGTTCAATTTGTTAGCGGACACCATGTTGCATTTGGAGAGTCCCTGTGTGCCCAAACATTGGAGCTCCCCCACAAGTGACCGCATTTTGGAAACTAGACCCCCCAAGGCACCTATCTAGATGCATAGTGAGCACTTGCAACCCCCAGGTGCTTCACAAATTGATTCGTAAAAATGAAAAAGTGAAAAAAAAACACTTTTTCATTTTTACGAATCAATTTGTGAAGCACCTGGGGGTTCCAAGTGCTCACTATGCATCTAGATAGGTGCCTTGGGGGGTCTAGTTTCCAAAATGGGGTCACTTGTGGGGTAGCTCCAATGTTTAGGCACATCAGGGGCTCTCCAAACGTAACATGGCGTCCGCTAATTATTCAAGCAAATTTTACAATCAAAAAGTCAAATGGCGCTCCTTCCCTTCCGAAGCCCTGCCGTGTGCCCAAACAGTGTTTTTTCCCCACATATGGGGTATCTGCGTGCCCAGGGGAAATTGCAAAACAAATTTTGGGGTCCATTTTTTCTTGTTACCCCTGTGAAAATAAAAAAAATTGGGTCTAAAGTAACATTTTTGTGAAAAAAGTTAAATGTTCATTTTTTTCTTCCACATTCCAAAAATTCCTGTGAAGCACCTGAAGGGTTAATAAAGTTCTTTAATGTGGTTTTGAGCACCTTGAGGGGTGCAGTTTTTAGAATGGTGCCACTTTTGGGTATTTTCTGTCATAAAGACCTCTCAAAGTGACTTCAAATGTGATATGGTCCCTAAAAAAATGGTTTTGTAAATTTTGTTGGAAAAATGAGAAATCGCTGGTCAACTTTTAACCCTTATAGCTCCCGAACAAAAAAAAATTTTGGTTCCAAAATTGTGCTGATGTAAATTAGATATGTGGGAAATGTTATTTATTAACTATTTTGTGTGACATATCTCTCTGATTTAAGGGCATAAAAATTAAAAGTTTGAAAATTGCAAAATTTTAAAAATTTTTGCCAAATTTCCATTTTTTTCACAAATAAACGCAAGTGATATCGAAGAAATTTTACCACAATCATGAAGTACAATATGTCATCAGGGGGATCTGTTGAAGCGTTCCAGAGTAATTACCTCATAAAATGACAGTGGTCAGAATTGTAAAAATTGGCCTGGTCATTAACGTGCAAACCACCATCGGGGGTTAAGGGGTTAATGGGAAGGTTTAAAATATGCCTGAGCAGTGAGCATTTTTTGGAGCATTTTGGCAATACTTTTAATTGAAGAACTGCTAGTGGTTTCTTCATTGTTCAATGAAGTTAAAACTTTGTTGAAAAACGACAGTAAAAATACCCCACAAAAATGCTGGGAAAATGCTCAAAGAAAACCAGTCGGCGATCAAATACATTGAAAAAGTGATAAGGATTCAACCAAAAAACACTAAAAAATCAACTCAAGAAAAAAAATTCTGACTTTTACTCCAGTGTCTTACTCTTGAAAAACTCGGCAGATTCACCTGCCTGAAAAAGACTATGGCCCCTATTCATCATTTACATTTCTTTCAGGTCACTTTTATTTTTTTGTCTTGAGGTATTAGCTAACATTTATTGTGCCAAATTCATTAAAATGGCACATGTGGTTCATGAATTTGGAGCAAAGTTATAGGCCCTGATTCATCGTTACCTTTAGACCTGTTTTTTGTCTAGTTTTGCACCTTTTATATATGCACATCTCAAAAAGTTGCAACTTTTTACCCTGGAATAGATCAGGAAAACAATCCAGCTTTGGCCGTTTTGCAGTCAAATTGGAGTTCTAAAGTAGTTGCACAATAGCAAGTTGCAGGAAAGTGTCACAAATCTTTCATCTCAAGATGCAAGACTTTGCCTTATGCCCCAATTTTACATGCTGTACTAAAACCTTGGTCCACTAATGTGGCAGAAGGGCCAGTGTGCCCCTCAGATATAGGCTAAGTGGCAATTATTACCTCAGCCACCCTATAGTTATGTCTTTAATTGAAAACCTTTTTGTTACCTTTCCAAAATATATTCATGTACTGCACATAAATTATTTTTATTTACTTATCATCAATGCAGATATAATACGGGCTTGGTTCAATTTTATACAAACTGTAAATAGTGTAAAAACTGTATTTGGTTCTAAAATGGGGGAGACGTAGTAAAAAAAAAGGTTTTCTGAATATGTTTTGTTAGGTTTATGTCATATTTAGTTGTTTTTTTAACATACAGAGAAGTGTACTTGACTACTCTTTTTTGTTCTTCCCCCAAAATAAAACCTATTTTCAATGGGAGATGTATTGAAATGTTTAAAAAGTCATCACATTCTTCCCCCCCTCCGAAACCTGTGTATATGTGAATATACTTAGCATGCACTTGTTAATATATTTACTGACATCTTCCCTGGTATCCAGCGCTGTTCTGGTCCTCTTCTGGGTGATGTCACAGCTCTTCAGACTCTCAGAGTCAGACTTTGGACAGGTAATAACTAATTCATCTGTTGGGGTCCAACCGCTGGGACACGCAGCGATGAGCAGAATGGGGAAGTTTTATTCCAGTAGGAATGGAGCAGCAATGTGAATGATTAACTGCTGTTCCATTCATGTACTATGGGGCTGCTGAGCGTTGTGTCCGGTTTTTCCTGGCAGCCTCATTCCCCATAGGAATTAATGGAGTGGCAGTCGGCCATCTGACCTGCTTCATCATCTTGTAAAAGGTCTCTGTCAGGGATAAAAGTTCCTCTATCTGACAATCGGTGAAGGTCCCAGTGGTCGGATCCCCATTGATCAGAAAGTTATTACCGATCCTAGAGAACTTGTTTTATCCAAAATTCCCATCATTCAAAATGCCAGTACATTGCTAAATATGAATAACACATCCATGGGTTTTATGTAACCAATGTGCCGTGTTCTCCTGCTTTCCTCTTCTGAACCATCACATTGTTTAAAGCTTGTTGTCAAGAGTTATGGCCATCACTATGACACAGCAGCAGATATGCATGCAAAGCTCGCCTGCTACTTCTTCTAGAACCTAAGATAAAAACAAAATGAGCAAGTATCCTGTAGTAAGTAAATAAATAGCAGTAGTATATGTAAATAACATAGGGTACTTAGTTAACATTGTTTTGATCAAAAAAACGTAAAAGCCATCCCACCACGACAAGGTGAACCCAATCAGGACGGTCTCTAACTCTTGTAGTTCACCTCACTATGTGTCAGCGGACGTAAAAATAGAGAAGGGCAGAGTAGCTGTGGCTCCTGTCCCTGCACACATCTTTCCTCCATTCAAGTCTATAGGATATAGGATGAAATTTTGGGCAGTAGCCTAAATCCTGTTTTGTAGACTTGTTGATGACCACATGCTGCTTAGACTATCTTATACATATATTTATATATTTTATCTTATACAGCAGCTCGAGAGCACACACATTCAGACGAGCAGTGCAATGATGCCACTGGCCAGTATTGTCGGCAAATCAGGAGCTCAGCCAGCCCACTAACCATTAAGTTGCCAGATTGGGCAGTGGTTTCCTTAAAAGGGATATTTATACAAATCCCATAATTAAAATTTGATGACTGTGGCTGTCCTAATTCAAAACTTGTTCTCAAAAGCAAGGTGCCCTGGGTCCATGTAGAGACTGGAGGCAGCACAGAAGAAATATAATAATATATAATTCAATTATATAAAGGAGCAAGTTTTTCAGTAGGGACACTCCCTTTAAGACATTTTAATTTAAGGAATGCTACAATCTGCATAAAAATGACCCTGGGTGATTGAAGATCTTGCAGGTATAGATACAGTTATATTGTATATTGGTGAAAGACTTAAATTATATTTTCACTCCAGAGAGAAAAAAAAAGTCCAGGACGTCTGAATACAAATACTATTTGAGATCTCCCAAGACTGTTCAAATTGAGCTTGTCATCTATTCACCAATGTCTATTCCAATTGCTTCTCCAAGTCCATGTCTATCAAGTCACCAAGTGATAAATTATTCATTCTGTTCCATTTCTGAAAGATAATTCCCCTGACTTTGCTAAAACATTATATTTCTTTGACAAAGTCTAATCCATTTCTATTTTGCCGTACAGATCCCATACAGAGGAATATGCGGCTCGTCTCTCTCTGTCCAGTCTGGAATCCTAGCCACGGCTTTCCCCAGTACACACTGAATTCATTAGCCGGTGATACAAACTGCTATTGGCAGACAGGGCAACAACATGAGCTATTTAATGCACTGTTTATAAATAATACATAGCAGATACAATTCTATGTTTCATTTCCACATTTCACATACATCATTTTAAGATTTTTAACAGAATTTATTTCTATTTTATTTCCTTTTTCTTGTAATCCCCAGCACTGCCCGGCACATCTGCGCTGACTATTCTCTATATTTCACTATTCAGCGTGACCTTTAAATAAATAACTGAGAGTTAGAGAATTTTTGCAAAGGATCAGGTAGAATGTCAGTCTTATATTTGGAAAAAAAGTGAAGAAAGATTTTTCCGCAGCTATTTGAGACCATGATATTTAATGTTAACTACAACCCCCAATATTAATAATAAAATGCCACTCCTATTACTATGAATAATACTGAGTAGACAGGAACAAAAACAGTTCTGTCAAAAATGATATTCATCATCATCATCATCATTATAAAATATCATAAAACACTGCTACTGCAGCAGCTTAATTTGTTATTATAGTAATGACTATTAGGAGAACATAACGAAATATATCCAGTGTACTGGTTCAGTGCCCAAACTTGTAGCCATGTTTTATATGGATGTATAAATAAATGCTTTGAGAGGATACCTTGGGCTGTATCTATTCTTCAGCAGTGCTGGCATATTCCCAACATTTTTTATTCTTTAATTATTATCAACTCTATTATTATCATTACTCTGGGACAGTCATTTTGTAAATTTGCATTTACACTTTTGTGATGCCACTCTGGCGTCTGCTGGTCCCCTTTTGACTACTGTCTTTCCCTCTATACGTGCCCGGTACCATATGTCCCTGTCAGAGGCAACGGCCCGTCTCACGCGTCCTTCCTGGTCGCCGACCCGACTGTGAAACTCCGATCTGACTCCACCGGAGCTTCTGCGACGTCCTGTCACTGGCGCACACGTCTGAGAACCATGCCGCTGCAACCTGTTCCCGTTCTGTCGACCAACGCCACCTGTGTGAGGAACCTTGACTGGTGTCGCTCTGGTCTTCAGGGACTGGCCATCGACGTCTGGGCTGGGAACCTTGACTAGCGTCGCTCGGGATTCGGGGCTTTACCGTCGACGTCTGGGCTGGGCGGATATGCGGCACCTTTCTTCCTGACAGGAGCTCCGGACACTGCTGCTGTTCATCCCGTCTCTTTCTCCGGCGTCAGAATTACCTTAGAACTTGCACACGTGCAGTTTTTCTCCTAAGCTCGTTTCCCTGATAACACTGTCCCCAGAGGCCTGATCAAACTCCTCCCCTCTGCCATGCCTCCATGCTGTTCTGGTTCCTCAGTGTCATGTCTCCTTACATTCTCCATTCTTTTATCTCGCCAGTCCCTGGGTGAGGGAAGTTTACAAATGTGTGTTGCTTCTTTAAGGGTAGTCCAACTTCTGCCAAGAGCTGCACACATTCCTGAATTTTCTGTTGGATTTGCATCCAGATGAACTTCTGCCCTTTTTTCTGGAGGCTTGGTTAACTCACACTGACGACACCTTTGAAAGGCTTCTTTCACTGTCTGAAACAGCTGAGGCCAGTACACTAATCATTGCAGCCTTCGGAAAGTCTTTTCAGTGCCAAAATGGGCCCCGCATTCATGAGCTTCCGTTGCCAGACTCATCGCCATCTCTTCAGAGATCACCACTTGCCAGATGACGTCCATCTCCCGAGGCAGCTTAATCCTTCAGCACAGCAGATCATTCTTCATGACAAGTCGTTCCCATTGGCCTAAGATCTGCAATATACTAGCTGATAGCGACGCTCTTAACTCCTGATCAGGTTTCTGCCCCAAGGTAATCCACTTCCTCAGCTCCGCAAGTTCAGGATTGGACTGCTGGAGTTAAATCCACTCATCCCTTGGGTGTCCCCGGACCTGGTTAATGCCTGCCTTCTTTTCCTTGACCAGCCACCATGGCGGCTGTGAAACAAGTGAAATCCGAGATCTCGTCGCCTTCTAGATCTTCATGTATGTGTGACACCCCAGGGGTCTGGTTGCCACAGTGATAGAGATATTACGTCTGAGAGCAGGTGGGAGGTCTCTTGGTCAGGGATCCTATGCATGCCACACCTCCTGCACAGTCCTGGGAGGGGAAGAACTTCCCCTATATAAACCTAGGGCTGAGGCAGGGTTAGGGAGTAGAGAAGAAGTAGAGACAGAGAAAAGAAGCAAATATAGGAACAGAACATCAGGAGCTCTGTGGGAGCAGTGTTACAAGGAGTCAGGGGCTGGCAGCTGCAGAGCTCGCCCTGACTGAGAAGATTTCTTACCGGACCCGGAGTCCGAGGCTGTGGGGACTAACTCCTACCCAGCAGCAGAATCCGTCAGGCAGGGGATTCCAGGTCCTCTGGCCAAGAAACCCGAAGGCACGGTCACACGCATGGGACCAGCACCGCCGTCGTGGAGCGGAAGCTACTAGAAGGCCCCGAGTCACCGGCCATACGGGTGAGCACCACACGGTACACTCAGGGACGTGGGCTACTTATACCCGCCTCTAGCAAGGTAGCCAGAAGAGTACAGTTAGTTTGGGAGGCCTACAACTCCGCCTGGCCAGGGGAGATCCCATCTGCTCAAGGACTGACCAGGCCCCAATCGCTAGCCAGTACTCCGGGAGGGTCTATCTTTGTCACCAGTAAAGACCCTGAACTACACCGTACCGTCTCCGAGTGGTTCCTGCTACCCCCATCATCCACGTCGGCTGCCCTGAGGCCATACCCCTCCCGTTGGGGGTTATACTATCACGCTGCACAATCCTACCACCGGCCTCAGCGGTCTGCCCTGCAGCAGCAGCTCCTTAGCTGTACTCAACGGGTGGCGTAGTCGTCCAACATCTACCGCTGATACATCGCCGCTCAGTTTGACTCCCTGGGCACGGACCGGGTCACCGCCACGAGACTACAACCCTCAACAGATCCGGCTCCGGGTAAGCTCCCGCGTGCGCAACGCAGCGCGACACAGGCCCAGGGGCGCGTCAACTTTTGGCGTAGTCGGCAGGATTTCGTGCCCGCAACCACCGGGTACTGCGTGCCTGAAAAAGACTGTTCAAACTTACCTGTGGTGAAGATTCCCGCCATCCGGCGCCATCTTCCGCTTCCTTCCCGCCATCGGTGGAGTTTTCCCGCCATCCGGCGCCATCTTCAGCCTTCTTCCCGCCATACGTGGAGTTTTCCCGCCATTGGACGCCATCTTGAGGACGCCGCGCGGGAAGAAGAGGGGCGTGGACTCCGAAAGCGCGCGAGAACTGAAGCCCCGCCTCACGTCCGGACGTTGCGTAAGGTCCTGGAAGGAGCCCAGCAGACGCCGACGTCACAGGAGCGCGACGGAAGGTCCTCAACCCTGACGAACCACTGCGGAGCCGCGGCCTATGGAAGAGGATCATCGCAAGGTAGGCCACGGTCCACTAGGGGGGAGAAGGATGTCTGATACGGAGGAGAGCTTCACCGCTTCAACCCCCGCCAGCGCCACCTCTGTTGCGGTCATGCCTTTCACCATGCCCTATATCCCGGGGGCAGCCTGGCTACCCCAGTACTCAGGGGAATCGCATACCCTGCATGACTTTAGAGAAAAGCTGGATAGCCTCTTCCAGGTGTACCCCCTTACAGAAGAGCAAAAAGTGAGCATCCTGGTGGCCCAATTAACCGGGGCAGCCCAAAGGGAGGTAAAGTCCTGGCCACCTGGGGGGAGGACTGTCGCAGGGATACTGGCCCGGTTGTGGGACACCTTTGATACCCGCACCTCAGCCGAGATCAAGCTTAGATTCTACGGGTGCAAACAGCGGGCACATGAGAGTATAAGGGACTATGCATTAAACCTACAAGAAGCCCTGAGAGCCATTAAGCAGACCGACCCTGACGGCGTGGGAGACGAGGACAGGCTGTTGACTGAACAATTTATAGAGGGTTTATATTGCAATGCCCACCGAACCCAGTTGCGGGCAATGGCCTTACAGGACCCTCATCTGGGATTTGCACAGTTCAAGGACAGAGCCATCCGGGTGCTCCGAGAACCGGTACCAGGTGGCGTTGTGACCCACAGACGCCCCACTACTACTTACCACCAGGAGGCGGCGCCCTTGTCGGCAGGGCCTGTGGGAGCTGATGCGCAGGCTTTGAGCAATGACCCGGCTCCAGACCTGCACCATCAGGTCCAAGAGCTAGCTAAAAGCGTTGCTGCGCTAACCCGAACTGTGCAGTCTTTACAGGTTTCTACTCCAGGGAAGATCCAGCTGGCATCCGGACCGGAGGACATCCCGTGGCGTCGACCAAGGAGGACCCCACCGGCCAGAGGAAGACCCAGCGACCGATACAACGAGGACGGACGACCCATCTGCCGCCGCTGTAATCAACCCGGACATATGGCAAGGTACTGTCCTTTAAACTGGCACAACCTAGGGTAGAGGGCCAACCCCTAGGAAAAAGATCATCAGGCCCATCGAACTGGCGCGACAAATATGTGGGAGGACGTCCAGTCTTGCCTGTGGTACTGGATGGCATTCCTATGAGTGCCCTACTGGACACCGGGTCACAGGTCACCACCATCCCGTACGTGCTCTTCAAGCAGTACTGGAATGACTCGGATATTACCCGCTACCCTGACGACGACTTGAGTATCATCGCCAGCAATGGTCAGCCCGTGCCACAGATCGGATTTAAAGAGGTGACCATTAAAATTGATAGAGTTGAACTGGCAGCACAGGGACTGATCATTGTAGACATTGACAAACACGAGAGTCACCCAAAGATAACTCTAGGAACTAATGTAATTGAAAATTGTCTTGCAGAGGTGATTTTCCTTTTACAGCAGGTTGCCAAGAACGCCAGCTCCGGCGAGCAGCGAGTGCTCCAAAAAGAGATCCGGGCACTGATGCGACGGCAACAGGTGGAACTCTCCGGCGGTGAGATTGGTAGCGTGACAATGTGTGACCCTTTCCCTATTGCCATGCCCCCAAAAAGTGAAATGATGATTTGGTGCCGGGCAGCTATTGGTCTGAGAGGTAGAGATTACCAGGCAATGGTAGAACCAGTTTACTCAGACAGTAGGCCCACCATCTTGACAGTACGGGGGGTGGTTAATGTACGCCATGGGAGGGTGCCCGTTCGCATAATCAATATCGGGAAGAGGGAAGTGTACCTGCCCCGGTATGCCACGCTAGCCAAATTATATACCATTAACCAAAATGCTATACAATCTGTGGAACCCTTGCCTCCATCTCACCCGGAGGAAGGTAACGGCTCTAAGAAAACAATGGAGGACTGGTGTCAGCAACTACATTTGGGTACTGACTCCACTCCCTCACACCAGAAACAGGGAGTCTATCGGGTGGTTCAAGAGTACGAGAGAGTGTTTAGTAAACACCCGTTAGACTTCGGGCGAGTCAAGGGGGTAGAACACCACATCCCCACGGGAGACCATCCTCCCATAAAAGAGAGGTATCGACCCGTACCCCCTGCACACTACCAACACGCCAAGGGGATGCTTAGAGACATGAAGGAGGCTGGGGTGATCAGGGATAGCTGTAGCCCCTGGGCAGCTCCACTAGTCTTAGTCAAAAAGAAAGACAACACCATGAGGATGTGTGTAGATTACCGGAAAATCAACCGTATCACACACAAGGATGCGTACCCCTTACCAAGGATAGAGGAGTCTTTGGCTGCTTTAAGATCTGCTAACTTCTTCTCTACCTTGGATCTCACTAGTGGGTACTGGCAGGTTCCTGTAGCAGAGGCAGACAGGGAGAAGACCGCATTCACCACCCCGATGGGACTTAGCGAGTTTACCTGTATGCCGTTCGGACTCTGCAACGCACCAGGAACCTTCCAACGATTAATGGAGTGCTGTTTGGGCCACAGAAACTTCGAGACGGTCCTGTTGTACCTGGACGATGTCATCGTATATTCTAAGACTTATGAGGACCACCTGAAACACCTGGCGGAAGTGTTCGAAGCTCTGGCAAGCTACGGCCTAAAGGTGAAACCCTCCAAGTGTCACCTCCTGAAACCAAAGGTGCAGTACCTGGGACACGTGGTGAGCGCTGACGGAGTGGCTCCCGACCCTGATAAGATCACCGCAATTAAGGAATGGCCAAGTCCCTCCAGTGTAAAGGAAGTGCGGCAGTTCCTCGGGTTGGTAGGCTACTACCGCAGGTTCATCCCCGGTTTCACCAAAAAGGCAGCTCCTATGCAGGACCTCCTGATAGGCCAGTCCCAGAAGGCCAAGAACCAGAAGCCGCCCTTCAGATGGGAGAAGTTGGAAGAAGAGTCCTTCCGCCAGCTGAAGATGGCCCTCACGGGGGATGAAATCCTGGCGTACCCGGATTACAGCCAGCCCTTTATCCTCTACACCGACGCAAGTAACATCGGGCTAGGAGCCGTGCTGTCCCAGATCCAGCAGGGGAAAGAGCGAGTAATCGCTTACGCCAGCCGAAAACTGCGACCCACCGAAAGAAACCCTGAGAATTACAGCTCATTTAAGCTAGAGTTCCTGGCAGTGGTGTGGGCAGTCACCGAACGCTTTAAGCACTACCTCGCTTCTTCCCGGTTCGTCGTGTACACGGATAACAACCCGTTGACACACCTGGACACGGCAAGACTCGGTGCCCTAGAGCAGAGATGGATGGCCCGCCTGTCCAACTACGAGTTCACCATCAAATACCGGGCAGGACGCTCCAATACCAACGCGGACGCCCTGTCCAGGATGCCAAACCTACCGGACGTAGGAGAAGATCCAGAGGGACTGGAAGAAGTCGAACTCCCCGCGTTTCACCGTCATGGGACTATCCAGTATTCCCATCGGGTAAGGAGTAAGCAAGGCGCTACGCTTAACCCCTTACCTCACTACAACTGGGCGGAAACGCAAGACAGTGACCCTGCCGTCCGGCTGGTGAAGGAGATGCTGACTCGGCCAGAGGCTCGCCTTGACCCAGACGCTCCAGAGGAAGCCAAGCAACTGTGGGCAGAAAAGAGTAGACTGTTCCTTTACAAGGGGAAGTTGTGCCGCAGGATGGTTAACTCCCGGACGCATGAACTAATCTGGCAAGTAGTGGTGCCACGACGAGACGCAGCCATGGTGATGGAGGCATACCACGATGGAGCTGGGCATTTCGGATGGAAGAAGCTGGAGTTCCTGCTGCGCGGGCGGTTCCATTGGGTAGGCTTGAGGGGAACCATCGAGAGGTGGTGCAGAGACTGTGGCCCGTGCAACCTGAGGAGGAAGGACCGTGCCAGCCAGAAGACTCCCCTGCAGTCCATCGTCACCCGGCAGCCGTTGGAACTGGTAGCCTTGGATCATGTAAAACTGACCCCAAGCAGAAGTGGCTACGTCTACGCGTTAACCATCGTGGATCATTACTCCCGGTTCTTGGTTGTCGTCCCCGTCAAGGACTTAACGGCTCAAACAGCAGCTAGAGCCTTCCAGCAGCACTTCTGCCGTCCACACGGGTACCCGGACCAAGTGCTGACGGACCAGGGACCTGCCTTTGAAGCGGAGGTCTTCCAGGAATTCTGCAATCTGTATGGCTGCCGGAAGATAAGGACGACACCCTATCATCCGCAAACTAATGGACTTTGTGAGAAAATGAACCAGGTGGTAATGGATCTTCTGAAAACGTTGCCCCTGGAAGAACGCAGTCTGTGGCCTGAGAAGCTGCCCGATCTGGTGGACCTATACAACCACATCCCGGTAGGTTCCACCAACTGTACCCCGGCTTACCTAATGAGGGCGAGACCTGGTAAGTTACCTGTTGACCTGGAAATGGGAGTCCTGACACCCGAGGACACTTCACCAGAAGCAGACTGGGACACAGAGAGGCAGCAGCAGTACCGGAAAGTACAGGAGAGCGTGGAGCGAAGTCTCTGTCAGGCTAGGGAGAGACAAGAGAAAACTTACAACCAGTATGCTCCCGCTGTTCCCCTGGTGCCCGGAGAGCAGGTCTTGAAGAGGAAAAGACGGCTCCACAAGTTGGACGACCAGTGGGAGAAGGACCCGTACACCGTACTGCCCTCAAGCCATGAGAACCTGAAGGTCTGTACCATCAGTAAAGACGGAGGGGAGACCACAGCCATTGTATCCCGGGATCACCTGAAGAAGTGTCCTGAACAGCTACGGAACCCTGAAGAGGAACAAGAAGACCATCGACCCGTAGAGGAAAGGGAAGATATGGTTAGTACTGTGCTCGGAGACTTCCCTCGGTCTTGGACTCAAGTCAATGGTGCAGTTGTGGTACCCGTACTCACCTTCCTCCAACCAGCATCCCAAGCACCTATGGAGCAACAGGTAGAGCTGGAAGAACAGCCGGTCCAGGAGGCAGAAGACCCCACACCAGCAGATCAGGAGGATCAACCCTCTGCTTGCAGTGAGCCTGCCATATCCCTAGTGAGCCAAAGGGCCCGTAGACAGCTGCCCAATTTACCCTTGACAGCTCCTACACCCTGTAGTTCAGGGCCAGACAGTCAGCTCCGTAGGTCCACTAGGGCCACTAGAGGCCAGTTACCCGCACGTTGGAGGATTTGAAGTGTATAAATTGTTTTATTTGTGGTTACCTATTTTTCTTGTTGCTTGTGTATAATTATGTGTTTCAAGTTGTTTATAGGAGTCTTTGGTGGATTTACCGGGAATCCTGTGTACATAGTTGGAGCGTAACCCAGGACGGACTAAAGACTGTTAAGCACTCGGGGCAGGACAGACCCCTACCTGGTTACGTCTCCCTGTTTTGGTGAAATGGACACCTTGCTTTTCTTCAAAAACTGCACCCGTTTGCGGACACGCCGTGACCATCTTTATATGTTTTTCTTATTGTACTATTATTGTTTATACCTTGTTATGTTTTTCCAAAAATATGTTTAGTCCCGGAGTACTAAATTTCACTAGGGGGGAATGTGACACCCCAGGGGTCTGGTTGCCACAGTGATAGAGATATTACGTCTGAGAGCAGGTGGGAGGTCTCTTGGTCAGGGATCCTATGCATGCCACACCTCCTGCACAGTCCTGGGAGGGGAAGAACTTCCCCTATATAAACCTAGGGCTGAGGCAGGGTTAGGGAGTAGAGAAGAAGTAGAGACAGAGAAAAGAAGCAAATATAGGAACAGAAAATCAGGAGCTCTGTGGGAGCAGTGTTACAAGGAGTCAGGGGCTGGCAGCTGCAGAGCTCGCCCTGACTGAGAAGATTTCTTACCGGACCCGGAGTCCGAGGCTGTGGGGACTAACTCCTACCCAGCAGCAGAATCCGTCAGGCAGGGGATTCCAGGTCCTCTGGCCAAGAAACCCGAAGGCACGGTCACACGCATGGGACCAGCACCGCCGTCGTGGAGCGGAAGCTACTAGAAGGCCCCGAGTCACCGGCCATACGGGTGAGCACCACACGGTACACTCAGGGACGTGGGCTACTTATACCCGCCTCTAGCAAGGTAGCCAGAAGAGTACAGTTAGTTTGGGAGGCCTACAACTCCGCCTGGCCAGGGGAGATCCCATCTGCTCAAGGACTGACCAGGCCCCAATCGCTAGCCAGTACTCCGGGAGGGTCTATCTTTGTCACCAGTAAAGACCCTGAACTACACCGTACCGTCTCCGAGTGGTTCCTGCTACCCCCATCATCCACGTCGGCTGCCCTGAGGCCATACCCCTCCCGTTGGGGGTTATACTATCACGCTGCACAATCCTACCACCGGCCTCAGCGGTCTGCCCTGCAGCAGCAGCTCCTTAGCTGTACTCAACGGGTGGCGTAGTCGTCCAACATCTACCGCTGATACATCGCCGCTCAGTTTGACTCCCTGGGCACGGACCGGGTCACCGCCACGAGACTACAACCCTCAACAGATCCGGCTCCGGGTAAGCTCCCGCGTGCGCAACGCAGCGCGACACAGGCCCAGGGGCGCGTCATATGTCTCCCTTTGAACTTATTGGAGTGACTCGACATGGGCATGGGTATTCTGAGCTTTTCACCGATGCGCGATTCTGTACCAGTATTTGGACATTCTGGCAACCCACCTTTGCTACAGTACTCTTAACTTTGCATTTTCGAGATGAGGAAGGGGATTGTTATCGGTTCTCACCTGAACCTTCGACCCTGAAAGATACTCAGCAAACTTTTCAGTCATGGCCCAGACTAGTGCTAGTAGCTCTAACTTGAATGAACTGTAGTTATCAGGGTTCCTTTCGGTTTCTCTCAGTGACCAACTAGCATATGCAATCACCTGTTCTTTGCCTTCTTGAATTTGCACTAATATTGCTCCTAAGCCTTACAGACTTTCATCGGTGTATAGTAAGAAGGGTTGGGAGAAGTCGGCATAGGCCAATATGGGAACATTGGTTAATGCCATCTTCAGGGCACAAAAAGCTCCTTCCTGTCAGGGCCCCCACTTAATGGCCCATTGTTTATGCTCCCCAGTTGATCCTTTCAGAAGCTCGTGGAGCGGGGTCACTATTTTGGCAAAATTTTTGATGAATCTTCGATAGTAACCTGCCAGGTCCAGGAACGCTCTTAGCTCTCTTATATTAGTCGGAATGGGCCACTTCTGTACAGCCGACACTTTTTCGGGGGTGCGGTAGACCCCAGCACTGAAGACGATGTGCCCCAGATACTCAATCTCCCTCTGGAACAAGTGGCATTTCCGAGGTTTAATCTTCAGCCCATACTTTTGGAGCCTCTCTAGCACTTGTTATAACTGACTGATATGTTTCTCAAAGGTGGAGAAGAATACTACAATGTCGTCCAGATAGATTATGGTTGCTTTGAAATTGAGATCCCCAAGACATCTCTCCATCAACCGTTGAAAAATTCCAGGTGCGTTAGTTAGGCCGAACAGCATCCCGTTGAACTCGAATAGACCCATGGGAAGGATGAAGGCAGTCTTCGACCAATTCTTATCGGCAATAGGAACTTGGCAGTAGCCGCTGCTCAGATCGAGGGAGGAGAAATATTTAGCTTTTCATAAAGCAGACAGGGACTCTTCAATTCGTGGCAGGGGATAGGAATCCCGCACCATACAAGCGTTCAACCATCGATAATCTACGCTGAACCTCAAGGTCCCATCCTTCTTCCGAACTAGTACAATGGGTGCAGCCCAAGGGCTCTCTCGAATTACTCCATTTCATAACATATGGGACAAGAGGTCTTTCACTTCTTGATACATTTGTGGTGGAATCTGATGGTATCTCGCTCTAACGGGAGTGGTGTCTCCCATAGGGATCTCATGCTGGATAGCCTCAGTGCACCCGAAATTGTCTTCATAACAAGCGAACACCCCGTGATAACGCTGCAGTAGGCCCTCGATTTGTCCTACTTGCTCTGGGGAAAATTCTGTAAGGTCAGCCTTCATCTGTTACCAAGACAAACAATTATATATGTTGTAAGAACGCTCACCTTGTTGAGTTTTGAGGATGCACAACTCATGTAGTGGCAAATGGAGTGCTGCCGGAGACACCAAACCTCAGGGGTCCGAAGTGCAATAAGTATTGGATGCAAACATGCAAACATGTGCTATGCACTTGATGAAGTGGACAGGATGTCCACGAAACGCGTCTGATTTTAGTTTTGAAATAAATTTATAACATTGAACTGGACAATGCATCCTTTTTGAACACGGATGCGGGGGGAACAATTGGCACATGTTTGCATCCAATACTTATTTCATCTATTCAAGGAGACGCGAACCACCCATGCTCCCCCTTCTTTCACTCTTATAGCGAGAGACACTGATAGAGTCTATGGATCGCCTTCTAGGGGTGTCAACTCGATGGAGTCGGGTTTGGGAAGATCCTACGGCATTACGTTCACCTGGGTGATTTCTTTCCAAGGGTTCAACGGTAAATGTATTTTGTTCAAGTTGAAGCAGCGTACCAGCACACACCCATGCCACACTGTGGCGAGAGTTCGGGCGAGCAGGAGCCCAGGTATTGTTTGGTCTCCTTCTATGGGCTCAATTTGCACCTACACCCCCTCAATTGGTACACAGGTCCTTACAGGAAGGGTGAGTATGGTTTGTTCAATGGGTAGAGTCACAGCAGCTTCTGGAGGTATAATCACTTTGCCAAGAAGCTGAGCGGTGTCTGGTAAGTTCTGAACCTAACTCACTTGGATGAGTTGTTGAAAAACCCTTTGTCTAGTGTGACGCCTGGTTACGCAATTCCGGTTGCCTCTTTGTGATTCACCAGTCAGGAACTCCCCTACTTGCTTCAGGATATTCATTCCCAACGTCAGTATGGACCCAGAGCTTATTGGGCCTTTCACCAACACAATCCCTTTCTTTTCTAATTCTTGTCCGCACATACGGACAGTCATCCACACCACGCCGGCCACTGGAATGGGGAGATGGTTGGCAGCTACTAGTCTAATATTCGGCCCCTTGTTGGACCAGCCGACCGCAGGGAACTGAGCGTGTAAGTATTCTTCAGGCATAGTGGTTACCAGAGACCCCGTGTCCATTAAACATTCTATGCGTTTCCCATCAAATTCTGCCAAATTGGGCCTTTCAGAGACAATATTTTCAGAGCCTTCCTCCCCTTCTCCTAGGACATGGTACCCCATGGTGTGCTCCTCAACCGTGGGGATCCTTAGTTTAAAGGACACTACTTTCTTCCTTGGCTCCGGCTTGGACTCTCTTGGGATATACTGTATGTCCTCGGCCACCACAGTTCCAACATTTAACTCTTCACTCTTCCATCTGGCGACGGGAGTGAGGTGAGGAATTTGGGGGCATAGTTTCCTCTCCTTGGACCTTCTCCTTATGTCTAGCTGAGGGGCCGTCCCTTGGCAAGTTACTAGAGGCTCCTCTGAGATTGCGTAACTCTCCTCGAATATCTCTGATCTCCTGATGTAACTCTCGTGCCCAGTCAAGTTCCCTGCCGGCAGCTTCCAAGATGGTAGCTACCTGGTGACTCTGAACTGTGTCGCAGGTAGGGGTCCCTTAGTCCGGCCACAAATTGATCCTGCAGTACTTCATCTAAGGATCCCAGCCCTTGATATTCCTCTTTAGTCTTCTTGGCGATATGGGCCGTCACCTCCTGCAGAGCATTGACATACTGCGCAATAGTTTCACCTTCCCCTTTAATTCGTTTAAAGAAGTTGTCCAGTACTTTATATTACCCCCCCCCAATGTATCCCCACCCCGGGGCCCCTAAGGATTTTTGTAATTAGCTTACATTGCAGATACTACCTGTGACCGGTGCTATCCTTGGCTGCTCACAGGCATCACGTCCCCACGGTGGCTGCTGGGTTGTGGGTGGAATTAGCATCCACCGCGCGCTTTTCCAATGAATGGGGAAAGGCAGAGCACGCTGTGGATGCCGGGTGTGATGCAGGGGGGCAACCCCGCCCACAGCCTCGCATCCATCGTGGAGTGCAGAAGACAGACACTTGTCGTGACGTCAGCGGATGTCAGAGCCCGCTGCAGCCAGGGGTCACGTGATGCCTGTGAGCGGCCAGTGATAGCGCCGCTCACAGGCAGTATCTGCAACGTAAGCTAATTTAAAAAATCCTTAGGGGCCCCGGGGGATACATTGGGGGGGTAATATAAAGTACTGGATAACCCCTTTAAATAAGCGCATGCGTAAGTTACGAAGGTCAGTAGTGTCACCGTGCATATCTTCCAAAATCCCAATCGCTTTTTCCATTGTGTCACGGTCCTTAGGTTTATATAACTGTCGTGCTTCCCCATCAAGAGTCAGTAAGGCTAGCTCTGCCTGTATGGCTGGGGTCATAGGGTACATCCTAACCATGCTCTGCAGTCTCTCTACCCAATCTCACAACTGTACAGTTTATTATTCAATGTGAATTTTGGGAGGTTACAGGGCATGGCCCCCAGGGGAATACTTCCCCTGACAAGCCCCCCATCTCCCTGTTCCCCCATTTCCACACTGGAATGTTGCATCCTGCTGACTACGCCAAATATAATGCAGGTAAACAGTGTGCAACAGCGGAGACACAGGTGGAACAACAGTATATTTCTTTTATTTAACAACTAATGTAAACTGTAAAACATGTATTATATGCTAACAATTTCTTTACAACATTTGACAGTAAAATAAGCAGTAAATCACATAACAGAATAAATTATCAGAATACACTAGAATTCAGGGGCTGGTAGTTTAAAATGATCTATTGGAGGGAAGGGAAACTATATTAACTTTAGTGGGCAAGGGTCAGTCTTTTAAAGCTTTGGCAATACTCTGTTCCTATCACAACTCGCTGCATGTTTCTCCCATAACTCTCTATCCGCTTTCGCGATGCCACTCTGGCGTCTGCTGGTCCCCGTCTGACTATTGTGTTTCCCTCTATCCGTGCCCGGTACCATATGTCCCCGTCAGAGGTAACGGCCCGTCTCGCGCATTCTTCCTGGTCGCTGACCCGACCGTGAATCCCCGATCTGACACCTCCGGAGCTTCTGCGACGTCCTGTCACTGGCGCACACGTCTGAGAACCGTGCCGCCGCAACCTGTTCCTGTTCTGTCGGCCGACATCACCCAGGTGAGGAACCTTGACTGGCGTCGCTCGGGTTTTCGGGGCTTGACCTTCGACGTCTGGGCTGGGAACCATGACTAGCGTCGCTCGGGATTCGGAGCTTTACCGTCGACGTCTGGGCTGGGCAGATATGCGGCACCTTTCTTCCTGACAGGAGCTCCAGACACTGCTGCTGTTCCTCCTGTCTCTCTCTCCGGCATCAGAATCACCTCACAACTTGCACACGTGCTGTTTTTCTCCTCAGCTCGTTTCCCTGACAAAGCTGTCCCCAGAGGCCTGATCAAATGCCTCCTCTCTGCCTTACCTCCATGCTGTTTTGATTCCTCAATGTATTGTCCCCTTACGCGGGGACTGTCACTCTCTACCTGTCTTACATATGTAGTGTGGGGTCTGTCACTCTCTACCTTTCCTCCATATGTAGTGAGAGGTCTGTCTCTCTTTACTTGGCCTCCGTGTGTAGTGTGGGCTCTGTCACTCTCTACCTGTCCTCTATGTGTAGTGTGGGGTCTGTCGCGCTCTACCTGTCCATGTGTAGTGTTAGGTCTTTCACTCTCACCTTTCCTCCATGTGTAGTGTGGGGTCTGTCTCTCTCTACCTTTCCTCCATGTGTAGTGCGGTATCTGTCACTCTCTACCTGTCCTCCTAGTGTAGTGTGGTATCTGTCACTCTCTACCTGTCCTCCATGTGTTGCGGAGGGTCTGTCTCTCTCTACCTGCCCTCCGTATGTAGTGCAGGGTCTGTCTCTCTCTGCCTTCCCTCCATGCGTAGTGAGGAGTCTGTCGCTCTCTACCTGCTCTCCATGTGTAGTGCAGGGTCTGCCACTCTCCACCTGCCAACCATATGTAATGCGGTGATGGCACTCTCTGCCTGCCCTCCCGGTTAATAACCTGAAAACCAAGCTCTGCTGCAATGAAAGTTCCTCTTTGCATTGTGTGCTCCCTGCACTGACCTTATTAGTATTATTACTATGATAGATAGATAGATAGATAGATAAAGAAGTTAATCATCTATATATAAATATAAACAGATCTTTCTTATCTTGGAAATAATGGCAATAAGGTCCATTACCATGGCAACCTTTTTACATTTGTCAATCACCATCCTGTAAGTGCAATCTTCTATAATTGCTGTATATACATAATGTAAGAAATGTAGGATCTAGGAACAAAAAATCATTTAAATCATAGTATATGACATTACTGATGTTTCATATTTAGTTGAATCCTTGACAATGTCATGATTTTATAATGGATTGATCCTAAAGGTTTATTTTACTCTGTAGAGAAAAGATTATCCTGGAAAAGGTTCAGTATTTCTTAGGGAAGACAGTTAAATAACTTATCCAGGTAGGACTGGGTTAATCCTAGCACTGCAGGTCTTGATTAGATGCACCTGACTAGCTTTGACTAAGAACAATGGCCTGTGGTCACTAGGTGTGTCAGTCTGCTGGATGTTAAGTTCAGTGTGCTGCTGGTGACTGACCAACCAAAATGTGAACTATAGCAGGGAGAGAAACATGCCAGGGTCTCTCTCTGAATGAAAACTGCATGGGTCATGGTCATCTAGGAAAGCTGAGCAGTCTGTGTGTTGGAGCTGCAGAGTGTAGAAGCAACAGCCTTTTCAGTGTGAACTGTGTCCAGAGTTGAATAATTTTGTTTGGCACTAGAAGCTACTGGAGTTTGGGATGAAAAGCTTGCACTGACATTTATGTGCCTGCTCAATGAACTGTTTATTTGCTATTATTCCTTTGTGCCCGGGAAAGGCTGATTTTGATTTTGAATCCCTTGGAGATTTATGAAAGCAATAATAATAATAATATTGCTACTGAGCTTCACTAGGAACAATATTTCAGTGTGGGCTCTTGAATAGTAGCATAGTAACATAGTAATGTAAGTTGAATACAGACCTAGGTCCATCAAGTTCAACCTTCCTTAGGAAAGTGACTTAGCGAAAAATTAAAATAAAAACTCCTCACTGATTGGGTCTCAATGATGTATGATGCCTTATGATGTAATTGACCACGTAGAGTAAAGTAGCTTATAACGTCATAATCTGTGTCGAGGTCTAGTTGGTGCCAGCAAAGAGTTAAGAGTAGTGTTGAGCCACCCCCGTAGTGTTCGGGTTCGGTTCGGTTCGTCGGACACCGGGATGTTCGTGGAACTGTTCGTCAAACACCTTAGAACACCGCCGAACACCGTTAAAGCCAATGGCAGGCAAACAAAAACACATAGAAACACATAGAAAACACCTTCAAAGGTGTACAAAAGCTGACAAACTGCTCAGAAGACACTCTCTTTAAAAAAGCCGGCCGGCAATTCAGCAGCGGCATACACCGGTACCCGACAATTTAGACAAGAAGGAATAGAGCATCACACATAGATTAGATAGATAGAAACATGTCAGTCACATATATAAGAAGTACAGTGACAGTGTTGCTTACTGCACTTGTCATTTAGTGTTAAAGGATTTATTAAAAAAAATAATAGTGTTTTCACGCACCGTCTCTTTAAAAAAGCCGGCCGGCAATTCAGCATTGGTACCCGACAATTTATAACAGAAAGAATAGAGCATCACACATAGATTAGTTAGATAGAAACATGTCAGTCACATATATAAGAAGTACAGTAATAGTGTTGATTACTGTACTTGTCATTTAGTGTTAAAATAAAGGATTTATTAAAAAAAAAATTGGCGTGTGGTTCCCCGTTATTTTAGCCTCTAGCGGAGGTTAAGCAGACCGCTGGGGCAGATGTTTGAAGCCTGGGAAGGGGGTAATACCCACGGAGGTTCCCAGGCTACTAATATCAGCCCCCAGTTGAATGCCTAGTCTTTACTAGCTATTAAAATGGGGGACCCAAAAAAAAATGATGTGGGGTCCCCCCTATTTTAATAGCTAGCAAAAGCTAGGCAGACAGCTGGGGGCTGATATTAATAGCCCAGGAAGGGTGCCATGAATATTGGCCCCCTCCCAGGCTAGAAACACCAGCCGTCAGCCGCCCCAGAAATGGCGCATCCATAGGATGCGCCAATTCTGGCACTTAGCCTCGCTCTTCCCACTGCCCTGTAGCGGTGGCAGTGGGGTAATAGGGCTGGGGTTGATGTCAGCTTATAATGCCAGCTGACATCAAGCCCAGGTTAGTAATGGAGAGGCGTCTATAAGACACCCCCATTACTAACCGCATAGTCAAAGTTAAAAAAAAACCACAAACACCCAGAATAAAGTCCTTTAATTGAAATAAACACACAATTCTTTATTGTTCTAAATTAAACCATACTTACCGTCACGCCCATTCCAGCTGAAGCCAACGATCTCCTGCAATAAAAGTAAAATAATAAAGCAACATCATGCTTACCTTTCCATGGTTCCCACGACAGCTTCAGCTCTGCTACATTCACATGACAGGCTGGAGCGCAGCAGAACGCTGCCATCCAGCTTGCCATGGGGCAGACACTGAGAAGAGCAGGCATGCTTGCGCTCCTCAGTGTCTGGCTGTGACGGCATAAAGATGAGCCGAGGTCATGTCCAATGAACTCTGCTCACCTCATGCACGTCACTGACAGCGTGGGAAAATTCTCCTGCGCATGCGGTGAGTGCAGGAGAATTTTTCCACGCTGTCAGTGACGTGCATGAGGTGAGCTCATGTCAAATGAACTCGGCTAACCTCATGCACGTCACTGACAGCGTGGGAAAATTCTCAGTGCTCAGCGCTTCAGCAGGAGAATTCTCCCACGCTGGGATGGCATTGAGATGACAGGCTGGATCACAACTGAGTGCTGCCATCCAGCTTGTCATCCTTCAGAGACACTGCAGAGCGCAAGCATGCCTGCTGAGCGCTGAGAATTTTCCCACGCTGTCAGTGACGTGCATGAGGTGAGCCGAGTTCATTGGACATGAGCTCACCTCATGCACGTCACTGACAGCATGGGAAAATTCTCCTGCACTCACCGCATGCGCAGGAGAATTTTCCCACACTGTCAGTGACGTGCATGAGGTGAGCTGAATTCATTGGACATGACATCGGCTCATCTTTATGCCATCACAGCGAGACACTGAGGAGCACAAGCATGCCTGCGCTTCTCAGTGTCTGCCGCATGGCAAGCTGTATGGCAGCGTTCTGCTGCGCTCCAGCCTGTCATGTGAATGTAGCAGAGCTGAAGCTGTCGTGGGAACCATGGAAAGGTAAGGATGACGTTGCTTTATTATTTTACTTTTATTGCAGGAGATCGTTGGCTTCAGCTGGAATGGGCGTGACGGTAAGTATGGTTTAATTTAGAACAATAAAGAATTGTGTGTTTATTTCAATTAAAGGACTTTATTCTGGGTGTTGTGTTTTTTTTAACTTTGACTATGGGGTTAGTAATGGGGGTGTCTCATAGACGCCTCTCCATTACTAAACTGGGCTTGATGTCAGCTGGCATTATAAACTGACATCAACCCCAGCCCTATTACCCCACTGCCACCGCTACAGGGCAGTGGGAAGAGCGAGGCTAAGTGCCAGAATTGGCGCATCCTATGGATGCGCCATTTCTGGTGCGGCTGACAGCTGGTGTTTCTAGCCTGGGAGGGGGCCAAAATTCATGGCACCCTTCCTGGGCTATTAATATCAGCCCCCAGCTGTCTGCCTAGCCTTTGCTAGCTATTAAAATAGGGGGGACACCACGTCATTTTTTTGGGGTCCCCCATTTTAATAGCTAGTAAAGGCTAGGCATTCAGCTGGGGGCTGATATTAGTAGCCTGGAAAGCTCTGTGGGTATTACCCCCTTCCCAGGCTTCAAACATCTGCCCCGGCCGTCAGCTTAACCTCCGCTAGAGACTAAAATTATGGGGAACCCCACGCCAATTTTTGGCATTACAGTGAGTGGCAGACAATCCCTGCATGATTGGTGCTCTAAATAGCGCCAGACATGCAGGACACCCTTTTGGTGCACGAACAGTTATCGAACATAACCTCGAACAGCCGAATTTTTTGCAAATTGTTCGCGTTCGTCGAACGACTCGAACACCGCTCAAAACAGCTCAAATTTGGGATTGGCGAACAGTTCTAGTCGAACACCGCTCATCTCTAGTTAAGAGAAGCCCTGAGTTGGAGCTTAGGCAGTAGGCACAGGACTGGTAGAGAGCTGCGGTGACAGGGACAGATGAGGGAAGAGGGGAGTATGATATTTTAGCGTTTTCTAACCCTTTTCTGGACTATATGAATCTATGACATTCTGCTGCATGTGCATGAGTCAAATCTCCCAAAATTTGGGTCAGCTAAAACTTGCAAATTTTGGGAAATTCTCAACAAATTTGACTTGTTTATGATCAATTTAAACGGATACCATGATAGCACGTTCCCACGATCAGGAAATAGCAGCGCTTTGGACGCAGCATATATTCGCTGCGTACAAAGCTCTGCGTTCTAATCACGCAGTTTAATCTGCATGTGTTCACTGAACTATGTGGATTTAACGCATCCTATCCCTTCTATTATGGAAATTTCTGTTGCGGAGACTAGCGTCTCCGTAACAGAAATTAACATGCTGCGGCTCCCAAAGCCGCACCACCGGTGAGTTTACACGGCAGCAAATAGAAGCATGATGGACATAGGATTTCTTTAAATCCCGTCCACTATGCTTGTACTGTACAATGCAGCATTTTGGACGCAGCGCAGGTGAGCTGCCTCCAAACTGCTGCTACTCCTGATCGTGCACATATACCCTTACAATTACAAATGGTAATCAAGGATAATAAAGAGTGTAACAATAAATAATGTATAATTGATCTGAGAATGGTTGTACTTGATGGACAATTGTCGTCTCTCAACCCCAGTAACTATGTATTTAACAAAGAAATATAATATATATGGGCCAAACCCTTCAGCGTTTTATATTTTGAGAGCATTATCTTTTTTAAAGAATATTGCCATAACATAAATAAGATTGATGTTATATTAATACATTCAATTATTGACAAAACATCTTGAAGAACATAAAATAAAACATGTGAAAACTTATTAAAAAGCAGAATTTTTCACCCTGAGCATATAATATATAGGCTTTAGCCCAGAGCTACAGATCCAATTTAGCGTAGAAGTCTATGAATCTAATTCAGAGTGACTAGATGTAGAATTATTTACTCCGCATTACTATATTGTGTTATTTTCACAGCAGATTGTACAATTCTACGGAAAGTAATCTAATACGGGGGCTTCATTTTAATAAGTTACATTCACTTAAGACAGACCTATTTGTAGCTCGTTTAAGGAAACTATCAATCACTATTAGATTTCACACATGACACATTTTCCAACCATTTCTTATTTAGTGCCCATTCTATCTCAACCAAAAGTCTGAACTAGATTATTCTAGTAAAAAAAAAAGCAGAGAGACGAGATCGAGCTGCAGCTGACCTTGCTGAAGCCTCCCCACAGCCTGTCAAGCTTGATGCTCTCATAACGTGTAAAGTGCAGGTTCTATTCCCACCGGAGAACATATATGTCAACTCCTGTTACTCTTAACTCCACCAGCCTGCAGGCCAGAGGCCTGAGGTTGTTCCTCAGCCAGATGTCACATGCTGCCTCCTTGCCCCCAGATCGCTTTATCTTCCTTTATGTACTTTTAAAAATAAACAGCACTTTACTTTACCTTTGTTGCAATATGCACATTTTACGTGTTAAAAATATATCTAAAAGTTAAAAGAGTTTATCGAAGGTAGTAGAAAAAAAACAACCTAATAGTACTGTATACTAGATGTGCTCACACTTCAAAGTTTTGTAGATCTTTCAAGTACCATATTCATTGGAATAATATGTAGCCATGTCTTGTATATAGAAGGCGCTTAATGAAAATAATTCCTATGATCTTCGTACTCAAGATCTGTTCTCGAGAATAAATTACTGTAGATATGAAATTTTAAAGGGAATCTGTCAGGATTTCACCATCCCAAACTATTTATATGTGCATGTAGTTTTTTCAAAGACAAGTCCAGCAATACCTTTACATAGACAATCCATTCCCCCATTACTGAAAAATTAGCATTTGAAATGATATGCAAATGAGGCTAAAGGACTAGGGTAGATCTGAAACCTCTGTCACTTCGGCTCTATTCCTCACTATCACGAATACCAGATGCTCACAACACTCGTGTCTTAGATGTGACTGTAAGGCCACGGACTCACTATCAGTATTTGGTCAGTATTTGGTCTGTATTTTTTCTCAGGAGTGGGAGCCAAAACCAGGAGTGGGTGATAAATGCAGAATTGGTGACTTGTTTCTATAATACCTTTTCTCTGATTGTTCTTCAACTGGTTTTGGCTCCCACTTCTGGGAAAAAATACTGACTGAATACTGACCAAATACTGATAGTGGGACCGTGACCTAAAGGGATAATCCACTTCTCACTCACTCATTCACTCTCCTATCGCAATAGGCTAACAATGAGCTAAGCGCACCCCACAGATGGTCCCCACATCCACACCACACTTTATGCTGCCACCACTTGCCGTTTTACCAGGTCAACCAGAAGCCTGCACTGGGAAGCATACTGGAAAGCATGCACACCCAGCTTCTCCAAGCTTGTAAACGGTTCACTACTTGCAATCTGACTACAAGGTAACATAACAAAGCTATTTTCTCTCCTCGAGATCATGGGTACGTTGGAGCAACAAGTGATGAACTCATTATAGAAGCAAAAATAGTATAAAATAAAAGGGATAAAATACTGATACATTTTACAAATTGGATCAATCAGAGTTTCTAGTGGAGAACACTGAGGGAAATATGGACAGATCTGCAATATCGGTTGCTTCTCCTGGGATCTGACCCAGATATTCATTAGATCACATGTAATAAAGTGTCCCACCAGAACCCTTATTACTCCCTCTACTGAGGTAAGGGGGGGCAGCTGATTTGATTTACCCCAGAAACCTCGTGTAGAAACAATATGGCCATTATCTTACCAAACATTCTTCAATCATTCAATAAAAACCACACATTCTTGTTGCATTCTTGTGGGTTGCTAGCTACCAAAATTGTTGCAATTTTACCCACAGATGCAAATAGGCTCTCCAATCATGGATATATCCATGGATTCTGTAAACCTAGTATAAAATATTGTTTTACTTTGTTCTGACTGCGCAGTACTTGTAGATCATCTGCACAAGATGAGAGTATTGATGCCCCTGCGTTTAACACCAATGTGCCAGTGGAAGCATATAGGGATACATCTGCTGGTTCAAATAGTTATCCAACATTGACAGCTACCTGTTAATTACTGTATATGCACACTACTTATAATACTACTCTGCTCTTCTTCAGCTAACCTGCTTCAATTACTTGTTCACAGTGGGAATGTGCAGGCAGTGATCCCATGCCCCCAGCCTTTGATCTGTATACCCAATAAGCCCACTTATGACACCCCCTAGTGCTGCCTCCTCTTGCTTGACTGACAGTTACTTTCCTGTAGTCATATAGCACAGAGGCTGTCAGTCAAACATGAGTAGGTGGGGCTGGACAGGGACTAGAGCTGGAGTGACAGAGGCTTCAGATCTACAAATAGATCTACAGCCTTATTTGCATAACAACTCAAACGCTGATTTCCCAGTAATGAAGAAACAGACTAGCCGTGTAAACTTATTGTTGGACTTATCTTTGACAGTGCTCCATGCACATATAAATAAGTTTGGGAGTAAAATTATGTTGACAGATTTTCTTTAAGGGGTGAGCAGAACACTCAGACCCTGATTTATTAAGACTGTTTTTTTGTATACCAGTCTTAATGAACAGTGTGCTGGAGCAACATGTGCCAAATTCATTAAGACATGTGCACCTTTTATTAAATTTGGTGCATCTTTCTGCTGACATGCGCAACCACAAAAAATATAGTTCAGTTCCATTGCTCCTCTTCTTTTTTTTTTCTTTGGGCTCTTTCTGTTTCCTTACCTTCTGGAGATAATTGCAGCTGACTAGGTCCCACATAGTCACATGGGGTGTGATGTCCGTCATTAATGTCAATTCTAGACACATTTAATTTGCACTGAAGTTATATGATGCAAATTGAATCTACCTCCACCACCCAAATTGAGCGAATTCGTCTGGAAAGAGAGACGCTTGTTCATGAAATAAACTTTTAATAAAACTAAAAGCTTTTTTACAATTTAGTTGTTTTTCCATTCTTCATATATTTCACCACTAAATTGAATCATATTCAAGCTAATTAAATATTAGCTTCATTGTCAAAATATTTAGCAAAATGAAAATAAAGGAACATTGGGATGTATCGCATTACAAAGCTCTGACTAATTTAATTATGCTTTAATGTTTTCTATAAATTTAGTAGATTGTCTTTTTGATTACATGATATCTCCAATTTTCATATTTTACTTTCGCATTGCAATGTGTGACTGTAATTCTTCCCTTGTATTTTGCCCAGCGTCATGATACCATGAATTACCACAATCTATTGCGTTATTGCATTTACCACAACCGCTATGCCAGTATCACATAGTACTTCAGGTATTCTCCTAATCTGATTTTCAAGAAAAAGTCAATTCTTAGCCACAATCTTCCAAAGTGACAGTAACATTTTTCTGGGAAAAAATAAAGATTTTCGAAACTGACACATATAACAGAATAGCCATTTACTGTCATGATAACAGGAGTAGTTCTGGGTCCATTAGACTTGGAACTTAAAGTGTTGAAAGTTTTCAGATGACTAGAACCATTTGTATTCATGATAAAGTTTTTCTAATGAGCAAAATGAGATATAAAGGAACATGGAACAAGGAACACATGGAGACTTATTAAGACCAAGGGATAGAACTGAGCAAATCTTATGAAATTCATATTCACCAGTTTGACAAATTTTTACAATAAATTCGATGAATCAATTTGACATGAATTGAGGATATTCCAAAGCCTCCAATTGCCTGAAAGTATTTATGACACTATTCTCTTTTTCTCACACACTAATCTCCTTCACTGCTGTACTTTCACACGCTATCTGTACAGTTTCTTCTGCATTTTATGCCTTTCTCTCCCTATCTCTATGGCTAATCTGTGAGCTGTGACGTCATCTCACTATCCAGATTTACCCTAAAATGGCAGTTGAATTCCTCCTTCTGCTTTTACATAGGCTATTATAGTCACTCCTGATTGGCTGTGCTATACCTATGTGATGTTATAGTTGGAAGGCATTATAAGGGAGCCCACCCAAGCACCCAAAATTATGGGAGCCTCAGGCTGATGCAATTGTAAAATGGCATTTTAAGCTGTTCACACAAAGTGAATTGCAAGTTGTTCAAAATCGCCAAGTTTAGCAAATTCCAAAAAATTCTAAATTAATTTGATTCCCATTAAATTCTTTACTAAGGGGTATTCAAGCATTTCTAGATAGCCTATTGCCATAAAGGGCCAAAATCACTTAGTTTAAACATAACCGTCATTTTATTTTTTATTTCATAAATCAATCATACACGTGAAAATAAGCAACAATATAATGTATTTTAATAGCAAAATCTGCTTCTTTTTCTACCAGGATTTATCATTGATTTTCAAAATTCTCAATTCTTGGGTAAAATCTGTATTCAGTGAAGACAGATTTTTACATTACTTACATGCGAGGTGACAATTGTTGCTCATAAAGTTCTAAGGAGAGGAGGGAGGAAAAGGACAGAGCTCCCCCCTCTTCCCCTCCCTCCTGTCTACATAGAATTTTATCAATAGCTATTGACATCTTCTATCTCAATCAAGTAAAAATCTGTCTTCACTGAATACAAATTTTATTCGAAAATTGAGAATTTTAAGAATGAATAAACAGTCATGGAGGAGAAATAAGCAGATTTCTTTAATAAGATATATTACAAAGTTGCTTATTTTCACGATTATTATTGATTTATGAAATAAAAATTCAAATGATGGTTACGCGTTAAGACTTAAATAGCATTTTTTTTAATGCTATTTGAGAAATGGTCTCTTTTACCAATAAAAACATGCTGGACCATTTTGAAATAAGCACTGATCTCACTATGTCTGACTGAAATATATTATTTTTAGAGAAATTGCTTCTTATTGAACCACTATTCTCTACATAGACATCCAAAGTAAATCATGCAGTTACCAGTATAGTAAAATGCTTCCAAATATGTATGGACTGAGTATAATATTATTGGAATCAAAAGTAATATACCCGTAGTCAGTGAAAGCTGCCATTGATTTTACTCTATTATTTTCAATAAGACTTTAGCAGTAGGGAATAAGGAGGTGCTGAACTGAATTCTAAAGCCTAATATACCATTACATAAAATATACTGACTATTTAGCCAAATGTATAGAAAAGTCCTAAAACTAAAATTCAAAAAGTCATAAAACACAAATTCTAGTGTTTTAGTAATTGTTCAACACAATAAACACATTGTAATAATTCGAACACTTGGAATCTTTAAATAAAACTTATCGACTTCTTGGCCAAAATACATGTAGCTGGTTCTTGGCAACGTGTTTCACATATTGTATATACGTGCATCATGGTAACATTTCATTTCAGAGGAATACATTAAAGTTGACATTGCTCACAAGTCACTTCATAAATGTAAAGTTACATAAACTAAATAGAAAATGTTTCCACAGTGAGAACTTTGGCTTATCACTGCCATGTATGTCGTATTTTAAGAGCCTTGCATAGTGTTTTCCCCTATTTGGCACCAATGTGAGCCTTTGTTTAGTTCATTATTGCCATTGACTGAACTTTCCTTTTAGATGCATTATTACATTGAAACGATGGCATGGTAAATATATTATCAAAACGAAGCTTAAAGGGGTTGTCCACTACTTGAGACAACCCCTCTCAATCGGTATGTTTCCTCCTTTTAAAATAACAACACTTATACTTAGCTCCGGTGCCGTGTCGGCAATCATGTACCAGTGTGACGTCACTCAAACCCTGCAGCCAATCAGCGCTGGATTTAGTCTCGCGCCTTCAGACATATAATAATAATAATCTTTTATTTTTATAGCGCCAACATATTCCGCAGCACTTTACAATTTTAGGGGGGACTTATACAGACAATGCAGAATAAGGATATTTACAAATCAAAAGGAGTGAGGGCCCTGCTCGCAAGCTTACAGTCTATGAGGAAATGGGGGAGACACAAAAGGTAAAGTGTACATATATTGTATAATGCAGCCTTGATATACTAAATAGGACAAATAATAATACATGGACTGGTCGCCAGCCAGTATGTGTACGGTCCTGACCGAGGCTATTAGGTACATGGATGGTATGAACCTGAAATTGAAGAAGATTTTAATATGGGGGAAAACTGGGACGGACAGATAGTGTGTTTAGGCGATACGCCAGTCTAAAGAAATGGGTTTTTAGGGTCTTCTTGAAACTGTGGGTATTGGGAATTAATCGAACTGTCCTGGGTAGTGCATTCCAAAGAATTGGCGCAGCACGCGAGAAATCTTGGAGACGGGAGTGGAAAGTTCGGATTATGGAGGATTTTAGTTTTAAGTCATTGGCAGAACGGAGGGCACGTGTAGAGTGGTAGACTAAGACAAGGGAGGAGATGTAGGGGGGTACTGAAGCATGGAGCGCTTTGTGGGTGTAGCGCCGGTGTCCCTGCCCTCTGCTAGGCAGGGACGCTGTTCCCCTCACCTCTCTGCTGCTAGCCCGGCGTCCTCCTCCCGCTCTGCTGGCAGCGCGCGCTCCTTCCCGGCCTCTGTGCTTAAAGGGGCCGCGCGCGCCATCCTAAGGAGTCCCCGGCCAATGGCCGGAGGACTTCACCATTTATAAGGCACCTCCTCCAAAATGGAGGTGCCCGAGCAATGTTGTAGCACTGTTCGTTACTCTGCTTCAGCCCTCAGGTCCCGTTGCCAGTTACCTGCCAGATACCTGCCAGATTCCTGCCAGCTTGCTGTCTTATTCCTGCCTGATATCCTGCTACCTGCCTGCTAGCCTGAGGTCCGACGGTCTGCCCACCAACTTCTGTCAGTCTGTCTATGGACCAGCTTGCCCGCTCACCTGGGAGCGCACATCTGCTACCTGCCTGCTAGCCTACCTGGAGGCTCCGCCGTCACGTGCTGTGACCACCTGCCATTCCAGAGACTCCTGCCCGCTCACCTGGGAGCGCACACCTGCTACCTGCCTGCTAGCCTACCTGGAGGCTCCGCCATCACGTGCTGTGACCACCTGCCATTCCAGAGACTCTCGCTTGCTCACCTGGGAGCACACATCTACCATCTGCCTGCTAGCCTACCTGGAGGCTCTGCCATCACAGGTCGTACCTACCCTTTACCCAGAGACTGCCCCGGTCACTTGCCGTGACCTCCTGCCCGTTCATCCAGAGACTGCCCCGGTCACTTGCCGTGACCTCCTACCCGTTCATCCAAAGACTGCCCCGGTCACTTGCCGTGACCTCCTGCCCGTTCATCCAGAGACTGCCCCGGTCACTTGCCGTGACCTCCTGCCCATTCATCCAGAGACTGCCCCGGTCACTTGCCGTGACCTCCAGCCCGTTCACTCAGAGACTGTCCCGGTCACCTGCTGTGACTGCCTGCCCGTCTTCCCTGGTCGCCACCCGCTCCCTTATAAGGACCGCCCCCTTATATAGTAGCTCAGAGGTTCCGCCTCCCAGACCCGTTACAGTTTGCTCGGGCCATGGAACCCGGTGGCACCCAAGCTCCCTCGCTCTCGGACCTGTGTCATGAACTGTCCCGTCAGAGGTCCCAACAGGAGTCCATCCTGGGTCACCTGCGGAATGTCAATTCTCGCCTGGACACTCTGACTGCTCCGCCAGCAACCACCGCCAGTGCCATGACTCGCAATCCGGCAGCTCCGCTGCCCACTAATACCATGGTATCCTACCCCGGACCCCGGCTTTCTGCACCTCCTCGCTTCGGAGGCGACTCCGCCCAGGCTCGGGGCTTCATAAATCAGTGCACCCTGCACTTTGAACTCCTGTCCCACCAGTTTAACTCCGACCGGGCCAAAATTGCCTTCATCATGTCCCATCTCACCGGGGAGGCCCTGGCCTGGCTTAATCCTTTATGGGAGAGAGGAGACCCCCTGGTGTCCGACTTGCCTGCCTTTCTCACGGCTTTCCGGAAAGTCTTCGACGAACCCGGACGGAAAACCTCATCCGCATCATCACTGTTACGCCTCCGTCAGGGAAGCCTCACCGTGGGCCAATATGCCATACGGTTCCGTACCCTTGTCTCGGAGCTGGCCTGGGATAACGACGCTCTGGTATCCGTCTTCTGGGAAGGTCTGTCCGGCCGTATTAAAGATGAACTCGCCGGTCGGGACATTCCTACCACTCTCGATGACCTAATAACTCTTGCCACCCGGATTGACCTACGGTTCCAGGAGCGTGCCAAGGAGGTCACCCGTGAGAGGAGGTTTCCACGTCTAGCTCCTACTTTTCAGAAACCCGTCACTCCCTCCGTCTCTCCCCAGGTACACTCTCCTGAGCCTATGCAGGTCGACCGGACCAAGATGGTCAAAACCCGTCAGGACTTACGCCGTGCCGAGGGGAGCTGCTTCTACTGTGGCAGTAAGGAGCACCGGATCCGTGCCTGCCCGGAGAGGTCGGGAAACGCCTGTGTCTAGGTTCGCTCAGAGAGGTCGACCTAGACAAGAATAAACCCTCTCCATCTCTACTGTTGTCAGTCTCAATCGTCTGCGGGGAGAACCGTCATTTCGAACTAGCCCAACTTGACTCTGGAGCAGCTGGGAATCTTATTTCACAGTCCCTGGTAGAGAAATACCGCATCCACACCAAACCTCTGGCTGTACCCTTGTCTGTTGCTGCCGTGGATGGGGGTCTCTTACCACGCCCCATCCAACTCATCACCGAATCCATTACTCTGCAGGTGGGAATGCTGCATTCTGAGAGTATCTCCTTTCATGTTCTGCCTGGACTCTCTCACACCCTCTTGCTAGGCCTACCTTGGCTCCAGAGACATGCACCCGTGCTTGACTGGCAGACCGGAGAAGTCCTTCGCTGGGGACAGGACTGCCATAAGACCTGTCTGGTTCCCGTCCATCCCGTCCGTCCTTCTCCTACCCCAGCTAATCTACCTGGACTTCCGATTCCTTATTGGTCTTATGCTGATGTCTTTAATAAAAAGGAGGCAGAGACACTACCCCCTCATAGACCATACGACTGCCCTATCGACCTGTTACCCGGTACTACTCCTCCCCGTGGGCGTATTTATCCATTATCCGCTGCTGAGACCCGGTCGATGTCCGAATATATTGAGGAGAATCTGGCCAGGGGATTCATCCGGAAATCTACCTCCCCGGCGGGAGCAGGCTTCTTTTTCGTCAAAAAGAAGGACGGCTCTCTCCGTCCCTGTATAGACTATAGAGGCCTTAACCAGATCACGGTGAAGAATAATTACCCCCTTCCGCTCATTCCGGAGTTATTTGATCGTCTGAGGGGGGCTAGAATCTTCACCAAACTGGACCTCCGTGGGGCGTACAACCTGGTCCGTATCCGTCAGGGGGATGAATGGAAGACGGCATTCAACACCCTGGACGGCCACTATGAATATCTGGTAATGCCCTTTGGTCTCTGTAACGCTCCCGCCGTCTTTCAAGAGTTGGTCAATGACATCTTCCGGGACCTTCTCTACTCCTGCGTGGTGGTGTACCTGGACGACATCTTGGTCTTCTCTCCGGATCTCCAGACTCACCGGAGGGACGTTCGTCAGGTCCTGCTCAGGCTCAGGCAGAATCACCTCTTCGCTAAATACGAGAAGTGCCTCTTTGAGCAGACCTCGCTTCCGTTTTTGGGCTACATTATTTCTCAGACCGGCCTACGAATGGATCCAGAGAAACTGTCTGCCATCGAGAAATGGCCTCGACCGGAGGGGTTGAAGGCCATTCAGCAGTTCCTGGGTTTCGCCAACTACTACCGCCTCTTCATACCACACTTCTCTTCCCGGACTGCCCCAATTTCCACGCTCACCCGTAAGGGTACTAATCCCAAAGAGTGGCCGCCCGAAGCAGAGGAGGCCTTTCTTTCCTTAAAACAGGCCTTCTCTTCCGCCCCGGTACTGCATCGCCCGGATGGCAACAAGCAGTTCTTCCTGGAAGTTGACGCCTCCTCCTCTGGAGTCGGAGCGGTACTTACTCAAAAATCATCTTCCGGGAGGATGGTAACTTGCGGCTTCTTCTCTAAACTCTTCTCCTCCTCTGAGCGCAATTATTCCATAGGAGACCGTGAGTTATTGGCCATCAAACTGGCATTGGAGGAGTGGCGTTACCTGCTCGAGGGGGCTCTTCACCCGGTAATAATTTACACCGACCACAAGAACTTGGCTTACCTCCAGCATGCCCAGAGACTTAACCCGCGCCAAGCCCGGTGGTCCTTGTTTTTTGCTCGCTTTGATTTTGTTCTTCATTTTCGCCCGGCTGACAAAAACGTCAAGGCGGACGCCTTGTCTCGATCCTTTCTGGTGTCTGATCTCGAGGAAGATCCGAAACACATCATCGATCCCGCCAGAGTAATGCAGGTGGCTCCCGTGAGTCTAAATCGTCTCCCCCCCGGAAAGACGTTCGTATCAGTACCTGATCGGGAGAAGATCCTTCACTGGGGTCACTCGTCTAAACTGGCTGGCCATGCCGGTCAGAAAAAGACTCTCCAGCTTATTACCCGGCACTACTGGTGGCCTACCCTGCACAAGGACGTAATAGACTTTGTTTCTGCCTGTGTGTCCTGCGCCCGCAACAAGGTTCCGAGACATCTGCCAGCCGGCCGCCTCCTTCCGCTTTCTGTACCTGCTGCCCCCTGGCAGCATATAGCAATGAACTTTATAACTGACCTCCCAGTCTCTGCCGGTTGTACGGTCATTTGGGTGGTCGCTGACTGCTTCTCCAAGATGGCTCATTTCGTTCCCCTGCCAGGCCTCCCGTCTGCACCCGAGCTAGCTAAAGACTTTATTCGTCACATCTTTCGTCTTCATGGCCTGCCCCTCCACATCGTGTCGGATCGTGGGGTACAGTTCACCTCACGCTTCTGGAGAGCCACTTGTAAACTGCTAGACGTCACCCTGGACTTCTCTTCCGCTTACCACCCACAGTCTAATGGTCAAGTGGAGCGGATCAATCAGAACCTGACCAGTTACCTCCGGCACTTCGTTAATGCCCATCATTCAGACTGGGTGGATCTCCTACCATGGGCTGAGTTCTCTTACAACAATCACGAGAGCGAATCCTCCTCCAAATCCCCGTTTTTTGTAGTCTACGGTCAGCATCCTCGGATTCCTTTTCCTGTCTCCACCTCTGTGGACAACCCGGCTGCGGAATCTCTCGTTAGCAAATTTTCCTCCATTTGGGAGAGTACCCGATCCGCACTCCTTCAGTCGTCCGAGCGGATGAAAAGACACGCTGACAAAAAACGCCTGGATCCTCCACAATTTCGTCCTGGAGATAAAGTCTGGCTCTCATCTAAATATGTCCGACTCAAGATACCTTCTTACAAGTTAGGGCCTCGGTTCATCGGTCCTCTGGAGGTCATCAGTCAGATCAACCCGGTGGCCTATAAATTGAAACTCCCGGTCAACTTACGGATCCCTAACTCCTTCCATGTATCTCTCCTCAAACCTGTGGTACTTAACTCTTTTTCCAAGTCTACAGGCACGCCTCCTGCTCCGGTTTCTGCTGAAGACGAGTTTGAGGTAGAGAACATTCTTGCCACCAAAAGGGTAAGAGGAAAGACCTTTTTTCTAGTAGATTGGAAGGGGTTTGGTCCTGAGGAGAGAACGTGGGAGCCCCGGGAGAACGTCCATGCCCCTCTTATCCTTGCTAAATTTCTGTCTGGCCTAAAAAAGGGGGGGCCTAAAGGGGGGGGTACTGTAGCGCCGGCGTCCCTGCCCTCTGCTAGGCAGGGACGCTGTTCCCCTCACCTCTCTGCTGCTAGCCCGGCGTCCTCCTCCCGCTCTGCTGGCAGCGCGCGCTCCTTCCCGGCCACTGTGCTTAAGGCGCGCGCGCGCGCGCTCCCTCCCTCTTACAGGGGCCGCGCGCGCCGTCCTAAGGAGTCCCCGGCCAATGGCCGGAGGACTTCACCATTTATAAGGCACCTCCTCCAAAATGGAGGTGCCCGAGCAATGTTGTAGCACTGTTCACTACTCTGCTTCAGCCCTCAGGTCCCGTTGCCAGTTACCTGCCAGTTACCTGCCAGATTCCTGCCAGCTTGCTGTCTTATTCCTGCCTGATATCCTGCTACCTGCCTGCTAGCCTGAGGTCCGACGGTCTGCCCACCAACTTCTGTCAGTCTGTCTATGGACCAGCTTGCCCGCTCACCTGGGAGCGCACATCTGCTACCTGCCTGCTAGCCTACCTGGAGGCTCCGCCGTCACGTGCTGTGACCACCTGCCATTCCAGAGACTCCTGCCCGCTCACCTGGGAGCGCACACCTGTTACCTGCCTGCTAGCCTACCTGGAGACTCCGCCGTCACGTGCTGTGACCACCTGCCATTCCAGAGACTCTCGCTTGCTCACCTGGGAGCACACATCTACCATCTGCCTGCTAGCCTACCTGGAGGCTCTGCCATCACAGGTCGTACCTACCCTTTACCCAGAGACTGCCCCGGTCACTTGCCGTGACCTCCTGCCCGTTCATCCAGAGACTGCCCCGGTCACTTGCCGTGACCTCCTGCCTGTTCATCCAGAGACTGCCCCGGTCACTTGCCGTGACCTCCTGCCCATTCATCCAGAGACTGCCCCAGTCACTTGCCGTGACCTCCTGCCCGTTCATCCAGAGACTGCCCCGGTCACTTGCCGTGACCTCCAGCCCGTTCACTCAGAGACTGTCCCGGTCACCTGCTGTGACTGCCTGCCCGTCTTCCCTGGTCGCCACCCGCTCCCTTACAAGGACCGCCCCCTTGTATAGTAGCCTCCCAGACCCGTTACAGTGGGTAAGCGTGATAAGTTTAAATTGAACTCTATATTGGATGGGTAACCAATGCAATGACTGGCACAGGGAAGAGGCATCGGTGTAGCGGTTGGCGAGGAATATAATCCTTGCTGCTGCGTTAAGGACGAATTGGAGAGGGGAGAGTTTAGTAAGAGTGAGACCGATTAGTAGACAGTTGCAATAGTCGAGACGAGAATGAATAAGAGCTACAGTAAGAGTTTTTGCTGAGTCAAAGGTGAGAAATGTCCTGATTCTTGAGATGTTTTTGAGGTGTAGATGACATGAACATATCACATGTATCCGGAAGAAGAGAGAGCAGCAGCTCTCACGCTCCGGATGTAAGTGATTTGTCGGAAGGTGGGAGAGTGAAGCGTCTGCAGGGTTTGCGTGATATCACCCTGGTACACAATCCAGAGAAGAGACCGTGCCGACACCACTGGAACGGTGGTTCCCTCCTGAAAAGGGGGAAAAAGCAGGAAACATACAGGTTGAGAAGGGGTTGTCCTGAGTAGTGGACAACCCCATTCAAAGGCGTTGTCCACTATTGGACAACCTCAGCTTAATCAATTCAGAACCATAATTAAAATAAAAACAGTGTATACTCACCTCCTGCACAGCAGCTCCAGCGATGTTGACACCACGGTTCTCGGAGAGTGACATGACATTGCTGTGTCACTGGCAGTCTGCAACCACTCTTCCTGTGTATATTGTGTCTTATGGGAATTGGAGCAGCAGAGAAATTGATGTTGATCATAAAGAGAAAGCCAAGGAAGCTCTGCAGGAAAGGAGGAACAACGCCCTGGTCTTCAATCTGGTTGATGGAACCAGGGATTTGCTACAGTACCTTGTAGTCAGCTGGAGTGTAGAAGAAATTACTCAGGGATGAGTCTATAAGTACATATGTTTGTATTATCTTATAGGAAATGATCTCTTAAAATATTTTCATTCTTGTGGCTTTATATTGGGTCACCCTAGAGTTTGATTGTAAGTGCTTGAGCTAAGGAAATGTGACTGAGTCCTAAGACCAATATCAGTGAAATATGTTACCACTTTTCACTATCAAAATCTAAATAAATAGAACATAATTGAAGAAATTGCGAATTACAGTATTGCTGTTTAATTTGTTCTGCATTGGTTTAGCTTGTCCATGCCCTGTATAAAATATTAAGGATTCCTTAAGAAATGTGGATGGATGGTTGCACTAATCCTAGCTGTCCACCATCAACCACCAGTATGTGACTCCTCTTCTCCACACCAATTTCCCAGCTGAATTAACTGGAGGCTATATTCAATAATTCATGCTAAAGTCACTTTGTTTTCATCAATTAAATCATTTACAAACTTTGATCAATGAAATGACGGCGACTATTGCTTTTCATTGATCCTTAATGCACATCTAGGAAATCAGGAACCACACTAGACCCCCATATTGCTCATATAGTGGTCCAAAGAATTAAATGATGAGAAAGTAAATAAGAAAATTGGTGAAATATGTGTGACCACTATCTCTACTAGTATGGTAGGGATATTGTGAACCCCTATAGAATGATTTATACTAATATCATATAACCAGTCACCGTGCACTAATATAGTACCCACTAACTGAATCTCACCCTCTGACCCATATTTCCTTCTAGTACACAGTTCCATATGAGTAACAAATCAGACGAAGGGATAATGATGAGTTCGAAATCCCATAACCCATTGTAGAAACATTTCATGAGCATTGCTATAGACTTGTACAGATATTATATATATTTTTTGCTTTGTTTATGTGGGCATTGTTGCTGATATTTTTACACTGGACCTATTCATAAGACCTATGCAGGTATGGCCCTGGCATGATTGCTCCCTGTTACCTAATAATGGAGGCCATTCATGGAAAGACTATGAGAGTACTTGGCTTTCATAATCAAACTATGACATGTTTTGGCTCAGATATTGGAGTACTGATTGCCAAAATATGGATCTCTTCAGAGGTATTGTCATATGGAATGATACTGTTGTACGGACCCTGTGGTTAGTTATATAGAGTATAACTGAAACTGCTATATATACACAACAGCTAGTACCATTGTGTTAGTACATTTCTTATACTATTATACATTTTTTTATCATTTCTTATTCGCCCCGTCGAAGGCAACTCTGAAACGCGCGTCATGGTGGGAATATCTCAAGGGAAGTTCCTGCTTACTGTATGTATGTATTATTATGCTTACTATGCACATTATGTATATCTAACCGACTGCTCATAATTTTACATGTGATACTTGCCAGCATTTACAATAAGCCACTATTTAGTCACTTGGTCGATTACACTTCTATATGCAATATTTTATTAAATTTATGTGACCCGGATATATCATATTATAGGTTCTTTTATAATCTAATTATATACAAAGTATTATTACCTATTTTTGGCCTTTTGTATGCATACACAGCAGTTCTCCTGCCCCCAGGTATTTTATATACCTTTATTTACTGCACTACATTTGATGTGCACCCCCTTTTCTGCTTTTTTTTTGTGTATATCCACTGCACACCAATTTTTTTTTTAGGAATAATGTTTGTATCTTTTTATGACATGATTCATTGACTTAATTATCTTTTTTTATGCTATGCTCAGTGGCTTAGTGGTTAGCACTTTTGCTTTGCAATGCTGGAGTCCTCGATTTAAATCGCACCATGGACAATATCTGCATGGAGTATGTGTTCTCTGGTTTCCTCCCACACGCCAAAGAGATACTGATAGGGAATTTAGATTGTAAACCCTGATGGAGACAATAATAATGACCCTTATATATTACAAAATATGCACCATTCCCACACTGTTGAAGCATGAGAGGATGGGCTAACGTCATTTTGCGCTCCTGCGCAGACTTAATAATTCCATAATGCCCTACAGGCATCTAGTGGATTACCATACCTTGTACAGTGGTGGTCATTACCTAGGTCATCAAAGATCAGCAGCTCACCGGTGGAGCACAGTTTGTATGACAGAGTAATTTTCCATCTCCAGAGTCACTGGCTAAGTCTCTCTGTTCTATAGAGTGTAAGCTCTTATGATCAGCAGGGTCCACTCTCTCCTGTAGAGTGTAAGCTCTTATGATCAGCAGGGTCCACTCTCTCCTGTAGAGTGTAGGCTCTTAAGGTCAGCGGGGCCCTCTCTCTCTCTCTCCTGTAGAGTGTAAGCTCTTATGATCAGCAGGGTCCGCTCTCTCCTGTAGAGTGTAAGCTCTTGTGGTATGCTGGGTCCTCTCTCTCTCCAGTAGAGTGTAGGCTCTTATGGTCAGCGGGGTCCTCTCTCTCTCCTGTAGCATGTAAGATTTTATGGTCAGTGGGGTCATCTCTCTTCTGTAGAGTGTAAGCTCTTATGGTCAGTGAGGTCCTCTCTTTTCTGTAGAGTGTAAGCTCTTATAGTCAGCGGGGTCCTCTCTCTCTCTTTTAGAGTGTAAGCTCTTATGGTCAGCGGGGTCCTCTCTCTCTCTCCTGTATAATGTAAGCTCTTATAGTCAGCAGGGCCTTCCCTCTCTCCTGTAGCATGTAAGATTTTATGATCAGTGGGGTCCTCTCTCTTCTGTAGAGTGTAAGCTCTTATGGTCAGTGGGGCCCTCTCTCTCTCCTGTAGAGTGTAAGTATGGTGCCCCTGAGGGTTCAGTCGCCACAGAGGTACTACATCTGGTGGTGCTTCACTCTCTGGTAAGGAAAGGGTACAGCCCGGGACCCCAACACCTGCATCCAACACTACACTGCTCCAGGCTGGCTGGAAGAGCAAGATGCACTGTGTTTTGCTGAGCCCTGTCCCTGGCTGGAGTGGGGGGAACCAGAGTGAGGGGGAACCAAGTAGTGGGTGTGGGTGGAGGAAGGAGTTTAGGGGAGCATTTGTTAGGAGTATAAAAAGGGAAGCCATTTTTGGAAGAGGGGAGTAGTTGTTGTGGAGAGTTCTGAGTTTGGAGTCTAGTGAGAGGGGCAGGGGCTCTGCAGGAGCTCCGCTCCAGTGTGGGCCTAGTGAATGAGGCCCAGCAGAGGAGAGAAGAGGAGGGGAGCAGAGGAGGAAGGCTCCGGAAACTGCAGGAAGCCACCCGTACACCCTAATCTGCCAAGTGTCAGAGGTACCAGGCCGCAAGAAGGGAACCGGTCCCTGGGCTAGTCGTGGTACTTCAAGTCTCGGCTAGGAAACAGGAGGCTTCTGACCTCTATGGTGCAGTTGCCATACTTGCATTCGAGTAGCCAAGAAAGGTAGCCGTGTAGGATCAAGGAATTCCAGGTTACCCTGAAGGATCCAAGGACGCCATCTTGTGACTCAGTTTGTGAGACGCAGGGCAGGAGGGAGAGACCCAGCGCGAGAAGTCGGCCGAGGAAAGGAACATATAGAAGGGGGGGTCCCGATAAGTACTCTCGAATTGCCAGAGGGACTTCTGAACCCCTGCTTGGTGAACGCAGCGCGACGTGGGAAGCGGTAACCTGTGCAGTGTAACCTTAGGAACTTATCAACTGTGAGTAAAATAAGAGGACTGCACTTCACTGTCTCTGTCGGTTATTGCCGCTGCGCCATCATCCCTCATACACTACAACACCCTGCATCCCTTCCGTCAACCCTGCCCCGGGGGCCCGCTCCGCCTGTGGGGAGCAGAAACATCCCAGCTGCCATCCCATCACCCCCGGAGGTCTGCAGCAGCACCGGTATTCATTACCGGGAACCACAGGTGGCGTCACGAGACAAACTGTTAACAAAAACCCCCTTCTTAAAGAGTGACCACAGAGGACGGGCCCGGGAGCCGACTGCCGTGACATCCTACAAAGAAGGTAAAGGCCCGGGTACTGAGTTTCCCCCTATATTCCCCCTGGGCGAGTCATAAGCTCTTATGGTCAGTGGGGTCCTCTCTCTCTCTTCTGTAGAGTATAGGCTCTAATGATCAGCGGGGTGTTCTCTCTCTCCTGTAGAATGAAAGCTCTTATTGTCAGCAGGGTCCTATCTCTTCTGTAGAGTGTAAGCTCTAATGATCAGTGGGGTTCTCGCTCTCTCTCCTGTAGAGTGTAAGCTCTTATGGTAAACTGGGTCTTCTCTCTTTCTCTCCTGTAGAGTGTAGGCTCTTATGGTCAGTGGGGCCCTCTCTCTCTCCTGTAGAGTGTAAGCTCTTATGGTAAGCTGGGTCCTCTCTCTCTCTCTCCTGTAGAGTGTAAGCTCTTATAGTTAGGGGGGCCTTCTCTCTCTCCTGTAGCATGTAAGATTTTTTGGTCAGAGGGGTGCTCTCTTCTGTAGAGTGTAAGCTCTTGTGGTCAATGGGGTCCTCTCACTTCTGTAGAATGTAAGCTCTTATGGTTAGCGGGGTCCTCTCTCTCACCTGTAGAATGCAAGCTCTTATGATCAGCAGGGTCCGCTATCTCCTGTAGAGTGTAGGCTCTTATAGTCAGCGGGGCCTTCTCTCTCTCCTGTAGCGTGTAAGATTTTATGGTCAGTGGGGTCCTCTCTCTTCTGTAGGGTGTAAGCTCTTATGATCAGCAGGGTCGGCTCTCTCTTGTAGAATGTAAGCTCTTATGGTAAGCTGTGTCCTCTCTCTCTCTCCTGTAGAGTGTAGGCTCTTATGATCAGCGGGGTCCTCTTTCTCTCCTGTAGAGTGTAAGCTCTTATGATCAGCAGGGTTTGCTCTCTCCTGTAGAGTGTAAGCTCTTATGGCAAGCTTGGTCCTCTCTCTCTCTCTCCTGTAGAGTGTAGGCTCTTATAGTCAGTGGGGCCTTCTCTCTCTCCTGTAGCGTGTAAGATTTTATGGTAAAGGGGGGTCCTCTCTCTTCTGTAGAGTGTAAGCTCTTATGGTCAGTGGGGTTCTCTCTCTTCTGTAGAGTGTAAGCTCTTATGGTCAGCGGGGTCCTCTCTCACTCCTGTAGAGTGTAAGATCTTATGGTCAGTGGGGTCCTCTCTCTCTCTTCTGTAGAGTGTAAGCTCTAATGATCTGCGGGGTCTTCTCTCTCTCCTGTAGAGTGTAAGCTCTTATTGTCAGCAGGGTCCTCTCTCTTCTGTAGAATGTAAGCTCTAATGATGAGCGGGGTCTTCCCTCTCTCTCTCTCTCTCATGTAGAGTGTAAGCTCTTATTGTAAGCTGGATCCTTCCTCTCTCTTCTATAGAGTGTAATCTCTTATGGTCAGTTGGGTCCTCTCTCTCCTGTAGAGTGTAAGCTCTTATGGTCAGTAGGGTCTTCTTTCTCCTGTAGAGTGTAAGCTCTTATGATCAGTGGGGTCCTCTCCCTTTCCTGTAGAGTGTAAGCTGCTATGGGCAGCAGGGTCCTTTCACTCTCTGTCCTATAGAGTGTAAGCTCTTTTTGGTCAGCTTGGCCCTCTCTCTCTTCTCTCCATGTGTATTTTCCAAGCAATTGCAAGCTTTCAAAATTTGAAATTTCAAAACATCTGCACATTTCTATTCACAATTGATACAGATGCTGTTGAGTCATATATTGTATATTGTATTTATATGCTAAAACAGATGTGAGTTGTAATCTCTGCATTTCATACCATACATGAGTTCACATGTGACAGGGACATACTCGCGATGTACAGTCATATGAAAAAGTTTGGGCACCCCTATTAATCTTAAGCTTAATGTTTTATAAAAATTGGTGTTTTTGCAACAGCTATTTCAGTTTGATATATGTAATAACTGTTGGACACAGTAATGTTTCTGCCTTGAAATGAGGTTTATTGTACTAACAGAAAATGTGCAATCTGCATTCAAACAAAATTTGAAAGGTGCATAAGTATGGGCACCCTTATCATTTTCTTGTTTTAAATACTCCTACCTACTTTTTACTGACTTACTAAAGCACTTTTTTTGGTTTTGTAACCTCATGGAGCTTTGAACTTTATAGCCAGGTGTATGCAATCATGAGAAAAGCTACTTAAAGTGGCCACTTGCAAGTTGTTCTCCTGTTTGAATCTCCTCTGAAGAGTGGCATCATGTGCTCCTCAAAACAACTGTCAAATGATCTGAAAACAAAGATTATTCAACATAGTTGTTCAGGGGAAGCATACAAAAAGCTGTCTCAGAGATTTAACCTGTCAGTTTCCACTGTGAGGAACATAGTAAGGAAATGGAAGAACACAGGGACAGTTCTTGTTAAGGCCAGAAGTGGCAGGCCAAGAAAAACATCAGAAAGGCAGAGAAGAAGAATGGTGAGATCAGTCAAGGACAATCCTCAGACCACCTCCAGAGAGCTGCAGCATCAACTTGCTGCAGATGGTGTCACTGTGCATCGGTCAACTATACAAGGCACTTTGCACAAGGAGAAGCTGTATGGGAGAGTGATGCGAAAGAAGCCGTTTCTGCAAGCACGCCACAAACAGAGTTGGCTGAGGTATGCAAAAGCACATTTGGAGAAGCCAATTTCTTTTTGGAAGAAGGTCCTGTGGACTGATGAAATCAAGATTGAGTTATTTGGTCATACAAAAAGGCGTTATGCATGGTGGCAAAAAAACACAGCATTCCAAGAAAAACACTTGCTACCCACAGTAAAATTTGGTGGAGGTTCCATCATGCTTTGGGGCTGTGTGGTCAATGCTGGCACTGGGAATCTTGTTAAAGTTGAGGGACGCATGGATTCCACTCAGTATCAGCAGATTCTTGACAATAGTGTTCAAGAATCAGTGATAAATATGAAGTTACAAAGTGGATGGATCTTTCAGCAAGACAATGATCCAAAACACCGCTCCAAATCTACTCAGGCATTCATGCAGAGGAACAACTACAATGTTCTGGAATGGCCATCCCAGTCCCCAGACCTGAATATCATTGAACATCTGTGGGATCATTTGAAGAGGGCTGTCCATGCTCGACGACCATCAAACTTAACTGAACTGGAATTGTTTTGTAAAGAGGAATGGTCAAAAATACCTTCATCCAGGATCCAGGAACTCATTAAAAGCTACAGGAAGCGACTAGAGGCTGTTATTTTTGCAAAAGGAGGATCTACTAACTATTAATGTCACTTTTCTGGTGAGGTGCCCATACTTATGCACCTGTCAAATTTTGTTTGAATGCAGATTGCATATTTTCTGTTAGTACAATGAACCTCATTTCAAGGCAGAAACATTACTGTATCCAACAGTTATTACATATATCAAACTGAAATAGCTGTTGCAAAAACACCAATTTTTATAGAACATTAAGCTTAAGATTAATAGGGGTGCCCAAACTTTTTCATATGACTGTAGATTACACTCAGTGTTCGATCACCAGACGTCCTCCTATGACTGATACATTCTTGTCAATTTGAAAAAATATATTAAAACACTTTCACACAGAAATAAAATTTGAATTTACATCTTCCGATTGTCAAGAATTCCTTTTTCCTGTCAGATCATAAATGATAAGGAATCATTTATTTTCCAATTTTCATTGCATACAATAAATTATGTCAATGTTTAGGAGATAAAACATGATAAATCCATTTTTATCCACTTATATCTATGCAAGAATGATACAGGCATAGATAATAACTGGAGTCATCAAAATAGGCAATATATTTAGGTCAGAGAAATAGTCCAGCTATTACTATAAGGTTACTGCAGAAAATGACCTTCTATGACTATAAAGTAAGCCATTGTAATATTGTTTCTATATTAGACAATCACAGCCTTAAGGTGTTTTCATGCTGTAAGTATAGTTGAAAGTTCACTATGGTCAACAAAATACCGGTGGATCCACCAGTGGACCCAAACCTTAACAAAATATTATGCCCCAAAGGTGAAGAAGACAACTTTAATTTGAGCCTTGTCTTATATATAACATACCATGTGAGGTCAACATTAACAGAAAAAGATTAAAATTGAACCAGACATGCACACGGATTGAGGGTTGGCCCTCAGAGTTCATCCCAGTTTTGGCTATGTCCAGAACAGGAATTTCAGAGACTGACAGAGACTTGGGCAGTATTGGAAGAGGAGCAGAAAGGGATCAGTAAGGTGAATTTACACCATTTTATTATTTTCAAATATACTTCGCACTTAGCAAAAAATCTGGGATGGACAACTCTCTAACTCTGCATTTATGGCAAAATTGGTCAATTGTTTCCTAAATATCTGGTTAATGGGGTCCTAAGATTGTGTCACCCACCAGCTCCTTGAAAGGAGGAGAATGCGATCTCCAGTTTATTTCCAAAACAAAACACAAATAAGTTTTAGAATTTAAGGGGTTGTCTAGGCTCCTGGCTCAAGTCTGCATTCACCTCAATGGCAGACTTAGGAACCCTCATAGTGTGCACAATGTGCGCTGTCAAGATTCTCAGATGCTGGCGCCGTGAGTGAGCGGTCATGTGATTACAAGTATGAGATTTGCATATTTTTGACCACATTCCAACTAGACGTGTCCAGCCTCGCTCAATACAGTTGTATTGTACGTCTAGTTGGCATGTGAACGCATGTTTGCACAACTGCAAGCTCCCAGCGCCAGCACCGAAGAATCGTAACAGCGCACACACTGCGCTGTGAGGATTCACATGTCTGTACTCACATAGAGTGACAGCAGACTTGAGCCCCAAGCCTGGACAACCCCTTTAATTTAATGTCTGTAGTAGCAATGAGAGCAATGTAATTCCTTTGAAGAAAAGTATGATGCTTCAATCAAGCATGTCAGTCCTTTACAGAGGAGGCACTTGCCAACTTGACTGGTGCTGCACTTGTTAATGGTGTTACTCCTCGGCACTCTTGGACGCCACAACTGTCAATTTGGCAGCAACCTCTGTAGTCCATATCTGTACAGTCTCTGTAAGTATCCTAAATACCTACACAAGATGGCACTGGCCAACCAGATTAAAGGATCCACCTGACAAAACAATGGCCCCATAAAACCCCTGGTCCTCGGAGGTCTAGCTAAACACAACCCATTTCATTGTAACAGAGACAGGGAAATGTGGATTTTTAAATCAAACCAGACTCCCATATAACAGGACACATTGTACATTATGCATTGATACATTGTACAGGATGATGAGAGTTGTTGTATAATTCCTTCTATTTTTAGCTTGTTAAGTAACAGACTATTGTTGATTAGTTGCTAAATAATGCAGTTCTAATGGGAAAAGCCTGAACCACGTCTGGAGTGATTGGATTGGATCAATATGACACTGACTGACAACGGCAAAGTATCTTTCAGGAGAAACTTTTACATATTTTATCTGATTGCACAACATGTTCTCGGTTATAAGCAAACTGTATATTCTCAAAAATGAAAGAAAAATTCTGTTTTTCCACCACATACTGTATTATACAACATCCTGCAGTGGGAATGTTGGCAGAAAATATGCTGCCATTTATTTTCTCTCTTGATTCTTATTTTAATGGTATCTTATTCTCTGTTTAGGCAGAAAGTTAGATTCAAACTTCTTTTAGACCCCCAGTACAAGAGAGCACTTTCTCGACTGGAAAGTGTAAGCTCTTATGGTCAGCTGGGTCCTTTCTTTCTCTCCTGTAGAGTGTAAGCTCTTATGATCAGCTGGGTCCTCTCTCTCTTCTGTAGAGTGTAAGCTCTTATGATCAGTGGGCTCCTCTCTCTCCTATAGAGTGTAAGCTCTTATGGTTAGTGGGGTCCTCTCTCTCTCCTGTCATGTGTAAGCTCTTATGGTCAGCGGGGTCCTCTCTCTCTCCTGTAGAGTGTAAGCTCTTATGTTCAGCAGGGTCATCTCTTCTGTAGAGTATAAGCTTTTATAGTCAGCGGGGTCCTTTCTCTCCTGTAGAGTATAAGCTTTTATAGTCAGCGGGGTCCTCTCTCTCCTGTAGAGTATAAGATTTTATAGTCAGCGGGGTCCTCTCTCTCCTGTAGAGTGTAAGCTCTTATGTTCAGTGGGGTCTTCTCTGTCTCCTGTAGAGTATAAGCTTTTATAGTCAGTGGGGTCCTCTCTCTCCTGTAGAGTGTAAGCTCTTATGATCATCAGGGTCCTCTCTCTCTCTCTCATGTAGAGTGTAAGCTTTTATAGTCAGCGAAGTCCTCTCTCTCTCTCTACTATAGAGTGTAAGCTCTTATGGTCAGTGGGGTCCTCTCTCACCTGTAGAGTATAAGCTGTTATAGTCAGCGGGGTCCTTTCCTTCTCCTGTAGAGTGTTAACTGTTATAGTCAGTGGTGTTCTCTCTTCTCTGTCTCTTTCTTCTCTCTCCCACGTGTATTTTTAAAGTAATTAAACGCTTTCTAGTACTGAGATTCAAGCTAATTTTTTCACTGCAAATCAAATTTTTTGGTTAAAATTTGGCAAAGCCATTAAATTCGAATTTCAAAACATCTGCTCAACTCTAGAAAAGACCCAACTCAGTACAGAGACTAATTTTCAAGTCAATGCTTCATGGGAAAAAAATATGCTAAGTAGTTCATATCAGCCTCTTTAATGAGTTCCAGTACCCCCTCAAGCGTCATCTCATTCAGTCGGCCAATACTCTGCTTTGTACTGATGAGGGGCAGAGCTGTCTACAGATGGGTTCCTCGTTTGGCTGGCATGAGGTATGTTGCATATAAGAAAACGAAAAAAAGCGAAAAAAAAACATAAATGCCAAAACTAGAAGTGTGTCGGGAATGTGTCCTCAGAAAATATACTACTGTACATGTATTTTTAAAGAAAAGTAGCATTTTTTTTTACAGTAGCTTCCTTATCATTAGAGGCAGGATAATAATGGCAGGCAACACCTCAGTATACAGCTGATAACACAGGATCCACCAATCACAATAGGTGATATTACAGCTCTTCCTGATCCTACTCCCTTCACAATGAATTTTGCACATGCTCATTAACGGCTTCTATTCAAAAGATAGGGATGGGGTCTGTTCATTGCTGCTAATGTACATGTGTATTTCCTGAAACCAGATAGGAAGTATGAATTTAATAAAGCCCCAGTAGCCAGTGTGAAAATTGTAAGATTTAAATAATAGTTTATTATTTCCTGATGATACAGTCCCTTTAAGTCAAATAAATGTCTATAAAATGTTGGGATGTAAATTGCTTCTACCTGAAGTCTATAGTGCCCCCGGTTGGAAGCTGCAATCCTACAAATCACCCTTTAGCGAGTTGTGCAATATGACTTAGGATAATAGCCAAATCAGAATCTCAATTTGCAGATCTGGTGTTTCGGGTTATTGCCCCTTATCAGTGCAAAGTATGAGAACTGATTTGGCTAGGTGAGAGGCTCTGGATTGAGGTCTAAGGGGTAAAGTTTCTCCTTGTGGAGAGTGGCATACCGGATCTGACATGCCAATGTAAGGAGGATTATTCTTCATGCAATGCTCCTCTGGGAAATTTAATATAAAATGTTGGTAAACCTACAGATCTCAAGAAAAAAATAGCAGAAGAAACTGTATTGAAACTATGACATTTTAACAAGTGAAGTCTTTTTATTTAAAAGATGTCTTTTCTCCATCATGTAGAGAACGCTGTCCCTTTAAGATAAAGTTAGTGAAAGCTGAGTCTGCAAATCTGATTTATGTCAGTATCAAACACACATTTATCACTTTGGCATGTATGAATTGATGCCAAGAGACATGCAGCTTAAATAAAGTGTGGATTCTAAAAGTTGTGTTACTGTTAAAGAAGACCTGCACCTTTTCATTGTCTTCATTTATGTCTCAATCCCCAATTCAATAAATGTGATTGTCCTCCATGATTCATTCAGCTTTCAACCTTAATGGCTTGATGAATTTTTCCGTGAGGAAAAATTGCAATGTGTCATAGTGACAGCAAAATTAGCAATGTTTCTAAAATCTTTTCCACATTGTACATTTGTACATTTTTCTGTGCGTTGTTTTATTTATCATTGGTGATTTTTTTAATGCAACATTTCTTTCAGCACTTTTACTGCAATTTTTTTCCCATAAAGATCAAAATAGATGCGGAGCATAAACCACACCAAAAACGCACTGCAGTTTTCTGGCCTTCACACGTTCAGTATTTGGTCAGTATTTTATATCAGTATGTGTAAGCCAAAACCAGGAGTGGAACAATTGGAGGAAAAGTATAATAGAAACATGTCACCACTTCTGTATTTATCACCCACTTATGGTTTTGGCTTATAAATACTGATGTAAAACGCTGACCTAATACTGAACGTGTGAACGTGGCCTTAGTCTGTGTTTCTCATGTGTGTGAACCTACCTCGTACGCTAAACTGTTGCTATATACATTGCTATTCCTCGACTACAAGAGAAGGTGTGGACCTCATCATTTACTAAAACTCTTCTATATGTAGGATATTACAATTTTTTTTTTTCATAAATCGGTATTACTGCACAGTACATGCGGTACATATCACTACCCTAAATCTTATAAGGGACAGTTGTGTCCTTCTTACATGATAGCCATCTCTTCTATAAGACATGGAAGAGGGAGGAGCAGTTGTAGCTTTTATTTTTATGTGATTGTCTAAGGTAGAAGGATTTTATTCTACATTTCCTGGTGGTTTCAGCCTGGAAAGGGCCAGCAGAAATTGGGTTGCATCTTTGTGATCCCCCTGGGAAATGAGGGCCATGGACAATTGTCCAGTTTGCCATACCCTAAAACTGATTTATGACATACAGCATATAATGAAATTGCAACTTCTCAACCAAACAGCTTTTTTTTAAGCAAATATATCTATATATATATAGATATATACAGCTCTGGCAAAAATTTAGAGACCACTGCACAGTTTTGTAAAAATCCCCATCTCTACATATCTGACAGCCATTCCATTGCAGTGTCAGTTGAATTCCAACCAAAGTCCACCTCATTCTACTTAATGTGCTTCTGATTAGGTGATCACCTGAACCAAATCTTATGTAACAAGGGAAAGTATAAAAAACACTGCTGTGGTCTTCACAATCCTCTTGCAATAGGACAAGCTGGATGGTAAAACAAGTGCTAGGAATAGCCCAAAAGTAATTTGAATGAAAAAATAACTTGTAACCATGCCAAAGGAGTTGAAAAGAAAAGTCTTGAGTTAGGAAAAGAAGGGCTCAATTCTGGCTTTACTAGCAGAGGGATACAGTGAGCGTTATGTTGCCTCCATCCTTAAAATTTTGAAGACGGCAGTCCATTACAGCAAGGTCAAGCAGCAGACATTGGGGACAACAAAGCTACAGACCGGAGAGGGCGAAAGCGACTCTCCACTGACCGGGATGACCGTCATCTTATTAGAATGTCACTTAGCAACCGCAGGATGACATCAAGTGACCTACAAAAGGAATGGCAAATGGCAGCTGGGGTGAAGTGCACGACAAGAACAGTTTGTAACAGGCTACGAGAGGCCTCAAGTCATATAAAGCTAGAAAAAAGCCTTTCATCAATGAGAAGCAAAGGAGAGCCAGGCTGAAGTTTGCCAAAGACCATAAGGACCATAGACGACTGGAGTAAGGTAATCTTCTCTGATGAGTCTAATTTTCAGCTTTGCCCAACACCTGGTCGTCTAATGGTTAGGCGGAGACCTGGAGAGGCATACAAGCCACAGTGTCTTGCACCCACTGTGAAATTTGGTGGAGGATCGGTGATGATCTGGGGATGCTTCAACAAGGCTGGAATTGGGCAGGTTAATCTTTGCGAAGGACGTATCAATCAAGCAGCATACAAGGTTATCCTTGAAAAACACTTGCTTCCTTCTGCTCAGGCAATGTTCCCCAACTCTGAGGAGTCTAGGACTGGTTTTTCCAGCAAGACAATGCCCCATGCCACATAGCTAGTTCAATCAATGTGTGGATGAAGGAGCACAACATCAAGACCCTGTCATGGCCAGCCCAATCTCCAGACCTGAACCCCATTGAAAACCTCTGGAATGTAATCAAGAGTAAGATGGGTAGTCACAAGCCATCAAACAAAGAAGAACTGCTTAAATTTTTGTGCCAGAAGTGGCATAAGGTCACCCAAAAGCAGTGTGAAAGACTGGTGGAAAGCATGCCAAGATGCATGAAGGCTGTGATTAACCCCTTTCTGACGTGTGACCTAATAATACGTCATGGTGACCTGGGCCGATTGGACCAATAACATACTATTAGGTCATGTGGTGATCGAGCCCGCACACAAGCGGTGCTATGTCCTGGGAGCAGTCCCGCACCGCTCCCGGCACATAAACCCCCTCAATGCTGCGATTGAAGTTGATTGCAGCATTGCGGGGCCAAGGGGAGGTGATCGCAATACTCACCTCCTCTCCCGGCCTCCAGCGCTGTCTGCCGCGGCCTCCCGGATGTTGCCATGACGACCCGATGTCGTCATGACAACATCCGGGCCACTAGACAGCAGGAAGATATTTTGGTCATTCACAGTGCATGACCAAAGTATCTTCTGCAGCAGCAGCACTGACAGCCTGTATAGCACAGGGATGGTGCTCCATCCCTGTGCTATACCGGTGATCAGAATAAAAAAAAGTGAAAGTCCCATAGTGGGACAAAGAATAAAAGTCCAAAAAGTGTTAAAAAATGAAAAAAAATAAAATTTTAAAAATATTAAAAAACATAAAAAAAATATTCCACCAAAGATAAAAATATAATGTACCCATCAATAAATATCACTATGAAAAAAACAAACAAACAATAAAAGTGCACATATTTGGTATCGCCGCGTCCGGAACGACCTGACCTATAAAACTGTCCCACTAGTTAACCCCTTTAGTGAACACGGTAAAAAAAAATAAAAAACTAAGCAAGAAACAATGCTTTATTATCATAGAAACAAAAAAATGGAATAACACGCAATCAAAAGACAAATATAAATTAAAATGGTACCACTGAAAATGTCATCTTGTCCCGCAAAAAAACAAGCTGCCATACAGCTCCATCAGCCGAAAAATAAAAAAGTTATAGCCCTCAGAATAAAGCGATGCAAAAAAAAATTTTTTTTTCATAATATAGCTTTTATTGTGTAAAAGCGCCAAAACATAAAAAAATGATATAAATGTGGTACCAATGTAAACGTACTGACCCGAAGAATAAAGCTACCTTATCAATTTAACCACACGCGGAACAGTATAAAAAAAACCCCATAAAAACAATTCCGGAATTGCTGTTTTTTGTTTATTCTGCCTCCCAAAAATCGGAATAGAAAGCGATCAAAAATTGTCAAGTGCCTGAAAATGATACCAATAAAAACGTCAACTCATCCTGCAAAAAACAAGATGTCACATGACTCTGTCGGCCAAAATATGGAAAATTATAGCTCTCAAAATATGGCGATGCAAAAACTAGATTTTACAAATAGTTACATAGTTAGTAAAGCCGAATAAAGACTTGCGTCCATCAAGTTCGACCTGTTAGTTCTGTAATTGCTAAAGTTGATCCAGAGGAGGGCAAAAACCCCAAATGATTTAGCCAATCTTCACCTGAGGAAAAATTCCCTCCCGACTTTGAAACCAGCAGTCAGAATAAATCCCTGTATCAACCTACTATTTTATTCTATTTTTAAGTATATGCTGAAATCTGCCTGGTATCTAGAAAAGCATCCAGTCCCCGCTTGAACTGGTTTAGTGAATCCGACATTACCGTCTCCTCACTCAGTGAATTCCATATTCTCACTGCTCTTACCGTAAAGAACCCCTTCCTATGCTGGTGCTGAAACCTTTTCTCTTCCAGTCTTAGTGAGTGCCCTCTTGTTACCGTAATATCCCTCCTTTTGAACAAATCCCGGGCAAGGTCTCTATACTGTCCCCTAACATATTTGTACACATTTATTATGTCCCCCCTCAACCTTCTCTTTTCCAGGCTGAATAGTCCTAGTTTTGCCAACCTCTCTGGGTATTGCAGTCCCTCCATTCCCCTTATTAATTTTGTTGCCCTCCTTTGTACCTTTTCAAGCTCATTTATATCCTTTCTATATATTGGGGCCCATAACTGAGCACAGTATTCCAAGTGTGGTCTGACCATTGCTTTGTACAGTGGAAGAACAATGTTCTCATCCTTTGCAGCTATACCTCTTCTGATACATCCCATTACCCTGTTTGCCCTTACAGCAGCGGCCTGACTTTGGGCACTCCAATTTAGTTTGCTATCAATCAAGATGCCCAAGTCCTTCTCCATCTCTGAATTCCCCAATGATTTCCCATTTAGTGAGTACTGGTGACTTCCATTTTTCCTTCCCATATGTATGACCTTACATTTCTCCTCGTTAAACCTCATTTGCCATTTAATGCTCCACCTACCCAGCTTATCGAAATCCCTCTGTAGGTCTGCACTGTCCTCTTTTGTATTAATTGTTTTACATAACTTTGTGTCATCTACAAATATTGATATTTTACTATTTATCCCGTTGACTATGTCGTTAATAAAGATATTAAATAACATTGGGCCTAGTACAGACCCCTGTGGTACCCCACTAGTGACGCTTACCCAATCTGAGTATATTCCATTTATAACCACCCTCTGCCTTCTATCCTTTAGCCAGTTAGCTACCTACTTGCAGACATTTTCCCCCAGCCCCATCATTCTCATTTTGTATACCAACCTATTATGTGGCACGCTATCGAACGCTTTTGAGAAGTCGAGATACACGACATCCACTGGTTCCCCCTGATCTACTCGAGAGTCAACCTCCTCGTAGAAGTCAATCAGGTTTGTTTGGCAGGAGCGATTCCTCATGAATCCATGTTGGTTCGGGGTTAATAGATTATTAGCATCAAGATGCTCCATGATTGCCTCATTAATAAAGCCTTCAAAAATTTTGCCCACAACGGACGTCAGACTCACCGGCCGATAGTTTCCGGTGTTACTTTTTGCTCCCTTTTTGAATATTGGCACTACATTCGCCTGTCGCCAATCAAGTGGTACAGACCCAGTCTCAACAGAGTCCTTAAATATAAGATATAACGGTCTGTCTATCACATTACTTAGTTCCCTTAGTACCCGTGGGTGTATGCCATCAGGTCCTGGTGATTTGTTTATTTTAATGTTACTGAGGCGTTTCTGTACCCCAGCTTGGGTTAGATTTGTCATACTTAGTGGAGGATTAAGTTTGTCACTTCTCATTTCGCCTGTTAGTTCTTTTTCCTTTGTGAAAGTTGACGAAAAAAATTTATTTAATAGATTAGCTTTATCCTCATCTTTCTCTATGATTTTGCCTTCATCACTTTTTATCGGTCCAATATTATTCGATTTAATCCTTTTACTATTTATATACGTAAAGAACAGTTTGGGATTTGATCTACTTTCCCTAGCAATACGTCTTTCTGTTTCCTCCTTTGCTATTTTTATTTGTTTTTTGCAGGTTCTCGTTTTTTCCTTGTAACACATTAGTGCCTCCTTGCTGTTTTCCTGTTTTAATCTCTTGAATGCCTCTTTTTTGCTATTTAACGCCCCTTTTACGTTCTTATTCAACCATATTGGTTTCCTCTTATTTCTGGCCCTTTTATTCCCATACGGTATATACCTCTCGCACTGAGTATTCAGAATTCTTTTGAATTCTGAATACTCAGTGTGAGAGGTATATACCGTATGGGAATAAAAGGGCCAGAAATAAGAGGAAACCAATAAATGCGTCTTTTAGTGTGTGACAGCTGTCAATCATAAAAATGGGATATGATTCTGGCATCGCTGTAATCCCACCGACCCGAAGAATAAATTTGTCTAATCACATATAGGAACGGTGTAAACAATAAACTAAAGTTAGGGTTGTGTTAGGGTTGGGGTTAGGGTTAGGGTTGGGCTAGGGTTAGGAGTGGGCTAAGGTTAGGGTTGGGGTTGGGGTTAGGGTTGGTCTAGGGTTAGGGTTGGGGTTGGGGATAGGGTTGGACTAGGGTTAGGGTTGTGCTAGGGTTGGACTAGGGTTAGGGTTGGGGTTAGGGTTAGGGTTGGGCTAGGGTTAGGGTTGGGCTAGGGTTAGGGATGGGCTAGGGTTAGGAATGGGCTAGGGTTAGGGTTGGGCTAGGGTTGGGGTTAGGGTTAGGGTTGGGCTAGGGTTAGGGTTGGCTAGGGTTAGGGTTGGGGTTGGGGTTAGGGTTGGGCTAGGGTTAGGGTTGGGCTAGGGTTAGGGTTGGGGTTGTATTAGGGTTCGGATTTTTTTCAAAAGTAAAAACTAAAAGATGACGATATGGCGACTAGTGTTGAGCGCAAGTGCTCGCCACTTGAGTTTGCATCGGGTGCTTGGGTATGCACTGAGTATCGTGGGTGATCGAGTGACATGCTCGAGTCTCTGCCCCATATGCTTCATGGCCAAAAAAACCTGGCGGGTATTGCTTGCCATGCACGAGCGATCCCCGCATGTTTTTTTTGGGTGTCTAATAACCGTGAAACATGCGAGTGGGGACTCGAGCATGTCATTCGAGCACGCGTGATACATGATGCATACCTGAGTACCCGATGCAAACTCAAGTAGCGAGCATTTGCGCTTAAGACTAATGACAACTTCTTCAATATGATGACCTAATGTTATCAAATTCGGTGTCGTACTTCTGAGTTCAAAATGTTCACTATACCCCTTGATAAAATCGTTCAGGGGTGTAGTTTCCAAAATGGGGTCACTTGTGGGGGGTTTCCACTATTTAGGAAAATCAGGGGCTCTCCAAAAGCGACATGGCATCCACTCTCAATTCTAGCCAATTTTGGGTTCAAAAAGTCACACAGTGCTCCTTCCCTTCGGAACTCTGCCGTGCACCCAAACACTGTATTTTCCCCCCATATGGGGGGTATTGGCGTACTCAGGAGAAATTACACAACAGTTTTTGGGGTCCATTTTCTCCTCTTAACCTTGTGAAAATAAAAAAAGCACTTGGGGGTTCAGGGTGCTCACCACACATCTAGATAAGTTCCCTGAGGGGTCTAGTTTCCAAAATGGTGTGGGGGGGGGGTTCCACTGTTTAGGCACATCAGGGACACATCCACTAATTATTCAAGCAAATTTTACTTTCAAAAAGTCAAATGGCGCTCCTTCTCTTCCTAACCCTGCCGTGCGCCCAAACAGTAGTTTTCCCCCACATATGGGGTATCGGTGTGCTCAGGAGGAATTGCACAACAAATTGCATGGTGCAATTTCTCCTGTTACCCTCATAAAAATGCAAAATTGGAGGCTGAAAACATTTTTGTTGCAAAAATGTGAAAATTTTATTTTTATGGCTCAATCTTCTAAACTTCTGTGAAGCACCTGGGGGTTCAAGGTGATCACCACACATCTAGATAAGTTCCCTGAGAGGTCTAGTTTCCAAAATGGTGTCACTTGTGGGGGGTTTCCACTGTTTAGGCACATCAGGGGCTCTCCAAACGCAACATGGTGTCCGCTAATTATTCAAGCAAATTTTACATTCAAAAAGTCAAATGGCACTCCTTCTCTTCCGAGACCTGCCGTGCGCCCAAATAGTAGCTTTCCCCCACATATGGGGTATCGGCGTGCTCAGGAGGAATTGCAAAACAAATTACATGGTGCAATTTCTCCTATTACCCTCATGAAAATGCAAAATTGGAGGCTGAAAAACATTTTTGTTGCAAAAATGTGAACATTTTATTTTTATGGCTCAATGTTCTAAACTTCTGTGAAGCACCTGAGGGTTCAAGGTACTCACCACACATCTAGATAAGTTCCCTGAGGGATCTAGTTTCCAAAATGGTGTCACTTGTGGGGGTTTCCACTGTTTAGGCACATAAGGGGCTCTCCAAACGCAACATGGCGTCCACTAATTATTCAAGCAAATTTTACAATCAAAAAGTCAAATGGCGCTCCTTCCCTTCCGAACCCTGCCGTGCGCCCAAACAGTGGTTTTTCCCCACGTATGGGATATCTGAGTGCTCAGGGGAAATTGCAAAACAAATTTCGCGGTCCATTTTTTTTGTTACCCCTGCAAAAATAAAAAAAATTGGGTCTAAAGTAACCTTTTTATGAAAAAAGCTAAATGTTAATTTTTTACTTCCACATTTCAAAAATTCCTGTGAAGCACCTGAAGGGTTAATAAAGTTCTTAAATGTGGTTTTGAGCACCTTGAGGGGTGCAGTTTTTAGAATGGTGTCACTTTTGGGTATTTTCTGTCATAAAAACCCCTCAAAGTGACTTCAAATGTGATGTGGTCCCTAAAAAAATGGTTTTGTAAATTTTGCTGGAAAAATGAGAAATCGCTGGTTAACTTTTAACCCTTATAGCTCCCTAATAAAGAAAAAAATTGTTTCCAAAATTGTGCTGATGTAATGTAAGCATGTGGGAAATGTTATTTATTAACTATTTTGTGTGACATATCTCTCTGATTTAAGGGCATAAAAATAAAAATTTTGAAAATTGAAAAATTTTCGCCAAATTTCCGTTTTTTTCACAAATAAACGCAAGTGATATCGAAGACATTTTACCACAATCATGAAGAATATGTCACGAAAAAACAATCTCAGAATCACTGGTATCCGTTGAAGCGTTCAAGAGTAATTACCTCATAAACTGACAGCGGTCAGAATTGTAAAAATTGGCCGGGTCATTAACGTGCAAACCATCCTCGGGGGTAAAGGGGTTAAAAATCATGGTTATTCCACCAAATATTGATTTCTGAACTCTTCCTAAGTTAAAACATGAGTATTGTTGTTCCTAAATGAATAAGAACTTTTTGTTTTCTTTGCATTATTTGAGGTCTGAAAGCATTGGTTCTTTATTATTATTTTGATGATTTTTCATTTGCTGCAAATAAATACAAAATTTTTAGCTTTGAATTTCGGAAACATGTTGTCAGAAAGTTTATAGAATATAACAACAATGTACATTTTACTCAAAAATATACCTAGAAAGAGAAAAATCTGAGAAAATTAAAATTTTGCAGTGGTCTCTTAATTTTTGCCAGAGCTGTATATATATATACAGTGCCTACAAGTAGTATTCAACCCCCTGCAGATTTAGCTGGTTTGATAAGATGCAAATAAGTTAGAGCCTTCAAACTGCAAACGAGAGTAGGTTTTATGAACAGAAGCATAAATCTTACAAATCAAAAAGTTATGTTGCTCAGTTGAATTTTATTAAATTTTAAACATAAAAGTGTGGGTCAATTATTATACAACCCCTATTTTTAATATTTTGTGGAATAACCCTTGTTTGCAATTACAGCTAATAATCGTCTTTTATAAGACCTGATCAGGCCGGCACAGGTCTGTGGCGTTATCTTGGCCCACTCCTCCATGCAGATCTTCTCCAAGTTATCTAGGTTCTTTGGGTGTCTCATGTGGACTTTATTCTTGAGCTCCTTCCACAAGTTTTCAATTGGGTTAAGGTCAGGAGACTGACTAGGCCACTCCAACACCTTGACTTTTTCCCTATTGAACCAGGCCTTGGTTTTCTTGGCTGTGTGCTTTGGGTCGTTGTCTTGTTGGAAGATGAAATTACGACTAGTGTTGAGACACCCCCGTAGTGTTCGAGTTCGGTTCGGTTCGTCGAACACCCGTGTGTTCGCCGAACTGTTCGTTGAACTGTTCGTCGAACACCTTCGAACACCATTAAAACCAATGGCAGGCAAACAAAAACACATAGAAACACATAGAAAACACCTTCAAAGGTGTCCAAAAGCTGACAAACTGCTCTGAAGACACAACTAACACATGGAAAAGTGACAAGTACATATAGTCATGCGAAAAGAAAAGAGGTGGAGGAGTAAAAGGAGGGGGAGACACAGATATAGGCATGTCATGCCCTTCTAAAATCCAAAAAGTGAGAAGCCGACACGTTCAGTCCGCTCCTGCCCGTGCCACCTCCGTGTCGCCGGGTTTGTGCCAGAGCCGCGGTGAACCCTGACGGCCAGCCCCCCTCTCCCAATACTGGTGCCTGTCCGTTGGTGGGTCGAGCGAGCCCCCCTGTGGTGGAGGCAGCTCTAAGCTTTTTAATTTAAATTGTCTCTCTAATTTGAATGAATACACTTTAAATCCATTTACAAGGATCTATTGGAGGGCAAGTCTCATGCCAGCAGCCGCGTAATTCCAGCTCCAGTAGCGTCCACTAAAGCTGTTGCAGTTAAAAAGCTTTTATAAGGATCGAGCTCGGCTGTCCACCGCAAGGCATCCTACTGCCAGTCCCAGCCCCTATGCCTTGGGGTGCCTGCTGATGCTCTTCACTGAGTATCCCGTGGTCCCGAAGCATTTCCTTTGAAAAAATTAAGTGTCAAAACTACAGGTGGTGTAGCTTGCTTAACAGCCGGGATAATCCACTGACTAGCAGACACTGCTACTAGGCACAAAGTATTTCCTGGGCTAGATGCAGTTAAAAATTTGTAATTAGATACTCTCGTTGGATGCTGAGAAAGCATTCCATAGAGTCTCCTGGCACGCCATATATGATTCTCTTAAAAAGCTTGGGGTAGGGGTCTAGGGGACCCTTTTATAGCCAAAATCACGGCCCTGTATCGCAATACGTCACCTAGGCTGAAGATAAATGGAACTGTATTACCCTGAGGGCTCGGTTGCTACAGAGGTATTGCACCTCACCCAGAGGTGTGATATCTCACTCTCAGGTAAGGATGGAGTGTGGATCAGGACCCGACACCTGCATGCATTACACCACATTGCCGTGGTGCAGGGCGACCAATATGCCCCTGAGATGGGCACGACAGTCCCTGTCCCTGGTTGGAGTGGGGGGAGGGAACACTGAGGAAGGGGAACCCTGTAGTGCAGGAGCAGGGAGGAAGCAGTTCCTGGGTGCATTGAGAAGGGAGTATAAAAGGTGGGCACCATCTTAGTTCAGTGCAGAGAAGTCTGAGCAGAAGTGGCAGGGAGCAGGGGCTCTGCATGAGCTCTGCTCCGGAGGCGGGCCTAGTAACAGAGGCCCAGGCCTGGAAGAGGGAGAAGGAAGGAAGAGGAGCGGAGAAGGCTCCAGGAACGAGGAATGAAGGGATCCCAGGGGTGCGGACGGGCGAGTAGCCACCGCACGCCCGAATCCACCTGCGTGGAGGGGTCAGGCCAAAGGGGGAGACCGGTCCCCGAAACTAGTAGAGGCAGGAAACGACCCTCAGCTAGAAACCGGAGGCTGTGACATTTTATGTGGCGCAGCCCCTCACTACACCCGCTAGGAAGGTACCACATAGGGTCAGGGAAACTGGCGCCAAGTTTACCAAGAGGAGGCCCGAGGCAGCCGGACAGAAGGGTTGGTAAGAAAGGCCAGACAAAGGACACACAAAGGGGGTCCTGTGAAGCGCTCCAAAGTTATCTGGGAGTTGTCTGAGCCCCTCACCTGGTGAGCACAGTACGACGTGGGCAGCCGTTACCTGCAGACGTGGTCTGGATAATAAGAACTGTGAGTAAAGGCCCTGGACTGCATCACTGACTCCGTGTCGTTACTGCTGCTGCCCTGCACCATCACCCCCATCCTCCGCATACACTGCCCTGATGCTATACTCCTCCCGTGGGGAGTTATGCTATGCTCTGCTGCACCCACAACACCAGCCTCAGCGGTCTGCCCTGGAGCGGCGGTTCACTCTGACCGCAATCCACGGGTGGCGTAGTCGGACATTTAAACATCAAAACCACGTAAATAGTTCCGCGACTGGTTTGACCGCCCTGAGCCACGGAACCGGATCGCCGCCACGAAGACTACAACCACCAGCATCCACCAAAAAGGGTCCGGCTCCGGGTGTCCCAAGGCCCAGGGGGCGCGTCAGAACATTTTCATCACCTTTCACAATCACCAATGGGACAAGGCAGGGATGTTCTCTGTCCCCTCTCTTATACATCCTAGTGACCGAGCACCTGCTCTCATCAATTCGCCATAACCCCAATATTAGGTGGATTGAGGTGGGAGGCACCGAGTACAATTGCTCTCTATTTGCTGATGATGTCCTAGTATATATCACTCAATCACATATATCCATCCATGCTGTTATGGCTGAAATAGATCACTTTGTTACATGGTCAAATTTTAAAATCAATGCAGCGAAGTCTGAGGCCCTCGATGTCTCCCTCCCCAAATCCATATAGGATTCCATCCAGTCCAACTTTCCCTTTGCCTGGCCCTCACAGGGTATCAAATACTTAGGAATTCCTATTCATAGAGACCTCTCCCATCTATGTTATCTTAATTTTGGGCCCTTTATTGAACAACTCCATACAGACCACGGTTGGCAAGTTAGAACTGTAAGATTCACTACGTGAACCACTGGTGTTTTGTGGAAAAGCACATGTACACTGTGTTCCAAATTATTATGCAAAAAGTGTTTAGGAGTGATAAGGGAAGAATTTGTTTGTTTGTCAGTTAAACTCATTGATGGTGATGTGTGTCAGGGCTCTTTATATCACTGTAAGCAATTGCAGACACCTGTGCTAATTAGTTTGGCAGGTGTGTCCAATGAAAGGCAAGACTACTTAAGAAGGCTGTCTCACATTATTAAGCAGCCTAAATTTTCTGCTAAAATGGGAAAGAAAAAGGATGTGTCGGCTGCTGAGAAGCAACAAATTGTGGAGTGTTTAGGTCAAGGCATGACTACAATCAACATTGTGCGATGATCAGGATGAAGTGTCTTGGCAATCAAGAAGTATGTAGCTGATTCAGAGTACACACGTGTGCGTGCTGATAAGGGCAAATTGAGGACTCTTTCCTACAAGCAATTACGTCAGGTTAAAAGAGCAGCGGCAAAAAAGCCTTGTCATAGCAGCAGACAAGTTTTTGAAGCTGCTGGTGCCTCCAACGTCCACCGAACAACAAGATGCAGGGTCCTTCAGAGGTTTGCAGCTGTGCATACGCCATCCTGTCGACCTCCTCTATCCACTTCACACAAGCAGAAACGGCTAAAGTGGGCCAAACATTACATGAAGACTGATTTCAAAAATGTTTTGTTCACGGATGAGTGCCGTGCAGCGCTCGATGGTCCAGATGGATGGAGTGGAGGATGGCTGGTTGATGGACACCCCACGCAAACACGGCTACAGCGCCAACAAGGAGGAGGTGGAGTAATGTTTTGGGCTGGAATCATGGGGAGAGAGATTGTCGGCCCCTTTAGGATCCCTGAAGGCGCTAAAGATGAACTCCATAATGTATGTGGATTTTCTCAAACAGCACTTCCTGCCATGGTTCAAGAAGAAGAACCGTGTATTTCACAGCAAGATCATTTTTTTGCATGATAATGCACCATCTCATGCTGCACATAAAACATCTGCATCTCTGGCTGATATGGGCATAAAAAGGGACAAACTTATGGTGTGACCCCCATGCTCCCCTGACCTCTACCCCATTCAGAACCTCTGGAGCATCATCAAAAGGAGTGTCTATGATGGCGGGAGGCAGTTCACATCTAAGCAACAGCTCTGGGAGGGTATTCTGTCCTCATGCAAAACAATTGAAGCAGAAACCATCCAAAACCTGACAAATTCAATGGACGAGAGAGTTCAGAAGCTCCTTTCGAACAAGGGGTCCTATGTGAAAATGTAACATCACCTAGAATAAAGTTTTGAGTTGAAAACTGTTTGATTTCAGTTTCTAATAACCTGCTAATGCTTATAATTTCAAAAATGACCATTTTTTTGGTCTTTATTAAAATGAAAAGGTTGATCGAAAAGTTTGGCGGATCTAAGAGTGTGGCAACCCAGTAGTCATGATTACTTCGAATTCTGACAATATGAGGGTCATGTTGCAGGTAGTGCAGCAAGAAGGCACTTATGTGTCTTGCGCATCTCGGAGCCCCAAAATTATTTTCCGGGCTAGATGCAGCTAAAAATTATTATTAATTTTATATCTGGTGGAGCTTAGTATAGATGGCCTAATTGGATCAGTGCTGCACACTGCTACAAAGCCCAAATTATTTTCCAGCCAAGATACAGATAAACATGATTAGTAATTTTAAATCTGGTGGAGCTTATTATAGATGGCCTAATAGAATCAGTGCTGCACACTGCTACAAAGCCAAAATTATTTTCCAGCCAAGATACAGATAAACATGATTAGTAATTTGAAAGCTTAAAACGGTTGGTAGGGTGATTTTAACCAATCATCAAGCTTTTACTCTCCCCAGGATGACACAGGGGTAGAAAAGTCGTTTCGGATCCATGATTTGTTCATCTTTATGAACGTGAGTCTGTCTACATTATCAGTGGAGAGCCGCGTGCGCTTATCTGTCAGCACACCACCAGCAGCGCTGAACACACGTTCAGACAGAACGCTGGCTGCGGGGCATGACAAGATCTCCAAGGCGTAAGTGGCTAGCTCCGGCCATTTATCCAGATTGGAAGCCCAAAAAGAGCAAGGGTCCAGTGACACAGTCATGGCTTCAATGTTTACTTGGAGATACTCCTGTAACATCGTCTGTAGGCGTTGACTATGTGTCAGACTTCTTGTCTCCTGTGGCCTTGCAAAGGATGGGCTAAAAAAGTGGTGAAATGATTGCGCAAAATTGATGTTACCAGCAGATACTGTGGTTCTGTTATGGTTTGAGTGCTGAACACTTGACGGTCCCACGGTTGGCAAGTTGGAACTGTGAGATTCACTACGTGCACCACTGGTGTTTTGTGGAAAAGCACATGTAAGATTCTGCAACAGTCTCTGCTGATACTCCTGCATGCGTGCATCCCTTTCTATGGCAGGAATAATTTCTGCAAATTTACTTTTGTACCGGGGATCTAACAGTGTGGCAACCCAGTAGTTAGGATTATTTCTAATTCTCCCAATTCGAGGGTCATGTTGCAGGTAGTGCAGCAAGAAGGCACTCATGTGTGTTGCGCATCCAGGAGCACCAAGTCCCTGTTGTGTTGGTGGCGAGGTAACAATCATGCTTCCTTCCTCTGTCCTCTCCCCACAACCTCGCACAACAGAAATGTGATCAAGGTCTCCCTCATCTGATGAGTCTTCCATCAGTTCGTCCTCCACTTCTTCCTGGGCTCCTGCACCTTCCTCACTAGTTTGGCTGGTACCATGCGCCCTGGTAAAACCATCTCCCCCACCCTCACATGCCTGCCGCCTTGGTGCTGCCGACCGTCTGGACCTTGCAGATGTTAGCCCTTCCGCATACAACTCCTCCTTCTCTACTTCCTCCACCTCCTCTTGTGCCACCACCTGACTCCAAATTCTGTTTAACATGTGCTCCAGCATGTAAATCACTGGAATAGTCATGCTGATAATGGCATCGTCAGCACTAAACATCTTCGTCGCCATTTCAAAACTGTGCAGAAGGGTGCAAAGGTCCCTGATCTGAGACCACTCCTCCAGCGTGATTTGCCCCACCTCTGGATCTCGTTGGCCCAGGCTATACGTCAGAACGTATTGCACCAGGGCTTGTCGGTGCTGCCACAGTCGCTGCAACATGTGCAGAGTTGAATTCCACCGGGTAGGCACATCGCATTTTAGCCAGTGAAGTGGCAGGCCCAACGACTTCTGTAGAGATGTAAGTCGCTGAGCTGCGGGATGCGAACGGCAGAAGTGAGCACACAGTGACCGTGCCCTCTGCAGAAGGCCATCTAGTCTGGGATAGTGGGCTAAAAATTGCTGGACAACCAGGTTCAACACGTGAGCCATACAAGGCACGTGTGTGACATTGCCCCGGCGAATGGCCGCACCCAGGTTTGCAGCATTGTCGCACACGGGCTTCCCTGGTTTCAGGTCCAGTGGAGACAACCATTCATGAAATTGGTTCTCCAGAGCTGACCACAACTCCTCAGCTGTGTGACTCACATTTCCCAGACATTTCAAAGTAAAAACCGCCTGATGACGTTGAGCCCTACTGCCATCATAGTAAGGAGGTGTGCAGGATCCCTTCTGCGCAGTTAGAAAGCTTGTGGCATGACCAGACAGGCTTTGGGTGCAGGTGGAAGACCGAGAGGAGGTTGAGGAGGCAGAAGCAGTGGAGGAACTTTGACATAAAGAGGATTGGCGCACAACTCGTGGGGACGGCAAGACTTGGACAGCAGCCCCTTGTCCTGCTGTCACCATAGTTACCCAGTGCCCAGTCAGTGACATGTAACGCCCCTGTCCATGCCTACTCGTCCAAGTGTCTGTGGTGAAATGCACCCTGTCACACACAGAGTTTCTCAAAGAAGCGGTGATGTTGTGTGCGACATGCTGGTGGAGCGCAGGCACACCTTTCTTTGAGAAGTAGTGCCGACTGGGCATCTGGTACTGGGGCACTGCGACGGACATAAGGTCTCGAAAATCCTCTGTGTCCACCAGGCGGAAAGGCAGCATTTCTGTAGCCAAGAGCTTGCAGATGGTGAAATTCAACCTCTTAGCTTTCTCATGGCTAGGAGGAAATGGTCTTTTACTTGTCCACATCTGAGGGACCGAGGGCTGGCTATTGTGCTTAGACGGGGTTGATAAGGGTGTCCCCGGCAAACTGCCGGTCTGTGAGGAAGATGCAGGCGGACATGTTAGGTTGCCTTGATCCAAAGGTGATGCTATCGATGTCGGACAGCGCTCAAAACCAGCTGGTGTTACCACCTCCAAAGAAAATGATGACCTGCCAATCACGCTGGCTGTTGCGGGTAAAGAGGTGGCAGGTCTGCGCCCCAAAACAGGTGTGACTGCTGTCCCCCCAGTCACAGAGGATGAAGAGGCCGCGGATGCACAAGATATGGCAGACGGTGGTTGGCCCGGCCGGCTAGGCCGCATTGTAGCACACTGAGCTTCCCACTGCAACTTATGCTTCATGTCCATGTGCCGGTTCATGCATGAAGTACTCAAACTATGTATTTTTTGGCCTCTACTTAGCTTTTGCTGACAAATGTTACAGATAACACGAGTTGGGTCATCTTTATCGATCTGAAAAAATGCCCAGGCTATGCAAGGCTTAGCACCCATGCGACCTGAAGAGCCACCACGACTTGTGGTGAGAGGCAGAGTTGTGTTTGAGGATGCAGTTGTTGACGTGCTTCCAGTACTACGTCTCTGTCCAGGAAGGCGCAACCTGACCTCGTCGTCACTAGCATCTTCCTCCACCTCCTCTGCTGACCTCATCTCTTGGCTGACTGTGGGTTGACAGTAAGTGGGATCTCCAACCTCATCATCATCACCCTGTGCGTTATCATACCCGTCGTCCTCAGAGCCAACCTGTTCCTGCCCTGACAAAAAACTAAAGTTGTCGCTCCAATCAGGTATTTGAGTCTCATCATCGTCTTCCTCATTGTCTCCACCAACAGGAGTTACAGTTTGGGAATGAGGGTCTACATTATGGTCAGAACCTTCTGCGTCTGGTCCTGGATCCGACTCATAAAGATTCTGGGCATCAGTGCAGATCATTTCCTCATCTGGATTAACAGAAGCACTGGAGTCGACCTCTGATTCCCAGGCTATAGTATGAGTAAACAGCTCTGCAGACTCAACCATCTGTTCTACCTCATACTCAGACGGGCAGCTGGAGATTTGGGAGCTGTGAGGAAGCAAGTGCGATTGGGGTGACACCTTTGAGGACTGGAGTATTTGTGATGTTGAAGTTGATGTGGAGGAGAGCCCACTTAAAGGAGCACTTGATATCCGTTGAAGCACCTGCTATTTTTGTGCCTCATCTGGAATTTGTAGCGATTGGCGTGGCCGTAAGAAAGGGATCTTATCACATTGTCCGCTAAAAGAAGTAAACATTTTAGTTTGGCTGGAAGATGGTCTTTCTTCTGCAGATGTTACTGTTGCTTTAACACCTACCCCACGGACACAACCTTTTTTCCCCTTCCCAACACACCTATTCCCCTTTCCACCAGCAGCAGGCCTTTTTCCACTCATTTTGGTGGTTAACTAATTCACAACTCTGGAGTTGTTTGCACAAAAAAACAATGGATGGGAACCGAGCAGAGCTGAGTGGCCAAACTGTGGTATTAGGCCAAAACTATTGGCTGGGTTAGATGCAGAAAAAAATTATATTCAGTTTGCAACCTGATGGAGGTCAGTATAGATGGACTAATAGAACAAGTCCCACACACAGCTAGAAGCCCAAATATTTTTTCAGAGGTAGATGCAGAAAAAAAAATATTCAGTTTGCAACCTGATGGAGGTCAGTATAGATGGACTAATAGAGAAAGTCCCACACACAGCTAGAAGCCCAAATATTTTTTCAGAGCTAGATGCAGATAAAAATTATTTTTAATTTGCAACCTGATGGAGGTCAGTATAGATGGACTAATAGAGAAAGTCCCACACACTGCTAGAAGGCCAAATATTTTTTCAGAGCTAGATGCAGAAAAAAATTATATTCAGTTTGCAACCTGATGGAGGTCAGTATAGATGGACTAATAGAGAAAGTCCCACACACTGCTAGAAGGCCAAATATTTTTTCAGAACTAGATGCAGAAAAAAATTATATTCAGTTTGCAACCTGATGGAGGTCAGTATACATGGACTAATACAGAAAGTCCCACACACTGCTAGAAGGCCAAATATTTTTTCAGAGCTAGATGCAGAAAAAAATTATATTCAGTTTGCAACCTGATGGAGGTCAGTATAGATGGATTAATAGAACAAGTCCCACACACAACTAGAAGCCCAAAATTTTTTCAGAGGTAGATGCAGAAAAAAATATATTCAGTTTGCAACCTGATGGAGGTCAGTATAGATGGACTAATACAAGAAGTCCCACCCACAGCTAGAAGCCCAATATTTTTTCAGAGCTAGATGCAGAAAAAAATTATATTCAGTTTGCAACCTGATGGAGGTCAGTATACAGTACAGACCAAAAGTTTGGACACACCTTCTCATTTAAAGATTTTTCTGTATTTTCATGACTTTGAAAATTGTACATTCACACTGAAGGCATCAAAACTATGAATTAACACATGTGGAATTATATACTTAACAAAAAAGTGTGAAACAACTGAAAATATGTCTTATATTCTAGGTTCTTCAAAGTAGCCACCTTTTGCTTTGATGACTGCTTTGCACACTCTTGGCATTCTCTTGATGAGCTTCAAGACGTAGTCACCAGAAATGGTTTTCACTTCACAGGTGTGCCCTGTCAGTTTTAATAAGTGTGATTTCTTGCCTTATAAACGGGGTTGGGACCATCAGTTGTGTTGTGCAAAAGTCAGGTGGATACACAGCTGATAGTCCTACTGAATAGACTGTTAGAATTTGTATTATGGCAAGAAAAAAGGAGCTAAGTAAAGAAAAATGAGTGGCCATCATTACTTTAAGAAATGAAGGTCAGTCAGTCCGAAAAATTGGGAAAACTTTGAAAGTGTCCCCAAGTGCAGTTGCAAAAACCATCAAGCGCTACAAAGAAACTGGCTCACATGAGGACCGCCCCAGGAAAGGAAGACCAAGAGTCACCTCTGCTTCTGAGGATAAGTTTACCCGAGTCACCAGCATCATAAATCGCAGGTTAACAGCAGCTCAGATTAGAGACCAGGTCAATGCCACACAGAGTTCTAGCAGCAGACACATCTCTTCAACAACTGTTAAGAGGAGACTTTGTGCAGCAGGCCTTCATGGTAAAATAGCTGCTAGGAAACCACTGCTAAGGACAGGCAACAAGCAGAACAGACTTGTTTGGGCTAAAGAACACAAGAAATGGACATTAGACCAGTGGAAATCTGTGCTTTGGTCTGATGAGTCCAAATTTGAGATCTTTGGTTCCAACCACCGTGTCTTTGTGCGACGCAGAAAAGGTGAACGGATGGACTCTGCATGCCTGGTTCCCACCGTGAAGCATGGAGGAGGAGGTGTGATGGTGTGGGGGTGCTTTGCTGGTGACACTGTTGGAGATTTATTCAAAATTGAAGGCATACTGAATCAGCATGGCTACCACAGCATCTTGCAGCAGCATGCCATTCCTTCCGGTTTGCGTTTAGTTGGACCATCATTTATTTTTCAACAGGACAATGATCTCAAACACACCTCCAGGCTGTGTAAGGGCTATTTGACCAAGAAGGAGAGTGATGGGGTGCTACGCCAGAAGACTTGGCCTCCACAGTCACCAGACCTGAACCCAATCGAGATGGTTTGGGGTGAGCTGGACCGCAGAGTGAAGGCAAAAGGGCCAACAAGTGCTAAGCATCTCTGGGAACTCAAGATTGTTGGAAGACCATTTCTGGGGACTACCTCTTGAAACTCATCAAGAGAATGCCAAGAGTGTGTAAAGCAGTTATCAAAGCAAAAGGTGGCTACTTTGAAGAACCTAGAATATAAGACATATTTTCAGTTGTTTCACACTTTTTTGTTAAGTATATAATTCCACATGTGTTAATTCATAGTTTTGATGCCTTCAGCGTGAATGTACAATTTTCAAAGTCATGAAAATACAGAAAAATCTTTAAATGAGAAGGTGTGTCCAAACTTTTGGTCTGTACTGTATATGAAGTAATAGAACAAGTCCCACACACAGATAGAAGCCCAAATATTTTTTCAGAGCTAGATGCAGATAAAAATTATTTTTAATTTGCAACCTGATGGAGGTCAGTATAGATGGACTAATAGAGAAAGTCCCACACACTGCTAGAAGGCCAAATATTTTTTCAGAGCTAGATGCAGAAAAAAATTATATTCAGTTTGCAACCTGATGGAGGTCAGTATAGATGGAGTAATAGAACAAGTCCCACACACAGCTAGAAGCCCAAATATTTTTTCAGAGGTAGATGCAGTTAAAAATTATTTTTAATTTGCAACCTGATGGAGGTCAGTATCGATGGACTAATAGAGAAAGTCCCACACACTGCTAGAAGGCCAAATATTTTTTCAGAGCTAGATGCAGAAAAAAATTATATTCAGTTTGCAACCTGATGGAGGTCTGTATAGATGGATTAATAGAACAAGTCCCACACACAGCTAGAAGCCCAATATTTTTTCAGAGGCAGATGCAGAAAAAGATATATTCAGTTTGCAACCTGATGGAGGTCAGTATAGATGGACTAATACAACAAGTCCCACACACAGCTAGAAGCCCAATATTTTTTCAGAGCTAGATGCAGAAAAAAATTATATTCAATTTGCAACCTGATGGAGGTCAGTATAGATGGAGTAATAGAACAATTCCCACACACTGCTAGAAGCCCTAATATTTTTTCAGAGGTAGATGCAGATAAAAATTATTTTTAATTTGCAACCTGATGGAGGTCAGTATAGATGGACTAATAGAGAAAGTCCCACACACTGCTAGAAGGCCAAATATTTTTTCAGAGCTAGATGCAGAAAAAAATTATATTCAGTTTGCAACCTGATGGAGGTCTGTATAGATGGATTAATAGAACAAGTCCCACACACAGCTAGAAGCCCAATATTTTTTCAGAGGTAGATGCAGAAAAAAATATATTCAGTTTGCAACCTGATGGAGGTCAGTATAGATGGACTAATACAACAAGTCCCACACACAGCTAGAAGCCCAATATTTTTTCAGAGCTAGATGCAGAAAAAAATTATATTCAATTTGCAACCTGATGGAGGTCAGTATAGATGGATTAATAGAACAAGTCCCACACACAGCTAGAAGCCCAAATATTTTTTCAGAGCTAGATGCAGATAAAAATTATTTTTAATTTGCAACCTGATGGAGGTCAGTATAGATGGACTAATAGAGAAAGTCCCACACACTGCTAGAAGGCCAAATATTTTTTCAGAGCTAGATGCAGAAAAAAATTATATTCAGTTTGCAACCTGATGGAGGTCAGTATAGATGGACTAATAGAGAAAGTCCCACACACTGCTAGAAGGCCAAATATTTTTTCAGAGCTAGATGCAGAAAAAAATTATATTCAGTTTGCAACCTGATGGAGGTCAGTATAGATGGACTAATAGAGAAAGTCCCACACACTGCTAGAAGGCCAAATATTTTTTCAGAGCTAGATGCAGAAAAAAATTATATTCAGTTTGCAACCTGATGGAGGTCTGTATAGATGGATTAATAGAACAAGTCCCACACACAGCTAGAAGCCCAATATTTTTTCAGAGGTAGATGCAGAAAAAAATATATTCAGTTTGCAACCTGATGGAGGTCTGTATAGATGGATTAATAGAACAAGTCCCACACACAGCTACAAGCCCAATATTTTTTCAGAGGTAGATGCAGAAAAAAATATATTCAGTTTGCAACCTGATGGAGGTCAGTATAGATGGACTAATAGAGAAAGTCCCACACACTGCTAGAAGGCCAAATATTTTTTCAGAGCTAGATGCAGAAAAAAATTATATTCAATTTGCAACCTGATGGAGGTCAGTATAGATGGACTAATAGAATGATGCTATGCCCAAAAGATTTTACTTCACTAGGTGCAGTAAAAAAATTGGTATTCTATACACAGGTGGTATATTTTGCAACACAGATAGGCTACTCCACTGACTAACACACTCTGCAATAGGCCAAAAAGGATTAGCTTTGCTAGATTCAGCCAAATGCTGTGAAAAAAACTTGCACAGCACTGGCACAGACCTGCCTGGCAAAAACTGATAGGAACTGATGTAACCTAGTCCTGAAAAGGACTCCAATTACAATTAGTCTTTACTCCCACAACCTATCTATTTAAGAGCACAGACCTGCCTGATAAAAGTCGTAGGAAATGCTGTAACCTAGTCCTTAAAAGGACTGCAATCACAACTATTCCCTACTCCCAAGCTATCTGTAGATTTGTGCAAAAATTGGCTTGAAATTAACAAGGTATAGCGCACACAGCAACAGCGGTGCCGTCTAACACGCAGCTGCAGCAGTGAGAAAATGGTGGCGACGGGGAAAATGGCTTGGTCTTATAGGGCAAGGACATGTGACATACACTGCCAATGACACATGCCCTTGCTTGTGTGAAAAAAAGCACTTCGCTCCGTGTGTGCGCTGCTGATAGGCTGACAGATTGCACCTCCCCACTGTAAATGCGGGAAAGAGAAAAAAAAATGGAGATCTTCATTATTCCTGCAGAGATCCATTCCCTGCCCCTCCCCCCACCCCGCTGTACACTCAAACTGCGTATTAACATTAATTTTCATCATTACTGAGAAAAAATCCAGTTATGATTTTGGTGCACGAACAGTTATCGAACATAACCTCGAACAGCCGAATTTTTCTCAAATCGTTCGTGTTCGCCGAACGGCTCGAACACCGACCAAAACAGCTCGAATTTGAGATTGGCGAACAGTTCGAGTAGAACAACGCTCATCTCTAATTACGACTCATCTTAAGATCCTTGATGGAGGAGCGGAGGTTCTTGGCCAAAATCTCCAGGTAGGCCGTGCTATCCATCTTCCCATGGATGCGGACCAGATGGCCAGGCCCCTTGGCAGAGAAACAGCCCCACAGCATGATGCTGCCACCACCATGCTTGACTGTAGGGATAGTATTCTTGGGGTTGTATGCAGTGCCATCCAGTCTCCAAACGTCACGTGTGTGGTTGGCACCAAAGATCTCGATCTTGGTCTCATCAGACCATAGAACCTTGAACCAGTCTGTCTCAGAGTCCTCCAAGTGATCATGAGCAAACTGTAGACGAGCCTTGACATGACGCTTTGAAAGTAAAGGTACCTTACGGGCTCGTCTGGAACGGAGACCATTGCGGTGGAGTACGTTACTTATGGTATTGACTGAAACCAATGTCCCCACTGCCATGAGATCTTCCCGGAGCTCCTTCCTTGTTGTCCTTGGGTTAGCCTTGACTCTTCGGACAAGCCTGGCCTCGGCACGGGAGGACACTTTCAAAGGCTGTCCTGGCCGTGGAAGGCTAACAGTAGTTCCATAAGCCTTCCACTTACGGATGATGCTCCCAACAGTGGAGACAGGTAGGCCCAACTCCTTGGAAAGGGTTTTGTACCCCTTGCCAGCCTTGTGACCCTCCACGATCTTGTCTCTGATGGCCTTGGAATGCTCCTTTGTCTTTCCCATGTTGACCATGTCTGAGTGCTGTTCACAAGTTTGGGGAGGGTCTTAAATAGTCAGAAAAGGCTGGCAAAAGAGATCTTTAATCCACACATGTGAAGCTCATTATTCTTGGTGCCTGAACTACTTCTTAATACTTTAGGGGGACCAAACAGAATTCTTGTGGTTTGAGGGGTTGAATAATAAATGACACTCTGAATTAACTTTTAACGTTCTAAAAAAAAAAACAATATTTGCTGCAGTGCATTTCCCACTTCCAGGCTGATCTACAGTACAAATGTCACAATGCCAAGTTAATTCCGCATGTGTCAACCAGCTAAATCTGCAGGGGGTTGAATACTACTTGTAGGCTCTGTATAAATATACATATACAGTGTGGTCCAAAAGTAGGTGGACAGAAAGTGTAATAAGGTTATGAAGGGGGAGATTTATCAAACACTAAATTGCAGCCGCCTGTCTGGATCATCCTCCAATAAACCATGAATTAGACGTGGACCATCAGCTTTCCACCCAATAGCTTTCAGGATTCGCATGATAGAAGCTCGTGAAATTCCCCATTCCAAAGAGGCTCTTCTGGTGGACTTTTTTGGACTCTGAACAAATGTTTCAGCAACAAGTTGTTTATTATCTTCTGTACAGACTGTTTTGGGTCGACCAGTTTTTGGAGCATTAAGGATTGAGCCAGTGGCATTGAATTTGTCACGAGTGCGGTAAATGGTTTGTCTCTTTGGGGCTTGAGTACCAAATGTTTCAACCCAATTTGCTCTAACGGTTTCAGCATTTTGAGATTTCCAATACTCTGTTAAAATCCATTTTCTTTGATCTGTATTTAAATTATTTGCCATTATGTGTTTTCTGAATTATCTGAAAAGAAAACAGATTTGGTGGAGATCTATCTGTGAAAACTAGATCTGTGAAACTGGCTCAGTTGCCCTTAGCAACCAATCAGATTCCACCTTTCTTTTTCCAAAGAGTCTGTGAGGAATAAAAAGTGGAATCTGATTGGTTGCTAAGGGCAACTGAGCCAGTTTCACTTTACACCATGTTTGATAAATCTCCCCCTTCATAACCTTATTACACTTTCTGTCCACCTACTTTTGGACCACCCTGTATATATATATATATATATATATATATATATATATATATATACACTGCTCAAAAAAATAAAGGGAACATTTAAGCAACAGAATATAACTCCAAGTAAATCAAACTTCTGTGAAATCAAACTGTCCACTTAGGAGGCAACACTGATTGACAATCAATTTCACAAGCTGTTGTGCAAATGGAATAGACAATAGATGGAAATTATTGACTATTATCAAGACACCCTCAATAAAGGAGTGGTTCTGCAGGTGGGGACCAAAGACCACATCTCAGTACCAATGCTTCTGGCTGATGTTTTGGTCACTTTTGAATGTTGGTTGTGCTTTCACACTCGTGGTAGCATGAGACGGACTCTACAACCCACAGAAGTTGCTCAGGTAGTGCAGCTCATCCAGGATGGCACATCAATGCGAGCTGTGGCAAGAAGGTTTTCTGTGTCTGTCAGTGTAGTGTCCAGAGGCTGGAGGTGCTACCAGGAGACAGGCCAGTACACCAGGAGACGTGGAGGGGGCGTTAGGAGGGCAACAACCCAGCAGCAGGACCGCTACCTCTGCCTTTGTGTAAGGAGGAACAGGAGGAGCACTGCCAGAGCCCTGCAAAATGACCTCCAGCAGGCCACAAATGTGCATGTGTCTGCACAAACGGTTAGAAACTGACTCCATGAACGTGTTATGAGGGCCCGACGACCTCAGATGAGGGTTGTGCTCACAGCCCAACACCGTGCAGAACGCTTTGCATTTGCCACACAACACCAGGATTGGCAAAGTCACCACTGGCGCCCTGTGCTCTTCACAGATAAAAGCAGGTTCACACTGAGCACATGTGACAGATGTGACAGAGTCTGGAGATGCCGTGGAGAGCCATCTGCTGCCTGCAACATCCTTCATCATGACCGGTTTTCAGTGGGTCAGTAATGGTGTTGGGTGGCATTTCTTTGGAGGGCCGCACAGCCCTCCATGTGCTCGCTAGTGGTAGCCTGACTGCCATTAGGTACCGAGATGAGATCCTCAGACCCCTTGTGAGACGATATGCTGGTGCGGTTGGCCCTGGGTTCCTACTAATGCAGGACAATGCAAGACCTCATGTGGCTGGACTGTGTCAGCAGTTCCTGCAAGATGAAGGCATTGAAGCTATGGACTGGCCCGCCCCTTCCCCAGACCTGAATCCAATTGATCACATCTGGGACATCATGTCTCCCTCCATCCACCAACGTCACATTGCACCACAGACTGTCCAGGAGTTGGCGGATGCTTTAGTCTAGGTCTGTGAGGAGATCCCACAGGAGACCATCCGCAACCTCATCAGGAGCATGCCCAGCCATTGTAGGGAGGTCATACAGGCACGTGGAGGCCACACACAATACTGAGCCTCATTTTGACTTGTTTTAAGGACATTACATCAAAGTTGGATCAGCCTGTAGTGTGTTTTTCCACTTTAATTTTGGGTATGACTCCAAATCCAGGCCTCCATTGGTTAATAAATTTGATTTCCATTGATGATTTTTGTGTGATTTTTTTGTCAGCACATTCAACTTTGTACAGAACAAAGTATTCAATGAGAATATTTCATTCATTCAGATGTAGGATGTGTTATTTGAGTGTTCCCTTTATTTTTTTGAGCAGTGTATATATATATATATATATATATATATATATATATAAATATATGTATATGTATATATATATACACTGTATATATACAGTACAGACCAAAAGTTTGGACACACCTTCTCATTTAAAGATTTTTCTGTATTTTCATGACTTTGAAAATTGTACATTCACACTGAAGGCATCAAAACTATGAATTAACACATGTGGAATTATATACTTAACAAAAAAGTGTGAAACAACTGAAAATATGTCTTATATTCTAGGTTCTTCAAAGTAGCCACCTTTTGCTTTGATGACTGCTTTGCACACTTTTGGCATTCTCTTGATGAGCTTCAAGAGGTAGTCACCGGAAATGGTCTTCCAACAATCTTGAAGGAGTTCCCAGAGATGCTTAGCACTTGTTGGCCCTTTTGCCTTCACTCTGCGGTCCAGCTCACCCCAAACCATCTCGATTGGGTTCAGGTCTGGTGACTGTGGAGGCCAGGTCATCTGGCGTAGCACCCCATCACTCTCCTTCTTGGTCAAAGAGCCCTTACACAGCCTGGAGGTGTGTTTGAGGTCATTGTCCTGTTGAAAAATAAATCATGGTCCAACTAAACGCAAATCGGATGGAATAGCATGCCGCTGCAAGATGCTGTGGTAGCCATGCTGGTTCAGTATGCCTTCAATTTTGAATAAATCCCCAACAGTGACACCAGCAAAGCACCCCCACACCATCACACCTCCTCCTCCATGCTTCACGGTGGGAACCAGGCATGTAGAGTCCATCCCTTCACCTTTTCTGCGTCGCACAAAGACACGGTGGTTGGAACCAAACATCTCAAATTTGGACTCATCAGACCAAAGCACAGATTTCCACTGGTCTAAAGTCCATTCCTTGTGTTCTTTAGCCCAAACAAGTCTCTTCTGCTTGTTGCCTGTCCTTAGCAGTGGTTTCCTAGCAGCTATTTTACCATGAAGGCCTTCTGCACAAAGTCTCCTCTTAACAGTTGTTGTAGAGATGTGTCTGCTGCTAGAACTCTGTGTGGCATTGACCTGGTCTCTAATTTGAGCTGCTATAAAACCTGCGATTTCTGAGGCTGGTGACTCGGATAAACTTATCCTCAGAAGCAGAGGTGACTCTTGGTCTTCCTTTCCTGGGGCAGTCCTCATGTGAGCCAGTTTCTTTGTAGCGCTTGATGGTTTTTGCAACTGCACTTGGGGACACTTTCAAAGTTTGCCCAATTTTTCAGACTGACTGACCTTCATTTCTTAAAGTAATGATGGCCACTCGTTTTTCTTTACTTAGCTGCTTTTTTCTTGCCATAATACAAATTCTAATATTCTTTTCAGTAGGACTATCAGCTGTGTATCCACCTGACTTCTGCACAACACAACTGATGGTCCCAACCCCATTTATAAGGCAAGAAATCCCACTTATTAAACCTGACAGGGCACACTTGTGAAGTGAAAACCATTTCCGGTGACTACCTCTTGAAGCTCATCAAGAGAATGCCAAGAGTGTGCAAAGCAGTCATCAAAGCAAAAGGTGGCTACTTTGAAGAACCTAGAATATAAGACATATGTTCAGTTGTTTCACACTTTTTTGTTAAGTATATAATTCCACATGTGTTAATTCATAGTTTTGATGCCTTCAGTGTGAAGGTACAATTTTCAAAGTCATGAAAATACAGAAAAATCTTTAAATGAGAAGGTGTGTCCAAACTTTTGATCTGTACTGTATATATTTAGCTCCACCATATATCCCCTAGCATCTTGCATCCTATTATGTAAATTTCATAGCATTTTTAGAGAGAATTATATGATTATTATGAACAGTGAGCATCATGATATCTCAAATCCTATGCACCCAAAATTAAATGTGGAGATCCCTGTATAAGAAAGTTTTGTTCTCCTTTTTTAATACATTTGTAATTATTTTATTCGCTTATATTATTATTTAAGAAGCCAAGCCCCCAAATTATAGTAGCACCTGCACTGCCCTAATGGGACCCTAAGCACAATTTTGCCATTATGCAGCCACTCTTATGTCGGTTAAGGTGCCCATTAGAGATGAGTGGCTCAGGCAAAATTTAAATTCGCTAGTTTGCACAGTTTTTCCTGGGAAATTTGATCTGCAGAAAAGTTATTATCCGCAAATTTAATGTTCCTTATTATGCTCTGGTGTCCAGTGTCGGATTGGGGATCCAAGGGTCCACCAGTAACCAACTCCAGGGCCCCACTTTTCAGTTACACGCAAATCACCCTCAATCACAAATTTATTTAACAATGAACTGGGTAGATTGTTAAATGAATAAGATGCTGCCTTTGTCTGTACATAGTGATTCAAGTATATTGTGCCAAGTACTGCTCATATAAGAGGTTGGTGGCCTGGCCCACTTCTGCCTACGGGCCCGCCGGAGGATTCCCCTGTTCTCCTGTGGGCCAGTCCAAGCATGCTGGGGTCTCTCCAGAGCCCAAAGCATAGTAAACATACTATGTAAAAAAATTAAAAAATCCTTATTAGTGATGAGCGAGCACTAAAATGCTCGGGTGCTCGAAGCTCGGGTCGAGCACATTGGAAAACTCGGGTGCTCGAACCGAGCAACGAGCCCAATGTAAGTCTATGGGAAACTCGAGCATTTTTCTGGTGGTCCCCCCCGGCGGTCTGCAGAAGGTCAAAAATTGCCCAAATCGATGGGAACGGTGCTCAATTAAACGTCAGGCAGGCAGAATATATAGGCAGACAGGCAGGCAGGGTATATAGGAGGGTGCATGAAAAATATAACAGGGCACTTGGAACACACTAGTGCCCTCCGATTTTCATGCACCCGTCTCTTTAAAAAAGCCGGCTGGCAATTCATCAGCGGCATACACCGGTACGAGACAATTTAGAATAGAAAGAATAGAGCATCACACATAGATTAGAGAGATAGAAACATGTCAGTCACATATATAAGAAGTACAGTGATAGTGTTGGTTACTGTACTTGTCATTTAGTGTTGAAGGATTTATTAAAAAAAATAATAGTGTTTTCATGCACCGTCTCTTTAAAAAAGCCGGCCAGCAATTCAGCATCAGTACCCGACAGTTTAGAACAGAAAGAATAGAGCATCACACATAGATTAGATAGACAGAAACATGTCAGTCACATACATAAGAAGTACAGTGATAGTGTTGATTACTGTACTTGTCATTTAGTGTTAAAATAAAGGATTTATTAAAAAAAAATTGGCGTAGGGTTCCCCTTAATTTTAGTCTCTAGCAGAGGTTAAGCAGACCGCTGGGGCCTGGGAAGGGGGTAATACCCACGGAGCTTCCCAGGCTACTAATATCAGCCCCCAGCTGAATACCTAGCCTTTACTAGCTATTAAAATGGGGGACCCAAAAAAAATGACGTGGGGTCCCCCCTATTTTAATAGCTAGCAAAGGCTAGGCAGACAGCTGGGGGCTGATATTAATAGCCCAGGAAGGGTGCCATGAATATTGGCCCCCTCCCAGGCTAGAAACACCAGCCCTCACCCGCCCCAGAAATGGCACATCCATAGGATGCGCCAATTCTGGCACTTAGCCTCGCTCTTCCCACTGCCCTGTAGCAGGTGCATGAAAACACTATTATTATTTTTTAATAAATCCTTTATTTTAACACTAAATAACAAGTACAGTAACCAACACTGTCACTGTACTTATTATATATGTGACTGACATGTTTCTATCTATCTAATCTATGTGTGATGCTCTATTCTTTCTGTTCTAAATTGTCGGGTACCGGTGTATGCCGCTGCTGAATTGCCGGCTTTTCATGTTTCACTGTGAGCACTGTTCCCATGGATTTGGGCAACCACTATAATGCCACAACCACCATGGCTGCAGCATTACAGTGAGTGGCAGACAATCCCTGCATGATTGGTGCTCTAAAGAGCGCCAAACATGCAGGACGGGGACCCGAGCTCCCGCCCGAGCATCGTGAAAGCACTCGGCGAGCTCTGAGCATCTCGAGTACTGAGATGCTCGGGCGAGTACCGAGCAGTGGCGAGCATGCTCGCTCATCACTAATTCTTATACCTTACCGACCACCTCTCTGGCCCCTACGTTACTCACCGTCTCCTATACAGTCCTCGCTGCATCTTCTGATACCCCACCACTCACTGGAATCCCAGCGTTTCTCAAGAAGCCTGAGAGCAATCTCAAAGCATCATGACGTCATGAAGGTCGTCATTACCTTCCACACACATGCGCAGAACTTTCTAGGGCCTCACGAAAGTTAGAAGTCCCGTCATAGCGTGACAGGACCTAGGATTCCAGGGCGAGAGGCGGGCGATCATAAAATGCGGTTTGGGTGGCAGTGAGTAGCGGAGGGGCTGGAGAGATGAGCAGTAAGGTGAGCGTAAGGATTTTTTTTAACCTTTTGATGGCCCTTTATGGTTCAGAAAAATGGTGGCCAGCAGCATCATCTGTCGAAGAGAGTTCTCATACACATTAGATAGTATGGTTTTAATCTGATGTGTGACTGTTTGACTTTTATATATGATTTCTTGCTCAGCAGCGAGCACGTTATTATAGATCAGTGCCTCAAATACTAACATTCTCCTTCTTGTCCTTATTCTTCTAGAACAGCACCGATCAGTCAATGTACAACGTGCGGTTTTCTCTTTCTGCCATGTGCCCTCCACAAAAGTTACAATACCACAAACTAAGACAAATTGACTTCTACATAACTTTTCTCCGGTTCATTACAAGGAGAAGGATTCTTGATGTGACTTTGTGGCAAGACTTTTTTTTTCACTTCCATCCTTTCTCCACAAGACGTATATGTAAAACAGATTAGTGAAGACTCCCGTTTCATCTTCAGTGATATCACGTCTGGGGAACTGTGGAAAATGCTGAATTTTGGAGAGAAGATAAGTCTATAACTGACGTCTCTGATGTAAACAAAACTCTGCATCACCAGATTATATATTATTCCTTGTAATTATCTCTGTTTACTCCCAAGAATTTATATCTCATTATGAATTCCAATGGAGAATTTTAACTTACTTGTATAAAGTTACGCTAATTAAATGTGCCAAGGCTAAATATTTTCATGATACGGCTTTTGGAAGAGGGGCTATTGTTTACACCAGTGTCTTATATCATTGACCTAAATGTATAGTTATGGCATTAATTCTAGTAACTTGACATCAAGGAAATTAGGATAATTGGAAGCCGTAAATAAACTTGATATATTTGAAATATCTGCAAGCAAAGAAGTTAAATGGAATCTGTCAGCAGCATTTGGCTATGTAATGTGAGAGCAGCATGATGTAGGGACTCAGACCCTGATTCCAGCAATGCATCACTTATGGGGCTGCTTGCTGCAGTTTGGATAAAATCACAGTTTTCTCTGCTGCAGATCTAGCAGTGCTATAAATGCTGAGCAGTGTATAACACTGTCCACACCACTGATTATAAGTTTTCTGTGTACACTCTGCATAGGCAGAAAGCTGCCAATCAGTGGTGTGGGCGGTGTTACACACAGTAGTTAATCAGGAGGCACTAGACTCCTTGTCCAGTAGTGATAATCTCCTGCTGATAAAACACTGATTTTATTGAAAGAGCAAAACACAGCCCAGTAAGTGACACATTACTAGAATCAGTTTCTATCCCCATACATTATGCTGTTCTCAGAATATATAGCAAAACCTGCTGACAGATTCCCTGTAATATCTTTTGTAATATTACTGTATGTGACTTAGTTAAACACTTGTAGAATAAAAGATGGACACGTCATAGACCTATGTTGGTTCAAGCTTGGGGTATTATGTGAAAGGGAAGCAATCTAGTTACTCTGTATAGACATTTGTGTGTATTTATATTATACTTAATTTGACATATTTACTGGCATTCTTCATCAAGCAACTTTTACATGCTATATTTTGATGGGGAGGTTTTTGAGCAGCAGAGAATGAATTGCTGTAAGGCTGGATGGAAAAAAGTTTCAAGATTCTGAAAGATGTTTATAGTTCACATTGTAATATATTTTGTTAAATTGCCCTGCAATAAAGGTGGACCTACTGTATAGCTTCAATAGCTGCAGGCTGTTTAAGTATTCAGCCAGGAGCTTTTCCTTCCACCCCTATGCATGATTGGGTGAGTTCTTCATGGAAAGAGTGGAGTAAGCCATTATCCGACTCCTATGTTGGTGACTTACATCTGCTAAGAACATAAGGATTGACGATTGAAATTCAACATGTACAACCATTTCGTCCCGTAACATTGTGTGCTAGTGGAAAGGCAAGTCACCCCACGCACAAAAGATACTCAGCCAGTCCAGCTAAAATCCCCTATGGCTGCTGCCCTTTGCTGTGCTCCACGTCTGGTTTTGCAAGTGGCATAGGCTTATTTAAGTCCCTTTAAGGCACACACCTGTGTCTTGGTATTAAGACTCCTAGTCCTGATTCCTGTTTGTTTGCGGTGCTCCTTTATCAGCCAGTGGTCTTCATCTACCTTGTAACCCTACATACCTGCTGCCATTGTTGCTTCGAACTGTCCTGTGTCCTCTCTGCACCAGTCTGTCTGTCAAAGTTGGCAAATATCCAGAAATTATGATACAGGCTGTAAAAATAGGGCACTTTTTTGCCCTGTTCGTTAAAAAAATTGAAAAGCATCCGATTTTTTTGAAGCTGAAGAAACTTCTACAGATCATTTTGACTGTAATCATTATTTTACAATTTACAGTGAATGCAGCTGATGTCTCCACATCAGAATTATGGGTTATAGACATGGATCACTGATAATCATTATGATTTATTATGGTTTTCTGATGTGTCCATAAAAAATATTATCCGGCCGTGATTTTTTGGTATGATGTCCAGAAAAATGTCAAGTTGGCAACCTTGTGGTCTCCAGTGTTCCAAGTCCTCGCTCCACATGTGCCTTCCTGCCTGCTATGCCAGAGTCCGTGTGCCCACCCGGTCCTGAAGCTTAGTGGATCCATCTCACTAGGTGAGCTTTACACCACTGGCGAACACAGACAGAAAAGGGCCCCTGTGCGAGAACAATATATGGGCCCTTTGCAGTCCTAAAAATGCAAAATTGTACTTGCTTTGGAGATAGAAATGGGCCCTCTTACATCTTGGGCCCCTGTGTGGCCGCACAGGTTGCACCAATTGTGTGTCCGCCCCTGCTTTAAACTATAATTTCATGTTATGTTTCAGAATAAGTTCTGTTCTCTGTATATACATGTTTATGGTATGAAGAGTGGGAGAAGGGAAGGTGTCAAATAGACGGACTGTCCCTCCAAGGCCACGTGCACACGTTCAGTATTTGGTCAGTATTTTACATCAGTATTTGTGAGCCAAAACCAGGAGTGGAACAATCAGAGGTAAAGTATAATAGAAACACGTCACCACTTCTGTATTTATCACCCACTCCTGGTTTTATCTTACAAATACTGATGTAAAATACTGACCAAATACTCAACGTGTGAACGTGGCCTAAAGGTGGAAAGGGGTACAAACAACAAAGTAAAGTACAAACCTATAAAATTATAGGGTTTCAGAAAACAAAGTATGTTCTTTTGTAACCATCTTACCTGAATTATGATGCTTTTAAATAGCTCAGGTGCCGTCACATTGTACAGAGCCGACTCTTTAGTCAATGCAGCTCATTAAACAAAAGCTCAAAGTTTGAACAGACTAAATAGCAGATTTCTTAGTTTATCCAGGAAGAACATAAAATGTAATTTCCATTATTAGCTGGCTTCTTTCAGTGGGGGTCTAAAGTTGATTCAACTTAAATATGTTTAAAATTGAAGGGTTAATATGAACACTGATTTGGTCTCATTACTCTTTTATTTTATAAATCAGTGATGGCTCACAGTGGTAGGCCGCAGAGCAGAACATCTGATTGCGGCTGCTGAATATGTAGATGTAGCCGCCCATGACCTTTCCTGGTAACAATGAAAGAATTAAGTGGTTGGCGGGGGTAAAAAGGGGTACAGTGACTATAAGACAATATGCTAAAAGAAATATAATAGCTAGGAATATTACATTAAAACCTGTTTATAAAAATGTCATACACAATATGAAGCATTACATTTAAAAGGGTTGTCTCATAAAGCATTAAAAAGGTTGCCTCTTGGACAAAAACCCTGTCCACATACCCTTTGAATGGTTTAGAGGTAGATTTCATGTGCAATCATTTTTTTATATGCACATGTTTTGTTAATGGATTTAATTATTTCTTCTTTGCTAGGCGAACAGGTAGGTTTCCAGTACCTAGTGATTGCCATTTTTGTGGCTAGTTGGGTGTGTGCAGTGACCACCCTGCCTTTGGCAGGGATAGTGTGATAATCCAACAGAAGTAGTGCTAAGGAGGGAGCGGGATTTATTTTTTGATGTAGTAGAGAGGATGTTAATTATAATGCAATTCCAGGTATTGGCAATCACTGAGAAATCCCATAAGATGTGGAGAAGTGAGCCTAAGAGGCCACAGTTATGCCAACAAAGGTGAGAGGTGTTTGAAAACATTTAACTGAGTCTAGCGGGAGTATAGTACCGCCACAAGATTGTTTTACTGTAGGATTTGAAATAGGAGGGGCATGTGTGGCGCCCCTGAGGGTTCAGTCGCCACAGAGATACTGCACTTCACCCCGAGGTGTGGTGTCTCCCTTCTCTCAGGTAAGATGGGAGTGCTGCACAGAACCCCAACCACCTACATCCAACACTACACCGCTCCAGGCCAGCAAGAGGGGCAAGACGCAATGTAGTTTTCTGCTGAGCCCTGACCCTGGCTGGAGTAGGGGGGAACCCAAAGGTAGGGGGAACCAGTAGTGGGTGTGGGTGGAGGAAGTAGAAATGGGAAGCACATATACAGTAAGTATATAATAGGAAGCCATATTAGGTCCAGTCAGTGAAGTGAGTCAGTTCAGTTCAGTCTGGGAGCAGAGGCTCAGTCAGAGCTCTGCTCCACAAGTTAGGGCCAAGGATAGAGGCCTGGAGGGGAGCAGGGAGCAGGCTCCATTCTACAAAAAGGGATCCCAGTGGGTACGGCGCATGCAGGACGGCACCCATACGCCTCACTCCTGCCAGGAGACAGGAGGGATCGTGCTTGCCGCATTCGAAAATCCCAGGGGGTTAGGTTGGTCCCAGATCCGATGTACAGGAAGGACTTCAGCATACCCGAGCGGGACTGAGAGTGGGCAGCGTAGGGCAATGGTGAGAAGGACCAAGTGTGGAGAAGGTCAAGTTAGGCACATCTGAAAGTGGGGTTCTGCCAAGCACCCCTAAGCTGCTTGAAGGAGGACTGAACCCCTTCCCGGTAAACGCAGCGCGACCAGGGAGGCTATCACCTGTAAACGCACTTGTGAATTGTCTTAAAGAACTGTAAGTAAAGCCCTGGACGACTGCATGAAGTGCCTCTGTATGTTTCCTTACTGGCGCCAACTTTCCTCACCTGCACCACAATGCCCAGCGCACCCACCTCCATTCATCCTACACTGCCCTGAGGCCTGCTCCACCTGTGGGGAGCCGACCCATCAAAGCTGCCCCTAACATCAGCCTCAGTGGACTGTCGCAGCGCTGGTAACCTCTTACCAGAATCCACAGGTTGCGTCACAAACTTTTATTTTCATTTTACTAAACCCCTTTTTGGCGCACTGTCCGTCCTGGGCCAGCCACCATGATATACATTTATACTGCCCCAGACAGTAAGGCCCCACCAGGGACGAGACACATGTTAATGTGCAAGTTGTAAAAGAAAGTGTGCAAGACTGTCATGATTCCTCCCTTCAGCACGTCATGGGTGACATGATTCCTCGCCTCAGTGTGTCATGGGTGACATGATTCCTCGCCTCAGTGTGTCATGGGTGACATGATTCCTCGCCTCAGTGTGTCATGGGTGACATGATTCCTCCCTTCAGCACGTCATGGGTGACATGATTCCTAAGCTCAGTGTGCCATGGGTGACATGATTCCTCCCTTCATTAACATATTGCCTGTTGGCAAATAGAACCCCCAAATAAAGCTCTATAAAACTTAACTTTTAATAATTAAATCCTTATTATAGCAGTAATTTATATTAAAATTCCAATATAGGCGCAGGTAGTGAGGACTATCAGGATTATTCAATTGGCATAACTGTGTATCCAATAGCCATCCTATCTATTTCCATTATCATATGCTTGTGGCCGCGGACCACTTATTGCACTATTCCCTACCTGTCCTATTGTAAACTAAAATTATAGCCTCCCCGACATGTTTCGCCTAACTGGCGTCATCTGTCTCTGGCTGAACAGTGTTGGCTAGTTTAATTATATATGGAGTCAATGGTCAACTCTATATAATGATTCCTCCCTTCAGCACGTCATGGGTGACATGATTCCTCCCTTCAGCACGTCATGAGTGACATGATTCCTTCCTTCAGCACGTCATGGGTGACATGATTGCTCGCCTCAGTGTGTCATGGGTGACATGATTCCTCGCCTCAGTGTGTCATGGGTGGCATGATTCCTCGCCTCAGTGTGTCATGGGTGACATGATTCCTCGCCTCAGTGTGTCATGGGTGACATGATTCCTCGCCTCAGTGTGTCATGGGTGACATGATTCCTCGATTCAGTGTGTCATGGGTGACATGATTCCTCACCTCAGCACGTCATGGGTGACATGATTCCTCCCCTCAGCATGTCATGGGTGACATGATTCTTTGCCTCAGTGTGTCATGGGCACAGTGAGGTATAGCTCTGTCATCCAATCTGGTGCAGGGGCATGCTGAGCTGTCAGTGTGTTGAATAACAGCTCATTCATCCAGTCGTGTGCAGGGGCGTGCTGAGGTTTCATTGTGTTGATAGACAGCTCAGTCGTCCAATCCGGTGCAGGTGTGTGCTGAGCTGTCGGTACCTTGATTGACAGCTCAGCCGCCCAATCAGAGACTGGGAAGTTCTAGGCTTCTTGCAGGTGCTCCCTGTTTCTAATCAATTGCTTGCTAATTAGCTGAGCTCTGAGCTCAAATCTCTGACAATCATAGCATTCACTCGGTGGTGGTGTTTGCCTAGTATTCTGTGCTCTGTTCATTGATTTATTGCTGCCTGACTTTGGACCTAGTTCTGACTATCCGCTTGCTCTGATCTGCTATTATCCTGGTATTCTGACTTCGGACTGTGACCTGACTTTGCCAATATTATTTCCCTTTTGTTAATTACGTGCTCTCTTGGTATCTGACCCAGGAACATTTTACTATCCTGCCTAACGGCTTGTTCGTGAATGGTGACTAGAATTACAGAGAACAATCTGAGTTTGAAAAAAACTTTTTTAGGTTGCTTTCCCATTACAAAAATGGAGTAGATTTGACAAAATCGTTTTTTTGCATCAAGCAGTGTGTATATGGGTTTCAAGCACCATTTTGGGGACAGGGAATTTGATAGAGCTTGGAGTAAGCCTGCGTTGACTCTAATCGAAGTGAGAGGTGTGTGTTGTAATGTGTGCCTAATGCGGAGATACTGTATTTATAGAACACGCAATTAGGTATTTGGATGTTGTGGTGGAGATATTCAAATGAATGGAGTGTATGGCCTTCCAACATATTTTTAATTAATGTGATTCCATATGCACACCACGCCTGCAGGTGGAGATCAGGTAATAAAAATTCCAATTTTTTCAAATAGGCTATCGACAAAATTGGAGTAAAAGAGTTGGAGCTTTTTTCATGAAAAAGCTTCCAGCACGAGATTGAGGAAGCTGTTACAGAGAGGGTGTCTATAGAGTTTGATGGTGCTTTAAAAGAAGCATTAAAAAGGGCTTGGAGGTTTTTTGAGGCTGAGAACTGTGATTTAAACTGGCAATGGCAAATTCTGTCCCCTCTCTACCAACCTATAATTTGGTCTAACTGTGAAGCTATGTAGTAGTCTAGTATATTAGGTAAGCCCAGCCCTCCTAGTTTTTACTGTCTTTTTGGAAGATGATTAGATAGTCTTAAGTCTTTTACCTTTCCACACAAAAAGTATATAGTAGTTTATGGGTTTGATTAAAGAAGGACGCCAGTGGATATATTGGAACTGTATGGAATAAATATAAAAGTTTGGGAAGCGAGAACATTTGGAAAACGGTAATGCGCAGTACCCATGAGATTTAGTATTGCAAAATTTGTTTCAGGTCTTCCTCTATTAAGCTTAGTAGAAAAAGATGATTTGACTTGTAGACGGATAGTGCGGAAGGAGTTATTGACATCCCAAGGTACGCAATGTGTTCTTTTTGACAGTCAAAAGGGATTTGCTCTTGTAAATGTTTTAAAGATTTATCGAGAACATTAATGGGGAAGATTTGAGATTTACTTTCATTAAATTGTAGTATTACAGGCTACCAAATAGTTTTAGAGTTTTTCAGGCCTCTTCCAGGAAGGTTTCTGGCTCTTCCAAAGATAGGATCACATAATCTGCATATAGGGAGATGCAGTGTGAGCAATCTTGGACATTAATCAGAGAAATGGTGAGGTTTTGACTGATGGCTTAAGCTAATGGAGAGCACAAATATAAAGGGGCACAGAGGTCACCCCTGTCTTGTGTCGATAATATTTTGAAATTCATTTGACAAAATGTAGTTTACAAAAACCCTTACTGAGGGAGAGAAGTACCAGCTTTTATGGCAGGCATGATCGGACCCCTAAATCCCATCTTTTCCAGCTCTGAGAAGGCGAAAGACCATTTTACTCTTTCAAACACCTTCTCAGTTTCCAGTGTGACCGAATGGCGGGAAATTTTCAACCAGAATTATGACTCATCTTGTGTTATTGGTGGTTTGTCTGCCCTGTATAAATCCCGCCTGCTCAGGTGACACTAATGATGGTAAAATAGGGGCTAAGTGGGAGGCAAGGCACTTAGCATATATCTTTTGATCTTAATTCAGAAGGGATATAGGTCCGAAATTCTGAGGTACAGTACAGACCAAAAGTTTGGACACAGCTTATCATTTAAAGATTTTTCTGTATTTTCATGACTATGAAAATTGTACATTCACACTGAAGGCATCAAAACTATGAATTAACACATGTGGAATTATATACTTAACAAAAAAGTGTGAAACAACTGAAAATATGTCTTATATTCTAGGTTCTTCAAAGTAGCCACCTTTTGCTTTGCTGACTGCTTTGCACAATCTTGGCATTCTCTTGATGAGCTTCAAGAGGTAGTCACCAGAAATGGATTTCACTTCACAGGTGTGCCCAGTCAGGTTTAATAAGTGGGATTTCTTGCCTTATAAATGGGGTTGGGACCATCAGTTGTGTTGTGCAGAAGTCAGGTGCATATACAGCTGATAGTCCTACTGAATAGACTGTTAGAATTTGTATTATGGCAAGAAAAAAGCAGCTAAGTAAAGAAAAACGAGTGGCCATCATTACTTTAAGAAATGAAGGTCAGTCAGTTTGAAAAATTGGGCAAACTTTGAAAGTGTCCCCAAGTGCAGTTGCAAAAACCATCAAGCGCTACAAAGAAACTGGCTCACATGAGGACCGCCCCAGGAAAGGAAGACCAAGAGTCACCTCTGCTTCTGAGGATAAGTTTATCCGAGTCACCAGCCTCAGAAATCTCAGATTGACAGCAGCTCAGATTAGAGACCAGGTAAATGCCACACAGAGTTCTAGCAGCAGACACATCTCTACAACAACTGTTAAGAGGAGACTTTGTGCAGCAGGCATTCATGGTAAAATAGCGGCTAGGAAACCACTGCTAAGGACTGGCAACAAGCAGAAGAGACTTGTTTGGGTTAAAGAACACAAGACATTTGACCAGTGGAAATCTGTGCTTTGGTCTGATGAGTCCAAATTTGAGATCTTTGGTTCCAACCACCATGTCTTTGTGCGATGCAGAAAAGGTGAACAGATGGACTCTACATGCCTGGTTCCCACCGTGAAGCATGGAGGAGGAGGTGTGATGGTGTGGGGGTGCTTTGCTGGTGACACTGTTGGGGATTTATTCAAAATTGAAGGCATACTGAACCAGCATGGCTACCACAGCATCTTGCAGCGGCATGCTATTCCATCCGGTTTGCGTTTAGTTGGACCATCATTTATTTTTCAACAGGACAATGACCCCAAACACACCTCCAGGCTGTGTAAGGGCTATTTGACCAAGAAGGAGAGTGATGGGGTGCTATGCCAGATGACCTGGCCTCCACAGTCACCAGACTTGAACACAATCGAGATGGTTTGGGGTGAGCTGGACCGCAGAGTGAAGGCAAAAGGGCCAACAAGTGCTAAGCATCTCTGGGAACTCCTTCAAGATTGTTGGAAGACCATTTCCGGTGACTACCTCTTGAAGCTCATCAAGAGAATGCCAAGAGTGTGCAAAGCAGTCATCAAAGCAAAAGGTGGCTACTTTGAAGAACCTAGAATATAAGACATATTTTCTGTTGTTTCACACTTTTTTGTTCAGTATATAATTCCACATGTGTTAGTTCATAGTTTTGATGCCTTCAGTGTGAATGTACAATTTTCAAAGTCATGAAAATACAAAAAAATCTTTAAATGAGAAGGTGTGTCCAAACTTTTGGTCTGTACTGTATGTCTGGTTGTTTGCCTTGCTTTGGGAGTGTGATGATTGTTACGACAAGCATCTATTTGAGGAATGAGCCTTGAATAATTACATATTGTAGGGTATCCAGCAAAAAGGGGGTCAATTGACCCATAAACATCTTGTAATATATATCAGACAAGCCATCTGGGCATGGGCCCTTGTGCAATGGCAGAGAATTAATGACCTTGTGTGACGCTCGCAGCCCTGCCTGGGAAGATGGGGGATACTCGGAGCCGGGTCAGATGTTGAGGGAATGCAGCCGTGGCCTGGACCCGTTCCGTGCCCAGGGCCGTCACATTAAAAATGGTGTTAGGGCTTTCCGGGTTGAGTGGTAATTGTCGACTACGCCACCTGTGGTGTCTGGTGATGGGGCCACTAGCGCCGCTACAGTCCACTGAGGCCGGTGTCATGGCGGCTAGAGTTCTCGCTGCTCCCCACAGGCGGAGCGTGGCCTCAGGGCAGGCAAGGCAGGATGGAGGGGGTCAGTAGTGCGGGGAGTACGGGCACCGCGTCGCGTGGTATGGCGCGTAATGAACCGTCTGGAGGCCAAAGGGATGAACTTCCAAGGCTTTACTCACAGTTCTCTCAAGCAGCGCAAGGCTTCTCCCTGCGCCTCGCGGAGTCCTGCGGCCACCAGGAACGGGGGTCCGACTACCTCCGAGGAAGTCCAGTGTGAGGCAGCATCCCTACACCAGAGTGTTCCTGCACTACAGACTTTACCCTTTCCCGTCTGTGTGTGTGTAGTAGATAGGCCAGGTCTCCCTCTGAGCTCCTCTCAGGTGTAGGGCTCGGGTGTCAATTCCTCTCCATCCGAAGCCCGGCGGGATCCTCAGGGCCTAACCGGGCTTTCCCGTCCTGGACATAGAGTACGAGGTCGGGTGTCGGGGGCCGGTACCCCCCTTGCAGCCGGAATCCCTCTGAATAGATCAGGTAGGCGAGAACAGGTGGCATGCTCCGCTCCGTCTGCATCCTCCCCGGGACCCATTTGCTAGGGAGCCACACTCTAAAGCTCCCGGGCCTTCTTGATCCTGGTCCTCGGCCGGGTTGAGACATTCCTTGTCTGCAACCTACCTCTCGTCCCATAGATCGGGGTACGAGGGCTGTGTCCCATGCCAGTGCAGACCCACACAGGATCTGCGCTCCCGGAGGGAAGTCACATTACACACAGTATTTTGACAGCACAGTACGACCACTTGACAGACCAAAAGATGAACCGAAGGACCAAAAAGAGAGACCAAAATCAAAGATGGCATTCTATTAAATATGAAATTAGAAGTGTAACTTTCTAGTGTTCCTCCACCCACACCCACTAACTGGTTCCTACCACTTTGTGTTCCCCAGTATCCCTGTAACCAGGGGAGCAGCACTAGTGCATACTAGCTCCCTCTGGTGGAATGTGGTGTTGGATGTAAAAGGCTAGGTCACTACCATCACACTAGGCTTGCCTCAGAGGAGGAACACCACACTCCATTAAAGAAGTGCAGCATTCCTGTGGCGGTCGAACCCTAAGGGGCGCCACACTTGCATAACTCTGATTTGGTATGACAGGCATTTAAATAATCTAACTGGGATTGGGTGAGAGAGAGGGGAGATGGAGTTTAGATAAAAAGGATTCAATTTCCATGGTGGGATGTGGTGGTAAATCTTTTTTGGGCTTAAATTGCATAATGACGCATACCATTCCTTGAATTTATGCGCCATTTCTTTGGGACTGACTATTTTTTGTTTCTGCGGGTCATTTTTGAGGTAAGGAATTTTAGCGTTAGTAGCTTCAGACTTTAGTCTGTTGGCTTACAGTCTCCCCGCTTTGATATATTGCGAGTAATAGTAATAGTGGACCCTGATTTTTTTTGTAAACTTTTCTCGTATTTATATAGTAAGCAGTCTTTCAGCTGAATGCGGAGAGTAGCTACTTGATCTATTCTGAAAGAGCATTTCATTCAAAGTTTCTAGGCTTTAGATTTTCGAGAGAATGTCATTAAATTTCTTATCGCTTTCTCCGTCGGCCCAGTTTAATAAAGATGCCCCGTATGTACTCTTTGTGTGAGTTCCAAATAGGGAATGGGCTATCCACCGAATCTGCATTCACCTGGAAGAATTTGCGATGGCTATTTTGAAGATATGATACATCATGTGGAGTGGCTAAAATGTAGAAGTTAACTCTCCAAGGAAATATGGGTGGACCGGAATACTTTTCCTCTATGAGCAGCGTTAATGGGGCGTGGTCTGACCAAGTAATTAATCCTATAGAAAAGGAGATTACATTGTCTAGAAGGGACCTGCCTATTAGGAATATTTCTATACCGGAGTATGTGTTATGGACAGAGGAAAAAAGGGTGTAATCTTGTCGTTATAATGCTGGATATGGCAAATGTCATATAGGTCTTCCTCGTATAATATGGATGAGATTTGGGGAGAGTGTTTAAAGTTTTGTGTCGACTTATCTAGTGTGCTGCCATAAACAGAGGTGAAATCCCTACAATATAGTACATGACCTTGTTCTGCTCTATTGACCTTTTTCAGGAATTTATGAAGAAACCCAACCTGGGATTTGTTAGCTGTGTAAACTACCAAAATCGTATAAATAACATTATTGATGGAGCTTGCTTGGATGATGTACTGTCCCAGTGGTTCAGTTGCAATAGTGAGGAAGGATGTAACCTTCCTTTGGTACTGAAGTAGTTAAAGAAAATGTTCCCGTAGTTAGACCTCTCTGAACTGTTGTTAGGCTAAGCTAAGGGGTTAGCTGCAGTGATCCAGTCCGTAGAGTAAAGGGGGAACTTGGTGCCATGGTCAGACATTGAGTATGTCCAGAGCTTAGTTTAACATAATTCCTTGTGGGATGCAGTACTTGTAACCAGCCACAAGATGCCACTGTCCCGGATGCAGATGCCAGGTTGAGTCTGCCAGCAGTATTGCAAACCTTGAAGGGGTTAATGGTGTGTGATGACAGCCCACAGAGGGTGGGCACATCAGGAAAATCTCTGCTTAGTTTCCAGGAGCAGGAAGTGATGACTCAGTGAGAGTTGGGACAATGAACTGTACGGGCAGCCTGATTATATGGTGGCTGCTATGGTAGATGGGAGCTCCGTATCCTCAGACAGTAGGATCACCAGTGTGAAGATCACCCTATGCAGGAGTCCTGTTAGCCGGCAGGAGAAACTCAACGGAGGTATTAAGGACCCGTTGCACTTTCAGTCTGCAGGCAGCAGAGGAAGGTTAAGACGTGGGGGAGATATAGGATCCGGATATGCTGGCGATAGTGAGGAAGATTCTCTTGAGCTAGAGATTAGAGTCACAGAGATGTCTCACTTAAAGAGGGAACCAGGGCTGAAGATGTTGCCAGCGCCTGTAAGGGAGATGATAACCTGTCGGGCCTTATCCATTATATCTGCCTGTAAATATTGTACATATTCCTCTTCCCCAAGTAAAGTCCAAGTTATGGTTAAGAACCTAGTGTCCTTTGAATTTATTGCTGCCCTGGTCCTAGAAGAGAAATGCCTGGAGACAGCCACGATCGGATGGTCTGAAGGAAGTGGAGAGCACCACATACACGGCCACACATCAGAGGGAGGACACATATTGTCTGTAGGGTGCCAGAGCGAGCAGTGGCTACAGGTCGCCCACGACTACCTCGCTGAGGCACCTTACACAGTCTCCAAAGAAATTGGAGAAAAAGCCACAGAGTAGCTTACCGTCAACATAATACCTCTTTGTTTTTTCTTAAAATAGGCTTGGATAACGTGGCAAAAGAGGGTGTTTCAAGCTTTGAGAATTTGTCTTTGTAATATGCGTTTCTTTAGCGCAGAAAATATTGCACTTGGAAGACTCCGCCTCTTTCCACATGAATGATCACTTTTGCAGACAGTTTCATCTGTCAACTTTTAAAGAACAGATTTTGATAAGCATCATATAGAAAACCGAATGCTAGCACAGCCTGAAGCTTGGTTATAGGCCAACCCTATAAAAGCATTCGGCCTATGACTAAAGTAAATCTTCAATACAGCATAATCCTGAGAAACTGCATGAAAAACAAGAGATAGATGAATAACACAGACGAATGACTAGAAGGTCTGCAATAGGACAAACTTATTCTGTGAGATTGAGTAATCAGCAACACAGAAGGGTCCAACAAGCACCCATTTACATGTTTAAAACCCCTTAACGCCAGTTCTTTTTCTTCTCTGACTCGCCAGTCTTTTTTCCAGGAAATGAGGGTGAGACTTGTCCAGATGTGATGGGTCAGGCACTGTGAGGTTCCATTCCCGCAGAAGGTTTCAAACGATGTAGTAGCATGCCAAGTATTTTTGTGGTTGATGAGGAGCTTCATGGGGAACCCCCACCGGTAAGCCACTGCATTCTTCCTTCCTTAGTATTGTAGTGATAGGAGTCATGACTCTATGAAAATGGAGATTGAGTCAGGTAGATGCCTGGGACTAGGCACCCTGTGTGCTCTGTCAACCAGGACATCATGTGAAGAGTAGGTTGGTAGAGAGAATTTAATTAAATCCTGGAGGTAGCCTTTCTTGTCTGGAGGGGGCACATCCTCTGGAATTCCCCTAAATTTCACACTGTTTTGTCAGGAGCGATCTTCAAGGTCTACTAACTTGGTTTGAATAGCTTATAATTAACCTGAAAGCTCATTATGGGCATCAATCAAGTTGTTATATGAGTTGGCAAAATCCCCCAATTTTTGCTCTATGTGGGTAACTGTGTACAATTCTTTAGTTATGGACTGGATTGGGAGTAGCAAGCTGGCAAAATCCTTCTGCATTGACTTGCTAAAAGCCACCAGCACTTCTTTAAGCAGAGTGCCTGAGGTTGGTTGTTGTGATGTGTGACTTCTAGCTAGAGCTGTTGAAACACACGAAGAGGTAGAGGACAGATCATCTCCAAGTTCAGCACAGCCGCAGCTCCTACAATGGACAAAAAAAATGGTGTGTTTCTTAGCTTCTTTACTCAAGTGCAAAGAAACAGCAGTGTGCCACAAAACACAAAGGAGTGCACAATGATGTTGTCTATCACAAGATATGCTCCACCAATGTGGCAGCCGCTTACTGCTCTCTTCCTACTGGGAACACTTTCATATTATTATTATTATTATTATTATTTATTATTATTATAGCACCATTTATTCCATGGCGCTTTACATGTGATAGGGATATACATAGCAAAAACATTTACACAATCTTAACAAAACGAGTCAGCGACTGGTACAGGAGGAGCGAGGACCCAGCCCGCGAGGGCTCACATTCTACAAGGGATGGGTGAGGATACAGTAGGTGGGGGTAGAGGAGGTCATGCAGTAATGTGGTGGAGCGGTGGTTACTGCAGGTTGTAGGCTTGTCAGAAGAGGTGGGTCTTCAGGTTTCTTTTGAAGGCTTCCATGGTAGTTGAGAGTCTGATGTGTTGGGGTACAGAGTTCCAGAGTAGGGGGGATGCACGGGAGAAATCTTGTATACGATTGTGGGAAGAGGAGATAAGAGGGGAGTAGAGAAGGAGATCTTGTGAGGATTGGAGGTTGCGTGCAGGCAAGTACCAGGAGACTAGGTCACAGATGTATGGAGGAGACAGGTTGTGCATGGCTTTGTATGCCTTTGTACAGTCATGGCCAAAGTATTGAGAATGAGACAAATAGTAATTTTTCCAAAGTTTACTGCTTCATTTTTTGTAATGGCAATTTGCATATACTCCTGAATGTCAAACAGTGATCAGCTTAACAGCAATTACTGTACTTGCAAAGTCAATATTTGCCCAGAAAATGAACTTTGACCCCCAAAACACATTTCAACATCATTGCAGTCCTGCCTTAAAAGGAGCAGCTAACATCGTTTTAGTGATTGATCCATTAACACAGGTGTGGGTGTTGATGAGGACAGGGCTGGCGATCAATCAGTCATGATTAAGTAAGAATGACATCACTGGACACTTTAAAAGGAGGCTGGTTCTTGGTATCATTGTTTCTCTTCAGTTAACCATGGTTATCTCTAAAGAAACACGTGCAGCCATCATTGCACTGCACAAAAATGGCCTAACAGGGAAGAGTATCGCAGCTACAAAGATTGCACCTCAGTCAACAATCTATAGCATCATCAAGAACTTCACGGAGAGAGCTTCCATTGTTGTCAAAAAGGCTCCAGGGCGCCCAAGAAAGACCAGCAAGCGCCAGGACCGTATCTTAAAACTGTTTCAGCTGCGGGATCGGACTACCAGCAGTGCCGAGCTTGCTCAGGAATAGCAGCAGGCTGGTGTGAGTGCTTCTGCACGCACTGTGAGGCGGAGACTCTTTGAGCAAGGGCTGGTTTCAAGGAGGGCAGCAAAGAAGCCACTTCTCTCCAGAAAAAACATCAAGGACCGACTGATATTCTGCAAAAGGTACAGGGAGTGGACTGCTTAGGACTGGGGCAAAGTCATTTACTCTGATTAATCCTCTTTTCGATTGTTTGGGACATCTGGAAAACAGCTTATTCGGAGAAGAAGAGGTGAGCGCTACCACCAGTCTTGTCTCATGCCAACTGTAAAGCATCCTGAAACCATTCATGTGTGGGATTGCTTCTCAGCCAAGGGAATCGGCTCACTCACAGTCTTGCCTAAAAACACAGCCATGAATAAAGAATGGTACCAGAATGTCCTCCAAGAGCAACTTCTCCCAACCGTCCAAGAGCAGTTTGGCGCCCAACAATGCCTTTTCCAGCATGATGGAGCACCTTGCCATAAAGCAAAGGTGATAACTAAATGGCTCATGGAACAAAACATAGAGATTTTGGGTCCATGGCCTGGAAACTCCCCAGATCTTAATCCCATTGAGAACTTGTGGTCAATCATCAAGAGACGGGTGGACAAACAAAAACCAACAAATTCTGGCAAAATGCAAGCATTGATTATGCAAGAATGGACTGCTATCAGTCAGGATTTGGTCCAAAAGTTGATTGAGAGCATGCCAGGGAGAATTACAGAGGTCTTGAAGAAGAAGGGGCAACACTGCAAATACTGACTTGCTGCATTAACTCATTCTAACTGTCAATATAACCTATTGGTACTCATAATATGATTGCAATTATATTTCTGTATGTGATATAAACATCAGACAAACACTATTAAAAACCAGAGGCCAGCAGATCATGTGAAAATATAATTTTGGTGTCATTCTCAAAACTTTTGGCCATGACTGTATGTATATTCTGCCCATCTGAGTATGAATATGTATGGGAAAGTTTGTGAGATAGCTGTTGGCTAAACAAGAGTCTGGCCAGAAGCATTCTACTGTTTATAGCTGGCTTACGTATAAGGAAGACTCCTCTTCTTCCAACTTTTAAACCAATGCGTTCAACAAACTATACAATTCAAGACTCAGCATCTCAAATATAATATGGTGACTACAAAGCTTGAGTATAAGCTCCATAGAGATTTAGTGACATTTATAAAGACGAGAACCCACTACCGGTGGCATCTGAAATTGAAACCTAGAGAGAACAAAAGAACAAAGATGAGAGCATGATCATAGGAATTACAGCTGATAAGCCAAGAAGTGAATGCTTCTATATTTTCTTATTAAAGGATGGGGAAAACTTTTGTCTTGTTTCATCTGTCTGAAGACTTACTTGATAAACTTTCTTTTCACATCATGAGATAATCACAACTATAAATGTTTAATAAGGGCAGAAACTCTGAGACGCAATAAGTCTGTTAAATCCTAATGTCTCAGTTGCAATACTCCAAGAAAGCAAAGCAGACACATAACAGGTATTTCACATCTATAAGTAATGTGTTTTCCCATCCTTCTTGTTATTTTCAGTGAGTTCCCAGAACCTGGACACCAATCAACTCCGTATTTTGTCAGTAATCACTTTGTGTGCCTTCAATTTTTTTTTCCCTTTTTGTAATGGAATATATTTGTACTAAATTATGAATGAGCTTTATAGTAAAACAAATGCTATTATCGCGGTTATTTATTCATGGGACGTCGTCTGTAACATACCCAAACCAATGTTTCTCAGAGTTTAGTATTGATCAATTGCTTTAATCAGACGCATCAAGGGATGCTTAACGATTCAGCAACTGCAAGTGGGAGTATCAGCATATCTCTCTGGACCCACGCCAGCCTATAAGTGAATGCTGATGTCAAGAATTAGGTAATAGTATCAGTAAGTGGTAGCAACGCTTTTCACACTCCGAGACTTGCTGTCCACGCCCAGCATGCATGATTGATGATGGGTAACTTTACTGGACACGATGTCTCTAAATATTATTTTTTCAATAACTCACTATAAAATATTAGTGAACTATTCTGTAAATAAACCAATGTTTATTTGGGGATTATGTGTTCAGATTACTTTAAATTTAAGTGAATTCCTCTTTTAGGGTTTGCTCACCTGAGTTTATAACTCGGATGAGTCGTATCTGATGTTTTATCGGATAGAACTCAGCCCAATGTTTTTCTATGGGGCAGTGCAGATCTGCGATTTTTTTCTCATGCCGATTCGGAGCATGTGCACTCATTCAAGTCTACGGGTGCATGTGAAACATAGGACTGCACTCGGAGTGCAGTCCAACATCCACAGACTTAGACAATGGAGAAGATGGAGAAATTAAGTTCTCCATCTTCTCCACACCTGTGATGTGATTCTCTGATGCAAGGGAATCGGATCACACTAAGCTGACACTCGAATTAAACTCTGCTCAAAGTTGGAGAAGAGTATCATTAGCATAATTGGTCCAATTCTCTCACATGAGAGAATCATCACTCATGTGCCCCCAGAGTAAGGCTAGTCCTATCTGGTGACTTTGGTTAAGGAACAGGTTGCGCGGCCAAATATCTCTGTATGATGCTGCTACAACACAGAGTAATGCAGGTGAATGGGCTGACTAAGAGTGTACCGCAACTGAGACAAGCAAGTTATAAAAAATCCAAATGGTTTTGACTTTTTGCAGTGGTTAAGGTCGCCATGAAGCCCTAGCTCCAAAGAAGTAATGCCGCCTTGCCAAGGAACAATAGACTTACCAAAGTAAACTGTATCTGGGTGAGGTCACGTCACCCATGTGTACATTAAAGGAATTATCCCCAGAAAACATTAATCACATGCATGGGCCTTGCTACAGTTCTATAGGACTGATGGAAACAATTCCAGTACTGTGCTCGACTTATTCCATCAGCTCCATAATGTTCAGTAAAATTTGGAGTTTCTTGTAGAAGAAGGTGCAAGCAAACCAGGGTAAATCCGTTCATACATATATTCTAATTCACTGCACACTTCTTGGATGATGCAAAAATTGACATTTTATTAATAAAGTCAGTATCCTATATGAGTGATGAAAGAATATTCAGCTCTTGAAGCGAATTACAAATGTAACAGAAAAACGTTTCGACTCTCCAGAGTCTTTGTCAAAGTGTCACTAGAATCTAATAGATATACATTAGAAATAGTTTACCTAAAATGGTATAGGAAACTCCAAATCTAGATACATATATATATAAAGGTTAGAGTAGGTCGCATCGTATAGTTGGGTGTGGCTAACTGAGGAATGGCGTAATCCTTTAGTATGAAGAATATATGATAATATGAAACTTGGCATAAGGCCACTGTGGGGGAAGAAATTGCTACAGAGGGAGAAGTAAGGGGTGAAAATAAAAAATGGGGGAAGAGATATGATACTGCCTACTTTAACCTGCCCTTTGTTCCTTACAAAACATGTGCCTTGTCTCCTCTGTCACTTCCTGCAGACGTCACTAGCCAGGCCAACGCCACGGTAAGGTGAAATAGACTTTGGCTGCTGTTTCCAGTAAAAACAATATGTTGTCAATGATCTTTGGGTTGGCCACAGTGTGGAAATTGCATGGGTTTTGCTGACCATTGTAAGGCTATGTTCACACTAGGCGTTTTTTTTTCTTCAGCAAAACCTACTTTCTTGGCAGAAAAGTAGCAGCATCAGAAATGCAGGTTTTGGGGCATTTTTCAGGATCCCAAATTTCAACTTTGCTTCCACCACAGAAGCATGAATAGGTTACCAATGCAAGATATATGTGAAACCATATTAACCAGAATTACAAATGTAACAGTGGAGGAAGGTTAATTGTTTAGTAATAGTTTACCTACGACATTGGCAGAGCATTGAGTTTGTAGGACACTGTTTACTTTCACACTTTGGTCTGCCATTTTGTTGCTCAGGCATTGTTCAATTTAACACTTTGGTGGGTCACAAATATTGTTCAAGCTCACACCTTTTTCAGCCAATATTTAATCAGTAATTTATTTAAACTGTACTAATACTAACTGCCATCTCAGGCGACCAAGACAAGATGGTAAACTTGGGAAAATCACAAGAATAAATGTGTTTCACATACTGGTGTACTTGCTTTTTTCACTATAAATGCTACAAAACCTGATACTTGTGTCATGTGCAGCGTTTTTGCAGTGTTTTTTGTACAACCCATTGCTTTCAATGGATGAAAAACGCAGAAAAAAGTGACATGCTCTATTGTGCAAAAAACCTTGCAAAGCATAATATACTTGGAAAAAGCACTGGCGAAACATGTGGACTCCAACCAGCATTAAATAGTATGTTTATTAGACCTTAGGCTATGCCATAGATCAGGAGATATAAATATAAATGCCTCAGCAAAACCGCACTGAGCACTTTACATTGAGGTGGCTTTCATTAGATCTATTTATGCCTACCTGGTTATCAACCATATATTGTCTTGTGACAGTGGACCAAGGTGTATACACTTTATTTAACAATTGTAACAAAGGTTTACAAAAGCATTATGCACTTTATTCGGTTTACATTGACACTTTTTTTATTAAAACGTAGATTGCATATTTGATTTGAAATATACACTACCGTTCAAAAGTTGGGGGTCATTTAGAAATTTCATTATTTTTGAAAGAAAAGCACATTTTTTTTCAATGAAGCTAACATTAATTGAATCAGAAATACAATCTATACATTTTTAATGTGGTAAATGACTATTCTAGCTGCAAACATCTTGTTTTTATTGCAATATCTACATAGGTGTATAGAGGCCCATTTCCAACAACCACCACTCCAGTGTTTTAATGGTACATTGTGTTTGTTAACTGTGTAAGTAGGCTAATGGATGTTTAGAAAACCCTTGCACAAGTATGTTAGCCCAGCTGAAAACGGTTTGGCTGATTTGAGAAGATATAAAATTGACCTTCCTTTGAGCTAGTTGAGAATCTGGAGCATTACATTTGTTTGTTCTATGAAACTCTCAAAATTACCAGAAAAAGAGAACTTTCATGTGAAACTCAACAGTCTATTCTTGTTCTTAGAAATGAAGCCTATTCCATGCGAGAAGTTGCCAAGAAACTGAAGATTTCCTACAATGGTGTGTACTACTCCCTTCAGAGGAGAGCACAAACAGGCTCTAACCAGAGTAGAAAGAAAAATGCAAAGAAAAAGGAGGACAAAAGAGCAATATTGCAAAAAAGACAGAATCTTTATTCATAATACATTACCAAAGTGTTAAGAATTATGCAGAGATAACAAGGCAAGGAGGTAAAAAGAGGCGCCAGAGACAAGGCATATCCTGGAAGTCGCTTGGGTGAGTACCATATATTAGACTCTGGGTACATTTTGGACACTGCAACTCACTACATGTTGGTGCCTGATATGGATGCATTTTTTACTTGCTGGCTTAAAGTCCTTCTCGGTCATTGATTATTGTATTATATTTGATATACTCTTACATTGACTGTTTGGATTTCCTGACCTATAATGGGGTTGTTCCCCTGCTAATGGATGGTCCTTGATTGACCTATTTATGTACCCATTTCTGGATTCCTCGTCCTACATTTACATGTACCTTTCAGAGTCGGATGGCCCACTATACGACTTCCAGGATATACCTTGTCTCTGGCACCTCTTTTTACCTCCTTGCCTTGTTATCTCTGCATAATTCTTAACACTTTGGTAATGTATTATGAATAAAGATTCTGTCTTTTTTGCCATATTGCTCTTTTGTCCTCCTTTTTCTTTGTATTTGACCAATGAGTAGGCAATACGAACCTGGTGTCTGATTCATTGTTTTCAGCTCCGGGGTTCGTTTTATATTATGTATTTGGCCAGTTTTTCTCTAGAAAGAGAAATGGCAGGCCCCGCTGCACAACTGAGCAACAAGACAAGTACATTAGAGTCTCTAGTTTGAGAAATCGACGCCTCAGAGCTGCTCAACTGGCAGCTTCATTAAATAGTACACGCAAAACGCCAGTGTCAACGTCTACAGTGAAGAGGCGACTCCGGGATGCTGGCCTTCAGGGCAAAGTGGCAAAGAAAAAGCCATATCTGAGACTGGCTAATAAAAGTAAAAGATTAATATGGGCAAAAGAACACATACATTGAACAGAGGAAGATTGGAAAAAAGTTTTATGGACAGACGAATCAAAGTTTGAGGTGTTTGGATCACACAGAAGAACATTTGTGAGACACAGAACAACTGAAAAGATGCTGGAAGATGGCCTGACGCCATCTGTCAAGCATGGTGGAGGTAATGTGATGGTCTGGGGTTGCTTTGGTGCTGGTAAAGTGGGAGATTTGTACAAGGTAAATGGGATTTTGAATAAGGAAGGCTATCACTCCATTTTGCAACGCCATGACATACCCTGTGGACAGCGCTTGATTGGAGCCAATTTCATCCTACAACAGGACAAAGATCTAAAGCACATCTCCAAATTATGCATGAACTATTTAGGGAAGAAACAGGCAGCTGGTATTCTATCTGTAATGGAGTGGCCAGCGCAGTCACCAGATCTCAACCCCATTGAGCTGTTGTGGGAGCAGCTTGACCGTATGGTACGCAAAAAGTGGCCATCAAGCCAATCCAACTTGTGGAAAGGCTTCAGGAAGCATGGGGGGAAATTTCTCAAGATTACCTCAGCAAATTAATAGCTAGAATGTCAAAGGTCTGCAATGCTGTAATTGCTGCAAAGGGAGCATTCTTTGACGAAAGCAAAGTTTGAAGGAGAAAATTATTATTTCTAATAAAAATCATTATTTCTAACCTTGTCAATGTCTGGACTATATTTTCTAATCATTTTGCAACTCATTTGATAAATAAAAGTATGAGTTTTCATGGAAAACACAAAATTGTCTGGGTGACTCCAAACTTTTGAACGGTAGTGTACCTCTGCCGTATTGCACCTTAACCCATATACTGTATTTTTCTGAATATAAGACGCACCGGACAATAAGACGCACCTAGGTTTTAGAGGAGGAAAATTGGAAAAAAAATATAAGCAAGAAATGTGGTCTTGATGCACTGTTATAGGGAGGGGGTCTGCTGCTGACACTGGTATAGGGGTAATGTCCCCTAATTCTGTTAATATTCTCCATCCTAGTATATATGGCCCTTCCTTCCTGTTATATGTGGCCCCATCCTCATTCTGGTATGCATGGCACCCCTCATGCCCATCCTGATATGCATGGCACCCCAATCCACCATCCTGGTATGTATAGCATCCCTCATCCCCATCCTGGTATGCATGGCACCCCTCATCCCCATCCTGGCATGCATGGCACCCCTCATCCCCTTCCTGGTATGCATGGCACCCCCTGATTCCCATCCTGGTATGCATGGCACACCTCATCCTGGTATGCATGGCACCCCTCATCCTGGTTTCATGGCACCCGTCATCCTGGTTGCATAGCACCCCTCATCCTGGTTGCATGGCACACCTCATCCAAGTATGCATATCCTCCCTCATCCTTGTTGCATGGCACCTCTCATCCTGGTATGCATGGAACCCCTCATCCTGGTATGCATGGCACCCCTCATCCAAGTGTGTCACCCCAGGCCTGGATGCCACAAATATTAAAGGCTGTGTCTGAGAGCAGGAGGGAGGTTCAATGGTCAGGGACCATTAGCATGCAGCACCTCCTGTCCCAGGCCAGTAGGGGGAGCAGGCTTCCCCTATAAAAGCTGGAACTGGGGCAGGGTTATAGAGACCAGAACCCACTTCTGAAGTGTCCAGAAGGGTTCTCAGAGAAGAGGGACAGGTCAGCAGCAGCTGAGGAGTCCGTGAGGCAGAGGAGAGACTGCGAGTCAGGGACTGAGGCGACGAGAACCGGTCCTGGCTGAGAGAAGCACACAACTGGACATTGGGGTCCGAGGCTGTCAGGGTTGCAAGCCCAGCAGCAGAGAACCAACCCGAAAGGGATTTCAGGTCTCTTGGCCTAAGAAGCCTGGAGGCTCCGCCACACAGAGGGACCAGTACAGCAAGGAGAAGCAAAAGGTACCTAAGGCCCGAGTCACAAGCCATACAGGCAAAGTACATGGCCAGCTCAGGGACGTGGGCTATTACACCACGAAAAGGGGGATAGTCAGCAAGAGCATAGAGAGAATGGTAGGCCTACACACTCACCCTGGCCAGTGGGGCTCGCCCGAATGCTCTCAGATACCCAGGCCCATTCCTAACCGGTACTCCTGTTGGGTCAGTAATAACATCTTCAATAAAGACCCTGGACTGTTTAAAGCGGACTCTGAACTCTTACTATTGCGGCCTGCACTATCACCCCCAGCATCCATCTACTCTGCCCTGAGGCTACACTCTTCCCATGGGGAGTTATCCTACCTCTGTGCTGCACACCAACACCAGCCTTAGCGGTTTGCCTTGCAGCGGCGGTCATCCCTGACCGCAATCCACGGGTGGCGTAGTCGGACATTCCAAAACACTGATAAATAGACTGCACAGCATTTGGTCTGACCACCCTGAGCCACGGGACCGGGTTGCCTCTACTACTCCCAGCATTGTACAGAAGCCCGGTTCCGGGCGCCCCACGGCCCAGGGGGCGAGTCACAAGTATGCATGGCCCCCCTCATCCTGGTATGCATGGCACCCTTCATCCCTCATCCTGGTATGTATGGCACCCTTCATCCCTCATCCTGGTATGTATGGTCCCCCTCATCTCTCTTCCTGGTATGTATGGTCCCCCTCATCCTTCTTCCTGGTATGTATGGTCCCCCTCATCCTTCTTCCTGGTATGCTTGGCACCCCCATCCCATGCTGCACACAAAAAAATAAACACTAGTTCTACTTACCTTTCTTCCCTGTGTTCCAACACTGTGTCCTCCTCTGCAGCCAGCACTGATCCCAGTGATGACACCATGCGCCCTCACACTGTGAGATGCTGTGCCGAAAGAGTCACTGCTCCCCACGCCCGGACTGTGTGCATGGGGAGCAGTGACCATTGATTCTCTCTAATACCAAGCACACTGTACAGCAGCGCGTCTCCTGCTGTGGCTCTGCGGTCTGTGTGCCTGCACACAGTAAATATTGTGACTTTATTTTGTAGTGAATATTCATGGACTTTAATAGTGGGCACACAGACGGCCGGCTGCTGCAGGAGGCATGCTGCGGTACAGTGTGCACGCTATTAAGGAAAATGAATATTCAGTGTTCCACACGCCCATGGGTGTGGGGAGCAGTGAATATTCATATTTTTTAGTAGCGGGTTCAATGTAGGCTGCTGCAGGTAGCTCCTGCCTCCTGTGCCCGCTCCACTGCCGCTCCCCACACCACTCACAGCAACCATATATAGTCCATATACATTCAGACTATAAGACGCACCCCCCACTTTCCTTCAAAATTTTGGAGGAAAAAAGTGCGTCTTATAGTCCAAAAAATACGGTAGTGCTGTGATATTGTCCATAGCTTTTAGCTACAATAATTTTGGACTGGTTCACATGTGGTTTGTTGATACTGACTCTCCCTGCTATTTTATGTTTAATAATTGTTTTTAATAAATTGTTTGAATAAAATTAATTCGTTTAAGACATTTTTAGCATATATCTCTTCGTTAACCCTTGTATCACTCGTATCTTGGATTGTGTTATATTTAGTCTGAAGTGGTATGCATCGATTTTGATATTTGGAGATGTGCTAATTGCTAGTGTGAACGTATCCTAACGCAGCAGCATTTCCGCCAGTGAATTAGTGAGACAATGACCCAGGTAAGTTAAATAAAGCATCCTTTATTGTCCAAAACAATGCACACAGAAAAGGGTTCACCTTCGGTTCACAGCCAGGAATTCAAAAATGAAGTCCAGTGCTGCTGGCACTTGCACCCCCGTAAAGTCCTCGGCTGCTATAGTTGTTGCCTACATCACTGGCTATGAACTGAGTTAGCTTCACACAGCCAGGCATACTTCCACAGCACCTTCAGCTCTGCTGCATGTGAAACCCAACACAAAACTGACACACCCAAACCTTTACTGCAGGTTTAAATGAAAACCGTGGCCATGAGCTAATTGTAAGACCTGGTCTGGAGGGAGAGATCCGTCCCACTACCATCCTACAGATCTCTCCAAAAATAAAAGCTCAAGAGAGGTTTTCCTAAACTGACTTGGTCAAATAACTTGAACCAGTCCACACTTACTTTTATTATGCATGGTAACCACAGCCGTGGCTGTGATTACAATGCACTCCAGCGGCTAAGTATGCTTCTAAGCACATTCTAAGGGATACATAATGGCCCGCACATATGATTCCCCTCACTGTCTCACATCTTTGCAGTAATGTAGAAAAAAGTGAAGGTTATTTTTTTCTTGAACTTTTTCACCATTCCACTTCCAAACCCTATCCATGACCCTTAAGCCAATTCGCCACAATGTAATTCTTCCAAGGAAGGGAGTTCTACAGAATTTTTCATAAATATAGAAATGAGGATGGCATCAACCAGTACTGGGCCACCTAACTCAAATAACCCAAAAGCAGATCTATGAAATGACAAAGCATGTCCGCCATTGTTTACCTCTCTTATGCACCATGCCCTTGAACATTGTAGCAAATATAGCAGCATTTAATGAGTTAGTTTGGGTTACCAGGATCTGGCCTGTTGCAATCTAAGGGTATGTGCACACGATGCAGAAATGAAGCAGAAAATTTCTGCATCATTTCTGCATCTCCCTGGCAGAAAAAACGCATGCAGATTGTGCATGCGTTTTTCCTGCAGAATACATGCGGATCCACATGCGGATTCACATGCGTTTCCGCATGCAGATTGACAAGCGCTTTCCAGGCGATAGCATCACTTGGAAAGTGCTTGTGACAACTAGGTCACACTATATAAATCCATGCAACCAGCATGGATTTATATAGTGTGACCCGAGAGAATGGTTAAAAAGAAAAAATAAATGTATACTTTACCCTCTGATGGCCCGCGCTGTCCTGCTCAATCCGTTCTCCCTCGCCGGCAACTTTGAATTGAAAGACCTGCCGACGTCAGCGTCACGTGACCCGTCACATGACTCTGACGTCAGCGCAGGTCCTTCAACTCACTGCAAAGTGCCGGGAACCAAGCAGGAACGCTGCGCGGGCCGACAGAAGGTAAATATACATTTATTTTTTATTTTATTCTTTTTTTACAGCTTTTTTAATGGTACCTGGGTGTGGATGAGACTCTCCTCTCCTCCACACCCGGGTACCATCCGCACATTAGAACGCGCCAATAGCGCAAGTACAAATGCAGTCTTGCGGAATTGGCACGTTCTAATGCAAGTCAATGGCGGCGAAAACGCCACGTTTACGCAAAATTAATTGACATGCTGCGGATTTTTGAGCGCAGCGTTTACGCTGCGGAAAAATCCGCATCATGGGCACAGCACATGCGGATTTCAATTGGGGAACATTGCTGCCCTTCTACCATGAGTTTTTAATGCATTTCCGCGGCGTTTACGCAACTGCAAAAACGCCGCGGAAACGCATTAAAAACGCATCGTGTGAACTCAGCCTAAGAATAATTCTTTATTCTACAAAGTCAATCTTGCAGAATACTTATATGTCTGAAAAACAAAATAACTGAGAATTTCTGTATTTCATTTCCAAATAAAGACATTGCACCAGGGGAAGGAAAAAAACAATCTGTCATTTACTTAGTTTGTCACATATCAAAAATTTGAATTTTTACATTTCTCGGCTCCAAAGAAAATGAACTGATAACATAATGTAACACTTTAAGAATATTGGTTCACACTTCTATTAATATGTCACAACACTCCACTAATGTACTTTTACAAGCTCATAAATTAAAAAAAAAAGGAGTTGTTGAAGCGCTACTAGGATTTCTCAGATTAGGTGGTTCCTTTTGTGAATTTTATATCCATGATAAAAGCTAATCTTTTCTAATGGGACCTTACTGCTTAATACATTTCAATACTTACTGCTATCCTGCACAAACAGCCTATATTTCGACACCTTCATTATTTTGATACACACTTTCCTACTGTAGGAAAGAGACTGAATAGAACTTATGATGTTTTATTGAGGAAGAGTATAATTTTCAAATACTGCTCTTCTACATAACAGCAGTGGCATAGTTGTCACTCCCTGAGTCTCTTTCACCAGTCCATTATTAAGCCACTATTGAACCCCTTATCCCCCTAGGAAAGGTAGTATTATTTTATGAAAATATGAATAATTAAAAAAAAGCTATACATTGTTTAATATTTTCTATTAATTTTTATTAAACTTTTTCAGTCATTTTAAAGTAATCATATTATTACCTTAGCCCTAACCCTAACCCTAGTTAGGATTTGAAAAAGTGTATAAAAGCTTAAAATTAGAGATGAGCAAATTTATTCAAGTGGAATTCACTTCTCCTTGAATTTTAGAAAATTTGTATTTTCCAGAATACAGTTTTTTTGTCATTGGTTATGTGTGAATGAGGCAAAATGGAATGGCGGTCAGTTGCGGGCATAATTTTTCTGAGCTATACAGGGCTGGTAAGATATTTCTGGAAATAGGCCCAGGTCTCAGGGGCCAGGAATAATTTTTTTTGCATCTTAATCCTCATTATTTGTTAAAAAGCAATCCAGAGAACACGTTTTTTCAGCGCCATTTGCTTGTTGGCACTGCAGAATACAGCCAGGTCCTTTCCATATTACAGCGCTAAAAATACATCTACTTAAAACTGTGTTTTCTCTGTCACACGGATCACATATACGTTGGCAGAAAATACTGCCATTTCTGGCCTCCATTAAAAAAAAATTTCAGTGTGTCAGTGAAGCAATTGACACCAGATTGCTGTTCAAAATAGTTACCTACAGGCCAGGTATTTAAAACTCTGTTTTCTCTGTCACACGGATCACATATAAATTCGCTCCAAACTCAGTCATTTGTAGTGAGCGTGGAAGATACTGTCCTCCATTTAAAATGGGAAAGGCACGTGGCAAGGGACGTGGAACTGGACGTGATGGTAATGGTGCATGCAGAGGCCGAGGACAAGGCCGTGGGCAAGCCGAAATTGTGCCACAACAAACACCCATATCTTCTCTCCTGACCTGCTTTTCCCAATTTCTAGGGGCCCGCAACACACCACTATTGAACCCAGAGCAGTGTCAAAAGGTTGTTGGTTGGATAGCGGATAATGCTTCCAGTCACTTAGCCACCACCACCACCCTGTCTTCCACACGGTCAAGTCTCAGTAGCCGTGAGTCTGGACCGCATATTCCTCACCCTCATCCTCCTTCCTCCCACCATACCGAGTACCCAGAGACAACTGATCCCACACTTGGACAATCTGAAGAGCTGTTCACTTTTCCATTTAAAGATTCGGGCCTCTCGCCCGGTCCACTTGAAGCGGGGCGAAAGGAGATTGCGTGTAGCGATGCCCAAATATTTGAGCAGCCACGGTCACACGAAGGCGACGGTGGGAAAGTGTCACAAGAGGTGGACAATGATGAGACACAATTGCCAGAAAGTCAGGAGGAGGACCAGGGTGCAGAAGTGGAAGACGAGGTGGTGGATGATATAGTAACTTACCCAACCTGACAGGAGGACATGCAGAGCGAGGACAGCAGCACACAGGGGGAGGGAGGCAGAGCACCCCAACAGGCAGGAAGAAGCAGTGTTGTGGCCGCAGACAGAAGGCAGGCAACCGTTCCCCGTAACACCAACACGAAGGAAGTTGCCAGTACAACTGTTAGGTCTTCCCGAGTCTGGTTGTTTTTTAAAGACTCTGCTGATAACCCCAAAAAGGCCATTTGCACCACCTGCCAGGCCAGCATCAGCAGGGGTGGCAAAACGACCAGCCTGACCACCACCAGCATGATCAGGCACATGGCAGCAAAGCACCCGACTTTGTGGGCCAAACCCCAGGGTCCAGGAACAGTGTCTGCAGGTGGCACCATTGCTTCTTCCACTGTTGTGCATGCAAGCCAATCCCCTGTCCATGGTGCATGCGAAGATGCCTCCTGCCCTGCATCTGTCGTTGCATACTCTCAAGTAGCAGCATCAGGAAGCACGTTCATGTCCTTGTCCCAGCGCAGCGTTCAGTTGTCCATACCCCAGTTCTTGGAACGCAAGCGCAAATATGCAGCAAACGCCCCATAGGCCACAGTACTAAATTCTCACATTTCACGACTGCTTGCGCTCGAAATGTTGCCTTTTAGGCTCATGGAGACAGAATCATTCTGCAACCTGAACGCGGCGGCCATCCCTCGGTACTCGGTCCCCATCCACCACTATTTCTCCCAGTGTGCCGTCCCCGCATTACACAAGCACATGTCCCAAAACATTAGCTGTGCTCTCAACAAAGCAGTTACCAGTAAAATTCACCTAAGTGCTTGTGGGCAGGGATGGTACATCTCGCTGACACCACACTGAGTTAACATAGTGGAAGCCGGGACCCAGTCGGACCTTGGGACGGAACACATCCTCCCGACGCCAAGGATTGCGGGCCCTAGGTCAATCAGGGTGGCCCCCATGGTCTACAGCTCCTGCACCTCATCCTCCTCAGCCTCCTCCTCCTCTTCATCCTCCATCTCCGAAATGACCACATTGACCACAGTGGAAGCACTGCAGCACTGCCTCGGCCAAGCGGCAACAGGCTGTGCTGAAGCTAATATGCTTAGGTGAAACACCACACAATTCTGAAGAGTTGTGGACAGCTCTGAAAGAGCAGGCAGATCTTTGGCTCACACCGCTGAACCTACAGCCAGTCATGGTCGTGTGCGACAACGGCCGGAACCTGGTGGTGGCTCTGAGGCGAGGCGAGCCCACACACATACCATGCCTGGCCCATGCGCTTAACCTCATGGTTCAGCGGTTTCTCAAATCCTACCCGGAGCTGCCGGATCTGCTTGTTAAAGTACGCCGCCTGTGTGCCCATTTTAGAAAGTCAGATACAGCTTCCGCCGCCCGCCCTTGCAGGGTTTCAGCAGCGTTTGCAGCTTCCGGCTCACAGACTGGTGTGTGATGTCCCCACACGTTGGAACTCTACACTGCAGATGTTGGGAAGGATTTGTGAGCAGAAGAGGGCAGTTATTGAGTACCAGCATCAACAAGACTGTCGGTATTCAGTTCAGACTCCACACATAAGACCTCAGGAGTGGACATGGATGTCAGACATATGTACCATCCTCTAAAACTTTGAGGACTCCACCTTTTTTGCCGTAAAAAAAATCTGTAAAAGTGTCTCCCTGATTGTTCAGACACAAATATATCTGTTGAAAATAGTCTGGTGTAGGCCCGAGAAATAGAACTGTGGTTTTGCAGTTCCACGGGTCAAATCTCTGTATTATCCTGCTTTTGGCATTTTTTGCCATAAAGAAAAACAGTAATAGTGTCTCCTGATTGTTCAGACACCAATATATCAGTTTAAAAGAGTCTGGTATACACCAGTAAACAATAACTGTGGTTTTTCCATTCCACGGTAAAAAATCTCTATTAGTCAGCCTGACCACCACCAGCATGATCAGGCACATGGCAGCAAAGCACCCGACTTTGTGGGGCGAACCCCAGGGTCCACGACCAGTGTCAGCGGGTGTCACCACTGCTTCTTCCGCTGTTGTGCGTGCAATAGAACCCTCTGTTGTGTGTGCAAGGCAATCCTCTGTCCATACTGCATGCAAAGATGCCCCCTCCTCTCAGTCTTCACTTGTTATGGCAGTTTCTCAAGAAACAGCATCAACGTCCACGTCCACGTCCCACTGCTGCGTTCTATTGTCCATATCCCAGACCTTTGAACGAAAGCGGAAATTCGCAGCTAACGCCCCACAGGCCACAGTCCTAAATTCGCACATTTCATGACTGCTTGCGTTGGAAATGCTGCCTTTTAGGCTGGTGGAGATGGAATCCTTCCGCAACCTTATGGCAGTGGCCGTCCCTCGGTACTCGGTCCCCAGCCTACACTATTTTGCCCGGTGTGCCATCCCCGCACTACACAAGCACGTGTCCCAAAACATCTGCCGTGCCCTCAACAACGCAGTTACTGGGAGAGTCCAACTGACAATGGACACGTGGACAAGTGCTTGTGGCCAGGGACGGTACATCTCCCTGATGGCACACTGGGTAATCATAGTGGAAGCCGAGACCTAGTCGGACCTTGGGACGGAACACATCCTCCCCACACCGAGGATAGCTGGTCCTATGTCAGTCAGAGTTGCCACCACAGTGTACAGCTCCTCCTCCTCCTCATGTTCAGTCTCCATCTCAGATATCACCACATCAGGTACAAGTTGGAAGCACTGCAGTACTGCCTCTGCCAAGCGGCAACAGGCTGTGCTGAAACTCATAAGCTTAGGTGAGAAACCTCACACTGCTTGTGAGTTGTGGACAGCTGTGAAAGAGCAGGCAGATCTGTGCCTGACACCGCTGAACCTACATCCAGGCATGGTCGTGTGTGACAATGGCTGTAACCTGGTGCCGGCTCTGAGGCGGGGCGAGATCACACACGTACCATGCCTGGCTCATGTGCTTAACCTCGTAGTTCAGTGGTTTCTTAAATCGTACCCCAAGTTGCCAGATCTGCTCATCAAAGTATGCCACCTGTCAGCTCATTTTCGCAAGTCGGCTAAAGCTTCCGCCGCCCTTGCTGTGTTGCAGCAGCATTTGCAGCTTCCGTCACACCAACTGGTGTGTGATGTCCCCACACATTGGAACTCTACCCTCCACATGTTGCAAAGGATTTGTGAGCAGAAGAGAGCAGTTGTGGAGTACCAGCTGCAACAAGGCCGTCGATATTCAGGTCAGACATAAGACCTCAGGAGTGGACCTGGATGTCTGACATATGTAACATCTTGACAAACTTTGAGGAGTCTACCAAGATGGTGAGTGGTGATGACGCCATCATTAGCGTCAGCATTCCACTTGTCTGTCTTTTGCAATGCTCTCTGCAGAGAATTAAAGAGGAGGCATTACAGCCAGAGTATGATGAGATGGATCAAGAAGCCGTAGCGGTCGATTACACACAGCCCAGCCTCATCTCATCCCAACGTGCATTGGGGGACAATGAGGGAAAGGAGGATGAGGAGGAGGAAGAACTGGAGCTTGTATCATGCGCTGTAGACGGTAGTACCTGTACAACTGTCATACCGTCGGTTGAGCGTGGGTGGCCTGAGGAGAGGGGGGAGGAGGAGAGCATGGTAAGTCGTCATCTTGGTGAGGACACGGAAGTCTTGCCCGTTACCAGTCTGGCACGCATGGCTGACTTTATGTTACGCTGCCTTAACCGTGACCCTCGCGTTGTCAAAATGTTGGGTGACAGTCATTACTGGTTGGTGACACTTTTAGACCCCCGCTACAAGGAGAAAATTCACTCTCTTATTCCTGAGGTGGAGGGGTCAACAAAAATGGGGCAGTACTAGAAGGCCCTTGCTGCAGAACTCTTAAAAAAATTCCCATCTGAACACGCTAGCGGCAGAGGTCACAGTTCGTTGCCCAACCAAGGCGTACATGCGAGAGAGATGTAACTCCAATCCAGCAGAGGAGAACACTGTCAACGTTCTGGGACAGATTTCTCAGACCCTCCCTTCGGACAAACCCTGAGGCGCGGGGTACTCTCACAAGGAGTGGAAAGTTTCAAAAGATGGTGAGGGAGTACCCTGCCGACCGTACCAGCATCCTCCGCGATTCCTCTGTGCCTTTTAATTATTGGGTATCCAAGCTGGACACTTGGAATGAACTCGCTCTGTACGCCTTGGAGGTCCTGGCCTGCCCTACCGCTAGAGTGTTATCGGAGTGTGTTTTTAGTGCCGCTGGGGGAATTATAACTGATAAGCGCACTCGCCTGGCAACTGACAATGCTGACAAGCTGACCCTTATCAAACTGAACAAGGGCTGGATTGGGCCAGACTTCTCATCACCACCAAATGACAGCAGAGTAACATAAAGTCAAATCCACTGTGTTATTTCGGGAGGTGTATTCACATGCACCGCTTCACACCCACACATGGTATACTCTTCCTCATTTCGGCTGTTTTATGTTCTTCTCCTTATCCTCAGCCTCCACCACCACTATACCACCAGGGTGACCGTGGTCCGTGTTGCCATTATTGAAAGTTCCTCCGTCCTAATTTTTGGAAGCTTTTGCTTGGAAAGCATAGGCAAAGACTACAGGAGACCCACTCCCCAATAATGGGAATAATGTTTGTAATATGCTGTACTGCATGGCCCTTGTAAGGGGCATTGCAAGTTCCTCAGTCCTAATTTTTGGCAGCTTTTGCTTGGAAGGCATAGGAAAAGACTATGGGAGACCCACTCCCTAATAATGGGAATAATGTTTGTAATATGCTGTACTGCATGGCTCTTGTAAGGGACATTGCAAGATCCTCTGTCCTAATTTTTGGCAGCTTTTGCTTGGAAGGCATAGGCAAAGACTATGGGAGACCCACTCCACAAAAATGGGAATAATGTTTGTAATATGCGGTACTGCATGGCTCTTGTAAGGGGCATTGCAAGTTCCTCTGTCCTAATTTTTGGCAGCTTTTGCTTGGAAGGCATAGGCAAAGACTATGGGAGACCCACTCAGCAATAATGGGAATATTGTTTGTTATATGCTGTACTGCATTGCTCTTGTAAATGGCATTGCAAGTTCCTCCATCCTAATTTTTGGCAGGTTTTGCTTAGAAGGCATAGGCAAAGACTATGGGAGACCCACTCCCCAATAATGGGAATAATGTTTGTAATGTGCTGTACTGCATGGCTCTTGTAAGGGGCATTGCAAGTACATCCATCCTAATTTTTGGCAGCTTTTGCTTGGAAGGCATAGGCAAAGACTATGGGAGACCCACTCCCCAATAATGGGAATAATGTTTGTAATATGCTGTACTGCATGGCTCTTGTAAGGGGCATTAAAACCGACTTGCTAAGCTACTGTGACCTCCACCACTTTTCCAAGGGGCATTAAAACCGTCTTGTTAAGCTAATGTGACCTCCACCACTATTCCAAGGGGCATTAAAACCGTCTTGTTAAGCTACTGGGACCTCCACGCTCTTCCGAGGGGCATTAAAAATGTCTTGTTAAGCTACTGGGGCCTCCACATCTCTTCCGAGGGGCATTAAAACCATCTTGTTAAGCTACTGTGACCTTCACCACTTTTCCAAGGGGCATTAAAACCGTCTTGTTAAGCTACTGGGACCTCCACGCTCTTCCGAGGGGCATTAAAAATGTCTTGTTAAGCTACTGGGGCCTCCACATCTCTTCCGAGAGGCATTAAAACCGTCTTGTTAAGCTACTGTGACCTCCACCACTTTTCCAAGAGGCATTAAAACCGTCTTGTTAAGCTACTGTGACCTCCACGTCTCTTCCGAAAGGCATTAAAACCATCTTGGTAAGCTACTGTGACCTCCACCACTTTTCCAAGGGGCATTAAAACCGTCTTGTTAAGCTACTGGGACCTTCACGTCTCTTCCGAGGGGTATTAAAACCATCTTGTTAAGCTACTGTGGCCTCCACCACTTTTCCAAGGGGCATTAAAACCGTCTTGTTAAGCTACTGTGACCTCCACCACTTTTCCAAGGGGCATTAAAACCGTCTTGTTAAGCTACTGGGACCTCCACGCTCTTACGAGAGGCATTAAAAATGTCTTGTTAAGCTACTGGGGCCTCCACATCTCTTCCGAGGGGCATTAAAACCATCTTGCTAAGCTACTGGGGCCTCCACATCTCTTCCAAGGGGCATTAAAACCGTCTTGTTAAGCTACTGTGACCTTCCCCACTTTTCCAAGGGGCATTAAAACCATCTTGTTAAGCTACTGTGACCTCCACGTCTCTTCCGAGGGGCATTAAAACCGTCTTGTTAAGCTACTGTGACCTCCACCACTTTTCCAAGAGGCATTGAAACCATCTTGTTAAGCTACTGGGACCTCCATGTCTCTTCTGAGGGGCATTAAAACCGTCTTGTTAAGCTACTGGGACCTCCACGTCTCTTCCGAGGGGCATTAAAACCATCTTGTTAAGCTACTGGGACCTACACGTCTCTTCCGAGGGGCATTAAAACCGTCTTGTTAAGCTACTGTGACCTCCACACTTTTCCAAGGGGCATTAAAACAGTCTTGTTAAGCTACAGTGACCTCCACGTCTCTTCCGAGGGGCATTAAAACCATCTTGTTAAGCTACTGTGACCTCCACCACTTTTCCAAGGGGCATTAAAACTGTCTTGTTAAGCTACTGGAACCTCCATGTCTCTTCCGAGGGGCATTAAAACCGTCTTGTTAAGCTACTGTGACCTCCACCACTTTTCCAAGGGGTATTAAAACTGTCTTGTTAAGCTACTGGGACCTCCCCGTCTCTTCCGAGGGGCATTAAAACCGTCTTTTTAAGCTACTGGGACCTCCACGTCTCTTCCGAGGGGCATTAAAACCGTTTTGTTAAGCTACTGTGAACTCCTCGTCTCTTCCAAGGGCCATTAAAACCGTCTTGTTAAACCATTCTGAACTCCACAGCTCTTCCAAGGGGCATTGAAATGTTGTTTTTAATAAACTCTAACCTCCATGACTCTTCCAATGGGCATTGCATTTCCTCCTAATTTTAGTCTGCTTTTGCTTTTCAATACATAGGCTAACACTAAGGGAGACCCACTCCCCAATAATGGGTAGAAGGTTTTTAGTATGCTGTAATCCACATCTGTTTCAAGGGCCATTGCAGTTCCTCATAATTTTTGTAAAGCCTTCTATTCACTGCTTAGGCCAACAATGCACAGGAGACCCAGTTGCTATAAATGGAAAAAATGGTTTAGTTAAGGCCCTCTGACCTCCATGTCACTTCCAAGGGGCATTGGAATGCCTCAAAATTTTTGGTAGGCATTGCACTCACTGTATGCCCTATAACTGTGTAGCCGAACCGCTCCTTTTGGTACAGAAACATATCCTACAAGACATGTGTGGTTCACTGGCCTGATATTGATGTGAATTGTCCCTGTTCCTCCTGCTCTTTCTCCTTTGCCACCACCTCATCCATCATTCATCACCTGAAGCTTTGTTTTAACGGGAGTCATAGAACTGGGATAGTAGCAGGAAAACATCCAGCAATCCTCGGAGGAGGTAGGATATGCGCCAAAACGCTGACCACCTCAGGCCTAGCCGCTACTACATACATGCGCTTGCATTCCAAGGAACAGAAAGCTAAGGAGATGGATGACCTCATGATCATGAATAATTTATTCGTTGTGTAGGAGCCTGACCACTGCTGCTGTCTACCTTTTGAACTTTGTGTTGAAGCCTGAATGACCCAGGACCTGCAATCCTCTATGTCTGGAGGATGTGTTGCATCCAAGTGTCCAACTGTGTCCCGGCTTCCACAATATTAACCCAGTGTGAAGGCGTTTATGGACATCCGGCCGCCCCCAGGCGGCTGGGGACCGTGTGTGGACACCCGGCCGCCCCCTGGTGGCTGGGGCCCGAGCGTGGACACCCGGCTGCCGGGCGGCTGGGGACTGAGTATGGATACCAGGCCGCTGATGCAGCCATGACATGGTGGCCAGATTCTGCCTCCACATGCCTAAAAGGCCCAATTTGAAGTGCAAGCAAGCTAGCAGTATGGTATTGCAGCCAGTGGGTGGGTGGGTGGCAGGCTGCACACTTACGCTTGCATTCCAAGAAAACAAAGCAGATGCTAACTTCTATCATCATCATGCTCCTCCCCTTGGCACTCTCAACTCCCCTGATGGAGAAGCCATAGCCTACCAGAGGAGTCTGGTTCTCTGGTGGGCTTGTCCAATGCTGCCCTAAAGCAGGCCGGGTTAAGAAAAGTGTGTGGGGGGATGTTCCAAGTAGAAATAGGGGCGGATGGGGACCGTTTATGGAAACCCGGCTGCCCCCAGGCGGCTGGGGACCGTGTGTGGACCCCCGGCCGACGGGGCGGCTGGGGACCGAGTATGGACACCCGTCCGTCCCTTGGCGGCTGGGGACCGAGCATGGACACCCGGCCGCCGGGCGGCTGGGGACTGAGTATGGATACCAGGCCGCCAACGCAGCCATGACGTGGTGGCCAGATTCCGCCTCCACATGCCTAAAAGGTCCAATTTAAAGTGCAAGCAAGCTAGCAGTATGGTATTGCAGCCTGGGGGTGGATGGGTGGCAGGCTGCACACTTACGCTTGCATTCCAAGAAAACAAAGCAGATGCTAACTTCTATCATCATCATGCTCCTCCCCTTGGCACTCTCAATTCCCTGATGGAGAAGCCACGGCCCACCGGAGGAGTCTGGTTCTCTGGTGGGCTCGTCCAATGCTGCTCTAAAGCAGGCCAGGCTAAGAAAAGTGTGGGGGAAGTTCAGCGGAGAAATTGGGGCTGGGGACTGAGTATGGATACCAGGCCGCCGACGCAGCCATGATATGGTGGCCGGCGTCTGCCTCCACATGCCTAAGCAAGCTAGCAGTATGCTATTGCAGCCTGGGGGTGGGTGGGTGGCAGGCTGCATACTTGCGCTTGCATTGCAAGGAATGGGGGGTTACAACTGAACACTGCTCTGGGAGAAGGACTTGCATAAACGCATAAAAAATGCTACTTGTGAACATAGCCCAAGGTGTGGAGGAGTATTTTTGTTTTTAGTTATTTATTTACCCTGGAAAGGAAGTTCCTTAACTTATTTCACAGGAAAGCAGTTTCAGTTTAGTTTTTGAACGTTTTCTTGTGACCCCGTAAAAGTGGCTTAATACCTCTCTGACTACGTTGTTGACAGCAGTGACCTGGGGATCAGAAATGCTTCCTGTGGCGATGCCCATGCTGTCCCCATGTCTTTTGAGCACTGTCACTATCGTTTTGGGCACTTTTTAGGCTTTCTACAGACTGCCGGGGTGCCGCCGCAAAAATGCTCGGGTCTCCCATAGACTAACATTGGGCTCATTGCTCGGGTCGAGCACCCGAGTATCACGGCGAGCTCGGCCCGAGCTTCGAGCACCCGAGCATTTTAGTGCTCGCTCAACACTAGTATTAAGGTTTTCAAATGTTAGGCAGGATTGTTCTTTAGTATTAATGCATACAATGTGTTTTTTATGCAGCAGAATAATTTGGCTTTTTTTTTCCAATGTAAATTGACCTGCTGTGAAAATTTTAAAATCCACAGCATGTGAACTGTTTCTATGTCTTGGCTGAGTTTTTATTCTGTAGTTATTACACCATTTTTCTGTGTTTTATGTGTGTAATGTGATGTCACAAAAGCAGAAAAGATCTACTAAACAGTTGCATGGAAAATAAAACACTGCAGAATAACTAAAAGTAATAAAACCCAAATCTGTATATTATAAAAAAATGCATTAAAATACGTGATAATTCATGTGCGCTTTGACACTTAAGTGCACCTTAGGGTCATTTATTCCTCTATCATTTAATCATCTCACCCCAATAGTGGTTACATGATACAATTGGCCCATGTCTGTTCTTAAGAGAATTGTCTCTTTTTACAGCTAGACGACAATAGGAATAACATAATTACATGAAGCGTTATTCACACAGTAGGCTCAGAAAGAGCATGAAAGATAATTACCATAATGTCTGTGCTTGAATATAGCACATCACATTGTTCTTCTGACCTTTATTTTTTTATAACATCACAGAACCTGAACTGTCTAAGTAAATAGACTTCTCGGGCTGTCAGACATCCATCATGTTCTATGGTAAAATCTGGGTCAACAAGTTTTTTACTTGCAAGTGCAAGCAGAAAAACTTTGTACCGAGTAGCATTTTTGGGAACATGACGTGTCTACAATAAGCCAAATTTTACAGTAAAATTTCTTAAGTCAGATTTTTATTTTTATTTTACTGGCTTATACAGCTCAATTAATTCCACAGGGCTTTACAGACATCATCATCACTGTCCCCATTGGGGCTCATAATCTAGATTCCCTATCAGTGTGTCTTCACGGCATCCCTGGAACTGTACAACATCATGCTGCTCCTTCTTTCACTGCTGATTTGACACAAAGGTCTTTTGGCCATGTTCCATGTGTATTATAAAGACAAAAATCCATCATTCGCTGCCCTATATGTTAGAATGAATACCTCCATAATAAAGGACTCTATAGCTGCACCATATGGCGGTACATAAAATGCCTCCATTATACAAAGCTGTATGGAATTCTTTATTGAGCCCTGACATGGGATTTACACTGAGCATTGTCATGGGTCTTTTTCTTTTTAGAAGAACTGTAATTAGAACCCACCCAAAACTTTTTAAGTATAGCTCTAAGGAAAATTTTTGAATTGTCCTTGTCTGAAATGCTGCTCATTAAGGTCAGTCTCCAGACCTTAATCCCATAGAAAACTTATGGAGGGAGTTGAATCTCCGAGTTGCCAAGCGACAACCTCAAAATCTGAATGATTTAGAGATCATCTGCAAAGAGGAGTGGACCAAAATTCCTCCTGATATGTGCACAAACCTCATCATCAACTACAAAAAAGTCTGACTGCTGTGCTTGCCAACAAGGGTTTTGCCACCAAGTATTAAGTGTTGTTTGCCAGAGGGATCAAATGCTTATTTCTCACTGCAAAATGCAAAAAAAAAAATGATCTAATTTATACAATGTGATTTTCTTAATTTTTTTTTAATATTCTATCTCTCAATGTTAAAATTAACCCACCCTTAAAATTATAGACTGTTCATGTCTTTGTCAGTGGGAAAAATTACAACAACAGCAAGGGATCAAGTACTGTATTTTTAGGACTATAAGATGCACTTTTTTCCTCCCAAATTTTGGAGGAAAGTGGGGGGTGCGTCTTATAGTCCGAATACTATATACCTGTATATACTGTATGGCTCTGTGTGGTAGGAGGTGTGGGGGAGCGGCATCAGGGGATCAACATGGTACAGGAGGCAGTAGCTGCCTGCTGCAGCCTACGCTGTGCGTGCTACTAAAGAGAATGAATATTCCCTGCTCCCCACGCAGATGGGCGTGGAGAGCAATGAATATTAATTTTTCTTAATAGCCGGCACACTGTAGTCGCAGCGCGGCTCTTGCTGCCGCTCTGCGATCTGTGTGCCCGCAATTAAAGCTCATGAATATCCGCTACAACCCACTCCCATGGGTTGTAGTGAATATTCATGGTCTTTAATAGCAGGCACACTGACCGCAGCAGTGGTACAGTGTACCGGCTATTGAAGAATGGTCACTGCCCCCCACGCACACAGTCCCGGCGCGGGGTGTAGTGACTATTCTGACACAGAGCGGGACACTGGAGGAGAGAGGAGGTGAGTATGATTGTTTATTGTTTTGTAGGCAGCGTGATGGGGGCTCAAGGGGTGCCATGCATACCAGGATGGTTGATCAAGGGGTGCCATGCATACCAGGATGGGGGATCAAGGGGTGCAATGTATACCAGGATGGGGGATCAAGGGGTGCCATGCATACCAGGATGGGGGATCAAGGGATGCAATGCATACCAGGAAGGGGGATCAAGGGGTGCCATACATACCAGGATGGGGGATCAAGGGGTGCCATGCATCCCAAGATGGGGGATCAAGCGGTGCCATGCATACCAGGGTGGGGGATCAAGGGGTGCAATGTATACCAGGATGGGGGATCAAGGGGTGCCATGAATACCAGGATGGGGATAAAGGGGTGCCGTGCATACCAGGAAGGGGCATCAAGCGGTGCCATGCCTACCAGGATGGGGGATCAAGGGGTGCCATGCCATAATAGGATGGGGGATAAAGGGGTGTCATGCATACCAGGATGGGGGATAAAGGGGTGCCATACATACCAGGATGGGGGATCAATGGGTGCCATGAATACCAGGATGGGAAGTCAAGTGGTGCCATGCATACCAGGAAGGGGAATCAAGGGGTGCCATGCCAAACAGGAAGGGGGATCAAGGGGTGCCATGCATATCAGGAAGGTGAATAAAGGGGTGCCATGCCTACCAGGAAGGGGGATCAAGGGGTGCCATGCATCCCAGGAAGGGGGATCAAGGGGTGCCATGCATTCCAGGGAGGGGGATCAAGGGGTGCCATGCATCCCAGGATGGGGGATGAGAGCCACATATACCAGGATGGGATGGGGGCCACGTATACCAGGAAGAAGGGGCCATACATACCAGGATGGAGGATATTAACAGAATTGGGGGACATTACCCCAATACCAGTGTCAGCAGCAGACCCCCTCCCCCATAAGAGGGCATCATGACCACATTTTTTGCTTAAATTTTTTTTCCTATTTTCCTCCTCTAAAGCCTTAAGTGAATCTTATGGTCCGGTGCGTCTTATAGTCTGAAAAATATGGTACTTATTTCCCCCACTGTATATCCCAGAGGTATACTTTGGAAGCATTTAACAATTTTAACAATATATATCTCCAGTGTTAGCCTTTGAAATTCCAAGGCAGATCCGAGGCACCTGAGAAAATTATGTATGAAAAAACATAACTTTTAATCCATTTGTAAAATTACATAGCGATAGTACAAAATTGAGGTAGACGGCAACATTTCGGCCAATATGGCCTTTTTCAAGCCAGGAAATGACAAATTAAAAAATACAGCTATAAAGTGCAAGTGCACGATTGTGGCCTTTTATGTATCTACGGAATTGGGCTCCACATTTTCCTCCTCTTTAAAGCCCATCCCGGTTGTCATGACAGCCATCTAATCATCAAATAAACAAATCATTAAAACATAATAAAATTAAAAACAACTACACACATCTACAGTGGGGAAAAAAGTATTTAGTCAGCCGCCAATTGTGCAAGTTCTCCCACTTAAAAAGATGAGGTCGGCCTGTAATTGACATCATAGGTAGACCTCAACTATGAGAGACAAAATGAGAAAACAAATCGTGAAAATCACATTGTCTGATTTGGAAAGAATTTTTTTTTCAAATTTTGGTGGAAAATAAGTATTTGGTCAATTATAAAAGCTCATCTCAATACTTTGTTATATATCCTTTGTTGGCAATGACAGAGGTCAAACATGTTCTGTAAGTCTTCACGAGGATGGCACACACTGTTGCTGGTATGTTGGCCCATTCCTCCATGCAGATCTCCTCTAGAGCAGTGATGTTTTGGGGCTGTCGCGGGGCAACACGGACTTTCAACTCCCTCAAAAGGTTTTCTATAGGGTTTAGTCATACACATATGCTGTATCAAAAAGAAGATGGGGTATCATTCATACCAAGATGCCAAGAGTTAAAAAAAATATTAAAGTCCTCATGCGAATATTCATTAGCAATATATTTGTATCCCAAAGGTACACCCTTAATGAGGGAAATTATGCCACTCCTCATACCTTAAGTACTGCAAAAAAAAAAATGTTCAGTAGATATAAAGGCATCCCAGAGAAGTACTGCCATATGGAAAAGGGGAGAGGGAAAAACAGGGGGTGGGACAAAGTTCCACATCCTAAAAGTGAAGATTGGGCATTTAAAGGGATTCAGACTAAAATCTAAATCTGACAATACATCAAAGTATATAAAAATAATAGCTCCTGGTGTAGTAAAGAAGAAAAATTAGAATGGACAAAGAATTAATTTGGAACCCCTTATGGCATTGATATACTCACAATCTCCATTCTCTACTAGAAAACATCCAATTAATGAAAAAAACAGACAAAATAGAGAAATTTAGAAAATTATGTAAATAAAGGGAAATAAATTATAATCAAAATTCATCTCATTGGGAGTCAAAGTTCCCAATTTCCTAATCCAGAACATTTCCTTTTTAAGTCCAAAGAGTCTATCACCACCCCATCTTAATGGTGAAATCTCATGAATCACTTGATAACGTAACTGGCAAACTCTATTTCCTGCTTCAATAAAGTGCTTGGTGATGGGTAGGTCAACTTAAAATGTATCTTGGATTATGCTGACCTATATGGGCCTTTACTTCCTCATTTGTTTCGCCCACATAGTGTAGTCCACATGGGCATGTTAAGCGGTATATTACATAATCAGAATTACATGTGTAATAGTTGTGAATTTCAGTGTGGGATGCTGTGCATTGAGATAGCACAAGAATTGATTTAGGTATAGTGATGGGCGAACCCGTCACTGTTCGGGTTCGGCTAATATAGCCGAACACCGAACGTTTTTTTAAAAGTTCGGATTTGGGTACCAGAACAGTACCAGAACCGGACCCCATTCATTTTAATGGGAGACCTGAATTTACATGGTTTCCCGCGCTGTCATTTGTATGACAGCGCAGGAAACACAGCCTCTGATTGGCGGCAATTGCATTACTGAGATCAGAACGCTGTGGCATCATGCTGATGGTACTACTACCTCCATCAGCGAGCGCCTACTGCCATAGGAAACAGCGAGCACAGGCACTGCTGGATGGGAGCAGTAGTCACCCATAAGCCAGTGCCTGTGCTGTGCTGAATGTAAAAAAAATGTTAAAATAAATAAAAAAATATTAAAATAAAAATGAAACACATTACACTCACCTACTCCTTGTCCCCGATGTTCGCCGCCCCTGCAAAAAAATAAAAATAAAAAAACACCATAAACTCACCTTACACCTAATCCCCGAAGCCCACGATAACCTGTAATAAAAATAAAATAATAAACCAACCTCATCTTTACCTTTCCGACGCAGTCCAAATAACAAAGGTCCCACGAAGATCCCATGAACAGAGCGGCCACAATGTACGTGACCTCTCTGTTCATTTACCGGCATTACACTGACTCAGTGTATACCTGATAAATGAGGTCTGCGCATGCGCAGTGAGTATTTTACCACGCTTGCAATGAATTGAACTCATTGGCAAGAGTGGGAAAATACTCACTGTGCATGCACAGACCTCATTTGCCGGGACAAGTGACAGCGCGGGAAACACCCGAACCCGAGCCCGAACAGTAACACGGACTTCAAAGTTTGTGTTCGGGGTCCGTGACCTAACAGTAGGTGTTCGGTATAGACGCCGAACTTTACTGTTCGGGATCGCCCAACACTATTTAGGGATTCAATATCACCAGTCCAAATAGCAAAAATATTGTCTATATACCGCAGCCACAAAGCACAAAATTGTGTGGAAACGTGGCTGCAGTATACAGATGAAGTCTCAAAATCAGCCATAAAGATATTAGCATACGTGGGGGCCACATTGGCCCCCATAGCTGTCCCCTGTCGCTCGCTATAAAACTGATCCTGAAAAAGGAAATAATAATTACAATGGAGGACAATCCTAAGTAATGCTAAGATGAAATCACTGTGTAATTCAAGTACATTGTCTCTTCTGAGTGTATTGGAAACAGCATTGATACAACTTGTGTGATCTATCCTTGTGTGTAAACTACATACAAAAAAAAAACAAGGTATGCGTTCTCTGGGAAATTAATGGTTTTTAGTTTATTCAAATAATCTTGGGTGTCAAGAACAAAGGGGATGAAAATTGAATCCGTGCCAGCCATAATAGGCCATCCAGGTGGATTCATCAGCCCTTTATAGATCTTGGGCAATGTATATAAGACAGGAGTTATGGGATTATCCTGAATCAAGAAAGTTTTGAGGTTGTCAATCACATTGTTGGATCTAGCCTCATTAACAACATTCAAGATATTCATTTGAATCCCAAATCTGGGATCTCCATCCAAACGCTCATATACATCCTCATCCAGTAACTGTGGAGACCAAAACTCAACCCTTATCGGCCAGTTCGCAAATTATTTTTTAACTTATTCAGTGCATCAATTTCTCTCTTGTTAAGATTTGGTCTAGTCATGGGAGGCTTCCTCTGGGTCTCAGCCATTACCTCCCTAGAGACCAAATCTATATATGTTTCGATGTTCCTATCTGCTCCTGGGGCTGGTCTTTTGCTTTTATTTTTAAGGCCCAAAGGTTTATCCTGAAATGGAATTGTATCACCCTGTGCTTGTTCGGGAGGGAATTGTTGATCAATATCCTTATTAGTTTTATTAAAAAAATATTTCCAATGTAAAAACCTGAAAAAACGAGTAAGATCAATCTCCACATCAAAGTCACTTGTATGGGTCACTCGACGATAAAATAGACCTCTATAGAGGACAGATAGATCATTAGTATTCAGAATTCTAGATGAAATATTCACCACTAGATATGGAGAATTGTTTTCTGCCATGGGGTATCCCTCCAAGGTAGAAAGTAATGTGTTTGACTTTCTTTTCCACGCCCACGAGCTCCTCTTGCCCCACGTTTCTTCTTCCATTACTGGTCTCTAAAAAAAGTCCCTCTTTAGATAATTCAGAATCAGAATTAGTGCTATGACCTCCTTGTTATGATGTAGAATTAGTCCATCTTCAAATTGCCAAATGTAGACATGACCAAATGCATAATAATCAGCATCCCTTGGCCATTTATTATGTTTACTACGCTCAATACTCCCACAATGATCCATACATATTTTGTCATCCAAGGTGACAGATTTCTGCAGTTTCTTTTCAAGTAAGAAACATTGCTTTTGGGTCTCCTTAATATCCACCTGTAAAAATTCTAAATTCAACAGCATAATGTCTATGGAATATTTATTTGAGATCCTCTCAAATCTTTTGCAGTATGTCACATTATTAGGTAGAAGATATGGGATTAAGTGTGATCGCATTCCACGTGGTATACATTGTACTTTATAGTATTCAGCAAGTAACCACAGGTGGAATTGTAAAGATTTTTTTGTGTCATTATTCCATTCTGGAGTCAAGTTATCCACATGTGGTTTTGCAAGGAAAGTTGCTTCCTGAGTGACTCTCCTTAGAATTCTGGTGGTGTCTTCCTCAAAATATGTAAAAGCTTAGCATCGCTAGGATGGTCAAATTCCATAGTGAATATATTTCCAATATCAATGTTCAAAAAAGAAAAATTAGGAAAAAGTTACTGGATCAAGTGAAGGATTTCTCATGCACTATTGGTGCATGAGAAATCCTTCACTTGATCCAGTCTTAGTCTTTGATATATTGAATATTGAATAAAAAAAAGAGCTTTTTATCAGTTCATCAGTTGGGCCTCATTCAAACATGAGTTTTGTTGACATACGCGAAAAACTGACAATGATTTTCAGCACAGTTTGGTCAGATGTTCATCATTTTTTTCACTGATAAAAAAACAAAAAGTTTCTCCACCTTGTCCTATTAGTCAGTAAAGAACAGGGAGCACACAGACGGCATCCAAGTGCTGTCAGATTATTTCCCTGACTCATACACTTCCATTGCTGATTTTGATTGGGCACTTGCTCTGTGGAAAAAATCTGACATGTGAACATCCCCATACACTGTCATAGGTACGAGTGCTATCCATGAAAAAAAATTGATTTCACTCGTACGTAAAAAACTGACATGTGAATGAAGCCTTAGGCTACGTTCACAGGTTGAGTATATGCTGATTTTTTTACATCAGTTTTTGTAAGCCAAAACCAAGAGTGGAACAATCAGAGGAAAAGTATAATAGAAACACGTCACCACTTCTGTATTTATCACCCACTCCTGGTTTTGACTTACACATACTGATGTAAAAAAGCGATGTAAAAAACTCACGAAATAGTCAACGTGTGAACGTGACCTTAGCCTATTTGCATACAGTGCGTTTTTGGTGCGGTTTTTCAGGGCGGAAATGGGCCAGAAACGCATTGCATACCTTATCCCATGACTTCCTATAACATTTTGCAAGTTCTGTTCACATGTTCAGGAATTTTCCTGAGCGGATTTCACGTGCGGAAAAAAACGCAGCATGTTCATTCTTTGTGTGTTTCCGCATGCGTTTTTGCCTATACAGTGCATTGGAAAAAAAGCATGAAAATCCGCAGGCAAAAACGGGCAAAAAATGCATCAAAAACACATGGAAAATCTGCAGTGTTTCTCCTGCCAAGGAGGCGCAGAAGCACTGGGTAATTTATCATGATTAAGAACCCAGTAAGGGATCGATACACATAGACCCCATGTCTCTCTGACATGTTTTCATGTTCTTATCATTTTAAATTTTTTTCAGCGGAATTTTCATTTTCCGCTAATCTTTGATGAACATCACTGTATAGGTATACACAGTCATGAATCACCCATAGGCTACCATAATAAAAAACATGTTTACTTTGTAGATTTTTTACTAATTTACTACTTTAATAATCTATTCAACTCCGCTATTAGATATAATTGAAGAAAAGGTGAACTAAGAGATTCACGCTTTTTGCAGGTTGCTGTTAGTAGGTTATCCCGGACTAAGATATTGATGATATATAATTATGAGATGTATGAGCTGATACCTGGTGCTGCTGCAGAACTTCACAGATAGAACACCATAGCTCTGTACACTGCGTAGTGGCTGCTCTCAAGACCACTTCAATGGGAGCTGAGCTGCAGTACCTGAGAATGGCCTATACATAGGGTCTGGAGCTTTGATGTACCAACTTGAAACACGATGGGTGGAGGGGGAGCTAGAATTCAGAACCTCACTGATCTGAATTTATTAGTCCCTGGTAACCCATTGAAAACTTTCTGCTGCTGATCATATGTAGCATACCAATTAATTTTAATGATCAGCAACCTCACTATTTAAAGGGACTCTGTCACCAGGTTTTGTTGCCACATCTGAGAGCAGCATGATGTAGGGGCAGAGACCTTGATTCCAGTGATGTGTCACTTACTTTACTGGGTGCTGCAGTTTTGATTTAAAATGGTTTTATCTGCTACTGATTTACCATTTCTTTGAACGCTGAGCTGTGAACACACCACTGATTGGCATCTTTCTGTACACTCTGCATAGGCAGAAAGCTGCCAATTAGTGGTGGGGCCAGGGTTATACAGAGTCCATGAATATGGAGGACTACATGACCTCCGTTTAACCAGTTCTCTTGTGATAATCTCCTGCTGATAAAATTGTGATTTTATCAAAAGTATAGAATGTAGTCCAGTGACACATTGCTGGAATCAGGGTCTCTGTCTCTACATTGCTCATATTACTTGGCAAAAACCTGGTGACAGATTCCCTCTAATGTTAATCATAATTCATGAATTAGTGGCTGTAATAGTGCCTTAAAAGCAATAAAGATGAGCATAAATATTTGCATGACCCTGGTCAATGGCCATGTAGGTAGTCCAAGAGCCTGCGCACCACCCTTACCTGCTCGAATCCACAGCACCTCTTCTAATTAGTAGATTCGGGGCACAACAATGATATCGTGCCCCAGCCTACTAATCAGAAGAGGCACCTGGGATTACGGCGGGTCAGAGGCGGTCTGCAGTGATCCGGTCCAACGGCCATTGACTAGTGATGTGGTCACTTATCTGGATCCTGTGAGTTTTTTTGATCATTTCAAGTCAATGGCTATACCTTATTTTCTTCTATATATGCTAAAAGCACATGCTGTAATAATAAATCTCGCAGAATAACAGGCCGTAATTTCACTAATGTAATATGTTTTATGCTCTGAAAAGAACTTTTGTACCTTCAATAAAATCACATATTTGAGAATATAAATAGATTCTGTGGGAATGAAATGATTTTGAGGTCACATTCAGGAGCACATGCAATTTATTTACATTGACTGGCAACTTTTTGCTTGATATCAGTCATCTGGGATTGAAAGTTTGACCACTTGTCTTCAACTTTGTTTGAATGTTTTGCATGACCATTATACCTAAAATAAAAAATGCCCCCCCTTGTGGTGCACATATCGATTAAAAATCTGATTATGTACCAGTTTTACCAATGACACTGATTCAGCCTTACCTTAATGAAGACGTCACACTGGGATAAGAGGGATTTATTGGACCACGACAGTGAAAAAATCAAACAGGGCATCATCAGTACCTCTAAGGACTTGTGCACACGACCAGAAAATCTGACGAATTCTATCCATGGTTTTGACGGGTAGCACTTGTCTCCATGTTATTCTATGGGGCCGTGTACATGTCCGATTTTTTCCTCGGACCTCAGATCTGATTATCAGATCTGTGGGTCCATGGAAAAAATTGGACCCCACTCTGATTATCACGGACTGACAGAATGGAAAAAATGGAGAATTGTTCCAATTGTTGTCCCAGTTCAGACCAGTAATGAGGTTGATTGGGACCTGAGTATTCAGACCCTAACCAGACTTACAGTTCTAACCTATCCAATGGATAGGTGACATTTTATAACAACCGGAATGCCACTTTAAAGAGTAATCATCGTTTTAATTCTTATTACATAAATCAATATTACACAAGAAAATAAGAAACTTTTCAATATATTTTATAGAAGAAATCTGCTTCTTCCATGTCCTGCATTGATCTTTCACTTTCAATTCATGGATAAAGTCTGCATTTAGTGAAGACAGATTTCCCCATTACTGAGATACACGATGGCAGTTGGTGCTTTTAAAATTCTATGGAGGAGGGAGGAGCTAAAGGCAGACACAGATATTCTGCTCCAAGTTCACCTCAAACGACAGTTACAGTTCTCCATAGAACTTTATGAGCACCAACTGTTGCCTCCTATCTCAGTAGTGGGAAAATCTGTATTCACTGAAAACAGATTTTACCTGTGAATTGAGAATTTTGAGAATGAATGATCAGTCCAAGAGGAGAAAGAAGCAGATTTTTCTAATAAGATAAATTACAGTTTCTTATTTTCTCGTGTACTATTGATTTATGAAGCAGATAATTAAACTGTTGGTTTGGTCTGAAAGCTCTGACACAATAATAGGACCAAAGTTAGAAACCCCTATTGGAGTCTTATTTTGATCAAGTGCATGTACATGATGTCCCACTTCAATCACTTGACCCATTCCTCGTCCAGCGCCTCCTCCTCCTCCTGCTTGTCTGACAATCTCTGTGCTCTGTGACTTCAGGCAAAGGAGCTGGAGTGACCGAGGCTACAGATCTACAGCCTCATTTGCATATCAATACAAACATTGATTTCTCAGTAACGGAGGGACAGACCGGCCCTGTAAAGGTATTGCTGGACTTGTATTTGAAAAAGCTGCATGCACATATAAATAGTTTGGGGTTAAAAATCATGCAAACAGATTACCTTTAAAGGGAAGGTTTCTGCTTCCCTATATGAGAACAACATGATTTAGGAGCAGAGATCCTGTTTCCAATGATGCGTCACTTACTTTACTAGGTGCTGCAGTTTTGATAAAATAAATGTTTTATCCGTTGCAAATTTACCAGTTCTCTGGGTGCTGAGCTTTGTATAACCCCGCCTACACCAATGTTTGACTGCTTTTTGTGTAAACTGTGCATAGGCAGAAAGCTGACAATCAATGTTGTGGGTGGGGTTACACAGAGCTCAAGAATATGGAGGACTACATGACAGCAGGTTTACTAGTCCTCTAGACATAATCTGCTGCAGATAAAACTATGATTATATCCAAACTACAGCAAGCAGCCCAGTAGGTGACACATCACTGGAATCATGGTCATCATGCTGCTGTCAGACTAAGGCCGCTTTCACTTGTTCAGTATTTGGTCAGTATTTGACATCAGTATTTGTAAACCAAAACCAGGAGTGGGTGATGAATACAGAAGTGGTGACGTGTTTCTATTATACGATTGTTCCACTCCTGATTTTGCCTTACAAATACTGATGTAAAATACTGACCAAATACTGAATGTGTGAACATGGCCTTAGTGGCAAAATCCTAGTGACAGATTCCTTTTAAGTTAGGACTTGCTTATGGTTTTTTTTTGTACATTTTTTTTTTTAGTGTTCCCCAAATTTTTTTAAATAAAATCCTTTTATGCAGTATACCTATCTATCTCTATAGTTTAGGATTCATAGTTTTCCTTATTATAAATGTAATTCATCTAAGGTCACCTCCACTCCTGATTTGTTAGCCTATAATGATTTCAACATGACAATGAATTATTTACCACTGCTAGAAACTGCCTGATAATTGATATTGATGTCAAAATGAATCATACAGCTTCACCGAGGACGTCTCCAGCAGCCTCCATTACAATATGCAGCAACAAATGCTTGTAGTAACATAAAACACATTTACATGGTTGAATAGAAAATCTCTAATTGAATAATTTTTTGCTGTTAATTATAGTGTGCCTCGGCAAAGCAATGCACTTGTTACAATATCTGGCTGTGTACCAGAGAAATGGACTTGTGCTCACGGCACTGCTTCATGCAACCCAACGTAAGTGTTGCATGATAAATGATATCATCGCATTGAACAATGACAATCGGATCCGCAACACTTACTACTGTGCAGATGTTTGGCAGCAGAATCAGTGGAGCATGCTAAAGCGTATTGAAAATGTTTTTCACTAAACCGTCATTTTGGGATGATTATTGGTCTAGTTAAAAACTACTTTTCATTCCCATACTAAAATTGCCGTCAAGCGAACATTTTCATATGCCCGAAATAGTTTGAGTTGTGCTGAGAATCAAAATACTCACAATACAAGTACACACATACATGAATAACTTAATGTTATACAGTATTTCCCATAGTCTATGGAGAATCCACTGCCTCCGAAGATAGGTCAATGGCGTCAAAGGAAAAGGCAAAGAGAAAAAGAAACCCAAAAAGAAACCTCTGCAGGTTGTGAAGTGAAGAAATAACTTTTCAAAAAGTATAAATGGGTCTAGGCAGTTTTTTGGAATCTTCTTTATGGACTAGGTGGTCTTTTATTGCCAATGCACCAAAAGCGGACGTCAATGGATAAATGAAAAAAAAAATAACAATAATCAATCATCTTTTTGCATATAATGTAGCTTCTAATAACCAATACAATTAGACTGCATAAACAATTTCTTGCATATATTACCAAGAATGTTGCATACAATAATGGGTATCTTAAGATGGTCATCATAAACACAAATGGACAAAACTGTTGGTCTCCTTCTGATAAATTAAGAAAAACCTAAAAGGGCAGCATGGTGGCTCAGTGGTTAGCACTGTTGCTTTTCATTCCTAGGGTCCTGGGTTCAAATCCCACAAAGGACAACATCTGCAAGGAGTTTGCATGGGTTTTCTCCAGGTTCTCCAGTTTCCTTCCACACTCCAAAGACATACTGATAGGGAATTTAGATTGTGAGCCCCGATGGAGACAGTGCTGATAATGTCTGTAAAGCACTGTGGAATTAATGTGCTATATTAGTGAGTAAAAAAAAAAATGTTCACTGAAATAATAAGAGACTGCCAAAAGTAATTTTCAATTAAAATTTACTGAATATCAACTAATGAAAATTAGACATTGATTTAAAATTTTGGTTCAACTGAAGAACTGAAAAAAAAATCATGAAAATGGCCTGGAGAAAATTGTTGGTACCCTCAGCTTAATATTTTGTTGCACAACCTTTTGAGGCAATCGCTGCAAACAAACGATTTCTGCACCTGTTCACAGGTATATTGGCCTACTCCTCATGAGCACATAGCTCCTTGTGAAGGTGTGCTCTCCAAACTGAAGGATTCAGCTCCTTCTACAGATGTTCAGAAGGATTTAGATCAGGACTAGTGTTGAGCGAGTATGTTCTATTAACCCTTTCGCCGAGTATGCTCGGGCCAAGCTCCGAGTATTTATAGCTGCTCTGTGATAAGGTTAAATCGCTCCCGTGTGCATGATTTGCGACTGTTTGACAGTTTTATTACATGTGAGGAATGTATATTTACACATTCCTCACATGTAATAAAGCTGTCAAACAGTTGCAAATCATGCACACGGGAGTGATTCAACCATGTCACCGAGCAGCTATAAATAATCGGAGCTCGGCCCAAGCATACTCGGACAGAACATACTCGCTCAACCCTAATCAGGACTCATTTCAGAATAGTCCAATGCTTTACTTTCAGACATTCTTAGATGTTTTTAAATGTATGTTTTGGGTCATTACCCTGATGGAGGACTCATGACCTGCAACTCAGACCAAGCTTTCTGACACTGGGTAACACATTTCGCTCCAGAATGTCTTGATAGTCTTGTCTTATGTCAGATGCTGCAAAGCAGTGCCAAAAGATAAACGAGCCTCCTCTAGGTTTCTATGCTTCATTTTTGCGACTGTGAACATAGAGCTGATGTCAATTGCCAAAAAGCCTCAGCTTCGTTTAATCTGTCCATAGGACATTCTACCAGACGTGTTATGGCTTGTCAATATGCATTTTGGTAAATATCAGCCTTGCTTTTTTAAGATTTGCTTTCAACAGTGCTTTCCTCCTCGGTCGTCTTCTATGAAATCCTCTTCGGCCGAGCGACGGATGAAGTGATCTGACACGGATGTACCTTGATCTTGCAGTTCACCCCTAATCTCTTTGGAAGTTGTTCTGGGCTCTTTGGTTACTATTCGTATAATCGGTCTCTTCAATTTGTCATCAATTTTCCTCCAGGGAGGTCGACTACAGTCCGATAGACCTAAAACCTCTGAATAAAATATACAACTGTAGTAACAGGATCATCAAGGTGTTTGGAGATGGCATTATAGCCTTTGCCTTTAACATGCTTGTCTTCATTTTCTTTCTAATCTCCTGAGACAGTTCTCTCCTTAGCTTTGTTTGTTCCATGATTAGTGTGTTATACACCACGATACTAAACAGCACAGTGACTACTTTTCATCCTTTAATTAGGCAGATGGACTGATTACATATTAGTAGACACGTGATGCTAATCACAGGACACAACTTAGTCTAACACGTTCCTATGGTCAAATTATTTTCAATTTTTTTTAGGGGTAGCATCATTTTTGTTCAGGCCATTTTCATTCATTTTTTTTATTTTTCTATTGAACCACATTTCAAAAACAAGGTCCGCTTGGCATTAGTTGATATTCAGTAAATTTTAAATAAAAATTACTTTTTCCAGTTTCAAGTTACTTCAGTGACCATTTTGGGTTTATGTTATGCTTATGTAACATGTTAATTCTATGCAAATGATTGAAAAAATGCAAACAAATTTTTCAAAACATCTCAATTTTTTCAGTATTGAGTATGAGGGACACATGCAGAAATACACACACTTACATGACTTAATTGCTATCAATGAAATTATTAAAGCTTGTCTGAGGAATGTTCTGCCACACTGAATGCACTTGAGCAAATCATCAAGATCCGCTGCTGGCAGCCCCCTTTGCAATTGGTAAACAATAATGTCCCAGAAGGGCTCAATGGTAGACTAGTCTGGAAATGCTGATATTTATGGTAGCACATTTTAGGCCACTCAGGTTTTACCCAGCAGCATGAGCAACATGCGGCATGGCATTGTTGCATTGAAAAACGGCTCCTGGGACACTTTGTAGAAATGGTCATACCACTGGTTCCACCACCAAATCAATGTAACACTGAGCCATTAGTGTACCTGGAATGACGACTAGACAGGTCCGGCTACCATACATTATGTCACCCCACACCATAATTCCTAGATTACCATAGGATTGCTATGTTATTCCCTCATAAAGACCTCCACTGATCTCAAAGGCCATCAATGTGCAGAGCAAGACGACAATGAAGGCTGAAATGGAGGTCTTTCCTCATCAGCAATGAGTCCCAATTTTATCTTGGATGTAATGAAAGCTGGAGACTGATCTGGAGACAATATGGGTAACACTGTGAAGAGTCCTCTTTGAAGGAACGTCACAATGGTCCTACATCCGGGATTATGATGTGGGATAGCATAATGTACGGTAGTTGGACCCCTCTAGTCTTCATTCCAGCTCAGCATTACATTTATTTGGTGGTGGAACCAGTGGTACGGCCATTTCTCCAAAATTTCCTAGGAGGTATATTCAACATGGCAACGCCCTACCACTTATTGCTCGTGCTACTGTGAGCAGCCTTTTTACTTTTTTTATACCTTTGATTTCCTGAATAGATATGCTGTATATCTGTATATGCATGTAAGTTGTATGAAAAATAATACAATTAAGATTTAGGCAGAGAAAATCCTCCTATAAATGAGGGTATAAACAAATTCCTAAGGCTCACTGTTGGTGTTTCTGTCTTCTATGCAATGGATGCTCGGATTAAGTCTCAGTTGGGAGGAGATACAGCAAGAGATTGAGAGTTAATTAAATACTTTGTAGCCTCCTGTCCAACACCCTACAAATCATCCTCAACTCTGCTTCCCACTTAATTCACCTCTCCCTTTGCTTCTCTGCTGCCTCTTCCTTCTGTCAACACCATCACTGGCTTCCCATTGAGTTTAAAATTAACAATGACATAGATGGCTATCCATAATCAGACTCCTCCATACATTTCTGGCTTAATCTCCTGATGCCTTCATACACATAACCTCAGGTTATCATACATTCTCCGACTTTGCTCTCATCTTGTCTGCTCATCACACAGAATTTTTTCTGTGCGTCCCCCATCATCTAGAACTTGCTACTTCAGCACACCAGATTGTTCTTCACGATTGAAGCCATCTACTTCATCCTGAAAACCCACCTCTTTAGAATTGCCTGCACCCCTCAATAATCCTGCTGCCACATCATTCCTGCCTGAGATGAGATGCTCTTAGTTTCCTGGCCTACTGTCTCCTTCCCCTTACATCCAATATCTAGGAATAGTAGGGCCTCATACAGTTATGTCTAGAAATATTTGGACAGTGACCGAATCTTCGCGATTTGGGCTCTGCATGCTACTATATTTTATTCAAAATGAAGCAATTTAGATACAATTGAAGCGTAGACTTTCAGGTTCAATTAAAGGGGTTGAACTAAAATTTCCAGTCAAACACTTAGGAATTTTAATTCATATTTGTACAAAGTCTCCTTATTTCAGGGGCTCAAAAGTAATCGGACAAATTAACGTCACCAAAAATAAAATACTTTTTAGAGAATCCTTTGCAGGCAATGACTGCCTGAAGTCTAGAAGCCATTGGTGTCACCAAACGCTCGATTTCCTCTTTCGTGATGCTTTGCCAGGCATTTACTGCAGCTGACTTCGGTTGTCGATTGGTTGTGGGTCTTTCTGCCTTAAATTTTATCTTAAGCATGTGAAATGCTGCTCGATAGGGTTGAGATCTGGTGACTGACTCGGCCATTGAAGAATATTCCACTTCTTTGTCTTAAAAAAATCCTGGATTGCTATCCAGGCTAAAATGACAAAACTTGTGTCACTATCCAAATATTTTTGGACCATCTGCAACTATATCCATTTGTGTACAACTTCATATTAGAACTTTCAATTTCCACTAAACTAACGAATATAGCAATAGTTAAAAAAAGTACATTTCTAAAAATGCATACAATCCCAAAAACACAAGTGGATTGCTACTGGTTTTGACATCCACTTCAGGATACAGCCGAGTGTTTGAAGGTAAATAAAACTTTTAAAATGTTTAATTATAAATTCCCTTTAATTTTATTATGATCTATGAACTGCCACCAAAGTAAACACATGAATAAACTAAAAAGCTTTCAAATCCCAACATGCCTTTCATCACATCAGTAAGATTTGATTAGCCCAATTGTGTGCTTTGTGTGCGCTTTATGGCGGTTGGTTATTTAGTTCACTTGAGCTTATTGAGTTGAAATTTGATCTGAATTGTGCATGATTTCAACAACGTCAATGTCGGTGTGGTTGGCATGCGTTCAGCACAGCTTGTCATGTTTAACAATGTCAGATTTGACTTTGCCTCTTTCCATCTTGTCTTAATGTGTCCTTGTTTCCGATCCTGCTCATTCTCACATAGAGAAGTGCTCGAGATCTCATTACCTGGTAAACATTGGGTGCAGAAGAGTTGGAATGAAGAAGAAAAAGTCCTGCAAAATTAATAAGTCAGCCAACAAAAAAAACATATAACACATAGAGCGCAATAGTTACACAGGGGCATTTAGAATCGTGTTGTGTCTTCATGTGCATTAGCAACATTACGAGTTTTTGACAGTGAAGAGAAAATAGAAAGTTGGCAGGATGACTCGTGGGAACTTAGGCATTTTTCTAAATATAATTTGAAACCTTGTGCATTTTCATTTCGGTCTGAGATTATTTCCTGTGCACTGAGCAATGACAAACAAAACAGATTTTGCGGCCATGCTTGGTGAATTTCATGAACTCTGCAAAGTAACTCTGCAAATCTAGCAAAGTTGGGTCCGTGTATAAATAGATAAGTAGAGGTCATCCTTTACTCCTATGTTTTACTCTTGCTGTTCCGTGGTCCCTCGACATCCAAAATAGATTGGTTCTGAGATGACCTTTATATGTTGAAAATTGTATATTGGAACCATATCTCAAGAAATGGTAATTAGCTTAAAGCCTCCGAATGCCCAAAAATAATTTAAAAAAAAAGGACTGGGGAAAAATAGACACAAAATAAAATACAAATAAAGCAAGTTCTTACATAAAACAGTCAGAAGGAACAGATGCAAAGTTTTGGTTAGATTAAGGGGTTGCCCACTAATTTTAAATTATGGCCAATCCTTATTATAGGCCATGAGTATCTGATCAGTGGGTTGTAAGACACTTGGCACCCCCGGCAATCAGCTGTTACAGGCACCAGTGACATCCAAAAGTTCTTGGATGCAGCCGGAACACATCAGCTCTGTCATTTCTATAGTAGCCGCTGTTATGCACACGCCCGGGCTAAGCGGCGTGTGCGTGTGATTGGTAGTGATTCCACTGGACCGTGCCGGAGAGTGAATGCCTGGAGGGGCGTAACTAGGTATTCACCCGATCCGACCAGGGTCGCACGACGGCATACGACGCCAGTGCACCAAGGAGGAACCGAGCAGAGGGACCAGGTGCTACTCCAGGACAGACCCCGGACACGGCTGTTGACCCACACAGGGGAATACAGGAACAGACTGGTATGCAGGCAGGCGGGTATGCAGGCAGGCGGGTATGCAGGCAGGCGGGTATGCAGGCAGGCGGGTATGCAGGCCGGGGGGTAAAGGTAAGCACAGCTAGAGTGCAGACAGGGAGGCACTGGCAAGTAGGAACACAGGCGGGATAGGACCCAGTACACACCGGGATTCAGGAACAATACAGGCAGAGGGGTACAGGCAAGCACAACTAGAGTGCAGAAGACTGAGCAGGGAGGACAGGGCTCTGTTCACACTGAACAGACAGGAAGGGAAAGGCAGAGCCAGACACCCACAGGGTACTTGCAGTGAAGTAGCGAGTGGACCACAAACTCACAAACGGGAGTACAGAGACAACAGGCAGGAGATAGGTACGAGTTCAGACTCTGCAGAAAAAGGAAGGGAACGGGCATAGAGGCAAAACAGGTAAAGGATAGGAGAGAGTTCAGACTGGAACTGAGTGTACGGAGGAGACCGACACTGCAGCGGGATACAGGAGCGGGTCTGGGAATACTGCCCCCAGAGAGGCGGAACGAACAGGCAAGGAGCGTGTTCAGACAGGACAGACTAAAGAACACAGAAAGGACTCAGTACAGACTCGGGAACTAATACCGTAAAGCAGGAGACATACAGGACACAGTTCAGACACGGGAGCTGAAACCGCAAGGCAGGAGAAATACAGGACTTAGTTCAGACACGGGAACTAATACCGTAAAGCAGGAGACATACAGGACTTAGTTCAGACACGGGAACTAATACCGTAAAGCAGGAGACATACAGGACACAGTTCAGACACGGGAGCTGACACCGCAAGGCAGGAGACATACAGGACTTAGTTCAGACACGGGAACTAATACCGTAAAGCAGGAGACATACAGGACTTAGTTCAGACACGGGAACTAATACCGTAAAGCAGGAGACATACAGGACACAGTTCAGACACGGGAGCTGACACCGCAAGGCAGGAGAAATACAGGACTTAGTTCAGACACGGGAACTAATACCGTAAAGCAGGAGACATACAGGACACAGTTCAGACACGGGAGCTGACACCGCAAGGCAGGAGACATACAGGACTTAGTTCAGACACGGGAACTAATACCGTAAAGCAGGAGACATACAGGACACAGTTCAGACACGGGAGCTGACACCGCAAGGCAGGAGAAATACAGGACTTAGTTCAGACAGGCCTGGAAATACAGCCTCCAGGAAAGGCGGACAGGGAAACAGGAACGGACCTGGCACCTTCAGAGTGCAAGCACACACTGAAAGAAACACTTATGCTCAGGCAGGGATAGAAGGGAGCTGCTGAGCTATATACCAAGAGACAGACAGCGATAGGCTGAGGACGCACAAGGGGTGTGACCCACAGCAGGTACAAAAGGCAGGAAGTGATCGGGCGCCGCCCTTAAGCAGCAGAAACAGACACAGACACAAACAGACAGCATGGAGGGAAGCCAGAGAGACATTCTGGACAGGAGATCAAGTGCGCGCTCCTGCACAGTGGGAGATGGACCACTATGCAAGGACGCCGCCAGGTATGTTACAGTACCTCCCCCCTTACGCCCCCTCTTCTTCAGGCCTGCCAGAATCTTCCGCAGGGAATTCGAGGACCAGTCGTTCACTGGGTTGGAGGGGGACAGAGACTTGAGGGTAATCTCTGCTTCGAGGTACATCTTGTCAAGCTCACAGGAAGAAATAGACGGGTTATCAGGTACATAATGAGGAAAAGTCACTGTCTCTTTGTTATCTGGTGGTACCCCGGAGGATTCAGGAAACAACTGGAGGTCCTCCGCCGGGTCAGAAGAGTACTGAGGCTCAGAGAAAACATCTGCTTCAGAGTACACTAGGTCGGACTCACTGGAGGAAGCAGGCGAGGTATCAGGTACAGGAAATAGGAAAGTCTCTGTCCATTCACCACCAGGTGGCACCCCGAAGGGTTCTAAACACAACTGGAGGTCCTCCGCCTGGTCGGAGGGGTGTAGAGACTCGGGAGTAACCTCTGCTTCGGAGTATACTAGGTCGGACTCACTGGAGGAAGCAGGCGAGGTATCAGGTACAGGAAATAGGAAAGTCTCTGTCCATTCACCACCAGGTGGCACCCCGAAGGGTTCTGAACACAACTGGAGGTCCTCCGCCTGGTCGGAGGGGTGTAGAGACTCGGGAGTAACCTCTGCTTCGGAGTACACTAGGTTGGACTCACTGGACGAAGCGAGCGAGGTATCAGGTCCAGGATATAGGAAAGTCTCTGTCCATTCACCACCAGGTGGCACCCCGAAGGGTTCTGAACACAACTGGAGGTCCTCCGCCTGGTCGGAGGGGTGTAGAGACTCGGGAGTAACCTCTGCTTCGGAGTACACTAGGTTGGACTCACTGGACGAAGCGAGTGAGGTATCAGATCCAGGATATAGGAAAGTCTCTGTCCATTCGCCTCCAGGTGGCACCCCGAAGGGTTCAGAACACAACTGGAGGTCCTCCGCCTGGCCGGAGGGGTGTAGAGACTCGGGAGTAACCTCTGCTTCGGAGTACACTAGGTTGGACTCACTGGACGAAGCGAGTGAGGTATCAGATCCAGGATATAGGAAAGTCTCTGTCCATTCGCCTCCAGGTGGCACCCCGAAGGGTTCAGAACACAACTGGAGGTCCTCCGCCTGGCCGGAGGGGTGTAGAGACTCGGGAGTAACCTCTGCTTCGGAGTACACTAGGTTGGACTCACTGGACGAAGCGAGCGAGGTATCAGGTACAGAGTATAGGAGAGTCTCTGTCCTTTCGCTACCAGGTAGCACCCCGAAGGGTTCAGGAGGTCTCAGGGAGGACAGACCCTGGCGTGACTGCTTGCCTCTAAGTCTAGCACGTCTGGACTGCCTCTTGAGGTTGGGAGAAGTATTCCGGAAAGCGTAGTCACCCTGTGAGGATTTTGGGTGGGCAGTAGTCTCATTGGGCTGGAGAACTATTGCGCTACCCACACACATTACCCATTGGGGCTGCTCCGGGATATTGGGAAGTGAAGCTTCAGCAGGAGCCTCCGGGTTAGGATCATCGAAGACCATTAGAAAGGCCACCAGGAAGGCCATTAGGTCCCGGAGGATCGGATCCTGTGTCTCATATAGGGGGTTGATCCATTCCAAGGCATCCCCCGCCAGGTAAGACATAATAAAGGCCACTTTAGCCCAATCGGAAGGAAAATAGAGAGGGTAGGCCTTAAAGTGTAGCATGCATTGCTCCACAAATGCACGACACTGTTTTGGATCCCCATAGTAACGTGGCGGATCCGCAGGAACGAGAGCTGATAGATCCATCTGGACGAGTGCGCAATTCGCCTGGAACTCAGCTAAAGGAAAAAAAAAATATATATTTATTTATTTTAATGCATGTATTCGCTGGAAAAAACTTCTCAGAGAGCGAAGGCCGTGGGGCTCAACGGGAACCATGGCCTGAGCATGCTGTTATGCACACGCCCGGGCTAAGCGGCGTGTGCGTGTGATTGGTAGTGATTCCACTGGACCGTGCCGGAGAGTGAATGCCTGGAGGGGCGTAACTAGGTATTCACCCGATCCGACCAGGGTCGCACGACGGCATACGACGCCAGTGCACCAAGGAGGAACCGAGCAGAGGGACCAGGTGCTACTCCAGGACAGACCCCGGACACGGCTGTTGACCCACACAGGGGAATACAGGAACAGACTGGTATGCAGGCAGGCGGGTATGCAGGCAGGCGGGTATGCAGGCAGGCGGGTATGCAGGCAGGCGGGTATGCAGGCCGGGGGGTAAAGGTAAGCACAGCTAGAGTGCAGACAGGGAGGCACTGGCAAGTAGGAACACAGGCGGGATAGGACCCAGTACACACCGGGATTCAGGAACAATACAGGCAGAGGGGTACAGGCAAGCACAACTAGAGTGCAGAAGACTGAGCAGGGAGGACAGGGCTCTGTTCACACTGAACAGACAGGAAGGGAAAGGCAGAGCCAGACACCCACAGGGTACTTGCAGTGAAGTAGCGAGTGGACCACAAACTCACAAACGGGAGTACAGAGACAACAGGCAGGAGATAGGTACGAGTTCAGACTCTGCAGAAAAAGGAAGGGAACGGGCATAGAGGCAAAACAGGTAAAGGATAGGAGAGAGTTCAGACTGGAACTGAGTGTACGGAGGAGACCGACACTGCAGCGGGATACAGGAGCGGGTCTGGGAATACTGCCCCCAGAGAGGCGGAACGAACAGGCAAGGAGCGTGTTCAGACAGGACAGACTAAAGAACACAGAAAGGACTCAGTACAGACTCGGGAACTAATACCGTAAAGCAGGAGACATACAGGACACAGTTCAGACACGGGAGCTGAAACCGCAAGGCAGGAGAAATACAGGACTTAGTTCAGACACGGGAACTAATACCGTAAAGCAGGAGACATACAGGACTTAGTTCAGACACGGGAACTAATACCGTAAAGCAGGAGACATACAGGACACAGTTCAGACACGGGAGCTGACACCGCAAGGCAGGAGACATACAGGACTTAGTTCAGACACGGGAACTAATACCGTAAAGCAGGAGACATACAGGACTTAGTTCAGACACGGGAACTAATACCGTAAAGCAGGAGACATACAGGACACAGTTCAGACACGGGAGCTGACACCGCAAGGCAGGAGAAATACAGGACTTAGTTCAGACACGGGAACTAATACCGTAAAGCAGGAGACATACAGGACACAGTTCAGACACGGGAGCTGACACCGCAAGGCAGGAGACATACAGGACTTAGTTCAGACACGGGAACTAATACCGTAAAGCAGGAGACATACAGGACACAGTTCAGACACGGGAGCTGACACCGCAAGGCAGGAGAAATACAGGACTTAGTTCAGACAGGCCTGGAAATACAGCCTCCAGGAAAGGCGGACAGGGAAACAGGAACGGACCTGGCACCTTCAGAGTGCAAGCACACACTGAAAGAAACACTTATGCTCAGGCAGGGATAGAAGGGAGCTGCTGAGCTATATACCAAGAGACAGACAGCGATAGGCTGAGGACGCACAAGGGGTGTGACCCACAGCAGGTACAAAAGGCAGGAAGTGATCGGGCGCCGCCCTTAAGCAGCAGAAACAGACACAGACACAAACAGACAGCATGGAGGGAAGCCAGAGAGACATTCTGGACAGGAGATCAAGTGCGCGCTCCTGCACAGTGGGAGATGGACCACTATGCAAGGACGCCGCCAGGTATGTTACAGCCGCGGCAGGGCATTGCAGATCCATCCCCTATTCAAATGAACTATAGTTTTGATGGAAATGCTATGTTACAGCAACATCTGACGCTGGTATCAGCTGATCAACAAGGGGTGCCGGGCGTTGTAATCCCTGCAATTGGATATCGATGGTCTATCCCAAGGATTGGCCATCAATAAAAAAAATAGTGGCCAATCTCTTTAATAGTAAATGGCTTAAGCTCCACTTTGTGAGTGTCTGAAAATGTATAGCTGATCAAGGAGGAAGCATGAAAGAAGTCGAGGAGCTAAAGAAAGATGAAATACAACAGATCAGGATGTTGGTTTCTGGGGATGTCTCTGTGTTTCTGTGCTGGAGTCAGAATGATTCTCTGCTTGGGGCATACAATCTTTCTCTAGGTATTGAAGTCCTGGATTTCCTGTCTGTTGTGCCAGCTCCTCTGCACAGGGTGATGGTGGATCCCTATTAGGCTGGTGTCTATGTTCCCTAGCTCTAGGTAGTGGTCCTCGCATTGCAAAGTGCTGGATGCCCATGATTTCCTATAGAGGAGTGGTAAGTGTGCCCTTAAGTACTAGGATGTACCCACCCCTCTGATAGGTCTCCAAGGAATATCAGGGCTATTTGCATGAGGTGCCAGGTTGCTGATTTTCTCTTCTGCTTTTCTGCATACTCACCATAATCTCTATGGTTTGGTTGTCCTGGTAATTAACAATGAGAGAAATCTCTTAGCGCAAGACACTGATGAGTGATAGAATGCTCTCAACATTGTACAAGTAACACATTCTGCAGTGCTGCAGACAGGAAGTGCTCCCATCACTTGATTTTCACCGTTTTTAAAGGGTTGCACAATCGTGATGCAGGTGAATGCATGTGGCATAAACACGTCATTAACATCAATGATGTGCATCTTGCCCCATGTGACAGCATGGGGTCCAGTAAAGAATGGCAGTGCCGGATGCCCAAAATAATAAGAAGAGAGAAGACAGAAAAGCCAATCAGAGGACCAATCACAGACGAAAAGTTATGGGGAAGGCCAAGAAGAAGTGAGTTTAAGATATTATTTTTAAGGATCATTCCTTCCCAGCCGACTCAATTTACACCAAATTTGCTGAATCAAATCGAATTTCCCAGGTTAATTTGATGGACTCAAAGTCTGCAGATTTGTTCATCTCATCATGTCGGTCTACTCTTACTTAGTAAACAACAAGGCCATTAGTCCAAAACTCTCTAAATTTGTTGAATGCCTGGATGAAACCTATTGCTCCATGTTATTAATGGAGTTGTCTGGTACTTTTGTACTAATGAGTTATCCTTAGGATAGGTCATCAATACTAAATCTGCGAGGGTGCTGTTATGATCTGCAACAAGTACTAAGGAAAGAAAGGGGAAAGCTATCCCTACAGTAAGACTAAGCTGAATCCCTACGATGTAGCGGGCTGCCTGTTCCTTGTGAACAGACCCGCCTTAGTCCTTGGCTAGTCTGAATGAAGACCTATAGCATAAAGGAAGGGGTCCCTAAAAGAACTAAGGACTGGAACAAAAATGGGACACCTCCAGAAAAGAGAAGGTTGTTGCAGAACACAAGAAGATAAACTGACAAAAAGGTACCTGAGGTCCCAGAAGGACCAAGCAAACTGTCAGAGATAGGCACAGAAGCACCTGGCTAGCAAAACAGTCACACAACACTGAAGTCCAGCACAGCCAAAAGGGCGGAGCTCGAATATATAGGCAGATGGTCACGTGACCGCAAAACAGAAGATGGAAAAACCAAACAGGAGGGTTCTAACAGGTGCGGCTCTTGACATCCATGTCGATCAGCTGTTGTCCGGTGCGTTGCGGAAGCTGAATGTGCTTTATTGCAGATGGCCACAGCTCTATTAATTGCATAGTGGGCACAGTGGGGTAATGCAGATCCAAGCCTACTCTTTTGAATAAGGGAAGATGTACTGTTCCCTGCCTCAGCCACTATGCTGTTCACGGAGTTGTGCAGTGCAGCTCCGCAACTGATCACATCTGCCTGTCTACTGTCACTAGGAACAACTGATAGGTGGGGGTGTGAGGTCTTGTTCCCCCACTGATTTGGTATTGATTACCTATTCTAAGGATAGCTCATTAATACAAAAGTAGTAGGCAAACCTTTTAATTATTTCAGGCTAGAGAGAGATTGACAATGTTCTTCAAAAGAAGCACCGATAATACCCCAATGATCACTCTTTTATCTCACATAATTGTAGTTCTAAAAAATCTCAGGCAGATTGGTATACGTATGATTGATTATTATTTGCTCTTCTACATCCTGAACAATTTTCTTGTAATTTGAAATGGATGAAATAACCAATATGTTTGGATCCTGCAGGTGCAGCCTATGGCTCATTGTAACAAGGTTAACGTGATACGAACCTCAAGGGCAAGTTGACTAAAAAAGACATCAAGAGTAAATCCTTCACTCGCAAACTTTATAAATATGTCATGAACTATTCACATTGCTGATGTGTATTCTGAGGTATGCATGTAAATGTCATTGCGAAATTCATAATTTAACAGACGTGGGTCATAACTGTAGTATTTTTCTACTGGTCAGCTGCATATGGAACATTATTTTACCAAACATCTGGAGATATGATCTTTCCTCTATTCTTTAATATATAACATTCATAGGAATGCAGATACCGCACATTTATTGCGCTCATATATTATGTAGTTAAATGCTTTACCATGATTGTAGATGTAGAATATGTCAACAATTTCTAAAAATAAATCTTCTACAAATAAGAATATAAAATGTAAAATAAATGATAATAACATAAGGGTAGTACAGATTCAGAAATAATGGTGAAAACGTAAGGTTTTGTACCACGTTTGTATGTTAACCCCTACCAGAACCACCACTTATGCTGAGTACATAGCTCTGCAGAGTCCCATCTCAATGAAGCTGAGGCCGAGAATGAGTTCCACCTCTTTATTAATTGTTTATGGGACTCCCGGAAATAGCTGGAACCAAGTTCTCGACCTCTGCTCTATTTAGATGGGGCTCTGCAGAGCCACGTTCTAGGGCAATAGTGGGGGTCATGTGGTCAGCCTCCCGCAATAACCTACAGACCCTCTAATATTATTCATAATTTTCAGAGGCAATCATAGATTGAATAGTGCCGTATTGCAGAAATCAAAGTGGAGGAAGCTCCTCTACAGTCTCCAGTTCCCTGTTAGCATATTTGCAATTCATTTTATTAATGCATACTTTAAAATGGTTGGCCAGTCGGCCAGTAAAATTTAAAAATTACCCAACACAGCTATGTTCTGACACAGGCAATTGTTTACCACTGCACTGCATTTTAAGGCCATTTTTTAAATGACTTTGAAAAAAGTGGATAGATAAGGTTGCAATGGGCATAGCTGGAGTGTAGGCCTGGATATGACAGGGGTTTGAAAGTAGGAGGAGGCCAGGAAAGGGTTAAGTGCCAATTTGGCACATTCACAAGATGAGTAATAAAAGGGTACGGTTAGAGGGATAGGTCACATGGGATTTAGGTCAGGACTGGGTACTAAGGTTATAAATGTACCTTAAGAATTCCCTACCTACCTATAAAGAAGAGGAGGACATGCAGTCCAACATCTTCTGTCAGGTTTCAGGACCAGTGAACTTTCCATCCACCCGCTCCTTTTTTTATATTTTTGCTGTCCTTAGCAAATATACGATGATGGATGGAGGTTTTTTTTTTAAGTTATAATTATGTCATGGCAGCTGAAGGGGAGGAGGTCAGAGATGACCTTGGTTAATGGGGTCTGTGTCACATCAGAGGTATGGTGACCCTTCATTATTACGTGTTGTTAGTTCCCGCTAGGTTGGTTCCCGGTTGAACAGAAAATATTGTGTGGGCAGTATCGTGACAGTTTATCATACCTTGCAGCTGCTATGGGGCTCTTAAGTGGGGGAGAAAGGTGGGCCTCTGGTGGGCTCAATGTTCTTCAGTCTGACACTGCTTCTCGGTGAGAGTTGTATTTCACCACAGCCATATTCTTTAGGTCGGTGGAAGGACTGGTGTAGAGGGAAACCGAATCTACTCCGGCTGTCATTTCTCCCAGGAAGTCCTCTAAAGCAGCTTGTTCCGTAAGCAATGGCAGCCTGTCCCACATCAGCTCACACTTCTCGGTGATGCTTTGACACACAAAGATCTTTCTTTACGCCTTGAATTTCATGACTACAGAGTTGGGCAATGGCCTGATCTGCAATGCATTTTGTGAAATAACGTGCATAAGCAAAGCCACGATTTAGGTCACTGAAAGTCATAATTTAGTGAAACTCATATGGTTTTCCCACAGACTGAAAGAGAGGTATCAAGACTTCCAAGAAAGACAAGAGTTCCCTAGTCCTCACCAAGAGGATGGCTGTCCATGTTCTCCTCCTCATGCTCCTCCTCACTATCACCCAATCCGCTTTGAGATGAGATGAGGCTGGGCTGTGTAGCATTACCCTGTATAGTTCCTTGCTCCACCTGCAATGCCTCCTCTTTAATTGTGAGCAGCGAGCATTTCAGTAGACAGAGAAGCGGGATGATGATTCTAATTATGGCGTCATCGCCGCTCAAGATCTTGGTGGAGTCCTCAAAGTTTTGGAGGACGGCACAAATGTCAGACATCCATGCCCACTCAGGAGCTCTTTTGCGCAGAGGCTGACCTGAATTCCAATGGGCATGTTGAAACTGGTAATCAATAACTGCCCTCTGCTGCTCACAAATCCTTCCCAACATCTGCAACATTGATTTCCAACGTGTGGTGACATCGCACACCAGTCGGTGAGCTGGAAGCAGCAAACACTGCTGAAGCACTGCCAGGGTGGCGGAAGCTGTAGATGATTTTCTGAAATGGGCACACAAGCGGTGTACTTTGACAAGCAGATCCACCAGATCCGGGTAGGTTTTGAGAAACCACTGAACCACGAGGTTAAGCACATGGGCCAGATATGGCAGATTTGGATAGGTTTTGAGAAACCACTGAACGACTAAGTTGAGCACATTTAGTGCTCGCTCATCCCTAATGTGTACCCCTGTATGGAGAACAATATGAGCACCAAAGAGTTAAAAGATGAAATGTAGCCTGCTTTATATACCCGGTAGTAAGAAAACCAATTTGGATTTTATCATGTGTACCCGTGTGAGAACAATATCTGCACCAAAGAATTAAAAGAAGAAATATAGCCTGCTTTTATACCACAGTAGTAAGAAAAGCAATTTCGATTTTATCATGTGTACCCCTGTGTGGAGAACAATATCAGCACCCAAAAATTTTAAACTAACATCTGGCCTGCTGTATGACGTTAGTAAGAGAAGAAAGTGTTTTTTAGTGTGTATGAGGCCTGTATAACATAGGAGATATGCTCCAAATAATTTCAAACTAAGATGCCCCCTGCTGTATCAAGTTAGTAACAGAAGAAAGTATTTTTTCCCCTGTATGGAGAACAATATTTGCACCAAAGAATAAAGATGAAATATAGCCTGCTTTATATACCACAGTAGTAAGAAAACTAATTTTGATTTCATCATGTGTACTCCTGTGTGGAGAACAATATCTATACAAAAGAATTAATTTCACTAGAGTATAACTATTATAATGGGGACCGACACCTCTTTCACTATAGCCAACGCAGAAGATGGAGACCTAACCAGGAGTGTTCACGTTTCCAAAAACATCTGTAGCAACAACAGCAGGCACAGAAGCCACAGACTGTAATTATGCGAGTTCAGTGCATCACACTAAAAACTACAGCATCACCTAGTCTGTACAGTCTGCGATTGGGGTGCAAAAGTCCTAGGAGATCCATGACTTGTTCAACTTGATGAAAGGTGGTCTACACTTTAAGGGGACATCTGGTTGCGCTTATCCGTCAGGACACCACCAGCAGTGCTGAAGACACATTCTGAGAAGAAGCTGGCTGCCAGGCATGATAAAACCTCCAAGGCGTGACAGGTGAGCTCAGGCCACTCATCCATTTTTGAAGATAAAAATGTCAAAGGGTCCAAACCCTCCCTGATGGTATTGATATTGAGTTCTAGTTACTCCTGCACGATCCTCTTCAGTCGTTCACACGTGTCAGACTTGTACTCTGTTGTGCTGGTGCACGAGCTGGTCTAAAAAATGTGTGAAAGGACTCACAGAAATTGCTTCTGCCACTTACACTGCTGCTAATGTTTTGGCGTTGACGAATTGATGTGCCAGAGGTTGGAAGTGTAGAGCTGCGATGCACACTGTGTGCCTCTCTGCTGTCTTGGGGAAAACCTCTCTAAAAGGTTGTGTAAAAGCGTGTTTCAATACTCCAGAATTCGCGAGTTCCATTCCAGGGTGGGAAGCATCTGGCAAAATGTACTCTTATAATGTGGATCTAACAGAGTAGCAATCCAGTAGTCAGGACTATTTTGAATCATAACTATACGGGGATCATGTAGGAGATAGTGCAGCAAGAAGGCACTCATATGTCAGACTCTTCCATGAGGTCCAAGCCCAAGCTGTGTTGATGGCTGGGTAACTCTGATGCTTGTTTCTTCCGTCCCCTCCTGCCAACCGCGAACAACAGAGAGGGGATGATTATCCTCTTCATCTCCTGACAGTTGCTTGTCCATCACATCTTCCCCCTCTACTTGTTCCTCGGCTCTTGCACCTTCACTAACAGATTGTCTGGTATCACCAGGCCCCCTCGATCACAGTGATCCACCCTCCCTTGGCACCCTGAGATGTTCCATAGTGTATGACATTAGTAACAGAAGAAACTATTTTCTTAGTGTGGATGAGGCCTGTATAACATGGAAGCTATGCTCCAAACAATTTCAACTTGAGATCTCCCCTTCTGTATCACGTTAATAACAGAAGAAAATATATTTTTTAGTGTAGATGAGGCCTCTATAACAGAGAAGATATGCTCCAAACAATTTCAAGCTCAGATCTAGCCTGCTGTATCACGTTTGTGACAGAAAAAAATAGATTTTTTACTCTGCATGAGCAGTGCATACAGCTGAATTTCACCGTCACAAAATGACAAGATGAGATATGGCTCTGCTGTACCACGTTAGGAACTGAAAAAAATAGTTTTTTTTTAATCTGCAACAGCTCTGCACACAGCAGAATTTCTTCATCACTATATGAAAAGGTGAGATATGGCTTGCTGTATCATATTAGCAACTAAAAAAAATATTTTTTTTACTCTACATACAGCTGAATTTCAACACTACAAAATGACAAGGTGGCCTATGGCATGCTGTGTCACATTACTCATGGAAAAAAATAGATTTTTTTTACTCTTCATACAGCTGAATTTCAACGCCACAAAATGACAAGGTGGCTTATGGCGTGCTGCATCACGTTACTCACAGAAAAAAATAGATTTTTTTACTTTGCATACAGCTGAATTTCAACACTACAAAATGACAAGGTGGCCTATGGCATGCTGTGTCACATTACTCATGGAAAAAATAGATTTTTTTTACTCTTCATACAGCTGAATTTCACCCCCACAAAATGACAAGGTGGGCTACTGTGGCTTGTTGTATCACGTTGGCAACTGAAAAAAAATAGATTTTTGTACTCTGCAGGAGCTTTGCATACAGCTGAATTTCAACCCCACAAAATAACAAGGTGGGCTACTATGGCTTGTTGTAACAGGTTAGCAACTGAAAAAAATAGATATTTAAAGGTGTACTCATGCATGGAGCACAATAGAAGCAGTGTACAACAGACTTCTATGACATGTGCCCTGCTGTCTTTGTGTGGACCTCAGTATTGGCACAAGAAAAAAAAAATCTGCTGGAATGTCGATTTCACAGCCACACAGGACACTAGCTACCTAGCCAATCTGACCTAGAAGAAACCGCCTAGCTAACTAGCTAAAGTCTCTAATGAATCCAGGAGCAGAGTCAGCAGCAGCCTCTGTGAACTGTTATAATGACAAAATGGCAATAACACAACATGTCCGCTCTTTATATAGAGAGGGACATGTGATTTCAGCAGCCAATGGCACAAGCCTTTGTGTCTGGACATTGTGGATGCTTCCTGCGCCCTGATTGGCTCGCCACGATTTGCACATAAAGTTAGGAAAAAAAAAAGATTACAAGCATGCCACTGCTCTGAGCTCTCCCCAGCCACTCCCCTCATCAAACACGTCACCAAGCTCATCATGCACCACCACTATCCTAGCCAAAGTGATAAAAATACTTTGGCTGCAACTTGCAATGCAATAATTTCCCACACTATTACTGAATTTTACAGATTTTGCCGATTTTAAGAAAAAATGCTGGGGTAACGATCGTTTTTCAAACATATTCGCTCATCTCTAGTGCTTAGTCTCCGAAACATGCCACTTTCAAACAATAAAAAATGTCGCACACTCTCTGAAAGGCTATGCATTCTTTAGAGCATAAAAGGATCAGACTTATTAAAGATTTTAAGCTTTAATATAAAAATACAGCGCTTACAACAAAATATATAAAAAGGTCAAAATGAAAAGACACACAAATATGAAAAACAGTTATAAAATAAAAAGGAAAAAATAACAGAAATACCTCACCATTTCCACCTGCAGTTATCTTCTGCTTCCTTGAGGGAAGGAGGACTGAATTATGGATCACAACCAGTATAGGCAGCCCCCACATGTCAACACCCTCCTGTTGTGTCATCCATCTTTTATATGCCTGGTCTTGGGCTCATATTTCCAGGATGGTCTAGATCATAATATTACAATTGCTAGACTGTGACTGGACCCTGGGTTAATTTGGGGGCAAGCATCTTGCATTTTAAATAGCTTGTGTGTCCAACCACTCCCCTCAACATAGCAACTAGGGAATATCCAGCCTGTCTACAATTACTATTTGCCCACATTAGACCGAGGTGTCACGATTGATACCTCTCAGTATTCTTCCAGGAGATGACCTATGGTTCTGAGTTACTGCAATAAGAGTAGGCAGAGGTTATGTCCTTTGTGTAGAGAATGTAACTAGTTATTTTACCAATGTTATAGTTTACCCTTACAATCATCATTTGTGAAAACCAAACCCCTATTATAGGTCCAAATGATTGTTTCAGAAAAAGATGTTTTTATATAATCCTTATAAACATTCAGTGATTAAAAAATCACACAACTTCCCTAAACTCAAAATTGTTCTTCAGTGTCTCCTGCCCCAGGTGTATGTTAACCCTCTGCAACAAACTAATTTACTCTAAGACAAAGCCTGTATTTTTTTTTTCTTGAGATTTCCAAATCCCCTATAAACTATAACTCATAGTAAGACATTACATCCTTAGCACTTAAAATGCAACGTGAAATCAGGATTACATGGGTTATGAAAAATCTGGGAAACAAAAGAGAAGAAAAAAAGTCAGTCATTTCTTGTTCATACTGGCGAGGAAAAATGACCATGAGCCAATGATTATAGCAAGACAAATATGTGTTAGGCAATTAAGTATATTCCTAAGTGAATGTTAAAGATTAAGTAGGCAAAAAGAAAGGAAGAAAAGAATCCTCCTAATCCGCATTACCTTAAATGTCAATGTAAGCATGTCTGCTCAGCAGACTTTACTGTAATCTGGCTTGTTTCTTTAAGAAACAGGATTAAATCTGAAATCATTACGGTTTACTAGGAAACCACAAACATTTTGAAGACTTGAATAGAGTCCTTAATTGTGAAATTCTGCTTATTTGTCTGTCAAGAACATTTCATTGTGGATGTAAACTGTAACATGCATCTTGTGTGGCCCATGGACTTAAAATATGTTTACTACATTCCTCAAATTTCACATACAAATTTCTTGCTTTTTAAAATTTTATCTAAGATGTTGATATCTTCCCTACCAAGCAAAATCAACCAGTTTTGCACTTGAGTTTCTATACAGAACATGTGTTGCACCCACTTTTGTGGACTAAGTTAGATATTCCCCAACATACCTAGAATCTGTAATATCAGTCACCTTCATTTTTGTCTGTTATGTCAATTTTATATGTGTTTATAATAATTTTCAAAACATTTTAGTAAGGACAAGGGAAAAGGAATCATAGAAAAGTTTGCCAATGCTACTGATAAATAAAATACTTACAGACTTTCTCACAAATTCTTTACTGTCATTTACGAGTTCCAAATATGTCTCCTAATTTGGTCAGAAGATTCATAAGCTAAATGAGGACTTTTCATCATGAAAAATAATAGTGCAGTTAGGTTTCTAGGGATTTTTGGGATGGCAAAAGGTAAATTAAGAATAGGGGACCTTATAAAAACACAACATGTAAATAGTTATAATACTGGATTCAATGAATGTGACCATGAGCTAACTAAGCATTTTGGTATTGCATACATGTATAATATTATTGTAGCAGACTAATCCGGGTATCCCTATTATAAGGAATAATACAATCATACTTTGCTAGATTAAGAACATTATTTCTCGTAATCTAGAAATCCACAGGCTAGATAAGCATGCGTGGAAGCCTTTGGGCAAAAGTATTGGTTTGGGTGATTGGCAGAATAAAAACTTAAAGCCCCCATTCACATTAGACTAATGTTAACCTAACCAGTCGATATCGAGGGGTTTGGTCGACAGTCTAATGCATATGGGGGACCCACACAACTGATTGTTGGGGGAGATATCGATCGCTCATGTCCGATTTCAGACTTCCGATCAATTTGTTCTCCCAGAGATAAGCCGCCAGCATAGATGTCTGGCGATGGCTTTCTCATAGAGAACACAGAAGCGCTCCGCCAAGCGAGAGCCCCTGAGTATGGCAAAAAGGGGCAATATGGATATCAGCTAAGCAATCAGCCTAAGCTACCAGACATCTACTGTGTATCTGGCTTTTTTTGTTCAAAGCTGCGCCCACTATCACTAGTGTTGAGCGATACCTTCCGATTTCGGGAAATATCGGATCGGATTGGATCGGACCGATACCCAAAAAGTATCGGATATCGCCGATTCCGATACCGGAAACCAATGCAAGTCAATGGGACAGAAATATCGGAATGAAAATAAACCCTTTCTTTCCTTGTAGGTTAATTCTACATGAAGGAAAACAACTAAGAATAATGTAGAATGTATTGGGGGAGGTGGGGGAGACAATAAAGGCATAGAGGTTTAGCCCAATCAAATGGAATAGCAGGAATTAATATTTTTTTAAGACGTTCTGAGTTACGGAAATATTGACTATGTTAAGCATTTTTATATTTTGTCAGATATTTATGTTTCACTACTTCCATGCTCTTCATCTTCTTTTTTACTTCTCCCACACGTTCTCCTTCATCATCCTCAGCATCAGCATCTTTTTCATCAACTTCTTCTTCACCTTCTTCATCTTCTTCTTCTTCACCTTCTTCGTTTTATTCTTTTTTTTTACATTCTTCATATTCATCTTATTCAACTGTTATTCTTCTTCATATTCTACTTCTTCATCTTCTTCATATTCTTCTTCTTCATCATATTCTTATTTGTGACAGGAATTCCTGTAGTTGTTATCTATAAAAGTTTGAACATTACACCTTTCGTTCTGACAGTTACAAAAGATTTACAACAGGATTTGTCCGCGTTCAGTTTGGCCTGCAGCAGCAGGTCTTTTCCAGGGTCACCACGAGGAGGAACGAACTCACCCCCATACACTGCTTAGTCATCTTCTGCTTATAATTTAGATATTATCTTTTGCTCTGATTTTTAGTCTTATGCTTAATGTTCTTCGGCTTTTTGTTCTGCAGCTTCTTGTACTTCTGCTTCTTGGTTTTCTGTCTCTTGTTCTTCTGTATCTTGGTGGTTGTCTTCTTCTTCTTTGTCCTCTTGGTCAACTTCTTCAGGGTCATCTTCTTGGTCTTCTTGGGGGTGGTCTTCAGGGTCGTCGTCTTCAGGGTCGTCGTCTTCGGGGTCCTCGTCTTCTTCGGGGTGGTCTTCAGAGTCCTCATCTTCAGGGTCCTCTCTTCGGGGTCCTCGTCTTCTTCGGGTTGGTCTACAGGGTCCTCGTCTTCAGGGTCCTCGTCTTCGGGGTCCTCGTCTTCTTCGGGGTGATCTTCAGGGTCCTTGTCTTCAGGGTCCTCGTCAGGGAGATCCAGAGTGATTACCACGAACCATTTCAAAAAGCTTGAACTTGGAAATGTAGCAGAAGGTACAAGAAGGCTGAGGAACTGCCGAGAACCAGCTGATGGTACTGGAACCCGGATGGGTAGCAGAAGATACAAGAGCTAATGGAACTACCGAGGACCAGCTGACGGTACTGGAACTCGGTTGCTAAGCAGGAGGTACCTGTGCCAGAAAGCACTACCAAGGACCAGCAGACGTTGGTGGAACTTGGATACCGAGAAGGAGGCACCTAAGCCAAAGGCACTGCCGAGAACCAGCTGACGGTACTGGAACCCGGATGGGTAGCAGAAGGTACAAGAGCCAATGGAACTACCGAAGACCAGCTGACGGTACTGGAACTCGGTTACTAAGCAGGAGGTACCTGTGCCAGAAAGCACTACCAAGGACCAGCAGACATTGGTGGAACTTGGATACCGAGAAGGAGGCACCTAAGCCAAAGGCACTGCCGAGAGCCAGCTGACGGTACTGGAACCCGGATGGGTAGCAGAAGGTACCCATGTAAAAAAAAGTTGCAAGGCCGCGAGCCGGCCGCAGTTACCGAAACCCACAGTCCTACAGGGGGTGCTTGTCTTATTGGCACTATGGAACCAGCCTTCATTGCCAGATCCCGCAGCCCACATAGGAGTCACCTAAACTGCAGGCACCATAGAGTCGACTAACCCGACCGCAACACGACAGGACAACGCATTGGAGGCAAAGTGACGTTGACACTACCCGGAAACAGCTGGCGTGCTGGAACCAGGCTGGGCAGGAGGGAGTACCCGTGCCAAAGACACTGCCGAGAACCAGCTGATGGTACTGGAACCCGAATGGGTAGTAGAAGGTAAAAGAGCAAATGGAATTACCGAGGACAAGCTCACGGTACTGGAACCCGGATGGGTAGCAGAAGGTACAAGAGCCAATGGAACTACCGAGGACCAGCTGACGGTACTGGAACTCGGTTACAAAGCAGGAGGTACCTGTGCCAGAAAGCACTACCAAGGACCAGTAGACGTTAGTGGAAATTGGATACCGAGAAGGAGGCACCTAAGCCAAAGGCACTGCCGAGAACCAGCTGATGGCACTGGAACCCGGATGGGTAGCAGAAGGTACCCATGTAAAAAAATGTTGCAAGGCCGCGAGCCTGTCGCAGTTACCGAACCCCACAGTCCTACAGGGGGTGCTTGTCTTATTGGCACTATGGAACCAGCCTTCATTGCCAGATCCCGCAGCCCACATAGGAGTCACCTAAACTGCAGGCACCTTAGAGTCGGCTAACCCGACCACAACACGACAGGACAACGCATTGGAGGCAAAGTGACGTTGACACTAGTGTTGAGCCACCCCCGTAGTGTTCGAGTTCGGTTCGGTTCGTCGAACACCCGTGTGTTCGCCGAACTGTTCGTCGAACTGTTCGTCGAACACCTTCGAACACCGTTAAAACCAATGGCAGGCAAACAAAAACACATAGAAACACATAGAAAACACATTCAAAGGTGTCCAAAAGCTGACAAACTGCTCTGAAGACACAACTAACACATGGAAAAGTGACAAGTACATATAGTCATGCGAAAAGAAAAGAGGTGGAGGAGTAAAAGGAGGGGGAGACACAGATATAGGCATGTCATGCCCTTCCAAAATCCAAAAAGTGAGAAGCCGACACGTTCAGTCCGCTCCTGCCCGTGCCACCTCCGTGTCGCCGGGTTTGTGCCAGAGCCGCGGTGAACCCTGACGGCCAGCCCCCCTCTCCCAATACTGGTGCCTGTCCGCTGGTGGGTCGAGCGAGCCCCCCTGTGGTGGAGGCAGCTCTAAGCTTTTTAATTTAAATTGTCTCCCTAATTTGAATGAATACAATTTAAATCCATTTACAAGGATCTATTGGAGGGCAAGTCTCATGCCAGCAGCCGCGTAATTCCAGCTCCAGTAGCTTCCACTAAAGCTGCTGCAGTTAAAAAGCTTTTATAAGGATCGAGCTCAGCTGTCCACCGCAAGGCATCCTACTGCCAGTCCCAGCCCCTATGCCTTGGGGTGCCTCCTGATGCTCTTCCCTGAGTATCCCGTGGTCCCGAAGCATTTCCTTTGAAAAAATTAAGTGTCAAAACTACAGGTGGTGTAGCTTGCTTAACAGCCGGGATAATCCGCTGACTAGCAGACACTGCTACTAGGCACAAAGTATTTCCTGGGCTAGATGCAGTTAAAAATTTGTAATTAGATACTCTTGTTGGATGCTGAGAAAACATTCCATAGAGTCTCCTGGCACACCATATATGATTCTCTTAAAAAGCTTGGGGTAGGGGTCTAGGGGACCCTTTTATAGCCAAAATCATGGCCCTGTATCGCAATACGTCACCTAGGCTGAAGATAAATGGAACTGTATTACCCTGAGGGCTCGGTTTCTACAGAGGTATTGCACCTCACCCAGAGGTGTGATATCTCACTCTCAGGTAAGGATGGAGTGTGGATCAGGACCCGACACCTGCATGCATTACACCACATTGCCGTGGGGCAGGGCGACCAATATGCCCCTGAGATGGGCACGACAGTCCCTGTCCCTGGCTGGAGTGGGGGGAGGGAACACTGAGGAAGGGGAACCCTGTAGTGCAGGAGCAGGGAGGAAGCAGTTCCTGGGTGCATTGAGAAGGGAGTATAAAAGGTGGGCACCATCTTAGTTCAGTGCAGAGAAGTCTGAGCAGAAGTGGCAGGGAGCAGGGGCTCTGCATGAGCTCTGCTCCGGAGGTGGGCCTAGTAACAGAGGCCCAGGCCTGGAAGAGGGAGAAGGAAGGAAGAGGAGCGGAGAAGGCTCCAGGAACGAGGAATGAAGGGATCCCAGGGGTGCGGACGGGCGAGTCGCCACCGCACGCCCGAATCCACCTGCGTGGAGGGGTCAGGCCAAAGGGGGAGACCGGTCCCCGAAACTAGTGGAGGCAGGAAACGACCCTCAGCTAGAAACCGGAGGCTGTGACATTTTATGTGGCGCAGCCCCTCGCTACACCCGCTAGGAAGGCACCACATAGGGTCAGGGAAACTGGCGCCAAGTTTACCAAGAGGAGGCCCGAGGCAGCCGGACAGAAGGGTTGGTAAGAAAGGCCAGACAAAGGACACACAAAGGGGGTCCTGTGAAGCGCTCCAAAGTTATCTGGGAGTTGTCTGAGCCCCTCACCTGGTGAGCACAGTACGACGTGGGCAGCCGTTACCTGCAGACGTGGTCTGGATAATAAGAACTGTGAGTAAAGGCCCTGGACTGCATCACTGACTCCGTGTCGTTACTGCTGCTGCCCTGCACCATCACCCCCATCCTCCACATACACTGCCCTGAGGCTATACTCCTCCCGTGGGGAGTTATGCTACGCTCTGCTGCACCCACAACACCAGCCTCAGCGGTCTGCCCTGGAGCGGCGGTTCACTCTGACCGCAATCCACGGGTGGCATAGTCGGACATTTAAACATCAAAACCACATAAATATTTCCGCCACTGGTTTGACCGCCCTGAGCCACGGAACCGGGTCGCCGCCACGGAGACTACAACCACCCGCATCCACCAAAAAGGGTCCGGCTCCGGGTGTACCAAGGCCCAGGGGGCGCATCAGAATATTTTCATCACCTTTCACAATCACCAATGGGACAAGGCAGGGATGTTCTCTGTCCCCTCTCTTATACATCCTAGTGACGGAGCACCTGCTCTCATCAATTCGCCATAACCCCAATATTAGGTGGATTGAGGTGGGAGGCACCGAGTACAAGTGCTCTCTATTTGCTGATGATGTCCTAGTATATATCACTCAATCACATATATCCATCCATGCTGTTATGGCTGAAATAGATCACTTTGTTACATGGTCAAATTTTAAAATCAATGCAGCGAAGTCTGAGGCCCTCGATGTCTCCCTCCCCAAATCCATATAGGATTCCATCAAATCCAACTTTCCCTTTGCCTGGCCCTCACAGGGTATCAAATACTTAGGAATTCCTATTCATAGAGACCTCTCCCATCTATGTTATCTTAATTTTGGGCCCTTTATTGAACAACTCCATACAGACCACGGTTGGCAAGTTAGAACTGTAAGATTCACTACGTGAACCACTGGTGTTTTGTGGAAAAGCACATGTACACTGTGTTCCAAATTATTATGCAAAAAGTGTTTAGGAGTGATAAGGGAAGAATTTGTTTGTTTGTCAGTTAAACTCATTGATGGTGATGTGTGTCAGGGCTCTTTATATCACTGTAAGAAATTGCAGACACTGTGCTAATTAGTTTGGCAGGTGTGTCCAATGAAAGGCAAGACTACTTAAGAAGGCTGTCTCACATTATTAAGCAGCCTACATTTTCTGCCAAAATGGGAAAGAAAAAGGATGTGTCGGCTGCTGAGAAGCAACAAATTGTGGAGTGTTTAGGTCAAGGCATGACTACAATCAACATTGTGCGATGATCAGGATGAAGTGTCTTGGCAATCAAGAAGTATGTAGCTGATTCACAGTACACACGTGTGCGTGCTGATAAGGGCAAATTGAGGACTCTTTCCTACAGGCAATTACGTCAGGTTGAAAGAGCAGCGGCAAAAAAGCCTTGTCATAGCAGCAGACAAGTTTTTGAAGCTGCTTGTGCCTCCAACGTCCCCCGAACAACAAGATGCAGGGTCCTTCAGAGGTTTGCAGCTGTGCATACGCCATCCTGTCGACCTCCTCTATCCACTTCACACAAGCAGAAACGGCTCCAGTGGGCCAAACATTACATGAAGACTGATTTCAAAACTGTTTTGTTCACGGATGAGTGCCGTGCAGCGTTCGATGGTCCAGATGGATGGAGTGGAGGATGGCTGGTTGATGGACACCCCACGCAAACACGGCTACAGCGCCAACAAGGAGGAGGTGGAGTAATGTTTTGGGCTGGAATCATGGGGAGAGAGATTGTCGGCCCCTTTAGGATCCCTGAAGGTGCTAAAGATGAACTCCATAATGTATGTGGATTTTCTCAAACAGCACTTCCTGCCATGGTTCAAGAAGAAGAACCGTGCATTTCACAGCAAGATCATTTTTCTGCATGATAATGCACCATCTCATGCTGCACATAAAACATCTGCATCTCTGGCTGATATGGGCATAAAAGGGGACAAACTTATGGTGTGACCCCCATGCTCCCCTGACCTCTACCCCATTCAGAACCTTTGGAGCATCATTAAAAGGAGTGTCTATGATGGCGGGAGGCAGTTCACATCTAAGCAACAGCTCTGGGAGGGTATTCTGTCCTCATGCAAAACAATTGAAGCAGAAACCATCCAAAACCTGACAAATTCAATGGACGAGAGAGTTCAGAAGCTCCTTTCGAACAAGGGGTCCTATGTGAAAATGTAACATCACCTAGAATAAAGTTTTGAGTTGAAAACTGTTTGATTTCAGTTTCTAACAACCTGCTAATGCTTATAATTTCAAAAATGACCATTTTTTTGGTCTTTACTAAAATGAAAAGGTTGATCGAAAAGTTTGGGGAATCTAAGAGTGTGGTAACCCAGTAGTCATGATTACTTCGAATTCTGACAATATGAGGGTCATGCTGCAGGTAGTGCAGCAAGAAGGCACTTATGTGTCTTGCGCATCTCGGAGCCCCAAAATTATTTTCCGGGCTAGATGCAGCTAAAAATTATTTTTAATTTTAAATCTGGTGAAGCTTTAGTATAGATGGCCTAATAGGATCAGTGCTGCACACTGCTACAAAGCCCAAATTATTTTCCAGTCAAGATACAGATAAACATGATTAGTAATTTGAAAGCTTAAAACGGTTGGTAGGGTGATTTTAACCAATCATCAAGCTTTTACTCTCCCCAGGATGACACAGGGGTAGAAAAGTCATTTCGGATCCATGATTTGTTCATCTTTATGAACGTGAGTCTGTCTACATTATCAGTGGAGAGCCGCGTGCGCTTATCTGTCAGCACACCACCAGCAGCGCTGAACACACGTTCAGACAGAACACTGGCTGCGGGGCATGACAAGATCTCCAAGGCGTAAGTGGCTAGCTCCGGCCATTTATCCAGATTGGAAGCCCAAAAAGAGCAAGGGTCCAGTGACACAGTCGTGGCTTCAATGTTTACTTGGAGATACTCCTGTACCATCGTCTCTAGGCGTTGACTATGTGTCAGACTTCTTGTCTCTTGTGGCCTTGCAAAGGATGGGCTAAAAAAGTGGTGAAATGATTCCGCAAAATTGATGTTACCAGCAGATACTGTGGTTCTGTTACGGTTTGAGTGCTGAACACTTGACGGTCCCACGGTTGGCAAGTTGGAACTGTGAGATTCACTACGTGCACCACTGGTATTTTGTGGAAAAGCACATGTAAGATTCTGCAACAGTCTCTGCTGATACTCCTGCATGCGTGCATCCCTTTCTATGGCAGGAATAATTTCTGCAAATTTACTTTTGTACCGGGGATCTAACAGTGTGGCAACCCAGTAGTCAGGATTATTTCTAATTCTCACAATTCGAGGGTCATGTTGCAGGTAGTGCAGCAAGAAGGCACTCATGTGTGTTGCGCATCCAGGAGCACCAAGTCCCTGTTGTGTTGGTGGCGAGGTAACAATCATGCTTCCTTCCTCTGTCCTCTCCCCCCAACCTCGCACAACAGAAATGTGATCAAGGTCTCCCTCATCTGATGAGTCTTCCATCAGTTCGTCCTCCACTTCTTCCTGGGCTCCTGCACCTTCCTCACTAGTTTGGCTGCTACCATGCGCCCTGGTAAAACCATCTCCCCCACCCTCACATGCCTGCCGCCTTGGTGCTGCCGACCGTCTGGACCTTGCAGATGTTAGCCCTTCCGCATACAACTCCTCCTCCTCTACTTCCTCCACCTCCTCTTGTGCCACCACCTGACTCCGAATTCTGTTTAACATGTGCTCCAGCATGTAAATCACCGGAATAGTCATGCTGATAATGGCATCGTCAGCACTAAACATCTTCGTCGCCATTTCAAAACTGTGCAGAAGGGTGCATAGGTCCCTGATCTGAGACCACTCCTCCAGCGTGATTTGCCCCACCTCTGAATCTCGTTGGCCCAGGCTATACGTCAGAACGTATTGCACCAGGGCTTGTCAGTGCTGCCACAGTCGCTGCAACATGTGCAGAGTTGAATTCCACTGGGTAGGCACATCGCATTTTAGCCGGTGAAGTGGCAGGCCCAACGACTTCTGTAGAGATGTAAGTCGCTGAGCTGCGGGATGCGAACGGCAGAAGTGAGCACACAGCGACCGTGCCCTCTGCAGAAGGCCATCTAGTCTGGGATAGTGGGCTAAAAATTGCTGGACAACCAGGTTCAACACGTGAGCCATACAAGGCACATGTGTGACATTGCCCCGGCGAAGGGCCGCACCCAGGTTTGCAGCATTGTCGCACACGGCCTTCCCTGGTTTCAGGTCCAGTGGAGACAACCATTCATGAAATTGGTTCTCCAGAGCTGACCACAACTCCTCAGCTGTGTGACTCACATTTCCCAGACATTTCAATGTAAAAACCGCCTGATGACGTTGAGCCCTACTGCCAGCATAGTAAGGAGGTGTGCAGGATCCCTTCTGCGCAGTTAGAAAGCTTGTGGCATGACCACACAGGCTTTGGGTGCAGGTGGAAGACCGAGAGGAGGTTGAGGAGGCAGAAGCAGTGGAGGAACTTTAACATAAAGAGGATTGACGCACAACTCGTGGGGACGGCAAGACTTGGACAGCAGCCCCTTGTCCTGCTGTCACCATAGTTACCCAGTGCCCAGTCAGCGACATGTAACGCCCCTGTCCATGCCTACTCGTCCAAGTGTCTGTGGTGAAATGCACCCTGTCACACACAGAGTTTCTCAAAGAAGCGGTGATGTTGTGTGCGACATGCTGGTGGAGCGCAGGCACATCTTTCTTTGAGAAGTAGTGCCGACTGGGCATCTGGTACTGGGGCACTGCGACGGACATAAGGTCTCGAAAATCCTCTGTGTCCACCAGGCGGAAAGGCAGCATTTCTGTAGCCAAGAGCTTGCAGATGGTGAAATTCAACCTCTTAGCTTTCTCATGGCTAGGAGGAAATGGTCTTTTACTTGTCCACATCTGAGGGACCGAGGGCTGGCTATTGTGCTTAGACGGGGTTGATAAGGGTGTCCCCGGCAAACTGCCGGTCTGTGAGGAAGATGCAGGCGGACATGTTAGGTTGCCTTGATCCAAAGGTGGTGCTATCGATGTCGGACAGCGCTCAACACCAGCTGGTGTTACCACCTCCAAAGAAAATGATGACCTGCCAATCACGCTGGCTGTTGCGGGTAAAGAGGTGGCAGGTCTGCGCCCCAAAACAGGTGTGACTGCTGTCCCCCCAGTCACAGAGGATGAAGAGGCCGCGGATGCACAAGATATGGCAGACGGTGGTTGGCCCGGCCGGCTAGGCCGCATTGTAGCACACTGAGCTTCCCACTGCAACTTATGCTTCATGTCCATGTGCCGGTTCATGCATGTAGTACTCAAACTATGTATTTTTTGGCCTCTACTTAGCTTTTGCTGACAAATGTTACAGATAACACGAGTTGGGTCATCTTTATCGATCTGAAAAAATGCCCAGGCTATGCAAGGCTTAGCACCCATGCGACCTGAAGAGCCACCACGACTTGTGGTGAGAGGCAGAGTTGTGTTTGAGGATGCAGTTGTTGACGTGCTTCCAGTACTACGTCTCTGTCCAGGAAGGCGCAACCTGACCTCGTCGTCACTAGCATCTTCCTCCACCTCCTCTGCTGACCTCATCTCTTGGCTGACTGTGGGTTGACAGTAAGTGGGATCTCCAACCTCATTAATCATCACCCTGTGCGTTATCACACCCGTCATCCTCAGAGCCAACCTGTTCCTGCCCTGACAAAAAACTAAAGTTGTCGCTCCAATCAGGTATTTGCGTCTTATCATCGTCTTCCTCATTGTCTCCACCAACAGGAGTTACAGTTTGGGAATGAGGGTCTACATTATGGTCAGAACCTTCTGCGTCTGGTCCTGGATCCGACTCATAAAGATTCTGGGCATCAGTGCAGATCATTTCCTCGTCTGGATTCACAGAAGCGCTGGAGTCGACCTCTGATTCCCAGGCTATAGTATGAGTAAACAGCTCTGCAGACTCAACCATCTGTTCTACCTCATACTCAGACGGGCAGCTGGAGATTTGGGAGCTGTGAGGAAGCAAGTGCGATTGGGGTGACACCTTTGAGGACTGGAGTATTTTGATGTTGAAGTTGATGTGGAGGAGAGCCCACTTAAAGGAGCACTTGATATCCGTTGAAGCACCTGCTGTTTTTGTGCCTCATCTGGAATTTGTAGCGATTGGCGTGGCCGTAAGAAAGGGATCTTATCACATTGTCCGCTAAAAGAAGTAGACATTTTAGTTTGGCTGGAAGATGGTCTTTCTTCTGCAGATGTTACTGTTGCTTTAACACCTACCCCACGGACACAACCTTTTTTCTCCTTCCCAACACGCCTATTCCCCTTTCCACCAGCAGCAGGCCTTTTTCCACTCATTTTGGTGGTTAACTAATTCACAACTCTGGAGTTGTTTGCACAAAAAAACAATGGATGGTAACCGAGCAGAGCTGAGTGGCCAAACTGTGGTATTAGGCCAAAACTATTGGCTGGGTTAGATGCAGAAAAAAATTATATTCAATTTGCAACCTGATGGAGGTCAGTATAGATGGACTAATACAACAAGTCCCACACACAGCTAGAAGCCCAATATTTTTTCAGAGGTAGATGCAGAAAAAAATATATTCAGTTTGCAACCTGATGGAGGTCAGTATAGATGGACTAATACAACAAGTCCCACACACAGCTAGAAGCCCAATATTTTTTCAGAGGTAGATGCAGAAAAAAATATATTCAATTTGCAACCTGATGGAGGTCAGTATAGATGGACTAATACAACAAGTCCCACACACAGCTAGAAGCCCAATATTTTTTCAGAGGTAGATGCAGAAAAAAATATATTCAGTTTGCAACCTGATGGAGGTCAGTATAGATGGACTAATACAACAAGTCCCACACACAGCTAGAAGCCCAATATTTTTTCAGAGGTAGATGCAGAAAAAAATATATTCAGTTTGCAACCTGATGGAGGTCAGTATAGATGGACTAATACAACAAGTCCCACACACAGCTAGAAGCCCAATATTTTTTCAGAGGTAGATGCAGAAAAAAATATATTCAGTTTGCAACCTGATGGAGGTCAGTATAGATGGACTAATACAACAAGTCCCACACACAGCTAGAAGCCCAATATTTTTTCAGAGGTAGATGCAGAAAAAAATATATTCAGTTTGCAACCTGATGGAGGTCAGTATAGATGGACTAATACAACAAGTCCCACACACAGCTAGAAGCCCAATATTTTTTCAGAGGTAGATGCAGAAAAAAATATATTCAGTTTGCAACCTGATGGAGGTCAGTATAGATGGACTAATACAACAAGTCCCACACACTGCTAGAAGCCCAATATTTTTTCAGAGGTAGATGCAGAAAAAAATATATTCAGTTTGCAACCTGATGGAGGTCAGTATAGATGGACTAATACAACAAGTCCCACACACAGCTAGAAGCCCAATATTTTTTCAGAGGTAGATGCAGAAAAAAATATATTCAGTTTGCAACCTGATGGAGGTCAGTATAGATGGACTAATACAACAAGTCCCACACACAGCTAGAAGCCCAAATATTTTTTCAGAGGTACTGTAGATGCAGATAAAAATTATTTTTAATTTGCAACCTGATGGAGGTCAGTATAGATGGACTAATAGAGAAACTCCGACACACTGCTAGAAGGCCAAATATTTTTTCAGAGCTAGATGCAGAAAAAAATTATATTCAGTTTGCAACCTGATGGAGGTCAGTATAGATGGACTAACAGAGAAAGTCCCAAACACTGCTAGAAGGGCAAATATTTTTTCAGAGCTAAATGCATACAAAAAATTATTTTGAATTTGCAACCTGATCGAGGTCAGTATAGGTGGACTAATAGAACAAGTCCCACACACTGCTAGAAGGCCAAATATTTTTTCAGAGCTAGATGCACAAAAAAATTATATTCAGTTTGCAACCTGATGGAGGTCTGTATAGATGGAATAATAGAACAAGACCCACACACAGCTAGAAGCCCAATATTTTTTCAGAGGTAGATGCAGAAAAAAATATATTCAGTTTGCAACCTGATGGAGGTCAGTATAGATGGACTAATACAACAAGTCCCACACACAGCTAGAAGCCCAATATTTTTTCAGAGGTAGATGCAGAAAAAAATATATTCAGTTTGCAACCTGATGGAGGTCAGTATAGATGGACTAATACAACAAGTCCCACACACAGCTAGAAGCCCAATATTTTTTCAGAGGTAGATGCAGAAAAAAATATATTCAGTTTGCAACCTGATGGAGGTCAGTATAGATGGACTAATACAACAAGTCCCACACACAGCTAGAAGCCCAATATTTTTTCAGAGGTAGATGCAGAAAAAAATATATTCAGTTTGCAACCTGATGGAGGTCAGTATAGATGGACTAATACAACAAGTCCCACACACAGTTAGAAGCCCAAATATTTTTTCAGAGGTACTGTAGATGCAGATAAAAATTATTTTTAATTTGCAACCTGATGGAGGTCAGTATAGATGGACTAATAGAGAAAGTCCGACACACTGCTAGAAGGCCAAATATTTTTTCAGAGCTAGATGCAGAAAAAAATTATATTCAGTTTGCAACCTGATGGAGGTCAGTATAGATGGACTAACAGAGAAAGTCCCACACACTGCTAGAAGGCCAAATATTTTTTCAGAGCTAGATGCATACAAAAAATTATTTTGAATTTGCAACCTGATCGAGGTCAGTATAGGTGGACTAATAGAACAAGTCCCACACACTGCTAGAAGGCCAAATATTTTTTCAGAGCTAGATGCAGAAAAAAATTATATTCAGTTTGCAACCTGATTGAGGTCTGTATAGATGGATTAATAGAACAAGACCCACACACAGCTAGAAGCCCAATATTTTTTCAGAGGTAGATGCAGAAAAAAATATATTCAGTTTGCAACCTGATGGAGGTCAGTATAGATGGACTAATACAACAAGTCCCACACACAGCTAGAAGCCCAATATTTTTTCAGAGGTAGATGCAGAAAAAAATATATTCAGTTTGCAACCTGATGGAGGTCAGTATAGATGGACTAATACAACAAGTCCCACACACAGCTAGAAGCCCAATATTTTTTCAGAGGTAGATGCAGAAAAAAATATATTCAGTTTGCAACCTGATGGAGGTCAGTATAGATGGACTAATACAACAAGTCCCACACACAGCTAGAAGCCCAATATTTTTTCAGAGGTAGATGCAGAAAAAAATATATTCAGTTTGCAACCTGATGGAGGTCAGTATAGATGGACTAATACAACAAGTCCCACACACAGCTAGAAGCCCAATATTTTTTCAGAGGTAGATGCAGAAAAAAATATATTCAGTTTGCAACCTGATGGAGGTCAGTATAGATGGACTAATACAACAAGTCCCACACACAGCTTGAAGCCCAATATTTTTTCAGAGGTAGATGCAGAAAAAAATATATTCAGTTTGCAACCTGATGGAGGTCAGTATAGATGGACTAATACAACAAGTCCCACACACAGCTAGAAGCCCAAATATTTTTTCAGAGGTACTGTAGATGCAGATAAAAATTATTTTTAATTTGCAACCTGATGGAGGTCAGTATAGATGGACTAATAGAGAAAGTCCGACACACTGCTAGAAGGCCAAATATTTTTTCAGAGCTAGATGCAGAAAAAAATTATATTCAGTTGGCAACCTGATGGAGGTCAGTATAGATGGACTAGAAGAGAAAGTCCCACACACTGCTAGAAGGCCAAATATTTTTTCAGAGCTAGATGCATACAAAAAATTATTTTGAATTTGCAACCTGATCGAGGTCAGTATAGGTGGACTAATAGAACAAGTCCCACACACTGCTAGAAGGCCAAATATTTTTTCAAAGCTAGATGCAGAAAAAAATATATTCAGTTTGCAACCTGATGGAGGTCAGTATAGATGGACTAATACAACAAGTCCCACACACAGCTAGAAGCCCAATATTTTTTCAGAGGTAGATGCAGAAAAAAATATATTCAGTTTGCAACCTGATGGAGGTCAGTATAGATGGACTAATACAACAAGTCCCACACACTGCTAGAAGCCCAATATTTTTTCAGAGGTAGATGCAGAAAAAAATATATTCAGTTTGCAACCTGATGGAGGTCAGTATAGATGGACTAATACAACAAGTCCCACACACAGCTAGAAGCCCAATATTTTTTCAGAGGTAGATGCAGAAAAAAATATATTCAGTTTGCAACCTGATGGAGGTCAGTATAGATGGACTAATACAACAAGTCCCACACACAGCTAGAAGCCCAAATATTTTTTCAGAGGTACTGTAGATGCAGATAAAAATTATTTTTAATTTGCAACCTGATGGAGGTCAGTATAGATGGACTAATAGAGAAAGTCCGACACACTGCTAGAAGGCCAAATATTTTTTCAGAGCTAGATGCAGAAAAAAATTATATTCAGTTTGCAACCTGATGGAGGTCAGTATAGATGGACTAACAGAGAAAGTCCCAAACACTGCTAGAAGGGCAAATATTTTTTCAGAGCTAGATGCATACAAAAAATTATTTTGAATTTGCAACCTGATCGAGGTCAGTATAGGTGGACTAATAGAACAAGTCCCACACACTGCTAGAAGGCCAAATATTTTTTCAGAGCTAGATGCACAAAAAAATTATATTCAGTTTGCAACCTGATGGAGGTCTGTATAGATGGAATAATAGAACAAGACCCACACACAGCTAGAAGCCCAATATTTTTTCAGAGGTAGATGCAGAAAAAAATATATTCAGTTTGCAACCTGATGGAGGTCAGTATAGATGGACTAATACAACAAGTCCCACACACAGCTAGAAGCCCAATATTTTTTCAGAGGTAGATGCAGAAAAAAATATATTCAGTTTGCAACCTGATGGAGGTCAGTATAGATGGACTAATACAACAAGTCCCACACACAGCTAGAAGCCCAATATTTTTTCAGAGGTAGATGCAGAAAAAAATATATTCAGTTTGCAACCTGATGGAGGTCAGTATAGATGGACTAATACAACAAGTCCCACACACAGCTAGAAGCCCAATATTTTTTCAGAGGTAGATGCAGAAAAAAATATATTCAGTTTGCAACCTGATGGAGGTCAGTATAGATGGACTAATACAACAAGTCCCACACACAGCTAGAAGCCCAAATATTTTTTCAGAGGTACTGTAGATGCAGATAAAAATTATTTTTAATTTGCAACCTGATGGAGGTCAGTATAGATGGACTAATAGAGAAAGTCCGACACACTGCTAGAAGGCCAAATATTTTTTCAGAGCTAGATGCAGAAAAAAATTATATTCAGTTTGCAACCTGATGGAGGTCAGTATAGATGGACTAACAGAGAAAGTCCCAAACACTGCTAGAAGGCCAAATATTTTTTCAGAGCTAGATGCATACAAAAAATTATTTTGAATTTGCAACCTGATCGAGGTCAGTATAGGTGGACTAATAGAACAAGTCCCACACACTGCTAGAAGGCCAAATATTTTTTCAGAGCTAGATGCACAAAAAAATTATATTCAGTTTGCAACCTGATGGAGGTCTGTATAGATGGATTAATAGAACAAGACCCACACACAGCTAGAAGCCCAATATTTTTTCAGAGGTAGATGCAGAAAAAAATATATTCAGTTTGCAACCTGATGGAGGTCAGTATAGATGGACTAATACAACAAGTCCCACACACAGCTAGAAGCCCAATATTTTTTCAGAGGTAGATGCAGAAAAAAATATATTCAGTTTGCAACCTGATGGAGGTCAGTATAGATGGACTAATACAACAAGTCCCACACACAGCTAGAAGCCCAATATTTTTTCAGAGGTAGATGCAGAAAAAAATATATTCAGTTTGCAACCTGATGGAGGTCAGTATAGATGGACTAATACAACAAGTCCCACACACAGCTAGAAGCCCAATATTTTTTCAGAGGTAGATGCAGAAAAAAATATATTCAGTTTGCAACCTGATGGAGGTCAGTATAGATGGACTAATACAACAAGTCCCACACACAGCTAGAAGCCCAATATTTTTTCAGAGGTAGATGCAGAAAAAAATATATTCAGTTTGCAACCTGATGGAGGTCAGTATAGATGGACTAATACAACAAGTCCCACACACAGCTAGAAGCCCAATATTTTTTCAGAGGTAGATGCAGAAAAAAATATATTCAGTTTGCAACCTGATGGAGGTCAGTATAGATGGACTAATACAACAAGTCCCACACACAGCTAGAAGCCCAAATATTTTTTCAGAGGTACTGTAGATGCAGATAAAAATTATTTTTAATTTGCAACCTGATGGAGGTCAGTATAGATGGACTAATAGAGAAAGTCCGACACACTGCTAGAAGGCCAAATATTTTTTCAGAGCTAGATGCAGAAAAAAATTATATTCAGTTTGCAACCTGATGGAGGTCAGTATAGATGGACTAACAGAGAAAGTCCCACACACTGCTAGAAGGCCAAATATTTTTTCAGAGCTAGATGCATACAAAAAATTATTTTGAATTTGCAACCTGATCGAGGTCAGTATAGGTGGACTAATAGAACAAGTCCCACACACTGCTAGAAGGCCAAATATTTTTTCAGAGCTAGATGCAGAAAAAAATTATATTCAGTTTGCAACCTGATTGAGGTCTGTATAGATGGATTAATAGAACAAGACCCACACACAGCTAGAAGCCCAATATTTTTTCAGAGGTAGATGCAGAAAAAAATATATTCAGTTTGCAACCTGATGGAGGTCAGTATAGATGGACTAATACAACAAGTCCCACACACAGCTAGAAGCCCAATATTTTTTCAGAGGTAGATGCAGAAAAAAATATATTCAGTTTGCAACCTGATGGAGGTCAGTATAGATGGACTAATACAACAAGTCCCACACACAGCTAGAAGCCCAATATTTTTTCAGAGGTAGATGCAGAAAAAAATATATTCAGTTTGCAACCTGATGGAGGTCAGTATAGATGGACTAATACAACAAGTCCCACACACAGCTAGAAGCCCAATATTTTTTCAGAGGTAGATGCAGAAAAAAATATATTCAGTTTGCAACCTGATGGAGGTCAGTATAGATGGACTAATACAACAAGTCCCACACACAGCTAGAAGCCCAATATTTTTTCAGAGGTAGATGCAGAAAAAAATATATTCAGTTTGCAACCTGATGGAGGTCAGTATAGATGGACTAATACAACAAGTCCCACACACAGCTAGAAGCCCAATATTTTTTCAGAGGTAGATGCAGAAAAAAATATATTCAGTTTGCAACCTGATGGAGGTCAGTATAGATGGACTAATACAACAAGTCCCACACACAGCTAGAAGCCCAATATTTTTTCAGAGGTAGATGCAGAAAAAAATATATTCAGTTTGCAACCTGATGGAGGTCAGTATAGATGGACTAATACAACAAGTCCCACACACAGCTAGAAGCCCAATATTTTTTCAGAGGTAGATGCAGAAAAAAATATATTCAGTTTGCAACCTGATGGAGGTCAGTATAGATGGACTAATACAACAAGTCCCACACACAGCTAGAAGCCCAATATTTTTTCAGAGGTAGATGCAGAAAAAAATATATTCAGTTTGCAACCTGATGGAGGTCAGTATAGATGGACTAATACAACAAGTCCCACACACAGCTAGAAGCCCAATATTTTTTCAGAGGTAGATGCAGAAAAAAATATATTCAGTTTGCAACCTGATGGAGGTCAGTATAGATGGACTAATACAACAAGTCCCACACACTGCTAGAAGCCCAATATTTTTTCAGAGGTAGATGCAGAAAAAAATATATTCAGTTTGCAACCTGATGGAGGTCAGTATAGATGGACTAATACAACAAGTCCCACACACAGCTAGAAGCCCAATATTTTTTCAGAGGTAGATGCAGAAAAAAATATATTCAGTTTGCAACCTGATGGAGGTCAGTATAGATGGACTAATACAACAAGTCCCACACACAGCTAGAAGCCCAAATATTTTTTCAGAGGTACTGTAGATGCAGATAAAAATTATTTTTAATTTGCAACCTGATGGAGGTCAGTATAGATGGACTAATAGAGAAACTCCGACACACTGCTAGAAGGCCAAATATTTTTTCAGAGCTAGATGCAGAAAAAAATTATATTCAGTTTGCAACCTGATGGAGGTCAGTATAGATGGACTAACAGAGAAAGTCCCAAACACTGCTAGAAGGGCAAATATTTTTTCAGAGCTAAATGCATACAAAAAATTATTTTGAATTTGCAACCTGATCGAGGTCAGTATAGGTGGACTAATAGAACAAGTCCCACACACTGCTAGAAGGCCAAATATTTTTTCAGAGCTAGATGCACAAAAAAATTATATTCAGTTTGCAACCTGATGGAGGTCTGTATAGATGGAATAATAGAACAAGACCCACACACAGCTAGAAGCCCAATATTTTTTCAGAGGTAGATGCAGAAAAAAATATATTCAGTTTGCAACCTGATGGAGGTCAGTATAGATGGACTAATACAACAAGTCCCACACACAGCTAGAAGCCCAATATTTTTTCAGAGGTAGATGCAGAAAAAAATATATTCAGTTTGCAACCTGATGGAGGTCAGTATAGATGGACTAATACAACAAGTCCCACACACAGCTAGAAGCCCAATATTTTTTCAGAGGTAGATGCAGAAAAAAATATATTCAGTTTGCAACCTGATGGAGGTCAGTATAGATGGACTAATACAACAAGTCCCACACACAGCTAGAAGCCCAATATTTTTTCAGAGGTAGATGCAGAAAAAAATATATTCAGTTTGCAACCTGATGGAGGTCAGTATAGATGGACTAATACAACAAGTCCCACACACAGCTAGAAGCCCAAATATTTTTTCAGAGGTACTGTAGATGCAGATAAAAATTATTTTTAATTTGCAACCTGATGGAGGTCAGTATAGATGGACTAATAGAGAAAGTCCGACACACTGCTAGAAGGCCAAATATTTTTTCAGAGCTAGATGCAGAAAAAAATTATATTCAGTTTGCAACCTGATGGAGGTCAGTATAGATGGACTAACAGAGAAAGTCCCACACACTGCTAGAAGGCCAAATATTTTTTCAGAGCTAGATGCATACAAAAAATTATTTTGAATTTGCAACCTGATCGAGGTCAGTATAGGTGGACTAATAGAACAAGTCCCACACACTGCTAGAAGGCCAAATATTTTTTCAGAGCTAGATGCAGAAAAAAATTATATTCAGTTTGCAACCTGATTGAGGTCTGTATAGATGGATTAATAGAACAAGACCCACACACAGCTAGAAGCCCAATATTTTTTCAGAGGTAGATGCAGAAAAAAATATATTCAGTTTGCAACCTGATGGAGGTCAGTATAGATGGACTAATACAACAAGTCCCACACACAGCTAGAAGCCCAATATTTTTTCAGAGGTAGATGCAGAAAAAAATATATTCAGTTTGCAACCTGATGGAGGTCAGTATAGATGGACTAATACAACAAGTCCCACACACAGCTAGAAGCCCAATATTTTTTCAGAGGTAGATGCAGAAAAAAATATATTCAGTTTGCAACCTGATGGAGGTCAGTATAGATGGACTAATACAACAAGTCCCACACACAGCTAGAAGCCCAATATTTTTTCAGAGGTAGATGCAGAAAAAAATATATTCAGTTTGCAACCTGATGGAGGTCAGTATAGATGGACTAATACAACAAGTCCCACACACAGCTAGAAGCCCAATATTTTTTCAGAGGTAGATGCAGAAAAAAATATATTCAGTTTGCAACCTGATGGAGGTCAGTATAGATGGACTAATACAACAAGTCCCACACACAGCTTGAAGCCCAATATTTTTTCAGAGGTAGATGCAGAAAAAAATATATTCAGTTTGCAACCTGATGGAGGTCAGTATAGATGGACTAATACAACAAGTCCCACACACAGCTAGAAGCCCAAATATTTTTTCAGAGGTACTGTAGATGCAGATAAAAATTATTTTTAATTTGCAACCTGATGGAGGTCAGTATAGATGGACTAATAGAGAAAGTCCGACACACTGCTAGAAGGCCAAATATTTTTTCAGAGCTAGATGCAGAAAAAAATTATATTCAGTTGGCAACCTGATGGAGGTCAGTATAGATGGACTAGAAGAGAAAGTCCCACACACTGCTAGAAGGCCAAATATTTTTTCAGAGCTAGATGCATACAAAAAATTATTTTGAATTTGCAACCTGATCGAGGTCAGTATAGGTGGACTAATAGAACAAGTCCCACACACTGCTAGAAGGCCAAATATTTTTTCAAAGCTAGATGCAGAAAAAAATATATTCAGTTTGCAACCTGATGGAGGTCAGTATAGATGGACTAATACAACAAGTCCCACACACAGCTAGAAGCCCAATATTTTTTCAGAGGTAGATGCAGAAAAAAATATATTCAGTTTGCAACCTGATGGAGGTCAGTATAGATGGACTAATACAACAAGTCCCACACACTGCTAGAAGCCCAATATTTTTTCAGAGGTAGATGCAGAAAAAAATATATTCAGTTTGCAACCTGATGGAGGTCAGTATAGATGGACTAATACAACAAGTCCCACACACAGCTAGAAGCCCAATATTTTTTCAGAGGTAGATGCAGAAAAAAATATATTCAGTTTGCAACCTGATGGAGGTCAGTATAGATGGACTAATACAACAAGTCCCACACACAGCTAGAAGCCCAAATATTTTTTCAGAGGTACTGTAGATGCAGATAAAAATTATTTTTAATTTGCAACCTGATGGAGGTCAGTATAGATGGACTAATAGAGAAAGTCCGACACACTGCTAGAAGGCCAAATATTTTTTCAGAGCTAGATGCAGAAAAAAATTATATTCAGTTTGCAACCTGATGGAGGTCAGTATAGATGGACTAACAGAGAAAGTCCCAAACACTGCTAGAAGGGCAAATATTTTTTCAGAGCTAGATGCATACAAAAAATTATTTTGAATTTGCAACCTGATCGAGGTCAGTATAGGTGGACTAATAGAACAAGTCCCACACACTGCTAGAAGGCCAAATATTTTTTCAGAGCTAGATGCACAAAAAAATTATATTCAGTTTGCAACCTGATGGAGGTCTGTATAGATGGAATAATAGAACAAGACCCACACACAGCTAGAAGCCCAATATTTTTTCAGAGGTAGATGCAGAAAAAAATATATTCAGTTTGCAACCTGATGGAGGTCAGTATAGATGGACTAATACAACAAGTCCCACACACAGCTAGAAGCCCAATATTTTTTCAGAGGTAGATGCAGAAAAAAATATATTCAGTTTGCAACCTGATGGAGGTCAGTATAGATGGACTAATACAACAAGTCCCACACACAGCTAGAAGCCCAATATTTTTTCAGAGGTAGATGCAGAAAAAAATATATTCAGTTTGCAACCTGATGGAGGTCAGTATAGATGGACTAATACAACAAGTCCCACACACAGCTAGAAGCCCAATATTTTTTCAGAGGTAGATGCAGAAAAAAATATATTCAGTTTGCAACCTGATGGAGGTCAGTATAGATGGACTAATACAACAAGTCCCACACACAGCTAGAAGCCCAAATATTTTTTCAGAGGTACTGTAGATGCAGATAAAAATTATTTTTAATTTGCAACCTGATGGAGGTCAGTATAGATGGACTAATAGAGAAAGTCCGACACACTGCTAGAAGGCCAAATATTTTTTCAGAGCTAGATGCAGAAAAAAATTATATTCAGTTTGCAACCTGATGGAGGTCAGTATAGATGGACTAACAGAGAAAGTCCCAAACACTGCTAGAAGGCCAAATATTTTTTCAGAGCTAGATGCATACAAAAAATTATTTTGAATTTGCAACCTGATCGAGGTCAGTATAGGTGGACTAATAGAACAAGTCCCACACACTGCTAGAAGGCCAAATATTTTTTCAGAGCTAGATGCACAAAAAAATTATATTCAGTTTGCAACCTGATGGAGGTCTGTATAGATGGATTAATAGAACAAGACCCACACACAGCTAGAAGCCCAATATTTTTTCAGAGGTAGATGCAGAAAAAAATATATTCAGTTTGCAACCTGATGGAGGTCAGTATAGATGGACTAATACAACAAGTCCCACACACAGCTAGAAGCCCAATATTTTTTCAGAGGTAGATGCAGAAAAAAATATATTCAGTTTGCAACCTGATGGAGGTCAGTATAGATGGACTAATACAACAAGTCCCACACACAGCTAGAAGCCCAATATTTTTTCAGAGGTAGATGCAGAAAAAAATATATTCAGTTTGCAACCTGATGGAGGTCAGTATAGATGGACTAATACAACAAGTCCCACACACAGCTAGAAGCCCAATATTTTTTCAGAGGTAGATGCAGAAAAAAATATATTCAGTTTGCAACCTGATGGAGGTCAGTATAGATGGACTAATACAACAAGTCCCACACACAGCTAGAAGCCCAATATTTTTTCAGAGGTAGATGCAGAAAAAAATATATTCAGTTTGCAACCTGATGGAGGTCAGTATAGATGGACTAATACAACAAGTCCCACACACAGCTAGAAGCCCAATATTTTTTCAGAGGTAGATGCAGAAAAAAATATATTCAGTTTGCAACCTGATGGAGGTCAGTATAGATGGACTAATACAACAAGTCCCACACACAGCTAGAAGCCCAAATATTTTTTCAGAGGTACTGTAGATGCAGATAAAAATTATTTTTAATTTGCAACCTGATGGAGGTCAGTATAGATGGACTAATAGAGAAAGTCCGACACACTGCTAGAAGGCCAAATATTTTTTCAGAGCTAGATGCAGAAAAAAATTATATTCAGTTTGCAACCTGATGGAGGTCAGTATAGATGGACTAACAGAGAAAGTCCCACACACTGCTAGAAGGCCAAATATTTTTTCAGAGCTAGATGCATACAAAAAATTATTTTGAATTTGCAACCTGATCGAGGTCAGTATAGGTGGACTAATAGAACAAGTCCCACACACTGCTAGAAGGCCAAATATTTTTTCAGAGCTAGATGCAGAAAAAAATTATATTCAGTTTGCAACCTGATTGAGGTCTGTATAGATGGATTAATAGAACAAGACCCACACACAGCTAGAAGCCCAATATTTTTTCAGAGGTAGATGCAGAAAAAAATATATTCAGTTTGCAACCTGATGGAGGTCAGTATAGATGGACTAATACAACAAGTCCCACACACAGCTAGAAGCCCAATATTTTTTCAGAGGTAGATGCAGAAAAAAATATATTCAGTTTGCAACCTGATGGAGGTCAGTATAGATGGACTAATACAACAAGTCCCACACACAGCTAGAAGCCCAATATTTTTTCAGAGGTAGATGCAGAAAAAAATATATTCAGTTTGCAACCTGATGGAGGTCAGTATAGATGGACTAATACAACAAGTCCCACACACAGCTAGAAGCCCAATATTTTTTCAGAGGTAGATGCAGAAAAAAATATATTCAGTTTGCAACCTGATGGAGGTCAGTATAGATGGACTAATACAACAAGTCCCACACACAGCTAGAAGCCCAATATTTTTTCAGAGGTAGATGCAGAAAAAAATATATTCAGTTTGCAACCTGATGGAGGTCAGTATAGATGGACTAATACAACAAGTCCCACACACAGCTTGAAGCCCAATATTTTTTCAGAGGTAGATGCAGAAAAAAATATATTCAGTTTGCAACCTGATGGAGGTCAGTATAGATGGACTAATACAACAAGTCCCACACACAGCTAGAAGCCCAAATATTTTTTCAGAGGTACTGTAGATGCAGATAAAAATTATTTTTAATTTGCAACCTGATGGAGGTCAGTATAGATGGACTAATAGAGAAAGTCCGACACACTGCTAGAAGGCCAAATATTTTTTCAGAGCTAGATGCAGAAAAAAATTATATTCAGTTGGCAACCTGATGGAGGTCAGTATAGATGGACTAGAAGAGAAAGTCCCACACACTGCTAGAAGGCCAAATATTTTTTCAGAGCTAGATGCATACAAAAAATTATTTTGAATTTGCAACCTGATCGAGGTCAGTATAGGTGGACTAATAGAACAAGTCTCACACACTGCTAGAAGGCCAAATATTTTTTCAAAGCTAGATGCAGAAAAAAATTATATTCAGTTTGCAACCTGATGGAGGTCTGTATAGGTGGATTAATAGAACAAGACCCACACACAGCTAGAAGCCCAATATTTTTTCAGAGGTAGATGCAGAAAAAAATATATTCAGTTTGCAACCTGATGGAGGTCAGTATAGATGGACTAATACAACAAGTCCCACACACAGCTAGAAGCCCAATATTTTTTCAGAGGTAGATGCAGAAAAAAATATATTCATTTTGCAACCTGATGGAGGTCAGTATAGATGGACTAATACAACAAGTCCCACACACAGCTAGAAGCCCAATATTTTTTCAGAGGTAGATGCAGAAAAAAATATATTCAGTTTGCAACCTGATGGAGGTCAGTATAGATGGACTAATACAACAAGTCCCACACACAGCTAGAAGCCCAATATTTTTTCAGAGGTAGATGCAGAAAAAAATATATTCAGTTTGCAACCTGATGGAGGTCAGTATAGATGGACTAATACAACAAGTCCCACACACAGCTAGAAGCCCAATATTTTTTCAGAGGTCGATGCAGAAAAAAATATATTCAGTTTGCAACCTGATGGAGGTCAGTATAGATGGACTAATACAACAAGTCCCACACACAGCTAGAAGCCCAATATTTTTTCAGAGGTAGATGCAGAAAAAAATATATTCAGTTTGCAACCTGATGGAGGTCAGTATAGATGGACTAATACAACAAGTCCCACACACAGCTAGAAGCCCAAATATTTTTTCAGAGGTACTGTAGATGCAGATAAAAATTATTTTTAATTTGCAACCTGATGGAGGTCAGTATAGATGGACTAATAGAGAAAGTCCGACACACTGCTAGAAGGCCAAATATTTTTTAAGAGCTAGATGCAGAAAAAAATTATATTCAGTTTGCAACCTGATGGAGGTCAGTATAGATGGACTAACAGAGAAAGTCCCACACACTGCTAGAAGGCCAAATATTTTTTCAGAGCTAGATGCATACAAAAAATTATTTTGAATTTGCAACCTGATCGAGGTCAGTATAGCTGGACTAATAGAACAAGTCCCACACCCTGCTAGAAGGCCATATATTTTTTCAGAGCTAGATGCAGAAAAAAATTATATTCAGTTTGCAACCTGATGGAGGTCTGTATAGATGGATTAATAGAACAAGACCCACACACAGCTAGAAGCCCAATATTTTTTCAGAGGTAGATGCAGAAAAAAATATATTCAGTTTGCAACCTGATGGAGGTCAGTATAGATGGACTAATACAACAAGTCACACACACAGCTAGAAGCCCAATATTTTTTCAGAGGTAGATGCAGAAAAAAATATATTCAGTTTGCAACCTGATGGAGGTCAGTATAGATGGACTAATACAACAAGTCCCACACACAGCTAGAAGCCCAATATTTTTTCAGAGGTAGATGCAGAAAAAAATATATTCAGTTTGCAACCTGATGGAGGTCAGTATAGATGGACTAATACAACAAGTCCCACACACTGCTAGAAGCCCAATATTTTTTCAGAGGTAGATGCAGAAAAAAATATATTCAGTTTGCAACCTGATGGAGGTCAGTATAGATGGACTAATACAACAAGTCCCACACACAGCTAGAAGCCCAATATTTTTTCAGAGGTAGATGCAGAAAAAAATATATTCAGTTTGCAACCTGATGGAGGTCAGTATAGATGGACTAATACAACAAGTCCCACACACAGCTAGAAGCCCAAATATTTTTTCAGAGGTACTGTAGATGCAGATAAAAATTATTTTTAATTTGCAACCTGATGGAGGTCAGTATAGATGGACTAATAGAGAAACTCCGACACACTGCTAGAAGGCCAAATATTTTTTCAGAGCTAGATGCAGAAAAAAATTATATTCAGTTTGCAACCTGATGGAGGTCAGTATAGATGGACTAACAGAGAAAGTCCCAAACACTGCTAGAAGGGCAAATATTTTTTCAGAGCTAAATGCATACAAAAAATTATTTTGAATTTGCAACCTGATCGAGGTCAGTATAGGTGGACTAATAGAACAAGTCCCACACACTGCTAGAAGGCCAAATATTTTTTCAGAGCTAGATGCACAAAAAAATTATATTCAGTTTGCAACCTGATGGAGGTCTGTATAGATGGAATAATAGAACAAGACCCACACACAGCTAGAAGCCCAATATTTTTTCAGAGGTAGATGCAGAAAAAAATATATTCAGTTTGCAACCTGATGGAGGTCAGTATAGATGGACTAATACAACAAGTCCCACACACAGCTAGAAGCCCAATATTTTTTCAGAGGTAGATGCAGAAAAAAATATATTCAGTTTGCAACCTGATGGAGGTCAGTATAGATGGACTAATACAACAAGTCCCACACACAGCTAGAAGCCCAATATTTTTTCAGAGGTAGATGCAGAAAAAAATATATTCAGTTTGCAACCTGATGGAGGTCAGTATAGATGGACTAATACAACAAGTCCCACACACAGCTAGAAGCCCAATATTTTTTCAGAGGTAGATGCAGAAAAAAATATATTCAGTTTGCAACCTGATGGAGGTCAGTATAGATGGACTAATACAACAAGTCCCACACACAGCTAGAAGCCCAAATATTTTTTCAGAGGTACTGTAGATGCAGATAAAAATTATTTTTAATTTGCAACCTGATGGAGGTCAGTATAGATGGACTAATAGAGAAAGTCCGACACACTGCTAGAAGGCCAAATATTTTTTCAGAGCTAGATGCAGAAAAAAATTATATTCAGTTTGCAACCTGATGGAGGTCAGTATAGATGGACTAACAGAGAAAGTCCCACACACTGCTAGAAGGCCAAATATTTTTTCAGAGCTAGATGCATACAAAAAATTATTTTGAATTTGCAACCTGATCGAGGTCAGTATAGGTGGACTAATAGAACAAGTCCCACACACTGCTAGAAGGCCAAATATTTTTTCAGAGCTAGATGCAGAAAAAAATTATATTCAGTTTGCAACCTGATTGAGGTCTGTATAGATGGATTAATAGAACAAGACCCACACACAGCTAGAAGCCCAATATTTTTTCAGAGGTAGATGCAGAAAAAAATATATTCAGTTTGCAACCTGATGGAGGTCAGTATAGATGGACTAATACAACAAGTCCCACACACAGCTAGAAGCCCAATATTTTTTCAGAGGTAGATGCAGAAAAAAATATATTCAGTTTGCAACCTGATGGAGGTCAGTATAGATGGACTAATACAACAAGTCCCACACACAGCTAGAAGCCCAATATTTTTTCAGAGGTAGATGCAGAAAAAAATATATTCAGTTTGCAACCTGATGGAGGTCAGTATAGATGGACTAATACAACAAGTCCCACACACAGCTAGAAGCCCAATATTTTTTCAGAGGTAGATGCAGAAAAAAATATATTCAGTTTGCAACCTGATGGAGGTCAGTATAGATGGACTAATACAACAAGTCCCACACACAGCTAGAAGCCCAATATTTTTTCAGAGGTAGATGCAGAAAAAAATATATTCAGTTTGCAACCTGATGGAGGTCAGTATAGATGGACTAATACAACAAGTCCCACACACAGCTTGAAGCCCAATATTTTTTCAGAGGTAGATGCAGAAAAAAATATATTCAGTTTGCAACCTGATGGAGGTCAGTATAGATGGACTAATACAACAAGTCCCACACACAGCTAGAAGCCCAAATATTTTTTCAGAGGTACTGTAGATGCAGATAAAAATTATTTTTAATTTGCAACCTGATGGAGGTCAGTATAGATGGACTAATAGAGAAAGTCCGACACACTGCTAGAAGGCCAAATATTTTTTCAGAGCTAGATGCAGAAAAAAATTATATTCAGTTGGCAACCTGATGGAGGTCAGTATAGATGGACTAGAAGAGAAAGTCCCACACACTGCTAGAAGGCCAAATATTTTTTCAGAGCTAGATGCATACAAAAAATTATTTTGAATTTGCAACCTGATCGAGGTCAGTATAGGTGGACTAATAGAACAAGTCCCACACACTGCTAGAAGGCCAAATATTTTTTCAAAGCTAGATGCAGAAAAAAATATATTCAGTTTGCAACCTGATGGAGGTCAGTATAGATGGACTAATACAACAAGTCCCACACACAGCTAGAAGCCCAATATTTTTTCAGAGGTAGATGCAGAAAAAAATATATTCAGTTTGCAACCTGATGGAGGTCAGTATAGATGGACTAATACAACAAGTCCCACACACTGCTAGAAGCCCAATATTTTTTCAGAGGTAGATGCAGAAAAAAATATATTCAGTTTGCAACCTGATGGAGGTCAGTATAGATGGACTAATACAACAAGTCCCACACACAGCTAGAAGCCCAATATTTTTTCAGAGGTAGATGCAGAAAAAAATATATTCAGTTTGCAACCTGATGGAGGTCAGTATAGATGGACTAATACAACAAGTCCCACACACAGCTAGAAGCCCAAATATTTTTTCAGAGGTACTGTAGATGCAGATAAAAATTATTTTTAATTTGCAACCTGATGGAGGTCAGTATAGATGGACTAATAGAGAAAGTCCGACACACTGCTAGAAGGCCAAATATTTTTTCAGAGCTAGATGCAGAAAAAAATTATATTCAGTTTGCAACCTGATGGAGGTCAGTATAGATGGACTAACAGAGAAAGTCCCAAACACTGCTAGAAGGGCAAATATTTTTTCAGAGCTAGATGCATACAAAAAATTATTTTGAATTTGCAACCTGATCGAGGTCAGTATAGGTGGACTAATAGAACAAGTCCCACACACTGCTAGAAGGCCAAATATTTTTTCAGAGCTAGATGCACAAAAAAATTATATTCAGTTTGCAACCTGATGGAGGTCTGTATAGATGGAATAATAGAACAAGACCCACACACAGCTAGAAGCCCAATATTTTTTCAGAGGTAGATGCAGAAAAAAATATATTCAGTTTGCAACCTGATGGAGGTCAGTATAGATGGACTAATACAACAAGTCCCACACACAGCTAGAAGCCCAATATTTTTTCAGAGGTAGATGCAGAAAAAAATATATTCAGTTTGCAACCTGATGGAGGTCAGTATAGATGGACTAATACAACAAGTCCCACACACAGCTAGAAGCCCAATATTTTTTCAGAGGTAGATGCAGAAAAAAATATATTCAGTTTGCAACCTGATGGAGGTCAGTATAGATGGACTAATACAACAAGTCCCACACACAGCTAGAAGCCCAATATTTTTTCAGAGGTAGATGCAGAAAAAAATATATTCAGTTTGCAACCTGATGGAGGTCAGTATAGATGGACTAATACAACAAGTCCCACACACAGCTAGGAGCCCAAATATTTTTTCAGAGGTACTGTAGATGCAGATAAAAATTATTTTTAATTTGCAACCTGATGGAGGTCAGTATAGATGGACTAATAGAGAAAGTCCGACACACTGCTAGAAGGCCAAATATTTTTTCAGAGCTAGATGCAGAAAAAAATTATATTCAGTTTGCAACCTGATGGAGGTCAGTATAGATGGACTAACAGAGAAAGTCCCAAACACTGCTAGAAGGCCAAATATTTTTTCAGAGCTAGATGCATACAAAAAATTATTTTGAATTTGCAACCTGATCGAGGTCAGTATAGGTGGACTAATAGAACAAGTCCCACACACTGCTAGAAGGCCAAATATTTTTTCAGAGCTAGATGCACAAAAAAATTATATTCAGTTTGCAACCTGATGGAGGTCTGTATAGATGGATTAATAGAACAAGACCCACACACAGCTAGAAGCCCAATATTTTTTCAGAGGTAGATGCAGAAAAAAATATATTCAGTTTGCAACCTGATGGAGGTCAGTATAGATGGACTAATACAACAAGTCCCACACACAGCTAGAAGCCCAATATTTTTTCAGAGGTAGATGCAGAAAAAAATATATTCAGTTTGCAACCTGATGGAGGTCAGTATAGATGGACTAATACAACAAGTCCCACACACAGCTAGAAGCCCAATATTTTTTCAGAGGTAGATGCAGAAAAAAATATATTCAGTTTGCAACCTGATGGAGGTCAGTATAGATGGACTAATACAACAAGTCCCACACACAGCTAGAAGCCCAATATTTTTTCAGAGGTAGATGCAGAAAAAAATATATTCAGTTTGCAACCTGATGGAGGTCAGTATAGATGGACTAATACAACAAGTCCCACACACAGCTAGAAGCCCAATATTTTTTCAGAGGTAGATGCAGAAAAAAATATATTCAGTTTGCAACCTGATGGAGGTCAGTATAGATGGACTAATACAACAAGTCCCACACACAGCTAGAAGCCCAATATTTTTTCAGAGGTAGATGCAGAAAAAAATATATTCAGTTTGCAACCTGATGGAGGTCAGTATAGATGGACTAATACAACAAGTCCCACACACAGCTAGAAGCCCAAATATTTTTTCAGAGGTACTGTAGATGCAGATAAAAATTATTTTTAATTTGCAACCTGATGGAGGTCAGTATAGATGGACTAATAGAGAAAGTCCGACACACTGCTAGAAGGCCAAATATTTTTTCAGAGCTAGATGCAGAAAAAAATTATATTCAGTTTGCAACCTGATGGAGGTCAGTATAGATGGACTAACAGAGAAAGTCCCACACACTGCTAGAAGGCCAAATATTTTTTCAGAGCTAGATGCATACAAAAAATTATTTTGAATTTGCAACCTGATCGAGGTCAGTATAGGTGGACTAATAGAACAAGTCCCACACACTGCTAGAAGGCCAAATATTTTTTCAGAGCTAGATGCAGAAAAAAATTATATTCAGTTTGCAACCTGATTGAGGTCTGTATAGATGGATTAATAGAACAAGACCCACACACAGCTAGAAGCCCAATATTTTTTCAGAGGTAGATGCAGAAAAAAATATATTCAGTTTGCAACCTGATGGAGGTCAGTATAGATGGACTAATACAACAAGTCCCACACACAGCTAGAAGCCCAATATTTTTTCAGAGGTAGATGCAGAAAAAAATATATTCAGTTTGCAACCTGATGGAGGTCAGTATAGATGGACTAATACAACAAGTCCCACACACAGCTAGAAGCCCAATATTTTTTCAGAGGTAGATGCAGAAAAAAATATATTCAGTTTGCAACCTGATGGAGGTCAGTATAGATGGACTAATACAACAAGTCCCACACACAGCTAGAAGCCCAATATTTTTTCAGAGGTAGATGCAGAAAAAAATATATTCAGTTTGCAACCTGATGGAGGTCAGTATAGATGGACTAATACAACAAGTCCCACACACAGCTAGAAGCCCAATATTTTTTCAGAGGTAGATGCAGAAAAAAATATATTCAGTTTGCAACCTGATGGAGGTCAGTATAGATGGACTAATACAACAAGTCCCACACACAGCTTGAAGCCCAATATTTTTTCAGAGGTAGATGCAGAAAAAAATATATTCAGTTTGCAACCTGATGGAGGTCAGTATAGATGGACTAATACAACAAGTCCCACACACAGCTAGAAGCCCAAATATTTTTTCAGAGGTACTGTAGATGCAGATAAAAATTATTTTTAATTTGCAACCTGATGGAGGTCAGTATAGATGGACTAATAGAGAAAGTCCGACACACTGCTAGAAGGCCAAATATTTTTTCAGAGCTAGATGCAGAAAAAAATTATATTCAGTTGGCAACCTGATGGAGGTCAGTATAGATGGACTAGAAGAGAAAGTCCCACACACTGCTAGAAGGCCAAATATTTTTTCAGAGCTAGATGCATACAAAAAATTATTTTGAATTTGCAACCTGATCGAGGTCAGTATAGGTGGACTAATAGAACAAGTCTCACACACTGCTAGAAGGCCAAATATTTTTTCAAAGCTAGATGCAGAAAAAAATTATATTCAGTTTGCAACCTGATGGAGGTCTGTATAGGTGGATTAATAGAACAAGACCCACACACAGCTAGAAGCCCAATATTTTTTCAGAGGTAGATGCAGAAAAAAATATATTCAGTTTGCAACCTGATGGAGGTCAGTATAGATGGACTAATACAACAAGTCCCACACACAGCTAGAAGCCCAATATTTTTTCAGAGGTAGATGCAGAAAAAAATATATTCAGTTTGCAACCTGATGGAGGTCAGTATAGATGGACTAATACAACAAGTCCCACACACAGCTAGAAGCCCAATATTTTTTCAGAGGTAGATGCAGAAAAAAATATATTCAGTTTGCAACCTGATGGAGGTCAGTATAGATGGACTAATACAACAAGTCCCACACACAGCTAGAAGCCCAATATTTTTTCAGAGGTAGATGCAGAAAAAAATATATTCAGTTTGCAACCTGATGGAGGTCAGTATAGATGGACTAATACAACAAGTCCCACACACAGCTAGAAGCCCAATATTTTTTCAGAGGTAGATGCAGAAAAAAATATATTCAGTTTGCAACCTGATGGAGGTCAGTATAGATGGACTAATACAACAAGTCCCACACACAGCTTGAAGCCCAATATTTTTTCAGAGGTAGATGCAGAAAAAAATATATTCAGTTTGCAACCTGATGGAGGTCAGTATAGATGGACTAATACAACAAGTCCCACACACAGCTAGAAGCCCAAATATTTTTTCAGAGGTACTGTAGATGCAGATAAAAATTATTTTTAATTTGCAACCTGATGGAGGTCAGTATAGATGGACTAATAGAGAAAGTCCGACACACTGCTAGAAGGCCAAATATTTTTTCAGAGCTAGATGCAGAAAAAAATTATATTCAGTTGGCAACCTGATGGAGGTCAGTATAGATGGACTAGAAGAGAAAGTCCCACACACTGCTAGAAGGCCAAATATTTTTTCAGAGCTAGATGCATACAAAAAATTATTTTGAATTTGCAACCTGATCGAGGTCAGTATAGGTGGACTAATAGAACAAGTCCCACACACTGCTAGAAGGCCAAATATTTTTTCAAAGCTAGATGCAGAAAAAAATATATTCAGTTTGCAACCTGATGGAGGTCAGTATAGATGGACTAATACAACAAGTCCCACACACAGCTAGAAGCCCAATATTTTTTCAGAGGTAGATGCAGAAAAAAATATATTCAGTTTGCAACCTGATGGAGGTCAGTATAGATGGACTAATACAACAAGTCCCACACACTGCTAGAAGCCCAATATTTTTTCAGAGGTAGATGCAGAAAAAAATATATTCAGTTTGCAACCTGATGGAGGTCAGTATAGATGGACTAATACAACAAGTCCCACACACAGCTAGAAGCCCAATATTTTTTCAGAGGTAGATGCAGAAAAAAATATATTCAGTTTGCAACCTGATGGAGGTCAGTATAGATGGACTAATACAACAAGTCCCACACACAGCTAGAAGCCCAAATATTTTTTCAGAGGTACTGTAGATGCAGATAAAAATTATTTTTAATTTGCAACCTGATGGAGGTCAGTATAGATGGACTAATAGAGAAAGTCCGACACACTGCTAGAAGGCCAAATATTTTTTCAGAGCTAGATGCAGAAAAAAATTATATTCAGTTTGCAACCTGATGGAGGTCAGTATAGATGGACTAACAGAGAAAGTCCCAAACACTGCTAGAAGGGCAAATATTTTTTCAGAGCTAGATGCATACAAAAAATTATTTTGAATTTGCAACCTGATCGAGGTCAGTATAGGTGGACTAATAGAACAAGTCCCACACACTGCTAGAAGGCCAAATATTTTTTCAGAGCTAGATGCACAAAAAAATTATATTCAGTTTGCAACCTGATGGAGGTCTGTATAGATGGAATAATAGAACAAGACCCACACACAGCTAGAAGCCCAATATTTTTTCAGAGGTAGATGCAGAAAAAAATATATTCAGTTTGCAACCTGATGGAGGTCAGTATAGATGGACTAATACAACAAGTCCCACACACAGCTAGAAGCCCAATATTTTTTCAGAGGTAGATGCAGAAAAAAATATATTCAGTTTGCAACCTGATGGAGGTCAGTATAGATGGACTAATACAACAAGTCCCACACACAGCTAGAAGCCCAATATTTTTTCAGAGGTAGATGCAGAAAAAAATATATTCAGTTTGCAACCTGATGGAGGTCAGTATAGATGGACTAATACAACAAGTCCCACACACAGCTAGAAGCCCAATATTTTTTCAGAGGTAGATGCAGAAAAAAATATATTCAGTTTGCAACCTGATGGAGGTCAGTATAGATGGACTAATACAACAAGTCCCACACACAGCTAGGAGCCCAAATATTTTTTCAGAGGTACTGTAGATGCAGATAAAAATTATTTTTAATTTGCAACCTGATGGAGGTCAGTATAGATGGACTAATAGAGAAAGTCCGACACACTGCTAGAAGGCCAAATATTTTTTCAGAGCTAGATGCAGAAAAAAATTATATTCAGTTTGCAACCTGATGGAGGTCAGTATAGATGGACTAACAGAGAAAGTCCCAAACACTGCTAGAAGGCCAAATATTTTTTCAGAGCTAGATGCATACAAAAAATTATTTTGAATTTGCAACCTGATCGAGGTCAGTATAGGTGGACTAATAGAACAAGTCCCACACACTGCTAGAAGGCCAAATATTTTTTCAGAGCTAGATGCACAAAAAAATTATATTCAGTTTGCAACCTGATGGAGGTCTGTATAGATGGATTAATAGAACAAGACCCACACACAGCTAGAAGCCCAATATTTTTTCAGAGGTAGATGCAGAAAAAAATATATTCAGTTTGCAACCTGATGGAGGTCAGTATAGATGGACTAATACAACAAGTCCCACACACAGCTAGAAGCCCAATATTTTTTCAGAGGTAGATGCAGAAAAAAATATATTCAGTTTGCAACCTGATGGAGGTCAGTATAGATGGACTAATACAACAAGTCCCACACACAGCTAGAAGCCCAATATTTTTTCAGAGGTAGATGCAGAAAAAAATATATTCAGTTTGCAACCTGATGGAGGTCAGTATAGATGGACTAATACAACAAGTCCCACACACAGCTAGAAGCCCAATATTTTTTCAGAGGTAGATGCAGAAAAAAATATATTCAGTTTGCAACCTGATGGAGGTCAGTATAGATGGACTAATACAACAAGTCCCACACACAGCTAGAAGCCCAATATTTTTTCAGAGGTAGATGCAGAAAAAAATATATTCAGTTTGCAACCTGATGGAGGTCAGTATAGATGGACTAATACAACAAGTCCCACACACAGCTAGAAGCCCAATATTTTTTCAGAGGTAGATGCAGAAAAAAATATATTCAGTTTGCAACCTGATGGAGGTCAGTATAGATGGACTAATACAACAAGTCCCACACACAGCTAGAAGCCCAAATATTTTTTCAGAGGTACTGTAGATGCAGATAAAAATTATTTTTAATTTGCAACCTGATGGAGGTCAGTATAGATGGACTAATAGAGAAAGTCCGACACACTGCTAGAAGGCCAAATATTTTTTCAGAGCTAGATGCAGAAAAAAATTATATTCAGTTTGCAACCTGATGGAGGTCAGTATAGATGGACTAACAGAGAAAGTCCCACACACTGCTAGAAGGCCAAATATTTTTTCAGAGCTAGATGCATACAAAAAATTATTTTGAATTTGCAACCTGATCGAGGTCAGTATAGGTGGACTAATAGAACAAGTCCCACACACTGCTAGAAGGCCAAATATTTTTTCAGAGCTAGATGCAGAAAAAAATTATATTCAGTTTGCAACCTGATTGAGGTCTGTATAGATGGATTAATAGAACAAGACCCACACACAGCTAGAAGCCCAATATTTTTTCAGAGGTAGATGCAGAAAAAAATATATTCAGTTTGCAACCTGATGGAGGTCAGTATAGATGGACTAATACAACAAGTCCCACACACAGCTAGAAGCCCAATATTTTTTCAGAGGTAGATGCAGAAAAAAATATATTCAGTTTGCAACCTGATGGAGGTCAGTATAGATGGACTAATACAACAAGTCCCACACACAGCTAGAAGCCCAATATTTTTTCAGAGGTAGATGCAGAAAAAAATATATTCAGTTTGCAACCTGATGGAGGTCAGTATAGATGGACTAATACAACAAGTCCCACACACAGCTAGAAGCCCAATATTTTTTCAGAGGTAGATGCAGAAAAAAATATATTCAGTTTGCAACCTGATGGAGGTCAGTATAGATGGACTAATACAACAAGTCCCACACACAGCTAGAAGCCCAATATTTTTTCAGAGGTAGATGCAGAAAAAAATATATTCAGTTTGCAACCTGATGGAGGTCAGTATAGATGGACTAATACAACAAGTCCCACACACAGCTTGAAGCCCAATATTTTTTCAGAGGTAGATGCAGAAAAAAATATATTCAGTTTGCAACCTGATGGAGGTCAGTATAGATGGACTAATACAACAAGTCCCACACACAGCTAGAAGCCCAAATATTTTTTCAGAGGTACTGTAGATGCAGATAAAAATTATTTTTAATTTGCAACCTGATGGAGGTCAGTATAGATGGACTAATAGAGAAAGTCCGACACACTGCTAGAAGGCCAAATATTTTTTCAGAGCTAGATGCAGAAAAAAATTATATTCAGTTGGCAACCTGATGGAGGTCAGTATAGATGGACTAGAAGAGAAAGTCCCACACACTGCTAGAAGGCCAAATATTTTTTCAGAGCTAGATGCATACAAAAAATTATTTTGAATTTGCAACCTGATCGAGGTCAGTATAGGTGGACTAATAGAACAAGTCTCACACACTGCTAGAAGGCCAAATATTTTTTCAAAGCTAGATGCAGAAAAAAATTATATTCAGTTTGCAACCTGATGGAGGTCTGTATAGGTGGATTAATAGAACAAGACCCACACACAGCTAGAAGCCCAATATTTTTTCAGAGGTAGATGCAGAAAAAAATATATTCAGTTTGCAACCTGATGGAGGTCAGTATAGATGGACTAATACAACAAGTCACACACACAGCTAGAAGCCCAATATTTTTTCAGAGGTAGATGCAGAAAAAAATATATTCAGTTTGCAACCTGATGGAGGTCAGTATAGATGGACTAATACAACAAGTCCCACACACAGCTAGAAGCCCAATATTTTTTCAGAGGTAGATGCAGAAAAAAATATATTCAGTTTGCAACCTGATGGAGGTCAGTATAGATGGACTAATACAACAAGTCCCACACACAGCTAGAAGCCCAATATTTTTTCAGAGGTAGATGCAGAAAAAAATATATTCAGTTTGCAACCTGATGGAGGTCAGTATAGATGGACTAATACAACAAGTCCCACACACAGCTAGAAGCCCAATATTTTTTCAGAGGTAGATGCAGAAAAAAATATATTCAGTTTGCAACCTGATGGAGGTCAGTATAGATGGACTAATACAACAAGTCCCACACACAGCTAGAAGCCCAATATTTTTTCAGAGGTAGATGCAGAAAAAAATATATTCAGTTTGCAACCTGATGGAGGTCAGTATAAATGGACTAATACAACAAGTCCCACACACAGCTAGAAGCCCAAATATTTTTTAAGAGGTACTGTAGATGCAGATAAAAATTATTTTTAATTTGCAACCTGATGGAGGTCAGTATAGATGGACTAATAGAGAAAGTCCGACACACTGCTAGAAGGCCAAATATTTTTTCAGAGCTAGATGCAGAAAAAAATTATATTCAGTTTGCAACCTGATGGAGGTCAGTATAGATGGACTAGAAGAGAAAGTCCCACACACTGCTAGAAGGCCAAATATTTTTTCAGAGCTAGATGCATACAAAAAATTATTTTGAATTTGCAACCTGATCGAGGTCAGTATAGGTGGACTAATAGAACAAGTCCCACACACTGCTAGAAGGCCAAATATTTTTTCAGAGCTAGATGCAGAAAAAAATTATATTCAGTTTGCAACCTGATGGAGGTCTGTATAGATGGATTAATAGAACAAGACCCGCACACAGCTAGAAGCCCAATATTTTTTCAGAGGTAGATGCAGAAAAAAATATATTCAGTTTGCAACCTGATGGAGGTCAGTATAAATGGACTAATACAACAAGTCCCACACACAGCTAAAAGCCCAAATATTTTTTCAGAGGTACTGTAGATGCAGATAAAAATTATTTTGAATTTGCAACCTGATGGAGGTCAGTATAGATGGACTAATAGAGAAAGTCCCACACACTGCTAGAAGGCCAAATATTTTTTCAGAGCTAGATGCAGAAAAAAATTATATTCAGTTTGCAACCTGATGGAGGTCAGTATAGATGGACTAATAGAATGATGCTATGCCCAAAAGATTTTACTTCACTAGGTGCAGTAAAAAAATTGGTATTCTATACACAGGTGGTATATCTTGCAACACAGATAGGCTACTCCACTGACTAACACACTCTGCAATAGGCCAAAAAGGATTAGCTTTGCTAGATTCAGCCAAATGCTGTGAAAAAAACTTGCACAGCACTGGCACAGACCTGCCTGGCAAAAACTGATAGGAACTGATGTAACCTAGTCCTGAAAAGGTCTCCAATTCCAATTAGTCTTTACTCCCACAATCTATGTATTTAAGAGCACAGACCTCCCTGATAAAAGTCGTAGGAAATGCTGTAACCTAGTCCTTAAAAGGACTGCAATCACAACTATTCCCTACTCCCAAGCTATCTGTTTATTTGTGCGAAAATTGGCTTGAAATTAACAAGGTATAGCGCACACAGCAACAGCGGTGCCGCCTAACACGCAGCTGCAGCAGTGAGAAAATGGTGGCGACGGGGAAAATGGCTTGGTCTTATAGGGCAAGGACATGTGACATACACTGCCAATGACACTTGCCCTTGCTTGTGTGAAAAAAAGCACTTCGCTCCGTGTGTGCGCTGCTGATAGGCTGACAGATTGCACCTCCCCACTGCAAATGCGGGAAAGAGAAAAAAAAATGGAGATCTTCATTGTTCCTGCAGAGATCCATCCCCTGCCCCTCCCCCCACCCCGCTGTACACTCAAACTGCGTATTAACATTAATTTTCATCATTACTGAGAAAAAATCCAGTTATGATTTTGGTGCACGAACAGTTATCGAACATAACCTCGAACAGCCGAATTTTTCTCAAATTGTTCGTGTTCGCCGAACGGCTCGAACACCGCCCAAAACAGCTCGAATTTGAGATTGACGAACAGTTCGAGTAGAACAACGCTCATCTCTAGTGGTGAAGTGTGAACGGCGCGCACTGCGACTTGTTTGCACCTGCTGCAGCTGGTACTCCATTACTGCTGCCTGCTGCTCACACAACCTCTCCAACATATGTAACGTTGAATTCCACCTGGTGGGTAGGTCACATATGATGCGATGTTCCGGAAGACGTAATCAGCGCTGCAGAGCTGCAATTCGCGATCTTGCGTTGCTGGAACGCCGCAAGTGAGCGCACTCTATGCGGACCTTGTGAAGCAGTGCATCAAGATCCGGATAGTCCCTCAAAAAACTCTGCACGACCAAGTTGAGCACATGTGCCAGACATGAGATGTGAGTGAGGTTGCCTAGGCCCAGAGCTGCCACCAGATTTTGGCCATTGTCACACACTACCATGCCTGGCTGGAGATTCGCTGGCACAAACCACACGTTGCTCTGCTGCTTGATGGCATTCCAGAGCTCCTGCGCTGTGTGGCTTCGATTCCCCAAAGAAATTAACTTTAATACGGCCTGTTGACGTTTGGCCACGGCTGTGCTCATATCGGTCATCATAACAGGTAACCGTTCACGGGTCGATGTGGAGGTAGACCGTGACGGCTCCTGCAGCGCCGATTCAGAGGAACTGGAGTATGAGGAGGAGTCAATGTGTACAGACTGGATTCCTGCAATCCTTGGAGTTGGCAGAACACGTACAGCGCCACTCTCAAGATCTGTACCCGGCTCCACAACATTTACCCAATGGGCAGTGAGGGAAAGGTATCGTCCCTGTCCATGCTTACTTGTCCACGCATCGGTGGTCAGGTGGACCTTGCTACTGACGGAGTTTTGTAGCGCATGTTTAATTTTTCCCTCCACATGCTGTTGCAGGGCAGGGATGGCTTGCCTGCTGAAATAAAAGCGGCTGGGCACGTTGTATTGTGCGACTGCCAATGCCATAAAGTTACGGAAGGTGTCAGTCTCCACCAGCCTGAATGATAGCATTTCAAGGGCCAGTAGTTTAGCAATGACAGCATTCAGAGCCTGTGCTCGGGTGTGGTTTGCCGAATATGGGCGCCTTTTCTCCCATGCCTGTGCTAACGATGGCTGTAGACTGGCCTGGGAGTGTGAGGATGACAGGGAAAGTGGTGCTGTGGGTGGAATTACACTGTGTCTCTGTACAACAGTGCCAGAGATTCTTCCATGGCGATCCTGTGAGGAAGCCGAACCAGCTGTGTGTGAGCTGTTGGAAGAGGCTACAACACGAGCTGAAGAGGTGGTAGGTGGTGCTGTACGTTGGCCTAGGTCTTCAGTGTGTTTTTGTAACTCCACCATGTGCTTGGTCCGCAAATGTTTCCACATATTTGTGGTATTGAGGTTGCTGACACTTTTCCCTCTTTTCATCTTCTGATTACACAGCTTGCATTTGACAAAGCAAATGTCATCTGCAACTGTGTCAAAAAAGGACCAGGCACTGCAAGTCTTGGGAGCGCCCGCTTTGGATTTTGGAAGAGCCATGCTCCTAATGGGTGCCGAAGTGGAGGCTACAGGCAACCAAGTCTGCCCCCTCCCTCTCCCTCCTTTTTGGGCTGTTCAGGGAATCTCTTCCTCAGAGCTGCTCCCACCACCTTCCTGTCCCTCACGCCATGATGGGTCAAGGACCTCATCATCTACACCACCCTCTTCAAACAACTGCTTCTCCTGGGTAGTCTCGACAGCACAGTACGCACCAGAAAGTGGCACCTGAGTCTCATCATCAGATGCGTACTGAGGTGTGCTGCTGACCATAGGCACTGGCCCACCTGCCTCTTCAGATTCAGAGAGACAAAACGGTTGCGCATCACTGCATACTACCTCTTCTTCAAATTCTCGAATTCTGCTTGGCTGGCCCCCTCTTTCCAAGCCAAGAGATTCAGAGAACAGAAGTAGAGATCGCTCCTGTCCAGGGCTCTCTGACTGCCTGGGCAATTTGGCAGGTGGTGAAGAGACAGATGGGTGCTCTTCAGTGCTCAGGACCTGAGAGGATCTGGAACTAATTGAAGTCGATGCGTTAGCTGCCATCCATCCGACAACGGCTTCAATTTGGTCCTCCCGCAGCAGTGGGGTACGGCTAGCTCCTACAAAGCTGCGCATAAAGGACTGTTCCCTGGTAAAACTGGGGGATGCTGAGTCACTGGCGCCCGCAGCAGGCACAGAATCCCCACGTCCTGTCCCTGCAGGCACAGAATCCTCACGTTCCTTCCCTGCAGAAACTCCACGCCCACGCCTACGACCACGACCACATGCTTTACTCCCTGCCTTCTTCATCTTGGTAGACTGACAAAGATAGGCAGAAAAATACTAAGGGCTTAGTGTGCTTATTCCTGAACAGCTGCTAACAGGTATAAGAAACACTAATTTTATAAAGTGTGGACTAGACTTTAATATGAGCTAATGTAACTGTAAAGTGGAGTGTTTGGTGAACTTTATTTAGGTTTTTTTGTCACAAAAAGACACTGGATGTGCCCAAAGATGTAATACCGATAGTATCCCAAACTTTTTGTAGCTATTACAATGTAGGAAGGTAACCTACTATGCAATAGATGTGGCTACAAAAAATTGGCTAATACTAATCTGGCTGGGGCTGCAGGGCACAAGGCTGCAGAAAGGCTCCTCTATCTACTCCTATATAGTGCGTTTGGAACCAATTTAGCTGAATACGGATGGAACCACCACACTAATAGGAGAAATCAGGAAAAATTATGAATTGGCAAAAAAGGACAATGTATGAGGCAGTGACACACACTGAGTGCACTACAACCAGACGTGGCTGAAGTACACACTACAGGGTGAGCTGCACTCACACACACAGACCTTGCAGACAGCGGTGAACAGTGCAGATGCAGAGCACTGTGCACTAGCGCTGCAAGACCAAAAAAAATTCTCTATCTACTCCAATATAGTGTGTTTGGAACCAATTTAGCTGAATACGGATGGAACCACCACACTAATAGGAGATATCAGGAAAAATTATGAATTGGCAAAAAAGGACAATGTATGAGGCAGTGACACACACTGAGTGCACTACAACCAGACGTGGCTGAAGCACACACTACAGCGTGAGCTGCACTCACACACACACAGACCTTGCAGACAGCGGTGAACAGTGCAGATGCAGAGCACTGTGCACTAGCGCTGCAAGACAAAAAAAAATTCTCTATCTACTCCTATATAGTGTGTTTGGAACCAATTTAGCTGAATACGGATGGAACCACCACACTAATAGGAGACATCAGGAAAAATTATGAATTGGCAAAAAAGGGCAATGTATGAGGCAGTGAGTGCACTACAACCAGACGTGGCTGAAGCACACACTACAGGGTGAGCTGCACTCACACACACAGACCTTGCAGACAGCGGTGAACAGCACAGAGAACTGTGCACTAGCGCTGCAAGGCACAGCGATTTATAAAGTAGCTTGGGTAAAGCAGAATAGACCAAATAGGTAGCTAAAACTGTCCCTCAGAACAACAGCGTCCTATCCCTAACTGAATTCACAGCAGAGTGAGCTCAAAATGGCGGCGGCGGCGGCTTTTATAGTGCATCATGACATCATTTCAGCAGCCAATCACAGCCATGCCATTAGTTAACATGCCTACATGCCTAACAGGATGTGCCCACACTTCTTAAGATCCTCATTGGCTGAATAAAATGAAACTGGCTCATTGCATTATGGGAACTTCCGATTCCGGTATACGATATTGCAAAAGTATCGGAATTAAGTATCGGAATTCCGATACCGCGAATATCGGCCGATACCCGATATTTCAGTATCGGAATGCTCAACACTAACTATCACATTACCATACAGCTTTCAAGTAGCACCACGATTCAGTATACAAATCAGTATCAGGTATGACATATCTAGTATATTGTATTCCTGATCAATCACCTTCATTAAGTCAATGATTAGCAAATCACAGTAGGGAAAAGATCACAAGCATGGTCATATTGGTCATCTTAAATTAACAAACAAAGCACACTGCAGCGCTAAGTATGCGAACATGAAATATATGAAATTTGAATAGCATTACTGCTGTAGAAAAATAGAAATAAATGAGAAATCTTAGCACAAAAATTGGCCAATTCATGTGTACCTGGCAGCCACTGTAAGGCGTTTCTCAAAAATATCAGGACCCTATCAATCTGAATTCCTCTCTAAGTGACTATGTCTGCTTGTGTGTGGGATAATAGGATTCTGCTGTTATTAAAATCGCCTGTGGCATAGAGGCGGAGTGCTCAGTTAAAGCTTATACATAGAAACAGAAAAAACTGTCCAGCACTTCCAAAACAAGAAATAGGTGTGAACAGGTGCTTACTAGGGGCATCTACCTCCACGCCTTACCGTGGCTACCAGGTACACATGAATTGGCCAATTTATGCGCTAAGATTTCTCATTTATTTCTATTTTTCTACAGCAGTAATGCTATTCAAATTTCATATATTTCATGTTCGCATACTTGGCGTTGCAGTGTGCTGCTTTGTTTGTTAATTTTATATGGAGGTAGCTGCTCCTAGTAAGCACCTGTTCACACCTATTTATTGTTTTGGAAGTGCCGGCCAGTTTTTTCTGTTTCTATATTGGTCATCTTGGACATGATCATTTTGCCCTTTTGCCCTCTGGAGTAGTTGAATTATTCGATTCCTATAGTCCAACCCTTTATAAACTTATTTAAATGGTCTGTGCCCATAGACCATATGTGCAGTAGATTTTCAGCTGCAGAATTGTGACTCGCCCCCTGGGCCGTGGGGCACTCGGATCCGGGCAATAGGGAGACGATGGGGGTAGTAGTGGTGACCCGGTTCCGTGGCTCAGGGTGGTCAGGCCAATGATAGTCTGCTACGTTCTGCTGATAATGTCCGACTACGCCACCCGTGGATTGCGGTTATTAGGAACCGCCGCTGCATGCAGACCGCTGGGGCTGATGAGGTGTGCAGCTAGGGTAGTGTGACTCCCCACGGGAAGAGTGCGGCCCCAGGGCAGCATAATGGATGGTGGGAGTGATGGTAGTGAGAGTCCCAGTGCTGATAGTGCTGGAGGAGCAAGGAGCACACAGACAACAGGTTGCAGTCCAGGGTCTTTACTAGAACAGGTAAATTGACCCACAAACAGTCCCAGCTAGGAGGGGACCTGGATGTCTGAGAGCAACGGGGAAATTGGCCCTGGTTAGGGTGAGGGTGTAGGCCTACCGTGCTTTCTGCGCTCCTTCTGGCTATCTCCTCGTTATAGGGTAACAGCCCACGTTTCCGAGCTTTCCGTGTATTCTCACCTGTATGGCCTGCGACGTGGGTTCCTTTCTGCTCCCAGCCTTGTACGGCTTTGCTGGTCCCTTCTGTTGTGGCGGGGCCTCCAGGCTTCTTAGGCCAAGGAATATACAGTCCCTTGCGGACTGGTTATCTGCTGGAGGATGTAGAATCCTCCCAGCCTCAGACACCAAAGTCTGGTAAAGTAAGTCTTTTATCTGCCAAGACAGGCTCTCTTCGCCTCTTGTCTCTGGCTTGTGGCTCTCCTCCTGCCACACTTCCTCTTAGGTGCAGTGCAACTGTCTGTCCCTGCTCTGCTCTGGGACAAGTCTCAGTGCTGAGACAGGCCATCAAGTTCTCCCTAACCCTGCCCCCAGCACCAGCTTTTATAGGGGCAGCCTGCTCCCCCTACTGGCCTGAGACAGGAGGCATTGCATGCTAATGTTCCCCTGACTAGAGAACCTCCCCCTTGCTCTCAGACACAGCTTTAATTACACTTATGGCATCCAGGCCAGGGTGACACATTCCCCCCTAGTGAAATTTAGTACTCCGGGACTAAGCAATAAACAAAGACAATGTGCATAACCATAAAACATTAATAGACAAACGACGCACAGATTGAGTTCTTAAGGTCACAGTGTGGTCTGTGACCGGGTGTCCATATCACCAGCACAACGGGGAGCCTTAACCAGGTGGGGGTCTGTCCTACCCCAAGTCCTTTACAGTCTTAGTTCTTTCCCTGGTTAGGCTCCGAACGCAGTCCATACAAGATCCCGGTTATACAAAGTCCATAACCTTTGAGTCCTTACGGTAGCTGCAAGAAACTGAAACACAGAATTACCAAACATGCATGTAACTTGGCAAACAATTCAACATTTGGCACAGGGTTATTTACAATTTTAGTACACTCTATATTCTCCAGCGAGCGCCCCTTTGTGCTCCTGGTTGATCTCCTTAACCCACTGTCTAGTGGTGGACCGACTTGGCTTTCCCCACTAGCGTTAGGGGTACAGCTACCAGCTGGGTGTACAGGTAGGACAGGCAGCTGTCTGCGGGTCCTTTGGCTTACCGCAGGCATGGCAGGCTCACTGTCAGCAGAGGGTTGACTCTCCTGGGCTGCTGGTACAGGCTCTTCTGCCTCTGGAACTGCTTGCTCCTCTTCACCTTCCGGCTCTGGTGTTGGTTGTTGCTGTGCCGGTTGCAGGAAATGCAGGACAGGTACCACTATGGCATCATTTATGTGAGTCCAGGACTGAGGGAACTCTCCGAGAATGGTGCTGATCATTTCTTCCTTGTCCTCTGCTGGTTCAAGGTCACTCTGATCTTCTTCTGCACTACGGAGTTGCTCGGGGCATCTTTTGAGGTGGTCTCTGGAGACGACACTAGTGGGTTCTCCTCCGTCCTTGGTGATTACGCACACCTTTGGGTTGTCGTGGTCAGACTGCAGTACGGTGTAGGGTTCCCTTTCCCACTGGTCGTCCAACTTATGTAGCCTTCTCTTTTGCTTTAGGACTTGCTCACCAGGTTCTAGGGGACCAGCAGGGGCGTGTTGATTGAAGAGTTTTTCTTGCCTCTCTCTCACCTGGGCCAGGCTCTTCTCCACACTCTCCTGTACCTTCTTGTACTGCAGTTGCCTTTCCATATCCCAGTCCGCATCCGGGGAGGTGTCCTCAGGTATTAGGACTCCCATCTCCAGGTCTACGAGCAGCTTACCTGGTCTAGCTCGCATCAGGTAAGCCGGGGTGCAGTTTGTAGCATTCACCGGGATATTGTTGTATAGGTCTATCAGGTCTGGCAGTTTTTCTGGCCACAGGCTGCGTTCCTCCAGGGGCAACGTCTTCAGGAGATCAATGACTATATTGTTCATTTTCTCACACATCCCGTTGGTTTGGGGGTGGTAAGGCGTTGTACGAATCTTCTTACAGCCATAGAGGTTGCAGAACTCTTGGAAGATTTCAGCCTCGAACGCTGGACCCTGGTCTGTCAGGACCTGTTTCGGATACCCGTGTGTATGGCAGAAATATTGCTGGAAGGCTCTGGCCGCTGTTTGGGCTGTCAAGTCCTTTACTGGGACCACCACTAGAAAACGGGAATAGTGGTCCACGATTGTCAGGGCATAGATGTATTCAGACCGGCTTGGAGCCAATTTGACATGGTCCAGAGCTACCAGCTCAAGAGGCTGCGTGGTGACGATGGGCCTCAAGGGTGTCTTCTGGCTGGCACGGTCCTTCCTCCTTAGGTGACAAGGGCCACAGTCTCTGCACCATTTTTCTACAGCTCCTCTCATGCTGACCCAAAAGAACCTTCCTCTTAGTAGGAACTGCAGTTTCTTCCAACCGAAGTGTCCCGCTCTGTCATGGTAAGCCCCCAGGACCATAGCTGCATCCCGCCTTGGGACCACGACTTGCCAGGTCAGCTCGTGCGGCCAGTGGTTGACAATCCTTCTGCACAACTTGCCTTCGTAGAGGAACAGCTTGCTCTTCTCTTTCCATAGCCGCTTGGCTTCCTCTGGGGCATCTGGATCTAAGCGGGCATCTTCCCGGGTCAGCAGATCTTTCACCAGGCGGATTGCAGGGTCACTATCTTGGGTCTCGGCCCAGCTGTGGTGAGGTAGGGGATTGATCATCACGGTTGTTAGATCCTCCTCCTTCACGCGGTGGGAGTATTGAGCGGCTCCATACCGGTGAAACGCGGGGAGTTCTACCTCCTTCAGCTCTTCTGGGTCTTCGTCACCTTCAGGTAAGTGAGGCATCCTTGATAGGGCGTCCGCGTTGGCATTGGTTTTGCCTGCCCGGTACTTGATCACGAAGTCATAGTTGGAGAGACGGGCCATCCACCGCTGTTCCAGAGCACCAAGTCTTGCATTGTCTAGGTGTGTTAACGGGTTGTTGTCCGTGTACACCGTGAACTTTGCGGAGGCCAGGTAATGCTTGAAGCGTTCTGTCACGGCCCACACCACCGCCAAAAATTCTAGCTTGAAGGAGCTGTAATTCTCCTGGTTCCTCTCGGTGGGCCTCAGCTTCCGGCTGGCGTATGCGATCACCCGTTCTCTGCCCTGTTGGTTTTGGGACAGTACGGCTCCCAGTTCCACATTACTGGCGTCTGTGTGGAGAATGAAAGGCTGGCCATAATCAGGGTAGGCCAGGATCTCATCCCCCGTGAGGGCCATCTTTAGCTGGCGGAAGGACTCCTCCGGTTTATCCCACTTGAAGGGTGGCTTTTGACTTCTGGACTTAGACTGTCCAATCAGGAGGTCCTGCATAGGAGCTGCCATCTTAGTGAACCCGGGGATGAACCTTCGGTAGTAGCCTACCAACCCGAGGAACTGTCTCACCTCTTTGACGTTCGAGGGGCTTGGCCAGCTCTTGATTGCCGTGACCTTGTCAGGGTCGGGGGCCACTCCTTCCGCGCTTACCACGTGCCCTAGGTACTGGACCTTTGGTTTCAGCAGGTGACACTTCGATGTTTTCACCTTCAGGCCATAGCCTGCCAGGGCTTCGAACACCTCAGCTAGGTGTTTGAGATGGTCCTCGTAGGTCTTCGAATAGACGATCACGTCGTCCAGGAAAAGGAGGACCGTCTCGAAGTTTCGGTGCCCTAGACAGCATTCCATCAGCCGCTGGAAGGTCCCTGGTGCGTTGCAGAGCCCGAAAGGCATACAGTTGAATTCGCTCAGTCCCATCGGGGTGGTGAAGGTGGTCTTCTCCTTGTCAGCCTCTGCCACAGGAACCTGCCAGTACCCGCTAGTAAGGTCCAAAGTAGTAAAGAAGTTAGCTGATTTTAGTGCGGCTAAAGACTCCTCTATTCTAGGCAGCGGATATGTGTCTTTGTGGGTGATACGGTTGATTTGTCTATAGTCGACGCACATTCTCATGGTGCCGTCTTTCTTTTTCACCAGAACCAAGGGGGCTGCCCAGGGGCTACAGCTGTCTCTAATGACCCCAGCTTCCTTCATTTCTCTTAGCATGCCCTTTGCGTTCTGATAATGTGCAGGGGGTACAGGTCGGTGTCTTTCTTTTATTGGTGGGTGGCTCCCTGTGGGGATGTGGTGTTCTATCCCTTTTACCCTGCCGAAGTCTAGCGGGTGCTTACTAAAGACTCTCTCGTACTCCTGTACCACCCGGTAGACTCCTTGTTTTTGGTGCAGGGGAGTGGAGTCAGCACCCACGTGGAGTTTCTGGCACCAGTCCTCCTTTTGTTTCTGGGAGCCATTACCCTCCGCCTGTGGAGATGGAGGCAAGGGTTCCACGGCCCTGATAGCTTTGTGTTAGACAACAAACAGTTTGGCGAGTGTAGTGTGGCACCCCAGGGTTCTGGTTACCACAGTAATAGCAATATTACGTCTGTGAGCAGGTGGGAGGTCTCCTGGTCAGGAACCCTAAGCATGCCACACCTCCTGCCCAGTCCTGGGAGGGGAAGGACTTCCCCTATATAAACTGGGGCTGAGGTGGGGTTAAAAAAAAAGAAGAGAAGAAGAGGAGTCCCAGACAGAGACACAGTCTGGTCTGGAGTGGAGCAGATGCAGGGAGAGCAATATCAGGAGCTCTGTGGGAGCAGTGATAAAAGGGGTCCAGGACTGGAAGCTGTAGAGCTCGTCCTGACTGAAGAGATCTCACCGGACACGGAGTCCGAGGCTGTGGGGACTGTTCCATACCCAGCAGCAGAAACCGTCCGGCAGGGGATTTCAGGTCCTCTGGCCAAGAAACCCGAAGGCACGGTCACACGCAAGGGACCAGCACCGCCGACGTGGAGCGGAGGCTACCAGAAGGCCCCGAGTCACCGGCCATACGGGTGAGCACCACACGGTACACTCAGGGACGTGGGCTACTTTTACCCGCTTCTAGCAAGGTTGCCAGGAAGAGTACAATTAGTTGGGGAGGCCTACAACTCCGCCTGGCCGGGGGAGATCCTATCTGCTCACGGACTGACCAGACCCCGATCGCTAGCCAGTACTCCCGGGAGGGTCTACCTTTGCCACCAGTAAAGACCCTGAACTACACCGCACCGTCTCTGAGTGGTTCCTGGTGCCTGCGTGCAATTCTGCTATCCCCATCATCCACGTCTGCTGCCCTGAGGCCATACCCCTCCCGTTGGGGGTTATACTACCCACGCTGCACAACTGTACCACCGGCCTCAGCGGTCTGCCCTGCAGCGGCGGCTTCATAACCGCATTCATCGGGTGGCGTAGTCGAACACTATAACATCTTCTGCTAAATTCCGCCACTTAGTTTGACACCCTGGGCACGGACCGGGTCACCGCCACGAGGACTACTAACCCCGACAGATCCGGCTCCGGGTATTCCCCGCGTGCGCAACGCTACACAACACAGGCCCAGGGGGTGCGTCAGTAGCGTACCTGGGTAAGTGTACCTCCCTCTCCCCAATGTTGAGGATGCGGACGGGCACCCTCCCATGACGGACATCAACCACCCCCCGGGCTGTCAAAATGGTGGGCCTGCTGTCTGAGTACACGGGTTCTACCATGGCTTGGTAGTCTCTACCTCTCAACCCGATTGCAGTCCGACACCAGATCATCATTTCACTTTTAGGAGGCATGGAAATGGGGAATGGGTCACTCAGTCTTACTCTACCGATCTCACCACCAGACAGTTCTACCTGCTGCCGTCTCATCAGGGCTTTTATCTCCTTGTTGAGGACTCTCTGTTGGCTGGAACTAGCATTCACCGCCACCTGTTGTAGAATTACAATTACCTCTGAAAGACAATTTTCAATTACGTTAGTACCCACAGTTATTTTAGGGTGACTTTCACGTCGGTCAATGTCCACAATAATCACTCCCTGTGCCGGCAGTTCAACTTTACCAATTTTAATGGTCATCTCCTTGAACCCCATCTGCGGCACGGGTAAGCCATTACTGGCGATGATGCTCAAGTTACTGTCTGGATACCGTGTGATATCAGCATCAGTCCAATACTGCTTAAAAAGTACATAAGGGATAGTGGTTACTTGCGACCCAGTAACCAGCAAGGCGCTCATGGGGATACCGTCCAGCACCACGGGTAAAACCGGGCGCCCCCCAACGCACTTATTATGCCAATTGTAAGGGCCTGGTGATCTTATGCCTGGGGGTTGGCCCTCTGCCCCAGGTTGGACCCGTTTAAATTACAGTACCTGGAAATGTGTCCGGGCTGGTTGCATCGACGGCAAATGGGCTGTCCATCCTCTGCGTAGCGGTCTGTGGGCCTCCCTCGGAACGACGGGATCCTCCTCTGTCGACGCCACGGGACATCCTCCGGACTTGAAGCCAGCTCGATGTGTCTTGACTGGTCCACTTGCAACGCCTGGACGGTCCTGGTCAATGCCGCGACGCTCCTGGTCAGCTCCTGGACTTGGTGGTGCAGGTATTTCGACGGGGCTTGGTTCAGGGCCTGTGCATCAGCCCCCACTGGGTCCATAGAGGAGGGCGCCGCCTCCTGGTGGTAGGTGAGAGTAGGGCGTCCTGGGTTTATAGCACCACTGGTTGCAGATTCACGGAGCACCCTTATGGCCCTGTCCTTAAATTGGGCAAAGGTCAGGTCGGGGTTCTGAAAGAACATGAGGCGCAGTTGGGCCCTGTGGGCGCTAGACAGCAGACCTTCTATGAATTGTTCTGTTAGCAGCTTATCCGTTTCCTGCACACTGCCAGGGTCAGTTTGTTGAATAGCCCTCAAGGCTTCCTGCAGATTTAGGGCATAGTCTCTGATGCTGTCCTGTGCCCGCTGCTTACATCCATAGAACCTCATTTTAATCTCAGCGGAGGTACGTGTGTCAAAGGTACTCCGCAGCCGGGCCAGAATACCCTTCACAGTCGTTTTCTCCTCAGTGGGCCATGATTTTACCTCCCTTTGGGCTGCGCCAGTTAACTGCCCTGTCAATATGCTGATCTTCTGTTCCTCTGTCAGGGGGTAAACCTGGAACAAACTGTACAGCCTTTCCTTAAAGTCAGTTAGGGCATGGGGCTCCCCTGAGTATTTGGGCAGCCAGGCCGCTCCAGGGATGTAGGGCAGGGAAAAGGGCATCACCGCTGCTGCAGCTGCGTTGGTGGTAGTGGGCGCCTCTGTGTCCGACATCTTCCTCCCCTCTAGTTAAGCGTGGCCTACCTTCCGACGATCCTCTTCTGTAGGCCGCGGCTCTGCTGCTGCTCTGGACGAGGACCTTGCGTCTCGTCCTGATGACGTCAGCGTTGCTCTCTCTCCCTTCCTGGACCTTGCGCAGCGTCGGTGCGTGGGACGGAGCTTCGGGTCTCGCGCGCTTTCGGCGTCCACGCCCCTCTTCTTCCTGCTCGGCGTCCTGAAGATGGCGTCCGATGGCGGGAAGCAGCTGCGGATGGCGGGAAGACGGCAGAAGACAGCGGGAAACGGTCCAAGATGGCGTCTGATGGCGGGAATCGGCTCCGGATGGCGGGAAACGACACCGGACGGCGGGAAACTTCGCCACAGGTAAGTTACAAAAGTCTTTTTCAGGCACGCAGTACCCGGTGGTTGCGGGCACGAAATCCTGCCGACTACGCCAAAGCTGACTCGCCCCCTGGGCCGTGGGGCACTCGGATCCGGGCAATAGGGAGACGATGGGGGTAGTAGTGGCGACCCGGTTCCGTGGCTCAGGGTGGTCAGGCCAATGGTAGTCTGCTACGTTCTGCTGATAATGTCCGACTGCGCCACCCGTGGATTACGGTTATTAGGAACCGCCGCTGCATGCAGACCGCTGGGGCTGATGAGGTGTGCAGCTAGGGTAGTGTGACTCCCCACGGGAAGAGTGCGGCCCCAAGGCAGTATAATGGATGGTGGGAGTGATGGTAGTGAGAGTCCCAGTGCTGATAGTGCTGGAGGAGCAAGGAGCACACAGACAACAGGTTGCAGTCCAGGACCTTTACTAGAACAGGTAAATTGACCCACAAACAGTCCCAGCTAGGAGGGGACCTGGATGTTTGAGAGCAACGGGGAAATTGGTCCTGGTCAGGGTGAGGGTGCAGGCCTACCGTGCTTTCTGCGCTCCTTCTGGCTATCTCCTCGTTATAGGGTAACAGCCCACGTTTCCGAGCTTTCCGTGTACTCTCGCCTGTATGGCCTGCGAGGTGGGTTCCTTTCTGCTCCCAGCCTTGAACGGCTTTGCTGATCCCTTCTGTTGTGGCAGGGCCTCCAGGCTTCTTAGGCCACGGAATATACAGTCCCTTGCGGACTGGTTATCTGCTGGAGGATGTAGAATCCTCCCAGCCTCAGACACCAAAGTCTGGTAAAGTAAGTCTTTTATCTGCCAAGACAGGCTCTCTTCGCCTCTTGTCTCTGGCTTGTGGCTCTCCTCCTGCCACACTTCCTCTTAGGTGCAGTGCAACTGTCTGTCCCTGCTCTGCTCTGGGACAAGTCTCAGTGCTGAGACAGGCCATCAAGTTCTCCCTAACCCTGCCCCCAGCACCAGCTTTTATAGGGGCAGCCTGCTCCCCCTACTGGCCTGAGACAGGAGGCATTGCATGCTAATGTTCCCCTGACTAGAGAACCTCCCCCTTGCTCTCAGACACAGCTTTAATTACACTTATGGCATCCAGGCCAGGGTGACACAATTGCTGTGTATAACCAATAGCAGCACAGAAATCTCAGGTTTAGGACAGCATGGTGGCTCAGTGGTTAGTGCTGTTGTCTTGCAGCGCGGGGCTCCTGTGATCAAATACCAACAAGGAGAATGTCTGCAAGGAGTTTGTATGTTCTCCCCGTGTTTGCGTGGGTTTCCTCCGGATTCTCCGATTTCCCCCCACACTCCAAAGACATACTGATAGAGAATATAGATTGTGAGTCCCAATAGGGACAGTGATGCTGTCTGTAAAGCGCTGTGGAATATGATGGCTTTATGTAAGAGAGTAAAATAAATAAATGTTTGTAGCATAAATTTGAAATCCACAGTACATAAACTTATGCAATGCAAAGAGTAACTTCTGCATAAAAAGTAGCATTTTTGCAATAAAATATATAGGCTTTGATTCATCAAGACCAGAGGTTCTCTTGCTGATCTTAATGAGTTCGGTTGTTGTGAGTGGAATCTCTGGATTCATAGAATCATAGAGTCATAGATTGGTAGAGTTGGAAGGGACCTCCTGGGTCATCTGGTCCAACCCCCTGCTCAAAGCAGGATTCACTAGATCATCTCAGACAGATGTCTGTCCAGCCTCTGTTTGAAGACGTCCATTGAAGGGGAACTCACCACCTCTCGTGGCAGCCTGTTCCACTCATTAATCACCCTAACTGTCAAAAAGTTTTTTCTAATATCTAATCTGTGTCTCCTCCCATTTAGTTTCATCCCATTGCTTCTAGTCTTTCCTTGTGCAAATGAGAATAAAGATGATCCTTCTACAATGTGACAGCCCTTGACATATTTGTAGACAGCTATTAAGTCTCCTCTCAGTCTTCTTTTTTGCAAGCTAAACATTCCCAAATCCTGCAACCGTTCCTCATAGGACATGGTTTGCAGACCAGTCACCATTCTGGTCGCTCTTCTCTGAACTTGCTCCAGTTTGTCTATGTCTTTTTTAAAATGTGGTGCCCAAAACTGTACACAGTATTCCAGATGAGGTCTGACCAAAGAGGAGTAAAGACCGATAATGACTTCACGTGATCTAGACTGTATGCTTCTGTTAATACATCCCAGAATTGTATTTGCCTTTTTTGCTGCTGCATCACACTGTTGACTCATGTTCAGTCTATGATCTATTAGTATACCTAAGTCTTTTTCACATATACTGTTGCTTAGCTCTATTCCTCCCATTCTGTATATGCTTTTTTCATTTTTATTGCCCAGATGTAGTACTTTGCATTTTTCCCTGTTAAAAACCATTCTGTTGGTTGCTGCCCACTGCTCCAGTTTATTTAGGTCTTTTTGAATCCTCTCTCTCTCTTCTCTAGTATTAGCTATCCCTCCTAGCTTTGTGTCATCAGCAAATTTAATCAGTTTACCCTCAATTCCTTCATCTAAATCATTGATAAAGATGTTGAACAATACAGGTCCCAGGACGGAGCCCTGTGGTACCCCACTTGAGACATTCATCCAGCTGGATGTGAAGCCATTTACAACCACCCATTCATCAGGTGAGGCGCGTACTGGAGTAAGATTTGTGGCGCATCATGAATTTGACAAGCAGAGTCGCTTCGTCACAACCCCAACCCACCCCAAGTCTACACACTTTGTCAGAGCTGGGCAACAATGACATGAAAATGACAGAAGTCACTTTTTTTGCCAACACGAAAAATTTTTTTCAACTTTTCAGAGCTTTTTTAGCCAGAAATCTGGTGAAAAGTCATTGATGAATCGCCCCCATATTGTGGATTTCACCGCGATCTCATGGGAACTTGTCCAAAAACTTTATATTTGCACAAATAGTTAATCCTAAAATGACAGCATTTGCATGGCAAGCATTATGGTTAGATTGTTAGAGATGGTGGAACTATTTTGCACCATTGGTGGATTCTGCAGGAAGCTGACATCATGTACAAGATATTCTAGCCTCCCAGATTTATTCGTCATGAGACAAATAGGGTTTTCATCTTTTTGATCAAATCCCTTGATAATTTTAGCTATTCCCATATAAACTCTTCCATCCTGGACTTATTAAAGCGGATTTTGGCATAAATATTTGAATGGACACCTGTCATAGCTAAAAACATATGTGAAAACAGCAAATTACAGCAGACTCAGCTTGTGGGAGGATAGCCACAATCTGCAGAGGAAACGGGGTGTACAAAGTTACTTTATTGTGTTACTTTCTGCTAAACTTTTCTCTTTTCTAAAATAGTTTGCACTGTGGATGTTGGCTGAGTAAAAAATAAATATTAGATATATAATTCTCAAGGCTAGATTCTGCCATAAAAAAAACCCTGAAAGGTTCATGATTTTATCCTTTTAAAGCCTCTGACCTGAAATATGCATCTATAAGATTTATATATCATCATTTTAATGCTCAATATAAATTCCTGCAGTTCACTTACTGACAAAAAAAACGGCCCAGCAATCAGTCATACTGTCTTTACGTTGCCCGCACATCACCTATCGGTTTGTGGGATAGAAAAAAAAAATGTAATAGCTTTAATGTTCTATATTTTCATTTCAGGGGAAATTACCTTGGAGTTAATTACAGAAGGAATCGTTAATTTCTCATATGCTAATTAAAGATATTGTGAACATTTGACTTAGTGATGCACCTTGCCAGCCTGTGTTTTAGAAATGTCAAATATATTGCCCAAGCCTATTCAAGATCAGAAGAGAATTGAAAATAGATTTATAATTCTATTTATCATGTAATACAATGATAAGCTCCAAGTATTGAGTTATGGCCTATGTTAATTTATATAGAATTCAATTTTTAGGGAGAACTCAAGCAGAAATTTAGTGTGCCTAGCAACAGAAGTAATCGAAACAGCTAGAAAAAAATTAACACAGCAAAAAAGGAGCTCCATCAAGTATAACTCCCATTGTATCCCAAAACAGTTATAACGGTAAGTACACATGACGTCTTTAAGAAGCCTGTGGAGCTAAGCGAAACCTCTTATTTTACCTATACTTTCAACTTTCATAAAGAGCAGGCAGGTTCCAAATAAAGCAATTTCTGAACCCTAAATCAGTTAAAAGAAGTAACAAAAAACTGAACTTGTGCACAGCAATGATGCTTTTACATTGCTGTGCATTATGTTCATTTTTCCAGCAGTTTTGCAGTGCTTTTTCAGGTGGATTCCAGGCAGAATCCACCTGAAAAAGATGTTGTGTGCACATAAACTAACTCCTAGATCTGTTGAAGTTTCATAGTGTTTTGTGCATAAATACTGACAAATTTTATGTCTACCATTAAACTGCATTTTGCAGCTTAATAACTTAAACGTGAATTATCAGTATCACAAATGGGTAAAATTGTAAGGTGCTTGGAAAAACAAACAACTTTGCAATTAGCACCTTATTAAAAATCTTTTTAAAAAATAACAGGATAGTTAATTCTATAGTTTTTCATCTGTTGCCTAGGTTACCAGCCACCTCTGCTTTCTATCAGCTTTAGACGGTCTCCTAGGCTCTAATGATGTCTGGATGTGGCTAGATTCAGTGTCCCTGCACTTATCTGATGCTGCAGAGGCAAAGCTGCTTCTCCTTGCTAAATTGGAGCGTGCATACTTTGGACCAGCGAGTTGACCATGCCGTCGGTCCAAACTCTCAATCAATTGGAGTACTCTGCTTCCGCCCTCACAACTAGGGGGTTGAAAAGCTTGGAAGCGGTGCGCTCCTGAAGAAAGGTCTTGAGGTACCCCTGTAAAGGGAAGGTATCACCAGAAAAAGACCTATTATTAAAATCAGGTGTTTGTGTTAAGTTTATATTTAGAAGATGTAGTACAATTTTTTTTTTCATATCATATTCTTCTTTTAAAAAAAAAAAAGTAATCTTGTAATTTTCACACTGGCCACTGGGGCTTTTTTAGACTTCTACTTCCTGTCCTTTCAGGAAGAGCTTACAGAAAGCATATTATCAGAAGCAAGGTTACAATGACAAGTGACACCTCTATACACAGCTGATAATAATCACAATAGACAATGTCACAGCTGACCCTGCTCCCCTCCCTTCACAATGACATTTGCACACACTCATTAGACACTTCAATACAAAATATAGGTCCGAGATTATTGTGGTTAATGTACATGTGTTGTTTCCTGAAAACATTGAGATATTACAGTATAAAAAAAAGCCCCAAGCGTCAGTGTAAAGATATAAGATTGCTATTTTTTAATTTGAAATACAGAATGTGATATGTAAAAAAAAAAATACATTGAACTCAAAAACCTGATTTAATCAGTAGGTGATTATACGACGATAACTTCCCCTTAAATGGTTATTCCTATTCCCAATATTTCTACAGATTCCTAAAATATGCCATACATGTTTAATAAGTTTGGTTCCTACTTCTGGGACCCAGATCTTGTCTCAAATCTGATCTGAGTTCTGACTTGCTTGGTTATTAGAAGAGAGGCACACATTTGCACACACAACTCTCCATATATCCCTGCCTGGATGTGATGGCCTGTGGCAACTTTACCAGGTGGTACAGATGCATGGCCAGGGGTGGACATACCATTGGTGCAGCCTGTGCTGATGCACAGGGGCCCACGAGATAGTGGGGCCACTACCACCTCCCAAGCAGATGGAATTGTGAATTATAATTATTATATTACATTATTATATATTATATTATTAATAATTATTAATGAGCTATTGGACTGCAAAGGGCCCATATATTGTTCTTACACTGGGTCCTCTTCTCTCTGTGTCCATCACTAAGTCTGGGAACTATTGATATGTCTGAAATGTTTGTATTGAGAATTACCTGTAATCTAGATAAACAATGAGCAACTTTCTAGGTACATTGCTCATTTATCTTCTAAACTAGATTGTATTATAGACCAGAGCTGAATTTAATATTCTGTTGCCTTCACAGCATTCAATGTACAGTAGATTCGTGCTTTAAAATTTCAACAGCATTTTCTTAGGTGATATGAAATCTCAGATGTTTCATCTTTGTACTAGTCATGGAAGAAACAATAACTCTCCCGTTACTTTATCGGAGTTCTGCTAAACTGTTTGTAATTTAATGATGACAAGCTTGCTGATAGTTTCCAGTGAAAACCAGAAAAAATAGGAATTAAGCTCTTGGGCATAACTCAAGATAAATAAAATAATGTATTTAAAAAGATTTTTTGTAGATTGATTCCACATAGAAATGTTAAAATGTTTTTGAAGGTAGACCTATACTTTAGCCATCAAAACAACTAATATGGGGAGAAGTACACGCCCCCAGTGAAAACACTCACTTGGATGTAGCTAAAGTTAACTCATTTGGTGCCAAACATTGTAATTGCTAATATCTCCGAAACAGAGAGGCAAAATAAGAAAACCCAAAATGTTTTATTCTGCTGTGCAGCCGCTAGTACATGATATGTCCCGATCAACATGAAAAAATTGGTGAAAGATCCTCTTTAATGAAACTTTCCTTTTTGGTGCTTTCTCCAATAATATGCACTGATCAGTAAGAACATTAAAACCACTGACAAATGATGTGAATAACATTCACTTTCCAAGGTCATGCCTTGATGGACCAGAGCTGTTTTAGCTGTACAATTTACTGCACATAGTTATGGCTGATCAGTTTACATTGTATCAATAAGATAAAAGTAGGGAATGAAAATTGTTTAATATCTGGTATAGGTCAGGGGTGGTCTTCTCCGAAAGGAGGTTTTTGGGAGGGGCTTCACTATGCGGTATGAACAGACCATGGAGACTCACTGCCAATGATACATATTTGACTTTATTTAAGAGGAAACTCAAACGTTGTTTCCTTCTAAAAGTATCTTTTAATTAAAAGACATTGATAAAACTCTGCCACCTAATAATAATTTCAACTTTTATGTCTACAAACGACTTTGCCTAAACTTTTAGAATGTTTTTTTTCAAGGTTAACAGCTTGAGAGAGTCAACACAAGCGCTACTTAACGCGGCAAGAAAAGGGGAGCCTTCTATCCAATGTGACATCTTAGTGCGGACAAGCACAATGTTCTTCATTTAATAACAGTACTTTACTATAATTTTCCGAGCAGTCAGCAGTCTCCCTTAGTACATAAGCTGCGAACACGGTTTATCTGCCTTCCTGAGTTCAGTCACTTGTTAATAATCAAACTGTCATTATATCTGGAGCAGGCATTAGGTTTCCCAATTCAACATAGTCACCGACCTCAACTGTCGTTTTGCAAAGTCACAACCTTGACTCTATTGAAGGTTCATTTTACACTTCACAAATCCATTTAGAGAGCCAATTAGATCATTATAGTACTGTACTTTGTCAAATTTTAGCATAAAGTGCGGCAGGGAAACGGATTCAATATTGAAATGCAACAAAATAAGATTCAGAAAGTTAAGTTCTTCTTATAAGTAAAAGAGAGGTTTTTGTTTTCCAATAAAGTTTTTTTTATTTAACAGATGTTCATGTTTCGAATATCTGAGAAAAGCAAAATTTTTTATTGTGAATGGAAAATTGCCAAAGAAAGGAAGCTAAATTAATTTCATGTGGGTCATTTACTAATGAAATTAAAAATATAGCTGTAGATTTGACTTTTCTAACAATATCACCCAAGTGAAAACAATTCCAAAAGAAAAAGTTTTATTTGGCTTAATACTAAAGATGATTTGATCGGTCTGCGGAATATCCAGTTCGAGTGAAATTTACCTGAAGTTCAGTGTCAAATTCAAACACTTTGAGATTTTATTCAGTTTGAAAACTACAACAAAAAATTTGCCCAGCACCATTTCCCACACAGCTGATGCATTAGAGAGTTGGCTAATGTCCCTATAACAGTAATGCTTCTTAAGTGCCCACTTAACATTTAATAATGTTCACTGAGTCCCCCAATGTACAGCTCCTCTATACACAGTATGGTGGCCCCACAGCTCCTCTATACAGAGTATGATGTCCTCACAAAACTGTATAATGACCCCTATATTAGCTTCTATGCTGTATAATGGCCCTCACATTATTCCCCAAACTGTATAATGGCCCCCGCATTAGCTCCCAAACTGTATACTGGCCCCCACATTACCTCCCAAACTGTATAATGACCACACATTAGCTCCTACACTGTATAATGGGCCCCACATTAGCTCCTACATTGTATAATGGGTCCCACGTTAGCCCATAAACTGTAAAATGGGCCTCACATTAGCTCCTACACTATATAATGGTCCCCACATTAGCTCTCACACTGTATAATGGGCCCCACAGTAAGCTCCTATACTGTATAATGGCCCCCACAGTAAGCTTAAAACCGTATAATGGCTCCTACATTAGCTCCTATACTGTATAATAGGCCCCACAATAGCCCCACACTTTATAAGAGCCCCCACAGTAGTCCCTATAATGTATGATGCCCCCACAAGTTTTAATTAAAATTAAAAAAACATGATATTTTCACCTAATCCAGGATCCTGATGACTCCACTGGCGAGGCTTGGGCGGACCAACGCACTGTCATAGCTCCGATGCGCACACAGGATGTCAGAGTCCTGATGCGGCATGATGACGTCACCGCACCGGGACTTTGATATTCTGTGCGTGCATTGGCACCTCAGCCGTTCTGTAGACTGAAGGCTTAAAGCAACCTGCGGTCTACAGAACAGAGAGCAATAGTGCAGGGAGGTCGTGTTTTCCTGCTGTACCGCAGGGCTTAATTGTATCGGCATGCTGGGCACGCCAATACTGTTAAGGGTAGCATAGCTCTGGGTTGGACCCTCTGAGAATGGGGCCCAGGGAGACCGCACCCTCTGTCCCCTCCTCCCCCTGGTAGCTATGCTACTGGTAAGAACATAATATTCTACAATAGCTGAACCACCTAAAGATGTCCATGCACATGAGATAACTGTTGGCCAAATGCTCATTCAGTTGACAACTATCTCTTCCAATGCCCTTATAGACAAGAGGGAGCTCGGCCAGGTGTCCATGTGTTTTCGAAAAGGAAAGAAGAGAAAGGAGGTACCAGGCACCTTTGTAAGCAGCTTATCTCCTCTGGGAACAAATGGTTTTAAGGTGTTTAAGTATAATCTGAACGATCCTTAGTGTCAGGGGAGAGTCGAAAGACCCCCATATACATCAGATGGTTGCCCAGTACTGCCAAATCAGCAGGTTTGAACAACTTTAGTCTAATATGTATAGCTACCTTTAAACTGCCCTCCTATAAAAGCCACCATATATACTAGACTAACGTTGGCATCGGCCGTCAGTCTAATGTGAATGGGGCCCAAGAAAAATTATTTTGGGGGGAAATAAGGATCCGACATGTCGGATCAAGGACTACTAATCCTATTATTCTTTAGCGATAAGCTGCTGCCAGAGGAGTCTGGCAAAGCAAGGTCATAGAGAACCCAGGAGGGCCCCTGTGTATTGAAGAATCGGGCAAAATAGCTGCCTGCTGACAAATCAGCTGAACTATCATTCGGCCAACAAACATCTAAATTGTAAAGACATAAGTGCCCTGCGTGTACTACTACTTGTAATTTTCTGATTTCAGCTCTCATAAAATACCTCTTGTGTGTTGTCCACTATACAATTTCTACCCATTAGAAGTTTTGACTGGTTTACATGTGGAAAGACCTCTTCAGATCTTAATGATAATTAGACCAAAAAATGTGTAAACTTCCAAATTCAAACATGAAGCTGACAAACTGCTATTTGGTTTTAATTGATGGATATAAGTAACTTCTTTCTATTCTTTCTTTAGCTTCTGATCAAATATTTTCCAAACGCCTTAGTACGTACCTACCATATAAGAACTTGTCTACAAACCCTGCTTATGTTTGATGTGCAGGAGTAATTGATTTTTGTAAAGCCTTAAATCCAGCTTTGCTGAAATTGATCAGCTCGAAATAAAGTTGTAAGGAACAACGTTAACTCGTATCCCACACACTTTGTTATCTTGCTTTTAGTTTGTGAAGTAGTCACAGTCGATCTGTGGTCTCTGCTGATCTTAATGAGAATCAGGATGGTGATTGAAGCCAGAGTACAGGGTGAACTTTGAAGTTCAAAACTCCATAACAAGAAATGACTTCTCCTATTAGTCCCCTGCACCAGAACCACCTTTATTAGGAAAGCACTGCAGATGTTGAAAGCTGCCACTAGCATTTACTCGTTCAGGGAGAATGGACATGAATTCTTATATACTTTAGGAATTTTTGGCAATATGTTTAAATTATGACTATTTGTATCATTGGAAGACTAAGAATACTAGAAAATGCTGCACTCTGTCAATCAAATAAGTAATTATTTGTAATAATATTTAGTTTGATGACACTTTGTATTCATAAAACAATTAAAAAAACTGAGTGTGACGATAAAACAGACTATTCATAAGTAAAGTCCTAATAGTGTCAAAGCAAGAACTAAGCACAAATTTTTAAAGGGAGCCAATCATGTTACCAAATGCTATTAACTCACTGATATGGGGTCAATCTACAGGTTAATAGCATTCTAAATCTGTGTTGCCGCCACACTGAAGCTGCGCCGATGCAACACAATGACTGAAAGCCAGAGGCTGCCGGGAGGAATGAAGTTAATTTCCTCCCGGTAACCTGGCTTTCAGTGCAATGGCTACACAGTTTTACAACACTATTAACCTGCAGATTAACTTCATATCTGCAAGTTAGTAGCATTTGGGAGCATGACAGCTACCCTTTAACATGGATTCGATGCTGTCTATACACAGATATAGGAGAATCAGAATTAACAAGTGCTGATACAAGTTACCCCAAATACCATCCATTAAAGGTTTTGTTTTGTCTAGGGAGGTAATCACAATACTACACTAGAATGGCCCCCATCATGTTACACTGACTGAAACCTGCCCTAGAATTTTAGGACAGTTGCCCATGAGCATATGTAGAAGAAAGCTCTGCTGCTGTGACCTCAACTTGTCATTATGTGTTATTGGTTATCTACATGTCACAGCAGCGGAGCTTCCTACTGCACATGCTCATAGGCACCTAACCTCGAAACCTTCTAGGACAGGTCACGGTGTAAGACAGAGGCCATTCTAATGTACTACAATAATTACTTCTCTAGACAAAACAATTGTGTCTTGCTAACAAAAGATATTTAGAAAATTATTTGTAATGACATCTTATTTCTTTTGATGTTGGATTCTATTCCAGAGAAACCCTTTACAGCGTATCTACACTTTTGTTCTCCGGTATGGTTAGTCTTTTGGGTATAGAGCACAGCTGATGCAAACAGGGCAGCACAATGACTGTAGCAATTGTATCACGCCAGGAGACCTTCATGAATGGTTCCAATTTTAATTACTTGGAGTTGTTCTTGATAGTGTCCGTGGGCAGTATGATTGTTGCATCAATTGTACTGTCCATCGCTCAAGAGTGTTGCACCACACAGACGCTCTGATGGAGTGGCAGAACGATATCGTAGGTACGCCTTAAGTACTAAAATGGTGTGTAAAGAATTAAATTTGGTAAATCTTGTTTAGTATCCCACTGGTATTCAAATAAACCTGGATGTTTTACATTCCCTTTAAATATATAACTCTAGAAAATCAATTTCTATTCCAAGTTAGGTCTCATACACATGGACATATTTTTGGCTCCACTTTGTACATAGCCATAATAGGTTTTCCTTAGAGGTTAATGAGCATATTACACCTCTGAATACATCCAATTTCATATGTCATTTCTGCAGAGTTTCAGAAGGCTGTAGAATTGTGAATGCAGCTCTGGAATGTAATACAGACAAAGATATAAGTACAAGATAAATACTATATATTTTCAAAGTGACTTAATTTTTTATGTAAATTGTATAAACAAAAGAAATGAGCAGGAACACATGTTGGTATCAGTGCAATGTGTAGGTGCAAATTCACACTATGGTTTCTAAGTTTTTTAAATCAAAATAGTGTCAACTAAGTACCCTATGTTATTTTGATGTATTGTTACTATTATTTATTTAGTTACTGCAGGGTATTTGCTCATTCTGTTTTTATGCTAGGTTCTGTCTTTTAATGACCACAGTGTGACTGTGCACCTACATATTGCAGTTATGCCAACATGTGTTTCGGCTCATTTCTTTGGTTTTGCTTTAGTTTTTTGTACTTTGTGCATACAAGGGTGTGGCTTCCCCTTTTTGGGCTGTGCATCTTGTCTACACAGTCACGTCTGGGTCCTGCTCTGCCTTTTTCTATTTTGAGGTCTGCTGATGCATAGCAAGGTGCAGTGGCAGACACAGACAGAACTCTGGTCTTTTATAGTCTAATAGCTCATCATAATGTACAATTTCACCAGCTTTGGAGGTGTAGATGGGCCCCCTTATCTCTCGGGCCCCTGTGGTTGCACCAATGATATGTCCGCCCCTGGCGAGATGAATTAGAAGAGTTAGGGAACATCCTAAATGAGTACATTTTGTTGCGGTTCGATGGCTTTTACACTCTTTTGATCACAATATTAATGTTATTTAATGTATTTGCCCATTTTAATTTCATCCAAGATTATATAAATGCTAAAACATGCTAATGATATCTTCAGGGGCCCCTTGAATATTCTATCAAAATATTTGTCTTTTTTCTTTCATTGCTTGAAAAGAAAGCTACATTGAAACCTCTTTAAGATAATCACCGAAAATTGGTGGTCTTCTCAATGAAAATTTCCAATTTGAAAACAAATGGTGGAACTGAAAGTCTTTTAAAGGAAAATCTGGTCTGAAAATCTGGTCTGGATAGGGGTGGTCTACTCAAAGGAGTGTCTTTTGGAGAGGTTTCACTGTATATAAAATCTTAGATTACTAAATTTACATGAGGAAATGTTTCATTTATGCAAAAACAATTGAAAGCAGCTTCCTCTGTCTACAATGAAAGTCGAGCCTGATGAATGGGAAAGTTGTGACCTCATCTTTGGTATATACACAATGTGATTAGTATTTGATTAAAATAAACACCCGTGTTTTCTACAACATGTATCCAAGATCTACAGCCATATAATACAGTCGTTGCCAAATCTCACCTGATGTACACATTGCAAAGTTATATTTTGTAACTCTGTAACTCTGTAATTTACTTTCTATCTTTTTGTTTTATTTATTACATCTGGAGTAAATTGTTAGCAACAATGTATATATCCATCTCAGACCTGTACTGTAATCTTACAGCATTATGCAAAGGTAAAAGACGTGATACAAACAGGAAACTCTGGACTTCCTCTTAGATGTAGCAGATGTGAATGTCGTTGTGGTTATAGTAGGTAAATGAGAACAAATTTAAAGGGGTTGTCCCATTAACAAAGTAGATTTTAATTAATAGATCTTGGAATAAAAATAAATTGCACAATTGGATGTGTTAAAAAAATGTTCCTGTTCTGAGATAATCTTATAAATGTGCCCCTGCTATGTACTGTGTAATGGCTGTGTCTGACCATGTAGGCGGTCGTCCACCTCCTCCCCCCACTCCCTGCTTTAAATTCATTTTATCTGAATATGAAATAAAGGACTCTTATTTTTACATAAACGGTGAGTGCAGCTTTTCATCATTTTCTCTCTATTGGACTAAAATATTTCCATGCCAATTTTAAACAATGTTTTACCTCACAGAAAGCAGCAGCAGTGATCACATGCTGTCCCGACTGTATAATCATTTTTATAATCTTGTATGGAGCTATGAGCACCCACAGGGTCAGTTCGGTCACATAGTGGTGTAGAAAAGTTTTTCTCCACTCTGGGCAAAAATTACTTAGGGCACCCTCGAGCATCGCAAGTTCTTGCCCTGAGTCATCATGTGCCCCTGTATGGACTGCATAATTACTGAATTGTTAGCAGCGCAAGTTTATCTTGCAGAATTGTAGTGCACGTCCATTTTCTAAACTCTCAGGATTTGATTAGGGGTTTAAAAAAGAATAAGTGTTTATACATTTATACTCCCAATACCGGTGCCACTATTGCCACTCTCCATCCGGCCTCTTCTTTCTGTCGTTGTTCAAAGTCCAGCATTCTTATTCTGCATCAGGGCTTCTTGCACCAAGAAGACATCTGACGTCACAACGGGTATTGCACGTCCTTTCACAGAGTGAAGATGCTGGACGTTGAGCGCTGAAGGAAAGAAGAGGACAGATGGGGAGCGGAGAGGCAGGTAAACAGAGAGGTTTTTTTTCACCCTACATTTATTATATTCTGGGATCTGGAAATTCAATGCAAATTGAGTTTCCTGGACAGATTCAAGTGAACTGACATATTCTAATTTTGTCAGGTTCGCTCATCACTAAAAATGGACTTTAAACAACAATCTTCAACAGATGTTCATTGACTTCAATGGGAAAGTGTTGTAGGCATGATCTGTGAGTTGTACAGAAGTAACTGCGAAGAGAGGAGGACGAGCTGGTGAGCTGTGACATCACCTATTGCGTATAGTTATGTCCGGTGTCATCTATTGTCAGGGATCACCAAACAGATACGACACTAGGGAGATCACGCGATATCTCGCCGTATTTCATCTGAAATCGCGAGCACGTGATCCAGACTACTCGCTGCGTAGGTATTGGTAAGCGACCAATGAGCGTAAGGCATCACACCTCTGGGTTCCAAAGCTTGGAGTCGGTGTCTACACCGTCCGTACGGTCACTGTCAGCTTTACGATAGCAAAATTATTATTATGCTCTGCCACCACCAGCCGAGTTTGAAATATAATACAGGCCTGGCCGGTCACTTGCGTTTTGGTAGCGTATATGGCTTCTGGGAAGGGAACGATTACAGAACAAAAGAAACAGGACTATTAAATTTTATATTTAATCCAGTTTTATTATGCTGTTATCGAACAGGACCCATTGCTTATAATTCTTATTCCCCCCTGGCAATGAATGAGTCTGTACTGTCCATGGGTTCTCTTATACCTAAGGGGAGATCTGTCCACATGCCCCTTGTGGTGACATCATGTAGGCTGGTCTCCAGCCTGTACATTTTATTAAAAACGCTAACTTCTGCGATAACTCATCACTCGTTGATTGCAGAAGCGGGCAAACTATGCCATTTTTTCCCTTATCATTTTATCTTCAGTTAGAGACCACACATCGCATAGCTGCAGTCTGCTATTTTGGTGTTTTTGCGCTACAGCTCTCTGATTTGGCTTGCAACAATGAGAAACTATGTATGCATTCCTCGGCTGTCACTAGAAATATGGGTCCCATTATTGTCAGACGCATGAAACTTACAATGTTTTATATTTCGTTTCGTAGTCGGATTGTCTGGAGATTTCTTTGTTAAGCTTAGGAAAGCAACTTTCCCAGTTACAAGCAAATTAGTGCAATCCCACCAGTAATTACCCCCCTGCATGTGCCAGGGACTAGAGGCTCACATCTTAACGAAGTTTGGTGACACCTCTTGGCTGGTATTTGTTTGTGTAAGGCCATTTGGCTGTGGGTGATAATTTGCTGGAAGATACTGTATATTTTCATGGCGACAGCTTTCAAAAGATGGATAAGGGAGGGGGGTGAATATCTATGTCAGGCAAATATGGAAGAACATTTTCCTGACATTAATTTTTCCCTGACATCTATGTACAGATAATATGCAACATTATAATTCTAGCTATGATGATAAGGAGATCATTACTAAAATTAATATCTCTACTAAACAGAAAGTATCATCCTATTAGGCTAAGAAAGCAGAGCAAAAATTTTAATTTTTATGTTTTTTTTATCTAAATAGTCCTATGAAAAATTTAAAAAGTCCTAGAAAACCCTTCTTTACTGAAATGGTTGGTATATTAAAAGATGTTTCATTCTACAATGTTTTATGGCAAAATATATTGCCTTATGCCTAATAATAAGGTAATCCACTTTACATAGTGCAGTATATAGGTCGGTTCTGTGATTCCAGAATTGGTCCCATAAATGCCAGGCATGGTCACCACTGATCTTACATTATGAACCTTGAACGAGAATATATTCTACCATATTTCAATCATTTCAATGATGAAATAGAGGTGAGCAACCCACCAACATCATTACATATGAGGTTGTGACCATAATAGTGAACCGTATAATGACAGCATCAATTTACTATTACTTGCTTTTAATATGGTCATCACAAACTGGTTTCTTGCTATGTTGATTTTTGCTGATTTTGCTAAAATTCACTTTTTTTCTTCCATAGTTGGATATTTCCAATAATAGCTGTGATGCAGTCAGAAATGAGTGTTTACTTTTAACAAGAAATATAGATGCCCACGTTGCTTGTAATGGCCCCTGTAGACGAAGCTACCGTGGCCGTATATACAAACCAATTGGCAATAGTTTAATAACCTGTTTAGACCGGAATTCTATGCACACAGAAGGATCATTAGTACTATCTTTCCGTGTGCATGGAATATTATCATTACCGGTAGCCCATCTCAGTATTTTCACAGGACGATGTGCTGCCAATAACAATGATCTCAATGCAACTTTGCTAATTTATCAGGTGACTGCCAGTTTGTTTGCCCAAGTTGAACTTTGTACTGTCGACATAGCCATGTGAGGGCTTGATTTTTTGTGAGATGAGTTTTACTTGTGAATCCATTTTATCAGGTGATGTACTGGAAAAAATTCCAAATGTGGCAAAAGAGAAAAAAAAAGGGCAATTCCGTAACATAAATGAGCTTTAGCTTTATTTAAGTGGTGAGAGAAAATTCAGAAACTTGTGAAAAATAAAATTTGTTTGTGATACCATATTAGAGAGCCGTAACGTTTTCAATTTTCTGGATATGCAACTAGGTGAGGGCTTGTTTTTATTGATGCCATGTTGGGGTAGATCTGATGTTTTGTTCACTTCTTATTACATTTTTTTGGGGTTGTTGCAACAGCAAATAATACACAATTCTGGCGTTTTGATATTTTTTCTGTTTAACGATTGGATTAACTTATTTTACATTTTGATAGATTGGATTTTTATGATTACAGCAATACCAAATATGTGTATTTTATTAGTCTTTTATTTCTTACTTTTTAATGGGGGAAAAGGAAGGTGACTTAACCTTTTTTTTTCATAGTTTTCAAAACTTTTTTCTACTTTTTACAGTACATAGCTTTGAACCTGCGATCGTCTGATCGCCTGTACTATATAGCAAAAATCACGGTCCCCTATGAATGCCAGCCACAAGCTGGCTTTCACAGGAGTATCATCATAACAGGCTCAGAGATCTTCAGCAGACCTCTGGCCATCATGGCAACCCATCGATGCCCCGCGATCACTTCATGGTCTCGCTGATGGTGCAATAGAAAAGTGCCTCCCCCCCTTGCTGGCAGGTATTTGACAGCTCAACAGCCTGATTAATTCAGCCATAATTTGCTAGCAAAGATGCAACCTCGGCTTGAGACCCCTGTAAGTCATGTTGTTAAGGAGTTAAATGATAATAAACAGAATAATAATTAATATATCTGCTTTACGTAGAATACGAGGCAAAATAATAATAAGAAAAATGAGGAGAGAATGGAAAGAATTGCAAGGATATTTCTTAATTTTTGTATCTTTGTCTGTAGTGTTTCTTTAAAACTTCAAAATTTCAGGCTTTGTTTTAATTCCAATTGCATAAAAGAGTAAAATTTTGACTTAAATAATAGGTCACTTTTTGACAATGGATACCCTTTACAGCATTAATAACCTTCTCCACAACCCTTCCTGCGTGTGTTATCGGCAGTTACCACAGCTAAGTTACAGTTTAATTAAACTGTCTTCTTAAGTAAACACACACCTGTTTTCTGTCTTTAACTTTGGCTGAAACGATTTCTGATCAAATTACTTTTTTTAATTAAAGTATTGTAAAGATGAATTTCAGCGGTATTATAAGAGCTGTAAGGCGCCGCTGATTCTCAAATTTAAATGAATGTGTTCTGCTACACTTAACCAAGACTTCATCTTTTCAAATTACGCAGCCTGTCCAAAGAGTCATTTTTCCCATAGTGCCTGCCTCACAAATTGTTTTTGTCATTTGATTAAAAAATGGCTTCAATTTGCATTTTTTCAATGTTATTAAAAAAATAATAATAATGGTGAAATAGGTAATATGTAACCTAAATACGGCACTCACCAAAACATGATATAAAGTATGTGACCCCTTTTCTCATTTAAATATCTGAATTAGTTAAAACTTTTATTGGACAGAGACAGAATTTCAGAATTGATTTTGCAAAGCAGGTACCTTAATGCCGGGTGTTAACCAAAAATATGTCTCTATATAAATCCCTTCCAGCTTGACATAATAGTTGAGTACAATAGTAATAAAAAATGTTAGAATTTTTGAGAAATTTAAAGGGAATCTGTCACCCCCCTTGGAAATATCAGACCGCTACTGTGGGCATACAGGTGATAGAAAAGTAAATCTATACATATCTGTATGGTCCTTGGTAGAGGTCTGATTGCAAAGAAAAGTAGTTTTATCTTTTAGATTTTCAACAACTTGGCGTTCGGGGGTGCCAAGCAATGCTTGCCTATCTGATTATTATTCCCCTAAAGCGCCGCCTATCAGCCTAGTTACCATTTTCCCTCCCCCTCAAGTCACAGGGCGCTGTGACGTGCGCTTTCCTTCCTCACCACCCGGCGCATGCGCAAAGAGCGGCTATTATAGACCGGGCTTTGTTTCCTCCCGGCTGGGTTTGTATGAGCACAGTGCTGCAGCGCTCTATTGCGCAGCTATCGCTGACCGCTCACTAGGCATCATGTGACCCCAGCTGCAGAGTTGGGTGATATCCGCCGTCACATCAAGTTACGGCTGCAGTCAGGTGGGACCCAGTGATGCGCACCCCCTTGATTGATGTGTTGTGGATGGGGTTTCACCGCACATCACAGCCATGCATCCAGAGTGCACTTTACCAGCCGAAAGCAGAACTTGACGTGAGATCAATGGATGTCAGCCGAGGCTGAAGCCGGGGTCACATGATGCCTAGTGAGTGTTCAGCGATAGCGCCGCTCACAAGCCAGAATGACAACACAAGGTAATTACAAAAACACTTCTTTCCACTCTTTAAATTGATGGGGGCATTATGTATAGTAGTGGAAAAGCTCTTTAACCCCTTAAGCCCCGCGGGTGGTTTGCACGTTAATGACCGGGCCAATTTTTACAATTCTGACCACTGTCAATTTATGAGGTAATTACTCTGGAACGCTTCAACGGATCCCCCTGATTCTGAGATTGTTTTTTCGTGACATATTGTACTTCATGATTGTGGAAAAATTTCTTCGATATCACTTGCGTTTATTTGTGAAAAAAACGGAAATTTGGCGAAAATTTTGAAAATTTTGCAATTTTCAAAATTTGAATTTTTAAGCCCTGAAATCAGAGCGATATGTCACACAAAAGAGTTAATAAATAACATTTTCCACATGTCTATTTTACATCAGCACAATTTTGGAACCAAAATTTTTTTTTGTTAGGGAGCTATAAGGGTTAAAAGTTGACCAGCGATTTCTCATTTTTCCAGCAAAATTTACAAAACCATTTTTTTAGGGACCACATCACATTTGAAGTCACTTTGAGAGGTCTTTATGACAGAAAATACCCAAAAGTGACACCATTCTAAAAACTGCACCCCTCAAGGTGCTCAAAACCACATTCAAGAACTTTATTAACCCTTCAGGTGCTTCATAGGAATTTTTTGAATGTGGAAGAAAAAAATGAACATTTACCTTTTTTCACAAAAATGTTACTTTAGACCCAGTTTTTTTTATTTTCACAGGGGTAACAAGAAAAAATGGACCACAAAATTTGTTGTGCAATTTCCCCTGGGCACGCAGATACCCAATATTTGGGGAAAAAACACTGTTTGGGCGCACTGTAGGGCTCGGAAGGGAAGGAGCGCCATTTGACTTTTTGATTGTAAAATTTGCTTGAATAATTAGCGGACACCATGTTGCGTTTAGAGAGCCCCTGTGTGCCCAAACATTGGAGCTCCGCCACAAGTGACCCCATTTTGGAAACTAGACCCCCCAAGGCACCTATCTAGATGCATAGTGAGCAGTTGCAACCCCCAGGTGCTTCACAAATTGATTCGTAAAAATGAAAAAGTGAAAAAAAAAACACTTTTTCATTGTTACGAATCAATTTGTGAAGCACCTGAGGGTTCCAACTGCTCACTATGCATCTAGATAGGTGCCTTGGGGGGTTTAGTTTCCAAAATGGGGTCACTTGTGGGGGAGCTCCAATGTTTGGGCACACAGGGACTCTCTAAATGCAACATGGTATCCGCTAACAAATTGAATGGAAAATCGGCTCAAATTGTTAGCGGACACCACATTGCGTTTGGAGAGCCCCTCTGTGCCCAAACTTTGGAGCTCCCCCACAAGTGACCCCATTTTGGAAACTAGACCCCCCAAGGCACCTTTCTAGATGCATAGTGAGCACTTGGAACCCCCAGGTGCTTCACAAATTGATTCGTAATAATGAAAAAGTGTTTTTTTTTTCACTTTTTCATTTTTACGAATCAATTTGTGAAGCACCTAGGCGTTCCAAGTGCTCACTATGCATCTAGATAGGTGCCTTGGGGGGTCTAGTTTCCAAAATGGGGTCACTTGTGGGGGAGCTCCAATGTTTGGGCACACAGGGACTCTCTAAATGCAACATGGTATCCGCTAACAAATTGAATGGAAAATCGGCTCAAATTGTTAGCGGACACCACATTGCGTTTGGAGAGCCCCTCTGTGCCCAAACTTTGGAGCTCCCCCACAAGTGACCCCATTTTGGAAACTAGACCCCCCAAGGCACCTTTCTAGATGCATAGTGAGCACTTGGAACCCCAAGGTGCTTCACAAATTGATTCGTAATAATGAAAAAGTGAAAAAAATAACACTTTTTCATTTTTATGAATCAATTTGTGAAGCACCTGGGGTTCCAAGTGCTCACTATGCATCTAGATAGGTGCCTTGGGGGGTCTAGTTTCCAAAATGGGGTCACTTGTGGGGGAGCTCCAATGTTTGGGCACACAGGGACTCTCCAAATGCAACATGATATCCGCTAACAATTTGAGCCGACAATTTGTTAGCGGATATCATGTTGCATTTGGAGAGTCCCTGTGTGCCCAAACATTGGAGCTCCCCCACAAGTGACCCCATTTTGGAAACTAGACCCCCCAAGGCACCTATCTAGATTCATAATGAGCACTTGGAACCCCAGGTGCTTCACAAATTGATTCATAAAAATGAAAAAGTGTTTTTTTTTTCACTTTTTCATTATTACGAATCAATTTGTGAAGCACCTGGGGGTTCCAAGTGCTCACTATGCATCTAGAAAGGTGCCTTGGGGGGTCTAGTTTCCAAAATGGGGTCACTTGTGGGGGAGCTCCAAAGTTTGGGCACAGAGGGGCTCTCCAAACGCAATGTGGTGTCCGCTAACAATTTGAGCCGATTTTCCATTCAATTTGTTAGCGGATACCATGTTGCATTTAGAGAGTCCCTGCGTGCCCAAACATTGGAGCTCCCCCACAAGTGACCCCATTTTGGAAACTAGACCCCCCAAGGCACCTATCTAGATTCATAGTGAGCACTTGAAACCCCAGGTGCTTCACAAATTGATTCATAAAAATGAAAAAGTGTTTTTTTTTTCACTTTTTCATTTTTATGAATCAATTTGTGAAGCACCTGGGGATTCCAAGTGCTCACTATGCATCTAGATAGGTGCCTTGGGGGGTCTAGTTTCCAAAATGGGGTCACTTGTGGGGGAGCTCCAATGTTTGGGCACACACGGGCTCTCCAAACGCAACATGGCGTCCGCTAACAATTTGAGCCGATTTTCCATTCAATTTGTTAGCGGACACCATGTCGCGTTTGGAGAGCCCGTGATGTGCCTAAACAGTGGAGCTCCCCCACAAGTGTCCCCATTTTGGAAACTATACCCCTCAAGGATTTTATTAAGGTGTATAGTGAACATTTTGAACCCAGAGGTACGGCACAGAATTTGTTTACATTAGGTCATCATATTGAATAAGTTGTCATTATTCTTGAGCGCAAGTGCTCGCTACTTGAGTTTGCATCGGGTACTCAGGTATGCACCATGTACAGCGTGTGCTCAAGTGACATGCTCGAGTCCCTGCTCCGCATGTTTCACGGTTATTAGACACCCAAAAAAAAACATGCGGGGATCGCTCGTGCATGGCAGGCAATCCCCGTAAAGTTTTTTGGCCGCGAAGCATATGGGGCAGAGACTCGAGCATGTCACTCAAATACCCACGATACTCAATGCATACCAGAGCACCCGATGCAAACTCAAGTAGCGAGCAGTTGCTCTCAACACTAGTCGCCATATCGTCATCTTTTTTTCTTACTTTTGAAAAAAATCCCAACCCCAGCCCTAGCCCCAGCACAACCCTAGCCCCAGCACAACCCTAGCCCCAGCACAACCCTAGCCCCAAACCCAGCCCTAACCCTAGCCCAATCCTAACCCAAGAGTTTATTTTTGACGCCGTTCCTTGTGCGGTATAAGTGATTAGACGACTTTATTCTTTGGGTCGGTGTGATTACAGCAATGCCAGAATCATATGGGGTTTTTATGACTGACAGCTGTCACACACTAAAAGACGCATTTTTTGTAAAATCTAGTTTTTGCATCGCCATATTTTGAGAGCTATAATTTTTCCAGATTTTGGCAGACAGTCATGTGATGGCTCGTTTTTTGCGGGATGACTTGACGTTGTTATTGGTGCCATTTTCAGGCACGTGACATTTTTTGATCGCTTTCTATTCCGATTTTTGGGAGGCAGAATAAACAAAAACCAACAATTCAGGAATTGTTTTTTTTTTTTTTTTATTCTGTTCCACGTGTGGTAAAATTGATGAGGTAGCTTTATTCTTCGGGTCAGTACGTTTACAGCGGTACCACATTTGTATCATTTTTCTGTGTTTTGGCGCTTATACACAATAAAAGCTATTTTATAGAAAAAAATATTTTTTAGTATCGCTTTATTCTGAGAGCTATAACTTTTTTATTTTTCGGCTGATGGAGCTGTATGGCAGCTTGTTTTTTGCGAGACGAGATGTCGTTTTCAGTGGTATAATTTTTATTTATATGCGTCTTTTTTATCGCGTGTTATTCCACTTTTTGTTTGGTGGTATGGTGATAAAGCATTGTTTTTTTCTTCGTTTTTTTTTTTTTTTTTTTTTACCGTGTTCACTGAAGGGGTTAACTAGTGGGACAGTTTTATAGGTCAGGTTGTTCCGGACGCGGAGATACCAAATATGTGTACTTTTATTGTTTTTTTTAAATTTGTTTTATAATAATATTTATTGATGGGTACATTATATTTTTATTTTTGGTGTATTATTTTTTTTATTTTTTTATAATATTTTTGCACATTTTTTTTTTTTTTCCACTTTCACACAGTTTATATACTTTATTACTTTGTCCCACTCTGGGACTTTCACTTTTCTTTTTCTGATCGCCTGCATGGCACAGGAATGGAGCACCATCCCTATGCCATGAAGGCTGTCAGAAGTGCACAGTGTGAAGATTGCTTGGAGATGCACTGCGCATGTCCAAGCAATCTTCCTGCTCTCTGGTGACCCGGATGTTGTCATGACGACATTTGGTCGTCATGGCAACACCCGGGAAGCCTTTGCAGACTGCGCTGGAAGCCGGAAGAGGAGGTGCGTATCGCCGATCACCTCCCCTTGTCCCCGCAATGCCGCGATCGACTTCGATCGCAGCATCGCGGGGGTTAATGTGCTGGGAGCGGTGCAGGACCGCTCCCTGCACATAGTACCGGGTGTCAGCTGTGACAATCAGCTGACACCCGGCGGCGATCGCGCCCGCACAGCCTGTGTGCGCGCGCGATCGCGATGACGTACTAATACGGGTCTGGCTCTTAAGTCCCAGGGCACAGACGCGTATTAGTACGTCAGATGTTATTAAGGGGTTAAGCAGAAAAAAGAGCTGGCTTAGTTATTGAAATGCACCAGCCAGCCCTCTTCATGACACAAGAATCTCTCTTTTCTGTCGAATGCGGAAGTTGAGCTTATGGGATGGCAATTTACAAACCTGAGTCATTGAGAGACATTTGAAAAATAAAAGCATAGAAGTAAGTGCTATTTTGTAACATTTCAAACACAGTTAGAAAATATTTTTGGTCTTCTAGACCAAGGGTGGGCAATTCATTTTCCGAAAGGGCCACATGAGAGTCCGTGACTGTTGTGGAGGGCTGAACCAATAAACTGAAATTAATTCTACTCAATATTAATATTAACATATTAACCACTTCGCACCAGAGCCTGTTTTTGCCTTCGTGACCGGGCCAATTTTTTCAATTCTGACCACTGTCACTTTATGAAGCAATTACTCTGGAACGCTTCAACGGATCCCCCTGATTCTGAGATTGTTTTTTCGTGACATATTGTACTTCATGATAGTGGTAAAATTTCTTTGATATCACATGCGTTTATTTGTGAAAAAAATCAGAAATTTGGCAAAAATTTTGAAAATTTTGCAATTTTCAAACTTTGAATTTTCATGCCCCTAAATCAGAGAGATATGTCACACAAAATACTTAATAAATAACATTTCTTACATGTCTACTTTACATCAGCACAATTTTGGAACCAAAATTTTTTTTTGTTAGGGAGCTATAAGGGTTAAAAGTTGACCAGCGATTTCTCATTTTTCCAACAAAATTTACAAAAACATTTTTTTAGGGACCACATCATATTTGAAGTCACTTTGAGGGGTCTTTATGACAGAAAATACCCAAAAGTGACACTGTTCTAAAAACTGCACCCCTCAAGGTGCTCAAAAACACATTGAAGAACTTTATTAACCCTTCAGGTGCTTCACAGGAATTTTTGGAATGTGGAAGAAAAAAATTAACATTTAACTTTTTTCACAAAAATGTTACTTTAGACCCAATTTTTTTTATTTTCACAGGGGTAACAGGAAAAAATGGACCCCAAAATTTTTTGTGCAATTTCTCTTCAGCGTGCTGATACCCCATATGTGAGGGAAAACCACTGTTTGGGCGCGCGGCAGGGCTCGGAAAGGAAGGAGTGCCATTAGACTTTTTGAATGTAAAATTTGTCTGAATAATTAGCAGACACCATATTGCGTTTGGAGAGCTCCTGATGTGACTAAACAGTGGAAACCCCCCACAAGTGACACCATTTTGGAAACTAGACCCCTTAGGGAACATATGTAGATGTGTGGTGAGCACCTTGAACCCCAAGGTGCTTCACAGAAGTTTATAATATTGAGCTGTAAAAATAAAATTTTCACATTTTTCCCACAAAAACGTTTTTCATCCCTTAATTTTCCATTAACATAATGGTAATAGGATAAATTGCACCATGAAATTTGTTGTGCAATTTCTCCTGAACACGCCGATACCCCATATGTGGGGGAAAACCACTGTTTGGGCGCACGGCAGGGTTTGGAAGGAAAGGAGCGCCATTTGACTTTTTGAATGTAAAATTTGTCTGAATAATTAGCAGACGCCATGTTGCGTTTGGAGAGCCCCTGATGTTCCTAAACAGTGGAAACCCCCCACAAGTGACACCATTTTGGAAACTAGACCCCTTAGGGAACTTATCTAGATGTGTGGTGAGCACCTTGAACCCCAACGTGCTTCACAGAAGTTTATAATAATCAGCTGTAAAAATAAAATTTTCACATTTTTCCCACAAAAAATGTTTTCCTTTCCCTAAGTTTGTACTATCATAAGGGTAACAGGATAAATTGCACCATGAAATTTGTTGTTCAATGTCTCCTGAACACGCTGATACCCCATATGTGGGGGAAAACCAATGCTTTGGTGTACGGCAGGGTTCGGAAGAGAAAGGAGCGCTATGTTGGCTGGGATAGGCAGCAGACACCATGTCACATTTGAAGAGTCGCTGACATGCCGAAACAGCAGAAACCCCCACAAGTGACCCCATTTTGTAAACTACACCTCTCAAGGAATTCATCTAGGGAAGTAGTGAGTATTTTTTAATTTTTAAATTTATACCGTTGGGCAGTGAAAAAAGCATAATTATATTTTTACCACAAAAAAATGTTTTACCCTCAGATTTTACATTTTCACACAGGGCAATGGGTAAAAATGGTGCCGAAATGTGTCACACAATTTCTTCTAAAAGTGGCAATACCCCATATGTGGCTGTATCGTACCGCTCAGCCATATGGCGAGATCTGGGGGGGACGGAGTGCTATTTGACAATTGGAGAACAAATTATTGTAGAATAGGCATTTGGATTTGGGAGCACAAAATTTTTTGAATTTCTTTTGGGGGGCAAGGGCCATTTTGCTTTTCCAGAGCTTTTCTGCTACCAGTAACTTGGAAGTCCCTTATATTTTTAACAGATGATGGACCTGAGTGGTGACTAGCTTTTTTTGAGGACTGAGTTGAAGCTTTTATTGGGAACATTTTACGTAACATTTATCCGGCGCTCTAGGCTGAGCACTTACATCGGGGTTTCCATCTAAATTTCCAAGTGATGTAATTCAGATGAAACCCCTGCGGGATCCATTCACTGTAATGAGGCAGCAGAGTTACTCTGGACTCCGTCTGGCCTCTGTTTAGCGGTGTCCTTTTTTTCAGAAGTGCACAAAACTGTGGCCAACCGCACTTTTATGCACGCCTAAAACAAATGACACCGTGGGATCACAGGCCAGACGGCATCCACAGTGGCCTATATCTGCCTCATTACAGGGAATCTTCCATCATGGGTTCCGGCTGAATCACATATTTCAGAGATTTACACGGAAACTCTGGCGTAAGTGCTCAGCGCAGAGCGCAGGATAAATGTGTGCCGAGCCATACTACGATCTTTGGGAGACATAATAAACAAATCAGTAGCAGGTGAAGAATTGGTTTTATTTATTTTTTACGCCGTTCCTAGTGTGATATAACTGATTAGATTAATTTATTCTTCGGGTCGGTGCGATTACAGAGATACCAGATTTATATCGGGTTTTTATGACTGACAGCTGTCACACACTAAGGGACGCTTTTTTTTTGCAAAATCTAGTTTTTGCATCGCCATATTTTGAGAGCTATAATTTTTCCATATTTCGGCCGACAGAGTCATGTGATGGCTTGTTTTTTGCAGGACGAGTTGACATTTTTATTGGTACCATTTGTGGGTATGTGACATTTTTTGATCGCTTTCTATTCCGTTTTTTGGGAGGTAAAATTAACAAAAACCAACAATTCAGGAATTGTTTTTTGAGTTTTTTTTTTATGCCGTTCTGCGTGTGGTAAAAGTGATCAGGCAGCATTATTCTTCGGGTCAGTACGTTTACAGCGATACTACACTTACTGTATATTTTTTTATGTTTTGGCGCTTTTACACAATGAAACAATTTTATAGAAAAAATATTTTTTTTGCATTGCTTTATTCTGAGAGGCATAACTTTTTTATTTTTTGGCTGATGGAGCTGTATAGCGGCTTGATTTTTGCGGAACAAGATGACGTTTTCAGCGGTACCATTTCTATTTCCATTTTGCTTTTTGATCGCATTTTTTTCCACTTTTTGTTTGGCGATATGAGGAAAAAGCATAGTATTTTGCTCCGTTTTTTATTTATTTTTATTACGGTGTACACATAAGGAGTTAATTAGTGTGACAGTTTTATAGCTTGAGTTGTTTCGGACGCGGCAATACCAAATATGTGTACTTTTTTTATTTTTGCATAAATATATGGATTTATCGGTTTAATATTTTATTTATTTATTTTTATTTATTTTGTATTTTTTTTTAACAGTTTCAAAACATTTTTTTTAACTTTTTTTTACATTTTTACTTAGTCCCTGTATGGGACATTAATTTTTATTTTTCTGATCTCTGATCTCATGTAATGTAATAGACATGTATTACATTATATGAGATCTTCACTGACTGTTTCACAGTCTCCTGTCTGGCATCAGCTACAGGCTGAAGCCAGACAGGAAGGACACCATATATGGCAGAGCTGGAGGCGGTCATGTGACCTCCAGCTGCCATAGCAACGCCAGGTCCTGAAAGCAATCAAGGGGTCGTCGGAGAGGTAAGTGGACGACCCCCTCTCCTCCTGCTGTCTTCTATATGCTGCGATCACTATAGATCGCGGCATATAGAAGACAGCAAAGGGTTAACATCACTGGGACCTGATCTAATCAGGTCCCGATGATGTTCCCTGTCAGAGCTAACGCTCTGCACCGCTCTCACAGCGCTTGCAGGACCCTGGGGGTCCTGAGCACTGCGAGACCACCCACCGTTTTTAAACGTCTGCGCTGCACAGAGCCCAGGCAGCGCGGACGTTTATCTACAGTGGGCGGTCGGGAAGCGGTTAATTAAAATTATTTTATATTAATTGTATTACTTAATATTGAGCAGAATTAAGAATGCTGACATCGACTTACAGCCTCCTATATGCAGCATGAGCCCCACATAGCCTCCTATGTAAAGCATGAACCCCCATGTAGCCTCTCATATATAGCATAAGCCCCCATATAACCTCCCATATATAGCATAAGCTCCAACATAGCATTCCATATACAGAATGAGCCCACATAGTCTCCAATATACAGTATGAGCACCACATAGCCTTCTATATACAGTATGAGCCCCCACATATCCTCCTACATACAGCATGAGCCCCGCATAGCCTCCTATATACAGCAGGGGCCTCACAAACCCTCCCACATACAGCTTGAGTCCCCTATATACAGTATGAGCCACACAAAGCATCCTATAAACATATACATACTGTATATATTTATATACACTATATATAGTGGTGAAGGCGGCAGCGGATGCTGATGGACGGCGGGAGGGGGGAGGCACGGTGCAGCCTGTGGGCCACTTTTTCAGCCCTTTGACTATCTCAGTCCGTGTGCCAGAGGGCCGGATGTGGATCACTTCAGGGTTTTTTGCCATTATAAGGGGTTGTCTAGAACAGGACTGGGTAAACTGTGGTGCGCGGGCCATATCTTGCCCTCTGGCTGTTCCAGTCTGCCACGCAGACCGAGACAGCCGAAGGGCTGAAACAGTGGCCCACAGGTCGCAGTTTACCCACTCCTATTCTAGACAACCCCTTTTATTGTCCCCAAAAAATTTTGACATGACTTTTTTCCTAATATATGAATATATTTTTTTTAATTACTTAAGTTTCTCTTTTTTCTTCCGAACAATTACATAATAGAAAATTACCACCATAGAGGTCATGAAATCATCTTTCCCAGATTAGAAGACTTCTGTGAACTTGATCTATAATGTACTTATGGTAATAATATTTTCTACTGCATTATTTGCATTATATGATTTATACAGGACCAACCAATTCAATACAATGATAATGAAATCTGCTGGTTAATCACACAGATCATTAAAACACAGGCAAAGTGGTAATTGAAATGCCAGATAATGACACACAATGTAAATGCCAATTAACTGTCTCTCACCAGTTCAAGCTAATGATAATAATAGGAATTTTATTACAAGTACCCAACAAATTCTTTAATTATCAATTCTGTAATTAGCCAAAATGTTTAAGGACAGGTTATATAATCCATCTATAAAATGAACTGGGCAATAAAAATTAGTGAGTCTATAATGAAAAAATAAGAAAAATATTACTGCTTCTTAAAAAGTGACAAAACACTTCCTGCTTATTAAAATAACGAATTATTTGAAATAATAGCAGTCTCATTGGATCACAAAAATGAAGAAAAAAATGCCAAGACTTAAAATTTTTATATTTTCTGAACTATAGCTATTCAATTTGAGAACCATTGTCCACATATGGGAGCATGGGCTCCATTTGATCTTGAGAAGCTAGGAGGCATCTACCACCAAAGGATCTTTTATGGCTTTTACAAATGAGAAGAGGTAACGAGATGGCCATGCATGCATGTAGGTGTCAGAAGTGAAGAGGTGGCAATGCATGCCTTTCAGTCTTAGAGGGTCACTGGCTCAGCTGTCTTCAAAACATTTTTTAGTGAGAAAGGCTCCTAAATGTTGCTATAATAAGTGGTCATATGAGCTGTAGGTCCCTGAGGTGGAATGGAAACCTTCATCAATTTTTTGCCCTGCTAGATACAGTACAGACCAAATGTTTGGACACACCGTCTCATGTAAAGATTTTTCTGCATTTTCATGACTTTGACAATTGCACATTCACACTGAAGGCATCAATACTATGAATTAACACATGTTGAATTATATAGTTAACAAAAAAGTGTGAAACAACTGAAAATATGTCTTATATTCTAGGTTCCTCAAAGTAGCCACCTTTTGCTTTGATGACTGCTTTGCTCACTCTTGGCATTCTCTTAATGAGCTTCAAGAGGTAGTCACGGGAAATGGTTTTCACTTCACAGGTGTGCCCTGTCAGGTTTAATAAGTGGGATTTCTTGCCTTATAAATGGGGTTGGGACCATCAGTTGTGTTGTGCAGAAGTCTGGTGGAAACACAGCTGATAATCCTACTGAATAGACTGTTAGAATTTGTATTATGGCAAGAAAAAAGCAGCGAAGTAAAGAAAAACGAGTGGCCATCATTACTTTAAGAAATGAAGGTCAGTCAGTGCGAAAAATTGGGCAAACTTTGAAAGTGTCCCCAAGTGCAGTTGCAAAAACCATCAAGCACTACAAAGAAACTGGCTCACATGAGGACCGCCCCAGGAAAGGAAGACCAAGAGTCACCTCTGCTTCTGAGGATAAGTTTATCTGAGTCACCAGCCTCAGAAATCGCTGGTTAACAGCAGCTCATATTAGAGACCAGGTCAATGCCAGACAGAGTTCTAGCAGCAGACACATCTCTTCAACAACTGTTAAGAGGAGACTTTGTGCAGCAGGCCTTCATGGTAAAATAGCTGCTAGGAAACCACTGCTAAGGACAGGCAGCAAGCAGAAGAGACTTGTTTGGGCTAAAGAACACAAGGAATGGACATTAGACCAGTGGAAATCTGTGCTTTGGTCTGATGAGTCCAAATTTGAGATCTTTGGTTCCAAACACCGTGTCTTTGAGCGACGCTGAAAAAGTGAACGGATGGACTCTACATGCCTGGTTCCCACCGTGAAGCATGGAGGAGGAGGTGTGATTGTGTGGGGGTGCTTTGCTGGTGACACTGTTGGGGATTTATTCAAAATTGAAGGCATACTGAACCAGCATGGCTACCACAGCATCTTGCAGCAGCATGCTATTCCATCCGGTTTGCGTTTAGTTGGACCATCATTTATTTTCAACTGTGCAATGACCCCAAACACACCTCCAGGCTGTGTAAGGGCTATTTGACCAAGAAGGAGAGTGATGGGGTGCTACGCCAGATGACCTGGCCTCCACAGTCACCAGACCTGAACCCAGTCGAGATGGTTTGGGGTGAGCTGGACCGCAGAGTGAAGGCAAATGGGCCAACCAGTGCTAAGCATCTCTGGGAACTCCTTCAAGATTGTTGAAAGACCATTTCCGGTGACTACCTCTTGAAGCTCATCAAGAGAATGCCAAGAGTGTGCAAAGCAGTCATCAAAGCAAAAGGTGGTTACGTTGAAGAACCTAGAATATAAGATATATTTTCAGTTGTTTCACACTTTTTTGTTAACTATATAATTCCACATGTGTTAATTCATAGTTTTGATGCCTTCAGTGTAAATGTACAATTTTCATAGTCATGAAAATACAGAAAAATCTTTAAATGAGAAGGTGTGTCCAAACTTTTCGTCTGTACTGTACTCTAAACAAAATCTCATCCAGATTGGACATCAGTGATCTCCAGACTTAATCCTTAAAGAAGTTTTCCACTACTAATTTAACCCCCTTTCATTTGTTCTAGCTATTCCTAATTAACATTTTTCTAATACACTTTTATTACCTGCTCTGCTCCTGTAAGCTCATCTCTCTGTGGGTCATATACAGTGGGGAAAAACGTATTTAGTCAGCCACCAATTGTGCAAGTTCTCCCACTTAAAAAGATGAGAGAGGCCTGTAATTGACATCATAGGTAGACCTCAACTATGAGAGACAAAATGAAAAAACAAATCCTGAAAATCATATTGTCTGATTTGGAAAGAAATTTTTTTCAAATTTTGGTGGAAAATAAGTATTTGGTCAATTACAAAAGTTCATCTCAATACTTAGTTATATATCCTTTGTTGGCAATGACATAGGTCAAACGTTTTCTGTAAGACTTCACAAGGTTGGCACACACTGTTGCTGGTATGTTGGCCCATTCCTCCATGCAGATCTCCTCTAGAGCAGTGATGTTTTGGGGCTGTTGCTGGGCAACACGGACTTTCAACTCCCTCCAAAGGTTTTCTATAAGGGTTAGATCTGGAAACTGCCTAGGCCACTCCAGGACCTTGAAATTCTTCTTACGAAGCCACTCCTTTGTTTCCCTGGCGATGTTCTTGGGATCATTGTCATGCTGAAAGACCCAGCCACGTTTCATCTTCAATGCTCTTGCTGATGGAAGGAGGTTTTCACTCAAAATCTCACGATACATGGCCCCATTCATTTTTTCATGTACAGCAATCAGTCGTCCTGGTCCCTTGGCAGAGAAATAGCCCCAGAGCATGATGTTGCCACCCACATGCTTCACAGTAGGTATTGTGTTCTTTGGATGCAACTCGGCAATCTTTCTCTTCCAAACATGACTAGTTGCGTTTCTACGAAAGAGTTCTACTTTGGTTTCATCTGATCATATGACATTCTACCAATACTGTTCTGGATCATCCAAATGCTCTCTAGCAGACTTCAGATGGGCCCGGACATGTAATGGCTTAAGCAGGGGGACAAGTCTGGCACTGCAGGATCTGAGTCCCTGGCGGCGTAGTGTGTTACTGATGGTAGCCTGTGTAACATTGGTCCCAGCTCTTTGCAGGTCATTCACTAGGTCCCCCCATTTGTTTCTGGGATGTTTGCTCACCGTTCTTGAGATCATTTTGACCCCACGGGGTGAGATCTTGTGTGGAGCCCCAGATCGAGGGATATTATCAGTGGTCTTGTATGTCTTCCATTTTCTAATTATTGCTCCCACAGTTGATTTCTTCACACCAAGCTGCTTGCTTATTGCAGATTCAGTCTTCCCAGCCTTGTTCAGGGCTACAATTTTGTTTCTGGTGTCCTTCGACAGCTCTTTGGTCTTCACCATAGTGAAGTTTGGAGTGTGACTGTTTGAGGTTGCGGACAGGTGTCTTTTATACTGATAACAAGTTCAAACAGGTGCCAGTACTGCAGGAAGTGAGTGGAGGACAGAGGAGCCTCTTAAAGAAGTTACAGGTCTATGAGAGCCAGAAATCTAGCTTGTTTGTAATTGACCAAATACTTATTTTCCACCAAAATTTGACATTTTTTTTCCAAATCAGACAATGTTTTTTTCAGAATTTGTTTTCTCATTTTGTCTCTCATAGTTGAGGTCTACCTATGATGACAATTACAGGCCTCTATCATCTTTTTAAGTGGGAGAACTTGCACAATTGGTGGCTGACTAAATACTTTTTTCCCCACTGTATCCTTCTGTTTTGATTCTGGCTCTCCTACTTCTGCTCTGAGGACTGGAAATGGACAAACAAAGCAGGACACATCACTGTTGGGGGCAGGGCTACATCTCTGCGAGTGACAGCAGTCTCAGCACGCATGCTCAGATCAGACTTCACACTACTCTCTACTTGGATGCTGCTTTGAAGGGACGACTGTTGAGCTGACAAGCGCTAGGATGTGCTGATCATTAGAAAGTATATCACAGGGTTTTTCAGCTGAAGGTACGGCACTTCAAATCATCAGCAGTCTCAGTCTACACTACGCATGCGCAAGCTCATATCAGGCTTCACTCTCCTCTGACTGAATGCTGTTTTAAAGTGCCATGCTTTCAGTTGACAAGCTCTGTGATATACTTTCTAATGATCAGCACATTGCAGGGCTTGTCAACTGAATGGACATCACTTCAAAGCAGCATCAATGCAGATAGGAGCATGAAGTCTGATCTGAGCATGTGTGCTCAGACTGCTGTCACTCACTGAGATGTGGTCCCCTCCCGTCACCAGTGATGTACGCTGCTCTGTTCGTCCAATTCCGGTCCCCAGTTCGGAAGCAGGAGAGCCAGAATCAAAACAGAGAAGCTCTGGAGAGGGACAAAAGTGCACACAAAATAGGGCAATACTGTCTGGCAAGGGGCTAGGTATAATCAATGGTAGCACTCACCTAAAGGTGTTGTGTGGAGGCACAACAACTATAAATGCATCAAAAGCCACTGCTGTTGTCCCGTGGCTGGAGGAAATGGTTCTTCCAGAGGTAATGGCAAAACTTGGAAGCTGGCACTTTTAGGCGGGCTGCGCTGCGGGAATGAAGAGGCTTGGAATTCCAAGACGGTTTTTATTAATACCAACGCGTTTCTGCGCCGGACCGGCACCTTTCTCAAGGTATAAAAACCAAAAGAAAAAGAAAAATGTTTTTTTTTTGGGGGGGAAGGGGTGTTTATACCTTGAGAAAGGTGCCGGTCCGGTGCAGAAACGCGTTGGTGTTAATAAAACCTGTCTTGGAATCCCAAGCCTCTTCATTCCCGCAGCGCAGCCCGCCTAAACGTGCCAGCTTCCAGATTTTGCCAGAATCAAAACAGAGGGATATATGACCTACAGAGAGATGGGCTTACAGGAGCGGGGCTGGTAATGAAAATGTATTATAAAAGTGTTAGGAAGACATAGGACAAATGAAAGGGGGTGAAATTAGTAGTGGAAAACCTCTTTAATATCATTCTTAAGTGTAAGTCAAATTAGTGTAAAGAATTAAATTAATTTTTCAATGTACCTCTTCCTAGTAGACTATACATTAGATATTAATTTTCATATCGTTAATTAATTTTGACAATCCAGACATTTTCTTAATTAGCAAAGAACTGGTGATGGTGTGTAAGAAATGTTTTGCAAGGTTAAGAAAGTCCTTAAAGTTCAAGATTTCATTGAGTTCATGACTAATGGGGGTAAATCGGCAGCAGTTGGACCAAAGCCCTACTGCAGAGAGGGTGAGGCCTATGTGTTACATGAAAAAAAACAGTATAATAAAAAACACATACTAGATTGGGGCCGGGTACAAAAATAGCATTGAGACCCCAAAGCCTCAAGTTACATCTCTCTCTGGATAATTTTCTACCTAGTTAATCTAGGTTTACCCATTGCTTCATATTAGGCAGACAATTTCCTTCCCAACTCCAAGCAAGGCACTTAGAATAAATATTTGGCTCAGTCCCTCTCACCTAGCAATCTAGTACACATAATTTGTAATATTATATGTTTCAAAAAAGTCATCAAGACCCCACTAGATCATGTTCATCAAATTAAATGCCACAACATCCCGTGAACATTTTATTGCTCTTACAGTAAAGAATCTCCTTCTATGATTACACTAAAAGCTTATGTCTTCTAGATGTAGAGGATGTCCCTTTGTTATAGTTACAGTCTTAGGAATCAATACATTTATTGGTATAAATTATGCCCTGTAGGCTTCTACATGATGAATAAAAATTGTAGGATAAGGTTAATTGTGTATTTCTTTACAAGCACCTATAATTTAATATAATCTAATATAATAATAATCTAATTTAATCTAATCTAAACAATAATTGTTGAACCTAAGTTGAGAACACTGATATTCCATTGCTCATAATTTCGGAAGTCTTGCTTCTCAAAATGAATCTGTCCCCCCTCTTAAGCCATCTATATGAGCATGTAGGTCATAGAACATTGAATAAAATGATACTTTGATATCTGTGATCTGATCTTATTCCAGAGAAATGCAGATTTTTCTTATATGTTATTAAGCTGTTAAGATCTATGGGCCAGACATAGATCTCCCTGAAAATCTGCCTCCAGAGCTTATTTTAGATGGATTTACCAGTGTGAGACATGTGATGACTGACAGTCTGCTCTCCTAATCTCCATGTTTCACACTGGTAACACCTTCTTTCATTTAAAATAAGCTCTGGAGGCAGATTCTCAGAGAGATCTATGCGCAGCCCATAGATCTTAACAGCTTGTTTAAATATTAACGAAAATATTTATTTCTCTGTAGAAATGTGGATTTCTCTGGAATAAAACATCAGATCACTGTTTAGGAGGGTTGATTCTACTAACATATTTCTTTTTCCTTTACGAAGAGTTTACAATTACGCATCTCAATTTATCGAACGACTAATGATAGATCAGTAATTTGAAAATCACTCATGAAGATGTAATGCTCCTCACAACAGTCTTGGAAAAAAGCATCATTGGTGCTCTATGAAAGTTTTGTCCTAGACAACAATGCATATGGGGCACCAAAAACAGTATTTTTTTATTCACATTCATTACATTTTTACTGCAGTTTTCATTTTGTAAAAAAAAAATTAAATTTAAAAATTAGCTTTTAGGTTGACAATAAAAATGAAACAAAAAGTTGACCTATTTTTGGCTATATTTGCAGTGCTTCATAAATAGAAATACTAAATTTGTACATGTGGACAAAAACTCATCCTTTAATCCACCCTTTTCTTCATTTCTTCTGGTAAATATATGAGGGAAATTATACGTTTTTGTCTTTTCTTTTGATCATCTTACAGAGATCAATAAAAATAAGATCTAAATTTTCTCACGTTCATTCATCAAAGGCACCCATCTTCAGCATTTGAAGATTCAGCCCCGAAAGTAGATTTTCAAAGGTTTTCCGTAGAACCAAAAAAACAGAAAAAGTATTTGTGCCACAGTCAAAATTTGATTTCACCCTCACTACAGACTTCTTGTGTAGCCAAAAGAGCCAGCCACCCATGTAGTCAGGTCAGAAGAAAGAACACTTTCAGTATACTTAGATTTCCTCAGGGTAGTGCCCAGCGCGTGACCTCCCTACCTTCTCCACAACAGTGAGTCAGAGTGATGAGGCTTTCATTTTGAACAGACAGAATGAGACCTTTAACATTTATGTGAAATAATGACTGCACTTCATCTTTTTGCTGCACATCAGTTTATGAGACTCGGAACATCCTTTACAATAATTCAAGAGTAAATGTTCTCTTCTAATAGTATCGCGAAGTCTGTAGGTTTGTAAGTGCTTGGCGGAACGTTATGAACTGAAGAGTAGTTATACAATAGTTAGGCTTCTGTAACAGTTTGCTAAATCAAAATAGCCATTTTTTTAACTTTTATTGAAAAGTACAAAATTAAACAAAACAAGTAGAATAATGAGTGTATGCGAAAGTAGCGAACAGAATAAATGAAGAACCACAAAGTGGGGTTAGGAAAAAAATAAAAGAAAAGTTATCTGAAATTTTTTTTTACATGAAACTTATTTATAGTATTATAGCAACATATGATTAACATATGATTTAAAAGGGGCATGGTTAGGAAGTCACAAGGCATAATTATCATCTCATTATATAGTCTAGGCCAGTGTTTCCCAAACTCCAGTTCTCACGGACCCCACAGGTCATGTTTTCAGGATTTCCATAGTATTGCACAGGTGAGGGAATTCCTGATGCCTTGATGATACTTCCATCACCTGTGCAATACTAAGGAAATCCTGAAAACATGACCTGTGGGGTCCGTGAGGACTGGAGTTTGGGAAACACTGGTCTAGGCCAACAGCAGAGCCTTTTATAACAGTTTATGTTTTAAGACATGTCAAATCCCAAACAAATAACTTGAATTTTTACTCAAAATATATAAGCTGGTTCTACAATTATCATCGATTTGAAGGCATTTCCTACTAAATATATTTATCACATATCCAGAGAATAGGCAATATATGGACGACCGATAACGTTAGATTAACGGGAACCCCACCATCGCAAGAACAGGGGGTTTAAAATCCTCTGTGTAAATGGAGCAGTATTTCGCATGCAAGACTCCTACCGTATTTAAAGTCTTTAGGACTAAGAGGCTTTTCAGTCCCATTGTCAAAAAATGGAATGGTAGTGCGCTTACATTACCACCGCTCTATTTAACAGGTAACAGGGAAAATGGGACATGGTGATTGGTTGAGGTTCCAGTGGGGGGATTTCAAGGATAATTTACTTATGAATTATCCTATGGATCGCTGATAAACATTTTGGGTCAGCTGACTCTTTTTGAGCCATTAGCACACAACATTTTTAGATTTTATGCTCTTATGAGTATGGGACTCTATTTTTTTTTGTTTCAGATGTTTTTTAATATTTTATATATAAATTGAAATTGATGCTTTAATAATAATACTACATATTATGTTAATGCTTGATCAGATTGAGATCTGTAGAATTTGGAGGCAAAGTAAACACCTTGAAATTTTTGTCTTGTTCCTTAAGCCATTCCTGAATAATTTTTGCAATGTCGCAGTGCGGATTATTCTGCGGAAAGAGGCTACTGTCATTAGAGGATACAATGGCCATGTTAGAGTATAATTGATCTGTACAATGTTTAGGTATGTGGTAAATGTCAATATAACACCAACATGAATAACAGGAGTCCAGCTTTCCCACCAGAACATTGCTCAAAGTATGCTGGTGTCATTTCTTCTCAAGGCAAGTGATGCACATCAACCCTGTCATCAAAATGATGTAAAAAATAACTCAGATCAAGCCATCTTTTTCTCTTGCTACATGGACCACTTCTGATGCTCACTTGCCCATTAAATGCTCTTTACGTGGTGCACAGTAATCAGAATAGATTTCTCAGCAGCTCTGCATTCTTTATGCCTCATAAGCAAGTTGTAATATACTGTGTTTTGACATTGAGTCTGAAGGGAAAAATTTCTCAGTCAAGAGACCACCAAAGTTGTATAGGGAGACTTGTAAAAAGTATTACATGGCCTATAAGTCTCCATACGTCAACTTGACAGCCTCCTTAAGAAAATAATTTAGCTCTTTGCCACTCCATTGAAGGCCTTCCACCCAGCCAACTCGACTCCTACTTTACAATAACGAAGGACAAGAACTCCAAACCAGCCATTTGCAAATGGAGGTCTTCTCTTTTTAGAAAAGATTGTGGTCTGGCTTTCTATTTTAAGTCATGTGGCAATGCTCTTTAAATGGTTATAATTGACTTCCAAGATTGCTATCTCTAATAGGTAGCACTAAAGACTCTTCATCTATGAAGAGGCTATTTGCATACCCTTTGACTGCTTTGTAATATAGCTAACATCAACTTTCTTTTTAGCAATTTGTGCAACAGTACTGTGGGACCAGACAAAGCAGACTGGGTAACTTTGGACCCCTCAGAGCATCGATGAGCCGCATATTCCCTCTTACTAGTTCATCGGTGTAAAGACACTATGTAAAGACTTGGAACACTGAACTAACCATGGTATGGTCATCTAGTCATCATAATTTTGCCCTTGTCAAATCTGCTCAAATTCTTACACTTGCCAATTTTTTCTGATTCCAACATGTCCAGATCACGAACTGACTGTCTATTACTAAATATATCCCATCACTTGACACGCACCATTGTTAGAACATGGTCAATGTTATTCACTTTATTATGATATTATGAAATTATATCCAATCTGGGTTCATACAGAATACAAAATATGTGTGATATTTAAGTAGAAAATATAACATCAAAGGAACTATGAGGAAAATGTATACTTCTGTAAACTTTTTTTTTTATTTCGGTATAATGATTCAATATACGGTAATAATTGCCATAATACCAATACTGTTAACTGTTTTTGGAATATTAGATATTTGTTGATTTTGCTGATGACTGACTGGTTTCATGATGTCCTAGACATTTATTTCACTCTCTCCCTCTTGTGCTTGTTTGAAATACTCTGAAGTGCTGGAAAGAGAGCTGAAGTGGGAAAGCCTGAACATTTCTCTTAGACTTGAGGACTATAAAGTGACTTTTGGCAGGATCTGTTACATAACAAAAGTAGTTTTTTTTCCTGAAAGAAACACTATTTCTTTCCAGGTCTCATCTGCCACCTTTCTGTCCATGGCAGTCAAATGTTGATTATTTCCAGCTTCAATTTGTTGCAATCACATTTTTGGAATTTTTTCCAGTTCTAGCTTGATTGTTGCACAAAGTCGCCAAACTTTCCTTTTTGTTGCTTACATATGCAAGGAAAAGTAAATAGCATAGTGATACAAGAAAAAGATATATCTTTGTACCATGTTAGCCAGTAGATCGAAAAATATTAAGATTTGAGAGCCCTCAGTGGTTGATAGTAACAACAACTGAGGACTCTCAAATATTGAGAATTTTCATAGATCATTTTATGAAATATTTCCTTATATTTTTATAACATCAGCATATTAAATTGTGATAAAATAGTGTACTCATCCAATGGTGATTATTGTGAGCAATCTAGTCTAGGGCTAATTTAGATTTATTTTGGCTTGTTGACTAAATATAGCAAAAAGGCAAACCAGTGAGAGACTAACCAATGTGAGTCTCACAGATCTCGAAGATCTTGAGAATGGGGGTGTCCAGTCCCTGTAAGTGGCAGAAAACAGGTTGACCATTACCATAGTACAGCACCGGGAACGGGCTTTCACTTTGTTAAAAAATCACTCCCATCAAAGTTTTTATCCTCTTAATATATTGCAGTCATCATATTATATAGCACTGTGTACTTACAATTGCTCATTTTGCCCTTCTAACCAATTAATTATTCTCTTTTCCATAAGGTGTATAACATCATATGATTAAAAACTGACTAGCTGGATCCTTTTAAGCTCTATGTAGAAACAGAAAGTCCCTTTTCCCTGCATGAGTCATCATTACAACTACTACACGACACCGCACAATATTATAATATATATAATATATACAGTGGCATGTAAAAGTTTGGGCACTCCTGGTCAAAATTATTGTTTTTGTGAACAGTTAAGCAAGTTGAAAATGAAATGATCTCTAAAAGGCCTAAAGTTAAAGATGACACATTTCCTTTGTATTTTAGACAAAAAAAATATATTGTCATTTTTTACATTTTAAAAATTATAAAAAGGAAAATGGGCAGATGTAAAGGTTTGGGCACCCTTGATGATTTGTGTGCTCATATAACTTTGACCACAATTTCAGACCTTAATTAGCCTGTTTGGATTATGGCTTGTTCACTCTCATCGTTAGGAAAGGCCAGGTGATGCAAATTTCCCAGCTTTATAAAAACCCAGCCTCTTCTCTCCTTGTGCCAAAAAACAGCAGCTATGGGTTCTTCTACGCAGCTGCCTAGGACTCTGAAAATAAAAATGGTGGAGGCACTCAAAGCAGGAGAAGGCTATAAGAAGATAGCAAAGTATTTTCAAGTTGCTGTTTCCTCAGTTTGAAATGTAATTAAGAAATTGCAGTTAACAGAAACAGTGGAGGTCAAGATAAAATCTGGGAGACCAAGCAAAATATCATGAGTGCTGCTTGTAGGATTGCTAGAGAGGCAAATCAGAACCACCTCTTGACTGCAAATGACTTTCAGAAAGATTTAGCAGACTCTGGAGTTGTGATATATTGTTCTATTGTTCAGAGACACCTGCACAAATATGGCCTTCATGGAAGAGTCATCAGAAGAAAACCTCTCCTGCGTCCTCACCATAAAATTCAGCGTCAGAAGTATGCAAAATAACATCTAAACAAGCCTGATGCATTTTGGAAACAAGTCCTGTGGACTGATGAGGTTAAAATAGAACTGTTTGGCTACAATGATCAAAAATATGCGTGGAGAAAAAAGAGTACAGAATTTTAGGAAAAGAACATCTCGCCAATCATTAAGCATGGGGCTGTATCATGCTTTTGGGTTTTGTTGCAGCCAATGGCATGGGGAAAATTTAATGGGTAGAGGGAAGAATGGATTCAATTACATTTCAACTAATTCTTGATGCAAACATAGCACCATCTGTAAAAAAGCTGAAGTTGAATAAAGGAGGGCTTCTACAAATGGTTAATGATCCTAAACACACGTCAAAAGTTGCATTAGACTACCTCAAAAGGCGCAAGCTGAAGGTTTACAATGGCCCTCACTGTCCCCTGATCTGAACATTATTGAAAATATGTGGCTAGACCTCAAAATAGCCGTGCATGTGACGCGCCCCCTGGGCCGTGTGGGGAACCCGGAACCGGGCCTTTTGTGGGATGCTGGGGGTTGTAGTCACCATGGCGATGACCCGGTCCGGTGGCTCAGGGTGGTCAAACCAGTGACAGTCTATTGATGTGGTTTTCATTATTTTCAAATGTCCGACTACGCCACCCGTGGATTGCGGTCAGAGTGAACCGCCGCTGCAGGACAGACCGCTGGGGCTGGTGTTGGTGAGCAGCACTGGAATCGTTTAATTCCCCACAGGAGGAGTGTAGCCCCAGGGCAGTGTAGGTGTAGATGATGGGGGTGATGGTGCGTGGGAATAATGGCTCAGAGTCTCTGTAATGCAGTCCAGGATCTTTACTCACAGTTCGTTATTCCACGTTACTCCGGCCGACTGTAACTTCCCGCGTCGCACCATGTTCACCAGGTGAGGGGGCTCGGCCAACTCCCGGATAATTTTGGAGCGCTTCACAGGACCCCCTTTGCGTGTCCTTCCTCTGGCCTGTCATACCCCACCAGTGACCACGCTTCTGTCCGGCTGCCTCGGGCCTTCTCTGGGTAAACCTCGGCGCCAGTTTCCCTGACCCTAAGTGGTGCCTTCCTAGCGGGTATAGTGAGGGGCTGCACCAAGTAAAATGTCACAGCCTCCGGTTTGTAGCTGTGGGTAGTTCCTCGCCTCCACTAGTTTCGGGGACCGGTCTCCCCCTTGGCCTGACCTCTCGTCGCAGGTAGATACGGGAGTATGGTGGCTACCAGCCGGTCCACACCCCTGGGGCCCCTTCTTTCCTCTGTATTCCTGGAGCCTCCTCCGCTCCTCTTCATTCCTTCTCCCCAACTCTCTCTCTCTTTTCAGTGCTGACTGGGTCTCACAGGCTAGACCCGCGTCCGGAGCAAAGCTCCACAGAGTCCTGCTCTGTCACATCTTCTCTCCATGAACTCCTCCCTGATCTAAGATGGTGCCCACCTTTAATACCTCCCTCTAGGTGCACCCAGGAACTGCTTCCTCCCTGCTCTTGCACTACAGGGTTCCCCCTTCCTCGGTGTTCCCTCCCCCCACTCCAGCCAGGGACAGGGACTGTCGTGCTCTACTTGGAGCATATCGGTCGCCCTGCCCCCCGGAAATGTGGTGTAATGCATGCAGGTGTCAGGGCCCTGATCCACACTCCATCCTTACCTGAGAGTGAGATATCGCACATCTGGATGAGGTGCAATACCTCTGTAGCAACCGAGCCCCCAGGGTGCTACACATACAAGACGACCCAGGATTCTCACAGAACTGGAAGAATTTTCTTAGGAAGAATGGATGAAAATCCCTCAAACAAGAATTGAAAGACACTTGTCTGGCTGCAAAAAGCATTTACAAGCTGTTATACTTTCAAAAGAGGGTGCTACTAGTCTTTAAACATGCAGGGTGCCCAAACTTTTGCATCACCCCATTCTCCTTTTTGTCATTTTTTAAATATAAAAGGGGAAAATATACTGTATACAGGTGCTTCTCAAAAAAATAGAATATCATAAAAAAGTTAATTTATTTCAGTTCTTCAATACAAAAAGTGAAACGCATATTATATAGAGTCATTACAAACAGAGTGATCTATTTCAAGTGTTTATTATTGTTAATGTTGATGATTATGGCTTACAGCCAATGAAAACACAAGTCATTATCTCAGTAAATTAGAATTATTAACAAAAAACACCTGCAAAAGCTTCCTACGCATTTAAAAATGTCCCTTATTCTGTTTCAGTAGGCTTCACAATCATGGGGAAGACTGCTGACTTGACAGATGTCCAGAAAGCAGTCATTGACACACTCCACAAGAGGGGAAGCCACAGAAGGTCATCGCTAAAGAAGCTGGCTGTTCACAGAGTGCTGTATTCAAGCATATTAATGGAAAGTTGAGTGGAGGGAAAATGTGTGGTAGAAAAAGGTGCATAAACAACCGGGATAACCGCAGCCTTGAAACGATTGTTAAGAAAAGGCCATTCAAACATTTGGGGGAGTGGACTGCTGCTGGAGTCATTGCTTCAAGAGCCACCACACACAGACGTATCCAGGACATGGGCTACAAGTGTCACATTCCTTGTGTCAAGCCACTCATGACCAATAGACAACGCCAAAAGCGTCTCACCTGGGCCAAGGAGAAAAAGACCTGGAGTGATGCTCAGTGGTCCAAGGTGTTGTTTTCAGATGAAAGCAAATTTTGCATTTCATTTGGAAATCAAGGTCCCAGAGTCTGGAGGAAGAGTGGAGAGGCACACAGTCCAAGATGCTTGAGGTCTAGTGTGAAGTTTCTTCAACCAGTGATGGTTTGGAGAGCCATGTCATCTGCTGGTGTAGGTCTACTGTGTTTTATCAAGACCAAAGTCAGTGCAGCCGTCTACCAGGAAATTTTAGAGCACTTCATGCTTCCCTCTGCCGACAAGCTTTTTGGATATGAAAATTTCATTCTCCAGCAGGACTTGGCACCTGTCCACACTGCCAAAAGTACCAATACTTGGTTTACACACAACAGTATCACTGTGCTTGATTGGCCAGAAAACTCACCTGACCTTAACCCCATAGAGAATCTATGGGGTATTGTCAAGAGGAAGATGACAGACACCAGACCCAACAATACAGATGAGCTGAAGGCTGCTATCAAAGCAACCTGGGCTTCCATAACACCTCAGCAGTGCCACAGGCTGATCACCTCCATGCCACGCCGCATTGATGCAGTAATTGATTCAAAAGGAGCCCCGACCAAGTATTGAGGGCATTTACTGAACATACATTTCAGTAGGCCAACATTTCGAATTTTAAAATCATTTTTCAAGCTGTTGTTATAAAGTATTCTAATTTACTGAGATAATGATCAACATTAACAGAAAGAAACACTTGAAATAGATTACTCTGTTTGTAATGACTCTATATAATATATGAGTTTCACTTTTTGTATTGAAGAACTGAAATAAATTAACTTTTTGATGATATTCAACTTGACTAGGTGTGCCCAAACTTTTACATGCCACTGTACATCACTGCAGAATATTCACTATTGTGCAGTTGTAAAATAGTAAAAACTGACATTTCAGGGAAAAGTTTACATCCTGGGACTTCTTTTTGGGAAGTTAGAATTTAGATTCAGGCATGACTTTCTATTTTGAGCACAGTTTGACAAGTTACTATTTGTTTCCCTGTTGTTGAAATACTGAACACTGAAGAAGCACGTTCCCTCCAGCCTTACTCCCTCTAGTATCTACTATTTACTTTTCATGATTTCCCTTCCTATAAATTGTCAAAAACAGAAAACAGGAAATACGTAGACATTGTCCAGAGACAGAACATATCCTGGTAGCTCTACTTACTGCGTAAAACTATACTCAACAGTTACTACAGGATACAACTTTGCCCAGAGATGAATTTATCTAAAAGACTATTGAAAAAATATATACATGCATGAACTAGAGAGGAAATTTTAATAGAAGCTGTTGGCACCTAGAGATGATTAAATTTACCAAGATTCTAATTTGCCAAATTGCGTAGATTTTATGGGGAAATTCCATTTGCTGCAAAACAGTACAATTATTCCCTGAGAATTGAATGTTCATTACAATGTTCTGGAGAGACCGCAGAGCATAATAAATGTAGGATGTTAAAAAAATAATAATGCTCATGGTTCACCTGTCCTGCCATCTCACAGACTATTATCTGATCCTCTGTGCTTCTTCTTTAGTTATTCTCCCCTCTCGTGAATCATCCTTTGGCCTTTTCAACTTTTCGACTAGGTCTCTGACGTCACTGCGCTCCATGCTGTCATTCAGGCTATGCACGTCATGACATTACAATGCATAGGGGCCGTGGGGTACTCGGTAGCCGGGCCGGTCAGTTCTTTTTGGAGTAGTCACGGTGGCAGTGGCCAGGTCTGTGGCCCAGGGCAGTCAATAAATAAAGAAAAGAGGGGAATAAAGTTTTGGGCATAAGGTTTCGTGATGCCACCCATGGTATGCGGCTATAGGTGGCCGTCGCTGCTGTTCAGATCCACTGGGGCTGTTGGTGACACAGTAGAGATGGTTCAGCCCTCCATGGGTAGAGCTAGGCCCCAGGGCAGTTAAAGAGAGTATCTTTGATGTTGGTGTTGTAGTGCAAGGCAGGTGACGCAGCAATTAAGTCAAGAACACAGTGGGGTGCAGTCTTCAAGTTTTTACTCACAGTTTTTATGTTGCTCCAGGTTACAACTGCCAACAGGTTATAACAGCCCACCGAGTCCTGTGTCCTCCGGGGAAGTGATCCAGCCACTCTCAGATAACTTGGGTGCACTTGATTTGGACCCCCTTCTTGTGTAACTTCCCGGGTCATCTCTCTGCGCTGGCTCTCACCCTCCTGTCCTGCGCCTCACACACAGTGTCCCAAGCCAGTGGCCGCGGGCCTTGTCAGGCGACATCCTCTCTGTCCCCTTGGTCCTATAAGGCCACCTTTTCAGTGAATGTATGTGCTTTTTGGCTACGGCACATAGAGATACCGCAACCTCCGGTTTGCTAGGTGAGTCTTGTAGTCCTCCACTATACTGGGGCCGGTCCCCTACTGCGACCTAATCCCTTCACGGTCAGCGTGAACTCGGGCGCACGGGTAGACTCAGCACTTCCCATGCCCCTAGGAGCTCTTCTCTGTCTCTGGAGCCTTTCTCACTGCTCCGGTCTCTGACTGGGCCCTCACTCCATCTGGACCCTACTCCTCAACGATCCTCACTTGTTCTCCTCCTAGATGTTTCTCCCCTTCCTTTTATATTCTCAGTCATGTGACCCACGTCACCAACTGTTACTCTACCTTCAGTACTCCCCTAAATTACTTCCTCCACCCACCTCCTCTACTTAGTTCCATCCTCCAGACAGGGACCGGGTCTGTGCTCTCCCTTAGGAGCAATCTTGCCCTTCACTAATGGAGTGGTGTAGTGTTGGATGTGAGTGTGTGCTCCCTCCTTACCTGAGAGTGGGGTACCACACCTCTGGCTGTGATGCAGTACCTCTGTGGCAACTGGACCCGCAGGGGCGCCACACGTGCAACAGGGGAAGGGGAAAAGAGGGAGAAGAGTTGGAAAGGCCCAGAAGGTGAGTGGTGGGAATTCATATTTATTAGATTCTACATTTATTAAGCTTCGGGGTCTGGAGACATCCTAGAAAATATTCAGGAACATTCAATTCCCAGAGGTAACTTTGCTGTGAATGGAATATCCCTTTAAAATTTTCTCCAATTGGCCGCAGCTGGATGCCATTTTGTCGAATTTGTCAATTGCAAAATAAAACATATTGTGGAAATATGAATTTTTGCGAAATTTGAGGACAATTCAATTTCACTTAAATAAATGTATTCATCTCTATTGGCACCTCATGTAAGATATGCAATACGTACTGAAAATATACATTTTAAGATGCAGTGTATTGATCAACAAGGATATTTTTTGGTGCAAAGTATTGCTGCAGAGTAAACCAGCCATGAGTTTTATACATGAAAACTTTTATAAAATGATTGTGCATTTTGTGACAATATTGAAAAATTTTCACCACGGGTTTTAAAGTGGTAAGGATTCTCTTTTTCAATCCCTGTATCACACTTTGCCCTCCAGTTGCACTAGCTATAAAACAGTAAATTAATTTGGCTAAGAGTGTTCATTTGAAGGGATCCTGTCACATTGCACTTGCAGTGCCATTTGTGGGCAGACTGTTATAGATCAGGAGGAGCTGAGCAGACTGATGAAAAATTTTGCTGGAAAATATTTAGTGCAGGGGTTCCCAACCTGTAGGTCTGGAGCCACATGTGGCTCGCGGTCCCATGAATTGTGACTCGCGGCTGTCTACCATATTGGTGCATTAGCCCCAGGTCTAGCAAACAGGTATGAAGAGCACATCTCAAATTGATGACTTTTATTAATAGCCCTGAACAGAAGAGCAGATCTGGATGCAGATATACTGGTCTTAGTGTTACACGCACGCCGCTAGGTTCAGATAGGGGCGAGACAGGTTACATGAATTCTTTGGAATCCTAGTGGAACCGTTACTCAGGGCGACCATAGACCATGTGCTGCAGCTTCTCTCAGGCACACAGGGGTATGGACCCTTAGGCACAGACACGTAGGTTGTTTCACTTGCTGACCAGACACACTTGACAAGAGTCCTCATAAATGGTAGAACAGTAGCATTTAATAAGAAGCTGCACAGCTAGTGCAAGTTAAGTCTTATGAGCAACAGGCTCCAGTGACAAACAGTACAGTTTCCTTAGCAGCACAGCAATTCACAGTTTTCCCAGTAGTACAGGACAGCACCGTTCTAATGCAAAGGCACATTAATGAACACAGAATTCTTTACAGAACAGTGAGATGGAGGAGGGGGGGAAGGTTTGGTGAGGGAGATGATCCCTGTGACACCATTTCTTCCAGTCCTTATCTTTCTGCCTGACAATACTCTGCACTGTTAGTTCAGGAACTCTACCTGACCTGCGCTTAGCTTCACTCCTGACTTGAATCCTTTTCACTTGCAGGGGCGCTTCTGTGAGATACAGAACACACACACCACCTTTCTCTTCGGCTCCAGCCAGACAGTAAAAAACTTCCCCACAATCCCCCTGGGGCTCTGCTAAAACACTCCCCTTCTCCTGTGACTGTGTTAACCCCTCTAGTTGCTGGATGCTTCTGGAGCACAACACTTCCTGTCTTATGTGCTTGTGTTACTTCTAATATTTGCAACAGCACTACTTCTGCATGTCACATTAGGGGTTTAGAGATAATTTAAGTATGGTACACTGGAGAAAGGATGATCCTACCTGTCAGAGGAGGTGCTTGAAGCTGGTTGTGACAGTGCGTTGGGAATGTTTGATGGGAGAATACTGAATCGGAGTATTGCAGGAACCCTTGGATCTTGGTATTCTGCTTCTGGGATGATTTCTGTGGAAAAGCTTTGGTTATCATTATACCCAAAATGGAGTCTTTGGTTGCCACTAGAGATGAGCGTTGTTCTACTCGAACTGTTCGCCAATCTCAAATTCGAGCTGTTTTGGGCGGTGTTCGAGCCGTTCGGCGAACACGAACGATTTGAGAAAAATTCGGCTGTTCGAGGTTATGTTCGATAACTGTTCGTGCACCAAAATCATAACTGGATTTTTTCTCAGTAATGATGAAAATTAATGTTAATACGCAGTTTGAGTGTACAGCGGGGTGGGGGGAGGGGCAGGGGATGGATCTCTGCAGGAATAATGAAGATCTCCATTTTTTTTTCTCTTTCCCGCATTTACAGTGGGGAGGTGCAATCTGTCAGCCTATCAGCAGCGCACACACGGAGCGAAGTGCTTTTTTTCACACAAGCAAGGGCATGTGTCATTGGCAGTGTATGTCACATGTCCTTGCCCTATAAGATCAAGCCATTTTCCCCGTCGCCACCATTTTCTCACTGCTGCAGCTGCATGTTAGACGGCACCGCTGTTGCTGTGTGCGCTATACCTTGTTAATTTCAAGCCAATTTTCGCACAAATCTACAGATAGCTTGGGAGTAGAGAATAGTTGTGATTGCAGTCCTTTTAAGGACTAGGTTACAGCATTTCCTACGACTTTTATCAGGCAGGTCTGTGCTCTTAAATAGATAGGTTGTGGGAGTAAAGACTAATTGTAATTGGAGTCCTTTTCAGGACTAGGTTACATCAGTTCCTATCAGTTTTTGCCAGGCAGGACTGTGCCAGTGCTGTGCAAGTTTTTTTCACAGCATTTGGCTGAATCTAGCAAAGCTAATCCTTTTTGGCCTATTGCAGAGTGTGTTAGTCAGTGGAGTAGCCTATCTGTGTTGCAAGATATACCACCTGTGTATAGAATACCAATTTTTTTACTGCACCTAGTGAAGTAAAATCTTTTGGGCATAGCATCATTCTATTAGTCCATCTATACTGACCTCCATCAGGTTGCAAATTGAATATAATTTTTTTCTGCATCTAGCTCTGAAAAAATATTTGGCCTTCTAGCAGTGTGTGGGACTTTCTCTATTAGTCCATCTATACTGACCTCCATCAGGTTGCAAACTGAATATATTTTTTTCTGCATCTACCTCTGAAAAAATATTGGGCTTGTAGCTGTGTGTGGGACTTGTTCTATTAATCCATCTATACAGACCTCCATCAGGTTGCAAACTGAATATATTTTTTTCTGCATCTACCTCTGAAAAAATATTTGGGCTTCTAGCTGTGTGTGGGACTTGTTCTATTACTCCATATATACTGACCTCCATCAGGTTGCAAATTGAATATAATTTTTTTCTGCATCTAGCTCTGAAAAAATATTGGGCTTCTAGCTGTGTGTGGGACTTGTTGTATTAGTCCATCTATACTGACCTCCATCAGGTTGCAAACTGAATATATTTTTTTCTGCATCTACCTCTGAAAAAATATTGGGCTTCTAGCTGTGTGTGAGACTTGTTCTATTAATCCATCTATACAGACCTCCATCAGGTTGCAAACTGAATATAATTTTTTTCTACATCTAGCTCTGAAAAAATATTTGGCCTTCTAGCAGTGTGTGGGACTTTCTCTATTAGTCCATCTATACTGACCTCCATCAGGTTGCAAATTAAAAATAATTTTTATCTGCATCTAGCTCTGAAAAAATATTTGGGCTTCTAGCTGTGTGTGGGACTTGTTCTATTACTCCATCTATACTGACCTCCATCAGGTTGCAAATTGAATATAATTTTTTTCTGCATCTAGCTCTGAAAAAATATTGGGCTTCTAGCTGTGTGTGGGACTTGTTGTATTAGTCCATCTATACTGACCTCCATCAGGTTGCAAACTGAATATATTTTTTTCTGCATCTACCTCTGAAAAAATATTCAGCTTCTAGCTGTGTGTGGGACTTGTTCTATTAATCCATCTATACAGACCTCCATCAGGTTGCAAACTGAATATAATTTTTTTCTGCATCTAGCTCTGAAAAAATATTTGGCCTTCTAGCAGTGTGTGGGACTTTCTCTATTAGTCCATCTATACTGACCTCCATCAGGTTGCAAATTAAAAATAATTTTTATCTGCATCTACCTCTGAAAAAATATTTGGGCTTCTAGCTGTGTGTGAGACTTGTTCTATTAGTCCATCTATACTGACCTCCATCACGCTGCAAATTCAAAATAATTTTTTGTCTGCATCTAGCTCTGAAAAAATATTTGGCCTTCTAGCAGTGTGTGGGACTTTCTCTATTAGTCCATCTATACTGACCTCCATCAGGTTGCAAACTGAATATATTTTTTTCTGCATCTACCTCTGAAAAAATATTGGGCTTGTAGCTGTGTGTGGGACTTGTTCTATTAATCCATCTACACAGACCTCCATCAGGTTGCAAACTAAATATAATTTTTTTCTGCATCTACCTCTGAAAAAATATTTGGGCTTCTAGCTGTTTGTGGGACTTGTTCTATTACTCCATCTATACTGACCTCCATCAGGTTGCAAATTGAATATAATTTTTTTCTGCATCTAGCTCTGAAAAAATATTGGGCTTCTAGCTGTGTGTGGGACTTGTTCTATTAATCCATCTATACAGACCTCCATCAGGTTGCAAACTGAATATATTTTTTTTCTACATCTAGCTCTGAAAAAATATTTGGCCTTCTAGCAGTGTGTGGGACTTTCTCTATTAGTCCATCTACACTGAACTCCATCAGGTTGCAAACTGAATATAATTTTTATCTGCATCTAGCTCTGAAAAAATATTTGGCCTTCTAGCAGTGTGTGGGACTTGTTCTATTAGTCCACCTATACTGACCTCCATCAGGTTGCAAATTCAAAATAATTTATTGTCTTCATCTAGCTCTGAAAAAATATTTGGCCTTCTAGCAGTGTGTGGGACTTTCTCTATTAGTCCATCTATACTGACCTCCATCAGGTTGCAAACTGAATATATTTTTTTCTGCATCTACCTCTGAAAAAATATTTGGGCTTCTAGCTGTGTGTGGGACTTGTTCTATTAGTCCATCTATACTGACCTCCATCAGGTTGCAAATTGAATATAATTTTTTTCTGCATCTAACCCAGCCAATAGTTTTGGCCTAATACCACAATTTGGCCACTCAGCTCTGCTCGGTTCCCATCCATTGTTTTTTTGCGCAAACAACTCCAGAGTTGTGAATTAGTTAACCACCAAAATGAGTGGAAAAAGGCCTGCTGCTGGTGGAAAGGGGAATAGGCGTGTTGGGAAGGGGAAAAAAGGTTGTGTCCGTGGGGTAGGTGTTAAAGCAACAGTAACATCTGCAGAAGAAAGACCATCTTCCAGCCAAACTAAAATGTCTACTTCTTTTAGCGGACAATGTGATAAGATCCCTTTCTTACGGCCACGCCAATCGCTGCAAATTCCAGATGAGGCACAAAAACAGCAGGTGCTTCAACGGATATCAAGTGCTCCTTTAAGTGGGCTCTCCTCCACATCAACTTCAACATCACAAATACTCCAGTCCTCAAAGGTGTCACCCCAATCGCACTTGCTTCCTCACAGCTCCCAAATCTCCAGCTGCCCGTCTGAGTATGAGGTAGAACAGATGGTTGAGTCTGCAGAGCTGTTTACTCATACTATAGCCTGGGAATCAGAGGTCGACTCCAGCGCTTCTGTGAATCCAGACGAGGAAATGATCTGCACTGATGCCCAGAATCTTTATGAGTCGGATCCAGGACCAGACGCAGAAGGTTCTGACCATAATGTAGACCCTCATTCCCAAACTGTAACTCCTGTTGGTGGAGACAATGAGGAAGACGATGATGAGACTCAAATACCTGATTGGAGCAACAACTTTAGTTTTTTGTCAGGGCAGGAACAGGTTGGCTCTGAGGACGACGGGTGTGATAACGCACAGGGTGATGATGATGAGGTTGGAGATCCCACTTACTGTCAACCCACAGTCAGCCAAGAGATGAGGTCAGCAGAGGAGGTGGAGGAAGATGCTAGTGACGACGAGGTCAGGTTGCGCCTTCCTGGACAGAGACGTAGTACTGGAAGCACGTCAACAACTGCATCCTCAAACACAACTCTGCCTCTCACCACAAGTCGTGGTGGCTCTTCAGGTCGCATGGGTGCTAAGCCTTGCATAGCCTGGGCATTTTTTCAGATCGATAAAGATGACCCAACTCATGTTATCTGTAACATTTGTCAGCAAAAGCTAAGTAGAGGCCAAAAAATACATATTTTGAGTACTTCATGCATGAATCGGCACATGGACATGAAGCATAAGTTGCAGTGGGAAGCTCAGTGTGCTACAATGCAGCCTAGCCGGCCGGGCCAACCACTGTCTGCCATATCTTGTGCATCCGCGGCCTCTTCATCCTCTGTGACTGGGGGGACAGCAGTCACACCTGTTTTGGGACGCAGACCTGCCACCTCTTTACCCGCAACAGCCAGCGTGATTGGCAGGTCATCATTTTCTTTGGAGGTGGTAACACCAGCTGGTGTTGAGCGCTGTCCGACATCGATAGCACCACCTTTGGATCAAGGCAACCTAACATGTCCGCCTGCATCTTCCTCACAGACCGGCAGTTTGCCGTGGACACCCTTATCAACCCCGTCTAAGCACAATAGCCAGCCCTCGGTCCCTCAGATGTGGACAAGTAAAAGACCATTTCCTCCTAGCCATGAGAAAGCTAAGAGGTTGAATTTCACCATCTGCAAGCTCTTGGCTACAGAAATGCTGCCTTTCCGCCTGGTGGACACAGAGGATTTTCGAGACCTTATGTCCGTCGCAGTGCCCCAGTACCAGATGCCCAGTCGGCACTACTTCTCAAAGAAAGGTGTGCCTGCGCTCCACCAGCATGTCGCACACAACATCACCGCTTCTTTGAGAAACTCTGTGTGTGACAGGGTGCATTTCACCACAGACACTTGGATGAGTAGGCATGGACAGGGGCGTTACATGTCGCTGACTGGGCACTGGGTAACTATGGTGACAGCAGGACAAGGGGCTGCTGTCCAAGTCTTGCCGTCCCCACGAGTTGTGCGTCAATCCTCTTTATGTCAAAGTTCCTCCACTGCTTCTGCCTCCTCAAACTCCTCTCGGTCTTCCACCTGCACCCAAAGCCTGTCTGGTCATGCCACAAGCTTTCTAACTGCGCAGAAGGGATCCTGCACACCTCCTTACTATGCTGGCAGTAGGGCTCAACGTCATCAGGCGGTTTTTACTTTGAAATGTCTGGGAAATGTGAGTCACACAGCTGAGGAGTTGTGGTCAGCTCTGGAGAACCAATTTCATGAATGGTTGTCTCCACTGGACCTGAAACCAGGGAAGGCCATGTGCGACAATGCTGCAAACCTGGGTGCGGCCCTTCGCCGGGGCAATGTCACACACGTGCCTTGTATGGCTCACGTGTTGAACCTGGTTGTCCAGCAATTTTTAGCCCACTATCCCAGACTAGATGGCCTTCTGCAGAGGGCACGGTCGCTGTGTGCTCACTTCCGCCGTTCGCATCCAGCAGCTCAGCGACTTACATCTCTACAGAAGTCGTTGGGCCTGCCACTTCACCGGCTAAAATGCGATGTGCCTACCCGGTGGAATTCAACTCTGCACATGTTGCAGTGACTGTGGCAGCACCGACAAGCCCTGGTGCAATACGTTCTGACGTATAGCCTGGGCCAACGAGATCCAGAGGTGGGGCAAATCACGCTGGAGGAGTGGTCTCAGATCAGGGACCTATGCACCCTTCTGCACAGTTTTGAAATGGCGACGAAGATGTTTAGTGCTGACGATGCCATTATCAGCATGACTATTCCAGTGATTTACATGCTGGAGCACATGTTAAACAGAATTCGGAGTCAGGTGGTGGCACAAGAGGAGGTGGAGGAAGTAGAGGAGGAGGAGTTGTATGCGGAAGGGCTAACATCTGCAAGGTCCAGACGGTCGGCAGCACCAAGGCGGCAGGCATGTGAGGGTGGGGGAGATGGTTTTACCAGGGCGCATGGTAGCAGCCAAACTAGTGAGGAAGGTGCAGGAGCCCAGGAAGAAGTGGAGGACGAACTGATGGAAGACTCATCAGATGAGGGAGACCTTGATCACATTTCTGTTGTGCGAGGTTGGGGGGAGAGGACAGAGGAAGGAGGCATGATTGTTACCTCGCCACCAACACAACAGGGACTTGGTGCTCCTGGATGCGCAACACACATGAGTGCCTTCTTGCTGCACTACCTGCAACATGACCCTCGAATTGTGAGAATTAGAAATAATCCTGACTACTGGGTTGCCACACTGTTAGATCCCCGGTACAAAAGTAAATTTGCAGAAATTATTCCTGCCATAGAAAGGGATGCACGCATGCAGGAGTATCAGCAGAGACTGTTGCAGAATCATACATGTGCTTTTCCACAAAACACCAGTGGTTCACGTAGTGAATCTTACAGTTCTAACTTGCCAACCGTGGTCTGTATGGAGTTGTTCAATAAAGGGCCCAAAATTAAGATAACATAGATGGGAGAGGTCTCTATGAATAGGAATTCCTAAGTATTTGATACCCTGTGAGGGCCAGGCAAAGGGAAAGTTGGACTGGATGGAATCCTATATGGATTTGGGGAGGGAGACATCGAGGGCCTCAGACTTCGCAGCATTGATTTTAAAATTTGACCATGTAACAAAGTGATCTATTTCAGCCATAACAGCATGGATGGATATATGTGATTGAGTGATATATACTAGGACATCATCAGCAAATAGAGAGCACTTGTACTCGGTGCCTCCCACCTCAATCCACCTAATATTGGGGTTATGGCGAATTGATGAGAGCAGGTGCTCCGTCACTAGGATGTATAAGAGAGGGGACAGAGAACATCCCTGCCTTGTCCCATTGGTGATTGTGAAAGGTGATGAAAATGTTCTGATGCGCCCCCTGGGCCTTGGGACACCCGGAGCCGGACCCTTCTTGGTGGATGCTGGTGGTTGGAGTCTCCGTGGCGGCGACCCGGTTCCGTGGCTCAGGGCGGTCAAACCAGTGGCGGAACTATTTATGTGGTTTTGATGTTTAAATGTCCGACTACGCCACCCGTGGATTGCGGTCAGAGTGAACCGCCGCTCCAGGGCAGACCGCTGAGGCTGGTGTTGTGAGTGCAGCAGAGCGTAGCATAACTCCCCACGGGAGGAGTATAGCCTCAGGGCAGTGTATGCGGAGGATGGGGGTGATGGTGCAGGGCAGCAGCAGTAACGACACGGAGTCAGTGATGCAGTCCAGGGCCTTTACTCACAGTTCTTATTATCCAGACCACGTCTGCAGGTAACGGCTGCCCACGTCGTACTGTGCTCACCAGGTGAGGGGCTCAGACAACTCCCAGATAACTTTGGAGCGCTTCACAGGACCCCCTTTGTGTGTCCTTTGTCTGGCCTTTCTTACCAACCCTTCTGTCCGCCTGCCTCGGGCCTCCTCTTGGTAAACTTGGCGCCAGTTTCCCTGACCCTATGTGGTGCCTTCCTAGTGGGTGTAGCGAGGGGCTGCGCCACATTAAATGTCACAGCCTCCGGTTTCTAGCTGAGGGTCGTTTCCTGCCTCCACTAGTTTCGGGGACCGGTCTCCCCCTTTGGCCTGACCCCTCCACGCAGGTGGATTCGGGCGTGCGGTGGCGACTCGCCCGTCCGCACCCCTGGGATCCCTTCGTTCCTCATTCCTGGAGCCTTCTCCCCTCCTCTTCCTTCCTTCTCCCTCTTCCAGGCCTGGGCCTCTGTTACTAGGCCCGCCTCCGGAGCAGAGCTCATGCAGAGCCCCTGCTCCCTGTCACTTCTGCTCAGACTTCTCTGCACTGAACTAAGATGGTGCCCACCTTTTATACTCCCTTCTCAATGCACACAGGAACTGCTTCCTCCCTGCTCCAGCACTACAGGGTTCCCCTTCCTCAGTGTTCCCTCCCCCACTCCAGCCAGGGACAGGGACTGTCGTGCCCATCTCAGGGGCATATTGGTCGCCCTGCCCCACGGCAATGTGGTGTAATGCATGCAGGTTTCGGGTCCTGATCCACACTCCATCCTTACCTGAGAGTGAGATATCACACCTGTGGGTGAGGTGCAATACCTCTGTAGCAACCGAGCCCTCAGGGTAATACAGTTCCATTTATCTTCAGCCTAGGTGACGTATTGCGATACAGGGCCGTGATTTTGGCTATAAAAGGGTCCCCTAGACCCCTACCCCAAGCTTTTTAAGAGAATCATATATGGCGTGCCAGGAGACTCTATGGAATGCTTTCTCAGCATCCAACGAGAGTATCTAATTACAAATTTTTAACTGCATCTAGCCCAGGAAATACTTTGTGCCTAGTAGCAGTGTCTGCTAGTCAGCGGATTATCCCGGCTGTTAAGCAAGCTACACCACCTGTAGTTTTGACACTTAATTTTTTCAAAGGAAATGCTTCGGGACCACGGGATACTCAGTGAAGAGCATCAGGAGGCACCCCAAGGCATAGGGGCTGGGACTGGCAGTAGGATGCCTTGCGGTGGACAGCCGAGCTCGATCCTTATAAAAGCTTTTTAACTGCAGCAGCTTTAGTGGACGCTACTGGAGCTGGAATTACGCGGCTGCTGGCATGAGACTTGCCCTCCAATAGATCCTTGTAAATGGATTTAAAGTGTATTCATTCAAATTAGAGAGACAATTTAAATTAAAAAGCTTAGAGCTGCCTCCACCACAGGGGGGCTCGCTCGACCCACCAGTGGACAGGCACCAGTATTGGGAGAGGGGGGCTGGCCGTCAGGGTTCACCGCGGCTCTGGCACAAACCCGGCGACACGGAGGTGGCACGGGCAGGAGCGGACTGAACGTGTCGGCTTCTCACTTTTTGGATTTTAGAAGGGCATGACATGCCTATATCTGTGTCTCCCCATCCTTTTACTCCTCCACCTCTTTTCTTTTCGCATGACTATATGTACTTGTCACTTTTCCATGTGTTAGTTGTGTCTTCAGAGCAGTTTGTCAGCTTTTGGACACCTTTGAAGGTGTTTTCTATGTGTTTCTATGTGTTTTTGTTTGCCTGCCATTGGTTTTAACGGTGTTCGAAGGTGTTCGACGAACAGTTCGACGAACAGTTCGGCGAACACACGGGTGTTCGACGAACCAAACCGAACTCGAACACTACGGGGGTGGCTCAACACTAGTTGCCACTACTGTGAGGGGGACGGGAGCTGAATGTGACTCGCGACCCTCTCTTAGAGCTGAATGTGGCTCTCAAAGTCAGAAAGGTTGGGGACCGCTGATCTAGTGTAACATATTTTATTCATCCCTGTTTTATTCATCTGTTTCTTCTATGTTTAGGAGTTCAGTCTATCTCTGTATGCACAGTCGTCCAGGGAAGACTGTCAGTTACTGATTAGTACCGCCCACTTGACTCCCAAATGTAGAAAGAGCATGGATTTAAATAAATAAAGTATAAATTATACTGAATATTTTTCAATAGTAAACCAAACCCTGCTAATAAAAGGGAATCTGTCACCAGGTTTTTGCTCCCCCATCTGAGAGCATAATGATGTAGAGACAGAGACCCTGATTCCAGCAATGTTTCACTCACTGGGCTGCTTGCGGTCATTTTGACAGTTGTCAATGCTACATTGCAGTGCAATGCGAGTGAATGGGGTTGTATTGTGACCATGAGGGTACCGCAACTGCAACAAGAAAGTTGTAAAAAATCGTACCCAGTTGAACTTTTTGTGACCTGCTTGTCGCATTTACAGTACCCTCGGGATGCAACCCCATTCACTAGTATTGAGCTGCGATGTAACAGCGACACATAGCAATCCTTGGCCTCATTTGTGCTGCGGCCAAAGTCACCATGTAATCCCAGTCTAAACTTTACATAAAATATTTTATGAAAGGGAATAATGAAATACAAAATTCTTCCCTTTTTGTTGTAAATAATTATGATAAAAACCACAAAAAATGGTGCAGTGAGAATAACATATTAAAGCAGTATGCTTCTTTCTAATTCCTGCCTACAGCTGGGATATATTCTAGGTGGTCTTTTCCATTAATTAAAATTATGGGCAATATTTCCCTAATATATATTTTTTCTAAGGATATACATAATTCATGACTTTTAATAGCCTTCATTCTAAAATTGCCACTTTTCTGAATGGAAATATATTCCATATAGAAAAAATAGAAACATTTCTTATTGCTTGCCCGCCCTTTCTTGTGAATATTCCTTTGCTGACATTTATGTAAGAAGACGTATAATAATGTGGTTACGATATTTCAGGATGGCTTGGAGTATTCACTGTCACAAGCTGACAAATATGTTCCAGGGTCATCAAAGTAGTTGAAGTTTAGACAAAAGATAACACATAAAAAGCTATTAGTGACCCTTTAAAGCATGAAATATAAAGGATCCCAGCAGGCCAGAGGCAATAAACAGTGCATTATAATAATATCTGGCTTTTCTTCAAGTTGGGAAGCCATTACTGATGTATTAAAAAGTTACTCATAATATAAACCACATTTCTTGTACTTATGTTAAACCTCCATTACAAGTAGCTGATGTATTAAGCCTAAATCTGGCGCCAAATGTTAATGCAAGAGGTTCACTCAATGGGCTCGGTGAAAACTTTAGGTGAGAATTTCACTATGTGTAAATTGGAATCGGAAGAGAAAATGTACTAGTAATGCAAAAAGGGATAAAAAACACTCTGCCTCTGATATATCTGTGAGGTAAATGTATAGAGAAAAGTAAAGTATTAATAATAGCAGAGGACTGCAGGGTGTCACTGTCCAGGACAGGTACCAGTCGCCGTCACGTTTTGTTCAAGATTATTGTAATTGTTTTCGCTATGTATACCCCTTTTTCACATGTAAAGCGCCATGGAATAAATGGCGCTATAATAATAAATAATAATAATAATATCCCGCCCTGGAAGTCCTGTCTTGTCTTGTCCTACAATACACAGATAATTTATTGATTTGACTGGATAATAATGTGTAATACTTAATTTCCCCTTTTGTGATGCTGCAGAAAAATTGAGCACTTAAAGGAGTCATCCACTGCTCAGACAACCCCTTCTCAATCCCTATGTTTCCCACTTGTAAATAAAATTAAAACCTACACTCACCCCCCCTACCGGTGCCTTTCCAGCGGAGTCGGCACTTGTTCTCCCACAGATTACATAACATTGTTATGCCAAGCAATCCCTGCTGCCAATCAGTGCTGGCTTCACTCCCCTTGATTTTCCATGAATCATATACATCCATAGGAAGTGAAATGAGTAAGGGTGTTATTATTTTACTGAGGGGGTAACATAAGAACTGAAAAGGATTTTCTGAGTAGTGGAAAACTCCTTCAATTTGTACACTTCCTTACAGATTACAGTTTTTGAGGGGATTATTTTCTAATCAGTTTATAGTGATTGTTCAAAGCCAAAGTCCCTACCAATCTCCAGATAATTAAATCTTGGTGCTTATTTTGGAACAGTATTTACCCATAGGCTAAAATCAAGATGTGTATTAAAATGGTTTTCCATTTTCATCTTTTTTCTATTCTGTAGACTTGATCTGTTAGAAAATAACAAAATCAGCCTTCCTTTACTCCGATCTTTGCTAAAATGAATGCAGTAATGATGTTATGACTGCAGCATGTGACCACTTCAGTCAGTCACTGGACTTTCAGTCTTGTGCCATCTATTTCAGCAAAACTGCTGAGTACAGTGATTGGCTGCAGTGGTATTGTGCTATATTCATGATGTCATCGCTACAGTCATGTCAACAAAGACTTGAGGCATCAGAGGAGGAGCTGGTGGTAAAGGAGAATGATTTATTTTTAATAGTGCATTGAATAAAAATGAAAATGAAGATGATTATCTGTGCTGAGCCTTTTCAGCCTCAATTGTCCTATAAGAGTAGAATACCTGCCTGTAGTAGGAAATTACAAATGAAATAGTGACAGACATAGTTTAGCAAATCTCGAGCTGATCAATGGTCCCTTGTCAAAAGAAGTAATTTGTATTTGGAAAAGTGATAGAGGATCTTTATACATATATTTTTCATGCTAAGCTTTCTTGCCACTTACTGCTTCTGTAAAAATTTTAATGCAATGTAATTTTATGTTCTCTTGGATGTATTAAATATATTACATCTTAAATGGAACCTGTCAGAAACATTAACCCCCCTCAATCAATTATATGACTATGTAGCCCTTTAAAAGATAAGCCAGTCAATCCCTTTATGACCCCAAAGCAATGCTCCAGCAACGAAAAATCACATCTTGAAGTTGTGTTTGGAAGTGCATTGGGGCGTGAGGATGCACTTACTGCTTCTCAGTCTTTCTCTATATTTCTTACTAGCTGTACCCGACCACGCATCGCAGTGGCTCAGTCTGGTTAAATGGAAAAGAAAGAAAAGAGAAAGCGCATGTTTTTAAAATATTTAATTTCACAATGCTTGTGGGTAAACAATATTTTTTGTTATTCCATTGTCTGTGTAGATATAGAAATTGTCTGGTTTGCCAACTCTAGAACATACAATGAGAGACTGAAACACCAACACAATAAACAAGGATGAAATATATCAAGTGCAAATGGACCCATGTTATTGTATATATACGATTTAATCCTCAGAACAGACCATCTAGTAGATATAGTAAAAGGGAGGTCTCTGCTGAGCAGAGAAAAGGATGGTCACACTTGTTCATATATAAAAAAGTAATTCTTTATTGAAAAATATCACATCATGTAAATACACATACGAAACATGTCCTGAAAAACAGAGTGCTAAGACCAAAACATGTGAATTAAAAGACCATGATCACAAAAATAATAAAATATTGTGACGCACCCGCCACAAATGGTGGACTAACATAGCGCAAATGCTTATGGGGAGAATGAAAATATCTATATTCAATCGACAATATTAGTGTCCTATTAATGCCAATAGTGTAACCACATGATTGAATAACTCAAAATTAGAGAATATTCCATCCCCATGATACATATGCGTCCCTATATGACATCCAGGATACCCAATATACTGAAAATTATCACTCCCAAAATACATATATAAATAGTACCAATAGTTTGTGTCCAAATATTAGGGAAAGGTATACCTGAATCGTTGCTCAGCCACCAATTGAACCATGGTTAGTGTCACCCAAACGCACGTTTTGGTAGAAAACCTTCTTCAAGGGGTGATCATATCTACCAGCCACCTACTATTTATACCCCTGTATTCAGATATCTAATCTGCATGTGCTTTGCCAGTGTGCGGAAGTAAAGCACGCTACCCACCCCCCAGCTGCCATGGAGACGCGTCACCTGACCACATCATGTGATCAGGAAGTCCTGACTACCTGTGAGTGTCACCCGGCAACCACGGAGACGCGTCACCTGATCACACCCCATGATCAGGAAGTCCCGCCTCCATCGTCAAGGACGCTGCATATGTAGCACCCTGAGGATTCGGCTGCTACAGGGGTATTACACCTCAAGCCAGAGGTGTGGTATTCCACTCCCGGGTAAGGATGGAGTGTGGAACTGAGCTCAGTAGGCTGCATGCACTACATACATCCCATTTCCGGGGGACAGAACTACGGTACTCCCACCAAGTAAATGTGCAGGTACGACAGCGTCTGTCCCTGGCTGGAGTGGGAGGGGGGTGGAACATCCCAGTAGTGTAGGGGCAGATAGGGGGAGTACTCTGGGTAAAGCTAGGAGCTCATTGGGTGCTAGTCACCTGGGCTCACACATAGATGGAGTATATATGGTGGGCACCATCTTAGGACAGGGTCTTTTTAGCAGAGGAGCTCAGCCAGGAGGGCTGACAGGGAGGTGTGGCTCCGGCTGGGCCCAGATACAGAGCCAAGCCTGCAGAGGAGAGAGGAGGAAGAAAGGCCCAGAGAAGCAGAGTCAGAAGGAACCCTAAGAACCCAGAATCAGACCAAAAAGGGTGAAGGGTTGGCGGACACGGGTACCGGAACCCGAACTGGTGGAGGCCACTTATCCTCAGCCAGGAACCGGAGGTCGTGGTCAAGATTTGCCACGACCCTCACCAAATCCACCAGAAAGGCACACCAAGCATAGGGTCAGGGAACCCAGAGGAGGTTTGACCACCAAGAGACCCGAGGGAGCCGGCCAAAGGTGGATCCCTGGTGGGAATGGCCAGAGAAAGAGAGAGAGAAGGGAAGCTCAGGACCACGCTCCAGAACTGCCTGGGGGTTAGCCGAGTCCAGGACCTGGTGGACGCAGCACGGCTCGGGTGGTCACTCAAGGCCAGAGTGACTGAGAGAACAACCGTGAGTAAAAACCCTGAAACTGCACCTCAAGTCTCTGACTCTCCTTTCTACAACATAACTACACCCATCATCCACACCTGCTGCCCTGAGGCCATACCCCTCCCGTTGGGGGTTATACCATCACTGCTGCACATATACCACCGGCCTCAGCGGACCGCTCTGCAGCGGCGGCTTCAAAGCCGCACTCAACGGGTGGCGTAGTCGATCAAATTAACATCTACTGCCATAGACTGCCACTTAGTTTGACACCCTGGGCACGGACCGGGTCACCGCCACAAGGACTACTACCCCTACCCAGATCCGGCTCCGGGTATCCCCTGAACATGGCCCAGGGGGCGCGTCAACTTTGGCGTAGTCGGCAGGATAATGTGCCCGCAACCACCGGGTACTGCGTGCCTGAAGAAAAGTTTATCTGTACCGTAAAAAGAAGTCTCCCGCCAATTCCGGAGGGTCCCCGCCATCGGACGCCATCACGGGTCGTTTCCCGCCGGTTGCCCGCCATCTGCAGCTTTTTCCCGCCATCCACGGAGTTTCCCGCCACTGGGAGACGATTCCCGCCATCTGAGAAGATTTCCCGCCCTGGCAGAGCGGACGCCATTATGGGCGTGCCAGAGGGTGGTAAGAGACGACCTCCCATCGTGGGCCAGGACCAAGAATGGCGCCAAAAACGAAGACCGCCCCCACCAGCAGAGGCTGCGATGCTAGCGATGTCCATCAGCGTGGGGGGTCTGCCCCTGGAACTGACAATCACCAAGTTGCCCCAGGACCGCCCTCAATGGGGGCGCATACAGAACAAAAGAGCGAAGATGGGTGCAGCCTGGAGGAGTCTGGAGGAGCCGTACCCGGAGATGGAGGGAGAGGCAGGCAGCACCGACCCTGTGGTCAGGAGCCTGATGCAAACAACCACCCCACAAGACCTGGTGGAGATCCTGGCACAGCTCCCCCGAGACCGGGAGCGTGCACAGACCGCGCTGGAGGGCCTCGCACGGAGGATGGCCCAGGTGCAGCGAGAAACGCTGATGGAGTGGAGCAGGGAGATGGCCCAGCAGGCTGGAACCCGCCAGCGGAGCACACCACCCGCAACGAGGAGCACGCCTGCCCCTGAAGAGGATGCAGAAGGGACGGAGGCCGGAGACGACACCGCAGAGGGAGCTGAAGAGACGGAGGCAAGTAAAGGGGACGTTACTACCCCGAGACCAGCCACCGTAAGCCTACCCCCGCTCCCCGTCGCAGAGCCCGAAGTCCCACTGATCGTGCCCGTTGCCGCACCGCTACCGCTCCAGACTAGGCCCCAAGCAGGAGCCGCGACCACGCCCCCTGTGACGTCACGCGCCTCAACCCTGAGCGCGGCCAAGCAGGAGACGCCACCGGCCTGGTCGCAAGGCCGAGTGCCCCCGGGCGCCGCCGTCTTCACGGTGCCCTTTACCTTCAGGGTACCCCAAGCCTGGTCGCAAGGCCTAGTGATCCCGGGCGCCGCTGCCACCACCGCGCCCTCAACTTCCACTGTGCCGCACCTGGGTGAAGACTTGTTTGCCCAGCACACTTGCCCGGATGGGCAGCCCTTTGCGTGGCCACCGGAGTACCACCATCCCCGACTCCGGAAAGAAAGACCCCTGGAAGAGCCCCTAATCCCGGCTCCGGCGCCCGTCAAGATGACCCCGCTCTCGTTAGAGGAGGCGCAGTTTGAGTGGGACCCCGCAGGAGGAGACCTCATCGGGTTCACTCAGGAGACCCGGGCGGCCGCAACTGAGCGTGCGGAGTGCTGCCGCCAGCAGTTGGAAGTCTTTGAGCGAGAACGGAGAGAGAGACGGGTCCGCGAGGAGCGGCTGCAAGTAAAGAGTGCAGAACAAAAGAGCCGGACCCGAAGGAACCCCCGTGCAGCCCACGGTCCCCGTGCCACCGGGACTGTAATCAAATTCCAACTGCAGCACGGTTGGGGCTTCATCAGAGATCATCACACCTCCCCTTGTATATAGTTGCGCTTTCTAAGGCGCCCCCTACTGGTTTTATAAGGAACTGTGTTTTTTCCAGAAGAGACTGTTGCACTTTACCCGGTCACAAGTTGCACCGTGGCCGGAGGAACAAGAATGTTTATAATGAAAAGTTTTATATGAAGAGTATTATGCTGCTGATATATATATATAGTGTTTTATATGTTTATGATGTTTTAAAAAAAAAAAAAAATTGTATGTTATTGGATATTTTATTCTTTTACAGCCCGAGGACGTGCTGTGGATTACCAGGGGGGAATGTAGCACCCTGAGGATTCGGCTGCTACAGGGGTATTACACCTCAAGCCAGAGGTGTGGTATTCCACTCCCGGGTAAGGATGGAGTGTGGAACTGAGCTCAGTAGGCTGCATGCACTACATACATCCCATTTCCGGGGGACAGAACTACGGTACTCCCACCAAGTAAATGTGCAGGTACGACAGCGTCTGTCCCTGGCTGGAGTGGGAGGGGGGTGGAACATCCCAGTAGTGTAGGGGCAGATAGGGGGAGTACTCTGGGTAAAGCTAGGAGCTCATTGGGTGCTAGTCACCTGGGCTCACACATAGAGGGAGTATATATGGTGGGCACCATCTTAGGACAGGGTCTTTTTAGCAGAGGAGCTCAGCCAGGAGGGCTGACAGGGAGCTGTGGCTCCGGCTGGGCCCAGCTCCAGAGCCAAGCCTGCAGAGGAGAGAGGAGGAAGAAAGGCCCAGAGAAGCAGAGTCAGAAGGAACCCTAAGAACCCAGAATCAGACCAAAAAGGGTGAAGGGTTGGCGGACACGGGTACCGGAACCCGAACTGGTGGAGGCCACTTATCCTCAGCCAGGAACTGGAGGTCGTGGTCAAGATTTGCCACGACCCTCACCAAATCCACCAGAAAGGCACAACAAGAATAGGGTCAGGGAACCCAGAGGAGGTTTGACCACCAAGAGACCCGAGGGAGCCGGCCAAAGGTGGATCCCTGGTGGGAATGGCCAGAGAAAGAGAGAGCGAAGGGAAGCTCAGGACCACGCTCCAGAACTGCCTGGGGGTTAGCCGAGTCCAGGACCTGGTGGACGCAGCACGGCTCGGGTGGTCACTCAAGGCCAGAGTGACTGAGAGAACAATCGTGAGTAAAAACCCTGAAACTGCACCTCAAGTCTCTGACTCTCCTTTCTACAACATAACTACACCCATCATCCACACCTGCTGCCCTGAGGCCATACCCCTCCCGTTGGGGGTTATACCATCACTGCTGCACATATACCACCGGCCTCAGCGGACTGCTCTGCAGCGGCGGCTTCAAAGCCGCACTCAACGGGTGGCGTAGTCGATCAAATTAACATCTACTGCCATAGACTGCCACTTAGTTTGACACCCTGGGCACGGACCGGGTCACCGCCACAAGGACTACTACCCCTACCCAGATCCGGCTCCGGGTATCCCCTGAACATGGCCCAGGGGGCGCGTCACATACACTGTCTATCCAGCCGTGGCATGACGCGGACACACCGCCACCACCGAAACGCACAGCAGCGTCGGCATCCAAAGGATGTCAAGAGCCGATGCGCGCGTCAGGGAGGCGGAGAGACCGCGTACCGGCTGGACAGCCCAAGTGTGCATTCATGCTGTACATACAGCGCTATACAGAAACCTATAGAAACCAAGGCATATAGGTATAAAGAAAATGGCATTATCATATACACATGGCCATATATATAAGGTGCACAAAATGTCATGGGCCAATAGATATACAGTACAGACCAAAAGTTTGGACACACCTTCTCATTTAAAGATTTTTCTGTATTTTCATGACTTTGAAAATTGTACTTTCACACTGAAGGCATCAAAACTATGAATAAACACATGTGAAATTACATACTTAACAAAAAAGTGTGAAACAACTGAAAATATGTCTTATATTCTAGGTTCTTCAAAGTAGCCACCTTTTGCTTTGATGACTGCTTTGCACACTCTTGGCATTCTCTTGATGAGCTTCAAGAGGTAGTCACCGGAAATGGTTTTCACTTCACAGGTGTGCCCTGTCAGATTTAATAAGTGGGATTTCTTGCCTTATAAATGGGGTTGGGACCATCAGTTGTGTTGTTCAGAAGTCAGGTGAATACACAGCTTATAGTCCTACTAAATAGACTGTTAGAATTTGTATTATGGCAAGAAAAAAGCAGCTAAGTAAAGAAAAACGAGTGGCCATCATTACTTTAATAAATGAAGGTCAGTCAGTCCAAAAAATTGGCAAAACTTTGAAAGTGTAACCAAGTGCAGGTGCAAAAACCATCAAGCGCTACAAAGAATCTGGCTCACATGAGGACCGCCCCAGGAAAGGAAGACCAAGAGTCACCTCTGCTTCTGAGGATAATTTTATCCGAGTCACCAGCCTCAGAAATCGCAGGTTAACAGCAGCTCAGATTAGAGACCAGGTCAATGCCACACAGAGTTCTAGCAGCAGACACATCTCTACAACAACTGTTAAGAGGAGACTTTGTGCAGCAGGCCTTCATGGTAAAATAGCTGCTAGGAAACCACTGCTAAGGACAGGCAACAAGCAGAAGAGACTTGTTTGGACTAAAGAACACAAGGAATGGACATTAGACCAGTGGAAATCTGTGCTTTGGTCTGATGAGTCCAAATTTGAGATCTTTGGTTCCAACCACCGTGTCTTTGTGCGACGCAGAAAAGGTGAACGGATGGACTCTACATGCCTGGTTCCCACTGTGAAGCATGGAGGAGGTGGTGTGATGGTGTGGGGGTGCTTTGCTGGTGACACTGTTGGGGATTTATTCAAAATTGAAGGCATACTGAACCAGCATGGCTACCACAGCATCTTGCAGCGGCATGCTATTCCATCCGGTTTGCATTTAGTTGGACCATCATTTATTTTTCAACAGGACAATGACCCCAAACACACCTCCAGGCTGTGTAAGGGCTATTTGACCAAGGAGGAGAGTGATGGGGTGCTACGCCAGATGACCTGGCCTCCACAGTCACCAGACCTGAACCCAATCGAGATGGTTTGGGGTGAGCTGGACCGCAGAGTGAAGGCAAAGGGGCCAACAAGTGATAAGAATCTCTGGGAACTCCTTCAAGATTGTTGGAAGACCATTTCCGGTGACTATCTCTTGAAGCTCATCAAGAGAATGCCAAGAGTGTGCAAAGCAGTCATCAAAGCAAAAGGTGGCTACATTGAAGAACCTAGAATATAAGACATATTTTCAGTTGTTTCACACTTTTTTGTTAAGTATATGATTCCACATGTGTTTATTCATAGATTTGATGCCTTCAGTGTGAATGTACAATTTTCAAAGCCATGAAAATACAGAAAAATCTTTAACTGAGAAGGTGTGTCCAAACTTTTGGTCTGTACTGTATATTAATCATCATTACCAAAGTTGTAACATGATTACATAAAACAGAGAACGGAGGGGGATGGGGGAATGGGGGGGGGGAAGGGGAGGAGAAACAGGAAGAAAAAGAGAGAAGGAGAAGAGGGAGCGGGTTCTACAACCCTGTTATCCATAAATTGTATATATGATACATCTATCCAAATGTCCCAAATTTCACCATAATAAAGGAAATAATATTCCATATATGTCCCCATTGGACTCACCATTGGTGATAATCATGTGTGGACATATTCACATAAATGCACATACATTATTACACATAATCATATTATACATTGTCATATACAGCTCCATTCCTTCTTCATATCTTTACTCCTCCAGGACTCCGTCCCACGAGGGATGACGGAGGCGGGACTTCCTGATCACGGGGTGTGATCAGGTGACGCGTCTCCGTGGTTGCCGGGTGACACTCACAGGAAGTCAGGACTTCCTGATCACATGATGTGGTCAGATGACGCGTCACCATTGCAGCTGGGGGGCGGGTAGCGTGCTTTACTTCCGCACGCCGGCAAAGCACATGCAGATTAGATATCTGAATACAGGGGTATAAATAGTGGGTGGCTGGTAGATATGATCACCCCTTGAAGAAGGTTTTCTACCGAAACGTGCATCGGGGTGACGCTAACACGGTTCAATTGGTGGCCGAGCAACGATTCAGGTATACCTTTCCCTAATATTTGGACACAAACTATTGGTACTATTTATATATGTATTTTGGGAGTGATAATTTTCAGTATATTGGGTATCCTGGATGCCATATAGGGACGCATATGTATCATGGGGATGGAATATTCTCTAATTTTGAGTTATTCAATCATGTGGTTACACTATTGGCATTAATAGGACACTAATATTGTCGATTGAATATAGATATTTTCATTCTCCCCATAAGCATTTGCGCTATGTTAGTCCACCATTTGTGGCGGGTGCGTCACAATATTTTATTATTTTTGAGATCATGGTCTTTTAATTCACATGTTTTGGTCTTAGCACTCTGTTTTTCAGGACATGTTTCGTATGTGTATTTACATGATGTGATATTTTTCAATAAAAAATTATTTTTTTATATATGAACAAGTGTGACCATCCTTTTCTCTGCTCAGCAGAGACCTCCCTTTTTCCAACTCTAGAACATGTAGCATATAATTGTCCATGTGAGAAGCAATCTGTGTCTAGACTTAAACCCCACAATTATAAAGATTGGCCCTGAGCTTTGTTGATGGTGATTGCAAACGCCAATCGAATTGGGAATTGCAATCTTTTAAATTGAACAGGCATATCCATTGGAATTATAGGAAAACAAGGAATGAGAACATCTTCAGCTTTGAAAGGTCCTGTCAAGACTTGCATCAATGACATTGCTCATTAATTGTTTTACTGCAAGCCGCATGCCGTTGCAAAGCTTTAGCTGGTTGATATTTTGCAACATAATAATTGGCATGCTGATTTTCAATTGCAGTACGTGCGGTGGCATCCGTGGCAGATTGAGTGAATTCAAAAATTCTGTTGGATAATTAACCGCTTCGTCAAGTCCAATAGATGGGTATAGCATGTGTTGCTTTTACATCCAACAGCTGGTACATAAAAGCATTGTAGGTATATAAAACCATGTGTGTATTCACATACAATATTCATTTATATTTATATAAACTTACATTTTTATTTATACATATATATATCAGATGAGGCAATGCTGGCGCTGTTGATAGCTGTGCCCATCAGGCAGGCGTCGTGGCAGCCTGCACCCTGTGACCCCTGCAGGCCTGTATTCTGCACAGGTCACTAATGAGGTCGGTACTTGCTGTCAGGTGTCACAATGGAGTCGGTCATGTCAGGAATTGATAGTTATGCAATTCTCTAGTACAGATGGAATGTGACAGGAGGGGGTGCAGAGATGAAGGCAGGCGGCAGAAAAGGAGAGAGTGATCCACTTGACATGTCCCGGGCCGGTATTGGGCAGATCACAGTGCCACCCCTGCCGGTGGCGCAGTGGGATTTGCACTTGCTCGCTATCCGCCCACTGCTGCGAGGCTTGGGCCCAGCACAGCGCCCAGAGTAGAGGCCGCGGCCTGCGCCTCTCCGTGCAGCCTCCCTCTCTCCTTCCCTCCCTCCCCCGCTTGTTGTTGTGCAGTCAGAAATAAGATTCACCTGCCAGACAAGAATAAGTCGCAGCAGCAGCGGTGCCAGAGAGCAGAGGCGGTCGCCTCTCAGGCGGTGGTGGTGATGAGCAGCAGCGTCTTTCGGCCTCGAACAGACGGTCTCGTCATTCTCCTTCCCCCCAATCCCCACGGGGGACACAAAATGAGGACAGCACAGGCAGCGGCTGGGGAAAATGAAGGAGAGGGAGAAGGGTTTATGAATGAGATGTCACTAAGGGAGGGAGAATGCTCGGCAGCCAGAGAGAGTCAGCCTGGGACTGAGCTCGTAACACCCCCCTCTTGCTGTTGCTTTTATATCCAAAAGCTTGTATATAAAAACATAGTAGGTATATAAAAACATGCGTGTATTTGAATGCAACATTGTGTCAAAATTTCAAAGCAATTGGTGAAGAACTTTCGGAGATTTAAGATTTTGAACAAATGAACATTTACATTTTTATTTAGAATTAGTAGCACCCTCCTCTGGCTGACTGAGAGGTCAGTTGCGATGTACAAATGACGTGTCAGTCAGTCAAAGGAGGGTGCAGCTAGGGAGGTATTACAGTGTGAGGTTTGATGCTGAGAAGCTAGAAGTGCATCGTCATGCCCAGTGCACTTCCAGATACAACTTCAAAACGCAATTTCTCATTGCTGGAATAGCACTTTGCAGTCATAACGGGATTGACTGGCTTGTCTTTTATAGAGTTAAAAATCATATTGATTGCTTAGGGAGTAGTGATGAGTGTAAGTGCTCGTTACTAGAGTTTGCCTAGGGTGCTCGGGTATGCACCAAGTGACATGTTCGAATCCTCGTGGCCGCATGTTTCGCGGCTGTTAAACAGACACAAAACATGCAGGGATTGCTCATGTTAGTGAGGCAATCCCTGCATGTTTTGTGGCTGTTTAACAGCCGTGAAACATGCAGTCGAGGAGACTCAAACATGTCACTCAAGCACCCTCGATACTCGGTGCATACCCAAGCACCCTAAGCAAACTCGAGTAATGAGCACTTGTGCTCATCACTATTAGGCCATGTTCAGTATTTGGTCAGTATTTTACATCAGTATTTGTGAGCCAAAACCAGGAGTCGAACAGTCAGAGGAAAAGTTTAATAGAAACACGTCACCACTTCTGTATTTATCACCCACTCCTGATTTTGGCTTACAAAAACTGATATAAAATACTGACCAAGTACTTAACGTGTGCAAGCGACCTTAGGGAGTAACCTGTTTTGTGACTTTTAGTCAGATGTTACACTAAAATGTTGCAAAATGTGTCCAAAATTTTAAAATGTGCAAAAATCACTTTAAGGGGTTCCTAGAGTACTTTTGTTCAAAAATGTTTAGACTTTTTAAAAAGCCTAAATTGTGGAATCAGTCAAAAACATTTGGAAATCCCAAACCCTGTCCATTCAGAAATTCCAGGACAGTTTGTAATAAGGCACTTTTTTGCCCTGTCTGTAAAAAGAAATTAAGGCGTCTGTGATTTTTTTTTATCTAAAAAAACTCATACAGATTATTTTGACTGTAATTTTAATTATTTTACAAATCAGAGTGAATGCAGCTGATATCTTCATATCAGAATTATGGGCTGTAGACATGTATGACTTATAATCATAATAATTTTTTATGGTTTATTAATGTGTCCATAACAAATATTGTCTGTCTGTGATTTTTTTAATAAGCTGACTAGAAAAGAAAAAAAAAAGATGGCGACCGTGCCGCCCACAACGAGAAACGAAAAAAAAAAAGGAAAATAGGCGCAAATCAAAAGAATTAGAGACAAATAAAAAACAGGCGAAAAACACCAAAAACAAAACAAAAATAATGTGCTAATACAATTAAGAGCCTTAACTTAAAAGCTATGTTAATTGTAAAACAATTTTATTCCTATTTGGAAATGTCTAAATCTATAACTTTATGGCTTTCAAATTTGGCTTAGAAAACTCCATCCAAGCTTTGATCACACATATTTATTTGATAAAAGTAGGTTCATGTTGCTTTAGTCAAGTAGTTGCATTGATTGCAATACAATATATGTGAGCAGATCGAAAAACTTTGTAATCCACAAGACATGTGACCCCTTCCTTTCAACTTATGGCAGCTAATGCGATTTAAGTAGAAAGACTGTAACACCCCCACATCAAGTCAAATTATATTTAGAGTTTCCATCTTTTTTGGGGGAAGTAACCCGGTCTTAAACAATTTGTGTAATCAACTGTACATGGCCTGTAAGCAGATAGCATGTTTCTTTTCTATGAGTTAAAATACAAAACACATTTACGATGCACTTGGGGATTGGATTTTGCAAGTCAACTCCAGCAGTGGATGGCACACATCATTAACATCCTTGATAGAATTTTTCTCATCAGTGGCTAAAACTATACTACACAAAAATTGTAACAATTTTTTTGACAATTTTTTTTTTTTTTAAGTAAACAAAACATTTTTCTCCAGTCGTAAAGTTAATTAAACAGATAGCAAATGAGAGCCCCTAATGTTAAGGGAACAGTTTCACAATCAAGCTAATTGCTCTTTGGAGTCTCAACTCATTAAACCTAGAACGCTTTAAATGAAAGAGTCCTCATAGATAAAGAAAACTGACGTGGAAGACATTGGATACAATTTATTACATTGTTTATTAACTAGGAATATGAACTTCTAGAAATTACTTGATTTGGGTATTTTGCAATATAACTGGTTAGATCTAATGTGGAGGTAGAGAGTGGTATAGCAATTGAAAACACAGCGTCTGGAAAGTTCATACCATGCACCTACTGGGAATGACATTATTGCACCGCCAGCCTTTTCCACAGGCAGCTATAATGAATTCTGTTGTGGTTTTACATGGTTGCCTTTTACCTCACTTTAGATTATTAAGGTTCTCCCGGGAAGGGTTCAGTAAGGCCTGTCTATTCTCATTCTAGGCATAAATTCACATTACTCCTAAATGGTGCACATCTCATTACTCTCTCCAGCCACAGAGCTCATTGGAGGCTTATTATACCAGATACAAAGATACCCGAAGACCAAAAAAAAAGTTCTTAACTTTTTATTGTGGTTCTAAAACTTAAAGGAACCATTGTATTTTCCTCTAAGTTTTGTGTGATTTTTTTTCTCAGCCCTTTTTTTTCTTTGAAATGTTTGTATATTTCTTCCTTTAACAAGGCACTACCATTTCAATTTGTATCTTAGAAATCAGCAGAACACATGAAAATATGCAACTTTGCAAAATATCTTATTAGATTAACCTTCCTGGATTGACCTTTGACTCTTAATTCATGGGTAAAATCTGTATTCAGGGAAGACATATTTTCCCATTACTGAGATAGGAGGAGATAGTTGGTGCTCTTCCTCCAAAACTCTATGGAAGAGGGAGAAGCTAGAGGCAGAAACAGACATTCTGCTGCAAGTTCTCATGAAACAACAGTAACAAGTTCTCCATAGAACTTCATGAGCACCAGCTGTCATCTCCTATCTCAGTGATGGGAAAATCTGGATTCACTGAAAACAGATTTTACCCGGGAATTTGAGAATTTTGAAAATGAATGATCAGTCCAAGAGGAGAAAGAAGCAGACTTATCTAATAAGACATATGACAAAGTTTCTTATTTTTATGTGTACTATTGATTTATGAAAAAAATGATGGTTACTTTTTAATATCCAATAAAAATATATAGTTAAAAAAAAACATTGCATTTGTAAAAATAACAATATTATATGTAACCAAACCAAGAAGAGCCAAGTCTATCATAGCAGATAAAGTCTTTTCTAGGCCACGTGCACACGTTCAGTATTTGATCAGTATTTTACATCAGTATTTGTAAGTCAAAACCAGGAGTGGGCGAAAAATGCAGAAGTGGTGACGTGTTTCTATTATACTTTTCCTCCTATTGTTCCACTCCTGATTTTTGCTTACAAATACTGATGTAAAAAACTGATCAAATACTGAACGTTTGATCGTGGCCTTAGAGTAAGGCTATGTTCACACGACTGTATTTTTAGTCTGAGTGTTGTCCATGGAAAAAACTGACAGACCAACGTTATTCAATAGGGCTGTTCAAATTGTTTTTACATGGACCAAATGTCCAAATGAAAAAAAATTGCAGCATGCTCTAGTCTCTTCCGGATATCGGATGAGATTCACCTATTCTAGTCTATGGATCCCATACAGATCAACATCTGTTTTTTACAGTTACATTGTAATTCTTAACACAGGAAACTATATTGTTATATACTGTCTTGTAAATAATTTTTACTGCCGATGTATAAAAATGATGGCATACGGATGACATTTCAGATAAAAATTTGTCTGTTTTTTCAGGATGAAAATCAGATGATGCTTTACATGCTCGTATGAACTTTGCCTAAAGCTAGTACAGAACTATTTACATCACAGATGCCCACATAATAATGGTGAACTAGTAGATACAAGCTCCTAGTAAGTGACGTCCTAAAGATTTTATAAAGTTAAAATAAAAAGAGTCTTAAAAACTTTACCCTACTACCCTCTCGGCCATTCAACCACAACAATTGGGACATGTGGCATACCCCCATACATGCCTTATTAACACCTTTATGGCCATTTTGTAAGAATAAATGTGGCACCCTTGCGGGGGATTACCACAGGATCCATAGGTGCAGGGAGAGATGTACACTTGGGCACACAACACCTTCCACCCCAGGTCTGAGGGGAGGAGTCAGTTTCCAGGTAGACAGCAAAGCCGCAGTTAGTCTTGAGAGGGGTGATGGAGGAGAGAGACAGAGAGCTGTTGGCTGAGGACCAGTTAAGCCCTGTACTAGGAAACTGGACTGTGTTGCGAAGCGCCCTAGAGAGAAGAACGGAAGCTAGAAGGACATCAGTAAAAGAAAGGTACTGAAAGACTTAATGTGTGTGCCTACTTTGACATTACTGCCTATAGCATTTGTACAAGCCATATGCCGATCACCTCAGCAACCATACACAGCGCTGGTAACCGATTTTACCAGTTACCACAGGAGGCGTCAGGACACAATACTCCCATCATCCTGACCCCCATCCCTTTACTGACGGTCCAGGGCACGGAACCGGGAACCGACCAACCGTGATCCCCACAGAAGTAACCCATCCATCCTGGTATCCGAGTACCCCTACTCCTGTCAACCGAATCAGTTTGGCGTCACGAATAGGATACCGGGCCCGGTAGAACCGGGTACTGTGTGCTTAAATTGGACTTTATTGAAAGTTTGTGTACTGTAAAACGGGCCTTCATTACTGCGTCATAGAGAAATTAAACTGCGGCACAGAGCGGAGAGAGTTGCGGGGGCGCGGCTAAAGGAGCGCGAGGATAGCCCCGCCGTTTTTTTTTTTAGAGTCACGGGTTACTGAAGGAGTTAATCGTAGCGGCTGGCAATGGTTAACTAGGGGGGGCACTATCATGAGTGAAACAGATGATGTCCGAGACCTTGAGGGAGGGGATGCCCAAGACGCAGCAGCAGCCGGTGCCTCAGCTGGTGAAAGAGCTGCAGCATCTGGAGCAATGGCCCCGATAATGCCAATTGCCTTGCCGTATGTACCGGGGGCCAAATGGTTACCGACGTATGAAGGTAAACCCGGTACCTTAGCAGCTTTCAAACGTAAAATGTGTGCGGTGCTGGACATGTATGCAATGACAGGAAAGCAGCGAGCCTCCGTTGTGCAGGGACAATTCATACGTGCAGCGGAGCTAGAAGCTGAGACTTGGAGAGATGCTGATGGAGACTCAATAGGAAATGTGTTTGATAAGCTCAAAGCTGCTTTTGAAAAACGCACACAGTCTGAACTAAGGATGCTATTCTACCAAGGCAAGCAGAGACCGCAAGATACTATCAGAGACTTTGCCCTACGTTTACAAGCGGCACTCCGGTCCATAAAGCAGGTAGATCCAGCAAGTGTGCAAGACGAAGATAAATTGCTTGCAGAACAGTTTATGAATGGGTTGAGATCAGACTTTCAACGTCCGCAGGTGCACATGTGGGTCCTAGATCATCCAGATGTGGATTTTAATACCTTAAAGGACCGTGCTATAACTGTACTACGAGACCCATTACCTGCAAAACCTGCAATCCCATCCTGGCAGGTTAATACCTTTCACATGAACTTAGAGCCTACCCCTAAAGACTCTGTAAAAGCGGTAGGACAAGCTGTCGTACCCGAATCTGCTGATGACCTACGTAATCAAGTGTTACAACTAACCAAAAACATGGACTACGTGCTAAAACTCTTGCAAGCCAGACCGGAGGCACAACCACCAAGCAAAATCCAGTTAGCTGAATCCCCTGAGGATGTTCCATGGATGAGGAGAAAGCTCATGTCGCCTGTGTAGGGGACCAATGCACCATTCCAACGCAGAGCCATGTCACCCGTGGAGGGGATCAACAAGTCGCCCATTCAGGGGACCAATGCTCCATTCCGACGCAGAGCCACCGACCACACGGATTCTTCAGTACAACCCGTTTGCCGTTGTTGCGACAAACCGGGCCACTTTGCAAGAAGATGTCGTTTAAACCCAAGATTCCTGGGTCCCAGGGCCAACCCCCAGTAATAAAACGGCAGGGCCCATATGACTGGCATAGTCGGCATGTGGTAGGCCGCCCGTACCTCAACATTACGCTAAAAGGAATCCCCACATCGGCCCTATTGGACACTGGGTCACAAGTCACCACCAACCCACATATCCTTTACAAGCAATTTTGGTCTGATGCTGATCTTAGCCCCCCTGACTCTAGTCTTGTCATTTTAGCAGCTAATGGTCAACCACTGAATCAGGTGGGGTTTAGAGAGGTGACAATAAAGCTGGGGAGGGTGGAGTTGAGAGGCCAAGGGTTATGTGTGGTAGAAGATGACCCCAATAACAAATGTCCTTACATGGTGCTTGGTACTAATGTGATTGAAAACTGCCTTGAAGAAGTGATGTTTTTACTCCAACAGATTACAGAGACTGCTGGCATTGGGCGGAGGAGAGTCCTTCAAAGAGAAATCCGTGCCTTAATTCACAAGCAACAGGTAAATCTGTTTGGGGGGGAGATTGGCAGTGCGCAGGTAACGGACCCGTTTCCCATTGTATTACCACCAAACAGTGAAATGATGATATGGTGTCGAGCAGTTATGGGTATCAGAAGAAAGGAATACCAGGCAATTATAGAACCGGTATATTCAGAGCATAGACGTACACTGCTGACAGCTAGAGGGGTGGTGGATGTACGCAGGGGAAGAGTACCAATCCGTGTGTTGAATTGTGGTGAGGAAGAAGTGAAACTACCCCGGTATGCTACTGTAGCAAAGCTGTACACTGTCAGTAATAACAACATACAATATAAAATCAGGGGAGCTGGTAGGTAAGCTCAGTATATCTGCTGCAGATGGTATGTGTCACCATAGACCACTATAGAAAGTAAAACCAAAAATATATAAAACCACTGCGCTGATGTACTGAGAGTAGTAAGTGAGGATTACTGGGGGTAGTAATGGAAGAATATACAAGTGTCAATGAATATTAATATTTTTATTTTTATTGTGAACCAATATTAAAAATGTTATGGATACATATTAGTATTAAAACAAGGGTTAAAAATAGTGCATTGGGTAGTTCCTCCAGGGATCCAGCGCTGTTTGTGACCTGTAGTGGGACAAATAAGGACTATGGTTACTGACCTGTATAGGTTAGTTGATTCTCTGTAGAACTACTGGGCATGTGTTTACCTGGGATGTCAGGAGGATCTTATTAGAAGATGAGGAGAAGAATAGGAACGGAATAATAGATCTTCTTATTAGTTGAAATATTGGAGTGATTGCTGTAATAAAAATAATTTTATATTTAAACACCAGTTAAATCTTCCTATAGATACTTCTATAGTGATGGTTTACATAAAAAAGCGTAATCCTAGATATTAGTTAGATACCCAGGGGTGTGTCTTCAGTTGATGAGTATATGCTTCTGTGGGGTTATGGAAGCTTAATTTGGGTTAAAAAAGCAGGTAGAGCCTGTGGTTTTGGAACGATAAATAGAAATTAGGATTATAATTATAATTATGAACTATATGGGGCTTTTAATGAATGAATAGGGGTTTACCTGGTATAGTTCAGGTAAGCTGGTGGATGCATAGGAACCTGATCGGGGTGTTTATTTGGTTCTGTAGAGGTAGAGCAGCAACCTGTGTGGTAGGTAGTAATCCCCGTCAGATGAACCCTAAAACCAGGGGGAGTAGCTGTAGGTTGAGCTGCCGGCTGATGGCTGGTGTGGGTAGCTAATGAGAAAAAAATGGGTTATTCAATAAACATGAGTAAAAAATATGTATAATGGGGAAGAGTACCAATCCGTGTGTTGAATTGTGGTGAGGAAGAAGTGAAACTACCGCGGTATGCTACTGTAGCAAAGCTGTACACTGTCAGTAATAACAACATACAGACACTAGAGCCCTTGCCCCCGTCAAGTCAGGCAGAGGAAAACAACCCCAAGGGACAGCTGGAGGAGTGGTGTCAGCAGTTGCACATAGGGACTGATGCCACTCCCGACCACCAGAAGCAAGGAGTTTATCGGGTAGTACAAGAGTTTAGCCAAGTATTCAGTAAGCATCCATTAGATTTTGGGAGGATAAAAGGGGTACACCATCACATACCCACAGGAGATCATCCCCCGATTAAAGTGAGACATAGACCCATCCCACCCAACCACTACCAGTGTGCTAAAGAGATGCTGCAGGACATGAAGGGGGCCGGGGTTATAAGAGATAGCTGTAGTCCCTGGGCGGCCCCCTTAGTCTCAGTCAGAAAAAAAAATGGCACTATGAGGATGTGTGTGGATTACAGGGAGGTCAATAAAATCACTCACAAAGATGCTTACCCGTTACCCCGGATAGAGGAGTCTCTTGCTGCATTAAAGACTGCTAAGAATTTCTCCACATTAGATCTCACTAGTGGGTATTGGCAGGTCTCTGTTGCAGAAGAAGACCGGGAGAAAACAGCATTCACAACACCAATGGGCCTATGCGAATTCAATAGCATGCCATTTGGGTTATACAATGCACCGGGGACGTTTCAGAGACTCATGGAGTGCTGCCTGGGACACCGGAATTTTGAGACGGTACTTTTATACCTGGATGACGTCACAGTGTATTCCAAAACCTATGAAGAACATCTGGAACACCTGGTGGAGGTATTTACAGCTCTAACAAAGTATGGAATGAAGCTCAAACCATCTAAATGTTACCTGCTCAAGCCAAAAGCTCAATACCTAGGGCATGTGGTCAGCGCGGATGGTGTAGCACCAGATCCGGAAAAAGTGACAGCTATCCAGGACTGGCAGAGGCCGACCACCGTCAGAGAGGTACGTCAGTTCTTAGGTTTGGTTGAGTATTACAGAAGATTTATTAAGGGCTACACGAAGATGGCAGCGCCCCTACAAGATCTTCTAGTAGGCCAAGCTAAGAAGAGAAGGTCTGCAGAGCCGCCATTGGAATGGGGAAAGAAACAAGAAGACTCCTTCCAACAAATGAAACAGGCCCTGACCGGTGAGGAAATCTTGGCTTGCCCAGATTATAACCTACCATTTGTCCTCTACACGGATGCAAGTAATGTAGGCCTGGGAGCAGTACTGTCCCAAATACAAGAAGGCAAGGAAAGAGTAATTGCCTATGCCAATAGAAGACTTCGACCTACTGAGAGGAACCCGGAAAATTACAGTTCCTTTACATTGGAGTTCCTGGCCTTGGTCTGGGCAATCACGGAGAGGTTCAAGCATTACTTTGCAGCTTCAAAATGTACCATCTTTACGGACAATAATCCGCTAACACACTTGGAAACCTCAAAGCTTGGTGCATTGGAGCAGCACTGGATGGCCCGGCTATCGAACTACGACTTTACCATCAAGTACCGAACAGGCCGTGGAAATGCAAATGCTGAAACCCTCAAGTACATTTGCAAGGGCTTGAAGAAGAAACAGATGACTTGGAGGAAATAGAACTTCCAGTTTCCATAAGAGTAGAAAATGGAAAATGACAGAAACCCATATCTACCAGAACCATCAGGATGTTGCACTAAACCTGCTGCCTCATTATGGATGGAAAGAAACCCAAGACAGCGATCTGGCAGTGAGCCTAGTGAAGAGGCTGGTAACCCAACCGGATTCCAAAATTGAGAAGAATGCTCCCCCAGAGGCCCAATACCTGTGGAAAGAAAGAAGCAGGTTATTTATCTATAAAAAGCAATTGTGCAGACGGTATATCAATCCAAGCACACATGAAATGTTATGGCAAGTTGTGGTTCCAAAGAGAGACGTCCAAATGGTATTGGAAGCGTACCATAATGGAGCAGGACACTTTGGATGGAGAAAACTGGAAATACTGTTACGTGAGAGGTTTTATTGGATTGGATTCCATAGAAAAATGGTGTAAAAATTGTGGCCCATGCTCATTAAGAAGAGGAGATCGTAACAACCAGAAAGCACCACTCCAGCCTATCATAACCAAACAGCCCTTGAAACTAGTAGCCTTGGATCATGTTAATCTCACACCCAGTAGATCAGGCTATACTTATGCTCTTACCATGGTGGACCACTATTCCAGATTCCTAGTGGTAGCTCATGTGAAGGATTTGACAGCTCAGACAGCAGCAAGAACCTTTCAAGCTTATTTCTGCAGGCCACATGGATATCCAGAACAGGTATTGACAGATCAGGGTCCTGCCTTTGAAGCGGAAATATTTCAAGAGTTCTGCAGCTTGTATGGATGCAAGAAAATTTGTACCATGCCTTACCATCCCCAAACTAACGGAATGTGCGAAAAAATGAATCACGTGGTAATAGAATTGCTGAAGACTCTACCCTTGGAAGACAGAAACAGATGGCCAGAGAAATTACCAGATCTTATTGACACCTATAACAACATCCCAGTAAGCTCAACTAATAGTACCCCGGCATACTTGATGAGAGCGAGACCAGGAAAATTGCCAGTGGACTTTGAAATTGGCATTGTAGTCCTGAGGAAGACCACTCAAGTGCAGATTGAGATACTAGAAGAACAGAACAATACAAGAAAATACAGGAGTGTGTTGAGAAAAGTCTAGCAAAATCAAGAGAAAGACAAGAAACCAATTTCAATAAAAACGCACAAGGAATCCCGTTAACCCTCGAAGAATTGGTTTTGAAAAGGAAAAAGAGACTTCATAAGCTAGATAATCAATGGGAAGAAGAACGATACACTGTATTACCATCCAATGTTGACAACCAGAAAACCTGTCTAATCAGCAAGGATAACGGAAAAACAACAGCAACAGTGTCCCGAGACCACTTAAAGAAGTGTCCTCAACCCTTACAACGTAAAGAATTTATCCCTTGTCCCATACCAGAAGAAGAGACGCCAAGGACAATTAAGACAATCTTAGGAGAGTTACCTGCAGATTGGCCTCAAATAGAAGGAGCATACTTAATTCCCATGTTGACATTCCCACAACCAGTAGAAGGATCAAGAGCAGAAGAATCACCTGCTGCAGCCGAGCTAGGGAATCCTGCAATCGGAGTACCTGCCATTCCCACTAGGGGAGTGGGAAGACACTCCAGCACACCTGTGCTACGTAGACCAACACATGAGTCAGTAAGTAGTGTTCGCTCCACACCAGGCTTACGCACCAGTGGGATACCAGTTTTTCGGAGGTCATCACGAATTAATTTTGGACACCCACCACTCAGATACAGGGAGTAAACCATAACAAGTGGGAAATGTAAATAGGTTCAAAAATGTAAATATTTAGTTAAAGTCAGTATATAGAAGGGTGACGAGTAGACCAAAACAGGTTACACCAGGTACACAACATAAAAAAAGGGTGAGTAGAGTTGGCGTAAGAAGCTGTCTAGGGAGAGCAAAATATTGGCTAATAGGAGACCCCAGGGTCAAAGGGCCTACAGTGCTTATGACCAGGAGAGGCCCCTGCAGTACCTAGGACCCTTGCACCGAGGCACACGTAGTAAATGTTTTATTGTGTATTGTGAATTATTAAGTCTATTTGAATCTTTAAGCCTAAAGAGACTTTACCTGTTTGGATGTCTGAAACTTTTTGAAAATTTTTTAAGAATGGACCGAAGCCACAGGACTGGTGGTGGCAAAAACACTTTCCCTTTAACAGCCTGCAGCAGATTGACTAGCGTTGTATGGACAGGTTATCCGTTTTTCCAATTTTCCCTGGTTATTGTAAATTTTATTTTTGAGACTGTTCAGTTTACAAATATAAATGTTAATGTTATATTATCTTTGTTAAAAAAAAAAAAAAATGTTTCAGTCCCGGAGGACTGAAGTTAACTAGGGGGGAATGTGGCACCCCTGCGGGGGATTACCACAGGATCCATAGGTGCAGGGAGAGATGTACACTTGGGCACACACAACACCTTCCACCCCAGGTCTGAGGGGAGGAGTCAGTTTCTAGGGAGACAGCAAAGCGGCAGTTAGTCTTGAGAGGGGTGAAGGAGGAGAGAGACACAGAAAGCTGTTGGCTGAGGACCAGTTAAGCCCTGAACTAGGAAACCGGTCTGTGTTGTGAAGCGCCCTAGAGAGAGGGACGGAGGCTAGAAGGAGAAAGAAAGAGATAAAACTATTATCCCTTTAGCTCACCCGGACGCCGGAGTCCGAGATTGCTATTAATTCAGGAATAGCATAGAAAACCCGGACTGATCAGGAGGATTTACTCCCCCTGAAGAAGAAGGGGAAAGAGTTGCCAAACTTGACCAAGTATAGGACCAGGGCCCCAGAAAGAGAATTGGTAGCCCCAAGGAAAGGTCCTCCTTGTCAGTTGTGGAGAAGGACCCCAAAGAAAGTAAAAGGTGGCAGGCTCAGCTTAAGACAGGACTGATCCCAAACAACGCACACATTGTTAGAGGAGGCCTCACAAATCTCCAGAGTGAATATCTCTACCTGCACTGAAAACCTGGTTACCCTCCTGTACTGTACCTGTTACCGGACATCAGTAAAAGAAAGGTACTGAAACAAAGACTTAATGTGTGTGTGTTCCTACTTTGACATTACTGCCTATAGCTTCGTACAAGCCGTATGCCGATCACCTCAGCAACCGTACACAGCGCTGGTAACCGATTTTACCAGTTACCACAGGAGGCGTCAGGACACAATACTCCCATCATCCTGACCCCCATCCCTTTACTGACAGTCCAGGGCACGGAACCGGGAACCGACCAACCGCGATCCCCACCGAAGTAACCCATCCATCCCGGTATCCGAGTACCCCTACCCCTGTCGACCGACTCAGTTATGTACTCAGTAAACCTGATTATACAGATAGCAGATCTATTGCATACCAACAACTATACCAGAATACCTGGAAGGCTCCCTCCTAAAAAGGGGAGACTTCCCTGACTATCTGAGGAGCTGTCAAAACTCTCAGGTGCCACCAAATCCTCTGGGAAAGCAGATCCAAGCAGAACACATATTCAGGGGATGGACACGAGGCATAGACAGGGCTACATGGCAGCAATTTTTAGCTTTATGCAATGTTTCCTCCTGGATGGCAGCAATAGACGGTTGGCAAGGATTATCTATTGGTAATTGACCGGGTAACATCTCTTTTAGGAGATCAATTGGAATTTTTTTCAACACATTTTCTTTTGGGAATTAATGTAGAATTTTTAAGGCATGTTGCAGACATTTTATTTATTTTAGCTGAAAAAATATACGTATACACTTGTGGATAATTTTACTTTATAACCTGAAACCTCAGCGTACAGTTAACCAAAGCACATGGTGATCAAGTCCATATACTGGAATTTTTAGCCCAGGCGATACATCTGGTTAACACCTGTCTATAACTCAGCTCTGTAAAATAAAAGCATATGTGATATAGTAACACACATATGAACTTTCTTCTTCTGAAAACAACTTTATTTCAGTTTAGTCTGCCCATGCCGCAGTATATAAATTAGTCATGGTTTGTCAGTTTTCATAATAAAATTAATATGTCTCTATGCAAAACAAGGACCTGATCCAGTCCACGAAATAACATTGTTGATTTATCTTTCTCGATAGGGAACAACTGCAAATATAATAGAAATGGAAAATTAATTTAATAAAAGTTGGGTGAAATTACCGTAGATCTTTTATTGATGTAATGGAAAATATGGAAGCAGTGATATCCCACCAATTAGAGTCAATTTCATAGCCCGGTGAAGATACTAGTCCGGTATGGAAACATGTTGCCAATATAAATTTGTTTGTTTGACAATAAAGTTAAAGACGGGTTTCCATCTTTTTTTTCAGGAGCACACCACTCTCCTGTCTCTTGGCTTTTTGCCCTCTGAGGGAGGTGCGCTCCTAAAGATTTACAGTTCTAGCCTACGGCAGGGCAACGCCGTTGGTCCAGACTGTCCGCTCTCCCATGATGCAAGCAGAAGTAATTTTGCTTCTGCAGCATTGCAGGAGCACTTAAACATCTAAGCTTTATGTATGTATCCAGCGATCTGGCCAGCTTCAAAGCAGGACTTGAAGGTTTTAAAGAAAAGAGCTTGCTTGCTAGCTTGAGCTCCTTGCTTAGGAGACCGGCCACCGCTGATCGACGGCAGAAGTGGCAAGTAACTTAGCCAAAGATCAGTTATTCCATAAAATTAAACATTTTGAGAAGATAAAAGATTTTTAATAAGAAGTAAATTGCAGTGACTTGTTTTTATAGGCATGTTGACATTTAACAAGATGAGACTAACCCCTTCATTCTTTTGATTCAGCCATCTCCAATTTTTCATTTTTTTTCATTGTAATTTTGACCACAAGATCTTCCATGAGCAACATACTTTTTTCATTTTTTTTTTTCACTGAGTTGTAGTTTTGAACGCAGCCATTTTAATTTCCTATACAGTACCTTGAAAAAGTATTCAGACCTCGTTATCTTTTCCACATTTTTGCACGTTACACCCGCAAAATTAAATATATTTTATGTGATATGCCAACACAAAGTAGCAATTATTTGTGAAGTCTTGGAGGTCCCTTCCAACTCAAACATTCTATGATTCTATGAGTTCTCCTTCAATGTAAGTCTTCAAACAGAGGCTGGACAGACATCTGTCTGAGATGGTTTATTGAATCTTACATTGAGCAGGGGGTTGGACACGATGACCCTGAAGGTCCCTTCCAAATCTAACATTCTATGATTAAGCTTATAGAAAAGAAAATGATACGCTTTCTAGTGATGAGCGAGCCTGCTCGCCACTACTCAATACTCGCCTGAGCATCACAGCGCTCGACATGCTCGGCACTCGGCAAGTATTGCCGGTGTTGATCGGAGGGAGCTCTGGTCCCCGCCCTGCCCTGCATGTTTGGTGCTCTTTAGAGAGCCAATGAACATGCACGGATTGCCTGCCATGCACTGTAATGCCGTAGCCATGTTGGTTGTGGCATTACAGTGATTGGCTGGCCACACAGCGTTATTGGGTCTATATAAGACATGGTGCCCCTATGCTCATCACAGTCTAACCAGGAAACAGGTAGAGTAGGGAGAGATGCTGCTGAGTCAGGGAGAGATTTGCTTGTATATTAGTTCGTATAGGTATTCCACAGCATATCTATATATCCATCTGAACTAACAGTCCTTCTGAGGACTAATCCAGCTGCATATATTAAGTGGTGATAGCAAGAGTTAGGCCGACAGGCAGGCAGGGTTTGTGTCAGTGTATACAGCACAAAAGGGTCCATTGCACATTCTGACTGCTGCTGCTGTTACAGATATCCATAGACATAGCCCCAGATATAGAATCCTGATTATTTTCTTAAAAAGCAATCCAGAGTACACCATTTTTCTGCTCCATTTGCTTGTTAGCACTGCAGAATACAGTCAGATCTTTTCCATCATCAGACATGATGCCATAAATTTGTACTGAATGTGGAAAATATTGTTCTCCATTTAGAGTTTTGCATTAGTGTGTTAGTGAAGCTATTCACACGTGATCAGTTTGAAGAATAGTAAACTACAGGGCCGCTATTTAAAACCGTGGGTGTCCGTCAGACGTCTCACATATAACTGTGGTTCAAATCCAGGCATTTGTAGTGAACGTGGAAAATATTGTCCTCTAGAGTTTTGCATCAGTGTGTCAGTGAAGCTATTCACATGTGATCAGTGTGAAGAATAGTAAACTACAGGGGTGCTATTTAAAACTGTGGGTGTCCGTCAGACGTATCACATATAAAGGCGGTTCAAATCCAGGCATTTGTAGTGAACATGGAAAATATTATCCCCCATTTAAAATGGGCAAGGCGCGTGGCAAGGGACGGGGAAGTGGATGTGATAGTGATGGTGCATGCAGAGGCCAAAGCCGTGGGCAAACTGAAATTGTGCCACAACAAACACCCACATCTTGTCACCCAACCTTCCTTTCCCAATTGCTAGGGGACCACAAAACACCATTATTGAACCCAGAGCAGTGTCAAAAGGTTTTTGGTTGGATAGCAGATAATGCTTCCAGTCACTTTGCCACTACCACCACCCTGTCTTCCACACGGTCAAGTCTCAGTAACCGTGAGTCTGGACCGCATATTCCTCACCCTGATGCTCCTTCCTCCCACGATGTCGAGTGCCCAGAGACAACTGATCCCACACTTGGACACTCCAAAGAGCTATTCACTTTTCCATTTATAGATTCGGGCCTCTCGCCCAGCCAGCTTCAAGCGGGGCAAGAGGAGAATGAGTGTAGCGATACCCAAATATTTGAGCAGCCACAGTCACACGAAGGCGACGGTGGTAAAGTGCAATTACTGTCGCAAGAGGTGGATGATGATAATGAGACACAATTGCCAGAAAGTCAGGAGGAGGACCAGGGTGCGGAACTAGAAGACAAGGTGGAGGATGATGAAGTCACTGACCCAACCTGGCAAGGTGACATGCAGAAAAAGGACAGCAGTCCACAGGGGAATAGAGGTGTAGCACCACAACAGGCAGGAACAAGCAGTGTGGTGATTGTAGACACAAGGCGAGCAACCGTTCCCCGGAACACCAACACCTCGGAAGTTACCAGTACAGCTATTAGGTCTTCCCGAGTTTGGTTGATTTTTAAAGACTCTGCTGATAACCTCATTTGCACCATCTGCCAGGCCAGCATTAGTAGGGGTTGCAAAACTAGCAGCCTGACCACCACCAGCATGATCAGGCACATGACAGCAAAGCACCCGACAAGGTGGGCCGATTGCCAGGGTCCAGAAACAGTGTCTGAGGGTGACACCCCTGCTTCTTCTGCTTTTGTGTGTGCACACCAATTCCCTTTCCATGGTGCAGGCAATGATGCCTCCCGCCCTGCACCTGTCATTGCACACTCTCAAATAGCACCATAAGCAACACGTCCACGTCCTTGTCCCAGCGCAGAGTTCAGTTGTCCATACCCCAAGTGCAAATATGCAGCCAACACCCCACAGGCCACACTACTAAATTCACACATTTTGCAAATGCTTGGCTCGAAATGTTGCCTTTTAGGCTCGTGGAGACGAAAGCTTTTCGCAACCTAATGGCGACGGCCATCCCTCGGTACTCGATCCCTAGCTGCCATTATTTCTCCCAGTGTGCCATCCCCGCATTGCACACGCACGTGTCCTACAACATTAGCCATGCCCTCAACAACACAGTTACTGGAATAGACCACGTTACCATGGATATGTGGATAAGTGCTTGTGGGCAGGGATGGTACATCTCGCTGGTTAATATAGTGGAAGCCGCGACCCAGTTGGACCTTGGGACAGAACGTGTTCTCCCGACTCTGAGGATTGCGGGCCCAGGGTAAATCAGGGTTGCCCCCACATTCTACAGCTCCTGCACCTCCTCCTCTTCAGCTTCCATCTACAAAATTATCACATCAGTCACAAGCTGGAAGCACTGCAGCACTAATTCGGCCTAGCTGCAACAGGCTGTGCTGAAGCTAATATGCTTTGGTGAAAAAACGCACACCGCTGAAAAGTTGTGGACAGCTCTGAAAGAGCAGGCAGATCAGTAGCTTACACCGCTGAAGCTACAGCCAGGCATGGTCGTTTGTGATAATGGCCGGAACCTGGTGGTGGCTGTGAAGCAAGGTGAGCTCACACACGTGCCATGCCTGGCCCATCTGCTTAACTTAGTGGTTCAGCAGTTTCTAAAAACTACCCGGATCTACCGGATCTGCTTTTCAAAATACGCCGCATGTGTGCCCATTTTGGAAAGTCAGCAACAGGTTTCGCCGCTCTTGCCGTGCTTCAGTAGCGTCTGCGGCTTCCAGCTCACTGACTGATGTGTGATGTCCCCACATGTTGGAACTCAACGTTGCAGATGTTGGGAAGGATGTGTGAGCAGCACAGGGAAGTGGTTGACTACCAGCATCAACACGGTGGTCAGTATTCAGGTTAGCCAACACACATATAAGACCTCAGGAGTGGGCATGGATGTCAAACATCTGTGCTATCATCCAAAACTTTGAGGACTCCACCAAGATAGTGAGCAGCAATGATGCCATAATTAGCCTCACCATCCCGTTTCTCTGTCTTCTGAAACGCTCGCTGCTCACAATTAAAGAGGAGGCATTGCAGGTGGAGCAAGATGGGATGGATCAAGGAACCATACAAGGTGATTCCATACAGTCCAGCCTCATCTCATCCCAACATGGATTGGTTGACAATGAGGAAGAGGAAGAGGAGGAGGAAGCACAGGAGCAATTTTCCTGCGCTATAGACGGTACTACCTGCACAATTGTCATACCGTCTGTTCAGCGTGGATGGCCTGAGGACAGGGAGGAGGAGGAGGATGAGGAGGAGAGCATGGTAAGTCATCCTCTTGGTGAGGACACAAAAGTCTTGCCTGTTAGCAGTCTGGCACACATGGCTAAGTTTATGTTACGCTGCCTTTCCTGTGACCCTTGCGTTGTCCAAATTTTGGGTGACAGTCATTACTGGTTGGTGACACTTCTAGACCCACGCTACAAGGAGTACTTTATATCTTTTATTCCTGCAGCAGAAAGGCCTAACAAAATGAGGCAGCACCAGAAGGCACTTGTTGCGGAATTTCTAAAAAAATTCCCATCTGAAAATGCTAGCAGCAGAGGTCACAGTTTGTTGGGCAACCAAAGAGTACAGGTGAGAGAGACACAAATCCAATTCAGCAGAGGCAGGGGAACGCTGTCAACGTTCTGGGACAGTTTTCTCAGACCCTCCCATCGCACAGGCCCTGATGCGCGGGGTACTCTCACAAGGAGGGAAACGTTTGGGAAGATGCTGAGGGAGTACCACTCCGAGCGTACCAATGTCTTCTGTAATTCCTCTGTGCCTTATAATCATTGGGTATCCAAGCTGGACACGTGGCATGAACTGGCTCTCTATGCCTTGGAGGTCTTGGCCTGCCCTGCCACTAGCGTTTTGTCAGAGCAGGATTTTAGTGCCGCTGGTGGAATTATAACTGATAGACTGACTCTTATAAAAATGAACAAGGGCTAGAATGGGCCTGACTTCTCAAAACCACTGAATGAAAGCAGCATAACATAAACTCAAATACAGTGTCTTTTTTTTGGGAAGTCTATTCCCATGCACCTCTTCACACCCAGACATGGGTATACGCTTCTTGATTTTGTCTATTTGCTTTTGTCCTCCTCCTTCTCCTCATCCTTCATCACCATATCATTCACCACCATATCTACCATATCACCTCCTCTACGTCTCTTGCAAGGGGCATTGGAGTGCCTCCAAATTTTTGGCAGCCATTGCAATCACTGCATAGGCAAACAGTATGGGAGACCCACTTTCTAATGATGGGAACATTGTTTTCAGGAGGCCCTCCTCTACATCTCTTGCAAGGGACATTGGAATGCCTCCAAATTTTTGGCAGCCGTTGCAGTCACTGCATACGCAAGAACAGTATGGGAGACCCACTCCTTTCTAATGGGAACATGTCGTTACTGAGGCCCAACTCTATGTGTCTTTAAATTGTTATTGGTGTTTTTTCCAAATTTTGGCAGCCATTGTATTTACTGCATACCCTATAGCTGTATAGCAGACCCGTTCCATTCTAATGGGAACATGTTGTACTTGTTACTGAGGTCCATCTCTTTGTCTTTAAATTGTTATTGGGGTTTTTTCCCAAATTTTGGCAGCCGTTGTACTCACTGCATACCCTATAACTGTATAGCAGACCCTCTCCTTTCTAATGGGAACATGTCGTACCTTGTTACTGTGGCCCTGCTCTATGTGTCTTTAAATTCTTAGTGGGGGTTTTCCTAAAATTGGTCAGCCGTTGGACTCACTGCATACTCTATAGCTGTATAGCAGACCCGCTCCTTTTTAATGGGAACATGTCGTACTTGTTACCGAGGCCCACCTCTATGTGTCCACCACCTCTATGTGTCTTTAAATTGTTATTGGGGTTTTTCCTGAATTTTGGCAGCCATTGTACTGACTGCATACCCTATAGCTGTATGGCATGACCTGCTCCTTTCTAATGGGAACACGTCATTACTGTGGCCCACCTCTATATGTCTTTCAATTGTTATTGGGTTTTTTTTCCCAAATTTTGGCAGCTGTTGTACTCACTGCATACCCTATAGCTGTAGAGCAGACCTGCTCCTTTCTAATGGGAACATGTCATACTCGTTACTGAGGCCCACCTCTGTGTGTCTTTCAATTGTTAATGGGGTTTATCACAAATTCTGGCAGCCGTTGTACTCACTGCATACCCTATAATTGTATAGCAGACCCTTTCCTTTCTAATGGGAACATGTCATTACTGTGGCCCACCTCTATGTGTCTTTAACCCCTTAACAACATTTGACATACTAATACGCGTCTGTGCCCTGGGACTTAAGAGCCAGACCCGTATTAGTACGTCATGGCGATCGCGCGCGCACACAGGCTGTGCGGGCGCGATCGCCGCCGGGTGTCAGCTGATTGTCACAGCTGACACCCGGTACTATGTGCAGGGAGCGGTCCTGCACCGCTCCCAGCACATTAACCCCCGCGATGCTGCGATCGAAGTCGATCGCGGCATTGCGGGGGCAAGGGGAGGTGATCGGCGATACTCACCTCCTCTTCCGGCTTCCAGCGCAGTCTGCAAAGGCTTCCCGGGTGTTGCCATGACGACCCAATGTCGTCATGACAACATCCGGGTCACCAGACAGCAGGAAGATTTTTTGGACATGAGCAGTGCATCTCCAAACAATCTTCTCCCTGTCCAGCGCTGACAGCCTGCATGGCACAGGGATGGTGCTGCATTCCTGTGCCATGCAGGCAATCAGAGAAAAAAAAGTGAAAGTCCCACAGTGGGACAAAGTAATAAAGTATTAAAACTATCAGAAAGTGAAAAAAAAAATAAAAAAAAAATTGTAAAAATATTTAAAAAAAAAAATAAAAAATAATCCACCAAAAATAAAAATATAATGTGCCCATCAATAAATATTATTATAAAAAAAAACAAAAAAAAACAATAAAAGTACACATATTTGGTATCGCCGCGTCCGGAACTACCTGACCTATAAAACTGTCCCACTAGTTAACCCCTTCAGTGAACATGGTAAAAAAAAAAAAAAAAACGAATCAAAAAACAATGCTTTATCACCATACCGCCAAACAAAAAATGGAATAACACGCGATCAAAAAGACAAATATAAATAAAAATAATACACATGAAAATGTCATCTCGTCCCGCAAAAAACAAGCTACCATACAGCTCCATCAGCCGAAAAATAAAAAAGTTATAGCTCTCAGAATAAAGCTATGCTAAAAAATATTTTTTTCTATAAAACTGCTTTTATTATGTAAAAGTGCAAAACATAGAAATACGATATAAATGTGGTACCGCTGTAAACGTACTGACCCGAATTATAAAGCTGCCTTATCAATTTTACCACACGCGGAACAGAATAACAAAAAAAAAAACAATTCCTGAATTGTTGGTTTTTGTTTATTCTGCCTCCCAAAAATCGGAATAGAAAGCGATCAAAAAATGTCACGTGCATGAAAATGGCACCAATAACAACGTCAACTCATCCCACAAAAAACATGCTGTCAAATGACTGTCTGCCAAAATCTGGAAAAATTATAGCTCTCAAAATATGGCGATGCAAAAACTAGATTTTGCAAAAAATGCGTCTTTTAGTGTGTGACAGCTGTCAGTCATAAAAACCCCATATGATTCTGGTATCGCTGTAGTCTCACTGACCCGAAGAATAAGGTCGTCTATTCACTTATACCGCATGAGAAACGGCGTAAAAAATAAACTCTCAGGTTAGGGTTGTGCTAGGGTTAGGGTTGTGCTAGGGTTAGGGTTGTGCTACGGTTAGGGTTGTGCTACGGTTAGGGTTGTGCTACGGTTAGGGCTGGGGTTGGGGTTGTGATGGGGTTGGGATTTTTTTCAAAAGTAAGAAAAAAAGATGACAATATGGCGACTAGTGTTGAGCGCAAGTGCTCGCTACTTGAGTTTGCATCGGGTGTTCTGGTATGCATTGAGTATCGTGGGTATTTGAGTGAGATGCTTGAGTCTCCGCCCCATATGCTTCACGGCCCAAAAAACTTTGCGGGGATTGCCTGGCATGCACGAGCGATCCCCGCATGTTTTTTTTTGGGTGTCTAATAACCGTGAAACATCCAGGCGGGGACTCGAGCATGTCACTCGAGCACACACAGTACATGGTGCATACCCGAGTACCCGATGCAAACTCAAGTAGCGAGCACTTGCGCTCAAGACTAATGACAACTTATTCAATATGATGACCTAATGTTATCAAATCCTGTGTCGTACCTCTGGGTTCAAAATGTTCACTATACACCTTAATAAAATCCTTGAGGGGTATAGTTTCCAAAATGGGGTCACTTGTGGGGGAGCTCCACTGTTTAGGCACATCAGGGGCTCTCTAAACGCGACATGGTGTCCGCTAACAAATTGAATGGAAAATCGGCTCAAATTGTTAGCGGACACAATGTTGCGTTTGGAGAGCCCCTGTGTGCCCAAACATTGGAGCTCCCCCACAAGTGACACCATTTTGGAAACTAGACCACTCAAGGCACCTATCTAGATGCATAGTGAGCACTTGGAACCCCCAGGTGCTTCACAAATTGATTCATAAAAATGAAAAAGTGTTTTTTTTTTCACTTTTTCATTTTTACGAATCAATTTGTGAAGCACCTGGGAGATCCAACTGCTCACTGTGCATCTAGATAGGTGCCTTGGGGGTGTCTAGTTTCCAAAATGGGGTCACTTGTGGGGGAGCTCCAATGTTTGGGCACACAGGGACTCTCCAAATGCAACATGGTGTCCGCTAACAAATTGTCGGCTCAAATTGTTAGCGGACACCATGTTGCGTTTGGAGAGCCCCTGTGTGCCCAAACATTGGAGCTCCCCCACAAGTGACCCCATTTTGGAAACTAGACCCCCCAAGGCACCAATCTAGATGCATAGTGAGCACTTGGAACCCCCAGGTGCTTCACAAATTGATTCGTAAAAATGAAAAAGTGAAAAAAAAACACTGCACACCCTATAGCTGTATAGCAGACCCACTCCAGTCTAATGGGAACATGTCATTACTGTGGCCTACCTCTGTGTCTTTAAATTGTTATTGGGGTTTTTCCTAAATTTTGGCAGCCGTTGTACTAACTGCTTATGACTCGCCCCCTGGGCCGTGGGGCACTCGGATCCGGGCAATTAGGGAAACGGTGGGAGTAGTAATGGCAACCCGGTTCCGTGGCTCAGGGTGGTCAGGCCAGTGGTAGTCCGTCATGTGCTATTGATAATGTCCGACTACGCCACCCGTGGATTTGCGGTTATTAGGAACCCCCGCTGCATGCAGACCGCTGGGGCTGATGAGGTGTGCAGCTAGGGTAGTGTGACTCCCCACGGGAAGAGTGTGGCCCCAGGGCAGTATAGTGGATGGTGGGAGTGATGGTAGTGAGAATCCCAGTGCTGATAGTGCTGGAAGAGCAAGGAGCACACAGACAACAGGTTGCAGTCCAGGATCTTTACTAGAACAGGTAAATTGACCCACAAACAGTCCCAGCTAGGAGGGGACCTGGATGTCTGAGAGCAACGGGGAAATTGGCCCTGGTCAGGGTGAGGGTGTAGGCCTACCGTGCTTTCTGTGCTCCTTCTGGCTATCTCCTCGTTATAGGGTAACAGCCCACGTTTCCGAGCTTTCCGTGTATTCTCGCCTGTATGGCCTGCGACGTGGGTTCCTTTCTGCTCCCAGCCTTGTACGGCTTTGCTGGTCCCTTCTGTTGTGGCAGGGCCTCCAGGCTTCTTAGGCCAAGGAATATACAGTCCCTTGCGGACTGGTTCTCTGCTGGGGGATGTGGAATCCTTCCAGCCTCAGACACCAAAGTCTGGTAAAGTTAAGTCTTTTCTCTGCCAAGACAGGCTCTCTTCGCCTCTTGTCTCTGGCTTGTGGCTCTCCTACTGCCACACTTCCTCTTAGGTGCAATAAACTTTCTGTCCCTGCTCCACTCTGGGACACATCTCAGTGCTGAGACAGGAAATCCAGTTCTCCCTAACCCTGCCCCCAGTACCAGCTTTTATAGGGGCAGCCAGCTCCCCCTACTGGCCTGAGACAGGAGGCATTGCATGCTAATGTTCCCCTGACTAGAGAACCTCCCCCTTGCTCTCAGACACAGCTTTAATTACACTTGTGGAATCCAGGTCAGGGTGACACATTCCCCCCTAGTGAAATTTAGTACCCCGGGACTAAACAATAAACAAAGACAATATGCATAACAATAAAACATTAATAGACAGACGACGCACAAATTGAGTTCTTAAGGTCACAGTGTGGTCTGTGACCAGGTGTCCATATCACCAACACAATGGGGAGCCATAACCAGGTGGGGGTCTGTCCTACCCCAAGTCCTTTACAGTCTTAGTTCATTCCTGGGTTAAGCTCCGAACGCAGTCCATACAAGGTCCCGGTTATAAAAAGTCCATAACCTTTGAGTCCTTATGGTAGCTGCAAGAAACTGAAACACACTATCAATAAACATGCAGGTAACTTTGGCAAACAATTCAACATTTGGCAACAAGGTTATTTACAATTTTAGCGCGCTCTATATTCTCCAGCGAGCGGGTATCTGCCCCTTTGTGCTCCTGGTTGACCTCCTTAACCCACTGTCTGGTGGTGGACTGACTTGGCTTTCCCCACTAGCGTTAGGGGTACAGCTACCAGCTGGGTGTACAGGTAGGGCAGGCAGCTGTCTGCGGGTCCTTTGGCTTACCGCAGGCATGGCAGGCTCACTGTCAGCAGAGGGTTGACTCTCCTGGGCTGCTGGTACAGGCTCTTCTGCCTCTGGAACCGCTTGCTCCTCTTCACCTTCCGGCTCTGGTGTTGGTTGTTGCTGTGCCGGTTGCAGGAAATGCAGGACAGGTACCACTATGGCATCATTTATGCGAGTCCAGGACTGAGGGAACTCTCCGAGAACGGTGCTGATCATTTCTTCCTTGTCCTCTGCGGGTTCAAGGTCACTCTGATCCTCTTCTGCACTACGGAGTTGCTCGGGGCATCTTTTGAGGTGGTCTCTGGAGACGACACTAGTGGTTTCTCCTCCGTCCTTGGTGATCACGCACACCTTCGGGTTGTCATGATCAGACTGCAGTACGGTGTAGGGTTCCCTTTCCCACTGGTCGTCCAACTTATGTAGCCTTCTTTTTCGCTTTAGGACTTGCTCACCAGGTTCTAGGGGACTAGCAGGGGCGTGTTGATTGAAGAGTCTTTCTTGCTTCTCTCTCACCTGGGCCAGGCTCTTCTTCACACTCTCCTGTACCTTCTTGTACTGCAGTTGCCTTTCCGTATCCCAGTCCGCATCCGGGGAGGTGTCCTCAGGTATTAGGACTCCCATCTCCAGGTCTACGGGCAGCTTACCTGGTCTGGCTCGCATCAGGTAAGCCGGGGTGCAGTTTGTAGCGTTCACCGGGATATTGTTGTATAGGTCTATCAGGTCCGGCAGTTTTTCTGGCCACAGGCTGCGTTCCTCCAGGGGCAACGCCTTCAGGAGATCAATGACTATATTGTTCATCTTCTCACACATCCCGTTGGTTTGGGGGTGGTAAGGCATTGTCCGAATCTTCTTACAGCCATAGAGGTTGCAGAACTCCTGGAAGATTTCAGCTTCGAACGCTGGACCCTGGTCTGTCAGGACCTGTTCCGGATACCCGTGAGGACGGCAGAAGTATTGTTGGAAGGCTCTGGCCGCTGTTTGGGCTGTCAAGTCCTTTACCGGGACCACCACTAGAAAACGGGAATAATGGTCCACGATTGTCAGGGCATAGATGTATCCTGACCGGCTTGGAGCCAATTTGACGTGGTCCAGAGCTACCAGCTCAAGAGGCTGCTTGGCGACGATGGGCCTCAAGGGTGTCTTCTGGCTGGTGCGGTCCTTCCTCCTTAGGTGACAAGGGCCACAGTCTCTGCACCACTTTTCTACTGCTCCTCTCATGCCGACCCAAAAGAATCTTCCTCTTAGCAGGAACTCCAGTTTCTTCCAACCGAAGTGCCCCGCTCTGTCATGGAAAGCCCCCAGGACCAAAGCTGCATCTCGCCTTGGGACCACGACTTGCCAGGTCAGCTCGTGCGTCCGGTGGTTGACAATCCTTCTGCACAACTTGCCTTCGTAGAGGAACAGCTTGCTCTTCTCCTTCCATAGCTGCTTGGCTTCCTCTGGGGCATCTGGATCTAGGCGGGCGTCTTCCCGGGTCAGCAGATCTTTCACCAGGCGGACTGCAGGGTCACTATCTTGGGTCTCGGCCCAGCTGTGGTGAGGTAGGGGATTCATCATCACAGTTGTTAGATCCTCCTCCTTCACGCGGTGAGAGAGTTGAGCGGCTCCATACCGGTGAAACGCGGGGAGTTCTACCTCCTCCAGCTCTTCTGGGTCTTCGTCACCTTCAGGTAAGTGAGGCATCCTTGATAGGGCGTCCGCGTTGGCGTTGGTTTTGCCTGCCCGGTACTTGATCACGAAGTCATAGTTGGAGAGACGGGCCATCCACCGCTGTTCCAGGGCACCCAGTCTTGCATTGTCCAGGTGTGTCAACGGGTTATTGTCCGTGTACACGGTGAACTTTGCGGAGGCCAGGTAATGCTTGAAACGTTCCGTCACGGCCCACACCACCGCCAAGAATTCTAGCTTGAAGGAGCTGTAATTCTCCGGGTTCCTCTCGGTGGGCCTCAGCTTCCGGCTGGCGTATACGATCAACCGTTCTCTGCCCTGTTGGTTTTGGGACAGCACGGCTCCCAGTCCCACATTACTGGCATCTGTGTGGAGAATGAAAGGCTGGCCGTAATCAGGGTAGGCCAGGATCTCATCCCCCGTGAGGGCCATCTTTAGCTGGTGGAAGGACTCCTCTTCCGGTTTATCCCACTTGAAGGGTGGCTTTTGACTCCTGGACTTAGACTGACCGATCAGGAGGTCCTGCATAGGAGCTGCCATCTTAGTGAACCCGGGGATGAACCTTCGGTAGTAGCCTACCAACCCGAGAAACTGTCTCACCTCTTTGATGTTCGAGGGGCTTGGCCAGCTCTTGATTGCCGTGACCTTGTCAGGGTCGGGGGCCACTCCTTCCGCGCTTACCACGTGCCCTAGGTACTGGACCTTTGGTTTCAGCAGGTGGCACTTCGATGGTTTCACCTTCAGGCCATAGCCTGCCAGGGCTTCGAACACCTCAGCCAGGTGCTTTAGGTGGTCCTCGTAGGTCTTCGAATAGACGATCACGTCGTCCAGGTAAAGGAGGACCGTCTCGAAGTTTCGGTGCCCTAGACAGCATTCCATCAGCTGCTGGAAGGTCCCTGGTGCGTTGCAGAGCCCGAAAGGCATACAGTTGAACTCACTCAGTCCCATCGGGGTGGTGAAGGCGGTCTTCTCCTTGTCAGCCTCTGCCACAGGAACCTGCCAGTACCCGCTAGTAAGGTCCAAAGTAGAAAAGAAGTTAGCTGATTTTAGTGCGGCTAAAGACTCTTCTATTCTAGGCAGCGGATATGCGTCTTTGTGGGTGATACGGTTGATTTGTCTATAGTCCACGCACATTCTCATGGTGCCGTCTTTCTTTTTGACCAGAACCAAAGGGGCTGCCCTGGGGCTACAGCTGTCTCTAATAACCCCAGCTTCTTTCATCTCTCTTAGCATGCCCTTTGCGTTCTGATAATGTGCAGGGGGTACAGGTCTGTGCCTCTCTTTTATTGGTGGGTGGCTCCCTGTGGGGATGTGGTGTTCTATCCCTTTTACTCTGCCGAAGTCTAGCGGGTGCTTACTAAAGACTCTCTCGTACTCCTGTACCACCCGGTAGACTCCTTGTTTTTGGTGCAGGGGAGTGGAGTCAGCACCCACATGGAGTTTCTGGCACCAGTCCTCCTTTTGTTTCTGGGAGCCATTACCCTCCGCTTGTGGAGATGGAGGCAAGGGTTCCACGGCCCTGATAGCTTGGTGTTCGACAACAAACAGTTTGGCGAGTGTAGCGTACCTGGGTAAGTGTACTTCCCTCTCCCCAATGTTGAGGATGCGGACGGGCACCCTCCCATGACGGACATCAACCACCCCCCGGGCTGTCAAAATGGTGGGCCTGCTGTCTGAGTACACGGGTTCTACCATGGCTTGGTAGTCTCTACCTCTCAACCCGATTGCAGTCCGACACAAGATCATCATTTCACTTTTGGGAGGCATGGAAATGGGAAATGGATCACTGAGTCTTACGCTACCGATCTCACCACCAGACAGTTCTACCTGCTGCCGTCTCATCAGGGCTTTTATCTCCTTGTTGTGGACTCTCTGTTGGCTGGAACTAGCATTCACCGCCACCTGTTGTAAGATTACAATTACCTCTGAAAGACAATTTTCAATTATGTTAGTACCCACAGTTATTTTAGGGTGACTTTCATGACGGTCAATGTCCACAATAATCACTCCCTGTGCCGGCAGTTCAACTTTACCAATTTTAATGGTCATCTCCTTGAACCCCATCTGCGGCACGGGTAAGCCATTACTGGCGATGATGCTCAAGTTACTGTCTGGATACCGTGTGATATCAGCATCAGTCCAATACTGCTTAAAAAGTACATAAGGGATTGTGGTTACTTGCGACCCAGTATCCAGCAAGGCGCTCATGGGGATACCGTCCAGCACCACGGGTAAAACCGGGCGCCCCCCAACGTACTTATTACGCCAATTGTAAGGGCCTGGTGATCTTATGCCTGGGGGTTGGCCCTCTGCCCCAGGTTGGACCCGTTTAAATTACAGTACCTGGAAATGTGTCCGGGCTGGTTGCATCGACGGCAAATGGGCTGTCCATCCTCTGCGTAGCGGTCTGTGGGCCTCCCTCGGAACGACGGGATCCTCCTCTGTCGACGCCACGGGACATCCTCCGGACTTGAAGCCAGCTCGATGGGTCTTGACGGGTCCACTTGCAATGCCTGGACGGTCCTGGTCAACGCCGCGACGCTCCTGGTCAGCTCCTGGACTTGGTGGTGCAGGTCTTTTGATGGGGCTTGGTTCAGGGCCTGTGCATCAGCCCCCACGGGGTCCATAGAGGAGGGCGCCGCCTCCAGGTGGTAGGTGAGAGCAGGGCGCCGGGTGTTTATAGCGCCACTGGTTGCGGATTCACAGAGCACCCTTATGGCCCTGTCCTTAAATTGGGCAAAGGTCAGGTCGGGGTTCTGAAAGAACATGAGGCGCAGCTGGGCCCTGTGGGCGCTGGACAGCAGACCTTCTATGAATTGTTCTGTTAGCAGTTTGTCCGTTTCCTGCACACTGCCAGGGTCAGTTTGTTGAATAGCCCTCAGGGCTTCCTGCAGATTTAGGGCATAGTCTCTGATGCTGTCCTGTGCCCGCTGCTTACACCCATAGAACCTAATTTTAATCTCAGCGGAGGTACGTGTATCAAAGGTACCCCGCAGCCGGGCCAGAATACCCTTCACAGTCATTTTCTCCTTAGTGGGCCATGATTTTACCTCCCTTTGGGCTGCGCCAGTTAACTGACCTGTTAGTATGCTGACCTTCTGCTCCTCTGTCAGGCGGTAAACCTGGAACAAACTGTATAGCCTTTCCTTAAAGTCAGTTAGGGCATGGGGCTCCCCTGAGTATTTGGGCAGCCAGGCCGCTTGTAACGGGTCTGGGAGGCGGAACCTCTGAGCTGCTATACAAGGGGGCGGTCTTTGTAAGGAAGCGGGTGGTGACCAGGGAAGACGGGCAGGTAGTCACAGCAGGTGACCGGGACAGTCTCTGGGTAAACGGGCAGGAGGTCACGGCAAGTGACCGGGACAGTCTCTGGGTAAACGGGCAGGAGCTCACAGCAAGTGACCGGGGCAGTCTCTGGGTGAACGGGCAGGAGGTCACAGCAAGTGACCGGGGCAGTCTCTGGGTGAACGGGCAGGAGGTCACAGCAAGTGACCGGGACAGTCTCTGGGTATAGGGTAGGTACGACCTGTGACGGCTGAGCCTCCAGGTAGGCTAGCAGGCGGATGCAGATGAGTGCTCCCAGGTGAGCAGGCGAGAGTCTCTGGATAAGCAGGTGGTCACAGCATGTGACGGCGGAGCCTCCAGGTAGGCTAACAGGCGGATGCAGATGAGTGCTCCCAGGTGAGCAGGCGAGAGTCTTTGGATAAGCAGGTGGTCACAGCATGTGACGGCGGAGCCTCCAGGTAGGCTAACAGGCGGATGCAGATGAGTGCTCCCAGGAGAGCAGGCGAGAGTCTCTGGATAAGCAGGTGGTCACAGCATGTGACGGCGGAGCCTCCAGGTAGGCTAACAGACAGGTAGCAGGTGAGCGCTCCCAGGTGAGCGGGCAAGCTGGTCCATAGACAGACTGACAGGAGTCGGAAGGCAGACCGTCGGACCTCAGGCTAGCAAGCAGGTAAGCGGATGACAGGCAGGAATCAGGCAGCAAGCTGGCAGGAAACTGGCAGGTAACAGGCAGGTAACAGGCAGGTAACAGGCAACGGGACCTGAGGGTTGAAGCAGAGTAGTGAACAGTGCAACAACATTGCTCGGGCACCTCCATTTTGGAGGAGGTGCCTTATATATGGTGAAGTCCTCCGGCCATTGGCCGGGGACTCCTTAGGACGGCGCGCGCGGCCCCTTTAAGAGGGAGGAAGCGCGCGCGCGACCTAAGCACAGTGGCCGGGAAGGAGCGCGCGCTGCCAGCAGAGCGGGAGAGGACGCTGGGCTCGGAGCAGAGGGGTGAGGGGAACAGCGTCCCTGCCTAGCAGAGGGCAGGGATGCCGGTGCTACAGTACCCCCCCCTTTAGGCCCCCCCTTTTTTAGGCCAGAGAGAAATTTAGCTAGGATGAGAGGGGCATGGATGTTCTCCCGGGGCTCCCACGTTCTCTCTTCAGGACCAAACCCCTTCCAATCTACTAGAAAAAAGGTCTTCCCTCTTACCCTTTTGGTGGCCAGAATGTTCTCTACCTCAAATTCGTTTTCAGCGGAAACCGGAGCAGGAGGCGTACCTGTAGACTTGGAAAAGGAGTTAAGTACCACAGGTTTGAGGAGAGATACATGGAAGGAGTTAGGGATCCGCAAGTTGGCCGGGAGTTTCAATTTATAGGCCACCGGGTTGATCTGACTGATGACCTCCAGAGGACCGATGAACCGAGGCCCTAACTTATAGGAAGGAATCTTGAGCCGGACATACTTGGACGAGAGCCAGACCTTATCCCCTGGACGGAATTGAGGAGGATCCAGACGTTTTTTGTCAGCATGTCTTTTCATACGCTCGGATGACAGAAGGAGTGCGGACCGGGTACTCTCCCATATGGAGGAAAATTTGTTAACAAGAGATTCCGCAGCCGGATTGTCCACCGAGGTGGAGACGGGAAATGGGATCCGAGGATGCTGACCGAAGACTACAAAAAACGGGGATTTGGAGGAAGATTCGCTCTCGTGATTGTTGTAAGAAAATTCGGCCCATGGCAGGAGATCCACCCAGTCTGAATGGTGGGCATTAACGAAGTGCCGGAGGTAACTGGTCAGGTTCTGATTGATCCGCTCCACTTGACCATTAGACTGTGGGTGGTAAGCGGAGGAGAAGTCCAGGGTGACGTCTAGCAGTTTACAAGTGGCTCTCCAGAAGCGTGAGGTGAACTGTACCCCACGATCCGACACTATGTGGAGGGGCAGTCCATGAAGACGGAAGATGTGGCGGATAAAGTCTTTAGCCAGCTCGGGTGCAGACGGGAGGCCTGGCAGGGGAACGAAATGAGCCATCTTGGAAAAGCGGTCAGCGACCACCCAAATGACCGTACAACCGGCAGAGACGGGGAGATCAGTTATAAAGTCCATTGCTATATGCTGCCAGGGGGCAGCAGGTACTGGAAGCGGAAGGAGGCGACCGGCAGGCAGATGTCTCGGAACCTTGTTGCGGGCGCAGGACACACAGGCAGAAACAAAGTCTATTACGTCCTTGTGCAGGGTAGGCCAACAGTAGTGCCGGGTAATAAGCTGGAGGGTCTTTTTCTGACCGGCGTGGCCAGCTAGTTTAGACGAGTGACCCCAGTGTAGGATCTTCTCTCGATCAGGTACTGATACGAACGTCTTACCGGGAGGGAGACGATTTAGACTCATGAGAGCCACCTGCATTACTCTGGCGGGATCGATGATGTGTTTCGGTTCTTCCTCAAGATCAGACACCAGAAAGGATCGGGATAAGGCGTCCGCCTTGATGTTTTTGTCAGCCGGGCGAAAATGAAGAACAAAATCAAAGCGAGCAAAAAACAAGGACCACCGGGCTTGGCGCGGGTTAAGTCTCTGGGCATGCTGGAGGTAAGCCAAGTTCTTGTGGTCAGTGTAAATTATTACCGGGTGAAGAGCCCCTTCGAGCAGGTAACGCCACTCCTCCAACGCCAGCTTGATGGCCAATAACTCTCGATCTCCTATGGAATAGTTGCGCTCATAAGAGGAGAAGAGTTTTTAGAAGAAGCCACAAGTTACCATTCTCCCGGAAGACGATTTTTGGGTAAGTACCGCTCCGGCTCCAGAGGAGGAGGCGTCAACCTCCAGGAAGAACTGCTTGTTGCCATCAGGGCGATGCAGCACCGGGGCGGAAGAGAAGGCCTGTTTTAAGGAAAGAAAGGCCTCCTCTGATTCGGGCGGCCACTCTCTGGGATTAGTGCCCTTACGGGTGAGCGCGGAAATTGGGGCAGTCCGGGAAGAGAAGTGCGGTATGAAGAGGCGGTAGTAGTTGGCGAAGCCCAGGAACCGCTGAATGGCCTTCAACCCCTCCGGTCGAGGCCACTTCTCGATGGCAGACAGTTTCTCAGGATCCATTCGTAGGCCGGTCTGAGAAATTATGTAGCCCAAAAACGGAAGCGAGGTCTGCTCAAAGAGGCACTTCTCATATTTAGCGAAGAGGTGGTTCTGCCTGAGCCTGAGCAGGACCTGACGAACATCCCTCCGGTGAGTCTGGAGATCCGGAGAGAAGACCAAGATGTCGTCCAGGTACACCACCACGCAGGAGTAGAGAAGGTCCCGGAAGATGTCATTGACCAACTCTTGAAAGACGGCGGGAGCGTTACAGAGACCGAAGGGCATTACCAGATATTCGTAGTGGCCGTCCCGGGTGTTGAATGCCGTCTTCCATTCATCCCCCTGACGGATACGGAGCAGGTTGTACGCCCCACGAAGGTCCAGTTTGGTGAAGATTCTAGCCCCCCTCAGACGATCAAATAATTCCGGAATGAGCGGAAGGGGGTACTTATTCTTCACCGTGATCTGGTTTAGGCCTCTATAGTCTATGCAGGGACGGAGAGAGCCGTCCTTCTTTTTAACAAAGAAGAAGCCTGCTCCCGCCGGGGAGGTAGATTTCCAGATAAATCCCCGGGCCAGATTCTCCTAAATATACTCGGACATAGACCGGGTCTCAGCAGCGGACAATGGGTAAATACGCCCACGGGGAGGAGTAGTACCGGGTAACAGGTCGATAGGGCAGTCGTATGGTCTATGAGGGGGTAGTGTCTCTGCCTCCTTTTTATTAAAGACATCAGCATATGACCAATAAGGAATCGGAAGTCCAGGTAGATTAGCTGGGGTAGGAGAAGGACGGACGGGATGGACGGGAACCAGACAAGTCTTATGACAGTCCTGTCCCCAGCGAAGGACTTCTCCGGTCTGCCAGTCAAGCACGGGTGCATGTCTCTGGAGCCAAGGTAGGCCTAGCAAGAGGGCGTGAGAGAGTCCAGGCAGAACATGAAAGGAGATACTCTCAGAATGCAGCATTCCCACCTGCAGAGTAATGGATTCGGTGATGAGTTGGATGGGACGTGGTAAGAGGCCCCCATCCACGGCAGCAACAGACAAGGGTACAGCCAGAGGTTTGGTGGGGATGCGGTATTTCTCTACCAGGGACTGTGAAATAAGATTCCCGGCTGCTCCAGAGTCAATTTGGGCTAGTTCGAAATAACGGTTCTCCCCGCAGACGATTGAGACTGACAGCAGCAGAGATGGAGAGGATTTATTCTTGTCTAGGTCGACCTCTCTGAGCGAACCTAGACACAAGCGTTTCCCGACCTCTCCGGGCAGGTACGGATCCGGTGCTCCTTACTGCCACAGTAGAAGCAGCTCCCCTCGGCACGGCGTAAGTCCTGACGGGTTTTGACCATCTTGGTCTGGTCGACCTGCATAGGCTCAGGAGGGTGTACCTGGTGAGAAACGGAGGGAGTGACGGGTTTCTGGAAGGAAGGAGCTAGACGTGGAAACCTCCTCTCACGGGTGACCTCTTTGGCACGCTCCTGGAACCGTAGGTCAATCCGGGTGGCAAGAGTTATTAAATCATCGAGAGTGGTAGGAATGTCCCGACCGGCGAGTTCATCTTTAATACGGCCGGACAGACCCTCCCAGAAGACAGATACCAGAGCGTCGTTATCCCAGGCCAGCTCCGAGGCAAGGGTACGGAAAAGTATGGCATATTGACCCACGGTGAGACTTCCCTGACGGAGGCGTAGCAGAGACGATGCGGATGAGGTCTTCCGTCCGGGTTCGTCGAAGACTTTCCGGAAAGCCGTGAGAAAGGCAGGCAAGTCGGACACCAGGGGGTCTCCTCTCTCCCATAGAGGATTCAGCCAAGCCAGTGCCTCCCCCGTGAGATGGGACATGATGAAGGCTACTTTGGCCCGGTCGGAATTAAACTGGTGGGACAGGAGTTCAAAGTGCAGGGTGCACTGGTTTATGAAGCCCCGAGCCTGAGCAGAGTCGCCTCCGAAGCGAGGAGGTGCAGAAAGACGGGGTCCGGAGCAGGATACCATGGTATTGGTGGACAGCGGCGCTGCCGGGTTGCGTGTCATGACACTAGCGGTGGTTGTTGGTGGAGCAGTCAGAGTGTCCAGGCGTGTGTTGACATTCCGCAGGTGACCCAGGATGGACTCCTGTTGGGACCTCTGACGGGACAGTTCATGACATAGGTCCGAGAGCGAGGGAGCTTGGGTACCACCGGGTTCCATGGCCCGAGCAAACTGTAACGGGTCTGGGAGGCGGAGCCTCTGAGCTACTATACAAGGGGGCGGTCCTTGTAAGGAAGCGGGTGGTGACCAGGGAAGACGGGCAGGTAGTCACAGCAGGTGACCGGGACAGTCTCTGGGTAAACGGGCAGGAGGTCACGGCAAGTGACCGGGACAGTCTCTGGGTGAACGGGCAGGAGGTCACAGCAAGTGACCGGGGCAGTCTCTGGGTGAACGGGCAGGAGGTCACAGCAAGTGACCGGGACAGTCTCTGGATATAGGGTAGGTACGACCTGTGACGGCTGAGCCTCCAGGTAGGCTAGCAGGCGGATGCAGATGAGTGCTCCCAGGTGAGCAGGCGAGAGTCTCTGGATAAGCAGGTGGTCACAGCATGTGATGGCGGAGCCTCCAGGTAGGCTAACAGGCGGATGCAGATGAGTGCTCCCAGGTGAGCAGGCGAGAGTCTCTGGATAAGCAGGTGGTCACAGCATGTGACGGCGGAGCCTCCAGGTAGGCTAACAGACAGGTAGCAGGTGAGCGCTCCCAGGTGAGCGGGCAAGCTGGTCCATAGACAGACTGACAGGAGTCGGAAGGCAGACCATCGGACCTCAGGCTAGCAAGCAGGTAAGCGGATGACAGGCAGGAATCAGGCAGCAAGCTGGCAGGAAACTGGCAGGTAACAGGCAGGTAACAGGCAGGTATCAGGCAACGGGACCTGAGGGCTGAAGCAGAGTAGTGAACAGTGCAACAACATTGCTCGGGCACCTCCATTTTGGAGGAGGTGCCTTATATATGGTGAAGTCCTCCGGCCATTGGCCGGGGACTCCTTAGGACGACGCACGCGGCCCCTTTAAGAGGGAGGGAGCGCGCGCGCGCCCTAAGCACAGTGGCCGGGAAGGAGCGCGCGCTGCCAGCAGAGCGGGAGAGGACGCCGGGCTCGGAGCAGAGGGGTGAGGGGAACAGCGTCCCTGCCTAGCAGAGGGCAGGGACGCCGGCGCTACACCGCTCCAGGGATGTAGGGCAAGGAAAAGGGCATCACCGCTGCTGCAGCTGCGTTGGTGGTAGTGGGCGCCTCCGTGTCCGACATCTTCCTCCCCCCTAGTCAAGCGTGACCTACCTTCCGACGATCCTCTTCTGTAGGCCGCGGCTCCGCTGCTGCTGCTATGGACGAGGACCTGGCGTCGCGTCTTGATGACGTCAGCGTCGCTCTCTCTCCCTTCCAAGACCTTGCGCAGCGTCGGTGCGTGGGGCGGAGCTTCGGGTCTCGCGCGCTTTCGGCGTCCACGCCCCTCTTCTTCCCGCGCGGCGTCCTGAAGATGGCGTCCGATGGCGGGAAGCAGCTGCGGATGGCGGGAAGACGGCAGAAGACGGCGGGAAACGGTCCAAGATGGCGTCTGATGGCGGGAATCGGCTCCGGATGGCGGGAAATGACTCCGGACGGCGGGGAACTTCGCCACAGGTAAGTTACAAAAGTCTTTTTCAGGCACGCAGTACCCGGTGGTTGAGGGCACGAAATCCTGCCGACTACGCCAAAGCTGACTCGCCCCCTGGGCCCTGGGGCACTCGGATCCGGGCAATTAGGGAAACGGTGGGAGTAGTAGTGGCAACCCGGTTCCGTGGCTCAGGGTGGTCAGGCCAGTGGTAGTCCGTTATGTGCTATTGATAATGTCCGACTACGCCACCCGTGGATTTGCGGTTATTAGGAACCGCCGCTGCATGCAGACCGCTGGGGCTGATGAGGTGTGCAGCTAGGGTAGTGTGACTCCCCACGGGAAGAGTGTGGCCCCAGGGCAGTATAGTGGATGGTGGGAGTGATGGTAGTGAGAATCCCAGTGCTGATAGTGCTGGAGGAGCAAGGAGCACACAGACAACAGGTTGCAGTCCAGGGTCTTTACTAGAACAGGTAAATTGACCCACAAACAGTCCCAGCTAGGAGGGGACCTGGATGTCTGAGAGCAACGGGGAAATTGGCCCTGGTCAGGGTGAGGGTGTAGGCCTACAGTGCTTTCTGTGCTCCTTCTGGCTATCTCCTCGTTATAGGGTAACAGCCCACGTTTCCGAGCTTTCCGTGTATTCTCGCCTGTATGGCCTGCGACGTGGGTTCCTTTCTGCTCCCAGCCTTGTACGGCTTTGCTGGTCCCTTCTGTTGTGGCAGGGCCTCCAGGCTTCTTAGGCCAAGGAATATACAGTCCCTTGCGGACTGGTTCTCTGCTGGGGGATGTGGAATCCTTCCAGCCTCAGACACCAAAGTCTGGTAAAGTTAAGTCTTTTCTCTGCCAAGACAGGCTCTCTTCGCCTCTTGTCTCTGGCTTGTGGCTCTCCTACTGCCACACTTCCTCTTAGGTGCAATCAACTTTCTGTCCCTGCTCCACTCTGGGACACGTCTCAGTGCTGAGACAGGCAATCCAGTTCTCCCTAACCCTGCCCCCAGTACCAGCTTTTATAGGAGCAGCCAGCTCCCCTACTGGCCTGAGACAGGAGGCATTGCATGCTAATGTTCCCCTGACTAGAGAACCTCCCCCTTGCTCTCAGACACAGTTTTAATTACACTTGTGGCATCCAGGTCAGGGTGACACACTTACCCTATAGCTGTATAGCATATCCGCTCCGTTCTACTGGGAACATGTTGTTACTGTGGTCCACCTCTATGTGTCTTTAAATTGTTATTGGGGTTTTTCCCAAATTTTGACAGCCGTTGTACTCACTGCTTACCCTATAGCTGTATAGCAGACCCACTCCTTTCTAATGGGAACATACCGTACTTGTTACTGAAGCCCACCTCTATGTGTCTTTAAATTGTTTTTGAGGTTTTTCTACATTTTGGCAGCCCTTGCAGTCACTGCATGGGTATTACCACTATAGGAGACCCACTCCTTTATAATGGGAACATTTTTTTTACTGAGGCCATCCTCCATGTCTCTTTAATGGGGTATTGGGGTGCGTCCAGATTTTTGGCAGTCCTTGCAGTCACTGCATACACAATAACAGTATAAGAGACCCACCCTTTAATAATGGGAACAACAAAGCATAGCCGGCTGATGGCTCTCTAACAATAGTGAGGCCGTTTGTTGGCCCTTTAAGAATAGTAACGGCCGCCTGATGGCCCTATAAAAATAGGCTTTGTGACTTTCAGAGTCTCTCCTTCATAAATGTTACAGGATGTGTCTGATCATGTCTCACACACCACATGGCCAGATAAGGTAGTAAAATGTTAAAATGACATTTACCTGTGAATGTACTTTTCACCGTTGAATGCAATGCAAAAGTGCAAAAACACATCAAATATGCAAGGTGCGAACATAGCGCAAGGTGTGGAGGATCATTTTTGTTTTTGTATATTTATTTTGCCTTTTACCCTGGAAAGGAAGTTCCTTAACATTTTTCCCAGGAAAATCCATTTTGTTTCGCTTTTGTATGTTTTATTGTGAGTTCGCAGTAGTGGCGTAATACTCTGACAACATTGTTGGCAGCAGTGACCTGGGAGTCAGAGATGCTACCAGGGGTCTTCCCCATTCTGCTCTCATGTTACTTGAGCACTGTTCCCATCGATGTTGTTATGATCTGCAAAAAGTACTAAGGAATGAAAGGGGAAAGCTATCCCTACAGTAAGACAAAGCTTAATCCCTACGATGTAGCGGGCTGCCTGTTCCTTGCGAACAGACCCGCCTTAGTCCTCTGCTAGTCTGAACGAAGACCTATAGCATAAAGGAAGGGGTCCCTAAAAGAACTAAGGACTGGAACAAAAATGGGACACCTCCTGAACAGAGAAGGTTGCTGTTGCAGAACACAAAAAGATAAACTGACAAAAAGGTACTAGAGGTCCCAGAAGGACCAAGCAAACTAACAGAGATAGACACAGAAGCACTTGGTTAGCAAAATAGTCAAACAACATTGAAGTCCAGCACAGCCAAAAGGGCAGAGCTGGAATATATAGGCAGATGGTCACGTGACCTCAAAACACAAGATGGAAAAAACAAACAGGAGGGTTCTAACAGTACCCCCTCTTTTATGAGGATCCTCCGGTTGATCCTCCAGGCCCAGGCTTATCCGGAAACCTCTTGTGGAAAGCTCTAACAAGCCTAGGAGCAGAGACATCATCTGCCCTTACCCAGGAGTTATCTTTGGGACTGAAACCCTTCCAGGAGACGAGATACTGTAATCTCCCTCTATGCTATCTAGAATTCAAGATACGAGAAATTTCATATTCACCGTCTTCCACCACAGGAGGAACTGTGACAGTGGCATCCCTATCTGATGCATCAGCCTTTTTCAACAAGGAAACATGAAACACAGGCTTAATCTTCCAGAAAGTAGGGACATCCAACCTAGCCGCAGATGGGTTAACAACCTGAAGCACTTTAAATGGACCCACAAACTTATGACCCAGTTTTTTAGAGGGAATCCTTAACCGCAAGTTCCTTGAGGGCAACCAAACCATGTCACCCACAGTAAACAAAACCTCCTTACGTTTCCTGTCAAAATACTTCTTGGACTTCTTGTTAGCCTCTTGAAGGTTGCAACGTACATTAGTCCAAACTCTCTCCAAATCACCGGAAAAATTCTCCTCCTCCCCAATTTGGAGAACGAACCAAAAGACGGATGTCTCCCAGTACAACAAAAAAAAAGGAGAACACCCAGCTGAGGAGGATGTATGATTGTTAAGAGCAAATTCTGCGAGAGGCAGAAACTCAGACCACACCTCTTAATTGTTCGCCACAAAACAACGCAAAAACTGTTCTACATCCTAGTTCTTTCTTTCAGTCTGTCCATTAGACTCAGGATGATACCCAGACGAAAATGACAAATGGACTCCCAACCTGTCACAAAAACCACGCCAAAAACGAGCCACAAACTGAGGTCCTCTATCAGAAACAATATCAGTGGGAACGCCGTGAAGCTTGACAATCTCCTTAACAAACGCCTTAGCGTGTGTCTTGGCGCAGGGCAACTTAACCCCTTACCGACCCAGGGCGTATTAGTACGCCCCAGGCCATCACCCCTGGTTCAGTGAGGGCTCCGGCGCTGAGCCCCCACTGAACCGGGCACATGTCAGCTGATTATTACAGCTGACATGTGCCCGTAACAGCCGCGGGTGGAATCGCGATCCACCCGCAGCTGTTAACATGTTAAATGCCGCTGTCAATCTCTGACAGCGGCATTTAACATCGCCGCGCTGGAAGTGCGGCCTTAGTCCAGTCCATCGGTGACCCCGTCATGTGATCGCGGGTCACCGATGGGTAGTCATGACAACCCTATGGTCGGCGCTCATAGTACTACAGGAGCATTTCCGCTACTTACAGGTGATCTGCTGATCATCTGTATGTAACTGAGGAGATCGGACAGTTTCTGCTCCTAGTCTCCTATGGAGACTATAGAAGCATGCAAAAAGTTAAAAAAAATGTTTTAAAAAATATAAAAAAAAATATAAAAGTTTAAATCACCCCCCTTTTGCCCTATTCAAAATAAAATAATAAAAATTAAACCCCACATACACATATTTGGTAATCGCCACGTTCAGAATCGCCCAATCTATCAATATAAAAAAAGAATTAATCCGATCCGTAAACGGCGTAATGAGGCAAAAATTCTAAATGCCAGAATTACGTTTTTTTGGTAGCCGCAACATTGCAATAAAATGCAATAACGGGCGATCAAAACATTGTATCTACCCAAAAAAGGTACTAATAAAAACGTCAGCGCGGCGCGCAAAAAATAAGCCTTCCCCCGACCACAGATCCCGAAAAATGGAGACACTATGGGTCTCGGAAAATGGTGCCATTTTGTTTACATTTTTTTAAGCAAATTTTGGATTTTTTTTTCACCGCTTAAATAAAAAAGAACCTATACATGTTTGGTGTCTACGAACTCATAATGACCTGGAGAATAATAATGGCAGGTCAGTTTTAGCATTCAGTGAACGTGGTAAAAAAAATGTAAAAAAAACATCTGCGGTATTGCACTTTTTTTGCAATTTCACCGCACTTGGAATTTTTTCCCATTTTCCAGTACATGATATGGTAAAACTAGTAATGGCGTTTAAAAGTACAATTCGTCCCTCAAAAAATAAGCCCTCACATGGCCATATTGACCAAAAAATAAAAACGCTATGGCTCTGGGAACAAGGGGAGCAAAAAACGAAAATGCAAAAACGGAAAATCCCAAGGTCGCGAAGGGGTTATGGAACCAAATGACACATCTTACTAAAACGGTCCACGACCACCCAGATGACAGTAAAATCCTCTGACACAGGCAGATCAGTAATAAAATCCATTGTGAGATGCGTCCAAGGCGCACTAGGAACCTCCAGAAGGCAAAGCAACCACGCAGCAGGAGTATGTGAAGCCTTTGACCTAGCACACACAGTACATTGACGCACCCACTTGATGACTTCCTTCTGCCATCCAGGTCACCAAAAACTGTGACTGATAAGTCTCTTAATCTCTGAAATTCCTGGATGACCTGCCAACCGAGACTCATGACACTCCACAAACAAATCTCTCCTAAAGGTTCTAGGCACGAACAACCTCCCATGGGGAATGTTAGACGGAGCATCATCTTGAGCTTTCAGAATACCATTCTCCAAAACGGAGACCAATGCCGCCATCACTCCTTTCTGTAAAATGCTCTCCTCCTCCTCGGCACCAACCGTAGGCGAGAAGCTGCGAGATAAAGCATCAGCTTTGACATTCTTAGTACCAGGGATATAGGTAACAGAAAAATGAAACCGAGAAAAAAAAAGTGCCCACCTCGATTGATGGGCATTCAAGCGCTTGGCAGCATCCAGATAGATCAAATTCTTATGATCTGTGAAAACCTGAATAGGAAATCTAGCGCCTTCCAAAAAATGATGCCAATGTTCAAACGCGAGTTTAATAGCCAGCAACTCCCAATTTCCAACATCATAATTCAGTACGGTTTCCGAAAATTTTTTTGAAAAGAAGGCACAAGGATGTACTCCATCCCTGTTCTCCTGAGACAAAACTGCTCCGACCCCCACCGATGAAGCATCGACCTCGACCAAAAAAGGCTTGGTCTCATCAGGCTGCATAGGGATGGGGGCAGAACTGAACCTCTCTTTGAGATACTTAAACGCTTCAATGGCCTCAGTAGTCCACTGGACCGTATTCGCACCTTTCCTGGTGAGATCGGTTAGAGGCTTAACAATTACTGAAAAATTCTTAATGAATTTCCTGTAATAATTGGCAAAACCCAAAAATCTCTGTATAGATTTCAAACCAATAGGCCTAGGCCATTCCTGCACAGCCTGAACCTTCACCGGATCCATCTCAAAGCCCTCGCTGGAAACAAATTTTCTGCACAGCAAACTCACATTTCTCCAGCTTAGCAAAGAGTGAATTATCACTCAATAACTGCAAAACTTCACGTACACTCTGCCAATGGGACTCCAGATTTGGTGAATAAATCAAAATGTCATCTAAATACACAACCACATTCTTACCAATCAAAGGTCTCAGGATGTCATTAATAGAGATGAGCGGTGTTCGACTTGAACTGTTCGCCAATCTCAAATTCGAGTTGTTTTGGGCAGTGTTCGAGCCGTTCGGCGAACACGAACGATTTGAAAAAAATGTGGCTGTTCGAGGTTATGTTCGATAACTGTTCGTGCACCAAAATCATAACTGGATTTTTTCTCAGTAATGATGAAAATTAATGTTAATACGCAGTTTGAGTGTACAGCGGGGCGGGGGGAGGGGCAGGGGATGGATCTCTGCAGGAATAATGAAGATCTCCATTTTTTTTTCTCTTTCCCGCATTTACAGTGGGGAGGTGCAACCTGTCAGCCTATCAGCAGCGCACACACGGAGCGAAGTGCTTTTATTCACATAAGCAAGGGCATGTGTCATTGGCAGTGTATGTCACATGTCCTTGCCCTATAAGATCCAGCCATTTTCCCCGTCGCCACCATTTTCTCACTGCTGCAGCTGCGTGTTAGACGGCACCGCTGTTGCTGTGTGCGCTATACCTTGTTAATTTCAAGCCAATTTTCGCACAAATCTACAGATAGCTTGGGAGTAGGGAATAGTTGTGATTGCAGTCCTTTTAAGGACTAGGTTACAGCATTTCCTACGACTTTTATCAGGCAGGTCTGTGCTCTTAAATAGATAGGTTGGGAGTAAAGACTAATTGTAATTGCAGTCCTTTTCAGGACTAAGTTAGATCAGTTCCTATCAGTTTTTGCCAGGCAGGTCTGTGCCAGTGCTGTGCAAGTTTTTTTCACAGCATTTGGCTAAATCTAGCAAAGCTAATCCTTTTTGGCCTATTGCAGAGTGTGTTAGTCAGTGGAGTAGCCTATCTGTGTTACAAGTGTAGTGAGCTGGCCGCCTCTGGCTGTTCTGTGATAATTGATATAGAACCTGTTACGGAAGTGATTACACAGGATGATGTTGCCACCTTGTGGCCAGAGGTTGCACCTGCGCAGGGTGTGATGACAGAGAAAAAGACTGAGCCTCCTGTGTCCCGCCCTAGAGAGTCACGTGACCAAAGTGGGAAGCAGGAAAAAGTGCGCAAAGAGTCTGCTGTGGTCTGTGAAAAGAGCCAGGACGGTGTGCAGGCCCTCGTGTGTGGCGCAGGAGAGACTCTCAACGTGATTTCTTCTATCTAACACCATATCCTCGGAGCCTTCCCCAGCTTCTGCACTGCTGAAGGATTCAGCTGTTACACTCCCTGCTACTGGAGTGTGGACTACATAAGGGGACCCACCAGAGCTTCTATCCGGATCAGAGAGACTGTAAGCGGGACCTCTGGCGAGAGGCCGAAGTACCCCTTCCTTTCTTTCCGCGAATTCTGCTGTTCCTGTTTTTTTTTCCGTCTGGGACGCCCTCCTGCAAAGACAGACAGGCCTGCGACGGGGGACACATCCTTCTGGAGTAAAGGACTGGTAACGTGTGAGTAGGGACAGTGAGGGTCAGCTTATAAGTACACGTTATTACTGTGCATATTTACGGTTGTCATTTATTGTTTTTCTTTGCTGTGTTAAAAATGTATACGAGTAAAGATACGGTTATCAAGATAGAGTCTGTGTGTGGGGATCTTGCTGGGCCAGATCATAGATACCAATGCGCGGCCTTGCCCGCGGTCACTTCACAAGCTACACCACCTGTGTATAGAATACCAATTTTTTTACTGCACCTAGTGAAGTAAAACCTTTTGGGCATAGCATCATTCTATTAGTCCATCTATACTGACCTCCATCAGGTTGCAAATTGAATATAATTTTTTTCTGCATCTACCTCTGAAAAAATATTTGGGCTTCTAGTTGTGTGTGGGACTTGTTCTACTAGTCCATCAATACTGACCTCCATCAGGTTGCAAATTGAATATAATATTTTTCTGCATCTAGCTCTGAAAAAATATTTGGCCTTCTAGCAGTATGTGGGACTTGTTCTACTAGTACATCTATACTGACCTCCATCAGGTTGCAAATTGAATATAATATTTTTCTGCATCTAGCTCTGAAAAAATATTTGGGCTTCTAGCATTGTGTGGGACTTGTTCTATTAGTACATCTATACAGACCTCCATCAGGTTGCAAATTGAATATAATGTTTTTCTGCATCTAGCTCTGAAAAAATATTTGGCTTTCTAGCAGTGTGTGGGACTTGTACTATTAGTCCATCTATACTGACCTCCATCAGGTTGCAAATTGAATATAATTTTTTTCTGCATCTAGCTCTGAAAAAATATTTGACCTTCAAGCAGTGTGTGGGACTTGTTCTATTAGTCCATCTATACTGACCTCCATCAGGTTGCAAATTGAATATAATTTTTTTCTGCATCTACCTCTGAAAAAATATTTGGGCTTCTAGCTGTGTGTGGGACTTGTTCTATTAGTCCATCTATACTGACCTCCATCAGGTTGCAAATTGAATATAATATTTTTCTGCATCTAGCTCTGAAAAAATATTTGGCCTTCTAGCAGTGTGTGGGACTTGTTCTATTAGTCCATCTATACTGACCTCCATCAGGTTGCAAATTAAAAATAATTTTTATCTGCATCTAGCTGTGAAAAAATATTTGGCCTTCTAGCAGTGTGTGGGACTTGATCTATTAGTCCATCTATACGGACATCCATCAGGTTGCAAATTCAAATTAATTTTTTGTCTGCATCTAGCTCTGAAAAAATATTTGGCCCTCTAGCAGTGTGTGGGACTTGTTCTATTAGGCCATCTATACTGACCTCCATCAGGTTGCAAATTGAATATAATATTTTTCTGCATCTAACTCTGAAAAAATATTGGGCCTTCTAACAGTGTGTGGGACTTGTTCTATTAGTCCATCTATACTGACCTCCATCAGGTTGCAAATTGAATATAATATTTTTCTGCATCTAGCTCTGAAAAAATATTTGGGCTTCTAGCAGTGTGTGGGACTTGTTCTATTAGTCCATCTATACTGACCTCCATCAGATTGCAAATTGAATATAATTTTTTTCAGCATCTAGCTCTGAAAAAATATTTGGCCTTCTAGCAGTGTGTGGGACTTGTTCTATTAGTCCATCTATACTGACCTCTATCAGGTTGCAAATTGAATATAATATTTTTCTGCATCTAGCTCTGAAAAAATATTTGGCCTTCTAGCAGTGTGTGGGACTTGTTCTATTAGTCCATCTATACTGACCTCCATCAGGTTGCAAACTGAATATAATTTTTTCTGCATCTACCTCTGAAAAAATATTTGGGCTTCTAGCTGTGTGTGGGACTTGTTCTATTAGTCTATCTATACTGACCTCCATCAGGTTGCAAATTCAAAATAATTTTTTGTCTGCATCTAGCTCTGAAAAAATATTTGGCCTTCTAGCAGTGTGTGGGACTTGTTCTATTAGTCCATCTATACTGACCTCCATCAGGTTGCAAATTAAAAATAATTTTTATCAGCATCTAGCTCTGAAAAAATATTTGGCCTTCTAGCAGTGTGTGGGAATTGTTCTATTAGTCCATCTTTACTGAACTCCATCAGGTTGCAAATTAAAAATAATTTTTATCTGCATCTAGCTCTGAAAAAATATTTGGCCTTCTAGCAGTGTGTGGGACTTGTTCTATTAGTCCATCTATACTGACCTCCATCAGGTTGCAAATTTAAAATAATATTTTTCTGCATCTAGCTCTGAAAAAATATTTGGCCTTCTAGCAGTGTGTGGGACTTGTTCTATTAGTCCATCTATACTGACCTCCATCAGGTTGCAAATTGAATATAATATTATTCTGCATCTAGAAATGAAAAAATATTTGGGCTTCTAGTAGAGTGTGAGACTTGTTCTATTAGTCGATCTATACTGACCTCCATCAGGTTGCAAATTGAATATAATTTTTTTCTGCATCTAGCTCTGAAAAAATATTTGGCCTTCTAGGAGTGTGTGGGACTTGTTCAATTAGTCCATCTATACTGAGCTCCATCAGATTGCAAATTGAATATAATTTTTTTCGGTATCTACCTCTGAAAAAATATTTGGGCTTCTAGCTGTGTGTGGGACTTGTTCTATTAGTCCATCTATACTGACCTCCATCAGGTTGCAAATTGAATATAATATTTTTCTGCATCTAGCTCTGAAAAAATATTTGGCCTTCAAGCAGTGTGTGGGACTTGTTCTATTAGTCCATCTATACTGACCTCCATCAGGTTGCAAATTAAAAATAATTTTTATCTGCATCTAGCTCTGAAAAAATATTTGGCCTTCTAGCAGTGTGTGGGACTTGTTCTATTAGTCCATCTATACTGACCTCCATCAGGTTGCAAATTAAAAATAATTTTTATCTGCATCTAGCTCTGAAAAAATATTTGGCCTTCTAGCAGTGTGTGGGGCTTGTTCTATTAGTCCATCTATACTGACCTCCATCACGCTGCAAATTCAAAATAATTTTTTGTCTGCATCTAGCTCTGAAAAAATATTTGGCCTTCTAGCAGTGTGTGGGACTTGTTCTATTAGTCCATCTATACTGACCTCCATCAGGTTGCAAATTAAAAATAATTTTTATCTGCATCTAGCTCTGAAAAAATATTTGGCCTTCTAGCAGTGTGTGGGACTTGTTCTATTAGTCCATCTTTACTGACCTCCATCAGGTTGCAAATTCAAAATATTTTTTATCTGCATCTAGCTCTGAAAAAATATTTGGCCTTCTAGCAGTGTGTGGGACTTGTTCTATTAGTCCATCTATACTGACCTCCATCAGGTTGCAAATTAAAAATAATTTTATCTGCATCTAGCTGTGAAAAAATATTTGGCCTTCTAGCAGAGTGTGGGACTTGTTCTATTAGTCCATCTATACTGACCTCCATCAGGTTGAAAATTGAATATAATTTTTTTCTGCATCTAGCTCTGAAAAAATATTTGGCCTTCTAGCAGTGTGTGGGACTTGTTCTATTAGTCCATCTATACTGACCTCCATCAGGTTGCATATTGAATATTATTTTTTTCTGCATCTAGCTCTGAAAAAATATTTGGCCTTCTAGCAGTGTGTGGGACTTGTTCTATTAGTCCATCTATACTGACCTCCATCAGGTTGCAAATTAAAAATTATTTTCATCTACATCTAGCTCTGAAAAAATATTTGGCCTTCTAGCAGTGTGTGGGACTTGTTCTATTAGTCCATCTATACTGACCTCCAACAGGTTGGAAATTCAAAATATTTTTTTGTCTGCATCTAGCTCTGAAAAAATATTTGGCCTTCTAGCAGTGTGTGGGACTTGTTCTATTAGTCCATCTATACTGACCTCCATCAGGTTGCAAATTAAAAATAATTTTTATCTGCATCTAGCTCTGAAAAAATATTTGGCCTTCTAGCAGTGTGTGGGACTTGTTCTATTAGTCCATCTTTACTGACCTCCATTAGGTTGCAAATTAAAAATAATTTTTATCTGCATCTAGCTCTGAAAAAATATTTGGCCTTCTAGCAGTGTGTGGGACTTGTTTTATTAGTCCATCTATACTGACCTCCATCAGGTTGCAAATTAAAAATAATTTTTATCTGCATCTAGCTCTGAAAAAATATTTGTCCTTCTAGCAGTGTGTGGGACTTGTACTATTAGTCCATCTATACTGACCTCCATCAGGTTGCAAATTAAAAATAATTTTTATCTGCATCTAGCTCTGAAAAAATATTTGGCCTTCTAGCAGTGTGTGGGATTTGTTCTATTAGTCCATCTTTACTGACCTCCATCAGGTTGCAAATTCAAAATATTTTTTATCTGTATCTAGCTCTGAAAAAATATTTGGCCTTCTAGCAGTGTGTGGGACTTATTCTATTAGTCCATCTATACTGACCTCCATCAGGTTGCAAATTAAAAATTATTTTTTATCTGCATCTAGCTGTGAAAAAATATTTGGCCTTCTAGCAGTGTGTGGGACTTGCTCTATTAGTCCATCTTTACTGACATCCATCAGGTTGCAAATTCAAAATAATTTTTTGTCTGCACCTAGCTCTGAAAAAATATTTGGCCTTCTAGCAGTGTGTGTGTGACACCCCAGGGGTCTGGTTGTCACAGTGATAGAGATATTACGTCTGAGAGCAGGTGGGAGGTCCTTTGGTCAGGGATCCTGTGCATGCCACACCTCCTGCCCAGCCTTGGGAGGGGAAGAACTTCCCCTGTATAAACCCGGGGCTGAGGCAGGGTTAGTGAGTCCAGGAAGAGTAGAGACAAGAGCAGCATAGGAAGCAGCAGAGTCACAAGGAGTCAGGGGCTGGCAGCTAAAGAGCTCGCCCTGACTAAGAAGATTCTTTACCGGACCCGGAGTCCGAGGCTGTGGGGACTAACTTCTACCCAGCAGCAGAATCCGTCAGGCAGGGGATTTCAGGTCCCCTGGCCCAGAAGCCCGAAGGCCCGGTCACACGCGTGGGACCAGCACCGCCATCGTGGAGCGGAAGCCATTGGAAGGCCCCGAGTCACCGGCCATACGGGTGAGCACCACACGGTACACTCAGGGACGTGGGCTACTTACATCAGCTTCTAGCAAGGTAGCCAGAAGAGTACAGTCAGCTTGGGAGGCCTACAACTACGCCTGGCCAGGGGAGATCCCATCTGCTCAAGGACTGACCAGGCCCCGTTCGCTAGCAAGTACTCCGGGAGGGTCTATCGTTGTTACCAGTAAAGACCCTGAACGCTACCATACCGTCTCTGAGTGGTTCCTGCTACCCCCATCATCCACGTCGGCTGCCCTGAGGCCATACCCCTCCCGTTGGGGGTTATACTATCACGCTGCACCATCCTTCCACCGGCCTCAGCGGTCTGCCCTGCAGCAGCAGCCCCCTGGCTGCATTCAACGGGTGGCGTAGTCATCAACCATTTTCTACCGCTAACAGACTGCCGTCCAGTTTGACTCCCTGGGCACGGACCGGGTCACCGCCACGAGACTACAACCCTAAACAGATCCGGCTCCGGGTAAGCTCCCGCGTGCGCAACGCAGCGCGACACAGGCCCAGGGGCGCGTCAACTTTGGCGTAGTCGGCAGGATCACGTGCCCGCAACCACCGGGTACTGCGTGCCTGAAAAGCAAAGACTGTTCAAACTTACCAGTGGTGAAGATTCCCGCCATCGGTGAAGATTCCCGCCATCCGGCGCCATCTTCAGCCTTCTTCCCGCCATCGGTGAAGTTTCCCGCCATCCGGCGCCATCTTCAGCCTTCTTCCCGCCATCCGTGGAGTTTTCCCGCCATTGGACGCCATCTTGAGGACGCCGCGCGGGAAGAAGAGGGGCGTGGACTCCGAAAGCGCGCGAGAACTGAAGCCCCGCCTCACGTCCGGACGTTGCGTAAGGTCCTGGAAGGAGCCCAGCAGACGCCGACGTCACAGGAGCGCGACGGAAGGTCCTCAACCCTGACGATCCACTGCGGAGCCGCGGCCTACGGAACAGGATCATCGCAAGGTAGGCCACGGTCCACTAGGGGGGAGGAAGATGTCGGATACGGAGGAGAGCTCCACTGCCTCAACCCCCGCCAGCGCTACCGCTGTTGCAGTTATGCCCTTCACCATGCCCTATATCCCGGGAGCAGCTTGGCTACCCCAGTACTCAGGGGAGTCACATACCCTGCCTGACTTTAGAGAAAAGCTGGATAGCCTCTTCCAGGTGTACCCCCTCACAGAAGAGCAAAAAGTGAGCATCCTGGTGGCCCAACTAACTGGGGCAGCCAAAAGGGAAGTAAAATCCTGGCCACCTGGGAGGAAGACTGTCGCAGGGATACTAACCCGGCTGAAGGACACCTTTGATACCCGCACCTCAGCCGAGATTAAACTTAGATTCTACGGGTGCAAGCAGCGAGCGCATGAGAGTATAAGGGACTATGCACTCAACCTACAAGAGGCCCTGAGGGCCATTAAGCAGACCGACCCTAATGGAGTGGGAAACGAGGACAGGCTGTTGACCGAACAATTTATAGAGGGTTTATATTGCAATGCCCACCGCACCCAGTTGCGGGCAATGGCCTTACAGGACCCTCATCTAGAATTTGCACAGTTCAAGGACAGAGCCATCCGGGTGCTCCGAGAACCGGCACCAGGTGGCGTTGTGACCCACAGACGCCCCACTACCACTTACTACCAGGAGGCGGCGCCCTTGTCAGCAGGGCCTGTGGGAGCTGATGCGCAGGCTTTGGACAATGACCCGGCTCCAGACCTACACCATCAGGTCCAAGAGCTAGCTAAAAGCGTTGCTGCGCTAACCCGAACTGTGCAGTCTTTACAGGTTTCCACTCCAGGGAAGATCCAGCTGGCATCCGGACCGGAGGACATCCCGTGGCGTCGACCAAGGAGGACCCCACCGGCCAGAGGAAGACCCAGTGACCGATACAGCGAGGACGGACGACCCATCTGCCGCCGCTGCAATCAACCCGGACATATGGAAAGGTACTGTTCTTTAAACGGGCACAACCTGGGGTAGAGGGCCAACCCCCAGGAAAAAGATCACCAGGCCCATCGAACTGGCGCGACAGATATGTGGGAGGACGTCCAGTCTTGCCTGTGGTACTGGATGGCATTCCCATGAGTGCCCTACTGGACACCGGGTCACAGGTCACCACCATCCCGTACGTGCTCTTCAAGCAGTACTGGAATGACTCGGATATTACCCGCTACCCTGACGACGACTTGAGTATCATCGCCAGCAATGGTCAGCCCGTGCCACAGATCGGATTTAAAGAGGTGACCATCAAAATTGGTAGAGTCGAACTGGCCGCACAGGGACTGATCATTGTAGATATTGACAAACATGAGAGTCACCCAAAAATAACTCTAGGAACTAATGTAATTGAAAATTGTCTTGCAGAGGTGATTTTCCTTTTACAGCAGGTTGCCAAGAATGCCAGCTCCGGCGAGCAGCGGGTGCTCCAGAAAGAGATCCGGGCACTGATGCAACGGCAACAAGTGGAACTCTCCGGCGGTGAGATTGGTAGCGTAAGAATGTGTGACCCTTTTCCTATTGCCATGCCCCCAAAAAGTGAAATGATGATTTGGTGCCGGGCAGCTATTGGTCTGAGAGGTAGAGATTACCAGGCAATGGTAGAACCAGTTTACTCAGACAGTAGGCCCACCATTTTGACAGCACGGGGGGTGGTCAATGTACGCCATGGGAGGGTGCCCGTTCGCATAATAAATATCGGGGAGAGGGAAGTGTACCTGCCCCGGTATGCCACGCTAGCCAAATTATATACCACTAATCAAAATTCTATACAATCTGTGGAACCCTTGCCTCCATCTCACCCGGAGGAAGGTAACGGCTCTAAGAAAGACATGGAGGACTGGTGTCAGCAACTACATCTGGGTACTGACTCCACTCCCTCACACCAGAAACAAGGAGTCTATCGGGTGGTTCAAGAGTATGAGAGAGTGTTTAGTAAACACCCGTTAGACTTCGGGCGAGTCAAGGGGGTAGAACACCGCATCCCCACGGGAGATCATCCTCCCATAAAAGAGAGGTATCGACCCGTACCCCCTGCACATTACCAACACGCCAAGGGGATGCTTAGAGACATGAAGGAGGCTGGGGTAATCCGGGATAGCTGTAGCCCCTGGGCAGCCCCACTAGTTTTAGTCAAAAAGAAAGACAACACCATGAGGATGTGTGTAGATTACCGGAAAATCAACCGTATCACACACAAGGATGCGTACCCCTTACCAAGGATAGAGGAGTCATTGGCTGCTTTAAGATCTGCTAACTTCTTCTCTACCTTGGATCTCACTAGCGGGTACTGGCAGGTTCCTGTAGCAGAGGCGGACCGGGAGAAGACCGCATTCACCACCCCGATGGGACTTAGCGAGTTCACCTGCATGCCGTTCGGACTCTGCAACGCCCCAGGAACCTTCCAACGATTAATGGAGTGCTGTCTGGGCCACAGAAACTTCGAGACGGTCCTGTTGTACCTGGACGATGTCATCGTATACTCCAAAACTTATGAGGACCACCTGAAACACCTGGCGGAGGTGTTCGAAGCTCTGGCGAGTTACGGCCTAAAGGTGAAACCCTCCAAGTGTCACCTCCTGAAACCAAAGGTGCAATACCTGGGACACGTGGTGAGCGCTGACGGAGTGGCTCCCGACCCCGATAAGATCACCGCAATTAAGGGATGGCCAAGCCCCTCCAGCGTAAAAGAAGTGCGGCAGTTCCTAGGGTTGGTAGGCTACTACCGAAGGTTTATTCCCGGTTTCACCAAAAAGGCAGCACCTATGCAGGACCTCCTGATAGGCCAGTCCCGGAAGGCCAAGAACCAGAAGCCGCCCTTCAAATGGGAAAAGCTAGAAGAAGAGTCCTTCCGCCAGCTGAAGATGGCCCTCACGGGGGATGAAATCTTGGCGCACCCGGACTATAGCCAGCCCTTCATCCTCTACACCGACGCCAGTAACATCGGGCTAGGAGCCGTACTGTCCCAGATTCAGCAGGGGAGAGAACGAGTAATCTCCTATGCCAGCCGAAAACTGCGACCCACCGAAAGGAACCCCGAAAATTACAGCTCATTTAAGCTAGAGTTCCTGGCCGTGGTATGGGCAGTCACCGAGCGCTTTAGGCATTACCTCGCTTCTTCCCGGTTCACCGTATACACGGATAACAACCCGCTGACACACCTGGACACGGCAAGACTCGGTGCCCTGGAGCAGAGGTGGATGGCCCGTCTGTCCAACTACGAGTTCACAATTAAATACCGGGCAGGGCGCTCCAATACCAACGCGGACGCCCTGTCCAGGATGCCCAACCTGCCGGACGGAGGAGAAGATCCGGAGGGACTGGAAGAAGTTGAACTCCCTGCGTTCCACCGTCATGGGACTATCCAGTATTCCCACCGGGTAAGGAGTAAGCAGGCTGCTACGTTGAACCCCTTACCTCACTACAACTGGGCGGAAACGCAAGACAGCGACCCTGCCGTCCGACTGGTGAAGGAGATGCTGACTCGCCCGGAGGCTAGCCTGGAATCAGACGCTCCAGAGGAAGCCAAACAACTATGGGCAGAGAAGAGTCGACTGTTCCTTTACAAGGGGAAGTTGTGCCGCAGAATGGTTAACTCCAGGACGCATGAACTACTCTGGCAAGTAGTGGTGCCACGAAGAGACGCAGCCATGGTGATGGAGGCATACCACGACGGAGCTGGACACTTCGGGTGGAAAAAGCTGGAGTTCCTGCTGCGCGAGCAGTTCCACTGGGTAGGCATGAGGGGAACCATCGAGAAGTGGTGCAGAGACTGTGGCCCGTGCAATCTGAGAAGGAAGGACCGGGCCAGCCAGAAGACTCCCCTGCAGTCCATCGTCACCCGGCAACCGTTGGAACTGGTAGCCTTGGATCATGTAAAACTGACCCCCAGCAGAAGTGGCTACGTCTACGCGTTAACCATCGTGGATCATTACTCCCGGTTTCTGGTTGTCGTCCCCGTCAAGGACTTAACGGCTCGAACAGCAGCTAGAGCCTTCCAGCAGCACTTTTGCCGTCCACACGGGTACCCGGACCAAGTGCTGACGGACCAGGGACCTGCCTTTGAAGCGGAGGTCTTCCAGGAATTCTGCAATCTGTATGGCTGCCGGAAGATAAGGACGACACCCTACCATCCGCAAACTAATGGACTTTGTGAGAAAATGAACCAGGTGGTAATGGATCTTCTAAAAACGTTGCCCCTGGAAGAACGCAGTCTGTGGCCTGAGAAGTTGCCCGATCTGGTGGACCTATACAACCACATCCCGGTAGGTTCCACCAACTGTACCCCGGCTTACCTAATGAGGGCAAGACCTGGTAAGTTACCTGTTGACCTGGAAATGGGAGTCCTGACGCCCGAGGACACTTCACCAGAAACGGACTGGGACACAGAGAGGCAGCAGCAGTACCGGAAAGTACAGGAGAGCGTGGAGCGAAGTCTCTGTCAGGCTAGGGAAAGACAAGAGAAGACTTACAACCAGTATGCTCCCGCTGTTCCCCTGGTACCCGGAGAGCAGGTCTTGAAGAGGAAGAGACGGCTCCACAAGTTGGACGACCAGTGGGAGAAGGACCCGTACACCGTACTGCCCTCAAGCCACGAGAACCCGAAGGTCTGTACCATCAGTAAAGACGGAGGGGAAACCACAGCCATTGTATCCCGGGACCACCTGAAGAAGTGCCCCGAACAACTGAGGAACCCTGAGGAGGAACAGGAAGACCATCGACCCGTGGAAGAAAGGGAAGATATGGTTAGTACCGTGCTCGGGGACTTCCCTCGGTCTTGGACTCAAGTCAATGGTGCAGTTGTGGTACCCGTACTCACCTTCCTCCAACCATCATCCCAAGAACCTACGGAGCAACGGGTAGAGCTGGAAGAGCAGCCGGTCCAGGAGGCAGAAGACTCCACCCAAGCGGAACAGGAGAATCCACCCTCTGCTTATAGTGAGCCTGCCGTACCCCTAGTGAGACAAAGAGCCGGTAGACAGCTGCCCAGTTTACCCTTGACAGCTCCTACACCCTGTAGTTCAGGGCCAGACAGTCAGCTCCGTAGGTCCACTAGGGCCACTAGAGGCCAGTTACCCGCACGTTGGAGGATCTAAATGTTTAAGTTGTTTTACAATGTTTACCTGTTTATTGTTGCTTGTGTGTAATTTTGTGTTTCTAGTTGTTTTTAGGAGTCTTCGGTGGATTTACCGGGAATCCTTTGTATATAGTTGGAGCGTAACCCAGGATGGACTAGAGACTGTTAAGGACTCGGGGTAGGACAGACCCCTACCTGGTTACGTCTCCCTGTGTTGGTGAAATGGACACCTTTGCTTTTCTTCAAAGACTGCACCCGGTTGCGGACATCCGTGACCATCTTATTGTGTTTCCTTATTGTATTTTATTGTTCTTTGATATACCTTGTTATATTTTTCTAAAAAGTGTTTAGTCCCGGAGTACTAAATTTCACTAGGGGGGAGTGTGACACCCCAGGGGTCTGGTTGTCACAGTGATAGAGATATTACGTCTGAGAGCAGGTGGGAGGTCCTTTGGTCAGGGATCCTGTGCATGCCACACCTCCTGCCCAGCCTTGGGAGGGGAAGAACTTCCCCTGTATAAACCCGGGGCTGAGGCAGGGTTAGTGAGTCCAGGAAGAGTAGAGACAAGAGCAGCATAGGAAGCAGCAGAGTCACAAGGAGTCAGGGGCTGGCAGCTAAAGAGCTCGCCCTGACTAAGAAGATTCTTTACCGGACCCGGAGTCCGAGGCTGTGGGGACTAACTTCTACCCAGCAGCAGAATCCGTCAGGCAGGGGATTTCAGGTCCCCTGGCCCAGAAGCCCGAAGGCCCGGTCACACGCGTGGGACCAGCACCGCCATCGTGGAGCGGAAGCCATTGGAAGGCCCCGAGTCACCGGCCATACGGGTGAGCACCACACGGTACACTCAGGGACGTGGGCTACTTACATCAGCTTCTAGCAAGGTAGCCAGAAGAGTACAGTCAGCTTGGGAGGCCTACAACTACGCCTGGCCAGGGGAGATCCCATCTGCTCAAGGACTGACCAGGCCCCGTTCGCTAGCAAGTACTCCGGGAGGGTCTATCGTTGTTACCAGTAAAGACCCTGAACGCTACCATACCGTCTCTGAGTGGTTCCTGCTACCCCCATCATCCACGTCGGCTGCCCTGAGGCCATACCCCTCCCGTTGGGGGTTATACTATCACGCTGCACCATCCTTCCACCGGCCTCAGCGGTCTGCCCTGCAGCAGCAGCCCCCTGGCTGCATTCAACGGGTGGCGTAGTCATCAACCATTTTCTACCGCTAACAGACTGCCGTCCAGTTTGACTCCCTGGGCACGGACCGGGTCACCGCCACGAGACTACAACCCTAAACAGATCCGGCTCCGGGTAAGCTCCCGCGTGCGCAACGCAGCGCGACACAGGCCCAGGGGCGCGTCATGTGGGACTTGTTCTATTAGTCCATCTATACTGACCTCCATCAGGTTGCAAATTGAATATAATATTTTTCTGCATCTAGCTCTGAAAAAATATTTGGCCTTCTAGCAGTGTGTGGGACTTGTTCTATTAGTCCATCTATACTGACCTCCATCAGGTTGCAAATTGAATATAATTGTTTTCTGCATCTAGCTCTGAAAAAATATTTGGCCTTCTAGCAGTGTGTGGGACTTGTTCTATTAGTCCATCTATACTGACCTCCATCAGGTTGCAAATTGAATATAATTTTTTTCTGCATCTAGCTCTGAAAAAATATTTGGCCTTCTAGCAGTGTTTGGGACTTGTTCTATTAGTCCATCTATACTGACCTCCATCAGGTTGCAAATTGAATATAATTTTTTTCTGCATCTAGCTCTGAAAAAATATTTGGCCTTCTAGCAGTGTGTGGGACTTGTTCTATTAGTCCATCTATACTGACCTCCATCAGGTTGCAAATTGAATATAATTTTTTTCTGCATCTAGCTCTGAGAAAATATTTGGCCTTCTAGCAGTGTGTGGGACTTGTTCTATTAGTCCATCTATACTGACCTCCATCAGGTTGCAAATTGAATATAATTTTTTTCTGCATCTACCTCGGAAAAAATATTTGGGCTTCTAGCTGTGTGTGGGACTTTTTCTTTTAGTCCATCTATACTGACCTCCATCAGGTTGCAAATTGAATATAATTTTTTTCTGCTTCTAGCTCTGAAAAAATATTTGGCCTTCTAGCAGTGTGTGGGACTTGTTCTATTAGTCCATCTATACTGACCTCCATCAGGTTGCAAATTGAATATAATTTTTTTCTGCTTCTAGCTCTGAAAAAATATTTGGCCTTCTAGCAGTGTGTGGGACTTGTTCTATTAATCCATCTATACTGACCTCCATCAGGTTGCAAATTAAAAATAATTTTTATCTGCATCTACCTCTGAAAAAATATTTGGCCTTCTAGCAGTGTGTGGGACTTGTTCTATTAGTCCATCTATACTGACCTCCATCAGGTTGCAAATTCAAAATAATTTTTTGTCTGCATCTAGCTCTGAAAAAATATTTGGCCTTCTAGCAGTGTGTGGGACTTGTTCTATTAGTCCATCTATACTGACCTCCATCAGGTTGCAAATTAAAAATAATTTTTATCTGCATCTAGCTCTGAAAAAATATTTGGCCTTCTAGCAGTGTGTGGGACTTGTTCTATTAGTCCATCTATACTGACCTCCATCAGGTTGCAAATTAAAAATTCTTTTTATCTGCATCTAGCTCTGAAAAAATATTTGGCCTTCTAGCAGTGTGTGGGACTTGTTCTATTAGTCCATCTATACTGACCTCCATCAGGTTGCAAATTCAAAATAATTTTTTGTCTGCATCTAGCTCTGAAAAAATATTTGGCCTTCTAGCAGTGTGTGGGACTTGTTCTATTAGTCCATCTATACTGACCTCCATCAGGTTGCAAATTAAAAATAATTTTTATCTGCATCTAGCTCTGAAAAAATATTTGGCCTTCTAGCAGTGTGTGGGACTTGTTCTATTAGTCCATCTATACTGACCTCCATCAGGTTGCAAATTAAAAATTCTTTTTATCTGCATCTAGCTCTGAAAAAATATTTGGCCTTCTAGCAGTGTGTGGGACTTGTTCTATTAGTCCATCTATACTGACCTCCATCAGGTTGCAAATTAAAAATAATTTTTATCTGCATCTAGCTCTGAAAAATTATTTGGCCTTCTAGCAGTGTGTGGGACTTATTGTATTAGGCCATCTATACCAAGCTCCACCAGCTTTTACATTAATAATAATTTTTAGCTGCATCTAGCCCTGAAAATAATTTTTCTTCCCAATAGTGGTAGCAATATAAATATGGGGCGCGCTCCTGGCTTACAAAAATATACGCTTCATAACAAAAAACACCAGCCTAGCGCACTGCATTAATAATATGGCATCATCGTCTCTCCCAGTGCTAGGCCTACTACCCAGGCTAGCATTCCTGTGCCTAAAACACAATGTATGGGTCCACGCTAGCCACTATGCTGAGGGGTCTAAAGCTGCTGCTAACGCTTTATAACAATTCAATTGGCAGATTTTCACAGAGCTCTTCCACAACGCCCACCCATTGGGCAACAGTTGCCCACCTTCCCTATGTGATCTAGTGGCGAATAGTTGATGCCATTAATCAGAGCGTCAGTTGCCCCGTCGACGTGGCAAGCATACGGTAAGGCATGGGAAGAGTGGACACGACTAGTAGCAGGCAGACGGGTTGACCAATGTGAACAAGCCAGATCACAAGTCACCATAGTATTTCTCCACCAGCTAATGATGAGGGGCATATCAGGGGCGTCAGCGCAGTGGTGTCTGACCGGAGTAGCATTTCACTTCCAACTACTGAATTTGGGAGATGTGACAAAGATTCATCATCAGACAATCCATAAAAGGGTGGAAAAGGGGTCAGCCAAGTCAGGAGTGTAGACGTCCCATTCCGTGTCACTAAAACTGATTTCTCACATCATATCCCTAACACCATTAACATGACACTCACAATTTGAAGCAACACTACTGTCTACTGCATTTGTGAACGCCTTCTTCGGGGCGCTATGCATAAGCGAATTAGTCCCTCAATCCAAAATTACCACCAGTGGAGGCTTATTACACCAGGACGTAGTCATAGCCACTAATGCAATACGTCTACGCATACACAAATCGAAAACGGTTCCAGCGGGCAGGGTAACTTGGGTACTTCTACAACCTACAAACGGTACCCTGAGTCGGGTAACAATAGTAAAAACATATCTAACCATCAGATTACAAAATAATTTCTTCCTATCACACATTGATGGAACGCTATTATCAAGATACCAGTTCCAAGCTATATTTAATAAATGCATAACATCGGCAGGGAACCACCCCAAAGATTATGGGACACACTCATTCCGCATAGGTGCGGCCACGGAAGCAGCAAGAGCAAGACTGTCAGAAACGGAAGTTCAGAGGATAGGGAGATGGCGATCCACGTGTTTGGCAAGATACATAAGACCGGACTTGTTATTCTAACGTGGTTTGTTTCTTTTACAGGTGACGCTAAGCCAACAGTGTGGGTGATAGGCCACTCGTATATATATTGGGCAGAAAAAAGGGCGAAAGTCCGCCCAGGCGGGAGGAAATTAGAGTTTCATAACACATATTTCAACTGGAGAGGTATTAGAGGCCTGCTATGGCCACAGGTACTAATGGAGGTAATCAAGGTAGGGAGAGAGTCAAGATGTCCGGTCATCTTAGTTATACAGGCCGGGGGAAACAACCTAGGTCATCACAAGAGCGCATAACTAATGGCAATAATGAAACTAGACACTGAGCTCTTCAGAGAATTTTTCACAAAGCTAGCTATAGTATGGTCAGAGATTGTGCCGATAGCGGTATGGCAAGGTGCGCGAGACATCACGGCCATCGAACGGACAAGGCGGGTAATAAATATTCGGATGGCAAAATTTAGAAGAGACAGAGGCGGTGTAGTGGTACGACACCGACAACTGGAAGGAGATAAAGCAGGCCTCATACGGCCCGACGGTGTTCACTTAATGGATATTGGACTGGACATATTCCTGTCAGGACTCCAGGACAGAGTGGAACAAGCATTAACAGTGATGGGTGGGGGTCAGAGTCCTGCATAGGAGTACGCAGGATCCTCCGTGGCCTGGAAATAGAAAGGACATGTTGGAGAGTTACACTTGTTGGCCAAGTTGCCGGAGTGGAGACCCAGGGCAAGCTGCAACAAGCTGAATTATTTTAGAAATAAAATGCCTTTCTAATGGAATGAGTATAAAGAGTTAATAAAGCTGTGACCGATCCTCACCCATCCAGTTGTAAGAGTTACATTATTGTATTGTCAAGGAAAGGGGGGCGGTAGGGGGGCTGAGCGTCTGGGTTTGGTTGGGGGTCCCCACAGTCTGCCTAGGCTAGATGCATTTAAAAATTCTTATTAGATACACAGGCGGTGCAGCTTGCTTCGCAGCATGGCTACTACGCCCAAAGTATTGCCTAGGCTAGATGCAGTTAAAAATTCTACGCTGACTAGCAGACACTGAAGATTTGGAGCAGACCTGTGAGTAAACAGCTCTTCAGACTCAACCATCTGTGTTACCCCAAGCCGTAGTGTATGTAGTTTCTTACAATTAAAAGGGGGGGGGCGACCCAACCCACCTGGAATTGACGATGCCAACGTCACGTAAGACACAGCAAGGGGACTCCAAAAAGAGTCTCCATTTTTTCCCAAAATTGTGGCACAGACACCACTTAACCCTAGAACGCATACCTGGGGCCTCGCAGTCCCGCCCTGTTATTTGTTTTCTATTTTCTACAAGATTACTTTAGTTAGAATTTTGAAACTCTAGGTATTCTTCATGTATATAGTTGTTTGTCATTTGAGTTTGAGTTATTCCATGTTATTTGCACACGGGCCTAAAAGGCCCCAGGTATATGAAAGTGTAGATTTTTATGGTCATGCGTTCTAGGGTTAAGTGGCATCAATTGCCCCACAGTTGCTTAAAACGGTTGGTGAGGTGATATTACCAAATCCTCAAGATTTTAGTCTCCCAAGGATAACACAGGGGTAGAAAAGTCCTTGCGAATCCATGATTTGCTCATCTTTATGAACGTGAGTCTGTCTACATTCTCAGTGGACAGCCGCGTGCTCTTATCTGTCAGCACACCATCAACAGCGCTGAACACACGTTCAGAGAGAACACTGGCTGCAGGGCATGACAAGATCTCCAAGGCGTGAGTGGCGAGCTCCCGCCATTTTTCCAAATTGGAATACCAAAATGAGCAAGGGTCCAGTGACACAGTCATGGCTTCGATGTTCACTTGAAGATACTCCTGCACCATCCTCTCTAGGCATTAACTATGTGTCAGACTTCTTGTCTCCTGTGGCCTTGCAAAGGATGGTCTAAAAAAGTGGTGAAACGATTCCACAAAATTGCTGTTACCAGCAGATACTGTGTTACTGTTACGGTTTGAGTGATGAAGACTCGACAGTCCCACGGTTGGCAAGTTAGAACTGTGAGATTCACTTCGTGCACCACTGGTGTTTTGTGGAAAAGCACATGTAAGATTCTGCAACAGCGTCTGCAGATACTCCTGCATGCGTCAATCCCTTTTCATGGCAGGAATTATTTTGGCAAATTTACTTTTGTACCTGGGATCTAAGAGTGTGGCAACCCAGTAGTCGGGATTACTTCGAATTCTGCAATCTGAGGGTCATGTTGCAGGTAGTGCAGCAAGAAGGCACTCATGTGTCTTGCGCATCCAGGAGGACCAAGTCCTTGTTGTGTTGGTAGCGAGGTAAGAATCATGCTTCCTTCCTCTGCCTTCTCCCCCCAACCTCGCACAACAGAAATGTGATCAAGGTCTCCCTCATCTGATGAGTCTTCCATGCCCATCGCCAGTTCATCCTCCACTTCTTCCTCGGCTCCTGCACCTTCCTCAACAGTTTGGCTGCTACCATGCGCCCTGGTTAATCCCTCTCCCCCACCCTCCCATGCCTGCCGCCTTGGTGCTGCCAACCGTCTGGACCATGGAGATGTTATCCCTTCCGCATACGACTCCTCCTCTACTTCCTCCACCTCCTCTTGTCCCACCACCTGACTCTGAATTCTGTTTAATGTGTGCTCCAGCATGTAAATCACCGGAATAGTCATGCTGATAATGGCATCGTCGTCAGCACTAAACATCTTCGTCGCCATTTCAAAACTGTGCAGAAGGGTGTGTGGCGCCCCTGAGGGTTCAGTCGCCACAGAGTTACTGCATCTCACCCAGAGGTGTGGTATCTCACCCTCAGGTAAGGAAGGCGTATGGCTCGGGACCCTAACACCTGCATCCAACACATACCCGCAGTGGGGGTAGGGTGAGATTGCTCCTAAGGGAGAGCACAGTACCAGGTCCCTAGCTGGTGGGAGGGTCCTATGTAGTGGGTGCTTAGGGGAGCAGCTTAGGGGAGCACATGACAGGGAGAGTATAAATAGGAAGCCATCTAAGAAAGAGCAAGCCAGTCAGAGGAGGAAAAGTGACAGGAGCAGAGGCTTGGCATGAGCTCTGCTCCGGAAGCGGGCCTAGCCTGGGAGGCCCAGGACTGAAGGAGAGAAGAGAGGAGTGGGAGCAGGAAGGCTCCAGGAACCGAAGGGACCCTAGGGCTACAGGCTGTGCAGAAGGCCACCCTTACTCCCGCTGCTACCAGGAGGTAGAGGGGTCAGGCCAGATAAGGGGAACCGGTCCCTCAACTAGAGGAGAAACAGCAAGGCTCAACTAGAAACCGGAGGCTGCAGCATTTCATGTACTGCAGGCAAAAGTCCACACCAGTCTCACTAAGAAGGTAGCCACATAGGACCCAGGGGACGGAACACAAGTCACCCGCCAAGGCCCGAGGATACCGGATAGAAGTGTCACTGGGTGTGAGGTGCAGGGAGTAGGCCAGAGAAAGGACACACAGAAGGGGGTCCTGCTAAGTACTCCAGAGCTATCTGGGGGTGGACTGAGCCCCTCACTGAGTACGCACAGCACGACGGGTGAGATTGCTCTGGTACCTGTAATCTGGACTGCAACAACTGTGAGTAAAGATCTTGGGACTGCATCACACGGACTCTGTGTTCATTACTGACTCCCTGCACTACAACCACCATCATCCACGCACACTGCCCTGAAACTACACTCTTCCTGTGGTGAGTAATAATACCATTGCTGCAAAACCACCAGCTTCAGAGGACTGTTCCGCAGCGGCGGCCCCTTTGGCCGCACTCCACAGGTGGAGTAGTCGGACATTATAAAATCCATATATACAAATTACCGTTGGAATGACCGCCACAGTGACTACAACCCCCAGCATCTACCGGCCCGGCTCAGGGTACCCCACGGCCCAGGGGGCGCATCAACTTCATAGGTACCGGATCTGAGACCACTCCTGCAGCGTGATTTGCCCCACCTCTGGATCTCGTTGGCCCAGGCTATACGTCAGAACGTATTGCACCAGGGCTTGTCGGTGCTGCCACAGTCGCTGCAACATGTGCAGAGTTGAATTCCACCGTGTCGGCACATCGCATTTCAGCCGGTGAACTGGCAGGCCCAACAACTTCTGTAGAGATGTAAGTCGTTGAGCTGCGGGATGCGAACGGCGGAAGTGAGCACACAGCGACCATGCCCTCTGCAGAAGGCCATCTAGTCCGGGATAGTGTGCTAAAAATTTATGGACAGCCAGGTTCAACACGTGAGCCATACAAGGCACGTGTGTGACATTGCCCCGGCGAAGGGCCGCACCGAGGTTTGCAGCATTGTCGCACACGGCCTTCCCTGGTTGCAGGTCCAGTGGAGACAACCATTCATGAAACTGGGTCTCCAGAGCTGACCACAAGTCCTCAGCTGTGTGACTCACATTTCCCAGACATTTCAAAGTAAACACTGATGCCGTTGAGCCCTGCTGCCAGCATAGTAAGGAGGTGTGCAGGATTCCTTCTGCGCAGTTAGAAAGCAGGTGGCAATACCAGACAGGCTTTGGGTGCAGGTGGAGGACCGAGAGGAGGTTGAGGAGGCAGAAGCAGTGGAGGAACTTCGAGATAAAGAGGGTTGACGCAAAACTCGTGGGGACGGCAAGACTTGGACAGCAGCCCTTGTCCTGCTGTCACCATAGTTACCCAGTGCCCAGTCAGCGACATGTAACGCCCCTGTCCATGCCTACTCGTCCAAGTGTCTGTAGTGAAATGCACCCTGTCACACACAGAGTTTCTCAAAGAAGCGGTGATGTTGTGTGCGACATGCTGGTGGAGCGCAGGCACACCTTTCTTTGAGAAGTAGTGCCGACTGGGCATCTGGTACTGGGGCACTGCGACGGCCATAAGGTCTCGAAAATCCACTGTGTCCTCCAGGCGGAAAGGCAACATTTCTGTAGCCAACAGCTTGCAGATGGTGAAATTCAACCTCTTAGCTTTCTCAAGGCTAGGAGGAAATGGTCTTTTACTTTTCCACATCTGAGGGACCGAGGGCTGGCTGTTGTGCTTTGACGGGGTTGAGTAGGGTGTCCCCGGCAAACTGCCGGTCTGTGAGGAAGATGCAGGCGGACATGTTAGGTTGTATTGATCCAAAGGTGGTGCTCTCGATGTCAGAGAGCGCTGAACACCAGCAGGTGTTTCCACTTCCCAATGAACTGACGACCTGCCAATCACACTGGCTGTTGCAGGTAAAGAGGTGGCAGGTCTGCATCCAAAAACATGTGTGACTGCTGTCCCCCAAGTCACAGAGGATGAAGAGGCCGCGGATGCACAAGATGGGGCAGACGGTGGTTGGCCCAGCCTGCTAGGCCGCATTGTAGCACAGTGAGCTTCCCACTGCAACTTATGCTTCATATCCATGTGACGGTACATGCATGAAGTACTCAAACTATGGATTTTTTGGCCTCTACTTAGCTTTTGGTGACAAATATTACAGATAACACGAGTTGGGTCATCCTTATCGATCTGAATAAATGCCCAGGCTATGCAAGGCTTAGAGCCCATGTGACCTGAAGAGCCACTACGACTTGTGGTCAGAGGCAGAGTTGTGGTTGAGGATGCAGTTGTTGACGTGCTTCCAGTACTCCGTCTCTGTCCAGGAAGGCGCAACCTAACCTCGTCGTCAATAGCATCTGTGACGCCCCGCTGCTCTTGGTATCACAGATCCTAGAAGAGTGTATTGATGGAATCCTCCACAAGAGGCCCCCATAAACATTCACACATCTCCACCTTCCACCTCAGACCAGCAGAGGGAGCCGGTTAGGGATATAAATAGGGAAGGTGGAGCTAGGCAGTTCAGTTCCTCTGAAGAGTTCCTGCAGTAGAGAAGCCTAAGAGAGGTCAGTCTGCAGTGGAGCTCAGTCTAGTCTAGAGAACTCAGTTAATAGTTCAACAGTGGAGCACGAGGCTCCTGCTAGCTAGATTCAGGGAGCCCAGATAGAGCTTAAGGTGTGCCGGCGCCATAAGATCGGTGAAGCGCGGCAAGCTGCCGTTAGTGTGTATAGCCTAGTGAGGGCCCGAGTAGGCCGAAGGCGAGTGGCGAGTTAGTACATAAGGGGCAGAGGAGCTTAACCAGCTCACCCCGAAGCATTTACCGGACACCGGATCCGAGCTTACCGGGATCTCTATGACCCAGTAAGGCATAACCGGAATCCCTGGAGAACTACAAGTCCCAGGATCGCTAAGGTGCTGATACGTAACAGAGCCAGGAGACACTTAGGCCCCGCATACTGGGAGTGTGAACTCCAAGAGAAGGCCCTACCACAAGGTCAGCCAGCTCAGGACAGAGACAAAGTTAGGCCTAGCTCCAGGCAGGTCAGAAACTTACTACGCAGAGGCAAGAAACAGGAGTCCCTACACCCGCTCATTGGGGAGGATCCTGATATGCACCCTTCACCCTACAGTGCTCCGGGATGTGCCTGAATTTAGTCCAGTAAAAGGTACTGAAGTGACTACCGTGTCCGTTCCCGTTCTTGCTCTGACCCAGCTGGGTCTCGCCTGTCCTGCATTCCCCCTGCATACGCTGCCCTGAGACCTAGCTCCACCTGTGGGGAGCTATACCATCGAGCTGCCTTATCACGGGCCTCAGTGGACTGCTGCAGCGCTGGTGCTTCTCACCAGATACCACAGGTGGCGTCACGAACTCTTATAAAATTAACAATGATCCACCCTTTTAAAGAGTGACCCCAGGGTACGGGCCAGGGAGCCGACCACCGCGGCATCCCCAAGGCCAGGCAAAGGCCCGGGTGACCTCATCGACTGGCTGACTGTGGGTTGACAGTAAGTGGGATCTCCAACCTTGTCATCATCACCCTGTGTGTTATCACACCCGTCGTCCTCAAAGCCAACCTCTTCCTGCCCTGACCGAAAAGTCAAGTTGTCGCTCCAATCAGGTATTTGAGTCTCATCATCGTCTTCATCATTGTCTCCACCAACAGGAGTTACAGTTTGGGAACAAGGGTCTACATTGTGCTCAGAACCTTCTTCATCTGGTCCTGGATCCGACTTATAAAGATTCTGGGCATCAGTGCAGATCATTTCCTCATCTGGATTAACAGAAGCTCTGGAGCAGACCTCCGTTTCCCAGGCTATAGTATGAGTAAACAGCTCTGCAGACTCAACCATCTGTGTTACCCCATACTCAGACGGGCAGCTGGAGACTTGGGAGCTGTGAGGAAGCAAGTGCGATTGGGGTGACACCTCTGAGGACTGGAGTATTTGTGATGTTGAAGTTGAGGTGGAGGAGAGCCCACTTGAAGGAGCACTTGATATCCGCTGAAGCACCTGCTGTTTTTGTGCCTCATCTGGAATTTGTAGCGATGGGCGTGTCCGTAACAAATGGATCGTATCACATTGTCCACGAAAAGAAGTCGACATGTTAGTTTGGCTGGAAGATGGTCTTTCTTCTGCAGATGTTACTCCCCCCCGACCGCGGGGGGGCTCGACCCACCAGCGGACAGGCACCAGTATTGGGAGAGGGGGGTTGGCCGTCAGGGTCCACCGCGGTTCTGGCACAAACCCGGCGACACAGAGGTGGCACGGGCAGGAACGGACTGGCCGTGTCGGCTTCTCACTTTTTGGATTTTAGAAGGGCATGACATGCCTATATCTGTGTCTCCCCCTCCTTTTACTCCTCCACCTCTTTTCTTTTCGCATGACTATATGTACTTGTCACTTTTCCATGTGTTAGTTATGTCTTCTGAGCAGTTTGTCAGCTTTTGGACACCTTTGAAGGTGTTTTCTATGTGTTTCTATGTGTTTTTGTTTCCTGCCATTGGTTTTAATGGTGTTCGAAGGTGTTTGACGAACAGTTCGACGAACAGTTCGGCGAACACAAGGGTGTTCGACGAACCGAACCGAACTCGAACACTACGGGGGTGGCTCAACACTAGTCATTAATAAGGTTCTGAAAAAATGCAGGTGCATTGGTAAGACCAAAAGGCATCACCAGATTCTCAAAATGACCTACCGGAGTGTTAAAAGCAGTTTTCCATTCATCACCCTCTTTTTATAGAACCACTTGGCCCCCACAAACTGGTTAAACAAGTCAGGAAATTAACGGCAATGGGTAGGAATTACGTATGGTAATCTTATTAATTTCACGAAAATCCAGACATGGACGTAAACTGCCATCCTTTTTTTTAACAAAGAAAAATCCAACTGCCACAGGCGACTTAGAAGGTCTAATGTGACCAGCAGCCAGGCTAGTCTGTATGTACTCCTCCAAGGTCTTTCTTTCAGGGATAGTCAGATTAAACAAGCGACTCTTGGGAAGAGTAGCTCCCGAAACAAACTCAATGGCGCAATCATAATCCCTATGAGGAGGTAAAACTTGCGACTCCTTCTCTGGAAAAACCCTCCAAAAATCTTGAATAGGTGCAGGTAATTCCCCTTATTCCACAGCCGCAATATGACCATTACAACATTTATCATAGCACTTCAGACTTCAAGACTTTATCATATTAGTAGACCAGTCCAGCAAAGGATTGCGCAGTTTTAACCAAGACAATCCTAGAACGACCGGAGAGAGTAAATTATTTAATACAACCAAGTCCAAAATATCTTGGTGAAGTCCATTGATAGTGAGTGGAAATGCAGCAACCTTGTGAGTATTGCATTTCAAGGGAGTGTTATCAATTGAAACACAGTTTTTCCAAAAACCCTTTCGCAATCACATTAAGTGTTGAACCACAATCCACAAATACCTGAAATTCAATCAAATTTTCCTGCAAAGTAGTACTCACGGAAAGAAATACTCCTGCAGAGCGTAAACAATGGGCATACCTGACCTTTTTTTTTTTCTTTACTTAAACGAAGCTCACAATACTTAATCAAATGGTCAGCTTCATCACAATAAAGACACAATCCCTCGGGGAACCTCCGGTCTCTTTCCTGAGAGCGGAGCGACATCGCCCCAACCCCATCGGTTCTCCGCCATCTAAGCAGATTTTCTGGGGACTAGGACCTGGCATTACAGGAGTCTTTACCTCATTCAGCCTAGATCTCAGCCTCCTATCCACACGAACAGGTAATTGCATAGCATCCTGCAGAGTCTTAGGTGCGGGGAATGCAGTTAGAAAATCCTTAACCATTTCACTCAGACCAGCAAGAAATAGACATTTCAGAGCAGGATCTGTAACGGGTCTGGGAGGTGGAACCACAGAGCAACTATACAAAGGGGCAGTCCTTGTAAGGAAGCGGGTGACACCCAGGGAAGGCGGGCAGGCAGTCACGGCTAGTGACGGGGACAGTCTCTGGGAAAGAGGGCAGGAGGTCATGGCAAGTGACGGGGACAGTCTCTGGGTAAGAGCGCAGGAGGTCACGGCAAGTGACGGGGACAGTCTCTTGACAGGCGGGTGGTCATGGCAAGTGATGCCTAAGCCTCCAGGTAGGCTAGCAGGCGGGTAGCAGGTGGACGCTCCCAGGTGAGCAGGCAAGAGTCTCTGGACAGGCAGGTGGTCACAGCAAGTGACGGCAGAGCCTCCAGGTAGGCTAGCAGGCAGGTAGCAGGTGGACGCTCCCAGGTGAGCGGGCAAGAGTCTCTGGACAGGCAGGTGGTCACAGCACGTGACGGCAGAGCCTCCAGGTAGGCTAGCAGGCAGGTAGCAGGCGAACGCTCCCAGGTAAGCGGGTAAGAGTCTCTGGACAGGCAGGTGGTCACAGCACGTGACGGCAGAGCCTCCAGGTAGGCTAGCAGGCAGGTAGCAGGCGGACTCTCCCAGGTGAGTGGGTGAGAGTCTCTGGACAAGCGGGTGGTCACAGCAAGTGACGGCTGAGCCTACAGGTAGGCAAGCAGGCAGGTAGCGGGTGGACGCTCCCAGGTGAGCGGGCGAGAGTCTCTGGACAAGCGGGTGGTCACAGCAAGTGACGGCAGAGCCTCTAGGTAGGCTAACAGGCAGGTAACAGGTAGACGCTCCCAGGTGAGCGGGTAAGATTCTCTGGACGGGCAGGTGGTCACAGCACTTGATGGTAGAGCCTCCAGGTAGGCTAGCAGGCAGGTAGCAGGTGAGCGCTCCCTAGTGAGCGGGCAGACGGATCCATACACAGACTGGCAGGCCTGGTAGGCAGACTGTTGGACCGCAGGAATAACAGCAGCTGGACACGAGTCAGGCAGGTTTCAGACAAGAAACTGGCAGGTAACTGGCAGGTAACTGGTAACGGGACCTGAGGGCTGAAGCAGAGTGATGAACAGTGATGAACAACATTGCTCGGGCACCTCCATTTTGGAGGAGGTGCCTTATATATGGGAGGTCCTCCGGCAATTGGCCGGGGACTCCTTAGGACGGCGCGCGCGGTCCCTTTAAGAGAGGGGGAGCGCGCGCGCGCCCTAAGCACACTGCCGGGGAAGGAGCGCTTGCTGGAAGCAGCGGGGAGAGAAGCGCCGGAGGACGCCGCGCCAGGAGCAGGGAGGTGAGAGGGACAGCGTCTCTGCCTAGTACGGGGCAGAGACGCCGATGATACAGTACCCCCATCTTTAGGCCCCCTCTATTTTTGGCCAGAAAGAATTTTTTCAAGGAGAAGCGGGGCGTTGATGTTCTCCCTGGGTTCCCAAGTTCTCTCCTCAGGACCAAACCCCTTCCAATCTACCAGAAAAAAGGTCTTTCCTCTTACCCTCTTGGAGGCCAGAATACTCTCTACCTCAAAGACGTCATCAGCGGAAACCGGAGCAGGAGGGGCACCTGGATTATTGGAAAAAGAGTTAAAGACAACAGGTTTGAGGAGAGATACGTGGAAGGAGTTGGGAATCCGTAGGGTGGCCGGGAGTTTTAATTTGTAGGCCACAGGGTTAATTTGCCTGAGGACTTCGAAGGGACCGATGAATCGAGGGCCCAACTTGAAGGAGGGTACTTTGAGCCGCACATGTTTGGACGAGAGCCAAACCTTGTCTCCCGGACGGAAGTGAGGCAGATCCAGACGTCTCTTATCAGCATATCTCTTCATCCGCTCAGAGGACAGAAGAAGAGCAGACCTGGTACTCTCCCAAATAGTAGAAAATTCGCTGACAAGAGACTCCGCAGCAGGGCTGTCCACAGAAACGGAGACAGGAAGTGGAATCCGGGGATGTTGGCCACCAACTATAAAGAACGGGGATTTGGAAGAAGATTCGCTCTCATGATTATTGTAAGAGAACTCGGCCCATGGTAGGAGATCCACCCAGTCCGAATGTTGTGCATTAACGAAGTGCCGGAGGTAACTGGTCAGGATCTGATTGATCCGCTCCACTTGACCATTGGACTGTGGGTGGTAAGAGGAGGAGAAGTCCAGGGTGATGTCTAGCAGCTTACATGTGGCTCTCCAGAAGCGTGAGGTGAACTGAACCCCACGATCCGACACGATGTGGAGGGGCAGGCCATGGAGACGGAAGATGTGGCGGATAAAGTCTTTAGCCAGCTCGGGTGCAGATGGGAGACCAGGCAGGGGAATGAAGTGGGCCATCTGAGAAAAGCGGTCAGCGACAACCCAAATGACTGTACAACCGGCAGAAATAGGAATATCGCTGATAAAGTCCATAGCAATGTGCTGCCAAGGAGCAGCAGGCACGGGAAGGGGCAGGAGATGGCCGGCTGGTAGATGTCTGGGAACTTTGTTACGGGCAGGCCGCGACGAAGTCTACCACGTCCTTACGCAGGGTAGGCCACCAGTAATGCCGGGTAATGAGTTGGAAGGTCTTCTTTTGGCCAGCATGGCCAGCTAGTTTAGAAGAATGTCCCCAGCGAAGAACCCTCTCCCGATCTGGTACAGCTACAAACGTCTTACCGGGTGGGAGACGAGTCAGATCCAAGGGGGCCACATTCATCACCTTGGAGGAGTCGATGATGTGCGTAGGCTCTTCCTCTTGATCGGAGGACAGGAAGGACCGGGACAAGGCATCAGCTTTGACATTCTTGTCCGCTGGACGGAAATGAAGAATGAAGTCGAAGCGGGCAAAAAACAGCGACCACCGGGCCTGGCGAGGATTGAGTCTCTGGGCATTTTGGAGATATGCCAGGTTTATGTGATCCGTGTAGATAATTACCGGGTAGAGAGCCCCTTCAAGCAGATAGCGCCACTCCCCCAGTGCCAATTTGATGGCTAGCAATTCACGGTCTCCTATGGAGTAGTTGCGCTCAGACGAGGAGAAGATTTTGGAGAAGAAGCCGCAGGTTACCATTCTCCCGGTAGAAGATTTTTGGGTGAGTACCGCTCCGGCTCCGGAGGAGGAGGCATCAACCTCCAGGTAGAATTGTTTATTACAGTCCGGACGGTGCAGGACGGGAGCAGAGGCGAAGGCTTTCTTTAAGGAAAGGACGGCCTCCTCGGCTTCAGATGACCATATCTTGGGATTTGCCCCCTTACGGGTAAGCACAGATATGGGAGCAGTCCGAGACGAGAAGTGTGGGATGAAAAGACGATAGTAATTAGCGAAGCCCAGGAATCGCTGTATCGCCTTCAAACCTTCAGGACGAGGCCATTTTAGAACGGAAGAGAGCTTCTCGGGATCCATTTGCAGACCAGTCTGGGAGATGACATAGCCCAAGAACGGTAGGGAGGTCTGGTCGAAGAGGCACTTCACGTATTTGGCATAGAGGTGGTTCTGCCGAAGCCTAAGCAGGACCTGACGAACATCCCTTCGGTGTGTGGGGAGATCCGGAGAGAAGACCAAGATATCGTCCAGGTATACCACTACGCAGGAGTACAGGAGGTCACGGAAGATGTCGTTGACCAGCTCTTGAAAGACAGCGGGGGCATTACAGAGAACAAAGGGCATCACAAGGTACTCATAGTGACCGTCCCGGGTATTGAATGCCGTCTTCCACTCGTCTCCTTGACGGATACGGACCAGGTTATATGCTCCTCGTAGATCCAGCTTGGAGAAGATCCTGGCGCCTTTGAGACGGTCAAACAATTCGGAGATGAGCGGCAGGGGGTATTTGTTTTTTACTGTGATGAGATTGAGTCCTCTGTAGTCAATACAGGGACGTAGTGAGCCGTCTTTCTTTTTGACAAAGAAGAATCCGGCTCCAGCCGGGGAGGTAGATTTTCGGATAAATCCCCTAGCCAGATTCTCTTCAATGTACTCAGACATGGCCCGGGTCTCGGCTGCAGACAACGGGTGGATACGCCCACGGGGAGGAGTGGTGCCAGTTACCAGGTCGATCAGGCAGTCATATGGCCTATGGGGTGGCAACGTCTCTGCTTCCTTCTTACCGAAGACGTCCGCATAGGGCCAGTAAGGAGCCGGGAGACCTGGTAAATTAGCTGGAGTAGGCGAAGGGCGAGCTGGGCGGACCGGAACCAGGCAGGTCCTATGGTAGTCTGGACCCCATCGGAGTACTTCACCGGATCGCCAGTTCAATACGGGTTTGTGTGTCTGGAGCCAAGGTAGACCTAACAACAGGGAGTGAGAAAGTCCGGACAGCACATGGAATGAGATTTCCTCAGAGTGCAGCATTCCCACCTGCAGGGTTATGGGTTCAGTGACGAGCAGGATGGTCTCCGAGAGAAGTCTTCCATCCACGGAGGCGACTGACAATGGTTCAGCCAGGGACTTGGTGGGAATACAGTATCTCTCTACCAGAGACTGGGAGAATAGGTTTCCAGCAGCTCCAGAATCCAGGTGGGCGAGTTCAAAGTGACGGTTCTCTCCCCAAGCAATAGAGACCGGTAAAGTCAGAGACGGAGAGGGCTTACTTTTGTCTAGGACGACCTCTCCGAGCGGTCCTAGACACTGGCGTTTCCCGGCTTTTCCGGGCAGGAACGGATGAAGTGCTCCATACTGCCACAATAGAAACAGCTTCCCTCGGCTCGGCGAGATTCTTGGCGAGATCTGACCATCTTGGTCTGGTCGATCTGCATAGGTTCAGGCGAGTGCACCCGCGGAGTGACTGATTGAGAGGCAGGTCTCAGGGAAGTAGGAGCAGAGCGAGAAAAGTCTTTCTCCCAGGCAGTCTCTTTGGCACGTTCTTGGAACCGGATGCCAATCCGGGTAGCTAGTGACACCAGGTCATCCAGAGTGGTAGGAATGTCCCGACCAGCTAACTCGTCCTTAATCCGGCCGGAAAGACCCTCCCAGAAGACGGACACCAGAGCCTCATTTTCCCAGGCAAGCTCAGAAGAGAGGGTGCGGAACCGTATGGCATATTGGCGCACGGTGAGACTCCCTTGGCGGAGACGTAGCAGAGAGGAGGCAGAAGAGGTTTTCCGTCCAGGTTCATCGAAGACTTTCCGGAAAGCAGCGAGGAAAGACGGCAGGTCGGACACCAGGGGATCCCCTCTCTCCCACAGGGGATGTAGCCATGCCAGTGCCTCCCCAGTGAGATGGGACATGATGAAGGCCACCTTGGCCCGGTCGGAGATGAACTGGTATGCCAATAGCTCAAAGTGCAGGGTGCACTGGTTTATGAAACCCCGAGCTAAAGTAGGTTCGCCGGCAAAGCGTGGAGGTGCCAGAAGCCGAGGTCCATAGTTGGGTACCATGAAGGGACTGGATTGCGGTACTGCAGGAATGGGCACGGCTGGACCAGAGGTAGACAAAGACGAGTCACACAATGCGCCTAGACGAGAGTTAATGAACCATAGATAGGACAGTACCACTTCCTGCTGAGTTTTCTGACGTAAGACTTCCTGGTGCAGATCGGAGATCTGGGGGCCACCGGGTTCCATGGTCCAAGCAAACTGTAACGGGTCTGGGAGGTGGAACCACAGAGCAACTATACAAAGGGGCAGTCCTTGTAAGGAAGCGGGTGACACCCAGGGAAGGCGGGCAGGCAGTCACGGCTAGTGACGGGGGACAGTCTCTGGGAAAGAGGGCAGGAGGTCACGGCAAGTGACGGAGACAGTCTCTGGGTAAGAGGGCAGGAGGTCACGGCAAGTAACGGGAACAGTCTCTTGACAGGCGGGTGGTCACGGCAAGTGATGGCTAAGCCTCCAGGTAGGCTAGCAGGCAGGTAGCGGGTGGACGCTCCCAGGTGAGCGGGCGAGAGTCTCTGGACAAGCGGGTGGTCACAGCAAGTGACGGCTGAGCCTCCAGGTAGGCAAGCAGGCAGGTAGTAGGTGGACGCTCCCAGGTGAGCGGGCGAGAGTCTCTGGACAAGCGGGTAGTCACAGCAAGTGACGGCAGAGCCTCCAGGTAGGCTAACAGGCAGGTAACAGGTAGACGCTCCCAGGTGAGCGGGTAAGATTCTCTGGACGGGCAGGTGGTCACAGCACGTGACGGCAGAGCCTCCAGGTAGGCTAGCAAGCAGGTAGCAGGTGAGCGCTCCCAGGTGAGCGGGCAGACGGATCCATACACAGACTGGCAGGCCTGGTAGGCAGACTGTTGGACCGCAGGAATAACAGCAGCTGGACACGAGTCAGGCAGGTATCAGACAGGAAACTGGCAGGTAACTGGCAGGTAACTGGTAACGGGACCTGAGGGCTGAAGCAGAGTGATGAACAGTGATGAACAACATTGCTCGGGCACCTCCATTTTGGAGGAGGTGCCTTATATATGGGAGGTCCTCCGGCATTTGGCCGGGGACTCCTTAGGACGGCGCGCGCGGTCCCTTTAAGAGAGGGGGAGCGCGCGCGCGCCCTAAGCACACTGCCGGGGAAGGAGCGCTTTCTGGAAGCAGCGGGGAGAGAAGCGCCGGAGGATGCCGCGCCAGGAGCGGGGAGGTGAGAGGGACAGCGTCTCTGCCTAGTACGGGGCAGAGACGCCGATGCTACAGTACCCCCATCTTTAGGCCCCCTCTTTTTTTGGCCAGAAAGAAATTTTTCAAGGAGAAGCGGGGCGTTGATGTTCTCCCTGGGTTCCCAAGTTCTCTCCTCAGGACCAAACCCCTTCCAATCTACCAGAAAAAAGGTCTTTCCTCTTACCCTCTTGGAGGCCAGAATACTCTCTACCTCAAAGACGTCATCAGCGGAAACCGGAGCAGGAGGGGCACCTGGATTATTGGAAAAAGAGTTAAAGACAACAGGTTTGAGGAGAGATACGTGGAAGGAGTTGGGAATCCGTAGGGTGGCCGGGAGTTTTAATTTGTAGGCCACAGGGTTAATTTGCCTGAGGACTTCGAAGGGACCGATGAATCGAGGGCCCAACTTGAAGGAGGGTACTTTGAGCCGCACATGTTTGGACGAGAGCCAAACCTTGTCTCCCGGACGGAATTGAGGCAGATCCAGACGTCTCTTATCAGCATATCTCTTCATCCGCTCAGAGGACAGAAGAAGAGCAGACCTGGTACTCTCCCAAATAGTAGAAAATTCGCTGACAAGAGACTCTGCAGCAGGGTTGTCCACAGAAACGGAGACAGGAAGTGGAATCCGGGGATGTTGGCCACCGACTATAAAGAACGGGGATTTGGAAGAGGATTTGCTCTCATGGTTATTGTAAGAGAACTCGGCCCATGGTAGGAGATCCACCCAGTCCGAATGTTGTGCATTAACGAAGTGCCGGAGGTAACTGGTCAGGATCTGATTGATCCGCTCCACTTGACCATTGGACTGTGGGTGGTAAGAGGAGGAGAAGTTCGGGGTGATGTCTAGCAGCTTACATGTGGCTCTCCAGAAGCGTGAGGTGAACTGAACCCCACGATCCGACACGATGTGGAGGGGCAGGCCATGGAGACGGAAGATGTGGCGGATAAAGTCTTTAGCCAGCTCGGGTGCAGATGGGAGACCAGGCAGGGGAATGAAGTGGGCCATCTGAGAAAAGCGGTCAGCGACAACCCAAATGACTGTACAACCGGCAGAAATAGGAATATCGGTGATAAAGTCCATAGCAATGTGCTGCCAAGGAGCAGCCGGCACGGGAAGGGGCAGGAGATGGCCGGCTGGTAGATGTCTGGGAACTTTGTTACGGGCAGGCCGCGACGAAGTCTACCACGTCCTAACGCAGGGTAGGCCACCAGTAATGCCGGGTAATGAGTTGGAAGGTCTTCTTTTGGCCAGCATGGCCAGCTAGTTTAGAAGAATGTCCCCAGCGAAGAACCCTCTCCCGATCTGGTACAGCTACAAACGTCTTACCGGGTGGGAGACGAGTCAGATCCAAGGGGGCCACATTCATCACCTTGGAGGAGTCGATGATGTGCGTAGGCTCTTCCTCTTGATCGGAGGACAGGAAGGACCGGGACAAGGCATCAGCTTTGACATTCTTGTCCACCGGACGGAAATGAAGAATGAAGTCGAAGCGGGCAAAAAACAGCGACCACCGGGCCTGGCGAGGATTGAGTCTCTGGGCATTTTGGAGATATGCCAGGTTTTTGTGATCCGTGTAGATAATTACCGGGTAGAGAGCCCCTTCAAGCAGATAGCGCCACTCCCCCAGTGCCAATTTGATGGCTAGCAATTCACGGTCTCCTATGGAGTAGTTGCGCTCAGACGAGGAGAAGATTTTGGAGAAGACGCCGCAGGTTACCATTCTCCCGGTAGAAGATTTTTGGGTGAGTACCGCTCCGGCTCCGGAGGAGGAGGCATCAACCTCCAGGTAGAATTGTTTATTACAGTCCGGACAGTGCAGGACGGGAGCAGAGGCGAAGGCTTTCTTTAAGGAAAGGAAGGCCTCCTCGGCTTCAGACGACCATATCTTGGGATTTGCCCCCTTACGGGTAAGCGCAGATATGGGAGCAGTCCGAGACGAGAAGTGTGGGATGAAAAGACGATAGTAATTAGCGAAGCCCAGGAATCGCTGTATCGCTTTCAAACCTTCAGGACGAGGCCATTTTAGAACGGAAGAGAGCTTCTCGGGATCCATTTGCAGACCAGTCTGGGAGATGACATAGCCCAAGAACGGTAGGGAGGTCTGGTCGAAGAGGCACTTCTCGTATTTGGCATAGAGGTGGTTCTGCCGAAGCCTAAGCAGGACCTGACGAACATCCCTTCGGTGTGTGGGGAGATCCGGAGAGAAGACCAAGATATCGTCCAGGTATACCACTACGCAGGAGTACAGGAGGTCACGGAAGATGTCGTTGACCAGCTCTTGAAAGACAGCGGGGGCATTACAGAGAACAAAGGGCATCACAAGGTACTCATAGTGACCGTCCCGGGTATTGAATGCCGTCTTCCACTCGTCTCCTTGACGGATACGGACCAGGTTATATGCTCCTCGTAGATCCAGCTTGGAGAAGATCCTGGCGCCCTTGAGACGGTCAAACAATTCGGAGATGAGCGGCAGGGGGTATTTGTTTTTTACTGTGATGAGATTGAGTCCTCTGTAGTCAATACAGGGACGTAGTGAGCCGTCTTTCTTTTTGACAAAGAAGAATCCGGCTCCAGCCGGGGAGGTAGATTTTCGGATAAATCCCCTAGCCAGATTCTCTTCAATGTACTCAGACATGGCCCGGGTCTCGGCTGCAGACAACGGGCAGATACGCCCACGGGGAGGAGTGGTGCTAGGTACCAGGTCGATCAGGCAGTCATATGGCCTATGGGGTGGCAACGTCTCTGCTTCCTTCTTACCGAAGACGTCCGCATAGGGCCAGTAAGGAGCCGGGAGACCTGGTAAATTAGCTGGAGTAGGCGGAGGGCGAGCTGGGCGGACCGGAACCAGGCAGGTCCTATGGCAGTCTGGACCCCATCTGAGTACTTCACCGGATCGCCAGTTCAATACGGGTTTGTGTGTCTGGAGCCAAGGTAGACCTAGCAACAGGGAGTGAGAAAGTCCGGACAGCACATGGAATGAGATTTCCTCAGAGTGCAGCATTCCCACTTGCAGGGTTATGGATTCAGTGACGAGCAGGATGGTCTCCGAGAGAAGTCTTCCATCCACGGAGGCGACCGACAATGGTTCAGCCAGGGACTTGGTGGGAATACAGTATCTCTCTACCAGAGACTGGGAGATGAGGTTTCCAGCAGCTCCAGAATCCAGGTGGGCGAGTTCAAAGTGACGGTTCTCTCCCCAAGCAATAGAGACCGGTAAAGTCAGAGACGGAGAGGGCTTACTTTTGTCTAGGACGACCTCTCCGAGCGGTCCTAGACACTGGCGTTTCCCGGCTTTTCCGGGCAGGAACGGATGAAGTGCTCCATACTGCCACAAAAGAAACAGCTTCCCTCGGCTCGGCGAGATTCTTGGCGAGATCTGACCATCTTGGTCTGGTCGATCTGCATAGGTTCAGGCGAGTGCACCCGCGGAGTGACTGATTGAGAGGCAGGTCTCAGGGAAGTAGGAGCAGAGCGAGAAAAGTCTTTCTCCCAGGCAGTCTCTTTGGCACGTTCTTGGAACCGGATGCCAATCCGGGTAGCTAGTGACACCAGGTCATCCAGAGTGGTAGGAATGTCCCGACCAGCTAACTCGTCCTTAATCCGGCCGGAAAGACCCTCCCAGAAGACGGACACCAGAGCCTCATTTTCCCAGGCAAGCTCAGAAGAGAGGGTGCGGAACCGTATGGCATATTGGCGCACGGTGAGACTCCCTTGGCGGAGACGTAGCAGAGAGGAGGCAGAAGAGGTTTTCCGTCCAAGTTCATCGAAGACTTTCCGGAAAGCAGCGAGGAAAGACGGCAGGTCGGACACCAGGGGATCCCCTCTCTCCCACAGGGGATGTAGCCATGCCAGTGCCTCCCCAGTGAGATGGGACATGATGAAGGCCACCTTGGCCCGGTCGGAGATGAACTGGTATGCCAATAGCTCAAAGTGCAGGGTGCACTGGTTTATGAAACCCCGAGCTAAAGTAGGTTCGCCGGCAAAGTGTGGAGGTGCCAGAAGCCGAGGTCCATAGTTGGGTACCATGAAGGGACTGGATTGCGGTACCGCAGGAATGGGCACGGCTGGACCAGAGGTAGACAAAGACAAGTCACACAATGCGCCTAGACGAGAGTTAACGGACCGTAGATAGGACAGTACCACTTCCTGCTGAGTTTTCTGACGTAAGACTTCCTGGTGCAGATCGGAGATCTGGGGGCCACCGGGTTCCATGGCCCAAGCAAACTGTAACGGGTCTGGGAGGTGGAACCACAGAGCAACTATACAAAGGGGCAGTCCTTGTAAGGAAGCGGGTGACACCCAGGGAAGGCGGGCAGGCAGTCACGGCTAGTGACGGGGACAGTCTCTGGGAAAGAGGGCAGGAGGTCACGGCAAGTGACGGAGACAGTCTCTGGGTAAGAGGGCAGGAGGTCACGGCAAGTAACGGGGACAGTCTCTTGACAGGCGGGTGGTCACGGCAAGTGATGGCTAAGCCTCCAGGTAGGCTAGCAGGCAGGTAGCGGGTGGACGCTCCCAGGTGAGCGGGCGAGAGTCTCTGGACAAGCGGGTGGTCACAGCAAGTGACGGCTGAGCCTCCAGGTAGGCAAGCAGGCAGGTAGTAGGTGGACGCTCCCAGGTGAGCGGGCGAGAGTCTCTGGACAAGCGGGTGGTCACAGCAAGTGACGGCAGAGCCTCCAGGTAGGCTAACAGGCAGGTAAAAGGCGGACGCTCCCAGGTGAGCGGGTAAGATTCTCTGGACGGGCAGGTGGTCACAGCACGTGACGGCAGAGCCTCCAGGTAGGCTAGCAGGCAGGTAGCAGGTGAGCGCTCCCAGGTGAGCGGGCAGACGGATTCATAGACAGACTGGCAAGTCTGGTAGGCAGACTGTCGGACCGCAGGAATAACAGCAGCTGGACACGAGTCAGGCAGGTATCAGACAGGAAACTGGCAGGTAACTGGTAACGGGACCTGAGGGCTGAAGCAGAGTGATGAACTATGCTACAACATTGCTCGGGCACCTCCATTTTGGAGGAGGTGCCTTATATATGGGAGGTCCTCCGGCAATTGGCCGGGGACTCCTTAGGACGGCACGCGCGGTCCCTTTAAGAGAGGGGGAGCATGCGCGTGCCCTAAGCACACTGCCGGGGAAGGAGCGCGTGCCAGAAGCAGCGGGGAGAGAAGCGCCGGAGGACGCCACGCCAGGAGCGGGGAGGTGAGAGGGACGGCGTCTCTGCCTAGTACGGGGCAGAGACGCCGATGCTACAGGATCATTCTATTTGACTTATGAAGCCCATCTTCTAAAGTGTGTGCAATAATTTTCAACATCACCTGACCCCTGATTCAAATGCCTGAGTTCTGACTCAGCAGATGAGATTCGATCAGAATCGTCAAATAAAAGCAGAAAAAAATTCTTCTACCGACCTTAAGCATGGATCATTAGGTTGGAGAGAAAAGGCCCACCCTTGTGGTTCATTGCGCAAAAGTGACATAATTAAACCAATGCGCTGTGATTCATTCCCAGAGGACCTATAAAATATAACAAACAAGCATTTTTAAGGGAAAAAAAATCTTGCTGTTTACCATAAAAAACATCAGGCAGTCCTACCTTGGGTTCCACAAAATGCGCTCCGGAACAGCTACTCACGTGTTGCTGGAGCTCGGCCACCTCCAGAGTCAATCCCTGCAAGCGTTGAGCCAAATCCTGGACGGAAGCCATACCGATCCCCGAAAGCTATCCCTACAGTAAGACAAAGCTTAATCCCTATAATGTAGTGGACTGCCTGAATGAAGACCTATAGCATAAAGGAAGGGGTCCCTAAAAGAACTAAGGACTGGAACAAAATGGGACACCTCCTGAACAGAGAAGGTTGTTGCAAAACACAAAAAGATAAACTGACAAAAAGGTACTAGAGGTCCCCAGAAGGACCAAGAAAACTGACAGAGTTAGGCACAGAAGCACCTGGCTAGCAAAACAGTCAAACAACACTGAAGTCCAGCACAGCCAAAAGGGCAGAGCTGGAATACATAGGCAGATGGTCACGTGACCACAAAACACAAGATGGAAAAAACAAACAGGAGGGTTCTAACAAATGTGGGCAATTTTTAGGCCCTCTGCAGACCGCCGGGGGCGCTGGGGCCATGGGAAAAATGCTCAAGTTTGCCATAGATTTACATTGGGCTCATTGCTCGGACAAAGCACTTGAGCATTTTAATTTTCTCGACTCAAGCAACGAGTACCCGAGCATTTTAGTGCTCACTCATCACTACTGAGCACTTCGCCTCTAGACCACAGGTGGTTTTAATTGCCGCAGGATCTTGCTTTTCCACAAACAGGCAGACCTTTGTCCCTTGAAGAGGAGTTCACATTGGCAGGGTCCTGGTATTACGAGAAACGCCTTAACGTGGATACCAGGTACACATGAATTGGCCAATTTATGCGCTAATATTTATCATTTATTTCTAATTTCTAGAGCAGTAATGCTATTCAAATTTTATATATTTCATGTTTGCATTCTTAGCGTTTCAGAGTGCTACTTCGTTTGTTAGTTATATATGGAGGTAGCTGCTCCTTGTAAGCACCTGTACACACCTATTTCTTGTTTTGGAAGTGCCAGTCAGTTTTTTTCTGTTTATATATACAGTTAGGTCCATATATATTTGGACAGAGACAACATTTTTCTAATTTTGGTTCTAGACATTACCACAATGAATTTTAAACAAAACAATTCAGATGCAGTTGAAGTTCAGACTTTCAGGATTCATTTGAAAGTATCCACATTAAAATTGAATGAAGGGTTTAGGAGTTTCAGCTCCTTAACATGTGCCACCCTGTTTTAAAAGGGACCGAAAGTAATTGGACAATTGACTCCAAGGCTATTTGATGGACAGGTGTGGGCAATCCCTTCGTTATGTCATTCTCAATTAAGCAGATAAAAGGCCTGGAGTTGATTTGAGGTGTGGTGCTTGCATTTGGAAGGTTTTGCTGTGAAGTAAACATGTGGTCAAAGGAGCTCTCCATGCAGGTGAAACAAGTCATCGTTAAGCTGCAAAAACAGAAAAAACCCATCCGAGAAATTGCTACAATATTAGGAGTGGCAAAATCTACAGTTTGGAACATCCTGAGAAAGAAAGAAAGCACTGGTGAACTCATCAATGCAAAAAGACCTGGGTGCCCATGGAAGACAACAGTGGTGGATGATCGCAGAATAATCTCCATGGTGAAGAGAAACCCCTTCACAACAGCCAACCAAGTGAACAACACTCTCCAGGAGGTAGGCGTATCAATATCCAAATCTACCATAAAGAAAAGACTGCATGAAAGTAAATACAGAGGGTTCACTGCACGATGCAAGCCACTCTTAAGCATCAAGAATAAAAAGGCTAGACTGGACTTTGCTAAAAAAACATCTAAAAAAGCCAGCACAGTTCTGGAAGAACATTCATTGGACAGATGAAACCAAGATCAACCTCTACCAGAATGATGGAAAGAGAAAAGTATGACGAAAGCGTGGTACAGCTCATGATCCAAAGCATACCACATCATCTGTAAAACACGGCGGAGGCAGTGTGATGGCTTGGGCATGCATGGCTGCCAGTGACACTGGGTCACTAGTGTTTATTGATGATGTGACACAGGACAGAAGCAGCCGAATGAATTCTGATGTATTCAGAGCCATACTGTGTGCTCAGATCCAGCCAAATGCAGCCAAACTGATTGGTCGTCGTTAGTGTTGAGCGATACCTTCCGATATCGGGAAATAACGGATCGGATTGGATCGGACCGATACCCAAAAAATATCGGATATCGCCGATTCCGATACCGGAAACCATTGCAAGTCAATGGGACACAAATATTGGAATGAAAATAAACCCTTTCTTTCCTTGTAGGTTAATTCTACATGAAGGAAAACAACTAAGAATAATGTAGAATGTATTACATGAAAAGCCGGCAATTCAACAGCGGCATACACTGGTACCCGAAAATTTAGAACAGAAAGAATAAAGCATCACACATAGATTAGATAGATAGAAACATGTCAGTCACATATATAAGAAGTACAGTGACAGTGTTGCTTACTGTACTAGTCATTTAGTGTTAAAGGATTTATTAAAAAAAATAATAGTGTTTTCATGCACCATCTCTTTAAAAAAGGATCAGCATCACACATAGATTAGATAGATAGAAACATGTCAGTCACATATATAAGAAGTACAGTGATAGTGTTGATTACTGTACTTGTCATTTAGTGTTAAAATAAAGTATTTATTAAAAAAAAAATTGGCGTGTGGTTCACCGTAATTTTAGTCTCTAGCGGAGGTTAAGAAGACGGCTGGGGCAGATGTTTGAAGCCTGGGAAGGGAGTAATACCCACGGAGCTTCCCAGGCTACTAATATCAGCCCCCAGCTGAATACCTAGCCTTTACTAGCTATTAAAATGGGGGACCGCAAAAACAATGGCGTGGGGTCCCCCCTATTTTAATAGCTAGCAAAGGCTAGGCAGACAGCTGGGGGCTGATATTAATAGCCCAGGAAGGGTGCCATGAATATTGGCCCCCTCCCAGGCTAGAATCACCAGCCGTCAGCCGCCCCAGAAATAGCGCATCCATAGGATGCGCCAATTCTGGCACTTAGCCTCACTCTTCCCACTGCCCTGTAGCAGTGGCAGTGGGGTAATAGAGCTGGGGGTGATGTCAGCTTATAATGCCAGCTGACATCAAGCCCAGGTTAGTAATGGAGAGGCGTCTATAAGACACCCCCATTACTAACCCCATAGTCAAAGTTAAAAAAAAAACACAAAAACCCAGAATAAAGTCCTTTAATTTAAATAAACGCACAATTCTTTATTGTTCTAAATGAAACCAAATCTTACCATCACGCACATTCCAGCTGAAGCCAATGTCTTCTGCAATAAAAGTAAATTAATAAAGCAACATCATCCTTACCTTTCCATGGTTCCCAGGACAGCTTCAGCTCTGCTACATTCTCATGACAGGCTGGATCGCAGCCGAAAGCTGCCATCCAGCTTGCCATGCCGCAGACACTGAGAAGTGCAGGCATGCTTGTGCTCCTCAGTGTCTCGCTGTGACGGCATAAAGATGAGCCAAGGTCATGTCCAATGAACTCAGCTCACCTCATGCACGTCCCTGACAGCGTGGAAAAATTCTCCTGTGCTTGCAGTGAGCGTGAGAGAATTCTCCTGCTGAAGCGCTGAGCGCAGGAGAATTTTCCCACGCTGTCAGTGACGTGCATGAGGTGAGCTCATGTCCAGTGAACTCAGCTAACCTCATGCACGTCATTGACAGCATGGGAGAATTCTCCCACGCTGGGATGGCATTGAAATGACGGGTTGGATCACAGCTGAGCGCTGTCATCCTTCAGAGACACTGCAGAGCGCAAGCATGCCTTGACAGCGTGGGAGAATTGCTTTCTCTCTGCAGTGTCTATGAAGGATGGCATGCTGGATGGCAGCGCTCAGCTGCCATCCAGCCTGTCATCTCAATGCCATCCCAGCATGGGAGAATTCTCCTGCTGAAGCGCTGAGCGCAGGAGAATTTTCCCACGCTGTCAGTGACGTGCATGAGGTGAGCTGAGTTCATTGGACATGACCTCGGCTCATCTGGATGCCGTCACAGCGAGACACTGAGGAGCGCAAACATGCCTGTGCTTCTCAGTGTCTGTGGCGTGGCAAGCTGGATGGCAGCTTTCGGCTGCGATCCAGCCTGTCATGTCAATGTAGCATCGCTGAAGCTGTCGTGGGAACCATGGAAAGGTAAGGATGAGGTTGCTTTATTATTTTACTTTTATTGCAGGAGATCGATGTCTTCAGCTGGAATGGGCAGCTCTGCTACATTGACATGACAGGCTGGATCGCAGCCGAAAGCTGCCATCCAGCTTGCCATGCCGCAGACACTGAGAAGCGAAGGCATGCTTGCGCTTCTCAGTGTCTGGCTGTGACGGCATCCAGATGAGCCGAGGTCATGTCCAATGAACTCGGCACACCTCATGCATGTCACTGACAGCGTGGGAAAATTCTCCCTGCCTTGTCCCATTGGTGATTATGAAAGGTGATGAAAATGTTCCATTTATCTTCAGCCTAGGTCACGTATTGCGATACAAGGCCGTGATTTTGCCTATAAAGTGTCCCCTAGACCCCTACCCCAAGCTTTTTAAGAGAATAATATATGGCGTGCCAGGAGACTCTATGGAATGCTTTCTCAGCATCCAACGAGAGTATCTAATTACAAATTTTTAACTGCATCTAGCCCAGGAAATACTTTGTGCCTAGTAGCAGTGTCTGCTAGTCAGCGGATTATCCCAGCTGTTAAGCAAGCTACACCACCTGTAGTTTGGACACTTAATTTTTTCAAAGGAAATGGTTCGGGCCCCGGGACACTCAGTGAAGAGCATCGGGGAGGCACCCCAAGGCACAGGGGCTGGGACTGGCGGTAGGATGCCTTGCGGTGGACCGCCAAGCTCGATCCTTATAAAAGCTTTTTAACTGCAGCAGCTTTAGTGGACGCTACTGGAGCTGGAATTACCGCGGCTGCTGGCATGAGACTTGTAAAAGGATTTAAAGTGTACTCATTCAAATTAGAGAGACAATTTAAATGAAAAAGATTAGACCTGTCTAGACCGCAGGGGGGCTCGCTCGACCCACCAGCGGACAGGCACCAGTATTGATAGAGGGGGGCTGGCCGTCAGGGTCCACCGCGGCTCTGGCAAAAACCCGGCGACACGGAGGTCGCACGGGCAGGAACGGACTGGCCGTGTCGGCTTTGCCCTTTTTTGGTTTTAGAAGGGCATGACATGCCTATATCTGTGTCTCCCCCTCCTTTTACTCCTCCACCTCTTTTCTTTTCGCATGACTATATGTACTTGTCACTTTTCCATGTGTTAGTTGTGTCTCCTGAGCAGTTTGTCAGCTTTTGGACACCTTTGAAGTGTTTTCTATGTGTTTTCTATGTGTTTCTATGTGTTTTTGTTTGCCTGCCATTGGTTTTAACGGTGTTCGAAGGTATTCGATGAACCGAACCGAACTTGAACACTACGGGGGTGGCTCAACACTAGTAAGTATGGTTTAATTTAGAACATTAAAGAATTGTGTGCTTATTTCAATTAAAGGACTTTATTCTGGGTGTTTGTGCTTTTTTTTTAACTTTGACTATGGGGTTAGTAATGGGGGTGTCTTATAGACCCCAGCCCTATTACGCCACTGCCACCGCTACAGGGCAGTGGGAAGAGCAAGGCTAAGTGCCAGAATTGGCGCATCCTATGGATGCGCCATTTCTGGGGCGGCTGACGGCTGGTGTTTCTAGCCTGGGAGGGGGCCAATATTCATGGCACCCTTCCTGGGCTATTAATATCAGCCCCAAGCTGTCTGCCTAGCCTTTGCTAGCTATTAAAATAGGGGGGACCCCACGTCATTTTTTTTGCGGTCCCCAATTTTAATAGCTAGTAAAGGCTAGGTATTCAGCTGGGGGCTGATATTAGTAGCCTGGGAAGCTCCGTGGGTATTACACCCTTCCCAGGCTTCAAACATCTGCCCCAGCCGTCTTCTTAACCTCCGCTAGAGACTAAAATTACGGTGAACCCCACGCCAATTTTTTTTTATAAATACTTTATTTTAGCACTAAATGACAAGTACAGTAATCAACACTATCACTGTACTTCTTATATATGTGACTGACATGTTTCTATCTATCTAATCTATGTGTGATGCTCTATTCTTTCTATTCTAAATTGTCGGGTACCGATGCTGAATTGCCGGCCGGCTTTTTTAAAGAGATGGTGCATGAAAACACTATTATTTTTTAAAATAAATCCTTTAACACTAAATGACAAGTACAGTAAGCTGAGCGCTGCCAGCCAGCTTGTCATCCTTCAGAGACACTGCAGAGCGCAGGCATTATGGGAACTTCCGATTCCGGTATTCGATATTCTAAAAGTATCGGAACTCAGTATCGGAACTCCGATAGCGCGAATATCGGTCGATACCCGATATTTCAGTTTTGGAATGCTCAACACTAGTCGTCGTTTCATACTACAGATGGGCAATGACCCAAAACATAAAGCCAAAGCAACCCAGGAGTTTATTAAAGCAAAGAAGTGGAATATTCTTGAATGGCCAAGTCTGTCACCTGATCTCAACCCAATAGAGCATGCATTTCACTTGTTAAAGACTAAACTTCAGGCAGAAAGGCCCACAAGCAAACAGCAACTGAAAACCACCGCAGTGAAGGTCTGGCAGAGTATCAAAAAGGAGGAAACACAGCGTCTGGTGATGTCCATGAGTTCAAGACTTCAGGCAGTCATTGCCAACAAAGGGTTTTCAACCAAGTACCATGAACATATTATTTACAATTAATTAATCTGTCCAATTACTTTTGGTCCCTTTAAAAACAGGGTGGCACATGTTAAGGAGCTGAAACTCCTAAACCCTTCATCCAATTTTAATGTGGATACCCTCAAATGAAAGCTGAAAGTCTGAATTTCAACTGCATCTGAATTGTTTTGTTTAAAATTCATTGTGGTAATGTCTAGAACCAAAATTAGAAAAATGTTGTCTCTGTCCAAATGTATATGGACCTAACTGTATAGGCTTTGACTGAGAACTCCACCTCTAGGCCACAGGGGGTTTTAATTGCAGCAGGATCTTGCTTTCCCACACACAAGCAGACTATTGTTAGCAATATATAACATACACACCAGTATATAACACACATACAGCAATATTTAACACACACACACACACCAATATATAGCACACACACCACTATACTATTATTAGCAACATATAACATATGTGGCGCCCCTGAGGGTTCGACCGCCACAGGGATGCTGCACTTCTCTAATGGAGTGTAGTGTTCCTCCTCTGAGGTAAGAACAGTGTGATAGTCGTGACCCAACCTTTGCATCCAACACCACATTTCTCCACCAGAGGGGGCTATAATGCACTAGGTGCTGCTCCCCTGGTTACAGGGAGACTGGGGAACCAAGAGTTAGGGGAACCAGTTAGTGGGTGAGGGTGGAGGACTTACAAGTTAGTTACACTTTAAATTTCATATTTAATAAAAAGCCATCTTGGTTCTTGGTCCTAGTTAGTCTAGTCTTTTGTGCTGTCAAATACTGTGTGTTACTGTGATCTTCCACCCTGAGCATGAATCCTGTGTGGGCCCGCATCGGATGGAGACACGGCCCCCGTACCCTGGCCTTGGGTCGAGGGGCAGGTTGTAGACCAGGAATGTCTCAACCCGGCCAAGGACCAGGACCAAGAAGGCCCGGAGCTTAAGAGTGTGGCTCCATAGCAAATGGATCCCAGGCAGGATGCAGACGGAGCGGTGTACGCCACCTGTCCTCGCCATGCTGATATATTCAGAGGGAGTCCAGCTGCAAGAGGGGTACTGGCCTCCGACACCCGACCTTGCTACTCCATGTCCTGATCGGGAAAGCCCGGTAGGCCCAGAGGATCCCACCAGGTATTGGAAGGAGCGGAGCTGCCACCCGTACCCTTGTTCTGAGAGGAGCTCAGAGGGAGTCCCGGCCTATTCGCACACACACGGACAGGAAAGGATTCGGTCTGTAGTTCAGGAACACTCTGGTGTAGGGTCCCGATTGAACGCTGGACTTACTCGGAGGTTGTCGGACCCCCGTCCCTGGTGACCGCAGGACTACGCGGGGAGCAGGGAGTCACCTTCCTTCTGCCATCTCTAAAGTGAGTAAAGCCTTGGAAGTTCACCCCTATGGCCTCCGGACTGTTTATTCTGCGCCACACCGCGCGACGCGGCATCCGTTCTCCTCTACTACTACCCCCTCCATCCTGTCCCTCTGCCCTGAGGCCTTGATCCACCTGTGGGGAGTAGTAATAACTATGGCCACCATACCACCATGCCTCAGAGGACTGCAGCGGCGCTGGTGGCCTTCACCAGGTGCCACAGGTGGCGTAGTCGTAAATCAGCCACTCAACCCGGACAAGCCCACACCATCCTTTTTAATGTGACGGCCCTGAGCACAGAGCGGGTCCAGGCGACAGCTGCACCTCATCTCTACATCATAGGACCCAACTCCGAGTCCCCCATCTCCCAGGGTAAAGAAAAGGGCTTTTCGAGTAGAGGCGTCACACATACACACCAGTATATAACACACATACAGCAATATATAACACACACACCAATATATAACATACACACCAGTTTATAACAGACTGTGGTAGATCGACTCACCAGGCTTCTTAAAGAGGCAGACACAGGAACCGTTTCTATTTAAAGTGCAGCTGATTTATTGCAGTCATCATAAATCACATCATTAGAAAACATAAATACAGCCTTTGTCCGGTAGAAGGTAAAAGATAAAATGAAAAGTCCATACAATAGTGCTGGCTAGCCCACCTGGCTTAGAGTCCAGCTTCCCTGTCCTTTAATCATACATCTAGCATTTGAAATAAATTGCTCAGAGCTTTCACATCCAGCCCACCCCCACACCAAATGCTCTCAAGGCTGAGATTTTATCCTCTGACCTCCTCCCTCTGTACAGGTGTTAAATCACCCTCACAGGCGGATTATAATGAGGGCAATCTGGGCTACCACCCGGGGCCCGGGCCTCCAGGGGGCCCATGGCCAGATTGTCCTCATTATAATGTTTTTGGCAGAGGGGGACCGCACTGTGCCTTAGACCTCGGCCGGCCGCATGAGGGAGACAGACACGCCCCCTGCACGCTGTGTGCTGCGTCTCCAGAGCTGACGTCACACAGCGGCGCCTGGAGCCCATCAGCCTGCCGGAGAGGAGCATCAGCCTGCCGGAGAGGAGCTTGTGCAGCAGACCTCAGTGGATGGCGGTAAATATGAGGATTGAGGAGGGGGCTGCAGGACGCTGCTCTCCTCCTGATGAGTTCACACAGATCCAATACTGTCAGGTCAGCAGTTGCTCTGCTGGGGCTTAGTGTGACTTATTGCCAGAGTCTGACCTTTGCTGCAGATCAGGTCACTCTGGGTCATCGGCTCAAGCGTCACCAGATCTGCAAGAAAATTCAGAGTCTTGCAATAAATCACACTGAGCCCCAGCAGAGACCACAGACATCGCATACAGGATCCTGCACTGACTGATCAACCCTGTACCTACAGGACATCACATACTATACTGCTCCATATATAATATGTGAGGTCCTGTAGGCAGGTCCAGGTGTGATCAGTACAGTGTATATCCCTGTACAAAATGTCACATCCAGTATACAGATTAGTGTATGGCATACTGTGGTACAGACATCAGATGGGATATAACAATGTGTATAGTATATAACATCAGATTTCTGTATCAAAGTATATCATACTAGCTATTGAACTCGTTCTACGCCCGGGTGGCAAGCTTTTTTATTGGTATATGCTCCTCCATCCTGGTATATACTCCCCCATCCTGGTATATACTCCCCCATCCTGTATATACTACCCCATCCTGGTATATACTACCCCATCCTGGTCCATGCCCCCCTCCACATCCTGGTCCCCCATCCTGGTATATACTCCTTCATCCTGATATATACTACCCCATACTGGTCCATGGCCCCCCCTTATCCTGGTCCCCCATCCTGGTATATGCTCCCCAAGCCTGCTCCCCCATCCTGGTATATGCTTTCCCATCCTGGTATATGCTCCCCCATTCTGGTCCATGCTCCCCCCCCCATCCTGTTATATGCTCCTCCATCCTAGTCACCCATCTTGATATGTACACCCCCATCCATAAATAAATTTTAAAAAAAAAGACTCCTACTTGCTTTTCCACCTCTCCACTGCAGCGCATCGTCTGCGTTATTTCACTAAAATTGCGCCTGAATCGGAGCCCGCGCATAGCGCGATATCCGTTTTCATTTTAATGAATACAATTGTGCAGAGTGTATTCAACAAAATGGCGCCAGAATACGCGCATGCGCATGCCACGTTGTCCATTTTGTTGAAGACACTGTGCATATTTGTCTTCACTAAAATGCAGCCGAAAATCGCGCTATGCGCAGGTGCCGATTTTGGCGCCACACTCTTCCCCCGGCCTCTCCAGAGATGACCAGACCGAACAAGTATGTGTTTATGGTGCCAGAGATCGCGGTATGCACTCAGTGCTTATGCATACCGCGATCTCCGGCGCCACACTCCTCATCCCTGTCTGGGATGTGGATGTGTTTTTCTGTCTGCGGCCAGACTGTGCAGGCATTGCACTTGCGCAGTCTATAGAGGCTTCGGACAGAAGGACATTTCCCTGATTGTACTATAGATACCAGTCATGTATTGTCATATAGACTGTACAGGGCCGTACGTAGGGGAATCGGGGGGGCATGTGACCTGGGTACAGTCGTCAGGGGGGTACCTTCGGGCCACCTCATGCGGTGATCAGAGGTGTCTCCCAGGTAGCTGCATTTTGCATTCGAACATTCTCTGAGCTGGCTGTGGAACCGACAGTCGATCAGAGAAGGGAGCTATGTACGGGCTCATACTGTATATAGGGAGCTATGTGGGGGCTCATACTGTATAAGGGGAGCTATGTGTGGGCACTTATTGTATATAGGGAGCTATGTGCGGGCACTTATTGTATATAGGGAGCTATGTGCGGGCTCCTATTGTATATAGGGAGCTATGTGCGGGCTCTTACTGTATATAGGGAGCTATGTGGGGGCTCATACTGTGTAAAGGGAGCTATGTGCGGGCTCTTATTGTATATAGGGAGCTATGTGCGGGCTCCTATTGTATATAGGGAGCTATGTGCGGGCTCCTATTGTATATAGGGAGCTATGTGCGGGCGCCTATCGTATATAGGGAGCTATGTGCGGGCTCCTATTGTACATAGAGAGCTATGTGTGGGCTCTTACTGTATATAGGGAGCTATGTACGGGATTATATTGTATATAGGGAGCTATGTGGGAGTTCATACTGTATCTAGGAGGCTATGTGAGGGCCTATACTGTATCTAGGGGGCTATGTGGGGGCTCATACTGTATCTAGGAGGCTATGTGGGGGCTCATATTGTATGTAGGTGGCAGTGTGGGGGCTCATACTGTGTGTAGGAGGCTGTGTATGGGCGCTTACTGTATTTAGGGAGCTATATGGGGGCTCATACATTATATAGGGGGATGTCAGCCTACTTAAAACTGCTCAATATTAAGTCATACAATTAATATTACTTTTTATTATTTTGTTAATATTATTAATATGGAGCAGAATTAATTTCAGTCTATTTGTTCGGCTTCCACAACAGTCACAGTCTCTCATGTGGCCCCTTGGGAAAAATAATCTCCCACCGCTGCTCTATTATGTATAGCGCTATGTTATGCATAGGGCTGTGTACTTAATGGAAAAAAAATTCCGTCATTTTCCGTCTACAGATGTGATCAAAGCATCTGTGTGTTACTCACATGATCTATCAAAGGGGATCATGTGACATGTCACGTGATACATCAGGTGCCCGGGGGGGGCCACGCCTTCTAAACTCTCCGGGGCCCTGGCTGCTCTTAATCCACCCCTGATCACCCTAGCACCCAAGATGGTTAAACCCACTCGTGTGCTGGAACCTTTTTCCTATTTTTAATTACTGGAGCTGACAACCTCAGTGCTACATATCTCCCCTCCAGTACTTTGCGAGTGACTTTGTCACAACACATACAACAACATATAGCACACACACCAATATATAACATACACACCAGAATATAACACACACAAATTAACGTTTACTCACGGGTAAAACTGTAAGACATTACAAATGTTCTGGAGCAAATATAATGAATAAAAATATTATTACGTTGTAATATAAGGGGGAGCTCATTTACACCCAAATTGACAGAGTGAGTGACATATAGCTTCATACCTATACACATGCTCATCCTCAAAGGAATGCAAACAGTCTTATAGGCAATATCAGACTAGCAATGACAGAAACTGACACAGAACTCTAAAGGAATCTTAGACACCTGCATGGAAATATGCTAAAAAAGTCAATTTATTCACCAACCATAGAGGCCCGCAGACTGACTTACAGAATGAAACACACAGACTGATGCTGACATGAGCCCATCTCTTGTTATCTTTTGCCATGACAGCTCTGTGTGACACCAATTATAGTCTGCCCTCCGAGTGTATGTTATGTCTTAGCTCCACATTGGGGTTTTCAGAAAGTTTCATCTGCCTTTTTTCATTGAAATAACTGGACAGACAGAGCAATATATTTCATTGTGGCTACTCCGAAAGTCATTGAGGCATCTGTCCATCCTTCAGAGGTCTGTGTTCTTTGTACGAAATTGAAGACTTTTCATTAAGGATGAGAAGATCTTTTGAAATTTGAATTTGCAGAGTTCACCCAGTTTTCCACCAAAAGTTGATTTGTAGCAAGCAAATTTGTGCAAATATCAGTAATGGAAAGCTTGTAATTAATCAGAAAATGCATGTGGGGGAAAGGAGAGAGAGAAAACCCTGTTGACCAATAGAGCTTACACTTTGCTGGCGAAAGAAAGAGAGAGGATGCTGCTGACCATAAAACAGTCTACAAGAGAGAGATTTACCCAGTGACTCGAGATGGAAACCGACTCACCCGTACAAATTGTGCTCTACTGGGACCTGCTGAACTGTGATGGCCAAGGTACTGACCACCACTTTGCAAGGTATGTTAATTAGTGTTGAGCGAACATGTTCAACACTGCTCGGTACTCGTCCGAGCATCACGCTACTCGGGATGTTCGGCGAGCACCGAGTATTTCCGGGTTACTCGGGCGGGAGCTCGGGTCTCCGCCCTGCATGTTTGGCGCTCTTTACAGAGCCAATGAACATGCAGGGATTGCCAGCCAGTCACTGTAATGCTGCAGCCATGTTGGTTGTGGGCATTACAGTGATTGGCTGGCCGCACAGCGTCACCTCGAGTATTTAAAATGGGGCGCCGCCATCTTGGACACAGTCGCTCCGGATTAGACAGTGTAGGGACAGCGCTGCTGATTTAGGGAGAGATATAAACTGCGAAATAGTTAGTGTAGGGTCTGTAAAGTCTGCCAGAACAAACAAACAGTCCTTTTCAGGACTAATATCCATCCCAGATACCAGGCAGGCAGGCTGTATAGGAGACACAGTGGTTATACCAGCAAACGCTGCATTACAGTCCTGTGTGCTCCTGTTGATGAAATTGCTGGACTTAGCACCAGGTGTCGGGGGCCAGGAAAAATCCTTTTTTTTTATCTAAATCCTCCTTTTTTTTCCTCCTTCACACTGTACAAATACCCATCTTATTAACCTTTTGGTGTGTCCCCCTGCCCCCAAAAAAAAGCGTGTCTCTGATTTTTCAGACACAAATATAACTGTTGAAAATAGTCTGGTGTAGGCTAGAGAAACAGAAGTGTTGTTTGCACTTCCACGGTTCAAACCTCGGTATTATCCATTTTGGGCCATTTGTATCTAAAAAAAAAAAACAGTTTGAGTGTGTCGCTCACTGTTCAGCCGCAAACATCTCTATTTAAAAAAGTGTGGTATACCCCAGTAAACAATAACTGTGGTTTTGCCATCCCACGGTAAAAAATCTATATTATTCAGCTTTTGGTAGTTTTTTCCGTAAAGAAAAACAGTAGTGTCTCCTGACTGTTGTGACACAAAAATATATCTGTTGAAAATAGTCTTGTGTAGGCCCGACATCCCAGTGTGGTTTCGTAGTTCCACGGGTCAAATCGCTGTACTATCCAGTTTTGGGCCTTTGGTATCTAAAAAAAAAGCAGTTTGAGTGTGTCGCTCACTGTTCAGCCGCAAATATCTCTATTTAAAAAAGTGTGGTATACCCCAGTAAACAATAACTGTGGTTTTCCTCTTCCACGGTTCTAATCTACTCTTTATTACCCTTTTTCCATTGATAGTGCAAGTGTAAGCTATTTTACTTCATTTACAATGGGCAAGGCGAGTGGCAAGGGACGTGGAAGTGGACGCTCTGGTGATGGTTCGTGCAGAGGACGTGGCTAAGGTGAAAATGTGCCACAACCAACAGCCACATCTTCTCGCTCCCACTTCTTGACCGAATTACTAGGGAAGCACAGAACAACACCAGTATTGAGAACTGATCAGTGTGAACAGGTTATTACTTGGATAGCAGATAATACTTCCAGTTACCTGGGCACCACCACCTCCGGTCTGTCTTCCACACGGTCAACTCTTAGTAGCCGTGAGTCTCGACCGCATACTCCTCCTCACCCTGATGCTCCTTCCTCCCACCATGCCGAGTGTCGTCAGACAGCAAGTGATCCCACACTTGGACACTCTGAAGAGCTGTTCACTGGTCCATTTCCATATTTGGGCCCCTCGCCTGATACGCTTGAAGTGGTGGAAGAGGAGATCCCATGTTGCGATGCCCAAATATTTGAACAGCCACGGCCACAGGAAGTCGACGTTGGCAATCTGTCACAAGAGGTGGACGATGACGAGACACAATTGCCAGGAAGTGAGGAGGAGGATCGTGGTGCGCAAGTGGAAGAGGAGGAGGTGGTGGATGATCTAGTAACTGACCCAACGTGGAAGGAGGACATGCAGAGTGAGGCCAGCAGCACACAGGGGGAGGGAGGCAGAGTACCCCAACAGGCAGGAAGAAGCAGTGTGGTGGCCGCAGACAGAAGGCAGGCAACCGTTCCCCGTAACACCAACACGAGGGACGTTGCCAGTACAAGCGGAAGGTCTTCCAGAGTCTGGAATTTTTTTAAAGACTCTGCTGATAACCCCAAAAAGGCCATATGTTCCACCTGCCATGCCAGCATCAGCAGGGGTGACAAAACTACCAGCCTGACCACCACCAGCATGATCAGGCACATGGCAGCAAAGCACCCGACTTAGTGGGGCGAAACGCAGGGTCCACGACCAGCGTCAGCGGGTGTCACCACTGCTTCTTCCACTGTTGTGCGTGCAATAGAACCTCCTGTTGTGTGTGCAAGGCAATCCCCTGTCCATACTGCATGTAAAGATGCCCCCTCCTCTCAGTCTTCACTTGTTATGGCAGTTTCTCAAGAAACAGCATCAACGTCCACGTCCATGTCCCACCGCAGTGTTCAACTGTCCATATCCCAGACCTTTGAACGATAGCGGAAATTCGCGGCTAACGCCCAACAGGCCACAGTCCTAAATTCGCACATTTCACGACTGCTTGCATTGGAAATGCTGCCTTTTAGGCTGGTGGAGACGGAATCCTTCCGCAATCTTAAGGCGGTGGCCGTCCCTCGGTACTCGGTCCCCAGCCGACACTATTTTGCCCGGTGTGCCATCCCCACACTACACAAGCATGAGTCCCAAAGCATCTGCCGTACCCTCAACAACGCAGTTACTGGGAGAGTCCACCTGACAACGGACACGTGGACAAGTGCTTGTGGCCAGGGACGGTACATCTCTCTGACGGCACACTGGGTAAACATAGTCGGACCTTGGGACGGAACACATCCTCCCCACACCGAGGATTGTGGACCCTATGTCAGTCAGAGTTGCCCCCACAGTGTACAGCTCCTGCGCATCCTCCTTCTCCTCCTCATGTTCAGCCTCCATCTCAGATATCCATCTCAGATATCACCACATCAGTTACAAGCTGGAAGCATTGCAGTACTGCCTCCGCCAAGCGGCAACAGGCTGTGCTGAAACTCATAAGCTTAGGTGATAAACCTCACACTGCTTGTGAGTTGTGGACAGCTGTGAAAGAGCAGGCAGATCTGTGGCTGAGACCGCTGAACCTACATCCCGGCATGGTCGTGTGTGACAATGGACGTAACCTGGTGGCGGCTCTGAGGCGAGGCGAGATCACACACGTACCATGCCTGGCTCATGTGCTTAACCTCGTGGTTGAGCGGTTTCTTAAATCGTACCCCGAGTTGCCAGATCTGCTCGTGAAAGTACTCCGCCTGTCAGCTCATTTTCGCAAGTCGGCTACAGCTTCCACCGCCCTTGCTGTGTTGCAGCAGCGTTTGCAGCTTCCGGCACACCGACTGGTGTGTGATGTCCACACATGTTGGAACTCTACCCTCCACATGTTGCAAAGGATTTGTGAGCAGAAGAGAGCAGTTGTGGAGTACCAGCTGCAACAAGGCCATCGATATTCAGGTCAGACTCCACACATAAGACCTCAGGAGTGGACCTGGATGTCTGACATATGTACCATCCTGACAAACTTTGAGGAGGCCACCAAGATGGTGAGTGGTGATGACGCCATCATTAGTGTCAGCATCCCACTTGTCTGTCTTTTGCAACGCTCTCTGCAGAGAATTAAAGAGGAGGCATTGCAGCCAGAGTATGATGAGATGGATCAAGAAGCCGTAGCGGGCGATTACACACAGCCCAGCCTCATCTCATCCCAACGTGCATTGGGGGACAATGAGGGAGAGGAGGAGGAGGAGGAGGAGGAGAAAGAACAGAAGCTGCTATCATGCGTTGTAGACGGTAGTACCTGTACAAGTGTCATACTGTCCGTTCAGCGTGGGTGGCCTAAGGACAGGGGGGAGGAGGAAGAGGAGGAGGAGGAGGAGAGCATGGTCAGTCGTCATCTTGGTGAGGACGCGGAAATCTTGCCCGTTACCAGTCTGGCACGCATGGCTGACTTTATGTTACGCTGCCTTAACCGTGACCCTCGCGTTGTCAAAATGTTGGGTGACAGTCATTACTGGTTGGTGACACTTGTAGACCCCCGCTACAAGGAGAACTTTCACTCTATTATTCCTGAGGTGGAGAGGTCTACAAAAATGGGGCAATACCAGAAGGCCCTTGCTGCAGATCTCTTAAAAAAATTCCCATCTGAGCATGCTAGCGGCAGAGGTCACAGTTCGTTGCCCAACCAAGGCGTACAGGCGAGAGAGATGCAACTCCAATCCAGCAGAGGCAGGGGAACACTGTCAACATTCTGGGACAGTTTTCTGACACCCACCCAGCTTACAGGCCCTGAGGCGCGGGGTACTCTCACAAGGAGTGGAAAGTTTCAAAAGATGGTGAGGGAGTACCTTGCCGATCGTACAAGCGTCCTCCGTGATTCCTCTGTGCCTTTTAATTATTGGTTATCCAAGCTGGACACATTGAATGAACTTGCTCTGTACGCCTTGGAGGTCCTGGCCTGCCCTGCCGCTAGCGTGTTATCGGAGCGTGTTTTTAGTGCTGCTGGGGGAATTATAACTGATAAGCGCACTCGCCTGTCAACTGACAATGCTGACAAGCTGACCCTTATCAAAATGAACAAGGGCTGGATTTGGCCAGACTTCTCATCACCACCAAATGACAGCAGAGTAACATAAAGTCAAATCCACTGTGTTATTTCGGGAGGTGTATTCACATGCACCGATTCACACCCACACATGGGTATACGCTTCCTCGTTTCGGCTGTTTAATCTTCTTCTCCTTATCCTCAGCCTCCACCACCACTATACCACCAGGGTGCCAGCATTGTAAGTTCCTCCTTCCTTATTTTTGGCAGCTTTTGCTTGCAAGGCATAAGCAAATACTATGGGACACCCACTCCCCAATAATGGGACTTATGTTTGTAATATGCTGTACTGCAAGGCTCTTGTAAGGGGCATTGCAAGTTGCTCTGTCCTAATTTTTGGCAGCTTTTGCTGGGAAAGCATAAGCAAATACTATGGGACACCCACTCCCCAATAATGGGACTTATGTTTGTAATATGCTGTACTGCAAGGCTCTTGTAAGGGGCATTGCAAGTTGCTCTGTCCTAATTTTTGGCAGCTTTTGCTGGGAAAGCATAAGCAAATACTATGGGACACCCACTACCCAATAATGGGACTTATGTTTGTAATATGCTGTACTGCATGGCTCTTGTAAGGGGCATTGCAAGTTGCTCCATCCTAATTTTTGGCAGGTTTTGCTGGGAAAGCATAAGCAAATACTATGGGACACCCACTCCCCAATAATGGGACTTATGTTTGTAATATGCTGTACCGCATGGCTTTTGTAAGGGGCATTGCAAGTTGCTTCGTCCTAATTTTTGGCAGCTTTTGCTGGGAAAGCATAAGCAAATACTATGGGACACCCACTCCCAATAATGGGACTTATGTTTGTAATATGCTGTACTGCATGGCTCTTGTAAGGGGCATTGCAAGTTGCTCCGTCCTAATTTTTGGCAGCTTTTGCTGGGAAAGCATAAGCAAATACTATGGGACACCCACTCCCCAATAATGGGACTTATGTTTGTAATATGCTGTACTGCATGGCTCTTGTAAGGGGCATTGCAAGTTGCTCCATCCTAATTTTTGGCAGCTTTTGCTGGGAAAGCATAAGCAAATACTATGGGACACCCACTCCCCAATAATGGGACTTATGTTTGTAATACGCTGTACTGCATGGCTCTTGTAAGGGGCATTGCAAGTTGCTCCGTCCTAATTTTTGGCAGCTTTTGCTGGGAAAACACAAGCAAATACTATGGGACACCCACTCCCCAATAATGGGACTTATGTTTGTAATATGCTGTACTGCATGGCTCTTGTAAGGGGCATTGCAAGTTGCTCCGTCCTAATTTTTGGCAGCTTTTGCTGGGAAAGCATAAGCAAATACTATGGGACACCCACTCCCCAATAATGGGACTTATGTTTGTAATATGCTGTACTGCATGGCTCTTGTAAGGGGCATTGCAAGTTGCTCCGTCCTAATTTTTGGCAGCTTTTGCTGGGAAAGCATAAGCAAATACCATGGGACACCCACTCCCCAATAATGGGACTTCTGTTTGGAATATGCTGTACTGCATGTGACGAGCCCCCTGGGCCGTGTGTACACGTGTGTGGGATACCCGGTGCCGGGTCTCTGGGGTCTGTAGTCTCCGTGGCGGTGACCCGGTCCCGTGACTCAGGCTGGTCAAACCAGTGGCAGTCTTTCTTAGGTTTTGAGGTTAATTGTCCGACTGCGCCACCCGTGGATTGCGGTCAGGGAGTACCACCGCTGCCAGGCAGACCGCTGAGGCTGGTGTTGTGTGCGCAGCATAGAATGGGATAACTCCCCTCGGGAGGAGTATAGCCTCAGGGCAGTGAGTGTGGATGATGGGGGTGATGGTGCACGAGCACAGCAGGAATGACTCAGAGTCTTTGCAGTGCAGTTCAGGGACTTTACTGATGATTATAAGGTAGACCCTCCTGGGAGTACTGGCTAGCATAAGAGGCCTGGTCAGTCTGTGAGCAAGCAGAAGTTCCCCTGGCCAGGTGGAGTTGTAGGCCTCCCCGTCTGTCTGCACTCTTCCTGGCTACCTTGCTGTAAGCGGGTAGAAGTAGCCCACGTCCCTGAGTGTACCGTGTAGTGCTCACCCGTATGGCTGGTGACTTGGGGCCTTCTGTTAGCCTCCGCTCCACGACGGTGGTGCTGGTCCCTTGCTTGTGACTGAGCCTCCGGGCTTCTATGGCCAGAGGACCTGAAATCCCCTGCCGGCTGGTTTCTGCTGCTGGATATATAAGTCCTCACAGCCTTGGACTCCTGTGTCCGGTTCCTATTGTCTTCTGCCAGGGCGAGCTCTGCTCAGCTTCCAGCCCCTGGTCTTTAGCTCCTAGCTCCTACAGAGCTCCTTGCTGTTACTTTCCCTTGCTCTCACTGACTCTGACTGTTCTCTGACTCACTCAACCCCGCCCCAGATCCAGTTTATAAGGGCAGAATTCTCCCCTCCCAGGATTGGGGCAGGAGGATGTTGCATGTTTAAGGGTTCCAGACCAGGAAACCTCCCACTTGCTCTCCGACGTAATATCTCTATTACTGTGGTGACCAGACCCCTGGGGTGCCACACATGGCTCTTGTAAGGGGCATTGCAGTTCCTCATAATTTTTGGAAAGCCTTCCATTCACTGCTTAGGCCAGCAGTGCACGGGAGACCCAGTTGCTATAAATGGAAAAAATGGTTTAGTTAACGCCCTCTGACCTCCATGTCATTTCCAAGGGGTATTGGAGTGGCTCGAAATTTTTGGTAGGCATTGCACTCACTGTATGCTCTATAACTGTGTAGCCGAACCGCTCCTTTTGTTACAGAAACATATCCTACAAGACATATCTGGTTGACTGGCCTGATATTGATGTGAATGGTCCCTGTTCCTCCTGCTCTTTCTCCTTTGCCACTACCTCATCCATCATTTATCACCTGAAGCTTTGTTTTAATGGGAGTCATAGAACTTGGATAGTAGCAGGAAAACATCCAGCAATCCTCGGAGGAGGTAGGATATGCGCCAAAACGCTGACCACCTCAGGCCTAGCCGCTACTACATACATGCGCTTGCATTACAACAAAACAAAGCAGATGCTAACTTCTATCATCCTCATCATGCTCCTCACCTTGGCACTCTCAACTCCCCTGATGGAGAAGCCAGGGCCCACCGGAGGAGTCTGATAGTCCGGTGGGCTCGGCCAATGCTGCCCTAAAGCTGGCCAGGCTAAGAAAAGTGTGGGAAAGGTTACCGGGACAAATAGGGGTGGCTGGGGACCGAGTATGGACACCGGCCACCCCCTGGAGGCTGGGGAGCAAGCGGGGACACCCGGCCACCAGGCGGCTGGGGACTGAGTATGGATACCAATTGCAAAAAGAACTTCGGCACTCCATACATGAAAATATAAGAAATATTGTATCTAGACTAATGTCACTTTGAAAAATGAAGGTTTTTTGCGCATAATTTGGCCAATTTATGTGTGCCCATCAACCACGACAAGGTCACCTTCGTATGATGGGAAACTACGCTACGCTACCACTGGATATGCCACTCTTGGGCTGTAAGCCTGTATGGACAATATGTCTTTGCTTGGGCTTTTAACCTACAATGTATGGGCTGGTAGAGCTAGTTAAAACCACCTGTGACTGAATGGGAGGGACACATGGTCAGAAAAAAGGCTGTCAAACTTCTAATAGTGTGAACACGTACCTGCTGCAATGCTCCAGGAGCGGGATCCCAAAAATGATTAATAGAAAAAAGAGAGGGGTCGCTCACTGGTCTATTCGGGTGCTCTGAAGAAAAGAGTAATATCAATTGCAAAAAGAACTTCGGCACTCCATACATGAAAATATAAGAAATATTGTATCTAGACTAATGTCACTTTGAAAAATGAAGGTTTTTTGCGCATAATTTGGCCAATTTATGTGTGCCCATCAACCACGACAAGGTCACCTTCGTATGATGGGAAACTACGCTACGCTACCACTGGATATGCCACTCTTGGGCTGTAAGCCTGTATGGACAATATGTCTTTGCTTGGGCTTTTAACCTACAATGTATGGGCTGGTAGAGCTAGTTAAAACCACCTGTGACTGAATGGGAGGGACACATGGTCAGAAAAAAGGCTGTCAAACTTCTAATAGTGTGAACACGTACCTGCTGCAATGCTCCAGGAGCGGGATCCCAAAAATGATTAATAGAAAAAAGAGAGGGGTCGCTCACTGGTCTATTCGGGTGCTCTGAAGAAAAGAGTAATATCAATTGCAAAAAGAACTTCGGCACTCCATACATGAAAATATAAAAAATATTGTATCTAGACTAATGTCACTTTGAAAAATGATGTTTTTTTGCGCATAATTTGGCCAATTTATGTGTGCCCATCAACCACGACAAGGTCACCTTCGTATGATGGGAAACTACGCTACGCTACCACTGGATATGCCACTCTTGGGCTGTAAGCCTGTATGGACAATATGTCTTTGCTTGGGCTTTTAACCTACAATGTATGGGCTGGTAGAGCTAGTTAAAACCACCTGTGACTGAATGGGAGGGACACATGGTCAGAAAAAAGGCTGTCAAACTTCTAATAGTGTGAACACGTACCTGCTGCAATGCTCCAGGAGCGGGATCCCAAAAATGATTAATAGAAAAAAGAGAGAGGTCGCTCACTGGTCTATTCGGGTGCTCTGAAGAAAAGAGTAATATCAATTGCAAAAAGAACTTCGGCACTCCATACATGAAAATATAAGAAATATTGTATCTAGACTAATGTCACTTTGAAAAATGAAGTTTTTTTGCGCATAATTTGGCCAATTTATGTGTGCCCATCAACCATGACAAGGTCACCTTCGTATGATGGGAAACTACGCTACGCTACCACTGGATATGCCACTCTTGGGCTGTAAGCCTGTATGGACAATATGTCTTTGCTTGGGCTTTTAACCTACAATGTATGGGCTGGTAGAGCTAGTTAAAACCACCTGTGACTGAATGGGAGGGACACATGGTCAGAAAAAAGGCTGTCAAACTTCTAATAGTGTGAACACGTACCTGCTGCAATGCTCCAGGAGCGGGATCCCAAAAATGATTAATAGAAAAAAGAGAGGGGTCGCTCACTGGTCTATTCGGGTGCTCTGAAGAAAAAAATATTACTCTCTTAACATATTTCACAGGAAAAAAGTTTCACTTTCGTTTTTGAACGTTTTATTGTGAGTCTGTAAAAGTGGCTTAATACCTCTGACCACGTTGTTGACAGCAGTGACCTGGGGGTCAGAAATGCTTCCTGGGGCGATCCCCATGCTGTCCCCATGTCATTTGAGCACTGTCACTATCGTTTTGGGCACTTGTTAGGCTTTTAAAAGACTGCCGGGGTGCCACTGCAAAAATGCTCGAGTCTCCCATAGACTAACATTGGGCTCGTTGCTCGGGTCGAGCACCCGAGTATCACGGCGAGCTCGGCCCAAGCTTCGAGCACCCGAGCATTTTAGTGCTCGCTCAACACTAATGTTAATTAGTGTTGAGCGAGCATGCTCGACACTGCTCGGTACTCGCCCGAGCATCCCATTACTTGGGATGTTCGGCGAGCACCGAGCATTTCCGGGTTACTCGGGCGGAAGCTCGGGTCTCCGCCCTGCACCTTTGGCGCTCTTTACAGAGCCAATGATCATGCAGGGATTGCCAGCCAGTCACTGTAATGCCACAGCCATGTTGTTTGTGGGCATTACAGTGATTGGCTGGCCGCACAGCATCACCTCGAGTATTTAAAACCGGACACCGCCATCTTGGACACAGTCGATCCGGATCAGACAGTGTAGCGTTAGTGCTGCAGAGCTAGGGAGAGATTTATACTGGGAAATAGTTAGTGTAGGGTCTCTAAAGCCTGCCAAATCAAACAAACAGTCCTTCTCAGGACTAATATCCCTCCCAGATATCAGGCAGGCAGGCAGGCTGTATAGGAGACGCAGTGGTTATCCCAGCAAACGCCGCATTACAGTCCTGTGTGCTCCTGTTGGTCAAATTGCTAGACTTATCCCCCGGTCTCAGGGGCCAGGAAAAATCCTTTTTTCTTTTCATCTAAATCCTGTATTTTTTTTTTCCTCGGTCAGACTGTACAAATACACGTCTTATTAACTTTTTGGTATCCCCCCCCCCCCAAAAAAAAAAAAATTGAGTGTGTCTGTGACTGTTCAGACACAAATATATCTGTTTAAAAGAGTCTGGTGTAGGCCAGATAACTAGAACTGTGGTTTTGCAGTTCCACAGGTAAAATCTCTGTATTATCCTGCTTTTGGCATTTTTTCCGTAAAAAAAACAGAAATAGTGTCTCCTAGACTGTTCAGACACAAATATATCTGTTTTAAAGAGTCTGGTGTAGGCCAGATAACTAGAACTGTGGTTTTGCAGTTCCACGGGTCAAATCTCTGTATTATCCTCCTTTTGGCATTTTTTCCGTGAAAAAAAACAGTAATAGTGTCTCCCTGACTGTTCAGACACAAATATATCTGTTTAAAAGAGTCTGGTGTAAGCCAGATAACTACAACTGTGGTTTTGCAGTTCCACGCGACACATCTCTGTATTATCCTGCTTTTGGCATTTTTTCCATAAAAAAGAACAATACTAGTGTCTCCCTGACTGTTCAGACACAAATATATCTGTTTAAAAGAGTCTGGTGTTGGCCAGATAACTAGAACTGTGGTTTTGCAGTTCCACGGGTCAAATCTCTGTATTATCCTGCTTTTGGCATTTTTTCCGTAAAAAAAAACAGTAATAGTGTCTCCCTGACTGTTCAGACACAAATATATCTGTTTAAAAGAGTCTGGTGTAGGCCACATAAATATAACTGTGGTTTTGCAGTTCCACGGTTCAAATCTCTGTATTATCCACCTTTTTGCCTTTTTTACATAAAAATTAAAAAATTGATTGTCTCGCTCAGTGTTCAGACACAAATATATCTGTTTAAAAGATTCTGGTGGAGGCCAGAGAAATAGCACTGTGGTTTTCCTTTTCCACGGTTCTAATCTCCTTTCTATTACCCTTTTTCCACTGATAGTGCGAGTGTAAGCTATTTTACTTCATTTACAATGGGCAAGGCGCGTGGCAAGGGACGTGGAACTGGACGTTCTGGTGATGGTGCGTGTAGAGGACGGTGCCGTGTCCAAGGTGAAAATATGCCACAACCAACAGCCACATCTTCTCGCTCCCACTTCTTGACCGAATTACTAGGGAAGCACACTACAACACCAGTATTGCGAACTGATCAGTGTGAACAGGTTATTAATTGGATAGCAGATAATACTTCCAGTTACCTGGGCACCACCACCTTCGGTCTGTCTTCCACATGGTCAAGTTTTAGCAGCTGTGAGTCTCGACCGCATACTCCTCCTCACCCTGATGTTCCTTCCTCCCACCATGCCGAGTGTCGTCAGACAGCAACTGATCCCACACTTGGACACTCTGAAGAGCTGTTCACTGGTCCATTTCCAGATTTGTGCCCCTCGCCTGCTCCGCTTGAAGTGGTGGAAGAGGAGATCCCATGTAGCGATGCCCAAATATTTGAACAGCCACAACCACAGGAAGTCGACGCTGGCAATTTGTCACAAGAGGTGGACGATGATGAGACACAATTGCCACGAAGTGAGGAGGAGGATCGTGGTGCGCAAGTGGAAGAAGAGGAAGTGGTGGATGATATAGTAACTGACCCAACGTGGCAGGAGGACACGCAGAGCGAGGCCAGCAGCACACGGGGGGGGGGAGGCAGAGTACCCCAACAGGCAGGAAGAAGCAGTGTGGTGGCCACACACAGAAGGCGGGCAACAGTTCCCCGCAACACCAACAAGATGGACGTTGCCAATACAAGCGGTAGGTCTTCCAGAGTCTGGAATTTTTTTAAAGACTCTGCTGATAACCCCAAAAAGGCCATTTGTACCAACTGCCATGCCAGCATCAGCAGGGTTGACAAAACTACCAGCCTGACCACCACCAGCATGATCAGGCACATGGCAGCAAAGCACCCGACTTTGTGGGGCGAACCCCAGGGTCCATGATCAGTGTCAGCGGGTGTCACCACTGCTTATTCCGCTGTTGTGCGAGTAACAGAACTCCCTGTTGTGCGTGCAAGGCAATCCCCTGTCCATACAGCATGCAAAGATGCCCTCTCCTCTCAGTCTTCACGTGTTATGGCAGTTTCTCAAGAAACAGCATCAACGTCCACGTCCACGTCCCACCACAGCGTTCAATTGTCCATATCCCAGAGCTTTGAACGAAAGCGCAAATTCGCAGCCAACGCCCCACAGGCGACAGCCCTAAATTCGCACATTTCACAACTGCTTGCGTCGGAAATGCTGAATTTTAGGCTGGTGGAGATGGAATCCTTCCGCAACCTTATGGTGGTGGCCTTCCCTCGGTACTCGGTCCCCAGCCGACACTATATTGCCCGGTGTGCCATCCCCGCACTACACAAGCACGTGTCCCAAAACATCTGCCGTGCCCTCTACAATGTAGTTACTGGGAAAGTCCACCTGACAACGGACACGTGGACAAGTGCTTGTGGCCAGGGACGGTACATCTCCCTGACGGCACGCTGGGTAAAGATAGTGGAAGCCAGGACCCAGTCGGACCTTGGGACGGAACACATCCTCCCCACAGCGAGGATTGCGGGCCCTATGTCAGTCAGTGTTGCCCCCACAGTATACAGTTCCAGCGCATCATCCTCCTCATGTTCAGCCTCCATCTCAGATATCACCACATCAGTTACAAGCTGGAAGTACTGCAGTACTGCCTCAGTCAAGCGGCAACAGGCTGTGCTGAAACTCATAAGCTTAGGTGATAAACCTCACACTGCTTGTGAGTTGTGGACAGCTGTGAAAGAGCAGGCAGATCTGTGGCTGAGACCGCTGAACCTACATCCAGGCATGGTCGTGTGTGACAATGGCCGTAATATGGTGGCGGCTCTGAGGCGAAATCACACACGTACCATGCCTGGCTCATGTGCTTAACCTCGTGGTTCAGTGGTTTCTTAAATCGTACCCCGAGTTGCCAGATCTGCTCGTCATAGTACGCTGCCTGTAAGCTCATTTTCGGAAGTCGGCTACAGGTTCCGCCGCCCTTGCTGTTTTGCAGCAGCGTTTGCAGCTTCCGTCACACCGACTGGTGTGTGATGTCCCCACACGTTGGAACTCTACCCTCCACATGTTGCAAAGGATTTGTGAGCAGAAGAGAGCAGTTGTGGTGTACCAGCTGCAACAAGGGCGTTGATATTCAGGTCAGACTCCACACATAAGACCTCAGGAGTGGACCTGGATGTCTGACATATGTACCATCCTGACAAACTTTGAGGAGTCCACCAAGATGCAGTCTCTGCAGAGAATTAAAGAGGAGGCATTGCAGCCAGAGTATGATGAGATGGATCAAGTAGCCGTAATGAGCGATTACACACTGCCCAGCCTCATCTCATCCCAACGTGCATTGGGGGACAATGAGGGAGAGGAGGAGGAGGAGGAGGAGGAAGAACAGGAGCTGGTATCATGTGCTGTAGACGGTAGTACCTGTACAACTGTCATACAGGCGGTTCAGCGTGGGTGGCCTGAGGACAGGGGGGAGGAGGAGGAGGAGGAGGAGAGCATGGTCAGTCATCATCTTGGTGAGGACACGGAAGTCTTGCACGTTACCAGTCTTGCACGCATGGCTGACTTTATGTTACGCTACCTTAACCGTGACCCTCGCGTTGTCAAAATGTTGGGTGACGGTCATTACTGGTTGGTGACACTTTTAGACCCCCGCTACAAGGAGAACTTTCACTCTCTTATTCCTGAGGTGGAGAGGTCTACAAAAATGTGGCAGTACCTGAAGGCCCTTGCTGCAGAACTGTTAAAAAAATTCCCATCTTAACACGCTAGCGGCAGAGGTCACAGTTCATTGACCAACCAAGGCGTACAGGCGAGAGAGACGCAACTCCAATCCAGCAGAGGCAAGGGAACACTGTCAACACTCTAGGACAGTTTTCTGAGACCCGCCCAGCTTACAGGCCCTGAGGCGCTGGGTACTCTCACAAGGAGTGGAAAGATGGTGAGGGAGTACCTTGCCGACCGTACCAGCGTCCTCCGTGATTCCTCTGTGCCTTTTAATTATTGGGTATCCAAGCAGGACACTTGGAATGAACTTGCTCTGTATGCCTTGGAGGTCCTGGCCTGCCCTGCCGCTAGCGTGTTATCAGAGCGTGTTTTTAGTGCGGCTGGGGGAATTATAACCGATAAGCGCAATCACCTGTCGACTGACAATGCTGACAAGCTGACCGTTATCAAAATGAACAAGGGCTGGATTGGGCCAGACTTCTCATCTCCACCAAATGACAGCAGAGTAACATAAAGTCAAATCCACTGTGTTATTTCGGGAAGTGTATTCCCATACACCGCTTCACACCCACACATGGGTATATGCTTCCTCATTTCGGCTGTTTTTTGCTCTTCTCCTTATCCTCAGCCTCCACCACCACTATACCACAAGGGTGACCGTGGTCTATGTTGCCAGCATTGCAAGTTCCTCCTTCCTAATTTTTGGCAGCTTTTGCTTGGAAGGCATAGGAAAAGACTAAGGGAGACCCACTCCCCAATAATGGGAATAATGTTTTTAATATGCTGTACTGCATGGCTCTTGTAAGGGGCATTAAAATCGTATTGTTAAGCTACTGTGACCTCCACGTCTCTTCCAAGGGGCATTAAAACCATCTTGTTAGGCTACTGCGACCTCCACCACTTTTCCAAGGGGGCATTGATATTGTCTTTTTATTCCACTGTGACCTCCACTATTCTTCCAAGGGGCATTAAAACTGTCTTGTTAAGCTACTGCGACCTCCAACACTTCTCCAAGGGGCATTAAAACCATCTTCTTAAGCTACTGCAACCTCCACCACTAAGCTACTGCGACCTCCACTACTTTACCAAGGGGTATTAAAAAAGTCTTGTTAAGGTACTGCGACCTCCACGTCTCATCCAAGGGGCATTAAAACCGTCTTGTTAAGCTACTACGACCTCCACCACTTTTCCAAGGGGCATTAAAACCATCTTGTTAAGCTACTGCGACCTCCACGTCTCTTCCAAGGGGCATTAAAACCATCTTGTTAAGCTACTGCGACCTCCACCACTTTTCCGAGAGGCAATGAAACCATCTTGTTAAGCTCCTGCGACCTCCACGTCTCTTCCAAGGGGCATTAAAACCGTCTTGTTAAACTACTGCGACCTCCACGACTCTTCCAAGGGGCATTGATGTTGTTTTTTTATTCCACTGCCACCTCCACCATTCTTCCAAGGGGCATTAAAACCGTCTTGTTAAGCTACTGCGACCTCCATCACTTTACCAAGGTGCATTAAAACCGTCTTGTTAAGCTACTGCGACCTCCACCACTTTTCCAAGGGGCATTAAAACCGTCTTGTTAAGTTATTGCGACCTCCACCACAACCACTTTTCCAAGAGGCATTAAAACCGTCTTGTTAAGCTACTGAGACCTCCACGTCTCTTCCAAGGGGCATTAAAACCATCTTGTTAAGCTACTGCGACCTCCACCACTTTTCCAATGGGCATTAAAACCGTCGTGTTAAGCTACTGCGACCTCCACGTCTCTTCCAAGGGGCATTAAAACCGTCGTGCTAAGCTACTGCGCCCTCCACATCTCTTCCAAAGGGCATTAAAACCATCTTGTTAAGCTACTGCGACCTCCACCACTCTTCCAAGGGGCATTGATATTGTCTTTTTATTCCACTGCGACCTCCACCATTCTTCAAAGGGGCATTAAAACTAGTGTTGAGCCACCCCCGTAGTGTTCGAGTTCGGTTCGGTTCGTCGAACACCCGTGTGTTCGCCGAACTGTTCGTCGAACTGTTCGTCGAACACCTTCGAACACCGTTAAAACCAATGGCAGGCAAACAAAAACACATAGAAACACATAGAAAACACCTTCAAAGGTGTCCAAAAGCTGACAAACTGCTCAGAAGACACAACTAACACAAGGAAAAGTGACTAGTACATATAGTCATGCGAAAAGAAAAGAGGTGGAGGAGTCAAAGAAGGGGGAGACACAGATATAGGCATGTCATGCCCTTCTAAAATCCAAAAAGTGAGAAGCCGACACGACCAGTCCGTTCCTGCCCGTGCCACCTCCGTGTCGCCGGGTTTGTGCCAGAGCCGCGGTGGACCCTGACGGCCAGCCCCCCTCTCCCAATACTGGTGCCTGTCCGCTGGTGGGTCGAGCGAGCCCCCTGTGGTGGAGGCAGCTCTAAGCTTTTTAATTTAAATTGTCCCTCTAATTTGAATGAATACACTTTAAATCCATTTACAAGGATCTATTGGAGGGCAAGTCTCATGCCAGCAGTCGTGTAATTCCAGCTCCAGTAGCGTCCACTAAAGCTGCTGCAGTTAAAAAGCTTTTATAAGGATCAAGCTCGGCTGTAGACCACAAGGCATCCTACTGCCAGTCCCAGCCCCTATGCCTTGGGGTTCCTCCTGATGCTCTTCACTGAGTATCCCGTGGTCCCGAAGCATTTCCTTTGAAAAAATTAAGTGTCCAAACTACAGGTGGTGTAGCTTGCTTAACAGCTGGGATAATCCGCTGACTAGCAGACACTGCTACTAGGCACAAAGTATTTCCTGGGCTAGATGCAGTTAAAAATTTGTAATTAGATACTCTCGTTGGATGCTGAGAAAGCATTCCATAGAGTCTCCTGGCACGCCATATATGATTCTCTTAAAAAGCCTGGGGTAGGGGTCTAGGGGACCCTTTTATAGCCAAAATCACGGCCCTGTATCGCAATATGTCACCTAGGCTGAAGATAAATGGAACTGTAGCACCCTGAGGGCGCGGTTGCTACAGAGGTATTGCACCTCACCCAGAGGTGTGATATCTCACTCTCAGGTAAGGATGGAGTGGTGATCAGGACCCGACACCTGCATGCATTACACCACATTGCCGTGGGGCAGGGCGACCAATATGCCCCTGAGATGGGCACGACAGTCCCTGTCCCTGGCTGGAGTGGGGGAAGGGAACACTGAGGAAGGGGAACCCTGTAGTGCAGGAGCAGGGAGGAAGCAGTTGATGGGTGCATTGAGAAGGGAGTATAAAAGGTGGGCACCTTCTTAGTTCAGTGCAGAGAAGTCTGAGCAGAAGTGACAGGGAGCAGGGGCTCTGCATGAGCTCTGCTCCGAATGTGGGCCTAGTAACAGAGGCCCAGGCCTGGAAGAGGGAGAAGGAAGGAAGAGGAGCGGAGAAGGCTCCAGGAATGAGGAACAAAGGGATCCCAGGGGTGCGGACGGGCGAGTCGCCACCGCACGCCCGAATCCACCTGCGTGGAGGGGTCAGGCCAAAGGGGGAGACCGGTCCCCGAAACTAGTGGAGGCAGGAAACGACCCTCAGCTAGAAACCGGAGGCTGTGACATTTTATGTGGCGCAGCCCTTCGCTACACCAGCTAGGAAGGCACCACATAGGGTCAGGGAAACTGGCGCCAAGTTTACCAAGAGGAGGCCCGAGGCAGCCGGACAGAAGGGTTGGTAAGAAAGGCCAGACAAAGGACACACAAAGGGGGTCCTGTGAAGCGCTCCAAAGTTATCTGGGAGTTGTCTGAGCCCCTCACCTGGTGAGCACAGTACGACGTGGGCAGCCGTTACCTGCAGACGTGGTCTGGATAATAAGAACTGTGAGTAAAGGCCCTGGACTGCATCACTGACTCCGTGTCGTTACTGCTGCTGCCCTGCACCATCACCCCCATCCTCCGCATACACTGCCCTGAGGCTATACTCCTCCCGTGTGGAGTTATGCTACGCTCTGCTGCACCCACAACACCAGCCTCAGCGGTCTGCCCTGCAGCGGCGGTTCACTCTGACCGCAATCCACGGGTGGCGTAGTCGGACATTTAAACATCAAAACCACATAAATAGTTCCGCCACTGGTTTGTCCACCCTGAGCCACGGAACCGGGTCACCGCCACGGAGACTACAACCACCAGCATCCACCAAAAAGGGTCCGGCTCCGGGTGTCCCAAGGCCCAGGGGGTGCATCAGAACATTTTCATCACCTTTCACAATCACCAATGGGACAAGGCAGGGATGTCCTCTGTCCCCTCTCTTATACATCCTAGTGACGGAGCACCTGCTCTCATCAATTCGCCATAACCCCAATATTAGGTTTATTGAGGTGGGAGGCACCGAGTACAAGTACTCTCTATTTGCTGATGATGTCCTAGTATATATCACTCAATCACATATATCCATCCCTGCTGTTATGGCTGAAATAGATCACTTTGTTACATGGTCAAATTTTAAAATCAATGCAGCGAAGTCTGAGGCCCTCGATGTCTCCCTCCCCAAATCCATACAGGATTCCATCCAGTCCAACTTTCCCTTTGCCTGGCCCTCACAAGGTATCAAATACTTAGGAATTCCTATTCCTAGAGACCTTTCCCCAGTCTATGTTATCTTAATTTTGGGCCCTTTATTGAACAACTCCATACAGACCACGATTGGCAAGTTAGAACTGTAAGATTCACTACGTGAACCACTGGTGTTTTGTGGAAAAGCACATGTACACTGTGTTCCAAATTATTATGCAAAAAGTGTTTAGGAGTGATAAGGGAAGAATTTGTTTGTTTATCAGTTAAACTCATTGATGGTGATGTGTGTCAGGGCTCTTTATATCACTGTAAGCAATTGCAGACACCTGTGCTAATTAGTTTGGCAGGTGTGTCCAATGAAAGGCAAGACTACTTAAGAAGGCTGTCCCACATTATTAAGCAGCCTACATTTTCTGCCAAAATGGGAGAGAAAAAGGATGTGTCGGCTGCTGAGAAGCAACAAATTGTGGAGTAACATAATAACATAGTAACATAGTTTGTAAAGCCGAATAAAGACTTGCGTCCATCAAGTTCGACCTGTTAGTTCTGCAATTGCTAAAGTTGATCCAGAGGAGGGCAAAATCCCCAAATGATTTAGCCAATCTTCACCTGAGGAAAAATTCCCTCCCGACTCTGAAACCAGCAGTCAGAATAAATCCCTGTATCAACCTATTTTATTTTATTTTTAAGTATACGCTGAAATCTGCCCGGTATCTAGAAATGCATCCAGTCCCCGCTTGTACTGGTGTAGTGAATCCGACATTACCGTCTCCTCACTCAGTGAATTCCATATTCTCACTGCTCTTACCGTAAAGAACCCCTTCCTATGCTGGTGCTGAAACCTTTTCTCTTCCAGTCTTAGTGAATGCCCTCTTGTTACCGTAATATCACTCCTTTTGAACAAATCCCGGGCAAGATCTCTATACTGTCCCCTAACATATTTGTACACATTTATTATGTCCCCCCTCAACCTTCTCTTTTCCAGGCTGAATAGTCCTAGTTTTGCCAACCTCTCTGGGTATTGCAGTCCCTCCATTCCCTTTATTAATTTTGTTGCCCTCCTTTGTACCTTTTCAAGCTAATTTATATCCTTTCTATATATTGGGGCCCATAACTGAGCACAGTATTCCAAGTGTGGTCTGACCAGTGCTTTGTACAGTGGAAGAACAATGTTCTCATCCTTTGCAGCTATACCTCTTCTGATACATCCCATTACCCTGTTTGCCCTTACAGCAGCGGCCGACTTTGGGCACTCCAATTTAGTTTGCTATCAATCAAGATGCCCAAGTCCTTCTCCATCTCTGAATTCCCCAATGATTTCCCATTCAGTGAGTACTGGTGACTTCCATTTTTCCTTCCCATATGTATGACCTTACATTTCTCCTCGTTAAACCTCATTTGCCATTTAATGCTCCACCTACCCAGCTTATCCAAATCCCTCTGTAGGTCTGCACTGTCCTCTTTTGTATTAATTGTTTTACATAACTTTGTGTCATTTGCAAATATTGATATTTTACTATTTATCCCGTTGACTATGTCGTTAATAAAGATATTAAATAACATTGGGCCTAGTACAGATCCCTGTGGGTCATGACTACAATCAACATTGTGCGATGATCAGGATGAAGTGTCTTGGCAATCAAGAAGTATGTAGCTGATTCACAGTACACACGTGTGCGTGCTGATAAGGGCAAATTGAGGACTCTTTCCTACAGGCAATTACGTCAGGTTAAAAGAGCAGAGGCAAAAAAGCCTTGTCATAGCAGCAGACAAGTTTTTGAAGCTGCTGGTGCCTCCAACGTCCCCCTAACAACAAGATGCAGGGTCCTTCAGAGGTTTGCAGCTGTGCGTACGCCATCCTGTCGACCTCCTCTATCCACTGCACACAAGCAGAAACGGCTCCAGTGGGCCAAACAATACATGAAGACTGACTTCAAAACTGTTTTGTTCACGGATGAGTGCCGTGCAACGCTCGATGGTCCAGATGGATGGAGTGGAGGATGGCTGGTTGATGGACACCCCACGCAAACACGGCTACAGCGCAAACAAGAAGGAGGTGGAGTAATGTTTTGGGCTGGAATCATGGGGAGAGAGATTGTCGGCCCCTTTAGGATCCCTGAAGGGGTAAAGATGAACTCCATAATGTATGTGGAGTTTCTCAAACAGCACTTCCTGCCATGGTTCAAGAAGAAGAACCGTGTATTCCACAGCAAGATCATTTTCATGCATGATAATGCACCGTCTCATGCTGTACATAACACATCTGCATCTCTGGCTGATATGGGCATAAAAGGGGACAAACTTATGGTGTGACCCCCATGCTCCCCTGACCTCTACCCCATTCAGAACCTCTGGAGTATCATCAAAAGGAGTGTCTATGATGGCGGGAGGCAGTTCACATCTAACCAACAGCTCTGGGAGGGTATTCTGTCCTCATGCAAAACAATTGAAGCAGAAACCACCCAAAACCTGACAAATTCAATGGACGAGAGAATTCAGAAGCTCCTTTCGAACATGGGGTCCTATGTGCAAATGTAAGATCACCTAGAATAAAGTTTTGAGTTGAAAACTGTTTGATTTCAGTTTCTAATAACCTGCTAAGGCTTATAATTTCAAAAATGACCATTTTTTTGGTCTTTATTAAAATGAAAAGGTTGATCGAAAAGTTTGGGGGATCTAAGAGTGTGGCAACCCAGTAGTCAGGATTACTTCGAATTCTGACAATATGAGCGTCATGTTGCAGGTAGTGCAGCAAGAAGGCACTTATGTGTCTTGCGCATCTCGGAGCCCCAAAATTATTTTCCGGGCTAGATGCAGCTAAAAATTATTATTAATTTTAAATCTGGTGGAGCTTAGTATAGATGGCCTAATAGGATCAGTGCTGCACACTGCTACAAAGCCCAAATTATTTTCCAGCCAAGGTACAGATAAACATGATTAGTAATTTTAAATCTGGTGGAGCTTAGTATAGATGGCCTAATAGAATCAGTACTGCACACTGCTACAAAGCCCAAATTATTTTCCAGCCAAGATACAGATAAACATGGTTAGTAATTTTAAATCTGGTGGAGCTTATTATAGATGGCCTAATAGAATCAGTGCTGCACACTGCTACAAAGCCCAACTTATTTTCCAGCCAAGATACAGATAAACATGATTAGTAATTTGAAAGCTTAAAACGGTTGGTGACGTGATTTTAACCAATCATCAAGCTTTTACTCTCCCCAGGATGACACAGGGGTAGAAAAGTCGTTTCGGATCTATGATTTGTTCATCTTTATGAACGTGAGTCTGTCTACATTATCAGTGGAGAGCCGCGTGCGCTTATCTGTCAGCACACCACCAGCAGCGCTGAACACACGTTCAGACAGAACGCTGGCTGCGGGGCATGACAAGATCTCCAAGGCGTAAGTGGCTAGCTCCAGCCATTTATCCAGATTGGAAGCCCAAAAAGAGCAAGGGTCCAGTGACACAGTCATGGCTTCAATGTTTACTTGGAGATACTCCTGTACCATCGTCTCTAGGCGTTGACTATGTGTCAGACTTCTTGTCTCCTGTGGCCTTGCAAAGGATGGGCTAAACAAGCTGTGAAATGATTCCGCAAAATTGATGTTACCAGCAGATACTGTGGTTCTGTTACGGTTTGAGTGCTGAACACTCGACGGTCCCACGGTTGGCAAGTTGGAACTGTGAGATTCACTACGTGCACCACTGGTGTTTTGTGGAAAAGCACATGTAAGATTCTGCAACAGTCTCTGCTGATACTCCTGCATGCGTGCATCCCTTTCTATGGCAGGAATAATTTCTGCAAATTTACTTTTGTACCGGGGATCTAACAGTGTTGCAACCCAGTAGTCAGGATTATTTCTAATTCTCACAATTCGAGGGTCATGCTGCAGGTAGTGCAGCAAGAAGGCACTCATGTGTGTTGCGCATCCAGGAGCACCAAGTCCCTGTTGTGTTGGTGGCGAGGTAACAATCATGCTTCCTTCCTCTGTCCTCTCCCCCCAACCTCGCACAACAGAAATGTGATCAAGGTCTCCCTCATCTGATGAGTCTTCCATCAGTTCGTCCTCCACTTCTTCCTGGGCTCCTGCACCTTCCTCACTAGTTTGGCTGCTACCATGCGCCCTGGTAGAACCATCTCCCCCACCCTCACATGCCTGCCGCCTTGGTGCTGCCGACCGTCTGGACCTTGCAGATGTTAGCCCTTCCGCATACAACTCCTCCTCCTCTACTTCCTCCACCTCCTCTTGTGCCACCACCGGACTCCGAATTCTGTTTAACATGTGCTCCAGCATGTAAATCACCGGAATAGTCATGCTGATAATGGCATCGTCAGCACTAAACATCTTCGTCGCCATTTCAAAACTGTGCAGAAGGGTGCATAGGTCCCTGATCTGAGACCACTCCTCCAGCGTGATTTGCCCCACCTCTGGATCTCGTTGGCCCAGGCTATACATCAGAACGTATTGCACCAGGGCTTGTCGGTGCTGCCACAGTCGCTGCAACATGTGCAGAGTTGAATTCCACAGGGTAGGCACATCGCATTTTAGCCGGTGAAGTGGCAGGCACAACGACTTCTGTAGAGATGTAAGTCGCTGAGCTGCTGGATGCGAACGGCGGAAGTGAGCACACAGCGACCGTGCCCTCTGCAGAAGGCCATCTAGTCCGGGATAGTGGGCTAAAAATTGCTGGACAACCAGGTTCAACACGTGAGCCATACAAGGCACGTGTGTGACATTGCCCCGGCGAAGGGCCGCACCCAGGTTTGCAGCATTGTCGCACGCGGCCTTCCCTGGTTTCAGGTCCAGTGGAGACAACCATTCATGAAATTGGTTCTCCAGAGCTGACCACAACTCATCAGCTGTGTGACTCACATTTCCCAGACATTTCAAAGTAAAAACCGCCTGATGACGTTGAGCCCTACTGCCAGCATAGTAAGGAAGTGTGCAGGATCCCTTCTGCGCAGTTAGAAAGCTTGTGGCATGACCAGACAGGCTTTGGGTGCAGGTGGAGGACCGAGAGGAGGTTGAGGAGGCAGAAGCAGTGGAGGAACTTTGAGATAAAGAGGATTGACTCACAACTCGTGGGGACGGCAAGACTTGGACAGCAGCCCCTTGTCCTGCTGTCACCATAGTTACCCAGTGCCCAGTCAGCGACATGTAACGCCCCTGTCCATGCCTACTCGTCCAAGTGTCTGTGGTGAAATGCACCCTGTCACACACAGAGTTTCTCAAAGAAGCGGTGATGTTGTGCGCGACATGCTGGTGGAGCGCAGGCACACCTTTCTTTGAGAAGTAGTGCCAACTGGGCATCTGGTACTGGGGCACTGCGACGGACATAAGGTCTCGAAAATCCTCTATGTCCACCAGGCGGAAAGGCAGCATTTCTGTAGCCAAGAGCTTGCAGATGGTGAAATTCAACCTCTTAGCTTTCTCATGGCTAGGAGGAAATGGTCTTTTACTTGTCCACATCTGAGGGACCGAGGGCTGGTTATTGTGCTTAGACGGGGTTGATAAGGGTGTCCCCGGCAAACTGCCGGTCTGTGAGGAAGATGCAGGCGGACATGTTAGGTTGCCTTGATCCAAAGGTGGTGCTATCGATGTCGGACAGTGCTCAACACCAGCTGGTGTTACCACCTCCAAAGAAAATGATGACCTGCCAATCACGCTGGCTGTTGAGGGTAAAGAGGTGGCAGGTCTGCGCCCCAAAACAGGTGTGACTGCTGTCCCCCCAGTCACCGAGGATGAAGAGGCCGCGGATGCACAAGATATGGCAGACGGTGGTTGGCCCGGCCGGCTAGGCCGCATTGTAGCACAGTGAGCTTCCCACTGCAACTTATGCTTCATGTCCATGTGCCGGTTCATGAATGAAGTACTCAAACTATGTATTTTTTGGCCTCTACTTAGCTTTAGCTGACAAATGTTACAGATAACACGAGTTGGGTCATCTTTATCGATCTGAAAAAATGCCCAGGCTATGCAAGGCTTAGCACCCATGCGACCTGAAGAGCCACCACGACTTGTGGTGAGAGGCAGAGTTGTGTTTGAGGATGCAGTTGTTGACGTGCTTCCAGTACTACGTCTCTGTCCAGGAAGGCGCAACCTGACCTCGTCGTCACTAGCATCCTCCTCCACCTCCTCTGCTGACCTCATCTCTTGGCTGACTGTGGGTTGACAGTAAGTGGGATCTCCAACCTCATCATCATCACCCTGTGCGTTATCACACCCGTCGTCCTCAGAGCCAACCTGTTCCTGCCCTGACAAAAAATGAAAGTTGTCGCTCCAATCAGGTATTTGAGTCTCATCATCGTCTTCCTCATTGTCTCCACCAACAGGAGTTACAGTTTGGGAATGAGGGTCTACATTATGGTCAGAACCTTCTGCGTCTGGTCCTGGATCCGACTCATAAAGATTCTGGGCATCAGTGCAGATCATTTCCTCGTCTGGATTCACAGAAGCGCTGGAGTCGAAATCTGATTCCCAGGCTATAGTATGAGTAAACAGCTCTGCAGACTCAACCATCTGTTCTACCTCATACTCAGACGGGCAGCTGGAGATTTGGGAGCTGTGAGGAAGCAAGTGCGATTGGGGTGACACCTTTAAGGACTGGAGTATTTGTGATGTTGAAGTTGATGTGGAGGAGAGCCCACTTAAAATAACACTTGATATCCGTTGAAGCACCTGCTGTTTTTGTGCCTCATCTGGAATTTGTAGCGATTGGCGTGGCCGTAAGAATGGGATCTTATCACATTGTCCGCTAAAAGAAGTAGACATTTTAGTTTGGCTGGAAGATGGTCTTTCTTCTGCAGATGTTACTATTGCTTTAACACCTACCCCACGGACACAACCTTTTTTCCCCTTCCCAACACGCCTATTCCCCTTTCCACCAGCAGCAGGCCTTTTTCCACTCATTGTGGTGGTTAACTAATTCACAACTCTGGAGTTGTTTGCACAAAAAAACAATGGATGGGAACCGAGCAGAGCTGAGTGGCCAAACTGTGGTATTAGGCCAAAACTATTGGCTGGGTTAGATGCAGGAAAAAATTATATTCAATTTGCAACCTGATGGAGGTCAGTATAGATGGACTAATAGAACAAGTCCCACACACAGCTAGAAGCCCAAATATTTTTTCAGAGGTAGATGCAGAAAAAAATTGTATTCAGTTTGCAACCTGATGGAGGTCAGTATAGATGGACTAATAGAACAAGTCCCACACACTGCTAGAAGGCCAAATATTTTTTCAGAGCTAGATGCAGAAAAAAATTATATTCAGTTTGCAACCTGATGGAGGTCAGTATAGATGGACTAATAGAACAAGTCCCACACACAGCTAGAAGCCCAAATATTTTTTCAGAGGTAGATGCAGATAAAAATTATTTTTAATTTGCAACCTGATGGAGGTCAGCATAGATGGACTAATAGAGAAAGTCCCACACACTGCTAGAAGGCCAAATATTTTTTCAGAGCTAGATGCAGAAAAAAATTATATTCAGTTTGCAACCTGATGGAGGTCAGTATAGATGGACTAATAGAACAAGTCCCACACACAGCTAGAAGCCCAAATATTTTTTCAGAGGTAGATGCAGATAAAAATTATTTTTAATTTGCAACCTGATGGAGGTCAGTATAGATGGACTAATAGAGAAAGTCCCACACACTGCTAGAAGGCCAAATATTTTTTCAGAGCTAGATGCAGACAAAAAATTGTTTTGAATTTGCAACGTGATGGAGGTCAGTATAGATGGACTAATAGAACAAGTCCCACACACTGCTAGAAGGCCAAATATTTTTTCAGAGCTAGATGCAGATAAAAATTATTTTTAATTTGCAACCTGATGGAGGTCAGTATAGATGGACTAATAGAGAAAGTCCCACACACTGCTAGAAGGCTAAATATTTTTTCAGAGCTAGATGCAGAAAAAAATTATATTCAGTTTGCAACCTGATGGAGGTCAGTATAGATGGACTAATAGAACAAGTCCCACACACAGCTAGAAGCCCAAATATTTTCTCAGAGGTAGATGCAGAAAAAAATTATATTCAGTTTGCAACCTGATGGAGGTCAGTATAGATGGACTAATAGAGAAAGTCCCACACACAGCTAGAAGGCCAAATATTTTTTCAGAGCTAGATGCAGACAAAAAAATATTTTGAATTTGCAACGTGATGGAGGTCAGTATAGATGGACTAATAGAACAAGTCCCACACACTGCTAGAAGGCCAAATATTTTTTCAGAGCTAGATGCAGAAAAAAATTATATTCAGTTTGCAACCTGATGGAGGTCAGTATAGATGGACTAATAGAACAAGTCCCACACACTGCTAGAAGCCCAAATATTTTTTCAGAGCTAGATGCTGAAAAAAATTATATTCAATTTGCAACCTGATGGATGTCAGTATAGATGGACTAATAGAATGATGCTATGCCCAAAAGGTTTTACTTCACTAGGTGCAGTACAAAAATTGGTATTCTATACACAGGTGGTGTATCTTGCAACACAGATAGGCTACTCCACTGACTAACACACTCTGCAATAGGCCAAAAAGGATTAGCTTTGCTAGATTCAGCCAAATGCTGTGAAAAAAACTTGCACAGCACTGGCACAGACCTGCCTGGCAAAAACTGATAGGAACTGATGTAACCTAGTCCTGAAAAGGACTTCAATTACAATTAGTCTTTACTCCCACAACCTATCTATTTAAGAGCACAGACCTGCCTGATAAAAGTCGTAGGAAATGCTGTAACCTAGTCCTTAAAAGGACTGCAATCACAACTATTCCCTACTCCCAAGCTATCTGTAGATTTGTGCGAAAATTGGCTTGAAATTAACAAGGTATAGCGCACACAGCAACAGCGGTGCCGTCTAACACGCAGCTGCAGCAGTGAGAAAATGGTGGCGACGGGGAAAATGGCTTGGTCTTATAGGGCAAGGACATGTGACATACACAGCCAATGACACATGCCCTTGCTTGTGTGAAAAAAAGCACTTCGCTCCGTGTGTGAGCTGCTGATAGGCTAACAGATTGCACCTCCCCACTGTAAATGCGGGAAAGAGAAAAAAAAATGGAGATCTTCATTATTCCTGCAGAAATCCATCCCCTGCCCCTCCCCCCGCTCCGCTGTACACTCAAACTGCGTATTAACATTAATTTTCATCATTACTGAGAAAAAATCCAGTTATGATGTGGTGCACGAACAGTTATCGAACATAACCTCGAACAGCCGAATTGTTCTCAAATCGTTCGTGTTCGCCGAACGGCTCGAACACCGCCCAAAACAGCTCGAATTTGAGATTGGCGAACAGTTTGAGTCGAACAACGCACATCTCTAATTAAAACCGTCTTGTTAAGCTACTGCGACCTCCAACACTTCTCCAAGGGGCATAAAACAGTTTTGTTAAGCTACTGCGACCTCAAAGTCTCTTCAAGAGGGCATTAAAACTGTCTTGTTATGCTACTGCGACCTCCATCACTTTTCGAAGGGGCATTAAAACCATCTTGTTGAACCACTCTGAACTCCACAGCTCTTCCAAGGGGCATTGAAATGTTGTTTTTAATTACCTCTAGCCTCCACGACTCTTTCAACGGGCATTGCATTTCCTCCTAATTTTAGTTAGCTTTTGCTTTTCAATGCATAGGCGAACACTGAGGGGGAACCACTCCCCAATAATGGGTAGAAGGTTTTTAGTATGCTGTAATCCACGTCTGTTTCAAGGGGCATTGCAGTTCCTCATAATTTTTGGAAAGCCTTCCATTCACTGCTTAGGCCAACAGTGTACAGGAGACCCAGTTGCTATAAATGGAAAAAACGGTTTAGTTAAGGCCCTCGGACCTCCATGTCACTTCTAAGGGGCATTGGAGTGCCTCGAAATTTTTAGTAGGCATTGCACTCACTGTATACCCTATAACTGTGTAGCCGAACCGCTCCTTTTGGTACAGAAACATATCCTACAAGACATGTGTGGTTGACTGGCCTGAAATTGATGTTAATGGTCCCTGTTCCTCCTGCTCTTTCTCCTTTGCCACCACCTCATCCATCATTCATCACCTGAAGCTTTGTTTTAACGGGAGTCATAGAACTGGGATAGTAGCAGGAAAACATTCCGCAATCCTCGGATGAGGTAGGATATGCGCCAAAACGCTGACCACCTCAGGCCTAGCCGCTACTACATACATGCGCTTGCATTCCAAGGAACAGAAAGCTAAGGAGATGGATGGCCTCATGATCATGAATAATTTACTCGTTGTCTAGGAGGCCGACCACTGCTGCTGTCTACCTTCTGAACTTTGTGTTGAAGCCTGATTGACCCAGGACCTGCAGTCCTCTATGTCTGGAGGACGTGTTGCATCCCACTGTCCAACTGTTTCCCGGCTTCCACAATATTAACCCAGTGTGAAGGCGTCAGTCAGATGGACCATCCCTGGCCACATTCACTTGTCTACGTGTTTGTAGTTAGGTTGTCCTTCAAATTGGGGCGGCTGGGGACCATTTATGGACACCCGGTCGCCCCCAGGCGGCTGGGGACCGTGTGTGGGTACCCGGCCGCGGGGCGGCTGGGGACCAAGAAAGGACACACTGCCGCCCCCTGGCGGCTGGGGACGTGTGTGGGCACCCGGCCGCGGGGCAGCTGGAGACCGAGTATGGACACCCGGTCGCCCCCTGGCGGCTGGGGACCGAGGGTGGACACCCGGCCGCTGGGCGGCTGGGGACTGAGTATGGATACCAGGCCGCCGACGCAGCCATGACATGGTGGCCGGCGTCTGCCTCCACATGCCTAAAAGGCCCAATTTCAAGTGCAAGCAAGCTAGCAGTATGGTATTGCAGCCTGGGGGTGGGTGGGTGGCAGGTTGCACACGTAAGCTTGCATTCCAAGAAAGCAAAGCAGATGCTAACTTCTATCATCGTCATCATGCTCCTCACCTTGACACTCTCAACTCCCCTGATGGAGAAGCCAGGGCCCACCGGAAGAGTCTGGTTCTCTGGTGGGCTCATCCAATGCTGCCCTAAAGCAGGCCAGGCTTAGAAAAGTGTGTTGGAAGTTCCCAGGAGAAATAGGGGCGGCAGAGGACCGTTTATGGACACCCGGCGCCCCCAGGTGGCTGGGGACCGTGTGTGGGCACCCTGCCGCGGGGCGGCTGGGGACCGAGTATGGACACCCGGTCGCCCCCTGGCGGCTGGGGACCGAGCGTGGACACCCGGCCGCCGGGCGGCTGGGGACCGAGTGTGGATACCCAGCTGCCCCCTGGCGGCTGGGAACTGAACGTGGACACCCTGTCGCCGGACGACTGGGGACCGAGTGTGGATACCCGGCCGCCCCCTGGAGGCTGGGGACCGAGCGTGGACACCCGGCCGCTGGGTGACAGGGGACTGAGTATGGATACCAGGCCGCTGACGCAGCCATGACATGGTGGCCGGCCTCAGCCTCCACATGCCTAAAAGGCCCAATTTCAAGTGCAAGCAAGCTAGCAGTACGGTATTGCAGCCTGGGGGTGGGTGGGTGGCAGGTTGCACACTTACGCTTGCATTCCAAGAAAACAAAGCAGATGCTAATTTCTATAATCATCATCATGCTCCTCACCTTGGCACTCTCAACTCCCCTGATGGAGAAGCCAGGGCCCACCGGAGGAGTCTGGTTCTCTGTTGGGCTCGTCCAATGCTGCCCTAAAGCAGGCCAGGCTAAGAAAAGTGTGGGGGAAGTTCCCAAGAGAAATAGGGGTGGCTGGGGACCGATTATGGACACCCGGCAGCCCCCAGGTGGCTGGGGACCGCGTGTGGGCACCCGGCCGCGGGGCGGCTGGGGACCGAGTATGGACACCCGGCCGCCCCCTGGCGGCTGGGGACCAAGCGTGGACACCCGGTCGCCGGGCGGCTGAGGACTGAGTATGTATACCAGGCCGCCGACGCAGCCAAGACGTGGTGGCCAGATTCCGCTTCCACATGCCTAAAAGGCCCAATTTCAAGTGCAAGCAAGCTAGCAGTATGGTTTTGCAGCCTGGGGGTGGGTGGGTGGCAGGCTGCATACTTGCGCTTGCATTGCAAGGAATGGGGGAGGTACAATTGAACACTGCCCTGGGACAAGGACTTGCACGGGGATAGTTGCAAGTCTGCATCTTCTGATGCGGCAAGGATCACTTCTGATGGGCACACGTTTAGGCAGTGACCTGGGTGTCAGCGATGCTTCCAGGGGTCTTCCCCATGCTGTTCCCATGTCTTTTCAGCACTGTATGCATGTGTCACACAGCACATGGCCAGATAAGGTTGTAAAATGTTAAAATGACATTTCCCGGTGAATGCATTTGTCACAGTTGAAAGCAATACAAAAGTGCAAAAACGCATAAAAAATGCTACTTGTGAACATAGCCCAAGGTGTGGAGGAGTATTTTTGTTTTTGGTTATTTATTTTACCTTATACACAAGTCTTTACCCTGGAAAGGAACTTCCTTAATATATTTCACAGGAAAACCGTTTCAGTTTCGTTTTTGAACGTTTTCTTGTGAGCCCGTAAAAGTGGCTTAATACCTCTGACCACGTTGTTGACAGCAGTGACCTGGGGGTCAGAAATGCTTCCTGGGGCCATCCCCATGCTGTCCCCATGTCATTTGAACACTGTCACTATTGTTTTGGGCACTTTTTAGGCTTTCTACAGACTGCCAGGGGTGCTGGCGCAAAAATGCTCGGGTCTCCCATAGACTAACATTGGGCTCGTTGCTCGGGTCGAGCACCCGAGTATCACAGTGAGATCGGCCCGAGCTTCGAGCACCCGAGCATTTTAGTGCTCGCTCAACACTAATGTTAATCTGTAAGATGTCATAGCTGTAGGGAATTATGGGGAAGACTATGTGGCAATTCAAAATGACGTTAGCCCGCTCTCTGATGCTTCAGTAATGTGGTAAAATTATTATTTTTTGCAAAGCGCAAATCAAATCTTAAAATGTTCAAGTGAAACCGCGAATTTCTAGAAATTCAACTCAAAATCGATCTTCCGTGATTTGACCAGCTCATCTCTACTTTTGATTATTGTATAATCTCGTGACTATCCTCACTATAACAATATTCTCAATCTCATTGTGGAATTAATTTGAGTAAGTTATCCATGAATAGACACCTATAAAGAAAACTTAAGTATTGCCACGAATGGGAAAATGTATCATCATCACCAATAGCCAAAAATGAGACATCAAATTTTAGATTCAGTTTTAATACAAGGCACACAGCCATAAAGGGAACTTCTACATGGCTCCTTGAAAAAAAAGAAAGACCTTCTTCACTCTAGAAAGAGATGGCAATCATCCGGGGTGCTACTTAATGAGTGATTATCATATTACCAGCTTGTGGCTGGCCTGTATGTTTAAGAAAACAATAGGCAGCTACGTACAGAATATCTAACTTGCACTTATTATCAAAAATGTGTCCATAATGCCACCTGAAAAGACCCATGTTATTAGCAAAAGTCAGGTCTGAACTTACAGGTTGTGAGACCCCAGCATGCAGAGTAGGGTCCCACAACCATTTAGACCACTCACCACCATTTAGTAACTGCTTAATAAAGAATACCACAGCACTGATTTAGTTCAAAGAGCAAGATCTCATGATAATACCCAAGATCTCGCACCCTCCCCCGGAGGATTGTGGGATCCTGTTTTGGTAAAAAGTTGGTACTTTCAGGTGACATTAGTGGCACATCATCATTTTTGAAAATAACCATTTTTTAGAAAACTCATCAGTATGTGGCTGCTCGCTGTTTTCTTTCTTGGAAGCCAGCTCTTCAAAGGCTTATCGTGGCACTGGATTATTAAATCTTCAGACAGAGTCCTTGTGTCTAATCACACATTCAGGAAAGGGAAGGGGGCAAGAATGGAGATATATATTTCAGTACAGAGGCTGTAAAAGTTGACAAGCATGGCCTGAAGGCCCATTTACACTATAAGATTATCCTCAGTACACAATCCTAAGAACAATCATTTCATGATAATCTTCAAGTCTAGACAGGCTGTCGATCACCCAATGAATGAACAAAACGCATGTTTGTTGGGTGAAATGATCGTTTGTGCTGCACAAGAGATCATCTCTCTTGGCAGCACATCATCCTCTGTAAACAGGACTCTCATTGCCGAGAACAATTATAGCCTAGGCATACTGTTCGATTTAATACCGATCGTTCAGTGCACATTTGGAGCCCGGTCAGTCTGCGTAAAAACAGGTTGTTTAATGACTGCCAATTGGTAAATATTTAGCATTTGGCTGTAATTTTAGGCCACAAAATAAACTAATATAAATGTACCTTTAAACTATGTTTTTGAAAATGTAACAAAAAATAAGATAAACAGGAGGGCAACCTTACAAACAATAGGCGAACATACAATGCTCCATGCTGATGGTGACCCAATGAGATCTGAAAATTTGTGACTGTACCATAGAAAAAAAACAGAAAGACACCAAATTCATTTTTGGGCTCTTTTATATAAAAGGCTATATTTGCATGGTTGTAACTACACTGCTCAAAAAAATAAAGGGAACACTCATATAACACATCCTAAATCTGAAGGAATGAAATATTCTCATTGAATACTTTGTTCTGTACAAAGTTGAATGTGCTGACAACAAAATCACACAAAAATCATCAATGGAAATCAAATTTATTAACCAATGGAGGCCTGGATTTGGAGTCACCCCCAAAATTTAAGTGGAAAAACACACTACAGGCTGATCCAACTTTGATGTAATGTCCTTAAAACAAGTCAAAATGAGGCTCAGTATTGTGTGTGGCCTCCACGTGCCTGTATGACCTCCCTACAATGCCTGGGCATGCTCCTGATGCGGTTGCGGTTGGTCTCCTGTGGGATCTTCTCCCAGACCTGGACTAAAGCATCTGCCAACTTTTGGACAGTATGTGGATGGAGCGAGACATGATGTCCCAGATGTGCTCAATCGGATTCAGGTCTGGGGAACGGGCGGGCCAGTCAATAGCTTCAATGCCTTCATCTTGCAGGAACTGCTGATACACTCCAGCCACATGAGGCCTGACATTGTCCTGCATTAGGAGGAACCCAGGGCCAACCACACCAGCACATGGTCTCACAAGGGGTCTGAGGATCTCATCTCGGTACCTAATGGCAGTCAGGCTGCCTCTGGCGAGCACATGGAGGCCCTCCAAAGGAATGCCACCCCACACCATTACTGACCCACTGCCAAACCGGTCATGCTGAAGGATGTTGCAGGCAGCAGATCGCTCTCCATGGCGTCTCCAGACTCTGTCACGTCTGTCACATGTGCTCAGTGTGAACCTGCTTTCATCTGTGAAGGGCACAGGGAGCCAGTGGCAACTTTGCCAATCCTGGTGTTCTGTGGCAAATGCCAAGCGTCCTGCACGTGTTGGGCTGTGAGCAAAACCCCCATCTGTGGACGTCGGGCCCTCATACCACCCTCATGGAGTCGGTTTCTAACCGTTTGTGCAGACACATGCACATTTGTGGCCTGCTGGACGTAATTTTGCAGGGCTCTGGCAGTGCTCCTCCTGTTCCTCCTTGCACAAAGGCAGAGGTACCGGTCCTGCTGCTTGGTTGTTGCCCTCCTACGGCCCCCTCCACGTCTCCTGGTGTACTGGCCTGTCTCCTGTTAGCGCCTCCAGCCTCTGGACACTACACTGACAGACACAGCAAACCTTTTTGCCACAGCTCGCATTGATATGCCATCCTGGATGAGCTGCACTACCTGAGCAACTTCTGTGGGTTGTAGAGTCCGTCAAATGCTACCACGAGTGTGAAAGCACAACCAACATTAAAAAGTGACCAAAACATCAGCCAGAAAGCATTGGTACTGAGATGTGGTCTGTGATCCCCACCTGCAGAAACACTCCTTTATTGAGGGTGTCTTGATAATTGCCAATAATTTCCATCTATTGTCTGTTCCATTTGCACAACAGCATGTGTAATTGATTGTCAATCAGTGTTGCTTCCTAAGTGGACAGTTTGATTTCACAGAAGTTTGATTTACTTGGAGTTATATTCTGTTGTTTAAGTGTTCCCTTTATTTTTTTGAGCAGTGTAGTTGGGGCTGGCGGAGTAAGTATTGTGCTACTATCCAGAGAGAGCAGAATACCAATACATCAGCCAGACTTAGAGAGGGTATGAGGACACTGGATTTGGGTAGTGGACCAAGTCTTTGACTTGGATGAGCGAAAAACTCAGGTACAGGTCACATATATTCCATTAAATTACTTCAATGAATCTCTCTTTTATCAAACTAAACAGCCAATAAATGTGAAACACTTTTTATTATTTCATTTATATAAAAAATGTTGAACTGCCGTGAAAATATCCAGTTTCACTTATTTGGTACAAAATGTTCTACAGTAAGTTAAAAGGAGCTGTAATTTGCAAACAGTATTCTTCTTCTCAGCTACAACTTCCTCCTGTATACTGTACAAATATAATGAGATTGTCATTTATATAATAATTATGTTGTCAGCTAGGACGCTATCGTATTCTACTGTGGGTGAGAAATGTTCTTATTTGTTTTCTATAAGCTTGCCGTTATCCTCCAATTCATGATTTTCTTGTAGACTGCCCTTAGACGTTTTGTAGACTGTGAAGTAATTATCGCTTTTTTTACTATTTTTTACAGGTATGAGACAGGACAGTGCCCTGACATTTTTATGGCAATAGTGTGGGCGTGGAGGCCTCCTGCTAAGAATTTTATTCTTTTAGCTACCCATACACATACACTAAGATAAAAGTGGTCTGAAATTAATAATTTTGACCATTTTGGCCCTCCACTATTTAGAACTTATATGTGAACAATGGCCGATGGCAAATTACTGTCTACATAAATGGGATGTGTCAGGTTGGCTGAAACTACAAGTATATGGCTGAATAAAGCCAATCCTTTGCACTCCTTTATGCCAGCATTTTTTTACCTACCTGCTGGATTTGCCAGCTTAGTTTAGCATGTTGATGAGACAGAATCTGAGATAGACTAGGGATGCGGTACGCCTACCGGGCACAGATTTCTACCGACACAGAGACATCACAGACCGCTCCTGTTGGCAATTTTGCAGCTTCTGCTGATGTCACATCAACAGAGCAGCTGCTTCTCTTCTGTTCTGCTCTGCTGATGGGACGTGATGGCCGATGTCATGCTGTTAGACAGCCAACTCTCTGCTACCTACAGTGCTGAAAAGTTTTGTATGATGACCGTAACTTCTAAAAAAAAAAAAAAAAAAAAAAAAAATTGTCTCCCATAAAGGGATGAGTTACAATGGTTTATAATATGTGTGGATGCATTCTAAAAATTTGCATGTTTTGAACTGTCTTTTACTCTGTTCCAGCCCGCGGACGTGCTGTGATTTACCAGGGGGATGTCATGCTGTTAGACAGCCAGCTCTCTGCTACCTACAGTGCTGGCCAAAAGTATTGGCACCCCTGCAATTCTGTCAGATAATACTCAGTTTCTTCCTGAAAATGATTGCAATCACAAATTCTTTGGTATTATTCTCTTCATTTAATTTGCTTGCAAGGAAAAAACACAAAAGAGAATGAAGCAAAAATCAAATCATTGATCATTTCACACAAAACTCCAAAAAAGGGCTGGACAAAAGTATTGGTACCCTCAGCCTAATACTTGGTTGCACAACCTTTAGCCAAATTAACTGCGAACAACCGCTTCCGGTAACCATCAATGAGTTTCTTACAATGCTCTGCTGGAATTGTAGACCATTCTTCTTTGGCAAACTGCTCCAGGTCCCTGATATTTGAAGGGTGCCTTCTCCAAACTGCCATTTTGAGATCTCTCCACAGGTGTTCTATGGGATTCAGGTCTGGACTCATTGCTGGCCACCTTAGAAGTCTCCAGTGCTTTCTCTCAAACCATTTTATAGTGCTTTTGGAAGTGTGTTTTGGGTCATTGTCCTGCTGGAAGACCCATGACCTCTAATAGAGACCCAGCTTTCTCACACTGGGCCCTACATTATGCTGCAAAATTTGTTGGTAGTCTTCAGACTTCATAATGCCATGCACACGGTCAAGCAGTCAAGTGCCAGAGGCAGCAAAGCAACCCCAAAACATCAGGGAACCTCCGCCATGTTTGACTGTAGGGACCGTGTTCTTTTCTTTGAATGCCTCTTTTTTTTTTCCTGTACACTCTATGTTGATGCTTTTTCCCAAAAAGCTCTACTTTTGTCTCATCTGACCAGAGAACAATCTTCAAAAACATTTTAGGCTTTCTCAGGTAAGTTTTGGCAAACTCCAGCCTGGCTTTTTTATGTCTCGGGGTAAGAAGTGGGGTCTTCCTGGGTATCCTACCATACAGTCCCTTTTCATTCAGACACCGATGGATAGTACGGGTTGACACTGTTGTACCCTCGGACTGCAGGGCAGCTTGAACTTGTTTGGATGTTAGTCGAGGGTCTTTATCCACCATCCGCACAATCTTGCGTTGAAATCTCTCATCAATTTTTCTTTTCCGTCCACATCTAGGGAGGTTAGCCACAGTGCCATGGGCTTTAAACTTCTTGATGACACTGCGCACAGAAGACACAGGAACATTCAGGTCTTTGGAGATGGACTTGAGATTGCTCATGCTTCCTCACAATTTGGTTTCTCAAGTCCTCAGACAGTTCTTTGGTCTTCTTTCTTTTCTCCATGCTCAATGTGGTACACACAAGGACACAGGACAGAGGTTGAGTCAACTTTAATCCATCGTAACTGGCTGCAAGTGTGATTTAGTTATTGCCAACACCTGTTAGGTGCCACAGGTAAGTTACAGGTGCTGTTATTTACACTAATTAGAGAAGCATCACATGATTTTTCAAAGGGTGCCATTACTTTTGTCCACCCCCTTTTTTAGGTTTGGTGTGGAATTATATCCAATTTGGCTTTAGGACAATTATTTTTGTGTTTTTTTTCATTGAAGACAAATTAAATGAAGAGAATAATACCAAAGAATTTGTGATTGCGATCATTTTCAGGAAGAAACTGAGTATTATCTGACAGAATTGCAGGGGTGCCAATACTTTTGGCCAGCACTGTAGGTAGCAGAGAGCTGGCTGTCTAACAGCATGACATCCCCCTGGTAAATCACAGCACGTCCGCGGGCTGGAACAGAGTAAAAGACAGTTCAAAACATGCAAATTTTTAGAATGCATCCACACATATTATAAACCATTGTAACTCATCCCTTTATGGGAGACAATTTTTTTTTTTTTTTTTTTTTTTTTTTTAGAAGTTAAGGTCATCATACAAAACTTTTCAGCATACAAATTTAAAACGGATTTTCAAGTATAAAAACACAAAACTCTCTCAGCAGCATCGTTACGACGGAGTCCTTCAGCAACTTACAGTTCCTGCTGCGACCAGGTGTCCATTCTTAAGGTGCAAACTTTAGTAAAACTTTTAAACATGAGGGACCCGTTCGTAAACCCTCAACGAAGGCCCTTGGGTGGCTGCAGGGCGTAGCTGATCTAGCTACCAGAACTCGTCTTCGGCCACCTCTAACGGGTTTTTGTTCTGAGGTCAGTTGTTGTAGTTCCTTATAAAACCAGTAGGGGGCACTTTAGGAAGTGCAACTATTTACAAAATTGACCGCTCCCAGTCCTCGGTCGGATAGTTCCTGAAAAGTGGCTGCTCCCAGTCCTCAGCCGGTTATAAACAAAGAGTTGGCTGCTCCCAGTCCTCAGCCGGTTATTCAAATGACATACAGGCAACAGTCAGGCAACAGTCCCCATCCGGGGTGAATTTTTTCTTCTTGTACCCTAACGGGCAACTATTTACAGTGCACCCACATTTTAATAGCTGTGTCCTCCTGGTGCACGCTCCTCCTCCTCGCCATACTCTTCAGACCCGTCCGGGTCCTCTGGGTAGCATTGCTCTTGGTACTGTTCCTCCTCCACCCTCTGGACATTGAGGGCATACCACCCTTTTAGGCCTCGATGCCGGGTGTACGTTACCCGATCTCCCGGGAACAGCTTTCGTCGCCGGTGCCCCTTTGGCAGGTGGCCCTCCACATCCCTCCTGTCAACGTAGAGGTCAGTGGCTGTGGTAGAGTCCCGGATAAACCCCCACCCTTTCTCCTGGTGGAACTTCACCACGGTCCCAGCTACTTTAGGACCGCGTGCTGCTTGGGGGTCTCTATGAGTCTGTGTCTTCTCCGCGCTCCGGGCCTGCAGCTGCTCCCTCTTCTGATGCCGCGCCTGCTCCTCCTTTGCAAGCTGCGCAGAGATCTCCCGCCTGTGAACTGCGGCCGCCCGTGTCTCCTGTGCAAACCCCATCGGATCCTCCCCGGACTGGTCCCATTCTAGCTGGACCTCTTCCTCCGGGAGCTGGGAGACGGCAACTGGCTGTGGTACGGGCAGGAGCGGAGCAAGCGGGGCCTCGGCCTGTGTGGACAGGTCTTTTCGCCGACTGGGGTGAACCCATCCCTCCGGCACAGGGACCGGCTCTCCATCGGGTCCGGTGAGCTGGCTGTACAGGTCGGTCCCAAGGGGTGGTGGCTTCGGGACCGGGGGCGCACGTGGTTCAGAGGCGCCTGGGGATGCCAGGCCTTGCTACCGGGCCTGGAGCGAGCCGTTTCTGACTGCGTCCGGGGTCAGGGGGCACAGCCTGGGGCTTGACTCGGCGACGAGACTCATGGCTTGGGGCCTGCGTGCCGGCGGTGGGAGCGGGGTAGGTGCAGCGACGTCCGGAACGTCTGGCTCCGTGACAACGTCCAGAGGCAGGTTGGTGGCATTAGGGTTGGTGGCGGGGGTGTCCCCCTTACCTGCCTCCAGGGCTACGCTGCTCTCAGCTTCCAGCCTCCACTCCTCATCCTCAGGGGCTGGCTCGCTGGTCGGTGCTGGCGGCGTCCCGTGCTGCTGGGCCGTGACCTGCCAGGCCATCTCCTCTCTCCACTCCTCTACAGCTTCTCGCTGCGCCTGGACCATCCTCCGGTCCAAATCCTCCAACGCTGTCCGAAGGAACTCCGGGTCTCCTCCTGGGAGCCGCGCCATCAGCTCCTTGAGGCTGTACGGGGCCGCGATGGCCTGCAGCAAGCCACCCGTCAGGGTGCTGGAGTCGGTGCTGCTTGCCATCTCCGGGTGTGGTCTGCCGAGACTGATCCAAACCACACCCTGCTCCCCGGTTTTCTTCTCTTTCCGCTCCCATTGGGGGTAGTACTGGGGCTATCTTCTGACAATCACTCTCAGGGGCAGCCCCCCCACGTTGATGGACATCTCTGCAGCCGCACTCATGGCTGTTGGGGGTGGGCTCCGCCGTTGGCGCCATTCTGGGACCTCACCCACGATGGGAGGTGGCTTCTTGTTATCTTTTGGCGCGCACATTATGGCATCTGTTCTTCTGGGGCGGGCGCCATTTTCAATACAGTGAAGCAGTCTCTTTTCAGGCACGCAATACCCGTTTGTGGCGGGTTGGTCACGATCCTGCCGACTACGCCAAAGTTGACTCGCCCCCTGGGCCGCGTGGGGAACCCGGAACTGGGCCTTTGGTGGGATGCTGGGGGTTGTAGTCACCGTGGCGATGACCCAGTCCCGTGGCTCAGGGTGGTCAAACCAGTGGCAGTCTATTGATATGGTTTTCATTATTTTCAAATGTCCGACTATGCCACCCGTGGATTGCGGTCAGGATGAACCGCCGCTGCAGGGAAGACCACTGGGGCTGATGTTGGTGAGCAGCACAGGGATGGTATAACTCCCCACGGGAAGAGTGTAGCCCCAGGGCAGTGTAGGTGAATGATGGGGGTGATGGTGCGCGGGAATAATAACTCAGAGTCTCTGTAATGCAGTCCAGGATCTTTGCTCACAGTTCGTTACTCCACGTTACTCCGACCGGCTGCAACTTCCCACGTCGCACCATGTTCACCAGGTGAGGGGGCTCGGCCAACTCTCAGATAATTTTGGAGCGCTTCGCAGGACCCCCTTCTCGTGTCCTTCCTCTGGCCTGTCATACCCCACCAGTGACCACGCTTCTGTCCAGCTGCCTCGGGTCTTCTCTGGGTAAACTTCGGCGCCAGTTTCCCTGACCCTATGTGGTGCCTTCCTAGCGGGTGTAGTGAGGGGCTGCACCATATAAAATGTCAGAGCCTCCGGTTTCTAGTTGAGGGTAGTTCCCCGCCTCCACTAGTTTCGAGGACCGGTCTCCCCCTTGGCCTGACCCCACTACTAAAGTAGATGCGGGCATATGGTGGCTATCAGCCGGTCCACACCCCTGGGGTCCCTTCTCTCCTCTGTGTTCCTGGAGCCTCCTCCGCTCCTCTTCATCTCTTCTCCCCTACTCACTCTCTCTCCTTTCAGTGCTGACTGGGTCTCACAGGCTAGACCCGCGTCCGGAGCAGAGCTCCACAGAGTCCTGCTCTGTCACTTCCTCTCTCTGACTCCACTGAACCGACTTCTTTTTGAACTAAGATGGTGCCCACCTTTTGTACCTCCCTCTAGGTGCACCCAGAAACTGCTTCCTCCCTGCTCCTGCACTACCGGGTTCCCCCTTTACTAGGCGTTCCCTCCCCCCACTCCAGCCAGGGACAGGGACTGTCGTGCTCTACTTGGAGCATATCGGTCACCCTGCCCCCGGACATGTGGTGTAATGCATGCAGGTGTCGGGGTCCTGATCCACACTCCATCCTTACCTGAGAGTGAGATATCGCACATCTGGAAGAGATGCAATACCTCTGTAGCAACCGAACCCCCAGGGTGCTACACATTCTTGGGAAAAAATAAACACCAATTGTCCTGTTCTTGTCAACCCCATCATTACCAATGCAATGGCTGTTTTTTTCTGATCTGGTAGAGGACCCTGCTGCTGTACTGTTTTAGCACCTTTTATTTCAAATAAAAAAAAAATAGGACATTATATTAGATTAAAAAATGTAAAAGTTTTCTAACCACATAAAAAAAATATATATATCCTTATTAGTGATATTGTTGTGATTTACCCTGCAGCATACCTAATGTAATGCATCCAGCGGAAGAACAAAAGACTTTGATCCATTGATGCAAATAAATGTATACTTAAAATAAATGTATTAGTGTGAATTTTCCCTCATAATTACCTTTGTGTTCGTTGCTCTTGGGTCTTTCCATTTATAGATGCACAATAAACACAAAAAATAGGGCAGCCTTAAATAATGTACCAGATACTGCGGGGGGAACCTTATCATCAGTCTTCTGTAATATTAATAAGCTGTCTATTTCAGGAGGTGAAAAACAGATACAAATACAGGGAAGAAAGGTTCTCACAGTCTGTGTACAGACAATAAACAATCAAAGTGAAAAGAAGTCATGTAGAGTCAAGTACAAACAGAAGTGATCAGTGCAAATGTGAAGCTTTTTTTTTCTTCTTAAATTATGCATCTTCTATGCTTTTGTAGATTTTCATGAGTTGATATATTGGGTTAGAAAACCTGACTAAAGAAACATAAATTAGTTGTCTACATGACTAGAGTTGAGCAAAAAGATTTATCGGACTCTGGTTCAGCGCTCGCGTTGGTAGTCAGTTGGCCCCCGAACCTGTAAATCTTCAATGGAAAATCATCTGTGCATCACACCACAACGATGACATTACATCTGGTCTACTAATCAGAAGAGGTACCAGAGGTGCCAGCAGATAGTAGGAGGTTTCCAATTCTCTGGTCATGGCCATGGACTACCAACGTGACCAATGGGCCAGAGTTCTGCAAATTTCGATTGATGGAAAATCATGCATACATCATACCACAACGATGATGTCGCATCTGGTCTACTAATCAGAAGAGGTACCAGAGATGCTAGTAGGTAGGAGAAGTTGTACAGTGCTTTGTTCTGATGGCCATGGACTACCGATGTGACCAAAGGGCCAGAGTCCTGCAAATTTCCATTGATGGAAAATCATGCATACATCATACCACAACGATGATGTAGCATCTGGTCTACTAATCAGAAGAGGTACCAGAGATGCCAGTAGGTAGGAGAAGTTGTAGTGCTTTGTTCTGATGGCCATGGACTACCAACGTGACCAATGGGCCAGAGTCCTGCAAATTTCCATTCATGGAAAATCATGCATACATCATACCACAACGATGATGTCGCATCTGGTCTACTAATAAGAAGAGGTGCCAGAGATGCCAGTAGGTAGGAAAAGTTGTACAGTGCTTTGGTCTGATGGCCATGGACTACTGACGTGACCACTGGACCAGAGTCCTACAAATCTTTTTGCTCACTGCACATGTGACCCATGACAAGATCGATGAGCACTCATGACAATAATGTATCTGTCTTTAGTACAAAAAGGGGCAGCAAATTCCTTAAGGAGCATGCTGAACATGTTGTGTCATTGTTTTTTTCCTTATGAAAGTTATTCCTTTCATATCAATTAATATACTGTATAGTTTATGTGTTAGTTTGTAGATAAAAGAATATTTCTAAAATACTGTGTTTGCTGAATTGTCTACCCACAAAACATTTTAGGAATTTTTTTTAAATCTAACTTTTGTGTTTAGTAATATACTTATATACCGTATATTTTTAAAGGGATTGTCCACTACTCAAACAACACCTTCTCAATTATTATATTTCCCGATATAAAATAACTAAGTGTGCACTCTCCTCCGATGCCTGCACCGTTTCAGGGAAACTGACACCCTAAAGAAGTGAGAGCAGCTGCTCCTTTCTGACCTTCCTCCTGATGTCAGTTACAACCGAAGGAAGTGAGAGTGAGGCAGCTGCTAATAGGCTGCAGGGCTCATGTGGCATAACAGGATCACGAGAGCCCCAGGAGACCTAGTCATTCTTTGTAGGTGAGAAAACTTGCAAAATCAGCAGTGTATCAAATAATTATTTTCCCCACTGTAGCAACGTATGCTGAAAAGTCAGCCCAAACGATAGGCATGCTGTAAAGGTAATTATTGGATTTAAAGGGAATCTGTTACAAAGTTGTTGCTATCTCATCTGAGAGCAGCATAATGCAGACAAATAGACTGATTCTAATGATACATCACTTAGTTTACTGGGGGCAGCAGTTGTGATACAATCAGAGTTTTTAGATGTAACATGTAGCAGAGCTCAGAAAGCTAACCCCGCCCACATCCCTGATTAGCATCCTTCTGTGTACATTGTATATTCACAGTGAGCTGTTAGTCAGTGCTGGGGATGGAGTTGGTCCAGGATGTACATGAGCTGTAGTCCTGTAGTATTTATTTCCTGCTGATATAACATTCATTGTATTGAGACAATAGCACACAGCCTAATAAGTGATACATCGCTGAAATCAGCGTCTCAGCCCCTACCTCATGCTGCCGTCAGATTACATAGCAAAAATCTATTGACAGATTTCCTTTAAGGCTACATATTTTTTTTTTACGGAAACAGTGTAAGCAGCTTATGTCAGCTTATGATTGGGGTGCTTATAACAAATTGGGGATAGCAAAAGGCATTGTCTGAAGAGGAGATTCCCTTTAATATTTTAAAATTAATGGAACATAAAATGCCAGTGTCCAAAGAAAAAAAATTCTGAACACTGTTTAAAATTTGCAGATATAATGCTTTATTTCATATTCAGCTTAGCACTAGTATACGAAATTACATATCTGTTTTATAATTTCGTACAGAGGAAAAGTTCAATTTGAAAGTATCTTTAAACTCTTCATTATGACTTTCTACATTAAATAAAACAGCATCACTATAATTTAGAAACTGGATATTGTATCTAATCTCTTTGCAATTATAGACAATTTAATTATGTAGTAAACACCATACTGTGCCAGGGCAATTTCATGGCTCCTTCGCACATACATACCATCACTTCACAATCAAATTTAAAAGTTGTCGTTATAGTGCTAATTAATTAAAAGCACTACACAGCAATAGTAATTGTTTGTACCACATAATTACTGGTGTGTGTAGTTTTCATGTAGTCTTGGAGTGTAAGAAAAATATATATGTAAATGAGGATTGAATTACAAGCACAGTGGTAATTCTTGCTGCCTCATGGTAGTAGGTAAAGCTTGGAGACTAACTTCCAGTGTGTCCCCTGAAAACGAGGGTATGGGAGAAAACCAAATAGGGTCAGCAGCAAAGTATTTATTAGGAGAAAAGATATAAGTACAAGATAAGAAGTGAATGCACAAAATACATGAAAATCAGAAATAGAGATGAGCAGGAGTGACAAAATTTAAATTTGGTAGATTGATCGAATTTGTAAAGGAAACCCAATTCGCAAAAGAAGTTTTCCATGCAGATTAAATGTTCCTTCTGGGCATCATAAACATACAGCATAAAAAAATATTCACATCACTGCTTACCTATCCTGCCATCACCACTACAACGCTCCTTTCTGGTCCTTCACTCTATCCGGGGTCTTCTTTCCTCCTTAATCAAGTGCACAAAGTCTCCTTTGGGCACCTTCACTCTGTGCATGGACTTTTGGGGTCAAGTAGACCTGTGACCTCACGACATGTGTCATCTGAAACCTAGTTAGTACCTTGGGTGACACACATGCATCATGCCATCAGAGGTCTACTCGGCGGTGGAAGACTCAGGCACTGAGTGAGATATCTAAAGAAGTTACGAGTCAGAGAAAGGAGTCAAGAAGAGGCGGGATGGAGAAGAGGAATGGATGATAGGATTCAGACAAGTGAGTGATGAGTTAAGTAATCATTTTTTTTACCCCTTTACCAGCCGTCTACAAATCACCATAATGGCAGTCTCCTGGCCTTCATTTTGCTAAATTTACATGAAGTGAGTTGCAAAACAATTTAGAATCAAGAGAATATAATTTTTTTTTAATTTAAGGAAAATTGAATTTGAAAAAATGTGCTCATCTCTAATAAGAAGCTAGATGGTATAGTCAGTCCCACAAGAAAGCATGGTAGGATAATGCTAGAAAAGTTGTATTGCTAAGTATTAATCCATCGCACAGGTTCTAGAGTCAGAATCGAACCAGGACAACATGTACTACACAGAGTACATATGATCTCCCCATGCTTGAGTTAGTTCTTTCCAAATACTCCCAAACTCTTAGAGGGAATGTGTCTTCAGACATTGATCTATTGTTTAAATCTGGGTTTTGTGCTAAATGTATTTTTAAAACATTTTTGGCAATGTTATTTTTTTTTCACATCACAATCTTTCTTAAAAAACTAAATTAGTAATCTTGCAATTTTCACACTGGCCACTGGAGGTACTTTAGATCCATACTTCCTGTACTTTCAGGAAGTTTTCAGCAAACTCCTTATCAGCAGAGGCAGGAAAACAATGACTGATAGCATTTCCATACACAGAAAACACAGGATCCACCATTCACAATATGTGACATCTCAACTGACCCTGCTTCTCCCTTATTGATTTTTTCACATGCTCATTAGATGTTTCAATACAAAAGAAAGGGCAGGGGTTTGTTCATTGATGCTAATGTCCATGTGTAGTTCCTGAAACAGCAGGAAGTCAGAGTAAGACCAAGTGGCCAGTGTGAAAATTACAACGTTTCTAAATTTTAAAAATATGTTATAGGTAGAAAGGAGAGGACCTGTGGAAGATCGGGTTCAACCAAACTTTAGTCCAAAGCTTGGTTTGGGTACTAGAACTGTACCCGAACTTGAACCTGAACCCGAACTTCCTAGAAATCAATGAGGACCCGAACTTTTGAGCCAGTAAATCTCTCTCTCTGTCTCTCCTCCCCAAACTGTAAAACGGACTTCCGGGAGAAGTCCGTGATCGGAGTTCAGCACCGGATACTAGGTGTCCAGTACGAACCCCCAATTTTACAGTTCGGGTTAGCTCATCTCTAGTTATAGGGAACCTGTCAACTGCTATAGCCCACTTTAACCTCCACCATAACGCTAATGCACCCAATTTCAACATTCAAACAAGTTCCTTCTTATACCTTAGTGACTGCTCTATAATTGTAAAATTAAGTTTAATCTGCACTCGCACTATGCAAATCTGTAAGGACTAGTGAAGTGAGATTGATTCCCCTGGACTAATCAACCCTCCCATCTTGTTAGCACATCCTACATGGCATGACTTATGTTATTGGCCAGAGCAAGGAAATTGTCGGCTCTTTGCAAATCATGTGCATGCGCACGACGTTCTACATCCCTACACATGTGCAGTGGACTGGTGAAGTGTCGTCCCCATGAGGTAGAATGTTGTACCCATGAACAAGACCTACAAAGAACTGACTGGGACCTTGCTTTTGGAAATCACATTAATCATGCCTCTTTGAACTTGATTACAAGGTGGGAGGAAGGATTCCTCTGGGGCACTCACGTAAGACAAAATTAGTCTTGACAAATTTGCTTTACGCAAGACTCAGATCAAAACTTGATTTTATGATTATAGAGCTATAGCTAAGTTATAATAAGGAGCTTAAGCAAACAAAAATGGACCCACGAACGATGATTAATCAGCTAGACAAACCTTTGTTCATTGGCTGTTTCAGATTTTTGGGCTGATGATGCAGCCAGTGCTTATTTACCGTCAGTTGAAAAAATCCAACTTGCCCGATCAGTGTTTGCGTGATAATGATCATTCCCTGATCGGGGCATAGGTCAAGATAAATATAGATTTTTCCATTGCAACCAACGATTGTGCGTTATGGCCGAAGTAGTTTATTTCGGCCAACTTTTATCTTAAGTGTATGGGGGCTTTAGTATGCTGGAATAAGTGAAATGCAAGTGCTATGTAAAAGTCCAGCCATGGACCCCAAGGTACTTAGTTGAAAACCTCCAAACTACAGAGATCAAGCGACATTGAGGTAAACTCTTCACTTTTAAAATTAAAGTCTCTTAGTAAGTTGCTTTATTATATATTTTTATTACCTGGCTTTTAGATAACTTTTTAAAAGTTGAATATAAATTATATGATAATGCTATTTAGGAAGCTGCCCCAGCCTAATTTGTTCCCTATTGGCCTGCACCATCTGTGAACTTGTCTTGTAGATTAGAGTAAGGGGTTGCCTATGAAGCCATAGAGGGTCATGCCTTTGATAGACATTTATATATGTATTTTTTTCATCAATCATCTGAAATGGTCTGGTTAGTCTGAAAAGGTGTGAGAGAGGACAATTAAATCAATGATAATTATCAATCTGACCGCTAAACTTCAGGGAGCAGGGCACATTCTGCATGCACCATGAGCTTGTCTTCATATTGTATCTGTAGATGTTCTTCTGGTTCAGTGGTTTTCATTGCTGTGATCTAGAATTTGAAACCAACCAGGACAACATCTGCATGTTCGTATATTCTACCCTTGTTTGTGGGTTTCCTTTGGGTGCTCTGGTCTTCTTTCAAACATACTGGTAGGCTAATTTCTGGTTTTCATGATAGAGGGAATTTAGAAGAACTCACGAGAATGAATTCTTGTCTGTAGTTCAATGGAATTCACTTCTGTTGAGTGTTAGGAACCTTGAATTGAATTGAAAACTGCACTATGTGACTTGGTCAATATTGTTACATTAAGCATCATCAACCGAGACAAAATAAAACAAAATTGCAAGTAAATTAGAAAGAAAGCGAGGAGAAAGCAGCAAATGGCTACTAGCGGCTCAAAGGTCATTACAGACTGTTAGGGGACAGTTGCAAACAACTTTATTAAATAATGGAAAGCAACCGAACCCGGGGTCCGCGATGCAGACTGGAGGACTGCGGCCGAACACCTTCCGAGTAAGAAGGTAAAACAACCAACTTAAATAACAATCCCTTACAGCACACCGGAACGGGAATAGGGATTCGCACTACCTCCGTTAACTGCACGAGAGATGTGCAATAAATAATGTATCTGTAGCCCTGTTTACAGCACAGGGACTACACAGCAGGCACTAGGATGCGTGTGTGATACACGCTGGCGTATACGTGATCCCAGCCGGTGTGCTACCGGACTGAGGAGTATCTCTCCACGTGGCTTACAGGCGGTGCCGAGAATACTGCATCTGCAGACTGCTCGGGGTGTATGGCGACCCCTTTGTCGGAGCCAGACTGTCAGACGAAGCTACCTGCCTCCCTCCATCTAAGGCTGCCTATCCCCCGCTAAACCTGCCTGACAGAAGCTAAAGCACATGTGGAGCCCTAACAACCAAGCATCCACACAACAACACCATCACAGCTCAATGACCAGAGCGCACCGCCATGTTTGTGGGCGGGCTATTTAAAGATTAAGACCTGCCCACCATCGCACTATTGGTGACGTCACCCGCGACCAATCAGGCGGTGCCAGGTCACCTGATCAGCTGACTGCCAAACCACCAATCACGGTCCGCCATGTCACGGGCATGCTCAGTGCAGTGACTCCTGGACTTAGGCTGTAGCAACCCTGTTTCCCTCCGCAACCTACGCTTCATGTTGCTAGGAACAAAGACCCAAGAGACAACTTGTATATCTCATGCACCAGCTAGGCATTGGGACTGACGATGATGCTGAGCAGCATCAGCCCCAGCTGGACCAGAATGAGGGACCATAGAATCCACTGATGGTTCTGAACCCATTTCAAATCCAGCAAATGCTTAACAACAGCCTATATAGAGTTCCTGATGCTTTGGCAAATACATGGTACTGCAATCTGACTTTTTGTACTATATATAACTTAGGGTAAATGCTACTAATTTTTTGTCTATGACATCTTCTTGTGCTTCAAGCATGGTGCATATGTCTCTAATAATGTACCATGAATGCACAAATTGTAATGTGTTTTTTCTTAAGTGATTCCTTTGATGTTCCCATTTTCCACGGTGCATGTGGACCAGTGACATCAAGCACTGTTTCCAAGAAGAACCAGAGAGTTTATGTTAATAATCAATGTGGTTTTTTAACAGAGTGTATCAATCGAAAACCAGGCCAATTAACTTTTTTTGTGGTTTTCCACTTGAAATTTTAATCACTCAGAGGTCATGCTATTGGTTACATTTCCATTTATGATAGCAGCCTGCCTTCTGTCATAGACGTAGGATCTAAACATTTTGCGGCAGTATTGATCTTTTTTTTTAATAAATCGATATGATGATATTGCCTTTTGACAAAAACAAACACAAAATTGCTTTTACATTATATCTAGATGTTACTGTTTTCAAAATGATAGACATTTCAACATATGTAATGTGTCAACATCAAGAATTATTTATAACCATTGTTTCCATTGGGAGTAAAACAAATTAGTAAAAATAGAATAAAAATAAAACTAAAATCTCAGTTTAGTGCTGCTAAGGACTACCACACTTGTAAACACCTGGGATAATTGCATTAGTTCTTATTAATCATTAAAATTTAAAGGGTATTTCCCAGAATCTATTGTTGTTCCCTATCATTCAAGATGGGGGATTGCACAGCCCGGTTCCTGGGATCCATAGCTTCATTCAAAGGAGCTCTATGGATCCCAGGAGTCGGACCCTCAGTGATCAGTAAATTATCCCCTCTCTCACAGATAGGGGATAAGTTTGGAATCTGTGAATATGGGAACCCTTTAAAGATGTAGACTGATCTACATAGAATTATAATCAGCAAGCAAGTGTTCATGTGCATGCAGTGTTTGGGAGAGATAGCTGTCAGTGTTTGGGAGACACCTATCTAAGGTACATGGGCAAATTAAAGTGGTTGTCCAGTACGTTATATTTATGGCTTATCCATAGGATAGGTGACCAATACCAAATTACTGGCTGGTGCGACACCAGGCAACCCAGCCGATCAGTTGTTCTCATTGTCGTCAGCAACAGGATGTGTTCAGCTGCGTATTATAGCTACACAGCTTTATTAATGTCATGGGTGTGTCAGAAGTGACAGACAGTCACCCTACAGTTGGTTGCAGATCTCTTTGTTTGGCATTACAGAAAACTTCTTAGAAGCTGTATCTTTAGGACCCAGAAGCTACCTTCCTCTGGCTAATTAACACCATTCCTTACTCCTTGTGAAGGCTTGAGTAAGAGCAGTACTTTTTCCTCTCTGGTGCAAGAGGACATGTGCACATTTGTCTGGAGTCGACTAAAGCTAAGCGATTTTTCCTTGTTTGTCCCTCTTTGTTGTCTTTAGTGTTCAGTGGTGATCAACTAGTGCTCATCCCCTCCCTTCCCTAGCCTGAGCCTAATGCCAGGAAAAGACAGGGCGATTGGTGAAGAACCAATATAGGGATGTTAGTGGAGACAGGGTGACACTAGATCAGCCTAGGAGGTCTCCATTGCCCCCTTTCCCTAGAGTCTGGGCTCCCTTTCCCTCTTCACTTTATGTTGCACTTAGTCTTTCCTACACCTTGCGTGACAGTTAACTATACGGTGGTAGCAGCGAGAAACTACATATCCACTCCCATTTATTTGAATAGGGGTGGAGTTGCAGTACCCACTGTGGCCATTTTACAGTTGATGGAGCTGAGTAGCTTTGCTCCACAACTGAGCACATCCAGGTGCTGCCAAAACTGAGAGCAGATGATTGACACAAGTGCCAGGTGTCGTGTGTCCAACAATCTAATATTGATGACCTTTCCTAAGGAGAGGCCAACAACTTAAAGTACTGGACAACCAGTTTAAGGAATGATCCTTATGAATGAACATTCACAATAATAAATTCATCAATAATGTAAACAGCTTCACATAAACATTAAAATAGTACTGTTCTTTTATCTGATATATACACTTTATACAGTAAATCTACATTTTGGGACTAAGTCATGTGCACATTTTTCTTGTAAAATTGCTACAAAACTTGTAAACACACCTTGAAGCTGTTGTCAATCCTATTCCAGACTGTGAATAACTGAGAGTTATTGGGGCTGTTACTGGACAGTAGCTAGAGAGCCGGGGGTCTTCTACCTTTACATAAATCTCTTGTAACATTTTTATTTGCAGTTTTGTGATGTTCAGAGAGTTCATCTTCCAGGCTACAAATTCATCTCCACACAGCATTTTAGGCATTGTGCTATTATGGTGGAAGAAGATTTCCGATCAGTCAGAAGTTTCATATAGCAATCTTACTGACGGATTTGACAGCTTAGAATTCATCTTGACTTCTGATTCATATTATTTGCCTCTTATGGATGCTTTTTTGTTCAGGAAAATAACAAGTTGCTGTCTGTACAAAAAATCACTTTCTTCTAATAAATTGTTCCATGTTCACTCATTGCCTTTCTCATCTTCTGAAATCTAACAGGCTCACATGCATACACAAGATATCAGCAAAGAGAGGATTATCTTTTTGTATTGTTTACTTTTGCTTCATATCATATACATACAGTGGGTACGGAAAGTATTCAGACCCCTTTAAATGTTTCACTCTTTGTTTCATTGCAGCCATTTGGTAAATTCAAAAAAGTTCATTTTTTTCTCATTAAAGTACTCTGCACCCCATCTTGACTGAAAAAAAACAGAAATGTAGAATTTTTTGCAAATTTATTAAAAAAGAAAAACTGAAATATCACATGGTCATTATTATTTAGACTCTTTGCTCAGTATTGAGTAGAAGCATCCTTTTGAGCTAGTACAGCCATGAGTCTTCTTGGGAATGATGCAACAAGTTTTTCACACCTGGATTTGGGGATCCTCTACCATTCTTCCTTGCAGATCTTCTCCAGTTCCGTCAGTTTGGATTGTGAACGTTGATGGACAGCCATTTCCAGGTCTCTCCAGAGATGCTCAATTGGGTTTAGGTCAGGGCTCTGGCTGCACCAGTCAAGAATGGTCACAGAGTTGTTCTGAAGCCACTCCTTTGTTATTTTAACTGTGTGCTTAGGGTCATTGTCTTGTTGGAAGGTGAACCTTTGGCCAAGTCTGAGGTCCAGAGCACTCTGGAAGAGGTTTGCATCCAGGATATCTCTGCACTTGGCCGCATTCATGTTTCCTTCAATTGCAACCAGTCACCCTGTCCCTGCAGCTGAAAAACACCCCCATAGCATGATGCTGCCACCAACATGTTTCACTGTTAGGATTGTATTGGGCAGAGGATGAGCAGTGCCTGGTTTTCTCCACACATACCACTTAGAATTATCACCAAAAAGTTCTATCTTCGTCTCATCAGACCAGAGAATCTTATTTCTCATAGTTTGGGAGTCCTTCATGTTTTTTTGAGCAAACTCTATGCGGGCTTCCATATGTCTTGCGCTGAGGAGAGGCTTCTGTCGGGCCACTCTGCCATAAAGGCCCAACTGGTGGAGGGCTGCAGTGATAGTTGACATTGTGGAACTTTCTCCCATCTCACTACTGCATCTCTGGAGCTCAGCCACAGTGATCTTGGGGTTCTTCTTTACCTCTCTCACCACGGCTCTTCTCCCACGATTGCCCGGTTTGGCTGGATGGCCAGGTCTAGTAAGAATTCTGGTGGTCCCAAAATTCTTCCATTTAAAGATTATGGAGGCCCCTGTGCTCTTAGGAATCTTGAGTAACGCAGAAATTATTTTATAACCTTGGCCAGATCTGTGCCTTGCCACAATTCTGTCTCTGAGCTCTTTGGGCAGTTCCTTTGAGCTCATGCTTCTCATTTGGTCTGACATGCACTGTAAGCTGTGAGGTCTTATATAGACAGGTGTGTGCCTTTCCAAATCAAGTCCTATCAGTTTAATTAAACACAGCTGGACTCCAATGAAGGAGTAGAACCATCTCAAGGAGGATCACAAAGAAATAGACAGCATGTGACTTAAATATGAGTGTCTGAGCAAAGGGTCTGAATACTTATGACCATGTGATATTTCAGTTTTTCTTTTTTAATAAATTTGCAAAAATTTCTACATTTCTGTTTTTTTCAGTCAAGATGCGGTGCAGAGTGTACTTTAATGAGAAAAAAAATGAACTTTTTTAGAATTCACCAAATGGCTGCAATGAAATAAAGAGTGAAAAATTTAAAGGGGTCTCAATACTTTCCATACCCACGGTATATATATTGTAACTACATAGTTTTAACTTCTACGAGTATGTATGCACGCAGCGTTTTTGCTGCAGATTTTTCTATGCCAAAAATCAGAGTGTTGGTAAGAAAAACGCTGCTGCTTTTGATACGTTGGTATTTGCATGTTTTTTACCATTCTTTCAATGTGTTAGTGTTAGGTGGTTGATGTGTGCATCTGTATGTTGCCAGGTCCTTGTCACTAGTTTACTAAAGTTATCCCATATCCTGTGTCCAGTAAGTCAAGTATAGTTAGTCCTTGTTTCTGTGAACGCGTCGGCGGTGTCCATATCCTGAAACCGCATTGGCGGTACCTGTCTGCTTCCCTGGGGGCTGAGTGCTAAGGCCTGAACTTGAAACCGCGTTGCCGGTATCTGTACCTCGTGGCCGCATCAGCGGTACCTGCCTGCTATCACAAGACCTGTGTCTGAACCTGTCCCAGTGGCTGTCCTGTTAGCATAGCCTGAACCCATCCCAGTGGCTGTCCTGTCAGCATAGCCTGAACCCGTCCCAGTGGCTGTCCTGTCGGCATAGCCTGAACCCGTCCCAGTGGCCATCCTGTCGGCATAGTCTGAACCTGTCCCAGTGGCCGTCCTTTCTGCACAGTCTGAACCTGTCTCAGTGGCCATCCTGTCCTCAAGTTCCCCTTGTCCCGGTGCAGCCAGTATCTGTACATTTTCCCTATCTGAGTCTCCGAGTTAGTGATCCAGAACTGAACCTACCAAGTCTGAACGGAGCCCTTATCAGTGTCAGCTAAACTGACCCCATGGGGTCAGCTGTTACTGCTGCACGCGCCCTTGGGTGGCACCTGGCAGCTACCTGCTGCACAAGCCTGACCTCACCACTAGAGGCTCCAGTGAACACCAAGGTAGCTTCTTAGTCACACCCCTCCAGGGTAAGTCCGGTCCGTGGCACAGTGGGTCCACAAATCCATGTGTGCCACCTAGAAGCGTAACAATATCTTTCCACTGTTAAAACAATTTTTTCCCTTTGAGGACTTGTCTATTTTGTGCCTTCATGATTGTGCATTTAAACAATGACTCTGGGGGTTTTTTGCAAGAAGGGAAGTATTTTTTAATATTTAGTATGGTTACAGAGACACCAAAATAATACAATAATATGTTCTACTAACAAAACTCTTTTAGTGTCCGTACATTCCAAGACCCATATCTTTCATTTTATTGATTTAGCCTTAAAAGGGTTTGTGTTTTTTTACGTCATCGGTTGCAGGGCTTTTTTAGTATTAATTTGAGGTTATGTTATTGGATCATTGTCATCTCTACAATGATGGTCATAACTACTATAACCATATCAATGCAAAAATGCCAGTCTACTTTTAAGGCTACGTTCCCATGATGACCTTTTGGTGCGTTTTTGATGTTGCAGATTTTCTGCCCCTATTAAGTAAAATAAGTTACTTGCATTTTTTCAAAAACATGCAGCATGAAAAACTCAACAAAAACTAATTGTGGGAACATAGCCTCTGCAATTTTGGTTTCTTCTCTTCCACTGAGCTAGTCCCATGTGACTGGGAAGATAGCGAATCTCCCAGCAGCACACTCCAGTCAGTTTCTGCTAATTCCTCATCTCTTATCTCACACACAGCCCAGCAATCCCACTACTAAATAGCTGTCTATCTATCTAATCCAGTGGCATACCACCAATGGCAGCAGGCCACACCACTGCTATGGGGCCGTGACAGCGCCCCCACCGAGCCCGCCCTCCTCCTGTCAGCGTCTACACTACGCCCACACAGAATGATGGGGATGGAAGTGCCTACTAAACCTCCCCCCTCCATCATCATTGCTCATGCTGAAGGACGGAGGGGGACTCCAGCTGCCAGTGTGAGCAATGATGATGAAGGAGGGAGCGTCAGCAGGCGCTTCCACCCCCATCATTCTTCCTCGGCATCTGACGTGTCAGAGCAGCGGTCATGATGACATCATTACAGTGTGCCCGCTGTACTGACATGTGCAGAGCTTCACACCACAGGCTCAGCAGACTGGAGCATCGGGTGGAACCAGGAGAGGTTGTATTTATTTTTTTAAATCAGTAACTAGTGGCCATTATAGCATATGGAGGACCATAGGGGTGCATTATATTGTATAGAGGACCAGGGGGGTGTATTATATAGTATGGATGCCCATGGGGGTGCATTAAATTGTATGGAGGACCATGGGAGTGCATTATATTATATAGTGTTCCATGGGTAGTACATTATTTTGTATGGTGGACCATGGGGAGTGCATTATAGTGTATGGAGGACCATGGGGGGTGCATTATATTGTGTGGGGGACCAAGGGGGGTGCATTATATTATATGGAGGATCTTGGGCAGTGCATTATATTGTATGGAGGACCATGGGAAGTGCATTATATTGTATGGATGACCATGGGGAGAGCATTATATTCTATGGAGGACCATGAGGAGTACATTATATTCTATGGAGGACCATGGGGAGTGCATTATATTCTATGGAGGACCATGGGGACTGCGTTATACTGTATAGAGGATTATGGGGGTGTATTATATTATATGAAGGATTATGGGGGGTGCATTATACTATGTGGAAGGTTATGTGGAGCCAATATAATATTTGGAGTGTTATGTGGGGGCCATTATACTGTGTGAAGGTTTGTGTGGAGTCCATCATATTGTTTGTAGGGCTATGTAGGGGGCAATTATACTGTTTGGAGGGCTTGTAGGGGCCTATACAGTGTGGGGCCATTATAGTGTATGTAGGCCATTATACTGCATGGAGGTCTGTGTGGGGGTCACAGTTGGGGGATCATACTGTGTTGGGGTCACCATACTTTGCCTTGGAAGTTCAAGTGGAGTACACTAGGGTCATTATAGTGTACATGACGCGCCCCTGGGCCTGTGTCGCGCTGCGTTGCGCACGCGGGAGCTTACCCGGAGCCGGATCTCTTGAGGGTTGTAGTCTCGTGGCGGTGACCCGGTCCGTGCCCAGGGAGTCAAACTGAGCGGCGATGTAACAGCGGTAGATGCAGGACGACTACGCCACCCGTTGAATGCAGCTAAGGAGCTGCCGCTGCAGGGCAGACCGCTGAGGCCGGTGGTAGGATTGTGCAGCGTGATAGTATCACCCCCAACGGGAGGGGTATGGCGTCAGGGCAGCCGACGTGGATGATGGGGGTAGCAGGAACCACTCGGAGACGGTACGGTGTAGTTCAGGGTCTTTACTGGTGACAAAGATAGACCCTCCCGGAGTACTGGCTAGCGATTGGGGCCTGGTCAGTCCTTGAGCAGATGGGATCTCCCCTAGCCAGGCGGAGTTGTAGGCCTCCCAAACTAACTGTACTCTTCTGGCTACCTTGCTAGAGGCGGGTATAAGTAGCCCACGTCCCTGAGTGTACCGTGTGGTGCTCACCCGTATGGCCGGTGACTCGGGGCCTTCTAGTAGCTTCCGCTCCACGACGGCGGTGCTGGTCCCATGCGTGTGACCGTGCCTTCGGGTTTCTTGGCCAGAGGACCTGAAATCCCCTGCCTGACGGATTCTGCTGCTGGGTAGGAGTTAGTCCCCACAGCCTCGGACTCCGGGTCCGGTAAGAAATCTTCTCAGTCAGGGCGAGCTCTGCAGCTGCCAGCCCCTGACTCCTTGTAACACTGCTCACACAGAGCTCCTGTTGTTTCTTCCCATAGCTGCTTCTCTTCTCTGTCTCTACTTCTGGCATGGCCCAGGAGCTGGGCCCAGCCGGAGCCACAGCTCCCTGTCAGCCCTCCTGGCTGAACTCTCCCTCTGAACTCTCTAACCCTGCCTCAGCCCCAGGTTTATATAGGGGAAGTCCTTCCCCTCCCAGGACTGGGCAGGAGGTGTGGCATGCATAGGATTCCTGACCAAGAGACCTCCCACCTGCTCTCAGACATAACATTGCTTGTTACTGTGGAAACCAGACCCCTGGGGTGCCACATTCCCCCCTAGTGAAATTTAGTACTCCGGGACTAAACATATTTTTAGAAAAACATAACAAGGTATAAACAATAATAATACAATAAGAAAAACACATAAAGATGGTTACGGCGTGTCCGCAACCGGGTGCAGTCTTTGAAGGAAACAAAGGTGTCCATTTCACCAAAACAGGGAGACGTAACCAGGTAGGGGTCTGTCCTGCCCCGAGTCCTTAACAGTCTTTTAGTCCATCCTGGGTTACGCTCCACTAACTGTACAAAGGATTCCCGGTAAATCCACCAAGGACTCCTATAAATTACTAGAAACATATAATTATTTACAGGATATGGCCGCTCTCAGTCCTTGGCCAGTGGGGATAAGGATTGGCTGCTCACAGTCCTCAGCCTGGTAAGGGATAGGGGATGGCTGCTCACAGTCCTCAGCCTGGTAAGGGATAGGGACACACGGGGAACAATTCACTAATCCCAACGGGGACCATATTTTAATTAGCAGCAGTCCTTGTACCCTAACGGGTAACTATGTACAGCTCTTTATTCACGCTACTTCCCTTCAGTAGCTATGTCCTCTTTGTGCTCCTTCCTGAGGGTAGTCCTCAGACCCGTCCGGGTCCTCTTGGCTTTCCTCGTATTGGTTGTACTGCAGCTCCTCCTCGGTTAGCTGGGTTAGTATCTCTGCGACAGTCCTCCCCCCAGGTGGCCAGGACTTTACCTCCCTTTGGGCTGCTCCGGTTAATTGGGCCACCAGGATGCTCACTTTTTGCTCCTCTGTGAGGGGGTACACCTGGAAGAGGCTATCCAGCTTTTCTCTAAAGTCATGCAGGGTAGGTGACTCCCCTGAGTACTGGGGTAGCCAGGCTGCCCCCGGGATATAGGGCATGGTGAAAGGCATGACCGCAACAGCGGTGGCGCTGGCGGGGGTTGAAGCGGTGAAGCTCTCCTCCGTATCCGACATCCTTCTCCCCCCTAGTGGACCGTGGCCTACCTTGCGATGATCCTCTTCCGTAGGCCGCGGCTCCGCAGTGGATCGTCAGGGTTGAGGACCTTCCGTCGCGCTCCTGTGACGTCGGCGTCTGCTGGGCTCCTTCCAGGACCTTACGCAACGTCCGGACGTGAGGCGGGGCTTCAGTTCTCGCGCGCTTTCGGAGTCCACGCCCCTCTTCTTCCCGCGCGGCGTCCTCAAGATGGCGTCCAATGGCGGGAAAACTCCACGTGTGGCGGGAAGAAGGCTGAAGATGGCGTCGGATGGCGGGAAAACTCCACCGATGGCGGGAAGGAAGCGGAAGATGGCGCCGGATGGCGGGAATCTTCACCACAGGTAAGTTTGAACAGTCTTTTTCAGGCACGCAGTACCCGGTGGTTGCGGGCACGAGATCCTGCCGACTACGCCAAAGTTGACGCGCCCCTGGGCCTGTGTCGCGCTGCGTTGCGCACGCGGGAGCTTACCCGGAGCCGGATCTCTTGAGGGTTGTAGTCTCGTGGCGGTGACCCGGTCCGTGCCCAGGGAGTCAAACTGAGCGGCGATGTAACAGCGGTAGATGCAGGACGACTACGCCACCCGTTGAATGCAGCTAAGGAGCTGCCGCTGCAGGGCAGACCGCTGAGGCCGGTGGTAGGATTGTGCAGCTTGATAGTATCACCCCCAACGGGAGGGGTATGGCGTCAGGGCAGCCGACGTGGATGATGGGGGTAGCAGGAACCACTCGGAGACGGTACGGTGTAGTTCAGGGTCTTTACTGGTGACAAAGATAGACCCTCCCGGAGTACTGGCTAGCGATTGGGGCCTGGTCAGTCCTTGAGCAGATGGGATCTCCCCTAGCCAGGCGGAGTTGTAGGCCTCCCAAACTAACTGTACTCTTCTGGCTACCTTGCTAGAGGCGGGTATAAGTAGCCCACGTCCCTGAGTGTACCGTGTGGTGCTCACCCGTATGGCCGGTGACTCGGGGCCTTCTAGTAGCTTCCGCTCCACGACGGCGGTGCTGGTCCCATGCGTGTGACCGTGCCTTCGGGTTTCTTGGCCAGAGGACCTGAAATCCCCTGCCTGACGGATTCTGCTGCTGGGTAGGAGTTAGTCCCCACAGCCTCGGACTCCGGGTCCGGTAAGAAATCTTCTCAGTCAGGGCGAGCTCTGCAGCTGCCAGCCCCTGACTCCTTGTAACACTGCTCACACAGAGCTCCTGTTGTTTCTTCCCATAGCTGCTTCTCTTCTCTGTCTCTACTTCTGGCATGGCCCAGGAGCTGGGCCCAGCCGGAGCCACAGCTCCCTGTCAGCCCTCCTGGCTGAACTCTCCCTCTGAACTCTCTAACCCTGCCTCAGCCCCAGGTTTATATAGGGGAAGTCCTTCCCCTCCCAGGACTGGGCAGGAGGTGTGGCATGCATAGGATTCCTGACCAAGAGACCTCCCACCTGCTCTCAGACATAACATTGCTTGTTACTGTGGAAACCAGACCCCTGGGGTGCCACATACATATATTATTATTATTATTATTATTTATTATTATAGCGCCATTTATTCCATGGCGCTTTACATGTGATAGGGATATACATAACAAAAGCATTTACATAATCTTAACAAAACGAGTCAGCGACTGGTACAGGAGGAGCGAGGACCCTGCCCGCGAGGGCTCACAGTCTACGAGGGATGGGTGAGGATACAGTAGGTGAGGGTAGAGCTGGTCGTGCAGTGGTGTTTACTGCAGGTTGTAGGCTTGTCGGAAGAGGTGGGTCTTCAGGTTCCTTTTGAAGGTTTCCACGGTCGGCGAGAGTCTGATATGTTGGGGTAGAGAGTTCCAGAGTAGGGGGGAAGCACGGGAGAAATCTTGTATACGAGTGTGGGAGGAGGAGATAAGAGGGGAGTAGAGCAGGAGATCTTGTGAGGATCGGAGGTTGCGTGCAGGTAAGTACCGGGAGACTAGGTCACAGATGTATGGGGGAGACAGGTTGTGGATGGCTTTGTATGCCATGGTTAGAGTTTTGAACTGAATTCTCTGGGCAATAGGGAGCCAGTGAAGGGATTGACAGAGAGGAGAGGCCGGGGAATAGCGGGGGGACAGGTGGATTAGTCGAGCAGCAGAGTTTAGGATAGATTGGAGAGGTGCAAGAGTGTTGGAAGGGATGCCACGGAGCAGGAGGTTGCAGTAGTCGAGGCGGGATATGATGAGGGCATGCACTATATAGAGGCTAATGTGGAGGAATTCATCATGGGCGTATCATACTGTGTTTGGGGGCACTTTTGTTGGCATCATACTTTATGGGGGCAATGAAAGAAGAATCTAGGACTTCAGCAGGAAAAAAAATAGTATATAAAGGCTGGAAAGTTGTGAGATATGCTCTTCTGTGACTTTGACATTTTTTTTTTTGGGGGGGGTGGAGGGGTGGGGACAATTATAACTTCAGCTATGAGGCCCCATGATTTCTATGTATACCCCTGATATAATCTATCTTCTCTCATTTCTTCTCATCTCTATTTGTTACATCTACCTAAAATCCTGTACTGTAGTTGTTCTTTCATTATCAACTACTCTTCACTATTAGGTCACTATACAGCATCAGCAAGGACAAAGCGAGGAATCTACTGAACAAGTGCATCCACCACTGAAGAAGGACCCATAGTTCAGCTACAGAAGGAACAGTATTGCCGGACTATTTCAGATGATAATGCTATGTATTTACAAAAACTGCACACATTTTTAACAGATTTGTATTGCAAATACAGTGCTTCTCCCTTATATTGAGTTTTAAACAATAGTTTTTATGAGACAATGCCATTAACTCCTTCCCAATCCAGCCTGTTTTCACCTTCCTGACTTTTTGAATTCAGGCAAGTGCCACTTTATGAGGTAATAACCCTGGAAGTGATTCTGAGAATGTTTTAGTAACATGTTGTACTTCATGTTAGTGGTAAATTTGGTTGATATGATTTGTCGATTTGTCTTTGAATTTTTATGCCCTTAACATCATTTTTGTTGTTGCTGGAAAGTTAGAAGAATTAAAGGTTTATCAACAATTTCTCATTTTTCAACAAAATTTACGAAATCTATTTTTTTATTGACCACATCCCATTTGAAGTGACTTTGAGGGACTTATGTGACAGAAAATACCCAAAAGTGACACTATTTTAAAAACTGAACCCCTCAAAGTGCTCAAAACCACATTCTATACGTTTATTAACCCTTTAGGGGCTTCACAGAAATAAAAGCAATGTGGAAGGAAAAAATGAAAATTTTATTTTTTCCCACAAAAATGTTGTTTTAGCCCCAATTTTAGCATTTTCAAAAGGGTAAGAGGAGAAAATTGACTGTACATTTTGTTGGATTAATTCTCCTGAGTACAGCAATACTCCATATGTGGTGGAAAATGTCTGTTTGGATGCACGGCAGGGCTCTGAACGGAAGGAGCAACTTTCGACTTTTGGAACGCAAAATTGGCTTGAATAGATAGTTTGAAGAGACCCTGATGAGCCTAATCAGTGGAAACCCCACCAAAAGTGACTTCATTTTAAAAACTACACCCCTCAAGGAATATATTTAGAGGTGTGGTGAGCATATTGAAAATACAGGTGCTTCACAGAGTTTTATATCATTGAGCCGTAAAAAAAAAACTACATTTTTCCCACAAAAAATTTTATTCAGCCCAAAATTTTTCCTTTTCATGAGGGTAACAAGAGAAAATGAAATGTACAATTTGTTGTGCAATTTCTGCTGAGTACACCAATATCCCGTATGTGATGGAAAACTACTGTTTGGGAGCACGGCATGGCTTGGAAGGGAAAGAGCATCATTTGACTTTTGGACTGCAAAATTGGCAAGAATAGATAGCGGATGCCATGTCTTGTTTTCAAAGCCCTTGATGTGCCTAAACAGTGAAAGCCCTCCACATGTGACACCATTTTGGAAACCACCCCTCAAGTAATTTATCTAGAGGTGTTGTGAGCATCTTGAACCCACAGGTGCTTTACAGAATTTTAAAAGGTTGAACTGTGAAAACAAAAAAATGAAAAAATATATTTTCCAGCAAAAATGTTGCTGTAGCCCCAATTTTTTCTTTTTCGGAAGGGTAACAGGAAAAAACAGTCTTTAGAATTTGTTGCTCGATTTCTCCTGAGTGCACCGATAGTAGGTGAAGAATTATTTTTATTTATTTTTTACGCCTTTCCTCATGCGGTATAAGTGATAAGGTGGCTTTTTATTCTTACCAGATTTATATAGATTTTTTATGCTTGGCTGCTATCACACTAAAAGACCCTTTTTTTTTTAGAAAAAAAAAATTTTTCATGTCCATATTCTGAGAGCTAGAATTTTTCTATATTTCTGACTATAGCGTCATGTGATGGCTTGTATTTTGTGAGGCAATTTGACCTTTCTATTTGTACCATTTTCAGACCCATATCTATTTTTGATCACTTTCTATTTCGATTTTTGGCAGAATGAACAAAAACCACCAATTCAGGAATTGTTTCTTGGGATTTTTTTAATGCAATAAGACTGCTTTATTCTTCGGGCCAGTGCAATTACAGAGATACCAAATTTATATAATTTTTTTTATGTTTTGGCACTTTTACCCAATAAAACTATGTTTTAGAGAAAAGAATTGTTTTTGCATCTCCATATTCTGAAAGCTATAACTTTTTTATTTCTGTGCTGACGGAGCTACATGGCAGCTTATTATTTGTGGGACAAGATAATATATTCAGTTATACCATTTTTATTTACTTTTACTTTTTGATCACATTTTTTCCACTTTTTGTTCGGCAACATGATGAAAAAGAATCGTTTTTTGCCTCGTTTTTTTTACGATGTTCAATGAAGGGGTTAACTAGTGTGACCGTTTTAGAATTTGGGTCGTTACGGACACGACAATACCAAATATGTGTTTTTTATTTTATTTTTTTTACATAAATATATTTATTTATTGGTATAATATTTTTTTAATTTTGTTATTTTTAATTTTGTGATTTTTTTTAAATATTTTTTACAATTTTTGAAAACTTTTTTTTTTACTTTTTACTTTGTCCCTTTATGGGACTTTAAATTTCATTACTCTGATTGCTGGTATAATGCACAGCAATGCACCAGCATTGCAATGCTCTATTCAGTACCTGTCAGTGTTACACTGACAGAAGCCTCTTAGTCCATGCTCTCAGCATGGTCTAACAGGCTTGCCGTAGCTGGCAGTCCAGAAGGATGTTATGGCAACCATGGCAATGATTGCGCCCTTGCGATGATGTCATGGGGACGCCAATTGGAAGCAAGAGTGAGCCCCCTCTGTCTCCTAGCCTTCTAAATGTTGCGTTGATATCTATCACGGTATTTAGGGGTTAAGTGGCCTGGGCACTGGTGGTGACAACCAGGTCTCGGCTATTACTTACACTGAGCTCCTGGCAGCGATCGCTCTGCCACTGCTTTTGTGCCTGCACGATCACCATGACGTTAGGTAGTTTAGGTCATAGGTCGTGAACTGCTAACCGACCATGAAGTAAACTTATGTTAAAGACCATAAAGGGGTTAAAGAGTTAGTGTCATTTTAATTTTTATTTTATAAATTTGTAGTACACATGAAAATAATCAACTTTGCATTATATCTTATCATAGAAATTTTCTTCCTTCTCCTCCTGGACTGATCTTTCACTCTCAGGTTATAGATAATATCTTTAAAATTTGTATTCATTGAAGACTTATAGCTAGTGGCAGACAGAGACATTCTGCTCCAAGTCTGAACCAACAGTTACAGCTCTCCCTAAATGTTTATGAGCACCAATGGTTTTTCTCAGTAATGGAAAAATCTTTTACCCATGAACTTAGAATTTTGAGAATGAAAGATAAGTTTAGGAGAAGAAAAAAAATGTATTTCTCCGATAATATTTATTACAAAGTTTATTTTTTTCACGCGCACTATTCATTTTTGGGGAAAAGATTAAAAAAACGGTGGTTACTAATTAAGTTTTTGCTGTATTTTTGCATGTGCTTTTAAAGTATTTTTTTCACATTCATTAAAATAGATGAAAAATCTTGCAAATACGCTGAACAAAAATTGACATGCTCCAGATTTGAGACTGCTTCAAATCAGCGAGGAAAAATGAGCAATATGTGCACGAGATTTCAGAGATCTCATTCAGTTTGTTGAGACAGTAAAATGCTGCTTGCAAAAAAACTGTAAAAATGCAGCAAAAATGCGACATGTGAACATTCCCAAAGCTACTAGGTCAAGCCTCTGACATTGGCAGGCCTAGCGGGTCTTTGATAGGCCCCTGGCTGTTATGGTCACCCTTGGACATTAGAGTATTGCTATTGTTCTACCTCTCACAAACACTTTACTTGTCAAAGTCGCTATAGACAAACAACAGAATCTCCCCCGTACTGTAGTGTATGCACATTACAATCTCCAGACTGTTATCAGTTGCCTTATAATGTATTAGTTTTTGTGCATTCACTGCACATTAAAATAGTTTCATCTTTAGTGAACTTAGAGGATAATATGTGCTGCTTCAGTAAAAAAGAAAAAAATTAAAAAGCTTTGACTTTTCATTTCATACTGCGCGCTTGTCTATCAAAAGCAGTTGTATTTTGCTGATAAGCTTTGTTCCTTATGAAATGATTGTTTCTTGCTTATATGCACAATAGGAAGAAACTTAAAATAATTTGTTTTGTCCAAATAAACTTTTATTTAGTAATCTTTGAAAGAGATGATAGAAAATATGAAGAATAAAAAAGCTACAATTGTTATATTTATGGGATATTTACAATACATACATTTAAAGAGAACCGCTCACCAGTTTTAGAATGTTAAACTGGCCACATCATAGAATAGAGGCTGCAGAACTGAATAAAACATACTGTATGTTTCTTACTTTTCATCTCTGTTGTGGAAATATTAGCTTATAAAGTTTATATGTTAATTTTTGCTAAGGCCAAGAGGGCATTGTATGATACTGACCAATCATAGATAACAAAAATACAGAGTGCAACTTTATTTGTTAATTATATATGGAGGTGTTTACTCTTAGTATGCACTTGTTCAGACCAGTGTCCTGTTTGAAAGTGATGGTCAGTTTTTTGATATTTGTATACATAAGCGCTCTGACTGAGAACTTCGCCCATCATCCCGTGGTGGTTTTAATTACAGGATCCTTCCTACACATATAAATGTAGGCTATCAGCCCATGAGAGGAGTCACATTAGGATAGGTTCCCAGCATAAGAAGATCGCCTTGTCGTTGGCTGCTGAGCATGAATGAATGGCTAAATTATGTGCTAAGAATCTTCATTTTTTTTCTATTTTCTAGAGCAGTAATGCAATTCAAATTTCATATATTTCATGCTTACATGCTTTAGCGTTAAAAAAATACAAAGTGCAACTTTGTTAGTTACTAACCAATCATAATCAGGAGGCATCAAGCAAAGGAGAGAAAGAATACGTCCCCAGCAAGCTTTGTTTCTAGAGCGGAGCTATGTGTCATTACAAACAGCTCTTACAGCTCTTCTCTCACTGCATTGTCAGCTCTGTCCTACTACCCTTCTCTCCACATTAACTGAGGTCTTGGTAATGACACACAGCTCTGCTCCTCTCTCCTACCCCACTTGTAATAACAGTAGATGTCAGAAGTGAGATCAGTGAGGAAGGAGAACAGAGCTGTATGTGATTATAAACGTCTCTGCAGTTCTACTCTTACAGCACTGTCAGCTCTGCACTTTTCCTTTTCCCCCCACATTGACTGCTGTGAGAAGAGAGCTGCATAAGTCTTTGTAATGACACACAGCTCAGATCTGCTCTACTCCCCTCCTTCAATTGTAATAACAGTGGTAGGCGTCAACATTGAGATCAGTGAGAAAGGAGAGCAGACTTGTGTGCCATTAAAACCACCTATGCAGTTCTTTTTTCACTGCAGTCATTGTGGGGATAGGGGGAACGAGAGTAGATCATAGTTGATAGTGCTGTGAGAGTATAGCTGGCAGATGTGTTTGTAACACCGCCATCTTCCACACTGCTTCCCAATTTGTAATTACAGTTGATGCCGGCAATGAGATCAGCAAGGGGATCAATGCCTGTTCTGACCTTTTCGGGGAGTGATTTTTTTTTTCCTTTGAGTGATGCCTCCTACTTATGATTGTAAAAATATAGACAGAGTACACCACCCACTCAGTATGTAAAAATAGATGCTGCAAACCCAAATAGCAAACAAAGCATGTATAGCAACACAGGAAAAAGAAAAAGGTAGCTATATAGAATGGGTCATGCACACTGAATAATAGTTTATACAGTTTGTAAGGGAATCAATACAAATAATCCATGTGACAGAAAAAAAACACCATTAAAAATACAAGACCCACCAAAATAATATAATTAGTGTGGGGGTCAATAATATTTCCTATCTCATCATATAAGGCGGTAAATATGTTGACATAGAGAATACTACATATTACAAACTGTGTAAAATGCCAAAGTGAAAAAAGAATCTGTGCGAAACATGAGTGTCCAAGATATTAATAAACCAGAAAAGGTATATCAATAAATAATATAACAATAGCTGGAAAAATATATAAATAAATGTAAATATAACAAAAGTGAATACTCCAAAAAAACAAGGAGGGATGCCAAGAAAAGAATAAGGGGGTATATAGTAGTTCCATGTGTATCATCACGAATGTGGCTTCCTCAGGGGTACAGATTCTTTTTGCATTAAGGGGGATAAAAGTGCCTCATTCTTATAATCAGTGCAGGCTCCACTGATTAATAAGTTATCATATATCTTGTAGATAGGCTGGTTATGTAGGGCCGGACAGGTCCACCAAAGCAAGAAATTTTGGTTGTAGTCACTTTGGCCCAAAAAAATAATGATCCATAGAAGGGGATCCTGCTCTCTTGACTCAGAATTCCTTAACAGAGTATAGGAAAATAGGCTTTCTAAAGTGGACAACACATTTAAAGGGAATCTGACACCAGGTTTTTGATATGTAATCTGAGACCAGCATAATGTAGAGATAGAGCTCCTGATTCCAGCCATGTGTCACGTGAGCCCTGAGAATGTGAGTGCCAACACCACTGGAATAGCATTGGCATCAGAGATGAGTTTAGATGTTTTTATTATAACGGGGCTAAACATGAGGAATGAGAAGAGGTTGTCTAAGTAGTGGACAACCCCTTTAAAGAACTAATTTCCATTTGCCCTAAATCACTAATGGTTGTCATATAGAAGGCTTCCTTTCTCAAGTCTCCGCTCTATGAGCCATAGTGGAGATCTACCAAGAAGTAGAGATGTATTACATTGATCTAAATGTTTGCCATATAGTACCGCATATCCCCTGTAGAAATGTCTCTTGTTTTAAGGTTATTTGTGATAAGACACGACATCGTTTCCAATAGTAAACTACATTGCATTCATCATATACTTTATAGTGTCATCAGTACATCATTTCCAAGCACAGCAAATCCAATTGTACCGGCATGGGGCTACCTAATGGCACATTACTCCCATTCTAAAACCTGTCCATACCGTCTTTTTCTCATTTCATCTAATAATAACTGTATAGATCAGCAATAGCAGACGCCAAACCAAATGCCACACAGATAAATTCTAAAAAGGGCAGGACCTTCCATTACGAGAATGAAGACAGTTTTAATTCAAAGATCAATATATTGTTTCCAATCTTCAAGGTCCAGCGTCAGTTTAAGAATCAATCCTTTTTATACTAAAATGCTTACAGTTAACTAAATAAAATCTTTTAATGTACATAAGTCATTAAAAGGTTCTTTAAAAAGCACTTGTGTGGGATGGAGGATCAGCTGTAGAAATGTTCCCATTAAACATCCACTTTGACATTACTTCTTATGGACATAATGATTGTTTATGAGGATAAAGGGGTCTATTACAGTACGCTGGATGGTATAAGACAAAATGATGAGTGGTACATCATTAGAAAGTTTCATTAGAAAGCTGTTATATTTCTGTGCAGGTCTCAAGTCATTGCATATACAGTGCCAGACACACAGTTATTCTCCCAATATGGTACAGTATAAAATAAATCTTTACCTGCACTCATTGCCATTGGATTTACAGTTAGGTCCATATATATTTGGACAGAGACAACATTTTTCTAATTTTGGTTCTAGACATTACCACAATGAATTTTAAACAAAACAATTCAGATGCAGTTGAAGTTCAGACTTTCAGCTTTCATTTGAGGGTATCCACATTAAAATTGGATGAAGGGTTTAGGAGTTTCAGCTCCTTAACATGTGCCACCCTGTTTTTAAAGGGACCAAAAGTAATTGGACAATTGACTCCAAGGCTATTTCATGGACAGGTGTGGGCAATCCCTTCATTATGTCATTCTCAATTAAGCAGATAAAAGGCCTGGAGTTGATTTGAGTTGTGGTGGTTGCATTTGGAAGGTTTTGCTGTGAAGTAAACATGCGGTAAAAGGAGCTCTCCATGCAGGTGAAACAAGCCATCCTTAAGCTGCAAAAACAGAAAAAACCCATCCGAGAAATTGCTACAATATTAGGAGTGGCAAAATCTACAGTTTGGTACATCCTGAGAAAGAAAGAAAGCACTGGTGAACTCATCAATGCAAAAAGACCTGAGCGCCCATGGAAGACAACAGTGGTGGATGATCGCAGAATAATCTCAATGGGGAAGAGAAACCCCTTCACAACAGCCAACCAAGTGAACAACACTCTCCAGGAGGTAGGCGTATCAATATCCAAATCTACCATAAAGAGAAGACTAAATGAAAGTAAATACAGAGGTGCAAGTAAATGCAGGTGAAAGTAAATACAGAGGTGCAAGTAAATGCACGGTGCAAGCCAATCATAAGCATCAAGAATAAAAAGGCTAGACTGGACTTTGCTAAAAAACATCTAAAAAAGCCAGCACAGTTCTGGAAGAACATTCATTGGACAGATGAAACCAAGATCAACCTCTACCAGAATGATGGAAAGAGAAAAGTATGGCGAAGGCGTGGTACAGCTCATGATCCAAAACATACCACATCATCTGTAAAACACGGCGGAGGCAGTGTGATGGCTTGGGCATGCATGGCTGCCAGTGGCACTGGGTCACTAGTGTTTATTGATGATGTGACACAGGACAGAAGCAGCCGAATGAATTCTGATGTATTCAGAGCCATACTGTGTGCTCAGATCCAGCCAAATGCAACCAAACTGATTGGTCGTCATTTCATACTACAGATGGAAAATGACCAAAAACATAAAGCCAAAGCAACCCAGGAGTTTATTAAAGCAAAGAAGTGAAATATTCTTGAATGGCCAAGTCAGTCACCTGATCTCAACCCAATTGAGCATGCATTTCACTTGTTAAAGACTAAACTTCAGACAGAAAGGCCCGCAAACAAACAGTAACTGAAAACCACCGCAGTGAAGGTCTGGCAGAGCATCAAAAAGGAGGAAACACAGCGTCTGGTGATGTCCATGAGTTCAAGACTTCAGGCAGTCATTGCCAACAAAGGGTTTTCAACCAAGTACTAGAAATGAACATTTTATTTACAATTATTTAATCTGTCCAATTACCTTTGGTCCCTTTAAAAACAGGGTGGCACATGTTAAGGAGCTGAAACTCCTAAACCCTTCATCCAATTTTAATGTGGATACCCTCAAATGAAAGCTGAAAGTCTGAACTTCAACTGCATCTGAATTGTTTTGTTTAAAATTCATTGTGGTAATGTCTAGAACTAAAATTAGAAAAATGTTGTCTCTGTCCAAATATATATGAACCTAACTGTATATATAGCATTTGCTCTTTTATGTTTATCATAGAGATAGGCAAATTTATTTGAGCGAAATTGAATTTTCCTTGAATTTTACAAAACTTTGTATTCTCCAAAATACAGATTTTTTGCAGTTTGTTCCGTGTGAAGTTAGCAACATGGCAACTGTAGTCGCCATCTTGCTAAACCATAGAGGGCAGGCAAAAGGTTAAAAAATAAGGAACATTCAATCAGCAGCAAATAACTTTACTGCAAATCGAATTTCCTTGCAAAAGCCAAACAATTTGGAAAATTAAAATTTTGGCAGATTCAATCATCTAGCTAGAGCATTGGGGGAGATTTAGCAATAATGTCTTGGGATTCATGGATTATAAATTGGAGAATATGCTGAAAATTGCACCAAATTTATCAGAATTGTGGACGCGATATTACACATTTACACCAAAATTTTGTGCCATTTTTTTTGCAGGTTTTCTTTAGTTAACCCTCTTTTCTAGATACTTATCAAGAATTTGGGACTCAAAAATTCTGGAGCATTTTTGGTTAGAAAATGCCCCTTCAAATATATTTAGGTTTCTGAAAATGTTATACATGTGAAAGATGACATGATCCACTAACATAATAAATTAACTAAACATAGTAAAAAAAACTCTGGGGAGTTGACAAAATATAATCCAAGGATATCAAAAAATAAAAATATATTGTGTTTTTCGTTAATAATACTGGATAGTTTATTCTTATATATAACCCATTTATCCCCTACTGTATTTAAATTATGACCATCTCGTCAAGTAATGGCATAGTACTAGAGTACATCATCACTTGATGATCACTGAGGGTGCTATCTCTGGAAATCCCATTGACTTTGAGAATGAAGAGTCCACAGTGCTGATTTGGCGCTTCATCTCCTTCACTGTGCTTTCTTGCGCAGTTGCCCCCCAGGCACCCCCTATGCAGCAAACTGAAGCATGATTCTGTTCAACCAAATGGAAACTGTGCAGCAGTGTCCTGCACAGCTGGTGACCAGAATCTCCGCTGTGCAAGGAAAAGCAGTGAAACTTAAAGGGGTTTTCCTGTGAACAAAAGTTGATTTTAATTAATAGTTCTTGGAATAATAATAATTTCTACAATTGAATATGTTTAAATAAAATGTTCCTGTGCTGCTTGTCATCCGCAGCCAGACATGATTTTCTTCAGTGCACCCTGAGGATTCCCAGTTGGTATCCCGTGCTGTACTGTCTGTATACTCTTTTCCTTCCTCCCCTGCCCAGGAGCTGTGGTATGATCAGACCATGTCCCTGTGGTCAGACATGGCCATTACACAGTACACAACAGGGGCACATTTATAAGATTATCTCAGCACAGGAACATTTTATTTAAACACATCCAACTGTGAAAGTTATTATTATTCCAAGATCTGTTGATTAAAATAAACTTTTGTTCATGGAAAAACCCCTTTAACTAGCCTTTTCATTTTCGGGAGGATTCTTTTCAATTGTATAAATATAATAAGATAGTTATTAGAGCACCGCTTTTGGCGCTTATTCTCCGGTATGCCAATAGGGAATCCTCAGGGTGCACTGAAGAAAATCATGTCTGGCTGCGGATGACAAGCAGCAAAAAAGAAACACAGAGGTATTCAGAACCACCAGTAGCCTTTAAAGGCCTTCTTCTCTTTATTTCCATTGATTAAAAACTTTAACCCTCATGGGTAAAAAAAAAAAAATACTGACACGTTTCAGGCTATTGTCAGTACTTAGCCATAGGGTTCTACAAGTGACTTTAAAACATGTATTATATAAAATGTGGCTAGAAGTTGGGAAAAGGCATGAAGCCCTGTCACATAAAATTGCCACCAGATATTAAAATTACCATGCAAAAGACGAATTAAATTATAGAAAAAGGAAAAAAAATACTAAAAAAAGCTCATCGAGCAGAACACGTAATTGAAATACAACTATATATAATTATATTTCTTCTTTAATAATACACTAGTGGAAGAAAGAAGCATTTTCCAACACTGCTCCTGTATCAAGTATCAGACATAATCCTAATTATTTACATTATGTATGAGCTTAGGTATGAAGTTGTCCAATGGCAATAAACCTTTGGTACCTGTGCTCCAGAGGACAACATTGCCATGTCACAGTGCTAATATTGTGTCTGTTGTGTCTCATCAGAGCATGGGGATACTCTGATATGGTTTTTTCAGCACGGGTACTTGGTTTCGGATGATTGAAGAATATCCCTTTCACTTGTAAATATCAGTATTTACTTGTATAGATTGGGAGAAAGAAGACGCTATTAGGCAGCTCACTATGATGGCTGCGAATTTGTAGACGGGGAACCGAGGCCTGTCCGTATGGATGTATGTATTGTAGATTTAGAGTTTTTGCGCCAGCGATAGTGGAATGGATTAGGGAGACGAGGTAATTAGTTAAAATTCCTTTATTGGGTTACAAATTATTAAAATGTGTAAAATTGGAATAGAATTGGATATAAGATAGTCCATAAAAAGTACACTAGGTCCGGGTGTGTACAGTAGATTTTCAATAGATAAAATAAAATAAAATAGAGTTCATAGATTTCAATATATGAATATCAGTTCAATAGGCCAGTAGGTAGTTCAATGGAAATGGGTCAGTACTGGCATATGATCCCGGTTTTCCTTGATGGAGGTATTGGTGCGGAGACCTGGTCAGACGTGGTGATCGATCCTCAGCGTAGTGGGTTTTTTTATGTGTCAGCTGCGTCTTTTTGGATTTAGCTAGGGAGGAGGGGGGGGGGAAATATTATGGGAGTAAGACGATTTTTTAGTATAGAGTTGTGCATACAGTTTGGTGATCAGGGGTGTGATCACGTACCTCCTGCCGGATGTGATTGGCCCACTTTTTCGTTGATCCTGTCTGTGGAGCCTGTAGGGCCTGTAGACTTCACAGTGTATTAGTCATATTCAACCGCTTTGTCAGATTCGAACATGGCCAATGTCCTGAGAAGGAAGAAGCAGGGTGAGCTGAGTCCTGTCTGGGGAACCCTGTTTAAGTGGGGTCCGACCTTGGTGAGGTACCCGCCCTTTTGTGGACGTGCTTTAGTGTGTAAGTTCACTGACCTGTGATGGGTCCAGAGGATGGGTGTCGTTGCTGAGAGTCACCTGGGTCTGAGCGTGGTGGGTGCAGCAGGAGGCTCTGGCTGAGCTGTCCGTGGCGGCTGCGATTGAGGTTAGCGTCCTGAGGGGCTGAGCAAAAGTGAGCAATGGAGGTGGTCACAGAGTGATGCAAAGCAAACACAGAGGGGTTACTGTAGTGTGAGGAGTACTTACACTGAGTGGTCGTGCCTTAGGTAAGCCAAGGGGCTTAATGGTGGTCCAGAGGGGTGGTAGTAGAATATTATGGAGAAGCACTCGGTGTCATATAGTCAGATGCAGCAGAAGATGCACTGGGTTTCCTAGGGTCACATGTAGCAGGAGGCTCTGGCTGCACTATAGGGGAACAATGGTAGGCAGTCAGGAAGTTGTCACAGAGTGATGTAAAGCATATACAGAGGGGTTGATGCAGTGCAGGAAGTACCTTAGATGAACTGTGAGGCTTATTGGTGGTCCAGAGGAGTATCAGAGTATAATGGAGAGGCACTGGGTCTCATATGTGTAATAGTGGGGAAGGGCGTAGCCTTCCCTTAGTACTGAGATAGCTAAAGGAAGTGTTCCTAAAGTCAGACCTCTCTGAACTGTTGGTAGACCAAGCTAGGGGTTAGCTTTAGTGGTCCAGTCAGTAGAGTAAAGGGGGGACTTAGTGCCCGGATCAAGCCTTGAGTGATATAAAGCTTGTTCCTGGCATAATTCTTTGTGGGCTGCAGTACCTGTAAACAGCCACAAGATGCCACTGCTCTGGGTGCAGATGTCAGGTTGAGTCTGCTAGCAGGTTTACAGGCAGTGATGAGTTAATGCTGTGTGATGACAGCTCACCGAGGGTGGGCACTTTAGGAAGATTCCTGCTTAAGTGTCTAGAAAGCAGGAGGAGTCACTCAGTAAGAGGCAGTACGGGGAATCGTGCAAGCAGCCTGACTATAGTGGCTGCTATGGTAGACGGGAGCTCTACACCCTCAGACAGTGGGATCACTACTGTGCAAGTCTCCTCACGCAAGAGCAAGAGTCCTGTTAGCTGGTCGGAGAAACTCATGAGAGCTAGTGAGGACCCGAGGCACTTCTAGCCTGCAGGAAGCAGAAGAAGATAAATAGGACTCCAGGCTAGGACGTGGGGGAGATATTTGATCCAGGTCACTGTAAATGTTACAGAAGAGTCTCGCGGACTAGAGATAGAGTCACAAGAGATGCTTCACTTAAAGAGGGAACCAGGGCTGAAGATGTTGTCAGTGCCTGTGAGAGAGATGATAGACTGTCGGGCCTTATCCATTATATCTGCCTGTAAACACAGTATATATTCCTCTTCCCCAAGTAAAGTTCAAGTTCTGGTTAAGAACCTTGTGTCCTCTGAAGTTCTTGCTGCCCTGGTCCCAGAAGAGAAATGCCTGGAGACAGCTGTGATCGGATGGCTTGAAGTAAGTGAAGAGCAACACATACACAGCCACACTTCAGAGGGAGGACACGTATTGCCTGTAGGGTGCCATAACGAGTGAGGACTACAGCTCGCCCATGACTACCTCGCTGGGGCACCTTACATATGGTCAGGTGCAGGAGGAGAGGCACCTGGTCTCGTACAGTCAGGTGCAGCCAGGTGCAGCAGGAGGCTCTGGCTGCGCTATAGGGAACAGTGGTAGGCAGTCAGACAGTAGTTACACTTTTGGGGTTGGGTAATATACGTTAGGAGGCCTAAGCCCACTGGTACTCATGGTCCTGGAGGTACAGTCGTGACGTCTGATGCCCGGAGCGGGTGCGGTGTCCCGGCCGGTGACTGCCACAAACCGCGTAGTTCCGGTGTGAGGAGATGGAGAGGAGGAGGTAGGGACGCGCGCTTCCTGCAGAGAAGCGCGCGAGATGCTGGGCGTGTGACGCGGCGTCACGTGGTGCACGGAGTGCACGAGGTACGGAAGCCTGGGTGTGCTTCCTGGTCTGGGTTAGGGACAGTCCGTCCAACGCGTTTCGACAGCTACGGCTGTCTTCATCAGGGATAGCCCTACCCAGTAATATGGTGCCCTTATATACCTGGTGATGGTATAGTATACGCAGTCCACCTGTCAATCATTAAAGGCGAATAGCTCCAATTCAGTGTTCAGTCCCTTTGGTTTTAGTGTATTTAATTTGAAGATCCATTCACTTTCTTTTCTAGACATATTTTTAATATGGTCACCCAGTCTCCAATTCCTATGGACTACCTGTATGACAACTACGTTGATCCCTTTAGTGGATCCACTGTGTTTTTCCATAAAATGTTTGGAGACTGGGTGGCCCGTGAATTTGTGTTTAATGTTCCTGAGGTGCTCATTGATTCTAGTGTGCATGGGTCGTTTAGTTCTCCCTATGTACATTTTTTCACACAGGCATGATAGCCCATAGATAACCCCTGTGGTGGTACAGGTTCTAAATTCTGTGATGGGGTATGACTCTTCCTGGTGTTTGACCGTGTGTTGTTTTTGTGTTATTACTGTTTTGCACATTTTGCATTTTTTACATGGGAAGAAACCTTTAATCTTTTGTTGGAATGGGCTATGTGGTATCTTGTTAATTGTGTAGTCTCTAACAGTAGGTGTTATAATGGACCCTAGGTTACGGGCTTTTTTAAAAATGAAATTGGGTCTGTTGGTCATTTGGTCCCCAATTACTTTGTCGTCCTTTAGTATGTGCCAGTGTCTTTCTACAATTTTCCTGAATAGATGAGTATTGGCACAGTAAGGTGTAATGATGGGGATATTGGCATTATAATTGGCTTCTTTCTGTTTGTTTGTCCTAGTTTCACTTAGGAGATTTTCTCGTGGTATGGCTGTTATTTCTTTTACTGTTTTTACGAGAAAATGTGCGTTATAGCCCTTCTCTAGTAGTTTGTTTGTTAATTGTTCTGCTTCCATGTGGAAGTCTTGATATTTTGTGCTATTTCTATGTAGCCGTAGGTATTGGCTGCGGGGTACGTTAAGAAGCCAGTTTGGGAGATGGCAGCTATCTATGGGGGTATAGCCGTTTGCGTCGGTGGGTTTGTGGTAGGTGCGGGTCCGAATGTGATTGTCCTTGATGTAGATGCTGAGTTCTAAGAAGTTTATGGTAGTAGTGCTAGTGGTGGCTCTGAATTCTAAAAAGAAGTCGTTATTGTTAATTTGTTGCAGGAATGTATTTAGAGAGGGTTGGTTGCCTGACCAGATGAAGAGGATGTCATCTATGAATCTCCACCATAGGACCAGGCTCGTGTGTGGGGTGCCTCCGGGGTGGATGGCTCTTTCTTCCCATCTGCCCACATAGAGGTTTGCATAACTAGGTGCGAACCTGGTTCCCATGGTGGTACCCCACTGCTGGGAGTAGTAGTTCCCTTCGTAAAAAAAGTAGTTATGTGTGAGTATGAATAGCATGCAGTCTTTGATGAAGACACTTTGTTCAAAAGACATTTTTTGTTGGAGATAGTGAAGTGATGCCTCGCAGTCTTTGTGATGTTGGATATTGGTGTACAGAGATGTGATATCTAATGTACCCAGGATATAATGGTTTTGCCACGGAATGCCATTTAGTAACTGAATTGCGTGTTTGCTATCTTTTAAGTGGGAGGGTAGGGTTGGGACTAAGTCTTGTAAATTGTGGTCAACTAGCCTTGATAGATTTGCTGTTAGGCATTGGATACCGAAAGTAATTGGTCTTCCTGGGGGGTTTTTTTGGTCCTTATGTATTTTTGGCAGATGGTAGAAGGCAGCTAATCTGGGGTATCGAATGTTAACGTATTCGTATTCGTTTTTATTGAGGTATCCCTCCTGAAGTCCTTGTTTGGTTAGGGTTTGTAGTTCCTCCTGATAGATTTTTGTGGGGTCAGAAGGGATGACTTGGTAAGTTCTGGAGTCACTAAGTAGTCTTAGTGATTCTTTGTTGTAGTACTCCTGATCCAGGATTACTATGCCCCCTCCTTTTTCGGCAGGTCTAATGACAATGTTATTATTAAGTTGTAGCTGTTTCATGGCAATAATTTCAGATTTATTCAGGTTGTTTCGGAATTTCTGGCATTTTTTTATGTTAAGTTTACGGATGTCGTCTGTAACGTTCTTTTCAAAGGTGTTCAAGGCTTCTGAGTATTCTTGGAGGGGGTGAAAGTTGGATTTGTTTTTTAGAGAAGTGTGTATATATTGAGATTCGTAGGTTGGATCACATGTTTTTGGTTCTCCTTCTTTTTTAGCATAATACTTTTTTAGGGCTAGTTGACGCATGAATTTTTTAATACCTATGTATGCCTGGAATTTATCTAGTTGGGTCGAGGGGGCGTATTTGAGGTCTTTGTTCAGGAGGTCGTTTTCGTTCTTTGTCAATATATGGTGGCTAAGATTGAAAATTGACGATTTACTACTGTTTACTTTTTGCGATTTGTTCTTTTTCTTTTGGGTGAGTTTCCCTCCTCTAGTGCCTCTTTGGCGTTTTTTCTTGTGGCCATGTGAAAAAAATCTACATTGCTGATTTGTTTTTGTACTAATGGTCATAGAACTGAAGTTTCGACAGAGGTTGAAGGTAGCTGAGGAGGGTTTTTTCTCACAGGTGGGGGAGTTGCTTTTCCGGTTGAGGATGGTGTTGCTATTGGGTTTTCAGTTGTTTTATTGATGGTTCTAAGGGGTATGAACCTGTTTTGGGTCGTGATCGGGGTTTCGGTTTCTTCTTGAGGGGAGTTTGGGTGGTTAGAGTCTGCTTCATATGTCGGGTTTTGAGTGGGGGGGGACTCGGTATCCGTAGTGGGGTGAACCGAGAATCTGTCAATAGAGCTGATGGAGCTGGTTGGGCTTCCCACTAGTTCGTCCAGGGTTTCAAAGAAGTTAAGTTGTACCCTCCCAGGTTGTTGGTCAGGGAGGGGAACTGCGTCTCTGCCAAATTTGGATCTTTTTCTTTGTACTATTTCTAGTTCCTTCTGATTGATCCTACTCTTGATGCTATTTATTAGACTCACGATTTCAGGGTGGTTCTGGTGGGGTTTTATTTCATTAAATAGTATGTTGATTTTATTTTTATTCTCTAGGAGTTGTTTTTTCCTTTTATTTATTATAAATTGGACTGCTTGTTTAGAGAATTCTCTGAACATGGAGTCCCATTCCACCAGGGTGGTTGGGTCTCCTATGTCTCCTGATAGGGCTTTTGTCACTACCAAGCCAGAGGGTATAATGTTAAAGGCTAGGTAGTGTTCAAGGGTTGCGACTTCCCATAGGTCCCTCATTTCTTTTAGTAGTAATTGTTCGAGGGTCCTGAGGGAGTCTTTTATTGTTTTAATTGTTTCTGGATTGGTGTTAATGCGTTTCTTTGGGGTTTTGTTGAAAAAGAGTTGGATGTTTTCAATACGTTCTTTTCTATCAAACCAGGACGAACTAGGACGAACTAGTGGGAAGCCCAACCAGCTCCATCAGCTCTATTGACAGATTCTCGGTTCACCCCACTACGGATACCGAGTCTCCCCCCACTCAAAACCCGACATATGAAGCAGACTCTAACCACCCAAACCCCCCTCAAGAAGAAACCAAAACCCCGATCACGACCCAAAACAGGTTCATACCCCTTAGAACCATCAATGAAACAGCTGAAAACCCAATAGCAACACCATCCTCAACCGGAAAAGCAACTCCCCCACCTGTGAGAAAAACCCCTCCTCAGCTACCATCAACCTCTGTCGAAACTTCAGTTCTACGACCGTTAGTACAAAAACGAATCAGCAATGTAGATTTTTTTCACATGGCCACAAGAAAAAACGCCAAAGAGGCACTAGAGGAGGGAAACTCACCCAAAAGAAAAAGAACAAATCGCAAAAAGTAAACAGCAGTAAATGGTCAATTTTCAATCTTAGCCAACATATACAGTGCCTACAAGTAGTATTCAACCCCCTGCAGATTTAGCTGGTTGACACATGCGGAATTAACTTGGCATTGTGACATTTGTACTGTAGATCAGCCTGGAAGTGGGAAATGCACTACAGCAAATTTTTTTTGTTTTTGATTTTTTTTTTTTAAAAAAAAACGTTAAAAGTTAATTCAGAGTGTCATTTATTATTCAACCCCTCAAACCACAAGAATTCTGTTTGGTCCCCCTAAAGTATTAAGAAGTAGTTCAGGCACCAAGAATAATGAGCTTCACATGTGTGGATTAAAGATCTCTTTTGCCAGCCTTTTCTGACTATTTAAGACCCTCCCCAAACTTGTGAACAGCACTCAGACATGGTCAACATGGGAAAGACAAAGGAGCATTCCAAGGCCATCAGAGACAAGATCGTGGAGGGTCACAAGGCTGGCAAGGGGTACAAAACCCTTTCCAAGGAGTTGGGCCTACCTGTCTCCACTGTTGGGAGCATCATCCGTAAGTGGAAGGCTTATGGAACTACTGTTAGCCTTCCACGGCCAGGACAGCCTTTGAAAGTGTCCTCCCGTGCTGAGGCCAGGCTTGTCCGAAGAGTCAAGGCTAACCCAAGGACAACAAGGAAGGAGCTCCGGGAAGATCTCATGGCAGTGGGGACATTGGTTTCAGTCAATACCATAAGTAACGTACTCCACCGCAATGGTCTCCGTTCCAGACGAGCCCGTAAGGTACCTTTACTTTCAAAGCGTCATGTCAAGGCTCGTCTACAGTTTGCTCATGATCACTTGGAGGACTCTGAGACAGACTGGTTCAAGGTTCTATGGTCTGATGAGACCAAGATCGAGATCTTTGGTGCCAACCACACACGTGACGTTTGGAGACTGGATGGCACTGCATACGACCCCAAAAATACCATCCCTACAGTCAAGCATGGTGGTGGCAGCATCATGCTGTGGGGCTGTTTCTCTGCCAAGGGGCCTGGCCATCTGGTCCGCATCCAGGGGAAGATGGATAGCACGGCCTACCTGGAGATTTTGGCCAAGAACCTCCGCTCCTCCATCAAGGATCTTAAGATGGGTCGTAATTTCATCTTCCAACAAGACAACGACCCAAAGCACACAGCCAAGAAAACCAAGGCCTGGTTCAAGAGGGAAAAAGTCAAGGTGTTGGAGTGGCCTAGTCAGTCTCCTGACCTTAACCCAATTGAAAACTTGTGGAAGGAGCTCAAGAATAAAGTCCACATGAGACATCCAAAGAACCTAGATAACTTGGAGAAGATCTGCATGGAGGAGTGGGCCAAGATAACTCCACAGACCTGTGCCGGCCTGATCAGGTGTTATAAAAGACGATTATTAGCTGTAATTGCAAACAAGGGTTATTCCACAAAATATTAAACATTGGGGTTGTATAATAATTGACTCACACTTTTATGTTTAAAATTTAATAAAATTCAACTGAGCAACATAACTTTTTGGTTTGTAAGATTTATGCTTCTGTTCATAAAACCTACTCTCGTTTGCAGTTTGAAGGCTCTAACTTATTTGCATCTTATCAAACCAGCTAATTCTGCAGGGGGTTGAATACTACTTGTAGGCACTGAATTGACAAAGAACGAAAACGACCTCCTGAACAAAGGCCTCAAATACGCCCCCTCGACCCAACTAGATAAATTCCAGGCATACATAGGTATTAAAAAATTCATGCGTCAACTAGCCCTAAAAAAGTATTATGCTAAAAAAGAAGGAGAACCAAAAACATGTGATCCAACCTACGAATCTCAATATATACACACTTCTCTAAAAAACAAATCCAACTTTCACCCCCTCCAAGAATACTCAGAAGCCTTGAACACCTTTGAAAAGAACGTTACAGACAATATCCGTAAACTTAACATAAAAAAATGCCAGAAATTCCGAAACAACCTGAATAAATCTGAAATTATTGCCATGAAACAACTACAACTTAATAATAACATTGTCAATAGACCTGCCGACAAAGGAGGGGGCATAGTAATCCTGGATCAGGAGTACTACAACAAAGAATCACTAAGACTACTTAGTGACTCCAGAACTTACCAAGTCATCCCTTCTGACCCCACAAAAATCTATCAGGAGGACTACAAACCCTAATCAAACAAGGACTCCAGGAAGGATACCTCATTAAAACCAATACGAATACGTTAACATTCGATACCCCAGATTAGCTGCCTTCTACCATCTGCCAAAAATACATAAGGACTAAAAAAACCCCCCAGGAAGACCAATTATTTCCGGTATCCAATGCCTAACAGCAAATCTATCAAGGCTAGTTGACCACCATTTACAAGACTTAATCCCAACCCTTCCCTCCCACTTAAAAGATAGCAAACACGCAATTCAGTTACTAAATGACATTCCGTGGCAAAACCATTATATCCTGGGTATATTAGATATCACATCTCTGTACACCAACATCCAACATCACAAAGGCTGCGAGGCATCACTTCACTATCTCCAACAAAAAATGTCTTTTGAACAAAGTGTATTCATCAAAGACTGCATGCTATTCATACTCACACATAACTACTTTTTTTACGAAGGGAACTACTACTCCCAGCAGTGGGGTACCGCCATGGGAACCAGGTTCGCACCTAGTTATGCAAACCTCTATGTGGGCAGATGGGAAGAAACAGCCATCCACCCCGGAGGCACCCCACACACGAGCCTGGTCCTATTGCGGAGATTCATAGATGACATCCTCTTCATCTGGTCAGGCGACAAACCCTCTCTAAATACATTCCTACAACAAATTAACAATAACGACTTCTTTTTAGAATTCACAGCCACCACTAGCACTACTACCATAAACTTCTTAGACCTCAGTATCTACATCGAGGACAATCACATTCGGACCTGCACCTACCACAAACCCACCAACGCAAACGGCTATATCCCCATAGATAGCTGCCATCTCCCAAACTGGCTTCTTAACGTACCCCGCAGCCAATACCTACGGCTACATAGAAATTGTATAAAATATCAAGACTTCCACATGGAAGCAGAACAATTAACAAACAAACTACTAGAGAAGGGCTATAACGCACAATTTCTCGAAAAAACAGTAAAAGAAATAACAGCCATACCACGAGAAAATCTCCTAAGTGAAACTAGGACAAACAAACAGAAAGAAGCCAATTATAATGCCAATATCCACATCATTACACCTTACTGTGCCAATACTCATCTATTCAGGAAAATTGTAAAAAGACACTGGCACATACTATAGGACGACAAAGTAATTGGGGACCAAATGACCAACAGACCCAATTTCATTTTTAAAAAAGCCCGTAACCTAGGGTCCATTGTAGCACCTACTGTTAGAAACTACACAATTAACAAGATACCACATAGCCCATTCCAACAAAAGATTAAAGGTTTCTTCCCATGTAAAAAATGCAAAATGTGCAAAACAGTAATAACACAAAAACAACACACGGTCAAACACCAGGAAGAGTCATACCCCATCACAGAATTTATAACCTGTACCACCACAGGGGTTATCTATGGGCTATCATGCCCGTGTGAAAAAATGTACATAGGGAGAACTAAACGACCCATGCACACTAGAATCAATGAGCACCTCAGGAGCATCAAACACAAATTCACGGGCCACCCACTCTCCAAACATTTTATGGAAAAACACAGTGGATCCACTAAAGGGATCAAAGTAGTTGTCATACAGGTAGTCCATAGGAATTGGAGACTGGGTGACCATATTATAAATATGTCTAGAAAAGAAAGTGAATGGATCTTCAAATTAAATACACTAAAACCAAAGGGACTGAACACTGAATTGGAGCTATTCGCCTTTAATGATTGACAGGTGGACTGCGTATACTATACCATCACCAGGTATATAAGGGCACCATATTACTGGGTAGGGCTATCCCTGATGAAGACAGCCGTAGCTGTCGAAACGCGTTGGACGGACTGTCCCTAACCCAGACCATGAAGCACACCCAGGCTTCCGTACCTCGTGCACTCCGTGCACCACGTGATGCCGCGTCACACGCCCAGCATCTCGCGCGCTTCCTGCAGAGAAGCGCGCGTCCCTACCTCCTCCTCTCCATCTCCTCACACCGGAACTACGCGGGTTGCGGCAGTCACCGGCCCGGACACCGCACCCGCTCCGGGCATCAGACGTCACGGACTGTACCTCCAGGACCGTGAGGACCGTGAGTACCAGTGGGCTTAGGCCCCCTAACGTATACTACCCAACCCCAAAAGTGTAACTACTGCCTGACTGCCTACCACTGTTCCCTATAGTGCAGCCAGAGCCTCCTGCTGCACCTGGCTGCACCTGACTGTACGAGACCAGGTGCCTCTCCTCCTGCACCTGACCATATGAGACCCAGTGCCTCTCCACTATACTCTGCCACTCCTCTGGACCACCAATAAGCCTCGCAGTTCATCTAAGGTACTTCCTGCACTGCATCAACCCCTCTGTATATGCTTTACATCACTCTGTGACAACTTCCTGACTGCCTACCGTTGTTCCCCTATAGTGCAGCCAGAGCCTCCGGCTACATGTGACCCTAGGAAACCCAGTGCATCTTCTGCTGCATCTGACTATATGACACCGAGTGCTTCTCCATAATACTCTACTACCACCCCTCTGGACCACCATTAAGCCCCTTGGCTTACCTAAGGCACGACCACTCAGTGAAAGTCCTCCTCGCACTACAGTAACCCCTGTGTGTTTGCTTTGCATCACTCTGTGACCACCTCCATTGCTCACTTTTGCTCAGCCCCTCAGGACGCTAACCTCAATCGCAGCTGCCACGGACAGCTCAGCCAGAGCCTCCAGCTACACCCACCACGCTCAGACCCAGGTGACTCTCAACAACGACACCCATCCTCTGGACCCATCACATGTCAGTGAACTTACACACTAAAGCACGTCCACAAAAGGGCGGGTACCTCACCAAGGTCGGACCCCACTTAAACAGGGTTCCCCAGACAGGACTCAGCTCACCCTGCTTCTTCCTTCTCAGGACATTGGCCATGTTCGAATCTGACAAAGCGGTTGAATATGACTAATACACTGTGAAGTCTACAGGCCCTACAGGCTCCACAGACAGGATCAGCGAAAAAGTGGGCCAATCACATCCAGCAGGAGGTACGTGATCACACCCCTGATCACCAAACTGTATGCACAACTCTATACTAAAAAATCATCTTACTCCCATAATATTTTCTCTCCCTCCACCTCCTCCCTAGCCAAATCCAAAAAGACGCAGCTGGCACATAAAAAAACCCACTACGCTGAGGATCGATCACCACGTCTGACCAGGTCTCCGCATCAATACCTCCATCAAGGAAAACCGGGATCATATGCCAGTACTGACCCATTTCCATTGAACTACCTACTGGCCTATTGAACTGATATTCATATATTGAAATCTATGAACTCTATTTTATTTTATTTTATCTATTGAAAATCTACTGTACACACCCGGACCTAGTGTACTTTTTACGGACTATCTTATATCCAATTCTATTCCAATTTTACACATTTTAATAATTTGTAACCCAATAAAGGAATTTTAACTAATTACCTCGTCTCCCTAATCCATTCCACTATCAGTATTTTGATTCTGTAATAGATGTGAGTGAAGCTTTTGAAATTCAAATTTGCCAGCTTTATCAAATTTTTACAAAGAATATGATTAACAGCTAATCAATTTGCAAGGAATCGCCAAAAATGCAAAGCCTCCAATTGAAAAGATATGTATAACACAATGACATCTCCTAGGACTTTATCTAACTCATTTAAAGCTCTTTAACACAAACACAGCCTTAGTAATGTCAAAGTGACCTCAACATATATGGCCATGCATTAACAAATGATAACCAAAGGTAACCACAGCCTGTTTAACAACACACTGGACTGACAAACTACTTTTTAAAATGTAATCCAAAAATTATGCCCTTTTTAGTGAACATGCCTACCATGCAAGTGTTAGCACACAAGCAATGTACACAAAAAAACCATAGCTTTTTGTCAAGCGGTGGTCCAAAAATTATCCCATTTTGGGGAGTGACAACAGGTTTGTTGTTTGAAAAATAAAACAGCTATAGGTTTTCAACAAGCCTTCCAAAATGTATTCCTTTTTGGGTGCAGCAATAGGTTTGCTGTTTGTAAATTGATGGAGCAATGGCTTTTTAACAAGCGATGGAAAAATGACTTGTTTCTTAGGAGCAACAACAGGTATGCCATTTAGAAAGTAAAAAAGCAATGGCTTTTTAAAAACCCATCGAAAAATTACCTGCTTTTTTGGAGGAGTTTTGGGTTTATTTACTCTGTACAGGGTAGTGTTCCCAGCAGTATTGCTATAGAGTACAATGGACAGGAAGAAGATGTGTGGCTATTGCTAGTGACAGTAGTGGCAACTACACAGTATAGAGTATGATGGGAAAGGCAAGGTGATATTCAGTTGTGCAGGGCCATCACTGGCAGCCCTGGCAGCAGCAGCACAGTATAGCTATAGACATACAATGGACTCTCAGACACACAGCAGGATCTTACCTTCCCATGCACATGCAGACTTTAGTCTCTTAGAGAGGATTTACATTAGGTAGGTTCCTGGTAATGAGTAACGCCTTACCGTGGCTACCAGGTACACATGAATTGGGCAATTTTATGCGGCAAGATTTCTCAGTTATTTCTATTTTCTAGAGCAGTAATGCTATACAAATTTCATATTTCATGTTCGCATTCTCACAGTTGCAGAGTGCTACTTTATTTGTTATGTATGACTCATGATGTGAACTGCGACCTTACGTGTACTGAACCTCCTCAGGTCTCATCAGATTCGGAAGTCCCAGCTAAGTATAAGAGGACAGAGGATTTCAGGGTAAGGTAACTATAAGGAATTTTTTTATGACCCTTAATAGTTTAGAGAAATGATGGACAACCATTCCACTATATATGTGGAAGCGAATTATTAAAAAAATCCGTATTTTGGAGAATGAGGATTTTTGTAAAATTCAAGTAGAATTCTATTCCACTTGAATTTATTTGCTCGTCTCTAGTAGCAACCTATTAATGCAATCCATAGTTTGTATAGAATAAAAATTAATGGCTTACTTTGTATTGCCCTCTTTTCACTGAAATTACATTTTGTCCATTATTGTTTCCATCAGGCACCAGCTACCAGCTTACAGGAGTTAATATTCAGGTCTGGGTGTGATAGACGCCAGATAAGTCTATATTCGGTATATTGAAAGAAGGGCTTAGTAAATATCAGACATACAATCTGCACTGTCTGAGGTAATTCTAGATGGTAAATATCTGTGGAGACTTCAATTCTATCAGAATCAGCACAACATTTGACACTTAATCCTTGCAGTTATGTCTAGATTCTCGCCAAATGCTTTGGTTGCATTACTTTGTACGCGAGATTATACAATTCTATAATGGTAACTTTGATAAAATGTGACTAGGGTTTTAATTGATCTAATCAATCAAAGGATCGGGCATGTTCTGGAAATACTTGGAGGGCAATTGTTCCTACATTGCTCCTCCACAATCACTTGGCAGTTTCCATCATTACCATCCTTGTAGGTAACATGTAGCCTAGGGCTCAACTATAATAGGTGCAGGGTTTGCAGTGCACCCGGGCCCAGGAGACTATACGGTGCCACAAAGGTCCCTTTGCCCATTAGGAAAAGAACATTACTATTAAAGACCTGTGATAGTTGGGGGCCCTGTTGGGGATTTTGCATTGGGATCAACAAGCTTCAAGTTACACCACTGATTGCAGCCTGCTCTAAAATTTCTGTGAGGGGCTGTCACTGCTTTAGTTATGTATAGGGACTTCACCAGGGGCAGACACAGCAGATGCCCCCATCCATGCAAGAAATAAAGCCTATTATAAGGTGTCTTTATTATGTCTCTCTGACAGGCCTCATTCACACTTCATTTTATTTTCTCGTATGAGTTTTATCAGAGTTTGGTCAGAGTATCATCAGTTCAGACGGCAGTTTTTTTTGCGTATTAGTGCTATACATGTTTTTCACGGATAGCATTCATACCTATTGTCATAGAAAATATTAAACAATCTCTCTCTCCCTCCAAACCCCTCACCCCCCTCCCTCTACTATTTGTCAAAGGAGAAATAGCTCACACTTTAACCAGTTGCTTCTATGCAAATGGCAGTACATACACAAGAGGTGGCGAACTCAATTATCCAGGCTAATTACCATATGAATGTAGCCCCTAGTAGAAGAGACCTGTGATGAGTAGACACCTGGCTAAATAGGAAACTGCTCGTTAAGAATCAAAGGAAATCTACATCACCCCGCACAATAGCCAGGACGTTTCCATTTGCAAATGTGTGGAATCTGCAGTCTCGTAGGCACCAACATGAAATATGGAGTATCACAAGTTCTATAATTCTGATCGCGATGGGACATAATTTTAGCGGCAGCGTTAGCTAAGGAACAATGCGCATATTTTTATGTATCTGTATTCCCTGCCAGTGAGCTATAACGCAAAAGTAAAAAAATGTAATGGACAGTAGCCAGGTCATGTCTGGTCTCTAAAGAAAGGTAAATTCGCAAAAAAAAAATATGGCTTCACTTGCTAACTTCTGCGACCAACCAGCGAGAAGTTATCACAGAAGTTAGAGATTTAATAAAAACCATGAAGGGCGGAGACCAGCCCACGTGATGTCATCACAGGGCAGTGTGTTGACTGGTCTCCCCTTTGGCATAAAAGATCCAGCTGAGCCTTGATCTACACTCATGCCGGGAGATACATATTTATGTGTAAGCAGGGGTTCCATTCCATAACGGCCAAATCAATTGGAGTGCTTCGCTCCAGCTAAACTGAATCATCTCTGCGATCAGTCTAATAAGTCTTCTATTAATCCATTTTATTTCGTGTAACTGTATATGTATTGTATTGTCCCCCTTTGTAAAATCTTTTGTATATTTTTCATAAACACTGCCTCCCTTTGGATTAAAAATAAAATGTAATAGTTCTGTTTCTTCTGTTTTGTAATTGTTCCTCCCCCGAAGACATATACGCTACCAGAAAGAAGGCGTCGAATCAGGCCTGTCTTGTATTTGAATATTTGAAACTGATTGGTGGTGGCAGCGAATAATCTTAATTGGGTTATTATGAAGCTGGCAGTGATCGTATGGGGGCATATACACATATTCCATTGGAATTCAGAGGTGTGCATGCCATACGCTCACTGCTCGCTTGCCAATATCTACTTAGTGTATAATCGTGATATTGTGTGTGACGAATCCCTGACAAATTGGTGGCAGCAGTGGGATATTGTATGATCCTGCTGGTGTCATTCCTGACACCTACAATAGTGAATGTGGTCACTCACATGTCCGTCATTATTCACAGACCGAGCGGTCCGTGCAAAATTTCGGAGACATGTCATATTTTGGTCTGAGTGTTGGAACAAAATAAGCAATGCAAGTCTATGGGTTCATGAAATAATCAGACAACAGTCGAATGCCATCCGAGTGTGATGCGACTTCTAAATAGGAGAAAGTGGAGAAACTTTTTTTTACGTACAGGAAAAGCTGATGAAACTCTGACAAAACTCTGACAAAAATCATGATAAAACTTAGTCAGATTTCCTCATTCATGCAAAAACCTGACTTTTGAATGAGGCCTTACTCTTATCCATGATACTTTTCAGCTCATCTATGCAATATAATAAAAGGTTGGAGAATGATAAATGCAGCCAATGAGTGGCCACTCGTCAGCTGCAGCCTTGACTATTTCATCTGCTCTAATAGAATAATGATGAGCTGCACCTGACTAGTGGCCACTCTTTGGCTGCGCATAGCCTGCACGTGACACAAGTTATATTGATTCAATGTCTAAAAGTCGCATGGGCCATGGAAGTTTGCAGGATCCTGTTTTAGGCTTCCACAGAGTATGATGATCAAGTGAGTAAATCTCATGCGCCATTGGTAATTCTGTGCAAACTCGGTGTAATCAATCACCAGATCTGGAAACAGCAAAAAGTTCAAAGAAATCTGAGACACCAAAGATAACTTGCATGAAAAAACGTAACTTTTATTCCATCCTTAAAATCATCTAGCGAAAATAAAAAAGCAAGGTAGACAAGAGCCTTGTCTACCTTGCTTTTTCTAGATTTGCTATGTGATATTAAGGATGGAATAACTTACATTTTTTCATACAAGCTATCTCTTGTGCCTCGGATCTCTTGGAATTTTTTACAGAGTACAATGATGTTGTAACATATCACATGACATAGCAAATAATAGTATAATGGAGGACTTTTCATAGAAATATGACAACTTTGGTAGCCATGTGATGTCTCCACTACAAGATCAACAGAAACTCAAAGCACCAAGGAAAGGATATGGAGGTCCTCAATCATTCCCATCAATGGCAGTTGTGGCATCGGTGCTTAATTTTTCTAAGAAAGGGCAAACCCATTTTCAACCATCTTACAAGGCAATTTAATTTTTACATGTCATGACATGAAGCTATTTTATTATTTTAGATTAGTGGGGTTTGTAAACTATTGAGGATTGGCTTAAAGCGAACCTGTCACCCCCAGGTTTGACCTATATGAGATACAGCCACCACCTTTCAGCCCTTAATATACAGCATTCCCTCGGACCGGATGGTCTCACCAGGAGAGTGTAATAAATGCTCTATTTCTTTTCTTGCAGGTCAGATCGGGGGCTTATATACAGCATTATAGAATGCTGTATATGAAGGCTGAAAGGTGGTGGCCGTATCTCATATCGGTCAAACCTGGTGATAGATACCTTTAAACAAATTCCGACGTGCCATGGTTTTCACTTGAAATTGCCATTCTGGTGTATCAGATAAACTTGCTATGAAAATAATCACTAGCTTTAACTCCGCTTAATTTTCTCATCTTATAAACGATTTTCCTTACTATTTCCTATTATGCAGATTGCAGCTATATCTAAGCATATAAGAAATCCTCAGCAACCAGAGTGACACTAATAGGATATTTATAGACATCAAAGGGATGGATGCAAAAATAGGATCATTAACTAGTCTTCTTTAATTTCTAAGGGAGTAATAAAGCATTGTACTGAAACACTTCATTAGCTGCTAAGGTAAGGAACGAGAAAACACTGCCAGCCTATTAGCCTTGCATTCAGTTTAATTGTATTTCTTATTCTTGTCTATGGGCAGAAATTAATCCAACGTGAAAGAAAACAGAGCACTTTTAAGATTTCTGCTACATATGTGACATCCGGAGAGGTAAAATGATGAATCAAAATAATGTAATGTAACAACTGTAGAAAAATACATTACTTAGATGTAATTCACGTATGCTCGCTATCTGCTCAGCTTATCTTATACATTATGTCTCCATGTATCCTCTGTCTATCTTCAATGATGCTCAAGGGAATGTCTTATGAAGACAACCTTATGCCATATGTCCTATTCTGGCATATGGATGTCAAAGAGGGTGTCCTTTTCTACAGACTCTTACCAGCCAGAAATAATTATCCTGAGACTGGCCTGTCCGTTATTAGGCTTTGTTCCATGACTAAGGCTTCATTCAGTGTCTTCATCACCTGGTGGATCCCTTTCTTAGTCAACAGGGTATGTTGGGTCCAGTTGGTTTTGTTTCATTGCTGGATCTAGCCCCACAATATTTTCTGTTGTTTTCTGCTCTTATTAAGGTACAGAAAACCAAAAATGTGGAGATGTGAACAGAACCATACATTGATTGCTTGCTCCAGACTTGCCGTGCAATAACAGCTAATTGTCACCATTTTCCGCCGTCAAAGGATTTACCTAATCCTTGCCATTAGAGAAGAGCTGCATCTGTGCATTATAATCGCTGCCCTACTATTGATCACCATTGATCAACTGAGGCACAATTGGAGTGACTGGTTATTCGGAATAGCTAATCATTCCATAGATTGCTCTATATCTGGTTGAACATGCTAAATAAATTATATCAGACAGTAATGATTACAAGGCAGTGACCACAAATAATGTGAAGATAGCATGTAGATAACCAGATATGTTTATTCTAGTTTTGAATACCACACAGAGAGGCTTGGGATAAGGGATAATTCAGCTTAGGAGCTGCAAGGTCAAGTTTAGATGAAGCATTGTCAATAACAATGAGGTTATGAATTAAAGAAGTTGTCCACTAGTTGGACAACTCATTGTCATCCCCCACCCTTGGCCCCTATAAAATAAAAAAAGCTTATATTCACCTCCTGTGCTGGCGCCATTTCCGCGGTGTCAGCACTCGCTCTCTTTTAGGGCTCCCGTGCTGTTGCAGTGACACGTGACGTCGGCGCCTAATCAGCGCTGGTGTCACTGTCTCCGCCTTCTGTCGAATTGCACATGAGGAAAAACTCAGAAATCAGCTGCAGCCCGGACTTCCTCTTCATGTTCAATTTGTCCGAAGGTGAGGCCAGTGACGCCAGCACTGATTGAGTGCCGGTGTCAAATGTCACAACAACAGCACGGCAGCCCCTGGGAGAGAGAGCTCCAATACCTTGGGAATGGCGCCGGCACAGGAGGTGAGCATAGGCTTTCTTATTTTATCGAGGCCAAACGTTTAGATCAAGAAGGGGTTGTCCTAGTAGTGGACAACCCCTTTAAGGAAAAGACTATTTCAATCATCTTTAAGGCAAAGACAATTTCTATCCTCCCTCCAGTGCATAAGCCATTCTTATTGAAATATTTGTTTTGTTTTGTATTTGTGGCTGACATGTAACCAGCTTCCATTTGGTAAAAGCTTTGTGTTATGGAAACGTAAGGGTAGAAAATGTGCAATTTGGTTCTAACTGTGTGAATATGAAAATCAAAGTCAAGTTTGTTTAGTTTCAAACCAATACCAATAAAGCAGGAGGGGTTATGGTGCCGGGTCCTAGGCCCTGTCAGGTGCAGCCAGTTATGTGGCATTTAGCCTGTATCTTTTAGTCTATTCTTCCAGGTCAGGTTGGCTACAATGTAAGTTTAGTAACACTATGTACCTTAACAGGAATGCAAAACTTCTTCAAAGACAGATCTAAGCAAGTTCCGAATTAGTTCCTTGTTCTCGTCCCCTTTACTGCATTTTTACTACTGTGCCCTCTGGTTAAACTAGACCAGTAATTAACCAAATATTTGCTGCATCCTTTGATGCTGTACTTGACTTTTTGATCTTAACCTGGCTAGTCAGCTGAAAGACAGACAACAACTTGCTTCATACTATTTTTAGCCTTAGTTTCACCCAACGGATATCCAGGGAATCGATTACTAGATAACTAGAGATGGGCAAGCCAAACAAAGGCAGATCGAATTCCTCAGCCAGAACTCAAATGCCGACATCCTGGGTGCCTTTTGCAATTACTAGGCTTCTGCCACACCATGACATAGTAATCACAAGAGATGCACAGGATACCGGCATTCGGGTGCCGACCGATAAGGTTCACATTGTCCTAGTCAGGCTGCCACATAGCACCAAAGTGGATGCCAGACCAGGGTAGTGTGAATCTTTTTGCTTGTCTCTATAGATAACAAATATAAACTTATGAAGTTGTAGCTTTAGCTAAATAAATTGTAAGGTTATGTGCACACGATGCGGTTTCTATGCATTTCCGCAGCGGTTTTTCCGCTGCGGAAACGCATTAAAACCCCATGTTAATAGGTCTGCCATGTATAGCAATGGTAATCCGCATGTGCTGTGCACATGATGCGAAAATTTCCTATCCGGACTACCATTGCAGTAAAATCCACAGCACTACCATTTCTAACGTGATTCTGTGGCGAATTCACGCCCATTGACTTGCATTGAATTGCAGCAAACCCGCAGGTAGAATATCTATACCTGCGGAATTGCTGCGTTTCAATGAAAATCAATAGGCGCAAAATCGTCGCAGAATTGCGCAGCAGGTGGTACCCGGGTCCGGAGAGGAGGCTGCTACTGCCAGGACCTGCAGTGACGTCACGAATCAGCTGATGGACACATGACCATCAGCTGATGAATTCTGGCAGCGATCAGCTGATAGTCACATGATCATCAGCTGATCGCTGCCGGCACTTATCAGCTGATAGTCACGAGACCATGAGCTGATGCTCACCCTGGAAACATTTGCAAGAATGTTCCCACAGTGTTTAGCTCACTGGGGCTGATCAGCTGATCTTCAGCTGATGAATACCAGTGACCTCCTGCAGCAGCATATATACTGACAGGGGGTGATTTTACACCCCAGTCAGTATACATTGCTGTCTTCTACAGCAGTGACATCAGTGATGGCTGATGTCACTGCTGTAGAAGTGACCCAGATCATTGTGGGACACTCGGCGGTACGTGGACTGCGTCGTTGACAGCGGAGGTGAGGGATATGTTTGTTTGTTTTTTATGTTTTTTCAGGAGATCGAGGGTTTCGCGGAGGCGTGTAATAAAAAAAATTATAGAATCATGTTTGTTTTATTTCATTAAAAGGCGCCGACTATTTTACTATGCGGTTAGTAATGGGGCCATGTTATAGACGCCCTCCATTACTAACCTGGGCTTCACATCAGCCGCCAATACAAGACTGACATGAACCCCAACCCCATTGCCCCACTCGCCACCGCTACAGGGCAATGGGAAGAGCAGAGGCTAAGCGCCAGATTTGGTGCATCTTATGGATGCACCATTTCTGGGACTGCTGAGGGATGATATTAATAGCCACGGAGGGGGCTAGTATTCATGGCCTCTTACCTGGCTATTAATATCAGCCCGCAGCAGTCTAGTTTAGCCTTTTCTGGTTCAATTTGATAGGGGGACCCCACGTCAATTTTTTTCTGGGATCCCCTTGTAATTTAGCCAGTAAAGGCGAAACAAACAGCTGTGGGCTGATATTAATAGCCAGGGAACATTTTTGGCTAATGGCCCCTTCCGTGGCAACTAATATCAGCCCTCAGCAGTCGGCTTTCCCTCTGCTGGTTATAAAAATGATGCGGAAGCCCACACCATTTTTTAAAAAAATTTTAGGCTCTGTGACCACGATCCGGACATAGCAGCGCTTTGGACGCAAATTTTTTGCTGCGTCCAAAACGTTGCATTCTATTGAATGCAGGTAAATCCAGATGTGTTCACTGAACCATGTGTATTTACCGCATTCAATACTTTCTAGTGGTCAAATTTCTGTTGCGCAGATTAGCGACTCTGCAAGAGAATTTGATATGCTGCGGTCCTGAAAGACGTGCTGCATGTCAGTGTCCACGGGTGATTCGCAGCCTCTGATGCACGCATAGTGGACATGGGATTTCTAGAGATCCCATCCAGTATGCGGTAACATCTGGATGCTGTGGGTTTGACGCTGTATAAACACGCAGTGTCAAACTTGCAGCGGCTCCTGACCGTGGCCACATACCCAAACTCACCCGCAGCATGTTAATTTCTGTAGCAGACACGCTAGTCTTTGCTGCAGATTTTGACCGATTGAAGTGTCATTATATGCGGTGTACTCACATGTACCGACAACAAAAGTGCGGCATTAGAACACCGTGTTTTGGACACAGCATAAATATGTTGTGTCCAAAGTGCTGATGAGTGCTGATCAGGGGACATAGTGGCTAACAAACCAGCTGTGAAATGTTAATTATGGCCGGGGAAAATGTTTCCCTATTGGCAACCCAGGCTAAAATTAACAGCTCACAGCAGCCACATAAATTACATGAATAGAAATGCTAATGAAGATTGGGTGAATTGGACTAGCTGACACCTAGCTCTTTTGTTTGCTTATGTCAAGGTGTCAATCAGACCTTTTCATGACCAAACTTAATTAAAGTAAAGTAAAGAGTTAAATAAACACACAGACACAGTGTAAACACTTTATTTGAATTACAGCAGACACATTCTTTAATAATTTAAATGAACCAATATACTCACACCAGTTCTATGGTAATCCAAGGGTTTAAGCAATGTCCCACTAAATAACTTTATTTAGCTCCAAAAAGCATTCATTGATGTACAAAACGCTTCAAATAACGCATGTAAAAACGCAAGTAAAAACAAGTCAAAACGCCTGTAAAAACCGCATGCGTTTTTTCTGCCAGGGAGAGGCAAAAACACTCAGGAAATTTCTGCTTCAAATCCTGAACGTGTGCACATACCCTAAAAATAGATTCTTCACATAGCAAGAGGCAAGGCTCTATAAAGGGTAAATATTGACATTTAGGATCGCTACCTCCTTTAGGTAGTACAATAGACCCTGTTCTTTTCCTCTGTGAAGAGACTATTTGCATATATAATTGCACGACCTCTAAGTCTCCCTACACCAGTTTGGTGGTCTCCTTAAGGAGAAACATTAGCCCTTAGACTGTCCTTCGAAAGCCTCTCACCCAGTCAACCAGCCTCCTACTTTCCACTGATAAGAAGTAAGAAGATCCCAAAACATCTGTCTGTATTTGGAGATGTTTTTCTTTTGAAGAAGATCCAACTTTGACTTTATATCCTAAGTCAAGGCAAGGCTCTTTAAAGGTTTGATATTGACTTCTAGGATTGCTACCTCTAAGGCTAGGGTCATGACTAGTGATGAGCGAGCACTAGAATGCTCGGGTACTCGTTGCTTGGGTCGAGCAAATTGGAATACTCGGGTGCTCGACCCGCGCAACGAGCCCAATGTAAGTCTATGGGAAACTCGAGCATTTTTCAGGCGGCTCCCCCCGGCGGTCGGCAGAGGGCCTAAAAATTGCCCAAATTGATGGGAACAGTGCTCAAATGACATGGGAACAGCATGGGAAAGACCCCTGGAAGCATCTCTGACTCAAAGATCACCAGGAAATGTCATTTTAACATTTTACAACCTTATTTGGCCATGTGGTGTGTGACACATCAACTTATTGGAAGAAAAAGCACTACATAGTAGACGAGCACACCTCTAATATAGAATAATGTAGAAAAAAGTTTATTGGACCACAATTGTGTAGTGCTTTTTCTTTCAATAAGTTCATGTATTCTCTCGCTACATGATGTAGCACCCCCTTTTCATATCAGCATTAGTATTGGTGGTGCAACCCCGCTCCCCCCTTTCTTTATACTGTGACTAGTGTTGAGCGATACCTTCCGATATCGGGAAATATTGGATCGGATTGGATCGGACCGATACACAAAAAATATTGGATATCGCCGATTCCGATACCGGAAACCAATGCAAGTCAACGGGACACTAATATCAGAATGAAATCCCAGCGTGAGAGAATTCTCATGATTGTTTAAAAGCCGGCGGGCGGTAAAAAGTCGGCGGGCGGTAAAAAGCCGCCGGCTTTTAAACAATCACACAGCCCCATACTGCTTCCCCGCAGCCTCCCATCCCAATCCTCCGCTCCCCCTGCCACCTCCCATCCCGATCGTAAGTTAGTACCGGGCGGGGAGCGCTGCACCAGGGAGCGGGTAGCAAAGGACCCGGGCGGGGAAGCCGGCAGTGAAAAGACTTCACCGCAGGCTTTCCCATTCTGACCCCGCAGACACACGCAAACACACGCAAACACCCACAGACACCGAGCACACACTAATCATGACCGGGACATTCATGTCCATCCTCTTGTACCACCCCAGGTGCTCAGCCATGATCCAGGAAGACGGAAATGGTGTGGGATTCTCGTCTTCCTGGATTGATGGGATGGTCTGGGAGGTGTGGCTGACCTGTGCGGTCGTGGGAAAGTTCATGTGAGTTCATGCAGTCAAGCATGAACTCACATGAACCCTCTGAGGGCACTGCGGCTACTTCAAATGAACAGCTGATCAGCATCAGCTGATACCTCAGCTGTTCATTTGAAATAACCGGCCGGCTTTCCAGTTCTGTGCTGCGCTCAGATCCGATCGTAAGTTAGGACCGGGCGGGGAGCGAAGCACCAGGGTGCGGGGAGCGTACATCAGGGAGCGGGGAGACTACATCAGGGAGCGGGGAGCGTACATCAGGGAGCGGGGAGTGCAGCACAGAACGGAAAAAATATATTTTCTCACAAAGGAGCTGAAGATAGAGTGGCAGTAGGTGCAAGTTTCTCCAGCCTGTTAGATATTAGAAGGTGAACGGTAGCACATTGGCTCAGTGGTTAGCACTGAAGCCTTGCAGCGCTGGGATCCTGGGTTCAAATCCCAGCAAGGACAACATCTGCAAGGAATGTTTTCTCCCCGTGTTTGCATGTGTTTCCTCCTCAGTAAAAAACGCAGCCATAGAGTGTCCGGGAACCTTCCCACACACTTTTCTTAGCCAGGACTGCTTCTCGGCAGGGTTGGACGGTCCCTTGGCTTCTACCTCAGGAGAGTTCATGATAGCGCTAACTTTGCAGCTGCTATGGGGCTCTTGAGGGGGGAGAAAGGTTGGCCCTCAGAATCAAATCCTCTGGTGGGCACAATGTTTTTCAATCTGAAACAGCTTCTCAGTGGGAGTTGTATTTCCCCACAGCCATATTCTTTAGCTCAGTGAAAGGACTGGCATAGAGGGAAACCGTATCTACTCCGGCTGTCATTTCTCCGTCACCAGGTTCTGCCCATTTTCACACACGACCATGCCTGGCTGTATGTTCAGCGGTGAGAGCCACAGATCAGGCTGCTGTGTTACATCTTTCAACAAAGATTTGTCAATTAAGCAATAAGCATGTTATCTTCAGAACAGCATGTTGCTGGTTGGCCAAGGCAATGCTGCAGTGCTGTCAGCTTATGACTGATGTGGTCATTTCGGAGATGGAGGAGGAGGTGCATGAGCTGAACAGTGTGATTATATTGAGGTTAAATTGGTGACAATCTTTTTTATACTAAAGAAAGATCCTATTGTTTTGTTTTTTGTACGTTATGCATTCACCGGGAAATGTCATTTTAACATTTTACAACCTTATCTGGCAATGTGGTGTGTGACACATCATCAGACACATCCTTTTTTATTTATGATGGAGGGACTCTGAAAGTCATAAAGCCTATTTTTATAGGGCCATCAGACGGCCCTTTCTATTCTTAAAAGGCCAGCAGTCGGCCCTAGCTATTGTTAGAGAGCCATCAGCCAGATATGCTTTGCTGTTCCCATTATTAACAAGTGGGTCTCCTATACTGTTATTGCGTATCCAGTGACTGCAAGGGCTGCCAAAAATTTGGACGCAACCCAATACCCCTTTGAAAAGACATAGAGGAGGGTCTCAGTAAAAAAAATGTTCCCATTATAAAGGAGCGGGTCTCCTATAGTGGTAATGCCCATGCTGTGACTGCAAAGGCTGCCAAAATTTGGGAAAAACCCCACTAAGAATTTAAAGACACATAGAGCAGGGCCACAGTAACAAGGTACGACATGTTCCCATTAGAAAGGAGAGGGTCTGCTATACAGTTATAGGGTATGCAGTGAGTCCAACAGCTGACCAATTTTAGGAAAAACCACACTAAGAATTTAAAGACACACGGAGCAGGGCCACAGTAAGAAGGTATGACATGTTCCCATTAGAAAGGAGAGGGTCTGCTATACAGTTATAGGGTATGAAGTCAGTCCAATGGCTGACCAATTTTAGGAAAAACCCCACTAAGAATTTTAAGACACACAGAGCAGGGCCACAGTAACAAGTAGGACATGTTTACATTAGAAAGGAGAGGGTCTGCTGTACAGTTATAGGGTATGCAGTGAGTCCAACAGCTGACCAATTTTAGGAAAAACCACACTAAGAATTTAAAGACACATGGAGCAGGGCCACAGTAACAAGGTACGACATGTTCCCATTAGAAAGGAGTGGGTCTGCTATACAGTTATAGGGTATGCAGTGAGTCCAACGGCTGACCAATTTTAGGAAAAAAACCACTAAGAATTTAAAGACACACAGAGCAGGGCCACAGTAACAAGTAGGACATGTTTCCATTAGAAAGGAGAGGGTCTGCTATACAGTTATAGGGTATGCAGTGAGTCCAACAGCTGACCAATTTTAGGAAAAACCCCACTAAGAATTTAAAGACACATGGAGCAGGGCCACAGTAACAAGGTACGACATGTTCCCATTAGAAAGGAGAGGATCTGCTATACAGTTATAGGGTATGCAGTGAGTCTAACAGCTGACCTACTTTAGGAAAAACCCCACTAAGAATTTAAAGACACACAAAGAAGGCCACAGTAACAAGTAGGACATGTTTCCATTAGAAAGGAGAGGGTCTGCTATACAGTTATAGCGTATGTGTTACGGGTCCGGGTGGTGGAACCTCTGTGCAGAGGTGCAAGGAGGGACCCAGAGGGGCGTGACTAAGTATCCACCCAAACCGACCCTGGTCGTACGGAAGCTAACGACACCGTGACCAGGGAGGATCTGGGCTGAGGGACCACGTGCTACTCTGGGGATGACCTTGTAAGAGAGCAGGTGGCTCCCACGGGTCAGATAGCTGGGACTGACCGGTATGGCGGATGGACACAGCAAGCAGGCAGAAGTCTCTGGTAGCTGACAGGTGGTCACAGTTCGAGAAAGCAGGGCAAGTTGCAGTCTTTAGGTTTACCAGGAAGGTGGTCACAGCAAGTGATGGCAGGGTCTCCAGGCAGGCAGGCAGGAAACAGGCGGGTGCTCCCAGGTGAGCGGGCAGACAGACGAGGCAGGTAACTGGTGGGCGCTCCCAGGTAAGCGGTGTGACGGACTCAGTAGGTAAATGGTGGGCGCTCCCAGGTGAGCGGTCTGACGGACACAGCAGATAACAGGCGGGTGCTCCCAGGTGAGCGGTCTGACGGACACAGCAGATAACAGGCGGGTGCTCCCAGGTGAGCGGTCTGACAGCCAAGGCAGGTAACAGGCAGGTAACAGGTGAGCGCTCCAGGTGAGCAGGCTGGCAGGCGAGCAGGCTGGCAGGCTAGGCAGGTAACGGGCAGATAACAGGCTGGCAGGCAGGACGAGGAGTCAGGCTAGCAGCGGGACCTGAGGGCTGAAGCAAAGATCAGACACAGTGCAAACAACTTTGCTCAGGCACCTCCATTTTGGAGGAGGTGCCTTATATATGGGAGGTCCTCCGGCAATTGGCCGGGGACTCCTTAGGACGGCGCGCGCGGTCCCTTTAAGAGAGGGGGAGCGCGCGCGCCCTAAGCTCACTGCCGGCAGCAGCGGGGAGAGAAGCGCTGGAGGACGCTGCGCCAGGAGCAGGGAGGTGAGGGGGACGGCGTCTCTGCCAAGCAAGGGGCAGAGACGCCGATGCTACAGTATGCAGTGAGTCCAACAGCTGACCAATTTTAGGAAAAACCCCACTAAGAATTTAAAGACACATATAGCAGAGCCACAGTAACAAGGTACGACATGTTCTCATTAGTAAGGAGAGGGTTTGCTATACAGTTATATGGTATGCAGTGAGTCCAACGGCTGACCAATTTTAGGAAAAACCCCACTAAGAATTTAAAGACACACAGAGCAGGGCCACAGTAACAAAAAATTCCCATTAGAAAGGAGAGTGTCTCCCATAGTGTTGGCCTATGCAGTGAGTGCAAGGGCTGCCAAAAATTTGGAGGCACTTCATTGCCCCTTGGAAGAGACGTGGAGGAGGGCCTCACAAAAAAAAAATTCCCATTACAAAGGAGCGGGCCTCATATACTTGTAATGCCCATGCACTAAGTGTATGGGCTGACAAACATTTACCCCTGGGGGGTATACATGAACATACTGTATAAAAAAAAATTCTTACGGGCATCATAAACACCCTTTAAAAAAATTATGTGGGTGTTGCATCACGGACCACAGTCACCCTGGTGATATGGTGGTGGAGGATGAGGAGAAGGAGGAGGACAAGAGCAAATAGACAAAATCAGGAAGCGTATACCCATGTGTGGGTGTGAAAAAGTGCATGGGAATACACCTCCCAAGAAAAGACACTAGATTGGAGTTTATGTTATGCTGCTATCATTCGGTGGTGTTGAGAAATCTGGCCCAATCCAGCCCTTGTTCATTTTTATAAGAGTCAGCCTGTCAGCATTTTCAGTTCACAGGCGGATGCGCTTATCAGTTATAATTCCACCAGCGGCACTAAAAACCCGCTCTGATAAAAAGCTGGTGGCAGGGCAGGCCAGGACCTCCAAGGCATAGAGAGCCAGTTCATTCCACGTATCCAGCTTGGATACCCAATAATTATAAGGCACAGAGGAGTCACGGAGGACGTTGGTCCGGTCGGCAAGATACTCCCTCAGCATCTTCCCAAACTTTGCACTCCTTGTGAGAGTACCCCACGCCTCAGGGCCTGTGCGTTGAGAGGGTCTGAGAAAACTCTCCCAGAACTTTGACAGTGTTCCCCTGCCTCTGCTGGATTGAAGTTGTGTCTCTCTTGCCTGTACTTCTTGGTTGTCCAACGAAGTGTGCCCTCTGCCACCAGCGTTTTCAGATGGGAATTTTTTTAATAGTTCCGCAACAAGGGCCTTCTGGTACTGCCCCATTTTTGTAGACCTGTCCGCCTCAGGAATAAGAGAAATAAAGTTCTCCTTGTAGCGTGGGTCAAGAAGTGTCACCAACCAGTAATGACTGTCACCCAAAATTTTGAGAACGCGAGGGTCATGGGAAAGGCAGCGTAACATAAACTCAGCCATGCGTGCCAGACTACTAACAGGCAAGACTTCCGTGTCCTCACCAAGAGGATGACTGACCATGCTCTCCTCCTCCTCCCTGTCCTCTGGCCATCCACGCTGAACAGACAGTATGACAGCTGTGCAGTTAGTACTGTCTATAGTGCATGAAACTAGCTCCTGTCCTCCCTCCTCCTCCTCCTCTTCCTCATTGTCACCCAATCCACGTTGGGATGAGATGAGGCTTGGCTGTGTGTAATCACCCTGTTTGGTTCCTTGCTCCATCTCATCGTGCTCCGCCTGCAATTTATCCTCTTTGATTGTGAGCAGAGAGCGTTTCAGTAGACAGAGAAGCGGAATGGTGACGCTAATTATGGCGTTATCACCGCTCACCATCTTGGTGGAGTCCTCAAAGTTTTGGAGGATTGTACATATGTCTGACATCCATGTCCACTCCTGACGTCTTATGTGTGGAGTCTGAACTGAATACCGATGGCCTTGTTGATGCTGGTACTCAACAACTGCCCTCTTCTGCTCACAAATCCTTCCCAACATCTGCAGTGTAGAGTTCCAACACGTGGGGACATCACACACCAGTCTGTGAGCCGGAAGCTGCAAATGCTGCTGAAACACGGCAATGGCAGCGGAAGCTGTAGCTGACTTTCTAAAATGGGCACACAGGCGACGTACTTTAACAAGCAGATCCGGCAGCTCCGGGTAGGATTTGAGAAACCTCTGAACCACGAGGTTAAGCAGATGGGCCAGGCATGGTACGTGTGTGAGCTCGCCTCGGCTCAGAGCCGCCACAAGGTTCCGGCCATTGTCACACACGACTATGCCTGGCTGTTCAGCGGTGTAAGCAACAGATCTACCTGCTCTTTCAGAGCTGTCCACAACTCTTCAGCATTGTGCGGTTTTTCACCTAAGCATATTAGCTTCAGCACAGACTGTTGCCGCTTGGCCGAGGCAGTGCTACAGTGCTTCCAGCTTGTTACTGATGTGGTCATTTCGGAGATGGAGACTGAAGAGGAGGAGGAGGCTGAGGAAGATGAGGTGCAGGAGCTGTAGACCGTGGGGGCATCCCTGATTGACCTAGGGCCCGCAATCCTTGGCGTCGGGAGGATGTGTTCCGTCTCAAGGTCCGACTGGGTCCCGGATTCCACTATGTTAACCCAGTGTGCCATCAGCGAGATGTACCGTCCCTGCCCACAGGCACTTGTCCACGTGTCCGTGGTTAGGTGGAGTTTACCGGTAACTGCGTTGTTGAGAGCACGGCTAATGTTTTGGGCCACGTGCTTGTGTAATGCGGGGACTGCACACCGGGAGAAATAGTGTCGGCTGGGGACCGAGTACCGAGGGATGGCCGCCGCCATCAGGTTGCGGAATGCTTCCGTCTCCTCGAGCCTAAAAGGCTACATTTCGAGCGCAAGCAGTCGTGAAATGTGAGAATTTAGTAGCGTGGCCTGTGGGGCGTTGTCTGCATATTTGCGCTTGCGTTCAAGGACTGGGGTATGGACAACTGAACGCTGCGCTGGGACAAGGACATGGACGTGCTTCCAGATGCTGATACTTGAGAGTGTGCAACGACAGGTGCAGGGCAGGAGGCGTCTTCGGATGCACCATGGACAGGGGATTGGCTTGCATGCACAACAGCGGAAGAAGCAATGGTGCCACCCGCAGACACTGTTCCTGGACCCTGGGGTTCGGCCCACAAAGTCGGGTGCTTTGCTGCCATGTGCCTGATCATGCTGGTGGTGGTCAGGCTGGTTGTTTTTCCACCCCTACTGATGATGGCCTGGCAGGTGGTGCAAATGGCCTTTTCGGGGTTATCGGCAGAGTCTTTAAAAAACAGTCAGACTCGGGAAGACCTAACAGTTGTACTAGCAACTTCCTTCGTGTTGGTGCTACGGGGAACGGTTGCCTGCCTTCTGTCTGCAGCCACCACACTGCTTCTTCCTGCCTGTTGGGGTGCACTGCCTCCCTCCCCCTGTGTGCTGCTGTCCTCACTCTGCATGTCCTCCTGCCAGGTTGGGTCAGTTACTTTATCATCCACCACCTCGTCTTCCACTTCCGCACCCTGGTCCTCCTCCTGACTTTCTGGCAATTGTGTCTCATCATCGTCCACCTTTTTTGACACTTTCCCACCATCGCCTTCGTGTGACCGTGGCTGCTCAAATATTTGGGCATCCCTACACGCGATCTTCACTTGCCCCGCTTCAAGTGGACCGGGCGAGAGGCCCGAATCTATAAAAGGAAAAGTGAACAGCTCTTCAGAGTGTCCAAGTGTGGGATCAGTTGTCTCTGGGTACTCGGCCTGGTGGGAGGAAGGGGGATCAGGGTGAGGAATATGCGGTCCAGACTCAGGGCTACTGAGACTTGACTGTGTGCAAGACAGGGTGGTGGTGGTGGCTAAGTGACTGGAAGCATTATCCGCTATCCAACCAACATCGTTTTGACACTGCTCTGGGTTCAATAGTGGTGTGCTGCGGTCCCCTAGAAATTGGGACAGGAAGGTCAGGAGAGAAGATATGGGTGTTTGTTGTGGCACAATTTTGGCTTGCCCACGGCTTTGTCCTCGGCCTCTGCATGCACCATTACCATCACGTCCAGTTCCAAGTCCCTTGCCACGTGCCTTTCCCATTTTAAATGGAGGACAGTATCTTCCATGCTCACTACAAATTACTGAGTTTTAAGCGAACTTATATGTGATCCATGTGATAGAGAAAGCAGAGTTTTAAATACCTGGCCTGTAGGTAAGTAGTTTGAACAGCAAACTGCGGCGAATTGCTTCAATGACACACTAAAGGAGATTTTTAATGGAGGCCAGAAATGGCAGTATTTTCTGACAACGTATATGTGATCCGTGTGACGGAGAAAACACAGTTTTCAATAGCTGGATTTCTAGCGCTCTAATATGGAAAGGACCAGGCTGTATTCTGCAGTGCCAACAAGCAAATGGCGCAGAAAAAATGGTGTTCTCTGGATTGCTTTGTAAGCAAATAATGAGGATTAATATCCTAAGTAAAGTATTCCTGGCCCCTGAGACCTGGGCCTTTGTATAGAAATATCTAACAGCAGCAGAAGCCAGAATTGGAATGGAGCCTCTTGTGCTATATGCACTCCAGTCTGCTATATACACTGCCTGCCTATACACCCTGCCTGCCTGATATCTCTGCAGATGGATTAGTCCTCAGAAGGACTGTTTATTAAGATGAATATGTGTAATGTACGTTTTTTCTCCCTACACTACCTAATACACAAGCAAATCTTTCCCTGACGCAGCAGCACCTCTCCCAAAACAAGCAAATGGCGCAGAAAAACAGAGGGGACCCGAGCAGTAGCGAGCATGCTCGCTCATCACTAGTCATGACATGACCATATTTTATTTCATTTGAGAATATCAAGATGATTATACTAATCACACTCTGAACAGTGTGATCATAGTGTGATTTGATTTTCTCGGATGAGAAGATTTGAAAAAAAAATTCTCCAACTTCTCCATTCTATCAGTCTGTGAAATTCATACTGCAATCGAATATCATCATAGTGCAGTCAGATTTTTTTCCACAGATTCATTGACTTGCATGGCCAAGTGTAATACAATTTTCGGATGAAAATCGGGCATGCTACGATTTTTTGATCAGACAGACTTGGTCTAAGGAAAAAAATCAAACATGTGCACGGCCCCATAGCATAACATTGGTCCGAGTGTGAGCCAGCTTGCACTCAGATCAAAAATAAATACTGTCGTATGCAGCAGCCCTTATATGTGGCGCTAGAGAGCTTGTAAAGAGGCTGTTTGCATATGGAGAATAGGAAACAAAAATGCCAATGAAAAGATTGAAAAACCATGAATAGTATTTAATACCATAAAAGTTGTGACAAGCAGCTTCTTAATATTTGATACACGGATTAAGGTGATTTTTGTGATTCGCTGACCAAACAACACAAATAAGATAATTTGAGTTTCCAGTAAGATTTCACAAAACTGAAATATGTTCAATCAGTGCCAAATATATGTCATCTGCGTCTCCATCTAGAAAGTTTAGAGTTCACTAGAAAGTCGCATTAATAATATAACTGGCCTATACTTGCAGTAAGTCAGGCCACTTATTAAATATCTCCAGACCCTGAAACTTTTAAATTTAACAAGAGCTTTAACCCCTTGTCGATCAGAGTGCTTCAGACATTTATCATAGTAAGCAGCCTTCATTTTTAATTTCTGTGTGTAACAAAACACGTTTTTTTTTTTATTGGAAAAGTCGAGACTCCTTCAAAGTAATATCTTTCTCTTTTCTAGTAAAATGACAGGAACATTAAACAAAAAGAGTTTTTTCTTTTTTGAAATTCTACTTCTTTCCTATTTCATTTTAAATATTCACACTAAAAGGTTATGTATCCTACATTGCAAATGGGCCATTGATCCAGGGAACTAGTCTGATGGCCATATCTGGATTCGTAAAGCAATTTTTCCCCTATTATGGAATAAATAGAATCTGCCTTTTATAACTTCTTCTGGATCAATGTTATTGTTTTCTTTTAGCCTTAAAACTATAATATTATAAAAATATTTTTTGAAAAATTAACATGGGTTCCAAATTTTTTTTTGGTCATCTTGATATATTGTACATTTCAGATGTTCTGTACAGGCTATCCTTACAGTTTTAGCTGTATTACACGTGTAAATAACATAAGATGAAAGAACTAATAATGGAAGTACTTAAAAATCAGTTATTTACTCCATGCCTGAAATGTAATTTTAAAAATATTTTGAACATTAAAGGAGTTGTCTACTACTAGGACAACCCTATTATTGAACTAAATGTTAGGCCCCGATAAAATAAAAAACCTATACTCACCTCCCATGTTGGCACCGTTCCAGCGGTGTCGGCACTCATGGTCCCGGGGCTCTGGTGCGGTGGAATGACACTTGGTGCCTGGCATCCAATCAGCACTGGCATCACTGTCCCCACTTCCTGTCAAATTTAACATGAAGAGGAAGTCCGGGCTGCAGCTGATCTCCTACTTCCTCTTCATTTTCAATCTGCACGACGGTAGACAGTGACGCCAGCGCTGATTGGGCACTGAGCAACACATGTCATTCCACCGCACCAGAGGCCATGTGAACGGTGCCAGCACGGGAGGTAAGGATAGTTTTTTCATTTTATCAGGGCTAAACCTTTAGTTCAAGAAGGGGTTTTCCTAGTAGTGGAAAATCTCTTGAAAGATCCAAGAGGCAAAGGCAGATTATATTAGGCATAAGAGGCCCATGCCTAGGGTGGTCTTATGGCAAATGGCATCTAATTCTCAGGAAAGGATTTTAGCTCATGCAGAGGTAAACAGTCATACGGCACTGAGCAACCTCCAATTAACTTTTAAGCATCTATACAGGTCCAGTACCAACACCCTTGGTTTCTTACAATTTTTCTTGCCCAAATTTATGTGGTTAGATGTTACATGAAAGGTGATAATAAAATATAAAACACAATACAAACATGACATTTTTTCTTTTTGACATCTTGTCATTTTTTTTAGCAGTAAAGTTCTTTTAACGTGCAGTATACTCTAATGCATATTGGATTTTTTAATTCATGCGCTTCTCTAAAGAACTTGTAAAATGGCGTCAAAGTAACAAATTCAAAGAAGTCTCCAAAAACGCTTTTGAAAAAAAAGAAAAGAAAATGAAAAATGTTTTCTTTTACAAGCAAAGAAAGAAAGTGAGTAACTTAAAATTTTTACTGGCTGATCGATATTTCAATGTACAGACCCCTGATATGTATATCCACGTGAATGTCATTTCATCCTCCAGCTTTCGTAGAGTCCTGCACAGCGAACTACATATTAATACATATTGAAACACTACCTTCCTTTCTATTTCTGCAAAGTCTTACATGACTAATGCAATTAGGAACAAAAAATAATTGTTTGTAAGCATTCAGGTCAAATATAAAATGTCATTAAAAGCACAGAACAGCAAATCAGAGGCAATAGATAATGCAGAAGATATTTATTTCCACTACAGGTCACAATTTAGCTGCCTAGACCATAAAGGACAATAATACTTAAAATAAATTAACATAATCCTTGCTGGCCTAATGGAGTCTACTGAATTTGGAAGTATTTACAGTATGTAAATAGAAATTGACTTCCATATTATATAGAGAATAAACATAAATGATGACCAGTAACATATTCTTTTGTTCCACTAAGTGCATTCTGTAGACATGGAAATATCTAATGCATTAAACGATGTGATCGATTCTGTCCATGAAATACTTCAGACTTTATCCATATTTATATATACAGTGGAAAAGGGTAACCATTTCAAAGCAAAAAAATAATCTAACCTATTAATTATAGGCAGTAAGACTTTTCATGGCTTTAATTTAATAGTTATTAGACCAGTAAATTCAAAGAAAATTGCAAACATTGGTCTAGTCATTAAAGGTTGCTGATCATTTCATTTTTTAAATAAAATTCTAGTCTCCTCCTAATATGTGCTGCAGATTCCTGAGGGTTTGGCTCCTGAGACCCCCACAATCATTAAAAAAAGAGCTCTGCAAAGAAAGTTTTTGAGCCTGTATGCTAGGTGGAGTGCATTCTCATTGAGCCTGTGATCACTCTTACAGGAGCTCAGGGATTCCATCTGCTGAAAAGAGCGCTGCAGAATAGTTCCTGGGGACCTTAGGATTGATAGATATATAGGTGATAGATATATAGATGATAGATAGACCAATAGATACAAGTGCTTCTCACTAAATTAGAATGTCATCAAAAAGTTAATTTATTTCAGTTCTTCAATGCAAAAAGTGAAACTCATATATTATATAAAGTCCTTACAAGCAGAGTGATCTATTTCACGTGTTTAATTCTGTTAATGTTGATGAATATGGCTTACAGCCAATGAAAACACAAAAGTCATTATCTCCGTAAATTAGAATACTTTATAGCAACAGCTTGAAAAATGTTTTTAAAATCCAAAATGTTGGCCTACTGAAATGTATGTTCAGTAAATGCCCTCAATACTTGGTCGTGGCTCCTTTTGCATCAATTACTGCATCAATGCGGCAATGTGGCATGGAGGCCATCAGCCTGTGGCACTGCTGAGGTGTTATGGAAGCCCAGGTTGCTTTAATAGCAGCCTTCAGCTCGGGTCTGGTCATTGTTGGGTCTGGTGTCTCTCATCTTCCTCTTGACAATACCCCATAGATTCTCTATGGGGTTAAGGTCAGGCGAGTTTGCTGCCAATCAAGCACAGTGATGCTGTTGTTTGTAAGCCAGGTATTGGTACTTTTGGCAGTGTGGACAGGTGCCAAGTCCTCCTGGAGAATGAAATTTCCATCTCCAAAAAGTTTGTCGGCAGAGGGAAGCATGAAGTGCTTTAAAATTTCCTGGTAGACTGCTGCGCTGACTTGATAAAACCACGGTAGACCTACACCAGCAGATGACATGGCTCCCCAAACCTTCACTGATTGTGGAAACTTCACACTAGACCTCAAGCAGCTTGGATTGTGGCCTCTCCACTCTTCCTCCAGACTCTGGGACCTTGATTTCCAAATGAAATGCAAAATTTACTTTCATCTGAAAACAACACCTTGGACTACTGAGCATCAGTCCAGGTCTTTTTCTCCTTGGCCCAGGTAAGACGCTTCAGGCGTTGTCTATGGGTCATGAGTGGCTTGACTCAAGGAATGCGACACTTGTAGCCCATGTCCTGGATACATCTGTGTGTGGTGGCTCTTGAAGCAATGACTCCAGCAGCAGTCCACTCCTTGTGAATCTCCCCCAAATTTTTGAATGGCCTTTTCTTAACAATCCTTTCAAGACTGAGGTTATCCCGGTTGCTTGTGCATCTTTTTCTACCACACTTTTTCCTTCCACTCAACTTTCCATTAATATGCTTGGATATAACACTCTGTGAACAGCCAGCTTCTTTAGCAATGACCTTTTGTGGTTTTGTGGCTTACCCTCCTTGTGGAGTGTGTCAATGACTGCTTTCTGGACATCTGTCAAGTCAGCAGTCTTCTCCATGATTGTGGAGCCTACTGAAACAAACGAAGGACCTTTTTAAATGCGTAGGAAGCCTTTGCAGGTGTTTTTTGTTAATTATTCCAATTTACTGAGATAATGACTTTTGTGTTTTCATTGGCTGTAAGCCATAATCATCAACATTAACAGAAATAAACACTTGAAATAGATCACCCTGTTTGTAATGACTCTATATGATATATGAGTTTCACTTTTTGTATTGAAGAACTGAAATAAATAAACTTTTTGATGATATTCTAATCTTCTCAGAAGCATCTATATATAACACTCAGAGGTCTTCTTTGACTGTATTGAACTTTTGAGCTTTATTTGATAAGTTACAAAAATTTTGCCCTATGTACCTCAATCGGTGCAGGTGCCCACAGTAACAGTAAGTGCAATTTGCACTTTATCCTGCAGGAACACGAGCCAGGTGGGTAATGCTTTCTGGTGTACATACAAAACCCAAGAAAAAAAAAAAAAGCATATACCCTTGCAGAAAGTAAATAAATAAGTAAATAGTAATAGTATATGTAAATAACATAGGGTACTTAGTTAATGCTATTTTGATTAAAAAAAAAACATAAAAACCATCCCACCACAACAAGGTGAACCCATTGGGACGGTCGTAACCTGTCTCTAGTAATAAAACCTTACTATGTGTCAAACGACATCAATGTGAATAAGAGCAGAGCAGAACAGGAGCCCGACTGAGACACACATCCATGGGAAGCTATACAGTTGATCTTTGCCACAACATTTTTATGTATGTAATGTGATATAATATAAATCGAAGGTGTCCACAAAAATTTTGGATCGTCCTTAAATTTTAGTTTGACTTGTCCTCGAAAAACTAACAAAGAGTTTGCATCCCTGAGATAGATAAATAGAAAGAAAGAAAAAAGAAAGACAGATAGATGTCACTGTTATGATTATATATAGGCAATAATTGTGAAAGAATGTTCCTAAAATCGTCATGCAAAAGAGTATAAAATATGACTTTGACAATAAAAAGTAATTCACATTGTCATTGGTCAAATCCAGACAGAAATGTCTTTCCCTTTCTCGTTCTTACCCTTGAGGACGCAGAAATGACCACAATAGCTCCAATCATTTAGGTATTGCTTTCTTTTTTTAATTTAGTTTCCACTGTGATTTTATTTTGTTGTTCTTTTGCATACCTTTTATATTAAAACTTAAAAAAAAATGTTTTAATAAGTTTGATTCTTCTTGGCTCTAAATGAACCATAGCTTTTCTTAGAGCTGGAATCAAAGGTGCTTTAAAATCAAAAAAATAAAGTAATAATATCATTATTAAACACTAAGATATTAGATAAATAGATCTAAAAGTTATAAAATAACACAGTCTTCCATTTCTGAAGCCTGATCTCTTCCTGTGATTCTTTTACTTTTCTCAGGCTTTTCTCTACAGTTTTGTTTTGCAGCATAATATGCCTTGTACAGCAAAACTGTACTGGAGCGCAGAACTCCGTCTGGCCTCCATTGAGGGGTGACATTTGTATCCTTTTGGTCTTGCCCGGCCCTTCTACAGAGCTGACTAAGCATTGTTAATGGGAAAATACATGCTGTGAAACACAAGCTGCAATCAGTAAAAGCTGAAGTAACAAAAACAACAGCCAACATAGAATATACAGCAATTAAAGGGCAGCGCAGACGGAGGACCACAATCAGCAATCCCAGCCGACATGCCATGCATTTTATACCAACCATATATTTTACTTTAAAAGTGTAGGAAAGTAAATATGTGAATCAAGTCCATTTCACACAATGAGTCGCTGAACTGACAATGCAACTTTTATATAAACACATTTGATCGGAGCTGTAAAGATTTCTTTTTGTAACTTGCTTCAATTATTTATTTACTTTCTTACAATAAAATGTGTTAACAGAACCTGGCAGTTACTGATATATCTCTGTTCATATCACATTTCATGACTTATTTGTAAGTTGTTAAGTTATTGAAAAGCTTCACACTTTAGTCTATATGCTATGGATGCTAGGCTGCCTCAACAACTTTTTCTTGCAAACATCAGAAACTTTTAATAGCAAATCCAGAAAACGAAGAAAAGCAACTTGATGTAACAAACATTCATAGGATCATAAAAGTGAGAGCTAACATGTTTCGGGCACTTCAGTTTTCTTCTGAAACCAAAGAACGGTAGAATGTGTCACTTTAATTGAAAGGATGCGCACTGTAATGTGTCACAGTACATGGATTAGACACAGTAGTTAGTGTGAGAGCAAAGAAATATGTGCTCTAAGATATAATAGAAAAAAATATGTTAAACCGATTTAAAGAACACAGTTATCAACACCGCATTGAAATTCAATGGTAATGTACATAGCTGTGTCACAATAAAAATAATATACGCAGTGATGTCACAGTATATAGCTATAAACAAAATTCTGTAACCATTCAGACATAATTATTACACTAATGTCACAGGAATAGTAAACACAGTAATGTCACACTATATGGATAATAAACAGTGATGTCACAGTACAGAGATAATAAACAAAGTGACGTCACAGTACTGAGATAATATACACAGTGATGTCACAGTACAGGGATAGTAAACAGAGTGATGTCACAGTACAGGGATAGTAAACAGAGTGATGTCACAGTACAGAGATAATATACACAGTAATGTCACAGTACAGGGATAATACACACAGTGATGTCACAGTACAGGAAGATTAAACACAGTAATGTCACATAATATGGATAATAAACAGTGATGTCACAGTACAGAGATAATAAACAAAGTGACGTCACAGTACTGAGATAATATACACAGTGAGGTCACAGTACAGGGATAGTAAACAGAGTGATGTCACAGTACAGGGATAGTAAACAGAGTGATGTCACAGTACAGAGATAATATACACAGTAATGTCACAGTACAGGGATAATACACACAGTGATGTCACAGTACAGAGATAATATACAAAGTGATGTCACAGTACAGGGATAGTAAACACAGTGATGTCACAGTACAGGGACAATACACACAGTGATGTCACAGTACAGAGATAATACACACAGTGATGTCACAGTACAGGGATAATACACACAGTGATATCACAGTACAGAGATAATATACAAAGTGATGTCACAGTACAGGGATAGTAAACACAGTGATGTCACAGTACAGAGATAATACACACAGTGATGTCACAATACAGAGATAATATACAAAGTGATGTCACAGTACAGGGATAGTAAACACAGTGATGTCACAGTACAGGGACAATACACACAGTGATGTCACAGTACAGAGATAATACACACAGTGATGTCACAGTACAGGGATAATACACACAGTGATGTCACAGTACAGAGATAATATACAAAGTGATGTCACAGTACAGGGATAGTAAACACAGTGATGTCACAGTACAGAGATAATACACACAGTGATGTCACAGTACAGAGATAATATACAAAGTGATGTCACAGTACAGGGATAGTAAACACAGTGATGTCACAGTACAGGGATAATACACACAGTGATATCATAGTACAGGGATAATACACACAGTGATGTCACAGTACAGAGATAATATACAAAATGATGTCACAGTACAGGGATAGTAAACACAATGATGTCACAGTACAGAGATAATACACACAGTGATGTCACAGTACAGAGATAATACACACAGTGATGTCACAGTACAGAGATAATACACACAGTGATGTCACAGTACAGAGATAATATACAAAGTGATGTCACAGTACAGGGATAGTAAACACAGTGATGTCACTGTACTGAAATAATGAACACAGTAATGTCACAGTACAGGGATAATACACACAGTGATGTCACAGTACAGGGATAGTAAACACAGTGATGTCACAGTACAGAGATAATACACACAGTGATGTCACAGTACAGAGATATTATGCAAAGTGATGTCACAGTACAGGGATAGTAAACACAGTGATGTCACAGCACAGGGATAATACACACAGTGATGTCACAGTACAGAGATAATATACACAGTGATGTCACAGTTAGAGATGAGCGGTGTTCGACTCGAACTGTTCGCCAATCTCAAATTCGAGCTGTTTTGAGCGGTGTTCGAGCCGTTCGGCGAACACGAACGATTTGAAAAAAATCCGGCTGTTCAAGGTTATGTTCGATAACTGTTCATGTACCAAAATCATAACTGGATTTTTTCACAGTAATGCTGATAATCAATGTTAATGCGCAGTTTGAGTGTACAGCGGGGCGGGGGGAGGGGCAGGGGATGGAACTCTGCATAAATAATGAAGATCTCCATTTTTTTTTTCTCTTTCCCGCATTTACAGTGGGGAGGTGCAATCTGTCAGCCTATCAGCAGCGCACACACGGAGCGAACTGCTTTTTTTCACACAAGCAAGGGCATGTGTCATAGGCTGTGTATGTCACATGTCCTTGCCCTATAAGACCCAGCCATTTTCCCCATCGCCACCATTTTCTCACTGCTGCAGCTGCGTGTTAGACGACACCGCTGTTGCTGTGTGCGCTATACTTTCAGTGTTAATTTCAAGCCAATTTTCTCTGAAATATACAGATAGCTTGGGAGTAGGGAATAGTTGTGATTGCAGTCCTTTTGAGGACTAGGTTCCAGCATTTCCTACGACTTTTAGCAGGCAGGTCTGTGCTCTTAAATAGGCAGCTTGGGAGTAGGGACTAGGTGTAATTGCAGTCCTTTTGAGGACTAGGTTACAGCATTTCCTAGGACTTTTTGCCAGGCAGGTCTGTGCCAGTGCTGTGCAAGTGTTTTTCACAGCATTTGGCTAAATCTAGCTAAGCAAATCCTTTTTGGCCTCTTGCAGTGTGTGGTAGTCAGTGGAGTAGCGTATCTGTGTTGCAAGCTACACCACCTGTGTATAGAATACATTTTTTTTACTGCACCTAGCCAAGTAAAACCTTTTCGGCATTGCATCATTCTATTAGGCCATCTATACTAAGCTCCACCAGCTTGCAAATTACTAATAATTTTTATCTGCATCTAGATCGGAAAATAATTTTGGGCTTGTAGCAGTGTGTGGGACTCATTTTATTAGGCCATCTATACTAAGCTCCACCAGCTTGCAAATTACAAATAACATTTAGATGCATCTTGTCTGGAAATTAATTTTGGGCATAGTAGCAGTGTGTGGTACTCATTCTATTAGGCCATCTATACTAAGCTCCACCAGCTTGCAAATTACAAATAATTTTTATCTGCATCTAGCTCGGAAAATAATTTTGAGCTTGTAGCAGTGTGTGGGACTCATTCTATTAGTCCATCTATACTAAGCTCCACCACCTGTGTATGTAATAAAATAGTTTTACTGCATCTAACCCAGCCAATCCTTTTGGGCTACTACTACAGTTTGGCCACTCAGCTCTGCTCGGTTCCCATCCATCATTTTTTGTGCAAACGACTCCAGAGTTGTCAATTAGTTAACCACCAAAATGAGTGGAAAAAGGCCTGCTGCTGGTGGAAAGGGGAATAGGTGTGTTGGGAAGGGAAAAAAAGGTTGTGTCCGTGGGGTAGGTGTTAAAGCAACAGTAACATCTGCAGAAGAAAGACCATCTTCCAGCCAAACTAAGATGTCTACTTCTTTTAGCGGACAATGTGATACAATGCCTTTCTTACGGCCACGCCAATCGCTACAAATTCCAGATGAGGCACAAAAACAGCAGGTGCTTCAACGGATATCAAGTGCTCCTTTAAGTGGGCTCTCCTCCACCTCAACTTCAACATCACAAACACTCCAGTCCTTAGAGGTGTCAACCAAATCGCACTTGCTTCCTCACAGCTCCCAAGTCTCCAGCTGCCCATCTGAGTATGGGGTAGAACAGATGGTTGAGTCTGCAGAGCTGTTTACTCATACTATAGCCTGGGAATCAGAGGTCGGCTCCAGAGCTTCTGTGAATCCAGACGAGGAAATGATCTGCACTGATGCCCAGAATCTTTATGAGTCGGATCCAGGACCAGACGCAGAAGGTTCTGACCATAATGTAGACCCTCGTTCACAAACTGTAACTCCTGTTGGTGGAGACAATGAGGAAGACGATGATGAGACTCAAATACCTGATTGGAGCGACAACTTGAGTTTTTTGTCAGGACAGGAAGAGGTTGGCTCTGAGGATGACGGGTGTGATAACACACAGGGTGATGATGACGAGGTTGCAGATCCCACTTACTGTCAACCCACAGTCAGCCAGTCGATGAGGTCAGCAGAGGAGGTGGAGGAGGATGCTAGTGACGACGAGGTCAGGTTGCGTCTTCCTGGACAGAGACGTAGTACTGGAAGCACGTCAACAACTGCATCCTCAAACACAACTCTGCCTCTGACCACAAGTCGTGGTGGCTCTTCAGGTCGCATGGGTGCTAAGCCTTACATAGCCTGGGCATTTTTTCAGATCGATAAGGATGACCCAACTCGTGTTATCTGTAACATTTGTCACCAAAAGCTTAGTAGAGGCCAAAAAGTCCATAGTTTGAGTACTTCATGCATGAACCGTCACAAGGATATGAAGCATAAGTTGCAGTGGGAAGCTCACTGTGCTACAATGCGGCCTAGCGGGCCGGGCCAACCACCGTCTGCCCCATCTTGTGCATCCGCGGCCTCTCCATCCTCTGTGACTGGGGGGACAGCAGTCACACCTGTTTTGGGATGCAGACCTGCCACCTCTTTACCCGCAACAGCCAGCGTGATTGGCAGGTCATCATTTTCTTTGGAGGTGGAAACACCAGCTGGTGTTGAGCGCTCTCCGACATTGAGAGCACCACCTTTGGATCAAGGCAACCTAACATGTCAGCCTGCATCTTCCTCACAGACAGGCAGTTTGCCGGGGACACCCTTCTCAACCCCGTCTAAGCACAACAGCCAGCCCTCGGTCCCTCAGATGTGGACAAGTAAAAGACCATTTCCTCCTAGCCATGAGAAAGCTAAGAGGTTGAATTTCACCATCTGCAAGCTCTTGGCTACAGAATGCTGCCTTTCCGCCTGGTGGACACAGAGGATTTTCGAGAGCTTAAGTCCGTCGCAGTGCCCCAGTACCAGATGCCCAGTCGGCACTACTTCTCAAAGAAAGGTGTGCCTGCACTCCACCAGCATGTCACACACAACATCACCACTTCTTTGAGAAACTCTGTGTGTGACAGGGTGCATTTCACCACAGATACTTGGACGAGTAGGCATGGACAGGGGCGTTACATGTCGCTGACTGGGCACTGGGTAACTATGGTGACAGCAGGACAAGGGGCTGCTGTCCAAGTCTTGCCATTACCACGAGTTGTGCGTCAATCCTCTTTATCTCGAAGTTCCTCCACTGCTTCTGCCTCCTCAACCTCCTCTCGGTCCTCCACCTGCACCCAAAGCCTGTCTGGTAATGCCACACGCTTTCTAACTGTGCAGAAGGGATCCTGCACACGTCCTTACTATGCTGGCAGCAGGGCTCAACGTCATCAGGCGGTTTTTACTTTGAAATGTCTGGGAAATGTGAGTCACACAGCTGAGGAGTTGTGGTCAGCTCTGGAGAACCAGTTTCATGAATGGCTGTCTCCACTGGATCTGAAACCAGGGAAGGCCGTGTGCGACAATGCTGCAAACTTCGGTGCGGCCCTTCACCGGGGCAATGTCACACACGTGCCTTGTATGGCTCACGTGTTGAACCTGGTTGTCCAGCAATTTTTAGGCCACTATCCTGGACTAGATGGCCTTCTGCAGAGGGCACGGTTGCTGTGTGCTCACTTCCTCCGTTCGCATCCCGCAGCTCAGCGACTTACATCTCTACAGAAGTCGTTGGGCCTGCCACTTCACCGGCTAAAATGCGATGTGCCTACCCGGTGGAATTCAACTCTGCACATGTTGCAGCGACTGTGGCAGCACCGACAAGCCCTGGTGCAATACGTTCTGACGTATAGCCTGGGCCAACGGGATCCAGAGGTGGGGCAAATCACGCTGGAGAAGTGGTCTCAGATCAGGGACCTATGCACCCTTCTGCACAGTTTTGAAATGGCGACGAAGATGTTTAGTGCTGACGATGCCATTATCAGCATGACTATTCCGGTGATTTACATGCTGGAGCACATGATAAACAGAATTCGGAGTCAGGTGGTGCGACAAGAGGAGGTGGAGGAAGTAGAGGAGGAGCAGTTGTATGCGGAAGGGCTAACATCTGCAAGGCCCAGACGGTCGGCAGCACCAAGGTGGCAGGCATATGAGGGTGGGGGAGATGGATTTACCAGGGGGCATGGTAGCAGCCAAACTAGTGAGGAAGGTGCAGGAGCCCAGGAAGAAGTGGAGGACTAACTTATGGAAGACTCATCAGATGAGGGAGACCTTGATCATATTTCTGTTGTGCGAGGTTGGGGGGAGAGGGCAGAGGAAGGAAGCATGATTGTTACCTCGCCACCAACACAACAGGGACTTGGTCCTCCTGGATGCGCAAGACACATGAGTGCCTTCTTGCTGCACTACCTGCAACATGACCCTCGAATTGTCAGAATTCGAAATAATCCTGACTACTGGGTTGCCACACTCTTAGATTCCCGGTACAAAAGTAAATTTGCCGAAATAATTCCTGCCATAGAAAGGGATTCACGCATGCAGGCGTATCAGCGGAGACTGTTGCAGAATCTTACATGTGCTTTTCCACAAAACACCAGTGGTGCATGTAGTGAATCTCACAGTTCTAACTTGCCAACCGTGGGACTGTCAAGTGTTCAGCACTCAAACCATAACAGAAACACAGTATCTGCTGGTAACATCAATTTTGCGGAATCATTTCACAGCTTTTTTAGCCCATCCTTTGCAAGGCCACAGGAGACAAGAAGTCTGACACATAGTCAACGCCTAGAGACGATGGTATAGGAGTATCTCCAAGTAAACATCGAAGTCATGACTGTGTCACTGGACCCTTGCTCTTTTTGGGCTTCCAATCTGGATAAATGGCCGGAGCTCACCACTTACGCTGGGAGATCTTGTCATGCCCCGCAGCCAGCGCTCTCTCTGAACGTGTGTTCAGCACTGCTGGTGGTGTGCTGACAGATAAGCGCACGCGGCTGTCCACTGAGAATGTAGACAGACTCACGTTCAGAAAGATGAACAAATCATGGATCCGCAAGAACTTTTCTACCCCTGTGTCATCCTGGGGAGAGTAAAAGCTTGAGGATTTCGTAAAATCACCTCACCAACCGTTTTAAGCTTTCAAATTAGTAATAATTTTTAGCTGCATCTTGTCTGGAAAATAATTTTGGGCCTGTAGCAGTGTGCGGTACTCATTCTATTATGCCATCTATACTAAGCTCTACCAGCTTTCAAATTACTAATAATTTTTAGCTGCATCTTGTCTGGAAAATAATTTTGGGCCTGTAGCAGTGTGCAGTACTCATTCTATTATGCCATCTATACTAAGCTCCACCAGCTTGCAAATTACTAATAATTGTTAGCTGCATCTTGTCTGGAAAATAATTTTGGGCCTGTAGCAGTGTGCGTTACTCATTCTATTATGCCATCTATACTAAGCTCCACCAGCTTGCAAATTACTAATAATTTTTAGCTGCATCTTGTCTGGAAAACAATTTTGGGCCTGTAGCAGTGTGCGGTACTCAATCTAACCAACCGTTTTAAGCAACTCTGGGGCAATTGATGCCACTTAAGTGGCGTCTGTGCCACAAATTTTTGGAAAAAATGGAGACTCTTTTTGGAGTCCCCTTGCTTTGTTTTACGTGACATTGCCATCGTCAATTAGAGGTGGGTTGGGTCTCCCCCCCCTTTTAACCATAAGAAAATACATACACTATGGCTTGGGGTAACACAGATGGTTGAGTCTGAAGAGCTGTTTACTCAGAGGTCTGCTCCAAAGCTTCAGTGTCTGCTAGTCAGCGTAGTAACCCAGCTGCGAAGCAAGCTGCACCGCCTGTGTATCTAATAATGATTTTTAAATGCATCTAGCCTAGGCAGACTGTGGGGACCCCTAACCAAACCCAGATACTCAGCCCCCTAACGCCCCCCTTTCATTGACAATACAATCATGTAACTCTTACAACTGGATGGGTGAGGATCGGTCACAGCTTTATTAACTGTTTATACTCATTCCATTAGAAATGCATTTTATTTCTAAAATAATTCAGCTTGTTGCAGCATGCCCTGTGTCTCCAGTCTCCACAACGGCAAGTTGGCCAACAAGTGTAACTCTCCAACATATCCTTTCTATTTCCAGGTCACGGAGGATCCTGCTTACTCGTATGCAGGACTCCGACCCCCATCCATCACTCTTAACGCTTGTTCCACTCCGTCCTGGAGTCCTGACAGTAATATGTCCAGTCCAATATCCATTAAGTGAACACCGTCGGGCCGTATGAGGACTGCTTTATCTCCTTCCAGTTGTCGGTGTCATATCACTACACAGCCTCTGTCTCTTATAAATTTTGCCATCCGAATATTTATTACCTGCCTTGTCCGTTCGATGGCCGTGATGTCTCACGCACCTTGCCATACCATTCTCGGCACAATCTCTGACCATACTATAGTTAGTTTTGTGAAAAATTATCTGAAGCGCTCAGTGTCTAGTATCGTTATTGCCATTAGTTATGTGCTCTTGTGATAAGCTATGTCGTTTCCCCCGGCCTGTATAACTAAGATGACCAGACCTCTTGCCTCTCTCCCTAGGTTGATTACTTCCATTAGTACCTGTGGCCATTGCAGGCCTCTAATACCTCTCCAGTTGAAATATGTGTTATGAAACTCAAATTTCCTCCCGCCTGGGCGGACTTTCAACCTTCTTTCTGCACAATATATATACGAGTTCTTAATCATTGCATAGCAAAAAAACAGCAAGGAAGTGGTATTTATATGTCATGTCCTGCTATGCACCTGTTCAAGGCTGAGTTAATCAGAAATTTAAACACACATACCATGTTAAAATCGTATAGCATAGAAACAATGCATATAAATGTAAATAATCAAAAAGAAAAAGAAAAGAAGAAAAAAGGAACATATATATAATAATAATCTATAAATGATCACTCATAATGATACATCAAATCATGTCTGATGTTTAAACCCGCTTTCTCAGCATCCAACGAGAGTATCTAATTACAAATTTTTAACTGCATCTAGCCCAGGCAATACTTTGGGCCTAGTAGCAGTGTCTGCTAGTCAGCGGAGTAGCCACCGCCTGTAGATCTAATTACATATTTTTAAGTGCATCTAGCCCAGGAAATACTTTGGACCTAGTAGCAGTGTCTGCTAGTCAGCGGATTATCCCACCTGTTAAGCAAGCTACACCACCTGTAGTTTGGACACTTAATTTTTTCAAAGGAAATGCTTCGGGCCCCCGGGACACTCAGTGAAGAGCATCGGGGAGGCACCCCAAGGCACAGGGACTGGGACTGGCGGTAGGACGCCTTGCGGTGGACCGCCAAGCTCGATCCTTAGAAAAGTTTTTTAACTGCAGCAGCTTTAGTGGACGCTACTGGAGCTGAAATTCCGGCGGCTGCTGGCATCAGACTTGCCCTCCAATAGATCCTTGTAAAAGGATTTAATGTGTGCTCATTCTGTTATGATCTGCTACAAGCACTAAGGAAAGAAAGGAGATCTGTCCCTACAATTGAACTAAGCTAGATCCCTACGATGTAACGGGGAACCTGATCCTGCGATCAGACCCGCTAAAGTCCTCGGCTAGTCTGTACGAAGACCTATAGATGCAAGGGAGGGATCCCTACAAGAACTAGGGACTGGGATAAAGTTGGACACCTCCTAGCAGAAATTGTAGCAGTAAAAGACAAACACACAAGATAGAACATAAAGGTCCGAAGACCTAGCTAAACTGACTGAGAAAGGTAACTAAGCACCAGGCTAACTTAAGAGTAGAAATTACAATGAATTCCAGCAAGGCCAGGAGGGCGGAGCAGGATTAAATAGGCAAAAAAGGTCATGTGACCAGCAAGATAGAAAAAACCTAACAGGAGAGTTCTAACAGTACCCCCTCTTCTATGAGGATCGTCCGGATCCCCTAGGCCCAGTCTTAACAGGAAACCTCTTGTGAAACGCTCTGACAAATCTGGAAGCAGAAACATCATCTGCCCTCACCCATGAGTTATCCTCGGGTCCGAAACCTTTCCAAGCGACGAGATACTGCAAACTCCCTCTATACCGTCTAGAATTTAGGATGCGGCAAATTTCGTATTCCCCGTCCTCCACCACCGGAGGAACAGTGGCAGAGACGTCTCCATCCGACACACAATCTCATTTCAACAGAGAAACATGAAACTCTGGATTAATCTTCCAGGAGGTAGGAACCTCCAACCTAACAGCAGATTGGTTAACTACCTGAAGCACCTTAAAGGGCCCTACAAACTTGGGACCCAATTTTTTAGAAGGAATCCTCAACCGCAGATTCTTAGAGGACAACCAAACCATGTCACCAATAGCAAACAAAACCTCTTGCCGTTTCCTATCAAAGTACCTCTTAGAATTTTTGTTAGCCTCCTGAAGATTACCACGCACATCCGTCCAAACTCTCTCCAAGTTACCGGAAAAACTCTCCTCCTCTGGCACAGCCGATACCAATTTGGAGAATGACCCAAAAGACGGATGTCTCCCAGAACACCAAAAAAAAGGCGAACAACCAGCAGAAGAGGATGTATGGTTGTTAAGAGCAAGCTCAGCAAGTGGCAGAAACTCAGACCACCCCTCCTGATTGTCTGCCACAAAACAACGCAAGAACTGCTCAACATCCTGATTCTTCCTTTCTGTCTGGCCATTAGACTCAGGATGATATCCGGATGAAAATGACAAATGAACTCCCAACCTGTCACAAAAAGAACGCCAAAAACGAGCCACGAACTCAGGTCCCCTATCCGAAACAATGTCAGTAGGAACGCCATGTAGTCTGACAATTTCCTTGACAAAGGCCTTAGCGAGTGTCTTAGAGCAGGTCAGTTTGATGAAAGGAACCAAGTGACACATCTTGCTAAAACGGTCCACGACCACCCAGATGACTGTGAAACCCTCAGAGGGGGGAAGGTCAGTAATAAAGTCCATAGCCAGATGTGTCCAAGGTGCACTAGGAGCCTCCAGAGGGCAAAGCAACCCCGCTGCCGGAGTATGTGAAGACTTAGATCTAGCACACACCGTACATTGACGCACCCACTTAATGACTTTCTTCTGCCTTCCAGGCCACCAAAAACTGCGACCCACAAGTCTCTTGGTCTCAGAAATTCCTGGATGACCTGCCAACCAAGACTCGTGACACTCAACAAACAAATCTCTCCTAAAGGTCCTAGGCACAAACAACCTCCCATGGGGAGTGTTAGATGGGGCATTCTCCTGTACTTTAAGAATCTCATCTTCCAAAACGGAGTCCAATGCAGCAATCACAACACCTTCTTGTAAAATGCTCCCCTCCTCCTCAGCACCGACCATGGGAGAAAAACTGCGAGACAAAGCATCAGCTTTAACATTTTTGGTACCCGGGATGTAAGTAACGGAAAAATTAAACCGCGAGAAAAAAAGTGCCCACCTAGCCTGACGGGCATTCAAGTGCTTGGCAGCATCAAGATAGATCAGATTTTTATGATCAGTGAAAACCTGAATGGGAAATTCAGCACCTTCCAAGAGATGACGCCAGTGTTCAAATGCGAGTTTAATAGCCAGCAATTCCCGGTTACCAATATCGTAATTAAGTTCAGTCTCAGAAAATTTTTTGGAAAAAAAAGCACAGGGATGTACTCCATCCTTGATTTCCTGAGACAACACCGCACCGACCCCCACCGAAGAAGCATCAACCTCAACCAAAAACGGCTTAGTCACATCAGGCTGCATAAGGATAGGAGCAGAGCTGAACCTCTCCTTTAGAAACACAAAAGCTTCAATGGCCTCAGTAGTCCACTGAACCGCATTAGCACCTTTCCTGGTGAGATCGGTTTGACAATAATAGAAAAATTTTTAATGAATTTTCTGTAATAATTGGCGAAACCCAAAAACCTCTGTATCGATTTCAAACCAATAGGCCTAGGCCATTCCTGAACCGCCTGAACCTTCACAGGGTCCATCTCAAAGCCTTCGCTGGAGATAATGTAGCCCAAAAAACTAATTCTCTGTACAGCAAACTCACATTTCTCCAGCTTAGCAAAAAGCGAATTGTCAATTAATAACTGTAATACCTCACGTACGCTCCGCCAATGAGACTCCAGATCAGGCGAATAAATCAAAATGTCACCCAAATACACAACCACATTTTTGCCGATCAAAGGTCTAAGGATGTCATTAATAAGATTCTGAAAAAATGCTGGAGCATTGGTAAGACCAAAAGGCATAACCAGGTTCTCAAAATGACCCACAGGAGTGTTAAAAGCAGTCTTCCATTCATCACCCTCCTTCATGCGCAACAAATTGTATGGCCCCCGGAGATCAATTTTAGAGAACCAATTGGCCCCCACTAACTGGTTAAACAAATCAGGAATCAATGGCAGTGGGTAAGGATTGCGTACAGTAATTTTATTAATCTCACAAAAGTCCAGACAAGGACGTAAACCGCTGTCCTTTTTTTTAGCAAAAAAAAAATCCAACAGCCACAGGAGACTTGGAAGGCCTAATGTGACCGGCGGCCAAGCTTGTCTGTGTGTATTCCTCCAAAGCCTTTCTCTCAGGAATAGTAAGATTAAATAAACGACTTTTAGGAAGAGTCGCTCCAGGGACAAATTCAATGGTACAATCATAGTCTCTATGGGGAGGCAATATTTGTGACTCCTCCTCAGAAAAAACTCTCCAAAAATCCTGAATAGGTACAGGTAATTCCCCTTTTTCCACCGCAGCAATACGTCCGTTACAACACTTGTCATAACACTTAGGACTCCGGGACTTAATTTCATTGGTAGACCAATCCAGTACAGGATTGTGCAATTTTAACCAGGGTAACCCCAAAATTACTGGAGAAAGCAAATTATTTAATACCACCAAATCCAAATTTTCTTGATGAACACCATTAATATTGAGGGGAAATTCATAGACCTTGTGAGTAACACTCTTCAAGGGGGAGCCATCGACAGAAACCACAGCAGTAGGGGATGACAAAAGTTTGGGTTTTAATTTAAGTTTTTCCAAGAATCCCCCATCAATCACATTCAGGGTAGAACCACAATCCACAAATATCCGAAATTCAATTAATTCTTCCTGAGCAGTGGTAATAGCAGAAAGAAATACCCCCTTAGAATTTAAACAGGCAATACGGGCGTAACTGACCTTTTTTTTTTATTTGTTCATACGAAGTACACAGTTCTTAATAAAATGATCAGATTTTCCGCAATAAAAGCACAAACCTTCAGAAGATCTGCGGTCTTTTTCCTGAGAGCGGGGTGCCATCGCCCCGATCTCCATTGGCTCTCCAATGTCAGTACAGACCCTCTCAAGACTCGGAGCTGACATGGCAGAGGATTTACTTTCATTAACCCTTGCACGCAGTCTCCTGTCCACCCGTATAGCTAATTGCATAGCCTCCTTGCAGGTGTGGGATAAGCAATCAGCAAATCCTTAACCCTTTCACCTAGCCCCGCAAGAAACAAACTTTTCAAAGCTGAATCGCTCCACCCCGCCTGGGCAGACCACCGACGGAAGTGAGAACAATATTTTTCCACATTACCTGATCCCTGCCTCAAATGTCTTAATTCAGTCTCAGCTGATGAGACACGATCAGGATCATCATACAACAAACCCAAAGCAGAAAAAAAACTATCCACTGATCTAAAGCATGGATCACTAGGTTGTAGAGAAAAGGCCCATCCCTGAGGTTCTTTACGCAAAAGTGACATTATGAACCCTATGCGCTGTGATTCATCACCAGAGGATCTGGGTCTCAAACGAAAATACAATAAACAAGCATTTTTAAAGGAAAAATTTCCTGTTGATCACCAAAGAATAAATCAGGCAAACGTACCTTTGGCTCCACAAAATGTGCTCCAGAACAGCTACTCACGTGTTGTTGGAGCTCGGCCACCTCCAGAGAGAGTTCCTGCAGGTGTTGAGCCAAATCCTGAACCGACACCATGATGGAAACTGGAAGTCTTTCCTTAGAGATATTTTTGGGCTGGACTTACTGTTATGATCTGCTACAAGCGCTAAGGAAAGAAAGGAGATCTGTCCCTACAATAGAACTAAGCTAGATCCCTACGATGTAACGGGGAACCTGATCCTGCGATCAGACCCGCTAAAGTCCTCGGCTAGTCTGTACGAAGACCTATAGATGCAAGGGAGGGATCCCTACAAGAACTAGGGACTGGGATAAAGTTGGGCACCTCCTAGCAGAAATTGTAGCAGTAAAAGACAAACACACAACATAGAACATAAAGGTCCGAAGACCAAGCTAAACAGACTGAGAAAGGTAACTAAGCACCAGGCTAACTTAAGAGTAGAAATTACAATTAAGTCCAGCAAGGCCAGGAGGGCAGAGCAGGATTAAATAGGCAAAAAAGGTCATGTGACCAGCAAACTAGAAAAAAACTAACAGGAGAGTTCTAACACATTCAAATTACAGAGACAATTTCAATTAAAAAGCTTAGACCTGCCTCCACCGCAGGGGGGCTCGCTCGCCCCACCAGCGGACAGCCACCAGTATTGGGAGAGGGGGGCTGGCCGTCAGGGTCCACCGCAGCTCTGGCACAAAGCCAGTGACACGGAGGTCGCACGGGCAGGAACGGACTGGCCGTGTCAGCTTCGCACTTTTTTGGTTTTAGAAGGGCATGACATGCCTATATCTGTGTCTCCCCCTCCTTTTACTCCTCCACCTCTTTTCTTTTCGCATGACTATATGTACTTGTCACTTTTCCATGTGTTATTTGTGTCTTCTGAGCAGTTTGTCAGGTTTTGGACACCTTTGAAGGTGTTTTCTATGTGTTTTTGTTTGCCTGCCATTGGTTTTAACGGTGTTCGACCGTGTTCGACGAACAGTTCGACGAACAGTTCGGCGAACATACGGGTGTTCGACGAACCAAACCAAACTCGAACACTACGGGGGTGGCTCAACTCTAGTCACAGTACAGGGATAATAAACACAGTGATGTCACAGTACAGGGATAATAAACACAGTGATGTCACAGTACAGGGATAATGCACACAGTGATGTCACAGTACAGGGATAATACACACAGTGATGTCACAGTACAGGGACAATACACACAGTGATGTCACAGTACAGAGACAATACACACAGTGATGTCACAGTACAGGGATAATGCACACAGTGATGTCACAGTGCAGGGATAATACACACAGTGATGTCACAGTACAGGGATAATACACACAGTGATGTCACAGTACAGGGATAATACACACAGTGAAGTCACAATACAGGGACAATGCACACAGTGATGTCACAGTACAGGGACAATGCACACAGTGATGTCACAGTACAGCGATAATACACACAGTGATGTCACAGTACAGGGACAATACACACAGTGATGTCACAGTACAGGGACAATACACACAGTGATGTCACAGTATAGGGACAATACACACAGTGATGTCACAGTACAGGGACAATACACACAGTGATGTCACAGTACAGGGATAATACACACAGTGATGTGTCCAAGTTATGCAGCTTTGTCTTATCTCTTACGGAGCAGAAATCGCTATGTGGCACAAGAGTTGCACGTAGTTTCAGTAGCACAACTTGCCTGCAACTGGTGTGGAGTAAATAAGGCCATAGTATAACCCCAGTTTAGTGCAACTACTACATAAATGGAGCACTGTATAATGTCTGTAAAATCAATGAGATACTGTTATTTTTATTTTTTTTTAGCATTCAGCAGTCCCCCATAGTTAAAAGCTGCTCTTGCGGCACTCCCCGCTCCTTTTGAAGTTGTGAGTGGATGATTCCTATTATGTTCTAATGGGGCATATGAATATAGTACAAAAGGTTCAGCTAAAATAGACAACCCCTCTTAAAAATTGCGCTCAACATACAAGACATGCATTTGCAGTGGAGCTGTACACTTTTTAAACCAAGTAAATGCAATCTCAAAAGACTCGGCTCTCTTATCTCTGTATCTGTGAATGTTCTTTTGAATAGATCTGTTCCACACATACATATTTTCTGCATTGATTTTCATCAATACCCAAGAGATGTAGTGGAGTCTCTGTTGTGTAAAATCTAGAACACATTCTGACCTATTTCCTGATATATTATAAAGCAACAATTCCTGCTTTTAAATGTTTATGTTAAAGGGAATGTGTCATCAGAAATAACCTATTGTTTAAAAAAGGTTTTGATATTATTTGTATTTTTTTTCATTTTTTGGCAATATTATTCATGTCACAACAATCTGAAACTGAATTAAAAAAATAGAAATCTTGCAACTTTCACACTGGTCTCTGGGGTTATTTCAGATTCATACTTCTTAATCTTTTTAGGCTAAGTTCCCTAAGTATTTGGTCAGTTTTTGATGTTGGAGTTCTGCACCTATTGGCTAAATGAGGTTACTTATATTTTTTCATTTTATTTCTGAGTGCATTTTTTATGTGCGTTTTTATCTTGTTTTTTCTGCTGCATTTTTTATAGAGATTGTGATATAAAAAATTAAGAAAACATATTACCAAGATTGAAAAAAAAATACATGTAAAGGGAATTTGTCACCAAGTTTTTGCTATGTTATCTGAGAACAGCATGATGTAGGGGCAGAGACCCTGATTCCATCTATGTGTCATTTACTGGTCTGCTTGCTGTAGTTTTCATAAAATCAGTGTTTTTTTCTGATGCAGATCTACCACTTCTCTTAAGGGCTCTTTCACACGTCCGGATATTTCCGGTACTGGGAAAACCAGTTCCGGAGATATCCGTGTCCGTGTATCCGTGTGCACCTGTGTGGCACACGTGTGGCAACCGTGTGCCGGCAGTGTGTCGCATCAGGAGCACATGTACCGGCACCTGGGAATCAGCGGTACACTTAGCACTGTTCCCAAGCGCCGGGTGCTGAACGCTGCCCTCATCATAGTCCCCTGCTGACGCTGCGATCAGCACCAGCATGGACAATGATGAGGGTAGTAGTAGTCTGCTCCCGCTATGTCCAACTGTAAAAATAAGAATACAATAGAGAAAATTCATATACTCACCTGTCCTAAGTGTCCCCAGCTGTAATCCACCTGACCACTCACGCCAGGGAAAATGACTCACTCCAGTGAGCGGGCTCCTTTGCTGCGCTCAGCGAGAGGTGTCCTGTTACTCACTGAGCACAGCGGAGGTCCGGGGCTCGCATGGATTACAGTGGGGGACAGGTGAGTATATGGATTTTTTTATTTTATTTTTATTTTTACAGGTGGAGACACCGGGGGCAGACTACTACTCTCATCATTATTCCCTGCTGGTGCTGTTCGCAGCACCGGCAGGGGACTATGATATGGGCAGCATTTAGCACCTGGCGCTTGGGAACAGCGCTAACTGTACTGCTGATTTCCGGCACGGCAAGCGCCCGCATGTGTCACATGGACGGCATCCCTGTGCGGTACGTGTTTACATGGACCCAATGACTTGAATGGGTCTGTGTGATTCGTGCTGTCAGTCAAAAACGGACATGTCTACGTGTGGAGCACACGGACACACGGTCCATGGAAACACACTGACATGTGCACAGACCCATTCATTTGAATGGGTCTGAGTGTGTCAGTGTCTCCGGTACGTGTGAAAACTGTCACCACTGGTACCGGAGATACTGACATGTGAAAGAGCCCTAATGCTGAGCTCTGTATGACCCCACCCACACCACTGATTGGCAGCTTTCAGTAAACATAGGCAGATAGCTGCCAATCAGTGGTGGGAGCGTGGTTATACAGAGCTGGAGGACTACATGACATGAGACAACTAGTCCTTTAGTGATAATATCCTGCTGATAAAACACTGATTTTATTGAAACTATGAAACTACACTAAGCAGCCCAGTAAGTGACATAACGCTGGAATCATGGTCTCAGTTTCTACATCATGCTGCTCTCAAAATAGTAAAAACCTGCTGACAGATTCTCTTTAACATAAAAAAAATAATTTAAACTCTTCCCAACAGGGCTATTTTCCATTTTTGCGCTTTTGTTTTTCTTTCCATCCCCATTTTCAATTAGCCATACAGTATATTTTTCATTTTCCATTGACATAGCCGTATGGTGGCTTGTTTGTTATGGGACAAGTTGTACTTCATTTTGCCATTAAATGTACTGGAAAATGGAGAAAAAATTTAAATTATGAGATTGCAAAAAAAAAACCTACAATTTCACAATTGTTTTACGGGTTTTATTTTTACGACATTAATTGTGCAGTAAAAATAGCTTGGCATTATGATTTTGCAAGTCATTAGGATTACGGTGATACCAAAGTAGTGAGAAAATTGGTAATTTAAAAAAAAAAAAAAATTTAGTTTATGTCGCAGTTTTCCGAGACGCTTAACATTTTCATTTTTATGACGATTGAGCTGTATGAGGACTTGATTATGAGCGATGGGCTGACATTTTTATTGATCATTTTGAAGTAGACTTGTTTTGACTGTTTGTCATTGTAATTTTTAGTTAAGTGGTGGCACTGGCAACCGAAAAATCGTAATTCTGACATTTAGATTTTTTTTTCATTATGGCGTCTACTGATTGGGTTAATAAAATGTATACTTTGATAGACCGGACTTTTACAGACGCAGCAGTACCACAAATGTTTATTTTTTTATTATTATTATTATTATTTCTTCTTAATGGGAAAAAGAAGGTGATTCAAACTGTTATATATAGATTTTTAGCCACTTTAGGGGACCTGAACCTGCACGTCACAGTCTCTGGGAGGCCAATGGAAGTGTGGAACGCTGACTGTGCACTTTAAATGCTAGTGTCAGGGACTTATGGAGGTATTTAAAGTGTTAACAGTGGCAGGCAGAGCTTAGCTCTAGTGATGAGCGAGCATGCTCATCACTCCTCGGTACTCGCCCGAGCATCTCAGTACTCGAGATGCTCGGAGCTCGCCGAGTACTTTCGAGATGCTCGGACTGGAGCTCGGGTCCCCGTCCTGCATGTTTGGCGCTATTTAGAGCACCAATCATGCAGGGATTGTCTACCACTCACTGTAATGCCACAGCCATGGTGGTTGTGGCATTACAGTGATTGCCCAAATCGATGGGAACAGTGCTCACAGTGAAACATGAAAAGCCGGCAATTCATCAGCGGCATGCCTGTGCTCCTCAGTGTCTCTGAAGGATGGCATGCTGGATGGCAGCGTTCTGCTACCATCCAGAATGCCATCTCAATGCAGTCCCAGCATGGGAGAATTCTCCTGCTCAAGCGGTGACGTAATTTACCGGCACCACATGCGCAGGGGAATTCTCCCACGCTGCCAGTGACGTGCATGAGGTGAGCTGAGTTCATTGGACATGAACTCGGCTCATGTGGATGCCGTCACAGCCAGACACTGAGGAGCTTCACTGAGGAGCTTCTCAGTGTCTGTGGCATGGCAAGCTGGATGGCAGCGTTCTGCTGAGATCCAGCCTGTCATGTCAATGTAGCAGAGCTGAAGCCGTCCTGGGAACCATGGAAAGGTAAGGATGAGGTTGGTTTATCATTTAATTTTTATTGCAGGAGATCGTTGGCTTCAGCTGGAATGGGTGTGACGGTAAGTAGAGTTTAATTAAGAACATTAAAGAATTGTGTCTTTATTTCAATTAAAGGACTTTATTCTGGGTGTTTGTGTTTTTTTTTTAACTTTCACTATGGGGTTAGTAATGGGGGTGTCTTATAGACGCCTCTCCATTACTAACCTGGGCTTGATGTTAGCTGACATTTTAAGCTGACATCAACCCCAACCCTATAACCCCACTGCCACCGCTACAGGGCAGTGGGAAGAGCGAGGCTAAGTGCCAGAATTGGTGCATCCTATAGATGCGCCATTTCTGGGGCGGCTGACGCCTGGTGTTTCTAGCCTGGGAGGGGGCCAATATTCATGGCACCCTTCCTGGGCTATTAATATCAGCCCCCAGCTGTCTGCCTAGCCTTTGCTAGCTATTAGTGTTGAGCGAGCACTAAAATGCTCGGGTGCTCGAAGCTCGGGCCGAGCTCACTGTGATACTCGGGTGCTCGACCCGAGCAACGAGCCCAATGTTAGTCTATGGGAGACCCGAACATTTTTGCGGCGGCTTCCCCGGCAGTCTGTAGAAAGCCTAAAAAGTGCCCAAAACGATAGTGACAGTGCTCAAATGACATGGGGACAGCATGGGGATCGCCCCTGGAAGCATTTCTGACCCCCACGTCACTGCTGTCAACAACGTGGTCAGAGGTATTAAGCCACTTTTACAGGCTCACAATAAAACATTCAAAAAACGAAAGTGAAAGTGCTTTCCTGTGAAATATGTTAACCCCTTAACGACCATGGGTCTTTCTGTTTTTGTGTTTTCCTTTTTTGCTCCCCTTCTTCCCAGAGCCAGAACTTTTTAAATTTTCGTTCAATATGGCCATGTGAGCACTTATTTTTTGCGGGACGAGTTGTACTTTTAAACACCATCACTGATTTTACCATATCGTGTGCTGGAAAATGGGAAAAAAATTCCAAGTGCAGTGAAACTGCAAAAAAAATGCAATTCCACAGTTGTTTTTTGGGTCATTTTTTACCACGTTCACAGATTGCTAAAACTGACCTGCCATCATTATTTTCCAGGTCGTTACGAGTTCATAGACACCAAACATGTAAAGTTTCTTTTTTATTTAAGTGGTGAAAAAAAAATCCAAAGCTTGCTAAAAAAAAAAAAAAAAAATGACGCCATTTTCCGAGACCCTTAGCTTCTCCATTTTTCGGGATCTGGGGCCAGGTGAGGGCTTATTTTTTGTGTGCCGGGCTGACATTTTTATTGATACCATTTTGGGGTAGATCCGATGTTTTGATCGCTCGTTATTGCATTTTATTGCAAAGTTGTAGCGACCAAAAAAAATTAATTCTGGCGTTTAAAATTTTTTTCTCGTTACGCCGTTTACTGATTGTATTAATTCTTCTTTTATGTTGATAGATCGGGCGATTCTGAACGTGGCGATACCAAATATGTGTATGTGTTTTTTTTTATATATATATATATATTATTTTGAATGGGGCGAAAGGGGGGTGACTTAAACTTTTATATATTTTTTATTTTTTTTATTTTTTTAAAAACTTTTTTTATACACTTTCTGCTTGCTTCTATAGTCTCCAGAGGAGACTAGAAGCAGCAGTTGTCTGATTGCTTCTACTGCATACAAGCGATGAGCAGATCGCTTGTATGCAGGAGAAATGCTCACTTGCTATGAGAGCTGACCACTAGGTGGCGCTCATAGCAATTGAGACATGACAACTACAGGCGTCTGCTGCAGACCCTGAGTTGTCATGCCCACCCATTGGTGACCCACAATCACGTGACGGGGTCACTGATGGGTGGGGCTTAGGACTCCCGGAAGCGCGAGTTAAATGCCACTGTCAGAGATTTAACATGTTAACAGCCGCGGGTGGATTGCAATTCCAATAATCAGCTGACATGTGCTCGCTTCAGTGCGGGCTCACCGCCGGAGCCCCCGCTGAACCGGCCTTCCCGACCTGGTGCATACTATTACTGACCAGGTCGGAAAGGGGTTAAGGAACATCCTTTCCAGGGTAAAGACTTGTGTATAAGGTAAAATAAATAACCAAAAACAAAAATACTCCTCCACACCTTGGGCTATGTTCACAAGAAGCATTTTTTATGTGTTTTTGCATGTTTGTATTGCTTTCAACCGTGACAAATGCATTCACCGGGAAATGTCACTTTAACATTTTACAATCTTATCTGGCCATGTGCTGTGTGACACATGCATACAGTGCTAAAAAGACATGCGAACAGCATGGGGAAGACCCCTGGAAGCATCTCTGACACCCTGGTCACTGCCTAAAAGTGTGCCCATCAGAAGTGATCCTTGCCGCATCAGAAGATGCAGACTTGCAACTATCCCCATGCAAGTCCTTGTCCCAGGGCAGTGTTCAATTGTACCTCACCCATAACTTGCAATACAAGCGCAAGTATGCAGCCTGCCACCCACCCACCCCCAGGCTGCAATACCATACTGCTAGCTTGCTTGCACTTGAAATTGGGCCTTTTAGGCATGTGGAGGTGGAATCTGGCCACCACGTCATGGCTGCGTCGGTAGCCTGGTATTCATACTCAGTCCCCAGCCCCCCGGCGGCCGGGTGTCCACGCTTGGTCCCCAGCCGCCAGGGGGCGGCCGGGTGTCCATACTCAGTCCCCAGCCGCCCCGCGGGCGGGTGCCCACACACAGTCCCCAGCCGCGTGGGGGTGGCCGGGTGTCCATAAACGGTCACCAGCCGCCCCTATTTGTCCCGGTGTGCCTTATACACAAGCTCGCATACCAAAACATTACCTGTGCCCTCCCCAGTGCATTTAGTGGAAGGACAGCCTAACCACAAACACGTGGACAAGTGAATGTGGCCAGGAATGGTCCATCTCACTGCCGCCTTCACACTGGGTTAATATTGTGGAAGCCGGGACACAGTTGGACACTGGGATGCAACACGTCCTCCAGACATAGAGGATTGCGGGTCCTGGGTCAATCAGGCTTCAACACAAAGTTCAGAAGGTAGACAGCAGCAGTGGTCGGCCTCCTACACCAGGGTTCCCCAACTCCAGTCCTCAAGGCCCACCAACAGGTCATGTTTTTAGGATTTCCTTAGTATTACACAGGTGATAATTGCATCACCTGCACAGGCAATAATTCCATCACCTGTGCAATACTAAGGAAATCCTGAAAACATGACCTGTTGGTGGGCCTTGAGGACTGGAGTTTGGGAACCCTGTCCTACACAACGAGTAAATTATTCATGATCATGAGGCCATCCACCTCCTTAGCTTTCTGTTCCTTGGAATGCAAGCGCATGTATGTAGTAGCCGCTAGGCCTGAGGTGGTCAGCGTTTTGGCGCATATTCTACCTCCTTCGAGGATTGCTGGATGTTTTCCTGCTACTATCCCAGTTCTATGACTCCCGTTAAAACAAAGCTTCAGGTGATAAATGATGGATGAGGTGGTGGCAAAGGAGAAAGAGCAGGAGGAACAGGAACCATTCACATCAATATCAGGCCAGTCAACCAGATATGTCTTGTAGGATATGTTTCTGTAACAAAAGGAGCGGTTCAGCTACACAGTTATAAGGCATACAGTGAATGCAATGCCTACCAAAAATTTCGAGCCACTCCAATGCCCCTTGGAAATGACATGGAGGTCAGAGGGCGTTAACTAAACCTTTTTTTCGATTTATAGCAACTGGGTCTCCCGTGCACTGTTGGCCTAAGCAGTGAATGGAAGGCTTTCCAAAAATTATGAGGAACTGCAATGCCCCTTACAAGAGCCATGTGTGGCACCCCAGGGATCTGGTCACCACAGTAATAGAGATATTACGTCGGAGAGCAAGTGGGAGGTTTCCTGGTCAGGATCCCTTAAACATGCAACATCCTCCTGCCCCAGTCCTGGGAGGGGAGAATTCTGCCCTTATAAACTGGATCTGGGGTGGGGTTGAGTGAGTCAGAGAACAGTCAGAGTCAGAGTGAGAGCAAGGGAAAGTAACAGCAAGGAGCTCTGTAGGAGCTAGGAGCTAAAGACCAGGGGCTGGAAGCTGAGCAGAGCTCGCCCTGGCAGAAGACAATAGGAACCGGACACAGGAGTCCGAAGCTGTGAGGACTTATATATCCAGCAGCAGAAACCAGCCGGCAGGGGATTTCAGGTCCTCTGGCCATAGAAGCCCGGAGGCTCAGTCACAAGCAAGGGACCAGCATCGCAGTCGTGGAGCGGAGGCTAACAGAAGGCCCCAAGTCACCAGCCATACGGGTGAGCACTACACGGTACACTCAGGGACGTGGGCTACTTCTACCCGCTTACAGCAAGGTAGCCAGGAAGAGTGCAGACAGACGGGGAGGCCTACAACTCCACCTGGCCAGGGGAACTCCTCCTTGCTCACAGACTGACCAGGCCTCTTATGCTAGCCAGTACTCCCGGGAGGGTCTACCTTATAATCATCAGTAAAGACCCTGAACTGCACTGCAAAGACTCTGAGTCGTTCCTGCTGCGCTCGTGCACCATCACCCCCATCATCCACACTCACTGCCCTGAGGCTATACTCCTCCCGAGGGGAGTTATCCCATTCTATGCTGCGCACACAACACCAGCCTCAGCAGTCTGCCTCGCAGCGGTGGTACTCCCTGACCGCAATCCACGGGTGGCGCAGTCGGACAATTAACCTCAAAACCTAAGAAAGACTGCCACTGGTTTGACCAGCCTGAGCCACGGGACCGGGTCTCCGCCACGGAGACTACAGACCCCAGAGGCCCGGCACCGGGTATCCCACACACATGTACACGCGGCCCAGGGGGCGCGTCACATGCAGTACAGCATATTACAAACATAAGTCCCATTATTGGGGAGTGGGTGTCCCATAGTATTTGCTTATGCCTTGCAAGCAAAAGCTGCCAAAAATTAGGACGGAGCAACTTGCAATGCCCCTTACAAGAGCCTTACAGTACAGCATATTACAAACATAAGTCCCATTATTGGGGAGTGGGTCTCCCATAGTATTTGCTTATGCTTTCCCAGCAAAAGCTGCCAAAAATTAGGAAGGAGCAACTTGCAATGCCCCTTACAAGAGCCATGCAGTACAGCATATTACAAACATAAGTCCCATTATTGGGGAGTGGGTGTCCCATGGTATTTGCTTATGCTTTCCCAGCAAGAGCTGTCAAAAATTAAGACGGAGGAACTTGCAATGCTGGCACCCTGGTGGTATAGTGGTGGTGGAGGCTGAGGATAAGGAGAAGAAGATTAAACAGCCGAAACGAGGAAGCGTATACCCATGTGTGGGTGTGAAGCGGTGCATGTGAATACACCTCCCGAAATAACACAGTGGATTTGACTTTATGTTACTCTGCTGTCATTTGGTGGTGATGAGAAGTCTGGCCCAATCCAGCCCTTGTTCATTTTGATAAGGGTCAGCTCGTCAGCATTGTCAGTTGACAGGCGATTGCGCTTATCAGTTATAATTCCCCCAGCGGCACTAAAAACACGCTCCGATAACACGCTAGGGGCAGGGCAGGCCAGGACCTCCAAGGCGTACAGAGCGAGTTCATTCCAAGTGTCCAGCTTGGATACCCAATAATTAAAAGGCACAGAGGAATCACGGAGGACGCTGGTACGATCGGCAAGGTACTCCCTCACCATCTTTTGAAACTTTCCACTCCTTGTGAGAGTACCCCGCGCCTCAGGGCCTGTAAGCTGGGCGGGTGTCAGAAAACTGTCCCAGAACGTTGACAGTGTTCCCCTGCCTCTGCTGGATTGGAGTTGCATCTCTCTCGCCTGTACGCCTTGGTTGGGCAACGAACTGTGACCTCTGCCGCTAGCGTGTTCAGATGGGAATTTTTTTAAGAGTTCTGCAGCAAGGGCCTTCTGGTATTGCCCCATTTTTGTAGACCTCTCCACCTGAGGAATAAGAGAGTGAAAGTTCTCCTTGTAGCGGGGGTCTACAAGTGTCACCAACCAGTAATGACAGTCACCCAACATTTTGACAACGCGAGGGTCACGGTTAAGGCAGCGTAACATAAAGTCAGCCATGCGTGCCAGACTGGTAACGGGCAAGATTTCCGTGTCCTCACCAAGATGACGACTGACCATGCTCTCCTCCTCCTCCTCTTCCTCCTCCCCCCTGTCCTCAGGCCACCCACGCTGAACCGACGGTATGACACTTGTACAGGTACTACCTTCTACAACGCATGATAGCAGCTCCTGTTCTTCCTCCTCCTCCTCCTCCTCCTCCTCTCCCTCATTGTCCCCCAATGCACGTTGGGATGAGATGAGGCTGGGCTGTGTGTAATCGCCCGCTACGGCTTCTTGATCCATCTCATCATACTCTGGCTGCAATGCCTCCTCTTTAATTCTCTGCAGAGAGCGTTGCAAAAGACAGACAAGTGGGATGCTGACACTAATGATGGCGTCATCGCCACTCACCATCTTGGTGGCCTCCTCAAAGTTTGTCAGGATGGTACATATGTCAGACATCAAGGTCCACTCCTGACGTCTTATGTGTGGAGTCTGACCTGAATATCGACGGCCTTGTTGCAGCTGGTACTCCACAACTGCTCTCTTCTGCTCACAAATCCTTTGCAACATGTGGAGGGTAGAGTTCCAACGTGTGGGGACATCACACACCAGTCGGTGTGCCGGAAGCTGCAAACGCTGCTGCAACACAGCAAAGGCGGCGGTAGCTGTAGCCGACTTGCGAAAGTGAGCTGACAGGCGGCGTACTTTCACGAGCAGATCTGGCAACTCGGGGTACGATTTAAGAAACCGCTGAACCACGAGGTTAAGCACATGAGCCAGGCATGGTACGTGTGTGATCTCACCTCGCCTCAGAGCCGCCACCAGGTTACGGCCATTGTCACACACGACCATGCCGGGATGTAGGTTCAGCGGTCTCAGCCACAGATCTGCCTGCTCTTTCACAGCTGTCCACAACTCACAAGCAGTGTGAGGTTTATCACCTAAGCTTATGAGTTTCAGCACAGCCTGTTGCCGCTTGGCGGAGGCAGTACTGCAATGCTTCCAGCTTGTAACTGATGTGGTGATATCTGAGCTGGAGGCTGAACATGAGGAGGAGGAGGAGGATGCGCAGGAGCTGTACACTGTGGGGGCAACTCTGACTGACATAGGGCCCGCAATCCTCGGTGTGGGGAGGATGTGTTCCGTCCCAAGGTCCGACTGGGTCCCGGCTTCCACTATGTTTACCCAGTGTGCAGTCAGAGAGATGTGCCGTCCCTGGCCACAAGCACTTGTCCACGTGTCCGTTGTCAGGTGGACTCTCCCAGTAACTGCGTTGTTGAGGGCACGGCAGATGCTTTGGGACACGTGCTTGTGTAGTGCGGGGATGGCACTCAGGGCAAAACAGTGTCGGCTGGGTACCGAGTACCGAGGGACGGCAACCGCCATAAGATTGCGGAAGGATTCCATCTCCACCAGCCTAAAAGGCAGCATTTCCAATGCAAGCAGTCGTGAAATGTGCAAATTTAGGACTGTGGCCTGTGGGGCGTTAGCTGCGAATTTCCGCTTTCGTTCAAAGGTCTGGGATATGGACAATTGAACGCTGCGGTGGGACGTCGACGTGGACGTTGATGCTGTTTCTTGAGAAACTGCCATAACAAGTGAAGACTGAGAGGAGGGGGCATCTCTACATGCAGTATGGACAGGGGATTGCCTTGCACACACAACAGGGGATTCTATTGCACGCACAACAGTGGAAGAAGCAGTGGTGACACCCGCTGACACTGGTCGTGGACCCTGGGTTTCGCCCCACAAAGTTGGGTGCTTTGCTGCCATGTGCCTGATCATGCTGGTGGTGGTCAGGCTGGTAGTTTTGTCACCCCTGCTGATGCTGGCATGGCAGGTGGAACATATGGCCTTTTTGGCGTTATCAGCAGAGTCTTTAAAAAAATTCCAGACTCTGGAAGACCTACCGCTTGTACTGGCAACGTCCCTCGTGTTGGTGTTACGGGGAACGGTTGCCTGCCTTCTGTCTGCGGCCACCACACTGCTTCTTCCTGCCTGTTGGGGTACTCTGCCTCCCTCCCCCTGTGTGCTGCTGGCCTCACTCTGCATGTCATCCTTCCACGTTGGGTCAGTTACTAGATCATCCACCACCTCCTCCTCTTCCACTTTCGCACTACGATCCTCCTCCTCACTTCCTGGCAATTGTGTCTCGTCATCATCCACCTCTTGTGACAGATTGCCAATGTCGACTTCCTGTGGCCGTGGCTGTTCAAATATTTGGGCATCGCAACATGGGATCTCCTCTTCCACCACTTCAAGCGTATCAGGCGAGGGGCCCAAATATGGAAATGGACCAGTGAACAGCTCTTCAGAGTGTCCAAGTGTGGGATCACTTGCTGTCTGACGACACTCGGCATGGTGGGAGGAAGGAGCATCAGGGTGAGGAGGAGTATGCGGTCGAGACTCACGGCTACTAAGAGTTGACCGTGTGGAAGACAGACCGGAGGTGGTGGTGCCCAGGTAACTGGAAGTATTGTCTGCTATCCAATTAATAACCTGTTCACACTGATCAGTTCTCAATACTGGTGTTGTTCTGTACTTCCCTAGTAATTCGGTCAAGAAGTGGGAGCGAGAAGATGTGGCTGTTGGTTGTGGCACATTTTCACCTTGGCCACGGCCCCGTCCTCTGCACGAACCAACACCAGAATGTCCACTTCCACGTCCCTTGCAACGCGTCTTTCCCATTGTAAATGAAGTAAAATAGCTTACACTTGCACTATCAATGGAAAAAGGGTAATAAAGAGTAGATTAGAACCGTGGAAGAGGAAAACCACAGTTATTGTTTACTGGGGTATACCACACTTTTTTAAATAGAGATATTTGTGGCTGAACAGTGAGCGAAACACTCAAACTGATTTTTTTTTAGATACCAAAGGCCCAAAACTGGATAGTACAGCGATTTGACCCATGGAACTGTGAAACCACAATGGAATGTCGGGCCTACACAAGACTATTTTCAACAGATATATTTTTGTGTCACAACAGTCAGGAGACACTACTGTTTTTCTTTACGGAAAAAACTACCAAAAGCTGAATAATAGAGATTTTTTACCATGGGATGGCAAAACCACAGTTATTGTTTACTGGGGTATACCACACTTTTTTAAATAGAGATATTTGCGGCTGAACAGTGAGCGACACACTCAAACTGCTTTTTTTTTAGACACCAAAGGCCCAAAACTGGATAGTACAGCGATTTGACCCGTGGAACTGCGAAACCACACTGGGATGTCGGGCCTACACAAGACTATTTTCAACAGATATATTTTTGTGTCACAACAGTCAGGAGACACTACTGTTTTTCTTTATGGAAAAAACTACCAAAAGCTGAATAATAGAGATTTTTTACCGTGGGATGGCAAAACCACAGTTATTGTTTACTGGGGTATACCACACTTTTTTAAATAGAGATATTTGCGGCTGAACAGTGAGCGACACACTCAAACTGTTTTTTTTTTTAGATACAAATGGCCCAAGATGGATAATACAGAGGTTTGAATCGTGGAAGTGCAAAACAACACTTCTGTTCGTCTAGCCTACACCAGACTATTTTCAACAGATATACTTGTGTCTGAAAAGTCAAAGACACGCTTTTTTGGGGGGGGGGGGGGACACACCAAAAGGTTAATAAGACGGGTATTTGTACAGTGTGAAGGAAGAAAAAAAAGGGAGGATTTAGATGGTGCTAAGTCCAGCAATTTGAGCAACAGGAGCACACAGGACTGTAATGCAGCGTTTGCTGGTATAACCATTGTGTCTCCTATACAGCCTGCCTGCCTGGTATCTGGGATGGATATTAGTCCTGAAAAGGACTGTTTGTTTGTTCTGGCAGCCTTTACAGACCCTACACTAACTATTTCGCAGTTTATATCTCTCCCTAAATCAGCAGCGCTGTCCCTACACTGTCTAATCTGGAGCGACTGTGTCCAAGATGGCGGCGCCCGGTTTTAAATACTCGAGGTGACGCTGTGCGGCCAGCCAATCACTGTAATGCCCACAACCAACATGGCTGCAGCATTACAGTGACTGGCTGGCAATCCCAGCATGTTCATTGGCTCTGTAAAGAGCGCCAAACATGCAGGGCGGAGACCCGAGCTCCCGCCCGAGTAACCTGGAAATGCTCGGTGCTCGCCGAACATCCCGAGTAGCGTGATGCTCGGGCGAGTACCGAGCAGTGTTGAGCATGTTCACTCAACAATACTAGCTATTAAAATAGGGGGGACCCCACATCATTTTTTTGGGGGTCCCCCATTTTAATAGCTAGTAAAGGCTAGGTATTCATCTGGGGGCTGATATTAGTAGCCTGGGAAGCTCTGTGGGTATTACCCCCTTCCAAGGCTTCAAACATCTGCCCCAGCCATCTGCTTAACCTCCGCTAGAGACTAAAATTATGGGGAACCCCACGCCAATTTTTTTTTTTAATAAATCCTTTATTTTTACACTAAACGACAAGTACAGTAACCAACACTGTCACTGTACTTATTATATATGTGACTGACATGTTTCTATCTATCTAATCTATGTGTGATGCTATATTCTTTCTGTTCTAAATTGTCGGGTAACGATGTATGCCGCTGATGAATTGCCGGCCGGCTTTTTTAAAGAGAGGGGTGCATGAAAATCGGAGTGCACTAGTGTGTTCCAAGTGCCCTGCTATGTTTTTCATGCACCCTCCTATATACCATGCCTGCCTGTCTGCCTATAGATTCTGCCTGCATGACGTTTAAACGAGCACTGTTCCCATCGATTTGGGCAATTTTTGACCTTCTGCAGACCACCGGGGGGGGGGGGGGGCCGCCAGAAAAATGCTCGAGTTTCCCATAGACTTACATTGGGCTCGTTGCTCGGGTCGAGCACCCGAGTATTCCAATGTGCTCGACCCAAGCTTCGAGCACCCGAGAATTTTAGTGCGCGCTCATCACTACTTAGCTCCTCTCGCCTCTGTTAGCAGGTGCGGACTGTGTAAGGCTATGTGCACACTACATCTTTTTCGGGCAAATTAAACTCTGAAAACCACCTGAAAAAGCATTAAGTAAACACTACAAAGAATGAACATATGCATTTCTATGCTGTTCATATGCTCAGTCTTTTGAGCATCTTTTAACCGCTTCAGGTTTCCAAAGACGCCATTAAAAGAAGTGACCCAAAGATTCTTCAGGCAGCTTCCGCTCTGAAGACGTTCTATTCTTTACAGTACAAGTCAACGGCCCAAAAGACACCCGGGCGTCTTTTTGAGTATTTTGTGAGCTTTCTAGAGTGAAAAAACTGTTTGTGGTTTCTTCATTGTTGAATAGAGTTTAAAAAAAAAACATGGAAAACACCAGTGCAACAGATGCTGCAAAACCAATGGAAAAATGCTGAAAAAAATTGCCGGTGGTGAAAAATGGCAAAAAAGCACTCAGGAGACGACCAAAAGAATATTAAAAAATGCTTCAGGAAAAAAAATGTTAGTGTTTCCTAAAGTGTCTTCCTCTTGTAAAAGTCAGCAGAAAAAGACATTGTGTGCACATACCCTAACTCAGCAAGCGTCTGCTGGGTGTAATGCAGGCTCAGCTATTGAGCTCGCAGAATACGTGGGGGCCCAACATACGATGTAACAATGTGTACAATGTTGAGAAGTGGTTAAACAGCAGATCATTTTCTGACACATGCCCTTTAACTGGGAGTTTTATTTTTAAAGGGGAAGTTCACCAAATAAAAACTTATTTAAAGTTGCTACAGCTCCTAGTTTTATAGTATGCCATATTGACCATTTGGACGTCCGATGGAAGTCTGTCTACCGGCCTTACTTCATAAGCCAAAGCACAAAGGCAAAGTAAACAGCTTTCTTGCATCGGTAGGTAGCCCTCCCCAAATATTGCATAGGCGGCAATTCACTCATTCAGTCAAATACATGACAAATTTTTTGGAAGCAAATAGAAGACCACTGGCTTCAGTTTAAAAAAAAAATGGGGTTTCTTCACCGAGATTACCAGAATTTTTGTAAGTGCAAAATAGAATGAATGATTCAATATTTTTTGGAATATTTGGTTTTCCTTCCACATGTCATCAGTGATGAATGGTAATGTTGAAAACAATTTCATAGACATTTGATGATTTAGTACAAATGTTCGGCCTGACTTGTCAGATAGACACGTCATGAGTCCAGGATTAAGGTTAATAAGTAATACAGTTTCGAAGGATTTGGTTAATCTAATCGTTTTGGCACCACAGTTCTAAGAATTATTGTTGCAAAGGATGAACATTGATCCAGGTCAATCCACTTTCATCTTCACCTATTGCTTGTCAGACCTTTAGTGGTAAGTGAAAATAAAATGATTTTCTAACCTAACCTGACTATATGATTAATGGGTAACCTTCAAAATATGATGGTAATAATGACAAAGGTAAGTTAATGGATTACAAATATGTATTTAATAAAACAGCACCACCCCTGTCCAGTGGTTGTGTTTGGTGTTGCAGACCAGCTTTATTAAACTGAATGAGGGTGAGCTGCACATACAACCTATTGAATAGGGGAACTGTTTTTGAAAGAAAGCAGCCATGTTTTTTACAATCCCGTAAAACTATTTAATCCAGGTTTTTTTCTGATAAAAGCATGAGCGGATCATAAGTTATTGTTTAATGCAGGGAAATAAAAAAAATTGCGTGATGTTAAGAATAACTCCTCAAAAAAACTGAATAAAACTTTATAGGCTAGAAGCACCTTTTGACATGGAAAAACTGATTTATAAATGTTAGTGCTTAGCTGACTTTAAGCTAATACAATTGCATTAAGTTTGACATCTTCATTCCTGCATTCATTTTTAGACCCACTGATGTACAGTTTGCAGCCTGATCCAAGTTTCAGGTTTTTCTATCTGTAGTATAGTATGGGTGTGATTAATGTCTGTGTGAATCCAAGGTGCTGATGTCTTCTTTAGTTCATATATCAGCGCAGTTCCCATACTTATTTCCTCATTACATGCTTTCCTACTTTTCTGTAGCCTGTTTACTCTGCCCTCTCTGAGTCTGTACATGTTTTATCCCATTTTTCAAAGTGGGTTACATATAGAGATGAGCAGAATACGCCAAATTCCAATTCGCCTGATTTTTTTCAGGAAATTTGATTTGCAGAGAAGTTATTTTCTGTGAATTAAATTTTACTAATTAGACTCTGGGGTCTCTCGTGACCCCAGAAAATAATAAACGTACGAAATGAAAAAATTAAGAAATACATATACCCACTGTTATGATCTGCTACAAGAACTAAGGAAAGAAAGGTAATCTGTCCCTACAATAAGACTAAGCTGATTCCCTACGTTGCAGCGGGCGACCTGTTCCTTGTGAACAGACCCGCCTTCGTCCTCAGCTAGTCTGAACGCAGACCTATAGAATAAAGGGAGGGGTCCCTAATAGAACTAAGGACTGGGACAAAATTGGACACCTCCTAGCAGATGTTGTAGCGGAGCAAAAAGACAAACAGACAAAAAGTACTTAGAGGTCCAAAGGACCAAATGAACTAGAGAGATAGGTACAAAAGCACCTGGCTAGATAGAGAGTCAAATAACACTGAAGTCCAGCAAAGCCAGAAGGGCGGAGCTGGAATAAATAGGCAGCAGGTCACGTGACCAAAATAGAAAAAAACTAACAGGAGAGTTCTAACACCCACCTTACCTTACTTCACCTATCCGGCCGCTGCACTCTTCATCGTCACTTGTCTGGTCTTCGTCGCATCTTCTTATCACTGCTACAATTGCTGAACATCTAGGACTTCTCACACTAAGCTGAGATTTCTGGCTTTGATAAGGTCTAGGAGCGTACTGCGCAAGCATATGAAAGTTCACAACGTCATGACGCCATGTCATATGTCGTAACTTTGCTCTCGAGTTCACAGAACCGTCCCTGGCCTAGCATGAGAGGCTGAGCTGCTGATCCACACTGCTCGCTCTCTGATGACGTAACTTCGGGTAGTTTTTCATATGCAGCATCAGAGGAGAGCAGGCGCAATGAAATTAGCCACATTTAGTGAGTGATGCTGCCAGCTTCAGACCACTGCTTACAAGATTTATAGCAAAGAGCTTGTAAGCACTGCACTACTTTTCTAGGAGACCAGTCACCTCTGATAGACTGCAGTAGTGGCTGGTAACCTAGGCAACAAGCTGCACACAATACAATTGAAAATCCTTCCGTTCTTGAAAATGGGGATGAGTTTTAACAAATACAGTACATTGCAATGTTGCTTGTTATTGCAAGCACTTTGCCATTTTAACTATCATGTTAAAGGGAACCTGTCGCCAGGTTTGACCAATATGAGATATAGCCACCACTTTTCAGCCCTCATATACAGCATTCTATAATGCTGTATATGAGACCCCAGATCTGACCAGTAAGACAAGAAAAAGCTTTCATTATACTCACCTAGGGGGCGATCCGGTCTGAGGAGTGTCATTCGTCTTGGTCCTGTGCCTCCCTTCTTCTTGCGATGCCATTCTCCTTCTTGCTTCCTGTGGATGATGCATAGCCACGTCATCCACACAGTCTCCCTGGCATCGCGCTCCTGTGCAGACGCACTTCTCTGCCCTAACGAAGGTAGAGCAAAGTACTGCAGTGTGCATGCGCCTGGAAAGGTCAAAGAGGCCCGGCGCATGTGACGCGCCCCCTGGGGCCGTGGAGTACACGGTAGCAGGGCTGGTCCTGTATTGGGGTAGTCACGGTGGCAGTGACCCAGACCGTGGCCCTGGGCGGTCAAATAAAGTACAGTAAAAGTTAATTTGGGGAAATAAAGATTTGGGGATAATGTTCGTGACGTCACCTGTGATATGCGGCTAGGTGGGGCCGCCACTGTGGTGCAGATCCACTGGGGCTGATGGTGAGAGTTGGTTCAGCTCTCCACGGGCAGAGCTAAGCCCCAGGGCAGTGTAGATGATATTATGAGGTAGATGTCGCCAGCAGGGACAGTGTAGTGCAGGGCTGGTGACTCAGTAACTAGTCAAGGAGACAGTGGGGTGCAGTCTTCAGGCTTTTTCTTACAGTTGTTAAGTTGCTCCAAGTTACAATGGCCAGGTTATAACCGCCCGCGTCGTCCTGTGTCCTCCGGGGAAGTGATCCAGCCAACTCTCAGGTATCTCAGGAGCATTTGAACGGGACCCCTGTCTGTGTACCTCTCCAGGTCGTCTCACTGCGCTGGCTCTCGCCCTCCTGCCCTGCGCCTCACACACAGTGTCCCAAGCCAGTGGCCACGGGCCTTGTCGGGCAACGTCCGGACTGTCCCCTTGGTCCTATATGGCCACCTTTTTGGCGATTGAGTGTGGAGTGTGGTTACAGCACCTGAAATGCTGCAATCTCCGGTTTGCTAGCTGAGCCCTAAAGTACTCCACTAGGCTGGGGCCGGTCCCCTACTGCGGCCTGATCCCTCCATGTCAGCGTGAATTCGGGCGCATGGGTGGCCTCAGCACTCGCCGTGTCCCTGGGATCCCTTCTGTCTCTCTAGAGCCCTCCTCATTGCTCCGGTTCCTCTCCTCACTTTCCTCTCTGGCTGGGCCCTACTCCTCACTCTCCACTGAATCGTGCTCCTGCTCCAAGCACTGGAACAGGAGACTCTCCTCTTGCTCCCATGAGCAGAACTCTCCACAGAACTCCTCTCAACTCCTTCTAGATCTTTCCAGCCTTCTTTATATACTGCCCTTTCAATGCTCCCCTGAACTTCTTCCTCCATCCACACCCACTACATGGTTCCCTCTCTTTTGGTTCCCCCTCTTCTAGCCAGGGACAGGGCTAAGCAGTGACCAAGTGCATCTTGCCCCACCTGCTTGTCTGGAGTGGTGTAGTGTTGGATGTAGGTGTATGGGTCCCGGGTAGTGCTCCCTCCTTACTTAAGAGTGGGGTACCATACCCCTGGATGAGATGCAGTACCTCTGTGGCAACTGGACCCGCAGGGGCGCCACACATGCGCACTGCAGTACTTTACTCTGCCCTTGTCAGGGCAGAGAAGTGCACCTTCACAGGAGCGCAATGCCAGAGACACTGTAGGGATGACGTAGGGACGCGTCATCCACACAAAGCAAGAAGGAGAACGGTGATCGTAAGAAGAAGCGAGGTGCCAAACCAAGAACATCGACACCCATCAGACCAGACCATACCCCAGGTGAATATAATAAAAGCTCTTTTTCTTCTCTTGCAGGCCGGGTTGGGGGCTTATATACAGCATCATAGAATGCTGTATATGAGGTCTGAAAGGTGGTGGCCATATCTCATATGTAGCAAACCTGCTGACAAGTTCACTTTAAGACAACTCCTTTAATCGGGATATAAAAGGCTTTAGGAGAGTTATTTATCATTATTAGTATTATGCAGGTTTGTTTGTCCGTTGCAATTCTCATAATTATTATTACATGTTCTGTATATTGTGAATTCTTCATTGTGGTTTTGTTTTTCAGAGATTCATTTCATGTCAGGATTTTAGCATAAATTATAGAAAAAAAGTCCATATTCCACTTCTATTATTCTTGTCACTGCCTATAATATGTAACATAATAATACAGTAAACCAGACTGCGCATCGTGCCAGATTTCAACACGCCGTTTGCCTTAGATGACTGTGTTCAATTTTTGCAGTGTAATTGGAGATAGCGTTACTCTTGTTGCCTCTATTGAGATCCTTAGATTAACAAACTGCAGCGCCAGCATAAATCTTTCCTTAGCTTTTTCCATTTAAAGCACAGCCTTTTCTATTTACCTCCAGGCCAATGACACTGTCTACGGCTTTACTTCCTATGGGAGATAAAACTTTTTTTTTTCTTTACGAATCTTGGTAAAATACTGCAAGCTCTACCTAATTCCAAACACTGTGCGAAAGGCTTCTAATCTTGAGACATGGCAGGCGCGGAGGCCTGTGAACTGTTTCGAAACTGTAATGCAGCCAGTGGGCCAATAAAGTAAACATGGAGACCCGGAGAGATGACATGAAGATCGGATTTCTCAATACATTGTTCGTCTTTCTGTAAAGAGAAGAATCAGATTGGGCAATTACATTGATTGCGTTGGTGATGTATACATTTATATACCAGTGTAAAGTAAACAAAGGTTTCTCCCGAGTCCTGGGTGTTATCTTTACAAGACATTTATGTAGTTATTGGATTTGTGTACAGCATCAACAAGACATTCCTAGATAAGGCAAGTTAATGAACAGGAAACAGGAGTGGAGAGAGATAAGGATATAGGGAGTAAAACCAGGGACTGGAAACTCTACGTTATGGGACCACAAAGAAAGCCAATTTTAGAACATGCCTAAAGTTGCCGTCACTAATTCGTATGATTTGACTGGTGGTGATCTTCGCTTACAATCGTCCACGGTTTTTTATTTTACTCACTTATATAACGCCATTAATTCCACAGCACTTTACAGACATCATCATCACTGTCCCCATTGGGGCTCACAATCTAAATTCCCTATCAGTATGTCTTTGCAGTGTGGGAGGAAACCGGAGAACCAGGAGGAAACCCAAGGAAACATGGGGAGAACATATAAACTCCTTGCAGATCCTTGATTGGATTTGAAGCCAGGGCCCCAACGCTGCAAGGCTGCAGTGCTAACCACTGAGCCACAGTGCTGCCCTCCACATGTGCAGATTCTCTTATGCAACCACTTCAACCACTTCACAATTCGACTAATTTCCATTTTTGAGTTTTTGGTTTTTCCTTCCCTTCCCCTTCTTCCAAGAGACATAACTTTTTTACTTTTCTGTCCATATATACATATGAGAGCTTGTATTTTGTGGGACTCTTTGAATGGCACCATTCATTTTACCACACAGTGTACTGGAAAACGGGAAAAAAAATTCCAGGTGGGGAGAAATTGTGAAAAAACGCAATTCTGACATTGTTTTATTGGGAACTGTTTTTACGGTGTACATTAAGTGGCAAAAATGACCTCACAATATGATTCTCCTCATCAGTACAATTCTGCACATACCAAACATGTCCAGTTTTTTTACTATTTTAGTGGCGAAAAAAAATCAGAAGCTCGCAAAAAAAAATTCTTGGGGTTGTGTCGCCATTTTCCCAGACCCATAACGTTTTCATTTTTCAGGCAATAGAGTTGTGAGATGGCTTATTTATTGCGGGACAAGACAACATATTTATTGATATCATTTTGGGACAGATATGAAGTTATGATCACTTGTTGCAACATTTTTTGGAGTACTGCAGCAACCAAAAAAAGAGTAATTTTGGCGTTCTGTAATTTTTTTTTTTGGGTGTTTACTTGACTTTATTATTTTTATTTTGCAATAGATTGGACTTTTCTGAAAGTGGCGATGCCACATATGTGTATTTTTTTATTTAATTTTTAATAGGGGAACGGGAGAGTGATTTGAACTTTAATGTTTTTTAATTTTTTTTCATATTTTTAAAACATTTTTTCTACATTTCACTATTGTTTTAGTCCCAATAGGGGACTTGAAGCTTTAATGGTCTGATCACTTGTGCTATATATACCAATCCTATATATAGTAAAAATTATGGCCTCCTTTGAAGCCCCACCACAGGCTAGGTTTCAAAGGAGCTCTGTAATGACAAGTGTAGCACCCTGAGGATTCGGCTGCTACAGGGGTATTGCACCTCAACCCAGAGGTGTGGTATTCCACTCCCGGGTAAGGATGGAGTGTGGAACTGAGCTTAGTAGGCTGCATGCACTACATACATCCCATTTCCGGGGGACAGAACAACGGTACTCCCACCAGTATATGTGCAGGTACGACAGCGTCTGTCCCTGGCTGGAGTGGGAGGGGGGTGGAACATCCCAGTAGTGTAGGGGCAGATAGGGGGTGTAGTCTGGGTAAAGCTAGGAGCCCATTGGGTGCTGGTCACCTGGGCTCACACATAGAGGGAGTATAAAAGGTGGGCACCATCTTAGATCAGGGTGAGTTCAGCCTGAGGAGAAGCAGAGCAGAGGAGCTCAGCCAGGAGGGCTGACATGGAGCTGTGGCTCCGGCTGGGCCCAGCTCCAGAGCAAAGCCTGCAGTGAAGCAGAGGAGAGAGGAGTCAGAAGGACCCAGAGAAAGAGTCAGAAGGAACCCCAAGATCCCAGAATAAGGACAGAAGGGTGAAGGGTTGTCGGACACGGGTACCGGAACCCAAGCTGGCAGAGGCAGAAGTAAACCTTAGCCAGGAACCGGAGGTCGTGGTCAGGATCTGCCGCGACCCTCACCAAATCCACTAGAAAGGCACACCAAGTATAGGGTCAGGGAGCCCAGAGGAGGCTTGACCACCAAGAGACCCGAGGGAGCCGGCCAAAAGTGGATCCCTGGTGGGAACGGCCAGAGGAAGGGAGAGTCAGAAAGGAGCTCAGGACTAGTGTTGAGCCACCCCCGTAGTGTTCGGGTTCGGTTCGGTTCGTCGAACACCGGGATGTTCGAGGAACTGTTCGTCGAACTGTTCGTCGAACACCTTAGAACACCGTCGAACACCGTTAAAACCAATGGCAGGCAAACAAAAACACATAGGAACACATAGAAAACACCTTCAAAGGTGTCCAAAAGCTGACAAACTGCTCAGAAGACGCTTTCTTTAAAAAAGCCGGCCGGCAATTCAGCAGCGGCATACACCAGTACCCGACAATTTAGACATGAAGGAATAGAGCATCACACATAGATTAGATAGATAGAAACATGTCAGTCACATATATATGAAGTACAGTGACAGTGTTGCTTACTGTACTTGTCATTTAGTGTAAAGGATTTATTAAAAAATATAATAGTGTTTTCGTGCACCGTCTCTTTAAAAAAGCCGGCCGGCAATTCAGCAGCGGTACCCGACAATTTATAACAGACAGAATAGAGCTTCACACATAGATTAGATAGATAGAAACATGTCAGTCACATATATATGAAGTACAGTGACAGTGTTGCTTACTGTACTTGTCATTTACTGCAAAGAATTTATTTAAAAAAATAATAGTGTTTTCATGCACCGTCTCTTTAAAAAAGCCGGCCGGCAATTCAGCATCTGTACCCGACAATTTAGAATAGAAGGAATAGAGAATCACACATAGATTAGATAGATAGAAACATGTCAGCCACATATATACGAAGTACAGTGACAGTGTTGCTTACTGTACTTGTCATTTAGTGTAAAGGATTTATTAAAAAATATAATAGTGTTTTCGTGCACCGTCTCTTTAAAAAAGCCGGCCGGCAATTCAGCAGCGGTACCCGACAATTTATAACAGACAGAATAGAGCTTCACACATAGATTAGATAGATAGAAATATGTCAGTCAAATATATATGAAGTACTGTGACAGTGTTGCTTACTGTACTTGTCATTTACTGCAAAGGATTTATTAAAAAAAATAATAGTGTTTTCATGCACCGTCTCTTTAAAAAAGCCGGCCGGCAATTCAGCATCTGTACCCGACAATTTATAACAGACAGAATAGAGCTTCACACATAGATTAGATAGATAGAAACATGTCAGTCACATATATAATAAGTACAGTGACAGTGTTGGTTACTGTACTTGTCATTTAGTATTAAAATAAAGGATTTATTATTAAAAAAAATTGGCGTGGGGTTCCCCGTAATTTTAGTCTCTAGCGGAGGTTAAGCAGACAGCTGGGGCAGATGTTTGAAGCCTGGGAAGGGGGTAATACCCACGGAGCTTCCCAGGCTACTAATATCAGCCCCCAGCTGAATACCTAGCCTTTACTAGCTATTAAAATGGAGGACCCCCCCAAAAAAATGACGTGGGGTCCCCCCTAATTTAATAGCTAGCAAAGGCTAGGCAGACAGCTGGGGGCTGATATTAATAGCCCAGGAAGGGAGCCATGAATATTGGCCCCCTCCCAGGCTAGAAACACCAGCCGTCAGCCGCCCCAGAAATGGCGCATTCATAGGATGCGCCAATTCTGGCACTTAGCCTCCCTCTTCCACGCTGCCCTGGTGCGGTGGCAGGGGGTAATAGGGTTGGGGTTGATGTCAGCTTATAATGCCAGCTGACATCAAGCCCAGGTTAGTAATGGAGAGGCGTCTATAAGACACCCCCATTACTAACCCCATAGTCAAAGTTAAAAAAAACACAAACACCCAGAATAAAGTCCTTTAATTGAAATAAAGACACAATCCTTTATTGTTCTAAATTAAACCATACTTACCGTCACACCCATTCCAGCTGAAGCCAACGATCTCCTGCAATAAAAGAAAAATAATAAAGCAACCTCATCCTTACCTTTCCATGGTTCCCACGACAGCTTCAGCTCTGCTACATCGAGATGACAGGCTGGACCGCAGCAGAACGCTGCCATCCAGCCTCTCATCCCGCAGACACTGAGAAGCGCAGGCTTGCTTGCGCTGCTCAGCGTCTCTCTGTGACGACATCCAGATGAGCCGAGTTCATGTCCAATGAACTCGGCTCACCTCATGCACGTCACTGACAGCGTGGGAAAATTCTCAAGCTGAAGCGGTGAGTGCAGGAGAATTCTCCCACGCTGTCAGTGACGTGCATAAGGTGAGCTCATGTCCAATGAACTCAGCTCACCTCCTGCACGTCACTGACAGCGTGGGAGAATTCTCCTGCACTCAGCGCTTCAGCGTGAGAATTCTCCCGCTGAAGCGCTGAGTGCAGGAGAATTTTCCCACGCTGTCAGTGACGTGCATAAGGTGAGCTCATGTCCAATGAACTCAGCTCACCTCCTGCACGTCACTGACAGCGTGGGAGAATTCTCCTGCACTCAGCGCTTCAGTGTGAGAATTCTCCCACGCTGAAGCGCTGAGTGCAGGAGAATTTTCCCACGCTGTCAGTGACGTGCATGAGGTGAGCCGAGTTCATTGGACATTAACTCGGCTCATCTGGATGCCCTCACAGAGAGACACTGTGGAGCGCAAGCAAGCCTGCGCTTCTCAGTGTCTGCGGGATGACAGGCTGGATGGCAGCGTTCTGCTGCGGTCCAGCCTGTCATCTCGATGTAGCAGAGCTGAAGCTGTCATGGGAACCATGGAAAGGTAAGGATGATGTTGCTTTATTATTTTTCTTTTATTTCAGGAGATCGTTGGCTTCAGCTGGAATGGGCGTGATGGTAAGTATGGTTTAATTTAGAACAATAAAGAATTGTGTGTTTATGTCAATTAAAGGACTTTTTTCTGGGTGTTGTGTTTTTTTTAAATACTTTACTAGAAATTCATGGTGGTCATGTCTAATATTGGCGTGACCCCATGAATTTCGGGCTTAGGGCCAGCTGATAATGCCAAGCTGACCCTAACCCCTTTATTACCCAGTGAGCCACCGCATCAGGGCCCTGGATGAGTTGGGTACAGCGCCAGAAGATGGCGCTTCTATGAACGCGCCATTTTCCGGGGTGGCTGCGGACTGCAATTTGCAGCGGGGGTGGCCCAGAAAGCTTGGGCCTCCCTGCGCTGCGGATTCCAGCCCCCAGCTGCCTAGTTGTACCTGGCTGGACACAAAAACAGGGCGAAGCCCCACGTCAATTTTCTTTAAATTATTTCATGAAATAATTAAGAAAAAAAGGGCTTCCCTATATTGTTGTGTCCGGCCAGGTACAAATAGGCAGCTGGTGGTTGGGGGCAGCCCGTTCCTGCCTGCTGTACCTGGCTGGACACAAATATAGTGCGAAGCCCCACGTCAATTTTTTTTAAATTATTTCATGAATTTCCTGAAATAATTTAAAAAAATTGAAGTGGGGCTTCGCACTATATTTGTGTCCAGCCAGGTACAGCAGGCAGGAACGGGCTGCCCCCATCCACCAGCTGCCTATTTGTACCTGGCCGGACACAACAATATAGGGAAGCCCTTTTTTTCTTAATTATTTCATGAATTTCATGAAATAATTAAAAAAAATTGAAGTGGGGCTTCGCACTATATTTGTGTCCAGCCAGGTACAGCAGGCAGGAACGGGCTGCCCCCATCCACCAGCTGCCTATTTGTACCTGGCCGGACACAACAATATAGGGAAGCCCTTTTTTTCTTAATTATTTCATGAATTTCATGAAATAATTAAAAAAAATTGAAGTGGGGCTTCGCACTATATTTGTGTCCAGCCAGGTACAGCAGGCAGGAACGGGCTGCCCCCAACCACCAGCTGCCTATTTGTACCTGGCCGGACACAACAATATAGGGAAGGCCTTTTTTTCTTAATTATTTCATGAATTTCATGAAATAATTAAAAAAAAAGTACGTGGGGCTTCGCCCTATTTTTGTGTCCAGCCAGGTACAACTAGGCAGCTGGGGGCTGGAATCTGCAGCGCAGGGAGGCCCAAGCTTCCTGGGCCCCCCCCGCTACAAATTGCAGCCCGCAGCCACCCCGGAAAATGGCGCGTTCATAGAAGCGCCATCTTCTGGCGCTGTACCCAACTCATCCAGGGCCCTGGTGCGGTGGCTCACTGGGTAATAAAGGGGTTAGGGCCAGCTTGGTATTATCAGCTGGCCCCAAGCCCAAAATTCATGGGGTCACGCCAGTATTAGACATGACCGCCATGAATTTCTAGTAAAGTATTTAAAAAAAACACAACACCCAGAATAAAGTCCTTTAATTGAAATAAAGACACAATTCTTTATTGTTCTAAATTAAACCATACTTACCATCACACCCATTCCAGCTGAAGCCAACGATCTCCTGCAATAAAAGAAAAATAATAAACCAACCTCATCCTTACCTTTCCATGGTTCCCACGACAGCTTCAGCTCTGCTACATCGAGATGACTGGCTGGACCGCAGCAGAACACTGCCATCCAGTCTGTCATCCCGCAGACACTGAGAAGCGCAGGCATGCTTGCGCTCCTCACTGTCTCGCTGTGACGGCATCCAGATGAGCCGAGGTCATGTCCAATGAACTCGGCTCACCTTATGCACGTCACTGACAGCGTGGGAAAATTCTCACGCTGAAGTGCTGAGTGCAGGAGAATTCTCCCACGCTGTCAGTGATGTGCATGAGGTGAGCTCATGTCCAATGAACTCAGCTCACCTCCTGCACGTCACTGACAGCGTGGGAAAATTCTCCTGCAATCAGCGCTTCAGCGTGAGAATTTTCCCACGCTGTCAGTGACGTGAATGAGGTGAGCCGAGTTCATTGGACATGAACTCGGCTCATCTGGATGTCGTCACAGAGAGATGCTGAGCAGCGCAAGCAAGCCTGCGCTTCTCAGTGTCTGCAGGATGACAGGCTGGATGGCAGCGTTCTGCTGCGGTCCAGCCTGTCATCTCGATGTAGCAGAGCTGAAGCTGTCGTGGGAACCATGGAAAGGTAAGGATGAGGTTGCTTTATTATTTTTCTTTTATTGCAGGAGATCGTTGGCTTCAGCTGGAATGGGCGTGATGGTAAGTATGGTTTAATTTAGAACAATAAAGGATTGTGTCTTTATTTCAATTAAAGGACTTTATTCTGGGTGTTTGTGTTTTTTTTAACTTTGACTATGGGGTTAGTAATGGGGGTGTCTTATAGACGCCTCTCCATTACTAACCTGGGCTTGATGTCAGCTGGCATTATAAGCTGACATCAACCCCAACCCTATTACCCCCTGCCACCGCACCAGGGCAGCGTGGAAGAGCGAGGCTAAGTGCCAGAATTGGCGCATCCTATGAATGCGCCATTTTTGGGGCGGCTGACGGCTGGTGTTTCTAGCCTGGGAGGGGGCCAATATTCATGGCTCCCTTCCTGGGCTATTAATATCAGCCCCCAGCTGTCTGCCTAGCCTTTGCTAGCTATTAAATTAGGGGGGACCCCACGTCATTTTTTTTGGGGGTCCCCCATTTTAATAGCTAGTAAAGGCTATGTATTCAGCTGGGGGCTGATATTAGTAGCCTGGGAAGCTCCGTGGGTATTACCCCCTTCCCAGGCTTCAAACATCTGCCCCAGCCGTCTGCTTAACCTCCGCTAGAGCCTAAAATTAAGGGGAACCCCACGCCAATTTTTTTAATAATAAATCCTTTATTTTAATACTAAATGACAAGTACAGTAACCAACACTATCACTGTACTTCATATATATGTGACTGACATGTTTCTATCTATCTAATCTATGTGTGATGCTCTATCTTTCTGTTCTAAATTGTCGGGTACCGCTGCTGAATTGCCGGCCGGCTTTTTTAAAGAGACAGTGCATGAAAACACTATTATTTTTTTAAATAAATCCTTTACACTAAATGACAAGTACAGTAAGCAACACTATCACTGTACTTATTATATATGTGACTGACATGTTTCTATCTATCTAATCTATGTGTGAAGCTCTATTCTTTCTGTTCTAAATTGTCGGGTACAGATGCTGAATTGCCGGCCGGCTTTTTTAAAGAGACGGTGCATGAAAACACTAATATTTTTTTTGATAAATCCTTTACACTAAATGACAAGTGCAGTAACCAACACTGTCACTGTGCTTCTTATATGTGTGACTGACATGTTTCTATCTATCTAATCTATGTGTGATGCTCTATTCCTTCTTGTCTAAATTGTCGGGTACCGGTGTATGCCGCTGCTGAATTTGCCGGCCGGCTTTTTTAAAGAGAGTGTCTTCTGAGCAGTTTGTCAGCTTTTGGACACCTTTGCAGGTGTTTTCTATGTGTTTCTATGTGTTTTTGTTTGCCTGCCATTGGTTTTAACGGTGTTCGACGGTGTTCTAAGGTGTTCGACGAACAGTTCGACGAACAGTTCCTCGAACATCCCGGTGTTCGACGAACCGAACCGAACCCGAACACTACGGGGGTGGCTCAACACTAGTAGGGATCTTGACCGGGTAGAGACAGCCATTAACTCTAGCCCACTCCTCGCGTCAAGGCCAGAGGAAGAGGACCGTGTATCCTCAATCAGCTGCAGGTTCACACAGAAAGCCACGTTCAGTGATGAAGATCACAATCAAAAGACCATAAGCCCAAGATGGCCGTTTATTAAATATGAAATATTAAGTGTAACCTAAAGTGCGTCCTCCACCCTCACCCACTACATGGTTCCCCTATCTTTGGTTCCCCCCCATCTCCTCTTATCCCGGGTGGGGCAGCACCCTGGTGCCTATAAGCCCCCCCCTCAGGTGGGAGAGGTGTAGTGTTGGATGCAGAGGTTGGGTCCTGAAAGGTGCTCCCTCTTTACCTCGGAGAGGAGATACCACACCTCAATCTGAGGTGCAGTACCCCTGTGGCGACTGAACCCTCAGGGGCGCAACATTTGCGCCCGGTATATTTTTTAAAAAACTTGTGTATAGAAAAAAGTGAGCGACTCTTAACTTATTATTATTTATGGTAAGTTACGTGGTAGGACCCATGTGCGATATATCCGTTCTGCACAAATTATAGCAGGTAGGTAACAGAAGAAATGATATTTGTGCACATTATATAGATGTCGTATTTTGCAGCTGACAGATGTGAGCATTTCCATAGTAATCTTACAGGAAACAGTAAAAATGTTTCATGTCACAGCACTTAAAAGAACACAAGGGCCCGGACCTGTCAGCCGCATGTTATTGACATCTCCATGCTTTCCTCCCTGCTGTACTCAATATTCTCTTTCTCAACATCAGATCTATCTCTTCTCTAAATCACACACAAATCACACACATCCTTCCAGACCCAAGTACGGCGACATGTTACTAGGGAAAGAACATTCAGGGCAGATGAGTCAATGATTGGTTGTGATCTGAATGGGTTGGATCAATGTTACAGTATGTGGACACATTTTGGAACTTTTTTTATGGTCACTCTGGGGCAGTATAATACGGTTATTGCTCAGCTTTGTCTCGAGACTGTAGCAGCAGTATAATTGCATGTTGTATGTAGGCTTGATCTGGCCCACAAGAGAACAGGAGAATCCTCCGGTGGGCCGCTGTGCTAGGTTGGGCCACCACCCTCTTATATGAGCAGTACTTGGCACTATATACTTGAATCGCTATGTACAAAGGCAGCATCTTATTCATGTAACAATCTACCCAGTTTATTGCTATAGAAATTTGTGATTGAGGATAATGTCACATTTGCATGTAGCTGAAAAGTGAGGTCCTAGTCTTGGTTACTGGTGGGCCCTTGACACCCCAGTCTGACGCTGGTTGTATCTCAGTACAAAATTGTAGTAAAAAGTTTAAGAAAAACTTTTTCTTAAAAACAGCAGCATTTCTGCTCTTTACTTATCCTTCTCTAATTCACAAGCAGCCCAGGTATTCTCAGAGCGACTTTATTCTCAAGGTATATGAAGAGCGGCTTGCATCACATCTGGCTTGTCGCCCCGTGATAACAGCACATAAAGCTTTTAAGGACAGGTCATCTATGAGAGTAGTTTAGAGAGTTTCCGCTTGTCTGCTCATTTCATCCACTGTGTCAACTAAGTTTTAAGTTCACTCTCAGACGTACTTCTACATTCCTGCAGAAAGGTTAAAGGACGGTGATGGCAATGTGCAAGAAATATCATGATGAAATGAGGATTATTGGCCAGTTTGCTGTCAAGAAACAACTTCTCTTTTTTCTACACAGGGAAGGATTTTGTTGGCCAAGTGCTTGTTATGTGGTAGATATGAGATAGATGGATAACTGCACTTGAGAACTCAAGATGTATAATTACCGTCTAGTTCATACGGGGGGTATTTTTTGCACAGTAGTACATACAGACACTTAAGATAATTGATATTCTTTTACCAGAAATCTACACCCCAACATGGCTATTTACATGCACATTTGGCACTGAGAACTCTACATATTGATCCCTATAGGGACTGCAAGCATCTAGAAACCTATGAAGTCATTTTCTTGGAAGAGAAAAGAAAAATCATCAATGAAAATAATAAGAAAACATGTTTCCTTCTTCAATGTTTCATAGTTTTTACTTTAAAGAAGCATTTACTTGTGCATCTACAAGATACTCCATAAATGTATAGGAGATGTGAGTCGCACCAATGAGACCCGCATCTATCGTGAAAATGGGGCACCTACACCGGGGCTGCTTCTGCCTTGAGGCAGGTTAAGCATCTCACCTCAGGGGGTGGACTGGTCTGACAGTGGGCATTTTGATGCCCCCAGAAGCAGATCTGGTCTGGCTAGGGGACGTGTCAACCTTCAAAACATTCAACTGTATTGCCATCCTCAGGACGCCGTTACTGTTAATAGTGTGGCGGAGCAAAGAGCTATTGTTAAGGTTAAACTGGGAGGTTAAGTTTCGCATGGTTGAAAGAACCCAGTGCTAAACCCCTAGTTACACCGCTGCATACAATGTCCTCCCTTATTATGTATAACATATTCATTTATATGTACATAGTCCTCCCTTATTATAATATACAACGTCTGATGCCTTTGTGTGTGATTTATATGTGTTTTTAGGGTCTGGTTTGTATTCTTTTTGGGGTGTGATTAATAGGGTCATACATACTATTTGTGACTTAAATGCCATAGTATAGGTAGTGTATAAATTAGTTCAAGGGAAAATATGACATTGCATGAAAAAATAGCTCTCATATCTTGAGATAGGTGCACCTTTCTTAATTTAAGTATAATACGTTGCATATATTTCTATTTTAAACACATATAGAGATACTTTTAATATCTGGACAACCTTTCAATATGGGCTTTTAAGATATAGCTATATTATGGATGTGTGAAACCAGCCTAAAGGTTCATGTGCACTTTACTTGCAATATTTTGTAACTAATTCCCCTAGAAGCAGTGTTTTTTCTTAGGTCAATTAAGAAACATTACCTTTCACCTAAGGACTAAGGGGTAATGATTCTCATTGAGAAGAGCACCAAGTGGGCATTGAGAGACGTTGCAAAGGTCCCCTGGAAGTTTAAAAATGCAAGTGGCCTCCCTGTGCAAATGGAGTTTCTGTTTTGGATTCTTATCCCAAGTCATGTGGCAAGACCACAAAGACTGAAGGCTGATGGCGGGCGGGTAAATAAGGAGACAGGCATGAGAACTGGCAGTACAGTGTCTGCCCACTGCAGTTGTAATTAAAACTTCAGAGATGGATTGCTCTACAATTTCCAAACTGAAAACTACAACAAATGTATGCATTTAATAAGCGTTAAAGGACATTTACACACATGACTTTGGTAAGCATCTAATTCCCTTGTGATAAGTTCCCTTTTTAGGGTCAATATTTAAATTCCCAAGGGAGCATTCCATGGCCTTTAAGTCTCCTTACACTAACTTGGAACTCCCCACAAAAAAAAACTTTATCAGTTAGACCCCTCTATCAGAGGTCTTTTAATCACCCAAACCAGTTCCTCTGCTTTGCACTGATGAAACAAGGGTCTATAAGGCTGTGTGCCCACTATGCGTTTTTTAAGCATTTCCGCAGCGTAATTTCCACCACGGAAACGCTTAAAAAACGCTTGTTAATAGTTCTGCAATGGTCCCCAGCACATGCTGCGAAAATTTCCGCTGCGGATTATCATTGTGGAAAAATCCGCAGCATGTCCATTAATTTTGCGGGATCGCGGCATTTTAGCCGCCATTGACTATCGTTGAGCCGCATAACATCCGCAAGTATGCATGCGGATGTTATGTGATTTAATGCGCGGATGGTACCCGGGTCTGGAGAAGAGGAGACTCTCCTCCAGACCCAGGTACCATAGTACCTGTAGTTAAAAAAAGAATAAAATAAAAAAAAACCATATACTTACCTTCTGATGTCCCCCGGTCTGCTCTCGGTAGTGCTGCTGGCTCTTCGGCTGCTCTCGGTGGTGTTAAAGGACCTTCCATGACGTCATTTAGTCATGTGACAGATCACGCGACCGCTGACGTCACATGACTAAATGACGTCATGGAAGGTCCGTTTTAAAGCACCGCGAGCCGCCGAAGACACAAGACACACCGGAGAAGGAGACCGGGGACCATCAGAAGGTGAGTATAATTTTTATTTTTTAACATTTTTATTCTTTTTTTTACTATTGATGCTGCATTTGCAGCATCGTAACTTGGTCACACTTTATAAATCCATGCCGGTTGCATGGATTTATATAGTTTGACCAAGTTGACAAGCACTTTTCCAAGTGATGCTAAAATCGCTTGGAAAAGCGCTTGACAACCCGCATACGGAAATGCATGCAAAACCGCTACACAAACGCTTCTAACTGGCAGAAAAAACGCATGTACAATCCGCATGTACAATCCCCATGCGTTTTTTTCTGCCAGGGAGATGCAGAAACGCTCAGGAAAAATACGGAGCATTTCTGCTTCGTGGGCACATAGCCCAAATGGAGTTTCTGTGTGGCTTCCTATACTAAGTGATGTGGCAATGCCCTTTAAAGGGTTGCTATTGACTTTTAGGATTGCTACTTCCAATAGGTGGCACTACAGTTCCTATCCTCTTCTTCTCTAAAGAAGCTACATGCATATTCTTTTTTCATATACATATTTACAAATCATATATGTCATTTTTTTTCTGCCCCGCTATAGAGAACCTTTTCCAGAGATTCAATAAGGTAATAACTACAGCATTAAACAAAATCTAATTATGCAGATTCATGTCTCTTATTTAAACAAGTATTGATAAACTATTTAAAGCTCTTTTGGTATCACTAGGTAAAATAAAACATGGGCACAATCCTATTAGTTTTGCGGAGAGTCTGCAATAGATCAAGGTATTGGTTTAATAATGGCTTTTCTGGCATAGATTTTTGAGTTAAGACATTTAACTAATTTTCAATCACTATGAAATAATCCACTAATTTATTGCACGCATAAGCATTTTTATGACGTGGTACATCATAAAATTCTGCAAGCCTCTTGAAGTTTTTCTCCTTTGGAAAGCAGTTAGTACAAATCTTGTTATGATGAATCCGAAAATCATTTAAGTAATGAGGTTATTACTTTGTATGTTAAACTCCTTACAAATAATATTATGCACATGTGGTTAAATGGACTGGTGTCATTATGGAAGATGAAATTCAAATACATATCAATCAAAATGAAATAAGCAAAGAACTGTAAATATAATCTGGATTCTATGTTCTATAATATGAGATTTCATTTATATCCAATTATTTATATAGCACCAACATATTAATCAGCACTGTATGCTAAACATACATATATTTATTATTTCATGTTTTTTCGATCACTAACGGAGGTCACAATACATTTTAGAGCACATTAAAAAGAAACTTTTTTTTTTCAGGAACTTAACGATCTTGTCTAGTGTTGAGCGAGCACTAAAATGCTCGGGTGCTCGAAGCTCGGGTCGAGCTCGCCGTGATACTCGGGTGCTCGACCCGAGCAACGAGCCCAATGTTAGTCTATGGGAGACCCGAGCATTTTTGCGGCGGCACCCCCGGCAGTCTGTACAAAGCCTAAAAAGTGCCCAAAACGATAGTGACAGTGCTCAAATGACATGGGGACAGCATGGGGATCGCCCCAGGAAGCATTTCTGACGCCCAGGTCACTGCTGTCAACAACGTGGTCAGAAGTATTAAGCCACTTTTACAATGCAAGCGCAAGTATGCAGCCTGCCACCCACCCACCCCCAGGCTGCAATACCATACTGCTTGCTTGCTTGCACTTGAAATTGGGCCTTTTAGACATGTGGAGGCGGAATATGGCCACCACGTCATGGCTGCGTCGGCGGCCTGGTATCCATGCTCAGTCCCCAGCCGCTCAGCGGCCGGGTGTCCATGCTTGGTCCCCAGCCGCCAGGGGGCGGCCGGGTGTCCATACTCGGTCCCCAGCCGCCCCTATTTGTCCCGGTAACCTTCCCCACACTTTTCTTATCCTGGCCTGCTTTAGGGCAGCATTGGCCGAGCCCACCAGACAACCAGACTCCTCCGGAGGGCCCTGGCTTCTCCATCAGGGGAGTTGAGAATGCCAAGGTGAGGAGCATGATGATGATGATAGAAGTTAGCATCTGCTTTATTTTCTTGGAATGCAAGCGTAAGTGTGCAGACTGCCACCCACACACCCCCAGGCTGCAATACCATACTGCTAGCTTGCTTGCACTTGAAATGAGGCCTTTTAGGCTTGTGGACGCAGACGCCGGCAACCATGTAATGGATACGTCGGTGGCCTGTTATCCATACTCGGTCCCCAGCCGCCCCACAGCTGGGTGCCCACACACAGTCCTCAGCCACCTGGGGGCGGCCGGGTGTCCATAAACGGTCCCCAGCTGCCCCTATTAGTCCCGATGCGCCTTATACACAAGCGCGCATACCAAAACATTACCTGTGCCCTCCCCAGTGCATTTAGTGGGAAGGACAGCCTAACCACAAACACGTGGACAAGTGAATGTGGCCAGAGATTGTCCATCTCACTAACGCCTTCACACTGGGTTAATATTGTGGAAGCCGGGACACAGTTGGACACTGGGATGCAACACGTCCTCCAGACATAGAGGATTGCGGGTCCTGGGTCAATCATGCTTCACCACAAAGTTCAGAATGTAGACAGCAGCAGTGGTCAGCCTCCTACACAATGAGTAAATTATTTATGATCATGAGGCCATCCATCTCCTTAGCTTTCTGTTCCTTGGAATGCAAGCGCATGTATGTAGTAGCGGCTAGGCCTGAGGTGGTCAGCGTTTTGGCGCATATCCTACCTCCTCCTAGGATTGCTGGATGTTTCCTGCTACTTTCCCAGTTCTATGACTCCCATTAAAACAAAGCTTCAGATGATGAATGATGGATGAGGTGGTGGCAAAGGAGAAAGAGCAGGAGGAACAGGGACCATTCACATCAATATCAGGCCAGTCAACCACACATGTCTTGTAGGATATGTTTCTGTACCAAAAGGAGCGGTTCGGCTACACAGTTATAGGGCATACAGTGAGTGCAATGCCTACCAAAAATTTTGAAGCACTCCAATGCCCCTTGGAAGTGACATGGAGGTCAGAGGGCCTTAACTAAACTGTTTTTTCCATTTATAGCAACTGGCCCTCCAGTGCACTGTTGGCCTAAGCAGTGAATGGAAGGCTTTCCAAAAATTATGAGGAACTGCAATGCCCCTTGAAACAGACATGGATTACATCATACTAAAAACCTTCTACCCATTATTGGGGAGTGGATCTCCCTTAGTGTTCGCCTATGCATTGAAAAGAAAAAGCTGACTAAAATTAGGAGGAAATGCAATGCTCGTTGGAAGAGTCATGAAGGTAAGAGGTAATTAAAAACAACATTTCAATGCCCCTTGGAAGAGCTGTGGAGTTCAGAGTGGTTTAACAAGACGGTTTTAATGCCCCTTGGAAGAGACGTGGAAGTAACAGTAGCTTAACAAGACTGTTTTAATGCCCCTTGGAAAAGTGGTGGAGGTCGCAGTGGAATAAAAAGACAATATCAATGCCCCTTGGAAGAGTGGTGGAGGTCGCAGTGGAATAAAAAGACAATATCAATGACCCTTGGAAGAGTGGTGGAGGTCGCAGTGGAATAAAAAGACAATATCAATGCCCCTTGGAAGAGTGGTGGAGGCCGCAGTGGAATAAAAAGACAATATCAATGCCCCTTGGAAGAGTGGTGGGAGGTCGCAGTGGAATAAAAAGACAATATCAATGCCCCTTGGAAGAGTGGTGGAGGTCGCAGTGGAATAAAAAGACAATATCAATGCCCCTTGGAAGAGTGGTGGAGGTCGCAGTGGAATAAAAAGACAATATCAATGCCCCTTGGTAGAGTGGTGGAGGTCACAGTATAATAAAAAGACAATATCAATACCCCTTGGAAGCGTGGTGGAGGTCGCAGTGGAATAAAAAGACAATATCAATGCCCCATGGAAGAGTCGTGGAGGTCGCAGTGGAATGAAAAGACAATATCAATGCCCCTTGGAAGAGTGGTAGAGGTCGCAGTGGAATAAAAAGACAATATCAATGCCCCTTGGAAGAGTGGTGGAGGTTGCAGTAGCTTAACAAGACGGTTTTAATGCCCCTTGGAAGAGTGGTGGAGGTCGCAGTGGAATAAAAAGACAATATCAATGCCCCTTGGAAGAGTGGTGGAGGTCGCACTGGAATAAAAAGACAATATCAATGCCCCTTGGAAGAGTGGTGGAGGTCGCAGTGGAATAAAAAGACAATATCAATGCCCCGTGGAAGAGACGTGGAGGTCACAGTAGCTTAACAAGATGGTTTTAATGCCCCTTGGAAGAGTGGTGGAGGTCACAGAGGAATAAAAAGACAATATCAATGCCCCTTGGAAGACTGGTGGAGGTCGCAGTGGAATAAAAAGACAATATCAATGCCCCGTGAAAGAGACGTGAAGGTCACAGTAGCTTAACAAGACGGTTTTAATGCCCCTTGAAAGAGTGGTGGAGGTTGCAGTGGAATAAAAAGACAATATCAATGCCCCTTGGAAGAGTGGTGGTGGTCGCAGTGGAATAAAAAGACAATATCAATGCCACGTGGAAGGGATGTGGAGGTCACAGTAGCTTAACAAGACGATTTTAATGCCCCTTACAAGAGCCATGCAGTACATCATATTAAAATCATTATTTCCATTATTGGGGAGTGGGTCTCCCATAGTCTTTGCCTGTGCCTTCCAAGCAAAAGCTGCCAAAAATTAGGACAGAGGAACTTGCAATGCCCCATACAAGAGCCATGCAGTACAGCATATTAAAAACATTATTCCCATTATGGGGGAGTGGGTCTCCCATAGTCTTTCCCTATGCCTTCCAAGCAAAAGCTGTCAAAAATTAGGACGGAGGAACTTGCAATGCCCCTTACAAGAGCCATGCAGTACAGCATATTAAAAACATTATTCACATTATGGGGGAGTGGGTCTCCCATAGTCTTTGCCTATGTCTTCCAAGCAAAAGCTGTCAAAAATTAGGACAGAGGAACTTGCAATGCTGGCAACACGGACCATGGTCACCCTGGTGGTATAGTGGTGGTGGAGGCTGAGGATAAGGAGAAGAGCAAAAAACAGCCGAAATGAGGAAGCATATACCCATGTGTGGGTGTGAAGCGGTGCATGGGAATACACCTCCCGAAACAAAACAGTGGATTTGACTTTATGTTACTCTGCAGTCATTTGGTGGTGATGAGAAGTCTAGCCCAATCCAGCCCTTGTTCATTTTGATAAGGGTCAGCTTGTCAGCATTGTCAGTTGACAGGCGAGTGCGCTTATCAGTGATAATTCCCCCAGCGGCACTAAAACCACGCTCCGATAGCACGCTAGCGGCAGGGCAGGCCAGGACCTCCAAGGCGTACAGAGCGAGTTCATTCCAAGTGTCCAGCTTGGATACCCATTAATTAAAAGGCACAGAGGAATCACGGAGGATGCTGGTACGGTCGGCAAGGTACTCCCTCACCATCTTTTGAAACTTTCCACTCCTTGTGAGAGTACCCCACGCCTCAGGGCCTGTAAGCTGGGCGGGTCTCAGAAAACTGTCCCAGAACGTTGACAGTGTTCCCCTGCCTCTGCTGGAATGGAGTTGCGTCTCTCTCGCCTGTACGCCTTGGTTGGTCAATGAACTGTGACCTCTGCCGCTAGCGTGTTCAGATGGGAATTTTTTTAACAGTTCTGCAGCAAGGGCCTTCTGGTACTGCCCCATTTTTGTAGACCTCTCCACCTCAGGAATAAGAGAGCGAAAGTTCTCCTTGTAGCGGGGGTCTAAAAGTGTCACCAACCAGTAATGACTGTCACCCAACATTTTGACAACGCGAGTGTCACGGTTAAGGCAGCGTAACATTTAGTCAGCCATGCGTGCCAGACTGGTAACGGGCAAGATTTCCGTGTCCTCACCAAGATGACGACTGACCATGCTCTCCTCCTCCTCCTCCTCCTCCCCCCTGTCCACAGGCCACCCACACTGAACCGACGGTATGACAGTTGTACAGGTACTACCGTCTACAGCGCATGATACTAGCTCCTGTTCTTCCTCCTCCTCCTCTTCCTCCTCCTCTCCCTCATTGTCCCCCAATGCACGTTGGGATGAGATGAGGCTGGGCTGTGTGTAATCGCCCACTACGGCTTCTTGATCCATCTCTTCATACTCTGGCATCAATGCCTCCTCTTTAATTCTCTGCAGAGAGCGTTGCAAAAGACAGACAAGTGGGATGCTGACGCTAATGACGGCGTCATCGCCACTCACCATCTTGGTGGTATCCTCAAAGTTTGTCAGGATGGTACATATGTCAGACATCCAAGTCCACTTCTGAGGTCTTATGTGTGGAGTCTGACCTGAATATCGACGGCCTTGTTGCAGCTGGTACTCCACAACTGCTCTTTTCTGCTCACAAATCCTTTGCAACATGTGGAGGGTAGAGTTCCAATGTGTGGGGACATCACACACCAGTCGGTGTGCTGGAAGCTGCAAACGCTGCTGCAACACAGCAAGGGTGGCGGAAGCTGTAGCCGACTTCCGAAAATGAGCTGACAGGTGGCATACTTTGACGAGCAGATCTGGCAACTCGGGGTACGATTTAAGAAACCGCTGAACCACGAGGTAAAGCACATGAGCCAGGCATGGTACGTGTGTGATCTCGCCTTGCCTCAAAGCCGCCACCAGGTTACGGCCATTGTCACACACGACCATGCCTGGATGTAGGTTCAGCGGTCTCAGCCACAGATCTGCCTGCTCTTTCACAGCTGTCCACAACTCACAAGCAGTGTGAAGTTTATCACCTAAGCTTATGAGTTTCAGCACAGCCTGTTGCCGCTTGGCTGTGGCAGTACTGCAGTGCTTCCAGCTAGTAACTGATGTGGTGATATCTGAGATGGAGGCTGAACCTGAGGAGGAGGAGGAGGATGATGCGCAGGAGCTGTATACTGTGGGGGAAACTCTGACTGACATGGGGCCCGCAATCCTCGGTGTGGGGAGGATGTGTTCCGTCCCAAGGTCCGACTGGGTCCCGGCTTCCACTATGTTTACCCAGTGTTCCGTCAGGGATATGTACCGTCCCTGGCCACAAGCACTTGTCCACGTGTCCGTTGTCAGGTGGACTCTCCCAGTAACTGCGTTGTTGAGGGCACGGCAGATGCTTTGGGACACGTGCTTGTGTAGTGTGGGGATGGCACACCAGGCAAAATAGTGTTGGCTGGGGACCGAGTACCGAGGGACGGCCACCGCCGTAAGGTTGCCGAAGGATTCCGTCTCCACCAGCATAAAAGGCAGCATTTCCAACGCAAGCAGTCGTGAAATGTGCAAATTTAGGACTGTGGCCTGTGGGGCGTTGGCTGCGAATTTGCGCTTTCGTTCAAAGGTCTGGGATATGGACAATTGAACCCTGCGGTGGGACGTGGACGTTGATGCTGTTTCTTGAGAAACTGCCATAACAAGTGAAGACTGAGAGGAGGGGGCATCTTTGCATGCAGTATGGACAGGGGATTGCCTTGCACGCACAACAGGGGGATCCCTTACACGCACAACAGTGGAAGAAGCAGTGGTGACACCCGCTGACACTGATCGTGGACCCTGGGGTTCGCCCCACAAAGTCGGGTGCTTTGCTGCCATGTGCATGATCATGCTGGTGGTGGTCAGGCTGGTAGTTTTGTCACCCCTGCTGATGCTGGCCTGGCAGGTGGTACAAATGGCCTTTTTGGGGTTATCAGCAGAGTCTTTAAAAAAAATCCAGACTCTGGAATACCTACCGGTTGTACTGGCATTGTCCCTCGTGTTGGTGTTACAGGGAACAGTTGCCCCCCTTCTGTCTGCGGCCACCACATTGCTTCTTCCTGCCTGTTGGGGTACTCTGCCTCCCTCCCCCTGTGTGCTGCTGGCCTCTCTCTGCGTGTCCTCCTTCCACGTTGGGTCAGTTACTAGATCATCCACCACCTCCTCCTCTTCCACTTCCACACCATGGTCCTCCTCCTCACTTTGTGGCAATTGTGTCTCATCATCATCCACCTCTTGTGACAAATTATCAGCGTCGACTTCCTGTGGCCGTGGCTGTTCAAATATTTGGCCATCGCTACATGGGATCTCCTCTTCCACCACTTCAAGCGGAGCAGGTGAGGGGCCCAAATATGGAAATGGACCAGTGAACAGCTCTTCAGAGTGTCCAAGTGTGGGATCAGTTGCTGTCTGACGACACTCGGCATGGTGGGAGGAAGGAGCATCAGGGTGAGGAGTAGTATGCGGTCGAGACTCACGGCTACTAACACTTGACCGTGTGGAAGACAGACCGGAGGTGGTGGTGCCCAGGTGACTGGAAGTATTATCTGCTATCCAATTAATAATCTGTTCACACTGATCAGTTCGCAATAGTGGTGTTGTTGTTGTGTGCTTCCCTAGTAATTCGGTCAAGAAGTGGGAGTGAGAAAATGTGGCTGTTGGTTGTGGCACATTTTCACCTTGGCCACAGCCCCGTCCTCTGCACGCACCATCACCAGAACGTCCAGTTCCATGTCCCTTGCCATGCACCTTGCCCATTGTAAATGAAGTAAAATAGCTTACACTCGCACTATCAATGGCAAAAGGGTAATAAAAAGGAGATTAGAACCGTGGAAGAGGAAAACCACAGGTCTATTTCTCTGGCCTACACCAGAATCTTTTAAAGAGATATATTGGTGTCTGAACAGTCAGCGAGACACTGAAAATGTTTTTTTTTCATGGAAAAATTACAAAAAAGTGGATAATACAGAGATTTGAACTGTGGAACTGTAAAACCATAGTTATAATTTCCTGGTGTATACCAGACTTGTTAAAATAGATATATTTGTGTCTGAACAGTCAGCGACACACTCAAACTGTTTTTTTTTATTGAAAAAAGGCAAGCAGGTTGATATCACCCAGATATGAACCGTGGAAGAGGAAAAACACAGTTCTATTTCTCTGGCCTACAACAGAATCTTTTAAACAGATATATTTGCGTCTGAACAGTCAGCGACACGTCCACACTGTTTTTTTTTATGGAATAAAGGCAAGCAGGTTGATAACACCCAGATTTGAACTGTGGAAGAGGAAAAACACAGTTCTATTTCTCTGGCCTACACCAAAATCTTTTAAACAGATATATTTGTGTCTGAACAGTCAGCGAGACACACAAACTGTTTTATTTTAAGGAAAAAAGACAAAAAAGTGGATAATACAGAGATTTGAACCGTGGAACTGCAAAACCACTGTTATTATTTCCTGGTGTATACCAGACTTGTTAAAATAGATATATTTGTGTCTGAACAGTCAGCGACACACTCAAACTGTTTTTTTTTATGGAAAAAAGGCAAGCAGGTTGATAACGCCCAGATTTGAACCGTGGAAGAGGAAAAACACAGTTCTAGTACTCTGGCCTACAGCAGAACCTTTTAAACAGATATATTTGTGTCTAAACACTCACAGACACACTCAATTTTTTTTTGTTGAGGGGGGGATACCAAAAAGTTAATAAGACGGGTATTTGTACAGTCTGACCGAGGAAAAAAACAAACAAACAGGATTTAGATGAAAAAAAAAGGATTTTTCCTGGCCCCTGAGACGCCCCTGAGACCTGGGGATAAGTCTAGCAATTTGAACAGCAGGAGCACACAGGACTGTAATGCAGTGTTTTTTCGTATAACCACTGCGTCTCCTATACAGCCTGCCTGCCTTATATCTTGGATGGATATTAGTCCTGAGAAGGACTGTTTGTTTGATTTGGCAGGCTTTAGAGACCCCACACTAACTATTTCGCAGTATAAATCTCTCCCTAGCTCTGCAGCACTGACCCTACACTGTCTGATCCGGAGCGACTGTGTCCAAGATGGCGACGCCCGGTTTTAAATACTCGAGGTGACGCTGTGCGGCCAACCAATCACTGTAATGCCCACAAACAACATGGCTGCGGCATTACAGTGACTGGCTGGCAATCCCTGCATGTTCATTGGCTCTGTAAAGAGCGCCAAGCATGCAAGGCGGAGACCGGAGCTCCCGCCCGAGTAACCCGGAAATGCTCGGTGCTCGCCGAACATCCCGAGTAGTGAGATGCTTGGGTGAGTACTGAGCAGTGTCGAGCATACTCGCTCAACACTAATCTTGTCCTGCAGGTGTAATGAAACTGTCAACTCATAAAGGCTTCTACAGCCAAACTTGGAGTAAGCCATTCTAGTGGGTTCCAATGACACCTTGGTTTTCACACTTTGACCCTTATACATGAATTTGATCTTTACTCTAGAGGCCCCTGGGTTGCATTAATGGAGTAGCTTATGGCCAGTGGGACAAGTTGAGAGTAGGATCCTCAGCAAGTTGGGTCAGTACCAGAGACACATGGACAATGAAAGGACTAGATACCGGGGACTTAATCAAGAGAATAGGTGGGGTCAGGTCCAGAAGGTCAGACAGAGATGGTATAATAATAATAATAATAATAATTTTTATTTTTATAGCGCCAACGTATTCCGCAGCACTTTACAATTTTTGGGGGGACTTATACAGAGAATACAGAATAAGCATATCTCATATCGAAAGGAGTGAGGGCCCTGCTCGCAAGCTTACAGTCTATGAGGAAATGGGGGAGACACAAAAGGTAAAATGTGCATATATTGTATAATGCAGCCTTGATATACTAAAAAAGATAAATAATAATACATGAACTGGTTGCCAGCCAGTATGTGTACAGTCCAGACCAAGGCTATTAAGTGCATGGATGGTATGAATCTGAAATTGAAGAAGATTTTAATATGGGCCAAACTGGGACAGTTAGATAGTGTGTTGAGGCGATATGCCAGTCTAAAGAAATGGATTTTTAGGGTCCGTTTGAAACTGTGGGTATTGGGAATTAATCGGACTGTCCTGGGTAGTACATTCCAAAGAATTGGCGCAGCACATGAGAAATCTTGGAGACGGGAGTGAGAAGTTCGGATTATGGAGGATTTTCATCTTAAGTCATTGGCAGAATGGAGGGCACGGGTAGGAGATGTAGGGGGGTGCTGAAGCATGGAGTGCTTTGTGGGTAAGCGTGATAAGTTTAAATTGAACTCTTTATTGGCGAGGAGTATGATCCTGGCTCCTGCGTTAAGGACGGATTGGAGAGGGGAGAGTTTAGTAAGAGGGAGACTGATAAGTAAAGAGTTGCAATAGTCGAGACGAGAATGAATAAGAGCTACAGTAAGAGTTTTTGCCGAGTCAAAGGTAAGAAAAGTCCTGACTCTTGAGATGTTTTTGAGGTGTAGATGACATGAACAAGCGAGTGATTTGATGTGAGGAGTGAAGGAAAGATCTGAATCAAAAATGACTCCAAGAAAGCGGGCTTGTTGTGTAATGGTTGAGCCACAAACGGAAATGGCAATATCGGGCATAGGTAGGTTAGTTTTTGACAGATTTAGTTTTAGATACAGGGAGGACATAATGTTAGAAACAGCAGAAAGACAATCACTGGTCTTTTGTAATAATGCAGGGGTGATGTCCACAGCAGAGGTGTATAGTTCGGTATCATCAGCATAGAGATGGTACTGAAAACCAAATCTGCTGATTGTTTGCCAATATTTGCCAGTGTATAAGGAGTAGAGAAGGGGGCCTAGGACTGATCCTTGAGGAACCCCGACGGTAAGGGGAAGGAGAGAGGAGGAGGAGCCGGCAAAAGACACAGAGAAGGATCGATCAGAGAGATAGGAGCGGAACCAAGAGAGAACAGTGTCCTTGAGGCCAATAGTGTGGAGCATAGTGAGGAGGAGCTGATGATCCACAGTGTCAAATGCTGCAGAGAGATCTAGGAGAATCAACAGGAAGTAGTGACCATTAGATTTAGCTGTTAGTAGATCATTAGAGACTTTAGTGAGGGCAGTTTCTGTAGAATGTAAAGAGCGGAAAACTGATTTTAAAGGGTCAAGAAGAGAGTTATCTGAGAGATAGCGGATTAGACGGGAATGGACCAGGCGTTCCAGGAGTTTAGAGATAAAGGCAAGATTGGAAACAGGTCTGTAGTTGGCCGTGCAGTTCTGGTCAAGGGATGGTTTTTTAAATAATGGATGTATGCTGGCATGTTTAAAAGAAGAGGGAAAGATACCAGATGAGAGGGAGAGGTTGAAAATTTTAGTTAGGTGAGTGGTGACAGCTGGGGAAAGGGACTGAAGGAGATGTGAGGGAATAGGGTCACTGGTGCAGGTGGTAGGGTGAGAAGATGCAAGGAGCCTGATCACTTCATCTTCCATGACTGGTTCGAAGTCAGAAAGTGAGCAAGATACAATGGGGGGGAGAAGCATGCATAACATTTGGGGATTGGGAGAAAATTTCCTGTCGGATATGGTCAATTTTTTCCTTAACGTAATTGGCCAGATCGTCAGCGTTGAGGTCGGTGGTCGGGGCCTGTGCTGTTTGATTGAGGAGAGAGTGAAACGTGTCAAAGAGGCTTTTAGGATTATTGGAAAGTGAGATGATGAGGTTGTTAAAGTAGGTTTGTTTGGAGAGATGAAGGGCAGAGTTATATGTTTTCAGCATAAATTTATAATGGAGGAAATCTTCAGGCGGATTAGATTTTCTCCACAGCTGTTCAGCGCACCTGGAGCACCGCTGAAGAAAACGTGTTTGAGGTGTGTGCCAGGATTGTCGCCGTCTATGCAGAATTGTTCTTTGTTTAGGAGGTGCGGCATCATCCAGGGCGCATAGCAATATTTCGTTATAATGCTTCAATGCAGAGTCGGGACATGAGAGAGAGGAGATTGGGGCCAATGATGATTGCAACTTTTTCATAAATTTCAGGGTGTTAATGTCGCATATATTCCTATAAGTGTGGAAAGTTTCTTGAGTAGAGTCACAGTTCTTGACAGAGAATGAAAGAAGATTATGGTCAGAGAATGGAAGGGGAGAGTTCGTAAAGTCATGTACTGCGCAAAGCCGGGAGAAGATCAGGCCCAATGTGTTCCTGTCTTCATGTGTAGGAGAATTAGCAAGCTGTGAAAGGCCGAAGGAGGAGGTTAGCAATAAAAAATGAGCTGCAGATGGGGAAAGGGGATCGCCAATTGGGATGTTAAAATCTCCCATGATTAGAGTGGGGATGTAGCAGGATAGAAAATTTGGAAGCCAGGCAGCAAAGTGATCCATGAACTGACCGGATTGACCTGGAGGGCAATAGACAACCGGCACTCACAGGGAGAAGGGCCAGTAGATTCTGACTGTGTGGGCCTCAAAAGAAGGGAAGTTAAGGAAGGGTACTGGGGGGATAATCTGAAAAATACATTTTGTTGAAAGAAGCAGACCAACACCTCCACCTGACCTGATGTCAGGTCTCGGGGTATAAGAGAAGTGTAGGCCACCATATGAGAGAGCAGCAGCGGCGGTGGTGCCTGACTGCTGGACCCAAGTTTCGGTGAGAGCCAGAAGGTTGAGGGAATTAAAGAGGAAAAAGTCATGGATGTAAGAGAGTTTATTACATGCTGAGTGCGCATTTCAAGGGCACAGTTGAAAGAGAGAGAAGGCATGCAAGGAATATTAATAAGATTAGCAGGGTTTATGAATGTAACAGGGAAAGGGTAAGTGGTGTTATTACTGGAGGGTCCTGGGTTAGGAGAAATATCACCTGCGACTAAGATAAAGAAGATACAGAGAGTGAGCAGATGGTTGAGTGATTTGTGAGAGCGTTTCCTGTGTTGTATAGTGGAAATGAATGATCTGTGTGGTATAACATTGTGAGGAGAGCATGACAGCTGTACATAGGATAAGAGAGGAGAAATGGGTTAATATGGATGAAGTGTGCAGAATTTGTGGGGGAATGGTGAATATGTTTGATTGCAGCAGCCAGAACGTAAATGGCACAAATACAAATGGTAAATAATGTTTGCTAAACAGATGACTTCCTCTGGATCAACATGTTAGGCTATGGGTTGAACTAGATGGACTTAGTCTTCCTTCAACCTTAAAAACTATGTTACTATGGGAGCAAGTTTGTTTAATTGTCTTGCGTGTCTTACCTGTCTCCTGTCCTGTCCAACTGCCATATCTAACTGCCGAGGCACTTTGATAAACTATGGCACTTCGATAAAGTATGCATAAATTCCCCTGCATAAATACTGCCCCTTGACTATGTCTCAATATTTAGGGGCGTATCTGCTTAGATCTACACAGATTTAACTCATTATCAATAAATCAACTAGCTTAAGACTAGAGATGAGCGTTGTTCGACTCGAACTGTTCGCCAATCTCAAATTCGAGCTGTTTTGGGCGGTGTTCGAGCCGTTTGGCGAACACGAACGATTTGAAAAAAATTCGGCTGTTCGAGGTTATGTTCGATAACTGTTCGTGCACCAAAATGATAACTGGATTTTTTCTCAGTAATGATGAAAATTAATGTTAATACGCAGTTTGAGTGTACAGCGGGGCGGGGGGAGGGGCAGGGGATGGATCTCTGCAGGAATGATGAAGATCTCCATTTTTTTTTCTCTTTCCCGCATTTACAGTGGGGAGGCGCAATCTGTCAGTCTATCAGCAGCGCACACACGGAGCGAAGTGCTTTTTTTCACACAAGCAAGGGCATGTGTCATTGGCAGTGTATGTCACATGTCCTTGCCCTATAAGACCCAGCCATTTTCCCCGTCGCCACCATTTTCTCACTGCTGCAGCTGCGTGTTAGACGGCACCGCTGTTGCTGTGTGCGCTATACCTTGTTAATTTCAAGCCAATTTTCGCACAAATCTACAGATAGCTTGGGAGTAGGGAATAGTTGTGATTGCAGTCCTTTTAAGGACTAGGTTACAGCATTTCCTACGACTTTTATCAGGCAGGTCTGTGCACTTAAATAGATAGGTTGGGAGTAAAGACTAATTGTAATTGCAGTCAATTTCAGGACTAAGTTACATCAGTTCCTATCAGTTTTTGCCAGGCAGGTCTGTGCCAGTGCTGTGCAAGTTTTTTTCACAGCATTTGGCTAAATCTAGCAAAGCTAATCCTTTTTGGCCTATTGCAGAGTGTGTTAGTCAATGGAGTAACCTATCTGTGTTGCAAGCTACACCACCTGTGTATAGAATACCAATTTTTTTACTGCACCTAGTGAAGTAAAACCTTTTGGGCATAGCATCATTTTATTAGTCCATCTATACTGACCTCCATCAGGTTGCAAATTGAATATAATTTTTTCCTGCATCTAGCTCTGAAAAAATATTTGGGCTTCTAGCAGTGTGTGGGACTCGTTCTATTAGTCCATCTATACTGACCTCCATCAGGTTGCAAATTGAATATAATTTTTTTCTGCATCTAGCTCTGAAAAAATATTTGGGCTTCTAGCAGTGTGTGGGACTTGGTCTATTAGTCCATCTATACTGAACTCCATCAAGTTGCAAATTAAAAATAATTTTTTTCTGCATCTAGCTCTGAAAAAATATTTGGGCTTCTAGTAGTGTGTGGGACTTGTTCTATTAGTCCATCTATACTGACCTCCATCAGGTTGCAAATTGAATATAATTTTTTTCTGCATCTAGCTCTGAAAAAATATTTGGGCTTCTAGCAGTGTGTGGGACTTGGTCTATTAGTCCATCTATACTGACCTCCATCAGGTTGCAAATTAAAAATATTTTTTTTCTGCATCTAGCTCTGAAAAAATATTTGGGCTTCTAGCAGTGTGTGGGACTTGTTATATTAGTCCATCTATACTGACCTCCATCAGGTTGCAAATTGAATATAATTTTTTTCTGCATCTAGCTCTGAAAAAATATTTGGGCTTCTAGCAGTGTGTGGGACTTGGTCTATTAGTCCATCTATACTGACCTCCATCAGGTTGCAAATTAAAAATAATTTTTTTCTGCATCTAGCTCTGAAAAAATATTTGGGCTTCTAACAGTGTGTGGGACTTGGTCTATTAGTCCATCTATACTGACCTCCATCAGGTTGCAAATTAAAAATAATTTTTTTCTGCATCTAGCTCTGAAAAAATATTTGGGCTTCTAGCAGTGTGTGGGACTTGTTATATTAGTCCATCTATACTGACCTCCATCAGGTTGCAAATTGAATATAATTTTTTTCTGCATCTAGCTCTGAAAAAATATTTGGGCTTCTAGCAGTGTGTGGGACTTGGTCTATTAGTCCATCTATACTGACCTCCATCAGGTTGCAAATTGAATATAATTTTTTTCAGCATCTAGCTCTGAAAAATTATTTGGGCTTCTAGCAGTGTGTGGGACTTGGTCTATTAGTCCATCTATACTGACCTCCATCAGGTTGCAAATTGAATATAATTTTTTTCTGCATCTAGCTCTGAAAAAATATTTGGGCTTCTAGCAGTGTGTGGGACTTGGTCTATTAGTCCATCTATACTGACCTCCATGAGGTTGCAAATTGAATATAATTTTTTTCTGCATCTAGCTCTGAAAAAAATATTTGGGCTACTAGCAGTGTGTGGGACTTGGTCTATTAGTCCATCTATACTGACCTCCATCAGGTTGCAAATTAAAATTAATTTTTTTCTGCATCTAGCTCTGAAAAAATATTTGGGCTTCTAGTAGTGTGTGGGACTTGGTCTATTAGTCCATCTATACTGACCTCCATCAGGTTGCAAATTGAATATAATTTTTGTCTGCATCTAGCTCTGAAAAAATATTTGGGCTTCTAGCAGTGTGTGGGACTTGGTATATTAATCCATCTATACTGACCTCCATCAGGTTGCAAATTGAATATAATATTTTTCTGCATCTAGCTCTGAAAAAATATTTGGGCTTCTAACAGTGTGTGGGACTTGGTCTATTAGTCCATCTATACTGACCTCCATCAGGTTGCAAATTAAAAATAATTTGTTTCTGCATCTAGCTCTGAAAAAATATTTGGGCTTCTAGCAGTGTGTGGGACTTGGTCTATTAGTCCATCTATACTGACCTCCATCAGGTTGCATATTGAATATAATTTTTTTCTGCATCTAGCTCTGAAAAAAATATTTGGGCTACTAGCAGTGTGTGGGACTTGTTCTATTCGTCCATCTATACTGACCTCCAGCAGGTTGCAAATTAAAAATAATTTTTTTCTGCATCTAGCTCTGAAAAAATATTTGGGCTTCTAACAGTGTGTGGGACTTGGTCTATTAGTCCATCTATACTGACCTCCATCAGGTTGCAAATTAAAAATAATTTTTTTCTGCATCTAGCTCTGAAAAAATATTTGGGCTTCTAGCAGTGTGTGGGACTTGTTATATTAGTCCATCTATACTGACCTCCATCAGGTTGCAAATTGAATATAATTTTTTTCTGCATCTAGCTCTGAAAAAATATTTGGGCTTCTAGCAGTGTGTGAGACTTGGTCTATTAGTCCATCTATACTGACCTCCATCAGGTTGCAAATTGAATATAATTTTTTTCTGCATCTAGCTCTGAAAAAATATTTGGGCTTCTAGCAGTGTGTGGGACTTGTTATATTAGTCCATCTATACTGACCTCCATCAGGTTGCAAATTGAATATAATATTTTTCTGCATCTAGCTCTGAAAAAATATTTGGGCTTCTAGCAGTGTGTGGGACTTGGTCTATTAGTCCATCTATACTGACCTCCATCAGGTTGCAAATTGAATATAATTTTTTTCTGCATCTAGCTCTGAAAAAATATTTGGGCTACTAGCAGTGTGTGGGATTTGGTCTATTAGTCCATTTATACTGACCTCCATCAGGTTGCAAATTGAATATAATTTTTTTCAGCATCTAGCTCTGAAAAAATATTTGGGCTTCTAGCAGTGTGTGGGACTTGGTCTATTAGTCCATCTATACTGACCTCCATCAGGTTGCAAATTGAATATAATTTTTTTCTGCATCTAGCTCTGAAAAAATATTTGGGCTTCTAGCAGTGTGTGGGACTTGGTCTATTAGTCCATCTATACTGACCTCCATCAGGTTGCAAATTGAATATAATTTTTTTCTGCATCTAGCTCTGAAAAAAATGTTTGGGCTACTAGCAGTGTGTGGGACTTGGTCTATTAGTCCATCTATACTGACCTCCATCAGGTTGCAAATTAAAATAAATTTTTTTCTGCATCTAGCTCTGAAAAAATATTTGGGCTTCTAGTAGTGTGTGGGACTTGGTCTATTAGTCCATCTATACTGACCTCCATCAGGTTGCAAATTGAATATAATTTTTGTCTGCATCTAGCTCTGAAAAAATATTTGGGCTTCTAGCAGTGTGTGGGACTTGGTATATTAATCCATCTATACTGACCTCCATCAGGTTGCAAATTGAATATAATATTTTTCTGCATCTAGCTCTGAAAAAATATTTGGGCTTCTAACAGTGTGTGGGACTTGGTCTATTAGTCCATCTATACTGACCTCCATCAGGTTGCAAATTAAAAATAATTTGTTTCTGCATCTAGCTCTGAAAAAATATTTGGGCTTCTAGCAGTGTGTGGGACTTGGTCTATTAGTCCATCTATACTGACCTCCATCAGGTTGCATATTGAATATAATTTTTTTCTGCATCTAGCTCTGAAAAAAATATTTGGGCTACTAGCAGTGTGTGGGACTTGTTCTATTCGTCCATCTATACTGACCTCCAGCAGGTTGCAAATTAAAAATAATTTTTTTCTTCATCTAGCTCTGAAAAAATATTTGGGCTTCTAACAGTGTGTGGGACTTGGTCTATTAGTCCATCTATACTGACCTCCATCAGGTTGCAAATTGAATATAATTTTTTTCAGCATCTAGCTCTGAAAAAATATTTGGGCTTCTAGCAGTGTGTGGGACTTGGTCTATTAGTCCATCTATACTGACCTCCATCAGGTTGCAAATTGAATATAATTTTTTTCTGCATCTAGCTCTGAAAAAATATTTGGGCTTCTAGCAGTGTGTGGGACTTGGTCTATTAGTCCATCTATACTGACCTCCATCAGGTTGCAAATTAAAATTAATTTTTTTCTGCATCTAGCTCTGAAAAAATATTTGGGCTTCTAACAGTGTGTGGGACTTGGTCTATTAGTCCATCTATACTGACCTCCATCAGGTTGCAAATTAAAAATAATTTTTTTCTGCATCTAGCTCTGAAAAAATATTTGGGCTTCTAGCAGTGTGTGGGACTTGGTCTATTAGTCCATCTATACTGACCTCCATCAGGTTGCAAATTGAATATAATATTTTTCTGCATCTAGCTCTGAAAAAATATTTGGGCTTCTAACAGTGTGTGGGACTTGGTCTATTAGTCCATCTATACTGACCTCCATCAGGTTGCAAATTAAAAATATTTTTTTTCTGCATCTAGCTCTGAAAAAATATTTGGGCTTCTAGCAGTGTGTGGGACTTGTTATATTAGTCCATCTATACTGACCTCCATCAGGTTGCAAATTGAATATAATATTTTTCTGCATCTAGCTCTGAAAAAATATTTGGGCTTCTAGCAGTGTGTGGGACTTGTTCTATTAGTCCATCTATACTGACCTCCAGCAGGTTGCAAATTAAAAATATTTTTTTCTGCATCTAGCTCTGAAAAAATATTTGGGCTTCTAACAGTGTGTGGGACTTGGTCTATTAGTCCATCTATACTGACCTCCATCAGGTTGCAAATTAAAAATAATTTTTTTCTGCATCTAGCTCTGAAAAAATATTTGGGCTTCTAGCAGTGTGTGGGACTTGTTATATTAGTCCATCTATACTGACCTCCATCAGGTTGCAAATTGAATATAATTTTTTTCTGCATCTAGCTCTGAAAAAATATTTGGGCTTCTAGCAGTGTGTGAGACTTGGTCTATTAGTCCATCTATACTGACCTCCATCAGGTTGCAAATTGAATATAATTTTTTTCTGCATCTAGCTCTGAAAAAATATTTGGGCTTCTAGCAGTTATATTAGTCCATCTATACTGACCTCCATCAGGTTGCAAATTGAATATAATATTTTTCTGCATCTAGCTCTGAAAAAATATTTGGGCTTCTTGCAGTGTGTGGGACTTGGTCTATTAGTCCATCTATACTGACCTCCATCAGGTTGCAAATTGAATATAATTTTTTTCTGCATCTAGCTCTGAAAAAATATTTGGGCTTCTAGCAGTGTGTGGGACTTGGTCTATTAGTCCATCTATACTGACCTCCATCAGGTTGCAAATTGAGTATAATTTTTTTCTGCATCTAGCTCTGAAAAAAATATTTGGGCTACTAGCAGTGTGTGGGACTTGGTCTATTAGTCCATCTATACTGACCTCCATCAGGTTGCAAATTAAAATTAATTTTTTTCTGCATCTAGCTCTGAAAAAATATTTGGGCTTCTAGCAGTGTGTGGGACTTGGTCTATAAGTCCATCTATACTGACCTCCATCAGGTTGCAAATTGAGTATAATTTTTTTCTGCATCTAGCTCTGAAAAAATATTTGGGCTTCTAGCAGTGTGTGGGACTTGGTCTATTAGTCCATCTATACTGACCTCCATCAGGTTGCAAATTGAATATAATATTTTTCTGCATCTAGCTCTGAAAAAATATTTGGGCTTCTAACAGTGTGTGGGACTTGGTCTATTAGTCCATCTATACTGACCTCCATCAGGTTGCAAATTAAAAATAATTTGTTTCTGCATCTAGCTCTGAAAAAATATTTGGGCTTCTAGCAGTGTGTGGGACTTGTTATATTAGTCCATCTATACTGACCTCCATCAGGCTGCAAATTGAATATAATATTTTTCTGCATCTAGCTCTGAAAAAATATTTGGGCTTCTAGCAGTGTGTGGGACTTGTTCTATTATTCCATCTATACTGACCTCCAGCAGGTTACAAATTAAAAATAATTTTTTTCTGCATCTAGCTCTGAAAAAATATTTGGGCTTCTAACAGTGTGTGGGACTTGGTCTATTAGTCCATCTATACTGACCTCCATCAGGTTGCAAATTAAAAATAATTTTTTTCTGCATCTAGCTCTGAAAAAATATTTGGGCTTCTAGCAGTGTGTGGGACTTGTTATATTAGTCCATCTATACTGACCTCCATCAGGTTGCAAATTGAATATAATATTTTTCTGCATCTAGCTCTGAAAAAATATTTGGGCTTCTAGCAGTGTGTGGGACTTGTTCTATTAGTCCATCTATACTGACCTCCAGCAGGTTGCAAATTAAAAATAATTTTTTTCTGCATCTAGCTCTGAAAAAATATTTGGGCTTCTAACAGTGTGTGGGACTTGGTCTATTAGTCCATCTATACTGACCTCCATCAGGTTGCAAATTAAAAATAATTTTTTTCTGCATCTAGCTCTGAAAAAATATTTGGGCTTCTAGCAGTGTGTGGGACGTGGTCTATTAGTCCATCTATACTGACCTCCATCAGGTTGCAAATTGAATATAATATTTTTCTGCATCTAGCTCTGAAAAAATATTTGGGCTTCTAACAGTGTGTGGGACTTGGTCTATTAGTCCATCTATACTGACCTCCATCAGGTTGCAAATTGAATATAATTTTTTTCTGCATCTAGCTCTGAAAAAATATTTGGGCTTCTAGCAGTGTGTGGGATTTGGTCTATTAGTCCATTTATACTGACCTCCATCAGGTTGCAAATTGAATATAATTTTTTTCAGCATCTAGCTCTGAAAAAATATTTGGGCTTCTAGCAGTGTGTGGGACTTGGTCTATTAGTCCATCTATACTGACCTCCATCAGGTTGAAAATTGAATATAATTTTTTTCTGCATCTAGCTCTGAAAAAATATTTGGGCTTCTAGCAGTGTGTGGGACTTGGTCTATTAGTCCATCTATACTGACCTCCATCAGGTTGCAAATTGAGTATAATTTTTTTCTGCATCTAGCTCTGAAAAAAATGTTTGGGCTACTAGCAGTGTGTGGGACTTGGTCTATTAGTCCATCTATACTGACCTCCATCAGGTTGCAAATTAAAATAAATTTTTTTCTGCATCTAGCTCTGAAAAAATATTTGGGCTTCTAGTAGTGTGTGGGACTTGGTCTATTAGTCCATCAATACTGACCTCCATCAGGTTGCAAATTGAATATAATTTTTGTCTGCATCTAGCTCTGAAAAAATATTTGGGCTTCTAGCAGTGTGTGGGACTTGGTATATTAATCCATCTATACTGACCTCCATCAGGTTGCAAATTGAATATAATATTTTTCTGCATCTAGCTCTGAAAAAATATTTGGGCTTCTAACAGTGTGTGGGACTTGGTCTATTAGTCCATCTATACTGACCTCCATCAGGTTGCAAATTAAAAATAATTTGTTTCTGCATCTAGCTCTGAAAAAATATTTGGGCTTCTAGCAGTGTGTGGGACTTGGTCTATTAGTCCATCTATACTGACCTCCATCAGGTTGCATATTGAATATAATTTTTTTCTGCATCTAGCTCTGAAAAAAATATTTGGGCTACTAGCAGTGTGTGGGACTTGTTCTATTCGTCCATCTATACTGACCTCCAGCAGGTTGCAAATTAAAAATAATTTTTTTCTTCATCTAGCTCTGAAAAAATATTTGGGCTTCTAACAGTGTGTGGGACTTGGTCTATTAGTCCATCTATACTGACCTCCATCAGGTTGCAAATTGAATATAATTTTTTTCAGCATCTAGCTCTGAAAAAATATTTGGGCTTCTAGCAGTGTGTGGGACTTGGTCTATTAGTCCATCTATACTGACCTCCATCAGGTTGCAAATTGAATATAATTTTTTTCTGCATCTAGCTCTGAAAAAATATTTGGGCTTCTAGCAGTGTGTGGGACTTGGTCTATTAGTCCATCTATACTGACCTCCATCAGGTTGCAAATTAAAATTAATTTTTTTCTGCATCTAGCTCTGAAAAAATATTTGGGCTTCTAACAGTGTGTGGGACTTGGTCTATTAGTCCATCTATACTGACCTCCATCAGGTTGCAAATTAAAAATAATTTTTTTCTGCATCTAGCTCTGAAAAAATATTTGGGCTTCTAGCAGTGTGTGGGACTTGGTCTATTAGTCCATCTATACTGACCTCCATCAGGTTGCAAATTGAATATAATATTTTTCTGCATCTAGCTCTGAAAAAATATTTGGGCTTCTAACAGTGTGTGGGACTTGGTCTATTAGTCCATCTATACTGACCTCCATCAGGTTGCAAATTAAAAATATTTTTTTTCTGCATCTAGCTCTGAAAAAATATTTGGGCTTCTAGCAGTGTGTGGGACTTGTTATATTAGTCCATCTATACTGACCTCCATCAGGTTGCAAATTGAATATAATATTTTTCTGCATCTAGCTCTGAAAAAATATTTGGGCTTCTAGCAGTGTGTGGGACTTGTTCTATTAGTCCATCTATACTGACCTCCATCAGGTTGCAAATTGAATATAATATTTTTCTGCATCTAGCTCTGAAAAAATATTTGGGCTTCTAACAGTGTGTGGGACTTGGTCTATTAGTCCATCTATACTGACCTCCATCAGGTTGCAAATTAAAAATAATTTGTTTCTGCATCTAGCTCTGAAAAAATATTTGGGCTTCTAGCAGTGTGTGGGACTTGTTATATTAGTCCATCTATACTGACCTCCATCAGGCTGCAAATTGAATATAATATTTTTCTGCATCTAGCTCTGAAAAAATATTTGGGCTTCTAGCAGTGTGTGGGACTTGTTCTATTAGTCCATCTATACTGACCTCCAGCAGGTTACAAATTGAATATAATATTTTTCTGCATCTAGCTCTGAAAAAATATTTGGGCTTCTAGCAGTGTGTGGGACTTGTTCTATTAGTCCATCTATACTGACCTCCAGCAGGTTGCAAATTAAAAATATTTTTTTTCTGCATCTAGCTCTGAAAAAATATTTGGGCTTCTAACAGTGTGTGGGACTTGGTCTATTAGTCCATCTATACTGACCTCCATCAGGTTGCAAATTAAAAATAATTTTTTTCTGCATCTAGCTCTGAAAAAATATTTGGGCTTCTAGCAGTGTGTGGGACTTGGTATATTAATCCATCTATACTGACCTCCATCAGGTTGCAAATTGAATATAATATTTTTCTGCATCTAGCTCTGAAAAAATATTTGGGCTTCTAACAGTGTGTGGGACTTGGTCTATTAGTCCATCTATACTGACCTCCATCAGGTTGCAAATTAAAAATAATTTGTTTCTGCATCTAGCTCTGAAAAAATATTTGGGCTTCTAGCAGTGTGTGGGACTTGGTCTATTAGTCCATCTATACTGACCTCCATCAGGTTGCATATTGAATATAATTTTTTTCTGCATCTAGCTCTGAAAAAAATATTTGGGCTACTAGCAGTGTGTGGGACTTGTTCTATTCGTCCATCTATACTGACCTCCAGCAGGTTGCAAATTAAAAATAATTTTTTTCTTCATCTAGCTCTGAAAAAATATTTGGGCTTCTAACAGTGTGTGGGACTTGGTCTATTAGTCCATCTATACTGACCTCCATCAGGTTGCAAATTGAATATAATTTTTTTCAGCATCTAGCTCTGAAAAAATATTTGGGCTTCTAGCAGTGTGTGGGACTTGGTCTATTAGTCCATCTATACTGACCTCCATCAGGTTGCAAATTGAATATAATTTTTTTCTGCATCTAGCTCTGAAAAAATATTTGGGCTTCTAGCAGTGTGTGGGACTTGGTCTATTAGTCCATCTATACTGACCTCCATCAGGTTGCAAATTAAAATTAATTTTTTTCTGCATCTAGCTCTGAAAAAATATTTGGGCTTCTAACAGTGTGTGGGACTTGGTCTATTAGTCCATCTATACTGACCTCCATCAGGTTGCAAATTAAAAATAATTTTTTTCTGCATCTAGCTCTGAAAAAATATTTGGGCTTCTAGCAGTGTGTGGGACTTGGTCTATTAGTCCATCTATACTGACCTCCATCAGGTTGCAAATTGAATATAATATTTTTCTGCATCTAGCTCTGAAAAAATATTTGGGCTTCTAACAGTGTGTGGGACTTGGTCTATTAGTCCATCTATACTGACCTCCATCAGGTTGCAAATTAAAAATATTTTTTTTCTGCATCTAGCTCTGAAAAAATATTTGGGCTTCTAGCAGTGTGTGGGACTTGTTATATTAGTCCATCTATACTGACCTCCATCAGGTTGCAAATTGAATATAATATTTTTCTGCATCTAGCTCTGAAAAAATATTTGGGCTTCTAGCAGTGTGTGGGACTTGTTCTATTAGTCCATCTATACTGACCTCCAGCAGGCTGCAAATTAAAAATAATTTTTTTCTGCATCTAGCTCTGAAAAAATATTTGGGCTTCTAACAGTGTGTGGGACTTGGTCTATTAGTCCATCTATACTGACCTCCATCAGGTTGCAAATTAAAAATAATTTTTTTCTGCATCTAGCTCTGAAAAAATATTTGGGCTTCTAGCAGTGTGTGGGACTTGTTATATTAGTCCATCTATACTGACCTCCATCAGGTTGCAAATTGAATATAATTTTTTTCTGCATCTAGCTCTGAAAAAATATTTGGGCTTCTAGCAGTGTGTGAGACTTGGTCTATTAGTCCATCTATACTGACCTCCATCAGGTTGCAAATTGAATATAATTTTTTTCTGCATCTAGCTCTGAAAAAATATTTGGGCTTCTAGCAGTTATATTAATCCATCTATACTGACCTCCATCAGGTTGCAAATTGAATATAATATTTTTCTGCATCTAGCTCTGAAAAAATATTTGGGCTTCTTGCAGTGTGTGGGACTTGGTCTATTAGTCCATCTATACTGACCTCCATCAGGTTGCAAATTGAATATAATTTTTTTCTGCATCTAGCTCTGAAAAAATATTTGGGCTTCTAGCAGTGTGTGAGACTTGGTCTATTAGTCCATCTATACTGACCTCCATCAGGTTGCAAATTGAATATCATTTTTTTCTGCATCTAGCTCTGAAAAAAATATTTGGGCTACTAGCAGTGTGTGGGACTTGGTCTATTAGTCCATCTATACTGACCTCCATCAGGTTGCAAATTGAATATCATTTTTTTCTGCATCTAGCTCTGAAAAAAATATTTGGGCTACTAGCAGTGTGTGGGACTTGGTCTATTAGTCCATCTATACTGACCTCCATCAGGTTGCAAATTAAAAATAATTTGTTTCTGCATCTAGCTCTGAAAAAATATTTGGGCTTCTAGCAGTGTGTGGGACTTGTTATATTAGTCCATCTATACTGACCTCCATCAGGCTGCAAATTGAATATAATATTTTTCTGCATCTAGCTCTGAAAAAATATTTGGGCTTCTAGCAGTGTGTGGGACTTGTTCTATTAGTCCATCTATACTGACCTCCAGCAGGTTACAAATTGAATATAATATTTTTCTGCATCTAGCTCTGAAAAAATATTTGGGCTTCTAGCAGTGTGTGGGACTTGTTCTATTAGTCCATCTATACTGACCTCCAGCAGGTTGCAAATTAAAAATATTTTTTTTCTGCATCTAGCTCTGAAAAAATATTTGGGCTTCTAACAGTGTGTGGGACTTGGTCTATTAGTCCATCTATACTGACCTCCATCAGGTTGCAAATTAAAAATAATTTTTTTCTGCATCTAGCTCTGAAAAAATATTTGGGCTTCTAGCAGTGTGTGGGACGTGGTCTATTAGTCCATCTATACTGACCTCCATCAGGTTGCAAATTGAATATAATATTTTTCTGCATCTAGCTCTGAAAAAATATTTGGGCTTCTAACAGTGTGTGGGACTTGGTCTATTAGTCCATCTATACTGACCTCCATCAGGTTGCAAATTAAAAATATTTTTTTTCTGCATCTAGCTCTGAAAAAATATTTGGGCTTCTAGCAGTGTGTGAGACTTGGTCTATTAGTCCATCTATACTGACCTCCATCAGGTTGCAAATTGAATATAATTTTTTTCTGCATCTAGCTCTGAAAAAATATTTGGGCTTCTAGCAGTGTGTGGGACTTGTTATATTAGTCCATCTATACTGACCTCCATCAGGTTGCAAATTGAATATAATATTTTTCTGCATCTAGCTCTGAAAAAATATTTGGGCTTCTAGCAGTGTGTGGGACTTGGTCTATTAGTCCATCTATACTGACCTCCATCAGGTTGCAAATTGAATGTAATTTTTTTCTGCATCTACCTCTGAAAAAAATATTTGGGCTACTAGCAGTGTGTGGGACTTGGTGTATTAGTCCATCTATACTGACCTCCATCAGGTTGCAAATTAAAATTAATTTTTTTCTGCTTCTAGCTCTGAAAAAATATTTGGGCTTCTAGCAGTGTGTGGGACTTGGTCTATTAGTCCATCTATACTGACCTCCATCAGGTTGCAAATTGAATATAATTTTTGTCTGCATCTAGCTCTGAAAAAATATTTGGCTTCTAGCAGTGTGTGGGACTTGGTCTATTAGTCCATCTATACTGACCTCCATCAGGTTGCAAATTGAATATAATATTTTTCTGCATCTAGCTCTGAAAAAATATTTGGGCTTCTAACAGTGTGTGGGACTTGGTCTATTATTACATCTATACTGATCTCCATCAGGTTCCAAATTAAAAATAATTTTTTTCTGCATCTAGCTCTGAAAAAATATTTGGGCTTCTAGCAGTGTGTGGGACTTGTTATATTAGTCCATCTATACTGACCTCCATCAGGTTGCAAATTGAATATAATATTTTTCTGCATCTAGCTCTGAAAAAATATTTGGGTTTCTAGCAGTGTGTGGGACTTGTTCTATTAGTCCATCTATACTGACCTCCAGCAGTTTGCAAATTAAAAATATTTTTTTTCTGCATCTAGCTCTGAAAAAATATTTGGGCTTCTAACAGTGTCTGGGACTTGGTCTATTAGTCCATCTATACTGACCTCCATCAGGTTGCAAATTAAAAATAATTTTTTTCTGCATCTAGCTCTGAAAAAATATTTGGGCTTCTAGCATTGTGTGGGACTTGTTATATTAGTCCATCTATACTGACCTCCATCAGGTTGCAAATTGAATAAAAAATTTTTCTGCATCTAGCTCTGAAAAAATATTTGGGCTTCTAGCGGTGTGTGGGACTTGGTCTATTAGTCCATCTATACTGACCTCCATCAGGTTGCAAATTGAATATAATTTTTTTCTGCATCTAGCTCTGAAAAAATATTTGGGCTTCTAGCAGTGTGTGGGACTTGGTCTATTAGTCCATCTATACTGATCTCCATCAGGTTGCAAATTGAATATAATTTTTTTCTGCATCTAGCTCTGAAAAAAATATTTGGGCTGCTAGCAGTGTGTGGGACTTGGTCTATTAGTCCATCTATACTGACCTCCATCAGGTTGCAAATTAAAAATAATTTTTTTCTGCATCTAGCTCTGAAAAAATATTTGGGCTTCTAGTAGTGTGTGGAACTTGTTCTATTAGTCCATCTATACTGACCTCCATCAGGTTGCAAATTGAATATAATTTTTTTCTGCATCTAGCTCTGAAAAAATATTTGGGCTTCTAGCAGTGTGTGGGACTTGTTATATTAGTCCATCTATACTGACCTCCATCAGGTTGCAAATTGAATATAATTTTTTTCTGCATCTAGCTCTGAAAAAATATTTGGGCTTCTAGCAGTGTGTGGGACTTGGTCTATTAGTCCATCTATACTGACCTCCATCAGGTTGCAAATTGAATATAATTTTTTTCTGCATCTAGCTCTGAAAAAATATTTGGGCTTCTAGCAGTGTGTGGGACTTGGTCTATTAGTCCATCTATACTGACCTCCATCAGGTTGAAAATTGAATATAATTTTTTTCTGCATCTAGCTCTGAAAAAATATTTGGCTTCTAGCAGTGTGTGGGACTTGGTCTATTAGTCCATCTATACTGACCTCCATCAGGTTGCAAATTGAATATAATTTTTTTCTGCGTCTAGCTCTGAAAAAATATTTGGGCTTCTAGCAGTGTGTGGGACTTGGTCTATTAGTCCATCTATACTGACCTCCATCAGGTTGCAAATTGAATATAATTTTTTTCGGCATCTAGCTCTGAAAAAAATATTTGGGCTACTAGCAGTATGTCGGACTTGTTCTATTAGTCCATCTATACTGACCTCCATCAGGTTTCAAATTGAATATAATTTTTTTCTGCATCTAACCCAGCCAATAGTTTTGGTCTAATACCACAGCTTGGCCACTCAGCTCTGCTCGGTTCCCATCCATTGTTTTTTTGTGCAAACAACTCCAGAGTTGTGAATTAGTTAACCACCAAAATGAGTGGAAAAAGGCCTGCTGCTGGTGGAAAGGGAATAGGTGTGTTGGGAAGGGGAAAAAAGGTTGTGTTCGTGGGGTAGGTTTTAAAGCAGCAGTAACATCTGCAGAAGAAAGACCATCTTCCAGCCAAACTAAAATGTCTACTTCTTTTAGCGGACAATGTGATAAGATCCCTTTCTTACGGCCACGCCAATCGCTACAAATTCCAGATGAGGCACAAAAACAGCAGGTGCTTCAACGGATATCAAGTGCTCCTTTAAGTGGGCTCTCCTCCACATCAACTTCAACATCACAAATACTCCAGTCCTCAAAGGTGTCACCCCAATCGCACTTGCTTCCTCACAGCTCCCAAATCTCCAGCTGCCCGTCTGAGTATGAGGGGTAGAACAGATGGTTGAGTCTGTAGAGCTGTTTACTCATACTATAGCCTGGGAATCAGAGGTCGGCTCCAGCGCTTCTGTGAATCCAGATGAGGAAATGATCTGCACTGATGCCCAGAATCTTTATGAGTCGGATCCAGGACCAGACGCTGAAGGTTCTGACCATAATGTAGACCCTCATTCCCAAACTGTAACTCCTGTTGGTGGAGACAACGAGGAAGACGATGATGAGACTCAAATACCTGATTGGAGCGACAACTTTAGCTTTTTGTCAGGGCAGGAACAGGTTGGCTCTGAGGACGACGGGTGTGATAACGCACAGGGTGATGATGATGAGGTTGGAGATCCCACTTACTGTTCAACCCACAGTCAGCCAAGAGATGAGGTCAGCAGAGGAGGTGGAGGAGAATGCTAGTGACGACGAGGTCAGGTTGCGCCTTCCTGGACAGAGACGTAGTACTGGAAGCTCGTCAACAGCTGCATCCTCAAACACAACTCTGCCTCTCACCACAAGTCGTGGTGGCTCTTCAGGTCGCATGGGTGCTAAGCCTTGCATAGCCTGGGCATTTTTTCAGATCGATAAAGATGACCCAACTCGTGTTATCTGTAACATTTGTCAGCAAAAGCTAAGTAGAGGCCAAAAAATACATAGTTTGAGTACTTCATGCATGAACCGGCACATGGACATGAAGCATAAGTTGCAGTGGGAAGCTCACTGTGCTACAATGCGGCCTAGCCGGCCGGGCCAACCTCCGTCTGCCATATCTTGTGCATCCGCGGCCTCTTCATCCTCTGTGACTGGGGGGACAGCAGTCACACCTGTTTTGGGATGCAGACCTGCCACCTCTTTACCCGCAACAGCCAGCGTGATTGGCAGGTCATCATTTTCTTTGTAGGTGGTAACACCAGCTGGTGTTGAGCGCTGTCCGACATCGATAGCACCACCTTTGGATCAAGGTAACCTAACATGTCCGCCTGAATCTTCCTCACAGACCGGCAGTTTGCCGGGGACACCCTTATCAACCCCGTCTAAGCACAATAGCCAGCCCTCGGTCCCTCAGATGTGGACAAGTAAAAGACCATTTCCTCCTAGCCATGAGAAAGCTAAGAGGTTGAATTTCACCATCTGCAAGCTCTTGGCTACAGAAATGCTGCCTTTCCGCCAGGTGGACACAGAGGATTTTCGAGACCTTATGTCCGTCGCAGTGCCCCAGTACCAGATCCCCAGTCGGCACTATATCTCAAAGAAAGGTGTGCCTGCGCTCCACCAGCATGTCGCACACAACATCATCGCTTCTTTGAGAAACTCTGTGTGTGACAGGGTGCATTTCACCACAGACACTTGGACGAGTAGGCATGGACAGGGGCGTTACATGTCGCTGACTGGGCACTGGGTAACTATGGTGACAGCAGGACAAGGGGCTGCTGTCCAAGTCTTGCCGTCCCCACAAGTTGTGCGTCAATCCTCTTTATCTCAAAGTTCCTCCACTGCTTCTGCCTCCTCAACCTCCTCTCGGTCCTCCACCTGCACCCAAAGCCGGTTAGGTCATGCCACAAGCTTTCTAACTGCGCAGAAGGGATACTGCACACCTCCTTACTATGCAGGCAGTAGGGCTCAACGTCATCAGACGGTTTTTACTTTGAAATGTCTGGGAAATGTGAGTCACACAGCTGAGGAGTTGTGGTCAGCTCTGGAGAACCAATTTCATGAATGGTTGTCTCCACTGGACCTGAAACCAGGGAAGGCCGTGTGTGACAATGCTGCTAACCTGGGTGCGGCCCTTCGCCGGGGCAATGTCACACACGTGCCTTGTATGGCTCACGTGTTGAACCTGGTTGTCCAGCAATTTTTAGCCCACTATCCCCGACTAGATGGCCTTCTGCAGAGGGCACGGTCGCTGTGTGCTCACTTCCGACATTCGCATCCCGCAGCTCAGCGACTTATATCTCTACAGAAGTCGTTGGGCCTGCCACTTCACCGGCTAAAATGCGATGTGCCTACCCTGTGGAATTCAACTCTGCACATGTTGCAGCGACTGTGGCAGCACCGACAAGCCCTGGTGCAATATGTTCTGACGTATAGCCTGGGCCAACGAGATCCAGAGGTGGGGCAAATCACGCTGGAGGAGTGGTCTCAGATCAGGGACCTATGCACCCTTCTGCACAGTTTTGAAATGGCGACGAAGAAGTTTAGTGCTGACGATGCCATTATCAGCATGACTATTCCGGTGATTTACATGCTGGAGCACATGTTAAACAGAATTCGGAGTCAGGAGGTGGCACAAGAGGAGGTGGAGGAAGTAGAGGAGGAGGAGTTGTATGCGGAAGGGCTAACATCTGCAAGGTCCAGACGGTCGGCAGCACCAAGGCGGCAGGCATGTGAGGGTGGGGGAGATGGTTTTACCAGGGCGCATGGTAGCAGCCAAGCTACTGAGGAAGGTGCAGGAGCCCAGGAAGAAGTGGAGGATGAACTGATGGAAGACTCATCAGATGAGGGAGACCTTGATCACATTTCTGTTGTGCGAGGTTGGGGGGAGAGGACAGAGGAAGGAAGCATGATTGTTACCTCGCCACCAACACAACAGGGACTTGGTGCTCCTGGATGCGCAAGACACATGAGTGCCTTCTTGCTGCACTACCTGCAACATGACCCTCGAATTGTGAGAATTAGAAATAATCCTGACTACTGGGTTGCCACACTGTTAGATCCCCGGTACAAAAGTAAATTTGCAGAAATTATTCCTGCCATAGAAAGGGAAGCACGCATGCAGGAGTATCAGCAGAGACTGTTGCAGAATCTTACATGTGCTTTTCCACAAAACACCAGTGGTGCACGTAGTGAATCTCACAGTTCCAACTTGCCAACCGTGGGACCGTCGAGTGTTCAGCACTCAAACCGCAACAGAAACACAGTATCTGCTGGTAACATCAAGTTTGCGGAATCATTTCACCACTTTTTTAGCCCATCCTTTGCAAGGCCACAGGAGACAAAAAGTCTGACACATAGTCAACACCTAGAGACGATGGTACAGGAGTATCTCCAAGTAAACATTGAAGCCATGACTGTGTCACTGGACCCTTGCTCTTTTTGGGCTTCCAATCTGGATAAATGGCCGGAGCTAGCCACTTACGCCTTGGAGATCTTGTCATGCCCCGCAGCCAGCGTTCTATCTGAACGTGTGTTCAGCGCTGCTGGTGGTGTGCTGACAGATAAGCGCACGCGGCTCTCCACTGATAATGTAGACAGACTCACGTTCATAAAGATGAACAAATCATGGATCCGAAAAGACTTTTCTACCCCTGTGTCATCCTGGGGAGAGTAAAAGCTTGATGATTGGTTAAAATCACCTCACCAACCGTTTTAAGCTTTCAAATTACTAATCATGTTTATCTGTATCTTGGCTGGAAAATAATTTGGGCTTTGTAGCAGTGTGCAGTACTGATTCTATTAGGCCATCTATACTAAGCTCCACCAGATTTAAAATTACTAATCATGTTTATCTGTATCTTGGCTGGAAAATAATTTGGGCTTTGCAGCAGTGTGCAGCACTGATTCTATTAGGCCATCTATACTAAGCTCCACCAGATTTAAAATTACTAATCATGTTTATCTGTATCTTGGATGGAAAATAATTTGGGCTTTGTAGCAGTGTGCAGTACTGATTCTATTAGGCCATCTATACTAAGCTCCACCAGATTTAAAATTAATAATAATTTTTAGCTGCATCTAGCCCGGAAAATAATTTTGGGGCTCCGAGATGCGCAAGACACATAAGTGCCTTCTTGCTGCACTACTTGCAACATGACCCTCAGATTGTCAAAATTTGAAGTAATCCTGACTACTGGGTTGCCACACTCTTAGATCCCCCACACTCTTCGATCAAATATTTCATTTTAATAAAGACCAAAAAAATGGTCATTTTTGAAATTATAAGCATTAGCAGGTTATTAGAAACTGAAATCAAACAGTTTTCAGCTCAAAACTTTATTCTAGGTGATGTTACATTTGCACATAGGACCCCTTGTTCGAAAGGAGCTTCTGAACTCTCTCGTCCATTGAATTTGTCAGGTTTTGGATGGTTTCTGCTTTAATTGTTTTGCATGAAGACAGAATACCCTCCCAGAGCTGTTGCTTAGATGTGAACTGCCTCCCGCCATCATAGACACTCCTTTTGATGATGCTCCAGAGGTTCTGAATGGGGTAGAGGTCAGGGGAGCATGGGGGTCACACCATAAGTTTGTCCCCTTTTATGCCCATATCAGCCAGAGATGCAGATGTGTTATGTGCAGCATGAGACGGTGCATTATCATGCATAAAAATGATCTTGCTGTGGAATACACGGTTCTTCTTCTTGAACCATGGCAGGAAGTGCTGTTTGAGAAACTCCACATACATTATGGAGTTCATCTTTACCCCTTCAGGGATCCTAAAGGGGCCGACAATCTCTCTCCCCATGATTCCAGCCCAAAACATTACTCCACCTCCTCCTTGTTGGCGCTGTAGCCGTGTTTGCGTGGGGTGTCCATCAACCAGCCATCCTCCACTCCATCCATCTGGACCATCGAGCATTGCACGGCACTCATCCGTGAACAAAACAGTTTTGAAATCAGTCTTCATGTAATGTTTGGCCCACTGGAGCCGTTTCTGCTTGTGTGAAGTGGATAGAGGAGGTCGACAGGATGGTGTGCGCACAGCTGCAAACCTCTGAAGGACCCTGCATCTTGTTGTTCGGGGGACGTTGGAGGCACCAGCAGCTTCAAAAACTTGTCTGCTGCTATGACAAGGCTTTTTTGCCGCTGCTCTTTTAACCTGATGGAATTGCCTGTAGGAAAGAGTCCTCAATTTGCCATTATCAGCACGCACACGTGTGTACTGTGAATCAGCTACATACTTCTTGATTGCCAAGACACTTCATCCTGATCATCGCACAATGTTGATTGTAGTCATGCCTTGACCTAAACACTCCACAATTTGTTGCTTCTCAGCAGCCGACACATCCTTTTTCTTTCCCATTTTGGCAGAAAATGTAGGCTGCTTAATAATGTGGGACAGCCTTCTTAAGTAGCCTTGCCTTTCATTGGACACCCCTGCCAAACTAATTAGCACAGGTGTCTGCAATTGCTTACAGTGATATAAAGAGCCCTGACACACATCACCATCAATGAGTTTAACTGACAAACAAACAAATTCTTCCCTTATCACTCCTAAACACTTTTTGCATAATAATTTGGAACTCAGTGTACATGTGCTTTTCCACAAAACACCAGTGGTTCACGTAGTGAATCTTACAGTTCTAACTTGCCAACCGTGGTCTGTATGGAGTTGTTCAATAAAGGGCCCAAAATTAAGATAACATAGACGGGAGAGGTCTCTATGAATAGGAATTTCTAAGTATTTGATACCCTGTGAGGGCCAGGCAAAGGGAAAGTTGGACTGGATGGAATCCTTTATGGATTTGGGGAAGGAGACATCGAGGGCCTCAGACTTCGCTGCATTGATTTTAAAATTTGACCATGTAACAAAGTGATCTATTTCAGCCATAACAGCAGGGATGGATATATGTGATTGAGTGATATATACTAGGACATCATCAGCAAATAGAGAGCACTTGTACTCAGTGCCTCCCACCTCAATCCACCTAATATTGGGGTTATGGCGAATTGATGAGAGCAGGTGCTCCGTCACTAGGATGTATAAGAGAGGGGACAGAGGACATCCCTGCCTTGTCCCATTGGTGATTATGAAAGGTGATTAAAATGTTCTGACACGCCCCCTGGGCTTTGGGACACCCGGAGCCGGACCCTTTTTGGTGGATGCTGGTGGTTGTAGTCTCCGTGGCGGCGACCCGGTTCCGTGGCTCAGGGTGGTCAAACCATTGGCGGAACTATTTATGTGGTTTTGATGTTTAAATGTCCGACTACACCACCCGTGGATTGCGGTCAGAGTGAACCACCGCTGCAGGGCAGACCGCTGAGGCTGGTGTTGTGGGTGCAGCAGAGCGTAGCATAACTCCCCACGGGAGGAGTATAGCCTCAGGGCAGTGTATGCGGAGGATGGGGGTGATGGTGCAGGGCAGCAGCAGTAACGACACGGAGTCAGTGATGCAGTCCAGGGCCTTTACTCACAGTTCTTATTATCCAGACCACTTCTGTAGGTAACGGCTGCCCACGTCGTACTGTGCTCATCAGGTGAGGGGCTCAGACAACTCCCAGATAACTTTGGAGCACTTCACAGGACCCCCTTTGTGTGTCCTTTGTCTGGCCTTTCTTACCAACCCTTCTGTCCGGCTGCCTCGGGCCTCCTCTTGGTAAACTTGGCGCCAGTTTCCCTGACCCTATGTGGTGCCTCCCTAGCGGGTGTAGCGAGGGGCTGCGCCACATAAAATGTCACAGCCTCCGGTTTCTAGCTGAGGGTCGTTTCCCGCCTCCACTAGTTTCGGGGACCGGTCTCGTCCTTTGGCCTGACCCCTCCACGCAGGTGGATTCGGGCGTGCGGTGGCGACTCGCCCGTCCGCACCCCTGGGATCCCTTCGTTCCTCGTTCCTGGAACCTTCTCCGCTCCTCTTCCTTCCTTCTCCCTCTTCCAGGCCTGGGCCTCTGTTACTAGGCCCGCCTCCGGAGGAGAGCTCATGCAGAGCCCCTGCTCCCTGTCACTTCTGCTCAGACTTCTCTGCACTGAACTAAGATGGTGCCCACTAGTGTTGAGCCACCCCCGTAGTGTTCGGGTTCGGTTCGGTTCGTCGAACACCGGGATGTTCGAGGAACTGTTCGTCGAACTGTTCGTCGAACACCGTAGAACACCGTCGAACACCGTTAAAACCAATGGCAGGCAAACAAAAACACATAGAAACACATAGAAAACACCTGCAAAGGTGTCCAAAAGCTGACAAACTGCTCAGAAGACGCTCTCTTTAAAAAAGCCGGCCGGCAAATTCAGCAGCGGCATACACCGGTACCCGACAATTTAGACAAGAAGGAATAGAGCATCACACATAGATTAGATAGATAGAAACATGTCAGTCACACAAATAAGAAGCACAGTGACAGTGTTGGTTGCTGCACTTGTCATTTAGTGTAAAGGATTTATTAAAAAAAATATTAGTGTTTTCATGCACCGTCTCTTTAAAAAAGCCGGCCGGCAATTCAGCATCTGTACCCGACAATTTAGAACAGAAAGAATAGAGCTTCACACATAGATTAGATAGATAGAAACATGTCAGTCACATATATAAGTACAGTGATAGTGTTGCTTACTGTACTTGTCATTTAGTGTAAAGGATTTATTTAAAAAAATAATAGTGTTTTCATGCACTGTCTCTTTAAAAAAGCCGGCCGGCAATTCAGCAGCGGTACCCGACAATTTAGAACAGAAAGATAGAGCATCACACATAGATTAGATAGATAGAAACATGTCAGTCACATATATATGAAGTACAGTGACAGTGTTGGTTACTGTACTTGTCATTTAGTATTAAAATAAAGGATTTATTATTAAAAAAATTGGCGTTGGGTTCCCCTTAATTTTAGGCTCTAGCGGAGGTTAAGCAGACGGCTGGGGCAGATGTTTGAAGCCTGGGAAGGGGGTAACACCCACGTAGCTTCCCAGGCTACTAATATCAGCCCCCAGCTGAATACATAGCCTTTACTAGCTATTAAAATGGGGGACCCCCCAAAAAAAATGACGTGGGGTCCCCCCTAATTTAATAGCTAGCAAAGGCTAGGCAGACAGCTGGGGGCTGATATTAATAGCCCAGGAAGGGAGCCATGAATATTGGCCCCCTCCCAGGCTAGAAACACCAGCCGTCAGCCGCCCCAGAAATGGCGCATTCATAGGATGCGCCAATTCTGGCACTTAGCCTCGCTCTTCCACGCTGCCCTGGTGCGGTGGCAGGGGGTAATAGGGTTGGGGTTGATGTCAGCTTATAATGCCAGCTGACATCAAGCCCAGGTTAGTAATGGAGAGGCATCTATAAGACACCCCCATTACTAACCCCATAGTCAAAGTTAAAAAAAACACAAACACCCAGAATAAAGTCCTTTAATTGAAATAAAGACACAATCCTTTATTGTTCTAAATTAAACCATACTTACCATCACGCCCATTCCAGCTGAAGCCAACGATCTCCTGCAATAAAAGAAAAATAATAAAGCAACCTCATCCTTACCTTTCCATGGTTCCCACGACAGCTTCAGCTCTGCTACATCGAGATGACAGGCTGGACCGCAGCAGAACGCTGCCATCCAGCCTGTCATCCCGCAGACACTGAGAAGCGCAGGCTTGCTTGCGCTGCTCAGCGTCTCTCTGTGACGACATCCAGATGAGCCGAGTTCATGTCCAATGAACTCGGCTCACCTCATGCACGTCACTGACAGCGTGGGAAAATTCTCACGCTGAAGCGCTGATTGCAGGAGAATTTTCCCACGCTGTCAGTGACGTGCATGAGGTGAGCCGAGTTCATTGGACATGACCTCGGCTCATCTGGATGCCGTCACAGCGAGACAGTGAGGAGCGCAAGCATGCCTGCGCTTCTCAGTGTCTGCGGGATGACAGACTGGATGGCAGCGTTCTGCTGCGGTCCAGCCAGTCATCTCGATGTAGCAGAGCTGAAGCTGTCGTGGGAACCATGGAAAGGTAAGGATGAGGTTGGTTTATTATTTTTCTTTTATTGCAGGAGATCGTTGGCTTCAGCTGGAATGGGTGTGATGGTAAGTATGGTTTAATTTAGAACAATAAAGAATTGTGTCTTTATTTCAATTAAAGGACTTTATTCTGGGTGTTGTGTTTTTTTTAAATACTTTACTAGAAATTCATGGCGGTCATGTCTAATACTGGCGTGACCCCATGAATTTTGTGCTTGGGGCCAGCTGATAATACCAAGCTGGCCCTAACCCCTTTATTACCCAGTGAGCCACCGCACCAGGGCCCTGGATGAGTTGGGTACAGCGCCAGAAGATGGCGCTTCTATGAACGCGCCATTTTCCGGGGTGGCTGCGGACTGCAATTTGTAGCGGGGGGGGGGCCCAGAAAGCTTGGGCCTCCCTGCGCTGCAGATTCCAGCCCCCAGCTGCCTAGTTGTACCTGGCTGGACACAAAAATAGGGCGAAGCCCCACGTAGTTTTTTTTTAATTATTTCATGAAATTCATGAAATAATTAAGAAAAAAAGGCCTTCCCTATATTGTTGTGTCCGGCCAGGTACAAATAGGCAGCTGGTGGTTGGGGGCAGCCCGTTCCTGCCTGCTGTACCTGGCTGGACACAAATATAGTGCGAAGCCCCACTTCAATTTTTTTTAATTATTTCATGAAATTCATGAAATAATTAAGAAAAAAAGGGCTTCCCTATATTGTTGTGTCCGGCCAGGTACAAATAGGCAGCTGGTGGATGGGGGCAGCCCGTTCCTGCCTGCTGTACCTGGCTGGACACAAATATAGTGCGAAGCCCCACTTCAATTTTTTTAAATTATTTCAGGAAATTCATGAAATAATTTAAAAAAAATTGACGTGGGGCTTCGCACTATATTTGTGTCCAGCCAGGTACAGCAGGCAGGAACGGGCTGCCCCCAACCACCAGCTGCCTATTTGTACCTGGCCGGACACAACAATATAGGGAAGCCCTTTTTTTCTTAATTATTTCATGAAATAATTTAAAGAAAATTGACGTGGGGCTTCGCCCTGTTTTTGTGTCCAGCCAGGTACAACTAGGCAGCTGGGGGCTGGAATCCGCAGCGCAGGGAGGCCCAAGCTTTCTGGGCCACCCCCGCTGCAAATTGCAGTCCGCAGCCACCCCGGAAAATGGCGCGTTCATAGAAGCGCCATCTTCTGGCGCTGTACCCAACTCATCCAGGGCCCTGATGCGGTGGCTCACTGGGTAATAAAGGGGTTAGGGCCAGCTTGGCATTATCAGCTGGCCCTAAGCCCGAAATTCATGGGGTCACGCCAATATTAGACATGACCACCATGAATTTCTAGTAAAGTATTTAAAAAAAACACAACACCCAGAAAAAAGTCCTTTAATTGAAATAAACACACAATTCTTTATTGTTCTAAATTAAACCATACTTACCATCACGCCCATTCCAGCTGAAGCCAACGATCTCCTGAAATAAAAGAAAAATAATAAAGCAACATCATCCTTACCTTTCCATGGTTCCCATGACAGCTTCAGCTCTGCTACATCGAGATGACAGGCTGGACCGCAGCAGAACGCTGCCATCCAGCCTGTCATCCCGCAGACACTGAGAGGCGCAGGCTTGCTTGCGCTCCACAGTGTCTCTCTGTGAGGGCATCCAGATGAGCCGAGTTAATGTCCAATGAACTCGGCTCACCTCATGCACGTCACTGACAGCGTGGGAAAATTCTCCTGCACTCAGCGCTTCAGCGTGGGAGAATTCTCACACTGAAGCGCTGAGTGCAGGAGAATTCTCCCACGCTGTCAGTGACGTGCAGGAGGTGAGCTGAGTTCATTGGACATGAGCTCACCTTATGCACGTCACTGACAGCGTGGGAAAATTCTCCTGCACTCAGCGCTTCAGCGGGAGAATTCTCACGCTGAAGCGCTGAGTGCAGGAGAATTCTCCCACGCTGTCAGTGACGTGCAGGAGGTGAGCTGAGTTCATTGGACATGAGCTCACCTTATGCACGTCACTGACAGCGTGGGAGAATTCTCCTGCACTCACCGCTTCAGCTTGAGAATTTTCCCACGCTGTCAGTGACGTGCATGAGGTGAGCCGAGTTCATTGGACATGAACTCGGCTCATCTGGATGTCGTCACAGAGAGACGCTGAGCAGCGCAAGCAAGCCTGCGCTTCTCAGTGTCTGCGGGATGAGAGGCTGGATGGCAGCGTTCTGCTGCGGTCCAGCCTGTCATCTCGATGTAGCAGAGCTGAAGCTGTCGTGGGAACCATGGAAAGGTAAGGATGAGGTTGCTTTATTATTTTTCTTTTATTGCAGGAGATCGTTGGCTTCAGCTGGAATGGGCGTGACGGTAAGTATGGTTTAATTTAGAACAATAAAGGATTGTGTCTTTATTTCAATTAAAGGACTTTATTCTGGGTGTTTGTGTTTTTTTTAACTTTGACTATGGGGTTAGTAATGGGGGTGTCTTATAGACGCCTCTCCATTACTAACCTGGGCTTGATGTCAGCTGGCATTATAAGCTGACATCAACCCCAACCCTATTACCCCCTGCCACCGCACCAGGGCAGCGTGGAAGAGCGAGGCTAAGTGCCAGAATTGGCGCATCCTATGAATGCGCCATTTCTGGGGCGGCTGACGGCTGGTGTTTCTAGCCTGGGAGGGGGCCAATATTCATGGCTCCCTTCCTGGGCTATTAATATCAGCCCCCAGCTGTCTGCCTAGCCTTTGCTAGCTATTAAATTAGGGGGGACCCCACGTCATTTTTTTTGGGGGGTCCCCCATTTTAATAGCTAGTAAAGGCTATGTATTCAGCTGGGGGCTGATATTAGTAGCCTGGGAAGCTCCGTGGGTATTACCCCCTTCCCAGGCTTCAAACATCTGCCCCAGCCGTCTGCTTAACCTCCGCTAGAGCCTAAAATTAAGGGGAACCCCACGCCAATTTTTTTAATAATAAATCCTTTATTTTAATACTAAATGACAAGTACAGTAACCAACACTATCACTGTACTTCATATATATGTGACTGACATGTTTCTATCTATCTAATCTATGTGTGAAGCTCTATTCTGTCTGTTATAAATTGTCGGGTACCGCTGCTGAATTGCCGGCCGGCTTTTTTAAAGAGACGGTGCATGAAAACACTATCATTTTTTTTAATAAATCCTTTACGCTAAATGACAAGTACAGTAAGCAACACTGTCACTGTACTTCGTATATATGTGGCTGACATGTTTCTATCTATCTAATCTATGTATGATGCTCTATTCTGTCTGTTATAAATTGTCGGGTACCGCTGCTGAATTGCCGGCCGGCTTTTTTAAAGAGACGGTGCATGAAAACACTATTATTTTTTTAAATAAATCCTTTACACTAAATGACAAGTACAGTAATCAACACTGTCACTGCACTTCTTATATATGTGACTGACATGTTTCTATCTATCTAATCTATGTGTGATTCTCTATTCCTTCTATTCTAAATTGTCGGGTACCGCTGCTGAATTGCAGGCCGGCTTTTTTAAAGAGACGGTGCATGAAAACACTATTATTTTTTTTGATAAATCCTTTACGCTAAATGACAAGTACAGTAAGCAGCACTTTCACTGTACTTCGTATATATGTGGCTGACATGTTTATATCTATCTAATCTATGTGTGAAGCTCTATTCTTTCGGTTCTAAATTGTCGGGTACAGGTGTATGCCGCTGCTGAATTGCCGGCTTTTCATGTTTCACTGTTGGCACTGTTCCCATCGATTTGGGCAATCACTGTAATGCCACAACCACCATGGCTGTGGCATTACAGTGAGTGGCAGACAATCCCTGCATGATTGGTGCTCTAAATAGCGCCAGACATGCAGGACACGCTTTTGGTGCACGAACAGTTATCGAACATAACCTCGAACAGCCGAATTTTTTGCAAATCGTTCGGGTTCGTCGAACAGCTCGAACACCGCCCAAAACAGCTCGAATTTGAGATTGGCGAACAGTTCTAGTCGAACACCGCTCATCTCTAGTGCCCACCTTTTATACTCCCTTCTCAATGCACCCAGGAACTGCTTCCTCCCTGCTCCTGCACTACAGGGTTCCCCTTCCTCAGTGTTCCCTCCCCCCACTCCAGCCAGGGACAGGGACTGTCTTGCCCATCTCAGGGGCATATTGGTCGCCCTGCCCCACAGCAATGTGGTGTAATGCATGCAGGTGTTGGGTCGTGATCCACACTCCATCCTTACCTGAGAGTGAGATGTCACACCTCTGGGTGAGGTGCAATACCTCTGTAGCAACCGAGCCCTCAGGGTGCTACAGTTCCATTTATCTTCAGCCTAGGTGACGTATTGCGATACAGGGCAGTGATTTTGGCTATAAAAGGGTCCCCTAGACCCCTACCCCAAGCTTTTTAAGAGAATAATATATGGCGTGCCAGGAGACTCTATGGAATGCTTTCTCAGCATCCAGCGAGAGTATCTAATTACAAATTTTTAACTGCATCTAGCCCAGGAAATACTTTGTGCCTAGTAGCAGTGTCTGCTAGTCAGCGGATTATCCCGGCTGTTAATCAAGCTACACCACCTGTAGTTTGGACACTTAATTTTTTCAAAGGAAATGCTTCGGGATCACGGGATACTCAGTGAAGAGCATCAGGAGGCACCCCAAGTCATAGGGGCTGGGACTGGCGGTAGGATGCCTTGCGGTGGACAGCCGAGCTCGATCCTTATAAAAGCTTTTTAACTGCAGCAGCTTTAGTGGACGCTACTGGAGCTGGAATTACGCGGCTGCTGGCATGAGACTTGCCCTCCAATAGATCCTTGTAATAGGATTTAAAGTGTATTCATTCAAATTAGAGAGACAATTTAAATTAAAAAGCTTAGAGCTGCCTCCACCACAGGGGGGCTCGCTCGACCCACCAGCGGACAGGTACCAGTATTGGGAGAGGGGGGCTGGCCGTCAGGGTCCACCGCGGCTCTGGCACAAACCCGGCGACACGGAGGTGGCACGGGCAGGAACGGACTGGTCGTGTCGGCTTCTCACTTTTTGGATTTTAGAAGGGCATGACATGCCTATATTTGTGTCTCCCCCTCCTTTTACTCCTCCACCTCTTTTCTTTTCGCATGACTATATGTACTTGTCACTTTTCCATGTGTTAGTTATGTCTTCTGAGCAGTTTGTCAGCTTTTGGACACCTTTGAAGGTGTTTTCTATGTGTTTCTATGTGTTTTTGTTTGCCTGCCATTGGTTTTAACGGTGTTCGAAGGTGTTCGACGAACAGTTCGACGAACAGTTCGGCGAACACACGGGTGTTCGACGAACCGAACCGAACTCGAACACTACGGGGGTGGCTCAACACTACTTAAGACAACAGGAATCAATAAAACAGCATAAAGAAAACAGACTGGCAACTCAACATGGATCATAAACTGTTAAAGTAAGTGTGATGACCTTAAAGTACCATGGATTAAACAACGTAGTTGAATGAGATATATATACCAGTGATTAGCTGCAGAGCATTGCAAATAACATGGAGGTACAATGCAGAATGGTAAAAAATGGTATGGAGAAGATTAGATAGGCAGCCCAGGGTCAATCACAGAAGGGATTCCAAGGAATTAGTCAGCAAAAACCAGGACAAAACAAAAATGGTCCATTCAAATATAAGTGTACCAAAAGCATAGAATACAATGCAAAACTGTCAAAGGATGGATTTCACTAGGGGATTTAAAAAGGGGGCCATGCTTCCCCATTGATCATTGAGCCAACCATACCTTTGGTCCATTTTCCAGCCCCAGTGGTTGTCAGCAGAACTTTTATTTACATGATCATTATCTCAACAATATGCATAGCTGGATGGCACTCACACTGCTCAGAAGGAGGGAAAACACCCCTGCAGAGGAGTGAAATACTTTGCATACTGAACAGTATGGGCATCACCCAGCAATGATATTCCCCCTTCCCTGCTATCAGCGCCACCTACAGACTCAAAGGAATGGCACATGGCAACATAAGCAGCCTATTCAAGAGTGAGAAGAGGTAAGTTCATAGCTGAAACATGGCATTAATAACCAAAGGGCTATCTGCATCTCATGCTCTATTTCAGAAAATATTGTGATGTAGAAGAGGACTGGACCAGACAAAACTATCTTCTAAGGTATTTTAGGGCTTATGCACATGAGAATACCACGTATGGTATTGTGTGGACATTAGCTGAAGTGTGAGAAATTTGAATTAATCCAGAATAATATGATGCATGCAGACTGTACCTTACCTGCCACCACCGCACTCTAATCAGCATCTCTGTTTATCTATTCCTCTTACAGGTATGTGACCCAGCTTTCCCATCTTGACTTCCATGTAGATTTCTCTATACCTCTCTGCTCCTATTTACTAATGGTATGTTCTCCAAGCTATACCAGCTACCCCTCACTTTCATTTATGACCTTGTTTACTTAACTTTTGACTATCCAGCATCTGGTTCAGCCTTAATCAGCTGATCAAGATGAGCACAGACCACTCCCCTCTGGTTCACAGCTGAATGCATTCTGTTACAAATATATTGTGGGCCAGGAGTCTGTGTCAGACTTAAGTCTGTGGCCATTACCTTAAGTGTGGCTATTAGCTGAAGTGTGAGAAATTTGAATTAATCCAGAATTGAACCTGGAGGGAACTGAAGGTAACTGGATACTTTGTCACAGTAAACAATGTTTGTGTTTGTTTTCACTCTCACCCCCTTAATCCTTCACTTCTTACAACCACCCCTAATCCCTACACTTAGTAAGGAACTCTTCATCTCTTCCTCCATTCTCCCCACCCATCTCACCTCTTCCTCAGAGCTATTCCTCAACATACAATCCTTTGTTTCCAAACACAGACAACCACCTCATGCCCTCTCCTGCTCCCACCTACTAACGCTTTCTCTGCTCCTCCTTACTGCCAGCGACATCTCTCCACATCCCGGCCCTCCTTACCACATCCCTACTGTCACTTCCACCTCCTACCCACGATCTATCCCAAACTGTCGTAACCCTTCTAACCTTATACCCATCTGCCCAGCCCCTGCTTCCCCAGTCCCCCTAACAGGAGCTCTATGGAACGCTCGCTCCGTCTGCAACAAACTTTCCTACATTCATGATCTCTTCATCACTAACAAGCTTTCCTTCCTCGGCATCACTGAAACCTGGCTCACCCCCTCTGACATGGCCTCTCCTGCTGCACTTTCGTATGGCGGATTCCACCTCTCCCATATCCCCCGCCCCACCGGCAAGCACGGTGGAGGAATAGGTTTCCTCCTCTCAGATAACTGCTCCTTCACTCATATCCTACTGCCGCCCTCAATTACTCTCCCCTATTTTGAAGTGCACTGCGTGCATATCTACTCCCCCTCCAACCTCCAATTGGCTGTCATCTACCGCCCCCCAGGATCAACCATCAGTTTCTTTGACCACTTCACCACTTGGCTACTTCATTTCCTCTCCGTTGAAATTCCCACTATCTACATGGGCGACTTTAACATCCCCATTGACACTTTCCTCTCAGCTGCCTCTAAGCTTCTATCCCACACTTCCTCCTTTGGTCTTACTCAGTGGTCTTCCACACCTACCCACAAAGACAGCCACACTCTGTTCCCTATCTAACCTCTCTAACTCACCTCTCCCTCTTTCTGACCACAACCTACTCACATTCTCTTCTCTCTCATCTCCAGGGCAACAATCCCCACTCCACAAACTTGCATACCCTCACAGAAATCTCAAACACCTTGACCTACACTCTCTCTCTGAATCCCTCCTCCCTCTTACAGACATTAGTTCCTTACATGACGCAGATGTTGCTGCCACTTTATACAACACCACAACCGCTGCAGCTCTCGATTTGGTCGCCCCCCTCACACATATGTGGCACCCCAGGGGTCTGGTTTCCACAGTAATGTAATGTTATGTCTGAGAGCAGGTGGGAGGTCCTTTGGTCAGGGATCCTGTGCATGCCACACCTCCTGCCCAGTCTTGGGAGGGGAAGAACTTCCCCTATATAAACCCGGGGCTGAGGCAGGGTTAGGAGTCAAGGAGAGTAGAGACGAGAAACAGTCATAGGAAGAAACAGCAGAAGCTCAGTGGGAGCAATACTACTACGAGTCAGGGGCTGGCAGCTGCAGAGCTCGCCCTGACTGAGAAGCTTTCTTACCGGACCCGGCGTCCGAGGCTGTGGGGACTAACTCTTACCCAGCAGCAGAAGCCGACCGGCAGGGGATTTCAGGTCCTCAGGCCCAGAAACCCGAAGGCAAGGTCACACGCGTGGGACCAGCACCGCCATCGTGGAGCGGAAGCCATTAGAAGGCCCCGAGTCACCGGCCATACGGGTGAGCACCACACGGCACACTCAGGGACGTGGGCTACTTATATCCGCTTCTAGCAAGGTAGCCAGAAGAGTACAGTCAGTTTGGGAGGCCTACAACTCCGCCTGGCCAGGGGAGATCCCATCTGCTCAAGGACTGACCAGGCCCCGTTCGCTAGCAAGTACTCCGGGAGGGTCTATCGTTGTTACCAGTAAAGACCCTGAATTACACCGCACCGTCTCTGAGTGGTTCCTGCTACCCCCATCTTCCACGTCGGCTGCCCTGAGGCCATACCCCTCCCGTTGGGGGTTATACTATCACGCTGCACAATTCTACACCGGCCTCAGCGGTCTGCCCTGCAGCGGCAGCTCCATAGCTGCAAATCAACGGGTGGCGTAGTCGACACTCAAATAACACCTATCAAGACTGCCACACACTGAGTTTGACTCCCTGGGCACGGACCGGGTCCCCGCCACTCGGAGACTACAACCCTCATCTGATCCGGTTCCGGGTAAGCCCCCGTGCGCGAGACGCTGCGCGACACAGCAGGCCCAGGGGCGCGTCAACTTTGGCGTAGTCGGCAGGATTTCGTGCCCGCAACCACCGGGTACTGCGTGCCTGAAAAGCAAAGACTGTTCAAACTTACCAGTGGTGAGGTTTCCCGCCATCCGGCGCCATCTTCTGCCTTCTCCCCGCCATCCGCGAAGTTTTCCCGCCATCCGGCGCCATCTTCGGCCTTCTTCCCGCCATCCGTGGAGTTTTCCCGCCATTGGACGCCATCTTGAGGACGCCGCGCGGGAAGAAGAGGGGCGTGGACTCCGAAAGCGCGCGAGAACTGAAGCCCCGCCTCACGTCCGGACGTTGCGTAAGGTCCTGGAAGGAGCCCAGCAGACGCCGACGTCACCGGAGCGCGACGGAAGGTCCTCAACCCTGACGATCTACTGCGGAGCCGCGGCCTACGGAACAGGATCATCGCAAGGTAGGCCACGGTCCACTAGGGGGGAGGAAGATGTCGGATGCGGAGGAGAGCTTCACTGCCTCAACCCCCGCCAGCGCCACCGCTGCTGCAGTTATGCCCTTCACCATGCCCTATATCCCGGGAGCAGCTTGGCTACCCCAGTACTCAGGGGAGTCACATACCCTGCATGACTTTAGAGAAAAGCTGGATAGCCTCTTCCAGGTGTACCCCCTCACAGAAGAGCAAAAAGTGAGCATCCTGGTGGCCCAACTAACCGGGGCAGCCAAAAGGGAAGTAAAATCCTGGCCACCTGGGAGGAAGACTGTCGCAGGGATACTAACCCGGCTGAAGGATACCTTTGATACCCGCACCTCAGCCGAGATTAAGCTTAGATTCTACAGGTGCAAGCAGAGAGCGCATGAGAGTATAAGGGACTATGCACTAAACCTACAAGAGGCCCTGAGGGCCATTAAGCAGACCGACCCTGATGGAGTGGGAAACGAGGACAGGCTGTTGACCGAACAATTTATAGAGGGACTATATTGTAATGCCCACCGAACCCAGTTGCGGGCGATGGCCTTACAGGATCCCCATCTGGGCTTTGCACAGTTCAAGGACAGAGCCATCCGGGTGCTCCGAGAACCGGCACCGGGTGGCGTTGTGACCCACAGGCGCCCAGCTATCACTTACCACCAGGAGGCGGCGCCCTTGTCGGCAGGGCCTGTGGGAGCTGATGCGCAGGCTTTGGACAATGACCCGGCTCCAGACCTACACCATCAGGTCCAAGAGCTAGCTAAGAGCGTTGCTGCGCTAACCCGAACTGTGCAGTCTTTACAGGTTTCCACCCCAGGGAAGATCCAGCTGGCATCCGGACCGGAGGACATCCCGTGGCGTCGACCAAGGAGGACCCCACCGGCCAGAGGAAGACCCAGTGACCGATACAGCGAAGACGGACGACCCATCTGCCGCCGCTGCAATCAACCCGGACATATGGCAAGGTACTGTTCTTTAAACGGGCACAACCTGGGGTAGAGGGCCAACCCCCAGGAAAAAGATCACCAGGCCCATCGAACTGGCGCGACAGATATGTGGGAGGACGTCCAGTCTTGCCTGTGGTACTGGATGGCATTCCCATGAGTGCCCTACTGGACACCGGGTCACAGGTCACCACCATCCCGTACGTGCTCTTTAAGCAGTACTGGAATGACTCGGATATTACCCGCTACCCTGACGACGACTTGAGTATCATCGCCAGCAATGGCCAGCCCGTGCCACAGATCGGATTTAAAGAGGTGACCATCAAAATCGGTAGAGTCGAACTGGCAGCACAGGGACTGATCATTGTAGATATTGACAAACATGAGAGTCACCCAAAAATAACTCTAGGAACTAATGTAATTGAAAATTGTCTTGCAGAGGTGATTTTCCTTTTACAGCAGGTTGCCAAGAACGCCAGCTCCGGCGAGCAGCGGGTGCTCCAGAAAGAGATCCGGGCACTGATGAGACGGCAACAGGTGGAACTCTCCGGCGGTGAGATTGGTAGCGTAAGAATGTGTGACCCTTTTCCTATTGCCATGCCCCCAAAAAGTGAAATGATGATTTGGTGCCGGGCAGCTATTGGTCTGAGAGGTAGGGATTACCAGGCAATGGTAGAACCAGTTTACTCGGACAGTAGGCCCACCATTTTGACAGCACGGGGGGTGGTTGATGTACGCCATGGGAGGGTGCCCGTTCGCATAATAAATATCGGGGAGAGGGAAGTGTACCTGCCCCGGTATGCCACGCTAGCCAAATTCTATACCATTAACCAAAATTCTATACAATCTGTGGAACCCTTGCCTCCATCTCACCCGGAGGAAGGTAACGGCTCTAAGAAAAACATGGAGGACTGGTGTCAGCAACTACATCTGGGTACTGACTCCACTCCCGCACACCAGAAACAAGGAGTCTATCGGGTGGTTCAAGAGTACGAGAGAGTGTTCAGTAAACACCCGTTAGCCTTCGGGCGAGTCAAGGGGGTAGAACACCACATCCCCACGGGAGACCATCCTCCTATAAAAGAGAGGTATCGACCCGTACCCCCTGCCCACTACCAACACGCCAAGGGGATGCTTAGAGACATGAAGGAGGCTGGGGTGATCAGGGATAGCTGTAGCCCCTGGGCAGCTCCACTAGTCTTAGTCAGAAAAAAAGAAAACACCATGAGGATGTGTGTAGATTACCGGAAAATCAACCGTATCACACACAAGGATGCGTACCCCTTACCAAGGATAGAGGAGTCATTGGCTGCTTTAAGATCTGCTAACTTCTTCTCTACCTTGGATCTCACTAGCGGGTACTGGCAGGTTCCTGTAGCAGAGGCGGACCGGGAGAAGACCGCATTCACCACCCCGATGGGACTTAGCGAGTTCACCTGCATGCCGTTCGGACTCTGCAACGCACCAGGAACCTTCCAACGACTAATGGAGTGTTGTCTGGGCCACAGAAACTTCGAGACAGTCCTGTTGTACCTGGACGATGTCATCGTATATTCCAAGACGTATGAGGACCACCTGAAACACCTGGCGGAAGTGTTCGAAGCTCTGGCGAGTTACGGCCTAAAGGTGAAACCCTCCAAGTGTCACCTCCTGAAACCAAAGGTGCAGTACCTGGGACACGTGGTGAGCGCTGACGGAGTGGCTCCCGACCCTGATAAGATCACCGCAATTAAGGAATGGCCAAGCCCCTCCAGCGTAAAAGAAGTGCGGCAGTTCCTCGGGTTGGTAGGCTACTACCGAAGGTTTATTCCCGGTTTCACCAAAAAGGCAGCACCTATGCAGGACCTCCTGATAGGCCAGTCCCGGAAGGCCAAGAACCAGAAGCCGCCCTTCAAATGGGAGGAGCTGGAAGAAGAGTCCTTCCGCCAGCTGAAGATGGCCCTCACGGGGGACGAAATCCTGGCGTACCCGGATTATAGCCAGCCCTTTATCCTCTACACCGACGCCAGTAACATCGGGCTAGGAGCCGTACTGTCCCAGATCCAGCAGGGGAAGGAACGAGTAATCGCCTACGCCAGTCGAAAGCTGCGACCCACCGAAAGGAACCCCGAGAATTACAGCTCATTTAAGCTAGAGTTCCTGGCCGTATTATGGGCAGTCACCGAGCGCTTTAAGCATTACCTCGCTTCTTCCCGGTTCACCGTGTACACGGATAACAACCCGTTGACACACCTGGAGACGGCAAGACTCGGTGCCCTGGAACAGAGGTGGATGGCCCGTCTGTCCAACTACGAGTTCACAATCAAATACCGGGCCGGACGCTCCAATACCAACGCGGACGCCCTGTCCAGGATGCCCAACCTGCCGGACGAAGGAGAAGATCCGGAGGGACTGGAAGAAGTTGAACTCCCTGCGCTCCACCGTCATGGGACTATCCAGTATTCCCACCGGGTAAGGAGTAAGCAGGCTGCTACGTTGAACCCCTTACCTCACTACAACTGGGCGGAAACGCAAGACAGCGACCCTGCCGTCCGACTGGTGAAGGAGATGCTGACTCGCCCGGAGGCTTGCCTTGAACCAGACGCTCCGGAGGAAGCCAAACAACTATGGGCAGAGAAGAGTCGACTGTTCCTTTACAAGGGGAAGTTGTGCCGCAGAATGGTTAACTCCCGGACGCATGAACTACTCTGGCAAGTAGTGGTGCCACGAAGAGACGCAGCCATGGTGATGGAGGCATACCACGACGGAGCTGGACACTTCGGGTGGAAGAAGCTGGAGTTCCTGCTGCGCGAGCGATTCCACTGGGTAGGCATGAGGGGAACCATTGAGAAGTGGTGCAGAGACTGTGGCCCGTGCAACCTGAGAAGGAAGGACCGTGCCAGCCAGAAGACTCCCCTGCAGTCCATCGTCACCCGTCAACCGTTGGAACTGGTAGCCTTGGATCATGTAAAACTGACCCCAAGCAGAAGTGGCTACGTCTACGCGTTAACCATCGTGGATCATTACTCCCAGTTCTTGGTTGTCGTCCCCGTCAAGGACTTAACGGCTCAAACAGCAGCTAGAGCCTTCCAGCAGCACTTCTGCCGTCCACACGGGTACCCGGACCAAGTGCTGACGGACCAGGGACCTGCCTTTGAAGCGGAGGTCTTCCAGGAATTCTGCAATCTGTATGGCTGCCGGAAGATAAGGACGACACCCTACCATCCGCAAACTAATGGACTTTGTGAGAAAATGAACCAGGTGGTAATGGATCTTCTAAAAACGTTGCCCCTGGAAGAACGCAGTCTGTGGCCTGAGAAGTTGCCCGATCTGGTGGACCTATACAACCACATCCCGGTAGGTTCCACCAACTGTACCCCGGCTTACCTAATGAGGGCAAGACCTGGTAAGTTACCTGTTGACCTGGAAATGGGAGTCCTGACACCCGAGGACACTTCACCAGAAGCAGACTGGGACACAGAGAGGCAGCAGCAGTACCGGAGAGTACAGGAGGGCGTGGAGCGAAGTCTCTGTCAGGCTAGGGAAAGACAAGAGAAAACTTACAACCAGTATGCTCCCGCTGTTCCCCTGGTACCCGGAGAGCAGGTCTTGAAGAGGAAGAGACGGCTCCACAAGTTGGATGACCAGTGGGAGAAGGACCCGTACACCGTACTGCCCTCAAGCCACGAGAACCCGAAGGTTTGTACCATCAGTAAAGACGGAGGGGAAACCACAGCCATTGTATCCCGGGACCACCTGAAGAAGTGTCCCGAACAACTGAGGAACCCTGAAGAGGAACAAGAAGACCATCGACCCGTAGAGGAAAGGGAAGATATGGTTAGTACTGTGCTCGGGGACTTCCCTCGGTCTTGGACTCAAGTCAATGGTGCAGTTGTGGTACCCGTACTCACCTTCCTCCAACCAGCATCCCAAGCACCTACGGAGCAACAGGTAGAGCTGGAAGAACAGCCGGTCCAGGAGGCAGAAGACCCCACACCCGCAGACCAGGAGGATCAACCCTCTGCTTGCAGTGAGCCTGCCATATCCCTAGTGAGCCAAAGAGCCGGTAGACAGCTGCCCAGTTTACCCTTGACAGCTCCTACACCCTGTAGTTCAGGGCTAGACAGTCAGCTCCGTAGGTCCACTAGGGCCACTAGAGGCCAGTTACCCGCACGTTGGAGGGTTTGAAGTGTATAAATTGTTTTATTTATGTTTACCTGTGTATTGTTGCTTGTGTATAATTTTGTGTTTCTAGTTATTTGTAGGAGTCCTTGGTGGATTTACCGGGAATCCTTTGTACATAGTTGGAGCGTAACCCAGGACGGACTAAAGACTGTTAAGGACTCGGGGCAGGACAAACCCCTACCTGGTTACGTCTCCCTGTTTTGGTGAAATGGACACCTTGCTTTTCTTCAAAGACTGCACCCGGTTACGGACATGCCGTGACCACCTTTATGTGTTTCTTCTTATTGTACTATTATTGTTGTTATATCTTGTTATGTTTTTCTAAAATATGTTTAGTCCCGGAGTACTAAATTTCACTAGGGGGGAATGTGGCACCCCAGGGGTCTGGTTTCCACAGTAATGTAATGTTATGTCTGAGAGCAGGTGGGAGGTCCTTTGGTCAGGGATCCTGTGCATGCCACACCTCCTGCCCAGTCTTGGGAGGGGAAGAACTTCCCCTATATAAACCCGGGGCTGAGGCAGGGTTAGGAGTCAAGGAGAGTAGAGACGAGAAACAGTCATAGGAAGAAACAGCAGAAGCTCAGTGGGAGCAATACTACTACGAGTCAGGGGCTGGCAGCTGCAGAGCTCGCCCTGACTGAGAAGCTTTCTTACCGGACCCGGCGTCCGAGGCTGTGGGGACTAACTCTTACCCAGCAGCAGAAGCCGACCGGCAGGGGATTTCAGGTCCTCAGGCCCAGAAACCCGAAGGCAAGGTCACACGCGTGGGACCAGCACCGCCATCGTGGAGCGGAAGCCATTAGAAGGCCCCGAGTCACCGGCCATACGGGTGAGCACCACATGGCACACTCAGGGACGTGGGCTACTTATATCCGCTTCTAGCAAGGTAGCCAGAAGAGTACAGTCAGTTTGGGAGGCCTACAACTCCGCCTGGCCAGGGGAGATCCCATCTGCTCAAGGACTGACCAGGCCCCGTTCGCTAGCAAGTACTCCGGGAGGGTCTATCGTTGTTACCAGTAAAGACCCTGAATTACACCGCACCGTCTCTGAGTGGTTCCTGCTACCCCCATCTTCCACGTCGGCTGCCCTGAGGCCATACCCCTCCTGTTGGGGGTTATACTATCACGCTGCACAATTCTACACCGGCCTCAGCGGTCTGCCCTGCAGCGGCAGCTCCATAGCTGCAAATCAACGGGTGGCGTAGTCGACACTCAAATAACACCTATCAAGACTGCCACACACTGAGTTTGACTCCCTGGGCACGGACCGGGTCCCCGCCACTCGGAGACTACAACCCTCATCTGATCCGGTTCCGGGTAAGCCCCCGTGCGCGAGACGCTGCGCGACACAGCAGGCCCAGGGGCGCGTCACATACCAAGGCTCGCACAATCAACAGACAACCCTGGCACACCAGCCTAACTAAAGAACTGTGACGGGCCTCCAGGGTTGCTGAGCGTAGATGGAAAAGGTCCCACTCCAATGAGCACTTCATCGCATTCAAACAGTCCCTCACTACCTTCAAGTCCACACTCACTGCAGCAAAACAAACATACTTCGCATCTCTCATATCCTCCCTGTCTAACAACCCTAAACAACTATTCAACACCTTCAATTCTCTCCTCTGTCCCCCAGTGCCTCCTCCCTCTCCTCTTATTTCAGCCAAAAACTTTGCCTCATTCTTCAAGCAGAAGATTGACACCATCAGACAAAGCTTTTGCCTAAAGCCCCCACAGCCCCTCCCCACACCTACTCAACCCTCTTCCTCCAAAACCACCTTCTCCACCATTTCTGAAGATCAACTTTCCTCTTTACTCTCCAAATCACACCTCACCACCTGTAAACTTGACCCAATCCCGTCCTACCTCATCCCAAACCTTACCACTATCTTCATCCCAACCCTAGCCCACCTCTTCAACCTGTCACTAACAACTGGTGTCTTCCCCTCATGCTTCAAACATGCCTCAATCACACTCATCCTCAAAAAGCCCTCCCTTGACCCATCCTGTATGTCTAGCTATCGCCCCATATCACTTCTCCCCTATGCCTCAAAACTACTGGAACAACGTGTCCACTCTGAGCTGTCCTCCCACCTCTCCTCCTGCTCTCTCTTCGACTGCCTACAATCTGGTTTCCGACCGCACCACTCTACTGAAACTGCACTGACTAAAGTCACAAACGACCTACTAACCGCCAAATCTAAGCGACACTACTCTGTCCTCCTCCTCCTAGACCTGTCATCTGCCTTTGACACAGTGGACCATTCCCTTTTACTACAGACTCTCTCATCTCTCGGCATCACAGACTTGGCCCTATCTTGGATCTCCTCATACCTAACAAACAAGATTTTCAGTGTCTCCCACTCACACACCACCTCCTCATCTCGCCCCCTTTCTGTCAGTGTCCCCCAAGGTTCAGTTCTAGGACCACTGCTCTTCTCCATCTACACCTTAGGCCTGGGACAGCTCATAGAATCTCATTGCTTTCATTATCACCTCTATGCTGATGACACACAGATCTACCTCTCTGGACCCGATATCACCTCCTTACTAACCAAAATCCCACAATGTCTGCCTGCTATTTCATCCTTCTTCTCCGCCAGATTTCTAAAACTTAAGATGGACAAAACAGAATTCATCATCTTTCCGCCATCTCATTCAACCCCCCCAACTGACCTATCTATCAACGTCAATGGCTGCCCACTCTCCCCAGTCCCTCAAGATCGCTGCCTTGGGGTAACCCTGGACGCTGAACTCTCCTTCAAACCACATATCCAAGCCCTTTCCACTTCCTGCCGACTCCAACTCAAAAATATCTCCCGGATCCGCACATTCCTCAACCATGAATCTGCAAAAACACTAGTGCACGCCCTCATCATCTCCCGCCTTGACTCCTGCAACCTCCTGCTCTGTGGCCTCCCCTCTAACACTCACACCCCTCCAATCTATCCTAAACTCTGCTGCCCGACTAATCCATCTGTCCCCCCGCTATTCCCCGGCCTCTCCTCTCTGTCAATCTCTCCACTGGCTCCCCATTGCTCAGAGACTCCAGTTCAAAACCCTAACCATGACATACAAAGCCATTCACAACCTGTCTCCTCCATATATCTCTGACCTAGTCTCCTGTTACATACCCGCACGCAACCTCCGATCCTCACAAGATCTCCTTCTCTACTCCCCTCTTATCTCCTCCTCCCACAACCGTATACAAGATTTCTCCCGTGCTTCCCCCCTACTCTGGAACTCTCTACCCCAACACATCAGACTCTCGCCTACCGTGGAAACCTTCAAAACGAACCTGAAGACCCACCTCTTCCGACAAGCCTACAACCTGCAGTAACCACCGCTCCACCATACCGCTGCACGACCAGCTCTACCCTCACCTACTGTATCCTCACCCATCCCTTGTAGATTGTGAGCCCTCGCGGGCAGGGTCCTCGCTCCTCCTGTACCAGTCGCTGTCACATTGTGTTCAAGATTATTGTAATTGTTCTTGTATTATACCCCTTTTTCACATGTAAAGCGCCATGGAATAAATGGCGCTATAATGATAAATAATAATATTATTATGGACCCACAGTTGTGCCACATCATGGTGCCTTTGTGCTGCACTTTAATCTTCTTGTAGAGAGTTGTAGCTTGGCTTCCCCTTACCCAGGTCCCTTCTATGCCACTTAGTACCCAATGCACACATCCCACTACCTAAACTTCTGCCCTCTAAATGGATGCTTCTAGGTAAGAATATATATGCAGCAGCTGTTATTATGACAGCTACGGCATGTCATGGCAACCAATGCCGGATTAAATTCTGCAGAGGCTCCTAGACAGTAGAAATCTTGGGATCCCTCCAGCAAATTATTTCCTAATGCAGTTTTAAGTTTACTAACAACAATTGTAATATGCCAATTAATTTCTACCAAACAGAACAAAAATTATGTTCATGAAACTACATTATAAGTCTGAAAAGGTAATCAACTAACCTCAACCTCAGTTATAGCACTATACTGTATATACTGTCTGTTTTCTACTCATAAATGTTCTATCATGATCTAGAATTAACAAGAACTCGTGGCCACTTACCTCTCCATCACTCCCACTGGCCAATCACACATTTTCCGCGCCTGATCGCATAGATGTCCCTCTTCTGCTACTCATGAATTCTCGAATATACCCGTCAACAGCTGAAAAATCATTTCACTGCCGCTTGCTGTAATATCCACATCGGAGTTCTCTTGCTCCAGCTGGCCTCTAGTCTCAATCGGTTGGACCAATCCGTTGATTCTAAATTTCACTCAATATCAATTCAATATTATTTTTAATTCATTGCATGTGGCCCATAAGCCAGTGCCTATTTTGCCTAATTTGTAATCTGACACTTGTGCCAACAGCATAGCTCGTCTTTTGTAGAAGAATGGCTGAAAAACAAAAACAGTAGAAAGGACCAATTAACTCTATTAATTTAGCAGCCATTATGTTGGCAACCACTACATCTGTACTTTTCTAATGCATATAATGAAACATCATGATTTTTTTACTGACAATTGTGAAATCTGGGAGAAAAAAACCTCCATAAATTTTAGTCATGGATCCATTCAATCGATTGAACAGATACCTAGCACAATCATGCACATTAATTCTAATACTAACATCCAAGAAGGCAATTAATCTATTGCCATAGTATGTTCCTGTGATGCCTACAAGCCTACAACCCTTGGCTACAATACAACATCATTCTGCCAAGTAGTTGACAGAGAATTGGCCTGAAACCATCAGAGACCATCAGAGACCAATCAATCACATCACTTTCATGCAATATAGCAAAGAATGTTGTATGTGGTTCCTAATGGACCCACAACCTAACCATGATCATGAACTTATAATAATAAAGTACGGTTTAGTACAAAATGCAGTATCTGATTATGATGAGTCATTGCCTACCAGTATATAAGGAGTCTAGGGGGTAATCTTTTTCCTTGTGGAGAGCGCCAAGTGTCCTTAAGGAGACTTATAGGCCATGCAATGCTCCTCTGGGAAATTAAATTTGCACATAGTCTCTTCAAAAAGAAGAGAGCAGAAAACTATAATGCCACCTATTTGAAGTAGCAATCCTAAAAGTTAATATCAACTCTTTAGTGAGCTGGCGTCCTATGCAAGTCCCATCTGTGTGCATTTGTAATACTACACAGCCACTCACATGTCTCCCAATTCATGGAGAGGGTGGCTATTGCATCAGTATTTTGCACCTGTGCTGCCCCCACTTTTATCATGGAGGTCTTCTGCATCCTGCTTGTGCTTTGGTAATCTGACCTGGTATTGGTAAGGCCTGTTTCTTTTCTGTGATGTTTTTTGAATTCATGTCCTTATGTGAGCCGTTTTTAATTTTAGAGTAGGGACTCGCAAGTCTGAGGACCCTTGACGCGGGTTGCGAGCTTGCCTATTTTGGCCAAAATATCGACCAATACCTCATGTAATGTATTTATCTTATATGTTATTTTTCATCTTTTTATTGCACATTTTCATTTTTTACAGGCTGCAGTAAGGCCTTTTAGTGTTGGTTGGGTGCATTGGGACATCTGTCTTGTGGGGTGCACGTATGTAGTGCTGAACAGCCCGCTTGATTTAAAATTATGGGCGTCATTAATAGGATGTAAGCCAGACACTGTGCATCACACCTATCTGTGTGACTAGTGTACTATGCAAGCCCTATCTGTGTGCATTTGTTGTACTACACAGCCACTCACATATCTGCCAAATCATGGAGGAGGTGGCTGTCGCATCAATATTTTGCACCTGTGCTACCCCCGCCTTTATAATGAAGGTCTGCTGCATCCTGTTTGTGTTTTGGTAATCTGACCTGGTATTGGTAAGGTCTGCTTCTTTTCTGTGATGTTTTGTGAATTCATGTCCTTTTATAAGCCGTTTTTAATTTTAGAGTAGGGACTCGCAAGTATGAGGACCCTTGACGCGGGTTTCAAGCTTGCTTATTTTGGCAAAAATATCTACCAATACCTCATGTAATGTATTTATCTTATATGTTATTTTTCATCTTTTTAATGTTAGTTGGGTGAATTGGGGCATCTGTCTTGTGAGGAGCACGTATATAGTGCTGGACAGTCCGCTCATTGCCTACCAGTATATAAGGAGTCTAGGGGGTAACATTTCTCCTTTTGGAGAGTGCCAATCGTCTGTAAGGAGACTTATAGGCCATGCAATGCTCCTCTGGGAAATTAAATATGCACATAGTCTATTTAAAAAGGAAGAGAGCAGAAACTCTAATGCCACCTATTGGAAGTAGCAATTCTAAAATTTAATATCGACTCTTTAACGAGCCTTGCCACATGACTTAGGATAAGCAAGTTTTGACTTTTAGGATTGCTACATCCAATAGGTTGTGCTACAGTTCAAGTCCTCATCCGCTGTGAAGAGGCTGTTTGGTTACCTGTATAATAACATGTACATGGAATGTAGTCAAAACCAGATGACTTTTCTCTGACTATAAATTAATCTTTCGATTTCATCTCTATACCCTTGCCATATTTGTTATACCTCTTATGGTAAGATATGTGGAGTGTACTTTAAATACCTGTCTTATCATGAAATTCTTGGAGTTTTATGGCTTCCTCATGTCATTATTCAAGTGTGAAGCAATGTTTGCTTTATGTGGCAATAAATTATCTCTTCTCATTCATTTCTGAGAACTTTACACCTGTAAGTATTGTTTTTACCTTGTAGCTAACAATAACACGTAAAAGGACAATAGTTCTAAACTTTGTGCACTTTATCTTGTAACCAAGCAGACTATTTTGCCATGTCTTATTCTTATACAATAAATTTACTGCCAAGTACTTCATCACATACTTTTTTTTCAATGATTTTAAATGCTTGTAAAAGTACTTTGTTTTTTTAATTGTGTTACGTTTGTAATATGTTTTTTTATCTGATGTGCTACAGGGATGTGTATAAGAAAAACACTCAAAACACATTGTAACAGACTTATTGAGATTTTGACATAACTCAGTTTAAAAGAAAATAACTGTTGGAATAAATTTGGCCATGTTGCTTGATACGTTTGATGGGAGAAAATGTAACATTACCTCTAGGTCAGTTTTCTGGCATCAAAAAGGGAAGGGAAGGGAATTTGCATGAACATGTTATCACTTTTTTGCAATTTTTCACCATCACAATCACTTTCTTTAAAGTTTTTTCATAAACTATTTACTAGGGATGAGCGGAATCGTGGAAGTTCGGGTTCTGCCGAACTTTAGTCCAAAGTTCGGTTTGGGTACCAGATCTTGACCTGAACTTGCCCCTAAATGCTATATAAGTCAATGGGGACCCAAACTTTGGTGCTGTGAAATGGACATAAAATGGTTGTAGTAAGGGCTAGGGGGCTGCAAAAGGAAGCAAAATGGGGGGTAAATGAAGGAGAATTGCCCTGCAAACAAATGTGGATAGAGAAATAATGTAGAATAAAAAAAAAAAATAATCTTGAAACAGGAGGTGGAGGTCCAAGTGGAGGAGTGAAGCAGTGCCCTCTGTGTGTAATTTACTGTACTTGTTAATAAATAAATAAATAATTTAAAAAAACTAAGTGAGGTTCCCCGTATGTTTAAAAACCAGCCAAGGGAAAGCAAACAGTTGTGAGCAGGTCTTATTATGCTGGGAAGGGGACAATATCCATGGACCTTCCCAGCCTAATAGCATCAGCCCCCAGCTGTCTGCTTTGCCTTTGTTGGTTATTAAAAATGGGTTGAGCCAAAAACAATTTCATGGGGTCCCCCCTTACTTTTAATAACCAGCTCAAGCAAAGCAGACAGATGGAGCTGATATTAGTAGGCTGGGAAGGTTCATTGATATTGTTACTTCCCAGCCTAATAAGACCAGCCCTCAGCCACCCCAGAAATGGCGCATCCATTAGATGCCCCAATTCGGCGCTTAGCCTTGACTCTTCCCGATTGTTCTGGTGCGGTGGCAATTGGGGTAATGGTTTATGGGGTTGATGTCAGCTTTGTAATTTCAGCTGCCACGAAGCCCATGAGTTCGTAATCGAGAGGTATCTATCAGACACCCCCATTACTAACTCCGTATTTGAAAATAAAGAGACACACACAGGAAAAAAAGTTTATTTGAATAAAGACTCCCTGACACATTCCCTGGTTTACCCATTTATTATTAAAAAATAATCCTCGCAGCTCTGACGTAATCCATTCCCATGATGTCCAGCAATTCTCTCTTGCAACCTATGGAGTGTTGTTTTCTGACGTCAACACCCTTGAGAAATGATTGCGGAATATATTTGGAACCAGTCACACACCTCCCTGATGGTATTGTATGATGGATAAAGTATCTGCCTGTATTTCTCAGCATTGAGGAGACCATTAAAGGGGATGTCTGTCATTAGGCAATAAGACTGCAGTCACTCTATGTGACTGCAGACTTGTGAGTACTCACATTGCGCACTGTAAGGATTCACCAGTGTCAGCAAGTATGTGATTTGCATACACGTGGTCATATGCTGACTAGATGAGCATATTGAGCGAACCCGGACACAGCGAGGCATTCTTGTAGTCACATGACCGATCGCTCCCAGCGCCGGCACCGGAGAGTCCTCAAAGCGTACAAATGCAACTATAAATGCATTAAGTGTAAAAAAAAGTGTGAAGTTCACATTGATTAAAAATGTGTTTGAATTTGACCATCAAATGTTATTTCTTACTCCATATATACTGTATAGTTTAGATTTAAAGGGAATCTGTCAGCAGGTTTTAACTATGGAATCTGATATCAGCATGAGATAGGGACAGAGAACCTGATTCCAATGTTGTATCACTTACTGGACTACCTGGAGCATATATTTGTTTTGTCTGATGCAGATGCAACAGAGGTCAGACTTCTAGGCTGTGTATAACTCCACCCACACCTCTGATTGGCAGCTTCCTGTGTACACTATGTATTGTCAGCAAGCTGTCAATCAGTCAGTGGGGGTAGGGTTATGCTGATTAGCCTGACTGGTGTTCATGTGAGATGTAGTTCTCTAGTGATAATCTCCTGCTAATAAAACACTGATTGTATTGAAGCTAAAGAACTTAGCCCAATAAGTGACACATCCTTTTAATTGTAAACTGCTGTGGAATATGTTTGCGCTATATAAGTACATTTATTATTAGTAGTATTATTATCCTTGAAATCAGATTCTCATATATAAGGATATATATAAGGATATACAGTATATAATGATATTATGCTGCTCTCTGATTAAATAGCAAAAACCTGCTGACAGATTCCCTTTAAATTAGCATACATTTCAACAGACTCCTTAGTTACAAACACTGAGACTTGTAGTCCCTTAAGAATTGAATAGTACTGGATTGTACACCTTTGTCATACAATATCTAGGACATAAATGTATTAATAATACATAGGCTACAACTGTTTTGTTACATTTTATAGCACATTTGATATAATTTGTGTCATCTATATCCTTAGGCAGGGAATTGTTGCTCCTTTGCCGGCATGCTGGTGCCACTTATGTAATGTGGGAAACATCTCTCTTTAATTCCAGATTCTCCGTTCCCTTATATTCATTTGCTCTCTATAGAGTGACTACGATAACACAAAGCATATATCACACTCTATTTTAATAGCATAGTATATGAGAGATTATATCTTGTCAATCATGGATCATCATGTTGCCTGAAGGGCACTGAGTGAGTTAGTGATATAGCGGGGAAATAATAAGATTCTTCTTAATCAGATAACTTCCAATCTGATGTTTGCACTGTGCAAATAGTGGGAAAATACCTTCATAAAGGAGAAAACTCATACCTATTCCATACTGCTATCGCATACTGGCATACTGGTCAAACAACAGGGATGCCATCAGTTCTGTAATGGGGAAAAAAAATTATTATATTAGGTTGCATGTCCATCAGGGATAACATAACAGAGGGCAATCAAACCGGAGGCTATATTGTCCACCATGATTACTAAAATGGAGCGTCTGCTTCGCTCTTCTGAATGCAATGCCTCGTTACTAGACCAGAGATATCATGTCATTCCCTGGTCGTTAATGTATAAATACTGATCTATTGTTAAAATCCTATTTTTGTTTCAAATTTTTTTTTTTTTAAATTGGCCTGGGACAATCTTGTAGATCTTGTTCTTTTCAGGAGACTTTAAAAGGGAACCTGTCACGTTGGGAAACGCTATTTAACTGCAGATATGGGGTTAATTTTCAATTAAATAGTGGTAAAATCATGTTTGCACACCTAACCTGTAGTATACAGGGAGGAAATTAATTTATATCCTCCTTGCGGCTGCAAGTAATAGGGGCAGAGCATGGAAGAGTTACAGTCACCGCTGACTACATAGTGAACGTGGCTGTAATCACTCCTCAGCACTTTGATTGACAGCCTTCTTCACGGACACACACATTCTGCACACATTCTACAGAGCATGCTGTCAATCAGTATGCTGGGAAGTGATGACAGACATCGCACCTATTATAATAAGGGAGGTGCAGCAGTTGTGACACAATCTGAGTTTTTAGATGTTACATGAAGCAGAGCTCAGAAAACTAAGCCCGCCCACATCACAGCTTTCTGTGTACATTGCATATTGACTGTGAGCTGCTTATCAAAGGAGGGGGTGTGGTCGGACCAGGGCTCCTGTGAGCTGTAGTGCAGGCAGTGATAATCTCCTGGTGATAAAACATCCATTGTACTCAAGCAACAGCACACAACCTAAAAAGTGACACATCCCTGAAATCTGTGTCTCTGCTCCTACCTCATGCTGTCTTCAGATTACATAGCAAAAAAACTGCTGACAGATTCCCTTTAACCTCCATCATTTGGTCATAGAGGACATTAATATGTTTCTAAAGATGTCCTTGTATTATGTGAGTGTGAATGTGAGCTAGTTCCATAAATCTACAAAGAGTCAGTGTCAATGAGCACCCGGTGTACCACCGTACAATTAACTAATAAAAGCAATTGTACTGCTCCTATTTACTGAGCAAGAACCTGAGTTTAGTAAGGACTAGTGATGAATGAGCGCTAAAATGCTCAGGTGCTCGTTGCTCGGGTCGAGCAAATTGTAATGCTCGGGTGCTCGACCCGAGCAACGAGCCAAATATAAGTCAATGAGAAACGCGAGCATTTTTCCCGTGCCCCCCCCCCCCCAGAGGTCGGGCAGGGGCTTCAAAATTTACCAAATCGATGGAAATAGTGCTCAAATTATATGGGAATAGCATGGGGAATAGCATGGGGAAACATTTCTGACTCCCAGGTCACTGCTGTGAATAATGCTGTCAGAGCATTACGTGCCACTTTTACGGACTCACAATAAAACATGCAAAAACAAAGCCAAAATGGATTTTCCTGGAAAAAATGTTAAGGAACATTCTTTCCAGGGTAATGACTTGTATATAAGGTAAAATAAATAAACAAAAATGCTCCTCCACACCTGGGACTATGTTCACACGTAGCGGTTTTGATGCATATTTGCACTTTTGCATTGCTTTCACCAGTAAATGTAATTTTAACATTTTACTACCTTATCTGCCCATGTGTTGTATGAGACATGATCAGACACATCCTGTTTCATTTATGAAGGCAGGACTGTGAAAGTCACAAAGCCTATTTTTACAAGACCATCAGGTGGCCCTTACTATTGTTATAGGGCCAGCAGTCATCCCTCACTATTGTTAGAGGTCCATCAGCCGGCTATGTTTTGTTGTTCCCATTATAAAGGAGTGGGTCTCCTATACTGTTATTGCATATGCAGTGACTGCAAGGGCTGCCAAAAATTTGGATGCACCCTAATATCCCTTTGAAGAGACATAGAGGAGGGTCTCAGTAAAAAAAATGTTCCCATTATAAAGGTGTGGGTCTCTTATACTGTTATTGTGTATGCAGTGACTGCAAGGGTTGCCAACAATTTGGAAACACTCCAATACCCCTTTGAAGAGACTTAGAGGAGGTTCTCGTTAAAAAAATTGTTCCCATTATTAAGGAGTGGGCCCATTGCACTATGTGCATGGGCCGAAAAACATTTACCCCAGGGGGGTATACCTGAATATACTGTATAACATACAGAATGTTAGAGGTAGGACTCTAAAGAAATTTCCTACAGGTATCAAAAACACCCTTGAGAAAATTATGTGGGTGTTGCATAATGATCACCCTGTTGATATGGTGGTGGAGGATGCTGTTAGAACCCTCCTGTTTGTTTTTGTTTCTATCTTGTGTTTTGCGGTCACGTGACCATCTTCCTATATATTCCAGCTCCGCCCTTCTGGCCTTGCTGGACTTCAGTGTTGTTTAGACTGTCTTTCTAGCCAGGTGCTTTTGTGCCTATCTATCTCTAGTTTGCTTGGTCCTTTGGACCTCTAGTACTTTTGTCAGTTTATCTTTTGCTCTGCAACAACTTCTGTTAGGAGGTGTCCCATTTTTTGTCCCAGTCCTTAGTTCTTTTAGGGACCCCTCCCTTTCTCTATAGGTCTCCGTTCAGACTAGCCGAGGACGAAGGCGGGTCTGTTCACAAGGAACAGGTCGCCCGCTACAACGTAGGGACTCAGCTTAGTCTTACTGTAGGGACAGCTCTCCCGTTCTTTCCCTAGTTTATGTTGCAGATCATAACAGATGAGGAGAAGGAGAAGGAGGAAGACAACAGAAAATAGACAAAATAAGGAAGCGTATACCCATGTCTGGGTGTGAAGAGGTGCATGGGAATAGAAACCACCCCCCACCCGCCAAAAAAAACGCCACTAGATTGACTTTATGTTCCGCTGCTATCATCCGGTTGTGTTGAGAAGTCTGGCAAAATTCAGCCCTTGTTCATTTTGATAAGAGTCAGCCTGTCAGCATTTTCAGTTGACAGGTGGATGCGCCTATCAATTATGATACCCCCGGCGGCACTAAAAACTCGCTCTGACAAAATGCTAGCGGCAGGGCAGGCCAGGACCTCCATGGTGTAGAGAGCCAGTTCATGCCACATGTCCAGCTTGGTTACCCAATAATTATAAGGCACAGAGGAATCACGGAGGACGTTGTTATGGTCGGCATTGTACTCTTTCAACATCTTCCAAAACTTTCCCTCCTTGTCAGAGTACCCCGCGCATCTGGGCCTGAGCACTGGAAGGGTCTGAGAAAACTGTCTGACACCTTTAACAGTGTTCTCCTGCCTCTGCTGCATTATATTTGTATCTCCCTTGCCTGTACTCCTTGGTTGTCCAACAAACTGTGACCTCTGCCGCCAGCGTTTTCAGATGGGAATTTTTTTAATAATTCTTCAACAAGGGCCTTCTGGTACTGCAATATTTTGTTAGACCTCTCCACCACGGGAAGGAGAGATAGAAAGTTCTCCTTGTAGCATGGGTCTAGAAGTGTGATCAACCAGTAATTACTGTTGCCCAAAATGCATACAACGCGAGGGTCTCAGGAAAGGCAGCGGAACATAAATTCAGCCAATTGTGCCAGACTGCCAACAGCCAAAACTTCCCTGTCTTGACCAAGAGGATGACTGTCAAAGCTCTCCTCCTCCTCATCCTCCACCTGGCCCTCCTCCTCGTTCTCCCTCTCCTCAGGCCATCCACACTGAACAAACGGTATGACTATTGTGTGGGAAGTACCGCCTGTAGCGCAGGAAAACAGCTCCTGTTCCTCCTCCTCATTATCACCCAATCCGTGTTGAGATGAGATGAGGCTGGGCTGTGTGGCATCACCCTGTATAGTTCCTTGCTCCATCTCATCATGCTCCACCTGCAATGCCTCCACTTTAATTGTAAGCAGCGAGCACTTCAGTAGATCGAGAAGCGGGATGGTGATGCTAATTAATTTAGAGGACGGCACAGATGTCAGACATCCATGCCCACTCATCAGCTCTTATGTGCGGAAGCTGACCTGAATACCGACGGGCATGTTGAAGCTGGTACTCAACAACTGCCCTCTGCTGCTCACAAATCCTTCCCAACATATGCAACGTCGAGCTCCAATGCGGGGTGACATCGCACACCAGTTGGTGAGCTGAAAGCTCAAAATGCTGCTGAAGCACAGCAAGGGCTGCAGAAGCTGTAGGTGACTTTCTGAAATGGGCGCACACGCGGCATATTTTCACAAGCAGTTCAGGCAGATCTAGGTAGGTTTTCAGAAACCGCTGAACCATTAAGGTTGAGCACATAGGTCAGGCATGGTATGTGTGCAAGTTTGCCAAGCTTCAGAGCCACACCAGGTTCCGACCATTGTCACACACGACCATGCCTGGCTGTAGGTTCAGCAGTGACAGCGACATATCTGCCTGCTCTGTTACAGCTGTCAACAACTCTGTGCGTTTTGTCACCTAACCATATTAGCTTCAGCACAGCCGGTTGCCACTTGGCTGAGGCAGTGTTGTAGTGCTTCCAGACTGATGTGTTCATTTCAGAGATGAAGGTTGAAGAGGAGGAGGAGGAGGTGCAGGAGCTGTAGAATGTGGGGGCAACCCTGATTGACCCAGGGCCCGCAATCGACGCGTTCCATCCCAGGGTCCGACTGGGTCCCAGCTTCCACTATATTAACCCAGTGTGCCGTCAGTGAAATGTACCGTCCCTGGCCACAAGCAATTGCTCACGTGTCAATGGTTGGGTGGACCTTCCCAGTAACTGCACTTTTGAGGGCATGGGTTGTTCTGGGACATATGGTTGTGTAAGGTGGGGACGGCACACTGAGAGAAATAGTGGTGGCTGGGGATCGAATACCGAGGGATGGCCACCACCATGAGGTTGCAGAAAGATTGTCTCCATGAGCCTAAAAGGCAACAGTTCAAGTGCAAGCATTTGAGAAATGTGCCAGTTTAGTGCTGAGGACTGTGGGTGGTTGGCTTAGTATTTGCGCTTGCATTACAAGGACTGGGGTAGGGACAACTGAACGCTGTGCTGGGACAAGGACATGGACGTGGTTGCTGACGGTGGTGGTTGCAAGTGTGCAATGACAGGTGCAGGGCAGGAGGCATCTTCGCCTGCGCCATGAACAGGGGATTGGCGTGCACACACAGCAGTGGAACAGGAAGTGGTGTCACCTGCAGACAATATTTCTGGACTCTGGTATTTGGCCCAACTAATCGGGTGCTTTGCTGTCATGTACCTGAGCATGCTGGTGGTGGTCAGGCTGGTACTTTTCCTGCCTCTGCTGATGCTGGCTTGGCAGATGTTGCAAATGGCCTTTATGGAGTCAACTGGACAGTCCTTAAAAAAATTACAGACTTGGGAAGATCTAACAGTTGGACTGGCAACTTCCCTCATGTTGGTGTTCGGGGAACATTTGCCCATTTTGTGTCTGTTGCACCCCACTGCTTGTTCCTGCCTGTTGTGGTGCTACACCTCCCTCCCCTTCTATGCTGCTGTTCTTGCTATGCATGTCACGTTGCCAGGTTGGGTCAATGACTTCATTGTCCACCACCTTGTCTTCCACGTACTCACCCTGGGCCTCCTCCTGACTTGCTGGCAATTGTGTCTCATCATCATCATCATCATCCACCTCTTGCGACAGTAATTGCTCTTTCCCACGGTCACCTTCGTGTGACCATGTCTGCTCCAATATTTGTGCATCGCTACATGCGATCTCCTCTTGTCCTGCTTGAAGCAGGCCGGATGAGAGGCCCAAATATATAAATGGAAAAGTGAACAGCTCTTCGGAGTGTCCCAGTGTGGGATCACTTGTCTCTGGGCACTCAGCATGGTGGGAGGAAGGAGGATCATGGTGAGGAATATGTGATCCAGACTCTTGGCTACTGAGACTGGACCATGTGGTAGACAGGGTGGTGGTGGTGGCAAACTGACTGGAAGCATTATCTGCTATCCAACCAACAACCTTTTCACATTGCCCTGGCTTCAATAGTGGTTTTCCACGGCCCCCTACAAAGTAGGACAGGATGGTCAGGTGACATGATATGGGTGCTTGTTGTGCTCCCTCAACAGGCACAACTTCAATTTGGCCACAGCCTCGGTCTCTGCATGCACTATTGCCCCGCGCTTTGCCCATGTTAAATGGATTATAATATTTTGCATGCTCCCCGAAATGTCAGGATTATTACCGCAGTAATATCAGATCACGTCTGATGACCAGGGTTTTAGGCAGTGGCCTTGAAGTATGGTATTGGTCAGCGGCCAAGTGTGAATAGGTTTCACAACACACAACTGGCAGACTTTAAATGGAGTATAATATTTGTCATGCTCCCAAAAATTTCACGATTATTACCGCAGTAATATCGGATCACGTCTGATTATGGACAAGTTTCCCTGCTTCCACAACACAGCAATGCGAATAAAATCAAACAAATCTTGCCGTATGCTGCTAACAAGCAAATGGAGCAGTAAAAATGGTGTATTATATTGCTTTTCGAGCAAAAAGAATATTAGCCCTGATATCTAGGGCTATGGATATCAGTAACTTCAGCACACAGAATGAGCAATGGAACCCATTCTGCTCTATACACTCTCCACAATTTCTGACTGCCTAACTCCTGCTATCACAAGGATTGATATGCATCTGGATTAGTCCTTAGGACTGTTAGCTGAGATGTATATATATTGCTCTGAAATACCTATTACCTACCAAAATAAACAGCCAATTCTCTCCCTAGTTCAGCAGCACCTCTCCCTATTCTGCCTGTCTGAAGGGTAAACTGTGACGAGGATAGGGTCACCGGGTCGTATATAAACCCGATGACACTATGCAGCCAGTCAATCACTGTAATGCCACAACCACCATGGCTGCGGCATTTCAGTGAGTGGCAGGTAATCCCCGCATGTCTATTCACTGTCTAAACAGGGGTCAGGGACTCGAGCTCCCACCCGAGCATCCAGGAAGTACTCGCCGAGCATCTCGAACAGTGAGATGCTCGGGCGAGTACTGAGCAGTAGTGAGCACGCTCGCTCATCACTAATAAGGACCAAGGAAAAACTATCAATGTTAACCTATTTAGAGACTTTGCATAATGTTCGATTTATCATATGTTATTTTTCTACAACCTGTTTGATCTTCAGTACAGAGGAGAGAGAGTATAACCAAATGTGTCTGTGCCTTAAGTGGTCATTACGCAATACACCTATTTCACATAGACGATACGTTGTCACACACAAGCTTGTAGTTTTGGCAAAATACACATCATATTGATAAATGGGCTTTTCAACTTTAAACAAAATGATTTCTGTCTAGAAGAAATCATGCATAGAATTCAATTTCAATTCCTTTCCTCTTGTTCTCTTTCACTTTGAACTGTTTGGTGAATAAAGGGTAAGCCTTAACTGTGGGATTTGGGGGCATCCACAGATTACTTTCAGTAATATACCAAAAGTCAAAGTCTACAGTATGCAAATTGCCTCTTCATAGAGGAAGAGGACTAAAACTCTATAGTGTCACCTGTTGGAAGCAGCGATCCTACAAGTCTCTATGCAAATTGCCTCTTCCTTTCTGGCAATTTGCATATTTCATTTTCCAAAGGTCCATTGCACGGTGAATAAGTCTCTTTACATTGGCATGGCAGGGCTGGTATGTCACTCTCCACAAGAAAAAACGTTATCCGAAAGTCTACAGGGCAAGTAAAGGTACATCTGTTGGTTACAAGGTGATAAGATGATTTGGTACTTTCACATGTCCTATATTTTTGTTTTACAGTTTCAATGTTAAAAGATAAAGAGAATATAAACTATTTTACAGCTTTAGAAACGGTCTCACAAACTGATTCTCCTATGATAGTAGAAGTAGCAAGCTCAACATCTAGTTTAGCAATGCTTAAAGGGGGTTGTCCACTACTTGGACAACCCCTTCTTGATCTAAATGTTTGGCCCCGATAAAATAAAAAAGCCTATATTCACCTCCCGTGCTGGCGCCATTCCCGCTGTGTCAGCACTCGCTCTCCCGGGGCTCCTGTGTGGTTGTTGTGACATGTGACGCTGGCGCCCAATCAATGCTAGCATCAATGTCTCTGCCTTCTGTCAAATTGAACATGAAGGGGAAGTCGGGTTGCAGTGATCTCTGACTTCCTCTTCATGTTCAATTAGTATGAAGGCGGGAACAGTGACACCAGTGCTGATTGGGCATCTGGCTCACATATCACAACAATCGCACGAGAGTCCGGGGGAGAGCGAGTCCCGAGACTGCATGGGAAGTGTGCATAAGGTTTTTTATTTTAATGGGGCCATGCCTGAGGTATGAGAAATAGTTGTCACGCCAGGTGTGAATACAATACAGGGGGGAGAGGTAAAGGGAGCCCAGACACTAGGGAAAGGGGATGAGGTGACCTCCTAAACTGGACTAGCGTCACCCTGTCTTCCCCTACCGTCTCTATACAGCCTCTGCAGCTGTCACCGATCACGTGCCTCGCCCTACTATCCCTGGCGTAAGGGTACAACTGGGGGTGGAAGGAGATGACTAGTAGTCAACCTCCGCTAGCACGCTAAAGACAAAAAAGGGGAAGACAACACAGGGGAATTACAACTTAGAAGAAACTCCAACAGGGCACACGGCCTCAAGACTCCAAAGAGGACTTGATGCTACTTCAGTCAACCGGCGACGCCCACCTAGAGAGACCAGGTATATATACACCCAGGTCAGAGGGAGGTAGTCGCTGGGTCCTAAAGACAACTTCCTATCTAGGAAGCTGTCTGTTATGCCAAGCATGGAGATCTCCTACCGGCCACTGCAGGGCGACTGTCTGTCACGTCCGACACACCCGTGACAATAGTCATCCATGTAGTGGACAATGTCTTAAAATTTTCCCTACAAACAACTACAGGGAGCTGCATCATGACCCCATTCATTGTAATAACCATGGCTCCCTAGAATAAGGATCCCCACCAATTTGCCATCACTTTATAAGATGGGAATAATACTTTAAATACAGATATGCTATGGTTAAGACTATACTGTTTTTAGTATTTTTTTTTATTTATTCAGAGTAGCAGTTGGGTGTATATCAGTTGTTTACTGCTTTTGGCAATTAGGCTCTGTTTGCCATTGTGGCACCATATCTCTTCATTCACAGCGGCTAACCTGATTAACTTGTACATAATTTATAAGGAACATTCATTAAGCTGATATAAAGGTGAGATAAAAGGAGTGGGCTAGCCACCAATACAAGTAATGTCTTACAGGTCTTTTAATAGGATACTTTATTATAGCCAGTATGATCACATAGATTAAAAAAAGGAATGGCTAAACCTCAGACTAAATATAGAGTATTAGATATAGTGCAATTAGAAGCTCCTGCACCCTTTTGCTGCCCAAAGCGGTGACACAAAACTAGAAAAAATGCAATATATTCAAATAGTTAATGACAGCATTGCATTCAAATCTAATATACAGTGGTGGCCAAAAGTATTGGCACCCCTGCAATTCTGTCAGATAATACTCAGTTTCTTCCTGAAAATGATTGCAATCACAAATTCTTTGGTATTATTATCTTCATTTAATTTGTCTTCAATGAAAAAACACAAAAGAGAATAAAGCAAAAATCAAATCATTGATCATTTCACACAAAACTCCAAAAATGGGCCAGACAAAAGTATTGGCACCCTCAGCCTAATACTTGGTTGCACAACCTTTAGCCAAAATAACTGCGAACAACCGCTTCCGGTAACCATCAATGAGTTTCTTACAATGCTCTGCTGGAATTGTAGACCATTCTTCTTTGGCAAACTGCTCCAGGTCCCTGATATTTGAAGGGTGCCTTCTCCAAACTGCCATTTTGAAATCTCTCCACAGGTGTTCTATGGGATTCAGGTCTGGACTCATTGCTGGCCACCTTAGAAGTCTCCAGTGCTTTCTCTCAAACCATTTTATAGTGCTTTTGGAAGTGTGTTTTGGGTTATTGTCCTGCTGGAAGACCCATGACCTCTGAGGGAGACCCAGCTTTCTCACACTGGGCCCTACATTATGCTGCAAAATTTGTTGGTAGTCTTCAGACTTCATAATGCCATGCACATGGTTAAGCAGTCCAGTGCCAGAGGCAGCAAAGCAACCCCAAAACATCAGGGAACCTCCGCCATGTTTGACTGTAGGGACCGTGTTCTTTTCTTTGAATACCTCTTTTTTTTTCCCGTACACTCTATGTTGATGCTTTTTCCCAAAAAGCTCTACTTTTGTCTCATCTGACCAGAGAACATTCTTCCAAAATGTTTTAGGCTTTCTCAGGTAAGTTTTGGCAAACTCCAGCCTGGCTTTTTTATGTCTCAGGGTAAGAAGTGGGGTCTTCCTGGGTATCCTACCATACAGTCCCTTTTCATTCAGATGCCGACGGATAGTACGGGTTGACACTGTTGTACCCTCAGACTGCAGGGCAGCTTGAACTTGTTTGGATGTTAGTCGAGGTTCTTTATCCACCATCCGCACAATCTTGCGTTGAAATCTCTCGTCAATTTTTCTTTTCCGTCCACATCTAGGGAGGTTAGCCACAGTGCCATGGGCTTTAAACTTCTTGATGACACTGAGCACGGAAGACACAGGAAAATTCAGGTCTTTGGAGATGGACTTGTAGCCTTGAGATTGCTCATGCTTCCTCACAATTTGGTTTCTCAAGTCCTCAGACAGTTCTTTGGTCTTCTTTCTTTTCTCCATGCTCAATGTAGTACACACAAGGACACAGGACAGAGGTTGAGTCAACTTTATTCCATGTTAACTGGCTGCAAGTGTGATTTAGTTATTGCCAACACCTGTTAGGTGCCACAGGTAAGTTACAGGTGCTGTTAATTACACGAATTAGAGAAGCATCACATGATTTTTTAAACAGTGCCAATACTTTTGTCCACCCCCTTTTTTAGGTTTGGTTTGGAATTATATCCAATTTGGCTTTAGGACAATTCTTTTTGTGTTTTTTCATTGAAGACAAATTAAATGAAGATAATAATACCAAAGAATTTGTGATTGCAATCATTTTCAGGAAGAAACTGAGTATTATCTGACAGAATTGCAGGGGTGCCAATACTTTTGGCCACCACTGTACATGGAGATGCAACCTCATCTGGAATATGTAGTTCAGTACTGGGCACCAGGTCATAGAAAGGAGGTCCTGGAGTTAGAAACGGTATCAAGAAGAGATGTAAAGCTGATAATGGACATGGAGGACCTTGGTTATGAGGAAAGATTAAAATAACAAAATTTATTTAGTCTTGAGAATAGACATCTTAGTGGGGACACCAATGACTTGTATAAGTACATAAATGACTCATAGAAAAAGTATGGTTTCATGTAAGAGTCCTACAGATGACAAGAGGGCATTGCTTCCGCCTAAAGAAAAAAAGTGCAATCTCCATAAGAGGCCAGGCTATATGGTACTCCACAGGAGGGGTGTCAATAGAATAGTAGGTACCATGCAAAACTCCATCCAAACTATGGCCAGGAATGCCCATACACACAAATACAAGAGCACATAAAGACATATACTGTACATTTCCACATACAGTATATCATTCTTTTTATTTTTTTTCTGTTGATAATCTTTGCCTTGCACTTTCTTTCTGTACAGGACAGTGTTATATGTTGTGTCACGGTGGTAATTTGCATGTCTCCTCAGCGCCGCCCTACTCACGTAGTCACCAAGTGGCTTCTCCTCGTGTCAGGCCGGTTTGCTGAGTTTTGACTCTTGCAGCACTCATTAGCACTGCTGTATCTGAATGTGCTTCCATTTGGCTTTAGGGAAGCGTGGCCTGTCTCTGTAGGAATTTAACCCTGCTGTGTCCTGCAGAAATTAGGTTCCCCGGCCTATCCTGTGCTTGCAGGCTCTTTATTAGGTAGCTCCTCCCACCACTCATGGCCCAAACATTGGTTCCTAGACAGATTGTTATGCTAGTGTCTTGTTTGTGTGTGTTTTGTTTCTCCTGTTATTGACCAGGCTCGTAAACCGTCCTGTCTGACCTCTCCGCTACTGACATCGGCTACGTATCGTGAACCTGTGCTGCCTGCCCTTACCGCAGACTGCCTGACCACATCTTTGTCTGCTCCCTACTGTTCCTCGTACCAGTACCTCTCACCCTCCGGTCAGCTGCTGCTGTCTCGGGGACTGCCCTGGAGTGGTACCTGGCGACTACCCAGTATAACCTTACCACCAGAGGTTCTAGTGAAGACCCGGTAGACACCTAGTCACATCCCTCCAGGGTAAGCCCGGTTTATGACACAGTGGGTCCAAAGTCACCAGCATTACATGCACAGGCATAAGGCGAAGTCTCAATAGTGCTCATTGTAGCCCCTCAACCAACATCACTGGTTGTTCCCTTGTCACCTTTTCACCTCCAATATGCCGATCACTGGCTTCCTAACACATTTAGAATCATGAATATATCTTTACTGTTGCCTTTCTCAGTCATATTACTTCTGATCAGTTCTGCTTGTTGGCTCTGAGATTTACAGCTTCTGGGGAGCCGACACAATGCACTCATTACAGGTAATATAAGGTGAAATGGAAAAGATATTCTTATAACAGAGGGTAATCCGTCAAACTCCATTCTTGACTGACAGACAAGCTGTGCTTTTAAACTATTTAAAATATTGATTCTAGAAAATACCATAAATTAAATGAAAATATGATTCTCCAAATCAAAAAGAGCGGCAATAACATATATCCATCATATACAGTACAAACATTCACAATAATGAAGTATTGAAAAGCATAAAACAGGTAAGAATATCTTATATACAGCAACATGCAAAGTATTCGTCATGCTCTCTGACTTTTAATGGAAAGAATAGAGTTGCATGCTACGCTAATAATATTTTCAAGACTGACAGATGCTCCAAACATAGGACTTTACCATCTAAACTCTCCAGTTCTGCCACTGTTCCATCTTATCCTATTTATTCTCATCCCATCTCTCTCCTTTACTTATCTGTTTATTATCCATATTTCTGTCCTTTTTTTTTACTTAATTTCTTTTCTATTTTCCCACCCCCATTATGTAGGCGAACTATAAATATAAAAATGTTGTATCTACACTGGCCCTAAGCACACAATAGGGTCAAGGTAGCTGAACATATTAGAAAGAAGTACTGTAAGTGACAAGTCAAACATGAACAAATTATCGTCTTCTGCGGTTTTGCACATTATACATATTATACACAAATATATACAAATTATATATACAAATTTTAGTCCATTCTGGCCATTACAATTGTTCAATGACCTTAAAGGGGTTGTTCAATATTTGGACTACCCCCTTCTTGATCTAAATATTTGGCCCAGTGAAAATAAAAAAGCCTATACTCACCTCCCGTGCAGGCACCGTTCCAGCGGTGTCAGCACTCGCCGTCCCAGGGCTCTCGTGCAGTTGTTGTGACACGTGAGCTCGGCACCCAATAAGCGCTGGCATCGCTGACCCCACTGACAAATCGAACATGAAGAGGATGTCCGGGCTGTAGCTGATCTGACTTCCTCCTCATGGTCAATTCGACAGGAGGCGGGGACAGTGACGCCAGCACTGATTAGGCACCGGCATCACGTGTCACAACAACAGCACGGGAGTGCCGACACCGCTGGAACGGCGTCAGCATTGGAGGTGAGTACAATCGTTTTTCTTTCATTGGGGCCAAGAGTGGGGGATGACAAGGAGTTGTGCAAGTAGTGGAGAACTTCTTTTATATACACGTTTTGTCACACCATGCAAAAGACCAACAATTGCTTGTTAAACTTGTCAACATTCCTTCCTGTGACCAGTAGTGACTATAGGTTAAACATTTTTAACAAAACTGACTTCTGAAAGATGATGACATATTTTTGTTCTAAAAGATCATTTGTAGATAAATTTCACCTGATGGTTTTTCATTATGGTTGAAATCGTCTATTTACATCAGCTTTAGATTAATGTGAATGGGCCGCCTAATACGTCTTGTAATTCTTGTATTTTTTTTTTATAATGCTGAGTGTCCACACTTAACTTTTTTGAATCATGTTAAGGCATACAGTTTGTCACTATTGATTAAAGCAGATTTTTATGTTACATGTATTTTTAAAAATTTCTATATTAAAAAAAAATCTATATATACATCCATGGAAGAAAAAATGCCAGGACCAAAATACATCCACATTGTTTAAAAGGATGTAAATTTTACTGAATAAAATACAAAAACAAATATTATTATAAGAATCCAACAACAGGTGTAATAGCCCAATACTATATAATATTGGGCTATCTCTGTTGCTCACTCATCTTTCTGTGCATCATTACACCTGTTGTTGGATTCCTATAATAATATAATTTGTTTTTGTCTTTTATTCAATAAAATTTACATCTTTTTAAACAATGCGGATGCATTTTGGTCCTGGCATTTTTTCTTTGTTGGATGTATTTATAGGTAATAATGCCTTCTAGGACACCTTATATACATCAGGGATTCGTTGCAGTTTTTTGAAAATAAAAAAAATCTAGTCATTTTAACCATTATTACATTAGATCCTTTAGCAGCAATAGACTAATTTGGTTGCAACTGAATTATATTAAAATAATTAATGAGCGTGCCATTATACAGGGAGGGGAGGAGATGAGCCATGACCATTACCTATTGCGATTCGTGGATCCTGTGTTATCTACTTTGTGCAGAAGTGTAACCTCTCAATGTAATCCTGCCTCTGATGGTAAAGAGACTTCTGAAAAGTTAAGTGTACAGAATAGGAAGTCTGAGTATAATATAAAGGCTAATGTGAAATTGGGCAAATTACTAAATTTTCGGTTGTTTTTTTCCACTATAATAGCAGGTGTAGATGACCAGGCATTCTCTCATCCAAGAGAATCGGGTCGATTATGCAAATGAAACTCTGATTAAGAGTGTGAGCCTAGTGTGATCCGATTCTCTTGGATGAGGAGAAAATGGAGAAAGAAAATTCTCCATCTTCTCCATTCTGTCAGTCCGCAGAAATCAAACTCATATGTCATCCGAGTGCAGTTTGATGATTTCCACAGAATCATTGACTTGGATGGCCGAATATCAGATCAAACTTGGGAATGCTGGAATTTTTTCCTCCTACCATCCAAGGAAACAATCTGGAGTTTCCATGGCCCCATATACTTACATTGGTCCGAGTGTGATCCTATGTTTTTTCAGATCACACTTGGACCAAAAATATGGCTGTCTGCACCTGCCCTAAGGATGTGGAAATTAAAAAAAAATCAACATTTTTAAAAATTCATTTAATGCTGGGGCCATGACACAGCTTGAGGGCTAATGTGGAGCCCATTATACAATTTAAGGGCTAATGTGGGGACTACTATGGAGGTCATTATACAGTGTAGAGGCCATTATACAGTGTGGGTTCTACTGTAGGGATATTATACAGTGTAAGGGCTTCTGTGGGGGTCATTATACTGTGTTTTGGGAGAGCAGTGGGGACATCATACTGTGTATAGTGGAGCTGTGGGGCCACCGTACTGTGTATAGGGGAGCTGCATATAGGGGGACTCTGTGGACATTATTAAATGTTAAGTGGGCACATAAGAAGCATTATTGGTATAGGGACACTCAGAGTATTGTGGCTGTCAAAAGGGCCAAATCTGGACACTGTTTTCTAGGGCATTTGCACAGAGCAATAATATTTTCTAGGGTGCAATTTTATCATGTAGAGGGCACAAAGGAGACATTATTACTATGTAAGGGGGCACAGTAGTAGGCATTATTATGTGGGGCACTAAGAGGAGCGCTGTTATTTTGCCAAACAGCAGGTACATTAATATTAATAGGGACACATTTGGCAGAAGTGGCTCAGAATTGCAGTATCAGTAGGATGAGATATTTGTGCAGGTTGAGAATACATAGGGACAGTACAGAAAATGTGATAAGTCAGATGTGTTTTTGTTATAATCTCTGCAGACGAGTCCTGGCTGGAAGAAGTTGCCATATTGGTCTGGGCCAGATGGAAAAGACATGAAAAATGAACAACTCCATCAGAAAGAATGTCAGCTGTAAGTTACTTTATCTCACTGTACTGTAATGACTTGTATGTTTTACAGGACTGGAGTCTACCACTATATGGTCATCACTAGTGTTGAGCGAGTATGTTCTGTTCCGAGTATGCTCGGGCCGAACTCCGAGTATTTACAGCTGTTCGATGATATGATTGAATCGCTCCCGTGTGCAAGATTTGCAACTGTTTGACAGCTTTATTACATGTGAGGAATGTGTAAGAAATAGACATTCCTCACATGTATTAAAACTGTCAAACAGTCGCAAATCATGCACACAGGAGCGATTCAAACATATCACCAAGCAGCTGTAAATACTCGGAGCTCGGCCCGAGCATACTCGGCGAAAGGGTTAACAAAACATACTCGCTCAACACTAGTCATTACCATATCCCACCTTAGTTGTAATCAAGGTTACCCGTTAGGAGCCCACTCAGAGGCTAGCTACTCCTCTGGTAATGGGGGCAGAGCAGCTCCTTCTCACCTGCGTTCTCTTTTCACAGTCATCTCTCCACGTGTCACCGAGTATTCTCGCTACACATTCTCATAGAATTCCAAAGATAATTATTTAAATAGTTTTCCAATGCCCAAGTGTCCTGAAAGATAAATCTCTACAAACAATGTTGCTTTAGTGTAAGCCAAACGACCCATACTGATGTAAAGGGAATAGGCTAAGGTCAAAAAACTGCTTCTGGGTTTTGGTAAAAATGGTAGGGCAGCACGGTGGCTCAGTGGTTAGCACTGCAGACTTGCAGCGCTGGAGTCCTGGGTTCAAATACAAACAATGATAACATCTGCAAGGAGTTTGTATGTTCTTCCCATGTTCACGTGAGTATTCTCCGGTTTCCTCCCACACTCCAAAGACATACTGATAGGGAGTCTATATTGTGAGCAGCAATGGGGACAGTGCCGATAATATCTGTAAAGCACTGTGGAATTAATGGCACTATATAAGAAAGTAAAATAAATACAGTTAGGTCCATATATATTTGGACAGAGACAACATTTTTCTAATTTTGGTTCTAGACATTACCACAATGAATTTTAAACAAAACAATTCAGATGCAGTTGAAGTTCAGACTTTCAGCTTTCATTTGAGGGTATCCACATTAAAATTGGATGAAGGGTTTAGGAGTTTCAGCTCCTTAACATGTGCCACCCTGTTTTTAAAGGGACCAAAAGTAATTGGACAGATTAAATAATTGTAAATAAAATGTTCATTTCTAGTACTTGGTTGAAAACCCTTTGTTGGCAATGACTGCCTGAAGTCTTGAACTCATGGACATCACCAGACGCTGTGTTTCCTCGTTTTTGATGCTCTGCCAGGCCTTCACTGCAGTGGTTTTCAGTTGCTGTTTGTTTGTGGGCTTTTCTGTCTGAAGTTTAGTCTTTAACAAGTGAAATGCATGCTCAATTGGGTTGAGATCAGGTGACTGACTTGGCCATTCAAGAATATTCCACTTCTTTGCTTTAATAAAACTCCTGGGTTGCTTTGGCTTTATGTTTTGGGTCATTGTAAATCTGTAGTATGAAACGACGACCAATCAGTTTGGCTGCATTTGGCTGGATCTGAGCACACATTATGGCTCTGAATACATCAGAATTCATTCGGCTGCTTCTGTCCTGTGTCACATCATCAATAAACACTAGTGACCCAGTGCCAGTGGCAGCCATGCATGCCCAAGCCATCACACTGCCTCCGCCGTGTTTTACAGATGATGTGGTATGCTTTGGATCATGAGCTGTACCACGCCTTCGCCATACTTTTCTCTTTCCATCATTCTGGTAGAGGTTGATCTTGGTTTCATCTGTCCAAAGAATGTTCTTCCAGAACTGTGCTGGCTTTTTTAGATGTTTTTTAGTAAAGTCCAGTCTAGCCTTTTTATTCTTGATGCTTATGAGTGGCTTGCACCGTGCAGTGAACCCTCTGTATTTACTTTCATGCAGTCTTCTCTTTATGGAAGATTTGGATATTGACACGCCTACCTCCTGGAGAGTGTTGTTCACTTGGTTGGCTGTTGTGAAGGGGTTTCTCTTCACCATGGAGATTATTCTGCGATCATCCACCACTGTTGTCTTCCGTGGGCGCCCAGGTCTTTTTGCATTGATGAGTTCACCAGTGCTTTCTTTCTTTCTCAGGATATACCAAACTGTAGATTTTGGCAATCCTAATATTGTAGCAATTTCTCGCATGGGTTTTTTCTGTTTTTGCAGCTTAAGGATGGCTTGTTTCTCCTGCATGGAGAGCTCCTTTGACCGCATGTTTGCTTCACAGCAAAACCTTCCAAATGCAAGCACCACACCTCAAATCCACTCCAGGCCTTTTATCTGCTTAATTGAGAATGACATAACGAATGGATTGCCCACACCTGTCCATTAAATAGCCTTGGAGTCAATTGTCCAATTACTTTTGGTCCCTTTAAAAACAGGGTGGCACATGTTAAGGAGCTGAAACTCCTAAACCCTTCATCCAATTTTAATGTGGATACCCTCAAATGAAAGCTGAAAGTCTGAACTTCAACTGCATCTGAATTGTTTTGTTTAAAATTCATTGTGGTAATGTCTAGAACCAAAATTAGAAAAATGTTGTCTCTGTCCAAATATATATGAACCTAACTGTAAATAAATATTACAACTAATTAGTTTTACAGACTTAAACTTGGCTGCCAGACACATTTTATGTATTTATTTCTTATTTTTAAGCATTCCATTGAGTCTACAGATACTTTTTTTTCTAGTAGAGTCTTAATTTGGGGGTTTAATCGAGTAGACATGGAATTTGTTCTGATCTTCTCGGCTGTATGGTCTTGATTGTTCCATGATTGTTGTAATCCACATTGAGTAGGGAATCTTTTGCCCCAGTGAACAGCATTCTGCTAAGACACACACATTCCTGGATCACAAGCTTCAACAATTTCCATAAACTACTGAGATGAAAATCCTTCAATCTAGAGAGAACGATGTAAATGTTCAGTCATTTATTTGTAATGGATAGATGAAAGCAGAAATAGTTTTGATATAGTGACAAATGTTTCCAGTGATGTGATCATGCCCCAGTAAACCTCATGGACAACATTAGGCATCAAATTAGGTCAATGGAGAAGCAATCTTCCAGATGATATGAACAAGAAAGGAGGAAAGGCTATTCATATACAATATCTTATTATTGCCATTTGTAGAGAAGCAACAGATTGTATAATGCTGAATACCAAGCCAAAGCATTGACTATATTAGGTAGCACTAAGATGGACAATGAGATAATAGAGGCTGATCTTCATTAATTAAAGCATGAAGCTCAGAGATGTAAGCAAATGTGGGAATGCATTAATAGAAAATGTCATCTTGAGTGCTAAAATAAAAAGAGTTTCTTCAGGAGCTGGTAGGAAACTTTTTTTTAACTACTATCTGCATAATGATTGTTCTTCATAGCTCATTGACCAAGGAGAATTGTGAAAAGATATATTATGGTTTGCTCTAGAAATTAGTGAATTTATTAGAGTGGAATTGAATTATATTCGAATTTTACAAAAATTCGCATTCACACATCATGACGTCCTGATGCTGTGACCTTCTGCGCGCTTGTACAGAACCCTCCAAGAATGAATGCAGACTTTTGTCAACTTTCGAGTAGAATTTAATTCAACTCAAAATTATTTGCTCAAGGAAAGCGGCAGGGGATCAAAAGACGCGACGAGGACTAAACTGGCGGCGGTAAGTAGCGAATGGGCTGGAGAGGTGAGCGGTAAAGTGAGGATAATTTTTTTTTAAGTTTTTACATATTATGTTTATTATGCTCTGAGGTCCGGCGAGACCCCAGAGCATAATAAGTGACAGTAACTTCTTATATATTTTGCAATAACTTCTTCACGAATCGAATCTCCAGGAAAAAAAAGCACGAACTTGTAAATTTTAAATTTGCCTTATCAGCTAATCTATAGTTTTCACCACTATGCTGTTATGTATCTTTGGGCAAATTATTTTAGAATGAGGTAATACAAATATTTTACTATGTGATGATTATTTCTTTAATTAACTTAAATTGTGATTCTCTCTGTTATTTTTTAAATCATTTTCAAACGGCTTCGCCTTGGAATATGTAAAAGAAATAAATAAAAAAAAAAAAAAAATTCCTAAATACAATTAATTAGCAAATCACAATGCTTTTGTCTAGGGAGGTAATCACTTTACATTTGCGGCCACAAGTTTTGAGACTTGGACAAATCTTGGTTTTCACAAGGTTAAAGTGTTAATAATGACAAGATTAATGTCAGCTGATATCTGACATCATGCTGATCGAATTATTAGAGTAGATATGAAGAACTAGGGACTCAGTAGTTAATTAGAGGTGATATTCATTTGCAATTCAATATATATAACGTTTCAGTTAATAATTTAGACTTTCTTTAGAGATATGGACTACATATAGGAAAAGTGTGTATAATAAAGAAGCGCTAGTGGGTAGGCATGACCGCAGTGGTGAGACGCTGAATTATAAGAGAAGACTGGTTGCCTTAAAAAGGGGCTGGTGCTTGAAGTAATTGTCTTATTCTGTTAATCATGATTACGTCCAAGGAAACATGTGCAATAATCACTACTTTGATCCGAAAGGACATTGCTGCTTGTAAGATTGCCCTTAAATCAACCATTTATAGAATCATGAAGAAATTTAAAGAGAGAGGTTCAATTGCTGTGAAGGAAGCCACCCAAAATGTCCAGCTAGTGCCTGGATCTTTACAAAAAGAGGATTCAGTTACTGGATTGGTTTAACACCAGTGCAGAGATTGCTCAAAAATGGCAGCAGACAGGAGGCTGGCCTGGTGTTAATAAGTGCCACAAAAAGCGACTTCTCTCAAAGGAAAACGTGAAGGACACACATTCTGGAGGACAGGGATTGGACTGCAGAGAACAGGGATAACATTATTTTCTCTAATGAAGCAAACTTCAAACTGTTTGAGACAGCTGAAAGAATGATTGTCCTGAGAGGAAAAGATGACTGCTATCATGAGGCCTGTGTCATGCCAACACTAAAGCATTCTGGGACCATTCATGTGTGAGGTCGCTTTGCATCCAACGGAGTGGGGCTCATATACAATTTTGCCTAAGAAAACCACCATGAATAAAGCATGGGATCTAAACATCCTGCAAGTGCAACCTCTCACAGTGATTCAAGAGCGATTTGGTGATGGACGATGTTTTCTACAGCATGATGGAGCACCATGTCACAAGGGAAAAACGATAACTAAGTAGCTTGGTGAAGAAATCATTGATATTTTTGGGTCCATGGCCAAGAAACTTCCCAGATCACAATCCCATTAAGAACTTGTGGTCAATCCTCAAAAAGCAGGTAGCAAACAAAAACACGCAAAATTTGATAAATTCCAATAATTTATCGGGCAAGAATGGCTTGTCATCAGTCAGGATTTTGTCCAGAAGATGATATCCACCATGCTAGGGGGAATTGAAGAAGTCTTGAATAGTGATGAGCGAGCATACTCGCAAGTACTCGGTACTCGCCCGAGCATCTCAGTACTCGAGATGCTCGGAGCTCGCCGAGTACTTGCGAGATGCTCGGTCGGATGCTCGGGTCCCCTCCCTGCATGTTTGGCGCTCTTTACAGAGCCAATGAACATGCAGGGATTGCCTGCTACTCATTGTAATGCCGCAGCCATCTTGGTTGTGGCATTACAGTGATTGTCTGGCTGCACAGCATCATCAGGTCTATATCAGGCCTGGCGCCGCCATGCTCGTCACAGTCACTCCGCAATCAGACAGTGTAGAGAGAGGTGCTGCTGAGCTAGGGAGAGATTCGCTTGTTTAATAGGTAGTGTAGGTAGAACAGAAGCATATTACACATATCTATCTCAACAAACAGTCCTTCTGAGGACTAATCTATCTGCAGAGATATCAGGCAGGCAGTGTATATAGGCAGGCATTATATATAGCAGACTGCAGTGCATATAACACAAGAGACTCCATTCCAGTTCTGTCTGCTGCTGCTGCTGCTGCTGTTAGACATAGGCCCAGGTCTCAGGGGCCAGGAATATTTTTTTTTTTATCTTAATCCTCATTATTTGCTTAAAAAGCAATCCAGAGAACACCATTTTTCTGCGGCATTTGCTTGTTGGCAGTGGAGAATACAGCCAGGTCCTTTCCATATGACAGTGCTAAAAATCCAGCTATTTAAAACTGTGGTTTGTCCATCACACGGATCACATATGCATTTTCAAAAAATACTGCCATTTCTGGCCTCCATTAAAAAAAATTTTCAGTGCGTGAGCGAAGTTTTTGACACCGGTTTGCTATTCAAAATAGTTACCTACAGGCCAGGTATTTAAAACCATGGTTTCTCTGTCACATGAATCACATATATGTTTTTAGAAAACACTGCCATTTCTGGCCTCCATTAAAAAAAAATTTCAGTGTTTCAGCAAAGTTTTTGACACCGGTTTGCTGTTCAAAATAGTTAGTCAGGTATTTAAAACTGTGGTTTCTCCATCTCACGGATCACATATAACTTCGCTCCAAATTCAGCCATTTGTAGTGAGCGTGAAAGATATTGTCCTCCATTTAAATTGGGCAAGGCGCGTGGCGAGGGATGAGGAACTGGACGTGATGGTGATGGTGCATGCAGAGGCCGAAGCCGAGAAGCTGAAATTGTGCCACAACAAACACCTACATCTTCTCGCCCGACCTTCCTGTCCAAATTCCTAGGGGACTGCAGCACACCACTATTGAACCCATAGCAGTGTCAAAAGGTTGTTGGCTGGATAGCAGATAATGCTTCCTGTCACTTTGCCACCACCCTGTCTTCCACACGGTCAAGTCTCAATAGCCATGAGTCTGGACCGCATATTCCTCACCCTGATCCTCCTTGCTCCCACCATGCCGAGTGCCTGGGGATAACTGATTCCACAATTGGACACTCCGAAGAGCTGTTCACTTTTCCATTTATAGATTCGGGCCTCTCACCCGGTCCACTTGAAGCGGGGCAAGAGGAGATCGCATGTAGCGATGCCCAAATATTTGAGCAGCCAAGGTCACATGAAGGCGATGGTGGGAAAGTATAACAAGAGGTGGATGATGATGAGACACAATTGGCCGAAAGTCAGGAGGAGGACCAGGGTGCAGAAGTGGAAGACGAAGTGGTGGATGATATAGTAACTGACCCAACCTGGCAGGAGGACATGCAGAGCGAGGACAGCAGCACATAGGGGGAGGGAGGCAGAGCACCCCAACAGGCAGGAAGAAGCAGTGTGGTGGCCACAGACAGAAGGCAGGCAACCGTACCCCGTAACACCAACACAAAGGAAGTTGCCAGTACAACTGTTAGGTCTTCCCGAGTCTGTTTTTTTTTTAAAGACTCTGCCAATAACCCCAAAAAGGCCATTTGCACCACCTGCCAGGCCAGCATCAGCAGGGGTGGCAAAACTAGTAGCCTGACCAGCATGATCAGGCACATGGCAGCAAAGCATCCGACTTTGTGGGCCGGACCCCAGGGTCCAGGGACAGTGTCTGCGGGTGGCACAACTGCTTCTGCCGCTGTTGTGCATGCAAGCCAATCCCCTGTCCATGGTGCATGCGAAGATGCCTCCTGCACTGCACCTGTCATTGCACACTCTCAAGTAGCAGCATCAGGAAGCACGTCCATGTCCTTGTCCCAGCACAGCGTTCAGTTGTCCATATCCCAGTCCTTGGAGCATAAGCGCAGATACACAGACAATGCCCCACAGGCCACACTATTAAGTTCCCACACATTTCGCGACTGCTTGCGCTCGAAATGTTGCCTTTTAGGCTCGTGGAGATGGAAGCATTCCACAACCTGATAGCGGCGGCCATCCCACAGTACCCAGTCCCCAGCCACCACTATTTCTCCCAGTGTGCCATCCCAGCATTACACAAGCACGTGTTCGAAAACATTAGCCGTGACCTCAACAACAGAGTTACAGGAAAAGTCCACCTAACCATGGACACGTGGACAAGTGCTTGTGGGCAGAAACAGTACATCTCGCTGACAGCACACTGGGTTAACATAGTGAAAGCCGGGACCCAGTCAGACCTTGGGACGGAACACGTCCTCCCGACGCCAAGGATTGCGGGCCCTAGGTCAATCAGGGTTGCCCCCACGGTCTACAGCTCCTGCACCTCATCCTCCTCAGCCTCCTCCTCCTCTTCAGCCTCCTTCTCCGAAATGACCACATCAGTCACAAGCTGGAAGCACTGCAGCACTGCCTCGGCCAAGCGGCAACAGGCTGTGATGAAGCTAATATGCTTAGGTGACAAAACGCACATTGCTGAAGAGTTGTGGACAGCTCTGAAAGAGCAGGCAGATCTGTGGCTCACACCACTGAACCTACAGCCAGGCATGGTTGTGTGTGACAATGGCTGGAACCTGGTGGCGGCTTTAAGGCGAGGCGAGCTCACACATGTACCATGCCTGACCCATGTGCTTAACCTCGTGGTTCAGCGGTTTTTCAAATCCTACCTGGAGCTGCCGGATCTGCTTGTTAAAGTACGACACCTGTGTGCCCATTTTAGAAAGTCACCTACAGCTTCCGCCTCCCTAGCCGTGTTTCAGCAGCGTTTGCAGTTTCCGGCTCACAGACTGGTGTGTGATGTCCCCACTCGTTGGAACTCTACACTGCAAATGTTGGGAAAGATTTGTAAGCAGAAGAGGGCAGTTGTTGAGTACCAGCATCAACAAGGCCGTCGGTATTCAGTTCAGACTCCACACATAAGACCTCAGGAGTGGACATGGATGTCAGACATATGTACCATCCTCCAAAACTTTGAGGACTCCACCAAGATGGTGAGCGACAATGACGCCATAATTAGCGTCACCATCCCGCTTCTCTGTCTTCTGAAATGCTCTCTGCTCACAATCAAAGAGGATGCATTGGTGGCGAAGCACGATGAGATGGAGCAAGGAAACAAGCAGGGTGATTACACACAAATCAGCCTCATCTCATTACAACGTGGATTGGGTGACAATGAGGAAGAGGAGGAGGAGGAAGAACAGGAGCTAGTTTCATGCGCTATACACTGTGTGCAGAATTATTAAGCAAATGAGTATTTTGATCACATGATACTTTTTATAAATGTTGTCCTACTCCAAGCTGCTTAGGCTTGTGAGGCAACTACCAATAAAGTAAATCTGGTGATGTGCATCTCTGTAATGAGGAGGGGTGTTGACTAATGACATCAACACCCTATATATGGCGTGCTTAATTATAAGGCAACTTCCTTTCCTTTGGCAAAATGGGTCAGAAGAGAGATTTGACGGGCTCTGAAAAGTCCAAAATTTTGAGATGTCTTGCAGAGGGATGCAGCAGTCTTGAAATTTACAAACTTTTGAAGCGTGATCACTGAACAATCAAGCGTTTCATGGTAAATAGCCAACAGGGTATCAAGATGTGTGTTGGCCAAAAAAGGCGCAAAATAACTGCCCATGAATTGAGGAAAATCAAGCTTGAAGCTGCCAAGATGCCATTCACCACCAGTTTTGCCATATTTCAGAGCTGCAACGTTACTGGAGTCTCAAAAAGCACAAGGTGTGCGATACTCAGGGACATGGCCAAGGTAAGGAAGGCTGAAAAACGACCACCTTTGAACAAGAAACATAAGATAGAACATCAAGAATGGGCCAAGAAGTATCTTACGACTGATTTTTCAAAGGTTTTATGGACTGATGAAATGCGAGTGATGGGCCAGATGGATGGGCCAGAGGCTGGATCAGTAAAGGGCAGAGAGCTCCACTCCGACTCAGACGCCAGCAAAGTGGAGGTGGGGTACTGGTATGGGCCGGTATCATCAAAGATGAACTTGTGGGACCTTTTCGGGTTGAGGATGGAGTGAAGCTCAACTCCCAGACCTACTGCCAGTTTCTGGAAGACAACTTCTTCAAGCAGTGATACAGGAAGAAGTCGGTATTGTTCAAGAAAAACATGATTTTCATACAGGTTTATGCTCCATCTGTGCCTTATAATTATTGGGTATCCAAGCTGGATACGTGGAATGAACTCGCTCTCTATGCCTTGGAGGTCCTGGCCTGTCCTGCCGCTAGCGTTTTATCAGAGCGGGATTTTAGTGCCGCTGGTGGAATTATAATTGATAAGCGCATCCGCCTGTCAACCGAAAATGCTGACAGGCTGACTCTTATAAAAATGAACAAGGGCTGGATTGGGCTAGACTTCTCAACACCACCGAATGATAGCAGCGTAACATAAACTCAAATCCAGTGTCTTTTTTTGGGAGGTGTATTCCCATGCACCTTTTCACACCCACACATAGGTATATGCTTCCTGATTTTGTCTATTTGCTTTTGTCCTCCTCCTTCTCCTCATGCTCATCCTCCACCACCATATCACCAGGGTGAGCGTGGTCCGTGATGCAACACCCATATAATTTTTTTAAAGGGTGTTTATGATGCCCGTAAAAAAAATGTTTTATACAGTATGTTCATGTATACCCCCAGGTGTAAATATTTGTCACTCCATACACTTAGTGCATGGGCATTACAAGTATAGGAGACTCGCTCCTTTCTAATGGGAACATTTTTTTATGAGGCCCTCCTCCACGTCTCTTCCAAGGGACATTAGAGTGCCTGCCAATTTTTGGCAGCCTTTGCATTCACTGCATAGGCCAACACTATGGGAAACCCACTTCCTAATAATGGGAACAATTTTTCATGAGGCCATCTATGTCTCTTCCAAGGGGCATTGGAGTGCCTCCAAATTTTTGGCAGCCCTTGCATTCACTGCATAGGCCCACACTATGGCAGACCCACTTCCTAATAATGGGAACATTTTTTCATGAGGCCCTCTACGTCTCTTCCAAGGGGCATTGGAGTGCTTCCAAATTTTTGGCGGCCGTGCATTCACTGCATAGGCAAACACAATGGGAGACCCACTTTCTAATAATGGGAACATTGTTTTCAAGAGGTCCTTTAACCTCCACGTCTCTTCTAAGGGGCATTGGAGTGCCTCCAAATTTTTGGCAACGCTTGCATTCACTGCATAGGCAAACACAATGGGAGACCCACTTCTTAATAATGGGAACATTGTTTTCAAGAGGCCCTCTGACTTCCACGTCTCTTCCAAGGGGCATTGGAGGGCCTACAAATTTTTGGCAACCCTTGCATTCACTGTTAGGCAAACATAATGGGAGACCCACTTCTTAATAATGGGAACATTGTTTTCAGTAGGCCCTCTGATCTCCACGTCTCTTCCAAGGGGCATTGGAGTGCCTCCAAATTTTTGGCAACCCTTGCATTCACTGCATAGGTAAACATAATGGGAGACCCATTTCCTAATAATGGGAACATTGTTTTCAAGAGGCCATCTGACCTCCACGTCTCTTCCAAGGGACATTGGAATGCCTCCAAATTTTTGGCAACCCTTGCATTCACTGCATAGGCAAACACAATGGGAGACACACTTCCTAATAATGGGAACATTTTTTTTCAGGAGGCCCTCCTCTACGTCTCTTCCAAGGGGCATTGGAGTAGGTCCAAATTTTCAAAGGGGTATTGGGGTGCGTCCAAATTTTAGGCAGCCCTGCCACTCACTGCATGCGCAATAACAGTATAGGAGACCCACTCTTTAGTGATGGGAACAACAAAGTATGATGGCTGATGGCTGTCTAAAAATAGCGAGGGCCGACTGCTGGCCCTTTAAGAATAGTAAAGGCTGCCTGATGGCCCTATAAAAATAGGCTTTGTGACTTTCAGAGTCCCTCCTTCATAAATGAAACAGGATGGGTCTGATCATGTCTCACACACCACATGGCTAGATAAGGTTGTAAAATTTTAAAATGACATTTCCCATTGAATGCATTTGTCACAGTTGAAAGCAATGCAAAAGTGCAAAAACGCATCAAAAAAGCTACGTGTGAGCATAGCCCAAAGTGTGGAGGACTATTTTTGGTTTTGGTTATTTATTTTGCCTTATATACAAGTCATTACCCTGGAAAGGATGTTCCTTAACATATTTCCCAGGAAAATCCATTTTGGCTTTGTTTTTGTATGTTTTATCGTGAGTCCGTAAAAGTGGCGTAATACCTCTGACAATGTTGTTGACAGCAGTCACCTGGGAGTCAGAAATGCTTCCAGGGGTCTTCCCCATGCTGTTCCCATGTCATTTGAGCACTTTTTCCATCAATTTGGGCAAATTTAGGCCCTCTTCAGACCGCCGGAGGGAGCCGCCTGAAAAATGCTCGAGTTTCCCGTAGACTTACATTGGGCTCGTTGCTCGGGTCGAGCACCTAAGTATTCCAATGTGCTCAACCCGAGCAACGAGCACCCGAGCATTTTAGTGCTCGCCCATCACTAGTCTTGAATAGTGATGAGTGAGTATGTTTTGTTAACCTGTTGAGGGAAGGCAGTAATGACCCTTCGCGGTTGACCAAGTGAGTGTCAAATTATTATATAACAAGGTTGATTGCAATCCAATAGAAAACCAGATGGAGGCAAAGCTCTGTATGGGGGGGGGGGGGATTCAAGAATCTCTAACCCCGTTTATTTCTACTTAGCATTTTATATTGTTTTGAGTTCATTAATATCCAATCACCTACACCCATACTACAAGCTTGAACCAATGTTAGTACAATTATAACGGAAATACACATATGGTCATATTATTGTTAGTTCGGTGCATGGTGGAAAGTTTCAAAGTCGTACATCCCGGCTCAGACTAGCTAGATAACAGGAGCAGGGTGTCTCATAGAATGTTCCTGAGAGAAAAGGTTAGTGTGGGAAAGTTGCATGTGAATCAAGAGGAATGAAGGAAAGAATGTATGTTATGCAAAGAGTATAATAACATGATTTTGAAGCAAGCAGACAAAATGGTGTTGCCATAGCATGAATATCAATATGTCCTTTACAAACCCTGTCGCCGAGTATACTCCGGCGAGCACCGAGTATTTACATCGTGCTCGGAGATATATTTGAATCACTCCTGTGTGCATAATTTGCGACTGTTTGACATATTGAGTCTTTGAATAAACTTGATACTTTTGTCAATACAAGTTTAAAAACTTCACTTGTTCTTCACTAACTATAGAAACATATAAAAACACTGAAGGAGCAAACTTTGTGAAAACCAAAATTTGTGTCAGTCTCAAAAATTTTGGCCACAACTGTAGTACATTAAAATGGACACTGCCTTCTTATTCTGACAGAAACCTGTCCTAGAGTGTTAATAGGAGGGGTGCCCATGGGTTTGTTCAACAGGAAGCCTCGCCACTTTTCTTCATGTTTAGGAAGATGTGCTGAGGTAAGAAAAGGCTGCTCACACTGCTGTCCACCCTGTCTTTATGATCAAATACTGGAGATACCAGGGGTGCTGAGGTAAGAAGAGGCTGCTCACACTGCTGACCACCCTGTCTACCTTATGTAATACTGAAGATACCAGGGGTGCTGAGGTGAGAAGAGGTTGCTCACACTGCTGTCCACCTAGTCTATATGATCTAATTCTAGAGGTACAAGGGGTGCTGAGGTAAGAAGAGGCTGCTCAGAATGCTGTCCACCCTGTCGATCTGGTCTAATCCTGGAGATACCAGAGGTAAGAAGAGGCTGATCACACTGCTGCTCACCTTGTCTATCTGAGTTAATACTGGAGATGAGGTAAGAAGAAGTCGCTCATACTGCTGTCCACCCTGTGTATCTGATCTAATACTGAAGATGCCAGGGAAGATACCAGGGATGCTGGAGTAAAAAGAGGCATATACTACTTTCTTTGGAGTTCTGTAAGAATTTTCAGCATGCCATGTCACACACCACTGCACCATGTATCCAAGTTCTTATCAACTACTGGGTCTGTAATAAAATTAGAATGGGTGTTCACTGTTTTCCTTGGTTATTTCCAGTGAAGAATGCATAATAGGTCTGAATGAATGTGTAGTTGCCCTATGGTCGGCTTGGGGCCCTCTTTGTGAAAAGCAGTTTTCCCTTTGGCAGAATTAGATCAATCTAATATTAGATGTTAGTCATGTATTCTCCCTAGAGCTTCAGGGGAACCCTAGTTAAAAAACACTGCTATATAATGTATTACCAATAAAAAAAAAGTGTTCAAAGTTAATTTCACCATGTCAGCTATGGACCCTAGGCAAAAGAGATGGCTGAGCATCTGAATAATATAATCAGCCCTATTAAATGTAGTGTACTGCAGTAAATTAAAGGAAAGTAGATTGATTCTGGAGCATTTAACTCAATCTCTATAAATGCAGATTATGCCACTTTGTATAAAGTGCTCAGTGTTATAAAAAGTAATAGGATTGTGTTGACATAGATTACACTGAAATTCATGGTTATTAAATTTCTAAATCATTTGAGAATGGTTAATGCAAGCTTCAGAGGCAAACATTTAGTATTCATGTAAATTCAGTCCATTAGGAGTAAAAGTAAACCATGCAACACGTCAACCATGGGTCTGCATATTGACTGTTAGTGCAAAAATATAAATGCAAACCAAATATTGGCATTTTTCAATATTATATAATTATACTTAATATTATGGATTAGTTTATCAGACTACAGTTAAATATGTTTGGGCTCTTGGCTAGCAAGTCATATCTGGAGAAGTAGGTTACTAGTTTGGATTTTCATACTTCTCCATTTCTATGTATTTATTTGTTTGATTTTTATGGTCTTTGTAAGGCAGAAAGTTAAATTTTATCTCCCCTTGTTGTTGTGTTTTTTTTTAAATTTATTTATTAAATTAAAATGGCGGAGCCATGAATTGCTTCTCAAAAATTAGTAAGTGTAAATGCATGGATTCAGGTAGTTTGTTAGACAAAACTCTCTGGGAAAAATATGCAAAATAAATCCTCTCCAGAAAGAAGAAAATTGTCCCCTAATTTTCAGTTTCTTCTTGGAAAACCGTTTAAGTCATTGTTCATTATTTCATGCTCCTAAAGAGCATAGCATTAATTCTACATGACAGATATGTCCATCGTGACCTCTTATAGATTAATGCTCCATGATGGATATATCAATGATGCAGATCAGGATGGTACTGCCTTTTGTACTCTGCTGCAAATGCCGAGATTGGTGTTCTTCCTGTTTAACCTCCTAGATGCTGGAGTCAATATCTACTGTGGCATCTAGGTGGTTAGACAAAGGGAGAGAGATCCTTCTATCAGTCCATTGCCTCTGAAATTGCTGGCGAGCTGATGCATGAGTCATTATGCTGACAGGAATAATACAGGGCTATATAAAGAAGTCAAGTGGGAATCTGTCAATAGGATTCACCCTCCTAAGCTGTCTATATGGGCATGTAGGTCATAGGAAACTGAAAAAAATGATACCTTGATATCTGCGATCTGATGTCTTTTTCCAGAGAAATCCACTTTTTTCTTATATGTAAATGAGCTGTTCAGATCAGGAAAAATGAATTTTTTCTTCTTTCAAAATTTTTTGTTTCTCTTTGAACTCTGCTGTTCTACAACAATATGCGATATGGAAGCTGAAGCCGAGAGGAAGCTGCAGATGTGTCAGGTATAATCACACACAGCTCTGCAGTGAGATCAGGAGAGCAGAGAGCGGCCATCACACATCACACTGGTAACACTGGTAAACATTACACATCAAACTGGTAACACTGGCAACTATTACACATCACACTGGTAACACTGGTAACCATTACACCTCACACTGGTAACACTGGTAACCATTGCACATCACACAGGTAACACTGGTAACCATTACACATCACACTGGTAACACTGGCAACCATTACACATTACTCTGGTAACACTGGTAACCATTACATATCACACTGGTAACTCTGGTAACCATTGCACATCACACTGGTAACACTGGCAACCATTACACATCACACTGGTAACACTGGTAACCATTACACATCACACTGGTAACACTGGTAACCATTACACATCACACAGATAACACTGGTAACCATTACACCTCACACTGGTAACACTGGCAACCATTACACATCACACTGGTAACACTGGTAACTATTAGATATCACACTGGTAACACTGGTAACCATTACACATCACACTGGTAACACTGGCAACCATTACACATCACATTGGTAACACTAGTAACCATTACACATCACACTGGTAACACTGGTAACCATTACACATCACACTGGTAACACTGGTAACCATTACACATCACACTGGTAACACTGGTAACCATTACACATCACACTGGTAACACAGGTGACCATTACACATCACACTGGTAACACTGGTAACCATTATACATCACACTGGTAAAACCGGTAAGCATTACACATCACACTGGTAACACTGGTAACCAGTACACATCACACTGGTAACACTGGTAACTAGTGATGAGCGAGCACTAAAATGCTCAGGTACTCGTTGCTCGGGTTGAGCAAATTGGAATACTCGGGTGCTCGACCCGAGCAACGAGTCCAATGTAAGTCTATGGGAAACTTGAGCATTTTTCAGGCGGCTCCCCCCGGTGGTCTGCAGAGGGCCTAAAAATTGCCCAAATCGATGGGAACAGTGCTCTAATGACATGGGGACAGCACGGGGAAGACCCCTGGAAGCATTTCTGACTCCCAGGTCACTTCTGTCAACAATGTTGTCAGAGGTATTACGCCACTTTTACGGACTCACAATAAAACATACCAAAACTAAATCAAAATGGATTTTCCTGGGAAATATGTTAAGGAACATACTTTCCATGACATGTACAATGTATATAAAATAAATAACCAAAAACAAAAATACTCCTCCACACCTTAGGCTATGTTCACACGTAGCGTTTTTGATGCGTTTTTGCACTTTTGCATTGCTTTCAACCAAGACAAATGCATTCACCAGGAAATTTCATTTTAACATTTGACAACCTTATCTGACCATGTGGTGTGTGACACATCATCAGACACATGCATACAATGCTGAAAAGTCATGGGAACAGCATGGGGAAGACCTCTGGAAGCATCTCTAACTCCCAGGTCACTGCTTAAAAGTGTGCCCAACATAAGTGATCCTTGGCGCATGCAAAGATGCCTCCCGCCATGAACCTGTCGTTGCAGACTTGCAACAATCACCGTCCACGTCCTTGTCCCACTGCAGCGTTCAGTTGTCCCTACCCCATTCCTTACAATGCAAGCGCAAGTATGCAGGCAGCCAGCCACCCACCCGCCCACAGGCTGCAATACTATACTGTCAAATTTTTAACAACTGCTTGCACTTGAAATGTGGCCTTTTAGGCTCGTGTAGGCGGAAACTTTTCACAACCACATGCCTCATGCCTCGTGTCCATACTCGGTCCCCAGCCGTCACAATTTCTCCCGGTGTTGTCTTCGTCATCTACAAGCGTGGGTCCCTGAACTTTACTCGGTCCCCAGCCGCCACTATATTTCCCGGCTTCGCCTCTGCCTTCCACAAGCACGGGTCCCACAACATTACCCGTGCCCTCCCCAGTGCACTTACTGGGAAGGACCGTCTAACCACAAACACGGGGACAGGTGAATGTGGCCAGGGATGGTACGGAGCCAGTCCACAACTTTTTTTGCTGACAGTTATATTTAGTTCGGTGAAAGGACTGGCATAGAGGGAAACACTATCTACCCTGCATGTCATTTCTCACAGGAAGGCCTGTAATTCAGCTTGTTGCAGAAGCAATGGCAGCCCGTCCAACATCAACTCACCCTTGTCGGTGGTGCTTTGACACACACACATCTTTCTTTGCGCATTTAATTTCTTGAATACAGAGTTGGACAATGGACTGATCTGTAATGTGGTTTTAGAAATAACATGCATAAGCATGGTCGATCCACATTAAAAAAGCAGCCATAGAATGTCCGGGAACCTTCCCCCACACTTTTTTTAGCCAGGGCTGCTTTTCGGCAGGGTTGGACAGGCCCACCAGAGAACCGGAGACTCCTCCGGCGGGCCCTGGCTTCTCCTTCAGGAGAGTTCATAGTGCCGAGGTGAGGCCATGATGATGATAGAGGTCAACATCTGCTTAGTTTTCTGTTATTTGGAATGCAAGTGCAAGTATGCAGCCAGCCACCCACCCACCCACAGGCTGCAACACTAAACTGCCAGATTTCTGGGCAGCTTTTTGCCCTTGAAATATGGCCTTTTAAGCTCGTGGAGGCGGAAGCTTTTCACAACCTCATGCTGGCGACGGCCGGGTGTTCATACTCGGTCCCCAGCCTCCACTATATTTCCGCCTCCGCCTTCCACAAGCACGAGTCCCACAACATTACCCGTGCCCTCCCCAGTGCACTTACTGGGAAGGACCGCCTAACCACAAACACGTGGACAGGTGAATGTGAGAGTACGGAGCCAGTCCACAACATTTTTTGCTGACAGTTGTATTTAGCTCGGTGAAAGGACGGGCAAAGAGGGAAACCCTATCTACCCTGCGTGTCATTTCTCACAGGAAGTCCTGTAAAGCTGCTTTCACTTGAAATGTGGCCTTTTAGGCCCGTGGAGGCGGAAGCTTTTCACAACCACATGCCTCATGCCTCGTGTCCATACTCGGTCCCCAGCCATCACAATTTCTCCCGGTGTTGTCTTCGTCTTCTACAAGTGTGGGTCCCTGAACATTACTGCTGGTACTTTTCTGTGGGAATTTGCTTGCCTCCTACCAGCCTGGAATATTTCCAGCAAACTATAGTACGACGCCATGGTATTAGCACTGCCCCCAGTACCAGTAGTGAAGCCATCCCCAATTTCCTTCTCAGGAATTTTATTTGGTAGACTGAGTGGCTGCCCAAATACATTTTCTCACAAAGGAGCTGAAGATAGAGTGGCAGTAGGTGAAAGTTTCTCCAGCCTGTTAGATATTAGAGGGTGAACGGCAGCACATTGGATCAGTGGTTAGCACTGAAGACTTGCAGCGCTGGGATCCTGGGTTCAAATTCCAGCAAGGACAACATCTGCAAGGACTTTGTATGTTCTCCCCGTGTTTGCGTGTGTTTCCTCCTCATTAAAAAAGCAGCCATAGAGTGTCCGGGAACCTTTCCTCACACTTTTCTTAGCCAGGACTGCTTCTTGGCAGGGTTGGACGGTCCCACCAGAGAATCCTCTGGTGTGCCTTGGCTTCTACCTCAGGAGAGTTCATGATAGCGCTAACTTTGCAGCAGCTATAGGGCTCTTGAGCGGGGGAGAAAGGTTAGCCCTTAGAATCAAATCCTCTGGTGGGCAGAATGTTTTTCGGTTTGAAACAGCTTCTCAGTGGGAGTTGTATTTCACCACAGCCATATTCTTTAGCTCGGTGAAAGGATTGGCATAGAGGGAAACCGTATCTACCCCGGCTGTCATTTCTCCGTCACCAGGTTCCTCCCATTGTCACCCACGACCATGACTAGTTGTATGTTCAGCGGTGAGAGCCACAGATTAGGCTTCTGTGTTACAGCTTTCAACAACTCTGCAGTGCTGGGCGGTTTGTCAATTAAGCATGTTATCTTCAGCACAACCTTTTGCCGCTTGGCCAAGGCAGTGCTGCAGTGCTGTCAGCTTGTGACTGATGTGGTCATTTCGGAGATGGAGGAGGAGGTGCATGAGTTGAACAATGTGATTACATTGTTGTTAAATTGGTGACGCTGTTTTTTATACTAAAGAAAGATCCTATTGTTTTGTTTTTTTTTAAGCTTTTTTTTAAGACAAATGCATTCACCGGGAAATGTCATTTTAACATTTTACAACCTTATCTGGCAATGTGGTGTGTGACACATCATCAGACACATCCTGTTTTATTTATGATGGAGGGCCTGTGAAAGTCATAAAGCCTATTTTTATAGGGACATCAGACAGCCCTTACTATTCTTAAAAGGCCAGCAGTCGGCCCTAGCTATTGTTAGAGAGCCATCAGCCGGCTATGCTTTGTTGTACCCACTATTAACAAGTGGGTCTCCTATACTGTTATTGCGTATCCAGTGACTGCAAGGGCTGCCAAAAATTTGGACGCAACCCAAAACCCCTTTGAAGAGACATAGAGGAGGGTCTCAGTAAAAAAAATGTTCCCATTATAAAGGAGCCGGTCTCCTATAGTGGTAATGCCCATGCTGTGACTGCAAGGGCTGCCAAAATTTGGGAAAAACCCCACTAAGAATTTAAAAACACATAGAGCAGGGCCACAGTAACAAGCTACGACATGTTCCCATTAGAAAGGAGAGGGTCTGCTATACCGTTATAGGGTATGTAGTGAGTCCAACGGCTGACAATTTTAGGAAAAACCCCACTAAGAATTTAAAGACACATGGAGCAGGGCCACAGTAACAAGTACGACATGTTCCCATTAGAAAGGAGAGAGTCTGCTATACAGTTATAGGGTATGCAGTGAGTCCAACGGCTGACCAATTTTAGTAAAAACCCCACTAAGAATTTATAGACACACGGAGGAGGGCCACAGTAACAAGGTACGACATGTTCCCATTAGAAAGGAGAGGGTCTGCTATACAGTTATAGGGTATGCAGTGAGTCCAATGGCTGACCAATTTTAGTAAAAACACCACTAAGAATTTAAAGACACATGGAGCAGGGCCACAGTAACAAGGTACAATATGTTCCCATTAGAAAGGAGAGAGTCTGCTATACAGTTATAGGGTATGCAGGGAGTCCAACAGCTGACCAATTTTAGTAAAAACCCCACTAAGAATTTAAAGACACACGGAGCTGGGCCACAGTAACAAGGTACGACATGTTCCCATTAGAAAGGAGAGGGTCTGCTATACAGTTATAGGGTATGCAGTGAGTCCAAAGGCTGATCAACTTTAGGAAAAACCCCACTAAGAATTTAAAGACACACGGAACAGGGCCACAGTAACCAGTACGACATGTTCCCATTAGAAAGGAGAGAGTCTGCTATACAGTTATAGGGTATGCAGTGAGTTCAACGGCTGATGAATTTTAGTAAAAACACCACTAAGAATTTAAAGACACACGGAGCAGGGCCACAGTAACAAGGTACGATATGTTCCCATTAGAAAGGAGCGGGCCTCCTATACTTGTAATGCCCATGCACTAAGTGTATGGGATGACAAACATTTAACCCTGGGGGGTATACTTGAACATACTGTATAAAAAATTTTTTTTACGGGCATCATAAACACCCTTTAAATAAATTAGGTGGGTGTTGCATCACGGACCATGGTCACCCTGGTGATATAGTGGTGGAGGATGAGGAGAAGGAGGAGGACAAGAGCAAATAGCCAAAATCAGGAAGCGTATACCCATGTGTGGGTCTGAAAAGGTGCATGGGAATACACCTCCCAAGAAAAGACACTGGATTGGAGTTTATGTTATGCTGCTGTCATTCGGTGATGTTGAGAAGTCTGGCCCAATCCAGCCCTTGTTCATTTTTATAAGAGTTAGCCTGTTAGCATTTTCAGTTGACAGGCGGATGCGCTTATCAATTATAATTCCACCAGTGGCACTAAAAACCCGCTCTGATAAAAAGCTGACAGTAGGGCAGGCCAGGACCTCCAAGGCATAGAGAGCCAGTTCTTTCCACGTATCCAGCTTGGATACCCAATAATTATAAGGCACAGCGGAATCACGGAGGACATTGGTACAGTCGGCAAGGTACTCCCTCAGCATCTTCCCAAACTTTGCACTCCTTGTGAGAGTACCCCGCGCCTCAGGGCCTGACCGATGGGAGGGTCTGAGAAACTCTCCCAGAACTTTGACAGTGTTCCCCTGCCTCTGCTGGATTGAAGCTGTGTCTTTCTCGCCTGTATTCCTTGGTTGTCCAACAAAGTGTGCCCTCTGCTGCCAGCAATTTCAGATGGGAATTTTTTTAATAGTTCTGCAACAAGGGCCGTCTGGTACAGCCCCATTTTTGTAGACCTGTCCGTCTCAGGAATAAGAGATATAAAGTTCTCCTTGTAGCTTGGGTCTAGAATTGTCACTAACCAGTAATGACTGCCACCCAAAATTTTGAGAACGCGAGGGTCATGGGAAAGGCAGTGTAACATAAACTCAGCCATGCGTGCCAGACTGCTAACAGGCAAGACTTCCATGTCCTCACCAAGAGGACGACTGACCATGCTCTCCTCCTCCTCTTTGTCCTCAGGCCATCCACGCTGATCAGACAATATAACAGTTGTGCAGGTAGTACCGTCTACACTGTGTGTAGAATTATTAGGCAAGTTGTATTTTAGAGGATTATTTTTATTATTGATCAACAACTATGTTCTCAATCAACCCAAAAGACTCATAAATATCCAAGCTTAACATTTTTCGAAGTTGGAGTGGTTTTTTTTTAGATTTGGCTATCTTAGGAGGCTATCTGTTTGTGCAGGTAACTATTACTGTGCAGAATTATTAGGTAACTTAATAAAAACCAAATATAATCCCATCTCACTTGTTTATTTTCACCAGGTAAACCAATATCAGTGCACAAAATTTAGAAATAAACATTTCTGACATGCAAAAACAAACACCAAAAAAATTAGTGATCAATATAGCCACCTTTCTTTATGATGACACTCAATAGCCTTCCATCCATAGATGACTGACCATGCTCTACTTCTCCTCCTACTCTCTGTCCTCTGGCCATCCACGCTGAACAGACGGTATGACAGCTGTGCAGGTAGTAACGTCTATAGTGCATGAAACTAGCACCTGTCCTTCCTCCTCCTCTTCCTCTTCCTCATTGTCACCCAATCCACGTTGGGATGAGATGAGGCTTGGCTGTGTGTAATCACCCTGTATGGTTCCTTGCTCCATCTCATCATGCTCCGCCTGCAATGCATCCTCTTTGATTGTGAGCAGAGAGCGTTTCAGAAGACAGGGAAGCGGGATGGTGATGCTAATTATGGCGTCATCGCCGCTGACCATCTTGGTGGAGTCCTCAAAGTTTTGGAGGATGGTACATATGTCTGACATCCATGTCCACTCCTGAGGTCTTATGTATGGAGTCTGAACTGAATACCGACGGCCTTGTTGATGCTGGTACTCAACAACTGCCCTCTTCTGCTCACAAATCCTTCCAAACATCCGCAGTGTAGAGTTCCAATGCGTGGGGACATCACACACCAGTCTGTGAGCTGGAAGCTGCAAACGCTGCTGAAACACTGCAAGGGAGGTGGAAGCTGTAGCTGACTTCCTAAAATGGGCACACAGGCGGCGTACTTTAACAAGCAGATCCGGCTGCTCCGGGTAGTATTTGAGAAACCGCTGAACCACGAGGTTAAGCACATGGGCCAGGCATGGTACGTGTGTGAGCTCGCCTCACCTCAGAGCCGCCACCAGGCTCCGGCCATTGTCACACACGACCATGCCTGGCAGTAGATTCAGCGGTGTGAGCCACAGATCTGCCTGCTCTTTCAGAGCTGTTCACAACTCTTCAGCATTGTGCGGGTTTTCAGCTAAGAATATTAGCGCCAGCACAGCCTGTTGCCGCTTGGCCGAGGCAGTGCTGCAGTGCTTCCAGCTTGTGACTGATGTGGTCATTTCGGAGATGGAGGCTGAAGAGGAGGAGGAGGCTGAGGAGGATGAGGTGCAGGAGCTGTAGACCGTGGGGGCAACCCTGATTGACCTAGGGCCCGCAATCCTTGGCGTCGGGAGGTCCGACTGGGTCCTGGCTTCCACTATGTTAACCCAGTATGCCGTCAGCGAGATGTACCATCCCTGCCCACAAGCACTTGTCCACGTGTCCGTGGTTAGGTGGACTTTACCGGTAACTGCGTTGTTGAGAGCACGGCTAATGTTTTAGGACACGTGCTTGTGTAATGCGGGGACGGCACACTGGGAGAAATAGTGGTGGCTGGGGATTGAATACCTAGGGTCGGCTGCCGCCATCTGGTTGCGGAATGCTTCCGTCTCCAAGAGCCTAAAAGGCAACATTTCGAGCGCAAGCTGTCGTGAAATGTGAGAATTTAGTAGTGTGGCCTGTGGGGCGTTGGCTGCATATTTGCGCTTGCGTTCTAAGGACTGGGGTATGGACAACTGAACGCTGTGCTGGGACAAGGACACGGACGTGCTTCCTGATGCTGCTGCTTAAGAGTGTGCAACGACAGGTGCAGGGCAGGAGGCATCTTCGCATGCACCATGGACAAGGGATTAGCTTGCATGCACAACAGCGGAAGAAGCAATGTTGCCACCCGCAGACACTGTTCCTGGACCCTGGGGTTTGGCCCACAAAGTCGGGTGCTTTGCTGCCATGTGCCTGATCATGCTGGTGGTGGTCAGGCTGGTCGTTTTGCCACCCCTGCTGATGCTGGTGATGCACCCCCTGGGTCGTGGGGTACTCGGTGCCGGGCCGGTCGTTGCTAGGGGAGATGTCACAGTGGCGGTGACCCGGTCCGTGACCCAGGGCGGTCAGTAAAAAGGGGTATTTACAGGGGAATTAAAGTTATTATATACAGTTTGTGACGCCACCTGTGGTATGCGGCTAAAGGGAGCCGCCACTGTAGAGCAGGTCCTCTGGAGCTGTTGTTAATGCAGCAGAGTTGGTTTAGCTCTCCACAGGTAGAGCTTAGCTCTAGGGCAGTGTAGACGTTGCTGTTATGGTGTAGTGCAGAGGATGGCGCAGTTAATAATCAGTCCACAACTTAATGGCGGTTTCCTCTTATCTTTACTTGCGGTGGTTAGGCAGACCGGGGCACGGGTACTAAATGGTAGTAGAGGTCCGGGCGGCCTGGAAGCAAGTTGGGGGATCCACCTAGCCAGGTGAAGTTGTAGGCCTTCCCTTTGCGCTACCTCTTTGGCCCTGCTGCATATAGCTATGCTGCAGCCCTCGTGCCTGAGTAAAACGTCTTTGTGCTCACCCGTATGGCAGGCAGCTCGGGCCTTCCTGGAGTGTCGCTCCCACGTGGCGGTGCTGGGCCCTATTGTGCTGCTGAGCCTCCGGGCGTCTGATGGGGCCAGGAGACCTGCAGTCTCCTGCCCTCCGGTTTCTGCTGCTGGACTTTCGGTGCCCCACAACCTTGGACTCTGGTGTCCGGTTCTTCTGCGCTTCCCTCTGGGGTGAACTGCCGTGCAGCTCCATTCCCTAGGTCTTTCCTCGTCGACGTCCTGACTTCAACTCCTGTCTGTTCTCCTCACACTAACTAACCCCGCCTCCAGATCCAGTTGCTAAGGGGAGGAGCTCCCCTTGCTGCTCTGGAGACAGGACAGTGTTGCATGCTAGCAAAACCTGATTAGGGGACCCCTCCTTGCTACCAGGCATGGCATCACCCCCTTTGTGAGGGAGGCAATGCCACTGTGGCAACCGGACTCCTGGGGTGCCACATTCCCCCCTTGTTAACTTCATTACCCCTGGACTGAGGATACCTTTTAAAATTAACAATTAACAATAACAATTCACATTACAAACAGTTTACAAAACCTCAAAAAGCAAAAACTACAAAAACCCAAGCAAAAATATACAGCAGTCACTGCGGCGCTTAGTCTTTACACCACAATCCGGGTAACTGAAATTTGGCTGGTCGGAACCGCATCAACCCACTTTGTGTATCGTTCCCGGGCATGGCTTCAGGGCACTCTTTCGGTGAGCCTGGTCTTCAGCCACGCCTGCGGTTTATTTTCTAGGCCAAATTAGTAACTATCCAACATTGTCCTGACCACACCTAGTCCTGTGGTCCAATTGTCCATAAATTTAACAAATATATATATTTCTAGCATTATTTAATGATTACAACTATTTATAACATACTCTTTAGTTCTCTTACACTTTAGTTCCTCCAGCGGGCAGGGAGCTGACCTTTAATACTCCGGGTCGATCTACGTAGTACATTTGTTGTTACTGACCTACCCTAGTCCCTAGTGTCTACCTCTGGTGTGGTGGGTTCAGTGTGAACTACACTACGGGTAGTCTGAGGTAACACCAGTAGGCTGGGCAATCTCCTACGAATTCTTTGACTCACCCTGGGTATGACAGGTTCACTGCTAGCAGAGGGTAGATTCTCCTGATCTGCTGCTGATGAAGCATCTGTCTCTGGGGCCGACTGGTCTTCCAGATGTTCTGGAGCCTCTGCAGCTTCCGGTGAGGCCGCTTGGAGAAAGGTTAGGACAGGTACCACAATTGCTCTGTTCACCTGTGTCCAAGACCGGGGAAATGCTCCAATGACTGTCTGGACCGTTTTCCTCCACTTTTTCTGTGGGCTGAGGGCTGTCTTGGTCTTCTTCTCTGTGTTTCAACTGTTCAAGACATATCTTCAAGTGGTCTCTTGAGACTGCCGCTGAAGTTTCCACTCCATCTTTACTGATGAGGCACCCTTTGTTGTTATCATAATTTGAGGTTAGGACGGTGTATGACTCAACCTCCCACTGGTCATCTAATTTGTGGACTCGTCTCTTCCTTTTGAGTACTTGTTCTCCAGGTGACAAGGGAACTGCAGGCACGTGCTGATTGTAAGATTTCTCCTGCTTCTGTCTCGCCTGGGACAAACTTCTCTCCACATATTCTTGCACCTTGCGTTATTGTTGCTGCCGCTCTGTATCCCAATCTGCATCTCGTGATGTCATCTCTGGTGTTAAAACTCCCATGTCTAGGTCAATGGGTAGCTTTCTAGGTCTTGCTCTCATCAGGTAAGCGGGTGTACAGTTGGTGGAATTCACCGGGATGTGGTTATATAGGTCCACCAAATCTGGTAACTTCTCTGGCCACAGGCTACGCTCTTCAAGGGGCAACATCTTCAACAGGTCTATTACCACCTGGTTCATCTTCTCACACAACCCATTGGTCTGGGGATGATACGGCATCATCCTTATTCTCTTGCAGCCGTACAAGTTACAGAATTCCTGGAACACCTCTGCTTCAAAGGCTGGACCTTGGTCGGTAAGCACCCGTTCAGGGTAACCGTGCGGGCGACAAAAGTGCTGTTGGAACGCTTTGGCTGCCGTCTGAGCCATCTGGTCTTTCACTGGCACTACTACCAAGAACCTGGAGTAGTGGTCTACTATGGTGAGAGCGTACACATAGCCTGCCCTGCTTTGGGATAGCTTCACGTGGTCCAAGGCTACCAGTTCAAGTGGCTGCTTGGTGATTATGGGCTGCAGGGGAGCCCTCTGGCTATCACGGTCTTTCCTTCTCAGGTTGCATGGACCACATTGTTGACACCATCTCTCGATTGCTTTCCTCATGCCAACCCAGTAAAATCACTCACGTAGCAGGACTTCCAACTTCTTCCACCCGAAGTGTCCTGCTCAATCATGGTACGCTTCTAAGACCATTGGCGCACCCCGCCTCGGGACTACCACCTGCCAGACCAGTTTGTGTGTCTGGGAGTTAATACTTCTTCGACACAGCTTTCCTTCGTAGATGAACAGTTTGCCCTTCTTCTTCCACAACTGTTGGGTCTCCTGTGGGGCATCTGGATCAGGGTATGAGTCAGCTTGCGTCAGCATCTCCTTTACCAGGCTGACAGCTGGGTCGCTATCCTTCGTCTCTGCCCATCCATGATGGGGCAATGGGTTGAACGTGGCCTCTCTGCTGGCGGAGCACTTGTCCCTCACACAGTGGGAGCACTGGGTCACCCCGTGACGAGGTAAAGCGAGTAGCTCTATCTCCTCCAGATCTTCCAGGTCTTCTCCCCCTTCTGGCAAGTTGAGCATCCTGGACAGTGCATCAGCATTTGTGTTTTTATGCCCCGCCCGATACTTGATGGTAAACTCGTAGTTAGACAGTCGGGCAATCCATTGTTGTTCTAGGGCACCAAGCTTCGCAGTCTCCAGGTGCGTCAGCGGGTTGTTATCCGTGAAGACGGTAAATCTGGAGGAGGTGAGGTAGTGTTTGAAGCGCTCTGTTACAGCCCAGACTATGGCTAGAAACTCCAACCTAAAGGAACTATAGTTGTCGGGGTTCCTTTCCGTGGGCCGGAGCTTCCTGCTGGCGTAGGCAATCACTCTCTCTCTGCCCTGCTGTATCTGGGACAGCACCACTCCCAATCCCACATTGCTGGCATCCATATGAAGTATAAAGGGTTGGCCATAGTCGGGGTAAGGCCAGGACTTCGTCTCCCGCAAGAGACATTTTCAGTCGAGTGAAAGATTGATCTTCTGGTTTACTGCATTTGAACGGAGGTTTCGGGTTCTTGGCCTTCTTGGACTGGCTCACGAAGAGGTCCTGCATGGGTGCCGCTATCTTGGTGAAACCCTTCATGAATCTCCAGTAGTAGCCTACCAGCCGAGGAACTGCCACACTTCCTTGATAGTGGAGGGTCTTGGTCAGTCCTTGATCACGGTGACTTTTTCAGGGTCTGGTGCTACACCTTCGGAGCTTACCACATGACCTAGGTACTGCACCTTGGGCTTCAACAGGTGGCACTTGGACGGCTTTACCTACAGGCCATAACCAGATAGGGCTTCGAACACCTTGGCCAGGTGCTCTAGGTGGTCTTCATATGTCTTTGAGTAGACAATTACATCATCTAGGTACAGCAGGACGGTTTCAAAGTTTTTGTGTCCTAGGCAACACTCCATTAACCGCTGGAAGGTTCCTGGGGCGTTGCAGAGCCCGAATGGCATGCAGTTGAACTCGCTAAGGCCCATTGGTGTTGTAAACGCGTTTTTTTCTCTGTCTGCCTCTGCCACAGGAACCTGCCAATACCCACTGGTGAGATCCAAAGTGGAGAAATAGTTAGCTGATCTCAATGCTGCTAATGATTCCTCAATTCTGGGTAATGGGTAGGCATCCTTATGTGTAATGCGGTTAATCTGCCTGTAATAAACACACATCCTCATTGTACCATCCTTCTTTCTAACGAGAACTAATGGAGCTGCCCAGGGGCTACAACTATCTCTGATCACCCCAGCCTCCTTCATCTCCCGTTACATTCCTTTGGCACATTGATAGTGAACTGGGAGTACAGGCCGGTACCTCTCTTTAATGGGGGCATGATCTCCTGTGGGGATATGATGTTGGACCTCTTTTACCTGCCCAAAGCCTAGTGGCTGTTTGCTGAAGACTCGCTCATATTCTTGGACCACCCAGTATACTCCATGCTTTTGGTGCAAAGGGGTGGAGTCGGTGCCTACTTGTAGCTTCTGACACCAATCCTTCATCTACACCTTGGAGCTGTTATCCTCCGCCGGTTTGGATGGAGGCAAGGGTTCCACTGCCTTTATTGCATTGTTACTGACAGTGAACAGCTTAGCAAGGGTAGCATACCGGGGTAAATGGACCTCTTTCTCCCCACAATTCAGGATGCGTATCGGTACTCTCCCCTTGCGGACATCGACTACCCCCCTGGCTGTCAAGATGGTGGGCCTACTATCAGAGTACACAGGTTCTACCATGGCCTGATAATCTTGACCCCTGAGACCTATTGCTGCCCGACACCATATTAACATTTCACTCCTAGGGAGCATTGCAATGGGGAATTGATCACTCATCCTGACACTGCCAACTTCTCCACCAGACAGATCTACCTGTTGTCTTTTCATCAGGGCTCTGATCTCCTTCTGCAGAATTCGCTGCTGACTGGAACTGGCAGTCTCTGCGACCTGCTGCAACAAAAGAATAATTTCCCCAAGACAATTCTCTATCACATTGGTGCCTATAGTTATCATAGGATGACTTTCTCGGTGATCAATATCAACAATTCCTTGTGATGGCAGTTCTACTAGGCCAACTTTTATGGTCACCTCTTTATACCCCACCTGAGGCAAGGGCTGACCATTGTTGGCATAGATACTAAGATGTTCATCTGGATGGCGGGTAATATCTGAATCAGTCCAGTATTGTTTATAAAGGATATATGGCATCGTTGTCACCTGGGACCCAGTGTCCAACAGTGCGTTCATCTGGATGCCATCAAGCACGACAGGTAGGACCGGCCGTCCTCCCGCGTACTTGTCTCGCCAGCTTTGTGGGCCTGGTTGTCTTACTCCTGGGTGTTGGCCCTCTGCCCCAGGGGTTGCTCGTTTAAATTACAGAATCTTGCGTAGTGCCCCGCCTTTTGACAGCGGCGGCAGATGGGTTGTCCGTCCTGGTCGTAGCGATCGCTGTTCCTACCTCTGGTCGGTGGAATTCTTCTCTGTCGTCACCACGGGACGTCATCTGGACTGGAAGCCAGCTGGATCTTTTCCTTTGGAGACACTTGCATGGCCTGCACGGTTTTAGTTAGTGTAGCCACACTTTTGGTCAGCTCCTGGACCTGAAGGCGTAGGTCTGCAGACGGGTCATTGTCTAGTGTCTGCGCGTCAGCCTCCACAGGTGCTGGGGGGAAGGACGCCACCTCCTGGTGGTATGTGATAGCTGGACACCGGAGGGATGCAGTGCCGCCTGAGGTTGGTTCTCACAGCACCCGGATGGCTCGGTCTTTAAATTGCGCAAAGTCCAGATCAGGGTTTTGCAGAGCCATAATGCGCAGCTGTGTCCGGTGAGCGTTAGACAGGAGCCCCTCAATAAACTGCTCAGTTAGCAATCGGTCCTTGTCTCGCACACTGACGGGGTCCACCTGTTCAATGGCCCGCAGCGCCTCTTGCAGGTTTAGAACATAAATCCGTACACTGTCCTGCACCCTTTGTTTGCACCCGTAGAACTTCATTTTAATTTCGGCTGAGGGTGTCAAAGGTATCCTTCAACCGGGCCAGTATTACCTTGACAGTGCCTTTGTCCCTTCCCGGCCAGGACTTCACATCTCTCTGGGCTGCACCGATTAGCTGGCCTATGAGGATGCTGACTTTTTGCTCCTCTGACAGGGGGTACCCTTTAAACAAACTGCGCAGTCTCTCCTCAAAGTCGTTCAGGGTGTGAGACTCCCCTGAGTACTGGGACAACCACGCCGCCCCTGGTATATATGGCATCGATAACGGCATTACAGTGGCGGCGGCCGAGGCTGAATCCTCTCCTCGGTTGGGCATCCTCCTCCCCCCTAGTGAACCTCAGCCAGGCCCTGGGCGTCTGCTGACGTACCAGTATGGTGCTCTGTAGGTGGAAGGATCTCTTACCCAGCGGTTCCGGATCGGGCCTCCTGCGTCCCCTCGGCTGACGGCAAATGACGTGATAACACAGTTCAGTACAGTCTATGGTACACAGGACCCGGTTATACCCGTGAATCCTGTTCGTGACGCCAAGTTGACGCGCCCCCTGGGCCGTGGGGTAATCGGTGCCGCCACTGCGGAACAGGTCCTCTGGAGCTGTTGTTAATGCAGCAGAGTTGGTTTAGCTCTCCACAGGTAGAGCTTAGCTCTAGGGCAGTGTAGATGTTGCTGTTATGGTGTAGTGCAGAGGATGGCACAGTTAATAATCAGTCCACAACTTAATGGCGGTTTCCTCTTATCTTTACTTGCTGTGGTTAGGCAGACCGGGGCACGGGTACTAGCTGGTAGTAGAGGTCCAGGCGGCCTGGAAGCAAGTTGTGGATCAACCTAGCCAGGAGAAGTTGTAGGCCTTCCCTTTGCGCTACCTCTTTGGCCCTGCTGCGTATAGCTATGCTGCGGCCCTCGTCCCTGAGTAAAACGTCTTTGTGCTCACCCGTATGGCAGGAAGCTCGGGCCTTCCTGGAGTGTCATTAACATATTGCCTGTTGGCAAATAGAACCCCCAACTAAAGCTCTATAAAACTTAACTTTTAATAATTAAATCCTTATTAAATCCTGATGACGCCGGTTAGGCGAAACATGTCGGGGAGGCTATAATTTTAGTTTACAATAGGACAGGTAGGGAATAGTGCAATAAGTGGTCCGCGGCCACAAGCATATGATAATGGAAATAGATAGGATGGCTATTGGATACACAGTTATGCCAATTGAATAATCCTGATAGTCCTCACTACCTGTGCCTATATTGGAATTTTAATATAAATTACTACTATAATAAGGATTTAATTATTAAAAGTTAAGTTTTATAGAGCTTTAGTTGGGGGTTCTATTTGCCAACAGGCAATATGTTAATGAGTTAAATTGCCCCTACGCTGTCTCTGGCTGTACAGTGTTGGCTAGCTTCCTGGAGTGTCACTCCCACATGGCAGTGCTGGGCCCTATTGTGCTGCTGAGCCTCCGAGAGTCTGATGGGGCCAGGAGACCTGCAGTCTCCTGCCCTCCGGTTTCTGCTGCTGTGCTTTCGGCGCCCCACAACCTCGGACTCCGGTGTCCAGTTCTTCTGCGCTTCCCTCTGGGGTGAATTGCCGTGCAGCTCCACTCCCTAGGTCTTTCCTCGTCGACGTCCTGACTTCAACTCCTGTCTGTTCTTCTCACACTAACTAACCCCGCCTCCAGATCCAGTTGCTAAGGGGAGGAGCTCCGCTTGCTGGTCTGGAGCCAGGAAAGTGTTGCATGCCAGCAAAACCTGATTAGTGGACCCGTCCTTGCTTCCAGGCATGGCATCACCCCCTTTGTGAGGGAGGCAATGCCACTGTGGCAATCGGACTCCTGGGGTGCCACATTTGCCTGGCAGGTGGTGCAAATGCCTTTTTTGGGTTATCGGCAGAGTCTTTAAAAAACAACCAGACTCTGGAAGACCTAACAGTTGTACTGGCGACTTCCTTCGTGTTGGTGTTACGGGGAACGGTTGCCTGCCTTCTGTCTGCGGCCACCACACTGCTTCTTCCTGCCTGTTGGGGTGCTCTGCCTCCCTCTCCCTGTGTGCTGCTATCCTCGCTCTGCATGTCCTCCTGCCAGGTTGGGTCAGTTACTATATCATCCACCACCTCGTCTTCCACTTCCGCACCCTGGTCCTCCTCCTGACTTTCTGGAAATTGTGTCTCATCATCGTCCACCTCTTGTGACACTTTCCCACCATCGCCTTCGTGTGACCGTGGCTGCGCAAATATTTGGGCATCGCTACACGCGATCTCCTCTTGCCCAGCTTCAAGTGGACCGGGCGAGTGGCCCGAATCTATAAATGGAAAAGTGAACAGCTCTTCAGAGTGTCCAAGTGTGGGATCAGTTGTCTCTGGGTACTCGGCATGGTGGGAGGAAGGAAGATCAGGGTGAGGAATATGCGGTCCAGACTCACGGCTATTGAGACTTGACCGTGTGGAAGACAGGGTGGTGGTGGTGGTGGCTAAGTGACTGGAGCATTATCCGCTATCCAACCAACAACCTTTTGACACTGCTCTGGGTTCAATAGTGGTGTGTTGCGGTCCCCTAGAAATTGGGACAGGAAGGTCAGGCGATAAGATGTGGGTGTTTGTTGTGGCACAATTTCGACTTGCCCACGGCCTTGTCCTCGGCCTCTGCATGCACCATTACCATCACATCCAGTTCCCCGTCCCTTGCCATGTGCCTTGCCCATTTTAAATGGAGGACAGTATCTTCCACGCTCACTACAAATGACTGAGTTTGGAGCGAATTTATATGTGATCCGTGTGACGGAAAAAACAGAGTTTTAAATACCTGGCCTGTAGGTAAGTAGTCTGACCAGCAAACTGCTCTGAATTGTTTCACTGACACACTGAAATTTTTTTTTAATGGAGGCCAGAAATGGCAGTATTTTCTGAAAACGTATATGTTATCCGTGTGACGCAGAAAACACAGTTTTAAATACCTGGCCTGTAGGTAAGTAGTTTGAACAGAAAACTGCTGTGAATTGCTTCACTGACACACTGAAAACATTTTTTAATGGAGACCAGAAATGGCAATATTTTCTGAAAACGTATATGTGATCCATGTGACGCAGAAAACACAGTTTTAAATACCTGGCATGTAGGTAAGTAGTTTGAACAGCAATCTGGTGTCAATTGCTTCACTGACACACTGAATTTTTTTTTTAATGGAGGCCAGAAATGGCAGTATTTTCTGAAAACATATATGTAATCCGTGTGACGGAGAAAATACAGTTTTAAATACCTGGCCTGTAGGTAACTGTTTTGAACAGCAAACCAGTGTCAAAAACTTTGCTGACACACTGAAATTTTTTTTTAATGCAGGCCAGAAATGGCAGTATTTTCTGACAACGTATATGTGATCCGTGTGACGGAGAAAATACAGTTTTAAATAGCTGGATTTTTAGCGCTGTAATATGGAAAGGACCTGGCTGTATCCTGCAGTGCCAACAAGCAAATGGCGCAGAAAAACCATGTTCTCTGGATTGCTTTTTAAGCAAATTATGAGGATTAAGATGCAAAAAAAATTATTCCTGAGACCCGGGCCTATTTCTAGAAATATAACAGCAGCAGCCGACAGAACTGGAATGGAGCCTCTTGTCCTATGTGCACTGCAGTCTGTTATATACCTTTGCCTGCCTGCCTGCCTGCCTATATACACTGCCTGCCTGATATCTCTGCAGATGGATTAGTTAGTCCTCAAAAGGACTGTTTGTTAAGATGGATATGTGTAATGTACGGTTTTTCTCCCTACACTACCTAATACACGATTAAATCTCTCCCTGACACAGCAGCAGCTCTCCCTACACTGTCTGATCTGGAGTGACTGTGACGAGCACGGCGGCGCCAGGTCTGATATACACCTGATGACGTTGTGCGGCCAGCCAATCACTGTAATGCCCACAACCAACATGGCTACTGCATTACAATGCATTGCATGCAATCCCTGCATGTTCATTGGCTCTCTAAAGAGCGCCAAACATGCAGGAAGGGGACCCGAGTTCCCACCCGAGCAACCCAGAAATACTCGCCGAGCGCCGAGCTTGTCGAGCACCATGATGCTCGGGCGACTACTGGTAACCATTAAACATCACACTGGTAATGCTGGTAACCATTACACATCACACTGGTAACACTGGTAACCATTACACATCACACTGGTAATGCTGGTAACCATTACACATCACACTGGTAACACTGGTAACCATTACACATCACACTGGTAATGCTGGTAACCATTACACATCACACTGGTAACACTGGTAACCATTACACATCACACTGGTAACACTAGTAACCATTACACATCACACTGGTAACACTGGTAACCATTACACATCACAATGGTAGCTCCCCCTTCATGTAAAATAAGCTCTGGGGGCAGTTATCTTCCAAGCAGGGTCCTCTCCAGAGCCTGGAAGAAGTCATTTATATAAAGTGATAAAAGATGATTTATCAACAACAAGTCATCAGACATGAGGCATACAGGTGAGACTTTTTTTCAGCAGTCTATAACCTGTATGCCCAAATTAATAGCTTAGCTAGGTCAAATGTGGTGATAGATTCCATTTAAAGGAGTTTTCCCATGAACAAAGTACATTTTAATGTATACAGTAGATCTTTCAATAATAATAGTTACCACAATTGGATGTGTTTAAAAAAATGTTCCTGTGCTGAGATAATCTTATAAATGTGCCCCTGCTGTGTACTGTGTAATGGCTGTGTCTGACCGTACAGGAACATGGTCTGATCATACCACAACTCCTCGGTGGTGAGGATACAAAAGAAAGGATATAGACAGGACAGTATGGGATCACAGCAGCTGATTTTTATAGGGAAAATGTTTTCCCTACCTGTTTAAAAACTTGTTTTACCTCACAGAAAGAATCATCTTTAATCACCTTCTGTGCGGTCTGTATCCTCTCTTTTGCTTCCTCCTCTGTCCAGGAGCTGTGGTATATTTGGCCATGTCCTCTACATGGTTGGACACAGCCATTAAACAGGGGCACATTTAAAAGACATCATTTGAGGACAGCACTGGTTTACAGTTTTGTTCTACATCAGAGCAGAGTAGGTTTCCCCTCATTTGCTGGGAGATGCTGTATGAACACTTTTACCAAAGACCCCTAGTCTCTATTCAAAGACCTTGCTAATAGGGAGTTCAATATGAATGCTCCTAAGGCAAAGTTTACAAAATGACTCTCTTCCAAAAGGGAGAAACTTAATACTCCAGAGTTACTTTCCCATGTCCAGCTACCTAATCTCCATTTTACCAATACTCCAGTGGTCTCCATTTCACCTTTAACTGACATCTCATTTCATTGCATCCTCACAGTTTCACCACTTCTCTATTACACTCATCTTAAAGGATTCTTTTAAATTTTGACCCTTAGTCTTTTATCTTAGAGCCAGAGAGCATCACACTTACTTTGAAGACTCATTTCTTCAAGCGAAGGCTTCTTTTGGGGAATGCTATATATGATCTAGTCTTTGAAACGGTGATCTGTGTAATTGGTGGGAAAACCATTGGAAAGGGAACCTGTGAGGGCTCCAAATCTTCCCAAGTCGCCATTAATACATTACATAGCTTTATTTCACAATTCCTATGATGTCCTTGATGTTACAGTCAAATGTGGATAAGTATGCAAAAAAAACAATTTCTTGTCAATTGACTTAGCTATAGTCCAGTGTGGTGTCAGGCTATGTGCCCATGTAGCAGATTTGATGCAGAGCATTTTTGCCTCTTTCTGGCAGAAAAAAACGCATGCAGATTTACATGCTTTTTTTCTGCCAGAGAGAAGCGTTTTTTTTAGCTTTTTTACATGCGTTTTCGCATGCGTTTTTTCCAGCACTTTTCCAAGCAATTTTGAGCATCACTTGGAAAAGTGCTTGATAAGTTGGTCACACAATATAAATCCATGCAACCGGCATGGATTTATAGTGTGTGAACAACTGATGCTTTAAATGCAGCATCTATAGTTAAAAAAAAAGAGAATTAAAATGTTAAAAATAAAAAAAACCTGTATACTCACCTCTCCGGTCTCCTCCAGTCTGCTCCCGGCCGCGTCCTCTCTCCTTGGCGTCCCGCAGTGTACTGTCAGGACCTGCGGTGACGTCATTTAGTCAGCTGATGGTCACGCGACCATCACCTGACCGCCGACGTCAGCAGTCGTGTGACCATCAGGTGACTAAATGACGTCACCGCAGGTCCTGACAGTACACTGCGGGACGCCAAGGAGAGAGGACGTGGCCGGGAGCAGACTGGGGGCCGCCGGAGAGGTGAATATACAGATTTTGTTTATTTTTAACTTTTTTATTTCTTTTTTTCTAGCTGGGATGAAGAGGAGTTGTAGTTTCCTCTTCATACCGGGTACCACACGCACCGCGATTACGCTGCAAATTCGTGGCCATTGAATTTAATTGAAACGCAGCAAATCCACATATACCTGCGGGTTTGCTGCTTTTCAATGTTCCTCAATGGCCGCGAATTTGCAGCGTAATCACGGTAGAAATGGTCATGCTGCGTTTTGCAGCGCAATGCGAATTTGACGCATCATGTGCACAGCACATCCGAATTCACATTGCTTTGCATGGCAGACTGTTTTACAAGCATTTTTGCAGCGTTTTCGCAGCTGTTAAAAGCGCCGCAAAAACGCTACAAAGACACTACGTGGGCACCTAACCTCATATCAATCCAGGATAGTCCAGACACATTTGCTGTAATCCTGCCGCCATAAGGTTAAGTGCCCACGTAAACGTTTTTGTGGCGTTTTTACGGCTGCGAAAACGCTTGTAAAACAGTCTGCCATGCAAAGCAATGTGAATTCGGATGTGCTGTGCACATGATGCGCTAACTTGCACGCCGAATTCGCATTGCATTGCAAAATGCAGCATGACCATTTCTACCGCGATTACGCTGCAAATTCATGGCCATTGAGGAACATTGAAAAGCAGCAAACCCGCAGGTATATGTGGATTTGCTGCGTTTCAATTAAATTCAATGGCCGCGAATTTGCAGCGTAATCGCGGTGTGTGTGGTACCCGGGATGAAGAGGAGACTACAACTCCTCTTCATCCCGGCGACCACACGGTGAAAAATAGAAATAAAAAAGTTAAAAATAAACAAAACCTGTATATTCACCTCTCCGGCGGCCCCCGGTCTGCTCCCGGCCACGTCCTCTCTCCTTGGCGTCCCGTGGTGTACTGTCAGGACCTGCGGTGACGTCATTTAGTCACCTGATGGTCACGCGTTCGCTGACGTCGGCGGTTAGGTGATGGTCGCGTGACCATCAGCTGACTAAATGACGTCACCGCAGGTCCTGATAGTACACTGAGGGATGCCGAAGAGAGAGGACGGGAGCAGACTGGAGGAGACCGGAGAGGTGAGTATACAGTTTTTTTTTTATTTTTAAGGTTTTAATTCTCTTTTTTTTACTATAGATGCTGTATTTAAAGCACCAGTTGGTCACACATTATAAATCCATGCCGGTTGCATGGATTTATATTGTGTGACCAACTTGTCAAACACTTTTCCACGTGATGCACAAAATCGCTTGGAAAACTACTTGAAAAAACGCATGTGAAAACGCATGTAAAACGCTGAAAAAATGCTTCTCTCTGGCAGAAAAAACGCATGTAAATCTGCATGCGTTTTTTTCTGACAGAGAGAGGCAAAAACGCTCTGCATCAAATCTGCTATGTGGGTGTAGCACCCTGAGGATTCGGCTGCTACAGGGGTATTACACCTCAAGCCAGAGGTGTGGTATTCCACTCCCGGGTAAGGATGGAGTGTGGAACTGAGCTCAGTAGGCTGCATGCACTACACACATCCCATTTCCGGGGGACAGACCAATGGTACTCCCACTAGAGAAATGTGCAGGTACGACAGTGTCTGTCCCTGGCTGGAGTGGGAGGGGGGTGGAACATCCCAGTAGTGTAGGGGCAGATAGGGGGAGCAGTCTGGGTAATGCTAGGAGCTCATTGGGTGCTGGTCACCTGAGCTCACACATAGAGGGAGTATATAAGGTGGGAACCATCTTAGATCAGGGTCTTTTGTAGAGGTCAGTCAGAGGAAGAGAGCAGAGGAGAAGAGCAGCTCCAAGGCCCAGAGAGAGAGAGGAGAAAGAAGGACCCAGAGGGGGAGAAGAGAGAGCTCCAAGAACCCAAGATTAGATCAGCGGGTGAAGAGTTGGCACAAGGGTACCGGATCCCAAGCTGGTGGAGGGCACTAATCCTCAGCCAGAGACCGGAGGTCGTGGGCAGGATCTGCCACGACCACTCACTAAATCCACCCGGAAGGCAGACCAAGAATAGGGTCAGGGAACCCAGAGACAAGGGTTTACCAACAAGAGGCCCGAGGGAGCCGGACTTAGGTGGATCCCTGGTGGGGAAGGCCAGAGAGAAGGAACGTCAGAAAGGGAGCTCAGGATCACGCTCCAGAATTACTTGGGAGTTGGCCGAGTCCAGGACCTCGTGGACGCAGCACGGCTCGGGCGGTCACTCAAGGCCGGAGTGACCAGAACAACAGCAGTAAGTAAAGACCCTGAACTGCACAGCCCGACTCTGAGTCTCATTACCATCCTCACTGCACCTCCACAACCACCATCCTCTACACCTGACCCCCTGAGGCTATACCCCTCCCGTTGGGGGTTATACTACCTGAGCTGCACACACACCACCAGCCTCAGCGGACCCTGCTGCAGCGGCGGCCGTATTGACCGCAATTCAACGGGTGGCGTAGTCGACATAAAAGAACATCTAGTAACATCTATAAGGACTGCCACACACTGAGCTTGACACCCTGGGCACGGACCGGGTCACCGCCACTCGGAGACTACAACCCCCATCTGATCCGGCTCCGGGTATCCCCCAAACAACACTGGCCCAGGGGGCGCGTCATGGGCACATAGCCAAAAGTGATTGATGGCTTTTTTACTTCAAGCGCTGCAAGTATGACATCAGTAAAGAAAGAGGTTATCAGTCTCTCCAAAGGAGGAGTGATTACAGTGTCAAAAACAGGACTGTTGAAGCATTACTCCGCCGGACTGGAGCTGTGTTATTAGCATGTGTTGAGAATCCAGAATACATTTTTTTGCACACTTATGTATACTTGACTGGGTTAAGAAAGACATATGTAAGGAGGTGAAAGACTTATATAGCTGAATGCACAGTGGATTCTAAGTAAACAAACAGTGCCATCCAGTGACCAGAGGGTATAAGAAGGGGAACAAAAGAGAGCAAGCAGGAACGAGAAATGTGTGTGTTCCGGGTAGGAAGCAGAATCAAGAGGCATAAGGTCATATGACAAGCTGTGTTGTAGATAGAAAATATAAAAAGTCTCTGAGGCCAGAGCAGAGGAGAAGTCACCATCTGGACCTGTGTCAGATGTGCAGTATTGGCTGAACTGGCTTACAGCCACATCCAATAGAGTTGAGAACAGCAGGACAAGATCTCTAGCCCAGACTAAGAAGAAGCTTAGAATAAAGGCAGGAAGCCTATTTAAAGGAACAGACTATCTTGGGACAGGTTAAAGGCAGGAGGCCTTCCTAAAGGTACAGACCGTTGTGTGAACAGGAAGTGCAAAAAGCCATCTTAAAGGGAGAGTTATGTGAGCGGGAAGTGCAGGAAGCCTTCTTAAAGGGACGGTCTTGTAAGCGGGAAGTGCAGGAAGCCTTCTTAAATGGAAACAATCCAGTGAGCAGTTAAAGGGATATGGACAATCCAGTGTGCTCTTAAAGGGATGCTGACAATAGAGTGAGCGGTTGAATATTCGGAAGATTCGGTGAACTGAAACACGGAGACTTAGGCGACGATATGGAAAGGACACAGGCTACACTCTAGGAGATGGAGGCAGCTGGAACGGCACGTTGGTGAAGTGACTCATCAGTATACTGCAGCAATAGACTTGCAACCTAACAGAGAAATAGCGCTGACACCCTTTGAAGACTGGTACAGTGACACACATGAAAGACTTAGCGCTTAGGTGACGGTGGTGACAACTACTACACAGACTTTGACATATCCGGGACAAAGGTACCAGAAGAAATATAGTTTGGTATATTAGTTAGGTAACTTTGTGATTCAAAACTGTGTTGTGAAACAAAGATACTGTTTGTATACCTAGAATAATAACCCCCAGTATTCTGAACAAGCTTAACGTTTCTTGCTAATCACTAAACCTTTAGACATTTAATTTCTGTTCACCCAAATTGTTTGTTGTAAATAAATAATCAATTGGTTCCAGTTATCACTAAGTCTTCATCTTCTGTGCCGTTTTGTACCTGTTTACACATATATAAGATAATGGTGGTGGTTTGGGAGGGTTGGTGGACCTCAGAAGTTCACTTTAACAATGCATGAAAAGACACTCCTCCATTATAGAATTACCCAATAGAATCTAGTCTCCAGTTCTTCATATTCCGCTAAAGCTCAATCCCTTTAATACATGTTACACTTTCTCCCGTCTCCAACTTTTGTGGTTTTATCTCTAAAGACACATTTTTTTTCTCTTGAATGAGAATAGAGGTATTGATATACTACTGTCTACTGGGAAATCAATGAAAAACCTTAATAACAAAATTAAATAAAAAGCCTAGGTGCTGAAACAACACTGTTTTACTTTCTGAAGTATCACTGGGAAGTTTTATAACTCTTGCAGTGCACGTTCCTTGGGAAGATCGATACAATCTTTAGAGCCATGTAGGCCAAATGCAAAGAGAAAAAAATGCTTGTCATTTTCCAGGCACAACATCTAAGTCGATTTCTACCATAAGGCTGAAAACGAAACAACTGTCGATGCTCCATTATAAAAAAATGACTGGGAAGAACTGACTTCAATACTGAAACAAACAGTTTCATTTCTGGTTTCTTAAGTTTAAATTAGAAGGTGGTAAATAAGCATTCTAGTAATTCTTCATTTATTCTTTTGGAACCATTTTTGCTTTTCTTTCCATAATTGCAATATTTAATCATGGTTGTAAATTCATTGTGCAAGCGTTAAGAGGGCACTTTGACATCCTAAAACATTCCTTACATGCCTTCTCATTCCGTTTTTACTACTAGTATAATTAGATAAGGGATGTTATGCGAATATTTGTTGTATCGGTGTCTCTGTACGATAACATGACGTACAGTTCAGTAGCTAGTAAATCTCAATGTAATCTTGAAATTGACCTGTAGAAAGTTCTTTTTGGATTTTTTATTGAAAAAGAGTAATGAGTTATTATTATTCATGAAAACATAATTTTATAGATAGTAACCTTCTTTCTGGTAAAAGCCTTAAAATAATTATAATAATCATCATCAGCATTATCATATTACCAGTAGTAACAATAACAACAAAAGGAAGAGGAGGAAAATAGAAAAAAACTATAATAATTTATTGAAGAATTGTGCTCCGTGTAAGATTGACATTCATTTTTCACTTTTAGTTAAAAAAAATCATTAATCAACAGCTCAAGAAAATACAAGAAACTTTGTAATGTATGGAATGAAACTGAAAAGGGAGAAGATACAGATTAGATATTAGAAAAATCTTTTTGACAGTGAGGGCGATTAATGAGTGGAGCAGGCGGCCACGAGAGGTGGTGAGTTCTCCTTCAATGGAAGTCTTCACACAGAGGCTGGACAGACATCTGTCTGAAATGGTTTAGTGAATCCAGCATTGAGCAGGGGGTTGGACACGATGACCCTGGAAGTCCCTTCCAACTCTAACATTCTTTCTATGATTCTATGATATAAGAAAAATGTGCTTCTTTCTTCACTTATGAGCCACTTTTCTTTTCCCCTTTGCCTTCAGAACTCCACATTCATGTTAAAAAACTACTAAAATCGGTCTTGATTAAAACAAGCCAGACTGCCAGCTCACTGAGGAAAGGGATTACAGCTGCCTATTAAAATGTATAGCAAGGGTAGGGGATGGCGAGGAAGGATGAGCAAATTAAAGTGCAGAGTGAAAGAGAGAATCACAGGTACATACTGACCCATGCTGTAGCTTTTAATTGTTCTTTCACACAATAGGGTTGGATTCACAGCAGCAATGCTCAATACTGCCCTATAATGTCCTCTATGCTGCTGCTGCTTCTGAACATCTGCTACATAGAGAGAGAATATCAGGTTGCCTAATGTCTTTGTGTGCTGTGTATGGGAGACATCATAGCAGCTAGTCTCCACCCACTACCTCTGAGACAATTGAAAATTATAGCTAGAACCTGCAGAGGGAAAGTTAGAAAGCTAGTGAAATATGCAGGATACAGTGTGTATGGAAAGTATTCAAACCCCTTTAAATTTTTCACTCTTTGTTTCATTGCAGCTATTTGGTAAATTCTAAAAAGTTCATTTGTTTCTCATTATAGTACACTCTACACCCCATTTTGACTGAAAAAAAACAGAAACGTAGAAATTTTTGCAAATTTATTAAAAAAGAAAAACTGAAATATCACATGGTCATAAGTATTCAGACCCTTTGCTCAGACACTCATATTTAAGTCACATGCTGTCCATTTCCTTGTGATCCTCCTTGTGATGGTTCTACTCCTTCATTGGAGTACAGCTGTGTTTAATTAAACTGATAGGATTTGATTTGGAAAGGCACACACCTGTCTATATAAGACCTCACAGCTCACAGTGCATGTCAGACCAAATAAGAATCATGAGCTCAAAGGAACTGCCCAAGGAGCTCAGAGACAGAATTGTGGCAAGGCACACATCTGGCCAAGGTTAAAAAAGAATTTCTGCATTACTCAAGGTTCCTAAGAGCACAGTGGCCTCCATAATCCTTAAATAGAAGAAGTTTGGGACCACCAGAAGTCCTCCTAAACCTGGCCGTCCAGCCAAACTGAGCAACCATGGGAGAAGAGCCTTGGTGAGAGAGGTAAAGAAGAACCCCAAGATCACTGTGGCTGAGCTCCAGAGATGCAGTAGGGGGATGGGAGAAAGTTCCACAAAGTCAACTATCACTGCAGAGTGGCCCGACGGAAGGTTCTCCTCCGTGCAAGACATATGAAAGCCTGCATACAGTCTGCTCAAAAACACATGAAGGACTCGCAGACTATAAGAAATAAGATTCTCTGGTCTGATGAGACGAAGATAGAACTTTTTGGTGATAATTCTAAGTGGTATGTGTGGAGAAAACCAGGCACTGCTCATCACCTGCCTAATACAATCCCAACACTGAAACATGGTGGTGACAGCATCATGGTATGGGGTGTTTTTCAGCTGCAAGGACAGGACGACTGGTTGCAATTGAAGGAAACCTGAATGTGGCCAAGTACAGAGATATTCTGGATGAAATCCTCTTCCAGAGTGCTCTGGACCTCAGACTTGGCCAAAGGTTCACCTTCCAGCAAGACAATGACCCTAAACACAGCTAAAATAACAAAGGAGTGGCTTCAGAACAACTCTGCGACCATTCTTGACTGGCCCAGCCAGAGCCTTGACCTAAACCCAATTGAGCATCTCTGGAGACCTGAAAATGGCTGTCCACCAACGTTCACCATCCAACCTGACGGAACTGGAGAGGATCTGCAAGGAAGAATGGCAGAGGATCCCCAAATCCAGGTGTGAAAAACTTGTTGCATCATTCCCAAGAAGACTCATGGCTGTACTAGCTCTAAAGGGTGCTTCTACTCAATACTGAGCAAAGGGTCTGAATACTTATGACCATGTCATATTTCAGTTTTTCTTTTTTAATAAATTTGCAAACAATTCTACATTTCTGGTTTATTTCAGTCAAGATGGGGTGCAGAATGTACTTTAATGAGAAAAAAAATGAACTTTTTAGAATTTACCAAATGGCTGCAATGAAACAAAGAGTGAAAAATTGAAAAGGGTCTGAATACTTTCCGTACCCACTGTATATGTTATATAACGGCCAAAAATAGTTTAAAGCATTTGTTTGTTACATTTTTTTTCTGAAAACTTACTTATAACAACAGGTACGCTTTAAATTACAAAGACACCATAAAATAGAAACTGTAAAAGTTGCATTGTACTTGGTAAAAATATAATTCTTAATTGTCTGAGGAGAAAATTGCTCATTAAAAAGAATAACAAGAATCTAAAGCATCTTTTTAAGAATTGGCACTTGCTTATTTTGATTTTTAATGACCTTTTCATTTTTGAGACTATATCCATTTATAGTGCTGGACTGAGGTGCAAAGGGCCCACCAGAACCATTGGTTTTGAGGATCCATTGCTCAGCTACATGCAAATATTATATTATCCTCATTTACAAATTGCTTCTATGCTTCTACATAAGAATACACTGAGTAGTTTGCTGAATGAATTATGACATGCTGCCTTTGTCTATACATCGTGAAACAAGTGTATTAGGCCAACTAATGGTCATATAGGTCACTGGTGGGATGACTCCTGCACAGGGGCCGACTGGGGAATTCACCTGTTCCCTTGTGGGCCAAACTGAAGATGGTTATAGATGGCTATACATGGTTGAGACATGGAGAATTATCTATAAAGTAGAGGCTAAATGAGTGAAAACGTTGGGTCATTAGATGAGCTCCCACATACAGTAGATCTCCAAATTTGTTTGGGCTACAATAGTCTCCAATGTGCGGACAGTCTTGGAGCCAACATTGCTTTAGCAGGTCAACACCGGACATTGTCGGGTCAGTTTCAAAATATATTTATATACCTTTATAATTTATCATCATCCTATTTTTAGACAAAGTCATGATCATGATAAAATTTGACATATTGACATTCTGGATGACCTTGCAGAGCATATAACATTTCTCCAAGGATGAGATCACTACTATATGGCTTTTAGCTCAAGATGCACATTTCTTGTAAAGAGATCCTTGTAAAAACTAAAACCTCTATAGAAATGTGCTGCACACTCAATATAAAATAATAAGGAGGAAAGTTCAAGTATTATGTTACAGTGTCCCCGAGTGTGAAAACATCACATAATAGGTGAACCTTTAAAACATCCTATTATTCTTTATATAGAACCAACATAGCGCTCTATGGGTTAATTATTCATTTTTCATTTTAATTATTCTGTTCAGTGAAACTTACAATCTAATTTCTATACTGCTGTCATACACTCACACACTAGGGGCAGTTTAAGGAAAAATCCAATTAACTTACCACTGTGTTTATGGACTTTGTGGAGACATAGATTTTATGAATCTAGCATACAGAATAATTGGAATACCTTTGTACAGTTAGCTACTCCTAAGAAAAACTTTAGATATTTCTAAGTAAATAAAAAATATAGAGTACAGAATATCCTTCTTAAAGTAGAACATAAATGGGTTGTTCACTACTGGATAAGCCCTTATCAATGACCCTAGTGTGCCTAGTAAAAAAAAAAAAGTATACTTACTAGGGATGAGCGAGCACTAAAATGCTCGGGTACTCGTTGTTTGAGTCAAGCAAATTGGAATGCTCGAGTGCTCGGTCTGAGTAATGGGCCCAATGTAAGTCTATGAGAAACTCGAGCATTTTTCCGGCGGCTCCCCCCGATGGTCTGTAGAGGGCCTAAAAATTGCCCAGATCGATGGGAACAATGCTCAAATGACTCCCAGGTCAATGCTGTCAACAATGTTGTCAGAAGTATTACGCCACTTTTACGGACTCACAATAAAACATACAAAAACAAAACGAAAATGGATTTTCCTGGGAAATATGTTAAGGAACATCCTTTCCAGGGTAATGACTAGTATATAAGGCAAAATAAATAACCAAAAACAAAGAATGCTCCTCCACACCTTGCGCTATGTTCACATGTAGCGTTTTTGATTCGTTTTGCACTTTTGCATTGATTTCAACCAAGACAAATGCATTCATCAGGAAATGTCATTTTAACATTTTACAACCTTATCTGGCCATGTGGTGTGTGACACAACATCAGACACATCCTGTTTCATTTATGATGGAGGGACTCTGAAAGTCACAAAGCCTATATTTATAGGGCCATCAGACGGCCCTTACTATTCTTAAAGGGCCACCAGTTGGCCCTTGCTATTATCAGAGAGCCATCAGCCAGCTATGCTTTGTTGTTCCCATTATTAATGAGTGGGTCTCCTATACAGTTATTGCATATGTAATGACTGCAAGGGCTGCCAAAAATTTGGACGCAACCCAATACCCCTTTGAAGAGACATAGAGGAGGGTCTCAGTAAATTTAAAGACACATAGAGCTGGGCCACAGCTGAACACGACCGCACCAAGACAGCATTCGTGCTGCCCATGGGACTCTTCGAGTTTAATCGGATGCCTTCTGGCCTAACCAACGCTCCCGGGACCTTTCAACGCTTGATGGAGAGATGTTTAGGCGATCTGAACTTTGAAGCCACACTGATCTACCTCGATGACATCATCATCTATGCGTCTACCTTCCAGGAACATCTATGATGACTGGAGCAAGTCTTGAGTCGCCTTCGAAATCACGGCCTGAAGGTGAAGCCACAAAAATGTCATATATTCCGCAAGCAGGTTGAGTACCTCAGGCACACGGTGTCCGGTGAAGGAGTCAGGCCCACTCGGGAGAAAGTGGCCGCCGTGCAAGAGTGGCCCACCCCGAAGACTGTAAAGGACGTGTGGGCCTTCCTAGGACTCACAGGGTATTACCGCAGATTCGTGAAAAATTTCACGCGCATCACTAATCCGCTACTGGAGCTCCTTCAAGGGATACCTGCGGGTTCGAAAAATCGAACAATGAAATGGGGAAGAGAACAGGAGGAGGCCTTCAGGGCCTTGAAGATGGCCCTGATGGAAGCTCCCATACTGGCCTACGCTGACTTTTCTCAGCCCTTCGTTCTTCACACCAATGGAAGTCTCCTTGGTCTAGGGGCCATGCTGTTGCAGGAGCAGGAGGGGAGAGAGCGGGTGATAGCATATGCAAGTCGCTCCTTCCGAGACTTGGAGAAGAACCCAGACAATTACAGCTCCTTTAAACTGGAATTGTTGGCCCTAGTGTGGGCAATGACAGAAAAGTGCACGGAGTACTTGTCGGGGTCTGAAGTGTTGGTGAAGACAGACAACAACCCGTTGGCTCATCTGGAGAATGAGAAGTTGGGAGCCCTGGAACAACGATAGGTGGCTCGCATGGCTCAGTACCGATATAAGATCACCTACCGGCCTAGGGCTGAAAACATGCATGCTGATGCCCTCTCCAGGGTGACCCATGAGCACCCCGACCATGACCGAGATGAAGAACTGGAGGCCGAAGAGGTGCCCAGCTTCCGGAGGGTTGTCAGCCCATTGTCCGCTACCCAGGGACAGATCGGGGAAGTGAAAGAAGGACACGTGTTGGGGCGGCCCAGGGACAAGTGGGTACGGATACAGCAAATGGATGGAGAGATTGCGCAGTTGCGACAGTGAGTGGCTTTGAAACAAGTCCCTAACCGCGAAGAAAGGGGGACCCTGACGCCAGGCAGTGGGAAAGACTGAGCCTGCAGGACGGCTTGTTGCACAGACGGGTCCAGTTGGTACGGGAGTTCGGCCCCACTTGGCAAGTAGTGGTTCCAGAGAGTGTGATCGGGGCACTGGCAAAGGAAGCACACGAGCGGGGAGCACACTTTGGACCCGAAAAGACCTTCCAGTGGCTGCAGAGACTGGTGTACTACCCCCAGCTAAGAGTTGCAGTGGAGAATGTCTGCCAGAAGTGCCGGAGTTGTGAGTTGGTGAAAACCCGAGAGCAGCGGGTCCCCGTCCAGACCATTGTGACGGCTGCGCCCTTAGAGGTGTTGATGATCGACTACCTGACCATCAGGCCGGCGCATCTCGGGTATGGACAGTGCCTGGTCATGACCGACCACTTCACGAAATTCGCGGTGGTAACTCCGACCAGGGATCAGACAGCTGAATCTGCTGCCCAGGCTATCTGTTGGGACTTCATCAGGGTCTATGGCTGTCCGAAGAGAATTCACTCCGATCAAGGAGCTTGTTTCCAAGGAAGGGTGATGGAGGAGCTGCACCGGCTATACAAGATCGAGAAGTCTAGGACCACCCCTTACCATCTGCAAGGGAATGGGTCCTGTGAACGCTTCAACAGAACTTTGATCCAGATGCTTCGAACCTTGGAAGAAGATCGGAAGGTACGCTGTCCGGAGTTTGTGGCCGAGCTGGTGTGGGTCTATAATAACCGGTGTAATGCAGCAGGTTGCTAGCATTACTGTAAATGGTCCAGGATGTGCTTACCGGACCATGTACCTTCCCCTTTATCTGACTGGTCACATGACTGTGACATCATCCAGGTCCTGCATGCACAGTAAAGCTCTGTATACATTACTGGGACAGCACACAGGACCTATACACATAGCTGACTGATCACATGACTGTGACATCAGCAAGGTCCTGTCAGTATGTGGCTGTCTGTGCACAGCATATATAAACCCTGCTTAATTTGAGACAGGTGTGTTCGGTGTGAGAGGCGTGAGGCCTGTTCCCCATGTGTGTGTGGGATACCGTGATACCGTGGAGCCTGGCAGCCTGAAGGTAAAGACTAGATCCTGTGCGGATGCTGGTGGCCTTGGAAGGCAGCGACTTTGAAGTGAAGTCTGGTACCTGAAAGGTCGAGCCTGGATCCTGTGCGGATGTCAGTGGCCTTTGAGGGAGAGCCTGCTTGAGTAAGAGTCCTGGAAGGCAGAGCCTGGATCCTGTGTGGATGTCAGTGGCCTTTGAGGGAACGACGGCTGGAGACCCCTACCTGGGAAGCCGCAGAGCCACAGTGGTGGCAGAGTAACGGACTGAGACAGCTATACCCGGCAAAGGTAATACCCGGTGCTATATGGACATTGTGATATGAACATTGCTACTTTATTACCTTGCCGTAAGCTGTACCCTGGAGCAAGTGGGCCGGTGTGCCACTTGGCTCATGAATTGTTTATGTGTGTAAACCTGCCGGTGGCGGACTAAGATGAACTGTGTGTGAACAGCGGTTTATGAAGTGCCATAATAAACTGCAACATTGTGGTGAAAAACGTAAAGACATTGCACGTGTGCATTGATTGATGCAGCGAAGCGAGTTACCCCCAGTATGATGACGAACGCTGTCTTACATATGGTTCGAGAGTGCGGGCAACGGCAGCCCGGTTGCTAGTGGCAACGACAACCCCGGTTGCTAGGGGCAACGGCACAGGACGACGAGTGTGGATAAAGCATCTTGCGGCAACTCGGCGGGGTTGCGAAGATTGGCGTCGCACTCAAACCTGGTTTGCTGTGGCTCGGCGGGGCTCACGAAGTATAAAGCATCTTGCGGCAACTCGGCGGGGTTGCGAAGATTCTCATCGCACTCAAATCCGGTTTTACGGTGGCTTGGTGGGGCCACGAAAATTTTCCGGGAGAGCGATGAAGTGCTAGTGTGAACAGTGTACCGCGATGGCTGTGAGCAAAGCAGCAGATCTGTCTGGAGCTATTGAGCGGTTGAAGGGCTGGTTGGGACCGGAGCAGGTATTTGGGAAACTTTTACTGGACATGGTGCAGGAACCGCAGGAGCTGTGGGCACCATATGGAATGGCGGCAGTGGACCATTCTATAGACTCTCCGGGGGCGCCAGTGTTGTCCCAGAGTGCCCGGGGAGGTGGTAAGAGATGTTGTGTACTGAGTCCTAAGACTACTGCTGATTTTTTGTGTAAAAATTACCCTGCCGGTGTGGTTGTTAAAAAGGGGGCGGAGTCTAAAAAAGGGGCGGATTTTCACAAGAGTGTGGAGTGTAGAAAACTGAAAATTGTTACTGGTGGTGGGTTGGTGCCTCCTAAAAATGACAATGTGACCGTTGATAACGGGGTAACTCCAGTAGAAGGGGGTGACGTCAAAGTGGGAGGTGACCTGTTAGTCCACAACACCATGGGTAGTGACTAGTGTTGAGCCACCCCCGTAGTGTTCGAGTTCGGTTCGGTTCGTCGAACACCCGTGTGTTCGCCGAACTGTTCGTCGAACTGTTCGTCGAACACCTTCGAACACCGTTAAAACCAATGGCAGGCAAACAAAAACACATAGAAACACATAGAAAACACCTTCAAAGGTGTCCAAAAGCTGACAAACTGCTCAGAAGACACAACTAACACATGGAAAAGTGACAAGTACATATAGTCATGCGAAAAGAAAAGAGGTGGAGGAGTAAAAGGAGGGGGAGACACAGATATAGGCATGTCATGCCCTTCTAAAATCCAAAAAGTGAGAAGCCGAGACGGCCAGTCCGCTCCTGCCCGTGCCACCTCCGTGTCGCCGGGTTTGTGCCAGAGCCGCGGTGAACCCTGACGGCCAGCCCCCCTCTCCCAATACTGGTGCCTGTCCGCTGGTGGGTCGAGAGAGCCCCCCTGTGGTGGAGGCAGCTCTAAGCTTTTTAATTTAAATTGTCCCTCTAATTTGAATGAATACACTTTAAATCCATTTACAAGGATCTATTGGAGGGCAAGTCTCATGCCAGCAGCCGCGTAATTCCAGCTCCAGTAGCGTCCACTAAAGCTGCTGCAGTTAAAAAGCTTTTATAAGGATCGAGCTCGGCTGTCCACCGCAAGGCATCCTAGTGCCAGTCCCAGCCCCTATGCCTTGGGGTGCCTCCTGATGCTCTTCACTAAGTATCCCGTGGTCCCGAAGCATTTCCTTTGAAAAAATTAAGTGTCCAAACTACAGGTGGTGTAGCTTGCTTAACAGCCGGGATAATCCGCTGACTAGCAGACACTGCTACTAGGCACAAAGTATTTCCTGGGCTAGATGCAGTTAAAAATTTGTAAGTAGATACTCTCGTTGGATGCTGAGAAAGCATTCCATAGAGTCTCCTGGCACGCCATATATGATTCTCTTAAAAAGCTTGGGGTAGGGGTCTAGGGGACCCTTTTATAGCCAAAATCACGGCCCTGTATCACAATACGTCACCTAGGCTGAAGATAAATGGAACTGTAGCACCGAGGGCTCGGTTGCTACAGACGTATTGCACCTCACCCAGAGGTGTGATATCTCACTCTCAGATAAGGATGGAGTGTGGATCAGGACCCGACACCTGCATGCATTACACCACATTGCCGTGGGGCAGGGCGACCAATATGCCCCTGAGATGGGCACGACAGTCCCTGTCCCTGGCTGGAGTGGGGGGAGGGAACACTGAGGAAGGGGAACCCTGCAGTGCAGGAGCAGGGAGGAAGCAGTTCCTGGGTGCATTGAGAAGGGAGTATAAAAGGTGGGCACCATCTTAGTTCAGTGCAGAGAAGTCTGAGCAGAAGTGGCAGGGAGCAGGGGCTCTGCATGAGCTCTGCTCCGGAGGCGGGCCTAGTAACAGAGGCCCAGGCCTGCAAGAGGGAGAAGGAAGGAAGAGGAGCGGAGAAGGCTCCAGGAACGAGGAATGAAGGGATCCCAGGGGTGCGGACGGGCGAGTCGCCACCGCACGCCCGAATATACCTGCGTGGAGGGGTCAGGCCAAAGGGGGAGACCGGTCCCCGAACTAGTGGAGGCAGGAAACGACCCTCAGCTAGAAACCGGAGGCTCTGACATTTTATGTGGCGCAGCCCCTTGCTCCACCCGCTAGGAAGGCACCACATAGGGTCAGGGAAACTGGCGCCAAGTTTACCAAGAGGAGGCCCGAGGCAGCCGGACAGAAGTGTTGGTAAGAAAGGCCAGACAAAGGACACACAAAGGGGGTCCTGTGAAGCGCTCCAAAGTTATCTGGGAGTTGTCTGAGCCCCTCACCTGGTGAGCACAGTACGACGTGGGCAGCCGTTACCTGCAGACGTGGTCTGGATAATAAGAACTGTGAGTAAAGGCCCTGAACTGCATCACTGACTCCGTGTCGTTACTGCTGCTGCCCTGCACCATCACCCCCATCCTCCGCATACACTGCCCTGAGGCTATACTCCTCCCGTGGGGAGTTATGCTACGCTCTGCTGCACCCACAACACCAGCCTTAGCGGTCTGCCCTGTAGCGGCGGTTCACTCTGACCGCAATCCACGGGTGGCGTAGTCGGACATTTAAACATCAAAACCACATAAATAGTTCCGCCACTGGTTTGACCGCCCTGAGCCACGGAACCGGATCGCCGCCACGAAGACTACAACCACCAGCATCCACCAAAAAGGGTCCGGCTCCGGGTGTCCCAAGGCCCAGGGGGTGCATCAGAACATTTTCATCACCTTTCACAATCACCAATGGGACAAGGCAGGGATGTCCTCTGTCCCCTCTCTTATACATCCTAGTGACGGAGCACCTGCTGTCATCAATTCGCCATAACCCCAATATTAGGTGGATTGAGGTGGGAGGCACCGAGTACAAGTGCTCTCTATTTGCTGATGATGTCCTAGTATATATCACTCAATCACATATATCCATCCCTGCTGTTATGGCTGAAATAGATCACTTTGTTACATGGTAAAATTTTAAAATCAATGCAGCGAAGTCTGAGGCCCTCGATGTCTCCCTCCCTAAATCCATATAGGATTCCATCCAGTCCAACTTTCCCTTTGCCTGGCCCTCACAGGGTATCAAATACTTAGGAATTCCTATTCATAGAGACCTCTCCCATCTATGTTATCTTAATTTTGGGCCCTTTATTAAACAATTCCATACAGACCACGGTTGGCAAGTTAGAACTGTAAGATTCACTACGTGAACCACTGGTGTTTTGTGGAAAAGCACATGTACACTGCGTTCCAAATTATTATGCAAAAAGTGTTTAGGAGTGATAAGGGAAGAATATGTTTGTTTGTCAGTTAAACTCATTGATGGTGATGTGTGTCAGGGCTCTTTATATCACTGTAAGCAATTGCAGACACCTGTGCTAATTAGTTTGGCAGGTGTGTCCAATGAAAGGCAAGACTACTTAAGAAGGCTCTCTCACATTATTAAGCAGCCTACATTTTCTGCCAAAATGGGAAAGAAAAAGGATGTGTCGGCTGCTGAGAAGCAACAAATTGTGGAGTGTTTAGGTCAAGGCATGACTACAATCAACATTGTGCGATGATCAGGATGAAGTGTCTTGGCAATCAAGAAGTATGTAGCTGATTCACAGTACACACGTGTGCGTGCTGATAAGGGCAAATTGAGGACTCTTTCCTACAGGCAATTACGTCAGGTTAAAAGAGCAGCGGCAAGAAAGCCTTGTCATAGCAGCAGACAAGTTTTTGAAGCTGCTGGTGCCTCCAACGTCCCCCGAACAACAAGATGCAGGGTCCTTCAGAGGTTTGCAGCTGTGCATACGCCATCCTGTCGACCTCCTCTATCCACTTCACACAAGCAGAAACGGCTCCAGTGGGCCAAACATTACATGAAGACTGATTTCAAAACTGTTTTGTTCACGGATGAGTGCCGTGCAGCGCTCGATGGTCCAGATGGATGGAGTGGAGGATGGCTGGTTGATGGACACCCCACGCAAACACGGCTACAGCGCCAACAAGGAGGAGGTGGAGTAATGTTTTGGGCTGGAATCATGGGGAGAGAGATTGTCGGCCCCTTTAGGATCCCTGAAGGCGCTAAAGATGAACTCCATAATGTATGTGGATTTTCTCAAACAGCACTTCCTGCCATGGTTCAAGAAGAAGAACCGTGTATTTCACAGCAAGATCATTTTTCTGCATGATAATGCACCATCTCATGCTGCACATAAAACATCTGCATCTCTGGCTGATATGGGCATAAAAGGGGACAAACTTATGGTGTGACCCCCATGGTCCCCTGACCTCTACCCCATTCAGAACCTTTGGAGCATCATTAAAAGGAGTGTCTATGATGGCGGGAGGCAGTTCACATCTAAGCAACAGCTCTGGGAGGGTATTCTGTCCTCATGCAAAACAATTGAAGCAGAAACCATCCAAAACCTGACAAATTCAATGGACGAGAGAGTTCAGAAGCTCCTTTCGAACAAGGGGTCCTATGTGAAAATGTAACATCACCTACAATAAAGTTTTGAGTTGAAAACTGTTTGATTTCAGTTTCTAACAACCTGCTAATGCTTATAATTTCAAAAATGACCATTTTTTTGGTCTTTATTAAAATGAAAAGGTTGATCGAAAAGTTTGGGGGATCTAAGAGTGTGGCAACCCAGTAGTCATGATTACTTCGAATTCTGACAATATGAGGGTCATGCTGCAGGTAGTGCAGCAAGAAGGCACTTATGTGTCTTGCGCATCTCGGAGCCCCAAAATTATTTTCCGGGCTAGATGCAGCTAAAAATTATTTTTAATTTTAAATCTGGTGGAGCTTATTATAGATGGCCTAATAGGATCAGTGCTGCACACTGCTACAAAGCCCAAATTATTTTCCAGTCAAGATACAGATAAACATGATTAGTAATTTGAAAGCTTAAAACGGTTGGTAGGGTGATTTTAACCAATCATCAAGCTTTTACTCTCCCCAGGATGACACAGGGGTAGAAAAGTCGTTTCGGATCCATGATTTGTTCATCTTTATGAACGTGAGTCTGTCTACATTATCAGTGGAGAGCCGCGTGCGCTTATCTGTCAGCACACCACCAGCAGCGCTGAACACACGTTCAGACAGAACGCTGGCTGCGGGGCATGACAAGATCTCCAAGGCGTAAGTGGCTAGCTCCGGCCATTTATCCAGATTGGAAGCCCAAAAAGAGCAAGGGTCCAGTGACACAGTAGTGGCTTCAATGTTTACTTGGAGATACTCCTGTACCATCGTCTCTAGGCGTTGACTATGTGTCAGACTTCTTGTCTCCTGTGGCCTTGCAAAGGATGGGCTAAAAAAGTGGTGAAATGATTCCGCAAAATTGATGTTACCAGCAGATACTGTGGTTCTGTTACGGTTTGAGTGCTGAACACTTGACGGTCCCACGGTTGGCAAGTTGGAACTGTGAGATTCACTGCGTGCACCACTGGTATTTTGTGGAAAAGCACATGTAAGATTCTGCAACAGTCTCTGCTGATACTCCTGCATGCGTGCATCCCTTTCTATGGCAGGAATAATTTCTGCAAATTTACTTTTGTACCGGGGATCTAACAGTGTGGCAACCCAGTAGTCAGGATTATTTCTAATTCTCACAATTCGAGGGTCATGTTGCAGGTAGTGCAGCAAGAAGGCACTCATGTGTGTTGCGCTTCCAGGAGCACCAAGTCCCTGTTGTGTTGGTGGCGAGGTAACAATCATGCTTCCTTCCTCTGTCCTCTCCCCCCAACCTCGCACAACAGAAATGTGATCAAGGTCTCCCTCATCTGATGAGTCTTCCATCAGTTCGTCCTCCACTTCTTCCTGGGCTCCTACACCTTCCTCACTAGTTTGGCTGCTACCATGCGCCCTGGTAAAACCATCTCCCCCACCCTCACATGCCTGCCGCCTTGGTGCTGCCGACCGTCTGGACCTTGCAGATGTTAGCCCTTCCGCATACAACTCCTCCTCCTCTACTTCCTCCACCTCCTCTTGTGCCACCACCTGACTCCGAATTCTGTTTAACATGTGCTCCAGCATGTAAATCACCGGAATAGTCATGCTGATAATGGCATCGTCAGCACTAAACATCTTCGTCGCCATTTCAAAACTGTGCAGAAGGGTGCATAGGTCCCTGATCTGAGACCACTCCTCCAGCGTGATTTGCCCCATCTCTGAATCTCGTTGGCCCAGGCTATAGGTCAGAACGTATTGCACCAGGGCTTGTCGGTGCTGCCACAGTCGCTGCAACATGTGCAGAGTTGAATTCCACCGGGTAGGCACATCGCATTTTAGCCGGTGAAGTGGCAGGCCAAACGACTTCTGTAGAGATGTAAGTCGCTGAGCTGCGGGATGCGAACGGCGGAAGTGAGCACACAGCGACCGTGCCCTCTGCAGAAGGCCATCTAGTCTGGGATAGTGGGCTAAAAATTGCTGGACAACCAGGTTCAACACGTGAGCCATACAAGGCACGTGTGTGACATTGCCCCGGCGAAGGGCCGCACCCAGGTTTGCAGCATTGTCGCACACGGCCTTCCCTGGTTTCAGGTCCAGTGGAGACAACCATTCATGAAATTGGTTCTCCAGAGCTGACCACAACTCCTCAGCTGTGTGACTCACATTTCCCAGACATTTCAATGTAAAAACCGCCTGATGACGTTGAGCCCTACTGCCAGCATAGTAAGGAGGTGTGCAGGATCCCTTCTGCGCAGTTAGAAAGCTTGTGGCATGACCAGACAGGCTTTGGGTGCAGGTGGAAGACCGAGAGGAGGTTGAGGAGGCAGAAGCAGTGGAGGAAAAATGACATAAAGAGGATTGACGCACAACTCGTGGGGACGGCAAGACTTGGACAGCAGCCCCTTGTCCTGCTGTCACCATAGTTACCCAGTGCCCAGTCAGCGACATGTAACGCCCCTGTCCATGCCTACTCGTCCAAGTGTCTGTGGTGAAATGCACCCTGTCACACACAGAGTTTCTCAAAGAAGCGGTGATGTTGTGTGCGACATGCTGGTGGAGCGCAGGCACACCTTTCTTTGAGAAGTAGTGCCGACTGGGCATCTGGTACTGGGGCACTGCGACGGACATAAGGTCTCGAAAATCCTCTGTGTCCACCAAGCGGAAAGGCAGCATTTCTGTAGCCAAGAGCTTGCAGATGGTGAAATTCAACCTCTTAGCTTTCTCATGGCTAGGAGGAAATGGTCTTTTACTTGTCCACATCTGAGGGACCGAGGGCTGGCTATTGTGCTTAGACGGGGTTGATAAGGGTGTCCCCGGCAAACTGCCGGTCTGTGAGGAAGATGCAGGTGGACATGTTAGGTTGCCTTGATCCAAAGGTGGTGCTATCGATGTCGGACAGCGCTCAAGACCAGCTGGTGTTACCACCTCCAAAGAAAATGATGACCTGCCAATCACGCTGGCTGTTGCGGGTAAAGAGGTGGCAGGTCTGCGCCCCAAAACAGGTGTGACTGCTGTCCCCCCAGTCACAGAGGATGAAGAGGCCGCGGATGCACAAGATATGGCAGACGGTGGTTGGCCCGGCCGGCTAGACCGCATTGTAGCACACTGAGCTTCCCACTGCAACTTATGCTTCATGTCCATGTGCCGGTTCATGCATGAAGTACTCAAACTATGTATTTTTTGGCCTCTACTTAGCTTTTGCTGACAAATGTTACAGATAACACGAGTTGGGTCATCTTTATCGATCTGAAAAAATGCCCAGGCTATGCAAGGCTTAGCACCCATGCGACCTGAGGAGCCACCACGACTTGTGGTGAGAGGCAGAGTTGTGTTTGAGGATGCAGTTGTTGACGTGCTTCCAGTACTACGTCTCTGTCCAGGAAGGCGCAACCTGACCTCGTCGTCACTAGCATCTTCCTCCACCTCCTCTGCTGACCTCATCTCTTGGCTGACTTTGGGTTGACAGTAAGTGGGATCTCCGACCTCATCATCATCACCCTGTGCGTTATCACACCAGTCGTCCTCAGAGCCAACCTGTTCCTGCCCTGACAAAAAACTAAAGTTGTCGCTCCAATCAGGTATTTGAGTCTTATCATCGTCTTCCTCATTGTCTCCACCAACAGGAGTTACAGTTTGGGAATGAGGGTCTACATTATGGTCAGAACCTTCTGCGTCTGGTCCTGGATCCGACTCATAAAGATTCTGGGCATCAGTGCAGATCATTTCCTCATCTGGATTCACAGAAGCGCTGGAGTCGACCTCTGATTCCCAGGCTATAGTATGAGTAAACAGCTCTGCAGACTCAACCATCTGTTCTACCTCATACTCAGATGGGCAGCTGGAGATTTGGGAGCTGTGAGGAAGCAAGTGCGATTTGGGTGACACCTTTGAGGACTGGAGTATTTGTGATGTTGAAGTTGGTGTGGAGGAGAGCCCACTTAAAGGAGCACTTGATATCCGTTGAAGCACCTGCTGTTTTTGTGCCTCATCTGGAATTTGTAGCGATTGGCGTGGCCGTAAGAAAGGGATCTTATCACATTGTCCGCTAAAAGAAGTAGACATTTTAGTTTGGCTGGAAGATGGTCTTTCTTCTGCACCTACCCCACGGACACAACCTTTTTTCCCCTTCCCAACACGCCTATTCCCCTTTCCACCAGCAGCAGGCCTTTTTCCACTCATTTTGGTGGTTAACTAATTCACAACTCTGGAGTTGTTTGCACAAAAAAACAATGGATGGTAACCGAGCAGAGCTGAGTGGCCAAACTGTGGTATTAGGCCAAAACTATTGGCTGGGTTAGATGCAGAAAAAAATTATTTTTAATTTGCAACCTGATGGAGGTCAGTATAGATGGACTAATAGACCAAGTCCCACACACCGCTAGAAGCCCAAATATTTTTTCAGAGCTAGATGCAGAAAATTTTTTTATTCAATTTGCAACCTGATGGAGGTCAGTATAGATGGACTAATAGACCAAGTCCCACACACTGCTAGAAGCCCAAATATTTTTTCAGAGCTAGATGCAGAAAAAAATTATTTTTAATTTGCAACCTGATGGAGGTCAGTATAGATGGACTAATAGACCAAGTCCCACACACCGCTAGAAGCCCAACAATTTTTTCAGAGCTAGATGCAGAAAAAAATTATATTCAATTTGCAACCTGCTGGAGGTCAGTATAGAAGGACTAATAGAACAAGTCCCACACACTGCTAGAAGCCCAAATATTTTTTCAGAGCTAAATGAAGAAAAAAATTATTTTTAATTTGCAGCCTGATGGAGGTCAGTATAGATGGACTAATAGACCAAGTCCCACACACTGCTAGAAGCCCAAATATTTTTTCAGAGCTAGATGCAGAAAAAAATTATTTTTAATTTGCAACCTGATGGAGGTCAGTATAGATGGACTAATAGACCAAGTCCCACACACTGCTAGAAGCCCAAATATTTTTTCAGAGCTAGATGCAGAAAAAAATTATTTTTAATTTGCAACCTGATGGAGGTCAGTATAGATGGACTAATAGACCAAGTCCCACACACCGCTAGAAGCCCAAATATTTTTTCAGAGCTAGATGCAGAAAATTTTTTTATTCAATTTGCAACCTGATGGAGGTCAGTATAGATGGACTAATAGACCAAGTCCCACACACTGCTAGAAGCCCAAATATTTTTTCAGAGCTAGATGCAGAAAAAAATTATTTTTAATTTGCAACCTGATGGAGGTCAGTATAGATGGACTAATAGACCAAGTCCCACACGCTGCTAGAAGCCCAAATATTTTTTCAGAGATAAATGAAGAAAAAAATTATTTTTAATTTGCAACCTGATGGAGGTCAGTATAGATGGACTAATAGACCAAGTCCCACACACTGCTAGAAGCCCAAATATTTTTTCAGAGCTAGATGCAGAAAAAAATTATTTTTAATTTGCAACCTGATGGAGGTCAGTATAGATGGACTAATAGACCAAGTCCCACACACCGCTAGAAGCCCAAATATTTTTTCAGAGCTAGATGCAGAAAAAAATTATATTCAATTTGCAACCTGCTGGAGGTCAGTATAGAAGGACTAATAGAACAAGTCCCACACACTGCTAGAAGCCCAAATATTTTTTCAGAGCTAAATGAAGAAAAAAATTATTTTTAATTTGCAACCTGATGGAGGTCAGTATAGATGGACTAATAGACCAAGTCCCACACACTGCTAGAAGCCCAAATATTTTTTCAGAGCTAGATGCAGAAAAAAATTATATTCAGTTTGCAACCTGATGGAGGTCAGTATAGATGGACTAATAGAATGATGCTATGCCCAAAAGATTTTACTTCACTAGGTGCAGTAAAAAAATTGGTATTCTATACACAGGTGGTATATCTTGCAACACAGATAGGCTACTCCACTGACTAACACACTCTGCAATAGGCCAAAAAGGATTAGCTTTGCTAGATTCAGCCAAATGCTGTGAAAAAAACTTGCACAGCACTGGCACAGACCTGCCTGGCAAAAACTGATAGGAACTGATGTAACCTAGTCCTGAAAAGGACTCCAATTACAATTAGTCTTTACTCCCACAATCTATCTATTTAAGAGCACAGACCTGCCTGATAAAAGTCGTAGGAAATGCTGTAACCTAGTCCTTAAAAGGACTGCAATCACAACTATTCCCTACTCCCAAGCTATCTGTATATTTGTGCGAAAATTGGCTTGAAATTTACAAGGTATAGCGCACACAGCAACAGCGGTGCCGTCTAACACGCAGCTGCAGCAGTGAGAAAATGGTGGCGACGGGGAAAATGGCTTGGTCTTATAGGGCAAGGACATGTGACATACACTGCCAATCACACATGCCCTTGCTTGTGTGAAAAAAAGCACTTCGCTCCGTGTGTGCGCTGCTGATAGGCTGACAGATTGCACCTCCCCACTGCAAATGCGGGAAAGAGAAAAAAAAATGGAGATCTTCATTGTTCCTGCAGAGATCCATCCCCTGCCCCTCCCCCCGCCCCGCTGTACACTCAAACTGCGTATTAACATTAATTTTCATCATTACTGAGAAAAAATCCAGTTATGATTTTGGTGCACGAACAGTTATCGAACATAACCTCGAACAGCCGAATTTTTCTCAAATTGTTCGTGTTCGCCGACCGGCTCGAACACCGCCCAAAACAGCTCGAATTTGAGATTGGCGAACAGTTCGAGTAGAACAACGCTCATCTCTAGTAGTGACACAGACCCCGTAGCTGACTGTGACACTATTAAAGTAAAAAGTGAGTTCAGTCAGGAGGGGCTAGACGAGGTGAGAGAGTCCCCATCTCGTAGACGGCGCAAGGGCCACAAAAAGGTTGCTCCTGTAGACTTGGCTGAAAATAAAAATAAAGAGAGGGTAGTACTGTGTGCCTTTGCTTCAAGTGTGGATCCTCCATTAGAGGTAGAAGAGGAGGTGACGTTGCCAGTAGCAACCTCCGGTACGGTACCGAGTCAGAAGGATCTGACAGCCCTGGAAGGGGAGGCGGCCAGTCGTGACCAAGAGCTGGAACCTATCGGCCAGCAGGGTCAGAGTGACGGGCAGCAATTATGTGGAAACCTGGGGAATGTGTCCTCAATCCAGTTGATCCTGGAGTCTGAACAGCAGAAAATACACCAGCTTGTGAGGGACTTACAGCGAGATCTAAAGGGAAGCAACGAGGAAATTAACCAGTGGAAGGAAATGTTCTACGCAATTAAGGAGGACCGCCGCAAAATCCAGGAAGAGGTTTTGCAGTTGAAGCTTGAGAAGGAGGCGCGGCAGAATGGTGTTTCTGGACGCGAACAAATCCTAGAACGACTGCGCAAACAGCTCAACCAGGAGCTGTGTGACTCCAAGAAGGAGTGTGGTGAACGCAGTAGGGAACTGCAACAGAGTAAGAGAGATTATGAGGATCTCCTCAAGGTGAAGGAAAAACTAGAGGAGGATAAGGCGGGTGCAGAGCAAGTGCGCCAAGCGGTTGAGACCACTCTGCAAGACACCCGTGAGGAGAATGATGGTCTCCGGGGAAAGACCCTAGATCTGGAAGCTCAGGTGAAGGAGCTACAGATGTCCTGTGATGCTCTCCAGAAGGCGGAGACGTACCTTAAAGAAACAGTCAGCAAGATGGAAGCTGAGCGGAAAAAGATGGAGGAGTCTGTCGGAGAATCCACAGACCAGGGCCAGGAGTTGGCCGCTGGTGAGGGGAGGTGTGAAGCAGATACCTCCTCGAGTGATGCGAGCTTGGATGATTTGGTGGAAGTAAGAGCTGAGATCAGGGAGCTCAAGGAGTTGCTACAAACCCAGTGGACGCAAGAGAAGCGTGAGAGACTGGCTATTGAGAGCCGAGTGGGCACATTGGAGACGGAGAGGTCTGAGAGAGCTCTGGGCCTGGAAGAGCAGTTGAAGCAGGAAGAGCTTCAGAGACGGGCCGCTGAGAGGCGAGTAATTGAGCTGGAAGGAGAAGTTTTGGAGCTCAAAGGTCGCCTAGCAAAGTGTCACGTGGTGAACGAGGTCTCCTTGGAGAAGGGAAAAGGCAAACAAGTTGCACTTACTCCCTTAGACCCTGAGAAGGTGGACCTGAGGAGAGCTAAAAGTATGGTGTTGGAAGATAAAGGTGAAGTGGAGGTGGTCAAGACGAAAAGTTGTGAAGTGGTAGCTGTGAGTCAGCTCAGGGGAAGCATCCAGGGTGAAGAAGCTGGAAGTCAGTTGTCCCTGAAACCTGAGCTGGTTGATCGTCTGGAAACCACTGGTGAGACCGAAACGTCTCGGTACAAGTGCCTCGTAGAAGTACCCGAGGACTTGAGGGAAGAATGCACCCGTGAGTCCGTGCATGAAGAGTTTAAGAAGGCCGTTGGAGCCTGTAAGGTGTACTTGACCTCAGAAGCTAAACAGCTGGTGGTCCTGTCCACGACCGAAGTCACAGTGAAGAGGGTGGCGATCCTAAGTGATATGCACTGGCGATGTATTCGCACGAAGCGGTTTCTCCAGTTGAAGACGGAGCAAGCCGTTAGACAACTGGAGCTTAGGAGGAAAGCTCACAGTATGCGTGAAGAGGTCATCCGGGTGCCTCATGTTCTGGTGAGAAAGCTCATTGGGAGAAGCGGTCGAGCCATGCAGATGATGGTCAAAAAGTCTGGTGTGATGAGAGTAAGCAGTCCACGTGATCAACAGGACTGGATACCAGACGAAGATGGCATGGTGTCCTTCTCCACTGTAGGAACAGAAGAAAGCCTAGAATATATACGCATGCTGATTGAGTACCGAGTGACCTACCTGCAGGAGGTAGAACAATTGAATCTCGCTAGACTGCGAGTAGATAGACAGCATCATCTGAGCAGCAGAAGATGGAAGCCGTCTAGAAATAGTGAGACCCGACAGAGAAAGGGCCCCCTAAATAACAGAACAGCTACAGCTGAAGTTAGGGACCTTTTAGGATGTCCTGAGAGTAGTGGGTGTGGGTTTAGAGGTAGTGAGACCTCCAGTAACTCCGGTTTGAGCAGCCCATACAAACGACCCAATAGAGGACGGGACAGTACGGAGTCGAACCGGACCTTAGATACCGGGGCATGTGAGTCGCGCTGCTGTATTGACCGCTGGGAGCGGGGAAGACCTGACAGGGTTTCGATTGACCGCTGGGAGCGGGGGAGACCTGACAAAGTTACGACCCGGAAAGGTGACCTGGCGAAGTCAGTGACAGTGACAAATGGTAGGTCCCTAAGGAATGGGCTAGTGTCATTGACTAAGGTCCCAGGGGCTGAGTAGCACAATTGTAAAGTTCATGGTCTATATGTGAGCGGGGGGGTTATAATGTTATTGTGTATATTATGTGTTCAACCCCACAAGTTTGAACAGAGGGGGGGGATATGTAATGCAGCAGGTTGCTAGCATTACTGTAAATGGTCCAGGATGTGCTTACCGGACCATGTACCTTCCCCTTTATCTGACTGGTCACATGACTGTGACATCACCCAGGTCCTGCATGCACAGTAAAGCTCTGTATACATGACTGGGACAGCACACAGGACCTATACACACAGCTGACTGATCACATGACTGTGACATCAGCAAGGTCCTGTCAGTATGTGGCTGTCTGTGCACAGCATATATAAACCCTGCTTAATTTGAGACAGGTGTGTTCGGTGTGAGAGGCGTGAGGCCTGTTCCCCATGTGTGTGTGGGATACCGTGATACCGTGGAGCCTGGCAGCCTGAAGGCAAAGACTAGATCCTGTGCGGATGCTGGTGGCCTTGGAAGGCAGCGACTTTGAAGTGAAGTCTGGTACCTGAAAGGTCGAGCCTGGATCATGTGCGGATGTCAGTGGCCTTTGAGGGAGAGCCTGCTTGAGTAAGAGTCCTGGAAGGCAGAGCCTTGATCCTGTGTGGATGTCAGTGGCCTTTGAGGGAACGACGGCTGGAGACCCCTACCTGGGAAGCCGCAGAGCCACAGTGGTGGCAGAGTAACGGACTGAGACAGCTATACCCGGCAAAGGTAATACCCGGTGCTATATGGACATTGTGATATGAACATTGCTACTTTATTACCTTGCCGTAAGCTGTACCCTGGAGCAAGTGGGCCGGTGTGCCACTTGGCTCATGAATTGTTTATGTGTGTAAACCTGCCGGTGGCGGACTAAGATGAACTGTGTGTGAACAGCGGTTTATGAAGTGCCATAATAAACTGCAACATTGTGGTGAAAAACGTAAAGACATTGCACGTGTGCATTGATTGACGCAGCGAAGCGAGTTACCCCCAGTATGATAACGAACGCTGCCTTACACCGGGTACATAGTGCCACAGGGTTCACCCCATACACCCTGCTGTTCGGACAAAAGGGTAGCGAGATCGCCGAGCTCGAGCTAGATCCCGTGGAGGACTGGCCCCGGACGGGCCTCTGGAGCCCTGCTGCGCATTGGTGCCACAGATCCCAGAGGGTTGCATGGACGGATTCCTCCACAAGAGGCCCTCATAGCATTCACACACCTCCACCTTCCACCTCAGACCATCAGAGGGAGCTCGTTACGGATATAAAAAGGGAAGGTGGAGCTAGGCAGCTCAGTCTAGTCTGGAATATGCAGTCCGGAGTCCACAGAGAGTGAAGTCTGTGTGAAGTCTGCTGCAGCCAGAGAGGTTGTCAGGTCAGTCCAGACTCAGTGAGCTCAGATTAGTGAGCCTAGGGCATGCCGATGCCAAAAGAGGGCGAAGCGCAGTGTGCCTGCTGCAGTGTGAAGCCTAGTGAGGGCCCCGAGCGTGGCCGAAGGCGAGTGGAAAGAGAGTAACATAGGGGGCAGAGGAGCTTTACCCGCTCACCCTAAAACCATTTACCGGACAACGGGTCCGCGTCTGCAGGGATTCCTTACATCCAGCAGAATCCCTGGCGAACTATATGTCCCAGGAACACCAAAAGCTGACTGCTATACCAGGGTCAGGAGTCACGGAGGCCCAAGAGACCGGGGAGTGTGATCTCCAACAGAAGGCCCTACCAGCAGGTCAGCCGGTGCAAGACAGAGACCAAGTTAGGCCTAGCTCCAGGCAGGTCAGAAACTTATCAAGGAAAGGCAAGAAACAGGAGGCCCCACTCCCGCTCACTGGGGAGAGTCCTGATATGCACCCTTCACCCTAAAGTGCCCTGGATCGTGCCTGAAACACCACCAGTAAAGGTACTGAAGTGAACTCCGGTGTGCGTGCCTATTCTTCTATCCTTCCTCTGACCCGGCTGGGTCCCTCTGTCCTGCATCCCTTCTCTTACGCTGCCCTGAGGCCCCTCTCCACCTGTGGGGAACCGCACCAACTAAGCTGCCTGAACACCGGCCTCAGAGGACTGTCGCAGCCCTGGTGATCCTCACCAGACACCACAGGAGGCGTCACGAATAGTGTTGAGCGAGCATGCTCAACACTGCTCGGTACTCGCCCGAGCATCACGCTACTCGGGATGTTCGGCGAGCACCGAGCATTTCCGGGTTACTCGGGCGGGAGCTCGGGTCTCAGCCCTGCATGTTTGGCGCTCTTTACAGAGCCAATGAACATGCAGGGATTGCCAGCCAGTCACTGTAATGCCGCAGCCATGTTGTTTGTGGGCATTACAGTGATTGGCTGACCAAACAGCGTCACCTCGAGTATTTAAAACCGGGCGCCGCCATCTTGGACACAGTCTCTCCGGATTAGACAGTGTAGGGACAGCGCTGCTGAGCTAGGGAGAGATTTATCCTGCGAAATAGTTAGTGTAGGGTCTGTAAAGGCTGCCAGATCAAACAAACAGTCCTTCTTAGGACTAATATCCATCCCAGATATCAGGCAAGCAGGCAGGCAGGCAGGCAGGCTGTATAGGAGACGCAGTGGTTATACCAGCAAATGCTGCATTACAATACTGTGTGCTCCTGTTGCTTAAATTGCTGGACTTAGCTCCAGGTCTCGGGGGCCAGGAAAAATCCTTTTTTTTCATCTAAATCCTCTTTTTTTTTTCCTCCTTCACACTGTACAAATACCCGTCTTATTAACCTATTGGTGCCCCCCCCCCAAAAAAAAAGTGTGTCTCTGATTTTTCAGACACAAATATATCTGTTTAAAAGAGTCTGGTATAGGCCACAGAAACAGAAGTGTGGTTTTGCAGTTCCACGGGTGAAATCTCTGTTTTATCCAGTTTTGAGCCTTTTGTATCTAAAAAAAGCAGTTTGAGTGTGTCGCTCACTGTTCAGCCGCAAATATATATATAAATTATAACTGTGGTTTTGCTGTTCCACGGTAAAAAATCTCTATTATCCTGCTTTTGGCATTTTTTGCCGTAAAAAATAAATAATAGTGTCTCCTGATTGTTCAGACACAAATATATCTGTTGAAAATAGTATGGTGGAGGCCCGAGAAATACAAGTGTGGTTTTGCAGTTCCACGGGTCAAATCTCTGTATTATCCTGCTTTTCGCAATTTTTGGCCGTAAAAAAACAAATAATAGTGTCTCCTGGTTGTTCAGACACAAATATATCTGTTGAAAATAGTCTGTGTTATGCACACGCCCGGGCTAAGCGGCGTGTGCGTGTGATTGATAGTGATTCCACTGGACCGTGCCGGAGAGTGAATGCCTGGAGGGGCGTGACTAGGTATTCACCCGATCCGACCAGGGTCGCACGACGGCATACGACGCCAGTGCACCAAGGAGGAACCGAGCAGAGGGACCAGGTGCTACTCCAGGACAGACCCCGGACACGGCTGTTGACCCACACAGGGGAATACAGGAACAGGCTGGTAGGCTGGCACACAGACTGGTGGGTATAGGCAGGCACGACTGGTATGCAGGCAGGCGGGTATGCAGGCAGGGGGGTAAAGGCAAGCACAGCTAGAGTGCAGACAGGGAGGCACTAGCAGGTAGGAACACAGGCGGGATAGGACCCAGTACACACCGGGACTCAGGAACAATACAGGCAGAGGGTTACAGGCAGGGCAGGACAGGACTGCCGGAGCAGCGGGCAGAAGCAGGGCAGGACAGGACTGCCGGAGCAGCGGGCAGAAGCAGGGCAGGACAGGACTGCCGGAGCAGCGGGCAGAAGCAGGGCAGGACAGGACTGCTGGAGCAGCGGGCAGAAGCAGGGCAGGACAGGACTCTGTTCACACGGAACAGACAGGAAGGGAAAGACAGAGCCAGATACTCACACAGTACTTGCAGAGACAACAAGCAGGAGTTAGGTACGAGTTCAGACTCTGCAGAAAAAGGAAGGGAACGGACATAGAGGCAAAACAGATAAAGGATAGGAGAGAGTTCAGACTGGAACTGAGTGTACGGAGGAGACCGACACTGCAGCGGGATACAGGAGCGGGTCTGGGAATACTGCCCCCAGAGAGGCGGGACGAACAGGCAAGGAGCGTGTTCAGACAGGACAGACAAGATACAGGAGCGGGTCTAGGTAATCGGCTCCTAGAAGGCGGGAGGAACAGGCTAGGAGCGAGTTCAGACAGGACAGACAAGATACACAGAAAGGACTCAGTTCAGACACGGGAACTAATACCGCAAAGCAGGAGACATACAGGACTTAGTTCAGACACGGGAACTAATACCGCAAAGCAGGAGACATACAGGACTTAGTTCAGACACGGGAACTAATACCGCAAAGCAGGAGACATACAGGACACAGTTCAGACACGGGAGCTGATACCGCAAAGCAGGAGACATACAGGACTTAGTTCAGACACGGGAACTAATACCGCAAAGCAGGAGACATACAGGACTTAGTTCAGACACGGGAACTAATACCGCAAAGCAGGAGACATACAGGACACAGTTCAGACACGGGAGCTGATACCGCAAAGCAGGAGAAATACAGGACTCAGTTCAGACACGGGAACTGATACAAAAAGCAGGAGACATACAGGACTCAGTTCAGACACGGGAACTGATACAAAAAGCAGGAGACATACAGGACTTAGTTCAGACACGGGAACTAATACCGCAAAGCAGGAGACATACAGGACACAGTTCAGACACGGGAGCTGATACCGCAAAGCAGGAGAAATACAGGACTCAGTTCAGACACGGGAACTGATACAAAAAGCAGGAGACATACAGGACTCAGTTCAGACACGGGAACTGATACAAAAAGCAGGAGACATACAGGACTAAGTTCAGACAGGCCTGGAAATACAGCCTCCAGGAAAGGCAGACAAGGAAACAAAGACGGGACCTGGCACCTTCAGAGTGCAAGCACACACTGAAGGAAAACACTATGCTCAGGCAGGGATAGAAGGGAGCTGCTGAGCTATATACCAAGTGTCAGACAGCAATAGGCTGAGGACGCACAAGGGGTGTGACCCACAGCAGGTACAAAAAGCAGGAAGTGATCGGGCGCCGCCCTTAAGCAGCAGAGACAGACACAAACAGACAGCATGGAGGGAAGCCAGAGAGACATTCTGGACAGGAGATCAAGTGCGCCCTCTTGCACAGTGGGAGATGGACCACCATGCAAGGACGCCGCCAGGTATGTTACAGTACCTCCCCCCTTACGCCCCCTCTTCTTCAGACCTGCCAGAATCTTCCGCAGGGAATTCGAGGACCAGTCGTTCACTGGGTTGGAGGGGGACAGAGACTTGAGGGTAATCTCTGCTTCGAGGTACATCTTGTCAAGCTCACAGGAAAAAATAGACGGGTTATCAGGTACATAATGAGGAAAAGTCACTGTCTCTTTGTTATCTGGTGGTACCCCGGAGGATTCAGGAAACAACTGGAGGTCCTCCGCCGGGTCAGAAGAGTGCAGAGGCTCAGAGAAAACAACTGCTTCAGAGTACACTAGGTCGGACTCACTGGAGGAAGCAGGCGAGGTATCGGGTACCGAGTATAGGAAAGTCTCTGTCCATTCACCACCAGGTGGCACCCCGAAGGGTTCTGAACACAACTGGAGGTCCTCCGCGTGGTCGGAGGGGTGTAGAGACTCGGGAGTAACCTCTGCTTCGGAGTACACTAGGTTGGACTCACTGGAGGAAGCAGGCGAGGTATCGGGTACCGAGTATAGGAAAGTCACTGTCCATTCACCACCAGGTGGCACCCCGAAGGGTTCTGAACACAACTGGAGGTCCTCCGCCTGGTCGGAGGGGTGTAGAGACTCAGGAGTAACCTCTGCTTCGGAGTACACTAGGTTGGACTCACTGGACGAAGCGAGCGAGGTATCAGGTACAGAGTATAAGAGAGTCTCTGTCCTTTCGCTACCAGGTAGCACCCCGAAGGGTTCAGGAGACAACTGGAGATCCTCCGCCTGGTCGGAGGGGTGTAGAGACTCGGAGGTAACTACCACTTTGGGGTACCCATTGTCAGGCTCACAGGACGAAGCGGACAAAGTATTGAGTACCGGGTGTAGAGAAGTCTCTCTCCATTTGTCATCGAGTGGTATCCCGGAGGGTTCAGGAGGCAACAGGGGATCCTCCGCCAGGTAGTAGAGGTGTACAGACTCTGAGGTAACCACAGCTTTGGAGCATCCTAGGACATGCACACCGGTTAAAGAGAGAGAAGCATCTGATGCCGGGTGCAGGAAGTTCTCCTGTGTGGAGTCTGGATGGGCAGAAGTCTCTTCGGGCAGGAGAACTGGTGCACTACCCACGCACATTACCCATTGGGGTTTCTCCGGGATACAGGGAGATGAAGCTTCAGTAGGGACTTCAAGGTTGGGGTCAGGAGGTCTCAGGGAGGACAGACCCTGGCGTGACGGCTTGCCTCTACGTCTAGCACGTCTGGACTGCCTCTTGAGGTTGAGAGAAGTATTCCGGAAAGCGTAGTCACCCTGTGAGGATTCTGGGTGGGCAGTAGTCTCATTGGGCTGGAGGACTATTGCGCTACCCACACACATTACCCATTGGGGCTGCTCTGGGATATTGGGAAGTGAAGCTTCAGCAGGAGCCTCCGGGTTAGGATCATCGAAGACCATTAGAAAGGCCACCAGGAAGGCCATTAGGTCCCGGAAGATCGGATCCTGTGTTTCATATAGGGGGTTGATCCATTCCAAGGCATCACCCGCCAGGTAAGACATCATAAAGGCCACTTTAGCCCAATCGGAAGGAAAATAAAGAGGGTAGGCCTTAAAGTGTAGCATGCATTGCTCCACAAATGCACGACACTGTCTTGGATCCCCATAGTAACGTGGCGGATCCGCAGGAACGAGAGCTGATAGATCCATCTGGACGGTGCGTAATTTCGCCTGGAACTCAGCTAAGAGAAAAAAAATTTATTTATTTATTTTAATGCATATATTCGCTGGAAAACTTCTCAGAGGGCGAAGGCCGTGGGGCTCAACGGGAACCATGGCCTGAGCATGCTGTTATGCACACGCCCGGGCTAAGCGGCGTGTGCGTGTGATTGATAGTGATTCCACTGGACCGTGCCGGAGAGTGAATGCCTGGAGGGGCGTGACTAGGTATTCACCCGATCCGACCAGGGTCGCACGACGGCATACGACGCCAGTGCACCAAGGAGGAACCGAGCAGAGGGACCAGGTGCTACTCCAGGACAGACCCCGGACACGGCTGTTGACCCACACAGGGGAATACAGGAACAGGCTGGTAGGCTGGCACACAGACTGGTGGGTATAGGCAGGCACGACTGGTATGCAGGCAGGCGGGTATGCAGGCAGGGGGGTAAAGGCAAGCACAGCTAGAGTGCAGACAGGGAGGCACTAGCAGGTAGGAACACAGGCGGGATAGGACCCAGTACACACCGGGACTCAGGAACAATACAGGCAGAGGGTTACAGGCAGGGCAGGACAGGACTGCCGGAGCAGCGGGCAGAAGCAGGGCAGGACAGGACTGCCGGAGCAGCGGGCAGAAGCAGGGCAGGACAGGACTGCCGGAGCAGCGGGCAGAAGCAGGGCAGGACAGGACTGCTGGAGCAGCGGGCAGAAGCAGGGCAGGACAGGACTCTGTTCACACGGAACAGACAGGAAGGGAAAGACAGAGCCAGATACTCACACAGTACTTGCAGAGACAACAAGCAGGAGTTAGGTACGAGTTCAGACTCTGCAGAAAAAGGAAGGGAACGGACATAGAGGCAAAACAGATAAAGGATAGGAGAGAGTTCAGACTGGAACTGAGTGTACGGAGGAGACCGACACTGCAGCGGGATACAGGAGCGGGTCTGGGAATACTGCCCCCAGAGAGGCGGGACGAACAGGCAAGGAGCGTGTTCAGACAGGACAGACAAGATACAGGAGCGGGTCTAGGTAATCGGCTCCTAGAAGGCGGGAGGAACAGGCTAGGAGCGAGTTCAGACAGGACAGACAAGATACACAGAAAGGACTCAGTTCAGACACGGGAACTAATACCGCAAAGCAGGAGACATACAGGACTTAGTTCAGACACGGGAACTAATACCGCAAAGCAGGAGACATACAGGACTTAGTTCAGACACGGGAACTAATACCGCAAAGCAGGAGACATACAGGACACAGTTCAGACACGGGAGCTGATACCGCAAAGCAGGAGACATACAGGACTTAGTTCAGACACGGGAACTAATACCGCAAAGCAGGAGACATACAGGACTTAGTTCAGACACGGGAACTAATACCGCAAAGCAGGAGACATACAGGACACAGTTCAGACACGGGAGCTGATACCGCAAAGCAGGAGAAATACAGGACTCAGTTCAGACACGGGAACTGATACAAAAAGCAGGAGACATACAGGACTCAGTTCAGACACGGGAACTGATACAAAAAGCAGGAGACATACAGGACTTAGTTCAGACACGGGAACTAATACCGCAAAGCAGGAGACATACAGGACACAGTTCAGACACGGGAGCTGATACCGCAAAGCAGGAGAAATACAGGACTCAGTTCAGACACGGGAACTGATACAAAAAGCAGGAGACATACAGGACTCAGTTCAGACACGGGAACTGATACAAAAAGCAGGAGACATACAGGACTAAGTTCAGACAGGCCTGGAAATACAGCCTCCAGGAAAGGCAGACAAGGAAACAAAGACGGGACCTGGCACCTTCAGAGTGCAAGCACACACTGAAGGAAAACACTATGCTCAGGCAGGGATAGAAGGGAGCTGCTGAGCTATATACCAAGTGTCAGACAGCAATAGGCTGAGGACGCACAAGGGGTGTGACCCACAGCAGGTACAAAAAGCAGGAAGTGATCGGGCGCCGCCCTTAAGCAGCAGAGACAGACACAAACAGACAGCATGGAGGGAAGCCAGAGAGACATTCTGGACAGGAGATCAAGTGCGCCCTCTTGCACAGTGGGAGATGGACCACCATGCAAGGACGCCGCCAGGTATGTTACAGTCTGGTATACACTAGTAAATTATAACTGTGGATTTGCTGTTCCACGGTAAAAAATCTCTATTATCCTGCTTTTGGCATTTTTTGCCGTAAAAAATAAATAATAGTGTCTCCTGATTGCTCAGACATAAATATATCTGTTGAAAATAGTCTGGTATACACCAGCAAATTATAACTGTGGTTTTGCTGTTCCATGGTAAAAAATCTCTATTATCCTGCTTTTGGTATTTTTTGGCATAAAAAATAAATAATAGTGTCTGCTGATTGTTCAAACACAAATATATCTGTTGAAAATAGTATGGTGTAGGCCCGAGAAATACAAGTGTGGTTTTGCAGTTCCATGGGTCAAATCTCTGTATTATCCTGCTTTTCGCAATTTTTGGCCGTAAAAAATAAATAATAGTGTCTCCTGATTGTTCAGACTCAAATATATCTGTTGAAAATAGTCTGGTATACACCAGTAAATTATAACTGTGGTTTTGCTGTTCCACGGTAAAAAATCTCTATTATCCTGCTTTTGGCATTTTTTGCCGTAAAAAATAAATAATAGTGTCTCCTGATTGTTCAGACACAAATATATCTGTTGAAAATAGTATGGTGTAGGCCCGAGAAATTCAAGTGTGGTTTTGCAGTTCCACGGGTCAAATCTCTGTATTATCCTGCTTTTCGCAATTTTTGGCCGTAAAAAATAAATAATAGTGTCTCCTGATTGTTCAGACACAAATATATCTGTTGAAAATAGTCTGGTGTAGGCCCGAGAAATACAAATGTGGTTTTGCAGTTCCACGGTTCAAACCTCTGTATTATCCACTTTTGGGCCATTTGTATCTAAAAAAAACTGTTTGAGTGTGTCGCTCACTGTTCAGCCGCAAATATATATATATTTAAAAAAGCCTGGTATACATACACCAGTAAATTATAACTGTGGTGTTGCTGTTCCACAGTAAAAAATCTCTATTATTCAGCTTTTGGCATTTTTTGCCGTAAAAAATAAATAATAGTGTCTCCTGATTGCTCAGACATAAATATATCTGTTGAAAATAGTCTGGTATACACCAGCAAATTATAACTGTGGTTTTGCTGTTCCATGGTAAAAAATCTCTATTATCCTGCTTTTGGTATTTTTTGGCGTAAAAAATAAATAATAGTGTCTGCTGATTGTTCAAACACAAATATATCTGTTGAAAATAGTATGGTGTAGGCCCGAGAAATACAAGTGTAGTTTTGCAGTTCCATGGGTCAAATCTCTGTATTATCCTGCTTTTCGCAATTTTTGGCCGTAAAAAATAAATAATAGTGTCTCCTGATTGTTCAGACACAAATATATCTGTTGAAAATAGTCTGGTATACACCAGTAAATTATAACTGTGGTTTTGCTGTTCCACGGTAAAAAATCTCTATTATCCTGCTTTTGGCATTTTTTGCCGTAAAAAATAAATAATAGTGTCTCCTGATTGTTCAGACACAAATATATCTGTTGAAAATAGTATGGTGTAGGCCCGAGAAATACAAGTGTGGTTTTGCAGTTCCACGGGTCAAATCTCTATATTATCCTGCTTTTCGCAATTTTTGGCCGTAAAAAATAAATAATAGTGTCTCCTGATTGTTCAGACACAAATATATCTGTTGAAAATAGTCTGGTGTAGGCCCGAGAAATACAAATGTGGTTTTGCAGTTCCACGGTTCAAACCTCTGTATTATCCACTTTTGGGCCATTTGTATCTAAAAAAAACTGTTTGAGTGTGTCGCTCACTGTTCAGCCGCAAATATATATATATTTAAAAAAGTCTGGTATACATACACCAGTAAATTATAACTGTGGTGTTGCTGTTCCACAGTAAAAAATCTCTATTATTCAGCTTTTGGTATTTTTTCCGTAAAGAAAGTAATATTTTCTCCCTGATTGTTCAGATTGTTTAAAAGAGTCGGGTGTAGGCCAGAGAAATAGGACTGTGGTTTTCCTCTTCCACGGTTCTAATCAACTTTTTATTACCCTATTTCCATTGATAGTGTGAGTGTAAGCTATTTTACTTTCTTTACAATGGGCAAGGCGCGTGGCAAGGGACGTGGAAGTGGACGTTCTGGTGATGGTGCGTGCAGAGGACGGGGCCGTGGCCAAGGTGAAAATGTGCCACAACCAACAGCCACATCTTCTCGCTCCCACTTCTTGACCGAATTACTAGGGAAGCACAGAACAACACCAGTATTGCGAACTGATCAGTGTGAACAGGTTATTAATTGGATAGCAGATAATACTTCCAGTTACCTGGGCACCACCACCTCCGGCCTGTCTTCCACACGGTCGACTCTTAGTAGCCGTGAGTCTCGACCGCATACTCCTCCTCACCCTGATGCTCCTTCCTCCCACCATGCCGAGTGTCGTCAGACAGCAACTGATTCCACACTTGGACACTCTGAAGAGATGTTCGCTGGTCCATTTCCATATTTGTGTCCCTCGCCTGCTTCGCTTGAAGTGATGGAAGAGGAGATCCCATGTAGCGATGCCCAAATATTTGAACAGCCACGGCCACAGGAAGTCGACGCTGGCAATTTGTCACAAGAGGTAGACGATGACGAGACACAATTGCCAGGACGTGAGGAGGAGCATCGTGGTGCGCAAGTGGAAGAAGAGGAGGTGGTGGATGATCTAGTAACTGACCCAATGTGGCAGGAGGACATGCAGAGTGAGGCCAGCAGCACACAGGGGGAGGGAGGCAGAGTACCCCAACAGGCAAGAAGAAGCAGTGTGGTGGCCGCAGACAGAAGGTGGGCAACCGTTCCCCGTAACACCAACACGAGGGACGTTGCCAGTGCAACCGGTAGGTCTTCCAGAGTCTGGAATTTTTTTAATGACTCTGCTGATAACCCCAAAAAGGCCATTTGTACCACCTGCCATGCCAGCATCAGCAGGGGTGACAAAACTACCAGCCTGACCATCAACAGCATGATCAGGTTCATGGCAGCAAAGCACCCGACTTTGTGGGGCAAACCCCAGGGTCCACGACCAGTGTCAGCGGGTGTCACCACTGCTTCTTCCCCTGTTGTGCGTGCAATCGAACCCCCTGTTGTGTGTGCAAGGCAATCCCCTGTCCATACTGCATGCAAAGATGCCCCCTCCTCTCAGTCTTCACTTGTTATTGCAGTTTCTCAAGAAACAGCATCAACGTCCCCGTCCACGTCCACGTCCCACCGCAGCGTTCAATTGTCCATATCCCAGACCTTTGAACGAAAGCGGAAATTCGCAGCTAATGCCCCACAGGCCACAGTCCTAAATTCGCACATTTCACGACTGCTTGCATTGGAAATACTGACTTTTAGGCTGGTGGAGACGGAATCCTTCCGCAACCTTATGGCGGTGGCCATCCCTCGGTACTCGGTCCCCAGCCGACACTATTTTGCCCAGTGTGCGATCCCCGCACTACACAGGCACGTGTCCCAAAACATCCACCGTGCCCTCAACAATGCAGTTACTGAGAGAGTCCACCTGACAACGGACACGTGGACAAGTGCTTGTGGCCAGGGACGGTACATCTCCCTGACGGCACACTGGGTAAACATAGTGGAAACCGGGACCCAGTCGGACCTTGGGACGGAGCACATCCTCCCCACACCGTGGATTGCGGGCCCTATGTTAGTCAGAGTTGCCCCCACAGTGTACAGCTCCTGCGCATCATCCTCCTCCTCCTCCTCATGTTCAGCCTCCATCTCAGATATCACCACATCAGTTACAAGCTGGAAGCACTGCAGTACTGCCTCCGCCAAGTGGCAACAGGCTGTGCTGAAAATTCTAAGCTTAGGTGAGAAACCTCACACTGCTTGTGAGTTGTGGACAGCTGTGAAAGAGCGGGCAGACCTGTGGCTGAGACCGCTGAACCTACATCCAGGCATGGTCGTGTGTGACAATGGCCGTAACCTGGTGGCGGCTCTAAGGCGAGGCGAGATCACACACGTACCATGCCTGGCTCATGTGCTTAACCTCGTGGTTCAGCGGTTTCTTAAATCGTACCCCGAGTTGCCAGATCTTCCTCCGCCCTTGCTGTGTTGCAGCAGCGTTTGCAGCTTCCGTCACACCGACTGGTGTGTGATGTCCCCACACGTTGGAACTCTACCCTCCACATGTTGCAAGGGATTTGCGAGCAGAAGAGAGCAGTTGTGGAGTACCAGATGCAACAAGGCCGTCGATATTCATGTCAGACTCCACACATAAGACCTCAGGAGTGGACCTGGATGTCTGACATATGTACCATCCTGACAAACTTTGAGGAGGCCACCAAGATGGTGAGTGGCGATGACGCCATCATTAGTGTCAGCATCCCACTTGTCTGTCTTTTGCAGCGCTCTCTGCAGAGAATTAAAGAGGAGGCATTGCAGCCAGAGTATGATGAGATGGATCAAGAAGCCGTAGCGGGCGATTACACACAGCCCAGCCTCATCTCATCCCAACGTGCATTGGGGGACAATGAGGGAGAGGAGGAGGAGAGCATGTGTAAGGTGCCCCAGCGAGGTAGCCATGGGTGAGCTGTAGCCCCCTCTCGCTCTGGCACCCTACAGACAATTCGTGTCCTCCCTCTGATGTGTGGCTGTGTATGTGGGACTCTCCACTTACTTCAAACCTTCCGATCGCGGCTGTCTCCAGGCATTTCTCTTCTGGGACCAGGGCAGCAATAAATTCAGAGGACACGAGGTTCTTAACCAGAATTTGAACTTTATTTGGGGAAGAGGAATATGTACAATATTTACTGGCAGATATAATGGATAAGGCCCGACAGGTTATTATCTCTCTCACAGGTGCTGGCAACTTCTTCAGCCCTGGTTCCCTCTTTAAGTGAAGCATCTCTGTGACTCAAATCTCTAGCCCAAGAGACTCTTCTGTAATACCAACAGTGATCTGGATCCAATATCTCTCCCCCTCCTCTTAGCCTGGAGTCCTATTTATCTTCCTCTGCTTCCTGCAGACTAGAAGTGCTCCATGTCCTCACTACCTTTAATGAGTTTCTCCGGCCGGCTAACAGGACACTTGCTCTTGCGTAGGGAGACTTTCTCACTGATGATCCCACTGTATGAGGGTATGGAGCTCCCGTCTACCCTAGCAGCCAATATATATTCAGGCTGCCCGTATGGTTCACTGTCCTATCTCTTACTGAAGAATCACTTCCTGATTCTGGAAACTAAACAGAGATTTTCCTAATGTGCCCACCCTCAGTGAGCTGTCATCACACAGTATTAACTCATCACCATCTGTAACACTGCTAGCAGACTCAACCTGACATCTGCACTCAGGACAGTGGCATCTTGTGGCTGTTTACAGGTACCGCAGCCCACAAGGAATTATGCCAGGAACAAGCTCTATATCACTCAAGGCTTGATCAGGGCACTAAGTTCCCCATCTACTCTGCTGACTGGACCACTAAAGCTAACCCCTTAGCTTGGTCTACCAACAGTTCAGAGGGGTCTAACTACGGGAACACTTTCTTTAACTACTTCAGTGCCAAAGGAAGGCTAAGTCCTTCCCCACTATTACATTCCCCCGACACTTTAATGTTGGTCCCTGACCACACTAAACAATCAACACAGATCAGCAGCTATGACATCATATCACATTACTATATTTACTAAAACACTTTAGTACACGACTGGTCCTGAAGTCATCTTCTTGGATGGAAGACCGGCCCTAATCGATTAAGGGCCCCAGAACAGCAGCTCAGGACAGTCCATTATTAACTTTTCAAAACTTCTCAGAGGTACTGGTCCTTCTTGGTAAGGACCCTGGAAACACAGTGTCCATGTCCATATTTTTAAGACAGGCCAACACCTCAATAGCCCCCAATCTCCTTCATGGGCTGCATTCTGAGGCACACAGTTACAGGTAACACCCTGTGAGTCTCTTTCTTCTTGGCCCTAGCGGGGGTCACCGGTTCTTCCCGCTACGCCGCAAGTCTCTTAGATTTGGAAGATATCCATCCTCAAGGTGTGCCTCATCGTTTTAAATTCCAGCAGAAAAAGGCGCCACAAGCGCAACAAAAATAAAAATAAAAAGTAAAAACAAAAAGAGCAGCTCTCCTGGACACACAACTTTAGTGCTGCTTAAGGCCTTCCTGGCCTGAGAGGTAGGGGAGCAGTCCTCCATATATATTCCTCATAACTTAATTCAACATGGGGCACTCCGCCCCCATTGGGAAACCGTCCCAGAAACAGGACCACAGCTGGTGGGTCCTAGTAGAAGAAAAGGTGAAAGGTCAACGGACCTTTTAGCCAGCTCACTTCTTCCGGGCCTCCCTCCGTTCCTTCATGAAGGCGGCCCATGCTGCAGATGAAGGTGGCTTCTTCCACCTCCAAGGCTGATCGGGGTACTTAGTAGGCCCATGGTCCTCGTCCGAGGACGTAGCACTGCCACAGCCAACCTGGGTAGGGCCGTAGCTGGTCACTATAAAGCTGTGGACGACGTTACTGGTGCCAGCTTGGATGTCCCCGACAGCTCTCTCAGGCCCTCCTGGGTATTGTGGTGCCAACTCCTCCCCTGACACCACACTAGGGAAATCAGCTTCCTTGCCACTTGCAAGATCTTCTTCATCACTCACAATCTTCCCCCCACTGCTGCCTCCTAGGCTCCTCTGCTGGCGGAACATTGGCCTTAGGTGGGGACAGAAAGCCTTTAGGGGCTTCCCTAGCCCAGCGCTGCTTAGCCTCCCTCTTGAAGACCTCTTTGTCCTTTTCCAGGACATCTTTCCACTCGTATGGACGGGTGAGCGCAGCTGCGTACCACCCCCTGGAACATTCACACTTAACGAAGTGGACTATGTCCTCCATGTGCAGATTGTGAAGGCGGTCAGGGAGATAATCTCGCTTAATTACCTCACAAGTAACGAACACCTCGTCCCCGGTCCACTCTTCCCCCAGGAACCCGTACCCCTCATGGATGTGGAACTCGAGGACTCGTCCCCGAGTCTGGGAGGCCTCCACCGACTCTCTCCGCGCCGCGTTGGTCCCTTCCAGCCAGCCTCTGAGGAAGGTGTCGGTCCATCACCGCTGCTCTCGTGGCGTCATCGGGGGGTTGCGGGTAGTCCACTTCAGACTCCCGAGCTCGGCGTAACGCTTCGCCGAAGGGGTGTTGATGGCCTCCGCTGCCAGCTGCCAAAAACTCTCTTGTGGGGCCCTCTTCCTGGGAGGCCTCGCCTCCGCACCACCCCTTTCAGGCCTAGGGGCCCCTGTCGCCGTGGAAGCTGTCGCGGCAGGCACCGCAGGCGAAACCATCCACTGGGGTATAGGCTGCTCACCTCCGTCAAGCCCCGCTGCAGCTGTTGCTCCGGCCCCACCGGAATGTTCTCCACCCTCGGCCGAGGGGGACGGGTCTTCCGGCATCCGGCTCCAGCACCACATACGGAACTCATGGACAAGCAGGCCCAGCTCCAGATCGGGCCTAGTGGACCACTGGACAGCCACTGGGGGCAAGGACTCACGGGCAGCATCCGTGGGTGAGCGACTCTCGATTGCGGCCCCTGGGGTACTCAGCTCCAAGATCTCCTCCTCGGCGTTCATTCCGGACAGGTCATCCGATCCTCCGGTCGCCATTCTCTCAGAGCATCCACCGCAGCACCTCCTTCCTTTCGCGCGCTGGACAGAAAATGGCGCTGGTCGCTTACCAGTGACGCGCGTCCTGCGCGTCCAACTCCTCCTCTTCCTGGGCCGGCTTTCTGACGTGACCGCCGCGTCACTCGTCACTCTCGGCAGCTCCGCCTTCAGCCGCTCCCCTTCTCTGTGCGCACTGATACTCACGGGGACGGACTTCACTTTATGCCGCGCCCTCTTCCTCACTGGACGTCCCATCTTGGGACGCATCTTCACTGCTGGGCCCATCTATCTTTGGGACGGACCTCGTAGGAGCTAGACATCTTTTCGCGCACTCCGGCGCCGTCCACTCCCACGATAGGCGGTTCTTCTCCCAGACTTTACCGCCATTGTCACCATCTTGGAATCCATGCTTCGGGCCGCCATCTTGGGCCGCATGCCTTCCAACACTTTCTCCTCAGTGTTCTGTTTCGGCTCTTCCCCGCTTTCTTCATGCGAGGAGCTCGCATCCTGCCGACTATGCCAAATGTAAGGTGCCCCAGCGAGGTAGTCGTGGGCGAGCTGTAGCCCCCTCTCGCTCTGGCACCCTACAGACAATTCGTGTCCTCCCTCTGATGTGTGGCTGTGTATGTGGGACTCTCCACTTGCTTCAAACCATCGAATCGCGGCTGTCTCCATGCATTTCTCTTCTGGGACCAGGGCAGCAATAAATTCAGAGGACATGAGGTTCTTAACCAGAACTTGAACTTTACTTGGGGAAGAGGAATATGTACAATATTTACAGGCAGATATAATGGATAAGGCCCGACAGGTTATTATCTCTCTCACAGGCGCTGGCAACTTCTTCAGCCCTGGTTCCCTCTTTAAGTGAAGCATCTCTGTGACTCTAATCTCTAGCCCAAGAGACTCTTCTGCAATACCAACAGTGATCTGGATCCAATATCTCTCCCCCACGTCTTAGCCTGGAGTCATATTTATCTTCCTCTGCTTCCTGCAGACTAGAAGTGCCCCAGGTCCTCACTATCTTTGATGAGTTTCTCCGGCCGGCTAACAGGACTCTTGCTCTTGCGTAGGGAGACTTTCACACTGGTGATCCCACTGTCTGAGGGTATGGAGCTCCCATCTACCCTAGCAGCCAATATATATTCAGGCTGCCCGTATGGTTCACTGTCCTATTTCTTTCTGAAGAATCACTTCCTGATTCTGGAAACTAAGCAGAAATTTTCCTAATGTGCCCACCCTCAGTGAGCTGTCATCACACAGTATTAACTCATCACTGTCTGTAACACTGCTAGCAGATTCAACCTGACATCTGCACCCAGGACAGTGGCATCTTGTGGCTGTTTACAGGTACCGCAGCCCACAAGGAATTATGCCAGGAACAAGCTCTATATCACTCAAGGCTTGATCAGGGCACTAAGTTCCCCATCTACTCTACTGACTGGACCACTAAAGCTAACCCCTTAGCTTGGTCTACCAACAATTCAGAGGGGTCTAACTACGGGAACACTTTCTTTAACTACTTCAGTGCCAAAGGAAGCCTACGTCCTTCCCCACTATTACACATGGTCAGTCGTCATGTTGGTGAGGACACGGAAATCTTGCCCGTTACCAGTCTGGCACGCATGGCTGACTTTTTTACGCTGCGTTAACCGTGACCCTCGCTTTGTCAAAATGTTGGGTGACAGTCATTACTAATTGGTTACACTTGTAGACCCCCGCTACAAGGAGAACTTTCACTCTCTTATTCCTGAGGTGGAGAGGTCTACAAAAATGGGCCAGTACCAGAAGGCCCTTGCTGCAGAACTGTTAAAAAAATTCCCATCTGAACACGCTAGCGTCAGAGGTCACAGTTCGTTGACCAACCAAATCGTACAAGCGAGAGAGAGGCAACTCCAATCCAGCAGAGGCAGGGGAACACTGTCAACATTCTGGGACAGTTTTCTCAGACCCTCCTTTCGGACAAACCCTGAGGCGCGGGGTACTCTCACAAGGAGTGGAAAGTTTCAAAAGATGGTGAGGGAGTACCTTGCCGACTGTACGAGCGTCCTCCGTGATTCCTCTGTGCCTTTTAATTATTGGGTATCTATGCTGGACACTTGGAATAAACTCGCTCTGTACGCCTTGGAGGTCCTGGCCTGCCCTGCCGCTAGCGTGTTATGGGAGCGTGTTTTAGTGCCACTGGGTGAATTATAACTGATAAGCGCACTCGCCTGTCAACTGACAATGCTGACAAGCTGACTCTTATCAAAATGAACAAGGGCTGGATTGGGCCAGACTTCTCATCACCACCAAATGACAGCAGAGTAACATAAAGTCAAATCCACTGTGTTATTTCGGGATCTGTATTCACATGCACCGCTTCACACCCACACATGGGTATATGCTTCCTCATTTCGTCTGTTTTATGTTCTTCTCCTTTTCCTCAGCCTCCACCACCACTATACCACCAGGGTGACCGTGGTCCGTGTTGCCATTATTGAAAGTTCCTACATCCTGATTTTTGTCAGCTTTTGCTTGGAAGGCATAAGCAAAGACTGTGGGAGACCCACTCCACAATAATGTTAATAATATTTTTAAGATGCTGTACTGTATGGCTCTTGTAAGGGGCATTAAAAGCGTCTTGTTAAGCTACTGGGACCTCCACGTCTCTTCTGACAGGCATTAAAAGCATCTTGTTAAGGTACTGAGACCTCCACGTCTCTTCTGAGGGGCATTAAGAGCATGTTGTTATACCACTCTGACCTCCACGTTTCTTCCAAGGGGCATTAAAACCGTCTTGTTATACCACTCTGACCTCCACATCTCTTCTGAGGGGCATTAAAAGCGTGTTGTTATACCACTCTGACCTCCACGTCTCTCCTGAGGGGCATTAAAAGCGTCTTGTTAAGCTACTGGGACCTCCACGTCTCTTCTGAGGGGCATTAAAACCGTCTTGTTATACCACTCTGACCTCCACGTCTCTTCTGAGGGGCATTAAAAGCGGGTTGTTATACCACTCTGACCCCCACGTCTCTTCTGAGGGGCATTAAAACCGTCTTGTTAAGCCACTGCGACCTCCATGTCTCTTCCGAGGGGCATTAAAACCGTCATGTTAAACTACTGCGACCTTCACCACTTTTCCTAGGGGCATTAAAATCGTCTTGTTATACCACTCTGACCTCCACATCTCTTCTGAGGGGCATTAAAACCGTCTTGTTAAGCCACTGCGACCTCCATGTCTCTTCCGAGGGGCATTAAAACCGTCATGTTAAACTACTGCGACCTTCACCACTTTTCCTAGGGACATTAAAATCGTCTTGTTATACCACTCTGACCTCCACATCTCTTCTGAGGGGCATTAAAAGCGTCTTGTTAAGCTACTGGGACATACACGTCTCTTCTGAGGGGCATTAAAACCATTTTGTTATACCACTCTGACCTCCACGTCTCTTCTGAGGGGCATTAAAAGCGTCTTGTTAAGCTACTGGGACCTCCACGTCTCTTCTGAGGGGCATTTAAAGCATCTTGTTAAGCTACTGGGACCTCCACGTCTCTTCTGAGGGGCATTAAAAGCGTCATGTTAAGCTACTGGGACCTCCACCTCTCTTCTGAGGGGCATTAAAACCATCTTGTTATACCACTCTGACCTCCACGTCTCTTCATAGGGGCATTAAAACCATCTTGTTATACCACTCTGAACTCCACGTCTCTTCTGAGGGGCTTTAAAAGCGTGTTGTTATACCACTCTGACCTCCACGTCTCTTCTGAGGGGCATTAAAAGCGTCTTGTTAAGCTACTGAGACCTCCACGTCTCTTCTGAGGGGCATTAAAAGCGTCTTGTTAAGCTACTGGGACCTTCACGTCTCTTCTGAGGGGCAATAAAACTGTCTTGTTAAGCTACTGCGACCTCCATGTCTCTTCCGAGGGGCATTAAAACCGTCTTGTTAAACTACTGCGACCTCCACCACTTTTCCTTTTCCAAGGGGCATTAAAAGCATTTTGTTATACCACTCTGACCTCCACGTCTCTTCTGAGGGGCATTAAAAGCGTGTTGTTATACCACTCTGACCTCCACGTCTCTTCTGAGGGGCATTAAAATCATCTTGTTAAGCTACTGCGACCTCCATGTCTGTTCCGAGGGGCATTAAAACCGTCTTGTTAAACTACTGCGACCTCCACCACTTTTCCAAGGGGTATTAAAAGCGTCTTGTTATACCACTCTGAGCTCCACGTCTCTTCTGAGGGGCATTAAAAGCGTCTTGCTAAGCTACTGGGACCTCCCCGTCTCTTCTGAGGGGCATTTAAACCATCTTGTTAAGCTACTGGGACCTCCACGTCTCTTCTGAGGGGCATTAAAACCGTCTTGTTATACCACTCTGACCTCCACGTCTCTTCTGAGGGGCATTAAAAGTGTGTTGTTATACCACTCTGACCTCCACGTCTCTTCTGAGGGGCATTAAAAGCATCTTGCTAAACTACTGGGACCTCCACGTCTCTTCTGAGGGGCATTAAAAGCGTCTTGTTAAGCTACTGGGACCTCCATGTCTCTTCTGAGGGGTATTAAAAACGTTTTGTTATACCACTCTGACCTCCACGTCTCTTCTGAGGGGCATTAAAAGCATCTTGTTAAGCTACTGGGACCTCCACGTCTCTTCTGAGGGGCATTAAAACTGTCTTGTTATACCACTCTGACCTCCACGTCTCTTCTGAGGGGCATTTAAAGCGTGTTGTTATACCACTCTGACCTCCACGTCTCTTCTGAGGGGCATTAAAACCGTCTTGTTAAGCCACTGCGACCTCCATGTCTCTTCCGAGAGCCATTAAAACCGTCTTGTTAAACTACTGCGACCTTCACCACTTTTCCTAGGGGCATTAAAATCGTCTTGTTATACCACTCTGACCTCCACGTCTCTTCTGAGAGGCATTAAAAGCGTCTTGATAAGCTACTGAGACCTCCACGTCTCTTCTGAGGGGCATTAAAAGCGTCTTGTTAAGCTACTGGGACCTTCACGTCTCTTCTGAGGGGCAATAAAACCGTGTTGTTAAACTACTGCGACCTCCACCACTTTTCCTTTTCCAAGGGGCATTAAAAGCATTTTGTTATACCACTCTGACCTCCACGTCTCTTTTGAGGGGCATTAAAAGCGTGTTGTTATACCACTCTGAACTCCACGTCTCTTCTGAGGGGCATTAAAATCATCTTGTTAAGCTACTGCGACCTCCATGTCTCTTCCGAGGGGCATTAAAACCGTCTTGTTAAACTACTGCGACCTCCACCACTTTTCCAAGGGGCATTAAAAGCGTCTTGTTATACCACTCTGACCTCCACGTCTCTTCTGTGGGGCATTAAAAGCATCTTGTTAAGCTACTGGGACCGCCACGTCTCTACTGAAGGGCAATAAAAGCATCTTGTTACGCTACTGGGACCTCCACGTCTTTTCTGAGGGGCATTAACAGCGTGTTATTATACCACTCTGAGCTCCACGTCTCTTCTGAGGGGCATTAAAAGCGTCTTGTTAAGCTACTGGGACCTACACGTCTCTTCTGAGGGGCATTAAAAGCGTCTTGTTAAGCTACTGGGACCTCCACGTCTCTTCTGAGGGGCATTAAAACCGTCTTGTTATACCACTCTGACCTCCACGTCTCTTCTGAGGGGCATTAAAAGCATGTTGTTATACCACTCTGTCCTCCACGTCTCTTCTGAGGGGCATTAAAAGCATCTTGCTAAACTATTGGGACCTCCACGTCTCTTCTGAGGGGCATTGAAAGCGTCTTGTTAAGCTACTGGGACCTCCACGTCTCTTCTGAAGGGCATTAAAACCGTCTTGTTAAGCTACTGCGGCCTCCATGTCTCTTCCGAGGGGCATTATAACCGTCTTGTTAAACTACTGTGACCTCCACCACTTTTCCAAGGGGCATTAAAAGCGTCTTGTTATACCACTCTGACCTCCACGTCTCTTCTGAGGGGCATTAAAAGCGTGTTGTTATACAACTCTGACCTCCACGTCTCTTCTGAGGGGCATTAAAAGCGTGTTGTTATACCACTCTGACCTCCACGTCTCTTCCAAGGGGAATTAAAACTGTCTTGTTATACCACTCTGACCTCCACGTCTCTTTTCTGAGGGGCATTAATAGCGTGTTGTTATACCACTATGACCTCCATGTTTCTTCTGAGGGGCATTAAAATCGTCTTGTTAAGCTACTGTGACCTCCTCGTCTCTTCTGAGGGGCATTAAAACCGTCATGTTATACCACTCTGACCTCCACGTCTCTTCTGAGGGGCATTAAAAGCATCTTGTTAAGCTACTGGGACCTCCACGTCTCCTATGAGGGGCATTGAAAGCGTCTTTTTAAGCTACTGGGACCTCCACGTCTCTTCTGAGGGGCATTAAAACCGTTTTATTATACCACTCTGACTTCCACGTCTCTTCCAAGGGGCATTAAAACCGTCTTCTTATACCACTCTGACCTTCAAGTCTCTTCTGAGGGGCATTAAAAGCATGTCGTTATACCACTCTGACCTCTACGTCTCTTCTGAGGGGCATTAAAAGCGTCTTGTTAAGCTACTGGGACCACCATGTCTCTTCTGAGGGGCATTAAAAGCATGTTGCTATACCACTCTGACCTCCACGTCTCTTCTGGGGGGCATTAAAAGCGTCTTGTTAAGCTACTGAGACCTCCACGTCTCTTCTGAGGGACATTAAAAGCATGTTGTTATACCACTCTGACCTCCATGTCTCTTCTGAGGGGCATTAAAAGCATGCTGTTATACCACTCTGACCTCCACGTCTCTTCTGAGGGGCATTAAAAGTGTGTTGTTATACCACTCTGACCTCCACGTCTCTTCTGAGGGGCATTAAAAGCGTCTTGTTAAGCTACTGGGACCTCAACGTCTCTTCTGAGGGGCATTAAAAGCGTCTTGTTAAGCTACTGGTACCTCCACGTCTCTTCTGAGGGGCATTAAAACCGTCTTGCTATACCACTCTGACCTCCACGTCTCTTCCAAGGGGCATTAAAACCGTCTTGTTATTCCACTCTGACCTCCAAGTCTCTTCTGAGGGGCATTAAAATCGTGTTGTTATACCACTCTGACCTCCACATCTCTTCTGAGGGGCATTATAAGCATCTTGTTAAGCTACTGGGACCTTCACGTCTCTTCTGAGGGGCATTGAAAGCGTCTTGTTAAGCTACTAGGACCTCCACATCTCTTCTGAGGGGCATTAAAACAGTCTTGTTATACCACTCTGACGTCCACGTCTCTTCATAGGGGCATTAAAACTGTCTTGCTATACCAATCTAACCTCCAGGTCTCTTCTGAGGGGCGTTAAAAGCGTGTTGTTATACCACTCTGACCTCCACGTCTCTTCTGAGGGGCATTAAAAGCTTCTTGTTAAGCTACTTGAACCTTCATGTCTCTTCTGAGGGGCATTAAAAGCATCTTGTTAAGCTACTGGGACCTCCACGTCACTTCTGAGGGGCATTAAAACCGTCTTGTTAAGCTACTGCGACCTCCATGTCTCATCCGAGGGGCATTAAAACCGTATTGTTAAACTACTGCGACCTCCACCACTTTTCCAAGGGGCATTAAAAGCGTCTTGTTATACCAGTCTGACCTCCACGTCTCTTTTGAGGGGCATTAAAAGCATGTTGTTATACCACTCTGACCTCCACGTCTCTTCTGAGGGGCATTAAAACCGTCTTGTTAAGCTACTGCGACCTTCATGTCTCTTCCGAGGGGCATTAAAACCGTCTTGTTAAACTACTGTGACCTCCATCCACCACTTTTCCAAGGGGCATTAAAAGCGTCTTGTTATATCACTCTGACCTCCACGTCTCTTCTGAGGGGCATTAAAAGCATGTTGTTATACCACTCTGACCTCCACGTATCTTCTGAGGGGCATTAAAAGCGTCTTGTTAAGCTACTGGGACATCCACGTCTCTTCTGTGGGTCATTAAAAGCGTGTTGCTATACCACTCTGACCTCCACGTCTCTTCCAAAGGGCATTAAAACCGTCTTGTTCTACGACTCTGACCTCCACGTCTCTTCTGAGGGGCATTAAGAGCGTGTTGTTATACCACTCTGACCTCCACGTCTCTTCTGAGGGGCAGTAAAAGCGCCTTTTTAAGCTACTGGGACCTCCACGTCTCTTCTGAGGGGCCTTAAAAGCGTCTTGTTAAGCTACTGGGACCTCCACGTCTCTTCTGAGGGGCTTTAAAACCGTCTTGTAAAGCTACTGCAACCTCCATGTCTCTTCCGAGGGGCATTAAATCTGTCTTGTTAAACTACTGCCACCTCCACCACTTTTCCAAGGGGCATTAAAAGCGTCTTGTTATACCACTCTCACCTCCACGTCTCTTCTGAGGGGCATTAAAAGCGTGTTGTTATACCACTCTGACCTACACGTCTCTTCTGAGGGGCATTAAAACTGTCTTGTTAAGCTACTGCAACCTCCATGTCTCTTCCGAGGGGCATTAAAACCGTCTTGTTAAACTACTGCGACCTCCACCACTTTTCCAAGAGACATTAAAAGCGTCTTGTTATACCACTCTGACCTCCACGTCTCTTCTGAGGGGCATTAAAAGCGTGTTGTTATACCACTCTGACCTCCACGTCTCTTCCAAGGGGCATTAAAACCGTCTTGTTAAGCTACTGCGACCTCCATGTCTCTTCCGAGGGGCATTAAAACCGTCTTGTTAAACTACTGCGACCTCCACCACTTTTCCAAGAGACATTAAAAGCGTCTTGTTATACCACTCTGACCTCCACGTCTCTTCTGAGGGGCATTAAAAGCGTGTTGTTATACCACTCTGACCTCCGCGTCTCTTCTGAGGGGCATTAAAAGAGTGTTGTTTAGCTACTGTGACCTCCATGTCTCCTCCGAGGGGCATTAAAACTGTCTTGTTAAACTACTGCGACCGCCACCACTTTTCCAAGGGGCATTAAAAGCGTCTTGTTATACCACTCTGACCTCCACGTCTCTTCCGAGGGGCATTAAAAGCGTCTTGTTAAGCTACTGGGACCTCCACGTCTCTTCTGAGGGGCATTAAAAGCGTGTTGTTATACCACTCTGACCTCCACGTCTCTTCTGAGGGGCATTAAAAGTGCCTTGTTAAGCTACTGGGACCTCCACGACTCTTCGAACGGGCATTGCATTTCCTCATAATTTTTGGCAGCTTTTGCTTGGAAGACATATGCAAAGACTATGGGAGACCCACTTCCCAATAATGGGAATAATGTTTGTAATATGCTGTACTGCATGGCTCTTGTAAGGGTATTGCAACTTCCTTCGTCCTAATTTTTGGCACCTTTTGCTTGGAAGGCATAAGTAAAGACTATGGTAGACCCACTTCCCAATAATGGGAATAATGTTTGTAATATGCTGTACTGCATGGCTCTTGTAAGGGTATTGCAAGTTGCTCCGTCCTAATTTTTGGAAGCTTTTGCTTGGAAGGCATAAGCAAATACTATGGGAGATCCACTCCCCAATAATGGGAATAATGTTTGTAATATGCTGTACTGCATGGCTCTTGTAAAGGTATTGCAAGTTCCTCCGTCCTAATTTTTGGCAGCTTTTGCTTGGAAGTCATAAGCAAATACTATGGGAGACCCACTCCCAATAATGGGAATAATGTTTCTAATATGCTGTACTGCAAGGCTCTTGTAAAAGGCATTGCAAGTTGCTCCGTCCTAGTTTTTGGAAGCTTTTGCTTGGAAGGCATAAGCAAATACTATGGGAGACCCACTCCCCAATAATGGGAATAATGTTTGTAATATGCTGTTCTGCATGGCTCTTGTAAGGGTATTGCAAGTTCCTCCGTCCTAATTTTTGGCACCTTTTGCTTGGAAGGCATAAGCAAAGACTATGGGAGACCCACTCCCCAATAATGGGAATAATGTTTGTAATATGCTGTACTGTATGGCTCTTGTAAGGGGCATTAAAACCGTCTTGTTAAGCTACTGCGACCTCCACATCTCTTCCGAGGGGCATTAAAACCGTCTTGTTAAGCTACTGCAACCTCCACGTCTCTTCCGAGGGGCATTAAAACCGTCTTGTTAAGCTACTGCAACCTCCATGTCTCTTCCGAGGGGCATTAAAACCATCTTGTTAAGCTACTGTGACCTCCACCACTTTTTCAAGGGGCATTAAAACAGTCCTGTTAAGCTACTGTGACCTCCACGTCTCTTCCGAGGGGCATTGAAATGTTGTTTTTAATGACCTCTAACCTCCACGACTCTTCAAACGGGCATTGCATTTCCTCCTAATTTTAGTCAGCTTTTGCTTTTCAATGCAAAGGCGAAAACTAACGGAGACCCACTCCCCAATAATGGGTGGAAGGTTTTTAGTACGCTGTTATCCACGTTTGTTTCAAGGGGCATTGCAGTTCCTCATAATTTTTGGAAAGCCTTCCATTCACTGCTTAGGCCAACAGTGTACAGGAGACCCAGTTGCAATAAATGGAAAAAACGGTTTAGTTAAGGCCCTCTTACCTTCATGTCACTTCCAAGGGGCATTGGAGTGCCTCGAAATGTTTGGTAGGCATTGAACTCACTGTATGCCCTATAAATGTGTAGCAGAACCGCTCTTTTTGTTACAGAAACATATCCTACAAGACTTGTGTGGTTGACTGGCCTGATATTGATGTGAATGGTCCCTGTTCCTCCTGCTCTTTCTCCTTTGCCACCACCTCATCCATCATTTATCACCTGAAGCTTTGTTTAACAGGAGTCATAGAACTGGGATAGTAGCAGGAAAACATCCAGCAATCCTCGGAGGAGGTAGGATATGCGCCAAAACACTGACCAACTAAGGCCTATCCATTACTAATTACGTGCGCTTGCATTCCAAGAAAACCAAGCAGATGATAACTTCTATCATCATCATGCTCCTCACCTTGGCACTCTCAACTCCCCTGATGGAGAAGCCAGGGCCCACCGGAGGAGTCTGGTTCTCTGGTGGGCTCGTCCAATGCTGCTCTAAAGCAGGCCAGTCTAAGAAAAGTGTGTGGGTCGGTAACAGGAGAAATCGGGGCGGCTGGGGACCGTTTATGGACACCCGGCCGCAGGGCGGCTGGGGACTGAGTATGGACACCCGGCCGCCCCCAGGTGGCTGGGGACCGTATGTGGACACCAGGGCGCAGGGCGGCTGGGGACCGAGTATGGACACCCGGCCGCCCCCTGGTGGCTGGGGACCGAGCGTGGACACCCGGCCACCGGGCGGCTAGGGACTGAGTATGGATAAAAGGGCCACCGACACAGCCATGACATGGTGGCCGGCGTCTGCCTCCACATGCCTAAAAGGCGCAATTTCAAGTGCAAGCAAGCTAGCAGTATGGTATTGCAGCCTTGGGGTGGGTGGGTGGCAGGTTGCACACTTACGCTTGCATTCCAAGAAAACAAAGCAGATGCTAACTTCTATCATCATCATGCTCCTCACCTTGGCACTCTCAACTCCCCTGATGGAGGAGCCAGGGCCCACCGGAGGAGTCTGGTTCTCTGGTGGGCTCGTCCAATGCTGTCCTAAAGCAGGCCAGTCTAAGAAAAGTGTGTGGGTCGGTAACAGGAGAAATAGGGGCGGCTTGGGACTGTTTATGGACACCCGGCCGCCCCCATGCGGCTGGGGACCGAGTGTGGACACCCGGCCGCCTCCTGGCGGCTGGGGACCGAGCTTGGACACCCGGCCGCCGGGCAGCTGGGGACTGAGTATGGATAAAAGGGCCACCGACGCAGCCATGACATGGTGGCCGGCGTCTGCCTCCACATGCCTAAAAGGCCCAATTTCAAGTGCAAGAAAGCCAGCAGTATGGTATTGCAGCCTGGGGGTGGGTGGGTGGCAGGCTGCACACTTACGCTTGCATTCCAACAAAACAAAGCAGATGCTAACTTCTATCATCATCATTATTCTCCTCACCTTGGCACTCTCAACTCCCCTGATGGAGAAGACAGGGCCCACCGGAGGAGTCTGGTTCTCTGGTGGGCTAGTCCAATGCTGCCCTAAAGTATGCTGGGCTAAGAAAAGTCTGTAGGGATGTTCCATGGAGAAATCGGGGTGGCTGTGGACCGTTTATGGACACCCGGCCCCCCCAGGCGACTGGGGACCGTGTGTGGACACCCGGGTGCAGGGCGGCTGGGGACCGAGTGTGGACACCCGGCCGCCCCCTGGCGGCTGGGGTCCGAGTGTGGACACCCGGCAGTCGGGCAGCTGGGGACTGAGTATGGACAACTCGCTGCCGAAGCAGCCATGAGGTAGTGGGCAGCTTCGGCCTCCTCAAAACTAAAAGGCCCCATTTCAAGTGCAAGCTAGCAGTGTGGTATTGCAGCCTGTGGGTGGGTGGTTGGCTGCATATTTGCGCTTGCATTGCAAGGAATGGGGGAGGTACAATTGAACACTGCCCTGGGACAAGGACTTGCACGGGGATAGTTGCAAGTCTGCATCTTCTGATGCGGCAAGGATCACTTCTGATGGGCACACTTTTAGGCAGTGACCTGGGAGTCAGAGATGCTTCCAGGGGTCTTCCCCATGCTGTCCCCATGTCTTTTCAGCACTGTATGCATTTTAACATGGCCAGATAAGGTTGTAAAATGTTAAAATGACATTTCCCGTTGAATGCATTTGTCACAGTTGAAAGCAATACAAAAGTGCAAAATCGCATAAAAAATGCTACTTGTGAGCATAGGCCAAGGTGTGGAGGAGTATTTTTGTTTTTGGTTATCTATTTTACCTTACACACAAGTCTTTACCCTGGAAAAGAAATTCCTTAATATATTTCACAGTAAAAAAGTTTCACTTTCGTTTTTGAACGTTTTATTATGAGCCTGTAAAAGTGGCTTAATATCTCTGACCACGTTGTTGACAACAGTGACCTGGGGGTCAGAAATGCTTCCTGGGGCGATCCCCATGCTGTCCCCATGTAATTTGAGCACTGTCACTATCTTTTTGGGCACTTGTTAGGCTTTTAAAAGACTGCCGGGGGTGCCGCCCCAAAAATGCTCGGGTCTCCCATAGACTAACATTGGGCTCGTTGCTCAGGTTGATCACCCGAGTATCACGGAGAGCTTGGCCCGAACTTCGAGCACCCGAGCATTTTAGTGCTTGATCAACACTAGTCACGAACATTCCCTCTCCCATATAACTTCCCCCCTTCTTTTAAGAGTGACCCCAGGGTACGGGCCTGGGAGCCGACCACCGCGACATCCTCCAAGGTCAGGCAACAACAAAGCCCGGGCGCCGAGTCGTCCCCATCCCCTGGGCGCGTCATCTCTTCCTGGCGTCACGAACAGGATTCCGTGCCCGCTGCAACGATGGAGTGTTGTGCCCGTTGCCACCGGGTACTGTGCGCCTTTAATCAGAACTGTATATTTAACTGTGGCGAAGATCACCGCCATTGTTGTGCCGCCGAGCGGGAAGAAGGGCATAACCACGGAAAAATGAGAGGCGTACCTGCTTAAGCGCGCAAAGCAACGGGCACGCCCCTCGCCTCGACGTCAAACCAGGAAGCGCCAGGTCCTGGAAGGAGCCCCGGTGAGCGCTCTGACGTAGGACTCAAGCAATGCAAGGTCCTGAAGGAAGACCGTCACCTGCGGAGCTGCAGCCTACCGGAAGAAAAGAAGGTAGGCCACGGTTCGCTAGGGGGGCGCCAGAATGTCCGAAGAACAGCACAACGCCGGAGTACCGGTTAACGACACTGATGGTCAACCTGCGCCCGGCGCCGAGCAGGCCGGAGCAGCCGCTCCACCAGAACGGCTTGTAACCCCTGTCATACCCAGGGCCCTACCGTACATCCCTGGAGTGAAGTGGCTCCCCCAGTACAGCGGCAAACCAGATACCCTGTCTGGATTCAAGAGGAAAATATGCGGTATACTGGACATATACTCTATGACAGGCAAGCAAAGAGCCGCTGTTGTATTGGGACAATTGACTGGTGCTGCGGAGCGAGAAGTAGAAACCTGGTCGGCCGCAGACCAGGAGTCAGTGTCCGCAATCTTTAAAAAGTTACAGACTGTCTTTGAGAATCGTACTGAGACAGACCCCCGGATGAGTTTCTACAACTGCTCTCAGCAACCGGAGGACAGTGTTCGGGACTATGCCTGGCGTTTACAAGGGGCCCTGCGAGCTCTGAAACAGGTTAGTCCAACCAGCATCAATGATGAAAATAAAATGCTGAAGGAACAGTTTATCCGGTGACTGAGGTCTCAAGAGGAGCGCAGGACTGTGCGTTGGTGGTCCCTGGATCATCCAGATGCCACCTTTGACACCCTTAAGGACATGGCTATGAAAGGACTGCAGCCCCTGGAAACAACTGCTATCCAATGTTACCAGGGTGGGGCCACCCCAGTGCCTGCAGCGTCCACCTTTTCCCCGGTGGCTGCTGAAGCCAAGGTTTCAGCAACGTCCCCTAGTGAGCTGGACAGCCTGCACTCTGAAGTGCGTCAGTTGAGAAAAACCCTGACCACTGTACTGAGTGCCCTGCAGCTGCGGACGGAGCCCGAGGAGGAAGGAAGGATCCTGCTAGCCGACAGCCCTGAGGATGTCCCCTGGATGAGAAGGAGGAGGAGGACAATGCCACCCCCTGGGAGGACCAGCGACCAACGCCGCCCGCCAAAGGACCCTGTCTGCCACCACTGCCACAAGTCAGGACATGCCGTGCGGAGATGTACTTTAAACGAGCAAACCCTGGGGCCGAGGGCCGACACCCAGGAGTAGTCCCCTCAGGCCCATCAAACTGGTACATCTGGTTCGTGGGAGGCAGACCTTTCCTATCCATCGTGCTGGACGGCATCACGACACCTGCTCTGCTGGACACAGGATCTCAGGTAATTATCATGCCTGATGTCCTCTACAAAAGATTCTGGTCCATAGACGAACTTCACCCACCAGATCCAAATCTTTCCGTGTATGCCTCAAACGGCCTCCCCCTTAACCTAGTCGGGGTTAAGGATGTGGCAGTAAAGGTGGGAAGAGTGGAACTGAAGGACCAGGGACTAATTGTAGTAGAGACTAATCCTGATGATACAGACTTGTATATGGTACTTGGCACAAATATTGTTAGTAACTGTTTGGGAGAAGTGTTGTTCTTGCTCCAACAGATAGCTGACACTGCCAGACCAGGGCAGAGAAGGGCGCTCCAGAAAGAGATCCGAGCCCTTATGTACCAGCAACAGGTAAAGCTAACAGGCGGTGAAATTGGTAATGTACGGGTGACAGATCCGGTACCAATTGTGATTCCCCCGATGAGTGAAATGCTGATTTGGTGTAGAGCAGCAATAGGTCTCAAAGGACGGATCTACCAGGCGGTAATAGAGCCCCTTAGCTCGGAGCATAGACCTACACTCTTGACTGCCAGAGGGGTAGTGGATGTACGCAATGGGAGGGTGCCCGTACGCCTCCTAAACTATGGGGAGGATGAGGTTAGATTACCACGCTACGTCACTGTTGCCAAACTGTACACAGTAAATAACAACTCCATACACACGGCGGAGTCCATAACCTCACCAGACGAAGTGGAGGATAATGACCCGGCAACCCAGGTGGAGGATTGGTGTCAACAGCTCCATGTTGGGACAGACACCACTCCTGCCCATCAGAAACAGGGTGTACACCGGGTGGTTCAGGAATACGCGCAGGTATTCAGTAAGCACCCACTTGACTTTGGGAGGATTAAGGGGGTTCAACACCATATCCCCACAGGCGACCATCCACCCATCAAAGAACGTTACAGGCCTATACCACCAGCACACTACCAGAAGGAGAAGGAGATGTTGCACGACATGAAGAAGACAGGGGTAGTAAGGGATACTTGCAGTCCCTGGGCAGCTCCCCTAGTTCTAGTCAGGAAAAAAGACGGAAGCATGAGAATGTTTGCAGATTACAGACAAGTAAATCGCATTACACATAAAGATGCATACCCTTTACCACGTATAGAGGAATCCCTGGCTGCCTTAAAGTCTGCAAATTAGTTCTCCACCCTTGACCTCACTAGTGGGTACTGGCAAGTAGCTGTTGCTGAGGAGAATCGGGAGAAGACGGCCTTCACCACCCCGATGGGACTCTGCGAATTCAATAGTATGCCGTTTGGACTCTGCAACGCCCCCGGAACATTCCAGAGATTGATGGAGTTCTGCCTGGGACACCGCAACTTCGAAACTTCGAGACTGTACTACTATACTTGGACGACGTGATAGTGTACTCCAAAACATATGAGGACCACTTGAAGCAAACTGGCAGAGGTATTGGAGTCGCTGTCCCGGTATGGGATGAAGCTGAAGCCCTCAAAGTGCCACCTGCTCAAGCGAAAGGTACAGTACCTGGGGCACATCGTTAGTCCAGAGGGAGTAGCACCAGACTCGGAGAAGGTCACTGCCATCCAGAAATGGCCGGAGCCGAAGAGCCTCAACGAGGTACGTCAGATTCTGGGACTAGTCGGGTATTACCGGAGGTTTGTGAAGGACTATACCAAGAAAGCGGCGCCTTTGCTAGATCTCCTGGTAGGACAGTCCGGGAGAGGCAGAAACCCCCCGTTCCAGTGGTGTAAGGAGCAAGCTGAATCCTTTGAGGAGATGAAGGGGATCCTGATCGGCGAAGAGATTCTAGCCTACCCTGACTACAGCCAACCGTTCCTGCTGTACACTGATGCCAGCAACGAAGGATTAGAAGCTGTGCTGAGTCAAAAGCAGAATGGCCGAAAAAAGGTGATCGCCTATGCTAGCAGGAAGCTCCGCCCGACTGAGAGGAACCCAGAGAACTATAGAAGCTTCAAGTTGGAGTTCCTGGCCCTGGTCTGGGCCATCACCGAGCGGTTCAAGCACTACCTAGCCTCCAGTAAGTTCACTGCCTTTACTGATAACAACCCCTTGACTCATCTGGAAACAGCCAAGCTAGGAGCCATGGAACAACGATGGATGGCTCGGCTGTCAAACTACCAATTCACTTTTAAGTACCGGGCGGGCCGCAAGAACGCCAACGCCGATGCCCTGTCCAGGATGCCTCACCAGTCGGACTCTGAAGAAGAAGTGGAAGACCTGGAGGAGATTGAACTACCTGCCTTTCATCGGAATGGAATGGTCCACGAGCAACGAGCCTCCAGGAGGCATCGCGGTAAGACGTTAAACCCCCTGCCTCACCACAGCTGGAAGGAGACTCAGGACAGCGACCCGGTTGTCAGCCATATCAAAGAGCTGATAACCCAGGAAGGTTCCTCCCTGGAGAAGGACGCGTCTCTACAAGCGAAGCAGCTGTGGAATGAGAAGAGCCGGCTGTTCATCTATAGAGAGAAGCTGTGCCGGAGGTACGTCAACCCCAAAACCCATGAGATGGTATGTCAGATAGTGGTGCCCAAGACATACATCCAGATGGTGTTGGAAGCCTACCACGATCAGGCGGGGCACTTTAGCTGGAAGATGCTAGAAACCCTGCTGAAGTGTCGGTTTTATTGGGTAGGAATGCGCAGTTCCATTGAGAGGTGGTGCCGGAATTGTGGACCCTGTAGCCTCAGAAGAAAAGACTACAGCAGCCAGAAGGCACCCCTGCAACCCATCAAGACAACTCGACCTTTGGAGATCGTGGCCCATGTCAAGCTGTCACCCAGCAGGTCAGGATATTCTTATGCCCTGACCATGGTGGATCACTACTCCCGGTTCCTGGTGGTCGCCCCCGTCAAGGACCTGATGGCAGAAACTGCGGCAAAGGCGTTTCAGGCGTACTTCTGTAGGCCCCATGGATACCCGGAGCAGGTGCTGACGGATCAAGCCCAGCCTTTGAAGCCGAACTGTTCAAGGAGTTCTGCCATCTGCACGGGTGTAAAAACATCCGGACCACACCGTACCACCCCCAAACCAACGGTCTCTGTGAAAAGATGAATAACACCATCAGCGACCTGCTGAAGACCTTACCACTAGAGGAGAGAAATCAGTGGCCAGACCTACCACCTGACCTGGTAGATCTGTACAACCACATACCTGTGAGTTCCACCAATTGTACTCCAGCATATCTCATGCGAGCCAGACCCGGGAAGTTGCCCATGGACCTGGAGCTTGGTGTAGTAGAACCAGAAGCAGATATGTCCACTGAGGACTGGGACACGACCAGACAGGAGCAGTACAGAAGAGTACAAGCCTGGGTCGAAGACAGTCTCACTCAGGTAAGGGACAAGCAGGAAGCCCACTACAATAAAAGTGCGCCCTCAGAACCCTTCACACCAGGAGAAGTGGTGTTAAAGAGGAAAAGAAGAAACCACAAACTTGATGACCAGTGGGAGAGAGAACCCTACACTGTGTTAAATTCAAGATTTGATAACAAGAAGACCTGTTTGATTAGCAAAGACGGAGGACTAACGACTGCAACGGTATCTAGAGACCATCTGAAGTTGTGTCCAGACCTGCTAAAGCCCCAAGAATAAGTGCCTCTCACCATACCGGAGGACCCTAAAGAAGCAGTACTCCATACTGACTTAGGAGATTTCCCGGCAGATTGGCCTCAACTAGGAGGAGCAGTAATAATACCTGTGATCCACTTCTTTCAACAGCCAGAAGACCCTCCACAGCAAGTAGAACCTGTAAGTGCTTCAGAAGAGCCTGCTCAAGAAGAATCCCCGGAAGAAGGATCCCCGGTTGGTGGAGAGCAAGAAGGCCCAGCCAATGGTATACTTGCCAGTCCCGTAGAGAGGTTAAGGCAACCCTGCAGTCCCCCAACACTTAGAACTGACAGAATGGGAGGTAGTGCAAATACTAGTGCCTCACGCATCCCAGTACCACGTAGGTCGACACGTAGCACATGAGGTCAGACCCCTGTCAGATACAGAGAATAAAAAAAGGAAACTCTGACAGTGTAGATAGTTGCCCTTGGGGTATTATATTGTGTATTTTCATGTATATGTATTTATTACTTTGTGTTATGCTTGCAATGGACAATTTAAGTGAAATGAACACTTTTCTGGTTGCCTCAAGTTACCCGTAAGGGTACATCAAGAACTTTGTGGCTGTGGACTGTGTGCAGCCAAAAAACTGTTTGCTGTAAATAATTGCACTCCCTGGAGTGCCGCTTTAGGTGACCTCAGAACAAAAACCTGTCTGGTGTGGCACAAGCGGAGGTCCAACTCACGATCGCCATGCCCTGCAGCCACCCCAGGGCCTACGTTGAGGGTTTGCTTTGGACAGGTCCCTCAAGCTACCAAGTACTTTAACCTGTGAGATGGGAACCTCACCGGAAGAGACTTGAATTCTGAGGTTGCTTATTGTATTGTACATATCTATTTATTATCTCTAATGTTTTATATGCAACGTTCAAGCAAAGTGCCTCCCATAAAGGGAAGAGTTATTGTTGTTATAAAAATTACTTCAGTCCGGGAGTACTGAGCTTTGCTAGGGGGGAATGTGGCACCCTGCTGCGCATTGGTGCCACAGATCTCAGAGGGGTGCATGGACGGATTCCTCCACAAGAGGCCCTCATAGCATTCACACACCTCCACCTTCCACCTCAGACCAGCAGAGGGAGCCCGTTAGGGATATAAAAAGGAAAGGTGGAGCTAGGCAGCTCAGTCTAGTCTGGAGTATGCAGTCCGGAGTCCACAGAGAGTGAAGTCTGTGTGAAGTCTGCTGCAGCCAGAGAGGTTGTCAGGTCAGTCCAGACTCAGTGAGCTCAGATTAGTGAGCCTAGGGCGTGCCGACGCCAAAAGAGCGGCAAAGCGCAGTGTGCCTGCTGCCTGCTGCAGTGTGAAGCCTAGTGAGGGCCCCGAGCGTGGCCGAAGGTGAGTGGAAAGAGAGTAACATAGAGGGCAGAGGAGCTTTACCCGCTCACCCTAAAACCATTTACCCGACAACGGGTCCGCGTCTGCAGGGATTCCTTACATCCAGCAGAAATAACGGGAATCCCTGGCGAACTATATGTCCCAGGAACACCAAAATCTGACTGTTATGCCAGGGTCAGGAGTCACGGAGGCCCAAGAGACCGGGGAGTGTGATCTCCAACAGAAGGCCCTACCAGCAGGTCAGCCGGTGCAAGACAGAGACCAAGTTAGGCCTAGCTCCAGGCAGGTCAGAAACTTATCAAGGAAAGGCAAGAAACAGGAGGCCCCACACCCGCTCACTGGGGAGAGTCCTGATATGCACCCTTCACCCTAAAGTCCCCTGGATCGTGCCTGAAACACCACCAGTAAAGGTACTGAAGTGAACTCCGGTGTGCGTGCCTATTCTTCTATCCTTCCTCTGACCCGGCTGGGTACCCTCTGTCCTGCATCCCTTCTCCTACGCTGCCCTGAGGCCCCTCTCCACCTGTGGGGAGCCGCACCAACTAAGCTGCCTGAACACCGGCCTCAGAGGACTGTCGCAGCGCTGGTGATCTTCACCAGACACCACAGGTGGCGTCACGAACATTTCCAATCCCATATAACTTCCCTCCTTCGTTTTAAGAGTGACCCCAGAGTACGGGCCCGGGAGCCGACCACCACTGCATCCTCCCCCAGGGTCAGGCAACAACAAGGCCCGAGCGCCGAGTCGTCCCCATGCCCTGGGCGCGTCAGGCCCATCTACCTGGGTCCGGGAGCATCGGCACCGGTTGCAGACTCTTCGGAGGTTGGTGAAGCAGAAATATAAGGAACATAGGCACCATGAAACGCCACCTCTTCGGGGGACAGCCCTAAGTCGGGAGAACGGGTGTTGGTACGGGACAAGAGACCCCGGGGCAAGTTGAGTAGACGGTGGGAGTCGACCCCGTATCGAGTGAAACGGAGAGTTACTCCAGAAGGACCTGTGTATGAGGTTCAGCCTGAGGGGGAAGAAGCGGCTCCAACTAGAATCGTTCATCGGAGCATGTTACGGCCCTGTTTGTCTAGCAATGAGGAAAAGAAGGAAGAACTCAGCACAAGGACGAGACATCCCACACCCAGTGTGCCCGTCTACAATGATGAGGAGGAAGAGATGATAGTGGCTGCGATCCCCAGTCTCACATCGCCCACAGCTTCCCACACGAGAGAGGAGAGCCCACCGCTCCGTCAGGCTGGGCCGGGCGAAGTTGGGAACCCCAGCGACTCTCAAGTACCCTGCGCTCCAACTGCGTTACGCCGGTCCAAACGATCCACGGCTGGTGTGCCGCCTATCTGCTACAATCAGGATCAGTTCATCTGGCAACGTATCATCCAAGAGGTCAGAGAGTGTGAGCGCCGGGTAAAAAAACTCATGCCCTTGGTAAGGCGAGCTCAAAGGGAGCGGGAGTGTAAGAAGGAAGCCTTGCCTAGGGACAGGTGCGGAGCTCCGGCGCCGGAACTGCCAGGGTCCTGCCCAGGGTTGCCAGGGGATGGGATTAAGAGTGCACGGGGGACTTCCTGGACAGTGCTGGGGGACAGAGGAGAGGGACGGAAAAGAGGAAGTCAGGTGTCTGGGCTTGCACGAAAGAGACATTTGGTTGTGGAAAGCAGACCCGCAGTTGGGGAGAAACGGTCTGACCTGCCGACAATGAGAGAGAGACGTGCTGCCCTGTCATCGGTGAAATAGAGACATGCTGACCTGTCTGCGGTGATGGACGAACGGGTGACACAGCTTGCCGCAAAACAAGGGGCGTGCGGTCTGTACCAGGCCTACAGAAAGTGATCGCTCAGTTACCTGCATCACCACAGTTTTCCAGACATCTGACGGTGACCTACGGATGAGGACGCACCCGGGATTAGTGATCCTAACGCAGTTTGTTGTACGGCGGAGGAGCTTGCTACGATTCTTAACCGGTTCAGGACCGCCCACTGTACATAAACGTCGGCGCTGCCTGGGCTCTGTGCAGCGCCGACGTTTTAAAACGGTGGGTGGTCCCGCAGCGCTCAGGACCCCCAGGGTCCTGCTAGCGCTGCGGTACCGGTTCAGAGCGATAGCTCTGACATGTGGCATCATGGGGACCTGATTGGATCAGGTCCCCATGATGTTAACCTGTTCCTATCTTCTAGATGCCGCGATCCATAGCGATCGCGGCATTTAAAAGATAGGGACAGCCGGTGGTCGGCGATCAGGACCCCCCACATACCTGTCAGCGGCGGGGATCCCGGTGCTGTGACCTCTGACATCATTGAGACCTGATTGGCTCAGGTCTCGATGATGTCAGCGTCACACCAGCCAATCAGAGAGATCACCAGGGAAGTTTGTTTTAGCAACAAACTTTCCCGGGCGATCTGCCTGATAAATGCAGTTTCTCCTCCGATCTCAGTGAGAGAGCAGAGGAGAAACAGTGTGACAAGAGCTGTCAGCCTTGCCACTGTGAAAGTAAAAAAAAATAAAAATAAAAAAGAAAGTAAGAGTTAGGGTTAGTGAGTCTGTCAGATCAGTCAGTCCTGTCAGATCAGTCCAGTCAGATCTGCCAGTCAGATCTGTCAGTCCTGTCAGATCTGTCAGTCAGATCTGTCAGTCCTGTCAGATCTGTCAGTCAGTCCTGTCAGTCAGTCCTGTCAGATCTGTCAGTCAGATCTGTCAGTCCTGTCAGATCTGTCAGTCAGTCAGTCCTGTCAGTCAGTCCTGTCAGATCTGTCAGTCAGTCCTGTCAGTCCTGTCAGTCAGTCAGTCCTGTCAGATCTGTCAGTCAGTCAGTCCTGTCAGATCTGTCAGTCAGTCAGATCTGTCAGTCAGTCAGTCCTGTCAGATCTGTCAGTCCTGTCAGATCTGTCAGTCAGTCAGTCCTGTCAGATCTGTCAGTCAGTCAGTCCTGTCAGTCAGTCAGTCCTGTCAGATCTGTCAGTAAGTCAGTCCTGTCAGATCAGTCAGTCAGTCCTGTCACATCAGTCAGTCAGTCCTGTCAGATCAGTCCGGTCACTCCTGTCCGGTCCCGTCCTTTCAGTCCAGTCCGTTCAGTCCAGTCAAAAAATATAAAAATAAAATGGCCCGTCAGACTTATACCGCAGAGGAGGTGTATGCCCTGCTGTGTTCTGACACTGATGACAGCGCAATCTCAGATGGAGATATGGATTTTGAGGGCTTTAGTAGCGGCGACACTGAGAGCCCAGAAATGAGCAGTGATTCTGTTCCATCCTCAAGCCCAAGGACCAATACAGCAATAGGGGCAAATAGCGCTACTGGAGAAACGTCTCCAAATCAGGGAACACTGCCCAGTACAAGCGCTGTCCCTGCTACTAGTGAATTGGCGCACGCCAGTGTACAAGGGGCTTTGCCACATGATCTAGCATTTCCCATATGGGAGGCTTCGGATTCAGCTGCTCCATTCAGCCCTGATTTCAACGCCATTCCTGGTATAAATGTGGAGGTGGAAGATTTTGGACCAATTCATTTTTTTAATTTGTTTTTTACAGACAGCTTGCTAGAGCATATTGTCGTGCAAACAAATTTATACGCGTCCCAATTCATAAGCCAGAATCCCCGATCTTACTATGCTAGGGCAAATTTATGGACACCAACTAATGTCCCGGAAATAAAAAAATTTTTAGGACTTACATTTGCCATGGGGCTTGTTAAAAAACCGAGCATTCGATCCTACTGGTCCAACCACCCTGTTCAAGCCACCCCTATGTTTTCAGTCATTCTGCCTAGGACCCGTTATGAAATGCTCATGCGGTTTTGGCATTTTAACGACAATAGTCAATGCCTGCCCAGAAATGCCCCAGAACATGACAGGTTATATAAAATTAGACCCATCATTGAAAATTTGTCAGAAAAATTCTTAAGCCTCTACACCCCAACACAAAATATTTCTATAGACAAGTCCCTTGTAAAATTCAAAGGAAGACTGCACCTCAAGCAATTTATCCCATCTAAAAGGGCAAGGTTTGGAATAAAGCTCTATAAAATGTGCGAAAGTTCAACCGGATACACATCCGCTTTTCGCATATATGAGGGGAAAGATAGCCAACTAAACCCACCAGGATGCCCTACTTATCTGGGGACATCTGGAAAAATTGTTTGGGAGCTGATAAGTCCATTTTTTCAAAAAGGCTACAATCTATATGTGGACAATTATTACACCAGCATACCCCTATTTAAAAGTCTGGTTGAACACAACATCGGGGCTTGTGGGACCATCCGTAAAAACCGTCAAGGGTTTCCACAACCATTGGTCAACCAAAAGTTTCAAAAGGGGCAGTCAGGGGCTGTACGCAACGGAGAGCTGCTTGCCCTGAAATATAGGGATAAGAGGGATATTTTTGTCCTCAGCTCGATCCACACAGATGCCACAAGGGCCACTGTAGAACTAGGATCCACCACTCCGAAGCAAAAACCTGTGTCAGTCATTGACTACAACAAACACATGGGGGGTGTGGACCTTGCAGACCAGGTTCTACAGCCATACCAGGTATCAAGAAAGTCCTATACCTGGTATAAAAAGTTGGTTATTTATTTGTTTCAGGTGGCCACATACAATTCTTTTGTGTTGTACAAAAAAGCAGGAAATTCAGATCCTTTTCTTGATTATCAAGAAAAGGTAATTGAAAATCTTGTCTTTCAAAGTGTTAGCCCCGCTCATCCATTAGAATCTGAGGATGTGAAAAGACTCACTGAGCGACATTTTATTGCACTTATTCCAGCAACGGAAACAAGAAGGAACCCCCAGAAAAGATGTCGTGTATGTACTAAGAGAGGAATGAGGCGTGATACCCGCTACTATTGCCCACAATGCCCATCATTGCCAGCCTTATGCGTCACTGACTGCTTTAAAATCTTCCACACAGAACCACGTTTTTAAACTGTAAAAATGTATCCCAATTTGTCATTCAAACATTTGGTTCATTTAGTGAATGACACATTCGAGTAGAGCTCACTTAATTTCCAGGGGGGGTTCTCCAGAATCTAAACCTTCCATTGCGTGCTTGTTTCTGGAAATCATCCATTGAGTTAAAATGGTCACTAAACCCATAGATGAATTCCCAGAGGGGTTTCATTTCCAAAATGGGGTCACTTCAGGGGGGATTCTTTAGCTCTGGTACTCTGAAAAGTGCCAGAACAGCATAATCCCCACTGAAGTGACCCCATTATAGAAATGACACCTCTGTGGGAATTCATCTATGGGTTTAGTGACCATTTACCTATCTACTTATTTTCCCACCACTAGATTAATTTATACAGAGGAGTAGATTGTAAAATTCGGTCACTTGTTGTGGGTTTCCTCTGTTTAGGCACCTCAGGGGCTCTCCAAATGCAACATGGCGTCCGCTATCCATTCCAGTCAAATTTCCATTCCAAAAGTCAAATGGCGCTCCTTACCTTCCAAGCCATGCCGTGCGCCCAAACAGTGGCTTTGCACCACATATGGGGTATCAGCGTGCTCAGGAGAAATTGCACAACACATTTTGGGGTCCATTTTTTCTGGCTGCCCTTGTGAAAATTAAAAATTTGAGGCTAAAGTAGCAGTTTTGTGTTAAAAATGTGTTTTTTTATTTTCACACTTCAACATTATAAAATTCTGTGAAGCCCCTGGGGGTTCAAGGTGCTCACCACACATCTAGATAAGTTCCTTGAGGGGTCTAGTTTCCAAAATGGGGTCACTTGTTGGGGGTTTCCTCTGTTTAGGCACCTCAGGGGCTCTCCAAATGCAACATGGCGTCCGCTATCCATTCCAGTCAAATTTCCATTCCAAAAGTCAAATGGCGCTCCTTACCTTCCAAGCCATGCCGTGCGCCCAAACAGTGGCTTTGCACCACATATGGGGTATCAGCGTGCTCAGGAGAAATTGCACAACACATTTTGGGGTCCATTTTTTCTGGCTGCTCTTGTGAAAATTAAAAATTTGAGGCTAAAGTAGCAGTTTTGTGTTAAAAATGTGTTTTTTTATTTTCACACTTCAACATTATAAAATTCTGTGAAGCCCCTGGGGGTTCAAGGTGCTCACCACACATCTAGATAAGTTCCTTGAGGGGTCTAGTTTCCAAAATGGGGTCACTTGTTGGGGGTTTCCTCTGTTTAGGCACCTCAGGGGCTCTCCAAATGCAACATGGCGTCCGCTATCCATTCCAGTCAAATTTCCATTCCAAAAGTCAAATGGCGCTCCTTACCTTCCAAGCCATGCCGTGCGCCAAAACAGTGGCTTTGCACCACATATGGGGTATCAGCGTGCTCAGGAGAAATTGCACAACACATTTTGGGGTCCATTTTTTCTGGCTGCCCTTGTGAAAATTAAAAATTTGAGGCTAAAGTAGCAGTTTTGTGTTAAAAATGTGTTTTTTTATTTTCACACTTCAACATTATAAAATTCTGTGAAGCCCCTGGGGGTTCAAGGTGCTCACCACACATCTAGATAAGTTCCTTGAGGGGTCTAGTTTCCAAAATGGGGTCACTTGTTGGGGGTTTCCTCTGTTTAGGCACCTCAGGGGCTCTCCAAATGCAACATGGCGTCCGCTATCCATTCCAGTCAAATTTCCATTCCAAAAGTCAAATGGCGCTCCTTACCTTCCAAGCCATGCCGTGCGCCCAAACAGTGGCTTTGCACCACATATGGGGTATCAGCGTGCTCAGGAGAAATTGCACAACACATTTTGGGGTCCATTTTTTCTGGCTGCCCTTGTGAAAATTAAAAATTTGAGGTTAAAGTAGCAGTTTTGTGAAAAAAAGTTAAATGTTCATTGTTTTCTTCCACATTCCAAAAATTCCTGTGAAGCACCTGAAGGGTTAATAAACTTCTTGAATGTGGTTTTGAGCACCTTGAGGGGTGCAGTTTTTAGAATGGTATCACTTTTGGGTATTTTCTGTCATAAAGGCTCCTCAAAGTCACTTCAAATAAGATGTGGTCCCTAAAAAAAATGTTTTTGTAAATTTTGTTGTAAAAATGAGAAATCGCTGGTCAACTTTTAACCCTTATAGCTTCCTAACAAAAAAAAATTTTGGTTCCAAAATTGTGCTGATGTGAAGTAGACATGTGGGCAATGTTATTTATTAACTATTTTGTGTGATATATCTCTCTGATTAAAGGGCATGAAAATTCAAAGTTTGAAAATTGCAAAATTTTCAAAATTTTCGCCAAATTTCTGATTTTTTCACAATCAAACGCAAGTGATATCAAAGAAATTTTACCACTATCATGAAGTACAATATGTCACAAAAAAACAATCTCAGAATCAGGGGGATCCGTTGAAGCGTTCCAGAGTAATTACCTCATAAAGTGACAGTGGTCAGAATTGAAAAAATTGGCCCGGTCACGAAGGCAAAAACAGGCTCTGGCGCGAAGTGGTTAAAGGAGTCGTGACCACTGTCGTGTGGTCAAAAGAACTGGGGGCCCAGTGGGTGAGACCCAAGACTGCCCACTGCCGCCAGAAGACGGTCACCCTCCGGAGTGAGTGTCTGAAGACGGACGTAGTTATCGCTAAAGGACAGATAAGTGCAAGCCTCCAGTAATCTATCTTCTCTTATTCAGCCTGAACTTTTGGGACTGCGCCGTATTGTTCATCCTTTCCGTGTTATAGTTAAACCACAATCGTTTATTGTCCGATTTTACTGTTTTATTGTTGTGTTACTTAAATTTACACTCCCTGCGTGGAGAAACCAAATCTTGAATTAAACCTCTGCCATACTCTCTACGTGCTGTGTGCGGCATCCGAGCCTTTTAACAACACAGACGTGTACAAACATACAGACGCGCACAAACACATCAGTACATGAATACATCATCTGAACCACCGTCATTTTATAATGTCACGTCAGCCCCATATATCTTTGTATCACATAAACCTACAACTCCCAGTATGTAATTAACAATAGAGGTACTGGTAGTTGTTGTTGCCAATCATCATCAGACTGTGGACCATACAGGAACCACAGCACTGATGAGACACAGGCAGGATCACAAATGAACATTTACATCCAGGTATCTTACCTGAGATGTCTTCTCTGATTGGAGTCGTTCTTTCTTTTCGTCTCCATCTTGTCCAGACCCCTTGAGGACTTTTCTCATCCACAGCTCGTCTCTGCAGACTTCCATCTTCTCGGGTCTTCTGCAGCACATCCCCACACAATGCCCTTAAATATAGCAGAGTCTTTATAATGCTCCTGAATAAAAATATCTACACTGAGCCCCTGAATAAACCTAACTCTTACAATGCTCCCTGCACAAAATATGACATACACTCTACCCCTCTTATGGTACATGCTCTCCACACTGTCCTCTCCTTTTCATTTGGGCCCCCTCTTCACACTGTCCTCTAATATGGTGTCCCCAGTCTCTATACTGTGCCCTTTCATCACACTCCCCCTCCTCAGCATACTGTTCCCTCCTTTCTGTGCCCTCACACTGTTCCCCCCCATACTGCCGCATCTCTATACCTTCCCCCACACTACCTAGTCTCTGTGCTGTGTCACCTCACACTTTTCTCCCTCCATACTGTCTCCTCACACTATTCCCCCACTCTCCATACTGTCTCATACATCCCTTCCCCATTCTGTTCCCGCACCCATTCCCACCCCTCCTCTAGTTCACCATACTGTTTCTTCACTCATCTCCCCATTCTGTCTCCTAAAATTTCTCTCCCATCTCTCCCCAAATATAATAACTCTTCGGAAGAGCACACAGACATGCAGAAGCGCGCTTACACACAAAAATAAGCGCACACAGACACATACTAAGGGCTCCTTCACACGTCAGTACGTGTGGTGACAGTTTCCACACGTACCAGAGACATTGGTACACGTAGGATTTTTTTATTTTATTCTTATTTTTACAGTTGAACACAGCGGGAGTAGACTACTACTCTCATCATTGACCCTCCTGCTGCTGATCACAGCGCCTGCAGGGATCTATGATGAGGGCAGCGTTCAGCACCCGGCTCTTGGGAACAGCGCCAGCTGTACACTGATTCCCAAGTGTCAGTATGTGTCACATGGATGACACACAGGTGGACAGGGATATCTCCAGTCCCGTAAATATCAGGACATGTGAAAGAGCCCTAATATAAACACGCAGATACAGATACTCACAGAAATGGGGACACGTACACACACAGGCAAGCACACACAGACACATAGAGGCACACTCAGACAATCACACACACAAAAATGCAGACACACAGGGAAGCACACACACACACGTGTGAAGACACATATACACACGTAGACATACAGGCATATACACACACACACAGGCATACACACACAGGCATACACACACAGGCATATATACACATACACAGGCATATACACACACAGGCATATACACACACACACAGGCATATACACACACACACAGGCATATATACACATACACAGGCATATATACACACACACACAGGCATATACACACACACAGGCATATACACACACACACAGGCATATACACACACACAGGCATATACACACACAGGCATATACACACACACACAGGCATATACACACACACAGGCATATACACACACACAGGCATATACACGCACAGGCATATACACGCACACACACACACAGGCATATACACGTGCACACACAGGCATATACACACACACACACATAGGCATATACACGCACACACAGGCATATACACGCACACACACACAGGCATATACACGCACACACACAGGCATATACACGCACACACACAAATGCACACACACACACACAGGCATATACACACACAGGCATATACACACACACAGGCATATACATACACATAGGCATACACACAGGCATTTACACGCACAGGCATATACTCGCACAGACACACAGGCATATACACACACAGGCATATGCACACACACATAGGCATATACACGCACACACAGGCATATACACGCACACACAGTCACAAACACACAGGCATATACACACACACACAGGCATATACACACACACACAGGCATATACACACAGGCATATACATACACACACACAGGCATACACACACACAGGCATATACACACACACAGGCATATACACACATAGGCATATACACACACACAGGCATATACATGCGCGCACACACAGGCATATACACACACACAGGCATATACATACACACAGGCATACACACAGGCATATACACGCACAGGCAGATACTCGCGCACACACACAGGCATATACACACACAGGCATATACACACACACATAGGCATATACACGCACACACAGGCATATACACACACAGGCATATACATACACACACACAGGCATACACACACAGGCATATACATACACACACACACAGGCATATACACACACACAGGCATATACACACATAGGCATATACACACACACATGCATATGCATGCGCACACACACAGGCATATACATGCACACACACGCAGGCATATACACGCACACACAGGCATATACACGCACACACACAGGCATATACACGCACACACACAGGCATATACACGTACACACACAGGCATATACACACACACAGGCATATACACACACAGGCATATACACACACAGGCATATACACAGGCATATACACACACACAGGCATACACACACAGGCCCAGTACTGAACTACATATTCCAGATGAGGTTGCATCTTCATGTACAGTGGTGGCCAAAAGTATTGGCACCCCTGCAATTCTGTCAGATAATACTCAGTTTCTTCCTGAAAATGATTGCAATCACAAATTCTTTGGTATTATTATCTTCATTTAATTTGTCTTCAATGAAAAAACACAAAAAGAATTGTCCTAAAGCCAAATTGGATATAATTCCACACCAAACCTAAAAAAGGGGGTGGACAAAAGTATTGGCACTGTTTGAAAAGTCATGTGATGCTTCTCTAATTTGTGTAATTAACAGCACTTGTAACTTACCTGTGGCACCTAACAGGTGTTGGCAATAACTAAATCACACTTGCAGCCAGTTAACATGGATTAAAGTTGACTCAACCTCTGTCCTGTGTCCTTGTGTGTACCACATTGAGCATGGAGAAAAGAAAGAAGACCAAGGAACTGTCTGAGGACTTGAGAAACCAAATTGTGAGGAAGCATGAGCAATCTCAAGGCTACAAGTCCATCTCCAAAGACCTGAATGTTCCTGTGTCTTCCGTGCTCAGTGTCATCAAGAAGTTTAAAGCCCATGGCACTGTGGCTAACCTCCCTAGATGTGGACGGAAAAGAAAAATTGACGAGAGATTTCAACGCAAGATTGTGCGGATGGTGGATAAAGAACCTCGACTAACATCCAAACAAGTTCAAGCTGCCCTGCAGTCTGAGGGTACAACAGTGTCAACCCGTACTATCCGTCGGCATCTGAATGAAAAGGGACTGTATGGTAGGATACCCAGGAAGACCCCACTTCTTACCCCGAGACATAAAAAAGCCAGGCTGGAGTTTGCCAAAACTTACCTGAGAAAGCCTAAAACGTTTTGGAAGAATGTTCTCTGGTCAGATGAGACAAAAGTAGAGCTTTTTGGGAAAAAGCATCAACATAGAGTGTACAGGAAAAAAAAAGAGGCATTCAAAGAAAAGAACATGGTCCCTACAGTCAAACAAGAGGGAGGTTCCCTGATGTTTTGGGGTTGCTTTGCTGCCTCTGGCACTGGACAGCTTGACCGTGTGTATGGCATTATGAAGTCTGAAGACTACCAACAAATTTTGCAGCATAATGTAGGGCCCAGTGTGAGAAAGCTGGGTCTCCCTCTCCCTCAGAGGTCATGAGTCTTCCAGCAGAACAATGACCCAAAACACACTTCCAAAAGCACTATAAAATGGTTTGAGAGAAAGCACTGGAGACTTCTAAGGTGGCCAGCAATGAGTCCAGACCTGAATCCCATAGAACACCTGTACTGTAGAGAGATCTCAAAATGGCAGTTCGGAGATGGCACCCTTCAACTATCAGGGACCTGGAGCAGTTTGCCAAAGAAGAATGGTCTACAATTCCAGCAGAGCATTGTAAGAACCTCATTGATGGTTACCGGAAGCGGTTGTTCGCAGTTATTTTGGCTAAAGGTTGTGCAACCAAGTATTAGGCTGAGGGTGCCAATACTTTTGTCCGGCCCATTTTTGGAGTTTTGTGTGAAATGATCAATGATTTGATTTTTGCTTCATTCTCTTTTGTGTTTTTTCCTTGCAAGCAAATTAAATGAAGATAATAATACCAAAGAATTTGTGATTGCAATCATTTTCAGGAAGAAACTGAGTATTATCTGACAGAATTGCAGGGGTGCCAATACTTTTGGCCACCACTGTATACACAGGCATATACACACTGTACACACACAGGCATATACACACTGTACACACACAGGCATATACACACAGGCATATACACACACACAGGCATATACACACACTGTACACACACAGGCATATACACACACTGTACACACACAGGCATATACACACACTGTACATACACAGGCATATACACACACACACACACTGTACACACACATACACAGGCATATACACACACAGGCATATTCATAGAATCATAGAATGGTAGAGTTGGAAGGGACCTCCTGGGTCATCTGGTCCAACCCCCTGCTCAAAGCAGGATTCACTAAATCATCTCAGACAGATGTCTGTCCAGCCTCTGTTTGAAGACGTCCATTGAAGGGGAACTCACCACCTCTCGTGGCAGCCTGTTCCACTCATTAATCACCCTAACTGTCAAAAAGTTTTTTCTAATATCTAATCTGTGTCTCCTCCCATTTAGTTTCATCCCATTGCTTCTAGTCTTTCCCTGTGCAAATGAGAATAAAGATGATCCTTCTACAATGTGACAGCCCTTGACATATTTGTAGACAGCTATTAAGTCTCCTCTCAGTCTTCTTTTTTGCAAGCTAAACATTCCCAAATCCTGCAACCGTTCCTCATAGGACATGGTTTGCAGACCAGTCACCATTCTGGTCGCTCTTCTCTGAACTTGTTCCAGTTTGTCTATGTCTTTTTTAAAATGTGGTGCCCAAAACTGTACACAGTATTCCAGATGAGGTCTGACCAAAGAGGAGTAAAGACCGATAATGACTTCACGTGATCTAGACTGTATGCTTCTGTTAATACATCCCAGAATTGTATTTGCCTTTTTTGCTGCTGCATCACACTGTTGACTCATGTTCAGTCTATGATCTATTAGTATACCTAAGTCTTTTTTACATGTACTGTTGCTTAGCTCTATTCCTCCCATTCTGTATATGCTTTTTTCATTTTTATTGCCCAGATGTAGTACTTTGCATTTTTCCCTGTTAAAAACCATTCTGTTGGTTGCTGCCCACAGCTCCAGTTTATTTAGGTCTTTTTGAATCCTCTCTCTCTCTTCTCTAGTATTAGCTATCCCTCCTAGCTTTGTGTCATCAGCAAATTTAATCAGTTTACCCTCAATTCCTTCATCTAAATCATTGATGAAGATGTTGAACAATACAGGTCCCAGGACAGAGCCCTGTGGTATCCCACTTGAGACATTCATCCAGCTGGATGTGAAGCCATTTACAACCACCCTTTGAGTCCGATCACTAAGCCAGTTATGAATCCACCTAACAGTTGCCTGGTCCATTGCATACTTGGTCATTTTTTCAATAAGGATGGTGTGAGATACTTTGTCAAATGCTTTGCTGAAGTCAAGATATACTATATCTACAGCATTTCCCTGATCCACCCAGTCAGTGATTCTGTCATAGAAGGAAATTAAGTTAGTCTGACATGACTTGTTAGTTACAAACCCATGCTGACTCTGGTTAATCACTTCATTCTTATCCAGGTACTTACATACATGATGTTTAATAATTTGTTCAAAGATCTTTCCTGGTATAGAAGTCAGACTCACCGGCCTATAGTTCCCTGGGTCCACCTTCTTCCCCTTTTTGAAGATAGGAACAACATTTGCTCTTCTCCAGTCTTCTGGGACTTCTCCTGTTCTCCAAGAATTTTCAAAGATTATGGAGAGTGGTTCTAAAATTTCTTCTACGATCTCCTTCAGTACTCTGGGGTGTAATTCATCTGGACCTGGAGACTTGAACTCATTTATGTTAGCTAAATATTCCCTCACAATCTTTCTGTTTACAGATAACTTGGATTCTTCTATTCCTTTAAAAGGACAGTGCAAATCAGTTGAGGTTACATTTTCTTTCTGAGAGAAAACAGATGCAAAATAGGAATTAAAAAGTTCGGCCTTCTCAACATCCTCTCTTACCATTTCTCCATTTTCATCCTGTAAAAATCCTATAGCATCTTTGACTTTTCTTTTACTTTTGACATACCCCCAAAATCCTTTTTTATTGCTTTTGACATCTCTTGCAAGCCTTAATTCATTGTCAGCTTTAGATAACCTGATACGTGCCCTGCAGGATGTGCAGACTGCATTATAATCTTCTTTAGATATGCCTCCCTCTTTCCATTTAATAAACATTTCTTTCTTTCTTTTTAGCATGTGTTTAAGTTCTGTGTTCATCCATCCTGGTTTCCTTAAATGCTTCCCATTCTTCCTACTTTTCGGGATTGTTAACGATTGTGCTTTGAGAATCTCATTTTTAAAAATTTCCCATCCTTCCTGGACATTTTTGTCCTTAAGGACATCCAGCCATTGGATCCCTCCTATTCTCTTTCTGAGTCTCTTAAAATCTGCCTTTCTAAAATCTAACCTTGAAGTTTGAGTCTTCACATCTCTTCCTCCTCTAGTTATCCAAAATTCTATAATAGCATGATCGCTGCCTCCTAGGGTCCCAGCCACCTTTACCTCCTCAACCATTTCCTCCCTGTTTATAAGGATTAGATCCAAAGTAGCAGATCCCCTTGTTTTCTCCCCTACCTTTTGGAAGATAAAGTTGTCAGCAAGAGAGGATAAGAATTTGCTTGACCTGTTAGTTTTACTTGAGAGAGATTCCCAACAAATGTCTGGATAGTTGAAATCTCCCATGACCACTACGTCATATTTTTTGGAGAACTTGGTCATTTGATACATAAAGAGTTCATCCATATCTTCAGCTTGCCCAGGTGGCCTGTAGTAAATGCCTACAATGGTGTCCTTTCCGTTGTTCTCTCCTTGTATTCTTACCCAAACAGTTTCCACAGAACTCCCAGTCTCTGAAGCTTCAATCTCTGTGCAGATATACGCTTTTCTAACATACAATGCGACACCTCCTCCTCGTTTATCAATTCTGTTTCTTGCAAATAAGTTGTATCCTTTTAGCCTTTTATTCCAATCATGTGTATCGTCCCACCAAGTTTCAGTGATTCCAATGACATCATATTTCTTTTCCTGCATTAGTAGTTCCAATTCTCCTTGTTTGTTGCCCATGCTTTGTGCATTTGTATAAAAACATTTTAGTTTTTGATTGGTTTCTCTTCCTCCCATATTTTTATTTAGATTTTTTTGTCTTTGTTCTTTCTTTCCACTTCCAGTAGCAGAGATCTCAATAGTATTTGTCAGCTGTATGGCTTTTTCTGGCCTTTTGCTTCCCTTCCCACATTGTTCTAGTTTAAAGCTCTCCTGATGAGTGTAGCAAGGCGACTTCCAAATACATGTTTTCCAGTCTTCGTAAGATGCACCCCATCTCTAGCAAGTAGTCCATCGTATAGGTAATTCATCCCGTGATCCAGAAATCCAAATCCTTGTTGACGGCACCATCGACGTAGCCAGTTGTTCACCTGTAGAATCTTATTCCACCTCATTGTTCCATGGTCATCCACTGGGAGGATGGATGAGAAGACCACCTGCGCTCCCAATTCTTTCACTTTCTTGCCTAAGTCTTCAAAGTCACTGCAGATGGTTTCCAGGTCCTTTCTTGCGGTGTCATTTGTCCCCACATGTATTAGCAGGAATGGGTAGTGATCTGTAGGTCTGAAGAGTCTTGATATCCTGTCAGACACATCTTTAATTTTTGCTCCAGGAAGACAGCACATTTCTCTTGAGGTTATGTCTGGTCTGCAGATAGCGGCCTCTGTTCCTCTTAACAGGGAATCCCCCATGACCACCACTCTTCGTTTTTTCTTCACAACATTCTTCTTTCTCCATCCAGGAGGATTCTGAGGGCTTACAAGGTTATTCATTGCTGGCAAAGTCTTAACTTGCTGTATTTCTTCAAGGTTCTCCTGCGTGAGAGCCTGGTACTGGTTCCTGAGCAGTATGGGTGCTGACTGCCTCTCGATCCTCCTGCTTCTGTGGGTCACATGCTTCCATTCCTCTGTTTCCTCAGGTGCAGTTCGAATTTCTTCTCTTTCTGAATCATGAAGAGATAATTCTGCTCTGTCTAAGAACTCTTCACCTTCCTTAATGATTTTCAAGGTAGCTAACCTCTCTTCTAGATTTCGCAACTTTTCCTCCAACAGGGACACAAGCTTGCATTTCTGGCATGTGAAGTTTGGCTTTTCCACTGGCAAGTCTGTGAACATGTAGCAGGATATGCAGCTCACCAAATGGCTCCTGGACTCTTCCATGTTCTTACTGTTAATGTTCTGAAAACAGTGAAAAATGCTTCAAAATGCGGCGCGCGGTTTACCGATGTCCTCTTTTCAGCTCCAACAGCCAAAATCCAGTGTTCTTTGAGCTCGCGGAGACTCTTCACTTACCCCAAAATGCAGTGGGAATATGCAAATTATCTCCTCAGGACTCCTCCCCTGGTTTACCGATGTCCTCTTTTCAGCTCCAACAGCCAAAATCCAGTGTTCTTTGAGCTCGCGGAGACTCTTCACTTACCCCAAAATGCAGTGGGAATATGCAAATTATCTCCTCAGGACTCCTCCCCTGGTTTACCGATGTCCTCTTTTCAGCTCCAACAGCCAAAATCCAGTGTTCTTTGAGCTCGCGGAGACTCTTCACTTACCCCAAAATGCAGCGGGAATATGCAAATTATCTCCTCAGGACTCCTCCCCTGGTTTACCGATGTCTTTTCAGCTCCAACAGCCAAAATCCAGTGTTCTTTGAGCTCGCGGAGACTCTTCACTTACCCCAAAATGCAGTGGGAATATGCAAATTATCTCCTCAGGACTCCTCCCCTGGTTCACACACACTGTACACACACAGGCATATACACATACACAGGCATATACACACACTCTACACACACACAGGCATATACACACACAGGCATATTCACACACACTGTACACACACAGGCATATACACATACACAGGCATATACACACACTGTACACACACACAGGCATATACACACACAGGTATATATACACACTGTACACACACAGGCATATACACATACACAGGCATATACACACACACAGGCATATACACACACACAAGCATATACACACACACTGTACAAACGCACATGCAGGCAGCATATACATAAAAATTCATACAAACACACACAATTATTACAGTACCTTGGCTTGTCTCCAGCCCATATAGTGTACAGACGCGCTCCTTATGCGGGAGACTGCAGTGCAGGGCGTGCTGTGACGTCACTTTTAGCAGACGTGCGGCCCTGTCTGCTGAGTGTGACGCTGCAGTGCAACCACTGCTCTGCTCTTCCGCTCTCCTGCTCCCAGGCCCTCCCGCTACTGTCCTGGGCATCGCGTTGGTGAAAGTGCGTGCGCGCGCCCTTAAAGGGCCCACGACTACTTTTTTTTTTTTTAATTCTTCTCTGTCTCCTCTGTCTCCTCTGCAGGGAGCCCGGGGCCCACTGGGAAATTTCCCTGCACCCCACCAGGCCAGTCCGAGCCTGCCTGCAAGATGAAGGCATTGAAGCTATGGACTGGCCTGCCCGTTCCTCTGACCTGAATCCAATTGAGCACATCTGGGACATCATGTCTCGCTCCATCCACCAACGTCACATTGCACCACAGACTGTCCAGGAGTTGGCGGATGCTTTCGTCCAGGTCTGGGAGGAGATCCCACAGGAGACCACCCGCAACCTCATCAGGAGCATGCCCAGGCGTTATAGGGAGGTCATATAGGCACGTGGAGGTCACACACAATACTGAGCCTCATTTTGACTTGTTTTAAGGACATTACATCAAAGTTGGATCAGCCTGTAGTGTGTTTTTCCACTTTAATTTTAGGGGTGACTCCAAATCCAGGCCTCCATTGGTTAATAAATTTGATTTCCATTGATGATTTTTGTGTGATTTTGTTGTCAGCACATTCAACTTTGTACAGAACAAAGTATTCAATGAGAATATTTCATTCATTCAGATCTAGGATGTGTTATTTGAGTGTTCCCTTTATTTTTTTGAGCAGTGTATATTGTCTCAATAGGATTTTTTGGGGGAAAACTTTGGCTGTCATTATCCTGGTAATTATGGCTTTGGGTGTAGCTACTTTGAGGAGGGTAGGAACAGGATGTCACTACAATGGGAAAGGGGGAGAATGGATGTGGCTCACAATCCTCTCTCAGAGCTGAATATAGCCCTTAAGAAAGGTTGGGAACAACTGCTTTAATCTATGGGACTGGAATCCAAAAGTCTTCTTTAGGGACATATTCCAATACTTAAATGTCTTTCAGTAGAAAAAACTTTTTGGTTCTTTTTATTCCCTTACAGAATATACTTTTCTATTATCATGTAACTTGATTTGAATTGTAACTTACTATGTGGATATTATTAAGGCAGAATGTAACCAACTGTACATAATGTAATGTCTAAATGGAAAATTTGCTTTTGGAAAACTTCTTTCCCTTTTCTGACAGTTTCCCCTAGGATCAGCCCAGTTCCTATTTTATATCTCCCTTTAGATTTCTGTTTTTTTCTCCACACTGAAAAAATTAGATTCCTACTGACTTACAATTACTAAGATAGTAACTACATCGTTTTTAAAGAGAATTGTTTAGAACAGTGTAATTTCAGTTGATACACTACATTAAGATGCATACATGTGTCCAAATATCTCTTTAGGGATTTCCTAAAAATCCCAGAAGCTTTGTGCATATTTCTCACAGAAATTAAGTGTTTTCTTCATCACATCTCACGGAAGTGGCCTAAATATAGTAGATATGCAATGATCAATGGAGTGTATCTGTTCTAGTTTATTTGAGGACAGATTAATAGTGCAGAACTACTTGAAATGTCTACATAGATTAAAAGGAAGACACTTGAAATATATATGATGTATGATATACTGTATTTAGAACAATAAATGGAAGTTGAGAATAATGCAAAACTGAAAGTTTCTGAAATGGCAGCACTTACACGACTAGATTAATTCCCATTATCAGACCTTTAGTACTTGTGGTCATCCTTATGCAAGTCAAAAATATAAAAAAATGGCATACAATGCATCATAGATTAAAAAAACTAATGGAAATGACCCATGTCTTTTCTTTTAAAGAAAAACAGGGGCATGAGGGTGGGATGGCATAACCAAAGAATAGTCATGGAAAATGTATCAATTTCTAAAATTAAAGGACAAGCAGAAGTAAAGGACTAAACATTTATTGAGGAGCATAGGAAAATGTAAGCCTACAGGAGTAACAGCACACATCTAAGAACTCATCTGTGTTGTAAAAGTTTAAAGATAAGTTATAGAGCTGAAGCATTAGGCCTCACGACATCAATATGTCATGAGGATCTTGTGAATGCCAGAGTTGTCAAGGATGTCGGCCATCATAGAACCCTGGTCCAGCCGCCCAGAGAACCACATGGACCCCGGACAGGGACATGGAACTCTTTTTGCTCATCTCTAATAACCTGTCATAAGAAAATGAACTTTATTTTTCCCAGGAGCAGTAAGCACTCTGGCACCTTGACTGACAACCAGCTCTGCAGTGCTAACAGTCGCTGCTCACAGAATACTGAGCGACAACTGTAGCCGTGCCGGCATGCCCCCACGACTGAAAGCCAGCAGCTCCAGGGATAAAAAAAAGTTATTTTTTTTCCTGGGTGCCACAATTTCAGTAGTGCGGCAGGGCACCTTCATAAATCTATTTACATGAAGATTTGTCCTAAATCTGTAGGTTTATAATGTCATCCGACCTGACAGGTTCCGTTTAAGCTAAAAAATATCGTCAGTTTATGTAAATATCTTTTTAAACATGTTTATATGAATCAAAAGGTTGAGGAGCAGGGAGAAAGTAATGTTAGATTTCCACCATGTAATTCTTGATCCCAATCATCTGATAGGGGTTGTAAGTCTAATCATTTTCAATGATCCATGAGGGAGAAAGGCTGCTTAAAGAGAACCTTTCAGCACAATTTTATGGGTCTTCTCCTCCCTGTCTATGATTCCCCGGCCCTCTGCAGCCTCCGGTCTGTGAATGAAAGGTCATTGCTGAGATTACAATCAGAGGAGACAGGACATTCACAGAGCGGGGGCAGCGGAGGGGCCGGGGAATCACAAACAAAGAGGAGAAGACCCCAGTGCACAGTCCAGCCCCTGTTCACCCTAACATAATTAGCAGAAAACTTCAAATGTTGATAAAAGAACCACAAAGTGAATTTCTTAATCAAAGGTATCAATTTAACCCGTGTTACAGCGCAATTGCAGTCATGTCTTTACTTTACTTTAAGAAAGAAAAGGTCTCCTGAAACATCGCAAAAGGTGATGATGAGGTGTCCCTAATGCAGCATCTCTGCAAAATTTGGCCAAAACAGCGCTGTAAACACTGTCTTAAAGATTTACTTCACTTCGATGAGAACGATGATGGATTTTATTTTTGCACTGTAAAATTGTACTGCAACTTTTTGAAGTTCTATATAAAGAAGCTTTTTGAGGAAAAATACTTTGTACCGGTGTTCATTGTTAGATTCAATGATATATTAATATATATTAATATATAAATTTTATTATGAATGTCTACATAATGATGAAATTACGGTATTAAAAAGTAATTTACAATCTTTTTATACTGTTAGAGAAAATTTCCCAACAGGTTGAAGCAATTTCTGCATAAATTTCAATATTTCAGTCATTGTGAACTAGTCATTTATTCCAATCTACACAAGCGGATGATCATGCTCATGTACAAGGCTTTTTTGGCACCATGTCATGAATAAATTTGAGCCCTTCAGTTGTAACTAGAGGACAATGCAGGAGAAAATGTGCAAGATGTCGATCAGGTCGTTTGTGTAAACCTCCAAACTATAAGACATATTAAAGAGCAAAGCTTTGCATTTTCTATCATACTGTAACATACCTGGCGGCGTCCTTGCATGGTGGTCCATCTCCCACTGTGCAAGAGCGCGCACTTGATCTCCAGTCCAGAATGTCTCTCTGGCTTCCCTCCATGCTGTCTGTTTGTGTCTGTTTCTGCTGCTTAAGGGCGGCGCCCGATCACTTCCTGCTTTTTGTACCTGCTGTGGGTCACACCCCTTGTGCGTCCTCAGCCTATTGCTGTCTGTCACCTGGTATATAGCTCAGCTGCTCCCATCTATCCCTGCCTGAGCATAGTGTTTCATTCAGTGTGTGCTTTCACTCTGTAGGTGCCAGGTCCTGTTCTTTGTCTCCTGTCTTGCGGTATCAGTTCCCGTGTCTGAACTGAGTCCTGTCTATGTCTCCTGCCTTGCGGTATCAGTTCCCGTGTCTGAACTGAGTCCTGTCTATGTCTCCTGCCTTGCGGTATCAGTTCCCGTGTCTGAGCTGAGTCCTGTCTTTGTCTCCTGCCTTGCGGTATCAGTTCCCGTGTCTGAACTGAGTCCTGTCTGTGTACTCTTGCCTGCTGCCTTTCCTGGAGGCTGTATTTCCAGGCCTGTCTGAACACGCTCCTAGCCTGTTCCTCCCGCCTTCTAGGGGCCGATTACCTAGATCCGTTCCTGTATCTTGTCTGTCCTGTCTGAACACGCTCCTTGCCTGTTTGTCCTGCCTCTCTGGGGGCCGATTACCCAGACCTGCTCCTGTATCTTGTCTGTCCTGTCTGAACACGCTCCTTGCCTGTTCGTCCCGCCTCTCTGGGGGCCGTATTCCCAGACCCGCTCCTGTGTCGGTCTCCTCCGTACACTCAGTTCCAGTCCGTACTCTCTCCTATCTTTCATCTGTCTTTTCTCTATGTCCGTTCCTTTCCTTTTTCTGCAGAGTCTGAACTCGTACCTAACTCCTGCCTGTTGTCTCTGTACTCCCGTTTGTGAGTTTGTGGTCCACTCGCTACTTCACTGCAAGTACCCTGTGGGTGTCTGGCTCTGCCTTTCCCTTCCTGTCTGTTCCGTGTGAACAGAGCCCTGTCCCCCCTACTCAGCCTTGCCTGCTCTGACTCCTTTGCTCACTGCTCCGGCGGTTCTAGCCTGCTCTGACTCCTTTGCTCACCGCTCCGGCGGTTCTAGCCTGCTCTGACTCCTTTGCTCACCGCTCTGGCGGTTCTAGTCTGCTCTGACTCCTTTGCTTACCGCTCCGGCGGTTCTAGCCTGCTCTGACTCCTTTGCTCGCTGCTCCGGCAGCCTTGCTCCGCTCTGACCCTTTTGCTCGCTGCTCTGGCAGTCTCGCTCCACTCTTGCTCACCGCTCCAGGCGGCCTCGTCCTGCTTTACTCTTGCTCACTGCTCCAGCAGTCTCGCTCAGCTCTGATCCTTTGTTCACCGCTCCTGGCGGCCTTGTCCTGCTCTACTCTTGCTCACCGCTCCAGGTGGCCTTGTCCTGCCCTGTTCTCGCTCACCTCTCTGGGCGGCCTCACTCTGCTGTGTTTGTCCGCCACATCTGTGGTTCTGTTCCTGAGTCCCAGTGTGTACTGGGTCCTATCCCGCCAGTGTCCCTACCTGCTAGTGCCTCCCTGTCTGCACTCTAGCTGTGCTTGCCTGTACCCCTCTGCCTGTATTGTTCCTGAGTCCCAGTGTGTACTGGGTCCTATCCCGCCTGTGTTCCTACCTGCTAGTGCCTCCCTGTCTGCACTCTAGCTGTGCTTGCCTGTACCCCCCTGCCTGCATACCCGCCTGCCTGCATACCAGTCATGCCTGCCTATACCCACCAGTCTGTGTGCCAGCCTACCAGTCTGTTCCTGTATTCCCCTGTGTGGGTCAACAGCCGTGTCCGGGGTCTGTCCTGGAGTAGCACCTGGTCCCTCTGCTCGGTTCCTCCTTGGTGCACTGGCGTCGTATGCCGTCGTGCGACCCTGGTCGGATCGGGTGAATACCTAGTTAAGCCCCTCCAGGCATTCACTCTCCGGCACGGTCCAGTGGAATCACTACAATCACACGCACACGCCGCTCAGCCCGGGCGTGTGCATAACACATACTATTTAATAACTAATGAATGTCTTTTAATAGGAATTTTAAAAAGAAATGAATGAATGTACCAGTGTGGAATTGAAATCTACTCGAATTTTACAAAAAATCTGTATGTGCCAAAATGTAGATTTTTTTATAATTTGCTTCTGAGCAGATTTGGCCAAATGGCGGCCACTGCTCAGCATCTCTCTGAACCCAATAAGGACCATAAACACCTGCCTGGTCCTCGTCACATCCTCTGATCCCCGCAGCTCACACTGAAATCCCCGGGCCTGTGACATTGAGCCAGAACTTCTGTCTCTGATGAGGCCCACTACTGTTCTGTGCATACGTGTGTAAGGTCCTAATGCACGTAATGACAGTATGACTCTGTGACCTTCTACGCTCTTTCTCAGAACACTCCCGGGACACAAAAGAATTGGAAGTCCTGGCTCAGTTTGAGAGGCCCGGAGGTTTCAGCGTGAGTGGTGGGGATCAGAAGATCTGACAAGGACAGGACAGATGATAGTCAGGAACTGAAGGACTGGAGAGGTGAGCAATGAGGTGGGTGTATGGATTTTCATTTTATTTTTTACATTTTAGGTTTATTATGCTCTGGAGTCTAGAGAGACCCCAGAACATAAGGGACATTACATTTGAAGAAAATTATTTTTCCTGGGAAAATTTGCTTGAAAAATAAGCGAATTCGAATTTTTCTTTTCTGCTCATCTCTTAAAATATTGCTTAAAGCTCATTTGACTAAAATAGTCAAAGTGATGAATATTCGACATGCGGATGGATCATACAGAACCATGTAGACAATATGACTACTGGATTAGTATATGCAGGTATCGCTATTAATCTATGTTGTACTGTCTATGGATTTTCTAGGCATCCCCAGCTACTGGGAGCTTTCTCAGTCGTATGTTATAAGATATTGGCGGGTTAATGCGTCTATTATGAGCAATCCATTGGTGTTGCAGGTGGTTTAACCAGCTTGGGAATAACTTTCCTTCTCATGTGATTCCTTCCAGCAAACACAAGCCAAACTGTCAATCAAATTTAAGTACAAGAGGTCACAGTAACATCTGTCGGCTCCGTTCCCAGTATATTTCCGCATACATTTTCGACTTGGATGAAATCTTACTAAACATTGTTATTTATATGGAAATCTAACTAATGGGATCTCAGGAGGTTTAAGTTGGGGATTGAACTCTCCACTCCTTCTAATGTTTGTCCCCTTTGCACAGAGATCATACTGTAGATTAATTTATAATACAGATCACGCTGTGAATATTATCTGACTTTTCTATCTAGAAAGCATTTGCTCATACATAAGATGAACAAAACAATTCAGCCTGACATAAAAACCAAACTATAATACTAAACTCTGCTATAAGTTTCTGAAACATATGTTTCATGGCCATTGTAAATCCTTTTTATCGTCTGGCAAGGCTGGTTTTCAACAATCACACCGGGTCAATGATCAGGCTGGTACTAAACATAGTAAACTGCTTGCATTTACCCTTTACGTTTGGCTACTTGTGTGATAATTCTGCAATGGGAAAATATAGATTGTTTGCATTTATTTTTGTATTGTTTTACTTTTATCTATAATTTCCTTTCTAATGATTGTTTAGAGATTTTATGTATTTTATGTATAATTACAAGCCTATTACAGCTCTTTTCAACCTGTACAAAGCCATTACGGGGCACCTTATAGAAGACTATAGGGTCCTACTCTATCTCCATTTGACTCTTGTCTCATACACAGATATACTGAAATTTTCTCTGTTGGATCCATCAAAAATAAGATTGTATATTACTCTGTCAGAAGCGATATGACTAGTGTTGAGCGATACCTTCCGATATCGGGAAATATCGGATCGGATTGGATCGGACCGATACCGAAAAAGTATCGGATATCGCCGATTCCGATACCGGAAACCAATGCAAGTCAATGGGACAGAAATATCGGAATGAAAATAAACCCTTTCTTTCCTTGTAGGTTAATTCTACATGAAGGAAAACAACTAAGAATAATGTAGAATGTATTGGGGGAGGTGGGGGAGACAATAAAGGCATAGAGGTTTAGCCCAATCAAATGGAATAGCAGGAATTAATATATTTTTTTAAGATGTTCTGAGTTACGGAAATATTGACTATGTTAAGTATTTTTATATTTTGTCAGATATTTATGTTTCACTACTTCCATGCTCTTCACCTTCTTTTTTACTTCTCCCACACTTTCTCCTTCATCATCCTCAGCATCTTTTTCATCCACTTCTTCTTCACCTTCTTCATCTTCTTCTTCTTCACCTTCTTCATATTATTCTTTTTTTTTACATTCTTCATATTCTACTTCTTCATCTTCTTCATCTTCTTCTTCTTCATCATATTCTTATTTGTGGCAGGCATTCCTGTAGTTGTTATCTATAAAAGGTTGGACATTACACCTTTCGTTCTGCCCGTCACAAAAGATTTACAACAGGATTTGTCCGCGTTCAGTTTGGCCTGCAGCAGCAGGTCTTTTCCAGGGGCACCACGAGGAGGAACGGACTCACCCCCATACACTGCTTAGTCATCTTCTGCTTATAATTTAGATATTATCTTTTGCTCTGATTTTTAGTCTTATGCTTAATGTTCTTCCGCTTTTTGTTCTGCAGCTTCTTGTATTTCTGCTTCTTGGTTTTCTGTCTCTTGTTCTTCTGTATCTTGGTGCTTGTCTTCTCTTCTTTGTCCTCTTGGTCAACTTCTTCAGGGTCATCTTCTTGGTCTTCTTCGGGGTGGTCTTCAGGGTCGTCGTCTTCGGGGGTCCTCGTCTTCGGGGTCCTCGTCTTCTTCGGGTTGGTCTTCTGGGTCCCCGTCTTCGGGGTCCTCGTCTTCTTCGGGGTGGTCTTCAGGGTCCTCGTCTTCTTCGGGGTGGTCTTCAGGGTCCTCGTCTTCTTCGGGGTGGTCTTCAGGGTCCTCGTCTTCAGGGTCCTCGTCTTCGGGGTCCTCGTCTTCTTAGGGTTGGTCTTCAGGGTCCTCGTCTTCAGGGTCCTCGTCAGGGAGATCTAGAGTGATTACCAAGAACCATTTCAAAAAGCTTGAACTTGGAAATGTAGCAGAAGGTACAAGAAAGCTGAGGAACTACCGAGGACCAGCTGACGGTACTGGAACCCGGATGGGTAGCAGAAGGTACAAGAGCCAATGGAACTGCCGAAGACCAGCTGACGGTACTGGAACTCGGTTACTAAGCAGGAGGTACCTGTGCCAGAAAGCACTACCAAGGACCAGCAGACGTTGGTGGAACTTGGATACCGAGAAGGAGGCACCTAATCCAAAGGCACTGCCGAGAACCAGCTGACGGTACTGGAACCCGGATGGGTAGCAGAAGGTACCCATGTAAAATAAAGTTCAAGGCCGCGAGCCGGCCGCAGTTACCAAAACCCACAGTCCTACAGGGGGTGCTTGTCCTATTGGCACTATGGAACCAGCCTTCATTGCCAGATCCCGCAGCCCACATAGGAGTCACCTAAACTGCAGGCACCATAGAGTCGGCTAACCCGACCGCAACACGACAGGACAACGCATTGGAGGCAAAGTGACGTTGACACTACCCGGAAACAGCTGACGTGCTGGAACCAGGCTGGGCAGGAGGGAGTACCCGTGCCAAAGTCACTGCCGAGAACCAGCTGACGGTACTGGAACCCGGATGGGTAGTAGAAGGTACAAGAGCAAATGGAACTACCGAGAACCAGCTGGCGGTGCTGGAGCCCAGGGTAGATACTAAAAACAGAGTGGAGCCAGAGGTGTAATTGGAGCAAGTTTTAAATCCGTAGTACAGTGGATGTGGACAAAGCAGGAGAATTTGCCGGACACACAGCTGGGGATCAGCTGACGTTACTGAACCCCAATAACACTGGAGCAAGCATTGACTGTGCAGACGGCACTTCTGAGCAGCAACTAGCGGTATTGGAGCCCAGGGTAAATACTAAAAACAGAGGAGCCAGAGGTGTATTTGGAGGAGGTTTTAAATCCGTAGTACAGTGGATGTGGACAAAGCAGGAGAATTTGCCGGACACACAGCTGAGGATCAGCTGACGTTACTGAACCCCAATAACACTGGAGCAAGCGTTGACTGTGCAGACGGCACTTCTGAGCAGCAGCTAGCGGTATTGGAGCCCAGGGTAAATACTAAAAACAGAGGAGCCTGAGGTGTATTTGGAGGAGGTTTTAAATCCGTAGTACAGTGGATGTGGACAGAGCAGGAGAATTTGCCGGACACACAGCTGGGGATCAGCTAACGTTACTGAACCCCAATAACACTGGAGCAAGCGTTGACTGTGCAGACGGCACTTCTGAGCAGCAACTAGCGGTATTGGAGCCCAGGGTAAATACTAAAAACAGAGGAGCCAGAGGTGTATTTGGAGGAGGTTTTAAATCCGTAGTACAGTGGATGTGGACAAAGCAGGAGAATTTGCCGGACACACAGCTGGGGATCAGCTGACGTTACTGAACCCCAATAACACTGGAGCAAGCGTTGACTGTGCAGATGGCACTTCTGAGCAGCAACTAGCGGTATTGGAGCCCAGGGTAAATACTAAAAACAGAGGAGCCTGAGGTGTATTTGGAGGAGGTTTTAAATCCGTAGTACAGTGGATGTGGACAAAGCAGGAGAATTTGCCGGACACACAGCTGGGGATCAGCTGAGGTTACTGAACCCCAATAACACGGCAGCAAGTGTTAACTGTGCAGACGGCACTTCCAAGCGCCAACTGGCGGTGTTGGAGCTCAGGGATAATACTGAAAACAGAGGAGCCAGAGGTGTAATTGGAGCAACTTTAAAATCTGTAGTAGTGAGAATGCGGACAGAGCAGGAGAAATTGCCGTCCGCACAGCAGGGGAACAGCTGACGTTACTGAACCCCAATAACACGGCAGCAAGTGTTGACTGTGCAGACGGCACTTCCAAGCGCCAACTGGCGGTGTTGGAGCTCAGGGATTACAGTTCAGGTGGTAGAAACATGAACACAACAGGAGACCTGGATACTGTTGCCAACCAATTATTTATTCTGGAAGAGGACTGGCAAATTCATGAGAGATCCAGGCCTTGTTCATTTTGAGAAAAGTAAGCCGGTCAACGTTATCGGAGGATAGTCGCATGCGACGGTCTGTTAGTACACCACCTGCGGACCTAAAGACGCGTTCCGATAATACACTAGCAGCAGGGCAAGCTAGCACCTCCAATGCATACTGACTAAGCTCTGGCCATGTATCCAGCTTACAGACCCAAAACTTGAAGGGAGAAGAGCCGTCTGGAAGTACACTAAGAGGGCAAGACATGTAGTCTGTCACCATCTGACGGAAACGTTGCCTCCTGCTGACTGGAGCCGTCTGTGATGGTGTAGACATTTGTGGCGGCGGGGACACAAAACTTTGCCACATTTCGGCCATACTGGTCTTGCCTTGTGCTGAGGCGCAGCTTCTGCTCCCTCTTTGTGCAGAGCTTCCTCCACTGCCTCGACGCACTGAGCTGCTTTGTAAAGCACTAGCAGCACTGCTCTCGGTTGGAATGGAGAACATGATGGAATGCACCAGTGCGTCTTGGTACTCCCGCATTTTACGCTCCCGGTTCAACGGTGTTATGAGGCTTTGTAAGTTGTCCCGGTAGCGAGGATCTAGGAGGGTGGACACCCAATAATCAGCCGTGTTGAGAATGTGGGCGATGCGGCGGTCGTTTCTCAGGCACTGCAGCATGAAATCAACCATGTGCTGCAGACTGCCAACTGGCCAAGAAACGCTGTCCCCTGCTTGAGGCGTGATCTCTGCCTGCTCTGCATCACCCCACCCTCGCTCTAGATACTGACTACTAGAGCATTGTGTACCTCCCTCCTCTGGACAGATGTCTTCCTCATCCATTGACTCCTCCTCATCCTCCTCACAAAGTGTCCCCTGCCTAGGCCTGTGTGAGGAACCACGTTGTGCAGACTGTAGAGAAGCAGATGGCATTTGTGACTCCTCATCCTCCACCTCTTCCAAAACCTCGTCCCTTAGTGCTTGCAGTGTTTTTTCAAGCAGGCAGATAAGGGGGATAGTCATGCTGACTAGTGCATCATCAGCACTCGCCATCCGCGTGGAATAATCGAAGGCACGCAAAACGTGGCAAATGTCCTTCATAGAGGCCCACTCAGTGGTGGTGAAGTGTGAACGGCGCGCACTGCGACTTGTTTGCGCCTGCTGCAGCTGGTACTCCATTACTGCTGCCTGCTGCTCACACAACCTCTCCAACATATGTAACGTTGAATTCCACCTCGTGGGTAGGTCACATATGATGCGATGTTCCGGAAGACGTAATCGGCGCTGCAGAGCTGCAATGCGTGATCTTGCATTGCTGGAATGCCGCAAGTGAGCGCACTCTATGCGGATCTTGTGAAGCAGTGCATCAAGATCCGGATAGTCCCTCAAAAAACTCTCCACGACCAAGTTGAGCACATGTGCCAGACATGGGATGTGAGTGAGGTTGCCTAGGCCCAGAGCTGCCACCAGATTTCGGCCATTGTCACACACTACCATGCCTGGCTGGAGATTCGCTGGCACAAACCACACGTCGCTCTGCTGCTTGATGGCATTCCAGAGCTCCTGCGCTGTGTGGCTTCGATTCCCCAAAGAAATTAATTTTAATACGGCCTGTTGACGTTTGGCCACAGCTGTGCTCTTATTGGTCACCATAACAGGTAACCGTTCACGGGTCGATGTGGAGGTAGACCGTGACGGCTCCTGCAGCGCTGATTCAGAGGAACTGGAGTATGAGGGGGAGTCAATGTGTACAGACTGGATTCCTGCAATCCTTGGAGCTGGCAGAACACGTACAGCGTCACTCTCAAGATCTGTACCTGGCTCCACAACATTTACCCAATGGGCAGTGAGGGAAAGGTATCGTCCCTGTCCATGCTTACTGGTCCACGCATCGGTGGTCAGGTGGACCTTGCTACTGACGGCGTTTTGTAGCGCATGTTTAATTTTTCCCTCCACATGATGTTGCAGGGCAGGGACGGCTTGCCTGCTGAAATAAAATCGGCTGGGCACGTTGTATTGTGGGACTGCCAATGCCATAAAATTACGGAATGTGTCAGTCTTCACCAGCCTGAATGATAGCATTTCAAGGGCCAGTAGTTTAGCAATGCCAGCATTCAGAGCCTGTGCTCGGGGGTGGTTTGCCGAGTATGGGCGCCTTTTCTCCCATGCCTGTGCTAACGATGGCTGTAGACTGGCCTGGGAGTGTGAGGATGACTGGGAAAGTGGTGCTGTGGGTGGAATTACACTGTGTCTCTGTACAACAGTGCCAGAGATTCTTCCATGGCGATCCTGTGAGGAAGCCGAACCAGCTGTGTGTGAGCTGGAGGAAGAGGCTACAACACGAGCTGAAGAGGTGGTAGGTGGCGCTGTAGGTTGGCCTAGGTCTTCAGTGTGTTTTTGTAACTCCACCACGTGCTTGGTCCGCACATGTTTCCACATATTTGTGGTATTGAGGTTGCTGACACTTTTCCCTCTTTTCACCTTCTGATTACACAGCTTGCATTTGACAAAGCAAATGTCATCTGCAACTGTGTCAAAAAAGGACCAGGCACTGCAAGTCTTGGGAGCGCCCGCTTTGGATTTTGGAAGAGCCATGCTCCTAATGGGTGCCGAAGTGGAGGCTACAGGCAACCAAGTCTGCCCCCTCCCTCTCCCTCCTTTTTGGGCTGTTCGGGGAATCTCTTCCTCAGAGCTGCTCCCACCACCTTCCTGTCCCTCACGCCATGATGGGTCAAGGACCTCATCATCTACACCACCCTCTTCAAACAACTGCTTCTCCTGGGTAGTCCTGACAGCACAGAACGCACCAGAAAGTGGCACCTGAGTCTCATCATCAGATGCGTACTGAGGTGTGCTGCTGACCATAGGCACTGGCCCACCCGCCTCTTCAGATTCAGAGAGACAAAACGGTTGCGTATCACTGCATACTACATCTTCTTCAAATTCTCGAATTCTGCTTGGCTGGCCCCCTCTTTCCAAGCCAAGAGATTCAGAGAACAGAAGTAGAGATGGCTCCTGTCCAGGGCTCTCTGACTGCCTGGGCAATTTGGCAGGTGGTGAAGAGACAGATGGGTGCTCTTCAGTGCTCAGGACCTGAGAGGATCTGGAACTAATTGAAGTCAATGCGTTAGCTGCCATCCATCCGACAACGGCTTCAATTTGGTCCTCGCGCAGCAGTGGGGTACGGCTAGCTCCTACAAAGCTGCGCATAAAGGACTGTTCCCTGGTAAAACTGGGGGATGCTGAGTCACTGGTGCCCGCAGCAGGCACAGAATCCCCAAGTCCTCTCCCTGCAGGCACAGAATCCTCACGTCCTCTCCCTGCAGAAACTCCACGCCCACGCCCACGACCACATGCCTTACTCCCTGCCTTCTTCATCTTGGTAGACTGATAAAGATAGGCAGAAAAGTACTAAGGGCTTAGTGTGCTTATTCCTGAACAGCTGCTAACAGGTATAAGAAACACTAATTTTATAAAGTGTGGACTAGACTTTAATATGAGCTAATGTGGCCTACACAACTGTAAAGTGGAGTGTTTGGTGAACTTTATTTAGTTTTTTTTTGTCACAAAAAGACACTGGATGTGCTTAAAGATGTAATAACGATAGTATCACAAACTTTTTGTAGCTATTACAATGTAGGAAGGTAACCTACAATGCAATAGATGAGGCTGCAAAAAATAGGCTAATACTAATCTGGCTGGGGCTGCAGGGCCCAATGCTGCAGAAAGGCTCCTCTAACTACTCCTATATAGTGTGTTTGGAACCAATTTAGCTGAATATGGATGGAACCACCACACTAATAGGAGAAATCAGGAAAAATTATGAATTGGCAAAAAAGGACAATGTATGAGGCAGTGACACACACTGAGTGCACTACAACCAGACGTAGTTGAAGCACACACTACAGGGTGAGCTGCACTCACACACCAGACCTTGCAGACAGCGGTGAACAGTACAGATGCAGAGCACTGTGCACTAGCGCTGCAAGACCAAAAAAAATTCTCTATCTACTCCTATATAGTGTGTTTGGAACCAATTTAGCTGAATACGGATGGAACCACCACACTAATAGGAGATATCAGGAAAAATTATGAATTGGCAAAAAAGGACAATGTATGAGGCAGTGACACACACTGAGTGCACTACAACCAGACGTGGTTGAAGCACACACTACAGGGTGAGCTGCACTCACACACACAGACCTTGCAGACAGCGGTGAACAGTACAGATGCAGAGCACTGTGCACTAGCGCTGCAAGACCAAAAAAATTTCTCTATCTACTCCTATATAGTGTGTTTGGAACCAATTTAGCTGAATACGGATGGAACCACCACACTAATAGGAGATATCATGAAAAATTATGAATTGGCAAAAAAGGAAAATGTTTGAGGCAGTGACACACACTGAGTGCACTACAACCAGACGTGGTTGAAGCACACACTACAGGGTGAGCTGCACTCACACACAGAGACCATGCAGAAAGCGGTGAACAGCACAGAGAACTGTGCACTAGCACTGCAAGGCACAGCGATTTATAAAGTAGCTTGGGTAAAGCAGAATAGACCAAATAGGTAGCTAAAACTGTCCCTCAGAACAACAGCGTCCTATCCCTAACTGAATTCACAGCAGAGTGAGCTCAAAATGGCGGCGGCGGCTTTTATAGTGCATCATGACATCATTTCAGCAGCCAATCACAGCCATGCCATTAGTTAAGATGCCTACATGCCTAACAGGACACTTCTTAGGATCCTCACCGGCTGAATAAAATGAAAATGGCTCATTGCATTATGGGAACTTCCGATTCCGGTATACGATATTGCAAAAGTATCGGAATTAAGTATCGGAATTCCGATACCGCGAATATCGGCCGATACCCGATATTTCAGTATCGGAATGCTCAACACTAGATATGACATATCATGGAGCTGCATGGTGGATTGCTTTTAGACCCCCATATATAGTAGATGAAAGTCGGCTGAAACCCACCAATTTTGGCCAGACCAGACAAACATCTGATGTGCATTGGGGGTTGCCAACTCTGTATTCGACTTATGATGTCAATAGAGATAAGCAGGCACTTGAAGAAAAATGGACCGCAGAAAAAAGCCATTACTGCGCAAATGCCGCAAAGTATCTCTCCTACAATACGTCAAACAGCACAGAGACAAGCATCAAAACTTCTGGAACAAGGTAAATTGGAGTGATGAGACCAAAATTAACTTTTTGGCCACAACCATAAACGTTACATTTGGAGAGAGGTCAACAAGACCTATGATGAAAGGAACACCATTCTGTAAAGCACGTTGGTGGATCGCTGATGTTTTGGGGATGTGTGAGCTACAAAAGGCACAGGAAACTTGGTAAAAGTTGAAGGAAAGATTAATGCAGCATGTTATCAGCAAATACTGGAGGCAAATTTGCACTCATCAGCCCGGAAGCTGCCCATGGGACGTACTTGGACGTTCCAACATAACAACGATCAAAAAACACAAGGTCAAGTCGACCTGTCATTGGCTACAGCAGAACAAAGTGAAGGTACTGGAGTGACCATCTCAGTCTCTTGACCTCAATATCATTGAGCCACTCTGGGTAGATCTCAAATGCGCAGTTCATGCTAGACAGCCCAGGAATTTACAGGAACTGGAGGTTTTTTGCCAAGAAGAATGGGCAGCTTTACCATCTGAGAAAATAAAGAACCTCATCCACAACTACCACAAAAGACTTCAAGCTGTCATTGAAGATAGAGGGGGCAATACATGGTATTAATAACTGGGGTATGTGAACTTTTGATCAGGGTCATTTGGATGTTTTTGGTTGTCATTAAAGGGGTATTCCCATCCCCAAGATCCTATCCCAATATGTAGTAGGTGTAATAATAATAATGTTAGCAAATACCTCCAATTAGAAATGTAGTATAGTATTTTTGATTCGCTATGTCTCTTACCCCATGTGCAGGCAATACAGGACCTTAGGTATCCACGGTTATGACCACTAGCAGCTAGCTAACTGTCACTTTATCAGTGGACGTAACCATGGATACTTGAGGTCCTGCAATGCCTGCACATGACGACAGTGACATAGCAAATCAAAAATACTATACTACATTTATTATTGTAGTTATTTGCTAATATTATTATTATTACACCTACTACATTTTGGGATAGGATCTTGGAGATGGGAATACCCCTTTAAGATTTAAAAAGATAAAACACAGTAGTTTGACCATAAATGGCTTCACCCAACCAATAACCATGAGTGGAGAAAAAAGGTTTTTGTTATCATTCATATTCTCTGAAACAAGGCCAAGAAAGCAAAAATTTTGCCGGGGTATGTAAACTTTTGAGCACAACTGTAGTTTCCTAAACTGTAACTTTTCCATTTAGTGTGCCTCAATATAATGTAAGCTACAAACTGCTGTGACTCCATGTACGATGAAGGATTCATCAGTACATTATCAGTCTAACAGTCAAAACCCCCAAACATGGTCCACATGGAACACTAATTAACTACTAGTACTTCAACCCATATTGACTCTTATTAGCCTTAATGGAATGTTTTTCAATTTATATTGTTAATACATATGGTAGCAAAGCTGTGTAGTAGGGGTTATATCAAATGTACTGGATAATTCTGGTTACATTTAACTATAGGACCCAGGGAGGATTAAATATTTATTTTTGAGAAATATATTTTTACTTTGTACTTAATTTAATTGATGCAGTATAATAAGGTTTAGAAAAATATATATATATGGTTTGGTTTTTTTCAGAGCTATAATAGGCAACACAGTGGCTCAGTGGTTAGCACTGTGGCTTTGCAACACTGAAGTCCTGGGTTCCAAGGACAACATCTTAGTTATGGCTAGATGCACTGGAAAGGTATCCCCAATGTCCCCCACCAGGCCCAGGACACAAGATTTAGGATGACTAAAGGGGATTTTAATACTAAAGATCTCCATAACTAGTCACTATTCTCAAAATCCTCCCCCTTTTTCCTTGAATTATCTTTAACCATTTTTTTTGCTTATTAATACCCCCTGAGGAAAGCCTTCATAGCATCCCAAACAACACTAGTGAGAGAGGAGCCTAAATTATGTTAAAAAATCCTAACAGTTTCCCCTTTTTGTCACAATAAATAAGTTTCAGCTTTAATAGGTTGAGTGTCCAGCCAAAAGGGTAGACCACTTTGGTTCCACTTGTACCCAAAAAAAAGGGGAGAGTGATCCAATAAGGATCGAGGGGCATATTCCATTTTTGTTAACAATGGAGCCATAAGGGAATGGCAAAGAAGCAAATCAATTCGCGACAGAGTAGATTTGTCGATGAGGCACAGGAAAAACCCTTAAGTGATGGGCCCTTTTCCTACAAATAACTATCCAGCACAGCTCATTAATAAGGCGGCCAAAAGGAGATCATCTCCCGCTGGGTTCTTATCCTTGCAAGGGTTGCAAACATTGTTATAGTTACCTATAATTATGAGTGGGATATCTGGCCAATTTGCAAGTTTTACTTGGATTTCTTTTAGCGGATATTTTAATAAGGGAGGAATATACAGTACATTACTATAATTAAACATTAAAAATGAAACAATGTACTCGGATCCCCCACAAACCTACTATTGTTATCTCTAAATGATTCCATGCATTTAAAGGGAATATTTTTATGAATTAAAAGACAAACTCCTCAGGCATAATTAGAATACATAGATTTTACACTATATCCCATCCAAGACCTGTGTAGCATATTGACGGATTCCCTGGTCATATGTGTTTCCAGCAGCCCTTTAATTGCACGGTTACGTTTCCAAAAATATTCAAAAAACGCTTGTCATTTGGAAGTATTTTTTAAGCCACAGATTTTCCATAACAAGAATTTTACCATTTTCTCGAATTAGAGATTAACAGAATTTTAGACAATACTGCAAATAGCAAAATAAGTTACTTTTCAATGAACCAAAACCTAATATGTGTGTACACCAAGAGAACCCCTCTCCTATTCCCACTGCAAGAACAACCCTTTCCCTCCCCGAACTGATATAAACCAGACTTTACTGGTAGGGGATGGGGTATCAGAACATAAAGAACCATCCGTTATGCTCCCTTTCTGTCATGGAGTGAAAATTTCCCAAGAATCGATGTTTCCAGAACAGAGCTCGCACATTATTACAAAGAAAAGTACAAAAACTGCACAGAAATTGAACTGCATATCTAGTACAGAAATTTCTAAGTTGCAGAGAAAACATGAACATCATATCAAATATCACATTAAACCATTTTGTCCATTGATAAAGTAAGCTTAGTTACTTCTTCAAAAGTCCCATCCAAATGTAGACCCTTCCGGCTCTCATCCTGTTGGCTCTGCGGCCCAGCCATCTCACAGCGTCTTCGGGGGTCTCAAAAAAGGTAGTAGTACCCAGGGCAACCACCTTCAATTTGGCAGGATAAATCATGGAATACTGTAGGCCTGCTGTTCTCATTCTTCTTTTAATGTCCAAAAATATGGATCTTTTACACTAGATCTCCATTGAGAAATTTGAGAAGAATGAGACCCTCTGACCGCCAAGCCCAATGTCCTGATTCTCCCGTGCTTTCTTTAATAATATGTTCTGATCCTTGTAGTGGAGAATTTTAATCAGTATAGGTAGCCGGGGAGACCCGCCCACTGGCCCAGGTCTTGTAGGGACCCTATGAGCTCTCTGCACTGCAAACAAAGGAGTGAGGGCCTCTTTGCCAAAGGTGTCCAGGAGCCACTTTTCAAAGAAATTATCACGATCTCTCCCTTGAACTTCACTGGCTATAGCAGCAGGAATTTGATGGAGCTAGGACCCAGTGGTGTCTCTCCGACCTGGCAGATTCTCCATCCTCGTGACAGATTTACTGACTGTGCAGACAAGCCACAGAGGGCAGAGAAGTTCAGAACAGCTGTATTCTTGGTGGTGCAGGTAAGTATTGCGATGTGCCTGCACAACGGCCCCTCTTATCCTCACAAAGCACCAAGTCACAACTCTAAGATGATTGCTGTCCTCTCAGCAGCACACGGCAGGCAGAAAGCCTCCAAGAGATGCCTGATCCTCCTTCACCTCCAATGATTCTCCACAGTGCCACAGGATCTCCTCACCCTAAGGTGATCTCCCATCAATGGTGAGTCCAATTAAAGCAGGGTTTATGGCATATTTTACTCAGGATTATAGGAGCTCTGCTCCAGTGTAACCTCTCAGCTCACAAACATAACCATGATCCCTCCAAGGACAACATCTGCAAGAATCTGTATGTTCTCCCCGTGTTTGCTTGGGTTCTTCCAGGGTCTCTGGTTTCCGCCCACCCTCCAAAGACATACTGATAGGGAATGTAGATTGTGAGCCCCAATGAGGACAGCGATGATAATGTCTGTAAACCGTTACGGAATATGATGGTGCTACATAAGTGAGATAAATAATTAATTTACTGAGTAATATTCTTGTATGTGTTTGCATATGTGTATTTATTGAAGCGGTTATCTAACTTTAACTCTGGTTATGTTTCTTTAGCTCATTTCAGTTCATTGTTTGCATCCAGCCCTGTGGAATGATAAGCAGTTCTGGTCTACTTGAATGACAGCGGGAAATCTACAGTCCTATGGTTTCTTTCTTCTAAGCATCTCCCCTCAAGTCCAGCCTCTTCACTTCCTTTCCTTGTTCTTCCTTGAGCCACCCACTGAAAGCCAAGTCTTGTCCCTTTAAATGAGTGTGGGAACGGGGGTGGCAGTAGAATATGTAAAAGAAATAAACATTCAAAGATTAGAGATGTGAGAGATTTTGATCTAAGGGATCATTGCAATGGTTGAAAAAAAAATATCTAACTGTGGCTTTTTCCTTGAAAAAGTATTCATACCCCTTGAACTTTTCCACATTTTTTCACGTTGCACCTACAAACTTAAATGTATTTTATTGGGATTGTGTGTGATATAACAACATAAAGTAGTAAATATTTCTGAAGTGTAAAGAAAATTATACATGGTTTTCTAATTATTTGAAAAATATAAATCTGAAAATTGTGACGTGCATTTGTATTCAGCCCCCTTAGTCAGTACATTGTAGGACCACCTTACGATGCAATTGCTGCTGCAAATCTTTTGGGGTTATGTCTCTACCAGTTTTATACATCTAGAGGCTAAAATTTTTTGTAAACCAGCTCTAGCTCAGTGGATGGATGGAGTTGTCTGTGAACAGCAACTTTCAAGTTTTGTCACATATTCTCAATTGTATTTATATTTGGACTGTAACTGGGCCATTCACACACATGAATATGCTTTGATCTAAACCCTCCATTGTAGCTCTGGCAGGATGTTTAGAGTCGGCCTGTTGGAAGGTGAACCTACATCCCGGTCTCAATTCTTTTGCAGCCTCTAACAGGTTTTCCTCCAGGATTGCCCTGTATTTAGCTCAATCCATTTTCCCATCAACTCTGAACAGCTTCCCTGTCCCTACTGAAGAAAAGCATCCCCACAACATGATGATGCCACCACTTAATATATATGTTTGAACATAACACAGCTTTTGAAAAAAATAACATTGAAAGTGAAGTGGGATACTGGATAAAAAGCAAAAGTCATATTAAATTATACACAAATTTGTAAAAAAAATTATTATGCCCAAAATATTGAAGACTGTGACTTCAGTTGATCAAGGTCTTGGTGTGTAGATCCACATGGGCTCCATCTGACTGTATTACTCTGCTATAGGTGGATGGTTGACATTTTCCCTTTGTTTTTCCATACGACGCATCAAAGCAGAAACCTCAATAAACATTACTATGGTGAATATATTACTTATTGTGTGTAAATTACATTGGCCATAAAGAACCAGTAGAACTAATTGATGTTCTCAATCCTTAAAATATCCTCTTAATGTATGCCAAAGCAGACAATGGAGCAACTCTACAGAAAAGGGGGATATGCCATAAAACAAAAATTATAGTCAGTTCTACATTTTTAGTTTTTGTGTGCACTCTTTGTTCTGCCTAAGATGAAACCACACTCAAAGCCGCACCTAAAATAACATACAATAAAGCAAACACAGAACATCACATAAACATATATGCAGCCAGCCTTTAGTGTTGTCCCATTAGGTTTACAAAAGTACTGGTAGAGAACCGAGATAACAAATGCAGCCGAATGTCAATGCATTAAAATAAACAGTAGCCATGAATGTCAGCCATTGTGTGCTCTCTTTGAGAAATATCACATTGTGTGCATCGAGAATAAGTTTACATAAGTTAAGAATCATTTCTAAGAATCTAGTGGGATGCTAAATATCACAATAGAATACATTAGCTTTTCTTTAAGCAGTGTTTTCCCTCAGAAGAGCTATTATAAGTCTTAACTCGACTGTCCGGAGCTTATTAAGGAAAAATAAGATGTACTCATCTTAACAAAAATGTAGCATAATTCTACAAAAATGCAAATGTATAAATAAGAATCTAATATGGTATAACGTTGTTTTTCAGGAAAGTTTCCCCATAGACAGCATATCTCCTCTCCTAAGAATAAGTGATAAATAGACTTAGAAGAAAGATTTGTGCTGCCCTAGCCCGGTGTCCAGTCCAGTCCTCCATGGAAGTCGGACCTGAAAAGTCTTCAAAACAGAGGTGACATACTCTGCCTGACATCCTGGGTCCCTCTGGTGTTGTACTATGCTCTGTGTGTTTGTGGGGCCTATTAAACCTCATAGGCGCCCTAGATGCCGGCCTAGGATTCTGGTCACAGAAGTGTAGACTGCCTTCGTCTGCATGCCACACAGGACTGAACTGGATGCCGGACCAGGGTAGCATGAATTATTTTGCTTAACTCTAGTGATAAATGCATGATTCCTGGGGCTCCAGCTTCTAGGATACCTACTGATCACAAGAATGAAGTTTCCAAAGTCTCCTGTTTGTGAGGAACAGTAGTGCACATGTGCGACCACCACTTCCATAGAGTGTGAATGGAGCAAAGGTTGCACATGCTCACTACCACTTCATTCACATTGGAGACTTTGGCTCCCATGCTGGTGATTGATGGGGATCTTCTGAAAACATACATCTATCATGTGAATAGGTGATAAATGTGATTTATGGAAAAGCAGAATAACTACAGTAGGTAACTTTATAGACATCCCCAAACCGGAACTTCAGATGGTTGAAAACGACACCTTCCATCATGATAGGAGTTGTAGATTTACAACAAGTGGGGAGGCACAGGCCAGGAAGCCCTGTTCTATGGGATGTTTTACATAATATTATAATGACTAGAATATGAATGGTGATATGGACATCACACAAAAAGACTGTGAAATATAATAGCTTAGTCTCATGTGTGTAGTCTTATGTGTTGTTTTTATTTTATGTTATTTTAGACTTTTTCCTCTAAATAGCTGCCAAGTTGTTCTCCCTTTCCTTCCTGTCTATTGACAGGTCACATTTTTTTTTACTCTGCAAAGGTCAGCAGACCTGTGTGCGTTGACTTAATTTGGAAATGATAAAATACCTAAATGGCTTAATTTATCTTCATCGACGCACATGGAAATCTGAAGCTTTGTTATTTTTGGATTTTATTTGGAACCCCTTAAAATAGTTAAAAAAGGGTTTCCTGTAAATTTACTTTTTTTTAATATAACCGGTTAATTGAATTAGTACCTCATTGATAGGCATGTTAACATAGTGTTCTCTAGTACTATTTACTACTGCAATGTATAATATGCAGACATAGTATGTGTATACTATACACTGGCCAATGTCAACCATTAAATGACTGCTGATCAGATGCATGTAAGCTGATTATCGGGTGTTTAATAGCTAAACAGGCTCCCTAAATAAGCTCCACTCTTCCTCTGTAGGTTTGGAATTTTAAATAAATCTTTCCTAATAAAGATGACAAGTTATGGAGCATGAAAATCAGGACAGTTCCTCGCAGTGTCAGATTGGGATGCAAAAGACTCAGTAGCAACATTGACCCTGGGGTACACTGTTCAGCTGCATGTAAATATTATATTACTCTCATACACAAATGTTTGAGTACTACACTGAGTAGTTTGTTAAATGAATAACAAGATGCTGCTTCTGTCTGTACATAGGGAATCAAGTGTATTGTGCCAACACCTGCTCATATAAGGAGGTAAGTGACTTCCTCCTGCACAGGGACCCACCAGAGGATTCACCTTACTCTATGGGCCAGTCTGAACCTGGATCCTCAGTATATTACACTGGTATTGTCTCGGTTGTGTCAGAGGTGACAGACATTCGCTCTGCAGTTGGTTGCAGGAGATCTCTACGTTTGGCATTACAGACAACTTCTTAGAGGCTGTCTCTATGACCCAGCGGCTACCTCCCTCTGGCTAATTAACACCCTTCCTGGGTGTATAAATACCTGCTGTGTTTCAGAGGGAGGTGCCAGCGATATTCATTAGTACTTGTGAAGGCTTTAGCAAGAGCAGCACCTTGTCATCTCTGGAGCTTGAGGACGTGTGCGAATTTGTCTGGATTCATCTAAAGCTAAGCAATTTCCCCGTTTGTTTACCATTGTTGTCTATAGTATTTAGTTGAGATCGACTAGTACTCATCTCCTCCCTTCCCTAACCTTAGCCATACACCAGGGAAAGACAGGGCGAGGCACGTGTGCAGCGATTGGTGAAGAGCCAATACAGGGATGTTAGGGGAGACAGGGTGATGCTAGATAAATGTAGAAGGTCTCCACTTTCCTCCTTTCCCTAGAGTCTGGGCTCCCTTTCCCTCTTCCCTTTGTGTTGCACTAAGTCTTTCCCACACCTTGCGTGACATTATCACAAGCCGAGCACATTTTGAAAAGAAAAAAAAATAGAAAACTGACACTTTGTTTTTTTTTTTTCTCCCCTCTGTGTGTTTTTGAGCGAGGACTTTTTTTTTTCCTTTCTCCCTTGGTATGGGTACTGTCGCAGAGCTCGCAGAGCAGTTCTCAGTTCTGCTGTCTGTCCCTGGAGGTGAATGACCTCCGCTGTGAAGCTCAGCAGCAACATCAGTGGCTACAGGTCCCTAATGTGGGAGTCTCTGCAGGTAGACCTGCCCAGCCTGAACCCAAGGTTGCTCTCCTGGACAGGTTTTCAGGAGGTAGGGACACGTTTTTTGTATTCAAGGAGGCCTGCAAACTGTATTTTAAACTTCGTCCTTACTCCTGTAATGAGGAGCAACGGGTTAGTATTGTGATCTCTCTAGTACAGGGAGATCCTCAGTCGTGGGCGTTTTATTTACCACAGGACTCGGTTTGTCTCCAGTCTGTGGAGGGGTTTTTCGGGGCTCTGACCCTCATTATGATGACCCTGGCCGAGTCGCCTTGGCTCAGTCTAGGCTACGTCGCCTTCAGCAGGGGAATTGGTCAGTGTAGAAGTACAGTTCGGAATTCCGTAGATGGGCAAAAGATTCCAAATGGAATGACTCAGCCTTTAGAAGTCAATTTTGTGAGGGGCTTACTAAAAGGTTGAAAGATGCCTTAGCAGTAGTGTTGAGCCACCCCCGTAGTGTTCGGGTTTGGTTCGGTTCGTCGAACACCGGTATGTTCGCCAAACTGTTCGTCGAACACCGTCGAACACCGTTAAAACCAATGGCAGGCAAACAAAAACACATAGAAACACATAGAAAACACCTTCAAAGGTGTCCAAAACCTGACAAACTGCCCAGAAGACACAACTAACACATGGAAAAGTGACAAGTAAATATAGTCATGCGAAAAGAAAGAGGTGGAGGAGTAAAAGGAGGGGGAGACACAGATATAGGAATATTATGCCCTTCTAAAACCAAAAAAGTGAGAAGCCGACAAGGCCAGTCCGTTCCTGCCCGTGCGACCTCCGTGTCGCCGGGTTTGTGCCAGAGCTGCGGTGGACCCTGACGGCCAGCCCCCCTCTCCCAATACTGGTGCCTGTCCGCTGGTGGGTCGAGCCCCCCCCCCGCGGTGGAGGCTGGTCTAAGCTCTGTAATTTAAATTGTCTCTCTAATTTGAATGAGTACACTTTAAATCCTTTTACAAGGATCTATTGGAGGGCAAGTCTGATGCCAGCAGCCGCGGTAATTCCAGCTCCAGTAGCGTCCACTAAAGCTGCTGCAGTTAAAAAGCTTTTATAAGGATCGAGCTTGGCGGTCCACCGCAAGGCGTCCTACCACCAGTCCCAGCCCCTATGCCTTGGGGTGTCTCCCCCGATGCTCTTCACTGAGTGTCCCGGGGGCCCGAAGCATTTCCTTTGAAAAAATTAAGTGTCCAAACTACAGGTGGTGTAGCTTGCTTAACAGCTGGGATAATCCGCTGACTAGCAGACACTGCTACTAGGCCCAAAGTATTGCCTGGCAGTTAAAAATTTGTAATTAGATCTACAGGCAGTGGCTACTCCGCTGACTAGCAGACACTGAAGCTTTGCAGCAGACCTCTGATTCCCAGGCTATAGTATGAGTAAACAGCTCTTCAGACTCAACCATCTATGTTACCCCAAGCCATAGTGTATGTACTTTCTTACGGTTAAAAGGGGGGGTAGAGACCCGACCCATCTGGACTTGACGATGCCAACGTCATGTAAAACACAGCAAGGGGACTCCAAAAAGAGTCTCCATTTTTTCCAAAAATTGTGGCACAGACACCACTTAAATGGCATCAATTGTCCCAGCGTTGCTTAAAATGGTTGGTGAGGTGATTTTCCAAAATCCTAAAGCTTTTAGTCTTCCCAGGATGACACAGGTGGGCCAGATGGTGGTTGGACCGACCCACTAGGCCGCATTGTAGCACAGTGAGCTTCGCACTGCAACTTATGCTTCATATCCATGTGACGGTTCAAGCATAAAGTACTCAAACTATTGTTTTTTTGGCCTCTACTTAGCTTTTGGTGACAAATGTTATAGATAACATGAGTTGGGTCATCCTTAGACATCTCAAAAAATGCCCAGGCTATGCAAGGTTTAGAGCCCATGCGACTCTGCTTCTAGCAATACTATCAAATGATTGGCTGGGTTAGATGCAGTAAAAAATTCTTATTAGATACACAGGTGGTGCAGCTTGCTTCGCAGCTGGGCTACTACGCCCAAAGTATTGGTAGACTCTATACTAAATAAGGAAGGATTCAATGACTGTGGTGGCCCCTCCGTGGGCCGTGGCGATTGGTCATCCACTTTCGCTGCCCCTTACTCAACGAATTCACAAACATCTCCCGTCGGTTTGGAGTCCCATTATGCCCAACCAAAAAGATAGGCCCCACAACAAAGATATCGTTCTTAGGCATCGAAATCGACACCACAACAAGGTTGTTCTGCCTCCCATGGGAAAAAATACCAAAAGATTACACCTGATCTAGGTTTTTTGTGCAGTATGGAAAGTAACACTACAGCAGATGCAAGTATTACTAGGTCTCCTCGTGCTTGCGAGCCGGGTGAGGCCAGTCGGAAGGGTTTTTCTCTTCATTTATCGCCCGCAACAAAAGGGGCATCTAAACCGAGTCATACAATCAGAATCAGCAGGCAGCTACGGGCGGACTTAGAGGTGTGGAAAACCTTCTTATAATCATTCAACGGTCACACGTTATTTATGTCAGCAGAACAGTCCAACATTGAACTAAGATTATTCACCGGGGCGGCAGAATCAGGCGGATATGCAGCGATACTAAATAACCAATGGTGCACAAGCTTATGGCCTTCGTATTGGGCAGAACAAGTGCTGACAAAAAAACAGACAGTCCTGGAACTGTTTCCAATAGTGGTAGCAACAGAAATATGGGGCGCGCGCCTGGCTAACAAAAATATACGCTTCATAACAAAAAACACCAGCCTAGCGCACTTCATTAATAATATGGCATCATCGTCTCTCCCAGTGCTAGGCCTACTACGCCGGCTAGCATTCCTGTGCCTAAAACACAATGTATGGGTCCGCGCTAGCCACGATGCTGAGGTGTCTAACGCTGCTGCTAATGCTTTATCACAATTCAATTGGCAGATTTTCACAGAGCTCCTCCCCAACGCCCACCCATCGGGAAACAGTTGCCCAGCCTCCCTATGGTATCTAGTGGCGAATAGTTGATGCCATTAATCAGAGCGTCGGTTGCCCCGTCGATGTGGCAAGCATACGGTAAGGCATGGGAAGAGTGGACACGACTAGTAGCAGGCAGATGGGTTGGCCAATGTGAACAAGCCAGATTACAAGTCACCATAGAATTTCTCCACCAGCTAATGATGAGGGGCAGATCAGGGGCATCAGCGCAGCGGTGTCTGACCGGAGTAGCATTTCACTTCCAACTACTGAATTGGGGAGATGTGACAAAGAGATTCATCATCAGACAATCCATAAAAGGGTGGAAAAGGGGTCAGCCAAGTCAGGAGTGTAGAAGTTCCGTCCCGTGTCACTAAAACTGATTTCTCACATCATATCCCTAACACCATTAACATGACACTCACAATTCGAAGCAACACTACTGTCTACTGCATTTGCGATCGCCTTCTTCGGGGCGCTATGCATAAGCGAATTAGTACTCAATCCAAAATTACCACCAGTGGAGGCTTATTACACCAGGACGTAGTCATAGCCAATAATGCAGTACGTCTACGCATACGCAAATCGAAAACGGTTCCAGGGGCACTTGGGTACTTCTACAACCCACAAAAAGTACGCTGAGTCGGGTAACAATAGTAAAAACATATCTAACCATCAGATCACAAAGTAATTTCTTCCTATCGCACATTGATGGAACGCCATTATCAAGATACCAGTTCCAAGCTATATTTAATAAATGCCTAACATCGGCAGGGAACCACCCCAAAGATTATGAGACACACTCATTCCGCATAGGCGCGGCCACGGAAGCAGCAAGAGCAGGACTGTCAGAAACGGAAGTTCAGAGGATAGGGAGATGGTGATCCACATGTTTGGCGAGATACATAAGACCGGACTTGCTATCCTAACGTGGTTTGTTTCTTTTACAGGTGGCGCTAAGCCAACAGTGTGGGTGATAGGCCACTCGTATGTATATTGTGCAGAAAAAAGTGCGAAAGTCCGCCCAGGCGGGAGGAAATTTGAATTTCATAACACATATTTCAACTGGAGAGGTATTAGAGGCCTGCAATGGCCACAGGTACTAATGGAGGTAATCAAGGTAGGGAGAGAGGCAAGATGTCCGGTCATCTTAGTTATACAGGTCGGGGGAAACGACAAAGGTTATCACAAGAGTGCATAACTAATGGCAATAATGAAACAAGATACTGAGCGCTTCAGAGAATTTTTCACAAAAATAACTATAGTATGGTCAGAAATTGTGCCGAGAGCGGTATGGCAAGGTGCCCGAGACATCATCGCCATTGAACGGACAAGGCGGCTAATAAATATTTGGATGGCAAAATTTATAAGAGACAGAGGCGGTGTAATGATACGACACCGACAACTGGAAGGAGATAAAGCAGGCCTCATACGGCCCGTCGGTGTTCACTTAATGGATATTGGACTGGACATATTCCTGTCAGGACTCCAGGACGGAGTGGAACAAGCGTTAAGAGTGATGGATGTGGGTCAGAGTCCTGCATACGAGTACGCAGGATCCTCCATGGCCTGGAAATAGAAAGGACATGTTGGAGAGTTACACTTGTTGGCCAACTTGCCGGTGTGGAGACACAGGGCATGCTGCAACAAGCTGAATTACTTTAGAAATAAAATGCCTTTCTAATGTCATGAGTATAAACAGTTAATAAAGCTGTGACCGATCCTCACCCATCCAGTTGTAAGAGTTACATGATTGTATTGTCAATGAAAGGGGAGGTGTGGGGGGTCTGAGCGTCTGGGTTTGGTTGGGGGTCCCCACAGTCTGCTTAGGCTTGATGCAGTTAAAAATTATTATTAGATACACAGGCGGTGCAGCTTGCTTCACAGCTGGGCTACTACGCTGACTAGCAGACACTGAAGCTTTGAAGCAGACCTCTGAGTAAACAGCTCTACAGACTCAACCATCTGTGTTACCCCAAGCCGTAGTGTATGTAGTTTCTTACGGTTAAAATGGGGGGGGGAGACCCAACCCACCTGTAATTGACGATACCAACGTCACGTAAAACACAGCAAGGGGACTCCAAAAAGAGTCTCCATTTTTTCCAAAAATTTGTGGCACAGATACCACTTAAGTGGCATCAATTGCCCCAGAGTTGCTTAAAACGGTTGGTGAGGTGATTTTACCAAATCCTCAAGCTTTACTCTCCCCAGGATGACACAGGGGTAGAAAAGTTCTTGCGGATCCATGATTTGTTCATCTTTATGAACGTGAGTCTGTCTACATTCTCAGTGGACAGTCGCGTGCGCTTATCTGTCAGCATACCACCAGCAGAGCTGAGCACAGAGTTCAGAGAGAACGCTGGCTGCGGGGCACGACATGATCTCCAAGGCGTAAGTGCGAGCTCAGTCCATTTTTCCAGATTGGAAGCACAAAATGAGCAAGGGTCCAATGACACAGTCATGGCTTTGCTGTTCACTTGGAGATACTCCTGTACCATCGTATCTAGGCGTTGACTATGTGTCAGACTTCTTGTCTCCTGTGGCCTTGCAAAGGATGGGCTAAAAAAGTGGTGAAATGATTCCGCAAAATTGATGTTACCAGCAGATACTGTGTATCTGTTACGGTTTGAGTGCTGAAGACTCGACAGTCCCACGGTTGGCAAGTTAGAACTGCGAGATTCACTACGTGTACCACTGGTGTTTTGTGGAAAAGCACATGTAAGATTCTGCAACAGTCTCTGCTGATACTCCTGCATGCGTGAATCCCTTTCTATGGCAGGAATTATTTCTGCAAATTTACTTTTGTACCGGGGATCTAAGAGTGTGGCAACCCAGTAGTCAGGATTATTTCGAATTCTGACAATCCGAGGGTCATGTTGCAGGTAGTACAGCAAGAAGGCACTCATGTATCTTGCGCATCCAGGAGCAACAAGTCCCTGTTGTGTTCGTGGTGAGGTAAGAATCATGCTTCCTTCCTCTGCCCTCTCCCCCCAACCTCGCACAACAGAAATGTGATCAAGGTCTCCCTCATCTGATGAGTCTTCCATGCCCTTCGCCAGTTCGTCCTCCACTTCTTCCTCGGCTCCTGCACCTTCCTCAACAGTTTGGCTGCTACCATGCGCCCTGGTTAATCCCTCTCCCCGACCCTCCCATGGCTGCCGCCTTGGTGCTGCCGACCGTCTGGACCTTGCAGATGTTGGCCCTTCCGCATACAACTCCTCCTCCTCTACTTCCTCCACCTCCTCTTGTCCCACCACCTGACTCCGAATTCTGTTTAACGTGTGCTCCAGCATGTAAATCACCGGAATAGTCATGCTGATGATGGCATCGTCAGCACTAAACATCTTCGTCGCCATTTCAAAACTGTGCAGAAGGGTGCATAGTTCCCTGATCTGAGACCACTCCTCCAGAATGATTTGCCCCACCTCTGGATCTCGTTGGCCCAGGCTATACGTCACAACGTATTGCACCAGGGCTTGTCGGTGCTGGCATAGTCGCTGAAACATGTGCAGAATTCCACCGTGTCGGCACATCGTATTTCAGCCGGTGAAGTGGCAGGCCCAACAACTTCTGTAGAGACATAAGTCGCTGAGCTGAGGGATGCGAACGGCGGAAGTGAGCACACAGCAACCGTGCCCTCTGCAGAAGGCCATCTAGTCCGGGATAGTGGGCTAAAAATTGCTGGACAACCAGGTTCAACACGTGAGCCATACAAAGCACGTGTGTGACATTGCCCCGGCAAAGGGCCGCACCCAGGTTTGCAGCATTGTTGCACACGGCCTTCCCTGGTTGCAGGTTCAGTGGAGACAACCATTCATGAAACTGGTTCTCCAGAGCTGACCACAACTCCTCAGCTGTGTGACTCACATTTCCCAGACATTTCAAAGTAAAAACCGCCTGATGACGTTGAGCCCTGCTGCCAGCATAGTAAGGAGGTGTACAGGATTCCTTCTGCGCAGTTAGAAAGCGGGTGGCATTACCAGACAGGCTTTGGGTGCAGGTGGAGGACCGAGAGGAGGTTGAGGAGGCAGAAGCAGTGGAGGATCTTCGAGATAAAGAGGATTGATGCACAACTCGTGGGGACGGCAAGACTTGGACAGCAGCCCCTTGTCCTGCTGTCACCATAGTTATCCAGTGACCAGTCAGCGACATGTAACGCCCCTGTCCATGCCTACTCGTCCAAGTGTCTGTGGTGAAATGCACCCTGTCACACACAGAGCTTGCAGATGATGAAATTCAACCTCTTAGCTTTGTCATGGCTAGGAGGAAATGGTCTTTTACTTGTCCACATCTGAGGGACCGAGGGCTGGCTGTTGTGCTTAGACGGGGTTGAGTAGGGTGTCCCCGGCAAACTGCCGGTCTGTGAGGAAGATGCAGGCGGAAAAGTTAGGTTGCCTTGATCCAAAGGTGGTGCTCTCGATGTCGGAGAGCGCTCAACACCAGCTGGTGTTTCCACTTCCAAATGAAATGATGACCTGCCAATCACACTGGCTGTTGCGGGTAAAGAGGTGGCAGGTCTGCGTCCAAAAACATGTGTGACTGCTGTCCCCCCAGTCACAGAGGATGAAGAGGCCGCAGATGCACAAGATGGGGCAGACGGTGGCTGGCCCGTCCCACTAGGCCGCATTGTAGCACAGTCAGCTTCCCACTGCAACTTATGCTTCATATCCATGTGACGGTTCATGCATGAAGTACTCAAACTATGGATTTTTTGGCCTCTACTTAGCTTTTGGTGACAAATGTTACAGATAACATGAGTTGGGTCATCCTTATCGATCTGAAAAAATGTCCAGGCTATGCAAGGCTTAGAGCCCATGTGACCTGAAGAGCCACCACGACTTGTGGTCAGAGGCACAGTTGTGTTTGAGGATGCAGTTGTTGACGTGCTTCCAGTACTACGTCTCTGTCCAGGAAGGCGCAACCTAACCTCGTCGTCACTAGCATCCTCCTCCACCTCCTCTGCTGACCTCATCGACTGGCTGACTGTGGGTTGACAGTAAGTGGGATCTCCAACCTCGCCATCATCACCCTGTGTGTTCTCACACCCGTCGTCCTCAGAGCCAACCTCTTCCCGCCCTGACCGAAAACTCAAGTTGTCGCTCCAGTCAGGTATTTGAGTCTCATCATCGTCTTCATCATTGTCTCCACCAACAGGAGTTACAGTTTGGGAACGAGGGTCTACATTATGCTCAGAAAATTCTTCATCTGGTCCTGGATCCGACTCATAAAGATTCTGGGCATCAGTGCAGATCATTTCCTTGTCTGGATTCACAGAAGCTCTGGAGCAGACCTCTGATTCCCAGGCTATAGTATGAGTAAACAGCTCTGCAGACTCAACCATCTGTGCTACCCCATACTCAGACGGGCAGCTGGAGACTTGGGAGCTGTGAGGAAGCAAGTGCGATTGGGGTGACACCTCTGAGGACTGGAGTATTTGTGATGTTTAAGTTGAGGTGGAGGAGAGCCCACTTAAAGGAGCACTTGATATCCGTTGAAGCACCTGCTGTTTTTGTGCCTCATCTGGAATTTGCAGCGATGGGCGTAGCCGTAAGAAAGGGATCAGATCACATTGTCCACGAAAAGAAGTAGACATCTTAGTTTGGCTGGAAGATGGTCTTTCTTCTGCAGATGTTACTGTTGCTTTAACACCTACCCCACGGACACAACCTTTTTTTCCCTTCCCAACACGCCTATTCCCCTTTCCACCAGCAGCAGGCCTTTTGCCACTCATTTTGGTGGTTAACTAATTGACAACTCTGTAGTTGTTTGCACAAAAGACGATGGATGGAAACCGAGCAGAGCTGAGTGGCCAAACTGTGGTACTAGCCCAAAAGGATTGGCTGGGTTAGAAGCAGTAAAACAATTTACATACACAGGTGGTGGAGCTTGGTATAGATGGCCAAATAGAATGAGTACCACACACTGCTACAGGCCCAAAGTTATTTTCCATGCTAGATGCAGCTAAAAATTATTATTAATTTCAAAGCTTGTGGAGCTTGATATAGATGGCCTAATACAATGAGTACCACACACTGCTACTATGCCCAAAATTATTTTCCGGGCTAGATGCAGCTAAAAATTATTATTAATTTCAAAGCTGGTGGAGCTTGGTATAGAGGGCCTAATACAATGAGTACCACACACTGCTACTATGCCCAAAATTATTTTCCGGGCTAGATGCAGCTAAAAATTATTATTAAGTTCAAAGCTGGTGGAGCTTAGTATATATGGCCTAATAGAATGAGTACCACACACTGCTACAGGCCCAAAATTATTTTCCGGGCTAGATGCAGCTAAAAATTATTATTAATTTCAAAACTGGTGGAGCTTAGTATAGATGGCCTAATAGATTGAGTACCACACACTGCTACATGCCCAAAATTATTTTCCGGGCTAGATGCAGCTAAAAATTATTATTAATTTGAAAGCTGGTGGAGCTTAGTATAGATGGCCTAATAGATTGAGTACCGCACACTGCTACAGGCCCAAAATTATTTTCCGGGCTAGATGCAGCTAAAAATTATTATTACTTTCAAAGCTGGTGGAGCTTAGTATAGATGGCCTAATGGAATGAGTACCACACACTGCTACATGCCCAAAATTATTTTCCGGGCTAGATGCAGCTAAAAATTATTATTAATTTCAAAGCTGGAGGAGCTTGGTATAGATGACCTAATACAATGAGTAACACACACTGCTACTATGCCCAAAAGGTTTTACTTGGCTAGGTGCAGTAAAAAATTCGTATTACATACACAGGTGGTGTAGCTTGCAACACAGATAGGCTACTCCACTGACTAATACACACTGCTACTATGCTCAAAAGGATTTGCTTAGCTAGATTTAGCCAAATGCTGTGAAAAACACTTGCACAGCACTAAAACAGACCTGCCTGGCAAAAAGTCCTAGGAAATGCTGTAACCTAGCCCTTAAAAGGGCTGCACTTACAACTAGTCCCTACTCCCAACCTATCTGTCTATTTAAGAGCAAATTCGCTTGCAATTCACACAGTTAGAAAGTATAGCGCCCACAGCAGCAGCGGTGCCGTCTAACACTCAGCTGCAGCAGTGAGAAAATGGTGGCGACTTGGAAAATGGCTGGGTCTTATAGGGCAAGGACATGTGACATACACAGTCAATGACACATGCCCTTGCTTGTGTGATAAAAGCACTTCGCTGCGTGTGTGCGCTGCTGATAGGCTGACAGACTGCACCTCCCCACTGTAAATGCGGGAAAGAAAAAAAAATGGAGATCTTCATTATTTCTGCAGAGATCCATCCCCTGCCCCTGCCCACTGTACACTCAAACTGTGTATTAACATTTATTAACAGCATTACTGTGAAAAAATCCAGTTACAATTTTGGTGCACGAACAGTTATCGAACATAACCTCGAACAGCCGGATTTTTTTCAAATCGTTCGTGTTCGTCGAACGGCTCGAAGACCGCTCAAAACAGCTCGAATTTGAGATTGGCGAACAGTTCGAGTCGAACACCGCTCACCTCTACTTAGCAGTATATAAAACCCCTCAGTCCTTGGAGGCTGCCATGTCGTTGTCCATACGTCTTGATAGACACCTTCAGGATAAACGGTGAGACCACCTTCTCCGGAGCCTTCTAGTTGGGGTTGCATACCTCTGCCGGGGGAGCGGTCAGGGGTTGAGCCAGTACTGGTGGAGGTGGAGGAACCCATGCAGTAAAGGGGTGTCTCTACATCATACATTTTCCCGGAGATTCGCAGGAAAAAAGGCGTATTTTTTTTGGGGGGGGAAAGGGACATTTTGTTGGGACCTGTCCTGCAATTCCTAAACAAAGGAGTCTCAATTAACTCTTCGTACTCTGGAGTTGGATTAACAAGGGGTGCATTTGTTACCAACCTGCAGTTCCCGCTTTGTCCTGTCAGCAGAGGTGGTGCTAGAGAGAAAAATCAAGAAAATTTTTGTGTTTGTTGACAGTGGAGCCGGAGTCAGCATCATTGATTCTGAGTTTGTAAAAACTCATGGTCTTGCTTGCTGTGCTTTAGCTGAATCTATTTCCATCTTTGTCATTGACTCGGCACCACTTGCACAGAAAGCATTTACTCAGATTGTACATAATGTAAAACAGAGGGTGGAGTCAGTTCATTGTGAAGTAATCCCTTGCTATGTCCTGGTCAATATTCCCACACCGATTGTTTTGGGTATTCCTTTGCTTATTAAACATAATCCGTTGGTGGATTGGCAAAGTGGGGAGATTATTGAATGGGGAGATTACTGCCATGAGAAGTGTTTAGATATTTCTTGCTACTGTCTCTATGGAAATATTATCGGCTTTTCTGTCTGGTTTTAAGGACATTTTTTCTGAGAGGGGGTGTCAGGATTTGCCTCCTCATCGTGCATATGACTGTCCTATTAATCTAACTCCCAGAGCTAAACTACCGAAATCCAGACTGTATAATCTTTCTGGCCCTGAGATACAAGCCATAAACTATTTAATTGTGGAAAGTCTGAAGAAGGGATATATCAGACCCTCATCTTCGCCCATGACGGCAGGGTTCTTCTTTGTGAAAAAAAAGATGGTGGTCTACGTCCCTGTTTAGATTTCTGGGAATTAAATCAAGTTACCATCCGTGATCTATACCCTCTTCCTCTGATTCATGATTTGTTCAGCCAGGTTGTAGGAGCTAAGGTATTCTCCAAGTTGTATTTAATGGGAGCCTACAACCTGGTTAGAATCAGAGAAGGGGACGAATGGAAAACAACGTTCAATACCCCCGGAAGAACATTTTGAGAGTTTGGTTATGCCTTTTGGTTTTACCAATGCACCTGCGGTATTCCAGCATTTCATAAATTATATTTTCCATCATTTGGTGGGGAGGTTTGTAGTGGTCTATCTGGACGATATTTTGGTTTACTCACCTGATTTTGAGACTCATCGGGGGCATGTTAAGCAGGTGCTCCAGATATTATGGGATAACAAACTTTATGCCAAACTGGAAAAATGTGTTTTCGCTGTTCAGGAGGTGCAGTTTTTGGGGTACTTGTTGTCATCTTTGGGATTTCGGATTGATCCGGAGAAGATCTGTGCAGTCCTTGTCTGGAAACGTCCCAAGAACCTGAAGGCTCTACAACATTTTCTAAGTTTTACTAATTTTTACCAGAAATTCATCCAAAATTACTCTGTTATTGTGAAACCCCTTACTGACATGACTAAAAAGGGGTCTGATTTTTCCAAATGGTCGGATGCTTCCCTCCAGGCTTTTTCTTCCTTAAAGAGTAATTTTGCCACTGCACCTATACTCAGTCAACCCCATGTTTCCCAACCCTTTGTTGTGGAAGTTAATGCGCTGGATGTCGGGATGGCGCTGTGTTGTTTCAGGGTTTGTCCCCTGGTAAATGGAGTCCATGCGCCTTCTCTTCAGTCTTTGGCTGAGAGAAATTATGACGTGGGTAATAGGGAACTTTTGGCGATCAAATTGGCGTTATAGGAATAGCGACATTGGTTGGAGGGGGCTGTCCATCCTACTACTGTTGTTACTGACCATAAGAACCTGTCATATCTCCAGTCAGCTAAACGTCTCAACCCTAGGCAAGCCAGATGGTCACCGTTTTTTGCTAGGATCAATTTTGTTGTCACTTTTCGTCCAGGGGTAAAAAATGTCAAGGCTGATGCTTTGTCCCGGATCTTCCCTGGTGGTGGTGACAATGAGAACCCTGCCCCGATATTACAGAAAGGGGTAGTCATTTCAGCACTGTATCCTGAGCCTCAGGGTGAGGTGTTGGAGGCTCAGGGAGACACCCCTGCCTCCTACCCTTTAGGAAGGTTATTTGTACCATTTAATCTGCGCCGCAAAGTAATTAATAAACATCATAACTCTGTGCTTGCTTGGCATCCAGGTGGTAACGCAACTGCAGACCTCCTCTCTCGTCATTTTTGGTGGCCAGGGTTGCATCGGGATGTGATTGAACACTTAGCTGCTTAGCTGTAGTATTTGCGCGCATTCTAAGGTTTCGCATACCCGTCTGTCTGGTACTCTTCTTCCGCTACCTATGCCTAGTAGGCTATGGACACACTTGTCCATGGGTTTTAGTACTGACCTACCAATTCCTGCAGGCAAAACTGTGGTTTTGGTGGTAGTAGATAGGTTTAGTGCAATGGTTCACTTCGTCTCATTGTCTGCACTTGCAAATGCCAAGACACTTGCTCAGGTGTTCATAAATGAGATCATGAAGCTTCACGGGGTTCCCTCCGATGTGGTGTCTGATTGGGGGACCCAGTTTGTTTCCAAGTGCTGGAAGGCATTCTGTTCTCGACTGGGGGAGCAGCTGTCATTTTCCTCTGCCTTACACCCTTAGTCGAATGGTCAGACCGAGCATGTCAATAAGAATTTGGAGACCTACCTCAGGTGTTTTGTCTCCGAAAATCTGGAGGATTGGGCATCCTACTTACCACTGGCAGAATTTGCCATTAATAATCAACGTCAAGAATCCACTGGCAGGTCATCGTTCTTCGGTGCATACGGTTATCACCCACAGTTTGGTACCTTTAGTGGGGGGAGGAGCTTCAGGAGTTCCTGAGGAGGAACGGTTAGCTTTATCGCTCTCCTCGGTATGGCAGGGTGTTCTGAGTAATTTAAAGATCATGGGAGACAGGTATAAATGTATGTCTGACAGAAAATGCTTGCAAGGTCCGGACCTGAATGTGAATGACTTTATGTGGTTGTCTACCAGCAATATAAGATTGAAAGTCCCTTCTTGGAAGCTGGGACCTTGGTTTATTGGTCCCTATAAAATAACCGCCGTCATTAACCCAGCAGCGTTTCGTCTTGAACTTCCTCAGGCCCTTAAGGCCCACAGGTCCTTACTCAAAAAATATGTGGAACCTCTTGAGCCCTCATCTCTACCACCGCCCCCAGTAATGGTTGACGGTAATCTGGAGTTCCAGATTTTGAGGATTGTAGATTCTCGTCTCCAACATCGTTCTCTACAATACTTGGTGCACTGGAAAGGCTATGGTCCAGAAGAGAGGATGAACGCTCCCAGGTTGGTTCGCTCATTCTACACCTCTTATCCTGAGAAACCCGGACCTGAGAGTCCGGAGGACACTTGTAGAGGAGGGGGTACTCTGCCTGTCCTCCTGCCACGTTGGGTCAGTAACTAGATCATCCACCACCTCCTCCTCTTCCACTTGTGCACCACGATCCTCCTCCTCACTTCGTGGCAATTGTGTCTCATCATCGTCCACCTCTTGAGACAAATTGCCAGCTTCGACTTCCTGTGGCCGTGGCTGTTCAAATATTTGGGCATCGCTACATGGGATCTCCTCTTCCACCACTTCAAGCGGGGCAGGCGAGGGGCACAAATATGGAAATGGACCAGTGAACTGCTCTTTAGAGTGTCCAAGTGTGGGATGAGTTGCTGTCTGACGACACTCGACATGGTGGGAGGAAGGAGCATCAGGGTGAGGAGGAGCATGTGATCGAGACTCACGGCTACGGCTACTAAAACTTGACAGACCGGAGGTGGTGGTGCCCAGGTAACTGGAAATATTATCTGCTATCCAATTAATAACCTGTTCACACTGATCAGTTTTGTTGTAGTGTGCTTCCCTAGTAATTCGGTCAAGAAGTGGGAGCGAGAAGATGTGGTTGTTGGGTGTGGCACATTTTCACCTGGCCACGGCCCCGTCCTCTACATGCACCATCACCAGAACGTTCAGTTCCACGTCCCTTGCCACGCGCCTTGCCCATTGTAAATGAAGTAAAATAGCTTACACTCGCACTATCAATGGAAAAAGGGTAATAAACAGGAGATCAGAACATTGGAAGAGGAAAACCACAGTTCTATTTCTCTGGCCTACACCAGACTTTTTTAGAAAGATATATTTGTGTTTGAACAGTCAGGGAGACACTATTACAGTTTTTTTATGGCAAAAATGCCAAAAGCAGGATAATACAGAGATTTGACCCGTGGAACTGCAAAACCAGAGTTCTATTTCTCTGGCCTACACTAGACTCTTTTAAACAGATATATTTGTGTCTAAACAGTCAGAGAGACACTATTACAGGGGTTTTTTTCGGCAAAAAATGCCAAAAGCAGGATAATACAGAGATTTGACCCGTGGAACTGCAAAACCAGAGTTCTATTTCTCTGGCCTACACCAGACTCTTTTAAACAGATATATTGGTGTCTGAACAGTCAGGGAGACACTATTACAGCTTTTTTTTATGGAAAAAATGCCAAAAGCAGGATAATACAGATATTTGACCCGTGGAATTGTAAAACCACAGTTCTATTTCTCTGGCCTACACCAGACTCTTTTAAACAGATATATTGGTGTCTGAACAGTCAGGGAGACACTATTACAGTTTTTTGTTACAGAAAAAATGCCAAAAGCAGGCTAATACTGAGATTTGACCCGTGGAACTGCAAAACCACAGTTCTATTTCTCTGGCCTACACCAGACTCTTTTAAACAGATATATTGGTGTCTGAACAGTCAGGGAGACACTATTACAGTTTTTTGTTACAGAAAAAATGCCAAAAGCAGACTAATACTGAGATTTGACCCGTGGAACTGCAAAACCACAGTTCTATTTCTCTGGCCTACACCAGACTCTTTTAAACAGATATATTGGTGTCTGAACAGTCAGGGAGACACTATTACAGTTTTTTGTTACAGAAAAAATGCCAAAAGCAGACTAATACTGAGATTTGACCCGTGGAACTGCAAAACCACAGTTCTATTTCTCTGGCCTACACCAGACTCTTTTAAACAGATATATTGGTGTCTGAACAGTCAGGGAGACACTATTACAGTTTTTTTTTACGGAAAAAATGGCAAAAGCAGGATAATACAGAGATTTGACCCGTGGAACTGCAAAACTGCAGTTCTATTTCTCTGGCCTACACCAGACTCTTTTAAACAGATATATTGGTGTCTGAACAGTCAGGGAGACACTATTAAATTTTTTTTTTACGGCAAAAAATGCCAAAAGAAGGATAATACAGATATTTGACCCGTGGAACTGCAAAACCACAGTTCTATTTCTCTGGCCTACACCAGACTCTTTTAGAAAGATATATTTGTGTCTGAACAGTCAGGGAGACACTATTACAGTTTTTTTTTTACGGAAAAAATGCCAAAAGCAGGACAATACAGAGATTTGACCTGTGGAACTGCAAAACCACAGTTCTATTTCTCTGGCCTACACCAGACTCTTTTAAACAGATATATTGGTGTCTGAACAGTCACAGGCACACTCAATTTTTTTTTTTGGGGGGGGGGAATATCAAAAGGTTAATAAGACGCGTATTTGTACAGTCTGACTGATGGAAAAAAAATACAGGATTTAGATGAAAAAAAAAAGGATTTTTCCTGGCCCCTGAGACCGGGGGATAAGTCTAGCAATTTGACCAACAGGAGCACACAGGACTGTAATGCAGCATTTGCTGGTATAACCACTGCGTCTCCTATATCTGGGATGGATATTAGTCCTGAGAAGGACTGTTTGTTTGATTTGGCAGGCTTTAGAGACCCTACACTACCAATTTCGCACTATATATCTCTCCCTAACTCAGCAGCACTCTCCCTACACTGTCTGATCCGGAGCGACTGTGTCCAAGATGGCGGCGCCCAGTTTTAAATACTCGAGGTGACGCTGTGCGGCCAGCCAATCGCTGTAATGCCCACAAACAACATGGCTGCGGCATTAAAGTGACTGGCTGGCAATCCCTGCATGTTCATTGGCTCTGTAAAGAGCGCCAAATGTGCAGGGCGGAGACCCAAACTCCCGCCCGAGTAACCCGGAAATGCTCGGTGCTCGCCAACCATCCCGAGTAGTGAGATGCTCGGGCGAGTACCGAGCAGTGTCGAGCATGCTCGCTCAACACTAGTGCTAATTCATTGCTCATATTTTTAACAGGGTGCCCACACAATTGTCTGTTGGTAGATGAACCCACATAAAAAAGGCTGTCCACAACAAAAAGTATCATTCAAATGACTTGTGACAAATGATTGTATGCATCTATTTCTCCAATTACTTAACATAATGGAAAATACAGAAAAAGATAAAAAATGTTGGATTTTAAGGGGCACATATGTAGTGGTCACAATTAGACTTCAGGCATATATGACATTTCAGTTCTGAGAAATGTGGGTCAAATGTTATCTTCAATGTTGTCTGTAGATCACAGGATAGATCAATACTTTTGAATGTCATGTTAAGTTGATCGGTTTTGACACTTGAAAGTATGTGATATTACATTTAACATTTACAGATGTACTGGTGGAGCAGTAATACTTTAGACATATATTTTACATTATGATGTCTGATACAAGATAATATGCCATGTATTATCTACAGGACTTTATAAAACAATTTTTATTGCATTAAATGAAGCAAATGATTAAATATTTTCCTTTTAAAGGCTTGTGCAGTATAAATCGGAGTGCCATCCGTTGTTTTGATTCGTAGCACTCGTACCAATGTTATTCTATGGGTCTATGCACATGTTTGTTTTTTTCCTTGTACCAAGTGGTCAGACGAACAAAAACACCGCATGCACGATTTGCCTCCAAGAATCAGACAGCATTTGCCCATTCATGTCTAGGGGCAGGTCTGTGAAAAAAATCGGACCACCCTTGGATTACATCCGATTTTCATGGACTGACTGCATGGAGAAGGTGGAAAAACTATTTTTTTCTCTCTACCTCCGAGAAAATTGGATCCAACTCTGTTCAAACTTTGATCAGAGAGTGAATAGCAAACTTGGACCGATTTTTTCAGATGGAGAGAAAACAGTCATCTGCCGCTAACCTAGGGGGCATTGTCAAGTTCATTATAAGGGTTGTCCACTACTCGAACACCTCTTTTCAAATACAATATTTCCCCACATAGAGTAAAAACACCTTATACTCATGTCTGGTGCTGGTGCCATTTCAGCGATGGTGGCACCGGATCTCCTGGGGCTTTTGTATTATGTCACATAACCCCTGCAGCCAATCAACGGCTGCTTATAGGTCACCTCACTCTCACTTCCTTCAGACATAACTGACATCGGGTGGAAGTCAGAGAGCAGCAGCAGCTCTCACTTCTTTAAGATGTCAATTTCATCCAAAAGGAACTCAGAGTGAAGCAGCCGCTGATTGGCTGCAGGGCTTATGTGCAGGGCCGGCGTCACCACCCGGCGCACCCGGGCAAGTGCCGGGGCCCTGGACAGAAAGGGGGGCCCACTCATCTGTGTTGCTTGCTAATCTATCGCTATGTGTCATGTGTGTGAGCGGCGCTGCGGTACTGCCCGCAGCGTCCTTGGTTACCGCCAGCCGGCAGATCCTCTTCTGGACAGCGGGGGGCCCGCACTCACCTCGGTTGCTATGTGAGCGCTGCCCGCCGCGTCCTGGGTTACCGCCGGCAGGCAGATGCATCCTTAGCTTCCTCTCTCCTCCGGCTATTGAGTGCTCAGCGCTGCAGACATCCAGCCAGATGGTGGCAGTGCTGTGCACCATCTATTCTTACCGCAACTGCACTGCCTTCTGACTGGGTCCCTCCTCCGAGCTCGTGCTCCTCGGAAACCAAGAGCCAGCCACAGCCAGCACACACTGCCACTGACCGCCCGCCGGTAACTTTCTCTGTGCACATCTTACTCTTATCAATGTCTTTCTATCTATAGATACATGATGTCACAGTGATAGTCACATGCATCATCATGTATCTATAATCTATAAATAGAAATACATAACTTGACTATACTATATATCTATCTAAGTCACCTCAGCACAGCAGCACACACAATACTACTAAGCACAGCAGCACACACACTACTACTAAGCACAGCACTGTCTGCAGTATCTTAGGAAATCCTGTCTGACTGTGTGGAATAGCAGAGAAGGAAGGGGCAGCAGGCAGGGCAGAGGTAGGCATGCCGCATGATGGTGCCTGGCTGCTCTGCAGTTGCTATAGGAGGGGACTGGAGGGCTATACTTAATGGTCTGACTCTGACCCACCATCACCAGCATCCCTACCCGTTCCATTCCTTCTCTGCCATTTCTCACAGACAGGGCTTCCTGTTTATACTGCAGTGTGCTGACAGGAGGAGCAATGGCAGTAATTCACCCAGTGACAGTCTCTACATAGTGGAAATGGAATGGCACCAGTGGGTCATGGTCAGACCGTGCCAGAAGAAGGGACCGGCCAGTGCAGCCACACATAGATACGCTCACGGCACACCATTATGTATAGCCCTCCAGTCCCCTCCTAGGCATGCCTAGTCTGTCTGCTCTGCAGTTGCTATAGGAGATGACTGGAGGGCTATACTTAATGGTGTGCCGTGTGCGTATCTATGTGTGGCTGCTGCATGGGGCATTATGAGGGGGGGAACAGCCTTCATGGGGCATTATGTGGGGGGAACAGCCTTCATGGGGCATTATGTGGGGGGGGGAAAGCCTTCATGGGCATTATGGGGGGGGGGGGAGTGACATCCTGCATGGGGAATTATGTGGGGGAGGGAAGTGACATTCTGCATGGGGCATTGTGTGTGTCGGGGGGACATCCTGCATGGGGCATTGTATGTGTCGGGGGGACAGCCTGCATGGGGCATTAGGTGAAGGGGGGCACAGCCTGCATGGAGCATTATATGAGGGCCAGTATTCTGTATGGAGCATTATATGGGGCCCATAATACTGTATGGAGGACTATACTGTCCGGTCTGCACTGTGCGCTGCAAGGATTAACTGGTTTCTGAGCTTTTGTAGAATTTACTATAAATATCGCTCATGTAATGTAAGAAGTGAAATCTGTGGCATTGTACTATATATATACAGTACAGACCAAAAGTTTGGACACACCTTCTCATTTAAAGATTTTTCTGTATTTTCATGACTATGAAAATTGTACATTCACACTGAAGGCATCAAAACTATGAATTAACACATGTGGAATTATATACTTAACAAAAAAGTGTGAAACAACTGAAAATATGTCTTATATTCTAGGTTCTTCAAAGTAGACACCTTTTGCTTTGATGACTGCTTTGCACACTCTTGGCATTCTCTTGATGAGCTTCAAGAGGTAGTCATCGGAAATGGTCTACCAACAATCTTGAAGGAGTTCCCAGAGATGCTTAGCACTTGTTGGCCCTTTTGCCTTCACTCTGCGGTCCAGCTCACCCCAAACCATCTCGATTGGGTTCAGGTCTGGTGACTGTGGAGGCAAGGTCATCTGGCATAGCACCCCATCACTCTCCTTCTTGGTCAAATAGCCCTTACACAGCCTGGAGGTGTGTTTAGGGTCATTGTCCTGTTGAAAAATAAATGATGGTCCAACTAAACGCAAACCGGATGGAATAGCATGCCGCTGCAAGATGCTGTGGTAGCCATGCTGGTTCAGTATGCCTTCGATTTTGAATAAATCCCCAACAGTGTCACCAGCAAAGCACCCCCACACCATCACACCTCCTCCTCCATGCTTCACGGTGGGAACCAGGCATGTAGAGTCCATCCGTTCACCTTTTCTGCGTCTCACAAAGACACGGTGGTTGTAACCAAAGATCTCAAATTTGGACTCATCAGACCAAAGCACAGATTTCCACTGGTCTAATGCCCATTCCTTGTGTTCTTTAGCCCAAACAAGTCTCTTCTGCTTGTTGCCTGTCCTTAGCAGTGGTTTTCTAGCAGCTATTTTACCATGAAGGCCTGCTGCACAAAGTCTCCTCTTAACAGTTGTTGTAGAGATGTGTCTGCTGCTAGAACTCTGTGTGGCATTGACCTGGTCTCTAATCTGAGCTGCTGTTAACCTGCGATTTCTGAGGCTGGTGACTTGGATAAACTTATCCTCAGAAGCAGAGGTGACTCTTGGTCTTCCTGTCCTGGGGCGGTCCTCATATGAGACAGTTTCTTTGTAGCGCTTGATGCTTTTTGCAACTGCACTTGGGGACATTTTCAAAGTTTTCCCACTTATCTGTGCATCATGAATCATGGTATGTGTTAAAGGGGCCCACTGACACTCTTTCTCCCAGGGCCCACAAAAACCTGGAGCCAGCCCTGCTTATGTCACATAACAACAACATGCAAACCACAAGAGCATCAGAGGTAAGTACAAGGCGTTTTTACTTTATATGGTGGAATTTTGTAATTGAGGAGGATTTTCTAGAGTGGTGGAGAACTCTTTTAAAGGGTAAAATTGCAAGTGCTTGTCAAAATAAGATCATAGAGACATGGTGGATAACAATGTGAGCAGTTTCTCCTTAGCTCAATAGCCCTGGTATTTCCAGTATTAGATCAGGCACACTGGATATCGAACAGTGTGAGCAGCCTCATCTTATCTCCACACCCCTGATAACTCTAGTATTAGATCAGATATACAGGGTTTACAACAGTGTGAGCAGCCTCTTCTTATATCAGCACCCATGGTATCTCTAGTATTAGAGAAGATACACAGGGTGGACAGCATTGTGAGCAGCCTCTTTTTAGTTAGCACTACTTGTATCTCCAGTATTAGATCAAATAGACAGGATGGACAGCAGTGTGAGCAGCCTCTTCTTACCTCAGAAACCCTGGTACCTCCAGTAGTAGATCAGAAGGCAAAGTGGACAGCAGTGTGAGCAGCCTTGTCTTATGTCAGTACTCCTGGTATCTCCTGTATTAGATCAGATAAAGAGGGTGAACACCAGTGTGAGCTGCTTCTTCTTACCCCAGTACCCCTGGTATCTCCAGTATTAGATCAGGCAGATAGGGTGGACAGCAGTGTGAACAACTTCTTCTTAACCCAGCACCCATGGTATCTCTAGTATTAGATCAGATAAACAGGGTGGACAGCAATGTGAGCAGCCTCTACTTACCTCATCACCCTTGGTATCTCCAGTATAGATCAGAACACATGGTGGACAGCAGTGTCAGCAGTCTTTTCTTATCTCAGCACCCTTAGTAATGCAGTATTTGATCAGAAAACAGGATGGACAGAAGTGCGAGCAGCCTCTTCTTACCTCAGCAATCCTAGAAATGCGGTATTTGATTAGAAAAATAGGGTGGACAGAAGTGCAAGCAGCATCTTCTTACCTCAGCACCCTGGTGCTTCCTATCGCACATGGTCACAGTCACATGTCCTGTTGTCATTCTAGGACAAGTTTCTGTCAGTTTAACAAGACTATGACCATGTTAAAGGGGCTTTCCTCTTGTTAACATCTAAATTATCCATCATAAAATAAAAAAAAAAAAACAAAAACAGAAAACTTACCTCCTGCACCGGCTCAGTTCCTCTGACATCAGCATTGTGTCTTCCGCCAGTTATTTGTCATTATGTTTAGTGACCACTGCAGCCAATCGCATATGATCAGAATAGAAGATGTAACTATAATTATTTTTAACTTGATGATGGGAAATGTACCTGCTAAGGAAGTGAATCTATTTGATAGGGTTGTCTTCCATAGAAAAGCTAGAGGTCAGCTTTGGTAAACAGTTGATTTTGGAGGTAAATCCTTCTTTGGCCTGAGATTGGCAGCAATGTAGTCTTATTTGGTGACCATTCAGATGGCTTGAGTCTGCCATAAAGGTGGATTCCTTCTATAATATCCAGCGGAAACCCCCTTCATCTACTCTAGATCCTAGATAGTCAATACACCTGAAAGGACTAAAATCACACATTCTCTTCACTCTTTAGCTTCTCTTTTTCTTTTGTTTGTTACCTGTAAACTTTCCTAATATGCTATTTACCCCTCAATAAATTATTTCCCCCTAAAGATCATATTCCATCCTCCAGCCATGTAGGAATCTATTTATATTCCTATAAACCTGCTGTAAAACAGGAATAAATATTGCAGTTTCAGCCTCTCTTCCCCTGAGCATCCTGCCCATTGCATAACCTGTTACCGTGACAACCAGAGGGGGAAAAAAACGAAAATCTTATAGCTAAGATGTACCTCAATCACTGATGTAAATTTTACTCAAGTAGGTAGAATCACATTTTCCTGAAACAAACCATTACCGCACATGAAAAGCCCAAGCAAAATTATATAAAATTGGATTGCATATAATAAGGGCTGTTATTTCCTAAATAGATCTAAAAATGCTGTGTTCTCCGCGCTTCGTCGTTTCTTACATAAAATTACACAAACTTTGTTATACTTTATGGATTTATTACAGTTAAATAATGCTGCTGTTCTTTCTGTGTAAAGCATAATTGGTCTATAGCCTGTCGGTATCACAGAAAGTGATGTAGTATATGTGTCCAGCAATATACAAGTATAAAACCATTTCCATTGTTGCTCAAAAGCTTCTCAGTCGTGTTAATAATCATTTGAGAAACCAGAAATTGGAAGTGTGTCTTTACATTTTAAGGAATAGTACAATCATATCTATTTTAATTCATACAGGTAAAAGTATACAGAGCAGTATATACCTTTTCTTTTGAGGTGGCTTGTTTTATAGTTCAGTACAGGCTATTATGCTTACCTATTCATTAAAAAAATAGGTATATGCCAGCACACCACCCTTATGGAGGCACGATTTTGACCTCTGTCGGCTCAGTGGTAGTATACGGCATCGTTATCAACATTGATGTTGGCAATTTAGGAACACTTTAGTCAATCCCAAATGGAAAGAAACTTCCATTCATGGGTGGGTTTTATGGGAACCTCACCCCTCTCAGTTCCAGCACACTGTAAATTTGCTAGGACTGTTTCTAAAAAAATAGGGGCAGTCTTGGCAAATTTGGAACAGTAGGCATGTAAGCTAAGGCTATTGCCAGCACAAGTGCTGGGAGTGTTACTAGCATACAGGCTTACATAAGTGTTATGGCGCTGGGTGTGGACACTCTGTGCCATGGGCCGGGCTTACCATGGAGGGACATGACTAAGTGACTACCTGATTTTTCGCTAGAGCCTCTAGTGGTGAGGATAGGCTTGGCCACAGGTAGTCGCCAGGTGTCAATCCTGGGCAGTCCCTGGACTTGGAGCAGCTGATCCACAGGTCAGAGCAGGTATGCGGAGTACAGGAGGTCGAGACAGAAGCATAATCAGATGGTCCGAGGTCAGGGCAGGAAGCACAGGTTGTCAATACAAAGCTGAGGTCAGGACAGGAGAGGAGAGATCAGACAGAACAAGTAAACGAGCCGGGTCAGTAACAGATAAGACGAGACAATAAAACATACTGACTGAACGCTGGAGATGGACAGGAACAGGTACCTAAGTTCAGGCAGGGATCAAGAGGAAGAGCAGTGTAACATATTCCCTTCTGGAAGGGGATAGGCTGGGGTAGCAAAACCCTGCAGGACACAACAGGGTTAAACTCCAGCAGGATCTGGCAGTGCCTCCCTATAGCCTGGTGGAGACAGGAGGGATATGCAGCATAGCTGGAAGTACTGCATGATTACTCAGCGCGGCAGCCTGACATGGTGAGGAGCAGAGCGGCGAACGCAGTGAGGAGCGCGGCACTGGGAACCCATGTGCATTACCTATGTGACAATAAGATATGAACAGAACTTCATTGTTCTTTCCTACACCAAGGAAGCCATTTCTTTTTACCCTCTCTAATGTTAATATTTCTCCAGGTGTTTTTACAACCTAATAAATTTCTTGTAAGTCACAAGAGAGGACTGTGTGTGTGACGCGCCCCCTGGGCCAGTGTTGTTTGGGGGATACCCGGAGCCGGATCAGGTGGGGGGTTGTAGTCTCCGAGTGGCGGTGACCCGGTCCGTGCCCAGGGTGTCAAGCTCAGTGTGTGGCAGTCCTACAGATGTTACTGGATGTTCTTTAGTGTCGACTACGCCACCCGTTGATTTGCGGTCAGTACGGCCGCCGCTGCAGCAGGGTCCGCTGAGGCTGGTGGTGTGTGTGCAGCTCAGGTAGTATAACCCCCAACGGGAGGGGTATAGCCTCAGGGGGTCAGTTGCAGAGGATGGTGGTTGTGGAAGTGCAGTGAGGATGGTAATGACACTCAGAGTCGGGCTGTGCAGTTCAGGGTTTTTACTTACTGCTTTTGTGTTGGTCACTCCGGCCTTGAGTGACCACCCGAGCCGCGCTGCGTCCACCAGGTCCTGGACTCGGCCAACCCCCAGGTGATTCTGGAGCGTGTTCCTGAGCTCCCTTTCTGACTTGTCCTTCTCTCTGGCCTTCCCCACCAGGGATCCACCTAAGTCCGGCTCCCTCGGGCCTCTTGTTGGTAAAACCCTTGTCTCTGGGTTCCCTGACCCTATTCTTGGTTTGCCTTCCGGGTGGATTTAGTGGGTGGTCGTGGCAGATCCTGCCCACGACCTCCGGTCTCTGGCTAAGGATTAGTGCCCTCCACCAGCTTGGGATCCGGTACCCTTGTGCCAACTCTTCACCCTCTGGTCTAATTTTGGGTTCTTGGAGTTCCCTCTTCTCCCCCTCTGGGTCCTTCTTTCTCCTCTCTCTCTCTCTCTTGGCCTTGGAGCTGGCTGAGCTGCTCTGCTTCTCTGACTCAACTCTGACAGACTGACCCTGATCTAAGATGGTTCCCACCTTATATACTCCCTCTATGTGTGAGCTCAGGTGACCAGCACCGAATGAGCTCCTAGCATTACCCAGACTGCTCCCCCTATCTGCCCCTACACTACTGGGATGTTCCACCCCCCTCCCACTCCAGCCAGGGACAGACGCTGTCGTACCTGCACATCTCTCTAGTGGGAGTACCATTGGTCAGTCCCTCGGAAATGGGATGTGTGTAGTGCATGCAGCCTACTGAGCTCAGTTCCACACTCCATCCTTACCCGGGAGTGGAATACCACACCTCTGGCTTGAGGTGTAATACCCCTGTAGCAGCCGAATCCTCAGGGTGCTACATTCCCCCCTGGTAAATCACAGCACGTCCTCGGGCTGTAAGATATAAAAACATCCAAAACATACAATTTTTTTCATAAACATAAACATATAAAACATCACATAAAACTTTTCATAAAAATTCTTCATAAATAACGTCCTTGTAAACACTCTTGCTCCTCCGGCCACGGTGCAACTTGTGACCGGGAAAAGCGCGACAGTCTCTTTAAGAAAAACAACAGTTTACTATAAAACCGGTAGGGGGCGCCTTAGGAAGCGCAACTATATACAAGGGGAATATGGCCGCTCTCAGTCCTCGGCCAGGTAATGGGAATAGGGACACACGGGTTAACAGTTCACTCTTGTCCCAACGGGGACTTATTTAAAGCAGCAACAGTTCACTGTACCCCGATGGGTAACTATTTACAGTCTCTTTACCGTACTTTAACGACGGCGTCCTCCTGCTCCTTCTTTGGATTTAGACCCGTCCGGGTCCTCCTGCTCCTCCTCACACCGCAGCTCCTCCTCCGTCAGGCGATGTACATGGAGGGCGTAGGGTCCTTTGGCACACTTGTGCCGGGTGAAGGTGACCTCGTCCCCTACGTACAGGTCACGACCTCTGTGTCCCTCCGGCAGATGGCTTTCTACGTCTCTGCGTGTGACAAAGACGTCGCCGGGGATATGATGGTCTTTTATGAAGCCCCACCCATGCTGCAGGTTGAATTTAATCACAGTCCCGGTGGTACGGGGACCATGAGCTGCACGGGGGTTCCTCCTGGTCCGGCTCTTCTGCTCCGCGCTCCTTATCTGTGCTTGCTGTTCCCGGACCCGCCTCTCTCTCCGCTCCTTCTCGAAGACCTCGAGCTGCTGGCGGCAGCACTCTGTACGCTCCGCTGCGGCCGCCCGAGTCTCCTGAGTGAACCCCATGAGGTCTCCTCCGGTGGGGTCCCACTCAAACTGTGCCTCCTCTAGCGGGGGCTGGGTCCTCCTGACGGGCTTCGGAACCGGAATCAGGGGTTCATCTAGGGGTCTTTCTTTCCGGAGTCGGGGATGGTGAAACTCCGGTGGCCATATGAAGGGCTGCCCATCCGGGCACGTATGCTGGGCGAACAGGTCCTCACCCAGGTGCGGTACTTTAGGTGTTATGGGCGCTGTGGTGGTAGCGGCGCCCGGGTTGACCAGACCTTGCGACCAGGCTTGGGGCACGCTAAAGGAAAAGGGCACCGTAAGAACGGCGGCGCCCGTGGTTACTCGGCCCTGCGACCAGGCTGGTGGCTCCGCGGAGGTAGGGGGCGCTGTTGGAATGGCGGCGCCCGGGGGTGCTAGGCCTTGCGACCAGGCCGATGGTATTTCCTGCTTTGCCGCGCTCAGGGTCGAAGCGCGTGACGTCACAGGGGTCGCGGCCGCGGTTTCCGGTTGAGGCCTAGTCTGCGGCGGTGACGATGCAGCGACGGGCATGGCAGGGGGAATTTCGGGCTCTGCGACGGGGAGCTGGGGCAGGCACGCAGTTTCCCGGCTCGGGGTAGAGACGTCCCCTTTACCTGCCTCCATTCGTTCAGCTCCCTTCTCGGCGCCGTCTCCGGCCTTGAGTCCTCCTGCACCATCCTCAGAGGCGGTCTGTCTCCTCGTCTCGGGTGGCGTGCTCCGCTGACGGGTTTCGGTCCGCTGGGCCATCTCTCGGCTCCACTCCGCCAACGTCTCTCGCTGCACCCGGGCCATCCTCCATGCGAGGCCCTCCAGCGCAGTCTGTGCACACTCCCGGTCTCGGGGGAGCTGTGCTAGGATCTCCACTAAGCCTAGTGGGGTTGTTGCTTGCAGCAGGCTCCTGACCACTGGGTCGGTGCTGCCTGACTCTCCCTCCATCTCCGGGTAGGCTTTCTCTGGACTCCTCTCCAGACTTCTTGTCTCCGGGTGCGCTCTCTCCAGACTGCTCCAGGCGACACCCATCTTCGTTCTCTTGTTCTGTCTCCGCCCACATTGAGGGTGGTCCCGGGGCAACTTAGTGATTGTCAGTTCCAGGGGCAGTTTTCTCACGCTGATGGACACTTCCAGCATCACAGTCTCTGTTGGTGGGCGCGGTTTCCGCTTTTGGCGCCATTCTTCGACCTGGCCCACGATGGGAGGTGGCCTCTTGCCACCCTCTGGCACGCCCATAATGGCGTCCGCTCTTCCAAGGCGGGAAATCTTTGGAAATGGCGGGAATCGTCTCCCAGTGGCGGGAAACTCCATGGATGGCGGGAAAAAGCTGCAAATGGCGGACAACCGGCGGGAAACGACCTGTGATGGGGTCCGTTGGCGGGGACCCTCCGGAACCGGCGGGAGACTTCTTGTTAAGGTAACGGTGAACTTTTCTTCAGGCACGCAGTACCCGGTTGTTGCGGGCACGTAATCCTGCCGACTACGCCAAAGTTGACGCCCCCCCTGGGCCAGTGTTGTTTGGGGGATACCCGGAGCCGGATCAGGTGGGGGGTTGTAGTCTCCGAGTGGCGGTGACCCGGTCCGTGCCCAGGGTGTCAAGCTCAGTGTGTGGCACTCCTACAGATGTTACTGGATGTTCTTTAGTGTCGACTACGCCACCCGTTGATTTGCGGTCAGTACGGCCGCCGCTGCAGCAGGGTCCGCTGAGGCTGGTGGTGTGTGTGCAGCTCAGGTAGTATAACCCCCAACGGGAGGGGTATAGCCTCAGGGGGTCAGTTGCAGAGGATGGTGGTTGTGGAAGTGCAGTGAGGATGGTAATGACACTCAGAGTCGGGCTGTGCAGTTCAGGGTTTTTACTTACTGCTTTTGTGTTGGTCACTCCGGCCTTGAGTGACCACCCGAGCCGCGCTGCGTCCACCAGGTCCTGGACTCGGCCAACCCCCAGGTGATTCTGGAGCATGTTCCTGAGCTCCCTTTCTGACTTGTCCTTCTCTCTGGCCTTCCCCACCAGGGATCCACCTAAGTCCGGCTCCCTCGGGCCTCTTGTTGGTAAAACCCTTGTCTCTGGGTTTCCTGACCCTATTCTTGGTTTGCCTTCCGGGTGGATTTAGTGGGTGGTCGTGGCAGATCCTGCCCACGACCTCCGGTCTCTGGCTAAGGATTAGTGCCCTCCACCAGCTTGGGATCCGGTACCCTTGTGCCAACTCTTCACCCTCTGGTCTAATTTTGGGTTCTTGGAGTTCCCTCTTCTCCCCCTCTGGGTCCTTCTTTCTCCTCTCTCTCTCTCTCTTGGCCTTGGAGCTGGCTGAGCTGCTCTGCTTCTCTGACTCAACTCTGACAGACTGACCCTGATCTAAGATGGTTCCCACCTTATATACTCCCTCTATGTGTGAGCTCAGGTGACCAGCACCCAATGAGCTCCTAGCATTACCCAGACTGCTCCCCCTATCTGCCCCTACACTACTGGGATGTTCCACCCCCCTCCCACTCCAGCCAGGGACAGACGCTGTCGTACCTGCACATCTCTCTAGTGGGAGTACCATTGGTCTGTCCCTCGGAAATGGGATGTGTGTAGTGCATGCAGCCTACTGAGCTCAGTTCCACACTCCATCCTTACCCGGGAGTGGAATACTACACCTCTGGCTTGAGGTGTAATACCCCTGTAGCAGCCGAATCCTCAGGGTGCTACATGTGTACTGTGCAGCTTGTACTTAAAGACCCTGTTTATAGAGGAAACTTTGAAGTCATAGTCTACTAGTTAATCAGAATTCTGCACATCAATATCAAATACATAACAGAGGTGAAAGAAAAATAAGGAGACAACATAGATAATGAAGACAAATTACATAGTGATAAAATATTCTATAACATAGGTATTATACCCAACTTCTCTAAAGAATAGTTTTCAAAAATAAGCTGTTCTGTCAGTTTGACTAGGGAATGCTGAGTTTCTTTATTAGCATCTTTTGAAAATAAAATATTTTAATAAGTACTGTTGATCTTATATATACATTAATAAAGAACCTCACTTCTGAAAAAATTGGGCTGCTAATAAAATGTAAATAATCAGAAGATGAAAATTGGACATTTTTCCATTTAAAGAAGTGGTCCAATAATTTATATGAACCCCCCAATGTATCCCCCCGGGGCCCAGAAGTGCTTTTGTAAATACCTTGTGGTGCCTTTTCTGCCTCTGAGCGGTGCTATCGCTGGCCGCTCAGAGGCATCACGTGACCCATCACTGATGTCACGTCAAGTGAGGCGTCACATCAATGACGCGCTCCCTGCGGTGGATGCTGGGCTGTGGGCGGGGTTACCCCGTGTGTCACACCCAGCATCCACCTCGCATTTTCCGAGTGAATGAGGAGAGGGAGAGCGCGCGGTGGATGCCGGGTGTGATGCGTGGGGTAACCCCGCCCACAACCCAGCAGCCACCGATGGAACGCGGAAGAGGGACCCTCGGCTGAAGTCTGGAATTGTCTTGATATCACAGCCGGCTGCAGCCAGGGGTCACGTGATGCCTGTGAGCGGCCAGTGATAGCGCCACTCACAGGCAGAAAAGGCACCACAAGATATTTAGAGAAACACTTATGGGCCCTGGGGGAATACATTGGGGGATCATATAAAGTAGTGGACAACCCCTTTAAATTTAAAAATTGAACTAATTTAGAAATTGATGGCAGCAACACATCTCAAAAAAAAAGTTAGGCTCGGGCCATGTCCACCATTGTGTAGCATACCTTTTTCTTTTTACAACAGACATACAGTTCAACAAATTTTCTGTTGGTCAAAGATCTGGACTGGAGGCGGCCAGTTCATCACTAGTGTTGAGCCACCCCCGTAGTGTTCGAGTTCGGTTCGGTTCGTCGAACACCCGTGTGTTCGCCGAACTGTTCGTCGAACTGTTCGTCGAACACCTTCGAACACCGTTAAAACCAATGGCAGGCAAACAAAAACACATAGAAACACATAGAAAACACCTTCAAAGGTGTCCAAAAGCTGACAAACTGCTCAGAAGACACAACTAACACATGGAAAAGTGACAAGTACATATAGTCATGCGAAAAGAAAAGAGGTGGAGGAGTAAAAGGAGGGGGAGACACAGATATAGGCATGTCATGCCCTTCTAAAATCCAAAAAGTGAGAAGCCGAGACGGCCAGTCCGCTCCTGCCCGTGCCACCTCCGTGTCGCCGGGTTTGTGCCAGAGCCGCGGTGAACCCTGACGGCCAGCCCCCCTCTCCCAATACTGGTGCCTGTCCGCTGGTGGGTCGAGAGAGCCCCCCTGTGGTGGAGGCAGCTCTAAGCTTTTTAATTTAAATTGTCCCTCTAATTTGAATGAATACACTTTAAATCCACTGAGTATCCCGTGGTCCCGAAGCATTTCCTTTGAAAAAATTAAGTGTCCAAACTACAGGTGGTGTAGCTTGCTTAACAGCCGGGATAATCCGCTGACTAGCAGACACTGCTACTAGGCACAAAGTATTTCCTGGGCTAGATGCAGTTAAAAATTTGTAAGTAGATACTCTCGTTGGATGCTGAGAAAGCATTCCATAGAGTCTCCTGGCACGCCATATATGATTCTCTTAAAAAGCTTGGGGTAGGGGTCTAGGGGACCCTTTTATAGCCAAAATCACGGCCCTGTATCACAATACGTCACCTAGGCTGAAGATAAATGGAACTGTAGCACCGAGGGCTCGGTTGCTACAGACGTATTGCACCTCACTCAGAGGTGTGATATCTCACTCTCAGATAAGGATGGAGTGTGGATCAGGACCCGACACCTGCATGCATTACACCACATTGCCGTGGGGCAGGGCGACCAATATGCCCCTGAGATGGGCACGACAGTCCCTGTCCCTGGCTGGAGTGGGGGGAGGGAACACTGAGGAAGGGGAACCCTGCAGTGCAGGAGCAGGGAGGAAGCAGTTCCTGGGTGCATTGAGAAGGGAGTATAAAAGGTGGGCACCATCTTAGTTCAGTGCAGAGAAGTCTGAGCAGAAGTGGCAGGGAGCAGGGGCTCTGCATGAGCTCTGCTCCGGAGGCGGGCCTAGTAACAGAGGCCCAGGCCTGCAAGAGGGAGAAGGAAGGAAGAGGAGCGGAGAAGGCTCCAGGAACGAGGAATGAAGGGATCCCAGGGGTGCGGACGGGCGAGTCGCCACCGCACGCCCGAATCCACCTGCGTGGAGGGGTCAGGCCAAAGGAGGAGACCGGTCCCCGAACTAGTGGAGGCAGGAAACGACCCTCAGCTAGAAACCGGAGGCTCTGACATTTTATGTGGCGCAGCCCCTTGCTCCACCCGCTAGGAAGACACCACATAGGGTCAGGGAAACTGGCGCCAAGTTTACCAAGAGGAGGCCCGAGGCAGCCGGACAGAAGTGTTGGTAAGAAAGGCCAGACAAAGGACACACAAAGGGGGTCCTGTGAAGCGCTCCAAAGTTATCTGGGAGTTGTCTGAGCCCCTCACCTGGTGAGCACAGTACGACGTGGGCAGCCGTTACCTGCAGACGTGGTCTGGATAATAAGAACTGTGAGTAAAGGCCCTGAACTGCATCACTGACTCCGTGTCGTTACTGCTGCTGCCCTGCACCATCACCCCCATCCTCCGCATACACTGCCCTGAGGCTATACTCCTCCCGTGGGGAGTTATGCTACGCTCTGCTGCACCCACAACACCAGCCTTAGCGGTCTGCCCTGTAGCGGCGGTTCACTCTGACCGCAATCCACGGGTGGCGTAGTCGGACATTTAAACATCAAAACCACATAAATAGTTCCGCCACTGGTTTGACCGCCCTGAGCCACGAAACCGGATCGCCGCCACGAAGACTACAACCACCAGCATCCACCAAAAAGGGTCCGGCTCCGGGTGTCCCAAGGCCCAGGGGGTGCGTCAGAACATTTTCATCACCTTTCACAATCACCAATGGGACAAGGCAGGGATGTCCTCTGTCCCCTCTCTTATACATCCTAGTGACGGAGCACCTGCTCTCATCAATTCGCCATAACCCCAATATTAGGTGGATTGAGGTGGGAGGCACCGAGTACAAGTGCTCTCTATTTGCTGATGATGTCCTAGTATATATCACTCAATCACATATATCCATCCCTGCTGTTATGGCTGAAATAGATCACTTTGTTACATGGTAAAATTTTAAAATCAATGCAGCGAAGTCTGAGGCCCTCGATGTCTCCCTCCCTAAATCCATATAGGATTCCATCCAGTCCAACTTTCCCTTTGCCTGGCCCTCACAGGGTATCAAATACTTAGGAATTCCTATTCATAGAGACCTCTCCCATCTATGTTATCTTAATTTTGGGCCCTTTATTGAACAATTCCATACAGACCACGGTTGGCAAGTTAGAACTGTAAGATTCACTACGTGAACCACTGGTGTTTTGTGGAAAAGCACATGTACACCGCGTTCCAAATTATTATGCAAAAAGTGTTTAGGAGTGATAAGGGAAGAATTTGTTTGTTTGTCAGTTAAACTCATTGATGGTAATGTGTGTCAGGGCTCTTTATATCACTGTAAGCAATTGCAGACACCTGTGCTAATTAGTTTGGCAGGTGTGTCCAATGAAAGGCAAGACTACTTAAGAAGGCTCTCTCACATTATTAAGCAGCCTACATTTTCTGCCAAAATGGGAAAGAAAAAGGATGTGTCGGCTGCTGAGAAGCAACAAATTGTGGAGTGTTTAGGTCAAGGCATGACTACAATCAACATTGTGCGATGATCAGGATGAAGTGTCTTGGCAATCAAGAAGTATGTAGCTGATTCACAGTACACACGTGTGCGTGCTGATAAGGGCAAATTGAGGACTCTTTCCTACAGGCAATTACGTCAGGTTGAAAGAGCAGCGGCAAAAAAGCCTTGTCATAGCAGCAGACAAGTTTTTTTTGAAGCTGCTTGTGCCTCCAACGTCCCCCGAACAACAAGATGCAGGGTCCTTCAGAGGTTTGCAGCTGTGCATACGCCATCCTGTCGACCTCCTCTATCCACTTCACACAAGCAGAAACGGCTCCAGTGGGCCAAACATTACATGAAGACTGATTTCAAAACTGTTTTGTTCACGGATGAGTGCCGTGCAGCGCTCGATGGTCCAGATGAATGGAGTGGAGGATGGCTGGTTGATGGACACCCCACGCAAACACGGCTACAGCGCCAACAAGGAGGAGGTGGAGTAATGTTTTGGGCTGGAATCATGGGGAGAGAGATTGTCGGCCCCTTTAGGATCCCTGAAGGCGCTAAAGATGAACTCCATAATGTATGTGGATTTTCTCAAACAGCACTTCCTGCCATGGTTCAAGAAGAAGAACCGTGTATTTCACAGCAAGATCATTTTTCTGCATGATAATGCACCATCTCATGCTGCACATAAAACATCTGCATCTCTGGCTGATATGGGCATAAAAGGGGACAAACTTATGGTGTGACCCCCATGCTCCCCTGACCTCTACCCCATTCAGAACCTTTGGAGCATCATTAAAAGGAGTGTCTATGATGGCGGGAGGCAGTTCACATCTAAGCAACAGCTCTGGGAGGGTATTCTGTCCTCATGCAAAACAATTGAAGCAGAAACCATCCAAAACCTGACAAATTCAATGGACGAGAGAGTTCAGAAGCTCCTTTCGAACAAGGGGTCCTATGTGAAAATGTAACATCACCTAGAATAAAGTTTTGAGTTGAAAACTGTTTGATTTCAGTTTCTAACAACCTGCTAATGCTTATAATTTCAAAAATGACCATTTTTTTGGTCTTTATTAAAATGAAAAGGTTGATCGAAAAGTTTGGGGGATCTAAGAGTGTGGCAACCCAGTAGTCATGATTACTTCGAATTCTGACAATATGAGGGTCATGCTGCAGGTAGTGCAGCAAGAAGGCACTTATGTGTCTTGCGCATCTCGGAGCCCCAAAATTATTTTCCGGGCTAGATGCAGCTAAAAATTATTTTTAATTTTAAATCTGGTGAAGCTTATTATAGATGGCCTAATAGGATCAGTGCTGCACACTGCTACAAAGCCCAAATTATTTTCCAGTCAAGATACAGATAAACATGATTAGTAATTTGAAAGCTTAAAACGGTTGGTAGGGTGATTTTAACCAATCATCAAGCTTTTACTCTCCCCAGGATGACACAGGGGTAGAAAAGTCGTTTCGGATCCATGATTTGTTCATCTTTATGAACGTGAGTCTGTCTACATTATCAGTGGAGAGCCGCGTGCGCTTATCTGTCAGCACACCACCAGCAGCGCTGAACACACGTTCAGACAGAACGCTGGCTGCGGGGCATGACAAGATCTCCAAGGCGTAAGTGGCTAGCTCCGGCCATTTATCCAGATTGGAAGCCCAAAAAGAGCAAGGGTCCAGTGACACAGTCGTGGCTTCAATGTTTACTTGGAGATACTCCTGTACCATCGTCTCTAGGCGTTGACTATGTGTCAGACTTCTTGTCTCCTGTGGCCTTGCAAAGGATGGGCTAAAAAAGTGGTGAAATGATTCCGCAAAATTGATGTTACCAGCAGATACTGTGGTTCTGTTACGGTTTGAGTGCTGAACACTTGACGGTCCCACGGTTGGCAAGTTGGAACTGTGAGATTCACTACGTGCACCACTGGTATTTTGTGGAAAAGCACATGTAAGATTCTGCAACAGTCTCTGCTGATACTCCTGCATGCGTGCATCCCTTTCTATGGCAGGAATAATTTCTGCAAATTTACTTTTGTACCGGGGATCTAACAGTGTGGCAACCCAGTAGTCAGGATTATTTCTAATTCTCACAATTCGAGGGTCATGTTGCAGGTAGTGCAGCAAGAAGGCACTCATGTGTGTTGCGCATCCAGGAGCACCAAGTCCCTGTTGTGTTGGTGGCGAGGTAACAATCATGCTTCCTTCCTCTGTCCTCTCCCCCCAACCTCGCACAACAGAAATGTGATCAAGGTCTCCCTCATCTGATGAGTCTTCCATCAGTTCGTCCTCCACTTCTTCCTGGGCTCCTGCACCTTGCTCACTAGTTTGGCTGCTACCATGCGCCCTGGTAAAATCATCTCCCCCACCCTCACATGCCTGCCGCCCTGGTGCTGCCGACCGTCTGGACCTTGCAGATGTTAGCCCTTCCGCATACAACTCCTCCTCCTCTACTTCCTCCACCTCCTCTTGTGCCACCACCTGACTCCGAATTCTGTTTAACATGTGCTCCAGCATGTATATCACCGGAATAGTCATGCTGATAATGGCATCGTCAGCACTAAACATCTTCGTCGCCATTTCAAAACTGTGCAGAAGGGTGCATAGGTCCCTGATCTGAGACCACTCCTCCAGCGTGATTTGCCCCACCTCTGAATCTTGTTGGCCCAGGCTATACGTCAGAACGTATTGCACCAGGGCTTGTCGGTGCTGCCACAGTCGCTGCAACATGTGCAGAGTTGAATTCCACCGGGTAGGCACATCGCATTTTAGCCGGTGAAGTGGCAGGCCCAACGACTTCTGTAGAGATGTAAGTCGCTGAGCTGCGGGATGCGAACGGCGGAAGTGAGCACACAGCGACCGTGCCCTCTGCAGAAGGCCATCTAGTCTGGGATAGTGGGCTAAAAATTGCTGGACAACCAGGTTCAACACGTGAGCCATACAAGGCACGTGTGTGACATTGCCCCGGCGAAGGGCCGCACCCAGGTTTGCAGCATTGTCGCACACGGCCTTCCCTGGTTTCAGGTCCAGTGGAGACAACCATTCATGAAATTGGTTCTCCAGAGCTGACCACAACTCCTCAGCTGTGTGACTCACATTTCCCAGACATTTCAATGTAAAAACCGCCTGATGACGTTGAGCCCTACTGCCAGCATAGTAAGGAGGTGTGCAGGATCCCTTCTGCGCAGTTAGAAAGCTTGTGGCATGACCAGACAGGCTTTGGGTGCAGGTGGAAGACCGAGAGGAGGTTGAGGAGGCAGAAGCAGTGGAGGAAAAATGACATAAAGAGGATTGACGCACAACTCGTGGGGACGGCAAGACTTGGACAGCAGCCCCTTGTCCTGCTGTCACCATAGTTACCCAGTGCCCAGTCAGCGACATGTAACGCCCCTGTCCATGCCTACTCGTCCAAGTGTCTGTGGTGAAATGCACCCTGTCACACACAGAGTTTCTCAAGGAAGCGGTGATGTTGTGTGCGACATGCTGGTGGAGCGCAGGCACACCTTTCTTTGAGAAGTAGTGCCGACTGGGCATCTGGTACTGGGGCACTGCGACGGACATAAGGTCTCGAAAATCCTCTGTGTCCACCAGGCGGAAAGGCAGCATTTCTGTAGCCAAGAGCTTGCAGATGGTGAAATTCAACCTCTTAGCTTTCTCATGGCTAGGAGGAAATGGTCTTTTACTTGTCCACATCTGAGGGACCGAGGGCTGGCTATTGTGCTTAGACGGGGTTGATAAGGGTGTCCCCGGCAAACTGCCGGTCTGTGAGGAAGATGCAGGCGGACAAGTTAGGTTGCCTTGATCCAAAGGTGGTGCTATCGATGTCGGACAGCGCTCAAGACCAGCTGGTGTTACCACCTCCAAAGAAAATGATGACCTGCCAATCACGCTGGCTGTTGCGGGTAAAGAGGTGGCAGGTCTGCGCCCCAAAACAGGTGTGACTGCTGTCCCCCCAGTCACAGAGGATGAAGAGGCCGCGGATGCACAAGATATGGCAGACGGTGGTTGGCCCGGCCGGCTAGACCGCATTGTAGCACACTGAGCTTCCCACTGCAACTTATGCTTCATGTCCATGTGCCGGTTCATGCATGAAGTACTCAAACTATGTATTTTTTGGCCTCTACTTAGCTTTTGCTGACAAATGTTACAGATAACACGAGTTGGGTCATCTTTATCGATCTGAAAAAATGCCCAGGCTATGCAAGGCTTAGCACCCATGCGACCTGAAGAGCCACCACGACTTGTGGTGAGAGGCAGAGTTGTGTTTGAGGATGCAGTTGTTGACGTGCTTCCAGTACTACGTCTCTGTCCAGGAAGGTGCAACCTGACCTCGTTGTCACTAGCATCTTCCTCCACCTCCTCTGCTGACCTCATCTCTTGGCTGACTGTGGGTTGACAGTAAGTGGGATCTCCGACCTCATCATCATCACCCTGTGCGTTATCACACCCGTCGTCCTCAGAGCCAACCTGTTCCTGCCCTGACAAAAAACTAAAGTTGTCGCTCCAATCAGGTATTTGAGTCTTATCATCGTCTTCCTCATTGTCTCCACCAACAGGAGTTACAGTTTGGGAATGAGGGTCTACATTATGGTCAGAACCTTCTGCGTCTGGTCCTGGATCCGACTCATAAAGATTCTGGGCATCAGTGCAGATCATTTCCTCGTCTGGATTCACAGAAGCGCTGGAGTCGACCTCTGATTCCCAGGCTATAGTATGAGTAAACAGCTCTGCAGACTCAACCATCTGTTCTACCTCATACTCAGACGGGCAGCTGGAGATTTGGGAGCTGTGAGGAAGCAAGTGCGATTTGGGTGACACCTTTGAGGACTGGAGTATTTGTGATGTTGAAGTTGATGTGGAGGAGAGCCCACTTAAAGGAGCACTTGATATCCGTTGAAGCACCTGCTGTTTTTGTGCCTCATCTGGAATTTGTAGCGATTGGCGTGGCCGTAAGAAAGGGATCTTATCACATTGTCCGCTAAAAGAAGTAGACATTTTAGTTTGGCTGGAAGATGGTCTTTCTTCTGCACCTACCCCACGGACACAACCTTTTTTCCCCTTCCCAACACGCCTATTCCCCTTTCCACCAGCAGCAGGCCTTTTTCCACTCATTTTGGTGGTTAACTAATTCACAACTCTGGAGTTGTTTGCACAAAAAAACAATGGATGGTAACCGAGCAGAGCTGAGTGGCCAAACTGTGGTATTAGGCCAAAACTATTGGCTGGGTTAGATGCAGAAAAAAAATATTTTTAATTTGCAACCTGATGGAGGTCAGTATAGATGGACTAATAGACCAAGTCCCACACACCGCTAGAAGCCCAAATATTTTTTCAGAGCTAGATGCAGAAAATTTTTTTATTCAATTTGCAACCTGATGGAGGTCAGTATAGATGGACTAATATACCAAGTCCCACACACTGCTAGAAGCCCAAATATTTTTTCAGAGCTAGATGCAGAAAAAAATTATTTTTAATTTGCAACCTGATGGAGGTCAGTATAGATGGACTAATAGACCAAGTCCCACACACCGCTAGAAGCCCAAATATTTTTTCAGAGCTAGATGCAGAAAAAAAATATTTTTAATTTGCAACCTGATGGAGGTCAGTATAGATGGACTAATAGACCAAGTCCCACACACCGCTAGAAGCCCAAATATTTTTTCAGAGCTAGATGCAGAAAAAAATTATATTCAATTTGCAACCTGCTGGAGGTCAGTATAGAAGGACTAATAGAACAAGTCCCACACACTGCTAGAAGCCCAAATATTTTTTCAGAGCTAGATGCAGAAAAAAATTATATTCAGTTTGCAACCTGATGGAGGTCAGTATAGATGGACTAATAGAATGATGCTATGCCCAAAAGATTTTACTTCACTAGGTGCAGTAAAAAAATTGGTATTCTATACACAGGTGGTATATCTTGCAACACAGATAGGCTACTCCACTGACTAACACACTCTGCAATAGGCCAAAAAGGATTAGCTTTGCTAGATTCAGCCAAATGCTGTGAAAAAAACTTGCACAGCACTGGCACAGACCTGCCTGGCAAAAACTGATAGGAACTGATGTAACCTAGTCCTGAAAAGGACTCCAATTACAATTAGTCTTTACTCCCACAATCTATCTATTTAAGAGCACAGACCTGCCTGATAAAAGTCGTAGGAAATGCTGTAACCTAGTCCTTAAAAGGACTGCAATCACAACTATTCCCTACTCCCAAGCTATCTGTATATTTGTGCGAAAATTGGCTTGAAATTAACAAGGTATAGCGCACACAGCAACAGCGGTGCCGTCTAACACGCAGCTGCAGCAGTGAGAAAATGGTGGCGACGGGGAAAATGGCTTGGTCTTATAGGGCAAGAACATGTGACATACACTGCCAATCACACATGCCCTTGCTTGTGTGAAAAAAAGCACTTCGCTCCGTGTGTGCGCTGCTGATAGGCTGACAGATTGCACCTGTGGCACCCCAGGGGTCTGGTTTTCCACAGTAATGTAATGTTATGTCTGAGAGCAGGTGGGAGGTCCTTTGGTCAGGGATCCTGGGCATGCCACACCTCCTGCCCAGTCTTGGGAGGGGAAGAACTTCCCCTGTATAAACCCGGGGCTGAGGCAGGGTGAGTCAGACAAGGAGAGTGGAGACAAGAAGCAGCATAGGAAACAGCAGAGTTCCAAGGAGTCAGGGGCTGGCAGCTGCAGCGCTCGCCCTGACTAAGAAGATTCTTTACCGGACCCGGAGTCCGAGGCTGTGGGGACTAACTTCTACCCAGCAGCAGAATCCGTCAGGCAGGGGATTTCAGGTCCTCTGGCCCAGAAGCCCGAAGGCACGGTCACACGCGTGGGACCAGCACCGCCATCGTGGAGCGGAAGCCATTAGAAGGCCCCGAGTCACCGGCCATACGGGTGAGCACCACACGGTACACTCAGGGACGTGGGCTACTTACATCAGCTTCTAGCAAGGTAGCCAGAAGAGTACAGTCAGTTTGTGAGGCCTACAACTACGCCTGGCCAGGGGAGATCCCATCTGCTCAAAGACTGACCAGGCCCCGTTTGCTAGCAAGTACTCCGGGAGGGTCTATTGTTGTTACCAGTAAAGACCCTGAACTACACCGTACCGTCTCTGAGTGGTTCCTGCTACCCCATCATCCACGTCGGCTGCCCTGAGGCCATACCCCTCCCGTTGGGGGTTATACTATCACGCTGCACAATCCTACCACCGGCCTCAGCGGTCTGCCCTGCAGCAGCAGCTCCCTGGCTGCACTCAACGGGTGGCGTAGTCATCAACTATTTACTACTAATAGACTGCCGTCTAGTTTGACTCCCTGGGCACGGACCGGGTCACCGCCACGAGACTACAACCCTCCACTGATCCGGCTCCGGGTAGGCTCCCGCATGCACAACGCAGCGCGACACAGGCCCAGGGGCGCGTCACACCTCCCCACTGCAAATGTGGGAAAGAGAAAAAAAAATGGAGATCTTCATTGTTCCTGCAGAGATCCATCCCCTGCCCCTCCCCCCGCCCCGCTGTACACTCAAACTGCGTATTAACATTAATTTTCATCATTACTGAGAAAAAATCCAGTTATGATTTTGGTGCACGAACAGTTATCGAACATAACCTCGAACAGCCGAATTTTTCTCAAATTGTTCGTGTTCGCCGACCAGCTCGAACACCGCCCAAAACAGCTCGAATTTGAGATTGGCGAACAGTTCGAGTAGAACAACGCTCATCTCTATTCATCACTTGAACTATTCTACTGTGAAGCCATGCTGCTTTCATGGAAGCAATATGTGATTTAGCATTGTCTTGCTGAGATATTCAAGACCTTACCTGAATTAGATGTTGTCTGGATGGGAGCATATGTTGTTCTAAAATCTCTTTATAGGCTCAGCATTGATAGTGTCTTTCAAGATGTGTAAGCTGCCCATGTCATAGGCATTAATACGACACTATACCATCAGAGATACAGGAACTGGTCCCTCTCCTCCTTAGTCCGTAGGTCATGGCTTCAGAGGTTTCCATAAAGAATTTCAAACTTTGATACATCTGACCACAGAACAATTTCCATTTTGTCTCAGTCTGTGGCGCCTCTGCTGCGGACTGGTGCCACAGATCCCAGAGGGGTGCATGGATGGAATTCTCCCCAGTGGCCTCAATACATACAGACACCTCCACCCAAGTCCACTAGATGGAGCCCTGTCAGGTATATAAATACTGGGGGGTGGCGTTCAGGAAGTCAGTCAGTGGGAAGCAGACAGTGTGACACCATGCTGCAGCTCCAGACAAGCTGAAGTCTGTGTGGCTGAAGGCCAGGCTAGGCCCAAGCTGCGGGCTAGTCTGGCCAGTGAGAGCCTGGAGCAGGCTAGAAGGCAAGTGAGAGTTCCTGTCAGGCACAGACAGGGACAGAACTCAGAGAGTCTGCTCAGGGAGTCTGCATGAGAGAGCCTGCAGACTGAGGAGAAGAAAGAGAAACGCATAGGGGGCAGAGGAGCATAACAGGCTCACCCTGAACCATATACCGGACACCGGGTCCGTGCCTACAGTGATCTTTATGACCAGTAGGAACAACCGGAATCCCTGGAGAACTACAAGTCCCAGGTTAAACAACCGCTGACCACAGCAACAGGGTTAGGTACCACTAAGGCTCCAGCGACCAGGAATAGTGGGAACCAGGAGAAAACCCTACCGCCAGGTCAGTAGGTACAAGAAGGAAGCAGTAAGCAAGCCAGGCCTAGCTCCAGGCAGGCCCGAAGCTTAGAGAGTAAAAGACACAGATCAGGAGGCCTTACTCCCGCTCACTGGGGAGAGTCCAGAAGTGTACCCTTCGCCCTGAGTGCCCTGGACCGTGCCTACAGCATCACCAGTAAAGGTACTGAAGTTTGCCCTTATGTGTGTGCCTGTACTTCCTCTGGGACTGTCCTGCCGTTTCTCTCTCCTGCTTCCACCATCTTTCTACACCTCTACACTGCCCTGAGGCCTGCTCCACCTGTCGGGAGCCGTCCCATCATAGCTGCCCCTAACATCAGCCTCAGTGGACTGCCGCAGCGCTGATAACCTCTTACCAGAATCCACAGGTGGCGTCACGAAAAATACCAAAAATCCCCATATAAAAGCCTTCCCCCATTTCACTGACTGCCCTGGGTCACGGACCGGGCCAGCCACCGTGATATCCCGCGGCAACTAGAGGCCCGGCTGCCGAGTACCCCACGGCCCAGGGGACGAGTCAGATTTTTGGCGTCACGAACAGGATTTCGTGCCCGTTGCAGCGAACAGGATTCCTTGCCTGTTGCCACCAGGTGCTGAGCACCTTTAATAAGAACTGTGTGTTTAACTGTGGCGAAGATCGCAGCCATTACTTTGTTGCCGTGCGGGAAGAAGGGCATAACCGTGGGAAACTGAGAGGCATGCCTGCTGAAGCGCGCGAAGCCCAGGACACGCCCCACGTCGTGACGACGATCCAGGAAGCGCAAGGTCCTGGAAGGAGTCCAGTGAGCGCCCTGATGTCAGACGTGAGCGACGCAAGGTCCTGGAAGGAGACCGTCGCCTGCGGAGCTGCGGCCTACCGGAAGAAAAGTAAAGAAGGTAGGCCACGGTTCACTAGGGGGTCGCAACGATGTCCGAAGCCCAGCAGAACACCGCGGCCCTCGACAACGCCCATGCAGGAGAAACTTCGTCCGGTGCTGCTCAGGCAGAAGCAGTCGCCGCACCAGCAGGAGCTGTGGCACGGATGGTGCCCATGGCTCTACAGCATGCCCTAAAATGTTCAGAGGGTGAGGGAACTGTTGGAACAGGACACCCTGACTGAAGGGGAGGATGACCAGGATGGGTCACCCACCTCCCATAACCAGGCGCAGCCAAGGAGGGGGCGCCCTTGAGCTACTAGTTTCCCGGTAGCTCTCATGTAACCTGAACTTGGAGTCCATGAGCTAGGAGCGGTCCCACCATTGTACATAGTTTGCACCTCCTGAGGTGCCCCCTGGTGGTTTTCACAAGACCACCACCACTAAAACCTGCTTGGCGTGGCCAAACCAGTGGTCCTACACCAGTCCTGCAGCCCACCCAGGACCTTCGTTGGGGGTTTGGAGCAGGTCCCCCACAAGCCAGCTTACCCAGATGAGAGGGACACACCTGAGTAGGGATCTCATCAAAACTGGTCATTGCAGAACGTAAAATTATGTTGCTGCTAATGTGCGTGTGAAGCCCGCAAACTGTTTCCTTATACATAATTGCACTCCCTGGAGTGCCTCTAAAGCTACCTATGCAGTGAAATGGACACCCTGTTTGGGGACTCGCTGACATTTGCGCAAAAACTTTAACTATTGTATATATGTGTATTATTGATTATGTTTTTGCAACGTTCAAGAAATGTGCCTCCCATAAAGGGAAGAAATGTTATTATTAACCTGTTTTTGAAAATTGCTTCTGTCCAGGAGTACTGAGTTTTACTAGGGGAGAATGTGGCGCCCCTACTGCGCACTGGTGCCACAGATCCCAGAGGGGTGCATGGATGGAATTCTCCCCAGTGGCCTCAATGCATACAGACACCTCCACCCAAGTCCACTAGATGGAGCCCTGTCAGGTATATAAATCCTGGGGGGTGGAGTTCAGGAAGTCAGTCAGTGGGAAGCAGACAGTGTGACACCATGCTGCAGCTCCAGACAAGCTGAAGTCTGTGTGGCTGAAGGCCAGGCTAGGCCCAAGCTGCGGGCTAGTCTGGCCAGTGAGAGACTGGAGTGGGCTAGAAGGCAAGTGAGAGTTCCTGTCAGGCACAGACAGGGACAGAACTCAGAGAGTCTGCTCAGGGAGTCTGCATGAGAGAGCCTGCAGACTGAGGAGAAGAAAGAGAAACGCATAGGGAGCAGAGGAGCATAACAGGCCCACCCCGAACCATATACCGGACACCGGGTCCGCGCCTACAGTGATCTTTATGACCAGTAGGAACAACCGGAATCCCTGGAGAACTACAAGTCCCAGGTTAAACAACCGCTGACCACAGCAACAGGGTTAGGTACCACTAAGGCTCCAGTGACCAGGAATAGTGGGAACCAGGAGAAAACCCTACCGCCAGGTCTGTAGGTACAAGAAGGAAGTAGTAAGCAAGCCAGGCCTAGCTCCAGGCAGGCCCGAAGCTTAGAGAGTAAAAGACACAGATCAGGAGGCCTTACTCCCGCTCACTGGGGAGAGTCCAGAAGTGTACCCTTCGCCCTGAGTGCCCTGGACCGTGCCTACAGCATCACCAGTAAAGGTACTGAAGTTTGCCCTTGTGTGTGTGCCTGTACTTCCTCTGGGACAGTCCTGCTGTCTCTCTCCTGCTTCCACCATCTTTCTACACCTCTACACTGCCCTGAGGCCTGCTCCACCTGTGGGGAGCCGTCCCATCATAGCTGCCCCTAACATCAGCCTCAGTGGACTGCCGCAGCGCTGGTAACCTCTTACCAGAATCCACAGGTGGCGTCACGAAAAATACCAAAAATCCCCATATAAAAGCCTTCCCCCATTTCACTGACTGCCCTGGGTCATGGACCGGGCCAGCCACCGTGATATCCCCCGGCAACCAGAGGCCTGGCTGCCGAGTACCCCACGGCCCAGGGGGCGAGTCAAGTCCATTATAAATCAGCTTTGGCCCAGAGAAGAGGGCAGCATTTCTGGATTGTGTTGATATATGGCATCTTCTTTACATGATAGCTTTAACTTTCATTTGTGGATTGCACCTCAAACTGTGTCCACAATGAATTCTGGAAGTATTCCTGAACAAATCATTACTGTTTTTAATTCAGTGCCATCTGAGCATCCAATATTGACCATCAGGCTTGTCACTTAGGCACATGGATTTCTCTAGAATATCTGAATCTTTTGTATCTTTTGATAATATTATGTACTGTAAATGGTGAGATATTCAAAGTCTTTGCAATTTTGAGATGAGAAACATTTTTCTAAAATTGTGCCACAATTTTTAGATGCAATTGTTCACAGGTTAGTGAACCTGTGACCATCTTTGCTCCTGTGAGACTCTGCCTCTCTATCATGCTCTTTTTATACACAGCTACTCGATTTAGTTGAAAATTTACCCTCCAGCTGTTTTTCATTAGTACCACTTACTTTTCCAGCTTTTTGGTAACTCTGTCCCAACTTTTTTGAGATGTGTTGCTGCCATAAATGAGTTAATTTTTTCAAATGAGATAAGAAAAATGTCCAACGTTCACCTTCTGATCTGTGTTCTATGTCCTGTTATGAATAAAAACTGTCTATAAGAGATTTCCAAATCATTGCATTCTTGTTTCCTTTACATTCTACACAACGCCCAAACTATTTTGGAATCGGTGCTGTGTTTATATACAGTATGACACATCATTAGTTTTGGATCAGTCTACAACATTGAGACAGATAATATATTGTAACTGATGGCATTAATAAAAATACATACTAAACTTTTTCCTTTATTATGTATTTAATATTTAAAATGCAATCAATGGATTAATCCATAGTTTGTATTCAGGTTTCTCCTTCATTATTTCAGCATGTAAGTAGGTCGTTGGCATGTCAAACCGCCCTCTGGAATGTTTAAAAAGAATATAAATTAACAACTATAAAAAGGATTCAGTCTGAAAATCAGCATTTACATTTCAAGATAGATTGAGGATTTTCTGCTCTCTGCAAGTAAAAGGTAAAGGTGTTAATACTGATTATGCAGCTGTAACTAAGGATGAGCACATATTTTCTCTAGAGCCAAAATAATTAAACTCAAACTTTTTCCCATAAATTTTATTTTATTTCCCACGCAGGTAAGGGAATTACAGTATGCTCTTTTTGGAAGAATATGTGTCTCATGACAGTAACGTTTGTATTGCTCGGATTGTAGTAGAGATTGCAAATTCATATCTTCTATATAGGACCACATACTGTGGGTCATTTATATTTATTCATCACAATATACTCATCATTATGGGTTGCTGAGGAATATGCAATTGTTTACCAAATTTATTTATGTTACAATTGTTTAAAGGGGTTTTCTGGTTTATTTTTAAAATTTACATTTGGGTGCCATACTGATAAAAGGAGAAATGAAGCTGGATCTGCTCCCAATCCCAGTGCCACTGTTTCAACGGTCTGCACCAGACCAGAAGTGATGACAGTAACCTGGCTGCTGCGATCACTGATTGGGTGCCTGGCCAGGAGACTGGCAAACAGGACGTCATCTTTTTTAGCTTGGTAAAGACCTGTCTTTAACAGCATGATTCCCTACTTTGAATTAAAAAAGGGACTTCTTTATGTTTGCATCATACCCAGACATATGATTTAAGAAACTTGACAATATTACAGAGAGAGGATCCCACTGATAACAAGAGCTTACACTGTACAGGACAGAGAGAGTGTACCACACTGACCATAAGAGCTTACACTTTACAGGAGAAAGAGAACCCCACTGACCATAAGAGTTTACACTCTACAGGGGAGAGAGAGAAGACCCCACTGACCATAAGAGCTTACACTCTACAGGACAGAGAGGACCCTACTGACCATAAGAGCTCAGACTCTACGGGAGAGAGAGAACCCCGCAGACCATAAGAGATTAAACTCTACAGGAGAGAGAGAACCCCACTGACCATAAGAGCTTACACTCTACAGGAGAGAGAGGACCCCACAGACCATAACAGCTTACACTCTACAGGACAGAGAGAGAAGACCCCACTGACAATAAGAGCTTACACTCTACAGAGGAGAGAGAGAGGACCTCACTGACCATAAGAGCTCAGACTCTACAGTAGACAGAGACTTACCTAGTGATTCTAAAAATATTTAGATTTGAGAGTCCTCAGCGGTTGATACCTTTTAATGGCTAACTAGTGATTCTAGAGATGGAAAACGACTCTGCTGAACAAATAGTGCGCCATTGGGAACTGTTGATATGTGATTGCCCAAGTACTGACAAAGACTGTATACATTATGATAATCTGTAAGATGTCATGACTGCAGGGCATTATGGGGAGTCCCGTGCTGCAATGCAAAATTAAGATAGCCTGCTCTCTGATGCTTCAGTAATGTGGGAAATGGTGCCAGGCCAGTTTTTATTTTGCACATTGCAAATTGAATCTTAAAATGTTCAAATGTATGTAAAACTGCAAATTTCAGGAAATTCTAGTCTAACTCAATCCTCTGCAGATCAATCTGCTCATCTCTACTAAGAAAACTTGTAGTAATACAGTAGTGTAATTTATGCACATAATTAGTGCTGTTGTGATGCTGCATATTTTGTGTGTGTATACTGTATATAAAGTATTTATGCCCCTATCTGCTGCACTGAGTTTCCTTGGGCAACCAAGTCTTGTCTGGACAATCCCCAACATTGCCCACTTTTTGGTGCTTCTTCTAAAGAGCTTGAGCACCACATTTTAAAATCCCAGTTTGCTTCAAAATCTGTGTCTCCGCTAATTGTTAGGCGTCAGTCTGGTGCTTGATTCAAAATGGGTCCAGGACATTCTGTTGTCTCTCATTTCAGTCCAGCCAGGGATGATGCTGCTCAGCATCGTTGTCAGCCCCAACACCTAGCTGTTCCACGAGCCATGCAGATTGTCTCCCAAGATTTTGTGCCTAGCAGTGTTAAGCATAGGCTGCAGAGGGAGATAGGGCTTGTGGAGTCTAAGTCCAGGATTCGCCACACTGAGCATGTCCGTGACCTGCCAGATCATGATTGGTGGGTTGGCACCCACCTGACTCGGTGACCAGGCACCGCCTGATTGTCCACAGGTAACGTCACCAATGGCGCGTCGCTGGGCAGGGCTTAGTCTTTAAAAGGCCTGCCCACAAACATGGCGGCGCGCTCAGATCATTTGAGCTGGTAGTTTGTGGTGTGCACGCTTATACTCTTGGGCTCTTCTAAGAGCTATAGCTTTATTCAGGCAGGTAGCTTGAGCCACATAGAGCGGGTCTGCTCAGTTCGGTAGCTCGCCGGCTGAGTGCACGAATACCCGGCGGGTATCACACCCACATACTAGCGCCTTCTCCTATAGCGTAGCTCCTGTATCGAAGACAGGGCTACTGCTCCTAGTCCGGTCACACGTCTGCAACCGCCCTCCTAACAGTATCTGAGCGCCAGGGTCTTGCCGATCATGGCCGACAACCAGCAACTGCAGCATTATGTACAGCAACTGGAGACCAAACTTAGAACTCTGGAACAAACTGCTCCAGTCACTGATATCACTGATATCACTGCAGTAGCTTCCCAGGCGGCTACTCTAGCAGCCAATATTATCAACTCGGCTGCGGTGAATACTGCAACCACCGCAAGTGCCCCATTACCCCGGTTTGCTCTCCCGGAGAAATTTTCTGGGGATAGTAAACTCTGCAGGGGTTTTATTAATGTATGCTCCATTCATTTGGAGATGATGGAGGCATGGTTCCCCTTCGATAGAGCCAAAGTGGGATATATCATCTCTTTGCTTTCCCACAGGGCTCTGGAGTGGGCTACTCCTCTATGGGAGCGGAACGACCCGGTTGTAGTAAATGCGGGTCTTTTCCTTAAGACCCTAAAAGGTGTTTTCCTGGGTCCTCAGGTCACGCATGATACGGCTCTCAAGCTCCTTGCGTTGGTCCAGGGTTCGGCCACCACCAGCCACTATGCCGTCCTGTTCAGAATCTTAGCGGCTGAACTGGATTGGTCTGAGCGGTCGCTTATTCCAGTGTTCTGGAAGGGTCTGGCTGGGCATATTAAAGATGCGTTATGTACCAGAGAGATTCCAACCTCTCTGGAGGAGTTAATATCTCTCGCTGACCGTATAGACTTGCGTCATGCAGAACACCAGTTAGAGCTAGAGGTTGGCAGACCTCAGTATCTGTTGGCACCAGGTGTCTTTGCGTCCCAACCCAAGACTCTCGACCCGGAGCCTGAAGCTATGGATATATCCCGGACTGAGTCTGGTCCCTCTCGTTCCCGACCTGCACATCTCTTGGAGCATCCCGTAAATAAGGGTTCCAAGCAGTCGGTAAAACGAGTGGGTCTTACCACCGTTGGAGGAGGTGGATTAAATTCCGGGACTTCATCCTCCAAGCTATCATATAAAGTGACGTTGTCCTTTGGTAGATCTGCAGTTGCTGCCAAGGCGTGGGTGGACTCTGGTGCTGAGGGCAATTTTTTGTCATCTACGTTTGCCCAGAGGCATGCCATCCCTATTGAGCTACTCTCTAGTCCTATGAACATTAGTGTTGCCAATGGTTCACTCCTGGATGTGCAGATCACCCGTCAGTCGATCCCTCTCACCTTGTCATTTCCTCAGGGCCACCGGGAGGTTATCTTTTTTCTTATTATTCCTGGTGGATTAGACGAGGTGTTATTGGGTCTCCCCTGGTTACGTTGTCATTCTCCAGACATTGACTGGAATACGGGGAGAATTTCTTCCTGGAGTGAGAATTGTGCATCTCAGTGTTTGGACAAAGTCACCCGGAGGGTAGTCTCTAATCCTCCTATCATTGCGACATCCGGTACAGATTCTTTGTCTGTTTCCAGGACTCGGTCCTTGTCTGAGTATGTCGCAAAGAACTCTCAGGAGGAGAGGGTGGCTGCAGTGTCCTCCAACCCGGTTCCGTCGGGGAGGACGTTTGTTTCCCCTAATCTACGGAGTATGGTGCTCTCCTGGGCTCATGCCCCTAAGATCGGAGCTCACCTGGGGGTCAAACGTACCACTAAGTCCCTTCTACGGTCCTATTGGTGGCCCCGGTGGCGCCAGGACGTCAAGGACTTTGTTCTCGCGTGTCCCGTCTGTGCGAGAGATAAATCTTTTCACCAGAGACTGGCGGGTCCTTCCTCCCTGTCACCCGTGAAGGATCCTACGCATAGAGAACCAGTTATCACTGCTTCCCGTCCTAAAAGAGGGTACCCTGTACACCGGAGGGGTCACTGTTTCGCAAATCATCTCTGTGACCTGTTGGACCACATCTTTGCTCCCTGGCTCATGGAGGAAAATGAGCCTCAAGTGGAGGGGGATAATGTTAAATGTCAGTCTGGTGCTGGATTCGAAATGGGTCTGGGAACTTCTGTGGTCTCCCATTTCAGTCCAGCCAGGGCTGATGCTGCTCAGCCTTGTTGTCAGCCCCAACACCTAGCTGTTCCACGAGCCATGCAGTTTGTCTCTCAGGCATTTGTGCCTAGCAGTGTTAAGCATAGGCTGCAGAGGGAGACAGGGCTTGTGGAGTCTAAGTCCAAGATTCACCACACTGAGCATGTCCGTGACCTAGCAGATCATGATTGGTGGGTTGGCACCCACCTGACTCGGTGACCTGGCACCGCCTGATTGGTCCACGGGTAACGTCACCAATGGCGCGTCGCTGGGCAGGGCTTAGTCTTTAAAAGGCCTGCCCACAAACATGGCGGCGCGCTCAGATCATTTGAGCTGGTAGTTTGTGGTGTGCACGCTTATACTCTTGGGCTCTTCTAAGAGCTATAGCTTTATTCAGGCAGGTAGCTTGAGCCATATAGAGGGGGTCTGCTCAGTCGGCTGAGTGCACGAATACCCGGCGGGTATCACATCCACATACTAGCACCTTCTCCTATAGCGTAGCTCCTGTATCGAAGACAGGGCTACTGCTCCTAGTCCGGTCACACGTCTCCCTGCGGTTCTTGGAGATTTTGTGAACCGCTTTAGCGCCATTCCCCATAGCGTAGCACCTGTATCAAAGACAGGGCTACTGCTGCTCCCACGGTCGCACGTCTCCCTGCGGTTCTTGGAGATTGTGCGAACCATCTTACCCTTCCGTGTGCATTAACACGAAGGGCTAAGATTGTGTTAGGTGTGTCGCCGGTCGCTCTCCCTCCGTGCAGTTAACGGAGATAGAGCGTACCGCTTTACCCGGTCCGGTGTGCTGTTAACACGGACGGGTTATCAGTTTAGTTGTCGCTTTCCTTTCCACCCGGAAAGTGTTCAGCAGCAGTCCATTAGGCTGCATTGCGGACCCTGGGGTCGGTTGCGTTCCATTAAATAAAGTTGTCTGCAACCGCCCTCCTAACAGCTAATCATGTACATTAGCTACTTTTAGCAGAACTTACTGTTTCATAAAATCCACATACAATCAAATGTGTATGGGAGCAGACTGACTTCCTACTGACTCCTGCCACCAAAAGAAACAAGGATCAGGCATATTACAGTGCATCGTGCCTAATAATTGCAGTGACAATAGAAATTAGGCAGCTACTTATCCTACTTATTCTTAAGGGGAATCTGTCAGTAGGATCAACCCTCCTAACCCGTCTATATGGGCATGCAAGTCATAGGAAGCTGAATAAAATGATAGTTTGACATCTGTGATCTGATGTCTTATTCCTGAAAAATCCATGTTTTTTTATATGTAAATGAGGTTTTAAGATTTATGGGCTGGACATAGATCGCCCCGAGAACTGCCTCCAGAGCTTATCTTAAATGAAAGGGGAAGTTACCAGTGTGAGACATGTAACTAACACAGAACATTAGAACTTAACTTTGTCACATTGTAAATATTTTCAATGAAAGGGGGAGTTAGAAGCGTGAGACATGCAAGTAACACAGAACATTAGAACTGAACTTTGTCTCATTGTAAAAATGTTTTCAGCTGCAGCTCTCACAGCTCTGCTGTATTGCAACCCTGTGAGATGGAAGCTGAAGCTGATAGGAACCTGGAGATGTGTCAGTTATAATCACACACAGCTCTGCATTAAAATCAAGAGCACAGAGAGTGGCCATTACATATCACACTGTTAACGCACCCTTTAATTTAAAATAAGCTCTGGCTGTGGTTTCTCAGGGAGATCTATGTTTGACCCAAAGAGCTTAACAGCTAATTTACATATAAAAAATGTGGTTTCTCTGGAATAACACATCATGAGATCGTACATATGAAGATATCATTTTATTCAGCTTCCTATGACTTATATGCCCATATAGATAGCTTAGATGGGTTGATCGTACTGTCAGATTCCCTATAACAAATCCTTGTGTGCTTGCTTATGAAGTTGTCCAGTCATCCTCTATCTAAAGTGTGTAGCCAGCATTAAGTAAGAGGTAAGAGGGGAAGTTGAGATGTGATAAAACACTCATCTTCCAGATGCCTCCTGCTTTACTGAATTTCATATGCAGCAGAAAATGTCAAAATTTAATTCTCAGATTTCATATATCTCAGTGGAAAACACATGGCTTTGTACAAAATTAGATTTCTGTGGGCATCATAATTAGATTTCCCTGAGGACCTACAAGGGGTGCACAGCCCTACAGACTAGGTAGATACAATGTGTAAGAACATTATACCCAGCATGCTAAAGACGGTAATACTCTTGTGCTACATGTATATAATCATCGAGCAGTGACACTAAAACAATGTATGAGTTACAACTCGGAAAACTGAAAAAAAAATCAAGGTATCTACCAACCATGCTTGCCTTGCTGCAGTGTGATACAACGTGAATAATATAAAGTACAAATATATCATATTATATACCTGTTGGCACATAAAAATATACTTCTATTTTTTACTTCTTTCTGTCTCATAACACTGACCTATGCTGATATCTGCCAGCAATATGCTACTATAAATCCGTTCTATTGAAAAACAGCACTTCTGGGATCCTCAGCTCAGATTTATATCACCATATTTTACAGCAGTTAAAGGGAGGGTCTCTGCAGAATTGGGAAGGAAAAATAAGAGTCGATTTACTGCTGACTTACTGGATCCATTTATCAGTCAAATAAGCCCCTGTGCTGTATAACAACCTAAACAGTGATGCATGGACACCTACGAAGAGCAAATATTCAAGTCTGAAAACAGTTAATTTTTTTAAGTGAGGTAATTATAAGTGGAACCCCAGAGCTGGAGAGGAATAGGCAATTTATACCTCCAACAAATGCCATCGTCATACGTCATATGCCACTGTATAGCAGTACATTAGTGTACATCACTCACAGTCTACTATGTAAAAAAAATAAATTATACAGGTGCAAATAAAGTATACTGACATATACCAGCCTGAGACACTATTTTGGTGTCCATAGGTGAAGTGTAGACTATGGATAAAGAAAATACCCTGCAAACATAAAGAAGTGTCCATTTGCTTATTGAAAAACTGGCCTATTTTTTTAGGGTGAGACCAAATATGGCACTCACATTGCAGTTGCTATGCTGCCATATGGTGCCCAGGAACCGCAGCGGTCTGGCGCAACTGTGGATTTTAAATTGCATATTTGGTCCCCTTCAGACGTCTGTGTATGCAGTACGTGTGGCATCAGTTTCTTTCACGGATGCCACACGTACCCATTATAATCTATGCTGCTATGCACATGTCCGTCGACTTATACTCCAGTTAATTTTTTTGTTACAGTTTTGGTTTTGCAGCAATATCACCCAGGTCAATTAACACAATCCAAATGAGCAAAAAAAAGACAAGTACTACTTGATGAGCTCAAGGAAGCTTAAAGGGGTTATCCGGTCAAAAGTGATAAGTCGGCAGATACTCTGTGTGACTGCAGACTTATGAATCCCCCCAGTGCAGGCACTGTGCGCTGCGGAGATTCGCCAGTATGAGACCCGGGACCGGAGGCTATGTGTAAGTTATACATGTTCCTGGCCATTCAGCGCTGCGTCACTCCATACACTTGTATGTGCTCCATATACTTGTATGGAGCGAGACCACGCCCCGTCTAGTGAAGTGGATGGCCAGCTCAGGCTGGGAATAGCACGCGTGCTGGGTCACGCGTGCAATAGATTTTAAGTGCAATAATTACAAGTGCAGTTAGACCATGGCCGGAAGCTGTTAATCCACTCTCCTCTCTTCTTCTTCACACAGGTATTTAATCCATCCATCCGTTTGTGTGCTGTCTGATAAGTGTGAACAGAGTCATATTCTCTAGCAACATTTTTCCATGGTATTTAATCCATCCATCCGTTTGTGTGCTGTCTGATAAGTGTGAACAGAGTCATATTCTCTAGCAACATTTTTCCATGGTATTTAATTGTTTGGTCCTGCATCTTTTTGTCTTTTTGTTTTGTTTCTATTTTCAAATGTTCAAAGCCTTCTCTTTCACTGGTTTATGGCCTCTGTGTTTATCTTACATAGCATTGCCTGCTCTAGCCCAGTGCTAATTGGCTAATTACTCAGTTTGTCCAACTGGTGCTGGCCTCTAGCAGACATTTCATTTCATATATATTCAGCTCTGGCTGGGAATAGCACGCGTGCTGGGTCACGCGTGCAATAGATTTTAAGTGCAATAATTACAAGTGCAGTTAGACCATGGCAGTTGGACAAGGCAGGAGACAGGTAAGGTGCATAAAATTTTCATACAAACATGCTTCTTGGTCAGTCATAGTGCATTATGCATTAGTCTTATCAATCTGCTTTTTATTTGTTTTCACTTCTGCTTTCTCACAACTCACCCGCCCTTCAAAACATTCTGTACACTCTCTCTATATCAGCCCCTCCCTTCTCCCCTCTCCCATGTATAACTCTGAGGCTCTACTGACATTCCTCACCCACTGCAAACCATCCTCTACCTCCATACAGCATTCAAAACGTTCATACAAATCATTAGACCACCTGATCTTTCTCTTCTTTCTCCTTTTACTAGTCGCAGGCGACATCTCCCCCAACCCTGGGCCCCCCTCCACTAGCGTACACCACTCTCCTCCAGCTGCATATAGAAACCCTGCTAATCTTATTAACGTTCAGTGCATGTGACGCGCCCCCTGGGCCATATTCTTTAGGGGAATATCCGGAGCCGGATCAGATGGGGGTTGTAGTCTCCGAGTGGCTGTGACCCGGTCCGTGCCCAGGGTGTCAAGCTCAGAGTATGTGGCAGTCCTACAGATGTTATAAAGTTCTTTATGTCGACTACGCCACCCGTTGTATTGCGGTCACTACGGCCGCCGCTGCAGCAGGGTCCGCTGAGGCTGATGGTGTTGGTGCAGCTTTTGATAGTATAACCCCCAACGGGTGGGGTATAGCCTCAGGGGGTCAGGTGCAGAGGATGGGGGTTGTGGTGGTGCAGCATAGATGGTAATTAAAGACAGAGTCGGGTTGTGCAGTTTAGGGTATTTACTTACTGCTGATGTTCCGGTCACTCCAGCTTCAAGTGACCACCCGAGCCGTGCTGCGTCCACCAGGTCCTGGATTCAGCCAACCCCCAAGCAAGTCCGGAGCGTGACCCTGAGCCCTCCTTCCTGTCCTATCTTCTGGCCGTCCCCACCAGGGATCCACCTAGGTCCAGCTCCCTCGGGCCTTCTGTTGGGAAACCCTTGGCCTTGGGTTCCCTGACCCTACACGTGGTTTGCCTTCAGGGTGGATGTGGTGGGTGGCCGTGGCAGATCCTGCCCACGGCCTCCGGTCTCTGGCTGAGGTGTGCTTGAGCCCCCACCAGTTTGGGATCCGGTACCCTTTTGCCAACTCTTCACCCTAGGTTTGTATATGGGTTCTCAGAGTTCCTGCTTGTTTTCTCTGGGTCCTTCTGACTCTCCTCTCTCACTCTCTCTGGGCCTGGGGCTGCTCTGCTCCTCTTCCTCTGGCTTCTCTGCAAAAGGCTGACTGACTCCTCACAGACTGACCCTGATCTTAGATGGTGCCCACCTTAAATACTCCCTCTATGTGTGAGCTCAGGTGACCAGCACCCAATGAGCTCCTATCTTTACCCAGGCTGCTCCCCCTATCTGCCCCTACACTACTGGGATGTACCACCCCCCCTCCCACACCAGACAGGAACAGACTCGGTCGTACCTGCACATTTCTAAGTGGGAGTACCGTTGGTCTGTTCCTCGGAAATGGGATGTGTGTAGTGCATGCAGCTTTCTGGGCTCAGTCCCACACTCCATCCTTACCCGGGAGTGGAATATCACACCTCTGGGTTGAGGTGCAATACCCCTGTAGCAGCCGAATCCTCAGGGTGCTACATTCCCCCCTGGTAAATCACAGCACGTCCTCGGGCTGTAAGATATAAAACATCCACAAACATACTTTTTTTTTTTTCATATAAACATCATAATAAAAACATATAAAATATCATATATATATCAACATCATCATAAAACTTTTCATATTAATAACATTCTCGTCGCCTCTGGCTCCTCCTCCGGTCACTGTGCAACGTGTGACCGGGTAAAGTGCGACAGTCTTTGGAACTCGTGGCTTTCCTATAAAACCAGTAGGGGGCGCTTTAGGACGCGCAACTATTTACAAGGGATATGGCCGCTCTCAGTCCTCGGCCAAGTATTAGGGAGGAATGACCGCTCTCAGTCCTCGGTCAGTGGGATTTAAGGGATAAACGGGTAAACAGTTCACACTTGCTGGTCCCAACGGGGACTATATTATCAGCAACAGTTTCTTTGGTACCCCTACGGGTAACTATATACAGCTTCTACTCTGCCGTACTCAACGACGACGTCCTCCTGCTCTTTCTTTGTGGTTACCTTTAGCTTCAGACCCGTCCGGGTCCTCTTGTTCTTCCTCCTCACACCGCAGCTCTTCCTCCGTCAGGCGATGCACATGGAGGGCGTAGGGTCCTTTGGCACACTTGTGCCGGGTGAAGGTGACCTCGTCCCCTATATACAGGTCACGACCTCTGTGTCCCTCCGGTAGGTGGGACTCAACGTCTCTCCTGGTCACGAAGACGTCGCCTGGGGTGCGGTGATCTCTGATGAAACCCCACCCGTGCTGCATATTGAACTTGATCACAGTCCCGGTGGAAGGGGGACCATGAGCTGCACGGGGACTCCTCCTGGCCCGGCTCTTCTGCTCCGCGCTCCTTATCTGGGCTTGTTGTTCCCGGGCCCGCCTCTCTCTCCGCTCCCTCTCAAAGACCTCGAGCTGCTGCCGGCAGCACTCTGCATGCTCCGCTGCGGCTGCCCGGGTCTCCTGAGTGAACCCCATGAGGTCTTCTCCGGTGGGGTCCCACTCAAACTGCGCTTCTGCTAGCGGGGGCGAGATCCTCTTTACGGGCTTTGGAGCCGGGATCAGGGGTTCATCTAGGGGTCTCTCTTTCCGGAGTCGGGGATGGTGAAACTCCGGTGGCCATATAAAGGGCTGCCCATCCGGGCACGTATGTTGGGCAAACAGATCTTCTCCCAGATGCGGCACTCTTGGTTTTATGGGCGCGGTGGTGGTGGCGCCCGGGTTGCCCAGGCCTTGCGGCCAGGCCTGGGGCACCTGGAAAGTGAAGGGCACCGTAAGGACGGCGGCGCCCTGGGCTACTTGGCCCTGCGACCAGGCCGGTGGCTCCGCGGAGGTAGGGGGCGCTGTTGGTATTGCGGCGCCCGGGGGTACTAGGCCTTGCGACCAGGCTGGTGGTACTTCCTGCTTGGTCACGCTCGGGGTCGAGGCGTGTGACGTCACAGGGGTCGCGGCTGCGGCTTCCGGTTGAGGCCTAGTCTGTGGCGGTGACGTTGCGGTTACGGGCACGGCAGGGGGTACTTCGGGCTCTGCGACGGGGAGCTGGGGCAGGTACGCGGTTTCCCGGTTTGGGGTAGAGACGTCCCCTTTACCTGCCTCCTTTCGTTCGGCTCCCTTCTCGGCGCCGTCTCCGGCCTTCAGCCCTCCTGCGCCATCCTCAGAGGCGGTCTGTCTCCTCGTCTCGGGTGGCGTGCTCCGCTGACGAGTCTCGGTCCGCTGGGCCATCTCTCGGCTCCACTCCGCCAACGTCTCTCGTTGCACCCGGGCCATCCTCCGTGCGAGGCCCTCCAGCGCAGTCTGCGCACACTCCCGATCTCGGGGGAGCTGTGCCAAGACCTCCACTAAGCCTAGTGGGGTCGTCGCTTCTAGCAGGCTCCTGACCAACGGGTCGGTGCTGCTCTGCTCTCCTTCTATTGTCTCCAGCAGGCTCCTGGCCAGCGGGCCGGTGCTGCTCTGCTCTTCTCCCATCTCCGGGTAAGCTTCTTCTGGACTCAGCTCTAGGCTTCTTGTCTCCGGGTGCGCTCTCTCCAGACTGCTCCAGGCGACACCCATCTTTGCTCTCTTCTTCTCAGTCCTCCCACTTCGAGGGCGGTCCCGGGGCCACTTGGTGATTGTCAGCTCCAGGGGCAGTTCTTTCACGCTGACAGACACCTCTAGCATCACAGTCTCTGTTGGTGGGGGCGGTTTCCACTTTTGGCGCCATTTTCGGTCCTGGCCCACGATGGGAGGTGGCCTCTTGCCACCCTCTGGCACGCCCATAATGGCGTCCGCTCTTCCAAGGCGGGAAACCTTTGGAAATGGCGGGAATCGTCTCCCAGTGGCGGGAAACTCTGCAGATGGCGGGAAAAAGCTGTTAATGGCGGACAACCGGCGGGAATCGACCTGTGATGGAGTCCGATGGCGGGGACCCTCCGGAACCGGCAGGAGACTTCTTTTTGAGGTAAACTTGTTCTTTTCTTCAGGCACGCAGTACCCGGGTGTTGCGGGCACGTAATCCTGCCGACTACGCCAAAGTTGACGCGCCCCCTGGGCCATATTCTTTAGGGGAATACCCGGAGCCGGATCAGATGGGAGTTGTAGTCGCCGAGTGGCAGTGACCCGGTCCGTGCCCAGGGTGTCAAGCTCAGAGTATGTGGCAGTCCTACAGATGTTATAAAGTTCTTTATGTCGACTACGCCACCCGTTGTATTGCGGTCACTACGGCCGCCGCTGCAGCAGGGTCCGCTGAGGCTGATGGTGTTGGTGCAGCTTTTGATAGTATAACCCCCAACGGGTGGGGTATAGCCTCAGGGGGTCAGGTGCAGAGGATGGGGGTTGTGGTGGTGCAGCATAGATGGTAATTAAAGACAGAGTCGGGTTGTGCAGTTTAGGGTATTTACTTACTGCTGATGTTCCGGTCACTCCAGCTTCAAGTGACCACCCGAGCCGTGCTGCGTCCACCAGGTCCTGGATTCAGCCAACCCCCAAGCAAGTCCGGAGCGTGACCCTGAGCCCTCCTTCCTGTCCTGTCTTCTGGCCGTCCCCACCAGGGATCCACCTAGGTCCAGCTCCCTCGGGCCTTCTGTTGGGAAACCCTTGGCCTTGGGTTCCCTGACCCTACACGTGGTTTGCCTTCAGGGTGGATGTGGTGGGTGGCCGTGGCAGATCCTGCCCACGGCCTCCGGTCTCTGGCTGAGGTGTGCTTGAGCCCCCACCAGTTTGGGATCCGGTACCCTTTTGCCAACTCTTCACCCTAGGTTTGTATATGGGTTCTCAGAGTTCCTGCTTGTTTTCTCTGGGTCCTTCTGACTCTCCTCTCTCACTCTCTCTGGGCCTGGGGCTGCTCTGCTCCTCTTCCTCTGGCTTCTCTGCAAAAGGCTGACTGACTCCTCACAGACTGACCCTGATCTTAGATGGTGCCCACCTTAAATACTCCCTCTATGTGTGAGCTCAGGTGACCAGCACCCAATGAGCTCCTATCTTTACCCAGGCTGCTCCCCCTATCTGCCCCTACACTACTGGGATGTACCACCCCCCCTCCCACTCCAGCCAGGAACAGACTCGGTCGTACCTGCACATTTCTAAGTGGGAGTACCGTTGGTCTGTTCCTCAGAAATGGGATGTGTGTAGTGCATGCAGCTTTCTGGGCTCAGTCCCACACTCCATCCTTACCCGGGAGTGGAATATCACACCTCTGGGTTGAGGTGCAATACCCCTGTAGCAGCCGAATCCTCAGGGTGCTACATTTGCCCTCTCCTATTGATTTCCATTGCGCTCTCTGGAACGCACGGTCTGTGTGTAACAAACTAACTTACATCCATGATTTTTTCCTCTCTAATTCTCTTAACCTTCTGGCTATCACAGAAACCTGGATTCAGCAGCTAGACACCACCGCTGCTGCTGCTCTCTCGTTTGGTGGGCTGAAATTTTCACATACCGCCAGACATGGCAACAGACAGGGTGGAGGTGTTGGTCTGCTCCTTTCCTCACAATGTGCTTTCCAGGTCATTCCCCCGGTTCCCTCACTTATGTTTCCTTCCTTTGAAGTCCACACCATCAGACTCTTTAAACCCTTCTCCCTGCGAGTGGCAGTCGTGTATCGCCCTCCAGGCTCCGCCCGCCAGTTCTTGGATCACTTTGCCACCTGGCTTCCTCACTTTCTATCCTGTGACATCCCCACCCTCATCATGGGCGACTTTAACATCCCCATCGATGACCCCCTCTCCCAATCTGCCTCTCATCTACTTTCTCTAACTTCTTCATTCCCTCTCTCACAGTTTACGAATTCTCCTACCCATGAAGACGGGAACACTCTGGACCTGGTTTTTTCCAGTCTCTGCTTGCTGGATGACTTTACCAACTTCCCTCTCCCGCTCTCTGACCACAACCTTCTCTCCTTCTCTGTTAAGAATTGTCTCCTCACCCGGGACACCCCCACTTACCACACTTATAGGAATACACGTACCATTAATACCCAGCAGCTTATGGACAATCTCCACACATCTTTAGCCCCCATCTCCTCCTTCTCCTGTCCAGACTTGGCATTGTCACACTACAACAATACACTGAAGAGCGTCCTAGATGAAGCAGCTCCTTCTACTCGCAGAAAGATCCGACACAGACAACGGCAGCCCTGGCACACGATGCAAACACACTTTCTTCAACGTTGCTCGAGGTGTGCTGAGCGTCAGTGGAGAAAATCTCTTTTAGCAGAAGACTTCATCCACTATAAATTCATGCTCAAAACCTATAACTCTGCCCTTCATCTGGCCAAACAATCCTACTTCACCACCCTCATCACTTCAATGTCCAACAACCCAAAACGACTTTTTGAAACCTTAAACTCCCTCCTGAAACCTAAAGCACAGGCCCCCACCACCAACCTCAGCAGTGAGGATCTGGCCACTTATTTCTTGGAAAAATCAACCACATCCATCAGGACATCTCAGCCCAATCTCCTCAGTGCCTGGATCCCCTTCCCTACCGCACTTCAAGCTCACTAGCCATCTTTGAGCCTGTCACAGAAGAAGAGGTTACCCAGCTCCTCGCTTCTTCTCGGCCTACAACCTGCAACAGTGACCCCATTCCTTCACATCTCCTGCAGTCCCTCTCACCGGTGGTCACCACTCACCTGACTAAAATATTTAACCTCTCTCTTTCGTCAGGTATCTTTCCCTCATCATTTAAACATGCCATCATAACCCCTTTACTTAAAAAGCCATCCCTGGACCAGAACTGCACTGCTAACTATAGACCTGTCTCTAATCTTCCCTTCATCTCTAAACTCCTGGAACGCTTGGTCCACTCCCGTCTAATCCGCTATCTCTCAGATAACTCTCTCCTCGACCCTCTACAATCTGGTTTCCGCTCCTTACACTCCACTGAAACTGCCCTCACTAAAGTCTCTAACGATCTACTAACAGCCAAATCCAAAGGTCACTGCTCCCTGCTGATTCTCCTGGATCTCTCTGCAGCATTTGACACTGTGGATCACCAGCTCCTCCTCACTATGCTCCGCTCTATAGGCCTCAAGGAAACCGTTCTCTCCTGGTTCTCCTCCTACCTCTCTGACCGCTCCTTCACTGTATCTTTTGCCGGCTCCTCTTCCCCTCCTCATCCCCTTACTATCGGGGTTCCTCAGGGCTCAGTCCTAGGCCCCCTCCTCTTCTCTCTATACACTGCCCCTATTGGACAAACAATCAGCAGATTTGGGTTCCAGTATCATCTCTATGCTGACGACACCCAACTATACACTTCTTCCCCTGACATCACCCCTACCCTAATACAAAACACCAAGGATTGTTTATCTGCTGTGTCTAGCATCATGTCCTCCCTCTATCTCAAATTGAATCTCTCCAAAACTGAACTTCTTGTGTTTCCCCCCTCTAGTAACCTAACTCTACCTAATATCGAAATTACCTTGGAGGGGTTAACCATAACTCCCAAGCAGCACGCCCACTGCCTTGGGGTCATATTCGACACTAACCTTTCCTTTACTCCCTATATCCGATCACTCACTCGCTCTTGTCACCTGCATCTTAAAAACATCTCCAGAATCCGACCTTTTCTCACTTTGGAAACTGCTAAAACTCTTACTGTCGCTCTTATTCACTCTCGTCTGGACTACTGCAACTCTCTTCTGATCGGTCTCCCTCTTACCAAAATTTCCCCTCTCCAATCTGTCCTGAATGCGGCAGCCAGGGTCGTATTTATGTCCAGCCGCTTCACCGATGCCTCCACCTTGTGCCAGTCATTACACTGGTTACCCATTCACTACAGGGTCCAATATAAACTCATTGCTCTCACCCACAAAGCTCTCTACAGTTCTGCACCACCTTATATCTCCTCTCTCATCTCAGTCTATCGTCCTACACGTGCCCTCCGTTCCACAAATGACCTAAGGCTAACATCCCCCATAATCCGAACCTCACACCTCCGTCTCCAAGACTTCTCTCGTGCTGCACCAGTTCTCTGGAATGCTCTACCCCAGACGATCCGATTGATGCCTAGCCCCGATGTCTTCAAGCGCGCTTTAAAAACCCATCTCTTTAAACAAGCCTACCACCTCAACTACTCAGTAAACTAACTTTCCCCTGTTCCCTCCTAAATACTATTCAGAATCTGCACCCTACTGTTCATCTGTTTCTACACCCTCCATGCACTCGATAACTGCACTCGGTAATTGAGTATTGCACTTTAACATACAGGCTGATGACCGGATCATACAGCTTTATATGATTATCCCGACTTATTATAATTGCCAGACCTGAAATAACAAGCACTTTCCACCTATTGTGTCCCCCCATTTCCATGTAGATTGTAAGCTTGCGAGCAGGGACCTCACTCCTGATGTAACTGTTAAACTGTCTCACCTTGTATTGAATTTATTGTTTGTACATGTCCCCGCTTAATTGTAAAGTGCTGCGGAATATGTTGGCGCTATATAAATAAAAATTATTATTATAATTATTATTATTAAGGCACAGCCTCGCTCAATACAAGTGTATGGAGAGTGAGGTCATACCCACTGGCCAGGGGTATGTATAACACCTACCCTCCTTTACAGGGTCTCATATCAGTGAATCCCCGCAGCACACAGTAGGATTCATAATTCTGCACTCACACAAAGAGACTGAAGACTTATCACTTTTGATGGGACAACCCCTTTAAAGGGGTTAATATTAAAGTGGTTGTCCAGTCAAAAGGTACCAGTCTACAGTCACTCTATGCAAAAAAAGAGAGCATGGACCCACCTCCAAAAAAATCATACATTGATCTAATGCCTTTCAACAAAAATATATGTGGCGCCTCTGAGGGTTCAGTCGCCACAGAGGTACTGCACCTCACCCAGAGGTGTGGTATCCCCTTCTCTCAGGTAAGGAGGGAGTGCTGCCCGGAACCCCAACACCTGCATCCAACACTACACAGGCCGGCTGGAAGGGCAAGACGCAATATGTTTTCCTGCTGAGCCCTGTCCCTGGCTGGAGTGGGGGGAACCCAGAGGTAGGGGAACCAGTAGTGGGTGTGGGTGGAGGAAGTAGTTTAAGGGAGCACTATAGTAGTAGGTATATAAAGGGAAGCCATCTTAGGTGGCAGAGGAGAGTTCGGTAGAGGAGTCAGTGGAGAACAGTCAGGGAGCAGAGGCTCTTTAGGAGCTATGCTCCACAGGTGGGGCCCAGTCCTAGAGGCCCAGGTGGGGAGCAGAGGAGTAGGCTCCATTCTAAGAAGGGATCCTAGGGGGTATGGTGAGTGCGGGACGGCACCCGTATGCCCCGCATCTGCCAGAAGATAGAGGGATCGTAGGCCGCAAGAAGGGGACCGGCCCCTGGTCCAGCCGTGTTACTCCAGGTCTCGGGTGGGAAAACCGGAGGCTTCTGGCTTATATAGTCAGTTGCCGAAGCCGCATTCTAATCCCCGTGAGGGTCAAGCAGGTCCGGGAACTCAGGAGGGACTTCAGAGCACCCGAGCGGGATTGAGAGTGGGCAGCGCAGGGCAGGAGGGAGAAAGACCCAGCGTGAAGTCGGTCTAGCTAGGAACACAAGAAAGTGGGGTTCTGTCCGGTACTTCTAATCTGCCTGAGGAAGTGCTGAACCCCTGCCTGGTGAACGCAGCGCGACGTGGGAGGCCGACAACTGTACAATGCACCAGTGGAACTGTCATAAGAACTGTGAGTAAAGACTCGGGTGACTGCACCGCACTGCCTCCGTCCATCCTTTATCTTCGCCATCTTTCCCTCACTGCACTACAACCCCAGCGCTACTTCCACATCCTACACTGCCCTGGAGCTAGCTCTACCTGTGGAGAGCCACACCATCCCTGCTGCCATAACACAAGCTCCAGAGGACTGCTCCACAGCGGCGGCTCCCTTTAGCCGCATTCCACAGGTGGCGTCACAAACATTATTTCAAAACCCCATATAAATAGAAGATTCCACTTTTTACTGACCGCCCTGGGTCACGGATCGGGCCAGCCACCGTGATATCCCCCAGCAACCAGAAGCCCAGCTGCCGAGTACCCCACGCGTCATATATATAACTGAACATGAGGTTTTTAGTTTAACATTCTGATCAGACTGTATGAAGCCCACTGCCACGTCACGGCACGGCAAGCCTCTTAGTGAGTCCCTAACTTGCAATGTCTTAAAGAAGTGGTGTCGAGTGCTAACCACCGCCGCAACGCCAATGCACCAGCAGGGCAGGCAGCCTGGTGCCTCACAGCACTCATGCTGCAAGACTGAGTCCCCATGACTGCAGACCGCACCGCCCCACCAGCACAAAGTCACAGCAACAATGGCTGCCACACAGCATCACTATGTGACTGCAGACTTGTGAATCCTCAAATCGCATACACGATTCTCCAATGCTGGTGCCGAGAGCAGCAGGCGCAGGTATGTGATTTGCATACATGCAGTAATGTGCCAACTAGATGGACATGGCCCCACTCAATGAAAGTGTGTGGCGCCCCTGCGGTCCGGCAGCCACAATGGTATCGCCTCTCTAACTGGGGGTGGTATTATATCTGGAGGTAAATGGAGCTCCCTGCATCAGGTAACCACGCATCCACACACAGGCCTGATCCCTGACCAGAAGGGGGAGCATAAGCACCTAGTTTTGGGGAGTTACAGCCTCTTCTGGCTGGGGGGGAGGAGAGAGAGGCAGTAGTGTGAGGAAGGGAAGGGAGAAGAGGTTGGAGGAGACAAGAGCTCCGGGGGGTCGGGGTTTTTCGGCAGGCTTACCCCAGGCTCATGCTCAGAAGAGGACAGCAGAGTCCTGGGCTATTCAGGGAATTGCAAGCCCCGGCAGCCAAGACTGGAGACCAGAGGATTACAAGTCTGCTGGTCACACGTGTACACTAGTGTTGAGCGAGCATGTTTTATTAACCCTTTCGCCGAGTATGCTCGGGCCGAGCTCCGAGTATTTACAGCTGCTCGGTGATATGGTTGAATCGCTCCCGTGTGCATGATTTGCAACTGTTTTACAGCTTTATTACATGTTAGGAATGTCTATTTCTTACACATTCCTCACATGTAATAAAGCTGTCAAACAATTGCAAATCATGCACACGGGAGCGATCCAACCATATCACCGAGCAGCTGTAAATACTCAGAGCTCGGCCCGAGCATACTCGGAACAGAACATACTCGCTCAACACTAGTGTACACTCAAAAGCATCGCAGTATAGAGAGCCTGGAGACGTAAGAAACAGGACAACTCCCCTGAGAGGCTCGCACTGCCTGCTGGTGGGGAAAACTACAGAGTGAAGGGATCACAAAGAGTAACAGATCAGCTCATAGGTGTTATGATCTGCAACATATACTAAGGAAAGAAAGGGGAAAGCTGTCCCTACAGTAAGACTAAGCTGAATCCCTACGATGTAGCGGGCTGACTGTTCCTAGTGAACAGACCCACCTTAGTCCTCGGCTAGTCTGAACGAAGACCTATAGAATTAAGGGAGGGGTCCCTAAAAGAACTAAGGACTGGGACAAAAATGGGACACCTCCTAAACAGAGAAGTTGTTGCAGAACACAAAAAGACAAACTGACAAAAATGCACTAGAGGTCCCAGAGGACCAAGCGAACTTCACAGAGAAAGGCCCCGAAGCACCAGGCTAGAGAAACAGTCAGACAGTGAAGTCCAGCACAGCCACAAGGGCGGAGCTGGAATATAAAGGCAGATGGTCACGTGACCGCAAAACACGAGATGGAAAAAACAAACAGGAGGGTTCTAACAGTGCCCTCTCTTTTATGAGGATCCTCTGGATCCTCCAGGCCCAGGCCTATCTGGAAACCTCCTGTGGAAAACTTTAACAAGCCTAGGAGCAGAGACATCATCCGTCCTTACCCAGGAGTTGTCTTCGGGACCGAAACCCTTCCAGGAGACAAGATACTGTAATCTCCCTCTATGCCATCTAGAATTCAAAATGCGAGAAATTTCATATTCGCCATCTTCCACAACAGGAGGAACTGTGACAGTGGTGTCCCTATCAGATACATCAGCCTTTTTCAACAAGGAAACATGAAACACAGGATTAATCTTCCAGGAAGTAGGGACATCCAACCTAACAGCAGACGGGTTAAAAACCTGAAGCACTTTAAATGGACCCACAAACTTAGGACCCAGTTTTTTAGAGGGAATCCTCAACCGCAGGTTCTTTGAGGACAACCAAACCATGTCACCCACAGTAAACAAAACCTCCTTACGTTTCCTGTCAAAATACTTCTTGGACTTCTTGCTAGCCTCTTGAAGGTTGCAATGTACATTAGTCCAAACTCTCTCCAAATCACCGGAAAAATTCTCCTCCTCCGGCACCGCCAACCCCAATTTGGAGAACGAACCAAAAGACGGATGTCTCCCAGTACAACAAAGAAAAGGAGAACACCCAGCAGAGGAGGATGTATGATTGTTAAGAGCAAATTCTGCGAGAGGCAGAAACTCAAACCACACCTCTTGATTGTCTGCCACAAAACAACGCAAAAACTGTTCAACATCCTGGTTCTTTCTTTCAGTCTGTCCATTAGACTCAGGATGATAACCAGACGAAAATGACAAATGAACTCCCAACCTGTCACAAAAAGCACGCCAAAAGCGAGTCACAAACTGAGGTCCTCTATCAGAAACAATATCCGTGGGAACGCCATGGAGCTTGACAATCTCCTGAACAAACACCTTAGCGAGTGTCTTGGCGAAGGGCAGCATAATGAATTGAACCAAATGACACATCTTACTAAAACGGTCCATGACCACCCTGATGACCGTAAAAACCCTCGGACACAGGAAGATCAGTAATAAAATCCATTGTGAGATGCGTCCAAGGTGCACTAGGAACCTCCAGAGGGCAAAGCAACCCCGCAGCAGGAGTATGTGAAGCCTTTGACCTAGCACACACAGTACACTGATGCACCCACTTGATGACTTCCTTCTGCCATCCAGGCCACCAAAAACTGCGACTGATAAGTCTCTTAGTCTCCGAAATTCCTGGATGACCTGCCAACCGAGACTCATGACACTCCACAAACAAATCTCTCCTAAAGGCTCTAGGCACGAACAACCTCCCATGGGGAGTGTTAGATGGAGCATCATCTTGAGCTTTCAGAATCCGATTCTCCAACACGGAGTCCAATGCCGCCACCACAACTCCTTTCTGTAAAATGCTCTCCTCCTCCTTGGCACCGACCGTAGGAGAGAGGCTGCAAGATAAAGCATTGGCTTTAACATTCTTAGTACCAGGGATATAGGTAACAGAAAAATGAAACCGAGAAAAAAAAAGTGCCCACCAAGCTTGACGGGCATTCAAGCACTTGGCAGCATCCAAATAGATCAAATTCTTATGATTTGTGAAAACCTGAATAGGAAATATAGCGCCTTCCAAAAAATGATGCCAATGTTCAAACGCGAGTTTAATAGCCAGCAACTCCCGATTTCCAACATCATAATTCAGTTCGGTTTCCGAATTTTTTTTTGTAAAGAAGGCACAAAGATGTACTCCACCCTTGTTCTCCTGAGACAAAACTGCTCTGACCCTCACCGATGAAGCATCGACCTCGACCAAAAGAGGCTTGGTCTCATCAGGATGCATAAGGATAGGGGCAGAATTGAACCTCTCTTTGAGATACTCAAATGCTTCAACGGCCTCAGTAGTCCACTGGGCCGTATTCGCACCTTTCCTGGTGAGATCGGTTAGAGGTTTAACAATTACAGAAAAATTCTTAATGAATTTCCTGTAATAATTGGCAAAACCCAAAAATCTCTGTATAGATTTCAAACCAATAGGCCTAGGCCATTCCTGCACAGCCTGAACCTTCACAGGGTCCATCTCAAAGCCCTCGCTGGAGACAATGTAGGCCAAAAAACTAATTTTCTGCACAGCGAATTCACATTTCTCCAGCTTAGCAAAGAGTGAATTATCACTCAATAACTGCAAAGCTTCACGTACACTCTGCCAATGGGACTCTAGATCCGGTGAATGAATCAAAATGTCATCCAAATACACAACCACATTCTTACCAATCAAAGGTCTCAGGATGTCATTAATAAGGTTCTGAAAAAATGCAGGTGCATTGGTAAGACCAAAAGGCATCACCAGATTCTCAAAATGACCTACCGGAGTGTTAAAAGCAGTTTTCCACTCATCACCTTCCTTCACTCGTAACAAATTGTATGCCCCCCGGAGATCAATTTTGGAGAGCCACTTGGCCCCCACTAACTGGTTAAACAAGTCAAGAATAAATGGCAATGGGTAGGAATTGCGTACGGTAATCTTATTAATTTCACGAAAATCAAGACATGGACGTAAACCACCATCCTTTTTTTTAACAAAGAAAGATCCAACAGCCACAGGCGACTTAGAAGGTCTAATGTGACCAGCAGCCAGGCTAGTCTGTATGTACTCCTCCAAGGCCTTTCTTTCAGGGATAGTCAGATTAAACAAACGACTGTTGGGAAGAGTAGCTCCTGGAACAAACTCAATGGCGCAATCATAATCTCTATGAGGAGGTAAAACTTGCGACTCCGCCTCTGAAAAAACCCTCCAAAAATATTGAATAGGTACCGGTAATTCCCCTTTTTCCACAGCCACAATGCGACCATTACAACATTTATCATAGCACTTCGGACTCCAAGACTTAATCACATTAGTAGACCAGTCCAATAAAGGATTGTGCAGTTTTAACCAAGGCAATCCTAGAACAACTGGAGAGGGTAAATTATCTAAAACAACCAAGTCCAAAATTTCTTGGTGATCTCCATTGATATTGAGGGGAAATGCAGCAGTCTTGTGAGTAATACATTTCAAAGGAGTGTTATCAATTGCAATCAAAGAAATAGGTGATGACAAAGGTTTGGATTTCAATTTAAGGTTTTCCAAAAACCCTTTATCAATCACATTAAGTGTTGAACCACAATCCACAAATACCTGAAATTCAATCAAATCTCCCTGCAAAGTAGTACTCCCAGAAAGCTATACGGGCATAACTGACCTTTTTTTTTTCTTTTCTTAAATGACGCTCACAATACTTAATCAAATGGTCAGCTTTACCACAATAAAGACACAATCCCTCGGTAAACCTCCTGTCTCTTTCCTAAGAGCGGAGTGACAACGCCCCAAACTCCATTGGTTCTCCACCTTCAGAGCAGATTTTCTGGGGACTAATAACTGACATTACAGGAGCCTTTACCTCATTGAGCCTGCACCTCAGTCTCCTGTCTATACGAACAGCTAACTGCATAGAATCCTGCAGAGTCTCAGGTGCAGGGAATGCAATTAGCAAATCCTTAACCCTTTCACTCAGACCAACAAGAAATAAACATTTCAGCACAGGATCATTCCACTTAACTTCTGAAGCCCATCTCCTGAAGTGTGTGCAATAATTTTCAACATTATCTGACCCCTGATTCAAACGTCTGAGTTCTAATTCAGCAGATGAGGTTCGATCAGAATCGTCATGTAATAGCCCCATAGCAGAAAAAAATTCTTCAATAGACCTTAAACACGGATCATTAGGCTGGAGAGAAAAGGCATTTTTAAAGGAAAAAAAATCTTGCTGTTTACCATAAAAAACATCAGGCAGTCCTACCTTGGGTTTGACAAAATGCGCTCCAGAACAGCTACTCATGTGGTGCTGAAGCTCGGCCACCTCTAGAGACAATCCCTGCAGGTGTTGAGCCAAATCCTGGACGGAAACCATACTGATCCCTGAATTTATTTCCTTTTAGTTTTTTGGGCTGGACTTCCTGTTATGATCTGCAACATAGGAAAGAAAGAAAGAAAGAAAGAAAGGGGAAAGCTGTCCCTACAGTAAGACTAAGCTGAATCCCTACGATGTAGCGGGCTGCCTGTTCCTAGTGAACAGACCCGCCTTAGTCCTCGGCTAGTCTGAACGAAGACCTATAGAATTAAGGGAGGGGTCCCTAAAAGAACTAAGGACTGGGACAAAAATGGGACACCTCCTAAACAGAGAAGTTGTTGCAGAACATAAAAAGACAAACTGACAAAAATGTGCTAGAGGTCCCAAAGGACCAAGCGAACTTGACAGAGAAAGGCACCGAAGCACCAGGCTACAGAAACAGTCAAACACTGAAGTCCAGCAGAGCCACAAGGGCGGAGCTGGAATATGAAGGCAGATGGTCACATGACCGCAAAACACAAGATGGAAAAAACAAAGAGGAGGGTTCTAACAATAGGCATCTGAGAATCTAAATATAAAGGGCAGAAGGAAGGCATACTGATCCCACCTGATGGAGTGGACTCCAGCTATTTCCAGGCTGGCTGGACCCTGACCTGGTGACCAGTACCCCTGAAATCAACTTGCCATCCATCATCAGTAAAGGTAAAGACTGAATTAATTCGCCTCTTTGCTTCTTTCTGCTGCACTGCTCATCACAACCCCCATCATCACCCCATGGGCCCGCTCCGGTTGAGGGGAGTGATCTACCTTGCTGCACTACCATCTATCCCCTGGAGACCCCATATGCAGCGCTGGCCATCACTGGCCAAATACCTCCGCTGGTGTCATGGATCATCCATAAACTATAATCCCCTATACATAATCCCCCCTTTCACTTGCCCGGTCAGTGCCATGGAATTGGGCAATTGCCACCTTGATACCCCGTCGGGACAGCCTGTCCAGCTACCGAGTACCCCAGTCGGCACGACCACGGCAAGTGTACTGAGCGAGGCCGGATACAATCTAGTCGGAATGTGGCCGGAAGTATGCAAATCACATACTTGCGGTCTCATGACTGATGCGGGCACTGGAGAATATTCGCAGCACGTAGTGCACGTGATGGAAGGATTCAAAAGTCTGCAGTCATATAGAGTGACTGCAGACTTGTAGTTTAAAGGAGTGGTCCAAAGTCAAACTAAATTTCATTGTAAATCTCTATTTAGTGCCATAATATAAGCTATTTTCTAATATACTCATATTAAAAATTCTCTACTGTTCCCAAAGTAAACTAGCTGCTATTCAATTTTTTCTCCTATTTCCTGTGTGATGACACTTCACTTGAAAATCCACCCCTTTAAGACTGGACAACCCCTTTAATGTCTAACAATTTAATGATAACAACTTTTCTAATGTGTTTCAATTAACAATTCCCAGGTGTTCAGCCTCTACTCTAACTTACTGTTTTTTATTCTTACATGTGATGACGTTTCATTTTAGTTTCTCAGTATGCACTGGAGATTCTCCAATGGGACATCATCAGGGAACGGCGCAACAGTCACTGCCGCAGCTGCTGCCACCACCTTGAAATGGGACTTCATCGGAGATGACCCTTTCAGGGGCCGGGTAGGTTTCTGCTATACTGACCATGCACCGGTTGTGATTTCCGACGTATTCTCAGTATGCTCCTTGCTCGCGGCTCTGTTGGTGGTGACAGCAGCTGACACAGTGACTGCAATGTAGTCCCACGATGATGTCCCATTTGAGAATCACTAGTTCATGCAAGGAAACTCAAATGAAATGTCATCAGATGTAAGAAAAAAACACAGTTAGTAAGTTAAATTAGAAAGGGAACAGTATGGAATTTTTAATTGTTAGTTTTTAAATTTAAACTTTTAGACATTAATATTAAATTAACTTAGGTTTCAGACAACCCCTTTAAATGGTGAACATAAAAAATGTGCCAAAAGTACCTATAAACCTAATGTAATGTTGCCGAACAGAGTAAATGAATTCAAGATAGTATTTTGATTGACATATAAAAATACCAAACAATTTAAAAAGTCTAACATTTAGCAAAAACAATACAAAAACGATTATTTTGGACTCTCTGTAAATCACTATGAACATTTTAATAATAAAATAAAAACATATTTATCCCGCCATATTACCAAGAAATTCTTATTAGCTCTGGAAAATGGCTTTTCGAATCTTGAATAATAATAAAGTAGACCCAGAAAAGTTTTTCTCATCAAACTAAATTATAACTTATTTCACAGTTTTATCCTTTTACTGTTACATGTTTGAGAAGCCAAATTGGCCATAAAGGCAAACAATAAACGTCTGATACATTATTGCCTTGAAAATTTGATTCAAAAAATGTTCTACTTCTGGCCATATTTTTCCATACAGTATGGACCATCGCCAAATGTATTCGTTATAGCTTGGAAACTGTTATACAAAGTTTCACCCAATAAAACATTCATTTAACATGAGTTCCTCTTAAAATATCAACATATTTTGCTTTTTCTTTTAATTTTTGAAAGAAAAAAGTTACTTTCTTGCCAATGGCCACCCAAATATGCTTTTCAGAAATATTTCTGCAATCTGTTATCTTAAATTTATACAGGATATTTTACATATAGATGAAGCTGCGATAAATGTTTCTGGAAAGTCTTCATAAGTTGTGAACATCAACTCTACTGCATCAATAGAAAATATTTTTTCAATGTGACCTTCTAGTTGCATTGCAATGTAAGTATCTTCACCTGCATCATAGAGAGGATTTCAACAAAATTATTTGTCATCCGTTACTCAAATTTTTGTTATGTGTCAGCGGCTTGATAATTTAAAATGAAATTAATCTTTTTAGAGACATCATCTGGAGTTAATTTCATCAGCAGGAACCTGTGAAGGAATGAGCATATGCCAGGTCTGAGCACAAATTAAAACAATAATTTTTCATCTTCCGTGAGAAATATCCAATACATCTCAGTTTCTTGATAGACTTTTTGTGAATTTAACTATTTCAGAGCTGCATCTGAGGAAAATTCCACAGGTAGGACCTTGCTCAGGATTAGACCCTTTCTCATAAATGGGCACAAAGGGCAAAAATTGTGAAAAAAATTATTGGGCTTCGATGACTCCCAATTTTCTTTAGGTCTCAGTTTCACCCTAATTTTTAATTAAATTGTCTTTTTATATTGTGAGGAGTGGTATTAACTTAAGTGACTTCCACAAGTAGGACCCTGACCATGATTGAGGTGCTGCTCAGGGCAGGGCACAAAGGAAAAAGTTATTACAACTTAGAAAACAAAAACTCTTCTATTCCTTTAATTTTCTTCAACAAAATTCTTATTTTTTTATTTTTTTTATAAATAATGATTTTTTGGAAAGGTGAAGCTCTCCTGCAGAGCACTGTGCAGGATTGAGCCACTGCCAAGGACTGGGAATATAAAAGGCTCTGACAGTGTTTCTTTAATCCCTACATTCACTATAAAAGAAATATCAGGTAGCTTAAGAGACAGATTTTGTTCAATGCTGTAGGATACATCTTCATGAGATAGCGATACCTTGAAAAGGCATCACTTCTTCATGGGTTTCAGATTCAAAAGAATTTAGTTTACATTACTATTTGCTAATTCTTTTGGTGATGGAGTATCTATTTCCGATTCTTCAGCTACTACATCACAATTTTCCGATACGCATTTTTCATCCTGCAATGTAATTTCTTACACTAAGTCACATGGATGGAGAAAATGATCACTCAAAGAATAAAACTCTGATTCTCTGTTTCCCATGGTCTGTACACATAAGTACCATCCAAATTTGACAGGACAAACACAGTGTCATTGCGACAATTAGGCCCCTGTACCTGAAATTTCAGTTATTCTCATGTACTTACAGGCAACGATAGAATGGTGTGACTGATTGCAAATTGCAAAAGACTCAGAGGGATAATTTTTGGACAGTTATTTTTTATTTTAAGAAGCATGAAAAGTCTGAATGTGATGTGTGTTATTAAATCGGCTGTTGATTACTACCAGCTAACATCGCCATGTTACTGTCACTTGGATGTTATTAAGGCTGAGTTTTTATTAAAGAGCTTAATTGGGGTTCATTACAGCCCTAGGAGACATCCAAGTGCTACACTTGTCTTTACTGGGTTATTAGAGGCTTTGCAGTATTGCAATAAGCAGCAAATCAATTCTCTGCAAATCAAATTTTGGGCAAAACTTTAGCAAACCTGGTATTAAAATTTCAAAAGATTCGATCATCTCTATTTGACACCTATAATTACAAAGCTAGCTCTATTCATGACTAAAGATGTTCATAGCTATTCGATGATATTGGCTATTTGTGCCAAATCAAATGTGTATTGAAGGAACAGTATGACCCTATAACAGTCTTGTTTTAGCTTTGCACAATGGAGACTTTGACCAGAGCAGTAACACAGTTGAGTACACAAGGCTTTTGTAAAATTATAAAGTTATGATGGATAATATATATATACATATATATAAATGATGAATTTCACCTATGCAGAATAGATTTAATTGTATTACACATTACAGAAAATAACAGAAGCAAAACAAATCATGGTATAAAACGGAGCTATAACACATCACATCACTGCATGTTTTTAACTGACTTTTTATAGTAAAGTAATAAAAAGAGCCAAGACTGTCTCTTTTTATGTATTGTTAAATAAATGGCAAAAGAATCTTAGCAATTTAAAATCATTTTGCAGAAAGTAGTGGGCAGATGGCCCATTGTTAGGTGACACAATAGCACATTTATATATGTTCAGCCATTCACACTTGCGATAAGAAGACAAAATTATTTTTTTATGATACAAAGCTCTTCAAATATTATAACCTTAAATAAGAAAATAAAATTGTCATAATGAATAATGAAGAAAGAGTTTTGTTACATAAATATGTAAACCATATAAATTATTGTTCAACCAAGAGCAAGTGAACATGAGTCCCAACAACATGTGCAATTAAAAAGGTTGCCCACTACTCCGACAACCCCTGTTGAATCCCCTCAGTAAAATAGCAACACCTATACTCAACTTCGATGTCGGTGCCGTTCAGTCGTGTCGGCACTGGCTGTCCCAGGGATTGCATGACATTGTTATGTCTCGTTATCCCTGCTGCCAATTAGCGCTTGATTCACTGTTCCTGCCTTTGGACAAATTAAGACATCCAGAGGAAATGAGAGCTGCTGCTGACCTCTCACTTCCTACGGATGTCAATTATGTCTGTAAGTGAGGAGAGTGAAGCCAGTAATGATTGACTGCAGGAATCACGTGACATTTTTATGATCCCCAGTACAGCCAGTAATGACACCACTGGAAGAGCATTGGCAGCGGAGTAATTGGAAAGCCTGTCTTCACTGAATACATACCTCAGAATAGAGGATTATGATAATGACTGATCAATTATGGCATCAAAAGAAGCAGATTTCTTTGATAAGATAAATTACAAAGTTGCTTATTTTCATGTGCACTATTGATTTATGAAATAAAAATTAAAATCGACAGATACTCTTTAAACGTGACTATAACTTTCACATGTGTATTCACCCTACCTGCTGCAATCTGTTTGTCTCCTATTGCCTCCTCTGTTCAAGCAGATCTGTCACCAGATTTGACAATGCAGACTGAATTCATTAATACATAGATCACTTAAACCTGGCGTACTTTCATTGAAAATACCCATCAGAATGGCTGCATAATACCGTAATAACGTTTAAAGGAGTTGTCTCGTCACACCATAAGGATGAGATTGTGGGGTCAGATATTCAGATTTCCAAACAAACAGCTTAAAACAGCTCTGGAGGTGGCCGGATGTAAAATACACGGAACAGAGTTGTAGAGCACAGTTCAATTAATTATGTGGCAGTTGCTGTCATAGAAGAATAGAATTTTAGAGTTGGAAAGGACCTCCAGGGTCATTATGCCCAGCCCCCTGCTCAATGCAGGATTCACTAAACCATCTCAGACAGATGTCTGTCCAGCCTCTGTTTGAAGACTTCCATTGAAGGAGAACTCACCCACTCTCACGGCAGCCTGGTTTCAGTCTTCACTCAGCCTGATACCTGCAACTTGAACTAAGCATTGTTATATCTCAGCAATAACAGGGAAAAGGAACACTGAAATGCTGTTAGTCAGACTAGGTGGGTAGACATTGAGTTAAAGGATACTGCAGAATAAGTCATCAATCTGGTGTGACCAGATAACCCCTTTAAACTAAATCTCCTCCAACCTTGCCTGATTGGCATTTCCTCAATATCCCTCCTCCCTGCTGCTGAGGTCTCACACAGCTCCTTATAAGCTGAAGCTATCAATCAGGCTAAGTTGACGAAGACCGAAGACTAGTGTTGAGCATTCCGTTACTGAAATATCGGGTATCGGCCGATATTCGCGGTATCGGAATTCCGATACTTAATTCCGATACTTTTACAATATCGAATACCGAAATCGGAAGTTCCCATAACGCCTGCGCTCTGCAGTGTCTCTGAAGAATGACAAGCTGAATGGCAGCGCTCAGCTGAGATCCAGCCTGTCATCAGAATGCCATCCCAGCGTGGGAGAATTCTCCTGATTGTTTAAAAGCCGGCGGGCGGTAAAAAGCCGCCGACTTTTAAACAATCACACAGCCCCATACTGCTTCCCCACAGCCTCACACCCCGATCCTCCGCTCCCCTCGCCACCTCCCATCCCGATCGTAAGTTAGGACCAGGCGGGGAGCGCAGCACCAAGGAGCGGGGAGCGAAGGACCCGGGCGGGGAAGCCGGCAGTGAAAAGACTTCACCGCCGGCTTTCCCGTTCTGTGCTGCGCTTTCCCGACGGTTATTTCAAATGAACAGCTGAGGTATCAGGTGATGCCAATCAGCTGTTCATTTGAAGTAGCCGCGGTGCCCTCGGAGGGTTCATGTGAGTTCATGCTTGACTGCATTGCATGAACTCACATGAACTTTCCCACGGTCGCACAGGTCAGCCTCACCTCCCAGACCCGTCATGATTAGTGTGTGGGTGTCTTTGCGATGTGTGCGGGTGTGCGCGGTGTCTGTGCGATGTCTGGGGGTGTGTGCGGATGTGCTCGGTGTCTGTGCGATGTCTGCGGGTGTGTGCGGTGTCTGTGCGATGTCTGCCGGTGTCTGCGTGCAGGCAAACATAGGCCGATGTGACACTACTACTCCCATCGGCCTATGTCTGTCCCCTGTCCACTCGTGCCAGCAGGATCAGCTCGATGGGAGCAGTAGTTCCCATAAGCCTGATCCTGCTATTTAAACTGCCCCATGGTCCCCAATAAATTTTAAATACATGTCATTGGTGGCCAGTGGTTACCTACAATAAATTAGCTCATACATTACCTGTCCCTGCCGATCGCCACCTAAAATAAAGTAAAAAATAAAAAACTACACCTATACTCACCTAGACACCTAATTCCCTGAAGCCATCGATCTCCTGTAATAAAATATAAAATAATAAACCACAACCTTATCCTTACCCCTCCGTAGTAGTCCACGAGTGTCCCACGATGATCTCCAGTTTAGAGCAGCCACATAGAATGTGACCGCTCTGAACCGCTGCCGCCGCTAGAATGATGGGGCCGTAAAGCAGCCCCGTCATTGCATAAGCCGGTTCGCCGGAGTTCAGGCAGCGCTGCTCCGGTTAGCTGCTTTACGGCCCCGCTGTACCGTGAGAAATTCCCACGGTACAGCAGTGCCGTAAAGGAGGTCTCCGGAGCTGCGCTGACTGAATGCACTCCGGTGACCTCAGTCAGTGGCTCCCGCTGCCGGGAGCGGATGTGTAGGTTAGTAATGGGGGTGTCTGATAGACGCCCATCATTACTAACCTGGGCTTCATGGCAGCTGGCACTGACATGAACCCCACCACTATTACCCCCTGCCACCGCACCAGGGCAGCGTGGAAGAGCGAGGCTAAGTGCAAGAATTTGCGCATCCTATGGATGCGCCATTTCTGGGGTGGCTGACGGCTGGTGTTTCTAGCCTGGGAGGGGGCCAATATTCATGGCACCCTTCCTGGGCTATTAATATCAGCCCCCAGCTGTCTTCCTAGCCTTTGCTAGCTATTAAAATAGGGGAGACCCGACGTCATTTTTTTGGGGGTCTCCCATTTTAATAGCTAGTAAAGGGTAGGTATTTAGCTGGGGGCTGATATTAGTAGCCTGGGAAGCTCCGTGGGTATTACCCCCTTCCCAGGCCTCAAACATGTGCCCCAGCCGTCTGCTTAACCTCCGCTAGAGACTAAAATTATGGGGGATCCCGCGCCAATTTTATTTTTAATAAATCCTTTATTTTAACATTAAATGACACTTGAGGGGTTAATAAAGATGCAGTCCCTAAATTATTATTTATTTTTTAATTAATTTTTCCCAAAAATTTTGACGTGGGCTTTGCCATATTTTTGCATGCCAGCCAGGTACAGCAGGCAGGAACGGGCTGCCCCCAACTCCCAGCTTCCTATTTGTACCTGGCTGGACACAACAATATAGGGAAGCCCTTTTTTTTTAAATTATTTCATGAAATAATTTAAAAAAAATTGACGTGGGGCTTCGCACTATATTTGTGTCCAGCCAGGTACAGCAGGCAGGAACGGGCTGCCCCCAACCACCAGCTGCCTATTTGTACCTGGCCGGACACAACAATATAGGGAAGCCCTTTTTTTTTTAAATTATTTCATGAAATAATTTAAAAAAAATTGACGTGGGGCTTCGCCCTGTTTTTGTGTCCAGCCAGGTACAACTAGGCAGCTGGGGGCTGGAATCCGCAGCGCTGGGAGGCCCAAGATTTCTGGGCCACCCGCTCTGCAAATTGCAGTCCGCAGCCACCCCGGAAAATGGCGTGTTCATAGAAGCGCCATCTTCTGGCGCTGTACCCAACTCATCCAGGGCCCTGGTGCGGTGGCTCACTGGGTAATAAAGGGGTTAGGGCCAGCTTGGCATTATCAGCTGGCCCTAAGCCCGAAATTCATGGGGTCACACCAATATTAGACATGACCACCATGAATTTCTAGTAAAGTATTTAAAAAAAACACAAACACCCAGAATAAAGTCCTTTAATTGAAATAAACACACAATTCTTTATTGTTCTAAATTAAACCATACTTACTATCACGCCCATTCCAGCTGAAGCCAACGATCTCCTGCAATAAAAGAAAAATAATAAAGCAACCTCATCCTTACCTTTCCATGGTTCCCACGACAGCTTCAGCTCTGCTACATTGACATGACAGGCTGGATCGCAGCCGAAAGCTGCCATCCTGCTTGCCATGCCACAGACACTGAGAAGCGCAGGCATGCTTGCGCTCCTCAGTGTCTCGCTGTGACGGCATAAAGATGAGCCGAGGTCATGTGCAATGAACTCGGCTCACCTCATGCACGTCACTGATAGCGTGGGAAAATTCTCCTGCACTCAGCGCTTCAGCGTGAGAATTTTCCCACGCTGTCAGTGACGTGCGTGAGGTCAGCTGAGTTCATTGGACATGAACTCACCTCATGCACGTCACCGACAGCGTGGGAAAATTCTCACGCTGAAACGCTGAGTGCAGGAGAATTTTCCCACGCTGTCAGTGACGTGCATGAGGTGAGCCGAGTTCATTGGACATGACCTCGGCTCATCTTTATGCCGTCACAGCGAGACACTGAGGAGCGCAAGCATGCCTGCGCTTCTCAGTGTCTGCGGGATGACAGGCTGGATGGCAGCGTTCTGCTGCGGTCCAGCCTGTCATCTCGATGTAGCAGAGCTGAAGCTGTCGTGGGAACCATGGAAAGGTAAGGATGAGGTTGCTTTATTATTTTTCTTTTATTGCAGGAGATCGTTGGCTTCAGCTGGAATGGGCGTGACGGTAAGTATGGTTTAATTTAGAACAATAAAGAATTGTGTGTTTATTTCAATTAAAGGACTTTATTCTGGGTGTTTGTGTTTTTTTTTAACTTTGACTATGGGGTCAGTAATGGGGGTGTCTTATAGACGCCTCTCCATTACTAACCTGGGCTTGATGTCAGCTGGCATTATAAGCTGACATCAACCCCAGCACTATTACCCCACTGCCACCGCTACAGGGCAGTGGGAAGAGCGAGGCTAAGTGCCAGAATTGGCGCATCCTACGGATGCGCCATTTCTGGGGCGGCTGACGGCTGGTGTTTCTAGCCTGGGAGGTGGCCAATATTCATGGCACCCTTCCTGGGCTATTAATATCAGCCCCCAGCTGTCTGCCTAGCCTTTGCTAGCTATTAAATTAGGGGGGAACCCACATCATTTTTTTGGGGGGGTCCCCCATTTTAATAGCTAGTAAAGGCTAGGTATTCGGCTGGGGGCTGATATTAGTAGCCTGGGAAGCTCCGTGGGTATTACCCCCTTCCCAGGCTTCAAACATCTGCCCCAGCCATCTGCTTAACCTCCGCTAGAGCCTAAAATTACGGGGAACCCTACGCCAATTTTTTTTAAAATAAATCCTTTATTTTAACACTAAATGACAAGTACAGTAATCAACACTATCACTGTGCTTCATATATATGTGACTGACATGTTTCTATCTATCTAATCTTTGTGTGATTCTCTATTTCTTCTATTCTAAATTGTCGGGTACCGCTGCTGAATTGCCGGCCGGCTTTTTTAAAGAGACGGTGCATGAAAACACTATTATTTTTTTTAATAAATCTTTTACACTAAATGACAAGTACAGTAATCAACACTGTCACTGTACTTCATATATATGTGACTGACATGTTTCTATCTTTCTAATCTATGTGTAATGCTCTATTCTTTCTGTTGTAAATTGTCGGGTACCGCTGCTGAATTGCCGGCCGGCTTTTTTAAAGAGACGGTGCATGAAAACACTATTATTTTTTTAAATAAATCCTTTACACTAAATGACAAGTACAGTAAGCAACACTGTCACTGTACTTCATATATATGTGACTGACATGTTTCTATCTATCTAATCTATGTGTGAAGCTCTATTCTTTCTGTTGTAAATTGTCGGGTACCGGTGTATGCCGCTGCTGATTTGCCGGCTTTTCGCGTAATACATTCTACATTATTCTTAGTTGTTTTTGTGGCACCCCAGGGGTCTGGGTTCCACAGTAACGGCAATGTTATGTCTGAGAGCAGGTGGGAGGTCTCTTGGTCAGGAATCCTATGCATGCCACACCTCCTGCCCAGTCCTGGGAGGGGAAGGACTTCCCCTATATAAACCTAGGGCTGAGGCAGGGTTAGTGAGTAGAGAAGAAGTAGAGACAGAGAAGAGAAGCAGATATAGGAAAGAACATCAGGAGCTCTGTGGGAGCAGTGCTACAAGGAGTCAGGAGCTGGCAGCTGCAGAGCTCGCCCTGACTGAGAACTTATCACCGGACCCGGAGTCCGAGGCTGTGGGGACTAACTCCTATCCTGCAGCAGAAACCGACCGGCAGGGGATTGCAGGTCCTCTGGCCCAGAAACCCGAAGGCACGGTCACACGCGTGGGACCAGCACCGCCGTCGTGGAGCGGAAGCTACTAGAAGGCCCCGAGTCACCGGCCATACGGGTGAGCACCACACGGTACACTCAGGGACGTGGGCTACTTATACCCGCTTCTAGCAAGGTAGCCAGAAGAGTATCGTTAGTTTGGGAGGCCTACAACTCCGCCTGGCCAGGGGAGATCCCATCTGCTCAAGGACTGACCAGGCCCCAATCGCTAGCCAGTACTCCGGGAGGGTCTATCGTTGTCACCAGTAAAGACCCTGAACTACACCGTACCGTCTCTGAGTGGTTCCTGCTACCCCCATCATCCACGTCGGCTGCCCTGAGGCCATACCCCTCCCGTTGGGGGTTATACTATCACGCTGCACAATCCTACCACCGGCCTCAGCGGTCTGCCCTGCAGAAGCCAGCTCATTAGCTGTACTCAACGGGTGGCGTAGTCGTCCAACATCTACCGCTAATACAGCGCCACTTAGTCTGACTCCCTGGGCACGGACCGGATCACCGCCACGAGACTACAACCCTCAAGAGATCCAGCTCCGGGTAAGCTCCCGCATGCGCAACGCAGCACGACACAGGCCCAGGGGCGCGTCAACTTTTGGCGTAGTCGGCAGGATACCGTGCCCGCAACCACCGGGTACTGCGTGCCTGAAAAAGACTGTTCAAACTTACCTGTGGTGAAGATTCCCGCCATCCGGCGCCATCTTCCGCTTCCTTCCCGCCATCGGTGGAGTTTTCCCGCCATCCGGCGCCATCTTCGGCCTTCTTCCCGCCATACGTGGAGTTTTCCCGCCATTGGACGCCATCTTGAGGACGCCGCGGGAAGAAGAGGGGCGAGAACTCCGAAAGCGCGCGAGAACTGAAGCCCCGCCTCACGTCCGGACGTTGCGTAAGGTCCTGGAAGGAGCCCAGCAGACGCCGACGTCACAGGAGCACGACGGAAGGTCCTCAACCCTGACGATCCACTGCGGAGCCGCGGCCTACGGAAGAGGATCTTCGCAAGGTAGGCCACGGTCCACTAGGGGGGAGAAGGATGTCGGATACGGAGGAGAGCTTCACCGCTTCAACCCCCGCCAGCGCCACCGCTGTTGCGGTCATGCCTTTCACCATGCCCTATATCCCGGGGGCAGCCTGGCTACCCCAGTACTCAGGGGAGTCACATACCCTGCATGACTTTAGAGAAAAGCTGGATAGCCTCTTCCAGGTGTACCCCCTCACAGAGGAGCAAAAAGTGAGCATCCTGGTGGCCCAATTAACCGGAGCAGCCCAAAGGGAGGTAAAGTCCTGGCCACCTGGGGGGAGGACTGTCGCAGGGATACTAACCCGGCTGAGGGACACCTTTGATACCCGCACCTCAGCCGAGATCAAGCTTAGATTCTACGGGTGCAAACAGCGGGCACATGAGAGTATAAGGGACTATGCCCTGAACCTACAAGAGGCCCTGAGAGCCATTAAGCAGACCGACCCTGACGGCGTGGGAGACGAGGACAGGCTGTTGACTGAACAATTTATAGAGGGTTTATTTTGCAATGCCCACCGAACCCAGTTGCGGGCAATGGCCTTACAGGATCCTCATCTGGGATTTGCACAGTTCAAGGACAGAGCCATCCGGGTGCTTCGAGAACCGGCACCAGGTGGCGTTGTGACCCCCAGATGCCCCACTACCACTTACCACCAGGAGGCGGCGCCCTTGTCGGCAGGGCCTGTGGGAGCTGATGCGCAGGCTTTGAACAATGACCCGGCTCCAGACCTGCACCATCAGGTCCAAGAGCTAGCTAAAAGCGTTGCTGCGCTAACCCGAACTGTGCAGTCTTTACAGGTTTCCACTCCAGGGAAGATCCAGCTGGCATCCGGACCGGAGGACATCCCGTGGCGTCGACCAAGGAGGACCCCACCGGCCAGAGGAAGACCCAGCGACCGATACAACGAGGACGGACGACCCATCTGCCGCCGGGCACTGATGCGACAGCAACAGCTAGAACTCTCCGGTGGTGAGATTGGTAGCGTGCGAATGTGTGACCCTTTCCCTATTGCCATGCCCCAGAAAAGTGAAATGATGATTTGGTGCCGGGCAGCTATTGGTCTGAGAGGTAGAGATTACCAGGCAATGGTAGAACCAGTTTACTCAGACAGTAGGCCCACCATTTTGACAGCACGGGGGGTGGTCAATGTACGCCATGGGAGGGTGCCCATTCGCATAATAAATATCGGGAAGAGGGAAGTGTACCTGCCCCGGTATGCCACGCTAGCCAAATTGTATACCATCAATCAAGATTCCATACAGTCCGTAGAACCCTTGCCTCCATCTTCCCCGGAGGAAGGTAACGGCTCTCAGAAAACAATGGAGGACTGGTGTCAGCAACTACATTTGGGTACTGACTCCACTCCCTCACACCAGAAACAGGGAGTCTATCGGGTGGTGCAAGAGTACGAGAGAGTGTTTAGTAAACACCCGTTAGACTTCGGGCGAGTCAAGGGGGTAGAACCCCACATCCCCACGGGAGACCATCCTCCCATAAAAGAGAGGTATCGACCCGTACCCCCTGCACACTACCAACACGCCAAGGGGATGCTTAGAGACATGAAGGAGGCTGGGGTGATCAGGGATAGCTGTAGCCCCTGGGCAGCTCCACTAGTCTTAGTCAAAAAGAAAGACAACACCATGAGGATGTGTGTAGATTACCGGAAAATCAACCGTATCACACACAAGGATGCGTACCCCTTACCAAGGATAGAGGAGTCTTTGGCTGCTTTAAGATCTGCTAACTTCTTCTCTACCTTGGATCTCACTAGTGGGTACTGGCAGGTTCCTGTAGCAGAGGCGGACCGGGAGAAGACCGCATTCACCACCCCGATGGGACTTAGCGAGTTTACCTGCATGCCGTTCGGACTCTGCAATGCACCAGGAACCTTCCAACGATTAATGGAGTGTTGTCTGGGCCACAGAAACTTTGAGACGGTCCTGTTGTACCTGGACGATGTCATCGTATATTCCAAGACGTATGAGGACCACCTGAAACACCTGGCGGAAGTGTTCGAAGCTCTGGCAAGCTACGGCCTAAAGGTGAAACCCTCCAAGTGTCACCTCCTGAAACCAAAGGTGCAGTACCTGGGACACGTGGTGAGCGCTGATGGAGTGGCTCCCGACCCTGATAAGATCACCGCAATTAAGGAATGGCCAAGTCCCTCAGTGTAAAGGAAGTGCGGCAGTTCCTCGGGTTGGTAGGCTATTACCGCAGATTCATCCCCGGTTTCACCAAAAAGGCAGCTCCTATGCAGGACCTCCTGATAGGCCAGTCCAGGAAGGCCAAGAACCAGAAGCCACCCTTCAGATGGGAGAAGTTAGAAGAAGAGTCCTTCCGCCAGCTGAAGATGGCCCTCACGGGGGATGAAATCCTGGCGTACCCTGATTACAGCCAGCCCTTTATCCTCTACACCGACGCAAGTAACATCGGGCTAGGAGCCGTGCTGTCCCAGATCCAGCAGGGGAAAGAACGAGTAATCGCTTACGCCAGCCGAAAACTGCGACCCACCGAAAGAAACCCTGAGAATTATAGCTCATTTAAGCTAGAGTTCCTGGCAGTGGTGTGGGCAGTCACCGAACGCTTTAAGCACTACCTCGCTTCTTCGCGGTTCACCGTGTACACGGATAACAACCCGTTGACACACCTGGACACTGCAAGACTCGGTGCCCTAGAGCAGAGATGGATGGCCCGTCTGTCCAACTACGAGTTCACAATCAAATACCGGGCAGGACGCTCCAATACCAACGCGGACGCCCTGTCCAGGATGCCAAACCTACCGGAAGTAGGAGAAGATCCAGAGGGACTGGAAGAAGTCGAACTCCCCGCGTTCCACCGTCATGGGACTATCCAGTATTCCCATCGGGTAAGGAGTAAGCAAGCCGCTACGTTTAACCCCTTGCCTCACTACAACTGGGAGGAAACGCAAGACAGTGACCCTGCCGTCCGGCTGGTGAAGGAGATGCTGACTTGGCCAGAGGCTCGCCTTGACCCAGACGCTCCGGAGGAAGCCAAGCAACTGTGGGCTGAGAAGAGTCGACTGTTCCTTTACAAGGGGAAGTTGTGCCGCAGAATGGTTAACTCCCGGACGCATGAACTAATCTGGCAAGTAGTGGTGCCACGGAGAGACGCAGCCATGGTGATGGAAGCATACCACGACGGGGCTGGACACTTCGGATGGAAGAAGCTGGAGTTCCTGCTGCGTGGGCGGTTCCACTGGGTAGGCATGAGGGGAACCATCGAGAGGTGGTGCAGAGACTGTGGCCCGTGCAACCTAAGAAGGAAGGACCGTGCCAGCCAGAAGACTCCCCTGCAGTCCATCGTCACCCGGCAGCCGTTGGAACTGGTAGCCTTGGATCATGTAAAACTGACCCCAAGCAGAAGTGGCTACGTCTACGCGTTAACCATTGTGGATCATTACTCCCGGTTCTTGGTTGTCGTCCCCGTTAAGGAATTAACGGCTCAAACAGCAGCTAGAGCCTTCCAGCAGCACTTCTGCCGTCCACACGGGTACCCGGACCAAGTGCTGACGGACCAGGGACCTGCCTTTGAAGCGGAGGTCTTCCGGGAATTCTGCAATCTGTATGGCTGCCGGAAGATAAGGACGACACCCTATCATCCGCAAACTAATGGACTTTGTGAGAAAATGAACCAGGTGGTAATGGATCTCCTGAAAACGTTGCCCCTGGAAGAACGCAGTCTGTGGCCTGAGAAGCTGCCCGATCTAGTGGACCTATACAACCACATCCCGGTAGGTTCCACCAACTGTACCCCGGCTTACCTAATGAGGGCGAGACCTGGTAAGTTACCTGTTGACCTGGAAATGGGAGTCCTGACACCCGAGGACACTTCACCAGAAGCAGACTGGGTCACAGAGAGGCAGCAGCAGTACCGGAAAGTACAGGAGAGCGTGGAGCGAAGTCTCTGTCAGGCTAGGGAAAGACAAGAGAAAACTTACAACCAGTATGCTCCCGCTGTTCCCCTGGTACCCGGAGAGCAGGTCTTGAAGAGGAAAAGACGGCTCCACAAGTTGGACGACCAGTGGGAGAAGGACCCGTACACCGTACTGCCCTCAAGCCACGAGAACCCGAAAGTCTGTACCATCAGTAAAGACGGAGGGGAGACCATAGCCATTGTATCCCGGGATCACCTGAAGAAGTGTCCTGAACAGCTACGGAACCCTGAAGAGGAACAAGAAGACCATCGACCCGTAGAGGAAAGGGAAGATATGGTTAGTACTGTGCTCGGAGACTTCCCTCGGTCCTGGACTCAAGTCAATGGTGCAGTTGTGGTACCTGTCCTCACGTTCCTCCAACCAGCATCCCAAGTGCCTACGGAGCAACAGGAAGAGCTGGAAGAGCAGCCGGTCCAGGAGGCAGAAGACTCCACACAAGCAGAACAGGAGGATCAACCCTCTGCTTATAGTGAGCCTGCCGTACCCCTAGTGAGTCAAAGAGCCGGTAGACAGCTGCCCAGTTTACCCTTGACAGCTCCTACACCCTGTAGTTCAGGGCTAGACAGTCAGCTCCGTAGGTCCACTAGGGCCACTAGAGGCCAGTTACCCGCACGTTGGAGGATTTGAAGTGTATAAATTGTTTTATTTGTGGTTACCTGTTTTTCTTGTTGCTTGTGTATAATTATGTGTTTCTAGTTATTTATAGGAGTCCTTGGTGGATTTACCGGGAGTCCTTTGTGTATAGTTGGAGCGTAACCCAGGACGGACTAAAGACTGTTAAGGACTCGGGGCAGGACAGATCCCTACCTGGTTACGTCTCCCTGTTTTGGTGAAATGGACACCTTGCTTTTCTTCAAAGACTGCACCCGGTTGCGGACACGCCGTAACCATCTTTATGTGTTTTTCTTATTGTATTATTATTGTTTATACCTTGTTATGTTTTTCTAAAAATATGTTTAGTCCCGGAGTACTAAATTTCACTAGGGGGGAATGTGGCACCCCAGGGGTCTGGTTTCCACAGTAACGGCAATGTTATGTCTGAGAGCAGGTGGGAGGTCTCTTGGTCAGGAATCCTATGCATGCCACACCTCCTGCCCAGTCCTGGGAGGGGAAGGACTTCCCCTATATAAACCTAGGGCTGAGGCAGGGTTAGTGAGTAGAGAAGAAGTAGAGACAGAGAAGAGAAGCAGATATAGGAAAGAACATCAGGAGCTCTGTGGGAGCAGTGCTACAAGGAGTCAGGAGCTGGCAGCTGCAGAGCTCGCCCTGACTGAGAAGTTATCACCGGACCCGGAGTCCGAGGCTGTGGGAACTAACTCCTATCCTGCAGCAGAAACCGACCGGCAGGGGATTGCAGGTCCTCTGGCCCAGAAACCCGAAGGCACGGTCACACGCGTGGGACCAGCACCGCCGTCGTGGAGCGGAAGCTACTAGAAGGCCCCGAGTCACCGGCCATACGGGTGAGCACCACACGGTACACTCAGGGACGTGGGCTACTTATACCCGCTTCTAGCAAGGTAGCCAGAAGAGTATCGTTAGTTTGGGAGGCCTACAACTCCGCCTGGCCAGGGGAGATCCCATCTGCTCAAGGACTGACCAGGCCCCAATCGCTAGCCAGTACTCCGGGAGGGTCTATCGTTTTCACCAGTAAAGACCCTGAACTACACCGTACCGTCTCTGAGTGGTTCCTGCTACCCCCATCATCCACGTCGGCTGCCCTGAGGCCATACCCCTCCCGTTGGGGGTTATACTATCACGCTGCACAATCCTACCACCGGCCTCAGCGGTCTGCCCTGCAGCAGCCAGCTCCTTAGCTGTACTCAACGGGTGGCGTAGTCGTCCAACATCTACCGCTAATACAGCGCCACTTAGTCTGACTCCCTGGGCACGGACCGGATCACCGCCACGAGACTACAACCCTCAAGAGATCCGGCTCCGGGTAAGCTCCCGCGTGCGCAACGCAGCGCGACACAGGCCCAGGGGCGCGTCAACTTACTTCATGTAGAATTAACCTACAAGGAAAGAAAGGGTTTATTTTCATTCCGATATTTGTGTCCCATTGACTTGCATTTGGTTTCCGGTATCGGAATCGGCGATATCCGATACTTTTTGGGTATCGGTCCGATCCAATCCGATACGATATTTCCTGATATCGGAAGGTATCGCTCAACACTACCGAAGACACTTGGACTCATGAGCTATGTCACTCTATAGCTAGACTCATAAAATGCTCATCTTAAGATCAGAATTACGCAGCCATTCTGACAATTCTTTAAGTAAATAAAACAGCCTTGCCAGGTCTAATATATCTGTGGAGTAATGTATGCAGATTTTATTGTGCAATCTGGTTGACAGATCCTCTGTGGCTTATAGATTGATAGATAGATAGATAGATAGATAGATAGATAGATAATGGATGAAAAGATAGACAGATACAGTATAAATTATACATATATACAGTACAGACCAAAAGTTTGGACACACCTTCTCATTTAAAGATTTTTTCTGTATTTTCTTGACTATGAAAATTGTACATTCACACTGATGGCATCAAAGCTATGAATTAACACATGTGGAATTGCATACTTAGCAAAAAAGTGTGAAACAACTGAAAATATGTCTTATATTCTGTTTTGATGACTGCTTTGCACACTCTTGGCATTCTCTTGATGAGCTTCAAGAGGTAATCCTGGTGTTCTGTGGCAAATGCCAAGCGTCCTGCATGGTGTTGGGCTGTTAGCACAACCCCCATTTGTGGACGTCGGACCCTCATATCACCCTCATGGAGTCGGTTTCTAACCGTTTGTGCAGACACATGCACATTTGTGGCCTGCTGGAGGTCACTTTGCAGGGCTCTGGCAGTGCTCCTCCTGTTCCTCCTTGAACAAAGGTGGAGGTAGCGGTCCTACTCCTGGGTTGTGGCCCTCCTACGGCCCCCTCCATCTGGGACATCATTAGAGATGAGCGTTGTTCTACTCGAACTGTTCGCCAATCTCAAATTCGAACTGTTTTGGGCGGTGTTCGAGCCGTTCGGCGAACACGAACGATTTGAGAAAAATTCGGCTGTTCGAGGTTATGTTCGATAACTGTTCGTGCACCAAAATCATAACTGGATTTTTTTTCAGTAATGATGAAAATTAATGTTAATATGCAGTTTGAGTGTACAGCGGGGTAGGGGGAGGGGCAGGGGATGGATCTCTGCAGGAATAATGAAGATCTCCATTTTTTTTTCTCTTTCCCGCATTTACAGTGGGGAGGTGCAATCTGTCAGCCTATCAGCAGCGCACACACGGAGCGAAGTGCTTTTTTCACACAAGCAAGGGCATGTGTCATTGGCTGTGTATGTCACATGTCCTTGCCCTATAAGACCAAGCCATTTTCCCCGTCGCCACCATTTTCTCACTGCTGCAGCTGCGTGTTAGACGGCACCGCTGTTGCTGTGTGCGCTATACCTTGTTAATTTCAAGCCAATTTTCGCACAAATCTACAGATAGCTTGGGAGTAGGGAATAGTTGTGATTGCAGTCCTTTTAAGGACTAGGTTACAGCATTTCCTACGACTTTTATCAGGCAGGTCTGTGCTCTTAAATAGATAGATTGTGGGAGTAAAGACTAATTGTAATTGCAGTCCTTTTCAGGACTAGGTTACATCAGTTCCTATCAGTTTTTGCCAGGCAGGACTGTGCCAGTGCTGTGCAAGTTTTTTTCACAGCATTTGGCTGAATCTAGCAAAGCTAATCCTTTTTGGCCTATTGCAGAGTGTGTTAGTCAGTGGAGTAGCCTATCTGTGTTGCAAGATATACCACCTGTGTATAGAATACCAATTTTTTTACTGCACCTAGTGAAGTAAAATCTTTTGGGCATAGCATCATTCTATTAGTCCATCTATACTGATCTCCATCAGGTTGCAAATTGAATATAATTTTTTTCTGCATCTAGCTCTGAAAAAATATTTGGGCTTCTAGCAGTGTGTGGGACTTGTTCTATTAGTCCATCTATACTGACCTCCATCAGGTTGCAAACTGAAAATAATTTTTTGTCTGCATCTACCTCTGAAAAAATATTTGGCCTTCTAGCAGTGTGTGGGACTTTCTCTATTAGTCCATCTATACTGACCTCCATCAGGTTGCAAATTAAAAATAATTTTTATCTGCATCTACCTCTGAAAAAATATTTGGGCTTCTAGCTGTGTGTGGGACTTGTTCTATTAGTCCATCTATACTGACCTCCATCAGGTTGCAAACTGAATATAATTTTTTTCTGCATCTAGCTCTGAAAAAATATTTGGGCTTCTAGCAGTGTGTGGGACTTTCTCTATTAGTCCATCTATACTGACCTTCATCAGGTTGCAAACTGAATATAATTTTTTTCTGCATCTACCTCTGAAAAAATATTTGGGCTTCTAGCTGTGTGTGGGACTTGTTCTATTAGTCCATCTATACTGATCTCCATCAGGTTGCAAATTAAAAATAATTTTTATCTGCATCTACCTCTGAAAAAATATTTGGGCTTCTAGCTGTGTGTGGGACTTGTTCTATTAGTCCATCTATACTGACCTCCATCAGGTTGCAAACTGAATATAATTTTTTTCTGCATCTAGCTCTGAAAAAATATTTGGCCTTCTAGCAGTGTGTGGGACTTGTTCTATTAATCCATCTATACAGACCTCCATCAGGTTGCAAACTGAATATATTTTTTTTCTGCATCTACCTCTGAAAAAATATTTGGGCTTCTAGCTGTGTGTGGGACTTGTTCTATTAGTCCATCTATACTGACCTCCATCAGGTTGCAAACTGAATATAATTTTTTTCTGCATCTAGCTCTGAAAAAATATTTGGCCTTCTAGCAGTGTGTGGGACTTGTTCTATTAATCCATCTATACAGACCTCCATCAGGTTGCAAACTGAATATAATTTTTTTCTGCATCTACCTCTGAAAAAATATTTGGGCTTCTAGCTGTGTGTGGGACTTTCTCTATTAGTCCATCTATACTGACCTCCATCAGGTTGCAAATTAAAAATAATCTTTTGTCTGCATCTAGCTCTGAAAAAATATTTGGCCTTCTAGCAGTGTGTGGGACTTTCTCTATTAGTCCATCTATACTGACCTCCATCAGGTTGCAAACTGAATATATTTTTTTTCTGCATCTACCTCTGAAAAAATATTGGGCTTCTAGCTGTGTGTGGGACTTGTTCTATTAATCCATCTATACAGACCTCCATCAGGTTGCAAACTGAATATAATTTTTTTCTGCATCTACCTCTGAAAAAATATTTGGGCTTCTAGCTGTGTGTGGGACTTGTTCTATTAGTCCATCTATACTGACCTCCATCAGGTTGCAAACTGAATATAATTTTTTTCTGCATCTAGCTCTGAAAAAATATTTGGCCTTCTAGCAGTGTGTGGGACTTGTTCTATTAATCCATCTATACAGACCTCCATCAGGTTGCAAACTGAATATAATTTTTTTCTGCATCTACCTCTGAAAAAATATTTGGGCTTCTAGCTGTGTGTGGGACTTGTTCTATTAGTCCATCTATACTGACCTCCATCAGGTTGCAAACTGAATATAATTTTTTTCTGCATCTAGCTCTGAAAAAATATTTGGCCTTCTAGCAGTGTGTGGGACTTGTTCTATTAATCCATCTATACAGACCTCCATCAGGTTGCAAACTGAATATAATTTTTTTCTGCATCTAGCTCTGAAAAAATATTTGGGCTTCTAGCTTTGTGTGGGACTTTCTCTATTAGTCCATCTATACTGACCTCCATCAGGTTGCAAATTAAAAATAATCTTTTGACTGCATCTAGCTCTGAAAAAATATTTGGCCTTCTAGCAGTGTGTGGGACTTTCTCTATTAGTCCATCTATACTGACCTCCATCAGGTTGCAAACTGAATATATTTTTTTTCTGCATCTACCTCTGAAAAAATATTGGGCTTCTAGCTGTGTGTGGGACTTGTTCTATTAATCCATCTATACAGACCTCCATCAGGTTGCAAACTGAAAATAATTTTTTTCTGCATCTACCTCTGAAAAAATATTTGGGCTTCTAGCTGTGTGTGGGACTTGTTCTATTAGTCCATCTATACTGACCTCCATCAGGTTGCAAACTGAAAATAATTTTTTTCTGCATCTAGCTCTGAAAAAATATTTGGCCTTCTAGCAGTGTGTGGGACTTGTTCTATTAATCCATCTATACAGACCTCCATCAGGTTGCAAATTAAAAATAATTTTTATCTGCATCTACCTCTGAAAAAACATTTGGCCTTCTAGCAGTGTGTGGGACTTTCTCTATTAGTCCATCTATACTGACCTCCATCAGGTTGCAAATTAAAAATAATTTTTATCTGCATCCAGCTCTGAAAAAATATTTGGCCTTCTAGCAGTGTGTGGGACTTTCTCTATTAGTCCATCTATACTGACCTCCATCAGGTTGCAAATTCAAAATAATTTTTTGTCTGCATCTAGCTCTGAAAAAATATTTGGCCTTCTAGCAGTGTGTGGGACTTTCTCTATTACTCCATCTATACTGACCTCCATTAGGTTGCAAATTAAAAATAATTTTTATCTGCATCTAGCTCTGAAAAAATATTTGGCCTTCTAGCAGTGTGTGGGACTTGGTCTATTAGTCCATCTATACTGACCTCCATCAGGTTGCAAATGAAAAATAATTTTTATCTGCATCTAGCTCTGAAAAAATATTTGGCCTTCTAGCAGTGTGTGGGACTCATTGTATTAGTCCATCTATACCAAGCTCCACCAGCTTTTAAATTAATAATAATTTTTAGCTGCATCTAGCCCTGAAAATAATTTTTCTTCCCAATAGTGGTAGCAATAGAAATATGGGGCGCGCTCCTGGCTTACAAAAATATACGCTTCATAACAAAAAACACCAGCCTAGCGCACTGCATTAATAAGATGGCATCATCGTCTCCCCCAGTGCTAGGCCTACTACCCAGGCTAGCATTCCTGTGCCTAAAACACAATGTATGGGTCCGCGCTAGCCACTATGCTGAGGGGTCTAAAGCTGCTGCTAACGCTTTATAACAATTCAATTGGCAGATTTTCACAGAGCTCTTCCACAACGCCCACCCATCGGGCAACAGTTGCCCACCTTCCCTATGGGATCTAGTGGCGAATAGTTGATGCCATTAATCAGAGCGTCAGTTGCCCCGTCGACGTGGCAAGCATACGGTAAGGCATGGGAAGAGTGGACACGACTAGTAGCAGGCAGACGGGTTGACCAATGTGAACAAGCCAGATCACAAGTCACCATAGAATTTCTCCACCAGCTAATTATGAGGGGCATATCAGGGGCGTCAGCGCAGCGGTGTCTGACCGGAGTAGCATTTCACTTCCAACTACTGAATTGGGGAGATGTGACAAAGGTTCATCATCAGACAATCCATAAAAGGGTGGAAAAGGGGTCAGCCAAGTCAGGAGTGTAGACGTCCCGTCCCGTGTCACTAAAACTGATTTCTCACATCATATCCCTAACACCATTAACATGACACTCACAATTTGAAGCAACACTACTGTCTACTGCATTTGTGATCGCCTTCTTCGGGGCACTATGCATAAGCGAATTAGTCACTCAATCCAAAATTACCACCAGTGGAGGCTTATTACACCAGGACGTAGTCATAGCCAATAATGCAATACGTCTACGCATACACAAATCGAAAATGGTTCCAGCGGGCAGGGGCACTTGGGTACTTCTACAACCCACAAACGGTACACTGAGTTGGGTAACAATAGTAAAAACATATCTAACCATCAGATCACAAAGTAATTTCTTCCTATCACACATTGATGGAATTCCATTATCAAGATACCAGTTCCAAGCTATATTTAATAAATGCATAACATCGGCAGGGAACCACCCCAAAGATTACGGGACACACTCATTCCGCATAGGCGCGGCCACGGAAGCAGCAAGAGCAGGACTGTCAGAAACGGAAGTTCAGAGGATAGGGAGATGGCGATCCACGTGTTTGGCAAGATACATAAGACCGGACTTGTTATCCTAACGTGGTTTGTTTCTTTTACAGGTGACACTAAGCCAACAGTGTGGGTGATAGGCCACTCGTATATGTATTGGGCAGAAAAAAGGGCGAAAGTCTGCCCAGGCGGGAGGAAATTAGAGTTTCATAACACATATTTCAACTAGAGAGGTATTAGAGGCCTGCTAAGGCCACAGGTACTAATGGAGGTAATCAAGGTAGGGAGAGAGGCAAGATGTCTGGTCATCTTAGTTATACAGGCCGGGGGAGACAACCTAGGTCATCATAACAGCGCATAACTAATGGCAATAATGAAACTAGACAATGAGCGCTTCAGAGAATTTTTCACAAAACTAGCGATAGTATGGTCAGAGATTGTGCCGATAGCGGTATGGCAAGGTGCGCGAGACATCACGGCCATCGAACGGACAAGGCGGGTAATAAATATTCGGATGGCAAAATTTAGAAGAGACAGAGGCGGTGTAGTGGTACGACACCGACAACTGGAAGGAGATAAAGCAGGCCTCATACGGCCCGACGTTGTTCACTTAATGAATATTGAACTGGACATATTCCTGTCAGGACTCCAGGACGGAGTGGAACAAGCGTTACGAGTGATGGGTGGGGGTCAGAGTCCTGCATACGAGTATGCAGGATCGTCCGTGGCCTGGAAATAGAAAGGACATGTTGGAGAGTTACACTTGTTGGCCAACTTGCCGGAGTGGAGACCCAGGGCATGCTGCAACAAGCTGAATTATTTTAGAAATAAAATGCCTTTCTAATGGAATGAGTATAAAGAGTTAATAAAGCTGTGACCGATCCTCACCCATCCAGTTGTAAGAGTTACATTATTGTATTGTCAAGGAAAGGGGGGCGGTAGGGGGGCTGAGCGTCTGGGTTTGGTTGGGGGTCCCCACAGTCTGCCTAGGCTAGATGCATTTAAAAATTCTTATTAGATACACAGGTGGTGCAGCTTGCTTTGCAGCTGGGCTACTACGCCCAAAGTATTGCCTAGGCTAGATGCAGTTAAAAATTCTACGCTGACTAGCAGACACTGAAGATTTGGAGCAGACCTCTGAGCTCTTCAGACTCAACCATCTGTGTTACCCCAAGCCATAGTGTATCTAGTTTCTTACAGTTAAAAAGGGGGGGGGAGCGACCCAACCCACCTGGAATTGACGATGCCAACGTCACGTAAGACACAGCAAGGGGACTCCAAAAAGAGTCTCCATTTTTTCCCAAAATTGTGGCACAGACACCACTTAACCCTAGAACGCATACCTGGGGCCTCGCAGGCCCGCCCTGTTAATTGTTTTCTATTTTCTGCAAGATTACTTTAGTTAGAATTTTGAAACTCTAGGTATTCTTCATGTATATAGTTGTTTGTCATTTGAGTTTGAGTTATTCCATGTTATTTGCACACGAGCCTAAAAGGCCCCAGGTATATGAAAGTGTATATTTTTATGGTCATGCGTTCTAGGGTTAAGTGGCATCAATTGCCCCACAGTTGCTTAAAACGGTTGGTGAGGTGATTTTACCAAATCCTCAAGGTTTTAGTCTCCCAAGGATAACACAGGGGTAGAAAAGTCCTTGCGAATCCATGATTTGTTCATCTTTATGAACGTGAGTCTGTCTACATTCTCAGTGGACAGACGCGTGCGCTTATCTGTCAGCACACCACCAGCAGCGCTGAACACACGTTCAGAGAGAACACTGGCTGCAGGGCATGACAAGATCTCCAAGGCGTGAGTGGCGAGCTCCGGCCATTTTTCCAGATTGGAATACCAAAATGAGCAAGGGTCCAGTGACACAGTCATGGCTTCGATGTTCACTTGGAGATACTCCTGCACCATCCTCTCTAGGCGTTGACTATGTGTCAGACTTCTTGTCTCCTGTGGCCTTGCAAAGGATGGTCTAAAAAAGTGGTGAAACGATTCCACAAAATTGCTGTTACCAGCAGATACTGTGTTACTGTTACGGTTTGAGTGATGAAGACTCGACAGTCCCACGGTTGGCAAGTTAGAACTGTGAGATTCACTACGTGCACCACTGGTGTTTTGTGGAAAAGCACATGTAAGATTCTGCAACAGCGTCTGCAGATACTCCTGCATGCGTCAATCCCTTTTTATGGCAGGAATTGTTTCAGCAAATTTACTTTTGTACCGGGGATCTAAGAGTGTGGCAACCCAGTAGTCGGGATTACTTCGAATTCTGACAATCTGAGGGTCATGTTGCAGGTAGTGCAGCAAGAAGGCACTCATGAGTCTTGCGCATCCAGGAGGACCAAGTCCTTGTTGTGTTGGTAGCGAGGTAAGAATCATGCTTCCTTCCTCTGCCCTCTCCCCTCAACCTCGCACAACAGAAATGTGATCAAGGTCTCCCTCATCTGATGAGTCTTCCATGCCCATCGCCAGTTCGTCCTCCACTTCTTCCTCGGCTCCTGCACCTTCCTCAACAGTTTGGCTGCTACCATGCGCCCTGGTTAATCCCTCTCCCCCACCCTCCCATGCCTGCCGCCTTGGTGCTGCCAACCGTCTGGACCTTGGAGATGTTATCCCTTCCGCATACGACTCCTCCTCTACTTCCTCCACCTCCTCTTGTCCCACCACCTGACTCTGAATTCTGTTTAGTGTGTGCTCCAGCATGTAAATCACCGGAATAGTCATGCTGATAATGGCATCGTCGTCAGCACTAAACATCTTCGTCGCCATTTCAAAACTGTGCAGAAGGGTGTGTGGCGCCCCTGAGGGTTCAGTTGCCACAGAGTTACTGCATCTCACCCAGAGGTGTGGTATCTCACCCTCAGGTAAGGAAGGCATATGGCTCGGGACCCTAACACCTGCATCCAACACATACCCGCAGTGGGGGTAGGGCAAGATTGCTCCTAAGGGAGAGCACAGTCCGAGGTCCCTAGCTGGTGGAAGGGTCCTATGTAGTGGGTGCTTAGGGGAGCAGCTTAGCGGAGCACATGACAGGGAGAGTATAAATAGGAAGCTATCTTAGAAAGAGCAAGCCAGTCAGAGGAGGAAAAGTAACAGGAGCAGAGGCTCGGCATGAGCTCTGCTCCAGAGGCGGGCCTAGCCTGGGAGGCCCAGGACTGAAGGAGAGAAGAGAGGAGTGGGAGCAGGAAGGCTCCAGGAACCGAAGGGACCCTAGGGCTATGGGCCGTGCAGAAGGCCACCCGTACTCGTGCTGCTACCAGGAGGTAGAGGGGTCAGACCAGATAAGGGGAACCGGTCCCTCAACTAGCGGAGAAACAGCAAGGCTCAACTAGAAACCGTAGGCTGCAGCATTTCATGTACTGCAGGTAAAAGTCCACACCAGTCTCACTAAGAAGGTAGCCACATAGGACCCAGGGGACGGAACACAAGTCGCCCGCCAAGACCCGAGGATACCGGATAGAAGTGTCACTGGGTGTGAGGTGCAGGTAGAAGGCCAGAGAAAGGACACACAGAAGGGGGTCCTGCTAAGTACTCCGGAGCTATCTGGGGGTGGACTGAGCCCCTCACTGAGTACGCACAGCACGACGGGTGAGATTGCTCTGGTACCTGTAATCTGGACTGCAACAACTGTGAGTAAAGATCTTGGGACTGCATCACACGGACTCTGTGTTCATTACTGACTCCCTGCACTACAACCACCATCATCCACCCACACTGCCCTCAAGCTACACTCTTCCTGTGGTGAGTAATAATACCATTGCTGCAAAACCACCAGCTTCAGAGGACAGTTCCGCAGCGGCGGCCCCTTTTGCCCCACTCCAGAGGTGGCGTAGTCGGACATTATAAAACCCATATATACAAATTACCCTTGGATTGACCGCCCTGGATCACGGACCGGGTCACCGCCACAGTGACTACAACCCCCAGCGTCTACCGGCCCGGCTCAGGGTACCCCACGGCCCAGGGGGCGCGTCAACTTCATAGGTCCCTGATCTGAGACCACTCCTGCAGCGTGATTTGCCCCACCTCTGGATCTCGTTGGCCCAGGCTATACGTCAGAACGTATTGCACCAGGGCTTGTCGGTGCTGCCACAGTCGCTGCAACATGGTCAGAGTTGAATTCCACCGTGTCGGCACATCGCATTTCAGCCGGTGAACTGGCAGGCCCAACGACTTCTGTAGAGATGTAAGTCATTGAGCTGCGGGATGCGAACGGCGGAAGTGAGCACACAGCGACCGTGCCCCCTGCAGAAGGCCATCTAGTCCGGGATAGTGGGCTAACAATTTATGGACAACCAGGTTCAACACGTGAGCCATACAAGGCACGTGTGTGACATTGCCCCGGCGATGCAGCATTGTCGCACACGGCCTTCCCTGGTTGCAGGTCCAGTGGAGACAACCATTCATGAAACTGGTTCTCCAGAGCTGACCACAACTCCTCAGCTGTGTGACTCACATTTCCCAGACATTTCAAAGTAAACACTGATGCCTTGAGCCCTGCTGCCAGCATAGTAAGGAGGTGTGCAGGATTCCTTCTGCGCAGTTAGAATGCAGGTGGCATTACCAGACAGGCTTTGGGTGCAGGTGGAGGACCGAGAGGAGGTTGAGGAGGCAGTAGCAGTGGAGGAACTTCGAGATAAAGAGGATTGACGCACAACTCGTGAGGATGGTAAGACTTGGACAGCAGCCCCTTGTCCTGCTGTCACCATAGTTACCCAGTGCCCAGTCAGCGACAAGTAACGCCCCTGTCCATGCCTACTCGTCCAAGTGTCTGTGGTGAAATGCACCCTGTCACACACAGAGTTTCTCAAAGAAGCGGTGATGATGTGTGCGACATGCTGGTGGAGCGCAGGCACACCTTTCTTTGAGAAGTAGTGCCGACTGAGCATCTGGTACTGGGGCACAGAGACGGACATAAGGTCTCGAAAATCCAGTGTGTCCTCCAGGCGGAAAGGCAGCATTTCTGTAGCCAAGAGCTTGCAGATGGTGAAATTCAACCTCTTAGCTTTCTCATGGCTAGGAGGAAATGGTCTTTTACTTTTCCACATCTGAGGGACCGAGGGCTGGCTGTTGTGCTTAGACGGGGTTGAGTAGGATGTCCCCGGCAAACTGCCGGTCTGTGAGGAAGATGCAGGCGGACATGTTAGATTGCCTTGATCCAAAGCTGGTGCTCTCGATGTCAGAGAGCGCTCAACACCAGCAGGTGTTTCCACTTCCCAATGAACTGATGACCTGCCAATCACACTGGCTGTTGCAGGTAAAGAGGTGGCAGGTCTTCGTCCAAAAACATGTGTGACTGCTGTCCCCCCAGTCACAGAGGATGAAGAGGCCGCGGATGCACAAGATGGGGCAGACGGTGGTTGGCCCAGCCTGCTAGGCCGCATTGTAGCACAGTGAGCTTCCCACTGCAACTTATGCTTCATATCCATGTGCCGGTTCATGCATGAAGTACTCAAACTATGGATTTTTTGGCCTCTACTTATGTTTTGGTTACAAATATTACAGATAACACGAGTTGGGTCATCCTTATCATTCTGAATAAATGCCCAGGCTATGCAAGGCTTAGAGCCCATGCGACCTGAAGAGCCACTACGACTTGTGGTCAGAGGCAGAGTTGTGGTTGAGGATGCAGTTGTTGACGTGCTTCCAGTACTCCATCTGTGTCCAGGAAGGCGCAACCTAACCTTGTCATCAATAGCATCTGTGACGCCCCGCTGTGCTTGGTATCACATATCCTAGAAGAGTGTATTGATGGAATCCTCCACAAGAGGCCGCCATAAACATTCACACATCTCCACCTTCCACCTCAGACCAGCAGAGGGAGCCCGTTAGGGATATAAATAGGGAAGGTGGAGCTAGGCAGTTCAGTTCCTCTGAAGAGTTCCTGCAGTAGAGAAGCCTAAGAGAGGTCAGTCTGCAGTGGAGCTCAGGCTAGTCTAGAGAACTCAGTTAATAGTTCAGCAGTGGAGCACGAGGCTCCTGCTAACTAGATTCAGTAAGGCATAATCGGAATCCCTGGAGAACTACAAGTCCCAGGATGGCTAAGGTGCTGATACGTAACAGAGCCAGGAGACGCTTAGGCCCCGCATAGTGGGAGCGTGAACTCCAACAGAAGGCCCTACCACAAGGTCAGCCAGCGCAGGACAGAGACAAAGTTAGGCCTAGCTCCAGGCAGGTCAGAAACTTACTACGCAGAGGCAAGAAACAGGAGGCCCTACACCCGCTCATTGGGGAGGATCCTGATATTCACCCTTCACCCTACAGTGCTCCGGGATGTGCCTGAATTTCCTCCAGTAAAAGGTACTGAAGTGACTACCGTGTCCGTTCCCGTTCTTGCTCTGACCCAGCTGGGTCTCGCCTGTCCTGCATTCCCCCTGCATACGCTGCCCTGAGACCTAGCTCCACCTGTGGGGAGCTATACCATCGAGCAGCCTTATCACGGGTCTCAGTGGACTGCTGCAGCGCTGGTGCTTCTCACCAGATACCACAGGTGGCGTCACAAACTATTATAAAATTAACAATTATACACTCTTTTAAAGAGTGACCCCAGGGTACGGGCCAGGGAGCCGACCACCGCGACATCCCCAAGGCCAGGCAAAGGCCCGGGTACCGAGTCATCCCCATCCCCTGGGCTAGTCACATCCTCCTCCACCTCCTCCGTTGACCTCATCGACTGGCTGACTGTGGGTTGACAGTAAGTGGGATCTCCAACCTCGTCATCATCACCCTGTGTGTTATCACACCCGTCGTCCTCAAAGCCAACCTCTTCCTGCCCTGACCGAAAAGTCAAGTTGTCGCTCCAATCAGGTATTTGAGTCTCATCATCGTCTTCATCATTGTCTCCACCAACAGGAGTGACAGTTTGGGAACGAGGGTCTACATTATGCTCAGAACCTTCTTCATCTGGTCCTGGATCCGACTTATAAAGATTCTGGGCATCAGTGCAGATCATTTGCTCGTCTGGATTAACAGAAGCTCTGGAGCAGACTTACGTTTCCCAGGCTATAGTATGAGTAAACAGCTCTGCAGACTCAACCATCTGTGTTACCCCATACTCAGACGGGCAGCTGGAGACTTGGGAGCTGTGAGGAAGCAAGTGCGATTGGGGTGACACCTCTGAGGACTGGAATATTTGTGATGTTGAAATTGAGGTGGAGGAGAGCCCACTTGAAGGAGCACTTGATATCCGCTGAAGCACCTGCTGTTTTTGTGCCTCATCTGGAATTTGTAGCGATGGGCGTGTCCGTAAGAAAGGGATCGTATCACATTGTCCACGAAAAGAAATCGACATCTTAGCTTGGCTGGAAGATGGTCTTTCTTCTGCAGATGTTACCCCCCCCCCCGCTGCGGGGGGCTCGACCCACCAGCGGACAGGCACCAGTATTGGGAGAGGGGGGCTGGCCGTCAGGGTCCACCGCGGCTCTGGCACAAACCCGGCGACACGGAGGTGGCACGGGCAGGAACGAACTGGCCGTGTCGGCTTCTCACTTTTTGGAGTTTAGAAGGGCATGACATGCCTATATCTGTGTCTCCCCCTCCTTTTACTCCTCCACCTCTTTTCTTTTCACATGACTATATATACTTGTCACTTTTCCATGTGTTAGTTATGTCTTCTGAGCAGTTTGTCAGCTTTTGGACACCTTTGAAGGTGTTTTCTATGTGTTTCTATGTGTTTTTGTTTGCCTGCCATTGGTTTTAACAGTGTTCGAAGGAGTTCGACGAACAGTTCGGCGAACACACGGGTTTTCGACGAACCGAACCGAACTCGAACACTACGGGGGTGGCTCAACACTAGACATCATGTCTCGCTCCATCCACCAACGTCACGCTGCACCACAGACTGTCCAGGAGTTGGCGGATGATTTAGTCCAGGTCTGGGAGGAGATCCCACAGGAGACCATCCGCAACCTCATCAGGAGCATGCCCAGGCGTTGTAGGGAGGTCATACAGGCACGTGGAGGCCACACACAATACTGAGCCTCATTTTGACTTGTTTTAAGGACATTACATCAAAGTTGGATCAGCCTGTAGTGTGTTTTTCCACTTTAATTTTGGGGGTGACTCCAAATCCAGGCCTCCATTGGTTAATAAATTTGATTTCCATTGATGATTTTTGTGTGATTTTGTTGTCAGCACATTCAACTTCGTACAGAACAAAGTATTTTAATGAGAATATTTCATTCATTCAGATCTAGGATGTGTTATTTGAGTGTTCCCTTTATTTTTTTGAACAGTGTATATGAGTTTCACTTTTTGTATTGAAGAACTGAAATAAATTAACTTTTTGATGATATTCTAATTTAGTGAGATGCACCTGTATATATAATTTTGACAAGATCAGATACTTCATTGCCACTTGAAAATCATTTTAATTAAATTTTCTATATATATTTTTTGCACTATCTAATGCATTTTCCCTGATCATTTCCCTAGATAAGTGTGTTGCTGATGATCATTTCAAATCATGGTTATTTATCAGATCAGTCACATTATTAAAGCCAAATTAAACCTGCTATTAAATGACAAAGCTTCTTTTTTATTAAGCAAATCAAGAAACAAAATACTTGAAATGTAAAAAAATAAATAAAAAATTAATAATTTATACTATAAACTCTGTTCGGACATTCCCTACTTATCTGAGACGAAATGTTTCCACGTAGGACAGAATATGAATTAAATGCTATTTCTACTTGTTTTTTGACATTCAAATATTTATTTTTGAGTCTGGAACTAAAATTCCCAAGCTCACAGTCTTGACTTTAGCATACAGATCAGAAGTAGATAATATACTACCAGAGATTTATGAAATGTTGGAACTTGCCGTGAACACAGTAAGACTTGGAAATTTGTTGTCATGTTCACTGGAAAGAATAGAAAATGAATGGTGTTTGTACAGATCAGTTGTTTGAACTCTACGGCTGTAGCTATAAAGCTTCCCTCAAGGACATTCATACATTTTTTTTACAACACACACTGTTATTATTAGAAAATGAATGTTTTCCTGCCTTTCACAGTGACATTGTACATGTCTCCTTCTCATTCCTACGTGATAGCTCTGATGTTTAATGACTCAATAGTCAAGTCACTATTTACATTGAAATATTTTTTAAAAAGATCAAACAAGCTCAAATACTTTTACTTACTATAAGGAATATTTATCAATTTCTATATTTTCTATATTCTTACTTGCACATTTAAAACGGATCTGCCAAGGAAAAACAATAAAATAATGAAGTAGTTATTGACTTTAGCTCCTTCTCCCATATTCAGTAATGAACCTGCATTGAGCAAAGTGACCTATGGATCTTTTGGTGCAATATCTAAAAATCCATGACTTCTTTAAAAGTGCCTGTCTTTCTGGCATGTGTACTGGACCACCTTATATAAAGATTGACGCCTTTACAGAAATTAATTACTATTAATGTTGATCGAGCATGCTCGACACTGCTCGGTACTCGCCCGAGCATCTCGCTACTCGGGATGTTCGGCGAGCACCGAGCATTTCCGGTTTACTCGGGTGGGAGCTCGGGTCTCCTCCCTGCATGTTTGGCGCTCTTTACAGAGCCAATGAACATGCAGGGATTGCCAGCCAGTCACTGTAATGCCGCAGCCATGTTGTTTAAGGGCATTACAGTGATTGGCTAGCCGCACAGCGTCACCTCGAGAATTTAAAACCGGGCGCCGCCATCTTGGACACAGTCGCCTGGGATCAGACAGTGTAGGGAGAGTGCTGCTGAGTTAGGGAGAGATATATAGTGTGAAATAGGTAGTGTAGGGTCTCTAAAGCCTGCCAAATCAAACAAACAGTCCTTCTCAGGACTAATATACATCCCAGATATCAGGCAGGCTGTATAGGAGACGCAGTGGTTATACCAACAAATGCTGCATTACAGTCCTGTGTGCTCCTGCTGGTCAAATTGCTAGACTTATCCCCCGGTCTCAGGGGCCAGGAAAAATCCTTTTTTTTTCATCTAAATCCTGTATTTTTTTTCCCTCAGTCAGACTGTATAAATACGCGTATTATTAACCTTTTGGTATCCCCCCCCTCCCAAAAAAAAATGAGTGTGTCTGTGACTGTTCAGACACCAATATATCTGTTTAAAAGATTCTGGTGTAGGCCAGATAACTAGAACTGTGGTTTTGCAGTTCCACGGTTCAAATCTCTGTATTATCCAGCTTTTGGCCTTTTTTCCGTAAAAAAAAACAGTTTGAGTGTCTCGCTGACTGTTCAGACACAAATATATCTTTTTAAAAGATTCTGGTGTAGGCCAGATAACTAGAATTGTGGTTTTGCAGTTCCACGGTTCAAATCTCTGTATTATCCAGCTTTTGGCCTTTTTTCCGTAAAAAAAACAGTAATAGTGTCTCCCTGACTGTTCAGACACAAATAGATCTGTTTAAAAGATTCTGGTGTAGGCCAGATTACTAGAACTGTGGTTTTGCAGTTCCACGGTTCAAATCTCTGTATTTTCCAGCTTTTGGCCTTTTTTCCATAAAAAAAACAGTAATAGTGTCTCCCTGACTGTTCAGACACAAATATATCTGTTTAAAAGATACTGGTGTAGGCCAGATTACTAGAACTGTGGTTTTAGCGCAAATACACTTAGAAAAATCCACATCAAAAAATGGGGATATGTCATAGAGACACGTCTGTCAATATGAACGGCCCAACAACAGTGAAAAAATTGTATATATTATGTGGACAATAATGAATGGCAGACCATTCGGTTGAAAACACAGGAGATAGGAGAACCACCGAATGTCCAGTCCAGAATACAAGAAACATAAACAAATATGAATATAAAAGGACCTTTATTGAAAATTGGTTGAAGTGGTGCTGCAAACACATGCAATCCCACCATAACATGAACCATGAAATGCAACGTACTAGTAAAAATAAAATACATAGAACCATACAATGGGCAAGATATATTACAAATCCATGAAAAAATAGTCAAAAAGTATGTCAGAGAAAATCACAGCATGAAGGACACATGTTTTTGTATATATAAGAGAAAATCACCAATTCATATGTCAGTGTGACTATACTATTGAAGTGGTACATCTATATAAGTATAATGTGCCCAATATTAAGCAGAAAGCCTGACATACCTGTATATGGGAAATGGAGGGATCACAGAGAGAGGGCCCCGACGCGCGTTTCGGACTGCAGTGTCCTTCGTCAGGGGTTTTGCAGTTCCACGGTTCAAATCTCTGTATTATCCAGCTTTTGGCCTTTTTTCCATAAAAAAAAAACAGTAATAGTGTCTCGCTGACTGTTCAGACACAAATATATCTGTTTAAAAGATACTGGTGTAGGCCAGATTACTAGAACTGTGGTTTTGCAGTTCCACAGTTCAAATCTCTGTATTATCCAGCTTTTGGCCTTTTTTCCATTAAAAAAAAACCGTACTAGTGTCTCGCTGACTGTTCAGACACAAATATATCTGTTTAAAAGAATCCGGTGTAGGCCAGATAACTAGAACTTTGGTTTTGCAGTTCCACGGTTCAAATCTCTGTATTATCCAGCTTTTGGCCTTTTGTCCGTAAAAAATACAGGAATAGTGTCTCGCTGACTGTTCAGACACAAATATTTCTGTTTAAAAGATTCTGGTGTAGGCCAGATAAATAGAACTGTGGTTTTGCAGTTCCACATATCAAATCTCTGTATTATCCAGCTTTTGGCCTTTTTTCCGTAAAAAAAAACAGTAATAGTGTCTCGCTCACTGTTCAGACACAAATATACTTGTTTGAAAGATTCTGGTGTAAGACAGATAACTAGAACTGTGGTTTTGCAGTTCCACGGTTCAAATCTCTGTATTATCCAGCTTTTGGCCTTTTTTTCGTAAAAAAAAACAGTAATAGTGTCTCGCTGACTGTTCAGACACAAATATATCTGTTGAAAAGATTCTGGTGTAGGCCAGATAACTAGAACTTTGGTTTTGCAGTTCCACGGTTCAAATCTCTGTATTATACAGCTTTTGGTCTTTTTTTCCGTAAAAAAAAACAGTAATAGTGTCTCCCTGACTGTTCAGACACAAATATATCTGTTTAAAAGATTCTTGTGTAGGCCAGATAACTAGAATTGTGGTTTTGCAATTCCACAGTTCAAATCTCTGTATTATCCAGCTTTTGGCCTTTTTTCCATAAAAAAAAAACAGTATTAGTGTCTCGCTGACTGTTCAGACACAAATATACCTGTTTAAAAGATTCTGGTGTAGGCCAGATAACTAGAACTGTGGTTTTGCAGTTCAACGGTTCAAATCTCTGTATTATCCAGCTTTTGGCCTTTTTTCCTTAAAAAAAAAATAGTAATAGTGTCTCGCTGACTGTTCAGACACAAATATATCTGTTTACAAGATTCTGGTGTAGGCCAGATAACTAGAACTTTGATTTTGTAGTTCCATGGTTCAAATCTCTGTATTATCCAGCTTTTGGCCTTTTTTCCGTAAAAAAAAACAGTAATAGTGTCTCGCTGACTGTTCAGACACAAATATATCTGATTAAAAGATTCTGGTGTAGGCCAGATAACTAGAGCTGTGGTTTTGCAGTTCCACGGTTCAAATCTCTGTATTATCCACCTTTTTGCCTTTTTTACATAAAAAAAAAAATTGAGTGTCTCGCTCAGTGTTCAGACACAAATATATCTGTTTAAAGGATTCTGGTGTAGGCCAGAGAAAGAGAACTGTGGTTTTCCACTTCCACAGTTCTAATCTTCTTTTTATTACCCTTTTTCTATTGATAGTGCGAGTGTAAGCTATTTTACTTCATTTACAATGGGCAAGGTACGTGGAACTGGACGTTCTGGTGATGGTGCGTGTAGAGGACGGGGCCGTGGCCAAGGTGAAAATGTGCCACAACCAACAGCCACATCTTCTCGCTCCCACTTCTTGACCAAATTACTAGGGAAGCACACTACAACACCAGTTTTGCGAACTGATCAGTGTGAACAGGTTATTAATTGGATAGCAGATAATACTTCCAGTTACCTGGGCACCACCACCTCCAGTCTGTCTTCCACATGGTTAAGTTTTAGTAGCCGTGAGTCTCGACCGCATACTCCTCCTCACCCTGATGCTCCTTCCTCCCACCATGCCGAGTGTCGTCAGACAGCAACTAATCCCACAGTTGGACACTCTGAAGAGCTGTTCACTGGTCCATTTCCATATTTGTGCCCCACGCCTGTTCCGCTTGAAGTGGCGGAAGAGGAGATCCCATGTAGCGATGCCCAAATATTTGAACAGCCACTGCCAGAGGAAGTCAACGCTGGCAATTTGTCACAAGAGGTGGACGATGACGAGACACAATTGCCACGAAGTGAGGAGGATGATCGTGGTGCGCAAGTGGAAGAGGAGGAGGTGGTGGATGATCTAGTAACTGACCCAACGTGGAAGGAGGACATGCAGAGCGAGGCCAGCAGCACACAGGGGGAGGGAGGCAGAGTACCCCAACAGGCAGGAAGAAGCAGTGTGGTGGCCGCAGACAGAAGGCGGGCAACAGTTCCCCGTAACACCAACACGAGGGACATTGCCAGTACAACTGGTAGGTCTTCCAGAGTCTGGAATTTCTTTAAAGACGCTGCTGATAACCCCAAAAAGGCCATTTGAACCACCTGCCATGCCAGCATCAGCAGGGGTGACAAAACTACCAGCCTGACCACCAACAGCATGATCAGGCACATGTCAGCAAAGCACCCGACTTTGTGGGGAAAACCCCAGAGTCCACGACCAGTGTCAGCGGGTGTCACTACAGCTTCTTCCGCTGTTGTGTGTGTAAGAGAACCCCCTGTTGTGCGTGCAAGGCAATCCCCTGTTCATACTGCATGCAAAGATGCCCCCTCCTCTCAGTCTTCACTTGTTATGGCAGTTTCTCAAGAAACAGCATCAACGTCCACGTCCCACCGCAGCGTTCAATTGTACATATCCCAGACCTTTGAATGAAAGCTCAAATTCGCAGCCAACGCCCCACAGGCCACAGTCCTAAATTCGCACATTTCACGACTGCTTGCGTTGGAAATGCTGCCTTTTAGGCTGGTGGAGACAGAATCCTTCCGCAACCTTATGGCGGTGGCCGTCCCTCGGTACTCAGTCCCCAGCCGACACTATTTTGCCTGGTGTGCCATGCCCGCACTACACAAGCACGTGTCCCAAAACATCTGCCGTGCCCTCAACAACGCAGTTACTGGGAGAGTCCACCTGACAACGAACACGTGGACAAGTGCTTGTGGCCAGGGACGGTACATCTCCCTGACGGCACACTGGGTAAACATAGTGGAAACCGGGACCCAGTCGGACCTTGGGACTAAACACATCCTCCCCACACCGAGGATTGCGGGCCCTATGTCAGTCAGAATTGCCCCCACAGTGTACAGCTCTTGCGCATCATCCTCCTCCTCCTCCTCATGTTCAGCCTCCATCTCAGATATCACCACATCAGTTACAAGCTGGAAGCACTGCAGTACTGCTTCAGCCAAGCCGCAACAGGCTGTACTGAAACTCATAAGCTTAGGTGATAAACCTCACACTGCTTGTGAGTTGTGGACAGCTGTGAAAGAGCAGGCCGATCTGTGGCTGAGACCGCTGAACCTACATCCAGGCATGGTCGTGTGTGACAATGGCCGTAACCTGGTGGCGGCTTTGAGGCAAGCCGAGATCACACACGTACCATGCCTCGCTCATGTGCTTAACTTCGTGGTTCAGCGATTTCTTAAATCGTACCCCGAGTTGCCAGATCTGCTCATCAAAGTACGCCGCCTGTCAGCTCATTTTCGGAAGTCGGCTACAGCTTCTTCCGCCCTGTGTTGCAGCAGCGTTTGCAGCTTCCGGCACATCGACTGGTGTGTGATGTCCCCACACATTGGAACTCTACCCTCCACATGTTGCAAAGGATTTGTGAGCAGAAGAGAGCAGTTGTGGAGTACCAGCTGCAACAAGGCCGTCGATATTCAGGTCAGACTCCACACATAAGACCTCAGGAGTGGACCTGGATGTCTGACATATGTACCATCCTGACAAACTTTGAGGAGGCCACCAAGATGGTGATTGGCGATGACACCATCTTTAGCGTCAGCATCCCACTTGTCTGTCTTTTGCAACGCTCTCTGCAGAGAATTAAAGAGGAGGCATTGCAGCCAGAGTATGATGAGATGGATCAAGAAGCCGTAGAGGGCGATTACACACAGCCCAACCTCATCTCATCCCAACGTGCATTGGAGAACAATGAGGGAGAGGAGGAGGAGGAGGAGGAAGAACAGGAGCTGGTATCATGCGCTGTAGACGGTAGTACCTGTACAAATGTCATACCGTAGGTTCAGCGTGGGTGGCCTGAGGACAGGGGGGAGGAGGAGGAGGAGGAGGAGAGCTTGGTCAGTCGTCATTTTGGTGAGGACACGGAAGTCTTGCCCATTACCAGTCTGGCACGCATGGCTGACTTTATGTTACGCTGCCTTAAACGTGACCCTCGCATTGTCAAAATGTTGGGTGAGAGTCATTACTGGTTGGTAACCCTTTTAGACCCCCGCTACAAGGAGAACTTTCACTCTCTTATTCCTGAGGTGGAGAGGTCTACAAAAATGGGGCAGCACCAAAAGGCCCTTGCTGCAGAACTGTTAAAAAAAATTCCCATCTGAACTCTCTAGCGGCAGAGGTCACAGTTCGTTGCCCAACCAAGGCGTAGAGGCGAGAGAGACGCAACTCCAATCCAGCAAAGTCAGGGGAACACTGTCAACGTTCTGGGACAGTTTTCTGAGATCCGCCCAGCTTACTGGCCCTGAGGAGCGGGGTACTCTCACAAGGAGTGGAAAGTTTGAAAAGATGGTGAGGGAGTACCTTGCCGACCGTACCAGCGTCCTCTGTGATTCCTCTGTGCCTTTTAATTGGGTATCCAAGCTGGACACTTGGAATGAACTCGCTCTGTATGCCTTGGAGGTCCTGGCCTGCCCTGCCGCTAGCGTGTTATCGGAGCGTGTTTTTAGTGCCGCTGGGGGAATTATAACTGATAAGCGCACTCGCCTGTCAATTGACAATGCTGACAAGCTGACCCTTATCAATATGAACAAGGGCTGGATTGGGCCAGACTTCTCATCACCACCAAATGACAGCAGAGTAACATAAAGTCAAATCCACTGTGTTATTTCGGGAGGTGTATTCCCATGCACGGCTTCACACCCACACATGGGTTTACGCTTCCTCATTTCGGCTGTATTTTGCTCTTCTCCTTATCCTCAGCCTCCACCACCACTATACCACCAGAGTGACCGTGGTCCGTGTTGCCAGCATTGCAAGTTCCTCCATCCTAATTTTTGGCAGCTTTTGCTTCGAAGGCATAGGCAAAGACTATGGGAGACCCACTCCCCAATAATGGGAAAAATGTTTTAAATATGCTGTACTGCATGGCTCTTGTAAGGGGCATTAAAATCGTATTGTCAAGCTACTGTGACCTCCACGTCTCTTCCAAGGGGCATTGATATCGTCTTTTTATTCCACTGGGACCTCCACCACTCTTTCAAGGGGAATTAAAACCGTCTTGTTAAACCACTCTGAACTCCACAGCTCTTCCAAGGGGCATTAAAACCGTCTTGTTAAGCTACTGTGACCTCCACGTCTTTTCCAAGGGGCATTGATATTGTCTTTTTATTCCACTGCGACCTCCACCACTCTTCCAAGTGGCATTAAATCCGTCTTGTTAAGCTACTGTGACCTCCACGTCTCTTCCAAGTGGCATTGATATTGTCTTTTTATTCCACTGCGACCTCCACCACTCTTCCAATGGGCATTAAAACCGTCCTGTTAAGCTACTGTGACCTGACCTCCACCACTCTTCCAAGGGGCATTGATATTGTCTTTTCATTCCACTGCGACCTCCACCACTCTTCCAAGGGGCATTAAACAGTCTTGTTAAGCTACTGTGACCTCCACGTCTCTTCGACGGGGCATTAAAACCGTCTTGTTAAGCTACTGTGACCTCCACGTCTCTTCCAAGGGGCATTGATATTGTCTTTTTATTCCACTGCGACCTCCATGTCTCATCCAAGGGGCATTAAAACCGTCTTGTTAAGCTATTGTGACCTCCACGTCTCTTTCAAGGGGCCTTAAAACCGTCTTGTTAAACCACTCTGAACTCCACAGTTCTTCCAAGGGGCATTAAAACCATCTTGTTAAGCTACTGTGACCTCCACGTCTCTTCCAAGGGGCATTGATATTGTCTTTTTATTCCAATGCAACCTCCACCACGCTTCCAAGGGGCATTAAAACCGTCTTGTTAAACCACTCTGAACTCCACAGCTCTTCTAAGGGGCATTAAAACCGTCTTGTTAAGCTACTGTGACCTCCATGTCTCCTCCAAGGGGCATTAAAACCATCTTGTTAAGCTACTGTGACCTCCACGTCTCTTCCAAGGGGCATTAAAACCGTCTTGATAAGCTACTGTGACCTCCACGTCTCTTCCAAGAGGCATTCAAACCATCTTATTAAACCACTCTGAACTCCACAGCTCTTCCAAGGGGCATTGAAATGTTGTTTTCATTTACCTCTAACCTCCACGACTCTTCCAACGGGCATTGCATTTCCTCCTAATTTTAGTCAGCTTTTGCTTTTCAATGCATAGGCGAAAACTAAGGGAGACCCACTCCCCAATAATGTGTAGAAGGTTTTTAGTACGCTGTAATCCACGTCTGTTTCAAGGGGCATTACAGTTCCTCATAATTTTTGGAAACCTTTCCATTCACTGCTTAGGCCAACAGTGTACAGGAGACCCAGTTGCTATAAATGGAAAAAATGGTTTAGTTAAGGCCCTCTGACCTCCATGTCACTTCCAAGGGTCATTGGAGTGCCTCGAAATTTTTGGTAGGCATTGCACTCACTGTATGCCCTATAACTGTGTAGTCGAACCGCTCCTTTTGGCACAGAACCATATCCTTCAAGACAAGTGTGGTAGATTGGCCTGATATTGATGTGAATGGTCCCTGTTCCTCCTGCTTTTTCTCCTTTGCCACTACCTCATCCCATCATTCATCACCTGAAGCTTTGTTTTAATGGGAGTCATAGAACTGGGATAGTAGCAGGAAAACATCCAGCAATCCTCGGAGGAGGTAGGATATGCGCCAAAACGCTGACCACCTCAGGCCTATCCGCTACTACATACATGCGCTTGCATTCCAAGGAATAGAAAGCTAAGGAGATGGATGGCCTCATGATCATGAATAATTTACTCGTTATGTAGGAGGCCGACCACTGCTGCTGTCTACCTTCTGAACTTTGTGTTGAAGCCTGATTCACTCAGGACTCGCAATCCTCTATGTCTGGAGGACGTGTTGTATCCCAGTGTCCAACTGTGTCCCGGCTTCCACAATATTAACCCAGTGTGAAGGCGTCAGTCAGATGGACCATCCCTGGCCACATTCACTTGTCCACATGTTTGTGGTTAGGCTGTCCTTCAAATAGGGGCGGCTGGGGACCGGGTATGGACACCCGGCCGCCCCCTGGCGGCTGGGGACCAGGTGTGGACACCCGGCCGCCGGGCGACTGGGTACTGAGTATGGATACCAGGCCGCCGAGGCAGCCTTGACATGGTGACCAGATTCTGCCTCCACATACCTAAAAGGCCCAATTTCAAGTGCAAGCAAGCAGTATGGTATTGCAGCCTGGGGGTGGGTGGGTGGCAGGCTGCACACTTGCGCTTGCATTGCAAGGAATGGGGGAGGTACAATTGAACACTGCCCTGGGACAAGGACTTGCACGGGGATAGTTGCAAGTCTGCATCTTCTGATGCGGCAAGGATCACTTCTGATGAACACACTTTTAGGCAGTGACCTGGGTGTCAGCGATGCTTCCAGGGGTCTTCCCCATGCTGTTCCCATGTCTTTTCAGCATGTATGCATGTGTCCCACAGCAAATGGCCAGATAAGGTTGTAAAATGTTAAAATGACATTTCCCGGTGAATGCATTTGTCACGGTTGAAAGCAATACAAAAGTGCAAAAATGCATAAAAAATGCTACTTGTGAACATAGCCCAAGGTGTGGAGGAGTATTTTTGTTTTTGATTATTTATTTTACCTTATACACAAGTCTTTACCCTGGAAAGGAAGTTCCTTAACATATTTCACAGGAAAACCGTTTCAGTTTCGTTTTTGAACATTTTATTGTGAGCCTGTAAAAGTGGCTTAATACCTCTGACCACGTTGTTGGCAGCAGTGACCTGGGGGTCAGAAGTGCTTCCTGGGGCGATCCCCATGCTGTCCCCATGTCATTTGAACACTGTCACTATCGTTTTGGGCACTTTTTAGGCTTTCTACAGACTGCCGGGGGTGCCGCCGCAAAAATGCTCGGGTCTCCCATAGACTAACATTGGGCTCGTTGCTCAGGTCGAGCACCCGAGTATCACGGTGAGCTCGGCCAGAGCTTCGAGCACCCGAGTATTTTAGTGCTCGCTCAACACTAATTACTATACTCCATGATCTGATGCTTAGAGGTTGTTTTATCCAGAGAACACACATCTACACACATCACATCACTACAATTAAAATATTGATGACCTATTAATGTATTGCTCCAAATTGAGTAAAATATATAAAATGTGAATAATTCCCCTTTTCAGTATATTTTTTTATGATTGCTGGAACAATATATCATTGTTGTGTTTATATGATTTTATATTGGCCATGGCGTACCTGCACATTAATCACATTAATTCAATACTATACTATGTTCAATATTTCCTGCATTGTACATTGGGGGATGTTGCCGACCTTCTGGGCTGTGCATCCTTATTGTTATGCACTTGTCTCAGCTAGGCCAGGCTGCGCTGTCTTCCCCTATGGCTGCAGTCCTTTGCTGTGTTCCATGTCGGCTTTTCAAGTTCCCTGGCATGTCTCAGTGACGGCATTTCCCTAGGCCTTTTAAGGCTGAGTTGGACAAACCTCTAAGTTGAGTGTTCACACAGTTCTCTGTTCAGCTGCTGTTTGTTTGGACTCTGTCAATATCCAGCGTCTTTTGTTGCTACTATTTACTCAAGATTCTGTGATTCTGCATCTGGCACCTAATGTCTCCACAAGATTGGCTGATAAACCCATCGTTTGCAGTAAGCACTATACATTGACATTTAGAGACAAATTACTATTACTATGCTGAATTTATCTTTGCAAACGCCTGTGATTTCTATGAATTGTCTGACCTGCTAGTAAATTATCTGAAAGCGCTCTGTGCGTTAACCTATCGTTTGATGTGAGCATCACAAACTGCTATTAGTGACTATATACCAAACTAGTGGTGAGCTGATATTTGGTACATGTTCATGCTATTAGAGATTGACTCCATTAAGCATTTCTGCCCCCTACATATGTGTGCTGTTTCAGACCTGCCATTATCCTCTTCATCTGCCCCCCTAGTTCTGTGGCTTAGTTATGTCCTGCCTTGCCTGTTTGTCTGCAATCTAGAATAACCAATTGTACCTGTTTACTGTTCCAAATGCCTTTAAACCTGCTAGGTCAATGCCCTGGGTTTGTGTGTCCACCCTGACCTGTAGCTTCGTGAATCCACCTCACCACGGGAGCCTAACTCTTATCCACCATGTTTCCAAGACAGGTTTTAATTTGAGCTAAGCTGGATTTAGAGTTGAGTCACAAGAAAAGGCCCATGAAAAGCAGTCAACTTGATCAAAAATGTTAACTAAATACCTTACATTTTTACATGTATAATAACAGTATTATTCATTAATTACAGAGTACTATTGTGTAATGTTTGCATGTACTGTATGTTTGGCCACAGCATATCTACATATTATTAATATTATTTATTTTAGAGCATCATTGATTCCATGGTACTGTACATCAGAAGGGGTTACATAACAAATACATATATAAAAAACAATGAACAAACTAACAATGACAGACTGATAAAGAGAGAAGAGTGCTCTGCCCTCGCGGTCTTGCAGTCTATAGGGTAATGGGGAAGGACTCAGTAGGGCAGGAGTTTGGGGTTGCAGCAGTTCTGGTGATACTGTGGTGGCAGCAGGATTATTGCATGTTGGAGACTTTCCTGTAAAGATGAAGGTTCCAAATGTGTGAGACAATCGGAGGTTTTGAGGCAGTAAATTCCAGAGTATGGGGGATGCTCGGGAAAAAATCTTGGAGGTAATTTGGCAAGGAATGCATGAGCATAGAGGAGAGAAGGAGGTCTTGTGAGGGCAAGACAATATGTGTGGGAAGGCATTGGGAGATTTGTATGGAGATGTATGGAGGAGACAGATTTTGAACGGCTTTATAAGTCATTGTTAGTAGTTTAAACTAGATTTGTTGGGAAATTGGAAGCCAGTGAAGGATTCTTCAGAGGGCAGAGGAGTAAAGAGGGCAGAGCTGGATTAATCAGGCAGCAAAGTTAAGAATGGGCTGGAGAGGTCCAAGAGTGTAATGTAATTTTGGAGGCCACAGAGAAGGATATTGCAGTAGTCGAGGTGGGAAATGATGAGGGCATGCACTAACATTTTAGTAGATTAAGGGTTGAGGATAGGACAAAAATCTGGAAATATCTTGGAGTTGGAGGAGGTAGTAGTTGGTGAGGGCTTGCAGGCCAGGGCAGAGTCAAGGGGTACACCAAGGCAATGGACTTGTGATAGAGGGGGAAGCGTGATGTCATTTATTGTGATAGATAGATCTGGTAGGGGGGTTGAGTGAGATGGAGGAAAGATGGTGAATTTGATTTTGCCCACATTGAGCTATAGAAAGTGTGACAGGAAGAAGGAGGGTATGGCTGACAGACGCTCTGGGATTCTAGACAGCAGAGTCGTGACATTTGGCCAGATAGGTAGATTTGAATGTCAAGAGCGTATAGGTGGTATTGGAAGCCATAGGGCTTTATAAATTGTCCCACGTATTTAAACCCATAGTAGTACTAGCCTTGTCCTTTATATTTCCAAAGTATGTTGTATTCATGTATATGGTTATTGATCAGTCGACTAAATCTGGCCAACTATCCAAGCAATTTTACTAGTGTTCATGATAATTATTATGTCCATGGTAGTAAATGGGGAGGTTTTAACCAATGTTTCCAAAATGGTTTCGGTAGTTTGAAGTATAGTACATGCTATAATTATAATATTTTTTTTACTATTATTTTAGAAAACTGCATGTGTGGAAATCTAAAGGAAGATTTTTGCTATAATGCATTGCCCATCAGAAATAGTTCTGGGTTTGTTCCTTGGCCAACTAATTGCCTAAAATAGTATAATGCTTGCAGTATCTTGACCTCCTTGGCTCGTTCTACTGATTGATTATTGAGCATTATATGACTAAAAGAGATCAGTCAATCCTGTACCTCATTGCAAACTGAAGAGACACTGATCACTCATCCCTGGGTTAATTAGAATTGATGGTCCAGTGCCTTAGCTACAGGAGGTAAAGGGCGTAGAAGGTGCGCTAGGGCCTTGGTAACTTATGTGACCTAAATGTGACTAATAATGACCAATGTGACATAAGGCCCCCCACCATATGACATAACACCAGTATTATAAATGGAACAAGGTAGCTGTTACACATTTTGCATATCCTGTAAGCTCAACAGGTTTTATTATCATAGGATAGTTAATAACTTGCTGATTACTAGGAGTCCAATCTCCAGACCCCCAATGATCTCAAAAATGGGGCGCTGCAGAATCTGCATGGAACAGCAGTTAAGCACGTGCACCACTGCTCCAACCACTGTCTATGGGACTATTTAGATAGGTGGCTATGGCACCTGGCTTTTTCTGGCAGTCCAAGAGCAAATTAATGGAGTGGCAGTGCACATGCATAACCAGTGCTCTGCTTACACATGGGTCTGCAGAGCTCTGTTCTCGGGATCGGTTGGGGTCCCAGCAGTTGCACCCCTAGTGTGGCACCCCAGGGGTCTGGTCTCCACAATAATAGCAATATTATGTCTGAGAGCAGGTGGGAGGTCTCTTGGTCAGGGATCTTATGCATGCCACACCTCCTGCCCAGTCCTGGGAGGGGAAGAACTTCCCCTATAAAAACCTGGAGCTGAGGCAGGGTAGGGAGAGAGAGAGAACAAGAGTAGAGAAGAGAAGCAGCATAGGAAGAAACAACAGGAGCTCTGTGGGAGCAGTGCTACAAGGAGTCAGGGGCTGGCAGCTGCAGAGCTCGCCCTGACTGAGAAGTTATCACCGGACCCGGAGTCCGAGGCTGTGGGGACTAATCCTTACCCAGCAGCAGAAACCGACCGGCAGGGGATTGCAGGTCCTCTGGCCCAGAAACCCGAAGGCACGGTCACACGCGTGGGACCAGCACCGCCATCGTGGAGCGGAAGCCATTAGAAGGCCCCGAGTCACCGGCCATACGGGTGAGCACCACACGGTACACTCAGGGACGTGGGCTACTTTTACCCGCCTCTAGCAAGGTAGCCAGAAGAGTACAGTTAGCTGGGAAGGCCTACAACTCCGCCTGGCCAGGGGAGATCCCATCTGCTCAAGGACTGACCAGGCCCCGATCGCTAGCAAGTACTCCGGGAGGGTCTATCTTTGTCACCAGTAAAGACCCTGAACTACACGCATCGTCTCTGAGTGGTTCCTGCTACCCCCATCATCCACTTCGGCTGCCCTGAGGCCATACCCCTCCCGTTGGGGGTTATACCATCCCCGCTGCACCATCCTTCCACCGGCCTCAGCGGTCTGCCCTGCAGCGGCAGCTCCAAAGCTGCATTCAACGGGTGGCGTAGTCATCCAAGATCTACTGCTAATAGACTCGCCACTTAGTTTGACTCCCTGGGCACGGACCGGGTCACCGCCACGAGACTACTACCCCCATCTGATCCGGCTCCGGGTAAGCCCCCGTGCACGCGATGCCGCACGACACAGAAGGCCCAGGGGCGCGTCACTAGCAATCAGCAGGTATGTGCCCTTTATGTTTTGTTTTTTTTCTATAAAGCCAGTTATTGAGGAGATGAACAATTGCTGTCTTTTAAATACTGAATTATGCACAAAAATTAAATTTTATAACCCATGTTATGTAGACGCATTAAATAGTCAACTATAGGAGTCATTATAGATATAAGAGGGATGATTCATTGTGTGTATGAAGTAGATTTTAGCTCAGTTAAATGTCACTCTGCCAAATGGAGAAGAATAACTTTGTTTGTTATGCATCTGTGAAGAAAGATTTAGAGGCTCCCAGCATTGAGGTGCAGCTACAAACCGTGATAGATGCTTCTATGATCATTTTTTTTCCCTGGCCATTTTTCCATCAGTAATAAATAAATTTCCCTGAATTACGTATGTTCTTGAAATATTATTTACCTCCCTAATAAGGTTTAGGAATCTAGGACCTAGAAAAAATTCATCAGAAATGTGCTATTGCTCCCATTAACTCTTCCTTCTAGTAACTCTGCGACCAAATAGGTCTATACTGAAAAATAATGCTAAATAGGTAACATGCTTTACTGGAGAGATGCATTGATTAAGACTGATTCATCAAGGCTTAACTCTAGGAAATTGGTCTAAAAAGCTTTGAAAAGTTGCAAAATTTTGAATGCTGCGCTGCGCAAACATTTTCACATCATTTTTTGCGCAGCAGCAACAAAGTGGGCAGAGCTATGGTGGGACAGTGACATCACAGGGCGTGGCTACACCACTTTTCAATTTCATGTCTAGCGGTGGCATTTCTTATTCCACAGATCTTACTCCAGTCCCTGATTGGAATAAGATTTGTGGCAAGGTGCACACAAAGGCACACACCACTTCTCGCCTCATTTGATTAATTAAGAGGTGTGCAGCTCTTATTGAATCAGGCTCCTCGTACTGCAGCTCACCTCCTCAACAAGACGGCCGTGAAAAATGCAGGTCTTGATTAATAGGAACCAATATGCCTATTAATATAGCGGAAACCAATAGCCAGTGTTTCGAATCTGTAAGATCCAAGATGGACAAACCAAAAACCATAAAATAAATCTTAGCTTTTTGTTCTTGGTTTGGAAATGACCTTGTGACTCTGCAGCTATTTCAGATACTATCATCATTCAATCAATAAATCAACATCTGTCCCCCCCCCCCAAATGGGGCTCACAATCTATAATCCTTATCTCAAACACACACATTCATCAAGGCCATTTTGAACTCAACAATATGTTGTTGTGTGTGAGAAAATCATAATATTTGGATTGAACTGATGCAAACAGAACATACAAACTGCATGCAAATGTTGTTTTTGCTTGTAGCATTAGGTTTTGAAGTTCTTTTAATCATTACACAGAGTTAAAGTGTAGGAATGAGCTGACTCATGGATATTCAGGTTTGCCAGCTTCGACCAAACTTTTGTCCAAAGTTCAGTTCGCGCACCAGAACTCTATTTGAACTTGAACTCGAAACCTATAGAAGTCAATGGGGACTCGGACTTAGGTGCTGTAAAATGGTCATAGTAAGGGCTAGGGGGCTACCAAAGGAAGCAGAGTACTCCCACAGAGTCTCTCTCTTTCTCTCTATGCTCTCCTGGAACTCCAAAAGCTAAAACGGACTTCCATGAGAAATCAGTGTTCAGAGTTCAGTACCGGACACTAGATGTCCAGTACGAACCCTGAACTTTACAGTTTGGGTTCTCTCATCTCTATTGATGAGGTTCACAACCATCCTGAAAAAGTTAAAGAAGCCCTGCCACAATGATTTTTTTAAAATAACTCTGTGCATATGTGCATGTAAATTAGTGTGTTTGTGCTAATATACTCTCCTACCGCCCACTTCTCTGGGATCCAGCGCTTTTCTGATACTCTTCTCAGTGATGTCACCACACTTCAGACTACTCAGTTCGCCCTACACTCCATGCATGAGTGGGAAGTCTCTTTTACCATATAAGCCTATAGACTTACATTGTAAAAGCCACTTCTGGGTCACACAGAGCACAGCATGGAGAGTCTGCTGAGCAGTGACATGACTCAAAAGAGGAGCAGAACAGAGCTTGATCCTGGTGCAGGCCGTGGTAAGTGAATATATGAATACACTCACACTACACTACATGCATATATACACAAACTTATTTAAAAAAATCTTTATGGAAGTGTTTCTTTAAAGAAACATTTGCTAGAAAGCATTTATGAAGGAGCAAGATCCAAGATCCAATATTACAAGGAAACATTGTTAATCACTGTCAGGAATTCTGCACACGCACGATCCCGATTACTCACTATGTAGCTATCGGCAAGCGAGCAGTGAGCGTATGGCGTATACTCCTCCGAATTCCAATGCATGGAATATGTGTATATGTCCCCGTACTATCACTTTTACATTATAGCTCACCGGCAGGGCGTACCGATACGGAAAAATATGCGTATTGTTCCTTAGCTAACTCTGCCGCTAAAACTATGTGTCCCATCGCAATCGGAATTATAGAACTTCCGATATTTCATATTTCATGTCGGTATCTACGGGACTGCAGATCGCACATATGTGCATATGAGAATGCCCTGGCTATTGTGGAGAGTGAGATAGATTTCCTTTGAGGTTTTAACGAGCGGTTTCCTCTTTCTTTCAATCTTTGGCCCCTGTGTTCCGGTGTCTATTTAACACAGGTCACTGCTACTCAATTCCCCATTTGCATGGTAATTAGCCTGGAGAATTGAGTTTGCCACCTCTTTTGTACACGACTATTTGCATAGTAGCAACTGGCTAGAGTGTGAGCTCTTGCTCCTTGCGAGTAAGATAGGGGAGGGGAAATTAGTGAGAGGGATTCCAAAAGGAGAGAGAAATGCTTAATATTTTCTATGACAATTCTTTCAACTGGTCGCTATCTGTGATGTTTTTTTCGGGTAATCAAATTTGAGTACTCATTGCATCATTTTCTCCCCTACTTCTTATGATTATTCAAATTGTTAACGACCTTTTAAGAAAAATGGTTATTCAAATGCATCTACCAAACTCACAAGCCACCAAAACTGTTCATTTTTTTTTTACAATTGTTAAATTCATTCCTCAAAAAACCTTGATTGGCCACCAAACCTGATCTGTGATCCCTCCGCTGATCAACCAGTTAGACTGACATTTCCGATTGGCCAGAAATGCCACCTGTCATCCTAGCTGGGTGGCCAAGTACATTGTACATTTGCCAGTTAGTGTCTCTGCCAAGTTGTGGCATATGGCAGATCGGATCAGCACTAGAGTTAAGACTTGTAAGTTTGTAACAGGTACACATCGAATCTTTGGAGATAAAAAATTATAAATGGTCAATAATATTTCTGGTCCATAAGACGACTACACAATATTCTTAGCCCCAATGATTTTTTTTTTCATCCAGCTCTAAATATAATTAGTGATTTAACTAGCAACTGTTCTGGTATTATATTTTCAAGTATATTACATGTTAATTACAGTCTGATCACAGCCCATATCCCACATAATGTACTATCAATCCTCCACATCTTGGCAACGAGATGCTGCTTTTGGCAAATCTGATCCCGCATTCGTGGCTATGCCTATGCGCTTATTTATATTCCGTTTGAATAAATGTATGAACTGGTGCTATATTTGCCAAACATATTCATGCATGCAAATATCAAAATTTGCAAGCTATCTTGTTGAATAAGTGGGAAACATTTGCATAGAGAATTCTAGCAAAAATTCACAAATCATTCACAATTTAATACATAATATAAACTCTATATATTTATGCATGAGGCACATTCACATATTCTATGTGTTTGGCATGGTATAAAAAGAGACTTTTGTGTTTGTTAAAAAAAAGTTAATTTATAAAAATTTTGAAAAGATTGAGGCAACGGTATTGTGGGATGGAGGATGGTGCAGCATTGCGTCTATCTGTTAATACCTATAAATCACTGATATTACTGAAGTGCATGCACTAATTGGCTGCCTCTTAGCGCCTTTTTACAGTACAGCACAGTACTACATGTATTGTACTGCTGTATACTGTGCCAGGATGAGCTCTCCCTTTGGACACCAGTTGAGAGTTCCATTTTATGAACCATGATCTTAACAGGGAGTTAAGGATTCAAATTAAATGAAATCTGTCAGCAGGTTTTTGCTATGTAATCTGACAGCAGCTTGATGTCCTCTTTACTTCCTCCACACTCTTGTAGGGTGCAGGAACTTTTGTCAAATGACCATGATGCCAACAAAGGTCTTTTTACATATCTAACCTCGGAAACTGATCTGATAATGTAAATAATAGTAACTTTACTGGCTTGTAAAGTGTGGGGACCCTTTGGGGATGGGAGCCCTTGGCAATTGCCCAGTTGGCCCCCTCCTAATACCAGCCCTGATAAAGATAAAAAATAACTCTCCAGAGTTTGAAATATTCCTTCCGAAAGGCTGGCCCATGATTTCCCGTTTCATACTTTGCACATATGGTATTTTACCGCATCTTTATGCAATTTATTTTATTCTTGTGACATGCCTAAAGCACCTTTTACTGTGAGATAATAATGTACACAGACCGCTGTTAAATCTTCGCTTTCAGTGTGCATTTCTCAGGGCGAGCATTATTATGTCTTACATGTTTTAATATATCTAAGAAAAGAAAGTGATGAAAATTGGAAAGTTACTAACAAGTCTGTCCTCCATATCAATAACTATAGAGAAGGCAGAAGGACACATCTGCAGGAAAGCCGCCATATACGTGTGGCTTTACAAACTGTTCATGAACAAAATGCCTGTAATCCATACGCTGCCTTTCATTTTATCACGTCTCCAGGATGTAATTTATCATTATCTAAAACCATGTTTAGATCTATATTCCCCTGGGAAGTTCTAATTGTCTCCAAACTATGCAAGTCATGTAAACAAATCTACCCCAACTTGGCCCATCCATTCTTCTTTTCGTAGCTCCATCTTAGTTAAACTACAAAGGGCCTAAAAGAGACCCATATTGTGCTTTCTTTTACCTTTTACCATCATCTAGTTACCAACATTAGTTTAACTATAAGTACATTTCTTTTGCTCACAGCATAAAAAATGTTGAGCTCAATGCAACGTGATATATATTTTAAGTTTACAAATATTTGTATACGGACTGAATTTTCATAGTTTCGCCTCTATACACAAGTACAATAGTTTTGAAACAAAGCCATTATGATGCAATTAAAGGAAATTTGTCAGAAGGATCAACCCTCCTAAACCGTCTATATAGGCATGTAGTCAGTGGCATACCGCCAATGGCGTTAGACCATGCGGCCTCTATGGAGCCCGGGTGTTGGGGGTTCCCGGCGCCACTCGCATCACTACATGGCACCCGCTGTGCTGAGATGTGCAGCACTTCAGAACACATGCTGCAGAGACTGGAGCAGCAGTGAATGGGGAGAGGTGAGTATTTTTTTTTTTAAATCAAGGAGAACATTGTGGGGCTCATTATGCTGCATGGAGGATTATATGGGGCCCATTATACTACATGGCGGGCAATGTGGGGCCCATTATACTACATGAAGGACAGTGTGAGGCCTATTATACTGAATGGAGGACAATGTAGGGCCCAATATACTATATGAAGGGCTATGTGTGGTCCATTATACTACATGGAGAACAGTGTGGGGTGCATTATACTACATGGAGGAAAATGTAGAGTGCATTATACTACATGGAGGACTATGTGGGGTGCATTATATTACATGGACGACTATGTGGAGAGCCTTATACTACATGGAAGACAATGTGGGGGCCATTATGCTACATGGTGGACAATGTGGGGCGCATTATACTACATGGAGGGCAATGTGAAGCACATTATACTATATTAAGGTCAATGTAGGGTACATTATACTATATAAAGGGCAAGGTGGGGCCCATTATACTACATGGAGGACTATATGGGGTGCATTATACAATATGGAGGACAATGTGGAATGCATTACACTACATAGATGACAATGTTCTATTTCATGGGAGGCAAAGTGGGACCCATTATCCTACATGGAAAGCTATATGGAGGGCATTATACTATTTGGAGGGCTATGTATGTGACCATTATACTTGAAGGGCCATGTGGGGGCCACTATTCTATTTGGAGGGCTTTGTGGGGGCCATTATACTAGATGAAGGAGTAAGTGGGAGCCTTTATACTTTATGGAGGGCTATGTTGAAGGTCATTATACTGTTTGCAGGGCTATTTGGGGGCCATTATAGTCTTTAGAGGGCTATGATGGGGGCTATTATACTGTATGCAAGCAATTATACAGTGTAAAGATTTGTGTGGGGTCTATCATACTGTGTGAAGGGCTGTGTAGGGGCCATTATGCTGTTTAGAGGGCTGTGTGGGGGCCGTTATGTTGTTTTAAGGGTGGTGTGAGGGCCATTATGCTGCTTGGAGGGCTATGTGGCGGCATTGTCCCCAAAAAGTGCACCCCAAACACAGTATTATTCCCCCACAGTTAATTCCTCCACAGCACCCTTCACACACGCAGTATGATGCCCCCACAGAGAAAAAACAGTATGATGCCCACACAGTGACCTCAACACAGAATGATGGTCCCCACAGTTCCTCACACACAGTATAATGGCTGTGAGACAGGCTTCCACACAATATAATTGCCCCAAAACTGCCCTTCATACAGTATAATGGCCCTCCATAGAGTATACTGGCCCCGCATCCCTCCACACAGTGAGATGGCACCCACACAATCGTCCAAACAGTATAATGGCTCCAATACAACCCTCCACACAGTATGATGAACTCCACACAACCCTCCACACTGTATAATAGCCCGTACACAGTATAATTGCCTTCACTAGCCCTCCAGACAGTATAATGTCGCCCCACACAGCCCTCCAAACAGTATAATGGCCCCCCACACAGCCCTTCAAACAGTATAATGGACCCCACACAACCCTCCACACAGTATGACGGACCCCACACAACTCTCCACACTGTATAATGGCTCACATACAGTGTAATGGCCACCACATATCCCTCCAAACAATTTAAAGGCCCCCACATTTCCCTCCATACACTATAAAGGCCCCCACATAGCCCTCCACACAGTATAGTTGGCCCCCACATAGCCCTCCAAATAGTGTATTTAGCCCATATATAGCCTTCCAAATAGTATAGTAAGCCCCCACACAGCCCTCCAAACAGTATAGTTTGCCCTGCACAGCCATTCAACAGTATAATGACACCCACATGGCCTCTAACCATAATAATGACCACCACACAATAATATGGCCCCCACATAGCCCTCCAGATAGTATAATAGCCCTCATACAGCCTTCCAAATAGTATAATGTGTGGACCACTTGGTCTGAGGAAAAATCTGACAGGTGAACAGCCCCATAGACTATCATAAGTGCAAGTGCTATCTGTGAAAATCCATGTTTTTCACTGATAGAACTCATACCTATAATAGTGATTTAGATTTAGCCTTTTAGATGTCCGATTTTGTTTTGGATCAAGTGGTTCACGCAAATTCACAGAGATGTGAGTGTCAGATCAAAATCAGCAATGCAAGTCTATGGGTCCATGAAAAAATCGGGCAGCACTGGAATATCATTATTTCATGGACTGCTGCATAGGAAAAGAGAGATAAACTTTTATTTTTTGTTTTTCATGTGAGAAAAACTGATGAAACTCGGATCAAACTCTGATGGTAAAAACTGACACAGTGATCAAACTTTGATGAAATTCTTAAAAAAAAAAAAAAAACACTGATGAAATTTGGACCAATTTTGTCATAAGAGAAAATCACTGACGTGTTACTGAGACCTTCAACTGACCAAAGTTTGGATGTATACCATGTCATCTGTCAATCATAATGAGCCATTGCACCAGACTGGACGCAGGTCTTCCGACCCAAACTTATAACCTCATAGACACATATTTAAGTTTGGGTCAGGAGACTCACGGTCAGTCTGAGTATTGTGGTCTCTATGAAGACTGTGAAATACGCTCATGTGAACCCATGCTTAGAGACAGGTCATAGCTAAGTAGTCCTATTGGAACAGAGACTGATGGGAGAGCAATTTTTTGCAGAATACGCTTTAAAATATGAATAAAATAATAAATAAGACTTGACAGAAGGAATTAATTCCATAAACTCAGAAGTTCAAGAGTTAGTGCAAAGACGCATTTATACATTTCAGATTCAATGGGCTGACAAGTATTCAAAACCTAATAAAGCAGGTGAAAAGCAGAAATCAGAATCATACATATTTATCTGTACCATAATAGTGGCAGTTCCCCGGTGCCACGCTGTACAGATCCATCATGGTAAATATATATATATACATGATGTGTCAGGATAACCGCGGCTACAGGGAAATCTTGTTTTCATTTTTACTGGGTGAACATTGCAAAGAGAGCAAAATAAATGCAAAGCCAGTGATTAAAAGGTAAGCGAATGATAATGACCCCCTGAATATGATAATGAAAGCTTAGGTAGAAATGCTCCCTTCAGTGATTGCTGCTCACTCTTAATTCACACCTCGCTCGGAACAAGTGGATGTTTCACTTGCAATCAGGGTTAGTGATGATCTTGCATACACAACTGGCTCGTCTCTGTATAATAAGGTGTTGGGCGCTTTTGCCAAGAAAACTCCATAGGGGTGCCTTCACACACTGCTTTTTTAATAAAAAAAAAAAACACAAAACTTTTTTTTTTTTTTTACAGCTGGCGTTTTCTTTTTTTTTTTACATAACTTTCTTGTAATTGTTGTTTTGTTAGTGGGGTTGCTGGGTAAGATAGGTCATCAATATCAAAGTAGAGGACAAACCCTTTAATACAGATTGGCTAACTTCCGATGGATATCAAAGTGTAAATTATTGATCCATTGACTTTGATAACTCTTCTATATGGACTGTAAAAAGCCATATTGGGTCTGTATTCTTCACATACAATTAAATGCTGTTGTATTGTAAGATTCTTATAGATTTCTATGGAAAAAATAGGATCTAAGGGGTAACGTTTCTCCTTGTGGAGAGTAACAAGCCTGGAACGTTACCCCTTAGATCTCAGTGTAAAGGCTCTCACCTAGCCAAATCAGATCTCAAACTTTGCACTGGCAAGGGGCAAAACCCTGAAACACTGTCTATAAATTGAGATTCTGGTTTGGCTTTTATCCTAAGTCATGTGTGGCGCCCTACTATGCACAGGTGCCACAGAACCCAGTAGGGTGCATGGATGGACTTCTCCACAAGAGGCCCTCATTACATTCACACACCTCCACCCTACCACCTCAGACCAGTAGAGGGAGCCCGTTAGGTATATATATAGGGATGGTGGAGCCAGGCAGCTCAGTTAGTTCTGTGAGAAGTGAGTTAGAGAGTGTGCTGGCACTTAGACCAGTGAAGAGCAGCACGCTGGCTGCTGTGCTTAGGCGAGCCAAGGCCTACAGCACGAGCCGAGTAGTGAGGGCCCTGAGTGTGGCCGACGGCAAAGAGGAAAGGAGAGAGGAGTTGAGGGGGCAGAGGAGCGTACCAGGCTCAGCGCGAAATATATACTGGACACCGGGTCAGCACCTATAGGGACCCTTCATACCCAGCAGGGACCACCGGATACCTGGAGGACTACAAGTCCCAGGCCGACCAACGCTGACTACTGTACCAGGGCTAGGAGTCACGGAGGCCCCAGCGTCCAGGGAGAGTGATCTCCAAGAGAAGGCCCTACCACCAGGTCAGCAGGTGCAAGAGAGAGAGACAGTAATTAAGCCAGGCCTAGCTCCAGGCAGTTCAGAAGCTTAGCAAGTGGAAGCAACGGATCAGGAGGCCCTATACCCGCTCACTGGGGAGAGTCCAGAAATGCACCCTGCATACCGAGTACCCTGGACCATACCTGCATCAAGACCAGTAAAGGTATCAAAGCAAACCCCGTGTGAGTGTCTGTCATTTCCCCTGAACCACCCTGGCCGTGTCTCCCCTGTACCACCATCCATTACTCCACGCTGCCCTGAGGCCCGCTCCACCTGTGGGGAACCGTTCCATCACAAGCTGCCCTACCATCTGCCTCAGAGGACTTCTCCGCAGCGGCCCCCCTTTAGCAGCATTCCACAGGTGGCGTCACGAATACTATTCCAAATCCACTATAAATAATCCCCCTTTTTGTTGACCGCTCTGGGCCATGGACCGGGCCAGCCACCGTGATATCCCCCACCGGCATCCAGAGGCCCAGCTGCTGAGTACCCCATGGCCCTGGGGGCGTGTCAAACTTGGCGTCACACACAGGATTCCGTGCCCATTGCCACCGGGTACTGTGCGCCTTAAAAGACTGTAACACTCACTGTGGTGAAGGTTTCCCGCCATTCCCGAGGTTTCCCGCCATTGTCCGCCATTTTCCAGTCGCCGCGTGGGAAGAAGAGGGGCGTAACCGCGGGAATCGGAGAGGCGTAACCGCTGGAAGTGCGCGAAGCCCACAACACGCCCCACCCTTGACGTCGAGCCAGGAAGCGTCAGGTCCTGGAAGGAGTCCAGTGGACGCTCTGACGTCAGACGCGAGCGACGCAAGGTCCTGGAAGAAGACCGTCACCCACGGAGCTGCGGCCTACCTGATAAGAAGTGAAGAAGGTAGACTACGGTTTACTAGGGGGGCGCAACCATGGCCGACGACCAGCAAGCCGCCGGAGCACCGGTTAACACTCCTGATGCCCAACTTGCGCCCGGCACTGCACAGGCCGGGGCAGCCGCCTCACCAGCAGGGGTCGTGACTCCGTTGATACCCATGGCCCTGCCGTATATCCCTGGAGCGAAATGGCTTCCCCAGTATGATGGCAAACCAGACACCCTGTCTGGATTCAAGAGAAAAATATGCGGTGCACTGGACATGTATTATATGACTGGTAAGCAGAGAGCTGCTGTTGTGCTGGGACAATTGACTGGTGCCGCAGAGCAGGAAGTTGAAACCTGGCAGGCCGCAGACCAGGAATCAGTATCCATTATCTTTAAGAGACTGCAGACTGTGTTTGAAAACCGCACTGAGACAGATCTCCAGATGAGGTTCTATCACTGTGTCCAGAAACCTGAGGACAGTATCCTGGACTACGCCTGGCGCTTACAGGAAGCCCTGCGGGCCCTGAAACTGGTTAGTCCAGCCAGCATACAAGATGAAAATAAAATGCTGACGGAACAGTTCATCCGGGGGTTGAGGTCCCAGGAGGAGAGCAGAACTGTACGGAGGTGGGCTTTATATCATCCAGACGCCACCTTTGACACCCTGAAGGACATGGCTATTAAGGGTCTGCAGCCCCTGGAAACATAAGGGACTGCTATCCAGCGTTACCAGGGTGGGGCCACCCCAGTGCCCGTAGAACCCACTGCTCCTTCATTAACGGCTGAAACAAAGATGCAAACAGTGCCCCCTAGCGAGCTGGACAGCCTGCGCTCCGAAGTGCGTCCGCTAAGTAAAACCCTGGCCACTGTCCTGAGCACCCTGCAGCTACAGGAGGAGCCCGGGCCGGAAGGAAGGATCCTACTCGCCGAAAGCCCTGAGGATGTCCCCTGGATGAGGAGAAGAAGGAGGACAACACCCCATAGGAGGACAATGCCACCCCGGAGGAGGACAACGCCACCCCGTGGGAGGACCAATGACCAACGTTGCCCTCCAGGAGACTTCATTTGCTACCGTTGCCACAAGGCAGGCCACACAGCGCGGATCTGTCCTTTATACGAGCAAACCCTGGGGCCGAAGGCCGACACCCAGGAGTAAATCAACCAGGCCCATCAAGCTGGTTCCATCGGTTCGTAGGAGGGAGGCCTTTCCTGTCCATCATGCTGGATGGCATTGCTACACCTGCGTTACTGGACACCGGCTCACAGGTAACCATCATACCTGATGTCCTCTACAAAAGGTACTGGTCCGTAGATGAACTCCGCCTGCCAGCCCCGAACCTCTCAGTGTATGCCTCTAACGGCCTTCCTCTTAACCTAGTAGGGGTTTAGGACATGACAGTGAAGGTGGGGAGAGTGGAACTAAAGGACCAAGGACAGATTGTAGTAGAAGCTAACCCTGGTGATACAGACTTGTATATGATACTTGGTACGAATATTGTTGGTAACTGGGAGAAGTGTTGTTTTTGCTCCAAGAGATTGCTGACACTGCCAAACCAGGGCAGAGGTAGGTGCTCCAGAGAGAGATTTGAGCCCTCCTGTACCAGCAGCAGGTAAAGCTAACAGGTGGTGAGATTGGTAATGTATGGGTGACAGACCCGATACCCATTGTGATCCCCCCAATGAGTGAGATGCTGATGTGGTGTAGGGCAGCAATAGGTCTCAAGGGACAGAACTACCAGGCGGTAGTGGAGCCCATTAGCTCAGAGCACAAACCTACACTCTTAACTGCTAGAGGGGTAGTTGATGTACTCAATGGGAGGGTACCCATACGTCTCCTAAATTGTGGGGAGGAGGAAGTTAAATTACCAAGATACGCCACTGTTGCCAGATTGTATATTGTGAATGATGACGCCATACACACAGTAGAGCCTTTAACCTCATCAGACACAGTGGAGGGTAATGACTCAGAAACCCAGGTGGGGGACTGGTGTCAACAGCTCCATGTTGGGACTGACACCACTCCTGTCCATCAAAAACAAGGTGTACACAGGGTGGTCCAGGAATACGAACAGGTATTCAGCAAACACCCACTTGATTTTGGGAGGATTAAAGGGGTACAACACTATATACCCACAGGTGACCATCCACCCATCAAGAACGTTACAGGCCCATACCACAAGCACACTACCAGAAAACGAAGGAAATGTTGCATGACATGAAGAAAGCAGGGGTAATAAGAGATAGCTGTAGCCCCTGGGCAGTTCCCCTGGTCCTGGTCAGGAAAAAGGATGGAAGCATGAGGATGTGTGCAGATTACAGACAGGTAAATCGCATAACACATAAAGATGCATACTCTTTGCCCCGTATAGAGGAATCCCTGGCTGCACTAAAGTCTGCAAATTACTTCTCTACGCTTGACCTCACTAGTGGGTATTGGCAAGTAGCAGTTGCTGGGGAGGACCGGGAGAAGACGGCCTTCACTACCCTGATGGGAGTCTGCGAGTTCAACAGTATGCCGTTCAGACTCTGCAACGCCCCTGGAACGTTCCAGAGATTGATGGAGTGCTGTTTGGGACACCGTAACTTCGAGACCATGCTGCTATACCTGGATGACGTGATAGTGTACTCCAAGACGTATGAGGACCATTTGCATTACCTGGCGGAGGTATTTGAAGCATTGTCCCGATATGGGATGAAATTGAAGCCTTCCAAGTGCCACCTGCTCAAACAGAAGGTTCAGTACCTGGGGCACATCGTCAGTCCAGAAGGAGTAGCACCAGACCCGGAGAAGGTCACTGCCATCCAGAAATGGCCGGAACCGAAGAATCTCAAGGAGATACGTCAGTTCCTGGGACTGGTCGGGTATTACCGGAGATTTGTAAAGGACTACACCAAGAATGCAGCGCCTTTGCAAGATCTCCTGGTAGGACAGTCCAACAGAGGCAAAACCCCCCTTCCAGTGGGGTAAAGAGCAGGCTGAGTCCTTTGCAGTGATGAAAGAGATCCTGACTGGTGAAGAAATCCTGGTCTACCATGACAACCGCCAACCTTTCCTGCTGTACACTGATGCCAGCTCCTGGCCTTGGTCTGGGCCATCACTGAACGATTCAAGCACTACCTGGCCTCCACTAAGTTCACGGCCTAAACAGACAACAACCCCTTGACACATCTAGAGACAGCCAAGTTAGGAGCCATGGAACAGCGATGGATGGCCCGACTGTTAAACTATCAGTTCACCATCAAGTACCGGGCAGGCCACAAGAACGCCAACGCCGTTGCCCTATCCAGAATGCCTCACCAGTCGGACACTGAAGAAGAAGTGGATGACCTGGAAGAGATTGAGCTACCTGCCTTCCACAGAAATGGGATGGTCCACGAGCAGTGTACCTCCAGGAGGTATCGTGGTAAGACACTATACCCTTTACCTCATCACAGTTGGAAGGAGACCCAGGACAGCGACCCGGTTATCAGTCGTATCAAAGAACTGATAACCCAGGAAGGTTCCTCCCTGGAGAAGGACGCGTCTCTACAAGCCAAGCAGCTGTGGAATGAGAAGAGCCGGCTGTTCATCTATAGAGAGAAGCTGTGCCCAAGGTATGTCAACCCTAGGACCCATGAGATGGTATGGCAGATCGTAGTTCCCAGGACAGACATCCAGATGGTGTTGGAGGCCTACCACGATCAAGCAGGGCACTTTGGCTGGAAGAAGCTGGAAACCCTCCTGAAGAGTCGGTTTTATTGGGTTGGAATGTGGAGCTCCATAGAGAGGTGGTGCCGGGATTGTGGACCCTGTAGCCTCAGAAGAAAAGACTACAGCATCCAGAAAGCACCCTTGCAGCCCATCAAGACAACCCAGCCACTGGAGATCGTCGCTCTGGATCACGTCAAGCTGTCACCCAGCAAGTCAGGCTACTCTTATGTCCTGACCATGGTGGATCACTACACCCGGTTCCTGGTGGTAGCCCCCCGTCAAGGATCTGATGGCTGAAACTGCAGCAAGGACATTTCAAGCATACTTCTGCAGGCCCCATGGATACCCGGATAAGGTGCTGACGGATCAAGGCCCTGCCTTTGAAGCCGAGCTGTTCAAAGAGTTTTTCCATCTGTATGGGTGCAAGAAGATTCAGACTACGCCGTACCACCCTCAAACCAATGGTCTATGTGAAAAGATGAACAATATCATCATAGACCTGCTGAAGACCTTACCTCTAGAAGAAAGGAATAAGTGGCCAGACAGACTACCTGACCTGGTAGATCTGTACAATCACATACCTGTGAGTTCCACCAATTGTACTCCAGCGTACCTTATGAGAGCAAGACCCGGAAAGTTGCCCATGGACCTGGAGCTTGGAGTGGTGGAGCCAGAAGCAGACATGTCCACTGAAGACTGGGATACGACCCGACAGGAGCAGTACAAGAGAGTACAGGCCTGTGTCGAAGACAGTCTAAATAGTGTGAGAGACAAGCAGGAAGCACAGTACAACAAGAGTGTACCCGCAGAACCCTTAACACCTGGAGAAGTTGTGCTGAAGCGAAAGAGAAGAAACCACAAGCTTGACGACCAGTGGGAAAGAGAGCCTTACACTGTGTTGGATTCCAGGTTTGACAATAGAAAAACCTGTCTAATCAGTAAAGATGGAGGTAAGACAGCTGTAACAGTTTAAAGAGACCACTTGAAGTTGTGCCCAGGTCTATTGAAGCCACAAGAAGTACCTCTTATAGTGACTGAAGAACAAAAAGAAGATGTACTCCATACTGTCTTAGGAGATTTCCCGGCAGATTGGCTTCAACTGGATGGAGCTGTAATAATACCTGTGATGCACTTCTACCAACAGCCAGAAGACTCTCCACTGCAAGTAAGACCTGTAAGTGCCCCAGAAGAGCCTGCTCAGGAAGAATCCCCGGAAGAAGGATCACCAGAAGAAGCAGAGCCAGTAGGCCCAGCAACCAGTGTACTTGTCAGTCCCATCGAGAGGTTAAGATAGTTCTACAATTTACCCACACGTAGATCTGACAGGGTAGCAGACAGTGCAAACACAAACATCAACAACACCCCAGTACTACGTAGGTCAACACGCAGCACAAAAGGCCAGGTCCCTGCCAGGTATAGGGAATAGAAATGAAGTGTCTACCATGTAAATAGTTACCTAGTGGGTATTGCTACTGTTATTGTTAGTGTTGAGCATTCCGATACTGAAATATCGGGTATCGGCCGATATTCGCGGTATCGGAATTCCGATACTTAATTCCGATACTTTTACAATATCGAATACCGGAATCGGAAGTTCCCATAATGCCTGCGCTCTGCAGTGTCTCTGAAGGATGACAAGCTGGATGTTAGCGCTCAGCTGCGATCCAGCCTGTCATCAGAATGCCATCCCAGCGTGGGAGAATTCTCCTGATCATTTAAAAGCCGGCGGGCGGTAAAAAGCCGCCGGCTTTTAAACAATCACACAGCCCCATACTGCTTCCCCGCAGCCTCCCACCCCGATCCTCCGCTCCCCTCGCCACCTCCCATCCCGATCGTAAGTTAGGACCGGGCGGGGAGCGCAGCACCAAGGAGCGGGGAGCGAAGGACCCGGGCGGGGAAGCCGGCAAAAGACTTCACCGCTGGCTTTCCCGTTCTGTGCTGCGCTTTCCCGCCGGTTATTTCAAATGAACAGCTGAGGTATCAGGTGATGCTGATCAGCTGTTCATTTGAAGGAGCCGTGGTGCCCTCAGAGGGTTCATGTGAGTTCATGCTTGACTGCATTGCATGAACTCACATGAACTTTCCCACGGCCGCACAGGTCAGCCTCACCTCCCAGACGATCAGCCCGTCATGATTGGTGTGTGTGGGTGTCTGTGCGAGTGTGTGCGGGGTGTCTGTGCGTGTGTCTGCGAGTGTGTGCGGGGTGTCTGTGCGTTGTCTGCGGGTGTGTGCGGTGTGTGCGCGGTGTCTGCGGTGTGTGTGCGATGTCTGCGAGTGTGTGCGGTGTCTGTGCGATGTCTGCGGGTGTGTGCGTGCAGGCAGACATAGGCCGATGTGACACTACTACTCCCATCGGCCTATGTCTGTCCCCCGTCCACTCGTGCCAGCAGGATCAGCTCGATGGGAGCAGTAGTTCCCATCAGCCTGATCCTGCTATTTAAATTGCCCTACTGTGTCCCCAATAAATGTTAAATACATGTCATTGGTGGCCAGTGGTTGCCTACAATAAATTAGTTCATACATTACATGTCCCCGCCGATCGCCACCTAAAATAATGTAAAAAATAAAAAACTACACCTATACTCACCTAGACACCTAATTCCCCGAAGCCTTCGATCTCCTGTAATAAAATATAAAATAATAAACCACAACCTTATCCTTACCCCTCCACAGTGTCCCACGATGATCTCCAGTTTAGAGCAGCCACATAGAATGTGACCGCTCTGAACCGCTGCCGCCGCTAGAATGATGGGGCCGAAAAGCCGTCATTGCATAAGCGGGTTCGCCGGAGTTCAGGCAGCGCTGCTCCGGTTAGCTCCTTTACGGCCCTGCTGTATCGTGAGAAATTCCCACGGTACAGCAGTGCCGTAAAGGAGGTCTCCGGAGCTGCGCTGCCTGAATGCACTCCGGTGACCTCAGTCAGTGGCTCCCGCTGCCGGGAGCGGACGTGTTCCCGGCAGTGTGAGCTTACAGCAGCCATGACAGCTGTCACATCTCCAGATGTGACAGCTGTGCATGGGAGATCAGCGCAGGAACGTGGACAGGTAACTATTTTTTTTTAGTAAACTAAGAATTAAATAAAATTGTGTGTTTTATTTCAAATAAATTATTTTTTTCTGGGTGTAGTGTGTTTTTTCTTTTTAACACTTTGTAGGTTAGTAATGGGGGTGTCTTATAGACGCCCATCATTACTAACCTGGGCTTCATGGCAGCTGGCGCTGACATGAACCCCAACCCTATTACCCCCTGCCACCGCACCAGGGCAGCGTGGAAGAGCAAGGCTAAGTGCCAGAGTTGGCGCATCCTATGGATGCGCCATTTCTGGGGCGGCTGACGGCTGGTGTTTCTAGCCTGGGAGGGGGCCAATATTCATGGCACCCTTCCTGGGCTATTAATATCAGCCCCCAGCTGTCTGCCTAGCCTTTGCTAGGTATTAAATAGGGGGGACCCCACGTCATTTTTTTGGGGGGGTCCCCCATTTTAATAGCTAGTAAAGGCTAGGTATTCAGCTGGGGGCTGATATTAGTAGCCTGGGAAGCTCCATGGGTATTACCCACTTCCCAGGCTTCAAACATCTGCCCCAGCCATCTGCTTAACCTCCGCTAGAGACTAAAATTATGGGGGATCCCACGCCAATTTTTTTTTAAATAAATCATTTATTTTAACACTAAATGACATTTGAGGAGTTAATAAAGATGCAGTCCCTAAATTATTATTTATTTTTTAATTAATTTTTCCCAAAAATTTTGACGTGGGCTTTGCCATATTTTTGTATGCCAGCCAGGTACAGCATCCAGCTTCTATGAACGCGCCATTTTCCGTGGTGGCTGCGGACTGCAATTTGCACCGCCGGGGGGGGGGCAGAAAGCTTGGGCCTCCCTGCGCTGCAGATTCCATCCCCCAGCTGCCTAGTTGTACCTGGCTGGACACACAAATAGGGAGAAGCCCCACATATTTTTTTTTTAAATTATTTCATGAAATTCATGAAATAATAAAGAAAAAAAGGGCTTCCCTATATTGTTGTGTCTGGCCAGGTACAAATAGGCAGCTGGTGGTTGGGCGCAGCCCGTTCCTGCCTGCTGTACCTGGCTGGACACAAATATAGTGCGAAGCCCCACGTCAATTTTTTTTTAATTATTTCAGGAAATTCATGAAATAATTTAAAAAAAATTGATGTGGGGCTTTGCCCTATATTTGTGTCCAGCCAGGTACAGCAGGCAGGAACGGGCTGCGCCCAACCACCAGCTGCCTATTTGTACCTGGCCGGACACAACAATATAGGGAAGCCCTTTTTTTAAAAAAATATTTCATGAAATAATTTAAAAAAAATTGACATGGGGCTTCGCACTATATTTGTGTCCAGCCAGGTACAGCAGGCAGGAACGGGCTGCCCCCAACCACCAGCTGCCTATTTGTACCTGGTTGGACACAACAATATAGGGAAGCCCTTTTTTTCTTAATTATTTCATAAAATAATTTAAAAAAAAAATACGTGGGGCTTCGCCCTATTTTTGTGTCCAGCCAGGTACAACTAGGCAGCTGGGGGCTGGAATCCGCAGAGCAGGGAGGCCCAAGCTTTCTGGGCCCCACCCGCTGCAAATTGCAGTCCGCAGCCACCCCGGAAAATGGCGCGTTCATAGAAGCGCCATCTTCTGGCGCTGTACCCAACTCATCCAGGGCCCTGGTGCGGTGGCTCACTGGATAATAAAGGGGTTAAGGCCAGCTTGGCATTATCAGCTGGCCCTAAGCCCGAAATTCATGGGGTCACGCCAATATTAGACATGACCACCATGAATTTCAAGTAAAGTATTTAAAAAAAACACAACACCCAGAATAAAGTCCTTTAATTGAAATAAACACACAATTCTTTATTGTTCTAAATTAAACTCTACTTACCATCACGCCCATTCCAGCTGAAGCCAACGATCTCCTGCAATAAAAGAAAAATAATAAAGCAACCTCATCCTTACCTTTCCATGGTTCCCACGACAGCTTCAGCTCTGCTACATCGAGATGACAGGCTGGACCGCAGCAGAACGCTGCCATCCAGCCTGTCATCCCGCAGACACTGAGAAACGCAGGCTTGCTTGCGCTCCTCAGTGTCTCTCTGTGACGGCATAAAGATGAGCCGAGGTCATGTCCAATGAACTCGGCTCACCTCATGCACGTCACTGACAGCGTGGGAAAATTCTCCTGCACTCAGCGCTTCAGCGTGAGAATTTTCCCATGCTGTCAGTAACGTGAATGAGGTGAGGTCATGTCCAATGAACTCAGCTCACCTCATGCACGTCACGCTGAAGCGCTGAGTGCAGGATAATTCTCCCACGCTGTCAGTGACGTGCATGAGGTGAGCCGAGTTCATTGGACATGAACTCGGCTCATCTGGATGCCGTCACAGAGAGACACTGAGGAGCGCAAGCATGCCTGCGCTTCTCAGTGTCTGCGGGATGACAGGCTGGATGGCAGCGTTCTGCTGCGGTCCAGCCTGTTATCTCGATGTAGCAGAGCTGAAGCTGTCGTGGGAACCATGGAAAGGTAAGGATGAGGTTGGTTTATTATTTTTCTTTTATTGCAGGAGATCGTTGGCTTCAGCTGGAATGGGCGTGATGGTAAGTAGAGTTTAATTTAGAACAATAAAGAATTGTGTGTTTATTTCAATTAAAGGACTTTATTCTGGGTGTTTGTGTTTTTTTTTTAACTTTGACTATGGGGTTAGTAATGGGGGTGTCTTATAGACGCCTCTCCATTACTAACCTGGGCTTGATGTCAGCTGGCATTATAAGCTGACATCAACCCCAACCCTATTACCCCACTGCCACCGCTACAGGGCAGTGGGAAGAGCGAGGCTAAGTGCCAGAATTGGCGCATCCTATGGATGCGCCATTTCTGGGGCGGCTAACGGCTGGTGTTTCTAGCCTGGGAGGGGGCCAATATTCATGGCACCCTTCCTGGGCTATTAATATCAGCCCCCAGCTGTCTGCCTAGCCTTTGCTAGCTATTAAATTAGGGGGGACCCCACGTCATTTTTTTGAGGGGGTTCCCCATTTTAATAGCTAGTAAAGGCAAGGTATTCAGCTGGGGGCTGATATTAGTAGCCTGGGAAGCTCCATAGGTATTACCCCCTTCCCAGGCTTCAAACATCTGCCCCAGCCATCTGCTTAACCTCCGCTAGAGACTAAAATTAAGGGGAACCCCACGCCAATTTTTTTTTAAATAAATCCTTTATTTTAACACTAAATGACAAGTACAGTAATCAACACTATCACTGTACTTCATATATATGTGACTGACATGTTTCTATCTATCTAATCTATGTATGATTCTCTATTCCTTCTATTCTAAATTGTCGGGTACAGATGCTGAATTGCCTGCCGGCTTTTTTAAAGAGACGGTGCATGAAAACACTATTATATTTTTAAATAAATCCTTTACACTAAATGACAAGTACAGTAAGCAACACTGTCACTGTACTTCATATATATGTGACTGACATGTTTCTATCTATCTAATCTATGTGTGAAGCTCTATTCTGTCTGTCATAAATTGTCGGGTACCACTGCTGAATTGCCGGCCGGCTTTTTTAAAGAGACAGTGCAGGAAAACACAATTATTTTTTTAAATAAATCCTTTACACTAAATGACAAGTACAGTAAGCAACACTGTCACTGTACTTCATATATATGTGACTGACATGTTTCTATCTATCTAATCTATGTGTGAAGCTCTATTCTTTCTGTTGTAAATTGTCGGGTACCGGTGTATGCCGCTGCTGAATTGCCGGCTTTTCGCGTAATACATTCTACATTATTCTTAGTTGTTTTACTTCATGTAGAATTAACCTACAAGGAAAGAAAGGGTTTATTTTCATTCCGATATTTGTGTCCCATTGACTTGCATTGGTTTCCGGTATCGGAATCGGCGATATCCGATACTTTTTGGGTATCGGTCCGATCCAATCCGATACGATATTTCCTGATATCGGAAGGTATCGCTCAACACTAGTTATTGTTTATTGTATAAACTGTCAATAATATGTGCCTTTAGTTACCCGTAAGGGTACAGAGACTTGTAGGCTGAGGACTGTGAGCAGCCCAAAAACTGTTCCTATACACAGTTGCACTCCCGGGAGTGCCCCGTAAGTAACCACAGAACAAAAACCCATTTGGCGTGGCCGAAGACGTGGTCCAGCACCTGGATCACCTATGCCCTGCAGCCATGCCCAGAGCCTACGTTGATGGTTTTTGGACGGTTCCCTCATGCTGCTCATCTTCACCAGTGAGATGGACACCAGTTAATGGATCTCACTGAGACTTTAAAGAAGAGTGTTTATTATGTGTTTTAAGAAAATGTTATTATACTTGTTGTTATTATAATTGTTATTATTGTTATTTGTTAACCTGTTTTTAAAAAAATGCTTCAGTCCAGGAGTACTGAATTGTACTAGGGGGGAATGTGGCGCCCTGCTATGCACAGGTGCCACAGAACCCAGTAGGATGCATGGATGGACTTCTCCACAAGAGGCCCTCATTACATTCACACACCTCCACCCTACCACCTCAGACCAGCAGAGGGAGCCCATTAGGGATATATATATAGGGAGGGTGGAGCCAGGCAGCTCAGTTAGTTCTGTGAGAAGTGAGTTAGAGAGTGTGCTGGCACTTAGACCAGTGAAGAGCAGCACGCTGGCTGCTGTGCTTAGGCGAGCCAAGGCCTACAGTACGAGTCGAGTAGTGAGGGCCCTGAGTGTGGCCGACGGCAAAGAGGAAAGGAGAGAGGAGTTGAGGGGGCAGAGGAGCGTACCAGGCTCACCCCGAAATATATACTGGACACCGGGTCAGCACCTACAGGGACCCTTCATACCCAGTAGGGACCACCGGATACCTGGAGGACTACAAGTCCCAGTCCGACCAACGCTGACTACTGTACCAGGGCTAGGAGTCACGGAGGCCCCAGCATCCAAGGAGAGTGATCTCCAAGAGAAGGCCCTACCACCAGGTCAGCAGGTGCAAGAGAGAGAGACAGTAATTAAGCCAGGCCTAGCTCCAGGCAGGTCAGAAGCTTAGCAAGTGGAAGCAATGGATCAGGAGGCCCTATACCCGCTCACTGGGGGGAGTCCAGAAATGCACCCTGCGTACCGAGTACCCTGGACCATACCTGCATCAAGACCAGTAAAAGTATCGAAGCGAACCCCCGTGTGAGTGTCTGTCATTTCCCCTGAACCGCCCTGGCCGTCTCTCCCCTGTACCACCATCCATTACTCCACCCTGCCCTGAGGCCCACTCCACCTGTGGGGAGCCGTTCCATCACAAGCTGCCCTACCATCTGCCTCAGAGGACTGCTCCGCAGCGGCCCCCCCTTTAGCCGCATTCCACAGGTGGAATACTATTCCAAATCCCCTATAAATAATCCCCCTTTTTGTTGACTGCCCTGGGCCATGGACCGGGCCAGCCACCGTGATATCCCCCACCGGCATCGAGAGGCCCGGCTGCCGAGCACCCCACGGCCCTGGGGGCGTGTCACATGCAGCAAGGCTTGTTAAAGGGTCGATATTAAGTTTTAGCATTGCTACTACCAACGTGTGGCGCTAGAATTCTAGTACTCTTCATCTCTGAAGAGGTAATTTGAGTATTTAATTTCACAGAGGAGCATTGCATGGTGTATAAGTGTCCTCACTCTGAGATGCAAGGCCTGGCTTGTCACTCTCCACAAGGAAAAACATTACCCCTTAAAACCCAATCTTAAGCCTCTCACCTTGCCAAATCAGATCTCATACTTTGCACTGATGAGTGGCAACACCCTGAAATACAATGTTTGCAAATTGAGATTCTGGTTTTGATTTTACCCTAAGGCATATGGCAAGACTCGTTAAAGGGTCGATACTGACTTTTAGGATTGCTCTTTCAGATAGGTGACGTTAGAGTTCTAGTCCTTTGCCTCTCTAAAGAGGAAATTTGCATATGGGAAGAATACAGATCCATATCATGCCTCCCAACAGTTGCCCTCTGGCGTGAATTGGCTCTGCAGACTGTCACTGAATAGTTGGCCACCTGAATTTTCAACATTTTTTTTCACATCTTTCTAGCTATAACTGTATCTATTTTTAATTCTGCACCAGGCTATACTGGTTTTCATATATTTGACTTACTGTCTCTTTTCTGTCAGACATTGTACAAAAGTATTCGAGGGAAACTACTGATGGAACTCATAGTTTCCTATGTGGCCGGTTTTGTGGCTGGTGGCAATTAGTAGTAATACCAGATGGATAGAAAAACGTTGAATGCAGGGGTTCATTGTTTTGTTATAGTCACTGGATTGCAAAAATAAACTTCAGTAACCAAAATAATGTGAATTTTCTTTTCCTTTGTGGAATAAACTACCTGAAAAATCTAAAATAGAATGATAGGGGAAGGAGGGGATGCATGCACCAACCTACAACAAAAATGTTAGGCCAATGTGTACTGAGGCGTTCTAATCAAAAATAAAGAATATACATAAATCAGCTATAAATAGTATGTTAGTTACTTATTAACATAATTCATTGAGGCCTGATGCCATTATTGTAATATAGCCACCAAATCTCAAGTCCTTGCCTCTGTGCTTCCAGTTCAGTGCTTCACATAGGACAGCATTACAGATGCTGACATGTGACTAGAGCACTTTGTGAAACTGGACGACAAACTGCTTAAGGTGGTGTTCCCATGTTATTAAATTGCTTTAGGTAGTGAAAATAAGCAAGTTTAAAATTGACTTGCTTTTTTATCTGCTGTCATTCTCCTCCATTGAGAGCTTTTATCTTACATAGTGTACAGCTTGATTACAAGGAGCTTCGCCACCAGTGCCTGGCCGAGAGTGTGCAGTATTTTATAGGAAAGGAGTTAACTCCTAACAACCTAGTCAGCTATCTCCAGCCCATTGATCCTTATGCAGCAGTTAGTGCTCACCTCCCCCTCTTCCATCTCAGCTACTACCAGGGCTATTGTCAGTCCCGTAAAATCACAACGACCCCCTCCATTCCCCATCATCAGCAGTGTTTCCAGAGCAGTCCTGTTAATCATGGCTCTCACTTTCCTGAGGTGTGTGCTTGTTCAAAGGTCCTGTTATATTTTTATGTAAATAGTGATAACAGTGTAGACTGATTAATGTGTTGAAGCAGGATAATCTACTCCCCAGAACTGCAGCTCAAGGAGGAGCACCAACCCCCCAAAAAAACAAAAAAGTAAATAGTTCTGAGCTGCTCAAGAGACAATGTGTGAATACCCTTTTAATTCAATAACTAAGTCAACCTCCTTTTTATGTTTCTGGCAGAGAATTGAGCAGGCTTAGTGAATGAAATAAGCAGACAGAAGGCCCAATGTACACATTTCCCTGGTTATGTGTCAAAATGTTGTTCTCTGTTAAGCAAAGGCACAAAGTAAAGCAGCAAGTACCCAAGATTAACTATGTTCATAAGCTATTTATTTTACTGGAAGCATATTTGGGAATAATTTTTTGGGCTATAAAACCCCTTTAACAATGATATGTGTCACATGGGTGCCATTCAACGCCCTCCACTTTTTTCTCCCTACAATTTTAGTTGTTCATAATTCTTCTTGCCTTGTATGGGGTACATATTGCAATCTTTTGCAGGTGTCTCAATGAACCACATCAGTCTCTCAGGCTATAGCCCTAGCCTCAATATCTCTAAAAGATCTGTACAGTATATACTTTCCATAAAATCTTATATGAAATTGTCAATGAAACTTTAAAATCTCAACTTTTGAAAACTGGACAGAATTCTATACTATCACTTCTATCACACTGTATTTCTGCAAAAAAACCTCCACAAAATGTTCTGCATTAATTCAAACTAAGTCCAAGCTTGTTTCCAAAGTGCACTGTGTCACGGAAAGCACTGCTTTAAGAATTTCTCAGCATTTCAAATTCCCCTTCTACCTCCCGCACTTCACCTCTCCATATTCCAATATATGCATAGGATTCTAATGAGAAATATTGTCTGCAGAGATCAAGCTTGGCATTTTTATTAGGATACTAACCTGAAGAAACACACATTACGTCTCCAGATGAAATAATCTACATTTTTCTTCCTTGTTAGTTTATTTGGAGTCCGGTCTATACCAAAATTTATATTAAAGCCAAAATATAGCAACGACAGCTAAAGGGAACGCACAATATCTTTCTACGCTTGTTCCCAATGTTTCATTTAATTTCCAACCTAGGCTGAAGAGATGACTGCAAATAAATATTAATGCAATCATAGCATGTCCTGCTATCTTAACATTGAACATCATTCCCAGTCAACTCTTGTACGTTTCCCCGCAGAGCTTGGAAGAGCAGTTAGTCTCTTATTAATCAGCCATAGCTTGGGCTCAGCAGACCATTACATTGTTCTTCTTTTCCTCTGGATTACGGCACAGGTCTCAGTGTCTCTTATTGAGATGGAAATTAATTCAGAAAGCGTTAAAGGGAATCTATCACCAGATTTTTGCCAACTAATGTGAGAGTTGCATAATGTAAAGTCATAAACCTTGATTCCAGTGATGTCACTTACGTCATTGCTTGCTGTAGTTTTGATGAAATCATTGTTTTAATCAGCAGGAGATTATCAATAGAGAACTATTAAACTTGCTACCATGTAGTCCTCCATATTCATGAGCTCTGTATAACGCCACCCTCACCTCTGATTGGCAGCTGTCTGCCTATCCAGAGTGTATTCAGAAAGCTGCCAATCAGTGGTGTGGGCGGGGTTATACAAAGCTCAGCACTCAGAGAACTGGTAGATCTGCAGCAGATAAAACAGAAATTTTATCAAAATTACACCAAACAGTCCAGAAACGGATACATTGCTGGAATCAGGGTTTCTGCCCCTACAAAATGCTGCTCTTGGTGACAGATTCCCTTTATGACAGTATTCTGACTCCATAACTAGGCTGCGAGCGTGGGGCTTTTGAGACCCCATTTCAATGGATGTCTGTATGGACCATTACTCACATGAAATTAGATCAGATAGCTTAACTCAACTACAGGAGGCTCGTATGAAGATTCCAGAAGAAGTTTATTTTCAAGCTTAATTCTTGTAGTTATGCACAATTACAGTATGTAAAAAAGACAATTCTGAACTAGAGCTGTACAGAGATGATGCTAGCAAGATGGATGACATACAGGACACAGACTGGGGAAAAAGGGATGGGTTAGTGACATCATAGCTGGGGAGACAGACAGGGAGAGAGACAGGACAAAACTCTAAAAGGCAAACCTAATTACATAGCAGTGAAACAATAACAATACAATACTGTATGATTCCCAATTTGTGGAACATAAAATGCTAAGGAAGAGAAAAAGCACAATAGAGTCTTATCCTGTAAAAACTGACTATAACGAATAAAGGTTATGCTAACCTGATTATGTTCTGATCAATACATAACATTTAGAAGGCTTGTAATCCCAGCTGCAACAGGTCCACGGACCAAGTCGAATTATGTAGAAATTATGTAGAAAGGAAAAAAATTGAAAATCCGCACTGCTGGTAGATTGAATTGAATCCAGGTCCACACTAGGATATTTATGCGGTTGTTATTATGTCTACGCTTTTCGAAGTACCATACTTCTTCCTCAGGACAAAAAACATATAATTTCAGGAAGAAATATGGTACTTCGAAACGTGTAGACATAATAAAAACAGCATAAATATCCCCGTGTGGACCTGGATTTAATTCAATCTACCAGGAGAGTGGATTTTCAATTTTTTTCCTTTCTACATAATTTGACTTGGTCAAAAATACGTGTTAGGAATGCGAAAGAAACAAGCATTCCTCACATGTATTAGAGCTGTCAAACAGTCGCAAATTATGCACACGGGAGTGATTCAAACATATCACCGAGTACACTGAAGATACTCTGTATTCGCCCGAGCATACTCACCAAAAGGGTTAACCGAACATATTCACTCATCACTAGTCAGGACACTTTGACCCTTTATAGTTCTAGCACCATCCTTCTCTTCACATATAGCCCATGATGAAAGAAAACGTATTTTTCCGCCAGAATGTCAAATGATCAATTTTAAGAAGTGCATGTCTGGAATGCTCTATAATAACTATTATAGAATTCGACTGACCAGGCATAGGTAGATATAGCTTTCAAGCAAGGGGAGGATATTGTGTTAAACGCTGTTACCAATGAGATATTCAAGACCACCATTTCATCAAACTCCCCCATCCCCATAGCCATGCAGGTTTTATAATGAACTTTCCTAAATGTCTAAATCTAAAAAAATATCTTCCAATCTGTACCTGGAGAGCTGACAAACAAACGTGGCTTACAGTGGGCTAAAGCTTTTGCTACTGTGGCACCCCAGGGGTCTGGTTTCCACAGTAATAGCAATATTATGTCTGAGAGCAGGTGGGAGGTTTCCTGGTCAGACATCCTATGCATGCCACACCTCCTGCCCAGTCCTGGGAGGGGAAGAACTTCCCCTATATAAAGCTGGGGCTGAGGCAGGGTTAGGGAGAAAAAGAGTAGAGAGAGAAGAGGAGAAGCAGCTATAGGAAAGAGAGATCAGGAGCTCTGGGGAAGTCGTGCTAAAAGGAATCAGGGGCTGGCAGCTGTAGAGCTCGCCCTGATTGAAGAGTTACCACCGGACCCGGAGTCCGAGGCTGTGGGGACTAATCCTTACCCAGCAGCAGAAACCGACCGGCAGGGGATTTCAGGTCCTCTGGCCAAGAAACCTGAAGGCACGGTCACACGCGTGGGACCAGCACCGCCGTCGTGGAGCGGAAGCCACTAGAAGGCCCCGAGTCACCGGCCATACGGGTGAGCACCACACGGTACACTCAGGGACGTGGGCTACTTTTACCCGCCTCTAGCAAGGTAGCCAGAAGAGTACAATTAGTTGGGGAGGCCTACAACTCCGCCTGGCCAGGGGAAATCCCATCTGCTCAAAGACTGACCAGGCCCCGATCGCTAGCCAGTACTCCGGGAGGGTCTATCTTTATCACCAGTAAAGACCCTGAACTACACCGCATCGTCTCTGAGTGGTTCCTGCTACCCCCATCATCCACGTCGGCTGCCCTGAGGCCATACCCCTCCCGTTGGGGGTTATACCATCTACGCTGCACAATCGTACTACCGGCCTCAGCGGTCTGCCCTGCAGCGGCAGCTCCATAGCTGCATTCAACGGGTGGCGTAGTCGTCCAACATCTACTGCTAATACTCAGCCACACAGTTTGACTCCCTGGGCACGGACCGGGTCACCGCCACGAGACTACTACCCCCAACAGGCCCGGCTCCGGGTAGTCCCCGCGTGCGCAACGCTACACCAAGTAGGCCCAGGGGCGCGTCAACTTTGGCGTAGTCGGCAGGATTACGTGCCCGCAACCACCGGGTACTGTGTGCCTGAAAAAGAGACTTTTAAACTTACCTGTGGTGAAGATTCCCGCCATCCGGCGCCATCTTCTGCCTTCTTCCCGCCATCCGCAAAGTTTTCCCGCCATCCGGCGCCATCTTCTGCCTTCTTCCCGCCTTCCGTGGAGTTTTCCCGCCGTTGGACGCCATCTTGAAGACGCCGCGCGGGAAGAAGAGGGGCGTGGACTCTGAAAGCGCGCGAGAACTGAAGCCCCGACTCACGTCCGGACGTTGCGTAAGGTCCTGGAAGGAGCCCAGCAGACGCCGACGTCACAGGAGCGCGACGGAAGGTCCTCAACCCTGACGATCCACTGCGGAGCCGCGGCCTACGGAAGAGGATCATCGCAAGGTAGGCCACGGTCCACTAGGGGGGGAGAAAGATGTCGGATACGGAGGAGAGCTTCACTGCCTCAACCCCCGCCAGCGCCACCGCTGCTGCAGTCATGCCTTTCACCATGCCCTATATCCCGGGAGCGGCCTGGCTACCCCAGTACTCAGGGGAGTCACATACCCTGAATGACTTTAAAGAAAAGCTGGATAGCCTCTTCCAGGTGTACCCCCTCACAGAAGAGCAAAAAGTGAGCATCCTGGTGGCCCAACTAACCGGGGCAGCCCAAAGGGAGGTAAAGTCCTGGCCACCTGGGAGGAGGACTGTCGCAGGGATACTAACCCGGCTGAGGGACACCTTTGATACCCGCACCTCAGCCGAGATTAAGCTTAGATTCTATGGGTGCAAGCAGCGAGCACATGAGAGTATAAGGGACTATGCACTAAACCTACAAGAGGCCCTGAGAGCCATTAAGCAGACCGACCCTGACAGCGTGGGAAACGAGGACAGGCTGTTGACCGAGCAATTTATAGAGGGACTATATTGCAATGTCCACCGAACCCAGTTGCGGGCCATAGCCTTACAGGATCCTCATCTGGACTTTGCACAGTTCAAGGACAGAGCCATCCGGGTGCTCCGAGAACCGACACCGGGTGGCGTTGTGACCCACAGGCGTCCAGCTATCAATTACCACCAGGAGGCGGCGCCCTTGTCGGCAGGGCCTGTGGGGGCTGATGCGCAGGCTTTGAACAATGACCCGGCTCCGGACCTGCACCATCAGGTCCAAGAGCTAGCTAAAAGCGTTGCTGCGCTAACCCGAACTGTGCAGTCTTTACAGGTTTCCACTCCAGGGAAGATCCAGCTGGCATCCGGACCGGAGGACATCCCGTGGCGTCGACCAAGGAGGACCCCACCGGCCAGAGGAAGACCCAGCGACCGGTACAACGAGGACGGACAACCTATCTGCCGCCGCTGCAATCAACCCGGACATATGGCAAGGTACTGTCCTTTAAACTGGCACAACCTGGGGTAGAGGGCCAACCCCCAGGAAAAAGATCACCAGGCCCATCGAACTGGCGCGACAAATATGTGGGAGGACGTCCAGTCTTGCCTGTGGTACTGGATGGCATCCCTATGAGTGCCCTACTGGACACCGGGTCACAGGTCACCACCATCCCGTACGTGCTCTTCAAGCAGTACTGGAATGACTCGGATATAACCCGCTATCCAGACGACGACTTGAGTATCATCGCCAGTAATGGTCAGCCCGTGCCACAGATCGGATTTAAAGAAATGACCATTAAAATCGGTAGAGTCGAACTGGCAGCACAGGGACTGATCATTGTAGACATTGACAAGCGCGAGAGTCACCCAAAGATAACTCTAGGAACTAATGTGATTGAAAATTGTCTTGCAGAAGTGATTTTCATTTTACAGCAGGTTGCCAAGAACGCCAGCTCCGGCCAGCAGCGAGTGCTCCAGAAAGAGATCCGGGCACTGCTGCGATGGCAACAGGTGGAACTCTCCGGTGGTGAGATTGGAAGCGTGAGAATGTGTGACCCTTTCCCTATTGCCATGCCCCCAAAAAGTGAAATGATGATTTGGTGTCGGGCAGCTATTGGTCTAAGAGGTAGAGACTACCAAGCAATGGTAGAACCCGTCTACTCAGACAGTAGGCCCACCATTTTGACAGCACGGGGGGTGGTTGATGTACGCCATGGGAGGGTGCCCGTTCGCATAATAAATATCGGGAAGAGGGAAGTGTACCTGCCCCGGTATGCTACGCTAGCCAAATTGTATACCATCAATCAGAATTCTGTACAGGCCGTGGAACCCTTGCCTCCATCTCAACCAGAGGAAGGTAACGGCTCTAAGAAACCAATGGAGGACTGGTGTCAGCAACTACATCTGGGTACTGACTCCACTCCCTCACACCAGAAACAGGGAGTCTATCGGGTGGTTCAAGAGTACGAGAGAGTGTTTAGTAAACACCCGTTAGACTTCGGGCGAGTAAAGGGGGTAGAACACCATATCCCCACGGGAGACCATGCTCCCATAAAGGAGAGATACCGACCCGTACCCCCTGCACACTACCAACACGCCAAGGGGATGCTTAGAGACATGAAGGAGGCTGGGGTAATCAGGGATAGCTGTAGCCCCTGGGCAGCTCCACTAGTCTTGGTTAAAAAGAAAGACAACACCATGAGAATGTGTGTAGATTACCGGAAAATCAACCATATCACACACAAAGATGCGTACCCCTTACCAAGGATAGAGGAGTCTTTGGCCGCTTTAAAATCTGCTAACTTCTTCTCCACTTTGGATCTCACTAGCGGGTACTGGCAGGTTCCTGTAGCAGAGGCGGACCGGGAGAAGACCGCATTCACCACCCCGATGGGACTTAGCGAGTTTACCTGCATGCCGTTCGGACTCTGCAACGCACCAGGAACCTTCCAGCGATTGATGGAATGCTGTCTGGGACACCGAAACTTTGAGACGGTCCTGTTATACCTGGACGATGTCATCGTCTATTCCAAGACCTACGAGGACCACCTGAAACACCTGGCGGAAGTGTTCGAAGCTCTGGCAAGTTACGGCCTAAAGGTGAAACCCTCCAAGTGTCACCTCCTGAAGCCAAAGGTGCAGTACCTGGGACACGTGGTGAGTGCTGACGGAGTGGCTCCCGACCCTGATAAGATCACCGCAATTAAGGAATGGCCAAGCCCCTCCAGCGTAAAGGAAGTGAGGCAGTTCCTCGGGTTGGTAGGCTACTACCGAAGGTTCATTCCCGGTTTCACCAAAAAGGCAGCTCCTATGCAGGACCTCCTGATAGGCCAGTCCAGGAAGGCCAAGAACCAGAAGCCACCCTTCAGATGGGAGAAGCTGGAAGAAGAGTCCTTCCGCCAGCTGAAGATGGCCCTCACGGGGGATGAAATCCTGGCGTACCCTGATTATAGCCAGCCCTTTATCCTCTACACCGACGCCAGTAACATCGGGCTAGGAGCCGTACTGTCCCAGATCCAGCAGGGGAAGGAACGGGTAATTGCTTACGCCAGCCGAAAACTGCGACCCACCGAAAGAAACCCTGAGAATTACAGCTCATTTAAGCTAGAGTTCCTGGCAGTGGTGTGGGCAGTCACCGAACGCTTTAAGCACTACCTCGCTGCTTCCCGGTTCACCGTGTACACGGATAACAACCCGTTGACACACCTGGACACTGCAAGACTCGGTGCCCTAGAGCAGAGATGGATGGCCCGCTTGTCCAACTATGAGTTTACAATCAAATACCGGGCAGGACGCTCCAATACCAACGCGGACGCCCTGTCCAGGATGCCGAACCTACCGGACGTAGGGGAAGATTCAGAGGAACTGGAAGAAGTTGAACTCCCCGCGTTCCACCGTCATGGGACTATCCAGTATTCCCACCGTGTAAGGAGTAAGCAATCCGCTACGTTCAACCCATTACCTCATTACAACTGGGCGGAGACGCAAGACAGTGACCCTGCTGTCCGACTGGTAAAGGAGATGCTGACTCGGCCAGATGCACGCCTTGACCCAGACGCTCCGGAGGAAGCCAAGCAACTGTGGGCTGAGAAGAGTCGACTGTTCCTTTACAAGGGGAAGTTGTGCCGCAGAATGGTTAACTCCCGGACGCATGAACTAATCTGGCAAGTAGTGGTGCCAAGAAGAGACGCAGCTATGGTAATGGAGGCATACCACGACGGAGCTGGGCACTTCGGATGGAAGAAGCTGGAGTTCCTGCTGCGCGGGCGGTTCCATTGGGTAGGCATGAGAGGAACCATCGAGAGGTGGTGCAGAGACTGTGGCCCATGCAACCTAAGAAGGAGGGACCGTGCCATCCAGAAGACTCCCCTGCAGTCCATCATCACCAGACAGCCGTTGGAACTGGTAGCCTTGGATCATGTAAAACTGACCCCAAGCAGAAGTGGCTACGTCTACGCGTTAACCATCGTGGATCACTACTCCCGGTTCTTGGTTGTCGTCCCCGTCAAGGACTTAACGGCTCAAACAGCAGCTAGAGCCTTCCAGCAGCACTTCTGCCGTCCGCACGGATACCCGGAGCAGGTGCTGACGGACCAGGGGCCTGCCTTTGAAGCGGAAGTCTTCTAGGAGTTCTGCACCCTGTATGGCTGCCGGAAGATAAGAACAACACCCTATCACCCGCAAACTAATGGACTTTGTGAGAAAATGAACCAGGTGGTGATAGATCTTCTGAAAACATTGCCCCTGGAAGAACGTAGTCTGTGGCCTGAAAAGCTGCCCGACCTGGTGGACCTATACAACCACATCCCTGTAGGTTCCACCAACTGTACCCCGGCTTACCTAATGAGGGCGAGACCTGGTAAGCTTCCTGTTGATCTGGAGATGGGAGTCCTGACACCCGAGGACACTTCACCAGAAGCAGACTGGGACACAGAGAGGCAGCAGCAGTACCGGAAAGTACAGGAGAGCGTGGAGCGAAGTCTCTGTCAAGCTAGGGAAAGACAAGAGAAAACTTACAACCAGTATGCTCCCGCTGTTCCCCTGGTGCCCGGAGAGCAGGTCTTGAAGAGGAAAAGACGGCTCCACAAGTTGGACGACCAGTGGGAGAAGGACCCGTACACCGTACTGCCCTCAAGCCACGACAACCCAAAGATCTGTACAATCAGTAAAGACGGAGGGGAAACCACAGCCATTGTATCCCGGGATCACCTGAAGAAGTGTCCCGAACAGCTATGGAACCCTGAAGAGGAACAAGAAGACCCTCGACCCGTAGAGGAAAGGGAAGATATGGTTAGTACTGTGCTCGGAGACTTCCCTCGGTCTTGGACTCAAGTCAATGGTGCTGTTGTGGTACCCGTCCTCACATTCCTCCAACCAGCATCCCAAGTGCCTACGGAGACACAGGTAGAGCTGGAAGAACAGCCGGTCCAGGAGGCAGAAGACCCCACACAAGCAGACCAGGAGAATCAACCCTCTGCTTATAGTGAGCCTGCCATACCCCTAGTGAGCCAAAGAGTCCGTAGACGGCTGCCCAGTTTACCCTTGACAGCTCCTATACCCTGTAGCTCAGGACCAGTCAGCCAGCTCCGTAGATCCACTAGGGTCACTAGAGGCCAGTTGCCCATACGGTGGAGGATCTAAATGTTCAAGCTATTTTATTAATGTTTACCTGTTTATTGTTGCTTGTATATAATTATGTGTTTCTAGTTATTTGTAGGAGTCTTTGGTGGATTTACCGGGAATCCTTTGTGCATATAGTTGGAGCGTAACCCAGGACGGACTAAAAGACTGATAAGGACTCGGGGCAGGACAGACCCCTACCTGGTTACGTCTCCCTGTTTTTGGTGAAATGGACACCCTTGTTTTCCTCAAAAGTTACACCCGGTTGCGGACACGCCGTGACCATCCTAATGTTTTTCTTTATTGCGTTGTTTCTGTTTGTAATTTGTTATGTTACAAAAATATGTTTAGTCCCGGAGTACTAAAATTCACTAGGGGGGAATGTGGCACCCCAGGGGTCTGGTTTCCACAGTAATAGCAATATTATGTCTGAGAGCAGGTGGGAGGTTTCCTGGTCAGACATCCTATGCATGCCACACCTCCTGCCCAGTCCTGGGAGGGGAAGAACTTCCCCTATATAAAGCTGGGGCTGAGGCAGGGTTAGGGAGAAAAAGAGTAGAGAGAGAAGAGGAGAAGCAGCTATAGGAAAGAGAGATCAGGAGCTCTGGGGAAGTCGTGCTAAAAGGAATCAGGGGCTGGCAGCTGTAGAGCTCGCCCTGATTGAAGAGTTACCACCGGACCCGGAGTCCGAGGCTGTGGGGACTAATCCTTACCCAGCAGCAGAAACCGACCGGCAGGGGATTTCAGGTCCTCTGGCCAAGAAACCCGAAGGCACGGTCACACGCGTGGGACCAGCACCACCGTCGTGGAGCGGAAGCCACTAGAAGGCCCCGAGTCACCGGCCATACGGGTGAGCACCACACGGTACACTCAGGGACGTGGGCTACTTTTACCCGCCTCTAGCAAGGTAGCCAGAAGAGTACAATTAGTTGGGGAGGCCTACAACTCCGCCTGGCCAGGGGAAATCCCATCTGCTCAAAGACTGACCAGGCCCCGATCGCTAGCCAGTACTCCGGGAGGGTCTATCTTTATCACCAGTAAAGACCCTGAACTACACCGCATCGTCTCTGAGTGGTTCCTGCTACCCCCATCATCCACGTCGGCTGCCCTGAGGCCATACCCCTCCCGTTGGTGGTTATACCATCTACGCTGCACAATCGTACTACCGGCCTCAGCGGTCTGCCCTGCAGCGGCAGCTCCATAGCTGCATTCAACGGGTGGCGTAGTCGTCCAACATCTACTGCTAATACTCAGCCACACAGTTTGACTCCCTGGGCACGGACCGGGTCACCGCCACGAGACTACTACCCCCAACAGGCCCGGCTCCGGGTAGTCCCCGCGTGCGCAACGCTACACCAAGTAGGCCCAGGGGCGCGTCACTACAAACATATTTCCGCTTGCACTAATGATGGGCTCCTTCTGATTGGTAATATAGACTTGTCCAGGCAACTTTAGGACTGACCCTTCTTCTAGGACATCAGCTTCTCCAGCTCACAACATAGGCCACGTTCAGTATTTGATCAGTTTTTTACATCAGTATTTGTCAGCAAAAACCAGGAGTGGAACAATCAGAGGAAAAGTATAAAAGAAACACGTCACCACTTCTGTATTTTTTATCCACTCCTGGGTTTGGCTTAGAAATACTGAGGTAAAAAACTCACAAGATACTCAACGTGTGCACGTGGCCTCAGAAAATCTGTGGAGTCTTTTTCCGCCTAATGGATGGATATGATTCATTCATGTTAATTTGTTTGATAGTGTTTATTTGCCCAAGTTTGATTACAAACATATGTTTAAACTATTTAACCCCTTGGTAACATCACTGTATGGCGCAGGTTCAGGAGTTGAGTCTGCTTTGTTCTGTTGAGTACCAGCTGTATTACATTTCCAGCACAAGAGAGTAACTGATGCATTTGTAGCTAGCACCAATCATATCAGTCTAAAGTCTTTAATAAAGCTGTCAAGCATGAGAATGGCATTTAAAAGGCCTCCAAGATGGTGGCTGTTACTTTAAAACATATCCACCCCCTGTGCAACATGATAAGACCTGAATGTTTCAATGTCTGCAATGCTATTAATATGAAGCCCAACCCATGGTCTTCATAAAAGACCATTAAGTATACAATGAACTGCAATACTGGAGTATTACAAACCATTGCATAGGCGATCAAGAAATGACTGGTACAAGTCCCTTAAGGGGAAGTTAAGGGAAGTTTGGTATTACCATAATCGTTCTGGCCTAAAGAATCATGTTGCCAGATCATTTTTACAACACCATGAAGGCCATTGAAATCAAAATCCAGAAAAGAATGGCAGAATTACATTTTTTTTCACCATTTCACTGCACTTAGAATTTTTTTCGGTACATTACATGGTAAAATAATTGGTGTCATTCATAACTACAAGTTGTCACACAAAAGTAAGCCTCATACGGCTATGGTGACAAAAAAAAATTAAAAATTGAGATGATTGGAAGAAGGGAATAAAAAAACTAAAGCACAAAGACAAAAAATGTTCTGTCATTCTTGGGCCCCTGCAATTCACGGTTGTTACTAGTTGTGATGTCTCATCTATCATGGTGCAAGGGGGAATTCGGCCACTGAGGGTCATCATGGTAGGGTAATTTTTTCTATCCATCATCCATTGTGGTAATGTAAGAGTGTGAATGGTCTATGCCACCCATGTGTACAGGAGGAGTAGTTTCATAGTGGTCACTTTCCCTCCATTAGCATTACTGGTACAGTGGTGAGTGTGACCTGCTGAGACCAACTAGAACAGTGGTTCTCAACTCCAGTCCTCAAGACCCACCAACATATCATGTTTACAGGATTTCCTTAGTATTGCTCAGGTAATAATTACATTACCTGGGCAATGCTAAGGAAATCCTGAAAACATGATCTGTTGGTGGGTCTTGAGGACTGGAGTTGAGAATCGCTGAACTAGAAGCTAATGCCATTGGCTGCATTTTGGGGAAAAAGGGTGATCAGTTCCCTGCTTTGGGGTATGCCTGTTATTTCCATGTACTGACTTGGCTGAGCTTCTACCACTTATTGAGTAAACAGTTGCAATTTTATTCCTGTGTGAATTTCTACAAGTGTTGTTCCTGCAAAAGAGAAGTCAAGTAAGTTTACTTGGTGTCTAAGTTGCTGTTTTGCCTCTTATAGAAGCTTAGATCTAGAATTCTAAGGACCCGGTCCCTTAGTTATGCCAGTAATTTGTGGCCACTGGACGGGAGCCCTGAAAACATGATGGCATCTGAAGCTCTTCTTCTGACTAGCTGGTTTGGCACACCATATAAAGTCCGTAGTCAATCACTTAATGAAGTATTCCAAACTTTATTGCCAAAATTATGAGACAGACTTCAAACCGACGTTTCGGCTATCAGAGCCTTTATCAAGGTTATCTGTCCACTAAGGCTGTAGAGAAATTAGGAAATCTGGTCAATCCTGCGTTATCCTTGTGGAGAATATTGCGGGCCACTATTCCCCACAAGGATCACCCAGGATTGACCAGATTTCCTAATACCTCTTCAGCCTTAGTGGACAGATAACCTTGATAAAGGCTCTGATAGCCGAAATGTCGGTTTGAAGTCTGTCTCACAATTTTGGCAATAAAGTTTGGAATACTTCATTAAGTGATTGACTACGGACTAGAGATGAGCGGTGTTCGACTAGAACTGTTCGCCAATCTCAAATTCGAGCTGTTTTGGGCGGTGTTCGAGTTGTTCGACGAACCCGAACGATTTGCAAAAAATTCGGCTGTTCGAGGTTATGTTCGATAACTGTTCGTGCACCAAAAGCGTGTCCTGCATGTCTGGTGCTATTTAGAGCACCAATCATGCAGGGATTGTCTGCCACTCACTGTAATGCCACAGCCATGGTGGTTGTGGCATTACAGTGATTGCCCAAATCGATGGGAACAGTGCCAACAGTGAAACATGAAAAGCCGGCAATTCAGCAGCGGCATACACCGGTACCCGACAATTTAGAACCGAAAGAATAGAGCTTCACACATAGATTAGATAGATATAAACATGTCAGCCACATATATACGAAGTACAGTGAAAGTGCTGCTTACTGTACTTGTCATTTAGCGTAAAGGATTTATCAAAAAAAATAAAAGTGTTTTCATGCACCGTCTCTTTAAAAAAGCCGGCCGGCAATTCAACAGCGGTACCCGACAATTTAGAATAGAAGGAATAGAGAATCACACATAGATTAGATAGATAGAAACATGTCAGTCACATATATATGAAGTACAGTGACAGTGTTGATTACTGTACTTGTCATTTAGTGTAAAGGATTTATTAAAATAAATAATAGTGTTTTCATGCACCGTCTCTTTAAGAAAGCCGGCCGGCAATTCAGCATCTGTACCCGACAATTTATAACAGACAGAATAGAGCTTCACACATAGATTAGATAGATAGAAACATGTCAGTCACATATATATGAAGTACAGTGATAGTGTTGGTTACTGTACTTGTCATTTAGTATTAAAATAAAGGATTTATTATTAAAAAAATTGGCGTGGGGTTCCCCTTAATTTTAGGCTCTAGCGGAGGTTAAGCAGACAGCTGGGGCAGATGTTTGAAGCCTGGGAAGGGGGTAATACCCACGGAGCTTCCCAGGCTACTAATATCAGCCCCCAGCTGAATACATAGCCTTTACTAGCTATTAAAATGGGGGACCCCCCCAAAAAAATGACGTGGGGTCCCCCCTAATTTAATAGCTAGCAAAGGCTAGGCAGACAGCTGGGGGCTGATATTAATAGCCCAGGAAGGGAGCCATGAATATTGGCCCCCTCCCAGGCTAGAAACACCAGCCGTCAGCCGCCCCAGAAATGGCGCATTCATAGGATGCGCCAATTCTGGCACTTAGCCTCGCTCTTCCACGCTGCCCTGGTGCGGTGGCAGGGGGTAATAGGGCTGGGGTTGATGTCAGCTTATAATGCCAGCTGACATCAAGCCCAGGTTAGTAATGGAGAGGCGTCTATAAGACACCCCCATTACTAACCCCATAGTCAAAGTTACAAAAAAACACAAACACCCAGAATAAAGTCCTTTAATTGAAATAAAGACACAATTCTTTATTGTTCTAAATTAAACCATACTTACCATCGCGCCCATTCCAGCTGAAGCCAACGATCTCCTGTAATAAAAATAAAATAATAAAGCAACCTCATCCTTACCTTTCCATGGTTCCCACGACAGCTTCAGCTCTGCTACATCGAGATGACAGGCTGGACCGCAGCAGAACGCCGCCATCCAGCCTGTCATCCCGCAGACACTGAGAAGAGCAGGCTTGCTTGCGCTCCACATTGTCTCTCTGTGACGGCATAAAGATGAGCCGAGGTCATGTCCAATGAACTCGGCTCACCTCATGCACGTCACTTACAGCGTGGGAGAATTCTCACGCTGAAGCGCTGAGTGCAGGAGAATTTTCCCACGCTGTCAGTGAGGTGCATGAGGTGAGCTGAGTTCATTGGACATGAGCTCACCTCATGCACGTCACTGACAGCGTGGGAGAATTCTCCTGCACTCAGCACTTCAGCGTGAGAATTTTCCCACACTGTCAGTGACGTGAATGAGGTGAGCTGAGTTCATTGGACATGACCTCGGCTCATCTGGATGCCGTCACAGCGAGACACTGAGGAGCGCAAGCATGCCTGCTCTTCTCAGTGACTGCGGCATGACAGGCTGGATGGCAGCGTTCTGCTGCGGTCCAGCCTGTCATCTCGATGTAGCAGAGCTGAAGCTGTCGTGGGAACCATGGAAAGGTAAGGATGAGGTTGATTTATTATTTTTCTTTTATTGCAGGAGATCGTTGGCTTCAGCTGGAATGGGCGTGATGGTAAGTATAGTTTAATTTAGAACAATAAAGAATTGTGTGTTTATTTCAATTAAAGGACTTTATTCTGGGTGTTGTGTTTTTTTTAAATACTTTACTAGAAATTCATGGCGGTCATGTCTAATACTGGCGTGACCCCATGAATTTTGGGCTTGGGGCCAGCTGATAATACCAAGCTGGCCCTAACCCCTTTATTACCCAGTGAGCCACCGCACCAGGGCCCTGGATGAGTTGGGTACAGCGCCAGAAGATGGCGCTTCTATGAACGCGCCATTTTCCGGGGTGGCTGCGGACTGCAATTTGCAACGGGGGGGGCCCAGAAAGCTTGGGCCTCCCTGCGCTGCAAATTCCAGCCCCCAGCTGCCTAGTTGTACCTGGCTGGACACAAAAATAGGGCGAAGCCCCACGTATTTTTTTTTTAATTATTTCATGAAATTCATGAAATAATTAAGAAAAAAAGGCCTTCCCTATATTGTTGTGTCCGGCCAGGTACAAATAGTCAGCTGGTGGTTGGGGGCAGCCCGTTCCTGCCTGCTGTACCTGGCTGGACACAAATATAGTGCGAAGCCCCACTTCAATTTTTTTTAATTATTTCATGAAATTCATGAAATAATTAAGAAAAAAAGGCCTTCCCTATATTGTTGTGTCCGGCCAGGTACAAATAGGCAGCTGGTGGTTGGGGGCAGCCCATTCCTGCCTGCTGTACCTGGCTGGACACAAATATAGTGCGAAGCCCCACTTCAATTTTTTTAAACTATTTCAGGAAATTCATGAAATAATTAAAAAAAAATTGACGTGGGGCTTCGCACTATATTTGTGTCCAGTCAGGTGCAGCAGGCAGGAACGGACTGCCCCCAACCACCAGCTGCCTATTTGTACCTGGCCGGACACAACAATATAGGGAAGCCCTTTTTTTCTTAATTATTTCATGAAATAATTTAAAGAAAATTGACGTGGGGCTTCGCCCTGTTTTTGTGTCCAGCCAGGTACAACTAGGCAGCTGGGGGCTGGAATCCGCAGTGCAGGGAGGCCCAAGCTTTCTGGGCCACCCCCGCTGCAAATTGCAGTCCGCAGCCACCCCGGAAAATGGCGCGTTCATAGAAGCGCCATCTTCTGGCGCTGTACCCAACTCATCCAGGGCCCTGATGCGGTGGCTCACTGGGTAATAAAGGGGTTAGGGCCAGCTTGGCATTATCAGCTGGCCCTAAGCCCAAAATTCATGGGGTCACGCCAATATTAGACATGACCACCATGAGTTTCTAGTAAAGTATTTAAAAAAAACACAACACCCAGAAAAAAGTCCTTTAATTGAAATAAACACACAATTCTTTATTGTTCTAAATTAAACCATACTTACCGTCACGCCCATTCCAGCTGAAGCCAACGATCTCCTGAAATAAAAGAAAAATAATAAAGCAACATCATCCTTACCTTTCCATGGTTCCCATGACAGCTTCAGCTCTGCTACATCGAGATGACAGGCTGGACCGCAGCAGAACGCTGCCATCCAGCCTGTCATCCCGCAGACACTGAGAAGCGCAGGCTTGCTTGCGCTCCACAGTGTCTCTCTGTGAGGGCATCCAGATGAGCCGAGTTAATGTCCAATGAACTCGGCTCACCTCATGCACGTCACTGACAGCGTGGGAAAATTCTCCTGCACTCAGCGCTTCAGCGTGGGAGAATTCTCACACTGAAGCGCTGAGTGCAGGAGAATTCACCCACGCTGTCAGTGACGTGCAGGAGGTGAGCTGAGTTCATTGGACATGAGCTCACCTTATGCACGTCACTGACAGCGTGGGAAAATTCTCCTGCACTCAGCGCTTCAGCGTGGGAGAATTCTCACGCTGAAGCGCTGAGTGCAGGAGAATTCTCCCACGCTGTCAGTGACGTGCAGGAGGTGAGTTGAGTTCATTGGACATGAACTCGTCTCATCTTTATGCCGTCACAGCCAGACACTGCAGAGCGCAAGCATGCCTGCGCTTCTCAGTGTCTGCGGGATGACAGGCTGGATGGCAGCGTTCTGCTGCGGTCCAGCCTGTCATCTCGATGTAGCAGAGCTGAAGCTGTCGTGGGAACCATGGAAAGGTAAGGATGATGTTGCTTTATTATTTTTCTTTTATTGCAGGAGATCGTTGGCTTCAGCTGGAATGGGCGTGATGGTAAGTATGGTTTAATTTAGAACAATAAAGGATTGTGTCTTTATTTCAATTAAAGGACTTTATTCTGGGTGTTTGTGTTTTCTTTTAACTTTGACTATGGGGTTAGTAATGGGGGTGTCTTATAGACGCCTCTCCATTACTAACCTGGGCTTGATGTCAGCTGGCATTATAAGCTGACATCAACCCCAGCCCTATTACCCCCTGCCACCGCTGCAGGGCAGCGTGGAAGAGCGAGGCTAAGTGCCAGAATTGGCGCATCCTATGAATGCGACATTTCTGGGGCGGCTGACGGCTGGTGTTTCTAGCCTGGGAGGGGGCCAATATTCATGGCTCCCTTCCTGGGCTATTAATATCAGCCCCCAGCTGTCTGCCTAGCCTTTGCTAGCTATTAAATTAGGGGGGACCCCACGTCATTTTTTTGGGGGGGTCCCCCATTTTAATAGCTAGTAAAGGCTATGTATTCAGCTGGGGGCTCATATTAGTAGCCTGGGAAGCTCCGTGGGTATTACCCCCTTCCCAGGCTTCAAACATCTGCCGCAGCTGTCTGCTTAACCTCCGCTAGAGACTAAAATTAAAGGGAACCCCACGCCAATTTTTTTTAATAATAAATCCTTTATTTTAATACTAAATGACAAGTACAGTAACCAACACTATCACTGTACTTCATATATATGTGACTGACATGTTTCTATCTATCTAATCTATGTGTGAAGCTCTATTCTGTCTGTTATAAATTGTCGGGTACAGATGCTGAATTGCCGGCCGGCTTTTTTAAAGAGACGGTGCATGAAAACACTATTATTTTTTTTAATAAATCCTTTACACTAAATGACAAGTACAGTAAGCAACATTGTCACTGTACTTCATATATATGTGACTGACATGTTTCTATCTATCTAATCTATGTGTGAAGCTCTATTCTGTCTGTTATAAATTGTCGGGTACAGATGCTGAATTGCCGGCCGGCTTTTTTAAAGAGACAGTGCATGAAAACACTATTATATTTTTTAATAAATCCTTTACACTAAATGACAAGTACAGTAAGCAACACTGTCACTGTACTTCATATATATGTGACTGACATGTTTTTATCTATCTAATCTATGTGTGAGGCTCTATTCCTTCTTGTCTAAATTGTCGGGTACCGGTGTATGCCGCTGCTGAATTGCCGGCCGGCTTTTTTAAAGAAAGCGTCTTCTGAGCAGTTTGTCAGCTTTTGGACACCTTTGAAGGTGTTTTCTATGTGTTTCTATGTGTTTTTGTTTGCCTGCCATTGGTTTTAACGGTGTTCGACGGTGTTCTAAGGTGTTCGACGAACAGTTCGACGAACAGTTCCTCGAACATCCCGGTGTTCGACGAACCGAACCGAACCCGAACACTACGGGGGTGGCTCAACACTACTACGGACTTTATATTGTGCCTAGGTGTTACTCTAACGATTATAGTACCAATTTGCATCATATTGTCACTAATTAGGAGTAGCGTATACCCTTCCTCCTGTTAAAGGTTTGGCGCACCATCAGATGTGTGTCATGCCCCAATGATGACCTCACGCCAGGCCGACTATTCAAAAGAAGACTCAAGGATGCTGGGAGGTAATTGTAACGGGGCCGGGTGGTGGAACCTCTGTGCCTTGGAACAAGGAGGGACCCTACCCTGAGGGGCATTTGTTATACTGGGGATGCCCTTGTAATAGAGCAGGTGGCTCCCACGGGTCAGGTAGCTGGGACTGACCGGAGTAGCGGGTGGACACAACAGGTAGGTAGCAGTCTCTGGGTGAGTAGGCGGGTGGTCACGGGAAGTGACGGCTGAGCGGGTAAGAGTCTCTTGGCTGGCAGGCAAGCGGTCACGGCAAGTGACGGCTGAGCGGGTAAGAGTCTCTTGACTGGCAGGCAGGCGGTCACGACAAGTGACGGCAGAGCGGGTAAGAGTCTCTTGGCTGGCAGGCAGGCGGTCACGGCAAGTGACGGCTGAGCGGGTAAGAGTCTCTTGGCTGGCACGGCAAGTGACGGCAGAGCGGGCAAGAGTCTCTTGGCTGGCAGGCAGGCAGTCATGGCAAGTGACGGCTGAGCGGGTAAGAGTCTCTTGGCTGGCAGGCAGGCGGTCACGGCAAGTGACGACGGAGCCTCCAGGTAGGCTAGCAGGCGGGTAGCAGATGAGCGCTCCCAGGTGAGCGGGCTAGCAGGTACGGCAGGTAGCAGGCAGGTAACTGGCAGGTGCTTCCTGGTCCGCAGGTGGACTTGCCCATAGACAGACTGGCGGATGCAGGAGACAGACTGTCGGGCTGAAGAGAAGACAAGCAGGCAAACAGGACTGGTAGTCAGGCTGGCAACGGTACCTGAGGGCTGAAGCAGAGGTGAATATGCTTTGCAACAACTTTGCTCGGGCACCTCCATTTTGGAGGAGGTGCCTTATATATGGGAAGTCCTCCGGCTATTGGCCGGGGACTCCATAGGACGGCGCGCGCGGTCCTTTTAAGAGAGGGGAAGCGCGCGCCCTAAGCACAGTGCCCGGGAAGGAGCGCGCGCCGGCTGCAGCGAGGGAAGGAGCGCTGGAGGACGCCGTGCGCTGAACAGGAAGGTGAGAGGGACGGCGTCTCTGCCTAGCAGAAGGCAGAGACGCCAATGCAACAGTACCCCCCCTTTTAGGCCCCCCCTTTTTAAGGCCAGAGAGAAATTTCTCAAGGAGAAGCGGAGCGTTGATGTTCTCCCTGGGTTCCCAAGTTCTTTCCTCAGGACCAAACCCTTTCCAATCCACCAGAAAAAAGGTTCTCCCTCTTACCCTCTTGGTGGCCAGGATACTCTCAACTTCAAAGACGTCCTCAGCAGAAACCGGAGTAGGAGGAGTACCTGGATTGTCGGAAAAAGAGTTAAGGACAATGGGTTTGAGGAGGGATACGTGGAAGGAGTTGGGAATGCGTAGGGTGGCCGGGAGTTTTAATTTGTAGGCCACTGGGTTAATTTGCCTGAGGACTTCGAAGGGTCCGATGAATCGAGGGCCCAACTTGTAGGAGAGTACTTTGAGCCGCACATGTTTGGAAGAGAGCCAAACCTTGTCTCCCAGACGGAATTGAGGCGGATCCAGACGTCTTTTATCAGCATATCTCTTCATCCGCTCGGAGGACAGAAGAAGAGCGGACCTGGTACTCTCCCAAATAGTAGAAAATTCGCTGACAAGAGACTCCGCGGCAGGGTTGTCCACAGAAGCGGAGACAGGAACTGGAATCCGGGGATGTTGGCCACCGACTATAAAGAACGGGGATTTGAAAGAGGATTCGCTCTCATGGTTATTATAAGAGAATTCGGGCCATGGTAGGAGATCCACCCAATCCGAATGGTGGGCATTAACGAAGTGCCGGAGGTAGCTGGTCAGGATCTGATTGATCCGCTCCACTTGACCATTGGACTGTGGGTGGTAAGCGGAGGAGAAATCCAGGGTGACATCTAGCAACTTACATGTGGCTCTCCAGAAGCGTGAGGTGAACTGAACCCCACGATCTGACACGATGTGGAGGGGTAGGCCATGGAGACGGAAGATGTGGCGGATAAAGTCTTTAGCCAGCTCGAGTGCAGATGGGAGACCAGGCAGGGGAATGAAGTGGGCCATTTTAGAAAAGCGGTCAGCGACCACCCAAATGACTGTACAACCGGCAGAAACAGGAAGATCGGTGATAAAGTCCATAGCAATGTGCTGCCATGGAGCAGCAGGTACGGGAAGGGGCAGGAGATGTCCAGCTGGTAGATGTCTGGGAACTTTGTTACGGGCACAGGATGAACAGGCTGCGACGAAGTCTACAACGTCCTTATGCAGGGTAGGCCACCACTAATGCCAGGTAATGAGCTGGAAGGTCTTCTTTTGGCCAGCATAGCCAGCTAGTTTAGAAGAATGTCCCCAGCGAAGAACTCTCTCCTGATCTGGTACTGCTACAAACGTATTTCCGGGTGGGAGACGAGTCAGATCCAAGGGGGCCACATTCATCACCTTGGAGGAGTCAATGATGTGCGTAGGCTCCTCCTCTTGATCGGAGGACAGGAAGGACCGGGACAAGGCATCAGCTTTGACGTTCTTGTCCGCCGGGCGGAAATGAAGTATGAAGTCGAAGCAGGCAAAAAACAACGACCACCGGGCCTGGCGAGGATTAAGTCTCTGGGCATTTTGGAGATATGCCAGGTTTTTGTGATCCATGTAGATGATCACCGGGTAAAGAGCCCCTTCAAGCAGATAGCGCCACTCCCCCAGTGCCAATTTGACGGCTAGCAATTCGCGGTCTCCTATGGAGTAGTTGCGCTCAGACGAGGAGAAGATTTTGGAGAAGAAGCCGCAGGTTACCATTCTCCCGGTAGAAGATTTTAGGGTGAGTACCGGCTCCGGAGGAGGAGGCATCAACCTCCAGGTAGAATTGTTTATTGCAGTCCGGACGGTGCAGGATGGGGGCAGAGGCGAAGGCTCTCTTTAAGGAAAGGAAGGCCTCCTCGGCTTCAGGCGACCATACCTTGGGATATGCCCCCTTACGGGTAAGCGCTGATATGGGAGCAGTCCGGGACGAGAAGTGTGGGATGAAAAGATGATAGTAATTGGCAAAGCCCAGGAATCGCTGTATCGCCTTCAATCCCTCTGTACGGGGCCATTTTAGAACGGAAGAGAGCTTCTCGGGATCCATTTGCAGACCTGTCTGTGAGATAACATAGCCCAAGAATGGAAGGGAGGTCTGGTCGAAGAGGCACTTCTCGTATTTGGCATAGAGGTGGTTCTGCCGAAGCCTAAGCAGGACCTGACGAACATCCCTCCGGTGTGTGGGGAGATCCGGAGAGAAGACCAAGATATCGTCCAGGTATACCACTACGCAGGAGTACAGGAGGTCACAGAAGATGTCGTTGACCAGCTCTTGAAAGACAACGGGGGCGTTACAGAGACCAAAGGGCATCACATGGTACTCATAGTGACCGTCCCGGGTATTGAATGCTGTCTTCCACTCGTCTCCTTGACGGATACGGACCAGGTTATATGCTACTCGTAGATCCAGCTTGGAGAAGATCCTGGCACCCTTGAGACGGTCAAACAATTCGGAGATGAGCGGCAGGGGCTATTTGTTTTTAACAGTGATTAGATTGAGTCCTCTGTAGTCAATACAGGGACGTAACGAGCAGTCTTTCTTTTTGCCAAAGAAGAATCCGGCTCCAGCCGGGGAGGTAGATTTTTGGATAAATCCCGTAGCCAGATTTTCTTCAATGTATTCAGACATGGCCCGGGTTTCGGCCGCAGACAACGGGTAGATACACCCACGGGGAGGAGTGGCGCCAGGTACCAGGTCAATCGGGCAGTCATATGGCCTATGGGGTGGCAACGTCTCTGCTTCCTTTTTACTGAAGACGTCCACATAGGGCCAGTATGGAGCCGGGAGACCGGGTAGATTAGCTGGCGTAGGCGGAGGGTGAGCTGGGCAGACCGGAACCAGGCAGGTCTTACGGCAGTCTGGACCCCACCGGAGTACTTCACCGGATCACCAGTTCAATACGGGTTCATGTGTCTGGTGCCAAGGTAGACCTAGCAACAGGGAGTGAGAGAGTCCGGATAGCACATGGAAGGAGATCTTCTCAGAGTGCAACATTCCCACTTGCAGAGTTAAGGGTTCAGTGACGAGCAGGATGGGCACTGGAAGGAGTCTACCATCCACGGAGGCAACTGACAAAGGTTCAGTGAGAGGCTTGGTGGGAATACGGTATCTCTCTACCAAGGACTGGGAGATGAGGTTCCCAGCAGCTCCAGAGTCCAGGTGGGCGATTTCAAAGTGCCGATCCTCTCCCCAGGAGAAAGAGACAGACAAAGTCAGGGAGGGAGAGGACTTACTTTTGTCTAGGACGACCTCTCCGAGCGATCCTAGACACCGGCGTTTCCCAGCCTCTCCGGGCAGGAACAGATCAGGTGCTCCTTGCTGCCACAATAGAAACAGCTCCCCTAAGCCCGGCGTGACTCTTGGCGGGATTTGACCAACTTGGTCTGGTCGACCTGCATGGGCTCGGGTGAGTCTGCCCGGGGAGTGACTGAAGAAGAGACAGGTCTCTGGAAGTTAGGAGCAAGGCAGGGAAACCTTCTCTCACGGGTGGTTTCCTTGGTACCTTCCTGGAACCGGATGTCAATCCGGGTAGCAAGTGACACCAGGTCGTCCAGGGTGGTAGGGATGTCCCGACCGGCAAGTTCATCTTTAATCCGACCGGAAAGACCCTCCCAGAAGATGGACAGCAGGGCCTCGTTATCCCAGGCAAGCTCAGAAGCGAGGGTACGGAACCGTAAGGCATATTGGCCAACCGTGAGACTCCCTTGGCGGAGACGTAATAGAGAGGAGGCTGACGAGGTCTTTCGTCCCGGTTCATCGAAGACTTTCCGGAAAGCAGTGAGGAAAGCTGACAAGTTGGATACCAGGGGATCCCCTCTCTCCCACAGGGGATTTAGCCAAGCCAGTGCTTCCCCAGTGAGATGGGACATGATGAAGGCCACTTTGGCCCAGTCGGTGGTAAAGTGATGTGCCAAGAGTTCAAAGAGCAGGGTGCACTGGTTAATGAAGCCTCGAGTCAAGGCGGGATCTCCACCAAAACGAGGCGGTGCAGAGAGCCGGGGACCCGGACCGGTTACCATGGCATTGATGGGCAGCGGCGCTGCCCGGGCGTGAGTCGTACGACTAGAGGCAGGTCCAGGTGGAGCAGCCAGTGTGTCCAGGTGGGAGTTGACATTACGCAGGTGGTTCAGGATGGATTCCTGTTGGGATCTCTGATGGGAGACTTCGTGGAACAGGTCAGAGAGTGAGGGAGCTTGGGTGCCACTGGGTTCCATGGCCCGAGCAAACTGTAACGGGGCCGGGTGGTGGAACCTCTGTGCCTTGGAACAAGGAGGGACCCCGTGGGGCAAGTGTTATACTGGGGACGCCCTTGTAATAGAGCAGGTGGCTCCCACGGGTCAGGTAGCTGGGACTAACCGGAGTAGCGGGTGGACACAACAGGTAGGTAGCAGTCTCTGGGTGAGTAGGCGGGTGGTCACGGGAAGTGACGGCTGAGCAGGTAAGAGTCTCTTGGCTGGCAGGCAGGCGGTCACGGCAAGTGACGGCTGAGCGGGTAAGAGTCTCTTGGCTGGCAGGCAGGCGGTCACGGCAAGTGACGGCAGAGCGGGTAAGAGTCTCTTGGCTGGCAGGCAGGCGGTCACGGCAAGTGACGCCTGAGCTGGTAAGAGTCTCTTGGCTGGCAGGCAGGCGGTCACGGCAAGTGACGGCTGAGCGGGTAAGAGTCTCTTGGCTGGCAGGCAGGCGGTCACGGCAAGTGACAGCTGAGCGGGTAAGAGTCTCTTGGCTGGCAGGCAGGCGGTCACGGCAAGTGATGGCAGAGCGGGTAAGAGTCTCTTGGCTGGCAGGCAGGCGGTCACGGCAAGTGACGGCTGAGCGGGTAAGAGTCTCTTGGCTGGCAGGCAGGCGGTCATGGCAAGTGACGGCTGAGCGGGTAAGAGTCTCTTGGCTGGCAGGCAGGCGGTCATGGCAAGTGACGGCAGAGCGGGTAAGAGTCTCTTGGCTGGCAAGCAGGCGGTCACGGCAAGTTACGGCTGAGCGGGTAAGAGTCTCTTCGCTGGCAGGCAGGTGGTCACGGCAAGTGACGGCGGAGCCTCCAGGTAGGCTAGCAGGCGGGTAGCAGATGAGAGTTCCCAGGTGAGCGGGCTAGCAGGTAAAGCAGGTAGCAGGCAGGTAACTGGCAGGTGCTTCCTGGTCCGCAGGTGGACTTGCCCATAGACAGACTGGCGGATGCAGGAGACAGACTGTCGGGCTGAAGAGAAGACAAGCAGGCAAACAGGACTGGTAGTCAGGCTGGCAACGGGACCTGAGGGCTGAAGCAGAGGTGAATATGCTTTGCAACAACTTTGCTCGGGCACCTCCATTTTGGAGGAGGTGCCTTATATATGGGAAGTCCTCCGGCTATTGGCCGGGTACTCCATAGGACGGCGCGCGCGGTCCCTTTAAGAGAGGGGGAGCGCGCGCACGCGCGCCCTAAGCACAGTGCCTGGGAAGGAGCGCGCGCCGGCTGCAGCGAGGGAAGGAGCGCTGGAGGATGCCATGCGCTGAACAGGAAGGTGAGAGGGACGGCGTCTCTGCCTAGCAGAAGGCAGAGACGCCGATGCAACAGTAATAGACAGTTCTTGGAGCTCCTGTCCAGCAGTCACAGATTACAGAAGGGTCAATTTGCACCAACTCTACCTAGAACCATTACTGCACCCAGAGAATGGCAGCGAGTTATCGCGAGTGCATCCGGTGAACTTTACATTTGCACCATGTCGTATTCTGCAAAGTGGTCGGACATTTCTGAGAAATTAACGTAGGTCACAGTTGTGTAGTTGAGATCATGGTGTAGTTTGGCATGTCTGCCATATAGTAACATAGTAACATAGTAATATGGAAAAATACTTCTTGTACAAGGAGAAAGGAAGGAGGGGGCATTTTGAGGCCCAGCAGGAAAAAAAAAGTAATCTTTGGATCGCACTTCAACAGAACCTCTAATGGCATGGCATCGGATTCTCTTCCACTGCTGAATGTGGCTCGCGATATTATGAACATTTTATATATCTTGATTTGATCTAAACCAAGATATAAATTTTTTATACTCGAGTTTCCTTTTTTGGAATAAATGGCCTCTTTTGACTTTTTGATTGTGCAGACTAAAATATGTCACTGAGTTCCAAGAGTTGAATTTGATTTAATGCCATTAAATTGAATATAAAACTCCCATGGTTATATTAAGAGATGATAATATACCAGGACAGACTTGGCAATGCATTTTCTAAAAACAAAAAAACGCCTTTTGTGTAACTTCCCAACTGGGACCCACAACATATTGCATCATAATCTTGACTGTAATAAAACACAATTATTGTCCTGCAAGCTATATTTCCAAGCAAGAGGAGCCGCGCTGCTCTTATGTCTTAGGGCTAGAAAACCTACTAATTCCCCCAAGCTCATTTATAATTATGCTGGAGGTTCAGCTGCATGTTTTTATACTTTGTTCCTAAAGCAAGACAGCATTTGCTAAAAGAATACCAGGTGTTACTTTCATATTCTCTGACATACTAGAATACATTAACAAAAATGCTACATGAAAACGTAGCAAAATGAATGAATGCTGCCAGGGAGCGGAGGCAAAGGGTTTGCGTGCTGGAGGGAGTCAGACAACCACGAAGGGTGGATCTGGCTTTGCTAAATGTAGTCAAATCTGAATTTTAAGCACATTATTATCAAAATGATGTGTTTTAATCACTATGAGAATCTCATTAGAAATCTGAACTCAGTTGAAAATAATGTATTATGTATAAGTGGCAGAATATTTCTTTCTCTGGTGTACAATATGTGAATGGCTAGAGTCTTCATTCTTCATCTAGTATTCAGATATTTTGTTTTGATGAGTACAGGAATAAAGATACTGTATCTATTGAGGCTTTGGGAATGATTCCAGCAGCAGGGGATGAATGTGTTGATTTTTGCGGAAGGCAGTGACTCCTTAGATTTTGATCATAAATTTAGATGAGCGAAAATAGATTCTAAACCAAACAGTTTCGCTACAAACTTCCCCCAAATTTGTATTCAGTCCAATCCAGATTTTTATGAATTTAAATTGATTGATAAAAATAAAAAAAACGTTATACTCACCTTTCCTCACCTGTTCTTACACTCCCACGATTGCTGACACAGTTCCCCGGTGTTATTCTTGGCTTTTATATTATTTTAGCATTCTATTCTTCCTTCATAGACCCCCCCTCCATTGTGGTCATATATGGCTTATATAGCAGCACCCTATTACACAGCGCTTTACAGACATCATCATCATTGTCCCCATTGGGCCCATTGGGCCCATAACCTAATCAGTATGTCTCTTGAATGTGGGAGGAAACCCGAGTGCCCAGAAGAAATCCGCACAAACACGGGGCGTACATACTCTTTGCAGATGTTGTCTTTGGTGGGATTTGAACCCAGGACCCCTTTGCTGCATGGCTGAGCCACTGTACTGTCCAATATGATGGTGCTGTAAAAGCAAAGCATAATAATAAAATAAAAGCTGTGTAAATGTCATTGTGAAGGAAGGAGGAGCAGGTCAGCTGTGATATTACCTATTGTGAATGATTGATCCTGTGTTATCAGATGTGTATAGAGGTGTTACCTGTCATTGTTATTCTGCCTCTGATGATAAGGAGCTTGTTGGAAACTCTTTCTGAAAGGACAGGATGTTAGAGTGTACAAAGTCCCAGTAGTCAGTGTGTAAATTGCAAGATTACTAGTTTTTTTAATAAAGCCATTTTTTTAATATATATACAAATACCTAATTTACAGAGTATCAATCAATTGAGTTTTTTTACCTACTAAAAATCCTTGAGTTCCACTGATTCTGCAGCTCTTTTCTGTTTGCGCCATGTCGCTCCATTGCAGAGATATTCACATTTGTTCTTTTGGAGCGCAGTATGTGAAATCTCAGCTTGCAGTCGAACTGGGAGTTTCTTCAGAGTCTTCGCTGGGGGTGTGCGCTTTCATCTCTCCACAGATGCTGCACATCACAACTCGACAGCACCTTAGACTGCTAGATAAGCTGCCGAGCTGTGATTGGCATGCAAATGTGAATACTTCTGTAGTGAAGCAAGCCAAAACAGAAAAAAGGGTAGGAATCAGGGGAAATCAGGGATATACTATAGAACAAATACATATGAAAATATTTAAAGCAGATATGTCAGAATATTTTACAATAAAATTGCATTCATATGTAAATACATTTTTTTGTTCCTAATGAGACTGATGTGCTTTTTGTCATGTAAAATTGGCTGTATAATCCTTTGCAAAACTTTCTGTGCCTAATATTAAAATTAGCATTTTATATTATTTTAGCATTCTGTTCTTCCTTCATAGACCCCCCCATTGTGGTCATGTAGGGGAATGATGTACTCCCATGATATACGTGACCCCCCCACCCCATATGAGGCCTCAGTTTGGTATCGAATAGTCACATAGGGGTGGTGGACAAGTAGATATGACTGTCTCTTAAAGAAAAGAGAATTTACTGATTTATGACTTAGAAAATTCTTTTTTAAAAAAAAATGCCAATTGTGCCTGACTTTTACAATCCTTAATTATTGTCTCTAATTAATTTGCATAGAAACACTACCATATCTCTAAGGGCTCATTCAGATGTCAGTTTTTCACATATGAGTTCTATCCATTAATTTCATGGAGAAAACATGTACCCAGGCTAGAACTGGCCCACAGGAGAACAGGAGAATCCTTCGGTGGGCCCCTGTGCAAGGAGTGGACCACCACCCTCTTATATGAGAAGTACTTGGCACTATATACTTATATCACCATATACAGACAAAGACAGCATCTTATTCATGTAACAATCTACCCAGTTCATTGTTACATCAACTTGTGATTGAGGATAATGTCACATTTGCATGTAGCTGAAAAGTGGGACCCTGGAGTTGGTTGCTGGAGGGCCCTTGGCTCACCCAATCCAACACTGCATGCATCTATTATAGTCTATGGAGCTGTTCACATGTCCGTGCATTTTTGCAGACCGAGACACACAGACATGCCTGATTTTGATCCATGTCTGGATCAAAGTAGCCAATGCAAGTTTATAGGTTCCCAAAATAATCAGACAGCACTCGGATATGATTCTTGTGCTGCGGACTTTTTGCTAGGAGATCCTTGGGAAATCTTCATCAGTTTTTTTTCATATGAGAAAAACTGATGAAACTGATGATAAAAACTAACACACTAACCAAATTGTGATATAAATCGACTCAAAAATACTATGTGAAACTAGGACCTTTTTAGTGAATGAAGTGTGAATGAGACCTTATACTGCAAAAATGGTGGCCTCCAAAGATGAAAATGACAAGCCTACAACCTGCAGTAACCACCGCTCCACCATACCGCTGCACGACCAGCTCTGCCCTCACCTACTGTATCCTCACCCATCCCTTGTAGATTGTGAGCCCTCGCGGGCAGGGTCCTCGCTCCTCCTGTACCAGTCGGTGGCTTGCATTGTTCAAGATTGTTTTTTATTATGTATACTCCTATCACATGTAAAGCGCCATGGAATAAGTGGTGCTATAATAATAAATAAATAATAATAGCAATTCCAATATCTCTTACATTAATAAATCTTAGTTACCAAATTTTGGCTACTCATGTCATTTCTGATTTACTCAAATCGGGTCACCTTTTTGAATTTTTTAAGCTAGAAATCCCTGTTAAGTCGTCATATTTGCCATTCAAGAATCTAATAAATGTTAAGAAATATTTGCTGCCACCCATTTCTCCCAGATAGTATTGTTTAAATGAGGCCATTTTTAAAGATTCCTGAAAACGTTTGTATATTGGATCCAAGTAAGGATAAATAGTAAAATAGTGATTCCAAGTTCAACTCCTTTACTCCATCAATGAGATAACAGTAAGACCCCTCCGAAGTAGAGTATCACCGATTCCTAAAGTGCTATTATTTGTCAGCGTTTCCTCGTTATAGTACTATACAGTATTTGGTTACCATAACTGCTGAGTAACTTCACCCCTAATAATTGAAAAATTGCCATTTTGCCCATAAAATAAATCAATAGTATTTTTTTCTGCATTCGCCTATTACTTTAGAGCAGAGAGCAATAGAACAGCCACTTTATAGTAAGGAAACCTTGATATTTCTCCTTACAGCTTATCCAGTGCTCTGTAGATCCTGCCGCAGCACTAACTCCCATTAGCCGTGCTCACTGAAACGTTGCTAATGAGAGCTCGCTATCCTCTGGGTTTCTAGAGAGTTTTCTGAAGCACAGGCATGCTCTACATAATGAGGGGAATGGTGAGGGAATTCTAGTCCTCAGCGATCACAAAGTACAAACTAGCTTCTACTTTTATATCACGTTAGTCATGCAAGTAGATTATAGACCTCGGAATCGGGAATTAGATTACGTACCAGCTAATTACGTTACGTACTTGACATAACTATTAAAGCTGGTGCAAGCTCAGAAACATTTGTTTTAAGAGGACTGGCTTTTCAGTGCCCTAATATCCAGGAAAACCTTCCATGGAAGCTTCCTCTGGTTTCATTAAGTCCCAATGGAATAGATAAAGGGTCTCACAAAAGTAGATATTATAATGAACCCTCCATTATCTTTCTGTTTTGAAAGCTTGGACTGAATGGCCTGATTTTTGGTTCTCCAGTGATAAAATTACCAATTATAGCCCTCCGTCCTTTTTTTAAAGAGAATTTATCAGGAAATGACCTATTTTTTTTTTTTAAAAAAAATTTTTTTTGTTATATATCACTATTTTTATATTGGCCACAAAGGCTATTTTATACTCATGCTTTCTGTTCTTTATAGAAGATTTTCAGAAGTCTCATTATCATCACAGACAAAGTAAGCGCTAGTGCAGATGACCGTTTAAATCAGACGAGTCCTTCAGACGGATAGCACTGGTAGCCATGTTATTCTATTGGGCTGTGTCCGGAAAAAAAAAATCGCAGCATGCATGATATGCCTCCAAGAATCAGATGGCATTCGCCCATTTATTCCTGTGGGTCCGTGAAAAAAATCAGACCACACTCAGATGACATCCGAGTCTAGTCCAATTTTCATGGACTGACAGAATGGAGAAGATGGAGAAATTTATTTTTTTCTCTCCACCGCCGAGAAAATCCATCCATCAATACATCACCAGAACCACCATCAGTACATAAATACATCACCAGAACCGCCATTGGTATATGATTACATTACCAGAACCACCATCAGTACATGAATACATCATCATAACTAACATCAATACAGGAATACCTAACCACCATCAGTACAGGAATGAAGTACAAGTTTTTTCTTGACAGTGTAAAAGCTTGATTTAAACAATAGGTAATTTTCGGATTATACATTTCACTTAATGGTCCCTCATTATGGTCCTCCTTTATAGCAAGTACACTGTTAGTCAGCGCAGTACCATAGTCTTATACTGTACATATTGACTGTAGAGTTTAACTCCTTGCCTAGTTAGATTAACCATATTTAACAGGTTTTTTTAAATATCACAATCTTTATTTAAAATAAAAAATACTGCAGAAATCTTGAATTTTCACACTGGTCACTAGGGCTTTTTTAAATTCTTGCTTCCTGTTATTTTGAGAAATAACATATGTATGTTAGCCACAATGAACAGGCCTAGACTCTTTCTTTTATATCGAAGTGTCTAATTAGGTGCTTTAGAGACATCATCGGCACTGTCCCCATTGGAGCTCACAATCTAAATTCCCTATCAGTATGTCTTTTGAATTTGCGAGGAAACCAGAGAAATCCAACACAAACACAGGGAGAACATACAAACACTATTGTAAGCTATATCTAAATATCACACTCTTCAAAAAAAAAAATATACTGAACAGACCAAAAGTTTGGACACACCTTCTCATTTAAAGATTTTTCTGTATTTTCATGACTTTAAAAATTGTACATTCACACTGAATGCAACAAAACTATGAATTAACACATGTGGAATTATATACTTAACAAAAAAGTGTGAAACAACTGAAAATATATCTTATATTCTAGGTTCTTCAAAGTAGCCACCTTTAGCTTTGATGACTGCTTTGCACACTCTTGGCATTCTCTTGATGAGCTTCAAGAGGTAGTCATCGGAAATGGTCTTCCAACAATCTTGAAGGAGTTCCCAGAGATGCTTAGCACTTGTTGGCCCTTTTGCCTTCACTCTGCGGTCCAGCTCACCCCAAACCATCTCGATTGGGTTCAGGTCTGGTGACTGTGGAGGCCAGGTCATCTGGCGTAGCACCCCATCACTCTCCTTCTTGGTCAAATAGCCCTTACACAGCCTGGAGGTGTGTTTGGGGGTCATTGTCCTGTTGAATAATAAATGATGGTCCACCTAAACGCAAACCGGATGGAATAGCATGCCGCTGCAAGATCCTGTGGTAGCCATGCTGGTTCAGTATGCCTTCAATTTTGAATAAAACCCCAACAGTGTCACCAGCAAGGCACCCCCACACCATCACACCTCCTCCTCCATGCTTCACGGTGGGAACCAGGCATGTAGAGACCATCCGTTCACCTTTTCTGCGTCGCACAAAGACACGGTGGTTGGAACCAAAGATCTCAAATTTGGACTCATCAGACCAAAGCACCGATTTCCACTGGTCTAATGTCCATTCCTTGTGTTCTTTAGCCCAAACAAGTCTCTTCTGCTTGTTGCCTGTCCTTAGCAGTGGTTTCCTAGCAGCTATTTTACCATGAAGGCCTGCTGCACAAAGTCTCCTCTTAACAGTTGTTGTAGAGATGTATCTGCTGCTAGAACTCTGTGTGGCATTGACCTGGTCTCTAATCTGAGCTGCTGTTAACCTGCGATTTCTGAGGGTGGTTACTCGGATATACTTATCCTCAGAAGCAAAGGTGACTCTTGGTCTTCCTATCCTGGGACGGTCCTCATGCGAGCCAGTTTCTTTGTAGCGCTTGATGGTTTTTGAAACTGCACTTGGGGACACTTTAACCCTGCTGTTCTGTTCGCATTTGCTATTATACACTTGTACTGTTCCCCGGTCAATATGACCCGACCTATTAATTCTTGATTTTTAGCTACTCTAAGTGTTTTATTTGAATATTTTTTTCATTATTATACTGTATGTGAACATGGTTGATCATAAACAAATGAAAAATTTAAATTCAAACTTAATAATTTATTTTTTTTCATAAAAAGGTTACACAGGCTTTTTACAATTATCTTTGATTGTTGGCATTCTGCACACAAATAACAAAGAAGCTTTACATTACTATTACTAAAACATGAAATTTTACTTTTTGAAAACAATATTTATAAATCAACAAATGAAAAATCATAACAACTTCAACCTTTTTAGAAAGAAAAAAGAAAAAACTGAACATGTTCATGCGTTTTTACACTGAACACAATATTAAAATACATGTCCTTTACACAGATATTTTGAACATCCAGCACATGTCAGATTAGTCTTATTGTCACAGGAAGATGGACAGAAGCTACATCTCTTCATTTTTTTGCTGGTAGCTATGCTGCTGGTATCTGTGCTGGTGGAGGCCGTGGATGTGGAGTCTCTTTCTTGAGCATGCTGGACACTTTTTACAATGGCTGTTGCTCCTTCACTTCTGGGGGTCACTTTTCTGCTCTCAATATATGGCCTAACCAGGGATTTTTTTATTCCGGTTCCAATCGGGGTCGATTTCTCTCCATAAGACAAATGCATTGTATGCAGAAACGTCCAGTATGTTATACAATAAAATCATTGCCCACTGATTGGTTTTGCGTTTGCATGTATATGTTGATATTGCTTGGTCTAAAGTATCAACTGCTCCCTTTGTGGCATTATAATCCAAAATAATGTCAGGCTTTCTGTTTTCTCTATCACTTACGGCATTGTCATGGTGCATTGTGCTCATTAGAATTACCTGTTTGTTTGTTTTTTGGAACATAAGAAGCAACAGTTGTATTTCCAGAAAAATAAAAAGTAGAACTGTACACCTCTCTCTTGCTAAGGATACCTTGCGGTAGTTCAGGTTTGTTTTTTCTTATAGTACCCAGCATGGTAAGTTGTTTTTTCTTCAACATCTGGCCTAGTTGATAGGATGTAAAAAAGTTGTCGCATGTGACATTTTGTCCTTTTAGTCCAGGAGTCAAATCGAGAACAACACGCATACCCTGATTTTTTTCAGGTCTTTCACCAGGGGTTTTTCCTGTATACACTTGAACATTTAGAGCATATGAACTTTTGCTGTCACAAAGTGTCCAGATCTTGATGCCGTATTTTGCTGGCTTACTTGGTATATATTGTCTGAATGGGCACCTACCTCAGAATGCCACCAGTTGCTCATCAACAGTTACATTTTCACCACTATTATACAATTTTGGTAGAATCTCTACTAGTGTTGAGCGAACATGCTCGACACTGCTCGGTACTCGCCTGAGCATCACGCTACTCGGGATGTTCGGCGAGCACCGAACATTTCCGGGTTACTCGGGTGGGAGCTCAGGTCTCCGCCCTGCATGTTTGGTGCTCTTTACAGAGCCAATGAACATGCAGGGATTGCCAGCCAGTCACTGTAATGCTGCAGCCATGTTGGTTGTGGGCATTACAGTGATTGGCTGGCCGCACAGCGTCACCTCGAGTATTTAAAACAGGGCGCCGCCATCTTGGACACAGTCGCTCCAGATTAGACAGTGTAGGGACAGCGCTGCTGATTTAGGGAGAGATATAAACTGCGAAATAGTTAGTGTAGGGTCTGTAAAGGCTGCCAGAACAAACAAATAGTCCTTTTCAGGACTAATATCCATCCCAGATACCAGGCAGGCAGGCTGTATAGGAGACACAGTGGTTATACCAGCAAACGCTGCATTACAGTCCTGTGTGCTCCTGTTGCTGAAATTGCTGGACTTAGCAACAGGTGTAGGGGGCCAGGAAAAATCCTTTTTTTTTTCATCTAAATCCTCCTTATTTTTTTTCTCCATCACACTGTACTGTCTTATTAACCTTTTGGTGTGCCCCCCCCCCAAAAAAAAATAGTGTGTCTCTGATTTTTCAGACACAAATATAACTATTGAAAATAGTCTGGTGTAGGCTAGAGAAACAGAAGTGTTGTTTTGCACTTCCACGGTTCAAACCTCTGTATTATCCATTTTGGGCCATTTGTATCTAAAAAAAAAATCAGTTTGAGTGTGTCGCTCACTGCTCAGCCGCAAATATCTCTATTTAAAAAAGTGTGGTATACCCCAGTAAACAATAACTGTGGTTTTGCCATCCCACGGTAAAAAATCTCTATTATTCAGCTTTTGGTAGTTTTTTCCGTAAAGAAAAACAGTAGTGTCTCCTGACTGTTGTGACACAAAAATATATCTGTTGAAAATAGTCTTGTGTAGGCCCAACATCCCAGTGTGGTTTCGCAGTTCCACGGGTCAAATCGCTGTACTATCCAGTTTTGGGCCTTTGGTATCTAAAAAAAAAGCAGTTTGAGTGTGTTGCTCACTGTTCAACCGCAAATATCTCTATTTAAAAAAGTGTGGTATACCCCAGTAAACGATAACTGTGGTTTTGCCATCCCACGGTAAAAAATCTCTATTATTCAGCTTTTGGTAGTTTTTTCCGCAAAGAAAAACAGTAGTGTCTCCTGACTGTTGTGACACAAAAATATATCTGTTGAAAATAGTCTTGTGTAGGCCCGACATCCGAGTGTGGTTTTGCAGTTCCACGGGTCAAATCGCTGTACTATCCAGTTTTGGGCCTTTGGTATCTAAAAAAAAAGCAGTTTGAGTGTGTCGCTCACTGTTCAGCCGCAAATATCTCTATTTAAAAAAGTGTGGTATACCCCAGTAAACAATAACTGTGGTTTTGCCATCCCACGGTAAAAAATCTCTATTATTCAGCTTTTGGTAGTTTTTTCCGTAAAGAAAAACAGTAGTGTCTCCTGACTGTTGTGACACAAAAATATATCTGTTGAAAATAGTCTTGTGTAGGCCCGACATTCCAGTGTGGTTTCGCAGTTCCACAGGTCAAATCGCTGTACTATCCAGTTTTGGGCCTTTGGTATCTAAAAAAAAGCAGTTTGAGTGTGTCGCTCACTGTTCAGCCACAAATATCTCTATTTAAAAAAGTGTGGTATACCCCAGAAAACAATAACTGTGGTTTTGCCATCCCACGGTAAAAAATCTCTATTATTCAGCTTTTGGTAGTTTTTTCCGTAAAGAAAAACAGTAGTGTCTCCTGACTGTTGTGACACAAAAATATATCTGTTGAAAATAGTCTTGTGTAGGCCCGACATCCGAGTGTGGTTTTGCAGTTCCACGGGTCAAATCGCTGTACTATCCAGTTTTGGGCCTTTGGTATCTAAAAAAAAAGCAGTTTGAGTGTGTCGCTCACTGTTCAGCCGCAAATATCTCTATTTAAAAAAGTGTGGTATACCCCAGTAAACAATAACTGTGGTTTTGCCATCCCACGGTAAAAAATCTCTATTATTCAGCTTTTGGTAGTTTTTTCCGTAAAGAAAAACAGTAGTGTCTCCTGACTGTTGTGACACAAAAATATATCTGTTGAAAATAGTCTTGTGTAGGCCCGACATTCCAGTGTGGTTTCGCAGTTCCACAGGTCAAATCGCTGTACTATCCAGTTTTGGGCCTTTGGTATCTAAAAAAAAGCAGTTTGAGTGTGTCGCTCACTGTTCAGCCACAAATATCTCTATTTAAAAAAGTGTGGTATACCCCAGAAAACAATAACTGTGGTTTTGCCATCCCACGGTAAAAAATCTCTATTATTCAGCTTTTGGTAGTTTTTTCCGTAAAGAAAAACAGTAGTGTCTCCTGACTGTTGTGACACAAAAATATATCTGTTGAAAATAGTCTTGTGTAGGCCCGACATCCCAGTGTGGTTTCGCAGTTCCACGGGTCAAATCGCTGTACTATCCAGTTTTGGGCCTTTGGTATCTAAAAAAAAAGCAGTTTGAGTGTGTCGCTCACTGTTCAGCCGCAAATATCTCTATTTAAAAAAGTGTGGTATACCCCAGTAAACAATAACTGTGGTTTTGCCATCCCACGGTAAAAAATCTCTATTATTCAGCTTTTGGTAGTTTTTTCCGTAAAGAAAAACAGTAGTGTCTCCTGACTGTTGTGACACAAAAATATATCTGTTGAAAATAGTCTTGTGTAGGCCCGACATCCCAGTGTGGTTTCGCAGTTCCACAGGTCAAATCGCTGTACTATCCAGTTTTGGGTCTTTGGTATCTAAAAAAAAGCAGTTTGAGTGTGTCGCTCACTGTTCAGCTGCAAATATCTCTATTTAAAAAAGTGTGGTATACCCCAGTAAACAATAACTGTGGTTTTGCCATCCCACGGTAAAAAATCTCTATTATTCAGCTTTTGGTAGTTTTTTCCGTAAAGAAAAACAGTAGTGTCTCCTGACTGTTGTGACACAAAAATATATCTGTTGAAAATAGTCTTGTGTAGGCCCGACATCCCAGTGTGGTTTCGCAGTTCCACGCGTCAAATCGCTGTACTATCCAGTTTTGGGCCTTTGGTATCTAAAAAAAAGCAGTTTGAGTGTGTCGCTCACTGTTCAGCCGCAAATATCTCTATTTAAAAAAGTGTGGTATACCCCAGTAAACAATAACTGTGGTTTTGCCATTCCACGGTAAAAAATCTCTATTATTCAGCTTTTGGTAGTTTTTTCCGTAAAGAAAAACAGTAGTGTCTCCTGACTGTTGTGACACAAAAATATATCTGTTGAAAATAGTCTTGTGTAGGCCCGACATCCCAGTGTGGTTTCGCAGTTCCACGGGTCAAATCGCTGTACTATCCAGTTTTGGGCCTTTGGCATCTAAAAAAAAAGCAGTTTGAGTGTGTCGCTCACTGTTCATCCGCAAATATCTCTATTTAAAAAAGTGTGGTATACCCCAGTAAACAATAACTGTGGTTTTGCCACCCCACGGTAAAAAATCTCTATTATTCAGCTTTTGGTAGTTTTTTCCGTAAAGAAAAACAGTAGTGTCTCCTGACTGTTGTGACACAAAAATATATCTGTTGAAAATAGTCTTGTGTAGGCCCGACATCCCAGTGTGGTTTCGCAGATCCATGGGTCAAATCGCTGTACTATCCAGTTTTGGGCCTTTGGTATCTAAAAAAAAGCAGTTTGAGTGTGTCGCTCACTGTTCAGCCGCAAATATCTCTATTTGAAAAATTGTGGTATACCCCAGTAAACAATAACTGTGGTTTTGCCATCCCACGGTAAAAAATCTGTATTATTCAGCTTTTGGTAGTTTTTTCCGTAAAGAAAAACAGTAGTGTCTCCTGACTGTTGTGACACAAAAATATATCCGTTGAAAATAGTCTAGTGTAGGCCCGACATCCCAGTGTGGTTTCGCAGTTCCACTGGTCAAATCGCTGTACTATCCAGTTTTGGGCCTTTGGTATCTAAAAAAAAAGCAGTTTGAGTGTGTCACTCCCTGTTCAGCCGCAAATATCTCTATTTAAAAAAGTGTGGTATACCCCAGTAAACAATAACTGTGGTTTTGCCATCCCACGGTAAAAAATCTCTATTATTCACCTTTTGGTATTTTTTTCCGTAAAGAAAAACAGTAGTGTCTCCTGACTGTTGTGACACAAAAATATATCTGTTGAAAATAGTCTTGTGTAGGCCCGACATCCCAGTGTGGTTTCGCAGTTCCACGGGTCAAATCGCTGTACTATCCAGTTTTGGGCCTTTGGTATCTAAAAAAAAGCAGTTTGAGTGTGTGGCTCACTGTTAGGCCGCAAATATCTCTATTTAAAAATTTGTGGTATACCCCAGTAAACAATAACTGTGGTTTTGCCATCCCACGGTAAAAAATCTCTATTATTCAGCTTTTGGTAGTTTTTTCCGCAAAGAAAAACAGTAGTGTCTCCTGACTGTTGTGACACAAAAATATATCTGTTGAAAATACTCTTGTGTAGGCCCGACATCCCAGTGTGGTTTCGCAGTTCCACGGGTCAAATCGCTGTACTATCCAGTTTTGGGCCTTCGGTATCTAAAAAAAGCAGTTTGAGTGTGTCGCTCACTGTTCAGCTGCAAATATCTCTATTTAAATAAGTGTGGTATACCCCAGTAATGTCATGGGTGTGTCGCCACGAAGATCGTCGCGACTACACAGCCTGACTTCTCGCAGCTGAGTTTTTGGTGCTTTGTGTTTTTTGGTTGTGAGGGAATTAATTCTCTCTCTCTGCGCTTGATGAGGCTCAGCCTCGCCCAGCTGCAGTTAATGCTGCAGTATTGGGATTCCTTCAAATACCTGCTGGTCTGATAGGGAAGTTGTCGGTGAAAGCATTTCTTGCAGACCTTCAGAGTGGATCGTTGTTTGGTGGAGTTTGGAGCGAGGAGTATGCGGTGTGGTTTGTTCCCTTCCTCCCTTTATCATTTATCTCCTAATCTGTTGTTGTTCCCTCTGTAATTGTGGTGTTAGTTTTTGTATGCAAGGTGGTTTTTGCTTTTCCCCTTGTACTGTCTCGTTTGTCTAGTACTGTGTTTTGGGCATTTTCTATCCTGTTCCCCATTGTTGTGATCGGGGTCCTTCTCAGGACTAGATTACTTAGGTTCAGGGATATTCAGGAGTTTAGGGTTACGCTGGCGGCCTTGACCTCTGTACCATTAACAGTACCTCCAGGTTGAGGGATTAGTCAGGGCCCCCGTCTAGGGTCAGCTCAGGCCCCTAACCCCCTGTACGCTGAGACAGCGTGACATTTTCACCGACCGACAAAAAAAAAAAAAAAAAAATTTTTCCAACCACCCTGGATCCAGTAGCCAGTCTAGCTCGGCAGTTGCAGAGTTTGTCCATGGAGTTGGCGGATGTTAAGTCCAAGGTTTTGTGTCCTCTGGAGCAAGCCGGACCAGAACCTAAAGTAGCTCTCCCTGACAGATTCACTGGGGGGCAAGACAAGTTTTTTGTTTTCCGGGAGGCATGAAAGTTGTACTTTCAGCTGCGGCCTCGGTCATCGGGGAGTGAGGAGTAAAGGGTGGGAATTGTCATCTCGCTCCTACAAGGGGACCCACAATCTTGGGCGTTCTCTCTTCCCCCGGGCTCCCCGGCTCTCCAGTCAGTGGATAGGTTTTTCGCTGCTCTGGGACTCGTATATTATGATCCAGATCGGATCTCCCTTGCTGAATCTAAGTTACGTAGGATCCACCAGGGAGATCGTCCGGCGGAGGAATTGTGTTCGGAGTTCCGTAGGTGGGCCACGGACACCCAGTGGAATGACCCGGCTCTTAGGAGCCAGTTTTGTCAAGGGTTATCTGACAAATTAAAGGATGTGTTGGCACAGTATGACCCTCCCGCCTCACTGGAAGCCGCTATGGCCCTTGCTATTCGCACTGACAGACGGCTTCGGGAGAGGTGCGGGATAACTCCGCCCCCGGGGATGACTCCACCTCCTACAAGGTCCCCTCATATAGAGGTTCCCCTGGTCAGTCCAGACGAGCCTATGCAGTTAGGAGGGACATCTTTCCGGGGGAGGGGACCGGCGGTGCACCACAAGACTGGAAGGTGCTTCTTCTGCGGGAGAAAGGGACATTTTATTGGGGGTGTCCATCCCGTCCTTTGCAGAGTAAAGAGTCGTCGGAAAACTATTGATCCCAGGTTGTGTGGTGGACGGCAATCTGGGAGTAGGTATTTCGTCCCTAGGTTCGTCTCAGTTTCTCGTACCGGCGGAGGTGGTGGTGGGTACGAGAACTGAGAGGATATCTGTTCTTCTAGATAGTGGGGCCGGGGCTAATCTGGTGGACGCTCGGTTTGCCCGGGTTCAAGGTATGCTATTGAATATGTTGGCTAAGCCCATCCCCATATTTTCGATCGACGCCAGGCCTCTCGGTCAGGGAAGTTTTTTGCAAGTGGTGCATAACGTAAATCTTCAAGTGGGGGCGATACATAAAGAACTGTTGTCTTGTTACGTGTTGGAGGGTCTTCCCACTGCTATTGTGTTGGGCCTTCCTTGGTTAACTAAGCATAATCCGGTTATTAATTGGCAATCCAGGGAGATAAGCCAATGGAGTGAATTCTGTAATAAAAACTGCATGAATACGGTCATCGGTGCTGTCACTCCTAGGGTCTTACCTCCATTTCTGGCGGACTTTGAGGATGTATTCTCGGAGAAAGGGTGTCAGGAACTACCTCCTCATCGCGTGTATGACTGTTCTGTAAAATTGCTCCCTGGGGCCAAGTTACCTAAATCTAGGTTGTATAACCTACCTGGTCCGGAGAGGCAGGCCATGAAGGATTATATTTCTGAGAGTCTGGCTAAGGGGCATATTAGACCTTCATCTTCCCCAGTGGCCGCGGGGTTCTTCTTTGTGAAGAAGAAAGATGGAGGCCTACGCCCTTGCCTGGATTTCTGTGAACTTAATCGGATTACGGTCCGAGATCCGTATCCACTCCCACTTATCCCCGATCTCTTTTATCAGATCGTGGGCGCCAAATGGTTCTCTAAGTTGGATCTCAGGGGGGCGTACAATCTGATTAGGATAAAGGAGGGGGATGAGTGGAAGACGGCGTTTAACACTCCGGAGGGGCATTATGAGAACCTTGTCATGCCATTCGGTCTGACTAATGCCCCGGCGGTGTTCCAACACTTTGTTAATGACATTTTTCGCTGCCTGGTGGGTCAGTTTGTGGTCATATATCTGGATGACATCTTAATTTACTCGCCTGATCTTGTGTCTCATCAGGAGCATGTTAGGCAGGTGTTACAGATCTTGCGGGATAATAAACTGTACGCCAAATGGGAGAAGTGTGTGTTCGCCGTATAGGAACTCCAGTTTTTAGGTTTCCTGGTGTCAGCGTCCGGTTTTCGTATGGACCCAGGGAAAGTGCGGGCAGTTCTTGAGTGGGATCTGCCAGAGAATCTTAAGGCGCTACAACGTTTCCTGGGGTTTGCTAATTATTACCGGAAATTCATTCGTAATTTCTCATCCATGGTTAAACCTCTCACAGACATGACAAAAAAGGGGATGGATTTTTCTAGGTGGTCTGACAAGGCTTGTCAAGCATTCTCCTCCTTGAAAAAATGTTTTGCCTCAGCACCCATACTCATTCAACCTGATGCGTCACAGCTGTTCATTGTAGAGGTAGACGCTTCTGAGGTAGGGGTGGGAGCAGTTTTGTCACAAGGTTCGTCCCCTGGTAAGTGGCGTCCGTGCGCTTTTTTCTCCAAAAAATTGTCGTCCGCTGAGAGGAATTACGATATCGGCAATAGGGAACTCTTGGCTATTAAGTTAGCTTTTGAGGAGTGGCGCCATTTTTTGGAGGGGGCAGTCCATCCGGTCACCGTCATCACTGATCACAAGAACCTGCTTTATCTGGAGTCCGCAAAACGTCTGAATCCCAGACAAGCCAAGTGGTCGTTGTTTTTTACCAGGTTTAATTTTGTCGTTACATATCGTCCTGGGTCAAAAAATGTGAAGACGGATGCCTTATCTCGTAGTTTCCCTGGGGCCGGGAATACGGATGATCCAGTTCCTATCCTTCAAGAGGGGGTGGTGGTGTCGGCAGTATGCTCTGAGCTTGAGGAGGAGGTATTGGAGGCTCAGGGGGATGCCCCTGTTGGACCTCCAGGGAGACTGTTTGTTCCTGATCAGCTACGACAAAAGGTGATCGAGGCACACCATAACTCAGCTTTGGCAGGACACCCAGGGAGTAAAGCAACTGTGGATCTCCTCTCGCGTCGGTTTTGGTGGCCTAACTTACATAAGGAGGTGGTAACTTTTGTTGCGTCCTGTGGGGTTTGTGCGCGCTCTAAGACCCCACATACCCGTCCGTCTGGGGCCCTCTTACCTTTGAAGATCCCGGAGCGTCCTTGGACTCATCTGTCTATGGACTTTATTACGGACCTCCCGCCGTCCTCGGATAAAACGGTCATACTCGTTGTAGTAGACAGGTTCAGCAAGATGGCACATTTTATCGCTCTTCCTGCTCTTCCTAATGCTAAAACTCTTGCGCAGGTGTTCATTGGAGAGATTGTGAGGCTTCACGGGGTACCCTCCGATGTGGTGTCGGATCGGGGGTCTCAGTTTGTGTCCAAATTCAGGAAGGCTTTTTGTACTCGGCAGGGGATGCATTTATCGTTCTCATCAGCTTTTCATCCTCAGACCAATGGTCAGACGGAACGTCTGAACCAGAGTTTGGAGACATATCTCCGGTGTTTTGTGTCAGAGAACCAGGAGGACTGGGCTTCTTTCTTACATCTGGCGGAGTTTGCTCTTAATAATAGGCGGAGCGAATCCACTGGTAAGTCCCCGTTTTTTGGGGCATATGGTTTTCACCCCCAGTTTTGTACTTTCAGTAGAGGGGGCTCTTCGGGGGTTCCTGAGGAGGAACGATTTTCATCATCACTCGCTTCAGTATGGAGAGGGGTACTGAATAATCTGAGTACTATGGGGAACCGATACAAACATATGGCTGATAGGAGGAGAGTGTCTAGTCCGGACCTAAGTGTGAACGATCGGGTATGGTTGTCTACCAAGAATATAAAACTCAAGGTTCCCTCCTGGAAACTGGGTCCCAGGTTCATCAGGCCGTACAGGATCAGTTCTATAATTAATCCGGTGGCATTCCGTCTTGACCTCCCCCCTACGTTTAAAATTCATAACGTGTTCCACAGATCTTTGCTTAAGAGGTATGTGGCGCCAATGATACCGTCACCTTTACCTCCTCTTCCAGTGGTGATCAATGGAAATTTGGAGTTTCAGGTATCGAAAGTCATCGATTCACGTTTTAGTCGCCGGTCCCTTCAGTACTTGGTTCATTGGAAAGGGTATGGTCCTGATGAGAGAATGTGGGTTCCTGCGTCAGATATTAACGCAGACCGGTTAATTCGGGCCTTCCACACGACTCACCCGGATAAACCTGGCCCTGAGGGTCCGGAGGCCCCTCGTAGAAGGGGGGGTACTGTCATGGGTGTGTCGCCACGAAGATCGTCGCAACTACACAGCCTGACTTCTTGCAGCTGAGTTTTTGGTGCTTTGTGTTTTTTGGTTGTGAGGGAGTTAAATCTCTCTCTCTGTGCTTGACGAGGCTCAGCCTCGCCCAGCTGCAGTTAATGCTGCAGTATTGGGATTCCTTCAAATACCTGCTGGTCTGATAGGGAAGTTGTCGGTGAAAGCATTTCTTGCAGACATTCAGAGTGGATCGTTGTTTGGTGGAGTTCGGAGCGAGGAGTATGCGGTGTGGTTTGTTCCCTTCCTCCCTTTATCATTTATCTCCTAACCTGTTGTTCCCTCTGTAATTGTGGTGTTAGTTTTTGTATGCAAGGTGGTTTTTGGTTTTCCCCTTGTACTGTCTCGTTTGTCTAGTACTGTGTTTTGGGAATTTTCTATCCTGTTCCCCATTGTTGTGATCGGGGTCCTTCTCAGGACTAGATTACTTAGGTTCAGGGATATTCAGGAGTTTAGGGTTACGCTGGCGGCCTGGACCTCTGTACCATTAACAGTTCCTCCAGGTTGAGGGATTAGTCAGGGCCCCCGTCTAGGGTCAGCTCAGGCCCCTGACCCCCCTGTACGCTGAGACAGCGTGACAAGTAAACAATAACTGTGGTTTTGCCATCCTACGGTAAAAAATCTCTATTATTCAGCTTTTGATAGTTTTTTCCGTAAAGAAAAACAGTAGTGTCTCCTGACTGTTGAGACACAAAAATATATCTGTTGAAAATAGTTTTGTGTGGGCCCGACATCCCAGTGTGGTTTCGCAGTTCCACGGGTCAATTCGCTGTACTATCCAGTTTTGGGCCTTTGGTATCTAAAAAAAAAGCAGTTTGAGTGTGTCGCTCACTGTTCAGCCGCAAATATCTCTATTGAAAAAGTGTGGTATACCCCAGTAAACAATAACTGTGGTTTTCCTCTTCCACGGTTCTAATCTACTCTTTATTACCCTTTTTCCATTGATAGTGCAAGTGTAAGCTATTTTACTTCATTTACAATGGGCAAGGTGCGTGGCAAGGGACGTGGATGTGGACGTTCTGGTGATGGTTCGTGCAGAGGATGGGGCCGTGGCCAAGGTGAAAATGTGCCACAACCAACAGCCACATCTTCTCGCTCCCACTTCTTGACCGAATTACTAGGGAAGCACAGAACAACACCAGTATTGAGAACTGATCAGTGTGAACAGGTTATTAATTGGATAGCAGATAATACTTCCAGTTACCTGGGCACCACCACCTCCGGTCTGTCTTCCACACGGTCAACTCTTAGTAGCCGTGAGTCTCGACCGCATACTCCTCCTCACCCTGATGCTCCTTCCTCCCACCATGTCGAGTGTCGTCAGACAGCAAGTGATCCCACACTTGGACACTCTGAAGAGCTGTTCACTGGTCCATTTCCATATTTGGGCCCCTCGCCTGATACGCTTGAAGTGGTGGAAGAGGAGATCCCATGTTGCGATGCCCAAATATTTGAACAGCCACGGCCACAGGAAGTCGACATTGGCAATCTGTCACAAGAGGTGGACGATGACGAGACACAATTGTCAGGAAGTGAGGAGGAGGATCGTGGTGCGCAAGTGGAAGAGGAGGAGGTGGTGGATGATCTAGTAACTGACCCAACGTGGAAGGAGGACATGCAGAGTGAGGCCAGCAGCACACAGGGGGAGGGAGGCAGAGTACCCCAACAGGCAGGAAGAAGCAGTGTGGTGGCCGCAGACAGAAGGCAGGCAACCGTTCCCCGTAACACCAACACGAGGGACGTTGCCAGTACAAGCGGTAGGTCTTCCAGAGTCTGGAATTTTTTTAAAGACTCTGCTGATAACCCCAAAAAGGCCATATGTTCCACCTGCCATACCTGCATCAGCAGGGGTGACAAAACTACCAGCCTGACCACCACCAGCATGATCAGGCACATGGCAGCAAAGCACCCGACTTTGTGGGGCGAAACCCAGGGTCCACAACCAGTGTCAGCGGGTGTCACCACTGCTTCTTCCACTGTTGTGCGTGCAATAGAACCCCCTGTTGTGTGTGCAAGGCAATCTCCTGTCCATACTGCATATAAAGATGCCCCCTCCTCTCAGTCTTCACTTGTTATGGCAGTTTCTCAAGAAACAGCATCAACGTCCATTCCACGTCCCACCGCAGCGTTCAATTGTCCATATCCCAGACCTTTGAACGAAAGCGGAAATTCGCAGCTAACGCCCCACAGGCCACAGTCCTAAATTCGCACATTTCATGACTGCTTGCATTGGAAATGCTGCCTTTTAGGCTGGTGGAGACGGAATCCTTCCGCAATCTTATGGCGGTGGCCGTCCCTCGGTACTCGGTCCCCAGCCGACACTATTTTGCCCGGTGTGCCATCCCCGCACTACACAAGCACGTGTCCCAAAGCATCTGCTGTGCCCTCAACAACGCAGTTACTGGGAGAGTCCACCTGACAACGGACACGTGGACAAGTGCTTGTGGCCAGGGACGGTACATCTCTCTGACGGCACACTGGGTAAACATAGTGGAAGCCGGGACCCAGTCGGACCTTGGGACGGAACACATCCTCCCCACCCCGAGGATTGCGGGCCCTATGTCAGTCAGAGTTGCCCCCACAGTGTACAGCTCCTGCGCATCCTCCTCCTCCTCCTCCTCCTCATGTTCAGCCTCCATCTCAGATATCACCACATCAGTTACAAGCTGGAAGCATTGCAGTACTGCCTCCGTCAAGCGGCAACAGGCTGTGCTGAAACTCATAAGCTTAGATGATAAACCTCACACTGCTTGTGAGTTGTGGACAGCTGTGAAAGAGCAGGCAGATCTGTGGCTGAGACCGCTGAACCTACATCCCGGCATGGTCGTGTGTGACAATGGCCGTAACCTGGTGGAGGCTCTGAGGCGAGGTGAGATCCTACACGTACCATGCCTGGCTCATGTGCTTAACCTCGTGGTTCAGCGGTTTCTTAAATCGTACCCCGAGTTGCCAGATCTGCTCGTGAAAGTACGCCGCCTGTCAGCTCATTTTCGCAAGTCGGCTACAGCTTCCGCCGCCCTTGCTGTGTTGCAGCAACGTTTGCAGCTTCTGGCACACCGACTGGTGTGTGATGTCCCCACACATTGGAACTCTACCCTCCACATGTTGCAAAGGATTTGTGAGCAGAAGAGAGCAGTTGTGGAGTACCAGCTGCAACAAGGCCGTCGATATTCAGGTCAGACTCCACACATGAGACCTCAGGAGTGGACCTGGATGCCTGACATATGTACCATCCTGACAAACTTTGAGGAGGCCACCAAGATGGTGAGTGGCGATGATGCCATCATTAGTGTCAGCATCCCACTTGTCTGTCTTTTGCAACGCTCTCTGCAGAGAATTAAAGAGGAGGCATTGCAGCCAGAGTATGATGAGATGGATCAAGAAGCCGTAGCGGGCGATTACGCACAGTCCAGCCTCATCTCATCCCAACGTGCATTGGAGGACAATGAGGGAGAGGAGGAGGAGGAGGAGGAAGAACAGGAGCTGCTATCATGCGTTGTAGACGGTAGTACCTGTACAAGTGTCATACCATCGGTTCAGCGTGGGTGGCCTGAGGACAGGTGGGAGGAGGAAGAGGAGGAGGAGAGCATGGTCAGTCGTCATCTTGGTGAGGACACGGAAATCTTGCCCATTACCAGTCTGGCACGCATGGCTGACTTTATGTTACGCTGCCTTAACCGTGACCCTCGCGTTGTCAAAATGTTGGGTGACAGTCATTACTGGTTGGTGACACTTGTAGACCCCCGCTACAAGGAGAACTTTCACTCTCTTATTCCTGAGGTGGAGAGGTCTACAAAAATGGGACAATACCAGAAGGCCCTTGCTGCAGAACTCTTTTAAAAATTCCCATCTGAACACGCTAGCGGCAGAGGTCACAGTTCGTTGCCCAACTAAGGCGTACAGGCGAGAGAGATGCAACTCCAATCCAGCAGAGTCAGGGGAACACTGTCAACATTCTGGGACAGTTTTCTGACACCCGCCCAGCTTACAGGCCCTGAGGCGCGGGGTACTCTCACAAGGAGTGGAAAGTTTCAAAAGATGGTGAGGGAGTACCTTGCCGTTCATACCAGCATCCTCCTTGATTCCTCTGTGCCTTTTAATTATTGGGTATCCAAGCTGGACACTTGGAATGAACTCGCTCTGTACGCCTTGGAGGTCCTGGCCTGCCCTGCCGCTAGCGTGTTATCGGAGCGTGTTTTTAGTGCCGCTGGGGGAATTATAACTGATAAGCGCTCTCGCCTGTCAACTGACAATGCTGACAAGCTGACCCTTATCAAAATGAACAAGGGCTGGATTGGGCCAGACTTCTCATCACCACCAAATGACAGCAGAGTAACATAAAGTCAAATCCACTGTGATATTTCGGGAGGTGTATTCACATGCACCGCTTCACACCCACACATGGGTATACGCTTCCTCGTTTCGGCTGTTTTATCTTCTTCTCCTTATCCTCAGCCTCCACCACCACTATACCACCAGGGTGCCAGCATTGCAAGTTCCTCCGTCCTTATTTTTGGCAGCTTTTGCTTGCAAGGCATAAGCAAATACTATGGGACACCCACGCCCCAATAATGGGACTTATGTTTGTAATATGCTGTACTGCATGGCTCTTGTAAGGGGCATTGCAAGTTGCTCCGTCCTAATTTTTGGCAGCTTTTGCTGGGAAAGCATAAGCAAATACTATGGGACACCCACTCCCCAATAATGGGACTTATGTTTGTAATATGCTGTACTGCATGGCTCTTGTAAGGGGCATTGCAAGTTGCTCCGTCCTTATTTTTAGCTGCTTTTGCTGGGAAAGCATATGCAAATACTATGGGACACCCACTCCCCAATAATGGGACTTATTTTTGTAATATGCTGTACTGCATGGCTCTTGTAAGGGGCATTGCAAGTTGCTCCGTCCTAATTTTTGGCAGCTTTTGCTGGGAAAGCATAAGCAAATACCATGGGACACCCACTCCCCAATAATGGGACTTATGTTTGTAATATGCTGTACTGCATGGCTCTTGTAAGGGGCATTGCAAGTTGCTCCGTCCTAATTTTTGGCAGCTTTTGCTGGGAAAGCATAAGAAAATACTATGGGACACCCACTCCCCAATAATGGGACTTATGTTTGTAATATGCTGTACTGCATGGCTCTTGTAAGGGGCATTGCAAGTTGCTCCATCCTAATTTTTGGCAGCTTTTGCTGGGAAAGCATAAGCAAATACTATGGGACACCCACTCCCCAATAATGGGACTTATGTTTGTAATATGCTGTACTGCATGGCTCTTGTAAGGGGCATTGCAAGTTGCTCCGTCCTAATTTTTGGCAGCTTTTGCTGGGAAAGCATAAGCAAATACTATGGGACACCCACTCCCCAATAATGGGACTTATGTTTGTAATATGCTGTACTGCATGGCTCTTGTAAGTGGCATTGCAAGTTGCTCCGTCCTAATTTTTGGCAGCTTTTGCTGGGAAAGCATAAGCAAATACCATGAGACACCCACTCCCCAATAATGGGACTTATGTTTGTAATATGCTGTACTGCATGTGAAGCGCCCCCTGGGACATGTGTACACGTGTGTGGGATACCCGGTGCCGGGTCTCTGGGGTCTGTAGTCTCCGTGGCGGTGACCCGGTCCCGTGGCTCAGGCTGGTCAAACCATTCGCAGTCTTTCTTAGGTTTTGAGGTTAATTGTCCGACTGCGCCACCCGTGGATTGCGGTCAGGGAGTACCACCGCTGCGAGGCAGACCGCTGAGGCTGGTGTTGTGTGCGCAGCATAGAATGGGATAACTCCCCTCGGGAGGAGTATAGCCTCAGGGCAGTGAGTGTGGATGATGGGGGTGATGGTGCACGAGCGCAGCAGGAATGACTCAGAGTCTTTGCAGTGCAGTTCAGGGTCTTTACTGATGATTATAAGGTAGACCCTCCCTGGAGTACTGGCTAGCATAAGAGGCCTGGTCAGTCTGTGAGCAAGCAGGAGTTCCCCTGGCCAGGTGGAGTTGTAGGCCTGCCCGTCTGTCTGCACTCTTCCTGGCTACCTTGCTGTAAGCGGGTAGAAGTAGCCCACGTCCCTGAGTGTACCGTGTAGTGCTCACCCGTATGGCTGGTGACTTGGGGCCTTCTGTTAGCCTCCGCTCCACGACGGCGGTGCTGGTCCCTTGCTTGTGACTGAGCCTCCGGGCTTCTATGGCCAGAGGACCTGAAATCCCCTGCCGGCTGGTTTCTGCTGCTGGATTTATAAGTCCTCACAGCTTCGGACTCCTGTGTCCGGTTCCTATTGTCTTCTGCCAGGGCGAGCTCTGCTCAGCTTCCAGACCCTGGTCTTTAGCTCCTAGCTCCTACAGAGCTCCTTGCTGTTACTTTCCCTTGCTCTCACTCTGACTCTGACTGTTCTCTGACTCACTCAACCCCACCCCAAATCCAGTTTAAAGGGCAGAATTCTCCCCTCCCAGGATTGGGGCAGGAGGATGTTGCATGTTTAAGGGATCCTGACCAGGAAACCTCCCACTTGCTCTCGGACGTAATATCTCTATTACTGTGGTGACCAGACCCCTGGGGTGCCACACATGGCTCTTGTAAGGGGCATTGCAGTTCCTCATAATTTTTGGAAAGCCTTCCATTCACTGCTTAGGCCAACAGTGCACGGGAGACCCAGTTGCTATAAATGGAAAGAAAGGTTTAGTTAACGCCCTCTGACCTCCATGTCATTTCCAAGGGGCATTGGAGTGGCTCGAAATTTTTGGTAGGCATTGCACTCACTGTATGCCCTATAACTGTGTAGCCGAACCGCTCCTTTTGGTACAGAAACATATCCTACAAGACATATCTGGTTGACTGGCCTGATATTGATGTGAATGGTCCCTGTTCCTCCTGCTCTTTCTCCTTTGCCACTACCTCATCCATCATTTATCACCTGAAGCTTTGTTTTAACGGGAGTCATAGAACTTGGATAGTAGCAGGAAAACATCCAGCAATCCTCGGAGGAGGTAGGATATGCGCCAAAACGCTGACCACCTCAGGCCTAGCCGCTACTACATACATGCGCTTGCATTACAACAAAACAAAGCAGATGCTAACTTCTATCATCCTCATCATGCTCCTCACCTTGGCACTCTCAACTCCCCTGATGCAGAAGCCAGGGCCCCCTGGAGGAGTCTGATAGTTCTGTGGGCTCGGCCAATGCTGCCCTAAAGCAGGCCAGGCTAAGAAAAGTGTGGGAAAGGTTACCGGGACAAATAGGGGTGGCTGGGGACCGAGTATGGACACCCGGCCACCCCCTGGAGGCTGGGGAGCAAGCGGGGACACCCGGCCACCAGGCAGCTGGGGACTGAGTATGGATACCAGGCCGCCGACACAGCCATGGCGTGCTGGCCAGATTCCGCCTCCACATGCCTAAAAGGCCCAATTTAAAGTGCAAGCAAGCAAACAGTATGGTATTGCAGCCTGGGGGTGGGTGGGTGGCAGGCTGCATACTTGCGCTTGCATTGCAAGGAATGGGAGAGGTACAATTGAACACTGCCCTGGGACAAGGACTTGAATGGGGATAGTTGCAAGTTTGCAACGACAGGTGCAAGGTGGGAGGCTTCTTCGCATGTACCATGAACAGGGGTATGGCATGCACACACTACAGCGGGATAGGCTCTCCTTCCCACTAAATGCACTGGGGAGGGCACAGGTAATGTTTTGGTATACGCGCTTAATCTTATGTATAAGGCACACCAGGACAAATATGGGCGGCTGGGGATTGAGTATGGATACCTTGCTGCCGAAGCAGCCATGAGGTAGTGGCCAGCTTCGGCCTCCTCCAAACTAAAAGGCCCCATTTCAAGTGCAAGCTAGCAGTATGGAATTGCAGTCTGGGGGTGGGTGGGTGGCAGGCTGCACACTTACACTTACCTTAAAAGAAAACATAGCAGATGCTAACTTCTGTCATCATCATCATGCTCCTCACCTTGGCACTCTCAACTCCACCGATTGAGAAGTCAGGGCCCACCGGAGGAGTCTGGTTCTCTGGTGGGCTCGTCCAATGCTGCATAAAGCAGGCCGGGCTAAGAAAAGTGTGTGGGGGGATGTTCCAAGGAGAAATAGGGGCGGCTGGGGACCGTTAATGGACACCCTGCTGCCCCCAGGCGGCTGGGGACCGTGCGTGGACACCCGGCCGCGGGGCGGCTGGGGACCGAGCATGGACACCTGGCTGCCGGGCGGCTGGGGACTGAGTATGGATTCCAGGCCGCCAACACAGCCATGACGTGGTGGCCAGATTCCGCCTCTATATGCCTAAAAGGCCCAATTTCAAGTTCAAGCAAGCAAGCAGTATGGTATTGCAGCCTGGGGGTGGGTGGGTGGCAGGCTGCATACTTGAGCTTGTATTGCAAGGAATGGGGGAGGTACAATTGAAGACTGCCCTGGGACTAGAACTTGCATGGGGATAGTTGCAAGTCTGCATCTTATGATGCGGTAAGGATCACTTATGATGGGCACAGTTTTAGACAGTGACCTGGGAGTCAGAGATGCTTCCAGGGGTCTTCCCCATGCTGTTCCCTTGTCTTTTCAGCACTTTATGCATGTGTCACACAGCACATGGCCAGATAAGGTTGTAAAAATGTTAAAATGACATTTCACGGTGAATGCATTTGTCATAGTTGAAAGCAATACAAAAGTGCAAAAATGCCTAAAAAATGCTACTTGTGAACATAGCCAAAGGTGTGGTGGAGTATTTTTGTTTTTGGTCATTTATTTTAACTTATACACAAGTCTTTACCCTGGAAAGGATGTTCCTTAACATATTTCACAGGAAAAAAGTTTCACTTTCGTTTTTGAACGTTTTATTGTGAGCCTGTAAAAGTGGCTTAATACCTCTGACCACGTTGTTGACAGCAGTGACCTGGGGGTCAGAAATGCTTCCTGGGGCGATCCCCATGCTGTCCCCATGTCATTTGAGCACTGTCACTATCGTTTTGGGCACTTGTTAGGCTTTTAAAAGACTGCCGGGGGTGCCACCGCAAAAATGCTCGAGTCTCCCATAGACTAACATTGGGCTCGAGCACCCGAGTATCACGGCGAGCTTGGCCCGAGCTTCGAGCACCCGAGCATTTTAGTGCTCACTCAACACTAATCTCTACCCATTGATTCCAAACATTTCTAATAGGTGCTAGTTTATCTTTAGCTCTTCTTTCCATTCTATCTGTTTTAGAATCCAACCGCAGTACTCTAGAAATTTCATGAAACCTTTCACGACACATTGTAGCTCTAAATATGTGGCGACCGGTTTCGCAATTCCACAAACTTTTAGTTGATTCACCATAAGATTTGTATACTCCCAACTGAAAATGCATTTGACTAAATTAGTACTTGATTACTGATAACAGTGAAACCCCCAGCCTTTGAATGATAGACAACCAGTCTCCTCTCTCACAAACAGAAAATGGATAATACTAGATAATTACTTGCTTACTTATAAGAACAGAGAAACCACCACCATTTTGAGATGAAATACGCATATAAAAACATAACTTTTGCAGTCAGAAATAATCAGAGACCTGTAGAACAGTATAAAATGCTATCGGGTCATATTGACCCGAACAGTACAAGTGTAACAATCAGCGTGCAGCAAAAAGTAAACAAAAAAATATATATATAGAGCTCCACAAATGAGGAGAAGTCAAGATACCACTAGTTTCAAATCCTCATATAAAAAAATCTACAGGGTCTCAAAAATCATTTCGGGTCATATTGACCCAAACAGTACAGCAGGGTTAAAAGTTTGCCCAATTTTTCGCACTGACTGACCTTCATCTCTTAAAGTAATGATGGCCACTTGTTTTTCTTTACTTAGCTGCTTTTTTCTTGCCATAATACAAATTCTAACAGTCTATTCAGTTGGACTATCAGCTGTGTATCCACCAGACTTCTGCACAACACAACTGATGGTCCCAACACCATTTATAAGGCAAGAAATCCCACTTATTAAACCTGACAGGGCACACCTGTGAAGTGAAAACCATTTCCGGTGACTACCTCTTGAAGCTCATCAAGAGAATGCCAAGAGTGTGCAAAGCAATCATCAAAGCAAAAGGTGGCTACTTTGAAGAACCTAGAATATAAGACATATTTTCAGTTGTTTCACACTATTTTGTTAAGTATATAATTCCACATGTGTTAATTCATAGTTTTGATGCCTTCAGTGTGAATATACAATTGTCAAAGTCATGAAAATACAGAAAAATCTTTAAATAAGAAGGTGTGTCCAAAACTTTTGGTCTGTACTGTATATTTTTATTTTATTTGCTTATATAGCTGCACCCTATTACACAGCGCTTTACAGACATCATCTCACTGTCCCCATTGGGCTCATAACCTAAACTTCTTATCAGTATGTCTCTTGAATGTGGGAGCAAACCGCAGTGCCCAGAAGAAATCCGCGCATACTCCTTGCAGATGTTGTCTTTGGTGGGATTTGAACCCAGGACCCCTTTGCTGCATGGCTGAGCCACTGTACTGTCCAATATGATGGTGCTGTAAAAGCAAAGCATAATAATAAAATAAAAGCTGTGTAAATGTCATTGTGAAGGAAGGAGGAGCAGGTCAGCTGTGACATCACCTATTGTGAATGATTGATCTTGTGATATCAGATGTGTATAGAGGTGTTACCTATCATTGTTATTCTGCCTCTGATGATAAGGAGCTTGTTGGAAACTGTTTCTGAAAGGACAGGATGTTGAAGTGTACAAAGTCCCAGTAGTCAGTGTGTAAATTGCAAGATTACTAGCTTTTTTAATAAAGCCATTTTTTTGATATACAAATACCTAATTTACAGAGTATCAATCAATTGAGTTAAATACCTACTAAAAATCCTTGAGTTCCACTGATTCTGCAGCTCTTTTCTGTTTGCGCCATGTCGCTCCATTGCAGAGATATTCACATTTGTTCTTTTGGAGCGCAATATGTGAAATCTCAGCTTGCAGTCGAGCTGGGAGTTTCTTCAGAGTCTTCTCTGGGGGTGTGCACTTTCATCTCTCCCCAGATGCTGCTAATCACAACTCGGCAGCATCTTAGACTGCTAGATAAGCTGCTGAGCTGTGATTGGCATGCAAATGTGAATACTTCTGTAGAGAAGCAAGCCAAAACAGAAAAAAAGTGTAGGAATCAGGGGAAATCAGGGATATACTATAGAACAAATACATATGAAAATATTTAAAGCAGATCTGTCAGAATATTTTACAATAAAATTGCATTCCACCTCTCCCACGCCCCCCGCCCCAACGGCAAACATGGTGGAGGCGTAGGTTTTCTCTTGTCAGATACCTGCGCTTTCACCCAAATATCACTGCCACCCTCCGTTACACTCCCCTCTTTTGAGGTGCACTGTGCGCGCATCTATTCCCCCTCTGACCTCCAACTGGCCATCATTTACCTACCCCCAGGGCTAGCCACCACTTTCTTAGACCACTTCACCACCTGGCTGCTTCACTTCCTTTCCGCTGACATCCCCACTATCATAATGGGTGACTTTAACATCCCCATTGACACTTCCCACTCGTCTGTCTCTAAGTTCCTATCCCTCACTTCCTCCTTCGGCCTTGCTCAATGGTCTTCTGCAGCTACTCATAAAGATGGCCACACACTGGACCTCATCTTCACCCGCCTCTGTTCCCTATCCAACCTCTCTAACTCACCTCTCCCTTTCTCTGACCATAACCTCCTCACATTCTCTACCCTCTCCTCTCCAGGTGCACAATCCCCACTCCGCAAACTTACACACGCTCGCAGAAACCTCAAACACCTTGACCTACACTCACTCTCTGAATCCCTCCTCCCTCTTACAGACATAAATTCCTTACACAATGCAGATGTTGCTGTCGCTTCATATAACACCACAGTTGCTGCAGCTCTCGACTCGATCGCCCCTCTCACACATACCAAATCTTGCACAATCAACAGGCAACCCTGGCACACCAAGCTTACTAAAGAACTGCGACGGGCCTGCAGGGTTGCGGAGCGGAGATGGAAAAGGTCTCACTCCATCGAGCACTTCATCGCATTCAAACAATCCCTCACTATTTTCAAGTCCGCACTCACTACAGAAAAACAAACCTACTTCTCATCTCTCATATCCTCCCTGTCTCACAACCCTAAACAGCTATTTAACACTTTCAATTCTCTCCTCCGTCCCCCAGCACCTCCTCCCTCCTCTCTCATCTCAGCCGAAGAATTTGCCTCATTCTTCAAGCAGAAGATTGACACCATCAGACAAAGCTTTTGCCTAAAGTCTGCACAACCCCTCCTCATATCTACTCAACCTTCCTCCTCCAAACCACACTTTTCCACAATTACAGAAGGTCAAGTCTCCTCTTTACTCTCCAAATCATACCTCACCAACTGTGAACTTGACCCAATCCCATCCCACCTCATCCCTAACCTTACCACAGTCTTCATCCCAACCCTAACCCACCTCTTCAACCTGTCACTAACAACCGGTGTCTTCCCCTCATGTTTCAAACATGCCGCAATCACACCCATCCTCAAAAAAGCCCTCCCTTGACCCATCCTCTCTGACTAGCTACTGTCCCATATCACTTCTCCCCTTTGCCTCAAAACTACTAGAACAACATGTCCACTTTGAACTGTCCTCCCACCTCTCCTCCTGTTCCCTCTTCGACCGCCTACAATCTGGCTTCCGACCACATCACTCAACTGAAACTGACCTGACCAAAGTCACAAACGACCTACTAACCGCCAAATCCAAGTGACACTACTCCATCCTCCTCCTTCTGGACCTGTCATCTGCCTTCGACTCAGTCGACCATTCCCTCTTACTACAGATTCTCTCATCTCTTGGCATCACGGACTTGGCCCTATCTTGGATCTCCTCATACTTAACAGGCAGGACATTAAGCGTCTCCCACTCACGCACCACCTCCTCATCTCGCCCCCTATCTGTCGGTGTCCCCCAAGGTTCAGTTCTAGGACCTCTGCTCTTCTCCATCTACATCTTTGGCCTGGGACAGCTCATAGAGTCTCACGGCTTTCATTATCACCTCTATGCTGATGACACACAGATCTACCTCTCTGGACCGGATATCTCCTCCCTACTAACCAAAATCCCACAATGTCTGTCCGCCATCTCAACCTTCTTCTTTGCCAGATTTCTAAAACTCAACATGGATAAAACAGAGTTCATCATCTTTCCACCCTCTCATTCATATCCCCCATCTGACCTATCCATCAACGTCAATGGCTGTTCACTCTCTCCAGTCCCTCAAGCTCGCTGCCTTGGGGTAACCCTGGACTCTGATCTATCCTTCAAACCACATATCCCAGCCCTTTCCACTTCCTGCCGACTCCACCTCAAAAATATCTCCCGGATTCGCTCATTCCTCAGCAAAGACTCTGCAAAAACACTAGTTCATGCCCTCATCATCTCCCGCCTTGACTACTGCAGCCTCCTGCTCTGTGGCCTCCCTTTCAACACTCTTGTGCCCCTCTAATCTATCCTAAACTCTGCTACTCGACTAATCCACCTGTCTCCCCGCTATTCCCCGGCCTCTCCCCTCTGTCAATCCCTTCACTGGCTCCCCATTGCCCAGAGACTCCAGATCAAAACCCTAACCATGGCATACAAAGCCATCCACAACCTGTCTCCTCCATACATCTGTGACCTAGTCTGCCGGTACTTACCTGTACGGAACCTCCAATCCTCACAAGATCTCCTTCTCTACTCCCCTCTTATCTCCTCTTCCCACAATCGCATACAAGATTTCTCTCGTGCATCCCCCCTACTCTGGAGCTCTCTATCCCAACACATCAGACTCTCGCCTACCATGGAAGCCATCAAAAGAAACCTGAAGACCTACCTCTTCCGACAAGCCTACAACCTGCAGTAACCACCGCTCCACCACATTACTGCATGACCTCCTCTACCCCCACCTACTGTATCCTCACCCATCCCTTGTAGACTGTGAGCCCTCGGGGGCAGGGTCCTCGCTCCTCCTGTACCAGTCACTGACTCGTTTTGTTAAGATTATGTAAATGTTTTTGCTATGTATATCCCTATCACATGTAAAGCGCCATGGAATAAATGGCGCTATAATAATAAATAATAATAATAATAATTCATATGTAAATACATTTTTTTGTCCCTAATGAGACTGATGTGCTTTTTGTCATGTAAAATTGGCTGTATAATCCTTTGTAAAACTTTCTGTGCCTAATATTAAAATTAGCATTTTATGTGTCCAGCTACAACTGGATTCATAAAATGTTCATTTTAGTTTAAGTACAGTTATATGAAAAAGTTTGGGCACCCCTATTAATCTTAAGCTTATTGTTTTATAAAAATTGGTGTTTTTGCAACAGCTATTTCAGTTTGATATATGTAATAACTGTTGGACACAGTAATGTTTCTGCCTTGAAATGAGGTTTATTGTACTAACAGAAAATGTGCAATCTGCATTCAAACAAAATTTGACAGGTGCATAAGTATGGGCACCTCACCAGAAAAGTGACATTAATATTTAGTAGATCCTCCTTTTGCAAAAATAACAGCCTCTAGTCACTTCCTGTAGCTTTTAATGAGTTCCTGGATCCTGGATGAAGGTATTTTTGACCATTCCTCTTTACAAAACAATTCCAGTTCAGTTAAGTTTGATGGTCGCCGAGCATGGACAGCCCTCTTCAAATGATCCCACAGTTGTTCAATGATATTCAGGTCTGGGCACTGGGATGGCCATTCCAGAACATTGTAATTGTTCCTCTGCATGAATGCCTGAGTAGATTTGGAGCGGTGTTTTGGATCATTGTCTTGCTGAAAGATCCATCCCCTGCGTAACTTCAACTTTGTCACTGATTCTTGAACATTATTGTCAAGAATCTGCTGATACTGAGTGGAATCCATGCGTCCCTCAACTTTAACAAGATTCCCGGTGCCAGCATTGGCCACACAGCCCCAAAGCATGATGGAACCTCCACCAAATTTTACTGTGGGTAGCAAGTGTTTTTCTTGGAATGTTGTGTTTTTTTGCCGCCATGCATAACGCCTTTTTGTGTGACCAAACAACTCAATCTAGGTTTCATCAGTCCACAGGACCTTCTTCCAAAAGGAAATTGGCTTCTCCAAATGTGCTTTTGCATACCTCAGCCGACTCTGTTTGTGGCGTGCTTGCAGAAACGGCTTCTTTCGCATCACTCTTCCATACAGCTTCTCCTTGTGCAAAGTGCGTTGTATAGTTGCCCGATGCACAGTGACACCATCTGCAGCAAGTTGATGCTGCAGCTCTCTGGAGGTGGTCAGAGGATTGTCCTTGACTGATCTCACCATTCTTCTTCTCTGCCTTTCTGATGTTTTTCTTGGCCTGCCACTTCTGGCCTTAACAAGAACTGTCCCTGTGTTCTTCCATTTCCTTACTATGTTCCTCACAGTGGAAACTGACAGGTTAAATCTCTGAGACAGCTTTTTGTATCCTTCCCCTGAACAACTATGTTGAATAATCTTTGTTTTCAGATCATTTGACAGTTGTTTTGAGGAGCCCATGATGCCACTCTTCAGAGGAGATTCAAACAGGAGAACAACTTGCAAGTGGCCACTTTAAGTAGCTTTTCTCATGATTGCATACACCTGGCTATGAAGTTCAAAGCTCAATGAGGTTACAAAGCCAAAAAAAGTGCTTTAGTAAGTCAGTAAAAAGTAGGTAGGAGTATTTAAAACAAGAAAATGATAAGGGTGCCCATACTTATGCACCTGTCAAATTTTGTTTGAATGCAGATTGCACATTTTCTGTTAGTACAATAAACCTCATTTCAAGGCAGAAACATTACTGTGTCCAACAGTTATTACATATATCAAACTGAAATAGCTGTTGCAAAAACACCAATTTTTATAAAACATTAAGCTTAAGATTAGTAGGGGTGCCCAAACTTTTTCATATGACTGTATTATACAGCCATTCTGACCTGGATTAGTAAAGTAAGTATACCAGCCTCATCAAATCAAAGAGATTTTTTCAATAATTCTTAAAGTAAAACTACATTTCTATGAATTAAGTCAGACAAGTCTTTGAAAAATTCTAGTGAAAAAACTCACCAGGTAGACAATCTATGAATTTCTACATGCATATAGGATAAAATATAATATTTAATAACCTTGAAAAATGTTCTTTGAAAATAAAAGTGTAAGTCAGACTCTTCACAAAAGTACATCAGTCACATTTGAGCTGATTACAAATTCTTAGGTTTCTAAAATGTTTTCTATATCAATTCAGACAATAAAACCTAGTTGGCTGTGAATGAGTAAAGTTAAAAAGTTTAATCCTAAACTAAAAGAAATTGAAAGTTTTCTTTCATCTGTGTGAAGTTTTCTCATCTGACCGTGTTGTCATGAATATTTTAGACATGGTTTGAGTTTAAGATTCAGAAGAAGCCTGTAAAATCCACATTTCATATCTGAAGATGCTCTTGAATTATGATTATTTTTAAGATCTAACTCTCTGGGAATTTTCAGTGTTGTAACACTTTGAGGCACAAAATTTTACTGTTCAAACAAGCCACAGAAAATTAAACAGTTCCTTGATCAAATACAGAAATCAACTACAAGTAAAATATACTGGATACTAATAAATATAAACTTATTTCATAGTTGTATGTGGAGAAAATCTAAATCTAAATCATGTCCCAGAATCACAAAACTAAAAATGACTATAAATTCATCCAAAAACAGACTTCTCTTTGGTGAAGGTGTTTTTAGTGCTTTTCGTTCATACTATAAAAGTGAATTTTGGAGAACTGGACACTGACACCCCAAGAGATGACAGTTTTTTTGTGTTGACATATCTAATTTTGTTTGTTATATTCTCAAGAAAAATTGCGTACAATTAAAATCCAACAAAGTCTAAAGCCTTGGGTCTGAAAAAGCAACGCAAAACAATTGAGGAAGCCAATTGTGATATCACCATGAATTAAGAAGATGCAGCAAGCATGAACAATTTTTTTGTCTACATTCCTTGCTCATTTCTAAAAGCCACACAGAATTTCGTTTTTTTTTTATGTTTTAATTTGTCTTTTTTTTAAGCTGAATCTTGACTCTGGCTTTACTTTTGTCTTTGTACTATACAGACACATGAGTAGTGTTGAGCCACCCCCGTAGTGTTCGAGTTCGGTTCGGTTCGTCGAACACCCGTGTGTTCGCCGAACTGTTCGTCGAACACCTTCGAACACCGTTAAAACCAATGGCAGGCAAACAAAAACACATAGAAACACATAGAAAACACCTTCAAAGGTGTCCAAAAGCTGACAAACTGCTCAGAAGACACAACTAACACATGGAAAAGTGACAAGTACATATAGTCATGAGAAAAGAAAAGAGGTGGAGGAGTAAAAGGAGGGGGAGACACAGATATAGGCATGTCATGCCCTTCTAAAATCCAAAAAGTGAGAAGCCGACACGTTCAGTCCGCTCCTGCCCGTGACACCTCCGTGTCGCCGGGTTTGTGCCAGAGCCGCGGTGAACCCTGACGGCCAGCCCCCCTCTCCCAATACTGGTGCCTGTCCGCTGGTGGGTCGAGCGAGCCCCCCTGTGGTGGAGGCAGCTCTAAGCTTTTTAATTTAAATTGTCTCTCTAATTTGAATGAATACACTTTAAATCCATTTACAAGGATCTATTGGAGGGCAAGTCTCATGCCAGCAGCCGCGTAATTCCAGCTCCAGTAGCGTCCACTAAAGCTGCTGCAGTTAAAAAGCTTTTATAAGGATCGAGCTCGGCTGTCCACCGCAAGGCATCCTACTGCCAGTCCCAGCCCCTATGCCTTGGGGTGCCTCCTGATGCTGTTCACTGAGTATCCCGTGGTCCCGAAGCATTTCCTTTGAAAAAATTAAGTGTCCAAACTACAGGTGGTGTAGCTTGCTTAACAGCCGGGATAATCTGCTGACTAGCAGACACTGCTACTAGGCACAAAGTATTTCCTGGGCTAGATGCAGTTAAAAATTTGTAATTAGATACTCTCGTTGGATGCTGAGAAAGCATTCCATAGAGTCTCCTGGCACGCCATATATGATTCTCTTAAAAAGCTTGGGGTAGGGGTCTAGGGGACCCTTTTATAGCCAAAATCACGGCCCTGTATCACAATACGTCACCTAGGCTGAAGATAAATGGAACTGTAGCACCCTGAGGGCTCGGTTGCTACAGAGGTATTGCACCTCACCCAGAGGTGTGATATCTCACTCTCAGGTAAGGATGGAGTGTGGATCAGGACCCGACACCTGCATGCATTACACCACATTGCCGTGGGGCAGGGCGACCAATATGCCTCTGAGATGGGCACGACAGTCCCTGTCCCTGGCTGGAGTGGGGGGAGGGAACACTGAGGAAGGGGAACCCTGTAGTGCAGGAGCAGGGAGGAAGCAGTTCCTGGGTGCATTGAGAAAGGAGTATAAAAGGTGGGCACCATCTTAGTTCAGTGCAGAGAAGTCTGAGCAGAAGTGGCAGGGAGCAGGGGCTCTGCATGAGCTCTGCTCCGGAGGCGGGCCTAGTAACAGAGGCCCAGGCCTGGAAGAGGGAAAAGGAAGGAAGAGGAGCGGAGAAGGCTCCAGGAACGAGGAACGAAGGGATCCCAGGGGTGCGGACGGGCGAGTCGCCACCGCACGCCCGAATCCACCTGCATGGAGGGGTCAGGCCAAAGGGGGAGACCGGTCCCCGAAACTAGTGGAGGCAGGAAACGACCCTCAGCTAGAAACCAGAGGCTGTGACATTTTATTTGGCGCAGCCCATCGCTACACCCGCTAGGAGGGCAGCACATAGGGTCAGGGAAACTGGCGCCAAGTTTACCAAGAGGAGGCCCGAGGCAGCCGGACAGAAGGGTTGGTAAGAAAGGCCAGACAAAGGACACACAAAGGGGGTCCTGTGAAGCGCTCCAAAGTTATCTGGGAGTTGTCTGAGTCCCTCACCTGGTGAGCACAGTACGACGTGGGCAGCCGTTACCTGCAGACGTGGTCTGGATAATAAGAACTGTGAGTAAAGGCCCTGGACTGCATCACTGACTCCGTGTCGTTACTGCTGCTGCCCTGCACCATCACCCCCATCCTCCGCATACACTGCCCTGAGGCTATACTCCTCCCGTGGGGAGTTATGCTGCGCTCTGCTGCACCCACAACACCAGCCTCATCGGTCTGCCCTGCAGCGGCGGTTCACTCTGACCGCAATCCACGGGTGGCGTAGTCGGACATTTAAACATCAAAACCACATAAATAGTTCCGCCACTGGTTTGACCACCCTGAGCCACGGAACCGGGTCGCCGCCACGAAGACTACAACCACCAGCATCCACCAAAAAGGGTCCGGCTCCGAGTGTCCCAAGGCCCAGGGGGTGCATCAGAACATTTTCATCACCTTTCACAATCACCAATGGGACAAGGCAGGGATGTCCTCTGTCCCCTCTCTTATACATCCTAGTGACGGAGCACCTGCTCTCATCAATTCGCCATAACCCCAATATTAGGTGGATTGAGGTGGGAGGCACCGAGTACAAGTGCTCTCTATTTGCTGATGATGTACTAGTATATATCGCTCAATCACATATATCCATCCATGCTGTTATGGCTGAAATAGATCACTTTGTTACATGGTCAAATTTTAAAATCAATGCAGCGAAGTCTGAGGCCCTCGATGACTCTCTCCCCAAATCCATATAGGATTCCATCCAGTCCAACTTTCCCTTTGCCTGGCCCTCACAGGGTATCAAATACTTAGGAATTCCTATTCATAGAGACCTCTCCCATCTATGTTATCTTAATTTTGGGCCCTTTATTGAACAACTCCATACAGACCACGGTTGGCAAGTTAGAAATGTAAGATTCACTACGTGAACCACTAGTGTTTTGTGGAAAAGCACATGTACACTGTGTTCCAAATTATTATGCAAAAAGTGTTTAGGAGTGATAAGGGAAGAATTTGTTTGTTTGTCAGTTAAACTCATTGATGGTGATGTGTGTCAGGGCTCTTTATATCACTGTAAGCAATTGCAGACACCTGTGCTAATTAGTTTGGCAGGTGTGTCCAATGAAAGGCAAGACTACTTAAGAAGGCTGTCTCACATTATTAAGCAGCCTACATTTTCTGCCAAAATGGGAAAGAAAAAGGATGTGTCGGCTGCTGAGAAGCAACAAATTTTGGAGTGTTTAGGTCAAGGCATGACTACAATCAACATTGTGCGATGATCAGGATGAAGTGTCTTGGCAATCAAGAAGTATGTAGCTGATTCACAGTACACACGTGTGCGTGCTGATAAGGGCAAATTGAGGACTCTTTCCTACAGGCAATTATGTCAGGTTAAAAGAGCAGCGGCAAAAAAGCCTTGACATAGCAGCAGACAAGTTTTTGAAGCTGCTGGTGCCTCCAACGTCCCCCGAACAACAAGATGCAGGGTCCTTCAGAGGTTTGCAGCTGTGCATATGCCATCCTGTCGACCTCCTCTATACACTTCACACAAGCAGAAACGGCTCCAGTGGGCCAAACATTACATGAAGACTGATTTCAAAACTGTTTTGTTCACGGATGAGTGCCGTGCAGCGCTCGATGGTCCAGATGGATGGAGTGGAGGATGGCTGGTTGATGGACACCCCACGCAAACACGGCTACAGCGCCAACAAGGAGGAGGTGGAGTAATGTTTTGGGCTGGAATCATGGGGAGAGAGATTGTCGGCCCCTTTAGGATCCCTGAAGGCGCTAAAGACGAACTCCATAATGTATGTGGATTTTCTCAAACAGCACTTCCTGCCATGGTTCAAGAAGAAGAACCATGTATTTCACAGCAAGATCATTTTTTTGCATGATAATGCACCATCTCATGCTGCACATAAAACATCTGCATCTCTGGCTGATATGAGCATAAAAGGGGACAAACTTATGGTGTGACCACCATGCTCCCCTGACCTCTACCCCATTCAGAACCTCTGGAGCATCATCAAAAGGAGTGTCTATGATGGCGGGAGGCAGTTCACATCTAAGCAACAGCTCTGGGAGGGTATTCTGTCCTCATGCAAAACAATTGAAGCAGAAACCATCCAAAACCTGACAAATTCAATGGACGAGAGAGTTCAGAAGCTCCTTTCGAACAAGGGGTCCTATGTGAAAATGTAACATCACCTAGAATAAAGTTTTGAGTTGAAAACTGTTTGATTTCAGTTTCTAATAACCTGCTAATGCTTATAATTTCAAAAATGACCATTTTTTGGTCTTTATTAAAATGAAAAGGTTGATCGAAAAGTTTGGGGGATCTAAGAGTGTGGCAACCCAGTAGTCATGATGACTTCGAATTCTGACAATATGAGGGTCATGTTGCAGGTAGTGCAGCAAGAAGGCACTTATGTGTCTTGCGCATCTCAGAGCCCCAAAATTATTTTCCGGGCTAGATGCAGCTACAAATTATTATTAATTTTAAATCTGGTGGAGCTTAGTATAGATGGGCTAATAGGATCAGTGCTGCACACTGCTACAAAGCCCAAATTATTTTCCAGTCAAGATACAGATAAACATGATTAGTAATTTGAAAGCTTAAAACGGTTGGTAGGGTGATTTTAACCAATCATCAAGCTTTTACTCTCCCCAGGATGACACAGGGGTAGAAAAGTCGTTTCGGATCCATGATTTGTTCATCTTTATGAACGTGAGTCTGTCTACATTATCAGTGGAGAGCCGCGTGCGCTTATCTGTCAGCACACCACCAGCAGCGCTGAACACACGTTCAGACAGAACGCTGGCTGCGGGGCATAACAAGATCTCCAAGGCGTAAGTGGCGAGCTCCGGCCATTTATCCAGATTGGAAGCCCAAAAAGAGCAAGGGTCCAGTGACACAGTCATGGCTTCAATGTTTACTTGGAGATACTCCTGTACCATCGTCTCTAGGCGTTGACTATGTGTCAGACTTCTTGTCTCCTGTGGCCTTGCAAAGGATGGGCTAAAAAAGTGGTGAAATGATTCCGCAAAATTGATGTTACCAGCAGATACTGTGGTTCTGTTACGGTTTGAGTGCTGAACACTTGACGGTCCCACGGTTGGCAAGTTGGAACTGTGAGATTCACTACGTGCACCACTGGTGTTTTGTGGAAAAGCACATGTAAGATTCTGCAACAGTCTCTGCTGATACTCCTGCATGCGTGCATCCCTTTCTATGGCAGGAATAATTTCTGCAAATTTACTTTTGTACCGGGGATCTAACAGTGTGGCAACCCAGTAGTCAGGATTATTTCTAATTCTCACAATTCGAGGGTCATGTTGCAGGTAGTGCAGCAAGAAGGCACTCATGTGTGTTGCGCATCCAGGAGCACCAAGTCCCTGTTGTGTTGGTGGCGAGGTAACAATCATGCTTCCTTCCTCTGTCCTCTCCCCCCAACCTCGCACAACAGAAATGTGATCAAGGTCTCCCTCATCTGATGAGTCTTCCATCAGTTCGTCCTCCACTTCTTCCTGGGCTCCTGCACCTTCCTCACTAGTTTGGCTGCTACCATGCGCCCTGGTAAAACCATCTTCCCCACCCTCACATGCCTGCCGCCTTGGTGCTGCCGACCGTCTGGACCTTGCAGATGTTAGCCCTTCCGCATACAACTCCTCCTCCTCTACTTCCTCCACCTCCTCTTGTGCCACCACCTGACTCCGAATTCTGTTTAACATGTGCTCCAGCATGTAAATCACCGGAATAGTCATGCTGATAATGGCATCGTCAGCACTAAACATCTTCGTCGCCATTTCAAAACTGTGCAGAAGGGTGCATAGGTCCCTGATCTGAGACCACTCCTCCAGCGTGATTTGCCCCACCTCCGGATCTCGTTGGCCCAGGCTATACATCAGAACGTATTGCACCAGGGCTTGTCGGTGCTGCCACAGTCGCTGCAACATGTGCAGAGTTGAATTCCACCGGGTAGGCACATCGCATTTTAGCCGGTGAAGTGGCAGGCCCAACGACTTCTGTAGAGATGTAAGTCGCTGAGCTGCAGGATGCGAACGGCGGAAGTGAGCACACAGCGACCGTGCCCTCTGCAGAAGGCCATCTAGTCTGGGATAGTGGGCTAAAAATTGCTGGACAACCAGGTTCAACACGTGAGCCATACAAGGCACGTGTGTGACATTGCCCCGGCGAAGGGCCGCACCCAGGTTTGCAGCATTGTCGCACACGGCCTTCCCTGGTTTCAGGTCCAGTGGAGACAACCATTCATGAAATTGGTTCTCCAGAGCTGACCACAACTCCTCAGCTGTGTGACTCACATTTCCCAGACATTTCAAAGTAAAAACCACCTGATGACGTTGAGTCCTACTGCCAGCATAGTAAGGAGGTGTGCAGGATCCCTTCTGCGCAGTTAGAAAGCTTGTGGCATGACCAGATAGGCTTTGGGTGCAGGTGGAAGACCGAGAGGAGGTTGAAGAGGCAGAAGCAGTGGAGGAACTTTGACATAAAGAGGATTGACGCACAACTCGTGGGGACGGCAAGACTTGGACAGCAGCCCCTTGTCCTGCTGTCACCATAGTTACCCAGTGCCCAGTCAGCGACATGTAACGCCCCTGTCCATGCCTACTCGTCCAAGTGTCTGTGGTGAAATGCACCCTGTCACACACAGAGTTTCTCAAAGAAGCGGTGATGTTGTGTGCGACATGCTGGTGGAGCGCAGGCACACCTTTCTTTGAGAAGTAGTGCCGACTGGGCATCTGGTACTGGGGCACTGCGACGGACATAAGGTCTCGAAAATCCTCTGTGTCCACCAGGCGGAAAGGCAGCATTTCTGTAGCCAAGAGCTTGCAGATGGTGAAATTCAACCTCTTAGCTTTCTCATGGCTAGGAGGAAATGGTCTTTTACTTGTCCACATCTGAGGGACCGAGGGCTGGCTATTGTGCTTAGACGGGGTTGATAAGGGTGTCCCCGGCAAACTGCCGGTCTGTGAGGAAGATGCAGGTGGACATGTTAGGTTGCCTTGATCCAAAGGTGGTGCTATCGATGTCGGACAGCGCTCAACACCAGCTGGTGTTACCACCTCCAAAGAAAATGATGACCTGCCAATCACGCTGGCTGTTGCGGGTAAAGAGGTGGCAGGTCTGCGCCCCAAAACAGGTGTGACTGCTGTCCCCCCAGTCACAGAGGATGAAGAGGCCGCGGATGCACAAGATATGGCAGACGGTGGTTGGCCCGGCCGGCTAGGCCGCATTGTAGCACACTGAGCTTCCCACTGCAACTTATGCTTCATGTCCATGTGCCGGTTCATGCATGAAGTACTCAAACTATGTATTTTTTGGCCTCTACTTAGCTTTTGCTGACAAATGTTACAGATAACACGAGTTGGGTCATCTTTATCGATCTGAAAAAATGCCCAGGCTATGCAAGGCTTAGCACCCATGCAACCTGAAGAGCCACCACGACTTGTGGTGAGAGGCAGAGTTGTGTTTGAGAATGCAGTTGTTGACGTGCTTCCAGTACTACGTCTCTGTCCAGGAAGGCGCAACCTGACCTCGTCGTCACTAGCATCTTCCTCCACCTCCTCTGCTGACCTCATCTCTTGGCTGACTGTGGGTTGACAGTAAGTGGGATCTCCAACCTCATCATCATCACCCTGTGCATTATCACACCCGTCGTCCTCAGAGCCAACCTGTTCCTGCCCTGACAAAAAACTAAAGTTGTCGCTCCAATCAGGTATTTGAGTCTCATCATCGTCTTCCTCATTGTCTCCACCAACAGGAGTTACAGTTTGGGAATTAGGGTCTACATTATGGTCAGAACCTTCTGCGTCTGGTCCTGGATCCGATTCATAAAGATTCTGGGCATCAGTGCAGATCATTTCCTCGTCTGGATTCACAGAAGCGCTGGAGTCGACCTCTGATTCCCAGGCTATAGTATGAGTAAACAGCTCTGCAGACTCAACCATCTGTTCTACCTCATACTCAGACGGGCAGCTGGAGATTTGGGAGCTGTGAGGAAGCAAGTGCGATTGGGGTGACACCTTTGAGGACTGGAGTATTTGTGATGTTGAAGTTGATGTGGAGGAGAGCCCACTTAAAGGAGCACTTGATATCCGTTGAAGCACCTGCTGTTTTTGTGCCTCATCTGGAATTTGTAGCGATTGGCGTGGCCGTAAGAAAGGGATCTTATCACATTGTCCGCTAAAAGAAGTAGACATTTTAGTTTGGCTGGAAGATGGTCTTTCTTCTGCAGATGTTACTGTTGCTTTAACACCTACCCCACGGACACAGCATTTTTTCCCCTTCCCAACACGCCTATTCCCCTTTCCACCAGCAGCAGGCCTTTTTCCACTCATTTTGGTGGTTAACTAATTCACAACTCTGGAGTTGTTTGCACAAAAAAACAATGGATGGGAACCGAGCAGAGCTGAGTGGCCAAACTGTGGTATTAGGCCAAAACTATTGGCTGGGTTAGATGCAGAAAAAAATTATATTCAATTTGCAACCTGATGGAGGTCAGTATAGATGGACTAATAGAGAAAGTCCCACACACAGCTAGAAGCCCAAATATTTTTTCAGAGGTAGATGCAGAAAAAAAATATATTCAGTTTGCAACCTGATGGAGGTCAGTATAGATGGACTAATAGAGAAAGTCCCACACACTGTTAGAAGGCCAAATATTTTTTCAGAGGTAGATGCAGAAAAAAATTATATTCAGTTTGCAACCTGATGGAGGTCAGTATAGATGGACTAATAGAACAAGTCCCACACACAGCTAGAAGCCCAAATATTTTTTCAGAGGTAGATGCAGAAAAAAATTATTTTTAATTTGCAACCTGATGGAGGTCAGTATAGATGGACTAATAGAGAAAGTCCCACACACTGCTAGAAGGCCAAATATTTTTTCAGAGCTAGATGCAGACAAAAAATTATTTTCAGTTTGCAACCTGATGGAGGTCAGTATAGATGGACTAATAGAACAAGTCCCACACACAGCTAGAAGCCCAAATATTTTTTCAGAGGTAGATGCAGAAAAAAATTATATTCAGTTTGCAACCTGATGGAGGTCTGTATAGATGGATTAATAGAACAAGTCCCACACACAGCTAGAAGCCCAATATTTTTTCAGAGGTAGATGCAGAAAAAAAATATATTCAGTTTGCAACCTGATGGAGGTCAGTATAGATGGACTAATAGAGAAACTCCCACACACTGCTAGAAGGCCAAATATTTTTTCAGAGCTAGATGCAGACAAAAAATTATTTTTAATTTGCAACCTGATGGAGGTCAGTATAGATGGACTAATAGAGAAAGTCCCACACACAGCTAGAAGCCCAAATATTTTTTCAGAGCTAGATGCAGAAAAAAATTATATTCAGTTTGCAACCTGATGGAGGTCAGTATAGATGGACTAATAGAACAAGTCCCACACACAGCTAGAAGCCCAAATATTTTTTCAGAGGTAGATGCAGAAAAAATTATATTCAGTTTGCAACCTGATGGAGGTCTGTATAGATGGATTAATAGAACAAGTCCCACACACAGCTAGAAGCCCAATATTTTTTCAGAGGTAGATGCAGAAAAAAAATATATTCAGTTTGCAACCTGATGGAGGTCAGTATAGATGGACTAATAGAGAAAGTCCCACACACTGCTAGAAGGCCAAATATTTTTTCAGAGCTAGATGCAGACAAAAAATAATTTTTTATTTGCAACCTGATGGAGGTCAGTATAGATGGACTAATAGAGAAAGTCCCACACACTGCTAGAAGGCCAAATATTTTTTCAGAGCTGGATGCAGATAAAAATTATTTTTAATTTGCAACCTGATGGAGGTCAGTATAGATGGACTAATAGAGAAAGTCCCGCACACTGCTAGAAGGCCAAATATTTTTTCAGAGCTAGATGCAGAAAAAAATTATATTCAGTTTGCAACCTGATGGAGGTCAGTATAGATGGACTAATAGAACAAGTCCCACACACAGCTAGAAGCCCAAATATTTTTTCAGAGGTAGATGCAGATAAAAATTATTTTTAATTTGCAACCTGATGGAGGTCAGTATAGATGGACTAATAGAACAGGTCTCACACACAGCTAGAAGCCCAAATATTTTTTCAGAGGTAGATGCAGAAAAAAATTATATTTAGTTTGCAACCTGATGGAGGTCTGTATAGATGGATTAATAGAACAAGTGCCACACACAGCTAGAAGCCCAATATTTTTTCAGAGGTAGATGCAGAAAAAAATTATATTCAGTTTGCAACCTGATGGAGGTCAGTATAGATGGACTAATAGAACAAGTCCCACTCACTGCTAGAAGCCCAAATATTTTTTCAGAGCTAGATGCAGAAAAAAATTATATTCAATTTGCAACCTGATGGAGGTCAGTATAGATGGACTAATAGAATGATGCTATGCCCAAAAGATTTTACTTCACTAGGTGCAGTAAAAAAATTGGTATTCTATACACAGGTGGTATATCTTGCAACACAGATAGGCTACTCCACTGACTAACACACTCTGCAATAGGCCAACAAGGATTAGCTTTGCTAGATTCAGCCAAATGCTGTGAAAAAAACTTGCACAGCACTGGCACAGACCTGCCTGGCAAAAACTGATAGGAACTGATGTAACCTAGTCCTGAAACGGACTGCAATTACAACTAGTCTTTACTCCCACAACCTATCTATTTAAGAGCACAGACCTGCCTGATAAAAGTTGTAGGAAATGCTGTAACCTAGTCCTTAAAAGGACTGCAATCACAACTATTCCCTACTCCCAAGCTATCTGTAGATTTGTGCGAAAATTGGCTTGAAATTAACAAGGTATAGCTCACACAGCAACAGCGGTGCCGTCTAACACGCAGCTGCAGCAGTGAGAAAATGGTGGCGACGGGGAAAATGGCTTGGTCTTATAGGGCAAGGACATGTGACATACACTGCCAATGACACATGCCCTTGCTTGTGTGAAAAAAAGCACTTCGCTCCGTGTGTGCGCTGCTGATAGGCTGACAGATTGCACCTCCCCACTGTAAATGCGGGAAAGAGAAAAAAAAATGGAGATCTTCATTATTCCTGCAGAGATCCATCCCCTGCCCCTCCCCCCACCCCGCTGTACACTCAAACTGCGTATTAACATTAATTTTCATCATTACTGAGAAAAAATCCAGTTATGATTTTGGTGCACGAACAGTTATCGAACATAACCTCGAACAGCCGAATTTTTCTCAAATCGTTCGTGTTCGCCGAACGGCTCGAACACCGCCCAAAACAGCTCGAATTTGAGATTGGCGAACAGTTCGAGTAGAACAACGCTCATCTCTACACATGAGTGCATGAGCAATATTACAAATTCTGTGCTCTATCTGTTCCTACATTCCAGTTAATATGCTTCACCCATGAATGAGTGCTATTTCAAAGTGTGAGCAGTGGCTTTCTCTCCATCAGCTTTGGCCATATATTAGAATTCGCTCAGTTCCTCCTGTACATCGACATGTAGTAATAATAGATTTTAATACAACTCTGCCATTGTTCTCCCGATCTTCAGACCTTTGAAGGTACCTTAAACTCTCAAGTTTCTCAACAAGCTAAACAAGATTCAAACCATGGATACCCCATGACTAGACAAGACCCAAGCCATGGAGATCCCACCTCACCACTTAAAAGACTTCAAAGATCTGCTAACTAAAGATGAGAGGATCTTTAAAAATTTGAATTTGTCAACTTTGACCAATTTTCCACAAAATTTGAGAGAATCCCAATACTGGAAAGCTTGCAATTGCTCAGAAAATACACATGGAGGAGAGGAGAGAGAAAGAGAACCCACTGACCATAAGAGCTTACTCTCTACAGGAGAGAGAGAAAACCCAGCTGACCATAAGAGCTTTTGCTCTACAGGAGAGAGAGTGAAAGGACAACGCTGACCATAATAACTTACACTTTACAGGAGAGAGATTACCTCGGTGACCATGAGAGGATGGCAAATTTCAGAAATTCGACTTGAACTTGACCCTCCGCAGATCGCTAACATCTTGTAGCCAGATACCACAGGACATATTCAGAGGGCTTGTGAAGTCTAAGCCATGACAGGTCAGAGCAATTTTGGCTTCATAAGTTGGACCTTAGCAGGTGGATTATACAGTTTTGTCAGATTAGTGTATGTCTATACATTTGTAAACATCTTACTGGACCACAATTGAGTATAAACAGCCAGAACATCCTTTAGATTATGAATTTAGCACATTTTGCTTGCCCATCTTGACGTACAGATATGGTTTTGCGTATTAAATATTCCATATGTTCACTTTAAAATGTTGTTCCAGGGCAGCTTAAAACCACATCAAAAGAGGAAAATAATCACTAAACATTACGCGCTGTCTCTGCCCGTTGGTTTTACAGAAGTTCTGACACAATGAGGATGGGGATGAGCACAAATTCTTCAACTGTGTCTCCAGTGAGAAAATTTGTAATTGTTTTACGGAGTTAACCTAAGAACAAGATATTGACCCTTAGCTCTGGGGCCTATAGAGAATACTACCTGCTGTTTCTCGAGATTGATAAATCGTAGAGGTTACAGCAGATTGGGAACTGTAGGAGATACAAATACACTCAAGCGTCACTACAAAAAGTTGGACACAGATGTTGATTTGGAAATCAATAATAAGCATTGGCTCTGCCAATCCATGTGTGCATGGTAATAATAAATGTTTCTGACAAACAGAAATGTATTCCATCTGTGGGAAAATTTATTGGCCATGGATATTTTCCTGCTAGCATGATGTTATCATTTCAATTCTGTGTAAGGAAATAAGCACATACTTTCCTATTGGGCAATGCAATTGTTCTATTGTAGAAGATTTTCATGGGAAATGTTAAAGACAAATTCAATCAACGTTCCTTAAGTCAGAAGTTGAAAAAACATAATATAGATACACTCCACCTTAACAAGGACTGAAGTGCCATAGGCTCAGTTCACTTCATCATCTTGGCTTCTGTACTGAACCTGTGTGACACATCTGTGTACAAGAAGATTCCAATTAATTCTGACAAATCCCGTTGACATATAATGGGCACTGTCAGTTTTTTGTCATTGTTCCCATATTCTTTATGAAAGACAAGACTATGCACAGAATTATCTATGGTACAATTCTTAGGAGCTGGTATAAGTCAAAGAATAAAGGCCAGCAATCGATAGACACGTGAACTCTTAGCAAAGAGTCGAAGAGTAAAAAATTAAAGGACAACTAATGTACTTCTTTTTGCTCTCTTAGCATAGACCTAAATCACATACAGGTGCATCTCACTAAATTAGAATATCATCAAAAAGTTAATTTATTTCAGTTCCTCAATACAAAAAGTGAAACTCATATATTATATAGAGTCATTACAAACAGGGTGATCTATTTCAAGTGTTTATTTCTGTTAATGTTGATGATTATGGCTTACAGCCAATGAAAACACAAGTCATTATCTCAGTAAATTAGAATACTTTATAACAACAGCTTGAAAAATGTTTTTAAAATCCTAAATGTTGGCCTACTGAAATGTATGTTCAGTAAATGCACTCAATACTTGGTCGGGGCTCCTTTTGCATCAGTTACTGCATCAATGCGGCAATGTGGCATGGAGGCGATCAGCCTGTGCCACTGCTGAGGTGTTATGGAAGCCCAGGTAGCTTTGATAGCAGCCTTCAGCTCGTCTGCATTGTTGGGTCTGGTGTCTCTCATCTTCCTCTTGACAATACCCCATTGATTCTCTATGGGGTTAAGGTCAGGCGAGTTTGCTGCCCAATCAAGCACAATGATACTGTTGTGTGTAAACCAGGTATTGGTTCTTTTGGCAGTGTGGACAGGGGCCAAGTCCTGCTGGAGAATGAAATTTCCATCTCCAAAAGCTTGTCAGCAGAGTGAAGCATGAAGTGCTCTAAAATGTCCTGGTAGACGGCTGCGCTGACTTTGGTCTTGATAAAACACAGTGGACCTACACCAGCAGATGACATGGCTCCCTAAACCATCACTGATTGTGGAAACTTCACACTAGACCTCAAGCAGCTTGGATTGTGGCCTCTCCACTCTTCCTCCAGACTCTGGGACCTGGATTTCCAAATGAAATGCAAAATTTACTTTGCATTTACTTAGTGTTAATGACTGCCTTTTGGACAACTGTCAAGTCAGCAGTCTTCCCCATGATTGTGGAGCCTACTGAAACAGAACAAGGGACCCTTTTAAATGCTTAGGAAGCCTTTACAGGTGTTTTCTGATAATTATTCTAATTTACTGAGTTAATGACTTTTGTGTTTTCATTGGCTGTAAGCCATAATCATCAACAAAAATAACACAATCATTAACAAAAATAAACACTTGAAATAGATCACTCTGTTTGTAATGACTCTATATAATATATGAGTTTCACTTTTTGTATTGAAGTACTGAAAAAAATGAACTTTTTGATGATATTCTAATTTAGTGAGATGCACCGGTATATAAAAATATACATCATAAGTATTCCGTGAAGAATACTACATAAATTCCTACCGCATGATTTCAGAAATTATAATCCAACCTTGACTCAGAAGACTGGGCTTCTTCAGAGTTGAAGTCTTTCCCCGCAGAGAGAGGTGGTTAATAATTGCTAGTCTGAATTATTTCTGGTTATAAGTGTTGTACCCCAAAGTTCAGTCCTGTGTCCACTAATATTCAACTTTTTTTTAATGATGTAGAAGATGGGATTAATAGTATGGTTTCTACTTTTGCAGATGACACCAAACTATGTAGTGTAGAGCAGTCTATGGAGGATGCTCATAAGTTACAGGGTAACTTGGACAAGCTAAAGGTTTTGGTATCCACTTGTCAGATATGTGGATACATGTGAAGTTTTGAATCTGGACACTAATAATCTAAGGGCACCATATGTTCTAGGGGAAGGAAAACTATGAGAGTCCCTTGTAAAGAAGGATCTGCTTGTACTTGTAGATTGCGCACTAAATAATAGTATACATTGTCAATCAGCAGCTTCTAAGGCCAGCAGGATATTATGTATTAAAAGAGGCATAGACTCACGCTACAGGACGTAATGGGATCACTTTTCGAATCATTAGCACAACCTCATCTGGAATATATCGTTCTGTACTGGGCACCAGTTCACAGAAAGAAAGTCCTGGAGCTGGAAAAAGATGCAAAGAAGAGCCACAAGACTGGTAAGGGGCATGGAGGATCTTAGTTAGGATTAGAAGAAATACTCTTATAAATAGCCCATAAACAAATATGGCAAAAGCTGTTTCAAGTAAAATTCCTTAGAAAAAAGATGTGACTCCATCTGTTTAGAGAATAAAGGTTGAATCTCCGTAGGAGACAGGAGTACTTGACCATGAGAACTATTAATCTGCGAAATAGCTGACCTCAGGAGTTGGTCAAAGCGGAAACCATTGATGGTTTCAGAAAAGGATTGGACACTTTTTTTAAAGAAAAAAAAAACTTTGTAAATTCATAAAATTCTAGTTCTGAATGTTGATGCTAACTGTATAACTATTTAATACTATGATAGGGGACAGACAGTAATGTGAACAGGAGGTCCGCTGGCAGAATTAAGGACCCCATACACATTAAAATCAGGTGAACACACCGATTTCTGCAGTATCAGTTGACCATGGCCCCTTGATTCTTCCCCGGCAGAAGATGTCAGGAAAGGGAAAGATTAGGCAGTTTAAATGTAAAAGCCTTATTCTTTTGTTCTCCATGGAGATAACTGGTGTCAGAGGTGATTGGCAGCAGCTTACTGCTCTCTACCCATTGAAGACGCAGCCAAGCTGAGAATGTATGTGTATCTAAAGGGAGTCTGTCACCGGGTTTTTGCTACCCCATCTGATGATGTAGGGGCAGAGACCCTGATTCATGCAATGTATCATTTAAAGAGAACCTGTCAGCACGATTTTGTAATGGAAAGTAAGGACATGGCTGTAATGATTCTGTCATACAGATTACATTGATACATTTGGTGAATAAAACTGCTTTGCTGTTCTTCTTTAATTACCATTTGAAGTTTTCTGCTAATTAGATTTCGGTGCTCAGGGGCCGGACTGTGCACTGGGGTCTTCTCCTCCCTGTCTGATTTCTAGCCCCTTCGCTGCCTCCGGTCTGTGAATGACAGATCACTGCTGAGATTACAATCAGAGGAGGCCGGTGATTCACAGACCGGAGCCAGCTGAGGGGCCAAGGAATCACATACAGGGAGGAGAAGACCCCAGTGCACAGTCCGGCCCCTGAGGACCGAAATCCAATTAACCGAAAACTTCAAATAGTGATTAAAGAAAAAGCACAAAGCTGATTTCTTTACCAAAGTTATCCATTTAATCAGCATTACAGTGCCATTACAGCTATGTTTTTACATTATATTACAAAATTGTGCTGACAGGTTCTCTTTAAGCTGCATCAGCAGTCTGTTTGCATGGCAAGATAATATTGAAACAAGCTTTCTTAAAAATGTTTGTCCATGATTATATTGCCCTTGCAGAAAAGCCAGGTAGCCTAAGGTTAAATCCTAGCTCTACAGGTTTTGATTAGGTACACTTGATTAGTTCTGCACATAACCAGGCTAGGGATTCACCTTAAACAGTTAGCTGGGGGAAGCCGAGCAGAGTGGATGTTATTGGAGCTTGAGAGAGACAAGCCAGAATCTCTCTCCGAGAAGAGACTGCACAGGTCGTGTGCACCAAACTGCGAGCATCAGTGGCTGCTAAAGGTAATAGTTGTTTTGTGTGACCGAACTGGGGCTAGCTCAGCCATGTATGAATAGTCAGGGTCTATTTTGTTTATTTAGTGCCTGGACAAGGCTACGGATTTTGTGTTTTCATGGTTTTATTTTTGGTGCTGTGCAACCTGTGGAAATAAACATCACTTTGTTTTGACACAAGAATCCAGTGCCTGGGTGGATGGTACCTACTCCCTACTTGAGAGTGTGAAACCCTATAAATGTGTAATCAAGTTGCCGATTATCCGATGAAGAAGCAAAACACTCTTGATCTTTTGTGCAGCGAAAAAAAAATTGTCATTCTCGGCAGTGCATCGTCCTGTGTAAATAGGACTCGCTCTGCCATGGCAGCCTATGTGCACTGGGTGATCTAGTATAAATCGCCCAATGTACATCATTTAAACGACCACAGATAGGTAAAAGTTTACCGATCGGCAGTCATATTGTGCCGCAAGTCAGTTAATGTAAACTGATCTAAACTTTACTGGTTGCTGCAGTTTGTATTAAAAGCTGCAGATCTAGCAGTGCTCTTAATATTGAGCCCTTTATAACCCCGCCCACACCACTGATTGGCAGCTTTCTGAGTACAGTGTACATAGGCAGAAATCTGTCAATCAGTGGTGGGGTGGGGTTTGACTTTCTAGCAGTAGGCTAAGTAGTCCCTGTAGTTATAATCTCCTGCTGATAATTTTTTTTTATAAAAACTACAGCAAGCAGCCCAGTAAGTGACAAATCACTGGAATGAGAGTCTCTGCCTCTACCTCATGCTGCTCTCAGATTAGGTGGCAAAAACCTGGTGACAGATTCCCTTTAAGGTGTCAGGAGACATAGCTGATGGCTGAACATGACTCGCCCAGGGGGATATGGGGGACTCGGTACCCGGGCTTTTACCTTCTTGGGATGTCACGGCGGTCGGCTCCCGGGCCCTTACCCTGGGGTCACTCTTAAAAAGGGGTTTGTTACTTGAAGGGATGAATAACAGTTTTGTCTCGTGACGCCACCTGTGGCTCCTGGTAATGGGTACCAGCGCTGCTACAGACCTCCGGGGGTGATGGGATGGCAGCTGAGGTGTTTCTGCTCCCCACAGGCAGAGCGGGCCCCCGGGGCAGGGTTGATGGAAGGGATGCAGGTGAGAGGTCGGGTCAGGGGAATGACAGACATGCACACAGGGGATTCGCTTCAGTACCTTTACTGGTGTAAACGGCAGGTATGGTCCAGGGTACTTAGCAGGAAGGGTGCACTTCTGGACTTTCCCCAGTGAGCGGGTAGTAGGCCTCCTGGTCTGTTTCTTCCTCTCTCTAAAGCTCCTGGCCAGCCTGAAACTAGGCCTAGCTTCTGTACTGTTTCACTCTCTCACCTGTCTGCTTGGTAGTAGAACTTTTCTCTGGCTACCACTATCCCTGGATGCTGGGGCCTTCGTGGTTCCTAGTTCTGTAAATGATTATAGCTTCAGGTTGACCAGGGGTCTGGAATCCTCTTGGTATACCGGTTGTTCCTACTGGGCGTAGAGGACCCTGTAAGCGCGGACCCGGTGTCCGGCTTGTGTTCTGGGGTGAGCTTAAGATGCTCCTCTGCCCCCTTAACTTCTCTCTCCTCTCCTTGCCTCCGGCCACACTCGGGGCCCTCAGCACAGCAGCTCAACAGGTGCTGCCTCTTCACTGATCTCTAGTGCCAGCACACTCTGCTACCTAACTCCACTCTCCAGTATATATATCCCTAACAGGCTCCCTCTGGTGGTATGAGGTGGAAGGGTGGAGGTGTCTGTGTATATTAAGGGCCTCTTGTGGAGAAGTCCGTCCATGCACCCTTTTGGGTCCTGTGGCATCTGTGATAGCAGAGTGCCACAAACGCTTCTTTGGTCGACAACTATCTCTAGTTTTTGTGCATGTTAACAGAACAGGAGAGTTGAGTTGGAAAATCAGATGGATTGCTGCAGATGTGTAACTTGAACCTCCTGAGTCCCAATGCAAAGCCTGTATCAGGTGCCCCCAACTAGTATGTTTCATTAATAACATTGGTGTCTTTTTCAATGGCTGAGTAGCTTTAAAGCTACCTCTGTACCGCCTCTGTACCTTCTATAGCATCATCATTCGATTGTTAGAAGCCACAGAGCAAGGTGTTATGGTAGGAAAGCAAATATAAGATGATTATTTTGAATATTTTATTATTAGTAATTTAGGTTACATTATGCCTCATGTTTCTTGATTATAAATATTATAAATTAATTGCTGTAAGATTTGCTTTGGCCTAGTTTTACAATGTCAATACTGTTTCAAGTTATATAAAGTCTTAGCGAAACTTGATTTAGCCTCCAACATTTGTTTCTGTAAAGACAGTAATTATTTATGTGATTTTCTTTTGCAAACAACCCGATACCAGCCTAGATCCTTATCCTAGGATTAATATAGCTCCAAGCCATGCTCAGAAGTGAAGGTTTTATTGAATAAAATGCTATTATGAATTCTAACTTCAGCTAAGCTTGTGTTTGTTTATAGACTGTATCCTTTCATTAATTTCCTTGTTACACCTGAGCTCATCTACCTTGTACCTTTGTATGTTATACAATAGCAAATAGTAACAGAGTTATTGATCAAAGCTTTTAGCCTTCATTACTGGGATCATTCCCAACAAAAAACAGCAGGACATTATGCAACAAGGCTACCAAGCATGAAGGAAGCCAGTGTGCAGTTATTTCTTACCATGTACTCTTCCCATTCAATGTTTGGCCATTAGTGGGTTTGTAATGCTTTTCTTTAACAGTGCTTTTAATTCTGATTTACTTAAAAATTTAGGCCATTAATAGAAATAAATGGTAAGGGCTCCCGACAGGGTACAATGTACTACATTGTAACAAGGATAAGATAGCAGTAAATATGATGGGGAAAGAAAGAAAGAAAGAAAGGTAAAGACCAGAAGACAATTTAGTAGAGCCTCCTAAAGAAACAGTAAAAAAAGAAGGGCAGGGCCATCTTTATTGTTGCACAAGTAAGTACAGTGCATTCCAGTTGAGAGTGAAGTGATTTACTATACTCACTAAGAAGTTATATTTTATCAGAAGTTGTTTAAAAGGGTTGTTGGCATCAGGAGGTGTGTAGTACTGATGTCATGGCTACACATACCTGCCAGAAAGTGTGCACGATCGCGCAGGGGTCTTACTCTAAAGGAAATCATCAGAAACTTTCCTATTGAGGAAATGTAATTGTTTTATTTTAAAAGAGTTTAATGGAACATATTAAAATGAATCTGTCAGTAGGATCAGCCCTCCTAAGCCATCTATATGGGCATGTAGGTCATAAGAAGCTGAATAAAATGATACATTGATATCTGCAATCTGATGTCTGATTTCAGAGAAATCCATATTTTTGTTATATGTAAATGAGCTGTTAAGATCTATGGGCCGGACATAGATTTCCCCGCGAATCTATCTCAAGGTCTTATTTAAATGAAAGGAGCCGTTAGCAGTAAGCTTTGGAGGCAGATTCTCAGGGAGATCTATGTCCGGCTCATAGATCTTAACAGCTCATTTGCTTAGGAGGGTTGATCTTACTGACAGATTCCCTTTAAAGACCATTTCAATTAACCTTTATTACGTCAGAAATCAAATCAGGTATTTGTCTCTGTTCCTTCTCCCCTGTCTGTCAAGCCGCATACAGATATAACAGGGAGGTGGACTTCAGTTTGGGACAGGAAAGTTATTTAAATAGTATGAGCAATGCAGGCTGGGAAGTGAGGTAGAAGGAGGCTACAGCACATACAGTGGTGGCCAAAAGTATTGGCACCCCTGCAATTCTGTCAGATAATACTCAGTTTCTTCCTGAAAATGATTGCAAGCACAAATTCTTTGGTATTATTATCTTCATTTAATTTGTCTTCAATGAAAAAATACAAAAATAATTGTCCTAAAGCAAAATTGGATATAATTCCACACCAAACCTAAAAAAGGGGGTGGACAAAAGTATTGGCACTGTTTGAAAAATCATGTGATGCTTCTCTAATTCGTGTAATTAACAGCACCTGTAACTTACCTGTGGCACCTAACAGGTGTTGGCAATAACTAAATCACACTTGCAGCCAGTTAACATGGATTAAAGTTGACTCAACCTCTGTCCTGTGTCCTTGTGTGTACAACATTGAGCATGGAGAAAAGAAAGAAGACCAGAGAACTGTCTGAGGACTTGAGAAACCAAATTGTGAGAAAGCATGAGCAATCTCAAGGCTACAAGTCCATCTCCAAAGACCTGAATGTTCCTGTGTCTTCCGTGCGCAGTGTCATCAAAAAGTTTAAAGCCCATGGCACTGTGGCTAACCTCCCTAGATGTGGACGGAAAAGAAAAATTGACGAGAGATTTCAACGCAAGATTGTGCGGATGGTGGATAAAGAACCTCGACTAACATCCAAGCAAGTTCAAGCTGCCCTGCTGTCCGAGGGTACAATAGTGTCATCCCGTACTATCCGTCGGCGTCGGAATGAATAGGGACTGTATGGTAGGATACCCAGGAAGACCCCACTTCTTACCCCGAGACATAAAAAAGCCAGGCTGCAGTTTGCCAAAACTTACCTGAGAAAGCCTAAAACGTTTTGGAAGAATGTTCTCTGGTCAGATGAGATAAAAGTAGAGCTATTTGGAAAAAAGCATCAACATAGAGTGTACAGGAAAAAAAAAGAGGCATTCAAAGAAAAGAACATGGTCCCTACAGTCAAACATGGCGGAGGTTCCCTGATGTTTTTGGGTTGGTTTGCTGCCTCTGGCACTGGACTGCTTGACCGTGTGCATGGCATTATGAAGTCTGAAGACTACCAACAAATTTTGCAGCATAATGTAGGGCCCAGTGTGAGAAAGCTGAGTCTCCCTCAGAGGTCATGGGTCTTCCAGCAAGACAATGACCCAAAACACACTTCCAAAAGCACTATAAAATGGTTTGAGAGAAAGCACTGGAGACTTCTAAGGTGGCCAGCAATGAGTCCAGACCTGAATCCCATAGAACAACTGTGGAGAGATCTCAAAATGGCAGTTTGGAGAAGGCACCCTTAAAATATGAGGGACCTGGAGCAGTTTGCCAAAGAAGAATGGTCTACAATTCCAGCAGAGCATTGTAAGAAACTCATTGATGGTTACCGGAAGCGGTTGTTCGCAGTTATTTTGGCTAAAGGTTGTGCAACCAAGTATTAGGCTGAGGGTGCCAATACTTTTGTCTGGTCCATTTTTGGAGTTTTGTGTGAAATGATCAATGATTTGATTTTTGCTTCATTCTCTTTTGTGTTTTTTCCTTTCAAGCAAATTAAATGAAGATAATAATACCAAAGAATTTGTGATTGCAATAATTTTCAGGAAGAAACTGAGTATTATCTGACAGAATTGCAGGGGTGCCAATACTTTTGGCCACCACTGTATAGTGCTTGCAGGTTGCTGATGAAGAGAAAATACCCACATGAAAAAAGTGCATGACAGGTTACAAAACATGTGAATCAAGGCCAAAAGAAGATTTAACTGGTTTTCATTACATGGGAGGAAGTCCTTACTTTTCTACAGTTTTTGTGTGAAATCACAGCTACACTTTAAAATTTTTGCAAAAATACTCTGTAACGAAACTTTAAATAGACTTTGTAAAAATATGTTAAAATGTCTCCATTTACAAGTATTTCATAAACATGACCCACTGTTTAGTAATAATATAGATTATCAGTAAATCTCATACAAAGCATCAACTTTTCCATATAATGGTGGGTTTTGCCAGGAGAAAAATAGCTTTGCACAGGAGGGCAACAAGTATTCACATCCATTCGGGTACTTCAAGGAGAGACATTGAAATTGCTGCACATCTTAAGGGATATTATGGGATTAGAAACTGTTAAAATGCTCCTTAAACCCAGAAATATTTAATGGTGAGAAAAACAAACCGAAGTAATTTTCTCTTTGTATTTTCCCTTTCATCCAGCTGCTTCTATAATGACAGCTCTGTTCAGGTATTACTGCTTGCAAAGCTGGAAAAACAAAAGCATTTTCTCCGCAAATAGTCGTTTATCAGTGAGGGAGGCCATGAGAAGTGAATTATTAGCCGGGCTTCCCCTGGATATTTGTTCTTTGTGAAAGTCAGACGTTTCGAGCTTCTGAGTTATAGTTAAAAGTTCACATATAATTTATGGGTTTGGGCTGTACACTTCTTGTGTTCTAAAAGGTCTCAGAACTTTAAAGCCGCAAAAAAAAAAAGACAAAACTTTCATAATCACAACAAAATTATGTGACAGATATAAAAAAAAATTTCAGGTAAATAAGGCTCGTACATAGTTTGCTCTTTATTGCAGTAACATACAGATACGAAACCTGGCGATATAGAAACAAAGCAGAAGAAGAATCGACGGCTTTTAAATGTGGTGCCTGAGAAGGATGTTATCAATATCATGGATGGTGAGAAGAACAAACAAATCAATTTTGGAACTAAACAAGTCATAGAAGCAAGAATTACCAACCTACGATTGGCCTATTTTGGACACATCATAAGAAGAGAGCAATCACTGGAGAAGGACATCATGGTCGGAGGGATAGAAGGAACAAGGTAAAACACCACAGTTGAGGCCAGCGGTTAGTTGCAGCAGGCATGTGAATTATTTACATCGAGGACTGGCGGTGACTTCCAAAATGGCAGCACTGGAGGGGCAGGGGATTTAATAGGTTCACTTTTTATATATATAATTTCCCACTCTTGAAACTCTGAAATCTATCATGCTAAATTTCTGCAGCTGAGAGGGTGGAGGTGTGAATTTTGCAAGTGCTGCCTTGGGCACAAAGACAGTTTGTGTCCCACCCTTATGGCACCACTCCAGCATTTCTCGTTTACTGCAGGATTAAACTTGCTCCGCTAATCTAAGTTTGCTAAGCCTAGTATTATATTTACCAGCCGCCGTCTTCAGCTGCTCCTGGCGCCGCTCCGGTCCTGCACCACCATCTTGTGATCACAACTTCTAATTGACCGGAAGTCAGGGGTAACAATCACAAGTTTTCAGTGTAAGTGTATGAGAGCCATATTATGGCTCCATTCTGGCTCTCATAGACTTACATTGAGAAGTGACTTCCGGCTCACCCAGCAAACACTGGAGCAATCCGGCAGGTCACAAACTGCTCTACTCTGACCAGAGTGGTGCCGAGAACAGATGAAGACGGTGGCTGGTAAATATAAGACTAGGGGCAGGGAACAGGAAAGAAAACAATTCTGGAATGGTTCTGTAATTTACAAATTACTGCCCATATTCACTGTGCTATACAGGATATTAAATTTTTTCCAAAGGTTCGGTCCAATTTCACAATGTCAGACACACATTTAGTCTGCGCCCAGTTGGCAGACCAATTTAACTTGGTTTGTCATTAACAACATTTTGTGATACAAATCTCCTTCGGCTGGATTCACATATCGATGAGTCACCCTCCGAGTACCGACTGTGATGTTTGGACTCATTTATATGCGCATTCGGCTGTTGAGTTTGGGTCAGGAGACCCGCGGGCGGTCCAAACATCACAATGTGTACTTGAACCTTAAAAAATAGATTTGTGAAACCGGCCTTTTGGATAATCAATAGGAAAGTGGGCAAAACTAAGCTCTTAAAAGTAAAATAACTCTAACTTGAAAGTTACATATCTTTTTATTAAAAGAAAAACTTTACGATATGAATAACCAGAAACATTATGGTGTTTTACTTACAGCAAGACCTAATCTTGTTTTCCCAGGTTCTGCATTAGAACAGGTAAGTTTATGCTAAATTTCAAAAAACTGTAACCCAAACAATTCAGATTTCAATGTTCATGTTCAACAAAGCTTAACACTCCATGCTTCGGGTAAAATTAGGTAATTAATGCAACTGACTGCTTACGATTAAGCCTAAAATAATAAACTGAGAAGCACTGAACTGTTTTAGCTTTCTTTATAAGATCTGAGTTTGATAAACACGGTTCTGTTCTTGGTCAGGCTTCTCTGCAGCTTTTCAGCCAAAACGCCTAAACAGAACACAATTTTATTTGCTGTGATAAATAACAATGTGTTGAAACTATTCCAAAAACTTATTGATGTTGTAAAATTGCCAATATTAATTTTTTTTCCAAGGCTTATATAAATGCAAACATTTAGCTTAATCATATGACTAGACCAATTTAGTAATGTCTTGAAGCCCAGCACATCATTTTGAAATGATAAATATCACTTAGTGCTCACAGTATTGAATAAATAGTGTTTTTTACAATATATTTTTCCTTTTTTTCAGCTCTCAACTCACAGTAAACCAAAAGCATATGCTAGCTGCTTGCCAAGATCCGTTACAATGGGAATGCTCTCTGCTTGTGGAGAATACATTTTTAACTTTTTGCAAATGTAAGCTAAGATATGCATGTTCTCTTCACTGAACCATCCGTCCATGTACTTTCATTCGTGACAGATAAAACATCACCATAAATGAACACAATGGACTCAGATTTATCATTTTAATACAGAGAAAGCCTTTAGAATTTAAGTAGGGTCCTGTGTAAGCATTCATGTCCTCTGGCTGTCTCTAGAAGCCTACAAAACTGAAGTCTTTTGCCCCAAAGAATGATAAGACTCAACAGCTCTCATAACCAAAGTCAATCCAGGGTATTTTACTTTCTAAAGAAGTTCATAATAAGGTTCCATTCACACGGCAGCATTATCTTGAATGAGCATTCCTAAGAATGCTCGCTTCCCAATAATCTTGTAGTCTAAAGAGGCTGCCGATCACCTGAGGAATGAGCAAAATGCTCATTTGTCAGATGAAATGATCTTTACGCACTGAACGATCTATTACAGTTGCAGATCAGCAGGCATTTAGTGCTGTCTGTCAAATTTTGCAAATTAACCTTAAAGGGGTTGACCAGTCATGATGACATTCCGGTCACCAGGCATCAGGAACTTACTTTGATCATGCGCACTGCACGATCAAAGTAACTTCAGCATGCAGCGCTGCCAGACTGTATAGCAAAGAGATGCTGCTGCTGCTGCATCTCTATGCTATACAAGCGATCAGCCTGAAAAAAGTGAAAGTCCCATAGTGGGACAAAGTGTAAAAGTAAAAGAAAGTGTCAAAAGTGAAAAAAAATGGTAAAAATATAAAAAAATTAAAAAATATTATACTATATAATGTAAATAAAAATGGTACCACTGAAAATGTCATCTTGTCCCACAAAAAACAAGCCACCATACAGCTCCATCAGCTTAAAAATAAAAAAAATTATAGCTCTCAGAATAAATCAATACAAAAAAAAATATTTTTTCTTAAAATAGTTTTTATTGTATAAAAGAGTCAAAAACATGAAAAAACTATATAAATGTAGTATCGCTGTAAATGTACTGACCCGAAGGATAACGCTGCCCTATCAATTTTACCACAAACGGAACAGCATAAAAAAAGAACCCAAAAAATTCCTTAATTGTTGTTTTTTGTTTATTCTGCCCCCAAAAATTGGAATAGAAAGCGATCAAAAAATGTCAATTGCTTGAAAATGGTCCCAATAAAAACGTCAACTCGTCCCGCAAGAAACAAGCCCTTACATAATTGCAAAAACTAGTCTTTGCAAAAAATAGCGTCTTTTAGTGTATGACAGCTGACAAACATAAAAACCCAATATGAATCTGGAATCGCTGTAATCGCACCGACCTGAAGAATAAAGTCATCTAATCACTTATACCGCAGGAGGAACGGCGTAAAAATTAAACTTTAGGGTTGTTCTAGGCTTAGGGTTAGGGTTGTGCTAGGGTTAGGGTTGTGCTAGGGCTAGAGTTGTGCTACGGCTAGGGTTGTGCTAGGGCTAGGGTTAGGGTTGTGCTAGGGCTAGGGTTATGCTAAGGTTAGGGTTAGGATTGTGCTAGGGTTAGGGTTGTGCTAGGGTTAGGGTTGTGCTAGGGTTATGGTTGTGCTATGGTTATAGTTGTGCTAGGGTTAGGGTTGTACTGGGGTTAGGGTTGTGCTAGGGCTAGGGTTAGGGTTATGCTAAGGTTAGGGTTAGGATTGTGCTAGGGTTAGGATTGTGCTAGGGTTAGGTTTAGGGTTGTGCTAGGGTTAGGGTTGTGCTAGGGCTAGGGTTAGGGTTGTGCTAGGGTTAGGGTTAGGGTTGTGTTAGGGTTAGGGTTGTGCTAGGGTTAGGATTGTGCTAGCGTTAGGATTGTGCTAGGGTTAGGGTTGTGCTATGGCTAGGGTTTTGCTAGGGTTATGGTTGTGCTATGGTTATGGTTGTGCTATGGTTATGGTTGTGCTAGGGTTAGGGTTGTGCTAGGGTTAGGGTTGTGCTAGGGCTAGGGTTAGGGTTATGCTAAGGTTAGGGTTAGGTATTTGCTAGGGTTAGGATTGTGCTAGGGTTAAGTTTAGGGTTGTGCTAGAGTTAGGGTTGTGCTAGGGTTAGGGTTAGGGTTGTGCTTGGGCTAGGGTTAGGGTTGTGCTAGGGCTAGGGTTAGGGTTGTGCTAGGGCTAGGGTTAGGGTTGTGTTAAGGTTAGGATTGTGCTAGGGTTAGGATTGTGCTAGGGTTAGGGTTGTGCTAGGGCTAGTGCTGTCCTAGGGCTAGGGTTAGGGTTGTACTAGGGCTAGGGTTATGCTAAGGTTAGGGTTATGATTGTGCTAAGGTTAAGATTGTGCTAGGGTTAGGATTGTGCTAGGGTTAGGATTGTGGTTGTGCTAGGGTTAGGGTTGTGCTAGGGCTAGGGTTAGAGTTGGGCTAGGATTAGGGTTGTGCTAGAGTTAGGATTGTGCTAGGGTTAGGATTAGGGCTGTGCTAGGGTTATGGTTGTGTTAGGGATAGGGTTAGGGTTGTGATAAGGTTAGGGTTAGGGTTATGCTGGGGTTAGGGTTACGGTTGTGCTAGGGTTAGGATTGTGCTAGGGTTAGGTTTAGGGTTGTGCTAGGGTTAGGGTTGTGCTAGGGCTGGGGTTAGGGTTGTGCTAAGGTTAGGGCTAGGGTTGTGCTAGGGTTAGGGTTAGGGTTGTGCTATGGCTAGGGTTGTGCTAGGGTTAGGATTGTGCTAGGGTTAGGTTTAGGGTTGTGCTAGGGTTAGGGTTGTGCTAGGGCTAGGGTTAGGGTTGTGCTAAGGTTAGGGTTAGGGTTCTGCTAGGGTTCGTGTTGTGCTAGGGTTAGGATTGTGCTAGGTTTAGGATTGTGCTAGGGTTAGGTTTAGCGTTGTGCTAGGGTTAGGGTTGTGCTAGGGCTAAGGTTAGGGTTGTGCTAGGGCAAGGGTTAGGGTTGTGCTAAGGTTAGGGTTAGGGTTGTGCTAGGGTTATGGTTAGGGTTGTGCTAGGGTTAGGGTTGTGCTAGGATTAGGGTTGTGCTAGGATTAGGGTTGTGCTAGGATTAGGGTTGTGCTAGGGTTAGGGTTGTGCTAGGGTTGGGGTTAGGGTAGTGTTGGGGTTGGGATTTTTTCAAAAGTAAAGAAAAAAAAATGATGACGATATGGTCACTAGTGTTGAGCGCAAGTGCTCGCTACTTGAGTTTGCATCGGGTGCTCGGATATGCACCAAGTATCGTGGGTGCTCGAGGGACATGCTCGAGTCTCAGCCTCACGGGGATTGCCTACCATGCACGAGCGATCCCCCATGTCTTTTTTGGGTGTCTAATAACCATGAAACGTGCGGGGCGGAGACTCGAGCATGTCACTCGAGCACCCACAGTACATGGTGCATACCCGAGTACTCGATGCAAACTCAAGCAGTGAGCACTTGCGCTCAAGACTAATGACAACTTAATAAATATGATGACCTAATGTTAGCAAATTCTGTGTCGTACCTCTGGGTTTAAAATGTTCACTATACCCCTTAATAAAATCCTTGTGGGGTGTAGTTTCCAAAATGGGATAAATTGTGGGGGGTCTCCACGGTTTAGGAGCATAAGGGTCTCTCCAAACGCGAAATGGTGTCCGCTCTCTATTCCAGCCAATTTTGCGTTCAAAAAGTCACACAGTGCTCCTTCCCTTCTGAACCCTGCTGAGCACCCAGACAGTGTATTTTCCACATATATGGGGTATCGGCATACTCATTAGAAATTGCACAACAAATTGTATGGCGCAATGTCTCCGGTTATCCTTATAAAAATGAAAAATTGGGGGCTGAAAAACATTTTTGTGGGAAAAATGTGAAAATTTTATTTTTACGGCTTAATGCTATAAACTTCTATGAAGCACCTGGGGGATCAACGTATTCACCACACATCTAGATAAGTTCCCCGAGGGATCTAGTTTCCAAAATAGTGTCACTTGTGGGGGATTTCAATGGTTTAGGCACATTAGGGGCTCCTCAAACGCAACTTGGTGTCCGCTAATTATTCAAACAAATTTTACATTCAAAAAGTCAAATGGCGCTCCTTCCCTTCCGAACCCTGCCATGCGCCGAAACAGTGGTTTTCCCCCACATATGGAGTATAGGCATGCTCAGGAGAAATTGCACAACAAATTTTGGGGTCCAATTTTTCCTGTTACCATTGCGAAAATAAAAACATTTGGGTCTAAAGTAACATTTTTGTGAAAAAAGTTATCTGTTCATTTTTTTCTTCCACATTCCAAAAATTCCAGTGAAGTACCTGAAAGATTAATAAACTTCTTGAATGTGGATTTGAGCAACTTCAGGGGTGAAGTTTTTAGAATGGTGTCACTTTTGAGTATTTCTGTCATAAAGGTCACTCAAAGTCACTTCAAATGTGATGTGGTCCCTAAAAAAATGATTTTGTAAATTTTGCTGGAAAAATGAGAAATTGTTGGTCAACGTTTAACCCTTATAACTTCTTAACAAAAAAACATGTTGGTTCCAAAATTCTGCTGATGTAAAGTAGACATGTGGGAAATGTTATTTATTTCATGACTATGAAAATTGTACATTCACACTGAAGGCATCAAAACTATGAATTAACACATGTGGAATTATATATTTAACAAAAAAGTGTGAAACAACTGAAAATATGTCTTATATTCTAAGTTCTTCAAAGTAGCCACCTTTTGCCTTGATGACTGCTTTGCACACTCTTGGCATTTTCTTGATGAGCTTCAAGAGGTAGTCACCGGAAATGGTCTTCCAACAATCTTGAAGGAGTTCCCAGAGATGCTTAGCACTTGTTGGCCCTTTTGCCTTCACTCTGCGGTCCAGCTCACCCCAAACCATCTCGATTGGGTTCAGGTCTGGTGACTGTGGAGGCCAGGTCATCTGGCGTAGCACCCCATCACTCTCCTTCATGGTCAAATAGCCCTTACACAGCTTGGAGGTGTGTTTGGGGTCATTGTCCTGTTGAAAAATAAATGATAGTCCAAATAAACGCAAACCGGATGGAATAGCATGCCGCTGCAAGATGCTGCGGTAGCCATGCTGGTTCAGTATGCCTTCAATTTTGAATAAATCCCCAACAGCTCATCAAGAGAATGCCAAGAGTGTGCAAAGCAGTCATCGAAGCAAAAGGTGGCTACTTTGAAAAACCTAGAATATAAGACATATTTTCAGTTGTTTCACACTTTTTTGTTAAGTATATAATTCCACATGTGTTAATTCATAGTTTTGATGCCTTCAGTGTGAATGTACAATTTTCACAGTCAGGAAAATACAGAAAAATCTTTAAATGAGAAGGTGTGTCCAAACTTTTGGTCTGTACTGTATCTCTCTGATTTAAGGGTATGATAATTCAAATTTTGAAAATAGCAAAATTTTCAAAATTTCTCCCAAATTTCTGAATTTTTCGCAAATAAACGCAAGTCATAGTGAAGAAATTTTACCACTATCATGAAGTACAATATGTCACGAAAAAACAGTCTCAGAATCAGTTGGATCCGTTGAAGCGTTCCAGAGTAATTACCTCATAAAGTGACAGTGGTCAGAATTGTAAAAATTGGACAGGTCAGTAACGTGCAAACCACCTTTGGGGGTAAAGGGGTTAATTTTTCACTGTCTACCATTCGCTTCCTATCCTTTAACATGAGAATAACCCTTTAAAATAATCTAATGTTTTAAAAGTGCACAAGCTCTTACTGTGCTCAAACACTTTATCCAATTCCTGGATATTTTGTTTAGGCAGCATGGAAGTTGTTGACAAGTTCCTTTTAAATTGTAGCCTTCCAAAATAATTCTTAGATTTCTAGTTCTCAGGGAGCGCTACTTTTTACATGCTGCGCACATTTAAATGGGTATCCCCCGACTTAAACATTTATACACCTAACTTTTATAAACATTCTTAGCTATTTAAAAACTCCCATAGAAGAAAACTGGGAGAGCTGCACATCCTGTATATGATATCAATATGTCATTCTTGTCCACAATCACATTGCAATGTAATTCCCATGTCCAATTTTAGTAATGTTATTTAAATATAACCTTTATTCAAGAAAGGTTATATTTTAATAATATTACTCCAATTGGATTAGAGTTTGGACAGTGAACTTATATTTTGTTTATTGGAGATATTTTGATTATTATTATTAGTCAATGAATAGGTAATTCACATATCGGTGTAAAAAGTTCCAAAATTTACAGTGACAAATCCTATTGAAAACAACCCTGATACTGGCTGCGATCCTGGTAAATGTTTGTGACTATTTTGTTGTATATGTAATTCTTATTTCTGTAACATAATTAAAACCAATTATGGTTTCAGAGAATCTTGCCAACTTTTCTTTCCAATATAATAAACATTCATTAATCACAGTGAATGTTTAGCAAAAATCACACGAGAAAACACCAAATGTCTTCATTTTTAGTAAAACAGTAATCCATATCACTCATCTGTAGACCACTTGTTGAACATGGTGGAGAAGCTCTGAGATAATTAACTAATGTTACTCATTCGACATCAGACGTTTAGAACTGACATGATAAGACCACGTTTGCTTTATTAAACTAGCATAAAGGTTTTCAATGTAAATCATATTCGAATTGAGGATACCAATAAGGACTTTCACATATTGTCTCAGGAAACTATCCAAAATGAGAAATATTCCAACATCCACACAAAATATTAGATGAAGCCTCCTAAAACCATAAGAATTAGCAGCAACAGTCTTATCCTTCGGCTTGTTTAGGTTCCTACATCCCTATCTGAAAGTCTTATATATTGCCAATCACAACGATTTACCCCCTTAACTCAACCATAAACATCTGTAACTGAGCATCTCTTCTAGGAAACAGTTATTTTTTTTCTAAAAACAGAACCTAATCCCAACCAAAGCCAACCAAATTTACTAACTTAAAGAGTTATGTCCTCAATAAACCAGTTCACATCAAAGCTTTCTGAAAATGTGGCTACCAAGAAAAAATTACACCCTACAGACTTAACCCTTCATTATTCTAACTGTTTAAGATTCCCCCCAACTCTTCCAGGGGTATGGGGTCCCCCACTTTCAATAACCTCCACATTATTACACAGTGCTTCATTTCAAGTGTAATGGTGGTGGACTGTGTTGTTGTGTTCCTGACCCTGAAGAGACCAATCGCATCATATGCATTATGTCATGTGTCTTTGTATTGTGTCATGTGAATTGTATTGCATTGTGGTGTTTGCCTGTGTAATGTATAGAGTGTGATAAGTATTGTTAGTATAATATGCATAGTGTGTAAGGAAGTTGTGCCCAGCAACAAACAGCAGAGTCAGAAGTAGTTAAGTGTTGAGGCTAGCCCCAGGGGGAGGGCTTAGTGATAGGGATAAGACTGTGATTCCTGAATAGAGTTAGATAGAGTTTGGAGAATAACAAGTGTACAGTGCTGCCAATGGGTGATCCACAGCTAGAAGAGACTAGAGCAAAGAATAGCGAGACCCTAAAGAGAGTTACTGACGAGACTTAGAGACCTTCTGAAAGATGTTATCGGATAAGAGCCACGAGAAACCCGAGAGCTTGCTAGTGCTGAAGGTAACGGACCTAAAGAGGACTGAGAGCATGGGACTAGTGGGGTTCCTGAGCAGTAGATCCAGGGCATCTAAAGTGATAGGATGCAGAACCGCTGAGCGAGTGGAAAGAAACTCACTGGTCAGGACTGTGGCCTAGAAGCTGGGTTGTTGTGACGTAGAGACGAAACAGGTAAGCTGCAAAGCCCTGACATAGCCTACAGAGGAAGGATACAGTGGGAATAAAAAGACTTCTTATTGTGAATGAAACGTGCTTAAGACTGTGTATCCACTATTCCATGTACATAACCCTTATCAAGTTCAGTAAAGTCCCCATGTTTGAACAGAAGTCTCCTTTATTAATCTGTGGAATTCGTGGTCCAGACCAGCCAACACCATCAGCTAAAGGCATAAGGCAACCCACACGGGCATAAGGCCCACACAGCACTAACACCAAGACCCATCCACGACCCACTCTTTCATGTAGCACACCGGGGCGTGACAGGAGGAAACCAGTGTCTCATCGGTGGCTGCCGCCCGAGCTGCATTGCACAAGCACAGAAAGTGAAATCAATTATTGTGAGCTGTATCTAAATATCGCTATAAGATCCACTTTCCCTCCTTCCACACTCTCCAAAATTGTTTTTATTTATTTTATTTTTGCTTATATAGCACCACCATATTACGTAGCACTTTACAGACTTCAGCACCACTATCCCCATTGGGCTCACAATCTCAACTTCCTATCAGTCGGTCTCTTGAATGTGGGAGGAAACTGAAGTGCCCAGAAGAAACCCACGTAAATATGGGGAAAACATACAGACTCCTTGCAGATGTTGTCCTTGGTGGGATTTGAACCCTGGACCCCAGCAGTGCAAGACTACAATGCTAACCACTGAGACAAAGTTGATGCAAGACTATTTAGTTACAAAGTCATAAACTAAGCCATAAACAGTTAATTTGTTGACATAGGATCTTCCTCAGACTCTCCGATTGTCAAAGATGTCTCACCATGAACAAAATAGGAGCAAGTTAGAAGAATCATCCATTTTTGGGCATTTTGGATCAATTTTGGAGAGTGCACAGCTTTCCATATTAGTTGTAATTTGGGTTGGTAACCTACTCCAAGCACCATTGAAATGTGGCTTAGATCCAGAACCAGAAATTCTCCAGATATCCTATAATATGATCTACAATACTAATCAGTCTGCATAAAAGCTCATTTGGTGTGTGAAATATTTTGGTGGACTGTCAGGAAAAAACAACTTGAGCAACTCGGCTTACAACTTATAGATCTCTCAGGACGGTCTTGACATCGATATAAATACTAAGGAGTTGTGCCTGTAGATCATGACTCCATGATCATGATGTCCAATGATCATAAGACAAAAAGTATTTTCACAAGGGCACGGACTTTAAAGGGCTTGGTTAGTACTTTTTTATTGATAGCCAATACCTACAAAAGCCATTAATATCTGATCGGTGGGGGTTCAACGACCGGCACCCCCAACAATCAGCTATTGCCGGTGCCAGCAGCGGGCAGTTGTTGGATGTTGCCGAACACAGAAGCTCTGTCATTTCTATAGTGAATTCAGTCAGGTACTACAGATCCACCCCTACAGTACCAAACCGCGGAGACTATAGTTTGGCAGAGTAACTGTGTTTCGGCAGTGTCCAACAACTTTTGTCAGCCTCCGATGCTGGTAATACCTGATCAGTTTGGTGTGTTGAATGTCGCACCCCCACTGATCAAATATTGATGGCCTATCCTAACAATAGGCCATCAATAAAAAAGTAGGGACCAACCTCTTTAATTTTGGTACTTTATGCGCAAAAATACGTAGTGAAATTGCATTTTCTCTGCAAGCTAAGTTGAGGAGTTAGTTTTTTCAAATGAAATCTAAACGTACTATATTTCATTATTTACATAAAAGACAAATTTTCTTGTAAGTTGCACCCTAAGATCAGAGGCGAGGACTGTCCAAATCTCACGCGAGCAGTAAAATGACCTGCATATTTTAATAACATCATTGATGTGAAAATAGCCGCAGTCCTTGCAATTATTACGTGTTATTATGACTTCCATAATATCTATCATATTTCTTGTACAAGGGATACAAAATATAATAATACATAATAGCAGTAATTGATGTAATTTCTACAAAATAGCTGTATTACAAGCCTCGGTCTATTCCATATACAGATGTGAGCTGTATATATACATAACTGGAAAAATAAATGTTAATCCCCCTGCAGCTTTTTGGGGAGAGATAACATCAAGCATTCCAAAACAATTAGCAATTATTGGAACATGACTTGATGGCTCACTGACTGGTAATGGAAACAGACATAGGCTAGAATAATATAGGTTTTCATGTAGCGCTAGGAAGTCAGGTAAATTGAGCCTGAGCCTGGATATGAATGTTAGTTTAGAGTTACCAAATATTGTTTTTCCCAGGAACAATTCTATTTTTGAGGTTCACCAATCAGCAAGATAATGTATTAATGACACATAACAAAATACAATTATTCCAACAATGTTCTGTAATAAATCCATATAATGATCCCACAAGTATAGGCAACTGGAGGGCTATCTATCTTTTTCAATAAAGCATATACGCTGCTATTCTTAGACGTCTTGTACTTTAGATTTCCCAATTATAAGACCGGGATCCAAGGGGTAACGTTTCTCCTTGTCAAGCCTGGCATGCCTAAGTGAGGAGACTTTTAAGCCTTGCAATGCTCCTCTGGGAAATTATTTGCATACTATAAGACCAATTTCTTGTTGATTGAAATTTTACTAACCAGCATTTATGTGGAAAAGTACCGTGGCTTTATAGATGGACTCACACATGGCATGAAAATTGTAACTCCACCCCCCAAAAAAAGTGGAATTTCTGTTGCAAATTCATGCCGTATTTGTGGTGTTGCATAGTTTTTTTCTGCCCAAAAGGGTTCATGCACATGACCAGATTGTCAATGTGATCTGACAAAACATTGGATCGCACTCATACAAAAATGATTCTATGAGGCAGTGCACATGACCAATATTTTCCTCAGACCGAGCCGGTCCTAGGAAAAAAATTACAGCATGCCCGAGATTGATCCGATATTCTGATCACACTCGGCCATGCAAGTCAATATGCCCGTTGAAAACATCGGGCAGCACTCGGACGACATCTGAGTGCAGTCCCATTTTCAAGGACTGGCATAGTGAAGAAAATTGAGAAATGTTTTTTTTCCCCATCTTCTCCTTATCCAAGAAAATCAGATCCCCCTATGATTAAACTCTGATCAAACTCTTTATAGTGTGATTAAAATCATCCTGATTCTCTTGGATGAGAGAGTATACCCAGGTGTGACCCTAGCATAAGACTACATGGGTGAAGTGGATTTTTCCATTATGAAAATATGCCATTTGCGAGCCTTCCTTTAGTGATGTAAATAAAAAAAAAATCCAAAAAGTTCATGCTATTATCGTAAAGCAACCCGCCACCCTATTCCCAACAAGTAACTATATATTTTGCATGCATAGCCACTTTCTCTGCTGACCGCTGTTCTTCTGCTGCCTGCTCCTCTGCTTCCTGAGAGTCTGTCCCCTTCAATCAAACATAGCCTTGTGGTGTCAAGAGGAGTTCATCGGTAAGTCTAAACTATGCCTCCTCTGCCTTTCATGTGCTGAGGTATTGGCAAACAATGATGACATCGGTGCGATGAATGAAAGAAGAAAGGGTCGTTTGGACTTATTGTTGTGCTGCCCATGCCATTGCGCCAGAAATAATAGATTGAATTGGATTGGAACACAGATAGAAGAGGAGGCAGGAGAAGAAGAAAGGAGGTCAGAAGGGAAAATGACTCTAAATGCAAAATGGAAAGACACAACGCACTTTTGAGGGTTGATTAGAGAGTCATTTAAAATCCTATTTAAACCTTTCCCTTGATGACCAATTTTCATTTTTATATTTTCATTTTTTTCTTCCCCTTCTTCCAAAGGTTATAGCTTTAATATTTTTCCATCAGCGTAGCCATACAGGGCTTGTATTTTGCAGGACGAGTTGTAGTTTGGAATGAGACCATTCCAAAATTCAAAAATTCAAAGTGCAGTGAATAGGTGAAAAAAATGGAACACATTGGCCCCAATTCATCAAAACAATTTCGAAAGAAAATCGCCGTTCTTGATAAATTGGAGCCATTTAGATTTTATGATTGTGTTGTAAAAATGACCTGGAAACATGATTATTCAGGTCAGCAAAAATAACAGCAATATCAAGCTAACGTAGTTCTCTTTTTACTCAAGTGGTGAAAAAGAAATTGGAATTTTGTAGAAAAAAAAAAGATTTGTATTGGCATTTTCCAAAACCTGGTATTTTAAAAAGGACCTGTCACCAAATCCTTTTTAAAAACGTATTTTATTCTGGTTACAGAGATCTGGTTCCTTTTTAGTAATTGCTAATTTTTATGGTGTTCACCAAAGGGGCGTTGCTCTTAGGACTCTCTGGGGGCATGTCTTTAGACTCTTCTACATAATTATCCAGTCTTTTGTAAAGACCATAAAATTAGCACTAAATAAAAAAGCCCACATCTCTGGAGCCAAATGGCGGATTTAAGAAAAACAAAAAAATAGATTGCTCAGGGGAGCAGCGGGAATCAAATAAGAGCAAAAAGTGGCCACTTTTGATCTAGAGATAGGTTTTCTTTAAGTTTCATCACAGCCTTTCTACTGTTCCCAAGTAGATAAGCCATCATAAAAAGTTGTATGACAGCCGCCTACTCCATTCTCCCCATGCAAAACACTTGTCAAGCATGAATCTGTATGGTTGGGGTAGGAGTAGAGATGCGTGGATTGCTTTGCACAAGGAGCTGTGTGAATGTCCTTATCGTTTGGGTTCACCGGCATGGTGTTTGATTCACCGGCCGGGGAGGACACCATCTGTGCGACACGCAGCGCACTAGTGATGATTTTCCAGCCTGGCCAGTCATAAGGGATCTCGGAGGCTAAGCAAATTTGAGCAACTTCTGACCACGGCTAGAGATTATCGACCTGGACCATGAACCGGGGTTTCGCAAAGTGATCCGCTCATTTCTACTTGGGAGCAATAGTGCTCCAGCGTTCAGGGGACAGTTATAGAAGATGTATGAGCATCTTTAGAATCATAGAATTCCATAGAATCAGCAAAAACAAAGGCAAACTGAGAAAAAACAACATAGTATTTTTTTTCTTCCAGGCCAAACATTCAGCTTACGGCCCTAGAGGTACATAATATCCATAATTAATGCAAAGTTGCTCATTGATGACCTGTCTGGGGCCTATGTAGGGAAAATTAGTTGGAATTTGCAGAGGGGTTGGCACATTATGCAATAAATCTGGCTTGCAACAGCGTCTGACCTCTGCAGCAAAATAATGCAATAGTTAAAAAGCGCCAAAAAACAGAAGGCGTTAACGTCCCTTAGCTATATCGCTAGATCTGCAATTGTTGATTAGTCTGGAGGAGATAAGTCACTCCTTATAAGAGGTCCTTAAATGTTTGGCAAGCTACAGCATGTGAAAGAAGGAAAGTGCTGCCTAGAATGAGCGAACAAGTAAGAGTAGAAGATTAAACAATGCCTCTTATCTATAATTGGTACACCTTTTTTTTGTCACAGTTTTTTTTACTATTCCATAGACATAGGACAAAAAAAAACAGTGGGCCAGTTGCTCAGCAACAACAGAAAGTACAATTTATTTTAGAGGCACTCAGAAGATAATCAGGTTTTATTCTTAGATGCTGTAAATATTCATCTGGATTTTGCATTCAGTTCCACTATTCAAGTTAGAAAACACAATATTTAAATGAGCCATTTGGGGTATTGACTTCTCAGGGTTCCCGGAGTTTTATGACTTTAGTGTTGTATTTTAACTATTCTCCAGGAAAGCTCTTGTCTGGTGCCTAAATGTGCAGAGATGTAAATAATGCACGGTATATAGATTAGCTGATGTCACAAAGAACAATTAGGGATTTGCATAACGGCTTACACCTGCCACGCTTCGCATCGGGTTGGTGAAAAGCGGAGCTCCTGGGATATTCAGCAGGGAGAGGTCTGCAGGAGAAGCAGGCATTAAAAATAGCTCAACCGGCACATAATCAATGGACAAGCACCGGACTGTCTAAAATACACCTAAGCCGTAATTATTTGTTAAAACTCCACTAATTCAGAATACAATATTAACATCGGGCCTAATTTATATAATGAAACGCCATAATGTGGCCCCCATAATTGTGAGATTCATATTGGTCCTTTATGAAGCTATGAGTGCATTCCTTTTTATATGGAAACACCTGGAGGATTTTTCACACAGAATCCGTGGGAAAAAACAATAATTTCTCTCTCAACGTTTTTTTTTTCCAACTATTATCTCAAGAGAAGAATACAATGACCAGCAGAGGCACTGAGTTATGGCCTGCAGTACCCAGGAATGGCCAGTATACAGTGAACGGCGCTGTGCTCTTCCGACTCCATGCACTGTTTACATCCAACCACCACTGGATCTGAAAACAGCTGATTGATGGAAGTGCCGGGCATTAGACCCACACTGATCATGACAACATATTCTAAGGATAGGTCATTAATATCTTACACCAGGAAAACCCTTTCAAATTGGCCATATTTTGGCATGCCTGATTTAAAGAAGCACTCCCATCAAAGTTTTTGTCCTCTTAATATATTGCAGTCATCATATTATACAGCACTGTGTACTTACAATTGCTCATTTTCCCTTTCTACCCAGTTAATTATTCTCTTTTCTCAGCTCCATGTAGAAGCAGGAAGTCTCTTTTCCCTGCATGAGTCATCCCGCTCTTCAACTCCTGACCCAGCTGCTCCGCTTATCCGCCTGCCAGGGACTTTTGCAGTTATGACTCATGCAGGAAAAAGAGACTTCCCATCTTAATCCTTCAAAGGGTGCTTTCACACTGTGTTCAGGCACCCAGACCTTGGCCCCGTCAAGGCTTTTGTCTGAACCCCAAGCAAAACGAGATTCGGACATATGAGCCGAAGGGTCCATAGACTGTAATATTGCTGGCAGAGTTAATGTACGGTACGGTCTGTCGAGCATAATTCTCGGGAGTGTACGTCTACTGGGGGCAGACACTCAGACATAGTAAACTATGTCTGGGTGTAGTATTCGGTAGGCATACACGCCCGAAAATGATGCACATCAGAGAGCACATTCACTCTGCCGGCACCATTACAGTATATGACACTGTCTGTATCCCATTTTGCAGGGGGTTTGGACGTATGCCTAAATGCAATGTGAAAGCACCTAAAGCTCTATGTAGAAACAGGAAGTATCCTTTGCATGAGTCATCCCGCTCTTCAAATCCAGACCCAGCTGCTGCACTCCTTTCCCCAACAGAGACGTTGCAGTGAGTAGAATTGTAGTTCTAATGATGATCCATACAGGGAAAAGAGACCTCCTGTTTCTACACAGAGCTTAGAAAGATTCAGCTAGTCAGTTTTTAACCACGTGATGTCATAAGACTAATGGAAAAGAGAAAATAATTAACTGGGTAGAAATGTAAAATGAGCAATTGTAAGTACACAGTGCTATATAATATGATGATTGCAATATATTAAAAGGATAAAAACGTTGATGAGGGTGCTTCTTTAAGCCGGTGTGGCCAACAATCTAATTTGTAAGGCATTGTCCCACATCCAACCTTGGAACAATAATAAGTTGGGCATGCTGGATTTCAACATGCCTGATCCTATAGTTCTCAAAGGGGTCTTGTTATTAAACATATACATGTTAAAAAAATATTTGTAATTTATGATACATCTATATTTATGTATGCTTCTATTTTTTTTTTTTAATTTAATTATTAAGTTATTTCAAATTTGTATATCTGCTCCATTGATTGCTGCTACTACTGTTAACATCCACTAACGGCAAACTAATACCATGTGTCACGCCAGGTGTGGGAAAGACTTAGTGCAACACAAAGGGAAGAGGGAAAGGGAGCCTCTAGAGAAAGGGGGAAGGGGAGACCTCCTAGTCTGGTCTAGTGTCACCCTGTCTCAATTACCATCCCTATATTGCCTTTTCACCAATCGCCGTACTCGTGCCTCACCCTGACTTTCCCTGGAATATAGCTAAGGCTAGGGACGGGAGGAGATGAGCACTAGTTGATCTCCACTAAACTCTATAGACAACAAGGGTAGACAAACAGGGGGGGATTGCTTAGCTTTAGATAAATGCGCACACGGCCTCGAGCTCCAGAGAGGACGAAGTACTGCTCTTGCTAAAGCATCACAAGTAGTAATGAATATCCCCGGCACCTCCCTCTCATACACATCAGGTACTTATACACCCAGGCCAGGGAGCTAATTAGCCAGAGGGAGGTAGCCGCTGGGTCCTAGAGACAGCCAGCCTCTAAGAAGATGTCTGCTATTCCAAAAGTAGAGATCTCCTGCAACCAACTGCAGGGCGACTGTCTTTCACCTCTGACACACCGGTGACACCATGTTCACCTATAAGCAGTTGCTTTAATATCCTGTGTGGTGGAAGCTTTCCGGTGTCTTGTAGCATGCAAGAGAGATCAGTTAAGATACAGAGAGTAGCCCTGATGATTTGTGGAAGAGTAGGAAATATGTAGGAGCTGCCATTGCTCACCCACACTGGTGTGCACCATGGATCGATAAGGATCGATACGATGAAAGTGTATCATAGTAAAAATTGGCTCTTTTGTTTCGCCACCAATAGATTAGGTCATTTATATGCCTTTACATTGCGATAACTGTGTAGGTCTGAAAATGTCACCTCCCTATCTTCACTATTATCATCTTCCAACAAGCATACATTTAAAGAGAACCTGACAGCAGATCGTCGGACAGATGCATCGTACACTGGCATGAAAAACTGATCAGACAGACAGGTCCCTGGCAGCTTCTCCCTGTCTGCTGCCTATGACTGAGAGGCCTCCCTCTACACATGCCCAGAAGTGGATCAATCAAGAAGAAGCCTCCGGAGACCCGTCTTTTTGACTAGTCTCACATGCAGCCCGATCCCTGGCAGCTTTTTAAGTATGTTTTACTCTGAAACGCTGCAGTGTTTCAGAGTCAAACATACATGGCTGAAATAATACAGCTAGTCCCTGATACATGCTGCCTGTGGTTCGAGCAGCATGTATCCACTGTCAGGTTTCCTTTACATGTTGTTAAAAGCCCCACATTACTATATATTACAGTAATAATGATTTCAAATGGGTTTTTTTTACTCAAAACTTTTTCAAGTAATTTAAACTTTTCTTTTTAAAAAATGCGGTTAAAAGATAAATGCTTGTAGACTTTTACTCTTCCTTAGCATAAGGTACAAAACTCTGAAGTTAAAATATTTCTGTAAGGAATTGAATGCCTTTAACAAGCCCAGGTGACCATACTTTAGTTAAAGAAAAGCTGATTTCTAGTACCATATTGTGCATACAAAGAAAAAAATCTTTCCAAATTCCTTGCATTCAACAGGGGGTCCTTTTCTGATACATTAAGGAAATCAGAGCACTATTGTATGGAATTCCATACATTTTCAGACATTTCAAGTAACTTTAATCTGTTCATTACTGCATGGCTTGCAAAGAATTGACCGCTAAAAAGGTTACATGCAGCTTTATTATGTAGTAAATGTCAGACACGTCAATAATGAATTAATCGTGGCTTACCCTGTCAAAGCTATGTAACTTTTAAACAATACTAGAGAAAAAAAAGCAAGTGAAATCTCTTTAAGATCTGCAACTTAAGAGAATCGGCAATGACAAAAGAAACAGGTTTCCAAGGAAGGTTAAAACTTTTCATTAGTCCTTTATGAAGAAGCCGTAGGAGTTTGGTACATGTCATGTACTACAAGTACTAGCAGTTTATGGTTACAGATCTCCTGCCATGATATAACATGCATTAAAGGTTAGCTTACTTGGATTCTAAATCTTGGTATAGTAGGCATTATAGTACCAGACAGAGACATCAGCATTTCTGCTGCTTGATGAGAGGTTACGTTTTGGCATCCAATAGCAGGGAAGTTGGCTATACATGCAATAGTTCTGTAAGATAGTTACAGTTAATGATGCAAAAACTCAGAAAAGAAAGTTAGACAAAGACAAATGCAAAATAGCAAGATTGAGAAGTTTCCGATAAGCTAAAATTTTTCAGACCCATGGGTGAAAAGATCCAAAACTCACAGACTCACAGGTTTCTAATAGTCAGGATCAGGGGTGGATGAAGAGTAGCAAGGGCCCCGGGCAGTTTAGAAGGCGCGGGCCCCCCCCCCACACCTGATTTATCATGTGACATGTCACATGATCCCCTGTGATAGATCATGTGATAGTTCATGGGAAATTAATTTGGCACAATATTAATTGTGCTGCCCCATCTGAGAGCAGCACAATATAGGGGCAGATACCCTGATTCCAGCGATGTGTCACTTTTTCAGCTGCTTGTTGTCATTTTGAGAAAATCACCGTTTTATCTGCTGCAGATCTAGCAGCTCTCTGAATGCTGCGCTCTGTATAGCCCCGCCCACACCACTGATTGGCAGCTTTCTGCCCATGCTCAGTGTACACAGAAATCTACTAATCAGTGATGGGAATGGGGTCCTACAGAACTTACTAGTCATCTAGTGATAATTACCTTCTGACAAATCAATGATTTTCTCAAAACAACACTAAGCAGCCCAGTAAGTGACACATTACTGGAATCAGTGCCTCTAACCCTACATTATGCTGCTCTCAGATTAGGTGGCAAAAACCTGATGACAGATTCCCTTTAAAGGAGCTGTAAAAACAAAAAAGTTTGTATTAAAAAAAATACAAGCCATTTGTGAAATTAACTTTTTTTCATTGTTAATTCACATTAGACTGTATCTTCAACACTTTTGTCAGCAGGTCTTATTACAGACTCTGAATAGGGCAGCTCTCTCCCTCTCCCTCAGCAGAAAGTCACAGCATGGTTAAAAAACGGGATCTTTTATGATTTTCTCATAATAAATAAAAAAGGACATGCAAGTCCTCCAAACTATTTTCCGTTTCTCTATAGGGGTGGTCCTAAATCTTTCTTGTTCTTTGGTTGATCACATGTCAAAAAGGCAAAGCATTTACTATGAACTCGCCTAAAAAAATATACACTTGGAGAGTAATATCATCATCTGCATGTAAATATTCCTTGACTCTAAGGGCTCGCTCACACTGACGTATAACACGGCCGAATGCTATGTGATGTTTTATCGGATAGGACTCGGTCCTATGTTATACTATGGGACAGTGCAGATCTGCGATTATCGGCATGAGAAAATAATCTCATTCGATATTCAGACCATGTGCACCCATACAAGTCTATGGGTGCACGTAAAACATTAGACTGCACTCAGATGTCATTCAAGTGCAGTCCGATGAACACTCACAGAGACTATGGAGAAGATGGAGAAAGTAAGTTCTCCATCTTCTCCATATCTGTGCTGCGAGAGAATCGGATCACACTCAGTTGAAGCTCTGACAGAGTTTGAGCCGAGTGTCATTAGCATAATTGGCCCTATTCTCTTGCATGAGAGAATATATGGCTTAGTGAGTGGACCCTAAAACTGAATAGTAGTGACGGACAGGCACCTCACAAGCGGGATCCATGTAGCTCTCAGATGTCATGTAGGTAGGGCTTCATTCCATGGGGTAGGGCTTAATTTCAAGGTATATAAAAAAAATGGACTTCAAATAAAAATTAAATGAACACAAAAAGCACTAATTTAATTTTTTTTTTCGTATTTATGTTTGCAGCCCCTTTAAAAACCCTTTGAGGACCAAGGCACATATATGTCCCATAGTTTTAAACTGGAAAAAAATTTGGTTGAATAAAATTTAAGGTCCTCGAAGGTTTAAGTAGGTCATAAATTCATATGAATACTTGCTCTTACAATTGCACATGCCAGTAGATGAAGAAGAACAGAATCAAAAATATGACATTAAGTGGAGCACTTACAGGTATTCAAGGTGAAAGAGACCAGCAAAGGCATCCTCTCGAATGACCGTAAATGAGTTAGAATTCAGCAAGCTGAAAATGAAGACAGCAGGTTAGAAGCGAACCAGACTTTATGGTGCTCAGAATTAGTCAAGCAGAATTTATTGACTGCTCTTGCAAAGCACTGAGACTCCCGCAGTGTATAGATGGCGCCGTGCGGCCTCCCGCTGTGTATAGATGGCGCCGTGCGGCCTACCGCTGTGTATAGATGGCGCCGTGCGGCCTCCCGCTGTGTATAGATGGCGCCGTGCGGCCTCCCGCTGTGTATAGATGGCGCCGTGTGGCCTCCCGCTGTGTATAGATGGCGCCGCGCGGCCTCCCGCTGTGTATAGATGGCGCCGTGCGGCCTCCCGCTGTGTATAGATGGCGCCGTGCGGCTTCCCGCTGTGTATAGATGGCGCCGTGCGGCCTCCTGCTGTGTATAGATGGCTACGTGCAGCCTCCCGCTGTGTATAGATGGCACCGTATAGATGGCTACGTGCGGCCTCCTGCTGAGTATACGTGTATAGATGGCTACGTGCGGCCTTCTGCTGAGTATAGCGCCCCCCCCAGAGACAGCAGGAGGCCGCACAGCGCCATCTATACTCAGCGGGAGGCCGAACGTAGCCATCTATACACAGCGGGAGGCCGCATGGCGCCCCCCCCAGAGACAGCAGGAGGCCGTACAGCGCCATCTATACTCAGCGGGAGGCCGCACGTAGCCATCTATACACAGCGGGAGGCCGCACGGCGCCCCCCCAGAGACAGCAGGAGGCCGCACAGCGCCATCTATACTCAGCGGGAGGCCGCACGTAGCCATCTATACACAGCGGGAGGCCGCATGGCGCCCCTCCCCAGAGACAGCAGGAGGCCACACAGCGCCATCTATACTCAGCGGGAGGCCGCACGTAGCCATCTATACACAGTGGGAGGCCGCACGGCACCCCCCCAGAGACAGCAGGAGGCCGCACAGCGCCATCTATACTCAGCGGGAGGCCGCACGTAGCCATCTATACACAGCGGGAGGCCGCACGGCGCCCCCCCCCCAGAGACAGCAGGAGGCCGCACAGCGCCATCTATACTCAGCGGGAGGCCGCACGTAGCCATCTATACACAGCGGGGAGCCGCACGGCGCCATCTCTACACAGCAGGGGGCCGCACGGCGCCATCAATACACGGCGGGGGGCCGCATGGCGCCATCTATACACAGAGGGGGGCCGCACGTAGCCATCTATACACAGCGGGGAGCCGCACGTAGCCATCTATACACAGCGGGGGGCCGCACGTAGCCATCTATACACAGCGGGGGGCGCACGGCGCCCCCCCCAGATACGGCAGGAGGCCGCACGGCGCCAACTATACTCAGCAGGTGGCCGCACGCAGTCACGCACACACACAAACATATACAGACATATACATACACGCATAAACACATTTGAAACACAAAAATACATATAAACAGACATCACACAATCATATCTGCCCACACACACACAAACAGACATCACACAATGATATCTGCCCCCCCCACACACATACAAACAGACATCACACAATGACATCTGCCCACACACACACAAACAGACATCACACAATGACATCTGCCTACACACACAAACAGACATCACACAATGACATCTGCCTACACACACACACAAACAGACATCACGCAATGACATCTGCCTACACACACACACAAACAGACATCACGCAATGACATCTGCCTACACACACACACAAACAGACATCACACAATGACATCTGTCCACACACACACACGCAGACATCGCAAAATAACATCTGCACACACACACACACACAAACAGAAATCACACAATGACATCTGCCCACACACACACACACACACACATACAAACAGACATCACACAATGACATCTGCCCACACACACACACACAAACAGACATCACACAATGACATCTGCCCACACACACATACATCACACAATGACATCTGCCCACACACACATACAAACAGACATCACACAATGACATCTGCCCACACACACACACACACACACACAAACAGACATCACACAATGACATCTGCCCACACACACACACACACAAACAGACATCACGCAATGACATCTGCCCACACACACACACACACACACACACAAACAGACATCACACAATGACATCTGCCCACACACACACACACACACACACACAAACAGACATCACACAATGACATTTGCCCCCACACACACACAAACAGACATCACACAATGACTTCTGCCCACACACACACACAAGCAGACATCACACAATGACATCTGCCCACACACACATACATCACACAATGACATCTGCCCACACACACACACATACAAACAGACATCACACAATGACATCTGCCCACACACACACACACACACACACAAACAGACATCACACAATGACATCTGCCCACACACACACACACAAACAGACATCACGCAATGACATCTGCCCACACACACACACACACACACAAACAGACATCACACAATGACATCTGCCCACACACACACACACACACACACACAAACAGACATCACACAATGACATCTGCCCCCACACACACACAAACAGACATCACACAATGACTTCTGCCCACACACACACACACACAGACATCACACAATGACATCTGCCCACACACACACACACACACACACATACACACACACACATACACACAGACATCACACAATGACATCTGCCCACACACACACACAAACAGACATCACACAATGACATCTGCCCACACACACACACACACACACACATACATACACACACACATATACACACACACATACATACACATACACACACACACATACACATACACACACACATACATACACACACATACACACACACATACATACACACACATACACACACACACAGACACACATACACATACACACACACATTCACATTCACCATCCCCCGGCTCGGCTCCAGTCCTCAGGCTCTTCGGTGCAGCACTGCAGGCCGGGCGCGCACTGCATGGCGTCACAGCTAGGAGACACGGCCGCGCACAGGGCCGTGTCTCCTAGCAGTGACGCGGCCGAGCCAGCACAGGGGCCCATATAGATGGTTAAATAAAAGCTGCTCGGCTACATGCAAACAGTTGGCAGTTGTTTATTAGTCTGTTTAGCAAGCTGACCACAGTTTTATATGCATAGCACAATGAATACAATTGTTCTGTGCTCATAGAATAATATGTCTGTCAGACAGCACATGTCCTGTTTACACAGCTTGCTTAAAAATCATCTCACCTGACGAACAAGCATTTTGTTAGTTTGTTATTAGACAGGCTAATAATTTTAAAAAATTCTATGAATTTATTTTCATTCAAATTTTTTGAATTGTAGAAATTGGTCTTTTGACTGGTTTTATACAAGTGTAATACAATTTCAAACTGGTACCCATATTCAGGTCACAAAACCTGCCCAACCTGAAACCAAGACCCAATATAATAACATTATAGGACTCTATGATGTTCTCACTTCATTAAACCCGTGGTAGGGGTTTACGTTTTTTATACCTTCTAACAGTACTAATTTTACCTACACAGCCCTTCGAACTGAAAAAAAAAATTGTATACATACCATATGAGATTTGTGCTGTCAGGTACTATATGCTTTGTGACAGCACAGCATTTAATCTTAATTATCCAGATCCTTACCCTGATTCTTGACCTGTGGATGTTGGCTGGAAAGGATAGTTGTGAACTATATAAGGGGGATATGCCTCTGTATCAAAAAATTATTTACAAAACCACAGCCAGGAACACTCTACGTGACAGCTCTACAGGACACCATGGCTCCATCAAGAGGGACACAGATTTGGATTCAACAGGATTCCAGCCTAAGGGACCATGGCCCTGGCTGGAGGAATACAGATCTGCTCCATTGACTATCACAGAACGCATGGATACATTTGGGGAAACCAGGTTGGTACCCACCAGTCAAAAGGGTCACCTGGTCCCATGAACATGTTTGGGGTAGCCAGGTCGGGACCATCCAGTCAAAAGGGAACCCATGGATTTGTTCAAAGAAGCCAGGTTTGGACCCTCGGGTCTCATGGCCATTTAACTCAATGGACTACTAACTTCCTAAGCTTTTCGTTACCTCCTCTCTGTGGGTGCCTGCCAAAAGTGGGGTGCCACTGGTAGGAGTAGTCGGCCCTGGAAGCCCCACGGAGTCACAGCTGCCAAATCCCAGCAAGTCAGCGGAAGGGTGAGACTCTGTAATTTTGCACCATCCTGGCTATTTTGCTGGGACTGTTCTATATGTTATTGTCTGTTTGGGGTTCAATAAAGTATTGGCTCGTTGTTTAACCATCACCCTGTGTTGTCTGAGTAGTATTATGCCCACGGGAGATCCTGTGTCTTCACATGCTCAGTTGGTCAAAACAAGTCACGCTGTTTTCAATGGTAGAGTGGGTAAGTAGGTCAATACCATTTCAAATTCAGTCCTTTGGCAGTCCTTTTAGCTGGTCATACATATTAGACTATCCTCGGCCAAGCACACATGATGGTTGGGAATAATGTCAATCAGACATATCCAATTTCGTCCTATTGATTGCATTGTTTTCCCTGAGATAAGCCACTGGTCGGTGTGTCAGTCGGCGGCTTTCTCAGAAAGCACAGAAGCACTCGGCTGAACAAGCGCTCCCGTATATGGCAGAGATAGCTGAGCTGGCTGTCAGCCGAGTAATCTATCAGCCAATCAGACAACATTCAAGTATTAAAGCCCTCAAACATATAAGGGGAAAAGTCAGCAAAAATTGCTAATTTAGACCATAATGATCTATCATTGACTGATGAAACGAACAATTGCTCCTATTGACCAATGCCCCACCAATGAACGTTCATAATCATTCAAAACACCGATTAGACATGTTGGAATTCTTTTGCCTGACGATTATCACCGACTGAATAATTGGCTAAAATAATCTAACACTGCCGATGTGGTCTGAGATGCTATTTTTTTACCACCAGAGAGCAATCATTTATCACCCTCCTTTGTCTAATGGCCTTTAGTCCCACTGATACAAAAGTACACAAAGTTGCATAGGCTTATAAGTTGAGAATTTATCATTTATGAAAAATTTTGTTAAAGGAAAGCCTTGCTAAGGCTAAATTTAATATAATACATATGGGGTTTATATCTATAATATACTTTTCTAGCAAATATCTATGATATACTTTCCAGTATATTTGCTTTTATAAACTTGTGTATAAGGAGTGCCAGCAAGAAAACTCTTAACAACTATATTTTCCATCTACATAGGAAAAGTTAAATTGAAGTAATTCCAGTAGAAGTTTCCACCTGGTAAATTCTACAACCCATCACTTCTATGGCACAAGGAGTCACATTCATAAATCTAAACCTTGAAAGCTTAATGTCATAGCAGCATATTTAATGCCTCATCTAATGAGCACTTTGTCAAATCTGTAAAACATTAGAGATATCTCCACCCTTAATAACTCTGGGTTTCTGAACATTTTTAGACATCACTTTGCTTTGAAAGTGGTCATTAGTGAGATTTTGCCAAGGGATGTGTTTCTTGCACCCAGCTGAATGTTGACCTACAAACACTTCTGCAATGAGCTCCTTTTGAAACTTCTTCTGTCAGATCTTCCTTCAAAGGGTCTATAATTCTTGAAGGCCACAAAACAACTGAAGGACGTTTTTCACTCAAATTTTATAAATCAGGAGTGACTACATTCTTGAAGTTTACAGTTTGTTGACTTTCAGTTCATTCTTTTGAATATTTTAGAAAAATTGATATGACTGCAAATAGTCCATAATATACTATTATATAAAGTATGAGTACTGTAAATAGACCATGGTATAGAATAGACTGTGGATATTTTTTTTTCTATAGTAGTATAGCATTGGGTCAGACTGAATATTTTCTTTACATAGTAGTAATAATAGAATAAACTTAGAACGATTTTTAAGCCCCAGTCAGATGTTTGTACTTCACATACATGTTCTAGACGTTTTTTACACAGATAGGCAAATTGCCTCTCCAGAGAGGAAAATGACTAGAACTTTAGCCCCACCTACTGGAAGTAGCAATCCTAAAAGTCAATATCGACCCTTTACCGAGCCTTGCCACATGACATAGGATAAAAGCCAAACCAGAAACATAATTTGCAGGCACGTGTTAGGTATTGCCCTTCCTCAGTGAAAAGCATGAGATCTGATTTGGTTTTAGGAGAGGCCTCTGACTGTGGTCTAAGGTATAAGAACACGTACCTATTATGGTCTATGGGCATGTTGGCATGTCTAACTTTTTATTGGACCGATTGCCTACAAAAAAATTAATATCCGATTTGCGCATGAAAATGTTACACACATGCCCCAGTCCGTTTGATTTTCTTGTGCTCCATGTTGGGCTTGACGAGCAGCCTTGCGTGCTCCCATGTAATGAACTTCCTAGGCCTATTTATGGCTCTCAAGACTCACAACTGGGTCTTGGTATGGCTCTAAGATTGACTATTATCTCTTTTAGTTGTGTGTGCACAGTTCCAGTCCACAGTCATCAGGGCGTCTCCTGCTTGTCTGTGGTTTCCAGTCCCTGAGTTACTTTTCTGCGGCTTCCAGTAACCTTGCTACCCGTCAGTGCATGCCTTCACCTACATGTCTGCGGTTTCCAGTATCGCTACCTACTTGCCTGCAGTTTCCAGTACCTCAACTGGGCTGCAGTTTCCAGGGAGTCTTCCTGGTTGTCTGCAGCTTCCAAGGTATTCAGACTTTCTCTTTTCTCCATAGTTATGTCTCCTTCCTGTCTTCTAGGACTTCTTCTACGTATCCCCCCTACGGTTTTAAGGAAGTCTTCCTGGCTGTGTGCAGCTTCCATTGTTTAGACTTTCTTGCTTCTCCGGAGTTTTGACTGCTACTTGCTTGCGTCTCCATGATGCCCCCTATCTGCCCAAGGTCTTCATTAACTCTGCTATCTGTTTGTGGTTTCCAGGACACTATTCAAATTTTAGTTTGCATCATATGTGTCTGTGTTCCACGCTCTCCATCTGGCTGCTGTACTGATGCCTGTGTGCCAACCCAGATCTTGGGTTTAGAGGATTCACCTCACCGTGTGAGCCCACTAAATGTAACAGAAACGTTCCCATTCAACTGATTGGTTACTGGGAACCTGTCACCAGCAAAAACCTTAGTCGAATGCTGTGGGGAGACAAATTAACTTTATTCTCCCTGGCAGCATTTGGTTTCAGTCATGAAGCGGTGCCGGTTCAGTAACCGTTCTGAGAATACAGAGCGGCAGCTGTAACCGCGCCCCTGGCCCTGACTGACACTCACTCTGCATTGGGGCTGGCTGTCACTCAGGGCCGGGAGCACAGTTACAGCCAGCACTCTCTATAACCAGAGTGGTGACTGAACCCACACCAGCGCCACCCCATGACTAAAACTGGAATACTTCCGGGGAGAACGAAGTTCCTTTTCTCTCCACAGCATTTGGTTACGTGTAGGCGCCAGGCAGGTTAGTAATGCCCATATCTGCAGGTTTATAGCGTTTTTTGCTGATAGCAGGTTCCCTTTAAATGAAAAAAAAAATTGGATAGCACTCGGATGATATTCGTGCTGCATCATAGTGCTTTCCGTTTCTACTGTCTAATGATAAGAAAAAATTTGGAATCCTCCATCTGCTGTTGTTTTTTTGCATACTGATGAAACACTGATTGCAAAAACTGGTACTACTACAGACCAAAAAGAAACAAAAAAATGATAAAAATCTGATCCAGTGCACTGATGAAATGAGAAAATAAAATCTGACTTGTGAATGAGGCCTTACATAATAGTACTGTGTGGACCATAGACCATGAAAACTTTCTACAGTGGGGAAAATAAGTATTTGATCCACTGTCGATTTCGCAAGTTTTCCCACCTACAAAGAATGGAGAGGTCTGTAATTTTTATTGTAGGTGCACTTCAACTGTGAGAGATGAAATCTAAAAATAAAAACCAGAAAATCACATTGTATGATTTTTACATAATTGATTTGCATTTCATTGCATATACAGTCATATGAAAAAGTTTGGGCACCCCTATTAATCTTAAGCTTAATGTTTTATAAAAATTGGTGTTTTTGCAACAGCTATTTCAGTTTGATATATGTAATAACTGTTGGATACAGTAATGTTTCTGCCTTGAAATGAGGTTTATTGTACTAACAGAAAATGTGCAATCTGCATTCAAACAAAATTTGACAGGTGCATAAGTATGGGCACCTCACCAGAAAAGTGACATTAATATTTAGTAGATCCTCCTTTTGCAAAAATAACAGCCTCTAGTCGCTTCCTGTAGCTTTTAATGAGTTCCTGGATCCTGGATGAAGGTATTTTTGACCATTCCTCTTTACAAAACAATTCCAGTTCAGTTAAGTTTGATGGTCGCCGAGCATGGACAGCCTCTTCAAATGATCCCACAGATGTTCAATGATATTCAGGTCTGGGGACTGGGATGGCCATTCCAGAACATTGTAATTGTTCCTCTGCATGAATGCCTGAGTAGATTTGGAGCGGTGTTTTGGATCATTGTCTTGCTGAAAGATCCATGCACTGCGTAACTTCAACTTTATCACTGATTCTTGAACACTATTGCCAAGAATCTGCTGATACTGAGTGGAATCCATGCGTCCCTCAACTTTAACAAGATTCCCAGTGCCGGCATTGACCACACAGCCCCAAAGCATGATGGAACCTCCACCAAATTTTACTGTGGGTAGCAAGTGTTTTTCTTGGAATGCTGTGTTTTTTTGCCACCATGCATAACGCCTTTTTGTATGACCAAACAACTCAATCTTGGTTTCATCAGTCCACAGGACCTTCTTCCAAAAAGAAATAGGCTTCTTCAAATGTGCTTTTGCATACCTCAGCCGACTCTGTTTGTGCGTACTTGCAGAAACGGCTTCTTTCGCATCACTCTCCCATACAGCTTCTCCTTGTGCAAAGTGCGTTGTATAGTTGACCGATGCACAGTGACACCATCTGCAGCAAGTTGATGCTGCAGCTCTCTGGAGGTGGTCTGAGGATTGTCCTTGACTGATCTCACCATTCTTCTTCTCTGCCTTTCTGATGTTTTTCTTGTCCTGACACTTCTGGCCTTAACAAGAACTGTCCCTATGTTCTTCCATTTCCTTACTATGTTCCTCACACTGGAAACTGACAGGTTAAATCTCTGAGACAGCTTTTTGTATCCTTCCCCTGAACAACTATGTTGAATAATCTTTGTTTTCAGATCATTTGACAGTTGTTTTGAGGAGCCCATGATGCCACTCTTCAGAGGAGATTCAAACAGGAGAACAACTTGCAAGTGGCCACTTTAAGTAGCTTTTCTCATGATTGCATACACCTGGCTATAAAGTTCAAAGCTCAATGAGGTTACAAAACCAAAAAAAGTGCTTTAGTAAGTCAGTAAAAAGTAGGCAGGAGTATTTAAAACAAGAAAATGATAAGGGTGCCCATACTTATGCACCGGTCAAATTTTGTTTGAATGCAGATTGCACATTTTCTGTTAGCACAATAAACCTCATTTCAAGGCAGAAACATTACTGTGTCCAACAGTTATTACATATATCAAACTGAAATAGCTGTTGCAAAAACACCAATTTTTATAAAACATTAAGCTTAAGATTAATAGGGGTGCCCAAACTTTTTCATATGACTGTAAGTATTTGATACAATTGAAAAACAGAATTTAATATTTGGTACAGAAACCTTTGTTTGCAATTACATAGATCAGACATTTCCTGTAGTTCTTGACCAAGTTTGCACACACTGCAGCAGGGATTTTGGCCCACTCCTCCATACAGATCTTCTCCAGATCTTTCAGGTTTCGTGGCTGTCGCTGGGCAACATTGAGTTTCAGCTCCCTCCAAAGATTTTCTCTTGAATTCACGTCTGGAGACTGGCTAGCCCACTCCAGGACATTGAAATGCTTCTTACAGAGCCACTGCTTAGTTGCCTTGGATGTGTGCTTTGGGTTATTGTCATGCTAAAAGACCCAGTCACGACCCATCTTCAATGCTCTTACTGGGGGTAGGAGGTTGTAGGCCAAAATCTCGTGATACATGACCCCATCCATCTTTCCTTCATTACAGTGCAGTCACCCTGTCCCATTTGCAGAAAGGTACCCCCATAGTATGATGTTTACCCCACTATGCTTCATGGTTGGAACTGTGTTCTTGGAGTTATACTCCCCCTTCTTCTTCCTCTAAACAGAGCGAGTGGAGTTGATACCAAAAAGTTCTATTTTGGTCTCATCTGACCACATGACCTTCTCCCATACCTCCTCTGGATCATCCAGATGGTCATTGGTGAAATTCAAATGGACCTGGACATGTTCTGGCGTGAGCAGGGGGACCTTGCGTGAGCTGCAGGATTTTAATCCATGACAGCTGAGTGTGTTAATAACGTTAATGTTTGAGACTGTGGTTCCAGCTTTCTTCAGGTCATTAACCAGGTCCTGCCACGTAGTTCTGGCCTGATTCCTGACCTTTATCAGAATCATTCTTACCCCACAAGGCGAGATCTTGCATGGAGCCCCAGACCGGGGGCGATTGACAGTCACCTTGTGTTTCTTCCATTTTCTAATAATTGTGCCAACAGTTATTGCCTTCTCACCAAACTGCTTGCCTATTGTCCTGTAGGCAATCCCAGCCTTGTGCAGGTCTACAATTTTGTCCCTGGTGTCCTTAGACAGCTCTTTGGCCTTGGCCATGGTGGAGAGGTTGGAGTGTGATTGAGTGTGTGGACAGGTAACTAATTCAAACCACTGCAATTAATACAGGCAATGAGTGCAGATGGAGGGATTCTTAAACTAATATTTTTGTGAGCCAGAATTCTTGCTGATTGGTAGGTGATCAAATACTTATTTCATGCAAGTAAATGCAATTTAATTATGTTAAAATCATACAATGTGATTTTCTGTTTTTTTATTTTTAGATTCTGTCTCTCACAGGTGAAGTGTACCTACAATAAAAATTACAGACCTCTCCATTCTTTGTAGGTGGGAAAACTTGAAAAATCATCAGTGTATCAAATACTTATTTTCCCCACTGTATATACATAGTAGATCTCCACGGACTATGAGTCATTTTTCTATATATTGTTTGCTTAAAGACCAAGAATAACTTTATACAGTAGTTTAGTTAAACTATGAAATCTTTCTGTATATAGTAGAATAACATGGACTATGATTACTATTTTATATAGAAGAACAGTTGAACCATGAATACTTTATTCATAAGTTGTCTAGCATATAATACTTTTTTATGAAGTAGACTTGTATGGCTTATAGGCACTTCCTTTGCATAGTATCATAGACTATGAATACTTTCTTTAAATTGTAATATGAACTATGAGTTCTACAATTATATATCAGAACACTATGGACTATAAATATGTATTTCTATTGTAATTCTATAAAAACACATATCAAAATCTACACTATTATGACTAGAGATGAGCGGTGTTCGACTAGAACTGTTCGCCAATCTCAAATTCGAGCTGTTTTGGGCGGTGTTCGAGTTGTTCGACGAACCCGAACGATTTGCAAAAAATTCGGCTGTTCGAGGTTATGTTCGATAACTGTTCGTGCACCAAAAGCGTGTCCTGCATGTCTGGTGCTATTTAGAGCACCAATCATGCAGGGATTGTCTGCCACTCACTGTAATGCCATAGCCATGGTGGTTGTGGCATTACAGTGATTGCCCAAATCGATGGGAACAGTGCCAACAGTGAAACATGAAAAGCCGGCAATTCAGCAGCGGCATACGCCGGTACCTGACAATTTAGAACCGAAAGAATAGAGCTTCACACATAGATTAGATAGATATAAACATGTCAGCCACATATATAGGAAGTACAGTGAAAGTGCTGCTTACTGTACTTGTCATTTAGCGTAAAGGATTTATCAAAAAAAATATTAGTGTTTTCATGCACCGTCTCTTTAAAAAAGCCGGCCGGCAATTCAGCATCTGTACCCGACAATTTATAATAGAAAGAATAGAGCATCACACATAGATAAGATAGATAGAAACATGTCAGTCACATATATATGAAGTACAGTGACAGTGTTGATTACTGTACTTGTCATTTAGTGTAAAGGATTTATCAAAAAAAATAATAGTGTTTTCATGCACCGTCTCTTTAAGAAAGCCGGCCGGCAATTCAGCATCTGTACCCGACAATTTATAACAGACAGAATAGAGCTTCACACATAGATTAGATAGATAGAAACATGTCAGTCACATATATATGAAGTACAGTGATAGTGTTGGTTACTGTACTTGTCATTTAGTATTAAAATAAAGGATTTATTATTAAAAAAATTGGCGTGGGGTTCCCCTTAATTTTAGGCTCTAGCGGAGGTTAAGCAGACAGCTGGGGCAGATGTTTGAAGCCTGGGAAGGGGGTAATACCCACGGAGCTTCCCAGGCTACTAATATCAGCCCCCAGCTGAATACATAGCCTTTACTAGCTATTAAAATGGGGGACCCCCCCAAAAAAATGACGTGGGGTCCCCCCTAATTTAATAGCTAGCAAAGGCTAGGCAGACAGCTGGGGGCTGATATTAATAGCCCAGGAAGGGAGCCATGAATATTGGCCCCCTCCCAGGCTAGAAACACCAGCCGTCAGCCGCCCCAGAAATGGCGCATTCATAGGATGCGCCAATTCTGGCACTTAGCCTCGCTCTTCCACGCTGCCCTGGTGCGGTGGCAGGGGGTAATAGGGTTGGGGTTTATGTCAGCTTATAATGCCAGCTGACATCAAGCCCAGGTTAGTAATGGAGAGGCGCCTATAAGACACCCCCATTACTAACCCCATAGTCAAAGTTAAAAAAAACACAAACACCCAGAATAAAGTCCTTTAATTGAAATAAAGACACAATTCTTTATTGTTCTAAATTAAACCATACTTACCATCACGCCCATTCCAGCTGAAGCCAACGATCTCCTGCAATAAAAGAAAAATAATAAAGCAACCTCATCCTTACCTTTCCATGGTTCCCACGACAGCTTCAGCTCTGCTACATCGAGATGACAGGCTGGACCGCAGCAGAACGCTGCCATCCAGCCTGTCATCCCGCAGACACTGAGAAGAGCAGGCTTGCTTGCGCTCCACATTGTCTCTCTGTGACGGCATAAAGATGAGCCGAGGTCATGTCCAATGAACTCGGCTCACCTCATGCACGTCACTTACAGCGTGTGAGAATTCTCACGCTGAAGCGCTGAGTGCAGGAGAATTTTCCCACGCTGTCAGTGAGGTGCATGAGGTGAGCTGAGTTCATTGGACATGAGCTCACCTCATGCACGTCACTGACAGCGTGGGAGAATTCTCCTGCACTCAGCACTTCAGCGTGAGAATTTTACCACGCTGTCAGTGACGTGCATGAGGTGAGCTGAGTTCATTGGACATGACCTCGGCTCATCTGGATGCCGTCACAGCGAGACACTGAGGAGCGCAAGCATGCCTGCGCTTCTCAGTGTCTGCGGGATGACAGGCTGGATGGCGGCGTTCTGCTGCGGTCCAGCCTGTCATCTCGATGTAGCAGAGCTGAAGCTGTCGTGGGAACCATGGGAAGGTAAGGATGAGGTTGGTTTATTATTTTTCTTTTATTGCAGGAGATCGTTGGCTTCAGCTGGAATGGGCGTGATGGTAAGTATAGTTTAATTTAGAACAATAAAGAATTGTGTGTTTATTTCAATTAAAGGACTTTATTCTGGGTGTTGTGTTTTTTTTAAATACTTTACTAGAAATTCATGGCGGTCATGTCTAATACTGGCGTGACCCCATGAATTTTGGGCTTGGGGCCAGCTGATAATACCAAGCTGGCCCTAACCCCTTTATTACCCAGTGAGCCACCGCACCAGGGCCCTGGATGAGTTGGGTACAGCGCCAGAAGATGGCGCTTCTATGAACGCGCCATTTTCCGGGGTGGCTGCGGACTGCAATTTGCAGCGGGGGGGCCCAGAAAGCTTGGGCCTCCCTGCGCTGCAGATTCCAGCCCACAGCTGCCTAGTTGTACCTGGCTGGACACAAAAACAGGGCAAAGCCCCACGTCAATTTCCTTTAAATTATTTCATGAAATAATTAAGAAAAAAAGGGCTTCCCTATATTGTTGTGTCCGGCCAGGTACAAATAGTCAGCTGGTGGTTGGGGGCAGCCCGTTCCTGCCTGCTGTACCTGGCTGGACACAAATATAGTGCGAAGCCCCACTTCAATTTTTTTTAATTATTTCATGAAATTCATGAAATAATTAAAAAAAAATTGACGTGGGGCTTCGCACTATATTTGTGTCCAGTCAGGTGCAGCAGGCAGGAAAGGGCTGCCCCCAACCACCAGCTGCCTATTTGTACCTGGCCGGACACAACAATATAGGGAAGCCCTTTTTTTCTTAATTATTTCATGAAATAATTTAAAGAAAATTGACGTGGGGCTTCGCCCTGTTTTTGTGTCCAGCCAGGTACAACTAGGCAGCTGGGGGCTGGAATCCGCAGCGCAGGGAGGCCCAAGCTTTCTGGGCCCCCCCCGCTGCAAATTGCAGTCCGCAGCCACCCCGGAAAATGGCGCGCTCATAGAAGCGCCATCTTCTGGCGCTGTACCCAACTCATCCAGGGCCCTGATGCGGTGGCTCACTGGGTAATAAAGGGGTTAGGGCCAGCTTGGCATTATCAGCTGGCCCTAAGCCCAAAATTCATGGGGTCACGCCAATATTAGACATGACCACCATGAATTTCTAGTAAAGTATTTAAAAAAAACACAACACCCAGAAAAAAGTCCTTTAATTGAAATAAACACACAATTCTTTATTGTTCTAAATTAAACCATACTTACCATCACGCCCATTCCAGCTGAAGCCAACGATCTCCTGAAATAAAAGAAAAATAATAAAGCAACATCATCCTTACCTTTCCATGGTTCCCATGACAGCTTCAGCTCTGCTACATCGAGATGACAGGCTGGACCGCAGCAGAACGCCGCCATCCAGCCTGTCATCCCGCAGACACTGAGAAGCGCAGGCATGCTTGCGCTCCACAGTGTCTCTCTGTGAGGGCATCCAGATGAGCCGAGTTTATGTCCAATGAACTCGGCTCACCTCATGCACGTCACTGACAGCGTGGGAAAATTCTCCTGCACTCAGCGCTTCAGCGTGGGAGAATTCTCACACTGAAGCGCTGAGTGCAGGAGAATTCTCCCACGCTGTCAGTGACGTGCAGGAGGTGAGCTGAGTTCATTGGACATGAGCTCACCTTATGCACGTCACTGACAGCGTGGGAAAATTCTCCTGCACTCAGCGCTTCAGCGTGGGAGAACTCTCACGCTGAAGCGCTGAGTGCAGGAGAATTCTCCCACGCTGTCAGTGACGTGCAGGAGGTGAGCTGAGTTCATTGGACATGAGCTCACCTTATGCACGTCACTGACAGCGTGGGAGAAGTCTCCTGCACTCAGCGCTTCAGCGTGAGAATTTTCCCACGCTGTCAGTGACGTGCATGAGGTGCGCCGAGTTCATTGGACATGAACTCGTCTCATCTTTATGCCGTCACAGCCAGACACTGCAGAGCGCAAGCATGCCTGCGCTTTTCAGTGTCCGCGGGATGACAGGCTGGATGGCGGCGTTCTGCTGCGGTCCAGCCTGTCATCTCGATGTAGCAGAGCTGGAGCTGTCGTGGGACCCATGGAAAGGTAAGGATGATGTTGCTTTATTATTTTTCTTTTATTGCAGGAGATCGTTGGCTTCAGCTGGAATGGGCGTGATGGTAAGTATGGTTTAATTTAGAACAATAAAGGATTGTGTCTTTATTTCAATTAAAGGACTTTATTCTGGGTGTTTGTGTTTTCTTTTAACTTTGACTATGGGGTTAGTAATGGGGGTGTCTTATAGACGCCTCTCCATTACTAACCTGGGCTTGATGTCAGCTGGCATTATAAGCTGACATCAACCCCAGCCCTATTACCCCCTGCCACCGCACCAGGGCAGCGTGGAAGAGCGAGGCTAAGTGCCAGAATTGGCGCATCCTATGAATGCGCCATTTCTGGGGCGGCTGACGGCTGGTGTTTCTAGCCTGGGAGGGGGCCAATATTCATGGCTCCTTTCCTGGGCTATTAATATCAGCCCCCAGCTGTCTGCCTAGCCTTTGCTAGCTATTAAATTAGGGGGGACCCCATGTCATTTTTTTTGGGGGGTCCCCCATTTTAATAGCTAGTAAAGGCTATGTATTCAGCTGGGGGCTGATATTAGTAGCCTGGGAAGCTCCGTGGGTATTACCCCCTTCCCAGGCTTCAAACATCTGCCCCAGCTGTCTGCTTAACCTCCGCTAGAGCCTAAAATTAAGGGGAACCCCACGCCAAATTTCTTTAATAATAAATCCTTTATTTTAATACTAAATGACAAGTACAGTAACCAACACTATCACTGTACTTCATATATATGTGACTGACATGTTTCTATCTATCTAATCTATGTGTGAAGCTCTATTCTGTCTGTTATAAATTGTCGGGTACCGATGCTGAATTGCCGGCCGGCTTTTTTAAAGAGACAGTGCATGAAAACACTATTATATTTTTTAATAAATCCTTTACACTAAATGACAAGTACAGTAAGCAACACTGTCACTGTACTTCATATATATGTGACTGACATGTTTCTATCTATCTAATCTATGTGTGAGGCTCTGTTCCTTCTTGTCTAAATTGTCGGGTACCGGTGTATGCCGCTGCTGAATTGCCGGCCGGCTTTTTTAAAGAAAGCGTCTTCTGAGCAGTTTGTCAGCTTTTGGACACCTTTGAAGGTGTTTTCTATGTGTTTCTATGTGTTTTTGTTTGGCTGCCATTGGTTTTAACGGTGTTCGACGGTGTTCTAAGGTGTTCGACGAACAGTTCGAGGAACAGTTCCTCGAACATCCCGGTGTTCCACGAACCGAACCGAACCCGAACACTACGGGGGTGGCTCAACACTAATTATGACTTTAGTAAATTCAAGATCATCTATGTTATGGCTCACTTGGTGAGATGGATTCTTTAAACCCTAGGTCAGGGTGAGCAGCACAAACCACAGCCAATGATGTAGTAGAGCTAGACTTGCTGGACATCACGTGGATCAGCAAACATCATCAGTAAGGTAAGCAGGATGGTAGATGGGCAAGCAGAGCTGGAAGTACTAGAAGCAGCCCAGTCAGATGTGCGGATTGTACAGGAAAAAAAAAAAATCGAGATATGTAGGAAACTGGTATCTTGCTAGTAGAAGTGTGGTTACACACTGGATAGCAGAGATGTATATGATATCTGGTAATTTGAATCAGTTGTGCGATTACACACAGAAGCAGCAGAGTTGTAAGCGTGCAATAGCACCAAGATAGCAGAAACGACTACATTTTCTGGTACCTTTATAGCAGAGACGAGTTTGTAAAGATGTACAGCTCACCATATAATGATCATATTAAAATATAATTTTATTAAATATTCATTTAAAAATACTAATATTTGTGACATATAGAAATAATAATAACTAACATCAAAGGAGTTTGTATGTTCTCCCCATGTTTGCGTGGGTTTCTTCTGGGTTCTCCGGTTTCCTCCCACACTCCAAATACATACTGATAGGGAATGTAGATTGTGAGCCCCAATAGGGACAGTGCCGATAGTGTCTGTTAAGCGCGGTGGAATTAATGGCGCTATATAAGTGAGTAAAATAAATTAATAAATAAATATGTAACAGGCTACCAAAAAAAAAAGTTTCCAAATGTGATTGGATCTGGTGTCATAGTATGGTTTGAATTGCCAATGAATTGCAAAGGGGGCAATTAACAATACAAAGGATACCCTATTGTATCCCTCATTCACCCTGCCTTACCGCAGAGGTTGGCGCCATAAATTTGCAAATGGCAACCCCACTCAACAAGGGCTGGCCTTAGTGTACTCTATAAAGGAGTGTCAAAGACGCAAACCACCACAATATGTGTTTTATTCAATAAGGGTATAGGCAGTATAAAAATGCAATAATGTAAACCATAGAAACACAGCACAAAAAATACAACAAAATGCTATTGGACGAACCCTGCCATGAAATAATTGCAACATACGAAGTGCAAGAATTTGATGTTCTAAAGGAATTTAATTGTTGGTGACTTTTTTTGTAAAAATGTACCTTGACACAGCAGAGCTGCAACAACATCAGGATTAGCTGGACTGAGCTTGAAAGTAGTAGCTAGTTGCTAGACAGCAAGAAGGAGTAACTGGGAAGAGTTGATTATCTGGTATATTGATAGCTGAGATGGCTTTGTTCACATGTATCTTGAGACAGAAGTGTTGAGAGTGCAATAAGATCAGAGTTAGCTGGACTAAGCTTGGAAGATAAATAGACACTTGGCTGAAGCAGAGTCAAGTGAAAGATGAGGCAAAGACCTGGAAAAGCAAATGGTGACAGGATGCTCTACTTCCTAAATACTCAGATGGCACACAGCTGCCTGAGCTGGCTTTAAAAAGCTTTGGTGGATCATGTCAGAGGAGTTTGATGGGTTACCACATTAATTATGCAGAGAAAATCACAGAAGGATCCGACCAAAGGGAGAGGAAGCAAAGCCCAGCATTGGAGCCAGGACAGGTGAGTAACAATCTATGTAAACAATATGATCCATCATATGAATCCACATATATTTTCTGGTTAGTTAGGCAGCGATAAATCTACGCAGAAGTCAGTGGAAGTATTTCCATCTTAACTTTTCATAAGTACAAGAAGAAAGATATCTTACCTTAAACTTTGCAACTTTCTTTACGTTGTGATTTTAATACTTTGCACACATTGAACTTTATGAATCTCACATGTTGTTGCCTTTGCATTAAAACTGATTTCTTGTTCCTTTTCACTTTAACAACTCCAGTTAAAGTATATATACTAGTATAAAACTACAGAAACAATGTGCAAAACATTTGACGTAACTTTTCCTATAAATTCCCGCAATCCCCTGCCAGTAAAAAAAAGTTTTAAGACACCTTGGCAAATGAATGGCTTGTGATAACCTCAATAAAATGTCTAGATGAGCTGCCCAAGGCAATAGCGGAATAGTTAATTATTCGCCATTATTTCCCAACATATTTCCTACTTAATATACTTTTCATGTTGCCATACCCTTCCAATGAATCTTGATTTCTGCAAGGAAAGTATAGCGATTGGCACTAGAAGGAAGATCTGAGTCTGAAGTAATTACAGTGGTTGCCATTGTTAGCAATCACGCTTCTTTATCTGCATTGCGCTCTTGCCATACAAATGAAATTAATTCTTGCACTCAATGTTGTATTTATCTAGGAAGCGCACGGCTGTAATATAGCAACACAATTTAGAGAAACTTTTTGGTATTTGATAGCGAAGCACAGTCAATGAATGGATTGTACTTTCTCAGAGATGGAATGTTCCTAATTATATATATACAGAGATGACAATCTGTGTCTGCAATATTACACCACAGAAAAAAAATCCGCAACTATTGCCTGTATATCAATAAAGAAGAAAAATGCCTTTCCTGCCACAGAGGAAAAGATTACAATGCTGCTTTCTATCTAAAGGGTAGGAAACTGACAATAAAACAAGGAAGATAAGCCACCGATATGGTCTGATATATGAATAATAAGGAGGTTCTCGTGTTATTAACAGTTTTTTTACTGAAAAGAATAGAGATTTTTAAGATGAACTCTAAGCAAAAATTCTGGAATCCCCATCTCCATTTGCAGATATGCTTGATACACAAGGTTTACTATTTTTATATGGGTCCAGGTGCATAACAATCGTGGTCACGGAGGGTGAGACTATGACTGGGCCCATGCAGGATGGCGGCCTGCTGACGCAAGTGCCTATTTCAGCTGGATATGTGTCCTCAGACGCACATTCAGCTGAAATTCATTGCGGCGCAAAGACCCGCTGGATCCCTACACTGCAATACACGCTGCAGGCCAATTTGAAGCCAGCAGCTGATGTCCGCATGGCCGTGACAGCAGTGACGTCATGCGCCAGCTGTGGCGGACAAGCAGAAGTCACCTGTGCCTCTGCATTGGCGATGGAAGAGGATGCTGAACGTCATGGGAGTGAGAACAATTAAGAGGACATTATACCAGGAAGGGGCCCATGATGGGGACATTATTGCTTGAAAGTGCCCAGGATGGGGAACATTACTACTGGAAGGAGCCCAGGATGAGGGACATTATTATCGGAAGGGACCTATGATGAGGGACATTATTACAGGAAAGGGACATTATTACAGGAAGGGTTAGGACGGAAACATTATTAAAGGAAGAGGCCAGGATGGGGACATTATTACATTATGTGGCCAGAATAAAGGTCAATGTTACATGGAGGGAGAAAACTTATGTCTTTATAGAATCAAGTACACTATATGGGTCCATACATTTGATCAGCAGCAGATATTGAAGATTTGATGCAAGTTTTTATTGTGGATACCACAACCCAAACACCAGTATAATACATGCGATTGGGATATTTAAACCCCATCTACATGTTGCTGATTCATCTGTTGTGGATTTGAGGACTATCGATTAATTTGCAGTTGATTTCTATTCTGGATTTGATGGTGAAATTGAAGCATATCCGTCACAGAATACTCAAGATTTGTTGCAGATCAGCAACATCTTCTGTACATTTTGTCCTCCATGTCTAAACTCACCTAAGGCTGCATGCCCACTATGTGTTTTTCAAGCGTTTTTGCCGAGGAATTTCCACAGCGAAAACGCATTGTAATACGTGTCCCATGGTGCTCAATGATAATCCACATGTGTTGTGCACATGCTGCAGAAATTTCCGCTGCGGATTATCATTGCGGAAAAATCCGCAGCATGTCCATTAATTTTGCAGAAATACAGCGTAATTGCCTCCATTGGCTTGCATTGAATCGCATAATATCCGCATGGCTACATGTACACATGCGGATATTAAGCGATTCAATGTGCGGATGATACCAGGGTCTGGAGAAGAGGAGACTCTCCTCCAGACCCAGGTACCATAGTACCTGTAATTAAAAAAGAATTAAAATGAAAAAACAACATTATACTCACCTTCTGTCTACTGTATGGTGCGTCCGGTGTCTTCGGCGGCTTGTGGTGGTGTAAAAGGACCTTTCACGACGTCAGCGTGACTAAATGACGTCATGGAAGGTCTTTTTACACCACCGCGAGCCGCCAAAGACACCGGATAAGGAGACCGGGGGCCATCAGAAGGTGAGTATAATGTTTTTTTTTATTCTTCACCATTTTATTCTTTTTTTTTCTTACTATTGATGCTGCATTTGCAGTATCGTAACTTGGTCACACTATATAAATCCATGCCGGTTGCATGGATTTATATAGTGTGACCATGTTGTCAAGCACTTTTCCAAGTGATGCTAAAATCGCTTGGAAAAGCGCTTGATAACCCGCATGCAAAAACGCTTGACAAACACTTCTACCTGGCAGGAAAAACGCATGTAAAATCTGCATGCATTTTTCCTGCCAGGGAGATGCAGAAAAAATCCGATCGGGAGCATTTCTGCTTCTTGGGCACTTAAGCCTAATTCATTCCTTCCCAGTTAGATTGTAAGCTGCTTAACTCCTCTCTCTTTTTGTATCATTGTAAGCATTTATTTTTATGATTTCATTTTACTTGTTTTGTTACTTCCTGATTCAATTATTGTGAATTATATTCTTATTCCAATATGGATCATGGAAGATGTGGTTGCATCCATCAGCACCAAATGGTTGGTCTTATTTGTATTCAGTTTTTTTACAGCATTTTCTTTCCTTATACATAAGAAAGGAATCTGTGAACCATTTAATTTCTTAAGAATTTTAGTGTATTAATGGGAATTTTAGTGATCTATCATAAAAGTTTTTTAGGGGGTAGATTATGATTTTCATGAATTTTCCTGTGAATGGGAAATACATATGAATGTCAGTTTAACCTCTCATGAACAAGATAAATGCCCTTTTAATGAATTTGTCATAGGGCGCAATCAGACGGCCGTATAAATAGGACTGAGATTGGAGTGCAGTGCATGGAGTGGAGAGCCCTTGAACCCCCAAACGAGCGGAGTCATGTTTGGAGAGCCCTTGATGTGCCAAAACAGTAGAAACCCCCCACAAATAACTCCATTTTGGAAACTAGACCCCTCAAGGAATGTATCTGGTTGTGTGGTGAGCACCTTGAAGCCCCAGGTGCTTCACAGAAGTTTATAACATAGAGCCGTGAAAATAAAAAAAAAAATTCTAATTTTTCCCACAAAATTTTTCTTTTAGCCCCAATTTTCTTTATTTTCACAGGGGTAACAGGAAAAAATGGACCCCAAAATTTGTTGTGCAATTTCTCCTGAGTGTGCCAATACCCTATGTTTGGGGGAAAACTACTTTTGAGAACAGTGCAAAGCTCAGAAGGGAAGAAGCGCCATATTGGAGTTCAGATTTTGCTGGACTGGATTGCGGGTGCCATATCACATTGGCAGAACCCTTGATGTGCCAGAACAGCAGATCCTCCATAAGTGACCCTATTTTACTCCTCTCAATTAATTCATCTAGGGGTGCAGTGATCATATTGACACCACATGTGGGTCACAGAATTTTATACCATTGGGCAGTTAAGAAAAAAATATGTATATTTTTACCACAAAAATGTTGTTTTAGCCCCAGATTTTACATTTTCAAACTGGAAAATGGGTAAAAATTGCACCAAAATTTGTCAAACAATTTCTGATGAATGTGCAATACCTCATATGTGGCTGTACTGTCATGCTTAGCCACAAGGCGAGACTCGGGAGGGACGGAGCACTATTTGACTCCTGTTGTGCAGATTTTCCTAGAATAGTTTGCAGACTCCATATAGAGAACCCCTAAGTGCAATAAAAGCAGAATCACCCCTCAATTGACCCCATTTTGGAAATTATACCCCTGCCAAACATGTGGATGCTAAATGTGGTTTAGGCACACTGGGGTTCAGGAGGGAGGAGGGCATTTGGATTTGGGAGCGCAGAATTTGCTGAATTTCATTTGGAGGGCTAGGAACCATTTCGCTTTTTCAGAGCCTTTGTGCTACCAGTAATGTGGAAGCCCCTATATTTCCGTTAACATATGACGGACCTGAGTGGGGACTTTCTTTTTTTGTGGATTGATTTGAAGCTTTTGTTAGGAACATTTTACATAACATTTTGAATCACATTTATCCTGCACTTTACGCTGAGCACTTACACTGGGGTTTCCATCTAAAGCTCCGAGTGACACGATTCAGATGAAATCCCTGAAGGATCCAATCACTATAATGAGGCAGCAGAGTTGCTCTGGACTGTGTCTGGCCAGTGTTCAATGGTGTCCTTTTTTTCAGAGGGGCACAAAACTGTTGGCTGTGGCACTTATCTACGCCTATAAAGACGGACACCGCTGGATCACAGGCTGGACAGCATCCACAGTGCCTCCATCTGCTTCATTACAGGGAGTCTTCTGCCGTGAGTTCTGTCTGAATCACGTATTTCAGAGATTTAAACAGTAATAGGAGTGTAAGCACTCAGCGCAGAGCGAAGGTTAAATGTGAGCTGAGCCATACTGCGATCTTTGGGAGACAGAATAAACAAATCAACAGCAGGTGAAGAATTGGTTTTATTTATTTTTTACACCGTTCCTCGTGCAGTATAAGTTATTAGAAGACTTTATTCTTCAGGTCAGTGCGATTACAACTATACCAGATTTATATCAGGTTTTTATGTTTGGCAGCTGTCACACATTAAAAGACACTTTTTATTGCAAAAAATAGTTTTTGCATCGCCATATTTTGAGAGCTATAATTTTTCAATATTTCTGCCGACAGATTCATATGAGGGCTTGTTTTTTGCGGGACAAGTTGACGTTTTTATTGATACCATTTTCAGGCACATAATATTTTTTAACGCTTTTTATTCCAATTTTTGGGGAGGCAGAATAAACAAAAAAACAGCAATTCAGGAATTGTTTTTTTCGGGGTTTTTTATGTCGTTCCGCGTGTGGTAAAATTGGTAAGGCAGCTTTATTCTTCGGGTCAGTATGTTTACAGCGATACCACATTTATATAGTTTTTTTTATTGTTTTGCCGCTTTTATGCAATATAAACTTCTTTTTAGAAAAAATAATTATTTGTGCATCGCTTTATTGGGAGAGGTATAACTTTTTTATTTTTCGGCTGATGGAGCTGTATGGCGGCTTGTGTTTTGGGGGACAAGATGAAGTTTTGAGCAATACCATTTATATTTGTCTTTTTAATCACATTTTTTCCACTTTTTTTCCAGTGGTATAGTGATAATCATAGTTTGCTACTTTGTTTTTTTTTTATGGCGTTCACTGAAGGGGTTAACTAGTGTGACACTTTTATGGATCAGGTTGTTCCAGAATCTGCAATACCAAATATGTGCACTTTTTTGTTTATTTTAATTTTTTTTACATAATAACGTGTATTTATTAGTGTAATATTTTTATTATTTTAAAATATTTTTTTTAAATATTTTTACCATTTTTTTTTCACTTTTCTTAACTTTTTTACCTAGTCCCTCTATGGGACTTTCACTTTTTTCACAGGTATAACGCATTGCAATGCACTAGAATTGCAGTGCATTAAACCTATACTGAGAGCTTCTCAGACCATGCTGTAAAGCCTGGTGACCCAGGGGTTGTCATGATGACTCCGAGTCACCATGGATGGCAATGATCGCGCCCCCGGAGGCGCTTATTTGAAGACACAGGGAGCTCCCGTTCCTCTGCCTGCCTCCTTGCGATCACAGCATTTAGGGGGATAACAGCCAGGGGCGGTGCCGATTCCACTCCTGGGTGTTAGTGCAGGAGTTCAGCCATGAGCAGCGCTGAGCTCCTGCTCTGATGGGGCAGGAGGTGCTGATATTTCTGCATCTCCTGCACAATCATGCTGTGATCGGTCAGTCAGGTTGACTGACCGATCACAGCGATCTGAGAGCGGGGACCAATGGCATCGTTCCACGCACTTCTTTCCATACCGCTCAGCTGTCATTGACAGCTGTCAGCACAGAACTGTCACTGCATGCTTACACGCATTGATAGTTTAAAATCATGCCGGACATAGCCCGTCATGGTGCGGTAACTGTCACCCGCTCATGAAGGGCTATGTCCATTATTGGATGTAATGGGGCTAATAAGAAAAAAGTGTAATTTTATTCTGTGAGATTACTACTCCCGAGGGTTAATTAAGTCAATATGAGAACTTTCTATTTTAAAAAATATACACTGCTCAAAAAAATAAAGGGAACACTCAAATAACTCATCCTAGATCAGAATGAATGAAATATTCTCATTGAATACTTTGTTCTGTACAAAGTTGAATGAGCTGACAACAAAATCACACACAAATCATCAATGGAAATCAAATTTATTAACCAATGGAGGCCTGGATTTGGAGTCACCCCCAAAATTAAAGTGGAAAAACACACTACAGTCTGATCCAACTTTGATGTAATGTCCTTTGATGCCTGTATGACCTCCTGGGCATGCTCTTGATGAGGTTGCGGATGGTCTCCTGAAGGATCTCCTCCCAGACCGGGACTAAAGCATCCACCAACTCCTGGACAGTCTGTGGTGCAACGTGACGTTGGTGAATGGAGCGAGACATGATGTCCCAGATGTGCTCAATCGGATTCAGGTCTGGGGAACGGGCGGGCCAGTCCATAGCTTCAATGCCTTCATCTTGCAGAAACTGCTAACACACTCCAGCCACATGAGGTCTGGCATTGTCCTGCATTAGGAGGAACCCAGGGCCAACCGCACCAGCATATGGTCTCACAAGGGGTCTGAGGATATCATCTCGGTACCTAATGGCAGTCAGGCTACCTCTGGCAAGCACATGGACTGTGCGGCCCTCTAAAGAAATGCTACCCCACACCATTACTGACCCACTGCCAAACCGGTCATGCTGAAGGATGTTGCAGGCAGCAAATCGCTCTCCACGGCATCTCCAGACTCTGTCAAGTCTGTCACATGTGCTCAGTGTGATCCTGCTTTCATCTGTGAAGAGCACAGGGCGCCAGTGGCAACTTTGCCAATCCTGGTGTTCTGTGGCAAATGCCATGCGTCCTGCATGGTGTTGGGCTATGAGCACAACCCCCATCTGTAGACGTCGGGCCCTCATACCACCCTCATGGAGTCGGTTTCTAACCATTTGTGCAGACACATGCACATTTTTGGCCTGCTGGAGGTCACTTTGCAGGACTCTGGCAGTGCTCCTCCTGTTTCTCCTTGCACAAAGGCAGAGGTAGCAGTCCTGCTGCTGTGTTGTTGCCCTTCTACGGCCCCCTTTCACGTCTCCTGGTGTACTGGCCTGTCTCCTGGTGGCGCCTCCAGCCTCTGAACACTACGCTGACAGACACAGCAAACCTTCTTGCCACAGCTCGCATTGATGTGCCATTCTGGATGAGCTGCACTACCTGAGCAACTTCTGTGGGTTGTAGAGTCCGTCACATGCTACCACGAGTGTGAAAGCACAACCAACATTCAAAAGTGACCAAAACATCAGCCAGAAAGCATTTGTACTGAGTTGTGGTCTGTGGTCCCCACCTGCAGAACCACTCCTTTATTGAGGGTGTCCTCATAATTGCCAATAATTTCCATCTATTGTCTATTCCATTTGCACAACAGCACGTGAAATTGATTGTCAGTCAGTGTTGCTTCCTAAGTGGACAATTTGATTTCACAGAAATTTGATTCACTTGGAGTTATATTCTGTTGTTTAAGTGTTCCCTTTATTTTTTTAAGCAATTTATATATATTTATATATACAGGATTTCTCCACTATAACTTGGATTTACTAATTAATTTCTTAATTGGCTCATTATTTTTGTAACGTTATATTTGCATACTACTAACATGAGATTTAGCATTCAGCTTACTACAGTCATTTACCATTAGAGTTGAGCCACCCCCGTAGTGTTCGAGTTCGGTTCGGTTCGTCGAACACCCGTATGTTCGTCGAACTGTTCGTCGAACACCTTCGAACACCGTTAAAACCAATGGCAGGCAAACAAAAACACATAGAAACACATAGAAAACACCTTCAAAGGTGTCCAAAACCTGACAAACTGCTCAGAAGACACAACTAACACTAAGTGACAAGTACATATAGTCATGCGAAAAGAAAAGAGGTGGAGGAGTAAAAGGAGGGGGAGACACAGATATAGGCATGTCATGCCCTTCTAAAACCAAAAAAGTGCGAAGCTGACACGGCCAGTCCGTTCCTGCCCGTGCGACCTCCTTGTCACCGGGTTTGTGCCAGAGCTGCGGTGGACCCTGACGGCCAGCCCCCCTCTCCCAATACTGGTGCCTGTCCGCTGGTGGGTCGAGCGAGCCCCCCTGCGGTGGAGGCAGGTCTAACTTTTTAATTTAAATTGTCTCTGTAATTTGAACGAGTACACTTTAAATCCTTTTACAAGGATCTATTGGAGGGCAAGTCTGTTGCCAGCAGCCGCGGGAATTCCAGCTCCAGTAGCGTCCACTAAAGCTGCTGCAGCTAAAAAGCTTTTATAAGGATCGAGCTTGGCAGTCCACCGCAAGGTGTCCTACCGCCAGTCCCAGCCCCTGTGCCTTGGGGTGTCTCCCCCCGAAGCTCTTCACTGAGTGTCCCGGGGGCCTGAAGCATTTCCTTTGAAAAAATTAAGTGTCCAAACTACAGGTGGTGTAGCTTGCTTACCAGGTGGGATAATCCGCTGGCTAGCAGACACTGCTACTAGGTCCAAAGTATTTCCTGGGCTAGATGCAGTTAAAAATTTGTAATTAGATCTACAGGCGGTGGCTACTCCGCTGACTAGCAGACACTGCTACTAGGCCCAAAGTATTGCCTGGGCTAGATGCAGTTAAAAATTTGTAATTAGATACTCTCGTTGGATGCTGAGAAAGCATTCCACAGAGTCTCCTGGCACGCCATATATTATTCTCTTAAAAAGCTTGGGGTAGGGATTAGGGGACCCTTTTATAGCCAAAATCATTCGCCTGTATCGCAATCCGTCAGCTAGCCTGAAGATAAATGGAACATTTTCATCACCTTTCATAATCACCAATGGGACAAGGCTGGGATGTCCTCTGTCCCCTCTCTTATACATCCTAGTGATGGAGCACCTGCTCTCATCAATTCGCGATAACCCCAATATTAGGTGGATTGAGGTGGGAGGCACCGAGTACAAGTGCTCTGCATTTGTTGATGATGTCCTAGTATATATCACTCAATCACATATATCCATCCCTGCTGTTTTGGCTGAAATAGATCACTTTATTACATGGTCAAATTTTAAAATCAATGCAGCGAAGTCTGAGGCCCTCGATGTCTCCCTCCCCAAATCCATACAGGATTCCATCCAGTCCAACTTTCCCTTTGCCTGGCCCTCACAGGGTATCAAATACTTAGGAATTCGTATTCATAGAGACCTCTCCCGTCTATTTTATCTTAATTTTGGGCCCTTTATTGAACAACTCCATAAAGATCTTACTTCTTGGACGGTGAAGGATTTTTCCTGGTTCGGCAGAATAAGTATACTAAAAGTGAACGTCCTACCTAAACTCTTATACCTCTTCCAAACCATTCCCGTGGTAATTCCCTCAAATTTTTGGAAAAGACTACGCAGCAGCTTTTAGTATCCCCAGGATGACACAGGTGGGGCAGATGATGGTTGTCCCGGCCCGCTAGGCCGCATTGTAGCACAGTGAGCTTCGCACTGCAACTTATGCTTCATATCCATGTGACGGTTCATGCATGAAGTGCTCAAACTATGGATTTTTTGGCCTCTACTTAGCTTTTGGTGACAAATGTTACAGATAACACGAGTTGGGTCATCCTTAGCGATCTGAAAAAATGCACAGGCTATGCAAGGTTTAGAGCCCATGCGACTCTGCTACTAGCAATACTATCAAATGATTGGCTGGGTTAGATGCAGAGCGTCTGGGTTTGGTTGGGGGTCCCCACAGTCTGCCTAGGCTAGATGCAGTTAAAAATTCTCATTAGATACACTGGCGGTGCAGCTTGCTTCGCAGCTGGGCTAATACGCCCAAAGTATTGGTAGACTCTATACTAAATAAGGAAGGATTCACTGACTGTGGTGGACCCTCCGTGGGCCGTGGCGATTGGTGGAGATTTGGTGGATGATTATAGGAGAAAGCTCCTTAATAGAGAAAGTTGGTGGATTTATACTTTAAATACACGTGTACCAACGGGTTTAAACATCAGACATGATTTGATGTATCATTATGAGTGATCATTTATAGATTATTATTATATATATGTTCCTCTTTTCTTCTTTTCTTTTTCTTTTTGATTATTTACATTTATATGCATTGTTTCTATGCTATACGATTTTAACATGGTATGTGTGTTTAAATTTCTGATTAACTCAGCCTTGAACAGGTGCATAGCAGGACATGACATATAAATACCACTTCCTTGCTGTTTTTTTGCTATGCAATGATTAGGAACTCGTATATATATTGTGCAGAAAGAACGGTGAAAGTACGCCCAGGCGGGAGGAAATTGGAGTTTCATAACACATATTTGAACTGGAGAGGTATTAGAGGCCTGCAATGGCCACAGGTACTAATGGAGGTAATCAAGGTAGGGAGAGAGGCAAGAGGTCCGGTCATCTTAGTTATACAGGCTGGGGGAAACGACATAGCTTATCACAAGAGCGCATAACTAATGGCAATAATGAAACTAGACACTGAGCGCTTCAGAGAATTTTTCACAAAACTAACTATAGTATGGTCAGAGATTGTGCCGAGAACGGTATGGCAAGGTGCGTGAGACATCATGGCCATCGAACGGACAAGGCAGGTAATAAATATTCGGATGGTAAAATTTATAAGAGACAGAGGCTGTGTAGTGATACGACACCGACAACTGGAAGGAGATAAAGCAGGCCTCATACGGCCCGACGGTGTTCACTTAATGGATATTGGACTGGACATATTACTGTCAGGACTCCAGGACGGAGTGGAACAAGCGTTAAGAGTGATGGATGGGGGTCGGAGTCCTGCATACGAGTAAGCAGGATCCTCCGTGGCCTGGAAATATAAAAGACATGTTGGAGAGTTACACTTGTTGGCCAACTTGCCGTTGTGGAGACTGGAGACAAAGGGCATGCTGCAACAAGCTGAATTATTTTAGAAATAAAATGCATTTCAAATGGAATGAGTATAAACAGTTAATAAAGCTGTGACCGATCCTCACCCATCCAGTTGTAAGAGTTACATGATTGTATTGTCAATGAAAGGGGGGCGTTATGGGGCTGAGCGTCTGGGTTTGGTTAGGGGTCCCCACAGTCTGCCTAGGCTAGATGCATTTAAAAATCATTATTAGATACACAGGCGGTGCAGCTTGCTTCGCAGCTGGGTTACTACGCTGACTAGCAGACACTGAAGCTTTGGAGCAGACCTCTGAGTAAACAGCTCTTCAGACTCAACTATCTGTGTTACTCCAAGCCATAGTGTATGTATTTTCTTACAGTTAAAAGGGGGGGGGCGACCCAACCCACCTCTAATTGATGGCAACGTCACGTAAAACAAAGCAAGGGGACTCCAAAAAGAGTCTCCATTTTTTACAAAAATTTGTGGCACAGACACCACTTAAGTGGCATCAATTGCCCCAGAGTTGCTTAAAACGGTTGGTTAGAATGAGTACCACACACTGCTACTATGCCCAAAATTATTTTCCAGACAAGATGCAGCTAAAAATTATTAGTAATTTGCAAGCTGGTGGAGCTTAGTATAGATGGCATAATAGAATGAGTACTGCACACTGCTACAGGCCCAAAATTATTTTCCAGACAAGATGCAGCTAAAAATTATTAGTAATTTGAAAGCTTAAAACGGTTGGTGAGGTGATTTTACGAAATCCTCAAGCTTTTACTCTCCCCAGGATGACACAGGGGTAGAAAAGTCCTTGCGGATCCATGATTTGTTCATCTTTATGAACGTGAGTCTGTCTACATTCTCAGTGGACAACCGCATGCGCTTATCTGTCAGCACACCACCAGCAGCGCTGAACACATGTTCAGAGAGAACGCTGGCTGCGGGGCATGACAAGATCTCCAAGGCGTAAGTGGCGAGCTCCGGTCATTTATCAGGATTGGAAGCCCAAAAAGAGCAAGGGTCCAGTGACACGGTCATGGCTTCGATGTTTACTTGGAGATACTTCTGTACCATCGTCTCTAGGCGTTGACTATGTGTCAGACTTTTTGTCTCCTGTGGCCTTGCAAAGGATGGGCTAAAAAAGCTGTGAAATGAGTCCGCAAAATTGCTGTTACCAGCAGATACTGTGTTTCTGTTATGGTTTGAGTGCTGAACACTCGACAGTCCCACGGTTGGCAAGGTAGAACTGTGAGATTCACTACATGCACCACTGGTGTTTTGTGGAAAAGCACATGTAAGATTCTGCAACAGTCTCTGCTGGTACTCATGCATGCGTGAGTCCCTTTCTATGGCCGGAATTATTTTGGCAAATATACTTTTGTACCGGGGATCTAAGAGTGTGGCAACCAAGTAGTCAGGATTATTTCGAATTCTGACAATTCGAGGGTCATGTTGCAGGTAGTGCAGCAAGAAGGCACTCATGTGTCTTGCGCATCCAGGAGCACCAAGTCCCTGTTGTGTTGGTGACGAGGTAACAATTAGAGATGAGCGTTGTTCTACTCGAACTGTTCGCCAATCTCAAATTCGAGCTGTTTTGGGCGGTGTTCGAGCCGTTCGGCGAACACGAAAGATTTGAGAAAAATTCGGCTGTTCGAGGTTATGTTCGATAACTGTTCGTGCACCAAAATCATAACTGGATTTTTTCTCAGTAATGATGAAAATTAATGTTAATACGCAGTTTGAGTGTACAGCGGGGTGGGGGGAGGGGCAGGGGATGGATCTCTGCAGGAATAATCAAGATCTCCATTTTTTTTTCTCTTTCCCGCATTTGCAGTGGGGAGGTGCAGTCTGTCAGCCTATCAGCAGCGCACACACGGAGCGAACTGCTGTTTTTCACACAAGCAAGGGCATGTGTCATTGGCAGTGTATGTCACATGTCCTTGCCCTATAAGACCAAGCCATTTTCCCCGTCGCCACCATTTTCTCACTGCTGCAGCTGCGTGTTAGACGGCACCGCTGTTGCTGTGTGCGCTATACCTTGTTAATTTCAAGCCAATTTTCGCACAAATCTACAGATAGCTTGGGAGTAGGGAATAGTTGTGATTGCAGTCCTTTTAAGGACTAGGTTACAGCATTTCCTACGACTTTTATCAGGCAGGTCTGTGCTCTTAAATAGATAGATTGTGGGAGTAAAGACTAATTGTAATTGCAGTCCTTTTCAGGACTAGGTTACATCAGTTCCTATCAGTTTTTGCCAGGCAGGTCTGTGCCAGTGCTGTGCAAGTTTTTTTCACAGCATTTGGCTGAATCTAGCAAAGCTAATCCTTTTTGGCCTATTGCAGAGTGTGTTAGTCAGTGGAGTAGCCTATCTGTGTTGCAAGATATACCACCTGTGTATAGAATACCAATTTTTTTACTGCACCTAGTGAAGTAAAATCTTTTGGGCATAGCATCATTCTATTAGTCCATCTATACTGACCTCCATCAGGTTGCAAATTGAATATAATTTTTTTCTGCATCTAGCTCTGAAAAAATATTTGGGCTTCTTAGCAGTGTGTGGGACTTGTTCTATTAGTCCATCTATACTGACCTCCATCAGGTTGCAAACTGAATATAATTTTTTTCTGCATCTAGCTCTGAAAAAATATTTGGCCTTCTAGCAGTGTGTGGGACTTTCTCTATTAGTCCATCTATACTGACCTCCATCAGGTTGCAAATTAAAAATAATTTTTATCTGCATCTAGATCTGAAAAAATATTTGGCCTTCTAACAGTGTGTGGGACTTTCTGTATTAGTCCATCTATACTGATCTCCATCAGGTTGCAAATTAAAAATAATTTTTATCTGCATCTACCTCTGAAAAAATATTTGGGCTTCTAGCTGTGTGTGGGACTTGTTCTATTAGTCCATCTATACTGACCTCCATCAGGTTGCAAACTGAATATATTTTTTTTCTGCATCTACCTTTGAAAAAATATTGGGCTTCTAGCTGTGTGTGGGACTTGTTCTATTAATCCATCTATACAGACCTCCATCAGGTTGCAAACTGAATATATTTTTTTTCTGCATCTACCTCTGAAAAAATATTGGGCTTCTAGCTGTGTGTGGGACTTGTTCTATTAATTCATCTATACAGACCTCCATCAGGTTGCAAACTGAATATAATTTTTTTCTGCATCTAGCTCTGAAAAAATATTTGGCCTTCTAGTAGTCTGTGGGACTTTCTCTATTAGTCCATCTATACTGACCTCCATCAGGTTGCAAATTAAAAATAATTTTTATCTGCATCTAGCTCTGAAAAAATATTTGGCCTTCTAGCAGTGTGTGGGACTTTCTCTATTAGTCCACCTATACTGACCTCCATCAGGTTGCAAATTCAAAATAATTTTTTGTCTGCATCCAGCTCTGAAAAAATATTTGGCCTTCTAGCAGTGTGTGGGACTTTCTCTATTAGTCCATCTATACTGACCTCCATCAGGTTGCAAACTGAATATATTTTTTTTCTGCATCTACCTCTGAAAAAATATTTGGGCTTCTAGCTGTGTGTGGGACTTGTTCTATTAGTCCATCTATACTGACCTCCATCAGGTTGCAAATCGAATATAATTTTTTTCTCCATCTAACCCAGCCAATAGTTTTGGCCTAATACCACAGTTTGGCCACTCAGCTCTGCTCGGTTCCCATCCATTGTTTTTTTGTGCAAACAACTCCAGAGTTGTGAATTAGTTAACCACCAAAATGAGTGGAAAAAGGCCTGCTGCTGGTGGAAAAGGGAATAGGCGTGTTGGGAAGGGGAAAAAAGGTTGTGTCCGTGGGGTAGGTGTTAAAGCAACAGTAACATCTGCAGAAGAAAGACCATCTTCCAGCCAAACTAAAATGTCTACTTCTTTTAGCGGACAATGTGATAAGATCCCTTTCTTACGGCCACGTCAATCGCTACAAATTCCAGATGAGGCACAAAAACAGCAGGTGCTTCAACAGATATCAAGTGCTCTTTTAAGTGGGCTCTCCTCCACATCAACTTCAACATCACAAATACTCCAGTCCTCAAAGGTGTCACCCCAATCGCACTTGCTTCCTCACAGCTCCCAAATCTCCAGCTGCCCGTCTGAGTATGAGGTAGAACAGATGGTTGAGTCTGCAGAGCTGTTTACTCATACTATAGCCTGGGAATCAGAGGTCGACTCCAGCGCTTCTGTGAATCCAGACGAGGAAATGATCTGCACTGATGCCCAGAATCTTTATGAGTCGGATCCAGGACCAGACGCAGAAGGTTCTGACCATAATGTAGACCCTCATTCCCAAACTGTAACTCCTGTTGGTGGAGACAATGAGGAAGACGATGATGAGACTCAAATACCTGATTGGAGCGACAACTTTAGTTTTTTGTCAGGGCAGGAACAGGTTGGCTCTGAGGACGACGGGTGTGATAACGCACAGGGTGATGATGATGAGGTTGGAGATCCCACTAACTGTCAACCCACAGTCAACCAAGAGATGAGGTCAGCAGAGGAGGTGGAGGAAGATGCTAGTGACGACGAGGTCAGGTTGCGCCTTCCTGGACAGAGACGTAGTAATGGAAGCACGTCAACAACTGCATCCTCAAATACAACTCTGCCTCTCACCACAAGTCGTGGTGGCTCTTCAGGTCGCATGGGTGCTAAGCCTTGCATAGCCTGGGCATTTTTTCAGATCAATAAAGATGACCCAACTCGTGTTATCTGTAACATTTGTCAGCAAAAGCTAAGTAGAGGCCAAAAAATACATAGTTTGAGTACTTCATGCATGAACCGGCACATGGACATGAAGCATAAGTTGCAGTGGGAACCTCAGTGTGCTACAATGCGGCCTAGCCGGCCGGGCCAACCACCGTCTGCCATATCTTGTGCATTTGCGGCCTCTTCATCCTCTGTGACTGGGGGGACAGCAGTCACACCTGTTTTGGGGCGTAGACCTGCCACCTCTTTACCCGCAACAGCCAGCGTGATTGGCAGGTCATCATTTTCTTTGGAGGTGGTAACACCAGCTGGTGTTGAGCGCTGTCCGACATCGATAGCACCACCTTTGGATCAAGGCAACCTAACATGTCCACCTGCATCTTCCTCACAGACCGGCAGTTTGCCGGGGACACCCTTATCAACCCCGTCTAAGCACAATAGCCAGCCCTCGGTCCCTCAGATGTGGACAAGTAAAAGACCATTTCCTACTAGCCATGAGAAAGCTAAGAGGTTGAATTTCACCATCTGCAAGCTCTTGGCTACAGAAATGCTGCCTTTCCGCCTGGTGGACACAGAGGATTTTCGAGACCTTATGTCCGTCGCAGTGCCCCAGTACCAGATGCCCAGTCGGCACTACTTCTCAAAGAAAGGTGTGCCTGCGCTCCACCAGCATGTCGCACACAACATCACCGCTTCTTTGAGAAACTCTGTGTGTGACAGGGTGAATTTCACCACAGACACTTGGACGAGTAGGCATGGACAGGGGCGTTACATGTCGCTGACTGGGCACTGGGTAACTATGGTGACAGCAGGACAAGGGGCTGCTGTCCAAGTCTTGCCGTCCCCACGAGTTGTGCGTCAATCCTCTTTATGTCAAAGTTCCTCCACTGCTTCTGCCTCCTCAACCTCCTCTCGGTCTTCCACCTGCACCCAAAGCCTGTCTGGTCATGCCACAAGCTTTCTAACTGCGCAGAAGGGATCCTGCACACCTCCTTACTATGCTGGCAGTAGGGCTCAACGTCATCAGGCGGTTTTTACTTTGAAATGTCTGGGAAATGTGAGTCACACAGCTGAGGAGTTGTGGTCAGCTCTGGAGAACCAATTTCATGAATGGTTGTCTCCACTGGACCTGAAACCAGGGAAGGCCGTGTGCGACAATGCTGCAAACCTGGGTGCGGCCCTTCGCCGGGGCAATGTCACACACGTGCCTTGTATGGCTCACGTGTTGAACCTGGTTGTCCAGAAATTTTTAGCCCACTATCCCAGACTAGATGGCCTTCTGCAGAGGGCACGGTCGCTGTGTGCTCACTTCCGCCGTTCGCATCCCGCAGCTCAGCGACTTACATCTCTACAGAAGTCGTTGGGCCTGCCACTTCACCGGCTAAAATGCGATGTGCCTACCCGGTGGAATTCAACTCTGCACATGTTGCAGCGACTGTGGCAGCACCGACAAGCCCTGGTGCAATACGTTCTGACGTATAGCCTGGGCCAACGAGATCCAGAGGTGGGGCAAATCACGCTGGAGGAGTGGTCTCAGATCAGGGACCTATGCACCCTTCTGCACAGTTTTGAAATGGCGACGAAGATGTTTAGTGCTGACGATGCCATTATCAGCATGACTATTCCGGTGATTTACATGCTGGAGCACATGTTAAACAGAATTCGGAGTCAGGTGGTGGCACAAGAGGAGGTGGAGGAAGTAGAGGAGGAGGAGTTGTATGCGGAAGGGCTAACATCTGCAAGGTCCAGACGGTCGGCAGCACCAAGGCGGCAGGCATGTGAGGGTGGGGGAGATGGTTTTACCAGGGCGCATGGTAGCAGCCAAACTAGTGAGGAAGGTGCAGGAGCCCAGGAAGAAGTGGAGGACAAACTGATGGAAGACTCATCAGATGAGGGAGACCTTGATCACATTTCTGTTGTGCGAGGTTGGGGGGAGAGGACAGAGGAAGGAAGCATGATTGTTACCTCGCCACCAACACAACAGGGACTTGGTGCTCCTGGATGCGCAACACACATGAGTGCCTTCTTGCTGCACTACCTGCAACATGACCCTCGAATTGTGAAAATTAGAAATAATCCTGACTACTGGGTTGCCACACTGTTAGATCCCTGGTACAAAAGTAAATTTGCCAAAATTATTCCTGCCATAGAAAGGGATGCACGCATGCAGGAGTATCAGCAGAGACTGTTGCAGAATCTTACATGTGCTTTTCCACAAAACACCAGTGGTGCACGTAGTGAATCTCACAGTTCCAACTTGCCAACCGTGGGACCGTCAAGTGTTCAGCACTCAAACCGTAACAGAACCACAGTATCTGCTGGTAACATCAATTTTGCGGAATCATTTCACCACTTTTTTAGCCCATCCTTTGCAAGGCCACAGGAGACAAGAAGTCTGACACATAGTCAATGCCTAGAGACGATGGTACAGGAGTATCTCCAAGTAAACATTGAAGCCATGACTGTGTCACTGGACCCTTGCTCTTTTTGGGCTTCCAATCTGGATAAATGGCCGGAGCTAGCCACTTACGCCTTGGAGATCTTGTCATTGCCCGCAGCCAGCGTTCTGTCTGAACGTGTGTTCAGCGCTGCTGGTGGTGTGCTGACAGATAAGCGCACGCGGCTCTCCACTGATAATGTAGACAGACTCACGTTCATAAAGATGAACAAATCATGGATCCGAAACGACTTTTCTACCCCTGTGTCATCCTGGGGAGAGTAAAAGCTTGATGATTGGTTAAAATCACCCTACCAACCGTTTTAAGCTTTCAAATTACTAATCATGTTTATCTGTATCTTGGCTGGAAAATAATTTGGGCTTTGTAGCAGTGTGCAGCACTGATTCTATTAGGCCATCTATAATAAGCTCCACCAGATTTAAAATTACTAATCATGTTTATCTGTATCTTGGCTGGAAAATAATTTGGGCTTTGTAGCAGTGTGCAGCACTGATCCTATTAGGCCATCTATACTAAGCTCCACCAGATTTAAAATTAATAATAATTTTTAGCTGCATCTAGCCCGGAAAATAATTTTGGGGCTCCGAGATGCGCAAGACACATAAGTGCCTTCTTGCTGCACTACCTGCAACATGACCCTCATATTGTCAGAATTCGAAGTAATCATGACTACTGGGTTGCCACACTCTTAGATCCCCCAAACTTTTCGATCAACCTTTTCATTTTAATAAAGACCAAAAAAATGGTCATTTTTGAAATTATAAGCATTAGCAGGTTATTAGAAACTGAAATCAAACAGTTTTCAACTCAAAACTTTATTCTAGGTGATGTTACATTTTCACATAGGACCCCTTGTTCGAAAGGAGCTTCTGAACTCTCTCGTCCATTGAATTTGTCAGGTTTTGGATGGTTTCTGCTTCAATTGTTTTGCATGAGGACAGAATACCCTCCCAGAGCTGTTGCTTAGATGTGAACTGCCTCCCGCCATCATAGACACTCCTTTTGATGATGCTCCAGAGGTTCTGAATGGGGTAGAGGTCAGGGGAGCATGGGGGTCACACCATAAGTTTGTCCCCTTTTATGCCCATATCAGCCAGAGATGCAGATGTTTTATGTGCAGCATGAGATGGTGCATTATCATGCAAAAAAATGATCTTGCTGTGAAATACACGGTTCTTCTTCTTGAACCATGGCAGGAAGTGCTGTTTGAGAAAATCCACATACATTATGGAGTTCATCTTTAGCGCCTTCAGGGATCCTAAAGGGGCCGACAATCTCTCTCCCCATGATTCCAGCCCAAAACATTACTCCACCTCCTCCTTGTTGGCGCTGTAGCCGTGTTTGCGTGGGGTGTCCATCAACCAGCCATCCTCCACTCCATCTATCTGGACCATCGAGCGCTGCACGGCACTCATCCGTGAACAAAACAGTTTTGAAATCAGTCTTCATGTAATGTTTAGCCCACTGGAGCCGTTTCTGCTTGTGTGAAGTGGATAGAGGAGGTCGACAGGATGGCGTATGCACAGCTGCAAACCTCTGAAGGACCCTGCATCTTGTTGTTCGGGGGACGTTGGAGGCACCAGCAGCTTCAAAAACTTGTCTGCTGCTATGACAAGGCTTTTTTGCCGCTGCTCTTTTAACCTGATGTAATTGCCTGTAGGAAAGAGTCCTCAATTTGCCCTTATCAGCACGCACACGTGTGTACTGTGAATCAGCTACATACTTCTTGATTGCCAAGACATTTCATCCTGATCATCGCACAATGTTGATTGTAGTCATGCCTTGACCTAAACACTCCACAATTTGTTGCTTCTCAGCAGCCGACACATCCTTTTTCTTTCCCATTTTGGCAGAAAATGTAGGCTGCTTAATAATGTGAGACAGCCTTCTTAAGTAGTCTTGCCTTTCATTGGACACACCTGCCAAACTAATTAGCACAGGTGTCTGCAATTGCTTACAGTGATATAAAGAGCCCTGACACACATCACCATCAATGAGTTTAACTGACAAACAAACAAATTCTTCCCTTATCACTCCTAAACACTTTTTGCATAATAATTTGGAACACAGTGTACATGTGCTTTTCCACAAAACACCAGTGGTTCACGTAGTGAATCTTACAGTTCTAACTTGCCAACCGTGGTCTGTATGGAGTTGTTCAATAAAGGGCCCAAAATTAAGATAACATAGATGGGAGAGGTCTCTATGAATAGGAATTCCTAAGTATTTGATACCCTGTGAGGGCCAGGCAAAGGGAAAGTTGGACTGGATGGAATCCTATATGGATTTGGGGAGGGAGACATCGAGGGCCTCAGACTTCGCTGCATTGATTTTAAAATTTGACCATGTAACAAAGTGATCTATTTCAGCCATAACAGCATGGATGGATATATGTGATTGAGTGATATATACTAGGACATCATCAGCAAATAGAGAGCACTTGTACTCGGTGCCTCCCATCTCAATCCACCTAATATTGGGGTTATGGCGAATTGATGAGAGCAGGTGCTCCGTCACTAGGATGTATAAGAGAGGGGACAGAGGACATCCCTGCCTTGTCCCATTGGTGATTGTGAAAGGTGATGAAAATGTTCTGATGCACCCCCTGGGCCTTGGGACACCCGGAGCCGGACCCTTTTTGGTGGATGCTGGTGGTTGTAGTCTTCGTGGCGGCGACCCGGTTCCGTGGCTCAGGGTGGTCAAACCAGTGGCGGAACTATTTATGTGGTTTTGATGTTTAAATGTCCGACTACACCGCCCGTGGATTGCGGTCAGAGTGAACCGCCGCTGCAGGGCAGACCGCTGAGGCTGGTGTTGTGGGTGCAGCAGAACGTAGCATAACTCCCCACGGGAGGAGTATAGCCTCAGGGCAGTGTATGTGGAGGATGTGGGTGATGGTGCAGGGCAGCAGCAGTAACGACACGGAGTCAGTGATGCAGTCCAGGGCCTTTACTCACAGTTCTTATTATCCAGACCACGTCTGCAGGTAACGGCTGCCCACGTCGTACTGTGCTCACCAGGTGAGGGGCTCAGACAACTCCCAGATAACTTTGGAGCGCTTCACAGGACCCCCTTTGTGTGTCCTTTGTCTGGCCTTTCTTACCAACTCTTCTGTCCGGCTGCCTCGGGCCTCCTCTTGGTAAACTTGGCGCCAGTTTCCCTGACCCTATGTGGTGCCTTCCTAGCGGGTGTAGCGAGGGGCTGTGCCACATAAAATGTCAGAGCCTCCGGTTTCTAGCTGAGGGTCGTTTCCTGCCTCCACTAGTTTCGGGGACCGGTCTCCCCCTTTGGCCTGACCCCTCCACGCAGGTGGATTCGGGCGTGCAGTGGCGACTCGCCCGTCCGCACCCCTGGGATCCCTTCATTCCTCATTCCTGGAGCCTTCTCCGCTCCTCTTCCTTCCTTCTCCCTCTTCCAGGCCTGGGCCTCTGTTACTAGGCCCGCCTCCGGAGCAGAGCTCATGCAGAGCCCCTGCTCCCTGCCACTTCTGCTCAGACTTCTCTGCACTGAACTAAGATGGTGCCCACCTTTTATACTCCCTTCTCAATGCACCCAGGAACTGCTTCCTCCCTGCTCCTGCACTACAGGGTTCCCCTTCCTCAGTGTTCCCTCCCCCCACTCCAGCCAGGGACAGGGACTGTCGTGCCCATCTCAGAGGCATATTGGTCGCCCTGCCCCACGGCAATGTGGTGTAATGCATGCAGGTGTCGGGTCCTGATCCACACTCCATCCTTACCTGAGAGTGAGATATCACACCTCTGGGTGAGGTGCAATACCTCTGTAGCAACCGAGCCCTCAGGGTGCTACAGTTCCATTTATCTTCAGCCTAGGTGACGTATTGTGATACAGGGCCGTGATTTTGGCTATAAAAGGGTCCCCTAGACCGCTTCCCCAAGCTTTTTAAGAGAATCATATATGGCGTGCCAGGAGACTCTATGGAATGCTTTCTCAGCATCCAACGAGAGTATCTAATTACAAATTTTTACATGCATCTAGCCCAGGAAATACTTTGTGCCTAGTAGCAGTTTCTGCTAGTCAGCGGATTATCCCGGCTGTTAAGCAAGCTACACCACCTGTAGTTTGGACACTTAATTTTTTCAAAGGAAATGCTTCGGGACCACGAGATACTCAGTGAAGAGCATCAGGAGGCACCCCAAGGCATAGGGGCTCGGACTGACAGTAGGATGCCTTGCGGTGGACAGCCGAGCTCGATCCTTATAAAAGCTTTTTAACTGCAGCAGCTTTAGTGGACGCTACTGGAGCTGGAATTACGCGGCTGCTGGCATGAGACTTGCCCTCCAATAGATCCTTGTAAATGGATTTAAAGTGTATTCATTCAAATTAGAGAGACAATTTAAATTAAAAAGCTTAGAGCTGCCTCCACCACAGGGGGGCTCGCTCGACCCACCAGCGGACAGGCACCAGTATTGGGAGAGGGGGGCTGGCCGTCAGGGTTCACCGCGGCTCTGGCACAAACCCGGCGACACGGAGGTGGCACGGGCAGGAGCGGACTGAACGTGTCGGCTTCTCACTTTTTGGATTTTAGAAGGGCATGACATGCCTATATTTGTGTCTCCCCCTCCTTTTACTCCTCCACCTCTTTTCTTTTCGCATGCCTATATGTACTTGTCACTTTTCCATGTGTTAGTTGTGTCTTCTGAGCAGTTTGTCAGCTTTTGGACACATTTGAAGGTGTTTTCTATGTGTTTCTATGTGTTTTTGTTTGCCTGCCATTGGTTTTAACGGTGTTCGAAGGTGTTCGACGAACAGTTCGACGAACAGTTTGGCGAACACACGGCTGTTCGACGAACCGAACCGAACTCGAACACTACGGGGGTGGTTCAACACTAGTAACAATCATGATTCCTTCCTCTGCCCTCTCCCCCCAACCTCGCACAACAGAAATGTGATCAAGGTCTCCCTCATCTGATGAGTCTTCCATCAGTTCGTCCTCCACTTCTTCCTGGGCTCCTGCACCTTCCTCACTAGTTTGGCTGCTACCATGCGCCCTGGTAAATCCATCTCCCTCACCCTCACATGCCTGCCGCCTTGGTGCTGCCGACCGTCTGGACCTTGCAGATGTTAGCCCTTCCGCATACAACTCCTCCTCCTCTACTTCCTCCACCTCCTCTTGTCGCACCACCTGACTCCGAATTCTGTTTAACATGTGCTCCAGCATGTAAATCACTGGAATAGTCATGCTGATAATGGCATCGTCAGAACTAAACATCTTCGTCGCCAATTCAAAACTGTGCAGAAAGGTGCATAGGTCCCTGATCTGAGACCACTCCTGCAGCGTGATTTTCCCCACCTCTGGATCCCGTTGGCCCAGGCTATACGTCAGAACGTATTGCACCAGGGCTTGTCGGTGCTGCCACAGTCGCTGCAACATGTGCAGAGTTGAATTCCACCGGGTAGGCACATCGAATTTTAGCCGGTGAAATGGCAGGCCCAACGACTTCTGTAGAGATGTAAGTCGCTGAGCTGTGGGATGCAAACGGTGGAAGTGAGCACACAGCGACCGTGCCCTCTGCAGAAGGCCATCTAGTCTGGGATAGTGGGCTAAACATTGCTGGACAACCAGGTTCAACACATGAGCCATACAAGGCACATGTGTGACAATGCCCCGGCGAAGGGCCGCACTGAGGTTTGCAGCATTGTCGCACACGGCCTTCCCTGGTTTCAGGTCCAGTGGAGATAACCATTCATGAAACTGGTTCTCCAGAGCTGACCACAACTCCTCAGCTGTGTGACTCACATTTCCCAGACATTACAAAGTAAAAACCGCCTGATGACATTGAGCCCTGCTGCCAGCATAGTAAGGAGGTATGCAGGATCCATTCTGCGCAGTTAGAAAGCGTGTGGCATGACCAGACAGGCTTTGGGTGCAGGTGGAGGACCGAGAGGAGGTTGAGGAGGCAGAAGCAGTGGAGGAACTTCGAGATAAAGTGGATTGACGCACAACTCGTGTGGACGGCAAGACTTGGACAGCAGCCCCTTGTCCTGCTGTCACCATAGTTACCCAGTGCCCAGTCAGCGACATGTAACGCCCCTGTCCATGCCTACTCGTCCAAATGTCTGTGGTGAAATGCACCCTGTCACACACAGAGTTTCTCAAAGAAGCGGTGATGTTGTGTGCGACATGCTGGTGGAGCGCAGGCACACCTTTCTTTGAGAAGTAGTGCCGACTGGGCATCTGGTACTGGGGCACTGAGATGGACATAAGGTCTCGAAAATCCTCTGTGTCCACCAGGCGGAAAGGCAGCATTACTGTAGCCAAGAGCTTGCAGATGGTGAAATTCAACCTCTTAGCTTTCTCATGGCAAGGAGGAAATGGTCTTTTACTTGTCCACATCTGAGGGACCGATGGCTGGCTGTTGTGCTTAGACGGGGTTGAGAAGGGTGTCCCCGGCAAATTGCCGGTCTGTGAGGAAGATGCAGGCGGACATGTTAGGTTGCCTTGATCCTAAGGTGGTGCTCTCGATGTCGGAGAGCGCTCAACACCAGCTGGTGTTTCCACCGCCAAAGAAAATGATGACCTGCCAATCACGATGGCTGTTGCGGGTAAAGAGGTGGCAGGTCTGCGTCCCAAAACAGGTGTGACTGCTGTCCCCCCAGTCACAGAGGATGAAGAGGCCGCGGATGCACAAGATGGGGCATACGGTGGTTGGCCCGGCCCGCTAGGCCGCATTGTAGCACAGTGAGCTTCCCACTGCAACTTATGCATCATATCCATGTGACGGTTCATGCATGAAGTACTCAAACTATGGATTTTTTGGCCTCTACTCAGCTTTTGGTGACAAATGTTACAGATAACACGAGTTGGGTCATCCTTATCGATCTGAAAAAATGCCCAGGCTATGCAAGGCTTAGCACCCATGCGACCTGAAGAGCCACCACGACTTGTGGTCAGAGGCAGAGTTGTATTTGAGGATGCAGTTGTTGACGTGCTTCCAGTACTACGTTTCTGTCCAGGAAGGCGCAACCTGACCTCGTTTTCACTAGCATCCTCCTCCACCTCCTCTGCTGACCTCATCGACTGGCTGACTGTGGGTTGACAGTAAGTGGGATCTGCAACCTCGTCATCATCACCCTGTGTGTTCTCACACCCATCGTCCTCAGAGCCAACCTCTTCCTGCCCTGACAAAAAACGAAAGTTGTCGCTCCAATCAGGTATTTGAGTCTCATCATCGTCTTCCTCATTGTCTCCACCAACAGGAGTTACAGTTTGGGAACGAGGGTCTACATTATGGTCAGAACGTTCTGCGTCTGGTCCTGGATCCGACTCATAAAGATTCTGGGCATCAGTGCAGATCATTTCCTCGTCTGGATTCACAGAAGCTCTGGATCCGGCCTCTGATTCCCAGGCTATAGCATGAGTAAACAGCTCTGCAGACTCAACCATCTGTTCTACCCCATACTCAGATGGGCAGCTGGAGACTTGGAAGCTGTGAAGAAGCAAGTGCGATTGGGGTGACACCTCTGAGGACTGGAGTATTTGTGATGTTGAAGTTGAGGTGGAGGAGAGCCCACTTAAAGGAGCACTTGACATCCGTTGAAGCACCTGCTGTTTTTGTGCCTCATCTGGAATTTGTAGCGATTGGCGTGGCCGTAAGAAAGGGATCGTATCACAATGTCCACGAAAAGAAGTAGACATCTTAGTTTGGCTGGAAGATGGTCTTTCTTCTGCAGATGTTACTGTTGCTTTCTTCACCTACCCCACGGACACAACCTTTTTTTCCCTTCCCAACACGCCTATTCCCCTTTCCACCAGCAGCAGGCCTTTTTCCACTCATTTTGGTGGTTAACTAATTGACAACTCTGGAGTTGTTTGCACAAAAAACGATGGATGGGAACCGAGCAGAGCTGAGTGGCCAAACTGTGGTATTAGCCCAAAAGGATTGGCTGGGTTAGATGCAGTAAAACAATTTTATTACATACACAGGTGGTGGAGCTTAGTACAGATGGACTAAGAATAAGTCCCACACACTGCTACAAGCCCAAAATTATTTTCCAAGCTAGATGCAGATAAAAATTATTTGTAATTTGCAAGCTGGTGGAGCTTAGTATAGATGGACTAAGAATAAGTCCCACACACTGCTACAAGCCCAAAATTATTTTCCGAGCTAGATGCAGATAAAAATTATTTGTAATTTGCAGGCTGGTGGAGCTTAGTATAGATGGACTAAGAATAAGTCCCACACACTGCTACAAGCCCAAAATTATTTTCCGAGCTAGATGCAGATAAAAATTATTTGTAATTTGCAAGCTGGTGGAGCTTAGTATAGATGGACTAAGAATAAGTCCCACACACTGCTACAAGCCCCAAATTATTTTCCGAGCTAGATGCAGATAAAAATTATTTGTAATTTGCAAGCTGGAGGAGCTTAGTATAGATGGACTAAGGATAAGTCCCACACACTGCCACAAGCCCAAAATTATTTTCCGAGCTAGATGCAGATAAAAATTATTTGTAATTTGCAAGCTGGTGGAGCTTAGTATAGATGGACTAAGAATAAGTCCCACACACTGCTACAAGCCCCAAATTATTTTCCGAGCTAGATGCAGATAAAAATTATTTGTAATTTGCAAGCTGGAGGAGCTTAGTATAGATGGACTAAGAATAAGTCCCACACACTGCTACAAGCCCAAAATTATTTTCTGAGCTAGATGCAGATAAAAATTATTTGTAATTTGCAAGCTGGAGGAGCTTAGTATAGATGGACTAAGAATAAGTCCCACACACTGCTACAAGCCCAAAATTATTTTCCGAGCTATATGCAGATAAAAATTATTTGTAATTTGCAAGCTGGAGGAGCTTAGTATAGATGGACTAAGAATAAGTCCCATACACTGCTACAAGCCCAAAATTATTTTCCGAGCTAGATTCAGATAAAAATTATTTGTAATTTGCAAGCTGGAGGAGCTTAGTATAGATGGACTAAGAATAAGTCACACACACTGCTACAAGCCCAAAATTATTTTCCGAGCTAGATACAGATAAAAATTATTTGTAATTTGCAAGCTGGAGGAGCTTAGTATAGATGGACTAAGAATAAGTCCCACACACTCCTACAAGCCCAAAATTATTTTCCAAGCTAGATGCAGATAAAAATTATTACTAATTTGCAAGCTGGTGGAGCTTAGTATAGATGGCCTAATAGAATGATGCTATGCCCAAAAGGTTTTACTTGGCTAGGTGCAGTAAAAAAAATTGTATTCTATACACAGGTGGTGTAGCTTGCAACACAGAAACGCTACTCCACTGACTAACACACACTGCAAGAGGCCAAAATGGATTTTCTTAGCTAGATTTAGCCAAATGCTGTGAAAAACACTTGCACAGCACTGGCACAGACCTGCCTGGCAAAAAGTCCTAGGAAATGCTGTAAAATAGTCCTCAAAAGGACTGCAATTACAATTAGTACCTACTCCCAACCTATCTATTTAAGAGCACAGACCTGCCTGCTAAAAGTCATATTAAATGCTGTAACCTAGTCATCAAAAGGACTGCAATCACAACTATTCTCTACTCCCAAGGTTTCTGTATATTTCAGAGAAAATTGGCTTGAAATTAACACTGAAAGAATAGCGCACACAGCAACAGCGGTGCTGTCTAACACGCAGCTGCAGCAGTGAGAAAATGGTGGCGACGGGGAAAATGGCTGGGTCTTATAGGGCAAGGACATGTGACATACACAGCCAATGACACATGCCCTTGCTTGTGTGAAAAAAAGCAGTTCGCTCCGTGTGTGCGCTGCTGATAGGCTGACAGATTGCACCTCCCCACTGTAAATGCGGGAAAGAGAAAAAAAATGGAGATCTTCATTATTTCTGCAGAGATCCATCCCCTGCCCCTCCCCCCGCCCCGCTGTACACTCAAACTGCGTATTAACATTGATTATCAGCATTACTGTGAAAAAATCCAGCTATGATTTTGGTGCACGAACAGTTATCGAACATAACCTCGAACAGCTGGATTTTTTTCAAATCGTTCGTGTTTGCCGAACGGCTCGAACACCGCTCAAAACAGCTCGAATTTGAGATTGGCGAACAGTTCAAGTCGAACACCGCTCATCTCTATTTACCATGTCTGTCATGACCCACAACTTGGGAATCTTACAATATGTCATTATTATAGTATTGTTGTTTTTATACTGCTGTGCAAACGAGTTTTCCTTTAGAAGTTTGTCTTGTCTCTCTCCCTGTAGCCCAGCTCTAATGTAAGTAACCCCTCCCTTCTTCCCCAGTTAGTGTTTGTCAGCCAACATTCATGGTTCATCTCTGTACATCTCTGGTTAAGAATTATCTTTTCATCTGCTGCTGTTACTATTATGCTTAATTCAAGAATTCAGCCTGAGAATAAACTTCTTCTGGAATCTTCATACGTGCCTCTGCAACTGAGTCAAGCTATCTGATGAAGTTCTTCGTGTGAGTACTGGCTCAATACAGACATCCATAGAAATGCTTTCTAAATAGACCCACACTCACAGCCTAGTTATGGAGTCAGATTATAGTCAAAGAGAGATCAGTGCAGAAAGAAAGTCAGAATATAGCTGTTAAGTGACATTAACTATATTTGTGGCAATCAGTGTAATTCCCCTTTGGATGTGCCGATCAAGGTAGTGGATTGAAAGCCGATTGGCTTCATATAAGATGATTGGCGATTGTTTACTGGCCTATTTACACAGGCCGACAAACATTCTATGCTCATAGAACGATTGTTAATACGATCGTTCTGTGCCCATAGAACCCTGTGTTGTGTGGGTTTCCTCCGGATTCTCCAGTTTCCTCCCACACTCCAAAGACATAATAATAGGTAATTTAGAGTGTGAGCTTCAGTGGTGACTGCAATGATAATGTCTACAAAGTGTTGTGGAATACAGGCGCTATAAAAGTGAGTAAAATAAATATCATGTTATCGGCAGCACAACTATTTACACTGCTTACAACTTATCGCTCCTTATGAACGAGTATTTTGCTTGTTCATCTGGTGATTTAGATGGGTCGATAGGCGTTTTTACAAATGCTCGTTCATCTACATTTACCATAAAGTTCCAGTGTGTAATTTCCACCTTTGATAGTGGAGTTGTAAAATTCACTCCTTATTAGATTGCTGGAAAGCTGCCTACCTCACTTTTGGACCATCATCACATCAATTGCCCTTTTAGGCTTATCACACATCATGGAATCACTATAAGTCTGTATTGAGGTCTCATGGGCACTCTGTAAAGTATGTTGCCCTCGACAAGCAATGGTTTAAAGCAGAACACCTATGTAATACAGCATATGATAGAAAAAGGTTACGACAGCCATTTTATTGGATAAAATAATTTGTTTAATTATTCTAATATTTTTAGCTAAATCTGTAAAAAAACAGCTGTGAACAAAGCGTTAGAGCCTCATGGATCATGAAATCTTACTTTATTATTATTCCATTGTAGCTTTATGTTTGCCCATTTGTATTGCATAGGATCAATATTAACAAAACAAATCATTACATTAGTGTTCATGTAATTAACCCCCAATACATCTACCAAAATCAGAGAAAAAGAACATACTGTACATGGATGAGTATTTAGTGTAAAAAGATTGATTGCTCTTCCATATAATTCATAGAACTACTTTTTTTCCAATTCAGTTTGTATACATATGAGATCAGCTGTTTCCATGTACATATTTTTATTTTTATTAATTTTGGAAAGAGGTGTGTAGCTTTCAGTCACCCAGAGAGTGGATTTTGTCTTCGTATCAATATTTGAGCAAAAAGCAAAAAAAAAAAAAAGACCAAGAGGATTCTCGCCATCATTATCACATCATAATGAGTGCAGGGGGTGCAATCGCTCCTGGGTCCTGGAGACTAAGGCTGAGGACGTCAGTTGTCGCGTGACCCGTCACATGACTGAATGACGTTATGGAAGGTCCTTTTACTCCATCGCGAGCCACCAGGGAGCCAAGGCCATCGGAAGGTGAGTATACACTGTGTTCCAAATTATTATGCAAATAATATTTTCTTAGATTTTCCCAAATTACCTATATGAATTGCAGTCATTGTAATTTTCCAGTCAAATAACTATTAGAGTACAATTGAAAGGTTTTTGTACAAACTGCCTATGATAACAGTATATTTTTAAAAAAATAAAAACTCAAACTGCACTCAAAATGCATGTTCCAAATTATTATGCACAGCAGAGTTTTCAACCTTTTCATTTTAATAAAGAACAAAAAAATGGTCATTTTTGAAATTATAAGCATTAGCAGGTTATTACAAACTAAAATCAAACAGTTTTCAACTCAAAACTTTATTCTAGGTGATGTTACATTTGCTCATAGGACCGCTTGTTCGAAAGGAGCTTCTGAACTCTCTCGTCCATTGAATTTGTCAGGTTTTGGATGGTTTCTGCTTTAATTGTTTTGCATGAGGACAGAATACCCTCCCAGAGCTGTTGCTTAGATGTGAACTGCCTCCCGCCATCATAGACACTCCTTTTGATGATGCTCCAGAGGTTCTCAATGGGGTTGAGGTCAGGGGAGCATGGGGGTCACACCATAAGTTTGTCCCCTTTTATGCCCATAGCAGCCAGAGATGCAGATGTGTTATGTGCAGGTTGAAAACTCTGCTGTGCATAATAATTTGGAACATGCATTTTGAGTGCAGTTTGAGTGTTTTATTTTTTTAAAAATATACTGTTATCATAGGCAGTTTGTACCAAACCCTTTCAATTGTACTCTAATAGTTATTTGACTGGAAAATTACAATGACTGCAATTCATATAGGTAATTTGGGAAAATCTAAGAAAATATTATTTGCATAATAATTTGGAACACAGTGTAATGTGTTTTTTTATTTTAAATTCTTTTTTTTTTACAGGTACCATGGTACCCGGGTCTAGATGAGAGTCTCCTCTTCTCCAGACCCGGGTACAATCCGCACATTGAATCGCTTAATATCCGCATGTGCACATGTAGTCATGCGGATATTAAGCGATTTAATGCAAGTCAAATCGCTGCAATTCCGCAAAATAATTGGTAGTGCTGCAGATTTTTCCGCAATGATAATCCGCAGCGGAAATTTCCGCAGCATGTGCACAGCACATGCGGATTATCATTGGGGACCATAGCAGACCTTCTACCAAGCATTTTTTAGGCGTTTCTGTGGCGTAATTGCCGATGCGGAAACGCTTAAAAAACGTATAGTGACCACACAGCCTAAGTGGGCCCAAAAGGTCTCTTTGCCCTATATGAAAAGACATGTGATGGTTGGGGGGCCCTATGGGAGATTTTGCACCTTATCTGGCCTTTATAAAAATCCCCCAAAAAAATTAAAACAAGGTTATTGAAAGTAATGAAAAACATTAAAGATAATAAATTCATGAAGTTCCTTCCAGAACATAAATATTTCAACCATACATAAATAGACTTTCTAATGTAGGTTTCCCTAAAATATTCTTGGACCGGTTGAGGAAGTACAGAAAGATTGCTATCATTCTAACTAATTGCCTGCATTAAGCTGCCAAAGAAGAGTTAGGCTAGAGCAGTTCTGATATACAATGAAATATATATTGGTCTTCAAAGAGGCAATAAAACCTGAGACTGTGCATAAGGAATAGTAAATTTATGAATTGAATGTAGGAAGTGAATATATTCAATTCAGCTGAAGTTTATTTGATTATCCTTCGAATAGGATTGTTCAGGACAGGTTTCATTGTATACGTGTCTGGTAGAAACACACAAATATATATGGTTATGTATTAATCCATTACATGTAGTAAAAGGAATACTAACAGAATACATAGTGGTAGTTCTACAAATTATCATACATTTCTGCTAAATTGTTATTATGGGCTTCTACTCCTTAGGCATCATTCACACATCCATGTGACACATCCTAGTGTCTGTTTTTTTTTCCTTTCCGCACACTGACCCATAGAGTTTCATTGATCCATATACACATCAATTTTCAAAATGGATTCAACTTGTGAGACTCAAAGTAGGGTCACATTCACACGCTCAGTATTCGGTTAGTAATTTACATCAGTATTTGTAAGTCAAAATCAGGAGTGGAACAACCTGAGGAAAAGTATAATAGTAACACGTCACCACGTCTGCATTTTTCACCCACTCCTGGTTTTAACTTACAAATACTGATGTAACACACTGACCAAATAATGAATGTGTGAACAAGGCCTAAAAAGGATGACACACAGAAGACATACTTTGACCTGCAGTTTTCCATATGAATTGTATTTGTTTTTAGCTGATCCATTGCTTCTGGTCAATAGATTAAAAAAAATAAGTTGAGGCAGTCTATGCGATTCAGTGGAAAAAAAAACGGATGAGAAAAAAAGCGGGAGTAACTAGGATGCAACTAGGATTGTGACCGGGTTCAGATGAGAGTATTTTATGCTCTATATACATATATACCGCAATGCCTGGATTCCCCAACCCCAACTTACAACCTCATAGACACATATAAGGTTGTAAGTTTGGGTTGGGAGACCCACAGTCAGTTGGCACATTGCAATATGTACATGGACACTGCTCAAACAGTTAATATCATGAAACAGATCCTATCTGTACAGGTGCAGCCAGGTATATCTTTCTCTGAAACACTCCGGCGTTTCAAAGAAAATAAACTTTAGCGGTCCAGCTGGGTAAATTAGACAGAGATTAGAGTAGTCCGGTGCTGCCTCCGGGCTGCTCTTCCCAGTGCTGCTAGAGGTGATTGACAGGCCTCTACCTCATGTGCACATAGGGAACCTACCTACCTACAGTGTATCTGTTGCATTTTTTTGTTGCAGATTTACCCCAATGAGTATGATTTGTGACTCTTCAGTAACTTACAGAATAAATATGGTTATGCGATGATGATTTTTAGCCTCAAAGTTCTTTACATTGGATAATTGACTAACAGGCAACTTTTAACTGAGTCAGAAAATAGTTATCTCCATTGCTCAAACCAAGCACAGGAGCTTGGTGAACCCTTGGTGTGGCCAAAAAGCTCATTGTACCTTCCTACCTGTTTCCCATCTATCTCCATCCTTCTCTTCCTTAATTGAAAAAACATGATGGAAAAACAAGTAGGTGTGAAGGTGCACTAAACTGTTTGGCCATACCAAGGGTGTACTGAATGCCTGGGCTTAGTTTGAACAGTCATTTTATATTTATGCACGGTATGTGTTCATTGACAGAGCACATTTTTTTTCCTGTTTTTTTTATTCTTTATAAAATTTGTTGCCAAGCTCGGAGATAATGCTTTTACATCTGCTGATGTGCGGAGCTAAATGACGGCCGTTAAGCAACATGTCTATGTGGTGCCCCTGAGGGTTCGGTCGCCACAAGGGGGGATTCTGCAGCCTGTCAGCAGGTGTAGTGTCTCCCCACCCAGGTAAGGAAGGTACACTGGTCAGGACCCTAATCTACATTCAACACTACACACTCCTGACCTATGGGAGGCAAGTATGCACCATAGTGCTGCCTCAGCAGGATCACAAGTGAGGGGACCCAAAAGTAGGGAGAACCATGTAGTGGGTGAAGGGTAGAACACAGTTTTAGTTTACACACATAATTTGCTATATAATAGCCAGCCATCTTGAGCACGAGGTTCTTGGTTCCATTCTCGATTCTGAGTTCCTACTGATGGAGTGTGATCTTCACAGCTGGCAGCGGCCATGTGTTGGAGCCTGCAGCATGTTGTAGATGCACGGTCCTCGTGCTCTGACCTTGACATTAGGAGCGGGTATGAGTTAACCCCTTAAGCCCCGCGGGTGGTTTGCACGTTAATGACCGGGCCAATTTTTACAATTCTGACCACTGTCACTTTATGAGGTAATTACTCTCGAACGCTTCAACGGATCCCCCTGATTCTGAGATTGTTTTTTCGTGACATATTGTACTTCATGATTGTGGAAAAATTTCTTCGATATCACTTGCGTTTATTTGTGAAAAAAACGGAAATTTGGCGAAAATTTTTAAAATTTTGCAATTTTCAAAATTTGAATTTTTAAGCCCTGAAATCAGAGCGATATGTCACACAAAAGAGTTAATAAATAACATTTCCCACATGTCTACTTTACATCAGCACAATTTTGGAACCAAAATTTTTTTTTGTTAGGGAGCTATAAGGGTTAAAAGTTGACCAGCGATTTCTCATTTTTCCAACAAAATTTACAAAACCATTTTTTTAGGGACCACATCACATTTGAAGTCACTTTGAGAGGTCTTTATGACAGAAAATACCCAAAAGTGACACCATTCTAAAAACTGCACCCCTCAAGGTGCTCAAAACCACATTCAAGAACTTTATTAACCCTTCAGGTGCTTCACAGGAATTTTTTGAATGTGGAAGAAAAAAATGAACATTTAACTTTTTTCACAAAAATGTTAATTTAGACCCAATTTTTTTTATTTTCACAGGGGTAACAAGAAAAAATGGACCCCAAAATTTGTTGTGCAATTTCCCCTGGGCACGCAGATACCCAATATTTTGGGAAAAAATACTGTTTGGGCGCACGGCAGGGCTCGGAAGGGAAGGAGCGCTATTTGACTTTTTGATTGTAAAATTTGCTTGAATAATTAGCGGACGCCATGTTGTGTTTGGAGAGCCCATGTGTGCCCAAACTTTGGAGCTCCCCCACAAGTGACCCCATTTTGGAAACTAGACCCCCCAAGGCACCTTTCTAGATGCATAGTGAGCACTTGGAACCCCCAGGTGCTTCACAAATTGATTCGTAACAATGAAAAAGTGAAAAAAAAAAACACTTTTTCATTTTTATGAATCAATTTGTGAAGCACCTGAGTGTTCCAAGTGCTCACAATGCATCTAGATAGGTGCCTTGGGGGGTCTAGTTTCCAAAATGGGGTCACTTGTGGGGGAGCTCCAATGTTTGGGCACACAGCGGCTCTCCAAACGCAACATGGTGTCGCTAACAATTTGAGCCGATTTTCCGTTAAATTTGTTAGAGGACACCATGTTGCATTTAGAGAGTCCCTGTGTGCCCAAACATTGGAGCTCCCCCACAAGTGACCCCATTTTGGAAACTAGACCCCCCAAGGCACCTATCTAGATGCATAGTGAGCACTTGGAACCCCCAGGTGCTTCACAAATTGATTCGTAACAATGAAAAAGTGAAAAAAAAAACACTTTTTCATTTGTATGAATCAATTTGTGAAGCACCTGAGGGTTCCAAGTGCTCACTATGCATCTAGATAGGTGCCTTGGGTGGTCTAGTTTCCAAAATGGGGTCACTTGTGGGGGAGCTCCAATATTTGGGCACACAGCGGCTCTCTAAATGCAACATGGTGTCCGCTAACAAATTTAACGCAAAATTGGCTCAAATTGTTAGCGACACCATGTTGCGTTTGGAGAGCTGCTGTGTGCCCAAACATTGGAGCTCCCCCACAAGTGACCCCATTTTGGAAACTAGACCCCCCAAGGCACCTATCTAGATGCATAGTGAGCACTTGGAACCCCCAGGTGCTTCACAAATTGATTCGTAACAATGAAAAAGTGAAAAAAAAAACACTTTTTCATTTTTATGAATCAATTTGTGAAGCACCTGGGGGTTCCAACTGCTCACTATGCATCTAGATAGGTGCCTTGGGGGGTCTAGTTTCCAAAATGGGGTCACTTGTGGGAGAGCTAAAATGTTTGGGCACACAGGGACTCTCTAAATGCAACATGATATCCGCTAACAAATTGAATGGAAAATCGGCTCAAATTGTTAGCGGACACCACATTGCGTTTGGAGAGCTTCTCTGTGCCCAAACTTTGGAGCTCCCCCACAAGTGACCCCATTTTGGAAACTAGACCCCCCAAGGCACCTTTCTAGATGCATAGTGAGCACTTGGAACCCCCAGGTGCTTCACAAATTGATTCGTAATAATGAAAAAGTGAAAAAAAAAACACTTTTTCATTTGTATGAATCAATTTGTGAAGCACCTGGGGGTTCCAAGTGCTCACTATGCATCTAGATAGGTGCCTTGGGGGGTCTAGTTTCCAAAATGGGGTCACTTGTGGGAGAGCTAAAATGTTTGGGCACACAGGGACTCTCTAAATGCAACATGGTATCCGCTAACAAATTGAATGGAAAATCGGCTCAAATTGTTAGCGGACACCACATTGCGTTTGGAGAGCTTCTCTGTGCCCAAACTTTGGAGCTCCCCCACAAGTGACCCCATTTTGGAAACTAGACCCCCCAAGGCACCTTTCTAGATGCATAGTGAGCACTTGCAACCCCCAGGTGCTTCTCAAATTGATTCGTAATAATGAAAAAGTGAAAAAAAAAACACTTTTTCATTTTTACGAATCAATTTGTGAAGCACCTAGGGGTTCCAAGTGCTCACTATGCATCTAGATAGGTGCCTTGGGGGGTCTAGTTTCCAAAATGGGGTCACTTGTGGGGGAGCTCCAATGTTTGGGCACACAGGGACTCTCTAAATGCAACATGGTATCCGCTAACAAATTGAATGGAAAATCGGCTCAAATTGTTAGCGGACGCCACATTGGGTTTGGAGAGCCCCTCTGTGCCCAAACTTTGGAGCTCCCCCACAAGTGACCCCATTTTGGAAACTACACCCCCCAAGGCACCTTTCTAGATGCATAGTGAGCACTTGGAACCCCCAGGTGCTTCACAAATTGATTCGTAATAATGAAAAAGTGAAAAAAAAAACACTTTTTCATTTTTACGAATTAATTTGTGAAGCACCTAGGGGTTCCAAGTGCTCACTATGCATCTAGATAGGTGCCTTGGGGGGTCTAGTTTCCAAAATGGGGTCACTTGTGGAGGAGCTCCAATGTTTGGGCACACAGGGACTCTCCAAATGCAACATGATATCCGCTAACAATTTGAGCCGACAATTTGTTAGCGGATATCATGTTGCATTTGGAGAGTCCCTGTGTGCCCAAACATTGGAGCTCCCCCACAAGTGACCCCATTTTGGAAACTAGACCCCCTAAGGCACCTATCTAGATTCATAGTGAGCACTTGGAACCCCAGGTTCTTCACAAATTGATTCATAAAAATGAAAAAGTGTTTTTTTTTTCACTTTTTCATTTTTACGAATCAATTTGTGAAGCACCTGGGGGTTCCAAGTGCTCACTATGCATCTAGAAAGGTGCCTTGGGGGGTCTAGTTTCCAAAATGGGGTCACTTGTGGGGGAGCTCCAAAGTTTGGGCACAGAGGGGCTCTCCAAACGCAATGTGGTGTCCGCTAACAATTTGAGCCGATTTTCCATTCAATTTGTTAGCGGATACCATGTTGCATTTAGAGAGTCCCTGTGTGCCCAAACATTGGAGCTCCCCCACAAGTGACCCCATTTTGGAAACTAGACCCCCCAAGGCACCTATCTAGATTCATAGTGAGCACTTGGAACCCCAGGTGCTTCACAAATTGATTCATAAAAATGAAAAAGTGTTTTATTTTCACTTTTTCATTTTTACGAATCAATTTGTGAAGCACCTGGGGGTTCTAAGTGCTCACTATGCATCTAGATAGGTGCCTTGGGGGGTCTAGTTTCCAAAATGGGGTCACTTGTGGGGGAGCTCCAAAGTTTGGGCACAGAGGGGCTCTCCAAACGCAATGTGGTGTCCGCTAACAATTTGAGCCGATTTTCCATTCAATTTGTTAGCGGATACCATGTTGCATTTAGAGAGTCCCTGTGTGCCCAAACATTGGAGCTCCCCCACAAGTGACCCCATTTTGGAAACTAGACCCCCCAAGGCACCTATCTAGATTCATAGTGAGCACTTGGAATCCCAGGTGCTTCACAAATTGATTCATAAAAATGAAAAAGTGTTTTTTTTTTCACTTTTTCATTTTTACGAATCAATTTGTGAAGCACCTGGGGGTTCCAAGTGCTCACTATGCATCTAGAAAGGTGCCTTGGAGGGTCTAGTTTCCAAAATGGGGTCACTTGTGGGGGAGCTCCAAAGTTTGGGCACAGAGGGGCTCTCCAAACGCAATGTGGTGTCCGCTAACAATTTGAGCCGATTTTCCATTCAATTTGTCAGCGGATACCATGTTGCATTTAGAGAGTCCCTGTGTGCCCAAACATTGGAGCTCCCCCACAAGTGACCCCATTTTGGAAACTAGACCCCCCAAGGCACCTATCTAGATTCATAGTGAGCACTTGGAACCCCAGGTGCTTCACAAATTGATTCATAAAAATGAAAAAGTGTTTTATTTTCACTTTTTCATTTTTACGAATCAATTTGTGAAGCACCTGGGGGTTCTAAGTGCTCACTATGCATCTAGATAGGTGCCTTGGGGGGTCTAGTTTCCAAAATGGGGTCACTTGTGGGGGAGCTCCAATGTTTGGACACACAGGGGCTCTCCAAACGCAACATGGCGTCCGCTAACAATTTGAGCCGATTTTCCATTCAATTTGTTAGCGGACACCATGTCGCGTTTGGAGAGCCCGTGATGTGCCTAAACAGTGGAGCTCCACCACAAGTGTCCCCATTTTGGAAACTATACCCCTCAAAGATTTTATTAAGGTGTATAGTGAACATTTTGAACCCAGAGGTACGGCACATTATTTGTTTACATTAGGTCATCATATTGAATAAGTTTTCATTATTCTTGAGCGCAAGTGCTTGCTACTTGAGTTTGCATCGGGTACTCAGGTATGCACCATGTACAGCGTGTGCTCGAGTGACATGCTCGAGTCCCTGCTCCGCATGTTTCACGGTTATTAGACACCCAAAAAAAAACATGCGGGGATCGCTCGTGCATGGCAGGCAATCCCCGTAAAGTTTTTTGGCCGCGAAGCATATGGGGCAGAGACTCGAGCATGTCACTCAAATACCCACGATACTAAATGCATACCAGAGCACCCGATGCAAACTCAAGTAGCGAGCACTTGCTCTCAACACTAGTCGCCATATCGTCATCTTTTTTTCTTACTTTTGAAAAAAATCCCAACCCCAGCCCTAACCCTAGCACAACCCTAGCCCCAGCACAACCCTAGCCCCAGCACAACCCTAGCCCCAGTACAACCCTAGCCCCAGCACAACCCTAGCCCCAGCACAACCCTAGCCCCAAACCCAGCCCTAACCCTAGCCCAATCCTAACTCAAGAGTTTATTTTTGACGCCGTTCCTTGTGCGGTATAAGTGATTAGACGACTTTATTCTTCGGGTCGGTGTGATTACAGCAATGCCAGAATCATATGGGGTTTTTATGACTGACAGCTGTCACACACTAAAAGACGCATTTTTTGTAAAATCTAGTTTTTGCATCGCCATATTTTGAGAGCTATAATTTTTCCAGATTTTGGCAGACAGTCATGTGACGGCTCGTTTTTTGCGGGATGACTTGACGTTGTTATTGGTGCCATTTTCAGGCACGTGACATTTTTTGATCGCTTTCTATTCCGATTTTTGGGAGGCAGAATAAACAAAAACCAACAATTCAGGAATTGTTTTTTTTTTTTTTTTTATTCTGTTCCGCGTGTGGTAAAATTGATGAGGCAGCTTTACTCTTCGGGTCAGTACGTTTACAGCGGTACCACATTTGTATCATTTTTCTATGTTTTGGCGCTTATACACAATAAAAGCTATTTTATAGAAAAAAATATTTTTTAGTATCGCTTTATTCTGAGAGCTATAACTTTTTTATTTTTCGGCTGATGGAGCTATATGGCGGCTTGTTTTTTGCGGGACGAGATGACGTTTTCAGCGGTATCATTTTTATTTATATGCGTCTTTTTGTTCGCGTGTTATTCCACTTTTTGTTTGGCGGTATGGTGATAAAGCATTGTTTTTTGCTTGGTTTTTTTTTTTTTTTTTTTACCGTGTTCACTGAAGGGGTTAACTAGTGGGACAGTTTTATAGGTCAGGTTGTTCCGGACGCGGCGATACCAAATATGTGTACTTTTATTGTTTTTTTTTTATTTTTTTTATAATAATATTTATTGATGGGTACATTATATTTTTATTTTTGGTGTATTATTTTTTTTATTTTTTTATAATATTTTTGCACATTTTTTTTTTTTTTTTTTTTCCACTTTCACACAGTTTATACACTTTATTACTTTGTCCCACTCTGGGACTTTCACTTTTTTTTTTCTGATCGCCTGCATGGCACAGGAATGGAGCACCATCCCTATGCCATGAAGGCTGTCAGAAGTGCACAGTGTGAAGATTGCTTGGAGATGCACTGCGCATGTCCAAGCAATCTTCCTGCTCTCTGGTGACCCGGATGTTGTCATGGCAACACCCGGGAAGCCTTTGCAGACTGCGCTGGAAGCCGGAAGAGGAGGTGAGTATCGCCGATCACCTCCCCTTGCCCCCGCAATGCCGCGATCGACTTCGATCGACTTCGATCGCAGCATCGCGGGGGTTAATGTGCTGGGAGCGGTGCGTGACCGCTCCCTGCACATAGTACCGGGTGTCAGCTGTGACAATCAGCTGACACCCGGCGGCGATCGCGCCCGCACAGCCTGTGTGCGGGCGCGATCGCGATGACGTACTAATACGGGTCTGGCTCTTAAGTCCCAGGGCACAGACGCGTATTAGTACGTCAGATGTTATTAAGGGGTTAACAGCGTCTCTACCCCGGTCAAGTTCCCTTGCTCAAGAAGGTCGGGAGCTTTAGTGAAACAGCTCCACAAGCAAAAGGATCCCAGGGAGTACGGATGGAGCGGCGTACTCCACCTGTACTCTCCATCCTGGCCCGGCCAGAGGGATTCCTGCTGCAAGAGGGGTACCGGCCCCCGACATCTGACTTTGCCACTTCACGTCTCTGTCAGAGAATCCTGGAAGGCTACAGTGGATCCCGTCGCGGGACGGACGGAACAGCAATTGCCGCCGTGCCACAAATCTGTGCATAGTCCAGAGGGAGGCCCAGCCTTTACACGTACGTGGACAGGAGAAGGTCGAAAGGACAGTTTAGGAACACTCAGAGGGTCCTGATCGAAGTGCCTGAATATCCTGGGTGCGCTGAGCCCTCGTCTCTGGTGACCGCAGTAATCCGTGAGGAGCAGGGAGAAGCCTTGCTGCTGCTTACAATAACGTGAGTAAAAGACCTGGAAGACTACCCCTAAGGCCTCCGGACTCTTTATTCTGCACCGCACCACACAGCACCAGAGTATTCCTATAACTACTCCTATCATCCTCCTGCTCCCCTGCTCTGAGGCCGTGCTCCGCCTGTGGGGAGTCATAACATCTCAAGCTGCCATAACATCCAGCCTCAGAGGACTGCTAGCAGCGCTGGTGGCGCATCACCAGACACCGCAGGTGGCGTAGTCTCAATTCCACCACTCGTCCTCACCAACGCCGATAGCCCATAATTTTTAATGTGACGGCCATGGGCACGGAACGGGTCCAGGCCACGGCTACATCCCCTCGACATCTGACCTGGCTCCGAGTACACCCTCCATCTTCCCAGGGCAGGGCTGCAAGTGTCACACATCTCCTGTTTAGACAGGCAGGCAGATTATTCTAAGTAGCACAGGTCCTGTTTTTATACTATTTGTAGGAGGTTGGTGGGATATGTACACACCATGGCAACAGAGGGGTTATGTGGTTGTGTAATGCGTTAATATGTTATATTTATTTATGTGATAAAAGTGAGTGTTATGTTTTATCCCTATGGCCAGTGTTGTATTTCAGTTCTCCTCTAGGCTTTGCCTAAGGCCGTCCCTAGGAGGTCTGTCCACTACGAGAACCATACAGCAGTTAGGGATATAGTTTGCACTACATAGGACACTAGATAGTTAACAGTGGGATTAGCCCACAGTTTGGGAGGGGCTAGAGCAGTTTGATAGAAAAGCTTTTTCTGGGTTAGTCAGTCTACAGTAGAGTCCATGACTCATACATTCTATAGCAAATATATTGTGAGCTACTTATCTGCAATGACTTTAGTCTGCATTCATCGCCTAAAGTGTCTCATTGCTGAAGTGTGAGAAATAAGAATTATACCAGAATTTAATATGATGCATACAGAGTGTACCTTGTCATCTGCCACCATCGCACTCTAATCAGCATCTGTTTATCCATTCCTCCTACAGGTATGTCACCCAGATTTTCCTGTGCTGTGATCTCCCCTACATCTGCCTCTTGCATTGTCTTGGTATGTCACCCAACTTTTCCTGTGCTGTGATCTCCCCTACATCTGCCTCTTTCATTTACTTGGCGTACTCTTTAACTACCCACTGTTTCCCTACCCCCACTTTGTAACTTTTATTTATGACCTCCTTGTTTATGCTGCCCTGAATATCCAGCATCTGGCTCAGCCTTAATCAGCTGATCAAGATGAGCACAGACCACCCCCCTCTGGTTTACACCTGAATGCCTTCTGTAGCAATATATTGTGAGCTGCTTATCTGCAATGACTCTAGTCTGAGTCCATCACCTTAAGTGTCTCATTGCTTAAGTGCGAGGAATAAGAATTATAACAGAATTGAACCGAAAGGGAACTGAAGGTAACAGGATACATAGACACTCTAAATAATGTTTGTGTTTGTTTTCACTCTCACCCCTTTAATCCTTCACTTTTTACAACCACCACTAATCCCTACACCTAGTAAGGAACTCTTCATCTCTCACTCAATCCTCCCCATTCATCTCACCTCCTCCTCAAAACTATTCCTCAACATTCAATCCTGTGTCTCTGAGCACAGACATCCACCTCATGCTCTCTCCTTCTCCCACCTACTAACACTTTCTCTGGCCCTTCTAACCACATCCCCACAGTCACTTCCACCTCCTATCCATGATCTATCAGCAACTCTCGCAACCCTTCTAACCTTATTCACATTCAGCCAGCCCCCACTTCTCCAGTCCCTCTAACAGGAGCTCTATGGAACGCTCGCTGCGTCTGCAAGAAACATTCCAATATTCATGATCTTTTCATCAATAACAAACTTTCCTTCCTCGACATCACCGAAACCTGGCTTACCGCGTCTGACACAGCCTCTCCAGCTGCACTTTTGTACAGTGGATTCCATCTTTCTCACACACCACACCCCAATGGCAATTGTGGTGAAGGAGTAGGTTTCTCCTGTCAGATAACTGCTCCTTCACCCAAATCCCACTGCCACCCTCCATTACTTTACCCTCTTTTGAGGTGCACTGTGTGTGCATCTAATCCCCCTGCAACCTCCACCTGACTGTCATTTACCGCCCCCAGGACCAGCCACCACCTTCTTTGACCACTTCTCCACCTGGCTACTTCATTTCCTTCCCGCTGACATCACCACTATTATTATGGGCAACTTCAACATCCCCAGTGACACTTCCCTCTCAGCTGTCTCTAAGCATCTATCCCTCACTTAGTCCTTCGACCTTGCTCAATGGTCTTCCACAGCCACTTTTAAAGATGGCCACACTCTGTACCTCATCTTCACCTGCCTCTGTTCCCTATCTAACCTCTATAACTCACCTCTCCCTTTTTCTCACCACAACCTGCTTACATTTGTGGCGCCACAGAGGTACTGCATCTCACCCAGAGGTGTGGTACCCCACTCTCAGGTAAGGAGGGAGTGTACCCGGGACCCACCCACCCAGATCCAACACTACACCATTCCAGAACAGCAGGAGGGGCAAGATACACTTATCCACTGCTGAGCCCTGTCCCTGATGGGAAGGGGGGAACCAAGAGGGGGGGAACCATGTAGTGGGTTTGGGTGGAGGAAGTAGATCAGGGGAGAACCATCAGGAAGAGTATAAGAAGAGGGGGAACTATCTAAAAGTAGGTCAGTGTGTGTGCAGAGGAGAGACAGTTGGTAGTGGGAGCTCAGAAGGAGCTCCGCTCAGGAGAGAGGAGAATGGGCCTAGTCTGAGGGGCCCAGGAGAGAGAGTGAGAGAGGACGGGAGAAGAGGGAAGGCTCCAGAGACAGAGTGGATCCCAGGGGCACGGTGAGTGCAGGAAGCCACCCGTGTGCCCAAATCTACACGGACGTGGAGGGATCAGGCCGCAGAAGGGGACCGGCCCCTAAACTAGTGGAGAATAATCAGGCTCAGCTAGATAACCGGAGGCTGCTGTATTTGCAAGGTGCAGCAGCCAAACACCACAATTACATCGCCGAAAAGGTGGCCGCATAGGGTCCAGGGGGTTGCAAGTCACCCGATAAGATCCGAGGCTACCGGCTTGGGACACTGATTGTGAGGCGCAGGGCAGGAGGACGAGAGCCAGCGTAGGGAAGACGACTGGGAAAGGAACATAAGGTCCCATTTAAGTACTCCTGAGAGACTTGAGAGTTGCTGAACCCCTTCCCTGGTGAACACAGGACGACGTGGGAGGTTACACACTGGCCCTGGTAACCTGGAGTCTTGAACAACTGTGAGTAAACCTTGAAGACTGCACCTCACTTTGTCCTGGAATTATTGCTGCGCCATCACCAGCCCTGCACTACACAGCACCAGCAACATCTACCTCATAACATCACTATATACTGCCCTGGAGCTTAGCTCTGCCTGTGGAGAGCTGAACCAACTCTGCTGCGTCACCATCAGCTCCAGAGGATCTGCACCACAGCGGTGGCTCCACATAGCCGCATACCACAGGTGGTGTCACGAACATTATTATCCTAAAAAGTTTATGCCTTTTTACTTTCTCTTTAATTGACCGCCCTGGGTCACGGACCGAGTCACTGCCACCGTGACATCCACAGTACCGACCGGCCTGGCTATCGAGTACCCCACAGGCCAGGGGGCGCGTCACATTCTCTACCCTCTCCTCTCCAATGCCACAATCCCCACTTCACAAACTTGCACACCCTTGCAAAAATCTTAAACACCTCGACCTAGAGTCACTCTTTAAATCCCTTCTCCCTCTTACAGACATTAGTTCCTTACATGATGCAGATGTTGCTGCCGCTTTATACAACAACACAACAGCTGCAGCTCTCAATTCGGTCGCCCTCCTCACACATACCAAAGCTTGCACAATCAACAGGCAACCTTGGCACACCAGCCTAACTAAAGAACTGCAACGGGCCTCCAGGGTTGCTGATCATAGATGGAAAAGGTCCCACTCCAATGAGCACTTCATCGCATTCAAACAGTCTCTCACTACTAGTCCACACTCACTGCAGCAAAACAAACATACTTCTCATCTCTCATAGCCTCCCTGTCTCGCAACCCCAAACAGCTATTCAACACCTTCAATTCTCTCCTCCGTCCCCCAGCATCTCCTCCCTCTCCTCTCATCTCAGCCAAAGACTTTGCCTCATTCTTCAAGCAGAAGATTGATACCATCAGACAAAGTTTTTTCCTAAAGTCCCCACAGCCCCTCCCCACATCTACTCAATCCTCCTCCTCCAAAACCAGCTTCTCCACCATTATGGAAGATCAACTTTCCTCTTTACTCACAAATCACACCTCACCACCTGTGAGCTTGACCCAATCCCATCCCACCTCATCCTCAACCTCACCACAGTCTTCATCCAAACCCTAACCCACCTTTTCCACCTGTCATTAACAACTGGTGTCTTCCCCTCATGCTTCAAACATGTCTCGATCACACCCATCCTCAAAAAGCTCTCCCTTGACCCAACCTCTCTGACTAGCTATCGACCCATATCACTTCTCCCCTATACCTCAAAACTACTGGAATAACATGTCCATTTTGAACTGTCCTCCAACCTCTCCTTCTGCTCCCTCTTTGACCGCTTACAATCTGGCTTCCGACTGCACCATTCTAGTGAAACTGCCCTGACTAAAGTCACCAACGACCTATTAACCGCCAAATCAAAGCAGCACTACTCTGTCCTCCTCTTCCTGGACCTGTCATCTGCCTTTGATACAGTGGACCATTCCCTCTTACTATAGACTCTCTCATCTCTCTGCATTACAGACTTGGCCCTATCCTGGATCTCCTCATACCTAACAGTCAGGTCATTCAGTGTCTCCCACTCACACACCACCTCCTCATCTATTGGTGTACCCCAAGGTTCAGTTCTAGAGCCCTTGCTCTTCTCCATCTACACCTACAGCCTGGGACAGCTCACACAGTCTCACAGCTTTCAGTATCACCTCTATGCTGATGACACACAGATCTACCTCTCTGGACCCAATATCACCTCCTTACTAACCAGAATCCCACAATGTCTGTCCGCTATTTCATCCTTCTTCTCTGCTAGATTTCTAAAACTTAACATGGATAAAACAGAATTCATCATCTTTCCACTATCTCATTCAACCCCCCATCTGACCTATCTATCAACATAAATGGCTATCCACTCTCACCAGTCCCGCAAGCTCGCTCCAAGCCCTTTCCATTTCCTGCCGACTCCAACTCAAAAAATATCTCCTGTGCAATCCAACAGATTGCACAAGATAGACCATATATACTAACACTATGGATAAGCAGTAAGCACTGCAATGACGGGAAGCTTACTGCTTATCCATAGCGTTAGTATATACAGTCGATCTTGTTCAATCTGTTGTACTGATGAAGGTCTCTTGACCGAAACGTCTTCACTTTTTGGATTGCCTGCAAGTAAAAGTGAGTAAAGAATGAACTCCACCACACAGTACACTCCACTCAAATTCCTGTTTAGAAGAGGGGTTTCTGGGCAAAACTCAGTTTCGGCCCACAGCAAACTGGTCCTGCCCCCCCCCCTTCACTATTATATTGTATTATGCATTTTTGTCGATTATATGTATTTTTTTATCTTAGACTGCTGTATATAAAAATAAGAAAAAAATAAAAATAGTTGGCCATGTTACAATTGATCCATTCTAATGCAAGTCAAGCCTAAGCAGGTAAAATTGCTGTGTACAACTATTTCAGCTTGCTTGAGTTACTGTTCATGCATAGTGTAGCTCAAAACGAGAGCGCAAAGCAAGATAATTACTGATTTATTTTATTCTTTTCTGCTGTATTGATTCCAGATGATTTATTCTGGCTGCACCATTATAAATATATTCCTTATTAAAAATGAAATCTGAAGTATTGATTTGGAAAAAGTCAAACTGATACCCGAGGATTACACAGATAACATTGTGAACGAAGCTGAATTTGTTGTCTATGTTATTAAAACGTTAATTCCAAGAAACAGTTACACTGTTTCCTCTTGGGTCTCCTATGTCTCAGTGATGCAACATTTTCTGCATGGGCTATACAATTAGGATAACTCTTAGGTCCTGATTCATCAAGTATTTTCCATCAGAATTCTGGTGTAAAACTGCTTAAAATATTATATATTATACATAACTTATTGCTTAACTTGAAGTTACACAATCATTTTCCGACTATTGGAGTTTTCATGCTCAGTACTGCCCATTAGTGTTGAGCGAACATGCTCGACACTGCTCGGTACTCGCCCGAGCATCACGCTACTCGGGATGTTCGGCGAGCACCGAGGATTTCCGGGTTACTCGGGCGGGAGCTCGGGTCTCCGCCCTGCATGTTTGGCGCTCTTTACAGAGCCAATGAACATGCAGGGATTGCCAGCCAGTCACTGTAATGCCGCAGCCATGTTGTTTGTGGGCATTACAGTGATTGGCTGGCCGCACAGCGTCACCTCGAGTATTTAAAACCGGGCGCCGCCATCTTGAACACAGTCGCTCCGGATCAGACAGTGTAGGGACAGCGCTGCTGATTTAGGGAGAGATATAAACTGTGAAATAGTTAGTGTAGGGTCTGTAAAGGCTGCCAGATCAAACAAACAGTCCTTCTCAGGACTAATATCCATCCCAGGTATATCAGGCAGGCAGGCTGTATAGGAGACGCAGTGGTTATACCAGCAAACGCTGCATTACAGTCCTGTGTGCTGCTCCTGTTGCTGAAATTGCTGGACTTAGCTTCAGGTCCCGGGGGCCAGGAAAAATCCTTTTTTTTATCTAAATCCTCTTTTTTTTTTTCCTCCTTCACAATGTACAAATACCCATCTTATTAACCTTTTGGTGTCCCCCCCCCCCAAAAAAAAAAAAAGTGTGCCTCTGATTTTTCAGACACAAATATATCTGTTGAAAATAGTCTGGTGTAGACCAGAGAAATAGAAGTGTGGCTTTGCAGTTCTATGGGCCATTTGTATCTAAAAAAAAACAGTTTGAGTGTGTCGCTCACTGTTCAGCCGCAAATATATATATTTAAAAAAGTCTGGTATACACCAGTAAATTATTACTGTGGTTTTGATGTTCCACGGTAAAACATCTCTATTATCCTGTTTTTGTCATTTTTTGCTGTATAAAAATAATAATAGTGTCTCCCTGATTTTTCAGACACAAATATATCTGTTGAAAATAGTCTGGTGTAGGCCAGAGAGACAGAAGTGTGCTTTTGCTGTTCCACGGTAAAAAATCTCTATTATCCTGCTTTTTGCATTTTTTGCTGTAAAAAAAAAAATAATAGTGTCTTCCTGATTTTTCAGACACAAATATATCTGTTGAAAATAGTCTGGTGTAGGCCCGAGAAATACAAGTGTGGTTTTGCAGTTCCACGGTACAAACCTCTGTATTATCCACTTTTGGGTCATTTGTATCTAAAAAAAAACAGTTTGAGTGTGTCGCTCACTGTTCAGCCGCAAATATATATATATTTTAAAAAGCCTGGTATACACCAGTAAATTATAACTATGGTTTTGCTGTTCCACAGTAAAAAATCTCTATTATCCTGCTTTTGGCATTTTTTGCCGTAAAAAATAAATAGTGTCTCCTGATTGTTCAGACACAAATATATCTGTTGAAAATAGTCTGGTGTAGGCCCGAGAAATACAAGTGTGGCTTTGCAGTTTCACGGTTCAAACCTCTGTATTATCCACTTTTGGGCCATTTGTATCTAAAAAAAACAGTTAGAGTGTGCCGCAAATATCTCTATTTAAAAAAGTGTGGTATACCCCAGTAAACAATAACTGTGGTTTTGCCATCCCACGGTAAAAAATCTCTATTATTCAGGTTTTGGTAGTTTTTTCCGTAAAGAAAAACAGTAGTGTCTCCTGACTGTTGTGACACAAAAATATATCTGTTGAAAATAGTCTTGTGTATGCCCGACATCCCAGTGTGGTTTCGCAGTTCCACGGGTCAAATCGCTGTACTATCCAGTTTTGGGCCTTTGGTATCTAAAAAAAAAGCAGTTTGAGTGTGTCGCTTACTGTTCAGCCGCAAATATCTCTATTTAAAAAAGTGTGGTATACCCCAGTAAACAATAACTGTGGTTTTGCCATCCCACGGTAAAAAATCTCTATTATTCAGGTTTTGGTAGTTTTTTCCGTAAAGAAAAACAGTAGTGTCTCCTGACTGTTGTGACACAAAAATATATCTGTTGAAAATAGTCTTGTGTGGGCCCGACATCCCAGTGTGGTTTCGCAGTTCCACGGGTCAAATCGCTGTACTATCCAGTTTTGGGCTTTTGGTATCTAAAAAAAAGCAGTTTGAGTGTGTCGCTCACTGTTCAGCCGCAAATATCTCTATTTAAAAAGTGTGGTATATCCCAGTAAACAATAACTGTGGTTTTCCTCTTCCACGGTTCTAATCTACTCTTTATTACCCTTTTTCCATTGATAGTGCAAGTGTAAGCTATTTTACTTCATTTACAATGGGCAAGGCGCGTTGCAAGGGACGTGGAAGTGGACGTTCTGGTGATGGTTCGTGCAGAGGACGGGGCCGTGGCCAAGGTGAAAATGTGCCACAACCAACAGCCACATCTTCTCGCTCCCACTTCTTGACCGAATTACTAGGGAAGCACAGAACAACACCAGTATTGAGAACTGATCAGGTTATTAATTGGATAGCAGACAATACTTCCAGTTACCTGGGCAGCACCACCTCCGGTCTGTCTTCCACACGGTCAACTCTTAGTAGCCGTGAGTCTCGACCGCATACTCCTCCTCACCCTGATGCTCCTTCCTCCCACCATGCCGAGTGTCGTCAGACAGCAAGTGATCCCACACTTGGACACTCTGAAGAGCTGTTCACTGGTCCATTTCCATATTTGGGCCCCACGCCTGATACGCTTGAAGTGGTGGAAGAGGAGATCCCATGTTGCGATGCCCAAATATTTGAACAGCCACGGCCACAGGAAGTCGACGTTGGCAATCTGTCACAAGAGGTGGACGATGACGAGACACAATTGCCAGGAAGTGAGGAGGAGGATCGTGGTGCGCAAGTGGAAGAGGAGGAGGTGGTGGATGATCTAGTAACTGACCCAACGTGGAAGGAGGACATGCAGAGTGAGGCCAGCAGCACACAGGGGGAGGGAGGCAGAGTACCCCAACAGGCAGGAAGAAGCAGTGTGGTGGCCGCAGACAGAAGGCAGGCAACCGTTCCCCGTAACTCCAACACGAGGGACGTTGCCAGTACAAGTGGTAGGTCTTCCAGAGTCTGGAATTTTTTTAAAGACTCTGCTGTTAACCCCAAAAAGGCCATATGTTCCACCTGCCATGCCAGCATCAGCAGGGGTGACAAAACTACCAGCCTGACCACCACCAGCATGATCAGGCACATGGCAGCAAAGCACCCGACTTTGTGGGGCGAAACCCAGGGTCCACGACCAGTGTCAGCTGGTGTCACCACTGCTTCTTCCACTGTTGTGCGTGCAATAGAACCCCCTGTTGTGTGTGCAAGGCAATCCCCTGTCCATACTGCATGTAAAGATGCCCCCTCCTCTCAGTCTTCACTTGCTATGGCAGTTTCTCAAGAAACAGCATCAACGTCCACGTCCCACCGCAGCGTTCAATTGTCCATATCCCAGACCTTTGAACGAAAGCGGAAATTCGCAGCTAACGCCCCACAGGCCACAGTCCTAAATTCGCACATTTCACGACTGCTTGCATTGGAAATGCTGCCTTTTAGGCTGGTGGAGACGGAATCTTTCCGCAATCTTATGGCGGTGGCCGTCCCTCGGTACTCGGACCCCAGCCGACACTATTTTGCCCGGTGTGCCATCCCCGCACTACACAAGCACGTGTCCCAAAGCATCTGCCGTGCCCTCAACAACGCAGTTACTGGGAGAGTCCACCTGACAACGGACACGTGGACAAGTGCTTGTGGCCAGGGACGGTACATCTCTCTGACGGCACACTGGGTAAACATAGTGGAAGCCGGGACCCAGTCGGTCCTTGGGACGGAACACATCCTCCCCACACCGAGGATTGCGGGCCCTATGTCAGTCAGAGTTGCCCCCACAGTGTACAGCTCCTGCGCATCCTCCTCATCCTCCTCCTCCTCCTCCTCCTCCTCATGTTCAGCCTCCATCTCAGATATCACCACATCAGTTACAAGCTGGAAGCATTGCTGTACTGCCTCCGCCAAGCGGCAACAGGCTGTGCTGAAACTCATAAGCTTAGGTGATAAACCTCACACTGCTTGTGAGTTGTGGACAGCTGTGAAAGAGCAGGCAGATCTGTGGCTGAGACCGCTGAACCTACATCCCGGCATGGTCGTGTGTGACAATGGCAGTAACCTGGTGGCGGCTCTGAGGCGAGGTGAGATCACACACGTACCATGCCTGGCTCATGTGCTTAACCTCGTGGTTCAGCGGTTTCTTAAATCGTACCCCGAGTTGCCAGATCTGCTCGTGAAAGTACGCCGCCTGTCAGCTCATTTTTGCAAGTCGGCTACAGCTTCCGCCGCCCTTGCTGTGTTGCAGCAGCGTTTGCAGCTTCCGGCACACCGACTGGTGTGTGATGTCCCCACACGTTGGAACTCTACCCTCCACATGTTGCAAAGGATTTGTGAGCAGAAGAGAGCAGTTGTGGAGTACCAGCTGCAACAAGGCCATCGATATTCAGGTCAGACTCCACACATAAGACCTCAGGAGTGGACCTGGATGTTTGACATATGTACCATCCTGACAAACTTTGAGGAGGCCACCAAGATGGTGAGTGGCGATGACGCCATCATTAGTGTCAGCATCCCACTTGTCTGTCTTTTGCAACGCTCTCTGCAGAGAATTAAAGAGGAGGCATTGCAGCCAGAGTATGATGAGATGGATCAAGAAGCCGTAGCGGGCGATTACACACAGCCCAGCCTCATCTCATCCCAACGTGCATTGGGGGACAATGAGGGAGAGGAGGAGGAGGAGGAGGAGGAGGAAGAACAGGAGCTGCTATCATGCGTTGTAGACGGTAGTACCTGTACAAGTGTCATACCGTCGGTTCAGCGTGGGTGGCCTGAGGACAGGGGGGAGGAGGAAGAGGAGGAGGAGGAGGAGAACATGGTCAGTCGTCATCTTGGTGAGGACACGGAAATTTTGCCCGTTACCAGTCTGGCACGCATGGCTGACTTTATGTTACGCTGCCTTAACCGTGACCCTCGCGTTGTCAAAATGTTGGGTGACAGTCAATACTGGTTGGTGACACTTGTAGACCCCCGCTACAAGGAGAACTTTCACTCTCTTATTCCTGAGGTGGAGAGGTCTACAAAAATGGGGCAATACCAGAAGGCCCTTGCTGCAGAACTCTTAAAAAAATTCCCATCTGAACACGCTAGCGGCAGAGGTCACAGTTCATTGCCCAACCAAGGCGTACAGGCGAGAGAGATGCAACTCCAATCCAGCAGAGGCAGGGGAACACTGTCAACGTTCTGGGACAGTTTTCTGCCACCTGCCCAGCTTACAGGCCCTGAGGCGCGGGGTACTCTCACAATGAGTGGAAAGTTTCAAAAGATGGTGAGTGAGTACCTTGCCGATCGTACCATACCAGCGTCCTCCGTGATTCCTCTGTGCCTTTTAATTATTGGGTATCCAAGCTGGACACTTGGAATGAACTCGCTCTGTACGCCTTGGAGGTCCTGGCCTGCCCTGCCGCTAGCGTGTTATCGGAGCGTGTTTTTAGTGCCGCTGGGGGAATTATAACTGATAAGCGCACTCGCCTGTCAATTGACAATGCTGACAAGCTGACCCTTATCAAAATGAACAAGGGCTGGATTGGGCCAGACTTCTCATCACCACCAAATGACAGCAGAGTAACATAAAGTCAAATCCACTGTGTTATTTCGGGAGGTGTATTCACATGCACAGCTTCACACCCACACATGGGTATACGCTTCATCGTTTCGGCTGTTTAATCTTCTTCTCCTTATCCTCAGGCTCCACCACCACTATACCACCAGGGTGCCAGCATTGCAAGTTCCTCTGTCCTAATTTTTAGCAGCTTTTGCTGGGAAAGCATAAGCAAATACCATGGGACACCCACTCCCCAATAATGGGACTTATGTTTGTAATATGCTGTACTGCATGGCTCTTGTAAGGGGCATTGCAAGTTGCTCCGTCCTAATTTTTGGCAGCTTTTGCTGGGAAAGCATAAGCAAATACTATGGGAGACCCACTCCCCAATAATGGGACTTATGTTTGTAATATGCTGTACTGCATGGCTCTTGTAAGGGGCATTGCAAGTTGCTCCGTCCTAATTTTTGGCAGCTTTTGCTGGGAAAGCATAAGCAAATACTATGGGAGACCCACTCCCCAATAATGGGACTTATGTTTGTAATATGCTGTACTGCATGGCTCTTGTAAGGGGCATTGCAAGTTGCTCCGTCCTAATTTTTGGCAGCTTTTGCTGGGAAAGCATAAGCAAATACTATGGGAGACCCACTCCCCAATAATGGGACTTATGTTTATAATATGCTGTACTGCATGGCTCTTGTAAGGGGCATTGCAAGTTGCTCCGTCCTAATTTTTGGCAGCTTTTGCTTGCAAGGCATAAGCAAATACTATAGGACACCCACTCCCCAATAATGGGACTTATGTTTGTAATATGCTGTACTGCATGTGACGCGCCCCTGGGCCTGTGTCGCGCTGCGTTGCGCACGCGGGAGCTTACCCGGAGCCGGATCTCTTGAGGGTTGCAGTCTCGTGGCGGTGACCCGGTCCGTGCCCAGGGAGTCAAACTGAGCGGCGATGTAACAGCGGTAGATGTAGGACGACTATGCCACCCGTTGAATGCAGCTATGGAGCTGCCGCTGCAAGACAGTCCGCTGAGGCCGGTGGATGGATGGTGCAGCGTAGATGGTATAACCCCCAACGGGAGGGGTATGGCCTCAGGGCAGCAGATGTGGATGATGGGTGTAGCAGGAACCACTCAGAGACGGTGCGGTGTAATTCAGGGTCTTTACTGGTAACAACGATAGACCCTCCCGGAGTACTTGCTAGTGAACGGGGCCTGGTCAGTCCTTGAGCAGATGGGATTTCCCCTGGCCAGGCGGAGTTGTAGGCCTCCCAAACTGACTGTACTCTTCTGGCTACCTTGCTAGAAGCGGATATAAGTAGCCCACGTCCCTGAGTGTACCGTGTGGTGCTCACCCGTATGGCCGGTGACTCGGGGCCTTCTAATGGCTTCCGCTCCACGATGGCGGTGCTGGTCCCACGCGTGTGACCGTGCCTTCGGGCTTCTTGGCCAGAGGACCTGAAATCCCCTGCCTGACGGATTCTGCTGCTGGGTAGGAATTAGTCCCCACAGCCTCGGACTCCGGGTCCGGTAAGAAATCTTCTCAGTCAGGGCGAGCTCTGCAGCTGCCAGCCCCTGACTCGTAGTAGTATTGCTCCCACTGAGCTTCTGCTGTTTCTTCCTGTGACTGTTTCTTGTCTCTACTCTCCTTGACTCCTAACCCTGCTTCAGCCCCGGGTTTATATAGGGGAAGTTCTTCCCCTCCCAAGACTGGGCAGGAGGTGTGGCATGCACAGGATCCCTGACCAAAGGACCTCCCACCTGCTCTCAGACATAACATTACATTACTGTGGAAACCAGACCCCTGGGGTTCCACATTCCCCCCTAGTGAAATTTAGTACTCCGGGACTAAACATACTTTTAGAAAAACATAACAAGGTATAAACAATAATAATACAATAAGAAAAACACATAAAGATGGTTACGGCGTGTCCGTAACCGGGTGCAGTCTTTGAAGAAAAGCAAGGTGTCCATTTCACCAAAACAGGGAGACGTAACCAGGTAGGGGTCTGTCCTACCCCGAGTCCTTAACAGTCTCTAGTGCATCCTGGGTTACGCTCCAACTATGTACAAGGATTCCCGGTAAATCCACCAAGGATTCCTAAAAATAACTGGAAACACAAAATTATACACAAGCAACAATACACAGATAAACATAAATAAAACAATTTATACACTTCAAATCCTCCAGCGTGCGGGTAACTGGCCTCTAGTGGCCCTATTGGACCTACGGAGCTGACTGTCTGGCCCTGAACTACAGGGTGTAGGAGCTGTCAAGGGTAAACTGGGCAGCTGTCTACCGGCTCTTTGTCTCACTAGGGGTACGGCAGGCTCACTATAAGCAGAGGGTTGATCCTCCTGTTCTGCTTGTGTGGAGTCTTCTGCCTCCTGGACCGGCTGTTCTTCCAGCTCTACCTGTTGCTCCGTAGGTGCTTGGGATGCTGGTTGGAGGAAGGTGAGGACGGGTACCACAACTGCACCATTGACTTGAGTCCAAGACCGAGGGAAGTCCCCGAGCACAGTACTAACCATATCTTCCCTTTCCTCTACGTGTCGATGGTCTTCTTGTTCCTCTTCAGGGTTCCTCAGTTGTTCGGGACACTTCTTCAGGTGGTCCCGGGATACAATGGCTGTGGTTTCCCCTCCGTCTTTACTGATGGTACAAACCTTCGGGTTCTCGTGGCTTGAGGGCAGTACGGTGTACGGGTCCTTCTCCCACTGGTCATCCAACTTGTGGAGCCGTCTCTTCCTCTTCAAGACCTGCTCTCCGGGTACCAGGGGAACAGCGGGAGCATACTGGTTGTAAGTTTTCTCTTGTCTTTCCCTAGCCTGACAGAGACTTCGCTCCACACTCTCCTGTACTCTCCGGTACTGCTGCTGCCTCTCTGTGTCCCAGTCTGTTTCTGGTGAAGTGTCCTCGGGTGTCAGGACTCCCATTTCCAGGTCAACAGGTAACTTACCAGGTCTTGCCCTCATTAGGTAAGCCGGGGTACAGTTGGTGGAACCTACCGGGATGTGGTTGTATAGGTCCACCAGATCGGGCAACTTCTCAGGCCACAGACTGCGTTCTTCCAGGGGCAACGTTTTTAGAAGATCCATTACCACCTGGTTCATTTTCTCACAAAGTCCATTAGTTTGCGGATGGTAGGGTGTCGTCCTTATCTTCCGGCAGCCATACAGATTGCAGAATTCCTGGAAGACCTCCGCTTCAAAGGCAGGTCCCTGGTCCGTCAGCACTTGGTCCGGGTACCCGTGTGGACGGCAAAAGTGCTGCTGGAAGGCTCTAGCTGCTGTTTGAGCCGTTAAGTCCTTGACGGGGACGACAACCAGAAACCGGGAGTAATGATCCACGATGGTTAACGCGTAGACGTAGCCACTTCTGCTTGGGGTCAGTTTTACATGATCCAAGGCTACCAGTTCCAACGGTTGCCGGGTGACGATGGACTGCAGGGGAGTCTTCTGGCTGGCACGGTCCTTCCTTCTCAGGTTGCACGGGCCACAGTCTCTGCACCACTTCTCAATGGTTCCCCTCATGCCTACCCAGTGGAACCGCTCGCGCAGCAGGAACTCCAGCTTCTTCCACCTGAAGTGTCCAGCTCCGTCGTGGTATGCCTCCATCACCATGGCTGCGTCTCTTCGTGGCACCACTACTTGCCAGAGTAATTCATGCGTCCGGGAGTTAATCATTCTGCGGCACAACTTCCCTTTGTAAAGGAACAGTCGACTCTTCTCTGCCCATAGTTGTTTGGCTTCCTCCGGAGCGTCTGGTTCAAGGCGAGCCTCCGGCCGAGTCAGCATCTCCTTCACCAGTCGTTCGGCAGGGTCGCTGTCTTGCATTTCCGCCCAGTTGTAGTGGGGTAAGGGGTTCAACGTAGCAGCCTGCTTACTCCTTACCCAGTGGGAATACTGGATAGTCCCATGACGGTGGAACGCAGGGAGTTCAACTTCTTCCAGTCCCTCCGGATCTTCTCCTCCGTCCGGCAGGTTGGGCATCCTGGACAGGGCGTCCGCGTTGGTATTGGAGCGTCCTGCCCGGTATTTGATTGTGAACTCGTAGTTGGACAGACGGGCCATCCACCTCTGCTCCAGGGCACCGAGTCTTGCCGTGTCCAGGTGTGTCAACGGGTTGTTATCCGTGTACACGGTGAACCGGGAAGAAGCGAGGTAATGCTTAAAGCGCTCGGTGACTGCCCATACTACGGCCAGGAACTCTAGCTTAAATGAGCTGTAATTCTCGGGGTTCCTTTCGGTGGGTCGCAGTTTTCGGCTGGCGTAGGCGATTACTCGTTCCTTCCCCTGCTGGATCTGGGACAGTACGGCTCCTAGCCCGATGTTACTGGCGTCGGTGTAGAGGATAAAGGGCTGGCTATAATCCGGGTACGCCAGGATTTCGTCCCCCGTGAGGGCCATCTTCAGCTGGCGGAAGGACTCTTCTTCCAGCTCCTCCCATTTGAAGGGCGGCTTCTGGTTCTTGGCCTTCCGGGACTGGCCTATCAGGAGGTCCTGCATAGGTGCTGCCTTTTTGGTGAAACCGGGAATAAACCTTCGGTAGTAGCCTACCAACCCGAGGAACTGCCGCACTTCTTTTACGCTGGAGGGGCTTGGCCATTCCTTAATTGCGGTGATCTTATCAGGGTCGGGAGCCACTCCGTCAGCGCTCACCACGTGTCCCAGGTACTGCACCTTTGGTTTCAGGAGGTGACACTTGGAGGGTTTCACCTTTAGGCCGTAACTTGCCAGAGCTTCGAACACTTCCGCCAGGTGTTTCAGGTGGTCCTCATACGTCTTAGAATATACGATGACATCGTCCAGGTACAACAGGACCGTCTCGAAGTTTCTGTGGCCCAGACAACACTCCATTAGTCGTTGGAAGGTTCCCGGTGCGTTGCAGAGTCCGAACGGCATGCAGGTGAACTCGCTAAGTCCCATCGGGGTGGTGAATGCGGTCTTCTCCCGGTCCGCCTCTGCTACAGGAACCTGCCAGTACCCGCTAGTGAGATCCAAGGTAGAGAAGAAGTTAGCAGATCTTAAAGCAGCCAATGACTCCTCTATCCTTGGTAAGGGGTACGCATCATTGTGTGTGATGCGATTGATTTTCCGGTAATCTACACACATCCTCATGGTGTTGTCTTTCTTTCGGACTAAGACTAGTGGAGCTGCCCAGGGGCTACAGCTATCCCTGATCACCCCAGCCTCCTTCATGTCTCTAAGCATCCCCTTGGCGTGTTGGTAGTGGGCAGGGGGTACGGGTCGATACCTCTCTTTTATAGGAGGATGGTCTCCCGTGGGGATGTGGTGTTCTACCCCCTTGACTCGCCCGAAGTCTAACGGGTGTTTACTGAACACTCTCTCGTACTCCTGAACCACCCGATAGACTCCTTGTTTCTGGTGTGCGGGAGTGGAGTCAGTACCCAGATGTAGTTGCTGACACCAGTCCTCCATGTTTTTCTTAGAGCCGTTACCTTCCTCCGGGTGAGATGGAGGCAAGGGTTCCACAGATTGTATAGAATTTTGGTTAATGGTATATAATTTGGCTAGCGTGGCATACCGGGGCAGGTACACTTCCCTCTCCCCGATATTTATTATGCGAACGGGCACCCTCCCATGGCGTACATCAACCACCCCCCGTGCTATCAAAATGGTGGGCCTACTGTCCGAGTAAACTGGTTCTACCATTGCCTGGTAATCTCTACCTCTCAGACCAATAGCTGCCCGGCACCAAATCATCATTTCACTTTTTGGGGGCATGGCAATAGGAAAAGGGTCACACATTCTTACGCTACCAATCTCACCGCCGGAGAGTTCCACCTGTTGCCGTCGCATCAGTGCCCGGATCTCTTTCTGGAGCACCCGCTGCTCTCCGGAGCTAGCGTTCTTGGCAACCTGCCGTAAAAGGAAAATCACCTCTGCAAGACAATTTTCAATTACATTAGTTCCTAGAGTTATTTTTGGGTGACTCTCATGTTTGTCAATATCTACAATGATCAGTCCCTGTGCTGCCAGTTCGACTCTACCGATTTTGATGGTCACCTCTTTAAATCCGATCTGTGGCACGGGCTGGCCATTGCTGGCGATGATACTCAAGTCGTCGTCAGGGTAGCGGGTAATATCCGAGTCATTCCAGTACTGCTTAAAGAGCACGTACGGGATGGTGGTGACCTGTGACCCGGTGTCCAGTAGGGCACTCATGGGAATGCCATCCAGTACCACAGGCAAGACTGGACGTCCTCCCACATATCTGTCGCGCCAGTTCGATGGGCCTGGTGATCTTTTTCCTGGGGGTTGGCCCTCTACCCCAGGTTGTGCCCGTTTAAAGAACAGTACCTTGCCATATGTCCAGGTTGATTGCAGCGGCGGCAGATGGGTCGTCCGTCCTCGCTGTATCGGTCACTGGGTCTTCCTCTGGCCGGTGGGGTCCTCCTTGGTCGACGCCACGGGATGTCCTCCGGTCCGGATGCCAGCTGGATCTTCCCTGGGGTGGAAGCCTGTAAAGACTGCACAGTTCGGGTTAGCGCAGCAACGCTCTTAGCTAGCTCTTGGACCTGATGGTGTAGGTCTGGAGCCGGGTCATTGTCCAAAGCCTGCGCATCAGCTCCCACAGGCCCTGCCGACAAGGGCGCCGCCTCCTGGTGGTAAGTGATAGCAGGGCGCTTGTGGGTCACAACGCCACCCGGTGCCGGTTCTCGGAGCACCCGGATGGCTCTGTCCTTGAACTGTGCAAAGCCCAGATGGGGATCCTGTAAGGCCATTGCCCGCAACTGGGTTCGGTGGGTATTACAATACAGTCCCTCTATAAACTGTTCGGTCAACAGCCTGTCCTCGTTTCCCACTCCATCAGGGTCGGTCTGCTTAATGGCCCTCAGGGCCTCTTGTAGGTTTAGTGCATAGTCCCTTATACTCTCATGCGCTCGCTGCTTGCACCCGTAGAATCTAAGCTTAATCTCGGCTGAGGTGCGGGTATCAAAGGTGTCCTTCAGCCGGGTTAGTATCCCTGCGACAGTCTTCCTCCCAGGTGGCCAGGATTTTACTTCCCTTTTGGCTGCCCCGGTTAGTTGGGCCACCAGGATGCTCACTTTTTGCTCTTCTGTGAGGGGGTACACCTGGAAGAGGCTATCCAGCTTTTCTCTAAAGTCATGCAGGGTATGTGACTCCCCTGAGTACTGGGGTAGCCAAGCTGCTCCCGGGATATAGGGCATGGTGAAGGGCATAACTGCAGCAGCGGTAGCGCTGGCGGGGGTTGAGGCAGTGAAGCTCTCCTCCGTATCCGACATCTTCCTCCCCCCTAGTGGACCGTGGCCTACCTTGCGATGATCCTGTTCCGTAGGCCGCGGCTCCGCAGTGGATCGTCAGGGTTGAGGACCTTCTGTCGCGCTCCTGTGACGTCGGCGTCTGCTGGGCTCCTTCCAGGACCTTACGCAACGTCCGGACGTGAGGCGGGGCTTCAGTTCTCGCGCGCTTTCGGAGTCCACGCCCCTCTTCTTCCCGCGCGGCGTCCTCAAGATGGCGTCCAACGGCGGGAAAACTCCACGGATGGCGGGAAGAAGGCTGAAGATGGCGCCGGATGGCGGGAATCTTCACAGATGGCGGGAAGAAGGCTGAAAATGGCGCCGGATGGCGGGAATCTTCACCGATGGCGGGAAAACTTCACGGATGGTAAGTTTTAAAAGTCTCTTTTTCAGGCACGCAGTACCCGGTGGTTGCGGGCATGAAATCCTGCCGACTACGCCAAAGTTGACGCGCCCCTGGGCCTGTGTCGCGCTGCGTTGCGCACGCGGGAGCTTACCCGGAGTCGGATCTCTTGAGGGTTGTAGTCTCGTGGCGGTGACCCGGTCCGTGCCCAGGGAGTCAAACTGAGCGGCGATGTAACAGCGGAAGATGTAGGACGACTACGCCACCCGTTGAATGCAGCTATGGAGCTGCCGCTGCAAGACAGTCCGCTGAGGCCGGTGGATGGATGGTGCAGCGTAGATGGTATAACCCCCAACGGGAGGGGTATGGCCTCAGGGCAGCAGATGTGGATGATGGGGGTAGCAGGAACCACTCAGAGACGGTGCGGTGTAATTCAGGGTCTTTACTGGTAACAACGATAGACCCTCCCGGAGTACTTGCTAGTGAACGGGGCCTGGTCAGTCCTTGAGCAGATGGGATCTCCCCTGGCCAGGCGGAGTTGTAGGCCTCCCAAACTGACTGTACTCTTCTGGCTACCTTGCTAGAAGCGGATATAAGTAGCCCACGTCCCTGAGTGTACCGTGTGGTGCTCACCCGTATGGCCGGTGACTCGGGGCCTTCTAATGGCTTCCACTCCACGATGGCGGTGCTGGTCCCACGCGTGTGACCGTGCCTTCGGGCTTCTTGGCCAGAGGACCTGAAATCCCCTGCCTGACGGATTCTGCTGCTGGGTAGGAATTAGTCCCCACAGCCTCGGACTCCGGGTCCAGTAAGAAATCTTCTCAGTCAGGGCGAGCTCTGCAGCTGCCAGCCCCTGACTCGTAGTAGTATTGCTCCCACTGAGCTTCTGCTGTTTCTTCCTGTGACTGTTTCTTGTCTCTACTCTCCTTGACTCCTAACCCTGCTTCAGCCCCGGGTTTATATAGGGGAAGTTCTTCCCCTCCCAAGACTGGGCAGGAGGTGTGGCATGCACAGGATCCCTGACCAAAGGACCTCCCACCTGCTCTCAGACATAACATTACATTACTGTGGAAACCAGACCCCTGGGGTTCCACACATGGCTCTTGTAAGGGGCATTGCAAGTTGCTCCGTCCTAATTTTTGGCAGCTTTTGCTTGCAAGGCATAAGCAAATACTATGGGACACCCATTCCCCAATAATGGGACTTATGTTTGTAATATGCTGTACTGCATGGCTCTTGTGAGGGGCATTGCAAGTTGCTCCGTCCTAATTTTTGGCAGCTTTTGCTTGCAAGGCATAAGCAAATACTATGGGACACCCACTCCCCAATAATGGGACTTATGTTTGTAATATGCTGTACTGCATGGCTCTTGTAAGGGGCATTGCAAGTTGCTCCGTCCTAATTTTTGGCAGCTTTTGCTTGCAAGGCATAAGCAAATACTATGGGACACCCACTCCCCAATAATGGGACTTATGTTTGTAATATGCTGTACTGCATGGCTCTTGTAAGGGGCATTGCAAGTTGCTCCGTCCTAATTTTTGACAGCTTTTGCTTGCAAGGCATAAGCAAATAATATGGGACACCCACTCCCCAATAATGGGACTTATGTTTGTAATATGCTGTACTGCATGTGACCCGCCCCCTGGGCCGTGTGTACACGTGTGTGGGATACCCGGTGCCGGGTCTCTGGGGTCTGTAGTCTCCGTGGCGGTGACCCGGTCCCGTGGCTCAGGCTGGTCAAACCAGTGGCAGTCTTTCCTAGGTTTTGAGGTTAATAGTCCGACTGCGCCACCCGTGGATTGCGGTCAGGGAGTGCCACCGCTGCGAGGCAGACCACTGAGGCTGGTGTTGTGTGCGCAGCATAGAACGGGATAACTTCCCTCGGGAGGAGTATAGCCTCAGGGCAGTGAGTGTGGATGATGGGGGTGATGGTGCACGAGCGCAGCAGGAACGACTCAGAGTCTTTGCAGTGCAGTTCAGGGTCTTTACTGATGATTATAAGGTAGACCCTCCCGGGAGTACTGGCTAGAATAAGAGGCCTGGTCAGTCTGTGAGCAAGCAGGAGTTCCCCTGGCCAGGTGGAGTTGTAGGCCTCCCCGTCTGTCTGCACTCTTCCTGGCTACCTTGCTGTAAGCGGGTAGAAGTAGCCCACGTCCCTGAGTGTACCGTGTAGTGCTCACCCGTATGGCTGGTGACTTGGGGCCTTCTGTTAGCCTCCGCTCCACGACGGCGGTGCTGGTCCCTTGCTTGTGACTGAGCCTCCGGGCTTCTATGGCCAGAGGACCTGAAATCCCCTGCCGGCTGGTTTCTGCTGCTGGATATATAAGTCCTCACAGCTTCGGACTCCTGTGTCCGGTTCCTATTGTCTTCTGCCAGGGCGAGCTCTGCTCAGCTTCCAGCCCCTGGTCTTTAGCTCCTAGCTCCTACAGAGCTCCTTGCTGTTATTTTCCCTTGCTCTCACTCTGACTCTGACTGTTCTCTGACTCACTCAACCCCGCCCCAGATCCAGTTTATAAGGGCAGAATTCTCCCCTCCCAGGACTGGGGCAGGAGGATGTTGCATGTTTAAGGGATCCTGACCAGGAAACCTCCCACTTGCTCTCCGACGTAATATCTCTATTACTGTGGTGACCAGACCCCTGGGGTGCCACACATGGCTCTTGTAAGGGGCATTGCAGTTCCTCATAATTTTTGGAAAGCCTTCCATTCACTGCTTAGGCCAACAGTGCACGGGAGACCCAGTTGCTATAAATCGAAAAAAAGGTTTAGTTAATGAACTCTGACCTCCATGTCATTTCCAAGGGGCATTGGAGTGGCTCGAAATTTTTGGTAGGCATTGCACTCACTGTATGCCCTATAACTGTGTAGCCGAACCGCTCCTTTTGTTACAGAAACATATCCTACAAGACATATCTGGTTGACTGGCCTGATATTGATGTGAATGGTCCCTGTTCCTCCTGCTCTTTCTCCTTTGCCACCACCTCATCCATCATTTATCACCTGAAGCTTTGTTTTAACGGGAGTCATAGAACTGGGATAGTAGCAGGAAAACATCCAGCAATCCTCGGAGGAAGTAGGATATGCGTCAAAACGCGGACCACCTCAGGCCTAGCCGCTACTACATACATGCGCTTGCATTCCAAGAAAACAAAGCAGATGCTAACTTCTACCATCATCATCATGCTCCTCACCTAGGCACTCTCAACTCCCCTGATGGAAAAGCCAGGGCCCACCGGAGGAGTCTGGTTCTCTGGTGGGCTCGTCCAATGCTGCCCTAAAGCAGGCCAGGCTAAGAAAAGTGTGGGGGAAGGTGACAGGAGAAATCAGGGCGGCTGGGGACCGAGTATGGACACCTGGCCGCCACCTGGCGGCTGGGGACCGAGCGTGGACACCCGGCCGCCGGGCGGCTGGGGACAGAGTATGGATACCTCGCTGCCGAAGTGGCCATGAGGTAGTGGCCAGCTTCGGCCTCCTCCAAACTAAAAGGACCCATTTCAAGTGAAAGCTAGCAGTATGGTATTGCAGCCTGCGGGTGGGTGGGTGGTTGGCTGCATATTTTCGCTTGCATTGCAAGGAATGGGGGAGGTACAATTGAACACTGCCCTGGGACAAGGACTTGCACGGGGATAGTTGCAAGTCTGCATCTTCTGATGCGGCAAGGATCACTTCTGATGGGCACACTTTTAGACAGTGACCTGGGGGTCAGAGATGCTTCCAGGGGTCTTCCCCATGCTGATCCCTTGTCTTTTCAGCACTGTATGCATGTGTCACACAGCACATGGCCAGATAAGGTTGTAAAATGTTAAAATGACATTTCCCGGTGAACGCATTTGTCACGGTTGAAAGCAATACAAAAGTGCAAAAATGCATGAAAAATGCTACTTGTGAACATAGCCCAAGGTGTGGAGGAGTATTTTTGTTTTTGGTTATTTATTTTACCTTATACACAAGTTTTTACCCTAGAAAGGAAATTCCTTAACATATTTCACAGGAAAACCGTTTCAGTTTCGTTTTTGAACGTTTTATTGTGAGCCCGCAAAAGTGGCTTAATACCTCTGACCACGTTGTTGACAGCAATGACCTGGGGGTCAGAAATGCTTCCAGGGGCGATCCCCATGCTGCCCCCATGTCTTTTCAGGACTGTCACTATCGTTTTGGGCACTTTTTAGGCTTTCTACAGACTGCCGGGGGTGCTGCCGCAAAAATGCTCGGGTCTCTCATAGACTAACATTGGGCTCGTTGCTCGGGTCGAGCACCCGAGAATCACGGTAAGCTCAGCCTGAGCTTCGAGCACCCGAGCATTTTAGTGATCGCTCAACACTATCAGTCATCATCTTGGTGAGGACACGGAAGTCTTGCCCGTTACCAGTCTGGCACCCATGGCTGACTTTATGTTACGCTGCCTTAACCGTGACCCTCGCATTGTCAAAATGTTGGGTGACAGTCATTACTGGTTGATGACACTTTTAGACCCCCTCTACAAGGAGAACTTTCACTCTCTTATTCCTGAGTTGGAGAGGTCTACAAAAATGGGGCAGTACCAGAAGGCCCTTGCTGCAGAACTATTAAAAAAATTACCATCTGAACACAGTAGCGGCAGAGGTCACAGTTCGCTGCCCAACTAAGGCATACAGGCGAGAGAGACGCAACTCCAATCCAGCAGAGTTAGAGGAACACTGTCAATGTTCTAGGACAGTTTTCTGAGACCAGTGGAAAGTTTCAAAAGATGGTGAGGGAGTACCAGCGTCCTCTGTGATTCCTCTGTGCCTTTTAATTATTGGGTATCCAAGCTGGACACTTGGAATGAACTCACTCTGTATGCCTTGGAGGTCCTGGCCTGCCCTGCCGCTAGCGTGTTATCGGAGCGTGTTTTTAGTGCCGCAGGGGGAATTATAACTGATAAGCGCACTCGCCTGTCAACTGACAATGCTGACAAGCTGACCCTTATCAAAATGAACAAGGGCTGGATTGGGCCAGACTTCTCATCACCACCAAATGACAGCAGAGTAACATAAAGTCAAATCCACTGTGTTATTTCGGGAGGTGTATTCCCATGCATCGCTTCACACCCACACATGGGTATACGCTTCCTCATTTCGGCTGTTTTTTGCTCTCCTTATCCTCAGCCTCCATGACCACTATACCACCAGGGTGACCGTGGTCCATGTTGCCAGCATTGCAAGTTCCTCTGTCCTAATTTTTGGCAGCTTTTGCTTGGAAGGCATAGGCAAAGACTATGGGAGACCCACTCCCTAATAATGGGAATAATGTTTTTAATATGCTGTACTGCATGGCTCTTGTAAGGGACATTGCAAGTTCCCCCTTCCTAATTTTTGGCAGCTTTTGCTTGGAAGGCATAGGCAAAGACTATGGGAGACCCACTCCCCAATAATGGGAATAATGTTTTTAATATGCTGTACTGCATGGCTCTTGTAAGGGGCATTAAAATCGTCTTGTTAAGCTACTGTGACCTCCACGTCTCTTCCAAAGGTTGTTAATATTGTCTTTTTATTCCACTGCGACCTCCACCACTCTTCCAAGGGGCATTAAAAGCGTCTTGTTAAGCTACTGTGACCTCCACGTCTCTTCCACAGGGCGTTGATATTGTCTTTTTATTCCACTGTAACCTCCACCACTCTTCCAAGGGGCATTGATATTGTCTTTTTATTCCACTGCGACCTCCACCACTCTTCCAAGGGGCATTAAAACCGTCTTGTTAAGCTACTGTGACCTCCACGTCTCTTCCACGGGGCATTGATATTGTCTTTTTATTCCACTGTAACCTCCACCACTCTTCCAAGGGGCATTAAAACTGTCTTGTTAAACCACTCTGAACTCCACGTCTCTTCCAAGGGGCATTAAAACCATCTTGTTAAGCTACTGTGACCTCCACATCTCTTCCAAGGGGCATTAAAACTGTCTTGTTAAACCACTCTGAACTCCACGTCTCTTCTAAGGGGCATTAAAACCGTCTTGTTAAACCACTCTGAACTCCACAGCTCTTCCAAGGGGCATTGACATGTTGTTTTTAATTACCTCTAACCTCCACGACTCTTGCAACGGGCATTGCATTTCCTCCTAATTTTTGTCAGCTTTTGCTTTTCAATGCATAGGCGAACACTAAGGGAGACCCACTCCCCAATAATGGGTAGAAGATTTTTAATACACTGTAATACACGTCTGTTTCAAGGGGCATTGCAGTGCCTAATAATTTTTGGAAAGCCTTCCATTCCCTGCTTAGGCCAACAGTGTACAGGAGACCCAGTTGCTATAAATGGAAAAATCGGTTTAGTTAAGGCCCTCTGACCTCCATGTCACTTCCAAGGGGCATTGGAGTGCCTCGAAATTTTTGGTAGGCATTGCATTCACTGTATGCCTTATAACTGTGTAGCTGAACCGATCCTTTTGGTACAGAAACATATCCTACAAGACATTTGTGGTTGGCTGGCCTGATATTGATGTGAATGGTCCCTGTTCCTCCTACTCTTTCTCCTTTGCCACCACCTCATCCAGCATTCATCACCTGAAGCTTTGTTTTAACGGGAGTCATAGAACTGGGATAGTAGCAGGAAAACATCCAGCAATCCTTGAAGGAGGTAGAATATGCGCCAAAACGCTGACCACCTCAGGCCTAGCTGCTACTACATACATGCGCTTGTATTCCAAGGAACAGAAAGCTAAGGAGGTGGATGGCCTCATGATCATGAATAATTTCCTCGTTGTATAGGAGGCTGACCACTGCTGCTGTCTACCTTCTGAACTTTGTGTTGAAGCCTGATTGACCCAGGACCCGCAATCCTCTATGTCTGGAGGACGTGTTGCATCCCAGTGTCCAACTGTGTCCCGGCTTCCACAATATTAACCCAGTGTGAAGGCGTCAGTGAGATGGACCATTCCAGGCCACATTCACTTGTCCACGTGTTTGTGGTTAGGCTGTCCTTCCCACTAAATGCACTGGGGAGGGCACAGGTAATGTTTTGGTATGCGCGCTTGTGTATAAGGCGCACCGGGACAAATAGGGGCGGCTGGGGACCGTTTATGGACACCCGGCCACCCCCACGCGGCTGGGGACTGAGTATGGACACCCGGCCGCCCCCTGGCGGCTGGGGACCAAGCGTGGACACCCGGCCGCCGGGCGGCTGGGGACTGAGTATGAATACCATGCTACCGACGCAGCCATGACGTGGTGGCCAGATTCCACCTCCACATGCCTAAAAGGCCCAATTTCAAGTGCAAGCAAGCTAGCAGTATGGTATTGCAGCCTGGGGGTGGGTGGGTGGCAGGCTGCATACTTGCGCTTGTATTGCAAGTTATGGGGGAGGTACAATTGAACATTGTCCTGGGACAAGGACTTGCATGGGGATAGTTGCAAGTCTGCATCTTCTGATGCGGCAAGGATCACTTCTGATGGGCACACTTTTAGGCAGTGACCTGGGTGTCAGAGATGCTTCCAGGGGTCTTCCCCATGCTGTTCCCATGTCTTTTTAGCACTGTATGCATGTGTCACACAGCACATGGCCAGATAAGGTTGTAAAATGTTAAAATGACATTTCCCGGTGAATGCATTTGTCACGGTTGAAAGCAATACAAACGTGCAAAAACACATAAAAAATGCTACTTGTGAACATAGCCCAAGGTGTGGAGGAGTATTTTTGTTTTTGGTTATTTATTTTACCTTATACACAAGACTTTACCCTGGAAAGGATGTTCCTTAACCCCTTTCCGACCTGGTCAGTAATAGTACGCACCAGGTCGGGAAGGCCGGTTCAGCGGGGGCTCCGGCGGTGAGCCCGCACTGAAGAGAGCACATGTCAGCTGATTATTGGAATCGCAATCCACCCGCGGCTGTTAACATGTTAAATCTCTGACAGTGGCATTTAACTCGCGCTTTCGGGAGTCCTAAGCCCCGCCCATCAGTGACCCCGTCACGTGATCGCGGGTCACCAATGGGTGGGCATGACAACTCAGGGTCTGCAGCAGACGCCTGTGGTTGTCATGTCTCAATTGCTATGAGCGCCACCTAGTGGTCAGCTCTCATAGCAAGTGAGCATTTCTCCTGCATACAAGCGATCTGCTCATCGCTTGCATGCAGTAGAAGCAATCAGACAACTGCTGCTTCTAGTCTCCTCCAAGCCTATAGACTATAGAAGCAAGCAGAAAGTGTAAAAAAAAAGTTTTAAAAAAATAAAAAAAATAAAAAATATATAAAAGTTTAAGTCACCCCCCTTTCGCCCCATTCAAAATAAAATATATATATATATAAAAAAAAAACACATACACATATTTGGTATCACCGCGTTCAGAATCGCCCGATCTATCAATATAAAAGAAGAATTAATACAATCAGTAAACGGTGTAACGAGAAAAAAATTTTAAACGCCAGAATTAAGTTTTTTTGGTCGCTACAACTTGCAATAAAATGCAATAACGGGCGATCAAAACATCGGATCTACCCCAAAATGGTATTAATAAAAACGTCAGCCCGGCACGCAAAAAATAAGCCCTCATCTGGCCCCAGATCCCGAAAAATGGAGAAGCTAAGGGTCTCGGAAAATGGCGTCATTTTTTTTGTTTTTTTTAGCAAGCTTTGGATTTTTTTTTCACCACTTAAATAAAAAAGAACCTATACATGTTTGGTGTCTATGAACTCATAACGACCTGGAAAATAATGATGGCAGGTCAGTTTTAGCAATCTGTGAACGTGGTAAAAAAAGGACCCAAAAAACAACTGTGGAATTGCATTTTTTTGCAGTTTCACTGCACTTGGAATTTTTTTCCCATTTTCCAGCACACGATATGGTAAAACCAGTGATGGTGTTTAAAAGTACAACTCGTCCCGCAAAAAATAAGCCCTCACATGGCCATATTGAACGAAAATTAAAAAAGTTCTGGCTCTGGGAAGAAGGGGAGCAAAAAAGGAAAACACAAAAACAGAAAGACCCATGGTCGTTAAGGGGTTAACATATTTCACAGGAAAGCACTTTCACTTTCGTTTTTGAACTTTTTATTGTGAGCCTGTAAAAGTGGCTTAATACCTCTGACCACATTGTTGACAGCAGTGACCTGGGGGTCAGAAATGCTTCCAGGGGCGATCCCCATGCTGTCCCCATGTCATTTGAGCACTGTCACTATCGTTTTGGGCACTTTTTAGGCTTTCTACAGACTGCCGGGGGAGCCGCGGCAAAAATGTTCGGGTCTCCCATAGACTAACATTGGGCTCGTTGCTCGGGTCGAGCACCCGAGTATCACAGTGAGCTCGGCCCGAGCTTCGAGCACCCGAGCATTTTAGTGCTCGCTCAACACTACTGCCCATCTTTTGAAAGTATGGGATGGGGCTAGGCCAAGCTAGCAAGACAAATTCATCATTATTTACTCCTCAGATGTGGCATAATTTAAGACAGAATTGTACACCAGCCTCCGACTGACCCATATTCCTGGTGGTGGCACATGGAAGTTGAAGGTTGGCAGCATGGCGGCTCAGTGGTTAGCACTGTTGCTTTGCAGCACTGGGGTCCTGGGTTCAAATCCGACAAAGAACAACATCTGCAAGGAGTTTGTATGTTCTCCCCGTGTTTGCATGGGTTTCCTCCTGGTTCTCTGGTTTCCTCCCACACTCCAAAGACCTACTGATAGGGAATTTAGATTGTGAGCCCCAATGGGGACAGTGATGATGATGTCTGTAAAGCACTGAGTCACATGATGGCGCTATATAAGGTAGCATAATAATAAAAATAAAAAGATACACCAAACTCAGTGCACGCTCTTTCCTCACCACTCCCACCATTAAGACTGGTGAACAAAAGACCAGTCTTAATGAACTTGGGCCTAAATGTCTTATGCTCATGCGGCATTACAGCGCAGTGCAAGTTTGGTGATCAATAGAGCCACATGGAACCCATAGATCTACGATGGCAAAAATCATGGATGGCACTTATACTTAGTCATGTATGAGTCTATCCCCTGGATCGATCTGAGCCTCCATTTGTCCTGTCATTGTTGCAACCTCCATTAAGCCAATGCCCACCCACCTGTGCCGAAATGGCAAAATAACTTAGCTACTATGGAGTAAAAAGGAAATAATGTAATAATAATTATATTTTATTGAAAGCTATTAAAGGAAGCATTCTCCTGTATGCTGAACTCTATAAGCCTTGAGTATGCCTAATATTTATTAAAAAAAAAAAAATTACTACCTCTTCACATTCCATAGTAGAGCCTATAAAATGAAAAGTACAGTATGTTAAAAGCATATCACTCAGGTGGTCTTCGATGGCATATTGAAGGGCTCCTGCAATACTTTTTTAAGTGCTTCCTAAAGAATATTTTCAGCTTCGAATGACACTTTCCTCATTAATTAGCTTTGTTGCCTTGCAGCGCTAGCTTCTTGGGTTCAGATATGACCAAGGACAACATCTGCAGGAGGACATTGATCAATACACACAATGTACATTGCCATAAATGTCTTCCTCCATAACCAATCACCTATTTCAGATTACACTCTTCCATACCTCCTGAATGTGTATTTTGGAGGTCTGGGCTCTGACTATTGACATAGCATCCCAATGTCATGCACAAGAAACCTTCCAGAATCTCTGAAGATTTGCCAACTCGTCAGGCAGATCTCTCCTTTTTCTAGGAGACTTCCAGTACAATTTTACCTGCATCGCTTGTAGGGTGCCTGGTACACATACAAACCTTTTCTGTAGGCAAATTATCAAAACATTTTGGATATTTAATTTCAGAATCCTTTAGGTTTCTAAATGAAGATCAAGGTCTTAGTATAAGCTAAGTTATAATATCTAGTTATATCAACAGCGCTAATAAGCCACAAATTGGAGATTACTAGTCCAAGGCATCTAAGCTTATACCAAATTTATTATGACTGAATGAAAATTTTGGCAAATGAAAATTTTTGGGATCTGATTGTAGCATTACATTCTTTTGATGTCAAGGAAGGGATAAAATGAAAAAAGGCCATTATACTCACCTCCAAGGCTTTCACTTGGCTCCTTAGGCCACCTCTTAACTGCTTCCCTGGTCCTACACTGTTCTTCTGGCGCAAAGGCCTATGCAATGGGGACCACATAGGCAGTACCACAATAAAAAACATAGCTTGCAAAAGTGAGATGTAAATATTCTAGAAGTATTAAATGTGCAGTTTATAATGTCTTCTTGAGTTTTGTAGAATGAAAATGTAATAATAAAATAATTTTAATAGTGATATAGCTAATAATATAGATTAATCCACATACAGAGGGGAAAATAAGTTTGTGATACACTGCCGAATTTGCAAGTTTTCCCACCTATAAAGAATGGAGAGGTTTGTAATTTTTATCGTACATACACTTCAACTGTGAGAGACAGAATCTAAAAAGATAAAACAGAAAATCACATGCTATGATTTTTAAATAATTATATTGCATTTTATTGCATGAAATAAGTATTTGATCACCTACCAACCAGCAATAATTCTGTCACTCACAGACCTGTTAGTTTTTCTTTAAGGAGCCCTCCTACTCTGCTCTCATTACCTGTACTAATTGCACCTGTTTGAACTTGTTACCTGTGTAAAAGACACCTGTCCACACACTCAAATAATCACACTCCAACCCCTCCACCATGGCCAAGACCAAAGAGCTGTTTAAGGACACTAGGGACAAAATTGTAGACTTGCACAAGGCTGGGATGGGCTACAGGACAATAGACAAGCAGATTGGTGAGAAGGCAACAACTGCTGGCACAATTACGAGGGTCAGTCAATAAGTAATGCCTCCTATTTTTTTCTCCTTTTCATTGGCAAGAAATTCAAATGCAATTACATAGGTTGAAAACCACAACATTAACGATTAATTTGTCACTTTTCAATATAATCTCCATCCATTTCCACAGTCTTGGTCCACCGTTTAACAAGGGCATGTATTCCAGCATGGTAAAAAGCATTCTTGGGACCCACCGTGCACAAACTTTTCTGTATCCCAGTTGTCCTATAATTTTCATCACACTGCCTTTACTGAGGCAAATAATGCCACACAATTCATCTGCAGTCACCCGGCGGTCACCACGAATGATGTCATTGACTCGCTGAATGTTGCTTGGAGTCACTGCGGTTACTGGCCTGCCACTCTGCATTTTGTCAGCCAACGGTGATGGCCCTTCAGCTGTGTTACAGCGACGAACCCATCGTCTAACAATTTTTCAGTCTCTCATGAATTCGAATGGGCGTCTCACCTTCTGCATGCAAGAATTCAATCACAGAACATTGTCTAATACGAACATCGATGTCAGCCATTTTGCAAACGGATACAGTCCTGCCACTTGTTGGTGCAGGAAGTTGCAATTGCTGTGGATTGGAGAAGAAGGTTTGAGGAATTGTGCCAAATTCGAATATTTAACATAACTACCTTATTTAAGGAGAAAAAAAATAGGAGGTATTACTTATTGACTGACCCTCGTATTAGAAAATGGAAGAAACACAAGATGACTGTCAATCTTCCTCGGTCTGGGTCTCCATGCAGGATCTTACCGCATGGGGTAAGGATGATTCTGAGAAAGGTCAGGAATCAGCCCAGAGCTACATGGGAGGATCTGGTCAATGACCTGAAAAGAGCTGGGACCATAGTCTCAAACATTACCATTAGTAACACACTATGCCATCATGGATTAAAATCCTGCAGGGCATGCAAGGTCCCCATCTCATGCCAGCATGTGTTCAGGCCTGTATGAAGTTCACCATTTACCATCTGGATGATCCAGAGGAGACATGGGAGATGGTCATGTGGTCAGATAAGACCGAAATAGAACTTCTTGATAGCAACTTCACTCACCGTGTTTGGAGGAAAAAGGATGAGTACAACCCCAAGATCACTGTCCCAACCATGAAGCATGGTGGTGGAAACATCATACTTTGCAGATGCTTTTCTACAAAGGTGACACGACGACTGCACCTTATTGAAGGGAGGGTGGGGTCATGCATTGCAAGATTTTACTCAACAACCTACTTCCCTCAGTAAGAGCATTGAAGAAGGGTCATGGTTGGGTCTTCCTGCATGACAATAATCCGAAATTCACAGCCAGGGCCACTAAGGAGTGGCTCCATAAGAAGCATTTCAATGTCCTGGAGTGGCCTAGCCATTCTCCAGACCTGAACCCAATAGAAAATCTTTGGAGGGAGCAGAAACTAAATGTTGCCCAGCGACAGCCCCGAAGCCTGAAAGATCTGGAGAAGATCTGTATGGAGGAGTGGGCCACAATCCCTGCTGCAGTGTGTGCAAACTTGGTCAAGAACTACAGGAAACGTCTGACCTCTGTAATTGCAAACAAAGTTTTCTGTACCAAATATTAACTTCTTGTATCAAATACTTATTTCATGCAATAAAATGCAAATTAATTATGTAAAAATTATACAATGTGATTTTCTGTTTTTTTTAAAGACTGTGTCTCTCACAGTTAAAGTGTATCTAAGATAAAAATTACAGATCTCTCCTTTCTCTGTAGGTGGGAAAACTTGCAAAATCGACAATGTATTAAATACTTATTTCCCCCACTGTATGTCATTTTGTTTGTCATTTTTTTGCCTTATTTTAAAAATTCTGAATATTTTTGGCGTGAAAAGATTACGCTCAAATCTCTGTATTTAATTTCTTTGTTCCCATGGTTCAACATGATATTTGTTTATTTGTAAACCTATGAGAGAATGATAGAATACAGTTATTATCAGCGGTAAAACACAAATTACTGACTGGCCCTGGTCCTTTATGCAGAGAACAAAGAGAGGTGCCATTATTTATTTTCTGTCTCAGTAGGCTCCGGTGCACAATGTGCTGGAAAAGAACATTATGAATGATGCTGCAGAGAGCAATAATTGTACAGTTAGTTTCCATTCTTACCAATTTGTGGAGAAGATGAATGTTGCTACGTTCGGCTGTTAATAAAGATTTATTTGATTTGGAACATATTGGCATGTATCACTGATGAAATTACAGTACCGGGGACGTTTAGTTCTGTATAAATAGTGGGTAGCTCCTCACTGGTTGCCCTAAATTAGAAAAGGCTTTGATTGTTTTCCACAGCGCCACTCATATCCAGAGGTTGCATCTGGTATTGCAATTGTGACTCTGACTTCAATACCAGGTATGGCTTATGTACAGAAGTGACTCTGTTTCTAGAAAAATAAAAAAGCAAAGCACTATTACTAATCTCAGACAACTTTTGTTTTGAGATAGAGTATTCTCTTTCTACAGGAACAGCACCATCCTTGTTGACTTCTTATTAATGGTGATCAACTGTAATTTCAAGCACAGGTCATGAACATAAGTGTTTCTGGTGATTATTATGGCGGCACCTTAACATTGCTGTGGGCTTTATTTGTGCATTGTGTGACATCACTATAATAATAATCCCTGTATTGTGACGTCACTAAATTGATAATCCTCATATTGTGACATCACTAGTAGGTTTCCTCTCAAGACCTCCTTTTCTCCTCCACGCTTATACGTTCCTCACCCAATCGTCTCCAACATTTCTCCTGAGCATCCCCCATACTCTGGAATTCTGTGCCCTAACACATTTGACTATCCCCCAGTTTCTGAACTTTCAGACATAACTTCAAAACACATCTCTTCAAGCAAGTTTACAGCCTGCAATAACCCTGATCCCACCTCACCACCAACGGAGCTCCTGAAACCCCCCAACCTACTGTCTCCTTCTCCACTATCCAGTAGACTGTAATGCCACAAGGGCAGGGTCCTCTTCCCTCTGCACCAGTCTGCCATTGTTAGTTTGTTCATCGTAATTTAGATTTGTATTTTGTACGTAACCTCTTCCCATGTACAGCACCATGGACATCAAAGATGCTCTTTGGGCGGCACGGTGGCACAGTGGTTAGCACTGCAGTCTTGCAGCGCTGGGGTCCTGGGTTCAAATCCCACCAAGGACAACATCTGCAAGGAGTTTGTATGTTCTCCCTGTGTTTGCGTGGGTTTCCTCCGGGTTCTCCGGTTTCCTTCCACACTCCAATGACATACTGATAGGGAATGTAGATTGTGAGCCCCGATGGGGACAGCGACGATAATGTATGTAAAGCGCTGCGGAATATGTTAGCGCTATATAAAAAAATAAAGATTATTATTATGCTCTAAAAATAAATTATAATAATGCTAATAATCACTACAATGATAATCCCCATATTGTAACATCACTACAATGATAATCACATATTATGACATCACTACAATGATAATCCCCATATTGTGACATCACTACATTGATAATCCCCATATTGTGACATCACTACAATGATAATTGCCATATTGTGACATCATTGCATTGATAATCCCCATATTGTGACATCACTACAATCCTAATTCCCATATTTTGACTTCACTACATTGATAATTCCCATATTGTGACATCACTACAATCATAATTCCCATATTATGACATCACTACAGTGATAATCACCATATTGTGACATCACTACATTGATAATTCCCATATTGTGACATCACTACAATGATAATGCCCATATTATGACATCACTACAATGATAATACCCATATTATGACATCACTACATTGATAATCCTCATATTGTGACATCACTACAGTGATAATCCCCATATTGTGACATCACTACATTGATAATTCCCATATTGTGACATCACTACAATGATAATACCCATAGTATGACATCACTACATTGATAATTCCCATATTGTAACATCACTACAATGATAATACCCTTATTATGACATCACTACATTGATAATCCTCATATTGTGAAATCACTACATTGATAATCGCCATACTGTGACATCACTACATTGATAATCGCCATATTGTGACATCACTACATTGATAATCCCCATATTGTGACATCACTACATTGATAATCGCCATATTGTGACATCACTACATTCCTAATCGCCATATTGTAACATCACTACAATGATAATCCCCATATTATGACATCGCTACAATGATTATCCCCATATTGTGACATCCCAACATTGATAATCCCCATATTGTGACATCACTACATTGATAATCTCTATATTGTGACATCACTACATTGATAATCCCTATATTGTGACATCACTACATTGATAATCCCCATATTGTGACATCACTACATTGATAATCCCTATATTGTGACATAACTACAATGATAATCCCCATGTTGTGACATCACTGAGTTCTTTGCCTCTCTACTGGATCATTACATTATGCAATACCCCTGAATTATTGCGACAAAACTTTTGTATCATCTTTTCACATTTATCACCCTCTTTATTATCCCTGCAATGTGTGACCTCACTATAGTGCATAAAATAAGCGGTAATGTCATATCTATGTTTATTATCCCAATTCTGTGATTCTACTATGTCCAATAGCTCCTTACTGGGACATCACTGGGTACAATAACCCCTTCCTATAAATGTAATTGTTACCCGTGTCCTGGGATATTACCACTTTTTATTATCCCTGTACTGTTGCATTACTGTGTTCACTTTCCGTGCATCATGAAGCTTTCATTAAAGGGGCTGTCACACTAGAAGATTAATGTCTAATGTGAGGGTCTCACCTCTGGGACCTATATCTATCTCCAGTATAAGGGTCTCCGGATCCTTATTTTTCACTGGTGCCCTGCCGCAGTACCGCAGAGGTGGCAACGCACAATCTATCCATTTACTGCTAAGCAAGCTCCAAATACAGGTGTACATCTATTAGACATTCATGGCATATCCTGTGGCTATCCCAGTAATGTCTGATGGGAGATAACCCATCTAAATCTATGCGGTGATATCAGTTTGGTCCTTAGCTATTATCTGTGAAATCATTATGTTCATTATCTATATTTCTATGCTGTGTATTTTATTCCCGTCATGTTACATCACTGTAAATAATGACCCATTTCTAGAGTGTTTGTTATCTGATTTGTGATATCACTTTATCCCCTTAAAGGGAATCGGTCAGTAAGATCAACCCTCCTAAACCATCTACATGGACATGTAGGTCATAGAGAGTTGAACAAAGTGATACCATGATAGCTGTGATCCGATGTATTATTCAAAGAAATACACTATTTTCTTAATATGTAAATGAGGTGTTAAGATCTATGGGCCGGACATAGATCTCCCAGAGAATCTGCCTCCAGAGTTACCAGCGTAAGACATGTAGAGCAAGAGAGCAGACTGTCAGTCATTACATGTCTCACACCAGTAATGCCCCCTTTCATTTAAAATAGGGAGGCAGATACTCAGGGAGATCTATGTTCGGGTAATAGATCTTAAAAGCTCATTTGCATATTAAGCAAAATATAGATTTCTCTGGAATAAAATATTGGATTGAAAATATCAAGGTATTATTTTTTTCAACTTTCTATGACCCACGTGGTAAAAAGTTTGATCCTACTAACAGATTCCCTTTAAAGTAATATATTATGACCATGATCACAGCAAGCATAATCCCCTTCAAAGTTACATCACTAGGACCATTATTCCTGTGCTGTCTCTTGTTCTTCACCTCTGTCCTTTGACATCACAATCTCCATTATTCTGTGCAATTATATGACTATGACCTATTATTCCTGTGATGTCTGTTTGTCTTTGCTTATACACAATGACATCACCATCTCTTTTATTCTGTTGTAGTGAAATCACTATCATTATTATAACTGCGCTATTTTTTGGTCTTTACCTTTGTACCGTGACCTTTCTATCTCTATTATTCCTATGCAGTTGAGTTACTATCTCTATTATTGCAGTGCTGCTCTTTGGTCTTTATCTCTCTACTGTGACATCACCATCTCTCTTATTCCTATGCAATGACATCACCGTGACTATGATTTATGTGCTGTTCTTTGATCTTTACTTATGTACTGCGACATCACTATATCTATTATTCCTGTGCAGTAAGATCACTATATCTATTATTGCTATGCTGCTCTTTGGACTTTACCTTTGTACTGTGACATCACCATCTTTACTATTCCTATGCAATGACATCACTGTGACTATGATTCCTGTGCTGTTCTTTGGTCTTCATCTATGTACTGTGACATCACTTTATCTATTATTCCTGTGCAGTGAAATCACCTCTGACCATTATCCCTGAGCTGTTCTTTGATCTTTATACAGTGGTGTGAAAAAGTGTTTTCCCCCTTCCTGATTTCTTATTCTTTTGCATGCTTGTCACACTTAAATGTTTCAGATCACAAAACACATTTAAATATTAAACAAAGATAACACAAGTAAACACAAAATGCAGTTTTTAAATGAAGGTCTATTATTATTAAGGGAAAAAGAAATCCAAACCTACAGGGCCCCATGTGAAAAAGTGATTGCACCTCCCCCTTCTCACCTTAAAACATAAATTAACTGTGGTTTATCTCATCTTTGGGAAGCTGAGTTCAATTTCCCTAGCCACACACAGGCCTGATTAGTGCCACACCTGTTCTCAATCAAGAAATCACTTAAATAGGACCTGTCTGTCAAAGTGAAGTAGGCCAAAAGATCCTCAAAAGCTATACATCATGCTGCGATCCAAAGAAATTCAGGAATAAATGAGAAACAAAGTAATTGAGATTCATCAGTCTGTAAAAAGTTATAAAGCTATTTCTAAAGCTTTGGGACTCCAGCGAACCACAGTGAGAGCCATTATCCACAAATGGTGAAAACATGGAAGAGTGGTGAACCTTCTCATGAGTGGCTGGTCAACCAAAATTACCCCAAGAGCACAGCGACGACTAATCCAAGAGTTCACAAAAGACCCCACAACAACATCCAAAGAACTGCAGGCCTCACATGCCTCAGTTAAGGTCAGTGTTCATGACTCCACCATAAGAAAGAGACTGGGCAAAAATGGCATGCATGGCAAGTTCCAAGGCGTAAACCACTGCTGAGCAAAAACAAAGGCTCGTCTCAATTTTGCCAGAAAATATCTCGATGATTGCCAAGACTTTTGGGAGAATACTTTGTGGACTGAAGAGACAAAAGTTGAACTTTTTGGAAGGTGCATGTCCTATTATATCCGGCGTAGAAATAACATGGCATTTCAGAAAAATATCATCATACCAACAGTAATATATGGTGGTGATAGTGTGATGGTCTGGGGCTGTTTTGCTCCTTCGGGACCTGGAAGACTTGCTGTGGTAAATGGAACCAAGAATTCTGCTGAATTCTTGAAGGAGAATGTCCAGCTATCTGTCCATGACCTCAAGCTGAGGCACACTTGAGTTATGCAGCAGGACAATGATCAAAAACACACCAGCAAATCCACCTCTGAATGGCTTAAAAAAAATAAATAAAATAAGACTTGGCCTAGTCAAAGTCCTGACCTTAATCCGATTGAGATGATGTGGCATGACCTTAAAAAGGCGGCTCATGCTCGGAAACCCTCCATTGTGGCTGAATTACAACAAATAGGCAAAGATGAGTGGGCCAAAACTCCTCCAGAGCATTGTAAAAGACTCATTGCCAGTTATCGCAAATGCTTGATTGCAGTTGTTGCTACAAAGGGTGGCCCAACCAGTTATTAGGTTTAGGGGGAAATCACTTTTTCACACAGGGCTCTGAAGGTTTGGATTTCTTTTTCCCTTTAATGATAAAGACCTTCATTTAAAAACTGCATTTTGTGTTTCCTTGTGTTATCTTTGTCTAATATTTAAATTTGTTTTGTGATTTGAAACATTTAAGTGTGAGAAACATGCAGAAGAATAAGAAATCAGGAGGTGGGGCAAATACTTTTTCACTCCACTGTATATGTACTGTGACATCATTATATCTATTATTCCTGTGCATTGATGTCACCTCTTACCATTATCCCTGAGCTGTTCTTTGGTCTTTACATATGTACTGTGAAGTCACAATCTCTATTATTTCTGTGCTGTAAAATCACTTTAAAGGGAATCTGTCACCCCCCTGGGCGATATCAGACCTCAACTATGGCCATACAGGGTATAGAAAAGTAAATCTATACATACCTGTATGGCCAATAGCAGAGGTCTGATTGCAGAGAAAAGCACTTTAATCAATTATTTTTTCCATAGGTTTGAGGGAAGCTAAGCAATCCCCGCCTATCTGCTTATTATTCCCCTAAATCCCTGCCTCTCTGCTTAATTATCATATCCCCCCTCCCCTGCTTGTCACAGGGCCCTGTGACAGGCCCTGTGACGTGCACTGAGCAGGTGCCAGGGAGTCACTGTCACTTCCCGGCGCCTGCGCAATAGAAACCTGCAGCGCAGAGCACGGAGAGACAGGACCGGGATGAAGCAAAGTGTGCTTTTTGTGAGCGGTGCTTTGCGCATGCCTGGAAGTCAGGGGCCTGTAACGTGCAGGGAAGGGGGGGATATGATAATTAAGCAGGCAGGCGGATTTAGGGGAATAATAAGCAGATTGGAAGGGATCGCTAGGCTTCCCCCGGACGCCAAGCCTGTGGGAAAAAGAATTGATTAAAGTGCTTTTCTCTGCAATCAGACTTCTGCTATGGGCCATACAGGTATGTATAGATTTACTTTTCTTTACCCTGTATGGCCATAGTAGAGGTCTGATATCACCCAGGGGGGTGACAGATTCCCTTTAAGACCACAGCCCCACTATCAGTATTTGGTCAGTATGCAGTCAGTATTTTTTCTCATGAGTGGGAGCCAAAACCAGGAGTGGGTGATAAATGCAGAATTGGTGACTTGTTTCTATTATATCTTTTCTCTGATTGTTCCTCACCTGGTTTTGGCTCCCACTCCTGAGAAAAAATACTGACCGAATACTGATCAAATACTGGTAGTGGGGCCGTGACCTAAGCATTATTCCTGTGCTGTTCTTTGGACCTTACCTTTGTACTGTCACATCAATATATCTCTTATACCTGTGCAGTGATATCATTGTAGGCCTTTGTAGGAGTGTAGGTAAAATATGTGCTGTAATTTGCAGTTATAATGGTCCAATGTTTTATGCATCACATAAAAAATACTAGTAATATAAATAACATGTAAAGCGGAGATAGAACAGATTACATCCTATGAATTTCAATCTTCGCTTCCGGTGCCATTTGAAAAATAATGCAGAATGTGAACAAAACCTAATGTGTTCATTGTAATAAACCTGCAGAAAGAATATCTATAACACTTCTGTCATTTACTGCCCAACATCCCAGCGGAGGTGAGCGCTGCAGATAAGCCGCTAATTACACATTCCTTTATTAGATAACTCTAATCATGTGTCAGGTAATACATTAATTATTTCTACAATCTCCTTTGGCTGCAAGAGACATTAAACTGGTGATTTACGGGGGCATTATGTTTGTCTACTCTACACGTCCAGGCAACAATTATCCAGCATGTTGTCATACAGCAAGATATGAGATAAAGACATAACTCTGCCATTTATTGTAACGTAAAGGCAAAGGAGTCACATACCACCTAAAGTCAAAGCCAAAGACTAGGGCTCCTGGGTGACTTAATGCTGACATGGTCAGAGTTTTTTTTTCTATGAGGAATTGTTGAAGTGTCACTGAGGTCAAGGTAATCCTAATCAAAGATGGTCATATTGACACTGAGCAATACACCGAAAAAATGATATTATCTTCACGGCTGCTTGGATAGAAGCACCCTAGGGCAGAGGGACAGTTTAGGTAATATGGGACTGTCGGGATCTAGATGGGATGTTTAGGAGATATGAAATGTAATAATTTGTTTGCCATTTTATAGCATAAGCCATTCTAGAGATGTACAAGTTTAGAGTGCATCCAGGTGATTCTTATATAGTATGTCATGTAGAGTTGAACGAAACTCTCAAAATTAGCTTTAGGCAGGTTCCCTCAATTCAAGTGGAAATAAAAAGTTATGATGCCAATTGAATCGGCTGGGAAGGAGTTAAAAAAGTACTCATACTCATTTCTCCTAGACCCTCCCTGTACCTGTTCCGCCACCGCCTGTCCTCTGATTGTCTGTTCTGTCTTCTATCTTCTAACTTCGTTCCACGCCAGCAGCCACTTCTAGCCAGGTCTTCCATTCACTGATGTACATCAAGCCCTACATGAAGACATGGGACCTAATGAATGGAAGACCCTGTTGGAAGAGGCCAAAGTTTCAGAACAAGCAGAGGAAAGAAGATAGAAGAGCTGGTGGGTGGACAGACACCAACAGGACAGGTATGGAAGGGTTAGTATAAGAAGAGTGAGGATTTTTGTGGATGTTATCAGATAGCAACTCAGGGAGAAGATGTGTATGGCCCCAGAGAAAACACCCACTTGGACTTAACGAAACTCATTAGGTGCCAAATAATTTGATTGCTAATATCTCCGCAACAGAGAGGAAAAATTGATATATATATGTATTTATATATACAGGGTGGTCCAAAAGTAGGTGGACAGAAAGTGTAATAAGGTTATGAAGGGGGAGATTTATCAAACATGGTGTAAAGTGAAACTGTCTCAATTGCCCTTAGCAACCAATCAGATTCCACTTTTCATTCCTCACAAAGTTTATAGTCGAAAACCAAAAAGTGTCAGTGATTTGAAAAATTCCATAAGAGATGCATTTCAAGAAATTAATACCCATAGAGACTTGTGCAAAAAAGTTTGTCGAAGCGTAAGAGGCAGATTTCAAAGCTGTGCAAATTGCAATGGAAAACAGTTTGAGCACCTGCGTTGATAAAATTTAAGGGCTTTTGTATTATTGTTCAGAATAAAATTTCATTGTCAATGTTATTCTTGTGTTAGTAAATATAATTTTATATATAAATCAAAATAAATGTTATTATTTTCTGGTCACCTACTTTTGGATCACCCTGTATATATAAATGTTTTATTCGGCTCTGCAGCCTCCTGTACATCCTGTGTCCAGTTTAACATTAAAAATTTGTTGATAGAGCCTCTTTAATAATAATTGTATTTTTCATGAAACCTCCTAGTGTGCAATGCGATTATTTGTATAGCTCTTGGTCTTTTCTGTTAATAAATAAGACACTTTGCACTGATGAGGTGCAAGAACCCTGAAGCAGCTGTTTGTAAATGTAAGTGTTTTAATTCCTAAGTGTGGCAAGATCTTATACCATTGCTATTTGTAAACATTGGCAGTAGAGTCCTTGCCTGTCTTCCTCTGTTAAGTGGCTATTTGTATATTTTATTACCCAGAAACCATTGCTTGGTCTATAAGCCACCCTAAGCCATCCTTGGCATTCTTCTTCAGGAGAAACTTTACGTTATACCCCCATTGAAGTTGTCTCAACCAGCCAATATGTTTCCTACTCTACATTGATAAGGGGTAAGAATGTATGCAATTGAAGCTTCTGGGTTGGCTGCATATGATAAATCATGTGGCAAGGCTCTTTAAAGGGTCGATATTGACTTAAAAGATTGCTTCTTTGAAATGGTAGTGTGAAGGATCCACACCTCGCCTCCCGCCTGACGTCACTATTACGTCAGATGGATCACGTGATACGGATCCACACTTTGCACCAACGTGACATTCTGCACCCCTCAGGGACACGTAAGGTCAGATTGGTGCAGTTTTACACAGATACCCCCATTCTGCATGGGTTCAGAAAGGTACCGAGAGTAAGAAGAGCTGGGGCCACTCAGTCACGGACGTGGCACCACACTTGCACACACCCTTGATAGGCTGAGAGACCCCTTTCACTAGTCCAGTGAACAGAACTTTATCAGCTTAGAAAAGCCGCCAACAGTTCCTATTCGATATAAGCCCCGGTCCATTCACAGGAATTATATGGGGCCTGAAACCAGCCCCGGTAGCATGAGAATTAACAGAACAATGGATGTATGGATTCGTGGATGGAGATAAAAGAGCAACTCAAGGTTAAATTATATATTTAATCATCTTAAGGGCACACTAGACAATATACTTTATACACAAGGGTCATACATATATAATGGTCAGAGATGCAAATACAACAGTGATAGAACAAAAGATATAAGCAGATGAATCATATCAATTACCGGTGACATCTGACCAGTGACCATGAATGCGCTGGGCCTGATGGGGCCTGATCTTCCAGTGGGTTCCTTGGCCCTTCACAGCACGTTACTGGATGTGAGCCCTCCGGTTCGAAGTGGCCGCATGCATCACTAGCAATCAGTGGTGTGGGTGGGGGTACAGCATTAACAGAACTGGTAAATCTGCAGCAGATAAAACTGCAATTTTATTAAAACTGCAGCAAGCAGGCCAGTAAGTGACACATCACTGGAATCAGGATCTCTAAATCTAAATTATGCTGCTCTCAGATGGGGGAGCAACCTGGTGACAGATTCCCTTTGATACAATTGTTTCTTTCAAGTTATTTAGCCTCAGTCATTACTAACGCAACAGCTTTATTAGTAACTGATACTTGCCTACAATTTTTAGGCTGTATACTTTTCTTAGCTATCACACTACAAAATTCTGTGAATTGCTCCGGCCTCAGGAGGATTTTTTTTTCTAGATGCATTAGATTTGATATCTGTAAAAAACAAATTGAAGTCTGTAAGATATTTTAGTTCCAGCAGACACAATGTAATGCATTAATACAGCTGTAATTAAAAGCAGCTCTCAGGGCACAGCTTAGATGGACAGATTCCTATTTCCCAGTAACATTTGAGCACAAATATATATATAATTGTGCAGAACACAACCCTTAGTTTCATCTTCAGCCCTCGAACCCCCTCTGTACAGCTGTCTCTGGTCTCAGAAGAAACATTTTGGTGGTGAGTGAAGCGATGAAGCTCCTGGATCGTGTCCCGTCTTTCATTGCTCTTCCAGTAGAACAATCCATTGGGTATATAGTTAGTTTCATGGTTTGTAACAATGAATGGCAGTTATGGAAGAAAGCAAATCTGCTGATTTTCATGTCTAGTATTCATTTTGGCTTTTTCCTTCCATCTAATATATAAAATCTTAACATATGTCCTTATTAAAAGATGTATGTCCCGGTAGCAAATATTATTTTCAGCTTTATAAATTACTTTTTAATGGAATATTGATCTTGTTAGCATTGGTGTCACTACTTAATGGGATTAGAAAGAGGATTTTCAAGTACCACATAAGATTAGTGTTAGCTAAAATGAGGTATGAAGTCTAACAAGCCTCCAAAAGAAAGTACTGAGCTTCGTTGCAGCCGGCCAGTAGGTGCTCCGCTGACACCTGGTACTGGTACCTGTGTAATAATGAGACTCTGTTAGTTGAAAAGTAGGAGACACAAAGTACATGAATGGTTGAAGTAGCCAGGGTACAATACTGGAAAGCTCATAGAGAGTTAGGGCATGCACATTAGTTCCGCGGTCATTCGGCTGACAATTAGTCCGTCCGACCACCCAATGCCATAAATGCTCAGCTCACCATTGACAGTGGTTTATCTCCCTTGAGAACAAAAGGATCTGATATCTTGGAAGTTGGAACCCAAGTATCCAATCCTTCTCACTGTACATCAGGTGTCAGGAGATAGTGGGTGGCCCTATACATATTAGATGGTCAGACTGTCACACTGAATTTGAGGTTTTCGGTAACATTGACCCACTGTGTACTGCCAGTTTTAGCTAGGCCAAGTTCAATAAACATAACCCAAAGTCATAACAAGAATACAGAAGTGCGCCACCAAGAGAGAAAGCATTTCACATTATGTAAATATATTATCACATTAAAAAAATGACTGCCCTTCATGAAATAGATATGAAATGTATTGTGGTTCCACTGAGGAAGAAGTCCGTTCGAGCTAAAAATGCATTTGGAATAAACTACTGTCACGATTCTGTTGTCAGATTACCCTGAGCCAGGGGCTCCTTGACTGTCCCTAACGCTAGGGGTGACTTAGTTATCCCTGCTCCCTAGATTACTTCTGATAGTGAAGATGCTGGGGCCCCGTACCTTACTGAACTCCTGAATCAGCCCTATATCTGTCCCCCTCCCCCACCCAGGGAAGAGGGGAGGAACAATGTATGACAAACCAGACAAACAAGGAAGGGTGTACAGGGATAAATGAAAATGCCAAACATACAAATATGCACTCACAGACAACAGAGAGGAACACCAGGGAGAAAAGGAAGGGAAACTAAATAGGAGAGGAAGAGGATTTACACACAGCCAAAACACCTAGCAACAGTCAAAGATAAACACTTCAAACGCCTCTACCAACAACCGACTCCTCCACTCTTCACCAGCCAGTACAAGACTTAACACTTGCAATCCAGATTGCCAGAGGCGAGTATATATAGGAGAGGGGAGTGGCCAATACTGAACAGCTGAGATCATCCAAGCCGGGAAGCTTCAGAGACTCCAAGCTGAACAGATTAACCCCTGCACTGCTAACAGAAACCTGCACCGTTTAATATGAAGGAGAAATGCTTCCAATCAGTGTAGGAAAAAAACAAAGACAGAAACATAATACTCAAATACCCTACAATAAAAAAAAAAATAGCAATTAGTGCATGAAAACAATATAGGGTACTTAGTTAACATAATTTTGATCAAAATAATGCAAAAGCCACCACGTCACGGTGACCCTATTTGGGACAGTCCTAACTCTAATATTTAAAACCTTACCACTTGTCAAGTGACATGCATGTGGATAAGGGCTGAGAGACTGAACCCGGCTAGTATACACACAGCCAAGGGGAACAAGATGAATAGTATTTCCAGCTCAAGGGAAAGGCATGCCACACCTTTATATACACTTGGAGCAAACTATCTGAAACTGAATATCTCAGTTTATTTCTTTATTTTTTTTGTTCAATTAGTGTGCTCCAAGTGTATATAAAGGTGTGGCCTGCCTTTCCCTTGAGCTGGGAATACTATTCATCTTGTTCCCCATGCTTGTGTGTCTATTAGCCGGGTTCAGTCTCTCAGTCCTTAACCACATGCATGTCACTTGACAAACGGTAAGGTTTTAAATATTAAAGTTAGGACTGTCCCAAATAAGGTCACCGTGACGTGGTGGGATGGCTTTTGTATTATTTTGAACAAAATTATGTTACCTAAGTACCCTATATTATTTTCATGCACTATTACTATTTATTTATTTATTATAGGGTATTTGAGTATTAGTTTCTCTCTTTGTTTTTTTTCTGTTTAGTGGCCATGTGTAAACATGCTCTTACATGCTGCATGCACACCAATTTAGATCTCAGTTCATAATCAGTGCAGGAGTATGTGAAATCAGACGCTACAGTCTACTGTCCCCCCTCAGTCGCGGTAAACCCGTGAGAACTACAATCTATTTCTATTCATCTGAATTCTGTGAATTACTTACCAGCAGCGCCACACACACGCATTTCTCCCTTTGGTACATATACACATTGGTCCATCCGACCAGCGGAGCAGGAGCTGGGGTATTGTTATTTCAGGCTATTCAATTGCTGTGGTTTAAAATCACATTTGATTAATACCCTATGTAAGCTTTTTGTCAATCCCTATTTATGAAATAGAGAAGTTCTGGGAAGTAATGGGAAACTGAGAACAAGTCAGGCCGCTAACTATCCGATTTAATGAAACGTCATACAATGTAGAATGTCTCTTTTCTGTTCTTTTCTGATAAAATGATGTTTATTTCTAGGGCCAATATCACATATTTTCAAAAAGTCACAATTTTTGGAGAAGGAAGATTTGGCTACTGAATATAGACAAAGACTTTGTGGTAGGTACAGTAAATGCAGAAGGTAAAGTTAAGAATGGAGTAGAGACTTATGAAGGATATTACATTATGCCTTGTAATAGGTGTAACCAGATATCTCAATAATTGAGTGGGTAAAATGCAAAATTTAACTCAATAGGATTGTGGGTGATTTGCAGTGTAAATGTTGAGTTTTTATGATAAGACTATTGCAGTGCATCCTCCAAAGTTTGGCTGCTAATTGAACCGCCAGATCAGGAGTTACATCTTCAAGCAACCAGATCAGATGTGAGATCAAAGCTTTTTGTACAGTACAGACCAAAAGTTTGGACACACTTTCTCATTTAATTTTTTTTTCTGTATTTTCATTACTTTGAAAACTGTACATTCACACTGAAGGCATCAAAACTATGAATTAACACATGTGGAATTATATACTTAACAAAAAAGTATGAAACTACTGAAAATATGTCTTATATTCTAGGTTCTTCAAAGTAGCCACCTTTTGCTTTGATGACTGCTTTGCACACTCTTGACATTCTCTTGATGAGCTTCAAGAGGTAGTCACCGGAAATGGTTTTCACTTCACAAGTGTGCCCTGTCAGATTTAATAAGTGGGATTTCTTGCCTTATAAATGGGGTTGGGACAATCAGTTGTGTTGTGCAGAAGTCTGGTGGACACACAGCTGATAGTCCCACTGAATAGACTGTTAGAATTTGTATTATGGCAAGAAAAAAGCAGCTGAGTAAAGAAAAACGAGTGGCCATAATTACTTTAAGAAATGAAGGTCAGTCAGTCTGAAAAATTGGGCAAACTTTGAAAGTGTCCCCAAGTGCAGTTGCAAAAACCATCAAGCGCTACAAAGAAACTGTCTCACATGAGGACCGCCCCAGGAAAGGAAGACCAAGAGTCACCTCTGCTTCTGAGGATAAGTTTATCCGAGTCACCAGCCTCAGAAATCGCAGGTTAACAGCAGCTCAGATTAGAGACCAGGTCAATGCCACACAGAGTTCTAGCAGCAGACACATCTCTACAACAACTGTTAAGAGGAGACTTTGTGCAGCAGGCCTTCATGGTAAAATAGCTGCTAGGAAACCACTGCTAAGGACAGGCAACAAGCAGAAGAGACTTGTTTGGGCTAAAGAACACAAGGAATGGACATTAGACCAGTGGAAATCTGTGCTTTGGTCTGATGAGTCCAAATTTGAGATCTTTGCTTCCAACCACCGTGTCTTTTTGCGACGCAGAAAAGGTGAACGGATGGACTCTACATGCATGGTTCCCACCGTGAAGCATGGAGGAGGAGGTGTGATGGTGTGGGGGTGCTTTGCTGGTGACACTGTTGGGGATTTATTCAAAATTGAAGGCATACTGAACCAGCATGGTTACCACAGCATCTTGCAGGTGCATGCTATTCCATCCGGTTTGCGTTTACTTGGACCATCATTTATTTTTCAACAGGACAATGACCCCAAACACACCTCCAGGCTGTGTAAGGGCTATTTGACCAAGAAGGAGAGTGATGGCGTGCTACACCAGATGACCAGGCCTCCACAGTCACCAGACCTGAACCCAATCGAGATGGTTTGGGGTGAGCTGGACCGCAGAGTGAAGGCAAAAGGGCCAACAAGTGCTAAGCATCTCTGGGAACTCCTTCAAGATTGTTGGAAGACCATTTCCGGTGACTACCTCTTGAAGCTCATCAAGAGAATGCCAAAAGTGTGCAAAGCAGTCATCAAAGCAAAAGGTGGCTACTTTAAAGAACCTAGAATATAAGACATATTTTCAGTTGTTTCACACTTTTTTGTTAAGTATATAATTCCACATGTGTTAATTCATAGTTTTGATGCCTTCAGTGTGAATGTACAATTTTCATAGTCATGAAAATACAGAAAAATCTTTAAATGAGAAGTTGTGTCCAAACTTTTGGTCTGTACTGTATATCTCCAATACGTCAAATGTTTTCCAAAGGAATAAATCTTTTGCACGCATATAAATATTTTTCTATGCGTATGAGTATCATAAATTTACTAAGAAGAATATACTTTGAAGGAAAGTGGGTAAATATCAGAATGATGTGATTCATTTCTTCCTGTTATGTTATGCAGCATAACTGAACTTTGGGATCATTGCATATTTAAAAGCATTGATAGGTTTCATGCAAACAACCAAAATACTGCGTCATGTGCAGATGATACATACAGTACAGACCAAAAGTTTGGACACACCTTCTCATTTAAAGATTTTTCTGTATTTTCATGACTTTGAAAATTGTACATTCACACTGAAGGCATCAAAACTATGAATTAACACATGTGGAATTATATACTTAACAAAAAAGTGTGAAACAACTGAAAATATGTCTTATATTCTAGGTTCTTTATAGTAGCCACCTTTTGCTTTGATCGTATTATATAGCACTGTGTACTTACAATTGCTCATTTTGCCCTTCTGCCCAAATAATTCTTCTCTTTTCTCTGCTCTATTTAGAAACAGTAAGTCTCTATTCCCTGCATTTATCATCCTCCTCTTGACACAGCTGCTTCCACCTCCTCCCTGTCAGGGACTTTTGCAGTGTCTCACGAGTCACACGGAAAATTGACCTCTTGTTTCTACATAGAGCTTAGAAGGATTTTTAATGACGTGATGTCATGGACCTAATGGAAAAGAGAATTAGCTGAGTAGAAGGGCAAAATGAGCAATTGCAAAGTGACTGTACACTAGGACAATCTATAACTTCTTCTATCCTCTCTCTAAGTCTATATAATACTCAATGATCACTATGCCTTCTCTTCTATTTATCTCGATGAAATCATGATAACACGGAGGAAGGTATCTCTCTGGCAAAGATGGGTCCTAGCAGACCTAGATCAGCTCTGTCAGTGCTATGACATGCAAAGGTAGAGGCTGTTTTCCCTTAACTTAAAGTCCTCCTCCCCCAAAAATAGTACCAAAAGACATACAAAGTAATACAACAAAAAGTTCAAAGTTTCTTACATAAAAATAATAAAAGGGTAAGATTCCACAATGAGAATTTTGTCCCTGTTTGATGCTGCAAAAAAGCAGCAAATTAAAGTGTATGGACTTCATGGAAATTTCATGCTCGCGGCCCTTTTTTTTACGCAACATTAACTGACAGTGGCATAACTAGAGTTTGATGGGCCCCGATGCAATATATGGACCGCCCCCCCCCCCCCACACACACACACACACACACCCACACATACCCATATATATACCCTCTATCCTGGTATTTGTCCCTTATCTTGGGCCCCATTCTGATATATCCCCCATCCCGGAATATGCCCCCTGTGGAATATGCCCCCGGTTCTGACACTGTTCTTTAATATATAGAAAAAAATAAACCATTATACTCACCAGGGGCATGAATAGAAGTATTATTATGTCTATAGTCCTGCCTATAATATAATGCACCTCCATATTAGTATAATACACCCCCAATATCCTCCATATAGCTTACTGCACAGCCAATAGTCCTCCTTATAGTATAATGCACAGCCCATAGTCCTCCATATTAATGTAATACCCATATGTTCCATATAATATAATGCACCGCTGAGAGCCCTCCATGTAGTATAATGCATAGTCCATAGTCCTCCATAAAGTATAATGCACAGCCCATAGTCATCCCTAAAGTATAATTCACGGCCCATTGTAATCATACATGTTGTATAATGCTAAGATCATAGTCATACATAAAGTACAATGCACAGCCCATAGTCATCCATAAAGTACAATGCACAGCCCATAGTCATCCATAAAGTACAATGCTCAGCCCATAGTCATCCATAAAGTATAATGCACAACCCATAGTCATCATCCATGTAGTATAATGCACAGGCCAGAGTCATCCATGTAGTATTATGGCCAACATACACTCATTGATTAAAAAATAAATAATTATGCTCACCTTGACTGCGTTCCCCCGCCGCATGGCGTCCCCTTGTGAAGCCAGCAGCTGACTTCAGTGTACAAGTGACAGGAGCGCATGATGTCACTGCCATGCACCCACGGTCACGTGCACGCCGACGTCAGCTGCTGACCTCTGATTGGCCAGTAGCTTGTATTGCCACGCATGGACCCAACTGGTTTGTACACCGCAATACACTTCAACTGGTTGTGAAGTTTCTGCTGGCGTCAGTTGAAGTTTCTGCAGGTGTTGATTGGCCCCTCACCCGCACGGGCCCGGTCGCGACCTCTGCAACTGCGGTCATTACGCCCTTGTAAACTGACCTACCGTACGTATTTGACATCCGCATCATGTCAATTTATCATGCGACATATGTGTTATATTTGCGGATTTTCCCCATACTATTGAGTGAGATGAGGACAATCTAAAACATATAAATAAGAGAGTGCGATCCAGCTCACCCACATTGAAGTAGCCAGCGAATCCCAGGCTCGGATGAAAAAGAACACCCCTGCTCGGTGGTGGTAATAGGAAAAGGTAGGAATATCCGGACATTTTTTGGGGGATATAAAATTTTTTAAAAAATTATTGATAGAATTGAATAAAAACAACATTCCCAGTACTATAGAAAAAATATAAAAAAATATATATACAGTACAGACCAAAAGTTTGGACACACCTTCTAATTGAAAGATTTTTCTGTATTTTCATAACTATGAAAATTGTACATTCACATTGAAGGCATCAAAACTATGAATTAACACATGTGGAATTATATACTTAACAAAAAAGTGTGAAACAACTGAAAATATGTCTTATATTCTAGGTTCTTCAAAGTAGCCACCTTTTGCTTTGATGACTGCTTTGCACACTCTTCGCATTCTCTTGATGAGCTTCAAGAGGTAGTCATCGGAAATGGTTTTCCAACAATCTTGAAGGAGTTCCCAGAGATGCTTAGCACTTGTTGGCCCTTTTGCCTTCACTCTGCGGTCCAGCTCACCCCAAACCATCTCGATTGGGTTCAGGTCTGGTGACTGTGGAGGTCAGGTCATCTGGCATAGCACCCCATCACTCTCCTTCTTGGTCAAATAGCCCTTACACAGCCTGGAGGTGTGTTTGGGGTCAAAGTCCTGTTGAAAAATAAATGATGGTCCAACTAAAAGCAAACCGGATGGAATAGCATGCCGCTACAAGATGCTGTGGTAGCCATGCTGGTTCAGTATGCCTTCAATTTTGAATAAATCCCCAACAGTGTCACCAGCAAAGCACCCCCACACCATCACACCTCCTCCTCCATGCTTCACGGTGGGAACCAGGCATGTAGAGTCCATCACTCCATTCACCTTTTCTGCTTCGCACAAAGACACGGTTGTTGGAACCAAAGGTCTCAAATTTGGACTCATCAGACCAAAGCACAGATTTCCACTGGTCTAATGTCCATTCCTTGTGTTCTTTAGCCCAAACAAGTCTCTTCTGTTTGTTGCCTGTCCTTAGCAGTGGTTTCCTAGCAGCTATTTTACCATGAAGGCCTGCTGCACAAAGTCTCCTCTTAACAGTTGTTGTAGAGATGTGTCTGCTGCTAGAACTCTGTGTGGCATTGACTTGGTCTCTAATCTGAGCTGCTGTTAACCTGCAATTTCTGAGGCTGGTGACTTGGATAAACTTATCCTCAGAAGCAGAGGTGACTCTTGGTCTTCCTTTCCTGGGGCGGTCCTCATGTGAGCCAGTTTCTTTATAGCGCTTGATGGTTTTTGCAACTGCACTTGGGAACACTTTCAAAGTTTTCCCAATTTTTCGCACTGACTGACTTTCATTTCTTAAAATAATGATGGCCAGTCATTTTTCTTTACTTAGCTGCTTTTTTCTTGCAATAATACAAATTCTAACAGTCTATTCAGTAGGACTATCAGCTGTGTATTCACCAGACTTCTGCACAACACAACTGATGGTCCCAACCCCATTTATAAGGCAAGAAATCCCACTTATTAATCCTGACAGGGCGCACCTGTGAAGTGAAAACCATTTCCGGTGACTACCTCTTGAAGCTCATCAAGAGAATGCCAAGAGTGTGCAAAGCAGTCATCAAAGCAAAAGGTGGCTACTTTGAAGAACCTAGAATATAAGACATATTTTCAGTTGTTTCACACTTTTTTGTTAAGTATATAATTCCACATGTGTCAATTCATAGTTTTGATGCCTTCAGTGTGAATGTACAATTGTCAAAGTCATGAAAATACAGAAAAATCTTTAAATGAGAAGGTGTGTCCAAACTTTTGGTCTGTACTGTATATGTGTGAGCTTTTCCTAACTGTTTAGGACTGAATCTCAGTCCTTACTCATGGAACATATGCGTCTTTAGTGCATTTCCGAAGTGAAATGCACTAAAAACAAATGTAATCCGCACATGTCTATATCAATAAGGTTTTATTCAAGTCAAGTTATAGAATGCATCCACAGTAAAGCAGTAATATTTAATACATGGCAAAGAAAAAGGGGAATAAAACAGAAGCTGAAAAACGCATGTAAAAAACAAAACTGATTCAAAAATCCAATGAAAAAATACAAGTCACCTAAATTAGTTAGTTGGTGCAGAAATGCTGCCGAAAATCTGCTTTATCAAAACTCACCAATACTCATCATGAGAACTTAACCTTACAATTAAAAAAAAATATTAGTATAAAATAAAATAATAAAAAAATACATTGGCCAGTGATTAAGGTTTGGTCATTAGGTGGCCAAATATAACACAAGGGTAAACCACCTAAAACACAACATATGAATCAAAGAAAAAAAATCAATGAACCGTTTTGTGTCTAAACTTAGGGAATAACTAATATTTTTAGAAATGAGGAGGTTCAGCGAGTGATTTACCGGGTGATTACAGGCCACGTGGTCTGAAATTCACATAAAAACATAGGTCTAAATTTTTACAAAGTGACCTTTAACTCCAATGGGACATTAAGGTGTAAAGTTACACCTTCTTTCCTTAGAAAAACAGGCAAATACTGTAATTTATAACACTGAGCACCTGGGGTACTGAAACCCAAAACCGTCTGTAGCCAAATGGAAAAAAGTTAAAAACACAGCAAAATAAACGTATAAAACATTAATCTTTTCAAACACTCTTTTTAATTAGTCTCTGCTCCTGAAGAGGCCGTGTTTGTGCAAAATGCTAGAAATGTCCTGAAAGCTTCAATTCTGCAGGATGTCTCTCAATTTATAGCAATTTTTATTTATAACGTGTCAACGTTGTCTGCGGCTAGGAACTATGGAGTGTGAAGGCAATATCATAAAATGTAGAACGCCTATATAAACGGGCACACACATTTTACATTAGTGTTTGTGATTTATAGGTGTAAAGAAATTTAGACCTTCTGCAATTTAAAGCGACTTTAGAGGTAGAATCCACTATTAGAAGTAGAATACTGGCTCCCACAATCACTTCATTGGAGGAATTTACAATAAATAGGTCCCTCGGTGAAGAAAAATGACAAACGTATATTAAGTAGATGTCATTGATTCACGAAAAGTTAGATAAAAATGTGGCCAATTTAGACCCTAAGAGGGAACAAAATAATCTTTGCATTAATTAAAATTCTTAATCAGTAAAATATGGGTAGAACACAGATGACCTTTTTTTTCCACGGGCCATTGGCTTGCATTGTTTGATCTGCAATACAGATAAAAATAGGACATGGCTAGATGTTTTGTTTTTGTTGCGTGCAATCGGTGTGCAAAAATAAAAGGAAATGTGAAAAACTGACTGTAATGGGTCTATGATCTACTGTATCTACAAAAATAATGGATAGCACATGTACCAAAACTGATATGGGAAACCCGCCTTAGGTTAGGGTCACATCAGCGTATATCCTCTCATTCGAGAAAATCGGGCCGATTATGCTACACTCTGATCAAAGTTTGATCCGATTCTCTCGAACGAGAAGATGGAAAAAAACATTTCTCCATCTTCTCCATTTGTCAGTCTGTGCAAATATTGTACTGAACTCAGATGTCATCCGAATGCAGTCCAATGTTTCACACTGACTCATTGACTTGCATGGCTAAGTGTGATCCGATAATCTAAGTTATAACCAATCACCAATAGATAACCAATGTTGTTCTATGAGGTCGTGCACATGTCCGATTTTTTTGCTCGGACAGACTCAGGGAAAAAAATTTGACATGTTCACATAGAATAACACAGGTCCGAGTGTGATCTGATGTTTTGTCAGTTCACATTTGGACCAAAAATACGGTTGTCTGCACGAGCCCGTATAGTAATTATTAATCTTATTTTTGAATTGTATGATAATTGATAAATTCATTCTATAATTTATTTTGCATTTTTTATCAGTGGGACACAAATTGAAGTAAATCTCTATCATATCTAAGTAGGTCCATTATGATCTGTTGATTAGGTTTTATTACATATTAACTAGAGATGAGCGTTGTTCTACTCGAACTGTTCGCCAATCTCAAATTCGAGCTGTTTTGGGCGGTGTTCGAGCCGTTCGGCGAACACGAACAATTTGAGAAAAATTCGGCTGTTCGAGGTTATGTTCGATAACTGTTCGTGCACCAAAATCATAACTGGATTTTTTCTCAGTAATGATGAAAATTAATGTTAATACGCAGTTTGAGTGTACAGCGGGGCGGGGGGAGGGGCAGGGGATGGATCTCTGCAGGAACAATGAAGATCTCCATTTTTTTTTTCTCTTTCCCGCATTTGCAGTGGGGAGGTGCAATCTGTCAGCCTATCAGCAGCGCACACACGGAGCGAAGTGCTTTTTTTCACACAAGCAAGGGCATGTGTCATTGGCTGTGTATGTCACATGTCCTTGCCCTATAAGACCAAGCCATTTTCCCCGTCGCCACCATTTTCTCACTGCTGCAGCTGCGTGTTAGACGGCACCGCTGTTGCTGTGTGCGCTATACCTTGTTAATTTCAAGCCAATTTTCGCACAAATCTACAGATAGCTTGGGAGTAGGGAATAGTTGTGATTGCAGTCCTTTTAAGGACTAGGTTACAGCATTTCCTACGACTTTTATCAGGCAGGTCTGTGCTCTTAAATAGATAGGTTGTGGGAGTAAAGACTAATTGTAATTGGAGTCCTTTTCAGGACTAGGTTACATCAGTTCCTATCAGTTTTTGCCAGGCAGGTCTGTGCCAGTGCTGTGCAAGTTTTTTTCACAGCATTTGGCTGAATCTAGCAAAGCTAATCCTTTTTGGCCTATTGCAGAGTATGTTAGTCAGTGGAGTAGCCTATCTGTGTTGCAAGATATACCACCTGTGTATAGAATACCAATTTTTTTACTGCACCTAGTGAAGTAAAATCTTTTGGGCATAGCATCATTCTATTAGTCCATCTATACTGACCTCCATCAGCTTGCAAATTGAATATAATTTTTTTCTGCATCTAGCTCTGAAAAAATATTGGGCTTCTAGCTGTGTGTGGGACTTGTTGTATTAGTCCATCTATACTGACCTCCATCAGGTTGCAAACTGCATATATTTTTTTCTTCATCTACCTCTGAAAAAATATTGGGTTTCTAGCTGTGTGTGGGACTTGTTCTATTAATCCATCTATACAGACCTCCATCAGGTTGCAAACTGAATATATTTTTTTCTGCATCTACCTCTGAAAAAATATTGGGCTTCTAGCTGTGTGTGGGACTTGTTGTATTAGTCCATCTATACTGACCTCCATCAGGTTGCAAACTGAATACATTTTTTTCTGCATCTACCTCTGAAAAAATATTGGGCTTCTAGCTGTGTGTGGGACTTGTTGTATTAGTCGATCTATACAGACCTCCATCAGGTTGCAAACTGAATATATTTTTTTCTGCATCTACCTCTGAAAAAATATTGGGCTTCTAGCTGTGTGTGGGACTTGTTCTATTAATCCATCTATACAGACCTCCATCAGGTTGCAAACTGAATATATTTTTTCTGCATCTACCTCTGAAAAAATATTGGGCTTCTAGCTGTGTGTGGGACTTGTTGTATTAGTCCATATATACTGACCTCCATCAGGTTGCAAACTGAATATATTTTTTTCTGCATCTACCTCTGAAAAAATATTGGGCTTCTAGCTGTGTGTGGGACTTGCTCTATTAATCCATCTATACAGACCTCCATCAGGTTGCAAACTGAATATATTTTTTTCTGCATCTACCTCTGAAAAAATATTGGGCTTCTAGCTGTGTGTGGGACTTGTTGTATTAGTCCATCTATACTGACCTCCATCAGGTTGCAAACTGAATATATTTTTTTCTGCATCTACCTCTGAAAAAATATTGGGCTTCTAGCTGTGTGTGGGACTTGTTCTATTAATCCATCTATACAGACCTCCATCAGGTTGCAAACTGAATATATTTTTTTCTGCATCTAGCTCTGAAAAAATATTTGGCCTTCTAGCAGTGTGTGGGACTTTCTCTATTAGTCCATCTATACTGACCTCCATCAGGTTGCAAATTGAATATAATTTTTTTCTGCATCTAACCCAGCCAATAGTTTTGGCCTAATACCACAGTTTGGCCACTCAGCTCTGCTCGGTTCCCATCCATTGTTTTTTTGTGCAAACAACTCCAGAGTTGTTAATTAGTTAACCACCAAAATGAGTGGAAAAAGGCCTGCTGCTGGTGGAAAGGGGAATAGGCGTGTTGGGAAGGGGAAAAAAAGGTTGTGTCCGTGGGGTAGGTGTTAAAGCAACAGTAACATCTGCAGAAGAAAGACCATCTTCCAGCCAAACTAAAATGTCTACTTCTTTTAGCGGACAATGTGATAAGATCCCTTTCTTACGGCCACGCCAATCGCTACAAATTCCAGATGAGGCACAAAAACAGCAGGTGCTTCAACGGATATCAAGTGCTCCTTTAAGTGGGCTCTCCTCCACATCAACTTCAACATCACAAATACTCCAGTCCTCAAAGGTGTCACCTCAATCGCACTTGCTTCCTCACAGCTCCCAAATCTCCAGCTGCCCGTCTGAGTATGAGGTAGAACAGATGGTTGAGTCTGCAGAGCTGTTTACTCATACTATAGCCTGGGAATCAGAGGTCGACTGCAGCGCTTCTGTGAATCCAGACGAGGAAATGATCTGCAGTGATGCCCAGAATCTTTATGAGTCGGATCCAGGACCAGACGCAGAAGGTTCTGACCATAATGTAGACCCTCATTCCCAAACTGTAACTCCTGTTGGTGGAGACAATGAGGAAGACGATGATAAGACTCAAATACCTGATTGGAGCGACAACTTTAGTTTTTTGTCAGGGCAGGAACAGGTTGGCTCTGAGGACGACGGGTGTGATAACGCACAGGGTGATGATGATGAGGTTGGAGATCCCACTTACTGTCAACCCACAGTCAGCCAAGAGATGAGGTCAGCAGAGGAGGTGGAGGAAGATGCTAGTGACGACGAGGTCAGGTTGCGCCTTCCTGGACAGAGACGTAGTACTGGAAGCACGTCAACAACTGCATCCTCAAACACAACTCTGCCTCTCACCACAAGTCGTGGTGGCTCTTCAGGTCACATGGGTGCTAAGCCTTGCATAGCCTGGGCATTTTTTCAGATCGATAAAGATGACCCAACTCGTGTTATCTGTAACATTTGTCAGCAAAAGCTAAGTAGAGGCCAAAAAATACATAGTTTGAGTACTTCATGCATGAACCGGCACATGGACATGAAGCATAAGTTGCAGTGGGAAGCTCAGTGTGCTACAATGCGGCCTAGCCGGCCGGGCCAACCACCGTCTGCCATATCTTGTGCATCCGTGGCCTCTTTATCCTCTGTGACTGGGGGGACAGCAGTCACACCTGTTTTGGGGCGCAGACCTGCCACCTCTTTACCCGCAACAGCCAGCGTGATTGGCAGGTCATCATTTTCTTTGGAGGTGGTAACACCAGCTGGTGTTGAGCGCTGTCCGACATCGATAGCACCACCTTTGGATCAAGGCAACCTAACATGTCCGCCTGCATCTTCCTCACAGACCGGCAGTTTGCCGGGGACACCCTTATCAACCCCGTCTAAGCACAATAGCCAGCCCTCGGTCCCTCAGATGTGGACAAGTAAAAGACCATTTCCTCCTAGCCATGAGAAAGCTAAGAGGTTGAATTTCACCATCTGCAAGTTCTTGGCTACAGAAATGCTGCCTTTCCGCCTGGTGGACACAGAGGATTTTCGAGACCTTATGTCCGTCGCAGTGCCCCAGTACCAGATGCCCAGTCGGCACTACTTCTCAAAGAAAGGTGTGCCTGCGCTCCACCAGCATGTCACACACAACATCACCGCTTCTTTGAGAAACCCTGTGTGTGACAGGGTGCATTTCACCACAGACACTTGGACGAGTAGGCATGGACAGGGGCGTTACATGTCGCTGACTGGGCACTGGGTAACTATGGTGACAGCAGGACAAGGGGCTGCTGTCCAAGTCTTGCCGTCCCCACGAGTTGTGCGTCAATCCTCTTTATGTCAAAGTTCCTCCACTGCTTCTGCCTCCTCAACCTCCTCTCGGTCATCCACCTGCACCCAAAGCCTGTCTGGTCATGCCACAAGCTTTCTAACTGCGCAGAAGGGATCCTGCACACCTCCTTACTATGCTGGCAGTAGGGCTCAACGTCATCAGGCGGTTTTTACATTGAAATGTCTGGGAAATGTGAGTCACACAGCTGAGGAGTTGTGGTCAGCTCCGGAGAACCAATTTCATGAATGGTTGTCTCCACTGGACCTGAAACCAGGGAAGGCCGTGTGCGACAATGCTGCAAACCTGGGTGCGGCCCTTCGCCGGGGCAATGTCACACACGTGCCTTGTATGGCTCACGTGTTGAACCTGGTTGTCCAGCAATTTTTAGCCCACTATCCCAGACTAGATGGCCTTCTGCAGAGGGCACGGTCGCTGTGTGCTCACTTTCGCCGTTCGCATCCCGCAGCTCAGCGACTTACATCTCTACAGAAGTCGTTGGGCCTGCCACTTCACCGGCTGAAATGCGATGTGCCTACCCGGTGGAATTCAACTCTGCACATGTTGCAGCGACTGTGGCAGCACCGACAAGCCCTGGTGCAATACGTTCTGACGTATAGCCTGGGCCAACGAGATCCAGAGGTGGGGCAAATCACGCTGGAGGAGTGGTCTCAGATCAGGGACCTATGCACCCTTCTGCACAGTTTTGAAATGGCGACGAAGATGTTTAGTGCTGACGATGCCATTATCAGCATGACTATTCCGGTGATTTACATGCTGGAGCACATGTTAAACAGAATTCGGAGTCAGATGGTGGCACAAGAGGAGGTGGAGGAAGTAGAGGAGGAGGAGTTGTATGCGGAAGGGCTAACATCTGCAAGGTCCAGACGGTCGGCAGCACCAAGGCGGCAGGCATGTGAGGGTGGGGGAGATGGTTTTACCAGGGCGCATGGTAGCAGCCAAACTAGTGAGGAAGGTGCAGGAGCCCAGGAAGAAGTGGAGGACGAACTGATGGAAGACTCATCAGATGAGGGAGACCTTGATCACATTTCTGTTGTGCGAGGTTGGGGGGAGAGGACAGAGGAAGGAAGCATGATTGTTACCTCGCCACCAACACAACAGGGACTTGGTGCTCCTGGATGCGCAACACACATGAGTGCCTTCTTGCTGCACTACCTGCAACATGACCCTCGAATTGTGAGAATTAGAAATAATCCTGACTACTGGGTTGCCACACTGTTAGATCCCCGGTACAAAAGTAAATTTGCCGAAATTATTCCTGCCATAGAAAGGGATGCACGCATGCAGGAGTATCAGCAGAGACTGTTGCAGAATCTTACATGTGCTTTTCCACAAAACACCAGTGGTGCACGTAGTGAATCTCATAGTTCCAACTTGCCAACCGTGGGACCGTCAAGTGTTCAGCACTCAAACCGTAACAGAACCACAGTATCTGCTGGTAACATCAATTTTGCGGAATCATTTCACCACTTTTTTAGCCCATCCTTTGCAAGGCCACAGGAGACAAGAAGTCTGACACATAGTCAACGCCTAGAGACGATGGTACAGGAGTATCTCCAAGTAAACATTGAAGCCATGACTGTGTCACTGGACCCTTGCTCTTTTTGGGCTTCCAATCTGGATAAATGGCCGGAGCTAGCCACTTACGCCTTGGAGATCTTGTCATGCCCTGCAGCCAGCGTTCTGTCTGAACGTGTGTTCAGCGCTGCTGGTGGTGTGCTGACAGATAAGCGCACGCGGCTCTCCACTGATAATGTAGACAGACTCACGTTCATAAAGATGAACAAATCATGGATCCGAAACGAATTTTCTACCCCTGTGTCATACTGGGGAGAGTAAAAGCTTGATGATTGGTTAAAATCACCCTACCAACCGTTTTAAGCTTTCAAATTACTAATCATGTTTATCTGTATCTTGGCTGGAAAATAATTTGGGCTTTGTAGCAGTGTGCAGCACTGATCCTATTAGGCCATCTATACTAAGCTCCACCAGATTTAAAATTAATAATAATTTTTAGCTGCATCTAGCCCGGAAAATAATTTTGGGGCTCCGAGATGCGCAAGACACATAAGTGCCTTCTTGCTGCACTACCTGCAACATGACCCTCATATTGTCAGAATTTGAAGTAATCATAACTACTGGGTTGCCACACTCTTAGATCCCCCAAACTTTTCGATCAACCTTTTCATTTTAATAAAGACCAAAAAAATGGTCATTTTTGAAATTATAAGCATTAGCAGGTTATTAGAAACTGAAATCAAACAGTTTTCAATTCAAAACTTTATTCTAGGTGATGTTACATTTTCACATAGGACCCCTTGTTCGAAAGGAGCTTCTGAACTCTCTCGTCCATTGAATTTGTCAGGTTTTGGATGGTTTCTGCTTCAATTGTTTTGCATGAGGACAGAATACCCTCCCAGAGGTGTTGCTTAGATGTGAACTGCCTCCCGCCATCATAGACACTCCTTTTGATGATGCTCCAGAGGTTCTGAATGGGGTAGAGGTCAGGGGAGCATGGGGGTCACACCATAAGTTTTTCCCCTTTTATGCCCATATCAGCCAGAGATGCAGATGTTTTATGTGCAGCATGAGATGGTGCATTATCATGCAAAAAAATGATCTTGCTGTGAAATACACGGTTCTTCTTCTTGAACCATGGCAGGAAGTGCTGTTTGAGAAAATCCACATACATTATGGAATTCATCTTTAGCGCCTTCAGGGATCCTAAAGGGGCCGACAATCTCTCTCCCATGATTCCAGCCCAAAACATTACTCCACCTCCTCCTTGTTGGCGCTGTAGCCGTGTTTGCGTGGGGTGTCCATCAACCAGCCATCCTCCACTCCATCCATCTGGACCATCAAGCGCTGCACGGCACTCATCCGTGAACAAAACAGTTTTGAAATCAGTCTTCATGTAATGTTTAGCCCACTGGAGCCGTTTCTGCTTGTGTGAAGTGGATAGAGGAGGTCGACAGGATGGCGTATGCACAGCTGCAAACCTCTGAAGGACCCTGCATCTTGTTGTTCGGGGGACGTTGGAGGCACCAGCAGCTTCAAAAACTTGTCTGCTGCTATGACAAGGCTTTTTTGCCGCTGCTCTTTTAACCTGACGTAATTGCCTGTAGGAAAGAGTCCTCAATTTGCCCTTATCAGCACGCACACGTGTGTACTGTGAATCCGCTACATACTTCTTGATTGCCAAGACACTTCATCCTGATCATCGCACAATGTTGATTGTAGTCATGCCTTGACCTAAACACTCCACAATTTGTTGCTTCTCAGCAGCCGACACATCCTTTTTCTTTCCCATTTTGGCAGAAAATGTAGGCTGCTTAATAATGTGAGACAGCCTTCTTAAGTAGTCTTGGCTTTCATTGGACACACCTGCCAAACTAATTAGCACAGGTGTCTGCAATTGCTTACAGTGATATAAAGAGCCCTGACACACATCACCATCAATGAGTTTAACTGACAAACAAACAAATTCTTCCCTTATCACTCCTAAACACTTTTTGCATAATAATTCGGAACACAGTGTACATGTGCTTTTCCACAAAACACCAGTGGTTCACGTAGTGAATCTTACAGTTCTAACTTGCCAACCGTGGTCTGTATGGAGTTGTTCAATAAAGGGCCCAAAATTAAGATAACATAGATGGGAGAGGTCTCTATGAATAGGAATTCCTAAGTATTTGATACCCTGTGAGGGCCAGGCAAAGGGAAAGTTGGACTGGATGGAATCCTATATGGATTTGGGGAGGGAGACATCGAGGGCCTCAGACTTCGCTGCATTGATTTTAAAATTTGACCATGTAACAAAGTGATCTATTTCAGCCATAACAGCATGGATGGATATATGTGATTGAGTGATATATACTAGGACATCATCAGCAAATAGAGAGCACTTGTACTCGGTGCCTCTCACCTCAATCCACCTAATATTGGGGTTATGGCGAATTGATGAGAGCAGGTGCTCCGTCACTAGGATGTATAAGAGAGGGGACAGAGGACATCCCTGCCTTGTCCCATTGGTGATTGTGAAAGGTGATGAAAATGTTCTGATGCACCCCCTGGGCCTTGGGACACCCGGAGCCGGACCCTTTTTGGTGGATGCTGGTGGTTGTAGTCTTCGTGGCGGCGACCCGGTTCCGTGGCTCAGGGTGGTCAAACCAGTGGCGGAACTATTTATGTGGTTTTGATGTTTAAATGTCCAACTACGCCACCCGTGGATTGCGGTCAGAGTGAACCGCCGCTGCAGGGCAGACCGCTGAGGCTGGTGTTGTGGGTGCAGCAGAGCGTAGCATAACTCCCCACGGGAGGAGTATAGCCTCAGGGCAGTGTATGCGGAGGATGGGGGTGATGGTGAAGGGCAGCAGCAGTAACGACACGGAGTCAGTGATGCAGTCCAGGGCCTTTACTCACAGTTCTTATTATCCAGACCACGTCTGCAGGTAACGGCTGCCCACGTCGTATTGTGCTCACCAGGTGAGGGGCTCAGACAACTCCCAGATAACTTTGGAGTGCTTCACAGGACCCCCTTTGTCTGGCCTTTGTCTGGCCTTTCTTACCAACCCTTCTGTCCGGCTGCCTCGGGCCTCCTCTTGGTAAACTTGGCGCCAGTTTCCCTGACCCTATGTGGTGCCTTCCTAGCGGGTGTAGCGAGGGGCTGCGCCACATAAAATGTCAGAGCCTCCGGTTTCTAGCTGAGGGTCGTTTCCTGCTTCCACTAGTTTCGGGGACCAGTCTCCCCCTTTGGCCTGACCCCTCCACGCAGATGGATTCGGGCGTGCGGTGGCGACTCGCCCGTCCGCACCCCTGGGATCCCTTCATTCCTCGTTCCTGGAGCCTTCTCCGCTCCTCTTCCTTCCTACTCCCTCTTCCAGGCCTGGGCCTCTGTTACTAGGCCCGCCTCCGGAGCAGAGCTCATGCAGAGCCCCTGCTCCCTGCCACTTCTGCTCAGACTTCTCTGCACTGAACTAAGATGGTGCCCACCTTTTATACTCCCTTCTCAATGCACCCAGTAACTGCTTACTCCCTGCTCCTGCACTACAGGGTTCCCCTTCCTCAGTGTTCCCTCCCCCCACTCCAGCCAGGGACAGGGACTGTCGTGCCCATCTCAGAGGCATATTGGTCGCCCTGCCCCACGGCAATGTGGTGTAATGCATGCACGTGTCGGGTCCTGATCCACACTCCATCCTTACCTGAGAATGAGATATCACACCTCTGGGTGAGGTGCAATACCTCTGTAGCAACCGAGCCCTCAGGGTACTACAGTTCCATTTATCTTCAGCCTACGTGACGTATTGTGATACAGGGCCTTGATTTTGGCTATAAAAGGGTCCCCTAGACCCCTACCCCAAGCTTTTTAAGAGAATCACATATGGCGTGCCAGGAGACTCTATGGAATGCTTTCTCAGCATCCAACGAGAGTATCTAATTACAAATTTTTAACTGCATCTAGCCCAGGAAATACTTTGTGCCTAATAGCAGTGTCTGCTAGTCAGCGGATTATCCCGGCTGTTAAGCAAGCTACACCACCTGTAGTTTGGACACTTAATTTTTTCAAAGGAAATGCTTCGGGACCACGGGATACTCAGTGAAGAGCATCAGGAGGCACCCCAAGGCATAGGGGCTGGGACTGGCAGTAGGATGCCTTGCGGTGGACAGCCGAGCTCGATCCTTATAAAAGCTTTTTAACTGCAGCAGCTTTAGTGGACGCTACTGGAGCTGGAATTACCACGGCTGCTGGCATGAGACTTGCCCTCCAATAGATCCTTGTAAATGGATTTAAAGTGTATTCATTCAAATTAGAGAGACAATTTAAATTAAAAAGCTTAGAGCTGCCTCCACCACAGGGGGGCTCGCTCGACCCACCAGCGGACAGGCACCAGTATTGGGAGAGGGGGGCTGGCCGTCAGGGTTCACCGCGGCTCTGGCACAAACCCGGCGACACGGAGGTGGCACGGGCAGGAGCGGACTGAACGTGTCGGCTTCTCACTTTTTGGATTTTAGAAGGGCATGACATGCCTATATCTGTGTCTCCCCCTCCTTTTACTCCTCCACCTCTTTTCTTTTCGCATGACTATATGTACTTGTCACTTTTCCATGTGTTAGTTGTGTCTTCTGAGCAGTTTGTCAGCTTTTGGACACCTTTGAAGGTGTTTTCTATGTGTTTCTATGTGTTTTTGTTTGCCTGCCATTGGTTTTAACGGTGTTCGAAGGTGTTCGACGAACAGTTCGACGAACAGTTCGGCGAACACACGGGTGTTCGACGAACCGAACCGAACTCGAACACTACGGGGGTGGCTCAACACTAATATTAACAGATGTTACAGTACTTTTTTTCTGATACACAGCTCTGAACCATATAGGTTAAAGAGTTTTCCCAGGAATACAGTTTTTTACGTCAGCAAGCACGGACGTAAAAAATAATATAATAATATATAGAGATATTACTCACCCACCCCGGGTATAGCTTTGCCTTTCCTTCTCTGCTACAATGATTGTTTATAGAACGCTACAGTTATTTCACAACTAGAGTACACATAACCGCTGAAGACAATCGCCAAGCTCAGTGGCATGACCTATTCATTTCCTTTTGCATGCAATAAAAGTCAATTAATAAAAAGCCAAGTAAAAAATGCATTTTTTTATTGCAGCGCTGGAATGGTGCTACTAATCTAAGTTCACTGTCCCTAGTTTCACACTCACCAGCCGCCATCTTTATCCTTTATCGGCGCCTCTTCGGTCGTCTTTTGCAGTTTGTGATTTGCCAAATCGCTCCAGTGTTTGCTAGGCGAGTCGGAAGTCACAACTCAACATAAATCTATGAGAGCCAGAAGGAGGGCAGAACAAGGCTTTCTTAGACTTACTTTGAGACCATGTGACTAGAGATGAGCGAACCCGAATTTAAAAGTTCTGGGTTCGTACCGGACAGTTAGAGTCTGGCACTAAACGCCAAACATGGACTTCTCATGGAAGTCCATTGCAATGTTCGGAGTTACGGAGGAAGTCCGTTGCAGAGAGAATGAGACTTTTTTCCCAGATCCAAAGTTTGGGTCTCCATTGTTTTCAATGGTGTTCGAGTTCTGGTTCAAGTTCTGGTAACCCGAACCGAACGTTGAACTAAAGAACCCGAACTTCCACGGGTTAGCTCATCACTACTTGTGACCGATACAAGAAGTTGTGGTCACAAGATGGCGGTTCAGGACCGGAGGAGCACTGGGAAGAGCTGAGGACAGCGGCTGGTAAGTATAATATTAGGGTCAGGGAAATTAGATTAGTAGCACCACCTCAATACTGAAATATAGGAAAAACGCTGGATTGCTGCTATAAAAAAATATAAAATTTTATTAAAATTAAAATAAACAGCGCTATATGCACAAAATATTTTGGTAGCCCAACAAATAAAAAACAAGGCTCTTAAAACCGTCAATTGCACAAAATCACTAAAAAGTGTCTGGCCATTTAGGACTGAAGCACTCTAGTCTTTTAAGGGTTAAGATCTTCTTCTAGGCTCCCCCTATAGTATAGTGCCCAAAACTGATCTCCATATTCCCAGGGTAACCTCACAAGTGATTTATATAGGGGCATCGTTTTTTATGTCTCACTTTATGCAGCCTTTAATATAGCATCGTCTCCCAGTAGATGCTCTGTTTCACTTTAGTTGATGTTTAGATAAGGAAGGTCCTTAGAGGCTGCCTGAGATATGGGATGACGGAAAGTAATATACAAGAATTACACTCTTAAAGAATACATTCTAAACATAAACTTGCTCAAGAGGGATTACAAATATCAGAAGAGAAGGCCGAAAGAAAGGGGAATTGAGAAGCTGAGAGACGAGCAGCTGGGAGCCTTCTTGGAACAAATTTTTCCAAAACTGTTTTTGATTCAAGTTAAAATGAAAATATAAATTGGAACAAAATGAAAACAGACACATCCTAAAATAGATATTTTTCCACAGCAAAAAGAGATGTCTTAGTGGTTCAATAGAATATATGAGATCCCATAGTGATTACCCTTCGGCTCATGGGCAAATTCTTTACTTTCCATTTGGTAGGTCAGATATCTTTACAATATTCCATTTCCAAGTCTTGTAGGGTTTGTATATTTTATATTTAATTTAGTTTAAGTGACCAAAAACCTAAATTATAGAAACGTGTGATGGTAAATGTAATGTGTTATATTTTGTTAGAAGCAGAAAAAAAATTTGGTTGTGTAATGTCACATCAAGTTTAAAGCCTGTTTATTTTGTTTTTTAGACACTTTTTGTGGTTCATTTGATTAAAGTTGTTGCTTACAGAAAGAGATTTTACTTAGTGGAAAAAGACATGACTTTAAATGTGACAATATGTACCAAATTGTACCAAAACTAACACGAAAAAAGTGGTGAAAAGTTAGCCAACCAAGAGGTGGTATAAAGTTGTCTAAAAAAGTTGGTAAAAAGTGTCTAAAGAGGCACCAAATTTATCATACAGCATTTCGGTGCATTAATGCCTCTTTAGACACTTTTGCATAAATTTACACCACATCTTAGTTTTCTTACTTTTGGATTAGTAAATTTGCCCCATTGACTGTTGTGTTTTCCAACTGGCTTATGGACAAAAAGGCCATCACAACATTTGTCGAATATACACAGTCCTTCAAATTATATAAATATGAAACCTCTTCATTGAGAAGAAATCTCCTTTAGAAGACATTTTGGCCAATTATTAAATCTATTATCATGCCCTAAATGCCATGATTAAGGACAGTACTATGTCCGAAATGCATCTGTTTTTACCTTGATGCCATCTGGCAATCTGGCAAATACCGGAAGGGCTGGTTTGACCATGTGCCACATTGCCTGCTACACTGTTAACAGTATTGATGTCCTGAGGTTGCCAATACAATGAACAGTTGTTATGGAGCACAGAGCTGCAGGCTTACCTTCTACATATGAATAGCCCAGGGGGATGGGGATGACTCGGTACCCGGGCCTTTAGCCTGGCCTTTAGGGATGTCGCGGTGGTCGGCTCCCGGGCCCGTACCCTGGGCCTCTCCTTTAAAAGGGTTGGTGTTTTTGGTTAAGTTTATAAAAGAGTTAGTGACGCCACCAGTGGCTTCTGGTGATGAGCACCAGCGCTGCGCAGTCCACTGAGGCTGGTGATAAGGCAGCTGGATGGTATAGCTCCCCACAGGTGGAGCTAGGCCTCAGGGCAGTGTATGAACGGGGAAAGCAGGATGAAGAGACCCCACCGGGTCAGGGCAAGAACAGGGACAGACACGATAGTCACTTCAGTACCTTTTATTGATGGAAATTCAGGCACTCCCCAGAGCACTGTAGGGTGAAGGGTGTATGTCCGGATCCTCCCCAATGAGCGGGTTTTGAGCCTCCTGTTTCTTGATTCTGGGTAGTAAGTTTCTGACCTGCCTGGAGCTAGGCCTAACTTTGTCTCTGTCCTGCGTTGGCTGACCTTGTGGTAGGGCCTTCTGTTGGATTACACGCTCCCGACCTACGGGGCCTATGTGTCTCCTGGCTCTGGTACGTATTAGCACTTTAGTGATCCTGGGACTTGTAGTTCTCCAGGGATTCCAGTTTTATCTTACTGGGTCATGGAGATCCCGGTAAGCTTCGGACCCGGTGTCCGGTAACTGCTTCTTCGGAGTGAGCTAGTTAAGCTCCTCTGCCCCCTATGAACTAACTCTCTCTACTCGCCTTTGGCCTACTCGGACCCTCAATAGGCTACTCACACTAACGGCAGCTTGCCGTGCTTCACCGATCTTATGGCGCCGGCACACCTAAAGCTCACCTCTCTGAGCTAAGATTCAACTGGCTCAACTCTCTATTCAGGCTTGCACTAACAGAACTCTCCAGAGGAATTGTTGAATCACTGAGCTCCACTGCAGACTGACCTGTTTCTGTGTCTCACTCTGCAGGAACTAACTGCCTGGCTCCACCTTCCCTTTTATATCTCCCTAACAGGCTCCCTCTGCTGGTCTGAGGTGGAAGGTGGAAATGTGTGAATGGTTATGGGGGCCTCTTGAGGAGGAATCCATCAATACACCCTTCTAGGAGTTGTGATACCAAGCACAGCTGGGCGTCACATTCCCCCCTAGTTAAGCTCAGCACTCCCGGGATGAAGTACATTTTATAAAAAACAGTAACAATAGGAAATATAAGCAATACTAAAACAATCTTCCCTTTATGGGAGGCACCAATCTTAAACGTTGCATAGCAATTAAACAAATACAGTGTGTCCTTAGAATCCAAGTCTCTTGTGGTGAGGTTCTGTGGCACCCCAGGGGTCTGGTTTCCACAGTAACAGCAATGTTATGTCTGAGAGCAGGTGGGAGGTCTCTTGGTCAGGAATCCTATGCATGCCACACCTCCTGCCCAGTCCTGGGAGGGGAAGAACTTCCCCTATATAAAACTGGGGCTGAGGCAGGGTTAGTGAGTAGAGAAGAAGTAGAGACAGAGAAGCAGATATAGGAAAAGAACATCAGGAGCTCTGTGGGAGCAGTGCTACAAGGAGTCAGGGGCTGGCAGCTGCAGAGCTCGCCCTGACTGAGAAGTTATCACCGGACCCGGAGTCCGAAGCTGTGGGGACTAACTCCTATCCAGCAGCAGAAACCGACCGGCAGGGGATTGCAGGTCCTCTGCCCAGTTTACCCTTGACAGCTCCTACACCCTGTAGTTCAGGGCTAGACAGTCAGCTCCGTAGGTCCACTAGGGCCACTAGAGGCCAGTTACCCGCACGTTGGAGGATTTGAAGTGTATAAATTGTTTTATTTGTGGTTACCTGTTTTTCTTGTTGCTTGTGTATAATTATGTGTTTCTAGTTATTTATAGGAGTCCTTGGTGGATTTACCGGGAATCCTTGTACATGGTTGGAGCGTAACCTAGGAATGGACTAAAGACTGTTAAGGACTCGGGGCAGGACAGACCCCTACCTGGTTACATCTCCCTGTTTTGGTGAAATGGACACCTTGCTTTTCTTCAAAGACTGCACCCGGTTGCGGACACGCCGTAACCATCTTTATGTGTTTTTCTTATTGTATTATTATTGTTTATACCTTGTTATGTTTTTCTAAAAATATGTTTAGTCCCGGAGTACTAAATTTCACTAGAGGGGAATGTGGCACCCCAGGGGTCTGGTTTCCACAGTAACAGCAATGTTATGTCTGAGAGCAGGTGGGAGGTCTCTTGGTCAGGAATCCTATGCATGCCACACCTCCTGCCCAGTCCTGGGAGGGGAAGAACTTCCCCTATATAAAACTGGGGCTGAGGCAGGGTTAGTGAGTAGAGAAGAAGTAGAGACAGAGAAGCAGATATAGGAAAAGAACATCAGGAGCTCTGTGGGAGCAGTGCTACAAGGAGTCAGGGGCTGGCAGCTGCAGAGCTCGCCCTGACTGAGAAGTTATCACCGGACCCGGAGTCCGAAGCTGTGGGGACTAACTCCTATCCAGCAGCAGAAACCGACCGGCAGGGGATTGCAGGTCCTCTGCCCAGTTTACCCTTGACAGCTCCTACACCCTGTAGTTCAGGGCTAGACAGTCAGCTCCGTAGGTCCACTAGGGCCACTAGAGGCCAGTTACCCGCACGTTGGAGGATTTGAAGTGTATAAATTGTTTTATTTGTGGTTACCTGTTTTTCTTGTTGCTTGTGTATAATTATGTGTTTCTAGTTATTTATAGGAGTCCTTGGTGGATTTACCGGGAATCCTTGTACATGGTTGGAGCGTAACCTAGGAATGGACTAAAGACTGTTAAGGACTCGGGGCAGGACAGACCCCTACCTGGTTACATCTCCCTGTTTTGGTGAAATGGACACCTTGCTTTTCTTCAAAGACTGCACCCGGTTGCGGACACGCCGTAACCATCTTTATGTGTTTTTCTTATTGTATTATTATTGTTTATACCTTGTTATGTTTTTCTAAAAATATGTTTAGTCCCGGAGTACTAAATTTCACTAGGGGGGAATGTGGCACCCCAGGGGTCTGGTTTCCACAGTAACAGCAATGTTATGTCTGAGAGCAGGTGGGAGGTCTCTTGGTCAGGAATCCTATGCATGCCACACCTCCTGCCCAGTCCTGGGAGGGGAAGAACTTCCCCTATATAAAACTGGGGCTGAGGCAGGGTTAGTGAGTAGAGAAGAAGTAGAGACAGAGAAGCAGATATAGGAAAAGAACATCAGGAGCTCTGTGGGAGCAGTGCTACAAGGAGTCAGGGGCTGGCAGCTGCAGAGCTCGCCCTGACTGAGAAATTATCACCGGACCCGGAGTCCGAGGCTGTGGGGACTAACTCCTATCCAGCAGCAGAAACCGACCGGCAGGGGATTGCAGGTCCTCTGGCCCAGAAACCCGAAGGCACGGTCACACGCGTGGGACCAGCACCGCCGCCGTGGAGCGGAAGCTACTAGAAGGCCCCGAGTCACCGGCCATACGGGTGAGCACCACACGGTACACTCAGGGACATGGGCTACTTATACCCGCCTCTAGCAAGGTAGCCAGAAGAGTATCGTTAGTTTGGGAGGCCTACAACTCCGCCTGGCCAGGGGAGATCCCATCTGCTCAAGGACTGACCAGGCCCCAATCGCTAGCCAGTACTCCGGGAGGGTCTATCTTTGTCACCAGTAAAGACCCTGAACTACACCGTACCGTCTCCGAGTGGTTCCTGCTACCCCCATCATCCACGTCGGCTGCCCTGAGGCCATACCCCTCCCGTTGGGGCTTATACTATCACGCTGCACAATCCTACCACCGGCCTCAGCGGTCTGCCCTGCAGCAGCAGCTCCTTAGCTGTACTCAACGGGTGGCGTAGTCGTCCAACATCTACTGCTAATACAGCGCCACTTAGTCTGACTCCCTGGGCACGGACCGGATCACCGCCACGAGACTACAACCCTCAAGAGATCCCGCTCCGGGTAAGCTCCCGCGTGCGCAACGCAGCGCGACACAGGCCCAGGGGCGCGTCAGTTCCCATACAGGATATCAATCTCACAAGGTAGAGTACTTGGTGGTTTTTGAGGGACCTGTCCTAAACCCTCTACGTAGGCCCTGAGGTGGCTGCAGGGCATGAAGATCCCGAGTTGGACCTCCAAGGGAGCCACTCCAGACAGGTTTTCCTTCTGAGGTCACCTAAAGGGCACTCCAGGGAGCGCAATTATATACAATAAGAGTTTTTGGGCTGCACACAGTCCTCAGCCACGAAGTTCATTATGTAGGCATAAAGAATTAACAGGAAAAAGCACAAATTGATAAGCATTAGTGTTGAGCGAGCACTAAAATGCTCGGGTGCTCGAAGCTCGGGCCGAGCTCGCCGTGATACTCGGGTGCTCGACCCGAGCAACGAGCCCAATGTTAGTCTATAGGAGACTCGAGCATTTTTGTGGTGGCACCCGCGGCAGTCTTTTAAAAGCCTAACAAGTGCCCAAAACGATAGTGACAGTGCTCAAATGACATGGGGACAGCATGGGGATCGCCCCAGGAAGCATTTCTGACCCCCAAGTCACTGCTGTCAACAACGTGGTCAGAGGTATTAAGCCACTTTTACGGGCACACAATAAAACGTTCAAAAACGATAGTGAAACTTTTTTCCTGTGAAATATGTTAAGGAACATCCTTTCCAGGGAAAAGACTTGTGTATAAGTTAAAATAAATGACCAAAAACAAAAATACTCCTCCACACCTTCGGCTATGTTCACAAGTAGCATTTTTTATGCGTTTTTGCACTTTTGTATTGCTTTCAACTATGACAAATGCATTCACCGGGAAATGTCATTTTAACATTTTACAACCTTATCTGGCCATGTGCTGTGTGACACATGCATAAAGTGCTGAAAAGACATGGGAACAGCATGGGGAAGACCCCTGGAAGCATCTCTGACTTCCAGGTCACTGTCTAAAAGTGTGCCCAACATAAGTGATCCTTGCCGCATCAGAAGATGCAGACTTGCAACTATCCCCATGCAAGTTCTAGTCCCAGGGCAGTGTTCAATTGTACCTCCCCCATTCCTTGCAATACAAGCGCAAGTATGCAGCCTGCCACCCACCCACCTCCAGGCTGCAATACCATACTGCTTGCTTGCTTGAACTTGAAATTGGGCCTTTTAGGCATGTGGAGGCGGAATCTGGCCACCACGTCATGGCTGTGTTGGCGGCCTGGAATCCATACTCAGTCCCCAGCAGCCCGGCGGCCGGGTGTCCATACTCAGTCCCCAGCCGCCCTGCGGCCGGGTGTCCACACACGGTCCCCAGCCGCCTGGGGGCAGCCGGGTGTCCATAAACGGTCCCCAGCCGCCCCTATTTCTCCTTGGAACATCCCCCCACACACTTTTCTTAGCCCGGCCTGCTTTAGGCAGCATTGGACGAGCCCACCAGAAAACCAGACTCCTCCGGTGGGCCCTGACTTCTCCATCGGTGGAGTTGAGAGTGCCAAGGTGAGGAGCATGATGATGATGACAGAAGTTAGCATCTGCTATGTTTTCTTTTAATGTAAGTGTAAGTGTGCAGCCTGCCACCCACCCACCCACCCCCTGACTGCAATTCCATACTGCTAGCTTGCACTTGAAATGGGGCCTTTTAGTTTGGAGGAGGCCGAAGCTGGCCACTTCCTCATGGCTGCTTCAGCAGCGAGGTATCCATACTCAGTCCCCAGCCGCCCCTATTTGTCCTGGTGTGCCTTATACATAAGATTAAGCGCGTATACCAAAACATTACCTGTGCCCTCCCCAGTGCATTTAGTGGGAAGGAGAGCCTATTCCGCTGTAGTGTGTGCATGCCAAACCCCTTTTCATGGTACATGTGAAGATGCCTCCCACCTTGCACCTGTCGTTGCAGACTTGCAACTATCCCCATTCAAGTCCTTGTCCCAGGGCAGTGTTCAATTGTACCTCTCCCATTCCTTGCAATGCAAGCGCAAGTATGCAGCCTGCCACCCACCCACCCCCAGGCTGCAATACCATACTGCTTGCTTGCACTTTAAATTGGGCCTTTTAGGCATATGGAGGCGGAATCTGGCCACCACGCCATGGCTGTGTCGGCGGCCTGGTATCCATACTCAGTCCCCAGCCGCCTGGTGGCCGGGTGTCCCCGCTTGCTCCCCAGCCTCCAGGGGGTGGCCGCGTGTCCATACTCGGTCCCCAGCCACCCCTATTTGTCCCGGTAACCTTTCCCACACTTTTCTTAGCCTGGCCTGCTTTAGGGCAGCATTGGCCGAGCCCACCGGACTATCAGACTCCTCCGGTGGGCCCTGGCTTCTCCATCAGGGGAGTTGAGAGTGCCAAGGTGAGGAGCATGATGAGGATGATAGAAGTTAGCATCTGCTTTGTTTTGTTGTAATGCAAGCGCATGTATGTAGTAGCGGCTAGGCCTGAGGTGGTCAGCGTTTTGGCGCATATCCTACCTCCTCCGAGGATTGCTGGATGTTTTCCTGCTACTATCCAAGTTCTATGAATCCCGTTAAAACAAAGCTTCAGGTGATAAATGATGGATGAGGTAGTGGCAAAGGAGAAAGAGCAGGAGGAACAGGGACCATTCACATCAATATCAGGCCAGTCAACCACTTATGTCTTGTAGGATATGTTTCTGTAACAAAAGGAGCGGTTCGGCTACACAGTTATAGGGCATACAGTGAGTGCAATGCCTACCAAAAATTTCGAGGCACTCCAATGCCCCTTGGAAATGACATGGAGGTCAGAGGGCGTTAACTAAACCTTTTTTTCCATTGATAGCAACTGGGTCTCCTGTGCACTGTTGGCCTAATCAGTGAATGGAAGGCTTTCCAAAAATTATGAGGAATTGCAATGCCCCTTACAAGAGCCATGTGTGGCACCCCAGGGGTCTGGTCACCACAGTAATAGAGATAATACGTCGGAGAGCAAGTGGGAGGTTTCCTGGTCAGGATCCCTTAAACATGCAACATCCTCCTGCCCCAGTCCTGGGAGGGGAGAATTCTGCCCTTATAAACTGGATCTGGGGCGGGGTTGAGTGAGTCAGAGAACAGAGAACAGTCAGAGTCAGAGTGAGAGCAAGGGAAAGTAACAGCAAGGAGCTCTTTAGGAGCTAGGAGCTAAAGACCAGGGGCTGGAAGCTGAGCAGAGCTCACCCTAGCAGAAGACAATAGGAACCGGACACAGGAGTCCGAGGCTGTGAGGACTTTTATATGCAGCAGCAGAAACCAGCCGGCAGGGGATTTCAGGTCCTCTGGCCATAGAAGCCCGGAGGCTCAGTCACAAGCAAGGGACCAGCACCGCCGTCGTGGAGCGGAGGCTAACAGAAGGCCCCAAGTCACCAGCCATACGGGTGAGCACTACACAGTACACTCAGGGACGTGGGCTACTTATACCCGCTTACAGCGAGGTAGCCAGGAAGAGTGCAGACAGACGGGGAGGCCTACAACTCCACCTGGCCAGGGGAACTCCTGCTTGCTCACAGACTGACTGACCAGGCCTCTTAAGCTAGCCAGTACTCCCGGGAGGGTCTACCTTATAATCATCAGTAAAGACCTTGAACTGCACTGCAAAGACTGTGAGTCGTTCCTGCTGTGCTCGTGCACCATCACCCCCGTCATCCACACTCACCTCCCTGAGGCTATACTCCTCCAAGTGGGGAGTTATCCCATTCTCTGCTGCGCACACAACACCAGCCTCAGAGGTCTGCCTCGCAGCGGTGGTACTCCCTGACCGCAATCCACGGGTGGCGCAGTCGGACAATTAACCTCAAAACCTAAGAAAGACTGCCACTGGTTTGACCAGCCTGAGCCACGGGACCGGGTCACCGCCACGGAGACTAGAGACCCCAGAGACACGGCACCGTGTACACACGGCCCAGGGGGCGCGTCACATGCAGTACAGCATATTACAAACATAAGTCCCATTATTGGGGAGTGGGTCTCCCATAGTATTTACTTATGCCTTGCAAGCAAAAGCTGCCAAAAATTAGGACGGAGCAACTTGCAATGCCCCTTACAAGAGCCATGCAGTACAGCATATTACAAACATAAGTCCCATTATTGGGGAGTGGGTCTCCCATAGTATTTGCTTATGCCTTGCAAGCAAAAGCTGCCAAAATTAGGACGGAGCAACTTGCAATTCCCCTTACAAGAGCCATGCAGTACAGCATATTACAAACATAAGTCCCATTATTGGGGAGTGGGTCACCCATAGTATTTGCTTATGCCTTGCAAGCAAAAGCTGCCAAAAATTAGGATGGAGCAACTTGCAATGCCCCTTACAAGAGCCATGCAGTACAGCATATTACAAACATAAGTCCCATTATTGGGGAGTGGGTGTCCCATAGTATTTGCTTATGCCTTGGAAGCAAAAGCTGCCAAAAATAAGGACGGAGGAACTTGCAATGCTGGCACCCTGGTGGTATAGTGGTGGTGGAGGCTGAAGATAAGGAGAAGAAGATAAAACAGCCAAAACGACGAAGCGTATACCCATGTGTGGGTGTGAAGCGGTGCATGTGAATACACCTCCCGAAATAACACAGTGGATTTGACTTTATGTTACTCTGCTGTCATTTGGTGGTGATGAGAAGTCTGGCCCAATCCAGCCCTTGTTCATTTTGATAAGGGTCAGCTTGTCAGCATTGTCAGTTATAATTCCCCCAGCGGCACTAAAAACACGCTCCGATAACACGCTAGCGGCAGGGCAGGCCAGGACCTCCAAGGCATACAGAGCGAGTTCATTCCAAGTGTCCAGCTTGGATACCCATTAATTAAAAGGCAAAGAGGAATCACGGAGGACGCTGGTACTGTCGGCAAGGTACTCCCTCACCATCTTTTGAAACTTTCCACTCCTTGTGAGAGTACCCCGCGCCTCAGGGCCTGTAAGCTGGGCGGGTGTCAGAAAACTGTCCCAGAATGTTGACAGTGTTCCCCTGCCTGTGCTGGATTGGAGTTGCATCTCTCTCGCCTGTATGCCTTGGTTGGGCAACGTACTGTGACCTCTGCCGCTAGCGTGTTCAGATGGGAATTTTTTTAAGAGTTCTGCAGCAAGGGCCTTCTGGTACTGCCCCATTTTTGTAGACCTCTCCACCTCAGGAATAAGGAAGAGTGAGAGTTCTCCTTGTAGCGGGGGTCTACAAGTGTCACCCAACATTTTGACAACGCGAGGGTCACGGTTAAGGCAGCGTAACATAAAGTCAGCCATGCGTGCCAGACTGGCAAGATTTCCGTGTCCTCACCAAGATGACGACTGACCATGCTCTCCTCCTCCTCCTCCTCCCCCCTGTCCTCAGGCCACCCACGCTGAACCGAAGGTATGACACTTGTACAGGTACTACCGTCTATAATGCATGATAGCAGCTCCTGTTCTTCCTCCTCCTCCTCCTCCTCCTCCTCCTCTCCCTCATTGTCCCCCAATGTAATCGCCCGCTACGGCTTCTTGATCCATCTCATCATACTCTGGCTGCAATGCCTCCTCTTTAATTCTCGGCAGAGAGCGTTGCAAAAGACAGACAAGTGGGATGCTGACACTAATGATGGCGTCACCGCCACTCACCATCTTGGTGGCCTCCTCAAAGTTTGTCAGGGTGGTACATATGTCAGACATCCAGGTCCACTCCTGAGGTCTTTTGTGTGGAGTCTGACCTGAATATCGACGGCCTTGTTGCAGCTGGTACTCCACAACTGCTCTCTTCTGCTCACAAATCCTTTGCAACATGTGGAGGGTAGAGTTCCAACGTGTGGGGACATCACACACCAGTCGGTGTGCCGGAAGCTGCAAACGCTGCTGCAACACAGCAAGTGCGGCGGAAGCTGTAGCCGACTTGCGAAAATGAGCTGACAGGCGGCGTACTTTCATGAGCAAATCTGGCAACTCGGGGTACGATTTAAGAAACCGCTGAACCACGAGGTTAAGCACATGAGCCAGGCATGGTACGTGTGTGATCTCACCTCGCCTCAGAGCCGCCACCAGGTTACGGCCATTGTCACACACGACCATGCCGGGATGTAGGTTCAGTGGTCTCAGCCACAGATCTGCCTGCTCTTTCACAGCTGCCCACGACTCACAAGCAGTGTGAGGTTTACCACCTAAGCTTTTGAGTTTCAGCACAGCCTGTTGCCGCTTGGCGGAGGCAGTACTGCAATGCTTCCAGCTTGTAACTGATGTGGTGATATCTGAGATGGAGGCTGAACATGAGGAGGAGGAGGAGGAGGATGCGCAGGAGCTGTACACTGTGGGGGCAACTCTGACTGACATAGGGCCCGCAATCCTCGGTGTGGGGAGGATGTGTTCCGTCCCAAGGTCCGACTGTGTCCCAGCTTCAACTATGTTTACCCAGTGTGCCGTCAGAGAGATGTACCGTCCCTGGCCACAAGCACTTGTCCACGTGTCCGTTGTCAGGTGGACTCTCCCAGTAACTGCGTTGTTGAGGGCACGGCAGATGCTTTGGGACACATGCTTGTGTAGTGCGGGGATGGCACACCGGGCAAAATAGTGTCGGCTGGGGACCGAGTACCGAGGGACGGCCACCACCATAAGATTGTGGAAGGATTCCGTCTCCACCAGCCTAAAAGGCAGCATTTCCAACGCAAGCAGTCGTGAAATGTGCGAATTTAGGACTGTGGCCTGTGGGGCGTCAGCTGCGAATTTCCGCTTTCGTTCAAAGGTCTGGGATATGGACAATTGAACGCTGCGGTGGGACGTAGACGTGGACGTTGATGCTGTTTCTTGAGAAACTGCCATAACAAGTGAAGACTGAGAGGAGGGGGCATCTTTACATGCAGTATGGACAGGGGATTGCCTTGCACACACAACAGGGGGTTCTATTGCACGCACAACAGTGGAAGAAGCAGTGGTGACACCCGCTGACACTGGTCGTGGACCCTGGGTTTCGCCCCACAAAGTCGGGTGCTTAGCTGCCATGTGCATGATCATGCCGGTGGTGGTCAGGCTGGTTGTTTTGTGACCCCTGCTGATGCTGGCATGGCAGGTGGAACATATGGCCTTTTTGGGGTTATCAGCAGAGTCTTTAAAAAAATTCTAGACTCTGGAAGACCTACCGCTTGTACTGGCAACGTCCCTCGTGTTGGTGTTACGGGGAACGGTTGCCTGCCTTCTGTCTGCGGCCACCACACTGCTTCTTCCGGCCTGTTGGGGTATTCTGCCTCCCTCACCCTGTGTGCTGCTGGCCTCACTCTGCATGTCCTCCTTCCACGATGGGTCAGTTACTAGATCATCCACCACCTACTCCTCTTCCACTTGCGCACCACGATCCTCCTCCTCACTTCCTGGCAATTGTGTCTCGTCATCGTCCACCTCTTGTGACAGATTGCCAACGTCGACTTCCTGTGGCCGTGGCTGTTCAAATATTTGGGCATCGCAACATGGGATCTCCTCTTCCACCACTTCAAGCGTATCAGGCGAGGGGCCCAAATATGGAAATGGACCAGTGAACAGCTCTTCAGAGTGTCCAAGTGTGGGATCACTTGCTGTCTGATGACACTCGGCATGGTGGGAGGAAGGAGCATCAGGGTGAGGAGGAGTATGCAGTCGAGACTCACGGCTACTAAGAGTTGACCGTGTGGAAGACAGACCGGAGGTGGTGGTGCCCAGGTAACTGGAAGCATTATCTGCTATCTAATTAATAACCTGTTCACACTGATCAGTTCTCAATACTGGTGTTGTTCTGTGCTTCCCTGGTAATTCGGTCAAGAAGTGGGAGCGAGAAGATGTGGCTGTTGGTTGTGGCACATTTTCACCTTGGCCACGGCCCCGTCCTATGCACGAACCATCACCAGAACGTCCACTTCCACGTCCATTGCCAAGCGCCTTGCCCATTGTAAATGAAGTAAAATAGCTTACACTTGCACTATCAATGGAAAAAGGGTAATAAAGAGTAGATTAGAACCGTGGAAGAGGAAAACCACAGTTATTGTTTACTGGGGTATACCACACTTTTTTAAATAGAGATATTTGCGGCTGAACAGTGAGCGACACACTCAAACTGCTTTTTTTTTAGATACCAAAGGCCCAAAACTGGATAGTACAGCGATTTGACCCGTGGAACTGCGAAACCATACTAGGATGTCGGGCCTACACAAGACTATTTTCAACAGATATATTTTTGTGTCACAACAGTCAGGAGACACTACTGTTTTTCTTTACGGAAAAAACTACCAAAAGCTGAATAATAGAGATTTTTTACCGTGGGATGGCAAAACCACAGTTATTGTTTACTGGGGTATACCACACTTTTTTAAATAGAGATATTTGCGGCTGAACAGTGAGCGACACACTCAAACTGCTTTTTTTTTAGATACCAAAGGCCCAAAACTGGATAGTACAGTGATTTGACCCGTGGAACTGCGAAACCACACTGGGATGTCGGGCCTACACAAGACTATTTTCAACAGATATATTTTTGTGTCACAACAGTCAGGAGACACTACTGTTTTTCTTTACGGAAAAAACTACCAAAAGCTGAATAATAGTGATTTTTTACCGTGGGATGGCAAAACCACAGTTATTGTTTACTGGGGTATACCACACTTTTTTAAATAGAGATATTTGCGGCTGAACAGTGAGCGACACACTCAAACTGCTTTTTTTTTAGATACCAAAGGCCCAAAACTGGATAGTACAGCGATTTGACCCGTGGAACTGCGAAACCAAACTGGGATGTTGGGCCTACACAAGACTATTTTCAACAGATATATTTTTGTGTCACAACAGTCAGGAGACACTACTGTTTTTGTTTACGGAAAATATACCAAAACCTGAATAATAGAGATTTTTTACCGTGGGATGGCAAAACCACAGTTATTGTTTACTGGGGTATACCACACTTTTTTAAATAGAGATATTTGCGGCTGAACAGTGAGCGACACACTCAAACAGCTTTTTTTTTAGATACCAAAGGCCCAAAACTGGATAGCACAGCGATTTGACTCATGGAACTGCGAAACCACACTGGGATGTCGGGCTTACACAAGACTATTTTCAACAGATATATTTTTGTGTCACAACAGTCAGGAGACACTACTGTTTTTCTTTACGGAAAAAACTACCAAAAGCTGAATAATAGAGATTTTTTACCGTGGGATGGCAAAACCACAGTTATTGTTTACTGGGGTATACCACACTTTTTTAAATAGAGATATTTGCGGCTGAACAGTGAGCGACACACTCAAACTGCTTTTTTTTTAGATACCAAAGGCCCAAAACTGGATAGTACAGCGATTTGACCCATGGAACTGCGAAACCACACTGGGATGTCGGGCCTACACAAGACTATTTTCAACAGATATATTTTCGTGTCACAACAGTCAGGAGACACTACTGTTTTTCTTTACGGAAAATATACCAAAACCTGAATAATAGAGATTTTTTACCGTGGGATGGCAAAACCACAGTTATTGTTTACTGGGGTATACCACACTTTTTTAAATAGAGATATTTGCGGCTGAACAGTGAGCGACACACTCAAACTGCTTTTTTTTTAGATACCAAAGGCCCAAAACTGGATAGTACAGCGATTTGACCCATGGAACTGAGAAACCACACTGGGATGTCGGGCCTACACAAGACTATTTTCAACAGATATATTTTTGTGTCACAACAGTCAGGAGACACTACTGTTTTTCTTTACGGAAAATATACCAAAACCTGAATAATAGAGTTATTTTACCGTGGGATGGCAAAACCACAGTTATTGTTTACTGGGGTATACCACACTTTTTTAAATAGAGATATTTGCGGCTGAACAGTGAGCGACACACTCAAACTGCTTTTTTTTTAGATACCAAAGGCCCAAAACTGGATAGTACAGCGATTTGACCCATGGAACTGCGAAACCACACTGGGATGTCGGGCCTACACAAGACTATTTTCAACAGATATATTTTTGAGTCACAACAGTCAGGAGACACTACTGTTTTTCTTTACGGAAAAAAGTACCAAAAGCTGAATAATAGAGATTTTTTACAGTGGGATGGCAAAACCACAGTTATTGTTTACTGGGGTATACCACACTTTTTTAAATAGAGATATTTGTGGCTGAACAGTGAGCGACACACTCAAACTTCTTTTTTTTTAGATATCAAAGTCCCAAAACTGGATAGCACAGCGATTTGAACCGTAGAAGTGCAAAACAACACTTCTGTTTCTCTAGCCTACACCAGACTATTTTCAACAGTTATATTTGTGTCTGAAAAATCAGAGACATGCTTTTTTTTTTGGGGGGGGGGACACACACCAAAAGGTTAATAAGACGGGTATTTGTACAGTGTGAAGGAGGAAAAAAAAAGGAGGATTTAGATGAAAAAAACATGGCTGCAGCATTACAGTGACTGGCTGGCAATCCCTGCATGTTCATTGGCTCTGTAAAGAGCGCCAAACATTCAGGGCGGAGACCTGAGCTCCCGCCCGAGTAACCCGGAAATGCTCGGTGTTCGCCGAACATCCCGAGTAGCGTGATGCTCGGGCGAGTACCGAGCAGTGTCGAGCATGTTCGCTCAACACTAATAAGCATGCATGAAATTATACAACTATGCAGTACATCACAATTTGATATACAATACCCCAGGGGTAACTATCTACACTCTCTGAAATTTTGCTACTTTACTCAGTGTACCTAGCAGGGGGTTTACCTCTCGTGCTGCGTACTGATCTGCGTAGTGCTGTGGTTGGTGGAGTGTCAGTGTCTGTATCCTCAGTTACTCTATCAGTTCTACGTGTAAGCATGTTGTAAAACTGCCTTAACCTCTCTCTTGGACTGGCAAGTCTACCATTGGCTGGGCCTTCTTGCTCTGCTCCTGCTGGGGATCCATCATCCGGGGATACTTCTTGAGCTGGCTCTTCTGCAGCACTTACAGGTACAACTTGCTGTGGAGGGTTTTCTGGTTGTTCATAGAATTGGAGTACTATAATGATTATTGCATCTCCAATTTGAGGCCAATCAGCTGGGAAGTCTCCTAGGTCAGTGTGTATCACTGCTTCTTCAGGTTCTTCCTGGATTGTGAGAGGCACTTTTTCTTGGGGTTTCAGTAAATCTGGACACAATTTTAGGTGGTCCCTGGACACTGTAGCAGATGTTTTTCCTCCATCATGACTGATTATGCATGTCTTTTTGTTGTCAAATCTTGACGGTAACACAATGTAGGGTTCTTTTTCCCACTGGTCATCAAGTTTGTGGTTGCGTCTTTTTCTTTTTAATACTGTTTCACCTGGTGTGAAAGGTTCTGCTGGTGCGTTTTTGTTGTAGTGCATTTCCTGCTTTTCTCTCACACGAGTAAGACTGTCCTTGACACAAGCTTGTACCCTTCTGTACTGCTCTTGTCTGGTCTTCTCCCAGTACTCAGTGGTCATATCAGCTTCAGGTTCAACAACACCAAGCTCCAGATCCATGGGCAGCTTTCCTGGCCTTGCCCGCATGAGATATGCCGGAGTGCAATTGGTGGAACTGACTGGTATGTGATTGTACAGATCCACTAGGTCTGGTAGTAGGTCTGGCCACTGGTTTCTTGCCTCAAGTGGTATGGTCTTTAGCAGGTCGATGATGATGTTGTTCATCTTTTCGCAGAGACCGTTTGTTTGTGGGTGGTAAGGTGTAGTTCTTATCTTTTTATACCCGTAGAGATGGCAGAACTCCTTGAACAACTCAGCCTCAAAGGCCGGACCCTGGTCCGTCAGCACCTGCTCAGGGTAGCAATGGGGTCTGCAGAAATACTCTTGGAACGTTTTTGCTGCTGTCTCTGCCGTCAGGTCTTTGACGGGGGCGACCACCAGAAAACGTGAGTAGTGATCTACCATGGTCAGAGCATAGGAGTACCCTGACCTACTGGGGGAGAGCTTGACATGGTCCAGGGCCACGATCTCCAGGGGCCGAGTCATCTTGATGGGCTGCAGGGGTGCCTTCTGGCTGCTGAAGTCTTTCCTTCTTAGGCCGCAGGGTCCACAGTCCCGGCACCACCTTTCAATGGAGCTGCGCATTCCTACCCGGTAGAATCGACACTTCAGCAGGGTCTCTAGCTTTTTCCAGCCAAAGTGCCCCGCCTGATCATGGTAAGCTTCCAATACCATCTGGATGTCTGTCTTAGGGACTACTATCTGCCATACCATCTCATGAGTTTTTGGATTAACGTATCTCCGGCACAGCTTCTCACGGTAAATAAACAGCCGGCTTCTCTCGTTCCACAGCTGCTTTGCTTGCAGAGACGCATCTTTCTCCAGGGAGGCACCTTCTAGGGTTATCAGCTGTTTGATGTGGCTGACAACCGTGTCGCTGTCCTGAGTCTCTTTCTAGCTGTGGTGAGGCAGGGGGATTAGCGTCTTTCCACGCTGCTTCCTGGAGGCTCGTTGCTCATGGATCATCCCACTCCGGTGAAAGGCAGGTAGCTCTATCTCTTCCAGGTCATCCACTTCTTCTTCTGTGTCTGACTGGTGAGGCATCCTAGAAAGGGCATCGGCGTTGGCGTTCTTGCGGCCCGCCAGGTATTTGATTGTAAATTGGTAGTTTGACAGCCGAGCCATCCATCGTTGTTCCAGAGCCCCCAACTTAGCTATTTCAAGATGGGTCAAGGGGTTGTTATCAGTAAAAGCAGTGAACTTGCTGGAAGCCAGATAGTGCTTGAATCTTTCAGTGATGGCCCAGACTAAGGCCAGGAACTCCAACTTGAAACTGCTATAGTTCTCTGGGTTCCTCTCAGTCGGACGGAGCTTCCTGCTTGCGTATGCGATGACTTTCTCTTGCCCATTCTGCTTCTGACTTAAGACAGTGCCAAGGCCTTCGTTGCTGGCATCCGTATACAGCAGGAATGGTTGGCTGTAGTCAGGGTAGGCTAGGATCTCATCACCTGTCAGGATCTCCTTCATCTCCTGAAACGACTCTGCTTGCTCCTTACCCCAGTGGAATGGAGGGTTTTTGCCTTTGGGGGACTGCCCTACCAGGAGGTCTTGCAGAGGAGCTGCTTTCTTTGTGTAGTCTTTTACGAACCTCCGGTAGTATCCTACTAGTCCCAAGAACTGGCGCACCTCCTTGAGGTTCTTCGGCTCCGGCCACTTCTGGATGGCTGTGACTTTCTCCGGGTCTGGTGCTATGCCTTCCGGACTGACAATGTGTCCCAGGTACTGTACCTTCTTCTTGAGCAGGTGGCACTTTGAGGGTTTCAACTTCATCCCGTACCGGGACAGTGACTCAAATACCTTTGCCAGGTGTTTCAAGTGGTTCTCGTAGGTTCTGGAATACACTATTACGTCATCCAGGTAAAGTAACACAGTCTCGAAGTTGCGGTGTCCCAGGCAGCACTCCATCAATCTCTGGAACGTTCCGGGGGCATTGCAGAGTCCAAACGGCATACTATTGTACTCGCAGAGTCCCATCGGGGTGGTGAAGGCCGTCTTCTCCTGATCCTCCTCAGCCACAGCTACTTGCCAGTACCCACTAGTGAGGTCAAGGGTGGAAAAGTAATTTGCAGACTTCAAGGCAGCCAGGGACTCCTCTATGCGTGGTAAAGGGTATGCATCTTTATGTGTAATGCGATTTACTTGAGAGTAATCTAAACACATTCTCATGCTCCCGTCCTTTTTCCTAACCAGCACTAGGGGAGCCGCCCAGGGACTACAACTATCACTTATCACTCCCGCCTTCCTCATGTCATGCAGCATTTCTTTTGCCTTCTGGTAGTGAGCTGGGGGTATAGGCCTATAACGTTCTTTGATTGGGGAATGGTTGCCTGTGGGGATATGATGTTGAACCCCCTTAACCCTCCCGAAGTCAAGTGGATGTTTACTGAACACCTGCGAGTATTCTTGAACCACCCGGTGTACACCCTGTTTTTGATGGGCAGGAGTGGTGTCTGTCCCAACATGGAGCTGTTGACACCAATCCTCCACCTGGGTTGCAGGGTCATTATCCTCTACTTCATCTGGTGAGGTTAAGGACTCCACCTCATGGATGCAGTTATTGTCGACAGCATGTAATTTGGCAACAGTGGCATAACGTGGCAGTTTTACCTCGTCTTCCCCTAAGTTGAGAAGACGAACGGGCACCCTGCCATTGCGTACATCTACCACTCCCCTGGCGGTTAAGAGCGTGGGTCTATGTTCGGAGCAAAGGGGTTCTACTACCGCCTGGTAGCTCTGTCCTCTAAGTCCTATGGCAGCTCTACACCAGATGAGCATTTCACTCATTGGGGGGATGACAATGGGTATGGGGTCTGTTACCCTCACGTTACCGATTTCACCGTCTATTAGCCTTACTTGCTGTTGATACATCAGGACTCGGATCTCCTTTTGCAGTGCCCTTCTCTGTCCTGGTTTGGCAGTGTCGGTGATCTGTTGGAGCAAGAACACAACCTCTACCAAACAGTTACCAACAATGTTAGTGCCAAGTACCATATACGGATTAGTGTCATCAGGATTGGTCACTACTACAATTAGTCCCTGGTCCTTCAGCTCCACTCTCCCCACCTTTACAGTCACATTCTTAACCCCGAGTAGGTTAAGGGGGAGTCCATTTGAAGCATAGACAGACAAATTTGGAGCTGGCGGACGTAGATCGACCATGGACCAGAACCTCTTGTAGAGGACTTCAGGCATGATGGTTACCTGAGATCCTGTGTCCAGCAGGGCATGCGTCGGGATCCCGTCCAGTACAATGGACAGGAAAGGTCTTCCTCCGATGAACTTGTTGTACCAGTCCGATGGGCCTGGTGAGTCTACTCCTGGGTGTCGGCCCTCGGACCCAGGGTTTTCTCGCTTAAAGGACACTTCTGGGCGAGGCGTCCTGTCTTGCGGCAGCAGTAGCAGGTCGGGTCCCTCGGTGGACGGCGCTGGTCACTGGTCCTCGGCGAGGGCGGTGTTGGCCTCCTCCTCCTGCGCATCCAGGGGACATCCTCAGGGCTATCGGCTAGCAGGATCTTCCCTCCTTCCTCGGGCTCCGTCCACAGCTGCAGAGCACTCAGCACGGTGGTCAGAGTTTTGCTCAACTGACGTACCTCAGAGCGCAGACTGTCCAGTTCTTTAGGGGATGTTGCTGGGACTTTAACTTCAGCAGCCACTGGGGATAAGGTGGGTGTAGCAGGCACTGGAGTAGCCACTCCCTGGTAACGTTGGATGGCATTTGTTTCCAGGGGCTGCAGTCCTTTTATAGCCATGTCCTTTAGATTGTCAAAGGTGGCATCCGGATGATCCAGGGACCACCAACGCACAGTCCTGCTCTCCTCTGGAGACTTCAGTCCCCGGACAAACTGTTCCTTCAGCATTTTGTTCTCATTCTCAATGCTGGTTGGACTAACCTGGTTCAGAGCCCGCAGGGCCCCTTGGAGACGCCAGGCATAGTCCCGAACATTGTCCTCTAGTTGTTGGGAGCAGATGTAGAACCTCATCCGGAGGTCCGCCTCAGTAAGGTCCTCAAATACAGTCTGTAGTTTTTGAAATATTGCGGACACTGACTCCTGGTCTGCGGCTGTCCATGTTTCCACTTCCCATTCCGCAGCACCGGTCAGTTGTCCTAATACAATGGCAGCTCTTTGTTTGCCGGTCATTGAGTACATGTCTAAGATACCACATATCTTCTGTTTGAATCCAGACAGGGTATCTGGTTTGCCGTTGTACTGGGGGAGCCACTTTGCTCCTGGAATGAATGGTAAAGTCATAGGAATTACAGGTATTACAGGCGCTGCCGGTGGAGCGGCGGCTTCAGCCTGCTCATCATCGGGCGCGGGTGGAACTTCAGGGACGTTGACCGGCATGCCGGCGTTCTGCTGCTCGTCGGACATCTTAGCGCCCCCCTAGTTAACCGTGGCCTACCTTCTGGTTTTTCTTCCGGTAGGCCGCAGCTCCGCAGGTGACAGTCGTCTTCAGGACCTTGCGTCGCTTGCGTCCTACGTCAGAGCGTTCAGCGACGCTCCGTATCGGACCTGGCGCTTCTTGATTTGACGTTGAGGTGTGGGGCGTGTCTGGAACTTCGCGCTCTTTTGCAGGTACGCCCCTTATTTTCCCACGGTTACGCCCTTCTTCTCGCTCAGCGGCCCAACAATGGCGGCAACCTTCACCACAACTTTACGTACACAGTTCAGAATAAAGGCGCACAGTACCCGGTGGCAACGGGCAAAACACGGCGTCGTTGCAGCGGGCACGCAATCCTGTTCATGACGCCAAGTAGGAGATGACTAGCCCAGGGGGATGGGGATGACTTGGTACCCGGGCCTTTAGCCTGGCCTTTAGGGATGTCGCGGTGGTCGGCTCCCGGGCCCGTACCCTGGGCCTCTCCTTTGAAAGGGTTGGTGTTTTTGGTTAAGTTTATAAAAGAGTTCGTGATGCCACCTGTGGCTTCTGGTGATGAGCACCAGCGCTGCGCAGTCCACTGAGGCTGGTGATAAGGCAGCTGGATGGTATAGCTCCCCACAGGTGGAGCTAGGCCTCAGGGCAGTGTATGAACGGGGAAAGTAGGACGAAGAGACCCCGCCGGGTCAGGGCAAGAACAAGGACAGACATGATAGTCACTTTAGTACCTTTTACTGATGGAAATTCAGGCACTCCCCAGAGCACTGTAGGGTGAAGGGTGTATGTCCAGATCCTCCCCAATGAGCAGGTTTTGAGCCTCCTGTTTCTTGATTCTGCGTAGTAAGTTTCTGACCTGCCTGGAGGTAGGCCTAACTTTGTCTCTGTCCTGCGCTGGCTGACCTTGTGGTAGGGCCTTCTGTTGGATTAAACGCTCCCAACCTACGGGGCCTATGTGTCTCCTAGCTCTGGTACGTATCAGCACTTTAGTGATCCTGGGACTTGTAGTTCTCCAGGGATTCCGGTTTTATCTTACTGGGTCATGGAGATCCCGGTAAGCTTCGGACCCGGTGTCCGGTAACTGCTTCTTCGGAGTGAGCTAGTTAAGCTCCTCTGCCCCCTATGAACTAACTCTCTCTACTCGCCTTTGGCCTACTCGGACCCTCAATAGGCTACTCACACTAACGGCAGCTTGCCGTGCTTCACCGATCTTATGGCACCGGCACACCTAAAGCTCACCTCTCTGAGCTACGATTCAACTGGCTCAACTCTGTATTCAGGCTTGCACTAACTGAACTCTCCAGAGGAATTGTTGAATCACTGAGCTCCACTGCAGACTGACCTGTTTCTGTGTCTCACTCTGCAGGAACTAACTGCCTGGCTCCACCTTCCCTTTTATATCTCCCTAATGGGCTCCCTCTGCTGGTCTGAGGTGGAAGATGGAGATGTGTGAATGGTTATGGGGGCCTCTTGTGGAGGAATCCATCAATGCACCCTTTTAGGAGTTGTGATACCAAGCACAGCTGGGCGTCACACATAGGCGGTGCGATGACGTCACTGCATCACGCTGCTAGCGTCCACTGCAAGACCAGATAGAAGAGGAGATGGACGTTTCAGAGGACAAGGCGTCTAGATTAGGTGAGTATAAGGATTTTTTATTTTTAGGGGCTGTGGGGGACCATCATACTATATAGGGAGCTGAGGGGTGAACCACCATATTATATAGGGTGCTGTTGGCAGGACCATCATACTATATGGGGACTCTTGGGAGAACCAGCATGCTATATGCAAAAACCATCATACTATATAGAAGGGGGGCTTTGGAGTAAACCACCATACTATTTAGGGGGCTGTTGGGGAGACCATCATTCCATCATACTATATGGGGGTCTGTGATTAATCTGGTTAGTCATATTGGACTGCTATTTTTTAACACTACTGTATATGGTCTGTAGAGCACTGGTGTAGACCTGATATTACCATTGTATGGTGGTAAGCAGTTCTAGTACAGTGCTTTTGGTTAAAGGGGTTGTCCAGACTTAAGGTTAAAGTCTGCAGTCACTCTGTGAGACTGCAGACTTCTGAATCCTCACAGTGCATGTATCATGAGACTTCTCCGGTGGCAACACCAGGAGTGGGCTGTCATGTGACCGCAAGTGTGCGATTTTCATACATGTGGTCACCTGCTGACTAGATGTGCATGGCTTCGCCAAGTGAATTTAGCAAAGCTAAGTACATTTAGTTAGAGTGTGGCCGTAGGTGTAAAAATTACATACTTGCAGTCACATGACACTCACAATGCCAGCACCGGAGAATCATGACAATTGGTGCTGTGAGGCTTCAGAAGTCTGAGAAGCATTGACTTTAACCTCAAGCCTGGACAACCCCTTTAAATATCATTATGGTGGTATTGTGGGCAGCACAGTGGCTCAGTGGTTAGCACTGTTGCTTTGCAGCTCTGGTGTCTTGCAGCTCCCACAAAGGACAACATGCAAATGTAGCAGGGTAATATGAGTCATAGAGATCCCCATCTGAGGCTCGGGGTCAGAGACAACATGGGCCTGTGTGCTTTCAAATACCAGACCTGATTTTCAGTCCCAGTCCGTCCCTGATTGATGCTATATTTTTAATCTACCTGGAGCCTTTTATGCTCTTACTAATACATTTTTGAAGTTTTATCTAATACGGCTGGATATTTTCATTCGCTTTGTCTATATCACATGGGCTTATTTTTTTCTGTGCCAAGGATTTCTATAGCCAATCAATGTGAGCTGGTGAACTTTAAGTTTTGTCTTCATTCCCTGCACTAAATACCCTGATCTGGGTATAGTGACTTGGTGCTTTCTTGGCAGGTAGCACCTGAGGCACATGATTTTTTTCACTCCAGGTCAGGTCATCTAAAATGTTACTGTATATCAGATATACTTTACAATTGGCCTCATCTATTAATTATTTTTCACCATTTATGTTATCCATTTCTCTGATCCTCTAATAAAGGGCAATAGTAATAGGCTGAGTTAAAACAGTAATACCAAGAAAAAGCAAAGCCTGAGTCTAAAGTTTAACTGCAGTAAAGAAATCTTTGTCATCTCAGGTCAAAATGAATTAAACTAATTTGTGCCTGTTATCAGTCTGCATAACTTTTAAGTAATGTCAATTGGAAGTCTTTGAGCCGTGACATTAATGAGTCCTCACATGGCAGTAATTGATAGCGCCCTGTGGGGAGATGAGGAACAACGAGAAGGCCAATTGTTGTTAACCCCTCTCAAACTCCTAGGATGAGATGTGGAAGTGACAACTAGAGTTCGTTGTATGGTGTGACATTCCGGTGACATACACAGATCAGGATTGCTGCAATTCACTGTCTGATGAATGCCTACTTAATATCACAGAGCTCTTAACAAAAGCAATAAACGTGCAAATATTGGATTACGGCGGATGGTTCTACATTCAGATCAGTGTACAAAACAAATTCATGAGATACATAAGATGAGATATTGGGGGAAAAAACACTGCTTTGCATTTGTCTACTCTGTGACCTCTCATCTGTTTCATGCATTATTAAAGGATCTGGACTGTTGATAGACACAAAAAATCATAGAAACACATAAAGGAAACAAGGCAATGCTCTAGCGATAAAGAAGAATATTTAGAGGCTGAAGAAGTCAATGGCTTATGTCCAGTCTGCCTGGAAGATGATCTCCAGTGTCAGTGAAGAGAGTTAACAGACACAGAGCAGCTATGTCCAGCCTATAAACACAAATATATCTAATATGTTCCTAGTGGCAGAAGTTCAGTTATCTATCCTAGCAAAGGGGGGACTTACTGCATGTGCAGCCAGTTCAGCTGCACAGGGGCCCATGAGGAAGGCCAGTTGCAATGTTTCTCAGTCAGGACACTGTTGTGTTCATTCTCTTTACTCCTCTGATCTAAGAAATTAGAGAAGAGGACCCAAGAATCTGTCTGTGCTCAGTAGATACCTTCATTTATAGTTTAATTGTTTGCATTTTTTAAAGGTAGTCTTGCACAGACATCAAATTTGCAACCTGTAGCTTGGTAGACCTGAAAATTTAGTAGTGAATCATGGGCTGCACTGGTAAGCATAAGAGAATTTTCTCTGCCTAAAGATCTAAATAATATTCTTCTTCTTTACTAGCATATTGTACTGGTACATAGAGATAAATCTCTATATACCAGTACACCTCTACATACCTGTACATTAAAGTAAAAAAAAATTCTCTATAAAATAACTAAAAAAATAATTAAACATAACTACAATAATCACATTTGTATAAATATTTAAAAAAAATAAACCTCACAAATCAGTAAATAACATGTACATATTTGGTATCTTTTTTTCCTCCATTAAACCTATAAGATACATCATATAAATATAATGCTTACATGTTTGGTAAAATTGCACCTGAAAAATCTATAAAAACAAGATCTTATATAGTTAAGCTTACGTAAAAACAAAAAAATATGTTTTGGCTGCTACAACAAACAAAAAAAAAGGATCTGATTATCTGAACATGCTCATCACAAAAATGTCACTGTGTACATGCATGTGTTATATGTATGTGCATATTTTATATAAACTTGTGTGAATTTCCATGCTATGCATATGCATGCTATAATGTGTAATGCATTAACGTGTGCCTAATGTGAATATGCATGTAAATGTGCTTCTGTATATGAGGGTGGAGGGGGCGGCCTACAGTGGGGGCACTTTACTGTAAGTGTCTGCCCCTTGCCCATGCAAAAATTACTTTTTGATGTCCCCAGGCCTTCAGCACCCAGAGCATATGCCCTGGTTGCTTTTCCTTCAGCTGCACCATTGCCAAAGCAGGGAAGTGAAGACTGTTACAAATGTGGACTGTCACATACTGAAGCTGATGTACGGCATGTGAGGATCATAGCATTTATTTTATGTATGTCCCCTCAAGGAAACTAACATTAGTACTAGTATTATTAAGCAATATCACTGAAATAATAGAGTATAAGGCTGTAGACACAATGAAAGGTATAAAGAGACATAAATAGTAGTGAGTAGAGATGAGCGGTGTTCGACTAGAACTGTTCGCCAATCTCAAATTCGAACTGTTTTGGGCGGTGTTCGAGTCGTTCGACGAACGCGAACGATTTGCAAAAAATTCGGCTGTTCGAGGTTATGTTCGATAACTGTTCGTGCACCAAAAGCGTGTCCTGCATGTCTGGCGCTATTTAGAGCACCAATCATGCAGGGATTGTCTGCCACTCACTGTAATGCCACAGCCATGGCGGTTGTGGCATTACAGTGATTGCCCAAATCGATGGGAACAGTGCTCACAGTGAAACATGAAAAGCCGGCAATTCAGCAGCGCCATACACCGGTACCCGACAATATAGAACAGAAAGAATAGAGTATCACACATAGATTAGATAGATAGAAACATGTCAGTCACATATATAAGAAGTACAGTGACAGTGTTGGTTACTGTACTTGTCATTTAGTGTAAAGAATTTATTAAAAAAAAATATTAGTGTTTTCATGCACCGTCTCTTTAAAAAAGCCGGCCGGCAATTCAGCATCGGTACCCGACAATTTATAACATAAAGAATAGAGCATCACACATAGATTAGATAGATAGAAACATGTCAGTCACATATATAATAAGTACAGTGATAGTGTTGATTACTGTACTTGTCATTTAGTGTTAAAATAAAGGATTTATTAAAAAAAAATTGGCGTGGGGTTCCCCGTAATTTTAGTCTCTAGCGGAGGTTAAGCAGACGGCTGGGGCAGATGTTTGAAGCCTGGGAAGCATGCCTGCGCTTCTCAGTGTCTGCCGCATGACAAGCTGGATGGCAGCGTTCTGCTGCGGTCCAGCCTGTCATGTGAATGTAGCAGAGCTGAAGCTGTCCTGGGAACCATGGAAAGGTAAGGATGATGTTGCTTTATTATTTTACTTTTATTGCCGGAGATCGTTGGCTTCAGCTGGAATGGGCGTGATGGTAGGTATGGTTTAATTTAGAACAATAAAGAATTGTGTCTTTATTTCAATTAAAGGACTTTATTCTGGGTGTTTGTGGTTTTTTTTAACTTTGACTATGGGGTTAGTAATGGAGGTGTCTTATAGATGCCTCTCCATTACTAACCTGGGCTTGATGTCAGCTGGCATTATAAGCTGACATCAACCCCAGCCCTATTACCCCACTGCCACCGCTACAGGGCAGTGGGAAGAGCGAGGTTAAGTGCCAGAATTGGCGCATCCTATGGATGCGCCATTTCTGGGGCGGCTAACGGCTGGTGTTTCTAGCCTGGGAGGGGGCCAATATTCATGGCACCCTTCCGGGACTATTAATATCAGCCCCCAGCTGTCTGCCTAGCGTTTGCTAGCTATTAAAATAGGGGGAACCCCACGTCATTTTTTGGGGGGTCCCCCATTTTAATAGCTAGTAAAGGCTAGGTATTCATCTGGGGGCTGATATTAGTAGCCTGGGAAGCTCCGTGGGTATTACCCCCTTCCCAGGCTTCAAACATCTGCCCCAGCCGTCTGCTTAACCTCCGCTAGAGACTAGTGTTGAGCCACCCCCGTAGTGTTCGAGTTCGGTTCGGTTCGTCGAACACCCGTGTGTTCGCCGAACTGTTCGTCGAACTGTGCGTCAAACACCTTCGAACACCGTTAAAACCAATGGCAGGCAAACAAAAACACATAGAAGCACATAGAAAACACCTTCAAAGGTGTCCAAAAGCTGACAAACTGCTCAGAAGACACAACTAACACATGGAAAAGTGACAAGTACATATAGTCATGCGAAAAGAAAAGAGGTGGAGGAGTAAAAGGAGGGGGAGACACAGATATAGGCATGTCATGCCCTTCTAAAATCCAAAAAGTGAGAAGCCGACACGGCCAGTCCGCTCCTGCCCGTGCCACCTCCGTGTCGCCGGGTTTGTGCCAGAGCCGCGGTGAACCCTGACGGCCAGCCCCCCTCTCCCAATACTGGTGCCTGTCCGCTGGTGGGTCGAGTGAGCCCCCCTGTGGTGGAGGCAGCTCTAAGCTTTTTAATTTAAATTGTCTCTCTAATTTGAAAGAATACACTTTAAATCAATTTACAAGGATCTATTGGAGGGCAAGTCTCATGCCAGAAGCCGCGTAATTCCAGCTCCAGTAGCGTCCACTAAAGCTGCTGCAGTTAAAAAGCTTTTATAAGGATCGAGCTCGGCTGTCCACCGCAAGGCATCCTACTGCCAGTCCCAGCCCCTATGCCTTGGGGTGCCTCCTGATGCTCTTCATTGAGTATCCCGTGGTCCCGAAGCATTTCCTTTGAAAAATTAAGTGTCCAAACTACAGGTGGTATAGCTTGCTTAACAGCCGGGATAATCCGCTGACTAGCAGACACTGCTACTAGGCACAAAGTATTTCCTGGGCTAGATGCAGTTAAAAATTTGTAATTAGATACTCTCGTTGGATGCTGAGAAAGCATTCCATAGAGTCTCCTGGCACGCCATATATGATTCTCTTAAAAAGCTTTGGGTAGGGGTCTAGGGGACCCTTTTATAGCCAAAATCACGGCCCTGTATCGCAATACGTCACCTAGGCTGAAGATAAATGGAACTGTAGCACCCTGAGGGATCGGTTGCTACAGAGGTATTGCACCTCACCCAGAGGTGTGATATCTCACTCTCAGGTAAGGATGGAGTGTGGATCAGGACCCGACACCTGCATGCATTACACCACATTGCCGTGGGGCAGGGCGACCAATATGCCCCTGAGAATGGCACGACAGTCCCTGTCCCTGGCTGGAGTGGGGGGAGGGAACACTGAGGAAGGGGAACCCTGTAGTGCAGGAGCAGGGAGGAAGCAGTTCCTGGGTGCATTGAGAAGGGAGTATAAAAGGTGGGCACCATCTTAGTTCAGTGCAGAGAAGTCTGAGCAGAAGTGACAGGGAGCAGGGGCTCTGCATGAACTCTGCTCCGGAGGCGGGCCTAGTAACAGAGGCCCAGGCCTGGAAGAGGGAGAAGGAAGGAAGTGGAGCGGAGAAGGCTCCAGGAACGAGGAACGAAGGGATCCCAGGGGTGCGGACGGGCGAGTCACCACCGCACGCCCGAATCCACCTGCGTGGAGGGGTCAGGCCAAAGGGGGAGACCGGTCCCCGAAACTAGTGGAGGCAGGAAATGACCCTCAGCTAGAAACCGGAGGCTGTGACATTTTATGTGGCGCAGCCCCTCGCTACACCCGCTAGGAAGGCACCACATAGGGTCAGGGAAACTGGCGCCAAGTTTACCAAGAGGAGGCCGAGGCAGCCGGACAGAAGGGTTGGTAAGAAAGGCCAGACAAAGGACACACAAAGGGGGTCCTGTGAAGCGCTCCAACGTTATCTGGGAGTTGTCTGAGCCCCTCACCTGGTGAGCACAGTACGACGTGGGCAGCCGTTACCTGCAGACGTGGTCTGGATAATAAGAACTGTGAGTAAAGGCCCTGGACTGCATCACTGACTCCGTGTCGTTACTGCTGCTGCCCTGGACCATCACCCCCATCCTCCGCATACACTGCCCTGAGGCTATACTTCTCCCATGGGGAGTTATGCTACGCTCTGCTGCACCCACAACACCAGCCTCAGCGGTCTGCCCTGCAGCGGCGGTTCACTCTGACCGCAATCCACGGGTGGCGTAGTCGGACATTTAAACATCAAAACCACATAAATAGTTCCGCCACTGGTTTGACCGCCCTGAGCCATGGAACCGGGTCGCCGCCACGGAGACTACAACCACCAGCATCCACCAAAAAGGGTCCGGCTCCGGGTGTCCCAAGGCCCAGGGGGTGCATCAGAACATTTTTATCACCTTTCACAATCACCAATGGGACAAGGCAGGGATGTCCTCTGTCCCCTCTCTTATACATCCTAGTGACGGAGCACCTGCTCTCATCAATTCGCCATAACCCCAATATTAGGTGGATTGAGGTGGGAGGCACCGAGTACAAGTGCTCTCTATTTGCTGATGATGTCCTAGTATATATCACTCAATCACATATATCCATCCATGCTATTATGGCAGAAATAGATCACTTTGTTACATGGTCAAATTTTAAAATCAATGCAGCGAAGTCTGAGGCCCTCGATGTCTCCCTCCCCAAATCCATACAGGATTCCATCCAGTCCAACTTTCCCTTTGCCTGGCCCTCACAGGGTATCAAATACTTAGGAATTCTTATTCATAGAGACCTCTCCCATCTATGTTATCTTAATTTTGGGCCCTTTATTGAACAACTCCATACAGACCACGGTTGGCAAGTTAGAACTGTAAGATTCACTACGTGAACCACTGGTGTTTTGTGGAAAAGCACATGTACACTGTGTTCCAAATTATTATGCAAAAAGTGTTTAGGAGTGATAAGGGAAGAATTTGTTTGTTTGTGAGTTAAACTCATTGATGGTGATGTGTGTCAGGGCTCTTTATATCACTGTAAGCAATTGCAGACACCTGTGCTAATTAGTTTGGCAGGTGTGTCCAATGAAAGGCAAGACTACTTAAGAAGGCTGTCCCACATTATTAAGCAGCCTACATTTTCTGCCAAAATGGGAAAGAAAAAGGATGTGTCGGCTGCTGAGAAGCAACAAATTGTGGAGTGTTTAGGTCAAGGCATGACTACAATCAACATTGTGCGATGATCAGGATGAAGTGTCTTGGCAATCAAGAAGTATGTAGCTGATTCACAGTACACACGTGTGCGTGCTGATAAGGGCAAATTGAGGACTCTTTCCTACAGGCAATTACATCAAGTTAAAAGAGCAGTGGCAAAAAAGCCTTGTCATAGCAGCAGACAAGTTTTTGAAGCTGCTGGTGCCTCCAACGTCCCCCGAACAACAAGATGCAGGGTCCTTCAGAGGTTTGCAGCTGTGCATACGCCATCCTGTCGACCTCCTCTATCCACTTCACACAAGCAGAAACGGCTCCAGTGGGCCAAACATTACATGAAGACTGATTTCAAAACTGTTTTGTTCACGGATGAGTGCCGTGCAATGCTCGATGGTCCAGATGGATGGAGTGGAGGATGGCTGGTTGATGGACACCCAACGCGAACACGGCTACAGCGCCAACAAGGAGGAGGTGGAGTAATGTTTTGGGCTGGAATCATGGGGAGAGAGATTGTTGGCCCCTTTAGGATCCCTGAAGGGGTAAAGATGAACTCCATAATGTATGTGGAGTTTCTCAAACAGCACTTCCTGCCATGGTTCAAGAAGAAGAACCGTGTATTCCACAACAAGATCATTTTTATGCATGATAATGCACCATCTCATGCTGCACATAAAACATCTGCATCTCTGGCTGATATGGGCATAAAAGGGGGCAAACTTATGGTGTAACCCCCATGCTCCCCTGACCTCTACCCCATTCAGAACCTCTGGAGCATCATCAAAAGGAGTGTCTATGATGGCGGGAGGCAGTTCACATCTAAGCAACAGCTCTGGGAGGGTATTCTGTCCTCATGCAAAACAATTGAAGCAGAAACCATCCAAAACCTGACAAATTCAATGGACGAGAGAGTTCAGAAGCTCCTTTCGAACAAGGGGTCCTATGTGCAAATGTAACATCACCTAGAATAAAGTTTTGAGTTGAAAACTGTTTGATTTCAGTTTCTAATAACCTGCTAATGCTTATAATTTCAAAAATGACCATTTTTTTGGTCTTTATTAAAATGAAAAGGTTTATCGAAAAGTTTGGGGGATCTAAGAGTGTGGCAACCCAGTAGTCAGGATTACTTCCAATTCTGAAAATATGAGGGTCATGTTGCAGGTAGTGCAGCAAGAAGGCACTTATGTGTCTTGCGCATCTCGGAGCCCCAAAATTATTTTCGGGGCTAGATGCAGCTAAAAATTATTATTAATTTTAAATCTGGTGGAGCTTAGTATAGATAGCCTAATAGAATCAGTGCTGCACACTGCTACAAAGCCCAAATTATTTTCCAGCCAAGGTACAGATAAACATGATTAGTAGTGTTGAGCATTCCGATACTGAAATATCGGGTATCGGCCGATATTCACTGTATCGGAATTCCGATACTTAATTCCGATACTTTTATAATATCGAATACCGGAATCGGAAGTTCCCATAATGCCTGCGCTCTGCAGTGTCTCTGAAGGATGACAAGCTGGATGGCAGCGCTCAGCTGCGATCCAGCTTGTCATCAGAATGCCATCCCAGCGTGGGAGAATTCTCCTGATTGTTTAAAAGCCGGCGCGCGGTAAAAAGCCGCCGGCTTTTAAACAATCACGCAGCCCCATACTGCTTCCCCGCAGCCTCCCACCCCGATCCTCCGCTCCCCTCGCCACCTCCCATCCCGATCGTAAATTAGGACCGGGCGGGGAGCGCAGCACCAAGGAGCGAAGGACCCGGGCGGGGAAGCCGGCAGTGAAAAGACTTCACCGCCGGCTTTCCCGTTCTGTGCTGCGCTTTCCCGCCGGTTATTTCAAATGAACAGCTGAGGTATCAGGTGATGCCGATCAGCTGTTCATTTGAAGTAGCCGCGGTGCCCTCAGAGGGTTCATGTGAGTTCATGCTTGACTGCATGAACTCACATCAACTTTCCCACGGCCGCACAGGTCAGCCTCACCTCCCGGACCCGTCATGATTAGTGTGTGCGGGGTGTGTGTGTGCGGGTGTGTGTGCGGGTGTGTGTGCGGGCAGACATAGGCCGATGTGACACTACTACTCCCATCGGCCTATGTCTGTCCCCCGTCCACTCCTGCCAGCAGGATCAGCTCGATGGGAGCAGTAGTTCCCATCAGCCTGATCCTGCTATTTAAATTGCCCTACTGTGTCCCCAATAAATGTTAAATACATGTCATTGGTGGCCAGTGGTTACCTAAAAGAAATTAGTTCATACATTACCTGTCCCCGCCGATCGCCACCTAAAATAAAGTAAAAAATAAAAAACTACACCTATACTCACCTAGACACCTAATTCCCCGAAGCCATCGATCTCCTGTAATAAAATATAAAATAATAAACCACAACCTTATCCTTACCCCTCCGTAGTAGTCCACGAGTGTCCCACGAAGATCTCCAGTTCAGAGCAGCCACATAGAATGTGACCGCTCTGAACCGCTGCCGCCGCTAGAATGACGGGGCCGTAAGGGTTCACCGGAGTTCAAGCAGCGCTGCTCCGGTTAGCTCCTTTACGGCACTGCTGTATCGTGAGAAATTCCCACGGTACAGCACTGCCGTAAAGGAGGTCTCCGGAGCTGCGCTGCCTGAATGCACTCCGGTGACCTCAGTCAGTGGCTCCCGCTGCCGGGAGCGGACGTGTTCCCGGCAGCGTGAGCTTACAGCAGCCATGCACAGCTGTCACCATCTCCAGATGTGACAGCTGTGCATGGGAGATCAGCGCAGGAACGTGGACAGGTAACTATTTTTTTTTTAGTAAACTAAGAATTAAATAAAATGGTGTTTTATTTCAAATAAATTATTTTTTTCTGGGTGTAGTGTGTTTTTTCTTTTTAACACTTTGTAGGTTAGTAATGGGGGTGTCATATAGACGGCCATCATTACTAACCTGGGCTTCATGGCAGCTGGCGCTGACATGAACCCCACCACTATTACCCCCTGCCACCGCACCAGGGCAGCGTGGAAGAGCGAGGCTAAGTGCCAGAATTGGCGCATCCTATGGATGCGCCATTTCTGGGGCGGCTGACGGCTGGTGTTTCTAGCCTGGGAGGGGGCCAATATTCATGGCACCCTTCCTGAGCTATGAATATCAGCCCCCAGCTGTCTGCCTAGCCTTTGCTAGCTATTAAAATAGAGGGGACCCCACGTCATTTTTTTTTGGGGGGTCCCCCATTTTAATAGCTAGTAAAGGCTAGGTATTCAGCTGGGGGCTGATATTAGTAGCCTGGGAAGCTCCGTGGGTTTTACCCCCTTCCCAGGCTTCAAACATCTGCCCCAGCCGTCTGCTTAACCTCCGCTAGAGACTAAAATTATGGGGGATCCCACGCCATTTTTTTTTTAAATAAATCCTTTATTTTAACACTAAATGACATTTGAGGACTTAATAAAGATGCAGTCCCTAAATTATTATTTATTTTTTAATAAATTTTTCCCAAAACTTTTGACGTGGGCTTCGCCATATTTTTGTATGCCAGCCAGGTACAGCATCCAGCTTCTATGAACGCGCCATTTTCCGGGGCGGCCGCGGACTGCAATTTTCAGCGGGGGGGGGGGAGGGCAAAAAGCTTGGGCCTCCCTGCGCTGCAGATTCCATCCCCCAGCTGCCTAGTTGTACCTGGCTGGACACAAAAATAGGGAGAAGCTCCACGTTTTTTTTTTTTTAATTATTTCATGAAATTCATGGAATAATTAAGAAAAAAAGGGCTTCCCTATATTGTTGTGTCCGGCTAGGTACAAATAGGCAGCTGGTGGTTGGGGGCAGCCCGTTCCTGCCTGCTGTACCTGGCTGGACACAAATATAGTGTGAAGCCCCACGTCAATTTTTTTTTAATTATTTCAGGAAATTCATGAAATAATTAAAAAAAAATTATGTGGGGCTTCGCCCTATAATTGTGTCCAGCCAGGTACAGCAGGCAGGAACGGGCTGCCCCCAACCACCAGCTGCCTATTTGTACCTAGCCGGACACAACAATATAGGGAAGCCCTTTTTTTCTTAATTATTCCATGAATTTCATGAAATAATTAAAAAAAAAAATGTGTGGCGCTTCGCCCTATTTTTGTGTCCAGCCAGGTACAACTAGGCAGCTGGGGGCTGGAATCTGCAGCGCAGGGAGACCCAAGCTTTCTGGGTCCCACCCGCTGCAAATTGCAGTCCGCAGCCGCCCCGGAAAATGGCGCGTTCATAGAAGCGCCATCTTCTGGCGCTGTACCCAACTCATCCAGGGCCCTGGTGCGGTGGCTCACTGGGTAATAAAGGGGTTAAGGCCAGCTTGGCATTATCAGCTGGCCCTAAGCCCGAAATTCATGGGGTCACGCCAATATTAGACATGACCGCCATGAATTTCTAGTAAAGTATTTAAAAAAAACACAACACCCAGAAAAAAGTCCTTTAATTGAAATAAAGACACAATTCTTTATTGTTCTAAATTAAACCATACTTACCGCCACACCCATTCCAGCTGAAGCCAACGATCTCCTGCAATAAAAGTAAAATAATAAAGCAACCTCATCCTTACCTTTCCATGGTTCCCAGGACAGCTTCAGCTCTGCTACATCGAGATGACAGGCTGGACCGCAGCAGAACGCTGCCATCCAGCCTGTCATCCCGCGGACACTGAGAAGCGCAGGCATGCTTGCGCTCCTCAGTGTCTTTCTGAGACGTCATCCAGATGAGCCGAGGTCATGTCCAATGAACTCAGCTCACCTCATGCACGTCACTGACAGCGTGGGAAAATTCTCCTGCACTCAGCGCTTCAGCGTGAGAATTTTCCCACGCTGTCAGTGACGTGCATGAGGTGAGCTGAGTTCATTGGACATGACCTCACCTCATGCACGTCACTGACAGCGTGGGAGAATTCTCACGCTGAAGCGCTGAGTGCAGGAGAATTCTCCCACGCTGTCAGTGACGTACATGAGGTGAGCCGAGTTCATTGTCGGCTCATCTGGATGCCGTCACAGCCAGACACTGAGGAGCGCAAGCATGCCTGCGCTTCTCAGTGTCTGCGGGATGACAGGCTGGATGGCAGCTTTCTGCTGCGGTCCAGCCTGTCATCTCGATGTAGCAGAGCTGGAGCTGTCCTGGGAACCATCGAAAGGTAAGGATGAGGTTGCTTTATTATTTTTCTTTTATTGCAGGAGATCGTTGGCTTCAGCTGGAATGGGCGTGATGGTAAGTATGGTTTAATTTAGAACAATAAAGAATTGTGTCTTTATTTCAATTAAAGGACTTTACTCTGGGTGTAGTGTGTTTTCTTTTAACTTTGACTATGGGGTTAGTAATGGGGGTGTCTTATAGACGCCTCTCCATTACTAACCTGGGCTTGATGTCAGCTGGCATTATAAGCTGACATCAACCCCAACCCTATTACCCCCTGCCACCGCACCAGGGCAGCGTGGAAGAGCGAGGCTAAGTGCCAGAATTGGCGCATCCTATGGATGCGCCATTTCTGGGGCGGCTGACGGCTGGTGTTTCTAGCCTGGGAGGGGGCCAATATTCATGGCACCCTTCCTGGGCTATTAATATCAGCCCCCAGCTGTCTGCCTAGCCTGTGCTAGCTATTAAATTAGGGGGGACCCCACGTCATTTTTTTGGGGGGGTCCCCCATTTTAATAGCTAGTAAAGGCTAGGTATTCAGCTGGGGGCTGATATTAGTAGCCTGGGAAGCTCCGTGGGTATTACCCCCTTCCCAGGCTTCAAACATTTGCCCCAGCTGTCTGCTTAACCTCCGCTAGAGCCTAAAATTAAGGGGAACCCCACGCCAATTTTTTTTTAAATAAATCCTTTATTTTAACACTAAATGACAAGTACAGTAATCAACACTGTCACTGTACTTCATATATATGTGACTGACATGTTTCTATCTATCTAATCTATGTGTGATTCTCTATTCCTTCTATTCTAAATTGTCGGGTACAGATGCTGAATTGCCGGCCGGCTTTCTTAAAGAGACGGTGCATGAAAACACTATTATTTTTTTAAATAAATCCTTTACACTAAATGACAAGTTCTGTAAGCAACACTGTCACTGTACTTCTTATATATGTGACTGACATGTTTCTATCTATCTAATCTATGTGTGAAGCTCTATTCTGTCTGTTATAAATTGTCGGGTACAGATGCTGAATTGCCGGCCGGCTTTTTTAAAGAGACGGTGCACGAAAACACTAATATTTTTTTTAATAAATCCTTTACACTAAATGACAAGTACAGTAAGCAACACTGTCACTGTACTTCATATATATGTGACTGACATGTTTCTATCTATCTAATCTATGTGTGAAGCTCTATTCTTTCTGTTGTAAATTGTCGGGTACCGGTGTATGCCGCTGATGAATTGCCGGCTTTTCATGTCATTCTACATTATTCTTAGTTGTTTTACTTCATGTAGAATTAACCTACAAGGAAAGAAAGGGTTTATTTTCATTCCGATATTTGTGTCCCATTGACTTGCATTGGTTTCCGGTATCGGAATCGGCGATATCCGATACTTTTTGGGTATCGGCCCGATCCAATCCGATACGATATTTCCTGATATCGGAAGGTATCGCTCAACACTAATGATTAGTAATTTTAAATCTGGTGGAGCTTAGTATAGATGGCCTAATAGAATCAGTACTGCACACTGCTACAAAGCCCAAATTATTTTCCAGCCAAGATACAGATAAACATGATTAGTAATTTTAAATCTGGTGGAGCTTATTATAGATGGCCTAATAGAATCAGTGCTGCACACTGCTACAAAGCCCAAATTATTTTCCAGCCAAGATACAGATAAACATGATTAGTAATTTGAAAGCTTAAAACGGTTGGTGAGGTGATTTTAACCAATCATCAAGCTTTTACTCTCCCCGGGATGACACAGGGGTAGAAAAGTCATTTCGGATCCATGATTTGTTCATCTTTATGAACGTGAGTCTGTCTACATTATCAGTGGAGAGCCGCGTGCGCTTATCTGTCAGCACACCACCAGCAGCGCTGAACACACGTTCAGACAGAACGCTGGCTGTGGGGCATGACAAGATCTCCAAGGCGTAAGTGGCTAGCTCCGGCAATTTATCCAGATTGGAAGCCCAAAAAGAGCAAGGGTCCAGTGACACAGTCATGGCTTCAATGTTTACTTGGAGATACTCCTGTACCATCGTCTCTAGGCGTTGACTATGTGTCAGACTTCTTGTCTCCTGTGGCCTTGCAAAGGATGGGCTAAAAAAGTGGTGAAATGATTCTGCAAAATTGATGTTACCAGCAGATACTGTGGTTCTGTTACGGTTTGAGTGCTGAACACTTGACGGTCCCACGGTTGGCAAGTTGGAACTGTGAGATTCACTACGTGCACCACTGTTGTTTTGTGGAAAAGCACATGTAAGATTCTGCAACAGTCTCTGCTGATACTCCTGCATGCGTGCATCCCTTTCTATGGCAGGAATAATTTCTGCAAATTTACTTTTGTACCGGGGATCTAACAGTGTGGCAACCCAGTAGTCAGGATTATTTCTAATTCTCACAATTCGAGGGTCATGTTGCAGGTAGTGCAGCAAGAAGGCACTCATGTGTGTTGCGCATCCAGGAGCACCAAGTCCCTGTTGTGTTGGTGGCGAGGTAACAATCATGCTTCCTTCCTCTGTCCTCTCCCCCCAACCTCGCACAACAGAAATGTGATCAAGGTCTCCCTCATCTGATGAGTCTTCCATCAGTTCGTCCTCCACTTCTTCCTGGGCTCCTGCACCTTCCTCACTAGTTTGGCTGCTACCATGCGCCCTGGTAAAACCATCTCCCCCACCCTCACATGCCTGCCGCCTTGGTGCTGCCGACCGTCTGGACCTTGCAGATGTTAGCCCTTCCGCATACAACTCCTCCTCTACTTCCTCCACCTCCTCTTGTGCCACCACCTGACTCCGAATTCTGTTTAACATGTGCTCCAGCATGTATATCACCGGAATAGTCATGCTGATAATGGCATCGTCAGCACTAAACATCTTCGTCGCCATTTCAAAACTGTGCAGAAGGGTGCATAGGTCCCTGATCTGAGACCACTCCTCCAGCATGATTTGCCCCACCTCTGGATCTCGTTGGCCCAGGCTATACGTCAGAACGTATTGCACCAGGGCTTGTCGGTGCTGCCACAGTCGCTGCAACATGTGCAGAGTTGAATTCCACCGGGTAGGCACATCGCATTTTAGCCAGTGAAGTGGCAGGCCCAACGACTTCTGTAGAGATGTAAGTCGCTGAGCTGCGGGATGCGAACGGCGGAAGTGAGCACACAGCGACCGTGCCCTCTGCAGAAGGCCATCTAGTCCGGGATAGTGGGCTAAAAATTGCTGGACAACCAGGTTCAACACGTGAGCCATACAAGTCACGTGTGTGACATTGCCCCGGCGAAGGGCCGCACCCAGGTTTGCAGCATTGTCGCACACGGCCTTCCCTGGTTTCAGGTCCAGTGGAGACAACCATTCATGAAATTGGTTCTCCAGAGCTGACCACAACTCCTCAGCTGTGTGACTCACATTTCCCAGACATTTCAAAGTAAAAACCACCTGATGACGTTAAGCCCTACTGCCAGCATAGTAAGGAGGTGTGCAGGATCCCTTCTGCGCAGTTAGAAAGCTTGTGGCATGACCAGACAGGCTTTGGGTGCAGGTGGAGGACTGAGAGGAGGTTGAGGAGGCAGAAGCAGTGGAGGAACTTTGAGATAAAGAGGACTGACGCACAACTCGTGGGGACGGCAAGACTTGGACAGCAGCCCCTTGTCCTGCTGTCACCATAGTTACCCAGTGCCCAGTCAGCGACATGTAACGCCCCTGTCCATGCCTACTCGTCCAAGTGTCTGTGGTGAAATGCACCCTGTCACACACAGAGTTTCTCAAAGAAGCGGTGATGTTGTGTGCGACATGCTGGTGGAGCGCAGGCACACCTTTCTTTGAGAAGTAGTGCCGACTGGGCATCTGGTACTGGGGCACTGCGACGGACATAAGGTCTCGAAAATCCTCTGTGTCCACCAGGCGGAAAGGCAGCATTTCTGTAGCCAAGAGCTTGCAGATGGTGAAATTCAACCTCTTAGCTTTCTCATGGCTAGGAGGAAATGGTCTTTTACTTGTCCACATCTGAGGGACCGAGGGCTGGCTATTGTGCTTAGACGGGGTTGATAAGGGTGTCCCCGGCAAACTGCCGGTCTGTGAGGAAGATGCAGGCGGACATGTTAGGTTGCCTTGATCCAAAGGTGGTGCTATCGATGTCGGACAGCGCTCAACACCAGCCGGTGTTACCACCTCCAAAGAAAATGATGACCTGCCAATCACGCTGGCTGTTGCGGGTAAAGAGGTGGCAGGTCTGCGCCCCAAAACAGGTGTGACTGCTGTCCCCGCAGTCACAGAGGATGAAGAGGCCGCGGATGCACAAGATATGGCAGACGGTGGTTGGCCCGGCCGGCTAGGCCGCATTGTAGCACAGTGAGCTTCCCACTGCAACTTATGCTTCATGTCCATGTGCCGGTTCATGCATGAAGTACTCAAACTATGTATTCTTTGGCCTCTACTTAGCTTTTGCTGACAAATGTTACAGATAACACGAGTTGGGTCATCTTTATCGATCTGAAAAAATGCCCAGGCTATGCAAGGCTTAGCACCCATGCGACCTGAAGAGCCACCACGACTTGTGGTGAGAGGCAGAGTTGTGTTTGAGGATGCAGTTGTTGACGTGCTTCCATTACTACATCTCTGTCCAGGAAAGCGCAACCTGACCTCGTCGTCACTAGCATCCTCCTCCACCTCCTCTGCTGACCTCATCTCTTGGCTGACTGTGGGTTGACAGTAAGTGGGATCTCCAACCTCATCATCATCACCCTGTGCGTTATCACACCCGTCGTCCTCAGAGCCAACCTGTTCCTGCCCTGACAAAAAACTAAAGTTGTCGCTCCAATCAGGTATTTGAGTCTCATCATCGTCTTCCTCATTGTCTCCACCAACAGGAGTTACAGTTTGGGAATGAGGGTCTACATTATGGTCAGAACCTTCTGCGTTTGGTCCTGGATCCGACTCATAAAGATTCTGGGCATCAGTGCAGATCATTTCCTCGTCTGGATTCACAGAAGCGCTGGAGTCGACCTCTGATTCCCAGGCTATAGTATGAGTAAACAGCTCTGCAGACTCAACCATCTGTTCTACCTCATACTCAGACGGGCAGCTGGAGATTTGGGAGCTGTGAGGAAGCAAGTGCGATTGGGGTGACACCTTTGAGGACTGGAGTATTTGTGATGTTGAAGTTGATGTGGAGGAGAGCCCACTTAAAGGAACACTTGATATCCGTTGAAGCACCTGCTGTTTTTGTGCCTCATCTGGAATTTGTAGCGATTGGCGTGGCCGTAAGAAAGGGATCTTATCACATTGTCCGTTAAAAGAAGTAGACATTTTAGTTTGGCTGGAAGATGGTCTTTCTTCTGCAGATGTTACTGTTGCTTTAACACCTACCCCACGGACACAACCTTTTTTCCCCTTCCCAACATGCCTATTCCCCTTTCCACCAGCAGCAGGCCTTTTTCCACTCATTTTGGTGGTTAACTAATTCACAACTCTGGAGTTGTTTGCACAAAAATACAATGGATGGGAACCGAGCAGAGCTGAGTGGCCAAACTGTGGTATTAGGCCAAAACTATTGGCTGGGTTAGATGCAGAAAAAAATTATATTCAATTTGCAACCTGATGGAGGTCAGTATAGATGGACTAATAGAACAAGTCCCACACACAGCTAGAAGCCCAAATATTTTTTCAGAGGTAGATGCAGAAAAAAAATATATTCAGTTTGCAACCTGATGGAGATCAGTATAGATGGACTAATAGAGAAAGTCCCACACACTGCTAGAAGGCCAAATATTTTTTCAGAGCTAGATGCAGACAAAAAATTATTTTTAATTTGCAACCTGATGTAGATCAGTATAGATGGACTAATAGAGAAAGTCCCACACACTGCTAGAAGGCCAAATATTTTTTCAGAGCTAGATGCAGACAAAAAATTATTTTTAATTTGCAACCTGATGTAGGTCAGTATAGATGGAATAATAGAGAAAGTCCCACACACTGCTAGAAGGCCAAATATTTTTTCAGAGCTAGATGCAGATAAAAATTATTTTTAATTTGCAACCTGATGGAGGTCAGTATAGATGGACTAATAGAGAAAGTCCCACACACTGCTAGGAGGCCAAATATTTTTTCAGAGCTAGATGCAGAAAAAAATTATATTCAGTTTGCAATCTGATGGAGGTCAGTATAGATGGACTAATAGAATAAGTCCCACACACAGCTAGAAGCCCAAATATTTTTTCAGAGGTAGATGCAGGTAAAAATTATTTTTAATTTGCAACCTGATGGAGGTCAGTATAGATGGACTAATAGAGAAAGTCCCACACACTGCTAGAAGGCCAAATATTTTTTCAGAGCTAGATGCAGACAAAAAATTATTTTGAATTTTCAACGTGATGGAGGTCAGTATAGATGGACTAATAGAACAAGTCCCACACACTGCTAGAAGGCCAAATATTTTTTCAGAGATAGATGCAGACAAAAAATTATATTCAGTTTGCAACCTGATGGAGGTCAGTATAGATGGACTAATAGAACAAGTCCCACACACAGCTAGAAGCCCAAATATTTTTTCAGAGCTAGATGCAAAAAAAAATTATATTCAGTTTGCAACCTGATGGAGTTCAGTATAGATGAACTAATAGAACAAGTCCCACCCAAAGCTAGAAGCCCAAATATTTTTTCAGAGGTAGATGCAGAAAAAAAATATATTCAGTTTGAAACCTGATGGAGGTCAGTATAGATGGACTAATAGAGAAAGTCCCACACACTGCTAGAAGGCCAAATATTTTTTCAGAGCTAGTTGCAGACAAAAAATTATTTTGAATTTGCAACGTGATGGAGGTCAGTATAGATGGACTAATAGAACAAGTCCCACACACTGCTAGAAGGCCAAATATTTTTTCAGAGCTAGATGCAGAAAAAAATTATATTCAGTTTGCAACCTGATGGAGGTCAGTATAGATGGACTAATAGAACAAGTCCCACACACTGCTAGAAGCCCAAATATTTTTTCAGAGCTAGATGCAGAAAAAAATTATATTTAATTTTCAACCTGATGGAGGTCAGTATAGATGGACTAATAGAACAAGTCCCACACACTGCTAGAAGGCCAAATATTTTTTCAGAGCTAGATGCAGACAAAAAATTATTTTGAATTTGCAACCTGATGGAGGTCAGTATAGGTGGACTAATAGAACAAGTCCCACACACTGCTAGAAGGCCAAATATTTTTTCAGAGCTAGATGCAGAAAAAAATATAATCAGTTTGCAACCTGATGGAGGTCAGTATAGATGGACTAATAGAGAAAGTCCCACACACTGCTAGAAGGCCAAATATTTTTTCAGAGCTAGATGCAGACAAAAAATTATTTTTAATTTGCAACCTGATGGAGGTCAGTATAGATGGACTAATAGAACAAGTCCCACACACTGCTAGAAGGCCAAATATTTTTTCAGAGCTAGATGCAGAAAAAAATTATATTCAGTTTGCAACCTGATGGAGGTCAGTATAGATGGACTAATAGAACAAGTCCCCCACACTGCTAGAAGCCCAAATATTTTTTCAGAGCTAGATGCAGAAAAAAATTATATTCAATTTTCAACCTGATGGAGGTCAGTATAGATGGACTAATAGAGAAAGTCCCACACACTGCTAGAAGGCCAAATATTTCTTCAGAGCTAGATGCAGACAAAAAATTTTTTTTTTTTGCAACGTGATGGAGGTCAGTATAAATGGACTAATAGAACAAGTCCCACACACTGCTAGAAGGTCAAATATTTTTTCAGAGCTAGATGCAGGAAAAAATTATATTCAGTTTGCAACCTGATGGAGGTCAGTATAGATGGACTAATAGAACAAGTCCCACACACTGCTAGAAGCTCAAATATTTTTTCAGAGCTAGATGCAGAAAAAAATTATATTCAATTTTCAACCTGATGGATGTCAGTATAGATGTACTAATAGAGAAAGTCCCACACACTGCTAGAAGGCCAAATATTTTTTCAGAGCTAGATGCAGACAAAAAATTATTTTGAATTTGCAACCTGATGGAGGTCAGTATAGGTGGACTAATAGAACAAGTCCCAAACACTGCTAGAAGGTCAAATATTTTTTCAGAGCTAGATGCAGAAAAAAATATATTCAATTTGCAACCTGATGGAGGTCAGTATAGATGGACTAATAGAGAAAGTCCCACACACTGCTAGAAGGCCAAATATTTTTTCAGAGCTAGATGCAGACAAAAAATTATTTTTAATTTGCAACCTGATGGAGGTCAGTATAGATGGACTAATAGAGAAAGTCCCACACACTGCTAGAAGGCCAAATATTTTTTCAGAGCTAGATGCAGACAAAAAATTATTTTGAATTTGCAACGTGATGGAGGTCAGTATAGATGGACTAATAGAACAAGTCCCACACACAGCTAGAAGCCCAAATATTTTTTCAGAGGTAGATGCAGAAAAAAAATATATTCAGTTTGCAACCTGATGGAGGTCAGTATAGATGGACTAATAGAGAAAGTCCCACACACTGCTAGAAGGCCAAATATTTTTTCAGAGCTAGATGCAGACAAAAAATTATTTTTAATTTGCAACCTGATGGAGGTCAGTATAGATGGACTAATAGAGCAAGTCCCACACACTGCTAGAAGGCCAAATATTTTTTCAGAGCTAGATGCAGAAAAAAATTATATTCAGTTTGCAACCTGATGGAGGTCAGTATAGATGGACTAATAGAACAAGTCCCACACACAGCTAGAAGCCCAAATATTTTTTCAGAGCTAGATGCAAAAAAAAATTATATTCAGTTTGCAACCTGATGGAGTTCAGTATAGATGGACTAATAGAATAAGTCCCACACACAGCTAGAAGCCCAAATATTTTTTCAGAGGTAGATGCAGAAAAAAAATATATTCAGTTTGAAACCTGATGAAGGTCAGTATAGATGGACTAATAGAGAAAGTCCCACACACTGCTAGAAGGCCAAATATTTTTTCAGAGCTAGTTGCAGACAAAAAATTATTTTGAATTTGCAACGTGATGGAGGTCAGTATAGATGGACTAATAGAACAAGTCCCACACACTGCTAGAAGGCCAAATATTTTTTCAGAGCTAGATGCAGAAAAAAATTATATTCAGTTTGCAACCTGATGGAGGTCAGTATAGATGGACTAATAGAACAAGTCCCACACACTGCTAGAAGCCCAAATATTTTTTCAGAGCTAGATGCAGAAAAAAATTATATTTAATTTTCAACCTGATGGAGGTCAGTATAGATGGACTAATAGAACAAGTCCCACACACTGCTAGAAGGCCAAATATTTTTTCAGAGCTAGATGCAGACAAAAAATTATTTTGAATTTGCAACCTGATGGAGGTCAGTATAGGTGGACTAATAGAACAAGTCCCACACACTGCTAGAAGGCCAAATATTTTTTCAGAGCTAGATGCAGAAAAAAATATAATCAGTTTGCAACCTGATGGAGGTCAGTATAGATGGACTAATAGAGAAAGTCCCACACACTGCTAGAAGGCCAAATATTTTTTCAGAGCTAGATGCAGACAAAAAATTATTTTTAATTTGCAACCTGATGGAGGTCAGTATAGATGGACTAATAGAACAAGTCCCACACACTGCTAGAAGGCCAAATATTTTTTCAGAGCTAGATGCAGAAAAAAATTATATTCAGTTTGCAACCTGATGGAGGTCAGTATAGATGGACTAATAGAACAAGTCCCCCACACTGCTAGAAGCCCAAATATTTTTTCAGAGCTAGATGCAGAAAAAAATTATATTCAATTTTCAACCTGATGGAGGTCAGTATAGATGGACTAATAGAGAAAGTCCCACACACTGCTAGAAGGCCAAATATTTCTTCAGAGCTAGATGCAGACAAAAAATTTTTTTTTTTTGCAACGTGATGGAGGTCAGTATAAATGGACTAATAGAACAAGTCCCACACACTGCTAGAAGGTCAAATATTTTTTCAGAGCTAGATGCAGGAAAAAATTATATTCAGTTTGCAACCTGATGGAGGTCAGTATAGATGGACTAATAGAACAAGTCCCACACACTGCTAGAAGCTCAAATATTTTTTCAGAGCTAGATGCAGAAAAAAATTATATTCAATTTTCAACCTGATGGATGTCAGTATAGATGTACTAATAGAGAAAGTCCCACACACTGCTAGAAGGCCAAATATTTTTTCAGAGCTAGATGCAGACAAAAAATTATTTTGAATTTGCAACCTGATGGAGGTCAGTATAGGTGGACTAATAGAACAAGTCCCAAACACTGCTAGAAGGTCAAATATTTTTTCAGAGCTAGATGCAGAAAAAAATATATTCAATTTGCAACCTGATGGAGGTCAGTATAGATGGACTAATAGAGAAAGTCCCACACACTGCTAGAAGGCCAAATATTTTTTCAGAGCTAGATGCAGACAAAAAATTATTTTTAATTTGCAACCTGATGGAGGTCAGTATAGATGGACTAATAGAGAAAGTCCCACACACTGCTAGAAGGCCAAATATTTTTTCAGAGCTAGATGCAGACAAAAAATTATTTTGAATTTGCAACGTGATGGAGGTCAGTATAGATGGACTAATAGAACAAGTCCCACACACAGCTAGAAGCCCAAATATTTTTTCAGAGGTAGATGCAGAAAAAAAATATATTCAGTTTGCAACCTGATGGAGGTCAGTATAGATGGACTAATAGAGAAAGTCCCACACACTGCTAGAAGGCCAAATATTTTTTCAGAGCTAGATGCAGACAAAAAATTATTTTTAATTTGCAACCTGATGGAGGTCAGTATAGATGGACTAATAGAGCAAGTCCCACACACTGCTAGAAGGCCAAATATTTTTTCAGAGCTAGATGCAGAAAAAAATTATATTCAGTTTGCAACCTGATGGAGGTCAGTATAGATGGACTAATAGAACAAGTCCCACACACAGCTAGAAGCCCAAATATTTTTTCAGAGCTAGATGCAAAAAAAAATTATATTCAGTTTGCAACCTGATGGAGTTCAGTATAGATGGACTAATAGAATAAGTCCCACACACAGCTAGAAGCCCAAATATTTTTTCAGAGGTAGATGCAGAAAAAAAATATATTCAGTTTGAAACCTGATGAAGGTCAGTATAGATGGACTAATAGAGAAAGTCCCACACACTGCTAGAAGGCCAAATATTTTTTCAGAGCTAGATGCAGACAAAAAATTATTTTGAATTTGCAACGTGATGGAGGTCAGTATAGATGGACTAATAGAACAAGTCCCACACACTGCTAGAAGGCCAAATATTTTTTCAGAGCTAGATGCAGACAAAAAATTATTTTGAATTTGCAAGAGCTAGATACAGAAAAAAATTATATTCAGTTTGCAACCTGATGGAGATCAGTATAGATGGACTAATAGAACAAGTCCCACACACAGCTAGAAGGCCAAATATTTTTTCAGAGGTAGATGCAGATAAAAATTATTTTTAATTTGCAACCTGATGGAGGTCAGTATAGGTGGACTAATAGAACAAGTCCCAAACACTGCTAGAAGGCCAAATATTTTTTCAGAGCTAGATGCAGAAAAAAATATATTCAATTTGCAACCTGATGGAGGTCAGTATAGATGGACTAATAGAGAAAGTCCCACACACTGCTAGAAGGCCAAATATTTTTTCAGAGCTAGATGCAGACAAAAAATTATTTTGAATTTTCAACATGATGGAGGTCAGTATAGATGGACTAATAGAACAAGTCCCACACACTGCTAGAAGGCCAAATATTTTTTCAGAGCTAGATGCAGAAAAAAATTATATTCAGTTTGCAACCTGATGGAGGTCAGTATAGATGGCCTAATTGAACAAGTCCCACACACTGCTAGAAGCCCAAATATTTTTTCAGAGCTAGATGCAAAAAAAAATTATATTCAATTTGCAACCTGATGGAGGTCAGTATAGATGGACTAAAAGAGAAAGTCCCACACACTGCTAGAAGGCCAAATATTTTTTCAGAGCTAGATGCAGACAAAAAAATATTTTGAATTTGCAAGAGCTAGATACAGAAAAAAATTATATTCAGTTTGCAACCTGATGGAGGTCAGTATAGATGGACTAATAGAACAAGTCCCACACACAGCTAGAAGCCCAAATATTTTTTCAGAGGTAGATGCAGATAAAAATTATTTTTAATTTGCAACCTGATGGAGGTCAGTATAGAGGGACTAATAGAGAAAGTCCCACACACTGCTAGAAGGCCAAATATTTTTTCAGAGCTAGATGCAGACAAAAAATTATTTTGAATTTTCAGCGTGATGGAGGTCAGTATAGATGGACTAATAGAACAAGTCCTACACACTGCTAGAAGGCCAAATATTTTTTCAGAGCTAGATGCAGAAAAAAATTATATTCAGTTTGCAACCTGATGGAGGTCAGTATAGATGGACTAATTGAACAAGTCCCACACACTGCTAGAAGCCCAAATATTTTTTCAGAGCTAGATGCAGAAAAAAATTATATTCAATTTGCAACCTGATGGAGGTCAGTATAGATGGACTAATAGAGAAAGTCCCACACACTGCTAGAAGGCCAAATATTTTTTCAGAGCTAGATGCAGACAAAAAATTATTTTGAATTTGCAACCTGATGGAGGTCAGTATAGGTGGACTAATAGAACAAGTCCCACACACTGCAAGAAGGCCAAATATTTTTTCAGAGCTAGATGCAGAAAAAAATTATATTCAGTTTGCAACCTGATGGAGGTCAGTATAGATGGACTAATAGAACAAGTCCCACACACAGCCAGAAGCCCAAATATTTTTTCAGAGGTAGATGCAAAAAAAAATTATATTCAGTTTGCAACCTGATGGAGGTCAGTATAGATGGACTAATAGAACAAGTCCCACACACAGCTAGAAGCCCAAATATTTTTTCAGAGGTAGATGCAGAAAAAAAATATATTCAGTTTGCAACCTGATGGAGGTCAGTATAGATGGACCAATAGAGAAAGTCCCACACACTGCTAGAAGCCCAAATATTTTTTCAGAGCTAGATGCAGACAAAAATTTATTTTGAATTTGCAACGTGATGGAGGTCAGTATAGATGGACTAATAGAACAAGTCCCACACACTGCTAGAAGGCCAAATATTTTTTCAGAGGTAGATGCAGAAAAAATTATATTTAGTTTGCAACCTGATGGAGGTCAGTATAGATGGACTAATAGAACAAGTCCCACACACAGCTAGAAGCCCAAATATTTTTTCAGAGGTAGATGCAGAAAAAAATTATATTCAGTTTGCAACCTGATGGAGGTCAGTATAGATGGACTAATAGAACAAGTCCCACACACAGCTAGAAGCCCAAATATTTTTTCAGAGGTAGATGCAGAAAAAAAATATATTCAGTTTGCAACCTGATGGAGGTCAGTATATATGGACTAATAGAGAAAGTCCCACACACTGCTAGAAGGCCAAATATTTCTTCAGAGCTAGATGCAGACAAAAAATTATTTTTAATTTGCAACCTGAAGGAGGTCAGTATAGATGGACTAATAGAGAAAGTCCCACACACTGCTAGAAGGCCAAATATTTTTTCAGAGCTAGATGTAGACAAAAAATTATTTTGAATTTGCAACGTGATGGAGGTCAGTATAGATGGACTAATAGAACAAGTCCCACACACTGCTAGAAGGCCAAATATTTTTTCAGAGCTAGATGCAGAAAAAAAATATATTCAGTTTGCAACCTGATGGAGGTCAGTATAGATGGACTAATAGAACAAGTCCCACACACTGCTAGAAGCCCAAATATTTTTTCAGAGCTAGATGCAGAAAAAATTTTTATTCAATTTGCAACCTGATGGAGGTCAGTATAGATGGACTAATAGAGAAAGTCCCACACACTGCTAGAAGGCCAAATATTTTTTCAGAGCTAGATGCAGACAAAAAATTATTTTGAATTTGCAACCTGATAGAGGTCAGTATAGGTGGACTAATAGAACAAGTCTCACACACTGCTAGAAGGCCAAATATTTTTTCAGAGCTAGATGCAGAAAAAAATTATATTCAGTTTGCAACCTGATGGAGCTCAGTATAGATGGACTAATAGAACAAGTCCCACACACAGCTAGAAGCCCAAATATTTTTTCAGAGGTAGATGCAGAAAAAAATTATATTCAGTTTGCAACCTGATGGAGGTCAGTATAGATGGACTAATAGAACAAGTCCCACACACAGCTAGAAGCCCAAATATTTTTTCAGAGGTAGATGCAGAAAAAAAATATATTCAGTTTGCAACTTGATGGAGGTCAGTATAGATGGACCAATAGAGAAAGTCCCACACACTGCTAGAATCCAAATATTTTTTCAGAGCTAGATGCAGACAAAAAATTATTTTGAATTTTCAACCTGATGGAGGTCAGTATAGGTGGACTAATAGAACAAGTCCCACACACTGCTAGAAGGCCAAATATTTTTTCAGAGCTAGATGCAGAAAAAATTATATTTAGTTTGCAACCTGATGGAGGTCAGTATAGATGGACTAATAGAACAAGTCCCACACACAGCTAGAAGCCCAAATATTTTTTCACAGGTAGATGCAGAAAAAAAATATATTCAGTTTGGAACCTGATGGAGGTCAGTATAGATCGACTAATAGAGAAAGTCCCACACACTGCTAGAAGGCCAAATATTTCTTCAGAGCTAGATGCAGACAAAAAATTATTTTTAATTTGCAACCTGAAGGAGGTCAGTATAGATGGACTAATAGAGAAAGTCCCACACACTGCTAGAAGGCCAAATATTTTTTCAGAGCTAGATGCAGACAAAAAATTATTTTGAATTTGCAACGTGATGGAGGTCAGTATAGATGGACTAATAGAACAAGTCCCACACACTGCTAGAAGGCCAAATATTTTTTCAGAGCTAGATGCAGAAAAAAAATATATTCAGTTTGCAACCTGATGGAGGTCAGTAAAGATGGACTAATAGAACAAGTCCCACACACTGCTAGAAGCCCAAATATTTTTTCAGAGCTAGATGCAGAAAAAAATTATATTCAATTTGCAACCTGATGGAGGTCAGTATAGATGGACTAATAGAGAAAGTCCCACACACTGCTAGAAGGCCAAATATTTTTTCAGAGCTAGATGCAGACAAAAAATTATTTTGAATTTGCAACCTGATGGAGGTCAGTATAGGTGGACTAATAGAACAAGTCCCACACACTGCTAGAAGGCCAAATATTTTTTCAGAGCTAGATGCAGAAAAAAATTATATTCAGTTTGCAACCTGATGGAGCTCAGTATAGATGGACTAATAGAACAAGTCCCACACACAGCTAGAAGCCCAAATATTTTTTCAAAGGTAGATGCAGATAAAAATTATTTTTAATTTGCAACCTGATGGAGGTCAGTATAGATGGACTAATAGAGAAAGTCTCACACACTGCTAGAAGGCCAAATATTTTTTCAGAGCTAGATGCAGACAAAAAATTATTTTGAATTTGCAACCTGATGGAGGTCAGAATAGGTGGACTAATAGAACAAGTCCCACACACTGCTAGAAGGCCAAATATTTTTTCAGAGCTAGATGCAGAAAAAAATTATATTCAGTTTGCAACCTGATGGAGCTCAGTATAGATGGACTAATAGAACAAGTCCCACACACAGCTAGAAGCCCAAATATTTTTTCAGAGGTAGATGCAGAAAAAAATTATATTCAGTTTGCAACCTGATGGAGGTCAGTATAGATGGACTAATAGAACAAGTCCCACACAAAGCTAGAAGCCCAAATATTTTTTCAGAGGTAGATGCAGAAAAAAAATATATTCCGTTTGCAACCTGATGGAGGTCAGTATAGATGGACTAATAGAGAAAGTCCCACACACTGCTAGAAGGAAAAATATTTTTTCAGAGATAGATGCAGACAAAAAATTATTTTTAATTTGCAACATGATGGAGGTCAGTATAGATGGACTAATAGAGAAAGTCCCACACACTGCTAGAAGGCCAAATATTTTTTCAGAGCTAGATGCAGATAAAAATTATTTTTAATTTGCAACCTGATGGAGGTCAGTATAGATGGACTAATAGAGAAAGTCCCACAAACTGCTAGAAGGCCAAATATTTTTTCAGAGCTAGATGCAGAAAAAAATTATATTCAGTTTGCAACCTGATGGAGGTCAGTATAGATGGACTAATAGAACAAGTCCCACACACAGCTTGAAGCCCAAATATTTTTTCACAGGTAGATGCAGATAAAAATTATTTTTTATTTGCAACCTGATGGAGGTCAGTATAGATGGACTAATAGAGAAAGTCCCACACACTGCTAGAAGGCCAAATATTTTTTTAGAGCTAGATGCAGACAAAAAATTATTTAGAATTTTCAACGTGATGGAGGTCAGTATAGATGGACTAATAGAACAAGTCCCACACACTGCTAGAAGGCCAAATATTTTTTCAGAGCTAGATGCAGAAAAAAGTTATATTCAATTTGCAACCTGATGGAGGTCAGTATAGATGGACTAATAGAGAAAGTCCCACACACTGCTAGAAGGCCAAATATTTTTTCAGAGCTAGATGCAGAAAAAAATTATATTCAGTTTGCAACCTGATGGAGGTCAGTATAGATGGACTAATAGAACAAGTCCCACACACAGCTAGAAGCCCAAATATTTTTTCAGAGGTAGATGCAGATAAAAATTATTTTTAATTTGCAACCTGATGGAGGTCAGTATAGATGGACTAATAGAGAAAGTCTCACACACTGCTAGAAGGCCAAATATTTTTTCAGAGCTAGATGCAGAAAAAAATTATATTCAGTTTGCAACCTGATGGAGGTCAGTATAGATGGACTAATAGAACAAGTCCCACACACAGCTAGAAGCCCAAATATTTTTTCAGAGGTAGATGCAGATAAAAAATATTTTTAATTTGCAACCTGATGGAGGTCGGTATAGATGGACTAATAGAGAAAGTCCCACACACTGCTAGAAGGCCAAATATTTTTTCAGAGCTAGATGCAGACAAAAAATTATTTTGAATTTTCAACGTGATGGAGGTCAGTATAGATGGACTAATAGAACAAGTCCCACACACTGCTAGAAGGCCAAATATTTTTTCAGAGCTAGATGCAGAAAAAAATTATATTCAGTTTGCAACCTGATGGAGGTCAGTATAGATGGACTAATTGAACAAGTCCCACACACAGCTAGAAGGCCAAATATTTTTTCAGAGCTAGATGCAGAAAAAAATTATATTCAGTTTGCAACCTGATGGAGGTCAGTAGAGATGGACTAATTGAACAAGTCCCACACAATGCTAGAAGCCCAAATATTTTTTCAGAGCTAGATGCAGAAAAAAATTATATTCAATTTGCAACCTGATGGATGTCAGTATAGATGGACTAATAGAGAAAGTCCCACACACTGCTAGAAGGCCAAATATTTTTTCAGAGCTAGATGGAGACAAAAAATTATTTTGAATTTTCAACCTGATGGAGGTCAGTATAGGTGGACTAATAGAACAAGTCCCACACACTGCTAGAAGGCCAAATATTTTTTCAGAGCTAGATGCAGAAAAAATTATATTTAGTTTGCAACCTGATGGAGGTCAGTATAGATGGACTAATAGAACAAGTCCCACACACAGCTAGAAGCCCAAATATTTTTTCAGAGGTAGATGCAGAAAAAATATATATTCAGTTTGCAACTTGATGGAGGTCAGTATAGATGGACTAATAGAGAAAGTCCCACACACTGCTAGAAGGCCAAATATTTCTTCAGAGCTAGATGCAGACAAAAAATTATTTTTAATTTGCAACCTGAAGGAGGTCAGTATAGATGGACTAATAGAGAAAGTCCCACACACTGCTAGAAGGCCAAATATTTTTTCAGAGCTAGATGCAGACAAAAAATTATTTTGAATTTGCAACGTGATGGAGGTCAGTATAGATGGACTAATAGAACAAGTCCCACACACTGCTAGAAGGCCAAATATTTTTTCAGAGCTAGATGCAGAAAAAAAATATATTCAGTTTGCAACCTGATGGAGGTCAGTATAGATGGACTAATAGAACAAGTCCCACACACTGCTAGAAGCCCAAATATTTTTTCAGAGCTAGATGCAGAAAAAAATTATATTCAATTTGCAACCTGATGGAGGTCAGTATAGATGGACTAATAGAGAAAGTCCCACACACTGCTAGAAGGCCAAATATTTTTTCAGAGCTAGATGCAGACAAAAAATTATTTTGAATTTGCAACCTGATGGAGGTCAGTATAGGTGGACTAATAGAACAAGTCCCACACACTGCTAGAAGGCCAAATATTTTTTCAGAGCTAGATGCAGAAAAAAATTATATTCAGTTTGCAACCTGATGGAGCTCAGTATAGATGGACTAATAGAACAAGTCCCACACACAGCTAGAAGCCCAAATATTTTTTCAGAGGTAGATGCAGAAAAAAATTATATTCAGTTTGCAACCTGATGGAGGTCAGTATAGATGGACTAATAGAACAAGTCCCACACACAGCTAGAAGCCCAAATATTTTTTCAGAGGTAGATGCAGAAAAAAAATATATTCAGTTTGCAACCTGATGGAGGTCAGTAAAGATGGACTAATAGAGAAAGTCCCACACACTGCTAGAAGGCCAAATATTTTTTCAGAGATAGATGCAGACAAAAAATTATTTTTAATTTGCAACATGATGGAGGTCAGTATAGATGGACTAATAGAGAAAGTCCCACACACTGCTAGAAGGCCAAATATTTTTTCAGAGCTAGATGCAGATAAAAATTATTTTTAATTTGCAACCTGATGGAGGTCGGGTATAGATGGACTAATAGAGACAGTCCCACAAACTGCTAGAAGGCCAAATATTTTTTCAGAGCTAGATGCAGAAAAAAATTATATTCAGTTTGCAACCTGATGGAGGTCAGTATAGATGGACTAATAGAACAAGTCCCACACACAGCTTGAAGCCCAAATATTTTTTCAGAGGTAGATGCAGATAAAAATTATTTTTAATTTGAAACCTGATGGAGGTCAGTATAGATGGACTAATAGAGAAAGTCCCACACACTGCTAGAAGGCCAAATATTTTTTCAGAGCTAGATGCAGAAAAAAGTTATATTCAATTTGCAACCTGATGGAGGTCAGTATAGATGGACTAATAGAGAAAGTCCCACACACTGCTAGAAGGCCAAATATTTTTTCAGAGCTAGATGCAGAAAAAAATTATATTCAGTTTGCAACCTGATGGAGGTCAGTATAGATGGACTAATAGAACAAGTCCCACACACAGCTAGAAGCCCAAATATTTTTTCAGAGGTAGATGCAGATAAAAAATATTTTTAAATTGCAACCTGATGGAGGTCAGTATAGATGGACTAATAGAGAAAGTCCCACACACTGCTAGAAGGCCAAATATTTTTTCAGAGCTAGATGCAGACAAAAAATTATTTTGAATTTTCAACATGATGGAGGTCAGTATAGATGGACTAATAGAACAAGTCCCACACACTGCTAGAAGGCCAAATATTTTTTCAGAGCTAGATGCAGAAAAAAATTATATTCAGTTTGCAACCTGATGGAGGTCAGTATAGATGGACTAATTGAACAAGTCCCACACACAGCTAGAAGGCCAAATGTTTTTTCAGAGCTAGATGCAGAAAAAAATTATATTCAGTTTGCAACCTGATGGAGGTCAGTAGAGATGGACTAATTGAACAAGTCCCACACACTGCTAGAAGCCCAAATATTTTTTCAGAGCTAGATGCAGAAAAAAATTATATTCAATTTGCAACCTGATGGATGTCAGTATAGATGGACTAATAGAGAAAGTCCCACACACTGCTAGAAGGCCAAATATTTTTTCAGAGCTAGATGCAGACAAAAAATTATTTTGAATTTTCAACCTGATGGAGGTCAGTATAGGTGGACTAATAGAAGAAGTCCCACACACTGCTAGAAGGCCAAATATTTTTTCAGAGCTAGATGCAGAAAAAATTATATTTAGTTTGCAACCTGATGGAGGTCAGTATAGATGGACTAATAGAACAAGTCCCACACACAGCTAGAAGCCCAAATATTTTTTCAGAGGTAGATGCAGAAAAAATATATATTCAGTTTGCAACTTGATGGAGGTCAGTATAGATGGACTAATAGAGAAAGTCCCACACACTGCTAGAAGCCCAAATATTTCTTCAGAGCTAGATGCAGACAAAAAATTATTTTTAATTTGCAACCTGAAGGAGGTCAGTATAGATGGACTAATAGAGAAAGTCCCACACACTGCTAGAAGGCCAAATATTTTTTCAGAGCTAGATGCAGACAAAAAATTATTTTGAATTTTGCAACGTGATGGAGGTCAGTATAGATGGACTAATAGAACAAGTCCCACACACTGCTAGAAGGCCAAATATTTTTTCAGAGCTAGATGCAAAAAAAAAATATATTCAGTTTGCAACCTGATGGAGGTCAGTATAGATGGACTAATAGAACAAGTCCCACACACTGCTAGAAGCCCAAATATTTTTTCAGAGCTAGATGCAGAAAAAAATTATATTCAATTTGCAACCTGATGGAGGTCAGTATAGATGGACTAATAGAGAAAGTCCCACACACTGCTAGAAGGCCAAATATTTTTTCAGAGCTAGATGCAGACAAAAAATTATTTTGAATTTGCAACCTGATGGAGGTCAGTATAGGTGGACTAATAGAACAAGTCCCACACACTGCTAGAAGGCCAAATATTTTTTCAGAGCTAGATGCAGAAAAAAATTATATTCAGTTTGCAACCTGATGGAGCTCAGTATAGATGGACTAATAGAACAAGTCCCACACACAGCTAGAAGCCCAAATATTTTTTCAGAGGTAGATGCAGAAAAAAATTATATTCAGTTTGCAACCTGATGGAGGTCAGTATAGATGGACTAATAGAACAAGTCCCACACACAGCTAGAAGCCCAAATATTTTTTCAGAGGTAGATGCAGAAAAAAAATATATTCAGTTTGCAACCTGATGGAGGTCAGTAAAGATGGACTAATAGAGAAAGTCCCACACACTGCTAGAAGGCCAAATATTTTTTCAGAGATAGATGCAGACAAAAAATTATTTTTAATTTGCAACATGATGGAGGTCAGTATAGATGGACTAATAGAGAAAGTCCCACACACTGCTAGAAGGCCAAATATTTTTTCAGAGCTAGATGCAGATAAAAATTATTTTTAATTTGCAACCTGATGGAGGTCGGGTATAGATGGACTAATAGAGACAGTCCCACAAACTGCTAGAAGGCCAAATATTTTTTCAGAGCTAGATGCAGAAAAAAATTATATTCAGTTTGCAACCTGATGGAGGTCAGTATAGATGGACTAATAGAACAAGTCCCACACACAGCTTGAAGCCCAAATATTTTTTCAGAGGTAGATGCAGATAAAAATTATTTTTAATTTGAAACCTGATGGAGGTCAGTATAGATGGACTAATAGAGAAAGTCCCACACACTGCTAGAAGGCCAAATATTTTTTCAGAGCTAGATGCAGAAAAAAGTTATATTCAATTTGCAACCTGATGGAGGTCAGTATAGATGGACTAATAGAGAAAGTCCCACACACTGCTAGAAGGCCAAATATTTTTTCAGAGCTAGATGCAGAAAAAAATTATATTCAGTTTGCAACCTGATGGAGGTCAGAATAGATGGACTAATAGAACAAGTCCCACACACAGCTAGAAGCCCAAATATTTTTTCAGAGGTAGATGCAGATAAAAAATATTTTTAATTTGCAACCTGATGGAGGTCAGTATAGATGGACTAATAGAGAAAGTCCCACACACTGCTAGAAGGCCAAATATTTTTTCAGAGCTAGATGCAGACAAAAAATTATTTTGAATTTTCAACATGATGGAGGTCAGTATAGATGGACTAATAGAACAAGTCCCACACACTGCTAGAAGGCCAAATATTTTTTCAGAGCTAGATGCAGAAAAAAATTATATTCAGTTTGCAACCTGATGGAGGTCAGTATAGATGGACTAATTGAACAAGTCCCACACACAGCTAGAAGGCCAAATATTTTTTCAGAGCTAGATGCAGAAAAAAATTATATTCAGTTTGCAACCTGATGGAGGTCAGTAGAGATGGACTAATTGAACAAGTCCCACACACTGCTAGAAGCCCAAATATTTTTTCAGAGCTAGATACAGAAAAAAATTATATTCAATTTGCAACCTGATGGATGTCAGTATAGATGGACTAATAGCGAAAGTCCCACACACTGCTAGAAGGCCAAATATTTTTTCAGAGCTAGATGCAGACAAAAAATTATTTTGAATGTGCAACCTGATGGAGGTCAGTATAGGTGGACTAATAGAACAAGTCCCACACACTGCTAGAAGGCCAATTATTTTTTCAGAGCTAGATGCAGAAAAAAATTATATTCAGTTTGCAACCTGATGGAGGTCAGTATAGATGGACTAATAGAACAAGTCCCACACACAGCCAGAAGCCCAAATATTTTTTCAGAGGTAGATGCAAAAAAAATTATATTCAGTTTGCAACCTGATGGAGGTCAGTATAGATGGACTAATAGAACAAGTCCCACACACAGCTAGAAGCCCAAATATTTTTTCAGAGGTAGATGCAGAAAAAAAATATATTCAGTTTGCAACCTGATGGAGGTCAGTATAGATGGACCAATAGAGAAAGTCCCACACACTGCTAGAAGCCCAAATATTTTTTCAGAGCTAGATGCAGACAAAAAATTATTTTGAATTTGCAACGTGATGGAGGTCAGTATAGATGGACTAATAGAACAAGTCCCACACACTGCTAGAAGGCCAAATATTTTTTCAGAGCTAGATGCAGAAAAAAATTATATTCAGTTTGCAACCTGATGGAGGTCAGTATAGATGGACTAATAGAACAAGTCCCACAAACTGCTAGAAGACCAAATATTTTTTCAGAGCTAGATGCAGAAAAAAATTATATTCAATTTGCAACCTGATGGAGGTCAGTATAGATGGACTAATAGAGAAAGTCCCACACACTGCTAGAAGGCCAAATATTTTTTCAGAGCTAGATGCAGACAAAAAATTATTTTGAGTTTGCAACCTGATGGAGGTCAGTATAGGTGGACTAATAGAACAAGTCCCACACACTGCTAGAAGGCCAAATATTTTTTCAGAGCTAGATGCAGAAAAAAATTATATTCAGTTTGCAACCTGATGGAGGTCAGTATAGATGGACTAATAGAACAAGTCCCACACACAGCTAGAAGCCCAAATATTTTTTCAGAGGTAGATGCAGATAAAAATTATTTTTAATTTGCAACCTGATGGAGGTCAGTATAGATGGACTAATAGAGAAAGTCCCACACACTGCTAGAAGGCCAAATAGTTTTTCAGAGCTAGATGCAGACAAAAAATTATTTTGAATTTTCAACGTGATGGAGGTCAGTATAGATGGACTAATAGAACAAGTCCCACACACTGCTAGAAGGCCAAATATTTTTTCAGAGCTAGATGCAGAAAAAAATTATATTCAGTTTGCAACCTGATGGAGGTCAGTATAGATGGACTAATAGAACAAGTCCCACACACTGCTAGAAGCCCAAATATTTTTTCAGAGCTAGATGCAGAAAAAAATTATATTCAATTTGCAACCTGATGGAGGTCAGTATAGATGGACTAATAGAGAAAGTCCCACACACTGCTAGAAGGCCAAATATTTTTTCAGAGCTAGATGCAGAAAAAAAATATATTCAGTTTGCAATCTGATGGAGGTCAGTATAGATGGACTAATAGAGAAAGTCCCACACACTGCTAGAAGGCCAAATATTTTTTTCAGAGGTAGATGCAAAAAAAAATTATATTCAGTTTGCAACCTGATGGAGGTCAGTATAGATGGACTAATAGAACAAGTCCCACACACAGCTAGAAGCCCAAATATTTTTTCAGAAGTAGATGCAGAAAAAAAATATATTCAGTTTGCAATCTGATGGAGGTCAGTATAGATGGACTAATAGAGAAAGTCCCACACACTGCTAGAAGGCCAAATATTTTTTCAGAGCTAGATGCAGACAAAAAATTATTTTGAATTTTCAACGTGATGGAGGTCAGTATAGATGGACTAATAGAACAAGTCCCACACACTGCTAGAAGGCCAAATATTTTTTCAGAGCTAGATGCAGAAAAAAATTATATTCAGTTTGCAACCTGATGGAGGTCAGTATAGATGGACTAATAGATCAAGTCCCACAAACTGCTAGAAGCCCAAATATTTTTTCAGAGCTAGATGCAGAAAAAAATTATATTCAATTTGCAACCTGATGGAGGTCAGTATAGATGGACTAACAGAGAAAGTCCCACACACTGCTAGAAGGCCAAATATTTTTTCAGAGCTAGATGCAAACAAAAAATTAATTTGAATTTTCAACCTGATGGAGGTCAGTATAGGTGGACTAATAGAACAAGTCCCACACACTGCTAAGAGGCCAAATATTTTTTCAGAGCTAGATGCAGAAAAAAATTATATTCAGTTTGCAACCTTATGGAGGTCAGTATAGATGGACTAATAGAACAAGTCCCACACACAGCTAGAAGGACAAATATTTTTTCAGAGCTAGATGCAGACAAAAAATTATTTTTAATTTGCAACCTGATGGAGGTCAGTATAGATGGACTAATAGAGAAAGTCCCACACACTGCTAGAAGGCCAAATATTTTTTCAGAGCTAGATGCAGACAAAAAATTATTTTGAATTTGCAACGTGATGGAGGTCAGTATAGATGGACTAATAGAACAAGTCCCACACACTGCTAGATGGCCAAATATTTTTTCAGAGCTATATGCAGAAAAAAATTATATTCAGTTTGCAACCTGATGGAGGTCAGTATAGATGGACTAATAGAACAAGTCCCACACACTGCTAGAAGCCCAAATATTTTTTCAGAGCTAGATGCAGAAAAAAATTATATTCAATTTGCAACCTGATGGAGGTCAGTATAGATGGACTAATAGAGAAAGTCCCACACATTGCTAGAAGGCCAAATATTTTTTCAGAGCTAGATGCAGACAAAAAATTATTTTTAATTTGCAACCTGATGGAGGTCAGTATAGGTGGACTAATAGAACAAGTCCCACACACTGCTAGAAGGCCAAATATTTTTTCAGAGCTAGATGCAGAAAAAAATTATATTCAATTTGCAACCTGATGGAGGTCAGTATAGATGGACTAATAGAACAAGTCCCACACACAGCTAGAAGCCCAAATATTTTTTCAGAGGTAGATGCAGAAAAAAAATATATTCAGTTTGCAACCTGATGGAGGTCAGTATAGATGGACTAATAGAGAAAGTCCCACACACTGCTAGAAGACCAAATATTTTTTCAGAGCTAGATGCAGAAAAAAATTATATTCAATTTGCAACCTGATGGAGGTCAGTATAGATGGACTAATAGAATGATGCTATGCCCAAAAGATTTTACTTCACTAGGTGCAGTAAAAAAATTGGTATTCTATATACAGGTGGTATATCTTGCAACACAGATAGGCTACTCCACTGACTAACACACTCTGCAATAGGCCAAAAAGGATTAGCTTTGCTAGATTCAGCCAAATGCTGTGAAAAAAACTTGCACAGCACTGGCACAGACCTGCCTGGCAAAAACTGACAGGAACTGATGTAACCTAGTCCTGAAAAGGACTGCAATTACAATTAGTCTTTACTCCCACAACCTATCTATTTAAGAGCACAGACCTGCCTGATAAAAGTCGTAGGAAATGCTGTAACCTAGTCCTTAAAAGGACTGCAATCACAACTATTCCCTACTCCCAAGCTATCTGTAGATTTGTGCGAAAATTGGCTTGAAATTAACAAGGTATAGCGCACACAGCAACAGCGGTGCCGTCTAACACGCAGCTGCAGCAGTGAGAAAATGGTAGCGACGGGGAAAATGGCTTGGTCTTATAGGGCAAGGACATGTGACATACACTGCCAATGACACATGCCCTTGCTTGTGTGAAAAAAAGCACTTCGCTCCGTGTGTGCGCTGCTGATAGGCTGACAGATTGCACCTCCCCACTGTAAATGCGGGAAAGAGAAAAAAAAGGAGATCTTCATTATTCCTGCAGAGATCCATCCCCTGCCCCTCCCCCCGCCCCGCTGTACACTCAAACTGCGTATTAACATTAATTTTCATCATTACTGAGAAAAAATCCAGTTATGATTTTGGTGCACGAACAGTTATCGAACATAACCTCGAACAGCCGAATTTTTCTCAAATCGTTCGTGTTCGCCGAACGGCTCGAACACCGCCCAAAACAGCTCGAATTTGAGATTGGCGAACAGTTCGAGTCGAACAATGCTCATCTCTACTAGAGACTAAAATTACGGGGAACCCCACGCCAATTTTTTTTTTAATAAATCCTTTATTTTAACACTAAATGACAAGTACAGTAATCAACACTATCACTGTACTTATTATATATGTGACTGACATGTTTCTATCTATCTAATCTATGTGTGATGCTCTATTCTTTCTGTTATAAATTGTCGGGTACCGATGCTGAATTGCCGGCTTTTTTAAAGAGACGGTGCATGAAAACACTAATATTTTTTTTAATAAATACTTTAACACTAAATTACAAGTACAGTAACCAACACTGTCACTATACTTCTTATATATGTGACTGACATGTTTCTATCTATCTAATCTATGTGTGATGCTCTATTCCTTCTTGTCTAAATTGTCGGGTACCGGTGTATGCCGCTGCTGAATTGCCGGCCGGCTTTTTTAAAGAGAGTGCCTTCTGAGCAGTTTGTCAGCTTTTGAATACCTTTGAAGGTGATTTCTATGTGTTTCTATGTGTTTTTGTTTGCCTGCCATTGGTTTTAATGGTGTTCGACGGTGTTCGACTGTGTTCTAAGGTGTTCGACCAACAGTTCCTCGAACATCCCGGTGTTCGACGAACCGAACCGAACCCGAACACTACGGGGGTGGCTCAACACTAGTAGTGAGCACTATTGTTGACAGTACTATAGGTAGCGAAACATGCAAAACAAAATAAATGTACAGGCGTAGGTCACTGTGACTGGATGGTTATAGAATACAAGAGAAATACAGCAGCACTCTGAGTGTGATAATGTACAGTATATCTAAACATTGAGTATATACACTGCTCAAAAAAATAAAGGGAACACTCAAATAACACATCCTAGATCTGAATGAATGAAATATTCTCATTGAATACTTTGTTCTGCACAAAGTTGAATGTGCTGACAACAAAATCACAGAAAAATCATCAATGGAAATCAAATTTATTAACCAATGGAGGCCTGGATTTGGAGTCACCCCCAAAATTAAAGTGGAAAAACACACTACAGGCTGATCCAACTTTGATGTAATGTTCTTAAAACAAGTCAAAATGAGGCTCAGTATTGTGTGTGGCCTCCACGTGCCTGTATGACCTCCATACAATGCCTGGGCATGCTCCTGATGAGGTTGCAGATGGTCTCCTGTGGGATCTCCTCCCAGACCTGGACTAAAGCATCCGCCAACTCCTGAACAGTCTGTGGTGCAACGTGACGTAGGTGGATGAAGCGAGACATGATGTCCCAGATGTGCTCAATCAGATTCAGGTCTGGGGAACGGGCGGGCCAGTCCATAGCTTCAATGCCTTCATCTTGCAGGAACTGCTGACACACTCCAGCCACATGAGGTCTGGCATTGTCCTGCATTAGGAGGAACCCAGGGCCAACCGCACCAGCATATGGTCTCACAAGGGGTCTGAGGATCTCATCTCGGTACCTAATGGCAGTCAGGCTACCTCTGGCGAGCACATGGAGGGCTGTGCGGCCCTCCAAAGAAATGCCACCCCACACCATTACTGACCAACTGCCAAACCGGTCATGCTGAAGGATGTTGCAGGCAGCAGATCGCTCTCCACGGCATCTCCAGACTCTGTCACATCTGTCACATGTGCTCAGTGTGAACCTGCTTTCATCTGTGAAGAGCACAGGGCGCCAGTGGCGACTTTGCCAATCCTGGTGTTCTGTGGCAAATGCCAAGCGTCCTGCATGGTGTTGGGCTGTGAGCACAACCCCCATCTGTGGACATCGGGCCCTCATACCACCCTCATGGAGTCGGTTTCTAACCATTTGTGCAGACACATGCACATTTGTGGCCTGCTGGAGGTCATTTTGCAGGGCTCTGACAGTGCTCCTCCTGTTCCTCCTTGCAAAAAGGCGGATGTAGCGGTCCTGCTGCTGGGTTGTTGCCCTCCTACGGCCCCCTCCACATCTCCTGGTGTACTGGCCTGTCTCCTGGTAGCGCCTCCAGCCTTTGGACACTACGCTGACAGACACAGCAAACCTTCTTGCCACAGCTCGCATTGATGTGCCATCCTGAAGGAGATCTCATAGGAGACCATCCGCAACCTCATCAGGAGCATACCCAGGTGTTGTAGGGAGGTCATTCAGGCACGTGGAGGCCACACACAATACTGACCCTCATTTTGACTTGTTTTAAGGACATTGCATCAAAGTTGTATCAGCCTGTAGTGTTTTTCCACTTTAGTTTTGGGGGTGGCTCCAAATCCTGGCCTCCATTGGTTAATAAATTTGATTTCCATTGATGATTTTTGTGTGATTTTGTTGTCAGCACATTCAACTTTGTACAGAACAAAGTATTCAGTAAGAATATTTCATTCATTCAGATCTAGGATGTGTTATTTGAGTGTTCCCTTTTTTGAGCAGTGTACATTTTGAACTGCATTACTGCAATATAGACTGTACTTATAGAATTTAGGTACTTAGCACACAGTTTGATCAAATTGTGTGTGCACATCTGCCAGCAACAAGGTAACCTCCTTAGATGAGAATGTTCGCTATCAGATTTACCTTTCCTGGGCCTAGGTTTAAAAATGTAAGGAAACTTATGAGAAAAGAGTGCAAAGCATAATAACGTAAAGTGTAAAGCAATAGTCATAGTTAAAAATTATTTTAAAAAGTTCATAGATTGTTTTACCTTTTACTTTATTATACCTTGCACTCCTTACTTACAGGTTTTCTTATAATCATGTGCAATTTGGCACTTTACTTTTTCCTCAATATACATATATAGGTTTATATAGGAGTCAGATAAGATCCATCTCTAATTAAAAACAGCCTCAGACAAGTTTAAAGGCCTAGGCCCAAAGAGAAAAGTCTATTAGTGTAGTTTCCCATTTTAAGAGGCAGATTTGTCACTTGCATTAAAAACAGATTAGTGTATACTTTCCTATTATAATTAGACGCAAAGGTTGTAGGTCAAAAGGGTTCAATTTCCATACCTCTATTATTTAGGATTATACAGAGGTGAATCTAGATTTTCCTGCATATAGGGCAAAACTTTAGTTTGCCCCCGTCCCTCCTATACACAACATAAGCAGTTTGATTAGCTATCATATGACTGCTCATATGTGATTTACATACTTACAGTTGTGTGCTGACTAGCTGCTCTTCCTAATTATCTTAATCTTCAATGAAAAACTACAGTCCCTGCTTCTCTCAATGAAGAGAAAAGAACCTAGTTGGCACGTGGTTGTAAGTCTAAAAATTGCATGAGTGGTTATATGATAACCGCTGGAAAAGGTAAGCAGAACTGAATCCTGGCAGTCAGTATATTACGCACTGATTTGGAATGCTCGAATGCTTAATTTTACAATTATTCAACACAAATACAGATGTAGCAACCCTTAACTTGTCAGACAGCCCAATACTTTATTAACATATCAATACATCATGTGATTTGACAAGTTATAGATTGCTACATGTGTACAGGATCAGAGCCAATAACAGAACAGGAATACATCACTCCAACCACCAACAGTACAGAAATACTGCATCAGAACCACCATAAGTACATGAACAAATCACCAAAATCATCAGTACATGAATACATCATCAGACCACCATCAATACCAGAATACATCACCAGAACCACCATCAGTACATAAATACAGCACCAGAAACATCATTAGTACATTACAATATTGCCAAGCTTAGTACAGATATCAGTTACAATGTCAGGTTAGCCTCATATGCAATTGTATTGCATGAACCTACAACTCCAAGCATGTTTTTAAAATTAGTAAGGAGATATTGGGAGTTGTTTTTACCACCCATCATCAAACTGTGGAACATGCAGGAACCTCACTACGGATTAGAAGTATTCAGTATCCCAAATAAATATCCACACCCCAGTACCTTTTAGGTGACATCTTCTCTGATTGGATTCATTCTTTTTCTTTTCTTCTATATCTTTGTCTAGACACCATAATGACTTTTCATATGCACAGCTTGTCTCTGCAGACTTCCATCTTCTCTGGTCTTCTGCAGCAGATATTGATATGGTGCCCTTAAAAATAACTGTGTATTATTGTAATGCTAATGAATACAAATATCAGCTGTATGCTGTGCCCCTGAAGAATTGCCCTTCATTGTATGACCCCACACATGGTCTCCATACTTTCATGGTCTATAAAATATTGCCTCCTCACTGTTTGTCCTTATGAATTATAACCACTATAACCGCCATCCTCTCATTAGCTATAACCACCTCACAGTCCCTACCTTAAGTGTCCCCGCCAAGCTGCCCTCTTTCCTTACTGGGGCCCATCTTCACACTATCTCCTCTCACTTTATCCCTGTTATACTGTCCAGTCTTTATGCTGTGAATGTTAGAACCCTCCTGTTAGTTTTTTCTATTTTGCTTGTCACATGACTTTTTGCCTGTTTAATCCAGCTCCGCCCTCCTGGCCTTGCTGGACTTCAGTGTTACTTTTACTCTTAAGCTAGCCAGCTGCTTTGGACCTTACTCTGTAGTTTGCTTGGTCTTTTGACCACTAGTACTTCTGTTTGTTTGTCTTTGCTCTGCTACAATTTCTGCTAGGAGGTGTCCAACTATATCCCAGTCCTTAGTTCTTGTAGGGACCCCTCCCTTATATCTATAGGTCTGTGTTCAGATTAGCCGAAGACTTAGGCGGGTCTGTTCACAAGGAACAGGTCCCTCGCGGCATCGTAGGGAATCAGCTTAGTCCTATTGTAGGGACAGTTTTCCTATCTTTCCTTAGTGTTTGTAGCAGTTCATAACAGTAACTCCAGCCCTAAAATAAAACACTCTAAGGAAAGAAATCCTGATTTCAGCATGGTGTCGGTTCAGGAGTTGGCTCAACGCCTGCAGGGACTGTCTTTGGAGGTGGCTGAGCTCCAGCTGCCCTGGAGCGCATTTTGTTGAACCGAAGGTAGGACTTCCAGATTTTTTTTATGGTAAACGGCAAGATTTTTTTTCCTTTAAAAACGCTTGTTTATTATATTTTCGTTTAAGACCCAGATCCTCGGGGAATGAATCACAGCGCATTGGGTTTATAATGTCACTTTTGCGCAAAGAACCACAGGGATGGGCCTTTTCTCTACAACCTAATGATCCGTGTTTTAGATCTGTGGAAGATTTTTTTTCTTCTATGGGGTTGTTGTATGATGATCCTGATCGAGTCTCATCTGCTGAAACTGAATTAAGACGTTTGAAGCAGGGATCAGGTAATGTGAAAAATTATTGTACATACTTCATAAGATGGTCGACTGAAGTGGAATGGAATGACTCAGCATTGAAATGTTTGTTTCTTGATGGTCTAGGTGAAAGGGTTAAGGATCTGCTGACTGCCTTCCCAAAACCTGGAACCTTGCAGGAGGCAATGCAATTAGCCATACGTGTGGACAGGAGACTGCGTGCAAGGAGTAATGAAGAGAAATCGACTGCTATGGCAGCTCCTAGTTTTCAGAGGGTCTGTTCGGAGGGTGGAGAACCGATGGAGATTGAGGCGATGTGACCCCACTCTCAGGAAAAGGACCGCAGGTTTGCAAAAGGATTGTGTTTTTATTGCGGTAAATCTGACCACTTTATTAAGAACTGTGGGCTTCGTTTGAACAAAGAAAAAAAAAAAGAGGTCAGTTACGCCCGCATAGCGTGTTTAAACTCAAAAGGAGTATTTCTTTCTGGAAGCACCTCATTCCAGGAGTTGATTGAATTTCGGGAATTTGTGGATTGTGGTTCTACACTCAATGTGATTGATGAGGGTTTTTTGGAAAAATTTAAATTAGAATCCAAACTTTTGTCATCTCCTATTTCTGTGGTTGCTGTTGATGGCTCTCCCTTGAAAGGTATTACGCACAAGGTTTTTGAATTTCCCCTCACCAATAATGGTATTCTTTAAGAGAATTTGGATTTGGCGGTATTAAATAATTTGCCTGCTCCAGTGGTTTTGGGGTTACCTTGGTTAAAATTGCACAATCCTGTACTGGACTGGTCTACCAATGAAATTAAGTCTTGGAGTCCTAAGTGTTATGATAGATGTTGTAACGGTCGCATTGCTGCTGTGGAAAGAGGGGAATTACCTGTACCTATTCAGGATTTTTGGAAGGTTTTTTCTGAGGAGGAGTCGCAAGTTTTGCCTCCTCATAGGGACTATGATTGTACTATTGAGTTTGTCCCTGGAGCAACTCTTCCCAAGAGTCGCTTATTTAATCTTACTATCCCTGAGAGAAAGGCCTTGGAGGAATACATACAGACAAGCTTGGCCGCCGGTCACATTAGACCTTCTAAGTCACCTGTGGCTGTTGGATTTTTTTTTGTAAAAAAAAGGACGGCGGTTTACGTCCATGTCTGGACTTTCGTGAAATTAATAAAATTACAGTACGCAATTCCTACCCACTGCCATTAATTCCTGACTTGTTCAACCAGTTAGTGGGGGCCAAGTGGTTCTCTAAGATTGATCTCCGGGGGGCATACAATTTGTTACGTATGAAGGAAGGTGATGAGTGGAAAACTGCTTTTAACACTCCAGTGGGTCATATTGAGAATCTGGTTATGCCCTTTGGTCTTACCAACGCACCAGCGTTTTTTCAGAACCTTATTAATGACATCCTAAGACCGTTGATCGGTAAGAATGTGGTGGTGTATTTGGATGACATTTTGATTTTTGCGCCGAATCTGGAGTCTCATTGGCAGAGCGTACGTGAGATATTGCAGTTGTTAAGCGACAAATCACTTTTTGCTAAGCTGGAGAAATGTGAGTTCGCTGTGCAGAGAATTAGTTTTTTGGGCTACATTATCTCCAGCGAGGGCTATGAGATGGACCCGGTGAAGTTCAGGCGGTGCAGGAATGGCCTAGGCCTATTCGTTTGAAACCAATACAGAGATTTTTGGGTTTCGCCAATTATTACAGAAAATTCATTAAGCATTTTTCTATAATTGTTAAGCCACTGAACGATCTCACCAGGAAAGGTGCGAATACGGTTCAGTGGACTACTGAGGCCATTGAAGCTTTTGTGTATCTCAAGGAGAGGTTCAGTTCTGCCCCCATCCTTATGCAGCCAGATGAGACCAAGCCTTTTTTGGTCGAGGTTGATGCTTCTTCGGTGGGGGTCGGTGCTGTTTTGTCTCAGGAAAACAAGGATGGAGTACATCCCTGTGCTTTTTTTTCAAAAAAATTTTCTGAGACCGAACTTAATTACGATGTCGGTAATCGGGAATTGCTGGCGATTAAACTCGCATTTGAACATTGGCGTCATCTCTTGGATGGTGCTAAATTTCCCATTCAGGTTTTAACTGATCATAAGAATCTGATCTATCTTGATGCTGCCAAGCGATTGAATGCCCTTCAAGCTAGGTGGGCACTTTTTTTTTCGCGGTTTAATTTTTCTGTTACTTACATTCCGGGTACCAAGAATGTAAAAGCTGATGCTTTATCTCACAGTTTTTCTCCCATGGTTGGTACCGAGGAGGAGGAGAGCATTTTACAGGAAGGTGTTGTGATAGCAGCATTGGACTCCGTTTTGGAAGATGGGATTCTGAAAGCCCAGGAGGATGCCTCATCTAACACTCCCCATGGGAGGTTGTTTGTGCCTAGGAACTTTAGGAGAGATTTGTTTGTGGAGTGTCATGAGTCTCGGTTGGCAGGTCATCCAGGAATTTCGGAGACTAAGAGACTTGTAGGTCGCAGTTTTTGGTGGCCTGGGTGGCAGAAGAAAGTCATTAAGTGGGTGCGTCAATGTACTGTGTGTGCTAGATCTAAGTCTTCACATGCTCCTGCTGCGGGGTTGCTTTGCCCTCTGGAGGTTCCTAGTGCTCCTTGGACGCATCTTGCTATGGATTTTATTACTGACCTTCCTGCCTCTGAGGGTTGCACTGTTATCTGGGTGGTCGTGGACCGTTTTAGCAAGATGTGTCACTTGGTTCCCTTCATCAAACTGCCCTGCGCCAAGACACTCGCTAAGGCTTTTGTAAAAGAAATTGTCAAGCTCCATGGCATTCCTACCGACATTGTTTCCGATAGGGGACCTCAGTTCGTGGCTCGTTTTTGGCGTGCCTTTTGTGACAGGTTGGGAGTCCATTTGTCATTTTCGTCTGGTTATCATCCTGAGTCTAATGGACAGACAGAAAGAAAGAACCAGGATGTTGAACAGTTTTTGTGTTGTTTTGTGGCTGACAATCAAGAGGGGTGGTCTGAGTTTCTGCCACTGGCTGAATTTGCTCTTAACAACCATACATCCTATTCTGCTGGGTGTTCTCCTTTTTTTTGTTGTACTGGGAGACATCCGTCGTTTGGGTCATTCTCCAAATTGGTACCGGCTGTGCCAGAGGAGGAGAATTTTTCCGGTGATTTAGAGAGAGTTTGGACTGATGTACGTCGTAACCTTCAAGAGGCTAACAAAAAATCCAAGAGGTACTTTGACAGGAAACGTCAAGAGGTTTTGTTTACTGTTGGTGACATGGTTTGGTTGTCCTCTAGGAATCTGCGGTTGAGGATTCCTTCTATCAAATTGGGCCCGAAGTTTGTGGGTCCGTTTAAGGTGCTTCAGGTAGTTAACCAATCTGCTGTTAGGTGGGAGGTTCCTACCTCCTGGAAGATTAATCTGGTGTTTCATGTTTCCTTATTGAAAAAAGCTGATGTTTCTGATAGGGATGCCACTGTCTCTGTTCCTCCGGTGGAGGAAGACGGTGAATATGAAATTTCTCGCATTCTTAATTCTAGATGGCATAGAGGGAGGTTGCAGTATCTCGTCGCTTGGAAAGGTTTTGGTCCTGAGGATAACTCCTGGGTAAGGGCGGATGATGTCTCTGCTCCTAGACTTGTTGGAGCATTTCACAGGAGGTTTCCTGATAAACCTGGGCCTGGAGGATCCGGAGGATCCTTATAGAAGAGGGGGTACTGTTAGAACCCTCCTGTTAGTTTTTTCTATTTTGCTGGTCACATGACTTTTTGCCTATTTAATCCAGCTCCGCCCTCCTGGCCTTGCTGGACTTCAGTGTTACTTTTACTATTAAGCTAGCCAGGTGCTTTGTACCTTACTCTGTAGTTTGCTTGGTCTTTTGACCACTAGTACTTCTGTTTGTTTGTTTGTCTTTGCTCTGCTACAATTTCTGCTAGGAGGTGTCCAACTATATCCCAGTCCTTAGTTCTTGTAGGGACCCCTCCCTTATATCTATAGGTCTGCGTTCAGACTAGCCGAGGACTTAGGCGGGTCTGTTCACAAGGAACAGGTCCCCCGCTGCATTGTAGGGAATCAGCTTAGTCCTATTGTAGGGACAGTTTTCCTATCTTTCCTTAGTGTTTGTAGCAGTTCATAACAGTGAAAACTTATCATACTCTCCCCACTCTGCATACTGCCAACTCCATTCTGTGCCTTCACACTGAGGCCAACTGCTCGCCCACACTACCCAGTCTTTACACTTTACCACCTCACACTTTTTCCCACCCATACTGTGCCCTTACACATTTCTCCCCCATACTGTCCCCTCATACTTTTCTCACACTCATACCATCTTCTTGCATTTTATTCCCCATACTGTCACCTCACACTTTTTTCCCCTATACAGCCCACTCATACATTTCTCCCCTTAATGTCTCCATACACTTTTTTCCTCTATACTGTCCCCTCACACATTTCTCCTCCTCATACAATCCCCTCACACTTTTTTTACCGTCACCTCTCAAATTTAACTCCCCATTCTCTTCCAATCTATTCACAATCCTTCCCCCATACTGTCTTCTCACACTCCCTTTCCAGCACTGAGTCTCCTCACAATTCTCCCCCATATAAAACTCTTCTGCAACTTTGGCTATATTGGAGAGCTTGTCTTATCGCTGGCACAAGAGAAGCACTAACTCCTCTGTAGCATAAATGTGACATCAGCAGCATGATCAGATGACCTGATCACACAGCTGACATTGCCTTGACCACAGAAGCTTCAGCGGTCAGGACTGCAATTTGACTCGCACCTGAAACAATTGGCTGCAGGGAGCCAGCCTATTACAGATTCTCTAAGCCAGCTGTCAGTTTGACTACTGTCACAAAGAACTGACAAGGAGACACCGTGCACTGCTGCATAAAGCTGCCCGATGGCACCCTTCTTCCAGCTACACCCGGACAAATGCTTTGCCTGACCCCCCTTTAGATACACCCATGGGATTATAACTGTATATGCAGACACTATAGCTCAAGGTAGTTTTATGTGTTATACATTAAATGCCTTATGGCTGTAGAGTGTGTGATTGTTACTACTTGGGTATTAAAAAAAAGAAAAGGTTCAGATGTTTTCCAGTCCACCCCTGCTTGTGTCTGCATCATCAGAGATGTCATCAAGTTGAACTTGCGGGATTAGAAATATAGATTGATAGAGAGCTGCACATTCATGTCTCATTATAACGAGTCAAACGGGATATAAAGTAGGGACGTTTGCTACTAAATTATCCTTTTGGGAGAATTCCCATCTTATTAAAAAGAAAAAAAAAGGAGAAAAGACTGAGTAGTTTATTACATTTCTGTGACAATCAATAGTTCTACAATAATAGATCGCATAGTGGTTGTCACTTGTCAGTCATCTTTAACAGACACCTAAAAAACCTTCATGCCTTTTTTCAATGCAATTCTTTTACGTCTCCTCTTTATTATTAAGGGCTATAATAAAACTGGGGGACAAAATAGAAAAAATAAATAACTTATCCCCTAACATAATATACATTATTTCATTCAACCAGAGTCATTAATTCTAGAGCAGAAGGAAAATCATGTTACAGTGAGCAACATACACCGACAATGGTGTTTTTTGTCCCGTACATTGTTTGATGGCACTATTGTCTACCATTATTGTTTTTCTTACTGCATTGAGATAAATAAGCCAATTTTTCATAAAGCTGAACAAAATATGACTGATGCCAATTCATTATGGCATGTACTGAAACATCCTGAGCGCTAAACCAAAAAAGCGGCAAGTGAGTGAGATAAGAGATGTAATAAACTGTAGGTTACAATGTTAACAAAGACCTGCCAAGAAATTGGATTGATATGTGATTTTAAAATGTTTTCTTCCAATCCACTCAAGGTGCACTGCTTACTTTATCAAAACTTGTTTTTTTTTTCATATCTTAATATTTTTTCTCTCCAGTTTGCACTCACGTTTTACAGTCTAAATGTCTAATCTTTCAGATGTTCCCAACGATTACTTATGGTTACGCCCACAAACTAAACAATGGTTGTATCAATTACATAGTTATACATTGACAGAATCAGTATTTATTAGATAACAGAACAGAGTTTACACGTGTGGATAATCATTATATTAGTTATCTCAAGAATGAAAGCTATCCCCACTCCTATGAAATAAATTATTACACCCCCCCACCCCCGGGTAACCACTAGGTTTCCGATCAATCCCAATAATGGGGCTCTGCAGAGATCCATCTGAATGGGGTGTAGCTAGGGCATGCGAACCCAAGCTCTATACACTGTCTATGGGACTGCTGGAGGTAGCTAAGTTCAGGGGATGGGTAGGGGATAATTTACAGTCTTGGGACAATCCTTTAATATAGAAAAAAAAGAGGCAAAATGGCCAAAAAAGCCTTTGTCATACTTCCACTATTGGTTCCATATCTCAAGAGCTTATATGCCGATATTGTTTGGCCTGCATACTCTTAAAATTTACAAAATTGGCTTCAATCATATTCAGTCATCCTTGGACCGTTAGCCCCTTCTTATGTGCAAGCCCCCAACATTCTATGTTTTATATTGACTCAACAGCACTCAAAAGGATATTGGACACGGAAAGCAAGAGAAATCATAAACATTAGTGATTAATATTTTCCAGCTAAATAGTACAGTGCTCTAGAAGGACTCCCATCAAAGTTGTCATTGTAATGCACATGCCCGGACTGACTGGCGGGTGCGTGTATATGTAGTGATTCCACTGGACCGTACCGGAGAGTGAATGCCTGGAGGGGCGTAACTAAGTATCCACCCGATCCGACCAAGGTCGCACGACGGCATACGATGCCAGTGCACCAAGGAGGAACCGAGCAGAGGGACCAGGTGCTACTCCAGGTCAGACACCGGACACGGCTGTTGACCCACACCGGGGAATACAGGAACAGGCAGGTTAGGCTGGCACACAGACTGGTGGGTATAGGCAGACACGGCTGGTATGCAGACGGGTGGATGCTGGCAAGCACGACTGGTATGCAAACAGGGAGGTACTGGCAGGTACGGCTGGTATGCAGGCAGGTGGATGCTGGTAAGCACGACTGGTATGCAGGCAGGAAGGTACTGGCAGGTGCGACAGGTTGGAGCACAGAGTGGATAGGACCCAGTACAGACTGGGACTCAGGAACAGAACCGCAGATGCGGTGGACAAACACAGCAGAGTGAGGCCGCCCAGAGCGGCGAGCAAGAGCAGAGCAAGACGAGACCGCCTGGAGCGGTGAGCGAGAGTAGAGTAGGACGAGGCCGCCTGGAGCGGTGAGCAAGAGTGGAGCAGGACAAGACTGCCAGAGCAGTGAGCAAAGGGTCAGAGCAGAGCGAGACTGCCGGAGCAGTGAGCAAAGGGTCAGAGCAGAGCGAGACTGCCGGAGTGGTGAGCAAAGGGTCAGAGCAGAGCGAGACTGCCGGAGCAGTGAGCAAAGGGTCAGAGCAGAGCGAGACTGACGGAGCGGTGAGCAAAGGGTCAGAGCAGAGCGAGACTGCCGAGGCAGTGAGCAAAGGGGCAGAGCAGAGCGAGACTGCCGGAGCAGTGAGCAAAGGGGCAGAGCAGAGCGAGACTGCCGGAGCAGGGAGCAAAGGGGCAGAGCAGAGTGAGACTGCCGGAGCAGTGAGCAAAGGGTAAGAGCAGAGCGAGACTGCCGGAGCAGTGAGCAAAGGGGCTGGGCAGAGCGGGACAAGGAGACAGGACTCTGTTCACACGGAACAGGCAGGAAGGGAAAGGCAGAACCAGATACCCACAGGGTACTTGCAGTGAAGTAGCGAGTGGACCACAAACTCACAAACGGAAGTACAGTGACAACGAGCAGGAGTTAGGTACGAGTTCAGACTCTGCAGAAAAAGGGAAGATATGGGCGTAGAGAGAAATGGGAAACAGGCTGGAAGATAGTTAGGGCAGGAACAGACACTGGGAAAAGACACAGACAACAGATCTAGGTATGCAGCCCCTAGAGGGCAGAAGGAACAGGCTAATAGCGTGTTCACACGGGCCTGGAATTACGGCCTCCAGGAAAGGCAGAAAGACAGCTGGCTAGAGTGCACAGACAGGACACAGTTCAGACATGGAAACTGATACCGCAAGGCAGGAAACATAGACAGGACCTGGCATATCAGTGACTAGAAGCCAACTGACAGAACAAGATGCTCAGGCATGGATTCCAAGGAGGAGCTGGTTTAAATACCAGGTGACAGACAGCAATAGGCTGAAGACGCATCAGAGGTGTGTCTGCAGCAGCTACAAGAAACAGGAAGTTCAGAGGGCGTCACCCTAAGCAGCCAGAGCAGAGCAAAGCAGACAGTATGGAAAGAAGCCAGAGTGGCAGTCTGGACTGGAAATCAAGTGCGCGCTCTTGCACAGTGGGAGATGGACCACTATGCAAGGACGCCGCCAGGTATGTTACAGTCATCCTCTTAATATATTGCAATAATCGTATTATATAGCACTGTGTACTTACAATTGCTCATTTTGCCCTTCTGCCCAAATAATTCTTCTCTTTTCTCTGCTCTATTTGGAAACAGTAAGTCTCTGTTCCCTGCATTTATCATCCTCCTCTTGACACAGCTGCTTCCACCTCCCCCCTGTCAGGGACTTTTGCAGTGTCTCACGATTCACACCGAAAATTGACCTCTTGTTTCTACATAGAGCTTAGAAGGATTTTTAATGACGTGATGTCATGGACCTAATGGAAAAGAGAATTAGCTGAGTAGAAGGGCAAAATGAGCAATTGTAAAGTGATTGTACGTACACAGTGCCATATAATATGATGATTGCAAAATATTAAGAGGTTAAAAATTTTGATGGGAGTGCTTCTTTAATCAAAACTGCCATTTCATGGGTGCCACCTTTAAACTTCTTCCAATACCATGCAGTCTACCAAATTACCAGAATTTAAAGACTCCTATTTTATAGCGAACAAGCAGAAAAGAGAATAAGATGTTTCCATACCTAACCAGACGAATATCTAAAAGATATCCAAGAATCATTGTGAGTTTCCTCACTGTCACATCTCTTCTACACTTACTTGAAGACAACTCATGTCAGATTTTCTATAAAGAGACATTGAACTTTTTTTTCTTTTTTTTTTAAATCACGGGAAAACCAATGCTTTGATTAACTCTTCCCTTGGAGTCTAGCATAGGAGTCAAGAAGTGTTGCACTGCTAGCTTCCCTTCCTTACTTTTTCTCTAGGCTTAAGTCGGTTGGGAAGAGACCCTTGTGCAAGAACAGTATATGGGACCTTTGCAGTCCAATAGCTTATAATAATGCACAATTCCAACTGATTTGGATGTGAAAGTGGCCCCCTTAACTCCTCTGGGTGGCAGCATAGCGTGCACCAACCAATGAGGTTGGGGTAACTAATTTTAAAGAGCATTTACAGCTCTCCTGCCTCCAACCCTCATTATTCTCTCGTCATCAACCTCCTTTCAGTGACTGATAGGTGACTTTTCTCTGTAACTATGATGCCATTTACTACTTATTGACAAGCCCTGAGGCTGTGAAGTCAAGAGGTCCGAGGTCAAAAGCCAGGAGAGTACATTATAGACAAAGGCATAGTCATTTAACAGCCCGAGATCAAAACTCCAAGAAGGTAGTGGATCATGACAAAAGGACTAGGCAAATGGATGGTCAAAGCAAATCCAAGGTCGAGCAGCAAAGATCAGAATACAAGACTAGGAACAGAGAGTACACACACACCTCTTGAGAAAAGCTACAATTGGCAGCAATCTAAGGCAGATAGCTGGCTAAATAGTTTGTAATTACTCTGAACCGGAGACACATAGATGAAGCTCCAGCATGCCCTGGTCCTGACTGGACGGTTAACTGTCACTCAAGGCATTGATAGCTCAGCATGCTCCAGCACCCGATTGGACAGCTGAGCTGTCAATCACCATACTGACAGCGCAGCACACCTTTGGCCTAGATTAGACGGCAGAATGGTCATTCACTGCATCCAGACACACTGATAGGAGGAATAGTGACAGTGACATGCTCCTCTGCCAGAGATCTCACATACGTGCAGTAATTTCCAGGGTTGGCACAAATAGATAGTACAGATCTTGCAACATCAACAGGGCCTTACATTGCTTTCTTAGGAATAACTGCAAATGCGTGAAATCTCAGGCAGGGGCTGCAGGTCAAAAAGAAGAGTGATCTTTAAGTCACTAACAGGAGGCTGGTAGTGGGAGGAGAAAAAGGGAGAGAGGTCAGAGAGCTGTATGTGTTGGCCAAGCTTGCAAGCTCATTTGCATAAACATTAGCCAAAGGATTTCTAGAAAATGGGGAAACTAACTTATAATACAAAGGTATAGATATAATCAACATTTCAGATGCTTTATATAGATAACACTAGTGTAGGGTCTAAAAAACTATTGATAGGTTCACTTTAAAAACAAACTTCATGTTATTTATCGGACAGTGTTTAAGCTATATGTGTCTGATTAAATGTACATTGAATTCAAATGGTGAAAGATTGGAATCCTTAATGAAATTCCTTGAAAAGAAAGCTTGGGTACATCTGTAGGCAAGTCATTTCATAAGTTTTTCTATATTACGAAATGAATGTGGTTTTTTTAACTTGTCAAATGTAAACTTTTACTTTTCATTCCTATTTTTGGAATTTTTTGTGAAAATGGACAAATGTTAAAATACAAAATATCACTGCTTCTTTTTCCATAATTGGTAACTAAAAACATTTCAAAATTATTGTGAATCTAAGAATGGAAAAGATTGATTTTGAATTAAAATTATTTTAATTAAATGACAAACTAAAAAGGTCTGTGAGTTACTAACCTGATTGTTCAGTATTGCTTTCTATAGCAAGCAGCTATTTTTACATTCATGTGGAAGTTTGCCATTTTTATAAGGTTTACAAGTGAAATGTTTTTTAAATTAGGAACCACTGTCTTTTCGAAATTGTATTCATTTTATTTTTGATTATACCTTAATTACTCTATTAATTTTCTTTGACTTTTTATTTTTCAATTTGTTTTTTTTGTCTATTGTTCAAATTCTTTTATACACAGAAAAAAATGAATTCATCTGGAGCCTGGATTGTATCTCAACCTTCTGTGTTCATTTTTGAGCAATTTTCAATTTCCCGATGATCAGAAACCAACTGTCTGCCATGAAAAATATGATGAAGAATTAAAGCTTTTCATCAAAAATCCTCTTGAGGAAGCCATAGATATACAGTTACATCTAGTATTTGCTGGTATTAGGAAAAATATATATCATGCTGATTTACACAGCTGTTCAATGCTTGTTGCGTAACAGATGGACATCACCTTAATCTCCTCTAGGAGAAATTGCTGTAATAAGATCATTCCTATGGACAAGGATGGTTTTGTTTAGACTTTGGTGGTTTTTCATGTATCACAACTGGATATGTCCGTATAACTTTTGCTATATTCAGTTACATATTGGTTTTCGCAGTGATAATTCAGTGAATGAAAACATGACTACGGCTTCAGCTTCTCTGAGGTGGTCTCCAAACCCTCCTACATGTGGAGTGATGACAAGTCATTGAGTCTAGATCTCCAGCCCATAACCTCATACTTTGACAAATTCTGCTCTTTCGAAGATAAGAGACAGCAATTATTTTGTGGGATAATTACCGCTTAGAACTTGTAACAAAAGAAAATTGTTTGTGTGCATTTCTAAGGCAACTGGTTTGCCGTTCCATCTAACGTCTCAATTGGTTATAATGTAAAAGTATCACATTTTCTAATTTCTTCCTTCAATGTCCTAAGATGAATGAACTGTGAATTGAGGAATTGATTGCACACAGTTTATAAAGAGAATTGCAAAATTAAAGGAAGCATGCATACGTAAATATGCCCTAATTATGCTGGAAGGAAACCTATATCCATAATATAAAATTTAATGCTGGAATTTTTTTAAGCACACTGACTGCTAACCCACTACTGGGGGGTCAGTGGCCAACAGGATGGAGAGCGGTTGTGCCACAGGATCCAACTATCTGAACAGAATATTGACGCCATTACAGTTCAAATTGGTGATCACGCGAAGATCTGCGGCACCAGCCGGAAGTCCGAGGTACGTGTATCTTCGATACTAGTGATACCACTTCTTAGTGGTACAAAATTTAAAAAGATAAAAACAAAGAAAAAGCAGTACTTTTTTGTACCCCTATGAATTTTTCAACCTGGGCAAACGTCCTTGTGCCCACTAATTCCCCCCACTACACAACTGCATTGACTCTAAAATGGTATTTGTTCTTTTAATTCCAATTTGACTTATTCTTTATAAACAATCCCTCCATTATTAAAATATATTGATTTAACAATAATCACCCCAGTGCCACCTGAGGCATCTGAAATGTAAAAATAGGAAATGACAGGAAGCAAATTAATTAAGTTATTTGAATGAACTTGCCGATAAATTGTGCGGAATGTCAAAACTGAATGTAACGTAAATTAGAGACTCCACTCTTTTCCATCACCCTGTGATCCATGTTATTTGGACTGCAATGATGTCATCACACCGATCGAATAATATACTTTTTACTGTCTGGAACTGATGTCACCTGTCGGAATGATTATAAATCTATATTAATATTGGCAATGTTCAGTATATTTTCTTTTTTTGCTGAAAAGTATGCACTTCCCAGTATGGCTCTGTATGCGATGACCAAGTGGTAATGAATTTTAGCTATAGTGTATTATTACATTCGCACACCTCAAGTCATTAATCATGGGTTTCGCCATCAGATATTAACAACAGCTGAGCTTTGCCGACTAACGCATCAGCTCTATGACAGTAAATACTTCCCAATGGGGCAGACGGCTAGACATGAAAGATAAGCAAAAAAAGCTAATGACCTGCCTATGAATTCAGTACATTAGTAACTCTCAGTCATTATTCATGGTCTTTCAAAAAGTACATCCTGCAATCCATTCTGTCTGGCTTATACATCACCACAGGCCACTGAGGATACTTACCTGTATATACTGTAGTTAATCATAGACTACACGTAGCTTAATGCTCCCCATTTAATAACCGTCAAACAACGGTACCAAATCCAAACTTAAAAGGGATCCTGTATCCAAGTTTTCCAAATATAAAGTACAGCCACCACCTTTAATGCCTCATTTATAGAAGTCTAGCAAGATGTATATAAGTTTCCAATCCCCTCTGGATAGCCCAAAAAATACCTTTTATACTCCCCCCATATCTTGTCATCCGGTCATATACGCCTCACTAGTCTTGCTTCTGTGCCTCCTCTCTTCCTACAGTGGCCGTCTTCTTGCCCTGCTTCATGTGGATATGATGCGTCTTACAACATCCACACAATTTCCCCAATCGCACTCCTGTGCAGGCGTCCTGTGCCCTGCCCTGCTGAGATCGAACCAAAGTATAGTAATGCGCATGCACCGGGAGAGCCAAAGAACTCTGAAGACCCTGAAATAAAGCTGAACTACAGTACTTTACTCTGGCACAGCGAACTACACCTGCATATGAGCACAATTGGGGGACACTGTATGAATGACTTCGGACGCATCATTCGCATGAAGCAGGACAGGAGGACAGCAGAACATACACTATGCTTTTCGACTATAGTCACCAGGTCAAAAGTGTCTTGTTTTGGCTTTTATTTTATTTTCGCTGCTTCCCTGTATTTTTCGTTTTTGGCTTCAAATCCGTCATACAATTCTATAGATATGGGCCTTTTTATGAAATGCTAATTTTCAAGTCATTTACCAATGGGGTGTGTCTCACATGGTAATAATCCAGAGCCCCATAAAGACACGCCCCCAGATAATCCTGTGAGATACTCCCTCCTATTGGTAAAGGCCTTAAAATGAGCAAAAAAAAAAAGTCCTATATCGCAGGAACCATATGGTAGATTTTTAAAAAAAAAAGAAAACTCAGAGGAACAGCGAAAATAAAATAAGATCAAAAACTGTCCACTTTTGACCTGGTGACAGGTGCTCCATAAAGTGGCCATATAGATTCAATGACTGTCGTCTTACCGATATTTCATCCAGCTTCCCCAAACAAATGCAGGCTAGGCTTATCAACTAACTACTTCATTCCTTTGAAATCTGCTATCGGGGAAGAATTTGTTAATCCATACAAAGAGGATAGTCACCAAACTCAGATTTTAACGACTTTTTTTGTTATGGATGGCTCAGTGGTTAGCACAGTTACTTTGCAACAAGGCCCACTAGGGAAACATCTACAAGGAGTTTGTATGTTCTCCCCATGATGGCGTGGGTTTCCTTCCGGGTTCTCCGGTTTCCTCCCACACTCCAAAGACATACTGATAGGGAATCTAAATTGTGAGCTCCAATGAGGGCAATGCCGATAATGTCTGTGAAGTGCTGGGTACGGGCATCTTTATCGATAGATTTAAGTTAATATTTTACAATATATCTGATCCCTTTAATTTACTGAAGTATTTAGCCAAATGTCATCATGAACCTTATTTCAAAACATCGTAAGCAAGACTATATTTTTTGCAAAAAAAGTCACACTTTGTCCTTTTGGCTCATTTGTGAAGAACAATTTTATTAAAAGGAATCTATCACCAGATTTTTGCTACCTCATCTGAGAGCAGCATAATGTATAAAAGGAGACCCTGATTCCAGCGATGTGTTACTTAGTTTACTGGGTGCAGCAGTTGTGACACAATCAGAATTTTTTGATGTAGCATGAAGCAGAGCTTAGAGAGCGAATCCCACCCACACCACAACTAACCCCGCCCACACCAGGTTCTCTATGTACATTGTCTATTGATAGTGAGCTGCTTATCAGAGGAGGCGGCGTGGTCAGCCCAGGGCTCACAAGAGCTGTAGTCCAGGCTGTGATAATCTCCTAGTGATAAAACCTTCAATGTATGGAAACAACAGCACAAGGCTTAATAAGTGACACATCGCTGAAATGAGTGTCTCACCTCTAACCTCATGCTGTCCTCAGATTATATGTGGCAAAAACCTGCTGACAGATTCCCTCCAAAGGGTCGTGGTATTTGGAGGCCCTATTGGAGATTTTGCATTGAAGCCAGTGAGCTTCAAGTTGAGCCACTGATAGCCAGACAGTTTCTGGTTTCTTTTATTCTCGCTGCTTCACTGCGTATGCCATCTTATTTTATTTTATAAATCCACCATATGGTTCCAGAGATATAGGCTGTTTTTTCAGTGCTACTTTTTTTGGTCTTTGCCAAAAGGGCATGTCTTACAATATTCTCTAGGATTGTGTCTTTAAGCAGCTCTACATTATTACCCTATGAGCTCCACCCCATTGGTAAAATCCTTAAAAATAAGCACTAAATAAAAAGGCCCATATCTCTGGAACAGTATGACAGATTTAAAAACAATTAAATTAGAATAAAATTAGAGCAAAAATGGCTACTTTTGACCAAATGAAAAGACTTTTCATTTGGTCAAAAGTAGCCATTTTTGCTCTAATTTCAGAAAAGTCCTCTTTAACAGGTAACACAAAGATAGATGAGGTGCTGTTTTTTTTTTTTGTTTTGTTTTTTTTTGTAAAGAATGCAGCCATGTTTTTCTTTAACCCCTTTAACATGGATTTCTTCAAACTTCCAAATCACATGACATAAAATAATACAAAGCAATTCAAAACAATAGTAAAACTTACAAAATAAAATGTAACTAAAACACACTTCTCTAGATTTAGGAACAAGGTAGTATAGTTACCCAGCCTCCCTGTAGAGTAGGATTTATCATAGCTCTTGAGAACATCGCAACCTTTTCATTTTCCTGGAGCCTGACTTGAAGAAAAGCCAGAATGGCAATGTTAATGTAGCTCGTAGGTAAAGAGCTAAGTGATTACATGAAGTATAAAGAAAACTACTGATACAATCTAGGTAATGAATAGATTTTTTTTTTACTTGTGTATCAAAGTATAAAAATGGAAAACTCGGTGAGCACATTCCATTCACAATGCTTGCATTTTCACTGCAATGACAAGTATTCATGCAGCAAGGTCCATAATAGGAGCCTTTTGTTCCTGGTAGAACGAAGGCTGACATAGTCATGACTCTTCAGAGCGGTGAAGCCTGCTTTGTTCAAAAACAAATACCTGATTGGTAATGCATGTTCAAGGTTTGTTGGCTTTGAAAGGTTTGAATTTCATCATTACATGAAAAGTGTCATTGTAGAACACATATTTGGACATAAGTCAAGGTTTCAAAAAGTTTCTATCTTCTCAAATGATCTAAAACTGTTGCCGCAAGTTATGTATAAGGTTGTAGCCTTCTACATACAGAATGGTCTATAAGGGTAAACTCCATACGTACGTGTTGGGTGGTGGGATGGAGCAGGAAAACCAACAAGCTGCACTCCTCGTTGTCTGGATAGGTGCACACGAGCGTTTACTCTTGATTAGTGTTGAGCCACCCCCGTAGTGTTCGAGTTCGGTTCGGTTCGTCGAACACCCGTGTGTTCGCCGAACTGTTCGTCGAACTGTTCGTCGAACACCTTCGAACACCGTTAAAACCAATGGCAGGCAAACAAAAACACATAGAAACACATAGAAAACACCTTCAAAGGTGTCCAAAAGCTGACAAACTGCTCAGAAGACACAACTAACACATGGAAAAGTGACAAGTACATATAGTCATGCGAAAAGAAAAGAGGTGGAGGAGTAAAAGGAGGGGGAGACACAGATATAGGCATGTCATGCCCTTCTAAAATCCAAAAAGTGAGAAGCCGAGACGGCCAGTCCGCTCCTGCCCGTGCCACCTCCGTGTCGCCGGGTTTGTGCCAGAGCCGCGGTGAACCCTGACGGCCAGCCCCCCTCTCCCAATACTGGTGCCTGTCCGCTGGTGGGTCGAGAGAGCCCCCCTGTGGTGGAGGCAGCTCTAAGCTTTTTAATTTAAATTGTTCCTCTAATTTGAATGAATACACTTTAAATCCATTTACAAGGATCTATTGGAGGGCAAGTCTCATGCCAGCAGCCGCGTAATTCCAGCTCCAGTAGCGTCCACTAAAGCTGCTGCAGTTAAAAAGCTTTTATAAGGATCGAGCTCGGCTGTCCACCGCAAGGCATCCTAGTGCCAGTCCCAGCCCCTATGCCTTGGGGTGCCTCCTGATGCTCTTCACTAAGTATTCCGTGGTCCCGAAGCATTTCCTTTGAAAAAATTAAGTGTCCAAACTACAGGTGGTGTAGCTTGCTTAACAGCCGGGATAATCCGCTGACTAGCAGACACTGCTACTAGGCACAAAGTATTTCCTGGGCTAGATGCAGTTAAAAATTTGTAAGTAGATACTCTCGTTGGATGCTGAGAAAGCATTCCATAGAGTCTCCTGGCACGCCATATATGATTCTCTTAAAAAGCTTGGGGTAGGGGTCTAGGGGACCCTTTTATAGCCAAAATCACGGCCCTGTATCACAATACGTCACCTAGGCTGAAGATAAATGGAACTGTAGCACCGAGGGCTCGGTTGCTACAGACGTATTGCACCTCACCCAGAGGTGTGATATCTCACTCTCAGATAAGGATGGAGTGTGGATCAGGACCCGACACCTGCATGCATTACACCACATTGCCATGGGGCAGGGCGACCAATATGCCCCTGAGATGGGCACGACAGTCCCTGTCCCTGGCTGGAGTGGGGGGAGGGAACACTGAGGAAGGGGAACCCTGCAGTGCAGGAGCAGGGAGGAAGCAGTTCCTGGGTGCATTGAGAAGGGAGTATAAAAGGTGGGCACCATCTTAGTTCAGTGCAGAGAAGTCTGAGCAGAAGTGGCAGGGAGCAGGGGCTCTGCATGAGCTCTGCTCCGGAGGCGGGCCTAGTAACAGAGGCCCAGGCCTGCAAGAGGGAGAAGGAAGGAAGAGGAGCGGAGAAGGCTCCAGGAACGAGGAATGAAGGGATCCCAGGGGTGCGGACGGGCGAGTCGCCACCGCACGCCCGAATCCACCTGCGTGGAGGGGTCAGGCCAAAGGGGGAGACCGGTCCCCGAACTAGTGGAGGCAGGAAACGACCCTCAGCTAGAAACCGGAGGCTCTGACATTTTATGTGGCGCAGCCCCTTGCTCCACCCGCTAGGAAGGCACCACATAGGGTCAGGGAAACTGGCGCCAAGTTTACCAAGAGGAGGCCCGAGGCAGCCGGACAGAAGTGTTGGTAAGAAAGGCCAGACAAAGGACACACAAAGGGGGTCCTGTGAAGCGCTCCAAAGTTATCTGGGAGTTGTCTGAGCCCCTCACCTGGTGAGCACAGTACGACGTGGGCAGCCGTTACCTGCAGACGTGGTCTGGATAACAAGAACTGTGAGTAAAGGCCCTGAACTGCATCACTGACTCCGTGTCGTTACTGCTGCTGCCCTGCACCATCACCCCCATCCTTAGCATACACTGCCCTGAGGCTATACTCCTCCCGTGGGGAGTTATGCTACGCTCTGCTGCACCCACAACACCAGCCTTAGCGGTCTGCCCTGTAGCGGCGGTTCACTCTGACCGCAATCCACGGGTGGCGTAGTCGGACATTTAAACATCAAAACCACATAAATAGTTCCACCACTGGTTTGACCGCCCTGAGCCACGGAACCGGATCGCCGCCACGAAGACTACAACCACCAGCATCCACCAAAAAGGGTCCGGCTCCGGGTGTCCCAAGGCCCAGGGGGTGCGTCAGAACATTTTCATCACCTTTCACAATCACCAATGGGACAAGGCAGGGATGTCCTCTGTCCCCTCTCTTATACATCCTAGTGACGGAGCACCTGCTCTCATCAATTCGCCATAACCCCAATATTAGGTGGATTGAGGTGGGAGGCACCGAGTACAAGTGCTCTCTATTTGCTGATGATGTCCTAGTATATATCACTCAATCACATATATACATCCCTGCTGTTATGGCTGAAATAGATCACTTTGTTACATGGTAAAATTTTAAAATCAATGCAGCGAAGTCTGAGGCCCTCGATGTCTCCCTCCCTAAATCCATATAGGATTCCATCCAGTCCAACTTTCCCTTTGCCTGGCCCTCACAGGGTATCAAATACTTAGGAATTCCTATTCATAGAGACCTCTCCCATCTATGTTATCTTAATTTTGGGCCCTTTATTGAACAATTCCATACAGACCACGGTTGGCAAGTTAGAACTGTAAGATTCACTACGTGAACCACTGGTGTTTTGTGGAAAAGCACATGTACACCGCGTTCCAAATTATTATGCAAAAAGTGTTTAGGAGTGATAAGGGAAGAATTTGTTTGTTTGTCAGTTAAACTCATTGATGGTGATGTGTGTCAGGGCTCTTTATATCACTGTAAGCAATTGCAGACACCTGTGCTAATTAGTTTGGCAGGTGTGTCCAATGAAAGGCAAGACTACTTAAGAAGGCTCTCTCACATTATTAAGCAGCCTACATTTTCTGCCAAAATGGGAAAGAAAAAGGATGTGTCGGCTGCTGAGAAGCAACAAATTGTGGAGTGTTTAGGTCAAGGCATGACTACAATCAACATTGTGCGATGATCAGGATGAAGTGTCTTGGCAATCAAGAAGTATGTAGCTGATTCACAGTACACACGTGTGCGTGCTGATAAGGGCAAATTGAGGACTCTTTCCTACAGGCAATTACGTCAGGTTGAAAGAGCAGCGGCAAAAAAGCCTTGTCATAGCAGCAGACAAGATTTTGAAGCTGCTTGTGCCTCCAACGTCCCCCGAACAACAAGATGCAGGGTCCTTCAGAGGTTTGCAGCTGTGCATACGCCATCCTGTCGACCTCCTCTATCCACTTCACACAAGCAGAAACGGCTCCAGTGGGCCAAACATTACATGAAGACTGATTTCAAAACTGTTTTGTTCACGGATGAGTGCCGTGCAGCGCTCGATGGTCCAGATGAATGGAGTGGAGGATGGCTGGTTGATGGACACCCCACGCAAACACGGCTACAGCGCCAACAAGGAGGAGGTGGAGTAATGTTTTGGGCTGGAATCATGGGGAGAGAGATTGTCGGCCCCTTTAGGATCCCTGAAGGCGCTAAAGATGAACTCCATAATGTATGTGGATTTTCTCAAACAGCACTTCCTGCCATGGTTCAAGAAGAAGAACCGTGTATTTCACAGCAAGATCATTTTTCTGCATGATAATGCACCATCTCATGCTGCACATAAAACATCTGCATCTCTGGCTGATATGGGCATAAAAGGGGACAAACTTATGGTGTGACCCCCATGCTCCCCTGACCTCTACCCCATTCAGAACCTTTGGAGCATCATTAAAAGGAGTGTCTATGATGGCGGGAGGCAGTTCACATCTAAGCAACAGCTCTGGGAGGGTATTCTGTCCTCATGCAAAACAATTGAAGCAGAAACCATCCAAAACCTGACAAATTCAATGGACGAGAGAGTTCAGAAGCTCCTTTCGAACAAGGGGTCCTATGTGAAAATGTAACATCACCTAGAATAAAGTTTTGAGTTGAAAACTGTTTGATTTCAGTTTCTAACAACCTGCTAATGCTTATAATTTCAAAAATGACCATTTTTTTGGTCTTTATTAAAATGAAAAGGTTGATCGAAAAGTTTGGGGGATCTAAGAGTGTGGCAACCCAGTAGTCATGATTACTTCGAATTCTGACAATATGAGGGTCATGCTGCAGGTAGTGCAGCAAGAAGGCACTTATGTGTCTTGCGCATCTCGGAGCCCCAAAATTATTTTCCGGGCTAGATGCAGCTAAAAATTATTTTTAATTTTAAATCTGGTGAAGCTTATTATAGATGGCCTAATAGGATCAGTGCTGCACACTGCTACAAAGCCCAAATTATTTTCCAGTCAAGATACAGATAAACATGATTAGTAATTTGAAAGCTTAAAACGGTTGGTAGGGTGATTTTAACCAATCATCAAGCTTTTACTCTCCCCAGGATGACACAGGGGTAGAAAAGTCGTTTCGGATCCATGATTTGTTCATCTTTATGAACGTGAGTCTGTCTACATTATCAGTGGAGAGCCGCGTGCGCTTATCTGTCAGCACACCACCAGCAGCGCTGAACACACGTTCAGACAGAACGCTGGCTGCGGGGCATGACAAGATCTCCAAGGCGTAAGTGGCTAGCTCCGGCCATTTATCCAGATTGGAAGCCCAAAAAGAGCAAGGGTCCAGTGACACAGTCGTGGCTTCAATGTTTACTTGGAGATACTCCTGTACCATCGTCTCTAGGCGTTGACTATGTGTCAGACTTCTTGTCTCCTGTGGCCTTGCAAAGGATGGGCTAAAAAAGTGGTGAAATGATTCCGCAAAATTGATGTTACCAGCAGATACTGTGGTTCTGTTATGGTTTGAGTGCTGAACACTTGACGGTCCCACGGTTGGCAAGTTGGAACTGTGAGATTCACTACGTGCACCACTGGTATTTTGTGGAAAAGCACATGTAAGATTCTGCAACAGTCTCTGCTGATACTCCTGCATGCGTGCATCCCTTTCTATGGCAGGAATAATTTCTGCAAATTTACTTTTGTACCGGGGATCTAACAGTGTGGCAACCCAGTAGTCAGGATTATTTCTAATTCTCACAATTCGAGGGTCATGTTGCAGGTAGTGCAGCAAGAAGGCACTCATGTGTGTTGCGCATCCAGGAGCACCAAGTCCCTGTTGTGTTGGTGGCGAGGTAACAATCATGCTTCCTTCCTCTGTCCTCTCCACCCAACCTCGCACAACAGAAATGTGATCAAGGTCTCCCTCATCTGATGAGTCTTCCATCAGTTCGTCCTCCACTTCTTCCTGGGCTCCTGCACCTTCCTCACTAGTTTGGCTGCTACCATGCGCCCTGGTAAAATCATCTCCCCCACCCTCACATGCCTGCCGCCCTGGTGCTGCCGACCGTCTGGACCTTGCAGATGTTAGCCCTTCCGCATACAACTCCTCCTCCTCTACTTCCTCCACCTCCTCTTGTGCCACCACCTGACTCCGAATTCTGTTTAACATGTGCTCCAGCATGTAAATCACCGGAATAGTCATGCTGATAATGGCATCGTCAGCACTAAACATCTTCGTCGCCATTTCAAAACTGTGCAGAAGGGTGCATAGGTCCCTGATCTGAGACCACTCCTCCAGCATGATTTGCCCCACCTCTGAATCTCGTTGGCCCAGGCTATACGTCAGAACGTATTGCACCAGGGCTTGTCGGTGCTGCCACAGTCGCTGCAACATGTGCAGAGTTGAATTCCACCGGGTAGGCACATCGCATTTTAGCCGGTGAAGTGGCAGGCCCAACGACTTCTGTAGAGATGTAAGTCGCTGAGCTGCGGGATGCGAACGGCGGAAGTGAGCACACAGCGACCGTGCCCTCTGCAGAAGGCCATCTAGTCTGGGATAGTGGGCTAAAAATTGCTGGACAACCAGGTTCAACACGTGAGCCATACAAGGCACGTGTGTGACATTGCCCCGGCGAAGGGCCGCACCCAGGTTTGCAGCATTGTCGCACACGGCCTTCCCTGGTTTCAGGTCCAGTGGAGACAACCATTCATGAAATTGGTTCTCCAGAGCTGACCACAACTCCTCAGCTGTGTGACTCACATTTCCCAGACATTTCAATGTAAAAACCGCCTGATGACGTTGAGCCCTACTGCCAGCATAGTAAGGAGGTGTGCAGGATCCCTTCTGCGCAGTTAGAAAGCTTGTGGCATGACCAGACAGGCTTTGGGTGCAGGTGGAAGACCGAGAGGAGGTTGAGGAGGCAGAAGCAGTGGAGGAAAAATGACATAAAGAGGATTGACGCACAACTCGTGGGGACGGCAAGACTTGGACAGCAGCCCCTTGTCCTGCTGTCACCATAGTTACCCAGTGCCCAGTCAGCGACATGTAACGCCCCTGTCCATGCCTACTCGTCCAAGTGTCTGTGGTGAAATGCACCCTGTCACACACAGAGTTTCTCAAAGAAGCGGTGATGTTGTGTGCGACATGCTGGTGGAGCGCAGGCACACCTTTCTTTGAGAAGTAGTGCCGACTGGGCATCTGGTACTGGGGCACTGCGACGGACATAAGGTCTCGAAAATCCTCTGTGTCCACCAGGCGGAAAGGCAGCATTTCTGTAGCCAAGAGCTTGCAGATGGTGAAATTCAACCTCTTAGCTTTCTCATGGCTAGGAGGAAATGGTCTTTTACTTGTCCACATCTGAGGGACCGAGGGCTGGCTATTGTGCTTAGACGGGGTTGATAAGGGTGTCCCCGGCAAACTGCCGGTCTGTGAGGAAGATGCAGGCGGACATGTTAGGTTGCCTTGATCCAAAGGTGGTGCTATCGATGTCGGACAGCGCTCAAGACCAGCTGGTGTTACCACCTCCAAAGAAAATGATGACCTGCCAATCACGCTGGCTGTTGCGGGTAAAGAGGTGGCAGGTCTGCGCCCCAAAACAGGTGTGACTGCTGTCCCCCCAGTCACAGAGGATGAAGAGGCCGCGGATGCACAAGATATGGCAGACGGTGGTTGGCCCGGCCGGCTAGACCGCATTGTAGCACACTGAGCTTCCCACAGCAACTTATGCTTCATGTCCATGTGCCGGTTCATGCATGAAGTACTCAAACTATGTATTTTTTGGCCTCTACTTAGCTTTTGCTGACAAATGTTACAGATAACACGAGTTGGGTCATCTTTATCGATCTGAAAAAATGCCCAGGCTATGCAAGGCTTAGCACCCATGCGACCTGAAGAGCCACCACGACTTGTGGTGAGAGGCAGAGTTGTGTTTGAGGATGCAGTTGTTGACGTGCTTCCAGTACTACGTCTCTGTCCAGGAAGGCGCAACCTGACCTCGTCGTCACTAGCATCTTCCTCCACCTCCTCTGCTGACCTCATCTCTTGGCTGACTGTGGGTTGACAGTAAGTGGGATCTCCGACCTCATCATCATCACCCTGTGCGTTATCACACCCGTCGTCCTCAGAGCCAACCTGTTCCTGCCCTGACAAAAAACTAAAGTTGTCGCTCCAATCAGGTATTTGAGTCTTATCATCGTCTTCCTCATTGTCTCCACCAACAGGAGTTACAGTTTGGGAATGAGGGTCTACATTATGGTCAGAACCTTCTGCGTCTGGTCCTGGATCCGACTCATAAAGATTCTGGGCATCAGTGCAGATCATTTCCTCGTCTGGATTCACAGAAGCGCTGGAGTCGACCTCTGATTCCCAGGCTATAGTATGAGTAAACAGCTCTGCAGACTCAACCATCTGTTCTACCTCATACTCAGACGGGCAGCTGGAGATTTGGGAGCTGTGAGGAAGCAAGTGCGATTTGGGTGACACCTTTGAGGACTGGAGTATTTGTGATATTGAAGTTGATGTGGAGGAGAGCCCACTTAAAGGAGCACTTGATATCCGTTGAAGCACCTGCTGTTTTTGTGCCTCATCTGGAATTTGTAGCGATTGGCGTGGCCGTAAGAAAGGGATCTTATCACATTGTCCGCTAAAAGAAGTAGACATTTTAGTTTGGCTGGAAGATGGTCTTTCTTCTGCACCTACCCCACGGACACAACCTTTTTTCCCCTTCCCAACACGCCTATTCCCCTTTCCACCAGCAGCAGGCCTTTTTCCACTCATTTTGGTGGTTAACTAATTCACAACTCTGGAGTTGTTTGCACAAAAAAACAATGGATGGTAACCGAGCAGAGCTGAGTGGCCAAACTGTGGTATTAGGCCAAAACTATTGGCTGGGTTAGATGCAGAAAAAAATTATTTTTAATTTGCAACCTGATGGAGGTCAGTATAGATGGACTAATAGACCAAGTCCCACACACCGCTAGAAGCCCAAATATTTTTTCAGAGCTAGATGCAGAAAATTTTTTTATTCAATTTGCAACCTGATGGAGGTCAGTATAGATGGACTAATAGACCAAGTCCCACACACTGCTAGAAGCCCAAATATTTTTTCAGAGCTAGATGCAGAAAAAAATTATTTTTAATTTGCAACCTGATGGAGGTCAGTATAGATGGACTAATAGACCAAGTCCCACACACCGCTAGAAGCCCAAATATTTTTTCAGAGCTAGATGCAGAAAAAAATTATATTCAATTTGCAACCTGCTGGAGGTCAGTATAGAAGGACTAATAGAACAAGTCCCACACACTGCTAGAAGCCCAAATATTTTTTCAGAGCTAAATGAAGAAAAAAATTATTTTTAATTTGCAACCTGATGGAGGTCAGTATAGATGGACTAATAGACCAAGTCCCACACACTGCTAGAAGCCCAAATATTTTTTCAGAGCTAGATGCAGAAAAAAATTATTTTTAATTTGCAACCTGATGGAGGTCAGTATAGATGGACTAATAGACCAAGTCCCACACACCGCTAGAAGCCCAAATATTTTTTCAGAGCTAGATGCAGAAAAAAATTATATTCAATTTGCAACCTGCTGGACGTCAGTATAGAAGGACTAATAGAACAAGTCCCACACACTGCTAGAAGCCCAAATATTTTTTCAGAGCTAAATGAAGAAAAAAATTATTTTTAATTTGCAACCTGATGGAGGTCAGTATAGATGGACTAATAGACCAAGTCCCACACACTGCTAGAAGCCCAAATATTTTTTCAGAGCTAGATGCAGAAAAAAATTATTTTTAATTTGCAACCTGATGGAGGTCAGTATAGATGGACTAATAGACCAAGTCCCACACACCGCTAGAAGCCCAAATATTTTTTCAGAGCTAGATGCAGAAATTTTTTTTATTCAATTTGCAATCTGATGGAGGTCAGTATAGATGGACTAATAGACCAAGTCCCACACACTGCTAGAAGCCCAAATATTTTTTCAGAGCTAGATGCAGAAAAAAATTATTTTTAATTTGCAACCTGATGGAGGTCAGTATAGATGGACTAATAGAACAAGTCCCACACGCTGCTAGAAGCCCAAATATTTTTTCAGAGATAAATGAAGAAAAAAATTATTTTTAATTTGCAACCTGATGGAGGTCAGTATAGATGGACTAATAGACCAAGTCCCACACACTGCTAGAAGCCCAAATATTTTTTCAGAGCTAGATGCAGAAAAAAATTATTTTTAATTTGCAACCTGATGGAGGTCAGTATAGATGGACTAATAGACCAAGTCCCACACACCGCTAGAAGCCCAAATATTTTTTCAGAGCTAGATGCAGAAAAAAATTATATTCAATTTGCAACCTGCTGGAGGTCAGTATAGAAGGACTAATAGAACAAGTCCCACACACTGCTAGAAGCCCAAATATTTTTTCAGAGCTAAATGAAGAAAAAAATTATTTTTAATTTGCAACCTGATGGAGGTCAGTATAGATGGACTAATAGACCAAGTCCCACACACTACTAGAAGCCCAAATATTTTTTCAGAGCTAGATGCAGAAAAAAATTATATTCAGTTTGCAACCTGATGGAGGTCAGTATAGATGGACTAATAGAATGATGCTATGCCCAAAAGATTTTACTTCACTAGGTGCAGTAAAAAAATTGGTATTCTATACACAGGTGGTATATCTTGCAACACAGATAGGCTACTCCACTGACTAACTCACTCTGCAATAGGCCAAAAAGGATTAGCTTTGCTAGATTCAGCCAAATGCTGTGAAAAAAACTTGCACAGCACTGGCACAGACCTGCCTGGCAAAAACTGATAGGAACTGATGTAACCTAGTCCTGAAAAGGACTCCAATTACAATTAGTCTTTACTCCCACAATCTATCTATTTAAGAGCACAGACCTGCCTGATAAAAGTCGTAGGAAATGCTGTAACCTAGTCCTTAAAAGGACTGCAATCACAACTATTCCCTACTCCCAAGCTATCTGTAGATTTGTGCGAAAATTGGCTTGAAATTAACAAGGTATAGCGCACACAGCAACAGCGGTGCCGTCTAACACGCAGCTGCAGCAGTGAGAAAATGGTGGCGACGGGGAAAATGGCTTGGTCTTATAGGGCAAGGACATGTGACATACACTGCCAATCACACATGCCCTTGCTTGTGTGAAAAAAAGCACTTCGCTCCGTGTGTGCGCTGCTGATAGGCTGACAGATTGCACCTCCCCACTGCAAATGCGGGAAAGAGAAAAAAAAATGGAGATCTTCATTGTTCCTGCAGAGATCCATCCCCTGCCCCTCCCCCCGCCCCGCTGTACACTCAAACTGCGTATTAACATTAATTTTCATCATTACTGAGAAAAAATCCAGTTATGATTTTGGTGCACGAACAGTTATCGAACATAACCTCGAACAGCCGAATTTTTCTCAAATTGTTCGTGTTCGCCGACCGGCTCGAACACCGCCCAAAACAGCTCGAATTTGAGATTGGCGAACAGTTCGAGTAGAACAACGCTCATCTCTACTCTTGATCACAGAAAAACAGTCTGATTATTCTGATGAGACTCTGATCAGTTTGATGAGAGTGACATCAGTTTTTCTCGGAAATAGAGAGAGAAAAAAAAGTTTCTCCACCTTCTCCATTCTGTCAGTCCGTGAAAATCGGATGTCATCCGAGTGTGGTCCGATGCTTTTCACTGACCCATAGCCTTCCATTGTCAATTTTGATCCGACACAGATCAAAATTGGACTCGTCTCTGATTTTTTTCTTTGGACCACTCGTGAGATCAGACATGCACAACCCCATAGAATATCATCGGTACAAGTGCTATCCGTGAAAACCTCATCCGGTCCTCTGCTCACTCATTAAGACACCAGCACCGGCTCCGCTCTTCACTGTCTGCCAACTAGACCTTGGCTAATGTCATAACATGCATGGTGGGGTGAGGTGACCATGTGAGGCAACACATGTAGAGTACATTGATGCTTAGTTGGCGCCAGAAGAGCCAAAGTTGATGCCTTTGGGAGCCAACAGAGGATCTCTTATCCTTATACGTAGCCATTTAGATAAATGGCCGCACAGGTTATACACAGATGTCCCAAGTCAAACAAAGCATCTCTCTGTTGTAGCTCAAAAAAGAGAATGTAGAGCAGCAGGCACCACCCTTAATAGGGCACATGGAAAGGGGATGCTCAATTTAACATTTTATTCAGTGATGAAGTACAGCCGTCTACCCAAGAGAATAGAGAAAACAGGGAAGATGTGTACAGAGCAGGGTTAAATTGCACAGCATTGCTACCCTGCTACCCTGTTCCACCCAGTAGTGCTAGTCATTAAAGGGTTTTTTAATCTTTTTTTTAATTAACAGGGGAAAAACATCCATGCTTACCATTGGAATCTGCCCCCTCTTCCAGTTCCGACAAGTCCCAACCACACGAGAAGAAATTACATCATGACCAACAATGACCACTGAGGACATGCTGCAGTATCTTGTGACTGCTGGTAGGGACACCATCACATCTAATCCAACTGTTGGAATGGCAGACATGGAGGGAGGTGATAAGTAAGCCTTCATTTGGTTAGTTAATTATTATATAGCTACAACATATTCCACAGCACTTTACATACATCAGCATTAATGTCTCCATTTGTACTCACAAGCTCTATGAGTAATTCTTTGAAGTATGGGAGGAAACCGGAGTAAACCCACATGCTCCATACAAATGTCGTGGAATTCAAACCCAGGATCCCGGCACTGCAAAGCAGCAGTGCTAACCACTGAGCCACAAGATTGAGCAAATAAATTCTAAATTAATCCAATTTCCAAATTTTCCAAAATTTGCAGTTTCTAGAAAATCCTAATTTTGGCCAATTTGATTCTTGTCATTTTCCTGGATATACACAGACCCGGCTAGGGTTTAAAAAACAATAAAATATCATACTCACATTGCTCATCACCTGTCCCTGCCACCATGACCTCATGGGGTAATGCACATCATGAAATTATAAGTGCATCAAAGCCTAGACAGTGCTGAGATAGCTGGCAAAGCGTGAAGCGGGAGCTGGAATGGGTGTCTTACGGTGCGAGCAGAGGACCGGCAGGGACTGAGGTGGCAGAGACAGATTGGTGAGTATGATATATTGTTTTTTAACCCTTTCCTGGCCCATCCATTTTTCGTGCTTTGAGGTCAGGAAACCTCAGAGCTTAATAAATAGTTTTTTTTAATTCCAATTAGAGCTACTTAAATTTGCATTGAATACATCTGATGCATGTCAAATTTCCCAACCAAAATCAAGCAAATCTGCAGAATTCATGTATCGTCAAATTTGCTCATCTCTTCCTATCCACTGTTAATTTAAAAATCTGAATGAAATAATTGCCAGTTTCTGATGAAACATTCCCTTTAAACCTTTTCTGACATTATGTAGATGTACTGGTACATCCAATATCAGGCAATTAAAGGCACGTGCCCCAGGGGCACATCATTCTACACATTAAGCACAATCACGGGGTGTTGATGAGTTTCCAAGGCGGCCTGGGACCTTCTGAGTGCCCTTCATGATGGCACTCCTATGAAGTCCTTCTTATGGGTAAAATGGTGACACAAGCCAACATTTTTTTTGTTTACAATTTTCAGAATTTTTTGTTCACTAATTAAACTTTTCCAAATTTAGTATCGCCCTAATCATACTGATATATAAAAAAAATAAAAGGAAATTCAGCCTACCATACATATGCCATGAGGGTCCACTGGTGCATGGAAATCCTTGGTAGCAAATCCTGGGATAAGAAGTAAGTAATTGATGAAAAAAACTCCAGCACCTTCTCCATATCCATCACAAGAAATGTAAAGTTAAAACGTCCATTTTATTGATTCCATTAAAAAAAAACACCATGTGTAAAGCAAACCTTACGCGTTTCGAACCAAAAAAGGGTTCTTAATCATAGTCCTGGAATTTTTTTTCATCAATTACCTAATCGTACTTACCTGTAGAATCACACTGCCATGTCATATATATACCTCACAAAGAACACCGTAAAAATAAAACACAAAGGCGAAATTGTGGAGTTTTTTCACTGCACTGAAATTTTGCTTCCATCTTTCAGTACATTGTATTTTAAAATGAATTGTGTCATTCAAAACTACAACTTGTCCAGCAAAATCAAGCCCTCATACAGCTTTATTGAAAGAAAATTAAAAAAAGTTATAGCTCTAGGAAGAATGGGGAAGAAAAAACAAAAGCACAAAATCAGAAAATCGTCCGGTCATATAGGGGTTAATTAATACAGTACTGATACAGGACTCCCTTTCCAAAATCTTTCAGAGTATTATTCTCCAGCTAAATTCATAAGCACATTTAATGCGGTGCCAAGTGATCCAGAACCAATAAATCTTATCAAGTTTACTTCTATGAGAACATGTTAACTTCTCACACAATATCAGAAGATCAGCAGCGTTAACCCACAGATGGCACCAAATTTTTCTAATAATATTTTGGAATGAGGCAACATTTAATAAAAAATACAGCTGAGCGCTTGTAGTCACTTACAAAAGATAAGCTTTTTGTGAAACATGAAAATCTGAAGATCTAGTGTTCAATAGTGTTACCAGGGGCGAACATCCCAGCCAGATATATTAGTCTCTGGACATTGAGGTGTTTCAGAGACAAACATGTTTTTAATAGCCACCTGGGGCCAAGCCACGCTACTGACTAATTGTACAGGCAGGACTGCAGCAACATTTCAGAGACAAACCTACATGACTGTGATCATACAGCCAGCAGCTGATACATGTGCTTGGTCAGCATGTATCAGCTGACAGGTTCGCTCTAAGTCACTTAAAATAAAGTAATATATATATATATATTGTGAGAAGGTCACTGGTAAAATACTGGCGGGGAGATTTGTGTCACTGAGGATGTTAGCCTCAGTGATGCGAACCTGGAAAAATGCTCCAGCACACTATGTGCCAAGAGGGATTAATCGGCCATATTAATAGCTGGGTTTTTGTGAACAGCTGAAGAGTGGGCGGGAGGCTATTCGCCATATCTCCACCCCAGGGTGGAAATACCAGATCCAAGAGCACTTTGATGACCATTTCCATGTAGCAACTGTAGACTACATGGTACAAAGTAAAAGCAAATTTAATAAAACTAAAGAAAATGTTAAAAATAAACCTCATAAGTTAATTTGCTTTCTATGAAATTGGTCCTCACGTCCAGTATGTCTGAGATAAGAAATTAAGATTGTGCAGGAAAGGGATTTATGGGATTAAGGACAATCTCTGAACAGCACTTCAGAATTAGAATTACAACAAAAATAAAAGTTAAAATATATGGTGGCTGTTAAGGATTTGTTTTTATAAAGGAAACAGGATTTGTACATATTCATTTACACTGGTTGAGATTCTCACTTGGGATTGAAAAGCCTTTAGAAATGTTATTAAGTAAATGTAACTGATTTGTGCTCTACTTCTCTTGTGACCCAAGTGATATATAGTATATGTCAGAAATACAGACTTGGCAATAGCCTGCCCTGCCCACCAGTATGTTAATGACTTACAGATGTTATAAGTGTGACTTATTGTAAGAAAACACTATGCTGGTGCAGATGAAGGAGTCTATAATAAAAGTGACAGTTGTCACTTTGTCTGTGTCACTTTAAATGTTCAATGACTTAAAATAATATAAGTTTTCCATTGTTACAGTGCCAATTTTCTTTATGTATAAAATATAGTCGGAATACAGTACAGACCAAAAGTTTGGACACACCTTCTCATTTAAAGATTTTTATGTATTTTCATTACTTTGAAAATTGTACATTCACACTGAAAGCATCAAAACTATGAATTACCACATGTGGAACTATATACTTAGCAAAAAAGTGTGAAACAACTGAAAATATGTCTTATATTCTAGGTTATTCAAAGTAGCCACCTTTTGCTTTGATGACTACTTTGCACACTCTTGGCATTCTCTTGATGAGCTTCAAGAGGTAGTCACCGGAAATGGTTTTCACTTCACAGGTGTGCCCTGTCAGGTTTAATAAGTGGAATTTCTTGCCTTATAAATGGGGTTGGGACCATCAGTTGTGTTGTGCAGAAGTCAGGTGGATACACAGCTGATAGTCCTACTGAATAGACTGTTAGCTGTTTTTTTCTTGCCATAATACAAATTCTAAGTAAAGAAAAATGAGTGTCCATCATTTCTTTAAGAAATGAAGGTCAGTCAGTGCGAATAATTGGGAAAACTTTGAAAATGTCCCCAAGTGCAGATGCAAAAACCATTAAGCGCTACAAAGAAACTGGCTCAGATGAGGACCGCCCCAGGAAAGGAAGACCAAGAGTCACGTCTGCTTCTGAGGATAAGTTTATCCGAGTCACCAGCCTCAGAAATCGCAGGTTAACAGCAGCTCAGATTAGAGACCTGGTCAATGCCCCACAGAGTTCTAGCAGCAGACACATCTCTACAACAACTGTTAAGAGGAGACTTTCTGCAGCAGGACTTCATGGTAAAATAGCTGCTAGGAAACCACTGCTAAGGACAGGCAACAAGCAGAAGAGACTTGTTTGGGCTAAAGAACACAAGGAATGGACATTAGACCAGTGGAAATCTGTGCTTTGATCTGATGAGTCCAAATTTGAGATCTTTGGTTCCAACCACTGCGTCTTTGTGCGACGCAGAAAAGGTGAACGGATGGACTCTACATGTCTGGTTCCCACTGTGAAGCAAGGAGGAGGAGGTGTGATGGTGTGGGGGTGCTTTGCTGGTGACACTGTTGGGGATTTATTCAAAATTGAAGGCATACTGAACCAGCATGGCTACCACAGCATCTTGCAGCGGCATGCTATTCCATCCGGTTTGCGTTTAGTAGGACCATCATTTATTTTTCAACAGGACAATAACTCCAAACACACCTCCAGGCTGTGTAAGGGCTATTTGACCAAGAAGGAGAGTGATAGGGTGCTACGCCAGATGACCTAGCCTCCACAGTCACAAGACCTGAACCCAATCGAGATGGTTTGGGGTGAGCTGGACCGCAGAGTGAAGGCAAAAGGGCCAACAAGTGCTAAGTATCTCCGGGAACTCCTTCAAGATTATTGGAAGACCATTTCCAGTGACTACCTATTGAAGCTCATCAAGAGAATGCCAAGAGTGTTCAAAGCAGTCATCAAAGCAAAAGGTGGCTACTTTGAAGAACCTAGAATATAAGACATATTTTCAGTTATTTCACACTTTTTTGTTAAGTATATAATTCCACATGTGTTAATTCATAGTTTAGATGCCTTCAGTGTGAATGTACAATTTTCAAAGTCATGAAAATACATAAAAATCTTTAAATGAGAAGGTGTGTCCAAACTTTTGGTCTGTACTGTATATACAGTGCCTTGAAAAAGTATTCATACCCCGTGAACTTTTCCACATTTTCTCATGTTACACTCAAACTCAAATGTATTTTATTGGGGTTTTATGTGATATACCAACACAAAGTAACAAGCATTTGTGAAGTATAAATCACATGATACATGGTTTTCTAAAAATTTTAAAAATATAAAGCTGAAAATTGTGACGTGTATTTGTATTCAGCCTCCCTGAGTGGCTACTTTGTCGGACCACCTTTATCTGCAATAACTATGGCAGTCTTTTGGGGTCTGTCTCTTTATCTTTGTACATCTAGAGGCTCAAAGTTTTGCCCATGATTCTTTGCACACTAGCTCTAGCTCAATGAAATTGAATGGAGAGCGTCTGTGAACAGCAATTTTCAAGTCTTGCCTCAGATTCTCAATGGGATTTCGTTCTGAACTTTGACTGAGCCATTCACACACATGAACATGCTTAGATCTAAACCCTCTATTGTAGCTCTGGTAGTATGTTTAGGGTCATTTTAAGGCTGGAAGGTGAACCTTCGCCCCAGCCTCTAACAGGTTTTCCTCCAGGATTGCCCTGCATTTAGCTCCATCCATCTTCTCATTAACTCTGACCAGAAACCCTGTCCCTGCTGAAAAAAGCATCCCTACAACATGATTCTGCCACCACCATGTTTGGTTGTGGGGATGGTGAAAAGTAGAAAAGTTCACGGGTATAAATACTTTTTCAAGGCACTGTACCTCATAACACAGGATATGGGCCATTCCAGGTTCAAGCAGACATTGCAAAAATAATATTTTACAGGAATCTGTCACTGAGACAGAAATAATTAGAGTATAACTCGCGGCTTTCCCAAAATGTCTGTTTTAGTAAATAACTAAAGACTTCATGATAAACAGTTCTGCTAGTCCCAAAACAAGAGGTTGTTACATGTTTACAGAGGTTGAAAAAAGACACAGGTTCATCAGGCTCAATCTTTTTATGATCAATTATGCATTATCTATCGCTAGATTATTTGTAACCCACAATATTATTGGTTATTAGAAAATCATCCTTTTCTTAAAGGGAATCTGTCAGAAGGTTATTGCTATGTAATCTGAGGATATCATGAGGTAGGGATTAAAACACAGAATTCAATGATGTGTCACATGTAAAGATGTGTACTTAGTGTCTCCTATGTGATATATAAAGGGCAGTCTCAGTGTCTCCAATGTGATGTATATCAGCAGTCTCAGTGTCTCCCATTTCATGTATATAAAGCAGTCTCTGTGTGTCCTATGTGATGTATAGACAGCAGTCCCAGTGTATCTTGTATTATAAACAGTACACAACAGAGTCTACTATAGATGAGAGAAGATATAATTATATTTTTCACAGTTTTTTTCACCCTACATTTATTATGCACAATTTGATACATTTGAGCCTAACTGCAAAATTAAAATTTTGGAAAATTCACTCCAAACTAATAAGCAGTGTTCTTTACATTCTACTATTAGATTCATGTCTGCTCACTACTTTGCGTTCATCTCTGCTCTCATCATTGTTATTATCAATAAACACAAAGATATCACTTTGAAAAGATAAGCATGAACTTATATGCTTTTTTCACAGTGTTTTCCGCTGGCTCACAGAGTTTTTACATAAGTACAACCTTAAAAAAAGCTCTTTTTTTTAAACCCAGTGCATAATTCACAGCAAGTACAACTATCCTCTTTTCTCTGCTCTTTATATGGACGGTGACAATGATTAGCAATGTTTCTGATTTGCTAATTATTTCATATAAACGTCTTAGTAAATAAATGATATAAACGACAAACATCTGAAAACTACCACAATTCTTTTTTTGCCAACCCGTACAAATCCTGAATAATTGGAGCGACACTTTTGCAAATTGCTCCTATTGTGTGAATTTCAGTTCATGTTTATAAGGTAAAAGCGGGAGTCAGAGGATACAGCCACTCATGCTTAAACATTTCCATCTACTTTATAGGTTTTTCGTTTTATGCTTTCTGCATCTTTTAGTCTCATAAGACAATTGTCAAATTCTGCTGTAGGGCAGCCAGGAGTAATTACGGGGGAACTCCAGCTGGTAGTAAATGCTTTCCTCTTTCTTGGTGCATGTCAGATGTACCTTTATTAACTCTGACATGGCCTTTGTTTGGTTTCCTGAACTAACAAATTAACTCTATGGCAACAGGACTTCCCACTGACCAGTGTATGAAAGAGAAGCAGCAGAACGCTATTTTAAATACACACAATGAGAATGAAAATGAGGACTCATTAGAGGACTAACTTTCTTTTTTCTGGAATCTGTCACAGCCAAATTCCCTCAATCGGCGTCACTTTGACAAGACAAAGGCTTGATTTTCTTTTTTTTTTCAACAATTTTAAAATTTCACAAATATATTTCATTTCCTGCCCCAATATGACATTTTTTTGAGGCCAAGTTATGTCCGCAACATCACACGAAACCATTTGTTTATGTGATTATAACAAAGGTTGTAAGTCCATTTGTATCTTTCAGCGGAGAATATGATCAATGGAGGATGATGAACACAGGCAGTGTTGCAGTATATTCAAGAGCCTTATCAGGTGTGAAACCATTCATCTTCAGTCCCTGGTGGATCAATCTGTCAATTCTAATTAAATGCTATAAACCTAGAAGCTGCTCGTTCCGTTAACACTTTAATGAAAAATCATCCTTTTGGAGATAATATAGACTGTCTTGTAAAACAAAACCGAATATATATTAAATATAGGTACCAAGATATACAGTATATCCATATAAATGTATATACATTATTATTAGTGATGAGCGAGCACTAAAATGCTTGGGTACTCATTGCTCGGGTCCAGCAAATTGGAATACTCGGGTGCTCGACCCGAGCAAAGAGCCCAGTGTAAGTCTATGGGAAACTCGATGGGAACAGTGCTCAAATGACATGGGACAGCATGGGGAAGACCACTGGAAGCATTTCTGACTCCCAGGTCACTGCTGTCAACAACGTTGTCAGAGTATTACGCCACTTTTACGGACTCACAATAAAACATGCAAAAAACAAAACAAAATAGATTTTCCTGGGAAATATATTAACCCCTTAAGCCCCGCGGGTGGTTTGCACGTTAATGACCGGGCCAATTTTTACAATTCTGACCACTGTCACTTTATGAGGTAATTACTCTCGAACGCTTCAACGGATCCCCCTGATTCTGAGATTGTTTTTTCGTGACATATTGTACTTCATGATTGTGGAAAAATTTCTTCGATATCACTTGCGTTTATTTGTGAAAAAAACGGAAATTTGGCGAAAATTTTGAAAATTTTGCAATTTTCAAAATTTGAATTTTTAAGCCCTGAAATCAGAGCGATATGTCACACAAAAGAGTTAATAAATAACATTTCCCACATGTCTACTTTACATCAGCACAATTTTGGAACCAAAATTTTTTTTTGTTAGGGAGCTATAAGGGTTAAAAGTTGACCAGCGATTTCTCATTTTTCCAACAAAATTTACAAAACCATTTTTTTAGGGACCACATCACATTTGAAGTCACTTTGAGAGGTCTTTATGACAGAAAATACCCAAAAGTGACACCATTCTAAAAACTGCACCCCTCAAGGTGCTCAAAACCACATTCAAGAACTTTATTAACCCTTCAGGTGCTTCACAGGAATTTTTTGAATGTGGAAGAAAAAAATGAACATTTAACTTTTTTCACAAAAATGTTAATTTAGACCCAATTTTTTTTATTTTCACAGGGGTAACAAGAAAAAATGGACCCCAAAATTTGTTGTGCAATTTCCCCTGGGCACGCAGATACCCAATATTTGGGGAAAAAATACTGTTTGGGCGCACGGCAGGGCTCGGAAGGGAAGGAGCGCTATTTGACTTTTTGATTGTAAAATTTGCTTGAATAATTAGCGGACGCCATGTTGTGTTTGGAGAGCCCATGTGTGCCCAAACTTTGGAGCTCCCCCACAAGTGACCCCATTTTGGAAACTAGACCCCCCAAGGCACCTATCTAGATGCATAGTGAGCACTTGGAACCCCCAGGTGCTTCACAAATTGATTCGTAACAATGAAAAAGTGAAAAAAAAAACACTTTTTCATTTGTATGAATCAATTTGTGAAGCACCTGAGGGTTCCAAGTGCTCACTATGCATCTAGATAGGTGCCTTGGGTGGTCTAGTTTCCAAAATGGGGTCACTTGTGGGGGAGCTCCAATATTTGGGCACACAGCGGCTCTCTAAATGCAACATGGTATCCGCTAACAAATTTAACGCAAAATTGGCTCAAATTGTTAGCGACACCATGTTGCGTTTGGAGAGCTGCTGTGTGCCCAAACATTGGAGCTCCCCCACAAGTGACCCCATTTTGGAAACTAGACCCCCCAAGGCACCTATCTAGATGCATAGTGAGCACTTGGAACCCCCAGGTGCTTCACAAATTGATTCGTAACAATGAAAAAGTGAAAAAAAAACACTTTTTCATTTTTATGAATCAATTTGTGAAGCACCTGGGGGTTCAAACTGCTCACTATGCATCTAGATAGGTGCCTTGGGGGGTCTAGTTTCCAAAATGGGGTCACTTGTGGGAGAGCTCCAATGTTTGGGCACACAGGGACTCTCTAAATGCAACATGGTATCCGCTAACAAATTGAATGGAAAATCGGCTCAAATTGTTAGCGGACACCACATTGCGTTTGGAGAGCTTCTCTGTGCCCAAACTTTGGAGCTCCCCCACAAGTGACCCCATTTTGGAAACTAGACCCCCCAAGGCACCTTTCTAGATGCATAGTGAGCACTTGGAACCCCCAGGTGCTTCACAAATTGATTTGTAATAATGAAAAAGTGAAAAAAAAAACACTTATTCATTTTTACGAATCAATTTGTGAAGCACCTAGGGGTTCCAAGTGCTCACTATGCATCTAGATAGGTGCCTTGGGGGGTCTAGTTTCCAAAATGGGGTCACTTGTGGGGGAGCTCCAATGTTTGGGCACACAGGGACTCTCTAAATGCAACATGGTATCCGCTAACAAATTGAATGGAAAATCGGCTCAAATTGTTAGCGGACGCCACATTGCGTTTGGAGAGCCCCTCTGTGCCCAAACTTTGGAGCTCCCCCACAAGTGACCCCATTTTGGAAACTAGACCCCCCAAGGCACCTTTCTAGATGCATAGTGAGCACTTGGAACCCCCAGGTGCTTCACAAATTGATTCGTAATAATGAAAAAGTGAAAAAAAAAAACACTTTTTCATTTTTACGAATTAATTTGTGAAGCACCTAGGGGTTCCAAGTGCTCACTATGAATCTAGATAGGTGCCTTGGGGGGTCTAGTTTCCAAAATGGGGTCACTTGTGGAGGAGCTCCAATGTTTGGGCACACAGGGACTCTCCAAATGCAACATGATATCCGCTAACAATTTGAGCCGACAATTTGTTAGCGGATATCATGTTGCATTTGGAGAGTCCCTGTGTGCCCAAACATTGGAGCTCCCCCACAAGTGACCCCATTTTGGAAACTAGACCCCCCAAGGCACCTATCTAGATTCATAGTGAGCACTTGGAACCCCAGGTTCTTCACAAATTGATTCATAAAAATGAAAAAGTGTTTTTTTTTTCACTTTTTCATTTTTACGAATCAATTTGTGAAGCACCTGGGGGTTCCAAGTGCTCACTATGCATCTAGAAAGGTGCCTTGGGGGGTCTAGTTTCCAAAATGGGGTCACTTGTGGGGGAGCTCCAAAGTTTGGGCACAGAGGGGCTCTCCAAACGCAATGTGGTGTCCGCTAACAATTTGAGCCGATTTTCCATTCAATTTGTTAGCGGATACCATGTTGCATTTAGAGAGTCCCTGTGTGCCCAAACATTGGAGCTCCCCCACAAGTGACCCCATTTTGGAAACTAGACCCCCCAAGGCACCTATCTAGATTCATAGTGAGCACTTGGAACCCCAGGTGCTTCACAAATTGATTCATAAAAATGAAAAAGTGTTTTATTTTCACTTTTTCATTTTTACGAATCAATTTGTGAAGCACCTGGGGGTTCTAAGTGCTCACTATGCATCTAGATAGGTGCCTTGGGGGGTCTAGTTTCCAAAATGGGGTCACTTGTGGGGGAGCTCCAATGTTTGGACACACAGGGGCTCTCCAAACGCAACATGGCGTCCGCTAACAATTTGAGCCGATTTTCCATTCAATTTGTTAGCGGACACCATGTCGCGTTTGGAGAGCCCGTGATGTGCCTAAACAGTGGAGCTCCCCCACAAGTGTCCCCATTTTGGAAACTATACCCCTCAAAGATTTTATTAAGGTGTATAGTGAACATTTTGAACCCAGAGGTACGGCACATTATTTGTTTACATTAGGTCATCATATTGAATAAGTTTTCATTATTCTTGAGCGCAAGTGCTTGCTACTTGAGTTTGCATCGGGTACTCAGGTATGCACCATGTACAGCGTGTGCTCGAGTGACATGCTCGAGTCCCTGCTCCGCATGTTTCACGGTTATTAGACACCCAAAAAAAAACATGCGGGGATCGCTCGTGCATGGCAGGCAATCCCCGTAAAGTTTTTTGGCCGCGAAGCATATGGGGCAGAGACTCGAGCATGTCACTCAAATACCCACGATACTAAATGCATACCAGAGCACCCGATGCAAACTCAAGTAGCGAGCACTTGCTCTCAACACTAGTCGCCATATCGTCATCTTTTTTTCTTACTTTTGAAAAAAATCCCAACCCCAGCCCTAACCCTAGCACAACCCTAGCCCTAGCACAACCCTAGCCCCAGCACAACCCTAGCCCCAGCACAACCCTAGCCCCAAACCGAGCCCTAACGCTAGCCCAATCCTAACTCAAGAGTTTATTTTTGACGCCGTTCCTTGTGCGGTATAAGTGATTAGACGACTTTATTCTTCGGGTCGGTGTGATTACAGCAATGCCAGAATCATATGGGGTTTTTATGACTGACAGCTGTCACACACTAAAAGACGCATTTTTTGTAAAATCTAGTTTTTGCATCGCCATATTTTGAGAGCTATAATTTTTCCAGATTTTGGCAGACAGTCATGTGACGGCTCGTTTTTTGCGGGATGACTTGACGTTGTTATTGGTGCCATTTTCAGGCACGTGACATTTTTTGATCGCTTTCTATTCCGATTTTTGGGAGGCAGAATAAACAAAAACCAACAATTCAGGAATTGTTTTTTTTTTTTTTTTTTTATTCTGTTCCGCGTGTGGTAAAATTGATGAGGCAGCTTTACTCTTCGGGTCAGTACGTTTACAGCGGTACCACATTTGTATCATTTTTCTATGTTTTGGCGCTTATACACAATAAAAGCTATTTTATAGAAAAAAATATTTTTTAGTATCGCTTTATTCTGAGAGCTATAACTTTTTTATTTTTCGGCTGATGGAGCTATATGGCGGCTTGTTTTTTGCGGGACGAGATGACGTTTTCAGCGGTATCATTTTTATTTATATGCGTCTTTTTCATCGCGTGTTATTCCACTTTTTGTTTGGCGGTATGGTGATAAAGCATTGTTTTTTGCTTATTTTTTTTTTTTTTTTTTTTACCGTGTTCACTGAAGGGGTTAACTAGTGGGACAGTTTTATAGGTCAGGTTGTTCCGGACGCGGCGATACCAAATATGTGTACTTTTATTGTTTTTTTTTCATTTTTTTTATAATAATATTTATTGATGGGTACATTATATTTTTATTTTTGGTGTATTATTTTTTTTATTTTTTTATAATATTTTTGCACATTTTTTTTTTTTTTTTTTTCCACTTTCACACAGTTTATACACTTTATTACTTTGTCCCACTCTGGGACTTTCACTTTTTTTTTTCTGATCGCCTGCATGGCACAGGAATGGAGCACCATCCCTATGCCATGAAGGCTGTCAGAAGTGCACAGTGTGAAGATTGCTTGGAGATGCACTGCGCATGTCCAAGCAATCTTCCTGCTCTCTGGTGACCCGGATGTTGTCATGACGACATCGGGTCGTCATGGCAACACCCGGGAAGCCTTTGCAGACTGCGCTGGAAGCCGGAAGAGGAGGTGAGTATCGCCGATCACCTCCCCTTGCCCCCGCAATGCCGCGATCGACTTCGATCGACTTCGATCGCAGCATCGCGGGGGTTAATGTGCTGGGAGCGGTGCGTGACTGCTCCCTGCACATAGTACCGGGTGTCAGCTGTGACAATCAGCTGACACCCGGCGGCGATCGCGTCCGCACAGCCTGTGTGCGGGCGCGATCGCGATGACGTACTAATACGGGTCTGGCTCTTAAGTCCCAGGGCACAGACGCGTATTAGTACGTCAGATGTTATTAAGGGGTTAAGCAACATCCTTTCAAGGGTAATGAGACAAAGACAAATGCATTCACTGGGAAATGTAATTTTAACATTTTACAATCTTATCTGGCCATGTGGTGTGTGACACATCATCAGACACATGCATACAGTGCTGAAAAGACATGGGAACAGCATGGGGAAGACACCTGGAAGCATCTCTGACTCCCAGGTCACTGCCTAAAAGTGTGCCCATCATAAGTGATCCTTGGCGCATGTGAAGATGCCTCTCGCAATGCTCCTGTCATTGCAGACTTGCAACAATCACCGTCCACGTCCATGTCCCAGAGCAGCGTTCAGTTGTCCCTACCGCATGCCTTGGAATGCAAGTAGAAGTAAGCAGCCAGCCAGCCACCCACCCACAGGCAGCAACACTAAACTGCCTGATTTCTAGGCTGCAGCTTACACTTGAAATATGGCCTTTTAGGCTCATGGAGGCGGAAGCTTTTCACAAGCTCATGCCGGCGGCGGCTGGGTGTCCATACTCGGTCACCAGCCGCCATTATTTTTCCCGGTATCATCTCCGCCTTCCACAAGCACGGGTCCCACAACATTACCCGTGCCCTCCCCAGTGCACTTACTGGGAAGGACCGCCTAACCACAAACACGTGGACAGGTGAATGTGGCCAGGGATGGTATGGAGTCAGGCCACTGCTTTTTTTTGCTGAGTTGTATTTCACCACAGCCATATTCTTTAGCTTGGTGAAAGGACTTGGGAAACCATATCTATTCAGCTGTCATTTCTCCCAGGAAGTCCTCTAAAGCTGCTTTCACTTGAAATGTGGCCTTTTAGGCTCGTGGAGGCGGAAGCCTTTCACAACCTCATGCCGGCGGCGGCCGGGTATCCATACTCGGTCCCCAGCCGCCATTATTTTTCCCAGTATCGTCTCCGCCTTCCACAAGCACGGGTCCCACAACATTACCCGTGCCCTCCCCAGTGCACTTACTGGGAAGGACCGCCTAACCACAAACACGTGGACAGGTGAATGTGGCCAGGGATGGTACAGAGCCAGTCCACAGCTTTTTTTGCTGTGTTGTATTTCACCACAGCCATATTCTTTAGCTTGGTGAAAGGACTTGGGAAACCATATCTACTCAGCTGTCATTTCTCCCAGGAAGTCCTCTAAAGCTGCTTTCACTTGAAATGTGGCCTTTTAGGCTCGTGGAGGCAGAAGCTTTTCATAACCTCAAGCCGGTGGCGGCCGGGTGTCCATACTTGGTCCCCAGCCGCCACTATTTCCCCTGGTATCGTCTACGCCTTCGACAAGCACGGGTCCCACAACATTACCCGTGCCCTCCCCAGTGCACTTACTGGGAAGGACCGCCTACCCACAAACACGTGGACAGGTGAATGTGGCCAGGGACGGTACGGAGCCAGACCACAGCTTTTTTTGATGAGAGTTGTATTTAGCTCGGTAAAAGGACCGGCATAGAGGGAAACCATATCTACTCTGGGTGTCATTTCTCCGTCACCAGGTTCCGCCCATTGTCACACGCGACCATGCCTGGCTGTATGTTCAGTGGTGAGAGCCACAGATCAGGCTGCTGTGTTACAGTTTTCATCAACTCTGCAGCGCTGGGCAGTTTGTCAGTTAAGCATTAAGCATGTTATCTTCAGCACAGCCTGTTGCTGCTTGGCCAAGGCAGTGCTGCAGTGCTGTCAGCTTGTGACTGATGTGGTCATTTCGGAGATGGAGGAGGAGGTGCAGGAGCTGAACAATGTGATTACACTGATGTTAAATTGGTGACGCTGTTTTTTATACTAAAGAAAGATCCTATTGTTTTGTTTTTTTTACGTTATTTTTTAAGACAAATGCATTCACCGGGAAATGTCATTTTAACATTTTACAACCTTATCTGGCAATGTGGTGTGTGACATATCATCAGACACATCCTGCTTTATTTATGATGGAGGGACTCTGAAAGTCATAAAGCCTATTTTTATAGGGCCATCAGACGGCCCTTACTATTCTTAAAAGGCCAGCAGTCAGCCCTCACTATTGTTAGAGAGCCATCAGCTGGCTATGCTTTGTTGTTCCCATTATTAACAAGTGGGTCTCCTATACTGTTATTGCGTATCGAGTGACTGCAAGGGCTGCCAAAAATTTGAACGCAACCCAATAATAATAATAATAGTCTTTATTTATATAGCGCCAACATATTCCGCAGCGCTTAACAATTCACAGGTTCATATACAACAGTCATAAGTGACATAGCTAAAGATAATACAATAATACCCAATACCCCTTTGAAGAGACATAGAGGAGGGTCTCAGTAAAAAAAATGTTCCTATTATAAAGGAGCGGGTCTCCTATAGTGGTAATGCCCATGCTGTGACTGCAAGGGCTGCCAAAATTTGGGAAAAACCATACTAAGAATTTAAAGACACATAGAGCAGGGCCACAGTAACCACAAATTCCCATTAGAAAGGAGAGAGTCTGCTATACAGTTATAGGGTATGCAGTGAGTCCAAAGGCTGACCAATTTTAGGAAAACCCCCACTAAGAATTTAAAGACACACAGAGCAGGGACACAGTAACAAGTACGACATGTTCCCATTAGAAAGGAGAGAGTCTGCTATACAGTAATAAGGTATGCAGTGAGTCCAATGGCTGACCAATTTTAGGAAAATCCCCACTAAGAATTTAAAGACACACAGAGTAGGGCCACAGTGACGACAAATTCCTATTAGAAAGGAGAGAGTCTCCCATAGTGTTGGCCTATGCAGTGAATGCAAGGGCTGCCAAAAATTTGGAGGCACTTCAATGCCCCTTGGAAGAGACGTGGAGGAGGGCCTCATAAAAAAATGTTCCCATTAGAAAGGAGCGGGCCTCCTATACTTGTAATGCCCATGCACTAAGTGTATGGGCTGACAAACATTTACCCCTGGGGGGTATACATGAACATACTGTATAAAAAATTTTTTGTACGGGCATCATAAACACCCTTTAAAAAAATTATGTGGGTGTTGCATCAAGGACCACGGTCACCCTGGTGATATGGTGGTGGAGCATTAGGAGAAGGAGGAGGACAAGAGCAAATGGACAAAATCAGGAAGCATATACCCATGTGTGGGTGTGAAAAGGTGCATGGGAATACACCTCCCAAGAAAAGACAGTGGATTTGAGTTTATGTTGCGCTGCTATCATTCGGTGGTGTTGAGAAGTCTGACCCAATCCAGCCCTTGTTCATTTTTATAAGAGTCAGCCTGTCAGCATTTTCAGTTGACAGGCGGATGCGTTTGTCAGTTATAATTCCACCAGCGGCACTAAAAACCCGCTCTGATAAAACGCTGGCGGCAGGGCAGGCCAGGACCTCCAAGGCATAGAGAGCCAGTTCATTCCACATATCCAGCTTGGATACCCAATAATTATAAGGCACAGCGCAATCACGGAGGACGTTGGTACGGTCGGCAAGGTAGTCCCTCAGCACCTTCCCAAACTTTGCACTCCTTGTGAGAGTACCCCACACCTCATCACCTATGTGATGGGAGGGTCTGAGAAAACTCTCCCAGAACTTTGACAGTGTTCCCCTGCCTCTGCTGGATTGAAGTTGTGTCTCTCTCGCCTGTTCTCCTTGGTTGTCCAACGAAGTGTGCCCTCTGCCGCCAGCGTTTTCAGATGGGAATTTTTTTAATAGTTCCACAACAAGGGCCTTCTGATACAGCCCCATTTTTGTAGACCTGTCCGCCTCAGAAATAAGAGATATAAAGTTCTCCTTGTAGCGTGGGTCTAGAAGTGTCACCAACCAGTAGTAACTGTCACCCAAAATTTTGAGAACGCGAGGGTCATGGGAAAGGCAGCGTAATATAAACTCAGCCATGCATGCCAGACTACTAACAGGCAAGACTTCAATGTCCTCACCAAGAGGATGACTGACCATGCTCTCCTCCTCCTCCTCTCTGTCCTCTTGCCATCCACGCTGAACAGACAGTATGACAGCTGTGCAGGTAGTACTGTCTATAGTGCATGAAACTAGCTCCTGTCCTTCCCCTTCCTCCTCCTCCTCTTCCTCATTCTCATTGTCACCCAATCCACGTTGGGATGAGATGAGGCTTGGCTGTGTGTAATCACCCTGTATGGTTCCTTGCTCCATCTCATTGTGCTCCGCCTGCAATGCATCCTCTTTGATTGTGAGCAGAGAGCATTTCAGAAAACAGAGAAGCGGGATGGTGATGCTTATTATGGCGTCATCGCCGCTCACCATCTTGGTGGAGTCCTCAAAGTTTTGGAGGATGGTAAATATGTCTGACATCCATGTCCACTCCTGAGGTCTTATGTGTGGAGTCTGAACTGAATACCGACGGCCTTGTTGATGCTGTTACTCAACAACAATGCCCTCTTCTGCTCACAAATCCCTCCCAACATCTGCAGTGTAGAGTTCCAACGCGTGGGGACATCACACACCAGTCTGTGAGCCGGAAGCTGCAAACGCTGCTGAAACACGGCAAGGGCGGCGGAAGCTGTAGCTCACTTTCTAAAATGGGCACACAGGCGGCGTACTTTAACAAGTAGATCCAGCAACTCCGGGTAGGATTTGAGAAACCGCTGAACCACGAGGTTAAGCACATGGGCCAGGCATGGTACGTGTGTGAGCTCGCCTCGCCACCAGGTTCCGGCCATTGTCACACACGACCATGCCTGGCTGTAGGTTCAGCGGTGTGAAACCTCTCTCTCCCGATATCAACCAGGCCCACCTCCTTAATAAGGTGGCCAAATGGGGACAGAGAATTCTCTCTTGCAGGAGATTTGTCTCTAAATGGATTACATATATTGTTAAAGTCTCACAATTATTAAAGGGATATCTGACCAATCTGAGAGTTTCATCAGGATTTTTTTGAGCGGAATGTTAGAGTAAGGAGGGTGAACTTATATTATAACAATGGCACATTTAAATGAAAGCTTAAGCAACGGACAGCACCTTTGAAGGTACATTTAAAGGGAAAACTTTTATGCACTATAAGACTAACTCCCCTAGAGTAGTTGGAATATAAAGAGTGCAGGACAAACCCCATCCAGGACCTGTGCATTAAATTAATAAGATCTTTTGTCATGTGCATCTCCTGTAGCCACATTATTCGTAGGTTGATCTTTTTGACATATTCAAATATTGCGTGTCTTTTTTCTCTCACACCACATAGATTAAGATAAAATTAACTGTTATACCCATTTACTAAAGTACTGAATAAATGCAACTAACCTTGTCAATTTCACCCATTCCAGATGTTTTACCCTGTATATAATCCAGACGTCAACAGGTTTGTGCAGCAGATAGGCTCCCTCCCCCCAACCCAGCTAACAAACACCGCCCTTCCCTCCTTTAAACACTATGAACCTACCCTTACCAGTAAGGGATGGGGCCAAAAGCAGATAACAACCATTCAGTGCATGCTTCACGCTTAAAAAAAAAAAACAGAAATAAAATATTCTGTATCAATTGTCACCTTAATAGAGACCGCACTAAAGATAAACCAGATAACTTGAATATTTACATAATAATAATTAGAATCTTACTAGATAAGGAGCTTAATGTTGAGGTGAGTCCGAGAAAAACATCAGCTGCAATGGTACACGATAAGTTGTAACATCATTGAATAGAAATGTTCTTGAGGCAGAGATTTTAACAGGATCAGCTGAAGGTGATAAGGTATTTATACCAAGAATTGATTTATGTCTATCAGAAACAGGACTACCATTTAAATTTAAGAGACGACAATTTCCAGTAAAACTGGCTTTTGCAATGACAATTAATAAGTCTCAGGGACAAACACTTGAACGAGTCGGCATTTATTTGCCTGAGTCCATGTTTGGACATGGCCAATTATATGTGGCGTTATTAATTATGACAACTTTGTTGCTTATCTTGTAAAAAGGCTGAAAGTAAATAAACATGTGTAATTTGCGTTAGTTTTTATTATGTAGAGCACACTTTTTTCTAGCTTCCGAATCTTATTTGTTTCGGATCTCGGGCTGCTAGTTAACCATAACACACTATTACTCGCAACTTCTATATTGACCCTGCCAGGGAGAAAGCATATGTGACATAGACTTCAATCACTCCACATTTTAGTCACCAAACCACCAGTGTTCTCAAAAATTTGAATAATTTCAGTCCCTTTTAGCTTGCGGAGCCTCCTGTTGGCTCTGCTGTTCGTGAGAGTCCAGCCATCTCAGAGCGTCATTAGGGGATTCAAGGAGAAAGGTGGAACCCAGCATAATCACTCTCACTGGGTAAATTAAGGAATATTACAACCCAAGTGTCTTCATTCTTCTTTTAATGTCTATGTACAGGGATCTTTTACACTGGTCTTGGACAGAAAAGTTTGGAAAAAATGATACTCTCTGCCATCCAAGTGATATGTCCTGTTTCTCCCGTGCCTTCCTCACCATGAAATCCCAGTCTTTATAATGTAATATTTTAATCAGAATAGGTCTAGATCTGCCCACTGGACCAGGTCTTGTGGGCACCCTGTGGGCCCTTTCCACTGCAAACAGAGGAGTGAGGACTTATTTGCCGAAGGTATTTAGCAGCTACTTTTACAAAAGAAGCCATCCGGGTCTCTCACTTCCACCTTTTTAGGTGCACCCACCAGCCTGATATTATGCCGCATGCAATTTTCCACATAATCAATCTTGGCCATTAATGCAGCAACTGCTTGCTTGTGACTCTGTATGTCTCTGTGGACAGTAGAGAGGACGTCCTCCAGCTCACTGACTCTCCCCTCCACAGCAGTTGTGCGCTCTGCAATTTTTTGTGCATCATGCCAGATTGTCAGAATGGTCTCCTGAATATAGCCTACCTGGCCTGTTAGCATGACCAGTGTGGAATTACATTTGTTAACATCCATTAAAGATGGGGATTCCCCTAAGGATTTTACACCAAGGGTGCTCTCTGCATGCTTGGAAATAAGTTCTACATTATTGTGCACCTGGGAGTTTGATGCTGTGTCATGGGGGACATCCTCCCCTTCTCTGCCTCTAGAACTAATACAGCAAATCTAGATCGTTTTGAGGACATTATGGTGTTCCCCTATGTGCCAGTGACTGACCTCCGTTTCAGCGGGCAGTGGGTGAATGCTCTATGAGCGTATTTCTCCAGTTTGGCCGTTGCTTCTCCTCCTACATCTGTCTGCCTCTGGCCACAGGAAACGTGGGAACCATCTTGGATGTCTGATGGCGCTGCTCCATCCTCCCAGCTGATCTTTCTGCTTTGGGTCATCTTCACTGCCACAGCTGGAAAAAGCACCTCCAGCCTCCAGGAACCATCAGCCTCCAGGTAGGAGTCTTTTCTCCTCGAAATTGTGCCTCAGGATGAATCTTACAGGATGAGTGCAGTGGGAGCTCTCCGGAGACAAGTCCTCACCACATACATGCTAGGCCATACCCCCGAAGTCACTTGGATATTAATAAGGCTGTGTTTTTGTTAAAGAGCTCAAAAGGGTTTCAATACAGTCCTAGGAAACCTCAGAGTGTTAAATGCCTTCTGGGCAATTAGAAGCTTTATGCGGTATTCAAATTCACAGCAAATTTATTCATCGCAATCAAATTTTGGGGGGAATATTTGGCAACCCTGGCAAATTCAAAATTCAAAAGATTTGCTTATCTCCAATAAAAACAGCTAATTAAAAATATATTCACAATAAAGTTGCAACTTAATAACAAGAAAAAAATAAAAATAAATTATTTTTTGTTTTTAAGCATTTCATTTTCATACATTATTTTTTGCAATTCAGGCTCTTCTGTCCCAACAAGACAACCAACAAGTGTTTTTTTAAGGATTTATGTGGTTATAAGAATGGTTTCTGTTCTGTATTTTACGTTCTTCCATGTTTTCAATTTATATGTCAACAAGTTAGAAAACAAAACCTATTTTTGGTTAAGGAGGGAGATGAGGTGCGTCCACCTAGCTAAGAATAGCGGCAAATGAAAAATCACAGCCTATAGACCATGCAGAATAACACACGTTTCCATTTCAGTTAGAAGTGTCTCACACAAAAAGTTGGCAGTCGTTTGGTGGACTTGTATCTGGGAGATATTCAAACCAAGGAGTCAGGAGAGTTGCTGGCTGGCAATCTTGGTGTTCAGAATAGTTATCCAAAATCGTAAGGCACCAACAATGGGCACATCTATCACATATCCTCATGGTATTTTCACCGAAATGCTGAAATATTTCTCCCTCTTACCAACAGGGTCAAGGCTATAAGGAATATGTAATTATGTGCTTAAAATAACTACATAATTCCATTACAGCCAATTATAGATAATCTTACAATATATTGCCATATGTGAAATCTAAAAGGTACTAGATAAAAGCTGAAATGTTCTGGAAGATTTTATGCCTAATGTTTATCTATCCATTTCATGATATGGTACTTACAGATGTGGTAAATTCTACAAAATGCACCATAACCATTCGTTTGCTGCACGGATCCTTCAGAATCTGCCATCAATACAGGTTACGTCAATTGTAGGTGCCAACATGATTCTAAAATTAAAATTAAAAAAAAAATTATTTGCTGCTTTTATAAAGGAGTTTTCCTGTTTCAGGAAACCTTTGTACCCAAGAGTAATTTATTTGAAAAAAAAAAAGAATAAATGGTGCTTTACTCACCCTCTGTAGGTCCAGTGCTTAGTCTCTGCTGCTGCTCCCGATGCCTGTTATTGTCTGTAGTGCTGTCACATTGATCGATAAATTCAAAATCGCTACATGAGTAGACAGCACGACCAACTAATTTCACAGATTAGCTGCAGTGTTGTCAACACGACAGCATTGTAGACAATAACAGACACTAGGAGCAGCAGCGAAAACCCTGCGCTTGACCCAGGGAGGGTGAGTAAAGAGCCTTTTTTTTAACAAAGTGCGCTTGGGGACAGAGGATTTCAGAAACTGGAAAACCCCTTTATGGGTGTTATGGTAGTGTAGCAACTCACTCAGGAAAATAAGTGACTCACTAAAAACTGCAACTGACCCAGACGGTTTCACGTACAGATTAGAGATCCTGCCCCTGCAGTCCCTAGTGGTTCCTGCGTGAGCTGAGACAGCCCTAACAATAGACTAGACAATGGCAACTCAGTCATAAAGGTGCATTTCAGTAAATTAGAATATCATCAAAAAGTTAATTTATTTCAGTTCTTCAATACAAAAAGTGAAACTCATATATTATATAGAGTCATTACAAACAGAGTGATCTATTTCAAGTGTTTATTTCTGTTAATGTTGATGATTATGGCTTACAGCCAATGAAAACCCAAAAGTCATTAGCTCAGTAAATTAAAATAATTAACAAAAAAAACCTGCAAAGACTTCCTAAGCATTTAAAAGGGCCCCTTAGTCAGTTTCAGTAGGCTTCACAATCATGGGGAAGACTGCTGACTTGACAGATGTCCAGAAGGCAGTCATTGACACAAAGTAAATGCAAAGTAAATTTTGCATTTCATTTGGAAATCCAGGTCCCAGAGTCTGGAGGAAGAGTGGAGAGGCCACAATCCAAGCTGCTTGAGGTCTAGTGTGAAGTTTCCACAATCAGTGATGGTTTGGGGAGCCATGTCATCTGCTGGTGTAGGTCCACTGTGTTTTATCAAGACCAAAGTCAGCGCAGCCGTCTACCCGGAAATTTTAGAGAACTTCATGCTTCCCTCTGCCGACAAGCTTTTTGGAGATGGAAATGTCATTCTCCAGCAGCACTTGGCCCCTGTCCACACTGCCAAAAGTACCAATACCTGGTTTACAAACAACAGAATCACTGTGCTTGATTGGGCAGCAAACTCACCTGACCTTAACCCCATAGAGAATCTATGGGGTATTGTCAAGAGGAAGATGAGAGACACCAGGACCAGCAATGCAGACGGGCTGAAGGCTGCTATCAAAGCAACCTGGGCTTCCATAACACCTCAGCAGTGCCACAGGCTGATCGCCTCCATGCCACGCTGCATTGATGCAGTAATTGATGCAAAAGGAGCTCCGACCAAGTATTGAGTGCATTTACTGAACATACATTTCAGTAGGACAACATTTTGGATTTTGAAAACATTTTTCAAGCTGTTGTTATAAAGTATTCTAATTTACTGAGATAATGACTTTTGTGTTTTCATTGGCTGTAAGCCATAATCATCAACATTAACAGAAATACACACTTGAAATAGATCACTCTGTAATGACTCTATATAATATAGGAGTTTCACTTTTTGTATTGAAGAACTTAAATAAATTAACTTTTTGATGATATTCTAATTTAGTGAGATGCACCTGTATGTTACCTGAAGGGAAAGTGTGCTGAAATTGAAAGAGATCCCAGAGTAACAAAGCATGAAATACAAAATAAAGAATTAATTCTGCACGTGTGTTACCTCCTTCTAACAAAAAGGGGCCAGCTGCGTCCTGTTGTGCATTTTTCTTGACATCTTGGCTGGTAACTACCATTGCCTTTTTGCTGCTTTCTAATTTGATTTTGGAATTTTTTAAAAATTCTGTTTATTGTTCTGGCTGTTCTGTTTGAGTAAAACAAAGCATGAAATACAAAATAAAGAATTAAGTATGTACCGTGAGAGACTATGCTTCCTACTTCCTAAAAAGAAACAAAAGATAGGTGCAGAGTAAAGAACATAAACAGCAGAGAGATAAACTCTAGCTGGTCTTTCACTGACTGGCTTAAACTACAGCAGTATGGCTGGACATCTAAATGTGACGATCACCAGCAGGAAAGACAAGCAAGGGGAAGGTATATAAAGGTGCAGGTGACAGGGCAGACAAATGAGTAAATGAAAACACCTGTTAGCCTTGCTCCAGTCTTTTTAGTGTAATAGAAACTAAACACCCAGAGAAAAGGTGTGTCTGCTGTGGCTCAGCGGACAGAGAAGCCGACCAAAAAGCACAGGCTCAAAGGTTTGAACCCAGATGCATAACAGTGGGTTTTCCATTTTTCATTAAAAATAACAAAATCAGCCTAACAAACCCTTACTACACCTCACCATAGCTGTCCCTGGCCTCTTTGACATGACTGCAGCGGTGACTATAGCATGTGATTGCTGCAGTCAATGACTGGGCCCAGAAGTGCCATCCAGCTCGACATTACCTCTGAACCTAATGAAATTATTGCCAATTTATAGACGTTTTACAAACATGTCTTGCAATTCAGTCATGGGCTTGTTTGTCAGTAATAAATTGGTGGCAACCTGTAAAAATTTAGTTTCAATAACTAATTTTTTTTATATAATTATCCTTCAGGTATTGCAAAGTTATCAATTTTGTAATATATGTCATTATTTTATTTTGTTTCCTCTTTTCTCAAACACTATGTTGCAGTCTTGTCTGAATGCCCAGTTTTTTCTACTTTAGAAGCCCCTTTCAACTTTCAACTGCTGCTCAGCAAGAAACGTACAATATTTTTAAAACATTCTGTATGCTAGATGTTCCCTTTCTCATCGTCTCAGCTTCCCACTTCCATACTCAGACCGGGGAATTCCCATAAACAGACTGAATATAGTATATGGATATTTGCTGAGCAGCAGTTGAAAGGAGCTTATAAAAAAACATGAACTGGGCATTGAAACAGCACTGCAGTAGTGATGGGCGAGCACTAACATGCTCGGGTGCTCAATGCTCGGGTCGAGCAAATTGGAATGCTCGAGTGCTCGACCCGAGCAACGAGCCCAATGTAAGTCTATGGGAAACTCAAGCATTTTTCAGGCGACTCCCCCTGGCGGTCTGCAGAGGGCCTAAAAATTGCCCAAATCGATGGGAACAGTGCTCAAATGGCAAGGGAGCAGCATTTCTGACTCCCAAGTCACTGCTGTCAACAACGTTGTCAGAAGTATTACGCCACTTTTACAGACTCACAATAAAACATACAAAAACAAAAACAAAATGGATTTTCTTGGGAAATATGTTAAGGAACATTCTTTCCAGGGTAATGACTTGTATATAAAGCAAAATAAATAACCAAAAACAAAAATGCTCCTCCACACCTTGGGCTATGTTCACACGTAGCATTTTTGATGCGTTTTTGCACTTTTGCATTGCTTTCAATCGTGACAAATGCATTCACTGAGAAATGTCATTTTAACATTTTACAACCTTATCTGGCCATGTGTTGTGTGACACATCATCAGACACATGCATGCAGTGCTGAAAAGACATGGGAACAGCATGGGAAATACCACTGGAAGCATCTCTGACTCCCAGGTCACTGCCTAAATGTGTGCCCATCACAAGTGATCCTTGGCGCATGTGAAGATGCCTCCCGCCATGCACCTATCGTTGCAGACTTGCAACAATCACCGTCCACGTCCTTGTCCCAGTGCAGCATTCAGTTGTCCCTACCCAATTCCTTGGAATGCAAGCGCAAGTATGCAACCAACCACCCACCCACAGGCTGCAATACTATACTGCCAAATTTTTGACAGCTGCTTGCACAATATTACCCGTGCCCTTCCCACTGCACTCACTGGGAAGGACCGCCTAACCACAAACACGTGGTCAAGTGAATGTGGCCAGGGACAGTACGGAGCCAGTCCACAGCTTGTCGGTGAGTTGTATTTCACCACAGCAATATTCTTTAGCTTGGTGAAAGGACTTGGGAAACCGTATCTACTCCAGCTATCATTTCTCCCAGGAAGTCCTCTAAACCTGCTTGCACTTGAAATGTGGCCTTTTAGGCTCATGGAGGCGGAAACTGTCCACAACTTCATGCTGGCGGCGGCCGGGTGTCCATACTCAGTCCCCAGCCGCCACTATTTCTCCCGGGATCATCTCCGCCTTCCACAAGCACGGGTCCCACAACATTACCCGTGCCCTCCCCAGTGGACTTACTGGGAAGGACAGCCTAACCACAAACACGTGGTCAAGTGAATGTGGCCAGGGACGGTACGGAGCCAGTCCACCACTTGTCGGTTAGTTGTATTTCACCACAGCCATATTCTTTAGCTTCGTGAAAGGACTTGGGAAACCATATATACTCCAGCTGTCATGTCTCCCAGGATGTCCCCTAAAGCTGCTTGCACTTGAAATGTGGCCATTTAGGCTCGTGGTGGCAGAAGCTTTTCACAACCTCATGCCAGCGGCGGCCGGGTGTCCATACTCGGTCCCCAGCCGCCACTATTTCTCTCGGTATCCTCTCCGCTTTCCACAAGCAAGGGTCCCTGAACATTACTGCTGGTACTTTTCTGTGGGTATCTTCTTGCCTCCTACCATCCTGTAATATTTTCAGTGAACTATAGTACAACGCCATGGTATTAGCACTACCCCGAGTACCAGTAGCGAAGCTATCCCCAATTTCTTTCTGAGGAATTTTATTTGGTAGACTGAGTGCCTGCCCAAATACATTAGTTTCTCACAAAGGAGCTGAAGATAGAGTGGCAGTAGGTGCAAGTTTATCCAGCCTGTTAGATATCACAGGGTGAACAGCAGCACATTGGCTCAGTGGTTAGAACTGAAGCCTTACAGTGCTGGGATCCTGAGTTCAAATCCCAGCAAGGACAACATCTGCAAGGAGTTTGTATGTTCTCCCTGTGTTTGCATGGGTTTCCGCCTCAGTAAAAAAGGAGCTGTCCGGGAACCTTCCCACACACTTTTCTTAGCCAGGACTGCTTCTCGGCAGGGTTGGACAGTCCCACCAGAGAGTCCTCGAGTGGGCCCTGGCTTCTCCATCAGGAAAGTTCATGATAGCGCAAACTTTGCAGCAGCTATAGGGCTCTTGAGCGGGGGAGAAAGGTGAGCCCTCAGAATCAAATCATCTGGTGGGCCCAATGTTTTTCAGTTTGAAACTGCTTCTCAGTGAGAGTTGTATTTCACCACAGTCATATTCTTTAGCACGGTGAAAGAACTGGCATAGAGGGAAACCGTATCTACTCTCGCTGTCATTTGTCCATCACCAGGTTCCACCCATTATCACACACGACCATGGCTGGCTGTATGTTCAGTGGTGAGAGCCACAGATCAGGCTGCTGTGTTACAGCTTTCAACAACTCTGCAGCGCTGGGCAGTTTGTCAATTAAGCATTAATGTTATCTTCAGCACAGCCTGTTGCCGCTTGGCCAAGGGGCAGTGCTGCTGTGCTTTCAGCTTGTGACTGATGTGGTCATTTCGGAGATGGAGGCTGAGGGGGATGAGGTGCAGGAGCTGTAGACTGTGGGAGCAACTCTGATTGACCTAGGGCCCGCAATCCTTGGCGTTGGGAGGGTGTGTTCCATCCCAAGGTCCGACAGGGTCCCGGCTTCCACTATGTTAACCCAGTGTGCTGTCAGCGAGATGTACAGTCCCTGCCCACAAGCACTTGTCCATGTGTCCGTGGTTAGGTGGACTTTCCCGGTAACTGCGTTGTTGAGGGCATGACTAATGTTTTGTGACACGTGCTTGTGTAATGCGGGAACAGCACACCGGGAGAAATAGTGGACCGAAGGACGGCAGCCGCCATCAGGTTGCGGAATGCTTCCGTCTCCACGAGTCTAAAATGCAACATTTAGAGCTCAAGCAGTCGCGAAATGTGGGAATTTAGTAGTGTGGCCTGTGGGGCGTTGGCTGCGTTTTTGCGCTTGCGTTCCAAGGACTGGGGTATGGACAACTGAACGCTGCGCTGGGACAATGACATGGACATGCTTCCTGATGCTGCTACTTGAGAGTGTGCAATGACAGGTGCAGGGCAGGAGGCATTTTCACATGCACCATGGACAGGGGATTGGCTTGCATGCACAACAGCGGAAGAAGTAGTGGTGCCACCCGCAGACACTGTTCCTGGACCCTGGGGTTTGGCCCACAAAGTCAGGTGCTTTGCTGCCATGTGCCTGATCATGCTAGTGGTGGTCAGGCTGGTAGTTTTGCCACCCCTGCTGATGCTGGCCTGGCAGGTGGTGCAAATGGCCTTTTAGGGGTTATCGACAGAGTCTTTTAAAAACAACCAGACTCGGGAAGACCTAACAGTTGTACTGGCAACTTTCTTCGTGTTGGTGTTACAGGGAGCGGTTGCCTGCCTTCTGTCTGCAGACACCACACTGCTTCTTCCTGCCTGTTGGAGTGCTCTGCCTCCCTCCCCCTGCGTGCTGCTGTCCTAAATCTGCATGTCCTCCTGCCAGGTTGGGTCAGTTACTATATCATCCACCACCTCGTCTTCCACTTCTGCACCCTGGTCTTCCTCCTGACTTTCTCGCTATTGTGTCTCATCATCGTCCACCTCTTGTGACACTTTCCCACCGTCACCTTTGTGTGACCGTGGCAGCTCAAATATTTGGGCATCGCTACATGCGATCTCCTCTTGCCCCGCTTCAAGTGGACCGGGCGAGAGGCCCAAATCTATAAATGGAAAAGTGAACAGCTCTTTGGAGTGTCCAAGTGTTGGATCAGTTGTCTCTGGGCACTCGGCATGGTGGGAGGAAGGAAGTTCAGGGTGAGGAATATGCAGTCCAGACTCAGGGCTACTGAGACTTGACCGTGTGGAAGACAGGGTGGTGGTGGTGGTGGCTAAGTGACTGGAAGCATTATCTGCTATATAACCAATAACTTTTTCACACTGCTCTGTGTTCAGTAGTGGTGTTCTGCGGTCCCCTATTAATTGGGACAGGAAGGTCAAGCGAGAAGATGTGGGTGTTTGTTGTGGCACAATTTCAGCTTCCCCACGGCCTCGGCCTCTGCATGCACCATCACCATCACATCCAGTTCCCCGTCCCTTGCCACGTGCCTTGCCCATTTTAAATGGAGGACAATATCTTCCACGCTCACTACAAATGGCTGAATTTGGAGCGAACTTTTATGTGATCCATGTGACGGACAAACCATAGTTTTAAATAGCTGGATTTTTAGCGCTGTAATATGGAAAGGACCTGGCTGTATTCTGCAGTGCCAACAAGCAAATGTAGCAGAAAAACTGTGTTCTCTGGATTGCTTTTTAAGCAAATAATGAGGATTAAGATCCAAAGAAAAGTATTCCTGGCCCCTGAGACCTGGGCCTATGTCTAGAAATATCTAATAGCAGCAGCAGACAAAACTGGAATGGAGCCTCTTGTGCTATATGCACTGCAGTCTGCTATATACACTGCCTGCCTATATACACTGCCTGCCTGATATCTCTGCAGATGGATTATTCTTCAGAAGGACTGTTTGTTGAGATGGATATGTGTCTCTAATATAGTTTGGTACACCTACACTAACTAGAAACAAGCAAATCTCTCCCTAGCTCAGCAGCACCTCTCCCTACACTCTGATTCTGGAGTGACTGTGAGGAGCATGGTGGCGCCAGGTCTGATACAGACCTGATGATGCTGTGCGGCCAGCCAATCACTGTAATGCCACAACCAACATGCCTGCGACATTAGAGTGAGTGGCAGACAATCCCTGCATGTTCATTGGCTTTGTAAAGTGCGCCAAACATGCAGGGAGGGGACCCGAGCTCCCGCTGAGCAACCCTGGAAATACTCGGCGAGTCCCGAGCACCTTGAGCAGTGAGATGCTCGTGCGAGCACCGAGAAGTAGCGAGCATGCTCGCTCATCACTACACTGCAGCAATGTGTTTGAAAGACAAGGATGCGCAGCTCCGTCAACGATATAGTAACCGCAGCCGGGTACTGCACATCTACTCTTTTTAAAATCAACAGGGAGTGGATGTACAGTACCTGGCCGCAGCCACTAATCCATCAACAAAGCTAAGCCGACTATTCCTGGAACAGCTGATTGGCGGGGGTGCCGAGTGTTGTACCCCCACTGATCAGACATTGATGACCTCTCCTAAGGATAGGTCATCAATGTTAAAGTAGTGGACAACCTCTATAAGGCTCTCGTTGGAACCTGAAGTATTCCTTAAAGTTTCTGCCTGCAATGAAAAATCTGCAGTCTGTCTACCATGTGCCATTTATAATACTTATCTCTTTTATGTTGCAGTAGGACCTTTGGGAACTCTAAAGCATCAGTGTCCTGCAATGGCAACCTCTTCACTTTCTAAATCTATTGTTTCAACAGATGAGGCAAAAAATAAAGATGTAATACTTATATATCAAACTCTGGCCCGTGGGCCAAATCTGGCCCCCAGGGTATTTATATTTGAGCCGCGACACCAGAACTGCCACCCCCATGTGGGGCCATTATTCGGTATAGAGGACTATGTGGAGCCCATTATTCTGTATGGAGGACTATGTGGGGTCCATTATTTTGTATGGAGGACTATGTGTGGTCCATTATTCTGTATGGAGGACTATGTGGGGCCCATTATTCTGTATGGAGGACTATGTGGGGCCCATTATTCTGTATGGAGGACTGTGGAGCCCATTATACTGTATGGAGGACTATGTGGGGCCCATTATTCTGTATTGAGGACTATGTTGGACCCAGTATTCTGTATGGAGGATTATGTGGGGCCCATTATTCTGTATGGAGGACTATGTGGGGCCCATTATTCTGTATGGAGGACTATGTGGGGCCCATTATTTTGTATGAAGGACTATGTGTGGTCCATTATTCTGTATGGAGGACTACGTGGGGCCCATTATTCTGTATGGAGGACTATGTGGGGCCCATTATTCTGTATGGAGGACTATGTGGGGCCCATTATTTTGTATGAAGGACTATGTGTGGTCCATTATTCTGTATGGAGGACTACGTGGGGCCCATTATTCTGTATGGAGGACTGTGGAGCCATTATACTGTTTGAATGACTATGTGGGACCCAGTATTCTGTATGGAGGACTATGTGGGGCCCATTATTCTGTATGGAGGACTGTGGAGCCATTATACTGTTTGAAGGACTACGTGGGACCCAGTATTCTGTATGGAGGACTATGTGGGACCCAGTATTCTGTATGGAGGACTATGTGGGGCCCAGTATTCTGTATGGAGGACTATGTGGGGCCCAATATACTGTATGGAGGACTACGTGGGGCCTATTATTCTGTATGAAGGACTATGTGGGGCCCATTATTCTGTATGGAGGACTATGTGGGGCCCATTATTCTGTATGGAGGACTGTGGAGCCCATTATACTGTATGGAGGACTATGTGGGGCCCATTATTCTGTATTGAGGACTATGTTGGACCCAGTATTCTGTATGGAGGATTATGTGGGGCCCATTATTCTGTATGGAGGACTATGTGGGGCCCATTATTCTGTATGGAGGACTATGTGGGGCCCATTATTTTGTATGAAGGACTATGTGTGGTCCATTATTCTGTATGGAGGACTACGTGGGGCCCATTATTCTGTATGGAGGACTATGTGGGGCCCATTATTCTGTATGGAGGACTATGTGGGGCCCATTATTTTGTATGAAGGACTATGTGTGGTCCATTATTCTGTATGGAGGACTACGTGGGGCCCATTATTCTGTATGGAGGACTATGTGTGGCCCATTATTCTGTATGGAGGACTGTGGAGCCATTATACTGTTTGAATGACTATGTGGGACCCAGTATTCTGTATGGAGGACTATGTGGGGCCCATTATTCTGTATGGAGGACTGTGGAGCCATTATACTGTTTGAAGGACTACGTGGGACCCAGTATTCTGTATGGAGGACTATGTGGGACCCAGTATTCTGTATGGAGGACTATGTGGGGCCCAGTATTCTGTATGGAGGACTATGTGGGGCCCAATATACTGTATGGAGGACTACGTGGGGCCTATTATTCTGTATGAAGGACTATGTGGGGCCCATTATTCTGTATGGAGGACTATGTGGGGCCCATTATTCTGTATGGAGGACTATGTGGGACCCATTACATAGTATACTGGTTGGCCCGCGACGTTATCCAAGTTGTTCATTTTGGTCCTCTGTGTGTCTGAATTTGACATCCCTTGTGTAACAGGAACAGATTTCAGCCGTTCTTTTTCTACTACAGCTCAGTGTTCCAAATGGTAGCCACAGGCAACTCTTCTATTCGTCTGCACTTTTTTTTTTTTTTACATTTTTTATACATGAAGCCCAGTATAAATGAAACTATGTGCTACATTTCTACAAAACTGTAACAGAACATAGCAGAATATCCATCACTTTCTCACTTTGCAGTAGTTATATGAGAAAAATGTTTTATGCGTAAAATTATTTTCTCTCTGTAGTCCCCTTCAAAAACTTGCCTTGAGGTAATTTTGCAAACTCTGTAACATTTGAAAGCAGAGCTGTCAATGCATAAGAAATGCATTTTAATCATCTTCTCCCTGCTCGGCCAATTTAAATTGATTCTCTACAGAGCTGTAATGTTGTCACAAAACAAGTGATTGTGGTCGGCCTAGAACCAGACAATATTCTGATGTTATGGGATTCAGAGATTAAGAACCAATTTGATTTACTTCCAAAAGATTTTCAGTCACTGCTCATTCTCTCAAGCAGATAGTAATGATGAGCCTTGGCGGTCCTCTGATGTTACAGCTCACAACCTGTCACTTATTGATTGCTCTCTCCTATTTTACTCCGTCTTCCTTGGATTCTTGAGTTAGAATAATTGGGTTATAATAGCTGGAATTATTATTATATATGATATAATGGCCACCCACTGTAAGTTATAAAAATATTAAAAGTCCATAAAATATTATAAGTCATCAAGAAATGTCATTAAAAATTACCGGGTCGTTTTACACAAAACCTATAAAATACATGATCTTTTTGATGTCATCCAAATGAAACTACTTTTGGCGCAAATGCCAGTCTATTACTTTCAGGAGTTGTCCTGATTCTCATGCTCTAAAACAAACCTGTAGCCAACCACTGAGTTGAGGGGGTGGTTCTTCTTCAACATCATTCTGCCAGCATTATAGTTACTGGAACATCCCATCATGCATTCATTCTGCCATTATCCAATAGTTTGCTTTGCCCCAAACTGAAAGATATCCTCTCTGTTATGCTTGTATGCAATCTGAGGGTACAAATTCACTTGTCTGCTAGACCACTAGTTATAAAGCAATGATGAACAGCACTTGGTCAGCACAGAATGACTGTTCAAACTCAGTACAGGCACTCGGTGCACCCTGGCATGGCCAAATATTTAACTGCACCTTCCCACCTTCTTGTTTTCCATCTATGTCTGCCTTTCTCTGGCTCTATAAATCCAGAGCTGTCAGTCAAAAAAGAGGGGGGCAGAGGTAGAGGGAAAAAAAGAAAGTGGGAAGGAGCACTTAAATGTTTGGCCACACCAAGGGTGCACCGAGCACCTGTACTTGGTTTGAGCAATCATTCTGTGCTGCCAGACTCCGTTTAAAGTTAATGTTATGGTGCACGCTCTCAGGGAGCTTATTGTCTCAGTGACCCCAAAAAAATATAACAGTAAAAAAAAAAGAGGCAGCACTACAACATTCATGAAAAAAAAATTTATTATAATCCTAAAGCAATGTGATGTTTTTGCTACATTTTAGCCTTCCTCATATTTCTTATGTGAATGAGGTAGTGGTACGTATTAGCTTGATTGGTCTCCATTAAATCTGGTCTCCTTTGCACCAATGTTGATTTCCATGCATTAGAAAGGCTAAAAGCCTCCATGCACATTAGACTAATGTTGGGCCGAACATGCCGATATCGACAGGTTCGACCAACAGTCTACAATGTATGGGGGCCCTGGACAATTGAATGCCGAGTGAGTTAAGGGGACAATTTCGGACTGTCAATCCTTTTGCTCTCCCTGAGATAAAGCGCCACCAGACATGTCTCTCATAGAGAACACAAGAGCCCAAGGCCGAACGAGCCCTCCTGTGCATGGGAGATACAGTCGAGATAGATGTAGGGCATTGTTTGGCCTACAGCTATCTAAACTGTATGGGTGCTTTGTTCTTTATTTGATATTTCTGGCGAAAAGAGGGGGTCCTTAGCAGTAGAACCTAATGCGTATGGGTGGCTTAAAATGTAGCCAAAACATCACATCACTTTTGGATAACAATACATTGTTTTTTCACCAATCTTAGAACGTCTAAGATTGGTGAATTGTCTAAAGGAGAACAGATAAACTAATATCCACCCCTCCACTCATCCACATATGGAGAATGATGGCACCATGCTACATTCTGCGAACATGAATAGGTTAATCTAACATGCTCAGTAAAATTTCATACATTTACCCAGGCAACATATTTTCCCCTTGGAAATACAGCCTATTTTTGAAGACACATTTAACATTTCCATAGATTTTCATCTCCACTTCAGTCATCCGTTATTGCTTTGTGTACTTTGGCGTTATTGTTCTCACCAGATTAAAAGCAATTAATTATTTTACTGCAGGAACTTTGCTGTTCTTGTATATACACGGGGCCTCTGGAACCACTTGCTCCTCTGTTTCCGTTCTATATTGCAATAACCAAAGCATTTATATTTTGTCCCAGCAATAATGATTCATGCTCATTGTGAAAATCAATAAATTAATTTACTGCGCACAATATGAGTAAAAACAAGTCCATCTTTCTAACGGAACATGATCACACCAGGTTCCTGAGATAAATTATTAGACATATACTGCAGTCCCACCAGAGTAATTTTATGCTTTACAAGTAATAATGATTAATCTCTCATAGAAAAACTTTATAAGTCTGCTGCTCAATAAAGCGTGGACTTCGGAGCACTTTCCTTTTACAATATGTAATTTCTTCTTGCCCAAATAACAACTAGACTGTCTATAATTTTTTTTATAAGACACCTTATTCAAGGCAAGGGTGTACATACTATAGAGGCCTCAGACCATCTGTCTGCTATGGAGCTATTGAAGAAAGGTAGGCAAACTCCAAATAGTCCGGTCACCTTACTGGATGATGAGGACGTGTAAAGACTTTCTTCTCGCATTAGTAATGAGGTGGGGAATGGCCCAAGGATTATGAAAGTGGTAAATAGGAAAAAAAAAAAAAACAAGCAACCGACCTGAAGAAAAAAAATAAAACCATAATGGGAGCCTTTTCTCTTTTCTGTAAGTCAATATTCAAAGACAAATTATAATATATAAGTTTAATTATTGGGAAAGTCTTGTGTAGCGCCCCGAGGGTTCGGTCGCTACAGAAGTATTGCATCTCACCCAGAGGTGTGATATCTCACTTCCAGGTAAGGATGGAGTGTGGCTCAGGACCCTAACACCCACATGCACTACACCACATTTCCGGGGGGCAGGGCGACAATGCTCCCATGAGTGAGCACAACAGCCCCTGTCCCTGGCTGGAGTGGGGGGAGGGAACACCTAGAAAGGGGGAACCCGGTAGTGTGTGGGTGGGGAGAGTAGATCCAGGGTGCACTGAAGGAGGTATAAAAGGTGGGAGCCATCTTAGAGACAGTGTTCAGTCAGAGGGGAGAAGTGAAAGAGCAGAGCTCTGTGGAGCTCTGCTCCAGGAGGCGGGCCTAGCCTGAGAGGCCCAAGACTGAAAAGGGAGAGAAGGAAGAGAGAGAAGAAGACAGGGAGCAGGGGCTCTGTACGAGCTCTGCTCCGCGGACAGGCCAAATCACAAGGCCTGGGCCTGGAGGAGAAGAAAGGAGAGGAGAGGAACGGAGGAGGCTCCAGGAGAGGAGTGAAGGGACCCCAGGGGTGCGGACCGGCCAGTCGCCACCGTACGCCCGCCGCTACCAGAGTAGGGGGGTCAAGCCAAGAAAGGGAACCGGATCCCTCATCTAGTGGAGGAGAGCAACTACCCTCAGTTAGTAACCGGAGGCCGTGGCATTGCACGTGTTACGGCCCCTCACTACACCCGTTAGGAAGGCACCATATAGGGCCCAGGGAAACGGAACATACGTTTGCCCGCCAAGGCCCGAGGCAGCTGGACAGAAACGTGGTCAATTGTGGGGTACGACGGGCCAGAGAAAGGACACACGAAGGGGGCCCTGAAAAGCATTCCAAAGGTACCTGGGAGTTGGCCGAGCCCCTCACCTGGTGAGCACAGCATGATGTGGGCAGCCATTACCTGCAGAAGTGGCTTGGAGTGTAAAACTGTGAGTAAAGACCCTGGACTGCATCACTGGACTCTGAGTCATTACTGTTGCTCCCGCGCACCATCACCCCCACCATCTGCACTCACTGCCCTGAGGCTATACTCCTCCCGTGGGGAGTTATACTACCCTCTGCTGCGCACACAACATCAGCCTCAGCGGTCTGCCCCGCAGCGGCGGTTCTCAGTGACCGCAATCCACGGGTGGCGTAGTCGGACATTTAAACATTACAAAACCAAAGAAACAGATCCGCCACTGGTTTGACCACCCTGAGCCACGGGACCGGGTCACCGCCACGGAGACTGCAACCCCCAGCATCCACAAAAAAGCCCGGTTCCGGGTTCCCCACATGGCCCAGGGGGCGCGTCACTAGCAAAAAAAAAATTGGGGGAAAGTCTAGCAAAAAGATCATGTTTTTACTTGTAAATTGACTAAATTTTTGACCTTACAGTTTGGCAATTAAAAATAAGATTGCCAGGGTGACACCACAAACATTTGACATTCCTGTGGTATCTTTTGCTATGGTGGTAAAAAGTTGGTGGTGGATATAAATACGCACCAGCAGATCTTCCAGGCAATGGTGTACCATCTATGAGCCAAGGTTTTGCTTCAGGTGGAAACTATCACTGGTGAAGCATTTGGACAGATAAACATTCTGCTCTTTTCCTTTCCAATTTACAGAGAGGAGGGTGACTTTTCACTTTCACTTAAAGAGTATGTGTAGTATTAAATAAACATGGCTGCTTACTTTCAAAAACATTGCCACCCTGACCATGCCTTGTGTCTGTCATTGGAACTCACCTCCATTGAGGTGAGTGGGGTGGAACCGCAAAACCAGACACAAGGCATGGTCAGGGGTGGTGCAGTTTCTGAAAGAAGGCAAATTGCTTCTTCAGAGAAGAAGAGGTCTTGAACTCTGTTACCACCCATTGGAAGTAGCGATCCTTAGGATTAAAGCCAAAGCAAACACGTTTTTCTAATTCTTGACAACCTCTGTAAGAGGGTAAAATGACCCCAGCTTCCGAGGTCAGCTAACCTCTTCAAATGCATACACATGAGATGGCTGACGACTGAGCAATGGTTGGGATGATTGATTGACCAGTAGTCATCTCAGCCAGCTCTCCCATAAACAGGATTCCAATGTTGTCTATGAGAGAGATGTCTACTGGTGGCTTATTTCAGAATAAACAAAGGGATTGGTAGTCCAAAAGTGGACATGCTGGATCAATATCTCCCTTAACAATAAATTGTCCGGGGAACCCATACATATTCGAGTGTCAGACAAATCTGTTGATATTGTCGGGTTCAGCCAACATTAATCTAATGTGTAGGGGGGGCTTTAGACGGTTGTAAAGATGATAGTCCTTTACAAGGAGTGGCAATGGAGCAAAAATGGATATGGTTAGCCAACAGAGGAGAGATTATTTTTCGAGATTGAAGAATATAATGATTGCAATAAAATCACATTGGAGTAAAAATCGACTGGGTCTGGCCTTTGATATATTATTATGTCAATCCTTGCCTTTACTCTCCTTCTAATGTATAGAAAACATCAAATCATCAATGTTCCGAACATAAAATGCCTTTTTATTCAATGGATTTGTGATGACTGTGTCTATAGTGTTTGCACAACAATTTAAGTCTCTTTTTTATTATATCTCTTGCTCCATTAAGTTGTGAAATCTGGCACGGGTTACCTAGGTTATTGACAATTCTGCTAACTGATGTCGTATACTGCTTAGTGAGATGTAAAGGTGTATATTTTACAGGCTATTACAAGTAATATAAGACTTGTACTTCTATATAAGATTATAAGCATTTTGTGTCAGAACAGATGCTCCCAGTAAACTAAAGCTCCTTTCCCATTGCGTTCTTGCCCATCGGCAGTGGTCCCGTTGAAGCTTGCATCCCAACCCCCCTCAAAACGGGATGCGCTGATGGGGCCATAGACTATAATGGTGCCAACACAGCCAACGTGTGCTCTGTCATGCATCATTTTCAGGCATATACGCCTACTGGAGGCGGACACAGACCACAACTAAATGTCCGCCTCCAGGAGGACAACTAGTTTACTGGGTGCAGCCGTTCTGACACAATCAAAGTTTTTAGATTTAGCAATACAGCAGAGCTGCGAAAGCTAACCCCTCCCACACCACAGCTAACCCCAACTGAAGGTGGGCAGGAACGCAATATGAAATGAGTTTACATTGTTGGTCTCTTTGCCTACATCATGCTCCATAGAAGACCAAGATGGTCACAATATATATAGTATATGTATATATAGCATAAGCTATCAAATGATCACAGGTTCAAGTCCCCTAAGGGGACTAAAAAAGGGGACTAAGGGGATTAAAAATAATGTAACAATAAAGAAATAAAGTTTTTTAAAATTGTAAAAATATAAATGACTGAGCTATTAAGATATGGAATTAATTAACCCGACCAATGAAAGGCAAAAAGAGAAAAAAAAATCAAAATGCCAGAATTGGGGGATTTTTGGTCACCTCACTTCACTAGAAAGTGTTATAATAAGCAATCAAAGCATTGTATGTACACAAAATTGGAATGAATAAAAATGTGAGTTCACCATGCAAAAAAACAAGTCCTCATTGTTTTATTTCCTTTTTAAAAAAAAATATAGCTGCTACTCAAAAAGTAGGAAGGGAGGTCTATTAGCTCAGAACACGGAGATTCGGCACCAAAAGATCTCTAAAAATGTGAACATCTGACATATAAGAAAATATTATATCCTTAAAACCTCATTATTGAAAGTGAGAATTTGGTGTAGATGAGCATAGGTCTGTACAATGTCCTCACATATAGCTGAACTTTCCTATGGTAACTGCTACAAACCTACCACTAAGACCCCAATTCACCAAGTCCAACATTGTTCTCTCCAGAGAGAATGCTGTTGGCAGAGGCACCTGATTCATTAAGAGGCATACGCCCTGCCAGGGACGGATTTATGGAGTAAGGTACACCATGGCTCATCATGCCCCATCCCACCTCCATCCCACTCCATTTCTGCCCCTTTTAACTGAGCTGTAGGAAACTGGAGTTAAAATGTAAAAGTCATGTAACTTCACCTTGTGCAAAAATTTTACGACTTTTCAAAGTTTTATATGTTTCATAGTTCCAATCTGCCTTTGTATTGCCAATGCCAATCTACTGATTGGCACTGGCAATACAGTGTCTAGTGTTTACAATGTACTAAGCACAGTACCTTAGCGAGAGTATTAAAGGGGATGTCCAAGGAATAAAAAAAAGATTTTTCAATTACTCAGACTACTATCAAAAAAATAAAACAAGTAATATTCATCCTCCTCCACCCACTGTAGCTCTTGTAGTAGGTCCCTTCCGGTGGCTCCTTTCTAGTCTCAACATTCTGGAAATGAACAGAAATGTGCTCTACCAATCACTAATTTGTTAATTGGTAGAGATCCGACCCCTAGAAAGCCATTGATCCTCAGAAATGCAGAAGCACAGCCCCATTCACTAAAGCTCTGCTGCAGTTCCCTGGACAGCAAGTTGCCTGGACCACTGATATGTTGGGAATGAGCGGAGGGATCCTAAAGGTATTCCGTATCCTAACTATGTGCCACACCATTATATAATGGGAGGCCTCCTTTAGAAGTGTTTTTGGATTACATATTATTACTTTAGAAACAATTATGTAACTATGACAGGTAGATCTTCCTTTCTCTCCAGCTGTTACTTTTACAGTCTGTTACCGAGAAAGAAGCTCTTACATATAATTATTCTCTCTGCTTAAAATATCTCATCCTTCATTCATCAAAGTGCTGGCGCTGACAAATCTAGACACTTTTGTTCTCACCTTACAGGTCATTGCACAAATTGTTATTCACATTCGTACCTAGTTATTAAAGCTCAATGTGAAAGGTTAAAAAAAATATTAAAATATGATAGCTTAAGGCTGTGTGCCCACGTAGCATTTTTCAAGCGTATATGCTGCGGAATTTCCGCAGCGTAAACGCTTGAAAAACGCATGTATATCCGCACCCCATGGTCCCCAATGGGATTCCGCAAGTTCTATGCACATGCTGCGGATTTTTCCGCAGCGTTTATGCCGCGTTCAAAAATCCGCAGCATGTCATTTAATTTTGCGTTTCCGCAAGCAGAATTGCCTTTGTCCAATGCATAAAAAACGCAAGGCAATTCCGCATGTGGAAAACACGTGATAAACGCGCGAAAAATGCGCGATAAACGCGTGCGGAATTCCGCATGCGTTTTTCCGGGAGAGGACTTGCATTTATGCAGCAGAAATTTTCTGCTTCATAAATGCAACGTGGGCACATAGCCTAATTCTAGCATTCGCTGGGTGTTGTCACATGTTTGACGATTATTATACTTTTGTTTAACAATTGATAATAATCTTGCTTTCCTTCGTAAATCTAAATGGTAATGACATTATGGGCTTAGACACAACATGTGCCCAGAAATCTTCCTTCTGTTATAATATTTCATGGAAAATATGACAAAGTATGATCATTTAATTTTTAGTGCCATTTCGTTTCCTATTAATGATGTTTTCTCACAAAGGACATTTATTATACATCCAAGTAAGAGGTGATAAATGCCTGATCAGATAGGGACCAGTATCTTTAAATGCCTTTTACCCATTTTCTGAGTGGGGAAGCCCTTCACGACATATGACGTATATTTACGTCATATAAAGTGTCCCTGCCTTTTATGCGGGCTCACACACTGAGCCTGCATCTTTCCTAGCGAATGATGAATTATTTAATCAGCTGTCATGTGCCTTTAACAGCCGCGGGTAGATCGGAGCTCCACCCGCGGCTGTTAAATCCCACTGTCAGTCTATCTCTGACAGTGGGATTTAACAAGCGCCAGCCAGAAGTGGGTCATAAATCCTGCCCATCAGCGGCCCTGTCACGTGATCTCAGGGCACCGATGTGTTGTTTTGACAGCTGGGGGTCTGCTGATGGCTCCCGTGCCTGTCAATATAATACTCCTGTGTACGCCGGATCGTAGCCGGCATTCATAAAAGATTGTGATTTCTGCTATAAATAGCAGTGCTGATGCAGTGATTCGTCAATGAAGCACAAGTGATTCGATGATCGCAGCTTCAAGTCTCCTAAAGGGACTATTAAATAAAGTAAAAAAAAGTTTTTTAAAAAATAAAAAAACTCAAAAGTTCAAATCACTCCCCTTTTTCCCCATTAAAGATATAACAATTATAAAATAATACACGTTTGATATCATTGCGTTCAGAAATGTCCAATCAAAATATAAAATAAATTACTCCGATCGGTAAACAGCGTAACAAGAAAAAAAAATTTAATTGCCAGAATTACATTTTTTGGGCTGCAATAACATGCAATAAGAAGCGATCAAAACATCGTATCTACCCCAAAATAGTATCAATAAAAACATCAGCTCAGGGCGCAAAAAATAAGCTCTCACACAGTCCCGGATTGCAAACAACATGGAAACGCTATGGGTCTCAGAAAATGGCGACAAACGCAAAAACTTGTTTTTTTTTGTTTTTTGTTTTATTCTTTTTTTATATACAAGATTATAGAGACCTAGTTGCTCTATCCAGTGACTTGCTTTACAACAGTTATTTGGTCATAAGAGACCCCAGCCAGAAAATGACTCATCGACTTGTATAGAAGAATATTGTGGGCATTCTCTTTGTGGAGGTCAGTGCGCAGTGAGAAGAAGAACCTATCACAGTCTTTTCTGTCAACAGAGAATTCTGCAAAATAAAATAAAAAATCCAAGTGCACAAAATGTTTTCTCTCCATATGAAATGCCCTGTTATGGCTAAAAGCCAATTTACCATTGGCACCAAAAAAAAAATAAGTCATCCTACAATAAACAAGCCCATATATAACTTTGGAAAAAATATAGCTTTGAAATGCAGAGATTAAAATTCCCATCTCATCAAGTAATAGTGTAACACGGGTACTTTAGATGCAGCGACACAGAAACACAGAGCAGCCAATACAGGGTTAATAAACAGGGGGAAGTTTATAATAACAGGGTAAATCTCCACGCAGGGAGTAACAGGGGAAAATATGAGGGAAGAAGCAGGTAAAAGTCTTTAACTGACAGTTCACAGTTTAACTAGATGTAGCAGAGTCAAACTGGTTGTAAACGACAGTTTTTACACTTAGCTGACTCTTTTCCTCCATAAGGCAGTTGCCAGCTGGGGCCGGTGTTGATTTCTTCAGGCTTCCCCGCCCAAACAATGCTCCGTCTTCTGGCGGCAGCGGGCGGTCTCCGGTTTTACCTGATGAGCCCCTAGTCCATAACAAGGCACCTCACGTGCCCGGCTCCACAGACCCTCTGTCTCTTCTCTAGTCGGTTTGACTCCTCCAGTCCACTGCACTCGGATCTTGCTCCCAGTCCTGGAGCCAGGAGCCTGGACCCTCTCACACTGCTCTGCTGAGCAGGACCCAGCTCCGCTTTCCCACGCAAAACGTCCTCGTCTCTTCCTCTCTCTCCCCACGTCACAAGTCTCTCGCTCACCTGACCTCCCAGCTCTCACTCTGGACATGCCCCCAGCTTCCCAGTCACCTGACTCCTGTGCTCGCAGTCTGTCTTCCCCCTGCAACCAGAGGCACGGCCCCGGCAGTTCCGGATCCCTTGCTCTGAAAGTACTTACACCCCGGTCTTCCCCCTTACAATAGCAAATTTCTTTATGATTCGTTGGCGTTTACACTTTGTGTATCTGATCTTGACTATAAAGGGACTGCAGCACTGCTCCTCATTTACATGTTTTATCAGGATAATCAACAAAGTTTAGGGCAACTTTATTCAAGTGTATGCGACCGACTGCTGATCTCGATGCCTGGGAGCCGTCCTGTGCATGTAAAACATGTGAAGAGGACCTTCCCTTTGATCTCAGGATTGATAAGGAGTCCAAGAGGTCAGTCAAGACTGATTATTGAATGTCCAATTTAAAAGTGTTTTCCGATAAGAATATATTGATTACCTATCTGTAAGAAAAGTTATCAATATCAGATTGGTGACGGTCCGACACTGAGCACCTCCTCCGATCAGCTGTTATAAGCTCTGGTGGCAGTCGAATGTAAACACATGGAACAGAGCAGCATTGCACAGCTCCATTGAATGTGTAGTGGCAGCTCCCGGGTGCTGTAGAACAACTCCTATTCTTTTAAGTAGGACATCAATATATTCTGGTCAGACAACCCCTGTAAAAGGAGCTAATGTATGTGCAATGTGGTATGTTTGTGGCATATGACCCTCCAGTTGTGGTGAAGCTATCAGAAAGTAGATTCGGCTAACATTGGCCAAACCTTTACAATTTTAATAGAAGTCAAATAAATGTTAATGGCAATATATTGGCAAGTTGGAAGCATCACATCTTTGTCAAATAATACAGTATATGGAGTGGTCAAAGCCTTTAAAGTGAACCTGTCACTTTCCATAAATATGTAATATTATTTACCTGGCAGTAGAAAAACTGTAGGGGAGCAAAAGAGCACAAGACATCGGGTGATAGCCTTTTGGGTACAAAGAAATTAAAAGGAAGGTGCTCACTTGAGCAGGTTGTGTGTAGGCACAACCGCTATGAACACCAGAAAATATCAGCTGCTGCTCCTCGTAGCTGGGCATGATCTCCTCCAGGATAGTTGACCAATTTGGACGATAACACGTTATCAGGCTGCTCTGCTGTAATGAAGAATCGTAAGCATAAAAGCCGTCCCACCGAGACAAGGTGAACCCAACCAGGATGGTCCCTAACTCTAGAATCTCACCTCTCTGTGCCAGCAGGCCTCAAAATAGAGGGGGGCAGAGCAGGACCTGGACCTGACAGTTTCAACACCTGCCTGTGCAAAGCTATATGGACAGAATGCACAGAATGCACAGCCCAAAAAAGGGGAACCCGGCCCCTTTATGCACAAAGTACAAAGAATTAAAGAGAAGCCCAAGAAAGAAGTGTAGCTGCACATTCATACCGTGGTCATTAACAGACAGAACCTAGGATACAAACAAATTAGCAAATAGTTTGTTTTTAGTTCCTGTGCCTCTCTGTTCCTGAGATATGGCCCCCTCTTCTCTAGTCTTGTTAGCTAAGGGGGCGCGATCCTCAGCTCTTCTCTCATTAGGATCATGCCCGCTTGGCTAACAAGACTAGATTTACATACAGGGCACAAAAAGGAAAAGGGGCCTTATTTTGGTAATAAAGAAGCGTGTGGGCAAAATAAACATACATCAGATTCAGGAGAACAGCAGCATTAATACTACAAAAAATGACATAATTATGGAAAGTGACAGGTCCTCTTTAAAGGGGTTAAATGTGTTTATTGTAGAAATGCAAACAATGGTCCATTTTCATTTAAATTATCTTTTTTTCAATTATTTTGCATTATAACCTCATGAGGCTGATTAGAAGCACATTAAAATATAGCACCTGCCTAATGTGTTTAAGTAAGATGTATATTTTGAACATGGGAATTAATTATTATTATTATTTTATTGATTTACATTACTCACTTATTACTCCATGTCTATATATACATGAAGTCTCTAAATTGCATTGTCCATAGTGACAAATCCATTGATTACACAACAATTGAATTATTTCAAGTCCTTTTTAAAAATTCACACACACATGGAGCTGTGCTTTATAATCTGCTTTCAATGTGGTGGACATATTTTGCCGCACAATTAATCTATCTTGCTAATGCTTTTCTTTGTAGAGGGGAAAAAAAAACTGTAGCCTATACTCATAAGAGGCCAATTAAAAAATATCTCTCTGTAAGCAAAAGTGGGCTCAATAAACATGTGTGCTGCTATTGTGTAACCATCTGGCAAATTTCTGATTAACTGGCAAACTTCCATTCCTTTTTTTCCCTTATGTAATTGTTCGCAATGCATGTGGCATTCAAACAAAATCAAAACCTAATAAGTATTTATTATTTATACGCCGAGTTGATGGTGGAATACAAATGTGGGCGGAAAAAAGAAAAAAAAAGAAACAGTGAAACTTTTTGTGCAATTGCAAAAGCCTATTGTAGGAAAAGTCTATTATATCATATATGTATGGTGAAACCTGGAAGTTATTTCCTTGCCATGCAGTAAACCATCTTGTATCAGTAATAAAGAGAACTTCATTTATTACATTTTTGTTGCTTACATATCGCCAACGTATTCCACAGCGCTGTACAAGAACATAGTCACTCTCGTCAGTCCCAAGTGGAGTTCACAGCCCACCTTCCTTATTGTAGGCACAGACTAAGGTTAATTGGCTTCCTATGATATTGACCAATCAGTATGTGAAAAAAGAGTTCCCAAAAGAACCCGCACGAACACATAGAGAACTTAAAGGAATCTGTCATCAGATTTTTTTAAATTGAATCTGACAGCAGCATAATGTAGCAAGAGAGACTCTGATTCCAGGGATGTGTCACTTTCAGTAGTTTGAGTACAATCAGTGTTTTATCAGCAGGAGATTATCACTAGATGACTAGGTGTCATGTGCCAGGGAGTCTGGCTAATCTGTGTAACCCCACCCCCACCACTGATTGGCAGCTTGCTGACAATCAAGTGTGTGGGCGGGGTTATAGCAGCCAGAATGCTGAGCTGTTTGCTACATCTACAGCAGCGAAAACAGGGATTCTATCACAACTGCACCAAGCAGGCCAATAAGTGATGCATCACTGGAATCAGGGTCTCTGCCTCTACATCATGCTGCTCTCAGACCTCATAGCAAAAATCTGCTAACAGATTCCCTTTAAAAATGTCATACAGATGCGATTGAGGTCATCAATGTTGAACCAAAACACATTGGAAGAGTCAAAGAAAACCTTCGACATGTGGTTGGTTCTTTCTAACTGTGTCCTAAATAATACTATTATCTTTGTGCACACAAGTCACACGATCAATACAATTAATAAAGGGGTATTTCAGTCTGCAAAAATGATCTCTTATTCATTGTATAGAAGTGCGACGACTTTATTCAACTCCACCTGGCCGTGATCTTGTGATGTGGCAAGAATCATATCAATCCAACAATTATCAACCATACAGTGCATAAGTTAGGATTTTTGCAGACTGGAATGGAATACCCGGTTAACCCTGAAATAATTGAGTCTAACTGCAAGGAATTCACTTAAAAGTAGCTTAAGGAGGTTGTCCACTACTTTTACATTTATGGCCTATCCTTAGGATAGGTCACCAATCTCTGATCGAGTAGGGTCTGATACCTGGCACCCCCGCCGATCAGCTGTTATTGGTGTCGGCGGCTAAACTACTTACTTGCAGAGCTGGCCGTCTACTTCTAGTGGGTGCTGCAAGGTGCTACATATCCGCCTCCTATTCAAATCAATAGGAGGCGGATGTGTAGTGCCCTATGGTGGCCACTACAAGTAGACAGAGCAGCTCTGCAAGTAGGTACTTCCGACCGGCAATCACCAACACCGATTACAGCTGATCGGCGGTGGTGGCAGATGTTGGTCCCCAGTCGATCAGACATTGGTGACCTATCCTAAGGATAGGCCATCAATGTAAAAGTAATGGACAACCTCTTTAAAATATTGAACTGTTGGGGTGGGAACATTTCTTTGTCAGAACCCCAAAATGTAACTTGTTGCTCAAAGCATATGAGTACATTTCTTATAGCAATACTACAATAAGTTGTTTGCTGGTCCGAGTACAGTAATCTGTAGGAGTCACAGAAATTTCGGTTGAAGGACATCTCTTTGAAAGTTGTTTTAACCCTTTACCAACATCTGCCATACATGTATGGTGCAAGTTGGGAGTGAGTGGACGAAGTGGGCTTACGGGCTGAGCCAGGATCTGCCGCTAACAGCGGCGGAGGTGTAGCGGAGCTCCGCCCGCAACTGTTCACCTATGAAATGCCTGTGTGTATCCCTGACAGCAGCATTAACATCACGCCGGCATGGTGGCTCATGATTCTATACGCCCACCAATGGCACCCCCATGATGCGATTGTGGGGCGCTAATGGGTTGCTATGGCAGTTGGGGTCTGCTGAAGACCTCCATGCCTCCCATCACACAGTTCCTTTGATACCCAGCCTGGTCCCACCACCATTTATAATATTGTTCTCTTGCTTTGAGCTTTACCATCTTTAAAACAAAAAAACTAATTAGTGTTAGGCTGTGTGCCCACGATGCGTTTTTAATGCATTTCTGCAGCGTTTTTGCAGCTGCGGAAACGCATTAAAAATGCATGGTAGAAGGGCAGCAATAATCCTCAATGATAATCCGCATGTGCTATGCACATGCTGCGGAAATTTCCGCTGCGGATTATCATTGCGGAAAAAAACGCAGCATTACCAACTATTTTGCGGAAATGCTGCGTTTTCGCCGCCATTGACTTGCATTGGAACGCGCCAATACCGCAAGACTGCATCTGTACTTGCGTAATTGGCTCGTTCTAATGTGTGGATGGTACCCGGATGTGGAGGACAGGAGACTCTCCTCCAGACCCAGGTACCATTAAAAAATCTGTAAAAAAAGAATAAAATAAAAAATAAATGTATATTTACCTTCCGGCGGCCCGCGCTGCGCTCCTCCTTGCTTCCCGGCACTTTGCAGTGGATTGAAGGACCTGCGCTGACGTCAGAGTCATGTGACGGGTCACGCGACGCTGACGTCGGCAGGTCTTTCAATTCACTGCTGCCGGCAGCCGGGACTGAGCGAAACAAGCCAGCGCGGGCCATCGGAGGGTAAGTATATATTTATTTTTTTATTTTTAACCACTCTCTCGGTCACAGTATATAAATCCATGCCGTTTGCATGGATTTATATAGTGTGACCTAGTTGTCACAAGCACTTTCCAAGTGATGCTAAAATCGCTTGGAAAGCGCTTGTCAATCCGCATGCGGAAATGTCAGTGAATAACGCTCCATTTCCGCATGTCCCTGGCTGGAAAATGCATGTACAATCCGCATGTGTTATTTTCTGCCAGGGAGATGCAGAAACGCTCAGGAAAAAATCCTGAGCATTTTTGCATCGTGGGCACATAGCCTTAATGTTTATTTTTTCAAAGCTGGTCAGCTCAATCCTCTCATCCCAGGATATGTCCCATTGACTGTTGTGGTCATGCTTTGACCAGAAGACGAGAGAAGACCGGCGGGGAACCCGGGCAGCAGTATACATAGTGGAGCAGCAGGAGATCCAGGGCCGGCCCGAACGTATAGGCGAACTAGGCGGCCGCCTAGGGCGCCGACCCTAAGGGGGCGCCAGAGAAAAAATAGAAAAAATGATAAAAAATCTTTTCAAAAGGCAAAAAGTTTTAGGGATGGAAAGAAAAGTGTACATAAATTTTTTTACCATAAATTTAAAAGAAAAACCGTTGAGCTTCAATTTACGCACGGAAAGGAGGCGCTAAACTACGGACGTGAGTCGTTTGCATCGTCTGCTGACAGGTGTTTGATCCCGCGCGTTTATTTTGCTCCTAAGTTTTCAAATGTTGGCAAAGCAAAGCAAACAACCAAAAATGCACACACTACACTAAGGGGGCGCCCGAGAGAAAAAAATATGTATACTTAAAAGGTAGGTGTACCATATGGCCTATTTATACGTAGTTTGGACTTTAGGTACTAGGTACTAGTTGGCGATTATATTGATAGATGTCATCAGCAGTCGATGCGGCTAGTGGGAGGAGCCTGTTTTGACGCAATGGCGTAGACTGCCTGGACTGCCAGTCAGGCCAGCTAAGGCAAGGGAGAGAGTATCTACGTTTTTTGCATATCGGCGCGCGCGATTATAATATTTTCGAGGTATGTCTCTACTGTTTGCATGCTTTATCATGTGAGCCATTGCTGTTATTTTGTATATTCATTAGATTCATTGTTCCATGAGGTTTCATGAATGCAAATAGAAAATAGGAGGTTTTTAGTAAATTTTTGCCGTAGGTTCTAAAGTGTTAGGCGCTGCGAGGTAGGTATATTGTTTTGATTTTCAAAAATATTGGAAACATTGGAAATTGTTAAAGAAATTTGTGTTTTTTGTCTTAAAAGTAAAATCGTATTATATAATGTTCAGATAACAATTTTAATCGGCGCGTTAACTTTTAGGTAAATGCTGTGTGTTGTAACGAGTCATGGCTGATAAGAAGAAAAAACTTTCGGGGTTTCAGAACCGTAAAAGAAAAGCTGAGGAGGAGAAATCACTTTCAAAAATCAAAGGGTCATTTTTAAAATATCTAAGCAATAGAAATGAAGACGCGGAATTCCAAACGTTGGAACAACAGGCTTCTGTTGCCTCGGAAATATCGAATGTGGAAATAGAATTTGTTTCTCATGCTGAAAATAGTGAACTACAACCATCAATATCTGGTGGTAGATCTGATCAAAGTACCAGTACTGACATGGAGGCTGGTACATCTATAGAAATACTACGCAAAGACTATTCGGATGATCCCGCTACGTGGACCGTAATCAATGATGACTTACGCCTAGATGTAGTAAAACTCGGCCCCACACAAGTTAAAGATTTCGATTTTCCTTTGGACACTAATCGTAGAAAATTTTCTTGTGTTCACTATAAACGTCGTCTTGTCAATGGTGAAAGTCTTGAACGCAATTGGCTAACGTATTCTATTCAGAAAAATTCATTTTTTTTTTTTTGCTGCACGTTGTTTCCAGACTCATCACTTCAACTAGGAATCATCAAACACTCAGCCTTAGGTACTGATGGGGTAAATGACTGGAAAAACATATCTGCTATTTTAGCCAGCCACGAAAAAAGCAAAGATCACATGATTAGCTTTCAAAAATGGAAGGAACTCGAAAATAGACTTAAGATGAACAAGACCATTGACGAAGAACACTTACGCAAAATTGAAGAGCAAGAAAAATACTGGCATCAAATTTTAGAAAGGTTGATAGCTCTAGTGAGGGTACTAGGTACGCAAAACTTAGCGTTCTGTGGATCAAATGATGCATTGTTTGCATCTAATAATGGGAACTTTTTGAAATTAGTGGAGTATTTGGCTATGTTCGATCCCGTCATGTGTGAGCACATTCGGAAAATCCGGGACAAAGAGATTCATGCACATTATTTGGGAAAAACAATACAGAATGAGATGATTCAACTGCTAAGTAATGGTATTCAGGAAAAGATTCTTGACGATGTCAAAACTGCAAAATACTTTTCTGTAGTGCTGGATTGTACTTCTGACGTGTCTCATGTTGAACAAATGACTATCATTGTTCGGTTTGTTTCCACATCAGAAGACAAAAAGTTTGAAATTAAAGAGCACTTCTTGGGATTCATTCCTGTTTCTGATACAACTGGAGGTGGTTTGACAGCCGCTGTCTTGAACAAATTTGAAGAACTGTGGCTCTCTGTGGACAACTTACGAGGGCAAGGCTACGACAATGGGAGCAACATGAAGGGAAAAACCATTGGACTACAAAGACGAATTTTGGACATAAACCCACGTTCATTCTTTGTGCCTTGCAGCTCCCATTCTCTAAACTTAGTCGTCAACGATGCCGCTAAATGTTGTTTTGGAGCGACAACTTTTTTCCTGTTAGTTCAAAATCTCTACGTATTTTTCTCTTCGTCAACTCAGCGTTGGGAAGTACTCGTGCGTCATTTGCCATCTCTGACTCTAAAACCTCTAAGCGAAACAAGGTGGGAAAGTAGAATTGATGCTCTGGCCCCCCTCTGTTACCAATTGAGCGAAGTCCATGATGCCCTAATGGACATAGCAGAAAATATTAGTCTCACAGGATGCTCTGGAAATGTCTCCCGGCTAGAAGCTCAAGGTCTTGCCAAACAAGTTGGAACCTTTTCTTTTGTTACATCTGTTCTAGTATGGTTCAACATTTTGTACGAAATCAATTTGACAAGTAAGTTACTTCAGTCACAAGAATTCGATTTAGCTGCTGCTTCTCAACCCCTTGACAAAACAAAGAAATATCTGCAATCATTAAGAAGCGATGAAGAGTTTGAGAAGCTGTTAGTTGATGCGAGGGAAATCGCAGAAGAGCTTGGCATACCAGCTAATTTTGAGTCAAGTTCTGCGCCAAAACGTTTAAAGAAAAAAACCAGACAGTTCTCTTATGAGGGGAAAGATGAGCCCATAAGAGATGAGAAACAGAGCTTCAAAATTAACTTTTACTTTGCGATCTTAGATACTGCTATAAATTCAGTTGATGAGCGGTTCACTCAGCTGAAAGAAATGGAATCGAAATTTGGATTTTTGTACCACATTCGTTCACTTGAGGGAAAACCAAGCAAATTTGTTCTGGATAAGTGTAAAGCTCTGGAAAAGTCTCTTACACACAACGAAGTAAAAGACATCGATGCCATAGAGCTATGTGGTGAACTGCAGGCAATGTCAAGACGTGTTCCAGAAGATTCATCACCAAAAGACGTTCTTGAACTTTTGCTTAAATCTGACTTGAAAGAAAGTGTCCTCAACCTGGTGGTGGCTCTAAGAATTCTTTTGACTCTGCCTGTGTCCGTGGCCTCAGGAGAGAGAAGCTTCTCAAAACTAAAGCTAATTAAAACATATTTAAGGGCAAATATGACGCAAGAGAGGTTGGTTGGGTTGGCAACAATTTCGATAGAATCTGAAGTTGCTAAACAAATTAATCTCGGTGACTTAGTGTCATCCTTTTAAAAAAAAAAGGCAAGGAAACAAAAATTTTAATTACCTATGGTCGTTTTTGTTTTGTGTTATTGATTACTTTGTATATATTTGTCCTATACAACTTCTCAGAAGATTAAAGAGTTAGGAGAGAGTTAATTAATCATTGTTGTTGTGGTTTATTTTGCTCCTAAATTTATATCCCAAGTTTTCATCTACTGCCAAGAATAGTAGGGGTGCAACAAAATAGTTTCGCCTAGGGCACCGTAATCTCTCGGGCCGGCCCTGAGGAGATCGGTATGTGCGGTTTATGTATACTTTTTTATTTTACATTACAGTGGTTCATTTTGTAAAATATAAAATGGGTGGACGACCCCTTTAATATCTTTTCCATGCCTAAGGTTAGTACAAATAGAAGAAAAAAAAGAAAAGTAAATAGAAAAATCACTGTTTTGCAAGTTTGGCAATCAGCAGAGCGGTGCAGCTATGACATTTTCTGCGCTTCATGTTGCTCGGTTTGATAAGCAGACACTTCTTGGCCGTAACAGAGCCAACACTGATCAGTGGAAACATGGTATGATATTTAATCATCTCTTGCAGCAAAACACCTTCCGCTTGTCTGCACCAGGTAAGACCTGGCACGGAATTAATGCATGTCATTTGCCAATACGTTTTACAAATGCTGTGCTTTTCGCCTTTTTTCATTGCAAGCAATCTGTTTTTAACATAATTTCATGCTGTACTTTTTTTTTGAATGTCTGTTAGGCCCTAAAGGCAAACTAAAGGGTTTTAAGTAATAACACTGTGCAGTACCTAAAATTTTAATTTAAGAATACCACAATATAATGACTAAGCAAATAGTGAAGCTAAAAAATAATTCATTGGGGAAACTGCAAGAGTCGAAAAATAATCATTACAATGACAAACTATAACGGACTCTGCGCCCCCCACTGTTCTGCCCTACCACTACCCTAGTCACTGGCAGAAAGGCCCCCCCTGTGCAGGAACAGTGTCTTGGCCCTTTGCAGCCCAATAGCTCGTTATAATGCACAATTGCCCCAGTTTTGAAGGAAGAAGTGGGTCCCATTACCTCTTGGCCCTTTTGCAGCTTCCCAGGTTGCACCAATGGTATGTCAGGCCCTGTATTCTCTGCAGCACTGACATTGATGCTGGGTCATACACGCGCAGTGTGTCCTACCGCTCTGCTAGAATAATTGATTTTAGTGTTGGCCAACTGACTGGCTAATCAGGGAGGCTGGTCAGCTGACCAATCATAGGATAGTTTTGGTGACCAATTAATGAGTATAGCACTCAATTTAAATTCCCTCTTTATTTTTCCCAATTCTACCAGCCCTTATATGCCAACGGATTACCTCGTGTTTTGAACCTAGCTTATTTTCCATTACTCCTTGACCTTAGATGTACAGGTGCTTCTCACAAAATTAGAATATCATCAAAAAGTTAATTTATTTCAGTTCTTCAATACAAAAAGTGAAACTCGTATATTATATAGAGTCATTACAGAGTGATCTATTTCATGTGTTTATTTCTGTTAATGTTGATGATTATGGCTTACAGCCAATGAAAACACAAAAGTCATTATCTCAGTAAATTAGAATACTTTATAATAGCTTTAAAAATGATTTTAAAAATCCGAAATGTTGGCCTTCTGAAATGTATATATCAAAAAAGGGTCAAATACAAATTACAACTTCCTGTTCAAGGTATTATATCAACAAAAATTAGAGCTAAATCAGTCCAGTTTCAAAGAAAGATATAAACAAAATCATTAAAATGAATAATTTTTATTTCCATTTAATTAAAAAAATCTTAAAATACAGGTACTTTCAAAATCAAAAGTCAAATATCAATCACGAACCTATGTTATTATGGTAAATTTTCTCCATAAATACAATTAACAGTATTAGAGTACTCAAATATCCAATTCTATTGCACCCATTCCCTGATAATAAAGTGTTGAAAATAATTTTTTTGAAAAATATAATTATTGCCCAAGATTCAAAAAATATAAAGTGGAAGTGACAAAAAGTTATATCGCTATATGCTATAAATAAATTTCTCATATGTCATTTCTTGTATTTAGAACAGTGCAATGTCAGCAACAAGGTAATTTCATAGGGAGCATGATGTGCAAACAGGGACAAAGTGACTAAAGTTCACTGACAGTAGACATAATAATTCTGAGGGGAGTACTTATATGACTCAATTAGCAGCTTGTGAGTGATTAGACTGTGATTTTACCCCGACGACGCCATTTCGCCTTGGACTTCTTCAATAGGGGGCATTGACTTTTGATTTTGAAAGTACCTGTATTCCTTTCGCAACCTTGGGTTTTGTCGTTTTTGCATTTTCGTTTTTTGCTCCCCTTGTTCCCAGAGCCATAGTGTTTTTATTTTTTAGTCAATATGGCCGTGTGAGGGCTTATTTTTTGCGGGATGAGTTGTACTTTTCAACACCATTACTAGTTTTACCATATTGTGTATGTGAAAACAGGAAAAAAAAATCCAAGTGCGGTGAAATTGGAAAAAAAGTGCAATACCACAGTTGTTTTTTATTTATTTTTTACCACGTTCACTGAATGATGAAATTGACCTGCCATTCTTATTCTCCAGGTCATTATGAGTTCGTAGACACCAAACATGTATAGGTTCTTTTTTATTTAAGTGGTGAAAAAAATTCCAAAATTTGGTAAAAAAAAAAAAAAAATAGCGCCATTTTCCAAGACCCGTAGCGTCTCCATTTTTCTGGATCTGGGGCTGGGTGAGGGCTTATTTTTTGTGCACCGGGCTGACATTTTTATTGATAACATTTTGGGGTAGATCCGATGTTTTGATCGCCCATTACTGCATTTTATTGCAATTTTGCGGCGACCAAAAAACGTAATTCTGGCGTTTAGAATTTTTTCTCGTTACGCCGTTTACCGTTCGGATTAATTCTTTTTATATATTGATAGATCGGGCGATTCTGAACGCGGCGATACCAAATATGTGTATGTAGTTTTTTTTTTATATTTTATTTTGAATGGGGCGAAAGGGGGGTGATTTAAACTTTTATATTTTTTTAATTTTTTTTATATTTTTAAAAACTTTTTTTTTCACTTTTTGCATGCTTCTATAGTCTCCATAGGAGACTAGAAGCAGCAACTATCCGATCGCCTCTGCGACATACAGGGGATCAGCAGATCCCCTGAATATAGCAGAATTGGTCCTGTGCTATGAGCGCCGACCACTAGGTGGCGCTCATAGCGACCAGCTCATGACAACCGCAGGTGTCTGCTGCAGACCCTGGGCTGTCATGCCCACCCATCGGTGACCCGCGATCACGTGACTGGGTCGCCGATGGGTGGGGCTTAGGACGTGCTTCCCGGAAGCGCGCATTAAATGCCGCTCTCGGAGATTGACAGTGGCATTTAACATGTTAACAGCCGCGGGTGGATCACGATTCCACCCGCGGCTGTTGCGGGCACATGTCAGCTGTAATAATCAGCTGACATGTACTCGGTTTAGTGCGGGCTCACCGCCGCAGCCTCCGCTGAACCGGGGGAGGTAGCCTGTGACATACTAAGACGTCACAGGTTGTAAAGGGGTTAAGAATTATTTAATTGAATGAAAATAAAAATTATTCATTTTAATGATTTTGTTTATATCTTCCTTTGAAACTGGACTGATTTAGCTCTAGTTTTTGTTGATATACTGCTGAAATGTATGTTCAGTAAATGCACTCAATACTTGGTCGGGGCTCTTTTGCATCAATTACTGCATCAATGCGGTGTGGCATGGAGGCGATCAGCCTGTGGCACTGCTGAGGTGTTATGGAAGCCCAGATTGCTTTGATAGCAGCCTTCAGCTCATCTGCATTGTTGGGTCTGGTGTCTCTCATCTTCCTCTTGACAATATCCCATAGATTCTCTGGGGTTAAGGTCAGGCGAGTTTTCTGGCCAATCAAGCACAGCGATACTGTTGTTTATAAACCAGGTATTGGTATTTTTGGCAGTGTGGACAGGTGCCAAGTCCTGCTGGAGAATGACATTTCCATCTCCAAAAAGCTTGTCGGCAGAGGGAAGCATGAAGTGCTTGAAAATTTCCTGGTAGACGGCTGCGCTGACTTTGGTCTTGATAAAACACAGTGGACCTACACCAGCAGATGACATGGCTCCCCAAATCATCACTGATTGTGGAAACTTCACACTAGACCTCAAGCAGCTTGGATTGTGACCTCTCCAATCTTCCTCCAGGCTCTGGGATCTTGATTTCCAAATGAAATGTAAAATTGACTTTTATCTGAAAACAACACCTTGGACCACTGAGCAACAGTCCAGGTCTTTTTCTCCTTGGCCCAGGTAAGACGCTTCTGGCGTTGTCTATTGGTCATGAGTGGCTTGACACAAGGAATTCGACACTTGTAGACCATGTCCTGGATACGTCTGTGTGTGGTGGCTCTTGAAGCAATGACTCCAGCAGCAGTCCACTCCTTGTGAAGTTTGAATGGCCTTTTCTTAATAGAGATGAGCGGTGTTCGACTCGAACTGTTCGCCAATCTCAAATTCGAGCTGTTTTGGGCGGTGTTCGAGCCGTTTGGCGAACACGAACGATTTGAAAAAAATTTGGCTGTTCGAGATTATGTTCGATAACTGTTTGTGCATCCAAAATCATAACTGGATTTTTTCTCAGTAATGCTGAAAATTAATGTTAATGCGCAGTTTGAGTGTACAGCGGGGCGGGGGGAGGGGCAGGGGGTGGATCTCTGCAGAAATAATGAAGATCTCTATTTTTTTTCTCCTTCCCGCATTTACAGTGGGGAGGTGCAATCTGTCAGCCTATCAGCAGGGCGCACACGGAGCGAACTGCTTTTTTTCACACAAGCAAGGGCATGGGTCATTGGCAGTGTATGTCACATGTCCTTGCCCTATAAGACCCAGCCATTTTCCCCGTCACCACCATTTTCTCACTGCTGCAGCTGCGTGTTAGACGGCACCGCTGTTGCTGTGTGCGCTATACTTTGTTAATTTCAAGCCAATTTTCGCACAAATCTACAGATAGCTTGGGAGTAGGGAAGAGTTGTGATTGCAGTCCTTTAAAGGACTAGGTTATATCATTTCCTACGACTTTTATCAGGCAGGTCTGTGCTCTTAAATAGATAGGTTGGGAGTAAAGACTAATTGTAACTGCAGCCCATTTCAGGGCTAGGTTACATCAGTTCCTATCACTTTTTGCCAGGCAGGTCTGTGCCAGTGCTGTGCAAGTTTTTTCACAGCATTTGGCTAAATAAAGCAAAGCAAATCCTTTTTGGCCTATTGCAGAGTGTGTTAGCCAGTGGAGCAGCCTATCTGTGTTGCAAGCTACACCACCTGTGTATACAATACAAATTTTTTTTACTGCACCTAGTGAAGTAAAACCTTTTGGGCATAGCATCATTCTATTAGTCCATCTATACTAACCTTCACCAGGTTGCAAATTCAATATAATTTTTTTCTGCATCTAGCTCTGAAAAAATATTTAGGCTTCTAGCAGTGTGTGGGACTTGTTCAATTAGTCCATCTATACTAACCTCCATCAGGTTGCAAATTCAATATAATTTTTTTCTGCATCTAGCTCTGAAAAAGTATTTAGGCTTCTAGCAGTGTGTGGGACTGGTTCTATTAGTCCATCTATACTAACCTCCACCAGGTTGCAAATTCAATATAATTTTTTTTGCATCTATCTCTGAAAAAATATTTCAGCTTCGAGCAGTGTGTGGGACTTGTTCTATTAGTCCATCTATACTGACCTCCATCAGGTTGCAAATTCAATATAATTTTTTTCTGCATATAGCTCTGAAAAAATATTTCGGCTTCTAGCAGTGTGTGGGACTTGTTCTATTTGTCCATCTATACTGACCTCCATCAGGTTGCAAGTTCAATATAATTTTTTTCTGCATCTAGCTCTGAAAAAATATTTCGGCTTCTAACAGTGTGTGGGACTTGTTCTATTAGTCCGTCTATACTAACCTCCACCAGGTTGCAAATTCAATATAATTTTTTTCTGCATCTAGCTCTGAAAAAATATTTCGGCTTGTAGCAGTGTGTGGGACTTGTTCTATTAGTCCATCTATACTAACTTCCACCAGGTTGCAAATTCAATATAATTTTTTCTGCATCTAGCTCTGAAAAAATATTTCAGCTTGTAGCAGTGTGTGGGACTTGTTCTATTAGTCCATCTATACTAACCTCCACCAGGTTGCAAATTCAATATAATTTTTTTCTGCATCTAGCTCTGAAAAAATATTTCGGCTTCTAGCAGTGTGTGGGACTTGTTCTATTAGTCCATCTATACTGACCTCCATCAGGTTGCAAATTCAATATCATTTTTTTCTGCATCTAGCTCTGAAAAAATATTTCGGCTTCTAGCAGTGTGTGGGACTTGTTCTATTAGTCCATCTATACTAACCTCCACCAGGTTGCAAATTCAATATAATTTTTTTCTGCATCTAGCTCTGAAAAAATATTTAGGCTTCTAGCAGTGTGTGGGACTTGTTCTATTAGTCCATCTATACTAACGTCCACCAGGTTGCAAATTCAATATAATTTTTTTTGCATCTATCTCTGAAAAAAAATTCAGCTTCTAGCAGTGTGTGGGACTTGTTCTATTAGTCCATCTATACTGACCTCCATCAGGTTGCAAATTCAATACAATTTTTTTCTGCATCTAGCTCTGAAAAAATATTTCGGCTTCTAGCAGTGTGTGGGACTTGTTCTATTTGTCCATCTATACTGACCTCCATCAGGTTGCAAATTCAATATAATTTTTTTCTGTATCTAGCTCTGAAAAAATATTTAGGCTTCTAGCAGTGTGTGGGACTTGTTCTATTAGTCCGTCTATACTAACCTCCACCAGGTTGCAAATTCAATATAATTTTCTTCTGCATCTAGCTCTGAAAAAATATTTCGGCTTGTAGCAGTGTGTGGGACTTGTTCTATTAGTCCATCTATACTAACTTCCACCAGGTTGCAAATTCAATATAATTTTTTTCTGCATCTAGCTCTGAAAAAATATTTCAGGTTGTAGCAGTGTGTGGGACTTGTTCTATTAGTCCATCTATACTAACCTCCACCAGGTTGGAAATTCAATATAATTTTTTTCTGCATCTAGCTCTGAAAAAATATTTCGGCTTCTAGCAGTGTGTGGGACTTGTTCTATTAGTCCATCTATACTGACCTCCATCAGGTTGCAAATTCAATATAATTTTTTTCTGCATCTAGCTCTGAAAAAATATTTCGGCTTTTAGCAGTGTGTGGGACTTGTTCTATTAGTCCATCTATACTAACCTCCACCAGGTTGCAAATTCAATATCATTTTTTTCTGCATCTAGCTCTGAAAAAATATTTCGGCTTCTAGCAGTGTGTGGGACTTGTTCTATTAGTCCATCTATACTGACCTCCATCAGGTTGCAAATTCAATATAATTTTTTTCTGCATCTAGCTCTGAAAAAATATTTCGGCTTGTAGCAGTGTGTGGGACTTGTTCTATTAGTCCATCTATACTAACCTCCACCAGGTTGCAAATTCAATATAATTTTTTTCTGCATCTAGCTCTGAAAAAATATTTTGGCTTGTAGCAGTGTGTGGGACTTGTTCTATTAGTCCATCTATACTAACTTCCACCAGGTTGCAAATTCAATATAATTTTTTTCTGCATCTAGCTCTGAAAAAATATTTCAGCTTGTAGCAGTGTGTGGGACTTGTTCTATTAGTCCATCTATACTAACCTCCACCAGGTTGCAAATTCAATATAATTTTTTTCTGCATATAGCTCTGAAAAAATATTTCGGCTTCTAGAAGTGTGTGGGACTTGTTCTATTAGTCCATCTATACTGACCTCCATCAGGTTGCAAATTCAATATAATTTTTTTCTGCATCTAGCTCTGAAAAAATATTTCGGCTTTTAGCAGTGTGTGGGACTTGTTCTATTAGTCCATCTATACTAACCTCCACCAGGTTGCAAATTCAAAATAATTTTTTTCTGCATCTAGCTCTGAAAAAATATTTAGGCTTCTAGCAGTGTGTGGGACTTGTTGTATTAGTCCATCTATACTAACGTCCACCAGGTTGCAAATTCAATATAATTTTTTTTGCATCTATCTCTGAAAAAAAATTCAGCTTCTAGCAGTGTGTGGGACTTGTTCTATTAGTCCATCTATACTGACCTCCATCAGGTTGCAAATTCAATACAATTTTTTTCTGCATCTAGCTCTGAAAAAATATTTCGGCTTCTAGCAGTGTGTGGGACTTGTTCTATTTGTCCATCTATACTGACCTCCATCAGGTTGCAAATTCAATATAATTTTTTTCTTCATCTAGCTCTGAAAAAATATTTAGGCTTCTAGCAGTGTGTGGGACTTGTTCTATTAGTCTGTCTATACTAACCTCCACCAGGTTGCAAATTCAATATAATTTTTTTCTGCATCTAGCTCTGAAAAAATATTTCGGCTTGTAGCAGTGTGTGGGACTTGTTCTATTAGTCCATCTATACTAACTTCCACCAGGTTGCAAATTCAATATAATTTTTTTCTGCATCTAGCTCTGAAAAAATATTTCAGCTTGTAGCAGTGTGTGGGACTTGTTCTATTAGTCCATCTATACTAACCTCCACCAGGTTGCAAATTCAATATAATTTTTTTCTGCATCTAGCTCTGAAAAAATATTTCGGCTTCTAGCAGTGTGTGGGACTTGTTCTATTAGTCCATCTATACTGACCTCCATCAGGTTGCAAATTCAATATAATTTTTTTCTGCATCTAGCTCTGAAAAAATATTTCGGCTTCTAGCAGTGTGTGGGACTTGTTCTATTTGTCCATCTATACTGACCTCCATCAGGTTGCAAATTCAATATAATTTTTTTCTGTATCTAGCTCTGAAAAAATATTTAGGCTTCTAGCAGTGTGTGGGACTTGTTCTATTAGTCCGTCTATACTAACCTCCACCAGGTTGCAAATTCAATATAATTTTCTTCTGCATCTAGCTCTGAAAAAATATTTCGGCTTGTAGCAGTGTGTGTAGGACTTGTTCTATTAGTCCATCTATACTAACTTCCACCAGGTTGCAAATTCAATATAATTTTTTTCTGCATCTAGCTCTGAAAAAATATTTCAGGTTGTAGCAGTGTGTGGGACTTGTTCTATTAGTCCATCTATACTAACCTCCACCAGGTTGCAAATCAATATAATTTTTTTCTGCATCTAGCTCTGAAAAAATATTTCGGCTTCTAGCAGTGTGTGGGACTTGTTCTATTAGTCCATCTATACTGACCTCCATCAGGTTGCAAATTCAATATAATTTTTTTCTGCATCTAGCTCTGAAAAAATATTTCGGCTTTTAGCAGTGTGTGGGACTTGTTCTATTAGTCCATCTATACTAACCTCCACCAGGTTGCAAATTCAATATCATTTTTTTCTGCATCTAGCTCTGAAAAAATATTTCGGCTTCTAGCAGTGTGTGGGACTTGTTCTATTAGTCCATCTATACTGACCTCCATCAGGTTGCAAATTCAATATAATTTTTTTCTGCATCTAGCTCTGAAAAAATATTTTGGCTTGTAGCAGTGTGTGGCACTTGTTCTATTAGTCCATCTATACTAACCTCCACCAGGTTGCAAATTCAATATAATTTTTTTCTGCATCTAGCTCTGAAAAAATATTTTGGCTTGTAGCAGTGTGTGGGACTTGTTCTATTAGTCCATCTATACTAACTTCCACCAGGTTGCAAATTCAATATAATTTTTTTCTGCATCTAGCTCTGAAAAAATATTTCAGCTTGTAGCAGTGTGTGGGACTTGTTCTATTAGTCCATCTATACTAACCTCCACCAGGTTGCAAATTCAATATAATTTTTTTCTGCATATAGCTCTGAAAAAATATTTCAGCTTCTAGAAGTGTGTGGGACTTGTTCTATTAGTCCATCTATACTGACCTCCATCAGGTTGCAAATTCAATATAATTTTTTTCTGCATCTAGCTCTGAAAAAATATTTCGGCTTTTAGCAGTGTGTGGGACTTGTTCTATTAGTCCATCTATACTAACCTCCACCAGGTTGCAAATTCAATATAATTTTTTTCTGCATCTAGCTCTGAAAAAATATTTAGGCTTCTAGCAGTGTGTGGGACTTGTTCTATTAGTCCATCTATACTAACGTCCACCAGGTTGCAAATTCAATATAATTTTTTTTGCATCTATCTCTGAAAATAAATTCAGCTTCTAGCAGTGTGTGGGACTTGTTCTATTAGTCCATCTATACTGACCTCCATCAGGTTGCAAATTCAATACAATTTTTTTCTGCATCTAGCTCTGAAAAAATATTTCGGCTTCTAGCAGTGTGTGGGACTTGTTCTATTTGTCCATCTATACTGACCTCCATCAGGTTGCAAATTCAATATAATTTTTTTCTGCATCTAGCTCTGAAAAAATATTTAGGCTTCTAGCAGTGTGTGGGACTTGTTCTATTAGTCCGTCTATACTAACCTCCACCAGGTTGCAAATTCAATATAATTTTTTTCTGCATCTAGCTCTGAAAAAATATTTCGGCTTGTAGCAGTGTGTGGGACTTGTTCTATTAGTCCATCTATACTAACGTCCACCAGGTTGCAAATTCAATATAATTTTTTTCTGCATCTAGCTCTGAAAAAATATTTCAGCTTGTAGCAGTGTGTGGAACTTGTTCTATTAGTCCATCTATACTAACCTCCACCAGGTTGCAAATTCAATATAATTTTTTTCTGCATCTAGCTCTGAAAAAATATTTCGGCTTCTAGCAGTGTGTGGGACTTGTTCTATTAGTCCATCTATACTGACCTCCATCAGGTTGCAAATTCAATATAATTTTTTTCTGCATCTAGCTCTGAAAAAATATTTCGGCTTTTAGCAGTGTGTGGGACTTGTTCTATTAGTCCATCTATACTAACCTCCACCAGGTTGCAAATTCAATATAATTTTTTTCTGCATCTAGCTCTGAAAAAATATTTCGGCTTGTAGCAGTGTGTGGGACTTGTTCTATTAGTCCATCTATACTGACCTCCATCAGGTTGCAAATTCAATATAATTTTTATCTGCATCTAACCCAGCCAATACTTTTGGGCTAATACCACAGTTTGGCCACTCAGCTCTGCTCGGTTCCCATCCATTGTTTTTTGTGCAAACAACTCCAGAGTTGTAAATTAGTTTACCACCAAAATGAGTGGAAAACGGCCTGCTGCTGGTGGAAAGGGGAATAGGCGTGTTGGGAAGGGAAAAAAAGGTTGTGTCCGTGGGGTAGGTGTTAAAGCAACAGTAACATCTGCAGAAGAAAGACCATCTTCCAGCCAAACTAAGATGTCTACTTCTTTTAGCGGACACTGTGATAAGATCCCTTTCTTACGGCCACGTCAATCTCTACAAATTCCAGATGAGTCACAAAAACAGCAGGTGCTTCAACGGATATCAAGTGCTCCTTTAAGTGGGCTCTCCTCCACCTCAACTTCAACTTCAACATCACAAATACTCCAGTCCTCAGAGGTGTCACCCCAATCGCACATGCTTCCTCACAGCTCCCAAGTCTCCAGCTGCCCATCTGAGTATGGGGTAGAACAGATGGTTGAGTCTGCAGAGCTGTTTACTCATACTATAGCCTGGGAATCAGAGGTCGGCTCCAGAGCTTCTGTGAATCCAGACGAGGAAATGATCTGCACTGATGCCCAGAATCGTTATGAGTTGGATCCAGGACCAGACGCCGAAGGTTCTGACCATAATGTAGACCCTCGTTCCCAAACTGTAACTCCTGTTGGTGGAGACAATGAGGAAGACGATGATGAGACTCAAATACCTGATTGGAGCGACAACTTTAGTTTTTTGTCAGGGCAGGAACAGGTTGGCTCTGAGGAAGACGGGTGTGATAACACACAGGGTGATGATGATGAGGTTGGAGATCCCACTTACTGTCAACCCACAGTCAGCCAAGAGATGAGGTCAGCAGAGGAGGTGGAGGAGGATGCTAGTGACGACGAGGTCAGGTTGCGCCTTCCTGGACAGAGACGTAGTACTGGAAGCACGTCAACAACTGCATCCTCAAACACAACTCTGCCTCTGACCACAAGTCGTGGTGGCTCTTCAGGTCGCATGGGTGCTAAGCCTTGCATAGCATGGGCATTTTTTCAGATCGTAAAGATGACCCAGCTCGTGTTATCTGTAACATTTGTCAGCAAAAACTAAGTAGAGGCCAAAAAATACATAGTTTGAGTACTTCATGCATGAACCAGCACATGGATATGAAGCATAAGTTGCAGTGGGAAGCTCACTGTCCTACAATGCGGTCTAACCGGCCGGGCCAACCACCGTCTGCCGCATCTTGTGCATCCGCTGCCTCTTCATCCTCTGTGACTGGGGGGACAGCGGTCACACCTGTTTTGGGACGCAGACCTGCCACCTCTTTACCCGCAACAGCCAGCGTGATTGGCAGGTCATCATTTTCTTTGGAGGTGGAAACACCAGCTGGTGTTCAGCGCTGTCCGACATCGATAGCACCACCTTTGGATCAAGGCAACCTAACATGTCCGCCTGCATCTTCCTCACAGACCGGCAGTTTGCCGGGCACACCCTTCTCAACCCAGTCTAAGCACCACAGCCAGCCCTCGGTCCCTCAGATGTGGACAAGTAAAAGACCATTTCCTCCTAGCCATGAGAAAGCTAAGAGGTTGAATTTCACCATCTGCAAGCTCTTGGCTACAGAAATGCTGCCTTTCCGCCTGGTGGACACAGACGATTTTCGAGACCTTATGTCCATCGCAGTGCCCCAGTACCAGATGCCCAGTCGGCACTACTTCTCAAAGAAAGGTATGCCTGAGCTCCACCAGCATGTCGCACACAACATCACCGCTTCTTTGAGAAACTCTGTGTGTGACAGGGTGCATTTCACCACAGACACTTGAACGAGTAGGCATGGACAGGGGATTTACATGTCGCTGACTGGGCACTGGGTAACTATGGTGACAGCAGGACAAGGGGCTGCTGTCCAAGTCTTGTCGTCCCCACGAGTTGTGCGTCAATCCTCTTTATCTCAAAGTTCCTCCACTGCTTCTGCCTCCTCAACCTCCTCTCGGTCCTCCACCTGCACCCAAAGCCTGTCTGGTCATGCCACAAGCTTTCTAACTGCGCAGAAGGGATCCTGCACACCTCCTTACTATGCTGGCAGCAGGGCTCAACGTCATCAGGCTGTTTTTACTTTGAAATGTCTGGGAAATGTGAGTCACACAGCTGAGGAGATGTGGTCAGCTCTGGAGAACCAGTTTCATGAATGGTTGTCTCCACTGGACCTGAAACCAGGGAAGGCCGTGTGCGACAATGCTGGAAACCTGGTGCGGCCCTTCGCCGGGGCAATGTCACACACGTGCTTTGTATGGCTCACGTGTTGAACCTGGTTGTCCAGCAATTTTTAGCCCACTATCCCGGACTAGATGGCCTTCTGCAGAGGGCACGGTCGCTGTGTGCTCACTTCCGCCATTCGCATCCCGCAGCTCAGCGACTTACATCTCTACAGAAGTCGTTGGGCCTGCCACTTCACCGGCTAAAATGCGATGTGCCTGCCCCGTGGAATTCAACTCTGCACATGTTGCAGCGACTGTGGCAGCACCGACAAGCCCTGGTGCAATACGTTCTGACGTATAGCCTGGGCCATACACACAGTATCTGCTGGTAACATCAATTTTGCGGAATCATTTCACCACTTTTTTAGCCCATCCTTTGCAAGGCCACAGGAGACAAGAAGTCTGACACATAGTCAACACCTAGAGACGATGGTACAGGAGTATCTCCAAGTAAACATTGAAGCCATGACTGTGTCACTGGACCCTTGCTCTTTTTGGGCTTCCAATCTGGATAAATGGCCGGAGCTAGCCACTTACGCCTTGGAGATCTTGTCATGCTCCGCAGCCAGCGTTCTATCTGAACGTGTGTTCAGCGCTGCTGGTGGCGTGCTGAAAGATAAGCGCACGTGGTTCTCCACTGATAATGTAGACAGACTCACGTTCATAAAGATGAACAAATCATGGATCCAAAATGACTTTTCTACCCTTGTGTCATCCTGGGGAGAGTAAAAGCTTGATGATTTGTTAAAATCACCTCACCAACCGTTTTACGCTTTAAAATTACTAATCATGTTTATCTGTATCTTGGCTGGAAAATAACTTGGGCTTTGTAGCAGTGTGCAGTACTGATTCTATTAGGCCATCTATACTAAGCTCCACGAGATTTAAAATTAATAATCATGTTTATCTGTATCTTGGCTGGAAAATAATTTGGGCTTTGTAGCAGTTTGCAGTACTGATTCTATTAGGCCATCTATACTAAGCTTCACCAGCTTTCAAATTAATAATAATTTTTAGCTGCATCTAGCCCGGAAAATAATTTTGGGTCTCCTAGATGCGCAAGACACATGAGTGCCTTCTTGCTGCACTACCTGCAACATGACCCTCAGATTGTCAGAATTCGAAGTAATCCTGACTACTGGGTTGCCACACTCTTAGATCCACCACACTCTTCGATCAACCTTTTCATTTTAATAAAGGACAAAAAAATGGTAATTTTTGAAATTATAAGCATTAGCAGGTTATTAGAAACTGAAATCAAACAGTTTTCAACTCAAAACTTTATTCTAGGTGATGTTACATTTGCACATAGGTCCCCTTGTTCAAAAGGAGCTTCTGAACTCTCTCGTCCATTGAATTTGTCAGGTTTTGGATGGTTTCTGCTTCAATTGTTTTGCATGAGGACAGAATACCCTCCCAGAGCTGTTGCTTAGATGTGAACTGCCTCCCGCCATCATAGACACTCCTTTTGATGATGCTCCAGAGGTTCTCAATGGGGTTGAGGTCAGGGGAGCATGGTGGTCACACCATAAGTTTGTCCCCTTTTATGCCCATATCAGCCAGAGATGCAAATGTGTTATGTGCAGCATGAGATGGTGCATTATCATGCATGAAAATGATCTTGCTGCGGAATACACGGTTCTTCTTCTTGAACCATGGCAGGAAGTGCTGTTTGAGAAACTCCACATACATTATGGAGTTCATCTTTACCCCTTCAGGGATCCTAAAGGGGCCGACAATCTCTCTCCCCATGATTCCAGCCCAAAACATTACTCCACCTCCTCCTTGTTGGCGCTGTTTGCGTGGGGTGTCCATCAACCAGCCATCCTCCACTCCATCCATCTGGACCATCGAGCGTTGCCCGGCACTCATCAGTGAACAAATCAGTTTTGAAGTCAGTCTTCATGTATTGTTTGGCCCACTGGAGCCGTTTCTGCTTGTGTGCAGTGGATAGAGGAGGTCGACAGGATGGCTTACGCACAGCTGCAAACCTCTGAAGGTCTCTGCATCTTGTTGTTCGGGGGACGTTGGAGGCACCAGCAGCTTCAAAAACTTGTCTGCTGCTATGACAAGGCTTTTTTGCCTCTGCTCTTTTAACCTGACGTAATTGCCTGGAGGAAAGAGTCCTCAATTTTCCCTTATCAGCACGCACACGTGTGTACTGTGAATCAGCTACATACCTCTTTATTGTGCGATGATCAGGATGAAGTGTCTTGGCAATGTTGATTGTAGTCATGCCTTGACCTAAACACTCCACAATTTGTTGCTTCTCAGCAGCCGACACATCCTTTTTCTTTCCCATTTTGGCAGAAAATGTAGGCTGCTTAATAATGTGGGACAGCCTTCTTAAGTAGTCTTGCCTTTCATTGGACACACCTGCCAAACTAATTAGCACAGGTGTCTGCAATTGCTTACAGTGATATAAAGAGCCCTGACACACATCACCATCAATGAGTTTAACTGACAAACAAACAAATTCTTCCCTTATCACTCCTAAACACTTTTTGCATAATAATTTGGAACACAGTGTACATGTGCTTTTCCACAAAACACCAGTGGTTCACGTAGTGAATCTTACAGTTCTAACTTGCCAACCGTGGTCTGTATGGAGTTGTTCAATAAAGGGCCCAAAATTAAGATAACATAGACGGGAGAGGTCTCTATGAATAGGAATTCCTAAGTATTTGATACCCTGTGAGGGCCAGGCAAAGGGAAAGTTGAACTGGATGGAATCCTGTATGGATTTGGGGAGGGAGACATCAAGGGCCTCAGACTTTGCTGCATTGATTTTAAAATTTGACCATGTAACAAAGTGATCTATTTCAGCCATAACAGCAGGTATGGATATATGTGATTGAGTGATATATACTAGGACATCATCAGCAAACGCAGAGCACTTGTACTCGGTGCCTCCTACCTCAATCCACCTAATATTGGGGTTATGGCGAATTGATGAGAGCAGGTGCTCCGTCACTAGGATGTATAAGAGAGGGGACAGAGGATATCCCTGCCTTGTCCCATTGGTGATTATGAAAGGTGATGAAAATGTTCCATTTATCTTCAGCCTAGGTGACGTATTGCGATACAGGGCCGTGATTTTGCCTATAAAAGGGTCCCCTAGACCCCTACCCCAAGCTTTTTAAGGGAATAATATATGGCGTGCCAGGAGACTCCATGGAGTGCTTTCTCAGCATCCAACGAGAGTATCTAATTACAGATTTTTAACTGCATCTAGCCCAGGAAATAATTTGTGCCTAGTAGCAGTGTCTGCTAGTCAGCGGAATATCCCAGCTGTTAAGTAAGCTACACTACCTGTAGTTTGGACACTTAATTTTTTCAAAGGAAATGGTTCGGGCCCCCGGGATACTCAGTGAAGAGCATCGGGGAGACACCCCAATGCATAGGGGCTGGGACTGGCGGTAGGACGCCTTGCGGTGGACCGCCGAGCTCGATCCTTATAAAAGCTTTTTAACTGCAGCAGCTTTAGTGGACGCTACTGGAGCTGGAATTATGCGGCTGCTGGCATGAGATTTGCCCTCCAATAGATCCTTGTAAAAGGATTTAAAGTGTATTCATTCAAATTAGAGAGACAATTTAAATTGAAAAGCTTAGACCTGCCTCCACCACAGGGGGGCTCGCTCGACCCACCAGCGGACAGGCACCAGTATTGGGAGAGGGGGGCTGGCCGTCAGGGTCCACCGCAGCTCTGGCACAAACCCGGCCACACGGAGGTCGCACGGGCAGGAACGGACTGGCCGTGTCGGCTTCACACTTTTTTGGTTTTAGAAGGGCATGACATGCCTATATCTGTGTCTCCCCCTCCTTTTATTCTTCCACCTCTTTTCTTTTCGCATGACTATATGTACTTGTCACTTTTCCATGTGTTAGTTGTGTCTTCTGAGCAGTTTGTCAGCTTTTCGACGAACAGTTCGGCGAACATACGGGTGTTCGACGAACCGAACCGAACTCGAACACTACGGGGGTGGCTCAACACTATTTCTTAACAATCCTTTCAAGGCTGCGGTTATCCCGATTGCTTGTGCTCCTTTTTCTACCACATGTTTTCCTTCCACTCAACTTTCCATTAATATGCTTGGATACAACACTCTGTGAACAGCCAGCTTCTTTAGCAATGACCCTTTGTGGCTTACCCTCCTTGTAGAGTGCGTCAATGATTGCCTTCTGGACATTTGTCAAGTCAGCAGTCTTCCCCATGATTGTGGAGCCTACTGAAACAGACTAAGGGATCTTTTTTAACACTTAGAATAATTAACAAAAAACACCTGCAAAGGCTTCCTAACTTACTGAGATAATGACTTTTGTGTTTTCATTGGCTGTAAGCCATAATCATCAACTTTAACAGAAATAAACACTTGAAATAGATCACTCTGTTTGTAATGACTCTATATAATATATGAGTTTTACTTTTTGAATTGAAGAACTGAAATAAATGAACTTTTCGATGATAAAAAATGTTGTGAGAAGCACCTGTAATATGTCACCAGGTTTTTGCTACTCCATGTGAAAGCAGCATCATGTAGAGGCAGAGATCCCAATTCCAGTGATATGTCACTTACTTTATTGTGTGCTGCAGTTTTGATTAAAAACTGTTTTATCTATTGCAGATCTAGCAGTTCTCTGAATGCAGAACCCTGTATAACCCTGCCCACACCACTGATTGGCAGTTTTCTGCCTATGCACAGTGTTCACAGAAAACTGCCAATCAGTCGTGGGGTGTGGCTTGACTACCTGGTAGCAGATTTAATAATCCTCTAGTGATAATCTCTTGCTAATAAAACAGTGGCTTTATAAAAACTACAGCAAGTGACGCGCCCCCTGGGCCGTGGGGTACTTGTTGCTGGGCCGGTCGTTGCTAAGGGAGATGTCACAGTGGCGGTGACCCAGTCCGTGACCCAGGGCGGTCAATCAAAAGGGGAATATTTACAGGGGATTTATAGTTTTTATATAAAGTTCGTGACGCCACCTGTGGTATGCGGCTATGTGGAGCCGCCACTGCGGAGCAGGTCCTCTGGAGCTGGTGTGAATGCAGCAGAGTTGGTTTAGCTCTCCACAGGTAGAGCTTAGCTCCAGGGCAGTGTAGATGTTGTTGTTATGAAGTAGCACTCGTGGTGCAGTGTAGTGCAGGGAGTGATGGCGCAGCAGCAATAACTGACAGAGACGGTGGGGTGCAGTCATCAGGGTTTTACTCACGATTTTCAGACTCCAAGTTACCAGGGCAAGGGTAACCTCCCACGTCGTCCTGTGCTTACTCAGGGAGGGGTTCAGCCAACCCTCAGGTACCTCCAGAGTACATAGCGGGACCCCCTTCTGTGTGTTCCTCAGTCTGTCCTGGGCCTCTCTCTAGGCCCTCCTCCTGAGCAGAGCTTCTGCAGAGCTCCTGCTCCTCTCACTGTCCTCCTCTGACTGACTGGCTGAACTGACTACTCACCGAAGATGGCTTCCCTCTTTATACTATTCCTAACAAGTGCTCCCCTGATTTACTTCCTCCACCCACACCCACTACATGGTTCCCCCTACTTTGGTTCCCCCCACTCCAGCCAGGGACAGGGCTCAGCACGAAGCGCGATACATCTTGCCCCTCCAGCTGGTCTGGAGTAGTGTAGTGTTGGATGCAGGTGTTAGGGTCCCGGGCTGTACTCCTTCCTTACCTGAGAGTGAGATACCACACCTCTAGGTGAGATGCAGTACCTCTGTGGCGACCGAACCCTCAGCGGCACCACACAAGCAGCCCAGTAAGTGACACATCACTGGAATCAGCGTCTTTGCCCCTATATGGTTCTGCTCCCAGATTAGGTTGCAAACATCTGATGACAAATTCCCTTTAAATGGCAAATACCAGGGAGCTTCTTAGACTCTGCTGAACAGAGTGGCAAGCCCAAAGTCTGACTTTGAAAATTCTTATTGAGCAGGTATTTTCATTACAGAAATTAAGGTTTTAACTCTAGTGTCCCTTTAATCCATTTAAAGTTATCTTCTTATGTGACATTTTGGGGATACATCTAAAGTAGTTTATGGGTCTGAAGATTTGAGGGTCTAAATTTATTGTAAGGCTTTTGGGTCTGAATTCATAGCAGGGAAGCATGAAAACATCTGCAATAAGAAAGTAATTACGATAACATTTGAAACATTTTAAGCTCTTTATTACAAACTTATTAACGTTTTGATGTGACTTTGAACTTAAAAGGTCAGGAATTCGGCCACCCCTGCTCTATAGTCACCACGGACAAATCAAAATTAAGACAACAGAGAGGGAAAAATGTTTAGGTATAACGTTATACGTTTGCGCATATTAATATATTTGAGTATGCATTATTTTTAAACTTTATTTTTTCATTTGTTATTTTCTATGCATTTCATGTGGCTCATTAAAATGAAAAAGGCCTTCGTATGTTTGAGTTTTAGTAAGAATAGCATGAATTTTATTATATGTGGTAAGGCTGTAGACTAAACACAAAGGGGCAGATTTACTAAAACAGTAACTTAAACCAGACAGTCTAAAGTTGCACCAAACCTATCACAGTGGCTTATGCTGAATAATAAATTTTGTGCATCTTGCACTTTTGTCTAACTTTACACCAACTTTAGGTTAGCTAAATTTAAGATGGACATCAAATTTGTGCCAAAATTTGGAGAAAATTTGGTGTTCAGCTTCTCTTAATTCACTTCTATGAAGAGAAATGAATGCATCTAGTCGTCGCCTGTTATGTGAACGAACACTTGCCCCAGCAATACCATGGAATTGTGACAGTGTGTGCACTGCACACTATCATGATTCAGCAGTCTGCAGTCACAAAGAGGCTGGGCAATTGCTATAAGTCTTGACACTTTTGGGTCTGGTATACTTTATCAAATAAATCCTTTCAGGGTACATTTTTTTGTAACACTTGGTTTGACTTTTTGGCCCTGATTCATCAAAACCGGCGTAGTTCACTCTGGTCTTAATGATAGGTCATGCTGGAGTCACACACTCCTGATTCATTAAGAGGCGCATGCCTATTAATAAATAAGGAGAGTCTGAAAAGTGGCATGCGACTCGGTCTACCTCGCTACAAATCTTACTCCAGTCATTAGCTGGAGTAAGATTTCTGGAATAGGGAACACCACAGCTTTTGTCATGAATTAGACAAGCTGTGGTATCAGAGCACAGTTCCTTCCCCTGTCCTGCCCCAGCGCTGCCAATTTCGTCAGAGCAGGGAGAAACTGGCTTGAAAATTTCAAGTCGCAAAATATTTGCCCAACGTCGAGTTGCACAGGAATTTTGAGTCTTATCAAAGAGTTTTACAAACCTATCAAAAAATATAGGAGGGGAATTTATCAAAGCTTTTGCTCTAGTTTTCTGAGAGCGAAAAGATGCAAATTTTGTTTCTCACTATTTTTGATGAAAAATGTGCAACTTTTTGTGATTTTCATGCCATTCTCGCCACTTTTGAAACATTGGTGGTAAAATAGACGTGGTTAGCTAAGCAAGTGGGTCATGGGCGCACCCACCACGCGCTATGGGTCCCGTGAGTGGAGGAGAGCGGTGTCAGCGCCCGCCCCCCCCCCCCGCTTGCTCAGGGCCCCGGCACCCGGCACAATACTTACCTCTCCCCGTGCCTCCGCAGCAGCTCCTGCATCCTCCGCGGCTGCTGCACTGTGATGTCTCAGGTCAGAGGGCGCGGTGACGTCTTTATACCGCGCTCTCTCCTCAGCAGTCACAGCGCATAACGGGATGAGGCCGGCGATGCTGAGGAGTACAGAGCAGCGGCAGCAGGTTAGGAGAAGTGAGGTGAGTATTTGATTTTTTTTTATTGTATGGAGGCCTGTGGCAGTATAAGGGAGGGGGGTGAAGTGGGTGTGTGTGACATCCTGCATGGGGCATTATATGGGGGGGTGACATTCTGCATGGGGCATTATAAGGGAGGGGTGGCGGTGGGGGGTGTGACATCCTGCATGGGGCATTATATGGGGTGGTTGTGTGACATCCTGCATGGGGAAGTATAAGGGAGGTGGGGTGTGTGACATCCTGTATGGGGCATTATATGGGGTGGTTGTGTGACATCCTGCATGGGGCAGTAAAAGGGAGGGGTGTGTGTGACATCCTGTATGGGGCATTATAAGGGGGGGGATGACATCCTGCATGGGGCATTATAAGGGAGGGGCAGGGTGTGACATCCTGCATGGGGCATTATAAGGGAGGGGGGGTGACATCCTGCATGGGGCATTATAAGGGAGGGGGGGTGTGACATCCTGCATAGGGCATTATAAGGGGGGGTCATCCTGCATGGGGCATTATAAGGGGGTGACATCCTACATGGGGCATTATATGGGGGGGAACAGCCTGCATGGGGCATTATGTGGGGGGAACAGCCTGCGTGGGGCATTATGTGGGGGGAACAGCCTGCATGAGGCATTATGTGGGGGGAACAGCCTGCGTGGGGCATTATGTGTGGGGAACAGCCTGCATTGAGTGTTATATGGGGGCCGGTATCCTGCATGGAGCGTTATATGGGGGCCAGTATCCTGTATGGAGCGTTATATGGGGGCCAGTATTCTGTATGGAGAGTTATATGGGGGCCAGTATTCTGTATGGAGCGTTATATGGGGGCCAGTATTCCGTATGGAGCGTTATATGGGGGCTAGTATCCTGTATGGAGTGTTATATGGGGGCCAGTATTCCATATGGAGCATTATATGGGGGCCAGTATTCTGTATGGAGCATTTTATGGGGGCCAGTATTCTGTATAGAGCATTATATGGGGGCCAGTATCCTGTATGGAGCGTTATATGGGGGCCAGTATTCTGTATGGAGCATTTTATGGGGGCCAGTATTCAGTATGGAGCATTATATAGGGGCCATTATCCTGTATGGAGCGTTATATGGGAGCCAGTATTCTGTATGGAGTGTTATATGGGGGCCTGTATCCTGTATGGAGCGTTATATGGGGACCAGTATCCTGTATGAAGCATTTTATGGGGGCCAGTATACTGTGTGGAGCGATTCGCTGGTTTCTGAGCTATTGTGGCATTTACAATAGATATCACTCATGTAATGTAAGAAGTGAAATCTTTGCATTGTACGATATACAGTACAGACCAAAAGTTTGGACACACCTTCTCATTTAAAGATTTTTCTGTATTTTCATGACTTTGAAAATTGTACATTCACACTGAAGGCATCAAAACTATAAATTAATACATGTGTAATTATATACTTAACAAAAAAGTGTGAAACAACTGAAAATATGTCTTATATTCTAGGTTCTTCAAAGTAGCCACCTTTTGCTTTGATGACTGCTTTGCACACTCTTGGCATTCTCTTGATGAGCTTCAAGAGGTAGTCACCGGAAATGGTCTTCCAACAATCTTGAAGGAGTTCCCAGAGATGCTTAGCACTTGTTGGCCCTTTTGCCTTCACTCTGTGGTCCAGCTCACCCCAAACCATGTCGATTGGGTTCAGGTCTGGTGACTGTGGAGGCCAGGTCATCTGGCGTAGCACCCCATCACTCCCCTTCTTGGTTAAATAGCCCTTACACAGCCTGGAGGTGTGTTTGGGGTCATTGTCCTGTTGAAAAATAAATGATGGTCCAAGTAAACGCAAACTGGATTGAATAGCATGCCGCTGCAAGATACTGTGGTAGCCATGCTGGTTCAGTATGCCTTCAATTTTGAATAAATCCCCAACAGTGTCACCAGCAGAGCACCCCCACACCATCACACCTCCTCCTCCATGCTTCACGGTGGGAACCAGACATGTAGAGTCCATCCGTTCACCTTTTCTGCGTCGCACAAAGACACGGTGGTTGAAACCAAAGATCTCAAATGTGGACTCATCAGACCAAAGCACAGATTTCCACTGGTCTAATGTCCATTCCTTGTGTTCTTTAGCCCAAACAAGTCTCTTCTGCTTGTTGCCTGTCCTTAGCAGTGGTTTCCTAGCAGCTATTTTACCATGAAGGCCTGCTGCACAAAGTCTCCTCTTAACAGTTGTTGAAGAGATGTGTCTGCTGCTAGAACTCTGTGTGGCATTGACCTGGTCTCTTATCTGAGCTGCTGTTAACCAGTGATTTCTGAGGCTGGTGACTCGGATAAACTTATCCTCAGAAGCAGAGGTGACTCTTGGTCTTCCTTTCCTGGGGCGGTCCTCATGTGAGCCAGTTTCTTTGTAGCGCTTGATGGTTCTTGCAACTGCACTTGGGGACCCATTCAAAGTTTGCCCAATTTTTCGGACTGACTGACCTTCATTTCTTAAAGTAATGATGGGCACTCGTTTTTCTTTACTTATCTGCTTTTTCTTGCCATAATACAAATTCTAACAGTCTATTCAGTAGGACTATCAGCTGTGTATCCACCTGACTTCTGCACAACACAACTGATGGTCCCAACCCCATTTATAAGGCAAGAAATCCCACTTATTAAACCTGACAGGGCACACCTGTGAAGTGAAAACCATTTCCGGTGACTACCACTTGAAGCTCATCAAGAGAATGCCAAGAGTGTGCAAAGCAGTCATCAAAGCAAAAGGTGGCTACTTTGAAGAACCTAGAATATAAGACATATTTTCAGTTGTTTCACACTTTTTTGTTAAGTATATAATTCCACATGTGTTAATTTATAGTTTTGATGCCTTCAGTGTGAATGTACAATTTTCAAAGTCATGAAAATACAGAAAAATCTTTAAATGAGAAGGTGTGTCCAAACTTTTGGTCTGTACTGTATATATTTCTCTTCGGTATCTGTGACCATGGCTTGCCCCCCCCCACCCCTAGTTTTGATCCCGGGTACGCCCATGAAGTGGGTCTAAATCAGATTTATGAATTGCGACATTTTAAAAATGAGAACTCCAGTAGACGTTGTGTAAAAGTCGGCGAAATAGCTCCAGATGTGCAGAATTATTATATGTTATGATGCAACAAATTTATCGAAGATCGTGGAAAACTTTAAAAATACCAGCTAGGTATGCTGTAATATTGCAAAGCTCTATGAGAAATATGCAAAACTAGCTCACACCGGAAGAAAAAAACAAGTTTCTGTTCTTTGGAGAAATTTATTTGCATAATCCTTTATATGAAGTACCCAGACAAGGCAAAGTGACTAGTGGGCTGTACCTTCATATCTTTTGTGTTGCCCCATGTGGCCCCTTCTTGTAATTAGTAGCTAGAATTAACTAAAAACATAAATATTTAAAAAGTAAAAAAAAAAAATCAAGACAGACCCCTCGTAAGTTTTTGTAAACACCCAGCAGTGGAAACAGCCTATCTCTACTGGATTTCCCTCTACCCGTTTACCAGATCACACTATGTTAAACTTAGCTGTAGGTGTATGCCTTATTGGCAGTGTCATATATATCATTAGGACTAGGTTCAAACAAGTCTCTAAAAAATAGATTTCATCCAGAAAGGTGAGAAGATTTTTTTCTCACTTGTCATCCGTGTACAATCCGTTTTTTTACAGCAGCAGCTATTAATCATTTACAGTTTCCTATGTTACAGAATTGAAATGTATCCATAAAAATTGGATGTTATATTGTAGCATCTGATTTTTTTCTTTACACACTTGAATGGGTGAGTCTCATCCAATTTACAGAAGAAATTAGCACATGATGTGATTTTTTTTTTTACATGCAGATTCAATCATAGTAGACTAAGGGTGCAGTACTAGCGCTAGAAATGCATCAGACTGTTTTTTAAACCTTTTAAGATAATCCAATAAAGCTTTTTGATTTTATCCGTTGGAGTGCCGACCATCCCTCCTTTCCAATTTTTTACTATTTGCTGTGCTCATCAGTGGGACCAGCACCCTCCGTTGAAGCATGTCTCCCTCGGTGTTGGATTCAGCGTGAAGCTCCCTGACTTTCCCCCTGATCTCCTAAAAAAAAATCATTCATCCGAACTGCCCAATTGAATTAAATTGGTGCGAATGCGGTCCACTTTTTCCACTGACAACACTCTGATCGAAAATACAGTCGTGGGAATGAGCCCTAACTAGCAGCAATTAGGGATGAGCGAACCAAAACTAAAAAGTTCGGGGCTCGTACCGGACAATCAATGTCCAGTACTAAACGACAGACATTGACTTCTCCTGGAAAACAGAGAGCGAGAATATTTTCCAGCTCAAAAGTTTGGGTCTCCATTGTTTTCAATGGGGTTCAGGTTCAAGTTTGGGTATAAAGTTCGGAAAAAAGTTTGGGTCGGGTACCAGAACCCGAACTTCCACGGGCCGGTTCATTTTGGGATTTCTGTCCCTTTAAATCATCACATGTAATACTACATTTCCCCTGTAGTGGTGGCTACATACTGTATTTTTCGGACTATAAGACGCACCGGACCATAAGATGCACATAGGTTTTAGAGGAGGAAAATAGAAAAAAAATTTAAGCAAAAAATGTGGTCATGATACACTGTTAAGGGGAAGGGAGTATGCTGCTGACACTGGTATAGGGGTAATGTCCCCCAATTCTTTTAATATGCCTCATCCTGGTATATATGGCCCCCTCCTTCCTGTTATATGTGGCCCCCATCCCCATCCTGATATGCATAGCACCCCTCATCCCCATCCTGATATGCATGGCACCCCTCATCCCCATCTTGGTATGCATGGCACCTCAATCCCCCATCCTGGTATGCATGGCACCCCAATCCCCCATCCTGATATGCATGGCACCCCAATCCCCCATCCTGGTATGCATGGCTTCCCAATCCCCCATCCTGGTATGTATGGCACCCCTTAATCCCCATCCTGGTATGCATGGCACCCATTGATCCCCATCCTGGTATGCTAGGCACCCCTCATCCTAGTATGCATGGCACCCCTCATCCTGGAATGCATGGCACCCCTCATCCTAGTATGCATGACACCCCTCATCCTGATATGCATGGCACCCCTCATCCAAGTATGCATGCCCCCCCTCATCCAAATATGCATGGCACCCCTTGATCCCCGTCCAGGTATGCATAGCACCTCTCATCTTGGTATGCATGCCCCCCCCTCATCCTGGTATGCATGGCCCCCCTCATCTTGGTATGCATGGCACCCCTCATCCCTCTTCCTGGTATGCATTGCACCCCTCATCCCTCTTCCTGGTATGCATGGCACCCCTCATCCCCATCCTGGTATGCATGGCACCCCTTATCCCTCATCCTGGTATGCATGGCACCCCCTGATCCCCATCCTGGTATGCAAGGCAGCCCCTTATCCCCATCCTGGTATGCTTGGTCCCCTTCCATCCTGGTATGCTTGCCACCCTTATCCCTCATCCTGGTATGTATGTCACCCCTCATCCTTCTTCCTGGTATGCTTGGCACCCCCTGATCCTCATCACTCTGCACACACAAAACTAAACAATTATACTCACTTCCTCTCTCCTCCAGCGCTGCGTCTCGCTCTGCTGCCGACACGAGCCCTAACTAGCAGCAATTAGAGATGAGCAAACACAAACTGAAAAGTTCGGAGCTCGTACCGGACAATCAGTGTCCGGTGCTAAACGACAGACACGGACTTCTCCCGGAAAACAGAGAGAGTATTTTCCAGCTCAAAATTTCGGGTCTCCATTGTTTTCAATGGGGTTCAGGTTCAAGTTCGGGTATAAAGTTCGGAAAAAAGTTCAGGTTGGGTACCAGAACCCGAACTTCCACGGGCCGGCTCATCCCTAGTAGCAATGCTATGGAATACAATCAGGAGATTACAAGATCAAGTCCCCAGGAGTGAAAGAAAAGACTAAATAAAGTGGTATTAAGAAGAAAGTATACCCAGAAATAAAAATAAAAATATTTTTATTCCATCGAAATGATCTTTTATAGGGATATAAAATATATTTGTTATCCCTGAAATCATAATGACCCAGAATATCTTATGATATTTACACTGCATGGTCATCAAAAATCTACAAAAAAAATGTGGATTGCAGGAAGGTGGTTACATTCTTCACTAAAAAAAAGTTTCCAAAATTGTGTCATTGGTGAAATAAACCAAGCCATTACAAAACAATCCATACACAGCATACTGTGATCCTTGACAAAAAATAAATGTGGTACTAAAGGGGTTAAATAATGTTTACTGAGGGACATAGAAGGGACGACAAACATGTTGATATATTTAATATAGCAGATTGAGTGCTCATGATTAGTCAGAAAGACTCTTCATTAACCAATTAGTCTTAATCCGCAGAGCACACAGTGAGATCCAGCCTTCGCTCCCATGAATACATTGCTGAGGTTTACATGACTCCTCACTGGACTTATTTCCTTCTTGAATCTCTAGGACCATCACAAACGGAATATTTTCTATTGTCCAAGTTGAATGCAAGGCAGAAACTGGCGCTAACAATATAACAATATAGAAGTACCCACCAAAATGCACAGCCCTTCTGTTATCTGCCGCCTTTCAATAGATTAGAGTCGTTTCTCAAGGGAAAGAATTGCCTTTCCTACCATGTGTTTTTTCTATTTTGTAAAGCTTATTGTGTTGTGATTTCCCGTACTATACATTGGTGCTACTGAATGAATAAAATAAAAAACAACACTCAAATGCCTTCTGTACATCTCTATACAGTTGAACAATTGGTTTTGTTGGGAAGGCTTTTTGGCTGCTTATCAGAGGGCTCCATAGACCTATAAGAGATATGAAGCCAAAAATTGTAATTCTGCAATGTTAATGAATGGTGACAATAACAATGTGATATGTGACGAGCTTGGTAACATACAGAAACGGTAATCGGATGATACATTTTCCATTTACCCCTTTCCCAATGGACATATTTCTCATTGAACCAAGATGATGTTAGGCTAGCGTGGATAACACAAGCTTTCTGTAAGTACAATCTGTCATACTCCATGCAAGACTATTTGTTTTTAGCCTAAAAACTAATAGGCAGGTAATTGGTAAGTACCTGCCTGTTGTATCCTGTGCTGATCTCTGCCGGCACAGAGTGGTCACATTGTCACGGATGTGTCAGAGGTGACAGACAGTCGCCCTGCAGTGGTCTGCAGGAGATCTCCGCATTTGGCAATGCAGACAGCTGCCTAGATAGGCTGTGTTTAGGACCCAGCGACTACCTCTCTTTAGTCTGGGTGTATATATACCTGGTGTGTCTAGGTGGGCATCGCCGGTTATTCTCATTTCTACTTGGAACTTAGCTGAAGCAGCATCACATCCTCTCTGGAGTCTTGAGGCCATGTGCCCTGTTGGAGTTTCTTCTAAAGCTAAGTTGTTATTCCCCTGTGTTGTCTTCCCCTTTTGTCTTTAGAGTGCTAGTGGAGGTTGACTAGTGCTCATCTCCTTCCACCCCCAGCTATAGCCTTATGCCAGGGATAGTAGGGCGAGGCACGTGATCGGCGACAGCTGCGGAGGCTATATAGGGACGTTAGGGGGAGACAGGGTGATGCTAGTCCAGATTAGGAGGTCACCTCTTCCCCTGACATTCACTTTTAACAGATCCATTGCAAAAATTACTTCAGAAACTGTCTTTGTATTATATTTTTAATTCTTGATTTTCCAAACTGATGTTATACTGATGTCAAAAACAGAGATACGGAGGACATAAGAAGCATCATACAGCTGAAAAAATGTAATTTTTTTTCCGGTTGAATAATGATTTTTCCTACTCTTTTCTAATATGAATGTTGATATGCTCTAATTTTGAATTGCACAAAAGTAAAAACTGCCGAAAGTCCAGTGAAAACTTGCATTCAAATCCACATTTGCCATATCATAGTGAAAATCACTTTGTGCTTTGCCTTCATGGTGAATCTCTCATGAGCTTGATTTTTAGTTTACACACATTTCATCTTTAAAAGACAATCTACAAGGACTACAAGATGTCGGTGAGTGGAGGGAAGCGAGACTGATCAGTCCATTATGGGTGTAAGAGAAGCAAAAGTTTGCGAAGCGGTGTCCAACCATTAGAGAGGAACGCCTACAGAAGAGAGTGCCAGGACCGAGAGCGCCAACCCACAGCAGGGAGTGACCGTTGTCACAGAGTGAGGTGGAAAGAGGAGATCCGGCCAGTAAGGTTGGCCCGAGGAACAGGGCAAAGACGGTTGAGAAACACAATGGTGAGTCAGAAAGGACTCCATCCAGCGAAAGACGGGCCATGAAAGGCTTCAGGAGACAGAAAATATTACGCCATTTGTGGGCTATAAGTCGCAGGAGCACGAGCAAGAAGACATGGCAGATCAGAGAGCATGGATGGAGTGCACTGGGCTCTGGTATGGTGTACCCAATCAAGGAGGACTGGGACGCAGTGAGTGGCAGAGGCTTATGGCTTTGGTGGAGCAAGAGGTGAAGCCATGCAGTTTGGCAGAGGTCACACAATCCTTCGGCTCCAAATTGGAGGCTGAGGCTTACACCCCAGCTCAGCCTATGGGCCAAACACCTTAAAACCTCGTTGGCTCAATGTCCAATGGGTTCTCCACCAAATACGGAGGCTTCCCTTCCAATTCCGAAGGCACCCCACATATAACCTGAAGGTGAACTCCAACCCAGGATGTACACCCCTTATCCCTCGGACCAGGTGTATTGCAGGGGTGATGCTTGCTTGAAGGACTGTGTCTCCATCCTTTGGACTGATGGGGACAATGGACTCTGTCCAACATGGACTGTGTACTGGTCATGAGGACCAATGTTTGGGGGGAGGGGGATGGATAACCCGATGTCCCAACCAAGTTGAAATTACTGTGCCCATGAAGTGTTGGGCTATTGTTGTGTTGACCCCAGGGCAGTTGTTTCAAAAGAACCTAGTAGGACTGGGGTCATGCTGACCCATCAAGGAAGAGGACACTACATACCCTGCAGAAGAGACTGCTATTTTTGTTATTGCATTGGTATGTTTTAGGTGTTCTGATGGTCAAGGACGACCACTGTTAAAGAGGGGAGGAATGTAAGGATTTTGGACTGTGCTACAGCGTCACTGCCCCTGAAGACACCAATCACCTCAGTGTGATTTGTTGTTGTGATGTAATATGAATAATATCTTGCATGTTTTGCAAATACTGTGTCATGTGAATAGTGCTATAATGTAATGGGATGCGTAGTGTGTAGCAGTTTTATAGTATAGTGTAGGGTATAATGTAGTATAGGTAGACTAGCGACAATAGGGTTACATAGAGTTAATGTTTGGGACTAGCCCGCAGGGGGTGGGTTTAGTGTTAGTGCAAGTGACAGTTCCTGTTAGATATTGAGTTCGAGTTTAGTGTGCAACGTGAGCAAAGCTGCTAAAGGGTGGCTCACAGTTAGAGGAGACTAAGGCAAAGGGATAGTGCGATCCTGAAGAGAACATGTCAGAAAGAGACTGAGTGGCCTTCTGGAAACAGGTCCTAGGATAGGATGTAAGGATACCACACTGGCAGCAGGAGGAAAGGAATGGCAGATGAATATGGATTTTTTTTTAGGTTTGCACCACCATAATCACATTTAGAATCGGATGTAAAGTAGTGGACAATCTCTTTTGAACTTAAAGGGGTATTCCCATCTCCAAGATCCTATCCCAATATGTAGTAGGTGTAATAATAATAATAATATTAGCAACTACCTCCAATTAGAAATGTAGTACAGTTCTTCTGATTCGCTATGTTGCTTTGCCCATGCGGGGCTTTACAGTAGCTTAGGTATCCATGGTTACGACCACTAACAGCTAAGTAACTAACTAGCTAACGGTGACTATAAGAGTGGTCATAATCCTGGATACCTAAGCTACTGCAATGCCCTGTACATGGGGTAAGCAACATAGCAAATCAGAAAAACTATACTACATTTCTAATTGGAGGTATTTACTAATATTATTATTATTACACCTACTACATATTGGGATAGGATCTTGGAGAAGGGAATATGCCTTTAAAGGTTTTAATACACACATGGCAGCGTAACAAAGGTTGCTCAACTAACCTGACAAATAAAACACTGAAAAGTAGTGTAACCTCCTATCTCAGGTTCCTGTTCTCTCCACAGAGGCCATACATTAAATTGTGATATTTCACACAGGCTTCAACATAGCAACTTCTAAATCTCAAGTGGTTGCTTATGACTGTACATTTAGGCTGTGTGCCCACAATGCGAATTTAATGCGTTTCAGAGGTGGCGTTTCAGCCGCAGAAACACATTAAAATCGCTTGTAAAGAGGTCTGCCATGTTTCCCAATGATAATCCACATGAGCTGTGCACATGCTGCGGAAATTGCCGCTGCGGATTATCATTGCGGAAAAATCCACAGCACAACCAATATGGGCGCGATTTCTCTGCGAAATCGTGCCCATAGACTTGCATTGAACCGCAGCAAACCCGCATTGCTGAGGCTCAATGCGCGGATGGAACCCGTTTCGGGAGAAGAGGAGACTGCTACTCCTCTCATCCGACCCGGGTACCATCGTACCCGCAAGTTCAAAAAGAATTATAAAGTAAAAAATAAAAAAAATATTCATACTCACCTCTCCAGCGGCCCCCGGTGTTCTCCAGGCGGCGATCTGCTCTTCTCGGCAGCCCGCGGTGTACTGCCAGGACCTGCGGTGACGTCATGTATCAGCTGATGGTCATGCAACCATCAGCTGATCGGTGATGTCAGCGGTCAGCTGATGGTCACGTGACCATCAGCTGATAAATGACGTCACCGCAGGTCTTGGCAGTACACCGCAGGCCACCGAGGAGAGAGGATTGCCACCGGGAGGAAACCGGGGGCCACCGGAGAGGTGAGTATAAGGTTTTTTTTTACTCTTTAATTCTTTTTTTTACTATAGATGCAGCATTTGAAAGCAGAACTCTCCTCATAAGTTGGTCACACCACACATATTGTGTGACCAACTTATATTGTCAAGCCGTTTTCCAAATGCATTTGAGTGATGCTCAAAATCGCTTGAAAAAACGCATGCATGAATACATGCAAAAACACATGTAAAAACGCATATAAAAACACTTAAAAAACGTATGTAAAATCCGCATGCGTTTTTTCTGCCAGGGAGAGGAAAAGACGCTCAGGAAATTTCTGCTTCAATATGCATTGTGGGCACATACCCTTAGCCAACCCTTCCACAGCATAAAGAACTTTTGCAAACCATCTACATTTTGGACATTCTCCCTAGCCTCCACTAATTACAAACAGCCCCAGTACTTAGCTCTGCTTGTCTGATTCTTGGACTCGCTCTTTGGGCTCCTTTTCACAACTTTGAAAATCAACGGACCAATGTTACTCAATAGTGCAATGCAGATGAGCGATTATATTAAGTGACCGAATCTGCATGTGAAAAAAAATCGGAGCATGCACCAGTTTCTTCCATAAATCAGATGGTACCCATTCAAGTCTATGGGAGTGTGAAAAAAAATCGGATGCCGTACAGAGCCACATCCGCTTTTTTACGGATACATTGCGAATCTGTAACATAGGAAACTGTAAATGGTCCTGTAAATGATTAATAGCTGCTGCTGTAAAAAACGGATTGTACACGGATGACAAGTGAGCAAAAAATCGTCTCACTGTTCTGGATGAAACTCTGAATGATCCTTTTATACGTTAGTGTGAACCTACCCTTTAAGGCAGCCAAACCTCTTCCTCCATGTATTACATGGATTTCTATCCCTTTAAATAGTCACATGTAAGACTACCTTTCCCCTTTAGTGGCGGCTACATACCATATTTTTCGGACTATAAGACGTACCAGACCATAAGACGCACCTAGGTTTTAGAGGAGGAAAATAGAAGAAAAAATTAAGCAAAAAATGTGGTCATGATGCACTGTTAGGCTATGTGCCCACGATGCAGAAGTGCTGCATATTTTTTCCGCTTCTCCCTGGCAGGAAAAATGCATGCGGATTTTCCATGCGTTTTTCCCGCCAGGTAGAAGCGTTTGTCAAGCGTTCTTCACATGCATTTCTGCATGGGGGTTATCAAGCGCTTTTCCAAGCGATTTTAGCATCACTTGGAAAGTGCTTGACAACTTGGTCACACTATATAAATCCATCCATCCAGACCAAGTAACAGTTAAAAAAAAAAAGAATAAGAATGGTAAAAAATAAAAAATAAAGATTATACTTACCTTCCGATGGCCCCCGGTCTCCTTCTCCGCTCCGTTCGGTATCCCCGCTGTCTCGCGATGGTGTGAAGGACCTGCGATGACGTCATTGAGTCATGTGACAGGTCACATGACCGCTGACGTCAGCGGTCACGTGACCTGTCACATGACTCAATTACATCATGTCAGGTCCTCACACCACCGCGAGCCGCCCAACACACCGCACGCATCGCTGAGGAGGCCGGGGGACATCGGAAGGTAAGTATAATCTTTATTTTTTATTTTAAATTCTTTTTTTTACAGTTTCTATGGTACCCGAGTCTGGATGAGAGTCTCCTCTTCTCCAGACCCGGGTACCATCCGCACATTGAATCGCTTCATATCCGCGTGTGCACATGTAGTGATGCGGATATTATGCGATTCAATGCAAGTCAATGGCGGCAATTACGCTGCGTGTCCGCAAAATTAATGAACATGCTGCGGATTGTTCCGCAATGATAATCCGCAGCGGAAATTTCCGCAGCATGTGCACAGCATGCGGATTATCATTGGGGACCATGGGGCACGTATTACCAAGCGTTTTTTAAGCGTTTTCGCTGTGGAAATTCCACGGCAAAAACGCTTGAAAAACACATAGTGGGCACGCAGCCTTAAGGGGGAGAGTGTCTGCTGCTGACACTGTTATAAGGGTAATGTCCCCCATTTCTTTTAATATCCCTCATCCTGGTATATATGGCCCCCTCCTTCCTGTTATTTGTGGCCCCCATTCCCATCCTGATATGCATGGCACCCCTCATCCCCATCCTGAAATGCATGGCACCCCTCATCCCCATCTTGGTATGCATGGCACCCCAATCCCCCATCCTGGTATGCATAGCACCCCAATCCCCCATCCTGGTATGCATGGCACCCTAATCCCACATCCTGGTATGCATGGCACCCCATGATCCCCATCCTGGTATGCATGGCACCCTACATCCTGGTATGTATGACACCCCTCATCCTGGTATGCATGGCACCCCTCATCCAAGTATGCATGGCCCCCTCATCCTGGCATGCACGGCCCGCCTCATCTTGGTATGCATGGCATCCCCTTATCCCTCATCCTGGTATGCATGGCACCCCTGATCCCCATCCTGGCATGCATGGCACCCCTGATCCCCATCCTGGTATGCATGGCACCCCCTTATCCCTCATTCTGGTATGCATGGCACCCCTGATCCCCATCCTGGTATGCATGGCACCCCTGATCCCCATCACACTGAACACACAAAAATAAACAATTATACTGGTACGTGTGGCACCCCTTATCCTTCATCCTGGTATGCATGGCAACCCCTTATCCCTCATCCTGGTATGCATGGCACCCCTGATCCCCATCCTGGTATGCATGGCACCCCTGATCCCCATCCTGGTATGCATGGCACCCCCTTATCCCTCATTCTGGTATGCATGGCACCCCTGATCCCCATCCTGGTATGCATGGCACCCCTGATCCCCATCACACTGAACACACAAAAATAAACAATTATACTCACCTCCTCTCTCCTCCAGTGCTGCGTCCCCTCTGCTTCAGACACTCACTGTGTGAGCCGTGCATGGCGTAACTGCCATGTGGCCTCACACAGTGATCTGCTGTGCCGAAATAGTCACTGCTCCCCATGCCGGGATTGTGTGCATGGGGAGCAGTGACCATTCACTCTCCTTAATAGCGTGCACACTGCAGCCGCAGCACGGCTCCTGCTGCAGCCAGCGGTCTGTGTGCCCACTATTAAAAACCATGAATATTCACTACAACCCATGGGAGTGGATTGTAGTGAATATTCATGGTCTTTAATAGCGGGCACACAGACTGAAGAGTGGCAGCAGGAGCCGCACTGCGGCTACAGTGTGCGTGCTATTAAGGAAAATGAATATTCATGGGTGTGGGGAGCAGTGCATATTCATTTTCTTTAGCTGCGGGCACAGTGTAGGCTGCAGCAGGCGGTTGCTGCCTCCTGTGCCCCGCTCCTCCGCCGCTACCACTTCCCCTACACCACCACCATCTACAGCCATAGGTATATAGTACGGGGCACAGTTCAGACTATAAGACGCACCCCCCACTTTCCTCCAAAATTTTGGAGGAAAAAAGTGCATCTTATAGTCCGTAAAATATGTTAGTCATCTATAAAGTGATTTAGTTCATTTTGACTAATGTTGGCCATCTAAGACACCTTTGATGACCAGGAACCAATATAAAATGCCAGTACATTAGACATGCAATTTACAATTTTAAACATTTTTTGTCATTTAGAAAGGAACCTTCCTGAATAATAATCACATTCTTTAAGGTTCCCATTATCTTATATTCTTATTTTTTTATGAAGGACGTTCATGAAAATACGTCTTGAATCATGCAAGAGTCATATTAAGATCCTGCTAAGCCTGCTTTGATGAATGGATGAGCTGAACGGTCTTTATAATTGCCAATTTTTCCTGCTTTAATCTGCTCTTAATCCTCTAGTAGCGTTGACCTTTGGGATTTGTTGTGAACCCTGCGAGATTTCAATGATATAGTAATCAGAAGACTTACTCTAAATGCCATGTGGGCTTCTTACATAGCTTTATTTACAGGTTTTATGCTTTGTTTAAAAGACAAAATGACAACTATGAGGATTACTTTCTCCTGTCTCCAGCATTTTTAATATACGGCTGATAAGATCATACATCTGGTTAGTTGTGATAAGTAAGCAAGTCTGTGACAGAAAGGGAAATCGCACACATATAGAGTAATAATTCAGTCTAAGCATTTACTTTTATTTGACATCAAAGGCAACTTGGTAGAAAGTTTTATTTTTATTTCCCATGTGCAGCAGTTTAGTAGCTAGCGAGAGACTGAGGGGGTGGGTGCATTGGCCACAGACCCACTTAACACAGTGGGGTCCATCTGTATCCTGTATCCCTAGGCAAGGACCACTCTCAACTGTATGTGTGGCGCCCCTGAGGGTTCAATCGCCACAGGGGTACTGCACCTCCGACCGAGGTGTGGTATCTCCTCTCCGAGGTAAGGAAGGAGCACCTCTCAGGACTCAGCCATCCATCCAACACTACACCTCTCCCATCTGAGGGGGGCTTATATGCACCAGGGTGCTGCCCCAGCCGGGATAAGAGGAGATGGGGGGGACCAAAAGATAGGGGGAACCATGTAGTGGGAGAGGGTGGAGGACGCACTTAGAGGTTACACCACAAAATTCATATTTAATAAACGGCCATCTTGGGCTTATGGTCTTTGATTGTGATCTTCATCACTGAATGTGGCTTTCTGTGTGAACCTGCAGCTGATTGAAGATACATGGTCCTCGTGCTCTGGCCTTGAGGCGAGGAGCGGGTTAGAGTTAACGGCTGTCTCTACCCGGTTATGGTCCCTACCTAAGAAGGCCTGGAGGGGAGCAGAGGAGACAAGCTCCACAGGCAAAAGGATCCCTGGGGGATGCAGACAGAGCGGCATACACCACCTGTCCTCACTATTCTGGCCTAGTCAGAGGGATTCCTGCTGCAAAAGGGGTACCGGCCCCCGATATCTGGCTTTGCTACTGTAACATACCTGGCAGCGTCCTTGCATAGTGGTCCATCTCCCACTGTGCAAGAGCGCGCACTTGATCTCCAGTCCAGTCAGCTAGCCTGGCTTCCCTCCATGCTGTCTGCTTGCCTCTGTTTCTGCTGCTTAAGGGCGGCGCCCGATCACTTCCTGTTTCTTGTACCTGCTGCGGGCACACCCCTTGTGCGTCCTCAGCCTCTTGCTGTCTGTCATCTGGTATTTAACCCAGCTGCTCCAATGAATCCCTGCCTGAGCATTGTGTTTCATTCAGTGTGCTCTTTCACTCTGAATGTGCCAGGTCCCCTTCTGTGTTTGCTTGCCTGCCCTTCCTGAGGCTGTATTTCCAGGCCTGTCTGAACACGCTCCTTGCCTGTTCGTTCCGCCTTCTAGGGGCCGCATACCTAGACCCGCTCCTGTATCTTGTCTGTCCTGTCTGAACACGCTCCTAGCCTGTTCCTCCCGTCTTCTAGGGGCTGCATACCTAGACCCGCTCCTGTACCTTGTTACTGTGTCTGTTCTTGTCTGTATACTCTTCTAGCCTGTTTCCTGTGTTTCTCTATGTCCGTACCTTTCCTTTTTCTGCAGAGTCTGAACTCGTACCTAACTCCTGCTCATTGTCACTGTACTTCCGTTTGTGAGTTAGTGGTCCACTCGCTACTTCACTGTAAGTACCCTGTGGGCACCTGGTTCCGCCTTTCCTTTCCTGCCTGTTCCGTGTGTACAGAGCCCTGTCCCCCCTGCTCTGCCTTGCTCACCGCTCCGGTGTTTCTAGCCTGCTCTGCCTTGCTCACCGCTCCGGCGGTTCTAGCCTGCTCTGCCTTGCTCACCGTCCCGGAGGTTCTAGCCTGCTCTGCCTTGCTCACTGCTCCGGCAGTCTTGCTCCGCTCTGACCCTTTGCTCAATGCTCCGGCAGTCTTGCTCCACTCTGACCCTTTGCTCACTGCTCCGACAGTCTCGCTCCGCTCTGACCCTTTGCTCACTGCTCCGGCAGTCTCGCTCCACTCTGACCCTTTGCTCACTGCTCCGGCAGTCTCGCTCCGCTCTGACCCTTTGCTCACTGCTCCAGCAGTCTCGCTCCGCTCTGACCCTTTGCTCACTGCTCCGGCAGTCTCGCTCCGCTCTGACCCTTTGCTCACTGCTCCAGCAGTCTCGCTCCGCTCTGACCCTTTGCTCACTGCTCTGGCAGTCTCGCTCTGCTCTGACCCTTTGCTCACTGCTCCAGCAGTCTCGCTCCGCTCTGACCCTTTGCTCACTGCTCCGGCAGTCTTGCTCTGCTCTGACTTCTCTTGCTCACCGCTCCAGGCGGCCTCGTCCTGCTCTACTCTTGCTCACCGCTCCAGGCGGCCTCGTCCTGCTCTACTCTTGCTCACCGCTCCAGGCGGCCTCGTCCTGCTCTACTCTCGCTCACCGCTCCAGGCGGCCTCGTCCTGCTCTACTCTCGCTCACCGCTCTAGGCGGTCTCGTCTTGCCCTGCTCTCGCTCACCACTCTGGGCGGCCTTACTCTGCTGTGTTTGTCCGCCACATCTGTGGTTCTGTTCCTGAGTCCCAGTGTGTACTGGGTCCTATCCCGCCTGTGTTCCTACCTGCTAGTGCCTCCCTGTCTGCACTCTAGCCATGCTTGCATGTACCCCCCTGCCTGCATACCCGCCTGCCTGCATACCAGTCGTGCCTGCCTATACCCACCAGTCTGTGTGCCAGCCTAACCTGTCTGTTCCTGTATTCCCCTGTGTGGGTCAACAGCCGTGTCCGGGGTCTGTCCTGGAGTAACACATGGTCCCTCTGCTCGGTTCCTCCTTGGTGCACTGGCGTCGTATGCCGTCGTGCGACCCTGGTCGGATCGGGTGAATACCTAGTTACGCCCCTCCAGGCATTCACTCTCCGGCACGGTCCAGAGGAATCACACGCACACGCCACTCAGCCCGGGAGTGTGCATTACAGCTACTCCATGTCCTAGTCAGAAAAGCCCGGAGGCTTGGAGGATCCCACCGGGTAACGGACGGAGCGGAGTCGCCACCCGTACCCTTGTTCTGTGTATAGCCAGAGGGAGATCCAGCCTTGGAACACGCACCACATACGGACAGGAGAGGACCTAGTAGGAAAGTCTAGGAGCACTCTGTTGCAGGGTGTCCTGATTGATGCACCTGAACTACCCGGAGTGTGCTGAACCCCTTCCTGGTGGCCGCAGTATGCCGTGAGGAGCAAGGAGAAGCCTTATAGCTGACACCTAACAACGTGAGTAAAGCTTGGAAGACTGCATCCATTGCCTCCGGTCCCTTATTTCAGCGCGACACCACACCGCACCACCCATTACGACCCCCCACCCCCATCGGTCTTCTCTGCCCTGAGGCCCTCCTCCGCCTGTGGGGAGTAGTACCATCTTCTGCTGCCACTACATCCCGCCTCAGAGGACTGCCGCAGCGCTGGTGGCGAATCACCAGACTCCACAGGTAGCGTAGTCTTTATATCCACTCGATTACCACCGTCCCTCCTAGCCCTTATTATTTTTACTGTGACGACCCTGGGCACGGGCCGGGCCTAGGCCACGAGTGCATCCATCTTACACCAGGAGGCCCGGTTCCGAGTACCCCCATTTCCCAGGGTGGGCTAGCGAAGTAGGCGTCACATAAGGACATCCATAGTGGTAGCCTGCAGTCTGCAGAATGGAGGGGGCACGTACATGATGGTAATGTTTCAGCTCAAGCGGTGCAATTATATCACCGCATCTCTCCTCTTATGCCTGCATGCTTATCAATGGCATTTTTGATTTCCAGGATTCCCACTATACCTACTATAATTACTGTGTGTCTTGTAGGTGTAAACATGCATTATTTGGTGTGACGATACAACTTAAAATCTTAATTAGCCAGACGATTAGATTAGTTAATCCAAGAGAATCAAGGAGAGTCAGAAAAACTTTGCAAGGAGAATGAGAAACATCCTTCAGGACAGCAAATGCATTGCATGGCATTACCCAAAGAGACACAGACTTGAATTCTATAGGATTCTAGCCTAACGGTACTACCCTGACTGGAAAGATTCGGATTTGCTCCATTGACCATCAGAGAGACCATGGATATGCTGTTTGGGGTTGCCAGGAGGTACCCACCGGTCGTCTGCAACCCACAAAGACATTCGGAGAAGCCAGATTGGGACCTGCCGGTCATCTGGCTCCATGGAAATTATCGGAGAGGCCAGGTTGGGACCCTCGGGTCTCCTGCCCTTGTACCTCGATGGACTGCTAGCTATTCTTTTGATGTGCAGATATATATGAACATATGGTTTTATGGAACTATTTCTATTATGGCCATATGTTAAAGCTTCCTGGACCCAAAGTAAAATTGATAACTCCACCTTCCATGTGCAATTTATAATTTGGCTGCTACCTCTGCAATCCTACAGCTACGCACCCAATTAGTCATGTTTTTAGATACCTAGATGTGCTTGTGAAGTGTATGACACTAAAGCCCTTTGTACACATTTAGACTAATCCTGGCCAAACCTGTCGATATCAATGGATTTTGCCAGCAGTCTAATGTGTATGGGAACCCTGGACAATTGCTTGTCGGGTGATTTAAGAATCTGTCATGTCCAATTTCAGAGTGCTGATCCCTTTGTTGTCTAGTGATAAGCCACCACCAGAAATGTCTCTCCCAATAGAGAACACTGGAGCGCTTGCTGAGACCGCTGCCGGCCGAACCATCGTTCAGTCGACAGCCATCTAATGTATATGAGGGGCTAATAGAGTTAAAGAAGCATTCTCATCAACATTTTTAGCCTTTTACTACATTTCAATCATCACTGTAAATTTACAATTGCTCATTTTGCTTTTCTACCCGGTTAATTGTTCTCTTTTCCATTAGGTCTACAACATCACATGATTAGAAACTGACGAGCTGAATCCTTCTAAGCTCTGGGAGCAGCTGTGTCAGGAGTTGAAGTGGGGGGTGATTCATGCAGGAAAAAGAGATTTCTTGTTTCTACATAGAGCAGAGAAAACAGAAGAATTTACTGGGTAGAAAGGAAAAATGAGCAATTGTAAGTACACAGTGCTATATAATATGATGACTGCAATATATTAAGAGGATAAAAACTTTGATTGGAGGAAGAGTGCTGCTTTAAGATACCCACACACCAAGCAAAGTCAGTCGAACCTTCCAATTTTGGTGGGATGGCCCAAACATTTAATAAGTATGGGGTCATTCTGACTCTCCTCTGACAGATGATGATAGGGGAAAAAAAGTTATTTTGAATTTCAAGTTTAGATTTTTTTTGTTCTCACAGGAGGATGTCACCCTCTGAGATGTGTGGTAGCGACTTACTCCCCTTTGCCCATCAAAAATATGTACACACTTAACCGAATTTAAGTTTGCATGTGCATAAAAGGGGTTGGAAAAATAGTTGTGGGACAAACAAACATTTCTAGCACAGCTGCTGATGGCATATAGGCAACTTTATACAGTGTAGGATCACACAGAATGTCAGGAGTCTGTGGAGCTTTCGGGTCAATTTAATACAATGACCCTTATAGCATGTAATAGGAAACCTCGCTATTGGAATACTGTAGTACAAATTTTTTCAAAAGCTGTTATGTGCTTCATAAAGGACACTACCGGTGTAGACAATTTGTCCCGGACTTACTTCACCCTGGTGAGAGATTTTTCTGTGCTAAAGTATATTCATATGAAGCAAAATTGATATTGCGAATTAAAGACTGTTTATAAAGAAATATTGCAAGAAAAAAGTTGACTTGTACCGGTAGTGTTATTGATGGTCAGGAGTTTTAGGGTCACCGAACTAATACCATAGCTGGGTAGGATAGTATAAGACAAATGCAAACAATTGACATCTGTTCACAGCTGCTGATAAGTTTTGTAGCAGCACTGAACAAACTTCAAGTTGATTTGCTCAGCAATGAAAAATCTATTTGCAGTTGGGAAGGAGAGCTTGAACTTATCTTTTGAAACTCTACCCAACAAAGTCGTAAGTTAGATGACCCATAAAAACCCCCATATAGATTAGACTAACGTCAGCTGAACTCACCGATATTGACGGATTCAGCCAACAGTCTAATATGTATGGGTGAGTCCTGACAATCCCCTGATGGATGATGTTGGGGGCCAGAAGGATTCAGAATGTCACAATTTGGACTGCCAATCCTTTTGCTCTCTAAGAGAAAAGCCACCACCGCCGGTAAAGTCTGGCAGCAACTCTGTTAAGGAGAACACAGGAGCACTTTCCCAGCTTATCTGTCCAGTGTATGGTAGTATCAGGGAAGACAGCTGCTGGCTACATGACCAGCTGTAATATCGTTCAACTGACAGCTGTCTAAAGTGTATGGGGGCTCAAAGGATTTGGCGACTACATTTTTAATGAAGGCCTATCCCCAGGATAAGCCAATAATATCTGATTGGTGTGGGAGCCACACTCGGCACCCCTGCTGATCAGCACTTACCCTGGCAGTTGGAAATTTTTGAATGCTGCTGGAACATAGAAGCTCGGTCAAAGCTATAGTGGCCTTGGCCAGGTACTTCAGATCCACCTCCTATTCAATTGAATTCAATTGATTAGGGGATGGATCTGCAGCACCCAGCTTCGGCCATTCTAGAATTAACGGATAGGGCATGTATCTGCAGTGTCCGTGTTATGGGGACGGTTGCAAACAACTTTATTAATAATGGAAAGCAACCGAACCCGGGGTCCGCGATGCAGCCTGGGAGACTGCGACCGAACACCTTCCGGGTAGAAGGAAAAACAACCAACTAATATATCAATCCCTCCCGTGTTACTGCACACCGGGACGGGAATAGGGATTCGCACTATCTCCGTCAACAGCACGAGAGATGTGCGACAGATAATGTAGCCGTAGCCCTGTTAACTGCACAGAGGCTACGCAGTAGGCGCTAGGACGTGTGTGTGATTCACGCTGGCGTATACGAGCTCCCAGCCGGCGTGCTACCGGACTGCGGAGTATCTCTCCAAGTGGTCAACAGGCGGTACAAGGAATAGGGGGTCCGCAGTCTGCTCAGGGTGTATAGCGACCCCCTTGTCGGAGCCAGACTGTCAGACTAAGCTACCTGCCTCCCTCCAGCTAAGGCTGCCTATCCCCTGCTAAACCTGCCTGTCCGAAGCTATAACAGCAAGAGAGCACGTGGAGCCCAAACGAACAAGCATCCACACAGTTACACAACCTCAGCTCAATGATCAGAGCGCGCCATCATGTTTGTGGGCGGGCTATTTAAATATTAAGCCCTGCCCACCGTCGCACTATTGGTGACGTCACCTGCGACCAATCAGGCGGTGCCAGGTCACCCGATCAGCTGACTCCCAAACCACCAATCATGGTCCGCCATGTCACGGACATGCTCAGTACAGTGAATCCTGGACTTAGGCTGTAGCAGCCCTGTTTCCCTCCTCAACCTACGCTTCATGTTGCTAGGAACAAAGACCTGAGAGACAATTTGTACATCTCGTGCACCAGCTAGGCGTTGGGACTGATGATGATGCTGAGCAGCATCAGCCCTGGCTGGACTGGAAGGGGAGACCACAGAATCTACCAATGCCTAACAGTCTGGCAGTTGCCACTACTTAAATAATGGATAGAGGGTGGATCTGTAGTACCCTGACATGGGCACTATAGAATTGAGGGAGCTGCTGTGTTACGGCAGCATCTGAGAACTTCCAGCTGCTGGCACTAGTGACAGCTGATCGGTGGCGGTGCTGTGTGTTGTACCCCAACTAATCAGATGTTGATAGGCTATCATTAAAAAAGTAATGGCCAACCTCTTTGAGTCTCCTGCTGGATTCCCTTTAATAAAGTAAAAAGAATCCAAATTCTAACTGAAGAAATAAAACTATTCCAAATATCTCACAGACTAGTAAAAATCCAGAAACATCTTAAAAAAAGTTAAATCTCTATTTGAGAGCATTTTAAGTAAAGGTTAACTCCATCAAATGGAGAAGAAAAATATAATCCTCTTTCATTTTAAGCAATCAGCCTAAGAGAGGACAGAATTGCATTGCATTGCGGGCCGGACAGTACAGCATGTGGCCCTGAAAAGTAAAAGCAGCAAGATTAAAGTACAATGGTTCAATGATTTGTTGGGAGTAAAAGCCGGTGTTCATGATCAAGACTGATTGTCTGCCTCCGACATAAGTCTGCAAATGGTCCCAATCTGATGAAAGTGCTCTGGCTCTACAGCAACTAGACTGCACGAGAGCTCCATCCTCTATACAAGAAAACTTTAGAACTCATTCTTCTCGTGTTCTTAAATCTTCTTAAATCATATTCTATTGTGATCTATTTATTTATCACTCTTCACTATCTACATTTATATTTCCAGTTATGCCATGAAATGATATTACATGTACAGTAATTGCTTTTGACAAGAGAGTTTCAGGTTAACAAAGGTCAATCAACACCAGAGGACATTTGGACAGCAAATAATGAACATAATCAACCACCTGGAGACACCACTTCATGCATTGACATTCCCTGTGGCGTGTAAGTAGGTCTGACATATTCTGTGCGGGATGAAGGTGAAGCAGGCTCCATGCACAATAAGTGTAAATGGAAATCACTTTATTTTATGTTCTTCAGCAAACATCTGCCTAGCCATCGCACTTTGATGTTCCAGGCCATCGCCATTAACAGGGCCTCCACTAGCATGTGATAAAATAAAATGAGTCAACACATGGTGGAGAAATCTGCTACAGGTTGGGATATCGACTATTCATCAAGTACAAAGGAGACTGAGCAAGACTGCAATATTGCAGATCTGTCGGCAAGATGTCTTGCAGGTTTGCCGTACACGTAGTATATCAATATAAAGAAAGATGTGCTACAGTAATAAAACCGAGCTGCTCTGGAATACAAACCATACCCAGGAGCAGTGAGAGCAAAAGTTTCTGAGTATTAATCCACATTGGTGACATCGATGCAAATGTTTACTTTGTTTTGAGAGTATTAGCGTCCATGGGAGTTGTCTTCTTTCTGCTAAAAGGGTCCCCTAATGATAAGATGATCGTAGTCTGCCTCACTACTGATACCTAACAATTAGCTGCAATTTATAGGAGAACCAATCAGCAAAGTGATCAATTTTTCTGCTGTATAAGGGAAGTAAAGTGTTAAACTTCTCTCTTATAGAAATCAATCAGCCGTCATGTCAGGGTAGTTCTGGTCCTTAAGGGCAAGAGACACTCCACGTGGCCTCTCCAAACTCAGAAAGTAAAGGGTTATCTGGGCTAAATAAACGTTTTATATAAAATCTATATCTAAGTCATAATCACCTACTGGCACTCACCTGGATCCATCACAGGCCTCTCTGTAGTCTGTGCAGGGACAGGAAGCTTTGATGTCATTATTATACCAGCTGCAGTCTGTCATTGGCTGCAGCGGTCAAGTGCTTTGAGCAGCATGTCATCATAAGACATCCGTTGATGCACAGCTCAAAGTCACCTGACCACTGCAGCCATTCATGGGCAACAGTGGTCTGTCAACTGATGGAACAATGACATAATCGCTTTCTGTCTTTGTAGCCTGCACTGGATCCAGATTGGTACCAGTAGGTGAGTACAACTGTGTTTATTATTTTTAACAGTTCCTGTCCCTTGACAAAGTTTTATTTTGCCCGGGAAAACCTTCAATGAGAACCGAAATGATGGATGTTCCTTACTAACTCCTCCTTACAAAACGTGTTAAAGTGGTTGGTCTTAAATTCTATAATCCCACATATGATAAAAAAAAAAACATTTACTCACCTCCCACACTACACTGTGTGCAGAATTGTTAGGCAAGTTGTATTTTAGAGGATTATTTTTATTATTGATCAACAACTATGTTCTCAATCAACCCAAAAGACTCATAAATATCCAAGCTTAATATTTTTGGAAGTTGCAGTGGGTTTTTTTTAGATTTGGCTATCTTAGGAGGATATCTGTTTATGCAGGTAACTATTACTGTGCAGAATTATTAGGCAACTTAATAAAAACCAAATATAATCCCATCTCACTTGTTTATTTTCACCAAGCAAACCAATATCAGTGCACAAAATTTAGAAATAAACATTTCTGATATGCAAAAACCAAAACCAAAAAAATTAGCGATCAATATTGCCACCTATCTTTATGATGACACTCAACAGCCTTCCATCCATAGATTCTGTCAGTTGCTTGATCTGTTTTCGATCAACATTGCGTGCAGCAGTCACCACAGCCTCCCAGACACTGCTCCGTGAGGTGTACTGTTTTCCCTCCCTGTAGATCTCACATTTTATGATGGACCACAGGTTCTCTATGGGGTTCAGATCAGGTGAACAAGGCAGCCATGTCATTATTTTTTCTTCTTTTAGACCTTTACTGGCCAGCCACGCTGTGAAGTAGTTGGATGCATGTGATGGAGCATTGTCCTGCATGAAAATCATGTTTTTCTTGAACGATACTGACTTCTTACTTACCACTGCATGAAGAAGTTGTCTTCCAGAAACTGGCAGTAGGTCTGGGAGTTGAGCTTCACTCCATCCTCAACCCTAAAAGGTCCCACAAGTTCATCTTTGATGATACCAGCCCATACCAGTACCCCACCTCCACCTTGCTGGCGTCTGAGTCGGAGTGGAGCTCTCTGCCCTTTATTGATCCAGGCTCTGGCCCATCAAGAGTCACTCTCATTTCATCAGTCCATAAAACCTTTGAAAAATCAGTCTTAAGATATTTCTTGACCCATTCTTGACGTTTTATCTTATGTTTCTTGTTCAAAGGTGGTCGTTTTTCAGCCTTTCTTACCTTGGCCATGTCCCTGAATATCGCACACCTTGTGCTTTTTGATACTCCAGTAACGTTTCAGCTCTGAAATATGGCAAAACTGGTGGCGAATGGCATCTTGGCAGCTTCACGCTTGATTTTCCTCAATTCATGGACAGTTATTTTGTGCCTTTTTTGGCCAACACGCTTCTTGCGACCCTGTTGGCTATTTGCCATGAAATGCTTGATTGTTTGCTGATCACGCTTCAAAAGTTTGGAAATTTCAAGACTGCTGCATCCCTCTGCAAGACATCTCACAATTTTGGACTTTTCAGAGCCCGTCAAATCTCTCTTCTGACCCATTTTGCCAAAGGAAAGGAAGTTGCCTAATAATTAAGCACACCTTAGATAGGGTGTTGATGTCATTAGTCAACACCCCTCCTCATTACAGAGATGCATATCACCAGATTTACTTAATTGGTACTTGGCTCTCAAGCCTATGCCGCTTGGAGTAGGACAACATGTATAAAAAGTATCATGTGATCAAAATACTCATTTGCCTAATAATTCTGCACGCTGTGTAGTGCCATTCCTATCATGTCAGCACTGTGTCTCCCGGAGCTCACTATGTCCATGTAGACGCTATAGCCTATCAGTGGCCGTTGATGGGCTGCAGCCTTCAAAGTTTCATAAGACAGAATCTGTCTGACGGAACCTTGCTGCCCATCTTATGAAACTTTGAAGGCTGCAGCCCATCAATGGCCACTGATAGGTTGCAGTGCTAATGTGACATGACAATGTCATATGATCGCTCAGAGACACAGCACAAGTCTGAGAGGTGAGAATGTGTTTTTTTATATTATATATAGGGAACTAAGCATTTAAGAAGGGGTTGTCCAGTAGTGGACAAACCCTTTAATACGACAAACTTTTCACAAAGTAATAGTTATGTTTGGACAACTTTCAGTAGCTCATTAAGTGCCCATTAGTGATGAGCAAGCCTGTGTTCTGCTCGCCAAGTATTTGCGGCGTGCTCGGCATCTATGTTTGTGTCGCTGCGGCAGCATGTGTCATGGCTGTTAAACAGCTGTGACACATGCAGGGATTGCCTGTTTGTTAGGCAATCCCTGCATGTGTCACAGCTGTTTAACAGCCGTGACACATGCAGCCGCAGCGACACTAACATAGATGCCGAGCACGTCGCAAATGCTCGGCGAGCACCAAAGTGTGCTTGCCGAAAGGGTTAACAATACAGGCTCTCTCATCACTAGTGCCTATTCTACATAGTGCGTTAAAAAAAGGCCATCAGGGTCAACCATTTAGACTTACAATGCTTTTAGTGATTCGTATTGTGGACCAAATTGTAATAGAGTGGAAATGCACATTCCTGCCCCCTACTGGAGATCAGACAGATCTCAACATTTACAGTTATGCCAGGGTAGGTCATGCACATTAGCGAAAAGTTGTCCAATCCCCTGATTCTGACTGGATCATCTGATCATTTAATACGTATGGGGGCCTCCCGGCTCTCCCTCCACAGATGATGACATGGAAAAAATTTATGGGACATGTTGAATTTCAATGCCCGATCCTCTTGTTCTTCTGAGAGACAAGCTGCCACAAGAGGTATTTGAGGACATCTTTACCTTATATACTATGGATATATGCTATCTATAGATACAACACCATCTTACCTAATGCAGTAAACCAGATTCAGCAAGAAGATTACAGTAGTATAATTGATGCCAGTGGATACTAATCATTATGCTAGCTAATGTATTTGAAGAGTCCTCCATAGCTAGGTCCGACTGAGGGGTCGGGCAGTAAGGTACTAGATGCTTAGAGTTTCCACTTGATCCACTTCTGTTTTATGCACATAAAAGACTTGATAACTTGACGCTCTATACAAAGTCTATATAAAAATTAAGAGACCATAAATAAATTATCACATATAAATCAGAAATAAAAAAAGCTCACAGAACATTTTGTAATTCAGTCCAAAACCCTTTGTTTCTAAGACTGTCTCTCTAATTGCAATCAATGCTCGCTTGTTCCCCCATCACCACTATAACACATTCATACATTCTGTCCCAAGTCCAGTACAGCAAAACGATGTAACAAGATATAGAAATAGAGCTATAAATAGTAGACACTTATTTTCCACAATTATCCTTAAATAACATGTTCAAGAGCTCTGATGGATCATAAAGTTTAGTTTTCTGATTTGATCAAAAAGTTGCTTGAGGTTTTATCAGGGAAAATGAGTTTAAAGTTCTTAACACTACAATATCTTCAAGCTTTTTCCTGTGTACTAAGTGTGACAACTTACATTTGTCCCTAAAAAAAAAGAAACATAATGAGGGCAAGCGAAAGGGTTTAGGAGAAGTTAGAAATAGCTAAAGGGGTTGTCCACTAATTGGGGAAACCCCATCTCAATCAGCATGTTACCCCAAATAAAATAAGAGCACATATACTCCCTTCTAGTGGCAGTGCTGTTCTAGCAGCATCTGCATTCACTCTCCTGGGAATCCCTGCTGTTAATTAGAGCTGGCATTACTTTCCCCACCTTGGGATGAATCAGACATCAAAAGAAAGTCAGAGCAACTCGCTTCCTCTTGATGTTTGATTAGTCTGAAGACGGGAAAAGTAAAGCCACCTCTGATTGTCAGCAGTGATTGCGTGACATAAGAATGTCATGCAATCTCCGGGAGAGCGAATGCTGACATTGCTGGAACTGAGCCGTTGCCAAAGGTGAGTATAGGCTAGTATTATTTCAATGGGAAACATGCTGATTATGAAGGGGGTGTCCAAGTAGTGGACAACCACATCAATAAATGGTGATAACATGTTTCATTTTTTTTTCATATTTTAAACTTTATAAAAAAAAACAATCAGTAATCTTACAATTTTTCACACTGGACATTGTGGCATTTTGAACTCTAACATCCTGCTGTTTAATCAAGAGTTTAAAGCAATTTCCTTATAAGCAGAGGAAGGGATACCTCTTCACAATGACCTATGCACATAATGGAAGTGTGGTTATACAGAGCTCATTAATATGGAGGACTACACGGCAGCAGGTTTACTAGTCCTCTAGTGATAATTTCCTGCTAATAAATGAGTGATTTTATCAAAACTATACCAAGCAGCCCAGTGAGTGACACATTGCGGGAATCAGGGTCTTTGCCCCTGCTATGGACAAAAGAGAACAGACAAAGAAGGCAAGGTTAAGACTTTCCACCGTACTCCCTGTATAACTGCAGGGCCAATTTTGAATAAGTAGAAGGCAGCCCAAAAATTTGGGAACAGAGGCAGGGAGGCTCAAAAGAAGGGCACCAGAAGCGTGTCTATATATTAATAACAAAATTGCAGGCAGATTTTTAGGTGAGGTGGACGTTTGCTTTAATTGCGCATGCTCCAGAATGAGTACACATCCTCAGACTTGTGAATCTTCCCATCTTGCACACTGTGAGGATTCTCCGGTGCCGGCGCCATGAGTGGGATTTCATGTGACCATAAGTATGCAATTTGCATTCTTCTGGCAACATTCCGACTAGACTTGTCCAGCCTTGCTCAATACACTTGCATTGATTGAGCCCTCGCATGTCTTGTCGACACGTGACCCCATTTTTGCAAATCACGTATTTTCTGCAATGCATCCGCTGCTCCCGGCACCAGAGAATATTCACCGCGTGCGTGATGTGAGGATTCACAAGTCTGCAGTAACATAAAGTGACTGCAGACTTATATCCTGAGGCTGGACAACCCCTTTAATGGTCACATTTATTTTAGTAGTAATTCAAGGAGCTCCAGAGAAAATGACATCTACAAAAGGACAGTGCACAAGTGGTGTCCATCAGCTGGATTGTACTATACTCCATAAAGATAAATGCATTCACCTAAATTAGAAATATTAAATAGAGATCGATTCTCCCTTATTAATTGAATTTGAGACTCCTTCTCCTTTAAGAAATAATAACAGTAATTCTATGATGAAAAGTATCATTTAAGTCTTTATAACACAGAATTTATGTGTCGGAGATTTTATCAGTGATTTAATGCTTTATTTCTATTCTTCCCAAAGACAAGAATGATTAATATTACCAGGATATTATAAATGATGCAATAAATGAATTCTTATTGTGTGAAAGTCACATTAAATGTGACAATGTAGCATCCTTGTGAAACAAATGTTCACTTACAATACATATTATTGGCTCCAGACATCAGCTGAATGGGGGCTTTAGCATTACTTGCAACATTGTATTACAACTTCTTACAGATGCCATTCAGTTGCTTAAAATATGTTTCCTGTTATTAAAGTCATTGCCTCCAGCAGGATGTTTGGTGCATAACATAAATTCTCCGAGACTTGTATCTTATTGTGTGAGAGGCTATTCTTCAGTGACTAGAAATGCACACGACACCAGCACAGATATCCAGGTTGGATGGCAGAAGAAAGTCTAACATATTTTAGAGAACAGGGAAAAGAAGAAGAAATATAATAAGATGTGTAAATCATGTTTTAGTCTCATTTCCTAAAATATAGAATGAGTTTTTTAATAGTGATTTATAATATTAGAAGATCAATTATGCAGTTAGTGGAGTATCAAAGAATCTCTTGGGCTCCAATGTCAAATCAGTAACAAGCCCCTAACCTACCATGTGACATAACCTTCGTTATGCCCCCGTCAGCAACCATAGTTAAGGTGCGTCTGCTACTGCTATACTTTCTTCCAAGTTATCATCCCTTGCAATACAGGATCAGAGACAGGATTATACAAGCATAGCTGCTTTCTTACAAAAACAGCGCCACACCAGTCCACTGGTTGTACATAGTATTGCAGCTCAACTCAATTAACTTCAATAAACAGAGAATTAAGAGATGTAACCTCATCAGAAAATTACAGATTTTTGTGTTAAATGTACTTTTTAACTTTTTTTTATCAAAAGCTGTAAAGAAAAAAAATAGAAATCTTGTAATGTTTAAGCTGGTCATTGGCATTATTTTAGACTTACACTGTACTTCTTGTTACAGAAAACTTTTTAGAAGACTAATTATCACAGGCAGGATTACAAGGACTGGAGACACCTCTACACAACTGAAAAGACAAGATCTACACAATAGGTGTTGTCACAGCTACCTCTCTCTTCCTCCCTTCACAATGATCTTTGCACATGCTCAGTAGATACTTTAGCCAGACACGACAAGTGGACACGTGTGGCACTGTTTTTAGGAGAAAGCAGCCATGCTTGTATGATCTTGTACGCCCACTGTAAAATGTATCTATTCAATATATTCAATATGACGTAAAAACATATTGTATATATATATATATATATATATATATATATATATATATATATAGTACAGACCAAAAGTTTGGACACACCTTCTCATTTAAAGATTTTTCTGTATTTTCATGACTATGAAAATTGTACATTCACACTGAAGGCATCAAAACTATGAATTAACACATGTGGAATTATATACTTAACAAAAAAGTGTGAAACAACTGAAAATATGTCTTATATTCTAGGTTCTTCAAAGTAGCCACCTTTTGCTTTGATGACTGCTTTGCACACTCTTGGCATTCTCTTGATGAGCTTCAAGAGGTAGTCACCGGAAATGGTCTTCCAACAATCTTGAAGGAGTTCCCAGAGATGCTTAGCACTTGTTGGCCGTTTTGCCTTCACTCTGCCGTCCAGCTCACCCCAAACCATCTCGATTGGGTTCAGGTCTGGTGACTGTGAGGCCAGGTCATCTGGCGTAGCACCCCATCACTCTCCTTCTTGGTCAAATAGCCCTTACACAGCCTGGAGGTGTGTTTGGGGTCATTGTCATGTTGAAAAATAAATGATGGTCCAACTAAACGCAAACCAGATGGAATAGCATGCCGCTGCAAGATGCTGTGGTAGCCATGCTGGTTCAGTATGCCTTCAATTTTGAATAAATCCCCAACAGTATCCCGAGCAAAGCACCCCCACACCATCACACCTCCTCCTCCATGCTTCACGGTGGGAACCAGGCATGTAGAGTCCATCCGTTCACCTTTTCTGCATCGCACAAAGACACGGTGGTTGGAACCAAAGATCTCAAATTTGGACTCATTAGACCAAAGCACAGATTTCCACTGTTCTAATGTCCATTCCTTGTGTTCTTTAGCCCAAAAAAGTCTCTTCTGCTTGTTGCTTGTCCTTAGCAGTGGTTTCCTAGCAGCTATTTTACCATGAAGGCCTGCTGCACAAAGTCTCCTCTTAACAATTGTTGTAGAGAAGTGTCTGCTGCTAGAACTCTGTGTGGCATTGACCTGGTCTCTAATCTGAGCTGCTGTTAACCTGCGATTTCTGAGGCTGGTGACTCGGATAAACTTATCCTCAGAAGCAGAGGTGACTCTTGGTCTTCCTTTCCTGGGGCGGTCCTCATGTGAGCCAGTTTCTTTGTAGCGCTTGATGGTTTTTGCAGCTGCACTTGGGGACACTTTCAAAGTTTGCCCAATTTTTAGCACTGACTGACCTTCATTCCTTAAAGTAATGATGGCCACTCGTTTTTCTTTACTTAGCTGCTTTTTTCTTGCCATAATACAAATTCTAACAGTCTATTCAGTAGGACTATCAGCTGTGTATCCACCAGACTTCTGCACAACACAACTGATGGTCCCAACCCCATTTATAAGGCAAGAAATCCCACTTATTAAACCTGACAGGGCACACCTGTGAAGTGAAAACCATTTCCGGTGACTACCTCTTGAAGCTCATCAAGAGAATGCTAAGAGTGTGCAAAGCAGTCATCAAAGCAAAAGTTGGCTACTTTGAAGAACCTGGAATATAAGACATATTTTCAGTTGTTTCACACTTTTTTGTTAAGTATATAATTCCACATGTGTTAATTCATAGTTTTGATGCCTTCAGTGTGAATGTACAATTTTCATAGTCATGAAAATACAGAAAAATCTTTAAATGAGAAGGTGTGTCCAAACTTTTGGTCTGTACTGTATATATATATACATATATATATATATATATATATATATATATATATATATATATATATATACAGTTAGGTCCATATATATTTGGACAGAGACAACATTTTTCTAATTTTGGTTCTAGACAATACCACAATGAATTTTAAACAAAACAATTCAGATGCAGTTGAAGTTCAGACTTTCAGCTTTCATTTGAGGGTATCCACATTAAAATTGGATGAAGGGTTTAGGAGTTTCAGCTCCTTAACAGGTGCGACCCTGTTTTTAAAGGGACCAAAAGTAATTGGACAGATTAAATAATTGTAAATAAAATGTTCATTTCTAGTACTTGGTTGAAAACCCTTTGTTGGCAATGACTGCCTGAAGTCTTGAACTCATGGACATCACCAGATGCTGTGTTTCCCCCTTTTTGATGCTCTGCCAGGCCTTCACTGCAGTGGTTTTCAGTTGCTGTTTGTTTGTGGGCCTTTTTGTCTGAAGTTTAGTCTTTAACAAGTGAAATGCATGCTCAATTGGGTTGAGATCAGGTGACTGACTAGGCCATTCAAGAATATTCCACTTCTTTGCTTTAATAAACTCCTGGGTTGCTTTGGCTTTATGTTTTGGGCCATTGTCCATCTGTAGTATGAAACGACGACCAATCAGTTTGGCTGCATTTGGCTGGATCTGAGCACACAGTATGGCTCTGAATACATCAGAATTCATTCTGCTGCTTCTGTCCTGTGTCACATCATCAATAAACACTAGTGACCCAGTGCCACTGGCAGCCATGCATGCCCAAGCCATCACACTGCCTCCACCGTGTTTTACAGATGATGTGGTATGCTTTGGATCATGAGCTGTACCACGCCTTCGCCATACTTTTCTCTTTCCATCATTCTGGTAGAGGTTGATCTTGGTTTCATCTGTCCAAAGAATGTTCTCCCAGAAGTGTGCTGGCTTTTTTAGATGTTTTTTAGCAAAGTCCAGTCTAGCCTTTTTATTCCTGATGCTTATGAGTGGCTTGCACCGTGCAGTGAACCCTCTGTATTTACTTTCATGCAGTCTTCTCTTTATGGTAGATTTGGATATTGATACGCCTACCTCCAGGAGAGTGTTGTTCACTTGGTTGGCTGTTGTGAAGGGGTTTCTCTTCACCATGGAGATTATTCTGCGATCATCCACCACTGTTGTCTTCCGTGTGCGCCCAGGTCTTTTTGCATTGATGAGTTCACCAGTGCTTTCTTTCTTTCTCAGGATGTACCAAACTGTAGATTTTGCCACTCCTAATATTGTAGCAATTTCTCAGATAGGTTTTTTATGTTTTTGCAGCTTAAGGATGGTTTGTTTCACCTGCATGGAGAGCTCCTTTGACCGCATGTTTACTTCACAGCAAAACCTTCCAAATGCAACCACCACAACTAAAATCAACTCCAGGCCTTTTATCTGCTTAATTGAGAATGACATAACGAAGGGATTGCCCATACCTGTCCATGAAATAGCCTTGGAGTCAATTGTCCATTACTTTTGGTCCCTTTAAAAACAGGGTGGCACATGTTAAGGAGCTGAAACTCCTAAACCCTTCATCCAATTTTAATGTGGATACCCTCAAATGAAAGCTGAAAGTCTGAACTTCAACTGCATCTGAATTGTTTTGTTTAAAATTCATTGTAGTAATGTCTAGAACCAAAATTAGAAAAATGTTGCCTCTGTCCAAATATATATGGACCGAACTGTGTATATATATATATATATATATATATATATATATATATATATATATACACAGTTGTGCTCAAAAGTTTACATACCCCGGCAGAATTTTTGCTTTCATGGCCTTCTTTCAGAGAATATGAATCTTAACATAAAACTTTTTCTCCACTCATGGTTATTGGTTGGGTGAAGCCATTTATTGTCAAACTACTGCTGTGTTTTCTCTTTTTAAAATCTTAATGACAACCAAAAACATCCAAATGACCCTGATCAAAAGTTCACATACCCCAGTTCTTAATACCGTGTATTGCCCCCTCTAACATCAATGAAAGCTTGAAGTCGTTTGTGGTAGTTGTGGATGAGGTTCTTTATTTTCTCAGAAGGTAAAGCTGCCCATTCTTCTTGGCAAAAAGCCTTCAGTTCCTGTAAATTCCTGGGCTGTCTAGCATGAACTGCGCGCTTGAGATCTCCCCAGAGTGGCTCAATGATATTGAGGTCAGGAGACTGAGATGGTCACTCCAGAACCTTCACTTTGTTCTGCTGTAGCCAATGACAGGTCGACTTGGCCTTGTGTTTTGGATCGGTGTAATGTTGGAACATCCAAGTACGTCCCATGCGCAGCTTCCGGGCTTATGAGTGCAAATTTTCCTCCAGTATTTGCTGATAATGTGCTGCATTCATCTTTCCTTCAACTTTTACCAAGTTTCCTGTGCCTTTGTAGCTCACACATTCCCAAAACATCAGCGATCCACCTCCATGCTTTACTGTAGGAATGGTGTTCCTTTCATCATAGTCCTTGTTGACCTCTCTCCAAATGTAACATTTATGGTTGTGGCCAAAAAGTTCAATTTTGGCCTCATCGCTTGTCTCAGTGCTGTTTGGCGTATTGTAGGTGAGATACTTTGTGGCATCTGCACAGTAATGGCTTTCTTCTGGTGACTTTCTTCTGGTGACTCGACCATGCAGCCCATTTTTCTTCAAGTGCCTTCTTATTGTGCATCTTGAAACAGCCACACCACTAGTTTTCAGAGAGTCCTGAATTTCAGCTGATGTTATTTGTGGGTTTTTCTTTGTATCCCGTACAATTTTCCTGGCAGTTGTGGCCAAAATTTTTGTTGGTCTACCTGACCGTGGTTTGGTTTTTACAGAGCCCCTGATTTTCCATTTGTTAATCACAGTTTGAACGCTGCTGACTGGCATTATCAATTCCTTGCATATTTTTTTGTATCCCTTTCCTGTGTTATACAGTTCAACTACCTTTTCCCATAGATCCTTTGACAATTCTTTTGCTTTCCCCATGACTCACAATCCAGAAACATCAGTGGCTGGATGAACGATGCAAGAGTCTGTCTGGATCCCAGACACGCAGTCAGCTTTTATGCACATGTGACGCCCAGCTGCGCTTGGTATCACAGATCCTAAACGAGTGCATTGATGGATTCCTCCACAAGAGGCCCCCATAAACATTCACACATCTCCACCTTCCATCTCAGACCAGCAGAGGGAGCCCGTTAGAGATATGAATAGGTAAGGTGGAGCTAGGTAGTTCAGTCGAGTCTGGAGTCTAGTCTAGTCCAGTACAGTCTGAGAAGAGTTACCTCAGAGGACAGAGCCTGTTCCAGCTCCTGCAGTTGCTAGCCTGCAGTGGAGCTCATCCAGACTAAGACTCAGTTGTAGCACAGAATAGTGAGCTTAAGGTGTGCCGGCGCCATAATATCGGTGAAGCGCGGCAAGCTGCCGTTAGTGTGAGTAGCCTAGTGAGGGCCCGAGCGTGGCCGAAGTCGAGTGGAAAGTGAGTAGCAGTGGGGGCAGAGAAGCTTACCCAGCTCACCCCGAAACTTATACCGGACACCGGGTCCGAGCTTACTGGTATCTCTACGACCCAGTAAGGCATAACCGGAATCCCGTGTATTCCTCGCTCCTCTGTGGCGGTACTGGTCCTTTCGTGTGGCTGAGCCTCCGGGCTTCTGTTGGGCCAGGAGACCTGCAATCTCCTGCCCTGCGGTATCTGCTGCTGGGCTTGAAGGGTCCCACAGCCTCGGACTCCGGTGTCCGATCCTCTGTATGTACTCTGCTCCTTTGTGGCCTGCTTGACTCCTGACACTGAACTAACCTAACCCCGCCTCCAGATCCAGTTATAAAGGGCAGGATCCTCCCCTCTCTGGTCTGGAGCAGGAGGTGTTGCATGTTGTGTATTCCTGACCAGGAAACTCCTGTTTTGCTCCCAGACATGGTATTACTACCACTGTGGCAACCAGACCCTCTGGGGTGCCACATTCCCCCCTAGTAAATTTCAGTACTCCGGGACTGAACATATTTTGCAAAAATAACAGGTAACAATATACAATACATGAACATTAGAATAGTACAAACACTACAGTCTTTATAGGTCACGGTATCATCCGTTACCAGGTGTCCATTCCTCTGAAGATGTAGTTTGAGGGACCCGTCCCAAACCCTCCACGGAGGCCCTGGGGTGGCTACAGGGCATTGATGATGCAGATGTTGGACCACGTCTTCAGCCACCTCCACGGGTTTTTGTTCTGTGGTCTAGCACAAAGGGGCACTTTATAGGTGCAACTATTTACAAGGTAAAGTTTTTTTGGTTATCCATTGTCCATAACCTGAAAGTCTTTTAGGACCCTGTCGGCTAACTGGGAAAACACATTCAATACACACATAAAACATTTCAACATTACAGTTATACATTACACTTTAAATTCTCCATCGAGCAGGGATCTGAGCTCTGGTGATTCTGGTAGACCTACGTAACACACTGTCTGTCTGTGTTCTACCTTGGTCCCCTGTATTTACCCCTGGTGTGGTGGGCACTGTGTGATCTGCACTACTGGTATTTTGAGGTGTCACTGGTAGGTTGGGCAGCCTCCTACGGATCCTTTGGCTTACCGTGGGTACGACAGGCTCGCTACTAGCAGAGGGTAGATTCTCCTGGTCTGCTGATGAGGAATCTTCTGTCTCCGGGGCCAATGGTTCTTCCAACTCTACTGAGACTTCGGTAGGTGTTTGAGGGGCTGGTTGGAGAAATGTAAGGACAGGCACAACAATGGCGTTATTCACTTGTGTCCATGACTGGGGAAATTCTCCGAGTACCGTGCTGACCATTTCTTCCACTTCCTCTGCGGGCTGAGGGATATCTTGGCCTTCTTCAGCATGCTGTAGCTGCTCGGGACATTTCTTCAGGTGGTCTCTGGAAACTGTTGCTGTTGTCTCACCTCCGTACTTACTTATGAGGCACACCTTGGTGTTATCATGACTTGATGGTAGAATGGTGTACGGCTCTTTTTCCCACTGGTCATCCAATTTGTGGAGTCGCCTTTTTCTCTTGAGGACTTGCTCTCCAGGTGACAAGGGGGCAGCAGGTGCATGTTGATTGTAACTCCTCTCTTGCCTTTCTCTTGCTTGGGACAGACTTCTTTCAACACTTTCCTGTACCTTACGGTATCGCTGTTGCCGCTCAGTGTCCCACTCCGCATCTGGTGAGGCGTCCTCTGGTGTCAGAACTCCCATATCCAGATCGATGGGCAGCTTACTAGGTCTCGCTCTCATCAGGTAAGCTGGCGTGCAGTTGGTGGAATTCACTGGGATATGATTGTAGAGGTCCACCAGGTCTGGCAACTTTTCTGGCCACAGACTGCGTTCCTCCAGGGGCAATGTCTTCAGTAGGTCTATCACCACCTGGTTCACCTTTTCACACATCCCGTTGGTCTGGGGGTGATAAGGCGTTGTCCTGATCTTCTTGCAGCCGTACAGGTTGCAGAACTCCTGGAATACCTCCGCTTCGAAGGCCGGATCTTGGTCAGTTAGCACACGTTCTGGGTAACCATGTGGGTGGCAGAAGTGCTGCTGGAAAGCTCTGGCTGCTGTCTGAGCCGTTTGGTCCTTGACTGGCACTACTACCAGGAACCGGGAGTAGTGGTCTACGATGGTGAGAGCGTAGACATAGCCTGACCTGCTTGGGGACAGCTTCACATGGTCCAGGGCTACCAGTTTGAGCGGCTGCTTGGTGATGATGGGCTGCAGGGGAGCCCTCTGGCTGGCACGGTCTTTCCTTCTCAGATTGCACGGTCCGTAGTCTCGACACCACCTCTCGATTGTTCCTCTCATGCCAACCCAATTGAACCGTTCACACAGCAGGACTTCCAGCTTTTTCCATCCGAAGTGTCCTGCTCCATCGTAGTATGCTTCCAAGACCATAGACGCGTCCCGCCTCGGGACTACCACCTGCCAGACCAGCTCATGCGTCCGGAAGTTGACAGTTCTTCGACACAGCTTCCCTTCATAGATGAACAGCTTACTCTTCTCTTTCCTCAGCTGTTTGGTCTCCTCTGGAGCATCTGGGTCAGGGTATGAGTCGGATCGTGTCAGCAACTCTTTGACTAGGTGGACGGCCGGGTCACTATCTTGTGTTTCTGCCCAGCCGTGGTGGGGCAAGGGATTGAACGTGGCCTCTTTGGTGGCAGAGTACCTGTCTTTCACACAGTGGGAGCACTGAGTTATCCCATGACGGTGAAAAGCATGGATTTCTATCTCTTCCAGTTCTTCTGGGTCCTCTCCCCCATCTGGCAGCTTAGGCATCCTGGACAGTGCATCTGCGTTGGCATTCTTGCGCCCAGCCCGGTACTTGATGGTGAACTCATAATTGGAGAGTCGGGCCATCCATCTCTGCTCCAGGGCACCAAGTTTCGCAGTGTCCAGGTGTGTCAGCGGGTTGTTGTCTGTGAATACGGTGAACTTGGAAGAGGCGAGGTAATGTTTAAAGCGCTCTGTCACTGCCCATACCACTGCGAGGAACTCTAGCTTGAAGGAGCTGTAATTTTCAGGGTTTCTTTCTGTGGGCCGGAGCTTCCTGCTGGCATAAGGGATTATCCGCTGTCTGCACTGCTGGATCTGGGACAGCACCACTCCCAGTCCCATGTTGCTCGCGTCCGTGTGGAGGATGAAGGGCTGGCCATAATCAGGGTAAGCCAGGATCTCGTCCCCCGTGAGGGCCATTTTCAGCTGGTGGAAGGACTCATCTTCCAGCTTGTCCCATCTGAACGGCGGCTTCTGGTTTTTGGCCTACCTGGACTGGCCTATCAGGAGGTCCTGCATGGGTGCCGCCATCTTGGTGAAGCCTGGAATAAATCTTCGATAGTAGCCTACCAACCCGAGGAACTGCCGCACTTCCTTTACGGTGGAGGGTCTTGGCCAGTCCTTGATTACTGTGATTTTATCGGGGTCTGGAGCTACACCGTCAGCACTCACCACGTGCCCCAGGTACTGTACCTTGGGCTTCAGCAGATGACAATTTGAGGGCTTCACCTTTAGACCAAAGCCAGCCAGGGCGTCAAACACTTCCACCAGGTGCTTCAGATGGTCCTCATACGTATGGGAGTATACAATGACGTCAACAAAGTACAGCAGGACCGTCTCGAAATTCTTATGTCCCAGACAGCACTCCATCAACCGCTGGAAGGTTCCTGGGTCGTTGCAGAGCCCGAATGGCATGCAGTTGAACTCGCTGAGGCCCATCGGGGTGGTGAATGCGGTCTTCTCCTTATCCGCCTCTGCTACAGGAACCTGCCAATACCCACTAGTAAGATCCAAAGTAGAGAAAGAGTTAGCAGATTTTAACGCAGCTAGTGACTCCTCTATCCTGGGTAGCGGGTATGCATCTTTGTGTGTTATGCGGTTCATTTTCCTGTAGTCTACACATATTCTCATAGTGCCATCCTTTTTCTTTACAAGAACTAATGGAGCTGCCCAGGGGCTACAACTGTCTCTTATTACCCCAGCCTCCTTCATTTCTCGCAACATCCCTTTGTCATTTTGGTAGTGTGCAGGGGGTACAGGCCGATACCTTTCTTTAATGGGTGGATGGTCTCCCGTGGGGATATGGTGTTGAACCCCTTTTACCTGCCCGAAGTCAAGTGGATGTTTACTGAAGACCCTTTCGTATTCCTGTACCACCCGGTACACTCCTTGTTTTTGGTGTGGAGGGGTGGAGTCAGTGCCCACATGCAGCTTATGACACCAGCCCTCCATTTGTCCCTTGGAGCCGTTATCCTCCGCCTGTTGGGATGGAGGCAAGGGTTCCACTGTCTTTATAGAATTCTGGTTGACAGTGAACAGTTTGGCTAGGGTGGCATACCGGGGCAAATGGACTTCTCTCTCCCCAATGTTTAGGATGCGGACGGGTACCCTCCCATGGCGGACATCAACCACACCCCGGGCTGTCAAAATGGTGGGCCTACTGTCAGAGTAGACAGGCTCTACCAAGGCCTGGTAATCTCTACCCCTTAGACCAATAGCTGCCCGGCACCATATCATCATTTCACTTTTTGGGGGCATTTGTGATTGGGAATGGGTCACTCATCCTAACACTACCAATTTCACCACCAGACAGTTCTACCTGCTGTCTTTTCATCAGGGCTCGGATCTCCCTCTGTAGAACCCACTGCTGGCTGGAACTGGCGGTTTCCGCAACCTGCTGCAATAAGACAATTATCTCTGCAAGACAATTTTCAATGACATTAGTGCCTAAAGTTATCATAGGATGACTTTCTCGGCGATCAATGTCGACAATAATCAGTCCTTGTGCTGGCAGTTCGACTTTGCCAACCTTTATGGTCACTTCTTTGAACCCCACCTGAGGCACGGGTTGACCATTGCTGGCATAAATGCTCAAATGTTCGTCTGGACGGCGGGTGATGTCAGAGTCAGTCCAATACTGTTTGAAAAGAATGTAGGGTATGGAGGTCACCTGGGATCCAGTGTCCAGCAACGCGCTCATTGGAAAGCTGTCCAGAGCGACAGGTAGGACCGGTCGTCCTCCCACATATTTGTCTCGCCAGCTTGATGGGCCTGGTGGTCTTATGCCTGGGGGTTGGCCCTCTGCCCCAGGTTTTGCTCGTTTAAATGACAGTACCTTGCATAATGTCCTGGCTGGTTGCAGCGGCGACAGATGGGTTGTCCGTCCTGGTCGTAGCGGTCGCCGTTCCTCCCTCTGGATGGTGGAATCCTCTTCTGTCGGCACCACGGGACGTCCTCTGGACTGGAAGCCAGCTGGATCTTTCCTTTGGGAGACACCTGCAAGGACTGTACAGTTTTGGTTAGCGCAGCTACACTTTTGGTTAACTCTTGGACCTGATGGTGCAGGTCTGTAGATTGGGCATTGTCCAGAGTCTGCGCATCAGCTCCTACAGGTTCCGGGGAAAAGGGTGCCACTTCCTGGTGGTAGGTGATAGCTGAGCGTCGGTGAGCTGTAGCGCCACCTGGTGCTGGTTCCCGTAGCACCCGGATGGCCCTGTCCTTAAACTGAGCAAAGTCCAAGTCAGGGTTTTGCAGGGCCATTATGCGCAGCTGGGTTCGGTGGGCGCTGGACAGTAAACCCTCAATAAATTGTTCGGTTAACAGTCTGTTTTCATCTCGCACACTGTCAGGGTCTACCTGTTTGATAGCCCTCAGCGCCTCCTGCAGGTTTAAAGCATAGTCCCGTACACTGTCCTGTGCCCGTTGTTTGCACCCATAGAACTTCATTTTTATCTCTGCGGTGGTGCGGGTGTCAAAAGTGTCCTTTAGGCGGTCCAGTATCTCCTTTACAGTCCCTTTTTCTCTGGCTTACCAGGATTTTACCTCTCTCTGGGCTGCACCAATCAACTGGTCTATAAGGATGCTCACTTTCTGCTCCTCGGACAGGGGATATACCTTAAACAGGCTGCTTAGTCTCTCTTTGAAGTCACTCAGGGTGTGCGACTCTCCTGAGTACTGGGGTAGCCACACCGCTCCCGGGATATAGGGCATTGTGAATGGCATCACTGCGGCAGCGGCCGCGCTAGCGGTGGAAGTTCCCTCCATATCCGGCGTCTTCCTCCCCCCTAGTGAACCGTGGCCTACCTTCCTTCTCTTTTCCTCCATAGGCCGCAGTTCCGCAGGCGATGGTCTCCTTGTAGGACCTGGCGTCGCACGAGTCTGACGTCAGCGCTCCCTGGGGCTCCTTCCAGGACCTGGCGTTGCATCAGCGTGCGGGGCGGGGCTTTAGACTTTACGCGTTTCCAGCGGTTCCGCCCCTATTCTTCCCACGCGACGACCCTAAAATGGCGGACGATGGCGGGAAAACGGCAGCAGATGGCGGGAAAACTTCACCACGGTATGCGACACAGTCTGTGAAGGCGCGCAGTACCCCGTGGTAGCGGGCACGTAATCCTGCCGACTACGCCAAAGTTGACGCGCCCCCTGGGCCGTGGGGGATACCCAGAGCCGGGCCTTGTAGATGCTGGGGGTTGAAGTCACCGTGGCGGCGACCCGGTCCGTGACCCAGGGCGGTCAAACCAGTGGTAGTCTATGTGTCTCAGTTATAGATAGTCCGACTACGCCACCTGTGGTTATTGGGAACCGCCACTGCGGAGCAGTCCACTGAAGCTAGTGATATGTGCAGCAAGGTAGTGTAACTCCCCACAGGAAGAGTGAAGCTTCAGGGCAGCGTGTATGGATGATGGTGGTGATAGTGCCTGGATCAGTAATGATAACACAGAGCCTTTGCAGTGCAGTCCCAGGGTTTTTACTGGTGGCAATTATATAGGCCCCAACGGGAGTACTTGCTAGGGATGAGGGCCTGGTCAGTTTGGGAGCAATCCTAGAATTCCCCTGGCCAGGTGGAGTTGTAGGCCTGCCGTTCTGACTGTACTCTTTTGGCTATCCCGCTTATAGTCGTGTTGTAGCCCACGTCCCTGAGTGTGACGTGCTGTGCTCACCCGTATGGCTGGCGACTCGGATCCCGTGTATTCATCGCTCCTCTGTGGCGGTACTGGTCCTTTCGTGTGGCTGAGCCTCCAGGCTTCTGTTGGGCCAGGAGACCTGCAATCTCCTGCCCTGCGGTATCTGCTGCTGGGCTTGAAGGGTCCCACAGCCTCGGACTCCGGTGTCCGGTCCTCTGTATGTATTCTGGCTAGGACAAGCTATATCCAGCTCCAGTCCTCAGCTCCTTGCTCCTTAGTGTCCTGCTTGACTCCTGACACTGAACTAACCTAACCCCGCCTCCAGATCCAGTTATAAAGGGCAGAATCCTCCCCTCTCTGGTCTGGAGCAGGAGGTGTTGCATGTTGTGTGTTCCTGACCAGGAAACGCCTGTTTTGCTCCCAGACATGGTATTACTACCACTGTGGCAACCAGACCCTCTGGGGTGCCACAATTGTAATGCCGCAGCCATGTTGGTTGTGGCATTACAGTGATTGGCTGGCCGCACAGTGTCATCAGGTCTATATCAGACCTGGCGCCGCCATGCTCGTCACAGTCTTCTCCGGAATCAGGCAGAGTAGGGAGAGGTGCTGCTGAGCTAGGGAGAGATTTGCTTGTGTATTAGGTAGTGTTGGGAGAAAAAACATACATTACACATATCCATCTTAACAAACAGTCCTTTTGAGGACTAAATAATCCATCTGCAGAGATATCAGGCAGGCAGCATATATAGGCAGGCAGGCAGGGTATATAGCAGACTGCAGTGCATATAGCACAAGAAGCTCCATTCCAATTCTGCCTTCTGCTGCTGTTAGATATTTCTATACAAAGGCCCAGGTCTCAGGGGCCAGGAATACTTTTTTTTGGATCTTAATCCTCATTATTTGCTTAAAAAGCAATCCAGAGAACACCGTTTTTCAGCGCCATTTGCTTGTTGGCACTGCAGAATACAGCCAGGTCCTTTCCATATTACAGCACTAGAAATCCAGCTATTTAAAACCGTGTTTTCTCTGCCACATGGATCACTTACACGTTTTCAGAAAATACTGCCATTTTTGGCCTCCATTCCAATTTTTTTTCACTGTGTCAGCGACATTTTTGACACCGGTTTGCTGTTCAAACTACTTATCTACAGGCCAGGTATTTAAAACTCTGTTTTCTCCATCACACGGATCACATATACGTTGTCAGAAAATACTGCCATTTCTGGCCTCCATTAAAAATTTCTTTCAGTGTGTCAGTGAAGCAATTCACACCAGTTTGCTGTTCAAACTACTTAGCTACAGGCCAGGTATTTAAAACTCTGTTTTCTTCGTCACACAGATCACATATACGTTGTCAGAAAATACTGCCATTTCTGGCCTCCATTAAAAATTTCTTTCAGTGTGTCAGTGAAGCAATTCACACCAATTTTCTGTTCAAACTACTTACCTACAGGCCAGGTATTTAAAACTCTGCTTTCTCCGTCACACAGATCACATGTAAGTTCGCTCCAAACTCAGTCATTTGCAGTGTGCGTGGAAGATACTGTCCTCCATTTAAAATGGGCAAGGCACGTTGCAAGGGACGGAGAACTGGACGTGATGGTGATGGTGCATGCAGAGGCCGAGGACAAGGCCGTGGGCAAGCCAAAATTGTGCCACCACAAACACCCACATCTTCTCGCCCGACCTTCCTGTCATAATTCCTAGGGGACCGCAGCACACCACTATTGAACCCAGAGCAGTGTCAAAGGGTTGCTGGTTGGATAGCGGATAATGCTGCCAGTCACTTAGCCACCACCACCACCCTGTCTTCCACAAGGTCAAGTCTCAGTAGCCGTGAGTGTGGACCGCATATTCCTCACCCTGATCCTCCTTCCTCCCACCATGCCGAGTACCCGGAGACAACTGATCCCACACTTGGACACTCTGAAGAGCAGTTCACTTTTCCATTTATTGATTCAAGTCTCTCGCCCGGTCCACTTGAAGCGGGGCAAGAGGAGATCGCGTGAAGCGATGCCCAAACATTTAAGCAGCCACGGTCACACGAAGGTGACGGTGGGAAAGTTTCACAAGAGGTGGACGATGATGAGACACAATTGCCAGAAAGTCAGGAGGAGGACCAGGGTGCGGAAGTAGAAGACGAGATGGAGGATGATATAGTAACTAACCCAACCTGGCAGGAGGACATGCAGAGCCAGGAGAGCAACACACAGGGGGAGGGAGGCAGAGCACCCCAACAGGCAGGAAGAAGCAGTGTGGTGGCCACAGACAAAAGGCAGGCAACTGTTCCCCATAAAACCAGCACGAAGGAAGTAGCCAGTACAACTGTTAGGTCTTCCCGAGTCTGGTTGTTTTTTAAAGACTCTGCTGATAACCCCAAAAAGGCCATTTGCACCACCAGCCAGGCCAGCATCAGCAGGGGTGGTAAAACGACCAGCCTGACCACCACCAGCATGATCAGGCACATGGCAGCAAAGCACCCGACTTTGTGGACCGAACCCCAGGGTCCAGGAACAGTGCAGGTCGCACCATTGCTTCTTCCGCTGTTGTGCATGCAAGACAATCCCCTGTCCATGGTGCATGCGAAGATGCCTCCTGCCCTGCACCTGTCGTTGTGCACTCTCAAGTAGCAGCGTCAGGAAGCACGTCCATGTCCTTGTCCTAGCGCAACCTTCAGTTGTCCATTACCCCAGTCCTTGGAACGCAAGCGCAAATATGCAGCCAACGCCCCACAGGCCACACTACTAAATTCTCACATTTCACGACTGCTTGCGCTCAAAATGTTTCCTTTTAGGATCGTGGAGACGGACGCATTCCGCAACGTGATGGCGATGGCCATCCCTCGGTACTCGGTCCCCAGCCGCCACTATTTCTCCCGGTGTCCCCACATTACACAAGCACGAGTCCCAAAACAGCCATGCCCTAAACAACACAGTTACCGGGAAAGTCCACTTAACCACGGACATGTGGACAAGTGCTTGTGGGCAGGGAAGATAGATCTCGCTGACGGACACTGGGTTAACATAGTGGAAGCTGGGACCCAGTCGGACCTTGAGACGGAACACGTCCTCCCGACGCCAAGGATTGCGGGCCCTAGGTCAATCAGGGTTGCCCCCACGGTCTACAGCTCCTGCACCTCATCCTCCTCAGCCTCCTCCTGCTCTTCAGCCTCCATCTCCGAAATGACCACATCAGTCACAAGCTGGAAGCACTGCAGCACTGCCTCGGCCAAGTGGCAACAGGCTGTGCTGAAGCTAATATGCTTAGGTGACAAACCGCACAATGATGAAGAGTTGTGGACAGCTCAAAAAGAGCAGGCAGATCTGTGGCCCACACCGCTGAACCTACAGCCAGGCATGGTCGTGTGTGACAATGGCCGGAACCTGGTGGTTCAGTGGTTTCTCAAATCCTACCCGGAGCTGCCGAATCTGCTTGTTAAAGTACGTCACCTGTGTGCCCATTTTAGAGAGTCAGCTACAGCTTCCACCGCCCTTGCCGTGTTTCAGCAGCGTTTGCAGCTTCCGGCTCACAGACTGGTGTGTGATGTCCCCACGCGTTGGAACTCAACATTACAGATCTTGGGAAGGATTTGTGAGCAGAAGAGGGCAGTTGTTGAGTACCAGCATCAACAAGGCCGTCGGTATTCAGTTCAGACTCCACACATAAGACCTCAGGAGTGGAAATGGATGTCAGACATATGTACCATCCTCCAAAACTTTGAGGACTCCACGAAGATGGTGAGCGGTGATGACGCCATAATTAGCGTCACCATCCCGCTTCTCTGTCTTCTGAAACGCTCTTTGCTCACAATCAAAGAGGATGCATTGCAGGCGGAGCACGATGAGATGGAGCAAGGAGCCATACAGGGTGATTACACACATCCAAGCCTCATCTCATCCCAGTGTGGATTGGGTGACAATGAGGAAGAGGAGGAGGAGGAAGAACAGGAGCTAGTTTCATGCACTATAGACGGTACTACCTGCACAGCTGTCATACCGTCTGTTCAGCGTGGATGGCCAGAGTACAGAGAGGAGGAGGAGAGCATGGTCAGTCATCCTCTTGGTGAGGACACGGAAGTCTTGCCTGTTAGTAGTCTGGCACGCATGGCTGAGTTTATGTTATGCTGCCTTTCCCATGACCCTCGCGTTCTCAAAATTTTGGGTGACAGTCATTACTGGTTGGTGACACTTCTAAACCCACATTACAAGGAGAACTTTATATCTCTTATTCCTGAGGCAGACAGGTCTACAAAAATGGGGCTGTACAAAAAGACCCTTGTTGCGGAACTATTAAAAAAATTCCCATCTGAAAACGCTGGTGGCTGAGGGCACACTTCGTTGGACAACCAAGGAGTTACAGGCGAGAGAGAAACAACTTCAATCCAGCAGAGGCAGGGGAACACTGTCAAAGCTCTGGGAGAGTTTTCTCAGCCCCTCCCATCGCACAGGCCCTGAGGCGCGGGGTACTCTCACAAGGAGTGCAAAGTTTGGGAAGATGCTGAGGGAGTACCTTGCTGACCGTACCAACGTCCTCCGTGATTCCGCTGTGCCTTATAATTGGATATCCAAGCTGGATACATGGAATGAACTGGTTCTCTATGCCTTGGAGGTCCTTGTCTGCCCTGCCGCCAGCGTTTTATCAGAACGGGTTTTTAGTGCCGCTGGTGGAATTATAACTGATAAGCGCATCCGCCTGTCAACTGAAAATGCTGACAGGCTGACTCTTATTAAAATGAACAAGGGCTGGATTGGGGCAGACTTCTCAACACCACCGAATGATAGCAGCGTAACATAAACTCAAATCCAGTGTCTTTTCTTGGTAGGTGTATTTCCATGCACCTTTTCACACCCAGACATGGGTATACGCTTCCTGATTTTGGCTATTTGCTCTTGTCCTCCTCCTTCTCCTCATCCTCCACCACCATATCACCAGGGTGACCGTAGTCCGTGATGCAACACCCACATAATTTTTTTAAAGGGTGTTTATGATGCCCGTAAAAAAAAATTTTTATACAGTATGTTCATGTATATCCTCCCAGGGGTAAATGTTTGTCAGCCCATACATTTAGTGCATGGGCATTACAAGTATAGGAGGCCCGCTCCTTTCTAATGGGAACATTTTTTTATGAGGCCCTCCTCCTCGTCTCTTCCAAGGGGCATTGAAGCGCCTCCAAATTTTTGGCAGCCCTTGCATTCATTGCATAGGCCAACACTATGGGAGACTCTCTCCTTTCTAATGGGAATTTGTCGTTACTGTGACCCTGCTCTATGTCTCTTTAAATTGTTAGTGGGGGTTTTCCTAAATTTGGTCAGCTGTTGGACTCACTGCATACCCTATAACTGTATAGCAGACTCTCTCCTTTCTAATGGGAATTTGTCGTTACTGTGGCCCTGCTCTATGTGTCTTTAATTTCTTGGTGGGGTTTTTCCTAAATTTGGTCAGCCGTTAGACTCACTGCATAGCCTATAACTGTATAGCAGACTCTCTCCTTTCTAATGGGAATTTGTCGTTACTGTGGCCCTGCTCTATGTGTCTTTAATTTCTTAGTGGGGTTTTTCCTAAATTTGGTCAGCCGTTGGACTCACTGCATACCCTATAACTGTATAGCAGACTCTCTCCTTTCTAATGGGAATTTGTCATTATTGTGGCCTTGCTCTATGTGACTTTAATTTCTTAGTGTGGTTTTTCCTAAATTTGGTCAGCCGTTGGACTCACTGCATACCCTATAACTGTATAGCAGACTCTCTCTTTTCTAAAGGGAATTTGTCGTTACTGTGGCCCTGCTCTATGTGTCTTTAATTTCTTAGTGGGGTTTTTCCTAAATTTGGTCAGTCGTTGGACTCACTGCATACCCTATAACTGTATAGCAGACTCTCTCCTTTCTAATGCGAACATGTCGTACTCGTTACTGTGGCCCTGCTCTATGTTTCTTTCAGAGTCCCTCCATCATCAATGAAACAGGATGTGTCTGATGATGTGTCACACACCACATTGCCAGATAAGGTTGTAAAATGTTAAAATGACATTTCCCGGTGAATGCATTTGCCTTAAAAAATAACATAAAAAAAAAAAACAGTAGGATCTTTCTTTAGTATAAAAACAGAGTCGTCAATGTAACCTCAATGTAATCACATTGTTCAGCTCCTGCACCTCCTCCTCCATGTCCGAAATGACCACATCAGTCACAAGCTGAAAGCACTGCCTTGGCCAAGCGGCAACAGGCTGTGCTGAAGATAACATGCTTAATGCTTAGGTGACAAACCGCCCAGCGCTGCAGAGTTGTTGAAAGCTGTAACACAGCAGCATGATCTGTGGCTCTCACCGCTGAACATACAGCCAGGCATGGTCGTGTGTGACAATGGGTGGAACCTGGTGACGGAGAAATGACAGCCGGAGTAGACACGGTTTCCCTCTATGCCAGTCCTTTCACCGAGCTAAAGAATATGGCTGTGGTGAAATACAACTCCCACTGAGAAGCTGTTTCAGATTGAAAAACATTGTGCCCACCAGAGGATTTGATTCTGAGGGCTCACCTTTCTCCGCTGCTCAAGAGTCCCATAGCAGCTACAAAGTTAGCGCTATCATGAACTCTCCTGATGTAGAAGCCAGGGCACACCAGAGGATTCTCTGGTGGGACCGTCCAATCCTGTCGAGAAGCAGTCCTGGCTAAGAAAAGTGTGTGGGAAGGTTCCCGGACACTCTATGGCTGCTTTTTTACTGAGGAGGAAACACACGCAAACACGGGGAGAACATACAAAGTCCTTGCAGATGTTGTCCTTGCTGGGATTTGAACCCAGGATCCCAGCGCTGCAAGGCTTCAGTGCTAACCACTGATCCAATGTGCTGTGGTTCACCCTCTAATATCTAACTGGCTGGAGAAACTTGCACCTACTGCCACTCTATCTTCAGCTCCTTTGGGAGAAAATAATGTATTTGGGTAGCCACTCAGTCTACCAAGTAAAATTCCTGAGAAGGAAATTGGGGATGGCTTCGCTACTGTTATTGGGGGCAGTGCTAATACCATGGCGTCATACCATAGTTTACTGGAAATATTCCATGCTGGTAGGAGGCAACCAAATTCCCACAGAAAAGTACCAGCAGTAATGTTCAGGGACCCGCGCTTGTAGAAGGCGGGAGAACACCGGGAGAAATAGTGACGGCTGGGGACCAAGTATGGACACGAGGCATGAGGTTGTGAAAAGCTTCCGCCTCCACGAGCCTAAAAGGCCACATTTCAAGTGCAAGCAGCTGCTCAGAAATCTGGCAGTTTAGTATTGCAGCCTGTGGGTGGTCTTGCTGGCTGCAAACTTGCGCTTGCTTTCCATGTAACAGAAAACTAAGCAGATGGTGGCCTCTATCATCATCATGGCCTCACCTCGGCACTATGAACTCTCCTGAAGCAGAAGCCAGGGCCCACCGGAGGAGTCTCCGGTTTTCTGGTGGGTCCGTCCAACCCTGCCGAGAAGCAGCCCTGGCTAAGAAAAGTGTGGTGGAAGGTTCACTGATACTCTATAACTATTTTTTTAATGTGGATCGGACGTGCTTCTGCATGTTATTTCTGAAACCGGATTGCAGATCAGGCCATTGCCCAACTCTGTAGTCATGAAATTAAATGCGCAAAGATGTTTGTGTGTCAAAGCAACACCGAGAAGTGCGAGTTGATGTTGGACGAGCTGCCATTGCTTCTGCAAAAGCAGCGTTAGAGGACTTCCTGGGAGAAATGACACCCAGAGTAGATACGGTTTCCATCTATGCCAGTCCTTTCACCGAGCTAAAGAATATGGCTGTGGTGAAATACAACTCTCAGCAAAAAAAGCTGTGTACTGGCTCCGTACCGTCCCTGGCTACATTCACCTGTCCATGTGTTTGTGGTTAGGCGGTCCTTCCCAGTAAATGCAGTGGGGAGGGCACGGGTAATGTTGTGGGACCCATGCTTATGGAAGGCGGAGACGACACCGAGAGGAACAGTGGCGGCTGGGGACCGAATATGGACACCCGGCCGCCGCCGGCATGAGGTCATGAAAAGCTTCCGCCTCCATGAGCCTAAAAGGCCACATTTCAAGTGCAAGCAGCTGTCAAAAATTTGGCAGCATAGTATTGCAGCCTGTGGGTTGGTGGGTGGCTGGCTGCATACTTGTGCTTGCATTCCAAGGAATGGGTTAGGGACAACTGAACGCTGCACTGGGACAAGGACGTGGACGGTGATTGTTGCAAGTCTGCAATGACAGGTGCATGGCGGGAGGCATCTTCACAGGTGCATGGCGGGAGGCATCTTCACATGCGCCTGTAACATACCTGGCGGCGTCCTTGCATGGTGGTCCATCTCCCACTGTGCAAGAGGGCGCACTTGATCTCCTGTCCAGAATGTCTCTCTGGCTTCCCTTCATGCTGTCTGTTTGTGTCTATTTCTGCTGCTTAAGGGCGGCGCCCGATCACTTCCTGCCTTTTGTACCTGCTGTGGGTCACACCCCTTGTGCGTCCTCAGCCTATTGCTGTCTGTCACTTGGTATATAGCTCAGCAGCTCCCTTCTATCCCTGCCTGAGCATAAGTGTTTTCCTTCAGTGTGTGCTTGCACTCTGAAGGTGCCAGGTCCCGTCTTTGTTTCCTTGTCTGCCTTTCCTGGAGGCTGTATTTCCAGGCCTGTCTGAACTTAGTCCTGTATGTCTCCTGCTTTGCGGTATTAGTTCCCGTGTCTGAACTAAGTCCTGTATGTCTCCTGCTTTTCGGTATTAGTTCCCGTGTCTGAACTAAGTCCTGTATGTCTCCTGCTTTTCGGTATTAGTTCCCGTGTCTGAACTGAGTCCTGTATGTCTCCTGCTTTTTGTATCAGTTCCCGTGTCTGAACTGAGTCCTGTATGTCTCCTGCTTTTTGTATCAGTTTCCGTGTCTGAACTGAGTCCTGTATTTCTCCTGCTTTGCGGTATTAGTTCCCGTGTCTGAACTAGTCCTGTATGTCTCCTGCTTTTTGTATCAGTTCCCGTGTCTGAACTGAGTCCTGTATGTCTCCTGCTTTTTGTATCAGTTCCCGTGTCTGAACTGAGTCCTGTATGTCTCCTGCTTTGCGGTATCAGCTCCCGTGTCTGAACTGTGTCCTGTATGTCTCCTGCTTTGCGGTATTAGTTCCCGTGTCTGAACTAAGTCCTGTATGTCTCCTGCTTTGCGGTATTAGTTCCCGTGTCTGAACTGAGTCCTTTCTGTGTTCTCTTGTCTGTCCTGTCTGAACACGCTCCTAGCCTGTTCCTCTCGCCTTCTAGTGGCCGATTTCCTAGACCCGCTCCTGTGTCTGGTCTGTCCTGTCTGAACACGCTCCTTGCCTGTTCGTTCCGCCTCTCTGGGGGCCGTATTCCCAGACCCGCTCCTGTATCCCTCTGCAGTGTCGGTCTTCTCCGTACACTCAGTTCCAGTCTGAACTCTCTCCTGTCCTTTACCTGTTTTGCCTCTATGTCCGTTCCCTTCCTTTTTCTGCAGAGTCTGAACTCGTACCTAACTCCTGCTTGTTGTCTCTGCAAGTACTGTGTGAGTATCTGGCTCTGTCTTTCCCTTCCTGTCTGTTCCGTGTGAACAGAGCCCTGTCCTCCCTGCTCAGCCTTGTCTGCACTCTAGCTGTGCTTGCCTGTAACCCTCTGCCTGTATTGTTCCTGAGTCCCGGTGTGTACTGGGTCCTATCCCGCCTGTGTTCCTACCTGCTAGTGCCTCCCTGTCTGCACTCTAGCTGTGCTTGCCTTTACCCCCCTGCCTGCATACCCGCCTGCCTGCATACCAGTCTGTGTGCCAGCCTACCAGCCTGTTCCTGTATTCCCCTGTGTGGGTCAACAGCCGTGTCCGGGGTCTGTCCTGGAGTAGCACCTGGTCCCTCTGCTCGGTTCCTCCTTGGTGCACTGGCGTCGTATGCCGTCGTGCGACCCTGGTCGGATCGGGTGAATACTTAGTCACGCCCCTCCAGGCATTCACTCTCCGGCACGGTCCAGTGGAATCACTACCAATCCCACGCACACGCCGCTTAGCCCGGGCGTGTGCATAACAGCATGCTCAGGCCATGGTTCCCGTTGAGCCCCACGGCCTTCGCCCTCTGAGAAGTTTTCCAGCGAATATATGCATTAAAATAAATAAATAAATTTTTTTTCTCTTAGCTGAGTTCCAGGCGAAATTACGCACCGTCCAGATGGATCTATCAGCTCTCGTTCCTGCGGATCCGCCACGTTACTATGGGGATCCAAGACAGTGTCGTGCATTTGTGGAGCAATGCATGTTACACTTTAAGGCCTACCCTCTCTATTTTCCTTCCGATTGGGCTAAAGTGGCCTTTATGATGTCTTACCTGGCGGGTGATGCCTTGGAATGGATCAACCCCCTATATGAAACACAGGATCCGATCCTCCGGGACCTAATGGCCTTCCTGGTGGCCTTTCTAGTGGTCTTCGATGATCCTAACCCGGAGGCTCCTGCTGAAGCTTCACTTCCCAATATCCCGGAGCAGCCCCAATGGGTAATGTGTGTGGGTAGCGCAATAGTCCTCCAGCCCAATGAGACTACTGCCCACCCAGAATCCTCACAGGGTGACTACGCTTTCCGGAATACTTCTCTCAACCTCAAGAGGCAGTCCAGACGTGCTAGACTTAGAGGCAAGCCGTCACGCCAGGGTCTGTCCTCCCTGAGACCTCCTGACCCCAACCTTGAAGTCCCTACTGAAGCTTCATCTCCCTGTATCCCGGAGAAACCCCAATGGGTAATGTGCGTGGGTAGTGCACCAGTTCTCCTGCCCGAAGAGACTTCTGCCCATCCAGACTCCACACAGGAGAACTTCCTGCACCCGGCATCAGATGCTTCTCTCTCTTTAACCGGTGTGCATGTCCAAGGATGCTCCAAAGCTGTGGTTTCCTCTGAGTCTGTGCACCTCTACTACCTGGCGGAGGATCCCCTGTTGCCTCCTGAATCCTCCGGGATACCACTCGATGACAAATGGAGAGAGACTTCTCTACACCCGATACTCAATACTTTGTCCGCTTCGTCCTGTGAGCCTGACAATGGGTACCCCAAAGTGGTAGTTACCTCCGAGTCTCTACACCCCTCCGACCAGGCGGAGGATCTCCAGTTGTCTCCTGAACCCTTCGGGGTGCTACCTGGTAGCGAAAGGACAGAGACTCTCCTATACTCTGTACCTGATACCTCGCTCGCTTCGTCCAGTGAGTCCAACTTAGAGTACTCCGAAGCAGAGGTTACTCCTGAGTCTCTACACCCCTCCGACCAGGCGGAGGACCTCCAGTTGTGTTCAGAATCCTTCGGGGTGCCACCTGGTGGTGAATGGACAGAGACTTTCCTATACTCGGTACCCGATACCTCGCCTGCTTCCTCCAGTGAGTCCGACCTAGTGTACTCTGAAGCAGTTGTTTTCTCTGAGCCTCTGCACTCTTCTGACCCGGCGGAGGACCTCCAGTTGTTTCCTGAATCCTCCGGGATACCACCAGATAACAAAGAGACAGTAACTTTTCCTCATTATGTACCTGATAACCCGTCTATTTCTTCCTGTGAGCTTGACAAGATGTACCTCGAAGCAGAGATTACCCTTAAGTCTCTGTCCCCCTCCAACCCAGTGAACGACTGGTCCTCGAATTCCCTGCGGAAGATTCTGGCAGGCCTGAAGAAGAGGGGGCGTAAGGGGGGAGGTACTGTAACATACCTGGCGGCGTCCTTGCATGGTGGTCCATCTCCCACTGTGCAAGAGGGCGCACTTGATCTCCTGTCCAGAATGTCTCTCTGGCTTCCCTTCATGCTGTCTGTTTGTGTCTGTTTCTGCTGCTTAAGGGCGGCGCCCGATCACTTCCTGCCTTTTGTACCTGCTGTGGGTCACACCCCTTGTGCGTCCTCAGCCTATTGCTGTCTGTCACTTGGTATATAGCTCAGCAGCTCCCTTCTATCCCTGCCTGAGCATAAGTGTTTTCCTTCAGTGTGTGCTTGCACTCTGAAGGTGCCAGGTCCCGTCTTTGTTTCCTTGTCTGCCTTTCCTGGAGGCTGTATTTCCAGGCCTGTCTGAACTTAGTCCTGTATGTCTCCTGCTTTGCGGTATTAGTTCCCGTGTCTGAACTAAGTCCTGTATGTCTCCTGCTTTTCGGTATTAGTTCCCGTGTCTGAACTAAGTCCTGTATGTCTCCTGCTTTTCGGTATTAGTTCCCGTGTCTGAACTGAGTCCTGTATGTCTCCTGCTTTTTGTATCAGTTCCCGTGTCTGAACTGAGTCCTGTATGTCTCCTGCTTTTTGTATCAGTTTCCGTGTCTGAACTGAGTCCTGTATTTCTCCTGCTTTGCGGTATTAGTTCCCGTGTCTGAACTAGTCCTGTATGTCTCCTGCTTTTTGTATCAGTTCCCGTGTCTGAACTGAGTCCTGTATGTCTCCTGCTTTTTGTATCAGTTCCCGTGTCTGAACTGAGTCCTGTATGTCTCCTGCTTTGCGGTATCAGCTCCCGTGTCTGAACTGTGTCCTGTATGTCTCCTGCTTTGCGGTATTAGTTCCCGTGTCTGAACTAAGTCCTGTATGTCTCCTGCTTTGCGGTATTAGTTCCCGTGTCTGAACTGAGTCCTTTCTGTGTTCTCTTGTCTGTCCTGTCTGAACACGCTCCTAGCCTGTTCCTCTCGCCTTCTAGTGGCCGATTTCCTAGACCCGCTCCTGTGTCTGGTCTGTCCTGTCTGAACACGCTCCTTGCCTGTTCGTTCCGCCTCTCTGGGGGCCGTATTCCCAGACCCGCTCCTGTATCCCTCTGCAGTGTCGGTCTTCTCCGTACACTCAGTTCCAGTCTGAACTCTCTCCTGTCCTTTACCTGTTTTGCCTCTATGTCCGTTCCCTTCCTTTTTCTGCAGAGTCTGAACTCGTACATAACTCCTGCTTGTTGTCTCTGCAAGTACTGTGTGAGTATCTGGCTCTGTCTTTCCCTTCCTGTCTGTTCCGTGTGAACAGAGCCCTGTCCTCCCTGCTCAGCCTTGTCTGCACTCTAGCTGTGCTTGCCTGTAACCCTCTGCCTGTATTGTTCCTGAGTCCCGGTGTGTACTGGGTCCTATCCCGCCTGTGTTCCTACCTGCTAGTGCCTCCCTGTCTGCACTCTAGCTGTGCTTGCCTTTACCCCCCTGCCTGCATACCCGCCTGCCTGCATACCAGTCTGTGTGCCAGCCTACCAGCCTGTTCCTGTATTCCCCTGTGTGGGTCAACAGCCGTGTCCGGGGTCTGTCCTGGAGTAGCACCTGGTCCCTCTGCTCGGTTCCTCCTTGGTGCACTGGCGTCGTATGCCGTCGTGCGACCCTGGTCGGATCGGGTGAATACTTAGTCACGCCCCTCCAGGCATTCACTCTCCGGCACGGTCCAGTGGAATCACTACCAATCCCACGCACACGCCGCTTAGCCCGGGCGTGTGCATAACAGCATGCTCAGGCCATGGTTCCCGTTGAGCCCCACGGCCTTCGCCCTCTGAGAAGTTTTCCAGCGAATATATGCATTAAAATAAATAAATAAATTTTTTTTCTCTTAGCTGAGTTCCAGGCGAAATTACGCACCGTCCAGATGGATCTATCAGCTCTCGTTCCTGCGGATCCGCCACGTTACTATGGGGATCCAAGACAGTGTCGTGCATTTGTGGAGCAATGCATGTTACACTTTAAGGCCTACCCTCTCTATTTTCCTTCCGATTGGGCTAAAGTGGCCTTTATGATGTCTTACCTGGCGGGTGATGCCTTGGAATGGATCAACCCCCTATATGAAACACAGGATCCGATCCTCCGGGACCTAATGGCCTTCCTGGTGGCCTTTCTAGTGGTCTTCGATGATCCTAACCCGGAGGCTCCTGCTGAAGCTTCACTTCCCAATATCCCGGAGCAGCCCCAATGGGTAATGTGTGTGGGTAGCGCAATAGTCCTCCAGCCCAATGAGACTACTGCCCACCCAGAATCCTCACAGGGTGACTACGCTTTCCGGAATACTTCTCTCAACCTCAAGAGGCAGTCCAGACGTGCTAGACTTAGAGGCAAGCCGTCACGCCAGGGTCTGTCCTCCCTGAGACCTCCTGACCCCAACCTTGAAGTCCCTACTGAAGCTTCATCTCCCTGTATCCCGGAGAAACCCCAATGGGTAATGTGCGTGGGTAGTGCACCAGTTCTCCTGCCCGAAGAGACTTCTGCCCATCCAGACTCCACACAGGAGAACTTCCTGCACCCGGCATCAGATGCTTCTCTCTCTTTAACCGGTGTGCATGTCCAAGGATGCTCCAAAGCTGTGGTTTCCTCTGAGTCTGTGCACCTCTACTACCTGGCGGAGGATCCCCTGTTGCCTCCTGAATCCTCCGGGATACCACTCGATGACAAATGGAGAGAGACTTCTCTACACCCGGTACTCAATACTTTGTCCGCTTCGTCCTGTGAGCCTGACAATGGGTACCCCAAAGTGGTAGTTACCTCCGAGTCTCTACACCCCTCCGACCAGGCGGAGGATCTCCAGTTGTCTCCTGAACCCTTCGGGGTGCTACCTGGTAGCGAAAGGACAGAGACTCTCCTATACTCTGTACCTGATACCTCGCTCGCTTCGTCCAGTGAGTCCAACTTAGAGTACTCCGAAGCAGAGGTTACTCCTGAGTCTCTACACCCCTCCGACCAGGCGGAGGACCTCCAGTTGTGTTCAGAATCCTTCGGGGTGCCACCTGGTGGTGAATGGACAGAGACTTTCCTATACTCGGTACCCGATACCTCGCCTGCTTCCTCCAGTGAGTCCGACCTAGTGTACTCTGAAGCAGTTGTTTTCTCTGAGCCTCTGCACTCTTCTGACCCGGCGGAGGACCTCCAGTTGTTTCCTGAATCCTCCGGGATACCACCAGATAACAAAGAGACAGTGACTTTTCCTCATTATGTACCTGATAACCCGTCTATTTCTTCCTGTGAGCTTGACAAGATGTACCTCGAAGCAGAGATTACCCTTAAGTCTCTGTCCCCCTCCAACCCAGTGAACGACTGGTCCTCGAATTCCCTGCGGAAGATTCTGGCAGGCCTGAAGAAGAGGGGGCGTAAGGGGGGAGGTACTGTAACATACCTGGCGGCGTCCTTGCATGGTGGTCCATCTCCCACTGTGCAAGAGGGCGCACTTGATCTCCTGTCCAGAATGTCTCTCTGGCTTCCCTTCATGCTGTCTGTTTGTGTCTGTTTCTGCTGCTTAAGGGCGGCGCCCGATCACTTCCTGCCTTTTGTACCTGCTGTGGGTCACACCCCTTGTGCGTCCTCAGCCTATTGCTGTCTGTCACTTGGTATATAGCTCAGCAGCTCCCTTCTATCCCTGCCTGAGCATAAGTGTTTTCCTTCAGTGTGTGCTTGCACTCTGAAGGTGCCAGGTCCCGTCTTTGTTTCCTTGTCTGCCTTTCCTGGAGGCTGTATTTCCAGGCCTGTCTGAACTTAGTCCTGTATGTCTCCTGCTTTGCGGTATTAGTTCCCGTGTCTGAACTAAGTCCTGTATGTCTCCTGCTTTTCGGTATTAGTTCCCGTGTCTGAACTAAGTCCTGTATGTCTCCTGCTTTTCGGTATTAGTTCCCGTGTCTGAACTGAGTCCTGTATGTCTCCTGCTTTTTGTATCAGTTCCCGTGTCTGAACTGAGTCCTGTATGTCTCCTGCTTTTTGTATCAGTTTCCGTGTCTGAACTGAGTCCTGTATTTCTCCTGCTTTGCGGTATTAGTTCCCGTGTCTGAACTAGTCCTGTATGTCTCCTGCTTTTTGTATCAGTTCCCGTGTCTGAACTGAGTCCTGTATGTCTCCTGCTTTTTGTATCAGTTCCCGTGTCTGAACTGAGTCCTGTATGTCTCCTGCTTTGCGGTATCAGCTCCCGTGTCTGAACTGTGTCCTGTATGTCTCCTGCTTTGCGGTATTAGTTCCCGTGTCTGAACTAAGTCCTGTATGTCTCCTGCTTTGCGGTATTAGTTCCCGTGTCTGAACTGAGTCCTTTCTGTGTTCTCTTGTCTGTCCTGTCTGAACACGCTCCTAGCCTGTTCCTCTCGCCTTCTAGTGGCCGATTTCCTAGACCCGCTCCTGTGTCTGGTCTGTCCTGTCTGAACACGCTCCTTGCCTGTTCGTTCCGCCTCTCTGGGGGCCGTATTCCCAGACCCGCTCCTGTATCCCTCTGCAGTGTCGGTCTTCTCCGTACACTCAGTTCCAGTCTGAACTCTCTCCTGTCCTTTACCTGTTTTGCCTCTATGTCCGTTCCCTTCCTTTTTCTGCAGAGTCTGAACTCGTACCTAACTCCTGCTTGTTGTCTCTGCAAGTACTGTGTGAGTATCTGGCTCTGTCTTTCCCTTCCTGTCTGTTCCGTGTGAACAGAGCCCTGTCCTCCCTGCTCAGCCTTGTCTGCACTCTAGCTGTGCTTGCCTGTAACCCTCTGCCTGCATTGTTCCTGAGTCCCGGTGTGTACTGGGTCCTATCCCGCCTGTGTTCCTACCTGCTAGTGCCTCCCTGTCTGCACTCTAGCTGTGCTTGCCTTTACCCCCCTGCCTGCATACCCGCCTGCCTGCATACCAGTCTGTGTGCCAGCCTACCAGCCTGTTCCTGTATTCCCCTGTGTGGGTCAACAGCCGTGTCCGGGGTCTGTCCTGGAGTAGCACCTGGTCCCTCTGCTCGGTTCCTCCTTGGTGCACTGGCGTCGTATGCCGTCGTGCGACCCTGGTCGGATCGGGTGAATACTTAGTCACGCCCCTCCAGGCATTCACTCTCCGGCACGGTCCAGTGGAATCACTACCGATCCCACGCACACGCCGCTTAGCCCGGGCGTGTGCATAACAGCGCCAAGGATCACTTATGATGTGTCTGATGATGTGTCACACACCAAATGGCCAGATAAGGTTGTAAAATGTTAAAATGACATTTCCTGGTGAATGCATTTGTCTTGGTTGAAAGCAATGCAAAAGTGCAAAAACGCATCAAAAACACTACGTGTGAACATAGCCCAAGGTGTGGAGGAGTATTTTTGCTTTTGGTTATTTATTTTGCCTTATATACAAGTCATTACCCTGGAAAGGATGTTCCTTAACATATTTCCCAGAAAAATCCATTTTGGTTTTGCTTTTGTATGTTTTATTGTGAGTCCGTAAAAGTGTCGTAATACTCTGACAACGTTGTTGACAGCAGTGATCTGGGAGTCAGAGATCCTTCCAGGGGTCTTCCCCATGCTGTTCCTATGTCATTTGAGCACTGTTCCCATCGATTTGGGCAATTTTTAGGCCCTCTGCTGACCGCTGGGGAAAGCCGCCTGAAAAATGCTCGAGTTTCCCATAGACTTACATTGGGCTCGTTGCTCGGGTGGAGCACCTGAGTATTCCAATGTGCTCGACCCGAGCAATGAGTACCCGAGCATTTTAGTGCTCGCTCATCACTAATGCACACCTGAAACAAACTGCTTCTTTGTGTAGCATCATGGGAAAGTCTAAAGAAATCAGCCAAGATGTCAGGAAGAGAATTGTGGACTTGCACAAGTCTGGCTCATCCTTGGGTACAATTGCAAGATACCTGAAGGTGCCTCGTTCATCTGTACAAACAATTATATGCAAGTACAAACAAGATGGGAATGTCCAGCTATTCAATAGCTACAGTAAAGCTAGTACTGTATCAACATGGGCTGAAAGGCCTCTTTGCCAGGAAGAAACCATTACTCCAAAAGAAGCATAAAAAGCCAGATTAATGTTTGCAAATGCACACAGGAACAAAAACCTTAATTTTTGGAGATATGTCCTGTGGTCTGAAGAAACTAAAATTGAACTTTTTGGGCATAATGGCCAATGTTACGTTTGGAGGAAAAAGGGAAAAGCTTGGAAGCCTAAAACACCATCCCTACTTTGAAACACGGGGGTGGCAGCATCATGTTGTGGGGTTGTTTTGCTGCAAGAGGGACTGGTGCACTTCACAAAATAGATGGCATCATGAGAAAAGAAGATTATGTGGCAATACTGAAGCAACATCTCAAGACATCAGCCAGGAAGTGAAAGCTTAGGCAGAAATGGGTCTTCCAAATGAACAACGACCTGAAGCATACTGCCAAAATGGTAACAAAGTGGCTTAAGGATAACAAAGTCAATGTTTTGGAGTGGCCATCACAAAGCCCTGATCTCAATCCTATTGAAAATTTATGGGCAAAGCTGAAAAGGCAGGTGCAAGCAAGGCGACCTACAGACCTGGATCAGTTACACCAGTTTTGTCAGGAGGAATGGGCCCAAATTCTGACCAACTATTGTGAGAAGCTTGTGGAAGGATATCCCAAACGTTTGACCCAAGTCATTCAGTTTAAGGGCAATGGTACCAAATACTAATGAAATGTATGTCAACTTTTGACCTTACAGTAAATAATAAAAATGCCTTAAACATTCTCTCTCTCTCATTATTCTGGCATTTGGCAAATTTTAAAAATGATGGTAATCCTAATTGACCTATATGGGAAAGGTTTATTCTGATTTCATGTCAGATATTGAGAAAAACATGCATATGTGCCTTTTTATACAGTGTATGTAAACTTCTGGTTTCAACTGTATATATACATATATGCGGTACTATACAAAAGTCTTAAAAGTTTTAGGCAGGAATAGAAAAAGTGCTGCAAATAAATAAGAATGCTTTAAAAAATAAAAGTTTTAATAGTTTATTTTTAGCAATTAACAAAGTGAATGAACAAGAGAGAAATCTAAATCAAATCAATAGTTCAAACAGCAGCAATTCTTCTAGTTACCCTTGCACAAAGTCAGGGATTTTGTAGGATTATAGTCAGGTATATGAGTAACCAATTATACCAAATATATAGGTTAAAAACAAAGACAAGGGCAAAATACACAAATACCTGAGAGTATATGAATAAATTGCACAGTGCATAAAAATAATAATAAATAATAAAGGGTATTTAGTTAACATAAATTTTGATCAAAATAATGTAAAAGCCATCCCGCCACGTCACGGCAACCCTTATGGGACAGTCCTAACTCTAATATTTAATATTAAAAACCTTACCATTTGTCAAGTGACATCCATATGGATAAGGGCAGAGAGACTGCAACCACTGTGCAATTTATTCATATACTCTCAGATATTTGTGTATTTTGCCCTTGTCTTTGTTTTTTTCTGTCCAATGGCCTTATGTGAACATGCATTTACACTTTGCATGCACATCAATTTATGTTTCAGTTCAGACTCCCAGGTTTTTTCTTTGCAGTTCAATGTGCTTTAGTGCATACAAGGGTGTGGCCGCCCTCTGTTTGAGCTGAAAGGTTCATTCTGCCTCAGGCCTATGCTTCTACTAGGGTTTCAGTCTCTCTGCCCTTATCCATATGGATGTCACTTGACAAATGGTAAGGTTTTTAATATTAAATATTAGAGTTAGGACTGTCCCATAAGGGCTGCCGTGACATGGCGGGATGGCTTTTACATTATTTTGATCAAAATTTATGTTAACTAAATACCCTTTATTATTTATTATTATTTTTATGCACTGTGCAATTTATTCATATACTCTCAGGTATTTGTGTATTTTGCCCTTGTCTTTGTTTTTCTCTGTTCAATGGCCTTATGTGAACATGCATTTACACTTTGCATGCACATCAATTTATGTTTCAGTTCAGACTCCCAGGTTTTTTCAAATATATAGGTTGAAACATAGACATTAACTAAAACAAAAACAGCTGTGTAGGAGGCTTAAAACTGGGTGAGGAACAGCCAAACTCTGCTACAAAGGTGCAGTTGTAGAAGACATTTTCTTGCCACAGGTCTTACACCATGGCAAGACTGATCACAGCAGCTAGACACAAGGTAGTTATACTGCATTAGTAAAGTTTCTCTAATGCAAAGATTTCAAAGCAGACTGGGGTTTTGATTTGTGCTGTTCAAGCTTTTTTGATGAAGCACTAAGAAATGGGCAACATCGAAGACTGTAGATGCAGTGGTCGGTCAAGGAAACTTAGCGGAGCAGATGAAAGACACATTTTGCTTACTTCCCTTTGAAATCGAAAGATGTGCATAGATGTCTGGCCAGAAGTGGTCTTCATGGAAGAATTTCAGCCAAAAACCCATACCTTCAGTATAGAAACAAAGCCAAATGACTCAACTGTGCATGAAAACAATGGAACCAAGGGGCAGGAAAATGGCAGTATGTGCTTTGGACTGATGAGTCAACATGTCAATTATTTGACTGTAACAGAAAGAAGTTTGCTCGCCAAAAGAGCTTTGACTAATACTTTTGCATGGTACTTATAAACATTCATATTTCTGGAGTTTACCTCACCATCTGCTTCTTTTAGTTGGCTAATCATCTCTTCAGCGAATTAGTGCTTCCTCATCATATACCTTCATTTGCTTCCTAACTCGGACCTACAGATACCAGTTAGTTTGCTATAAGCAAAATTAACTCTGGTGCTACTTCTTCAAGCAAGTATCCTGTTTGTCTGTTCATCCTTTCTGCCTGCGGTTAACTATATGTTTGCTGATAGCCAATAGCAGGGACATAGGCAATCTGTCTCCTGATAACATGCAACTCTGTGATTAACCATTTGTCTGCTGCAAGTCCTGAACTGACTTTGCTTCAGTTCTTGTGTTAATCCACATTCTGGCTCTGTATTTTCTGGCGTATCCTGCTTCACTTGTCTGCCTGCCATCCAGCATAGCTTGCCATCTTGGTCCTTCTTTTCAATGTGCTATCCAGCAAGTTTTGACCATTGTGCCATTACGTTTGGTCTGTGATACTCATCCTGACCTCCTACCTAAAGAATCTGCCTCGCAAAAAAAATGATACTCGTCTATTGGATGAGTCCCTTCATACTACAGCTGCTGGTCTACTCCAGCTTTTGCATTCTGAGAAATTGCTTTTTACTGGCATCAACAGAATGTGATCAGGGCTACTAAAACTGTCACGTGATTTTTCTCATCAGAGTAAGCCAGAAGATCAGCTGGAGAGAGAGTGTGAAGTGTGGAAGAGCAGTGCTGGTCTGGTGGGCGAGAATAACTTTTTTTTATATTCCCACCACCCCTAGCTCATTTCGAAAGTTTTCTAAAATGGTGGATAACCCATTTAGACGGATTTTGGTAAGACCTTACCTGTAAAATCCTTTTCAGTGAAGGAAGGAAGGGAGACACAGATCCATTACTAGTGGGTAGGCGGAGCCCCATAGGATAGTTCACATCAGATTTATAAAAAGTGACGACCGACCCCTCCAGCTTAGGCTCCTCCTACTCCCATGATTCTCCAGTCCGTACACAAGCTAAGGAAGAGCAGATAACACCAGCGGAGCAACACAACCCCTTCTGAAAACTCAGAAAAACGAGAGAACAGGTTATGCATATAACAAAATAAAACACACAGTCCCAGGCACTACTCACTGGACCTGACAACTGCGATGAGCTGGCAATGCTGGAACAGAGCCTTTGCGCGCCGACCCCAGCCCAGATAACCGCCATCAGAGAGGGGTCGCGCCGCATCTGAAAAGCAATAAAACACTTCTGCCATGGGAGGGTGCTGTGTCTCCCTTCCTTCCTTCGCTGAAAAGGATTTTACAGGTAAGGTCTTACCAAAATCCGGCTTTCAGCAGCAGAAGGGAAGGACGGGAGACACAGATCCATTACTAGTGAGACGTACCAAAGCAGTCCAGAACTCAAGGGTGGGAAAAACAGTGACAGAATCGCCAGCTCCTCAACAACTTAGATAAATGCGCAACCAGCGCTAAACACAAGTTAAAGAGATATCCTAAACCACCGCTGCCTGCAGGACCCTGCGTCCCTTGGCCGCATCAGCGGAAGCACTGACGTCCACCTTATAAAACTTTGTAAAGGTGTGAACGGAGCGCCAGGTAGCCGCCCGGCAGAGCTGAGCTGCCGAGGTCCCTTGACGAAAAGCCCACGACGAACCCACAGCTCTCGTGGAGTGAGCTCGAACCTTAATCGGACAAGGCTCGCCCTTGAGCCGGTACGCCTCTAGGATAGCCGACCGTATCCACCGAGCTATAGTGTCTTTGGAAGCCCGCTGACCACGCCGACGACCAGCAGGAATCACAAAAAGAGAGTCCGACTTCCGAAACCCTTGCGTGATCGCAAGATAGAACTTTAACGTCCGTACTAAATCCAACGAGTGCAAGGCCCGCTCCTTTGAATTCCTCGGTTCTGGACAGAGGGAAGGCAACACAATGTCCTGATTGACATGGAAACGTGAGACCACTTTAGGCAGAAAGTCACAACGGGTGCGAAGCACCACACGATCCGGATGGAATTCCAGAAAAGGGGGCGAGCAAGAAAGTGCCGCCAACTCAGAAACCCTTCTCAAGGAGGTGACCGCTACCAGGAAGGCCACCTTCCAAGAAAGCAAATAAAGCGTAGCAGAATCCATAGGCTCAAAAGGCCCATGCTGAAGAGCCTCCAAGACTATATTGAGCCGCCAAGGAGCCACAAACGTCTTCCGAGGCGGAAACTGACGAGTTACCCCGTGAAAAAAGGAACGCACATCCCTGCGCGAGGCAATAGCCTTCTGAAAAAGCAAGGATAGAGCAGATACTTGACCCCGCAAGGTACTAACTGCCAGACCCTTGTCCAACCCATATTGCAGGGAAGCCAATAAGTTGGGAATGGAAAAAATCCTCGGGTTTCTTGACGATTCAGAACACCACGAAAAGAAGGCCTCCCAAGTTTTGTGATAAACCCTAGTCGTAGCAGGACCTCTGGCCGCTCGCAAGGTGGAAATGACCTCGGCTGAAAACCCTCGACGGGTCAAGATTTCGGTCTCAAAAGCCACGCCTTCAAACGAAGAGACTTCAGGTCCGGATGACGAATGGGACCTTGGGTTAACAGGTCCGGACGAAGAGGTAGTGGAAACGGAGGCGCTGCCAGAAGAGACACCAGCGTTGAAAACCACGCCCTCCTTGGCCAATCCAGCGCCACCAAAATTGCCGAAATTCGCTCGAGTTTGATCCGCCGAATCACTAGAGGCAGTAAGGATACCGGCGGAAACACGTAGATCAGCTCGAACTGGTCCCACGGGGCTACTAGAGCATCTACCGCCACGGCCTCCGGGTCCTTGTACCTGGACATGAACGTCGGAATCCTGGCGTTCAGCCTGGATGCCATCAAATCCACTTGGGGAGTCCCCCAACGGGAGCACAGCAGTGCAAACACTTACGGATGAAGACCCCATTCTCCGGGATCCACTTGCTCGCGACTGAGAAAGTCCGCTGTGAAATTCCGCACTCCAGGGATGTGAATCGCGGAGATGGCTGGAACCCTGGACTCGGCCCATACCATGATCCGAGAGACCTCCATCATGAGTCTGGAACTCCTCGTCCCGCCCTGATGGTTGATATACACGACCGCTGTCGCATTGTCCGTCTGAACTCGGACTGGCAGACCGCTCAAAGGGACCGTCCAATGACGGAGGCAGAGAAAAATCGCCCTCAACTTCAGGATGTTGATCGGCAGAGAGGACTCTTCTGACGACCAGACCCCCTGAATCCAGAGATCGTTCCAAACTCCCCCCCAGCCCGTCAGGCTGGCATCGGTGGTTATGACCGACCACCGCGGAAGGAGGAATGATTTTCCCAAGGGTAACACCTCCGGACGTAACCACCATCCGAGAGACTCTCGCACCCTGCGGGAGATAATGACACTGCGATCCAGCTAGGTCGGCGATCGATCCCAACGGGTCAGAATGAGATCTTGGAGACCCCTGGAATGAAATTGAGCAAAAGGTACTGCCTCCATTGTCGCCACCATCAAACCCAGAAGGCGCATACACCTTTGAAGGGACATTGCCGACGACGACCTCATAGCTTGAACATGGTGACGAAGGCTCGCTTGTTTGTCCGGAGGCAGGGACACCACTGTCCGTACCGTGTCGAAGTGCATTCCCAGGAACAGCATTGACTGTGACGGCTCCAGTGATGACTTCTTCCAATTGACCAGCCACCCGAAGTCCTCCAGGTGCTGAAGGGAGAGATCGCGAGCTGTCACCGCCTCCTCCGCTGTGGACAACACTATCAACAGGTCGTCCAGGTAGGGGAGAATCGTAACCCCTTGCCTTCGAAGGATCGCCATAAGTGGCGCCAGAATCTTTATAAAAACTCTGGTGCCGAGGCCAACCCAAATGGTAGGGCCACAAACTGGTAATGGGCCTGACCTATGGCAAAACGCAGGAAGCACTGGTGGGCCCTTCCGATGGGGACATGCAAATAGGCGTCGCGGATGTCGATTGACACCAAAAAATCGTACTGTGACAGGGCCGCCACAACAGAGCGAAGAGATTCCATGCGGAATTTCCGGGTCCGGACGTGAAGATTCAATTCTTTGAGGTCCAGAATGGGGCGAAACTTGTCCTCCTTTTTGGGGACCACAAAGAGGTTGGAGTAAAACCCCCTTCCCCGGTCCTGCGGCGGAATTGTAACCACTACACCATTCTGCAGAAGAGAATCGACCTCCCGCAGCAGAGCAGCTGCCAGCTTGGGCTCGGACGGGATGCGAGACTGGTGAAACCTGTCCGGGGGTCGAGAATGAAACTCTATGAAATAGCCTGCCGACGTAACCCGCGTCACCCAGGCGTCCGATACGTGGGATGCCCAAGTCGACTCGAATTGTAGCAGACGACCCCCCACTCGAGAGCCCTCGGGTGAGAACCTGGCGTCAGTCCGCCTTAGCGGGCTTCTTGTCAGTTTCCCGTTTGTCTTGACGGAAACTCTGTTTCCAGGGAGTACGGGTTTTCTGAGAGGTCTTCTTTCCGGAAGACGAGGGACGACCCGATCCCCAAGAGGGCTGACCGAACCGTCCCCTGGGTCGAAAGGACCGACGACCACCACCGGCACTTGACTTGCCAGACGTAGGCGCCGCTGCTCTCCGCTGCGGCAAAGCCGTATCCTTTGCTTTGGCCTTAGCAATCAGCTCCGTGAGGTCAGAACCACAAAGCTGACCACCCTTCTATGCCAGACTCAGCAAAACTTGTTGGATACTGCGTCTCCAGTCCACTGCTTAAGCCACAGTGCTCTTCTGACTGTGATGGCCAAGGATTGCGCTCTGGACAGAACCGAAGTAGAATCCAGAACTGCGTCTCTTCCAACAACTGGATGAGCCCTTCTACCTCAGATAGCGGGGTCCCATCTTGCCACGCCGTCCGTAGCTGATCCAACCACCGCAGAGAAGCCTCACCAGCACACATGGCTCCTAAAGACGCTCGGAACCCCTGACCCGCGGCCTCGTAGATGGATTTCGCCGCTAACTCTGTCCTTCTGTCTAGCGGATCCTGCAGACTCGCCTTCCCTTTAACAGGAAGTAACGAAGATTTGCTCAGCTGAGATAAAGGTACGTCTACCTCAGGAGAGGGAACCCAATTAGTGATCGTCTCCGTGGAACAGGGATACAGTGCATCAAAAATCCGAGTCCCCTGAAAGCGCTTATCCGGACACAGGCGTTCTTTCTCCACCACCTCGTTAAGCTCATCGAGCGATGGCAGAGTTGACTGAGTCCGACGCGACTCCTGAAACAGCCGGGCCGACTTACCAGGGCGGCTCGATACCTCATCAGGCAACTGTAACGCCTCTCTCATAGCCCCAATAAAGGCATCCACGCGGCCCACAAGCGAAACAGAGCGACCCTGCCGATCCTCTTAGTCAGAATCGGAGATCTCCCCAGCAGAGCTTGTCGGATCTGAGGCCTCCGTCTCGCTGCGCGGAGGGGACAGTACTGGCCTGTGGCGCTTCTTGCCACGAGAAGTCTGTAAGGACTTAGCTGATACCCAATGACCTAGAAGGCCAGACAGGCTATCAGTGGAGCGAGTGAGCGCCTCCACTTTAACATCACTGAGACCCCCGACCAGCGTTGAACTTGACGCCGTCGAGGACTGCATGTCAGATACGCGTGACTGATCCTGAAGCGGACCTGGGAGGCGGTCCGCGCCTTCTGGACCCTGATCCGACATGCCCTCACGCAGTATCTGTAAGGCCGAATAACCCCTTAAAAGTGTGGTCAGTAACTTGGACAGTGTGATCCCGTACCACAGCCTGTTCTTCATAAAAGAAACCAAGCGCTGAAGGGTTAAAGCTCCTCTTAGAAGAGAAAGCTACCCCAGCTGCCCGACAGGGGTTAATGCTGCCGACTACGGAACAACCTCTGCTTTTAGGAGAGAAGAGGTGTGCGAGTCCCAGAAATACCTCATGAGAGGTAACCGCGGCAGGTACAACACAGTCTGACTACCTTACTGGGCAGCAGAGAGGTGCCCCGCGCTGCGGAGGCGAGAGAGGAACCTTCTGCCTTAAAGACAGAAGCGACTCACCCAGCTGGCCGCGGTGACTGCTCTTCCCGGTCTGGAAGACGCGGACCGTTCCAGAAGGAGGGAGAGAGGCGAGCCAGGAGCAGGAGGATGCCGCACGGTGATGGCCACCGCGCAGAAGAAGCCGGAAGAGGAGGGGCAGGAACCGCTCCAGCGCGCGCTTAGAGCGCTTCCTGCCCGCGAAAGACAGGCAGCCGAGGAGACGCGAGGCCACGCCCTCCGCCACCGTTCAAAAAAGCGCGCGGCTTCTCTGTTCTCCGCTCGCCTCATTGCAGGGATTCCACCTGCGGACAAAAAAACAGCAGTCACTGCATTGTAAAAACGTAACAGCGGCTGCCGCAGCAGCCGCTGAAGCACTCACACATGATGAGCACTTACCCAGCTGAGCGCCACAGGGACCCCCAGGGATGTGTGGCGCGGTGGCCCTTAGCTTCCCCCACAGCGGAGCACGCAGGGACCCCACAGGCGCGGTGTGCGTCTCCGCCAGGAAGCGCCCTGTATCCCCCGGGGCCGGCAGGGTTCTGCGGGGACCTCCCTAAGGGGTACGCAGATCCGCCAGGGGAGGGGTGAGGGTCCCAGCAGCGCCGAGACCCCCTGAGACCTCTAGACTACGGGGGGTCCAGGCCTCCGTGGATAAAAAATAAAAAATCTTCTGAGGAGCTGCAAAGGCAGCGACTATCCTCTGCGACCTCAAATTTTAGACTGGAGAATCATGGGAGTATGAGGAGCCTAAGCTGGAGGGGCCGGTCGTCACTTTTTATAAATCTGAGGTGAACTATCCTATGGGGCTCCGCCTACCCACTAGTAATGGATCTGTGTCTCCCTTCCTTCCCTTCCGCTGCTGAAAAAGTGAAATATTGATTAAAATCCATTCAAATCTAATGTAGCCAGTACATAGAAGAGGCATCCAAGTGACTGAAATATCCAAAAAGTGAATCTGTCATCTGTTTTAATGCGGTCTTATCTGAACAGAGCATAAAATTGGTGAAAAACTTTGATTCAGGCACTGTGGATAGCGTGTAACAGATCTGATAATATCTGATAAAACCATAATAAATAATTATGATTATAAATGGTTACATGTCTGCAGCCCATAATTCTGATATGAAGACATCAGCTGCATTCACTGTAAAATGATGACAATTACAGGCAAAATAATCAGTATAAGTTTCTTCAGCATCAAAAAATCATGGATACCTTAACATTTTTTTTACGGACAGGGCAAAGAAATGCCTTATATTTATGGACTGTCCTGGAATTTCTTGAGGGTTGGCAACCCTGACCCCCACTCTCCTGATGCTAATTAACAGCTTTTCTACCTATACAGAGTATAGAAAGAAAATTGTCAATTAGCCACTGGGGTGGAGGAACCTTGGTGGTAATAGGTAAAACTTGAAATCAAGAAGTCTTCTCATCATAGAAAAGTATTTTTGTCTTTTGGCTGTAGCCTGGCCCTATTTTCATTCCTTGTTCTCACTATATTGACGTAATAAAAAAATTGAAAAGAAAATTAAGTGAAATTGACAGAAAACAAGGTATGAGTGAAAGCTTTAATAAAAAGACTTGATAGAAGGCCTACTTTATGTTGCAGCAGCAATATCTCTCTTTTTCAGTTTCTCAACTTCAAAGAATACATGTGAAGAGTCGTCAAGATTCATGTATGTCAGAAATATACTTTGGTCCATGAATGTAGTCAAGGACACTTGTATATAACAAATCAGGTGATCAGGTGGTTGTAGGGTTGTGTATTATCATTGGGTTTCCTGAAGTAACCTCACTACTTACTGCTACTTTAATTCTATTTTCAAATCTAGAGTTTCCAAGGCTACTACTTTACTCTCAACCGCTATCCATGTTTTCCTCACAAATCAACCTTAATGTTTAAAACTTATTAATTTTTTTTCGTACCTCTTTTTATCCTTCAAAGGTTCTCAAATGTTATTCATTTTGATCGATACCACAACAGCTACAGGAATCCAACTCAGTTACCAAGAAGACAAGCAGAAACAAAATGGATTGATATTATCACAAAAATCTTAAAGTCTACAAGACTTCTGAAGACCCGGTCAAAAGATGGAAACACTAATCATGTGGATTCCAAGTGTTGTAGTTCAATGAACTCTGATATAAACCTCTTCTTGCCACACCCGTTTATTTTTTTCATCCCTTTATTCCTACTGTATTCCTTCCTATAACTCTACATATTTTTCCGCAGTTATTGTTTTTTGTAGGACAGGTGTCAGTACGATTTAATTTGTCACATAATACATTGATAAATGGAAAACATAAAATGGAATAAAAAATATCAATCCAGCTCTTGCTTTTAGGTTTCATTTTGGCAGTGTTCACTGTGAGGTAGAAGTTTCATGCTGATTTTATACAAGCAAAATCAAATATATATATATATATATATATATATATATATACAGTACAGACCAAAAGTTTGGACACAGCTTCTCATTTAAAGTTTTTTCTGTATTTTCATGACTATGAAAATTGTACATTCACACTGAAGGCATCAAAACTATGAATTAACACATGTGGAATTATATACTTAACAAAAAAGTGTGAAACAACTGAAAATATGTTATATATTCTAGGTTCTTCAAAGTAGCCACCTTTTGCTTTGATGACTGCTTTGCACACTCTTGGCATTCTCTTGATGAGCTTCAAGAGGTAGTCACCGGAAATGGTTTTCACTTCACAGGTGTGCCCTGTCAGGTTTAATAAGTGGGATTTCTTGCCTTATAAATGGGGTTGGGACCATCAGTTGTGTTGTGCAGAAGACTGGTGGATACACAGCTGATAGTCCTACTGAATAGACTGTTAGAATTTGTATTATGGCAAGAAAAAAGCAGCTAAGTAAAGAAAAACGAGTGGTCATCATTACTTTAAGAAATGAAGGTCAGTCAGTCCGAAAAATTGGGAAAACTTTGAAAGTGTCCCCAAGTGCAGTTGCAAAAACCATCAAGCGCTACAAAGAAACTAGCTCACATGAGGACCGCCCCAGGAAAGGAAGACCAATAGTCACCTCTGCTTCTGAGGATAAGTTTATCCGAGTCACCAGCCTCAGAAATCACAGGTTAACAGCAGCTCAGATTAGAGACCTGGTCAATGCCACACAGAATTCAAGCAGCAGACACATCTCTACAACAACTGTTAAGAGGAGACTTTGTGCAGCAGGCCTTCATGGTAAAATAGCTGCTAGGAAACCACTGCTAAGGACAGGCAACAAGCAGAAGAGACTTGTTTGGGCTACAGAACACAAGGAATGGACATTATACCAGTGGAAATCTGTGCTTTGGTCTGATGAGTTCAAATTTGAGATCTTTGGTTCCAACCACCGTGTCTTTGTGCGACGCAGAAAAGGTGAACGGATGGACTCTACATGCCTGGTTCCCACCGTGAAGCATGGAGGAGGAGGTGTGATGGTGTGGGGTGCTTTGCTGGTGACACTGTTGGGGATTTATTCAAAATTGAAGGCATACTGAACCAGCATGGCTACCACAGCATCTTGCAGCGGCATGCTATTCCATCCGGTTTGCGTTTAGTTGGACCATCATTTATTTTTCAACAGGACAATGACCCCAAACACACCTCCAAGCTGTGTAAGGGCTATTTGACCATGAAGGAGAGTGATGGGGTGCTACGCCAGATGACCTGGCCTCCACAGTCACCAGACCTGAACCCAATCGAGATGGTTTGGGGTGAGCTGGACCGCAGAGTGAAGGCAAAAGGGCCAACAAGTGCTAAGCATCTCTGGGAACTCTTTCAAGATTGTTGGAAGACCATTTCCGGTGAATACCTCTTGAAGTTCATCAAGACAATGCCAAGAGTGTGCAAAGCAGTCATCAAAGCAAAAGGTGGCTACTTTGAAGAACCTAGAATATAAGACATATTTTCAGTTGTTTCACACTTTTTTTATTAAGTATATAATTCCACATGTGTTAATTCATAGTTTTGATGCCTTCAGTGTGAATGTACAATTTTCATAGTCATGAAAATACAGAAAAAACTTTAAATGAGAAGGTGTGTCCAAACTTTTGGTCTGTACTATATATATATATATATATATATATATATATATATATATGTATATATATATATTATGCTTTACTACTGTTACAACATAAAAAAAAAAAAAAAAAAAATTGGCTTGTATGGACGTATTCTGAGACCCCAATTTTTTTTTTCTATCATGGGAACTGTGCAAGGGCATGGGTTTTCTGGAAGGGCGAGAAATATATTTTACTCTAGAGTATTTTCAGCTTTATAATTGCTTTTGTTTCAGTTTCTTTGGAAGGTAACCTAAGCAATTTGACCTTTTTTTATACCTATCACCTTGCAGGATAAATAACATGATATTCTAATTGTTTCCACTTTTACAGGAGTGATTATACTAATTATGTCTATGTTTTATTATTTAGTTTTTTGTGACCAGTGGCCAAAAGGGGAGGATTTAAACTTTTACAAAGTGTGTTTTATATCCTTTTTGTCTCAGTGGGGAACTCAAACATTTGATTGCTTGGCTGCTGGTACAATACACTGAAATACTTCTGTAGTGCACTGTATTGCTCTGTGAACATTCTCCTGTTAAATCTCGGCAGAAATAAGGGTTATCCTAACTTGATTAGGTCCCCAGATGCTCTGACAATCCATTAATGTCCTGCAATCATGTTGTCAAAGAAAGCACTGATGTGATAAAGGGACCCCTTCTGCCTAACCAGTTAGATGTCATAGTAATTATTGAGGGGCTCACTTTCAAGATCTGCCCCATACAACTCCTTTACTACGAGGTTAATCATTTATTAAAGGGTTGTATATTTTTTAAGGTTATATAATTTGTTATTTTAAATTTCCTATTGAACTTTACCAGCATGACCAATAGTGGCTGTATGTGGAGTTAACACAATGTATAAATGACCCCCAATAGGAGCACATTCTCAATGGGGTAGTTATCCTGTACATAACCATAAACAGAAATACATCTGTAGCCAATGAAATCCCTGGAGAGTTCATTGATTCCTTATTAAGTTTAACTTGGGCCTTTGCTAAAATTGGATTTTAAATCTTAGGTAGGAAACAAGGGATAGGTCATCAGCCTACTCATATATACATTACCGGTATTCCATGTGACTGTGTTTTATTAATAGGTATCACAAAATACAGCTCACATGGTAACCTGAGCTACTGAACTTTACAGGATATATGATCTGCTGGTCATGTGTGAATACCATTCTATAGATCTGTGTAAAATATCAGGTGTAATTATCAAGTGACCAAGGAACTGATGTAGTTATACCATTCTACTATACTGTAATGTCAAAAGTATAAAGGAAATTTGAGTTTTTATGCAGATCTGAAATAACAGGATAAACTATTTAGTTTTAAAAATGACAATATTGAGCCCTTGTATTTCAATGACAGATTACTCTTTATTCTATAATACAAAAGGGCAATGGTAGAAAAGAGTAAAAAAAAGCAAGGCTGACAGCTATTGAAGTGAATGGACACCTTAAGAAGTTCCTTTAACAGACTATATTCAAGATGTAGGTGGAAACCATAGATTAAGGAACTTTTAGGATTGTAATATCCAAGCACAGTTCCAAGAAGTTTATTTTTCCTATGGAAGACACTAAATGAAGCTTGTATTGAACAATAATTGTCTAAGTAGTAACATGTTTCATAGGATATGAGTCTTCCATAGTACACTTAAAGGGAATCTGTGATTAACCTTACTAAGCCATCTATATGGGTTAGGAAGCTGAATAAAATGCTACCTTGATATCTGCGATTCTATGTCTTATTCCAGAGTAATCCATGTTTTTATTAATATGTAAATGAGATGTTAAGATCTATGGGATGATCTCCCTGAAAATCTGCCTCCAGAGTTTATTTTAAATGAAAGGGGTGTAACAGAGTGTCAACCCCCAGCCTGTTTTCATGGACCATACTGTAATCAGGCCCCATGTGTGTCTTTGTTCCTCTCTGCAGGGGGCCTCCCTAGTGTGCAGCCCTGCAGACAGGCTGGAGACTGGGCTTCTGGGAGCTTCTTCATCCTTTGAGTTACCTGTAGTAAATGTTTAAGGGGGTGGGGTGTGAGTATCTCTGCCCAACCAGGAGGCTGATCTCAAGAGAGGGAGAACAATGAGTCACATGTTTGGTTTGTTAGTTGATGCTGTGTTGTGTGAAGGAAGAGGATCTGCTGCCTTGAACAACTGGAGATTGGGGATCAGTTGCCAAGTGGTATTGTGATGTCTTGCCCACCCAGCTGAATTTGAGGAACTAGTCTAAGGAGTGTTGTTGGATTTTTCCAGTTGGATAGGGGAAAATATATGCATGTGGGTTAAGAATTGGCTCAGTGATAGGAAACAAAGGGTGGTTATTAATGGAAAACACTCAGTCTGGGTCTCAGTTAACAGTGGGGTACCACAGGGGTCAGTATTGGGCCCCCTTCTTTCTAACATATTTATTAATGACCTTGTAGGGGGTATACAGAGTAATATTTCAATATTTGCAGATGACACTAAACTCTGCAGGGTAATCAATACAGAGGAGGACAATTTTATATTACAGGAGGATCTATGTAAATTAGAAGCTTGGGCTGATAAATGGCAAATGAGCTTTAATGGGGATAAATGTAAGGTAATGCACTTGGGCAGAGGAAATAAAATGTATAATTATATGCTTAATTGTAAAACACTGGGCAAAACTGTAACTGAAAAAGACCTGGGTGTATTGGTGGACGACAAGCTCACGTTTGGTGGCCAGTGCCAGGCAGCTGCTGCAAAGGCAAATAAAATAATGGGATGCATTAAAAGAGGCATAGATGCTCATGAGGAGAACATAATTTTACCTCTATACAAGTCATTAGTGCGACCACACTTAGAATACTGTGTACAGTTCTGGTCTCCGGTGTATAAGAAAGACATAGCTGAACTAGAGAGGGTGCAGAGAAGAGCGACCAAGGTTATTAGAGGACTGGGGGGTCTGCAATACCAAGACAGGTTATTACACTTGGGGTTATTTACTGTGGAAAAAATGAAGGCTTAGGGGTGATCTTATTACTATGTACAAGTATATGAGGGGACAGTACAAAGACCTTTCTACTGATCTTTTTACTCTGAGGCCTGAGACGTGAACAAGGGGGCATCTTCTACGTCTGGAGGAAAGAAGGTTTAATCATAATCACAGACGGGGATTCTTTACTGTAAGAGCAGTGAGACTATTGAACTCTCTGCCGCATGATGTTGTAATGAGTGATTCGCTATTAAAATTTAAGAAGGCCATGGATGCCTTTCTTGAAAAGTATAATATTACAGGTTATATATACTAGATTCCTTGATAGATCGTTAATCCAGGGAACTAGTCTGATTGTCGTATGGAGTCGGGAAGGAATTTTTTTCCCCAATGTGGAGCTTAGTGTTTGCCACATGTTTTTTTTTTGCCTTCCTCTGGATCAACATGTTAGGCTATGGGTTGAACTAGATGGACTTAGTCTTCCTTTAACCTTAAAAACTATGTTACTATGTTACTATGGATTACTGGGAGGCGCCCTCAGATTTGTTCCTTTCGTGTGGCCACATTGCAGAATCAAAGGAATCTATGTTTGGTGCTATATTCTACCAGTCCCAATAAAGGTTTGAATTGTTCACTGGCCTGCTGTCCCCGCCTGCTCTGTCACACACCTCGTCACAAGGGGGCGTTACCAGTGTGAGACATGTATTGATTGCCAGTCTGTTCTCCTGATTTACATGTCTTACACCGATAACGTCCCCTTTCATTTAAAATAAGCTCCGGAGGCAAATTCTCAGGGAGATCTATGCCGGGGTCATAGATCTTAACAGCTTATTTATATATTAAGAAAAAATTGGATTTCTCTAGAATAAGACATCAGATTGCAGATATCAAAGTATCATTTTATTCAACTTTCTATGACCTGCATGCCCATATAGAGGGTTTAGGACAGATGATTTTACTGACAGATTCCCTTTAAGATAAAGGTCCTTAAAAGTTTCATTGTTGATTTAAATTCAATGGGGTAGTTAAAAAGACTGTGTATTAGGAGAATGTATAAGGTACCATCTGTGTACTCTGACAGAATTATAGCTTGGGGTTTTTCTTTCTTTCATTCAATTACTTTTCATTTTTTTTAAATCTCTGAGGTGTCTGATGTTTAATGATCTCTTTATGGGTTGCATGTGTCTTTATTTATTACCTTGAGTGCACAAGGGTGTACTGTTATGAAACTGCAATTTTGCTCCAATCACCATTAAAACTTTTATTAGAACTGATGGTCTACATTTATGTTTTATATACTAGCATACCAGCATCTGTATAGAATTACATGAAAAGGTAAAAGATAAGACCTGAGCAAATCTGCTAGAGTTTTGTCTGGGTAAATTCACTCAATACTGTGGGACAAATAAATTTGGTGTAAATCAAGTCTGCATGGAATGGTATAAATATATACTCACCTCCCCATACCTGGCCCTACACCTCTGGGGGGTCCTCTAATTGTTTCTCTTCTTCTTATCAGCCTCCTTCTTAAGGTTCTTCCCACGGTCACCACTGCAGGATAGGACTCACACAGTCACAAGGAACACAACACACATCATTGACTTCAGAAGAAAAAAGAGGCCAAAATGAGAAATCGGAGAAATGGAGGACCAAAGGACCAGGCAGCATGTCAAGGATGGGTAGGAGAGAGGGGACGTGAGATTAATAGGTCAGTCTTTAACCTCTGCACAGCCCTTGGAATCCAGTAAAATGGTAACCACTTGGCAGCAATTTCCCTAGAATCATTCAATTCAAATCAACAAAAATTAAGATTTGTCAGAATCTGAATTATTCTGGGAAATTCGTAGAGAAATCCATTTGTGTTAAATCGATTTGCCCATCCCTAAGAATAGCATGTAATGGAGAAATGTGCATTTTAGGTCTGCAACCAGGGGAGGTAATCTGCTGGATCTGATTTTGTCAAGTAGACAAGATACTATTTCAGATCTAAAGGTCCGGGAGCATTTGGGAAGTAGCGACCATAATATGGTAAGTTTCAATGTAATATTGAATAAAACATTTCAAAAAGGAAATGCAAAAAGCTGGAACTTTAGGAAAGCTGATTTCAACAAATTAAGGGAAGAGCTTAATTGTGTAGACTGGGATCATGTCATGGTAACTGGGGATACCGAACATAAATGGGGCATGTTTAAGGAAATACTACTAGAATCTTGTAGAAAATGTATACCCTCTGGTAATAAAATGTCCAGGAATAAAAAGAAACCGTTATGGATAAATAAGACAGTACAAAGTTTAATAAGACAAAAACAAAGGGCATTCAAAATCTTGAAGGCCGAGAATACAGAAACACAGAAATAGCATTTCAGGAGTATAAAGACCTAAATAAATGTAAAAAAGAAATCAAGTTAGCAAAGTTATCTACAGAGCAACAAATCGCCAGCGACATTACAATAAATCCCAAAACATTTTATAACTACATATACATATAACATATAACAAGAAAAAAACAGATGGTATCGGCCCATTAAAAGATGATAATAACAAGATAATTATAGAGGACAAAGAAAAAGCTGAGATATTAAACAGGCACTTTTTATCCATGTTCACCAACAAACAGTCTGTTCCAGGGATCTTTCAACAGGGCAAAAAACAAAGTTCACCACTTGATATAACTAGTTTAGCACAAAAAGAAGTATGACTGCATCTGAGCAAATTAAACAATGACAAATCCCCCAGCCCAGATGGTATTCATCCACGGATACTGAGGGTATTGAGCTCAGTAATTGACAGACCTCTGAATCTCATTTTCTTAGACTTGTAACAGGGGTAGTGCCACAGGATTGGAGGATAGCCAATGTGGTGCTGATATTTAAGAAGATGGATCCAGGTAACTACCATCCAGTAAGTCTGACATCAATAGTGTGCAAAGTTTTTGAGGGCATCATAAGAGATGATCTGCAGAGTTATATAGCAGAGAATCAGCACGGATTCATGAAAAATAGGTTGTGTCTAACCAACATGTTGGGATTCTATGAGGAGGTGAGTGCAAATCTGGATGCTGGTAATACAGCTGCTGTGATTTATCTGGACTTTGTAAAGGCATTGCATACTGTATCACATAACAGCCTTATACTGAAGATACAGAAGCAAGGACTTGGGGGAACTATATGTAGATGGGTAAGGAATTGGCTAAATGATAGTAAACAAAGAGTAGACAGAAATGGTACGTTCTCTAAATGGGATATAGTCAGCAGTGGAGGCCACAGTGATCTGTGCTAGGACTGATTCTTTTTATCCTCTTTATTAATGATCTTGGGGATGGGATTGAGAGTAAATTGTCAGTCTTTGCTGACGACACCAAACTATGTAGGATATTAAAATCTGATCTTGACATTACAATATTGCAGAACGATCTGGATAAGATGACTGAATGGGCAAACTCTTGGCAGATGAGGTTTAATGTAAATAAATGTAGAGTAATGCACCTAGGATGGAGTAATCCTATTGCCGCATACACATTAAATGGGAGTATGCTCAAGACTCTCAAGACTACAGAAAAGGTGAAGGACTTGGGTATTTTGGTTACAAGTAAGCTGAGCAGCAGTACTCAATGTCAAGCAGCAGACACAAAAGCAAACAAGATTTTAGGATGTATAAAAAGATAAATAAAACCCCCCGATCCCAACATACTATTGCCCCTTTATAAATCACTGGCGAGGCCACATCAGGAATATGGGATCTGTAGCATCTGCGTCTCTGCCTCCTGCCAGGCAGAGACGCCGTCCCTATCACCTCCCCGCTCCCCACGTGGCGTCCTCCAACACTCCTCTTCCTGATGCGGCCGGCGTGCGCTCCTTCCCGGGCACTGTGCTTAGGGCGCACGCGTGCGCCCTCTCTCTTAAAGGGGCCGCGCGCGCCGCCCTAAGGAGTCCCCGGCCAATTGCCAGAGGACCTCCCATATATAAGGCACCTCCTCCAAAATGGAGGTGCCCGAGCAAAAGTTGTTGCACAAGTATACTTACCTCTGCTTCAGCCCTCAGGTCCCATTGCCAGCCTGACTACCAGTCCTGTCTGCCAGCTTGTCTACTCTCCAGCCCGACAGTCTGTCTCCGGTCATCCGCCAGTCTGTCTATGGGCAAGTCCACCTGCTTACCAGGAAGCACCTGCCTGTCACCTGCCTGCTACCTGCCGTGCTTGCTAACCCGCTCACCTGGGAGCACTCGCCTGTTACCCGTCTGTTACCTGCTAGCCTACCTGGAGGCTCTGCCGTCACTTGCCGTGACCACCTGCCTGCTAGCCTAGAGACTTTTCCCTGCTTGGCCGTCACTTGCCGTGACCACCTGATAGCCTACCTGGAGGCTCCTGCCGTCACTTGCCGTGACCACTCGCCTGGTAAACCTAGAGACTACTACCTGCTCTGCTGTAACGTACCGTGACCACCTGTCAGCTATACCAGAGACTTCTGCCTGCTTGCTGTGTCCATCCGTCATACCGGTCAGTCCCAGCCATCTGACCCGTGGGAGCCACCTGCTCTCTTACAAGGTTGTCCCCAGAGTAGCACCTGGTCCCTCAGCCCGGATCCTCCCTGGTCACGGAGTCGTTAGCCGCCGTCCGACCAGGGTCGGTTTGGGTTGATACTTAGTTACGCGCCTCTGGGTCCCTCCTTGCACCGCGGCACAGAGGTTCCACCACCCGGACCCGTAACAGTTTGCTCGGGCCATGGAACCCGGTGGCACACAAGCCCCCTCGCTCTCTGACCTATTCCAGGAGGTGTCCCGTTAGAGATCCCAGCAGGAGACCATCCTGGACTACCTGCGGAGTGTCAACTCCCGCCTGGACACACTGAAGGTTCCACCTGCGTCTGCTGCGAGTCGTACGACTCCCGCTCCGGCAGCGCCGCTGCCCACTCATACCATGGCATCCAGTCCCCGGCTTTCTGCACCTCCCCGTTTGGGAGGCGACCCCACGCTAGCTCGGGGTTTCATTAACCAGTGCACCCTGCACTTTGAACTCTGGGCACATCAGTTTATCTCCGACCGGGCCAAAGTGGCATTCATCAAGTCCCATCTCATTGGGGAGGCACTGGCTTGGCTAAATCCCCTGTGGGAGAGAGGGGACCACCTGGTGTCCGACCTGCCGTCTTTCCTCACTGCTTTCCGGAGAGTCTTCGATGAACCGGGACGAAAGACCTCGTCAGCCTCTTCTCTGCTACGTCTCCGCCAAGGGAGTCTCACCGTGGGCCAATATGCCATACGGTTCCGCACCCTCGCTTCTGAGCTTGCCTGGGATAATGAGGCCCTGGTGTCCATCTTCTGGGAGGGTCTTTCCAGTCGGATTAAAGACGAGCTTGCCGGCCGGGACATTCCTACCACGCTGGATGACCTGGTGTCACTAGCTACCCTGATTGACATCCGGTTCCAAGAATGCACCAAAGAGACCACCCGTGAGAGAAGGTTTCCCCGCCTTGCTCCTACTTTCCAGAGATCTGTCTCCTCATCTGTCACTCCCTGGGCGCACTCACCCAAGCCCATGCAGATCGACCAGACCAAGATGGTCAAATCTTGCCAAGAGTCACACCGAGCCGAGGGGAGCTGTTTCTATTGTGGCAGTAAGGAGCACCTGATCCGTTCCTGCCCGGAGAGGCCGGGAAACTCCAGTGTCTAGGACCGCTCAGAGAGGTCGCCCTAGACAAAAGTAAGCCCTCTCCATCCCTGACTTTGTCTGTCTCTATCTCCTGGGGAGAGAACCATCACTTTGAACTCGCCCAACTGGATTCTGGAGCTGCTGGTAACCTCACTTCCCAGTCCCTGGTTGAGAGATACCGTATTCCCACCAAATCTCTGGCTGAACCATTGTCAGTCGCCTCCGTGGATGGAAGACTCCTTCCAGTGACCATCCTGCTCGTCACGGAACCTATAACCCTGCAGGTGGGAATGCTGCACTCTGAGAAAATCTCCTTCCATGTGCTACCTGGACTCTCTCACTCACTATTGCTAGGCCTACCTTGGCTCCAGACACATGAACCCGTGTTGAACTGGCAGTTCGGTGAAATACTCTGGTGGGGGCCGGACTGCCATAAGATCTGTGTGGTTTCGGTTCGCCCGGTTCGTCCACCACCTACCCCAGTTAATTTACCCGGTCTTCCGGCTCCTTACTGGCCCTATGCGGACGTCTTCGGTAAAAAGGAAGCAGAGACTTTACCACCTCATAGGCCATATGATTGCCCGATCGACCTGGTACCTGGCGCCACTCCACCCCGTGGGCATATTTACTCGTTGTCTGCGACCGAAACCTGGGCCATGTCAGAGTACATTGAAGAGAACCTGGCTAGGGGATTCATCCGGAGTCTACCTCCCCGGCTGGAGCCGGATTCGTCTTTGTCAAAAAAAAGGATGGCTCGCTTCGCCCCTGTATTGACTATAGAGGACTCAATCAGATCACAGTAAAAAATAAATACCCCTTGCCACTCATCTCCGAGTTGTTTGACCGCCTTAGAGGTGCCAGGATCTTTTCCAAGCTGGATCTACGTGGAGCTTATAACCTGGTCCATATCCGTCATGGAGACGAGGGGAAGACTGCATTCAATACCCGGGACGGTCATTATGAGTACCGAGTGATGCCCTTCGGTCTCTGCAATGCTCCCGCCGTCTTCCAAGAACTGGTCAACGACATCTTCCGTGATCTTCTTTACTCCTGCGTGGTGGTATACCTGGACGATATCTTTGTCTTCTCTCCGGATCTTCCCACACACCGGAGGGATGTTCGTCAGGTCCTGCTTAGGCTCAGACAGAACCACCTCTATGCTAAATATGAGAAGTGCCTCTTCGAGCAGACCTCTCTTCCATTCCTGGGCTATGTTATCTCCCAGACAAGCTTGCGAATGGATCCCGAGAAACTCTCTGCGGTCCTAAAGTGGCCCCGTCCGGAGGGGTTGAAGGCGATTCAGTGATTCCTGGGCTTTGCCAATTACTATCGTCTCTTCATTCCACACTTCTCGTCCCGGACTGCTCCCATATCTGCGCTCACCCGTAAGGGAGCAAATCCCAAGGTATGGTCGCCCGAAGCCGAGGAGGCCTTCCTTTCCTTAAAGCAAGCCTTCTCCTCTGCCCCAGTACTGCACAGTCCGGACTGCAAGAAACAATTCTACCTGGAGGTTGATGCTTCCTCCTCCGGAGCGGTACTCACCCAAAAATCTTCTTCCGGGAGAATGGTAACCTGCGGCTTCTTCTCCAAAATCTTCTCCTCATCTGAGCGCAACTACTCCATAGGAGACCGAGAATTGCTAGCCGTCAAATTGGCGCTGGGGGAGTGGCGCTACCTGCTTGAAGGCGCTCTATACCCGGTGATCATCTATACGGATCACAAAAATCTGGCATATCTCCAGAATGCCCAAAGACTCAATCCACGTCAGGCCCGGTGGTCTTTGTTCTTTGCCCGCTTCGACTTCATTCTACATTTCCGCCCGGCGGACAAGAATGTCAAAGCCAATGCCTTACATAGTTACATAGTTTATAAGGCCGAAAAAAGACAAGTGTCCATCCAGTTCAGCCTATTTCTTGTGCACTGCAGCTATTCCGCAGCGTTGATCCAGGGGAAGGCAAAAAAAAACAAAACAAGCAAAAAAAAACCATGCGGTATAGGCCAATTGACATCATTGAGGAAAAAATTCACTTCCCGACACCAATCTGGATTAATTAACTATCATTAAGCATAAGATGTAATTTTATTGTTCTCAAGAAAGGCGTCCAGGCCTCTCTTGAACTCATTAAGTGAGTTGGACATCACCACTTCCTCTCCCAGAGAGTTCCAGAGTCTCACGGCTCTGACCGTAAAGAATCCCCTTCTATGCTGGTGCAGGAACCTCCTTTCCTCCAGACGCATAGTGTGCCCCCTCGTCTTTGTCACCATCCTTGGTATAAACAGGTCATGGGAGAGATCTCTGTACTGCCCCCTGATGTATTTATACATGTTTATGAGGTCTCCCCTAAGCCTTCTCTTTTCCAACGTAAATAGGCCTAATTTTGACAACCTCTCTGGGTATTCTAGTCCCTCCATTCCCTTTATTACCTTAGTCGCCCTCCTTTGTACCCTCTCTAGCTCCAATATGTCTTTCCTGAGCACCGGAGCCCAGAACTGTGCACAATATTCTAAGTGCAGCCTTACCAGCGCTTTATACAGAGGAAGAACAATGTTCTCATCATATGCCCCTATTCCTCTTCTGATGCATGCCATGACTCTATTTGCATTCGCAGCTGCTGCCTGACACTGGGCACTCCAATTTAATTTGCTATTAACCAAGACGCCCAGGTCCTTCTCCATGTCAGATTTCCCCAACGTTTTCCCATTTAATATGTATGGGTGACTGCTGTTTTTCTTTCCCATGTGCATGACCTTACATTTATCGGCATTGAACCCCATTTGCCATTTTTTGGCCCAACTCCCCATTTTATCTAAATCCTCCTGTAGCTGTGCCCTATCCTCATCTGTGTTAACTACTTTACAAAGTTTAGTATCATCTGCAAATATTGCTATTTTACTATGCAACCCTTCCACTAGATCATTAATAAATATATTAAATAATATAGGGCCCAAGACAGACCCTTGAGGCACCCCGCTAGTAACCCTGACACACCCTGAGCTTACTCCATTGATAACCACCCTCTGCTTTCTATCACTCAGCCAGCTATTTACCCACTTGCACACATTATCCCCCAGACCAAGCATTCTCATTTTATATACCAACCTTTTGTGTGGCACGGTATCAAACGCTTTGGAGAAGTCAAGGTATACAACATCCACTTACTCTCCCCGGTCCAGCTGTGAGCTCACCTCCTCGTAGAAGGCAATCAGGTTTGTTTGGCAGGAGCGATCTCTCATGAATCCATGTTGATATGGAGTTAGACAGTTATTATCATTAAGATATTCTACAATAGCATCTCTAAGAAATCCTTCAAACAATTTACCCACAACAGACGTTAAGCTGACTGGTCTATAGTTCCCAGGGTCACTTTTAGGCCCCTTTTTGAATATTGGTACCACATTTGCTTGGCGCCAGTCTAGTGGGGCAGTCTCTGTCCATAAAGAGTGCTTGAATATAAGATACAGCGGTCTGTCTATCACATTACTTAATTCTTTTAGTACCCGGGGGTGTATGCCATCTGGGCCTGGTGACTTGTCTATTTTGATATTATTTAGGCGTTTCTGAACTTCCTCCTGGGTTAGGTGGGTGATATTTAGCGGAGGGTTTACTTTATCACTTTGCATTTCCTCCGATAAATTGTTTTCTTTTGTGAAAACAGTGGAGAAGAAGCTATTGAGTAGGTTTGCTTTACCCTCATCGCCCTCTATGATTTTACCCAGGTTATTTTTCAATGGGCCAACTCCATCAGTTTTAATCCTTTTACTGTTTATATAGTTAAAGAACAGTTTGGGATTCGTTTTGCTTTCCTTGGCAATTAGTCTCTCTGTCTCCTCTTTTGCTATTCTTATTTGTTTCTTACAGATTTTGTTTTTTTCCCTATAAGTTATTAGCGCTTCCTCGCTGCCTTCTTGTTTAAGTTTACCGAAAGCCCTTTTTTTGTTTTTCATTGCCCTCTTGACTTCCTTATTTAGCCACATTGGCTTCCTCCTATTCCTAGCCCTTTTATTCCCATAAGGTATGTACCTTCTACAGTGACTATGTAGGACTGTTTTGAAAATTTCCCATTTTCTATCCGTGCTCCTATTACTGAAGATACTATCCCAGTCTATAAGGTGAAGGGCATCTCTTAGCTGATCAAACTTTGCCCTCCTGAAGTTCAGTGTTTTTGTGACTCCCTTGCTGGGCACCCTACTGAAGCACATGTGGAATTGTATAATGTTGTGGTCACTATTTCCCAGGTGCCCCCCGACCAGCACCTCAGTTATTCTGTCTGGCCTGTTAGTTAATATTAAGTCTAAAAGGGCCGTCCCTCTAGTTGGTTCCTGCACAAGTTGTGACAAATAATTGTCTTTGATAATTGACAGAAACCTGTTTCCTTTCTGAGATCTACAGCTTTCGGTTTCCCAGTCTATATCGGGGTAGTTGAAGTCCCCCATAATAATCACCTCGTTATTTTTTGCTACTTCGTCTATTTGTCTCATTAATAGACTTTCCGTGGCTTCAGCTATATTTCTTACCTCCCTTCCAAGTATCTTGTCTTGGACCTTCTTTGTCGCACTTCATATCTTTCATTAGTATGTCCTCTGGTTGCATGTTCGTGTCCGGCGTTTTTCTTCCCATCCCCTCTTCTTCTAGTTTAACGCCCTCCTGATGAGTGTTGCGAGTCTCCTGGCGAATGTGTGTTTCCCGGGTTTGTTGAGGTGTAGTCCGTCTCTGGCAAGGAGTCCATCATAGAGGTAATTCACACCGTGGTCCAGGAATCCAAATCCTTGTTGTCTGCACCATCGTCTCAGCCAGCTGTTCACATCAAGGATCCTGTTCCATCTCCTGACGCCATGCCCGTCTACTGGAAGGATAGAAGAAAAAACTACCTGCGCATCCAGTTCTTTTACTTTCTTCCCCAATGCTTCAAAGTCCTTGCAGATTGTCGGTAGGTCCTTCTTTGCCGTGTCATTGGTGCCAACATGTATCAGAAGAAATGGGTGGACATCCTTGGAACTGATGAGCTTTGGTATCCTATCGGTAACATCCTTGATCTTCGCCCCTGGGAGGCAGCATACTTCTCTTGCGGTTATGTCCGGTCTGCAGATAGCTGCTTCTGTTCCTCTCAGTAGTGAGTCTCCCACCACCACCACTCTTCTTCCCTTCTTGGCTGTCCTTTTTCTTGTCGCTTCTGGGTGTTTCTGGGTACTCTTTTCTTTTTTGCTTGCTGGTAGTTCCTCATCCTTAGGTGTGCCATCTTCGTCCTCCACAAGTCCTTGGAATCTGTTTCTCAGTTGTGTGGTTGGTGGTGTCTCCATGGTCTTCTTGCTTCTTTTGGTCACTTGCCTCCACTTGTCTGCCTCTGGAGGTTCTCTGACGCTTCCTTCACTTTCCGTGACCAGTAGTGACGCTTCTGTTCTGTCCAGGAAGTCTTCATTTTCCTTGATGAGTTTTAATGTCGCAATTCTTTCTTCCAGTCCCCGCACCTTTTCTTCTAAAAGAGCCAGTAGTCTACACTTCTGGCAGGTGAAGTTGGTTTCAGCTTCTGGTAGATCTGTGAACATGTAGCACATGTTGCAGCTCACCATGTAGGTTGTCACATCTGCCATGCTGCTCCTTGTCCCTGCTGACTTGATGTCTGTCTTCTTTCTTGTGATACCCTAGGATAAACAAATGAAACAAATTTGCGCGCCGTCAGGCGCGCAGTTTGGCGATGCTTTCCAAGCAGCTGGTCCCGGCTGTACCAATCCTTCCTGTCCTCCGACCAAGAGGAGGAGTCTATGCACATCATCGACCCCTCCGAGGTGATTAATGTGGCCCCCTTGGATGTGACTCGTCTTCCACCCGGTAAGACATTTGTAGCGGTTCCTGATCGTGAGAGGGTTCTTCGCTGGGGTCATTCTTCTAAACTAGCTGGCCATGCTGGCCAAAAGAAGACCTTCCTGCTCATTACCCGACATTACTGGTGGCCTACCCTGCGTAAGGATGTGGTAGACTTCGTCTCAGCTTGTTCATCTTGTGCCCGCAACAAAGTTCCCAGACATTTACCAGCCGGTCATCTCCTGCCTCTTCCCGTACCTGCTGCCCCGTGGCAACACATTGCTATGGACTTTATTACCGATCTCCCTGTTTCTGCCGGTTGTACAGTCATTTGGGTAGTCGCGGACCGCTTTTATAAAATGGCCCACTTCATTCCTCTGCCTGGTCTCCCGTCGGCATCAGAGCTTGCTAAGGACTTTTTTCACCATATCTTTCGTCTCCATGGCCTACCCCTCCACATCGTGTCGGATCGAGGGGTTCAGTTCACCTCACGCTTCAGGAGAGCTACCTGTAAGCTGCTGGATGTCACCCTGGATTTCTCCTCCGCTTACCACTCACAGTCCAATGGTCAGGTAGAGCGGATCAACCAGATCCTTACCAGCTACCTCCGGCACTTTGTCAATGCCCACCATACTGATTGGGTGGACCAACTACCATGGGCCGAATTCTCTTATAACAATCATGAGAGCGAATCCACTTCCAAGTCCCCGTTCTTTATTGTCTATGGCCAACACCCCCGGATTCCGTTTCCCGTCTCCGCTTCTGTGGACAACCCTGCTGCGGAGTCTCTGGTCAGTGAATTCTCCACTATCTGGGAGAGTACTAGGTCCGCATTTCTTCAGTCCTCCGAGCAGATGAAGAGATTTGCTGACAAAAGACGTCTGGATCCGCCTCAATTCCGTCCGGGAGACAAGGTTTGGCTCTCCTCCAAACATGTGCGGCTTAAAATACCCTCCTACAAACTGGGTCCTCGGTTCATCAGTCCATTTGAGGTCCTTAAACAGATCAATCCAGTGGTCTACAAGTTGAAGCTTCCACCCACCTTACGCATTCCCAACTCCTTCCACATATCTCTCCTCAAACCTGCTGTCTTTAACTCTTTCTCCAATAATTCAGGTACTCCTCCTGCTCCGGTTTCTGCTGAGGACGTTTTTGAGGTAGAGAATATTCTGGCCACCAAGAGGGTAAGAGGGAGAACCTTTTTTCTGGTGGATTGGAAGGGGTTTGGCCCAGAGGAGAGAACTTGGGAACCTAGGGAGAAGGTCCATGCCCCGCTTCTCCTTGAAAAATTTTTTGCCAGCCTAAAAAGAGGGGGCGTAAAGGGGGGGTACTGTAGCATCGGTGTCTCTGTCTCCTGCCAGGCAAAGACGCCGTCCCTCTCACCTCCCCGCTCCCCGCACGGCATCCTCCAGCGCTCCTCTTCCTGCTGTGGCCGGCGCGCGCTCCTTCCCGGGCACTGTGCTTAGGGTGCACGCGTGCTCCCTCTCTCTTAAAGGGGCCGCACGCGCCGTCCTAAGGAGTCCCCGGCCAATTGCCGGAGGACCTCCCATATATAAGTCACCTCCTCCAAAATGGAGGTGCCCGAGCAAAAGTTGTTGCACAAGTATACTTACCTCTGCTTCAGCCCTCAGGTCCCGTTGCCAGCCTGACTACCAGTCCTGCCTGCCAGCTTGTCTACTCTCCAGCCCGACAGTCTGTCTCCAGTCATCTGCCAGTCTGTCTATGGACAAGTCCACCTGCTTACCAGGAAGCACCTGCCGGTCACCTGCTTGCTACCTGCCGTGCTTGCTAACCCGCTCACCTGGGAGCGCTCGCCTGTTACCCATCTGTTACCTGCTAGCCTACCTGGAGGCTCTGCCGTCACTTGCCGTGACCACCTGCCTGCTAGCCTAGAGACTTTTCCCTGCTTGGCCGTCACTTGCCGTGACCACCTGATAGCCTATCTGGAGGCTCCTGCCGTCACTTGCCGTGACCACCCGCCTGGTAAACCTAGAGACTACTACCTGCTCTGCTGTAACGTACCGTGACCACCTGTCAGCTATACCAGAGACTTCTGCCTGCTTGCTGTGTCCATCCGTCATACCGGTCAGCCCCAGCCATCTGACCCATGGGAGCCACCTGCTCTCTAACAAGGTCGTCCCCAGAGTAGCACCTGGTCCCTCTGCCCGGATCCTCCCTGGTCACGGAATCGTTAGCCGCCGTCCGACCAGGGTCGGTTCGGGTTGATACTTAGTTACGCCCCTCTGGGTCCCTCCTTGCACCGCGGCACAGAGGTTCCACCACCCGGACCCGTAACAGGATCCAGTTTTGGGCTTCATGTTTTAAAAAGGATATTCAGAAGTCTGAGTCAATTCAAAGGTGGCACCTAGATTATTACAAGGGATGGAGGCCTCTCATATGATGAGAGGCTGAAAAAGCTGAGCTTGTTTAGCTTAGAAAAAAGACGCCTCAGATGGGATCTCATTTATTTATAGCCTGTATGCTAGTCTTGCTGCCAGTAACTGCCTGCCAGTATATCAGCCATGCCCGCCAGTACCTGTCTACCTGTATATCAGCTGTGTCTGCCAGTACTTGACGGCATATCAGCCATGCCCACCAGCACCTCCTTGCCTGTGTACCAGCCGTGGCCGCCTGTACCTGCCTGTCTGTGAATCAGCAGTGTCAGTCTGTATACCTCCTTGAGGGTCAGCAGCCTTGTGTCCAAGGTGTGCCCTGGAGAATTAACTAGCATCTATCCGGAGCCAAGTCTAACCCCACCATCAAGGGCTCTAGCAAAGAGTCGCGTGTTTGCTTAGCCATGACCCTCCAGGCTCTCCTGGGGCCACGGCACAGTGAGACCATGAACCACGCTCGCACTTAACAGTCCAAGCGTGAGTGTAACAATAGGGTTAGTGAGATTTTTTTCCTTTTATGGAAGGTTGGCTCATTCCTTATGGTTTATTTTGTCCTTTCCTGTGGATCAATAGTGCAAAGACATACACCTCCCACTTCATTGTATCAGCTTCATCTTCACTCCAATGACTGAATAACATGGACCTTTTTTATATGTTAATAATTATTTGAAGCTTTAAAGATAAGTTGGTTTTCAAGTGATAAAATTGAAATGAGAAAAAAACAGAAGAGCATCAATGTTGATATAGTTTGAAGGACGTTTGCTTGGAAGTCTCAGACACCGGGCAAAAAGTCTGAAATATGGGATCCAGTTTTGGGATCCATATTTTAAAAATGATATTCAGAAGTTGGAGTCAGTTCAAAGGCAGCAACTAGATTATTACAAGGGATGGAGGCCTCTCATATGATGAGAGGTTGGAAAAGTTGAGCTTGTTTAGCTTAGAAAAACAACGCCTCAGAGGGGATCTCATTTACATGTATAAATATATGTGTGGTCAGTACAAAAGACTGGCACATGACTTATTCCTTCCAAAGACCATACTAAGGAGCAGGGGCACTCATCACGGGTGGAAGAAAGGCGATTCCGGCACCTAAACAGGAAAGAGTTCTTTACAGTCAGAGCAGTCAGACTGTGGAATGCCGACCACAAGAGGTAGTAATTAGTGATAAGCGAATGTGCTCGCTACTGCTCGGTACTCGCCCGAGCATCACTGTCTCCTGCCTGCAGGGTCCCCTGCCTGCATGTTTGGCGCTCTTTAGAGAGCCAATGAACATTTAGACTTTAGAAAGTCAGCTACAGCTTCCGTCGCCCTTGCCGTGCTTCAGCAGCGTTTGCAGCTTCCAGCTCACCAACTGAACTGCGATGTCCCCACGCACTGGAACTCTAAATTTCAGATGTTGGGAAGGATTTGTGAGCAGAAGAGGGCAGTTGTTGACTACCAGCATCAACAAGGCCGTCGGTATTCAGGTCAGACTCCACACATAAAACCTCAGGAGTGGACATGGAGGTCAGACATTTGTACCATCCTCTAAAACTTTGAGGACTCCACCAAGATGGTCAGCGGCAATGACGTCATAATTAGCGTCACCATAAAGCTTCTCTGTCTTCTGAAATGCTCTCTGCTCACAATTAAAGAGGCTGCATTTCAGGCGGAGCATGATGAGATGGAGCAAGAAACCATACAGGGTGATTACACACAGCCCAGCCACCAGTCACCAACATTCATTACTGGTTGGTGACACTTTTAAACCCATGCTACAAGCAGAACTTTCTGTCTCTTATTCCCTTGCAGGACAGACCTAATAAAATGGGGCAGTAGGAGAAGGCCATTGTTGCAGAATTATTTAAAAAATTCCCGTCGGAAAACGCTGGCGGCAGAGGTCACAGTTCATTGGACAACCAAGGAGTACAGGCAAGAGAGACAAAAATGCAATCCAGCAGAGGCAGGGGAACACTGTCAAAGTTCTGGGACAGTTTTCTCAGACCCTCTTATCGCACAGGCCATGAGGCGCGGGGTATTCTCCCAAGGAAGAAAAAGTTTCAGAAGATGGTGAGGGAGTACCTTGCTGACCATACCAACGTCCTCCGTGATTCCTCTGTGCCTTATAATTATTGGGTATCCAAGCTGAACACGTGGCATGAACTGGCTCTCTACACCTTGGAGGTCCTGGCCTGCCCTGCCACTAGCATTTTGTTATAGCGGGTTTTAGTGCCGCTGGTGGGATTATAACCGATAGGCGCATCCGCCTGTCAACTGAAAATTCTGACAGGCTGACTCTTATAAAAATGAACAAGGGCTGGATTGGGCCAGACTTCTCAACACCACCGAATGATAGCAGCGTAACATAAACTCAAATACAGTGTCTTTATTTTGGGAGGTCTAACTCTATTCCCATGCACCTCTGTCTTCACACCCAGACATGGGTATACGCTTCCTGATTTTGTCAATTTGCTCTTGTCCTCCTCCTTTTCCGCATCCTTATCTTCCACCACCATATCACCACCATATGTACCATATCAACATATCAACATATCTACGTCTCTTGCAAGGGCCATTAGAGTTCCTCCACATTTTTGGCAGCTGTTGCTTCACTGCATAGACAAACAGTATGGGAGACACACTTCCTCATAATGGGAACATTTTTTGCAGGAGGCCCTCCGACTTCTACGTCTTTTGCAAGAGGCATTGGAGTTCCTATAAATTTTTGGCAGCTGTTGCAGTCACTGCATACGCAATAACAGTATAGATGACCCACTCGTTAATAATGAGAACAACAAAGCATAGCCGGCTGAAGTCTCTCTAACAATAGCGAGGGCAAACTGTTGGCCCTTTAAGAATAGTAAGGGCCGCCTGATGGCCCTATAAAAATAGGCTTTGTGACTTTCAGAGTTCCTCCATCATAAAAAAAACAGGATGTGTTTGATGATGTGTCACATGCCACATGGCCAGATAAGGTTGTAAAATGTTAAAATTACATATCCTGGTGAATGCATTTGTCTTTGTTGAAAGCAATGCAAAAGTACAGAAATCGCATCAAAAACACTACGTGTGAACATAGCCCAAGGTGTGGAGGAGTATTTTTGGTTTTGGTTATTTATTTTGCCTTATATACAAGTCATTACCCTGGAAAGGATGTCCCTTAACATATTTCCCAGGAAAATCCATTTTGGTTTAGTTTTTGTATGTTTTATTGTGAGTCCATAAAAGTGGCGTAATACGTTGTTTACAGCAGTGTCCTGGGAGTCAGAAATGCTTCTAAGGGTCTTCCCCATGGTGTTCTCATGTCATTTGAGCACTGTTCCCATCGATTTGGGCAATTTTTAGGCCCTCTGCAGATCGCCGGGGGGAGCCGTCGGAAAAATGCTCGAGTTTCCCATAGACTTACATTAGGCTCGTTACTCGGTCCGAGTACTCGAGCATTCCAATTTGCTTGACTTGAACAACGAGTACCCGAGCATTTTAGTGCTCGCTCACCATTAGTAGTAATGACCGACACTATAACAGCTTTCAAGAATGGGCTGGAAGATTTCCTCGATTCACACAACATTGTGGGTTATAGTTAAATTAGACAAAATGTTACACCTATAGTAGTACATTTAATGCAGTAATAGTAATTACATAACTAGTAACATAATTAGGTTTGATTAGGGTTCTAGGACTGATCGCCTTTTCTCAGGGTCAAGAAGGAATTTTTCCCCTGTGACGCAAATTGGCTGAATGTGTCCTGGTTTTTTTGCCTTCTTCTGGATCAACAGATTTAGACATAGGGATTTTAGTGATACCATTATTAGAATCATAAGAGTCATACAGAATATAAAACTAATTAATAAAATGAAATTTTTTAAATGGGTACATTTTTAATTGTAATAGTGCAGCAAAAATAAAAATGGTAATAAAAATAATAATGATACATTTGTGAGCCCTAGTCCCAGTTAGTTAGTAAGTTAAGGCCCTGTCACACATAACGAGATCGCTAGCAAGATCGTTGATACGTCACGGGTTTTGTGACGCAATAGAGACATCGCTAGCGATCTCGCTACGTTAGACAGGTAGCAACGATCAGGCCCCTGCTGCGAGATCGTTGATCGTTACAAAGCTCCCTGGACCATTCCTGGGTCGTTGCACTCCCGCTGGGCAGTGTGCATCGCTGTATTTGACACCTAGCCAACGACCTCGTCCAGCGATTCAGAACTGAGACACGTAGGCGTGCATAAATTGGACTATTCCGTGCCCCTCGACCCCGATTGGTGGTCGCTACGGCGTTCTCATTTCCGGACGCGCATAAAGAAGGCAACAGAATAGCGATTCCGTCCTTTGTTTCTGACCTCGTGCTTTATTGCAGATCCTACCAGAGTTCTCCGGGCTGCTAATATCCGTTCATTGGACTAGTGCTGATTTTTGCGGATCATTGCAGCGTTCTCCAGCTGTGACTCCGCTTTGAACATATCAGACATCTTTAGTGAGGTAGGTATTGTTTGAGGTCTCAGATGCGTTTCCATTTTTTATTCTTTTATCACACATTTACTAATTATCTGTTATCTTTGCTTTTCAGGGAGGGAGGGCTTGGCTTCTATTTGTATATATATATGTATGCTTTTGCATGGGCAGATATTTTAGGGGTCTCGTGCACACGCACCCACACAGCGCATTTTCTGTCATGCTCACTATCAGAATGGAATATGGTTTTCCATGATATTTTTTATATACAGTTTCAATACTTGTGTTAATTGTTTTGTTGAAAGTGTTCTCATCTTTTCATGTTATGTTTGCAGTTTGCACATCATGGACGACGGGCAGTGTGCTATTGTGGTTGCTGCATTGCTGGTTGAGGAAGCTCGGCGTCAAGATGAGGCACGAGAGCTACAGAGGCGTTCCAAATGAAAGCGTTGCATGTGGACCAGCGAGTGGCTGCAGAAGAGGTCTGAATTGTCCCACATGCAACTTGTAAGAGAGCTTCAGGAGAAGAATCCTCATGATTTCCGCAACTATCTGAGGATGTCAGAGGAATCTTTTAAAGAGTTATTGGAACGAGTTACGCCACGTATTCAACGGAAGGATACAGCGATGCGTGCTGCCATTCCGGCAGATGAAAGATTGGCAGTCACACTGAGATTCCTGGCCACCGGACGCTCACTCCAAGACTTGCATTTTTCTGCAGCCATTTCAAGGCCCATGCTCAGTGTTCTAATCCCGGAGACATGTAATGCAATTTACCACAGTCTACGTAGTTACATACAGTTTCCCAACACGGAGGAGGAATGGAAAAATATTGCCTCTGATTTTGAGCAGCTGTGGCAGTTCCCTAACTGTGGTGGGGCTTTGGACGGGAAACATGTCCGAATCACTCAGCCACCAAATAGCGGATCCTATTTTTATAATTATAAGGGCTATTTCAGCATCATCATGATGGCCCTTGTTAATGCCAATTACGAATTTATAAATGTAGATGTTGGCATGAACGGCAGGGTTTCTGATGGTGGTGTTTTAGAGCACACACTTTTTGGAGAGCGATTGGACAACTGTGACCTACACTTGCCTCCCAACTCAGAGACTACAGGTAACCTTAATTTTGTTTTTGTCGGCGATGAAGCCTTCCCACTTCATCCCAATCTTATTAAACCGTTCCCCCAAAAAAGTCTTACCCAGGAAAGAAGAATTTTCAATTATCGTTTGTCAAGGGCACGTCGTGTTGTCGAAAATGCCTTCGGTATCATGGCCAACCGCTTCAGAGTTTTTCACACGCCAATTAACATGAAGCTTACATCAATAGACTCTGTTGTTTTGGCCTGTTGCACGCTTCACAACTTTCTTCGTCGACGTGATGCAATTACGTACTGTCCGCCTGGCTTCGTGGACTCTGTGGACCTAGCCAATGGGGAAGTGGAGCTCGGTGAATGGCGTTCAAATGATCCTGCAATTGCAGGCCTTCAACCAGTGGGATATGGCAGAAACACCCAGGATGCGAAGACCAGCCGCGACAACTACTGCCAGTATTTTAACGGTCCTGGTGCTGTTACTTGGCAACATCAGAACTTATAGTGGGCAACTACTGACAATTATACACTACTTTCAGTTTTGTATTGATTTGTGTAATAAACTGTGTTTAACTTTGCAAAAGATTTGTTTATCATTGTTTCAATAGTAAGGGCCCGTATACACATACGTGTACTACTTCAGGGGCGGACATAGGAATCATGGGAGCTCATAGCAGAAGTTATAATTGGGACCCCCCCACAAAAAAAAAAAAAAAAAGGAAATAATTGTTGGGGACACAGAAGAGCAGATCCCACAACCTTCCAGCCTTTCTTCCTTTCTGAACTCCTAGATTACTCTTTCATAGCCCCATAAAAATGTGATGCCAACAAAAGTGTCCCCCTTAACACAGTATGATACCCCGATGGTGACTTCCTCCTTTTTAGCCTCCACATGCACAGTGTAATGACCCTAATGTATCACATGAGCCATGTATGAGGGAGGTGGAGTCGGAGTAATGGAAATTGAGGAGTCGGTTTGGCTTATCGACTCCGCAGCCCTGTATACCAGGATGGGAGAGCACACAGTATAATGCAGCCCCCCATAGGGTAAAAGGCAGCCCCAGTCCTCCAGTATTATCAGTACTGACTGATTTACAAAAATATATAAATACATACTTACCACTCCTTATTCCCCGCTGCTTCAGTCTCTGCAGCGCGTCTCTCTCATCACGACAGCAGCTGGCAGCTCCACTGTCTGACACAGCGTGGTGCATCGTAGCAGCGTTGCCGCTGTTTGATTAACCGCCACCCACCGGCACTGTACTCAGTAATGGCTGCGTGTAGTGTGTTGTGCGGCTGTGCCTTGTAGTAATGCCGCAGCAGGGCCCACTCAAGCACAATTAAAGGTGTTGGCCATGTCTGAACACAGTGGCAGTGGGCGGCGGCGGCAATCAAACAGAGGAGCGTGGGGTACAGAATGGGGGAGACTGCTATGGGGTCCGCTGGCTCACGGGCCCCCTACGGCCACGGGCCCCATAGCAGTTATGTGGCCTGCCACCAATGGCGGTACGCCACTGTTGTACTCGTATGTATACATCCATATACACATCCATATACACATACATATTCAGATACATAAAAATCTACACCCATATCCACACTTATATACAGATAACCAGATATACACACACATACTCACAGACACAGAAGTATGCATACCTATATAAAAATGTAGATACATATTTCTACATAAAACCACCTAAACACCAGTGTTCCTGTGTGACCGTCACAATAGAGACACTGCTGCGTTCTACAGATGTCGCATTATCAATACAGCGTCTCTAGTCCGACACGCTAATAATTCAAGTCACAGTAGCGTTCTCTAATAAACCGCGGGTTTATTGGCGACGTTGATGCGTCATGGGCGTGGTTACCGACGTTCATGCGTCGTGGGCGGGTCTAACGACGTAGTTGCGGCCTAGCTTATTAAGAGCATTATGGCATCCAGGGTCAGGGCATCTCCTTGGGGTGACGCTGAGGTGTGCTACCTTGTGGAGCACCTGGATGCACTTGATTATGAGTGCCATGTGCACTCTGAGCATCCAGTGCTCCATAAGCGGGCGGTGCTGCAAAGGATCTGTCGGGGCCTGGTCCAGAGATTTGGGGTGCAGCGCTCTGCTACACAAATCCGGAAAAAGCTGGCGGACCTGAAATATAGGTCTGCCGACCGAATCGTCAGCATCCGGTCACGGACCCTGCCCCACCGTGGTGAGTGGTTTTAAAATATGTTAACACAATATATGGCAGCACATTAGTTACAACTGCAATTACCTTAGGTATCTAATGTTATTTGTTTTCCAGCGCCTGCAGCCCCAGAGCCCCCAAGGGAGTCACCTCCAGCCCTGGAGCCCCAGCAGCATTCCTCTACCAGCTCACCAGCATCACTCCGTGATATAGGTGCAGCTTCATCTTTCGGTAATGCTTTCACATAAAATACGGTCCATACAACTTGGAAAGTATAGGGCTGTCATGTACTATTAAGTGTTGTGTCTTTCTCTAGCCGGTGGTGCCAGGGGATCCGGGTGGTCCTTAAGCTCGTCATCATCCGAGCAACCTGAAAACCGTAAGTGTTAAATACCAAACATGTACCTGATAGGCTGTGTGCCCACGATGCGTTTTTTAAGGTGTTTCTGCAGCGTTTTTGCTGCTGTGGAAACGCATTAAAAGCGCATGGTAGAAGGTCTGCCATGTTCCCCAATGATAATCCGCATGTGCTGTGCACATGCTGCGGAAATTTCCGCTGCACATTATCATTGCGGAAAAAAACGCAGCACTACCAATTATTTTGCATAAGGGGGTTTTTTTGCGCCGCCATTGACTTGCATTATAATGCGCCAATTCCGCAATACTGCATCTGTACTTGCGTAATTAGCGCATTCTAATGTGTGGATGGTACCCGGGAGTGGTGCATCGTGGGCACATAGCCTTAATTTGATGAATGTACAGAATTATTGGACTTTTAAGTTTAACTATTACCTCCGTAGAAATCCCAACACTACAAGATCTCCTGGCGTCACAACGGAGACTGAGTGAAGAGATCCACTAGCACGGAGTGATGCTGGCAAGATTTGTGGCAGCCCATGACCGTCACGGCAGCCAATAAATTCTTTTTTGTTATGTAGTTGATATTATTTGGTTGGTTATATTTTTTATATTTTTATAAAAAAAAGTTAGTTTATATCCACTGTTGTCTACACTTTGTTACATCTAATCCTATCCTGTGAGATACTGCCTGAAGAGTTGTGTATGTAATCCTATCCTGTGTGATACTGCCTGACGGGTTGTGTATCTAATCCTATCCTGTGTGATACTGCCTAAAGAGTTGTGTATCTAATCCTATCCTGTGTGATACTGCCTGACGGGTTGTGTATCTAATCCTATCCTGTGTGATACTGCCTGACGGGTTGTGTATCTAATCCTATCCTGTGTGATACTGCCTGACGGGTTGTGTATCTAATCCTATCCTGTGTGATACTGCCTGACGGGTTGTGTATCTAATCCTATCCTGTGTGATACTGCCTAAAGAGTTGTGTATCTAATCCTATCCTGTGTGATACTGCCTAAAGAGTTGTGTATCTAATCCTATCCTGTGTGATACTGCCTAACAAGCAGTGCAGGGGCAGTAAAGCCCACTCCAAAGTCGGCTTTCACACCCTCCTGCTTATTGATGTTATCAGCTGAAGTTGTGTAGGGGCAGGAAAGCCGTCTGAAGTAGGCTTTCATTGCCGCCTACTTATTGATGTTATCAGCTGAAGTTGTGTGAGGGCAGGAAAGCTGTCTGAAGTCGGCTTTCATTGCAACCTACTTATTGATGTTATCAGCTGAAGTTGTGTGGGGGCAGGAAAGCCGTCTGAAGTCGGCTTTAATAGCCGCCTGCAAATTGATGTTATCAGCTGAAGTTGTGTGGGGGCATGAAAGCCGTCTGAAGTCGGCTTTAATAGCTGTCTACTAATTGATGTTATCAGCTGAAGTAGTGTAGGGGCAGGAAAGCCGTCTGAAGTCGGCTTTCATTGCCGCCTACTTATTGATATTATCAGCTGAAGTTGTGTGGGGGCAGGAAAGCCGTCTGAAGTCGGCTTTCACAGATGCCAACTAATTCAAGAAGAAGAGAGAAGAGGAAAGAATAGGAACATAGTATGAAAACTATAAGGAAGACCTAACATGTTGATCCAGAGGAAGGCAAAAAAAAACCATGCTCCGTTTTGGGGAAAAAAATTCCTTCCTGACTCCACATACGGCAATCAGACTAGTTCCCTGGATCAACGCCCTATCAAGAATCTAGTATATACAACCTATAATCTGAGTCAGACTCATGGTGCATGGTATGGCAGATCATTGCCATACCGTGCACCATGACTATGACCCCAAAGACTAAAAGAAGGGAAGTAGGAAGTGGAGGGGAAGAAGACCAGCTGTGAAGAAGACCAGAGGACACAGGGAGAAGACAGAAGACAGGTGATAAAGCCTGGAGCCGGAGGAGGAGAAGGGGAGGAGGTGATCACCAGCGGAGAGCAGGGATGGGAATAGACGGTAGAGAATGGAGGGGAGGGAACGGAGATTGGGAAGGGATCGGAGGGCAGGGGTGAGGGGTCCCACCCTCGGGAAGAGGTAAAGCAGAAAATAAGGCAACAAAAAAACATTTTTATTTCAATCAGGGTGAGATCAGAGGGCAGGGGTAAAGTTAAAAAAGAGGACAATAAACCTTTTTTTTATAAACAAACAAAAATGTGAACAATTTTAACAATTTAAATAAGTATTAAATTAACAATATTTACAAAATGATAAAAAAAAATTGAAATGAAACATCACTACAGTTCTTCATATCGATTACCTGTATTTGTGTATCCGTGCCTGGGGGAAACAAAAGAATCAGAACACATGGGATACTGTGGGGGGGGGGCAAGGCTTTGTGGATGCCGGATCCTCTGCACTGGTGTGCTGCGAAGTGGGTCCGGCATATGGGTCCAAGAATGTTGTTGAAAATGGCCAGGGTCAATCAGAGTATGTACAGTAGACGTTTCATTAAGTTCACCGGCTGCCGCTTTATTTAAAGTCTCAAACATGACCCTTTCTGCATGCGCCCTCTGTCGGTCATCCAGCCTCTGTAGTCTCTCGCCAGCATATGTTGCAAAGCTGTCCCGCTTGGCCTGGGTCTGCAGAAGTAGAATCTTGTTCGCCAGAGATACTAGATCTGGCGATGGCGGCAAGCTGGCCTTTCTTTTCCTTGATTTTCTTTGTCGCCGAGGCACAAGGTCTTCACTTGTAGAGGCCATAGGGTCTTCATTCACCGATGCCATAGGTTCCTCATTCCTTGACATAACACTCGCCTCCTCCATACCACGTTCCGTAGCCGAGATGTCGTCATCTTGCCGATGGTGCTGTGGGAACACAAAATTAAAGTTAAGATTTGGTTACAACATCCAGCAGGTATGTTATGACCAGCATGGGTACACGTGCACTAAAAAACAAATATGAGGGGCGGCTAAACTATGGCATGTACATTGAAAGTATAAATGCTATTTACAGGGAAGCAAAGAAGGTACTTACATCTTCAACAGGGGAGTCAGTCCGTATGTCGGGGTCTTCTTCCGGGGTCGGCCGCATCGTACACGCCATTCGCCGAGGTAGCTCCTGGTCACGGGTGAAGGCAAGCAAGTCATAATACCATAATGTCGGCACATAAACCTCATCTGTGCCGGTACCTGACTTCTTTGATTTCTCCACCCGGTTGAGTTCTTTCTTATATACGGTGCGTAGACCCTGGATCTTTCTCTTCACCAGCTCTTCATCCACCTTCTCGTTGGGGCCATGCCTTTTAAAGAGGGAAATCAATTGCTGGTAGGCCTCCCTCTTTTTCTCTCTATTGCAGTAGTCTGTTGATTTTATTTGCCAAAGGCACGGCAGGGAGCGGTAGAGGTCAATCATTTCCCTCACAAACTCTTCACTTTTGAAAGCCATCTGAAAAGGATAGCAATACAGTGAGCATACATGAAACATTTTAAAACAAAGTAAAAAGTACTACACACCATTTGCTGACTAAAAATGGCCTCCAATGTATAAGCAAATGTATACTTGTTGGGTGTGACAAAAATCCACTAAAATAACTTACCGTGGAAACAAAGCGATACAGTGCCTGAAGAACCCAAAAATCAATGTTCAGTCACAGCTGAAGAAAATCCACAAATGAATGGAATCACAGCAGTAGAACGCAACTAGGATCCAAAAATCAGGACGCTGACAAGGCTTCAACAAATCCCAGATGGACGAAACTTGCCCGGAGAACACTGCTACGATCCGAAAGCAGAGCGCAGATAGGAACAAGGGAGCGGAATTGCCCCAACGTCGCCTTTTTTTAAACCCGGCCGCCAATCAGAACGCAGTAGCGTCCACCAATCGGAGATGAGTGGGCGCAGAAAGGTAATTTTATGCACGCCTTTCTGTCACAGTACAGTCCCTCGAAGTGTGTATCGTTGAGTGTGGATCGTTGAAATAGCTGCTGTGTGACAGCGTCCCAGCGACCAACGAGATTGTTAGTTAGATCGCTGGGGCGGCCGAAATCGTTGGCAAGTTATACATGTTTGACGGCTCCCGAACGATCTCTCCAGCGATCTCAAAACTGTGACGTAGTAACGATCTCGCTAGCGATCTCGTTATGTGTGACAGGGCCTTTAGTGTAGGGAGTATAATTGGGGGAGGGTTGAACTTGATGGACCCAGGTCTTTATTCAACCTATGCAGGGGTTGACACAGACAGCTTGGGGCACCTGTGCAAGAAATGTGTTTGGGCCCCCCCTCCTTTTATGGCAACCAAGTTACAGATATATATACAGTATATATATATATATATATATATATATATGGGAATTGGATGTTTCGCCCCCAGAAGTTCGCCCCCCAGCAATTCGCCCCCGGGTAGATTTCGCCCCCGCACATTTCGTCCCCAGCATTTGGCCCCCAGGATGTTTTGCCCCCGCACATATCGCCCCCAGTTCGCCCCGGTCCGGGGGCAAATCGTGCGGGGGCGAAATGTGCAGGGGCGAATCTTCCTGGGAGCGAAATGATAGGGGTGAAATGTGCGGGGGCGAAATGTACCTGGGGGCAAACTACTGGGGGCAAACTGCTGGGGCGAACTGCTGGGGGCGAAACTTCCTATAACTATATATATATATATATATATATATATATATATATATATATATATATATATACACAGTACAGACCAAAAGTTTGGACACACCTTCTCATTTATAGATTTTTCTGTATTTTCATGACTTTGAAAATTGTACATTCACACTGAAGGCATTAATACTATGAATTAACACATGTGGAATTATATACTTAACAAAAAAGTGTGAAACAACTGAAAATATGTCTTATATTCTAGGTTCTTCAAAGTAGCCACCTTTTGCTTTGATGACTGCTTTGCACACTCTTGGCATTCTCTTGATGAGCTTCAAGAGGTTGTCACCGGAAATGGTCTTCCAACAATCTTGAAGGAGTTCCCAGAGATGCTTAGCACTTCTTGGCCCTTTTGCCTTCACTATGCGGTCCAGCTCACCCCAAACCATCTCTATTGGGTTCAGGTCTGGTGACTCTAGAGGCCAGGTCATCTGGCGTAGCACCCCATCACTCTCCTTCTTGGTCAAATAGCCCTTACACAGCCTGGAGGTGTGTTTGGGGTCATTGTCCTGTTGAAAAAGAAATGATGGTCCAACTAAGCGCAAACCGGATGGAATAGCATGCCGCTGCAAGATGCTGTGGTAGCCATGCTGGTTCAGTATGCCTTCAATTTTGAATAAATCCCCAACAGTGTCACCAGCAAAGCACCCCCACACCATCACACCTCCTCCTCCATGCTTCACGGTGGGAACCAGGCATGCAGAGTCCATTCGTTCACCTTTTCTGCGTCGCACAAAGACACGGTGGTTGGAACCAAAGATCTCAAATTTGGACTCATCAGACCAAAGCACAGATTTCCACTGGTCTAATGTCCAATCCTTGTGTTCTTTAGCCCAAACAAGTCTCTTCTGCTTGTTGTCTGTCCTTAGCAGTGGTTTCCTAGCAGCCATTTTACCATGAAGGCCTGCTGCACAAAGTCTCCTCTTAACAGTTGTTGAAGAGATGTGTCTGCTGCTAGAACTCTGTGTGGCATTTACCTGGTCTCTAATCTGAGCTGCTGTTAACCTGCAATTTCTGAGGCTGGTGACTCGGATAAACTTATACTCAGAAGCAGAGGTGACTCTTGGTCTTCCTTTCCTGGGGCGGTCCTCATGTGAGCCAGTTTCTTTGTAGCGCTTGATGGTTTTTGCAACTGCACTTGGGGACACTTTCAAAGTTTTCCCAATTTTTCACACTGACTGACCTTCATTTCTTAAAATAATGATGGCCACTCGTTTTTCTTTACTTAGCTACTTTTTTCTTGCCATAATACAAATTCTAACAGTCTATTCAGTAGGACTATCAGCTGTGTATCCACCAGACTTCTGCACAACACAACTGATGGTCCCAACCCCATTTATAGGGCAAGAAATCCCAATTATTAAACCTGACAGGGCACACCTGTGAAGTGAAAACCATTTCCGGTGACTACCACATGAAGCTCATCAAGAGAATGCCAAGAGTGTGCAAAGCAGTCATCAAAGCAAAAGGTGGCTACTTTGAAGAACCTAGACTATAAGACATATTTTCAGTTGTTTCACACTTTTTTGTTAAGTATATAATTCCACATGTGTTAATTCATAGTTTTGATGCCTTCAGTGTGAATGTACAATTTTCATAGTCATGAAAATACAGAAAAATCTATAAATGAGAAGGTGTGTCCAAACTTTTGGTCTGTACTGTATATATATATATATAGGGGAAAAAAATAAAGTCTCCTCTCATTATATATATTGCCGCCCCTTATTACACAGTGCCTTCCCTATGTATACCGCCATCCCTTATTATATAGCTCCCTCTTGTTATGTACAGAACCGTACATATTGGATTCTCACTGATGCTGCTCCATCAGCAGTCATTTTATATCTAACAAGAGAGGACTCCATGTAATAGAGAGGGCATTGTGAATAACAAAAATAATGCGAATACTTAATATAAGGGACGGTGCTGTAGATGATAAGAGATGATACTATGTAGTAATGGACGGAGCTCCACATAACAGAGGACGCTACATAATGAAGGACGGCACCATACATAAATAGAGAGGATGTTACGTAATAAGGGACAGCGTTATACATAATAAAAGAGGAAACTATGTAATTAATGGCAGCGGAATGTATAACAAGAACGTACGCTCTATACTAAGGGATGCCGCTATAGGTAACAAGAAAGTACATTATATATTAACGGACTGTACTATACATAATAAGGCTACATTCCTGTATCCGTGTGAAGTGTTAGTGTGCTGCCCGATTTTTTTTCTTGCACAGCACACAGACCCATTGAGCATTTCTTATTCTGATCCTCAAAATCGGATCAGAACAGGACATGCTCTGAGTTTCGCAGATCTCATTATCGGATACGTGATTTTCACAGATATTTGAATGGATCTGTGAAACTCTGAGTCCGGGTACTGTCCAATAAAATAATCCGACAGCACAGACATTTCACACAAATGTGAGATTGTGGCCTAAGGGAAGTTGTTTTACAAATAACAGAATTACTCCAAGTAAGGCGCCTTTCAGATGTCAGTGTTTTGAGTACGTGTGGTGACAGCTTCCACACATACCGGAGACACATACACACGCAGACCCATTCAAATGAATAGGCCTGTGCACATGTCAGTGTGTTTCCATGGACCGTGTGTTCGTGGGCAAAATATGCTGACATGTCCGTTTTTTTCTCACAGCACGGGCTGCAAAACTTCCACACTGATGACATACGGATGACATCCATGTGTCATCAGTGTGACACGCACTGGTATCTGGGAATCAGCGGTACAGTTAGCACCGGGTTCTGCAAGCATCTGTTATCATTGTCCCCTGCCGGCGCTGCGATCATCGTGAGCATGGGACAATGTTGGGAGTAGCAGTCTACTTCCACTGTGCCCTGGTGTAAAAATAAGAATAAAATAAAAAAATCATTATACTCACCTGTCCTAAATGTCCCCTGCTGTAATCCACCTGACCGCTCACGATGAGGAGCCAGGGAGAATTATTCACTACAGAGAGCAGGCCCCTGTCCTCAGTGAGTGACAGGACACCGGTCGCTGGAGCTAGTCTGTAGCATCGGCGTCTCTGCCTCCTGCTGTGCATCACTACCGCGGTCCAGGTCCAGCGTCTTCCTGCTCCCCAGCTGCTATGGCGAACACCGCGCATAGCTTCCCGGGCACTGTGCTTAGGGCGCGCGAGTGCTCTCTCCCTCTTAAAGGGGCTGTGCGCGCAGTCCTAAAAAGTCCCCGGCCAATGGCTGGAGGACTTCTCCTATATAAGGCACCTACTCCAAAATGGAGGTGCCTGTGCAAGGTTGTTGTTCCGTGTGCTAACACTTGCTTCAGCCCTCAGGTCTCGATGCCTGTCAGTCCTGCCCACAAGTCTGTCTAACAGTCCAGCCCGCCAGTCTGTCTACAGTCCAGCCCGCCAGTCTGTCTATAGTTCTGCCCGCCGGTCTGCCAGTTACCTGCCGTGCCCGCCAGCCTGCCTACCTGGAGCACCTTTCAGTTACCTGCCAGTTACCTGCCGTGCCCGCCAGCCCGCCAACCTGGAGCACCTCCCAGTTACCTGCCGTGCCCGCCAGCCTGCCAACCCGGAGCACCGGCCAGTTACCTGCCGTGCCCGCCAGCCCGCCAACCTGGAGCACCTGCCAAGTAACCTGTCGTGTCCGCCTGCTTGCCTACCCAGAGCGCCTGTCTGGCTATTAGCCATACCTGCCTATCTACCTGGATCACCCGCCAGCCTGCCTGCCATACTCTTCCGCTGTACCGGTCAGCTCCTGTCATCTGACCCGTGGGAGTCATCTGACCCGTGGGAGTCGCCTGCTCTCAAAGAAGGTCGGTCCCAGAGTGGCACCTGGTTCACCTGCCTGGTCCCTCCCAGGTTCACGGAGTCGACTAAGCCACCATGTGATCTGGGTCGGGCCGAGTAGGCACGTAGTCACACCCCTCTGGTCCCTCCTTGCACTGAAGCACAGAGGTTCCATCACCCGGACCCGTAACAGTTTGCACAGGCCATGGAATCCAGTGGCCCCCATACTCCTTCAATCTCTGACCTGTACCAGGAGGTCTCATGTCAGAGATCCCAACAGGAAACTATCCTGTCCTATCTGCGGACTGTCAACTCCCGCCTGGACACGCTGTCCACCCCGTCTGTCCGTCTCTAGCCGAGCGGCACCTGCTCCGTCGGCACCTCTGCCCAGTGGCGCTTTGGTACCCGGCTTTGGACCCCGGCTCTCTGCGCCTCCACGCTTTGGTGGTGACCCCACCTTATGTCGGAGCTTCATAAATCAGTGCACACTGCACTTCGAACTGCTGGCACACCAGTTCACCTCCGACAGGGCTAAGGTGGCGTTCATCATGTCTCACCTCACCAGGGAGGCATTGGCATGGCTAAACCCTCTGTGGGAAAGAGGGGATCCCCTGGAGTCCGATCTTCTGGCTTTCCTCTCTGCCTTCTGGAAGGTCTTCAATGAGCCCGGACAAAAATGTTCTACTGCCTCCTCACTTCTCCGTCTCCGCCAAGGGAGTCTCACTGTGGGTCAGTATGCCATATGTTTCTGAACCCACGTTTCTGAACTTCCCTGGAACAACGAGGCCCTGGTGTCCGCCTTTTGGGAGGGTCTTTCTGGACGGATCAAGGATGAGCTAGCCGGTCGTGACATCCCTTCCACCCTGGACGATCAGGTGTCATTAGCTACCCGGATTGACATCCGTTTTCTGGAACATACTAAGGAGACTACCTGGGAGAGAAGATTTCCGCATCTCGCTCCCACATTTCAAAGGCCAGCCTCGCAACCAGCAATTCCCCGGGCATGTTCGCCTGAGCCAATGCAAATTGACCAAACCAAGATGGTCAAGTCTCGCCTAGAGACGCGCCGAGCCGAGGGGAGTTGCTTCTACTGTGGCAGTATAGAGCATCTGATCCGTTCCTGCCCGGTGAGGCCTGGAAACTCCAGTGTCTAGGACAACTCGGAGAGGCCGTCCTAGGCAAAAGTAAATTCTCTCCGTTCTTGACTCTGTCTGTTTCTATTTCCAGTTGTGAGACCCGCTTCTTTGAGACTGCCCGTCTGGATTCTGGAGCCACTGGGAATCTCATTCAACAGGCTGTTGTGGAGCGGTATCAGATTCCTACCGTACATCTGGCTGAACCGTTGGTGGTTGCCTCCGTGGATGGGAGGCTTCTTCCAGAAACCATCTTGCTCGTCACTGAGCCTGTAACCCTTCTGGTGGGAATGCTGCACTCGGAGAAGATCTTCTTTCATGTGCTGTCCAGTCTCTCTCACCCCCTCTTGCTTGGTCTACCCTGGTTACAAAGACATGAGCCCATCCTGAATTGGAGATCTGGTGAAGTGCTCCGTTGGGGTCAGGAATGCCATGAGTCCTGCCTGGTTCCAGTTCGTCCTGCTCGACCCCCGTCTACTCCGGCTAATCTACCTGGTCTGCCGACACCCTACTGGTCCTATGCGGACGTCTTTGACAAAAAGGAAGCGGAGACACTACCACCTCATAGGCCGTATGATTTCTCCATCAACCTGGTACCTATCCCTTGTCGCTGGCTGAGACCCGGGCCATGTCTGAGTACATAGAGGAAAATCTTGCTAGGGGATTTATCCAGAAATCCACCTCTCCGGCTGGAGCAGGATTCTTTTTCGTCAAGAAGAGAGACGGCTCTCTACGTCCCTGTATTGATTACATGGGTCTTAATCAGATTACCATTGAAAATAAGTACCCACTGCCTCTTATCTCGGAGCTGTTTGACCGCCTTAAAGGCACGAAGATCTTCTCCAAGCTCGATCTTCATGGGGCGTACAATTTTGTCCGGATCCGTCAGGGAGACGAGTGGAAGACGGTATTCAACACCCAGGACAGTCACTATGAATACCACGTGATGCCCTTTGGTCTCTGTAATGCTCCAGCCGTCTTCCAGGAGCTGGTTAACGACATCTTCCGTGATGTCCTGTATTCTTGCGTGGTGGTGTACCTGGACGATATCTTGGTTTTCTCTCCGGATGAGCCCTCACACCGGAGGGATGTTCGTCAGGTCCTGCTTAGGCTCAGGCAGAATCACCGTTATGCAAAATTTGAGAAGTGCCTCTTCGAGCAGACCTCCCTTCCATTCCTGGGCTATATTATCTCCGAGACTGGTCTGCGGATGGATCCCAAGAAGGTGTCTGCCGTCTTAAAGTGGCACCGATTGGAGGGGTTGAAGGCGATTCAGCGATTCCTGGGCTTCGCAAACTATTACCGCCTCTTCATTCCTCATTTCTCTTCCCGGACTGCTCCCATCTCCATGCTCACCCGTAAAGGAACAAATCCCAGGGAATGGCCTTCCGAAGCGGAGAAGGCCTTTGTCCCCCTTAAAAAGCCTTCTCTTCCGCTCCTGTGCTGCACCGTCCGGATTGCAACAAGCAGTTCTTCCTGGAGGTTGATGCTTCCTCCTCCGGAGCCGGAGCGGTGCTCACCCAGACATTCTCGTCCGGGAGAATGGTAACCTGCGGCTTCTTCTCCAAGCTCTTCTCCTCATCCGAGTGCAATTACTCCCTAGGAGATCGTGAGCTGCTGGCCATCAAATTAGCGCTGGAGGAATGGCGCTACTTGCTGGAGGGGGCTCTGCACCCGATGGTCACCTATACTGACCACAAAAACCTCAATTATTTGCAGAACGCCCAAAGACTAAATCCGCGTCAGGCCAGGTGGTCTCTATTCTTTGACCGATTCTGCTTCACTCTACATTACCGCCCGGTGGACAAGAACATTAAAGCTGATGCTCTATCCCGCTCATTCCTGTCTTCCGACCAAGAGGAGGAGCCTCTACATATCATTGACCCCTCCAAAGTGATGACTGTTGCTCCGTTTGACCTGTCTCATCTTCCACCCGGTAAGACCTTTGTAGCAGTTCCGGATCGAAAGAAGGTTCTACTCTGTGGCCATTCATCCAAACTAGCCGGTCATGCTGGCCAGAGGAAGACCTTTCTACTCATCGCCCGACATTACTGGTGGCCTTCCCTGCGCAAGGATGTTGCGGACTTTGTCGCAGCTTGTTCCTCTTGTGCCCATAACAAGGTTCACAGGCTCCTTCCAGCCAGCCGCCTCCTTCCTCTCCCCATGCCTTCCACTCCGTGGCAACACATCGCAATGGACTTCATCACTGACCTCCCTGTTTCTGCCGGTTGTACTGCCATTTGGGTGGTCGCTGACCGTTTTTCTAAAATGGCCCATTTCATCCCTCTGCCTGGTCTTCCGTCTGCATCTGTGTTGGCTAAGGACTTCATCCATCACATCTTCCGTCTTCACCGCCTAACCCTCCACATTGTGTCTGATCGCGGGGTTCAGTTCACTTCGTGCTTCTGGAGAGCTACGTGCAAGCTGCTGGATGTCTCTTTGGATTTTTCTTCTGCTTATCATCCTCAGTCCAATGGTCAAGTGGAACGTATCAACCAGATCCTTACCAGCTTTCTTCGGCACTTTGTCAATGCTCACCATAACAATTGGGTTGAGCTCCTGCCCTGGGCCGAGTTCTTCTATAACAACCATGAGAGCGAGTCTTCTTCTAAATCCCCGTTTTTTGTGGTCTACGGTCGACACCCCCGGATTCCGTTTCCCGTCTCCTCTTCAGTGGACAATCCTGCCCAGAGTCTCTCGTCAGTGAATTTTCGGCTATTTGGGAAGACACTAGATGTGCACTTCTACAGTCCTCCGAGCGTATGAAGAGACATGCTGATAAGAGACATCTGGATCCGCCTCAATTCCGTCCGGGAGACAAGGTCTGGCTTTCCTCCAAATATGTCCGTCTCAAGATACCTTCTTATAAGTTGGGTCCGCGGTTCATCGGTCCGTTCGAGGTTCTGAACCAAATTAACCCGGTGGCTTACAAGCTGAAACTCCCGGTCACCTTATGGATTCCCAACTCCTTTCATGTATCTCTCCTTAAACCAGTTGTTCTTAATTCTTTCTCTGACGATCCAGGTACCACCCCATCTCCAGTCTCAGCTGAGGACGTCTTTGAGATAGAGAACATTTTGGCCACCAAGAGGGTAAGAGGAAAGACTTTCTTTCTTGTGGATTGGAAGGGCTTTGGCCCGGAGGAGAGGTCTTGGGAACCCAGGGAGAACATTCATGCCCCTCATCTTCTTAAAAAATTTCTCGCGGGCCTAAAGAAGAGGGGGCGTAAACGGGGGGTGTACTGTAGCATCAGCGCCTCTGCTTCCTGCCGGGCAGAGACGCTGTTCCCCTCACCGCTGCGGTCCAGATCTGGCGTCTTCCTGCTCCCCTGTTGCTGTGGCGCGCACCGCACACTATGCGCAGCTTCCCGTGTACTGTGTTTAGGGCCAATTGCCAGAGGAATTCTATATAAGGCACCTCCTCCAAAATGGAGGTGCCTGTGCAAGGTTGTTGTTCCGTGTGCTAACACTTGCTTCAGCCCTCCGGTCCCGCTGCCTGTCAATCCTGCCCGCCAGTCTGTCTATAGTTCTTCCTGCCAGTATGCCAGTTACCTGCCGTGCCTTCCAGTCTGCCTACCTGGAGCACCTGTCAGTTACCTGCCGTGCCTGCCAGCCTGCCAACCCGGAGCACCAGCCAGTTACCCGCCAGCCTGCCAACCCGGAGCAACGGCCAGTTACCTGCCGTGCCCGCCAGCCCGGAGCACCTGCCAAGTAACCTGTCGTGTCCGCCTGCTTGCCTACCCAGAGAACCTGTCTGGCTATTAGCCATACCTGCCTGTTTATCTACCTGGACCACCCGCCAGGCTGCCTGCCGTGCTCATCCGCTGTACTGGTCAGCTCCTGTCATCTGACCTGTGGGAGTCGCCTGCTCTCACACAAGGTCGGTCCCAGAATGGCACCTGGTTCACCTGCCTGGTCCCTCTCTGGTTCACGGAGTCGACTAAGCCGCCGTGTGACCTGGGTCGGGCCGAGTAGGCACGTAGTCACGCCCCTCTGGTCCCTCTTTGCACTGAAGCACAGAGGTTCCACCACCCGGACCCGTAACATAGTCATTCTTCCCGGCATGAGCGGTCAGATGGATTACAGCGGGGAACAATGATGAGGGCAGCGTTCAGCACCCGGTGCTTGGGAACAGCGCTAACTGTACCTCTGATTCCCAGGCGCCGGTACGTGTGATCCTGAGGCGGCACACTTCTGCCACACAGGTACACACAGACACGGATATCTCCGGTACTGGTTTTTCCAGTACCAGAAATATCCAGACGTCTGAAAGAGGCCTTACACAGTATAAAAAATAAATAATTACATCCAATGACCACTGACGTCTCGTCTGATCAGAGCCATTTTCTGCTGTTTCTTCTCCATCTGGTCAGACCTTCATAATAAGATTTAGCAGCAGTAATGACACTGTGTTTGACGGCGAATGCAGCATCCACCGCTAGTTTCAAGAATAGCCGGCAATTCTTGGAACTAGAGGTGAATGCTGCATTCGCCGTCCCACACAGTGCCATTCCTGCTACTAGATCTAATTATCCTTAAGGATACTGTGTCCTTTCCATCCCTACCAAACTTCTGTCCTGAGCAGTCTGTACACTGATGAAGGTCTTGTGGACCGAAATGTCTGTACTCATTTATGGACTGCTACTGCTATTTATGGACCCTACTTGTGCACCATATACCAGTAGTGCTACTGTTTTTTTCATCATGACTGTGCACAGGTATATATACAGTACAGACCAAAAGATTGGACACACCTTCTCATTTAAAGATTTTTCTGTATTTTCATGACTATGAAAATTGTACATTCACACTGAAGGCATCAAAATTATGAATTAACATATGTGGAATTATATACTTAACAAAAAAGTGTGAAACAACTGAAAATATGTCTCATATTCTAGGTTCTTCAAAGTAGCCATCTTTTGCTTTGATGACTGCTTTGCACACTCTTGGCATTCTCTTGATGAGCTTCAAGAGGTAGTCACCGGAAATGGTTTTCACTTCACAGGTGTGCCCTGTCAGGTTTAATAAGTGGGATTTCTTGCCCGATAAATGGGGTTGGGACCATCAGTTGTGTTGTGCAGAAGTCTGGTGGATACACAGCTGATAGTCCTACTGAATAGACTGTTAGAATTTGTATTATGGCAAGAAAAAAGCAGCTAAGTAAAGAAAAACGAGTGGTCATCAATACTTTAAGAAATGAAGGTCAGTCAGTGCTAAAAATTGGGCAAACTTTGAATGTGTCCCCAAGTGCAGTTGCAAAAACCATCAAGCGCTACAAAGAAACTGGCTCACATGAGGACCGCCCCAGGAAAGTTAGACCAAGAGTCACCTCTGCTTCTGAGGATAAGTTTATCCGAGTCACCAGCCTCAGAAATCGCAGGTTAACAGCAGCTCAGATTAGAGACCAGGTCAATGCCACACAGAGTTCTAGCAGCAGACACATCTCTACAACAACTGTTAAGAGGAGACTTTGTGCAGCAGGCCTTCATGGTAAAATAGCTGCTAGGAAACCACTGCTAAGGACAGGCAACAAGCAGAAGAGACTTGTTTGGGCTAAAGAACACAAGGAATGGACATTAGACCAGTGGAAATCTGTGCTTTGGTCTGATGAGTCCAAATTTGAAATCTTTGTTTCCAACCACCGTGTCTTTGTGCGACGCAGAAAAGGTGAACGAATGGACTCTACATGCCTGGTTCCCACCATGAAGCATGGAGGAGGAGGTGTGATAGTGTGGGGGTGCTTTGCTGGTGACACTGTTGGGGATTTATTCAGAATTGAAGGCATACTGAACCAGCATGGCTACCACAGCATCTTGCAGCGGCATGCTATTCCATCAGGTTGGCGTTTAGTTGGACCATCATTTATTTTTCAACAGGACAATGACCCCAAACACACCTCCAGGCTGTGTAAGGGCTATTTGACCAAGAAGGAGAGTGATGGGGTGCTACGCCAGATGACTTGGCCTCCAGAGTCACCAGACCTGAACCCAATTGAGATGGTTTGGGGTAAGCTGGACCACAGAGTGAAGGCAAAAGGGCCAACAAGTGCTAAGCATCTCTGGGAACTCCTTCAAGATTGTTGAAAGACCATTTCCGGTGACTACCTCTTGAAGTTCATCAAGAGAATGCCAAGAGTGTGCAAAGCAGTCATCAAAGCAAAAGGTGGCTACTTTGAAGAACCTAGAATATAAGACATATTTTCAGTTGTTTCACACTTTTTTTGTTAAGTATATAATTCCACATGTGTTAATTCATAGTTTTGATGCCTTCAGTGTGAATGTACAATTTTCATAGTCATGAAAATACAGAAAAATATTTAAATGAGAAGGTGTGTCCAAACTTTTGGTCTGTACTGTATATATATACACTTTTGCAGACAGGTGCATACATGATACACATAGATAATAGTAAATCGACACATTTTATTACTTACATATGATGTCCCTCTGGCAGGTGGAGTCTTCCATCTTCAGCAGCTTCATCTTGGTGGACTTCTGGCTGTCCTCCATCAGCCGCATTACTGGCCAGATCTCCAGCTGTCAGCTAGTCCTTTCTCTGGCCTCCTCACTACCTCTGATAGCTGCAGGGAGCAGACTCCGAGCAGTCAGTGATTCTGACACTTCTCCTCCCTTTTCCTGAGAAGTTCTGAGCTGCCTGACCCATGTGAACATCGCCCATCACATCAACCTACCCTCCCCCCTGTAGCCACTTACCACCCCCTGCACTGAGGGGGCTTTATTAGGGAACTGAGCCACTCAGGCAGCATTCACACTGCAGTTACTGCTTTTGAATGGGCCAGTGCAGTGGTTTTCCAATAAAGACCGGGGGGTGGAGATAGCGGCAGGGGGGACTGATGTAAAAGCTCATGCAGCAGTCAGAGGCTGTGAAGAGGCAGGAGACAGGATTGGCTGAGAACAGCAGCCAAACTTACCAGGCCTGCTTCATTCTGCCTGTGCCTGAACTCTGAGGAGCCGGGGGCATGTCTAGGGGCATGTCCAGGAATCCCGCGCTCCTGCATCATAGAGCATCATAGAGCCAGGGTAGCATCAACTAAGAGGAGAGAAAGGGGTCCCTTCTGACATATTCTGCACAGTGCAGGCCCTGTCTCACGACAAATGACTCAGGTAGGGGCACCCTTCTGATCCTCTTAGTGTAGATACTGCCACTGACTCTATGAGAGAACAAGGCATTTCAGCAGTTGATTGGGCCCCCTCTCCTCCGGGGCCCCTGTGCAGCTGCACCGGCTGCACCGGCGGTATGTCCACCCCTGAACCTGCGTTACTATGTTACTATGTTACTTTATTGGCAGAACATGCTGTATTATTAGGTAGATAATTTGATAGAATATATAGAAAATAGAGGGTAGATCATTCAACAATAGAATAAAGAGCAATATATGTTTAAAAAGACAGCATCAATCATGTGATTATATTATTATACCATATTACAATACCATAAGTTCAATCAGAATTCTATCCCTGGTAATTTAAGGGAGCATGTTCTTTGCCAAACCAATTGGCCTATGTGTTTTCTAATTTTTTAAGGATGCTCTGTTTTGTGTCAATCTCTTTTCATTTGCAATTAACCAATTCAATCCATCAGTGAACTCATATGGTTTGTGGTAATTCAACTAACCAATGCTGAACAATTGCTTTTGAGCCCTACATAATAAATTTGTGCCAACTTAATATGTTGCATCTCAGTCTCTATAGGCCCCAATATATATACATATTAAACTGAGATTAATTAAGAAAATTATTTTATAAAATTGAACTAGTGATGAGCGAGCACGAAAATGCTCGGGTACTCGTTGCTCGGGTCGTGCAAATTGGAATACTCGGGTGCTCGACCCAAGCAACGAGCCCAGTGTAAGTCTATGGGAAACTCAAGCATTTTTCAGGCGGTTCCCCCCGGCGGTCTGCAGAGGGCCTAAAAATTGCCTAAATCGATGGGAACAGTGCTCATCTCTGACTCCCAGATCACTGCTGTCAACAACGTGGTCAGAGTATTACGCTACTTTTTCGGACTCACAATAAAACATACAAAAACAAAAACAAAATGGATTTTCCTGGGAAATATGTTAAGGAGCATCTTTTCGAGGGTAATGACTTGTATATAAGGCAAAATAAATAACCAAAAACAAAAATACTCCTCCACACCTTGGGCTATGTTCACACGTAGCGTTTTTGATGCGTTTTTGCTCTTTTGCATTGCTTTCAACCAAGACAAATGCATTCACCAGGAAATGTCATTTTAACATTTTACAACCTTAGCTGGCCATGTGGTGTGTGACACATCTTCAGACACATGCATACAGTGCTGAAAAGACATGGAAACAGAATGGGGAAGACCTCTGGAAGCATCTCTGACTCCCAGGTCACTGCCTAAAAGTGTGCCCATCATAAGTGATCCTTGGTGCATGCGAGGATGCCTCCGGCCATGCAACTGTCATTTCAGACTTGCAACAATCACCGTTCACGCCCTTGTCCCAGTCCAGCGTTCAGTTGTCCCTACCCCATTCCTTGGAATGCAAGCGCAAGTATGCAGGCAGCCACCCACCCACCCACAGGCTGCAATACTATACTGCCAAATTTTTGACAGCTGCTTGCACTTGAAATGTGTCCTTTTATGCTCAAGGAGGAGGAAGCTTTTTCATAACCTCATGCCGGCGGCGTCTGGGTGTCCATACTCGGTCCCCAGCCGCCACTATATTTCCTGGTATCGCCTCCGCCTTCCACAAGCACGGGTCCCTCCCGTGCCCTCCCCAGTGCACTTACTGGGAAGGACCGCCTAACCACAAACACGTGGACAGGTGAATGTGGCCAGTCCACAACTTTTTTTGCTAAGAGTTATATTTAGCTCGGTGAAAGGACTGGCATAGAGGGAAACCGTATCTACCCTGCGTGTCATTTCTCCCAGGAAGTCCTGTAATTGAGCTTGTTGGAGAAGCAATGGCAGCACGTTCAACATCAACTCGCACTTGTCGGTGGTGCTTTGACACACACACATCTTTCTTTGCGCATTTAATTTCTTGAATACAGAGTTGGACAATGGCCTGATCTGTAATGCGTTTTGAGAAATAACATGCATAAGCATGGCCGATCCACATGAAAAAAGCAGCCATAGAGTGTCCGGGAACCTTCCCCCACACTTTTCTTAGCCAGGGCTGCTTTTCGACAGGGTTGGACGGGCCCACCAGAGAACCGGAGACTCCTCCGGCGGGCCCTGGCTTCTCCTTCAGGAGAGTTCATAGTGGCGAGGTGAGGCCATGATGATGATAGAGGCCACCATCTGCTTAGTTTTCTGTTACTTGGAATGCAAGTGCAAGTATGCAGCCAGCAACCCTCCCACCCACAGACCGCAACACTAAACTGCCAGATTTCTGGGCAGCTCTTTGCACTTGAAATATGGCCTTTTAAGCTCGTGGAGGCGGAAGCTTTTCACAACCTCATGCCGGCGGCGACCGGGTATCCATACTCGGTCCCCAGCCACCATTATTTTTCCCGGTATCGTCTCCGTCTTCCACAAGCACGGGTCCCAAAACATTACCCGTGCCCTCCCCAGTGCACTTACTGGGAAGGGCCGCCTAACCACAAACACGTGGACAGGTGACTGTGGCCAGGGACGGAACGGAGCCAGTCCACAACTTTTTTTGCTGAGAGTTGTATTTAGCTCAGCGAAAGGACTGGCATAGAGGGAAACCGTATCTACCCTGCGTGTCATTTCTCCCAGGAAGTCCTCTAAAGCTGCTTGCACTTGAAATGTGGCTTGAACATTACTGCTGGTACCTTTCTGTGGAAATTTGCTTGCCTCCTACCAGCCTGGAATATTTCCAGCAAACTATGGTACGAAGCCATGATATTAGCATTGCCCCCAGTACTAGTAGCGAAGCTAATCCCAATTTACTTCTCAGGAATTTTATTTGGTAGACTGAGTGGCTCCCCAAATACATTTTCTCACAAAGGAGCTGAAGACAGAGCAGCAGTAGGTGCAAGTTTCTCCAGCCTGTTAGATATTAGAGGGTGAACGGCAGCACATTGGATCAGTGGTTAGCACTGAAGCCTTGCAGCGCTGGGATCCTGGGTTCAAATCCCAGCAAGGACAATATCTACAAGGACTTTGTTCTCCCCGTGTTTGCATGTGTTTCCTCCTCAGTAAAAAATCAGCCATAGAGTGTCCGGGAACCTTCCCACACACTTTTCTTAGCCAGGACTGCTTCTCGGCAGGGTTGGGCGGTCCCACCAGAGAATCCTTGCCTTGGCTTCTACCTCAGGAGAGTTCATGATAGCGCTAACTTTGCAGCTGCTATGGGGCTCTTGAGCGGGTGAGAAAGGTTAGCCCTCAGAATCAAATCCTCTGGTGGGCACAATGTTTTTCAATCTGAAACAGCTTCTCAGTGGGAGTTGTATTTCACCACAGCCATATTCTTTAGCTCGGTGAAAGGACTGGCATAGAGGGAAACAATATATACCCGGGCTGTCATTTCTCCATCACCAGGTTCCTCCCATTGTCACACACGACCATGCCTGGCTGTATGTTGAGCGGTGAGAGCCACAGATCAGGCTGCTGTGTTACAGCTTTCAACAACTCTGCAGTGCTGGGCGGTTTGTTAATTAAGCATTAAGCATGTTATCTTCAGCATAGCCTGTTGCCGCTTGGCCAAGGCAGTGCTGCAGTGCTGTCAGCTTGTGACTGATGTGGTCATTCGGACATGGAGGAGGAGGTGCATGAGCTGAACAATGTGATTACATTGAGGTTAAATTGGTGACGCTGTTTTTTATACTGAAGAAAGAGACTATTGTTTTGTTTTTTTTACGTTATTTTTTAAGACAAATGCATTCACCGGTAAATGTCATTTTAACATTTTACAACCTTATCTCGCAATGTGGTGTGTGACACATCATCAGACACATACTGTTTTATTTATGATGGAGGGACTCTGAAAGTCATAAAGCCTATTTTTATAGGAACATCAGACGGCCCTTACTATTCTTAAAAGGCCCGCAGTCGGCCCTAGCTATTGTTAGAGAGCCATCAGCCGGCTATGCTTTGTTGTTCCCATTATTAACAAGTGGGTCTCCTATACTGTTATTGCGTATGCAGTGACTGCAAGGGCTGCCAAAAATTTGGACACAACCCAATGCCCCTTTGAAGAGACACAGAGGAGAGTCTCAGTAAAAAAAATGTTCCCATTATAAAGGAGCGGGTCTCCTATAGTGGTAATGCCCATGCTGTGACTGCAAGGGCTGCCAAAATTTGGGAAAAACCCCACTAAGAATTTAAAGACACATAGAGCAGGACCACAGTAACAAGGCACGAAATGTTCCCATTAGAAAGGAGAGGGTCTGCTATACAGTTATAGGGTATGCAGTGAGTCCAACGGCTGACCAATTTTAGGAAAAACCCCACTAAGAATTTAAAGACACACGGAGCAGGGCCACAGTAACAAGGTACGACATGTTCCCATTAGAAAGGAGAGGGTCTGCTATACAGTTATAGGGTATGCAGTGAGTCCAACGGCTGACCAATTTTAGGAAAAACCCCACTAAGAATTTAAAGACAAACAGAGCAGGGCCACAGTAACAAGGTACGACATGTTCCCATTAGAAAGGAGAGGGTCTGCTATACAGTTATAGGGTATGCAGTGAGTCCAACGGCTGACCAATTTTAGGAAAAACCCCACTAAGAATTTAAAGACACATAGAGCAGGGCCACATTAACGACAAATTCCCATTAGAAAGGAGAGAGTCTCCCATAGTGTTGGCCTATGCAGTGAATACAGGGGCTGCCAAAAATTTGGAGGTACTTCAACGTGGAGGATGGCCTCATAAAAAAATGTTCCCATAAGAAAGGAGCGGGCCTCCTATACTTGTAATGCCCATGCACTAAGTGTATGGGCTGACAAACATTTACCCCTGGGGGGTATACATGAACATACTGTATAAAAAAATTTTTTACGGGCATCATAAACACCCTTTAAAAAAATTATGTGGGTGCTGCATCGCGGACCACGGTCACCCTGGTGATATGGTGGTGGAGGATGAGGAGAAGGAGGAGGACAAGAGCAAATAGCCAAAATCAGGAAGCGTATACCTATGTGTGGGTGTGAAATGGTGCATGGAAATACACCTCGCAAGAAAAGACACAGGATTTGAGTTTATGTTACGCTGCTATCATTCGGTGGTGTTGAGAAGTCTGGCCCAATCCAGCCCTTGTTCATTTTTATAAGAGTCAGCCTGTCAGCATTTTCAGTTGACAGGCGGATGCGCTTATCAGTTATAATTCCACCAGTGGCACTAAAAACAAGCTCTGATAAAACGCTGGCGGCAGGGCAGGCCAGGACCTCCATGGCATAGGGAGACATTTAATACAAGGTATCCAGCTTGGATACCCAATAATTATAAGGCACAGAGGAATCATGGAGGACGTTGGTACGGTCGGCAAGGTACTCCCTCAGCATCTTCCCAAACTTTGCACTCCTTGTGAGAGTACCCCGCGCCTCAGGGCCTGTGCGATGGGAGGGACTGAGAAAACTCTCCCAGAACTTTGACAGTGTTCCCCTGCCTCTGCTGCATTGAAGTTGTGTCTCTCTCACCTGTACTCCTTGGTTGTCAAATGAAGTGTGCCCTCTGCCGCCATGGTTTTCAGATGGGAATTTTTTTAATAGTTCCGCTACAAGAGCCTTCTGATACAGCCCCATTTTTGTAGACCTGTCCGCCTCAGAAATAAGAGATATAAAGTTCTCCTTGTAGCGTGGGTCTAGAAGTGTCACCAACCAGTAATGACTGTCACCCAAAATTTTGAGAATGCGGAAAAGGCTTTCATTGGAAAGGCAGCGCAACATAAACTCAGCCATGCGTGCCAGACTACTAACAGGCAAGACTTCCGTGTCCTCACCAAGAGGATGACTGACCATGCTCTCCTCCTCCTCCTCTCTGTCCTCTGGCCATCCACGCTGAACAGACGGTATGACAGCTGTGCATGTAGTACCGTCTATGGTGCATGAAACTAGCTCCTGTCCTTCCTCCTCCTCCTCCTCTTCCTCATTGTCACCCAATCCACGTTTGGATGAGATGAGGCTTGGCTGTGTGTAATCACCCTGTATGGTTCCTTGCTCCCTCTCATCGTGCTCCGCCTGCAATGCATCCTCTTTGATTGTGAGCAGAGAGCGTTTCAGAAGACAGAGAAGCGAGATGATGACGCTAATTATGGCATCATCGCCGCTCACCATCTTGGTGGAGTCCTCAAAGTTTTGGAGGATGGTTCATATATCTGACATCCATGTCCACTTCTGAAGTCTTATGTGTGGAGTATGAACTGAATACCGACGGCCTTGTTGATGCTGGTACTCAACAACTGCCCTCTGTTGCTTGCAAATCCTTCCCAACAACTGCAGTGTAGAGTTCCAAAGTGTGGGGACATCACACACCAGTCTGTGTGTTATGATCTGCTACAAGCACTAAGGAAAGACAGGAAATCTGTCCCTACAATAGAATTAAGCTGGATCCCTACGATGTAACGGGGAACCTGATCCTGCGATCAGACCCGCTAAAGTCCTCGGCTAGTCTGAACGAAGACCTATAGATGTGAGGAAGGGATCCCTACAAGAACTAGGGACTGGGAGAAAGATGGACACCTCCTAGCAGAAATTGTAGCAAAAATAAGACAAACAAGCAACATAGAACATAGAGGTCCGAAGACCTAGCAAAACTGACTAAGAAAGGAAACAGAGCACCAAGCTAGCTCAAGAGTAGAAATTACAATGAAGTCCAGCAAGGCCAGGAGGGCGGAGCCGGATTAAATAGGCAAAAAAGGTCATGTGACCAACAAACTAGAAAAAACCTAACAGGAGAGTTCTAACAGTACCCCCTCTTCTAAGAGGATCCTCCGGATCCCCTAGGCCCGGGCTTATCAGGAAACCTCCTGTGAAACGCCCTGACAAGTCTGGAAGCAGAAACATCATCCGCCCTCACCCATGAGTTATCCTCGGGTCCGAAACCCTTCCAAGCGACGAGATACTGCAAACTCCCTCTATACCGTCTAGAATTAGGATGCGGGAAATTTCATATTCCCCGTCCTCCACCACCGGAGGAACAGTGGCAGAGGCGTCACCATCCGACACATCAGCTCTTTTCAACAGAGAAACATGAAACACCGGATTAATCTTCCAGGAGGTAGGAACCTCCAACCTAACAGCAGATTGGTTAACTACCTGAAGCACCTTAAAGGGCCCTACAAACTTGGGACCCAATTTTTTAGAAGGAATCCTCAATCGCAGATTCTTAGAGGACAACCAAACCATGTCACCAATAGCAAACGAAACCTCTTGCCGTTTCCTATCAAAGTACCTCTTAGATTTTTTGTCAGCCTCCTGAAGATTACCACGCACATCCGTCCAAACTCTCTCCAAATCACCGGAAAAACTCTCCTCCTCAGGCACAGCCGATACCAATTTGGAGAATGACCCAAAAGACGGATGTCTCCCAGAACAACAAAAAAAAGGCGAACACCCAGCAGAAGAGGATGTATGGTTGTTAAGAGCAAATTCAGCAAGTGGCAGAAACTCAGACCACCCCTCTTGATTGTCTGCCACAAAGCAACGCAAGAACTGCTCAACATCCTGGTTCTTTCTTTCTGTCTGGCCATTAGACTCAGGATGATATCCGGATGAAAATGACAAATGAACTCCCAACCTGTCACAAAAGGCACGCCAAAAATAAGCCACGAACTGAGGTCCCCTATCAGAAACAATGTCAGTAGGAACGCCATGTAGTCTGACAATTTCCTTGACAAAGGCCTTAGCGAGTGTCTTAGCGCAAGGCAGTTTGATGAAGGGAACCAAGTGACACATCTTGCTAAAACGGTCCACGACCACCCAGATGACCGTGAAACCCTCAGAGGGGGGAAGGTCAGTAATAAAGTCCATAGCCAGATGTGTCCAAGGTGCACTAGGAACCTCCAGAGGGCAAAGCAACCCCACAGCAGGAGCATGTGAAGACTTAGATCTAGCACACACAGTACATTGACGCACCCACTTAATGACTTCCTTCTGCCATCCAGGTCACCAAAAACTGCGACCCACAAGTCTCTTGGTCTCAGAAATTCCAGGATGACCTGCCAACCGAGACTCATGACACTCAACAAACAAATCTCTCCTAAAGGTCCTAGGCACAAACAATCTCCCATGGGGAGTGTTAGATGGGGCATTCTCCTGAGCTTTAAGAATCTCATCCTCCAAAACGGAGTCCAAAGCAGCAATCACAACACCTTCTTGTAAAATACTCTCCTCCTCCTCCTCAGCACCGACCATGGGAGAAAAGCTGCGAGACAAAGCATCAGCTTTAACATTCTTGGTACCCGGGATGTAAGTAACGGAAAAATTAAACCGCGAGAAAAAAAGTGCCCACCTAGCCTGATGGGCATTCAAGCGTTTGGTAGCATCAAGATAGATCAGATTTTTATGATCAGTGAAAACCTGAATGGGAAATTCAGCACCTTCCAAGAGATGACGCCAGTGTTCAAATGCAAGTTTAATAGCCAGCAATTCCCGATCACCAATATCGTAATTAAGTTCAGTCTCAGAAAATTTTTTTGAAAAAAAGGCACAGGGATGTACTCCATCCTTGCTTTCCTGAGACAACACCGCACCGACCCCCACCGAAGAAGCATCAACCTCAACCAAAAACGGCTTAGTCACATCAGGCTGCATAAGGATGGGAGCAGAGGTGAACCTCTCCTTTAGAAACACAAAAGCTTCAATGGCCTCAGAAGTCCACTGAACCGCATTAGCACCTTTCCTGGTGAGATCGGTCAGTGGTTTGACAATAATAGAAAATTTTTTTATGAATTTTCTGTAATAATTGGCGAAACCCAAAAACCTCTGTATCGATTTCAAACCAATAGGCCTAGGCCATTCCTGCACAGCTTGAACTTTAACCGGATCCATCTCAAAACCTTTACTGGAGATAATGTAACCCAAAAAACTAATTCTCTGTACAGCGAACTCACATTTCTCCAGCTTAGCAAAAAGCGAATTGTTAATCAATAACTGCAATACCTCATGTACGCTCCGCCAATGAGACTCCAGGTCAGGCGAATAAATCAAAATGTCATCCAAATACACAACCACATTTTTGCCGATCAAAAGTCTAAGGATGTCATTAATAAGATTCTGAAAAAATGCTGGAGCATTGGTAAGACCAATCCAGTACAGGATTGTGCAATTTTAACCAGGGTAACCCCAACACTACTGGAGAAGGCAAATTATTTTATACTACTAAATCCAAATTCTCTTGGTGAATACCATTAATAGTGAGGGGAAATTCACAGACCTTGTGAGTAACACTCTTTAAGGGAGAGCCATCGACAGAAACCACAGCAATAGGGGATGACAAAGGTTTGGGTTTTAATTTAAGTTTTTCCAAGAACCCCCCATCAATCACATTTAGAGTAGAACCACAATCCACAAATACCCAAAATTCTATTAATTCTTCCTGAGCTGCAGTAGTAGCAGAAAGAAGTACACCCTTAGTATTTAAACAGGCAATACGGGCGTAACTGACCTTTTTTTTTTCTTTGTTCACACGAAGCACACAGTTCCTAATGAAATGGTCAGATCCACCGCAATAAAAGCACAAACCTTCAGAAAATCTGCGGTCTTTTTCCTGAGAGCGGGGTGACATCGCCCCAATCTCCATCGGCTCTCCAATGTCAGTACAGACCCTCTCAAGACTCGGAGCTGACATGGCAGAGGATTTACTCTCATTAACCCTTGCACGCAGTCTCCTGTCCACCCGTATAGCTAATTGCATTGCCTCCTGCAAGTTTCCAGGTGAAGGATAAGCAATCAGCAGATCCTTAACCCTTTCATCTAGTCCCGCAAGAAACAAACTTTTCAAAGCTGAATCGTTCCACCCTACCTGAGCAGACCACCGACGGAAGTGAGTACAATAATTTTCCACATTACCTGATCCCTGCCTCAAACGTCTTAATTCAGACTCAGCAGATGAGACACGATCAGGATCATCATACAACAACCCCAAAGCAGAAAAAAAACTATCCACTGATCTAAAGCACGGATCACTAGGTTGGAGAGAAAAGGCCCATCCCTGAGGTTCTTTGCGCAAAAGTGACATTATGAACCCTATGCGCTGTGATTCATCACCAGAGGATCTGGGCCTCAAACGAAAATACAGCAAACAAGCATTTTTAAAGGAAAAAAATTCTTGTTATTCACCAAAAAATAGATCAGGCAGACGTACCTTTGGCTCCACAAAATGCGCTCCAGAACAGCTACTCACGTGCTGTTGGAGCTCGGCCACCTCCAGAGAGAGTCCTTGCAAGCGTTGAGCCAAATCCTGAACCGAGACCATGATGGAAACTGGAGGTCTTTCCTTAGAGAAATTTTTTGGCTGGACTTACTGTTATGATCTGCTACAAGCACTAAGGAAAGACAGGAGATCTGTCCCTACAATAGAACTAAGCTGGATCCCTACGATGTAACGGGGAACCTGATCCTGCAATCAGACCCGATAAAGTCCTCGGCTAGTCTGAATGAAGACCTATAGATGTGAGGAAGGGATCCCTACAAGAACTAGGGACTGGGAGAAAGATGGACACCTCCTAGCAGAAATTGTAGCAAAAATAAGACAAACAAACAACATAGAACATAGAGGTCCGAAGACCTAGCAAAACTGACTAAGAAAGGAAACAGAGCACCAAGCTAGCTCAAGAGTAGAAATTACAATGAAGTCCAGCAAGGCCAGGAGGGCGGAGCCGGATTAAATAGGCAAAAAAGGTCATGTGACCAGCAACTAGAAAAAAACTAACAGGAGAGTTCTAACAGTACCCCCTCTTCTAAGAGGATCCTCCGGATCCCCTAGGCCCGGGCTTATCAGGAAACCTCCTGTGAAACGCTCTGACAAGTCTGGAAGCAGAAACATCATCCGCCCTCACCCATGAGTTATCCTCGGGTCCGAAACCCTTCCAAGCGACGAGATACTGCAAACTCCCTCTATACCGTCTAGAATTAGGATGCGGGAAATTTCATATTCCCCGTCCTCCACCACCGGAGGACCAGTGGCAGAGGCGTCACCATCCGACACATCAGCTCTTTTCAACAGAGAAACATGAAACACCGGATTAATCTTCCAGGAGGTAGGAACCTCCAACCTAACAGCAGATTGGTTAACTAACTGAAGCACCTTAAAGGGCCCTACAACAGGAGAGTTCTAACACTGTGAACCAGAAGTTGCAAACGCTGCTGAAACACAGCAAGGGCAGTGGAAGCTGTAGCTGACCTTCTAAAATGGGCACACAGGCGGCGTACTTTAACAAGCAGATCCAGCAGCTCCCGGTAGGATTTGAGAAACCGCTGAACCACGAGGTTAAGCACATGGGCCAGGCATGGTACGTGTGTGAGCTTGCCTCGCCTCAGAGCCGCCACCAGGTTCCGGCCATTGTCACACACGACCATGCCTGGCTGTAGGTTCAGCGGTGTGAGCTACAGATCTGCCTTCTCTTTCAGAGCTGTCCACAACTCTTCAGCATTGTGCGTTTTTTCACCTAAGCATATTAGCTTCAGCACAGCCTGTTGCCGCTTGGCCGAGGCAGTGCTGCAGTGCTTCCAGCTTGTGACTGATGTGTTCATTTCGGAGATGGAGGCTGAAGAGGAGGAGGAGGCTGAGGAGGATGAGGTGCAGGAGCTGTAGACCGTGGGGGCAACCCTGATTGACCTAGGACCCACAATCCTTGGCGTCGGGAGGACATGTTCCGTCCCAAGGTCCGACTGGGTCCCGGCTTCCACTATGTTAACCCAGTATGCCGTCAGCGAGATGTACCATCCCTGCCCACAAGCACTTGTTCACGTGTCCGTGGTTAGGTGGACTTTACCGGTAACTGCGTTGTTGAGAGCATGGCTAATGTTTTGAGACACGTGCTTGTGTAATGCGGGGACGGCACACCGGGAGAAATAGTGGCGGCTGGGGACCGAGTACCAAGGGACAGCCGCCGCCATCAGGTTGTAGAATGCTTCCGTCTCCACGAGCCTAAAAGGCTACATTTCGAGCACAAGCAGTCGTGAAATGTGAGAATTTAGTAGTGTGGCCTGTGGGGCGTTGGCTGCATATTTGCGCTTGCGTTCCAAGGACTGGGGTATGGACAACTGAATGCTGCACAGGGACAAGGACATGGACGTGCTTCCTGATGCTGCTACTTGAGAGTGTGCAATGATGGACCATGGACAGGGGATTGGCTTGCATGCACAACAGCGGAAGAAGCAATGTTGCCACCCGCAGACACTGTTCCTGGACCCTGGGGTTCGGCCCACAAAGTCGGGTGCTTTGCTGCCATGTGCCTGATCATGCTGGTGGTGGTCAGGCTGGTCGTTTTGCCACCCCTGCTGATGCTGGCCTGGCAGGTGGTGAAAATGGCCTTTTTGGGGTTATCGGCAGAGTCTTTAAAAAACAACCAGACTTGGGAAGACCTAACAGTTGTACTGGCAACTTCCTTCATGTTGGTGTACCTGCCTTCTGTCTGTGGCCACCACACTGCTTCTTCCTGCCTGTTGGGGTGCTCTGCCTCCCTCCCCTTGTGTGCTGCTCTCCTTGCTCTGCATGTCCTCCTGCCAGGTTGGGTCAGTTACTATATCCTCCACCACCTCGTCTTCCACTTCCGCACCCTGGTCCTCCTCTTGACTTTCTGACAATTGTGTCTCATCATCGTTCACCTCTTGTGACACTTTCCCGCCATCGCCTTTGTGTGACCGTGGCAGCTCAAATATTTGGGCATCGCTACACGCGATCTCCTCTTGCCCCACTTCAAGTGGTCCAGGCAAGAGGCCCGAATCTATAAATGGAAAAGTGAACAGCTCTTCAGAGTGTCCAAGTGTGGGATCAGTTGTCTCTGAGTACTCGGCATAGTGGGAGGAAGGAGGATCAGGGTGAGGAATATGCGGTCCAGACTCACGACTACTGAGACTTGACCATGTGGAAGACAGGGTGGTGGTGGCTAAGTGACTGGAATCATTATTCACTATCCAACCAACAACCTTTTGACACTGCTCTGGGTTCAATAGTGGTGTGCTGCGGTCCCCTAGAAATTGGGACAGGAAGGTCAGGCGAGAAGATGTGGGTGTTTGTTGTGGCACAATTTCGGCTTGCCCACGGCCTTGTCCTCGGACTCTGCATGCACCATTACCATCACGTCCAGTTCCCCGTCCCTTGCCACGTGCCTTGCCCATTTTAAATGGAGGACAGTATCTTCCACGCTCACTACAAATGACTGAGTTTGGAGCGAACTTATATGTGATCCGTGTGATGGAGAAAACAGAGTTTTAGATACATGGCCTGTAGGTAAGTAGTTTGAACAGCAAACTGCTGTCAATTGCTTCACTGACACACTAAAGGAAATTTTTAATGGAGGCCAGAAATGGCAGTATTTTCTGACAACGTATATGTGATCCGCTTGACGGAGAAAACACAGTTTTAAATAGCTGGATTTCTAGCGCTCTAATATGGAAAGGATCTGGCTGTATTCTGCAGTGCCAACAAGCAAATGGCGCAGAAAAAACGGTGTTCTCTGGATTGCTTTTTAAGCAAACAATGAGGATTAAGATCCAAAGAAAAGTATTCTTGGCCCCTGAGACCTGGGCCTTTGTATAGAAATATCTAACAGCAGCAGAAGGCAGAATTGGAATGGAGCCTCTTGTGCTATATGCACTGCAGTCTGCTATATACACTGCCTGCCTGATATCTCTGCAGATGGATTAGTCCTCAGAAGGACTGTTTGTTGAGATGGATATGTGTAATGTACGGATTTTCTCCCTACACTACCGAATACACAAGCTAATCTGTCCCAGACGCAGCAGCACCTCTCCCTACACTGTCTGATCCGGAGTGACTGTGACGAGTATGGCAGCGCCAGGTCTGATATAGAACTGATGACGCTGTGCGGCAAGCCAATCACTGTAATGCCCACAACCAACATGGCTACGGCATTACAGTGCATGGCAGGCAATCCCTGCATGTTCATTGGCTCTCTAAAGAGTTCCAAACATGCACGGAGGGGACCCGAGTTCCCGCCCGAGCAACCCGGAGATAGTCAGCGAGCGCCGAGCATCTCGAGCAGTGAGATGCTCGGGCGAGCACCGAGCAGTAGCGAGCATGCTCGCTCATCACTAAATTGAACCAATAATGTGATTTTCCAAAATTGTACCAAAAACGCTGTAGTTTTGCTGCATTTTCAAAAAAAATCACAGCAAAAAAATCCACCATAGTTTTCACGTGATCCCAGTCTAAGCACTGCTTTCCAATAACTATTTAATTTTGTACATCACCACATTATGTGTAGCAGAAGAGAAATTTACCTTTACATCTTTGGCACATGGCTTTATCCGTTTTATATTCTTTATGTTATGTTTTATATTAATGACAATATTCTGTGCTTTTTTTCCTTTTTTATTGTTTTCGGCAAAGCACCTTTTTCTGACAAAGGGAAATAAAAAATAATGTTCAACATAACCTTGACAAAATTCATTTCCAAATGTTAAAGTTGTCAATAGAATTCACAAAAATATGTTTGGAGACTTTTTTTTCAGTAGCTACAGAATAAAATTGCTAACCTTTTTTTAAGTCAATGGACTTTTCAATATTTTTTTTTACAGATTTCTGAACCAAAGAGCACATTTTATGCCAGTCTTTCATTTTATATAAATAGTTCTTTAATAACATAGAACATGTAGTGCACATTTGCTAAATTTGCCCTTCGAGACCCGATCGCAAGGTCTATGCCTGAAGCCTGAATGGAGAGAATTATTTACTTGTGTGGACTGTGAATTAACATTGTTTGTTGGGTCTATGGAATTCTGTAAGTCAGTGCAATAAAAGTAGAGTAAAATTAAAATGATAAAATTAGTATGAAGCCTGATTGCAACATAGGTGTAATACCACTGCCTGCATCCCTTCATGGCTTCCCATCCCCCACCATGCAGGAACATAGACTTACTCACCACCCGGGCTGTGCCTTGTCCTCTGCTTGCTGTGTGCAGTGAGCTCCTTGTCCTCTGCTTGCTGTGCATGTTTCCTGGCTGCATGCTTAGGGTGCCCAAGAGTGCACTTCCTGATTCTTAAAGAAACAGTGCATGCATTCCTAATATGTCTCCAGCCTATTGCTGGGAGGCATTTGGTACTTAAGTGTCAGAGAGAAGGGAGGGGGCGCACTACTAATATAAAATTGATACTATAGGGTGCAACATCATGTGGATAGAGGGAACCATATAAGAGACAAAGAAAAGTACAGCATAAAGATGTGCACACCTGGTATAACAGTAAGTAATACAAAAGGTGTATTGAGCACAAGGACAATGAAGTTAAAAACACTTAAAAAAACAACAAATGGTATAATACATCCCTGGGTAATGAAATATAAATAGATCAATGTAAACAGCAACCTACATGTGGGACCAAGACACGCAGAAATAAATGTATATAGATAGGAATGATCTCTTAGCACCATAGGCAATAAGCATACAGGATAATATGATAATGATCATAAACAATGATGGCCATCACAAAACAATTATGCAAACATGAAAAAGCCAGACGCCTGCACCTGCGGTTTTGCTCTGCTCTGCTTGTCCACTGCACCTGCGGGCTTTGCTCTGCTCTGCTTGTCTACCGCACCTGCGGGTTTTGCTCTGCTCTGCTTGTCTATCGCACCTGCGGGTTTTGCTCTGCTCTGCTTGTCTACCGCACCTGCGGGTTTTGCTCTGCTCTGCTTGTCTACCGCACCTGCGGGTTTTGCTCTGCTCTGCTTGTCACCGTACCTGCGGGTTTTGCTCTGCTTGTCTACCGCACCTGCGGGTTTTGCTCTGCTTGTCTACCGCACCTGCGGGTTTTGCTCTGCTCTGCTTGTCTACCGCACCTGCTGGTTTTGCTCTGCTTTGCTTGTCTACCGCACTTGCGGGTTTTGCTCTGCTTGTCTACCGCACCTGTGGGTTTTGCTCTGCTCTGCTTGTCTACCGCACCTGCGGGTTTTGCTCTGCTCTGCTTGTCTACCGCACCTGCGGGTTTTGCTCTGCTCTGCTTGTCCACCGCACCTGTGGGTTTTCCTCTGCTCTGCTTGTCTACCGCACCTGCGGGTTTTGCTTTGCTTTGCTTGTCTGCCGCATCTGCGGCTCTGTTCCTGTATTTCAGTCTGAACTGGTCCCTATCCTGCCTGCGTTTCTACCTGCCAGTATCCGCCTCTCTGTATACCAGCCGTGCCTGCCAGTACCCACATGTTTGCATACCAGCCGTGCCTGCCAGTACCCACCTGTCTGTATACCAGCCGTGCCTGTCAGTACTCACCTGTCAGTATGCCAGCCTAACCAGCCTGTTCCTGCATTCCCCAGTGTGGGTCAACAGCTGTGACCGAGGTCTGACCTGGAGTAGCACCTGGTCCCTCTGCTCGGTTCCTCCCTGGTTCACGGAGTCGACTGAGCTGCCGTTCGACCTTGGTCGGACCGAGTTGATACTTAGTCACGCCCCTCCAGGCACTCCTCAGTTCATTGTCCAGTGGGACCACTAACCACGCTCACGCCAGTCAGTCCGGGCGTGTGCGTAACACATGTAAAGTGTCAGGTATTCCCAGATCCCCCAGAGAGAACTACTGACAAATAAATCATGAATTCTCAGTATGTACCAAATCAAGGAAATATCCTGAATCTAATAATGGTACCAAGCAAAATACTCATGAATGAATAAAGCTTGTAGGCTTTACTCCCAGAGGTTGTATTGGAAAATACCAGAGAAGGGATATAGGGATACAACCTGCTGACGGCGATACGCGTGGGGCTTCTCTCCATCTCTATTACTTTGCAGCTTTCTCTTTGTGGTCCCCCTATATACCACAGCAGGTTGTATCCCTATATCCCTTCTCTGGAATTCTCCAGTACAACCTCTGGGAGTAAAGCCTACAAGTGTTTAAGTGTTTTTAATTCCATTGTCCTTGTGCTCAATAAACTTTTTTTTATTACTTACTGTTATACCAGGTGTGGACATCTTTATGTGGTACTTTTCTTTGTCTCGCATTTGGTACTCAAGGCACCTCTTCCTGTTGTGAGGTGCCTGAGCAACATTCTCTTTCAGTGTGTGTGTGTGTGTGTAACTACTGAGTTGCCAGGTCCTGTCCCGTTTCTGTATCTGAACCTGTTTCCCTGGGTCTGTATGCCCAGGCCTGAACCCTGAATCTATACCTGTATCTGATCTTTCCTGTTCCTGTGTCCCTGAGTCTGTATGCCCTGACCTGCACCCTCAACCTGTACCTGTGTCTGTTCTTGTTTCAATTACGACCTATCCTTGAACCTATTTGCATCTATTCTGGATCTTTCCCTAAACCTCCTGTGTCTGATCCTGTACCTATCTCTAAACCTGCAATGTCTGAACCAGTACCTATCTCAAAACCTGCAGTGTCTGAACCAGTACCTATCTCTAATCTGTTGTCACTGTGAAACATTAGTGATTAGTGTGTACACTTGCTACTTCATTGTAAGTACCCTGTGTGAACTTGGCTCTGTCTGTCTTGTGTGTACCTGTCCTTGTATTGGTCTTGTGTGAACTTGGCTCTGTCTGTTCTGTGTGTACCTGTCCTCGTATTGATCTTGTATAAACTTGGTCCTGTCTGTTCTGTGTGTACTTGTCCTTGTAATTGTCCTGTGCTAACCTGACCCTGTCTGTTCCATGTGAACCAAGACCTGTCTCTCCTGTGGGAATCTGGGCTTTCTCGCTTGTCCACATCTGTGGTTCCCTGCTTGTCCGAAGCTGTGGTTCCCTGCCTGTCCGCACCTGTGGTTCCCTGTCTGTCCGCACTTGTAGTCCAGTACCTCCCTTGCCAAAAACCCAGTTTTCCTGAAGTTGTTCCTATCTGTCCAGTCTGAACTGGGTCCTACCTGTTCCTATATTCCAGTCGTACCTGCTAGTGACTCAGTTCTTCCTAAAGCTGTTTCTGTTTGTCCGGTCTGAACTGTGTCCTACCCCTGCCTGTATGCTAGTCTTGTCTGCCAGTACCTGCCTGCCAGTATTTCAGCTGTTCCCGCCAGCACTTGTCTCCCTGTATATCAGCTGTGTCTGCCAGTACCTGCCTGCATATCAGCCATGCCTGCCAGCACCTCCTTGACTGTGTACCAGCTGTGGCTGCCTGTACCTGCCTGTCTGAATCAGCGGTGCCAATCTGTATACCTTCTTGAGGGTCAGCAGCCTTGTGTCCAAGGTCTGCCCGGGAGTAGTACCTGGCATCTATCCAGAGCCAAGTCTAACCACATCCATCAGGAGCTCTAGCAAAGAGTCGGGTGTTCACTTAGCCATGCCCCTCCAGGTTCTCCTCGGGCCACAGTACAGTGGGACCACGAGACACGCTCGTGCTTAAAAGTCTGAGTGTGAGCGTAACAATAGGGTTAGTGAGATTTTTTTCCTTTTAGGGAAGGTTGGCTCATTACTTATGGTTTCTTTTGTCCTTTCCTGTGGATCAATAGCGCAAAGACAAACACCTCCCACTTCATTGTATCAGCTTCATCTTCACTCCAATGACTGAATAACATGGAAATTTTTTATATGTTAATAATTATTTGAAGCTTTAAAGATAAGTTGGTTTTCAAGAGATAAAATTTAAGGAAGAAAAAAACAGAGGAGCACCAATGTTGACAATGATATAGTTTGAAGGACGTTTGCTTGGAAATCTAGGACACCGGGCAAAAAAGTCCAGGACATGTGCCCTGGGTCTTTAGCAATGGCAACCCCACTGAGGAAAACTATTCTAAGTGTAACAAGTTAGTATTCACTCTTTTAGTCCAGATATATGAGTTCAGATGTCCTCTGTCAAGGTAGGCACAAAACTATGATCACTTTTTGGTCATTAAATCCAGGAAGCCACAAAGCTGCAGGTCAAGTCGTATATGAACCTGTGGAAGTAGGCTCCAGTGGATTACCCTTTGTAGACTTCTGGTTAGAAGAAAAAGAAAAACCCTCATTGGCACCAATGAGGTAAAGAACAATTGTCTGAAAGATGGTTTATATACAGGATATATACAGGATCCTCATTATGATTAGATGGTCCAGTGCATTTTGGCCTTGGACAGTCATTATTTACCTTATCACCAAGAGCAGCAGCAGCAAAGATCAATACACTTCTGCAGGCAACTCTGTAAAAAGCTGTATGTTTAGTACAAACCAAATTCATGTAAAATTTTAGGAAATTCACAGTTCCTGGCGAATTCAAACAATCTGCAATTCGATTTTCGCTTTTTTACCAAAAAATGCCTGCAGAAAATTGCATCAGCGGCAGAAGGCCGATAATCTCAGATGAAAAAGTGCTTCCATATAATGCCTTGCAGCTATCACATTACATGGCATATCACAGCCAATCAGGAGGGGCTATCATAGCCTGTATAAATGCCAAGGCAGAGAATTGTTATACGCACGCCGCTAGGTTCAGATAGGGGTGAGACAGGTTACATGAATTCTTTGGAATCCTGGGGGAACCTTTACTCAGGGCGACCATAGATCATGTGCTGCAGCTTCTCTCAGGCACACAGGGGTATTGACCCTCAGTCACAGACACGTAGGTTGTTACACTTGCTGACCAGACACACTTGACAAGAGTCCTCATAAACGGTAAAACAGTAGCATTTAATAAGAAGCCGCACAGCTAGTGCAAGTTAAGTCTTATGAGCAACATGCTCCAGTGACAAACAGTACAGTTTCCTTAGCAGCACAACAGTTCACAGTCTTCCCAGTAGAACAGGACAGCACAGTTCTAATGCAAAGGCATATTAATGAACACAGCATTCTTTACAGCATAGTGAGAAAGGTTTGCTAAGGGAGATGATCCCTGTGACACCAGTTCTTCCAGTCCTTATCTTTCTGCCTGACAATTCTCTGCACTGTTAGTCCAGGAACTCTACCTGACCTGTGCTTAGCTTCACTCCTGACTTGAATCCTTTTCACTTGCAGGGGCGCTTCTGTGAGATACAGAACACACACACCACCTTTCTCTTCGGCTTCAACCAGATAGTAAACAACTTCCCCACAATCCCCCTGGGGCTCTGCCAAAACACTCCCCTTCTCCTGTGACTATGTTAACCCCTCTAGTTGCTGGATGCTTCTAGAGCACAACACTTCCTGTCTCATGTGCTTGTGTTACTTCTAATAGTTGCTGAATGCTTTGAAAGCAACAGCACTACTTCTGCATGTCACACTCTGCAACAGCACTACTTCTGCATTTCACAGAATGCAAGTGCCATATTAGGGTGATATAGGATAGTGAAAAGACATCAGAGCTCAGCTCAGCAATAGAGAAAGAAAGGGAAAGCCCCGTGATATTGAACAAACACATTCAGTTTTGTGTTGTACTACTGCAGCACTGAAGAAGATGAGTATCTGTGAATTATACAGAGGTTTAATTGATTGGGGGAGAGTCAAATAGGAGAAGTGCCCTCTGCTTCCTTCCTACCCATTAATATGCTTTCTGGAGGTAAAAGAAGGTTGTTATAGAATGTATGGCACATCACTTGTTTCAGTCACCTCTGACAGTGATACCATCAGTTTAAGTCATTGCTCTGCAAGGAATAGTCTGTCTGATCACAAATGACTAAGAGGAATAATTTTCGAATCATTTTTAATTAAAAAAAAACATGAAAAGTCTGTCAGTACACTGTTACTAAATGGGCTGTTTGTTACTACCGGATTACCACCTGTTTCTGTTATTAGTTCCATAGAAACATCTTATATATGGACAATCTACACGTTTAACATTGTGTTTTCATATTGGAGCGCAATACATTTGCATTATTAAAATCCGCTTAAGTATATTTTTCATGTCAACCAACCCCAAGGTATGCCCTGCTTTGTGTATGTTACATGGCTACCACGCCAGAAAACTCAAATTCTATCTGCAGAAACTCTTAAGAAAGTGCAATCTTAACTGTCAAGTTCTGCGTGTCATACAAATAGTTTTGTTTGAAAATGTGTCCTCTTTTTTTATGCAATCAATTTGATGCATAAAATTAAGTAAATTACAAAAACTGATTAAATTGCACAGAAGACATTGATGCATGAAATCATTTTGGCTCATACATATTACTATGTGTTAATTGAGGTGATGAACACATTTAGATTTGGTTTTTTTTATGGGGCACAAATGAATCCCTTTATTTAATTTCTATTGCCGAGCTGATTAGAAGTGTATTCTGTATTGGCAGATTGAAACATTTTTGATGCAAATAATATACCGGTATGTCAGAAAGGACTGTGAACTGTCAGAATTAATCATTAAGAATTAGGAGTTGGTTACATTTCCAAGTTGCTTAGGATCAGCAAACAATTTCTTTACAGTTTGTTCATTCCGCAGACGCTTTGATTAAGAATATTTAGATTAAAGGGGTTGTATCTATGAGATTTGGCACTTTTGTTCTTGATTTGGACTGGTATGACAAGTCCCCTTCTGACACAATACTGAACAATAGTAGCTATGTCGTTATAATCTCATTCACTTATAGTTCATACTAGCCATCAACTTTACTAAATAATTTCCATGGCTAGCCCAGTATAATGGTATAATCCAGTATATCAGAAAACAATACACGAGTGAGTGAGTGAAACATAATGCTACGTTCATGTTGTGCTTTACATTTTTCACAGTTTCCCCATCAAATGTGCCAATAGTCTGTAATTGGCCAAACACAGTGGTGTACATAGAAGAAAGGGGTGCTTGTAGACAAGGTCAAAATGCCTTACATCCCTTATTATTGTAATTTTGTAGCTAAGTTTGTCATATAATAAGGCCCCCATAAACTTACAATAGATGAATCCTCTTATTTTTATTGCATGATAAAGGCCCTGCGTGGCCAAAACGACGTATATGATTTTTTTTGTGTATCAATAAAGCCACCTGAAGGACGTTGTCTGGTGCCTTGGTTCCTGAATTTTTTTCTGCAAGGCCCCCATATACATTAGATCAAAGTTGGCCGAACCCGCCGATTTTGCCCACCATCTTATGTTTATGGGAGCCTCTCAACTCTCCCGCGACAGATGATTTTGGGGCACAGAAGTTAACGACCATTGGAATTTCAACAGCGATAGTGGTTTTCAGTGGTGTCTGGCTGCGAAAAGAACAATCGGTTGAGAGAGATAGCTATCTGGTGACAGTATACTCATATGTATGTGTGGCGCCCCTGAGGGTCCGACCGCCACAGGAATGCTGCACTTCTCTAATGGAGTGTAGTGTTCCTCCTCTGAGGTAAGGCCAGTGTGATGGTTGTGACCTAACCTTTTGCATCCAACACCACACTTCCCCACCAGAAGGAGCTAGTATGCACTAGGTGCTGCTCCCCTGGTTACAGGGAGACTGGGGAACACAAAGTGGTAGGAACCAGTTAGTGGGTGAGGGTGGAGGACTTACAAGTTAGTTACACTTTAGACTTGATATTTAACAGAAAGCCATCTTGGTTCTTGGTCCTTCTGCTTGTGCTGTCAAACTACTGTGTGTTAATGTGATTTCCCTCCGGGAGTGCAGATCCTGTGTGGGCCTGCGCCGGTAAGGGACACAGCCCTCGTACCCTGGCCTTGGGACGAGAGGTAGGTTGCAGACAGGGAATGTCTCAACCCGGCCGAGGACCAGGATCAAGAAGGCCCGGGAGCTTTAGAGCGTGGCTCACCAGCAAATGGGTCCTGGGGAGGATCCAGACGGAGCGGAGTACGCCACCTGTCCTCTTCTACCTGATCTATTCAGAGGGATTCCGGCTGCAAGAGGGGTACCGGCCTCCGACACCCGACCTTGTACTCTATGTCCTGGACGAGAAAGCCCGGTTAGGCCCTGAGGATCCCACCGGGCAACGGATGGAGAGGAATTGCCACCCGTGCCCTAGTCCTGAGAGGAGCTCAGAGGGAGACCTGGCCTATCTACACACGCACAGACGGGAAAGGGTGAAGTCTGTAGTGCAGGAACACTCTGGTGTAGGGTCGCTACCGAACACTGGACTTTCTCGGAGGTAGTTGGACCCCCGTCCCTGGTGGCTGCAGGACTCCGCGGGGAGCAGGGAGTCGCCTTCCCGCTGTCATCTCTAAGTGAGTAAAGCCTTGGAAGTTCATCCCTATGGCCTCCGGACTGTTCATTATGCGCCATACCATGCGACGCAGTGCCCGTACTCCCCGCGCTACTAACCCCCCTCCATCCTGTTTGCCTGCCCTGAGGTCTTGCTCCGCCTGTGGGGAGCAGTGAGAACTTTGGCCGCCATGACACCGGGCCTCAGCGGACTGTAGCGGCGCTGGGGACCCTTCACCAGGCACCACAGGTGGCGTAGTCATTAAATAAGCCACTCAAACCCAGACGAGCCCACAACATCTGCCTTTTCATGTGAAGGCCCTGAGCACGGGTCGGGCCCGGGCCACAGCTGCATCCCACCTCTCCATCACAGGGCCCGATACCGAGTCCCCCAACACCCAGGGTAAACTCAAGACTAAAAGGGCTCTTTCGAGAATTGAGGCATCACATATGGTCAAATTTATGAGGAGGAAGTCTTTACTTGACATCTGAACCAATTTTTCATTATTTTTCTTGCTAATAACACTGTTGATCTGGAAGAAGCCATGTACAGGTCTAACTAGTGGCAAAGGACATAGGACCAGCCAGTGCCTGGCCTCCTCTCTCCAAGGGTTAGCATAGCAGAAGCATGTTCTGCCCAGTATAGTATATATACACTTTAGTAAATATATAGCAGAAAAGTGTTCTTTAGGTAAATCTATGCCGATATACTGTACATCAGTATGCCTATGTCTGAACATAAAAAAGGAGAAGCAAATGAATTTAGCACAACAAAATGTTGTTGCTTTGGCATTTACATATGCTCAGAGTTGTGGTTTGTATATCTGACATTGTATAAAGCACTGTCCTGGATAAGATTTAGCACAATGACAGACAGTGAATATAAAGAAGGTTTAGATTCTTAAAAAGTTGTTCTTCAGAAAGAAGCCGATCCACCAATCTGTAAAGACACGAGGCCATTAGGATTTTCTTTGGATTCTTCTTCCAGGGTGGAACTTTCCATATTGTTCCTGCAGTTCTTGTTTACTTTAATTCCCTGAAAAACAAGAGCTTTGTCAGGATCTTCCATGTTTGTTTTAATGTTGTTTTCCTTTCTTACATTAAGCCATGTCCTCATCTTCCTTCCTGCCTGGGTATTGTGCTCTACTCAGTGTCAGCTATCATCAAATCTTATTCCTTTCTTACAATTTACTTGATGCTTATTCATCCTCTCATAAAATCAAAGCAATGCCTCGAAAAAAAAAGTTTTCTTTTCCAGATGTTCCTACTCCACCCATTAGACCAGGAAATAGTAAAGAATAGTTAACATTAAGTTTATGTGATAGGGACTTGGATAAAGAGTAGGTTCATTGACAGGGAATTTATCACCTATAGCATTTAAATTATTAAATTAAGATATTGCATATTCTTTTTTTCTGATCTATTTTTATTGTATTTTTTATTTATGTATTTGATCATGCAGGCAAACATCTTGTCCTAACTGCAGATAACAGCATTTAGAGGTATGCTTTACTGCAGCCACCTGGGCCATAAGCCACAATAGACAGGATCTCACACATTGGTATTTAAAGGGAAATTTTCTATGCATGCTCTGTATTCGGTGCAGAGAGGGGGAGGAGGTGAGCTGTGCCCATCACCTATTGTGAATGGTGGATCCATTAATGGTTTTATCCTTAAGCCGTATTTATACTCGACAATTACTGTGAATGAGCATTCCTGGGAATGCTCATTTCCCAATAATTGGGCAATCTTAAAAATCATTGTTATCGCCTGCACATCATCCTTTGTAAACAGGACTTGTGCTGCAGAGAACAATGACAAAGTATTCGTACGAAATTATATACCATGTTTCCTCGAAAGAACCACCCCGAAAATAAGCCTGCAGGATTTTTGGAGTATGCTTGAAATATAAGCCCTACTCCGAAAATAAGCCCTAATTACAGTCAGGGACGGTGTTGAGAGGGAGTGCAAACTGGGCAATTGCTAGGGGACCCCAGCATTTCTATTCCGAGGTTAAGACTGCTTTAGGATTTTTTGGTGACATCACGGTCATGTGACCATGATGTCACCAAAGGTCTTTAAAACTGCAGGAGTCTAGAGGAACTGAAGAGGACACAGGCTGGTATGTTATGTATGTGCAATGTGTATACTGTATATATGTAACTAAACTGAAAAAAAATTAACTGGAGTATAAGTTGGTATGCATGCAAAATAGGAGCATGTTCACACTGGCCATTACACAGACAAAACCTAAGACAGAAACAAAATGAACATGTGTCCATTTCGGGACCCGGCCCTGCTCGGCCCTTATTCACACTGACGTCACTATGACGCATGGTAAGGAGAAAGAGGGGTCAATGGGGTTCGGGTTCTGGCTGAAGTTGGGGTTGGGTACTAGAATCCGAACTTCCACCGGTCCACCCATCCCTAGTTTTAATACTAGAAGTTAGGACCATCCCGATTTGGGTACACCTTGACGCTGGTGGGATGGATTTTACGTTTTTGTTTTTTTATCAAATACAGTTTTTATGAAGTACCCTGTATTTTTTAAATTCACTTTTGCTTTTACTTATTTCCTTACAGCAGGGAATATGTTAATTTTGTATATGCTGTGTGTGATGACATGATTATATTTTAATAAATTAGATATTTTTTGTTCAAGAATAAATGTGGTGTTCCCATCTGCATCCAATGCCATTTTTTTCCACCAAAATAATGGACACTGTGGAGGAATTTGATGGACCCCATATTAAATCAATGGGGTACATTAGGGACAGCAGTTTTACTATTGATCTGGCAGAGTGCTGTGGTTTCTCTTAGAAATGAAAGCTGTCATACAAAGGTGAACAGAACCTAACAAATTAATGATGGTATAATTTTTGTTTTGTAAACTGTTAATTTTAAGTAAAAACATGATACAAAAGTTAGTAGCAAAACATTTGTTTATTTGTAAATATTCATGAATAATCATATATATGTATATATATATATATATATATATATATATATTTGCAGGAATGTGTTGCATAGTATAAAATAAGAGGCATAAAAAAAAAGAAAATCGAATCATTTCAGACTGAGCCTTTCAGCATCTATTCACTGTGGATCTTGTAAGTGCTGTCCGCTCCACTTCACTGAGTTTATCAGCACAGTTAGGCTGTGCCTGGCATAGCAAATAAATTATTACTGCTAATCGATTTGCCTGCTTCCTTCAGACCTATTTATGAGACTCTGAACTAAAGTCTTTTTGAGTACAGAGCAAGCTGAAATATTAATATAAACATATCTACTATATAGAATGTGTGAGCATGTGTATATATATATATATATTTATATGTACAGTATATATACACATGAACTCTATGTATGTGTGTATGTGTGTGTGTGTATATATATATATATATATATATATATATATATATATACATGCACACTCAGCTGCTAGCAAGCTTACTAAGACCTCATTTCAAATTAGGTTTATTACCTTAATTTACAAATTTTCTGCTGTTAATAATAAAACAGTCGAACAACAACAATGTAAATAGTGTAACACAACTAATATAAAAAATGGCTCCTTCAAATTCAGCACAAAATTACATTTTTACTGACTACTGCAGTCTCAGAATAATTTAACCTTGTCATGACAAGCATCTGTATTTAGTAGAGCCCCTTTGGCTGATATGACCAGCTGCAAATGTTATGTATAGCCAGACAACAGCTTCTGGCAGTATTTCTGAGGACATTTCTCATGGGCCTCCAGTTTACTAATATTTTGGTGTTTTCATACTGCAACAGCCGTCATGAAATCCCACCAAAAGATTTCTATTGGGTTCACAGAAGTCACGACGTTTTCTCCCAATATTTCCTGACACTTGATTAAATTCATCTTGCCCTCCACATGCTGCAGGTTATCAGTTCCAAAGGATGCAAAGCAGTCCCTGAACATAATCGATCCACCTCCATGCTTTACTGTAAGCAGGGTGTATTTTTCAGTATATGTGTCACTCTTCCTCCTCTGGACATGCTGGTAATCCATAAGCCCAATATGTTCCTGTTTTGTTTCTTCACTCAACGGAACATAATTCCAAAGATATGGTGGTTAATTTCCAGTGGGTGAAATAAGTCACCAATCTTCTAAGTAAATATATTTCTAAAGGTGCTATTGACATGAAATTCTCACCAGATGTCAGTAACAACCCATCCAACCTACACAGGCAAAGAAATCAAACCATAGATGTCAATAATTTAAGATGTCCACTCAGTCATTGGCCACAGAAATGACCCACCTCAGCCGGTGATTGGTTAAGTGGGTATTTCCTGCTATTTCCAGTGTATCAAGTTGGGACCAGAAAGTAAAGCCAGATGGGTTCAGGTATGCATGGGAAAGGGAGCTGCAAGGATCGGCGAGCATGAGCATGGCTTCTTTAATGTTTTTACCAGTCTGAGTCCTCTGAATAATATTTTTGCATCCACTTTAATTTCTGACAAAGCTAATCTGAGCTCAGTGAGTCTCTACTTACATTCAGTGACAAACGCAAACACACAAGCGAAAAATTAACAATGACAGTGTTTGGTCAATTGAAGGCCAAAGACATATCAAACTACATTATCCATCTTCAGTGAAGACAGATCTATACCAACCACCAATTATCCCAACATAGCACCAGCTGTTGCAGCCGAATAACAGCCGGCTGTCATTATGCAACTCTACATCCCTCACATTTCAAAACGATCACAATGAATTACAAAGGCATTAAATAGAAGAATAATTTATGAATTATAAATGCTAGTTTGCAGCCAAGGGATTCATTGAAGTTCATAAATGCACACATTTACATAGAAGCGAACAGATATTTCATTGTGTGTTCTGTTTGGGCAACAAGTTTGCGATAAGGCTTTTATCGAAGCTTCGTGGCGTGTAGAGTGGCATGACATTCTCACAGCAGAGGCCTATAATTATCGGCATGCACGCAGCCATTAGATGGACAATGCCGTCCCTATTCAAAACAATAAGAAGTGAGTGTATATGCACTTAATGATGCATCAAATTCCATTAACTTGTCACTGTGTTCAAGGGGCCAAATGTTGTCAATGCCGCAGCCTTGTGTCAAAATGTTTGAAATAATTGCTTTCTATAATGTTCTATTGCAGAGGTTTACCCAACATGAAACCTGTCAGATTTCCAAAAAAAAGCAACAAGTTCCAAGTGACTTTCATTCCAGAAATGTTTTAAATGGTGCTTAAAGGTGCATTTAGAGCCTTGGGGAATATATACAATATTTGCAATCAAAATTATTCCCTCCCCCTTTGCAAATTGAGTTTATTAGAAAAATGTACAAATTTTCTACTATTTGCAAAAAAAAACAATCAAACAAGAACAATGTAAATAGCTCAAAACAGTTTCTCCAAATTCAGCACAAAATGTCACTTTTTCTGATTACTGCAGTTTCATAATTATTATCCACCTCATTTCAAGTGTTTTTAGCACTTAGTAGAGCCCCTCTGGCTGTTACGACCTGCTGCAGACATGATGTGTAGCCAGACACCTGCGTCTGGCAGCATCACTAAGGATTCTTGGCCCATTCCTCATGGGCAATGGTCTCCAATTCACTGATGTTCTTGGGTTGTCAAGAGAGTAGTGAAGGGGTGAATAATTTTGAGACCGCAGTTGTCGGTAAAAGTGACATTTTGTGCTGAATTTGGAGAAACCACTTGTTACATTATTACATAGTATCATTATATTTATTACGTGTCGAGCTTTTTACATTGATCTGATTGGTTTATTGAAAACAGCAGAAAGTTTGTCATTTTTGCTAATAGACCCATAGTAATTTGTAATGGGGGCTGAATAATTTTGAGTGTAATTGCCCTACTGACAAGTTTAGAGATCTCAAATGATACTTGCATCCATGAAAGTAGGATGAAATTGGACATCTCTAAGATTGCACTTTTCGAAGTAATGAATGGGTATGTTTGGTTGTTAGGATCCATTGCTCAATGCAAACACATGGGTACAAATTCTCTACTATGATAAGGAGCGTAAAATAAGGGCAGATTTCCGAGTGTTCTACTTGTATAAAGATTTTTCTTCAGTGATTTCTGTGATTTTTTTGACCAAAGAGAAGGTAAATTTCAAAGGATAATAACTTAATTAATCAGCCCAAAATATATGGTGCACTATACTGTTTTAAACACTTTTAAAGGGATTTTTTTATGAAGACAACTTGTGTCCAAATACACTTTAAGGACATATGGACATCTTAGAAAAGATGTTTCAAGCAGCCATAGCAAAGAAAAAAAAAAGAGCTAGAGTGGCATGATTGGCCATTATTTATAGTATATGGCTGACATGTAAAACTATATTTCGCCATATCAGAGAAATTGTATAGCCATGTACCTTCACCCAATATTAAAGTGGTTTTCAACCATTATTTGAAAATTTTTTATTTTTTAGATAATTAGTAGTGATGAGTGAGTATGCTCGCTACCGCTCAGTGCTCACCCGACCATCTCACTGCTCGACATGCTTGGCGCTCGCCGAGTATTTCCGGGGTTGCTCGGCGGGAGCTCGGGTCTCCTCCCTCCATGTTTGGCGCTCTTTACAGAGCCAATGAACATGCAGCGGTTGCCTGCCACTCACTGTAACGCCTTAGCCATATTGGTTGTGGCATTACAGTGATTGGCTGGCAGCACAGAGTCATCAGGTCTATATCAGACCTGGCGCCGCCATGCTCATCACAGTCACTCCGGAATTAGGCAGAGTAGGGAGAGGTGCTGCTGAGCTAGGGAGAGATTTGCTTGTTTCTAGTTAGCGTAGGTGTACCAAACTATATTAGAGACACATATCCATCTCAACAAACAGTCCTTCTGAGGACTAATCCATCTGCAGAGATATCAGGCAGGCAGGGTGTATAGGCAGGCAGTGTATATAGGTAGGCAGGGTATATAGCAGACTGCAGTGCACATAGCACAAGAGGCTCCATTCCAGCTTTGTCTGCTGCTGCTGTTAGATATTTCTAGAAATAGGCCCAGGTCTCAGGGGCCAGGAATAATTCTTTTTGGACCTTAATCCTCCTTATTTGCTTAAAAAGCAACCCAGAGAACACCGTTGTTCTGCGGCATTTGCTTGTTGGCACTGCAGAATACAGCCAGGTCCTTACAATATTACAGCGCTAAAAATCCAGCTATTTAAAACTGTGGTTTGTCCATCACACGGATCACCTATAATTGCGCTGAAAATATTGCCATCTCTGGCATCCATTAAAAATTTGTTTCAGTGTGTCAGTGAAGCAATTGACACCAGTTTGCTGTTCAAAATAGTTACCTACAGGCCAGGTATTTAAAACTGTGTTTTCTCCGTCACACAGATCACATATACTTTTTCAGAAAATACTGCCATTTCTGGCCTCCATTAAAAAAAATTTCAAAGTGTCAGTGAAGCAATTGACACCAGTTTGCTGTTCAAAATAGTTACCTACAGGTCAGCTATTTAAAACTGTGGTTTATCTGTCACACAGATCACATATACGTTTTCAGAAAATACTGCCATTTCTGACCTCCATTAAAAATTTGTTTCAGTGTGTCAGTGAAGCAATTGACACCAGTTTGCTGTTCAAAATAGTTACCTACAGGCCAGGTATTTAAAACTGTGTTTTCTCCGTCACACAGATCACATATACTTTTTCAGAAAATACTGCCATTTCTGGCCTCCATTAAAAAAAATTTCAAAGTGTCAGTGAAGCAATTGACACCAGTTTGCTGTTCAAAATAGTTACCTACAGGTCAGCTATTTAAAACTGTGGTTTATCTGTCACACAGATCACATATACGTTTTCAGAAAATACTGCCATTTCTGACCTCCATTAAAAATTTGTTTCAGTGTGTCAGTGAAGCAATTGACACCAGTTTGCTGTTTAAAATAATTACCTACAGGCCAGGTATTTAAAACAGAGTTTTCTCCGTCACACGGATCACATATACGTTTTCAGAAAATACTGCCATTTCTGGCCTCCATTAAAAATTTGTTTCAGTGTGTCAGTGAAGCAATTTACACCAGTTTGCTGTTCAAAATAGTTACCTACAGGCCAGGTATTTAAAACTGTGGTTTGTGCGTCACACGGATCACATATAAGTTCGCTCCAAATTCAGTCATCTGTAGTAAGCGTGGAAGATATTATCCTCCATTTTAAATAGGCAAGGCACGTGGCAAGGGACAGGGAACTGGACATGATGGTAATGGTGCATGCAGAGGCCGAGGCAGTGGGCAAGCTGAAATTGTGCCACAGCAAACACCCACATCTTCTCGCTCGACCTTACTGTCCCAATTAATAGGGGACCACAGAACACCACTATTGAACACAGAGCAGTGTGAAAAGGTTATTGGTTGCACAGCAGATAATGCTTCCAGTCACTTAGCCACCATCAACACCTCCTTGTCTTCCACACGGTCAAGTCTCAGTAGCTGTGAGTCTGGACCGCATATTCCTCACCCAGAATCTCCTTCCTCCCACCATGCCGAGTGCCCAGAGACAACTGATCTTACACTTGGACACTCCGAAGAGCTGTTCACTTTTCCATTTATAGATTCGGGCCTCTCGCCTTGAAGCAGGGCAAGAGTAGATCGCGATGTAGCGATGCCCAAATATTTGAGCAGCCACGGTCACACGAAGGCGACGGTGGGAAAGTGTCACAAGAGGTGGACGATTATGAGACACAAATGCCAGAAAGTCAGGAAGAGGACCAGGGTGCGCAAGTGGAAGACAAGGTTGTGGATGATATAGTAACTGACCCAACCTGGCAGGAGGACATGCAGAGCGAGGAGAGCAGCACACAGGGGGAGGGAGGCAGAGAACCCCAACAGACATGAAGAAGCAGGGTGGTGACCGCAGAAAGAAGGCAGGCAACCGTTCCCCATAACAAAAACACAAAGGAAGTTGCCAGAACAACTGTTAGGTCTTCCCGAGTCTGGTTGTTTTTTAATGACTCTGCCTATAACCCAAAAAAGGCAATTTGCACCACCTGCCAGGCCAGCATCAGCAGGGATGGCAAAACGACCAGCCTGACCACCACCAGCATGATCAGGCACATGGCAGCAAAGCACCCGACTTTGTGGGCCGAACCCCAGGGTCCAGGAACAGTGTCTGCGGGTGGCACCACTGCTTCTTCCGCTGTTGTGCCTGCAAGCCAATTCCCTGTCCATAGTGCATGGGAAGATGCCTCCTGCCCTGCATCTGTCATTGCACACTCTCAAGTAGCAGCATCAGGAAGCACATCCACTTCCTTGTCCCAGCGCAGTGTTCAGTTGTCCATACCCCAGTTCTGGGAACGCAAGCGCAAATAAGCAGCCAACGCTCCACATGCCACACTACTAAATTCCCAAATATCGTGACAGCTTGAGCTAGAAATGTTGCCTTTTAGGCTCGTGGAGATGGAAGGATTCCGCAACCTGATGGCAGCGTCCGTTCCTCGGTACTCGGTCCCCAGCCGCCACTATTTCTCCCAGTGTGCCTTACCCGCATTACACAAGCACGTGTCCCAAAACATTAGCCGTGCCCTAAACAACGCAGTTACCGGGAAAGTCCACCTAACCACGGACACGTGGACAACTGCTTGTGGTCAGGGACGTACATTTTGCTGACGGCACACTGGGTTAACATAGTGGAAGCCGGGACCCAGTCGGACCTTGGGACGGAACATGTCCTCCCGACGCCAAGGATCGAAGGCCCTAGGTCAATCAGGGTTGCCCCCACAGTCTACAGCTCCGGCACCTCATCCTCCTCAGCCCCCTCCTCCTCTTCAGCCTCCATCTCCGAAATGACCACATCAGTCACAAGCTGGAAGCACTGCTGCACTGGCTCGGCCAAGGGGCAACAGGCTGTGTTGAAGCTAATATGCTTAGGTGACAAACTGCACAATGCTGTAGAGTTGTGGACAGCTCTGAAAGAGCAGGCAGGTCTGTGGCTCACACCGCTGAACCTACAGCCAGGCATGGTCGTGTGTAACAATGGCTGGAACCTGGTGGCGTCTCTAACCTCGTGGTTCAGCGATTTCTCAAATCCTACCCGGAGCTGTCGGATCTGTTTGTCAAAGTACGCCACCTGTGTGCTCATTTTAGAAAGTCAGCTACAGCTTCCGCCACCCATTGCCATGCTTCAGCAGCATTTGCAGCTTCCGGCTCACAGACTGGTGTGTGATGTCCCCACGCGTTGGAACTCTACACTGTGAGCAGAAGAGGGCAGTTGTTGAGTACCATCATCAACAAGGCCGTCGGTATTCAGTTCAGACTCCACACATAAGACCTCAGGAGTGGACATGGATATCAGACATATGTACCATCCTCCAAAACTTTGAGGACTCCACCAAGATGGTAAGCGGCGATGACGCCATAATTAGCGTCACCATCCCGCTTCTCTGTCTACTGAAATGCTCTCTGCTCGCGATCAAAGAGGATGCATTGCAGGTGGAGCACGATGAGATGGAGCAAGGAACCATACAGGGTGATTACACACAGCCCAGCCTCATCTCATCCCAACGGGGATTAGGTGACAATGAGAAAGACGGTACTACCTGCACAACTGTCATACCGTTTGTTCAGCGTGGATGTCCTGAGGATAGAGAGGTGGAGGAGGAGAGCATGGTCAGTCATCCTCTTGGTGAGGACATGGAAGTCTTGCCTGTTATCAGTCTGGCACTCATGGCTGAGTTTATGTTACGCTGCCTTTCCCATGACTCTCGCATTCTCAAAATTTTGGGTGACAGTCATTACTGGTTGGTAAAACTTCTAGACCCACGCTACAAGGAGAACTTTATATCTCTTATTCCTGAGGCGGACAGGTCTACAAAAATGGGGCAGTACTAGAAGGCCCTTGTTGCGGAACTATTAAAAAAATTCCCATTTGAAAACGCTGGCGGCAGAGGTCATAGTTCGTTGGACAACCATGGACTACAGGCAAGAAAAACACAACTCCAATCCAGCAGAGGCAGGGGAACACTGTCAAAGTTCTGGGAGAATTTTCTCAGCCCCTCAAATCGCACAGGCCCTGAGGCGCGGGGTACTCTCACAAGGAGTGCAAAGTTTGGGAAGATGCTGAGGGAGTACCGTGCCGACCGTACCAACATCCTCCATGATTCCTCTGTGCCTTATAATTATTGGGTATCCAAGGTGGATACGTGGAATGAACTGGCTCTCTACGCCTTGAAGGTCCTTGGCCTGCCCTGCCACCAGCATTTTATCAGAGCGGGTTTTTAGTGCCGCTGGCGATATTATAACTGATAAGCGCATCCGACTGTCAACTGAAAATGCTGACAGGCTGACTCTTATAAAAATGAACAAGGGCTGGATTGGGCCAGACTTTCTCAACACCACCGAATGACAGCAGTGTAACATAAACTCAAATCCAGTGTCTTTTTTTGGGAGGTACATTCCCATGCACCTTTGCACACCCACACATGGGTATACGCTTCTTGATTTATGCTATTTGCTCTTGTCCTCCTCCTTCTCCTCATCCTCATCCTCCACCACCATATCACCAGGGTGACCGTGGTACATGATGCAACACCCACATATTTTTTTAAAGGGTGTTTATGATACCTGTAAAAAAAAATTTTTATACAGTATGTTCATGTATACCCCCCAGGGGTAAATGTTTGTCAGCCCATACGCTTAGTGCATGGGCATTCCAAGTATAGGAGACCCGCTCCTTTCTAATGGGAACTTTTTTTATGAGGCCCTCTAAGTCTCTTCCAAGGGGCATTGGAGTGCCTCCCAATTTTTGGCAGCCCTTGCATTCACTGCATAGGCCAACACTATGGGAGACCTTTCCTTTCTAATGGGAATTTGTCATTACTGTGGCCCTGCTATATGTGTCTTTAAATTGTTAGTGGGGTTTTTCCTAAATTTAGTCTGCCGAGGAACTCACTTCATACCCTACAACTGTACAACAGACCCTCTCCTTTCTAATGGGAACATGTCGTACTCGTTACTGAGGCCCTGCTCTATGTGTCTTTAAATTCTTAGTAAATTCTTAGTTGCGTCCGAGTTTTTGGCAGCCCATGCAGTTACTGCATATGCAATAACAGTATAGGAGACCCACTCGTTAATAATGGGAACAACAAAGCATAGCCAGCTGATGGCTCTCTAACAATAGCGAGGGCCGACTGCTTGCCTTTTAAGAATAGTAAGGGCCGCCTGATGGCCCTATAAAAATAGGCTTTGTGACTTTCTGAGTCCCTCCATCCTAAATGAAACAGGATGTGTCTGATGATGTGTCACACACCACATTGCCAGATAAGGTTGTAAAATGTTAACATGAATGCATTTGTCTTAAAAAATAATGTAAAAAAAATAAAACAGTAGGATTTTTCTTTAGTATAAAAAACAGAGTCGCCAATGTAACCTCAATGTAATTACATTGTTCAGCTCCTGCACCTCCTCCTCCATCTCCAAAATGACCACATCAGTCACAAGCTGAAAGCACTGCAGCACTGACTTGGCCAATCGGTAACAGGCTGTGCTGAAGATAACATGCTTAATGCTTAGGTGACAAACCGGCCAGCGCTGCAGAGTTGTTGAAAGCTGTAACACAGCAGCCAGATCTGTGGCTCTCACCGCTGAACATACAGCCAGGCATGGTCGTGAGTGACAATAGGCGGAACCTGGTGATGGAGAAATGACAGCCGGAGTAGACACGGTTTCCCTCTATGCCAGTCCTTTCACCGAGCTAAAGAATATGTCTGTGGTGAAATACAGCTCCCACTGAGAAGCTGTTTCAGATTGAAAAACATTGGGCCCACCAGAGGATTTGATTCTGAGGGTTCATCTTTCTCCCCCACTCAAGAGCCCCATAGCAGCTACAACGTTAGCGCTATCATGAACTCTCCAGATGTAGAAGCCAGGGTACACCAGAGGATTCTCTGGTGGGACTGTCCAACCCTGCCAAGAAGCAGTCCTGGCTAAGAAAAGTGTGTGGGAAGGTTCCCGGACACTCTATGGCTGCTTTTTTACTGAGGTGGAAACCCACGCAAACACAGGGAGAACATACAAAATCCTTGCAGATGTTGTCCTTGCTGGGATTTGAACCCAGGATCCCAGCACTGTAAGGCTTCAGTTCTAACCACTGATCCAATGTGCTGCCGTTCAACCTCTGATATCTAACAGGCTGGAGAAACTTGCACCTACTGCCACTCTATCTTCAGCTCCTTTGTGAGAAACTAATATATTTGGGCAGCCACTCAGTCTACCAAATAAAATTCCTGAGAAGGAAATTGGGGATGGCTTCGCTACTGGTACTGGGGGCAGTGCTAATACCATGGCGTCATACCATAGTTTACTGGAAATATTCCAGGCTGGTAGGAGGCAAGCAGATTCCCACAGAAAAGTACCAGCAGTAATGTTCAGGGACCCACGCTTGTGGAAGGCGGAGACGTTACCGAGAGAAATAGTGGCGGCTGGGGACCGAGTATGGACATGAGGCATGAGGCATGAGGTTGTGAAAAGCTTCCGCCTCCACGAGCTTAAAAGGCCACATTTCAAGTGAAAGCAGCTTTAGAGGACTTCCTGGGAGAAATGACAGCTGGAGTAGATATGGTTTCCCAAGTCCTTTCACCAAGCTAAAGAATAAGGCTGTGGTGAAATACAGCTCAGAAAAAAAAGCTGTGAACTGGCTCCGTACCGTCCCTGGCCACATTCACTTGACCACATGTTTGTGGGTAGGCGGTCCTTCCCAGTAAGTTCACTGGGGAGGGCACGGGTAATGTTGTGGGACACGTGCTTGTGGAAGGCGGAGATGACACCGGGAGAAATAGTGGTGGCTGGGGACCGAGTATGGACACCCAGTCGCCACCGCCATAAGATTGTGGACAGCTTCCGCCTCCACGAGCCTAAAAGGCCACATTTCAAGTGCAAGCAACTGTCAAAAATTTGGCAGTATAGTATTTTAGCCTTTGGGTGGGTGGGTGGGTGGTTGGCTGCATACTTGCGCTTGCATTCCAAGGAATTGGGTAGGGACAACTGAATGCTGCACTGGGACAAGGACGTGGGCGGTGATTGTTGCAAGTCTGCAACGACAGGTGCAATGGCGGGAGGCTTCTTCGCATGTGCCAAGGATCACTTATGATGGGCATACTTTTAGGCATTGACCTGGGAGTCAGAGATGGTTCCAGGGGTCTTCCCCATGCTGTTCCTATGTCTTTTCAGCACTGTATGCATGTGTCTGATGATGTGTCACACACACCACATGGGCAGATAAGGTTGTAAAATGTTAAAATGACATTTCCTGGTGAATGCATTTGTCTTGATTGAAAGCAATGCAAAAGTGCAAAAACGTATCAAAAATGTTACGTGTGAACATAGCCCAAGGTGTGGAGGAGTATTTTTGGCTTTAGTTATTTATTTTGCCTTGTATACAAGTCATTACCCTGGAAAGGATGTTCCTTAACAAATTTCCCAGGAAAATCCATTTTGGATTCGTTTTTGTATGTTTTATTGTGAGTCCGTAAAAGTGTCATAATACCTCTGACAACGTTATTGACAGCAGTGACCTGGGAGTCAGAAATGCTTCCAGCGGTCTTCCCCATGCTGTTCCCATGTCATTTGAGCACTGTTCCCATCGATTTGGGCAATTTTTAGGCCCTCTGCAGATCGCCGGGGGGAGCCGCCTGAAAAATGCTCGAGTTTCCTGTAGACTTACATTGGGCTCGTTGTTCGGACCGAGCACTCGAGTATTTCAATTTGCTCGACCCGAGCAACGAGTACCCGAGCATTTTAGTGCTCACTCATCACTAGTGTTGAGCGAGTATGTTCTATTAACCCTTTCGCCGAGTATGCTCGGGTCGAGCTCCGAGTATTTACAACTGCTCGGTGATAAGGTTAAATCACTCCCGTGTGCATGATTTGCAACTGTTTGACAGCTTTATTACATGTGAGGAATGTCTATTTCTTACACATTCCTCACATGTAATAAAGCTGTCAAACAGTCGCAAGTCATGCACACAGGAGCGATTTAACCTTATCACCGAGCAGCTGTAAATACTCGGAGCTCGGCCCGAGCATACTCGGACAGAACATACTCGCTCAACCCTACTCATCACTAATAATTAGGAAATAAGTGTTACTTACCCCTTTTTACGCCTAATTCGTGAAAATTAAGTGTTACTTATCCCACCAAACAGCTGACGCATCAGCACCACCACTCTGGCAGTCTTAGCCTGACACAGATGGGATGACATCTCATCCTGCAGTCACCTAACTGCACAGTCAATCAATCTCAGTGGTCCAGTGAGATCACCAGAGCTGGGGGGATCCAGGATGGTGAAATTCATTACTATAATTTATAATAATGCCATCCCTCTGCTCAATTTTACTTCATAGAAACCCCCTTGAACAGTGCTATGGATTCCTGTCATATAGGGTTGAGGTACCTTGTATAGCTCTTAATAATGTAAGGAATATGTATTTAAGGGATGTCCTTGCCTGACCCAGAGGAGAAATTTTTGCATTGACAAAACAATGTTTAATAACACTCGCCTTGTCATCTAGGACAAATTATACATTTTCTATCTGGACTTGGGAAACAGTTTTCCTATGAATTGTCTGACAAGTGTCATAAAACATTCAATTACAAAATAGTGACACATGTAATCATGACACTCCCAGTATTCCCTCAGTCTCATGATTTATTCAAGGCTTCAATGACGCCTGAGTTTAGCAGAATAGTCAGAGAAGCCGAAAGTTCAAAGTAATATTTGTACTCGTAAATATCAAAATTTTTATGCAGTTTCACCGACCTACAACATAGGAGCTGCCTGATTTTCATGTGAGTTCATGCTGTCAAGCATGAACTCACATGAACCCTCTGAGGGCACCGCGGCTACTTCAAATGAACAGCTGATCAGCATCAGCTGATACCTCAGGTGTTCATTTGAAATAACTGGCGGGAAAAAGTGGTAGAGCAGATCACCTTGCTCTATCAGCGGTGACTCGCTCATGACAGCGGCTGTCCCGTGGGCAGTGGAGCTGGGGCACACAGCGCTGTGTATGGCGCTGTGTACGGCGCTGTGCTCCCTGCTCTTCCTGGCGGTGTATGTACAGCTGTGTCTGCTGCGGTCTGTTTACCGCCGGCTTCTGCCTGCAGCAGCAGCCAGAGCTGTACATACATCGCCAGGAAGAGCAGGGACCACAGCGCCATACACAGCGCCATACACAGCGCTGTGTGCCCCAGCTCCACTGCCCACGGGACAGTCGCTGTCATGAGCGAGTATACTCGCCTCACAATATTTGAACCTCCCACCCAGCATTAGCCAATCACAGTAATGCCGCAGCCTTCTTAGTTGTGGCATTGCTATGATTGGCTGGCCGCCCAGCATCATACACGAGTCATACATGACTCATAGGCTCTATATAAGCCTTGCCCCCACCATTTTGTGCACATTGCATCAAGAACACAGCTAGTGTAGGGAGAGTGTGAGCGGCTGCTAGGGAGAGTTAGAGTCGTGAAAAACCAGAAAAAAAAACTATATTTAACCCAAAAGCTCTTCTCAGAGCTACGAGGAGGAGTATTGTTGTAGTAAGGGACTGTAGTGCAGGGAGACAGACAGGAGGTAGCGTTACAGTTCCACATAGTACCTCAATAGCAGAGCTGACTCAGCTCTTCTCAGAGCTGAAAGTATAAGCTTAGGGACTAGTTTGTGTTCCCAGATAATTTTGGGGTCACATTTACCCCTCCAGGCACAAGTTTTTGGGCCATTGCAGTGCTGTTTTTAAAAGAAATAGCACGCACGGTACCTCAGGTCGGACACGCAGTCAGCACCTCTGTCCAGGGTGGTGACTGGTTTTGCGTAATCTCTAACAATTTTTTGTGGGCCATTGCGTTGCTATTCTAACAAATAGCATGCACGGTACCTCAGGTCTGACACGCAGCCAGCACCTCTGTCCAGGGTGGTGACTGGTTTTGTGTAATCCCGCCTGTAACCTCTGGCCAATTTTTGTGTGCAGTTTATTGCTGTTTGTTAAACACCAAGCATTAGTAGCCTGTAGTGTTATCCTTCCACAAAACAGTAACTGCTACTTGTTTGTCAATATCTGCATCTAAACATCTGCAACCATGTCACAAAAACCACAAAATCCGAAAAAGACTGTTGCGAAGGGCGTGGGCGTGGGCTTGTCAGTCGTGTCCAACAAGGCACTGAGTCTGGGAGACAGAGGAAGATTGGTGCATCAATGTTCCTGTCTAAATTTCCCGGTCTGGAACGTAAACGTGTCTTGAAGCCGGAAGATCAAGACCAGATAATGTCTTGGATGGCTGATAAGACCTCAATGAATTGTTCTAGCAGCACCCAATCTTCATTGAACACACAGTCTCCTGTCGATAGAAAGAACCCTGGGTCATCCAATCCTCAACCTCTTCTTATTTCCTCACCCCGTCAGCAGTCACAGGAAACATTTGACCCCAAGCTTGGCCACTCTGAGGATTTGTTTGGTACATATGATCCTTTGGTTGACTCTGGCCTCTCAGCCTGCAACATTGACGAGTAAAGTGGGGATGTATTCTTGGTTCATGGCCAAATATTTGAAAAACCACGGCCCGAAGAAAGCTACTTTCAGTCACGTCATATACCGCCTGAGGAGGTGGAGGCTGATGATGATGAGACACAGTTGTTATCTGGCCAGCCGACTATATCAACCCGGAATCAGGATGAATTAGATGACAAGGTGGTTGATGATGAGACCACTGATCCGACCTGGAATGTTGGCATGCATAACCAGCACAGCAGCACAGAGGAAGAAAGTGGATATGTAGCACCTACAAAGGCACCAAGGGCTACTGGTTTGAGCAGAGTACTAAGTGTGTCAACTCTTGCCAAGAGCAATCCCTCTGTGCCCCAAATCAAGGCAAGAGTGCGTTCAGCCGCTGTCTGGAATTTTTTTTCGGATACTCCTTCTGAACCAAATGTTATAATCTGTAGCATCTGCCATACAAAGCTAAGCAGAGGCCAGGGCAAAGGGAATCAGAGCACCACAAGTATGTGGAAACACATGGCAGCTAAGCACCCTACTCGGTGGGCGGAACAACAGGGTACAAAATCTGTGTCTTCGGGTCAAAACACTGCCATGTTACCTCTGATCCGTCCTTCCCAATCTGCTGGCCAGGAAGCAGGTGCTGCTCATAATTACTGCTCACAAGCTGCTGTTGTAGAGAGACAGGACACAAGTCCATTCACTTGTTTGTCACAGCCAACCATCCAGTTGTCCGTGCCCCATATCTATGAAAGGAAGCGGAAATACCAAGCTTCGCACCCACAAGCACAAATACTTACATTGCCAAGTTGCTAGACGTGGAGATGTTGCCATTTAGGCTTGTGGGGACACAGTCTTTCCGCAATTTGTTGGCTGTGCCTGCTCCACGATACTCTGTTCCCAGCCGGCACTATTTTTCACGGTGTGCCGTCCCCGCGTTACACCAGCACGTCTTAAGCAATCTAAAGCATGCTCTCACCAATGCCGTAACCGGGAAGGTCCACCTAACAACGGACACCTGGACAAGTAGCTGTGGACAGGGACGATAAATCTCTGTCACGGCACACTGGCTCAACCTGGTGGAGAGTGGGACAACTTCTCAAAGTGGACCATCACATATACTACCCACTCCACGAATAGCGGGCCCAACATCATTCAGGGTGTCCGCCTCATCATATACGTCCAGTCCACACTCTTCCTCCTAAGCTTCCTCATCCAATGCTGAATTACCCACAACATCACGCCCAAGTTGGAAGCTTTGCAGCAGCGCATCTGCAAGGCGACAACACACTCTGCTCAAGCTGATCTGTTTAGGTCAAACACCGCACACTGCAGCAAAGCTCTGGAAAGGTATAAAGCAACAAACCGATCATTGGCTCTCCCCACTGCAACTCCAAGCCGGTTTGGTCGTCAGTGATAATGGGCGTAACCTCGTGGCGGCTTTAAAGCTAGGGAAGCTGGTACACGTGCCATGCATGGCTCACGTGTTGAACCTAGTGGTGCAGAAATTTCTCAAAACCTACCCGGACTTGACGTACCTACTTGACAAGGTGCGCCGGATTTGCGCCCATTTCAGACATTCATCAACAGCTGTTGCCAGTCTTGCAGCGCTTCAAATGCAATTTAATTTGCCCAACCACAGACTCATTTGTGACCTGCCCACACGCTGGAACTCAACATATCATATGTTAGCAAGGATTAGTGAGCAGCAGAGGGCACTTGCAGAATACCAGCTTAAACATGCCCATCAGACTGAGACTCAGCCAAGACACAGAACAACTGTCGAGTGGGTGTGGATCGTTGAAATTTGTGATGTGCTTGATAACTTTGAGTACTGCACCAAGCTTGTGAGTGGTTATCAGTCTATTATCAGTGTAACGATCCCTATGCTATGTCTGCTGAAAGAATCGCTGCAGAATCTAAAAATGGAATCTTTGAGTGCTCAGCAGCTGGGGATAGAGCAAGATATAACACTCGCTGATCCTAGCCAGCCCAGCCAATGTCATCAGCCAACATTGGGGGATGAAGATGATGAGGAAGACGAGGAGGGAGATGACTTCTTTTTCTGTGGTACCGAGGGGAACCCCCATGCTACCGAGGGTACTCCCAACCCCAGCTTTATGTCTGTCCAGCATGGGTGGGCTGGAGATGAGGAGGAGGAGAGTCAGTGTGAGGCCACGATGGGTATTGTTCCTCCTTCTGGGGACACAGAACATTTGAGTCTTTGCAGCTTGACACACATGGCACAATTCATGTCTAACTGTCTGTCCCAAGACCCTCACGTGATCAACATTTTGAACAGCAACCTATACTGGTTGGCCACCTTTCTGGACCCACGGTACAAGGACAAATTTCCTTCGCTACTGTTGCAATCACCAAGGGGATTTACAATTGAATACTTCAAGAGGGCTGTTGTCGACAATTTGATGACAAGATCACTCTCAGACACCGCTGTTAGCAGAGGTATCAGCTCTTTGCAACAGTAGTCATTCATGGGGAGAGACACACCCAGCATGTCCAAAAGAGGTGAGGGGAAGATGTCCACAAACTGGGCCATCTTCAATAAACCTTCTCATCAGCAAGGGCTTGGTGGTCCGGTAACCATGTCAAGGAGAGAGAAATTGAACAACATGGTCAACGAGTATGTAAGTGACCATACCTGCTTCCTTACTGACGCTTCTGTTCCGTTTAATTACTGGGTATCCAAGCTTCATAGTTGGACAGAGCTCTCCTTATATGCCTTGGAGGTGCTGGCCTGCCCTGCTGCTAGTGTGATGTCAGAGCGTGTTTTCAGTGCCGCTAGGGCAATCATCACCGATACACGGACACGGCTGACTACAGAGAATGCAGACAGACTGACTGTGATAAAAGTCAACAAGGACTGGATTTCACCATAGTTCTTAAGCCCTCCAGAAGACATGATGCAAAGCTAAAGTCACGCAAAATGTTCTTTTATGCTACAGGTGTTCATGTCCATCCCTTTCCATACAAAAACAATTTCCTTAATCTTACACGAGTACCCTACTCCTGCTCCTGCCACATATTCCTCATGGTCCAAACCCTAGAAACACTGTTCCATTAATTTATATTTCCCATCGGAGGTGACTCGCCCCCTGGGCCGTGGGGCACTCGGATCCGGGCAGTAGAGGACGATGGGGGTAGTAGTGGCAACCCGATTCCGTGGCTCAGGGTGGTCAGGGCAGTGGTAGTCCGTTATGTGCTATTGATTATGTCCGACTACGCCACCCGTGGATTTGCGGTCATTAGGAACCGCCGCTGCAGGGCAGACCGCTGGGGCTGATGATATATGCAGCTGGGATGGTGTGACTCCCCACGGGAAGAGGGCCCCAGGTCAGTGTGGTGGATGGTGGGAGTGATGGTAGTGAGAGTCCCAGTACCGGTAGTGCTGGAGGCGCGAAGGAGCACACAGACAATAGGTTGCAGTCCAGGGTCTTTACTGAAACAGGTAAACTGACCCATAAACAGTCCCAGCTAGGAGGGGACCTGGATGTCTGAGAGCAACGGGGAAATTGACCCTGGTCAGGGTGAGGGTGTAGGCCTACCGTGCTTTCTGCGCTCCTTCTGGCTATCTCCTCGTTATAGGGTAACAGCCCACGTTTCCAAGCTTTCCGTGTATTCTCGCCTGTATGGCCTGCGACGTGGGTTCCTTTCTGCTCCCAGCCTTGTACGGCTTTACTGGTCCCTTCGGTTGTGGCAGGGCCTCCAGGCTTCTTAGGCCAAGGAATATACAGTCCCTTGCGGACCGGTTATCTGCTGGGGGATGTGGAATCCTTCCAGCCTCAGACACCAAAGTCTGGTAAATTAAGTCCTCTTTCTGCCAAGACAGGCTCTCTTCGCCTCTTGTCTCTGGCTTGTGGCTCTCCTCCTGCCACACTTCCTCTTAGGTGCAATACGACTGTCTGTCCCTGCTCTGCTCTGGGACAAGTCTCAGTGCTGAGACAGGCCATCAAGTTCTCCCTAACCCTGCCCCCTGTACCAGCTTTTATAGGGGCAGCCAGCTCCCCCTACTGGCCTGAGACAGGAGGCATTGCATGCTAATGTTCCCCTGACTAGAGAACCTCCCCCTTGCTCTCAGATACAGCTTTAATTACACTTGTGGCATCCAGGCCAGGGTGACACATTCCCCCCTAGTGAAATTTAGTACTCCGGGACTAAACAATAAACAAAGACAATATGCATAACAATAAAACATTAATAGACAGACGACGCACAAATTGAGTTCTTAAGGTCACAGTGTGGCCTGTGACCGGGTGTCCATATCACCAATACAACGGGGAGCCTTAACCAGGTGGGGGTCTGTCCTACCCCAAGTCCTTCACAGTCTTAGTTCATTCCTTGGTTAGGCTCCGAACGCAGTCCATACAAGGTCCCGGTTATAAAAAGTCCATAACCTTTGAGTCCTTACGGTAGCTGCAAGAAACTGAAACACAGAATTACCAAACATGCATGTAACTTGGCAAACAATTCAACATTTGGCAACAGGGTCATTTACAATTTTAGTGCACCCTATATTCTCCAGCGAGCGGGTATCTGCCCCTTTGTGCTCCTGGTTGACCTCCTTAACCCACTGTCTGGTGGTGGACCAACCTGGCCTTCCCCACTAGCGTTAGGGGTACAGCTACCAGCTGGGTGTACAGGTAGGGCAGGCAGCTGTCTGCGGGTCCTTTGGCTTACCGCAGGCATGGCAGGCTCACTGTCAGCAGAGGGTTGACTCTCCTGGGCTGCTGGTACAGGCTCTTCTGCCTCTGGAACCGCTTGATCCTCTTCACCTTCCGGCTCTGGTGTTGGTTGTTGCTGTGCCGGTTGCAGGAAATGCAGGACAGGTACCACTATGGCATCATTTATGCGAGTCCAGGACTGAGGGAACTCTCCGAGAATGGTGCTGATCATTTCTTCCTTGTCTTCTGCGGGTTCAAGGTCACTCTGATCTTCTTCTGCACTACGGAGTTGCTCGGGGCATCTTTTGAGGTGGTCTCTGGAGACGATACTAGTGGTTTCTCCTCCGTCCTTGGTGATTACTCACACCTTTGGGTTGTCGTAGTCAGACTGCAGTATGGTGTAGGGTTCCCTTTCCCACTGGTCATCCAACTTATATAGCCTTCTTTTTCGCTTCAGGACTTGCTCACCAGCTTCTAGGGGACCAGCAGGGGCGTGTTGATTGAAGAGCTTTTCTTGCCTCTCTCTCACCTGGGCCAGGCTCTTCTCCACACTCTCCTGTACCTTCTTGTACTGCAGTTGCCTTTCCGTATCCCAGTCCGCATCCGGGGAGGTGTCCTCAGGTATTAGGACTCCCATTTCCAGGTCTACGGGCAGCTTACCTGGTCTAGCTCGCATCAGGTAAGCCGGGGTGCAGTTTGCAGCATTCACCGGGATATTGTTGTATAGGTCTATCAGGTCCGGCAGTTTTTCTGGCCACAGGCTGCGTTCCTCCAGGGGCAACGTCTTCAGGAGATCAATGACTATATTGTTCATCTTCTCACACATCCCGTTGGTTTGGGGGTGGTAAGGCGTTGTACGAATTTTCTTACAGCCATAGAGGTTGCAGAACTCCTGGAAGATTTCAGCCTCGAACGCTGGACCCTGGTCTGTCAGGACCTGCTCCGGATACCCGTGTGGATGGCAGAAATATTGCTGGAAGGCTCTGGCCGCTGTTTGGGCTGTCAAGTCCTTTACCGGGACCACCACTAGAAAACGGGAATAGTGGTCCACGATTGTCAGGGCATAGATGTATCCTGACCGGCTGGGAGCCAATTTGACATGGTCCAGAGCTACCAGCTCAAGAGGCTGCGTGGTGACGATGGGCCTCAAGGGTGTCTTCTGGCTGGTGCGATCCTTCCTCCTTAGGTGACAAGGGCCACAGTCTCTGCACCACTTTTCTACAGCTCCTCTCATGCCGACCCAAAAGAACCTTCCTCTTAGCAGGAACTCCAGTTTCTTCCAACCGAAGTGCCCCGCTCTGTCATGGTAAGCCCCCAGGACCATAGCTGCATCCCGCCTTGGGACCACGACTTGCCAGGTTAGCTCGTGCGTCCGGTGGTTGACAATCCTTCTGCACAACTTGCCTTCGTAGAAGAACAGCTTGCTCTTCTCTTTCCATAGCTGCTTGGCTTCCTCTGGGGCATCTGGATCTAAGCGGGCGTCTTCCCGGGTCAGCAGATCTTTCACCAGGCGGACTGCAGGGTCACTATCTTGGGTCTCGGCCCAGCTGTGGTGAGGTAGGGGATTGATCATCACAGTTGTTAGATCCTCCTCCTTCACGCGGTGGGAGTATTGAGCGGCTCCATACCGGTGAAACGCGGGGAATTCTACCTCCTCCTGCTCTTCTGGGTCTTCGTCACCTTCAGGTAAGTGAGGCATCCTCGATAGGGCATCAGCGTTGGCATTGGTTTTGCCGGCCCTGTACTTGATCACGAAGTCATAGTTGGAGAGACGGGCCATCCACCGCTGTTCTAGGGCACCAAGTCTTGCATTGTCCAGGTGTGTCAACGGGTTGTTGTCCGTGTACACGGTGAACTTTGCGGAGGCCAGGTAATGCTTGAAGCGTTCCGTCACGGCCCACACCACCGCCAAGAATTCTAGCTTGAAGGAGCTGTAATTCTCCGGGTTCCTCTCGGTGGGCCTCAGCTTCCGGCTGGCGTACGCGATCACCCTTTCTCTGCCCTGTTGGTTTTGGGACAGTACGGCTCCCAGTCCCACATTACTGGCATCTGTGTGGAGAATGAAAGGCTGGCCATAATCAGGGTAGGCCAGGATCTCGTCCCCTGTGAGGGCCATCTTTAGCTGGCGGAAGGACTCCTCTTCCGGTTTATCCCACTTGAAGGGCGGCTTTTGGCTCCTGGACTTAGACCGTCCGATCAGGAGGTCCTGCATAGGAGCTGCCATCTTGGTGAACCCGGGGATGAATCTTCGGTAGTAGCCTACCAACCCGAGAAACTGTCTCACCTCTTTGATGTTCGAGGGGCTTGGCCAGCTCTTGATTGCCGTGACCTTGTCAGGGTCGGGGGCTATCCCTTCCGCACTTACCACGTGCCCTAGGTACTGGACCTTTGGTTTCAGCAGGTGACACTTCGATGGTTTCACCTTCAGGCCATAGCCTGCCAGGGCGTCGAACACCTCAGCCAGGTGTTTGAGATGGTCCTCGTAGGTCTTCGAATAGACGATCACGTCGTCCAGGTAAAGGAGGACCGTCTCGAAGTTTCGGTGCCCTAGACAGCATTCCATCAGCCGCTGGAAGGTCCCTGGTGCGTTGCAGAGCCCGAAAGGCATACAGTTGAACTCACTCAGTCCCATCGGGGTGGTGAAGGCGGTCTTCTCCTTGTCAGCCTCTGCCACAGGAACCTGCCAGTACCCGCTAGTAAGGTCCAAAGTAGAAAAGAAGTTAGCTGATTTTAGTACGGCTAAAAACTCCTCTATTCTAGGCAGCGGATATGCGTCTTTGTGGGTGATACGGTTGATTTGTCTATAGTCGACGCACATTCTCATGGTGCCGTCTTTCTTTTTGACCAGAACTAAGGGGGCTGCCCAGGGGCTACAGCTGTCTCTAATGACCCCAGCTTCTTTCATCTCTCTTAGCATGCCCTTTGTGTTCTGATAATGTGCAGGGGGTACAGGCCTGTGTCTCTTTTTTATCGGTGGGTGGCTCCCTGTGGGGATGTGGTGTTCTATCCCCTTTACTCGGCCGAAGTCTAGGGGGTGCTTACTAAAGACTCTCTCGTACTCCTGTACCACCCGGTAGACTCCTTGTTTTTGGTGCAGGGGAGTGGAGTCAGCACCCACATGGAGTTTCTGGCACCAGTCCTCCTTTTGTTTCTGGGAGCCATTACCCTCCGCCTGTGGAGATGGAGGCAAGGGTTCCACGGCCCTGATAGCTTTGTGTTCGACGACAAACAGTTTGGCGAGTGTAGCGTACCTGGGTAAGTGTACTTCCCTCTCCCCAATGTTGAGGATGCGGACGGGCACCCTCCCATGACGGACATCAACCACCCCCTGGGCTGTCAAAATGGTGGGCCTGCTGTCTGAGTACATGGGTTCTACCATGGCTTGGTAGTCTCTACCTCTCAACCCGATTGCAGTCCGACACCAGATCATCATTTCACTTTTGGGAGGCATGGAAATGGGGAATGGGTCACTCAGTCTTACGCTACCGATCTCACCACCAGACAGTTCTACCTGCTGCCGTCTCATCAGGGCTTTTATCTCCTTGTTGAGGACTCTCTGTTGGCTGGAACTAGCATTCACCGCCACCTGTTGTAAAATTACAATTACCTCTGAAAGACAATTTTCAATTACGTTAGTACCCACAGTTATTTTAGGGTGACTTTCACGTCGGTCAATGTCCACAATAATCACTCCCTGTGCCGGCAGTTCAACTTTACCAATCTTAATGGTCATCTCCTTGAACCCCATCTGCGGCACGGGTAAGCCATTACTGGCGATGATGCTCAAGTTACTGTCTGGATACCGTGTGATATCAGCATCAGTCCAATACTGCTTAAAAAGTACATAAGGGATAGTGGTTACTTGCGACCCAGTCTCCAGCAAGGCGCTCATGGGGATACCGTCCAGCACCACGGGTAAAACCGGGCGCCCCCCAACGTACTTATCACGCCAATTATAAGGGCCTGGTGATCTTATGCCTGGGGGTTGGCCCTCTGCCCCAGGTTGGACCCGTTTAAATTACAGTACCTGGAAATGTGTCCGGGCTGGTTGCATCGACGGCAAATGGGCTGTCCATCCTCTGCGTAGCAGTCTGTGGGCCTCCCTCGGGATGACGGGATCTTCCTCTGTCGACGCCACGGGACACCCTCCGGACTTGAAGCCAGCTCGATGGGTCTTGACTGGTCCACTTGCAACGCCTGGACGGTCCTGGTCAACTCCGCGACGTTCCTGGTCAGCTCCTGGACTTGGTGGTGCAGGTCTTTCGACGGGGCTTGGTTCAGGGCCTGTGCATCAGCCCCCACGGGGTCCATAGAGGAGGGCGTCCCCTCCTGGTGGTAGGTGAGAGCAGGGCGCCGGGGGTTTATAGCGCCACTGGTTGCAGATTCACGGAGCACCCTTATGGCCCTGTCCTTAAATTGGGCAAAGGTCAGGTCGGGGTTCTGAAAGAACATGAGACGCAGTTGGGCCCTGTGGGCGCTAGACAGCAGACCTTCTATGAATTGTTCTGTTAGCAGCTTATCCGTTTCCTGCACACTGCCAGGGTCAGTTTGTTGAATAGCCCTCAAGGCTTCCTGCAGATTTAGGGCATAGTCTCTGATGCTGTCCTGTGCCCGCTGCTTACATCCATAGAACCTCATTTTAATCTCAGCGGAGGTACGTGTGTCAAAGGTACCCCGCAGCCGGGCCAGAATACCCTTCACAGTCCTTTTCTCCTCAGTGGGCCATGACTTTACCTCCCTTTAGGTTGCGCCAGTTAACTGCCCTGTTAGTATGCTGACCTTCTGTTCTTCTGTCAGGGGGTAAACGTGGAACAAACTGTATAGCCTTTCCTTGAAGTCAGTTAGGGCATGGGGCTCCCCTGAGTATTTGGGCAGCCAGGCCGCTCCAGGGATGTAGGGCAGGGGAAAGGGCATCACCGCTGCTGCAGCTGCGTTGGTGGTAGTGGGCGCCTCTGTATCCGACATCTTCCTCCCCCCTAGTTAAGCGTGGCCTACCTTCCGACGATCCTCTTCTGTAGGCCGCGGCTCCGCTGCTGCTGCTCTGGACGAGGACCTTGCGTCGCGTCCTGATGACATCAGCGTCGTTCTCTCTCCCTTCCAGGACCTTGCGCAGCGTCGGTGCGTGGGGCGGAGCTTCGGGTCTCGCGCGCTTTCGGCATCCACGCCCCTCTTCTTCCCGCGCGGCGTCCTGAAGATGGCGTCCGATGGCGGGAAAACGGCTGAAGATGGCGGGAACCGATGGAAGATCGCGGGAGATGGCTGGAAATGGCGGGAAGCGGCTCCGGACGGCGGGAAACCTCTTTTCAGGTAAGTGCAAAGTCTTTTCTAGGCACGCAATACCCGTTTGTGGCGGGTTGGTTGCAATCCTGCCGACTACGCCAAAGCTGACTCGCCCCCTGGGCCGTGGGGCACTCGGATCCGGGCAGTAGAGAACGATGGGGGTAGTAGTGGCAACCCGGTTCCGTGGCTCAGGGTGGTCAGGCCAGTGGTAGTCCGTTATGTGCTATTGATTATGTCCGACTACGCCACCCGTGGATTTGCGGTCATTAGGAACCGCCGCTGCAGGGCAGACCGCTGGGGCTGATGATATATGCAGCTGGGATGGTGTGACTCCCCACGGGAAGAGTGCGGCCCCAGGGCAGTGTGGTGGATGGTGGGAGTGATGGTAGTGAGAGTCCCAGTACCGGTAGTGCTGGAGGCGCGAAGGAGCACACAGACAATAGGTTGCAGTCCAGGGTCTTTACTGAAACAGGTAAACTGACCCATAAACAGTCCCAGCTAGGAGGGGACCTGGATGTCTGAGAGCAACGGGGAAATTGGCCCTGGTCAGGGTGAGGGTGTAGGCCTACCGTGCTTTCTGCGTTCCTTCTGGCTATCTCCTCATTATTGGGTAACAGCCCACGTTTCCGAGCTTTCCGTGTATTCTCGCCTGTATGGCCTGCGACGTGGGTTCCTTTCTGCTCCCAGCCTTGTACGGCTTTACTGGTCCCTTCGGTTGTGGCAGGGCCTCCAGGCTTCTTAGGCCAAGGAATATACAGTCCCTTGCGGACTGGTTATCTGCTGGGGGATGTGGAATCCTTCCAGCCTCAGACATTAAAGTCTGGTAAATTAAGTCCTCTTTCTGCCAAGACAGGCTCTCTTCGCCTCTTGTCTCTGGCTTGTGGCTCTCCTCCTGCCACACTTCCTCTTAGGTGCAATACGACTGTCTGTCCCTGCTCTGCTCTGGGACAAGTCTCAGTGCTGAGACAGGCCATCAAGTTCTCCCTAACCCTGCCCCCAGTACCAGCTTTTATAGGGGCAGCCAGCTCCCCCTACTGGCCTGAGACAGGAGGCATTGCATGCTAATGTTCCCCTGACTAGAGAACCTCCCCCTTGCTCTCAGACACAGCTTTAATTACACTTGTGGCATCCAGGCCAGGGTGACACAGAGGCACTTGTGATGGGACCTCATTACTTCATCAACCATGATATAGCCCCTTGGGCTAATTTTTTGAGGCACCATGCTTATTGCCTGCACATTGGGCAGAGGAAGTACTGTGCTTGAAGTCCTAGCTTCATGATTGTCTGGCCCATGAGGCCTGCTTCCTTCATCAACCATCAGACAGCCCCTTGGGCTAATGTTTTGAGGCACCATGTCTATGCCTGCACATTGGGCAGTGGAAGTACTGTGCTAGAAGTCCTAGCTTCATGATTGTCTGGCCCATGAGGCCTGCTTCCTTCATCAACCATCAGACAGCCCTTTGGGCTAATTTTTTGAAGCACCATGCCTATGCCTGCACATTGGGCAGTGGAAGTACTGTGCTAGAAGTCCTAGCTTCATGATTGTCTAGCCCATGAGGCCTGCTTCCTTCATTAACCATCAGACAGCCCCTTGGGCTAATGTTTTGAGGCACCATGCCTATGCCTGCACATTGGGCAGGGGAAGTACTGTGCTAGAAGTCCTTGCTTCATGATTGTCTGGCTCATGAAGCCTGCTTCCTTCATCAACCATCAGACAGCCCCTTGGGCTAATTTTTTGAAGCAACATGCCTATGCCTGCACATTGTGCAGTGGCAGTGGAACAACAGGGACAGTAGTCCAACTTTTATAATTGTGAAGCCCTACTACTGATGATGATGGGTGGATTCTTCCTGCGTTAACCATCACACAACCCCTATGGCAGTTAGCTATCCTTACACCACTTACACACTGAGCTGTCAGAAGATCGCCTCGATCATCACTCGCTCCTACGTCACTTATGATAGCTCAGTGGCATACGAGTCATGGTCTGCCGGCAATAAATAACAGTACTTCAAACAGTGTTTGTACACTCATGCAGCCCCTGACCAGGTGCACCCATGTTATATACATTTACACCATACATTTTTTAAACATTTACACATTACGGCTGCGCACACACGCTGCCTTTTTTATTATGTATGCGTATTTTTCTGCACTGTCCACTGAGACAGTGAAGAAAGATATTTTGTTGTTAAAAAAATTCCCTGATGTTATTTATTGACTTCTCTATTCGATGTGATGAAGATACAAGTGAGCCCTATTTTTAAAAAATTTTCACAAAAATTTGACGTGGGCTTCGCCATATTTTTGTATGCCAGCCAGGTACAGCTGGCAGGTACGGGCTGCCCCCGACCCCCAGCTGCTTAAATGTACATGGCTGAAAACAAAAATATCGGGAAGCCCTTTTTTTAATTATGAATTTCATGAAATAATTGAAAAAAATTTGACGTGGGGCTTCGCCCTATTTTTGTGTCCAGCCAGGTACAACTAGGCAGCTGGGGGCTGGAATCCGCAGCACAGGGAGTCCCAAGCTTTCTGTCCCCCCGCAGCAAATTGCAATCCACAGCCAAGACAGAAAATGGCGCGTTCATAGAAGCGCCATCTTCTGGCGCTGTATCCAGCTCATCCAGGGCCCTGGTGCGGTGGCTCACTGGATAATAAAGGGGTTAGGGCCAGCTTTGTATTATCCGCTGACCCTAAGCCCAAAATTCATGGAGTCATGCCAATATTAGACATGATCGCCATGAATTTCTAGTAAAGTATTTTAAAAAAACACAACACTCCCCCGCCGCCTCCTATCCCGATCCTAAGTTAGGACCGGGCGGGGAGCAAAGCACCAGGGAGCGGGGAGCGTACATCAGGGAGCGGGTAGCGCAGCACCGAACAGGAAAGCCGGCGGTGAAGTCTTTCACTGAGGATCGGGATGGGAGGCTGCGGGGAAGCGAGTACGGGGCTGAGTGATTGTTTAAAAGCCGGCGGCTTTTTTACCATGCACCCATTTCAGCCTTTTCCTCAGCCCCCAGAACATAGGCTCCAGCAGACAATTACTCGGCTTACTTGCTTTTCCCATTGACTTACATTGGACTCGCTACTCGTAACGAGTACCCGAGTATTGGGACCTACTCGTTACGAGTATAGCGAGTCCGATTATTTCACTACTCGCTCATCCCTACCTTTAATGATTATTAAATCCATACCTTCCTCGCATTTGGAGTTGTAAGTCCATACCTTGCTTATCATTCTGAGTTTGTAGTGAAATCCAGCTTTGAAGTTTTCATCACAAGTTGACAGGGCTGACATTGCACTTCCAGCAATCCTGACACTCTCCCTATTTTCCTGGTCATCATCGGCCTCTGGTGTCTAATGGACAAGTCTCTCTTCTCTCAGTGGTCAGCCTCCCTTGGCTAAAATTCTGTGCAGTCCCTGTCTTTGCACAGTGTTGTCTCATCAAAGGGGCTGGCACGTGCGCAGTTAGTTCCTGATGGCATTGCGAGAGCCAGACCCTCAATCTGCCCCTGTTGATGAAATGACTCAGAGCAATGGCATATGCGCAGAATCTCAGGCAGTTGAGGTCCCTGAGAGAAGACTTAGAGGTCCAACAGAGACCGGCAATGGACACGGAAATAGGGAGAGAGGCAGGTGGGCTGGAAGTGCAATGACTGCCCTTTTACTTGCACTTTTCAACAATGGATGTCTCTATAACTTCCACATGAAATATTTCAAGTAAAGTATGGATTTAATAGGGATTAAAAAGTCTTTACACAAATGCCTTTAATTAGGGGTCTAATATCCTGATGATAGGTTCCCTTTAGGAACTGCTCATCGTGCAAAAGGCTCTATGGATCCAACTCACCATGTGAGACATAACAATAAGAGGTGCACAATTGTATTATCAAGCATCCTTTCTAGCTATCAATGGAATGTTACCTGTAGTACCCCATAGACATAATATTTTTCTCATAGGGTTTACTTAGCCTTAACCAAACATGTTGAGGTTGACGAGAAATGTATGCTGATATCACTGTTAGATATCCACGCTCATGTAGGAACCAGCATTGAAACCAACATGTAAAATAAAGCTGATGTAGTCAGTGGCACAACTTTAATGGGCCCCAATGCAAAAGCTACAACAGGGCCCCCAATTATTGCAACTCTTTAATATTAATGGTCTTTTCATTGTGACACACCACCAGGGGACTTGAGACAGCAGCAGGAGGATAACAATTGCCGCAAGTCAAAACAGCTTCAAATTACAGTTTTCTTGGTACTATTTTTATTTAATATCCATTTTAAGAAGGGATGCTGTTTTAGACACTCATTTTTTTCCGTTTGAGAGTTTCTCATTTTTCTGCTAAGATACATTAAAAAGTGGGAAGTAAGACTTATCATATACGCAGGAAATGAGTGCCACAGTTGTGTTATAGGAAAACTTTTCAACTCTCGAGAAGCAATACCATGAATGACACTCTTCAGCGTGATGTAGCATTGTATGCACAGGCAGTACAAGGCAAGACATGATGGAAAACGATGCTTCTGTTCATAGAGCAAGTTTCTAACATGTTTTTCAATAATCTTAGAAATCTACAGAGTCTTTTCAAGGTTATTTTCTTCCTCTGTATGTAATTTCGCACAGTGACCTATTATTGTGTTGAACTGACACAGCCCACATGTAACCTGACAGCAGGATTGTAGAATTCAGAATTTACAAGGTCTGTCTTTTTGTGCTTTTGTCTGGGAAGGAGTGGTTGTTTCTCAGAAGATAATGCATTGGTGATTTTTTTTTTCTACCACCATAAAACAAAATCCCGACAAAAAGCCTTGAGCCATCTCTAAATTCTACAACAGACTCGTATAAGCAGACAGTACCAGGATAACAGCGGAAGTGAATTCCTACTTCTAGAAAACATTTTCCAAAATATGGAGTTTTCAATATATCTCATTAGCAATGACGAATGTCTTGTCCAAATGCATGAACTTGTGACCATGAATGCCATAGCTCTGATTTTAATTACTTATTTACAATGTACTGGAGCCTTCAGGCATAACTGTTAGAGTTCGTCTTTTAGGCATCAGCGTACCTACATCGATTTTTAAGATGCTTCAGAAACGCGCCGGCTATATTTTTCCTGAAGCGCCTTGTTTGTCACCTTTCCTTTGTCATTTTGCTGTGGCTTTGCCGCCGAGGCCTTCACTTTTTAATTTATTTATAAGATGGGGCAGCGTCCAAACGAAAATCGTTGGAAGAATGGTCAAGTCACTTCTTTTAACCACTGCTCAGCCTGAAACGGTTAAAAGAAGTGACAAAAGACAGAACTTAAAGTTTGCTCAACAACATTTAAAAAAGCCTGTGAAATACTGGGAGAACATAGTAAGATGAGATTAAAAGTGAGACCAAAAGGCATTACATAAACACCATACCAACAGTGAAGCTTGGAGGTGGGAACATCATGGTGTGGGGCTGTTTTTCAGCATAAAGCACTGCCAAACTTCATATAATTAAAGGAAGGATGAATGGACAAATGTACCAAGACATTCTTGATAAAAATCTGCTGCCATTTACTCGGAAGATGAAGATGAAACGAGGGTGGACATTTCAGCAAGGCAATGATCACAAACACATGGCCAAGGAAACTCTCAATTGGTTTCGGAGAAAGAAAATAAAGCTCGTAGAATGGCCTACCCAATCACCTGAGCTGAATCCAATAGAGAATGTATGGAAGAAGCTAAAGCTCAGAGTTTATAGACGGAGCCAACGGGACCTTGAGGATGTGAAGAGTGTTTGCGTGGCAGAATGGACCAAAATCACACCTGAGCAATGCATGTGACTAGTTTCTCCATACAGGAGGCTTCTTGGAGCTGCCATTACCAACAAAGGTTATTATACAAAGTTTTAAATAAATTTCAAAAAGGGTGTTCAATACTTTTTCTGTGTGTAATTTCTCATTATTAAACAAACTTAATTTATGGACATCTATGGTTTGATTTCTTTGCCTGTGTGGATTGGATGGGTTGTTACCGACATCTGGTGAGAATTTCATGTCATGCCTTTAGAAATATATTTACTTAGAAGTTAGTGACGTGTTCAATACTTATTTCACCCGCTGTAGATGGGATGGGAGAGATAGATTGGATGGATGAGATTGGATGGATGAATGGGAGAGATACATTGGATGGATGAATGGGAGAGATACATTGGATGGGTGGATTAGATGGATAAGGAAAGATAAATGAATGTATTCATATAATAGAGAATATAAAGCAGTGTGTATATACATTACACAAGGTATACAGCAGTGTGTATGTATGTATATACACCATGCTGTATGCATACAGATACAAGTGGGCACTAGGTCGGCAGCAGTGGTGGATACAGGCAGAAAAGGGCCTCTGTGCAAGAACAGAATATGGGCCTTTTGTAGTCCGATAGTTCTGTCTTTGACAGAAGCCGCTACTAGCTCTTTTGGAGATGGAAATGGACCCTCTTACTTCTGTGGCCCCTGTGCGACTGCACAGGTTGCACAGGTTGCACCAATGATATGTGCGCCCTGGTCTGTAGGGAGAGCCATGTCTGCAGCAGCAGCATGCACAACAGGAACAGTGTGATCTCTGCTGAATGGAGCCTCAGTCCTGTCCACTCGCACGATAAGCTATGCCCACTTATCAGTTTCCAGAGCCTGGAACTGAAGGAGAATCTGACATGACATCAAGTAATGGCCAACTCCTTTAATATTGTGCAATATCTCTTTAAACAGATTTGGGTAAAATAATTGCTAATCTTTATATGGATAATGTCCGGTAGATCGAGTTTATACATAAAGAGGGCACTTGACCATCATTAATTTGAGGTCAGACTCTACAGTATAATGCAAGTAGAGTTTAGTTCTGATTAAAATTTTCAAAAACACTTGAAATGAGATTTCTTTAATCATTTTTTGTCTTTTTTTCTGATAAAAAAAAATGTAAATCAGACGCAGTAAAAAAAAAAATGAAAATTGCCACCAAACTTTTTAAACATTTTCTAACAATCACTGTGAAGTTTATGTTGAATCAATAGCTGTCAATATTTACACATATACAAGATCGAAAATGTAAAACTTGGATAGAAATTGTACAAAACGAATATATAAAGTCACTTTTAAATACACTACAATAAAGGAACATGCCAGAGAAAACTGATGCATTGTGTTACACCTGGTGAAGTACCTGAAGGGCTGATTCATGGCTTCTTTATTTTTGTATTTTTTGAATCTCTGTGTCATATCTCATCCCCTCTGACACTGCACCAGTAATAACATGGATATTGGATATGTCAATCAATGTTTCAGAGCTAAATAAAGAACAAATTTGTTTTTTAAATTCACGCGCAATGGGAGTCTGTGATATCTGAAATCCATATCAAAGAAAGTGCCAACCCTTTTAGGGGACCTTGCACTAATAAGCGTACTTTTGCTTTAAAAATCCTCTGGATCATTTTGGAGAAAACCTCCTTTTTTCCATACAAACATAAAGTGTTTGGAGCACCCCTTACTGGTCATATGGTCCAGATCCAGGGCCGGCGTCAGCACCCGGCACACCCGGGCAAGTGAGCATGCGGGGGGGCCCACTCACCGGCGGGCGCTGGGGACCCGCTCCTCCCTTTTGCTCAGGGCCCCCGTCATAATACGTACCTCTCCTCGTGCCTCCGCAGTAGCTCCGGTCTCTTCCGCGGCTGCTGCACTGTGACGTCTCAGGTCAGATGGCGCGGTGACGTCTTTACGCCGCGCTTTCTCCTGAGCCGTCACAGGCAGCGCAGAGCGGGAAGACGCCAGCGCGGGTGAGGGGTCCTGAGCAGCGGCAGCAGGTGAGAAGTGAGGTGAGTACTTGATTTTTTTTTATATATATGGAGGCATGAGGCATTATATAGTGGGGGGGACAAGTGACATCCTGCATGGGGCATTATTTGGGAGGGAACAAGTGACATCCTGCATGGTGCATTATATGGGAGGGGGGACAAGTGACATCTTGCATGAGGCATTATATGGGGGGGACAAGGGACATCCTGCATTAGGCATTATATGGGGTGGGACAAGTGACATCCTGCATGGGGCATTATATGGGGGGGGGCAACAAGTGACATCCTGCAAGGGGCATTATATGGGGGGCAACAAGTGACATCCTGCATGGGGCATTATATGGGGGGAACAAGTGACATCCTGCATGGGGCATTATATGGGGGGGCAACAAGTGACATCCTGCATGGGGCATTATATGGGGGGAGAGGTGACATCCCGCATGGGGCATTATATGGGGGGAGAGGTGATATCCTGCAGGGGGCCTTATATGGGGGTGGGAGGAGGTGACATCCTGCATGGGGCATTATATGGGGGGGAGAGGTGACATCCTGCATGGGGCATTATATAGGGGTGTGACATCCTGCATGGGGCATTATATGGGGGGGAGAGGTGACATCCTTCATGGGGTATCGTATGAGGGGGAGAGGTGACATCCTGCCTGGGGCATTATATGGGGGGAGAGGTGACATCCTGCATGGGACATTATATGGGGGGACAGAGGTGACATCCTGCATGGGGCATTATGTAGGGGTCAGTATTCTGTATGGAGCATTATAAGGGGGCCAGTATCCTCTATGGAGCGTTATAAGGGGGCCAGTATCCTGTATGGAGCATTATATGGTGACCAGTATCCTGTATGGAGCATTATATGGGAACCAGTATCCTGTATGGAGCGTTATATGGGGACCAGTATCCAGTATGGAGCGTTATATGAGGACTAGTATTCTGTATGGAGCATTATATGAGGACCAGTATCCTGTATGGAGTGTTATATGGGGACCAGTATTCTGTATGGAGCGTTATATGGGGACCAGTATCCTGTATGAAGCGTTATATGGGGACCAGTATTCTGCATGGAACAATATATGGGGCCCATAATACTGTATGGAGGACTATACTGTCCGGTCTGCACTGTGAGGAGGATTCGCTGGTTTCTGAGCTATTGTAGAATTTACAATAGATATCTCTCATGTAATGTAAGAAATGAAATCTTTGGCATTGTACTATATATATTTCTCTGTGGTATCTGTGCATCATGAATCATGGTATGTGTTAAAGGGGCCCACTGAAGCTCTTTCTCCCAGGGCCCACAAAACCTGGAGCCGGCCCTGTCCAGATCACCCTTCCCGCCAACAGTTCCATCTTTGTTTACTATATTTATATGGGCCGGAGCTGTTTCTGCTAAAATCCTGCACATGCATTGATGTCACAGTACAGGCGCGTGTGCAGAACAACCTTCATCTTGGAGTGGCCTGTCTCCCTATTATATTTACCCAATGTAGTTTCTGTTGCATATTTACTGAAAATCTCTTGCATGCCCTTTTGGACTTAACCCTTGGATCGACTGATTACTCTCTTTGACTTTCATCTATGCTTGACCCTCTAGAATTGGACCCCACTGTTCCCTGACTATACATTAGGTAATATAATTTTGTGTCACAGGTGTATCAAGTGTGAGAGACTGTTGCTCTGGATCCAGCTGTAGAAGGTCACTGTGCTTGGCATTGCAGACGCCTTCTTGATTCTCTCATCTCTGTAGTATAGTGATATCTTTCTGCCTTTAGAACCCAGCAGCGACCTTCACCTTCTGCTGCTAATTGACACATCCTTGCTTGGTAGCTAAAAACTCTCAGTGTCTCCAGAGAGTTGCCAGTGATAGTTCTATATTCCTCTGTCCATGCCTGGAGTACTAGAAGTTGGCTAGCTTCTTCATGGACTTCCCTTGGGGGACAGTTGGCATTATCTCTCTGGTGTCTTCTCAAGCTAAGTGTATCCCCTTTATTTGTTTACCTTGTTGTCTTTAGTTACAGGGGGGCCTGACTAGTGTTCACCCCGTCCCCTCCCTACCTAGGGCCTAGCTCTAGGGACATTCAGGGATTAAGTTTCCTGCTTGGAGATAGGTGCGAAACCTATATTGGGATGATAGAGTAGTCAGGGAGATATTAGATCTGCCTAGGGGTCTCCACTTCCCCTTTCCCTAGTTGTTGGGCTCCCTTCCCCCTCTTCCTGTTGTTGTATACTTGTTTCTTCCCTCACCTTGCGTGACATTTTTTCATTGTCACTGCCTTCTTGACACTTCTTCCCTTAACTTACCCCACCAGCCAACAAAAGCCAGCTTCTTCTATAGGAGAGAAAAGGTGAACACTAAGGAGCCCTGTGGACTTGATAAACATGGCTAATGGCAATACTGTCCATGGTAGTCTTTTCAGATGATGGATTAATAACAGTCACAGTATATAAAATAACTAAGACAAAGAGCAACATTTTGTGCTCTCATTTCTGATGCAATTATCGACTTACATAATTGAATCCCAGAATAGAAGATCAACAAGTCCTAGTAAGAGTCATAAGATATAAACATAAGATTAACACAAAGAAAAAATGTTTTACAAAAAGTAACAATGAAGACTTTTAGTATGCATAAAGGACAATCTAAACATGGTTTTCTTGGGACACATATCATCCAAAAAGCATCTGATGAAAAGAAAAAAAAAACTTGCACGTGAACAATTTTTCCATCCGCTACCGACCAAAAATCCACTAGACAAACTTTCTAATTTAAAGGTAATCTGTTAGGAGTAAATCAATTACATTGCTGGGTGGGTTTGTAATAGATTCCTGGTTTTAAATACTGTAGATTTGGAATTACTGAGAATATGAACTTTGATGCTTCATGCAAGTGAGGCCACAAGTGCGGTGAATGCAGTCCCTTTTCCGACAAGACTCTCAGTGATATTTCAAACACAGCGCCATCCCTTTGGGCTTTATTGACACTTCTTTAGCGCTGCTACCTTACTGCTTTAATGAAATCTCATGCATATATCGTGCGTTCCTGGCACGGTTCTTTATTCTGTGAACAGAGGCTTTGTTATACTTCTGGTAAGACATATTGTTGGCTGACATGATAATAATAGTGCTTGCAGAACAGCAACATATTTTGTAGCACTTTACAATTCAGAGGGTACACGTGCAAAAAAATCAGGTATTAGACAGTAACAAACTAATCAACAATGCAAACGATAAGAGTAAAGGAGGGTTTACACCAACTGACTTGCGGCCCTTAACGATCGCTACTTTTTTGCTGCTGGCAGGCATTTATTAACCTGTTTACACAGGCAAATCGCGCTTCAGATTCGCACAGAATGATCAGTAAAGTATAATTTTGTACACATAGACTGCCATTGTTCTTGGCCATGCAGATTTACTTTACACAGGATGATGTGCTGCCGCGAACGATAATATTTAAAGAAAACCAAAAGATCATTTCACCCAACAATCAAGCATTTTTCTCATTCATCGGGTGATGGCAACCTGTTCACACAGCACAATTATTGTGAAAAGAGCATTCCTAGAAATGATCTTTCCAGATAGTTCAGCAGTGCAATGCACCTTAAGGGCCCTGACTGCAAGAGCTTATGATCTATGAGTAGTAAGGAGTGACACAAAGGTAAAATGTGCTTGCTTTGTGCAAATTCTTTTTAAAAAAGAGAAAAAGAACTCTGCTTTGAGGAGTAATTCAGCATGCCTCCCAACTTTGAAAGGTAGGAAAGAAGAATATATATTGTATATATATAAATATATATGCATATATATATATATATATATATATATATATATATATATATATACATATACAGTACAGACCAAAAGTTTGGACACACGTTCTTATTTTAAGATTTTTCTGCATTTTCATGACTATGAAAATTGCACATTCACACTGAAGGCATCAAAACTATGAATTAACACATGTGGAATTATATATTTAACAAAAAAGTGTGAAACAATTGAAAATATGTCTTATATTCTAGGTTCTTCAAAGTAGCCACCTTTTGCTTTGATGACTGCTTTGCACACTCCTGGCATTCTCTTGATGAGCTTCAAGATGTAGTCACCGGAAATGGTTTTCACTTCACAAGTGTGCCCTGTCAGGTTTAATAAGTGGGATTTCTTGCCTTATAAATGGGGTTGGGACCATCAGTTGTGTTGTGCAGAAGTCTGGTGGATACACAGCTGATAGTCCTACTGAAGAGACTGTTAGAATTTGTATTATGGCAAGAAAAAAGCAGCTAAGTAAAGAAAAACGAGTGGCCATCATTACTTTAAGAAATGAAGGTCAGTCAGAGCAAAAAATTGGGAAAACTTTGAGTGTCCCCAAGTGCAGTTGCAAAAACCATCATGCGCTACAAAGAAACTGGCTCACATGAGGACCGCCCCAGGAAAGGAAGACCAAGAGTCACCTCTGCTTCTGAGGATGTTTATCCGAGTCACCAGCCTCAGAAATCACTGGTTAACAGCAGCTCAGATTAGAGACCAGGTCAATGCCACACAGAGTTCTAGCAGCAGACACATCTCTTCAATGACTGTTAAGAGGAGACTTTGTGCAGCAGGCCTTCATGGTAAAATAGCGCTAGGAAACCACTGCTAAGGACAGGCAACAAGCAGAAGAGACTTGTTTGGGCTAAAGATCACAAGGAATGGACATTAGACCAGTGGAAATCTGTGCTTTGGTCTGATGAGTCCAAATTTGAGATCTTTGGTTCCAGCCACCGTGTCTTTGTGCGACGCAGAAAAGGTGAACGGATGGACTCTACATGCCTGGTCCCCACCGTGAAGCATGCAGGAGGAGGTGTGATGGTGTGGGGGTGCTTTGCTGGTGACACTGTTGGGGATTTATTCAAAATTGAAGGCATACTGAACCAGCATGGCTACCACAGCATCTTGCAGCGGCATGCTATTCCATCCGGTTTGCGTTTAGTTGGACCATCATTTATTTTTCAACAGGACAATGACCCCAAACACACCTCCAGGCTGTGTAAGGGCTATTTGACCAAGAAGGAGAGTGATGGGATGCTACGCCAGATGACCTGGCCTCCACAGTCACCAGACCTGAACCCAATCGAGATGGTTTGGGGTGAGCTGGACTGCAGAGTGAAGGCAAAAGGGCCAACAAGTGCTAAGCATCTCTGGGAACTCCTTCAAGATTGTTGGAAGACCATTTCCGGTGATTACCTCTTGAAGCTCATCAAGAGAATGCCAAGAGTGTGCAAAGCAGTCATCAAAGCAAAAGGTGGCTACTTTGAAGAATCTAGAATATAAGACATATTTTCAATTGTTTCACACTTTTTTGTTAAGTATATAATTCCACATGTGTTAATTCATAGTTTTGATGCCTTCAGTGTGAATGTACAATTTTCATAGTCATGAAAATACAGAAAAATCTTTAAATGAGAAGGTGTGTCCAAACTTTTGGTCTGTACTGTATATAGTGGGTGAAATAAGTATTGAACACGTCACCAATTTTCTAAGTAAATATATTTCTAATAGTTATCTTTCCTTATCCATCTAAACCACCCATCCAATCTACCTTTCCCATCAATCCTTTCATCCATCCATCCAATCTAGCTCTCCCATCCATCCATCCATCCAAAGTATCTCTCCCATCCATTCATCCATACTTCCAATCTCATTCATCCAATCTATCTCTCCCATCCCATCTACAGTGGGTGAAATAAGTATTGAACATATCACCAATTTTCTAAGTAAATATATTTCTAAAGGTGCTATTGACATGAAATTCTCACCAGATGTCAGTAACAATCCATCCAATCCACACAGGCAAAGAAATCAAACCACATATGTCCATAAATTAAGTTATGTGTAATATTGAGAAATGACACAGGGAAAAGGTATTGAGCACCCTTACTGAAATTTTTTTAATACTTATTACAAAAGCCTTTGTTGGTGATGACAGCTTCATGACAACTCCTGTATGGATTAACTAGTTGCATGCATTGCTCAGGTGTGATTTTGGCCCATTCTTACACACATACACTCTTCACATCCTGAAGTTCCATGGGCTCCTTCTATGAACTCTGAGCTTTAGTTCCTCCCATACATTTTCTATTGGATTCAGGTCAGGTGATTGGCTGGGCCATTCTAGCAGCTTTATTTTCTTTCACTGGAATCATTTGAGACTTTCCTTGGCTGTCAGCCTGGGATCATTGTCTTGCTGAAATGTCCACCCTCGTTTCATCTTCATCATCCTGGTAGATGGCAGCAGATATTTATCAAGAATGTCTTGGTACATTTGTCCATTCAGCCTTCCTTCAATCATGTGAAGTTTGCCAGTGTCTTATGCTGAAAAATAGCCCCACACCATAATGCTCCCACCTCCAAACTTCACTGTTCGTATGGTGTTTTGGGGTAATATGCAGTGCCTTTTGACCTCCAAACATAATGTGTATTATTGCACCCAAAGAGTTTAATTTTGGTCTCATCTGACCAGATTATATTCTCACAATATTAGACAAGCTTGTCTAAATATTGTAAAGCAGACTTTAAACGTGTTTGAACATGCTTAGCTATGGAGTCTTGCTTGGTGAGTGTGCATACAGATCATGGAGGTTAAGTGCATTAATTATTGTTTTCTTTGAAACAATTGTACTTGCTGACTCCAGGTCTTTTTGCAGTTCTCCCAAGCTGGTCTTGGCTCTTGGACATGTTTTCTGAAAAGTCTTTTCACTTCTCTGCTTGTTTATGGTGAAATTATGTGTTCTACATTTCCAGATTATTTCCCCAACAGTGCTCACTGGAACCTTCAGTAATTAAGAAATTCTTCTGTAACCAATGCCATCAGTATGTTTTGCAGCAATAATGTTGTAAAGGTCTTAAGACAGCTCAATGGTTTTACCCATCATGAGATGTTTCTTGTGTGGCACCTTGGTAATGAGACATCTTTTTAGAGGCCATCAGTTGAACCAGCTGATATTATTTTTCACTAAGTGGCTGGATTGCTTTCTAATTACTAATAGATTTCAGCTGGTGTCATGACTATCCTTGACTTTTTGCACCTTTCTTTCTTGATGGGTTCAATACTTTGTCTCTGTGTAATTTCTTATTATTACACATAATTTATGAACATCTACGGTTTGATTTCTTTGCCTGTGTGGACTGGATGGGTTGTTACCAACATCTGGTGAGAATTTCATGTCAATAGTATCTTTAGAAGCATATTTACGTAGAAAATTGGTAACGTTTTCAATACCTATTTCACCCGCTGTGTGTATATACATACAAGTGCTTCTCACTAAATTAGAATATCATCAAAAAGTTAATTTATTTCAGTTCTTCAATACAAAAAGTGAAACTCATCTATTATATATATTATATAGAGTCATTACACACAGAGTGATCTGTTTCAAATGTTTATTTCTGTTAATGTTGATGATTATGGCTTACAGCCAATGAAAACACAAAAGTGGTTATCTCAGTAAATTAGAATACTTTATAATAACAGCTTGAAAAATGTTTTTAAAATCCGGAATATTGGCCTACTGAAATATATGTTCAGTAAATGCACTCAATACTTGGTCGGGGCTCCTTTTGCATCAATTACTGCATCAATGCGACGTGGCATGGAGGCGATCAGCCTGTGGCACTGCTGAGGTGTTATGGAAGCCCAGGTTACTTTGATAGCAGCCTTCAGATCGTCTGCATTGTTGGGTCTGGTGTCTCTCATCTTCCTCTTAAACAATACCCCATAGATTCTCTATAGGGTTAATGACGCGCCCCCTGGGCCGTGGGGGCACCCTGAGCCGGGCCTGTAGACACTGGGGGTTGTAGTCACCGTGGCGGCGACCCGGTCCGTGACACAGGGCGGTCAAACCAGGGTAGTCTAAGTGTATAGTCCGACTACGCCACCTGTGGAATGCGGTTATTGGGAACCGCCGCTGCGGAGCAGTCCACTGAAGCTGATGGCATGTGCAGCAAGGTGTTATAACTCCCCACAGGAAGAGTGTAGCTTCAGGGCAGCGTGTATGGATGATGGTGGTGATAGTGCCTGGATCAGTAATAACAACACAGAGTCTTTGCAGTGCGGTCCTGGGGTCTCTACTGGTGGTAATTATATAGACCTCAACAGGAGTACGTGCTAGGGATGAGGGCCTGGTCAGTCTGGGAGCAATCCTAGAATCCCTCTGGCCAGGTGGAGTTGTAGGCCTGCCGTTCTGACTGTACTCTTTTGGCTATCCCGCTTATAGTCGTGTTGTAGCCCACGTCCCTGAGTGTGACGTGCTGTGCTCACCCGTATGGCTGGCGACTCGGATCCCGTGTATTCCTCGCTCCTCTGTGGCGGTACTGGTCCTTTCGTGTGGCTGAGCCTCCGGGCTTCTGTAGGCCAGGAGACCTGCAATCTCCTGCCTTGCGGTATCTGCTGCTGGGCCTGAAGGGTCCCACAGCCTCGGACTCCGGTGTCCGGTCCTCTGTATGTACTCCGGCTAGGACGAGCTCTGCCAGCTCCAGTCCTCAGCTCCTTGCTCCTCAGTGTCCTATTTGACTCCTCACACTGAACTCTACTCAACTTAGACTGACTAACCCTGCCTCCAGATCCAGTTATATAGGGCAGGATCCTCCCCTTTTCTGGTCTGTAGCAGGAGGTGTTGCATGTAGTGTGTTCCCTGACCAGGAAACTCCTTTTTTGCTCCCAGACATGGTATTACTACCACTGTGGCAACCAGACCCCCTGGGGTGCCACATTAAAGTCAGGCGAGTTTGCTGGCCAATCAAGCACTGTGATACTGTTGCTTTAAAACCAGGTATTGGTACTTTTGGAAGTGTGGACAGGTGCCAAGTCCTGCTGGAGAATGAAATTTCCATCTCCAAAAAGCTTGTCGGCAGAGGGAAGCATGAAGTGCTCTAAAATTTCCTGGTAGACGGCTGTGCTGACTTTGGTCTTGTTAAAACACAGTGGACTTACACCAGCAGATGACATGGCTCTCCAAACCATCACTGATTGTGGAAACTTCACACTAGACCTCAAGCAGCTTGGATTGTGGCCTCTCCACTCTTCCTCCAGACTCTGGAACCTTGATTTCCAAATGAAATGCAAAATTTACTTTCATCTGAAAACAACACCTTGGACAACTGAGCAACAGTCCAGGTATTTTTCTCCTTGGCCCAGGTAAGACGCTTCTGGCATTGTCTATTGGTCATGAGTGGCTTGACACAAGGAATGCGAGACTTGTAGCCCATGTCCTGGATACGTCTGTGTGTGGTGGCTCTTGAAGCAATGACTCCAGCAGCAGTCCACTCCTTATGAATTTCCCCCAAATTTTTGAATGGCCTTTTCTTAACAATCCTTATAAGGTTGCGGTTATCCCGGTTGCTTGTGCACCTTTTTCTACCACACTTTTTCCTTCCACTCAACTTTCCATTAATATGCTTGGATACAGCACTCTATGAACAGCCAGCTTCTTTAGCAATGACCTTTTGTGGCTTACCCTCCTTGTGGACTGTGTCAATGACTGCCTTCTGGACATCTGTCAAGTCAGCAGTCTTCCCCATGATTGTGGAGCCTACTGAAACAGACTAAGAGACCGTTTTAAATGCATCTGAAGTCTTTGCAGGTATTTTTTGTAAATTATTCTAATTTACTGAGATAACGACTTTTGTGTTTTCATTGGCTGTAAGCCATAATCATCAAGATTAACAGATATACACACTTGAAATAGATCACTCTGTTTGTAATGACTCTATATAATATATGAGTTTCACTTTTTGCATCAAAGAACTGAAATAAATTAACTTTTTGATGGTATTCTAATTTAGTGAGATGCACCTGTATTTGCTCCTAGTGAATCCGATTAGAGTTCCCACACAGTACAATACCACTTTCAAGACCTCCCTACACAGTATGATAGCCATCACAGTCCCCAGCACATACAGGGTGATGTCTACAATGACCGTCATACACAATATGATGCCCCACAGCTCTACACACAGTATGATGTCCCCCAGCCATGATAGCACCATGAACTGGTAGTTCCCTGCTTCACCATTATGTTCAACTGTATCCGTGTCCTTGGAGTGGGAGATATGGAGAGAGACATGCAGCAATATGGAAACCTTGTTAGGGTGATATGTTTAAGTTGCACTCTAATGTGGATAGGCAACCAGTGTGTGATTGGCACAAGGTAGAGGTAACAGGACTAGACAGAAGATAAGCCTGGCTGCTACATTCAAAACTGATTGGAGAGGGTAAGACCTACTAGACCAGGGGTCTCAAACACGCGGCCCGCGGGCCGCATGCGGCCCCTGAGGCTGCTTTATGCGGCCCACAGGCACAGACCCCTTGACGATCCCGACCTGGTCCAGGAGGAGCCGCCGACAGCAGCGCTGAATTGCCGCACAGAGACTGTTTCCCAGCACTGCATTTCCAATGCCAGCCGCTGGCCAATCAGAGGCCAGCAGCTGATATCTGCGTGTCGGCGCAGCGAGTATGACGTCATTGCCATATGCAGATGTCAGCTGCTGGCCTCTGATTGGCCGGCGGCTGACATTGAAAATGCTGTGCTGGGAGACAGTCTCTGTGCGGCAATGCAGCGCTGCTGTCGGCGGCTCCTCCTGGACCAGGTCGGGATCGTCAAGGGGTCGGACTCTGTGGTGCCTGCGGGCCACATCTGCAGGAAGGCCGCCGAGGGAACGGAGGACAGGTGAGAATCATCTTTTTTTTTTTCTATTTTATGTGTGTGAAGAACAGCACAGGGGGCACATAGCCACAACATGGGGACCGGGATAGGGCACATAGACACAAGAGGGGACCTGGATGGGGCACATAGCCACAAGAGGGGACCTGGATGGGGCACATAGCCACAAGAGGGGACCTGGATGGGGCACATAGCCACAGGATGGGGACCTGGATGGGGCACAGAGCCTCAAGATGTGGACCTGGATGGGGCACATAGCCTCAAGATGTGGACCTGGATGGGGCACATAATGGGGACCTGGATGGGGCACAGAGCCACAAGATGGGGACCAGAGCCACAAGATGGGGACCTGGATGGGGCACATAGCCACAGGATGGGGACCTGGATGGGGCACAGAGCCTCAAGATGTGGACCTGGATGGGGCACATAGCCTCAAGATGTGGACCTGGATGGGGCACATAATGGGGACCTGGATGGGGCACAGAGCCACAAGATGGGGACCAGAGCCACAAGATGGGGACCAGAGCCACAAGATGGGGACCTGGATGGGGAACATTGCCACAGGATGGGGACCTGGATGGGGCACATAGCCCCAAGATGGGGACCTGGATGAGGCACATTAGTACAAGATGGGCGCCAGGATGGGGAATGTTGCCACAGGATGGGGACCTGGATGGGGCACATAGCCACAGGATGGGGACCTGGATGGGGCACATTAGTACAGGATGGGGACTTGGATGGGGAACATTACTACAAGATGTTTTCCATTATTACTATATGATGCTAATTGTAAGACAATATTACTGTATGTGGCCAATTGGGGGAAATAAAATTGTAAAAAAAATAAAAAATAAAATAAAGCATGAAAAAATATTGGGCACTAAAAATGCTGTTTTATATGTAAACTAAAGTAAACACAAAAAAGTGCACGTTTATTATCGCCACATCCATAACGACCCAAGCCATAAAAAAATAAACATGGCAAAAATGTTCAAAAGGTGTATACAAAAAAAATGGTATCACTAAAAATGTCACATTGAACAAAGAATGCGGCCCCCCAAATTAAAATTTTTTCCATGTGCGGCCCATATACCCAGCCGAGTTTGAGACCCCTGTACTAGACCATTGATTGACAAACTGACTTTAACACATTTTATATGTAGATGTGTGTTTTTTGTGAGTTTTTAGGTTTGTGAGCCAGACTTCAAAATCAGCCATAAATAATAGACCTATAGAAATATATTTATTGTGCCAATTTACCAAGGAAAAATATATACTGTATATATAATTCAACATGAAGCCTTTGTTTTGTTAGCTAGACAGACTGCATCCTATGAATTACCATCTGTCTCAGCCTTCAACCTAGAGTCTGACATTAACTTGTTTTCAATTTCTGCAATATGGGAACATTAGTCTCTACAGCTTGGACCATGTAATGGTTTATGGCATTCTGGCATTCCCATCAACCATGGAGCATTAGCATAAAATCCTGTGTTTTTTACTACATTGCCAGATCAGATGGGATTTAAAGTCACCGCAAAGAGAACATGGGACTGATGTTCACAACTTGACCTATAGTGGACTGTGTGTTGACTCCTTTACTTGGGCTGTGTCCATTCACATTAAGGCCAAATTCAGACGTCAGTGAAATACAATCTGAGTTTTGGACCAGTCGTGGATCCCCTGACCCAAACTCAACAGTCTTATATAGGGTGGTCCAAAAGTAGGTGGACATAAAGTGTAATAAGGTTATGAAGGGGAAGATTTATCAAACATGGTGTAACATATTTATATATCAACATTTGTTGAGTCCAAAAAAGTCCACCAGAAGAGCCTCTTTGGAATTGGGAATTTCACCAGCTTCTATCATGCGAATCCTGAAATCTATTGGGTGGAAAGCTTATCATCCACGTCTAATTCATGGTTTATTGGAGGATGATCCAGACAGGCGGCTGCAATTTAGTGAGATTATGCTTAACGAAACTGAAGAAAATCCAGTAATTTTAGATAACATTATGTGGAGTGATGAAGCTTCTTTCAAATTATCCGGCCATATTAACAAACATGTATATGCCTATGAGGTTGTTGAGTATGGATTAGAGAACCTGCGACCGGTCTGGACATCACAGTCCATACTCCGGCCTTGTTTAATGGACTTCTGAATTTGGTCTAAGGACTCATTCAGATGTCCTACTTTTGCATAGCAGCACTATCTATGCTTTAAACGGATAGCACTCGGACCTGTGATATTCTATGGGGCCGTTCACATGTCCGATTTTTTTCCTCAGACCGAGTGACCTACGGAAAATATCAGAGACATATCCGATTTTGATCCAAAGGTTGGATCTAAATCAGCAATGCAAGTCTATGGGTTGACATGTGAATGAAGTTTGACTTTCACGGACTATCAGAATGGAGAAGGTGGGGGCCATTTTTTTTTATTTCTACACTTATGAGAAAACCGGATAACACTCGGACCACACTCTGATCAAAGTCTGATCAAAGTCTGATCAGAATAATTGGGCCAAACTAAACACAGCCCATAGGCAACAATCATGCTGTTTCAAGTTAACAGAAAGCACTTCTTTCTTTTTTTTATGAAAGCTACTTGGTGGACAAAACGAAGCATAAACACAAAGATCCTGCCTATAATTGTCTATCCTAAATTAGTTGCAGAATCCTACTAAATTGTAAAGGAATCCGGAGCCTCTATTAAATTTTCAAAACTGATTTTGCTGTTGCTTTTTTGTGCTTCCTGGAACTTTATGAATCCATTGATTACTGAATATCTGTCTTTCCATCTGACAATGTCAGGTGTGAAGGTGGCCAAATTGGGCAGAAAAAAGTAACTAACACCCATTTCTTGCATAAATTTCCAGGATGGATAAAGGCTTGTTCACATGCTCCGTTTTTGTCACACATTTTTGCTGCACAAAAGCATAAAAAAGCATTTTCACAGCACAAGCAAAGTAAATGGGATTTCTGAAATCACATGTTGCTTATTTTTTCTTGGCAGATTTGAAGCATCAAAGTGTTTTTCATTTGCACTATGTCAATTATTTCAGCGTTTTTGCAGCGTTTTTCACATTTTCAAATTAATAGAAAATTATTAAAAATGCATGTAAAAATGTGCATATTTTATGCAGTGTGTTTCCTGCCAACACTCTGGTTTTTGCTGCTAAAAAATCTGCTGCAAATACTCAAAATGTGCACATGGCCAAACAGAGGTTTTCCAAAATTGTTATTTTATTTTTAATTCAAGCATTTACTAAAACAGACATGTCAGAAAAGCTGCCAAGTCCTCTTTAAATTACCTTCAACGATAAGTAGTCATTTATGTAATTTTTCACAGTCTGAGTAACTTTTTAGTTTACTCTAATGACACTGTCATTCAATAATAATTCAATTACCCGAATGTTTCTTTAATGCTGTACCTCATTTATCGTTTCCTCTCACGGTTGCTAAGAAATGTTATGCTCTTATTTAATTATGCACCATGTCTTATTTCACCAAATGCAGAATATCAAGGCGCAGGTCTACCTTAATCACAATATTAATATTGGAGGAGGTAGGAATATATCAAGTCACACAATAATCAGAAAACATTCACAGTCATCATGAGATTAGTCACAATTCTAACTAGATGACATAAGAGTTTTAAGGAGCCGTATTTCCCATTAGCCTATTTTATATAGTAAGTTTATTATGTTTATTATACGGTAGATGTTGTTTTAGATACGCTGTGTGCAGAATTATTAGGAAATTTGTATTTTTGATTATTCATTTTATTATTGAACAACTCCAGAGCTGTTGGTCAATCCAAAAGGTTAATAAACCTGAAACCTGAATAAGTAAAAGTTAAGTTTTCTCTTTTTTAGGAGAATATCTATGTGTGCAGAATTATTATGCAACTAAATGAAAAATGTAAATTTTCCATCTGAATTGTTAATTTTCATCTATTACAGTTGGAATAATAACCAAACCGCTTAAAATGAGCAAAAATACATTTCTGACAATCAGTATTTGGTCAGTATTTTATATCAGTATTTGTGAGCCAAAACCAGGAGTGGAACAATCAGAGGAAAAGTATAATAGAAACACGTCACCACTTCTGTATTTTTCATCCACTCCTGTTTTTGGCTTACAAATACTGAAGTAAAAAACTCAACAAATTCTGAATGTGTCAACGTGGCCTTTTAAGAAGGGTACAAAAAGTTCTCAGTAGGGTTTAGGTCAGGTGATGAAGGGGCTATGTTATTTTTCTTCATCATTAAAGCCTTTACTGGCTGCCAAGCAGTGGAGACTTTGAAGCTGTGATGGAGCATTGTCCTGCAGAAGATCATGGTTTTCTTGAAAGATGCAGACTTTTTCCTGTACCTCTGCATGAAGAAAGTGTCTTCTGACAACTGGCTGTACAGTAGGTTTGGGAATTCATTTTGAGTCCATCTTTAACCCGAAAAGGTCCAACTAGCTCATCTTTAATAAACCCAACCCGTAGCAGCACCCCACCTCCACCTTGTTGGCATCTGAGTGGAAGTGGAGGTCTGTGCCTGTTGCTGATTCAGCCACAGCCCATCCATCTAGTCTGTCAAGAATCTCTCCCATCTCATCACTACATAAAACCTGTGAAAAATCTGTCTTCATATATTTCTTGGCCCAGTCTTGACGTTTCCACTTCTGTGTCTTGTTTAGTGGTGGTCGGATTTCAGCCCTCCTTACCTCGGCCATGTCTCTGAGCACTGAACACCTTGTCCTTCTGGGCCTCCAGGGAGGCTGCAGTTCTGGAATATGACAGTGTCATAGAGAAAAATTAAAACTCATAAAGACATCTCCAGAGAGGGGACATATCACCCTCACATTGAATATATGGGATGAAATGTAACTGGGTTAGTGGGAAACTAATTATAACCAGGGAAGTGAGAGAGAACTGTCACTTCAACCTCCATTGAAGTAGGGACCTCCTGAAGTGACCAGGTGATTACAACATCAGAGATCTGCTCTAAAAACCAGCCATAAAGACTGGGATTTGTTTACACACAGGGGGAGACGTACACTTCTGAGGCAAGAGCTTCCTCTGTTCAAAGGGTTTGTCTGAGACACTTTGGAGCCAGTGGTTAGTGATAAATATTGGGGTTTGCATTCATCCGATATATGGGAGATATATTTTCGACATCTGCATTCCTCTATAAGAATTGTAACAGTTTTTTACTTTTCTGAGTCCGGTAAATCTCTTTTTTTGCCCATTTTGATTGATGAAAACAAGCTGCCTAATAATTTTGCATTGCATCTTTAGGTTACACCCTCCGCTCATTACACAAATACACATCACCTGATCTGCTTCATCCAATAAGCATTCAAGTTTGCACAGTTAGAGAATCTGTATAAAAATGATGATATGAGCAAAATACCCACTTGCTCAATAATTGTGCACACGGTGTAGAAGTGTATTGTTTTCTGATGGACACAGACACTACACTTCAGATAATAACACTAGCTATGTAGCAGAGGTCTAGCAACTCAGCGACATATTGGTGATATACCATTAAAATCTATGTGAGAATGGCTGCTTTTTGAACGTTTTCCTGCCTGATATTAAAATAAGAATTTTATGAGTCCAGGACTCGTAAAATGATCATCTTAACAGGATTATACCACCATTCTGAAATTAGATTTTCAATGTAAGTACATCAATGTCATCAAATCTAAGAGATCTATTTATTAATGTAGGCATTTTGTCCTATGAAATCAGGTGACAGACGCTCTTGAAAGAGTTTTGTAGAGGATTACTTAAACATATTTTTTTTTCTTCCATAAGAATGTCAGGTCCATCAGTTTCTACAATTTGGTTCCACTATTGAAGCTAATGAGGAAAGACAATGCTCACAGCTAGGGGACATTTATACAGCAGAATACGCATGCAAATCTGTGAGAAATCTACAATATAATCTGTAAGAGTAGCAGGTAGATCCTGGCATGGATTGCATTTTGTATTTGGCCTTAAGTATTAACCCCTTTACCCCTGAGTGTGGTTTGCATGTTAATGCACGATGCCGACTTTGCTTCTGCTTTATATAACACCACAAGAGCTGCAGCTCTCGATTTGGTCACCCCTCTCACACACACCAAAGCTTGCACAATCAATAGGCAACCCTGGCACACCAGCCGGACTAAAGAACTGAGATGGGCCTCCAGGGTTGCTGAGCAGAGATGGAAAAGGTCTCGCTCCAACGAGCACTTCATCGCTTTCAAACAATCCCTCATCATTTTCAAGTCCACACTCACTACAGCAAAGCAAACTTACTTCTTATCTCTCATATCCTCCCTGTCTCAAAACCCTAAACAGCTATTCAACACTTTCAATTTTCTCCTCCGTCCCCCTGTGCCTCCTCACTTTCCTCTCATTTCAACCGAAGACTTTGCCTCATTCTTCAAGCAGAATATTGACACCATCAGACAAAGCGTTTGCCTTAAGTCCCCACAGCCCCTCCTCATATATACCCAATCTTCCTCCTCCAAAACCAGCTTCTCCACCATTACGGAAGATCAAGTTTCCTCTTTACTCTCCAAATCACACCTTACCACCTGTGAACTCGACCCAATCCTGTCCCACCTAATACCTAACCTTTCCACAGTCTTCATCCCAAACCCTAACCCACCTCTTCAACCTGTCACTAACAACTGACGTCTTTCCCTCATGTTTCAAACATGCCTCAATCACACCCATCCTCAAAAAGCCCTACCTCGACCCATCCTCTCTGTTTAGTTATCGCCCCATATCAACACACATATGCCTCAAAACTACTGGAAAAACACATTTACCTTGAACTGTCTTCCCACCTCTCCTCCTGCTCCCTCTTTGACCGCTTACAATCAGGCTTCCAACTGCACCATTCTATTGAAACTGCTCTGAATAAAGTCACCAATGACCTACTAACCTCCAAATTCAAGCATCACTACTCTGTTCTCCTCCTCCTGGACATGTCATCTGCCTTTGACTCAGTGGACCATTCCCTCTTACTACAGACTCTCTCTTCTCTTTGCATCACAGACTTGGCCCTATCTTTGATCTCTTCATACCTAACAGACAGGACATTCAATGTCTCCCACTCACACACCACCTCCTCATCTCGCCCCCTATCTGTTGGTGTCCCCCAAGGATCAGTCCTAGGGCCACTGCTATTCTCTATCTACACCTTCGGCCTGCTGCAGCTCATAGAGTCGCACGGCTTTCAGTATCGCCTATATGCTAATGACACACAGATCTACCTCTCAGGACCCGATATCACCTCCTTACTAATCAGAATCCCACAATGTCTATCTGCTATTTCATCCTTCTTCTCCACCAGATTTCTAAAGCTTACCATGGACAAAACTGAATTCATTCATCTTTCCCCCACTGCCCACTCTCCCCAGTAACACAAGCTCACTGCCTCGTTGTAACCCTGGACTCTGATCTCTCCTTCAAACCACATATCCAAGCCCTCTCCACTTCCTGCCGACTCCAACTCAGAAATATCTCCTGGATCCACACATTCCTCACCAAAAACACTAGTGCATGTCCTCATCATCTCCCGCCTCGACTACTGCAACCTCCTGCTCTGTGGCCTCCCTTCTAACACTCTCGCACCCCTCCAATCTATCCTAAACTCTGCTGCCCAACAAATCCACCTGTCCCCCTGCTATTCCTTGGCCTCTCCTCTCTGTCAATCCCTTCACTGGCTCCCCATTGCCCAGAGACTCCAGTTAAAGACCCTAACCTTGGCATATAAAGCCATCCACAACCTGTCCCCTCCATACATCTGTGACCTAGTCTACCAGTACTTACCTGCACGCAACCTCCGATCCTCACAAGATCTCCTTCTCTACTCCCCTCTTATCTCCTCTTCCCACAATCGCATACAAGACTTATCCCGTGCATCCCCCCTACACTGGAACTCTCTACCCCAACATATCAGACTCTCGCCTAACGTGGAAACCTTTAAAAGGAACCTGAAGACCCACGTCTTCCGACAAGCCTACAACCTGCAGTAACCACCCCACCACCATACCGCTGCATGACCAGCTCTACCCTCACCTACTGTATCCTCACCCATCCTTTGTAGATTGTGAGCCCTCGCAGGCAGGGTCCTCTATTGTACCAGTCGCTGACTCGTTTTGTTCAAGATTATTGTAAGTGTATTTGCTATGTATACCCCCTTTTCAAATGTAAAGCACCATGGAATAAATGGCGCTATAATAATAAATAATAATACTGACCAGGCCAATTTTTACAATTCTGACCACTATCACTTTATGAGGTAATAACTCTGGAACGCTTCAACAGATCCCCCTGATTCTAAGATTGTTTTTTTCATTACATATTGTACTTCATGATAGTGGTAAAATTTATTCGATATCACTTGTGTTTATTTGTGAAAAAAATGGAAATTTGGCAAAAATTAAGAAAATTTTGCAATTTTCAAACTTTGAATTTTCATGCCCTTAAATCAGAGAGATGTGTCACACAAAATAGTTAATAAATAACATTTCACACATGTCTACTTTGCATCAGCACAATTTTGAAACTAACCTGTTTTAGAACCCTCAGGGCCCCTTGTAAGCGGCAGGCGTAGTCCCGAACGCTGTCCTCCGGTTTCTGAGAGCATTGGTAGAACCTCATCCGGAGGTCTGCTTCAGTGCGGTCCTCGAAGGCAGTCTGTAACTTTTCGAAAATTACGGACACTGATTCCTGGTCTGCGGCCGTCCAAGTCTCTACTTCCCTCTCCGCAGCACCAGTCAATTGTCCCACAACTACTGCAGCTCTTTGTTTGCCCGTCGTAGAATACATGTCCAAGATGCTACATACTTTGCGCTTGAATCCGGACAGGGTGCCCGGCTTGCCGCTGTACTGGGGGAGCCACTTTGCTCCAGGCATGTACGGTAAAGTCAATTGTACGATATGGGCTACAGGCCCTGGTAATGGGGCGGCTGCTCCGTCCTGCGCGGCGGCGGCCGCGGGTACATCATCGGGGCTGTCAGCCTGGGCAGCGACGTCGGGCTGTTGCTGCAACATCTTGGCGCCCCCCTAGTGAACCGTGGCCTACCTTCCTTCTGTAGGCCGCAGCTCCGCAGGTGATGGTCTGCTGATAGGACCTTGCGTCGCTTGCGTTCCACGTCAGCGCGTTCGCTGGGTTTTCCTGCCAGGACCTGACGCTGCGTCAGTGCGTGGGGCATGTCCTCAACTTCGCGTGCTTTCAGCGGTTACGCCCCCTAGTTTTCCTGCGGTTACGCCCTTCTTCTCGCGCGGTGACCGGAAAGATGGCAGCCAGTGGCGGGAAACTCCAGAAAATGGCGGGAAAAGCTTCACCACTGTGAGTTTTACAGTTTCTTAAGGCGCACAGTACCCGGTGGCAACAGACACAACTCTTTCCATTGCTGCGGGCACGCATTCCTGTTCGTGACGCCAGTTGGAGAGATGTAGCGCCCAGGGGATGGGGACTACTCGGCGCCTGGGCCTTAATGCCTGGTCTTGGAGGATGTCGCGGTGGTCGGCTCCCAGGCCCGTACCTTGCGGTCTCTCTTATAAAGGGGAAAAAGGAAAATGAAATGTCGAAGTTCGTGACGCCACCTGTGGTGTCTGGTGAGGACCACCAGCGCTGCGGCAGTCCACTGAGGCCGGTGTTACGGCAGCTATGATGGTGTAGCTCCCCACAGGTGGAGCTAGGCCTCAGGGCAGCGGTGTTTGGTAAGGTGCACGATATGGCGGTGACCCAGCCGGGTCCAAGGAAAATGGGAGACACACTCACGTTTGGCTTCAGTACCTTTTTACTGGTGGAGTTGCGGTACCGCCCGGAGCACTATAGGGTGAGGGGTGCACTGTAGGTCTCTCCCCAGTGAATAGGTATAGGGCCTCCTGCATCCTTGCCGCTTCGTGTAGTTTATGGCCCGTCTGAAACTAGGCCCAACTTAGTCCTTGTGATGCGCCGGCTGACTTGGTGTTAGGGCCTTTTGCTGAAGAGCACGCTCCTGGTATGGCAGAGCCTCCGTGCCTCCTGGTCCTGCTACATGTCAGCTCCTGGGCTATCCTGAGACCTGAAGTCTTCCAGGAAAGATCCGGCTGTTTTCCACAGAGGGTATACTGCTCTGCAGACTCGGAGCCGGTGTCCGGTATATTTCTGGGGTGAGCTTATGAAGCTCCTCTGTCCCCAACTTCAGGTCCCCAACACTACTGTTCCACTAGCCTTCGGCCTACTCTGGGCCCTCACTAGGCTATACACACTGGCAGTTAGCTGGCCGCCTCTTCTGCCGCTCTCTAGAGCGTCGGCAACGCTCCTAGCTGTCTCCTTCTCTGCTCTGCTAGACTGCTTGCAGAACCTGCTGACACACTGTCTCTCTGTCTCAGGCTGCAGCAGACTCCAGACTCTTCTCTCACTGCAGAAACCTGCTGAGTCCCTTCCTGCCTAGCTCCACCATCCCTATTTATATCTCCCTGTAGGGCTCCCTCTGGTGGTTCTGAGGTAGGGTGGAGGTGTGTGCATGCTCTGAGGGCCTCTTGTGGAGAAAACCTGAAATGCAGCCCCCTTGGGTCTGTGACTCCATGCACAGCAGGGCGTCACACATATTTCATAGCAGTTTACAATGTGCCCATTGTAGCGTTGGGCTTGACCCTCCTCTTCCTCCACCACCATGTGATACTGCGGCCCTAAATTCTAATGTTCAGAGGCCCTGCAGTAGGCAGGAAAGCTGAGTTTTGTGAGAGCCCTCGTGTGGCCCTGTAACATACATTTTGAAGTGCCCTCCCCTAGAAATTTTGGAGGTGCCTCTTGTGCACATTTGAGAGAGCTCTCACTTATTCATATTGTAAGGCCCTCACTATTATTTAACTCATTTAAGGGCAGAGAAAATGGCCAAGAGACATGGAGTACTAGAAGGTAGCAGTGCGTCCGGCCTACGATCCTCAGATATGGCTGAACTCTGTGAACCGGAAAAATAAAGCTGCACTAGTCAACTGGATGACGAGCTCAAATATATCACTTGTGCAAGTCAATGGACAAAGGATATATGGTGCCCCCCCCTCCAGGATGGGTTGGAGAAGCTTCTCCAGATGGCTTAGAGATTTTGTCAATATTCCCCTGATTATATAGCAAGAGAAGACTTCTTGATACTGTACTACTTGGTCCAGTGCAGAATGTGCATCGTATTTCCAAAAATTACTCCTGGGGCTGGGGGCTGTGTCATAGGTGCAGGAAGATTCCATGACAAGGGCCTCCCTTGACAAACATTATCTACGATGGAGTACTGTAGTGGCCCTCAATTCAAGTTTTCAGAAGGTCTTTAGTCGGTCATCAACAGTCAGTGTAAATTTCTATTGAATATGTATCCCCTATCTCAGTCACAATGTGGCACAACCTGTGACAAGGGCCTCCAATGAGAAATATTAGTTTGGTAGGACTACTGTACATTCCAGATTTGTCCACTGCACAATGTGCATAGGGTTTGTGAAAATTAGCCCTATGGGCTGTGACATGGTTGACTCAGTATTTTGGCTGTGCCTGTGACAGCTAGCTTGGATTGTGCCATCAACATCTGAAAATCTGTCAACAAAACCCAAAATGCCAAAAAAGCCTGTTGCTAATGGATGTGGATGTAGTGTTGTCAGTGGTGCTCGAGAAGTCACTCAGTCTGTGTCAGGTCAGAAGAAGTTTGATGCATCCACTATGTTCCTGGAAAAAGTTCCCGGTCTGGAACGTAAACGTGTGTGGAAGCCAGAAGAGTGAGAGCAAATTCTGTCTTGGATAGCAGACAAGGCCTCTACGCATTTGTCAAGCAGCAACAAATTGTTATGATCTGCAACATGTACTAAGGAAAGATAAGGGAAAACTGTCCCTACAGTAAGACTAAGCTGAATCCCTACGATGTAGCGGGCTGCCTGTTCCTAGTGAACAGACCCGCCTTAGTCCTCGGCTAGTCTGAACGAAGACCTACAGCATAAAGGGAGGGGTCCCTAAAAGAACTAAGGACTGGGACAAAAATGGGACACCTCCTAAACAGAGAGGTTGTTGCAGAACACAAAAAGACAAACAGACAAAAAAGTACTAGAGGTCCCAGAAGGACCAAACGAACTAACAGAGAAAGGCACAGAAGCACCTGACAAGAGAAACAGTCAAACACTGAAGTCCATCACAGCCAAAAGGGCGGAGCTGGAATATAAAGGCAGATGGTCACATGACCGCAAAACACAAGATGGAAAAAACAAACAGGAGGTTTCTAACACAAATCTTCTATGACCACACAGTCTACTGTGGATACACAGAAGGCTGGCCCTTCCAATCCTGAAGCTGGTTCTCCTTCCTCCCGCCATTATCAGTCACAGGAGACATATGACCCCAATCTTGGCGATTCCGAAGATCTGTTTGGTACGTATCCTTTGGTTGGCTCTGGCCTATCACCATGCAGCATTGAAGAGGGACAAGAGAAGGTGGCGTGCATTGATGCTCAAGTATTTGAGGACCTACGGCCAGAAGAAAGCCACTTGGAGCAACGTCATTTACTGTCTCCAGAGGTGGAGGCTGATGATGATGAGACACAGTTGCCATCAGGTCAGCATACAATGTCAACTGGGAAGGAGGATGAGATAGAAGACTAGGTGGTCGATGATGAGTCCACTGATCCGACCTGGACCGTTGGCACGCATAGCCATGACAGCAACACAGAGGAAGATGGATATGTAGCACCAACACAGGCACCAAGGGGTCATGGTTTGCCCAGAGTGAGAACTGGGTCAACTGTTCCCAAGAGCACCCCTGCTGTGCGCCAAGTCAGGGCTAGGGGGTGTTCAGCTGCTGTGTGGAATTTTTTTTTCTGAAAGTCCTTCAGAGAAAAACATTGTTGTCTGTAGCATCTGCCATACCAGAGGCCAGGGCAAAGACAACCTGAGCACCACCAGTATGAGAAACCACATGGCAGCCAAGCAGCCCAGTGGGGGGCCGGAACACCAGGGTACCAAAACTGCATCTGCGGGTCAAACCAATAATAATAATAATAATACTCTTTATTTATACACTGTGTGCAGAATTATTAGGCAAATCAGTATTTTGATCACATGATACTTTTTATACATGTTGTCCTACTCCAAGCTGCATAGGCTTGAGAGACAACTACCAATTAAGTAAATCTGGTGATGTGCATCTGTGTAATGAGGAGGGGTGTTGACTAATGACATCAACACCCTATATAAGGTGTGCTTAATTATTATGCAACTTCATTTCCTTTGGCAAAATGGGTCAGAAGATAGATTTGACAGGCTCTGAAAAGTCCAAAATTGTGAGATGTCTTGCAGAGAGATGCAGCAGTCTTGAAATTTCCAAACTTTTGAAGCGTGATCACCGAACAATCAAGCGTTTCATGGCAAATAGCCAACAGGGTCGCAAGAAGTGTGTTTGCCAAAAAAGGCGCAAAATAATTGCCCATGAATTGAGGAAAATCAAGTGCGAAGCTGCCAAGTTTTGCCATATTTCAGAGCTGCAACGTTACTGGAGTATCAAAAAGCACAAGGTCTGCGATACTCAGGGACATGGCCAAGGTAAGGAAGGCTGAAAAATGACCACCTTTGAACAAGAAACATAAGATAAAACATCAAGAATGGGCCAAGAAATATCTTTAAGACTGATTTTTCAAAGGTTTTATGGACTGATGAAATGTGAGTGACTCTTGATGGGCCATATGGATGGGCCAGAGGCTGGATCAGTAAAAGGCAGAGAGCTCCACTCCGACTCAGATGCCAGCAAGGTGGAGGTGGGGTACTGGTATGGGTTGGTATCATCAAAGATGAACTTGTGGGACCTTTTCGGGTTGAGGATGGAGTGAAGCTCAACTCCAAGACCTACTGCCAGTTTCTGGAAGACAACTTCTTCAAGCAGTGGTACAGGAAGAAGTCGGTATCGCTCAAGAAAAACAGGACAATGCTCCATCACATGAATCCAACTACTCCACAGCGTGGCTGACCAGTAAAGGTCTAAAAGAAGAAAAAATAATGACATGGCCCCCTTGTTCACCTGATCTGAACCCCATAGAGAACCTGTTGTCCATCATAAAATGTGAGATCTACAGGGAGGGAAAACAGTACACCTCTCGGAACAGTGTCTGGGAGGCTGTGGTGGCTGCTGCACGCAATGTTGATCGAAAACAGATCAAGCAACTGACAGAATCTATGGATGGAAGGCTGTTGAGTGTCATCATAAAGAAAGGTGGCTATATTGATCACTAATTTTTTTGGTTTTTGTTTTTGCATGTCAGAAATGTATATTTCTAAATTTTGTGCACTGATATTGGTTTACCTGGTGAAAATAAACAAGTGAGATGGGATTATATTTGGTTTCTATTAAGTTGCCTAATAATTCTGCACAGTAATAGTTACCTGCACAAACAGATATCCTCCGCCAAATCTAAAAAAAAAAACACTCCAACTTCCAAAAATATTAAGCTTGGATATTTATGAGTCTTTTGGGTTGATTGAGAACATAGTTGTTGATCAATAATAAAAATAATCCTCTAAAATACAACTTGCCTAATAATTCTGCACACAGTGTATAGTGCCAACCTATTCCGCAGTGCTTTACAATTCAGAGGTTCATATTCAACAGTCAAAGTAACATAGCTAAAGATAATACAATAATTAAAGCAAAAATAATGACGACCCTGCTCGTAAGAGCTTACGATCTACAATGAGGTGGGGGTGACACAAAGAACAGGAGCTTATTTACTTTGATGGTTCAGCCATCCTGAGGGGATGAGGGATAGATAAAGGCTGCATGCACTGGCTCATCACCAGCCAGTATCTGTAGTGCTTTTGGGTTCGGTGGAGACTTATGTCATGTCGCCTGGGCTATGTCCTTCAGAATCTGCTGTTCAAGAAGCAGTCGCTCATACCTCCTGCCCACAAGCTGCGGTTGCTCACACACAACAAACATCAACCACATCCACTTCCTTGTGCCAGCAAAGCGTCCAATTGTCCGTTCCTGAGAGCTTGGAAACAAAGCGTAAATACCCAGCCATGCACCCACAGGCACAAATACTAAACTCGCACATTGCCAAATTGCTAGCTGTGGAGATGTTGCCGTTTAGGCTTGTCGGAGCACAGTCTTCCGTGATCTCTTGGCTGTGGCTGCCCCACAATACAGTGTTCCCAGCCGCCACTATTTTGCCGGTGTGCCATCCCTGCGTTACACAAGCACGTGTTAAACAATCTGAACCGTGGTCTCACCAACGCCTTAACCCGGAAGGTCCACCTAACAACAGACACCTGGACAAATTGTTGTGTACAGGGACGATACATTTCTGTCATGGCATACTGGGGTAACCTGGTGGAGGGTGGGACAAAGGCGTAAACTGGAACATCACACATCCCACCCATGCTAAGAATAGCGGGCCCAACTTCTGTCAGGGTTTCCACTTCTTCATATTCCATTTCCTCTCTCCCCTTCTCCTGCTCCTCATCCTCTGCTGAATTACCCTCCCCATCACTGCCAAGCTGGGACCTGTGCAGCAGTGCATCGGCAAAGTGGCAAGACGCTCTGCTGAAGCTGATCTGTTTAGGTCAGAAAGCACACAGTGCAACAGATCTGTGGCAAGCTTTAAAACAACAGACCAATCAGTGGCTCACCCCGCTGCACCTCCAACCCAGTCTGGTCATCTGCGATAATGGGCGTAACCTGGTGGCGACTTTAAAGATTGGCAAGCTGGTACACGTGCCATGCATGACTCATGTGCTGAACCTAGTTGTTTCGAAATTTCTGAAAACTTTCGTGACTTGCCATACCTACTTAAGAAGGTGCGCCGTATTAGTGCCCATTTCCACCATACCTCTACTGCTTTTGCTGCTTTTACAGCGCTGCAAAAGCGTTTGAATTTGCCAAGTAACCGACTCATTTGCAACCTGCCCAACTCCACCTATCATATGTTGGCGAGGATTAGTGAACAGCAGAGGGCAGTAGCTGAATACCAGCTTCAGCATGCTGGTCAGACTGAGAGTCAGCCACCACACATAACAACTGTCGAGTGGGTGTGGATCGCTGACATTTGTGAGGTTCTTGAGAACTTTGAGTACTGCACCAACCTTGTGAGCGGTGATCAGGCTATTATCAGTGTAACCATCCCACTGCTGTGTCTCTGGAAACAATCACTGCATAATCTCAAAGATGAAGCTTTGGGTGCCCAGCATGTTGGTATGGAGCCAGATTTCCCAATGGGTGATACTACCCAGCCTAGCCAATATTCTGAGGCAACATTGGGTGATGAGGAGGGAGATGAGGAGGGAGAGGACTTGTTTTGCTGTGCTACCGAGGGGACTCGTAATGCTACAGAGGGGACACTCAACCCAAGCTTCATGTCTGTCCAGCCTCAATGGGCTGGAGAGGAGGAGGTGGAGGAGGAGGAGGCGAGTCAGCGTGAGGAGGGGATGGGTACTGTTTCTGCTGTTTACTGAGTAGTTGAGGTGATAAGCTTGTTTAAAGTGATGGGTTTTTAAAGCGCACTTGAAGACGTGGTGGCTAGGCATCAGTCGGATCATCTGGGGTAGAGCATTCCAGAGAACTGGTGCAGCACGAGAGAAGTCTTGGAGACGGAGGTGCGAGATTCCGATTATGGGGGATGCTAGTCTTAGGTCATTTGTAGAATGGAGGGCACGTGTAGAGCGATAGACAGAGATGAGAGAGGAGATATAAGGCGGTGCAGAACTGTGGAGAGCTTTGTGGGTGAGAGTGATAAGTTTGTATTGGACCCTGTAGCAACTGGGCAACCAGTGTAACGACTGGCACAAGATGGAGTCATCGATGAAGCGGCTGGACAGAAATACGACCCTGGCTGCCGCATTCAGGGCGGATTGAAGTGAAGAAAGTTTGGTAAGAGGGAGACAAATCAGAAGAGAGTTGCAGTTGTCCAGACGAGAGTGAATAAGACCGACAGTAAGAGTTTTAGCAGTTTCAAAGGTGAGAAAAGGTCTTATTCTGGAGATATTTTTAAGGTGCAGGTGACAAGAGCCACCTTTCTTGATTCTTGGTACAAGGAGAAATTTCCTTCTCTCCCTTTAGAGTCAACAAAGAGTTTTACAATTAAATTGTTCAAGAGGGCCGTTGTAGATCAGTTGCTAAAAACATCACCCTCAGACAATGCAGGTGGCAGAGGTACCGGCTCTTTTCAACACCAAGGGATAAAGGGGAGAGACAAGAATACCAGCTCCAACAGAGGTGGGGGGAAAAATGTGCACAAATTGGGCAATTTTCAATAGACCAGCACAACAGTAAAGGCTATCTGTGCCTGTAACAATGCCAAGGAGGGATAAGTTGCAGAACATGGTCAAGGGGTACTTAAATAACCATACGTGCGTAGTTTCTGACGCTTCAGTTCCCTTTAATTATTGGGTGTCTAAGCTGAGCACTTGGCCTGACCTCTCCTTATATGCCTTGGGGGTGCTGGCCTGCCCGGCTGCTAGTGTGGTGTCTGAGCGTGTTTTCAGTTCCGCTGGGGCAATCATCACTGATAGGCACACACGCCTCTCCACGGAAAATGCAGACAAACTTACTCTGATTAAATTCAACAAGGACTAGATATCTCCACAGTTTGTAATCCCTCCAGATGAGAGCAAGCCAACCTAAATTCACCAAAAATGCAGATTCATGCTACTGCTGTTAACGTCACCCCCTTCCCATAAGAAGCCATTTCTTTCCTGCGTCAACCATGACTCAGCCCATAGGGCTAATTTTTAAAAACCCTATGCAGATTGTGCAGTGGACAAACCAGGACAGCATTCCTACTCCAGCCTAACTACTATTTGCGATTGGTGGCCCTTGAGATGGTGGCTTCCAAAATAGTGGTTAAAATGGCCTGGTGCTTGTTTGTAGCAGGCAGTAGGAAATGTTTGGACTACTGCTTTGTGCAGGGCAATAAAAGATTTTTTACGTAGACTAATATGGACAGAAGGCAGGCTAACACCCCAAAATAGTGGTTAAAATGGCCTGGTGCTTGTTTGTAGCAGGCAGTAAGAAATGTCTGGACTACTGCTTTGTGCGGCAATCAATGATTTTTTACATGCACTAATATGGACAGAAGGCAGGCTCTGACCCCTAAAACAGCAGGGAAAATAGACCAGTGCTAAAAAAAAAAAAAAAGGCAGTGCACAATGCTAATTCTGTGTGTGCAGGAAAAATATTGCTTTGCCTCTAACAAGAGCTGTTTTAAGATGGACACTGGAAGAATACTTTATCCTCTCCCTAGCTAATACACAAGCTCTCCCCTGTACTCTGACTTTGTTGTGAGTCTTCAGCTCTGAAAAGAGCTATTTTTTGGTGGTATTATGGAGCTAGTGAGCGGCTCTTTAAACACTGAACTAGTATACACTGCAGGTAGCCCTTACCTTTGTTTGATCAAGAGGCCTAAACACTCTCCCTAGCAGCTCAGCGATCTCTCCCTATGCTTATAGAACGCAGGCTCCAGATGCAATGTGCTCAAAATGGCAGTGGCAGGGCTTAAATAGAGCCTATGACGCTGGGCGGCCAGCCAATCACAGTAATGCCACAATCAAGATGTCTGCGGCATTACTGTGATTGGTTAAGAAGCCCAGCATGTTTAGTGGCTGCAAAGGAGGCTCCAAAACTGCAGGGCGAGACATCCGAATATATTGAGGCGAGTACACAAATGCTCGTTGAATAACGATTAACCCGAATGCTGTACTATTCGTGCGAATAGCGAATAGTAGCGAATACACTCGCTCATCACTATAAAAGACTAGTTTTTGCATCATCATATTTTGAGAGCTATAATTTTTCCACATTTTGGTCGACAGAGTCATGTGATGGCTTGTTTTTTGCGGGACGAGTTGACATTTTTATTGGTATCATTTTCAGGCATGTGATATTTTTTGATCACTTTCTATTCCGATTTTTGGGGGGGTTTTTTATGCTGTTCCGTGTGTGGTAAAATTGATAAGGTAGATTTATTCTTCGGGTCAGTACATTTACATCGGTACCACATTTATATTTTTTTTATGTTTTGGCGCTTTTACACAATAAAAACTATTTTATAGAAAAAAAATATTTTTTTGTATCGCTTTATTCTGAGAGCTATAACTTTTTTATTTTTCGGCTGATGGAGCTGTATGGTGGCTTGATTTTTGCGGGCCAAGGTGACGTTTTCAGTGGTACCATTTTTATTTGCATTCGTCTTTTTGATCGCGTGTTATTCCATTTTTTGTTTGGCAGTATGATGACAAAACATAGTTTTTTGCTTTGCTTTTCATTTATTTTTTTTACCGTGTTCACTGAAGGGGTTAACTAGTGGGACAGTTTTATAGGTTAAGTCGTTTCGGATGCGGTGATGCTAAATATGTGTACTTTTATTGGTTTATTTTTTTTACATAATAATATTTATTTATGGGTACAGTATATTTTTGGGGGATTATTTTTTTCATTTTTTTTTATATTTTTACAAAAAAATGCTATTTATTTTTTCACTTTCTGACATTTTTTTTACTTGTTCTCTATGTCCCACTATGGGACTTTCACTTTTTACAGCCTGATTGCTTATATAGCATAGAGATGCAGTACTATTACTGACCTCGTCGGAAAGGGGTTAAAATTTTTTTTTTCAAGGACTTTGATATTGACGTCTCTTAACCCCTTTCTGACGTGGGGCGTAATAATATGTATCTGCACCCTGGGCTTATTGGACCAGATACGTATTATTACGCCCTGGCAATCGTGCCCGCACAGAGGCTGTGCTGGCGCGATCGCCACCCGGTGTCAGCTGATTGTCACAGCTGACACCCGGTACTATGTGCCAGGAGTGGTGCCGGGGGCAAGCCATGAGCATTTCCGAGCAAGCACCGGTAAGAACACTCCCTCTTACCTTCTATCCAGCGTCCCGTGCTTTGTATGCCAGGTCCGGATAGTTTCCATGGTGACCTGATGTCGTCATGACGACATCCGGGTCACCAGGCATCAGCATGTTAGCTAGATTGTGCTCAGTGCTCAATCTACCTAACTTGTGTGTGCAGGGGCTGCAGCCTGCACAGCATAGGGGATGATGCATCCTTATGCTGTGCAAGCAATCAGCCTGCAAAAAATGAAAGTCCCATAGTGGGAAAAAGTGAATAAGTTAAAAAAAAGTCTCAGAAAACGTCAACTTGTCCTGCAAAAAACAAGCCCTTACAAGACTCTGTCGGCCGAAGTATGGAAAAATGATAGCTCTCAAAATATGACGATGCAAAAATTAGTCTTTGCAAAACAAAGGTTTTTTTAGTGTGTGACATCTGTCAATCATAAAAACCCGATATAAATCTGGTAATCACTGTAATCGCCCCGACCAGAAGAATAAAGTCGTCTATTCACTTACAGTGGTGGCCAAAAGTATTGGCACCCCTGCAATTCTGTCAGATAATACTCAGTTTCTTCCTGAAAATGATTGCAATCACAAATTCTTTGGTATTATTATCTTTATTTAATTTGTCTTCAATGAAAAAACACAAAAAGAATTGTCCTAAAGCCAAATTGGATATAATTCCACACTAAACCTAAAAAAGGGGGTGGACAAAAGTATTGGCACTGTTTGAAAAATCATGTGATGCTTCTCTAATTCGTGTAATTAACAGCACCTGTAACTTACCTGTGGCACCTAACAGGTGTTGGCAATAACTAAATCACACTTGCAGCCAGTTAACATGGATTAAAGTTCACTCAACCTCTGTTCTGTGTCCTTGTGTGTACCACATTGAGCATGGAGAAAAGAAAGAAGACCAAAGAACTGTCTGAGGACTTGAGAAACCAAATTGTGAGGAAGCATGAGCAATCTCAAGGCTAGAAGTCCATCTCCAAAGACCTGAATGTTCCAGTGTTTTCCGTGCGCAGTGTCATCAAGAAGTTTAAAGCCCATGGCACTGTGGACGGAATAGAAAAATTGACGAGAGATTTCAACGCAAGATTGTGCAGATGGTGGATAAAGAACCTCGACTAACATCCAAACAAGTTCAAGCTGCCCTGCAGTCCGAGGGTACAACAGTGTCAACCCGTACTATCCGTCGGCGTTTGAATGAAAAGGGACTGTATGGTAGGATACCCAGGAAGACCCCACTTCTTACCCCGAGACATAAAAAAGCCAGGCTGGAGTTTGCCAAACTTACCTGAGAAAGCCTAAAACGTTTTGGAAGAATGTTCTCTGGTCAGATAAGACAAAAGTAGAGCTTTTTGGGAAAAAGCATCAACATAGAGTGTACAGGAAAAAAAGAGGTATTCAAAGAAAAGAACACAGTCCCAACAGTCAAACATGGCGGAGGTTCCCTGATGTTTTGGGGTTGCTTTGCTGCCTCTGGCACTGGACTGCTTGACCGTGTGCATGGCATTATGAAGTCTGAAGACTACCAACAAATTTTGCAGCATAATGTAGGGCCCAGTGTGAGAAAGCTGGGTCTCCCTCAGAGGTCATGGGTCTTCCAGCAGGACAATGACCCAAAACAAACTTCCAAAAGCACTATAAAACGGTTTGAGAGAAAGCACTGGAGACTTCTAAGGTGGCCAGCAATGAGTTCAGACCTGAATCCCATAGAACACCTGTGGAGAGATCTCAAAATGGCAGTTTGGAGAAGGCACCCTTCAAATATCAGGGACCTGGAGCAGTTTGCCAAAGAAGAATGGTCTACAATTCGAGCAGAGTATTGTAAGAAACTCATTGATGGTTACCGGAAGCGGTTGTTCGCAGTTATTTTGGCTAAAGGTTGTGCAACCAAGTATTAGGCTGAGGGTGCCAATACTTTTGAAAAACACTATGGCCAGCATACTACTAACTCACGGGAGGGTGGTGACACGAGGCTCCTGCTCACCACCCGTTACCGCAAGACATCATGCCTACTCGGGAAACAAGGTAGAAACAGCGAAAAACGAGTAAAATTGGCATTAAGAAAGATTGTTTTTATTATTCGAATAAAAATATATAAATAGTAATACAGAAGAGATACATACAATAATAATGGGTGATTATTGGATTGGAAAAAATTCCGCTACATCTTGAGACCCCTCATAGATATATGTTCATATATACAATGGATACAAACAGTGTCCAAAAGAAGTAAAAATAAAAAAGAGGGAGAAAATGAAGAAAAAACAAGAGGCCGCGGGAAAAATAAGAACACAGAAAGAGTACGAAATGTCAATCCAACCAGGGTGAGATACCCATTCTCTCAAGTAAGAAACTGTAATAGTCAATAATTTAGGGTACTCACCCAGACAGTTGGTACAGTCTCTATGATATGGTGGGCACAGGGGGGCAGATAGTTGTCATCCACGGAAGGCCAATACTTTTGTCTGGCCCATTTTTGGAGTTTTGTGTGAAATGATCAATGATTTGATTTTTGTTTCATTCTCTTTTGTGATTTTTACTTGCAAGCAAATTAAATGAACATAATAAGACCAAAGAATTTGTGATTGCAAACATTTTCAGGAAGAAACTGAGTATTATCTGACAGAATTGCAGGGGTGCCAATACTTTTGGCCACCACTGTATATCGCACGAGGAACGGCGTAAAAAATAAACACTAGGGTTACGGTTGTGCTTGGGTTAGGCTTGTGCTAGTGTTAGGGTTATGCTAGTGTGGCACCCCAGGGGTCTGGTTTCCACAGTAATGTAATGTTATGTCTGAGAGCAGGTGGGAGGTCCTTTGGTCAGGGATCTTGTGCATGCCACACCTCCTGCCCAGTCTTGGGAGGGGAAGAACTTCCCCTATATAAACCCGGGGCTGAAGCAGGGTTAGCAGTCAAGGAGAGTAGAGACAAGAAACAGCAGAAGCAATACTACTACGAGTCAGGGGCTGGCAGCTGCAGAGCTCGCCCTGACTGAGAAGCTTTCTTACCGGACCCGGCGTCCGAGGCTGTGGGGACTAACTCTTACCCAGCAGCAGAAGCCGACCGGCAGGGGATTTCAGGTCCTCAGGCCCAGAAACCCGAAGGCACGGTCACACGCGTGGGACCAGCACCGCCATCGTGGAGCGGAAGCCATTAGAAGGCCCCGAGTCACCGGCCATACGGGTGAGCACCACACGGTACACTCAGGGACGTGGGCTACTTATATCCGCTTCTAGCAAGGTAGCCAGAAGAGTACAGTCAGTTTGGGAGGCCTACAACTCCGCCTGGCCAGGGGGGATCCCATCTGCTCAAGGACTGACCAGGCCCCGTTCACTAGCAAGTACTCCGGGAGGGTCTATCGTTGTTACCAGTAAAGACCCTGAATTACACCGCACCGTCTCTGAGTGGTTCCTGCTACCCCCATCATCCACATCTGCTGCCCTGAGGTCATACCCCTCCCGTTGGGGGTTATACCATCTACGCTGCACCATCCATCCACCGGCCTCAGCGGACTGTCCTGCAGCGGCAGCTCCATAGCTGCATTCAACGGGTGGCGTAGTCGTCCTGCATCTACCGCTGTTACATCGCCGCTCAGTTTGACTCCCTGGGCACGGACCGGGTCACCGCCACGGGACTACAGCCCTCAAGAGATCCGGCTCCGGGTAAGCTCCCGCGTGCGCAACGCAGCACGACACAGGCCCAGGGGCGCGTCAACTTTGGCGTAGTCGGCAGGATTTCGTGCCTGCAACCACCGGGTACTGCGTGCCTGAAAAAGAGACTTTTCAAACTTACCTGTGGTGAAGATTCCCACCATCCGGCGCCATCTTCAGCCTTCTTCCCGCCATCGGTGAAGTTTCCCGCCATCCGGCGCCATCTTCTGCCTTCTTCCCGCCATCCGTGGAGTTTTCCCGCCATTGGACGCCATCTTGAGGACGCCGCGCGGGAAGAAGAGGGGCGTGGACTCCGAAAGCGCGCGAGAACTGAAGCCCCGCCTCACGTCCGGACGTTGCGTAAGGTCCTGGAAGGAGCCCAGCAGACGCCGACGTCACAGGAGCGCGACGGAAGGTCCTCAACCCTGACGATCCACTGCGGAGCCGCGGCCTACGGAAGAGGATCATCGCAAGGTAGGCCACGGTCCACTAGGGGGGAGGAAGATGTCGGATACGGAGGAGAGCTTCACTGCCTCAACCCCCGCCAGCGCTACCGCTGCTGCAGTTATGCCTTTCACCATGCCCTATATCCCGGGAGCAGCTTGGCTACCCCAGTACTCAGGGGAGTCACATACCCTGCATGACTTTAGAGAAAAGCTGGATAGCCTCTTCCAGGTGTACCCCCTCACAGAAAAGCAAAAAGTGAGCATCCTGGTGGCCCAACTAACCGGGGCAGCCAAAAGGGAAGTAAAATCCTGGCCACCTGGGAGGAAGACTGTCGCAGGGATACTAACCCGGCTGAAGGACACCTTTGATACCCGCACCTCAGCCGAGATTAAGCTTAGATTCTACGGGTGCAAGCAGCGAGCGCATGAGAGTATAAGGGACTATGCACTAAACCTACAAGAGGCCCTGAGGGCCATTAAGCAGACCGACCCTGATGGAGTGGGAAACGAGGACAGGCTGTTGACCGAACAGTTTATAGAGGGACTGTATTGTAATACCCACCGAACCCAGTTGCGGGCAATGGCCTTACAGGATCGCCATCTGGGCTTTGCACAGTTCAAGGACAGAGCCATCCGGGTGCTCCGAGAACCGGCACCGGGTGGCGTTGTGACCCACAAGCGCCCTGCTATCACTTACCACCAGGAGGCGGCGCCCTTGTCGGCAGGGCCTGTGGGAGCTGATGCGCAGGCTTTGGACAATGACCCGGCTCCAGACCTACACCATCAGGTCCAAGAGCTAGCTAAGAGCGTTGCTGCGCTAACCCGAACTGTGCAGTCTTTACAGGCTTCCACCCCAGGGAAGATCCAGCTGGCGTCCGGACCGGAGGACATCCCGTGGCGTCGACCAAGGAGGACCCCACCGGCCAGAGGAAGACCCAGTGACCGATACAGCGAGGACGGACGACCCATCTGCCGCCGCTGCAATCAACCTGGACATATGGCAAGGTACTGTTCTTTAAACGGGCACAACCTGGGGTAGAGGGCCAACCCCCAGGAAAAAGATCACCAGGCCCATCGAACTGGCGCGACAGATATGTGGGAGGACGTCCAGTCTTGCCTGTGGTACTGGATGGCATTCCCATGAGTGCCCTACTGGACACCGGGTCACAGGTCACCACCATCCCGTACGTGCTCTTTAAGCAGTACTGGAATGACTCGGATATTACCCGCTACCCTGACGACGACTTGAGTATCATCGCCAGCAATGGCCAGCCCGTGCCACAGATCGGATTTAAAGAGGTGACCATCAAAATCGGTAGAGTCAAACTGGCAGCACAGGGACTGATCATTGTAGATATTGACAAACATGAGAGTCACCCAAAAATAACTCTAGGAACTAATGTAATTGAAAATTGTCTTGCAGAGGTGATTTTCCTTTTACAGCAGGTTGCCAAGAACGCCAGCTCCGGCGAGCAGCGGGTGCTCCAGAAAGAGATCCGGGCACTGATGCGACGGCAACAGGTGGAACTCTCCGGCGGTGAGATTGGTAGCGTAAGAATGTGTGACCCTTTTCCTATTGCCATGCCCCCAAAAAGTGAAATGATGATTTGGTGCCGGGCAGCTATTGGTCTGAGAGGTAGAGATTACCAGGCAATGGTAGAACCAGTTTACTCGGACAGTAGGCCCACCATTTTGACAGCACGGGGGGTGGTTGATGTACGCCATGGGAGGGTGCCCGTTCGCATAATAAATATCGGGGAGAGGGAAGTGTACCTGCCCCGGTATGCCACGCTAGCCAAATTATATACCATTAACCAAAATTCTATACAATCTGTGGAACCCTTGCCTCCATCTCACCCGGAGGAAGGTAACGGCTCTAAGAAAAACATGGAGGACTGGTGTCAGCAACTACATCTGGGTACTGACTCCACTCCCGCACACCAGAAACAAGGAGTCTATCGGGTGGTTCAGGAGTACGAGAGAGTGTTCAGTAAACACCCGTTAGACTTCGGGCGAGTGAAGGGGGTAGAACACCACATCCCCATGGGAGACCATCCTCCTATAAAAGAGAGGTATCGACCCGTACCCCCTGCCCACTACCAACACGCCAAGGGGATGCTTAGAGACATGAAGGAGGCTGGGGTGACCAGGGATAGCTGTAGCCCCTGGGCAGCTCCACTAGTCTTAGTCCGAAAGAAAGACAACACCATGAGGATGTGTGTAGATTACCGGAAAATCAATCGTATCACACACAAGGATGCGTACCCCTTACCAAGGATAGAGGAGTCATTGGCTGCTTTAAGATCTGCTAACTTCTTCTCTACCTTGGATCTCACTAGCGGGTACTGGCAGGTTCCTGTAGCAGAGGCGGACCGGGAGAAGACCGCATTCACCACCCCGATGGGACTTAGCGAGTTCACCTGCATGCCGTTCGGACTCTGCAACGCACCGGGAACCTTCCAACGACTAATGGAGTGTTGTCTGGGCCACAGAAACTTCGAGACGGTCCTGTTGTACCTGGACGATGTCATCGTATATTCCAAGACGTATGAGGACCACCTGAAACACCTGGCGGAAGTGTTCGAAGCTCTGGCAAGTTACGGCCTAAAGGTGAAACCCTCCAAGTGTCACCTCCTGAAACCAAAGGTGCAGTACCTGGGACACGTGGTGAGCGCTGACGGAGTGGCTCCCGACCCTGATAAGATCACCGCAATTAAGGAATGGCCAAGCCCCTCCAGCGTAAAAGAAGTGCGGCAGTTCCTCGGGTTGGTAGGCTACTACCGAAGGTTTATTCCCGGTTTCACCAAAAAGGCAGCACCTATGCAGGACCTCCTGATAGGCCAGTCCCGGAAGGCCAAGAACCAGAAGCCGCCCTTCAAATGGGAGGAGCTGGAAGAAGAGTCCTTCCGCCAGCTGAAGATGGCCCTCACGGGGGACGAAATCCTGGCGTACCCGGATTATAGCCAGCCCTTTATCCTCTACACCGACGCCAGTAACATCGGGCTAGGAGCCGTACTGTCCCAGATCCAGCAGGGGAAGGAACGAGTAATCGCCTACGCCAGCCGAAAACTGCGACCCACCGAAAGGAACCCCGAGAATTACAGCTCATTTAAGCTAGAGTTCCTGGCCGTAGTATGGGCAGTCACCGAGCGCTTTAAGCATTACCTCGCTTCTTCCCGGTTCACCGTGTACACGGATAACAACCCGTTGACACACCTGGACACGGCAAGACTCGGTGCCCTGGAGCAGAGGTGGATGGCCCGTCTGTCCAACTACGAGTTCACAATCAAATACCGGGCAGGACGCTCCAATACCAACGCGGACGCCCTGTCCAGGATGCCCAACCTGCCGGACGGAGGAGAAGATCCGGAGGGACTGGAAGAAGTTGAACTCCCTGCGTTCCACCGTCATGGGACTATCCAGTATTCCCACCGGGTAAGGAGTAAGTAGGCTGCTACGTTGAACCCCTTACCCCACTACAACTGGGCGGAAACGCAAGACAGCGACCCTGCCGTCCGACTGGTGAAGGAGATGCTGACTCGGCCGGAGGCTCGCCTTGAACCAGACGCTCCGGAGGAAGCCAAACAACTATGGGCAGAGAAGAGTCGACTGTTCCTTTACAAAGGGAAGTTGTGCCGCAGAATGGTTAACTCCCGGATGCATGAATTACTCTGGCAAGTAGTGGTGCCACGAAGAGACGCAGCCATGGTGATGGAGGCATACCATGACGGAGCTGGACACTTCGGGTGGAAGAAGCTGGAGTTCCTGCTGCGTGAGCGGTTCCACTGGGTAGGCATGAGGGGAACCATCGAGAAGTGGTGCAGAGACTGTGGCCCGTGCAACCTGAGAAGGAAGGACCGTGCCAGCCAGAAGACTCCCCTGCAGTCCATCGTCACCCGGCAACCGTTGGAACTGGTAGCCTTGGATCATGTAAAACTGACCCCAAGCAGAAGTGGCTACGTCTACGCGTTAACCATCGTGGATCATTACTCCCGGTTTCTGGTTGTCGTCCCCGTCAAGGATTTAACGGCTCAAACAGCAGCTAGAGCCTTCCAGCAGCACTTTTGCCGTCCACACGGGTACCCGGACCAAGTGCTGACGGACCAGGGACCTGCCTTTGAAGCGGAGGTCTTCCAGGAATTCTGCAATCTGTATGGCTGCCGGAAGATAAGGACGACACCCTACCATCCGCAAACTAATGGACTTTGTGAGGAAATGAACCAGGTGGTAATGGATCTTCTAAAAACGTTGCCCCTGGAAGAACGCAGTCTGTGGCCTGAGAAGTTGCCCGATCTGGTGGACCTATACAACCACATCCCGGTAGGTTCCACCAACTGTACCCCGGCTTACCTAATGAGGGCAAGACCTGGTAAGTTACCTGTTGACCTGGAAATGGGAGTCCTGACACCCGAGGACACTTCACCAGAAACAGACTGGGACACAGAGAGGCAGCAGCAGTACCGGAGAGTACAGGAGAGCGTGGAGCGAAGTCTCTGTCAGGCTAGGGAAAGACAAGAGAAAACTTACAACCAGTATGCTCCCGCTGTTCCCCTGGTACCCGGAGAGCAGGTCTTGAAGAGGAAGAGACGGCTCCACAAGTTGGACGACCAGTGGGAGAAGGACCCGTACACCGTACTGCCCTCAAGCCACGAGAACCCGAAGGTTTGTACCATCAGTAAAGACGGAGGGGAAACCACAGCCATTGTATCCCGGGACCACCTGAAGAAGTGTCCCGAACAACTGAGGAACCCTGAAGAGGAACAAGAAGACCATCGACCCGTAGAGGAAAGGGAAGATATGGTTAGTACTGTGCTCGGGGACTTCCCTCGGTCTTGGACTCAAGTCAATGGTGCAGTTGTGGTACCCGTACTCACCTTCCTCCAACCAGCATCCCAAGCACCTACGGAGCAACAGGTAGAGCTGGAAGAACAGCCGGTCCAGGAGGCAGAAGACTCCACACAAGCAGAACAGGAGGATCAACCCTCTGCTTATAGTGAGCCTGCCGTACCCCTAGTGAGACAAAGAGCCGGTAGACAGCTGCCCAGTTTACCCTTGACAGCTCCTACACCCTGTAGTTCAGGGCCAGACAGTCAGCTCCGTAGGTCCACTAGGGCCACTAGAGGCCAGTTACCCGCACGCTGGAGGATTTGAAGTGTATAAATTGTTTTATTTATGTTTATCTGTGTATTGTTGCTTGTGTATAATTTTGTGTTTCCAGTTATTTTTAGGAATCCTTGGTGGATTTACCGGGAATCCTTGTACATAGTTGGAGCGTAACCCAGGATGGACTAGAGACTGTTAAGGACTCGGGGTAGGACAGACCCCTACCTGGTTACGTCTCCCTGTTTTGGTGAAATGGACACCTTGCTTTCTTCAAAGACTGCACCCGGTTACGGACATGCCGTGACCACCTTTATGTGTTTCTTATTGTATTGTTATTGTTATATCTTGTTATGTTTTTCTAAAATGTGTTTAGTCCCGGAGTACTAAATTTTACTAGGGGGGAATGTGGCACCCCAGGGGTCTGGTTTCCACAGTAATGTAATGTTATGTCTGAGAGCAGGTGGGAGGTCCTTTGGTCAGGGATCTTGTGCATGCCACACCTCCTGCCCAGTCTTGGGAGGGGAAGAACTTCCCCTATATAAACCCGGGGCTGAAGCAGGGTTAGCAGTCAAGGAGAGTAGAGACAAGAAACAGCAGAAGCAATACTACTACGAGTCAGGGGCTGGCAGCTGCAGAGCTCGCCCTGACTGAGAAGCTTTCTTACCGGACCCGGCGTCCGAGGCTGTGGGGACTAACTCTTACCCAGCAGCAGAAGCCGACCGGCAGGGGATTTCAGGTCCTCAGGCCCAGAAACCCAAAGGCACGGTCACACGCGTGGGACCAGCACCGCCATCGTGGAGCGGAAGCCATTAGAAGGCCCCGAGTCACCGGCCATACGGGTGAGCACCACACGGTACACTCAGGGACGTGGGCTACTTATATCCGCTTCTAGCAAGGTAGCCAGAAGAGTACAGTCAGTTTGGGAGGCCTACAACTCCGCCTGGCCAGGGGGGGATCCCATCTGCTCAAGGACTGACCAGGCCCCGTTCACTAGCAAGTACTCCGGGAGGGTCTATCGTTGTTACCAGTAAAGACCCTGAATTACACCGCACCGTCTCTGAGTGGTTCCTGCTACCCCCATCATCCACATCTGCTGCCCTGAGGCCATACCCCTCCCGTTGGGGGTTATACCATCTACGCTGCACCATCCATCCACCGGCCTCAGCGGACTGTCCTGCAGCGGCAGCTCCATAGCTGCATTCAACGGGTGGCGTAGTCGTCCTGCATCTACCGCTGTTACATCGCCGCTCAGTTTGACTCCCTGGGCACGGACCGGGTCACCGCCACGGGACTACAGCCCTCAAGAGATCCGGCTCCGGGTAAGCTCCCGCGTGCGCAACGCAGCGCGACACAGGCCCAGGGGCGCGTCACTAGTGTTAGGGTTGTGCTAGGGTTAGGCATGGCGTCTGCTCTCGATTCCAGCCAATTTTGAGTTAAAAAAATCACACAGTGCTCCTTTCCTTCTGAACCCTGCCGTGCGCCCAAACAGTGTATTTTCCCCACATATGGGGTATCTGTGTACTCAGGAGAAATTGCACAACAGTTTTTGGGGTCCACTTTCTCCTCTTACCCTTGTGAAAATAAAAAATTTGGGGCTAAAAGATAATTTTTGTGGAAAAAGTTAGATTTTTTTTATTTTCACGGCTCTACGTTATAAACTTCTGTGAAGCACCTGGGGTTCAGGGTGCTCATCACACATCTAGATAAGTTCCTTGAGGGATCTAGTTTCCAAACTGGGGTCAGTTGTGGGCAGTTTTCACTGTTTAGGCACATCAGGAGTTCTCCAAATGCGACATGGCTTCCACTAATTATTCAAGTAAATTTTACATTCAAAAAATCAAATGGCGCTCCTTCCCTTCCGAACCCTGCTGTGTGCCCAAACAGTGTTTTTTTCCCACATATGGGGTATCGGCTTACTCAGGAAAAATTGCATAACAAATTTCATGGTGCAATTTTATCCTCTTACCTTTATGAAAATGCAAAATTTGGGGCTGAAATACATTTTTGTGGGAAAAATGTGAAAATTTAATTTTTACGACTCAATGTTATAAACGTCTGTGAAGCACCTGGGGATTCAAGGTGCTCACCACACATCTAGATAAGTTCCCTGAGGGGTCTAGTTTCCAAAATAGTGTCAATTGTGGGGGGTTTTCCATTATTTAGCCACGTCAAGGGCTCCCCAAACGCAACATGGTGTCCACGCAAATTTTACATTCAAAAAATCAAATGGCGCTCCTTCCCTTCCAAACCCTGCCGTGCGCCCAAACAGTAGTTTTCCCCCACATATGGGGTATCGGCTTACTCAGGAGAAATTGCACAACAAATAGCATTTTGCAATTTCTCCTGTTACCTTTATGAAAATGCAAAATTGGGGGCTGAAAAACATTTTTGTGGGAAAAATGTGAAAATGTTATTTTTACGACTTAATGTTACAAACTTCTGTGAAGCACCTGGGGGATCAAGGTGCTCACCACACATCTAGATAAGTTCCCTGAGGGGTCTAGTTTCCAAAATGGTGTTACTTGTGGGGGGTTTCCACTGTTTAGGCACATCAGGCTCTCCCCAAACGCGACATGGGTCCTCTAATTTTTCAAGCAAATTTACATTCAAAAAGTCAAATGGCGCTCCGTCCCTTTCGACCCCTCCTGTGTGCCCAAACAGTGGTTTCCTCCCACATATGGGGTATCGGCGTGCTCAGGAGAAATTGCACAATACATTTTGGGGTCCAATTTTTCCTGTTACCCTTGCAAAAATAAAAAAAAATGGCTATAAAGTACCATTTTTGTGAAAAATGTTAAATGTTCATTTTTTTCTTCCTCATTCCAAAAATTCTTGTGAAGCACCTGAAGGGTTAATAAACTTCTTGAATGTGGTTTTGAGCACCTTGAGGCGTGCAGTTTTTAGAATGGTGTCACTTTTGGGTATTTTCTGTCATAAAGGCTCCTCAAAGTAACTTCAAATGTGATGTGGTCCCTAAAAAAATGGTTTTGTAAATTTTGTTGGAAAAATGAGAAATTGCTGGTCAAATTTTAACCCTTATAACTTTCTAACAAAAAAAATTTTTGGATCCAAAATTGTGCTGATGTAAAGTAGACATGTGGGAAATGTTATTTATTAACTATTTTCTGTGACATATCTCTCTGAATTTTAAACATTTTTGCCAAATTTTTGATTTTTTCAAAAATAAACACGTAATATCAAAGAAATTTTACCACTATCGTGAAGTACAATATGGCACGAAAAAACAATCTCAGAATCAGTGTGATTCGTTGAAGCGTTCCAGAGTTATTACCTCATAAAGTGACAGTGGTCAGAATTGTAAAAATTGGCCCGGTCATTAACATGCAAACCACCTTGTGGGGTTAAAGGGGTTAAACAATGAAGGAGATGAAGCTTACCCATTGACTATCAGCTGATCAGTGAGGGTATATCCATTTTGGATATTTTTGTCTTCTTTAGAGGATTTGCCATCAATATCAAAGTCCCGGAAAACTCTTCTATTGACTGTTTCCTTTGTTCTCTAGGGTAGCAGGTGGATAGTTAATGATTTCTAGCCTCATAGTCTTGGGTAATAGAGACGTTGATGCTTACTTTCCGTGTGATGTAGGGTAGTAGAATGGTTAATATCTAGTGGTGTAGTATCGGCGTCCTCCGGCGCTCCTGCCTCTGTTGCTGCCGGCACGCGCAGCTTCCCGGGCACTGTGCTTAGGGCATGTGCGCGTGCGCTCCCTCCCTCTTAAAGGGGCCACGCGCGCCGTCCTAAGGAGTCCCCGGCCAATGGCCAGAGGACCTCTCATATAAAAGGCACCTCCTCCAAAATGGAGGTGCCCGTGCAAGGTTGCAGCTTTGTGTGTTATACTCTGCTTCAGCCCTCAGGTCCCACTGCTAGCCTGTCTACCAGTCTAGCCCGCCAGCCTGACTACCAGTCCAGCCCGCCAGCCTGACTACAAGTCCAGCCCGCCAGCCTGACTACCAGTCCAGCCCGCCAGCCTGACTACAAGTTCAGCCCGCCAGCCTGACTACAAGTCCAGTCCGCCAGCTTGTCTACTCTCCAGCCCGACAGTCTGTCTATGTTAGAACTCTCCTGTTAGGTTTTTTCTAGTTTGCTGGTCACATGACCTTTTTTGCCTATTTAATCCTGCTCCGCCCTTCTGGCCTTGCTGGACTTCATTGTATTTCTACTCTTAAGCTAGCCAGGTGCTTTGTTACCTTACTCCGTCAGTTCAGCTAGGTCTCTTGATCTCTATGTTCTATGTTGTTTGTTTTTCCTTTTCTGCTACAATTTCTGCTAGGAGGTGTCCATCTTACTCCCAGTCCCTAGTTCTTGTAGGGATCCCTCCCTCACATCTATAGGTCTTCGTACCGACTAGCTGAGTACTTTAGCGGGTCTACTCACAGGATCAGGTTCCCCGTTACATCGTAGGGATCAAGCTTAGTTCTATTGTAGGTACAGATCTCCTGTCTTTCCTTAGTGCTTGTAGCAGATCATAACAGTAAGTCCAGCCCAAAAATTTCTCTAAGGAAAGACCTCCAGTTTCCATCATGGTGTCGGTTCAGGATTTGGCTCAACGCCTGCAGGGACTCTCTCTGGAGGTGGCTGAGCTCCAACAACACGTGAGTAGCTGTTCTGGAGCGCATTTTGTAGAGCTAAAGGTACGTTTGCCTGATTTATTTTTTGGTGAACAACAAGATTTTTTTTCCTTTAAAAATGCTTGTTTATTGTATTATCATTTAAGACCCAGATCCTCTGGTGATGAATCACAGCGCATAGGGTTCATAATGTCACTTTTGCGCAAGGAACCTCAGGGATGGGCCTTTTCTCTCCAACCTAGTGATTCGTGCTTTAGATCAGTGGATAGTTTTTTTTCTGCTTTGGGGTTGTCATATGATGATCCTGATCGTGTCTCATCAGCTGAGACGGAATTAAGACATTTGAGGCAGGGATCAGGTAATGTGGAAAATTATTGCACTCACTTCCGTCGGTGGTCTGCTCAGGTGGGGTGGAACGATTCTGCTCTGAAAAGTTTGTTTCTTGCAGGGCTAGGTGAAAGGGCTAAGGATCTGCTGATTGCTTATCCTACACCTGGAAACTTGCAGGAGGCAATGCAATTAGCTATACGGGTGGACAGGAGACTGCGTGCAAGGGTTAATGAGAGTAAATCCTCTGCCATTTCAGCTCCGAGTTCTGAGAGGGTCTGTACTGACTTTGGAGAGCCGATGGAGATTGGGGCGATGTCACCCCGCTCTCAGGAAAAAGACCGCAGGTTTTCTGAAGGTTTGTGCTTTTATTGCGGAAAATCTGACCATTTCATTAAGAACTGTGTGCTTCGTATGAACTAAGAAAAAAAAAAGGTCAGTTATGCCCGTATAGCCTGTTTAAACACTAATTGTGTATTTCTTTCTGCTACCACCGCTGCTCAGGAAGAATTAATTGAATTTCGGGTATTTGTGGATTGTGGTTCTACTCTGAATGTGATTGATGGGGGATTCTTGGAAAAACTTAAATTAAAACCCAAACCTTTGTCATCCTCTATTGCCGTGGTTTCTGTCGATGGCTCTCCCTTGAAATGTGTTACTCACAAGGTTTATGAATTTCCCCTCACTATTAATGGTATTCACCAAGAAAATTTGGATTTGGTGGTATTAAATAATTTGCCTTCTCCCGTAGTGTTGGGTTTGCCCTGGTTAAAATTGCACAATCCTGTACTGGAATGGTCTACCAATGAAATTAAGTCCTGGAGCCCTAAGTGTTATGATAAGTGTTGTAACGGGCGCATTGCTGCTGTGGATAAAGGGGAATTACCTGTACCTATTCAGGATTTTTGGAAAGTTTTTTCTGAGGAGGAGTCGCAAGTTTTGCCTCCTCATAGAGACTATGATTATACCATTGAATTTGTCCCTGGAGCGACTCTCCCTAAAAGTCGTTTATTTAATCTTACTATTCCTGAGAGAAAGGCTTTGGAGGAATTCATACAGACGAGCTTGGCCGCCGGTCATATCAGACCCTCTAAGTCACCTGTGGCTGTTGGATTTTTTTTTGTTAAAAAAAAGGACAGCGGTTTACGTCCTTGTCTGGACTTTCGCGAGATTAATAAAATTACTGTACGCAATCCCTACCCACTGCCATTGATTCCTGATTTGTTTAACCAGTTAGTGGGGGCCAAATGGTTCTCTAAAATTGATCTCCAGGGGGCATACAATTTGTTGCGTATGAAGGAGGGTGATGAATGGAAGACTGCTTTTAACACTCCTGTGGGTCATTTTGAGAGTCTGGTTATACCTTTTGGTCTTACCAATGCACCAGCATTTTTTCAGAATCTTATTAATGATATCCTTAGACCTTTGATCGGCAAAAATGTGGTTGTGTATTTGGATGACATTTTGATTTATTCGCCTGATCTGGAGTCTCATTGGCGGAGCGTACGTGAGGTATTGCAGTCATTGATTGACAATTCGCTTTTTGCTAAGCTAGAGAAATGTGAGTTCGCTGTACAGAGAATTCGTTTTTTGGGCTACATTATCTCCAGCGAGGGCTTTGAGATGGACCCGGTGAAAGTTCAAGCTGTTCAGGAATTGCCTAGGCCTATTGGTTTGAAATCGATACAGAGGTTTTTGGGTTTTGCCAATTACTACAGAAAATTCATTAAAAAATTTTCTATTATTGTTAAACCACTGACCGATCTCACCAGGAAAGGTGCTAATGCGGTTCAGTGGACTACTGAGGCCATTGAAGCTTTTGTGTTTCTAAAGGAAAGGTTCAGCTCTGCCCCCATCCTTATGCAGCCTGATGTGACTAAGCCGTTTTTGGTTGAGGTTGATGCTTCTTCTGTGGGGGTCGGTGCGGTGTTGTCTCAGGAAAACAAGGATGGAGTACATCCCTGTGCCTTTTTTTCAAAAAAAAATTCTGAGACTGAACTTAATTACGATATTGGTAATCGGGAATTGCTGGCTATTAAACTCGCATTTGAACACTGGCGTCATCTCTTGGAAGGTGCTGATTTTCCCATTCAGGTTTTCACTGATCATAAAAATCTGATCTATCTTGATGCTGCCAAGCGCTTGAATGCCCGTCAGGCTAGGTGGGCACTTTTTTTTCCGCGGTTTAATTTTTCCGTTACTTACATCCCGGGTACCAAGAATGTTAAAGCTGATGCGTTGTCTCGCAGCTTTTCTCCCATGGTCGGTGCTGAGGAGGAGGAGAGCATTTTACAAGAAGGAGTTGTGATTGCTGCATTGGACTCCGTTTTGGAAGATGAGATTCTTAAAGCACAGGAGAATGCCCCATCTAACACTCCCCATGGGAGGTTGTTTTTGCCTAGGACCTTTAGGAGAGATTTGTTTGTTGAGTGTCATGAGTCTCGCTTGGCAGGTCATCCAGGAATCTCTGAGACCAAGAGACTTGTGGGTCGCAGTTTTTGGTGGCCTGGATGGCAGAAGGAAGTCATTAAGTGGGTGCGTCAATGTACTGTGTGTGCTAGATCTAAGTCTTCTCATACTCCTGCGGCGGGGTTGCTTTGCCCTCTGGAGGTTCCTAGTCCACCTTGGACACATCTGGCTATGGACTTTATTAATGACCTTCCCCCCTCTGAGGGTTTTACGGTCATCTGGGTGGTCGTGGACCGTTTTAGCAAGATGTGTCACTTGGTTCCCTTCATCAAACTGCCCTGCACTAAGACACTCGCTACGGCCTTTGTCAAGGAGATTGTCAGACTCCATCGTCTTCCTACTGACATTGTTTCTGATAGGGGACCTCAGTTCGTGGCTTATTTTTGGCGTGCCTTTTGTGACAGGTTGGGAGTTCATTTGTCATTTTCATCTGGATATCATCCTGAGTCTAATGGCCAGACAGAAAGGAAGAACCAGGATGTTGAGCAGTTCTTGCGTTGTTTAGTTGCAGACAATCAAGAAGGGTGGTCTGAGTTTCTGCCGCTTGCTGAATTTGCTCTTAACAACCATACATCCTCGTCTGCTGGGTGTTCGCCTTTTTTTGGTTGTTCTGGGAGACATCCGTCTTTTGGGTCATTCTCCAAATTGGTATCGGCTGTGCCTTAGGAGGAGAGTTTTTCCGGTGATTTGGAAACAGTTTGGACGGATGTGCGTGGTAATCTGCAGGAGGCTAACAAAAAATCTAAGAGGTACTTTGACAGGAAACGTCAAGAGGTTTTGTTTACGGCTGGTGACATGGTTTGGTTGTCCTCTAAGAATCTGCAGTTGAGGATTCCTTCTAAAAAATTGGGTCCCAAGTTTGTAGGGCCCTTTAAGGTGCTTCAGGTAGTTAACCAATCTGCTGTTAGGTTGGAGATTCCCACCTCCTGGAAGACTAATCCGGTGTTCCATGTTTCTCTATTGAAAAAAACTGATGTATCTGATAGAGACGCCACTGCCACTATGCCAATATGAAATTTCCCGCATCCTTAATTCTAGACATTATAGAGGGAGTTTGCAGTATCTCGTCGCTTGGAAGGGTTTCGGTCCCGAGGATAACTCATGGGTGAGGGCGGATGACGTTTCTGCTTCCAGACTTGTCAGAGCGTTTCACAGGAGGTTTCCTGATAAGCCTGGGCCTAGGGGATCCGGAGGATCCTCATAGAAGAGGGGGTACTGTTAGAACTCTCCTGTTAGGTTTTTTCTAGTTTGCTGGTCACATGACCTTTTTTGCCTATTTAATCCTGCTCCGCCCTTCTGGCCTTGCTGGACTTCATTGTATTTCTACTCTTAAGCTAGCCAGGTGCTTTTTTACCTTACTCCATCAGTTTAGCTAGGTCTCTTGACCTCTATGTTCTTTGTTGTTTGTTTTTCCTTTTCTGCTGCAATTTCTGCTAGGAGGTGTCCATCTTACTCCCAGTCCATAGTTCTTGTAGGGATCCCTCCCTCACATCTATAGGTCTTCGTACCAACTAGCTGAGGACTTTAGCGGGTCTGATCGCAGGATCAGGTTCCCCTTTACATCGTAGGGATCAAGCTTAGTTCTATTGTAGGCACAGATCTCCTGTCTTTCCTTAGTGCTTGTAGCAGATCATAACAGTCTACAGTCCAGTCCGCCAGTCTGTCTTTGGGCTCTGCCCGCCTGCTTACCTGGAAGCACCTGCCAGTTACCTACCGTGCCTCCCAGCCCGCTTACCTGGAAGCACCTGCCTGTTACCTGCCGTGCCTGCCAGCCCGTTTACCTAGAAGCACGTGCCTGTTACCTGCCGTGCCTACCAGCCAGCCTACCTGGAGGCTACTGCTTGTTACCTGCTGTGTCTGCCAGTCCGTCTGCCCGGATCACCCGTCAGCCTGCCTGCCATGCTCATCTGCTGTACCGGTCAGTCCCTGCCTTCTGACCCGTGGGAGTCACCTGCTCTCATACAAGGTCGGTCCCAGAGTAGCACCTGGTCCCTCTGCTCAGTCCTTCTCTGGTCACAGAGTCGATTGAGCCGCCGTACGACTTTGGTCGGTCCGAGTTGATACCTAGTTTTGCTCCTCTGGTCCCTCCTTGCACCGCAGCACAGAGGTTCCACCACCCGGATCCGTAACAAGTGGCTAGTTTTTTTACACATCTTTTAGTTACTGGCCTCCAATGCTCTGTGCGATGTGTCCTGACTCCTGACCCTTTAACAGGATGTCAAACCCAATGTCTACAAGACACGTAAATTATCAGATTAAGGCCTCATTCAGATGTGCATTTTTCACGTGCATGTTCTATGGGGCTGTTTTCTTGTCGTCTTTTTTGCAGACCCAAAAAAACAGAGACACATCAAGGTTGAAACTTGCCCATTCAGAAACAAAAAAAACAGAAATCATACGGATGCCATCTATGTTTCATCCGTGTGCTGTCTGTAAATGGATATGACAATTTTAGGATTTCATTTATTTGCATATGAAAAAATGAATTTCACCCTGATCGTAAAAATTCACAAGTGCCAAAAATGGATGAAAATCGGATCCAGCATGGCTGTCTGAATGAGAACTTATATTTATACAAATCAATACCAGTCAAAGAGAGAAAGGACTCTGTGGCTATGATTAAATGCTTTATGGCTGATAAATAAAACTATTCTCGCATCCACAATGGAGGCTCCATCTCGTACAAGATACAAAAGGACCGATTTTCTTCAGTGTACTGAATCAGATTTTTCATCAGTGTCTGTCTTTACCATCAGTGTTTAGTCAGTGTCTCCAATTTTCAGAGATTTTCTCGCATGCCGAAAAAAGCAAAAAACATTGCAAAGCTTTTACTACTGATTACAATGTTTTTTTTTTGTGGTAACATATGGATGCGAAACCTGGATGATAAAGAAACAAGACAAAAGAAGAATCGGCGCCTATGAAATGTAGTTCTGGAGAAAGATGTAATCAATCCCATGGATGACAAGAAGATCAAACATGTTCTAGGTTCTAGTTCTAGGAACCCTGCTCTTCTCCATTTACACCTTCAGCCTGGGACAGGTCTTAGAGTCTCACGGCTTTCAGTATCACCTCTATGCTGATGACACAGATCTACCTCTCTGGACCCAACATCACCTACTTACTACTAGAATCCCACAATGTCTGCTCGCTATTTCATCCTTCCTCTTTGCTAGATTTTTAAAACTTAACATGGATAAAACAGAAATCATTATCTTTACCCCAGCTCACTCAACCCCCCCAACTGACCTATCAACGTCAATGGCTGCTCACTCTTCCCAGTACCGCAAGCTTGCTGCCTCGTGGTAACCCTTGGCTGTGCTGTTTCATTCAATCCACATATCAAAGCTCTTTCCACTTCATGATGACTCTAACTCAAAAAAATTTCCCAGATCCGTACATTTCTTTATCAAGAATCAGGCAAAACACTAGTGCATGCTCTCATCATCTCTCGCTTCGACTCCTGCAACCTCCTGCTTTGTGGCCTCCCCTCTAACACTCTCGCACCCCTCCAGTCCATCCTAAACTCTGCTGCAGGACTAATGCACCCATTCCCCGGCTATTCCCTGGCCTCTCCCCTCTGTCAATCCCTTCACTGTCTCCCCATTGCCCAGAGATTCCTGTTCAAAACCCTAACCATGGCATACAAAACCACCCCCAACCTGTCTCCTCTATGCATCTGTGACCTAGTCTCCCGGTACTTACCTGCACGTAACCTTCGATCCTCACAAGTTCTCTTTCCCTACTCCCCTCTTATCTCCTCTTCCCACAATCGCATACAAGATTTCTCCCGTGCATCCGACCTACTCTGGAACTCGCTACCCCGACATATCAGACTCTCGCCTATAGCGGAAACCTTTAAAAGGAAACTGAAGACCTACCTCATCCGGCAAGCGTACAACCTGCAGTAACCCTCGCTCCACCATACAGCTGCTCGACCAGCTCTGTCCTCCCCTACTGTATCCTCACCCATCCCTTGTAGATTATGAGCCCTCGCGGGCAGGGTCCTCTCTCCTCCTGTATCAGTCGGTGACTTGTACTGTTCAAAGATTATTGTACTTGTTTTTTATCATGTATACCCCTTTTCACATGTAAAGCACCGTGGAATAAATGGCGCTATAATAATAATAAATAATAATAATAACAAATCAATTTTGCAACAAATCAAGCCAGACATGTCACTCAAAGCAAGGATCACCAAGATATGACTTACCTACTTTGGACACATCATACAAAGAGAGAAATCATTGGAGAACGGCATAATGGTTGGAAGAATAGAAGGAACAAGGCGAAGAGGAAGACCTGCAACCCGATGGCTTGATACAATCAAGATAATGGCGTAGAAGAACCTGAAGGACCTATCTAGGCTTGCATAAGATCGATCTTCCTACAGATCGTTCATCCTTCAGCCAGGTTGCCATGGCTCGAGATCAAGCAGGCGGCCGATAAAAAAAAAGAAAAAAAAAAACAATGTTAAGAAGGACAGCACATGGATTGCACAAAGAAAACAATGCTAAGAAGGACAGCACATGGATTGCACAAAGATGTCATCCCTGTGCTTTCCGTGATTTTCACAGACCCATATAGTGGCGACTGTGATCCATGACTTGGATTACAAAAACAGACATGCATCCATCTTTTTTTTGAGAACATAGTCTGAAAAAAAACATGGACATGCGAACAGCATGGATACAACACGTGGGTGAAAAATGTATGTTTGATTGAGGTCTAAGACTTCAATCTAAAGTGCCATACGGCGTAAAAGACAAACCAAACAACAAAATTACAATCCACAAAAAAATGACAAATATCATGCCTCAGAATAAAGAAGAATTTTGTGTGACTTTCACACCATCCCAACCATATCTGTTAACACCAACTGCTTCGCAATGAAAATCTTGATCTGGATAATGACGGCTGGAAGAGCTAATGAAATCCATAAACAATCGAATGTAATATTTGGAATAATTCCACTTCATTAGAATGCAGCACATTAGCAGATAAACAAAAAGCAAAAAAGAAAAAACCCATGAAGATCACAATCTCCGTTCCAGCTATGAAGGCCGGGTTCTTATCACACACAAGTGTTGAAAGGCATTGTCTTGTGAAATATATTTCAGCCTGAATTAGCAAAGTTTGAAGATTATTTGACTTTGTCTTCTCTTTGTGAGAAGGAAAAAAATAATAATTATTTGTTCACAGGCTTGACAGACTTTGGATGCGGTAAAAAGGTTTATGACAGAAATCCATTCCAGGAGAGATGCAAGGTTTCTGTGATGTGATTTAGATCTGGTTTACACATGGCAGGATGCTCTCAACCTTTTTAACCTATGTGATGAAAATGATAATTGCTGTGGAGAACGAGGGATGTGTGTTTGTATCTAGTGCAAGTCGCACGCAGGTGGAGTTTGGCGGTCGTCAGGCGCTGACAAATATGTATGAGCTGCTGCGGATGATGAGGGCAAACATGAAAGATACAGAAAAACTCAAGGAAAATCATGCGAAGGCAGAAGTTCAGGGAGAAATAGAAAGGTGTTTGTAAAGATAGATAGATAGATATAAAAATAAAAAACAGAAAATCACATTGCATGATTTTTAAATAATTAAATTGCATTTTATTGCATGAAATAAGTATTCGATCACCTACCAACCTGCATCCAGCTCTCACAGACCTGTTAGTTTTCCTTTAACCCCTTTAAAGCCTGGGGCGTATTAGTACGCCCCAGGCCATCACTCCCGATTCAGTGAGGGCTCCGGCGCTGAGCCCGCACTGAAGCAGGAACATGTCAGCTGATTTATACAGCTGACATGTGCCCGCAACAGCCGCGGGTGGAATCGCTATCCACCTGCGGCTGTTAACCAGTTAAATGCCACTGTCAATCTCTGACAGCGGCATTTAACAGCGCAGCGTCAGAGGCGCGGCATTAGCCCCGCCCATCGGTGACCCCATCACGTGATCACGGGTCACTGATGGGTGGGCATGACATCCCTGGGTCTGCAGCAGACCCCAGTGGTTGTCATGTAAAGATCGCTATGAGCGCCAGCCACCTAGTGGTCGGCGCTCATAGCACAGGAGCATTTCTGCTACATAGAGGTGATCTGCTCATCACCTCTATGTAGCAGAGGCGATCGGACAGTTGCTGCTTCTAGCCTCCTATGGAGACTATAGAAGCAAGCAAAAAGTGTAAAAAAATGTTTTTAAAAATATTAAAAAGATTAAAAAAATATAAAAGTTTAAATCTCCCCCCTTTCGCCCCATTCAAAATAAAGTAATTTTAAAAAAAAAACACTTACACATATTTGGTATCACCGCGTTCAGAATCGCCAGATCTATCAATATATAAAAAGAATTAATCCGATCGGTAAACAGTGTAACGAGAAAAAAATTCTAAACGCCAGAATTATGTTTTTTTGGTTGCCGCAACATTGCAATAAAATGCAATAACGGGCGATCAAAACATCGGATCTACCCCAAAATGGTATCAATAAAAATGTCAGCTCGGCGCTCAAAAAATAAGCCCTCACCCGGCCCCAGATCCCGAAAAATGGAGACGCTACGGGACTCAGAATTTTTTTTTTTTTTAGCAAACTTTGGATTTTTTTTTTCACCACTTAAATAAAAAAGAACCTATACATGTTTAGTGTCTACAAACTCGTAATGACCTGGAGAATAATAATGGCAGGTCAGTTTTAGCATTCAGTGAATGTGGTAAAAAAAAAAAAAAAACATCTGTGGTATTGCACTTTTTTTGCAATTTCACCACACTTGGAATTTTTTTCCCGTTTTATGGTACACGATATGGTATAACCAGTAATGTCGTTCAAAAGTACAACTCGTCCCACAAAAAATAAAAACGCTATGGCTCTGGGAACAAGGGGAGCAAAAAACGAAAATACAAAAACGGAAAATCCCAAGGTCCTTAAGGGGTTACGAAGCCCTCCTACTCTGCACTCAGTTCCTGTATTAATTGCACCTGTTTGTACTTGTTACCTATATAAAAGACACCTTTCCACACACTCAATCAATCATACTCCAGCCTCTCTACCATGGCCAAGACCAAAGAGCTGTCTAAGGCACCAAGTACAAAATTGTAGACCTGCACAAGGCTGGGATGGGCTACAGGACAATAGGCAAGCAGCTTGGTGAGAAGGCAAAAACTGTTGGCACAATTATTAGAGAATGGAAGAGACACAAGATGACTGTCAATCTTCCTCGGTCTGGGGCTCCATGCAAGATCTCGCCTCATAGAGTAAGGATGATTCTGAGAAAGGTCAGGAATCAGGCCAGAACTACAATGGAGGACCTGAGCAGTGACCTGAAGAGAGCTGGGACCACAGTCTCAAACATTACCATTAGTAATACACTATGCCGTCATGGGTTAAAATCCTGCAGGGCAAGCAAGGTCCCTCTGCTCATGCCAGTAAATATTCAGGCCCGTTTGAAGTTCACCAATGACCATCTGGATGATCCGGAGGAGGCATGGGAGTAGGTCATATTAGTCAGATGAGACCAAAATAGAATTTTTTGGTATCAAATCCATTCGCCGTGTTTGGAGAAAGAAGAAGGATGAGTACAACCCCAAGAACACTGCCCCAACCATGAAGCATGGTTTGGGAAACATCAGACTTTGGGGGTGCTTTTCTGCAGGGGACAGGACAACTGCACCGTATTGAAGGGAGGATGGATGGGGTCATGTATCGCAAGATTTGGGCCAACAACCTCCTTCCCTCAGTAAGAGCATTGAAGATGGGTCATGGCTGCGTCTTCCAGCATGACAATGACCCGAAACACACAGCCAGGGCAACTAACAAGTGGCTCCGTAAGAAGCATTTCAAGGTCCTGGAGTGGCCTAGCCAGTCTCTAGACCTGAAAGCAATAGAAAATCTTTGGAGGGAGCTGAAACTCAATGTTGCCCAGCGAAAGCCCCGAAACCTGAAAGATCTGGAGAAGATCTGTATGGAGGAGTGGACCAAAATCCCTGCTGCAGTGTGTGCAAACTTGATCAAGATCTACAGGAAACGTCTGACCTCTCTAATTGCAAACAAAGGTTTCTGTACTCAATATTAAGTTCTGTTTTTCTTTTGTACCAAATACTTATTTCATGCAATAAAATGCAAATTAATTATGTAAAAATTATACAATGTGATTTTCTGGATTTTTTTTTAAGATTCTGTCTCTCACAGTGGAAGTGTACCTACCTACGATAAAAATTACAAACCTTTCCATTCTTTTTAGGTGGGTAATCTTCCAAAATCGGCAGTATATCAAATACTTATTTTCCTCACTGTAGATAGTTAGATGGGTGGGTAGGTAGATAGATAGAGAGATAGATAGATAGAGAGATAGAGAGGTAGATACTATAAACAGATAAATAGATAAATGTAGGAAGATAAATTAGATCCTGTAGATACAGGTGCATCTCACTACATTTCAGTAGGCCAACATTTCGGATTTTAAAAACATTTCTCAAGCTGTTGTTATAACGTATTCTAATTTACTGAGATAATGACTTTTGTGCTTTCATTGGCTGTAAGCCATAATCATCAACATTAACAGAAATAAACACTTGAAATAGATCACTCTGCTTGTAATGACTCTATATAATATATGAGTTTCACTTTTTGTATTGAAGGATTGAAATAAATTCACTTTTTGTTGATATTCTAATTTAGTGAGATGCACCTGTGAATGTATAGATACAGTAGGTGATATTGTAGATAGATAGATAGATGTTGTGAAGTCAATAGAAGCCAGGGATGGATGACAAATACTTTCTTTTCATTTTCTTAAAGGGGTTTACTCACGAAAGACATTTAGCATCAATTCTGTGTAATCACCGAGGCCCTACCACTTCTTCTGGTCCTGGTCTTGGCTGCTCTTTTCAGTATCTATGGGACTAATGGAGATGCGGCACTCAGATATCCCCCAAAATCCCGCAGACAGCGGTCATGTGGGCTATACCAATCCATTCCAACTATTTTGAGGTTGATATTAGAAATACTATACACATATACACGTCTTTCCTTATCACTGTTTCTTTTGTCTCAACAACAAATCTTGATACAAACAATTTAGAAAGAAAAAAATGATTTTGCAATCTCTAGTTATAGATGTGTACACTCTGTGCCTATATGTGGCCATCCAGCAATTGTAATGTGATAAGTTTTGAGGGTTTTGCTATTATATTGTGACAATGTAATTCATTTGCATCATCAGAGAGGAAGGGGACTAGAAGTTTATATAAAGGAAACATCGCTCGGTTTAAATATCTATCTTAATGAGCAATTGTCATGTTTGAAGAATTTTGCATAAAATGTTTTATATACGCCACACTGAGCTACGTAGGTATAAAACTAAATGAAATCCCCAAAATTAATTAAAACCGAATGTAGAAATGTTACCAATCTGCTTGTGGCTTTGCTTTATGTTTGGGCAAAGAAGTCCAAGTTTTTTAATGTTCTGGGGCCCATATATTCCAAGCCACGTACCGATGGTTCATAGCCTACAAAAACATGAGGTAACGGTATAGAGTAATGTCAGCAGTGAATTTATAAACCTGATTGGGGGTTGTCCAAGAGCCTGTCGTTCAGGGCGATTAGTAATGCTTCATACCAGGGCTTATAATACAGAGCAGGTTTAAATAATAAGGAGATTCCAGGGTTTTGCATTTTTCTTCTAGGCATTAAAGAGTAACTAAACTTTCATTTTTTTTAAATAATTTTGTCCTGCATAGAAAGTTATGAAACTCTGCCAACCGCTTTATTATTTGTCTTCCTTTGTCTAAATAAATTGCATGTAAGTGGCTTCCAAACCTTTACTTTGCCCCAGTTTACATGCCTGCTGTCAGCCGCATTGATATCATAATGTAGTCATTTGGAGTACAGATGATGGCAATGATAGGTTAGTCCTTGTCTCCTCCTCTGAGTGTCCTGCTTATCAAAACAATCTCCTGCAGCAGCTTATCCCCAAAGTTACTGAGATACAGGTGCTGACCCTTTCACTGGCATCATCTGTACTCCGAATGAGTACATTCTGATATCAATGCACTTGAGAGCAGGCACAATAGACTGAAAAAAAGTAGGGGTTGGAAGCTACTTATATGCAATTTTTTTTTACAGGAATAAAGACAAATGCCCTCAAAAAAAGTAATTTGCAAAAAAATCCATGCTGGATAAAATCATAATAAAAAAAAATAAAAGTTTAGTTACTCTTGAATACTTTCTGATGTACAATACAAAATTATATTGTGGTACCATGTTAGCCAGAAAAATCAATATATAATATATGCCCAAAAATAACAAAAGTATTCTCGGAGTGATACCTTTATTGGCTAACCAGAAAAAAATATAACGAAACCCTAATTTGATTTCCTTGGTTTATCATTAGGAAGCAGCACTCCTTACACTCTTACTGCTCTGAAAACTTGCAAATACATTTATCATATTCACTCCGAGAATACTTTTGTCTTTTTTTTGGGCATAAAAGTATTTACATTGATTGCTTTCTAAGTGACAAATGAAGTTTATTTTCTTTTATTCTCTATATTATTTAATCGGCTCATATAACTGGAAAGTGTGTGTAAGTATAAATGATGTATTGCTTCTCTTCCATTCAATAATAAATATAACTTCTTGAGTTATCCACTGTTTTCTAAGGTTCTTAAGTCTACCTTAGGGTATCCCTTTTTATTCAAAAGTCTCCCCAAAAGTTGAGTGGGATATCACACGATTGGCACACTCACCAACCACTTTTACTCTAGGATGAGGGAAATCCTGCAAAAAATGATTAATTTCTCTGTAGCGCCACCACAGGAGAAGTTAAGCATTGCAAAGTACCCATTAAAACCGATTGGCTGTTGTTGTTAAAGACAGATATGCTACTTTTGTTACTCTTAGGATTCCTGATAGCCCTTTACTAACCTGACGAGGGTATCACCTCTGCCAAAAAATGTAAAGATAAATCAATAGTACAGATAACAAACTTTGTAATGCATCTTATTAAAGACAAATGCCTCTTTCAACCCGTATCAGACCACTCTTCTCTGAATTCTCAGTATAGTGTGCCTACCAGTGGCATAACTTGAAACTTGTGAGCCCCAATTGAAGAGCTCTAACGGGGCCACAATTATTGCAAGTCTTTAATAGTAATAGTCTCTTCATATGGGCCAAATTTGGGCCCCCTATGCTCCAGGGCGCAGGTGGGATTGCAACAACTGCACCTATTGAAGTTATGCCCCTGGTACCTACAGAATTTGACTACTGCGACGTGAATGAGAATGGCCACACGGCTGGGCAAATGTGGATATTCCTGTAACAAGTAATGCTTGTTTAAGACCAAGTACACCCCTTTATGGGAACTATATTCAAAAATGACAGTGTACTCTTACAACAGGTTAATGTCCCCTGCCACACTGCAATATCTCACGGGATTGGTTTGAGGGATATTCTGAACAGTTCATGGTGTTCACTTGGCGTTGGCTGCTAACATCTTGGACACCTGGGAAGCTTTCTGGGAACCCAAATAACATTATTGGCAGTCATACACCACAGGGAGGTTTAGACAATGTATAGACCGGCAATGACCTTCTTACAATTGTTCATTTTGCCTTTGTACCCAGCTAATTCTTCTGTTTTCAGACATCATGTGATTAAAAACTGACTAGCTGGATTCTTCTAAGTTCTATGTAGAAACAGAAAGTCTATTTTCCCTGTATGAGTCATCCTTAGAACTACAATTCTACAGCACTGCAAAGTCCCTAGTTGCCCAGTTCCACCCCCTCTTCACCTCCTGATTCAGCTGCTCCGCACTCCCCCCCCCCCCCGCCACCCCCGCCAGGGACTTTGCAGTGATGTAGAATTGTAGTTCTCATGATGACTCATGCAGGGAAAATAGACTTCCTGTTTCTACATAGAACTTAGAAGGATCCAGCTAGTCAGTTTTTAATCCCATGATGTCATATACCTAATGAAAAAGAGAAGAATTAACTGGGTACAAAGGCAAAATGAGTAATTGTAAGTACACAGTGCTATATAATATGATGACTGCAATATATTAAGAGGATAAAAACGTTGATGGGAGGAGTGCTTCTTTAAAATATATATTTAAATGCTTCTCTCCTTGCTCGATACACATTATATTCTCTGAGAGGATTGTGACACTACTTCATTACCTATAAGGTGTCAGTACATTTCTTTTTTTTTATAAGAAAACTCCTGTAAATTGTTCCTGAAAAAGTACAAGAAATAAGAATAGAAAAAAAACAGCGGCCAGTATCAAAATTGCAATCTTACTAATTCTATTTCTTTAATGAAGAATGTGACATGAAAAAAATGCCACTTTAATAAAAAAACATATTCGTAACACAAAAACCTGATTTAAACAATGGATCATGTTCTGATTGTAGTTTCCCTTTAAATATGACCATTGGAGTCTTGAAAAGCAGGACACCTTGTGATCAATCGATTCAAAGAAGACTTTTCTAACCAATGAGATTGTCTTCAAAGAGGACAATCCATTTTCATTTTAAAGTGGATCCCCATCCAATTTAAATAATACAAACTGCATACATTATTAAAGAAATCTATTAAATCTGATGGGGCTGGGGGGCTCACTTTGAAAATCCAAGTCAGAATTGCTGTATAATGCTTGTTCTCACTGATAATAAAATCTAGAGCTCATTTTATTATCTGGCAAAACAAATTTCAAAAAGGATTATACAACCATTATGGCATAGATTATCAAAGTAAATACACCAGTCTCATCAGATCTAAGTGATGTATTAATGAATGTAATCTGTGTGTGGTGTGAAATCTGCTAACAGATCAGCTTTAAGTACAAAAAGTTGAAAATGAATTATCCCATTATAATTATATAAATAGTTTTCTACTGTAACAGTAGCATACTAACAATGAAGGAAATAATTAACGGACAGCGCCGTCTTTTATAGTGCAGTATATTGAAACATTTTCTATAAATTTTACAAAAATACTATAAATATGACTGATTCTCATGGAGAAAACTGTATAAGTGCTCAATTCTTGGTCATTACAAGCTAATTTTGCTGAAGGTCATGTAGAGCCACAGCAGGTCATAGCTCATATTAGAGTCGAGTTTGGTTGTAAAGTACTGTTGATTACCTGTTCCTTGGGGAGAAGGTGTGATTTTGAATTCAGGCTAAAAAAAAAGGAGTAAATAGATAAAAAATAAAGTAAATCACACTGGATTTCCACATTTAAAGAAAATATATTGTGTGTTTTATTCTATATTTATTAGATAAACGTCTAATAGAAAAATCACGCATCTGTTCTTTTTTTTAAACTTATTTTTATTGAAGTTTTAGGTTAAAATCAACAAAGGAAAAATAACCTTGGCAACAGATAAGTAATGAAACAACTAAGAAGAGGAAAAGAAAAGGACAAACAACAGAGGCATGGAGGTGAAGGAGAAGGAGTGCGGTGTTTGGTCCATGGCTTCGTGCTTTCTCCAGTATTTAAAGGTGCATTAGGTAGATTATATGGGCCAGTCTTCAAGTAGCTCCCTTTACCTAGTTGTGTTGCAGAAATATGTCTTGATTTTACTCTGGATGTTAGAGGACAGAAAAGCAATGAAACTTTCCTATGTCTTAAAAAACTTTTTATTTACTCTTGATTCTTTAAGGATAGATGCTTCCACCTAATCCAATTTTTCTAGAATGTGGTGGGGCTTGGGGGGGGGGATCCAAGTTTGGAGGATCGTTTTTATTTGTAGCCGCTGATACTAAATGTAGAAGTTTTTTACAGCCTTTGCTACTTCTGTATTTATTGAGATCTACCCAGCCAAACAAGCCCCAGAATATATCGAAGGGCAGAGAGGTAGTCAGATGTTTTAAGACAAAGTGCCTGATCCTCAGCCAGTATTTCCTTACCCGACCACAAACAGTGCATAATATCTACCTGGGGGGGTGCCACATTTGAAGTATGTATCACCTGGATAGATATGAAAAGAGAAAAGAAAAAAAAAACAGCTCACCTCCATGAACCAGCTGGGTGTCTCCGGGATCCGTGATCAGCGCTGCTGCTTGCGCTCAGTAGACAGGTAATAGGAAAGACGATGATCCCGCTCCACAGACTCCAATAGTAAAAACAAATGTCTTTTACTTAGAATTTTTTTTTAAATATCCAAATGGCAATAATGTAACTCCAGCTGGTAGAAAAACAATACTGAAAGGGAAACACAGGGGCACCAAGAAGGGGTGCGCTACCAGACGCGTTTCGAGCGAAAACCGCTCTTAAACTTGGTATGAAGTATGTATCACCTGGATAGATACTCATTTTATAACCCCTCAGTGGGGAAATATACGATCTTTGGAAAATACTTAGGGTTATTTTGACATATCTGACCAATGGAAGTGTCTGTTCTTTTTTACTGATGTATTTATTTTTTTAATTTCCTGACGATAACGATATACTGGAGACACACTTTTTTTTGTATGGTCTGTATTATGGCAACGGCCATAAATGTGAGTCAAATGACAAAGAAATGTCATAGATTATTCCAAAGAGTGACAGAAAAGCTGTATAAGGAGCTGTACATGTGTATTTTGTTAGTGCGTCTGTCAAGTCTCATCTAAGCCATTAGAAAAACAATAGAGTAGTGTTGAGCGATCACTAAAGTGCTCGGGTGCTCGAAGCTCGGGCCGAGCTCACCGTGATACTCGGGTGCTCGACCCAAGCAACGAGCCCAATGTTAGTCTATGGGAGACCCGAGCATTTTTGCGGTGGCACCCCTGGCAGTCTGTAGAAAGCCTAAAAAGTGCCCAAAACGATAGTGACAGTGCTCAAATGACATGGGGACAGCATGGGGATTGCCCCAGGAAGCATTTCTGACCCCCAGGTCACTGCTGTCAACAACGTGGTCAGAGGTATTAAGCCACTTTTACGGGCTCACAATAAAACATTCAAAAACGAAACTGAAACTGCTTTCCTGTGAAATACGTCAAGGAACATCCTTTCCAGGGTAAAGACTTGTGTATAAGGTAAAATAAATAACCAAAAACAAAAATACTCCTCCACACCTTGGGCTATGTTCACAAGTAGCATTTTTTATGCGTTTTTGCACTTTTGTATTGCTTTCAACCGTGACAAATGCATTCACCGGGAAATGTCATTTTAACATTTTACAACCTTATCTGGCCATGTGCTGTGTGACACATGCATACAGTGCTGAAAAGACATGGGAACAGCATGGGGAAGACCCCTGGAAGCATCTCTGACACCGAGGTCACTGCCTAAAAGTGTGCCCATCAGAAGTGATCCTTGCCGCATCAGAAGATGCAGACTTGCAACTATCCCCATGCAAGTCATTGTCCCAGGTCAGTGTTCAATTGTACTTCCCCCATTCCTTGCAATGCAAGCGCAAATATGCAGCCAACCACCCACCCACCCACCCACAGGCTGCAATACTATTGTTACGCTTGCGCCTGGACTGACTGGTGTGAGCGTGATTAGTGATCCCACTGGACCATGAACTGAGGAGTACCTGGAGGGACGTAACTAAGTATCAACCCGTCCCACGGCGGCTCAGTTGACTCCGTGACCCAGGGAGGAACCGAGCAGAGGGACCAGGTGCTACTCCAGGTCAGACCCCGGTCACAGCTGTTGACCCACACCAGGGAATGCAGAAACAGGCAGGCTAGACTGGCATATAGACAGGTGGGTACTGGCAAGCATGGCTGGTATGCAGACAGGTGGATATTGACAGGCACAGCTGGTATGCAGACAGGTGGGCACTGGCAGCCACAGCTGGCGTGCAGACAGGTGGGCACAGGCAGGCACGGCTGACATGCAGAGAGGCAGGTACTGGCAGGTAGGAACGTAGGCAGGATAGGGACCAGTACAGACTGGGATACAGAAACGGAGCCGCAGGTGCGGTAGACAAGCAGAGCGGAGCAAAACCCGCAGATGCGGTGAACAAGCAAAGCAGAGCAAAACCCGCAGATGCGGTGAACAAGCAAAGCAGAGCAAAACCCGCAGATGCCGTGAACAAGCAAAGCAGAGCAAAACCGCAGGTGCAGTAAACAAGCAGAGCAAAGCAAAACCCGCAGATGCGGTGAACAAACAGAGCAAAGCAAAACCGCAGATGCGGTGAACAAGCAAAGCAGAGCAAAACCGCAGGTGCGGTAAACAAGCAGAGCAAAGCAAAGCCCACAGATTTGGTGAACAAACAGAGCAAAGCAAAACCGCTGATGCGGTGAACAAGCAAAGCAGAGCAAAACCCGCAGATGCCGTGAACAAGCAAAGCGGAGCAAAACCGCAGGTGCGGTAAACAAGCTGAGCAGAGCGAAACGCGCAGATGCGGTGAACAAGCAGAACAAAGCGAAACCGCAGATGCGGTGAAAAAGCAAAGCAGAGCAAAACCCACAGATGTGGTGAACAAGCAAAGCAGAGCAAAACCTCAGGTGCGGTGAACAAGCAGAGCAAAGCAAAACCCGCAGACAGGACAGGGCTCTGTTCACATAGAACAGACTGGAAAACACAAGAAGATAGCTGGAACACAAGAGTTAGATACGGAGGCAGGGAAACAGAACGAGCATAACCAGATACACACAAGATACTTGCAATGAAGTAGCGAGTGGACACAAAACTCACAAACAGAAGTACAGAGACAACGAGTTGGAGTTAGGTGCAGGTTCAGACACTGCAGGAAAGGGAAGGTTCGGACATAGAGACAAACAGGTAATGGGCTAGGACAATGTTCAGACAGGAACTGAACCGGGAACAAGATACAAGAACGAGCCTGGGAACTCAACCCCCAGGGTGGCAGAAACAGACTAGAAGTCAGAGATACAGGTAGCGGCCCTGGGTACTCAGCCCCCAGGGGGGCAAAAACAGACTAGAAGTCAGAGATACAGGTAGCGGCCCTGGGTACTCAGCCCCCAGGGTGGCGGAAACAGACTAGAGTCAGGACAGGACCTGGCAACTCACAGTTGCACAGAACACACTGTAAGAAACTGTTGCTCAGGCCCCTCTTACTGGGTGGAGGGGGTTTAAGTATCCAGTGACTCACAGCAATAGGCTGAGGACGCATTAGGACTGTGCACACAGTAGCTATAAAAAACAGGCAGAAACCGCGCTGACGCCCTAAGCAATCAGACAAGAGACATGGACACAGCAGGTACTGGAGCAAAGGGTGCAGCCTGGACTGACAGGTAAGATTGCGGTCTTGCATGGTGGGAGGTGGTGCACCATGCAAGCACACCGCCAAGGATGTTACAACTATCTGCAATACCATACTGCTAGTTTGCACTTGAAATGGGCCCTTTTAGTTTGGAGAAGGCCGAAGCTGGCCACAACCTCATGGCTGCTTCGGCAGCGAGGTCTCCATACTCAGTCCCCAGCCGCCACTATTTGTCCCGGTAACCTTCCCACACTTTTCTTAGCCTGGCCTGCTTTAGGGCAGCACTGGACGAGCCCACCAGACAACCAGACTCTTCCAGTAGGCCCTGGCTTCTCCATCAGGGGAGTTGAGAGTGCCAAGGTGAGGAGCATGATGATGATGATGATAGAAGTTAGCATCTGCTTTGTTTTCTTGGAATGCAAGCGTAAGTGTGCAGCCTGCCACCCACCCACCCCCAGGCTGCAATACCATACTGCTAGCTTGCTTGCACTTGAAATTAGGCCTTTTAGGCTTGTGGAGGCAGACGCCGGCCACCATGTCATGGCTGAGTCGGCGGCCTGGTATCCATACTCAGTCCCCAGCCGCCCGGCGGCCGGGTGTCCACACTCGGTACCCAGCCGCCAGGGGGCGGCCGGGTGTACATACTCTGTCCCCAGCTACCCCTATTTGTCCCGGTGCGCCTTATACACAAGCGCGCATACCAAAACATTATCTGTGCCCTACCCAGTGCATTTAGTGGGAAGGACAGCCTATTCCGCTGTAGCGTGTGCACGCCAGCCCCCTGTTCATGGCACATGCGACGATGCCTCCCGCCCTGCACCTGTCATTGCAGACTTGCAACTATCCCCGTTCAAGCCCTTGTCCCAGGGCAGTGTTCAATTGTACCTCCCCCATTCCTTGCAATGCAAGCGCTAGTATGCAGCCTGCCACCGACCCACTCCCAGGCTGCAATACCATACTGCTTGCTTGATTGCACTTGAAATTGGGGCTTTTAGGCATGTGGAGGCGGAATCTGGCCAACACGTCATGGCTGCGCCGGCGGCCTGGTATCCATACTCAGTTCCCAGCCGCCCCGCGGCCGGGTGCTCACACACGGTCCCCAGCTTCCTGGGGGCGGCCGGGTGTCCATAAACGGTCCCCAGCCACCCTTATTTGTCCCGGTGCGCCTTATACACAAGCGCGCATACCAAAACATTACCTGTGCCCTCCCCAGTGCATTTAGTGGGAAGGACAGCCTAACCACAAACACGTGGACAAGTGAATGTGGCCAGGGATGGTCCATCTCACTGACGCCTTCACACTGGGTTAATATTGTGGAAGCCGGGACACAGTTGGACACTGGGATGCAACACGTCCTCCAGACATAGAGGATTGCTGGGGTCCTGGGTCAATCAGGCTTCAACACAAAGTTCAGAAGGTAGACAGCAGCAGTGGTCGGCCTCCTACACAACGAGTAAATTATTGATGATCATGAGGCCATCTGACTCGCCCCCTGGGCCGTGGGGCACTCGGAACCGGGCAATAGGGAGACGATGGGGGTAGTAGTGGCGACCCGGTCCATGGCTCAGGGTGGTCAGACCAGTGGCAGTCCTTTATAAGTTTTAAGTGATGTCCAACTACGCCACCCGTGGATTGCGGTCAGTGCTAACCGCCCCTGCAGTGCAGACCTCTGGGGCAGATGTAAATGTGCAGCTCCGTATAGTACAACTCCCCACGGGAAGAGTAGGGCCCCAGGGCAGTGTATGACGGATGATGGAGGAGATGATTCTGACCGCGATAGCCAGGAGACGGAGGCCTCTTAAACAGTTCAGGGTCTTTATTAGAACAGGTAAAATGACCCAGAAACAGGCCCGGCTAGGAGGGGGCCTGGATGTCTGAGAACAAGTGGGAAGCTGACCCTGGTCAGGGTGAGGGTGTAGGCCTACCGTGCTCTCTGTGCTCCTTCTGGCTATTTCCCTTCTGGTAATGTACAGCCCACGTTTCTGAGCTCACCGTGTCCTCTCGCCCGTATGGCTTGCAACTCGGGTCCCTTTCTACTCCAGGCCTGGTACGGCTTTGCTGGTCCCTTCTGTTGTGGCGGAGCCTCCGGGCTTCTTAGGCCAAGGAACATACAGTCCCCTGAGGACTGGTTATCTGCTGTAGGACGTGGAATCCTCACAGCCTCAGACACCACAGTCTGGTAGATTAGTCTCTTTATCTGCCAGGACAGACTCACTTTGCCTCTTGTCCCTGGCTCGTGGCTCTCCTACTGCCACACGCTCTCTTAGGCTGCAACACAACTGTCTGTCCCTGCTCTGGGACACCTCTCAATCCAGAGACAGGTTGTCCAGTTCTCTCTAACCCTGCCCCCAGCTCCAGCTTTTATAGGGGCAGCCTGGTCCCCCTACTGGTCTGGGACAGGAGGTGCTGCATGCTAATGATCCTTGACTAGAGGACCTCCCCCTTGCTCTCAGACACAGCTTTATTATATTTGTGGCATCCAGGCCAGGGTGACACACATCCATCTCCTTAGATTTCTGTTCCTTGGAATGCAAGTGCATGTATGTATTAGCGGCTAGGCCTGAGGTGGTCAGCGTTTTGGCGCATATCCTACCTCCTCCGAGGATTGCTGCATGTTTTCCTGCTACTATCCCATTTCTATGACAAAAACAAAGCTTCAGGTGATGAATGATGGATGAGGTGGTGGCAAAGGAGAAAGAGCAGGAGGAACAGGGACCATTCACATCAATATCAGGCCAGTCAACCACACATGTCTTGTAGGATATGTTTCTGTACCAAAAGGAGCGGTTCGGCTACACAGTTATAGGGCATACAGTGAGTGCAATGCCTACCAAAAATTTCGAGGCACTCCAATGTCCCTTGGAAGTGACATGGAGGTCAGAGGGCCTTAACGAAACCGTTTTATAGCAACTGGGTCTCCTGTACACTGTTGGCCTAAGCAGTGAATGGAAGGCTTTCCAAAAACTATGAGGAACTGCAATGCCCCTTGAAACAGACGTGGATTACAGCGTACTAAAAACCTTCTACCCATTATTGGGGAGTGGGTCTCCCTTAGTGTTCGCCTATGCATTGAAAAGCAAAAGCTGACTAAAATTAGGAGGAAATGCAATGCCCGTTGGAAGAGTCGAGGAGGTTAGAGGTAATTAAAAACAACATTTCAATGTCCCTTGGAAGAGCTGTGGAGTTCAGAGTGGTTTAACAAGACGCTTTTAATGCCCCTTGGAAGAGGAGTGGAGGTCACAGTAGCTTAACAAGATGGTTTTAATGCCCCTTGGAAGAGTGGTGGAGGATACAGTGGAATAAAAAGACAATATAATTGCCCATTGGAAGAGTGGTGGAGGTCGCAGTGGAATAAAAATACAATATCAATGCCCCTTGGAAGAGTGGTGGAGGTCGCAGTGGAATAAAAAGACAATATCAATGCCCCTTGGAAGAGTGGTGGAGGTCCCAGTGGAATTAAAAGACAATATCAATGACCCTTGGAAGAGACGTGGAGGTCACAGTAGCTTAGCAAGACGATTTTAATGCCCCTTGGAAGAGACATTGAGTTCAGAGTAGTGTTGAGCCACCCCCGTAGTGTTCGAGTTCGGTTCGGTTCGTCGAACACCCGTGTGTTCGCCGAACTGTTCGTCGAACTGTTCGTCGAACACCTTCGAACACCGTTAAAACCAATGGCAGGCAAACAAAAACACATAGAAACACATAGAAAACACCTTCAAAGGTGTCCAAAAGCTGACAAACTGCTCAGAAGACACAACTAACACATGGAAAAGTGACAAGTACATATAGTCATGCGAAAAGAAAAGAGGTGGAGGAGTAAAAGGAGGGGGAGACACAGATATAGGCATGTCATGCCCTTCTAAAATCCAAAAAGTGAGAAGCCGAGACGGCCAGTCCGCTCCTGCCCGTGCCACCTCCGTGTCGCCGGGTTTGTGCCAGAGCCGCGGTGAACCCTGACGGCCAGCCCCCCTCTCCCAATACTGGTGCCTGTCCGCTGGTGGGTCGAGAGAGCCCCCTGCGGTGGAGGCAGCTCTAAGCTTTTTAATTTAAATTGTCCCTCTAATTTGAATGAATACACTTTAAATCCATTTACAAGGATCTATTGGAGGGCAAGTCTCATGCCAGCAGCCGCGTAATTCCAGCTCCAGTAGCGTCCACTAAAGCTGCTGCAGTTAAAAAGCTTTTATAAGGATCGAGCTCGGCTGTCCACCGCAAGGCATCCTAGTGCCAGTCCCAGCCCCTATGCCTTGGGGTGCCTCCTGATGCTCTTCACTAAGTATCCCGTGGTCCCGAAGCATTTCCTTTGAAAAAATTAAGTGTCCAAACTACAGGTGGTGTAGCTTGCTTAACAGCCGGGATAATCCGCTGACTAGCAGACACTGCTACTAGGCACAAAGTATTTCCTGGGCTAGATGCAGTTAAAAATTTGTAAGTAGATACTCTCGTTGGATGCTGAGAAAGCATTCCATAGAGTCTCCTGGCACGCCATATATGATTCTCTTAAAAAGCTTGGGGTAGGGGTCTAGGGGACCCTTTTATAGCCAAAATCACGGCCCTGTATCACAATACGTCACCTAGGCTGAAGATAAATGGAACTGTAGCACCGAGGGCTCAGTTGCTACAGACGTATTGCACCTCACCCAGAGGTGTGATATCTCACTCTCAGATAAGGATGGAGTGTGGATCAGGACCCGACACCTGCATGCATTACACCACATTGCCGTGGGGCAGGGCGACCAATATGCCCCTGAGATGGGCACGACAGTCCCTGTCCCTGGCTGGAGTGGGGGGAGGGAACACTGAGGAAGGGGAACCCTGCAGTGCAGGAGCAGGGAGGAAGCAGTTCCTGGGTGCATTGAGAAGGGAGTATAAAAGGTGGGCACCATCTTAGTTCAGTGCAGAGAAGTCTGAGCAGAAGTGGCAGGGAGCAGGGGCTCTGCATGAGCTCTGCTCCGGAGGCGGGCCTAGTAACAGAGGCCCAGGCCTGCAAGAGGGAGAAGGAAGGAAGAGGAGCGGAGAAGGCTCCAGGAACGAGGAATGAAGGGATCCCAGGGGTGCGGACGGGCGAGTCGCCACTGCACGCCCGAATCCACCTGCGTGGAGGGGTCAGGCCAAAGGGGGAGACCGGTCCCCGAACTAGTGGAGGCAGGAAATGACCCTCAGCTAGAAACCGGAGGCTCTGACATTTTATGTGGCGCAGCCCCTTGCTCCACCCGCTAGGAAGGCACCACATAGGGTCAGGGAAACTGGCGCCAAGTTTACCAAGAGGAGGCCCGAGGCAGCCGGACAGAAGTGTTGGTAAGAAAGGCCAGACAAAGGACACACAAAGGGGGTCCTGTGAAGCGCTCCAAAGTTATCTGGGAGTTGTCTGAGCCCCTCACCTGGTGAGCACAGTACGACGTGGGCAGCCGTTACCTGCAGACGTGGTCTGGATAATAAGAACTGTGAGTAAAGGCCCTGAACTGCATCACTGACTCCGTGTCGTTACTGCTGCTGCCCTGCACCATCACCCTCATCCTCCGCATACACTGCCCTGAGGCTATACTCCTCCCGTGGGGAGTTATGCTACGCTCTGCTGCACCCACAACACCAGCCTTAGCGGTCTGCCCTGTAGCGGCGGTTCACTCTGACCGCAATCCACGGGTGGCGTAGTCGGACATTTAAACATCAAAACCACATAAATAGTTCCGCCACTGGTTTGACCGCCCTGAGCCACGGAACCGGATCGCCGCCACGAAGACTACAACCACCAGCATCCACCAAAAAGGGTCCGGCTCCGGGTGTCCCAAGGCCCAGGGGGTGCGTCAGAACATTTTCATCACCTTTCACAATCACCAATGGGACAAGGCAGGGATGTCCTCTGTCCCCTCTCTTATACATCCTAGTGACGGAGCACCTGCTCTCATCAATTCGCCATAACCCCAATATTAGGTGGATTGAGGTGGGAGGCACCGAGTACAAGTGCTCTCTATTTGCTGATGATGTCCTAGTATATATCACTCAATCACATATATCCATCCCTGCTGTTATGGCTGAAATAGATCACTTTGTTACATGGTAAAATTTTAAAATCAATGCAGCGAAGTCTGAGGCCCTCGATGTCTCCCTCCCTAAATCCATATAGGATTCCATCCAGTCCAACTTTCCCTTTGCCTGGCCCTCACAGGGTATCAAATACTTAGGAATTCCTATTCATAGAGACCTCTCCCATCTATGTTATCTTAATTTTGGGCCCTTTATTGAACAATTCCATACAGACCACGGTTGGCAAGTTAGAACTGTAAGATTCACTACGTGAACCACTGGTGTTTTGTGGAAAAGCACATGTACACCGCGTTCCAAATTATTATGCAAAAAGTGTTTAGGAGTGATAAGGGAAGAATTTGTTTGTTTGTCAGTTAAACTCATTGATGGTGATGTGTGTCAGGGCTCTTTATATCACTGTAAGCAATTGCAGACACCTGTGCTAATTAGTTTGGCAGGTGTGTCCAATGAAAGGCAAGACTACTTAAGAAGGCTCTCTCACATTATTAAGCAGCCTACATTTTCTGCCAAAATGGGAAAGAAAAAGGATGTGTCAGCTGCTGAGAAGCAACAAATTGTGGAGTGTTTAGGTCAAGGCATGACTACAATCAACATTGTGCGATGATCAGGATGAAGTGTCTTGGCAATCAAGAAGTATGTAGCTGATTCACAGTACACACGTGTGCGTGCTGATAAGGGCAAATTGAGGACTCTTTCCTACAGGCAATTACGTCAGGTTGAAAGAGCAGCGGCAAAAAAGCCTTGTCATAGCAGCAGACAAGTTTTTGAAGCTGCTTGTGCCTCCAACGTCCCCCGAACAACAAGATGCAGGGTCCTTCAGAGGTTTGCAGCTGTGCATACGCCATCCTGTCGACCTCCTCTATCCACTTCACACAAGCAGAAACGGCTCCAGTGGGCCAAACATTACATGAAGACTGATTTCAAAACTGTTTTGTTCACGGATCAGTGCCGTGCAGCGCTCGATGGTCCAGATGAATGGAGTGGAGGATGGCTGGTTGATGGACACCCCACGCAAACACGGCTACAGCGCCAACAAGGAGGAGGTGGAGTAATGTTTTGGGCTGGAATCATGGGGAGAGAGATTGTCGGCCCCTTTAGGATCCCTGAAGGCGCTAAAGATGAACTCCATAATGTATGTGGATTTTCTCAAACAGCACTTCCTGCCATGGTTCAAGAAGAAGAACCGTGTATTTCACAGCAAGATCATTTTTCTGCATGATAATGCACCATCTCATGCTGCACATAAAACATCTGCATCTCTGGCTGATATGGGCATAAAAGGGGACAAACTTATGGTGTGACCCCCATGCTCCCCTGACCTCTACCCCATTCAGAACCTTTGGAGCATCATTAAAAGGAGTGTCTATGATGGCGGGAGGCAGTTCACATCTAAGCAACAGCTCTGGGAGGGTATTCTGTCCTCATGCAAAACAATTGAAGCAGAAACCATCCAAAACCTGACAAATTCAATGGACGAGAGAGTTCAGAAGCTCCTTTCGAACAAGGGGTCCTATGTGAAAATGTAACATCACCTAGAATAAAGTTTTGAGTTGAAAACTGTTTGATTTCAGTTTCTAACAACCTGCTAATGCTTATAATTTCAAAAATGACCATTTTTTTGGTCTTTATTAAAATGAAAAGGTTGATCGAAAAGTTTGGGGGATCTAAGAGTGTGGCAACCCAGTAGTCATGATTACTTCGAATTCTGACAATATGAGGGTCATGCTGCAGGTAGTGCAGCAAGAAGGCACTTATGTGTCTTGCGCATCTCGGAGCCCCAAAATTATTTTCCGGGCTAGATGCAGCTAAAAATTATTTTTAATTTTAAATCTGGTGAAGCTTATTATAGATGGCCTAATAGGATCAGTGCTGCACACTGCTACAAAGCCCAAATTATTTTCCAGTCAAGATACAGATAAACATGATTAGTAATTTGAAAGCTTAAAACGGTTGGTAGGGTGATTTTAACCAATCATCAAGCTTTTACTCTCCCCAGGATGACACAGGGGTAGAAAAGTCGTTTCGGATCCATGATTTGTTCATCTTTATGAACGTGAGTCTGTCTACATTATCAGTGGAGAGCCGCGTGCGCTTATCTGTCAGCACACCACCAGCAGCGCTGAACACACGTTCAGACAGAACGCTGGCTGCGGGGCATGACAAGATCTCCAAGGCGTAAGTGGCTAGCTCCGGCCATTTATCCAGATTGGAAGCCCAAAAAGAGCAAGGGTCCAGTGACACAGTCGTGGCTTCAATGTTTACTTGGAGATACTCCTGTACCATCGTCTCTAGGCGTTGACTATGTGTCAGACTTCTTGTCTCCTGTGGCCTTGCAAAGGATGGGCTAAAAAAGTGGTGAAATGATTCCGCAAAATTGATGTTACCAGCAGATACTGTGGTTCTGTTACGGTTTGAGTGCTGAACACTTGACGGTCCCACGGTTGGCAAGTTGGAACTGTGAGATTCACTACGTGCACCACTGGTATTTTGTGGAAAAGCACATGTAAGATTCTGCAACAGTCTCTGCTGATACTCCTGCATGCGTGCATCCCTTTCTATGGCAGGAATAATTTCTGCAAATTTACTTTTGTACCGGGGATCTAACAGTGTGGCAACCCAGTAGTCAGGATTATTTCTAATTCTCACAATTCGAGGGTCATGTTGCAGGTAGTGCAGCAAGAAGGCACTCATGTGTGTTGCGCATCCAGGAGCACCAAGTCCCTGTTGTGTTGGTGGCGAGGTAACAATCATGCTTCCTTCCTCTGTCCTCTCCCCCCAACCTCGCACAACAGAAATGTGATCAAGGTCTCCCTCATCTGATGAGTCTTCCATCAGTTCGTCCTCCACTTCTTCCTGGGCTCCTGCACCTTCCTCACTAGTTTGGCTGCTACCATGCGCCCTGGTAAAATCATCTCCCCCACCCTCACATGCCTGCCGCCCTGGTGCTGCCGACCGTCTGGACCTTGCAGATGTTAGCCCTTCCGCATACAACTCCTCCTCCTCTACTTCCTCCACCTCCTCTTGTGCCACCACCTGACTCCAAATTCTGTTTAACATGTGCTCCAGCATGTAAATCACCGGAATAGTCATGCTGATAATGGCATCGTCAGCACTAAACATCTTCGTCGCCATTTCAAAACTGTGCAGAAGGGTGCATAGGTCCCTGATCTGAGACCACTCCTCCAGCGTGATTTGCCCCACCTCTGAATCTCGTTGGCCCAGGCTATACGTCAGAACGTATTGCACCAGGGCTTGTCGGTGCTGCCACAGTCGCTGCAACATGTGCAGAGTTGAATTCCACCGGTTAGGCACATCGCATTTTAGCCGGTGAAGTGGCAGGCCCAACGACTTCTGTAGAGATGTAAGACGATGAGCTGCGGGATGCGAACAGCGGAAGTGAGCACACAGCGACCGTGCCCTCTGCAGAAGGCCATCTAGTCTGGGATAGTGGGCTAAAAATTGCTGGACAACCAGGTTCAACACGTGAGCCATACAAGGCACGTGTGTGACATTGCCCCGGCGAAGGGCCGCACCCAGGTTTGCAGCATTGTCGCACACGGCCTTCCCTGGTTTCAGGTCCAGTGGAGACAACCATTCATGAAATTGGTTCTCCAGAGCTGACCACAACTCCTCAGCTGTGTGACTCACATTTCCCAGACATTTCAATGTAAAAACCGCCTGATGACGTTGAGCCCTACTGCCAGCATAGTAAGGAGGTGTGCAGGATCCCTTCTGCGCAGTTAGAAAGCTTGTGGCATGACCAGACAGGCTTTGGGTGCAGGTGGAAGACCGAGAGGAGGTTGAGGAGGCAGAAGCAGTGGAGGAAAAATGACATAAAGAGGATTGACGCACAACTCGTGGGGACGGCAAGACTTGGACAGCAGCCCCTTGTCCTGCTGTCACCATAGTTACCCAGTGCCCAGTCAGCGACATGTAACGCCCCTGTCCATGCCTACTCATCCAAGTGTCTGTGGTGAAATGCACCCTGTCACACACAGAGTTTCTCAAAGAAGCGGTGATGTTGTGTGCGACATGCTGGTGGAGCGCAGGCACACCTTTCTTTGAGAAGTAGTGCCGACTGGGCATCTGGTACTGGGGCACTGCGACGGACATAAGGTCTCGAAAATCCTCTGTGTCCACCAGGCGGAAAGGCAGCATTTCTGTAGCCAAGAGCTTGCAGATGGTGAAATTCAACCTCTTAGCTTTCTCATGGCTAGGAGGAAATGGTCTTTTACTTGTCCACATCTGAGGGACCGAGGGCTGGCTATTGTGCTTAGACGGGGTTGATAAGGGTGTCCCCGGCAAACTGCCGGTCTGTGAGGAAGATGCAGGCGGACATGTTAGGTTGCCTTGATCCAAAGGTGGTGCTATCGATGTCGGACAGCGCTCAAGACCAGCTGGTGTTACCACCTCCAAAGAAAATGATGACCTGCCAATCACGCTGGCTGTTGCGGGTAAAGAGGTGGCAGGTCTGCGCCCCAAAACAGGTGTGACTGCTGTCCCCCCAGTCACAGAGGATGAAGAGGCCGCGGATGCACAAGATATGGCAGACGGTGGTTGGCCCGGCCGGCTAGACCGCATTGTAGCACACTGAGCTTCCCACTGCAACTTATGCTTCATGTCCATGTGCCGGTTCATGCATGAAGTACTCAAACTATGTATTTTTTGGCCTCTACTTAGCTTTTGCTGACAAATGTTACAGATAACACGAGTTGGGTCATCTTTATCGATCTGAAAAAATGCCCAGGCTATGCAAGGCTTAGCACCCATGCGACCTGAAGAGCCACCACGACTTGTGGTGAGAGGCAGAGTTGTGTTTGAGGATGCAGTTGTTGACGTGCTTCCAGTACTACGTCTCTGTCCAGGAAGGCGCAACCTGACCTCGTCGTCACTAGCATCTTCCTCCACCTCCTCTGCTGACCTCATCTCTTGGCTGACTGTGGGTTGACAGTAAGTGGGATCTCCGACCTCATCATCATCACCCTGTGCGTTATCACACCCGTCGTCCTCAGAGCCAACCTGTTCCTGCCCTGACAAAAAACTAAAGTTGTCGCTCCAATCAGGTATTTGAGTCTTATCATCGTCTTCCTCATTGTCTCCACCAACAGGAGTTACAGTTTGGGAATGAGGGTCTACATTATGGTCAGAACCTTCTGCGTCTGGTCCTGGATCCGACTCATAAAGATTCTGGGCATCAGTGCAGATCATTTCCTCGTCTGGATTCACAGAAGCGCTGGAGTCGACCTCTGATTCCCAGGCTATAGTATGAGTAAACAGCTCTGCAGACTCAACCATCTGTTCTACCTCATACTCAGACGGGCAGCTGGAGATTTGGGAGCTGTGAGGAAGCAAGTGCGATTTGGGTGACACCTTTGAGGACTGGAGTATTTGTGATGTTGAAGTTGATGTGGAGGAGAGCCCACTTAAAGGAGCACTTGATATCCGTTGAAGCACCTGCTGTTTTTGTGCCTCATCTGGAATTTGTAGCGATTGGCGTGGCCGTAAGAAAGGGATCTTATCACATTGTCCGCTAAAAGAAGTAGACATTTTAGTTTGGCTGGAAGATGGTCTTTCTTCTGCACCTACCCCACGGACACAACCTTTTTTCCCCTTCCCAACACGCCTATTCCCCTTTCCACCAGCAGCAGGCCTTTTTCCACTCATTTTGGTGGTTAACTAATTCACAACTCTGGAGTTGTTTGCACAAAAAAACAATGGATGGTAACCGAGCAGAGCTGAGTGGCCAAACTGTGGTATTAGGCCAAAACTATTGGCTGGGTTAGATGCAGAAAAAAATTATTTTTAATTTGCAACCTGATGGAGGTCAGTATAGATGGACTAATAGACCAAGTCCCACACACCGCTAGAAGCCCAAATATTTTTTCAGAGCTAGATGCAGAAAAAAATTATATTCAATTTGCAACCTGCTGGAGGTCAGTATAGAAGGACTAATAGAACAAGTCCCACACACTGCTAGAAGCCCAAATATTTTTTCAGAGCTAAATGAAGAAAAAAATTATTTTTAATTTGCAACCTGATGGAGGTCAGTATAGATGGACTAATAGACCAAGTCCCACACACTGCTAGAAGCCCAAATATTTTTTCAGAGCTAGATGCAGAAAAAAATTATTTTTAATTTGCAACCTGATGGAGGTCAGTATAGATGGACTAATAGACCAAGTCCCACACACCGCTAGAAGCCCAAATATTTTTTCAGAGCTAGATGCAGAAAAAAATTATTTTTAATTTGCAACCTGATGGAGGTCAGTATAGATGGACTAATAGACCAAGTCCCACACACCGCTAGAAGCCCAAATATTTTTTCAGAGCTAGATGCAGAAAAAAATTATATTCAATTTGCAACCTGCTGGAGGTCAGTATAGAAGGACTAATAGAACAAGTCCCACACACTGCTAGAAGCCCAAATATTTTTTCAGAGCTAAATGAAGAAAAAAATTATTTTTAATTTGCAACCTGATGGAGGTCAGTATAGATGGACTAATAGACCAAGTCCCACACACCGCTAGAAGCCCAAATATTTTTTCAGAGCTAGATGCAGAAATTTTTTTTATTCAATTTGCAACCTGATGGAGGTCAGTATAGATGGACTAATAGACCAAGTCCCACACACTGCTAGAAGCCCAAATATTTTTTCAGAGCTAGATGCAGAAAAAAATTATTTTTAATTTGCAACCTGCTGGAGGTCAGTATAGATGGACTAATAGAACAAGTCCCACACACTGCTAGAAGCCCAAATATTTTTTCAGAGCTAGATGCAGAAAAAAATTATTTTTAATTTGCAACCTGATGGAGGTCAGTATAGATGGACTAATAGAATGATGCTATGCCCAAAAGATTTTACTTCACTGGGTGCAGTAAAAAAATTGGTATTCTATACACAGGTGGTATATCTTGCAACACAGATAGGCTACTCCACTGACTAACACACTCTGCAATAGGCCAAAAAGGATTAGCTTTGCTAGATTCAGCCAAATGCTGTGAAAAAAACTTGCACAGCACTGGCACAGACCTGCCTGGCAAAAACTGATAGGAACTGATGTAACCTAGTCCTGAAAAGGACTCCAATTACAATTAGTCTTTACTCCCACAATCTATCTATTTAAGAGCACAGACCTGCCTGATAAAAGTCGTAGGAAATGCTGTAACCTAGTCCTTAAAAGGACTGCAATCACAACTATTCCCTACTCCCAAGCTATCTGTATATTTGTGCGAAAATTGGCTTGAAATTAACAAGGTATAGCGCACACAGCAACAGCGGTGCCGTCTAACACGCAGCTGCAGCAGTGAGAAAATGGTGGCGACGGGGAAAATGGCTTGGTCTTATAGGGCAAGGACATGTGACATACACTGCCAATCACACATGCCCTTGCTTGTGTGAAAAAAAGCACTTCGCTCCGTGTGTGCGCTGCTGATAGGCTGACAGATTGCACCTCCCCACTGCAAATGCAGGAAAGAGAATAAAAAATGGAGATCTTCATTGTTCCTGCAGAGATCCATCCCCTGCCCCTCCCCCCGCCCCGCTGTACACTCAAACTGCGTATTAACATTAATTTTCATCATTACTGAGAAAAAATCCAGTTATGATTTTGGTGCACGAACAGTTATCGAACATAACCTCGAACAGCCGAATTTTTCTCAAATTGTTCGTGTTCGCCGACCGGCTCGAACACCGCCCAAAACAGCTCGAATTTGAGATTGGCGAACAGTTCGAGTAGAACAACGCTCATCTCTAGTTCAGAGTGGTTTAACAAGGCGATTTTAATGCCCCTTGGAAGAGACGTGGAGGTCACAATAGCTTAACAAGACGGTTTTATTGCCCCTTGGAAGAGACGTGGAGGTCACAGTGGAATAAAAAGACAATATCAATGCCCCTTGGAAGAGACGTGGAGGTCCCAGTGGAATAAAAAGACAATATCACTGACCCTTGGAAGAGACGTGGAGGTCACAGTAGCTTAACAAGATGATTTTAATGCCTCTTACAAGAGCCATGCAGTACAGCATTTTAAAAACATTATTCCCATTATTGGGGAGTGGGTCTCCCATAGTCTTTGCCTATGCCTTCCAAGCAAAAGCTGTCAAAATTTAGGACGGAGGAACTTGCAATGCCCCTTACAAGAGCCAAGCAGTACAGCATATTAAAAACATTATTCCCATTATTGGGGAGTGGGTCTCTCATAGTCTTTGGCTATGCCTTCCAAACAAAAGCTGCCAAAAATTAGGACGGAGGAACTTGCAATGCTGGCAACACGGACCACGGTCACCCTGGTAGTATAGTGGTGGTGGAGGCTGAGGATAAGAAGAGCAAAAAACAGCCGAAATGAGGAAGCATATACCCATGTGTGGGTGTGAAGCGATGCAAGGGAATACACCTCCCGAAATAACACAGTGGATTTGACTTTATGTTACTCTGCTGTCATTTGGTGGTGATGAGAAGTCTGGCCCAATCCAGCCCTTGTTCATTTTGATAAGGGTCAGCTTGTCAGCATTGTCAGTTGACAGGCGAGTGCGCTTATGAGTTGTAATTCCCCCAGCGGCACTAAAAACACGCTCCGATAACATGCTAGCTGCAGGGCAGGCCAGGACCTCCAAGGCATACAGAGCGAGTTCATTCCAAGTGTCCAGCTTGGATACCCAATAATTAAAAGGCACAGAGGAATCACGGAGGACGCTGGTACAGTCGGCAAGTTACTCCCTCACCATCTTTTGAAACTTTCCACTCCTTGTGAGAGTACCTCGCGCCTCAGGGCCTGTAAGCTGGGCGGGTCTCAGAAAACTGTCCCAGAACGTTGACAGTGTTCCCCTGCCTCTGCTGGATTGGAGTTACGTCTCTCTCGCCTGTACACCTTGGTTGGGCAACGAACTGTGACCTCTGCTGCTAGTGTGTTCAGATGGGAATTTGTAGTGGGGGTCTAAAAGTGTCACCAACCAGTAATAACTGTCACCCAACATTTTGACAATGCGAGGGTCATGGTTAAGGCAGCGTTACATAAAGTCGGCCATGTGTGCCAGACTGGTAACGGGCAAGACTTCCATGTCCTTACCAAGATGACGACTGACCATGCTCTCCTCCTCCTCCTCCTCCTCCTCCTCCCCCCTGTCCTCAGGCCACCCACGCTGAACCGACGGTATGACAGTTGCACAGGTACTACCGTCTACAGCGCATGATACCACCTCCTGTTCTTCCTCCTCCTCCTCCTCCTCTCCCTCATTGTCCCCCAATGCACGTTGGGATGAGATGAGGCTGGGCTGTGTGTAATCGACCGCTACGGCTTCTTGATCCATCTCATCATACTCTGGCTGCAATACCTCCTCTTTAATTCTCTGCAGAGAGCGTTGCAAAAGACAGACAAGTGGGATGCTGATGCTAATAATGGCATCATCGCCACTCACCATCGTGGTGGACTCCTCAAAGTTTGTCAGGATGGTACATATGTCAGACATCCAGGTCCACTCCTGAGGTCTTATGTGTGGAGTCTGACCTGAATATCGACGGTCTTGTTGCAGCTGGTACTCCGCAACTGCTCTCTTCTGCTCACAAATCCTTTGCAACATGTGGAGGGTAGAGTTCCAATGTGTGGGGACATCACACACCAGTCGGTGTGCCGGAAGCTGCAAACGCTGCTGCAACACAGCAAGGGCGGCGGAAGCTGTAGCCGACTTCAGAAAATGAGCTGACAGGCGGCATACTTTGACGAGCAGATCTGGCAACTCGGGGTACGATTTAAGAAACCGCTGAACTACGAGGTTAAGCACATGAGTCAGGCATGGTACGTGTGTGATCTCGCCTCGCCTCAGAGCCACCACCAGGTTACGGCCATTGTCACACACTACCATGCCTGGATGTAGGCTCAGCGGTCTCAGCCACAGATCTGCCTGCTCTTTCACAGCTGTCCACAACTCACAAGCAGTGTGAGGTTTAACACCTAAGCTTATGAGTTTCAGCACAGCCTGTTGCCGCTTGGCTGAGGCAGTACTGCAGTGCTTCCAGCTTGTAACCGATGTGGTGATATCTGAGATGGAGGCTGTGACTCGCCCCCTGGGCCGTGGGTCACTCAGGACCGGCCTTCAGGGCAATGCTGGGAGTAGTAGTGGCGACCCGGTCCCGTGGCTCAGGGTGGTCAGACCAGTGGTAGCCTTTTATATGTTTTAGGTAATGTCCGACTACGCCACCCGTGGATTGTGGTCAGGGAGGACTGCCGCTGCAAGGCAGACCACTGAGGCTGGTGTTGGGGATGCAGCAGGGAATAGTACAACTCCCCACGGGAGGAGTGTAGCCTCAAGGCAGTGTAATATGATGTTAGGGGTGATGGTGCAGGCGCCGCAGTAATCACACAGAGTCCAATAATGCAGTCCAGGGTCTTTTACTGCAGAACTTATCACAGACCCACCAGGAGTACAGGGTAGGAATGGAGGGCATTCGGGTGAGCTCCACTGGCCAGGGTGAGTGGGTAGGCCTACCGTTCTCTCTCTGCCCTTGCTGACTATCTCCCCCTTTAGTGGTATGATAGCCCACGTCCCCGAGCTTGCCGTGTACTACGCCTGTATGGCTTGCGACTCGGGCCTTAGGTACCTGTAGCTTCTCCGTGCTGTACCGGTCCCCCTGTGTGGCGGAGCCTCCAGACTTCTTAGGCCAAGGGACCTGAAATCCCTTGCGGGTTGGTTATCTGCTGCAGGACCTGCAACCCTGACAGCCTCGGACCCCAGTGTCCGGTTGTGTAGTCTCTCTCTGCCAGGACCGGCTCTTGTCGCCTCTGTCCCTGGCTTTCTGTTCCTCCTTTGCCTCCTGGACTCCTCAGCTGCGGCTGACCTGTTCCTCTCTTTTGGGAACCCTTCTGGATGCTTCAGAAGTGGGTCCTGGTCTCTCTAACCCTGCCCTCAGTACCAGTTTTTATAGGGGCAGCCTGCTCCCCCTGCTGGCCTGGGACAGGAGGTGCAGCATGCAAATGGTCCATGACCAGAGAACCTCCCTCCTGCTCTCAGACACAGCCTTACAAGTTTGTGGTATCCAGGCCTGGGGTGACACATTCCCCCCTAGGAAAGCTTAGTACTCCGGGACTAAACAAGAAACACGATACAAGGTATAAATTATAACATAAACATAACAGAGAAGAAAACAACAAACAACACCACATATTGAGTTCTTTAGGTCACAGTATGGCCTGTGACCGGGTGTCCATTTCACCCAATAAGGCGAAGTCTCAACCGGTGCGGGGACCTGTCCAAAGCAAACACCAAACGTTGGCCCTGGGCGTGGCTGCAAGGCGAAGCAAACTACTTTGGACCACTCGGGACCACGCCAGACAGGTTTTTCTTCCGTGGCCGTCTTCGCAAGAGGCACCAAGTGCAACTATTTACAAGGTAGTTCCGGTTATCCAAAGTTCATATCCTGTCAGTCCATATATCTAGAAAAACTGGAGAAAACACTATTAGTTACAGGTAACAAACATATTAAATATATACATGGTACATTTAGATCTTGTAACTATATCCTCCAGCGAGCTGGTGTTTGACCCCTAGTGCTCCTGGTTGACCTCCTTAACCCACTGTCTGGTGGTGGACCAACCTGGCTTTCCCCACTATCATTGAGGGTACAGCTACTAGCTGGGTGTACAGGCAGGGCAGGCTGCTGTCTGCGGGTCCTTTGGCTTACCGCAAGCATGGCAGGCTCACTGTCAACAGAGGGCTGACTCTCCTGGGCTGCTGGCGTGGGTTCTTCCACCTCTGGGGCCGCTTGCTCTTCTTGTTCTTCCTGTCCTCCTGTAGGCTCCTGCTGGGTAGGCTGAAGGAAGTGTAGGACGGGTACCACTATTGCGCCATTTATCTGAGTCCAGGTCCGGGGGAACTCTCCGAGAACTGTGCTGATCATCTCTTCCTTGTCCTCTGCGGGTTCAAGGTCATCTTGATCTTCACTTGGACTCTGCAGTTGCTCGGGGCACCGTTTTAGGTGGTCTCTGGAGATGGTGCTAGTGGTTTCTCCTCCATCCTTGGTAATCACACATATCTTCGGGTTGTCGTGGTCGGACTGCAGTACTGTGTACAGGTCTCTCTAACACTGGTCATCCAGCTTGTGTAACCTTCTCTTCCGCTTCAGGACCTGCTCACCAAGTTCCAGAGGACCAGCAGGGGCGTGTTGGTTGAAGAGCCTCTCTTGCTTTTCTCTCGCTTGAGCCAGACTCCTCTCCACACTCTCCTGTACCTTCTTGTACTGTAGCCGCCGTTCCTTATCCCAGTCCACGTCTGGGGAGGTGTCCTCAGGTGTCAGGACTCCCATTTCCAGGTCGATCGGCAGCTTAACTGGTCTTGCTTGCATCAGGTAAGCCGGGGTGCAATTTGTAGCATTCACCGGGATATGGTTGTACAAGTCAATCAGGTCTGGCAGCTTCTCCGGCCACAGGCTGCGTTCTTCCAGGGGTAACGTCTTGAGGAGATCAATGACGATATTGTTCATCTTCTCACACAGCCCGTTGGTTTGCGGATGGTAAGGCGTTGTCCGAATCTTCCTACAGCCGTAGAGGTTGCAGAACTCCTGGAATACTTCAGCCTCAAACGCTGGACCTTGATCTGTCAAGACCTGTTCCGGATACCCATGTGGACGGCAGAAGTGTTGCTGGAAGGCTCTGGCCGCTGTTTGGGCTGTCAGGTCTTTAACAGGAACCACTACCAGGAACCGGGAGTAATGGTCCACAATCGTCAGGGCATAGACGTAGCCCGACAGGCTTGGAGCCAATTTCACATGGTCCAGAGCTACCAGCTCAAGAGGCTGCCTGGTGACGATGGGCCTCAAGGGTGTCTGCTGGCTGGTACGGTCCTTCCTTCTGAGGTGACATGGGCCGCAGTCCCTGCTCCACTTCTCGATGGCCCTTCTCATGCCGACCCAGTAGAACCGTTCTCTCAGTAGGAACTCCAGTTTCTTCCACCCGAAGTGTCCTGCTCTGTCATGGTAGGCCTCCAGGACCATTGCTGCATCTCGCCTTGGGACCACTATCTGCCAGGTCAGCTCATGCGTCCGGTGGTTGACAAGCCTTCTGCACAGGTTACCCTCGTAGAGGAATAGCCTGCTTTTCTCCTTCCATATCTGCTTGGCTTCCTCTGGAGCGTCCGGGCCAGGGCTAGCGTCTTCCTGGGTTAACATGTCTTTCACCAGGCGTATTGCAGGGTCGCTATCTTGCGTTTCAGCCCAGCCGTGGTGGGGTAAGGGGTTGAACATGATGGTGGTTAAGTCCTTGTCTCTTACCCGGTGAGAATGCTGAGTGGCCCCATACCGGTGGAACGCAGGGAGCTCTATTTCTTCCAGCTCTTCCCAGTCGTCTTCTCCTTCAGGTAGGTGGGCCATTCTTGATAGGGCGTCTGCATTGGCGTTGGTTCTGCCTGCCCGGTATTTGATTGTGAAGTCATAATTGGATAGCCGGGCCATCCACCGCTGTTCTAGGGCACCTAGTCTTGCATTGTCCAGATGTGTCAACGGGTTGTTGTCCGTGTACACGGTGAACTTTGTGGAGGCCAGGTAATGCTTAAACCGTTCTGTGATGGCCCATACCACTGCCAGGAATTCTAGCTTGAAGGAGCTGTAGTTCTCCGGGTTTCTTTCAGTGGGCCTCAGCTTCCGGCTGGCATACGCGATCACCCTTTCTCTGCCCTGTTGGTTCTGTGACAGTACGGCTCCCAGCCCCACATTACTGGCATCTGTGTGGAGGATAAAAGGCTGGCCATAATCGGGGTAGGCCAGGATCTCATCCCCCATGAGGGCCATCTTCAACTGGCGGAAGGACTCCTCTTCCGGCTTGTCCCACTTGAAGGGTGGCTTGTGACTTCTGGATTTAGATTACCCTATCAGGAGGTCCTGCATAGGGGCTGCCATCTTTGTGAACCCGGGGATGAACCTTCGGTAGTAGCCTACCAACCCGAGGAATTGCCTCACTTCCTTGATGTTAGAGGGGCTTGGCCAGCTCTTGATGGCTGTAACTTTGTCGGGGTCGGGGGCTATTCCCTCTGCACTCACCACGTGTCCTAGGTATTGGACCTTCGGTTTTAACAGGTGGCACTTTGAAGGCTTCACTTTCAGGCCGTAGCCTGCCAGGGCTTCGAACACCTCGGCCAGGTGCTTTAGATGGTCCTCGTAAGTCTTCGAATAGACGATCACGTCGTCCAGGTAAAGGAGGACCGTCTCGAAGTTTCGGTGCCCTAGACAGCATTCCATCAGCCTCTGGAAGGTCCCTGGTGCGTTGCAGAGCTCGAAGGGCATACAGTTGAACTCGCTCAGTCCCATCGGGGTGGTGAAGGTGGTCTTCTCCTTGTCAGCCTCTGCCACAGGGACCTGCCAGTACCCACTAGTAAGGTCCAAAGTAGAGAAGAAATTAGCTGATTTTAGCGCTGCTAAAGACTCCTCTATCCTAGGTAATGGGTATGCATCTTTATGGGTGATACGATTGATTTGTCTATAGTCCACGCACATTCTCATGGTACCGTCTTTCTCTTTTACCTAAACTAAGGGAGCTGCCCAGGGGCTACAGCTATCTCTAATGACCCCAGCTTCTTTCATTTCTCTCAGCATACCCTTGGCGTTCTTATAATGTGCAGGGGGTACAGGCCTGTGTCTCTCTTTTATTGGTGGGTGGCTCCCCGTGGGGATATGGTGTTCTATCCCTTTTACTCTGCCGAAGTCTAGCGGGTGCTTACTAAAAATTCTCTCGTACTCTTGAACCACCCGGTAGACTCCTTGTTTTTGGTGCAGGGGAGTGGAGTCAGCACCCACATGGAGTTTCTGGCACCAGTCCTCCTTTTGTTTCTGGGAGCCATTACCCTCCGCCTGTGGAGATGGAGACAACGGTTCCACGGCCCTGATAGCTTTGTGCTCAACAGCGAACAGTTTGGTAAGTGTAGCGTACCTGGGTAAGTGTACCTCCCTCTCCCAATATTGAGAATGCGAAAGGGCACCTTCCCATGACGGACATCAACCACCCCTCGGGCTGTCAAAATGGTGGGCCTGCTGTCTGAGTACACGGGTTCTACCATGGCTTGGTAGTCTCTGCCTCTCAACCCGATTGCAGTCCGACACCAGATCATCATTTCACTTTTGGGAGGCATGGAAATGGGGAATGGGTCACTTATTCTTACGCTACCGATCTCACCACCAGACAGTTCTACCTGCTGCCGTCTCATCAGGGCTCTTATCTCTTTCTGGAGGACCCTCTGTTGGCTGGAGCTCGCATTCATCGCCACCTGCTGCAAAATCACAATTACTTCTGAAAGACAGTTTTCAATTACATTAGTACCCACAGTTATTTTAGGGTGACTTTCACGACGGTCAATGTCCACAATGATCACTCCCTGTGCCAGAAGTTCCACCTTACCAATCTTGATGGTCATCTCTCTGAACCCCACCTGCAGCACGGGTTGGCCATTGCTGGCAATGATGCTTAAGTCATCGTCTGGGTAGCGGGTTATGTCAGCGTCACTCCAGTACCGCTTGAAAAGTACGTAGGGGATGGTAGTCACTTGAGACCCGGTGTCCAGCAGTGCACTCATGGGGATACCATCCAGCACTACGGGTAAGACCGGGCGCCCCCCCACGTACTTATCACGCCAATTAGACGGGCCTGATGACCTTATGCCTGGGGGTTGGCCCTCTGCCCCAGGTCGGACCCATTTAAAGTACAGTACCTTGCTATGTGTCCTGGCTGACTGCAACGGCGGCAAATCGGCTGTCCATCCTCAGTGTAGCGGTCGGCGGGCCTCCCTCTGAACGGCGGGATCCTCCTCTGTCGACGCCACGGGACATCCTCCGGACTGGAAGCCAGCTCGATTGGTCTTGACGGTTCCACCTGCAACGACTGTACGGTCCTGGTTAATGCAGCCACACTCTTTGTTAGCTCCACAACCTGATGGTGCAGGTCTGCAGGCTGGGATGGATTTAGGGCCTGTGCATCAGCCCCCACAAGGTCTGCGGGGTAGGGCGCTGCCCCCTGGTGGTAAGTGATGGCAGGGCGCGGGAAGCTACAGCGCCACCTGCTGCGGGTTCTCTGAGCACCCGAATGGCCCGATCCTTGAACTGCGCAAAAGTCAAATCGGGGTTCTGTAGGGCCATGAGGCGCAGCTGGGTTCTGTGGGCGCTGGAAAGCAGACCTTCTATGAACTGGTCAGTCAACAGTTTATCAGAGTCCTGCACGCTACCAGGGTCAGCTTGTTTGATAGCTCTCAGGGCTTCTTGCAGGTTCAAGGCATAGTCTCTGATACTATCCTGGGCCCGCTGCTTACAGCCATAGAACCGCATTTTGATTTCTGCTGAGGTACGGGTATCAAAGGTACTCCGCAGCCAGGTCAGAATGTCCTTTACTGTCCTTTTCTCCTCATCTGACCATGATTTCACTTCCCGCTGGGCTGCACCGGTGAGCTGCCCCGTCAGAATGCTCACTGTCTGTTCTTCTGTCAGAGGATAAACTTTGAATAAACTGTGCAGTCTTTCCCTAAAGTCAGTTAAGGTATGGGGGTGCCCTGAGTATTGGGGTAGCCAGGCTGCTCCGGGGATGTAGGGCATAGAGAACGGCATCACCGCTGCTGCAGCCCCGCTGGTTGTAGAAGGCCCCCCCGTGTCCGTCATCTTCCTCCCCCTAGTTAAGCGTGGCCTACCTTCCGACGATCCTCTTCTGTAGGCCGCGGCTCCGCTGGTGCTGCTCCGTGTGAGGACCTTGCGTCGCGTCCTGGTGATGTCAGCGTCGCTCTCTCTCCCTTCCAGGACCTTGTTCAGCGTCGGTGCGTAGGGCGGGGTTTCAAGTCTCGCGCGCTTTGGACGTCCACGCCCCTCTTCTTCCCGCGCGGCGTCCTGAAGATGGCGTCCGATGGCGGGAAAACGGCTGAAGATGGCGGGAAAACTGCTGAAGATGGCGGGAGACGGCTGAAAACGGCAGGAAACGGCTCCGGATGGCGGGAAACTTCTTTTTAAGGTACGTGTACAGTCTTTTTCAGGCACGCAATACCCGTTTGTGGCGGGTTGGTCACAATCCTGCCGACAACGCCAAAAGCTGACTCGCCCCCTGGGCCGTGGGGCACTCGGGACCGGGCTTCAGGGCAATGCTGGGAGTAGTAGTGGCGACCCGGTCCCGTGGCTCAGGGTGGTCAGACCAGTGGTAGCCTTTTATATATTTTAGGTAATGTCCGACTACGTCACCCGTGGATTGCGGTCAGGGAGGACCGCCGCTGCAAGGCAGACCGCTGAGACTGGTGTTGGGGATGCAGCAGGGAATAGTACAACTCCCCACGGGAGGAGTGTAGCCTCAGGGCAGTGTAATAGGATGCTGGGGGTGATGGTGCAGGCGCCGCAGTAATCACACAGAGTCCAATAATGCAGTCCAGGGTCTTTTACTGCAGAACTTATCACAGACCCACCAGGAGTACAGGGTAGGAATGGACCTGTGTGTCTGAGGGCATTCGGGTGAGCTCCACTGGCCAGGGTGAGTAGGCAGGCCTACTGTTCTCGCTCTGCCCTTGCTGATTATCTCCCCCTTTAGTGGTATGATAGCCCACGTCCCTGAGCTTGCCTTGTACTACACCTGTATGGCTTGCGACTCGGGCCTTAGGTACCTGTAGCTTCTCCGTGCTGTATCGGTCCCTCTGTGTGGCGGAGCCTCCAGGCTTCTTAGGCCAAGGAACCTGAAATCCCTTGCGGGTTGGTTATCTGCTGCAGGACCTGCAACCCTGACAGCCTCGGACCCCAGTGTCCGGTTGTGTAGTCTCTCTCTGCCTCTGTCCCTGGCTTTCTGTTCCTCCTTTGCTTCCTGGACTCCTCAGCTGCGGCTGACCTGTCCCTCTCTTCTGGGAACCCTTCTGGATGCTTCAGAAGTGGGTCCCGGTCTCTCTAACCCTGCCCTCAGTACCAGTTTTTATAGGGGCAGCCTGCTCCCCCTACTGGCCTGGGACAGGAGGTGCTGCATGCAAATGGTCCATGACCAGAGAACCTCCCTCCTGCTCTCAGACACAGCCTTACAAGTTTGTGGCATCCAGGCCTGGGGTGACACAGCTGAACATGAGGAGGAGGAGGAGGAGGATGATGTGCAGGAGCTGTACACTGTGGGGGCAACTCTGACTGACATAGGGCCCGCAATCCGCGGTGTGAGGAGGATGTGTTCTGTCCCAAGGTCCGACTGGGTCCCGGCTTCCACTATGTTTACCCAGTGTGCCGTCAGGGAGATGTACCGTCCCTGGCCACAAGCACTTGTCCACGTGTCCGTTGTCAGGTGGACTCTCCCAGTAACTGCATTGTTGAGGACACAGCAGATGTTTTGGGACACGTGCTTGTGTAGTGCGGGGATGGCACACCGGGCAAAATAGTGTCGGCTGGGGACTGAGTACCGAGGGACGGCCACCGCCATAAGGTTGCGGAAGGATTCCGTCTCCACCAGCCTAAAAGGCAGCATTTCCAATGCAAGCAGTTATGACATGTGAGAATTTAGGACTGTGGCCTGTGGGGCGTTGGCTGCGAATTTGCACTTTCGTTCAAAGGTCGGGGATATGGACAATTGAACGCTGCGGTTGGACGTGGACGTTGATGCTGTTTCTTGAGAAACTGCCATAACAAGTGAAGACTGAGAGGAGGGGGCATCTTTGCATGCAGTATGGACAGGGGATTGCCTTGCACGCACAATAGGGGGTTTTCTTACACGCACAACAGCGGAAGAAGCAGTGGTGACACCCGCTGACACTGGTCGTGGACCCTGGGGTTCGCCCCACAAAGTCGGGTGCTTTGCTGACATGTGCCTGATCATTCTGGTGGTGGTCAGACTGGTAGTTTTGTCACCCCTGCTGATGCTGGCCTGGCAGGTGGTACAAATGGCCTTTTTGGGGTTATCAGCAGAGTCTTTAAAAAAATTCCAGACTCTGGAAGATCTACCGGTTGTACTGGCAGCGTCCCTTGTGTTGGTGTTACGGGGAACGGTTGCCCGCCTTCTGTGTGCGGCCACCACACTGCTTCTTCCTGCCTGTTGGGGTACTCTGCCTCGCTCCTCCTGTGTGATGCTGGCCTCACTCTGCGTGTCCTCCTTCCACGTTGGGTCAGTTACTAGATCATCCACCACCTCCTCCTCTTCCACTTCTGCACCACGGTTCTCCTCCTCACTTCGTGGCAATTGTGTCTCGTCATCGTCCACCTCTTGTGACAAATTGCCAGCATTGCCTTCCTGTGGCCGTGGCTGTTGAAATATTTGTGCATCGCTACATGGGATCTCCTCTTCCACCACTTCAAGCGGAGCAGGCGACGGGCCCAAATATGGAAATGGACCAGTGAATAGCTCTTCAGAGTGTCCAACTGTGGGATCAGTTGCTGTCTGACGACACTCGGCATGGTGGGAGGAAGGAGCATCAGGTGAGGAGGAGTATGCGGTCGAGACTCACGGCTACTAAGACTTGACCTTGTGGAAGACTGTCAGGAGGTGGTGGTGCCCAGGTGACTGGAAGTATTATCTGATCTCCAATTAATAACCTGTTCACATTGATCAGTTGGCAATACTGGTGTTGTTGTGTGCTTCCCTAGTAATTCGGTCAAGAACTGGAAGCGAGAAGATGTGGCTGTTGGTTGTGGCACATTTTCACCTTGGCCACGGCCCCGTCCTCTGCACGCACCATCACCAGAACGTCCAGTTCCACGTCGATTGCCACGCGCCTTGCCCATTGTAAATGAAGTAAAACAGCTTACACTCACACTATCAATGGCAAAAGGGTAATAACAAGGAGATTAGAACCGTGGAAGAGGAAAACCACAGTTCTATTTCTCTGGCCTACACCAGAATCTTTTAAACAGATATTTTTGTGTCTGAACAGTCAGCGAGACACTCAAACTGTTTTTTTTTATGTAAAAAAGGCAAAAAGGTGGATTACACCCAGATTTGAACAGTGGAAGAGGAAAACCACAGTTCTAGTTCTCTGGCCTACACCAGAATCTTTTAAACAGATATATTTGTGTCTGAACAGTCAGCGAGACACTCAAACTGTTTTTTTTTTATGGAAAAAATGCAAAAAGGTGGATTACACCCAGATTTGAACCGTGGAAGAGGAAAAGCACAGTTCTAGTTCTCTGGCCTACCCCAGGATCTTTTAAACAGATATATTTGTGTCTGAACAGTCAGAGAGACACTCAAACTGTTTTTTTTCTTATGTAAAAAAGGTAAAAAGGTGGATTACACCCAGATTTGAACCGTGGAAGAGAAAAACCACAGTTCTAGTTCTCTGGCCTACCCCAGAATCTTTTAAACAGATATATTTGTGTCTGAACAGTCAGCGAGACACTCAAACTGTTTTTTTTTATGGAAAAAATGCAAAAAGGTGGATTACACCCAGATTTGAACCGTGGAAGAGGAAAAGCACAGTTCTAGTTCTCTGGCCTACCCCAGGATCTTTTAAACATATATATTTGTGTCTGAACAGTCAGCGAGATACTCAAAATGTTTTTTTTCATGGAAAAAAGGCAAAAAGGTGGATAACATCCAGATTTGAACCGTGGAAGAGGAAAACTACAGTTCTAATTTCCTGGCATATACCAGACTTTTTTAAATAGATATATTTGTGTCTGAACAGTCACCGAGACACTCAAACTGTTTTTTTTTATGGAAAAAAGGCAAAAAAAAGTGGATAATACAGAGATTTGAACCGTGAAACTGCAAAACTACAGTTCTAGTTATCTGGCCGAAACCAGACTCTTTTAAACAGATATATTTGTGTCTGAACACTCACAGACACACTCAATTTTTTTTTGGGGGGGGGGGGGATACCAAAAGGTTAATAAGACGAGTATTTGTACAGTCTGACTGAAGAAAAAAAAAAAGAGGATTTAGATGAAAAAAAATGGATTTTTCCTGGCCCCTGAGACCTGGGGCTAAGTCTAGCAATTTGAGCAGCAGCAGCACACAGCACTGTAATGCAGTGTTTGTTGGTATAACCACTGCTTCTCCTATGCAGCCTGCCTGCCTGCCTGATATCTGGGATGGATATTAGTCCTCAGAAGGACAGTTTGTTTGATTTTGCAGGCTTTAGAGACCCTACACTACCTATTTCGCAGTATAAATCTCTCCCTAGCTCAGCAGCACTCTCCCTACACTGTCTGATCCGGAGCGACTGTGTCCAAGATGGCGGAGCCCGGTTTTAAATATTCGAGGTGACGCTGTGCGGCCAGCCAATCACTGTAATGCCCACAAACTACATAGCTGCTTCATTACAGTGACTGGCTGGCAATCCCTGCATGTTCATTGGCTCTGTAAAGAGCGCCAAACATGCAGGGCGGAGACCCGAGCTCCTGCCCGAGTAACTCGAAAATGCTCGATGCTCGCCGAACATCTCGAGTAGTGAGATGCTCGGGCGAGTACCAAGCAGTGTCGAGCATGCTCGCTCAACACTACAATAGAGGTGTCATTAAATCGCCCATCCTCTGCTGAAACTGTCCCAGTCTACGCAGAAAAGTTGAGAAGTGAACTGCTGAAAAAAAGGTAGGATCAGATTATTGTGTGTGCACTAGTGGCCAGTATGAAACTAGAATGTTAGTTTTTTTAATGATTGTTGCACAAAAATAAACACGGTAACTCCAAAATGAAAAAAATATATTCATAATGTATAACCATACTTTCATTGTTGAGGCTGAGTTTTTTTATGATTATTACTATGAAAGGTGATATTTAGTTTGTGTGATACATTAAAGTAAGGCTGGGACTCCTCCGTGACAGTATCACCCACAGTCCATAAAAAAAAATTGCTTTGTTACGACAACCCAAGGGCAACTTGTGGCAGTCAAAATAATTCTGACCATATAGGAATTCTCAAGCAACTTTTCATCATTTAGGCAAAGATTGAGGTTATGCATGAGTTGCAGCATATAAAGTGGCTAAACTCATCTGAACCTGCTAATATCGACAGGATCAGTCAACAGTTTAATGGGTATGGGGGCCTCCTAGTCCCCTCGATGTTTGAAGTCAGTGGAGAGAATGATCCAGCCTGTTGAATTTCAGTGGCTGATTCTTTTTTTCTCCCAAGATAAAGGCTGCTGCCAAAAGAGTCTGGCAGCGGCTCTGTCATAGAGAACATAAGAGCTGACCTGTATATGGAAGAGTCCGGAGAGACAGCTGTTGTCCGAATGATCATTTACCAACAGCTATCTAGTGTGTGTGGGCACCTTAAGACAATACTGTAAAGCCCCAACCTAAAAAGGGAGGATCTGGACACAGGAACATGTGGGTGATTCTCCATTGCAGGGAGGAGAGTGCTTGCCCCTGAAGGACCAATGACAGGAGCACCAAAGATTTGATGACAGCAGCTCTGCAGCCCAGTATGAAAGGAGAACTGTTAGTCCTGAGTTGTGCACATGCAGGCAAGTCATATTACCAGGAGTTGTCCACCGCCTCTTGGCTTACCTCAGAGGAGGATCCTACCGTCCATTTTCCCTGTGTCACCAGGCATCTGGATGCTGTAGCCAAAAGCCGAGGACCCTGTGTCACCTGTGCTACATCTAGGACTGACAAGTTACTGTTGGGACATGTGGTTCCACTGTTAAGGAGTTAGAAAGAGAACTTGCTAAATGATTATCGATGAGACTGTAGTTCCAGAACCAATGAGGAAATAAGGGGACTATTATTTCAAGAGATTTTGCTTGAATGTGATAGTAAAGTGCGCCTATGATTCCTGTACGCTCGCCAACATCCGCGCCAACTGGGCCCCTATGCTTGACTATATTACTTGCATTGTTGCAGCCATTTGTGGGTTATGTGTTATCAGTTATTAGTTAGAAGTATGTCTGCTGTCACTTATAGGTAAAATGTCATCTTTATCTGTGTTTCAGTAGCATAAGTGGAATTCGGGAATTTATTTTCATATAGCTGTACTGTTTTACCCCACCCCCCCTTTCCTCGGGATTACTTTGTACCTTCTAGAAGTATCACTTATCTGCTTGTCTTGTATCGCTTATTTTGCCTTCCTTATCCATTCCCTTGCGTTTTTCATTATTTTAACCCCTGAAGATAAACCTTGTAAATTGTATTAATCCCATCTCTTGTGAGTGTGTACAGAGCGTGGACAGGGGTTTCTCCGAGTCGACCCCTGGCAGATGAGGAAGACCCTTCTGCATTCCCCTAGAACTCCTTGCAAGATTTGGGTGGAGGCACTGCGTCAAATTGAGGTGGGAACTACCGGACACCATGCCCACAGAGGCGGCTAAAAGGGGTGTTTCACTAGTTTATAAAGTGCGATACATTTTCTTATAAACGATGCATGAATAATAGTCAATTCCATGTTGTTTATTCTTCAAACATGAATTAGAAATGATTCATATGCGTGTGTATATTTATATTTTACTTACAAATAATTATCTCTATTAATTATATGTGTTTGATTTTTTTTTCTTCATGTTAAATGGATTTCTGGCATAAAGTACATTGAAGTAATGGAAAGTTAATGCATTTCAATAATTAAAGCATACAATATGGATTTTAAAATCTAATTTTTATCAACCCTGGTAGTATTGGCGTTCAAATACTTTGAGTTCTGCTAGAGGTAATTCAATTATTTTCTCCACCATGTCCATTAAATTAGGTAAACAACACAAAATTTTGATGAATAATTCTTTTTTTTTGTGCCTTGTGCCACTCAACAAAGCCTTGGTCCCTCTGATCGGAATATTTCAAGTGCTAATGGACACGATGCTTTGAAGAAAGCTTCAGATGGGATTTGCATTTGAATACAAAGCCCCGCTCTATTTATTAGAAAAAAAACTAAATTATCTAATTTTTATGTAAATCAGCTTCCATTAAAACACCAGTAAGATTACTTTCCATTGTATAATCATGCTACCGGTAAGGTGTAGAGGTAAGTTTTGTCATTGAAGGGAACACACTAACAGCTGTTTGCAGAATCAGGTTTTTCCATCAGTATGCATTAGCCTAATCCAATTTATTTCAGTGGATAATGGTAGTTTTTAAGCCGTCAGGAAAACATGTGAAAGAAGCCACGCTGGCTGATCATGCGCAGTGGTCTCCTGTCTGGAAATTATTGTAATAATTGTAGGTATCACTAGGGTTGTGTTTACTTTATGCATGTGTCTGGATTTAGATTTACACTGTATTTGAATACAAATTCTTCAAAGTAAGGTAATGAAAGGCAGACAAGGGCATCCATCATTGCTTTTCCTCCTGGGAATCAGACAGATAGTCCTGAACTTTTATAATAGAATATTGTATAAGTGACAGGCTACTGCCCGGTTAATGAACCCGAGGCCGGGGTGACATGTTCAAGTTTAAATGCCATAACCAACTTCACCAAGTGCAAATCAAAATCTGCATCTAGAGCTTGGGAAAAATAACTTTATAATATACTACAATGAAAACGTATCCATACAGACATAACTGTATTGTTTTTTATTTTAACGGCCTTCAGCTTGATCCCGAGCCATAGAGACTTCAAGGATGAATGATCTGTAGGAAGATTGATCTTGCATAAGCCTAGATAGGTCCACCAGGGTCTTCTCCACCGTTATCTTCATAGTATCAAATTATCGGGTTGCTGGTCTTCCTCTTCGCCTTGTTTCTTCTATTCTTCTGACCATGATGTCCTTCTCCAGTGATTGCCCTCTTCATGTGAAGTGTCCAAAGCAGGCAAGTCGTAGCTTGGTGATCCTTGCTTCTAGTGACATGTCTGGCTTGATTTGTTCCAAAATTGATTTGTTTATTCTTCTTGCCATGCATGGTATTGATAACATCCTTCTTCAGCACCACATTTCAAAGGCGTTGATTCTTCTGCCGTCTTGTTTCTTTATCATCCAAGTATATCCAGTTATGGATGCAAAACCGGGACGACAAAGAAACTGACACAATGGGGAAGATTTATTAAAGCAAATCTGTCACCAGGTTTTGTTACCCCATCTGAAAGTATCATGATGTCAGGGCAGAGACGTTGATTCCAGCGATGTATCCTTGTTGCAGTTTTGATAAAATCCCTGTTTTCTCTGCTGCAGATCTATCAGTTCTTTGAATGCTGAGCTGTGTATATACCCGCCCACACCTCTGATTGACATCTTTCTGTGTACACTATGCATAGGCATAAATCAGTGGTGGGGCATGGTAGGACTAACTAGCAGCAGATTTACTTGTCCTCCTTTTCTGTTATTGCATGACTGTGCCCCAGTGCACAAAGCAAGGTCTATAAAGGTGCTTTTGTGTGAATTTGGCATAGAAAAACTTGACTGGTTGCACAGATAAACATAATAAGAAAATACCCTGCAGTAAATAAATAATAAGCAATAGTGAATGAAAATAATATAGGGTGCTTAGTTAACATAATTTTGAACAAAAAATGTAAAAGCCATCCTACCACGTCAAGATGACCCTATTCGGAATAGTCCTAATCTCTAATATTAAAACCTTATCATTTGCCAAGTGACAAGCATGTGCATAAGGGCTGAGAAGGACACGCACCCATGGGGAACTACATGAATGTAATGTCCAGCTCAAAGAAAGGCCACACCTTTATCTGCATGGAGTATAAAAAAACTGAAACAAGGAAACCTAAAGATATGGAATATAAGTAATATGTTCACACTGGCCCCTAACTAGAGGTTAGGATTGTCTCGAATATGGTCACCTTGACATGGTGGGACAGCTTTTACATTTTTTTTTTTCAAAATTATGTTAATTAAGCACACTATATTATTTTCATGCATTATTGCTGTTTATTTATTTACTGCAGGGTATTTGCTTATTATGATTTTCTCTTGAGTTTTGTCCGTTTAATGGCCAGTGTGAACATGCGCTTACACACTGCAAGTACACCAACTTATATTCCAGTTCATCCCTTTATTTTTTTTATTTCTTCATAATAAAATTATGGGCTGGAGACTTGTATCAATTATAATTAGTGTTGAGCGAGCACTAAAATGCTCGGGTGCTCGAAGCTCGGGCCGAGCTCGCCGTGATACTCGGATGCTCGACCGGAGCAACGAGCCCAATGTTAGTCTATGGGAGACTTGAGCATTTTTGCGGTGGCACCCCCGGCAGTCTTTTAAAAGCCTAGCAAGTGCCCAAAACGATAGTGACAGTGGTCAAATGACATGGGGACAGCATGGGGATCGCCCCAGGAAGCATTTCTGACCCCCAGGTCACTGCTGTTAACAACGTGGTCAGAGGTATTAAGCCACTTTTACGGGCTCACAATAAAACGTTCAAAAACGAAATTGAAACTTTTTTCCTGTGAAATATGTTAAGGAACATCCTTTCCAGGGAAAAGACTTGTGTATAAGTTAAAATAAATGACCAAAAACAAAAATACTCCTCCACACCTTCGGCTATGTTCACAAGTAGCATTTTTTATGCGTTTTTGCACTTTTGTATTGCTTTCAACTATGACAAATGCATTCACCGGGAAATGTCATTTTAACATTTTACAACCTTATCTGGCCATGTGCTGTGTGACACATACATAAAGTGCTGAAAAGACATGGGAACAGCATGGGGAAGACCCCTGGAAGCATCTCTGACTCCCAGGTCACTGTCTAAAAGTATGCCCATCATAAGTGATCCTTGCCGCATCAGAAGATGCAGACTTGCAACTATCCCCATGCAAGTTCTAGTCCCAGGGCAGTGTTCAATTGTACCTCCCCCATTCCTTGCAATGCAAGCGCAAGTATGCAGCCTGCCACCCACCCACTCCCAGGCTGCAATACCATACTGCTTGCTTGCTTGAACTTGAAATTGGGCCTTTTAGGCATGTGGAGGCGGAATCTGGCCACCACGTCATGGCTGTGTTGGCGGCCTGGAATCCATACTCAGTCCCCAGCTGCCCGGCGGCCGGGTGTCCATACTCGGTCCCCAGCCGCGGCGGCTGGGTGTCCACACACGGTCCCCAGCCGCCTGGGGCAGCCGGGTGTCCATAAACGGTCCCCAGCCGCCCCTATTTCTCCTTGGAACATCCCCCCACACACTTTTCTTAGCCCGGCCTGCTTTAGGCAGCATTGGACGAGCCCACCAGAGAACCAGACTCCTCCGGTGGGCCCTGACTTCTCCATCGGTGGAGTTGAGAGTGCCAAGGTGAGGAGCATGATGATGATGACAGAAGTTAGCATCTGCTATGTTTTCTTTTAATGCAAGTGTAAGTGTGCAGCCTGCCACCCACCCACCCCCAGACTGCAATTCCATACTGCTAGCTTGCACTTGAAATGGGGCCTTTTAGTTTGGAGGAGGCCGAAGCTGACCACTACCTCATGGCTGCTTCGGCAGCGAGGTATCCATACTCAGTCCCCAGCCGCCCCTATTTGTCCTGGTGTGCCTTATACATAAGATTAAGCGCGTATACCAAAACATTACCTGTGCCCTCCCCAGTGCATTTAGTGGGAAGGAGAGCCTATTCCGCTGTAGTGTGTGCATGCCAAACCCCTGTTCATGGTACATGCGAAGATGCCTCCCACCTTGCACCTGTCGTTGCAGACTTGCAACTATCCCCATTCAAGTCCTTGTCCCAGGGCAGTGTTCAATTGTACCTCTCCCATTCCTTGCAATGCGAGCACAAGTATGCAGCCTGCCACCCACCCACCCCCAGGCTGCAATACCATATTGCTTGCTTGCTTGCACTTTAAATTGGGCCATTTAGGCATGTGGAGGCGGAATCTGGCCACCACGCCATGGCTGTGTCAGCGGCCTGGTATCCATACTCAGTCCCCAGCCGCCTGGTGGCCGGGTGTCCCCGCTTGCTCCCTAGCCTCCAGGGGGTGGCCGGGTGTCCATACTCGGTCCCCAGCCACCCCTATTTGTCCCGGTAACCTTTCCCACACTTTTCTTAGCCTGGCCTGCTTTAGGGCACCCTTGGCCGAGCCCACCGGACTATCAGACTCCTCCGGTGGGCCCTGGCTTCTCCATCAGGGAAGTTGAGAGTGCCAAGGTGAGGAGCATGATGAGGATGATAGAAGTTAGCATCTGCTTTGTTTTGTTGTAATGCAAGCGCATGTATGTAGTAGCGGCTAGGCCTGAGGTGGTCAGCGTTTTGGCGCATATCCTACCTCCTCCGAGGATTGCTGGATGTTTTCCTGCTACTATCCAAGTTCTATGACTCCCGTTAAAACAAAGCTTCAGGTGATAAATGATGGATGAGGTAGTGGCAAAGGAGAAAGAGCAGGAGGAACAGGGACCATTCACATCAATATCAGGCCAGTCAACCAGATATGTCTTGTAGGATATGTTTCTGTAACAAAAGGAGCAGTTCGGATACACAGTTAAAGGGCATACAGTGAGTGCAATGCCTACCAAAAATTTCGAGGCACTCCAATGCCCCTTGGAAATGGAGGTCAGAGGGCGTTAACTAAACCTTTTTTTCCATTTATAGCAACTGGGTCTCCTGTGCACTGTTGGCCTAAGCAGTGAATGGAAGGCTTTCCAAAAATTATGAGGAACTGCAATGCCTCTTACAAGAGCCATGTGTGGCACCCCAGGGGTCTGGTCACCACAGTAATAGAGATATTGCGTCGGAGAGCAAGTGGGAGGTTTCCTGGTCAGGATCCCTTAAACATGCAACATCCTCCTGCCCCAGTCCTGGGAGGGGAGAATTCTGCCCTTATAAACTGGATCTGGGGTGGGGTTGAGTGAGTCAGAGAACAGAGAACAGTCAGAGTCAGAGTGAGAGCAAGGGAAAGTAACAGCAAGGAGCTCTGTATGAGCTAGGAGCTAAAGACGAGGGGCTGGAAGCTGAGCAGAGCTCGCCCTGGCAGAAGACAATAGGAAAAGGACACAGGAGTCCGAGGCTGTGAGGACTTATAAATCCAGCAGCAGAAACCAGCCGGCAGGGGATTTCAGGTCCTCTGGCCATAGAAGCCTGGAGGCTCAGTCACAAGCAAGGGACCAGCACCACCGTCGTGGAGCGGAGGCTAACAGAAGGCCCCAAGTCACCAGCCATACGGGTGAGCACTACACGGTACACTCAGGGACGTGGGCTACTTCTACCCACTTACAGCAAGGTAGCCAGGAAGAGTGCAGACAGACGGGGAGGCCTACAACTCCACCTGGCCAGGGGAACTCCTGCTTGCTCACAGACTGACCAGGCCTCTTATGCTAGCCAGTACTCCCGGGAGGGTCTACCTTATAATCATCAGTAAAGACCCTGAACTGCACTGCAAAGACTCTGAGTCGTTCCTGCTGCGCTCGTGCACCATCACCCCCATCATCCACACTCACTGCCCTGAGGCTATACTCCTCCCGTGGGGAGTTATCCCATTCTCTGCTGCGCACACAACACCAGCCTCAGCGGTCTGCCTCACAGCGGTGGTACTCCCTGACCGCAATCCACAGGTGGCGCAGTCGGACAATTAACCTCAAAACCTAAGAAAGACTGCCACTGGTTTGACCAGCCTGAGCCACGGGACCGGGTCACCGCCACGGAGACTACAGACCCCAGAGACCCGGCACCGGGTATCCCACACACGTGTACACACGGCCCAGGGGGCGCGTCACATGCAGTACAGCATATTAAAAACATAAGTCCCATTATTGGGGAGTGGGTGTCCCATAGTATTTGCTTATGCCTTGCAAGCAAAAGCTGCCAAAAATTAGGACGGAGCAACTTGCAATGCCCCTTACAAGAGCCATGCAGTACAGCATATTACAAACATAAGTCCGATTATTGGGGAGTGGGTGTCCCATGGTATTTGCTTATGCTTTCCAAGCAAAAGTTGCCAAAAATTATTACGGAGCAACTTGCAATGCCCCTTACAAGAGCCATGCAGTACAGCATATTACAAACATAAGTCCCATTATTGGGGAGTGGGTGTCCCATAGTATTTGCTTATGCCTTGCAAGCAAAAGTTGCCAAAAATAAGGACGGAGGAACTTGCAATGCTGGCACCCTGGTGGTATAGTGGTGGTGGAGGCTGAGGATAAGGAGAAGAAGATAAAACAGCCGAAACGAGGAAGCGTATACCCATGTGTGGGTGTGAAGCGGTGCATGTGAATACACCTCCCGAAATAACACAGTGGATTTGACTTTATGTTACTCTGCTGTCATTTGGGGGTGATGAGAAGTCTGGCCCAATCCAGCCCTTGTTCACTTTGATAAGGGTCAGCTTGTCAGCATTGTCAGTTGACAGGCGAGTGCGCTTATCAGTTATAATTCCCCCAGCGGCACTAAAAACACGCTCCGATAATACGCTAGCGGCAGGGCAGGCCAGGACATCCAAGGCGTACAGAGCGAGTTCATTCCAAGTGTCCAGCTTGGATGCCCAATAATTAAAAGGCACAGAGGAATCACGGAGGACGCTGGTACGGTCGGCAAGGTACTCCCTCACCATCTTTTGAAACTTTTCACTCCCTGTGAGAGTACCCCGCGCCTCAGGGCCTGTAAGCTGGGTGGGTGTCAGAAAACTGTCCCAGAACGTTGACAGTGTTCCCCTGCCTCTGCTGGATTGGAGTTGCATCTCTCTCGCCTGTACGCCTTGGTTGGGCAACGAACTGTGACCTCTGCCGCTAGCGTGTTCAGATGGGAATTTTTTTAAGAGTTCTGCAGCAAGGGCCTTCTGGTACTGCCCCATTTTTGTAGACCTCTCCACCTCAGGAATAAGAGAGTGAAAGTTCTCCTTGTAGCGGGGGTCTACAAGTGTCACCAACCAGTAATGACTGTCACCCAACATTTTGAGAACGCGAGGGTCACGGTTAAGGCAGCGTAACATAAAGTCAGCCATGCGTGCCAGACTGGTAACGGGCAAGATTTCCGTGTCCTCACCAAGATGACGACTGACCATGCTCTCCTCCTCCTCCTCCTCCTCTTCCTCCTCCCCCCTGTTCTCAGGCCACCCACGCTGAACCGACGGTATGACACTTGTACAGGTACTACCGTCTACAACGCAAGATAGCAGCTCCTGTTCTTCCTCCTCCTCCTCCTCTCCCTCATTGTCCACCAATGCACGTTGGGATGAGATGAGGCTGGGCTGTGTGTAATCGCCCGCTACGGCTTCTTGATCCATCTCATCATACTCTGGCTGCAATGCCTCCTCTTTACTTTTCTGCAGAGAGCGTTGCAAAAAACAGACAAGTGGGATGCTGACACTAATGGTGGCGTCATCGCCACTCACCATCTTGGTGGCCTCCTCAAAGTTTGTCAGAATGGTACATATGTCAGACATCCAGGTCCACTCCTGAGGTCTTATGTGTGGAGTCTGACCTGAATATCGACGGCCTTGTTGCAGCTGGTACTCCACAACTGCTCTCTTCTGCTCACAAATCCTTTGCAACATGTGGAGAGTAGAGTTCCAACGTGTGGGGACATCACACACCAGTCGGTGTTGTTAGAACCTTGCTGTTAGGTTTTTTTTTTCCTTTGCTGGTCACATGACCTTGTTGGCCTATTTAATCCTGCTCCGCCCTTCTGGCTTTGCTGGACTTCATTGTATATCTACTTTCTAGCTAGCCTGTGCTCTGTATCTAACTCTGTTAGTTTGCTTGGTCTACGGACCTCTATGTTCTATCTATTTTGTTTGTTCGTCTGTCTGCTACTATTTCTGTTAGGAGGTGTCCCATATTCCTCCCAGTCCTTAGTACTTGTAGGGATTCCTCCCCCACATCTATAGGTCTTCGTACAGACTAGCTTAGGACTTTAGCAGGTCTGATCGCAGGATCAGGTTCCCTGTTACATCGTAGGGATTCAGCTGAGTTCTATCGTAGGGACAGATCTCCTCTCTTTCCTTAGCTCTGGTAGCAGAACATAACAGTAAGTCCAGCCAGCAAATTCTCTAAGGAAAGATTTTTCTGTTCCATCATGGTGTCGGTTCAGGATTTGGCTCATCGCCTGCAGGGACTCTCTCTGGAAGTGGCCGAGCTCCGTCAGCACGTGAGTAACTGTTCTGGAGCACATTTCTTGGAGCCTAAGGTATGTTTGCCGGATTTATTTTTTGGTGAACATCGAGAATTTTTTTCATTTAAGAATGCTTGCTTATTGTATTTTCGTTTGAGACCCAAGTCCTCTGGGGATGAATCCCAGCGCGTAGGGTTCATAATGTCACTTTTGCGCAAAGAGCCTCAGGAGTGGGCCTTTTCTTTGCAACCTAGTGATACATGCTTCAGATCAGTGGATAGTTTTTTTTCTGCTTTAGGACTATTATATGATGATCCTGACCGTGTCGCATCAGCTGAGACTGAGTTGAGACGTTTAAAACAAGGATCAGGTAATGTCGAAAAATATTGTACACATTTTCGTCGTTGGTCCACTCAAACAGGGTGGAACGATTCTGCTCTGAAAAGTCTATTTCTTGCTGGGCTCAGTGAAAGGGTTAAAGACCTGCTAATTGCTTATCCTACACCTGAGGATTTGCAACAGGCTATGCAATTAGCTATACGGGTGGATAGAAGACTGCGTGCTAGGGTTAATGAGAGCAAATCCTCTGCTATGTCAGTTTCTGGTTATGATAATGTGTGTACTAACAGTGGTGAACCGATGGAGATTGGATCGGTGGCACCTCGCTCTCAAGAAAAAGACCGTCGTTTTTCGAAAGGCTTGTGTTTCTATTGCGGAAAATCTGGTCATTTGATTAAAGGCTGTGAGCTTCGTATGAAGAAAGAAAAAAAAATGGTCAGTCACGCCCGTATTGCCTGTTTAAATTCCAAGGGTATATTTTTAGCTGCTTCCACGATTGCTCAGGAAAAATTAATGGAATTTCGGGTGTTTGTTGATTGCGGGTCTACACTGAATGTAATTGATGGGGGATTCGTGGAAAAACTCAATTTAAAACCTGAACCTTTATCATCCCCCATTGCTGTGGTTTCTGTGGATGGCTCCCCTTTGAAGAATATTACTCTCAAGGTCTGTGACTTTCCTCTCACTATTAATGGTGTTCACCATGAGAAATTGGATTTGGTAGTGTTGAATAACTTGCCTTCTCCAGTAATATTGGGATTGCCTTGGTTAAAATGTCACAATCCTGTACTGGATTGGTCTACCAGTGAAATTAAATCCTGGAGCCATAAATGTTATGACAAGTGTTGTAACGGGCGTATTGCAGCTTTGGATAGGGGAGAATTGCCTGTTCCTATTCAGGATTTTTGGAGAGTTTTTTCTGAGAAGGAATCGCAGGTTTTGCCTCCCCATAGAGACTATGATTGTTCTATTGAATTTGTCCCTGGAGCGACTCTTCCTAAAAGTCGTTTATTTAACCTTACTATTCCTGAGAGGAAGGCTTTGGAGGAATACATACAGACAAGTTTGGCCGCCGGTCACATTAGGCCCTCTAAATCTCCTGTGGCGGTTGGATTTTTTTTTGTAAAAAAAAAGGACGGCGGTTTACGTCCTTGTCTGGATTTTCGTGAGATTAACAAAATTACGGTACGCAATCCTTACCCACTGCCATTGATTCCTGATCTGTTTAACCAGTTATTGGGGGCCAAGTGGTTCTCTAAAATTGACCTTAAGGGGGCATACAATCTGTTGCGCATGAAGGAGGGTGATGAATGGAAGACTGCTTTTAACACTCCTGTGGGTCATTTTGAGAATCTGGTTATGCCTTTTGGTCTTACTAATGCTCCTGCATTTTTTCAGAATCTGATTAATGACATCCTTAGACCTTTGATCGGTAAAAATGTGGTTGTGTATTTGGATGACATTTTGATTTATTCGCCAGATCTGGAGTCTCATTGGCGGAGCGTGCGTGAGGTATTACAGTTATTAATGGACAATTCGCTTTTTGCTAAGCTGGAGAAATGTGAGTTCGCTGTACAGAGAATTAGTTTTTTGGGCTACATTATCTCCAGCAAAGGTTTTGAGATGGATCCGGTTAAGGTTCAGGCTGTGCAGGAATGGCCTAGGCCTATTGGTTTGAAATCGATACAGAGGTTTTTGGGTTTCGCCAATTACTATAGAAAATTCATAAAAAATTTTTCTAGTATTGTCAAACCTCTGACTGATCTCACCAGGAAAGGTGCTGATGCGGTTCAGTGGTCTTCTGAGGCCATTGAAGCTTTTTTGTATCTCAAGGAGAGGTTCACCTCTGCTCCCATCCTTATGCAGCCTGATGTTACTAGGCCGTTTTTGGTTGAGGTTGATGCTTCCTCTGTGGGGGTTGGCGCAGTATTGTCTCAGGATAACGGGGATGGATTACATCCCTGTGCCTTTTTTTCAAAAAAATTTTCGGAGACTGAATTGAATTACGATATTGGTAATCGGGAATTATTGGCTATTAAACTCGCATTTGAACACTGGCGCCACTTCTTGGAAGGTGCGGAATTTCCCGTTCAGGTTCTTACGGATCATAAAAATCTGATATATCTTGACGCTGCCAAGCGCCTGAATGCCCGTCAGGCTAGGTGGGCACTGTTTTTCTCGCGGTTTAATTTCTCCGTTACTTACATCCCTGGTACTAAGAATGTTAAGGCGGATGCCTTGTCTCGCAGTTTTTCTCCCATAGTCGGTGCTGAGAAAGAGGAAAACATTTTACAAGAAGGTGTTGTGATAGCTGCTTTAGACTCCGTTTTGGAAGATGAGATTCTTAAAGCTCAGGAGAATGCCCCATCTAACACTCCTCATGGGAGGTTGTTTGTGCCTGGGACCTTTAGGAGAGATTTGTTTGTTGAGTGTCACGAATCTCGGTTGGCAGGTCATCCCGGAATCTCTGAGACCAAGAGACTGGTGGGTCGCAGTTTTTGGTGGCCTGGATGGCAGAAGGAAGTCATTAAGTGGGTACGCCAATGTACTGTATGTGCTAGATCTAAGTCCTCACATACTCCTGCTGTGGGGTTGCTTTGTCCTTTGGAGGTCCCCAGTGCTCCTTGGACACATTTGGCTATGGACTTTATAACTGACCTTCCCCCCTCTGAGGGTTTTACTGTCATCTGGGTGGTCGTGGACCGTTTTAGTAAGATGTGTCACTTGGTTCCCTTCATCAAACTGCCCTGCGCTAAAACTCTCGCTAAGGCCTTTGTCAAGGAAATTGTCAGACTTCATGGCGTTCCTACTGACATTGTTTCTGATAGGGGTCCTCAGTTCGTGGCTCGTTTTTGGCGTGCCTTTTGTGACAGGTTGGGAATTCATTTGTCATTTTCGTCCGGATATCATCCTGAATCTAATGGCCAGACAGAAAGGAAAAACCAGGATGTTGAGCAGTTCTTGCGTTGTTTTGTGGCAGACAATCAAGAGGGGTGGTCTGAGTTTCTGCCACTTGCCGAATTTGCTCTGAACAATCATACATCTTCTTCTGCTGGTTGTTCGCCTTTTTTTTGTTGTTCTGGGAGACATCCGTCGTTTGGGTCGTTCTCCAAGTTGGGATCTGCCGTGCCTGAGGAGGAGAATTTTTCCGGTGATTTGGAAAGAGTTTGGACGGATGTGCGTGGTAATCTTCAGGAGGCCAACAGAAAATCTAAAGACTACTTTGATAGGAAACGACAGGAGGTTTTGTTCGCTGTTGGTGACATGGTTTGGTTGTCCTCTAGGAATCTGCGGTTGAGGATTCCTTCTAAGAAATTGGGTCCCAAGTTTGTAGGGCCCTTTAAGGTGCTTCAGGTTGTCAACCAATCTGCTGTTAGGTTGGAGGTTCCTACCTCCTGGAGAATTAATCCGGTCTTTCATGTCTCTCTGTTAAAAAAAGCTGTTGTGTCGGATGGTGACGCCTCTGCCTCTGTTCCTCCGGTGGTGGAGGACGGGGAATATGAAATTTCTCGCATCCTTGACTCTAGACGGTATAGAGGTAGTTTGCAGTATCTTGTGGCCTGGAAAGGTTTCGGACCCGAGGATAACTCTTGGGTGAGGTCAGATGATGTTTCCGCGTCCAGACTTATCAGAGCGTTTCACAGGAGATTTCCTGATAAGCCTGGTCCTAGGGGATCCGGAGGATCCTCTTAGAAGGGGGGGTACTGTTAGAACCTTGCTGTTAGGTTTTTTTTTCCTTTGCTGGTCACATGACCTTGTTGGCCTATTTAATCCTGCTCCGCCCTTCTGGCTTTGCTGGACTTCATTGTATATCTACTTTCTAGCTAGCCTGTGCTCTGTATCTAACTCTGTTAGTTTGCTTGGTCTACGGACCTCTATGTTCTATCTATTTTGTTTGTTCGTCTGTCTGCTACTATTTCTGTTAGGAGGTGTCCCATATTCCTCCCAGTCCTTAGTACTTGTAGGGATTCCTCCCCCACATCTATAGGTCTTCGTACAGACTAGCTTAGGACTTTAGCAGGTCTGATCGCAGGATCAGGTTCCCTGTTACATCGTAGGGATTCAGCTGAGTTCTATCGTAGGGACAGATCTCCTCTCTTTCCTTAGCTCTGGTAGCAGAACATAACAGGTGTGCCGGAAGCTGTAAACGCTGCTGCAACACAGCAAGGGCGGCGGAAGCTGTAGCTGACTTGCGAAAATGAGCTGACAGGCGGCGTACTTTCACGAGCAGATCTGGCAACTCGGGGTACGATTTAAGAAACCGCTGAACCACGAGGTTAAGCACATGAGCCAGGCATGGTACGTGTGTGATCTCACCTCGCCTCAGAGCCGCCACCAGGTTACGGCCATTGTCACACACGACCATGCCGGGATGTAGGTTCAGCGGTCTCAGCCACAGATCTGCCTGCTCTTTCACAGCTGTCCACAACTCACAAGCAGTGTGAGGTTTATCACCTAAGCTTATGAGTTTCAGCACAGCCTGTTGACGCTTGGCGGAGGCAGTACTGCAATGCTTCCATCTTGTAACTGATGTGGTGATATCTGAGATGGAGGCTGAACATGAGGAGGAGGAGGATGCGCAGGAGCTGTACACTGTGGGGGCAACTCTGACTGACATAGGGCCTGCAATCCTCGGTGTGGGGAGGATGTGTTCCGTCCCAAGGTCCGACTGGGTCCCGGCTTCCACTATGTTTACCCTGTGTGCCGTCAGAGAGATGTACCGTCCCTGGCCACAAGCAATTGTCCACGTGTCCGTTGTCAGGTGGACTCTCCCAGTAACTGCGTTGTTGAGGGCACGGCAGATGCTTTGGGACACGTGCTTGTGTAGTGCAGGGATGGCACACCGGGCAAAATAGTGTCGGCTGGGGACCGAGTACCGAGGGACGGCCACCGCCATAAGATTGCGGAAGGATTCCTTCTCCACCAGCCTAAAAGGCAGCATTTCCAACGCAAGCAGTCGTGAAATGTGCGAATTTAGGACTGTGGCCTGTGGGGCGTTAGCTGCAAATTTCCGCTTTCGTTCAAAGGTCTGGGATATGGACAATTGAACGCTGCGGTGGGACGTGGATGTGGACGTTGATGCTGTTTCTTGAGAAACTGCCATAACAAGTGAAGACTGAAAGGAGGGGGCATCTTTACATGCAGTATGGACAGGGGATTGCCTTGCACACACAACAGGGGGTTCTATTGCACGCACAACAGTGGAAGAAGCAGTGGTGACACCCGCTGACACTGGTCGTGGACCCTGGGTTTCGCCCCACAAAGTCAGGTGCTTTGCTGCCATGTTCCTGATCATGCTGGTGGTGGTCAGGCTGGTAGTTTTGTCACCCCTGCTGATGCTGGCATGGCAGGTGGAACATATGGCCTTTTTGGGGTTATCAGCAGAGTTTTTAAAAAAATTCCAGTCTCTGGAAGACCTACCGCTTGTACTGGCAACGTCCCTCGTGTTGGTGTTACGGGGAACGGTTGCCTGCCTTCTGTCTGCGGCCACCACACTGCTTCTTCCTGCCTGTTGAGGTACTCTGCCTCCCTCCCCCTGTGTGCTGCTGGCCTCACTCTGCATGTCCTCCTTCCACGTTGGGTCAGTTACTAGATCATCCACCACCACCTCCTCCTCTTCCACTTGCGCACCACGATCCTCCTCCTCACTTCCTGGCAATTGTGTCTCGTCATCGTCCACCTCTTGTGACAGATTGCCAACGTCGACTTCCTGTGGCCGTGGCTGTTCAAATATTTGGGCATCGCAACATGGGATCTCCTCTTCCACCACTTCAAGCTTATCAGGCGAGGGGCCCATATATGGAAATGGACCAGTGAACAGCTCTTCAGAGTGTCCAAGTGTGGGATCACTTGCTGTCTGACGACACTCGGCATGGTGGGAGGAAGGAGCATCAGGGTGAGGAGGAGTATGCAGTCAAGACTCACAGCTACTAAGAGTTGACCGTGTGGAAGACAGACCGGAGGTGGTGGTGCCCAGGTAACTGGAAGTATTATCCGCTATCCAATTAATAACCTGTTCACACTGATCAGTTCTCAATACTGGTGTTGTTCTGTGCTTCCCTAGTAATTCGGTCAAGAAGTGGGAGCGAGAAGATGTGGCTGTTGGTTGTGGCACATTTTCACCTTGGCCACGGCCCCGTCCTCTGCACGAACCATCACCAGAACGTCCACTTCCACGTCCCTTGCCACATGCCTTGCCCATTGTAAATGAAGTAAAATAGCTTACACTTGCACTATCAATGGAAAAAGGGTAATAAAGAGTAGATTAGAACCGTGGAAGAGGAAAACCACAGTTATTGTTTACTGGGGTATACCACACTTTTTTAAATAGAGATATTTGCGGCTGAACAGTGAGCGACACACTCAAACTGCTTTTTTTTTTAGATACCAAAGGCCCAAAACTGGATAGTACAGCGATTTGACCCGTGGAACTGCGAAACCACACTGGGATGTCGGGCCTACACAAGACTATTTTCAACAGATATATTTTTGTGTCACAACAGTCAGGAGACACTACTGTTTTTCTTTACGGAAAAAACTACCAAAAGCTGAATAATAGAGATTTTTTACCGTGGGATGGCAAAACCACAGTTATTGTTTACTGGGGTATACCACACTTTTTTAAATAGAGATATATGCAGCTGAACAGTGAGCGACACACTCAAACTGCTTTTTTTTAGATACCAAAGGCCCAAAACTGGATAGTACAGCGATTTGACCCGTGGAACTGCGAAACCACACTGGGATGTCGGGCCTACACAAGACTATTTTCAACAGATATATTTTGTGTCACAACAGTCAGGAGACACTACTGTTTTTCTTTACAGAAAAAACTACCAAAAGCTGAATAATAGAGATTTTTTACCGTGGGATGGCAAAACCACAGTTATTGTTTACTGGGGTGTACCACACTTTTTTAAATAGAGATATTTGCGGCTGAACAGTGAGCGACACACTCAAACTGCTTTTTTTTTAGATACCAAAGGCCCAAAACTGGATAGTACAGCAATTTGACCCGTGGAACTGCGAAACCACACTGGGATGTCGGGCCTACACAAGACTATTTTCAACAGATATATTTTTGTGTCACAACAGTCAGGAGACACTACTGTTTTTCTTTACGGAAAATATACCAAAACCTGAATAATAGAGATTTTTTACCGTGGGATGGCAAAACCACAGTTATTGTTTACTGGGGTATACCACACTTTTTTAATAGAGATATATTTCGGCTGAACAGTGAGCGACACACTCAAACTGTTTTTTTTTAGATACAAATGGCCCAAAATGGATAATACAGAGGTTTGAACCGTGGAAGTGCAAAACAACACTTCTGTTTCTCTAGCCTACACCAGACTATTTTCAACAGTTATATTTGTGTCTGAAAAATCAGAGACACGCTTTTTTTTTTGGGGGGGGGGGGACACACACCAAAAGGTTAATAAGACGGGTATTTGTACAGTGTGAAGGAGGAAAAAAAAGGAGGATTTAGATGAAAAAAAAAGGATTTTTCCTGGCCCCTGACACCTGGTGCTAAGTCCAGCAATTTCAGCAACAGGAGCACACAGGACTGTAATGCAGCGTTTGCTGGTATAACCACTGTGTCTCCTATACAGCCTGCCTGCCTGGTATCTGGGATGGATATTAGTCCTGAAAAGGACTGTTTGTTTGTTCTGGCAGCCTTTACAGACCCTACACTAACTATTTTGCAGTTTATATCTCTCCTTAAATCAGCAGCGCTGTCCCTACACTGTCTAATCCGGAGCGACTGTGTCCAAGATGGCGGCGCCCGGTTTTAAATACTCGAGGTGACGCTGTGCGGCCAGCCAATCACTGTAAAGCCCACAACCAACATGGCTGTGGCATTACAGTGACTGGCTGGCAATCCCTGCATGTTCATTGGCTCTGTAAAGAGCGCCAAACATGCAGGGCGGAGACCCGAGTTCCCGCCCGAGTAACCCGGAAATGCTCGGTGCTCGTCGAACATCCCGAGTAGCGTGATGCTCGGGCGAGTACCGAGCAGTGTCGAGCATGTTCGCTCAACACTAATTATAATCATAATTATTTATTATTGTTTTTCAATGTGTCCATAAACAAATATTGTCTGTCTGTAATTTTTGATAAGCTGTCCTGAAAAAAAAAAGTTGGCAACCCTGACATTGGGCAAAAAATAAATAGTCTTTAAGTCACAATATGGAAACATAAATTAATAAAACTATGGGAAAAAAAGATAGATTCCACTTGTTTTTTTTCTGTATTTATAAAGTTGATATTTCATGTACTTCTGCCCAGTATTAATTGGATAAGCGCCTTCCATTTTAATCCTTATGGGACTTGGTTTGTCAATGCAACAAACCTAGCAACCCAAAATTGTGTTCTCTTCTGCTTATGCGGAATAAGAACAAATGTTCTTGGCAGCCAGTAGAGAACTGGAAAAGTGATTCCTAATCAAACAACTATTTTTCTGAGAAAAAGGGATCTACCAAGTGCCAAATTCTCCTCTCATTTGCATGGCTGAGTCTGTAGAGCGCACATGGTAAATCATAAGTTTTACTCATTATCAGATGATAATAGAGACGCACATCTGTTAAACTAAGAAGGAACATCTTTTCTCCATGCAAAGTAATTATTTAGTGTAGTGCTATTCATGCTTTTAAGTGACAAACAATACAAAAAAGAAAAGACAATTGCTTCGAGCTGGAATTCACTTCCAATCTTCTGTCTAGAGGCCCCCCCAAAAAAATGTCCTATCAGAGAAACTGTGATTTGTAGATGGTCTAGCAGCTGGGGGAACAAAGGGACGTCGAAATTAAAGAGTATATTTGTATGGGAAGACAGTTTTTCCAACATGGTACAGCTCTGACATAAAAATGAAGAACATGTTATACATTGTCCCTTTAGTGTCACGGCGGAAAATTATATATAGAGATAATAGCTAAACTTCCGATAGATTTGCTCCCCTTGCTCTCCAATATGAATTATACCTCATCGCACAGCTGTATTTCTAGAACAATTCAACAGTATTTACAAGGTATCAAATTCATGAGATCTGTCTACTATATGTAATTTAATAGACAGTATTAAGCTGTTTTTAAAAGGGACTTGTCAGTAGAGTTAAAGGGGTGTTTTCGCCTGAGACATTTATATGGCATAAATGTTTGATAGATGCTGGCACCACCTCTGGGATCGACATCCATCTCAAGAAATGGCCCAATCTGGGGCTGCGTTGAGTGGAGAGATGGTTTCATATGCAATGCACTCTCCATCGAATTCTATGGGAGTTTAAAAAATAGCCGAGTAGGCTCGCTTGAATATTTTTGGAACTCCCATATGCTCGCACATGAACAGCCATCTCTACATCTACATCCACGTCAGTGCAAGTCAAAATATGTGGAGGTCCCACAGACATATAAGTCAAGATATGTGGAGGTCTCATAGACATATAAGTCAAGATACGTGGAGGTTCAAAAGACATATAAGTCAAGATATATGGAGGTTTCATAGACAAATAAGTCAAAATAGATGGAGGTTCCATAGACATATAAGTCAAGATATATGGTGATGTCATAGACATATAAGTCAAGATATATGGAGGTCTCAAAGACATATATGGCAAATCTTTGATCTGAATACCGCTTTAACAATGATTGGCATACTCCTACAGCAATTGTGAACCTTGTACTTACCATTACCCTGTGTATAAAGCCTCAGTCTTACTAATTTTCAGAAAAAGAACTTGACATATACGGTAAGTCAAGATATATGGAGGTCTCATAGACATATAAGTCAAGATATGTGGAGGTCCCATAGACATATAAGTCAAGACATGTGGAGGTCCCATAGATATATAAGTCAAGATATGTGGAGGTTCCATAGACATATAAGTCAAGATTAGTGATGAGCGAGCACTAAAATGCTCGGGTACTCGTTGCTCGGGTCGAGCAAATTGGAATACTCGGGTGCTCGACCCGAGCAACGAGCCCAATGTAAGTCTATGGGAAACTCGAGCATTTTTCAGGCGGATCCCCCCGGCAGTCTGCAGAGGGCCTAAAAATTGCCCAAATCGATGGGAACAGTGCTCAAATGACATGGGAACAGCATGGGGAAGACCCATGGAAGCATTTCTGACTCCCAGGTCACTGCTGTCAACAACGTTGTCAGAGTATTACGCCACTTTTACGGACTCACAATAAAACATACAAAAACAAAACCAAAATGGATTTTCCTAGGAAATATATTAAGTAACATCCTTTTCAGGGTAATGACTTGTACATAAGGCAAAATAAATAGCCAAAACCAAAAATACTCCTCCACACCTTGGGCTATGTTCACACATAGCGTTTTTGATGCGTTTTTGCACTTTTGCATTACTTTCAACAAAGACAAATGCATTCACTGGTAAATGTCATTTTCACATTTTACAACCTTATCTGGCTATGTGGTGTGTGACACATCATCAGAGACATGCATACAGTGCTGAAAAGACATGGGAGGAGCATGGGGGAGACCTCTGGAAGCATTTCTGACTCTCTGGTCACTGCCTAAAAGTGTGCCCATCATAAGTGATCCTTAGCGCATGCGAAGATGCCTCCCGCCATGCACCTGTCGTTGCAGACTTGCAACAATCACCGTCCACGTCCTTGTCCCAGTGCAGCATTCAGTTGTCCCTACCCCATTCCTTGGAATGCAAGCGCAAGTATGCAGGCAGCCACCCACCCACCGGCTGCAATACTATACTGCCAAATTTTTGACAGCTGCTTGCACTTGAAATGTGGCCTTTTAGGCTCATGGAGGCGGAAGCTTTTCATAACCTCATGCCGGCGGTGGTCGGGTGTCCATACTCGGTCCCCAGCCGCCACTGTTTCTCCCGGTGTCGTCTCCGCGTTCCACAAGCACAGGTCCCACAACATTACCCGTGCCCTCCCCAGTGCACTTACTGGTAAGGACCGCCTAACCACAAACACATGGACAGGTGAATGTGGCCAGGGACGGTACAGAGCCAGTCCACAGCTTTTTTTGCTGAGTTGTATTTCACCACAGCCATATTCTTTAGCTTGGTGAAAGGACTTGGGAAACCATATCTACCAAGCTGTCATTTCTCCCAGGAAGTCCTCTAAAGCTGCTTCCACTTGAAATGTGGCCTTTTAGGCTCGTGGAGGTGGAAGCTTTTCACAACCTCATGCCGGCGGCGGCCGGATGTCCATACTTGGCCCCCAGCCGCCACTATTTCTCCCGGTATCGTCTCCGCCTTCCACAAGCATGGGTCTCACAACATTACCCATGCCCTCCCCAGTGCACTTACTGGGAAGGACCGCCTACCCACAAACACGTGGACAGGTGAATGTGGCCAGGGACGGTATGGAGCCAGTCCACAGTTTTTTTTGCTGAGAGTTGTATTTAGCTCGGTGAAAGGACTGGCATAGAGGGAAACCGTATCTACCCTAGGTGTCATTTCTCCCAGGAAGTCCTCGAATGCAGCTTGTTGCTGAAGCAATGGCAGCCCGTCCAACATCAACTCATACTTGTCGGTGGTGCTTTGACACACAAACATCTTTCTTTGCGCATTTAATTTCATGAATACAGAGTTGGACAATGGCCTGATTTGCAATGCGGTTTAAGAAATAACATGCATAAGCATGTCCGATCCACATTAAAAAAGCAGCCATAGAGTGTCCGGGAACCTTCCCCCACACTTTTCTTAGCCAGGGCTACTTCTCGGCAGGGTTGGACGGGCCCACCAGAGAACTGGAGACTCCTCCGGTGGGCCCTGGCTTCTCCTTCAGGAGAGTTCATAGTGCCGAGGTGAGGCCATGATGATGATAGAGGCCACCATCTGATTAGTTTTCTGTTACTTGGAATGTAAGCGCAAGTATGCAGCCAGCAACCCACCCACAGGCCGCAACACTAAACTGCCAGATTTCTGGGCAGCTGCTTGCACTTGAAATATGGCCTTTTAGGCTCGTGGAGGCGGACGCTTTTCACAACCTCATGCCGGCGGCGGCCGGGTATCCATACTCGGTCCCCAGCCGCCACTATTTCTCCCGTTATCATCTCCACCTTCCACAAGCACGGGTCCCACAACATTACCCGTGTCCACCCCAGTGCACTTACTGGGAAGGACCGCCTACCCACAAACACGTGGACAGGTGAATGTGGCCAGGGATGGTACGGAGCTTGTCCAAAGCTTTTTTTGCTGAGAGTAGTATTTAGCTCGGTGAAAGTTCTGGCATAGAGGGAAACCGTATCTTCTCCGGCTGTCATTTCTCCGTCACCAGGTTCCGCCCATTGTCACACATGACCATGCCTGGCTGTATGTTCAGCGGTGAGAGCCACAGATCAGGCTGCTGTGTTACAGCTTTCAACAACTCTGCAGCGCTGGGCGGTTTGTCAATTAAGCATGTTATCTTCAGCACAGCCTGTTGCCGCTTGGCCAAGGCAGTGCTGTAGTGCTGTCAGCTTGTGACTGATGTGGTTATTTCGGAGATGAAGGAGGAGGTGCAGGAGCTGAACAATGTGATTACATTGAGGTTAAATTGGTGATGCTGTTTTTTATACTAAAGAAAGATCCTATTGTTTTGTTTTTTTTACGTTATTTTTTAAGACAAATGCATTTACCGGGAAATGTCATTTTAACATTTTACAACCTTATCTGGCAATGTGGTGTGTGACACATCATCAGACACATCCTGTTTTATTTATGATGGAGGGACTCTGAAAGTCATAAAGCCTATTTTTTAGGGACATCAAATGGCCCTTACTATTGTTAGAGAGCCATCAGCCGGCTATGCTTTTTGTTCCCATTATTAACAAGTGGGTCTCCTATACTGGTATTGCATATTCAGTGACAGCAAGGGCTGCCAAAAATTTTGACACAACCCAATACCCCTTTGAAGAGACATAGAGGAGGGTCTCAGTAAAAAAAAATGTTCCCATTATAGAGGAGCGGGTCTCCTAAACTGGGAATGCCCATGCTGTGACTGCAAGGGCTTCCAAAATTTGGGAAAAACCCCACTAAGAATTTAAAGACACATAGAGCAGGGCCACAGTAACGACAAATTCCATTTAGAAAGGAGAGAGTCTGCTATACAGTTATAGGGTATGCATCGAGTCCAACAGTTGACCAATTTTAGGAAAAACCCCACTAAGAATTTAAAGACACATAGAACAGGGCCCCAGTAACGACAAATTCCCATTAAAAAGGAGAGAGTCTCCCATAGTGTTGACCTCTGCAGTGAATGCAAGGGCTGCCAAAAATTTGGAGGCACTTCAATGCCCCTTGGAAGAGACGTGGAGGAGAACCTCATAAAAAAATGTTCCCATTAGAAAGGAGTGGGCCTCCTATACTTGTAATGCCCATGCACTAAGTGTATGGGCTGACAAACATTTACCCCTGGGGGGTATACATGGGCATACTGTATAAAAAAAATTTTTACGGGCATCATAAACACCCTTTAAAAAAAATATGTGGGTGTTGCATCATGGACCACGGTCACCGTGGTGATATGGTGGTGGAGGATGAGGAGAAGGAGGAGGACAAGAGCAAATAGCCAAAATCAGGAAACGTATACCCATGTGTGGGTGTGAAAAGGTGCATGGGAATACACCTCCCAAGAAAAGATGCTGGATTTGAGTTTATGTTACGCTGCTATCATTCGGTGGTGTTGAGAAGTGTGGCCCAATCCAGCCCTTGTTCATTTTTATAAGAGTCAGCCTGTCAGCATTTTCAGTTGACAGGTGGATGCGCTTATCAGTTATAATTCCACCAGCGGCACTAACAACCCGCTCTGATAAAACGCTGGCGGCAGGGCAGGCCAGGACCTCCAAGGCATAGAGAGGCAGTTCATTCCACGTATCCAGTTTGGATACCCAATAATTATAAGGCACAGCGGAATCACGGAGGACGTTGGTACGGTCGGCAAGGTACTCCCACCGCATATTCCCAAACTTTGCATTCTTTGTGAGAGTACTCCGTGCCTCAGGGCCTGTGCGATGAGAGGGTCTGAGAAAACTCTCCCAGAATTTTGACAGTGTTCCCCTGCCTCTGTCTCTCTCGCCTGTACTCCTTCGTTGTCCAACGAAGTGTGCCCTCTGCCGCCAGCGTTTTCAGATACGAATTTTTTTAATAGTTCCGCAACAAAAGCCTTCTGGTACTGCCCCATTTTTGTAGACCTGGCCGCCTCAGGAATAAGAAGTTCTCCTTAGCGTGGGTCTAGAAGTGTCACCAACCAGTAATGCCTGTCACCCAAAATTTTGAGAACGCGAGGGTCATGGGAAAGGCTGCGTAACAGAAACTCAGCCATGCGTGCCAGACTACTAACAGGCAAGAGTTCCGTGTCCTCACCAAGAGGATGACTGACCATGCTCTCCTCCTCCTCCTCCTCTCTGCCCTCTGACCATCCACGCTGAACAGACAGTATGACAGCTGTGCAGGTAGTACCGTCTATAGTGCATGAAACTAGCTCCTGTCCTTCCTCCTCCTTCTCCTCTTCCTCATTGTCACCCAGTCCACATTGGGATGAGATGAGGCTTGGCTGTGTGTAATCACCCTGTATGGTTCCTTTCTCCATCTCATCGTGCTCCGCTTGCAATGCATCCTCTTTGATTGTGAGCAGAGAGCGTTTCAGAAGACAGAGAAGCAGGATGGTGACGCTAATTATGGCGTCATAGCCGCTCACCATCTTGGTGGAGTCCTCAAAGTTTTGGAGGATGGTACATATGTCTGAGATCCATGTCCACTCCTGAGGTCTTATGTGTGGAGTCTGAACTGAATACCGACGGCCTTGTTGATGCTGGTACTCAACAACTGCCCTCTTCTGCTCACAAATCCTTCCCAACATCTGCAGTGTAGAGTTCCAATGCGTGGGGACATCACACACCAGTCTGTGAGCAGGAAGCTGCAAACGTTGCTGAAACACTGCAAGGGCGGCGGAAGCTGTGGCTGACTTTCTAAAATGGGCACAAAGGTGGCGTACTTTAACAAACAGATCCGGCAGCTCCGGGTAGGATTTGAGAAACCGCTGAACCACGAGGTTAAGCACATGGGCCAGGCATGGCACGTGTGTGAGCTCGCCTCGCCTCAGAGCCGCCACCAGGTTCCGGCCATTGTCACACACAACCATGCCTGGCTGTAGATTCAGCGGTGTGAACCACAGATCTGCCTGCTCTTTCAGAGCTGTCCACAACTCTTCAGCATTGTGCGGTTTGTCACCTAAGCATATTAGCTTCAGAACAGCCTGTTGCCGCTTGGACGAGGCAGTGCTGCAGTGCTTCCAGCTTGTGACTGATTTGGTCACTTCGGAGATGGAGGCTGAAGAGGAGGAGGAGGCTGAGGAGGATGAGGTGCAGGAGCTGTAGACCGCGGGCGCAACCCTGATTGACCTCGGGCCCGCAATCCTTAGCTTCGGGAGGACGTGTTCCGTCCCAAGGTCCGACTGGGTCCCGGCTTCCACTATGTTAACCCAGTGTGCCGTCAGCGAGATGTACCGTTCCTGCCCACAAGCACTTGTCCACGTGTCTGTGGTTAGGTGGACTTTACCGGTAACTACGTTGTTGAGGGCATGGCTAATGTTTTGGGGCACGTGCTTGTGTAATGCGGGGACGGCACACTGGGAGAAATAGTGGCAGCTGGGGACCGAGTACCGAGGGACGGCCACCGCCATCAGGTTGCGGAATGCTTCCGTCTCCATGAGCCTAAAAGGTAACATTTCGAGCGCAAGCAGTCGTGAAATGTGAGAATTTAGTAGTGTGGCCTGTGGGGCGTTGGCTGCATATTTGCGCTTGCGTTCCAAGGTCTGGGGTACGAACAACTGAATGCTGCGCTGGGACAAGGACATGGACGTGATTCCTGATGCTGCTACTTTAGAGTGCGCAACAATAGGTGCAGGACAGGAGGCATATTCGCATGCACCATGGACAGGGGATTGGCTTGCATGCACAACAGCGGAAGAAGCAATGGCGCCACCTGCAGACACTGTTCCTGGACCCTGGGGTTCAGCCCACAAAGTCGGGTGCTTTGCTGCCATCTGCCTTATCATGCAGGTGGTGGTCAGGCTGGTCATTTTGCCACCCCTGCTGATGCTGGCCTGGCAGGTGGTGCAAATGGCCTTTTTGGGGTTATCGGCAGAGTCTTTAAAAAACAAACAGACTCGGGAAGACCTAACAGTTGTACTGGCAACTTCCTTTGTGTTGGTGATACGGGGAACGGTTGCCTGCCTTCTGTCTGCGGCCACCACACTGCTTCTTCCTGCCTGTTGGGGTGCTCTGCCTCCCTCCCCCTGTGTGATGCTGTCCTCGCTCTGCATGTCCTCCTGCCAGGTTGTGTCAGTTACTATATCATCCACCACCTTGTCTTCCACTTCCGCACCCTGGTCCTCCTCCTGACTTTCTGGCAATTGTGTCTCATCATCGTCCACCTCTTGTGACACTTTCCCACTGTCGCCTTCGTGTGTCCGTGGCTGCTCAAATATTTGGGCATCGCTACACGAGATCTCCTCATGCCCCGCTTCAAGTGGACCGGGCGAGAGGCCCGAATCTATAAATGGAAAAGTGAACAGCTCTTCAGAGTGTCCAAGTGTGGGATCAGTTGTCTCTGGGTACTCGGCATGGTGGGAGGAAGGAGGTGAGGAATATGCGGTCCAGACTCACGGCTACTGAGACTTGACCGTGTGGAAAACAGGGTGTTGGTGGTGGATAAGTGACTGGAAGCATTATCTGCTATCCAACCAACAACCTTTTGACACTGCTCTGGGTTCAAAAGTGGTGTGCTGCGGTCCCCTAGAAATTGGGACAGGAAGGTCAGGCGAGAAGATGTGGGTGTTTGTTGTGGCACAATTTCAGCTTGCCCACGGCCTTGTCCTCGGCCTCTGCATGCACCATTACCATCACGTCCAGTTCCCCGTCCCTTGCCACGTGCCTTGCCCATTTTAAATGGAGGGCAGTATCTTCCACGCTCACTACAAATGACTGAGTTTGGAGCGAACTTATATGTGATCCGTGTGACGGAGAAAGCAGAGTTTTAAATACCTGGCCTGTAGGTAAGTAGTTTGAACAGCAAACTGGTGTGAGTTGCTTCACTGACACACTAAAGGAAATTTTTAATAGAGGCCAGAAATGGCAGTATTTTCTGACAACGTGTATGTGATCCGTTTGACGTAGAAAACACAGTTTTAAATAGCTGGATTTCTAGCGCTGTAATATGGAAAGGACCTGGCTGTATTCTGCAGTGCCAACAAGCAAATGGCGCAGAAAAACGGTGCTCTCTGGATTGCTTTTTAAGCAAATAATGAGGATTAAGATCCAAAGAAAAGTATTCCTGGCCCCTGAGACCTGGGCCTTTGTATAGAAATATCTAACAGCAGCAGAAGGCAGAATTGGAATGAAGCCTCTTGTGCTATATGCACTGCAGACTGCTATATACCCTGCCTGCCTATATACACTGCCTGCCAGATATCTCTGCAGATGGATTAGTTAGTCCTCAAAAGGACTGTTTGTTAAGATGGATATGTGTAATGTACGTTTTTTTTCCCTATACTACCTAATACACAAGCAAATCTCTCCCTAGCTCAGCAGCACCTCTCCCTACACTGTCTGATTCCAGAGTGACTGTGACGAACATGACGGCGCCAGGTCTGATATAGACCTGATGACGCTGTGCGGCCAGCCAATCACTGTAATGCGACAACCAACATGGCTATGGCATTACAGTGAGTGGCAGGCAATCCCTGCATGTTGATTGGTACTCTAAAGAGTGCCAAAGATGCAGGGAGGGGACCCGAGCTCCAGCCGAGCAACCCCAGAAATACTTGGCGAGCGCCGAGCATCTCGAGCAGTGAGATGCTCGGGCAAGCAGCGAGCAGTAGCGAGCATGCTCGCTCATCACTAGTCAAGATATATGAAGGTCCCATAGACATTTAAGTCAAGATATATGGAGATTCCATAGACATACAGTACAGACCAAAAGTTTGGACACACCTCATTTAAAGATTTTTCTGTATTTTCATCACTTTGAAAATTGTACAGTCACACTGAAGGCATCAAAACTATGAATTAACACGTGGAATTATATACTTAACAAAAAAGTGTGAAACAACTTAAAATATGTCTTATATTCTAGGTTCTTCAAAGTAGACACCTTTTGCTTTGAAAACTGCTTTGCACACTCTTGGCATTCTCTTGATGAGCTTCAAGAGGTAGTCACCGGAAATGGTTTTCACTTCACAGGTGTGCCCTGTCAGGTTTAGTAACTGGGATTTCTTGGCTTATAAATGGGGTTGGGACCATCAGTTGTGATGTGCAGAAGTCAGGTGGATACACAGCTGATAGTCCTACTGAATAGACTGTTAGAATTTGTATTATGGCAAGAAAAAGCAGCTAAGTAAAGAAAAACGAGTGGCCATCATTACTTTAAGAAATGAAGGTCAGTCAGTGCGAAAAATTGGGCAAACTTTGAAAGTGTCCCCAAGTGCAGTTGCAAAAATCATCAAGCGCTACAAAGAAACTGGCTCACATGAGGACCGTCCCAGGAAAGGAAGACCAAGAGTCACCTCTGCTTCTGAGGATAAGTTTATCCGAGTCACCAGCCTCACAAATTGCAGGTTAACAGCAGCTCAGATTAGAGACCAGGTCAATGCCACACAGAGTTCTAGCAGCAGACACATCTCTTCAACAACTGTTAAGAGGAGACTTTGTGCAGCAGGCCTTCATGGTAAAATAGCTGCTAGGAAACCACTGCTAAGGACAAGCAACATGCAGAAGAGACTTGTTTGGGCTAAAGAACACAAGGAATGGACATTAGACCAGTGGAAATCTGTGCTTTGTTCTGATGAGTCCAAATTTGAGATCTTTGGTTCCAACCACCGTGTCTTTGTGCGACGCAGAAAAGGTGAACGGATGGACTCTACATGCCTGGTTCCCATAGTGAAGCATGGAGGAGGAGGTGTGATGGTGTGGGGGGGGCTTTGCTGGTGACACTGTTGGGGATTTATTCAAAATTGAAGGCATATTGAACCAGCATGGCTACCACAGAATCTTGCAGCGACATGCTATTCCATCCAGTTTGCGTTTAGTTGGACCATCATTTATTTTTCAACAGGACAATAACCCCAAACACACCTCCAGGCTGTTTAAAGGCTATTTGACCAAGAAGGAGAGTGATGGGGTGCTACACCAGATGACCTGGCCTCCACAATCACCTGACCTGAACCCAATCGAGGTGGTTTGGGGTGAGCTGGACGGCAGAGTGAAGGCAAAAGGGCCAACAAGTGCTAAGCATCTCTGGGAACTCCTTCAAGATTGTTGGAAGACCATTTCCAGTGACTACCTCTTGAAGCTCATCAAGAGAATGCCAAGAGTGTGCAAAGCAGTCATCAAAGCAAAAGGTGGCTACTTTGAAGAACCTAGAATATAAGACATATTTTCAGTTGTTTCACACTTTTTTGTTAAGTATATAATTCCACATGTGGTAATTCATAGTTTTGATGCCTTCAGTGTGAATGTACAATTTTCAAAGTGATGAAAATACAGAAAAATCATTAAATGAGAAGGAGTGTCCAAACTTTTGGTCTGTACTGTTTGTGGCAAATCTTTGATCTTAATACCGCTTTAACAATGATTGGCATACCCCTATAGAAATTGTGAACCTTGTACTTACCATCATCCTGTGTATAAAGTCTCAGTCTTACTAATTTTCAGAAAAAGAACTTATTAAACCTCTGTACAAAAGAAAAGTATTAAACCACTCAGCACTGCCAGTGATGTCGTCAAATGCTCAGTGGAAAGTCAATCGGGGCAGACTGGGCATGCAACCAACGAGGAGACTAGTCATCACTGCAGCTCCGCTCAGATGGCTACTGGTGAAATGTAGTGGCGGTTTAACTCTTTTTCTGCCAAATAGTAACACTCAGGTTTTAAACAAGGTAATTATTTAAATCTATAATATAACCAGGGATGTGTGTTTCTGTCCGAAGCCTCGATAGACTGCTAAGACATGCTCAGTGTGGCGCCATGACGACAAGATGTCCAGGACAAGAGAGAGAGCAAGAGAGAGACACATTCGTGAGTGCACTCCTATATTATCAGTAGATTATACATACAGCGCTCAGCATGAGTGAGTACACCCCCCTGCATTCTCAGTACGTTATACATACAGCGCTCAGCATAAGTGAGTACACCCCCCTGTATTCTCTGTACATTATATATACAGCACTCAGCATAAGTGAGTACACCCCCTGCATTCTCAGTACGTTATACATACAGCGCTCAGCATAAGTGAGTACACCCCCCTACATTCTCAGTACATTATACATACAGCGCTCAGCATAAGTGAGTACACCCCCCTGCATTCTCAGTACATTATATATACAGCGCTCAGCATAAGTGAGTACACCCCCCTGTACTCTCAGTACGTTATATATACAGCGCTCAGCATAAGTGAGTACACCCCCCTGTACTCTCAGTACGTTATATATACAGCGCTCAGCATAAGTGAGTACACCCCCCTGCATTCTCAGTACGTTATATATACAGCGCTCAGCATAAGTGAGTACACCCCCCTGCATTCTCAGTACATTATACATACAGCGCTCAGCATAAGTGAGTACACCCCCCTGCATTCTCAGTACGTTATATATACAGCGCTCAGCATAAGTGAGTACACCCCCCTGTACTCTCAGTACGTTATATATACAGCGCTCAGCATAAGTGAGTACACCCCCTGCATTCTCAGTACATTATACATACAGCGCTCAGCATAAGTGAGTACACCCCCCTGCATTCTCAGTACATTATACATACAGCGCTCAGCATGAGTGAGTACACCCCCCTGCATTCTCAGTACGTTATATATACAGCGCTCAGCATAAGTGAGTACACCCCCCTGTACTCTCAGTACGTTATATATACAGCGCTCAGCATAAGTGAGTACACCCCCCTGCATTCTCAGTACGTTATATATACAGCGCTCAGCATAAGTGAGTACACCCCCCTGCATTCTCAGTACGTTATATATACAGCGCTCAGCATAAGTGAGTACACCCCCCTGCATTCTCAGTACGTTATATCTACAGTGCTCAGCATAAGTGAGTACACCCCCCTGCATTCTCAGTACGTTATATATACAGCGCTCAGCATAAGTGAGTACACCCCCCTGCATTCTCAGTACGTTATATATACAGCGCTCAGCATAAGTGAGTACACCCCCCTGCATTCTCAGTACGTTATATATACAGCGCTCAGCATAAGTGAGTACACCCCCCTGTACTCTCAGTACGTTATATATACAGCGCTCAGCATAAGTGAGTACACCCCCCTGCATTCTCAGTACGTTATATATACAGCGCTCAGCATAAGTGAGTACACCCCCCTGTACTCTCAGTACGTTGTATATACAGCGCTCAGCATAAGTGAGTACACCCCCTGCATTCTCAGTACATTATACATACAGCGCTCAGCATAAGTGAGTACACCCCCCTGCATTCTCAGTACGTTATATATACAGCGCTCAGCATAAGTGAGTACACCCCCCTGTACTCTCAGTACGTTATATATACAGCGCTCAGCATAAGTGAGTACACCCCCCTGCATTCTCAGTACGTTATATATACAGCGCTCAGCATAAGTGAGTACACCCCCCTGTACTCTCAGTACGTTATATATACAGCGCTCAGCATAAGTGAGTACACCCCCTGCATTCTCAGTACATTATACATACAGCGCTCAGCATAAGTGAGTACACCCCCCTGCATTCTCAGTACATTATACATACAGCGCTCAGCATAAGTGAGTACACCCCCCTGCATTATCAGTACGTTATATATACAGCGCTCAGCATAAGTGAGTACACCCCCCTGCATTATCAGTACGTTATATATACAGCGCTCAGCATAAGTGAGTACACCCCCCTGCATTATCAGTACGTTATATATACAGCGCTCAGCATAAGTGAGTACACCCCCCTGTACTCTCAGTACGTTATATATACAGCGCTCAGCATAAGTGAGTACACCCCCCTGCATTCTCAGTACATTATACATACAGCGCTCAGCATAAGTGAGTACACCCCCCTGCATTCTCAGTACGTTATATATACAGCGCTCAGCATAAGTGAGTACACCCCCCTGTACTCTCAGTACGTTATATATACAGCGCTCAGCATAAGTGAGTACACCCCCTGTATTCTCAGTACATTATACATACAGCGCTCAGCATAAGTGAGTACACCCCCCTGCATTCTCAGTACGTTATATATACAGCGCTCAGCATAAGTGAGTACACCCCCCTGCATTCTCAGTACATTATACATACAGCGCTCAGCATAAGTGAGTACACCCCCCTGCATTCTCAGTACGTTATATATACAGCGCTCAGCATAAGTGAGTACACCCCCCTGTACTCTCAGTACGTTATACATACAGCGCTCAGCATAAGTGAGTACACCCCACTGCATTCTCAGTACATTATACATACAGCGCTCAGCATAAGTGAGTACACCCCCCTGCATTCTCAGTACGTTATATATACAGCGCTCAGCATAAGTGAGTACACCCCCCTGTACTCTCAGTACGTTATATATACAGCGCTCAGCATAAGTGAGTACACCCCCTGTATTCTCAGTACGTTATACATACAGCGCTCAGCATAAGTGAGTACACCCCCCTGCATTCTCAGTACGTTATATATACAGCGCTCAGCATAAGTGAGTACACCCCCCTGCATTCTCAGTACGTTATATATACAGCGCTCAGCATAAGTGAGTACACCCCCCTGTACTCTCAGTACGTTATATATACAGCGCTCAGCATAAGTGAGTACACCCCCTGTATCCTCAGTACATTATATATACAGCGCTCAGCATAAGTGAGTACACCCCTGTATTCTCAGTACGTTTTATATACAGCGCTCAGCATAAGTGAGTACACCCCCCTGTATTCTCAGTACGTTATATATACAGCGCTCAGCATAAGTGAGTACACCCCCCTGTACTCTCAGTACATTATACATACAGCGCTCAGCATAAGTGAGTACACCCCCCTGCATTCTCAGTACATTATACATACAGCGCTCAGCATAAGTGAGTACACCCCCCTGCATTCTCAGTACGTTATATATACAGCGCTCAGCATAAGTGAGTACACCCCCCTGTATTCTCAGTACATTATACATACAGCGCTCAGCATAAGTGAGTACACCCCCCTGCATTCTCAGTACGTTATATGTACAGCGTTCAGCATAAGTGAGTACACCCCCCTGTACTCTCAGTACGTTATATATACAGCGCTCAGCATAAGTGAGTACACCCCCTGTATTCTCAGTACACATTATATATACAGTACTCAGCATAAGTCAGTACACCCCCCTGTACTCTCAGTACGTTATATATACAGCGTTCAGCATAAGTCAGTACACCCCCTGTATCCTCAGTACGTTATATATACAGCGCTCAGCATAAGTCAGTACACCCCCTGTATCCTCAGTACGTTATATATACAGCGTTCAGCATAAGTCAGTACACCCCCTGTATCCTCAGTACGTTATATATACAGCGTTCAGCATCAGTCAGTACACCCCCTGTATCCTCAGTACTTTATATATACAGCGTTCAGCATAAGTCAGTACACCCCCTGTATCCTCAGTACGTTATATATACAGCGTTCAGCATAAGTCAGTACACCCCCTGTATTCTCAATACGTTATATGTACAGCGTTCAGCATAAGTCAGTACACCCCCTGTACTCTCAGTACATTATACATACAGCGTTCAGCATAAGTCAGTACACCCCCCTGTACTCTCAGTACATTATATATACAGCGCTCAGCATAAGTCAGTACACCCCCTGTATCCTCAGTACGTTATATATACAGCGTTCAGCATTAGTCAGTACACCCCCTGTATCCTCAGTACGTTATATATACAGCGCTCAGCATAAGTCAGTACACCCCCTGTATCCTCAGTACGTTATATATACAGCGTTCAGCATAAGTCAGTACACCCCCTGTATTCTCAGTACGTTATATATACAGCGTTCAGCATAAGTCAGTACACCCACTGTATCCTCAGTACTTTATATATACAGCGTTCAGCATAAGTCAGTACACCCCCTGTATCCTCAGTACGTTATATATACAGCGTTCAGCATAAGTCAGTACACCCCCTGTATCCTCAGTACGTTATATATACAGCGTTCAGCATAAGTCAGTACACCCCCTGTATTCTCAATACGTTATATGTACAGCGTTCAGCATAAGTCAGTACACCCCCCTGTACTCTCAGTACGTTATATATACAGCGTTCAGCATAAGTGAGTACACCCCCCTGCATTCTCAGTACATTATATATACAGCGCTCAGCATAAGTCAGTACACCCCCTGTATTCTCAGTACGTTATATATACAGCGCTCAGCATAAGTCAGTACACCCCCTGTATCCTCAGTACATTATATATACAGCGCTCAGCATAAGTCAGTACACCCCCTGTATTCTCAGTACGTTATATATACAGCGCTCAGCATAAGTCAGTACACCCCCTGTATCCTCAGTACATTATATATACAGCGTTCAGCATAAGTCAGTACACCCCCTGTACTCTCAGTACATTATACATACAGCGTTCATCATAAGTCAGTACACCCCCCTGTACTCTCAGTACATTATAAATACAGCGCTCAGCATAAGTCAGTACACCCCCTGTATCCTCAGTACGTTATATATACAGCGTTCAGCATAAGTCAGTACACCCCCTGTATCCTCAGTACGTTATATATACAGCGTTCAGCATAAGTCAGTACACCCCCTGTATCCTCAGTACGTTATATATACAGCGCTCAGCATAAGTCAGTACACCCCCTGTATCCTCAGTACGTTATATATACAGCGCTCAGCATAAGTCAGTACACCCCCTGTATCCTCAGTACGTTATATATACAGCGTTCAGCATAAGTCAGTACACCCCCTGTATCCTCAGTACGTTATATATACAGCGTTCAGCATAAGTCAGTACACCCCCTGTATCCTCAGTACTTTTTATATACAGCGCTCAGCATAAGTCAGTACACCCCCTGTATTCTCAGTACGTTATATATACAGCGTTCAGCATAAGTCAGTACACCCCCTGTATTCTCAATACGTTATATGTACAGCATTCAGCATAAGTCAGTACACCCCCCTGTACTCTCAGTACGTTATATATACAGCGTTCAGCATAAGTGAGTACACCCCCCTGCATTCTCAGTACATTATATATACAGCGCTCAGCATAAGTCAGTACACCCCCTGTATTCTCAGTACGTTATATATACAGCGCTCAGCATAAGTCAGTACACCCCCTGTATCCTCAGTACATTATATATACAGCGTTCAGCATAAGTCAGTACACCCCCTGTACTCTCAGTACATTATACATACAGCGTTCATCATAAGTCAGTACACCCCCCTGTACTCTCAGTACATTATAAATACAGCGCTCAGCATAAGTCAGTACACCCCCTGTATCCTCAGTACGTTATATATACAGCGTTCAGCATAAGTCAGTACACCCCCTGTATCCTCAGTACGTTATATATACAGCGTTCAGCATAAGTCAGTACACCCCCTGTATCCTCAGTACGTTATATATACAGCGCTCAGCATAAGTCAGTACACCCCCTGTATCCTCAGTACGTTATATATACAGCGCTCAGCATAAGTCAGTACACCCCCTGTATCCTCAGTACGTTATATATACAGCGTTCAGCATAAGTCAGTACACCCCCTGTATCCTCAGTACGTTATATATACAGCGTTCAGCATAAGTCAGTACACCCCCTGTATCCTCAGTACTTTATATATACAGCGCTCAGCATAAGTCAGTACACCCCCTGTATTCTCAGTACGTTATATATACAGCGTTCAGCATAAGTCAGTACACCCCCTGTATTCTCAATACGTTATATGTACAGCATTCAGCATAAGTCAGTACACCCCCCTGTACTCTCAGTACGTTATATATACAGCGTTCAGCATAAGTGAGTACACCCCCCTGCATTCTCAGTACATTATATATACAGCGCTCAGCATAAGTCAGTACACCCCCTGTATTCTCAGTACGTTATATATACAGCGCTCAGCATAAGTCAGTACACCCCCTGTATCCTCAGTACATTATATATACAGCGCTCAGCATAAGTCAGTACACCCCCTGTATTCTCAGTACACATTATATATACAGTACTCAGCATAAGTCAGTACACCCCCTGTATTCTCAGTACGTTATATATACAGCGTTCAGCATAAGTCAGTACACCCCCTGTATTCTCAGTACACATTATATATACAGTACTCAGCATAAGTCAGTACACCCCCTGTATCCTCAGTACGTTATATATACAGCGTTCAGCATAAGTCAGTACACCCCCTGTATTCTCAGTACACATTATATATACAGCGCTCAGCATAAGTGAGTACACCCCCCTGTATTCTCAGTACTTTATATATACAGCGCTCAGCATAAGTCAGTACACCCCCTTGTATTCTCAGTACGTTATATATACAGCGCTCAGCATAAGTGAGTACACCCCCCTGTACTCTCAGTACGTTATATATACAGCGCTCAGCATAAGTGAGTACACCCCCCTGTATTCTCAGTACGTTAGATATACAGCGTTCAGCATAAGTCAGTACACCCCCTGTATTCTCAGTACACATTATATATACAGTACTCAGCATAAGTCAGTACACCCCCCTGTACTCTCAGTACGTTATATATACAGCGTTCAGCATAAGTCAGTACACCCCCCTGTACTCTCAGTACATTATACATACAGCGTTCAGCATAAGTCAGTACACCCCCCTGTACTCTCAGTACATTATATATACAGCGCTCAGCATAAGTCAGTACACCCCCTGTATCCTCAGTACGTTATATATACAGCGTTCAGCATAAGTCAGTACACCCCCTGTATCCTCAGTACTTTATATATACAGCGTTCAGCATAAGTCAGTACACCCCCTGTATCCTCAGTACGTTATATATACAGCGTTCAGCATAAGTCAGTACACCCCCTGTATTCTCAGTACGTTATATATACAGCGTTCAGCATAAGTCAGTACACCCCCTGTATCCTCAGTACATTATGCATACAGCGCTCAGCATAAGTCAGTACACCCCCTGTATTCTCAGTACGTTATATATACAGCGTTCAGCATAAGTCAGTACACCCCCTGTATTCTCAATACGTTATATGTACAGCGTTCAGCATAAGTCAGTACACCCCCCTGTACTCTCAGTACGTTATATATACAGCGTTCAGCATAAGTCAGTACACCCCCCTGTACTCTCAGTACGTTATATATACAGCGTTCAGCATAAGTCAGTACACCCCCCTGTACTCTCAGTACGTTATATATACAGCGTTCAGCATAAGTCAGTACACCCCCCTGTACTCTCAGTACATTATATATACAGCGCTCAGCATAAGTGAGTACACCCCCCTGCATTCTCAGTACGTTATACATACAGTGCTCAGCGTAAGTGAGTACACCCCCTGTGTTGTTAATTCGTTATACATACAGCGTTCAGCATAAGTGAGTACTCCTCCGGTATTCTCTGTACGTTATACATACAGCGCTCAGAATAAGTGAGTACACCCCCCTGTATTCTCTGTACGTTATACATACAGCGCTCAGCTTAAGTGAGCACACCTCTGTATTCTCAGTACGTTATATATACGGCATTCAGCGTAAGTGAGTACACCCCCCTGTATTCTCACTGTTATATATACAGCGCTCAGCATAAGTGAGTACATCCTCTGTATTCTCAGCACATTATATATACAGTACTCAGCAAGAGTACACCCCCTGTATTCTCAGTACATTATATATACAGTGCTCAGCATAAGTGAGTACACCCCCTGTATTCTCAGTACACATTATATATGCTGGACGGGATGGGTGGCGCCTGCGCAGTGAGGCTCCGGAATCAGCTCTTATGCATACCACACTGCAGCGCCATTTTATTGAAGACACTGTATATGCGAATTCGCAGACGTCTTTAAAACAAATGGCGCAGGATAGTGCGGTATGCGCACGTGCTGACTCCTGTGCCATTAATAAAATTAAAAATCTACCAATAAAAATGCTCGCCACCCGGGCGTAGAACGGGTTCAATAGCTAGTCTATAATATAACCGGGGATGCGTGTCTCTGTCTGAAGCCTTGATAGACTGCGCATGTGTAGCACCCCGAGGGCTCGGCTGCTACAGGGGTATTGCACCTCAAACCAGAGGTGTGATATTCCACTCCCGGGTAAGGATGGAGTGTGGACCAGGACTCAGTAAGCTGCATGCACCACACACACCCCATTTCCGAGGGACAGCTCAACGGTGCTCCCACTAGACAGAAGTGCAGGCACGACAGCATCTGTCCCTGGCTGGAGTGGGGAGGGGAAGGAAAACCCAGTGGTGTAGGAGCAGATAGGGGTGGGTCTCTGGGCATAGGTAGGAGCCCATTGGTTGCTAGTCACCTGGGCTCACACAGAGAGAGAGGTATATAAGGTGGGCACCATCTTAGGAGTTCAGAGAGGAGTGCAGTCCGAGGAGAAGTGACAGGGAGCAGAGCTGCTCCAGGGGCTCTGCTCCACGGGCAGGCCTTGTCGGGAGGCTGGAGCAAAAGAGAGAGAGGAGAAGGAACAGCAAAGGAAGTAAGAAAGGAAACAAGGAACTGGAACACAGAGAGAGGCCCAGAGACACGAAAGCAGAAGGAACCCCAAAGGCCCAGGAGATTGCGGGTGAAGGGTTGGCAGAGCAGGGTACCGGGACCCAAATTGGTGGAGGCAACAGATTCCTCAGCCAAAGACCGGAGGTTGTGACCACATCTTGGTGCGACCCCTCACTACATCTACCAGGAAAGCATACCACGTAGGGTCAGGGAAACTGGAGATAGGTTTCGCCAATAGAAGGCCCGAGGAAGCTGGACAAAGGTGGGTCACTGGTGAGGACGGCCAGAGTAGGGAAGAGAAGGGAGCCCTGTGCCACGCTCTGGAATTGCCGGGGAGTTGGTCGAGTCCCCTGCCTGGTGGACGCAGCACGGCTTGGGCAGTCATCGCCTGCAGGATTGACACAAATAACAACTGTGAGTAAAGCATTGGAAACTGCAACCCCACGTCTCTGTGTTTCATCGCCGCACCAGCAACATCAGTACTGGGACGCTCACACCATCACTCCCATCATACATACTAGCTGCCCTGAGGCTATACTCCTCCCGTGGGGAGTTATCCCATACTTGGCTGCGCTTACAACATCAGCCTCAGGGGCCTGCAGCGCAGCGGCGGTCCCCACTGACCGCAATCCACGGGTGGCGTAGTCGGACATTTGTTATTACACTAAGACTGCCACTGGTTTGACCACCCTGAGCCACGGACCGGGTCGCCGCCACACTGAGACTACCACCCCCAGCATCCCACCAGAGGCCCGGTTCCGGGTTCCCCACGCGGCCCAGGGGGCGAGTCACATGCGCGAAGCACAGTCTGGCTCCAGACAGAAGACCGCATCCAGCAGTTACAGGTAAGAGGAGTGTATGGCGCCGGAGATCGCGGTATGCGTAGACACTGAACGCATACCGCGATCTCCGGCGCCATACTTACATATTTACCTGACCGGGAGGAGCGTTGCCGTGGCGCCTCTCTTCACCGGAGATTGGGGCAGGAGTGAGGCGTCGGATCGGTGCATGCGCATAGCGCTATCCGGTGCCATTTTACTGAAGACACATTTGCAGTGTGTCTTCAGCAAAATGGCGCCGGACAGTGCGGCATGGGCACGCGCGTACTCCGGCGCCACACTCCTCCCCCAGCCTCCGGCAGAACAGGACACCGCAGCGCTGGAGCACAGGGAAGAAAGGTGAGTATAAGTGTTTATTTTTTTGTATGTGTGTACAGCGTGAAAGGAATGAGGGGTGCCATACATTCCAGGATTGGGAGGTGAGGGAGCCACACATACCAGCATTGGGGGGTGAGGGGTCCACACATACCAGGATTGGGGGGATGAGGGGTACCAAGCATACCAGGATTGTGGGGTGAGGGGACCACACCTACCAGGATTGGGGGGGTGAGGAGACCATGCATACCAGGATTGGGGGGTGAGAGGACCATGCATACCAGGATTGGGGGGTGAGGGGGATCATACATACCAGGATGAGGGGTACCATACATACCAGAATAGGGATGAGGGGTACCATGCATACCAGGATGAGGGATAGGGTGCCATGCATACCAGGATGAGGGGTACCATACATACTATACATACCAGGATAGGGATGAGGGGTACCATGTATACCAGGATTGGGGATGTGGGTACCATGTATACCAGGATTGGGGATGTGGGGCCCATGCATTCCAGGATAGGGATGGGGAGTGCCATGCATACCAGGATTGGGGATGAGGGGTGCCATGCATACCAGGATTGGGGATGAGGGGTGCCATGCATACCAGGATTGGGTATGAGGGATGCCATGCATACCAGGATTGGGGATGAGGGGTGCCATGCATACCAGGATTGGGGATGAGGGGTGCCATGCATACCAGGATTGGGGATGAGGGGTGCCATGCATACCAGGATTGGGGATGAGGGGTGCCATGCATACCAGGATTGGGGATGAGGGGTGCCATGCATACCAGGATTGAGGGTGACGGGTGCCATGCATACCAGGATTGAGGGTGACGGGTGCCATGCATACCAGGATTGAGGGTGACGGGTGCCATGCATACCAGGATAGGGATGAGGAGTGCCATGCATACCAGGATGGGGGTGAGGGGTGCCATGCTTACCAGGATGAGGGATACCATACATACCAGGATAGGGATGAGGGATGGGGTACCATGCATACCAGGATAGGGATGAGGAGTACCACACATACCAGGATTGGGGATGAGGTGTGCCACGCATACCAGGATTGGGGATGAGGGGTGCCACGCATACCAGGATGAGGGTGAGGGGTGCCATGCATACCAGGATTGGGGATGAGGGGTGCCATGCATATTAGGATTGGGGGTGAGGGGTGCCATGCATACCAGTATTGGGGGTGAGGGGTGCCATGCATACCAGGATTGGGGGTGAGGGGTGCCATGCATACCAGGATTGGGGGTGAGGGGTGCCATGCATTCCAGGATTAGGGATGAGGGGTGCCATGCATACCAGGATAGGGATGAGGGGTGCCATGCATACCAGGATAGGGATGAGGGGTGCCATGCATACCAGGATAGGATGGTGGGGACAGGAGGGGGGCAGCACATACCAGCATGGGAGACCTTATACCAATAAAAATGCTCACCACCCGGGCGTAGAACGGGTTCAATAGATAGTAATATATATTGATTGAAGCATGTTAGGACTATACTTAGGTTAGGTCATCAGGATCGGATACGTGGGGTCGGACAGCTGGCATCCCCACCAATCAGCTGTTAGCATTGCCCAAAGTAGCCAGAAGTACAAAAGTGTATGGAGGCGGGATAGCACAGCTCCGTACACTGGATAGTAGCCGTTCTCAAGTACTGCAGCTCAGATCCTACTGAAGTTAATAGTGTTATAGACACATGGTAGTAAACACAGGGTAAAAGGATCTAACTGAATAAACTGCACAAACCCCACCCAGTTCCTGTACAGACTAAATATTCAGTAATTCAGGCCCTAGCAGCTTCAGCGCAACCTGGAAAACCCCTCCAGGAAAAACTAAAGATGACCACTTGGTCCTAGCTCCCTGAAAGGCCGTCAAGTGTATCTCGTACCTCCTAAGGAACCGAAGGAGAGTGCAGTGAAAGAAGGAAACCCCAGCAGGACACTTATCTGACTGGCCTACATACCCAGAAGTAGGAACAGAATCCACTAAAGACTATCACCAGCAGAGAAGACCAGCAGGGGGTAGGTTTAAATAGTAGCACCTGCAATGTTATAGGACTGGCTAATTAACACCTGCTGTCCGAAAGGAATGGACAAAGGCAAAAGGTAATCAGCACACAGACAGTGACAGAACCTGCTGTGGCTCAGCGGGCAGAGATGCCAACAGAAGAGCAGAGGAATTCCAGATCGAATCCGGAGGCATGACACATAGGAGCCGAGCAGCAGTGCCTGAGAACGCCCACTACAGAACACAGAGCTGGGAATGGCGGTCAGCAGTGAGACCATTGAACATCTGAATTGGGGGGGAGTGATGGGTGTTGAGCCACCACCAATTTGATTGCTGACCTATGTTAGTCATGGATAACCCCTTCAACTCTAGTAACAGGTTACCTTTAAGGTGGAAATGAGTCTCTTTATCTTCTGGACTACAATGTAACTGCACAAGTTGCACATATGGTATTTCCACTCTTGGGATGATCATGAGATCATGTGGAGAGCAGAAGCTCCTGCCATGGTGCCATGTTTCTATCCGGACCACCCTGTGAATAGAGTGGTACCACAAATTTCCAATTATTAACCATTCATTTGTACATACTGTGTAAATCACTCCTCGATAATCTTATTTCTGTATTTACATCTTAGGCTTTCTGAAGAAGAGTGTTTATCGCTGCAGTCAGACCACAGAGTTAACCATTCTTAATAAATATGTATGTTTTCCTATCACGCTCCCAGTTTGGGCATGGTAAAAAGCCATGACAGATTTATTCTGCAGATGGAACCAGGTCTATTTTGCTCTAAGTAAATGTATAACGCTCAGTATTTGAGTTCCTTATCCGCAGATATAAATGTCATCCTGGTGCCAGAGACGCAGCACGGCTGATGAAAAATAAATATATAGCGGCCTTTATAGATGTAGACATTGATGCATCCTCTCTTTATTAATATTAAAGGACAGTAAATGGGTCTGACTGCTTCTAGGATCACATTCTGATATTTGCTTTATAGATATGTATAAAGTATTACTCATAAATGTCTAGAGATTTCTGCTCCACACTTTGACAACAGCAGCTTGCTCCTCATAGTCATGGCCGGTCTTTGGGGGACTGTGACCAGCCGCCCCTGCTTATGTGGGTGCCTAGGGGGCAACTTCGGGGTGCTTGTAACATCACTCAGTATTCATTCTGTAACACCCCTATTAAAGGGAAACTGGTTTTGCCACCTAATCTGAAAGCAGCATAATGTAGTGGCAGAGACCCTGATTCCAGCAATGTGTAACTTACTAGGCTACTTGCTGTAGTTTCTATAAATTCTCAGTTTTTTCTGCAGTAGATTATCACTAGTGATAATCTCCTGTTGAGAAAACTGTGAATTTATTGAAACTACAGCACTAGTAAACCTGCTGCCATGTTGTCCTACATATTACATAGTACATAGTAACATAGTTTTTAAGGTTGAAGGAAGACTAAGTCCATCTAGTTCAACCCATAGCCTAACATGTTGATCCAGAGGAAGGCAAAAAAAAAACATGTGGCAAACACTAAGCTCCACATTGGTGAAAAAAATTCCTTCCCGACTCCATACGACAATCAGACTAGTTCCCTGGATCAACGCCCTATCAAGGAATCTAGTATTTATAACCTGTAATATTATACTTTTCAAGAAAGGCATCCATGCCCTTCTTAAATTTTAACAGTGAATCACTCATTACAACATCATGCGGCAGAGAGTTCCATAGTCTCACTGCTCTTACAGTAAAGAATCCCCGTCTGTGATTATGATTAAACCTTCTTTCCACCAGACGTAGAAGATGCCCCCTTGTCCCCGTCTCAGGCCTCAGAGTAAAAAGATCAGTAGAAAGGTCTTTGTACTGTCCCCTCATATACTTGTGCATAGTAATAAGATCACCCCTAAGCCTTCTTTTTTCCACAGTAAATAACCCCAAGTGTAATAACCTGTCTTAGTATTGCAGACCCCCCAGTCCTCTAATAACCTTGGTCGCTCTTCTCTGCACCCGCTCTAGTTCAGCTATGTCTTTCTTATACACCGGAGACCAGAACTGTACACAGTATTCTAAGTGTGGTCGCACTAATGACTTGTATAGAGGTAAAATGATGTTCTCCTCATGAGCATCTATGCCTCTTTTAATGCATCCCATTATTTTATTTGCCTTTGTAGCAGCTGCCTGACACTGGCCACTAAACGTGAGCTTGTCGTCCACCAATACACGCAGGTCTTTTTCAGTTACAGTTTTGCCCAGTGTTTTACAATTAAGCATATAATTGTACATTTTATTTCCTCTGCCCAAGTGCATTACCTTACATTTATCCCCATTAAAGCTCATTTGCCATTTATCAGCCCAAGCTTCTAGTTTACATAGATCCTCCTGTAATATAAAATTGTCCTCCTCTGTATTGATTACCCTGCAGAGTTTAGTGTCATCTGCAAATATTGAAATATTACTCTGTATACACCCTACAAGGTCATTAATAAATATGTTAAAAAGAAGGGGGCCCAATACTGACCCCTGTGGTACCCCACTGTTAACTGAGACCCAGTCTGAGTGTTTTCCAATAATAACCACCCTTTGTTTCCTATCACTGAGCCAATTCTTAACCCACATACATATATTTTCCCCTATCCCCATTGTTCTCATTTTATGTATCAACCGTTTGTGTGGAACCGTATCAAAAGCTTTTGAAAAGTCCATATACACAACATCCACTGCATTTCCTTGGTCCAGTCCAGAACTTACCTCCTCATAAAAACTGATCAGATTAGTTTGACAGGAACGGTCCCTCGTAAACCCATGTTGATATTGGGTCATGAGGTTACTCTTCTTCAGATACTCTAGTATAGCATCTCTTAGGAAACCCTCCAGGATTTTACCCACAGTAGAGGTTAAGCTTACTGGCCTATAATTTCCAAGTTCAGTGTTTGTCCCCTTTTTGAATATTGGCACCACATTTGCTATACGCCAGTCCTGTGGTACAGACCCTGTTATTATGGAATCTTTAAAGATTAAAAATAATGGTCTATCTATGACGTTACTTAATTCCTGCAGTACTCGCAGGTGTATCCCATCCGGGCTCGGGGATTTGTCAACTTTAGTGATTTTTAGACGCCGCCGTACTTCCTGCTGGGTTAAGCAAGTGACATTTAATGGAGAATTTTTGTTATCACTAATCATGTTTTCTGTCATGCGATTTTCTTGTGTAAATACGGTTGAAAAAAAATCATTTAGCATATTGACTTTTTCCTCATCCTCATCCACCATTTCACCCAGACTATTTTTAAGGGGGCCAACACTATCATTTTTTAGTTTTTTACTATTTATGTAGTTAAAGAATATTTTGGGGTTATTTTTACTTTCTCTGGCAATGATTCTCTCTGCCTCAATCTTTGCTGTATTTCAGGGTAGTTGAAGTCTCCCATAATAATGACTTCTCCTTGAGTCGCTGCTTCATCTATTTGCTTTACGAGGATATTCTCCGCTGCTTCCATTATTTTTGGAGACTTATAACAAACCCCTATCAGTAATTTATTAATTTTCCCCCTCCCCTTATCTCCACCCACACGGACTGTACATTTTCATTAGATTCACCTATATCCTCCCCCAAGACGGGTTTTAAGGATGATTTTACATATCGCTTGTTTGTACGGTCATTTCTGAACAGACTATAGCCCTGTAAATTAACTGCCCAGTCATGGTTCTCGTCCAGCCACGTCTCAGATATCCCCACCATGTCATAATTATTTTCCAACAAAATTAATTCTAATTCCTCTATTTTGTTGGTGAGGCTTCTGGCGTTAGTGTACATGCATTTTATGTATCTCTCTGTACCTCTATTCCTTATTACTTTATTGACTGTTCTAACCCCACCCCCAATTTCTTTATTTGTGCCCAGGTCACTATCTGCACTATCTTCCCCACCTATAAAATGAATACCCTCCCCCCCAATCCCTAGTTTAAACACTCCTCCAACCTTCTAGCCATTTTCTCCCCCAGCACAGCTGCACCCTCCCCATTAAGGTGCAGCCGGTCCCTAGCGTAGAGTCTTTAGCCAACTGAGAAGTCGGCCCAGTTCTCCAGGAACCCAAATCCCTCCTTCCTACACCAGTTCTTGAGCCACTTATTTATCTCCCTAATCTCCCGTTGCCTCTCTGGCGTGGCACGTAGTACCGGTAGTATTTCAGAGAATACCACCTTGGAGGTCCTTGCTTTCAGCTTGCAGCCTAATTCCCTGAAATCATCTTTAAGGACCTTCCACCTACCTCTAACTTTGTCATTTGTGCCAATGTGCACCATGACCGCTGGGTCCTCACCAGCCCCTCCCAGTAATCTGTCAACCCGATCAGCGATGTGCTGGACTCGAGCGCCAGGCAGGCAGCACACTGTTCGATGATCCCTGTCTTTGTGACAGATTGCCCTATCTGTTCCCCTAATAATTGAGTCCCCCACTACCAGCACCTGCCTGGCCTGCCCTACTCTCCTATTTCCCTCTTTACTGGAGCTGACACTCCTCCGGCTTTCAGGGGACATGCCTTGCTGCAGTAGTGCTACCCCTGTACCGTCACTCCCCTCATCTGCCAACTTTGCAAATTTATTGGGGTGTGCCAGATCAGGACTAGCCTCCCTGGCACTCTTCCCTCTACCACCCCTTCTAACTGTCACCCAACTAGCGACATCACTGTCCTGCAGCTCCCGACTACCACCCTCCCCCACATCTACCCCAGTGAGCTGCTGCTCAGTGAGCAGCAGACTCCTTTCCGTGTTGTCAATGGATCTCAGTGTTGCCAGCAGCTCATTTAGATCCAGTATCTGGGCTTCCAAACGCACAATGTGCACACACCTCGCGCAGCAGTAAGCAACCTGTTCAAGGAATACATACATGTGGCAAGATGTACACTGGATAGCATTGTCAATAATGGAGCTAATTTCCTAATGGGGATTGCAATAGACAGAATGTTAAGTAAAAAGAAAAGTAAAGAATTAATGAAATACAGACGGCAATTCAGTCCAAAGTCCTCCCTTCCAAACTCCCTGAATCCAAAGTCACTGAAAAACAAGTCACACACTTACTTTCGTTCGCACTTACGCTCCGGACTCAGCTCGTTCACACTCGCAAACTAAGAGATTTAAAGAGTTTTTTTTTTTTTTTCCCCTTTTTCAGCAATGCACCCTTCACCTCAATGCACTTCCAAAGGACTGGATGCCCAACCAGCTGCCCCTTATAAACCCTTAATTATGACCCCTTCCCCTTAATTAACCCCTTGTGAGTAAAGCTACACCTCAGGATTTTAGTGCAATGTAAGCTCTTCATAACCTCGCCCCCACTGAGTGGCGACTTTCTGCCTATGCACAGTGTACACAGAAAGCTGCCAATCAGTGGTGTGGGCGGAGTTATACACAGCACAGCATTCAGAGAACTGGTAGATCTGCAGCGAATAAAAGTGATTTTATCAAAACTGCAGTAAGCAGCCCAGTAAATAATACATCACTGGAATCGGGGTCTTTACCCCTATTTATGTTTCACTCAATGGGGAAGAAAAAACAGTTTCCCTTTAAATGATGGATTAGGCCATTATTTAGTCCCTACAAATTGGCATTATTTTAGCACTATATGGTGGTATTCGCTTTAGCATTGTGTGGCAGTGTATGGTATAGGTAACGCGCTATAATTTTGTTGTTTAGGCAACTGTTTGGAACTTTTATTTCGTCACTGTATGGCACTGCAGGCAATTTCAATTAGGATTTTTTTTGCTGTTAATATTTGTACACTATATTGCAAAACATCATATGGGATTAGGGGAAAATGCAAAAATATTGTACTTCACAAGGCACCATCTAACATAAAGCCAGCCCTGCTCATACAAAGATTATATACCATAAACGCAGCCAATGTGCCTGTTATGGGTCCCAGCACGGATTGTACCCAACCTTTTGGGGTGGAGGGCACAGCCGGGTCAGGAGTTGAAGAAGGGGATGAGTCATGCAGGAGAAAGAGCCTTCCTGTTTCCACGCAGAGCAGAGAAAAGAGAAGAGTTAACTGGGTAGAAAGGCAAAATGAGCAATAGTAAGAACACAGTGCTATGTAATATGATGATTGCAATATATTAAGACGAATAAAACTTTGATGTGAGTGCTTCTTTAATAAAAAAACAAAATCTATATAGACCTATCTGATCTATATGTAGACCAGAGTATAAGAATTACTGCATGGAAATAGCAGAAAATCTACAACAAACATAAATATATTTATCGTCTTTCCATCATAAAGAATAATTGGCGCTGATCATATTATTGTTTTACTGTATCTGGATATAAAATTGTTTTGCAGTCACATATTAAAGCTTTATACGCTCACTATATTTCTGTGCCAAACTGTTTAATTGGATTGACACGCACTGAACCGACTGATTGAATAACATCCCTGTAAACAAAAGAGATATTTACTTGGTGATAATAACAAGCCGATACCTGCAGAGAATGCTTAGGATTTTGTTAAAATTGTCTTCTGTAATGTAACTCCTAAAACACCCCAATTAATGAGATGAGAATCAACCTCTTTGCTACTTCTTTATTGCTCCTGTTCTATATTCCTGTGCATATGTCCCTGTGTGCGCAGTGGTACTATGTCTCTGTTTTGAGATGTACACAGCAGTAATACACAATCTTCAGAAGTCTCATATTGTACTTCCATATGTCTAAAATTTAATGGATCAGTCTGCAGGGTATTTTTTTTTCAGAGGCGTGCTGCAGTTTTTTTACATAACCATGTATCAGACTAAACAGCCCCACCCATGAGGAACAAGAGTGTGCAAGACCTGCCTTTGAGGAGCAAGTTATAAGAAAATATAACTTAAAAAGAAAAAACTTGTAGCATATTTTGCCTGAGTTTACAGAGGTTATCCAGGACATCAATATCAGATCGAAAAGGGTCTGACATCCCCACTAATCCGTTTATACCTGCAACTGTTGAAAGTTTAAGGAGCATAAAGCCAGAACATCACAAGCTGTGCAGGGGGCATTCTCAGGTACTGCAGATCATCACATTTCCGTCAATACTATGCAATAATGGAGAACAGCCGCTACACTGTGTATGGAGCTCTGGAGTTTCAGCTCTGTACTCTGAGTACACTTCTGGTAACCCCAAACCACATAAAATCTAATCAGTGGAGGTGCCACCGATTTCACATACTTGGTCTATCATAGGTATATATCATTATTATTTTATTCCTAGACAATCCCTTTAACTAAGATCTATTTCTGTATACAATAGAATCTTTTAAAGGGGTAATCCATCTCCGCTCACTTCCTCATCGGGAAGTAGGTGGCACCAGTGATGTCACAGCTACAGCAAGAGAGGCAGGTGTCATTCACCTGTCCTAGCCTAATAAATAGGACAGGAGTACAGTACCTGCCACTCACACCCGCGACAGAGCAGATATCTGTAGATGTGACATCACCGACTTTACTTGCCTCGTGAGCAGAGACATGTTACCCCTTTAACCCCGAACATAATATGTAATAATGAACTTGACAATTATACTAGAGCAATAATCATTGGAGTAATTTTCAGGCCTCTGATACATAAAATAAGAAGCACCTAACTATCACATGACATTTATAATACTGGTGTCTCCTATGAGGTAGAGGGGCCTTTGGACCCCTCAGGCTATAAGACTCAGGTACGGCTACTATCCCTACACCCTTGACAATATTTTCCTCCAAAGAGTTCTTTCTGCTCCGGCTTACAGATTATTTGTTCTCTTGTGCCCTTATGTAATGCAAGCTCTTAAGTCATGCAGATAGTGAGCAATGAATAGTCAAGGACACTTAATATGAATAGGAAAGTAAAAGCTACGAGTCTGACAAATGTGAGAGTGAATAATAAAATTGAGGAGAACAATAGAATTTTCTAACTCTATAAAAATGAAATCATTCTTGGTACAAATCAGAGTAACGACTGTAAGCCGGTACACGATTCACCCACATCCAATATTTCTCCCTTTTTTTTTTAAAGGATGTGTCTAAGTATGAAATTAGATCACAGCATGAAGCCCCTGCAAAGATAGATAATCAATACACGGCCTTCTCAGATTTTTCTTATGACAGGAACGACCTGCTGTTTTATGAAACCCTACAAAAATCATTGGTCCATTAGATAATCTAGCAGCCATTCCAATTAAATCTCCCTCTCTGTGAACTGCTGAGGTAATACAGCATGACAAGTTGTCAATATCACCGGTAACTGTCATGGTTTACCATGAAATATAGAGTATACTGTGAAGACGTAATATAGCGGTGGTATGATCAAGCAGAGGCTGTACGATTACAGAGAAATAATTTCATGGGATTGGGAAATAGAAAAAAAAAATCTGAAAAATTAAGGAAAATTTTTGAAAAATTAGATAATCAAAAGTTTTTATTTTCAATACATCCCTTTACATGTTTTATATCATGATTCTTCTCCAGAAAGGCCCAGCCAATCAGGACAAATGTCATAGAGTTTTTGTGGTTTAAAGGGGCATTCCTATCAATGTTATTTATGAAAAGAGTTTGCAGGAACTGGACCATTAGCCACATCAGCAATCTGTGGCCACTGGACAGGAGCCCTGAGAACGATGACATGGCACAAGGCTGACAAAAGAAGAGTCGTGGGTGATGGTTCCCAGGGCTACCATCCTGTGGCCACAAATTACTGACATGGACAATGGACTGGGTCTTGTGAATAAGTTTACACCAACTCTATTTATGACACATTCACCATTGGAATCCCCTGTTTTCTAGTGATGGAAAAAGTGGTAAGGAGCTCACCTTCCTGGGAGGACAATTCAGTCTGAAAATTACTTGTATTCATATAGGAATCCTGGTAGACCTTGTTTGGTCAAGGTGTGGTCCAGGAAGTGTAGAAACACACCAGGATGGTATCCAGGTGAGAAATGGAAGAAGGGTCCATGAGGACTGGGCTCTAGCACCAATGGGAAAATGTTAGAAATAACTTTTACTGTGCAATTAAAAGAATGGTGAGAAAAAGCAAACAAGATAAAGATTAAGGATCCATCAGCTTTCGCATTTCGGGTTAGCAACCCTTATTCATAGCTTATTCACAGAACCTGAAACGTGTAAGCTTATGGATCCTTCATCTTTTTTTGCTTTCTATCACCATTTTTTTTATTGCCTAAACACAAAATGTGCACCGGGTACATTTTTTAAATATCTAAACAAGCCATAAGGTCTTACATAGACCTTTGAATAGAAATAATATGTATCTCCACAATAGCTGAAGACAAAAGAAAAGGGAGTTTTTATAGCTAAAAAATATTACTTTATTGATAATACATATATGACAGCTAAAATGATAAAATACATATTAGACGACTACAAGTAAAGTGTTTAGAAATTAAACAGTACACAAGATTTAGTGAAATGAGGTATGAAGAATAGGTACATTAATGTGAATACAGAAAGTAAACAATAGTAGACACAGTGATCAAAATATGAAAAGCACAAACACATAAGTACCTATATATAGATTTACTATGTCATACATAGGTATATGGCAGAAGTGCTCTTAGCCATAGTAAATATGGACTGGTTGTTGCTGCCATAAAATGCTGCGTAAGCATGTCACCCCAACGTACGTTTCACATACATAGATGTCACTTCCTCAGGGGGGGAGTTTTTAATTGTACAGTAAAAGTTATGTTTTAACATTCTTCTATTGGTGCTGGAGCCCAGTCCTCATGGACTCTTCTTCCATTCCCGTTCTAGTGCAAAGTGGCAACCAGTTATAGTGACATCGGTGGTGAAGCGGCCATGTTACTTGTGCCTCTCTCTGTTCCAGTCTATGGGAGTTATAGAAACACTCATAGTTGCTTGCTTAGCTATTTCCATAATTTAACAGTCCTGGATTTGCCTTGACAACCCCTGTAACCAAAGTAAAAAAATGGCTGTGGTTTAACAAAACCATGTGCAGAATTGAACATTTTGGGAGTTTTTCTGGCCATGTTGGAGCATTCTCATATGATCATGGGGGCAAGGCGTAAATGTCATTAATTGGATATGGTGAATATTAGCAAGTCTGTCTTTCTATGACCCTTATAGTCCAACATGTCCATTGGAACTACCTACTGAAACAAGTGGCCACAGGCAGACACTTTGCATAGGCAAGGAGAGATCAGGGGAATGGACAGTTATGATTGAGATTGGATTTGCAAAAAAAAATAATTAAGTGGCAATACCCCTTTAATACACTATCTCCTTACCAGAGTAGGTTTTTTTTGTTTTTGTTTTTTTTTTTTTATAGAGGAGCCACACTATTTTAATCCTGCTACCACTAATCAAAGGCAAGTAGCAAAACTATCAAAGGATAAATCATTTCTTCCATTAAACTAAAGATATTTTTTTCAAAAAAACATGCAAAATGCCGACTCTAATTAGCAGCTATAGATTTATATCAACACCAGATGTTCACCGTCATTAATAACAAAAATAATCATCAGACATCAACATATAAATTAGAATCCTATAATCAGCAGATCCACAATACAATGCAGGTGTTTAGATGTTTAATTAAATGGTAAATGGTGCTGTATTTCTCACAGTCAACTAACTGGTAATAAATGGTAGATACAAGTACAGAGCTAGAACAGTATGTAATTGTAAGGGTATGCCCGAGGAGCGTATGTTATTTATGTTATGTGCCATCAAAGTCTGTAAACTGTGTTCTTTATTGTATTTTGTGCAGAAATACAGTATTTTTATGCTTATTTATGTATGTGCCTTTATTAATTTCCAACAAATGTACAGCATATGTCGAGCGCGCTTGCAGGCAGCAGGCTCAGGTCCTGAGTCTGCACTATACATGGAAGGTGCTAGATGTACCACCTGTAAACTCATCGTTCTCCCTTTGACATGATCGTAGCTTAACACGGCAATTGAGTGTCTAATGAAGACCTCTGTGCATCTTTGTGCTCCTATGAAGCCCCCAAGTAATATTACAATACACTGCAATACAGAAAGGCGCTAAAATAATGTTAAATAAAAAGTTTCAGATTAAAAAAAAAATAACCATAAAAATTCAAGTCAGCTGCTTTTTCTATTTCATAAATAAAACAATCTGAAAAATATATATATATTTATTCGGGATTGTCGCTTGTGTTAAAGTTTAAAATGTTAAAGTATTACATTACTCATTCTGCAAGGTAAATGTCGTTAAAATAATAAATGAAAATGCCAGCATTGCTGGGATTTGGTCACCAAGCCTCCACAAAAAAAAGAGAATAAAAGGAGATCAAAAAATGTTACGTACCCCAAAATCTTACCAAAAAAAAACGCAGCTAGGCCTCACACTGCTAAATTGATGGTAAAAAAAAAATGAAATGGAAGAAACCAAAATAAAAGTTTTAAAAGTTGTTTTTTTAAATTTTTTAAAAGCAGTAACAAAAATATACAAACTTGTTATCACCATAATCGTATTCTCCTGCTGAATATAGTTAACATGTCCACAGGATAGGTGATATATTGTAGATTGGTAAAGGTTCAACAGCTGGGACCCCCACTGATACCAGGAACGGGGTTCTGAAATGCCCTGCTGGAATCGAGTAATGGCCACCCATATGTGCTACTGCTCCATTTATTCTTAATGGGATTGCTGGAAAAGTAGAGTATTATACTTGGCTATATCCGGCAGTCCCATAAAGAATTCCATTCTCTGGCTGGTGGGGGTTCCAAGCAATCGGATCCCCATCAATCTGCAAATTATCCCCTATCCTGTGGATAAGTATTAAAGGGGTTGTCCGGTACTTTAATATTGATGGCCTGTCACAGATGTGGTCGCAGCGGGGTACTGCACATCCACCACTGTTCATTTGATTAGGGTTGGGTGTGCAATTCCCGGTCGCGGCCACTATGCAATTGACAGATCTGTGCAGCTCTGCTGCTGATCACATCCGGCCGCTGCTGATCACATCTGGACATCGCTGGCTCTGGGAACAGGTGATCGGCGGGCGTGGCTGGTGACACACCCCTCATGGATCAGGTATTGATGATGTATGCTAAGGATAGACCATGAAAATTAAAGTGCCAGACAACCCCTTTAACTAGAAATGAGTGAATCTTTTAAAATTCTAATTCACCAATTTAATCAAACTTTTCTTAAGTATGGTGAAGGTTCTAATTGCACTGAAAACATGTGTCCTAACGTCTTCTAGGACTGTAATGAACATTTTACAAATTCTTTCATGCAGACGCAGCCTTAGGCTATGTGCGCCTGTTCAATATTTGATTGCAGAACTTTCTGCAAGGTTTCTGCACCTCTTGGCAGCAAAAACGCTGCTTAAAAAAACTGTGCTTTTGCCGCGATTTGGTGCATTTTTGATGCGTTTTGCATGAGTTTTTGATGAGTTTTGTTGCATTTTTGTACAGCAATGAATGCTTTTTGGAGCTAAATAAAGATATTTGAAAAAAGAAACGTGGGACATCGCTTTAATTCTTGGATTACCGTCAGACCTGGTGTGAGTATATTGGTATATTGGTTAATTTAAATGATTAAAAAATTTGTCTGTTGTATTTCAAATACACTGTGTGCAGAATTATTAGGCAAGTTGTATTTTAGAGGATTATTTTTATGTTCTCAATCAACCCAAAAGACTCATAAATATCCAAGCTTAATATTTTGGGAAGTTAGAGTGGTTTTTTTTTTTTAGATTTGGCTATCTTAGGATGATATCTGTTTGTGCAGATAACTATTACTGTGCAGAATTATTAGGCAACTTAATAAAAACCAAATATAATCCCATCTCACTTGTTTATTTTCACCAGGTAAACCAATATCAGTGCACAAAATTTAGAAATAAACATTTCTGACATGCAAAAACAAAAACCCCAAAAATTAGTGATGAATATAGCCACCTTTCTTTATGATGACACTCAACAGCCTTCCATCTATAGATTCTGTCAGTTGCTTGATCTGTTTTCGATCAACATTGCGTGCAGCAGCCACCACAGCCTCCCAGACACTGTTCCGAGAGGTGTACTGTTTTCCCTCCCTGTAGATCTCACATTTTATGATGGACAACAGGTTCTCTATGGGGTTCAGATCAGGTGAACAAGGGGGCCATGTCATTATTTTTTCTTCTTTTAGACCTTTACTGGCCAGCCACGCTGTGGAGTAGTTGGATGCATGTGATGGAGCATTGTCCTGCATGAAAATCATGTTTTTCTTGAACGATACCGACTTCTTCCTGTACCACTGCTTGAAGAAGTTGTCTTCCAGAAACTGGTAGTAGGTCTGGGAGTTGCGCTTCACTCCATCCTCAACCCGAAAAGGTCCCACAAGTTCATCTTTGATGATACCAGCCCATACCAGTACCCCACCTCCAGCTTGCTGGCGTCTAAGTCGGAGTGGAGCTCTCTGCCCTTTACTGATCCAGCCTCTGGCCCATCTATCTGGCCCACCAAGAGTCACTCTCATTTCATCAGTCCATAAAACCTTTGAAAAATCAGTCTTAAGATATTTCTTGGCCCATTCTTGACGTTTTATCTTATGTTTCTTGTTCATAGGTGGTCGTTTTTCAGCCTTCCTTACCTTGGCCATGTCCCTGAGTATTGCACACCTTGTGCTTTTTGATAATCCAGTAACGTTGCTGCTCTGAAATATGGCAAAACTGGTGGCGAATGGCATCTTGGCAGCTTCACGCTTTATTTTCCTCAATTCATGGGCAGTTATTTTGCGCCTTTTTTGGCCAACACGCTTTTTGCGACCCTGTTGGCTATTTGCCATGAAATGTTTGATTGTTTGGTGATCACGCTTCAAACGTTTGGAAATTTCAAGACTGCTGCATCCCTCTGCAAGACATCTCACAATTTTGGACTTTTCAGAGCCAGTCAAATCTCTCTTCTGACCCATTTTGCCAAAGGAAAGGAAGCTGCCTAATAATTAAGCACACCTTATATAGGGTATTGATGTCATTAGTCAACACCCCTCCTCATTACAGAGATGCACATCACAATATTTACTTGGTAGTTGGCTCTCAAGCCTATGCAGCTTGGAGTAGGACAACATGTATAAAAAGTATCATGTGATCAAAATACTCATTTGCCTAATAATTCTGCACACAGTGTAAAGTGTTTTATTCTCTGTGTGTTTATTTAGCTCTTTACTTACAGGTTTCATAATGAGAGTGTCTGGTTGACACCTCTTCATCACTAAACAAATAGCTTGGTGTCAGCGACACCTAATCCCATAAACCTTAATCCCATTAGCCCTAATTCCCATTCATTTCATTTCTGGGGCAGCTAAGAGCTGCTATTTTTAGCCTAGGAAGGGGCATTAGACCAACACTTTCCCTGGCTATTAATAACAGCTCACAGCTGTTTGGTTAGCCGCTACGTCCCCACTATCAGCAACCTACAGCACTTTGGAAGCAGCGCATTTTCGCTGCATCCAAAACGCTGTGTTCTAATGACGTACTTGTTTTGTCAGTACATGCAGATCCACCACATGTAATGACATTTCAATCAGTCAAAATCTGCCGTGGAGACAAGCGTCTCTGCTACAGAAATTGACATGCTGCAGGTGAGTTTGAGTACGTGCACATGATCAGGAAATGCTGCGGGTTTGACACTGTGTCAAACCCACAGCGGCCAGATGTTACAGCAGAGTGAATGGTATTTCTAGCAATCCCATGTCTACTATGCGCGCATCTGAGGTTGCGGATTAACCGTGGAAACTGACATGCGGCATGTCTTTCAGGACCGCAGCATGTCAATTTCTCTTGCGGAGTCGCTAGTCTCCGCAACAGAAATTTGACCACTAGAATGTATTGAATGCAGTAAATCCGCATGGTTCAGTGCACACATGCGGATTTACCTGCGTTCAATAAAACGCAGCATTTTGGACGCAGCAAAAATATGCTACGTCCGGATCGTGGGCACATAGCCTAAAATTTAAAAAAATGGCGTAGGCTCCCGTGTCATTTTCATAACCAGCAGAAGGAAAGTCAAACACTGGGGGCTGATATTACTAGCTGGGGATGGGGCCATTAGCCAAAAATGTTCCCTGGCTATTTATAACAGCTCACAGCTGTTTGCTTAGCTTTTACTGGCTAGACCAGTGGGGACCCCAGAAAAAAATTGGCATAGGGTCCCCCTATAAAATCTAACCAGGAAAGGCTAGGCAGACAGCTGTGGGCTGATTTTAATAGTCAGGGAAGTGGACTTGGATCCCGGCTCCCTCCGAGGCTAATAATATCAGCTCTAAGTGGCCCCAGAACTGGCGCATGCATAACATGCACCAAATCTGGCGCTTAGCCTCCGCTCTTCCCTCTTGCCCTGGTGCAGTGGCAATTGGGGTAATAGGGTTGGGGTTCATGTCAGCCTTGTATTGGCAGCTGACATGAAGCCCAGGTTAGTAATGGAGGGTGTCTATAAGACATCCCCATTACTAACCCCATAGTAAAGTTTTTGACATAAAGACAAAGCCAGAATAAAGTCTTTTATTTTAAATAAAATTCCACACGGTTTTAATCATTTATTTAAAAATAAAAAACAACCATATCCCTCACCTGTCTGCCGTGATGACATAATCCAGTGTCCCACGAAGATCTGGGTCACTTCTACAGCAGTCACACCAGCAATCATTCTATACAGCACTCTATACACTGACAGAAGTGTAATAACTCCTGTTAGTGTATAGCGCTGAGCTGCCGGAATGGAGGTCACTGGAGTTCGATCAGCTGATGATCAACCGAGAGCTCCGGTGCCCTCACTTATTGCATTAGTGTTGGGTGAGAAAATTGGAAATTTGTAAAAAAAAAAAAATTTTACTTTTGTTGCCATTTTCCGAGACCCGTAGCATTTTCAATTTTCAGGACCTGGGGCTGGGTGAGGGTTTATTTTTTGCTCTCTGAGCTGATGTTTTTACTGATACAATTTTGAGGTAGGCACGATGTTTTGTTCGCCTGTTACTGCATTTTATTGCAAAGTTGCTGCTGTGATTTAAACTTTTGCATTTTTTTCATGTTTTTAAAAAACATTTTTTTCACATTTTACTGTATTTATTAGTAATTTTAGGGAACTTGAAACTGCGATCATTTGTTCGCTTGTTCTATACCTGGCAGTGGTTCAGCATGGCTATGTATAGAGAAAATCACAATCTCCTATGAACGCCATCTAAACTCTGGTCGTCACAGGAGTATCGTAATGATGGGCATGGGGGTCATCAGCAGACCCCCTATTGTCATGACAAGCCCTCGGCGCCCCGAGATAACGTCACAGGTGTGCTGATGGGAGTGTGGAATGATGCATCTCCCTGCCGGCGCCGCCTGTTAAATGCCGCTGTCAGCGATTGATAGGTTAACAGTCTCCAACTGCGGCTCTTAGAGGCACATGACGGCTGAATAACTCAACCATCATCTGCCGAGAAAGATGCTGGCTCAGCGACAAAGTCAGGTAGCTGGCATATGATGTACCAGTACATTATATGTCGGTAAGGGGTTACATTTTTTCTTTTACCTGATTAGGATTTTTACAATATTTGACTTTCCGACTCCTTGACTTTATGCAACAATTTTGCATGTAGAAAAAAAACCTCATCCCATCATCTCTTATCCAGGTTTCAATTAAAATCAACTTTTTAAAGTGTCTACAAGTTCAAAGAATTAGCCGACCTTGCCCGGCATTAAAATGTGCATCCTTTCATGCAGTGATAAAGGACCCAATCTTAATTAAAGACAAAACCTTGGTGTCATGATAATATTGTTCATCAGAACTGAAGCCTGACTTCTGCAATGCAACATCTATAATCTAGAGGTTAATTTTAATGAATAACATGAAATGTAGCAAAATGTAAGATCTCTGCTCTTGAAAGTGGAAAGCCTGACACAATAAAAGCCAAGGTTAGGTCATAGTCACCTTCACCATGTGAAAGCCATGCAGAGATGACAGACATATTACTTTGTCTCATGTTAACATTTGCAGAGATATTCCATGGTCCTAAATAAAAGTATCTGTCTAGTCTTTAAAAGGGAATCTGTCACCAAGTTTTGGACACCCCATCTGAAAGCATAATGTAAGGATAGAGACCCTGATACCTGCGATGCGTCACTTATTGGGCTGTGTGCTGCAGTTTTGATAAAATCACTGTTTTATCTACCAATTGTCTGAATGCTGACCTGTGTATAACCCTGCCCATAGCAATGACTGGCAGCTTTCTGTGTTCCCTGTGCATAGGCAGAAAGCTGTCAATCAGTGTTGGGGGGCATGGTTGTAATAATGATAATCCCCTGCTGAGAAAACAGTGATTTTATCAAAGCTACAACAAGCAGAGTAGAAAGAGACATATAGCTGGAATCAGGTTCTTTGTCTTTACATTGTTCTGGTCTCAGATTCGGTGACAAAAACCTGGTGAAAGATTCCCTTTAACACTGTTTACTTTTACTAAACTGTGACTTCTGCTGGCAAACTTGCTTATGTGCAGTGTGCATTCATACTCCATAGTTACATAGGTTGAAAAAAGTCCTAGATCCATCAAGTTCAACCTTTTTCTGACAATTATACATTTTTGTTATCAATAAATTATCTATAACCCACAATGTTATGTGTGCTGAGGAAATCATCCAGTCCTTGTATAAAAGCTGTTATAGTGTCGGCCATCACTACCTCTTGTGGTCGGCATTCCATAGTCTGACTGCTCTGACTGTAAAGAATCCTTTCCTGTTAATGTGCCGGAATCGCTTTTCTTCCACCCGTAATGAGTGACCCTGGTCCTTAGTGTGGTCTTTGGATGGAATAAGTCAGGTGCTGGTCCTTTGTATTGACCTCACATATATTTATACATGTAAATGAGATCCCCTCTGAGACGTCGTTTTTCTAAGCTAAACAAACCCAGCTTTTCCAACCTCTCATCATATGATAGGCCTCCATCCCTTGTAATAATCTAGGTGCCGCCTTTGAACTGACTCTAACTTCTGATTATCCTTTTTAAAATGTGGATCCCATTTTCCAGATGTGGCCTCACCAGTCATTTATAGAGGGGTAACAATATTGATCAAAATTTGACATAATTGACTAAATTGCAGCAGGTAAAGAGGTTGTAGTCAGGCCTTGAGAACTTGATGTTACTTCAAAACCTGTGTTATTATCCTCATGGTATATATTATTTTGCTTATTAAAGGTGCTGTCTGGGCCAATGCTATTGATGACCCGTCCATAGGTCACCAATATCAGATTGGTGGTGGTCCGGCACCTGGCACCCCCTCTTGTCAGCTTCTATCAACTTTGACAGCAGCTGAATGTAAACAGTGAACAGTGATAAACTGCACTCATTGTGTAGTAGACACTGCCGACTACTACAAATCAGCTCCTATTCAATAAAATGCAACCATGTGCACAATGTTTTTACTTTTTCACCTTTTTATTACCCCTTTGATTTGACATCACTGTGTGCATGATTTCTGCAGTACAAAATCAATGTGTGCAGTTATCCTTCTGATGTTACTGTGGTCCTTGGGTCTTACACTAGACATCATTATGTACTGTATCATTTTTCAATGATGTCACTATTTGCAATATTTACATACTGTGACATCACTGTGTGCAGTAACCTTTTCCTTTGAACTCAATGTTTATTATCCATGTATTGCGGCATTACAGTTTATTATTTCCATTTTGACACACCATTTTGTTCATGATCTCTGCATTGTCGATAAATGATTGCAAACATAATGACTGTGTGCATCCTCCCTGCACTCTGACACCATTGTGAAGAATATTTCGATGCAGTCCCTTCACTTTGGTGATTACTCATAAGTAGGGATGAGCGGACCCCTGGAAGTTCAGGTTCTGGTACCCGACCAAATTTTATGTCCAAAGTTTGGGGGGACCTGAACTTCAGAGCTGGAAAATTCTCTGTCTCTCTCTCTCTGTCCTCTCGAACTTTCCCTGGAACTCCGAACATTAAAACGGACTTCCGGGAGAAGTCCGTGATCGGAGTTCAGCACCGGATACTAAGTGTCCGGTACAAACCCCGAACTTTAAAGTTTGGGTTCGCTCATCTCTGATCATAAGCTATGGCATCACTATTTGTATTATATCTTTGCAGACATTTCACTGTTTATTGTCTCATTACTGTATTATGACATCACTACTAGTCTTGTCATTTGACATCACTCCTTATTAACCTTGTACTGTGACATCACTGTTTATTACCCACGTGATGAGACAATACACACGTGATTGTGTGCATTAACCAGGTGTAGTGTAAGTATAAGTGCATGGAATAAGAATATGAAGAGGAGACAGTAGCATAACTTGAAGCAACGTCGGCCCAGTGCAAAATCGCCAACAAGGCCCCTTAATCTTTAACAGTAATGGTCTTTTCCTTTTGGGCCAAATGGACCTTTTGTGCCCCAGTAGACTTCAAGGCTCATCTGCTGCATCAACCCATGCACCCTCTATGGTTAAGACCTTGGGTACAGAGGATGCAGTTACACCTAGGAACTGGTGCCTTTAATTATCTGACATTTCCTCTGCCACATAAGAGTTTTCCAGTACTATGATTTGCGTTGTGGAGACCTGTTGAAGATTTTACGTTGAGATCTGGGAAATCTCTCTGTTACTAATGGGATTATCTGGTTAAAAAATGTTATAACGTACCTTCAGGAAAGGTGGTAACTTGCTGATCTGTGGGTTTCCCGTCGCTGGGACCTGATCCGGTCGGCAGAGTTCAGAGTTAAGAACCTTTATCTCGGGGATCTTTTGTCCCTATTACAAGATGGCACGGCAAGTCAGAAGCCCAGCTGCAGCTCCATTCACTCTCCATGGGGCTACTGAAAAAGCTGAGCCCACCGCTAGGCAGCCCCATTGGGAATAAATGAAGTACAGGTCGCATATGCACGCTGCCACTCTATTCTTGTAAGAATAAAAGTTCCCCAGTTTGTCAATCAGTGCGGGACCCCAGTGGTCAAAAATTTGCCACCTATCTTGCGGATACGTGATAAGTTGTGTTAACCGGATAACCCCTTTGTGGCACTGTAGTCACAACTAGATGTAATGTTTCTGGAATATTCAGAAGTAGCCTTAATGAGGCATGGTACAATATGCGACCCGAGCAATTTATCAATGTCATATTACATAACTATAAGGCTATGTGCAGTCAGAATTTTTGAGGCAGTCGAGTTTCTCAAGTGGAAACCGAGTCAGGAAACTTTCCTTCTTTGGTGAGCTTTTTGGAAGAGTTTTTAGTTTACTGAAGCAGTTTTAGAAAGTTTTTTTTCCTAAGTGTTTTGTTTTTTTTTGCAGTGTTTTGATTGGACAGCACCTAGTTTGGAGCAAATTCCATCAGAAGAAGTGACATGCACTTTTTTTCCCCCACCAGGCGTTTTTCATAATCTGAAGCAGAAAAATAAATACTCCAAACGCTGAAACCATGAACAGCAAAGTTGTTTTACAATAGAAATGAATAGGAAGAACTTTTCAAGTATCTTTTTTTTTACAATTTTTCCTTATGATTACAATGTAAAAGTTACTAGAGGTTAAATAGATCCACCATACCGTTATCAGGAAAATCTGATACTCATTTTTTTTTTACTATATAAAATGTAAGTAATGAAACTGTGACGGATGAATGGCTTTTAGATAGATTTTTGAATGAACCGTTGTGCGTCTTTTTTTAAGTGAAACCAACGCACCGTTTTGGCAGCTCACCACATGTCCCTCTTCAATTTGTGAAGAAATACGGAGAAGTCTATTTTAATGAAGTGCAGGTGAGACAGGTTAAAGACTGCCTTTAAAGTGTCAAATGGCATTAAGTAACTCACTGTTTAAGCAAATCAAGAATGAATGGTGTAATGGCATTTCCAATAATAATAATGAAGTTGATTGTCTTGAAACATCTCATTGATTTTCTATGATATGCTAAATCTATATTATAAACAGAAAACGTGCTGGATTTTTAATCCTATTTTAATGCAGAAAGATTTAAGCTCAGCAGAAACCTATAAACACAGAAAAACTCCTTATAATGGAATTCATTTGAAAAAAATCATTAACTCAACTTTGATCCCTAATATTTGCGCATTGGATCCTCTTCTATACAATAAGTGACTATATTCATACATAAGCGTCCACAGGATGATATCTTCTTATGGCAATGAAACAAATTAATCTAAGCTTGAGACAAATTTCTTACCTTGACAACTGATTATTATCTCTGACACCTGACTATGATGCCTGACAATAGAACCTGACAAATGAGTAGTCAGACTCAGGTGTCAGAGTGAAAAACTGTCCTCAATCATACATTAATATGATGTTAAATCTGATATCTAGGGGATGTTTAGATACTATTTTAGTGTATATGCATAACCCTATCTACACCAGTGGCCCTTGCAATACAAATATGTGAAATACTTAGAATTAAAGAAGCACTACCATAAAAATGTTTAACTTCTTAATATATTGCAATCATCATATTGTATAGCACTGTCTACTTACAATTGCTCATTTTGTCTTTCTACCAAGTAATTCTTCTCTTTTCCATTAGGTCTATGGCATCATCTGCTTAAAAAGTAACTAGTTGAATTCTTCAAAGCTCTATGTAGAAGCAGGAGGTCAATTTTCCCTAAGTCATTGCAAAAGTCCCTGGCAGAAGGAAGCAGATGTGTCAGGAGTTGAAGAGAGGGATGACTCATAAAGGGAAAAGAGACTTCCAGTTAGAGCAGAGAAAAGAGAAGAATTTACTGAGTAGAAAGGCAAAATGAGCAATTGTAAGTACACAGTGCTATGTAATATGATGATTGCAATATATTAAGAGGATAAAAACTTTGATAGGAGTGCTTCTTTAACTAAACTTCATGAGCTGAGGGTAATTATGTAAAGTATGAACACGTTCTAGTCTCCTTATGCTCTAATAACATCCTATTTCGGTCTACATTTAGGCTACACGTTCCCTGGATATATGCCACATTAGATCTTTGTAAACATCTGTCATTGATTACCATGGTGAAAAAGCTATGTTAAGTGTAGTTTGCAATAGTGTTAAAGTTCAACTTTGATGTGGTCATAGATCAACTTAGAAGATGGTTCAAGAGAACAGAGATAAAGGCTATCAAACAAGCTCACTTTACTGTTAATTCATTCTGCAGTCTATTTAATGTGATATTTAGAGATTGAAGAAGCAAAACCGTTCAAAAAGTCTAATAAAAATGCCTTTTAGCCCAAAAAAGTGTGCTAAAAAAAGTAGCTAAACTTTGATATTTAGAAAAAAATCATTTGGTCCAGCATAGATAGCTATTGCACTTTGTAAATCACTTTATCAGGGGATTTGTCTTGATTCCTATAAAAAAAGAAATTGCATGTAAGTGGCTTCCAACTGATTTTCCCTAGTCTATTTGCTTGCATTGATATCAGAATATGATCATTTGGAGTACAGATGATGGCAGTGAAAGGGTCAGCCCCTATGTATCACTAACTATGGGAATAAGCTGCTGTATGAGATTGTTTTGACAAGTGTGACACCCCAGGGGTCTGGTTGTCACAGTGATAGAGATATTACATCTGAGAGCAGGTGGGAGGTCCTTTGGTCAGGGATCCTGTGCATGCCACACCTCCTGCCCAGCCTTGGGAGGGGAAGAACTTCCCCTGTATAAACCCGGGGCTGAGGCAGGGTTAGTGAGTCCAGGAAGAGTAGAGACAAGAGCAGCATAGGAAGCAGCAGAGTCACAAGGAGTCAGGGGCTGGCAGCTAAAGAGCTCGCCCTGACTGAGAAGATTCTTGACCGGACCCGGAGTCCGAGGCTGTGGGGACTAACTTCTACCCAGCAGCAGAATCCGTCAGGCAGGGGATTTCAGGTCCCCTGGCCCAGAAGCCCGAAGGCCCGGTCACACGCGTGGGACCAGCACCGCCATCGTGGAGCGGAAGCCATTAGAAGGCCCCGAGTCACCGGCCATACGGGTGAGCACCACACGGTACACTCAGGGACGTGGGCTACTTACATCAGCTTCTAGCAAGGTAGCCAGAAGAGTACAGTCAGCTTGGGAGGCCTACAACTACGCCTGGCCAGGGGAGATCCCATCTGCTCAAGGACTGACCAGGCCCCGTTCGCTAGCAAGTACTCCGGGAGGGTCTATCGTTGTTACCAGTAAAGACCCTGAACGCTACCATACCGTCTCTGAGTGGTTCCTGCTACCCCCATCATCCACGTCGGCTGCCCTGAGGCCATACCCCTCCCGTTGGGGGTTATACTATCACGCTGCACCATCCTTCCACCGGCCTCAGCGGTCTGCCCTGCAGCAGCAGCCCCCTGGCTGCATTCAACGGGTGGCGTAGTCATCAACCATTTTCTACCGCTAACAGACTGCCGTCCAGTTTGACTCCCTGGGCACGGACCGGGTCACCGCCACGAGACTACAACCCTAAACAGATCCGGCTCCGGGTAAGCTCCCGCGTGCGCAACGCAGCGCGACACAGGCCCAGGGGCGCGTCAACTTTGGCGTAGTCGGCAGGATCACGTGCCCGCAACCACCGGGTACTGCGTGCCTGAAAAGCAAAGACTGTTACCACTTACCAGTGGTGAAGATTCCCGCCATCGGTGAAGATTCCCTCCATCCGGCGCCATCTTCAGCCTTCTTCCCGCCATCGGTGAAGTTTCCCGCCATCCGGCGCCATCTTCAGCCTTCTTCCCGCCATCCGTGGAGTTTTCCCGCCATTGGACGCCATCTTGAGGACGCCGCGCGGGAAGAAGAGGGGCGTGGACTCCGAAAGCGCGCGAGAACTGAAGCCCCGCCTCACGTCCGGACGTTGCGTAAGGTCCTGGAAGGAGCCCAGCAGACGCCGACGTCACAGGAGCGCGACGGAAGGTCCTCAACCCTGACGATCCACTGCGGAGCCGCGGCCTACGGAACAGGATCATCGCAAGGTAGGCCACGGTCCACTAGGGGGGAGGAAGATGTCGGATACGGAGGAGAGCTCCACTGCCTCAACCCCCGCCAGCGCTACCGCTGTTGCAGTTATGCCCTTCACCATGCCCTATATCCCGGGAGCAGCTTGGCTACCCCAGTACTCAGGGGAGTCACATACCCTGCATGACTTTAGAGAAAAGCTGGATAGCCTCTTCCAGGTGTACCCCCTCACAGAAGAGCAAAAAGTGAGCATCCTGGTGGCCCAACTAACTGGGGCAGCCAAAAGGGAAGTAAAATCCTGGCCACCTGGGAGGAAGACTGTCGCAGGGATACTAACCCGGCTGAAGGACACCTTTGATACCCGCACCTCAGCCGAGATTAAACTTAGATTCTACGGGTGCAAGCAGCGAGCGCATGAGAGTATAAGGGACTATGCACTCAACCTACAAGAGGCCCTGAGGGCCATTAAGCAGACCGACCCTAATGGAGTGGGAAACGAGGACAGGCTGTTGACCGAACAATTTATAGAGGGTTTATATTGCAATGCCCACCGCACCCAGTTGCGGGCAATGGCCTTACAGGACCCTCATCTAGAATTTGCACAGTTCAAGGACAGAGCCATCCGGGTGCTCCGAGAACCGGCACCAGGTGGCGTTGTGACCCACAGACGCCCCACTACCACTTACTACCAGGAGGCGGCGCCCTTGTCAGCAGGGCCTGTGGGAGCTGATGCGCAGGCTTTGGACAATGACCCGGCTCCAGACCTACACCATCAGGTCCAAGAGCTAGCTAAAAGCGTTGCTGCGCTAACCCGAACTGTGCAGTCTTTACAGGTTTCCACTCCAGGGAAGATCCAGCTGGCATCCGGACCGGAGGACATCCCGTGGCGTCGACCAAGGAGGACCCCACCGGCCAGAGGAAGACCCAGTGACCGATACAGCGAGGACGGACGACCCATCTGCCGCCGCTGCAATCAACCCGGACATATGGAAAGGTACTGTTCTTTAAACGGGCACAACCTGGGGTAGAGGGCCAACCCCCAGGAAAAAGATCACCAGGCCCATCGAACTGGCGCGACAGATATGTGGGAGGACGTCCAGTCTTGCCTGTGGTACTGGATGGCATTCCCATGAGTGCCCTACTGGACACCGGGTCACAGGTCACCACCATCCCGTACGTGCTCTTCAAGCAGTACTGGAATGACTCGGATATTACCCGCTACCCTGACGACGACTTGAGTATCATCGCCAGCAATGGTCAGCCCGTGCCACAGATCGGATTTAAAGAGGTGACCATCAAAATTGGTAGAGTCGAAACTGGCCGCACAGGGACTGATCATTGTAGATATTGACAAACATGAGAGTCACCCAAAAATAACTCTAGGAACTAATGTAATTGAAAATTGTCTTGCAGAGGTGATTTTCCTTTTACAGCAGGTTGCCAAGAATGCCAGCTCCGGCGAGCAGCGGGTGCTCCAGAAAGAGATCCGGGCACTGATGCAACGGCAACAAGTGGAACTCTCCGGCGGTGAGATTGGTAGCGTAAGAATGTGTGACCCTTTTCCTATTGCCATGCCCCCAAAAAGTGAAATGATGATTTGGTGCCGGGCAGCTATTGGTCTGAGAGGTAGAGATTACCAGGCAATGGTAGAACCAGTTTACTCAGACAGTAGGCCCACCATTTTGACAGCACGGGGGGTGGTCAATGTACGCCATGGGAGGGTGCCCGTTGGCATAATAAATATCGGGGAGAGGGAAGTGTACCTGCCCCGGTATGCCACGCTAGCCAAATTATATACCACTAATCAAAATTCTATACAATCTGTGGAACCCTTGCCTCCATCTCACCCGGAGGAAGGTAACGGCTCTAAGAAAGACATGGAGGACTGGTGTCAGCAACTACATCTGGGTACTGACTCCACTCCCTCACACCAGAAACAAGGAGTCTATCGGGTGGTTCAAGAGTATGAGAGAGTGTTTAGTAAACACCCGTTAGACTTCGGGCGAGTCAAGGGGGTAGAACACCGCATCCCCACGGGAGATCATCCTCCCATAAAAGAGAGGTATCGACCCGTACCCCCTGCACATTACCAACACGCCAAGGGGATGCTTAGAGACATGAAGGAGGCTGGGGTAATCCGGGATAGCTGTAGCCCCTGGGCAGCCCCACTAGTTTTAGTCAAAAAGAAAGACAACACCATGAGGATGTGTGTAGATTACCGGAAAATCAACCGTATCACACACAAGGATGCGTACCCCTTACCAAGGATAGAGGAGTCATTGGCTGCTTTAAGATCTGCTAACTTCTTCTCTACCTTGGATCTCACTAGCGGGTACTGGCAGGTTCCTGTAGCAGAGGCGGACCGGGAGAAGACCGCATTCACCACCCCGATGGGACTTAGCGAGTTCACCTGCATGCCGTTCGGACTCTGCAACGCCCCAGGAACCTTCCAACGATTAATGGAGTGCTGTCTGGGCCACAGAAACTTCGAGACGGTCCTGTTGTACCTGGACGATGTCATCGTATACTCCAAAACTTATGAGGACCACCTGAAACACCTGGCGGAGGTGTTCGAAGCTCTGGCGAGTTACGGCCTAAAGGTGAAACCCTCCAAGTGTCACCTCCTGAAACCAAAGGTGCAATACCTGGGACACGTGGTGAGCGCTGACGGAGTGGCTCCCGACCCCGATAAGATCACCGCAATTAAGGGATGGCCAAGCCCCTCCAGCGTAAAAGAAGTGCGGCAGTTCCTAGGGTTGGTAGGCTACTACCGAAGGTTTATTCCCGGTTTCACCAAAAAGGCAGCACCTATGCAGGACCTCCTGATAGGCCAGTCCCGGAAGGCCAAGAACCAGAAGCCGCCCTTCAAATGGGAAAAGCTAGAAGAAGAGTCCTTCCGCCAGCTGAAGATGGCCCTCACGGGGGATGAAATCTTGGCGTACCCGGACTATAGCCAGCCCTTCATCCTCTACACCGACGCCAGTAACATCGGGCTAGGAGCCGTACTGTCCCAGATTCAGCAGGGGAGAGAACGAGTAATCTCCTATGCCAGCCGAAAACTGCGACCCACCGAAAGGAACCCCGAAAATTACAGCTCATTTAAGCTAGAGTTCCTGGCCGTGGTATGGGCAGTCACCGAGCGCTTTAGGCATTACCTCGCTTCTTCCCGGTTCACCGTATACACGGATAACAACCCGCTGACACACCTGGACACGGCAAGACTCGGTGCCCTGGAGCAGAGGTGGATGGCCCGTCTGTCCAACTACGAGTTCACAATTAAATACCGGGCAGGGCGCTCCAATACCAACGCGGACGCCCTGTCCAGGATGCCCAACCTGCCGGACGGAGGAGAAGATCCGGAGGGACTGGAAGAAGTTGAACTCCCTGCGTTCCACCGTCATGGGACTATCCAGTATTCCCACCGGGTAAGGAGTAAGCAGGCTGCTACGTTGAACCCCTTACCTCACTACAACTGGGCGGAAACGCAAGACAGCGACCCTGCCGTCCGACTGGTGAAGGAGATGCTGACTCGCCCGGAGGCTAGCCTGGAATCAGACGCTCCAGAGGAAGCCAAACAACTATGGGCAGAGAAGAGTCGACTGTTCCTTTACAAGGGGAAGTTGTGCCGCAGAATGGTTAACTCCAGGACGCATGAACTACTCTGGCAAGTAGTGGTGCCACGAAGAGACGCAGCCATGGTGATGGAGGCATACCACGACGGAGCTGGACACTTCGGGTGGAAAAAGCTGGAGTTCCTGCTGCGCGAGCGGTTCCACTGGGTAGGCATGAGGGGAACCATCGAGAAGTGGTGCAGAGACTGTGGCCCGTGCAATCTGAGAAGGAAGGACCGGGCCAGCCAGAAGACTCCCCTGCAGTCCATCGTCACCCGGCAACCGTTGGAACTGGTAGCCTTGGATCATGTAAAACTGACCCCCAGCAGAAGTGGCTACGTCTACGCGTTAACCATCGTGGATCATTACTCCCGGTTTCTGGTTGTCGTCCCCGTCAAGGACTTAACGGCTCGAACAGCAGCTAGAGCCTTCCAGCAGCACTTTTGCCGTCCACACGGGTACCCGGACCAAATGCTGACGGACCAGGGACCTGCCTTTGAAGCGGAGGTCTTCCAGGAATTCTGCAATCTGTATGGCTGCCGGAAGATAAGGACGACACCCTACCATCCGCAAACTAATGGACTTTGTGAGAAAATGAACCAGGTGGTAATGGATCTTCTAAAAACGTTGCCCCTGGAAGAACGCAGTCTGTGGCCTGAGAAGTTGCCCGATCTGGTGGACCTATACAACCACATCCCGGTAGGTTCCACCAACTGTACCCCGGCTTACCTAATGAGGGCAAGACCTGGTAAGTTACCTGTTGACCTGGAAATGGGAGTCCTGACGCCCGAGGACACTTCACCAGAAACGGACTGGGACACAGAGAGGCAGCAGCAGTACCGGAAAGTACAGGAGAGCGTGGAGCGAAGTCTCTGTCAGGCTAGGGAAAGACAAGAGAAGACTTACAACCAGTATGCTCCCGCTGTTCCCCTGGTACCCGGAGAGCAGGTCTTGAAGAGGAAGAGACGGCTCCACAAGTTGGACGACCAGTGGGAGAAGGACCCGTACACCGTACTGCCCTCAAGCCACGAGAACCCGAAGGTCTGTACCATCAGTAAAGACGGAGGGGAAACCACAGCCATTGTATCCCGGGACCACCTGAAGAAGTGCCCCGAACAACTGAGGAACCCTGAGGAGGAACAGGAAGACCATCGACCCGTGGAAGAAAGGGAAGATATGGTTAGTACCATGCTCGGGGACTTCCCTCGGTCTTGGACTCAAGTCAATGGTGCAGTTGTGGTACCCGTACTCACCTTCCTCCAACCATCATCCCAAGAACCTACGGAGCAACGGGTAGAGCTGGAAGAGCAGCCGGTCCAGGAGGCAGAAGACTCCACCCAAGCGGAACAGGAGAATCCACCCTCTGCTTATAGTGAGCCTGCCGTACCCCTAGTGAGACAAAGAGCCGGTAGACAGCTGCCCAGTTTACCCTTGACAGCTCCTACACCCTGTAGTTCAGGGCCAGACAGTCAGCTCCGTAGGTCCACTAGGGCCACTAGAGGCCAGTTACCCGCACGTTGGAGGATCTAAATGTTTAAGTTGTTTTACAATGTTTACCTGTTTATTGTTGCTTGTGTGTAATTTTGTGTTTCTAGTTGTTTTTAGGAGTCTTCGGTGGATTTACCGGGAATCCTTTGTATATAGTTGGAGCGTAACCCAGGATGGACTAGAGACTGTTAAGGACTCGGGGTAGGACAGACCCCTACCTGGTTACGTCTCCCTGTGTTGGTGAAATGGACACCTTTGCTTTTCTTCAAAGACTGTACCCGGTTGCGGACATCCGTGACCATCTTATTGTGTTTCCTTATTGTATTTTATTGTTCTTTGATATACCTTGTTATATTTTTCTAAAAAAATGTTTAGTCCCGGAGTACTAAATTTCACTAGGGGGGAGTGTGACACCCCAGGGGTCTGGTTGTCACAGTGATAGAGATATTACGTCTGAGAGCAGGTGGGAGGTCCTTTGGTCAGGGATCCTGTGCATGCCACACCTCCTGCCCAGCCTTGGGAGGGGAAGAACTTCCCCTGTATAAACCCGGGGCTGAGGCAGGGTTAGTGAGTCCAGGAAGAGTAGAGACAAGAGCAGCATAGGAAGCAGCAGAGTCACAAGGAGTCAGGGGCTGGCAGCTAAAGAGCTCGCCCTGACTGAGAAGATTCTTGACCGGACCCGGAGTCCGAGGCTGTGGGGACTAACTTCTACCCAGCAGCAGAATCCGTCAGGCAGGGGATTTCAGGTCCCCTGGCCCAGAAGCCCGAAGGCCCGGTCACACGCGTGGGACCAGCACCGCCATCGTGGAGCGGAAGCCATTAGAAGGCCCCGAGTCACCGGCCATACGGGTGAGCACCACACGGTACACTCAGGGACGTGGGCTACTTACATCAGCTTCTAGCAAGGTAGCCAGAAGAGTACAGTCAGCTTGGGAGGCCTACAACTACGCCTGGCCAGGGGAGATCCCATCTGCTCAAGGACTGACCAGGCCCCGTTCGCTAGCAAGTACTCCGGGAGGGTCTATCGTTGTTACCAGTAAAGACCCTGAACGCTACCATACCGTCTCTGAGTGGTTCCTGCTACCCCCATCATCCACGTCGGCTGCCCTGAGGCCATACCCCTCCCGTTGGGGGTTATACTATCACGCTGCACCATCCTTCCACCGGCCTCAGCGGTCTGCCCTGCAGCAGCAGCCCCCTGGCTGCATTCAACGGGTGGCGTAGTCATCAACCATTTTCTACCGCTAACAGACTGCCGTCCAGTTTGACTCCCTGGGCACGGACCGGGTCACCGCCACGAGACTACAACCCTAAACAGATCCGGCTCCGGGTAAGCTCCCGCGTGCGCAACGCAGCGCGACACAGGCCCAGGGGCGCGTCACAAGCACCAAACTCAAAAGAGGAGAAAAAGGCGCTGATCCATTCACTGCCATCATCTGTACTCCAGTTTGTTGTTTCTTCTGATATAAATGCAGCTGAAGGCGAATAGACTGGGGAAAAGGAAAGGTTTGGAAGCCACTTACATGCATCTTTAAGACAGGAATGATGACAAATCCCCTAACAAAGTTATTATTATTATTATAGCGCCATTTATTCCATGGCGCTTTACATGTGAAAAAGGGGTATGCATTGCAAAAACACAATAATCTTGAGCAAAACGAGTCAGCGACTGGTACAGAAGGAGAGAGGACTCTGCCCGTGAGGGCTCACAATCTTCAAGGGATGGGTGAGGATACAGTAGGAGAGGGTAGAGCTGGTCGTGTAGCGGTATGGTGGATCAAGGGTTACTGTAAGTTGTAGGCTTGTTGGAAGAGATGGGTCTTCTGGTTCCTTTTGAAGGTTTCCACGGTAAGTGAGAATCTGATATGTTGGGGTAGAGAGTTCCAGAGTAGGGGGGATGAACGGGAGAAATTTTGTATGCGATTATGGGAAGAGGAGATAAGAGGGGAGTACAGAAGGAGATCTTGTGAAGATCAGAGGTTGCGTGCAGGTTTTATAGCTTTCCATGGTGGACAAAATTATTTAGAATATAAAATTTAACCTTAATTACTCTTTAAGGAAAAAAAAATATATCTAAAAGTGTACATATCCTTTAAGCTTCCATTAGATGGTGGCACTGACGTTCTGTCAACAATGCGGCAGCCAATCAGTGAGCAGCTTTGAGTGGGGTGTTCTGTTTATACTGGCAGTGCCTCTGAGCTCACTGATTGGCTGCTGTGCTGTTGACATTACGTCAGCTCCACAGCTAATACCAGACACCAGAAGCAGCAGCTGAGACTCACTGATGGACCTGGGGATGGTGAGTATAAGGCGATTTGTTTCTTCATATAAAACTGTGTTTAGGGCCAAATATTAGCTGAAAGGATGCCACTTACAGTAAATGGAAGTAAACAGAGTAAAAGCTTTTGTGGCTTTTAAAGGAGCAACAAAAAGGAACAAGCCCAGTATTTGCTGATTTTGCAAGTTTTCCTACCTACAAAGAATAGAGAGGTCTGCAATTTTTATCGTAGGTACACTTCAGCTGTGAGAGACAGAATCTTAAAAAAAATCCAGAAAATCACATCATATCATTTTATAAAATGAATTTCCATTTTATTGCATGAAATAAGTATTTGATACAATAGAAAAACAGAACTTAATATTTGGTACAGAAACCTTTATTTGCAATTACAGAGGTCAGATGTTTCCTGTAGATCTTGACCAAGTTTGCACACACTGCAGCAGGGATTTTGGCCCTCTCCTCCATACAGATCTTCTCTAGATCTTTCAGGTTTCGGGGCTGTCACTGGGCAACATTGAGTTTCAGCTCCCTCGAAAGATTTTCTATTGGGTTCAGGTCTGGAGACTGGAGAGGCCACTCCAGGACCATGAAATGCTTCTTACGAAGCCACTTCTTAGTTGCCCTGGCTGTGTGTTTCGGGTCATTGTCATGTTGGAAGACCCAGCCATGATCCATCATCAATGCTCTTACTGAGGGTAGGAGATTGTTGGCCAAAATCTCGCAATACATGACTCCATCCATCCTCCCTTCAATACAGTGCAGTCATCCTGTCCCTTTTGCAAAAAGTACCCCTAAAGTATGATGTTTCCCCCACCATGCTTCACGGTTGGGACAGTGTTCTTAGGGTTGTACTCATCCTTCTTCTTCCTCCAAACATGGCGAGTGGAGTTGATATCAAAAAGTTATATTTTGGTTTCATCTGACCAAATGACCAGCTCCCATGTCTCATCTGGATTATCCAAATGGTCATGGGCAAACTTCAAACGGGCCTGGACATGTGCTGGTGTGAGCAGGGATACCTTGCATGCCTTGCAGGATTTTTATCCATGACAGCATAGTGTGTTAATGTTTGAGACTGTGGTACCCTCTTCAGGTCATTGACTAGGTCCTCCCGTGTAGTTCTTGGCTGAGTCCTGACCTTTCTCAGAATCATCCTTACCTCACAAGGCGAGATCTTACATGGAGCCCCAGACCGAGGAAGATTGACAATCATCTTGTGTTTCTTCCATTGTCTAATAATTGAGCCAACAGTTGTTGCCCTCTCAACAAGCTGCTTGCCTATTGTCCTGTAGCCCATCCCAGCCTTGTGCAGATCTACAATTTTGTCCCAGGTGTCCTTAGACAGCTCTTTGGTCTTGACCGAGATTGGAGTGTGATTGTGTGGACAGGTGTCTTTTATACAGATAAGGAGTTCAAACAGGTACAATTAATACAGATAATTAGTGCAGAGTAGAAGGGCTCACAGGTCTGTGAGAGCCAGAATTATTGCTGGCTGGTAGGTGATCAAATACTTATTTCATGCAATTAAATACAATTTAATTATTTAAAAATCATACAATGTGATTTTTGGTTTTTATTTTTATATTCTGTCTCTCACAGTTGAAGTGTACCTACGATAAAAATTACAGATCTCTCCATTCATTGTAGGTGGGAAAACTTACAAAATTGGCAGTGTATCAAATACTTATTTTCCCCACTGTATGTCCCCAATCTACTATGCAAGGAACAAAAAAAAGCTTTTATTATGCTCAAAGATGACACGGTCTGGTCCGATGGGCATCTCTGGTCTTGATCCGTCGCCTGCTCTCTTTTTAAGATCACTGTCCTCCTTACCTGCTTCGTTTGGATGACGCATCCGAAGTCATCCACACAGTGTCCTCCATCCTGTTTCTGCGCAGTTGTTTCTGCCCTGCTGAGGGCAGAGAAAAGTACTGTAATGCGCATACGCCGGGAAAGGCCAAAGAGCGCCAATCACCCATAGGTAAAGCCGGCGCATGCGCACTACATTGCTTTATTCTGCCGTCAGAAGGGTAAGCAAGAACTGCGCAGGAGTGGGATGGAGGACACTGTGTGGATGGCGTAGGATACGTCATCCACACAAAGTAGGGAAGGAGGACGGCGATTGTGGAAAGAGATGAGGCACCGGATCAAGACAAGAGACGCCTATAGGACCGGACCGTGCTGTCTGTGAGTATAATAAAAGCTTTTTTTGTGCCTTTCACAGTGGATTGAGGACATACATATAGCATACCAGAAAGCTGTAACAGAAGGCTTAAAGATTCTGCCCATACTTTATATGGGGAAAACCGGGTAACAGGTTCACTTTTAATATCTAAAAATTGACCGTTACTTCCAAACAGAAAAAGACAAATATGAACAGGTGCAAGCTAAGAGAGCCACCCTATATAACTAACAAATAGTTGTACTCTGAACACTCTGAAACTCTATAGTATGTAAACATTGTATACATGAAATTGGAACTGCATTACTGCTGTAGAAAACATGTTCAAAAATGAAGGTACTTAGAGCAAAAATTGTCCAATTTGTGTTAGTCCAACAGCCAGCGACAAGTTGTATCCCTTCATTGAGACCCTAAACCAAACATGATGCCTCTCCCAAGCTAAAAGCCTACAATTATATGGTCAGGTAGGATCAAGCCCTATGTAAAACCACCTTAGGCTGATGGGAGGAGGAGCAGTGCTCAGTCAGGGGTTGTGTACTGCAAAAGGTTCCCTTTTAATGATATTGTATACCTTGTTGTTATAATTGCATTCACAGAGCATATCGTCCACAGATTTTATTGGTTATATTTGAAGCAGTATATAAAAAGTAGAATAAATTGACAAGTTTTTGGCTTCCAAGTCAGCTCCAAAGTGGGTTGTTTTCTACTAGAGTTTTGGGCTACATTACTGTATAAAAGTCTGGGCGCCATCCTCTAGTACTATTGTTGGTCATCTAGACCTGCTTATAATCCATCCATTCTCTACTAGATTAGGCACACACTCAGCAGTTTGAAGGGTGTCCATAATTGTGGTAATTTATGACCCATAGCAGACTCACATGCAGTTTTACTGAATTTCAGCAATTTTTCTATGTAGTTTTCAACTGCATGAATTACAGTGACATGACAAGAATGTACATAACTAATCATATGCTAAATAGTTGCAAATCAAATTCATGTATGAGATAGCCAAGATGATTGTCTATAAAATGATGGCAATCTCAAGTAGTAGTGGATGGGGAGATATGAAGCCTGAAAGTCAAAGGTTCAAAGCATTGTTACCCTTTTGCTCATCACTGTATACATTAAAATCATTAAGATTAAATATGTTTTACCATAGGACGCACACATCCTAAAAATGGAGCCAAAATGGCATCAAATCACAATCAATCTTCTTGCATTTTTTTCTGTGAAGTTCTCAGTTAAGCACTAAAACTGCCGTGGGCCCTAATAACAGATCAAACAGGCAACCGGTGACCTAATGGCTCCCAGTAGTACAGGTACCAAATACTCACACAACATCCACATACTTAATGACCAATGCATAAACTCCGTCTCTTCCATTTCCCCATCGTGCTGACATTCTTCATACCAGTCACTCCACATAAACCAGTATATTCAGACTAAATGGAGACAAAACGCTAGACACAACCTTGAGCAGTGAACAAGATTTGTGATTTAGTATCGGAGGAGGGGGATTGTGCTTACGCCTTTAATATGACCCAGATGTCGTTGATTAGACTTTAATCAACTGCTCACTTGAGGTATGTTGGCAAAAAGTGATCTGGAAATCAGCAGGGAAATGTATATGGCTTCCAAAGTCTCCAAAATCCCCCCCAAATAAAGGCAGTAAAATGGAGACACATTCATCACAAGCACAAAGAAGACTGCATGGGATGAAAAAATGAATGTGTGAAAAATTGATATTACAACAGACGATTTATTTAATGCTGTTCTCATTATCATCTACCCAAAATGAGGAACAAAATGAAATGAGAAATGTATGGCAGCAGAGGTGAAAATAAAAGTGCACCGATGAGATTGGAATATACACGTCGTGGGAATTTCCTGGAACACCAGACGTAAAACCATAGTTTATATAAGTCATCGTTAGTCTTAACTAAGCCGGACTGGGGTTCTTGAGTCCATCAAATGCAATAATTCTGAGGACATACCCTCATGTGCATGTCCTCTTTTAGCCGCAACATAAACTTAATGGTACAGTAATTTTTATTTTTATCATTTCCCCCACAGGAGTTATCACAAAGCCCACACTATTTGTTAGTTTGCAGATTTTTGGGGGCATATAACTGAAAAAAAGTCTTGAAGAAATCTGGCATAGAACACAAGGGTTATATTCCTGTTAATTTGTTAAATTTTTGGCTGCTGAACAGCTGAGTGGCATGAATTAGTCAACAAGTTGAGACTAGGGATGGGCAAATCCAAACTGTAAAGTTCGGGGTCCGTACCGAACACCCACTGTTCGGGCACGGACACCGAAAACGACTTCCTCGGGAAGTCCGTGTTACTGTTTGGGTTCGAGTTCGGGTGTTTCCCCCGCTGTCCCTTGGGTGACAGCGCAGGAAACACAGACTCTGATCGGTGGTAATAGCATTACCGCGGTCAGAGCGCTGTGGCATCATGCTGACAGGTGTCAGCATGATCCCACAGCTGTGAAAGTGACCCGCAGTAAATAGCTTACCGCGGGTCAAAGGCGCTGGCTGATGGTACTACTACCACCATCAGCCGGTGCCTACTGCCATAGGAAACAGCGAGCACAGGCACCGCTGGGTGGGAGCAGTAGCCTCCCACCAGTGGTGCCTGTGCTGAAAGTGAAAAAAAATGTTAAAATTAATAAAAAAAATATTAAAATAAAAATAAAACACATTATACTCACCTACACCTTGTCCCCGATGTTCTCCGCCCCTGCAAAAAATAAAAAAACACCATATACTCACCTTACAGCTAATCCCCAAAGCCAATGATCACCTCTAATAAAGGTGAAATAATAAAGCAACCTTATCCTCACCTGTCCGCCGCAGTCCAAATAGTGAGGGTCCCATGATGATCCCATGAATAGAACGTCCACATTGTAAAATGTGACCGCTCTGATCAGTGCCGGCAAATGAGGTCAGCGCATGCGCAGTGAGTATTTTCCCACGCTTGCGCTGAAGTCAATGAGTTGAACTGAGTTCATGTACCGTGAACTCAGGTCAGCTCATTGATGGCAGTGCGAGTCACTGAGGAACGCAAGCCTGCTTGCGCTCCTCAGTGTCTCTGCACGATGGCAGGCTGGATGGTAAAGTCCAGCTACAATCCAGCCTGCCATCCAGATGTAGCAGAGTTGGACACGTCGTGGGACACATGGATGTTCCTCACGTCGGAAAGGTAAGGATGAGGATGCTTTATAATTTTACTTTTATTGCAGGTAACAATGGCTTCAGCTGAAATGGGCATGATGGTAAGTATGGTTTAATTTAGAACATTAAAATGTGTCTGTCTTTATTTCAAATAAAGTATTTTATTCTGGGTGTGGGTTTCTTTATTTCACTTCCACTCTGGGGTTAGTAATGGGGGCATCTTATAGGCGCCTCTCCATTACTAACCTGGGCTTGATGTCAGCTGGCATTATAAGCTGACATCAACCCCAGCCCTATTACCCCACTGCTACCGCTACAGGGCTGTGGGCAGAGCGAGGCTAAGTGCCAGAATTGGCGCATCCTATGGATGCGCCATTTCTGGGGCGGCTGAGAGCTCCTGTTTCTAGCCTCGGAGGGGGCCGAAATTTATGACCTCTTCCTAGGCTATTAATATCAGCCCCCAGCTGTCTGTGTAGCCTTTGCTAGCTCTTAAAATAAGAGGACCCCACGTCAATTTTTTGGGGGTCCCCCATTTTAATTGCCAGTAAAGACTAAGTATACAGCTGGGGGCTGATATTAGTAGCCTGGGAAGCTCCATGGGTATTGCTCCCTTCCCAGGCTAAAAACATGAGCTTCAGCTGTCCGCTTTCCCTCTGCTGGTTAATAAAATTAGAGGGGACCCCACGCCATTCTTTTTATAGAAATGTGATCATTTATTAATAAAGGGCATGAACAGTAAGGTACACACGCAAAGCACTGATTATATATCTCACTTATTTATATCTATAGATCAATAGATAGAATGAGAGATAATTAGATAGATAGATAGATAGATAATAGATTATATCTATTTATCTAATTATCTAGCTATCATTCTATCTATCCATTTATCCATATATCTACAGTATCTATTATCTATCTATCCATGTATCTATCTACTGTATATATCTATCCATATATCTATTATCTATTTATCTATCTATATATCTATTAATCTATTTATCTATCTATCCATATATCTATTATCTATCAAGTTATCTATATATCCATATATCTAACTATTATCTATCTATCTATAAATCTATTTATCTATCCATATATCTATCTATCGATCTAGTATCTATCTATCTATTATCTATCCATATATCTATCCATATATCTATCTATGTATCAATCAATTTTCAATTTATCTATCTATTATCTATCCATATATCTATGTAGATAGATAATACAACCCCTGGCAAAAATCATGGAATCACCGGGGTCGGAAGATGTTCATTCAGTTGTTTAATGTTGTTGAAAAAAAGCAGATCACAGACATGGCACAAAACTAAAGTCATTTCAAATGGCAACTTTAGGGCTTTAAGAAACACTAAAAGAAATCAATATAAAAAATGTGGTACTCAGTAAGGGTAATTTTTTTCAGACCAACCAGATGGAAAAAATTATGGAATCACTCAATTCTGAGAAAAAAATTATGGATTCACCCTGTAAATTTTCATTTCCAAAACTAACACCTGCATCAAATTAGATCTGCTCGTTAGTCTGCATCTAAAAAGGAGTGATCACACCTTGGAGAGCTGTTGCGCCAAGTGGACTGACATGAATCATGGCTCCAACACGAGAGATGTCAATTGAAACAAAGGAGAGGATTATCAAACTCTTAAAACAAGGTAAATCATCACGCAATGTTGCAAAAGATGTTGGTTGTTCACAGTCAGCTGTGTCTAAAATCTGGACCAAATACAAACAACATGGGAAGGTTGTTAAAGGCAAACATACTGGTAGACCAAGGAAGACATCAAAGTGTGAAGACAGGAAACTTAAAGCAATATGTCTCCAAAACAGGAAATGCACAACAAAACAAATGAGGAATGTATGGGAGGAAACTGGAGTCAATGTCTGTGACCGAACTGTAAGAAACCGCCTAAAGGAAATGGGATTTACATACAGAAAAGCTAAGCATAAGCCATCATGAACACATAAACAGAAAAAAACAAGGTTACAATGGGCTAAGGAAAAGCAATCATGGACTGTGGATGACTGGATGAAAGTCATATTCAGTGATGAATCGCAAATCAAAATTGGGCAAGGTGATGATGCTGGAACTTTTGTTTGGTGCCGTTCCAATGAGATTTATAAAGATGACTGCATGAAGAGAACATGCAAATTTCCACAGTCATTGATGATATGGGGCTGCATGTCAGGTAAAGGCACTGGGGAGATGGCTGTCATTACATCTTCAATAAATGCCCAAGTTTACATTGATATTTTGGACAGTTTTCTTATCCCATCAATTGAAAGGATGTTTGGGGATGATGACATCATTTTTCAAGATAATAATGCATCCTGCCATAGAGCAAAAACTGTGAAAACATTCCTTGAAAGAAGACACATAAGGTCAATGTCATAGCCTGCAAATAGTCCAGATCTCAATCCAATTGAAAATCTTTGGTGGAAGTTGAAGAAAATGGTCCATGACAAGGCTCCAACCTGCAAAGCTGATCTGGCAACAGGAATCAGGGAAAGTTGGAGCCAGATTGATGAAGAGTACTGTTTGTCACTCATTAAGTCCATGCCTCAGAGATTGCAAGCTGTTATTAAAGCCAGAGGTGGTGCAACAAAATACTAGTGATGTATTGGAGTGTTCTTTTGTGTGTTTGTTTTTCATGATTCCATAATTTTTTCCTCAGAATTGAGTGATTCCATAATTTTTTCCCTCTGCTTGGTCTGAATAAAATTACCCTTACTGAGTACCACATTTTTTATCTTGATTTCTTTTAGTGTTTCTTAAAGCCCTAAAGTTGCCATTTGAAATGACTTTAGTTTTGTGCCATGTCTGTGATCTGCTGTTTTTCAAAAACATTAAACAACTGAATGAACATCCTCCGAGCCTGGTGATTCCATGATTTTTGCCAGGGATTGTAAATTGATAGATAGATAGATAGATAGATAGATATATGGATAGATAGATATATGGATAGATAGATATATTGATAGATAGATAGACAGATAGATAATAGATATAGGGATAGATATATTGATAGATAGATAAAATATATATGGATAGATAGATAGATATTAGATATATGGATAGATAGATAATTAGACAGATAGATAGATAGATAGATAGATAGATATATGGGTTGATATATGGATAGATAGATAGATATATTGCTATATAGATTATAGATATATTGATAGATAGATAATAGATATATTGATAGATATATGGATAGATAGATATATTGCTAGAGAGATAGATAATAAATATATGGATAGATATATTGCTTAATAGATAGATAGATAATAGATAGATGGATGGATAGATAATAGATAGATGGATAGATAGATAATAGATAGATAAATAGATAATAGATAGATAGATATATGGATAGATAAACAGATTTATAGATAGATAATAATTAGATATATGGATATATTGATAGATAGATAGATAGATAGATAATAGATATATGGATAAATAGATAGATAGATAGATAGATAGATAGATAGATAGATAATAGATATAACTGGAAGGGAGAGTGACTACCTGACCACTGAAGAAAACGTCTATATATTCGTAGCAGAAACAGACTGTGACAACCCAGTGCACACCGAGAGGAACAGCTATGACGGCACAGTCAATAAAAGTGGCAGAACACTGCTGAACCTATGCCGAAACCTCGGACTTTGTATTCTTAACGGCCTCACCAAGGAAGACTCGTTGGGAAGACACACCCTAAACTCCCACGTAGGCAGCAGCGTGATAGACTATGCCATCACAGATATGAACCCTACAAGCATTGGCGCTTTTATAGACACCCCACAAACACATCTGTCAGACTACAACCAACTGTTCCTACACATCAAATCCACAAACAAATCACCCTCACAAACTCCACAGCAGACCGGCCTCTATAGCTTGCCTCCATCCTTCAAATGGTCCAAGATGTCAGCCCTAAAATGCCATCAACAGGCCAGAGATCAAGGATAGGCTCCAACGCTTTCATAATAATGTGTATGAACTTAACGCAGACGGAGTACACCTAGTAAGGGACCTTAATGACATACTCTATGCCACGGGTCCTCAAACTACGGCCCGCGGGCCACATGCGGCCCGCCGAGGATTTTTATCCTGCCCGCCGGGTGTTTTTGTCGCCGCTGTCTGTCCTGCTTAGCAGACGACAGTTCAATGCCGACGGGCCCTGTAATCGTGGGTGGAACGACGAAGTGGCGAGTAAAGGCGATGCGCTGCTGTAGCGCCCCGAGGGTTCGGCCGCTACAGGGGTATTGCACCTCTGCCAGAGGTGTGATATTCCACTCCCGGGTGAGGATGGAGTATGGACCAGGGCTCAGTTAGCTGCATACAGCACACTCACCCCATTTCCGAGGGACAGCTCAACGGTACTCCCATTAGACAGAAATGCAGGTACGACAGACCATGTCCCTGGCTGGAGTGGGGAGGGGGAGGAATACCCGGTGATGTAGGAGCAGATAGGGGACGGTTCCTGAGCGTAGGTAGGAGCCCATTGGTTGCTGGTCACCTGGGCTCATGGCTAGAGGGAGGTATAAGAGGTGGGCACCATCTTAGGACAGCGGTCAGTCTGTGCAGAGAGAGGAGAAGACAGGGAGTAGAGGCTCTGTAGGAGCTCTACTCCCGAGTGGGCCTAGGAAGAGGCCGAGGAAGAGAGTGGAGTGGAGAGAGAGAGGAGGTGAAGGGGAGCTGTGGTTTCTTCTCAGCCCAGCTCCACGAGAACGGAGAAGAAGAAGGAACAGGAAAGAAGAAGAAGAGAGAGAGAGAAACAGAAGGGCTCAGGAACAAGAAGGTGGAAGGGACCCTAAGAACCCACGAGCATACAGGGTGAAGGGTCAGGCAGATTAAGGGTACCGGATCCCAAGTTGGTGGAGGAGAAACAACCATCAGCCAAAGACCGGAGGCTGTGACCATTTATTGGTGCAGCACCTCATCAAACCTGCTAGGAAGGCACCATAAAGGACAGCGGAGAACTGGATCCACGTTTAACCGCACAAGTCCGCGGCAGCTGGATAAAAGTGGGTCACTGGTGAAGCAGGCCAGAGGAAGGATTGAAGGGGGTCCTGAGCCATGCTTCTGATCTGCCTGGGAGTTGACCGAGCCCCACACCTGGTGGACACAGCACGGCTTGGGTGGTCACTACCTGTACAGAAGTGACCCGGAACAAATGAACTGTGAGTAAAGACCCTGGACTGTAACTTGTTGTCTGTGTGCTCCTTTGCGCCTCCAGCACTATTGGTACCGGGACTCTCACCACCATCACTCCCACCATCCACTACACTGCCCTGGGGCCGCTCTCTTCCCGTGGGGAGTCACACCATCCCAGCTGCATACATCATCAGCCCCAGCGGTCTGCCTTGCAACGGCGGTTCCTAATAACCGCAATCCATGGGTGGCGTAGTCGGACATCACTTAAAACATCTAAAAGACTGCCACTGGTCTGACCACCCTGAGCCACGGGACCGGGTCGCCACTACTACCCCCATCGTCTCCCTATTGCCCGGTTCCGAGTGCCCCACGGCCCAGGGGGCGAGTCACTACCACTCCAGAAGACTTGCGGCCCTCCGTATACAGCACGGACAACGTGATGACGTCACGCGCCTGTGCCAGAATCAGACGGAATTGAGCGGGCGCCTATTCAGAGCAGTGGGGTACATAGGTGAGTACTGGTATTTTGTTTTATTTTTAACGCTAAGTCCGGTCTATCATGCATACTGGGGACATTTACTTACCTATTGGAGACCTATGCTGCCTATTGGGGACATTTACCTGCCTATTGGGGACATTTACCTGCCTATTAGGAACATTTACCTGCCTATTGGGGACCTATGCTGCCTATTGGGGACATTTACCTGCCTATTGGGGACATTTACCTGCCTATTGGGGACCTATGCTGCCTATTGGGGACATCTACCTGCCTATTAAGGACCTATGCTGCCTATTGGGTACATTTACCTGCCTATTGGGGACATTTACCTGCCTATTGAAATACCGGTAAGTTTGTTGATTTAACTTTACTTGTTCTTCATTTTAAATATTGTATTTGTTCCCATTTTGTTTTTTTACTTCAAAATAATATATGTGCAGTGTGCATAGGAATTTGTTCATAGTTTTTTTAAAAACTATATTCCAGCCCTCCAATGGTCTGAGGGACAGTGAACTGGCTCCCTGTTTAAAAAGTTTGAGCACGCCTGCTCTATGCCATGGCAGAAATGTCCGACCTGAAAAGATGCAGCAACAAAAGACTGTGTAAGCAAAATCACAACAGTTGGTTTGACAAGGAATGTAAAGTTATAAGGAAGGCCCTAAGAATGGCCTCAAATAAAAAACACAGAACTCAAACAACCCCACTCTGAGAGAAGTCTACCTCACCATACAACAAAATTACAAATCCATCCTCAAAAAGAAAAAGCAAAACCACATTTCCTCCAAACTCCTCCAACTCCAAGATGCCCTTGAAGACAACACCTGTTGGGAACTATGGAATCACCTAGGATCCAACCGAAAAAGCAACAACCCCCACATCCAGAGCGGCAACATCTGGCTCCAGTACTTCAAGGACCTTACAAAGACATCTCAAGTGAAGACTTGAACCCGGCACAAATAGAGCTTGTGAACAAACCAAAGGATATGGAGGAAAAATTCAAAGACTTCCAAAAGCCCCTGGACACACCGAATACATTGCCAGAAATAACAGAAAGGATCACACTGATAAAAGGTAAAAAAGCCAGCGGCCCAGATGGGATCAATACTGTACTGAAGGGCTGGCTACTTTCCCAAAAATTGGAACCAAGGACTCATAACCCTGATACACAAAAATGGGGACAAGTATGACCCAGCAAACTACCAAGGTATATGTGTCAGCAGTAACCTTGGGAAACTGTTCAACTGCGTCCTGAATAAGAGGATCCTCACCTTCCTCACCCAACACAACATCCTCAGCAAAAGCCAAGCAGGCTTCATGCCAAACCACCGCACCACCGACCACATCTACACCCTGCACAGCCTCATCAAGAACCACGTCCACAATACAAAGTATGGGAGGATCTATGCCTGATTTGTGGACTTCAAGAAGGCATTTGACTCAGTGTGGCACCCAGGACTATTCCTAAAACTGCTGGGAAGCCGAATAGGAGGCAAAACATATGATGTAATCCGAAGCTCCTACACTGAGAACAGCTGCACCGCGATTGTAAACAGAAAGAGCACGGCCTATTTCCAACAGAGCCAAGGAGTGCGACAAGGCTGCAGCCTCAGTCCAACGCTCTTCAACATTTGCATGAAAGAGATGGCAATGGCCCTGGAGTCCTGAGCACCAGGACTCACACTCCATGACACAGAAGTAAAATTTCGGCTGTATGCCGATGACCTCGTGCTGTTATCACCAACTGAGAAAGGCTTCCAGGATAATCTGAAAATCCTAGAGACTTTCAGCACCACATGGGCACTGCCAATCAACCAGAAGAAAACTAATATCATGGTGTTCCAGAAAAGAAAGCAGAAACCAGCAGGCCATCCCCCCTTCACAATAGACAGCTGTCCACTTACGGAAACCAACAAGTACACCTACCTGGGCCTAGAACTCAGCCAATCAGGGAGCTTTAAGCAAGCCATACAGTTGCTGAAATACAAGGCATGCAAAGCCTTCTATGCCATCAGAAGACGTCTGTACCATCTCAAGGCATCTGTAACAGTCTGGGTAAAAATCTTTGATACCATCATTGCCCTAATCCTTCTGTACAACAGAGAAGTCTGGGGTCTCACACCCAAACTGGTCAAAGTGGGATGCTGGACCAACAGAAATATTCCACCTAGAGTTCTGCAAACACCTCCTCCAAGTCCATCGGAGCACATCAAACAGCGCCTGCCGAACAGAGATGGGCAGATTACCGCTACACCTTGCAATCCAGAAGAAGGCGCTATCATTTAAGGCTCATCTACAAAGCAGTAGCCTCAGCTCCTACCATCACAAAGCCTTACTCCACCAGGAAGCCCTAGAAGAACGAAGCCCCCCAACACAAATCACCCCAAACCAGCCAGACCAAGCCACCAACCTGCATGGCCTTGCAAAAGGCGAGATCTGGAAGATGGTACACAAGGGCAAAGAGGAATATCTCAGCATCTGGAGGAATGACATTTACAAATCACAGAAACTGACGATATACCAGAACCTACAGAGGGAATACAAACTGGCCCCATATCTAGAGAAACTCGCAAACCCCAAAGAGCGACAGATCCTGAGCCGGTACAGACTGAGCGCTCACAGTCTACTCATCAAATCCGGGTGGCACCGACAGAACTACATACCCCGAGAGCGCAGACTCTGCCAGCAGTGTCTCCAGGAGGCCGTGGAGGATAAGGCCCACTTCTTGCTGACGTGCCCCAGTTCTTACTGAGGTGCCCCAAATACTCCACAGTGAGTACTCCTCAGTGAGGGACACTCACTTCATGAGACTGTCCGATCTCCTCCCTGACTTCACCTCCATGGAGGAGGAAGACAAGCTGCCCATACTACTGGGGGAAGAGGAAAGTACAGCAGCCATAGCAGCACAATATGTCAGTGCATGCCACCGACTAAGGGGAGCCTGATATGTCATGGACCCAGAAACCCCACCCTGGATGTATCCCTATCCCTATACCCATCCCCCCATTATTTTATCACTTGCTTTGCCAATGCTAACATGTACTTAGTCCTGCCAGTAAAGCCCATTTGATTTGATTTGATTTGATATATGGATAGATATATAATAGATAGATATATGGATAAATAGATAGATTAGATAAAATGATATAATCTATTATATATCGACCTATTATCTATCTACCTTTCTAATTATCTATCATTCTATCTATCGATCTGTCTATATATCCATATATCTGTCTATGATTTATCTATCCATATATCTATATCTATCCATATATCTATTTATCTATCTATTATCTATCTATTATCTATCCATATATCTATTATCTATCTATCAATATATCTGTCTAGCTATCAATCCATATATCTCTCTGGTTATCTATCTATCAATATACTATCTATCTATCATCAATCGCCTCCATGCCACGCCGCATTGATGCAGCAATTGATGCAAAAGGAGCCCCGACCAAGTATTGAGTGCATTTACTGAACATACATTTCAGTAGGCCAATATTTTGGATTTTAAAAACATTTTTCAAGCTGTTATGAAGTATTCTAATTTACTGAGATAATGACTTTTGTGTTTTCATTCGCTGTAAACCATAATCAACAACATTAACAGAAATAATCACTTGAAATTGATCACTCTGTTTGTAATGACTCTATATAATATATGAGCTTCACTTTTTGTATTGAAGAACTGAAATAAATTAACTTTTTGATGATATTCTAATTTAGTGAGATGCACCTGTATATACACACGTGGTCAAAATTGTTGATACCCCTCGTTTAATGAAAGAAAAACCCACAATGGTCACAAAAATAACTTGAATCTGACAAAAGTAATAATAAATTAAAATCTATGAAAATGAACAAATGAAAGTCAGACATTGCTTTTCAACCCTGCTTCCACAGAATTTTTAAAAAAATTAAACTCATAAAATAGGCCTGGACAGAAATGATGGTACCCATGAAAATAATGTAACAAAAGGGACATGTTAAATCAACTTGTGTCCACTAATTAGCATCACAGGTGTCTACAATCTTGTAATCAGTCAGTGGTCCTGTATATGGGGCTACAGATACTCACTGTGCTGTTTGGTGACATGTTGTGTACCACACTCAACATGGACCAGAGGAAGCAAAGGAAAGAGTTGTCTCAGGAGATTAGAAAGAAAATTACTGACAAGCATGTTAAAGGTGAAAGTTATAAGACCATCTCCAAGCAGCTTGATGTTCCTGTGACTACAGTTGCACATATAATTCAGAAATGTAAGATCCATGAGACTGTAGCCAACCTCCCTGGACGTGGCTGCAGGAGGAAAATTGATGACAAATCAAAGAGACGGATAATACGAATGGTAACAAAAGAGCCCAGGAAAACTTCTAAAGAGATTAAAGGTGAACTTCAAGCTCAAGGAACATCAGTGTCAGATCGCACCATTCGTCGTTGTTTTTTTATCCAAAGCGGACTTCATGGGAGGCGACCAAGGAGAACACCATTATTGAAAAAAATCATAAAAAAGCCAGACTGGAATTTGCCAAACTACATGTTGACAAGCCACAAAGCTTCTGGGAGAATGTCCTATGGACAAATGAGACAAAAATTGAAGTTTTTAGCAAGGCACATCAGCTCTATGTTCACAGATGGAAAAATGAAGCATATCAAGAAAAGAACACTGTCCCTACTGTAAAACATGGAGGAGGCTCTGTTATGTTCTGGGGCTGCTTTTCTGCATCTGGCACAGGGTGTCTTGAATCTGTGCAGGGTACAATGAAATCTCAAGACTATCAAGGAATTCTAGAGAGAAATGTGCTGCCCAGTGTTAGAAAGCTTGGTCTCAGTCGCAGGTCATGGGTCTTGCAACAGGATAATGACCCAAAACACACAGCTAAAAACACCCAAGAATGGCTAAGAGGAAAACATTGGACTATTCTGAAGTGGCCTTCTATGAGCCCTGACCTAAATCCTGTTGAGCATCTTTGGAAAGAGCTGAAACATGCCGTCTGGAAAAGGCAGCCTTCAAACACGAGACAGCTGGAGCAGTTTGCTCATGAGGAGTGGACCAAAATACCTGTCGAGAGGTGCAAAAGTCTCATTGACAGCTACAGGAATCGTTTGATTGCAGTGATTGCCTCAAAAGGTTGTTCAACAAAATATTAAGTTAAGGGTACCATCATTTCTGTCCAGGCCTATTTCATGAGTTAAATTTTTTTTAAAATTTTGTAGAAGCAGGGTTGAAAAGCAATGTCTGACTTTCATTTGTTCATTTTCATAGATTTTTAATTTATTATTACTTTTGTCAGATTCAAGTTATTTCTGTGACCATTGTGGGTTTTTCTTTCATTAAGCGAGGGGTACCAACAATTTTGACCATGTGTGTATATGGATAGATAGATAGATAGATAGATGATAGATAGATATATGGATAGATACAGTGCCTACAAGTAGTATTCAACCCCCTGCAGATTTAGCTGGTTTGATAAGATGCAAATAAGTTAGAGCCTTCAAACTGCAAACGAGAGTAGGTTTTATGAACTGAAGCATAAATCTTACAAACCAAAAATGTATGTTGCTCAGTTTAATTTTATTAAATTTTAAACATAAAAGTGTGGGTCAATTATTATACAACCCCTATGTTTAATATTTTGTGGACTAACCCTTGTTTGCAATTACAGCTAATAATCGTCTTTTATAAGACCTGATCAGGCCGGCACAGGTCTGTGGAGTTATCTTGGCCCACTCCTCCATGCAGATCTTCTCCAAGTTATCTAGGTTCTTTGGGTGTCTCATGTGGACTTTATTCTTGAGCTCCTTCCACAAGTTTTCAATTGGGTTAAGGTCAGGAGACTGACTAGGCCACTCCAACACCTTGACTTTTTCCTTCTTGAACCAGGCCTTGGTTTTCTTGGCTGTGTGCTTTGGGTATTTGTCTTGTTGGAAGATGAAATTACGACCCATCTTAAGATCCTTGATGGAGGAGCGAAGGTTCTTGGCCAAAATCTCCAGGTAGGCCGTGCTATCCATCTTCCCATGGATGCGGACCAGATGGCCAGGCCCCTTGGCTGAGAAACAGCCCCACAGCATGATGCTGCCACCACCATGCTTGACTGTAGGGATGGTATTCTTGGGGTCGTATGCAGTGCCATCCAGTCTCCAAACGTCACGTGTGTGGTTGGCACCAAAGATCTCGATCTTGGTCTCATCAGACCATAGAACCTTGAACCAGTCTGTCTCAGAGTCCTCCAAGTGATCATGAGCAAACTGTAGACGAGCCTTGACATGACGCTTTGAAAGTAAAGGTACCATACAGGCTCGTCTGGAACGGAGACCATTGCGGTGGAGTACGTTATTTATGGTATTGACTGAAACCAATGTCCCCACTGCCATGAGATCTTCCCGGAGCTCCTTCCTTGTTGTCCTTGGGTTAGCCTTGACTCTTCGGACAAGCCTGGCCTCGGCACGGGAGGACACTTTCAAAGGCTGTCCAGGCCGTGGAAGGCTAACAGTAGTTCCATAAGCCTTCCACTTACGGATGATGCTCCCAACAGTGGAGACAGGTAGGCCCAACTCCTTGGAAAGGGTTTTGTACCCCTTGCCAGCCTTGTGACCCTCCACGATCTTGTCTCTGATGGCCTTGGAATGCTCCTTTGTCTTTCCCATGTTGACCATGTCTGAGTGCTGTTCACAAGTTTCAGGAGGGTCTTAAATAGTCAGAAAAGGCTGGCAAAAGAGATCTTTAATCCACACATGTGAAGCTCATTATTCTTGGTGCCTGAACTACTTCTTAATACTTTAGGGGGACCAAACAGAATTCTTGTGGTTTGAGGGGTTGAATAATAAATGACACTCTGAATTAACTTTTAACGTTTTTAAAAAAAAAAAAAAAAAAAAATTTGCTGCAGTGCATTTCCCACTTCCAGGCTGATCTACAGTACAAATGTCACAATGCCAAGTTAATTCCGCATGTGTCAACCAGCTAAATCTGCAGGGGGTTGAATACTACTTGTAGGCACTGTATATGGATAGATAGATAGATAGATAGTATATGGATAGATAGATAAACAGAGTGATAGATGGATAGATGGATTGATAAATAGATAGAAAGATATATTGATTGATAGATAGATAGATAATAGATAGATAGATAGATAGATAGATAGATAGATGGATAGCTAGATATATAATGTAGATAATAGATAAAATATGTGAGATATATAATCTGTGCTTTGCGTGTGTACCTTACTATTCATGTCCTATATTAATAAATGATTACATTTCTGGGAAAAAAAATGGCGTGGGGTCCCCCGTAATTTTATTAACCAGCAGAGTGAAAGCGGACAGCTGGGGCTGATGTTTTTAGCCTGGAAGTGGAGAAAACCCATGGAGCTTCCCAGGCTACTAATAGTCACTAGCTGAATACTTAGCCTTTACTGGCTATTAAAATGGGGAACCCCAAAAAATAATTTGATGTGGGGTCCCCCTATTTTATCAGCCAGTAAAGGCTAGGCAGACAGCGGGGGGCTGATATTAATAGCCTAGGAAGGGGCCATGAATATTGGCCCCCTCCGAGGCTAGAAACAGCAGCCCTCAGCCGCCCCAGAAATGGCGCTTCGAAAGGATGTGCCAATTTTGGCACTTAGCCTCGCTCTGCCCACAGCCCTGTAGCGGTGGCAGTGGGGTAATAGGGCTGGGGTTGATGTCAGCTTATAATGCCAGCTGACATCAAGCCCAGGTTAGTAATGGAGAGGCGCCTATAAGACGCCCCCATTACTAACCCCAGAGTGAAGAGAAATGTGAAATAAAGAAACCCACACCCAGAATAAAATACTTTATTTGAAATAAAGACAGACACCTTTTAATGTTCTAAATTAAACCATACTTACCATCATGCACATTCCAGTTGAAGCCATTGTCACCTGCAATGAAAGTAAAATAATAAAGCATCCTCATCCTTACCTTTCCAATGTGAAGAACATCCATGTGTCCCACGATGTGTCCAGCTCTGCTACATCTGGATGTAGCTGGATGCGACAATCCAGCCTGTCATCCTGCAGAGACACTGAGGAGCGCAAGCTCCTCGGTGACTCGCAGTGCCGTCAATGAGTCAATGAGCTGAGCTGAGTTCATGTTACATGAACTGAGTTAAACTCATTGACGTCAGCGCGAACGTGGGAAAATACTCACCGCGCATGCGCTGACCTCATTGGCCGGCACTGAGCGTCAGTGTATCGCGGCTGCTGAACAGAGCGGTCACATTTTTCAATATGGCCATTCTATTCATGGGATCATCATGGGACCCTCACTATTTGGACTGCGGCGGACAGGTGAGGATGAGGTTGCTTTATTATTTCACCTTTATTAGAGGTGATCATGAGCTTCAGGGATTAGCTGTAAGGTGAGTAGGTATATGATGTTTGTTTTTTTTTGTTTTTTTTGCAGGGGCGGAGAACATCGGGGACAAGGTGTAGGTGAGTATAATGTGTTTTATTTTTATTTGAATATTTTTCATTAATTTTAACCTTTTTTTACTTTTAGCACAGGCACCTCTGGTGAGAGACTACTGCTCCCATCCAGCAGCGCCTGTGCTCATTGTTTTCTATGGCAGTAGGCGCCGGCTACTGGTAGTAGTACCATCAGCCGGCACCTATGACCCGTGGTAAGCTTTTTACCGTGTGTCACTGTCACAGCTGTGGCATGATGCTGACACCTGTAAGCATGATGCCACAGCGCTCTGACAGTGGTAATGCTTTAACCGCCGATCAGAGCCTGTGTTTCCTGCACTGTCACGCAAATGACATCATGGGAAACTGGGTATATTCGGCTCCCCCATTCACATGAATGGGATCCGTGTTCGGGTTCGGGTACTGTTCTGGCACCCGAGCCCGAACTTTTAATAAACTGTTCGTCGTTCGGCTCAATTAGCTAGGTAAGACTTAACACTGTGTAAACAGGACAGAGGGGGGAGGCTCCTGCTGCAGTTAGTTGTCTCATAGACGGACACAGTACATGGAGGAGAAGGAGAAGGAACATGATTGCGGTCCTGAGGAACATGGAGTAGATTCATTTATATATAGTTTCATTTTATGTGTAATATGAGACAAAAAAAGCATCAATAAAGAGAATGAGATTAAGGAAAGAAAGACTGAAATATTGTATTAATTGTTTTGTGAATGTTTTACATTTAGTTTTCATTTAATGCCCAGATGACTCCATTTCATCAATCAATTAAGAGTAAAGCTGTGTGTTATATAAATGCTGGACTCTCTTATTGTGGTTGTGCAAGAGTAATATGTACTATGTACTAGTAATATGGTTTATCATGAGTTATCAAGTGCAGGTGAAGCAGCTGGTTTTTATTTGCTTCACCTTTACTAGCTGGCGATCAGTAGATATTTGTCGTAAACCACGTGTGCTTTTGCCATGTAGCTCAGTGCCATCACTTGGCCGGAATGTGAAAGCTCAGCACAGTGTGTGCTAACTTTTTGCCCTTGATTGGGAGTAATTGCCATTGCTCCCACTAGTATAATGCCATCTGATACCTACCCTTAGAGATGTCTCTAAGATGGATTTTTTTTAAAGCACCACTTCAGAATTTAGGTTTTGTTTCAGCGCTGGAGTGGTGCTTCTAATGTAGTCTAATACCCGCTGACGTCTTCACCTTTTTTCACCTCCACTCCGGTCCCGTGGTGCCATCTTATGTCCACAACTTCTGACTGGTCAGAAGTCATATATAACGGTCACAAGCTCTCAATGTAAGTCTATGAAAGCCAGAACGAGGCCAGAACCAGGCTCTCATAGACTTGTATTTAAAGTGACTTCCGGTGCAGCTCCATGAAACATTGGAGCAGGTCACAAACTGCCAAAGACCGGCAGGAGCAGCCATGATAAAAAGTGAAGTAGCAGCAAGAAAGTATAAAAGTAGGATTATGGACCATAGATTAAAAGCACCACTCCAGCGGTAAAATATAAAAAAAACACGCTGGAGTGGTGCTTTAAAGGGCTTCTACTCTACAATGATATTGATGACTTATACATAAGATAAGTCATCTAGATCACTTCAGTGAGGGTCTGACACCCAGCACTCCTACCAATCAGCTGCTACTGTCCAAATAAATAGAAGCTGAACTGTAGTAGCATGCAATGTGACGGAGCGATGGTGTTCCACCATTTACATATGGTGGCTGCTAGAGCTAGAAACAGCTGATCAGTGCCAGGTTCTAGACCCTCTAAATTGGATATGTCAACAATATCGACATAGTGGAAAACCCCTTTAAAGGGAACCTGTCATGTAAAAAATGCTATTAACCTGCAGATATGAAGTAATCTGCTGGTTAGTAGCGTTTTGAAGCCGTGTGGCTGCCGAACTTCCAGCCTGGCTACCGGGAAGAAAAGAACTTTGTTCCTCCCGACAGCCTTCAGCTTTCAGTCATAAAGGCAAGACTTCAGTCACTGCTCAGTACACAGTGAGCAGCAGCTGTAACCACGCCCCAGCACTAACTGACAGCCGGCTCAGTACTGATGCACTGACACCAGTCACTTAGTACTGAGCAGTGATTGAAGCCGTGCTGACTGCGCTTATAACTGAAAGCTGAAAGCTGTCAGGAGGAATAAAGTTAATTTCCTCCCAGCAGCCGGACTTTCTGTGGATTGGGCAGGCATCTTTAGCTTGCTATTAAGGTGCAGATTAACCCCATATCTGTAGGTTAATAGCGTTTTTTTTACATGACAGGTTCCCTTTAAGCTTTGATAAAAAAAAAAACATAACTAAGTAAATACTAATAATCAAGAGAAGGTACACTAAGATTTAATTTATTCTTCCTTTTAATAGTGGTGCCAATCATGATTGCTGCCTTAGGTATTATTACAAAAAAACCTTTGTGTGTGTAGGTTTTTCAGTTTGAACCTAGAAACAAAAAAGGGCAGAATTTCCACAATGAATAAATCATCTGCATACAATGATAAAAGCATAAATGTAATAGCACAATAAATGAGGTAAAATGCAATCATACCATGAAGAATTGAGTGGAAGTGAGAAAAAAAAACAAAGGTCATGTCAGTCTTCTATTCACTCATCTTCTACTGTCAAGCAACACAAATGTTAAGAAAATAAGAGATTTATCACCGATAAGTAGGGAACAGATAAGAGCTCATCTTAAGTCATGGAAATCTAATGATTAATGAGTAAGACTGTTCATGTTTTCAGATGGGACAGCTGTTTAAAGATCAATTAACATTTCTTTAATAAGCTTAGTGAATTACAGATTTGCATTAATGTGAAGTTAGCATTGCTTTAACGGCCTATATCAGCGCAGTGAATGTAGTCTACTGTACGTACTATTGCATTTTAACAATTGATGATTTGTAAATGGGATGGAGCAGCTGCAACAATTAACAAAAAGGCTTAGCAAACTGGCTTCAATATTATGTTTGATATTATAAACCAAAATTGTATTTCACCTAGTATAGGAAGGAAATTATCGTTAATTTAGGTAATTGTGGAAAACGAGATAGAATCCATATCACTATCCAAGGTCTTTGTCACCAGATTCTTTCTATCAGACAGATAATACTATGACTTAGTATGTACCACTGAATATTATTAGGTTATTGCTATTATTAATAGACCTGAAGTTACCAACAATGAAACATTTGAGGGAGGCAGGCGAGCCACTGTAACTAGAGATGAGCGAATAGATTCTGAGGGTATGTTCACACATGCAGCTTTTTTGCTACATCTTTTTTTTTCGTAATGTATTTGGTGATTAAAATATGCAGTGTTTTACAGTATCAGTATAATACATGCGATTTCTTAAATCTAATGCACATGCTGGGTTCATTTTCCACACGTATTTTGAGCCCTGCTGCCCTGTTGCCAAAATTCAGCATGTCAATTCTTTAATCGTTTTTGCAGCACTTTTCATCGATTAAAATTAATGGGTTAAATACCCTGCAAAAGTGCATGTAAAAACACGTAAAAAATATGCGTATCATACTCAACGTGTGAGCATACCCTAGGCTAATCATATTAAAATGGAATTTACCAAAATTCATTCATTCAAGAGAATGTGAATTTCAGGAGATTCCGTTCTCACAAAATAATGGCTGTCTGAGAGCCATTTTTCTGGATTCTAAGGGGCTAGAAAGGGTGTAAAAAATGGAGAATGAAACCCCTTTCACCCCTTGGGTCTCACCTGCCTAGCCATTAAGCCCCTCTCCGCACCAGTCTTCAGCTGCCCACTCCTTTCCGGGCCGCCATATCGCAGCACCTTCAGCTCTTCCGTGCTTCATTAGTCCTTGGGACGTTGGAACAAGACATGGCGTTTTGAGACCTAGTAAATCACGAAGTCAAACATGCATTGCCAGGATGTAGCAGACAGGAGTGAAGAGGGGCTGCATGGCTGGACAGGTGAGGGCCAAGGCAAGGTAATTATAATTTAAAAAAATACATTTTTCACCTATATTTGTTATTCTTTGGGGTTTAAAGAGATCTCAGAACATTCGATTTGCAGCGGGTAAATTCAATGCTAATCAATTTTCCCGCCCAAATTGTAGCAGATCCGCAGAATCAAATTTCACCCGAATGATTCATCATTAACTTAAACCCATTATTGATTTTAAAACTTTATCCACGTAAATCTCATAGTATTCATCGCCAATAAATTGAGTGATCTTCTACTGCCAAGTACTTTTTGCATTGTATTGTAATGTTAGCGGAAACGGTGTGTAAAAACTAATATGGCCAACATTACCGCTCACATAAGGGTTGTAACCTAGCTTCCTGAAGATGTAAATGTGACATCTATCTAGCAATTCAATGGTAGCTACATGTATGTATGACGCGCCCCCTGGGCGGTGGGGTACCCGGTGCCGGGCTGGTAGATGCTGGGGGTATGTCACAGTGGCGGTGACCCGGTCCGTGACCCAGGGCGGTCAATAAAAAGGGGGTTATATATAGGGGATTTATAGAGTTTTTATAGAGTTTGTGACGCCACCTGTGGAATGCGGCTAAAGGGAGCCACCGCTGCGGAGCAGTCCTCTGAGGCTGATGTTACTGCAGCAGGGATGGTGTGGCTCTCCACAGGAAGAGCTAGCTTCAGGGCAGTGTAGATGTTGCAGGTTGTGCTGGGTGTTGTAGTGCAGGGGTAGATGGCGCCGCAAGAAACACAGAGACAAGGAAGTGCAGTCTTCAGGGACTTTACTCACGGTTATTGAAGTCCAAGTTACAGACGTCAAAGTAACTTCCCGTGTCGAGCTGCGTTTACTCAGTGAGGGGTTCAGTCCACCCCCAGATAGCTCCGGAGTACTTAACAGGACCCCCTTCTGTGTCCTCTCTCTGGCCTTTTCCCTGCACCTCACACCTAGTATCTCCAATCCGGTACCCGCGGGCCTTGGCGGGCGACGTCTGTTCCGTCCCCTGGGTCCTATGTGGCTACCTTCTCGGTGAGACTGGCGTGGACTTGTGGCTACAGGACTTAAAGTACTGCAGCCTCCGGTTTCTAGCTGAGACTTGCAATCTTCTACTAGTTGAGGGACCGGTTCCCCTTGGATGGTCTGACCCCTCCACCACCAGGCAGATGCGGGCGTACGTGTGGTCTTCTGCACGGCCCGTACCCCTAGGGTCCTCTCCTCTGGTTCCTGGAGCCTTCCTACTCCCCCTCCTTTCCTTCTCTTCTTCCTCTCAGACTTGGGCCTCACTGTCTAGGCTCGCCTCTGGAACAGAGCTCCTGCAGAGCCTCTGCTCCTTTCACTTTCCTCCTCTGACTAATCTCTCTGATCTAAGATGGCTACTCTACTTATATCTCCCTTCTATGTGCTCCCCTTAACTACTTCCTCCACCCACACCCACTATGTGGTTCCCCTTACCAGCTAGGTTCCCCCCACTCCAGCCAGGAAAGGGGCTCAGCAAGTACGTGGGAGGCATCTTGCCCCTCCTGCTGGCCTGGAGTGGTGTGTTGGATGCAGGTGTTAGGGTCCTGAGCTGTATTCCTTCCTTACCTGAGAGTGAGATGCCACATCTCTGGCTGAGATGCAGTACCTCTGTGGCGACCGAACCCTCAGGGGCACCACATATGTATAACATAGTAGCTCTGTTAAGCTATAAGAAGGGATTAGAGAAGCCAAACTATAAGGTTCGGGGTTCGTACCGAACATCTAGTGTCTGGTACCGAAATCTGAACACTGACTTTTTCCTGGTAGTCCATTTTACTGTTCGGGTTTGGTGCCAAATAAAGATTGTTGAAAGGCTGCAGCACAGTCAATTAACAAGCTTTTAGGCTGTGGGCACTTCCGGAGCCATCACAGCCATGCCAAGTATTGTGATTGGCCGGCGCAACACATGAGCCGGCCTGTATAAATGCCAGATTATGAGTGGCGCCACCATTGTGCTCTGACTAGCGTAGAGATTGTGTAAATTACATAAATAATTTTAAAAAATGACATGGGGTCCCTGTGACGAAACAGGGGGAGCGGGCAGCATTATATTACAGACTCTGCCTATGGGGAGGAGGGAGCGTTATACTAAAGACTCTGCCTATGGGGAGGGGGGAAGCATTATACTAAATACTCTGCCCATGGGGAGGGGGGAGCATTATACTAAAAACTCTGCCTATAGGGAAGGGGGAGCATTATACTAAAGACCCTGCCTATGGGTAGGGGGAGTGTTATACTAAAGACTCTGCCTATGGGGAGGGAGGAGCATTATACTAAAGACTCTGCCTATAATGGGGGGCATTATACTACAGACTCTGCCTATAAGGGGGGAGCATTATTCTACAGACTCTGCTTATGGGAGGGACATTATACTACAGACTCTACCTATGGGGGTGCATTTTACTATATGAAGGACTATGGGGAGTGCATTATACTATATTGAGGACTATCTGGTGCATTATACTATATGTAGGCTATTTATACAGTGTGGGAGATAATGTGGGGCCTTTGCACAGTGTGGGGGCCATCATACAGTGTGGGAGATAATGTGGGGTCTTTGTATAGTGTGGGGGCCATGATACAGCGTGGGAGATAATGTGGGGTCTTTGCACAGTGTGGGGGCCATCATACAGTGTGGGAGATAATGTGGGGTCTTTGAGCAGTGTGGGGGCCATCATACAGTGTGGGAGATAATGTGGGGTCTTTGTATAGTGTGGGGGCCATCATACAGTGCGGGAGATAATGTGGGATCTTTGCACAGTGTGGGGGCCATCATACAGTGTGGGAGATAATGTGGGGTCTTTGCATAGTGTCGGGGCCATCATACAGTGTGGGAGATAATGTGGGGTCTTTGCACAGTGTGGGGGCCATCATACAGTGTGGGAGCCATCGGTTTGGAGGCTACTAAGGGGTCAGTATACTGTGTGGAGGGGAGGTGAAACTATACTGTGTATAAGAGAGCATTATACTGTGTAGAGGGGAGCTGTACATGGGGGGAGACTCGGGACATTATTAAATCTTAAGTGGGCACTTATCGTTATAGGGGAACTCAGGTTATTATGACTGTCAGAGGGTCACACAGAGGGCACTATTACTTTCTAGGGGGCACAATGTGGGCAATGTTTTCTAGGGAACTTGCACATGGCATTACTATATTCTAGAGGTTTGTTTTACCATCTAGAGGGCGCACAGCAGGTGCAGTAATAGGGACACGTACAGCAACAGAGGCTCAGTATTGGCATATCAGCAGGATGAGGCATTTGTGCAGGTTGGGAATAGATGGGGACGGGGCCTGAAATGTGAGGAGTCAAATGTGTCTTTGTTGTGATCTCTGCAGACCTGAGACTCTAAGTCCTGGCTGGAGAAGTTGTCGTGTCGGTCTGGGCCAGATGGAAAAGACGGGAAAAGTGAACAATTTAATCAGTAGGAATGTCAGTGGAGGTTAATATATAACTGTGCTGTGATCTCTTATATTTTCTGCAGGACTGCTATCTATCAATATATGGTCACCATATGGCGGTAATATGAGTGCTGGTCTTTGTATAGAGATTATTTTCAGTAACAGTCATCTGCTGAGGTTCTCCTACATCCACTTTCTGGGTGCGCCACTATAGTTGTAATCAGGATTACCTGGTTAGGGGCCCACTCAGAAGTCCCCCCCCCCCGAACCAAAACCCTAGCTACACCTCTGGGTCCCCCCTATTTTTAATAACCAGCTAAGACAAAGCAGACAGCTATGGGCTAATATTAATAGGCTGGGAAGGTCCATGCATATTGGCTCCTTTCCAGCCTAATAAGACCAACTCTCAGCCACCCCAGAAATGGTGCATCCATTAAATGCGCCAATTCTGGCGTTTAGCCTCAGCTCTTCCCGATTACTCTGGTGCGGTGGCAATCAGGGTAATAGTTTTTGGGGTTGATGTCAGCTGTGTAATGTCAGCTGGCATCAATCCCAGGGGTTAGTAATGGAGAGGAGTCTATCAGACACCCCCATTACTAACCCCGTATTTAAAAATAAAAAGACACACAAACAGAACAGTAAAAAAAAAGTTTATTTGAATAAAGACTCCCCAACACATTCCCTGGTTTACCCATTTATTATTAAAAAATAATCTCAGCCGGTCTTACATAATCCTTTGTGGTTCCTACGACGTCCAGTGATTCTCTCCTGCAAAGTTCTGGTACCCGAACCGAACTTTGGACTCATCCCTAGCCGTAAAGAGTAAGGGACAGGCACAAAGGTTTATAAGAATGAAAAAAAAAATTACAATATTGGAATGTTCATCCTATACTTAAAATAACATTTTGAAGATTTTTTGCTCTGGTCACTGAGCTGAATAATTATCTGCCACTTACAATGAAGCACACGTAGATGGATAACAAAAAATCCCCCATTCACAATAGGTGGTGCTCACAGCTCACCTGCCTGCACAATAACCTCTGCACAGATCATAGAACATGCTCACAACACTAAGGTCATAGTGGCTGATTTAAAGCATATCTCTAAATATTGTTCACAGTTACTCAGGTAAGATTATTTCCACTGTAATCATGTACAAATAATAAAATATGATGAAAAAAGTGAGATCAGAAAATAAAAACAAAAAAAATTCAATATCTGATTTTAATTATTAAATAAAACTAAAATAAAACTATATGATAAAGTAAAAACATTTTTACCAGTTGATTTCCATACATACGATTTAAAGAGCTGTAAAAATGTTTATGGCTCGGATATTCAAGTACTTTTTGCGTCTTTTTTTCGTGCTACATGGAGCTTCAGTATTCTATCACTGTCATACTCTCTTTTTTTTTAGCTGATATTGGGCAATATGGATGGAAAAATAAAGAAAATATATGTCAGTTTTCACCGTTTTTCTTTATGACCACAAAGAATTATTAAAATACATTTAAAATTATGTTTTCCATCCTGTAACATTCTACACATTGTGTCCCCTATAAGGTCATAAAAGACCTCTGGGGGTGGGCACTTAACTATTAAAATATTTTTACTTTTATCTTATTTCCCTTGTTACTGGGCTTGTGTATTTGCCCCAGTTAAAAGGGAAATGCAGTCTCCTGGCTGTATAGCAAGTCTGTCTGGATCTCCCATGACCCAGGAGCTCCTGTTCCCTCCCCATGCATAGCACTTCCTATTACTGCATATACAGTGCTTCTTCAACGCCATGTATACAAAAATCAAAAAGACAGTACAGTGGTAAACCATTTTTGGCTTCTCCATGGGAACCCTTGGAACCCCACTTCTGCTGATACACAATAGTGTGTAATTTCACCACAATGCAGTGAAGTTTTAGAATGTCACTGCAGAGTAGATGCCAGAACGCCCAGACATTCAAAAGTCAATGGGCGGTCCTGAACCAGATAGTGTTCAGATCAACACAATTTCATGAAGAATAAATCCAAAATTGAAATTTACTTATGACTATGTGTCCTTCAATCTATATATAAACCTACAAGATGACACATAATCCAATATAAAAACCATTTATTTAAGTAGAATAAAAATTACATACAGACAAAATTACATAGAGGAAAAATGCCCAGAACATGGACGTCTGAGGGTAGGCAGGAAAATAATTAAATAAACTGGAGACACCATACATAATAATAGGCAGGAGTCAGAATATGCCAATCCTATATGGGTAGTAGTCAAATATAATTACTTAAAGTGCATAGTGCAATAAATATTCCCTCAAGTGGGTACATATATACAAAATATATACTCATAGAGTGAACCATATATATTAGTAGTAAATAGACCAATAGGATAGGAATAGCCACTGAATCACAGAGGTGTGTCACAATGTAATTAATAAACTACCTGTCAGTCCCTCAGGGTCCACACAGATCTGACGCGCGTTTCGCCGATGGCTTTAACCAGGATAGGTAGCACTGTTCACCTAGGAAAAGTCAGAAAGGAAAAAATTCTAACTTGTTCAATCAAATTTTCCCCTGTCAACATTTTTGTAATCTTATAAAATTAATTTTTGTCTACTTGACAACAAATATGTAAAGGTGTTTTCCACTTTGTGCATAAGTTTTGTACACATAAAAGCTGTATACAAATTGCCTCTTCGGAGAGGAAGAGGACTAGAACTCTAGTGCCACCTATTGGAAGTAGTGATCCAATAAGTCAATATCGACCCTTTAACGAGCCTTGTCACATGACTTAGGATAAAAGCCAAATCTGAATCTCAATTTGCAGACACTGTGTTTCGGGATGCAGCCCTTCATCAGTGCAAAGTGTGAGATCTGGTGAGAGGCTACAAGACATAAAAGATGATCGCAGAATATTCCACTGGTAAGATACAGAGTGATAAAATCTAATTCACATGGAAACCTGTTGGTAAGTGTTTAGTTTCCATCGGGTACCATCAGATAGGAAATAAATCTGTTGCTTATTAAATAAATGGATTGCCCATGCATTGGAATGATGTATCTGTTCTTCCAGAAGGACAGACAAATGCCCTTTGTAGACCTTCTTTGATGTAGCTAGTTTTCTGAATGTGGGACCTTATTATATTTACTCAGAATTCCCTAACAGGTTATATAGTAATTGAGTTTTCTACCCATTTAATGCCTGTGGTCCCTATTAGTCCCAATGGGCTTGTGGTTGAGCTATAGTCTCCAACTAATTGATCTATGATTGTGAATGAAGGACCTCCTCTACTTAAGCAGGACTTGCTAATAGAGTATTTGCGATTTTTTTAACCATTTTATGCCAATGGTTTCCTTTACTCCAGTGGCTTCCTTAGATAATGGCCTATTGCTGCATTACGCTCAAAACGTCACACGAGAAAGCATCGAATCAATGTACATATTTGAAAAGAACGAGTCAGTTCACAAGTTCTAGGATAATAATGCATTCTAAATCGCAGAGTGTGAGAATATGTCAACATCCTCAAGAAAATGAAAATGTATCTAAGACAAACTGAACAGAACAATTATTTAACCATGTTGTTAACTTTGGGATTTGTTTTGTGTCATGTTAAATTTATTCAGCATAAATATTAAAATCCATTATGTGCCGGATAAATGACCCCAGAACTCCAGGGATGTGATCTTAAATAAATTAGGCAAACATTAGGATTAGGCTAATTTGTATAGCCAAACCGAACACTGATAGAAAAGAAACAACTGAGTTGGAAATATATGTAAAAGATTATCTTTTAACTAAAAGGGATTGTTTTTATTCATTTTTGACTCAAGATTTTCACTTACAGCTAATCCTTAAGACTGAAGCGTCAATTGATGAATACAAATGTGACCTGAAGCTCATCTTGAATTTTGAGATTTGTCCATGCTGATTGAACTGATGCTAGAATACAAATCTAGAATAGAAAAGTAGCCAGTGTCGGAATATTACTGAGGCAACTTACTTGTCCCTCTGGTGAAAGTTGGGACTTAGCCACAACAAGGTTTATGAAGCTCAGTGTTAAACCAATTCCAGAAAGTGATGTCACTGCAAGGGAATGTACAAATATGATGACATCACTGCAAATAAGAATCAGCTGATTTGTAGTACGTCCCACAACTGAAAGGCTAAAAAGCAAAGACTATAGATGAAGACACATTAGACCAAAAGAAAACCAACATAAAGATACAGTCCTACATTAATTTAGGAATAGCTAATATTCCTTGGGGCTGAATCTTCAAAGCTTTTGCGCCAGTAAAGTGTTGTAAAAGTTTTGAAGTAGCTAACATTTTGCACAACGGTGTGTTGTGCAAAATTTTTGCGACTTTTAGTATTTTTACTCTAGCTTGAATCAGCTTGGGTATAGCTTGGGAAGAGGCAGGGCAGGGCGGGTAAACAAGTAACCGCCAAATTCACCAGATGTCCCAGACTGGAGTGGCATTTCTGGCACCGCACACCGATGTACACAACTCTCAGAAGAGGTGTCGAACTCGTTAAGTGGCGTGCACCTCTTAATGAATTTGGCATGCTACATCAGTCTTGATAAATCAGCCACATTGAATTTTGATACCGACCTATGTAGGAGTAGGAAAGATCTAATTGTGATCACTTGTCTTCCCTAATTTCCAGATCCATAGGATAGGTAATGATAAATGGATCAGTATCATTATGGTTGTCACTCTAATCTAGTTACAGATCTAACTGACATCACCTTATGGGTTAGGGAAAAAAGCAAGTAATGTAGGCACAAGCTTAGGGGAGGCAATATCTATTGACTTAACTGTGTCTCTTAAAAGGAAGATATCATTGTATTAAATGTATTTTTTGGGCAATTATTTCCATATCTGTATTAAAAATAATGGTTCGCTGCCTTTGACCGTGTAACCTTAATGACATCAACACTTGTCACTGCAGCTGCGCTCTCACGCTCAGCTCAGTATATTCCAGCTAGCGTGGTGAGTGGTCACATTACTGATGTGACCGCTCACTAAACCATCTGGATCATAATGGGACATCAGCATTAATGGACTATCGGTGGACAGGTGAAGATTACTTTGATTTTTTATTTTTATTTTTTGGTTAATAAATGGGTAAAAGAATGTTATTGTGGTGGTGTGTTTTTTTTTTCAATTAAAGGATTTTTCTCTGTGTGTCTCTACTCATTTTTTTGGGTGGTCCTCCCTTTACTAACCAGTAAAGGCTAAGCAAACAGCTGTGAGTTGTTATTAATAGGCTGGTAATCTTTATTGCTATTGGCTCCTTCCCAGAATATTAACATCAGTCCCCAGCTGTTGGCTTTCCCTCAGCTGGTTAGGAAAATGAAGGGGGATCCCATGCCTTTTTTATTTATTTATTTAATATGAGCTATGCACATACAATTGGTGCTGACTCCAACTCTCATCATTGTTGCCTGGTCGCGCTGATCGTACGGAGTCCTGGCGCAATGATGAGAGCTGGATTCAGCATGCGGCGCCTGGGAACAGCGCTAACTGTACTGCTTTTTCCCAGGCACCGGTACGTGTCACACTGATGTGGCACACGGACTGCCCACAGACGCCACACGGATGTTGCACATGGATACACGGACATGGATAGCACCGATACTGTTTTTTCCAGTACTGGAAATATCAGGACATGTCAAAGAGGCCTAAGGGGCAGATCTGTTGCAGAAATAGCAACAGCTGCAGCTCTGATTTAGGGACAGCAGATTGTTACAGTTTGTTGATATGTGTAGCAGTTTTTCTAGAATGTATTGTATGACCTCTTTAGTTTGTGTATACTATTCTTATAACCCTCCATGTTGATGATGAAGATGATAATCATTTCTGCATGCTCCAATTAAGACCATTCATTGTCCCACGGTGTTTGAGTGCTGATAATTCTACTGAAAGTTGAAATCTGTAACAAGATCTACACTGTAGTTAACAAAATTGCTACTCAATATTACTGTCAACATACTATATGAATTAAAGCATTAAATTAAAGGGGTTGTTTGTTTTTTGTTAAAACGATCCATTGAAAGAATACTATTCATACCGTGTATAGTAGCACTGCTTTTATTCCATCTTAAGGGGAGATAAGGGGAACATGTGATTAATTTCTCTGCAGTGCCCCCACAGGAGAAAAGAAGCATTACACACATTAGAGAATTCAAAAGATGCTACTTGTAGTCACTCTGTGCTCTGACTCATGGGTGAGGGTCCTAAATGGGTAACACCCCTCTATTATATTGATATTCTCTAATAGATTATTATTTAGAAAATCAGTTTTCTAAATCAGATACCCTTGTCAGTGGTGAATCCAAATGTCATCTATATTGACATCTGTCGTTACAGTCTTGTAAGAAATATCTGAAATAAAATACAGGCTCACTTGAAGATTTAAGCCTGATGAAATAAGCAGCATATAAAATTTAATTGGAATAATACCTTTGTTCTCCTGGCCATGTTGTTGTTTGAGCAGCTATGCAGAGCGGCACACAGTATAATGAAATGGCAAAGAGCTAAAAGGTAAAAAGAATCAGTGTGATAACACTTGCCACCACAAATGTTAAAACGACCCTGCTGGGCAATAAAAATAATGTAATCCAAAATGTTACCAGTGGAGAGAAGTGATTAAGAGAAAGCATTGGGAAAGGTGAAAAAATAAGAGAATGTTTTCATCATGAGAAGGGGATAAAAAAGGAAACCGTGCCAGATAATTTAAAGGCTGATTGAATGTGGCTTCCAAAGACTGACATCAGGGAAAAGAATCAGAACAGGACTGATGAAAAAATGGTGAATAAAATATGTATACTGAAAATCCAATTGCATAAAAACTTATATGACTGCTCAGCTTCTAAGTTCTAGGATTTAAAAGTGACTATTACATTATAGGAAATACTGTGATTTTATAGAACTCTGATCGCTGATCAGCAGAGGAAATGACTATTACATCTATGAATCTGCAGCAAAATTTAAGAGACCGGAGAGTGTGATGTCTTGGTTTGGCCGATGACGTTGTATATGATTTATCTGTGTTATGAAAATTTTTTGTTATTGACCCCTTTACATGACACCACATTCAGGGACGGGGCAAGGTGGGCATTAACTTAAATGAGTCTTCTGGAAATAGAAGCAAAAAAGTCAGATAGGAAAAATATAACATTATAAATAAATTTCAAAATATCTTTAATTAGTAAATCACAATTGTTTGGTCTAGCAAACAGTAAAATATACTAAAATGGCCACTATTTTATTACATTCACAGAAACCGGTACTAGAATGTTAATAGGGCAGGTAACTGTGAGCATGTGCTGTAGGAAGCTCTGCTGCTGTGACTTGGAGATAAGGAAGACTAGGCAGACAGCAGTGTGAGGGGCCTTCTCTTACCTCAGCACCCCTGGCACCCCTGGTATTAGATCAGATAGACAGAGTGAACAGCAGTGTGAGCAGCCTCTTCTTACCTCAGATCTACTGGTATCTCCAGTATTAGGTCTGATAGAAAGGGTGGTCAGCAATGTGAGCAGCCTCTTCTTACCTCAGCATCCCTGGTATCTCTAGTATTGGATCAAAAAGATATGATGGACAACAGAGTGAACAACCTCTTCTTACTCAGCACTACTGGTATCTCCAGTATTAGGTCAAATATACAGGGTTGACCGCAGTGTGAGCAGCCTCTTCTTACCTCAGCAACCCTGGTATCTCCAGATTTAGATCAGATATACAGGGTGGACAGCAGTGTGAGCAGCCTCTTCTTACCTTAGCACACCTGGTATCTTTAGTATTAAATCAAGAAATCAAAAAGATATGATGTACAACAGTTTGAACAGCCTCTTTTTACTCAGCACTACTGGTATCCCAGTATTAGGTCAGAAAGACAGGATGGACAGCAGTGTGAGCAGTCACTTCTTACCTCAGCACCCCTGGCATCTCCAGTATTAGATCAGATATACAAAGTGGACAGCAGTGTGAGCAGCCTCTTCTTACCTCAGCACCCCTGGCAGCACCAGTATTAGATCATATAGACAGGGTGGAAAGCAATGTGAGCAACCTCTTCTTACCTAAGCACACCTGGTATCTCCAGTATTAAATCAAAAAGATGTACAACAGTTTGAACAACCTCTTTTTACTCAGCACTACTGGTATGTCCAGTATTAGGTCAGAAAGACAGGGTGGAAAGTAGTGTGAGCAGCCACTTCTTACCTCAGCACCCCTGGCATCTCCAATATTAGATCATATAGACAAGGTGGACAGCAATGTGAGCAGCCTCTTCTTACCTCATCACATCTAGTATTGCCAGTATTAAATCCAAAAGATAAGATGGACAACAGTGTAAGCAGCCTCTTCTTACTCAACACCCCTGGTATATACAGTATTAAATTAGATAGACAGGGTGGATTCCATTTTGAGCAATCTCTTATTACATCAGCACCCCTTGCATCCCCAGTATTAGATCAGATATACAGAGTGGACAGCAGTGTGAGCAGCCTCTTCTTACCTCAGCACCCCTGGTATCTCCAGTATTAGATCATGTAGACAGGATGGACAACAGTGTGAGCAGCCTCTTCTTATTCAGCATCCCTTGAAATCTCTAGTATGCGATCAGATAGACAGGGTGGACAGCACTGTGAGCAGCCTCTTCTTACCTTGTTGTATACACAGAGTTGGCCGGGATGGCGGACTTTAATTTTACTGCTGTGTGCATCTATCGAGACAGATTAATTACATTTGCTTGGCCATCTGTCTTGTATTATAGTAGGTGCACTCAGCAGTGACTTTAGATTCCTCTGTCCTGAATCTGAATCTGTTCTGCACATGCTCAGTAGTGAAGTTTCTAAAGACCAAAGAAGGACGTTCACACTAGCGTATAAAAAATTGGTCCCATTCTCATCTAGGAGAGTGGGACGATTCTTTCATTCGTGTGCTGTCCATATGCAATCCGTTTTTTTTTACTCGGCAGCTATTAATCTTTTACAGGACCATTTACAGTTTCATATGTTACAAAATTGTAATTTCTCTGTAAAAATTGGATGCCATACTGATGGTCCGTTTGGCATGCAATTTTCTTCACGCAAGGTACCGATTACGGAGTGAAATCACAACATTCTGCGATTTTTTTCTCATGCCGAATACAGATGAGAAAAAATATGCAGATCTGCACAGCCTCATTGAATAACATTGGTCAGAGTGCAATCCGATTCTTTTATCGGATTGCACTCCACCGATTTATACGCTAGTGTGAGCGAGCCCTTACGCATTCCTGCAGTCATTACTAGAGTAACTAGCTTACCAAATGTACAGCACCTCCTCTGGGAATGGCTTATTTAGCAGGAGAATAAATTGATTGAGCATGTTATTTCAAACTGCCTGATCTGATCCTTATGAGTCAGGATTCCCTCATGCACATTAGATGGTCGGCCGAGATCAGTAGGTTTGGTCAAATTTAATAGATCAACATTCATCGCCAGTGGAATGTTCCTCTATTTGAAGACCTTGTAAAATGACTTCATTGTCGATTTGCCCATAGCTATTCTCCTATTAACTTCTGGTGACATCGCTGCATCATTGATCCGAGTATGTTGAAGTCCTTTACAACTTCCAGTTCATCGCCGTCCATCTCAAATGTGGCCTGGATGTACCTGGCAGTAGTAGCCAATATCTTTGTCTTCTTTGTGTTGAGCCGCAGTCCCATGTTCGAGCTTTCCAGCTTGACAATCTGTAATAATGCCTTTATTCCATTTACGCTTGTTGCTATCAATATTGTTTTGCCTGCGTATTTAAGAATGTTGATGATTTGTCCAGCAATTTTGATTCCTTCTTCTTTTTCGGCAAGTGAAGCCTTTCTATGGATGCGAAACCTGGATGATAATAAAAAACAAGGCAGAAGAAGAATCGACACCTTCGAAATGTGGTGCTGGAGAAGGATGTTATTAATACAATGGATGGCAAGAACAAACAAATCAATTTTGGAACAAATCAAGCCAGACATGTCACTCGAAGCAAGGATCACCAATCTACGACTTGCCTACTTTGGACACATCATACGAAGAGAGCAATCACTGAATAAGGACATCATCGTCAGAAGAATAGAAGGAACAGGGCAAAGAGGAAGACCACTAATCTGATGGTTTGATACTATGAAGATAATGGTGAAGACCCTTATGGACTTATCTAGGCTTGCACAAGATTGATCTTATTAATGATCGTTTATCCATCAAGTCGCCATGGCTCGAGATCGAGCTGAAGGCCATTTTGAAAAAAATGAAAAATTTAGACTGTGATATTACCTGGACCCTGGATTTTATGGGGCCAAACATAGATCATCATAGAATTTTATGTCGATCTTAGTTTGGGTAAGCCGGGAGTTTTGGTGTTGTATCCCTAATATACGTGTTACAATGTAGCTGTAGTACTATCTTCAGAAAGTGGCCTTACTCTAACATAATGGTATCAATGAAGTTATATAGTTGCAGCCACAAACTGTAAAACAGAGCAAATGACTTTTTCCCCATTGCTTTACTTAATGCTTTTAATAGGTATACTATTTTCTTTGTGAGGGTAGATTCAATGTCCATTATACGTCTGTGCCGAGACCACAAGCTGTCTTCACTAGTCTAGATAAAATCAAATAAAAATAGACATGAAATATAGATCATTTGTATTCCTTACATAGAAGCAGAATTCCTGGAGAAATAGCTTATCTTTGAAGCAAGACATCACAGCGCTTACAATTTGTCCAGGACTTTTACATTTTAACCCCCGAGCCGTTTTAGATACATTTACATTTTTATTAACTTTCTGTGCTAAGTGCCTTGGCTTCTGTTTCTGCTGCTCATTAGCAATTATTAGTTGTTATTCAAATTTCTGTGATGATGTCTTTGTGTTGCCCGAAGGCTATACGCCATATAGTAATTAAAGGAGCTAAAAATATTGACTCAGGCAAAAGAGTAAAGTAAAGCGAAACACATAAAATCCCCGCTCTATGTTTAACCTGCTATTTAAATGGAGCGTGCTGAGGTCACAGGTAAGAGGGATGATTTATATTTTACATTCCTGTAATTTCTGCAGTTGTATAAAGGAATAAAATATTTTAAAGTTACTGCAACATTTTTTGTAATTTTAGTAAGTGTGACTTTGGAGAAAATGTTCCCATAGGATATTCATATTTCATGAATTTCTGTGGTGTGGCTACCTAGTATTCAAAATGCACACAGGCTTGCATAGGGTGCCATTCACATTCACACCATTACGTGAGATGCACCTCTGTCCATATAAGAGCCTATTACCAACGCCCCTACTATTACATCAGGCGGGTTGCCAATATCATATGTACACCTACATTAACCAGCCACCATTGAGGGGCCCCACCTGCATTCTGCATAAAAAATGTTCAAAAAAGTTTAGAATGTATCAGGTATTGGTTGATATTTTGACAAAAATGCACAAGCTCGCAACCCACGTCAAAGGTCCTCATTATCTTGTGAGTTCCTGCACTAAATTGAAAAACAATTAACTGAAAAAAGGACTATAAATCAATAAAAGACATCACTGAAAAAGAAAAAAAATAGCAGCCATACTTGAATCTTAGTGTGTATTTATATCTGGACATGGTATTGCAAGTATAGCTGCTATTTTTTTGCTTTTTCAGTGATGCAATTTGAGAGCAACATGATGTAGGGGATGAGAGCCTGATTCCAATGATGTATCACTTACTAGGCTGAGTGTTATTTCAGTAAAATCAGTGTATTATCAACAGGTGATTATCACTAGAGGACTAGGTGTTTTGTGCAATGTAGTCCTCCTGCTCTGTGTAACCCCTCTCCTACCAATCAGTGGTGTGGGCAGTGTTATACACAGCTCAGCATTCAGAGCTCTGCTAAATATGCAGCAAAGAAAACAGTGATTTTATCAAAACTACAAGAGGCAGATCAGTAAGTGACACATGTCTGGAATCAGGGTCTCTGTCCATGCATCATGCTGCTGTCAGATTACATAGCAAATACCTAGTGACAGATTCACTTTAAATTTGAATTGTTCGAAACTAGAGTTCTTAATGAAATTCACAATAAGTTAAAGGGGTTGTCTACCTTTGTGAACATTTTTTTTTATTAAATGCATGTATTTATGGCTAAAAAAACATTTTTACAATTGGATTTCATTAAAAATGTTACATCGTTTAGCTTTTACAGGCTCCTTGTTTCCCTGCATATTCAACTTTGAAGTGCTGTGTGATCATAAATCAGCTGAGAGAAGATCAGAAAAAGACAGATAAAAGAGTTGCAAACTATCAATTTGTGCTTCAGCTCATTTTTTTTGGTTTTGCTGTAGTTTCTTGTACTTTGTGCAAACAGGGGTATAGCTCCCCCTTTTTGAGCTAAGCATTTCATCTATAGCTTTATAGGTTCTGTGTTCTGCTCTGCCCTCATCTGTAGTGAGGTTGGATGAGACAAGGTAAGGTTTTAATACTAAAGACAGGTCACAGTGGGAACGTGCTCCTACACATTGCACATATACCAACTTATGCTCCGGCTAATTTCTTTGGTTTTGTTGTAGTTTCTTCTACTTTGTACAAACAGGGGCATGGCCCCTCTTTTTGAGCTAAGCATTTATAGACAACTTCCCATGGGCATGTGTCTGAACAGTCGGACCTGGGTCCTGCTCTGCCCTCTTTTAGAATTAAGAAAGAAGGAATTGTGCAGTGTTAGTGAAGCACTAGAACAACTAGACAGGGGATTAGGTTATAACACACAAATCTTTTATTGTTTAGTACGCTCTCTAACGCCACGACGCGTTTCGATAGCGGAAGCTATCTTCCTCAGGGAGAATTCTTTTAGAATTAAACTTACCAGCTGCCGTCTTCTGCTATTCTCAGTGCCGCTCTGGTCATCTCCTCGTGGGTGTGACTTATATTGAGGTCAGCTGAAACGAGGGGAGGTTTTAATACTAGAGATAGGACCTTCTCGACTCGGTACACATTGTCTCGGTGGGATGGCTTTTAGAATTTTTTTTAACAAAATAGTGTTAACTAAGAACCCTATGTTATTTACATGTACTATTATTATTTATTTTACTCAGTTACTTACTATAGGGTATATGCTCATTTTTTTTACCTTAGATTTTGTAAGTTGCATTAGTTATGCCACCAATGGCATCATGCATTAGTTTAAGCTTTAAGGTTTCCTTGAAATACACATACAACCTTTACAGGATTTGTCAGTTTTAAGCATTCAGTCAGAAGGGACAGTTAGCCATTGGTAAAAATGACAGAAATAGAAAATACTTGCACTTAATATTTTTTTTTTAAAATCCTAAAAGCCTGTCACCAGATTTAATAATACAACTGCATAAGTTATAAAGATAGATCTTTTAACCCTGGTGTACTTACTTTGAAATTCCATGTTAGAATAGCTATGTAATCCTTTTAAAAGTTTTCTTGCCTGATATTCAAATATGCATTTTATAAGACCAGCTCTGGCTGGCTTTATCTCATTTTATAAAAAGGCTCATCATTATCAAGGGACAAAAGCATTACATAAAGTTCTGACAAGGGTTTTCAAAGCAAGTACACAAGCATCATCAGGTCTACAAGATATATTTAATAATGTATTTAGTTTGTAAAATCTGTAAGCAAGTAAACCTGTAGGTCTCAGCAGATTGTTCTTGTACTTTTAGCACGTGGAGCCTTATTGGTTGTGTTCTTGTTTCCACTTTTGGTGGTGTTAATTTATATACATGAGGCTCAGTATGTGATAGGCCTACAGAATATTGTTTCCAGGTTCCTTGCACTCTGCCACAAAGACTATCTTTTATCTGTAGTATAATATGATTAACTCTAAATTCAATTGAATTTCTCAACCTTTTGATGATCTTCTGTGTAAAATCTTCACAGACGGCACAATATGCATATAATGACATTTTCATCTTACATTGCAATATGTAATTCAAACAAATGAATTTAGATTGATCTCTCTTTGGAATGAGAGATTATGTATCAGCAGGTGCTACCAGCTTAGTATTGATCACTTTAGATGTCAGGAGAGATTGTTTGGCTTTACTCTTCCTTTTTATTATAAATCTTGCCGTAAGAGTCACATTGAGAAAAAAAAACATATTGCATGTTGCTTGCTGAAGATTGTTGTAAACTCTACTCTAGATTTAAAGGGAACCTGTCAGCAGGTTTTTAGACAACAAAGTAATGTCATCACAGTAAAGTACCTAAAGTAAATCCATACCTTTATATAATAATAATGTCGCCTAATCCATTGGCGAATTCTTACGCAAGCGAGCTCAGAAATGCAGTGGCGTTGCCTGCACTCACAGATCTCCGGCCTCTTTCCCTCCTTCACCTCCCAGCGCCGGCCTCCTGCCAGTGATTGACATCTCTCCCCGGGCTCCGTCACTTCCAGGGGTGGCGTATGCGCACTAATGTACTTCTGATGTTGTGAGTGTTAGACTATACATATGCACAGGAGTAGCTCCCACTAATGATGGCACCTAGAAGCAATGGGATCAGAATAGACATTAGAAAAAACTTGAAAGTGAGGGTGATCCATGAATGTAACAGGCGGCCACAAGAGGTGGTGAGTTCTCCTTCAATGGAAGTCTTCAAACAGAGGCTGGATAGACATCTGTCTGAGATGGTTTAGTGAATCCTGCATTGGACCAGATGACCCTGGAGGTCCCTTCCAACTCTAACCTTCTATGTTTCTATGTTTCACCTAGATGTTGGTCTCAATGACCTGCTCCCCCACCTGAGATCTCATACAGGAGCTATCACTCCCGGGGATGACTCCCGTGCAGATAGACAGTCTGACTCTGACAACGTCATAAGTACATTACTTCATATACGCCACCCCTCGGAAATAATGGCACCTTCATAAGATGTCGGTCAGGTGAGCTGGTCACAGAGAAAAGTGACCTGTCAATCGCTAACATGAGGCTGGCAGCAGGAGGAGAAAGAGGGAGAGAGGACGGAGAGCAACAAGTGCAGGCCAAGAATGTAAAGAGAAGGAAAGTAAAAGATGAGACCAAATGAGTCTTAGAACCTTCAAATGCTCCTCAGTCAGTATTGACTGTATTGTAGATGTCAGTCTTATCTTCCAGATTTCTCCCACGTGACTTGGGACCAATGACAGAATATCCAACACATTTGGAAACATTTGGAACTCTATGTCGGCATCCCCAGAGGTCACAAGTTTCAGTGTGACACCATAGGAAATCATTAGATGCGATGTTACAAAGCATACCCTGCAATTTCAGTGTTGTGCAACACATATGGCCATATAGCCCTAGCTTTAAAGGAAAGTGAGCCCCAAACTCTGCTATTTAAGGTATTTTACAAAGTTGGCAGATATTCACCCTTCCTGGGACCAGCGCCAGTTCTCCGATTCCAGTGTCAATGTTTTGGCTGCAGCGATGACATCACGTCAATGGCACGTATTCCCGTTCTAGCCAATCGCTGACCTCAGCCCCATGAGCTGTCAACCTCAGCACAGTTTGTGAGCTCAGTGATTGGCTAGAGCGGTGATGTAACGCCCACTGTTGACGTGATGTCATCACTACAACCAAAACATTAAAAAACACAATCTGACCATTCAAATTAGATGCCTGCCAGCCAAACGATCGGACGTTCGTTTGTCCGACAGCCATACAGAGGAGCGCTCCTGTGTCCTCTATGAAAAAGCCGGCGGCTTATCTCTGGGAGAACATTGCAATCGGTAGTCCGAAATTGAAGATGCGCGATCGACATGACATCATCAGTCAGCCGTTGCCCCTGTAACATATTGGCTGAACTGATCCCGTCAATATCGGCAGGTTCGGACAACATTAGTTGAACATGTTTGGGGGCTTTAAGACCAGAGCAGTGGTGTGAAGTGGGCACTGAACCCCAGGAAGGTGATTACCTACGGTACCTGTCTTTTGGAGGAGGTATTATAATGAATTACTTTTTTATCTATAAATGGATCTATGAAGCAAAAGATGGTAAATGCTCATTTATGGAATCTTTTGTAGAATGTGCAATACTTCAGTACAAATGTTAGTTTTAAGACTAAATATTGCTGTAAGCCTTGGAAATAAAACCTTCACAAGTGACAAGTCTTGTAGTTTGGTCATGGTCCCTATGAGACGGGCGATATTTGCCCTGTGTTTATGAGCTGAAGAGTTTTGAAGGTCACATCTGAATTAGAACCTTTCCTTATTGTCTGCTTTCCTTCCTATCATCATTACTGTTGCATATAGCATTTAGAAAGCCGCTATCTCCTGAAGGTAATATTTTCACAATCCACTTTCATCTCACCCTCTGGTGTGGTATTTATCAGCTTGTGTTTACATCTGCAGGTACTGATAAGGTAGAAAATGCTACCTGACTAACATTATTAAGACTTTTTTTTTTTTTTTCCTTTTAAACCGAGCTACTTTCAAATGATTATCGCCTGGAGGCATTTAATAGTTATGAGCTATAAGATAGTGTTAATTTTCTCTTGCTTCCTCTATCACTTTGAAGCCCTGAAATTGCTAAGCTGACATATATTTTGTCAGTGTGACAAAGAAATACACTGTGCAGTAGCGGAAAGAAAGGAACACAGTGAAATTATATTCCAGGAATCTCCGAATTCTGTTTTATATTGAGTAATTACGTTGATGAATCTGACATCGTACAAAACATGAGTTTTTACAATGGAATTTCCAAAATCTAATAATAAATCGGCATGTAACATATAGAAGAAATAGTTTATCTTCTTAGGCTGTTATTTCTTATAATAAACTATTTATTGGAAAAAAAATAATTGACTAAGGCGACTTTATTCAACACCATTGAGTTCTTTAGTATATGAAATAGGCTCTATCCCCAATAGCCTTTTTGAATGCAATATATAGCTTATTCAATATTGATGGACCATTCATTAGATTTTATTTTAAATTAAACTGAGTACCTTCCTTCAATGGCCGATGCTGCAATGATTCTGGAACAGTTTTTCTTTTTCTTCTGCGCCCCTCTGTTCTAAAGTTATACCCATCCTAATAGAGATGCAAACTTCCCTTCAACCAACTGGGTGTACATCACAAAATTTCTCTATTTGAGTTTGCAATTTTTCCTCTGGTGCTAGCCAATCAAAGCATGTCCACGCCCACAGAGGAGCACTGGGTATACGCCCAGTTGGTTGAAGGGAAAATATGCATCTTTGTCACTAGGAGCTATACATTTGGAACAGAGGGGCACAGAGTTAAAATCAAAGAACGTTCTCAGTTTAATTCCTTCACGACTTTTAACGTAAATTTACGTCAAAGGTTGTGCCCCCGTCTTTAGTACTGGCTTGCATGCCGAGCCCACATCTTTGATTTAATCAGCCATCATGTGCCTTTAACAGCCGCTGGTGGACTGGTGCTCTGCCTGCTGCTGTTAACCAGTTAAATCCCACTGTGAGTCACTGAAGGCGGGATTTAACATACTCTGGCCGGAAATTCATCCCGTCCATTGGCACCGCTGTCACGTGTCATCAGCCAATGGATTGTCATGACAGCCAGGGATCTGGCCGGCGTTCATAGGAGATCGTGATTTCTGTTATACATAGCAGTGCTAATCCACTGCTATCTATAGCACAAGCGATCAAATGATCGCAGCTTCAAGTCCCCTAAGAGGACTATTAAATACAGTAAAGAATGAGAGAAAAAAAGTTTGTAAAAATATGAAAAGAAAAAGTTAAAATAACCCCCCTTTTGCATCTTTAAAAAAATATATATACATTTGGTATCGCTGCGTTCGTAAAAGTCCGATCTATCAAAATATAAAATAAATTAAACCAATTGGTAAACAGCAAAACAAGAAAAAAATCAAAATGCCAGAATTACGTTTTTTTCCCCAACACAACACTGCAAGAAAAAAAAAAATAAGAGCCAATCAAAACATAGTATCTACTGGTATCAGTAAAAACGTCAGCTCAGGATGCAAAAAATAAGCCCTCACCCAGCTCCAGATCCCAAAAAACAAAAATGTTACTGGTCTCAGAAAATGGCGACATTAGCAAAAAAATTTCCCTTTTTTTTTTCACCACTTAAATAAAAAAATAAACTATACATGTTTGGTATCTGCGCAATCACACTGACCTGGAGAATTGTATTGTCAGGTCAGTTTTACCATATCGTGAATATGGCAAATCAAAAAAACCAAAAAACAATCGTAGAATTGCAATTTCAGTGCACTTAGAATTTTTTTCCCATTTCCCAGTGCATCACATGATAAAATGAATGGTGTCACTCAAAAGTGCAAGTCGTCCCGCAAAAAAACAAGCCCTCATATGTCTATGGGGAGAGAAAAATAAAAAAAAGTTATGGATTTTGGAATAAGGGGAGGAAAAAACGAAAGCACAAAAATGGAAAATCGCAAGGTCATGAAGGGGTTAAATAAAGTCCAGAGAAAAGTCCTCTGTAATGTACATTTACACTGCACAATTATCGTGCAACAAATGTACCTAAGAATATTCGTGCACTTAAAACAGGCTGCCGATCACACAACGAACGAGGAAAAGTCTCGCTCATTAAATTGTTAAATATATATGCACCCTTATACAGCCAGTATATCTATGTGAAAGAAAAATGCTAAAGGACTCTTCATTCCTTCATTCTTTGGTTGAGTCACTTAAGATCACAATGTTTTATTATATATTCTAGTGCTATACCTTAACCCCTGTTTGCACGTTAATGACCAGTTAAATTTCTACAATTCTGACCACTGTCACTTTATGAGGAAATAACATTGGAACACTTCAACGGATCTCACTGATTCTGAGACTGTTTTTTCGTGACATATTGTACTTCATGGTAGTGGTAAAAAAATTTCGATATGACTTGAGTTACTTTGCGAAAAAAATCGGAAATTTGGTGACAATTTTGAAAATTTTGCAATTTTCAAACTTTGAATTTTCATGCCCTTAAATCAGATAGATTTGTCACAGAAAATAATAAATACTTTACATCAGCACAATTTTGTAAACAAAATGTTTTTCGTTAGGAAGTTATAAGGGTTAAAAGTTGAGCAGCGATTTCTAATTTTTCCAACAAAATTTACAAAACCATTTTTTTAGGGACCACATTTGAAGTAACTTTGAGGGGCCTTTATAACAGAAAATACCCCAAAGTGACACCGTTCTGAAAACTGCACCCCTCAAGATGCTCAAAACAACATTCAAGAAGTTTATTAACCCTTCAGGTGCTTCACAGGAATTTTTGGAATGTGGAAGAAAACAATGAACATTTAACTTTTTTTCACAAATAATTTACTTTAGACCCAATTTTTTTTGTTTTCGCAAGAGTAACAGGAAAAAATGGACCACAAAATGTGTTGTGCAATTTCTCCTGAGCATGCTGATAAATCATATGTGGGGGAAAACCACTGATTGGGCACACGGCATAGTTCAGAAGGGAAGGGAAGCGCCATTTGACTTTTTGAATGTAAATTTTGCTTGAATAATTAGTGGATGCCATGTCGCGTTTGGGGAGCCCCTGATGTGCCTAAACAGTGGAAACTCCCTACAAGTGACACCATTTTGGAAACTAGACCCATATCTAGATGTGTGGTAAGCAACTTGAACCCAGGTGCTTCACAGAAGTTTATAACATTGAGCCGTAAAAATAACATTTTCACATTTTTCCCACAAAAATGTTTTTCAGCCCCAAATTTTGTGTTTTCATAAGGGCAACAGGAGAAATTGCACCAAACCATTTGTTGTGCAATTTCTCCTGTGTAAGCCGATACCCCATAGGCAGGGTTCAGAAGGGAAGGAGCACTGTGTGACTTTTTGAATGCAAAATTGTCTGGAATCGAGAGCAGACTTCATGTCACGTTTGGAGAGCCCCTGATGCGCCTGAACAGTGGAAACCCCCCACAAGTGACCCCATTTTGGAAACGACACTCCCCAAGGGTTTTATCAAGGGGTATAGTGAACATTTTGAACCCAGAGGTACGACACAAAATTTGATAACATTAGGTCATCGTATTGAATATGTTGTCATTAGTCTTGAGAGCAAGTGCTCGCTACTTGAGTTTGCATTGGGTACTCGGTTATGCACCAAGCATCGCGGGTGCTTGAGTGACATGCTCGAGTCCCTGCCCCACATGTTTCACGGTTGTTAGACACCCAAAAAAAACATGCGGGGATTGCTCATGTATGGCAGGCAATCCCCGCATGTTTTTTTTGGCTGTATAACAGCCGCGAAATATATGGGGCAGAGACTCGAGCATGTCATTCGAGCACCCGCGATACTCGGTGCCTATCCGAGCACCCGATGCAAAATCAAGTAGCGAGCACTTGCGTTCAACACTAGTCACCATATCGTCATAATTTTTTTTTCTTTACTTTGGAAAAACTCCCAACCCCAACACAACCCTAACTGTAACCCTAATCCTAACCCTAATACAACCCTAACCCTAACACAACCCTAATCTTAACCGTTACCCTAATCCTAACCCTAACACAACCCTAACCCTAGCACAACCCTAATCCTAACCCTAGCACAACCCTAAACCCTAATCCTAACCCTAACACAACCCTAACCCTAACACAACTCTAATCCTACCACAAACCTAACCCTACCCCAAGTGATCCATTCACTATAATGAAGCATCTGTCTGTCTTTATGATGAGGAACATTCTTGAGCTTTGGGGCGGCCTGTGGGCAGGTCTTTTCTTTCTGATCTGGCCTAGAGAACCAAGGAAAGCCCCTGCCTACATTCCAGCCCCAGAGCACAAGAGTCTCATTAACTCAAAACTGCAAACACTGATAACACAAGATCCACAAGACCGATTTCTTCACCTCAGGTATCATTTTAATCAGTGCAACAGCCCCAACATGACAATGCCTGCAGTTTACTTAGCAAAATATTGCTGACAGGTTGCCTTTAACATTAAATATTATGAATCCCCTGAAAGGGGTTGTCCAGGCTTAGGGCTCAAGTCTGCAGTGACCTATTGACTGCAGACATGTGTATCCTCACAGCGCGCACAGTGTGTGCTTGTCAGGATTTGCTGGTGCAAGTGCCAGGAAGGGGTGGTCATGTGATCACAAGTATGTGATTTGCATACCTCCAGCTGGATAGACATGCCAGCCTCACTCATTTCACTTGTACTGATCGAGGCCGCGCACGTCTAGCTGACATGTGACCGCATGTATGCAAATTGCATACTTGCAGTCACATGACCTTTTGAGCAAGTTTTTATTACTCCAGTATATCTTAAAGAGGTTTTCCCAAAATCTCATGTTATCCCTTATCTGTGAGATATTGCATAACATGCTGATCGCTGGGTATCTGACCACTAGGACTCCCAGTGAACCAGAGAATGTAGCTCAAGAACCTTTAAAAACTGCAGCCATGTCTTAAATAGATCAATGATTTTGATAGAAAACCCATTTATGGTAAAAAAAAAGAATTAAACAATTGAACAAATAATTTTAATGAAAGACGTTGCACTGTTTTCTATCTACAGCTACTGTGCAGATATATGAATGTCCTCCATTGTTGCAGACTACGAAGCAATTATGTAATATTGCACATCAATTATGTGTTATCACACTGAATGTAATGATCTGAAAAGTACTGCTATATGCCCTTGCAGAAACTAACTGGCCAACTTGAGTTAAGAAATGCCATGCCATGGAATATTCATGTTCTCCTGGTTGCGATAAACTAATGTCACTGGCATTTTCAGTGGAGTAATGAGGGCGCTGGCCCTTTATATAAAAAGGTATCTTACATGAAATGATTATGTGGCACCCCAGGGGTCTGGTTTTCCACAGTAATGTAATGTTATGTCTGAGAGCAGGTGGGAGGTCCTTTGGTCAGGGATCCTGTGCATGCCACACCTCCTGCCCAGTCTTGGGAGGGGAAGAACTTCCCCTGTATAAACCCGGGGCTGAGGCAGGGTGAGTCAGACAAGGAGAGTGGAGACAAGAAGCAGCATAGGAAACAGCAGAGTGACAAGGAGTCAGGGGCTGGCAGCTGCAGAGCTCGCCCTGACTAAGAAGATTCTTTACCGGACCCGGAGTCCGAGGCTGTGGGGACTAACTCCTACCCAGCAGCAGAATCCGTCAGGCAGGGGATTTCAGGTCCTCTGGCCCAGAAGCCCGAAGGCACGGTCACACGTGTGGGACCAGCACCGCCATCGTGGAGCGGAAGCCATTAGAAGGCCCCGAGTCACCGGCCATACGGGTGAGCACCACACGGTACACTCAGGGACGTGGGCTACTTACATCAGCTTCTAGCAAGGTAGCCAGAAGAGTACAGTCAGTTTGGGAGGCCTACAACTACGCCTGGCCAGGGGAGATCCCATCTGCTCAAAGACTGACCAGGCCCCGTTTGCTAGCAAGTACTCCGGGAGGGTCTGTCGTTGTTACCAGTAAAGACCCTGAACTACACCGTACCGTCTCTGAGTGGTTCCTGCTACCCCCATCATCCACGTCGGCTGCCCTGAGGCCATACCCCTCCCGTTGGGGGTTATACTATCACGCTGCACAATCCTACCACCGGCCTCAGCGGTCTGCCCTGCAGCAGCAGCTTCCTGGCTGCACTCAACGGGTGGCGTAGTCATCAACTATTTACTACTAATAGACTGCCGTCTAGTTTGACTCCCTGGGCACGGACCGGGTCACCGCCACGAGACTACAACCCTCCACTGATCCGGCTCCGGGTAGGCTCCCGCGTGCGCAACGCAGCGCGACACAGGCCCAGGGGCGCGTCAACTTTGGCGTAGTCGGCAGGATTTCGTGCCCGCAACCACCGGGTACTGCGTGCCTGAAAAGCAAAGACTGTTCAAACTTACAGTGGTGAAGGTTTCCCGCCATCCGGCGCCATCTTCTACCTTCTTCCCGCCATCCGCGAAGTTTTCCCGCCATCCGGCGCCATCTTCGACCTTCTTCCCGCCATCCGTGGAGTTTTCCCGCCATTGGACGCCATCTTGAGGACGCCGCGCGGGAAGAAGAGGGGCGTGGACTCCGAAAGCGCGCGAGAACTGAAGCCCCGCCTCACGTCCGGACGTTGCGTAAGGTCCTGGAAGGAGCCCAGCAGACGCCGACGTCACAGGAACGCGACGGAAGGTCCTCAACCCTGACGATCCACTGCGGAGCCGCGGCCTACAGAAGAGGATCATCGCAAGGTAGGCCACGGTCGACTAGGGGGGAGGAAGATGTCGGATACGGAGGAGAGCTTCACTGCCTCAACCCCCGCCAGCGCTACCGCTGCTGCAGTTATGCCCTTCACCATGCCCTATATCCCGGGAGCAGCTTGGCTACCCCAGTACTCAGGGGAGTCACATACCCTGCATGACTTTAGAGAAAAGCTGGATAGCCTCTTCCAGGTGTACCCCCTCACAGAAGAGCAAAAAGTGAGCATCCTGGTGGCCCAACTAACCGGGGCAGCCAAAAGGGAAGTAAAATCCTGGCCACCTGGGAGGAAGACTGTCGCAGGGATACTAACCCGGCTGAAGGACACCTTTGATACCCGCACCTCAGCCGAGATTAAGCTTAGATTCTACGGGTGCAAGCAGCGAGCGCATGAGAGTATAAGGGACTATGCACTAAACCTACAAGAGGCCCTGAGGGCCATAAAGCAGACCGATCCTGATGGGGTGGGAAACGAGGACAGGCTATTGACTGAACAATTTATAGAGGGTTTATATTGCAATGCCCACCGAACCCAGTTGCGGGCAATGGCCTTACAGGATCCCCATCTGGACTTTGCACAGTTCAAGGATAGAGCTATCCGGGTGCTCCGAGAACCAGCACCGGGTGGCGTTGTTACCCACAGGCGCCCAGCTATCACTTACCACCAGGAGGCGGCGCCCTTGTCGGCAGGGCCTGTGGGAGCTGATGCGCAGGCTTTGTACAATGACCCGGCTCCAGACCTACACCATCAGGTCCAAGAGCTAGCTAAGAGCGTTGCTGCGCTAACCCGAACTGTGCAGTCTTTACAGGTTTCCACCCCAGGGAAGATCCAGCTGGCATCCGGACCGGAGGACATCCCGTGGCGTCGACCAAGGAGGACCCCACCGGCCAGAGGAAGACCCAGTGACCGATACAGCGAGGACGGACGACCCATCTGCCGCCGCTGCAATCAACCCGGACATATGGAAAGGTACTGTTCTTTAAACGGGCACAACCTGGGGTAGAGGGCCAACCCCCAGGAAAAAGATCACCAGGCCCATCGAACTGGCGCGACAGATATGTGGGAGGACGTCCAGTCTTGCCTGTGGTACTGGATGGCATTCCCATGAGTGCCCTACTGGATACCGGGTCACAGGTCACCACCATCCCGTACGTGCTCTTCAAGCAGTACTGGAATGACTCGGATATTACCCGCTACCCTGACGACGACTTGAGTATCATCGCCAGCAATGGCCAGCCCGTGCCACAGATCGGATTTAAAGAGGTGACCCTCAAAATCGGTAGAGTCGAACTGGCCGCACAGGGACTGATCATTGTAGATATTGATAAACATGAGAGTCACCCAAAAATAACTCTAGGAACTAACGTAATTGAAAATTGTCTTGCAGAGGTGATTTTCCTTTTACAGCAGGTTGCCAAGAACGCCAGCTCCGGCGAGCAGCGGGTGCTCCAGAAAGAGATCCGGGCACTGATGCAACGGCAACAAGTGGAACTCTCCGGCGGTGAGATTGGTAGCGTAAGAATGTGTGACCCTTTTCCTATTGCCATGCCCCCAAAAAGTGAAATGATGATTTGGTGCCGGGCAGCTATTGGTCTGAGAGGTAGAGATTACCAGGCAATGGTAGAACCAGTTTACTCAGACAGTAGGCCCACCATTTTGACAGCACGGGGGGTGGTCAATGTACGCCATGGGAGGGTGCCCATTCGCATAATAAATATCGGGGAGAGGGAAGTGTACCTGCCCCGGTATGCCACGCTAGCCAAATTATATACCACTAATCAAAATTCTATACAATCTGTGGAACCCTTGCCTCCATCTCACCCGGAGGAAGGTAACGGCTCTAAGAAAGACATGGAGGACTGGTGTCAGCAACTACATTTGGGTACTGATTCCACTCCCTCACATCAGAAACAAGGAGTCTATCGGGTGGTTCAAGAGTATGAGAGAGTGTTTAGTAAACACCCGTTAGACTTCGGGCGAGTCAAGGGGGTAGAACACCGCATCCCCACGGGAGATCATCCTCCCATAAAAGAGAGGTATCGACCCGTACCCCCTGCACATTACCAACACGCCAAGGGGATGCTTAGAGACATGAAGGAGGCTGGGGTAATCCGGGATAGCTGTAGCCCCTGGGCAGCCCCACTAGTTTTAGTCAAAAAGAAAGACAACACCATGAGGATGTGTGTAGATTACCGGAAAATCAACCGTATCACACACAAGGATGCGTACCCCTTACCAAGGATAGAGGAGTCATTGGCTGCTTTAAGATCTGCTAACTTCTTCTCTACCTTGGATCTCACTAGCGGGTACTGGCAGGTTCCTGTAGCAGAGGCGGACCGGGAGAAGACCGCATTCACCACCCCGATGGGACTTAGCGAGTTCACCTGCATGCCGTTCGGACTCTGCAACGCCCCAGGAACCTTCCAACGATTAATGGAGTGCTGTCTGGGCCACAGAAACTTCGAGACGGTCCTGTTGTACCTGGACGATGTCATCGTATACTCCAAAACTTATGAGGACCACCTGAAACACCTGGCGGAGGTGTTCGAAGCTCTGGCGAGTTACGGCCTAAAGGTGAAACCCTCCAAGTGTCACCTCCTGAAACCAAAGGTGCAATACCTGGGACACGTGGTGAGCGCTGACGGAGTGGCTCCCGACCCCGATAAGATCACCGCAATTAAGGGATGGCCAAGCCCCTCCAGCGTAAAAGAAGTGCGGCAGTTCCTAGGGTTGGTAGGCTACTACCGAAGGTTTATTCCCGGTTTCACCAAAAAGGCAGCGCCTATGCAGGACCTCCTGATAGGCCAGTCCCGAAAGGCCAAGAACCAGAAGCCGCCCTTCAAATGGGAAGAGCTAGAAGAAGAGTCCTTCCGCCAGCTGAAGATGGCCCTCACGGGGGATGAAATCTTGGCGTACCCGGACTATAGCCAGCCCTTCATCCTCTACACCGACGCCAGCAACATCGGACTAGGAGCCGTACTGTCCCAGATTCAGCAGGGGAGAGAACGAGTAATCTCCTATGCCAGCCGAAAACTGCGACCCACCGAAAGGAACCCCGAGAATTACAGCTCATTTAAGCTAGAGTTCCTGGCCGTGGTATGGGCAGTCACCGAGCGCTTTAGGCATTACCTCGCTTCTTCCCGGTTCACCGTATACACGGATAACAACCCGTTGACACACCTGGACACGGCAAGACTCGGTGCCCTGGAGCAGAGGTGGATGGCCCGTCTGTCCAACTACGAGTTCACAATCAAATACCGGGCAGGACGCTCCAATACTAACGCGGATGCCCTGTCCAGGATGCCCAACCTGCCGGACGAAGGAGAAGATCCGGAGGGACTGGAAGAAGTTGAACTCCCTGCGTTCCACCGTCATGGGACTATCCAGTATTCCCACCGGGTAAGGGGTAAGCAGGCTGCTACGTTGAACCCCTTACCCCACTACAACTGGGCGGAAACGCAAGACAGCGACCCTGCCGTCCGACTGGTGAAGGAGATGCTGACTCGGCCGGAGGCTCGCCTTGAACCAGACGCTCCGGAGGAAGCCAAACAACTATGGGCGGAGAAGAGTCGACTATTCCTTTACAAGGGGAAGTTGTGCCGCAGAATGGTCAACTCCCGGACGCATGAACTACTCTGGCAAGTAGTGGTGCCACGAAGAGACGCAGCCATGGTGATGGAGGCATACCACGACGGAGCTGGACACTTCGGGTGGAAAAAGCTGGAGTTCCTGCTGCGCGAGCGGTTCCACTGGGTAGGCATGAGGGGAACCATCGAGAAGTGGTGCAGAGACTGTGGCCCGTGCAATCTGAGAAGGAAGGACCGGGCCAGCCAGAAGACTCCCCTGCAGTCCATCGTCACCCGGCAACCGTTGGAACTGGTAGCCTTGGATCATGTAAAACTGACCCCAAGCAGAAGTGGCTACGTCTACGCGTTAACCATCGTGGATCATTACTCCCGGTTCTTGGTTGTCGTCCCCGTCAAGGACTTAACGGCTCAAACAGCAGCTAGAGCCTTCCAACAGCACTTCTGCCGTCCACACGGGTACCCGGACCAAGTGCTGACGGACCAGGGACCTGCCTTTGAAGCGGAGGTCTTCCAGGAATTCTGCAATCTGTATGGCTGCCGGAAGATAAGGACGACACCCTACCATCCGCAAACTAATGGACTTTGTGAAAAAATGAACCAGGTGGTAATGGATCTTCTAAAAACATTGCCCCTGGAAGAACGCAGTCTGTGGCCTGAGAAGTTGCCCGATCTGGTGGACCTATACAACCACATCCCGGTAGGTTCCACCAACTGTACCCCGGCTTACCTAATGAGGGCGAGACCTGGTAAGTTACCTGTTGACCTGGAATTGGGAGTCCTGACACCTGAGGACACTTCACCAGAAACAGACTGGGACACAGAGAGGCAGCAGCAGTACCGGAGAGTACAAGAGAGCGTGGAGCGAAGTCTCTGTCAGGCTAGGGAAAGACAAGAGAAGACTTACAACCAGTATGCTCCCGCTGTTCCCCTGGTACCCGGAGAGCAGGTCTTGAAGAGGAAAAGACGGCTCCACAAGTTGGATGACCAGTGGGAGAAGGACCCGTACACCGTACTGCCCTCAAGCCACGAGAACCCGAAGGTCTGTACCATCAGTAAAGACGGAGGGGAAACCACAGCCATTGTATCCCGGGACCACCTGAAGAAGTGTCCCGAACAACTGAGGAACCCTGAAGAAGAACAAGAAGACCATCGACCCGTAGAGGAAAGGGAAGATATGGTTAGTACCGTGCTCGGGGACTTCCCTCGGTCTTGGACTCAAGTCAATGGTGCAGTTGTGGTACCCGTACTCACCTTCCTCCAACCATCATCCCAAGAACCTACGGAGCAACGGGTAGAGCTGGAAGAACAGCCGGTCCAGGAGGCAGAAGACTCCACACGAGTAGAACAGGAGAATCAACCCTCTGCTTATAGTGAGCCTGCCGTACCCCTAGTGAGACAAAGAGCCGGTAGACAGCTGCCCAGTTTACCCTTGACAGCTCCTACACCCTGTAGTTCAGGGCCAGACAGTCAGCTCCGTAGGTCCACTAGGGCCACTAGAGGCCAGTTACCCGCACGCTGGAGAATTTGAAGTGTAAAAATAGTTTTATTTATGTTTATCTGTGTATTGTTGCTTGTGTATAATTTTGTGTTTCCAGTTGTTTTTAGGAAACCTTGGTGGATTTACCGGGAATCCTTGTATATAGTTGGAGCGTAACCCAGGATGGACTAGAGACTGTTAAGGACTCGGGGTAGGACAGACCCCTACCTGGTTACGTCTCCCTGTGTTGGTGAAATGGACACCTTTGCTTTTCTTCAAAGACTGCATCCGGTTGCGGACACGCCGTAACCATCTTATGTGTTTTTCTTATAGTATTGTTATTGTTATACTTTGTTATGTTTTTCTAAATGTGTTTAGTCCCGGAGTACTAAATTTCACTAGGGGGGAATGTGGCACCCCAGGGGTCTGGTTTTCCACAGTAATGTAATGTTATGTCTGAGAGCAGGTGAGAGGTCCTTTGGTCAGGGATCCTGTGCATGCCACACCTCCTGCCCAGTCTTGGGAGGGGAAGAACTTCCCCTGTATAAACCCGGGGCTGAGGCAGGGTGAGTCAGACAAGGAGAGTGGAGACAAGAAGCAGCATAGGAAACAGCAGAGTGACAAGGAGTCAGGGGCTGGCAGCTGCAGAGCTCGCCCTGACTAAGAAGATTCTTTACCGGACCCGGAGTCCGAGGCTGTGGGGACTAACTCCTACCCAGCAGCAGAATCCGTCAGGCAGGGGATTTCAGGTCCTCTGGCCCAGAAGCCCGAAGGCACGGTCACACGTGTGGGACCAGCACCGCCATCGTGGAGCGGAAGCCATTAGAAGGCCCCGAGTCACCGGCCATACGGGTGAGCACCACACGGTACACTCAGGGACGTGGGCTACTTACATCAGCTTCTAGCAAGGTAGCCAGAAGAGTACAGTCAGTTTGGGAGGCCTACAACTACGCCTGGCCAGGGGAGATCCCATCTGCTCAAAGACTGACCAGGCCCCGTTTGCTAGCAAGTACTCCGGGAGGGTCTGTCGTTGTTACCAGTAAAGACCCTGAACTACACCGTACCGTCTCTGAGTGGTTCCTGCTACCCCCATCATCCACGTCGGCTGCCCTGAGGCCATACCCCTCCCGTTGGGGGTTATACTATCACGCTGCACAATCCTACCACCGGCCTCAGCGGTCTGCCCTGCAGCAGCAGCTTCCTGGCTGCACTCAACGGGTGGCGTAGTCATCAACTATTTACTACTAATAGACTGCCGTCTAGTTTGACTCCCTGGGCACGGACCGGGTCACCGCCACGAGACTACAACCCTCCACTGATCCGGCTCCGGGTAGGCTCCCGCGTGCGCAACGCAGCGCGACACAGGCCCAGGGGCGCGTCAATTATTTAAGGCTTCTGGATATATTCAGTAGTGAGCCAGGCAAACCACCATGTATAGCCACAGGTCACTTATGCAGGATACCAGAGTGTGGCATCTCACAAGCTCCATTTCAGGAGGGTCCATTCAAAGTATAAACGAGGGAGCAACTCTGCCTCATGGTCAAAAAAGTAGACAGTAACTGGGTGAGTTCTGTGCCAGAATGTGCTCTTTCGTTTGGTCAGGAGTGTACTTGTTGATTATTTAGTGCAATGTGTGATCTTGAGATGAGTTCAAGACTACTAAAATCTTCAAGTCTGCTGAGGGAGACGTGGGTGAGTGAAGAGTTGCACTGGAAACAGTTGCTTGTGCTCCACTCCTTGATGGCTACCTCAGTAGGCATTTCAGAAATTAAAGAAAATACTGACCTAAATTTTAGTCCCTTGGGCAAGTACAGAGTGAGTTACACCCAAAACGGATGACCTGTGGCAACAGCAATAGCAAACCTGCCCTGAAAAAGCTTGTGGTAAGATGGTGTGTCCTGGTGTGGTGAGTCGGTGAAAGGCCTATAACAGTACGTACTGCTGTGGCCTGAAACAGTGAAGAGGTCTGTGGCCTAAAACAAAAGAGAAACTTTGGCCTAAACCATGAAAGATCTGCTGTGGATGACCACCCCAATCACCCTGCCCTGAGTGCGCCTGGGGTGATATACAGTATTTTGACATTATATCAACTCCACTGGTTTTACAGGGAGTTACTGTGTTTTAGGTCCAACAGTTGGAAAAAAAAATAATAATTCATAATAAAACTAATAGCGGTCGGTGCTGACAGCGCAGGGCGAGAACTCATTGGCCACAGAACTTTTGTTTTCTGTTTGTTGGCCTATGAGAGCAGATATAGAGTGACAGGTAGAGAGTGACAGACTCCACACTGCAGAAGGAGCGCAGGCAGAGGGATACACGCCACACTACACATGGGGGACAGGTAGAGAGACAGACCCCGCACTACATATGGAGGGCAGGTAGAGACTGATAGACCCTCAACCTACATGGAAGAAAGGTAGAGAGTGACAGACCCCGCACTACACATGGAGGTCAGGAAGACAGTGACGAACCCCTTTTTTCAGATTCAGGGCAGGTAGAGAGTGACAAACCCTGCACTACACATAGAGGGCAGGTAGATAGTGACAGACCCTGCACTACACACAGGGCTGCCACCAGCAATCAGGGCCCCATACTGGCAACATTTTTGGGCCCCCTTGAGACTCCACTCAGGCTTCACCCCAGCTCCACCTCTATTCCTCAAACTTTACACAATTCCACCGCCCACTCTTGGAAAAACTTCACTTCTGCACCACATCCTCACCAATCACACATTAACACTTCCCATTGAACATCATATCACATACATAGGCATCAGCTTTTCTTTTGGCCAAAAGATTTTTTAAGCCCGCCACCACGACAAGGTAGACTCTTTTGGCAGGGCCCTACTCTATTCTAACATATTAAAAATTTCTTAAAATACCCAATACTCTTTTTAGGTATATTTTTATTTATTTTTCTTTAAGGGAATGTGTCGCATACATTTTTTTAAATGACCAATAATACCACATACAAGGAACAAATACCATCACACCATGGCCGGACCACATATTACCACCATATAGTGACCGAATAATACCACTTACAAGGAACAAATACTGCCACACCATGACCAGATCACATATTACCACCACATAGTGACCAAACAATACCGTATACAAGGGACAAATACCACCACACCATGACCAGACCACATATTACTACCACAAAGTGACCGAATAATACCACATACAAGGGACAAATTCCACCACACCATGACCAGACCACATAGTACCACCATATAGTGACCGAATAATACCACATACAAGGAACAAATACCACTACACCATGACCTGATCACATATTACCACTAGTGACCGAATACTACAATACTGATCATTAATAAAAAAAAACACAATACTAATATTACCATAAGTGCCAGTATACGCAGGAGCACTGTACATAGTATACAGTGTATAGTGTAAGTGTACAGGTAATACAGGGACTCACCAGTGACTTTATACACAGGAGCTTTGTACATAGTATCAGTGTACAGATAATACAGCGACTCACCAGTGATATTATAGACAGGAGCTCTATATATAGTGTACAGGTAATAAAGGGGTCACTAGTGACATTAAACACAGGAGCTCTGCATATAGTGTATAGTGTACAGGTAACACAGTGACTCACCAGTGACATTATACACAGGAGCTCTGTATATAATGTATAGGGTACAGATAATACAGTGACTCACCAGTGACATTATACACAGGAGCTCTTTATATAGTGTATACTGTACAGGTAATACAGTGACTCACCTGTGACATTATGTACATGAGCTCACTATATAGTGCAAGTGTACAGATAATACAGTGACTCACCACTGACATTATACACAGGCGCTCTATATATAGTGTATAGTGTTCAGGTAATAGAGTGACTCACCAGTGACATAATACTCAGGAGCTCTGTTTATAGTGTATAGTGTACAGGTAATAAAGTGACTCACCCGTGACATTATACACAGGATCTCTGTATATAGTGTATAGTGTATATGAACAAGTGACACATTGACTGACCAGTGATGTTTCTAATTGAAGATACTCATGTTCACTTTTCTTCTTCATCCAGCACAGACCACAATCACTTCTGCCAGCCAGGACTCGTCTCTGCAGACAATAACACATAGATATCTAGAGCACCACTTCCAGAGGACATTTCCCAATTTTTCCCCAACTTCTACATCTTGCCAGATGAAGAAAAAGGCAACATAGTGCCACCTTGCACACTAACGGGATCCCCCCCCCCACTGAAAACAGTATCATCAAAAATGAAATACATCATAGCAATAATAATATCCCTTAATTAGCCCCACAGTAATAATGTCCCACATCCTGGCCACTTATTGTAATAATGTTCCCCATTCTGGCCCCTTATGTCTCATTCCTGGCCCCATGTGTCTCATTCCTGGCCCCATATGCTCTCACATCCTGGCCCCATATGTCTCCATCCTGCCCCCTTATGTTCTCCCATCCTGCCACCATATGTCTCAATAGTGCCCTCCTATGTCCTACCATCCTGGCCCCATGTGTCTCCATCCTGCCCCCAGGCCCAAATGTTCTCCAATCCTGATCCCTTGTGTCTCCATCCTGCCCCCAGGCCCCCATATGTCCACCCATCCTGGCCCCATGTGTCCTCCCATCTTCACCCCATGTGTCTCCATCCTGCCCCCAGTCCCCATATGTCCTCCCATCCTGTCCCCAGACACCATATGTCCTCCCATCCTGTCCCCAGACACCATATGTCCTCCCATCCTGTCCCCAGACACCATATGTCCTCCCATCCTGCCCCCAGTCCCCATATGTCCTCCCATCCTGTCCCCAGGCACCATATGTCCTCCCATCCTGCCCCCAGGCCCCATATGTCCTCCCATCCTGGCCCCATACAAAAAATAAGAAAACAAAAGTTTCTACTTAACTGGTCTCGGTCCAGTGCATCCTCTTCCTCATCCATTTGAGGAGCGGACGTGCCAGCACATGGCAATATCGTCATACACCGGTGACATGCATGCCAACATCAGCTGCTGGCCTCTGATTGGCTGGCAGCCTCTGATTGGCTGGCAGCAATAGAGTACGCACGCTAAGTTATTGAATCGGCCAAATCATTCCCCTGGGGCACGGTGAGATACCTTTTGTGTGTCTTAAAGCTTCTTTAAAGATAAAGTAAAGGAAGATTTAACTCTTTCAGGCAGATGAACACACTTAGATCCCATCTTAAAGGGTACCTGTCATTAAGAAAATGACATCTGATCTGCAGGCAGGAGGAGCTGAGCAGTTTTATTTACATTTCCGTTTGAAAAGTTTCAGTGAACATTTCAATTTATATCCCTGGTGATTGTATACATATGAGTCATATTCATTGATTGACAGTCTGCAGAGATAGCTGTCAATCACTGAGTAGGACCGCCCACTGGACTCCTATGCATGCAAGTGGATTTCAATATATCAATATATAAAATACAAATTACACTGAATCTTTTCCAACAAACCTATATATAATTTTGCTCAGCTTCTGCTTTTCTATGCCCTGCTGTCCACAGATGAGACGGCATGTACAACATGACAGAATCCCTTTATGGCCTATTCATACCTCTATATTACTTCTTCAAACAGCCTAAGGATCCATAATACAGAACCTATAGACCTTTACTCTACTGTACTTCTGTATGCTTCCAATTTCAAATTTATGGCATGCACCATTGAAAGCAGCATTACCGAGGCATTGTAAATAATACTGAGCCATGCAGAGCATCTACTATATTTATTACTGTATATGGGTGTACATAGTGTACAGGGGTTGTAGTGACAACTAGACCCTAGTTTCTGTGGTGAACCATCACTTTCCTCTGCCACAAGGAAACAAAAGTTACCTTAATTTACCTTAATTGACTGATTGTTATGCTGGTGGTTGAATATAACGCTAGTGGGTGTGGACTAGGTGTCTGCGTCACGGGCCAAGATTACCCTGTAGGGGCGTGACTAGGTGTCTACCGGGTGTTCACTAAGACCTCTGATGGTGAGGATAGGCTGGGCTGCCACTCCAGGGCAGTCCCCAGAACTGCAGCAGCTGGCTGGATGGTCAAACGCATGGGTGCGAGGTACAGGAAAGCAAAGACAAAGACGCGGTCAGACAATCTGAGATCAGGGCAGGCAGAACAAGTTCCATACACGTAGCCGAGGTCAGGAGCAGAAAGGTCAGAAAAAATTATAAAAATTCCCGGTCAATAGCAGGAGAGACTGACCAAACATGCACTTATAGGAAGCAGAGACTAGCAACTGGGAACCAACTTCGGGCCAGGAGTGGTGGGAGTAGCTGCCTAATATAGAGCCTGCTGGCACGGGAAAGGCTGGGGAAACTAATCTCTGCAGGACCCAGCAGGGTTAAATTCCTGCAGTGACAGACCACACTTCTGAAAGCATATTCAGATGCAGCAGTGCTGAGGACTGCTGCAAGAGGCAAAACTCAATGAGCCGGCCTGACGTGAGGAGAAGTCGCGCAATGACCACGGTGAGTAGGGCGGCGCTGAGAATACATGTGAGACGCAGGTGTGACACTGATGATATATCATAATAATTGCACTTTTTATTATTGTGCAAAATACTAATGTATAGATCTAATACTGTAGCAAGAACACTATAGCGTTTAATTAAAAACAGGGGTCGCCCATGTCACCCATTAAAGGTGTGGATCCAAAAGAGAGTATAAAAGAAAACTTTGTGCTTCTTAAGATCTAGTACTAATATCCAGTAATCTCTATTGATTCACCAAAATGCAAATCCTCTCAATTTGCAGAGAGTCTCAAGATAAGTGAATCAATTGTATAGTCTCTACTTATGGCAACTGTCACATAGTTAGCGAGGTATAGTTTGGAACACTGGCAGAATAGTGACTCCTCATTTCACCGCACATGCAAAGTCCCAAAGGCTAGACATAGGAATTCAATTGTTAAGACAATGCCATTAACCAGTAGAATGGTGGTTGTCCAATGCTGTCCACCATACTTTGGAGCAGTGTATGGTGGACAGCATTCTAGAAAGGCACCTACAATCTGGCAAGGTGTATCATATTAAGCCTAGAGATAGCTGGAACAGAGTTTAGTCAGTTTGTTGGTACTCAGAATACACAGACTAGTGAGGGTTATCAGCTATAGCAGACAGGCATCTGGAGCAGTTAATGGTAGACAGCAGCGGCTGGCACTCTGTTGTGTCACTCATGGACTAAGGAAGTATTGACAACTGGTGTCTATAGACAACTTGAGCAGACTTTACTGACAAGACCAAGATCAAATCAGATAACAAAAAAAAAAAAGAAATCACTCAACGCCATGAATAGAACAACATGGGTCTTGCAGAACTGAACACAGAATATTGGTTTATTTGGCATCTTTTTTATTTACTCAGACTAGCGATGAGCAGATCGTTTGGGACTCGAATTTGCTGGTTTCGACAAATTTTCCACAAAATTTCTATTTGCGGCAAATAAATTTGCCACAAACTGAATGTTGCTTATTATGCTCTGTGATCTCTCTAAAACCCAGAGTATAATACATGTAAAATGTAAAAAAAAAAAAAAAAAAACTAATACCTCACTGCTTCAGTCATCTAACTCCTTACTGCCAGATGTCCTGTCTTCTTTCTGGCGTCGCTCGCTGCATCTCCGTCCTCTTCATTATAAGTAAGGACTTCCAGCCTGGTCACTGCTCATTGTAAGGTCATGGTGCAAGACATGACATCACAACATTGCAAACTTACAAAGTGCAGTGACCCCAAGGCCTGATCGCGGCCAGAAGTCCTGGCCTATAGTGAAGAGGCCGGAGATGCAGCACGCAAAGGTGGAAACAAAAGGTCTAGACCAGAGGTCCCCAACCGCCGGTCCGCGGACCAGGACCGGGCCGTTGGGGTTTTTCAGCCGGTCCGCGGGGAGAGGGGGCCCCTCCAGCCTCCAGCAGGGCCGCCATCAGGGCATGACTGCCCTGACTCCAGTATGGGGCCCGGCCGGTAGGAGCCCCCTCGGAACCCCCCTCTTGCGCGTCTCTCTCCTCATGGGGCCCCCGGCCGCATGCTAAGCGCCGGGTCCGGGACATCTTAGCGCTGCGCTGCTGCGGCAGCACCTTCATGATTCCCCTGACTTCCGGTCATGTGACGGCGCCGTCACATGGCCGGAAGTCAGGAGAACCTGGTGTCAGCGATTTGGACGAGCGCCAGGATTCTGCAGGGATCGCATGGGGGTAAGTATAACAAGTTTTATTTTTTTTTAAATACAATTAACTAGGAGTGGGGGGAATGGGAGATGCACATGGGGGGAGGGGAGAGATGAGAGATGCACATGGGGGAGGGGAGAGATGAGAGATCCACATGGGGGGGAGGGGAGAGATGAGAGATGCACATGGGGGAGGGGAGAGATGAGAGATCCACATGGGGGGGAGGGGAGAGATGAGAGATGCACATGGGGGAGGGGAGAGATGAGAGATCCACATGGGGGGAGGGGAGAGATGAGAGATGCACATGGGGGGAGGGGAGAGATGAGAGATGCACATGGGGGGAGGGGAGAGATGAGAGATGCACATGGGAGGGAGGGGAGAGATGAGAGATGCACGGGGGGGTGAGAGATGCACGGGGGGGATGAGAGATGCACGGGGGGTGGATGAGAGATGCACGGGGGGGTGAGAGATGCACGGGGGGGATGAGAGATGCACGGAGGGGATGAGAGATGCACGGGGGGTGGATGAGAGATGCACGGAGGGGGATGAGAGATGCACGGAGGGGGATGAGAGATGCACGGGGGTGAGCTGCACATGGGGGGGTGAGAGATGCACATGGGGGGGTTATGTTTACATAACTTTGTTGCCTTATGAAGGGCGGGGGGGCCTCCAAAAATTTCTTGCACAGGGGCCCACTACAGTCTGTGTCCGCCCCTGGGATGAAGTAAATGCAGCTGAACAGCAGCTGTCAGGACAGCTGCCCTGTCCTGCTGCAGGGCGTGATGGGGCCTCAGTGATGCGGCTCCTGGCACAGCACATTATGTGGGGCTCCTGGCATAGCTCCTGGCGGGGACCTGGTCTACACTATATGATAAGTATGCACTAAACTCTAAATCCCTCCATGACCCCGCCCCCATATGACCAAAGCCCCGCCCACCCCACCCCCTCCTTGCTGGGCCATGGAAAAATGATCTTGCTTCAAGCCGGTCCCTGGTGCAAAAAAAGGTTGGGGACCACTGGTCTAGACGACAGCCAGCAAGTAGCGGGGTGTCCGTAGAGATGAGCAGTAAGGTTCTTCTTTTTTTTACCATTTGCCGCCCCTAAATGGTTATTGTTTGAGTTCACGTGGAACCGTGAATTTCATGAAATTCGATTCAAACTCAACGTTCCGTGAATCGATCCACTAATTTCTATGATATCACAGGTGACCTCATGCAAACTCTTGTGAAACTTTGCATCTTCTTTCACAGTTCACAAGGGGCTGGACAGGGAACAGGTGAGCATTACATGAAAAAACAACAGATATGAACTAAACCTTTACAGTGATTTGTTGTTTCACAATAAGAAACAAATAAAATATTCTAAGAGCACAAAACCATGTTGACATTTGCAGATAGTTGGTGCAGGCTGTTTGCTTTCTGAGCTGATTTCTTCTAATAATGCTTGGAACACCAGATGAACTTTTCTGTCAGTCGCATCACAACTCTTTGTTCTTTTGCTCTTTGGAAGCAAATATCAAACTAAATGCAAAGATTTCCTCCCGTTGTTAGTTTGGAAATGAACTTAAGAAATGTTTTTCTACGTGACGAGAGACCACAGCTTCACTCCGTCTCACACAGTTTAGATTCAAGACTTTAATGCGTAATTTATTCCTAAGGAAACAATAAGATTATACTAATTAATAGATTATTATTTTGTTATGATCAAGTATTTATAACGGGGCACCAAGCAGCTGTTCTGTAATTATGGTGTGTCAAAAAACAGCGTGTTCTGAAAGATATGCAACGTCCTTTAAATCTCACTGACATCTTCTTACTCATAAATTTATTCATGCATAATAAACAATAAAACAACGACAGCAACAAAAATGCTATGACAGCATAGCAAACCACCTGTTCTCCAGCACTGGAGCAGAACATCGCTACTATGCAAACTTACTTAAAGAATATTGGAACTTTGTTTCATCCATACTATACATTTCGTACTATGTGCCTTATACAGAAAGTATTATTGAGTGACCGCCCATAGTATTAAATAACCTACCTTATATAGGTCCCCCTCATGCTGTCCTGTAATTAACTGTCCTGTAATCTGGAATTAACATTAGAAGATCTCTTTAAAGATTTTGGCACTTTGGGGGGAATTTGTTTTTTTCAACTAAAATGCATTTACTAAAAATATTTTTTTACAACTGAGTCTCCTTAAAATTTTTGCACTGTTTGGCTTTTACAGTTTCTTTGTTTCTCTGCATATTGCTGGCTGCAATTTATATGAGAAACCATCACTGAGTTTGTTCTGAAAATAATTTGTAACATATTTTTATCTTATTCTGAGTTCCTCTCAACTGATTTATTGACCACATCAAAGTTCAGCTGAACTTTGATGTGGTATGTGGTCATGAATCATCACAGAAGAATTCAAGAAAGTCAAATAAAAAAGATTCTAACTTTTGGGAGGAGTTTACTGACTGATTGTCACTTAATTCATTTGCAGCCAGCTATTTGCATGGAAGCAAAGGAACTGTAAAAGCTAAAAAGTAAAAAAATTTGAATTGCAAAATTATTTTTAGCTCAAAACACATGCATCTAAGTAAAAACAAATTGTCCTGGTAGGTGCCTGTTTTCTCTATGTCCTTAAACCTATGATAGGAAGACTATAACCCAAGATTGAAATCAATAATAGATGCAATTAAGTACAGCCCAAATAGACACAAGACTATAGGTAAGCTAAAAAAATATTTGGGACAATGAGGTAAGAATGTCATAATAGATTAAATCCATATCGTTTTATTGTATAAGACACCATATGACAAACAAATGTTAAAAAGACATGCAAGACATAATAAAAAAACATAAATGCTAAAAAGGAGAAGCAAGGAAATATCAACAGCTTTGAATAATAGATGCAAAGTGCTGAGTCGAAGAACAGAACATATCAAATTTATAAGAATATAAAGTGCTAGTGCACATAAAGTGACAAAATGCAAATGTTAACACATCTCCAACATGAATTTAGGTCAGTAACTCTCTCTTATGCACATTTTGGTATTATATATTGCCTATTTTTAGATACTTGTACACGTATCTTAATATACCTGTTCTCATATTTTGCAGTTTGTCACTTTATGTGCACTAGCACTTTATATTCTTATACATTTGCTATGTTCTGTTCTCTGACCCAGCACTTTGCATCTATTATTCAAGGCTGTTGACATTTCCTCGTCTCTCCTTTATAGCATTTATGTTTTTTATTATGTCTTGCATGTCTTTTAACATTTGTTTGTTATGTGGTGTCTTGTACAATAAAATTATACGGATTTAATCTATTATGGTATTCTTACCTCATTGTCCCAAATAGTTTTTTTTGTTTTCCCCTATGTCCTGTAAGTCAGGTAGGTCCATCACATATTGGACTCTTCACAATACATTCCATAGATACTCAATCCAATCGAGTGTGTCAAAGTACCCAATATTTTCTTCATCCCCTTCGTCCAGCCTCCTGAAGACACCCTCCGTTCTGAATAAAACAGCTCAACTTCATTTTGCTCAAGACAAGATGGACAACCAGCATAGTAATATGTCAAGTTACACAATCTCTTATATTCTATAGAGAAGGGAGGGGAGGAGTTAGGAGCAGTGAGAAAATAAGCAGTGGGAGACACAGACTATGGTGCTGAGCTTTCTAACAAGTCTCTAACCTCATTTCAGAGTAAGATTCACATCTGCACAGCTCAGAACTGCTGTATATTGTACTACATGATGTTGTTGTCTACAGCTTAAAGACCAGGAACGTCATCTGTGTGCTGTGCTGTGTATGGAAGATATCATCAGAGCAACTAGTCTCCTCCCACCAGCTCAGAATCAATTGCAAATTAAGAGATAGAGCCTGCAATGAAAAAGCTGATGAAAATTGTAGAGTACAAGTCATATGCACAAACATGAGAGCTCATTCTGAAAATTTACATGAAAGTACAGCTACCCTTTAAGGAGAACCAATCACTAGGTCAAAACTGTCCAGATTTGGTCTTATTTTATTTTCACTGCCCTCTTGAGTATTACATTTTTTGTTTAAATCCGCCAAATGGTTCCGCAGATATGATCTTTTTTATTTAGTGCTAATTTTTGTGTTCTTTACCAGGTAGATAATACCAGATAGGTTGCTCACAGGTTAATAATGCAGAGCAGCCTAAAGACACAGAATCCTGTGAACCATGCCACCATGGTAAAGACCATAAAATTAGCACTAAATCACTAAATTGAAAGGCATATATCTCAAGAACCCTACGATGGATTTAAAAAAAATAGATACACAATTACTAATGAAATAAGCGAAAAAACTGGACAATTTGGGCCTGGTAATGGATCCTCTTTAAAATGAATCCTTCACCAGATTTATGCTGCCTGATTTGAGGGCAGCAAAAAAGTAATAATAATATAATAATAATATTCCATTATTTCCCATTTTTTGCTGTAATTAAAAAAAATCAGCTTATCAGTGGCCTGCCTCTCGCTATCGATTGATAATTTTTCTATACAGTGCAGCTTCTGAGTGTCGCGGATTCCTGAGCGTATGCTCCAACTCTCGTCTCCCACGGCGGGTGATAAAGGCTGACTTTATGACAACTACAGTAAGAGACCCAGTAAAAGATAATCTGATAGGATCTGGGTCTCTGTCATTACTTCATGCTGTCATAAGATCTGGCAGTATAAACCTGGTGACGGATTCTCTTCAAGAATCCAAAAGATCTTTATGTCATTTGTCATAACTAGCAACCTTCCTCTTCGTCAAGAAAAATCACGTCTAAGCTGCTCCATAAAATGATCATCAGATAAGTCCCCCATAATTGTATCAGCGTCTTATATTCATGGTATCTTTGCGGTAAATTGTGAATACCATCGTTACATTGTCAATTTGTCAGCTGCACAAAAAAAAATGAACAAAGACTTAGCGGTATCTAAAGTGGGAGTAAAATTATAGAAAATGCTGGGTTTAATTTCCGGTGTATAATTCCTATGAATATGACATAATTTAAAGCCATCTTCATTTTCTGTAATTGACCCAATTTTCCTATGGAGAGTAATGAATAGCACCTGGTCAAAGCCTTTTAACTCCTAAGGGACAAAATGGTTGGTAACATTGAATTAAGGGCACAATTCCGTTTTTGTGCTATCGTTAAATGTCCCGGATAATATGCTGGATAGGAAAATGTTACACACAATATTATTTTTTAGCAAATAAGGGTAAGATGGATTTAGCATAGAAATAAGATTATATTCACACATGGCAGATCTTTTAAAGGCATTTTTGTGAGCATCCATTCATCTGATTATGCTTTGCAATCATTCATGCGCATGCTGCAAAATCAACCCCATTTACATCTATGTATCTGACTTCAAGTAATTTTACAAATGTGTTGCATTGGAAAATATCCTTAAAGGAGGACCTTTCCGCTCTTATGTCTACTTCTGCAATTACCCTACTTGTTTTCCCCAATTTTCAGCATCTTTTCTTAAAATGCTGCTTTGTGCTGATGCTCTGCTATTGAGAGATCAGCCTAAACTACACGGGGGAACTTGTTAATGATCTCAAGGCAACTGGCACCACAGTCATCAAGAAAACCATTGGTAACACATTACGCCTTAAAGGTTTAAAATCCTGCAGTGCCCACAAGGTCCCCCTGCTCAAGAAGGCACATGTGCAGGCCCGTCTGAAGTTTGACAATGAACACCTGGAGGATTCTGTGAGTTATTGGGAGAAGGTGCTGTGGTCAGATGAGACAAAAATTGAGCTCTTTGGCATTAACTCAACTCGCCATGTTTGGAGGAAGAGAAATGCTGAATATGACCCATAGCTCCCTCCTCCTGGTGAATCTACATGCGAACGGGTTAATGGTTCGGTTTCTATTTTCTATTTTTTATCGTGCGATTTTTTAACTCTGTATTAATAAAGATTTGATGTTTTATTAAGACTCATATTTCTCTTCGTTCTCTCTGAAATATAAATCTGTATTCAGAGTGGTGTTGATTTAGTTTGTTCTGAAGTTGTATGCACTGATAGTCTTTTGGACACTTGTGTTAATTTAATTTCTAGTGTGAAAACTGCAGGATTTCAGATATACAGATATATATATATGTATACAGGTGCATCTAGCTAAATTAGAATATCATCAAAAAGTTAATTTATTTCAGTTCTTCAATACAAAAAGTGAAACTCATATATTATATAGAGTCATTACAAACAGAGTGATCTATTTCAGGTGTTTATTTCTGTTAATGTTGATGATTATGGCTTACAGCCAATGAAAACACAAAAGTCATTATCTCAGTAAATTAGAATACTCTATAACAACAGCTTGAAAAATGTTTTTAAAATCCGAAATGTTGGCCTACTGAAATGTATGTTCAGTAAATGCCCTCAATACTTGGTCGGGGCTCCTTTTGCATCAATTACTGCATCAATGCGGCAATGTGGCATGGAGGCGATCAGCCTGTGGCACTGCTGAGGTGTTATGGAAGCCCAGGTTTGATAGCAGCCTTCAGCTCATCTGCATTGTTGGGTCTGGTGTCTCATCTTCCTCTTGACAATAGCCCATAAATTTCTATGAGGTAAAGGTCAGGCGAGTTTGCTGGCCAATCAAGCACAGGGATACTGTTGTTTTTAAACCAGGTATTGGTACTTTTGGCAGTGTGGACAGGGGCCAAGTCCTGCTGGATAATGAAATTTCCATCTCCAAAAAGCTAGTCGGCAGAGGGAAGCATGAAGTGCTCTAAAATTTCCTGGTAGACGGCTGCGCTGACTTTCGTCTTGATAAAACACAGTGGACCTACACCAGCAGATGACATGGCTCCCCAAACCATCACTGATTGTGGAAACTTCACACTAGACCTCAAGCAGCTTGGATTGTGGCCTCTCCACTCTTCCTCCAGACTCTGGGACCTTGATTTCCAAATGAAAATTGGAACTCTGGGACCTTGTGGAGTGTGTCAATGACTGCCATATGGACATCTGCCAAGTCAGCAGTCTTCCCCATGATTTTGGAGCCTACTGAAACAGAATAAGGGGCCTTTTTAACCCCTTAAGCCCCGCGGGTGGTTTGCACGTTAATGACCGGGCCAATTTTTACAATTCTGACCACTGACACTTTATGAGGTAATTACTCTGGAACGCTTCAACGGATCCCCCTGATTCTGAGAATGTTTTTTCGTGACATATTGTACTTCATGATTGTGGAAAAATTTCTTCGATATCACTTGCGTTTATCTGTGAAAAAAACGGAAATTTGGCGAAAATTTTGAAAATTTTGCAATTTTCAAAATTTGAATTTTTAAGCCCTGAAATCAGAGCGATATGTCACACAAAAGAGTTAATAAATAACATTTCCCACATGTCTACTTTACATCAGCACAATTTTGGAACCAAAATTTTTTTTTGTTAGGGAGCTATAAGGGTTAAAAGTTGACCAGCGATTTCTCATTTTTCCAACAAAATTTACAAAACCATTTTTTTAGGGACCACATCACATTTGAAGTCACTTTGAGAGGTCTTTATGACAGAAAATACCCAAAAGTGACACCATTCTAAAAACTGCACCCCTCAAGGTGCTCAAAACCACATTCAAGAACTTTATTAACCCTTCAGGTGCTTCACAGGAATTTTTTGAATGTGGAAGAAAAAAATGAACATTTAACTTTTTTCACAAAAATGTTACTTTAGACCCAATTTTTTTTATTTTCACAGGGGTAACAAGAAAAAATGGACCCCAAAATTTGTTGTGCAATTTCCCCTGGGCACGCAGATACCCAATATTTGGGGAAAAAATACTGTTTGGGCGCACGGCAGGGCTCGGAAGGGAAGGAGCGCCATTTGACTTTTTGATTGTAAAATTTGCTTGAATAATTAGCGGACGCCATGTTGTGTTTGGAGAGCCCATGTGTGCCCAAACTTTGGAGCTCCCCCACAAGTGACCCCATTTTGGAAACTAGACCCCCCAAGGCACCTTTCTAGATGCATAGTGAGCACTTGGAACCCCCAGGTGCTTCACAAATTGATTCGTAATAATGAAAAAGTGAAAAAAAAAACACTTTTTCATTTTTACGAATTAATTTGTGAAGCACCTAGGGGTTCCAAGTGCTCACTATGCATCTAGATAGGTGCCTTGGGGGGTCTAGTTTCCAAAATGGGGTCACTTGTGGAGGAGCTCAAATGTTTGGGCACACAGGGACTCTCCAAATGCAACATGATATCCGCTAACAATTTGAGCCGACAATTTGTTAGCGGATATCATGTTGCATTTGGAGAGTCCCTGTGTGCCCAAACATTGGAGCTCCCCCACAAGTGACCCCATTTTGGAAACTAGACCCCCCAAGGCACCTATCTAGATTCATAGTGAGCACTTGGAACCCCAGGTGCTTCACAAATTGATTCATAAAAATGAAAAAGTGTTTTTTTTTTCACTTTTTCATTTTTACGAATCAATTTGTGAAGCACCTGGGGGTTCCAAGTGCTCACTATGCATCTAGATAGGTGCCTTGGGGGGTCTAGTTTCCAAAATGGGGTCACTTGTGGGGGAGCTCCAATGTTTGGGCACACAGGGGCTCTCCAAACGCAACATGGCGTCCGCTAACAATTTGAGCCGATTTTCCATTCAATTTGTTAGCGGACACCATGTCGCGTTTGGAGAGCCCGTGATGTGCCTAAACAGTGGAGCTCCCCCACAAGTGTCCCCATTTTGGAAACTATACCCCTCAAAGATTTTATTAAGGTGTATAGTGAACATTTTGAACCCAGAGGTACGGCACATTATTTGTTTACATTAGGTCATCATATTGAATAAGTTGTCATTATTCTTGAGCGCAAGTGCTCGCTACTTGAGTTTGCATCGGGTACTCAGGTATGCACCATGTACAGCGTGTGCTCGAGTGACATGCTCGAGTCCCTGCTCCGCATGTTTCACGGTTATTATACACCCAAAAAAAAACATGCGGGGATCGCTCGTGCATGGCAGGCAATCCCCGTAAAGTTTTTTGGCCGCGAAGCATATGGGGCAGAGACTCGAGCATGTCACTCAAATACCCACGATACTAAATGCATACCAGAGCACCCGATGCAAACTCAAGTAGCGAGCACTTGCTCTCAACACTAGTCGCCATATCGTCATCTTTTTTTCTTACTTTTGAAAAAAATCCCAACCCCAGCCCTAACCCTAGCACAACCCTAGCCCCAGCACAACCCTAGCCCCAAACCCAGCCCTAACCCTAGCCCAATCCTAACTCAAGAGTTTATTTTTGACGCCGTTCCTTGTGCGGTATAAGTGATTAGACGACTTTATTCTTCGGGTCGGTGTGATTACAGCAATGCCAGAATCATATGGGGTTTTTATGACTGACAGCTGTCACACACTAAAAGACGCATTTTTTGTAAAATCTAGTTTTTGCATCGCCATATTTTGAGAGCTATAATTTTTCCAGATTTTGGCAGACAGTCATGTGACGGCTCGTTTTTTGCGGGATGACTTGACGTTGTTATTGGTGCCATTTTCAGGCACGTGACATTTTTTGATCGCTTTCTATTCCGATTTTTGGGAGGCAGAATAAACAAAAACCAACAATTCAGGAATTGTTTTTTTTTTTTTTTTTTATTCTGTTCCGCGTGTGGTAAAATTGATGAGGCAGCTTTACTCTTCGGGTCAGTACGTTTACAGCGGTACCACATTTGTATCATTTTTCTATGTTTTGGCGCTTATACACAATAAAAGCTATTTTATAGAAAAAAATATTTTTTAGTATCGCTTTATTCTGAGAGCTATAACTTTTTTATTTTTCGGCTGATGGAGCTATATGGCGGCTTATTTTTTGCGGGACGAGATGACGTTTTCAGCGGTATCATTTTTATTTATATGCGTCTTTTTGATCGCGTGTTATTCCACTTTTTGTTTGGCGGTATGGTGATAAAGCATTGTTTTTTGCTTGTTTTTTTTTTTTTTTTTTTTTTACCGTGTTCACTGAAGGGGTTAACTAGTGGGACAGTTTTATAGGTCAGGTTGTTCCGGACGCGGTGATACCAAATATGTGTACTTTTATTGTTTTTTTTTATTTTTTTTATAATAATATTTATTGATGGGTACATTATATTTTTATTTTTGGTGTATTATTTTTTTTATTTTTTTATAATATTTTTGCACATTTTTTTTTTTTTTTTTCCACTTTCACACAGTTTATACACTTTATTACTTTGTCCCACTCTGGGACTTTCACTTTTTTTTTTCTGATCGCCTGCATGGCACAGGAATGGAGCACCATCCCTGTGCCATGAAGGCTGTCAGAAGTGCACAGTGTGAAGATTGCTTGGAGATGCACTGCGCATGTCCAAGCAATCTTCCTGCTCTCTGGTGACCCGGATGTTGTCATGACGACATCGGGTCGTCATGGCAACACCCGGGAAGCCTTTGCAGACTGCGCTGGAAGCCGGAAGAGGAGGTGAGTATCGCCGATCACCTCCCCTTGCCCCCGCAATGCCGCGATCGACTTCGATCGACTTCGATCGCAGCATCGCGGGGGTTAATGTGCTGGGAGCGGTGCGTGACCGCTCCCTGCACATAGTACCGGGTGTCAGCTGTGACAATCAGCTGACACCCGGCGGCGATCGCGCCCGCACAGCCTGTGTGCGCGCGCGATCGCGATGACGTACTAATACGGGTCTGGCTCTTAAGTCCCAGGGCACAGACGCGTATTAGTACGTCAGATGTTATTAAGGGGTTAAACACTTAGGAAGCCTTTGCAGGTATTTTTTGTTAAGTATTTTAATTTACTGAGATAATGACTTTTGTGTTCCCATTGGCTGTAAGCCATAATCATCAACATTAACAGAAATAAACACTTGAAATAGATCACTCTGTAATGACCCTATATAATATATGAGTTTCACTTTTTGTATTGAAGAACTGAAATAAATTAACGTTTTAATGATATTCTAATTTAGTGAGAAGTACCTATATATATATATATATATATATATATATATATATATATAAATATATACAGTGCCTACAAGTAGTATTCAACCCCCTGCAGATTTAGCTGGTTGACACATGCGGAATTAACTTGGCATTGTGACATTTGTACTGTAGATCAGCCTGGAAGTGGGAAATGCACTGCAGCAAATTTTTTTTTTTTTTTTTTTTTTTTTTTAAAACGTTAAAAGTTAATTCAGAGTGTCATTTATTATTCAACCCCTCAAACCACAAGAATTCTGTTTGGTCCCCCTAAAGTATTAAGAAGTAGTTCAGGCACCAAGAATAATGAGCTTCACATGTGTGGATTAAAGATCTCTTTTGCCAGCCTTTTCTGACTATTTAAGACCCTCCCCAAAGTTGTGAACAGCACTCAGACATGGTCAACATGGGAAAGACAAAGGAGCATTCCAAGGCCATCAGAGACAAGATCGTGGAGGGTCACAAGGCTGGCAAGGGGTACAAAACCCTTTCCAAGGAGTTGGACCTACGTGTCTCCACTGTTGGGAGCATCATCCGTAAGTGGAAGGCTTATGGAACTACTGTTAGCCTTCCACGGCCTGGACAGCCTTTGAAAGTGTCCTCCCGTGCCGAGGCCAGGCTTGTCCGAAGAGTCAAGGCTAACCCAAGGACAACAAGGAAGGAGCGCCGGGAAGATCTCATGGCAGTGGGGACATTGGCTTCAGTCAATACCATAAGTAACGTACTCCACCGCAATGGTCTCCGTTCCAGGCGAGCCCGTAAGGTACCTTTACTTTCAAAGCGTCATGTCAAGGCTCGTCTACAGTTTGCTCATGATCACTTGGAGGACTCTGAGACAGACTGGTTCAAGGTTCTATGGTCTGATGAGACCAAGATCGAGATCTTTGGTTCCAACCACACACGTGACGTTTGGAGACTGGATGGCACTGCATACGACCCCAAGAATACCATCCCTACAGTCAAGCATGGTGGTGGGAGCATCATGCTGTGGGGCTGTTTCTTAGCCAAGGGGCCTGGCCATCTGGTCCGCATCCATGGGAAGATGGAAAGCACGGCCTACCTGGAGATTTTGGCCAAGAACCTCCGCTCCTCCATCAAGGATCTTAAGATGGGTCGTAATTTCATCTTCCAACAAGACAACGACCCAAAGCACACAGCCAAGAAAACCAAGGCCTGGTTCAAGAGGGAAAAAGTCAAGGTGTTGGAGTGGCCTAGTCAGTCTCCTGACCTTAACCCAATTGAAAACTTGTGGAAGGAGCTCAAGAATAAAGTCCACATGAGACACCCAAAGAACCTAGATAACTTGGAGAAGATCTGCATGGAGGAGTGGGCAAAGATAACTCCACAGACCTGTGCCGGCCTGATCAGGTCTTATAAAAGACGATTATTAGCTGTAATTGCAAACAAGAGTTATTCCACAAAATATTAAACATAGGGGTTGTATAATAATTGACCCACACTTTTATGTTTAAAATGTAATAAAATTCAACTGAGCAACATAACTTTTTGGTTTGTAAGATTTATGCTTCTGTTCATAAAACCTACTCTCGTTTGCAGTTTGAAGGCTCTAACTTATTTGCATCTTATCAAACCAGCTAAATCTGCAGGGGGTTGAATACTACTTGTAGGCACTGTATACACATATATATATATGTATATATATATGTATATATATATATATATATGTATATATATATATATATATATATATATATATATATATATATATATAAGCCTTGCAGCGCTGGGGTCCTGGGTTCAAATCCCACTAAGGACATCATCTGCAAGGAGTTTGTATGTTCTCCCCGTGTTTGCTTGGGTTTCCTCCGGGTTCTCTGGTTTCCTCCCACACTCCAAAGACATACTGATAGGGAATGTAGATTGTGAGCCCCAATGGGGACAGTGCCGATAATGTCTGTGAAGCGCTAGGGAATTAATGGAACTATATAAGTGAGTAAAATAAATAAAAATAAATAAATATAGAAAATTGGAAAAAAAAAGTGTATAAAATATTTTTAAAAATGCATTTAATATAGAAAACAATTTAAACAACATTTTCTGATGACACATTGACACTTTTCATTTTAAATCTTACTATCATATTAGCATTTCTTTTGCATTAATATGTAGAACATGTGAATATTTGAAATGTCATAATTCATGATCAATCTATTTTATTTTACTTATTTTTATAGTGCCAACTTATTCCACAGCGCTGTACAGATTTTTTTGGACCGTTGGAGTAAACCAAAGTATTGCAATGTAAATATGACGAGAGCATATCTTGCAGATGTAGCCCTGGATTGGACTTTAACCAAAGACTTTAGTGCTGCAAGGCCACAATGCTAACCACTGAGGCACTGTGCCACTAGTTAATTATGCGTTAGATTAGGGGAAAGTGAGCTCTTCCTCATCAATTAACACTATGTAGTCTGTTAAGATATTCACAAACCTCAGCTCCTAATAATAATTACCGGCAGATTGATGTGGATTGTAGATGAGGTTATTTCCATGTGACAGCAGAGGGAGTAGGAACAGGAAAATCATTGGCCAGAACAAAGGCACTCCTTGACCCCCCAAAATATTAGTCACAGGGCCCCCAGATGGCATGTGGCATTTATAATCTGGCACACAAAAAAAGGATTTTCGCGCACTAAGAGCAATTTCTACGCCCAGCAATAGCTAAGCCCTTGGGCCTGAATATACAGGGTACTATAAAAGCTGAAAATTGCAGCAGTGAAAGTCCATCTACTTGTGAAGCCTGAGAAATGGAACCATTTTGGCAATCGATATCCTACTGGAAGGCAAACCCTAAAATTTGGAAAGTATAGAAAAAGTATAAATATTTTTGTCATAAAAAAACAATACAGCCAAAAGAATTTATAGTCTCATAACAAATCTACAGATGTTTGGTAATTCATTTCATCTCACAAACTAGGAAGAAAAAGGTAGAAGAGAAAGAAGAAGAGGGAACAAGAAGAAGTTTTATCATTTTCCATGACAAAGGCCCAAGTTAGTTCCACTCAATGTAACTATCACACATATAGGAGTCACCTGGGGGGTACTCCATGTATATTATCTTAGTCTCATGACTCTTTGTTTGCATGAATATTTTACATCATGAATATATAAAATATTAGCCAGAAAGAGACAAAAATAGATGAAGAATTGATGTGTCCTTGATATGCGAGTAGAAAAACAGAGATTCTAAAAGGCTGTGCGGTGTCCTTGCTTGTATTGAAGAAGATGAAAGATGTTTCTGATTAGCAGAGATAAAATAATCATGAGGAGGGAAGTTAAAATGCATGTCAGATTTCTGGAACATCAGAATAAAAGCCAGAAAGGAATAATCCTTTGGTACCGAGTTTGGCCAAATGAGGTCGGACATGTTTCAGTTCTGTATGTACTGAGCAGAGCATGAGAAAATCAATTTGATCCAAGACAAGTCTGGGGAAAAAAAACTAGATAATGCACTACCGAAAAGTAGTAATTGAATAGAATAGATAGTAAAATTAAGCTGTGAGGCTGGGTTTACCTGAATATAATTTCTTAAAGAGGACCTGTCACTTGCTATACATATGTAATTTTTGTTACCCTGTATAAATTCAACCTTTGAAAATTTCAACCTAAATTTTGTATTGTTTTTCTTTTGTTTCTGCTCCTCTCAACGCCTGAGATATAACCTGTTCTTCCTTGTATATGAATCTAGACTTTCAGCCAAGTAGTGGTGGTCCTCAACTCTTCTACACAGGAGACTCTTAAAGGAATCCATCCAGTTGGCTAAAAGAAGCAATATTTATATACAGGGGAGGCCATATCTCAGGAATAGAGAGGTGCATGAACAAAAGAAAAACAATGTCAGATTCAGGAGAACAGCAGCATTTATACCCGGTTTATGAAAATTACATTTTTCTGGCAAATGACCACTTTAAGTAACAGCCCACACTTAAAGAGTAACTAAATGTTTAATGTTTTTTATATATATATATATATAGATATATACAGCTGGTGAAATAAGTATAAAACACATCACCAATTTCCTAAGTATCCAAGAATAAAAGAAGGCAGCACTCCAAAAAAATTGCAAAAGAAAAAGTGGACTTTATTCAGTCCATATGGCATGGCGACATTTTGGTTACACGTGTGTGTGCTCCTGCCTCGTGAGCTACACAAAATTTTTAAAATGTCTTGAGCGGAATCACTGGGTGGTCTCAGGTCCTGAACCCCCACTGATCTGCAGACATGGACAGTGCCTGCAAATTATATTTATACAGCTGTGTGAAAAAGTGTTTGCCCTCTTCCTGATTTCTTATTCTTTTGCATGTTTGTCACACTTAAATGTTTCAGATTCCAAAACAAATTTTAATATTTGACAAAGATAACACAAACACAAAATGCAGTTTTTAAATGAAGGTCTTTATTATTAAGGGAAAAAGAAACACAAACCTAAAGGCTCGTCTCAGTTTTGCCAGAAAAGATCTTGATGATCGACAAGACTTTTGGGAGAATACTCTGTGGACTGAAGAGACAAAAGTTTAACTTTTTGGAAGGTGTATGTCCCATTACATCTGGTGTAGAAGTAACACAGCATTTCAGAAAAGGAACATCATACCAACAGTAAATATGGGGGTGGTAGTGTGATGGCCTGGGACTGTTTTGCCACTTCAGAACCCGAAAGACTTGCTGTAGTAAAAGGAACCACGAATTCTGCTGTCTACCAAAAAATCCTGAAGGAGAATGTCCAGCCATCTGTTCGTGACCTCAAGCTGAAGCGCACTTGGGTTATGCAGCAGAAAAATGATCCAAAACACACCAGCAAGTCCACATCTGAATGGCTTAAGAGAAACAAAATTAAGACTTTAGAGTGGCCTAGTCAAAGTCCTGAACTTAATCCTATTGAGATGCTGTGGCATGACCTTAAAAAGGCAGTTCATGCTCGCAAACCCTCCAATGTGTCCGAATTACAACAATTTTGCAAAGATGAGTGGACCAAAACTCCTCCAGAGCGTTGTAAAAGACTCAACCAGTTATTAGATTTAGGGGGCAATCACTTTTTCACAATGGGCCCTGTAGGTTTGGATTTCTTTTTCACTTAGTAATAAAGACCTTCATTTAAAAAATGCATTTTGTGTTTATTTGTGTTATCTTTGTCAAATATTTAAATTTGTTTTGTGATCTGAAACATTTAGTGACAAACATGCAAAAGAATAAGAAATCAGGAAGGGTGCAAAACTTTTTCACACCACTGTATATACTGTATATATATTACGTATATATGTATATATATATATATATATATATATATAAATTTATATGTATATATATATAATTTGCAAGCACTATTCATGTCTGCAGATCAGTGGGGGTTCAGGACCTAACACCCTCATTGATCCCGCTCAAGACATCTTAAATATTTTGTGCAGCTCACGAGTCAGGAGCATACAGCACATTATGGATACATTAGAATGAAGCACACAGAGTGCTGCACATTTTTCAACCGTCTTTTAAGTGAATGGTGGGTTTCTAAATACCAAACCCCACCGATCTGCAGGTATGAAAAGCATTTACAAACAATTTAAAAAAAGCAATAAAAGTTTAGTTAGTCTTTAATTGTATCTATGTTTATCTATATAGGGCAGCATGGGGGAATGTGGCGCCCCTGAGGGTTCGACCGCCACAGGGATGCTGCACCTCTTCAATGGGGTGTGGTGTTCCTCCTTCAAGGTAAGAACGGTGCAATGGTCAGGACCCCACCTCCACATCCAACACCACACTTCTCCCACCAGAGGGGGCTATTAGGCACTAGGTGCTGCCCCTACTGGAAATTGGGAGACTGGGGAACCAAAAGATAGGGGGAACCATGTAGTGGGGGATGGTGGACGAAGTACATTTAGTTTACACTTAATATTTCATATTTAATAAACAGCCATCTTGGGCTCATGGTTCTTTGATTGTGATCTCCATCCCTGACCGTGGCTTCTGGGTGAACCTGCAGCGGATGGAGACACGGCCCTCGTACCCTGGCCTTGAGTCGAGGGGCAGGTTGGAGTAAACAAATGTCTCAAACCCAGTCAAGGACCATAACCAAGAAGGCCTGGAGCTTAGGAGTGTAGCTCCACCACAAAAGGATCCCAGGGGGATGCAGACGGAGCAGTATACGCCACCTGTCCTCGCTATTCTGGCCTAGTCAGAGGGATTCCGGCTGCAAGAGGGGTACCGGCCCCCGACACCTGACTTTGCTACTCTACGTCCTAGTCAGGGAAGCCCGGCAGGCCCAAAGGATCCCACCGGGTAAAGGACGGAGCGGAGCTGCCACCCGTACCCTGAGTGTAGTCCAGAGGGAGACCCGGCCTATCTACACACACAGACAGGAAAGGACTCGGTCTGAAGTCTAGGAACACTCTGGTGCGGGGTCCTGATTAAGCACTTGAATTACTCGGAGGTTGTCGGACCCCCGTCCCTGGTGACCGCAGAACTCCGAGAGGAGCAGTGAGAAACCTTGCAGCTGTACTCTCCATCGTGAGTAAAAACCCTGGAAGTCAACCCCTATGGCCTCCGGACTCTTTATTTCTGCACTGCACCGCACCACGTAGCACCAGACCTCCTACACTACAACTCCCTACGTCCTCGTCTCTGCCCTGAGGCCCTGCCCGCCTGTGGGGAGTACTATCAATGATGGCTGCCACAACATCCCGCCTCAGAGGACTGCTGCAGCGCTGGTGGTCTTCACCAGGTACCACAGGTGGCGTAGTCAATAGCAACCACTCAACCCTGATAGCCCGTACCACCCTTTTTAATGTGACGGCCCTGGGCACGGAGCTGGTCCAGGCCACGACTGCTCCCCCAACACCTGACCCGGCTCCGAGTACCCCATTTCCCAGGGAGGGCTGCGAGCGTCACAGAAACACCCGGATTAGAAATTAAGAAAAAGTACAAAAATACTTCACTCAATGAATCATGTTAAATTTGGGCTCAAGGACCATGAGTAAAGAGCAAGGGATACATTTACAGTAACAGTATGTTCACACTGATTTTTCTTTTTTCAAGTATTTTACTAGCAGAAATTCTGATGTGAAAGCCGTGTTAATAAACCACACTTTTTAAAGGCGTTAGTTTATTGAATACATTCGATAAAACTCACAAAAATATAGGAGATATTTATTATGCTTCTAATTGATTGAAATGAACAATAATTGACCTAATGCTTTTTTTCATCACAGAAAAAAATCTGCAGAAAAAAAAACTGTGCATGTGGACTCATTCAATGAGATCTTAAAGGGACAGGAAGCATTTTCATGAACAGGTTGGGACCCTCATTAAATGTAACTCTAATTAATTTCTAATTATGGCTCCTCTTTGTAAAATAGTGAAAATATTTATTGTTCTTGGCATTCAAAACATTTTTAGAGCCAAAAAAAATAGTCCATAAGTAAATGAGTCTTGTATCCCTACAATACATCTAAGATGGGATAGTTTGCTGGTGTGGATTATTTAGGCCAGGATTCATTATTGATGCTTCATTAACAAGACGTCTACAGGGTTCTGTTTTCTTTAAAATTTAGAACGTCTGTAAGAAGAAATTATAGAATATTCCTATCTCATAAATTTCAACATGGAACTTTATTGTTTCTTCCTCCCTCACATCTGTGTTTTGTCTTATATCATAATGTAGCTCGGTAGAAAAACAGTGCCGGGTCTCAGCAGAGACGTTTCAAATTATATAGTCCTAGAGGAGCCCATGAAAAACAATTCTATCATCAGGCCGTGCAAGCGGGACCTATTGAACTGCAACTTTGCACATGCTAAATTGGCTCACAAATATGATGCATTTTATATGTCTTTTGCTCTCTGGGAATATAAGGACAAAAAGAAGTTGTATGTCTTTATCTTGCCTCATCACATTACAAAAAAATTTCTTTAAGAGTAAATCAGTCTTATTATCCGTGTCGTATTTCTGTATATTCGTCCATGAATGTAACAGAAGTAACTAAAATTGACTTTTCAAAAGTCTCATCAAAGCAATTTCGCCAGAATACTCAGTTAATTTGCTTTGAAAAATCAAAAAATTTTCGGGCAACTCAGAGATACACAAAAAAGTTGTGACTTTTGGTATTTTCATGTCAGTGTCTCCCAGAATGGGTGGAGCTTGGCAAGACGGTGATGGTATGGTGGCACAGTGAATATGTGACGCCACATCTCATATATTTAAAATTTTATTGCAGTCAGGAACTGGTGTAAGATTTCTGGGGTGGTGCGCGGAGGCACGCCAATGGTTAGACGCTCCTGATTCATTAAGAGGTGTGTTATAGAGCAGGGGAGTTATAGAGAAGGGGGAGCTGAGCAGATTTATATATAGTTTATGAGTTCAGTATTCAGTATAGTCCATGATTTTGGCATATAAACCTCTGTTTCTTCTGGGATTTTGGGTTAAGTGGGCGATCCTATCAGTGATTGACAGACGTCTTTGTATAAGTATGCATACAGAGATAGCTGCCAGTCACTGGTAGGACCGCCCACTGGACCAAAAATCCCAGAAAGATCAGAGGTTTAAATGATGTACAAACTGGTTATACTGAATCCTTTCTCACAAAACTATGCATTAATCTACTCAGCTCTATAACATGGTGTCTGCAGATAGGACTGCGTTTTCATTACAGGTTCCCTTTAATGTGTGATGTGGTTTGCTGTTTATGTTGTCTAGTATACACAAAATTCACAGCCGGAGGTATGTTAAAATGTGAATATTTGGTGGAGCATTGGGGGCGGAGGCACCCGCCTGGAGTCCAGCGGCCAGTATATCGCTTCCCAGCTCAACGGTTAACAATAAAAGGTTTGATTGTTTACGGTTTAAAGCTATACATTAATAAATGTTTCATCCAGCAAAGGTAGTATGTTGTCTATGCCTTATTTAGGGGATCTGGGGGTGGGCAGCCACTATATGGGAAGTTTTTTACCTGCTAACACTGGCTATCTCATAGAAAACACAGGAGATGTCCTATGAGAACAACCGGCCAACAGCTATCTATTGTGTATGGGGGGCTTAAGGTTGTTGCATCACAGCCACACAATCCTCTCTGTCTCCTGGTCCGTAGTATATTGTATATAATTCAGTGTGGGGAATGATCTTATTTGCCTGCCCAGGTTCCTATTTTCATTAGAACCATCCCTGCATATATGCAACGTCATTCATAGCATTTGGGGTGACCCAAAACAACTGTGACCTAGTTTGTGACCTTCACTATCTATGCACATGCCCTTTGGCTCCTAAGTGTTAAAAGGGATAGGAGCTCAAACAGGACTCACCCTTTCGATATAGGTGGTTTAACAAAAATCGGCTCTTTTCCATTGTCACATCTCTACCCAGATCTGCACCAGTTATATCTGCTTCAGTCTACAGATGCTTCCAATCTGTGGTTCCACTCAGCCAGACTAATGGATGTTTGTGCTGTCCAGCAGCCCAGTAGGTGTAATAATTTCCCCTTCTTTGGCCAATTTGGCAGTACCACACACTACATAAACTCCCAATCTTCTATCTCTTTTGACAGCAGTTGTGCCTGGATTGCTCCCTGAATACTGGTTCTCTATTTGTCCTGCTATTCCTGATACTGTCCTGGCTTGTACCTTGGCTTCTTCTGATCCTGATACCCCCCTCCTGATTTCAGCCTCATTAACATTCTGTTGTATTACCTCGTATCTGACCCCAGCTATTCCCCTGACTTCGGCTTTTGATTCCTGATTGAGTCCATTGTTTCGTCGCATCTGTTACTGACCTGGCTGACTTGACTTCCTTCACTTAGGCTCACTTCTCCGGCCAGCAACAACCAGGGGACCCCATTGAAAAACCAGATCCCTATACAGGGCTTAAAGCGGCGAAGGTAGGGATTCCTCTGGGATCTGCAAGACAGAGTGGCTAGCGACAACTCTGTTCGGGGTAGCTTTTCTTTTGAGCCAATGGCCTCTCGCAGATTTTAATCCATAGTTACCACAAAATAAGTGTGGAAGAACCCTGATGTAAGTACCTGTCAATCCAGTTCAAGGATGAGTTGATGTCATGGTGAGAACCAACACTAGGAATAAGTGCTTAATTTGATTTGGTATACTGGAACCTCTAGGTAAACCCTTAACACAAGTGCCATACACTGTTGAGCCATTGATATAAAGTGATAAGTCTGGTATCCTGCGTAGCTATAAAAGATTGTGGGTATTTTTCAAATATCATTAAAAAGTTCATAAAGGATTAGGAAAGTGTTAGGTTTAAAGAGGTTGACCATAATTTCTTATTAATAACCTATTTATAGGATAGACCATCAATATCTGATTGTGGCGGTGCGATACCAGCATCCCCACCATTTAGCTCTTAATGGTGGTGAACACAAGTTCTCGGATACTGCTGAAACACATCAGCTCCGTCAAAACTATATTGGCCGCGGCCAGATCCTGCCGATCCACCTCCTATTCATTTGAATAGGGGTTGTATCAGCAGGACCTGGCCGCGGACACTATAGAAATGACAGAGCTGCTGTGTTCCAGCAGTATCTTAGAACTTTCGGCCAGTGACGGTAATAGCTGATCGACAGTGGTGCTGGTGTCGCGTCCCCACTGATCAGATATTGATGGCCTATTCTAATTATAGACTATCAATAAAAAAAGTAGTGGTCAACCCCTTTAAGGTTTTTTTTTATCTAGAAACAGGGCTGTTCTTTCCATGCGTTATGGTGTGGCAATAAAAGGTGATCCAATGGTAAAAAGAAAGTTCAGGCTTCAAAAGCCAATGCAGGAAACCAAATACTATAACAACAGTGTCAAGAATTAGACTAAGTTTATTAGTTTATTAGGGGTTCATTTTTCCGAAGAAATAGTTTTCAAATCTTATTTTCTGCAATGCATTATAACATCACTGTCCTGTGTTTCTAATGAGTTCTTAGTGCTCCTCACGTATAGTAAACATATGTCATTAGCATGTCAATGACCAGATCACGTCATGCGCTTCCAGATGATGGAAAGTTAAACAAAAGAAAAGCAGATTCATCATACAAACAAATGTAATGTTCCACAGGCCATTAAACATGTTAGTCTTTACAGTCTTACTGAATGAGTCACTCTGTTAAAAGGAAAAAAAATCAATTCTAAGTCATGACCAAAATTATTTCTGAAATGTAACAGAATTTAGTAAATGAGTTAGAAGAAAATCTATTACAAATAAAGATGAGCAAACGAGCTCATCTTGTTCTCGTGACTTTATGGCAGTTTGTAATGTAAAGTCCTGGCTGTAGGCTGACAAACGTTTTTCTTTTCTTTTTTCTATTTTTTTTTCTGCCCAGGCAACGCTTTATTTTTCTACCTAAATCTTGCTTCCATAAGTAATGGATTTAATGGTTAATGCAGAATTAGCTAGAATTTTGTTTTTTATTTTTATCGGTCTCTAATATGGATGACATGTAAGGTAGAACACTAGAGGAAGCAAGTTGTAAAAATGCAAAATTGCCTTCTGAGCCTGTCTAGGCTTGGCCTTGTCAAAGTCGTAACTTATAGGAGGTTTTCCACTAACTAAAGTTGATTTTAATCAATAGATCTTGGAATAATAATAATTTCCACAATTGGATGTGTTTAAATAAAATGTTCCTGTTCTGAGATTATCTTATAAATGTGCCCCTGCTGTGTACTGTGTAATGGCTGTGTCTGACCGTACAGGAACATGGTCTGATCATACCACAGCTCCTGGGCAGGGGAAGAAGCAAAATAGTATATAGATATTACTGCATGGGATCACATCTGAATCTTTTTCTGAGGTAAAACTTTTCACTGTCTGTTTTTAAGCAATGTTTTTCTTCAAAGAAAGAATCAGCTGTGATCCCGTGCTGTCCTGTCTGTATACTCTTTTGCTTTTTCCCCTGAGCAGGAGATGTGGTATGATCAGACCGTATTCTGTACACGGTCAGACACAGCCATTACACAGTACACAGCAGGGGCACATTTATAGGATTATCTCAGCACAGGACAATTTTATTTAAACACATCCAATTGTGGAAGTTATTATTATTCAAAGATCTATTTGTTAAAATTAACTTTTGTTCATGGGGAAACCCCTTTAAGGGGGTTGTCTCAGCATCTTTAGTGAGTAAAATTAAAAATACTCTCTTTTCCCAAGAACAGATGGATTTTTTATTTTATTTTTATCACTCATTACCTATGTTACAGGCAACTTCAGCAGTCCATTGGCGATGGGCAGTCTCCACTCCAGTACCACTGCACTTCTCCAATGCTGCAGTGGCAAAGCTGCCTTTGCTTGCAACAGCTAAGACTGCACAGTTCAAGCCAGCAGTGCAACTATGCCGTTAGTCCAAACTGTCAATCAGGAGTGCATTGCCCTCAGTAAGCAGGAAGCTACAGAGCATTCACTCCTTTTTAAAACTCCTGGGCACCAATTCAAAATCTGCAACAGAGGACCCACAACCTAGTATGAGCAATTTATAATACTGGTTCTTTTGGACTACCTCAGGCTATAGGTGCAACACTGTACACCTCTATACCTAATTTATACCTAATCCCCTCCCCCTGTCCAGCTTTGGCATTATTTTTATTATTACCATGGTTCAATATGGATGATTTTAGTGATTAAAAAGGTCTATGAGTCAAGAAAGCATGACTGTTGTTTTCAGTAACAGCGCTACTATTGTTCATGCATATCATCAGATATTGCAGTTAAGCCCTACTTCTTAAATCAGCAGCAATATCAGATGCAACCAATGTACAAGAGTGGGGATTTTTTAAACTCATACAACTACTTTAAATAGCATCTGTCACATAGTGGCAAGGGACTGTTGGCACCTACCCAATCCCTCAAACTAGGGGCACCCTGGTCTATCCCTGTCCCCCGGATTACTCCTGAAGGTGGAGATGCCGGGTTCTCTTACCTGGCAATGCTCCTAACTTAAACTTTATCTGATCCCTTCCCCACCCAGGGAGGTGAGGGGCTGAAGCGCATAGGAAAACACTAACTAGGCTGACAGGGTTAACAGACGGGAATAAAAGAAAACTACTATCATACAAATACAGGCATAAAACCACAGAGTGAGAAACAGAGGAGGTATAGGAAGGGGAAACCAATTGTGAGAGGATAAGGAAAAGCACGCAAACCAACTCCATGCAGTAATCTCCAGAAAAACTCTCCAGCTGCCAACTCCAAACACTGAACTTTCTCCTTCACCACCAAACCAGGAAGTAGAACTATCATTGGCAACTCCCAAGTGCCAGTGGGAGCATATATACCAGAGAGGAGTGGCCAACACTTAACAGCTGAGACAATTCAGGATGGAGAGCTCCAGCAGATCATCTGAACTGATTAACCCTTACCATGATAGAGCAAGGGAAAACCTGCACTGTTTAATACGATGGTGAGGCAGTTCTAATAAGTGCAGGGGTTCAGGTAACCAGACAACGTGATCTTCTGGCCCCTCTCTGTTGTGGTAACCCCGTGACAGTAATTTTCAGCTCTCCTTACACCTATGTTTTAATATATATTTATTTTCCCCATGATTTAAGGATTTTAGAGCAACTTTAAGTGGAATTTTGCACTGTGCTATTTCTCTGTTATTCCCCAGTTGGGGGCGTGTCTCTGCACACTCTTACAATATCCAATCAGAGCTTGCAGATTGTGCAGGGAAACACCCCTTTAACAAATTGTAGCTTTAGCCATACATTTCTAATAGGAAAAACAGGGAAATGGCACAATGCAAAGTAATAAAAAAAGAAATTCCAGAATTATTCTTTCATGGAGAACATGTACATTGCACCTGATTCATCATTGTTGTTTCTCCACTATTCTGGAGAAATTTGTTCCTTTATAGTTGCTTTACTCTTTGCGCCTTATTCTTTATAAGTTTTACTCCACTTTTTAAGTCTCTCCTCTTTTTCAAGTCTTTTTTTTATGTTTACTGGACGACTTTACTTATCCTGATATTTTGGACAGATTCATGGAATGCAACTTTTAACAAATTTCTCACTCCAATCTGCTCTCCCCTCGAAGTAAGGTTTCTGGAGGAGTTTTCAGTTTAATGTATTATTGCGACTTTTTTAAAAGATTTGTGACTTTTTGGTGCTAAAAAGTAGCAAAAACTGTTCAAAGACAAAAATAAAGAGCATTTTTTTATTTCGCAACAAATTCATGAACCGCTTGCGCCATTTTGACGAATTTAGAGCAAAAAAGTTAGAGAATACCACAAAACTAAAAAAGAAAATTGACTTCAATAAAGTGTGAATCAGACCCATGTTGACAAGCACATAGGAGCAAGTTCATCATCACTTTAGTTCCCTTTTGTTGGAGCAAAAATGGTAACCTTTTTAGTCGTACATTATTTCTTAACAAATTTGTGCATTTTTTAATTCTTAACATGGTTTAATATTTTTTTCATTATGAGCATGCACTTACTGAAAAGTGACATTTTTCTCTAAAAAAGGTGCAAAAAGCCCAAAATATTAAGCATCTTTGAATTTGCACCAATTCATTAAACTTTGTGCATCCATCTTGATGAATTGTGGTGCAAAATCCACCAGAGCAGAAAGAAAGACAAGACAAAAAATGACTTTAAAAAAAATGCAAATGAGACCTAAATATTTATTTATTTTTATAATTAAAAACTAATTTGAAATTTTTGCTTCGTTGCTCTAAAAATGGATCAGTCACCAGTGTCTGCACTGTAGAGGATTGAACGTTAGTTGCAGATGACTACATCATGCGGTTCAATTAAACTACATTAACAGTGGCCCCGCAAGATAAAACATTGACCATGGAGAGCTGGATATTAATGCAAGTTTTGGCTTGGCAGCATAGCTTCTATTATGTATGCCACTTAAAGAAACTTTGAAAGTACTTGAGAAGCTTAAGACGTATATAAATGGCATGCTGTATCTTACCACTGGTTATGATTTTATGAACGCTGCACTCATATGTCAAGTGTCACCCTACCAGCGCTGTGTTTCCCAGAAATATTACTTTATATTCAAGTAAGTAAAGTTTGTGCCGTTGCATTAACCAAAATAAAGCAATTTTTCTTTCAAGAGTCAAAGCGAGTACACTCTCAACAGTCTGTCCTCAAAGTGCCTCGTCTTTAATCCATTTTTTTTTTCATTTGATGTATTAGGCTGGTGCCCTATTAAACAGTAGAGTGATGACAAACAATAGGTCATATACAGATATTGATCAGATGAAAGCCTCCTTATTTCGAGAAGGCAGAGATTGTTCCACCTGAAACCAGCAATATGAGCTTCTCAGCGTTAATAACCCCAGTGCAAAGCAAAGTAATGAAATACATCACCATTTTAAATTGACCATTTGGTCCAATATCATGCACTTTCCAGACACCATGTTAACAAAGCAAGACTGTAATGATTATCCCCAAAACAGACTTGTATTTATCCGCAAATAGCCAGTGTGTAAAAAATAGGAACATATTTGAGACAGATACTGAAGTGAGTAGTGGCAATATATCTGCATAGGGCTGACAAATAGATAATGGCGCAATATAGTTGACGCGCCCCCTGGGCCGTGGGGTACCCGGTGCCGGGCCGGTCGATGCTGGGGGATGTCACAGTGGCTGTGACCCAGTCCGTGACCCAGGGCGGTCAATAAAAGGGGTTATGTATAGGGGATTTATAGAGTTTTTATAGAGTTCGTGACGCCACCTGTGGAATGCGGCTAAAGGGAGATGCCGCTGCGGAGCAGTCATCTGAAGCTGATGTTACTGCAGCAGGTATGGTGTGGCTCTCCACAGGAAGAGCTAGCTCCAGGGCAGTGTAGATGATGTTGCAGGTTGTGCTGGGCGTTGTAGTGCAGGGGTTGATGGCGCAGCAAGAAACACAGACACAAGGAAGTGCAGTCCCAGGGTCTTTACTGGTGCTGATTAGACAAGCCGGGACTAGGGTACTGGCTAGAAATGGAAGTCCGGGCAGCCTGGAAGCAAGTAAAGAATCCTCCTTGCCAGGTGAAGTTGGAGGCCTTCCCTTTCCACTAACTCTTTGGCCCTGCTACTTGTAGCGGTGCGGTGGCCCTCGTCCCTGAGTGCGACGTTTCTGTGCTCACCTGTATGGCAGGCAGCTTGGGTCTTGCTGGCGCGTCGCTCCCTCGTGGCAGTGCTGCTGAGCCTTCGTGCGTCTGACGGGGCCAGGAGACCTGCAGTCTCCTGCCCTCCGGTTTCTGCGGCTGGCCCTTCAGTGCCCCACAGCCTCGGACTCCGGTGTCCGGTTCTTCTGTGCTCGTGCTTCTTCTGGGGTGGGCTGCCGCGCAGCTCCAGTCCCCAGCTCCTCTCTCCTCGACGTCCTCTCTTCAACTCCTCACACTAAGACTAACTAACCCCGCCCCCAGATCCCAGTTGCCAAGGGTAGGTGCTCCCCTTCCTGGTCTGGAGCCAGGAAAATGTTGCATGTTTAGTACCCCTGACTAGGGGATCCCTGCTTGCTTCCAGGCATGGCATTACCTCTTTTAAGGGAGGCAATGCCACTGTGGCAACCAGACCCCTGGGGTGCCACATTCCCCCCTAGTTAATTTCAGTACTCCCGGAATAAGGATACCTTTTAAAATTAACAATAACAATTCACATTATAAGATTATGAATTTAACATTTCCTGAACGTTACTGGTTATCAAAACATTATAAAACACTGTTAATAACATTCTTCAACAGGTTACAGTACATTCTGTAACCGGGTGTCCATTCTTCTTTAGTAAGGAACAATTTTGAGCAACATTAGGGACCTGTCCGAAAACCCTCAACGTAGGCCCTGGGTGTGGCTGCAGGGCATAGATGATCCAGGTGTTGGACCACGTCTTCGGCCACGCCAAACGGGTTTTTGTTCTGAGGTCATTTGTTGTAACCATAAAACCAAGAGGGGGCACTCTAATAAGTGCAACTATTTACAATGGAAAGTTCTTTGGTTATTCACCGTCCATAACCTACAAGTCTTTATACCCTTACCGGGTAACTAAATGCACACATGACCAACTTTTGCAATTCACTTTGAAAACACAACTTTTCTGCTTTACCCTTACGGGTAACTATATACAGCATACATTTTAGTTCTCTTATACTTTAATTCTTTAGTTTCTCCAGCGAGCAGGGAGCTGACCATTTGTACTCCTGGTCGATCTATGTAGTATGTTAGTTGTCACTGCCCTACCCTGGTCCCTAGTGTCTACCCCTGGTGTGGTGGATTCAGTGTGAATTACACTACAGGTAGTCTGAGGTAACACCGGTAGGCTGGGTAATCTCCTACGAATTCTTTGGCTCACCATGGGTACGACAGGTTCACTGCTAGCAGAGGGTCGATTCTCCTGGTCTGCTAATGAAGAAACCTCTGTCTCTGGGGCAGACTGGTCTTCCAGCTGTTCTGGGACTTCTGCAGCTTCCGGAGAGGCCACTTGGAGAAAGGTCAAGACCGGTACCACAATCGCTTTGTTCATCTGCGTCCAAGACCGGGGAAATTCTCCGAGGACTGTCTGGACCGTTTCTTCCACTTCTTCGGTGGGCTGAGGGCTGTCTTGATCTTTGTGTTTCAACTGTTCCGGACATACCTTCAAGTGGTCTCTTGAGACTGTCGCTGAAGTTTCCCCTCCATCTTTGCTGATGAGGCACACTTTGGTGTTATCGTAATTCGAGGGTAGGACGGTGTATGGCTCAACCTCCCACTGGTCATTTAACTTGTGGACTCGTCTTTTCCTCTTAAGTACCTGTTCTCAAGGTGATAAGGGAACGGCAGGTGAATGCTGATTATAAGTTTTCTCTTGCTTCTGTCTTGCCTGGGACAAACTTCTCTCAACACACTCTTGCACTTTGCAGTATTGTTGCTGCCACTCGGTATCCCAATCCACATCTGGGGATGTCGTCTCTGGTGTTAAGACTCCTATGTCCAAGTCAATGGGTAGCTTACCAGGTCTTGCTCTCATCAGGTAAGCGGGTGTACAGTTGGTGGAGTTCACCGGGATGTGGTTATACAGGTCCACCAAATCTGGTAACTTCTCTGGCCACAGGCTGCGCTCTTCTAGGGGCAACGTCTTCAACAGGTCTATTACCACCTGGTTCATCTTTTCACAAAACCCGTTGGTCTGGGGATGATATGGCGTCGTCCTGATTTTCTTGCAGCCGTACAAGTTACAGAATTCCTGGAACACCTCTCCTTCAAAGGCTGGACCTTGATCAGTAAGCACCTGTTCAGGGTAACCGTACGGGCGACAAAAGTGCTGTTGGAACGCTTTGGCTGCCGTCTGAGCCGTCTGGTCTTTTACTGGCACTACTACCAGGAACCGGGAGTAGTGGTCTACTATGGTTAGAGCGTAGACATAGCCTGACCTGCTTGGGGCTAGCTTCACGTGGTCCAAGGCTACCAGTTCTAGTGGCTGTTTGGTGATGATGGGCTGCAGGGGAGCCCTCTGGCTGTCACGGTCTTTTCGTCTCAGGTTGAATGGACCACATTCTCGACACCATCTCTCGATTGCTTTCCTCATGCCAGCCCAGTAGAATTGCTCACATAGCAGGACTTCCAACTTCTTCTACTCGAAGTGTCCTGCTCCATCGTGGTATGCTTCTAAGACCATTGACGCATCCAGCCTCGGGACTACCACCTGCCAGACCAGTTCATGTGTCCGGGAGTTGATGCTTCTTCGACACAGCTTTCCCTCGTAGATGAACAGTTTTCCCCACTCCTTCCACAACTGTTGGGTCTCCTGTGGAGCATCTGGATCAGGGTACGAGTCAGCTTGCATCAGCAACTCCTTGACTAGACGGACAGCCGGGTCGCTATCCTGCGTTTCTGACCATCCATGGTGGGGCAATGGGTTGAACGTGGCCGCTCTGTTGGCGGAGCGCTTGTCCCTTACACAGTGGAAGTACTGGGTCACCCCATGAGGATGGAAAGCGGGTATCTCTATCTCCTCCAGCTCTTCCGGGTCTTCTCCCCCATCTGGCAAGTTGGGCATTCTGGACAGCGCATCAGCATTTGCATTTTTATGCCCCGCCCGATACTTGATGGTGAACTCGTAGTTAGACAGTCGGGACATCCATCGTTGCTCTAGGGCACCAAGCCTCACAGTCTCCAGGTGCGTCAGAGGGTTATCTGGGAAAACTGTAAATTTGGAGGAGGCGAGATAGTGCTTGAAGCGCTCCTTTACAGCCCAGACTATGGCGAGAAACTCCAACTTGAAGGAACTGTAGTTGTCAGGGTTCCTTTCCGTGGGCCGGAGCTTCCTGCTGGCGTATGCAATCACTTGCTCTCTGCCTTGCTGTACCTGGGACAGCACCGCTGCCAATCCCATGTTGCTGGCATCTGTATGGAGTATAAAGGGTTGGCCATAGTCGGGGTTGGCCAGGACTTTGTCTCCGGTCAGAGCCATCTTCAGTCGGGTGAAGGATTCGTCTTCTGGTTTACCCCATTTGAACGGAGGTTTCGGGTTCTTGGCTTTCTTGGACTGGCCTACCAGGAGGTCCTGCATGGGTGCTGCTATCTTGGTGAAACCCTTGATAAATCTTCTGTAGTAGCCTAACAGCCCGAGGAACTGCCGCACTTCCTTGTTAGTGGAGGGTCTTGGCCAGTCCTTGATCACGGTGACTTTTTCAGGGTCTGGCGCTACACCTTCGGCGTTTACCACATGACCTAGGTACTGCACCTTGGGCTTCAACAGGTGGCATTTAGACGGCTTTACATTCAGGCCAAAACCGGATAGGGCTTCGAACACCTCGGCCAGGTGCTCCAGGTGGTCTTCATATGTCTTCGAGTAGACAATTACGTCGTCCAGGTACAGCAGGACAGTTTCAAAGTTCTTGTGTCCTAGGCAGCACTCCATTAACCGCTGGAAGGTTCCTGGGGCGTTGCAGAGCCCGAATGGCATGCGGTTGAACTCGCTGAGGCCCATTGGTGTTGTAAACACGGTCTTTTCTTTGTCCGCCTCTGCCACAGGAACCTGCCAATACACACTGGTGAGATCCAAAGTGGAGAAATAATTAGCAGATCTTAATGCAGCTAGTGACTCCTCAATTCTGGGTAAAGGGTAGGCATCCTTATGTGTAATGTGGTTAATCTGCCTGTAGTCAACACACATCCTCATTGTACCATCCTTCTTTATCACGAGAACTAATGGAGCTGCCCAGGGGCTACTACTATCTCTGATCACCTCAGCCTCCTTCATCTCCAGTAATATTCCTTTGGCACATTGATAGAGAGCTGGAGGTACAGGCCGGTACCTCTCTTTATTGGGTGGATGATCTACCGTGGGAATATGATGTTGGACCCCTGCCCAAAGTTTAATGGGTGTTTTCTGAAGATCCGCTCATACTCTTGGACCACCTGGTATACTCCATGCTTTTGGTGCAAAGAGGTGGAGTCAGTGCCCACTTATAGCTTCTGACACCAATCCTCCATCTGCCCCTTGAAGTCATTATTCTCCAGCGGTTTGGATGGAGGCAAGGGTTCCACTGTCTTTATTGAGTTGTTACTGACAGTGAATAACTTACTAAGGGTAGCATACCGGGGTAAATGGACCTCTTTCTCCCCACAATTCAGGATGCGGATCGGCACTCTCCCCTTGCGGACATCGACTACCCCACTGGCTGTTAAGATGGTGGGCCTACTGTCAGAGTATACGGGTTCTACCAGGGCCTGATAATCTTGACCCCTGAGACCAATTGCTGCCCGACACCATATTAACATTTCGCTCCTAGGGGGCATTGCAATGGGGAATGGATCACTCATCCTGACACTGCCAATTTCTCCACCAGACAGTTCTACCTGTTGTCTTTTCATCAGGGCTCTGATTTCTTTCTGTAGAACCCGCTGCTGACTGGAACTGGCAGTCTCTGCGACCTGTTGTAACAAAACAATAATTTCTCCAAGACAATTTTCTATCACATTAGTGCCTAAGGTTATCATGGGATGACTTTCTCGGCGATCAATATCAACAATAATCATTCCTTGTGATGGCAATTCTACTTTGCCAACTTTTATGGTCACCTCTTTATGCCCCACCGGAGGCAAGGGCTGACCATTGCTGGCATAGATACTAAGATGTTCATCTGGACTGTGGGTAATGTCTGAATCAGTCCAGTATTGTTTATAAAGGATATATGGCATCGTGGTTACCTGGGACCCAGTGTTCAGCAACACGTTCATTGGGATGCCATCAAGCACGACAGGTAGGACCGGCAGTCCTCCCACATACTTGTCTTGCCAGCTTTGTGGGCCTTTTCGTCTTATTCCTGGGGGTTGGCCCTCTGCCCCAGGTGTTGCTCATTTAAATTGCAGAATCTTGCTTAGTGTCCCACCTTTTGACAGCGGCGGCAGATGGGTTGTCCGTCCTGGTCGTAGCGATAGCTGTTCCTCCCTCTGATCGGTGGAATTCTTTTCTGTCATCGCCACGGGACATCATCTGGACTGGAAGCCAGCTGGATCTTTTTCTTGGGGGACACTTGAATGGCCTGCACGGTTTTGGTTAACGCAGCCACACTTTTGGTCAGCTCCTGGACCTAAAGGCGCAGGTCGGCAGACGGGTCATTGTCCAGAGTCTGCGCATCTGCCTCCACAGGTTCTGTGGAAAAGGACGCCACCTCCTGGTGGTATGTGATAGCTGGGCGCCGGTGGGATGCAGCGCCGCCTGGTGTTGATTCTTGCAGCACCCGGATGGCTCTGTCTTTAAATTGTGCAAAGTCCAGATCAGGGTCTTTGCAGAGCCATAATGCGCAGCTGAGTCCTGTGAGCGCTGGACAGGAGCCCCTCAATAAACTGCTCAGTCAGCAATCTGTTCTCATTATGCACACTGTCAGGGTCTACCTGTTTGATGGCCCGCAGCGCCTCCTGCAGGTTTAGAGCATAATCCTGTACACTGTCCTGCACCCTTTGTTTGCACCCGTAAAACTTAATTTTAATTTCTGCTGCGGTGCGGGTGTTAAAGGTATCCTTCAATCGGGCCAGTATTTCTTTTACAGTGCCTTTGTCTCTGCCCGGCCAGGACTTCACTTCTCTCTGGGCTGCACCGATTAGCTGGCCTATGAGGATGCTGACTTTCTGCTCTTCAGACAGGGGGTACACTTTAAACAAACTGCGCAGTCTCTCCTCAAAGTCATTCAGGGTCTGCAACTCCCCTGAGTATTGGGGCAACCACGCCGCCCCCGGTATATATTGCATTGATAACGGCATCACAGTGGCAGCAGCAGCGCCTGTGGCTGAACCCTCCTCCATATTGGGCATCTTCCTCCCCCCTAGTGAACCTCAGCCAGGTCCTGGGTGTCTGCTGACGTACCAGTATGCTGCTGAGCAGGCGGAGGGATCTCTTACCCGGCGGTTCCGGATCGGGGCTTCTTTCTTCCCCCTCGGCGGGCGGCAAACCACGTGATCACACAGTTCAATAAAGTTTATGGCACACAGGACCCGGTTATACCGGGCTTCGTGAATCCTGTTCATGACGCCAAGTTGACGCACCCCCTGGGCCGTGGGGTACCCGGTGCCGGGCCGGTCGATGCTGGGGGATGTCACAGTGGCGGTGACCCAGTCCGTGACCCAGGGCGGTCAATAAAAGGGGTTATGTATAGAGGATTTATAGAGTTTTTATAGAGTTCGTGACGCCACCTGTGGAATGCGGCTAAAGGGAGCCGCCGCTGCGGAGCAGTCCTCTAAAGCTGATGTTACTGCAGCAGGTATGGTGTGGCTATCCACAGGAAGAGCTTAGCTCCAGGGCAGTGTAGATGATGTTGCAGGTTGTGCTGGGCATTGTAGTGCAGGGGTTGATGGCGCAGCAAGAAACACAGAGACAAGGAAGTGCAGTTCCAGGGTCTTTACTGGTGCTGATTAGACAAGCCGGGACTAGAGTTCTGGCTAGAAGTGGAAGTCCGGGCAGCCTGGAAGCAAGTAAAGAATCCTCCTTGCCAGGTGAAGCTGGAGGCCTGCCCTTTCCACTAAACTCTTTGGCCCTGCTACTTGTAGCGGTGCGGTGGCCCTCGTCCCTGAGTGCGACGTTTCTGTGCTCACCCGTATGGCAGGCAGCTCGGGACTTGCTGGCGCGTCGCTCCCTCGTGGTGGTGCTGGACCCTGCGGTGCTGCTGAGCCTTCGGGCGTCTGATGGGGCCAGGAGACCTGCAGTCTCCTGCCCTCCGGTTTCTGCGGCTGGGCCTTCAGTGCCCCACAGCCTCGGACTCCGGTGTCCGGTTCTTCTGTGCTCGTGCTTCTTCTGGGGTGAGCTGCCGCGCAGCTCCAGTCCCCAGCTCCTCTCTCCTCGACGTCCTCTCTTCAACTCCTCACACTAAGACTAACTAACCCCGCCCCCAGATCCCAGTTGCCAAGGGGAGATGCTCCCCTTGCTGGTCTGGAGCTAGGAAAATGTTGCATGTTTAGTACCCTGACTAGGGGATCCCTGCTTGCTTCCAGGCATGGCATTGCCTCTTTTGAGGGAGGCAATGCCACTGTGGCAACCGGACCCCTGGGGTGCCACATAGTCAACACACATGAATGAATAAATTTAAGACTATGTCACCATACCTCTTTGTCAATAGGATGAATTGTTAATTTATTAATATATTTACAGGAGGAATAACAGAGGAACAGCACAACTCATATTTTTAAGGCTAACATTTACTAAAATAGATTGGTCTGGGTCCTAAACACACTGTAACCCCAGTCACTACTCATGGATAAGCCGTGAGGCTGAGTAGTCAAGAGGTCCGAAGTCAAAAGCCAAGAGATTACGTCATAGACAGAGGGGTGAGGCGAAGGCATAGTCAGGAAACAGGCCGAAGTCTGTAGTAGATCATGGCAAAAGGGCTAGGCAAACGGATGGTCATGAATAATTCTAGGTCGAGCAGCAAAGATCAAAATACCAAACAAGGAGCACAGAGCAAGCACACACCTTATGAGCAGAACTAAATGGCAGAACTGTCATTTACTGTGTCCAGACACTCAGATTAGAGGAATCGTGACACACCATGATTCTTAAAGGGACCCATCACCCCTGAATCTAAATGGGACTACACATGTCATATGTACAGACACGGTACCTGGTGTCCTTAGTTCTGCAGCCGCTGCCTCACTCTGTCTATGCGGTGATCCATTTTTTTCTTGTCCAAAATAGCAGAGGCAATGTCAGCAGTGTGGATAGTCTAAACCAGTGTTTCCCAAACTCCAGTCCTCACGGACCACACAGGTCATGTTTTCAGGATTTCCTTAGTATTGCACAGGTGATGGAAGTATCATCAAGGTATCAGGAATTCTCTCACCTGTGCAATACTATGGAAATCCTGAAAACATGACCTGTGGGGTCCGTGAGGACTGGAGTTTGGGAAACACTGGTCTAAACCATGCCTCCTCTGTCTTGCCATTGATGTGGAATGGACCAACATCAATAGCCATGGTGCTTTGTCCTTCCTGCACAATCCATGATGCCGTCCAAGTGCAATCCTTGTACTGTCCGTTTTTAACACTGTAAGGAATAGGAGAAGCGTTGAATTTTTTTTTTGCTTTCAAGAAAATCACTGATGTTATAAACTGACACACTAACCAACCAGTAGCTATGTGCAAATGACGCGTTTTCAGGCAGCTTCTGCCACGTCTGAAAACCTATAAAAAGAATGAACATATGCAAGACTCTGTCTTTTTCCTGATGTGGCTTTGTGAAAGAAAATTCAAGCAGCTGCAACGGCGTTTATAGCCACCAATAGAAATCTGATCCAAAACAATGATGAAAATCGTTTCTTTTTTTTCATAGATGTGAAAAAAAAATGGACATCGGAATGAGGTCTAATGTAGCATATTACACAAATTCACAACTTTGCAATGCCCAGAAGTTAACTAAGAATAATGGCTTTGTTACTCTTTCGTTCTATATTCTGATGGCATTGCTCATAAGAACAATTTCCATACGAGTGGCCAATGATAATTATAGGATAAGTGCACCCTGGCTATTTTTTCTACTTCGGCATTGTATATGCTTACCATGGCTGCTATAGTAATCGCGTACCGATGTTCATCTCAGACCTTACCCATGGGGCCCTAATGTTCGTGAACTAGCCCTCCCTTTAAAGACGTCCTGGATATACCCCTGCTATCATTTCTATTCCTGGCAGAGAATCTGAGCTTTGATGTTCACTATAATTAACAAGGTCTGAGCTTCTAATATTAACATTCATTGAAGTTCTATAATATTTCCTCTTAAAAACTTTTGGAATTTAGGGAACTAGTGCGGATAATGGCACAGACTCATTTGTGCTTGCAGCTGGCATAATGATCGGTAATGCAGGGTTGTAATCTTACCTATATAAATGACAGCTCTCATGTAATAATGAAGCAGGGGGCTATTCTTTTATCATTTTTTGTCTGTAATTGTGATGATACATGCCGAATACCGTGGTTAAAAAGAAATATCATGCCGCTTACATATATCACTTTATTTATCAAGTACATAGAAAGATTTCTGCTTCCTTTGTTCCGGCATTTTGTGGCTCATGTAATGTACGTGAGTCATAGCGATTGAGTAGGTGAGTAATAGGAGATGTTATGCGGAGCTTACATTTACAGGGTTGCCATCTATGTGTCATCTTTGTTGTAGAAAGGACTATGGTAAACGCTGTGAATCTGCAGATAAATGTCTCCGAGGGAATTAGAATTGCACCAATTTGTCAGATTCAGTATTGGAATCTGCCATCCAGTAAAGAAGGGCTTTGAGTTTGTTTCTCCTTCCGTACCGCTTATATGACTCTTGAGTAGAGATGAGCGAACCCGATCTTAAAAGTTTGGAGATCGTACTGGACAGTTAGTTTCCGGTGCTAAACGCCGAACACGGACTGTCCCCGGAGGTCTGTTGCAATGTTCAGAGAAAGAGCCCGAATTTCCCCTCATCCCTACTCTGTCTTGAGCCAATTCCACAACTTATTTCTTGCTTAAGGGAACCTGAGAGCTGAAGTCAATCCACGGGCAGCCTGGGAAAGCTATTAAAATGGGGGACCCAAAAAAAAAATGACATGGGGTCCCCCCTATTTTAATAGCTAGCAAAGGCTAGGCAGACCGCTGCGGGCTGATATTAATAGCCCAAGAAGGGTGCCATGAATATTGGCCCCCTCCCAGGCTAGAAACACCAGCCGTCAGCCGCCCCAGAAATGGCGCATCCATAGGATGTGCCAATTTTGGCACTTAGCCTCGCTCTTCACATGGCCCTGTAGCAGTGACAGGGCTGGGGTTGATGTCAGCTTATAATGCCAGCTGACATCAAGCCCAAGTTAGTAATGGAGAGGCATCTATAAGACACCCCCATTACTAACCCCATAGTCTAAGTTAAAAAAAAAAAACACCCAGAATAAAGTCCTTTAATTGAAATAAACGCACAATTCTTTTAATGTTCTAAATTAAACCATAATTACCGTATCGCCCATTCCAGCTGAAGCCAATGTCTTCTGCAATAAAAGTAAAATAATAAACCAACCTCATCCTTACCTTACCATGGTTCTGTGACAGCATCCAGATGAGCCGAGTTCATGTCCAATGAACTCAGCTCACCTCATGCACGTCACTGACAGCGTGGGAGAATTCTCCTGCGCATGCGGTGAGCGTGAGAGAATTCTCCTGCGCATGCGGTGAGCGCAGGAGAATTCTCCCATGCTGTTAGTGACGTGCATGAGGTGAGCTGAGTTCATTGGACATGTCCAAACTTTTGGTCTGTACTGTATATGTCTGTATATGTTTGTGTGTGTGTGACTGCGTGCGGCCTCCCGCTGTGTATTAATGGCGCCGTGCGGCCTCCCGCTGTGTATAGATGGAGCCGTGTGGCCTCCCGCCATGCATAGATGGCGCTGTGCGGCCTTCCGCTGTGTATAGATGGCTACGTGCGGCCTTCCTCTATGTATAGATTGCTACATGTGGCCTCCTGCTGTGTGTAAATTGCGCCATGCGACCTCCCGCTGTGTATAGATGGCTACGTACGGCCTCCCGCTTTATATAGATGGCTATGTGCGGCCTCCCGCTGTGTATAGATGGCACCGTGCGACCTCCTGTTGTGTATAGATGGCCACGTGCGGCCTCCTGCTGTGTATAGATGGCACCGTGCGGCCTCCTGCTGTGTATAGCTGGCTATGTGTGGCCTCCTGCTGTGTATAGATGGCACCATGTGACCTCCCGCTGTGTATAGATGGCTATGTGCGGCCTCCTGCTGTATATAGATGGCTGCATGCGGCCTCCTGCTGTGTATAGATGACACCGTGCGACCTCCTGCTGTGTATAGATGGCTATGTGCGGCCTCCTGCTGTGTATAGATGGCACCGTGCGGCCTCCTGCTGTTTATAGCTGGCTACGTGCAGCCCCCTGCTGTGTATAGATGGCTACATGCGGCCTCCTCCTGTGCATAGATGGCTACGTGCGGCCTCCTGCTGTGTATAGATGGCTATGTGCGGCCTCCCGCTGTGTATAGATGGCTATGTGCAGCCTCCTGCTGTGTATAGATGGCTATGTGCAGCCTCCCGCTGTGTATAGATGGCTATGTTCAGCCTCCCGCTGTGTATAGATGGCTACGTGTGGCCTCCCGCTGTGTATAGATGGCTACGTGCGGCCTCCTGCTGTGTATAGATGGCTACATGCGGCCTCCCGCTGTGTATAGATGGCTACGTGCGGCCTCCCACTGTGTATAGATGGCGCCGTGCGGCCTCCCGCTGTGTATAGATGGCTACGTGCGGCCTCCTGCTGTGTATAGATGGCTACGTCTGCTGCATATTGAGTCATACAATTAATGTAAGGCTATGTGCCCACGATGCAGAAATGCTTCGGATTTTTTTTGAGCGTTTCTGCATCTCCCTGGCAGAAAAAACGCATCCGGATTGTACATGCGGATTGTACATGCGTTTTTCCTGCCAGGGACATGCGGATGTGAAGCGTTCTTCACATGCATTTCTGCATGCGGGTTGACAAGCGCTTTCCAAACGATTTTAGCAACACTTGGAAAGTGCTTGACAACTTGGTCACACTATATAAATCCATGCAACCAGCATGGATTTATATAGTGTGACCGTAAAAGAATGGTAAAAAATAAAAAACATATACTTACCTTCTGATGGCCTGCCGATGTCAGCTGTCGCGTGACCCGTCACATGACTAAATTACGTCCCGGCATGTCCTTTTCAGATCATCGCGAGCTGCCGGCAAGCCAGGACGCATCGGATAAAGACACTGGGGGCCATCAGAAGGTAAGTATAATATTTATTTTTTATTTTATTCTTTTTTTACAGGTTCTATGATACCCGGGTCCAGAGGAGAGTCTCCTGTCCTCCACACCCGGGTACCATCCGCAATTTGAAACGCATGGATTCTGCATGTACAGATGCAGTGATGCGTAATCCATGCGTTCCAATGCAAGTCAATGGCGGCCAAAACGCCGAGCTTCCGCAAAATAATTGGTATTGCTGCGGATTTTTCCACAATGATAATCCGCAGCGGAAATTTCCACAGCATGTGCACAGCACATGCGGATTATCATTGGGGAACATGGCAGACCTTCTACCAAGCATTTTTTAAGTATTTCTGCAGCGGAATTGCCGCTGCGGAAACGCTTAAAAAACGCATAGTGGGCACACAGCCTAAAAAAAAATATTATAATTAATATTGTGCCAAATTAATTTCACGTGAACTATCACATGATCTATCACAGGGGATCATGTGACATGTGATACATCAGGTGTGTGGGGGGGGCGTGCCTTCTAAACTGCTGGTTCAGTATGCCTTCAATTTTGAATAAATCGCTAACAGTGTCACCAGCAAAGCACCCCCACACCATCACACCTCCTCCTCCATGCTTCACGGTGGGAACCAGGCATGTAGAGTCTATCCGTTCACCTTTTCTGCTTCGCACAAAGACACGGTGGTTGGAACCAAAAATCTCAAATTTGGACTCATCAGACCAAAACACAGATTTCCACTGGTCTAATGTCCATTCCTTGTGTTCTTTAGTCCAAACAACATAATGTGAGAGTGTGAACTGTGATAGCAGCAGGAGAGCATTAGGACCCTGTAACTTTTGCCGGGCTGAGCTCAGAGCAGGGGCAGAGCTGGAGACCCTGTGCGTTCTGAGAGTGTCTGCTGTGTGGGAGGCGAGACAGGAAGTGTGTGAAAACTGAGCTGCAACAAGACGCTGTCTCTACACGCTTCCCTGTGGAGTTTTGTTAACCCCTGTCCCTGCTTAAAAACAAGAGCAGAGCTGGCGAAAGCTGTGTGGCTCTGTGGAGTTTTGTGGAAGTCCATGCTGAGTGGACTAGAGACTTTGTGTTGAAGGAGCCAAGTGTCGAGTGAGAAGGGAAGAGACTTAGGAATCCATTTCTGTGACGGAGCACATGCTCGGTGGTCTGAAAAAGAGTGAGTGACTGCGAGAGGAAAGAAGGGGTCCGGTGCCATTCCCATTGAGAGGATATTGACAAGCCTTGTGAATAGATCTTCCCAGACCTTAACCTGAGGGCTACAGGACTAAAGTCCCCGGCGTGTGGGCTCAGCATCGGCCGACAAGACAAGGAACCTTTGCTGATTTTATGAACATTGCTTTTGTTTTGGCGCCAAAGTTTTCCGGGAATAGCTGCAGCCACCGCGATTCACAGGCCTGTGATAGACTACATCTGAGGTTAACGGTACCGTAACTTTAAGATACCCGGGTATCCTTGTAATAGGGGTATAAGAGCAATTGGTATAGTTTCACGCATTGTTATTGTTAATAGTGATGGGATTGTACTCAGTGTGCCATCTCAGGGGGTCCCCATAGACCGCCCTCACTAGACTGACACTGTGTTTAGGTAAAATTGTTCCAGATCCCTAGAATAATTCACATAAGCTGGAAACCTTGAGAATGACACATTGATTTCAGATTTTGCTGATTGTGTGTATTTAGTAGTGACAGTGTCCCAGGTAGAATCTGAGACTGATTCATGCAATACTGAATTTTAGCCTTTCCCTGTTTTAGTAAAGAAAGTGTTGTTTATTTCTGTCTCTGTCTCAGTTCGTGACTCACTGGATCTCTCTCGGACCTCCGGTCATTACATTTTTGGCGTAGTCGGCAGGATCCAGTGCTTGTCATGGACGGAGGCAAGGGAAGAAATTACTCTGCCGCACCAGCAGCCCCCCGCTGGTAGCGGAACCCCTGGCAGCCGCGACGACAGTGGGAGGATATGTGCCGGTAGGAGCTTTACTCCAGTACATGCCGAAATACGACGGGCGTAACATGCCGTTGCAGGATTGGGCTGAGAGGGTCCGGAGTGTTCTGCGGATGTGTAATCTGGCCCACGCATTACAAGCAGAGTTGGCATTAAATGCACAAGAGGGCGACGCTAGGCGGATGGTGATGGTACGTCTAGAGTCAGAGAGGAGCACGTTAGAGAAAATCTTGGAGCTGTTAGAAGGGAGTTCAGGAGGCCGGGCTCGTTCCTTGTTTTTCAATCGGCCCCAAAGGGAATGTGAGACTTTGATGCAGTACTCGAACACTTTACAGGAAACGTTGAATGAGGTGCAGCGACTAGACCCAGGGGCCATGGGGGGCATTCCGAGAGGTAGACCGGGATCAATTCATAACGGAAATAGCCAATAGACTCCTTCGAGACAAACTGATGGAGATGTCCCGAGCTACCCCGGAATTATCCTTCTGGCAGATTTATCGGGCCGCGGTGGAAAGGGAGGAGGAGTCTACTCTGGTGGCTGAGGGGGCAGTTGACAGTGCACAGCTGGAGGGAGTTCCGGTGCCAGTTTCAGGAGGGGGAGGACTGGTAAACGTTGTACAGGCTCTGCGTGCTGAACTGAAGGAGCTAAAGCTGGAGGTGTCTAAACTCAGAGCTGGGCCGGTCCCTACTCCTACGGAAGGGCCACCCGCCCCGTCCTCTGGAATGGTGGTTCCACAGTCTGCCAGGTCGCCCTCCTCGAATGATCCAAGTTCTCGTCCACAAGGAGCAGTCACCTGCTGGAGGTGTGGGTGTCGGGGACACATCTCCCGGTACTGCCGGAAGTCTGCAGCCCCGGAGCCTCCTTCACCGGCGTTACACTCCCAGCCGCTGCCATGAGAGGGCGAGCAGCAGCGGCCCACCCCCCACAAAGCCCTCAACGGGAAGAACAAGATTTGTTCGCATGCAGTCCAGTGCTGGAAGTAGAGTTTGAAGGGCGGAAGATGAGATGCTTGGTTGACACAGGATCCGAATGTACCATAATGCCCTTAGAGGTGTACGAGAGGCACTTCAGTCAACTCGTGGTTCCCGAGGACGGCCGAGTGATAAGGCTTACAGCCGCTAACAATGGCCAACTGACGGTGAAGGGGATCGTGTGGATGCAACTGAAAATGTTTGGTCAAGAGCTGGGTCAGAAAGGGATAGTGCTGGTGGACCACCCTCCTAGGAGAGGGATGGAGGTGACGCTCGGAATGAACGTTCTGCGAGATTTAAATCATCAGATGTATGCCAGTGAGGGACCCCGATACTGGGCGTGTGCTACCCACCATCGACCCACCCAGAGAATGTTACACCGTCTACTGCTGAGTTGCGATCTCCTGAAGAGTGTGGTCCCTGGGGGTCGTGTGGGCCTGGTCCGAGTGCAATCACGGACCACGATCTCGCTAGCGCCCCGGCATGAAGAACTCTTAATGCTACCAGTGGGGGCTGCGCAGAGACTAAATGGGCTTGAAGTACTCATCGAGCCAGCCCCAGAGAGAAGTCCTCGTTCGCCAAGGCGCATGTGGCCCGGTCTCTGGCGATTGTGAAGAATGGACGGGTGCCAGTCAGATGTATCAACGTTTTAGATGTTACAATTCCTGCTGGGACCATTCTGGCTGAACTGTTCATGCCAGCAGGGAAGGTGCCTGACAAGACAGTGTTCGAACTTCGCCCAGATGAACAGTCTTCATGGACATTCGCAGTCGAAGTAGGCCGGACCGAACCTCCTACCGAAGAATGGAATGGTCGTGTGATCATGGACCAGATGGGATTGGATCGGGAGGAACTGACCCCCGTTCAATTGGAGCAGCTGGAGAAGGTCTTGAGGGAACATCAAGAGACCTTTTCGCGACATGCGAAGGAATATGGCTGTTCCCGGACGATTGAGCATGAGATTCCCACGGGGGATACTCCTATTAGGGAACGTTATCGTCAAATTCCCCCAACACTCTATCAAGAGGTGAAGCGCATGGTGGCCAGTATGCTTGACAACCAAGTGATCCGAGAGAGCCAGAGCCCCTGGGCGGCCTTTGTGGTCTTGGTGCGGAAGAAGGATGGGACCCTTCGGTTTTGTGTGGACTATCGCAAATTGAATGCTCACACGGTGAGGGACGCATATCCATTACCTCGCATTGAAGAGTCTCTGTCGGCATTGGGTCGGGCCAAATATTTCTCGACGTTGGATTTAGCAAGTGGCTATTGGCAGGTACCAATGGCCGAAAAAAATCGGGCCAAGACGGCGTTTGTCCTACCAATGGGGCTCTATGAATTCAACCGGATGCCCTTAGGGCTCACTAACGCCCCGGGAACTTTTCAACGCCTTATGGAACATTGCTTAGGCGATCTGAATTTTGAATCAGTCCTGATATACCTAGATGACATTGTGGTGTTCGGGACTAGAGATGAGCGTTGTTCTACTCGAACTGTTCGCCAATCTCAAATTCGAGCTGTTTTGGGCGGTGTTCGAGCCGTTCGGCGAACACGAACAATTTGAGAAAAATTCGGCTGTTCGAGGTTATGTTCGATAACTGTTCGTGCACCAAAATCATAACTGGATTTTTTCTCAGTAATGATGAAAATTAATGTTAATACGCAGTTTGAGTGTACAGCGGGGTGGGGGGAGGGGCAGGGGATGGATCTCTGCAGGAACAATGAAGATCTCCATTTTTTTTTCTCTTTCCCGCATTTACAGTGGGGAGGTGCAATCTGTCAGCCTATCAGCAGCGCACACACGGAGCGAAGTGATTTTTTTCACACAAGCAAGGGCATGTGTCATTGGCAGTGTATGTCACATGTCCTTGCCCTATAAGACCAAGCCATTTTCCCCATCGCCACCATTTTCTCACTGCTGCAGCTGCGTGTTAGACAGCACCGCTGTTGCTGTGTGCGCTATACCTTGTTAATTTCAAGCCAATTTTCGCACAAATATACAGATAGCTTGGGAGTAGGGAATAGTTGTGATTGCAGTCCTTTTAAGGACTAGGTTACAGCATTTCCTACGACTTTTATCAGGCAGGTCTGTGCTCTTAAATAGATAGGTTGTGGGAGTAAAGACTAATTGTAATTGGAGTCCTTTTCAGGACTAGGTTACATCAGTTCCTATCAGTTTTTGCCAGGCAGGTCTGTGCCAGTGCTGTGCAAGTTTTTTTCACAGCATTTGGCTGAATCTAGCAAAGCTAATCCTTTTTGGCCTATTGCAGAGTGTGTTAGTCAGTGGAGTAGCCTATCTGTGTTGCAAGATATACCACCTGTGTATAGAATACCAATTTTTTTACTGCACCTAGTGAAGTAAAATCTTTTGGGCATAGCATCATTCTATTAGTCCATCTATACTGACCTCCATCAGGTTGCAAACTGAATCTAATTTTTTTCTGCATCTAGCTCTGAAAAAATATTTGGCCTTCTAGCAGTGTGTCGGACTTGTTGTATTAGTCCATCTATACTGACCTCCATCAGGTTGCAAACTGAATATATTTTTTTCTGCATCTACCTCTGAAAAAATATTGGGCTTCTAGCTGTGTGTGGGACTTGTTGTATTAGTCCATCTATACTGACCTCCATCAGGTTGCAAACTGAATATATTTTTTTCTGCATCTAGCTCTGAAAAAATATTTGGCCTTCTAGCAGTGTGTGGGACTTGTTCTATTAGTCCATCTATACTGACCTCCATCAGGTTGCAAACTGAATATATTTTTTTCTGCATCTACCTCTGAAAAAATATTGGGCTTCTAGCTGTGTGTGGGACTTGTTGTATTAGTCCATCTATACTGACCTCCATCAGGTTGCAAACTGAATATATTTTTTTCTGCATCTAGCTCTGAAAAAATATTTAGCCTTCTAGTAGTGTGTCGGACTTTCTCTATTAGTCCATCTATACTGACCTCCATCAGGTTGCAAATTAAAAATAATTTTTATCTGCATCTACAGTACCTCTGAAAAAATATTTGGGCTTCTAGCTGTGTGTGGGACTTGTTGTATTAGTCCATCTATACTGACCTCCATCAGGTTGCAAACTGAATATATTTTTTTCTGCATCTACCTCTGAAAAAATATTGGGCTTCTAGCTGTGTGTGGGTCTTGTTCTATTAATCCATCTATACAGACCTCCATCAGGTTGCAAACTGAATATAATTTTTTTCTGCATCTACCTCTGAAAAAATATTGGGCTTCTAGCTGTGTGTGGGACTTGTTGTATTAGTCCATCTATACTGACCTCCATCAGGTTGCAAATTGAATATAATTTTTTTCTGCATCTAACCCAGCCAATAGTTTTGGCCTAATACCACAGTTTGGCCACTCAGCTCTGCTCGGTTACCATCCATTGTTTTTTTGTGCAAACAACTCCAGAGTTGTGAATTAGTTAACCACCAAAATGAGTGGAAAAAGGCCTGCTGCTGGTGGAAAGGGGAATAGGCGTGTTGGGAAGGGGAAAAAAGGTTGTGTCCGTGGGGTAGGTGTTAAAGCAACAGTAACATCTGCAGAAGAAAGACCATCTTCCAGCCAAACTAAAATGTCTACTTCTTTTAGCGGACAATGTGATAAGATCCCTTTCTTACGGCCACGCCAATCGCTACAAATTCCAGATGAGGCACAAAAACAGCAGGTGCTTCAACGGATATCAAGTGCTCCTTTAAGTGGGCTCTCCTCCACATCAACTTCAACATCACAAATACTCCAGTCCTCAAAGGTGTCACCCAAATCGCACTTGCTTCCTCACAGCTCCCAAATCTCCAGCTGCCCGTCTGAGTATGAGGTAGAACAGATGGTTGAGTCTGCAGAGCTGTTTACTCATACTATAGCCTGGGAATCAGAGGTCGACTCCAGCGCTTCTGTGAATCCAGACGAGGAAATGATCTGCACTGATGCCCAGAATCTTTATGAGTCGGATCCAGGACCAGACGCAGAAGGTTCTGACCATAATGTAGACCCTCATTCCCAAACTGTAACTCCTGTTGGTGGAGACAATGAGGAAGAGGATGATAAGACTCAAATACCTGATTGGAGCGACAACTTTAGTTTTTTGTCAGGGCAGGAACAGGTTGGCTCTGAGGACGACGGGTGTGATAACACACAGGGTGATGATGATGAGGTTGGAGATCCCACTTACTGTCAACCCACAGTCAGCCAAGAGATGAGGTCAGCAGAGGAGGTGGAGGAAGATGCTAGTGACGACGAGGTCAGGTTGCGCCTTCCTGGACAGAGACGTAGTACTGGAAGCACGTCAACAACTGCATCCTCAAACACAACTCTGCCTCTCACCACAAGTCGTGGTGGCTCTTCAGGTCGCATGGGTGCTAAGCCTTGCATAGCCTGGGCATTTTTTCAGATCGATAAAGATGACCCAACTCGTGTTATCTGTAACATTTGTCAGCAAAAGCTAAGTAGAGGCCAAAAAATACATAGTTTGAGTACTTCATGCATGAACCGGCACATGGACATGAAGCATAAGTTGCAGTGGGAAGCTCAGTGTGCTACAATGCGGCCTAGCCGGCCGGGCCAACCACCGTCTGCCATATCTTGTGCATCCGCGGCCTCTTCATCCTCTGTGACTGGGGGGACAGCAGTCACACCTGTTTTGGGGCGCAGACCTGCCACCTCTTTACCCGCAACAGCCAGCGTGATTGGCAGGTCATCATTTTCTTTGGAGGTGGTAACACCAGCTGGTGTTGAGCGCTGTCCGACATCGATAGCACCACCTTTGGATCAAGGCAACCTAACATGTCCGCCTGCATCTTCCTCACAGACCGGCAGTTTGCCGGGGACACCCTTATCAACCCCGTCTAAGCACAATAGCCAGCCCTCGGTCCCTCAGATGTGGACAAGTAAAAGACCATTTCCTCCTAGCCATGAGAAAGCTAAGAGGTTGAATTTCACCATCTGCAAGCTCTTGGCTACAGAAATGCTGCCTTTCCGCCTGGTGGACACAGAGGATTTTCGAGACCTTATATCCGTCGCAGTGCCCCAGTACCAGATGCCCAGTCGGCACTACTTCTCAAAGAAAGGTGTGCCTGCGCTCCACCAGCATGTCGCACACAACATCACCGCTTCTTTGAGAAACTCTGTGTGTGACACGGTGCATTTCACCACAGACACTTGGACGAGTAGGCATGGACAGGGGCGTTACATGTCGCTGACTGGGCACTGGGTAACTATGGTGACAGCAGGACAAGGGGCTGCTGTCCAAGTCTTGCCGTCCCCACGAGTTGTGCGTCAATCCTCTTTATGTCAAAGTTCCTCCACTGCTTCTGCCTCCTCAACCTCCTCTCGGTCTTCCACCTGCACCCAAAGCCTGTCTGGTCATGCCACAAGCTTTCTAACTGCGCAGAAGGGATCCTGCACACCTCCTTACTATGCTGGCAGTAGGGCTCAACGTCATCAGGCGGTTTTTACTTTGAAATGTCTGGGAAATGTGAGTCACACAGCTGAGGAGTTGTGGTCAGCTCTGGAGAACCAATTTCATGAATGGCTGTCTCCACTGGACCTGAAACCAGGGAAGGCCGTGTGCGACAATGCTGCAAACCTGGGTGCGGCCCTTCGCCGGGGCAATGTCACACACGTGCCTTGTATGGCTCACGTGTTGAACCTGGTTGTCCAGCAATTTTTAGCCCACTATCCCAGACTAGATGGCCTTCTGCAGAGGGCACGGTCGCTGTGTGCTCACTTCCGCCGTTCGCATCCCGCAGCTCAGCGACTTACATCTCTACAGAAGTCGTTGGGCCTGCCACTTCACCGGCTAAAATGCGATGTGCCTACCCGGTGGAATTCAACTCTGCACATGTTGCAACGACTGTGGCAGCACCGACAAGCCCTGGTGCAATACGTTCTGACGTATAGCCTGGGCCAACGAGATCCAGAGGTGGGGCAAATCACGCTGGAGGAGTGGTCTCAGATCAGGGACCTATGCACCCTTCTGCACAGTTTTGAAATGGCGACGAAGATGTTTAGTGCTGATGATGCCATTATCAGCATGACTATTCCGCTGATTTACATGCTGGAGCACATGTTAAACAGAATTCGGAGTCAGGTGGTGGCACAAGAGGAGGTGGAGGAAGTAGAGGAGGAGGAGTTGTATGCGGAAGGGCTAACATCTGCAAGGTCCAGACGGTCGGCAGCACCAAGGCAGCAGGCATGTGAGGGTGGGGGAGATGGTTTTACCAGGGCGCATGGTAGCAGTCAAACTAGTGAGGAAGGTGCAGGAGCCCAGGAAGAAGTGGAGGACGAACTGATGGAAGACTCATCAGATGAGGGAGACCTTGATCACATTTCTGTTGTGCGAGGTTGGGGGGAGAGGACAGAGGAAGGAAGCATGATTGTTACCTCGCCACCAACACAACAGGGACTTGGTGCTCCTGGATGCGCAACACACATGAGTGCCTTCTTGCTGCACTACCTGCAACATGACCCTCGAATTGTGAGAATTAGAAATAATCCTGACTACTGGGTTGCCACACTGTTAGATCCCCGGTACAAAAGTAAATTTGCCGAAATTATTCCTGCCATAGAAAGGGATGCACGCATGCAGGAGTATCAGCAGAGACTGTTGCAGAATCTTACATGTGCTTTTCCACAAAACACCAGTGGTGCACGTAGTGAATCTCACAGTTCCAACTTGCCAACCGTGGGACCGTCAAGTGTTCAGCACTCAAACCGTAACAGAACCACAGTATCTGCTGGTAACATCAATTTTGCGGAATCATTTCACCACTTTTTTAGCCCATCCTTTGCAAGGCCACAGGAGACAAGAAGTCTGACACATAGTCAACGCCTAGAGACGATGGTACAGGAGTATCTCCAAGTAAACATTGAAGCCACGACTGTGTCACTGGACCCTTGCTCTTTTTGGGCTTCCAATCTGGATAAATGGCCGGAGCTAGCCACTTACGCCTTGGAGATCTTGTCATGCCCCGCAGCCAGCGTTCTGTCTGAACGTGTGTTCAGCGCTGCTGGTGGTGTGCTGACAGATAAGCGCACGCGGCTCTCCACTGATAATGTAGACAGACTCACGTTCATAAAGATGAACAAATCATGGATCCGAAACGACTTTTCTACCCCTGTGTCATCCTGGGGAGAGTAAAAGCTTGATGATTGGTTAAAATCACCCTACCAACCGTTTTAAGCTTTCAAATTACTAATCATGTTTATCTGTATCTTGACTGGAAAATAATTTGGGCTTTGTAGCAGTGTGCAGCACTGATCCTATTAGGCCATCTATAATAAGCTCCACCAGATTTAAAATTAAAAATAATTTTTAGCTGCATCTAGCCCGGAAAATAATTTTGGGGCTCCGAGATGCGCAAGACACATAAGTGCCTTCTTGCTGCACTACCTGCAGCATGACCCTCATATTGTCAGAATTCGAAGTAATCATGACTACTGGGTTGCCACACTCTTAGATCCCCCAAACTTTTCGATCAACCTTTTCATTTTAATAAAGACCAAAAAAATGGTCATTTTTGAAATTATAAGCATTAGCAGGTTGTTAGAAACTGAAATCAAACAGTTTTCAACTCAAAACTTTATTCTAGGTGATGTTACATTTTCACATAGGACCCCTTGTTCGAAAGGAGCTTCTGAACTCTCTCGTCCATTGAATTTGTCAGGTTTTGGATGGTTTCTGCTTCAATTGTTTTGCATGAGGACAGAATACCCTCCCAGAGCTGTTGCTTAGATGTGAACTGCCTCCCGCCATCATAGACACTCCTTTTAATGATGCTCCAAAGGTTCTGAATGGGGTAGAGGTCAGGGGAGCATGGGGGTCACACCATAAGTTTGTCCCCTTTTATGCCCATATCAGCCAGAGATGCAGATGTTTTATGAGCAGCATGAGATGGTGCATTATCATGCAGAAAAATGATCTTGCTGTGAAATACACGGTTCTTCTTCTTGAACCATGGCAGGAAGTGCTGTTTGAGAAAATCCACATACATTATGGAGTTCATCTTTAGCGCCTTCAGGGATCCTAAAGGGGCCGACAATCTCTCTCCCCATGATTCCAGCCCAAAACATTACTCCACCTCCTCCTTGTTGGCGCTGTAGCCGTGTTTGCGTGGGGTGTCCATCAACCAGCCATCCTCCACTCCATCCATCTGGACCATCGAGCGCTGCACGGCACTCATCCGTGAACAAAACAGTTTTGAAATCAGTCTTCATGTAATGTTTGGCCCACTGGAGCCGTTTCTGCTTGTGTGAAGTGGATAGAGGAGGTCGACAGGATGGCGTATGCACAGCTGCAAACCTCTGAAGGACCCTGCATCTTGTTGTTCGGGGGACGTTGGAGGCACAAGCAGCTTCAAAAACTTGTCTGCTGCTATGACAAGGCTTTTTTGCCGCTGCTCTTTCAACCTGACGTAATTGCCTGTAGGAAAGAGTCCTCAATTTGCCCTTATCAGCACGCACACGTGTGTACTGTGAATCAGCTACATACTTCTTGATTGCCAAGACACTTCATCCTGATCATCGCACAATGTTGATTGTAGTCATGCCTTGACCTAAACACTCCACAATTTGTTGCTTCTCAGCAGCCGACACATCCTTTTTCTTTCCCATTTTGGCAGAAAATGTAGGCTGCTTAATAATGTGAGACAGCCTTCTTAAGTAGTCTTGCCTTTCATTGGACACACCTGCCAAACTAATTAGCACAGGTGTCTGCAATTGCTTACAGTGATATAAAGAGCCCTGACACACATCACCATCAATGAGTTTAACTGACAAACAAACAAATTCTTCCCTTATCACTCCTAAACACTTTTTGCATAATAATTTGGAACGCAGTGTACATGTGCTTTTCCACAAAACACCAGTGGTTCACGTAGTGAATCTTACAGTTCTAACTTGCCAACCGTGGTCTGTATGGAATTGTTCAATAAAGGGCCCAAAATTAAGATAACATAGATGGGAGAGGTCTCTATGAATAGGAATTCCTAAGTATTTGATACCCTGTGAGGGCCAGGCAAAGGGAAAGTTGGACTGGATGGAATCCTATATGGATTTGGGGAGGGAGACATCGAGGGCCTCAGACTTCGCTGCATTGATTTTAAAATTTTACCAAGTAACAAAGTGATCTATTTCAGCCATAACAGCAGGGATGGATATATGTGATTGAGTGATATATACTAGGACATCATCAGCAAATAGAGAGCACTTGTACTCGGTGCCTCCCACCTCAATCCACCTAATATTGGGGTTATGGCGAATTGATGAGAGCAGGTGCTCCGTCACTAGGATGTATAAGAGAGGGGACAGAGGACATCCCTGCCTTGTCCCATTGGTGATTGTGAAAGGTGATGAAAATGTTCTGACGCACCCCCTGGGCCTTGGGACACCCGGAGCCGGACCCTTTTTGGTGGATGCTGGTGGTTGTAGTCTTCGTGGCGGCGACCCGGTTCCGTGGCTCAGGGCGGTCAAACCAGTGGCGGAACTATTTATGTGGTTTTGATGTTTAAATGTCCGACTACGCCACCCGTGGATTGCGGTCAGAGTGAACCGCCGCTACAGGGCAGACCGCTGAGGCTGGTGTTGTGGGTGCAGCAGAGCGTAGCATAAATCCCAACGGGAGGAGTATAGCCTCAGGGCAGTGTATGCGGAGGATGGGGGTGATGGTGCAGGGCAGCAGCAGTAACGACACGGAGTCAGTGATGCAGTCCAGGGCCTTTACTCACAGTTCTTATTATCCAGACCACGTCTGCAGGTAACGGCTGCCCACGTCGTACTGTGCTCACCAGGTGAGGGGCTCAGACAACTCCCAGATAACTTTGGAGCACTTCACAGGACCCCCTTTGTGTGTCCTTTGTCTGGCCTTTCTTACCAACACTTCTGTCCGGCTGCCTCGGGCCTCCTCTTGGTAAACTTGGCGCCAGTTTCCCTGACCCTATGTGGTGCCTTCCTAGCGGGTGTAGCGAGGGGCTGCGCCACATAAAATGTCAGAGCCTCCGGTTTCTAGCTGAGGGTCGTTTCCTGCTTCCACTAGTTCGGGGACCGGTCTCCCCCTTTGGCCTGACCCCTCCACGCAGGTGGATTCGGGCGTGCGGTGGCGACTCGCCCGTCCGCACCCCTGGGATCCCTTCATTCCTCGTTCCTGGAGCCTTCTCCGCTCCTCTTCCTTCCTTCTCCCTCTTCCAGGCCTGGGCCTCTGTTACTAGGCCCGCCTCCGGAGCAGAGCTCATGCAGAGCCCCAGCTCCCTTCCACTTCTGCTCAGACTTCTCTGCACTGAACTAAGATGGTGCCCACCTTTTATACTCCCTTCTCAATGCACCCAGGAACTGCTTCCTCCCTGCTCCTGCACTACAGGGTTCCCCTTCCTCAGTGTTCCCTCCCCCCACTCCAGCCAGGGACAGGGACTGTCGTGCCCATCTCAGGGGCATATTGGTCGCCCTGCCCCACGGCAATGTGGTGTAATGCATGCAGGTGTCGGGTCCTGATCCACACTCCATCCTTACCTGAGAGTGAGATATCACACCTCTGGGTGAGGTGCAATACGTCTGTAGCAACCGAGCCCTCAGGGTGCTACAGTTCCATTTATCTTCAGCCTAGGTGACGTATTGCGATACAGGGCCGTGATTTTGGCTATAAAAGGGTCCCCTAGACCCCTACCCCAAGCTTTTTAAGAGAATCATATATGGCGTGCCAGGAGACTCTATGGAATGCTTTCTCAGCATCCAACGAGAGTATCTAATTACAAATTTTTAACTGCATCTAGCCCAGGAAATACTTTGTGCCTAGTAGCAGTGTCTGCTAGTCAGCGGATTATCCCGGCTGTTAAGCAAGCTACACCACCTGTAGTTTAGACACTTAATTTTTTCAAAGGAAATGCTTCGGGACCATGGGATACTTAGTGGAGAGCATCAGGAGGCACCCCAAGGCATAGGGGCTGGGACTGGCAGTAGGATGCCTTGCGGTGGACAGCCGAGCTCGATCCTTATAAAAGCTTTTTAACTGCAGCAGCTTTAGTGGACGCTACTGGAGCTGGAATTACCGCGGCTGCCGGCATGAGACTTGCCCTCCAATAGATCCTTGTAAATGGATTTAAAGTGTATTCATTCAAATTAGAGAGACAATTTAAATTAAAAAGCTTAGAGCTGCCTCCACCACAGGGGGGCTCGCTCGACCCACCAGCGGACAGGCACCAGTATTGGGAGAGGGGGGCTGGCCATCAGGGTTCACCGCGGCTCTGGCACAAACCCGGCGACACGGAGGTGGCACGGGCAGGAGCGGACTGGCCGTGTCGGCTTCTCACTTTTTGGATTTTAGAAGGGCATGACATGCCTATATCTGTGTCTCCCCCTCCTTTTACTCCTCCACCTCTTTTATTTTCGCATGACTATATGTACTTGTCACTTTTCCATGTGTTAGTTATGTCTTCTGAGCAGTTTGTCAGCTTTTGGACACCTTTGAAGGTGTTTTCTATGTGTTTCTATGTGTTTTTGTTTGCCTGCCATTGGTTTTAACGGTGTTCGAAGGTGTTCGACGAACAGTTCGACGAACAGTTCGGCGAACACACGGGTGTTCGACGAACCGAACCGAACTCGAACACTACGGGGGTGGCTCAACACTATTCGGGACCTCATTTGAAGACCATCTTGAGAAGTTACGGCGGCTCAGTTGTTATGGCCTAAAAATAAAACCAAAGAAGTGCCAATTGTTACAGAATCAGATTGAGTATTTAGGTCACGTGGTGACTCCGGACGGGGTTTGCCCGCGACCAGTAAGGTCATGGTTGTGCAGGAGTGGCCACCCCCCCGTACCCTGCGAGAGGTTCGGGCCTTCTTAGGTTTAGCGGGGTACTAGTGGCGATTTGTACCTAAGTTTTCACAAGTAGTGAGTCCCCTGAATGAGCTCTTAAGAGGGACGGCACAAGGCCCCCCAAAATCGCCCCATCCCATGGGGACCCCTGCAGCAAAAGGCATTTGAGGAAGTGAAGGCCGCCCTAACGAGTGCTCCATTGTTAGCGTATGCCCGGTTTGATTCCCCTTTCCTGTTATACACCGATGGCAGTCTGCATGGGCTGGGGGCGGTACTAGCACAAGTGCAGGATGGTCAGGAGCGAGTAATCGCCTATGGCAGCAGGTCTTTAAGAGACACTGAACGCAACCCAGCTAACTACAGCTCGTTTCGCCTAGAGCTACTGGCCCTGGTGTTGGCGATGACAGAACGCTTTGCTGAGTATTTAACGGGAGCTGAGGTACTAGTCATGACTGATAATAACCCTCTGGCTCACCTAGAAAACGCAAAGCCGGGAGCGTTGGAGCAGCGGTGGGTCGCTCGCCTTGCTAAGTTTAACTATCGAATTAAGTTTCGCTCTGGGCGGGAAAACGGGAATGCGGATGCACTCTCAAGGGTGCCCCTTAGGTCCTTGGGGGAAAATGTTGATGACCAGCTTGAGGACACTGAAACCCCTGACTTGGGGCAGGTACCTATCTTCCGAAGTGTGGTACATTCAAGTGGGGTGGCGTCAGGGATGCCGTGTGTTCTGGGAAAAACACCCTCGGATTGGGCGAAGGACCAGAACGATTGCCCTGACATTGCATTAGTGTGCAATTGTGTACAAAAAGGGGTCTGGCCGCGTGCAGAGGAAAAGGCCCAGCTGTCCGTGGAAAGAATGAAACTACAGCGACAGTGGGATAAGTTGTGTGTGGAACAGGGCCTCTTGTACCGTAAGGTGTACCTGCCATCTGAGCTGCAGCACCGGTACCCGCTAGTAATCCCTATGGGGATGGGTCCAGTGGTCGCTCGCGAGGCGCCTTTGAAGGGGGCCCACTTTGGGAGTAAAAAGACACTCCAGTGGCTACAGTGAGTCCTCTATTGTCCTGAATTGGGGGAGATGGTGACAGAGGCGTGTCGTTAGTGTCGGGTCTGTGGGCTCAGTAAGAGCCCTGAGCAGCGGGCGCCCACGCAATCTATTAAGACTTCCGCTCCTTTAGAGCTGCTCATGATTGACTATGTCTTGATAGGATACTCAACGTCTGGGTATTCCTATTGCTTGGTAATGACAGACCACTTCACCAAGTATGCTGTAGCAGTGCCGACAAAATATCAGACGGCGGAGTCGGCAGCTGAAGCCGTGTGTCGACATTTCATCCAGGTGTTTGGGTGTCCGCAAAGAATACACTCGGATCAGGGGGCATGTTTTCAGGGGGCATTGATGAAGGAGCTGTACCAGCTGTATGGTGTCGCACAGTCGAGAACGACACCTTACCATCCCCAAGGTAATGGAGCTTGTGAGCGCTTTAATCGGACTCTGTTGCAGATGTTGAGGATGTTAGAGGGTAAACAAGAGGTACGCTGGCCTGAGTATCTCCCCGAATTGATGTGGGCCTACAATAATAGAGTGCACAGCACTACTGGCTAGTCACCACACATGTTGATGTTCGGGAGGCCAGGGCAGGACATTGAGGATTTGAGCATGCCAGATCCCTCCTCCAATCCCCCTCGGACCGCATCAGAATGGGTTCGGGAACACTGGCGACGATTGAGGGTGGTGTATCAGGTGGTGGGTGATCAACTCAGTCAGGTGACCCATAGGGACACGCATCCCGTGCAAACCGAGCCTTTCTCACTGGGGGATAGAGTGTTGGTGAGAATCAATCGACGGTTCGGAAAGCTGAGTGAACGGTGGGAGGCGACTCCGTACCTGGTAAAAAAACGGGTGAGCCCTGAGATTCCAGTCTACGAGGTCGAGCCGGTGGGGACAGGGGGACCAACCCGTAATCTTCATCGTAACATGCTACAACGGTGCTGGCTTAAAGATGCCGTCCCCATTTCCACGGAACCACAGGCCGTGTCCCGAGGGGTGGGCATCCCTAATGCTCTTGAATTTGATGGTGGGTCTGCCTCTGCGCCTGCTTACTTGCTGTTAGAACCTTGCTCTTAGGTTTTTTTTCCTTTGCTGGTCACATGACCTTGTTGGCCTATTTAAGCCTGCTCCGCCCTTCTGGCTTTGCTGGACTTCATTGTATAACTACTTTCTAGCTAGCCTGTGCTCTGTATCTTACTCTGTTAGTTTGCTTGGTCTATGGACCTCTATGTTCTATATATTTTGTTTGTTCGTCTGTCTGCTACTATTTCTGTTAGGAGGTGTCCCATATTCCTCCCAGTCCTTAGTACTTGTAGGGATTCCTTCCCCACATCTATAGGTCTCCGTACAGACTAGCTTAGGACTTTAGCAGGTCTGATCGCAGGATCAGGTTCCCTGTTACATCGTAGGGATTCAGCTGAGTTCTATCGTAGGGACAGATCTCCTCTCTTTCCTTAGCTCTGGTAGCAGAACATAACAGTAAGTCCAGCCTGCAAATTCTCTAAGGAAAGATTTTTCTGTTCCATCATGGTGTCGGTTCAGGATTTGGCTCATCGCCTGCAGGGACTCTCTCTGGAGGTGGCCGAGCTCCGTCAGCACGTGAGTAACTGTCCTGGAGCACATTTCTTGGAGCCTAAGGTATGTTTGCCGGATTTATTTTTTGGTGAACATCGAGAATTTTTTTCATTTAAAAATGCTTGCTTATTGTATTTTCGTTTGAGACCCAAGTCCTCTGGGGATGAATCCCAGCGCATAGGGTTCATAATGTCACTTTTGCGCAAAGAGCCTCAGGAGTGGGCCTTTTCTTTGCAACCTAGTGATACATGCTTCAGATCAGTGGATAGTTTTTTTTCTGCTTTGGGACTATTATATGATGATCCTGACCGTGTTGCATCAGCTGAGACTGAGTTGAGACGTTTGAAACAGGGATCAGGTAATGTGGAAAAATATTGCACTCATTTCCGTCGTTGGTCTACTCAAATAGGGTGGAACGATTCTGCTCTGAAAAGTCTATTTCTTGCTGGGCTCAGTGAAAGGGTTAAAGACCTGCTAATTGCTTATCCTACACCTGAAGATTTGCAACAGGCTATGCAATTAGCTATACGGGTGGATAGGAGACTGCGTGCAAGGGTTAATGAGAGCAAATCCTCTGCTATGTCAGTTTCTGGTTATGAGAATGTGTGTACTAACAGTGGTGAACCGATGGAGATTGGATCGGTGGCACCTCGCTCTCAAGAAAAAGACCGTCGATTTTCTGAAGGCTTGTGTTTCTATTGCGGAAAATCTGGTCATTTGATTAAAGGCTGTGAGCTTCGTATGAAGAAAGAAAAAAAAATGGTCAGTCATGCCCGTATTGCCTGTTTAAATTCCAAGGGTGTAGTTTTAGCTGCTTCCACGATTGCTCAGGAAAAATTAATGGAATTTCGGGTGTTTGTTGATTGTGGGTCTACTCTGAATGTAATTGATGGGGGATTCTTGGAAAGACTCAATTTAAAACCCGAACCTTTATCATCCCCCATTGCTGTGGTTTCTGTGGATGGTTCCCCTTTGAAGAATATTACTCTCAAGGTCTGTGAATTTCCTCTCACTATTAATAGTGTTCACCATGAGAAATTGGATTTGGTAGTTTTGAATAACTTGCCTTCTCCAGTAATATTGGGATTGCCCTGGTTAAAATTTCACAATCCTGTACTGGATTGGTCTACCAATGAAATTAAATCCTGGAGCCATAAATGTTATGACAAGTGTTGTAACGGGCGTATTGCAGCTTTGGATAGGGGAGAATTGCCTGTTCCTATTCAGGATTTTTGGAGAGTTTTTTCTGAGAAGGAATCGCAGGTTTTGCCTCCCCATAGAGACTATGATTGTTCTATTGAATTTGTCCCTGGAGCGACTCTTCCTAAAAGTCGTTTATTTAACCTTACTATTCCTGAGAGGAAGGCTTTGGAGGAATACATACAGACAAGTTTGGCCGCCGGTCACATTAGGCCCTCTAAGTCTCCTGTGGCGGTTGGATTTTTTTTTGTAAAAAAAAAGGACGGCGGTTTACGTCCTTGTCTGGATTTTCGTGAGATTAACAAAATTACTGTATGCAATCCTTACCCACTGCCATTGATTCCTGATCTGTTTAACCAGTTAATGGGGGCCAAGTGGTTCTCTAAAATTGACCTTAAGGGGGCATACAATCTGTTGCGCATGAAGGAGGGTGATGAATGGAAGACTGCTTTTAACACTCCTGTGGGTCATTTTGAGAATCTGGTTATGCCTTTTGGTCTTACTAATGCTCCTGCATTTTTTCAGAATCTTATTAATGACATCCTGAGACCTTTGATCGGCAAAAATGTGGTTGTGTATTTGGATGACATTTTGATTTATTCGCCGGATCTGGAGTCTCATTGGCGGAGCGTACGTGAGGTATTACAGTTGTTAATGGACAATTCGCTTTTTGCTAAGCTGGAGAAATGTGAGTTCGCTGTACCGAGAATTATTTTTTTGGGTTACATTATCTCCAGCGAAGGTTTTGAGATGGACCCGGTTAAAGTTCAAGCTGTACAGGAATGGCCTAGGCCTATTGGTTTGAAATCGATACAGAGGTTTTTAGGTTTCGCCAATTATTACAGAAAATTCATAAAAAATTTTTCTAGTATTGTCAAACCTCTGACCGATCTCACCAGGAAAGGTGCTGATGCGGTTCAGTGGTCTTCTGAGGCCATTGAAGCTTTTGTGTATCTCAAGGAGAGGTTCACCTCTGCTCCCATCCTTATGCAGCCTGATGTGACTAAGCCGTTTTTGGTTGAGGTTGATGCTTCCTCTGTGGGGGTTGGCGCAGTATTGTCTCAGGATAACGGGGATGGATTACATCCCTGTGCCTTTTTTTCAAAAAAAATTTCGGAGACTGAACTGAATTACGATATTGGTAATCGGGAATTATTGGCTATTAAACTCGCATTTGAACACTGGCGTCACTTCTTGGAAGGTGCGGAATTTCCCGTTCAGGTTCTTACGGATCATAAAAATCTGATATATCTTGATGCTGCCAAGCGCCTGAATGCCCGTCAGGCTAGGTGGGCACTGTTTTTCTCGCGGTTTAATTTCTCCGTTACTTACATCCCTGGTACTAAGAATGTTAAGGCGGATGCCTTGTCTCGCAGTTTTTCTCCCATAGTCGGTGCTGAGAAAGAGGAGAACATTTTACAAGAAGGTGTTGTGATAGCTGCTTTGGACTCCGTTTTGGAAGATGAGATTCTTAAAGCACAGGAGAATGCCCCATCTAACACTCCCCATGGGAGGTTGTTTGTGCCTGGGACCTTTAGGAGAGATTTATTTGTTGAGTGTCACGAATCTCGGTTGGCAGGTCATCCCAGAATCTCTGAGACCAAGAGACTGGTGGGTCGCAGTTTTTGGTGGCCTGGATGGCAGAAGGAAGTCATTAAGTGGGTGCGTCAATGTACTATATGTGCTAGATCTAAGTCCTCACATACTCCTGCTGCGGGGTTGCTTTGTCCTTTGGAGGTTCCCAGTGCTCCTTGGACACATTTGGCTATGGACTTTATAACTGACCTTCCCCCCTCTGAGGGTTTTACTGTCATCTGGGTGGTCGTGGACCGTTTTAGCAAGATGTGTCACTTGGTTCCCTTTGTCAAACTGCCCTGCGCTAAAACTCTCGCTAAGGCCTTTGTCAAGGAAATTGTCAGACTTCATGGCGTTCCTACTGACATTGTTTCTGATAGGGGTCCTCAGTTCGTGGCTCGTTTTTGGCGTGCCTTTTGTGACAGGTTGGGAGTTCATTTATCGTTCTTGTCCGGATATCATCCTGAATCTAATGGCCAGACAGAAAGGAAAAACCAGGATGTTGAGCAGTTCTTGCGTTGTTTTGTGGCAGACAATCAAGAGGGGTGGTCTGAGTTTCTGCCACTTGCTGAATTTGCTCTGAACAATCATACATCTTCTTCTGCTGGTTGTTCGCCTTTTTTTGTTGTTCTGGGAGACATCCGTCGTTTGGGTCGTTCTCCAAGTTGGGATCTGCCGTGCCTGAGGAGGAGAATTTTTCCGGTGATTTGGAGAGAGTTTGGACGGATGTGTGTGGTAATCTTCAGGAGGCCAACAGAAAATCTAAGGACTACTTTGATAGGAAACGACAGGAGGTTTTGTTCGCTGTTGGTGACATGGTTTGGTTGTCCTCTAGGAATCTGCGGTTGAGGATTCCTTCTAAGAAATTGGGTCCCAAGTTTGTAGGGCCCTTTAAGGTGCTTCAGGTTGTCAACCAATCTGCTGTTAGGTTGGAGGTTCCTACCTCCTGGAGAATTAATCCGGTATTTCATGTCTCTCTGTTGAAAAAAGCTGTTGTATCGGATTGTGACGCCTCTGCCTCTGTTCCTCCGGTGGTGGAGGACGGGGAATATGAAATTTCTCGCATCCTTAACTCTAGACTGTATAGAGGTAGTTTGCAGTATCTTGTGGCCTGGAAAGGTTTCGGACCCGAGGATAACTCTTGGGTGAGGTCGGATGATGTTTCCGCGTCCAGACTTATCAGAGCGTTTCACAGGAGATTTCCTGATAAGCCTGGTCCTAGGGGATCCGGAGGATCCTCTTAGAAGGGGGGGTACTGTTAGAACCTTGCTCTTAGGTTTTTTTTCCTTTGCTGGTCACATGACCTTGTTGGCCTATTTAAGCCTGCTCCGCCCTTCTGGCTTTGCTGGACTTCATTGTATAACTACTTTCTAGCTAGCCTGTGCTCTGTATCTTACTCTGTTAGTTTGCTTGGTCTACGGACCTCTATGTTCTATATATTTTGTTTGTTCGTCTGTCTGCTACTATTTCTGTTAGGAGGTGTCCCATATTCCTCCCAGTCCTTAGTACTTGTAGGGATTCCTTCCCCACATCTATAGGTCTCCGTACAGACTAGCTTAGGACTTTAGCAGGTCTGATCGCAGGATCAGGTTCCCTGTTACATCGTAGGGATTCAGCTGAGTTCTATCGTAGGGACAGATCTCCTCTCTTTCCTTAGCTCTGGTAGCAGAACATAACACTTGCCCCCTGCGATCAATTTGTCCCCGTGTGGAGAAAGTATGGAGAATGTGGTATGTCCTTCAGAGAACAGGGAATCAGGACAGTTACCTGATCCGTATGATGTGGCACAGGGCGCCACACCTCAGGAGGGAGCAGCCTCATTGGCTCCCGTTGAAGAGATTTCTGCCCCCTCGGGAGCCGAGCCTGTTGGGGTGGGTCCCAGAAGAACTACTCAAGCTACGGAGGGTATACCTCCACAGCGCTATGCACAAGACGACTTTGAGTGGGGAGGTGTGTCGAGGACGCCAACCTCTAGTGGAGTGGCATGTGAGAGTGTGAACTGTGATAGCAGCAGGAGAGCATTAGGACCCTGTGACTTTTGCCGGCTGAGCTCAGAGCAGGGGCAGAGCTGGAGACCCTGTGCGTTCTGAGAGTGTCTGCTGTGTGAGAGGCGAGACCGGAAGTCTATGAAAACTGAGCAGCAACAAGACGCTGTCTCTACAGGCTTCCCTGTGGAGTTTGTTAACCCCTGTCCCTGCTTAAAAACAAGAGCTGAGCTGGGGAAAGCTGTGTGGCTCTGTGGAGTTTTGTGGAAGTCCATGCTGAGTGGACTAGAGACTTTGTGTTGAAGGAGCCAAGTGTCGAGTGAGAAGGGAAGAGACTTAGGAATTCATTTCTGTGACGGAGCACATGCTCGGTGGTCTGGAAAAGAGTGAGTGACTGCGAGAGGAAAGAAGGGGTTCGGTGCCATTCCCATTGAGAGGATACTGACAAGCCTTGTGAATAGATCTTCCCAGACCTTAACCTGAGGCTATAGGACTAAAGTCCCCGGCGTGTGGGCTCGGCATCGGCCGACAAGACAAGGGATCTTTGCTGATTTTGTGAACGTTGCTTTTGTTTTGGCGCCAAAGTTTTCCGGGACTAGCTGCAGCCACCGCGATTCACAGGCCTGTGATAGACTACATCTGAGGTTAACGGTACCGTAACTTTAAGATACCCGGGTATCCTTGTAATAGGGGTATAAGAGCAATTGGTATAGTTTCACGCATTGTTATTGTTAATAGTGATAGTATTGTACTCAGTGTGCCATCTCAGGGGGTCCCCATAGACCGCCCTCACTAGACTGACACTGTGTTTAGGTAAAATTGTTCCAGATCCCTAGAATAATTCACATAAGCTGGAAACCTTGAGAATGACACATTGATTTCAGCTTTTGCTGATTGTGTGTATTTAGTAGGGACAGTATCCCAGGTAGAATCTGAGACTGATTCATGCAATACTGAATTTTAGTCTTATCCCTGTTTTAGTAAAGAAAGTGTTGTTTATTTCTGTCTCTGTCTCAGTTCGTGACTCACTGGATCTCTCTCGGACCTCTGGACATTACAAAAATACAGAAAAATCTTTAAATGAGAAGGTGTGTCCAAACTTTTGGTCTGTACTGTATGTTTAACTCTGAAGTAATGTGGCATTTCAGGGAAAAACTGCTTAATAGCTGTGACTAGTCAAACAGGCCTTTCCCCGGTGGCTTTTTATCGTTTGCAACAAGTGACGATAGGTCTCTCCGTATACATGCACACAGGGAGAGACCTATCACTCAAGGGCAGTGGTCAGGAAGAAGCCACCGGGGACCAACCTCTCTGACTAGTTTACTGTGCTGCTCTTTCCCCAGCAGCTATTAAACTATGTTTTTCTTTGAAATGCCACAGCATTTCAGTGTTAAACATGTATGGCTGAAATTGTGCATCCAGTATCTGATGCATGCTGTCCGTGGATCATGTGTCAGCTGTCAAGTTCCCTTTAAAAAGTAATCATCCTTTTATTTTTTCCCCAAAAATCAATAGTACAGGTGAAGATAAGAAACATTGTAATATATCTTTGTAAGGAGATGGACACATTGCCCATGTTCCCACTTGAAGAACGTGTGTTGTTTGCAAAAGTATTTTGATGTGTAATGTGAACTGTGAAATTCACTAGTTTTAGTGTTATGTAATGTTTGACAGCAGCAAAAGTGAAAATTATTGTTTGGGACTAGCCCAGAGTGTGGAGGGGGGGCTAAGCTGAAGAGACAGAGGTAGTTTTCTGTCAGGAAGTCAGAAAGGGCCCAGAGTGTGTAGAAAGAAGACCTAAGGTCTAATATGAGCAGTGCCACATGACATGGGTGTTCCAAATGAGAGAGGAGACAGAGGATATAGAGATCCTAGCAGAGAGAAAGAGACAGAAGTGACCGAAAGAACAGAGCGATTGTTTGGAGACAGGTCCTGGTACAGGACGCCTAGCAGTACGGCCCAGAGATTATATCTCATGACGGCAATGGGCCTAAAAGGAACAGAGACCGTAAGAAGTAGAGAGTGCCCTGGGCGGGAGTTTCAGCCCGTCAGACACAGAGAAGATAAGTACCGGCCACAATGGCAATAGAGTTTCCTAGAGGCGAGAGAAGATGCGGAACCTTTGAGAATAGGACTCTTACTAACTGGACTGTTGTATTGAGCTGGGTTGTGGTGAAGTAGAGAGGAACAGTGAAGATAGAGGATAAGAGAGAGAGAGAAAAGAGGAAAGAATTGATGCTGTGTGTGGAAAAAGCTCCATATTGTAAAGGAACATATGTGCCCACTATCTCTTATATATAATCCCTCCCAAGTTATTCTGGAGTAAAAAGTTTATTTTTGACTGAACTGTCAAACACCAGGTCCTGTTCAACCCAAATCATTGGTTACATGCGGCCTGCAAGGGCGTAGCGCCCCCACAGCACAAGTCCACACACCCAGCCAGGACCCCCGCCTTCATATAAAGTGCTGGGGCGTAAAAGACGAGTACCTCGCTCATGGCTATTGCCCCACACCATGTTACATCTTGTGAGAGAAATCAGCTTATTTCTCCACCAGGACCAATCATTCATTATCAAAATTTTCAATTCAATAGTAAAATCTGTATACAATTAATACAGATTTTCCCATTACTGACAAAGGAGATGAGGGTTGCTGCTCATATTATTCTATGAAGAGGGGAGGGGGAAGGAGGAGCAGAGTGTCTGTGTCTGCTGCTATCTACTCCTTCCTCCTCCCCTCTTCATAGATTGTTATGCGCAGTAGCTGTCATCTCCTACTACATAGCCATAAGAGGGCTTGTATTTTGAATGCCAAAATGTAGTTTTGAGTGCCACCGTGCATTTTACCATATCATGTAATGAAAAATGGGAAACAATGAAACAATTACAAGTGTGGTGAGATGGTGGAATAAAAACACAATTCCATAATTGTTTTTTTTTGGGGGGGGGGCGGGTGTTTTTATGGCATTCACTGTGTGCTAAAAATGAACTAACAAAATGATTCTATATATAGAATTTTATATTTATACTAAATGCAGCGGGTAAAATAAGTATTGAACACGTCACCAATTTTCTAAGCAAATATATTTCTAAAAGTGCTATTGACATGAAATTCTCACAGATGTCGGTAACAACCCATCCAATCCACACAGGCAAAGAAATCAAACCATAGTTGTCCATAAATTAAGTTATGCGTAATAATGAGAAATGACACAGGGAAAAAGTATTGAACATGCTTACTGAAATGTATTTAATACTTTGTACAAAAGCTTTTGTTGGTGATGACAGCTTTAAGACGCCTCCTGTATTGAGAAACTAGTCTCATGCATTGCTTCCACACAAACACTCAACAAATCCTGAAGATTTTGTGGGCTCCTTCTATGAACTCTGAGCTTTAGTTCCTTCCATACATTTTCTATTGGATTCAGGTCAGGTGATTGGCTGGGCCATTCTAGGAGCTTTATTTTCTTTCTCTGAAACCAATTGCGTTTCCTTAGCTGTGTGTTTGGTATCATTGTCTTGCTGAAATGTCCACCCTCGTTTCATCTTCATCATCCTAGTAGATGGCAGCAGATTTTTATCAAGAATGTCTTGGTACATTTGTCCATTCATCCTTTCTTCAATCATATGAAGTTTGCCAGTGCCGTATGCTGAAAAACAGCCCCAAGGTGTTCCCACCTCCAAACTTCACTGTTGGTATGGTGCTTTTGGGGTGAAATGCAGTGCACAATTTTTAGATTAAATTATTCACAGATTGGTGAATTTCCAACCATCTTTGCTTCTGAGAGACTCTGCTTCTTGAATATTCTCTTTTTATACAGTCATGTGACTTAGCTGGCATTTGACCCTCCAACAATTTTTCATTAATAACACTTACTTTTCCAGCCTTTTGTTAACCCTATCCCAACTATTTTTTGAGATGTGTTCCTGCGATCAATTTATAAACGAGTTAATTTTTTCAAATTAAATGGAAAATTGCCTAACTTTTTACCTTTTGATCTGTGTTCTATGTTCTGTTGTGAAAAAAATATGGCTTAAGCCCCCGTCACACAAAGCTAGATTGCTAGCGAGATCGCTGCTGAATCACAAGTTTTGTGACGCAACAGCGACCTCAGCAGCAATCTCGCTATGTTTGACACGTAGCAGCAACCAGGCCCCTGCTGTTAGATCGCTGGTCGTGTCGAAATGGCTTGGACCATTTTTTGATCGTTGAGGCCCCGCTGGGTAGCATGCATCGCTGTGTTTGACACCTTACCAACGACCTCGTTGGCGACTCAGAACTGAGAAGTCGTCCCTCATCGATGTCTGAATCGTCAGAGTAGCTGCTATGTGACAGGGTCCCAACGACCGCCGACATCGTTATACAGGTCGCTACGGGTCGCCGTATCATTGCTGCGTCGTTGGGAAGATCTGACTGTTTGACATCTCACCAGCGACCACATAGCGACGCAGCAACGATCCCTGCCAGGTCGTATCGTTGTCGGGATCGCTGTAGCGTCGCTAAGTGTGACGGGGCCTTAAGAGAGACTTCTAAATCATTGAATTTCTGTTTTCTTTACATTTTACAGTGTCCAAACTTTTTGAGAATTGAGGATATACAATTGCAGACAACGAGGCCTTCAGAAGGTGCCCAGATAGGAACTCTCAGGTGCCGGATACATAATGCAGCCGGCACCGGCGCTGTACAGATAAGTTTCAGCTCCGGAACGCTTTCCTATATGTATGGCGGCCATCGCTAATATATGAAAGTATACATATATCTAACACTTTAGCATAGTGCTATCAGTAGATAGATAGTAGATGAATGTTAGCTTGCTACCAATATATGTACAAACATTGAATATATAAAGTTTAAGCTGCATTACTGCTACCGATATTCAGGTAGATAATTGCCTGCACTTAGATAAGAGATATGATCACAGACAAGTGATTGTTTTGTCATGATTGCTAGACATTGGGCAATGATCAAATGTTCATTTGGGTAATAATAGCCCTGTACAAAAAAAAACTTACTATAATAACCACAAAGTGAGACTATTATATTGCCAAATTTAGGGTATAGTCACATGAATCAGATTGTAAAAAAATTCTGCATCTGTTCTATCTAAACTAGGCTTGCAGTATCCATGCACATTCTGCAGAAACAACCACATTATTGCGGTTTCACTTGTCTGACATTCACGGTCCAGGAATGGACCACAATGTCTGGACCAATCATGGGTCTCCAGACCTGTACTCAATAAGCACATATGCCCCTGTGAGGCTGTTGAGTGTGGATCAGGAGACTCGCGGCCGGTCTGGAAATCTGTGCCTGGTCCGTGAACGCTGGACATATGATATCAGCCTAAAATGCATGGACTGGGATTTTCAATTATATACATTTCTGTAATAAATATCCCCAAATGCCTTATTACCTACTAGAATATAATCAGTCCTCATCAACAAATGGAAAGGGGTTGCCTGGCAGTTTAGAAAGCAACTTTCTCCACTTAAACAATGTAACAAACACAACAGATGAGTAGTTTTTCTTAATCTTATCTTTAAAATCACATTGGTTTACCCAAAAAAAGAATAATCTGTCCAAAAATGGATGACTGTTCTCTGTCTGAATGCGGGTTGTCTACAGAATGGCATGTTAATAGGGGATAAAGCCGAACAATGGCCAAGTTCAGCCATATGTACATACTTAAAAGTAAAGCAGGCGACAAGGTCTAAAGGGATCACTGCTAGTGAATATGTTACAGCGTGAGGACACGGCACATGATTAAGAAAGATTAAATGGATTATACTGATAAAGGCTGGGGGGTCAGACATACATGGACTTGTACAAATCAGCCTTAATTGCGCCTTTGTACATAACATATAGACAGATCCCCATTATCCATGTCCTGGAAGGTGGAAAGGGCTTTAATGAACCTCTCATGTGTGTTCAGCACATTTATGTTTCAGAGGATTAAATGCAAACATTTCATCCAGAAATACTGGGAGTTATCAACCTTGTTTCATTAGTATGAGAAGACCCTAAAATATTTTCAATCTTTCCGACATGGATTTGTTAAGTCCAAAGTGGCTTCAGAAGATAAACGATGGGAAACCAATTTATTTTACTTGTAATATTCAGATTATCCCTCAGTGCAGACACATTACATTTCTAGGTGATTATGGGAAAAAAAAGAGAATCCTTCCATCTTTTCAGTTTCTTCCATCCTGAAATTAACATTCTCATTAATAAACCCCAGGTTTAAAGATTGTATTTAGGAATTGTATAAAAAGCTATTTGCTCGTGTAATGGTAATATTGAGTGTCCATGATAGCTTCAAAGGATTTCAGATTTCCTTCAATTGCCTTACACAAGTTTACTTCAGGCAAATGTTCTGCTTGGATCTGACAGCTTAGATCTGATTCCTGCTGATGGATCCTGCAGAGCTAGTGTTTGGGGTTTTTTAACCTGTGATCAGGTTACTGGGATGCAACACACAGCTAGAGATGAGGTGGAAGTAACCAACTAAGTTGTTTATTTTCCCAACGCAGAAATTAAGGTGTTAATTATGGAAACAGTCAATTAATCTGATACAGGGTATAAAGTCGCACAATATTAGCAGTAACAGCGATAACATCAATTTAACAGCTTCAATATCTTATTCTCTATTCTATCTATCTCTCAGTGTGAACGGCGCTTTAATGTCCTCTTTCACGGGTGGCACTCACAACGATAGGCCCGGCACTATAATAAGTTCTTCAAGCGTTTTCAATGATTATATTATATTAAGGCCTTGTTCAGATGTCCAATTTTTGCATACGATTGGATCAAAATCAGCAATGCAAGTCTATTGGTCCATGAAAAAATCTGAAAGTATTCAGCTGACATCTAAGTGTGGTCCAATGTTCACGGACTGGCAGATAGGGGAAGGTGGAGATACTTTTTTTTTTTCTTCATGTACGAGAAAAATTAATGACACTTGGACTAAACTCTGATCAAAGTCTGATCCTAATTATTATTATAATCGGTCCGTTTTTTCTCGTATGTCTGAATGAGGCCTATTAGTAACTATTCGCTCTAGTGTCCTGATGTGCATGATAGATATTGCCCAATAAAACACATTGGATCCAATGTCTGAATATTGGTTGATTTTATAAGGTTTAAATATTGTAAATTTATCAAACTAGAAGAAAGAACAAAACCATTTCTGCACCATTGTTAGCGTGACCCTACAGCCTATTATCCAATTCTCCATCAGCTCCAAAAAAAAATGATAACGTTATGTTGTATTTTAGCAATGTGCTAGAATATGCTAAAATATTCCCCAGATGTAGGTCTATACCTTGTGTACTAGGTCCTTTATTTACATATAAAATTCTCTGTAAGACTCGTTTGCATCTGTCATTCTTGCAAAGAAATCCAATTTTCCATTTATTAAACTAATTTGGGACCTCTGAGGCAAAGAAAAATGAAGTAAGGCTGCAGCCCAGAACACTGCGGCAATGCAAATGGACTCAGCAATGTGGAAGGAACATGTGTAGAGTGACAGACACCGAAAGTTGTTTCATGCAAGATAGGTAATGCAAAGTACACTGTGACATCCCAATCAGGAGCCAATGCAAGACAAGTCATGTATAAAATTGTACACTTTCTTCTGCATACTGCTTCATTAGCTGCAATCGAGGACACGGCTTACTGCGCTGTACGTGCAAGAGCAACGTAAAATCCAATACAACTCCGAAGAACTTCAATAAAGCGATAACTCATCATTACTTATGATATAAATCATTCTTTAAAAAGATTAAAAAAAATATTTTATAATATGATATTATAGCATTTTATTGTACTGTGCATAAAAATTGTATTCATTTAGATAGTTCATTGCTATCATCAAAGTGCAGGATGTTAGGGAACTAATAGAGTTGAGCAAGAAGATTTGGACACTGGTCAGTAGTGCGTGGCTGCAAGACCAGAGCCCTGCAAACCTCCTCCTACCTGTCAGCAGCCTTGGCTCCTCTTCTGATTAGTGGGCTGGGTGTGATGTCATTATTGTGGCATGATGCACGTATAAGGTTGTGCGGGGTCTACTAATCAAAAGTAGCACCAGGGATGTGTGGCGCCCTGCTTTGCACTGGTGCCACAGAACCCAGAAGGGTGCATGGATGGACTTCTCCACAAGAGGCCCTCACACATTCACACACCTCCACCCTACCACCTCAGACCAGCAGAGGGAGCTCGTTAGGGATATATATAGGGAGGGTGGAGCCAGGTAGCTCAGTTAGTTAGTGTTCAGAGACAGAGAGGAACACAGCTCAGAGTTGAGCAGAGAGCATGCTGACGCTCAGAGAGCAGTGAAGAGGCAGCACGCTGGCTGCCGTGCTTAGGCGAGCCAAGGCCTACAGCACAAGTGAAAGCCTAGTGAGGGCCTTGAGTGTGGCCGAAGGTGAGAGGAGAAGGAAGAAGTAGCAAGGGGGCAGAGGAGCATACCAGGCTCACCCCGAGATATATACCGGACACCGAGTCCGCGCCTACAGGGACTCTTTACACCCAGTAGGGACCACCGGAACCCCTGGAGGACTACAGGTCCCAGGTTTACCAAACGCAGACTACTGTACCAGGGCTAGGAATCACGGAAGCCCCAGCAACCAGGGAGAGTGATCTCCAAGAAAAGGCCCTACCACCAGGTTAGCAGGTGCAAGAGAGAGACAGTAACCAAGCTAGGCCTAGCTCCAGGCAGGTCAGAAGCTTAGCGAGTAAAGCCACGGATCAGGAGGCCCTATACCCGCTCACTAGGGATAGTCCAAAAGTGCGCCCTTCGCCCGGAGTACCCTGGACCGTGCCTGCAACATCACCAGTAAAGGTACTGAAGCTTACCCCGTGTGAGTATCCGTCTTTCCTCTGGGACCATCCTGCCATCTCTCCCCTGCACCACCATCTACCCCTACACTGCCCTGGAGCTAGCTCTACCTGTGGAGAGCCACACCATCCCTGCTGCCGTAACACCCGCTCCAGAGGATTGCTCCGCAGCGGCGGCTCCCTTTAGCCACATTCCACAGGTGGCGTCACGAGCTCTTTTACAAAATCCCCTATAAATAAAACCCCCTTTTTAATGACCGGACCGGGCCAGCAACCGTGATACCACCCCCAGCATCTACCGGCCCGGCACCGGGTACCCCACGGCCCAGAGGGCGCGTCAACCTTGGCGTCACGAACAGGATTTCGTGCCCGTTGCAACGAACAGGATTTCGTGCCCGTTGCCACCGGGTACTGTGTGCCTAATCGAACTGTGTGTTTTAACTGTGGTGAAGATCGCCACCATTACCGCGCCGCCGCGCGGGAAGAAGAAGGGCGTACCCGCGGGAATCGGAGAGGCGTGACTGCTGGAAGCGCGCGAAGTTCAAGCCCCGCCTCACGCACTGACGCAGTGTCAGGTCCTAGAAGGAGACCGTTGTCAAGCGCACACTCTGACGTCAGCCGCGAGGGAGACGCAAGCTCCTGGAAGGAGACCGTCGCCTGCGGAGCTGCAGCCTACCCGATCCAAGTGAAGAAGGTAGGCTACGGTTTACCGGGCGCAACCATGGCCGACGACCAGCAAGCCGCCGGAGCACCGGTTAACGCTCCTGATGCCCAACCTGTGCCCGGCGCTGCACAGGCCGGAGCGGCCGCTCCACCAGCAGGAGTCATGACCCCGTTGATACCCATGGCCCTGCCGTATATCCCTGGAGCGAAATGGCTTCCCCAGTATAATGGCAAACCAGACACCCTGTCTGGATTCAAGAGAAAAATATGTGGTCTACTGGACATGTATTCTATGACTGGCAAACAGAGAGCTGCTGTTGTACTTGGACAATTGACTGGTGCCGCAGAGCGGGAAGTTGAAACCTGGCCAGCCGCAGACCAGGAATCAGTATCCATCATCTTTAAGAGACTGCAAACTGTGTTTGAAAACCGCACTGAGACAGAACTCCGGATGAGGTTCTACCACTGTGTCCAGAAACCTGAGGACAGTGTCCGGGACTACGCCTGGCGCTTACAGGAAGCTCTGCGGGCCCTGAAACAGGTTAGTCCAGCCAGCATATAAAATGAAAATAAAATGCTGACGGAACAGTTCATCCGGGGGTTGAGGTCCCAGGAGGAGAGCAGAACTGTACGGTGGTGGGCCTTCGACACCCTGAAGGACATGGCTATTAAGGGTCTGCAGCCCCTGGAACCATCAGATACTGCTACCCAGCGTTACCAGGGTGGGGCCACCCCATTGCCGGCAGTACCCACTGCTCCTTCATTAACGGCTGAAACAAAAATGCAAACAGTGCCTCCTAGCGAGCTGGACAGCCTGCGCTCTGAAGTGCGTCAGTTAAGCAAAACTCTAACCACTGTCATGAGCGCCCTGCAGCTACGGACGGAGCCCGAGACAGAAGGAAGGATCCTGCTAGCCGACAGCCCTGAGGATGTCCCCTGGATGAGGAGAAGAAGGAGAGCAACGCCACCCCGTGGGAGGACCAGGGACCAACGCCGCCCTCCAAAGGAACTCGTCTGCTACCGTTGCCACAAGGCGGGCCACGCTGCCCGGACCTGTCCTTTAAACGAGAAAACCCTGGGGCCGAGGGCCGACACCCAGGGGTAGACCAACCAGGCCCATCAAACTGGTACCACCGATTCGTGGGAGGAAGACCTTTCCAATCCATTGTGCTGGACGGCATCGCGATACCTGCCCTGCTGGACACTGGATCTCAGGTAACCATCATGCCTGATGTCCTCTACAAAAGGTTCTGGTCCATAGACGAACTTCAACCGCCAGATCCAAATCTTTCCGTGTATGCCTCCAATGGCCTTCCGCTTAACCTAGTCGGGGTTAAGGATGTGGCAGTAAAGGTGGGAAGAGTGGAACTGAAGGACCAGGGACTAATTGTAGTAGAGACTAATCCTGGTGATACAGACTTGTATATGGTACTTGGCACAAATATTGTTGGTAACTGTTTGGGAGAAGTGTTGTTCTTGCTCCAACAGATGGCCGTCACTGCCAAACCAGGGCAGAGGAGGGTGCTCCAGAAAGAGATCCGAGCCCTTATGTACCAGCAACAGGTAAAGCTAACAGGTGGTGAAATTGGTAATGTACGGGTGACAGACCCGATACCCATTGTGATTCACCCGATGAGTGAAATGCTGATTTGGTGTAGAGCAGCAATAGGTCTCAGAGGACAGAGCTACCAGGCGGTAGTAGAGCCCCTTAGCTCGGAACATAGACCTACACTCTTTACTGCCAGAGGGGTAGTGGATGTATGCAATGGGAGGGTGCCCGTACGCCTCCTAAACTATGGAGAGGATGTAGTCAAATTACCACGATATGCCACTGTTGCCAGATTGTACACGGTAAATAACAACGCTATCCACACAGTGGAGTCCTTAACCTCACCAGACAGAGTGGAGGATAACGACTCGGAAACCCAGGTGGGGGATTGGTGTCAACAACTCCATGTTGGGACTGACGCCACTCCTGTCCATCAGAAACAAGGTGTATACAGGGTGGTTCAGGAATACGAACAGGTAATCAGCAAACACCCACTTGATTTTGGGAGGATTAAAGGGGTACAACATCATATACCCACAGGTGACCATCCACCCATCAAAGAACATTACAGGCCCATACCACCAGCACACTACCAGAAAGCGAAGGAAATGTTGCATGACATGAAGAAGGCAGGGGTAATAAAAGATAGCTGTAGCCCCTGGGCAGCTCCCCTGGTCCTAGTCAGGAAAAAGGATGGAAGCATGAGGATGTGTGTAGATTACAGACAGATTAATCGCATTACACATAAAGATGCATACCCTTTGCCACGTATAGAGGAATTCCTGGCTGCACTAAAGTCTGCAAATTACTTCTCTACCCTTGACCTCACTAGTGGGTACAGGCAAGTAGCAGTTGCTGAGGAGGACCGGGAGAAGACGGTCTTCACTACCCCGATGGGACTCTGCGAGTTCAACAGTATGCCGTTCGGACTCTGCAATGCCCCTGGAACGTTCCAGAGATTGATGGAGTGCTGTTTGGGACACCGTAACTTCGAGACCGTGCTGCTATACCTGGATGACGTGATAGTGTACCGCAAGACGTATGAGGACCATTTGAAGCACCTGGCGGAGGTATTTGAGTCGTTGTCCCGGTATGGGATGAAATTGAAGCCTTCCAAGTGCCACCTGCTCAAACAGAAGGTTCAGTACCTGGGGACATCGTCAGTCCAGAAGGAGTAGCACCAGACCCAGAGAAGGTCACCGCCATCCAGAAATGGCCAGAACCGAAGAATCTCAAGGAGGTACGTCAGTTCCTGGGACTGGTCGGGTATTACCGGAGATTTATAAAGGACTACACCAAGAAGGCAGCGCCTTTGCAAGATCTCCTGGTAGGACAGTCCAAAAGAGGCAAAACCCCCCCTTCCAGTGGGGTAAAGAACAGGCTGAGTCCTTTGCAGTGATGAAAGAGATCCTGACTGGCGAAGAAATCCTGGCCTACCCTGACTACAGCCAACCTTTCCTGCTGTACACTGATGCCAGCAACGAGGGACTAGGAGCTGTGTTGAGTCAGAGACAGAATGGCAAAGAAAAGGTGATTGCCTATGCCAGCAGGAAGCTTCGCCCTACCGAGAGGAATCCAGAAAACTATAGCTCCTTCAAGTTGGAGTTCCTGGCCTTGGTCTGGGCCATCACTGAACGATTCAAGCACTACCTGGCCTCCACTAAGTTCACGGCCTATACTGACAACAACCCCTTGACGCATCTAGAGACAGCCAAGTTGGGAGCCATGGAACAGCGTTGGATGGCCCGACTGTCAAAGTATCAGTTCACCATCAAGTACCGGGCAGGCCACAAGAACGCCAACGCCAATGCCCTATCCAGAATGCCTCACCAGTCAGACACTGAAGAAGAAGTGGATGACCTGGAGGAGATTGAGCTACCTGCCTTCCACAGAAATGGGATGGTTCACAAGCAGAGCACCTCCAGGAGGTATCGTGGTAAGACACTAAACCCTTTACCTCATCACAGTTGGAAGGAGACCCAGGACAGCGACCCGGTTGTCAGCCGTATCAAAGGACTGATAACCCAGGAAGGTTCCTCCCTGGAGAAGAACGCTCCTCCCCAAGCCAAGCAACTGTGGAATGAGAGAAGCCGGCTGTTCATCTATAGAGAGAAGCTGTGCCGAAGGTATGTCAACCCTAGGACCCATGAGATGGTATGGCAGATCGTAGTGCCCAAGACAGATATCCAGATGGTGTTGGAGGCCTACCACGATCAAGCAGGGCACTTTGGCTGGAAGAAGCTAGAAAACCTGCTGAAGGGTCGGTTTTATTGGGTTGGAATGCGCAGTTCCATAGAGAGATGGTGCCGGGATTGTGAACCCTGTAGCCTCAGAAGAAAAGACTACAGCAGCCAGAAGGCACCCCTGCAGCCCATCAAGACAACTCGACCTTTGGAGATCGTTGCCTTGGATCACGTCAAGCTGTCACCCAGCAGGTCAGGATACTCGTATGCCCTTACCATGGTGGATCACTACTCCCGGTTCCTGGTGGTAGCCCCCGTCAAGGATCTGATGGCAGAGACTGCGGCAAAGACGTTTCAAGCGTACTTCTGCAGGCCCCATGGATACTCGGAGCAGGTGCTGACGGATCAAGGCCCTGCCTTTGAAGCCGAATTGTTCAAGGAGTTCTTCCATCTGTACGGGTGTAAGAAGATCCGGACTACACCGTACCACCCTCAAACCAATGGGTTATGTGAAAAGATGAATAACAGTCATCGACCTGTTGAAGACCTTACCTCTAGAGGAAAGAAACCAGGGGCCAGACAAACTACCTGACCTGGTAGATCTGTGCAATCACATACCTGTGAGTTCCACCAATTGTACTCTAGTGTACCTCATGAGAGCAAGACCCGGAAAGTTGCCCATGGACCTGGAGCTTGGAGTGGTAGAGCCAGAAGCAGATATATACACTGAAGACTGGGATAGGACGCGACAGGAGCAGTACAGGAGAGTACAGGCCTGTGTCGAAGACAGTCTAAATAGGGTAAGAGACAAGCAGGAAGCACAGTACAACAAGAGTGCACCAGCAGAACCCTTAACACCTGGAGAAGTTGTGCTAAAACGAAAAAGGAGAAACCACAAACTTGACGACCAGTGGGAAAGAGAACCTTACACTGTGTTGAATTCCAGATTCGACAATAGGAAAACCTGTCTAATTAGCAAAGACGGAGGAAGAACAACTGCAACGGTATCGAGAGACCATCTGAAGTTGTGCCCAAGTCTGTTGAAGCCCCAGGAGGAAGTGCCTCTCACCGTACTGGAGGAGCCTAAAGAAGAAGTACTCCATACTGACTTAGGAGATTTCCCGGCAGATTGGCCTCAATTGGATGGAGCGGTAATAATACCTGTGATACACTTCTACCAACAGCCAGAAGACCCTCCACTGCAAATAAGACCTGTAAGTGCCCCAGAAGAGCCTGCTCAGGAAGAATCCCCGGAAGAAGGATCCCCGGTTGGAGCAGAGCAAGAAGGCCCAGCCAATGGTACACTTGCAAGTCCCGTAGGGAGGTTAAGGCAGCCTTGCAGTCCCTCCACACCTAGAACTGACAGAATGGGAGGTAGTACAAACAACAGTACCACATGCATCCCAGTACTACATAGGTCAACACGTAGCACGCAAGGTCAATCCCTGTCAGATACAGAGAGTAGGAAGAGAAACTCTGACAGGATAAATAGTTGCCCCTTGGGGTATGTTATTCTTGTGTAATTTTCATGTATGTATGTATTCACTTATTTTTTCCTTACAATGGACAATTTAGGTGACGTGGACACTTTTCTTGTTGCATTTAGTTACCCGTAAGGGTATATATATAGAGGACTCGGTGGCTGAGGACTGTGTGCAGCCCAAAAAACTGTTTACTTGTACATATTGCACTCCCTGGAGTGCCCCTTTTAGATAACCACTGAAGAAAAACCTGTCTGGCGTGGCAAGACTTGTGGTCCAACATCAGATCACCTACGCCCTGCAGCCATGCCCAGGGCCTACGTGGAGGGTTTACGGACAGGTCCCTCAAGCTACCTTGTACTTTGCAGTGAAATGGACACCCTGTTAGGGGACTCACTGACAGTTGCTCAAAAACTCTAACTATTGTACATATATTTATTATTTATTACGTTTTTGTCACCTGTAATGTTCAAGCAAAGTGCGTCCCATAAAGGGAAGAAAAGTTGTTATTGTTAAACCTGTTTTTGAAAAATGCTTCAGTCCAGGAGTACTGAGTTTTACTAGGGGGGACTGTGGCGCCCTGTTGCGCACTGGTGCCACAGAACCCAGAAGGGTGCATGGATGGACTTCTCCACAAGAGGCCCTCACACATTTACACACCTCCACCCTACCACCTCAGACCAGCAGAGGGAGCCCGTTAGGGATATATATAGGGAGAGTGGAGCCAGGCAGTTCAGTTAGTTAGTGTTCAGAGACAGAGAGGAACACAGCTCAGAGATGAGCAGAGAGCGTGCTGACGCTCAGAGAGCAGTGAAGAGGCAGCACGCTGGCTGCCGTGCTTAGGTGAACCAAGGCCTACAGCACAAGTGAAAGCCTAGTGAGGGCCTTGAGTGTGGCCGAAGGTGAGAGGAGAAGGAAGAAGTAGCAAGGGGGCAGAGGAGCATACCAGGCTCACCCCGAGATATATACCGGACACCGGGTCCGCGCCTACAGGGACTCTTTACACCCAGTAGGGACCACCGGAACCCCTGGAGGACTACAGGTCCCAGGTTTACCAAACGCTGACTACTGTACCAGGGCTAGGAATCACGGAGGCCCTAGCGACCAGGGAGAGTGATCTCCAAGAAAAGGCCCTACCACCAGGTCAGCAGGTGCAAGAGAGAGACAGTAACCAAGCTAGGCCTAGCTCCAGGCAGGTCAGAAGCTTAGCGAGTAAAGCCACGGATCAGGAGGCCCTATACCCGCTCACTAGGGATAGTCCAAAAGTGCGCCCTTTGCCCGGAGTACCCTGGACCATGCCTGCAACATCACCAGTAAAGGTACTGAAGCTTACCCCCGTGTGAGTGTCCGTCTTTCCTCTGGGACCCTCCTGCCATCTCTCCCCTGCACCACCATCTACCCCTACACTGCCCTGGAGCTAGCTCTACCTGTGGAGAGCCACACCATCCCTGCTGCCGTAACACCCGCTCCAGAGGACTGCTCCGCAGCGGCGGCTCCCTTTAGCCGCATTCCACAGGTGGCGTCACGAGCTTTCCAAATCCCCTATAAATACCCCCCTTTTCACTGACCGCCCTGGGTCATGGACCGGGCCAGCCACCGTGATACTCCCCCACCGGCATACACAGAGGCCCGGACTCCGAGTACCCCACGGCCCTGGGGGCGCATCAGATGCTGGCAGGTAGGAGAAGGTTCGTAGGACTCACACTACGGACTGGAGCAGCCTTCTGCAATTATTTTTGCTCAATTCTATCAACTAATAACACAGGTCTACAAAAAAAATTAAAAATTAATTTGCCATTGTTTTTTTTTAATGGATTTAGGTTATTTTGAGGGTGCTGAATTAAACAATCCCATTACTTTTGCTGAATTGGTTCTAGTTTTTGAGATAACTCATCCATGAAAATAATGCATGCCCCCAATGCGACTTGTGTGTGATAACAAATGCAATAGCTTTTGGTCTTTTGTCTCTTTAACAGTGTCTTAGGTAATGAAATATCCCATATAAATATTTTGTATTTCAATTTATAGGCTTACAATGCTCTAAAAGCGACTTTTTGAAGCCAGAATTCTACTGTAATTAATTACTAGAGCCAATCTGGCAAAACCAAAGTCCTATTCTTATTCAGCACCATAAACTTAATATAAAACCATACAGACATCATTGGCACCAAAATCACTGTATACCAGTGTAATATAAATACTGTATTATTCACTTTGTATGTGCAATGTGTTGACCAAGAGCAAATGCCCCAGGCTGCTTTCAGCCAGTCATAATAGTGATGCATTTTACCTTCCATATTATGTCTATCACACTTGAATCTCCAGTGGATGTACTAAACAGGATTAAATCACCATTTGTCATGGGTGTGTCAGAGGTGACAGACAGTCGCCCTGCAGTGGTTTTACAGGACATCCCCACGTTTGGCAATGCAGACAGCTGCCTAGATAGGAGGCTGTGTTTAGGTCCCAGCGACTACCTCCCTTTAGTCTGGGTGTATATATACCTGGTGTGTCTAGGTGGGCATTATACTCATTTCTACTTGGAACTTTGGTGACGCGGCATTACGTCCTCTCTGGAGTCTTGAGGCCGTGTGCCCTGTTGGAGTTCTTCTAAAAGCTAAGTTGTTATTTCCCTGTGTTGTCTTCCCCTTTTGTCTTTAAAGTGCTAGCGGAGGTTGACTAATGCTCATCTCCTTCCACCCCCAGCTATTGCCTTACGCCAGGGATAGTAGGGCGACGCATGTGATTGGCGACAGCTGCGGAGATTGTATAGGGACGTTAGGGGGAGACAGGGTGACGCTAGTCCAGATTAGGAGGTCACCTCTTCCCCCTTTCCTTAGTGTCTGGGCTCCCTTTCCCTTTCCCCTCTGTGTTGCACTCACACCTGGTGTGACATTATAACCGGCCGGGCTGAGCACGTTTTGAAAAAAAAAAAAAAAAAAACGACACAAGATTGACATTTTAGGTTTTTTTTCTTTGTGTATTTTTGGGCGTGCACCTTTTTTTTTCCTTACTACTTTTAGTATGGGATCAGTTGCAGAGCTCGCAGTCTGTCTCTGGAGGTGAATGCAGAGCAGTTCCGCTGTCTGTCTTTGGAGGTGAATGACCTCCGCTGTGAGGTTCAGCAGCAGTATCACCGGTTACAGGCCGCCAATGTAGGGGTTTCTGCTGGTAGACCTGTCCAGTCTGAACCCAAGGTTGCCCTCCCGGACAGGTTTTCGGGACAGGGTAGGGACAAGTTTTTTGTGTTTAAGGAGACATGCAAATTATACTTCAAACTTTGCCCCTACTCCTCTGGTAATGAGGAGAAACAGGTTAATATTGTGATCTCTCTACTCCAGGCGATCCTCAGTCATGGGCGTTTTCTTTACCACAGGACTCCGTTTGTTTCCAGTCTGTAGAGGGGTTTTTTGGAGCTCTTGCCCTCATCTATGATGACCCTGACCGAGTCGCCTTGGCTGAGTCTAAGCTACGTCGCCTTCAGCAGGGGATTCGGTCAGTGGAAACGTACAGTTCGGAATTCCGTAGATGGGCAACGGATTCCAAATGGAATGACTCAGCCCTTAAAAAGTCAATTTTGTGAGAGGCTTACTGAAAGGTTGAAAGATGCATTGGCTGTATATGATACCCCTCAGTCCTTGGAGGCTGCCATGTCTTTGGCCATACGTCTGGATAGGAGCCAAGGGAGCGGTCTGGGGGTGAACCAGTACTGGTGGAGGTGGAGGAACTTATGCAGTTAGGGGGTGTCTCTACATCATACATCTTCCCGGAGATTCACAAGAAAAGAGGTATATGTTTTTTTTTTTTGGTAAAAAGGGACACTTTGTTGGGACCTGTCCTTCAATTTCTAAAGAAAAGGAGACTCATTTCACTCTCGGTAGTCTGGAGTTGGATATACAAGGGGTGCATTTGTGGCCAAACTTCAGTTCCCGCTTTGTCCTGACAGCAGAGGTGGTGCTAGAGAGCAAAACCGAAAAAAATTCTGTGTTTGTTGACAGTGGAGCCGGGGTCAGCATGGTTGATGCTGAGTTTGTGAAAACTCATGATCTTGCTTGCTGTGCTTTAGCTGAACCTATTCTCATCTTTGCCATTGACGCGGCGCCACTTGCACAGAAAGCATTTACTCAGATTGTACATAATGTGAAACTGATGGTGGGGTCAGTTCATTGTGAAATCATCCCTTGCTATGTTTTGGAAAATCTCCCTACTCCGATTGTTTTAGGTATCCCCTGGCTTGTTAAACATAATCCATTTGTGGATTTGCAAGCTGGGGAGATTACTGAATGGGGAGATTACTGCCATGAGAACTGTCTGAATGTTTCTATTGCTGCTGTCTCTACGGGGATACTGCCTGCTTTTCTGTCTGGTTTTGAGGACGTTTTTTCTGAATAGGGGTGTCAGGATTTGCCTCTTCATCGTGCTTATGACTGTCCTATTATCCTGACTGCCGGAGCTAAACTACCAAAGTCCAGACTATATAATCTTTCTGGCTCTGAGAGACAAGCCATGAAGGTTTTCATTGCGGAAAGTCTGGAGCAGGGACATATCAGACCCTTATCTTCGCCCGTTGCGGCAGGGTTCTTCTTTGTGAAGAAAAAAGATGGCAGTCTACGTCCCTGTTTAGATTTCCGGGAATTAAATCAAATTACAATTCGTGATCCATACCCTCTTCCTCTGATTCCTGATTTGTCCAGCCAGGTTGTGGGAGCTAAGGTATTCTCCAAGTTGGATTTAAGGGGAGCCTACAATCTGGTTAGAATCAGAGAGGGGGGCGAATGGAAGACAGCATTCAATACCCCGGAAGGTCATTTCGATAGTCTGGTTATGCCTTTTGGTTTGACCAATGCACCTGCGGTATTGCAGCATTTCATAAATGATATTTTTCATCATTTGGTGGGGAGGTTTGTGGTGGTCTATCTGGACGATATTTTGGTTTATTACCTGATTTTGAGACCCATCGGGGGCATGTTAAGGTTTCGCACACCCGTCCATCTGGTACTCTTCTTCTGCTACCTATCCCTAGCAGGCCAGGGCCATGGACACACTTGTTCATGGATTTTATTACTGACCTACCGGTTTCTGCAGGCAAAACGGTGGTTTTGGTAGTAGTAGATAGGTTCAGTAAAGTGTTTTACTTCGTCGCTTTACCTGCACTTCCCAATGCTAAGACACTTGCTCAGGTGTTCATATATGAGATTGTGAAGCTTCACGGGGTTCCCTCCGATGTGGTGTCTGATCAGGGGACCCAGTTTGTTTCCAAGTTCTGGAAGGCTTTCTGTTCTCGACTGGGGGTGCAGCTGTCATTTTCCTCTGCCTTCCCCCTCGAATGGTCAGAACGATCGGGTCAATCAGAACTTGGAGACATATCTCAGGTGTTTCGTCTCTGAAAATCAGGAGGATTGGGTATCCTCCTTACCGCTGGCAGAATTTGCCATCAATAATCATAGTCAAGAATCCACTGGCAGGTCACCGTTTTTCAGTGTATATGGTTATCATCCTCAGTTTGGTACTTTCAGTGGGGGAGGAGCTTCAGGAATTCCTGAAGAGGAACAGTTTGCTTTGTCTCTCTCCTCGGTGTGGCAGGGTGTTCTGTGTAATTTGAAGACCGAAGGGTGAGAGGTATAAACGTATGGCTGACAGAAAACGCTTGCCAGGTACGGACCTGAATGTGAATGACTTTGTGTGGTTGTCTACCAAGAATATAAGATTGAAAGTTCCTTCTTGGAAGCTGGGACCTAGGTTTATTGGTCCCTACAAAATTACCGCTGTCATTAACCCAGCAGTGTTTTGTCTTGAACTTCCTCGGGCCCTTAAGGTTCACAATGTGTTCCACAGGTCCTTACTCAAAAGGTACGTAGAACCTCTTGAGCCCTCACCTCTACCACCACCCCTAGTAATGGTTGATGGTAATTTGGAGTTCGAGATTTCGAGGATAGTAGATTCTTGTCTCCAATGTAGTTCTCTGCAATACTTGGTGCACTGGAAAGGCTATGGTCCAGAGGAGAGGACGTGGGTTTCAGCGTCAGAGGTGAACGCTCCCAGATTGGTTCGCTCTTTTCACACCTCTTTTCCTGAGAAACCTGGTCCTGAGTGTCCGGAGGCCACTCGTAGATGGGGGGGTACTGTCACGGGTGTGTCTGTGGCACCCTGCTACGCACAGGTACCACAGGACCCAAAAGGGTGCATGGACGGACTTCTCCACAAGAGGCCCTTAGTACACACAGACACCTCCACCCTTCCACCTCATAACACCAGAGGGAGCCCTGTTAGGGATATACAGTGCAGACCAAAAGTTTGGACACACCTTCTCATTTAAAGATTTTTCTGTATTTTCTTGACTATGAAAATTGTACATTCACACTGAAGGCATACAAACTATGAATTAACACATGTGGAATTATATACTTAACAAAAAAGTGTGAAAAAAATGAAAATATGTCTTATATTCTAGGTTCTTCAAAGTAGCCACCTTTTGCTTTGATGACTGCTTTGCACACTCTTGGCATTCTCTTGATGAGCTTCAAGAGGTAGTCACCGGAAATGGTTTTCACTTTACAGGTGTGCCCTGACAGGTTTAATAAGTGGGATTTCTTGCCTTATAAATGGTGTTGGGACCATCAGTTGTGTTGTGCAGAAGTCAGGTGGATACACAGCTGATAGTCCTACTGAATAGACTGTTAGAATTTGTATTATAGCAAGAAAAAGCAGCTAAGTAAAGAAAGACGAGTGACCATCATTACTTTAAGAAATTAAGGTCAGTCAGTCCGAAAAATTGGGAAAACTTTGAAAGTGTCCCCAAGTGCAGTTGCAAAAACCATCAAGCGCTACAAAGAAACTGTCTCACATGAGGACCGCCCCAGGAAAGGAAGACCAAGAGTCACCTCTGCTTCTGAGGATAAGTTTATCCGAGTCACCAGCCTCAGAAATCGCAGGTTAACAGCAGCTCAGATTAGAGACCAGGTCAATGCCACACAGAGTTCTAGCAGCAGACACATCTCTTCAACAACTGTTAAGAGGAGACTTTGTGCAGCAGGCCTTCATGGTAAAATAGCTGCTAGGAAACCACTGCAAAGGACAGACAACAAGCAGAAGAGACTTGTTTGGGCAAAAGAACACAAGGAATGGACATTAGACCAGTGGAAATCTGTGCTTTGGTCTGATGAGTTCAAATTTGAGATCTTTGGTTCCAACCACCGTGTCTTTGGCCGACGCAGAAAAGATGAACGGATGGACTCTACATGCCTGGTTCCCACCGTGAAGAGTGGAGGAGGAGGTGTGATGGTGTGGGGGTGCTTTGCTGGTGACACTGTTTGGGATTTATTCAAAATTGAAGGCATACTGAACCAGCATGGCTACCACAGCATCTTGCAGCGGCATGCTATTCCATCCGGTTTGCGTTTAGTTGGACCATCATTTATTTTTCAACAGGACAATGACCCCAAACACACCTTCAGGCTGTGTAAGGGCTATTTGACCAAGAAGGAGAGCGATGGGGTGCTACGCCAGATGACCTGGCCTCCACAGTCACCAGACCTGAGCCCAATCGAGATGGTTTGGGGTGAGCTGGACCGCAGAGTGAAGGCAAAAGGGCCAACAAGTGCTAAGCATCTCTGGGAACTCCTTCAAGATTGTTGGAAGACCATTTCCGGTGATTACCTCTTGAAGCTCATCAAGAGAATGCCAAGAGTGTGCAAAGCAGTCATCAAAGCAAAAGGTGGCTACTTTGAAGAACCTAGAATATAAGACATATTTTCAGTTGTTTCACACTTTTTTGTTAAGTATATAATTCCACATGTGTTAATTCATAGTTTTGATGCCTTTAGTGTGAATGTACAATTTTCATAGTCAAGAAAATACAGAAAAATCTTTAAATGAGAAGGTGTGTCCAAACTTTTGGTCTGTACTGTATATGCAGGAGGGTGGAGTTAGGTAGGCAGAGCATGCTGACACTTTAGAGCAGCGAAGAAGCAGCACATGTTAGCTGCTGTGCTGAGGGCAATCCAAGGCCTAAAGCATGTGCTGAAGCCTGAAGGCCTAGAGCGTGGTCGGAGGCAAGGAGAGAGGAGTTAAGGGGGGCAGAGGAGCATCTTAAGCTCATCCCAGAACACAAGCCGGAAACCAGGTCCGCACCTACAGGGTCCGCTACGCCCAGTAGGAATAACCGGTATACCAGGAGGATTCCAGAGCCCTGGTCAACCTCAAGCTACAAACATCTACAGAACTAGGAACCACGAAGGCCCCAGCATCCAGGGATAGTGGTAGCCAGAGAAAAGTTTGTACTACCAAGCAGGCAGGTGAGAGAGTGAAACAGTACGGAAGCTAGGCCTAGTTCCAGGCTGGTCAGGAGCTTCAGAGAGAGAGAGGAAGAAACGGATCAGGAGGCCTACTACCCGCTCACTGGGGAGAGTCCAGAAGTGCACCCTTCCTACTAAGTACCCTGGACCATACCTGCCGTCTACACCAGCAAAGGTACTGAAGCGAATCCCCTGTGTGTGGGCCTGTTATTCTCCCCTGACCCGGCCGGGCCACCTCTCACCTGCATCCCTTCCATCAACCCTGCCCCGGGGCCCGCTTCACCTGTGGGGAGCAGAGACATCTCAGCTGCCATCCCATCACCCCCGAAGGTCTGCAGCAGCACTGGTACCCATTACCAGGAACCACAGGTGGCGTCACGAGACAAAACCATTTATCATCCCTTCAAGCAACAACCCCTTTTAAGAGTGACCCCAGGGTATGGGCCCAGGAGCCGACCGCCGTGACATCCCAAGAAGGTAAAGGCCCGGGTACCGAGTCCCCCATATCCCCCTGGGCGAGTCATGTCAGAGGTGACAGACAGTCGCCCTGCAGTGGTTTACAGATCTCCACATTTGGCAATGCAGACAGCTGCCTAGATAGGAGGCTGTGTTTAGGACCCAGCGACTACCTCCCTTTAGTCTGGGTGTATATATACCTGGTGTGTCTAGGAGGGCGTCGCCAGTTATACTCATTTCTACTTGGAACTTGACTGAAGCAGCATCACGTCCTCTCTGAAGTCTTGAGGCCATGTGCCCTGTTGGAGTTCTTCTAAAAGCTAAGTTGTTATTCCCCTGTGTTGTCTTCCCTTTTTGTCTTTAGCGTGCTAGCGGAGGTTGACTAGTGCTCATCTCCTTCCACCCCCAGCTATTGCCTTATGCCAGGGATAGTAGGGCGAGGCACGTGATCGGCGACAGCTGCGGAGGCTGTATAGGGACGTTAGGGGGAGACAGGGTGATGCTAGTCCAGATTAGGAGGTCACCTCTTCCCCCTTTCCCTAGTGTCTGGGCTCCCTTTCCCCTCTGTGTTGAACTCACACCTGGAGTGACACCATTGGGTTCATAAGTCCAGCTATTGCAGCCATAAAATGTGGACTTTGTGGACTTTGCATAGGACTCCCTTTGCAATGTTAGCAGATCAGACCTGTCACCAGATTTGACAATACAGTCTGCATATATTAACGAATAGTAGAGTTGGCGCAAATCAATTCGCAGGACCCAGACCATTGGCCACATCAGTATGCTGTGACCATTGGATGGGGGCATGAAAACTGCCTATTACTTGATGGTATCTGTGGTTCTTCATTTGATTAATCAGTCTGGTGCGATGTCACATGTACATCACGCCACAATGATGATGTTGTGCGAGGCTGGCTAATCAAGAAAAGAGCCTCGGATGCTGTCAGGTAAAAGGCGGTTCTCAGGCCTCCCATCAAACAGCCACAGATCACTGACTTGGCCGGTGGACCAGGTCCTGCAAATCAATTTGCCCCAACTCTAGCAAATAGATTTTTTTTTGACCTGGTGAGGCAGGTGTACTTACCATGGCAGAAGGGATTAATTTAAACTTTTAGAGAAGATTATACAATCTCCACCCACCCAGCCTGATTGACAGTTCATCAGTGTCCCACCTTCCTGCTGAGATCTCACACTACTCAGTACAAGCTGCAGCTGGCAGTTAAGCTGGATTGGCTGAGACTGAATACACATGGACTCATTCAATCTTTAGCTGGACTAATAAAATGCTCATTTTAATATCAGGATTATACAGCTACTCTGACATAGATTTTCAAAATAAGTACAACAGTCTCTTCAGGTCTGAAAGATCTACAGTATGCAATGTGTATGGAGTTTATACTCACTGTTCAGCTCTGCTGTATTTTGCAGTTCACCACCGGCCTCCAGTCAATGATTGACAGGTCACTCTTTCCTCAGTGACCTGTTTTCCCTGTGTAGGTGCTGGCATTGCACAGGTTCATTACATCAGAAGGGTCGGCGCCTTGGCAGTGAGCTCCTGATGATGTTGTGAGATCAATGTAGCAGCTTCCGCAACATCATTAGGAGCTCACTGTGCAGGCGCCATCATTGTCTGGATCTGTTGCATTAGAAGGGCGGCACCTGCACAGTGAGCTTCTGACAACATTGCAAGGTCAATGTACAGGCTCCCACAAGATCATTAGTTCACTGCGCAGGCACCATCACTGCAACAAGCCCGGAGAGGGGAGCCCTGCGCAGGGGAGGCAGATCGCTGAAGGAAGAGTGACCTGTCAATCAATGACTGAAGGCTGACCGCAAATTACAGCAAAGCTGAGAAGTGAAGTGCCCACACCAATGCACTTGAGAATAAAACTTAAATGCCTTGACGAAATTCTAATAGAAAGGTGTGAATGTAATAAGCTTTAAAGAGGCTTTACACTTAGACCTTTAGTTAGGGGGTTGAATATCCTGCAGACAGGTCACCTATAAATGATTTACCTGGCACAATAGCAGACAATCAGAGGATTGTTGAGTCATGGAACTGACCATGTGTTTAAAAAAACATTACAATCCTGTTCCTTTCACAACATACAGGTAGTTGAATAACTGGTTACTGTAGTTTTAGTATCGGTATATACTTAAAATTTTCCAAATATACCTTACATTATTACACTGGCCGACACAGAAAAGAGCCCCTGTGCAAGAACAGTATATGCAGTCCAATAATTCATCATATTGAAAAATTCTACATTTGGAGCTGGAAATTGACCCCTTACCTCCTGGGCCCCTGAGCGGCTGCACAGGTTGCATCAATGGTATGTCTGCCGCTGCATTATTATTATGCACAGGGCTTTCATTCTGTTTCATTGCAGCTGCTACAAATCATTGAGAAATGACCTCCTCAGTGGACACTTGGAGATCGGTATGATCCATAAACACTATGAAAATACCAAAACATTCAACTTCTTTGGAATACCCTGACTGTATTAAGAAATAAAATAGTGATAGTAGTTAGACTAAAACCTGTTTGAAGAAAAACACATCTCTCTCGAATATTCTTTTTCCTATATAATTGCCTGCAGTCACCCTTGTGTGAAAGCCCCCGCTGGATTACAGGATTTGTTGTATGTAAATTGAGGACTAAATGCATGGTAGCACCTTTCAGCTCTGCAATGCTGGAAATGAGTTTTTTAATAGGAAATTAGATTAGTAATATTTTAGTCAACAAAAAAAAAATTCTGCATGAAGATGAGAAAATTATTCAAGCAATCAGACTTCTAAATCCACGAATGAGCAATTGTCGAAATCCTTGTCATCTACTTTCTACAGAGTCAGGCTTTCTATGGGGAGATGAGCGATAGTAGTATGGAGCTACCGATAACATCTCCAGCTACAGACTGGAGAAGAGCGTGAAAAGCTCCTCCGGTATTAAAAGAACTCATTAGGTTATCCTACGGAGAAGCAAGGAGAGCCTGATTTTTGCTTTGGTTAAAACTGGTGACATTGAAACCATATAGAGAACATATGAATCAGAAAAACAAGAATATAATAAAGGGCAGTGAGGTACTATGAAGTAGCCATGATTATAGACTAACAAAAATGCAGACATCTCCTATAGATGTAAATGTTTCTGTGCCCTGATCCAAATTTTGTAACACAGCCCCTTCAAGTATCATGCTTGATTTACAGTGCTGGTCAGAAGAACCTTTTAGACATCTCATCCATGAGGGCCATAGTGAGAACTCAACTTCTGCATCCCCTATTATTGCTAAAGGCATATTCCCACCATTGAAAGTTATCAAATATCCACAAGATAGAAGATAACTTTATGATCAGTGGGTGTCCGACCACTGGAACCCCTACCGATCCTGAAAAAGAGGTTCTAATAATGCCCTACTGCAGTGTTGCCCAACCTTTCTTACCTTGAGAGCCACATTCATCCAGTGCCTGTCATCCTCTACCCCGGTAGTAACACCCAGAATCCTCCATTATCAGTATAATGACAGTCAAATCATTCTCACTCAAAGCACCCTGAGAACTTGTATCCCCCCTCTCTTATATGCAGTATACTTATATCCAGGGATTGCCACCTTACCTCTATTTGGTATTGCTTACCTTACCGCTATTTGGTATTCTTGAAACAAGCATTCCCACCATAATATCACACCCAGCTACAAGCACCCATTTAACTGGCATTATTATCCTATCTCCAGCCTACCATATTTATGTCTTCTCCCCCACCCACCAGCATTCGTGCATCCAGATCTGCTCTTCTGTGTGGGACTACTCACAAGTGTCACCACCTGGAGACCTTCTCTTCTTAGCTGTTTGCTAGACCTGATGCTAATGCACCAAACTTGCAGACAGCCACGAGCCACAGGTTGTGAACTGCAACCGTATTGAAATGGGGCTCTGTAGTCTGCTATCTACAGCAGTCCTTTAGAGAATGAATGGCAATGGCCATAAGGTAAGGTAAGAATTTTTCTCCAGGCACTACTATTCCCAAACTACAGACAGCAGAATTTTGGCAAATACACAGTTTATTCCTGCACATCTCACAGTTGGATTAGGGTGGCCATTACTCCTGGTGGTTTCAGGAAGCAAAAAGGTCTCCAAATATCATTAAAGAGATTGTCCACCTTTGGGGACTTTTTTATTTTACTTAAAAGCATGTAATGGGGCTAAAATAATTTTTACAATTGGGTTTCATTATAAAATTTGCACTGTTTGCCTTCTATAGCCGCTGTGTGGTTCCATCTATTGCTGGCTACAGAATGAATTAACTAGGAATCCATCTATCATCCCGCTATGCAGGTCTGATGGGGAGTTTATAACTCTTTTATCTGTCTTTTTCTAAGCTCCTCACAACTGATTCATAATCACAGACCACATCATAGTCAAATATGCAGAGAAGCAAAGATTCCGTAAAAGTCAAATTGTGCAAAATGTTTAATGAAAATCAATTGCAAAAATGATTATTAGCCTTAAAAAAAAAAAAAAAAAGTATTTTCCTTTTGAACACAGCACTTTATCATTTTGACCTGATTTGTGGTATCACATATTGCTAAGTACATATTTAGGTGCTGCCAAGCAATCAGAAGTTATGAAAAAAAGATTATTATTAAGGAGGTTCCCCCTTTAAATAATCCCTACGGGCATATCAACCTCGCCATCCAGATTTTACTGGATGGTACCAATACCTGAGCTGAGAACGGTTTATGCAAACTCTGCCCAAAAGTGTGTGTTTAAAGGCATGTTAGAGCAGTTTGGGGGTATTCCCAGGAGTGGGCTTAAATGTAATCATTTTCAACTTTTAAACATTCAAGAATGCACTTGTCGCAGTCAATCAAGTGAATCTCTGACCAAGTATTTATGTACATAGATGGGCCAGATGCACCAGAGAGAAGTGCTCTTTGTTATTGGCTCACTAATCTGGCTAGTGGAGATCCCCTTCTATGACCTATATGTCTAATAGGACATTAAAAATACTTCTAATTATGAGATGTAACTTCAAAACTTTTTTTGCAATTAGTCTAGAGATAAAAACAAAAGATAGGTCCTTCTGAATGGCACCCCACCTTTATTTTATGTGAAAAAAAGGAAGGATTTTGTCTAGACCCATAATGGTACGGAATGGTATGGAGAATGTTTAAGTAAAGGATATTAACTTAGCACAAAAATTTCTGCCGCCACATGTACTTAAGCTGGTTTTACATGTTCGTATATTTCCGGTACCAGAAAAAACGGTACCGGAGATATCTGTGTCCCGTGTGTTCATGTGTGTCACACGTGCCAACCGTGTGCCGCCCGTGTGCCGCATCAGGATCACACGTACCGGCGCATGGGAATCAAGCGCTGGGTGCTGAACACTGCCTTCATCATGGTTTCCTGCCGGCGCTGCGAACAGCACCAGCAGGGACAGTGATGAGAGTAGTAGTAGTCTTCTCCCGGTGTCTTCACCTGTAAAAATAAGAATAAAATATTAAAATCCATATACTCACCTGTCCGGAGATGTCCCTCATTGTAATCCTCTGACCGCTGATGCCAAGGAGCTGGGGAGAATGAGCCACTCCAGCAAGCAGGCCCCGGAGCTGTGCTCAGGAGCGGTGTCCTGTCACTCACTGAGCTCAGCTCCGGAGCCGCTCATTTTCCCCGCCTCCAGCGGTGGATGCTGGGTTATGGGCGGAGTTACTCCACACGTCACGCCCAGCATCCACAGCACGCTTTCCCAATGAATGAGGAGAGGGAAAGCGCGTAGTGGATGCTGGGTGTGATGTGTGGGGTAACCCCACACACAGCCCATCACTCACCGTGGAACGCAGCACTGAGTCCCGCCCGGCTGCATCCTCTGACGGGACATCAGAGGATGTCAGAGCCGGCTGCATCCGGGGGTCACGTGATGCCTATGAGCGGGCAGTGATAGTGCCACTCACAGGCAATACATACAACTAAAGGTAATTACAAAAAAAACTTATGACCACATGCTAAATACATTGGGGCAATTGAAAAAAGTACTGGACAAATCCTTTAACATGCTACAGATTTAAATTTAAAAAAATTAAAAAAAGCAGCATGTACATAAGATATTAGAAATCTCATTCATTTTGCTGGTACTGTAAAATGTTGTGTTTTTTACTCAGAAAAAAATGCATGGAAAAAATGCTGCAAACACTGAACATGTGCACAAGCCCTTAAACATAAGGTCAGGTTTTGGTTCAGACGGCCGGGATTTCATTCTGTGTGCTGTCCGTGTACACATGTACCAATGTCATAGAATGGGCTGATTCAGATAAGCATTTGTCTACATGGACCAAGCATCTGTGAAAAAATCACAGCATGTCCTCTTCTTTTCAGTTTTTTGGATGAGACTTACCACTAGAACTTAATGAATGCTTAAGAATAAAATGGATGTCATACAGACACCATCTGTTTTTATCAGATCCACTGCAAAGATTACATAGGAAACTAAATTAAACCTTGTATTCTTGTTTTTTATTTTGGATGTGAAAAAATTATAACTTATAATATATCCTATAAAGCTATATATACTATAAAGAAAAAAGTATTGTGCCCCCTCCACATTACACCTACAGGAGCTTTTAGGACATCCCATTTAAATCCATGCATATTAATATATCTTATATACTAATACTAATTACTAAGATACTAATGTTGGAGAGGGCTGGGCTCATAATCTCTGCTCTAGTTCATCCCAGTGGAGGTCAGTGGTTTGGAGGTCAGGTCTGTGCGCCCAGTCACTTCCACACCAAACTCACCCAACCATATCTTTATGGACCTTGTGCACTGGGGCACAGTCATGTCAGAATAGAGAAGGGCCTTCTCCAAACTGTTCTCACAAAGTTGGAAGCTACAATTGTACAAAATGTCTTAGCATACTGAAGCTTTACGATTTCCCTTTACTAGAACTAAAGAGCGGAGGTCGACCCTGATCAAAAACAAACCCATAGCATTATCCCTCCTGTGATGAACCCGTAGCCGCCATCTTGGTAATGATAAATCATATCCAGGGATGGCCACACTTCAGCAGCCCCCACCCTTGGGACCTTCTGTTAAAACGTCAACTAGATAGTTTCCCCCCATCCAGGCTCCTGTGAGATAAGCCCCAGGGCCTACTTAACACTTGAATGCTAGGAGCTTCAAAGACTTCGAGAGGAAACACAGCTAGCAGGGGGGGTGCTTCGTCCATCTGTAACTCTGACCATTTGTCCCATAGGACTAGTTTCTTTGTCTGTCACAAGCATGGAGGCATAATATATAGAAACATGAATAGTACACGCATGTTGCGTGGGATGGGCCAATAAAAAATATCACGGCGTCCCGGAGCCATTGCGCACACAAGCCTCCGCGGTAGACGTTTGTACGTGCTCTGGAAGCCAAGATATAGCGCTGAGCCATTCCTGAGGACCGTATGGTATCATAATTGATATCAAAAGGTCGGTTACGGCGGCCCGAATCCATGGGAACCCCTGGGGGTATCATGAGACCATCCCAGAAGAAGTTATTGGGTTCCTTAGAATTTGGGCTTCTGATCGAAGTTAGACCTGAGGGTGGAGACTGAGCCAGCTGACCTCACCAGCAGTGGGCGGGACGGGGCAGGTAAGATAGCAGGACAGACAAGAGATAACTCAGTCTTGACCCAAGAGTGGGGTGCTGAACATCTGAGCACCAGCTGAGGCCACCAAGGGGAGGAGCAGTTTGACCATGCGGTGGTAGGCCTCAGCCTGTAACAAAGAACCGTGCCTGCGACCGCAGAATCCTCTCCCTGCGTCACAAGAAAATCAAGAAACCGGTAACTGATATGCTGTGGTGATTCTGTGTGTTGTATTCCCTTGTTGTATAGTTTAGCCTGACCTTATACCTGTGTATATTTAGTTGTATATCGTGTATCTAGTGTATTATTATAATCAATTACCTCAAGTAATTGTGGGCCTGCCTTTTATTCTGCATAACGAACGCACGTCCGTGTGAGCTCGGCTCAAGCCAAAAACGCTACCCAGGGTTGGTTCCTGACCCGATATAGGCCCATTCACGGACTGGGCGTATATCTAAAATAGGGACTGGTGGCAGCATACCAACTGGGGATTGGGGAAGGCTGGTAGTGACGGTCGGAGGTTCAGATATATATATTCCTGGCGCGGCCAAGGAAGATATATATACCGCCCTCACTACAGAGGGCCACGATACCCAGTAGGTTACAGGACAGTCTCCCTGGCGACCGCTTATCCTAGGTGCAGTTCCTTGACTGACCTGAGGCTAAGAGGGCGCTAGCGAGTTGTGCTGTGTAGTGACGTTACGGTTTAGTGACGTTGAAGGGATAACACTCTACCGTGTTCCCTGCGCTGGTTGCAGCTACCTGGCACTACTTTCTCTAGGTGCAGTACCTTGACTGACCTGAGAGGTAAGGGGGCGCCAGAGAGCTGCACCCACCGGCCGGCTTTCATCACATTGGTGGCAGCGGTGGGATTGCAGAATAATAGTGTTGTGGGACCCCTACTCCCAGGCACTAAAGACTGCCAGTGGTAACTTCCACTGCTGGAGTCTTAAGGTCAGCCCAACGTTAGACGGTCAGGCTAAAAGTATAACAAGGTGTGTGCAAACTCAGGGTTGCAGCGGTGTCGGTTACCAAGATGGCAGACAGCACCAGGAGCAAGACCCTGCAGGAGGCTAATGCTACGGTCCGTGTGGCAGGAGGGGAGGACAATGTTACGCATGGCGAGGAGGAGTCCAGCCCGGGCACCTCAGGGAGCCAGTCCCCAGTATACGGTCCCACAGTGGGCTGCCCACCACCTACCCAGCCCAGCCTGTCCAGATCACAAGCCCTTCTACAAGCGGCTATGGCAAGTCTCCAGTCTCATGGCGATGCCGTCTACAAAACCCTCCTGGCAGCATCAGAGAAGGCAGCGGAGGAGGAGCGTGCAGAGCGAGCTGCGGAGCGCCAGCACCAACTGGACCTGGCCCAGCGGAGGCTTCCGCTAGAGCAACCAACCCATCAGGAGACCAAGTCGTCCAAAGTCCGAGCTGAGGACTTCCCTCTACTGGAGAAGGATGGGGACCTGGACTCCTTTCTGGTGGCATTTGAAAGGACCTGTCTTCAGCACCATCTGGCCCGGGATCAGTGGGCCAGATACCTGACCCCCCGTTTGAGGGGTAAGTCCCTGGATGCCTTGGGGGACTTACCTGCCGGGGAGGTACAGGACTACGACTGCATCAAGCGGGCCCTGATCCAGCAGTACAACCTCACTCCCGAGTCGTACCGCCAGAAGTTCCGGAGCCTGCTGCGTGGCCCCAAGGACACCTGGACCGATCATATGCGGGCGCTGTTGAGAGCCGCAGAGCACTGGACCTCGGGTCTAGCGCTTACTACCCGCCAGGAGGTCCAGGAACTGTTCGTCACGGAGCAGTTCTTGTGGAACTGCCCAGAGGACCTCCGACAGTTCCTCCGTGACCGAAAACCAACAGGGGCTTCTGCTACAGCCGGCCTGGCAGACGAGTATGCCAATAACAGGGCGCCTGAGCTGAAGAAGTCTGCCAGCAGCACCTGGAGAGGGGGTAAGCCCAATCATGCCCCTGTTTCCCCGGCCCCTAGAACACAAGGGGTGTATCCCCCTGTTGCCCTCTCCAGGCAAGGACCAGACGTAAGACGTTGTCATCTATGCAACAAACCAGGACACTTTAGGGCTGAGTGTCCCCAGCGCCAAAAGACCCCATCCCAGTCCCAGAGAGCGCCCAATGTTTTGTGTGTGGGAGGGGGTGGTGGTAGGTCCCTGGACAACATCCAACCCGTCACCATAGGCCGTTCTGCGGTCATGGGACTGCGGGACACTGGCGCTGAACGAACACTGGTACGGCCTGAGGTGGTGTCCCCCCAGGACTTGGTACCAGGAAAGACTCTTTCCGTCTCCGGGGTTGGAGGCGTGGAGCCGGCACTTCCCGTTGCCATGGTGTATTTGGACTGGGGTGCCGGGAGGGGGATGCGGGAGGTGGGAGTAATGCCAAATATTCCCGCAAATGTTTTATTAGGGACCGACTTGGGGCGTCTAGTATCGCAGTATGTACCCTCTGAACCCCCAAGTTCGGCCCCCCAAGAGTGTATTGATTTGTCTGCTGCTAATGCCAACCATGTTGTATGTGGTGTGCGTCCTGCTGAGGAGGAGGGAGTGAAACCTGAGGGTAACACCTGCACAGACACAACACAAACAGGGTTAGTGAGAGCAGGTGGGGAGTGTGGGGATGCCCGCAGAGGTGCTCAGCCGGCGTGCCATGACCTCTTGTCCTCCGGTGAGGGAGGGGGCGGGCAGGATTCTGTAGAGGGAAGCTCAGGGATGGAGAGGGGGGCAGCTACCGGCAGTGTAGGGCTCCCAGGGTTATCCAGGCTGCTGAGTATAGGCCCACTGCAGGGGGAGGAACAGGCCATGGGGGGTGGGGGTGTCCCAAGAGAGGAGCCGCCAGGTAAGACCCCAGGGCAGGAGTTCCCCACATCCGAGATGTCCAAAGGCCTAGGAAGCCTGCCTGATCGGGCGGCTTGGTCAGAAACAGAGGGGAAGCGGGCACTACCCACGGTCACAGCGGTCATAGCCGCTGTCACCAGGAGTGGGAGCGCCGGAGCCCAAGGAGCCTTGCAGAGGTCCGACGGCTTCCCCACTTCTGACCAAGTGTCTGCCGGGTCAGACAGCGGCCAGGTGACATGCCCGGAGGGGCTGACGGAGGATGTGGCAGTTTCGTCGATTCTGGCCACATCAAGTCAGGAATTTCAGGCTGCGTTGGAAGCAGACGACAGCCTGAAAGCTCTCAAGGAACAGGCGGCACAGCCTCCCATGGAGTCAGACTGCGAGCGTGTGGTCTGGGACCAGGGACGGCTGTACCGGGTAACGGTCCAGCAGGGTTCACCGGAGGCGTGGCCCAGGGACCGACAGTTAGTGGTACCCTATCCGTTCAGGGCGGAATTGTTGCGGATCGCACACGAGATTCCGATGGCCGGACACCTAGGGATCGCTAAAACCAAGGACAGGATAGCTCAGCATTTCTGCTGGCCTGGGATGGGAGCCGCGGTGGGTGCCTACTGCCGTTCGTGTGACACCTGTCAGAGGGTGGGGAAGGCGGGGCCGCGCCCCAAAGCCCCACTGGTAACTCTGCCAATCATCGAAGAGCCTTTCTCGAGGGTCGCTGTGGATCTTATTGGACCTCTGTCCACTCCCAGCCACTCCGGGAAATGCTTCATACTCACGGTAGTGGACTATGCCACCCAGTACCCGAAAGCGGTAGCTTTGTCGTCCATTCGGGCCGACAAGGTGGCTACCGCCTTACTGGAGATCTTCTCCAGAGTGGGTTTCCCCCAGGAAATGCTCACCGACCGAGGGACCCAGTTCATGTCGCGGCTGATGGAGTCCCTCTGTAAGCAAATGCAGGTGCAACATCTGGTGGCCAGCCCGTATCACCCACAGACTAATGGCCTGTGTGAGCGGTTCAATGGCACCTTAAAGCAGATGCTTAAGATGTTGGTCGACTCCCACGGGAGAGACTGGGAGCGTTACCTCCCACACCTCCTATTTGCTTACCGGGAGGTTCCGCAGGCCTCAACGGGGTTCTCCCCCTTTGAGCTCCTGTACGGGCGACGGGTACGGGGCCCCCTGGCTCTGGTGAAGGAAGCATGGGAAGGGGATTTGGCCACCCCCGAGGTGTCGGTCATCGAGTATGTCGTGCGCCACCGGGACAGGATGATGGCCTTGGCAAAGCTGGTGCAGGACAATATGGCCCAGGCCCAGGCCGACCAGAAGCGGTGGTACAACCAGAATGCTTGTGAGAGACCTACCAGGTGGGTCAAAAGGTGTGGGTACTGGTCCCCGTCCCACAGAACAAGCTTCAGGCAGCCTGGGAAGGTCCCTACTTCGTGCACCAGAAACTCAACGCCGTCACCTATCTGGTGACCCTGGATCACGCCCGTGGAAGGAGGAAGGCCTTCCACGTGAACATGATGAAGGCTCATCATGAACGGGAAGCGACTGCCCACCCAGTGTGCAACCTTCCCGAGGAAGGAGAGGTAGAAACCCTCCTGGATCTGCTCACCCAAGCCAAGGCGGGTGGGTCCATCGAGGATGTGGGGGTTGGCCACCAGCTCACGGAGGACCAACGGTCCCAGCTGGGGACCACCCTGCACCCCTTCCGGGGGCTGTTCAGCAGCCTGCCCGGAAGGACTGAGATGGCTGTCCACGACGTGGACACTGGCGATCACCCGCCGATCCGGCGTTCAGCATATCGGGTCTCTTTCGAGGTGCAGGAAAACATGCGCCAAGAGATAGACGAGATGCTGAAGCTGGGGGTGATCCAGGCATCCAGCAGCGCGTGGGCCTCGCCTGTAGTCCTCGTTCCAAAAAAGGACCGAACTACACGGTTCTGCGTGGACTACCGGGGGCTCAACGCTGTAACGGCCACCGATGCGTTCCCCATACCACGCATCGATGACCTGCTCGATCGGATGGCCGGGGCTAAGTACCTGACCATCATGGATCTGAGCCGGGGGTACTGGCAGATTCCTCTGACCCCCGCGGCAAGGGAACGCTCTGCCTTTATCACCCCTTTTGGACTGTACGAGTCCACAGTGATGCCGTTCGGCATGAAGAATGCCCCTGCCACTTTTCAGCGGATGGTCAATACTCTGCTTGAGGGACTTGAAGGGTACGCGGCTGCGTACTTGGACGATATTGCAGTCTTCAGTCCCACTTGGGAGGATCACCTAGAGCACCTGCGGCAGGTGCTCGGTCGGATCCACCGGGCAGGCTTGACCATCAAGCCGGAAAAGTGCCAGCTGGGCATGAGTGAGGTCCTCTACCTGGGTCACCGGGTAGGCGGGGGGGTTCTGAAGCCAGAACCTGGGAAAGTGGATGCCATCGCATCCTGGCCCACTCCTAGGACCAAAAAGCAGGTGATGTCCTTCTTGGGGACCGCCGGGTACTATAGGAGGTTCGTCCCACACTATAGCACCCTGGCCAAGCCCCTGACGGACCTCACCAAGAAGAAGCTGCCCGTCGCAGTCGACTGGACAGTCGCCTGCGAGACAGCTTTCGGGGCACTCAAGGCCGCCCTAAGTAGCTCCCCTGTACTGCAAGCTGCCGACTTCGACCGGCCGTTTGTGGTACAGACCGACGCCAGTGACTTTGGCCTCGGTGCTGTGCTAAGTCAGGTCAACACGACAGGCCAGGAACATCCTGTCTTGTACCTGAGCAGGAAGCTACTGCCCCGGGAGGTGGCTTACTCCACGGTGGAAAAAGAATGCCTGGCAATTGTATGGGCCCTGCAGCGTCTGCAGCCCTACTTGTACGGGAGCCATTTCACCGTGGAGACTGACCACAACCCCCTCAGCTGGTTACACACGGTCTCTAGGTCGAATGGCAGGTTGCTACGCTGGAGCCTCGCTCTCCAGCAGTACCACTTCTCCATTCGCCACAGAAGAGGCCGTGACCACGGTAACGCTGACGGGTTATCCCGGCAAGGGGAGGGTGCAGAAGGACGCACGGGGGAACACAGGAATGTGCTACCCCCTCGCGCCCTCGTATAGGGGGAGGTGTGATGAACCCGTAGCCGCCATCTTGGTAATGATAAATCATATTCAGGGATGGCCACACTTCAGCAGCCCCCACCCTTGGGACCTTCTGTTAAAACGTCAACTAGATAGTTTCCCCCCATCCAGGCTCCTGTGAGATAAGAAGCCCCAGGGCCTACTTAACACTTGAATGCTAGGAGCTTCAAAGACTTCGAGAGGAAACACAGCTAGCAGGGGGGGTGCTTCGTCCATCTGTAACTCTGACCATTTGTCCCATAGGACTAGTTTCTTTGTCTGTCACAAGCATGGAGGCATAATATATAGAAACATGAATAGTACACGCATGTTGCGTGGGATGGGCCAATAAAAAATATCACGGCGTCCCGGAGCCATTGCGCACACAAGCCTCTGCGGTAGACGTTTGTACGTGCTCTGGAAGCCAAGATATAGCGCTGAGCCATTCCTGAGGACCGTATGGTATCATAATTGATATCAAAAGGTCGGTTATGGCGGCCCGAATCCATGGGAACCCCTGGGGGTATCATGAGACCATCCCAGAAGAAGTTATTGGGTTCCTTAGAATTTGGGCTTCTGATCGAAGTTAGACCTGAGGGTGGAGACTGAGCCAGCTGACCTCACCAGCAGTGGGCGGGACGGGGCAGGTAAGATAGCAGGACAGACAAGAGATAACTCAGTCTTGACCCAAGAGTGGGGTGCTGAACATCTGAGCACCAGCTGAGGCCACCAAGGGGAGGAGCAGTTTGACCATGCGGTGGTAGGCCTCAGCCTGTAACAAAGAACCGTGCCTGCGACCGCAGAATCCTCTCCCTGCGTCACAAGAAAATCAAGAAACCGGTAACTGATATGCTGTGGTGATTCTGTGTGTTGTATTCCCTTGTTGTATAGTTTAGCCTGACCTTATACCTGTGTATATTTAGTTGTATATCGTGTATCTAGTGTATTATTATAATCAATTACCTCAAGTAATTGTGGGCCTGCCTTTTATTCTGCATAACGAACGCACGTCCGTGTGAGCTCGGCTCAAGCCAAAAACGCTACCCAGGGTTGGTTCCTGACCCGATATAGGCCCATTCACGGACTGGGCGTATATCTAAAATAGGGACTGGTGGCAGCATACCAACTGGGGATTGGAGAAGGCTGGTAGTGACGGTCGGAGGTTCAGATATATATATTCCTGGCGCGGCCAAGGAAGATATATATACCGCCCTCACTACAGAGGGCCACGATACCCAGTAGGTTACAGGACAGTCTCCCTGGCGACCGCTTATCCTAGGTGCAGTTCCTTGACTGACCTGAGGCTAAGAGGGCGCTAGCGAGTTGTGCTGTGTAGTAACGTTACGGTTTAGTGACGTTGAAGGGATAACACTCTACCGTGTTCCCTGCGCTGGTTGCAGCTACCTGGCACTACTTTCTCTAGGTGCAGTACCTTGACTGACCTGAGAGGTAAGGGGGCGCCAGAGAGCTGCACCCACCGGCCGGCTTTCATCACACCTCCTACATCCAAACTTTACAGCTGGAACAATGCATTCAGGCAGGTAACGTTCCTTTGGTATTCGATAAACCTAGACTTGTTCATCAGACGCCAGATACAGCAGGTGATGGGGAAATATTTAGGAGGGAAGAAATGTCATGAACTAACTTGTTACACTAATACAGGACTGAGCTGGCAGGGGCATAATGATCGCGGCCCACCGAATGTAGCGCAAACTTCAACTGGATGTGCGTCCTCGGATGCACATTCAGCTGAAGTGTATTGCAGCGCAAATGTGGAACCCTGCTGTTCACAGGTACCACAGGACCCAAAAGGGTGCATGGACGGACTTCTCCACAAGAGGCCCTCACTACATGCAGATGACTCGCCCCCTGGGCCAGTGCTGTAGTGCGGCGCGCGTGCGCGCGGGGGATACCCGGAGCCGGATCCGATGGGGGTAGTAGTCTTCGTGTGGCGGTGACCCGGTCCGCGCCCAGGGTGGTCAAACTAAGTGGCAGTTATTAGTATGATGGTATTAGTGTCCGACTACGCCACCCATTGAATGCGGTTATGAAACCGCCGCTGCAGGGCAGACCGCTGAGGCCGGTGGTATAGGTGTGCAGCAATGTTGATATAACCCCCAACGGGAGAGGTATGGCCTCAGGGCAGCGGATGTGGGTGATGTTGGGAGTGATGGTGTGGATGTCCCAGCACTAACGGTGCGACAAGGAAGCACGGAGACGCGAGGGTACAGTTCAGGGCCTTTACTGATGGTACAAGGCAAATTCCCCCGGGAGTACTGGCTAGTAGTTGGGGCCTGGTTAGTCTGCGAGTAAGCCGGAGTTCCCCTGGCCAGGTGGAGTTGTAGGCCTTCCCGTTAGTCTGTACCCTTCCTGGCTACCCTGCTTTCAGCGGTTACAAGTAGCCCACATCCCTGGGTATACCGTGTGGTGCTCACCCGTATGGCTGGTGACCTGGGGCCTCCTGTTAGCCTCCGCTCCGGGATGGCGGTGCTGGTCCCTTCGTTGTGACTGAGCCTCCGGGCTTTTATGGCCAGAGGACCTGGAATCCCCTGCCGGATGGATTCTGCTGCTGGGTATATCTTAGTCCCCACAGCCTCGGACTCCTGTGTCCGGTTTTAGTACCTTCTCCCAGGGCGAGCTCTGCACGGCTCCAGCCCCTGGCGCTTCTCCTTGGCTCCTACAGAGCTCCTGATGTCTCTCTGTCCCTGTTTCTGCGTGTCCAGACCAGACTCCGTCTCTGTCTGGAACTCCTCTCTCTAACCCTGCCTCAGCCCCAGTTTATGTAGGGGAAGTTCTTCCCCTCCCAGGACTGGGCAGGAGGTGTGGCATGCTTAGGATTCCTGCCCAGGAGACCTCCCACCTGCTCACAGACGTAATACTGCTATTACTGTGGAAACCAGACCCCTGGGGTGCCACACAGACACCTCCACCCTTCCACCTCATACCACCAGAGGGAGCCCAATAGGGATATATATATATGGAGGGTGGAGCCAGGCAGTTCAGTCAGACAGAGTCAGAGAGTCTGAGAGCGTGCTGGCGCTGAGACCAGTGAAAACGCAGCACGTCTGCTGCTGTATTGAGGGCCCCGAGTGTGGCCGGAGGCAAGAGGAGGAAGGAAAGAGGAATTAAGGGGGCAGAGGAGCATCATAAGCTCACCCCAGAATACTAACCGGACATCGGGTCTGCGCCTACAGGGTCCTTTATACCCACTAAGGATCACCGGCATACCAGGAGGACTACAAGTCCCTGGCCGACCTGAAGCTAGACCCATTACAGGACCAGGAACCACGAAGGCCCCGGCGCCCAGGGATAGTGGTTGCCAGCGGAAGGTCCTACTACCAAGCAACAGGTGAATGAACAGCACGACACATAAGCTAGGCCCAGTTGCAGGCTGGCCAGGAGCTTAGAGAGAGGGAGACATGGACCAGGAGGATTTATACCCGCTCACTGGGGATAAGTCCTGAAGTGCACCCTTCCTACCGAGTACCCTGGACCGTACCTGACATCCGCACCAGTAAAGGTATTAAAGTGAATCCCCTGTCTCTGTCAGTTACTCCTGCTGCGCCATCCCGCCTGCACTACAAGCCCCATCACCACCACCCACCATCAAACTCTACACTGCCCTGAGGCCCGCTCCACCTGTGGGGAGCTGTTCCATCCCAGCTGCCTATCTGCAGCAGCGCTGGTACAAATTACCAGAAACCACAGGTGGCATCACAATCAAACTACAAAACCCATATAAACACTCCCCTTTTTGTTGACAGGGCCAGCCACTGTGACATATTCCCCCCCAGCATCCATAGGCCCGGACACCGAGTACCCCACTGCCCTGGGGGCACATCACAAAGACTCACTGTGTCTATGCGCTGCAATACATGCTGCCGGGCAATCAGAGGCCAGCAGCTGACATCGGCGTGCACGTGACTGGGGGGCGCATGGCAGTGATGTCATGGGCTCAAGTCGCTTGCACTCTGAAGTCAGCTGCTGGCTTCAGAAGAGGACGCCACGCAGCGGGGAAGATGAAGGAAGGTGAGTCTAATCATTTATTTTTTTATGCATTAAAGAACAGTAGTAGAATGGGAAACATATATACCAGGATGGGGACCATATACACCAGAATGGGGCCCAGGATAAGGGACATATGTACCAGGATGGAAAACATATATACCAGGATGTGCCCAGGATGGGGGACATACATATATATATATACACAAGGATAGAGAAAATATACACCAGGATGGGGGACCATATATACCAACCTGGGCCCATGATGGGGAACATATTTATCAGGATGGGCCCAAGATAAGTAACATATATAACAGGATGGGACACAGGATAGGGAACATATATACCAGGATGGAGGTCATATATACAGTGGAGAAAAAAGGATGTAGTCAGCCACCAATTGTGCAAGTTCTCCCATTTAAAAAGATGATAGAGGCCTGTAATTGACATCATAGGTAGACCTCAACTATGAGAGACAAAATGAGAAAACAAATCCTGAAAATCACATTGCCTGATTTGGAAAGAATTTTTTTTCTAATTTTGGTGGAAAATAAGTATTTGGTCACCTACAAACAAGCAAGATTTCTGGCTTTCACAGACCTGTAACTTCTTCTTTAAGAGGCTCCTCTGTCCTCCATTCATTAGCTGTAGTACTGGCACCTGTTTGAAATTGTTGACCTGCAGAGAACTGGGACCAACGTTACACAGGCTACCATCAGTGACACACTACGCCGCCAGGAACTCAGATCCTGCAGTGCCAGACGTGTTCCCCTGCTTAAGCCATTACATGTCCGGGCCTGTCTGAAGTTTGCTATAGAGCATTTGGATGAAACGTGACTGGGTCTTTCAGCATGGCAATGATCTGAAGCACACCGCCAGGGTAACGAAGGAGTGGCTTCGAAAAAAGTATTTCAAGGTCCTGGAGAGACCTAGCCAGTCTCCAGATCTAAACCCTATAGAAAACCTTTGGACGGAGTTGAAAGTCCGTGTTGCCCCGCGACAGCCCCAAAACATCACTGCTCTAGAGGAGATCTGCGCTAACATACCAGCAACAGTGTGTGCCAACCTTGTGAAGAATCACAGAAAACGTTTGATCTCTGTCATTGCCAACAAAGGCTATATAACAAAGTATTGAGATGAACTTTTGTAATTGGTTTGTAATTGACCAAATACTGTACTTATTTTCCACCAAAATTTGAAAAAAAAATTCTTTCCAAATCAGACAATGTGATTTTCAGGATTTGTTTTTTCATTTTGTTTCTCATAATTGAGGTCTACCTATAATGTCAATTACAGGCCTCTCTCATCTTTTTTAAGTGGGAGAACTTGCACAATTGCTCTAAATACTTTTTTCCCCACTGTACCAGGATGGGGCCAGAATTGGGAACATATATAAAAGAATAGAGGACATATATACCAGGAAGGGAAACATATAGAAAAGGATGGGGACCAGTATTGGGAACATATATATCAGGATGGAGGTGATATATACCTGGATGGGGTCAGGATGGGTAACATATATACCAGGATGGAGGTCATACACAGTGGAGAAAGTAAGTATTTGATACACTGCAGATTTTGCAAGTTTTCCCACCTACAAAGAATGGAGAGGTCTTTAATTTTTATCGTAGTTACACTTCAACTGTGAGAGACAGAATCTAAAAATACAAAACAGAAAATCACATTGTATGATTTTTAAAATAATTAAATTGCATTTTATTGCATGAAATAAGTATTTGATCACCTACCAGCCAGCAATAATTCTGGCTCTCACAGACCCATTAGTTTTTCTTTAAGAAGCCCTCCTACTCTGCACTCATTACCTGTATTAATTGCACCTGTTTGAACTCATTACCTGTATAAAATACACCTGTCCACACACTCAACCAATCACACTCCAACCTCTCCACCATGGCCAAGACCAAAGAGCTGTCTAAGAACACCAGGGACAAAATTGTTAACTAGCACAAGGCTGGGAAGGGCTACAGGACAATAGGCAAGCAGTTTGGTGAGAAGGCAACAACTGTTGGCACAATTATTAGAAAATGGAAGAAACACAAGATGACGGTCAATCTTCCTCAGTCTGCGGCTCCATGCAAAATCTTGCCTCGTGGGTTAAGGATGATTCTGAGAAAGGTCAGGAATCAGCCCAGAACTACACAGGAGGACCTGACAATGACCTGAAGAAAGCTGGAACCGCAGTTTCAAACATTACCGTTAGTAACACACTATCGCCATCATGGATTAAAGCTCTGCAGGGCACGCAAGGTCCCCCTGCTCACGCCAGCACATGTCCAGGCCCATTTGAAATTTGCCAATGACCTTCTGGATGATCCAGAAGAGGCATGGGAGAATGTCATGTGGTCAGATGAGACCAAAATAGAACTTTTTGGGTTCAACTCCACTTCCCGTGTTTGGAGGAAGAAGAATGATGAGTACAACCCAAAGAACACTGTCCCAACCGTAAAGCATGGTGAATTGTAAAGAGCTGCGCGATATGTTGGTGCTATATATTATTAATATTATGGTGGGGGAAAATCATACTTTGGGGGTGCTTTTCTGCAAAGGGGACAGGACGACTGCACAGTATTAAAGGGAGGATGGATGGGGTCATGTATTGCGAGATTTTGGCCAACAACCTCCTTCTCTCAGTAAGAGCATTGAAGATGCGTGGCGGCTGGGTCTTCCAGCATGACATGACCAAAACACACAGCCAGGGCAACAAAGGAGTGGCTCTGTAAGAAGCATTTAAAGGTCCTGGAGTGGCCTAGCCAGTCTCCAGACCTGAACCCTATAGAAAAACTTTGGAGGGAGCTGAAACTCAATGTTGCCCAGCGACAGCCCCGAAACCTGAAAGATCTGGAGAAGATCTGCATGGAGGAGTGGGCCAAAACCCCTGTTGCAGTGTGTGTGCAAACTTGGTCAAGAACTACAGGAAATATCTGACCTCTGTAATTGCAAACAAAGGTTTCTGTACCAAATATTAAGTTCTGCTTTTCTATTGTATCAATTACTTATTTCATGCAATAAAGTGCAAATGAATTATGTAAAAATCATACAATGTGATTTTCTGGATTTTTTTTTAGATTCTGTCTCTCACAGTTGAAGTGTACCTAAGATAAAAATTACAATCTTCTTCATTCTTTCTAGGTGGGAAACTGTTAAATCGGCAGTGTATCAAATACTTATTTTCCCCACTGTATACCAGGATGAGGAACTTAAATACCAGTATGGTGCCAGGATGAGGGACATGTAGACGGGCCAGGTCCAAATTTTGCAACTGGGCACATCGAACTCTTGTTGTGCCACTGCGCGCTGGTATCAAGCAGCTCTTAAGAATGAGCCATTCCGCACAAGTGTTAATAAAGGCAGACGGCATGGCGAGAGGCTAAATTTTATACACCTGTGGCAATGGGACTAAATTTTATACACCTGTGGCAATGGGACTAAATTTTATACACCTGTGGCAATGGGACTGAATGAGAAACCTGAATTAAATGATTTGAGGTGCGCCCTGATACTACTAGTCATTTCGTATAGTGTAGACATCAGTGATTACTTTGAGAGAAATGCATGGCCACAGATAAGTTTGCACAGTACAGACCAAAAGTTTGGACACACCTTCTCATTTAAAGATTTTTCTGTATTTTCATGACTATGAAAATTGTACATTCACACTGAAGGCATCAAAACTATAAATTAACACATGTGGAATTATATACTTAACAAAAAAGTGTGAAACAACTGAAAATATGTCTTATATTCTAGGTTCTTCAAAGTAGCCACCTTTTGCTTTGATGACTGCTTTGCACACTCTTGGCATTCTCTTGATGAGTTTCAAGAGGTAGTCACCAGAAATGGTCTTCCAACAATCTTGAAGGAGTTCCCAGAGATGCTTAGCACTTGTTGGCCCTTTTGCCTTCACTCTGTGGTCCAGCTCACCCCAAACCATCTCGATTGGATTCAGGTCTGGTGACTATGGAGGCCAGGCCATCTGGCGTAGCACCCCATCACTCTCCTTCTTGGTCAAATAGTCCTTACACAGCCTGGAGGTTTTTTTTGGGGTCATTGTCCTGTTGAAAAATAAATGATGGTCCAACTAAACGCAAACCGGTTGGAATAGCATGCCGCTGCAAGATGCTGTGGTAGCGATGCTGGTTCAGTATGCCTTCAATTTTGAATAAATCCCCAACAGTGTCACCAGCAAAGCACCCCCACACCATCACACCTCCTCCTCCATGCTTCACGGTGGGAACCAGGCATGTAGAGTCCATCCATTCACCTTTTCTGCGTCGCACAAAGACACGGTTGTTGGAACCAAAAATCTCAAATTTGGACTCATGAGACCAAAGCACGGATTTCCACTGGTCTAATGTCCATTTGTGACGCCTCACCCTCCCTGAGCTGTGGGGTACTCGGAGCCGGGTCAGTGTAGGTGTTGCGGGGGATGCAGTCGTGGCCTGGACCCGTTCCGTGCCCAGGGCTGTCACATGAAAATAATGGGCTTTTGGGATAAGTGGTTTTTCTTTCGACTACACCACCTGTGGTTTCTGGTGAAGGCCACTAGCGCTGCAACAGTCCACTGAGGCTGGTGTTAGGGGCAGCTAGGATGGGACGGCTCCCCGCAGGTGGAGTAGGCCTCAGGGCAGTGAGCGAAGGGATGGTGGGTGCAGTGCCGCGCAGGAATAAACAAGCGGAGGCGGTGAATGAAGTCATCCGGGTCTTTACTCACTTTAGATGAACTTTCAGCCGCAAAGCTTCTCTCTGCTACTCACGGCGTACTGCGGCCACCGGGAAGAGGGTTCAGCACTTCCCAGGTAGATCAGGAGCACCTGTCGAGACCCCGCTGGTGTGTGTTCCTCTCCTTAGCAAGTTCTCCCACTGAACCTTCTCCTGACTGTGTTTGGTATGAACGTGGTGTAAGGCCGGGTCCCACTGGATAAACGCAGTGTGAGAGATACAGGTGGCGACTCCACTCCGTCTGTATCCCCCTGGGATACACTAAGCCTCCGGGCTTTTCTGACTGAGACTTGAAGTGACAAAGTCAGATATCCGGGGTCGGTCACCCCTCTTGCAGCAGGAATCCCTCTGGCTAGGCCAGAGTAATGAATACAGGAGGCGACTCCGCTCCGTCCGTATCCCCCTGGGATCCTTTCGCCTGTGGAGCCTATCTCCTCTGCTCCCCTCCAAGGCCTTCTTAGGACAGGACCCTGACCGGGTAGAGACAGTAGTTAACTCTGACCTGCTCCTCGTCTCAAGGCCAGAGTACGAGGACCGCGAATCTTCAGCCAGCTACAGACTCTTGCTGGACCCTGACAGAAGACCCTCAATCAAAGACCTTGAACTTAAGATGGCCGTAGATTATATATCAATCAATAAGTGCTTCCCAAAAGTGTGTCCTCCACCCTCACCCACTACTTGGTTCCCCCTATCTTTGGTTCCCCCCATCTCCTCTATCCCAGGCCGGGGCAGCACCCTGGTGCATTTAGGCCCCCTTCAGGACAGGAGTGGTGTAGTGTTGAGTGTGAAGTGGGGTCCTGAGTGATGCTCCATCCTTACCTGGAAGAGGAGATACCACACCTCAATCTGAGGTGCAGTACCCCTGTGGCGACTGAACCCTCAGGGGCGCCACATTCCCCCCGGTGAAACACAGCACGTCCGCGGGCTGCAATAGAGTAAAGAGTTGATACAGACATTCAAATTTTGAAAGTTTTGTAAACATGAAACAATCTTCCCTTTATGGGAGGCTCAGATTCTTTAACGTTACATGATATATATATACATATATAGTATAAATATAGAAAACATCAAAGAGACATTATGCATGTAGACAGTACTGTAGAAAATATGGTAGAAAGTGTCAGTTCAGCAGCATGAGGGACCTGCCCCAAACCCTCAACGTAGGCCCTGGGGTGGCTGCAGGGCATGGAGATCCTGAGTTGGACCTCCAGTAGAGCCACGTCAGACAGGTTCCGCCTCCGAGGTCTGAGGTAGAAGTGGTTTTGCATAAAACCAACAGGGAGCACCTAAATAGGTGCAAACTATTTACAAAGCTAGTCTGTCACATGCTTAGCGTCCGCAGGGACAAATGTCTCTTTCAACTAAATCCGGGTGAAAAACGTGAAAAACAAATAACAGTTCACACAACAGGGAAATGCATCTCCTGGGGCTGCTCAAAAGTGGGATCCCCACCGGGGGAATGGCTCATCCTTACCAACGGAGCCTGACCGGTCCTCTAAAGCTAGGTGCGTGGGGGCATTCTCCCTGAATACCCTGTGGACATCCAGGGCATACCACCCACGCTCCCCGTGGTGGCGGGTGTAGGATACCAAATCGCCCGGGTAGAGGTTCCGGCCAGGGTGGCCCTGCCCCAGCCGTGGCTCGACGTCCCGCCGGTTGACGAACATGTCCCGCTTGAACTGTGGGCTGCGGATGAAGCCCCATCCTGCCACCTGGTGGAAGCGCACAATAACGCCTTCTTCCCGGGGACTTGGACGGGTGGCCTCCGCCTGACGGGCCTGTGTTTTGGCAGCCTTGGCATGCACCTCCAGGCACTCACAGCAGATCCTCCTGTCTCGCCGCTCCTTCTCGAACTGGAGGAGCTCTTTTCTGCAAGTCTCCTCCCGCCCACGCGCTTCGGCCTGGGTCTCCCGGGGGAAGCCCATCAGGTCGCCAACCCGGTTGTCCCAGGCAAACTCTTCGGCAGCTTGACAGTTGACCGGAGGTGCGGGTAGCGGCAGTAACAGGGGCTGCTGCGGGCCCTCTGTTGGTGCGGACCAGTCCCGGTTGGGGCAGGTGTTCACCCAGGTAAGTGCAGGGTTCCCTGGATCGGGAGTCGGGAGGCATAGCAGGTCTCCGACAGTGGCGGTGGCTCGGGTCTTGGCCTGCGGAGCCAGGAGTTGCTCCCATACGATGGCGCCCGGGGATAGAGGTGCCGGCAGGATATCTAGGAGGGCCTCGGTGCGTCCCGTGCCCGGGATAGGGGTTTCAGCCTTACCCACACTTGGGCTGCACAGGGCCTGCTGGGCTTCCTCCGCCTGGGCAGGAGCCTCACAAGTCAGGCGCGATGAGCTCTGGCGGCGGGCCTTGATCCTCCGCAACACCTCTTCTCTCCACTCTGCGGCGGCCAGTCGCTCGGCCTCTTCGACCCTCCGGGTCAGTTCCTGTGTTTCACCACGGAGGAACTCTGCTTCCTCCGCGGTCAGGTGGATTCCCTCCATAGTGAGGGAGGTAGCAGCTGGTGGGCCAGCGACGGAGGACATCTCCTTTGCTGCTTCCATCTTTGCTGCTGGGTGCGGTCTCTTTCTCCTACTTCTTTTGGGGTGGCTCCAGGGCGGCTGGCTGACGGGCACTCCTTGGGACGTCCCATCCGTCTTGACGGACACTACTTTGCGGACTGTCTCTGCTGAAGGGGGCGGTCTGCACTTTTAGCGCCATTGGGGAGCCAGGCCCACGATGGGAGGACTTTGGTTGCTGTTGTTTTTGCACATAATGGCGTCCGTTCTTCTTGGGCGGCGCCACGTTAAGTGTGTAACAACAGTCTTTTGCGAAAAAGGCGCACAGTACCCGACGGCAATGGGGATTATCCTTTTCCGTTGCTGCGGGCACGCTATCCTGCCGACTACGCCAAGTTTGTGACGACTCGCCCTCCCTGAGCGGTGGGGTACTCGGAGCCGGGTCAGTGTAGGTGTTGCGGGGGATGCAGTCGTGGCCCGGACCCATTCCGTGCCCAGGGCTGTCACATGAAAATAATGGGCTTTTGGGATAAGTGGTTTTTCTTTCGACAACGCCACCTGTGGTTTCTGGTGAAGGCCACCAGCGCTGCAACAGTCCACTGAGGCTGGTGTTAGGGGCAGCTAGGATGGGACAGCTCCCCACAGGTGGAGCAGGCCTCAGGGCAGTGAGCGAAGGGATGGTGGGTGCAGTGCCACGCAGAAATAAACAAGCGGAGGCGGTGAATGAAGTCATCCGGGTCTTTACTCACTTTAGATGAACTTTCAGCCGCAAAGCTTCTCTCTGCTACTCACGGCGTACTGCGGCCACCGGGAAGAGGGTTCAGCACTTCCCAGGTAGATCAGGAGCATCTGTTGAGACCCCGCTGGTGTGTGTTCCTCTCCTTAGTAAGTTCTCCCACTGAGCCTTCTCCTGACTGTGCGTGGTATGAACGTGGTGTAAGGCCGGGTCCCACTGGATAAACGCAGTGTGAGAGATATAGGTGGTGACTCCGCTCCGTCCGTATCCCCCTGGGATCCACTAAGCCTCCGGGCTTTTCTGACTGAGACTTGAAGTGACAAAGTCAGATATCGGGGACCGGTCACTCCTCTTGCAGCAGGAATCCCTCTGGCTAGGCCAGAGTAAAGAATACACGTGGCGACTCCGCTCCGTCCGTATCCCCCTGGGATCCTTTTGCCTGTGGAGCCTATCTCCTCTGCTCCCCTCCAAGGCCTTCTTGGACAGGACCATGACCGGGTAGAGACAGTAGTTAACTCTGACCCGCTCCTCGTCTAAAGGCAAGAGTATGAGGACACCGAATCTTCAGCCAGCTACAGACTCTTGCTGGACCCTGACAGAAGACCCTCAATCAAAGACCTTGAACTTAAGATGGCCGTAGATTATATATCAATAAGTGCTTCTCAAAAGTGTGTCCTCCACCCTCACCCACTACTTGGTTCCCCTATCTTTGGTTCCCCCCATCTCCTCTATCCCGGACCGGGGCAGCACCCTGGTGCATTTAGGCCCCCTTCAGGACAGGAGTGGTGTAGTGTTGAGTGTGAAGTGGGGTCCTGAGTGATGCTCCATCCTTACCTGGAAGAGGAGATACCACACCTCAATCTGAGGTGCAGTACCCCTGTGACGACTGAACCCTCAGGGGCGCCACACATTCCTTGTGTCCTTTAGCCCAAACAAGTCTCTTCTGCTTGTTGCCTGTCCTTAGCAGTGGTTTCCTAGCAGCTATTTTACCATGAAGGCCTGCTGCACAAAGTCTCCTCTTAACAGTTGTTGAAGAGATGTGTCTGCTGCTTGAACTCTGTGTGGCATTGACCTGGTCTCTAATCTGAGCTACTGTTAACCCGCGATTTCTGAGGCTGGTGACTCGGATAAACTTATCCTCAGAAGCAGAGGTGACTCTTGGTCTTCCTTTCCTGGGGCGGTCCTCATGTGAGACAGTTTCTTTGTAGCGCTTGATGGTTTTTGCATCTGCACTTGGGGACACTTTCAAAGTTTGCCCAATTTTTCGCACTGACTGATCTTCATTTCTTAAAGTAATTATGGCCACTCGTTTTTCTTTACTTAGAATTTGTATTATGGCAAGAAAAAATCAGCTAACAGTCTATTCAGTAGGACTATCAGCTGTGTATCCACCAGACTTCTGCACAACACAACTGATGGTCCCAACCCCATTTATAAGGCAAGAAATCCCACTTATTAAACCTGACAGGGCACACCTGTGAAGTGAAAACCATTTCCGGTGACTACCTCTTGAAGCTCATCAAGAGAATGCCAAGAGTGTGCAAAGCAGTCATCAAAGCAAAAGGTGGCTACTTTGAAGAACCTAGAATATAAGACATATTTCCTGTTGTTTCACACTTTTTCGCTAAGTATATAATTCCACATGTGTTAATTCATAGTTTTGATGCCTTCAGTGTGAATGTACAATTTTCATAGTCATGAAAATACAGAAAAATATTTAAATGAGATGGTGTGTTCAAACTTTTGGTCTGTACTGTATATCTGCGGCGATCAGTTGATCGTCAGACCATCTTCAACATAAAAAGGTGTTTTAATGTTAACACTGCTCCTCCAATTCTGCTCATTTATATTGTTTAAGTTGCTATTGCACTTCGGTTCCCAGTTTTGTCATCCCACTTGTGATTTTGATATAATGCAGCTTGTTTACCCATTAGTACATAGCATAAGGACTATTATAAGGACTTGCCATTAATTTTCCACACTATGAGATATCTTCTTCTTTTGCATTGAGCAGATTGTGTTTTTTGGAGCCTGCATTCTACTTTAACTGTCATGAATACAAAACATATCCTCTGACCTTGGTGATAACAGCGTATAAAGACTTTTGTGCAGCCAAGAACTTGAGACCACACAACAAGTGCAATGTGACCGTCTTCACGAAGGCACATGGGGAGCGCGCGTACCCTGACACATGTGCTATTAATAATGCAAGCACAATAAAACAGTGAAAACTTTCCTTAGCGTGATGATGTCACCACCATAAAGCGCTTTTTAGAACATTGTGGCACTTTATTGCCGCGCTTTTATATTCATTGGAGGAACTTTTCAATTACGCGCACCTGCTGTGCCTCCGAATGTGTCCTGTTGTATTTGGATAAATATTATTGCTACATTTCATTTAAATTGTAATGTAAATTATACACACTTCAAGGGAAATGTGGAATAGGGAAAAAAAAATCTTGAGGGGAGCAATAAAACAAATGTAGTTGGAGGCCATAAATCCAGAAATTGCATTCAACAAGCGCAGCAAACCACAGCTTTATTTGGCATTAAAGCCACAGATCCATTACACGTAATTTAGGGAAATTTAGACTCAGTGGAAGTACAAAAATTCAGACTGGGTGGAACTGATTTATTTTTTTCTTTTTAGCAGTTAATTCAGAACAGACTAGAGATGAATGTCAAATATTTAATTCAGATTTGTGTTTTATTTCCCTCTGGGAGAATATTCCTTGTGCCGTCCCTATCTAGAGGATTAATTTATGTTTTATGTATAAGTGACAGATGAATTGTGTTATGTTACAAGGGATAATTATGGTTTCTGTAAAAAAAAAGTCTATTGGCTATATAATTATCAGAATATTTTTCGGTATTCTTTATCAATTACATACAATTTACAAGGTCTCTGTTTGCTGATTCAGTAGAAACTCTTATTAATTAGAATACATACAAATTCATCCTGGTCTGGTTGTATGAATATCACAAGACCCGGACAGATTTGTATCCACTAGGTGTAAAGGGCGGTAATAATGAAAGTTTCCACTGAATGACAGTGATCAGAGACAGTGGCGTAACTAGAGTCCGATGCGCCCCGGTGCAAGATTTGGATCGGGACGCCCCCCATCCTGGTATGTTGGTATATGTATATATGTCCTCAATCCTGGTATATACCGTATGTCCCTTATCCTGCCTAGATCCCATCCTGGTAAATACATCCCCCATCCTCGCACATATGTCCCTTCTCTTGGGCCCTATCCTGGTATATATACAGTACAGACCAAAAATTTGGACACACCTTCTCATTTAAAGATTTTTCTGTATTTTCATGACTATGAAAATTGTACATTCACACTGAAGGCATCAAAACTATGAATTAACACATGTGGAATTATATACTTAACAAAAAAGTGTGAAACAACTGAAAATATGTCTTATATTCTAGGTTCTTCAAAGTAGCCACCTTTTGCATTGATGACTGCTCTGCACACTCTTGGCATTCTCTTGATGAGCTTCAAGAGGTAGTCACTGGAAATGGTCTTCCAACAATCTTGAAGGAGTTCCCAGAGATGCTTAGCACTTCTTGGCCCTTTTGCCTTCACTCTGCGGTCCAGCTCACCCCAAACTATCTCGATTGGGTTCAGGTCTGGTGACTGTGGAGGCCAGGTCATCTGGCGTAGCAGCCCATCACTCTCCTTCTTGGTCAAATAGCCCTTACACAGCCTGGAGGTGTGTTTGGGGTCATTGTCCTGTTGAAAAGTAAATGATGGTCCAAGTAAACGCAAACTGGATGGAATAGCATGCCGCTGCAATATGCTGTGGTAGCCATGCTGGTTCAGTATGCCTTCAATTTTTAATAAATCCCCAACAGTGTCACCAGCAAAGCACCCCCACACCATCACACCTCCTCCTCCATGCTTCACGGTGGGAACCAGGCATGTAGAGTCCATCCGTTCACCTTTTCTGCTTCGCACAAAGACACCGTGGTTGGAACCAAAGATCTCAAATTTGGACTCTTCAGACCAAAGCACAGATTTCCACTGGTCTAATGTCCATTCCTTGTGTTCTTCAGCCCAAACAAGTCTCTTCTGCTTGTTGCCTGTCCTTAGCAGTGGTTTCCCAGCAGCTATTTTACCATGAAGGCCTGCTGCACAAAGTCTCCTCTTAACAGTTGTTGAAGAGATGTGTCTGCTGCTAGAACTCTGTGTGGTATTGACCTGGTCTCTAATCTGAGCTGCTGTTAACCTGTGATTTCTGAGGCTGGTGACTCGGATAAACTTATCCTCAGAAGCAGAGGTGACTCTTGGCCTTCCTTTCCTGGGGCGGTCCTCATGTGAGCCAGTTTCTTTGTAGCGCTTGATGGTTTTTGCAACTGCACTTGGGGACACTTTCAAAGTTTTCCCAATTTTTCGCACTGACTGACCTTCATTTCTTAAAGTAATGATGGCCACTTGTTTTTCTTTACTTAGCTGCTTTTTTCTTGCCATAATACAAATTATAACAGTCTATTCAGTAGGACTATCAGCTGTGTATCCACCAGACTTCTGCACAACACAAATGATGGTCCCAACTCCATTTATAAGGCAAGAAATCCCACTTATTAAACCTGAGAGGGCACATCTGTGAAGTGAAAACCATTTCCCATGACTACCTCTTGAAGCTCATCAAGAGAATGCTAAGAGTGTGCAAAGCAGTTATCAAAGCAAAAGGTGGCTACTTTGAAGAACCTAGAATATAAGACATATTTTCAGTTGTTTCACACTTTTTTGTTAAGTATATAATTCCACATGTGTTAATTCATAGTTTTGATGCGTTCAGTGTGAATGTACAATTTTCATAGTCATGAAAATACAGAAAAAATTTACATGAGAAGGTGTGTCCAATCTTTTGGTCTGTACTGTATGGCCCATCCTCGTATATATATCCCCCATCCTGGTATATATGTCCCTTAAAATAATTCTACCCACCTTCCCTCCGCTTCCCCGCTGCATGGCCTCCTCTTCTGAAGCTGACTTCAGCGTCCAAGCGAAGGGAACGCATGATGTCACTGCCATACACCCCCAGTCATGTGCGTCGCAATACACTTCAACTGGATGTGCGTCCGAGGACCCTCACCTACACGGGCCCCCACAGTTGCGGTCGCAACCTTTTGCAACAGTGGTCATTAAGTCCCTGGTCAGAGAGCTTGAAGGTGTAAGGAATTAATTCAGAAAGTGTATAAGAAAATTGCTCCACTTTTCATATCCTGTAGACTGTGAGCCCTCGCGGGCAGGGTCCTCGCTCCTCCTGTACCAGTCGCCGACTTGTATTGTTTAAATTTATTGTAATTGTTTGTGCTATGTATACTCCTTTCACATGTAAAGCGCCATGGAATGAATGGCACTGTAATAATAATAATAATTATACATAGAATTAGATTTATTTGTTGAGGGTGAATTCAGGCGTGGCAGATTACAGTACCAGGAGAGTGTATGGTACTCCAATTTCAGTGCAGGTCTGTACTTAGGGTTTTTAGGGACTCTGTATAGTAGGGAGTACATACATGGAGCAAAAACTTTGTTCAAAATTGCCAATATTTAGAACTAGTAGGTCTCATCTACCGCATATACAGATTCTCACATACAAAATACACAGCGGTATATGGAGTGAATCATGTGGTAAAAGCAGCAAGCCACCGAGATTTTTTACAAGTCTATCAGTACAGACATATATGAAAAAAATAAGGTTTAATTTCATCCAGTTGATTAAATGAAAGGGATATTCCGTTTTTACCAGGCACAGCAAAATCTACAACTGTGACTTTGCCTACTTCTGCAATTCAGCCCATTCAAATAATTGGCCCTATGTGTAGTTAAAGTCAACTTCATACTGCCTAAGCCGTGTGTCACGTGCCCCCAGGGCCGTGGGGTACTCGGCAGCCGGGCCTATGGATGCCGGTGGGGGGAGAATATCACGGTGGCTGGCCCGGTCCGTGGCCCAGGGCGGTCAACAAAAAGGGGAATTATTTATAAGGGATTTGTAAAGTGTTCGTGACGCCACCTGTGGAATGCGGCCAAAGGGAGCCGCCACTGTGGAGCAGTCCTCTGAGGCAGATGTTAGGGCAGCTTTTGATGGAACGGCTCCCCACAGGTGGAGCAGCAGGCCTCAGGGCAGTGTAGAAAGCGACGGTTGTGCTGGGTGTTGTAGTGCAGGGAGGGAAAGATGGCGCAGCTGAAATAATGGAGGGAGGCAGTACGGTGCAGTCATCCGAGTCTTTACTCACAGTTCTTATGAAAGTTCCACTGGTGCACTGTACGGTTGCCAGCCTACCACGTCGCACTGCGATCACCAGGCAGGGGTTCAGCTCTTCCTCAGGCAGATTAGGAGCACCTGACGGAACCTCGCTTTCTTGTGTTCCTAGCTAGACCGTCTTCACGCTGGGTCTTCTCCCTCCTGCCCTGCGCTCCCCACTCTCAATCCCGCTCGGATGCTCTGAAGTCCCTCCTATCTTACTGGAGTTCCCGGACCTGCTTGACCCTCACGGGGATTAGAATAAGGCTGCGGCAACTGGTCTATGAAAGCCAGAAACCTCCGGTTTTTCCAGCCGAGACTTGGAGTAACACGGCTGGTCCAGGGGCCGGTCCCCTTCTTGCAGGCTACGATCCCTCTGTCTTCTGACAGATTCGGGGCGTACGGGTGCCGTCCTGCACTCGCCGCACCCCCTGGGATCCTTTCTGTATGTCAGAGCCTGCTCCTCTGCTCCCCTCCTGGGCCTCTAGGAATGTGCCCTTCTGCTGGAGCACATATATAGATATAATTTAAATATAGTAATATATGTAATGTTTTATCTAATATTATCTAATATATATTATACAATATATTACATAATATTATATATATATTAATATTCATTTATAATTCATTTATAAATTCTGTGCCTAACAAGCCCTTTATACTGGATGACACATTAACAGATGGTTAAAAACATATTTTTAAAGTCCATTTTAGATTTGCAAATATCGCTTTGATTAGTCAATGGGGCGTTGCTTTTTTACACTCACAATGTTATCACACCTCTGTGGGCATGATAACATGATTTGCAAGAGCCGGCGTCATCGCTGTCTCTGCAAAACTCGCGCATGTACGCGACTTTCTTTCATACATGTCATTGAGCCTCTGAAGACAGTTGTACACTACTTGACTTCAGAGGCGCACTGCACATGTCCGGACTCAAAGATGAAGCTTGATATTCGCTGCCTCCATATACATCAGGCTTCTTTGCTTCTGGACATGCACAGTGCGATGTGTACCTGCTGAGTATTTGTTATATAGCATGTGTGTACTAAGTACTTGTATGATATTTGTGTGTCTGTGTGACTATATGAGGTGTATGTAATGAGCGTGTGTTGTCCAGCATGTGTGCTGTGTAGTTGTATATAATGTGTGTAGGTTTCAATGTTTATATACATTATGCAATATTCTAAATTTGTATGTTATGTAATGGTGATGTTAGGGTATAGAGACACATAGGCCCCTATTCATCAAAGTGTTTTCAGCCAGAAATCTGTCTTAACCCCTTTACCCCCGAGGGTGGTTTGCACGTTAATGACCAGGCCAATTTTTACAATTCTGACCACTGTCACTTTATGAGGTAATTACTCTGAAACGCTTCAACGGATCCCGCTAATTCTGAGAATGTTTTTTCGTGACATCTTGTACTTCATGATAGTGGTAAAATTTCTTCGATATCACTTGCGTTTATTTGTGAAAAAATTGGAAATTTGGCAAAAATTTTGAACATTTTGCAATTTTCAAAATTTTCATTTTTATGCCCTTAAATCAGAGAGATATGTTACACAAAATAGTTAATAAATAACATTTTCCACATGTCTACTTTACATCAGCACAATTTTTTAACCAAAATTTTTTTTATTAGTGCGCTATAAGGGTTAAAAGTTGATCAGCGATTTCTCATTTTTCCAACAAAATTTACAAAACCATTTTTTTAGGGACCACATCACATTTGAAGTGACTTTGAGGGGCCTTTATGACATAAATTACCCAAAAGTGACAACATTCTAAAAACTGCACCCCTCAAGGTGCTCAAAAACTCATTCAAGAAGTTTATTAACCCTTCACGTGCTTCACAGGAATTTTTGGAATGGGGAAGAAAAAAATGAACATTTAACTTTTTTCACAAAAATGTTACTTTAGACCCCATTTTTTTTATTTTTGCAGGGGTAACAGAAAAAAATGGACCCCAAAATTTGTTGTGCAATTTCCCCTGAGTACACAGATACCCCATACGTGGGGAAAAAACACTGTTTGGGCGCACAGCAGGGCTCAGAAGGGAAGGAGCGCCATTTGACTTTTTGAATGTAAAATTTGCTTGAATAATTAGCGGATGTGCTCATGATGTTACTAAACAGTGGAAAACCCCCACAAGTGACACCATTTTAGACAGAATTTGATAACATTAGGTCATTATATTGAATAAGTTGTCATTAGTCTTGAGCGCAAGTGCTCGCTACTTGAGTTTGCATCGGGTACTCGGGTATGCACCAAGTATCGCGGGTGCTCAAATGACATGCTCGAGTCCCCGCCCTGCATGTTTCACGGTTGTTAGACACCCAAAAAAAAACATGCGGGGATCGCTCATGCATGGCAGGCGATCTCAGCAACGTTTTTTTGGGCCTCGAAGCATATGGGGCAGAGACTCAAGCATGTCACTCGAGCACCCGCGACACTCAGTGCATACCCGAGCACCCGATGCAAACTCAAGTAGCGAGCACATGCGCTCAACACTGGTCGCCATATTGTCATCTTTTTTTTTTTTACTTTTGAAAAAACCCCAACCCTAGCCCCAACCCTAATACAACCCCAACCCTAACCCTAGCCCAACCCTAACCCTAGCACAACCGTAACCCTAGAGTTTATTTTTTTACACCATTCCTCATGTGGTATAAGTGATTAGACTACTTTACTCTTCGGGTCGGTGTGATTACAGCAATGCCAGATTCAAATCGGGTTTTTATGACTGACAGCTGTCACACACTAAAAGACGCTTTTTTTGCCAAGACTAGTGTTTGCATCACCCTATTTTGAGAGCTATAATTTTTCCATATTTTGGCCGACAGGGTCATGTAAGGGCTTGTTTTTTGCGGGACAAGTTGACGTTTTTTATTGGTACCATTTTCGGGCACGTGACATTTTTTGATCGCTTTCTATTCTGATTTTTGGAAGGCGGAATAAACAAAAACCAACAATTCAGGAATTGTTTTTCTGTGGTTTTTTTTATGCCGTTCCGCGTGTGGTAAAATTGATAATGCAGCGTTATTCTTCTTAGTAAGTGCATTTACAGTGGTACCACATTTATATATTTTTTTTTATGTTTTGCCGCTTTTACACAATAAAAACGATTTTCTAGAAAAAAACATTTTTTTGTATCACTTTATTCTGAGAGCTATAAGTTTTTTATTTTTCAGCTGATGGAGCTGTATGGCAGCTTGTTTTTTGCGGGACAAGATGACGTTTTTAGCGGTACCATTTTTATTTACATTCGCCTTTTTGATCGCGTGTTATTCCATTTTTTGTTTGGCAGTATGATGATAAAGCATTGTTTTTTGCTTTTTTTGCTTTTTTTTTTTACCGTGTTCACTAAAGGGGTTAACTAGTAGGACAGTTTTATAGGTCAGGTCGTTCCGGACGCGATACCAAATATGTGTACATTTATTGGTTTATTTTTTTTTTTCATAATAAATAAATATTATGGGTTCAATATATTTTTATTTTTTGGGGATTATTTTTTTCTTTTTTTATATATTTTTTTAAAAAAAAAAATTATTATTTTTTTTTCCACTTTTCTACTTTTTTTTTTTTTACTTTTACACATTGTCCCACTCTGGGACTTTCACTTTTTGCAGCCTGATCGGCTGCATGGCATAGAGAGCAGCAGCTACCTTTGTCATGCAGCCTGTCAGCGCTGCACACAGGGGAGACATTACTTTGGTCGCGCACTGCGCATGACCAAACTAACGTCCCGCCTCCTGGTGACACGGATGTTGTCATGACTACATTGGGTCGTCATGGCAACATCCGGAAGCCGCCGCAGACATCGCTGGACGCCGGCAGGAGAGGTTAGTATACCGATCACCTCCCCCCTTGCCACCGCAATGCTGCGATCGACTTCGATCGCAGCATTGCGAAGGTTAATGCGGGTTAATGTGCCGGGAGCGGTGCGGGACTGCTCCCTGCACATAGCACCGGGTGTCAGCTGTGACAATCAGCTGACACCCGGCGGCGATCGCCCCGCACCGCTTGTGTGCGGGCGTGATCGCTGCACGCGTAATAATACGTAGCTGGTCCATAAGTCCCAGGGCGCAGCTATGTACTATTACTGACATGGTCGGAAAGGGGTTAAAGCACTACTCGAGTTTTTTTTTTATTGCACTGCTGAAGCTGTGCTTTAAATGTAAGTCCCTTATATGACACTCACCTGCCGCTGCCTTCATCCGTTTCCAGCATTTCTCCGGTGGTTCATGGAGCAGCACGGAGGTTACTTTACAATACAAGTCTATGAGAGCCTCTGTTCTGGCCTCGTTCTGGCTCTCATAGACTTGTATTCAGAGGTTGTGAGCGGAGCGGGTCAGTCAGAAGCTACGACCAGTTCTTTCCGGTCAGTCAGAAGCTACTGTCAGAAAATGGCGTGAGGGAAACGGAGCGGTGCCGAAAAACCTGTGAATACGCCGGTTGAGTATAGGACCGGGAGCAGGGGGCTTACATTTAAAATGCCACTCCAGTGCTGAAAAAAACAAAACGCTGTAGTGGTGCTTTAAAACGCTTTGATAAGTTGCAAAATTTTTGCACGGCTCAAGGTTATGCAAAAATATTGCCACTTTTGGCATTTTCACGCTAGTTTCATCCAGCTCTGCCAAAGTCAGCAGAGCTGAGGTGGAATGGGGGGTAAGACGCTGCTGCTCATCTAATTGGTGACGAGCTGAGGTCTATATGCCAGAAATCTTAATCCTGTCCATGTGGAGGTGCACAGCACTTTTAAGACACACCAGGATTCAATAAGAGGCGTAATGAACATTTCCTAAATGAACAGCCCCGATCTTGGGTCTTGATGAATCAGGGTCCTAGTAGCTGCTGTCTTGCCTTAAAGGGATTTTCCACTATTCAGACAACCCCTTCTCAATTCCTATGTTTCCCCCAGTACAATAATATCACCAATAGTTATCTCCAGTGCTGGTGCCGTTCCATCGGTGTCAGCACTTGATCTCCTGGGTATCACGTGACATTGGAGCCTTGGAACCATCATACTATAGATAAGGGGCTATGGGGGTCATCATACTATATATATAGTATATATAGTATATAAAGGAAAAGTGGATGCCATAATATAGTGTATAAGGAACTGCGGGTGCCATCACACAGTATATATGGAGCTGTGGGGGTCATCATATACAGTACAGACCAAAAGTTTGGACACACCTTCTCATTTAAAGATTTTTCTGTATTTTCATGACTATGAAAATTGTACATTCACACTGAAGGCATCAAAACTATGAATTAACACATGTGGAATTATATGCTTAACAAAAAAGTGTGAAACAACTGAAAATATGTCTTATATTCTAGGTTCTTCAAAGTAGCCACCTTTTGCTTTGATGACAGCTTTGCACACTCTTGGCATTCTCTTGATGAGCTTCAAGAGGTAGTCACCGGAAATGGTTTTCACTTCACAGGTGTGCCCTGTCAGGTTTAATAAGTGGGATTTCTTGCCTTATAAATGGGGTTGGGACCAATCAGTTGTGTTGTGCATAAGTCTGGTGGATCCACAGCTGATAGTCCTACTGAATAGACTGTTATAATTTGTATTATGGCAAGAAAAAAGCAGTTAAGTAAAGAAAAACGAGTGGCCATCATTACTTTAAGAAATGAAGGTCAGTCAGTGCAAAAAATTGGGAAAACTTTGAAAGCGTCCCCAAGAGTAGTTGCAAAAACCATCAAGCGCTACAAAGAAACTGTCTCACATGAGGACTGCCCCAGGAAAGGAAGACCAAGAGTTACCTCTGCTTCTGAGGATAAGTTTATCTGAGTCACCAGCCTCAGAAATCGCAGGTTAACAGCAGCTCAGATTAGAGACCAGGTCAATGCCACACAGAGTTCTAGCAGCAGACACATCTCTACTACAACTTTTAAGAGGAGACTTTGTGCAGCAGGCCTTCGTGGTAAAATAGCTGCTAGGAAACCACTGCTAAGGACAGGCAACAAGCAGAAGAGACTTGTTTGGGCTAAATAACACAAGGAATGGACATTAGACCAGTGGAAATCTGTGCTTTGGTCTGATGAGTCCAAATTTGAGATCTTTGGTTCCAACCACCGTGTCTTTGTGTGATGCAGAAAAGGTGAACGGATGGACTCTACATGCCTGGTTCCCACCGTGAAGCATGGAGGAGGAGGTGAGATGGTGTGGGGGTGCTTTGCTGGTAACACTGTTGGGGATTTATTCAAAATTGAAGGCATACTGAACCAGCATCGCTACCACAGCATCTTGCAGCGGCATGCTATTCCATCCTGTTTGCGTTTAGTTGGACCATCATTTATTTTTCAACAGGACAATGACCCCAAACACACCTCCAGGCTGTGTAAGGGCTATTTGACCAAGAAGGAGAGTGATGGGGTGCTACGCCAGATTGTCTGGCCTCCACAGTCACCAGACCTGAACCCAATCGAGATGGTTTGGGGTGAGCTGGACCGCAAAGTGAAGGCAAAAGGGCCAACAAGTGCTAAGCATCTCTGGGAACTCCTTCAAGATTGTTGGAAGACCATTTCCGGTGACTACCTCTTGAAGCTCATCAAGAGAATGCCAAGAGTGTGCAAAGCAGTCATCAAAGCAAAAGGTGGCTACTTTGAAGAACCTAGAATATAAGACATATTTTCAGTTGTTTCACACTTTTTTGTTAAGTATATAATTCCACATGTGTTAATTCATAGTTTTGATGCCTTCAGTGTGAATGTACAATTTTCATAGTCATGAAAATACAGAAAAATCTTTAAATGAGGTGTGTCCAAACTTTTGGTCTGTACTGTATATAGTGTACAAGGGTGTGTGGCGGCCATCATACCAGATATAGGGAGCTGTGGGGACCATTAGATTGCGCAGTGCACAATCTATCTAACTTGTGCCAGTGCAGAGCTGACAGCCTGCATAGCACAAAGATGCTGCTGCATCCCTATGCTATGCAAGGGATCAGCCTGCAAAAAATGAAAGTCCCATAGTGGGACAAAGTATAAAAGTGAAAAAAAGTGTCCGAAAGTGGAAAAAAAATCAATAAATAAAGCAATATTTAAAAAAAAAATGAAAAAATAATCCAAAAAAACTAAAAATATACTGTACCAATAAACAAATATTGTTATAAAAGAAGCAAAAAAAACAATAAAAGTACAAATATTTGGTATCGCCGCATCTGAAACAACCTGACCTTTAAAACTGTCCCACTAGTTAACCCCTTTAGTGAACACGATAAAAAAATTAAATAAAAAACAATGCTTTATCATCATACCACCAAACAAAAAATGGAATAAAACACAATCAAAAAGACGAATGTAAATAAAAATGGTATCACTGAAAATGTCATCTTGTCCCGCAAAAAACAAGCTCCATCAGCCGAAAAATAAAAAAGTTATAGCTCTCAGAATAAAGCGATGCAAAAAAAATTGTTTTTATTGTGTAAAAGCGCCAAAACATAAAAACAGATCTAAATGTAGTATCGCTGTAAACGTACTGACCCGAAGAATAAAGCTGCCTTATCAATTTTACCACAGACGGAACGGTATGAAAAAAAATATTTCTGAATTTTTGGTTTTTGTTTATTCTGCCTCCCAAAAATTGGAATAGAAAGCGATCAAAAAATGTCACGTGCCCGAAAATGGTAGCAATAAAAATGTCAACTTGTCCCCCAAAAAACAAGCCCTTACATGAGTCTGTCGGCCAAAATATGGAAAAATTATTGCAAAAACTACTCTTTGCAAAAAAAGCGTCTTTTAGTGTGTGACAGCTGCCAAACATAAAAATTCTATATGAATCTGGTATTGCTGGAATCACACCGACTCGAAGAATAAAGTCGTCTAATCACTTATACTGCACGAGGAACAGCGTAAAGAAAAAAAAATGATGATAATATGGCGACTAGTGTTGAGCGCAAGTGCTCGATACTTGAGTTTGCATTGGGTGCTCAGGTATCCACTGAGTATCGCAGGTGCTCGAGTGACTTGCTCAAGTCTCCGCCCCATATGTTTTGCAGCTGTTATACAGCCAAAAAAATCACGTGGGGATTGCCTGCCATGCACGAGCGATCCCCGCATGTTTTTTTTGGGGTATTTAACAACCATGAAACATGTGGTCGAGGACTCAAGCATGTCACTGGAGCACCCGTGATACATGGTGCATACCGGAGTACTCGATGCAAACTCAAGTAGCGAGCACTTGCCCTCAAGACTAATGGCAATTTATTCAATAAGATGACCTAATGTTATCAAATTCTGTGTCGTTCCTCTGGGTTCAAAATGTTCACTATACCCCTTGATAAAATCCTTGAGAGATCTAGTTTCCAAAATGGGGTTACCTGTTGGGGAGTTTCCACTGTTCAGGCGCATCAGGGGCTCTCCAAACGTGACATAGCGTCCGCTCTCAATTCCAGCCAATTTTGCGTTCAAAAACTCACACAGTGCTTCTTCCCTTCTGAACCCTGCCGTGCGCCCAAACAGTGTATTTTCCCCACATATGGGGTATCAGAATACTCAGGAGAAATTGAACAACAATTTTTGGGGTCCATTTTCTCCTCTTACCCTTGTAAAAATAAAAAATTTGGGGCTAAAAATCATTTTTGTGGCAAAAGTTAGATTTTTTTATTTTCACGGCTCTACGTTATAAACTTCTGTGAAGCACCTGTGGGTCCAGGGTGCTCACCACTCATCTAGAGAAGTTCCTTGAGAGGTCTAGTTTCCAAAATGTTGGGCCGTTTCCACTGTTTAGGCACATCAGGGGCTCGCCAAAAGTGACATGGCATCCGCTAATTATTCAAGCAAATTTTACATTCAAAAAGTCAAATGACACTCCTTACCCTTCTGAACCGTGCCAAGCGCCAAAACAGTGGTTTACCACCAGATATGGGGTATCGGCTTACTCAGGAGAATTTCACAACAAATGGTATGGTGCAATCTCTCCTGTTACCCTTATAAAAATGCAAAATTGGGGGCTGAAAAACATTTTTGTTGTAAAAATATGATAATTTTATTTTTACAACTCAATGTTATAAACTTCTGTGGAGCACCTGGGGGTTCAAGGTGCTCACCACACATCTAGATAAGTTCCCTGAGGGGTCTAGTTTCCAAAATGGTCTCTTGTGGGGGGTTTCCACTGTTTAGGCACATCAAGGGGGCCCCAAATGTGACATGATGTCCGCTAATTATTCAAGCAAATTTTACATTCAAAAAGTCAAATGGCTCTCCTTCCCTTCCGAGCCCTGCCGTGTGCCCAAACAGTGATTTTCCTCCACACATGGAGTATTGGTGTGCTCAGGAGACATTGCACAACAATTTTTTTCCTGTTACCCTTGTGAAAATAAAAAAATTTGGGTCTAAGTTAATTTTTTGCGAAAAAAAGTAAAATGTTCATTGTTTTCTTCCACATTCCGAAAATTCCTGTGAAGCACCTGAAGGGTTAATAAACTTCTTGAATGTGGTTTTGAGCACCTTGAGGGGTGCAGTTTTTAGAATGGTGTCACTTTTGGGTATTTTCTGTCATAAAGGCCCCTTAAAGTCACTTCAAATGTGATTTGATCCCTAAAAAAATCTTTTTTGTAAATTTTGTTGGAAAAATGAGAAATTGCTGGTCAACTTTTAACCCTTATAACTTCCTAACAAAAAAAAATTTTGGTTCCAAAATTGTGCTGTTGTAAAGTAGACATGTGGGAAATGTTATTTACTAATTATTTTGTATGACATAACTCCCTGATTTAAGGGCATGAAAATTCAAAGTTTGAAAATTGCAAAATTTTCAGAATTTTCGCCAAATTTCCGTTTTTTTCACAAAGCAGCGTGATATCGAAGAAATTTTATCACTATCATGAAGTATAATATGTCACAAAAAAAAACAGAATTTCAGAATCAGTGGGATCCGTTGAAGCGTTCCAGAGTTATTATCTCATAAAGTGACAGTGGTCAGAATTGTAAAAATAGGCCTGGTCATTAACGTGCAAACCACCTTCGGGGGTAAAGGGATTAAAGGAATACTCTAAGGTATTTGTTGATTGGAGAGGACACTTTGGATATTATAGCTTTCAAAAGAGCATATCTACTATTATTACTTGCTAGGTAGCATAGTGGGGGCTTTACTACTTTCTCTGGGACCCTATTATTTTTATAGTCCCCTCTATCTGGCACATTGTCTTTGTAGCACTAATTTGTGGAGGGGTAAGCATATTAAAGACATAAATTTTGAAGTATTGGGGTTACTGTTCCACGTCGGAAGAACAGGAAGGATGAGGAGTTTGTGCAGGTTGGAATTAGATGGGGACGGTATGGGAAATGTGAGAAATCAGATGTGTCTTTGTTGTAATCTCTGCAGACGAGTCCTGGTTGAAAGAAACTATTATGGTGGTCTGGACCAGTTGGGAAAGACGTGAAAAGTAAAGGACTCCATCAGAAAGAACGTCGTCTGTAAATCCCTATACTCCATATAATTGTACTGTAATCTCTGTAAAATGGTTGGCAGGACTGGTATCTACCACTATATTGTCACCGTATGGTGGTAATATCAGTCTTTTCAATTGCGTTTTTTTTCTTTCTTTTATTTAGTATCAGCTTAATGCATTTAAGTCATGCAGTGGTATGTGTATGGCAATATTATTGGTCTTTGTACAGTGTGTGTTATGTAGAGGTAATGGTCATATTATAATATTATGTATGCACTGTGTAGTGGTGATGGTAGTGGACATTGTGTAGCAGTATTATTTTTAGTAGTAGTAATTTTGTTAATATTGGTTTTTGTATAGTGTATTTTAGGTTAGCAAAAGTGGTATACTGTAATTATATACGTATAGATCCTCTTATAAGTGGTGGGGAAGTTGTATGGAGAAACACGTAGTTTGAGTCCCCCAACATGGTGTGTCATGGTACAGTTGTAATGTCCAAATACAGATTAAATGGCGCAACGACTTTTATTCAATGTGTTCAGGGGCCTTAAGCTGAAACTCATATCCACCTGTATTAAAATTCTAAATATACCTATAATTAACTTTTTTATAAAATAAGTAAGTAGGAGGCAAATGAAAGTCGGCGGGATCAGACTACACTGTTTCTTTGTTGTCTGTTACTATGGAGACACATAGGTCTGCATTAAAGTTATATACACATAAAGGTAGATGTTTAATCAGGACTACTTTTTAATTTTACTGTATATGATGGGACATACAGTAATATCCATGAAATAACCTCTAAACACTCCCTGGTCACATTTGAGCCCATCAGCATACAGCAATTACGGAAGAAGATCCTGTCCGGAAAAGTTATTCAGGAAACTAATTTTAATCCTGTTTAACATATTCCACACACATGCGCGGGATTCTGGTAAATCCAGTCTATAATGAGACAATTACACATTCTGGGCAAGCCATGCCGAGACATTAAGGAGATGCTATAAATAAAAGTGCCATTTAGCTCGTACTGTATTGGACATATCATTCACTTGTGACAAATTCCTCAGCATTTGATCCTGGCGTAGCTCTATGATACCACCGCACCGTGCCCTAGCAACTATTTGTTCAGCATGAAGATGCGTCCCGCTTCCACGAGGTCATGTTTGTTTAGCAGACTTGATATGTGTTAGTTGCTGCCAACAGTTTAGCTGCACTTTTTGCTCCCCTCTGCATAATAAGCGCCACTTCTCCATCTGATGCTCTTGGACATGATCGGAGACTCTACTGAACTACTTCTGACAAAGGGGAATGAGGAGAAAGCAGCGCAGGCACAATTGGAATCAAAATAGGCAGGATATACCAACAGCTAATGGGGCTCGTGTATGAAAGGGGATGTCATTTCATCTCTAGGAATGCTGCATAAATAAGAACAGTAATGAAACAGAGGGTTTTGGCCAGGATTATGTGGCCCAAACTTGAAACACAAATTTTGTGATATACCCCAATAGAAGAAATAGATACATGCAGTATACTCCATGTAAAAAGAAAGAGAAGTACGACATTGGTAGCAAACAATTATGTGCACCAAATTTAATATGGGTTTCTCATCAATATTAATCTCTCTGCTGGTAATTTATACCATTTATTAAAGCACCACTCCAGCGCTGTTGTTTTTTTCAGGCCTGGAGTGGCGCTTTAAATGTAAGCCACCTGCCTCTATTCTTATACTCACTTTCCGGCGGATTCACCTTTTACCGACGCCACTCCAGTCCCGTGGCGCCATCTTGTGCCCATCACTTCTGACTGGCCGGAAGTCAGAAGTTACGTCACAATAGCTCAATACAGTCTATGAGAGCCAGAAAGAGGATTCCATAGAGATTTATTGAAAAGTGATCTCAGAGGAGCTCCATGAAACACTGGAGCTTCTGGCAGTTCACTTTTCGCCGGAGACCAATGGGAGAGACGCTGGAAAAGGATGAAGGCGGTGGCAGGTGAGTATGAGATGGCGCAGGGGAATTACATTCAAAGCACCACTCCAGCAGTGCAATAAAAAAAAAACACTGAAGTGGTGCTTTAACTAGGAAATATGTTTTTTGCTGTTGACCAGTGATGGTATAGAAGTAGTGAGAAATGTGTCATAGTTATTGTTTCTGAGGGCAGCCTGTGAGGTAGGTGGACACTGGGTGCAGAGATTGCCAGGCCCGAGAGGGTTGCCACCGGCAACTGCCTAACAGTATTTGTTATACATTAGGCCTCATTTATCAAACAGTCTGACAGGAAAACTGTATTTGTTACCCCTAGCAACCAATCGCCGATCAGCTTTCATTTTATTAAACAGCTCTGGGAAAATGAAAGCTTCACTGTGATTGGTTAAACATAGGCAGTTTTTCTTTTAGACAGTGTTAAGAACTTTGACCGCAAGAGTTTGTGCAAATCAATTCGCAAGACCCGGTCCATCGGCCTGGTGATTAAAGGGGTTGTCCACTATTATTGATAATGTGCCAATGTATTTTTATGGTGGAAATAAGTTTATTTGTAAATACCTTGTGCTGCTGTTTTTGCCTGTGAGCGGCGCTATAGCTGTCTGCTCACAGGCATCATGTGACCCCCAGCTGACGTCACGTCAAGTTCTGGATGCAGCCGGGCGTGACTCAGTGCTGCGCTCCACGGTGAGTGACGGGCTGTGGGCGGGGTTACCCCGCGCGTCACATCCTGCATCCACCGTGCGTTTTCCCTCTCCTCATTCATTGTGAAAGCGTAAGGTGGATGCTGGGTGTGAAGTGCAGGGTAACCCCACCCACAGCCCAGCATCCACCGCGGGGACCGCGTCACTGATGTCACGCCTCACTTGACATGACATCAGCAGAAGAAAAAGTCGGCTGCCGCCGGGGTCACGTGATGCCTGTGAGCGGCCAACTATAGCGCCGCTCACAGGCAATACATACAACTAAACTTGACGTGACATCAGCGGAAGGAAGAGACGGCTGCCGCCGGGGGTCACGTGATGCCTGTGAGTGGCCAGTGATAGCGCCGCTCACAGGCAAGATCAGCAGCACAGGGTAATTACAAATAAACTTATTTCCACCATAAAAATACATTGGCACATTATCATTAGTAGTGGACAACCCCTTTAATCACCAGGCCGATGGACCGGGTCTTGCGAATTGATTTGCACAAACTCTAGCGGTCAAAGTTCTTAACACGGTCTAAAAGAAAAACTGCCTATGTTTAACCAATCACAGTGAAGCTTTCATTTTCCCAGAGCTCTTTAATAAAATGAAAGCTGATCGGCGATTGGTTGCAAAGGTTGGGTCCCGACCATCACGCTGTTTTTACCTCAGAGGAGGAACACTACACTCCATTAGAGAAGTGCAGCATACCTGTGGCGGTCGAACCCTCAGGGGCGCCACATTAGCATCACTTGGAAAGTGCTTGTCAACTTGGTCACACTATATAAATCCATGCAAAAGGCATGGATTTATATAGTGTGACCGTAGAATGTTTAAAAATAAAAAAATAAATCTATACTTACCTTCCGATGGCCCCCGGAGTCTTGCTTCCCTCCGTCCTCCTTTGTCGGCAGATCGCCATACACTGAAGGACCTTCCGACGTCAGCATCGCGTGACAAGTCACATGACTATGATGTCAGCGCAGGTCCTTCAGTCTATCGCGAGCTGCCAGCAAGTGAAGACAAGCACACCGGAGGCCATCAAAAGGTAAGTATAATATTTATTTTTTATTTTATTCTTTTTTTCACAGGTTCTATGGTACCCGGGTCCGGAGGTGAGTCTCCTCTCCTCCACACCCGGGTACCATCCGCACATTGGAACGCATGGAATGCGCATCTACAGAACAGACCAAAAGTTTGGACACACCTTCTCGTTTAAAGATTTTTCTGTATTTTCATGACTATGAAAATTGTACATTCACACTAAAGACATCAAAACTATGGATTAACACATGTGGAATTATATACTTAACAAAAAAGTGTGAAACAACTGAAAATATGTCTTATATTCTAGGTTCTTCAAAGTAGCCACCTTTTGCTTTGATGACTGCTTTGTGCATTCTTGGCATTCTCTTGATGAGCTTCAAGAGGTAGTCATCAAAGCAAAAGGTGGCTACTTTGGAGAACGTAGAATATAAGACATATTTTCAGTTGTTTCACACTTTTTTGTTAGTAAGTATATAATTCCACATGTGTTAATTCATAGTTTTGATGCCTTCAGTGTGAATGTACAATTTTCAAAGTCATGAAAATACAGAAAAATGAGAAAAACGAGGTGTGTCCAAACTTTTGGTCTGTACTGTACATATACAGTGATGCAGAATCCATGCGTTCCAATGCAAGTCAATGGCGGCGAAAACGCAGCACTTCCGCAAAATAATTGGTAGTGCTGCGTTTTTTTCCGCAATGATAATCCGCAGCGGAAATTTCCGCAGCATGTGCACAGCACATGCGGATTATCATTGGGGAACATGGCAGGCCTTCTACCATGCGTTTTTTAAGCGTTTCTGCAGCGTTTTTGCCGCTGCAGAAACGCTTAAAAAACGCATCGTGGGCACACAGCCTTAAAGTGTTAAGGCTAAGTGCCCACGATGCAGAAATGCTGCATATTTTTTCCGCTTCTCCCTGGCAGGAAAAACGCATGCAGATTTTACATGCGTTTTTCCTGCCAGGTAGAAGCGTTTGTCAAGCGTTTTTGCGTGCGGGTTATCAAGCACTTTTCCAAGCGATTTTAGCATCCCTTGAAAAAGTGCTTGACAATTTGGTCACACTTTATAAATCCATGCAACCGGCATGGATTTATATTGTGACCAAGTAATAGTTAAAAAAAAAGAGTAAGAATGGTAAAAAATAAAAAATAAAGATTATACTTGCCTTCTGATGGCCCCCGGTGTTTTTTCTGCTGCGTCCGGTCTGTTGTATCGGTCGCGGTGGTGTGAAAGGACCTGCCATGACGTCATTTAGTCATGTGACAGGTCACGCGACCGCCGACGTCAACAGACCGAACACAACGCTGAGGAGACTGGGGCCATCAGAAGGAAAGTATAATCTTTATTTTCTATTTTACATTTTTTTTTAACAGGTTTTATGGTACCCGAGTCTGGATGAGAGTCTCCTCTTCTCCAAACCCAGGTACCAACCGCACATTGAACCGTATGATATCAGCATGGGCACATGTGCTCATACGGATATTATGCGGTTCAATGCAAGTCAATGGCGGCAATTACGCTGCGTGTCCGCAAAATTAATGGACATGCTGCATATTTTTGCGCAATGATAATCCGCAGCGGAAATTTTCGCAGCATGTGCACAGCACATGAGGATTAGCATTGGGGACCATGAGGCACATATTACCAAATGTTTTTTAAGCGTTTTTGCTGCAGACATTCCACGGAAAAAACGCTTGAGAAACGCATAGTGGGCACGCGGCCTTAGACATCTGAGATAATGGTTTCCTTTCACTGTGAATTGCTGTACAGGGAAATGTAGTTGTTCCTGTGCATATCAATATTTGCAAGCACACTGGTTAGGAGGGAGATAAAGGGAAGCTGTCACTAGATTCATGCTGCCCAAACCACAGGCAACATGAATCAGAGCCTCGCTGCATGGACAGGTCCCTCGCTAAGTATATGTGGCGCCCCTGAGGGTTCAGTCGCCGCAGGGGTACTGCACCTCAGCTTTAGGTGTGGTATCCCCTCTTCCAGGTAAGGATGGAGCATCTCTCAGGACACCACTTCACCACTCAACACTACACCACTCCTGTCCTGTAGGGGGCCTAAATGCACCAGGGTGCTGCCCCGGCCCGGGATATAGGAGATGGGGGGGACCAAAGATAGGGGGAACCATGTAGTGGGTGAGGGTGGAGGACACACTTTTAGGCAACACTTACTAATTCATATTTAATCTACGGCCATCTTGGGTTCAAGGTCTTTGATTGTGATCTTCATCAGTGATTGTGGTCTCCGTCTCTGATTGTAGTCACCCACTAGAGTTCAGTAATAGGCCTCATCCGACTGAAGATACAAGATCCTCGTTCTCTGGCCTTGAGGCGAGGAGCGGGTCAGAGTTAACCACTGCCTCTACCCGGGCAAGGTCCTGACCTAAGAAGGCCCAGAGGGGAGCAAAGGAGACAAGCTCCACAGGCAAAAGGATCCCAGGGGGATACGGACGGAGCGGTATACGCCACCTGTATTTCTTACTCTGGCCTAGTCAGAGGGACTCCTGCTGCAAGAGGGGTGACCGGCCCCCGATATCTGACTCTGTTACTTCACGTCTCAGTCAGAAAAGCCCGGAGGCTTAGTGGATCCGAGGAGGGATACGGACGGAGCGGCTTACGCCACCTGTACCTCTCTACCTGCGTTTATCCAGTGGGACCCAGCCTTACACCTAGTTCTAACCACACATACAGTCAGGAGAAGACTTAGTGGGAGAACTCACCAAGGAGAGGAACACACACCAGAGGGGTCTCGACAGGTTCTCCTGATCTACCTGGAAAGTGCTGGACCCCCTTCCCGGTGGCCGCAGTACACCGCGAGGAGCAGAGGGAAGCTTTGCGGCTAAAGTTCATCTGAATGTGAGTAAAAACCCTGGATGACTTCACACCCCGCTTCAGCCTGTTATTTCCTGCGCGGCACTGCACCCACCATTCCTCATCACACTGCCCTGAGGCCTGCTCCGCCTGCGGGGGGCCGTCCCATCTAAGCTGCCTTTATCACCGGCCTCAGTGGACTGAAGCAGTGCTGGTGTCTATCACCGGAAACCGTAGGTGGCGTAGTCGGAAAATACCACTCAACCGTGAAAGCCCATTAAATCTTTTATGTGACCGCCCTGGGCACGGACCGGGTCCGGGCCACGACTGCAACCCCGAGACACCTACACTGACCCGGCTCCGAGTAACCCCATTTCCCAGGGAGGGCTGTGAGTGTCAGAAACTTGGCGTAGTCGGCAGGATTGCGTGCCCGCAGCAACGGAAAAGAAAGTCCCCATTGCCGACGGGTACTGTGCGCCTTTCCACTAAATGACTGTCGTTTTACACTTAGCGTGGTGCTGCCCAAGAAGAACGGACGCCATTATGTGCCAAAACGACAGCGACCAAAGTCCGCCCATCGTGGGCCTGGCTCCCCAATGGCGCCAAAAGTGCAGACCGCCCCCTCCGGCAGAGACAGTCAGCGTAGTGGTGTCTGTCAAAACGGATGGGACGTCCCTGGGAGTGCCCGTCAGCCAGCTGCCCTGGAGCCGCCCTAAGAGAAGGAGGAGAGAGAGAACACACCTTGCAGCCAAGATGGACGCAGCAGAAGACAAGTCCTCTGAGGCCTCCAACGCTGTTCCACAAACTGCCACCTTCCTCGGCATGAAGGGAATACACCTGACCCCGGAGGAGGCCGAGTTTCTCTGAGGAGAAACCCAGGACCTGACCAGAAGGGTCGAAGAGGCCCAGCGATTGGTCGCCGCGGAGTGGAGAGAGGCGGTACAGCAGAGGATCCAGGCCCACCGCCAGAGCTCGTCATGTCGGTCCATGGAGGCCGCAGCCCAGGCGGAGGAAGCCCAGGAGGCCGTGCGCAACCCAGGAGCGGGTAAGGCGGAAACCCTTATCCCGGGCGCGGGACGCACTGTACCGCTCCTAAGTATCCTGCTGGCACCCCTGTCCCCGGGCGCCATCATATGGGAGCAGCTATCGGCTCTGGAGGCTGAGGCCCAAGCCACCGCCGTCACTGGAGCCCTGTTATGCCTCCCGGCTCCTGGCCCAGAAAGTCCTGCGTTTCAAGGGGAATCCACTTGCCCCAACCCGGACTGGTCCGCATTAGTAGGGGGTCTGCAGCGGCTTCCGCTTTTGCCGCTCCCTGCACCTCCAGTCATCTGCCCGCAGGCAGACGAGTATGTCTGGGACAACCAGCGGGGCGACCTGATGGGCTTCCACCGGGAGACCCGGGCTGAAGCGCGGAGGAGGGAGGAGACGTGCCATGAGCAACTCCTCCAATTTGACAAGAAACGACGCCAGAAGGAGGTCCGCTGCGAGCGCCTAGAGGTGCGTACTAAGGCCGCAAAGTCGCGGGCCAGTCAGGCAGAGGCCACCCGTCCAAGCCCCCAGGAGGAGGGCCTAATTGTGCGATTTCACCAGGAGGACGGATGGGGCTTCATTCGCAGCCCCCAGTTCCACCGAGATGTCTTTATGAATCAGCGGGACGTTGAGCCCCGGCTGGAGAAAGGCCACCCTGACCGGAACCTCTACCCGGGCGACTTGGTGTCCTACACCCGCCACCACGGGGAGCGTGGGTGGTATGCCCTGGACGTCCACAGGGTGTTCAAAGGGGATGCCCCCACTCACCAGCCCACAGAGGACCGGTCAGGCTCAGTCGGCAAAAATGAGCCTTTTCCCCGGTGGGGATACCGCTTCTAAGCAGCCCCGGGAGATGAATCTCCCCTTTGTTTAAACTGTTACTTGTTTTCTCCAAGTTTTTCACCCGGATTTCTGTTGGAAGAGACATTTGTCCCTGCAGACACTAGCAATAGACAGACTCCCAATTGTATATAGTTCTGCATCTATTTAGGTGCTCCCTATTATTTTTATGCAAAACCGCTTCTACTTCTACCTCAGACCTCAGAAGTAAAACCTGTCTGGAGTGGCTCTCCTGGAGGTCCAACTCGGGAACCCATGCCCTGCAGCCAGCCCAGGGCCTATGTTGAGGGTTTGGGACAGGTCCCTCATGCTGCTGAACTGAGAATTCTCTACAATGTTTTCTACTTATCTGTCTACATGCATAATGTCTCTTTACTGTTTTTCTACATTTATACTATATTATATTTATATATATATATATATATATATATATCATGCAACGTTAAAGTGTCCTTACCTCCCATAAAGGGAAGATTGTTATTGTTATACAAAAATTTGAAATGTCTGTACCACTTTTTACTCTTTTGCAGCCCGCGGACGTGCTGTGTTTCACCAGGGAGGAATGTGGCGCCCCTGAGGGTTCAGTCACCACAGGGGTACTGCACCTCAGCTTGAGGTGTCGTATCTCCTCTTCCAGGTAAGGATGGAGCATCTCTCAGGACACCACTTCACCACTCAACACTACACCACTCCTGTCCTGTAGGGGGCCTAAATGCACCAGGGTGCTGCCCCGGCCCGGGATATAGGAGATGGGGGGGGGACCAAAGATAGGGGGAACCATGTAGTGAGTGAGGGTGGAGGACACACTTTTAGGCAAAACTTACTAATTCATATTTAATCTACGGCCATCTTGGGTTCAAGGTCTTTGATTGTGATCTTCATCAGTGATTGTGGTCTCCGTCTCTGATTGTGGTCACCCACTAGAGTTCAGTAATAGGCCTCATCCGACTAAAGATATACGATCCTCGTTCTCTGGCCTTGAGGCGAGGAGCGGGTCAGAGTTAGAGATGAGCGGTGTTCGACTCGAACTGTTTGCCAATCTCAAATTCGAGCTGTTTTGGGCGGTGTTCGAGCCGTTCGGCGAACACGAACGATTTGAAAAAAATTCGGCTGTTCGAGGTTATGTTCGATAACTGTTCGTGCACCAAAATCATAACTGGATTTTTTCTCAGTAATGATGAAAATTAATGTTAATACGCAGTTTGAGTGTACAGCCGGGCGGGGGGAGGGGCAGGGGATGGATCTCTGCAGGAATAATGAAGATCTCCATTTTTTTTTCTCTTTCCCGCATTTACAGTGGGGAGGTGCAATCTGTCAGCCTATCAGCAGCGCACACACGGAGCGAAGTGATTTTTTTCACACAAGCAAGGGCATGTGTCATTGGCAGTGTATGTCACATGTCCTTGCCCTATAAGACCCAGACATTTTCCAGGTCGCCACCATTTTCTCACTGCTGCAGCTGCGTGTTAGATGGCACCGCTGTTGCTGTGTGCGCTATACCTTGTTAATTTCAAGCCAATTTTCGCACAAATCTACAGATAGCTTGGGAGTAGGGAAGAGTTGTGATTGCAATCCTTTTAAGGACTAGGTTACAGCATTTCCTACGACTTTTATCAGGCAGGTCTGTGCTCTTAAATAGATAGGTTGGGAGTAAAGACTAATTGTAATTGCAGTCCTTTTCAGGACTAAGTTACATCAGTTCCTATCAGTTTTTGCAAGGCAGGTCTGTGCCAGTGCTGTGCAAGTTTTTTTCACAGCATTTAGCTAAATCTAGCAAAGCTAATCCTTTTTGGCCTATTGCAGAGTGTGTTAGTCAGTGGAGTAGCCTATCTGTGTTGCAAGCTACACCACCTGTGTATAGAATACCAATTTTTTTACTGCACCTAGTGAAGTAAAACCTTTTGGGCATAGCATCATTCTATTAGTCCATCTATACTGACCTCCATCAGGTTGCAAATTGAATATCATTTTTTTCTGCATCTAGCTCTGAAAAAATATTTGGGTTTCTAGCAGTGTGTGGGACTTGTTCTATTAGTCCATCTATACTGACCTCCATCACGTTGCAAATTGAATATAATTTTTTTCTGCATCTAGCTCTGAGAAAATATTTGGGCTTCTAGCAGTGTGTGGGACTTGTTCTATTAGTCCATCTATACTGACCTCCATCAGGTTGCAAATTGAATATAATTTTTTTCTGCATCTAGCTCTGAAAAAATATTTGGGCTTCTAGCAGTGTGTGGGACTTGTTCTATTAGTCCATCTATACTGACCTCCATCAGGTTGCAAATTGAATATAATTTTTTTCTGCATCTAGCTCTGAAAAAATATTTGGGCTTCTAGCAGTGTGTGGGACTTGTTCTATTAGTCCATCTATACTGACCTCCATCAGGTTGCAAATTCAATATCATTTTTTTCTGCATCTAGCTCTGAAAAAATATTTGGGCTTCTAGCAGTGTGTGGGACTTGTTCTATTAGTCCATCTATACTGACCTCCATCAGGTTGCAAATTGAATATAATTTTTTTCTGCATCTAGCTCTGAGAAAATATTTGGGCTTCTAGCAGTGTGTGGGACTTGTTCTATTAGTCCATCTATACTGACCTCCATCAGGTTGCAAATTGAATATCATTTTTTTCTGCATCTAGCTCTGAAAAAATATTTGGGCTTCTAGCAGTGTGTGGGACTTGTTCTATTAGTCTATCTATACTGACCTCCATCAGGTTGCAAATTCAATATCATTTTTTTCTGCATCTAGCTCTGAAAAAATATTTGGGCTTCTAGCAGTGTGTGGGACTTGTTCTATTAGTCCATCTATACTGACCTCCATCAGGTTGCAAATTCAATATCATTTTTATCTGCATCTAACCCAGCCAATACTTTTGGCCTAATACCACAGTTTGGCCACTCAGCTCTGCTCGGTTCCCATCCATTGTTTTTTTGTGCAAACAACTCCAGAGTTGTGAATTAGTTAACCACCAAAATGAGTGGAAAAAGGCCTGCTGCTGGTGGAAAGGGGAATAGGCATGTTGGGAAGGGGAAAAAAGGTTGTGTCCGTGGGGTAGGTGTTAAAGCAACAGTAACATCTGCAGAAGAAAGACCATCTTCCAGCCAAACTAAAATGTCTACTTCTTTTAGCGGACAATGCGATAAGATCCCTTTCTTACGGCCACGCCAATCGCTACAAATTCCAGATGAGGCACAAAAACAGCAGGTGCTTCAACGGATATCAAGTGCTCCTTTAAGTGGGCTCTCCTCCACCTCAACTTCAACATCACAAATACTCCAGTCCTCAGAGGTGTCACCCCAATCGCACTTGCTTCCTCACAGCTCCCAAATCTCCAGCTGCCCATCTGAGTATGGGGTAGAACAGATGGTTGAGTCAGCAGAGCTGTTTACTCATACTATAGCCTGGGAATCAGAGGTCGGCTCCAGAGCTTCTGTGAATCCAGACGAGGAAATGATCTGCACTGATGCCCAGAATCTTTATGAGTCGGATCCAGGACCAGACGCAGAAGGTTCTGACCATAATGTAGACCCTCATTCCCAAACTGTAACTCCTGTTGGTGGAGACAATGAGGAAGACGATGGTGAGACTCAAATACCTGATTGGAGCGACAACTTTAGTTTTTTGTCAGGGCAGGAACAGGTTGGCTCTGAGCATGACGGGTGTGATAACACACAGGGTGATGATGATGAGGTTGGAGATCCCACTTACTGTCAACCCACAGTCAGCCAAGAGATGAGGTCAGCAGAGGAGGTGGAGGAGGATGCTAGTGACGACGAGGTCAGGTTGCGCCTTCCTGGACAGAGACGTAGTACTGGAAGCACGTCAACAACTGCATCCTCAAACACAACTCTGCCTCTGACCACAAGTCGTGGTGGCTCTTCAGGTCGCATGGGTGCTAAGCCTTGCATAGCCTGGGCATTTTTTCAGATCGATAAAGATGACCCAACTCGTGTTATCTGTAACATTTGTCAGCAAAAGCTAAGTAGAGGCCAAAAAATACATAGTTTGAGTACTTCATGCATGAACCGGCACATGGACATGAAGCATAAGTTGCAGTGGGAAGCTCACTGTGCTACAATGCGGCCTAGCCGGCCAGGCCAACCACCGTCTGCCACATCTTGTGCATCCGCGGCCTCTTCATCCTCTGTGACTGGGGGGACAGCAGTCATACCTGTTTTGGGATGCAGACCTGCCACCTCTTTACCCGCAACAGCCAGCGTGATTGGCAGGTCATCATTTTCTTTGGAGGTGGTAACACCAGCTGGTGTTGAGCGCTGTCCGACATCGATAGCACCACCTTTGGATCAAGGCAACCTAACATGTCCGCCTGCATCTTCCTCACAGACTGGCAGTTTGCCGGGGACACCCTTCTCAACCCCGTCTGAACACAACAGCCAGCCCTCGGTCCCTCAGATGTGGACAAGTAAAAGACCATTTCCTCCTAGCCATGAGAAAGCTAAGAGGTTGAATTTCACCATCTGCAAGCTCTTGGCTACAGAAATGCTGCCTTTCCGCCTGGTGGACACAGAGGATTTTCGAGACCTTATATCCGTCGCAGTGCCCCAGTACCAGATGCCCAGTCGGCACTACTTCTCAAAGAAAGGTGTGCCTGCGCTCCACCAGCATGTCGCACACAACATCACCGCTTCTTTGAGAAACTCTGTGTGTGACACGGTGCATTTCACCACAGACACTTGGACGAGTAGGCATGGCCAGGGGCGTTACATGTCGCTGACTGGGCACTGGGTAACTATGGTGACAGCAGGACAAGGGGCTGCTGTCCAAGTCTTGCCGTCCCCACGAGTTGTGCGTCAATCCTCTTTATGTCAAAGTTCCTCCACTGCTTCTGCCTCCTCAACCTCCTCTCGGTCCTCCACCTGCACCCAAAGCCTGTCTGGTCATGCCACAAGCTTTCTAACTGCGCAGAAGGGATCCTGCACACCTCCTTACTATGCTGGCAGTAGGGCTCAACGTCATCAGGCGGTTTTTACCTTGAAATGTCTGGGAAATGTGAGTCACACAGCTGAGGAGTTGTGGTCAGCTCTGGAGAACCAATTTCATGAATGGTTGTCTCCACTGGACCTGAAACCAGGGAAGGCCGTGTGCGACAATGCTGCAAACCTGGGTGTGGCCCTTCGCCGGGGCAATGTCACACACGTGCCTTGTATGGCTCACGTGTTGAACCTGGTTGTCCAGCAATTTTTAGCCCACTATCCCGGACTAGATGGCCTTTTGCAGAGGGCACGGTCGCTGTGTGCTCACTTCCGCCGTTCGCATCCCGCAGCTCAGCGACTTACATCTCTACAGAAGTCATTGGGCCTGCCACTTCACCGGCTAAAATGCGATGTGCCTACCCGGTGGAATTCAACTCTGCACATGTTGCAGCGACTGTGGCAGCACCGACAAGCCCTGGTGCAGTACGTTCTGACGTATAGCCTGGGCCAACGAGATCCAGAGGTGGGGCAAATCACGCTGGAGGAGTGGTCTCAGATCAGGGACCTATGCACCCTTCTGCACAGTTTTGAAATGGCGACGAAGATGTTTAGTGCTGACGATGCCATTATCAGCATGACTAATCCGGTGATTTACATGCTGGAGCACATGTTAAACAGAATTCGGAGTCAGGTGGTGGCACAAGAGGAGGTGGAGGAAGTAGAGGAGGAGGAGTTGTATGCGGAAGGGCTAACATCTGCAAGGTCCAGACGGTCGGCAGCACCAAGGCGGCAGGCATGTGAGGGTGGGGGAGATGGTTTTACCAGGGCGCATGGTAGCAGCCAAACTAGTGAGGAAGGTGCAGGAGCCCAGGAAGAAGTGGAGGACGAACTGATGGAAGACTCATCAAATGAGGGAGACCTTGATCACATTTCTGTTGTGCGAGGTTGGGGGGAGAGGACAGAGGAAGGAAGCATGATTGTCACCTCGCCACCAACACAACAGGGACTTGGTGCTCCTGGATGCGCAAGACACATGAGTGCCTTCTTGCTGCACTACCTGCAACATGACCCTCGAATTGTGAGAATTAGAAATAATCCTGACTACTGGGTTGCCACACTGTTAGATCCCCGGTACAAAAGTAAATTTGCAGAAATTATTCCTGCCATAGAAAGGGATGCACGCATGCAGGAGTATCAGCAGAGACTGTTGCAGAATCTTACATGTGCTTTTCCACAAAACACCAGTGGTGCACGTAGTGAATCTCACAGTTCCAACTTGCCAACCGTGGGACCGTCGAGTGTTCAGCACTCAAACCGTAACAGAACCACAGTATCTGCTGGTAACATCAATTTTGCGGAATCATTTCACCACTTTTTTAGCCCATCCTTTGCAAGGCCACAGGAGACAAGAAGTCTGACACATAGTCAACGCCTAGAGACGATGGTACAGGAGTATCTCCAAGTAAACATTGAAGCCATGACTGTGTCACTGGACCCTTGCTCTTTTTGGGCTTCCAATCTGGATAAATGGCCGGAGCTCGCCACTTACGCCTTGGAGATCTTGTCATGCCCCGCAGCCAGCGTTCTGGCTGAACGTGTGTTCAGCACTGCTGGTGGTGTGTTGACAGATAAGCGCACGCGGCTCTCCACTGATAATGTAGACAGACTCACGTTCATAAAGATGAACAAATCATGGATCCGAAATGACTTTTCAACCCCTATGTCATCCTGGGAAGAGTAAAAGCTTGATGATTGGTTAAAATCACCTCACCAACCGTTTTAAGCTTTCAAATTACTAATCATGTTTATCTGTATCTTGGCTGGAAAATTATTTGGGCTTTGTAGCAGTGTGCAGTAATGATTCTATTAGGCCATCTATACTAAGCTCCACCAGATTTAAAATTACTAATCATGTTTATCTGTATCTTGGCTGGAAAATTATTTGGGCTTTGTAGCAGTGTGCAGTACTGATTCTATTAGGCCATCTATACTAAGCTCCACCAGATTTAAAATTACTAATCATGTTTATCTGTATCTTGGCTGGAAAATAATTTGGGCTTTGTAGCAGTGTGCAGTACTGATTCTATTAGGCCATCTATACTAAGCTCCACCAGATTTAAAATTAATAATAATTTTTAGCTGCATCTAGCCCGGAAAATAATTTTGGGGCTCCTAGATGCGCAAGACACATGAGTGCCTTCTTGCTGCACTACCAGCAACATGACCCTCAGATTGTCAGAATTCAAAGTAATCCTGACTACTGGGTTGCCACACTCTTAGATCCCCCACACTCTTCGATCAACCTTTTCATTTTAATAAAGAACAAAAAAATGGTCATTTTTGAAATTATAAGCATTAGCAGGTTATTAGAAACTGAAATCAAACAATGTTCAACTCAAAACTTTATTCTAGGTGATGTTACATTTGCACATAGGACCCCTTGTTCGAAAGGAGCTTCTGAACTCTCTCGTCCATTGAATTTGTCAGGTTTTGGATGGTTTCTGCTTCAATTGTTTTGCATGAGGACAGAATACCCTCCCAGAGCTGTTGCTTAGATGTGAACTGCCTCCCGCCATCATAGACACTCCTTTTGATGATGCTCCAGAGGTTCTGAATGGGGTTGAGGTCAGGGGAGCATGGGGGTCACACCATAAGTTTGTCCCCTTTTATGCCCATATCAGCCAGAGATGCAGATGTGTTATGTGCAGCATGAGACGGTGCATTATCATGCATGAAAATGATCTTGCTGTGGAATACACGGTTCTTCTTCTTGAACCATGGCAGGAAGTGCTCTTTGAGAAACTCCACATACATTATGGAGTTCAACTTTAACCCTTCCGGGATCCTAAAGGGGCCGACAATCTCTCTCCCCATGATTCCAGCCCAAAACATTACTCCACCTCCTCCTTGTTGGCGCTGTAGCAGTGTTTGCGTGGGGTGTCCATCAACCAGCCATCCTCCACTCCATCCATCTGGACCATCGAGCGTTGCATGGCACTCATCCGTGAACAAAACAGTTTTGAAGTCAGTCTTCATGTATTGTTTGGCCCACTGGAGCCGTTTCTGCTTGTGTGCAGTGGGTAGAGGAGGTCGACAGGATGGCTTACGCACAGCTGCAAACCTCTGAAGGACCCTGCATCTTGTTGTTCGGGGGACGTTGGAAGCACCAGCAGCTTCAAAAACTTGTCTGCTGCTATGACAAGGCTTTTTTGCCGCTGCTCTTTTAACCTGACGTAATTGCCAGTAGGAAAGAGTCCTCAATTTGCCCTTATCAGCTCGCACACGTGTGTACTGTGAATCAGCTACATACTTCTTGATTGTGCGATGATCAGGATGAAGTGTCTTGGCAATGTTGATTGTAGTCATGCCTTGACCTAAACACTCCACAATTTGTTGCTTCTCAGCAGCCGACACATCCTTTTTCTTTCCCATTTTGGCAGAAAATGTAGGCTGCTTAATAATGTGGGACAGCCTTCTTAAGTAGTCTTGTCTTTCATTGGACACACCTGCCAAACTAATTAGCACAGGTGTCTGCAATTGCTTACAGTGATATAAAGAGCCCTGACACACATCACCATCAATGAGTTTAACTGACAAACAAACAAATTCTTCCCTTATCACTCAAAGGGACCGGTCTCCCCCTTTGGCCTGACCCCTCCACGCAGGTGGATTTGGGCGTGCGGTGGCGACTCGCCCGTCCGCACCCCTGGGATCCCTTCGTTCCTCGTTCCTGGAGCCTTCTCCGCTACTCTTCCTTCCTTCTCCCTCTTCCAGGCCTGGGCCTCTGTTACTAGGTCCGCCTCCAGAGCAGAGCTCATCCAGAGCCCCTGCTCCCTGTCACTTCTGCTCAGACTTCTCTGCACTAAACTAAGATGGTGCCCACCTTTAATACTCCCTTCTCAATGCACCCAGGAACTGCTTCCTCCCTGCTCCTGCACTACAGGGTTCCCCTTCCTCGGTGTTCCCTTCCCCCACTCCAGCCAGGGACAGGGACTGTCGTGCCCATCTCTGGGGCATATTGGTCGCCCTGCCCCACGGCAATGTGGTGTAATGCATGCAGGTGTCGGGGTCCTGATCCACACTCCATCCTTACCTGAGAGTGAGATATCACACCTCTGGGTGAGGTGCAATACCTCTGTAGCAACCGAGCCCTCGGGGTGCTACAGTTCCATTTATCTTCAGCCTAGGTGACGTATTGCGATACAGGGCCGTGATTTTGCCTATAAAAGGGTCCCCTACCCCAAGTTTTTTAAGAGAATAATATATGGCGTGCCAGGAGACTCTATGGAATGCTTTGTCAGCATCCAACGAGAGTATCTAATTACAAATTTTTAACTGCATCTAGCCCAGGAAATACTTTGTGCCTAGTAGCAGTGTCTGCTAGTCAGCGGATTATCCCAGCTGTTAAGCAAGCTACACCACCTGTAGTTTGGACACTTAATTTTTTCAAAGGAAATGCTTCGGGACCCCGGGATACTCAGTGAAGAGCATCGGGAGGCACCCCAAGGCATAGGGGCTGGGACTGGCGGTAGGACGCCTTGCGGTGGACTGCCGAGCTCGATCCTTATAAAAGCTTTTTAACTGCAGCAGCTTTAGTGGACGCTACTGGAGCTGGAATTACGCGGCTGCTGGCATGAGACTTGCCCTCCAATAGATCCTTGTAAAAGGATTTAAAGTGTATTCATTCAAATTAGAGAGACAATTTAAATTAAAAAGCTTAGAGCTGCCTCCACCACAGGGGGGCTCGCTCGACCCACCAGCGGACAGGCACCAGTATTGGGAGAGGGGGGCTGGCCGTCAGGGTCCACCGCGGCTCTGGCACAAACCCGGTGACACGGAGGTGGCACGGGCAGGAACGGACTGGCCGTGTCGGCTTCTCACTTTTTGGATTTTAGAAGGGCATGACATGCCTATATCTGTGTATCCCCCTCCTTTTACTCCTCCACCTCTTTTCTTTTCGCATGACTATATGTACTTGTCACTTTTCCATGTGTTAGTTATGTCTTCTGAGCAGTTTGTCAGCTTTTGGACACCTTTGAAGGTGTTTTCTATGTGTTTCTAAGTGTTTTTGTTTGTCTGCCATTGGTTTTAACGGTGTTCGAAGGTGTTCGACGAACAGTTCGACGAACAGTTCGGCGAACACAAGGGTGTTCGACGAACCGAACCGAACTCGAACACTACGGGGGTGGCTCAACACTATTAACCACTGCCTCTACTCGGTGAAGGTCCTGACCTAAGAAGGCCTGGAGGGGAGCAGAGGAGACAAGCTCCACAGGCAAAAGGATCCCAGAGGGATACGGACGGAGCGGCATACGCCACCTGTATTTCTTACTCTGGTCTAGTCAGAGGGACTCCTGCTGCAAGAGGGGTGACCGGCCCCCAATATCTGACTCTGTTACTTCACGTCTCAGTCAGAAAAGCCCGGAGGCTTAGTGGATCCCAGGAGGGATACGGACGGAGCGGCATACGCCACCTGTACCTCCCTACCTGCGTTTATCCAGTGGGACCCGACCTTACACCTAGTTCTAACCACACATATAGTCAGGAGAAGACTTAGTGGGAGAACTCACCAAGGAGAGGAACACACACCAGAGGGGTCTCGACACGTGCTCCTGATCTACCTGTGCTGGACCCCCTTCCCGGTGGCCGCAGTACACCGCGAGGAGCAGAGGGAAGCTTTGCGGCTAAAGTTCATCTGAATGTGAGTAAAAACCCTGGATGACTTCACACCCCGCTTCAGCCTGTTATTTCCTGCGCGGCACTGCACCCACCATTCCTCATCACACTGCCCAGAGGCCTGCTCCGCCTGCGGGGAGCCGCCCCATCTAAGCTGCCTTTATCACTGGCCTCAGTGGACTGAAGCAGTGCTGGTGTCTATCACCGGAAACCGTAGGTGGTGTAGTCGGAAAATACCACTCAACCCTGAAAGCCCATTAAATCTTTTATGTGACCGCCCTGGGCACGGACCGGGTCCGGGCCACGACTGCAACCCCGAGACACCTACACTGACCCGGCTCCGAGTAACCCCATTTCCCAGGGAGGGCTGTGAGCATCACATATACACAGGGACGAGACCTGTCAATCACCTGGAGTGGTACACCGGGGTATTTCAGAGAAAAATATACCTGGCTGCATCTTGCTTGTCGCAATGTGAATTCATTGAAGTGCATTATGCTGCAATGTATATCAGCAGCATAGAATGGTCTTCAGCACCGTGACCTGTGTCGCAGTCTAGGGGCTCATATAGACGACAGGGATTTGTCTTGTATGCAAAAAAAACCTGTCTGAGTATCATCAGTGTTTTTGAACAGATTTTCATCAGAGTTTGGTCACTGTCAGTTCTTACTTTTGGGCCACGTTCACACGTTCAGTATTTGGTCAGTATTTTACATCAGTATTTGTAAGCTAAAACCAGAAGTGGGTGATAAATACAGAAGTGGTGACATGTTTCTATTATACTTTTCCTCTGATTGCTCCACTCCTGGTTTTGGCTCACAAATACTGATGTAAAATACTCACCAAATACTGAATGTGTGAACAGGGCCTAGAGTTTAGTCAGAGTTTCATCAGTTTTGCTTATATGAAAAAAAACAACAAATAGGGAGGTTTCTCCAGCTTCTCCCATCAAACAGTCAGTGAAAACCAGACTGATTTTTTTTCATGGACCTTTAGATTTACATTGGTGATTTTGATCCAATGATCAGATCAAGATCAGACATGTCTCCGTGATTTTGTGCGGTCCGCAAAAATTTCAGAAACATGTGAACAGCCCCATAGACTATAATAGGTATTAGTGCCATCTGTGGATAGAACTATTACTCAAAAAACTAACGTCTGAATGAGCCCTAAGTAGTGATGAGCGAGCATGCTCGCTACTGCTCGGTGCTCGCCCGAGCATCTCGAGCAGTATTTCCGTGTTGCTCGGGCGGGAACTCGGGTCCCCTCCCTGCATGTTTGGTGCTCTTTAGAGAGCCAATGAACATGCAGGGATTGCCTGCCATGCACTGGAATGCCGTAGTCATGTTGGTTGTGGGCATTACAGTGATTGGCTGGCCGCACAGGGTCATCAGGTCTATATCAGACCTGGCGCCGCCGTGCTCATCACAGTCACTCCGGATCAGACAGTGTAGGGAGAGGTGCTGCTACGTCAGGGAGAGATTTGATTGGGTATTAGGTAGTGTAGGGAGAAAAACCGTACATTACACATATCCATCTTAACAAACAGTCTTTCTGAGGACTAATCCATCGGCAGAGATATCAGGCAGGCAGGGTGTATAGGCAGGCAGTGTATATAGCAAACTGCAGTCCATATAGCATGTTACGGATCCGGGTGGTGGAACCTCTGTGGGTGGAGGGACCAAAGGGGCGTGACTAAGTATCTACTCGGCCTGACCAGGGTCGTACGGCGGCTCAGTCGACTCCGTGAACCAGGGAGGGACCGAGCAGAGGGACCAGGTGCCACTCTGGGACCGACCTTGTATGAGAGCAGGTGACTCCCAGGTGTCAGAAGGCAGGAACTGACCGGTACAGCAGAAGAGCACGGCAGGCAGGCTGACGGGTGGTCCAGGTAGTCAGGCAGGCTGATTCGGCTGATAGCCAGGCAGGTACTCCGGGTAGGCAAGCTGGCGGGCACAACACATAAAAGGCAGGTGCTTCCAGGTAAGCAGGCAGTTGGGCATTGCAGGTAAAGGCAGGCAAGCGGGCACGGCAGGTAACAGGCAGGTGCTTCCAGGTAAGCAGGCTGGCGGGCACGGCAGGAAACGGACAGGTGCTTCCAGGCAAGCAGGCTGGCAGGCACGGCAGGTAACAGGCAGGTGCTTCCAGGTAAGCAGGCAGGCAGAGCCCATAGACAGACTGGCAGACTGGACTGAAGGCAGACTGTCGGGCTGGAAAGTAGTCAGACTGGCGGACTGGACTGAAGATCAGACTGGTGGACGGGACTGAAGATCAGACTGGTGGACAAGACTGACTTGCAGAGGTCCTGAGGGATGAAGCAGAGGTCCTGAGGGCTGAAGCAAAGTAAGAATCACAGAGCAACAACCTTGCATGGGCACTTCCATATTGGAGAAGGCGCCCTATATAGGGAAAGTCCTCCGGCCATTGGCCGGGGACTTTTTAGGATGGCATGCGTGGCCCCTTTAAGAGGGAGGGAGTGCGCGCGCGCCCTAAGCACAGTGCCCGGGAAGCTGCGCGCACCAGTAGTAGCTGCAGGGAGGCTGGAAGACGCCGGAGCAAGACCGCGGCGGTAAGGGGGACGGCGTCTGACTGGCAGGGGGCAGAGACGCTGATGCTGCAGTACCCCTCCCCTTTACGCCCCCCCCTTTTCAGGCCAGCAAGAAATTCTTTAAGGAGAAGAGGGGCATTTTTGTTCTCCCTGGTTCCCAAGACCTCTCCTCTGGGCCAAACCCCTTCCAATCCACCAGAAAAAAGGTTTTTCCTCTTACCCTTTTGGTGGCCAAAATGTTCTCTACCTCATAGACGTCCTCAGCGGAGACTGGAGCTGGAGTGGTACCTGGATCGTCGGAAAAAGAATTAAGAACAACTGGTTTGAGGAGAGATACGTGGAAGGAGTTGGGAATCCGTAAGATGGCCGGGAGTTTTAACTTGTAGGCCACTGGATTGATATGCTTGAGAACCTCAAAACGGGCCGATGAACCGTGGACCCAAATTATACAATGGTATTTTGAGCCGAACATGTTTGGAGGAGAGCCAGACCCTGTCTTCCGGACGGCGGATCCAGCCGTCTCTCGTCGGCATGTCTCTTCACCAGCTCGGAGGATTGAAGAAGTGCGGATCTAGTGTCCTCCCAAATGGTGGAAAATTCGCTGACCAGAGACTCCGCGGCAGGGTTGTCCACTGAAGCGGAGGCGGGAAACGGAATCCGGGGATGTTGACCGTAGACCACAAAGAACGGGGACTTGGAAGACGATTCGCTCTCATGTTTGTTATAGGAGAACTCGGCCCATGGTAGGAGCTCTGCCCAATCGGTATGGTGAGCGTTGACGAAGTGCCGGAGGAAGCTGGTAAGGATCTGGTTGATACATTCCACTTGGCCATTGGATTGGACTGTGGATGGCAAGCAGAGGACAAATCCATGGTGACATCCAGCAGCTTACACGTAGCTCTCCAGAAGCGAGAAGTAAACTGGAACACGCGATCAGACACAATGTGGAGGGGTAGGCTGTGAAGACGGAAGATGTGATGGATGAAGTCCTTAGCCAGCACAGATGCAGATGGGAGACCAGGCAGAGGGATAAAGTGGGCCATTTTAGAAAAGCGGTCAGCGACCACCCAAATGACAGTACAACCGGCAGAAACAGGGAGATCAGTAATAAAGTCCATAGCAATGTGATGACACGGGGCAGCAGGTACGGGAAGAGGCAGGAGACGGCCGGCTGGAAGATGTCTGGGAACCTTGTTGCGGGCACAGGACGAACAGGCCGTGACGAAGTCTACCACATCCTTGCGCAGGGTAGGCCACCAGTAAAGCCGGGTAATGAGCAGGAAGGTCTAGTTCTGGCCAGCATGGCCGGCTAGTTTAGACGAATGACCCCAGTGAAGAACCTTCTTACGATCCGGGACCGCTACAAAAGTCTTACCAGGTGGGAGACTAGACAGGTCCAAGGGAGCCACATTCATCACTTTGGAGGGATCGATGATATGCATAGGCTCCTCCTCTAGATCGGAAGACAGGAAGGATCGGGACAAGGTGTCGGCTTTAATGTTCTTGTCCGCAGGGCGGTAATGTAGGGTAAAGTTGAAGCGGGTGAAGAACAAAGACCACCGGGCCTGACGCGGATTGAGTCTTTGGGCATTCTGTAGATATGCCAGATTTTTGTGGTCAGTGTAGATGACCACCGGGTGCAGAGCCCCCTCAAGCAGGTAACACCACTCCTCCAGCGCCAATTTGATGGATAGCAGTTCTCGGTCACCTATGGAATAGTTGCGCTCGGACGAGGAGAACAGCTTGGAGAAGAAGCCACAGGTTACCATTCTCAAGGACGGAGATTTCTGGGTGAGCATCGCTCCGGCTCCGGAAGAGGAAGCATCAACCTCCAGAAAGAACTGTTTGTTGCAATTCGGACGGTGCAGCACCGGGGAAAGGAAGGTCTCCTCCGCTTCAGAAGTCCATTCCTTAGGATTTGCTCCCTTACGGGTGAGCGCAGAGATGGGTGCAGTCCGGGAAGAAAAATGTGGGATGAAGAGACGGTAATAGTTAGCGAAACCCAGGAATTGCTGTATCGCCTTCAACCCCTCCGGACGGGGCCACTTTAAGACAGCAGAGACCTTCTCGGGGTCCATCTGTAGACATGTCTTAGAGATAATATAGCCCAGGAATGGAAGAGAGGACTGCTCGAAGAAGCATTTCTCAAATTTTGCGTATAGATGATTCTGCCTGAGCCTAAGCAGGACCTGACTAACATCACTCCGGTGTGTGGGAAGATCCGGAGAGAAGACCAAGATGTCATCCAGGTACACCACCACGCAAGAACATAAGAGGTCACGGACGATGTCGTTGAGTAGTTCTTGGAAGACGGCTGGAGCATTACAGAGGCCAAAGGGCATCACATGGTATTCATAGTGGCTGTCCCAGGTATTGAATGCCATCTTACACTCGTCTCCTTGGCGAATCCGGACCAAGTTATACGCCCCATGAAGATCGAGCTTGGTAAAGATCTTCGCGCCTTTAAGGCGGTCGAACAGCTCAGAGATGAGCGGCAGGGGGTATTTATTTTTGATAGTAATCAGGTTGAGTCCTCTATAATCAATACAGGGGCGTAGTGAACCGTCTTTCTTTTTTACGAAGAAGAATCCAGCTCCAGCCGGGGAGGTAGATTTCTGGATGAATCCCCTAGCCACATTTTCTTCAATGTACTCCGACATGGCCCGGGTTTCGGCCAATAACAAAGGGTAGATACGCCCACGGGGTGGAGTGGCACCGGATACCAGGTCGATAGGGCAATCACATGGCCTATGAGGTGGCAGTGTCTCTGCTTCATTCTTGTCGAAGACATCTGCATAGGACCAGTAAGGTGGTAGACCAGGTAAATTAGCCGGAGAAGACGGAGGACGAACCGGGCGAACCAGAACCAGGCAAGTCTCATGGCAATCCTGCCCCCAACGGAGCACCTCACCGGATTGCCAATTCAGAATGGGTTCATGTCTCTGTAGCCAGGGTAGACCTAACAAAAGAGAGTGAGAGAGTCCGGATAGCACATGGAAGGAGATCCTCTCCGAGTGCAGCATTCCCACCTGAAGGGTTACGGGCTCAGTGACGAGCAAGATGGTCACCGGAAGGAGTATTCCATCAACAGAAGCGATTGCCAATGGTTCAGCCAGAGGTTTGGTAGGAATCTGATACTTCTCTACAAGGGACTGGGAAATGAGATTCTCAGCGGCTCCGGAATCCAGGTGGGCGGTTTCAAAGAAGCGGTTCTCTCCACAGGAGATAGAGACGGATAAAGTCAAGTACGGAGAGGATTTACTCTTGCCTAGGATGACCTCTCCAAGCGGTCCTAGACATTGGAGCTTCCCGGCTTCACCGGACAGGAACGGATCAGATGCTCCTTACTACCACAGTAGAAACAGCTCCCCTCGGCTCGGCGTGTTTCTTGGTGAGACTTGACCATTTTGGTCTGTTCGATCTGCATGGGTTCGGGCGAGCATGCCCGGGGAGTTCCTGGTTGGGAGGCAGGTTTCTGGAAAACAGGAGCAAGACGAGGAAATCTTCTCTCCCCGGTAGTCTCCTTAACTCGTTCCAAGAAACGGATGTCAATCCGGGTAGCTAGTGACACCAGGTTGTCCAGGGTGGAAGGGATGTCACGACCGGCTAGCTCATCCTTGATTCGTCCGGAAAGACCCTCCCAGAAGGTGGACACCAGGGCCTCGTTGTTTCAGGCAAGCTCAGATGCGAGGGTACGGAACTGTATGGCATACTGGCCCACGGTGAGACTCCCTTGGCGGAGACGGGAGCAGTGAGGAGAAGTCTTCTGTCCGGGCTCATCGAAGACCTTCCGGAAGGCAGTGAAGAAAGCCAGAAGATCGGACACCAGGGGATCCCCTCTCTCCCATAAGGGGTTTAGCCATGCCAATGCTTCCCCGATGAGGTGAGACATGATGAACGCTACCTTGGCCCGGTCTGAGGGAAACTGATGTGCCAGGAGTTCAAAGTGCAGCGTGCATTGGTTTAGAAAACCCCGACATAAGACGGGGTCATCACCAAAGAGTGGAGGCGCAGAGAGCCGGGGTCCAGAGCTGGATGCCATGGCACTAGTAGGCTGAGGCGCCGCCGGAGCGGGTGCCGCTCAGCTCGAGACGGACACAGGTGGGATGGACAGCGTGTCCAGGCAGGAGTTGACAGACCGCAGGTAGGTCAGGATAGTTTCCTATTGAGATCTGTGACGAGAAACCTCCTGGTACAGGTCAGATAGCGAAGGAGCCTGGGAGGCAGCGGGTTCCATGGCCCGTGCAAACTGTTATGGATCCGGGTGGTTGAACCTCTGTGCTGTGGTGCAAGGAGGGACCAGAGGGGTGTGACTAAGTATCTACTCAGCCTGACTAGGGTCGCACGGCGGCTCAGTCGACTCCGTGAACCAGGGAGGGACCGAGCAGAGGAACCAGGTGCCACTCTGGGACCGACCTTGTATGAGAGCAGGTGACTCCCACATGTCAGGAGGCAGGAACTGACCAGTACAGCGGAAGAGAACGGCAGGCAGGCTGACGGGTGGTCCAGGTAGTCAGGCAGGCTGATTCGGCTGATAGCCAGACAGGTGCTCCGGGTAGGCCAGCTGGCGGGCACAACACATAAAAGGCAGGTGCTTCCAGGTAAGGAGGCAGGTGGGCATGGCAGGTAAAGGCAGGCAAGCAGGCATGGCAGGTAACAGGCAGGTGCTTCCAGGTAAGCAGGCTGGCGGGCACGGCAGGTAACGGACAGGTGCTTCCAGGTAAGCAGGCTGGCAGGCACGGCAGGTAACAGGCAGGTGCTTCCAGGTAAGCAGGCGGCAGAGCCCACAGACAGAGTGGCGGACTGGACTGAAGATCAGACTGGCGGACGGGACTGACTTGCAGAGGTCCTGAGGGCTGAAGCAAAGTAAGAATCACAGAGCAACAATCTTGCACGGGCACCTCCATATTGGAGGAGGTGCCCTATATAGGGAAAGTCCTCCGGCCATTGGCCGGGGACATTTTTAGGACGGCGCGCGTGGCCCCTTTAAGAGGGAGGGAGCACACGCACCCTGAGCATAGAGCCAGGGAAACTGCGTGCACCAGCAGCAACTGCAGGGAGGCCGGAAGACGCCGGAGCAGGACCGCGGCGGTAAGGGGGGCGGCGTCTCTGCCTGACAGGGGGCAGAGTCGCCGATGCTACATAGCACAAGAGGCTCCATTCCAATTCTGCCATCTTCTTCTGTTAAATATTTCTATACAAAGGCCCAGGTCTCAGGGGCCAGGAATACTTTTCTTTGGATCTTAATCCTCATTATTTGCTTAAAAAGCAATCCAGAGAACACCGTTTTTCTGCGCCAATTGCTTGTGTAGGGAGAGGTGCTGCTGCGTCAGGGACAGATTTGCTTGTGTATTAGGTGGTGTAGGGAGAAAAACCGTACATTACACATATACATCTTAACAAACAGTCCTTCTGATGACTAATCCATCTGCAGAGATATCAGGCAGGCAGGGTGTATAGGCAGGCAGTGTATAGAGCAGACTGCAGTTCATATAGCACAAGAGGCTCCATTCCAATTCTGCCTTCTGCTGCTGTTAGATATTTCTATACAAAGGCCCAGGTCTCAGGGGCCAGGAATACTTTTCTTTGGATCTTAATCCTCATTATTTGCTTAAAAAAGCAATCCAGAGAACACCATTTTTTCTGCGCCATTAGCTTGTTGGCACTGCAGAATACAGCCAGGTCCTTTCCATATTAGAGCGCTAGAAATCCAGCTATTTAAAACTGTGTTTTCTCCGTCAAACAGCTCACATATACGTTGTCAGAAAATACTGCCATTTCTGGCCTCCATTAAAAATGTCCTTTAGTGTGTCAGTGAAGCAATTCACAGCAGTTTGTTGTTCAAACTACTTACCTACAAGCCAGGTATTTAAAACTCTGTTTTCTCCATCACACGGATCACATATAAGTTCACTCCAAACTCAGTCATTTGCAGTGAGCGTGGAAGATACTGTCCTCCATTTAAAATGGGCAAGGCACGTGGCAAGGGATGGGGAAGTGGACGTGATGGTAATGGTGCATGCAGAGGCCGAGGACAAGGTCGCGGGCAAGCCGAAATTGTGCCACAACAAACACCCACATCTTCTCGCCTGACCTTCCTATCCCAATTTCTAGGGGACCGCAGCACACCACTATTGAACCCAGACCAGTGTCAAAAGGTTGTTGGTTGGATAGCAGATAATGCTTCCAGTCACTTAGCCACCACCACCCTGTCTTTCACACGGTCAAGTCTCAGTAGCCGTGAGTCTGGACCGCATATTCCTCACCCTGATCCTCCTTCCTCGCACTATGCCGAGTACCCAGAGACAACTGATCCCACACTTGGACACTCTGAAGAGCTGTTCACTTTTCCATTTATAGATTCGGGCCTCTCGCCCGGTCCACTTGAAGCGGGGCAAGAGGAGATCGCGTGTAACGATGCCCAAATTTTTGAGCAGCCGGTGTCACACAGAGGCGATGGTGGGAAAGTGTGACAAGAGGTGGACGATGATGAGACACAATTGCCAGAAAGTCAGGAGGAGGACCAGTGTGCGGAAGTGGAAGACGAGGTGGTGGATGATATAATAACTGATCCAACCAGGCAGGAGGACATGCAGAGCGAGGACAGCAGCACACTGGGGGAGGGATGCAGAGCACCCCAACAGGCAGGAAGAAGCAGTGTGGTGGCGGCAGGCAACCGTTCTCCGTAACACCAACACGAAGGAAGTTGCCAGTACAACTGTTAGGTCTTCCCGAGTCTGGTTGTTTTTTAAAGACTCTGCTGATAACCCCAAAAAGGCCATTTGCACCACCTGCCAGGCAAGCATCAGCAGGGGTGGCAAAACGACCAGCCTGACCATCACCAGCATGATCAGGCACATGGCAGCAAAGCACCCGACTTTGTGGACCGAACCCCAGGGTCCAGGAACAGTGTCTGCGGGTGGCACCATTGCTTCTTCCGCTGTTGTGCATGCAAGCCAATCCCCTGTCCATGGTGCATGCGAAGACGCCTCCTGTCCTGCACCTGTCATTGCACACTCTCAAGTAGCAGCATCAGGAAGCACGTCCATGTTCTTGTCCCAACGCAGCGTTCAGTTGTCCAAACCCCAGTCCTTGGAACGCATGTGCAAATATGCAGCCAACGCCCCACAGGCTACACTACTAAATTCTCACATTTCACGACTGCTTGCGCTCAAAATGTTGCCTTTTAGGCTCGTGTGAGACGGAAGCATTCTGCAACCTGATGGCGGCGGCCATCCCTCGGTACTCGGTCCCCAGCCGTCACTATTTCTCCCGGTGTGCCATCCCCACATTACACAAGCACGTGTCCCAAAACATTAGCCGTGCTCTCAACAACGCAGATACCGGTAAAGTTCACCTAACCACGGACACGTGGACAAGTGCTTGTGGGCAGGGATGGTACATCTCACTGACGGCACACTGGGTTAAAATAGTGGAAGTCGGGACCCAGTCGGACCTTGGGACGGAACACGTCCTCCCGACACCAAGGATTGCGGGCCCTAGGTCAATCAGGGTTGCCCCCACGGTCTACAGCTCCTGCATCTCATCCTCCTCCTACTATTCAGCCTCCAACTCCGAAATGACCACATCAGTCACAAGCTGGAAGCACTGCATCGGCCAAGCGGCAACAGGCTGTGCTGAAGCTAATATGCTTAGGTGAAAAGCCGCACAATGCTGAAGAGTAGTTGGCAGCTCTGAAAGAGCAGGCAGATCTGTGGCTCACACCGCTGAACCTACAGCCAGGCATGGTCATGTGTGACAATGAACCTGGTGGCGGCTCTGAGGCAAGGAGAGATCACATACGTACCATGCCTGGCCCATGTGCTTAACCTCGTGGTTCAGCGGTTTCTCAAATCCTACCCGGAGCTGCTGGATCTGCTTGTTAAAGTATGCCGTCTGTGTGCCCATTTTAGAAAGTCAGCTACAGCTTCCGCCGCCCTTGCAGTGTTTCAGCAACGTTTGCAGCTTCCTGCTCACAGACTGGTGTGTGATGTCCCCATGCGTTAGAACTCTACACTGCAGATGTTGGGAAGGATTTGTGAGCAGAAGAGGACAGTTGTTGAGTACCAGCATCAACAAGGCCATCGGTATTCAGTTCTGACTCCACACATAAGACCTCAGGAGTGGACATGTATGTCAGACATATGTGCCATCCTCCAAAACATTGAGGACTCCACCAAGATGGTGAGCGGCGATGACGCCATAATTAGCGTCACCATCCTGCTTCTCTGTCTTCTGAAACGCTCTCTGCTCACAATCAAAGAGGATGCATTGCAGGCGGAGCACGATGAGATAGAGCAAGGAACCATACAGGGTGATTACACACAGTCAAGCCTCATCTCATCCCAACGTGGATTGGGTGACAATGAGGACAATGAGGAGGAGGAGGAAGGACAGGAGCTAGTTTCATGCACTATAGACAGTACTACCTGCACAGCTGTCATACCGTCTGTTCAGCGTGGATGGCTAGAGGACAGAGGAGGAGGAGGAGGAGTAGAGCATTGTCAGTCATCCTCTTGGTGAGGACACGGAAGTCTTGCCTGTTAGTAGTCTGGCACGCATGGCTGAGTTTATGTTACGCTGCCTTTCCCATGACCCTCGCGTTCTCAAAATTTTGGGTGACAGTCATTACTGGTTGGTGACATTTCTAGACCCACGCTACAAGGAGAACTTTATATCTCTTATTCCTGAGACGGACAGGTCTACAAAAATGGGGCTGTACCAGAAGGCCCTTGTTGCAGAACTATTAAAAAAAAATTCCCATCTGAAAACGCTGGTGGCAGAGGGCACACTTCGTTGGACAACCAAGGAGTACAGGCGAGAGAGACACAACTTCAATCCAGCAGAGGCAGGGGAACACTGTCAAAGTTCTGGGAGAGTTTTCTCAGCCCTCCAGTCGCACAGGCCCTGAGGCGCGGGGTACTCTCATAAGGAGTGCAAAGTTTGGGAAGATGCTGAGAGAGCACCTTGCCAACCGTACCAACGTCCTCCGTGCCTTATAATTATTAGGTATCCAAGCTGGATACGTGGAATGAACTGGCACTCTATGCCTTGGAGGTCCTGGCCTGCCTTGCCGCCAGCGTTTTATCAGAGTGGGTTTTTAGTGCCGCTGGTGGAATTATAACTGATAAGCGCATCCGCCTGTCAACTCAAAATGCTGACAGGCTGACTCTTATAAAAATGAACAAGGGCTGGATTGGGCCAGACTTCTCAAAACCATCGAATCATAGCAGCGTAACATAAACTCAAATCCAGTGTCTTTTCTTGGGAGGTGTATTCTAATGCACCTTTTCACACCCACACATAGGTATACGCTTCCTGATTTTGGCTATTTGCTCTTGTCCTCCTCCTTCTCCTCATCCTCCACCACCATATCACCAGGTTGACCGTGGTCCGTGATGCAACACCCACATAATTTTTTTAAAGAGTGTTTATGATGCCCGTAAAAAAAAAAATTATACAGTATGTTCATGTATACCCCCCAGGGGTAAATGTTTGTCAGCCCATACACTTAGTGCATGGGCATTACAAGTATAGGAGGCCTGCTCCTTTCTAACGGGAACATTTTTTTATGAGGCCCTCCTCCACGTCTTTTCCAAGGGTCATTGAAGTGCCTCCAAATTTTTGGCAGCCCTTGCATTCACTGCATAGGCCAACACTATGGGAGACTCTCTCCTTTCTAATGGGAATCTGTTGTTACTGTGGCCCTGCTCTATGTGTCTTTAAATTCTTAGTGAGGTTTTTCCTAAAATTCGTCAGCCGTTGGACTCACTGCATACCCTATAACTGTATAGCAGACCCTCTCCTTTCTAATGGGAACATGTCGTACCTTGTTACTGTGGCCCTGCTCTATGTGTCTTTAAATTTTTAGTGGGGTTTTTCCTAAAATTCGTTAGAAGTTGGACTCACTGCATACCCTATAACTGTATAGTAGACTCTCTCCTTTCTAATGGGAATTTATCGTTACTGTGGCCCTGCTCTATGTGTCTTTAAATTCTTAGTGGGGTTTTTCCTAAAATTCGTCAGCCGTTGGACTCACTTCATACCCTATAACTGTATAAAAAAAACAAGCAATGTGAACTGAGGTCTAAGATGGTAGACATGCAAGAAATAGGAGCATGTTCACACTAGCTTACCACACTATGTAGCTTACCACGGGCCTAGGTGGTCTGGAGTTGGGACCCGGTCCTATTTGTCTACCCTTTTATATGCATTACTTCAACTTTGATATACAGTAAGGTTTTTAATATAGGCAGTATAGGTACCGTCCCAATTTAGGGTCACCTTGCCGCTGGTGGGACGGCTTGTATACTTTTTTTGATCAAAAATAGTTCACTAAGTACCCTATATTTATTATGCAACTTTGCTTTACATTTATATATAATGATGGTAGGGTATGAGATATATTTTTGTCTTTTGTAGGTTTTCCTATAACTGTATAGCAGACCCTCTCCTTTCTAATGGGAACATGTTGTACCTTGTTACTGTGGCCCTGCTCTGTGTCTCTTTAAATTCTTAGTGGGGTTTTTCCTAAAATTGGTCAGCCGTTGGACTCACTGCATACCCTATAACTGTATAGCAGACTCTCTCCTTTCTAAATGGAATTTGTCGTTACTGTTGCCCTGCTCTATGTGTCTTTAGATTCTTAGTGGGTTTTTTCCCAAAGTTTGGCAGCCCTTGCAGTCACAGCATGGGCATTACCACTATAGGAGACCCGCTCCTTTATAATGGGAACATTTTTTTTACTGAGACCCTCCTCTATGTCTCTTCAAAGGGGTATTGGGTTGCATCCAAATTTTTGGCAGCCCTTGCAGTCACTGGATACGCAATAACAGTATAGGAGGCTCACTTGTTAATAATAAGAACAACAAAGCATAGCCGGCTGATGGCTCTCTAACCATAGTGAGGGCCGACTGCTGGCCTTTTAGGAAAAGTAAGGGCCGCCTGATGGCCCTATAAAAATAGGGTTTATGACTTTCAGAGTCCCTCCATCATAAATAAAACAGGATGTGTCTCATGATGTGTCACACACCACATTGCCAGATAAGGTTGTAAAATGTTAAAATGACATTTCCCGGTGAATGCATTTGTCTTAAAAAATAACGTAAAAAAACCTAAAACAATAGGATCTTTCCTTAGTATAAAAAACATCGTCACCAATTTAACCTCAATGTAATCACATTGTTCAGCTCATGCACCTCCTCCTCCATCTTCGAAATGACTACATCAGTCACAAGCTGACAGCACTGCCGCACTGCCTTGGCCAAGCAGCAACAGGCTGTGCTGAAGATAACATGCTTAATGCTTAATTGACAAACCGCCCAGCGCTGCAGAGTTGTTGAAAGCTGTAACACAGCAGCCTGATCTGTGGCTATCACAGCTGAAAATACAGCCAGGCATGGTCGTGTGTGACAATGGGCGGAACCTGGTGACGGAGAAATGACAGCCAGGGTAGATACGGTTTCCCTCTATGCCAGTCCTTTCACCGAGCTAAAGAATATGGCTGTGGTGAAATACAACTCCCACTGAGAAGCAGTTTCAGATTAAAAAACATTGTGCCCACCAGAGGATTTGATTCTGAGGGATAATCTTTCTCATCCGCTCAAGAGCTCCATAGCAGCTGCAAAGTTAGCGCTATCATGAACTCTCCTGAGGTAGAAGCCAAGGCACACTGGAGGATTCTCTGGTGGAACTGTTCAACCCTGCCGAGAAGCAGTCCTTGCTAAGAAAAGTGTGTGGGAAGGTTCCCGGACACTCTATTTTTACTGAGGAGGGAAACATACGCAAACACGGGGAGAGCATACAAAGTCCTTGCAGATGCTGTCCTTGATGGGATTTGAACCCAGGATCCCAGCGCTGCAAGGCTTCAGTGCTAACCACTGATTCAATGTGCTGCCGTTCACCCTCTAATATCTAACAGGCTGGAGAAGCTTGCACCTACTGCCACTCTGTCTTCAGCTCCTTTGTGAGAAAATGTATTTGGGCAGCCACTCAGTCTACCAAATAAAATTCCTGAGAAGGAAATTGGGGATGGCTTCGCTACTGGTACTGGGGGTAGTGCTAATACCATGGCGTCGTACCATAGTTTGCTGGAAATATTCCAGGCTGGTAGGAGGCAAGCAAATTCCCACAGAAAGGTACCAGCAGTAATGTTCAAGCCACATTTCAAGTGCAAGCAGCTTTAGAGGACTTCCTGGGAGAAATGACACGCAGGGTAGATACGGTTTCCCTCTATGCCAGTCCTTTCACCGAGCTAAATACAACTCTCAGCAAAAATAGTTGTGGACTGGCTCCGTACCGTCCCTGGCCACATTCACCTGTCCACGTGTTTGTGGTTAGGCGGTCCTTCCCAGTAAGTGCAAAGGGGAGGGCACGGGTAAAGTTGTGGGACCCGTGCTTTTGGAAGGCAGAGGCGATACTGGGAAATATAGTTGCGGCTGGGGACCGAGTATGGACACCCTGCCGCCGCCAGCATGAGGTTATGAAAAGCTTCCACCTCCACGAGCCTAAAAGGCCACATTGCAAGTGCAAGCAGCTGTCAAAAATTTAGCAGTATAGTATTGCAGCCTGGCTGGCTGCATACTTGCGCTTGCATTCCAAGGAATGGGGTAGGGACAACTGAACGCTGCAGTGGGACAAGGATGTGGACGGTGATTGTGGCAGGTCTGCAATGACAGGTGCATGGCGGGAGGCATCTTCGCATGCGCCAAGGATCACTTATGATGGGCACACTTTTAGGCAGTGACCTGGAAGTCAGAGATTCTTCCAGAGGTCTTCCCCATGCTGTTCCCATGTCTTTTCAGCACTGTATGCATGGGTCTGATGATGTGTCACACAGCACATGGCCAGGTAAGGTTGTAAAATGTTAAAATTACATTTCCTGGTGAATGCATTTGTCTTGGGTGAAAGCAATGCAAAAGTGCAAAAACGCATCAAAAACGCTACGTGTGAACATAGCCCAAGGTGTGGAGGAGTATTTTTGTTTTTGGTTATTTATTTTGCCTTATATACAAGTCATTACCCTGGAAAGGATGTTCCTTAACATATTTCCCAGGAAAATCCATTTTGGTTTCGTTTTTGTATGTTTTGTGAGTCTGTAAAAGTGGTGTAATACTCTGACAACGTTGTTGACAGCAGTGATCTGGGAGTCAGAGATGCTTCCAGGGGTCTTCCCCAAGCTGCTCCCTTGCCATTTGAGCACTGTTCCCATCAATTTGGGCAATTTTTAGGCCCTCTGCAGACTGCCGGGGGGAGCCGCCTGAAAAATGCTCGCGTTTCCCATAGACTTACATTGGGCTCGTTGCTCGGGTCGAGCACCCGAGTATTCCAATTTGCTCGACCCGAGCAACAAGCACCTGAGCATTTTAGTGCTCGCTCATCACTAGTCCTAAGTCATTGTGTAGCCTTATCCTTAACCCCTTAAGCCCCGCGGGTGGTTTGCACGTTAATGACCGGGCCAATTTTTACAATTCTGACCACTGTCACTTTATGAGGTAATTACTCTGGAACGCTTCAATGGATCCCCCTGATTCTGAGATTGTTTTTTCGTGACATATTGTACTTCATGACTGTGGAAAAATTTCTTCGATATCACTTGCGTTTATTTGTGAAAAAAACGGAAATTTGGCGAAAATTTTGAAAATTTTGCGATTTTCAAAATTTGAATTTTTAAGCCCTGAAATCAGAGCGATATGTCACACAAAAGAGTTAATAAATAACATTTCCCACATGTCTACTTTACATCAGCACAATTTTGGAACCAAAATTTTTTTTTGTTAGGGAGCTATAAGGGTTAAAAGTTGACCAGCGATTTCTCATTTTTCCAACAAAATTTACAAAACCATTTTTTTAGGGACCACATCACATTTGAAGTCACTTTGAGAGGTCTTTATGACAGAAAATACCCAAAAGTGACACCATTCTAAAAACTGCACCCCTCAAGGTGCTCAAAACCACATTCAAGAACTTTATTAACCCTTCAGGTGCTTCACAGGAATTTTTTGAATGTGGAAGAAAAAAATGAACATTTAACTTTTTTCACAAAAATGTTACTTTAGACCCAATTTTTTTTATTTTCACAGGGGTAACAAGAAAAAATGGACCCCAAAATTTGTTGTGCAATTTCCACTGGGCACGCAGATACCCAATATTTGGGGAAGAAACACTGTTTGGGCGCACGGCAGGGCTCGGAAGGGAAGGAGCGCCATTTGACTTTTTGATTGTAAAATTTGCTTGAATAATTAGCGGACACCATGTTCTGTTTGGAGAGCCCCTGTGTGCCCAAACTTTGGAGCTCCCCCACAAGTGACCCCATTTTGGAAACTAGACCCCCCAAGGCACCTTTCTAGATGCATAGTGAGCACTTGGAACCCCCAGGTGCTTCACAAATTGATTCGTAAAAATGAAAAAGTGAAAAAAAAAACACTTTTTCATTTTTACGAATCAATTTGTGAAGCACCTAGGGGTTCCAAGTGCTCACTATGCATCTAGATAGGTGCCTTGGGGGGTCTAGTTTCCAAAATGGGGTCACTTGTGGGGGAGCTACAATGTTTGGGCACACAGGGACTCTCTAAATGCAACATGGTATCCGCTAACAAATTGAATGGAAAATCGGCTCAAATTGTTAGCGGACACCACATTGCGTTTGGAGAGTCCCTGTGTGCCCAAACATTGGAGCTCCCCCACAAGTGACCCCATTTTGGAAACTAGACCCCCCAAGGCACCTTTCTAGATGCATAGTGAGCACTTGGAACCCCAGGTGCTTCACAAATAGATTCATAAAAATGAAAAAGTGTTTTTTTTTTTCACTTTTTCATTTTTACGAATCAATTTGTGAAGCACCTGGGGGTTCCAAGTGCTTACTATGCATCTAGATAGGTGCCTTGGGGGGTCTAGTTTCCAAAATGGGGTCACTTGTGGGGGAGCTCCAAAGTTTGGGCACAGAGGGGCTCTCCAAACGCAATGTGGTGTCCGCTAACAATTTGAGCCGATTTTCCATTCAATTTGTTAGCGGATACCATGTCGCGTTTGGAGTGCCCGTGATGTGCCTAAACAGTGGAGCTCCCCCACAAGTGTCCCCATTTTGTAAACTATACCCCTCAAGGATTTTATTAAGGTGTATAGTGAACATTTTGAACCCAGAGGTACGGCACAGAATTTGTTTACATTAGGTCATCATATTGAATAAGTTGTCATTATTCTTGAGCGCAAGTGCTCGCTACTTGAGTTTGCATCGGGTACTCAGGTATGCACCATGTACAGCGTGTGCTTGAGTGACATGCTCGAGTCCCTGCTCCGCATGTTTCACGGTTATTAGGCACCCAAAAAAAAACATGCGGGGATCGCTTGTGCATGGCAGGCAATCCCCGTAAAGTTTTTTGGCCGCGAAGCATATGGGGCAGAGACTCGAGCATGTCACTCAAATACCCACGATACTCAATGCATACCAGAGCACCCGATGCAAACTCAAGTAGCGAGCACTTGCTCTCAACACTAGTCACCATATCGTCATCTTTTTTTCTTACTTTTGAAAAAAATCCCAACCCCAGCCCTAGCCCTAGCACACCCCTAGCCCTAGCACAACCCTAGCCCTAGCACAACCCTAGCCCCAGCACAACCCTAGCCCCAGCACAACCCTAGCCCCAGCACAACCCTAGCCCCAAACCCAGCCCTAACCCTAGCCCAATCCTAACCCAAGAGTTTATTTTTGACGCCGTTCCTTGTGCGGTATAAGTGATTAGACGACTTTATTCTTCGGGTCGGTGTGATTACAGCAATGCCAGAATCATATGGGGTTTTTATGACTGACAGCTGTCACACACTAAAAGACGCATTTTTTGTAAAATCTAGTTTTTGCATCGACATATTTTGAGAGCTATAATTTTTCCAGATTTTGGCAGACAGTCATGTGACGGCTCGTTTTTTGCGGGATGACTTGACGTTGTTATTGGTGCCATTTTCAGGCACGTGACATTTTTTGATCGCTTTCTATTCCGATTTTTGGGAGGCAGAATAAACAAAAACCAACAATTCAGGAATTGTTTTTTTTTTTTTTTTTTTATTCTGTTCCGCGTGTGGTAAAATTGATGAGGTAGCTTTATTCTTCGGGTCAGTACGTTTACAGCGGTACCACATTTGTATAATTTTTCTATGTTTTGGCGCTTATACACAATAAAAGCTATTTTATAGAAAAAAAAATTTTTTAGCATCGCTTTATTCTGAGAGCTATAACTTTTTTATTTTTCGGCTGATGGAGCTGTATGGTGGCTTGTTTTTTGTGGGACGAGATGACGTTTTCAGCGGTATCATTTTTATTTATATGCGTCTTTTTGATCGCGTGTTATTCCACTTTTTGTTTGGCGGTATGGTGATAAAGCATTGTTTTTTGCTGCGTTTTTTTTTTTACCGTGTTCACTGAAGGGGTTAACTAGTGGGACAGTTTTATAGGTCAGGCTGTTCCGGACGCGGCGATACCAAATATGTGTACTTTTATTGTTTTTTTTTTATAATAATATTTATTGATGGGTACATTATATTTTTATTTTTGGTGTATTATTTTTTTTATTTTTTTATAATATTTTTGCACATTTTTTTTTTTTTTTTTTTCCACTTTCAGACAGTTTGTACACCTTATTACTTTGTCCCACTCTGGGACTTTCACTTTTTTTTTTCTGATCGCCTGCATGGCATAGGAATGGAGCACCATCCCTATGCCATGCAGGCTGTCAGAAGTGCACAGTGTTAAAATTGCTTGGAGATGCACTGCGCATGTCCAAGCAATCTTCCTGCTCTCTGGTGACCCGGATGTTGTCATGACGACATCGGGTCGTCATGGCAACACCCGGGAAGCCGCTGCAGTCTGCGCTGGAAGCCGGAAGAGGAGGTGAGTATCGCCGATCACCTCCCCTTGCCCCCGCAATGCCGCGATCGATTTCGATCGCAGCATAGCGGGGGTTAATGTGCTGGGAGCGGTGCAGGACCGCTCCCTGCACATAGTACCGGGTGTCAGCTGTGACAATCAGCTGACACCCGGCGGCGATCGCGCCCGCACAGCCTGTGTGCGCGCGCGATCGCCATGACGTACTAATACGGGTCTGGCTCTTAAGTCCCAGGGCACAGACGCGTATTAGTACGTCAAATGTTATTAAGGGGTTAAATAGTAACCATCGTTTAAATTATTATTTCATAAATCAATGGAACACATGAAAATAAGCAACTTTATAATTTATCTTCTTAGTGAAATCTACTTTTTTCATCTCCTGGATTGATCTTTCACTCTCAATTCACAGGTAAAATCTGTATTCATACATTACTGTATTCCATACATTACTGAGATGGGAGATCGCAGTACTTTTAAAATTCTATAAACAAAGGTGGGGGGAGGAGACACAGACGTTCTGCTGTAAGTTTCCTGAAATGACAGTTACAGTTCTCCATAGCACAAACTCCTATCTCAGTAATGGGAAAATCCGTATTTACTGAAGACAGATTTTACCCATAAATTGCGAATTTTGAGAATGAATGATCAGTCCAGGAGGAGAAAGAAGCGGATTTCTCTAACAAGATATATTACAAGTTTCTTATTTTCATGTGTACTATTGATTTATGGCGGTTACTCTTTAAGTTTACACTCAACAGATTTGTTGTAGAAATTCATGTGACTGTCCTATTCATCTGGATGGGGCTTGCAGAAATCTATGTACATGCTGTAGAGAATAAAAAATATTTACATGTATGGAGTGAATTTTTAGTTGCAAATAAAACTGATGCATGTGAATATAGCCATACAAGATAAGCAATAATTGACAGTGACTTAATTCCACTAGCAGATAGTTCCTAGGACTGGAAAATATATAATAAGTACCTAACGAGACATCACGTAACAAGAAGTCTTATTTTAAGCTCAGTCACCGGGGATATAACAAAGGATATGGAGCAGGAAGTTTTGGCCACTTCAGAATTTCACGCAGAATTTGGTATTTGGCGTAAAGTAGTGAATGTGTTAATACAGGTCTAACTGACTGATAAATGACTTTTCAGGGTAACCCATGCCTCCATAATGATGAATGTCCTTAAGGACAATGGAGCAGAGCTGATAAGGGTCTGTCTTAAAACCTGACAGCCATGTCACATCAAGTTCTAAAGTCCAGGGCTGGAAAACTCAATCAGATATGGCCTGGAGGAAATATCTGTCAAGCTTCCAGTTCTTAAACAAAACCTGACGTATCTCATGGAGACCCCTTACTGAGCGGCCCCTCTCTCCAGCCCTAATGGGCACTGAATGTATGGAGATAATGAACACGAATTGCTTTTGGGCTAGTTATAACATCATTACAACTATCAAAAGTAATGTACAAAGACAAAGCAAGGCCTCCTCAGACATTTGACTCCTTTAGGTGCAATTCGCAGACAGGGGGCTACTGTAGCTACAAGACAAAGGGGATATCACTGTGAAAAGTCTCTCGTCTAGGGGAAAAACCCTTTCAAATAATGTACTATAGAAGAGAAGGAATTGGCTGCATTAAGAAATCAAGAAAGACTTCATGACTGTATAAGTATAGCGACTCGTCAATAGAACGTTAATTAATACAAGTTTTAAAGTTCATAAAAAATCCTAACATTGATAATGACATTTTGGAAATGTATTTACTATGAAAAAGGATCCAGTCGTTAGTATAGACTGTCATTGATTGATTGCCATGGTCCCATGTTGAGTAGAGTATGTCATCAATGTGGCCTAGTATACAAAGACTAGCACAGGCTCGTTGAACCATTGTTGGGGTAGCAGCAGGGAATTTGGAAATTCAATATGTGACAATTTGTGCATGTTATAATTGGGCTTTTAGAAAAAAATCAGAACCTCCATGTAAATATCCAAGCAGGTTTAAAGGGGAACGCTCACTAATTTTGACTAACACCCCTTTAGGGCTACCACGGTACGCTGGGTGTTATAGGGGGTCTCACCTCTCTAGGGCGCAGTGCCTCCACCCGAATCTTGATTGGAGCTCTCTCTGGGACCGCAGAAGGACTACCGGTATTATCTTCTGCCAGAGACTGATTCGGGAAGCCCCTGCCACAGCTCAGTACACACACAGGGAACAGGAGTAAAACCGTTTAACAGGTTTATTACAATGCTCAGAATTGAGGTGGGTTTAAAGGAATAACATACAATACAAGTAACGGTGCTCTATAAAAGTCATATATGTGGCACCCCAGGGGTCTGGTTTTCCACAGTAATGTAATGTTATGTCTGAGAGCAGGTGGGAGGTCCTTTGGTCAGGGATCCTGTGCATGCCACACCTCCTGCCCAGTCTTGGGAGGGGAAGAACTTCCCCTGTATAAACCCGGGGCTGAGGCAGGGTGAGTCAGACAAGGAGAGTGGAGATAAGAAGCAGCATAGGAAACAGCAGAGTTCCAAGGAGTCAGGGGCTGGCAGCTGCAGCGCTCGCCCTGACTAAGAAGATTCTTTACCGGACCCGGAGTCCGAGGCTGTGGGGACTAACTTCTACCCAGCAGCAGAATCCGTCAGGCAGGGGATTTCAGGTCCTCTGGCCCAGAAGCCCGAAGGCACGGTCACACGCGTGGGACCAGCACCGCCATCGTGGAGCGGAAGCCATTAGAAGGCCCCGAGTCACCGGCCATACGGGTGAGCACCACACGGTACACTCAGGGACGTGGGCTACTTACATCAGCTTCTAGCAAGGTAGCCAGAAGAGTACAGTCAGTTTGTGAGGCCTATAACTACGCCTGGCCAGGGGAGATCCCATCTGCTCAAAGACTGACCAGGCCCCGTTTGCTAGCAAGTACTCCGGGAGGGTCTATTGTTGTTACCAGTAAAGACCCTGAACTACACCGTACCGTCTCTGAGTGGTTCCTGCTACCCCCATCATCCACGTCGGCTGCCCTGAGGCCATACCCCTCCCGTTGGGGGTTATACTATCACGCTGCACAATCCTACCACCGGCCTCAGCGGTCTGCCCTGCAGCAGCAGCTCCCTGGCTGCACTCAACGGGTGGCGTAGTCATCAACTATTTACTACTAATAGACTGCCGTCTAGTTTGACTCCCTGGGCACGGACCGGGTCACCGCCACGAGACTACAACCCTCTACTGATCCGGCTCCGGGTAGGCTCCCGCATGCGCAACGCAGCGCGACACAGGCCCAGGGGCGCGTCAACTTTGGCGTAGTCGGCAGGATTTCGTGCCCGCAACCACCGGGTACTGCGTGCCTGAAAAGCAAAGACTGTTCAAACTTACCAGTGGTGAAGATTCCCGCTATCCGTGGAGGTTTCCCGCCATCCGGCGCCATCTTCTACCTTCTTCCCGCCATCGGTGAAGTTTCCCGCCATCCGGCGCCATCTTCGGCCTTCTTCCCGCCATCCGTGGAGTTTTCCCGCCGTTGGACGCCATCTTGGGGACGCCGCGCGGGAAGAAGAGGGGTGTGGACTCCGAAAGCGCGCGAGAACTGAAGCCCCGCCTCACGTCCGGACGTTGCGTAAGGTCCTGGAAGGAGCCCAGCAAACGCCGACGTCACAGGAGCGCGACGGAAGGTCCTCAACCCTGACGATCCACTGCGGAGCCGCGGCCTACGGAAGAGGATCATCGCAAGGTAGGCCACGGTCCACTAGGGGGGAGGAAGATGTCGGATACGGAGGAGAGCTTCACTGCCCCAACCCCCGCCAGCGCTACCGCTGCTGCAGTTATGCCCTTCACCATGCCCTATATCCCGGGAGCAGCTTGGCTACCCCAGTATTCAGGGGAGTCACATACCCTGCATGACTTTAGAGAAAAGCTGGATAGCCTCTTCCAGGTGTACCCCCTCACAGAAGAGCAAAAAGTGAGCATCCTGGTGGCCCAACTAACCGGGGCAGCCAAAAGGGAAGTAAAATCCTGGCCACCTGGGAGGAAGACTGTCGCAGGGATACTAACCCGGCTGAAGGACACCTTTGATACCCGCACCTCAGCCGAGATTAAGCTTAGATTCTACGGGTGCAAGCAGCGAGCGCATGAGAGTATAAGGGACTATGCACTAAACCTACAAGAGGCCCTGAGGGCCATAAAGCAGACCGACCCTGATGGGGTGGGAAACGAGGACAGGCTGTTGACTGAACAATTTATAGAGGGTTTATATTGCAATGCCCACCGAACCCAGTTGCGGGCAATGGCCTTACAGGATCCCCATCTGGACTTTGCACAGTTCAAGGACAGAGCCATCCGGGTGCTCCGAGAACCGGCACCAGGTGGCGTTGTGACCCACAGACGCCCCACTACCACTTACTACCAGGAGGCGGCGCCCTTGTCAGCAGGGCCTGTGGGAGCTGATGCGCAGGCTTTGGACAATGACCCGGCTCCAGACCTACACCATCAGGTCCAAGAGCTAGCTAAGAGCGTTGCTGCGCTAACCCGAACTGTGCAGTCTTTACAGGTTTCCACCCCAGGGAAGATCCAGCTGGCATCCGGACCGGAGGACATCCCGTGGCGTCGACCAAGGAGGACCCCACCGGCCAGAGGAAGACCCAGTGACCGATACAGCGAGGACGGACGACCCATCTGCCGCCGCTGCAATCAACCCGGACATATGGAAAGGTACTGTTCTTTAAACGGGCACAACCTGGGGTAGAGGGCCAACCCCCAGGAAAAAGATCACCAGGCCCATCGAACTGGCGCGACAGATATGTGGGAGGACGTCCAGTCTTGCCTGTGGTACTGGATGGCATTCCCATGAGTGCCCTACTGGATACCGGGTCACAGGTCACCACCATCCCGTACGTGCTCTTCAAGCAGTACTGGAATGACTCGGATATTACCCACTACCCTGACGACGACTTGAGTATCATCGCCAGCAATGGCCAGCCCGTGCCACAGATCGGATTTAAGGAGGTGGCCCTCAAAATCGGTAGAGTCGAACTGGCCGCACAGGGACTGATCATTGTAGATATTGATAAACATGAGAGTCACCCAAAAATAACTCTAGGAACTAACGTAATTGAAAATTGTCTTGCAGAGGTGATTTTCCTTTTACAGCAGGTTGCCAAGAACGCCAGCTCCGGCGAGCAGCGGGTGCTCCAAAAAGAGATCCGGGCACTGATGCAACGGCAACAAGTGGAACTCTCCGGCGGTGAGATTGGTAGCGTAAGAATGTGTGACCCTTTTCCTATTGCCATGCCCCCAAAAAGTGAAATGATGATTTGGTGCCGGGCAGCTATTGGTCTGAGAGGAAGAGATTACCAGGCAATGGTAGAACCAGTTTACTCAGACAGTAGGCCCACCATTTTGACAGCACGGGGGGTGGTCAATGTACGCCATGGGAGGGTGCCCATTCGCATAATAAATATCGGGGAGAGGGAAGTGTACCTGCCCCGGTATGCCACGCTAGCCAAATTATATACCACTAATCAAAATTCTATACAATCTGTGGAACCCTTGCCTCCATCTCACCCGGAGGAAGGTAACGGCTCTAAGAAAGACATGGAGGACTGGTGTCAGCAACTACATTTGGGTACTGATTCCACTCCCTCACATCAGAAACAAGGAGTCTATCGGGTGGTTCAAGAGTATGAGAGAGTGTTTAGTAAACACCCGTTAGACTTCGGGCGAGTCAAGGGGGTAGAACACCGCATCCCCACGGGAGATCATCCTCCCATAAAAGAGAGGTATCGACCCGTACCCCCTGCACATTACCAACACGCCAAGGGGATGCTTAGAGACATGAAGGAGGCTGGGGTAATCCGGGATAGCTGTAGCCCCTGGGCAGCCCCACTAGTTTTAGTCAAAAAGAAAGACAACACCATGAGGATGTGTGTAGATTACCGGAAAATCAACCGTATCACACACAAGGATGCGTACCCCTTACCAAGGATAGAGGAGTCATTGGCTGCTTTAAGATCTGCTAACTTCTTCTCTACCTTGGATCTCACTAGCGGGTACTGGCAGGTTCCTGTAGCAGAGGCGGACCGGGAGAAGACCGCATTCACCACCCCGATGGGACTTAGTGAGTTCACCTGCATGCCGTTCGGACTCTGCAACGCCCCAGGAACCTTCCAACGATTAATGGAGTGCTGTCTGGGCCACAGAAACTTCGAGACGGTCCTGTTGTACCTGGACGATGTCATCGTATACTCCAAAACTTATGAGGACCACCTGAAACACCTGGCGGAGGTGTTCGAAGCTCTGGCGAGTTACGGCCTAAAGGTGAAACCCTCCAAGTGTCACCTCCTGAAACCAAAGGTGCAATACCTGGGACACGTGGTGAGCGCTGACGGAGTGGCTCCCGACCCCGATAAGATCACCGCAATTAAGGGATGGCCAAGCCCCTCCAGCGTAAAAGAAGTGCGGCAGTTCCTAGGGTTGGTAGGCTACTACCGAAGGTTTATTCCCGGTTTCACCAAAAAGGCAGCGCCTATGCAGGACCTCCTGATAGGCCAGTCCCGGAAGGCCAAGAACCAGAAGCCGCCCTTCAAATGGGAAGAGCTAGAAGAAGAGTCCTTCCGCCAGCTGAAGATGGCCCTCACGGGGGATGAAATCTTGGCGTACCCAGACTATAGCCAGCCCTTCATCCTCTACACCGACGCCAGTAACATCGGGCTAGGAGCCGTACTATCCCAGATTCAGCAGGGGAGAGAACGAGTGATCTCCTATGCCAGCCGAAAACTGCGACCCACCGAAAGGAACCCCGAGAATTACAGCTCATTTAAGCTAGAGTTCCTGGCCGTGGTATGGGCAGTCACCGAGCGCTTTAGGCATTACCTCGCTTCTTCCCGGTTCACCGTATACACGGATAACAACCCGTTGATACACCTGGACACGGCAAGACTCGGTGCCCTGGAGCAGAGGTGGATGGCCCGTCTGTCCAACTACGAGTTCACAATCAAATACCGGGCAGGACGCTCCAATACTAACGCGGATGCCCTGTCCAGGATGCCCAACCTGCCGGACGAAGGAGAAGATCCGGAGGGACTGGAAGAAGTTGAACTCCCTGCGTTCCACCGTCATGGGACTATCCAGTATTCCCACCGGGTAAGGGGTAAACAGGCTGCTACGTTGAACCCCTTACCCCACTACAACTGGGCGGAAACGCAAGACAGCGACCCTGCCGTCCGACTGGTGAAGGAGATGCTGACTCGGCCGGAGGCTCGACTTGAACCAGACGCTCCAGAGGAAGCCAAACAACTATGGGCGGAGAAGAGTCGACTATTCCTTTACAAGGGGAAGTTGTGCCGCAGAATGGTCAACTCCCGGACGCATGAACTACTCTGGCAAGTAGTGGTGCCACGAAGAGACGCAGCCATGGTGATGGAGGCATACCACGACGGAGCTGGACACTTCGGGTGGAAAAAGCTGGAGTTCCTGCTGCGCGAGCGGTTCCACTGGGTAGGCATGAGGGGAACCATCGAGAAGTGGTGCAGAGACTGTGGCCCGTGCAATCTGAGAAGGAAGGACCGGGCCAGCCAGAAGACTCCCCTGCAGTCCATCGTCACCCGGCAACCGTTGGAACTGGTAGCCTTGGATCATGTAAAACTGACCCCAAGCAGAAGTGGCTACGTCTACGCGTTAACCATCGTGGATCATTACTCCCGGTTCTTGGTTGTCGTCCCCGTCAAGGACTTAACGGCTCAAACAGCAGCTAGAGCCTTCCAGCAGCACTTCTGCCGTCCACACGGGTACCCGGACCAAGTGCTGACGGACCAGGGACCTGCCTTTGAAGCGGAGGTCTTCCAGGAATTCTGCAATCTGTATGGCTGCCGGAAGATAAGGACGACACCCTATCATCCGCAAACTAATGGACTTTGTGAAAAAATGAACCAGGTGGTAATGGATCTGCTAAAAACATTGCCCCTGGAAGAACGCAGTCTGTGGCCTGAGAAGTTGCCCGATCTGGTGGACCTATACAACCACATCCCGGTAGGTTCCACCAACTGTACCCCGGCTTACCTAATGAGGGCGAGACCTGGTAAGTTACCTGTTGACCTGGAAATGGGAGTCCTGACACCTGAGGACACTTCACCAGAAACAGACTGGGACACAGAGAGGCAGCAGCAGTACCGGAGAGTACAAGAGAGCGTGGAGCGAAGTCTCTGTCAGGCTAGAGAAAGACAAGAGAAGACTTACAACCAGTATGCTCCCGCTGTTCCCCTGGTACCCGGAGAGCAGGTCTTGAAGAGGAAAAGACGGCTCCACAAGTTGGATGACCAGTGGGAGGAGGACCCGTACACCGTACTGCCCTCAAGCCACGAGAACCCGAAGGTCTGTACCATCAGTAAAGACGGAGGGGAAACCACAGCCATTGTATCCCGGGACCACCTGAAGAAGTGTCCCGAACAACTGAGGAACCCTGAAGAGGAACAAGAAGACCATCGACCCGTGGAAGAAAGGGAAGATATGGTTAGTACCGTGCTCGGGGACTTCCCTCAGTCTTGGACTCAAGTCAATGGTGCAGTTGTGGTACCCGTACTCACCTTCCTCCAACCATCATCCCAAGAACCTACGGAGCAACGGGTAGAGCTGGAAGAACAGCCGGTCCAGGAGGCAGAAGACTCCACACAAGCAGAACAGGAGAATCAACCCTCTGCTTATAGTGAGCCTGCCGTACCCCTAGTGAGACAAAGAGCCGGTAGACAGCTGCCCAGTTTACCCTTGACAGCTCCTACACCCTGTAGTTCAGGGCCAGACAGTCAGCTCCGTAGGTCCACTCGGGTCACTAGAGGCCAGTTACCCGCACGCTGGAGAATTTAAAGTGTATAAATTGTTTTATTTATGTTTTTCTGTGTATTGTTGCTTGTGAATAATTTTGTGTTTCCAGTTGTTTTTAGGAAACCTTGGTGGATTTACCGGGAATCCTTGTATATAGTTGGAGCGTAACCCAGGATGGACTAGAGACTGTTAAGGACTCGGGGTAGGACAGACCCCTACCTGGTTACGTCTCCCTGTGTTGGTGAAATGGACACCTTGCTTTCTTCAGAGACTGCACCCGGTTGCGGACACGCCGTAACCATCTTTATATGTTTTCTTATTGTATTATTAATGTTTTTGCCTTGTTATGTTTCTCTAAATGTGTTTAGTCCCGGAGTACTAAAATTCACTAGGGGGGAATGTGGCACCCCAGGGGTCTGGTTTTCCACAGTAATGTAATGTTATGTCTGAGAGCAGGTGGGAGGTCCTTTGGTCAGGGATCCTGTGCATGCCACACCTCCTGCCCAGTCTTGGGAGGGGAAGAACTTCCCCTGTATAAACCCGGGGCTGAGGCAGGGTGAGTCAGACAAGGAGAGTGGAGATAAGAAGCAGCATAGGAAACAGCAGAGTTCCAAGGAGTCAGGGGCTGGCAGCTGCAGCGCTCGCCCTGACTAAGAAGATTCTTTACCGGACCCGGAGTCCGAGGCTGTGGGGACTAACTTCTACCCAGCAGCAGAATCCGTCAGGCAGGGGATTTCAGGTCCTCTGGCCCAGAAGCCCGAAGGCACGGTCACACGCGTGGGACCAGCACCGCCATCGTGGAGCGGAAGCCATTAGAAGGCCCCGAGTCACCGGCCATACGGGTGAGCACCACACGGTACACTCAGGGACGTGGGCTACTTACATCAGCTTCTAGCAAGGTAGCCAGAAGAGTACAGTCAGTTTGTGAGGCCTATAACTACGCCTGGCCAGGGGAGATCCCATCTGCTCAAAGACTGACCAGGCCCCGTTTGCTAGCAAGTACTCCGGGAGGGTCTATTGTTGTTACCAGTAAAGACCCTGAACTACACCGTACCGTCTCTGAGTGGTTCCTGCTACCCCCATCATCCACGTCGGCTGCCCTGAGGCCATACCCCTCCCGTTGGGGGTTATACTATCACGCTGCACAATCCTACCACCGGCCTCAGCGGTCTGCCCTGCAGCAGCAGCTCCCTGGCTGCACTCAACGGGTGGCGTAGTCATCAACTATTTACTACTAATAGACTGCCGTCTAGTTTGACTCCCTGGGCACGGACCGGGTCACCGCCACGAGACTACAACCCTCTACTGATCCGGCTCCGGGTAGGCTCCCGCATGCGCAACGCAGCGCGACACAGGCCCAGGGGCGCGTCATATACACATCACAATCTACTTCTACTCCGACCCTGCAAATATAACGTAGCAGGTTTTCCCTTTTTGTATTAACTCAGTCCAAACGTTGGGGCCCAGTTTCCGCGGATGTTGGCGCGCAAAGCAGAACCGTTGGTGCACTTAGATGAATATTAATGTCAATAGTCTGGGTTGTAGTGTACTACTGTAAATAGTGCTCTTAGAACCAAAAGTCTCAGAAGGGCACTAACTGTGTGTCTCAAACGGCCGGATGGTTCTCTGGACACCAGCTGGGGGCGGCAGGATTCAGGCCTTTATATGGTGGGAGTGCCGGCAGAACTCTCCGAGTCCTTGATGTCACTTGCTTCACAGGGTGACAAGGCCGCGCTCTCTCCAGCAGCGCGGGTATCTGAGAGGGGACGGCAACACTCTGCAGCGTAGAGGAATGCAAATCCACACCGCTCCATCCCTCACAGCAAGCTGCCATGCTCCTTTCCCTCTGAACTTTTACTTTCACTTCCTGCCCCGCTCCCTCCCCCAAGTCCCTCCTCCTCCAATCCACTCTCTCTCCTTCATTCCTTCCAGGCTGTGTCATCTGACTGAAACAAGGGTCCCTGGGATTTGTAGTCCACTGCAGCTCAGGGGAAAAACGATTAATGTCTGTAGGTCCCTGTTTAACAGCAGCTGCAAATCTCTTCTTAGTGTCTGTAAGTCCCAGTATACCAGCAACGGCTCTAACAGTTCCCGGTACAGGAGTTACATGACATTGGAAACTGTATATTCCTGCACATAGTAGCAGGAATGTAGATAAAAATGAAAAATGTATTTTTTTCTCCACTGAAATTACTGATGCTAAATATGCTAATTTTCTTATTCAACTGGGTATTTCATTTTGTTCAGATCTCTGGGCGTATACTTTCATCCCAATCTGATGCTGTCCAATGAGGAAAAGGCAGCATCATAGGGGGGAAAAAATTGCTGCATTCCGAAATCCTAAAAACAATGAATTTCGAAAATTGGGGCTGCAATACTGCCATAGAAAATATGTGAATATTATAATATGCAAATATGAAACATAGAAAAATGGAACTGCAATATTGCTACAGAAAAAATGAATGTACTTAATGCATAAATTGGCCAATTCATGAGAGTGCAATAGCCATTCACAAGGCATGCGTTATTGTTGGGATCCTAACCTTTCCTGGGCTCTCATGAATTGGCCAATTTATGTGCTAAGTTACTTTTTTTCTGTAGCAATTTTTTCTTAGCAATATTGCAGTTCCATTTTCTATATTTCATATTTGCATATTATAGTATTCACATATTTTCTATGGCAGTAATGCAGCTCCAATTTTCTAAATTCATTGTTTTTAGCATTTCAGAGTGCAGCTGTTTTTTCTTTACTTTATTGACTTGGTTGTCCTAGCTTGCACCTGTTCACACTATCTTGGATGTGTTGGTCAGTTTATTTCTGTTACAGAGGAAAAAGTAAACGCCCACAATTCTGACCAAAATGAAACGCCCATAGAGAAGGTCAGTAGTGTGCCTGCGTGAACGCTAGAGACTTTATATGTCTGATGTGACCACTCTGGCAGTGATACTTATCCGTAGTAGGTTTGCCATCCTCGGTCCTCAGTTGCCCTTGCAGCCCTCCTTACTCTTTCAGCTGCTCTGAGACCCTGATGCTGCTGTCCACCTGCTCTCCCAGAGCTTTACTAAGTCCATGTTGACATGTTCAGTATTTGGTCAATATTTTACATCAGTATTTGTAAGCCAAAATCAGGAGTGGGAGCAAAATACATGAGTAGTGACGTGTTTCTATTATACTTTTCCTCTGATTGTTCCACTTCTGGTTTTGGATTACAAATACTGGGGTAAAATATTGACCAAATACTGAACGTGTGAACATGGCCTTACATGAAGTGTCGGGAGGGAGGTGCATTGTCAGCATGGTCACAGATGAAGTCTCACGTGACCATGCTGGCACAGTTCTGACCTCTTCTATGGGCATTTTGTTTCAATTAGAATTGCGGGTGTCTACTTTTTTTTCCCTATGATGCTGTCTTTTTATGATTGGATAGCATCATAGTGCGATGAAATAAGAGCTAAACCAAATAAAACGCCCTATTAAATAAGAAAATTAGCATATTTTTGCGACAGTAATTTCTGTGCCATATATTATCACAATGGAGTGAGGGATAAAAGCTTTTATCTACATTTCTGCATCTATGTACAGGAACATACATTTTATAAGTTCACAATTTGTGAAGGGTCCTCTTTAAAGGGAAAAAATGGATGTATGAAGTCTGCTTTTTCACAGATACAGCGCCACTCTTGTTAACAGGCTGTGGCTTGTACTACATCACAAACCTGAACACTTTTGTAAGAATGAGGTGCAATATCGAACTCATAGGTGATTATGGCGCCGTTTCTATTTGGGGACACAGAGTTTGCAAAATGTTGGCAATAAACCTTAAGACCAGATATATCACTGTATCTAGATGTGTATATAGGAGACAGTTTAATACTACACATTACAGGGTCTAATATATGGCACTTCGGGGTGGCCCCATACACACATACAGCCCATTATGTGTTTAGTGCAGGATTTCCTCCACTACATCAACATGTTCACACATTGTAAATGTATTCAAACATTTATTTACCACTGTACATCAGCATCGCACACACTCAGAATTTCCTTTTTTGAGTTTCCCTCAACATTTCCCACACTTGTAGAAAATACAGAGACCATTGTCCTAGCAGCAAGAGGAAGCATTACTTCCATTTTTTTTCCCATTTTTAACTCACCATTCTTTCAACAATTACAGCAATACCTATACTAACAGGACAATGAAGTGTTTCTACTTCACTGTAAGGTTGTACCCTGATGAGACCTTTTACATTTCTTGAAGGAGTATTCTCAAGTTCTTAAATTGCTTTAATTAGGTAAACAGCATTGAATACACAAGTTAGCAATTGAATTGCTTTTTCTGTCTGCTGTCTTTCTCCTGAAATGAGAGCTTTTATCTTTCATAGTGTACAGCTCATTTCCATGGAGGTTAGACTCCAGACCCTACCCAAGAGTGCTCAGTAGTTTCATTCCAGGAGAGGGGTTAACTTCTAACATCCCAGTCACCTCTCTTCAGCCCATTGATTTCTATACAACACTTACCTGCTCACCTCTATGCTCCTCACTCTCATCTTCTGAAGAGATGCAGTTATCAATCACCAGCCCAGTAGCTTTCAGAGATCTCCTAATCACAGCTTTCTGATCTCACTGTCTGAAGCTGTGTGCTAATCCAAATGCCCTGTTATCTCTATGTGTAAATACAATGATAGCAGTGTGAACAAACTACTGATATATGAATATAGTTCTACTAATACTACAGCTCTACTATTCATCAGCGATGTCACTCAAGGAGGAGTGCCCACCCTAACAGAACCTGGGAAGTAACAGACTGCATATCAATGAGCTACTCATGATACAACTTAAGAATGCCCCTTTAAGGTCTGTTTACATGAACCAACCAACAGCATTAAACTATCGCCGTTCCTCTACATTTTTGCTGATCAACAGTCACTTAATAACCTGTTTACATACACAGACTTCTCTTCAGATGCGCATTGGATGATTTGTAAGTAGCATAGGCTCTTCATTGTTCTTGGCAACGCAAATCATGTTTAACTGAGACGATGTGCTGCCGAGAACGATGATCTTTTGTGCAACTCAAAAGATCATTTCACTCTATGAACGTACGGTTAGACTACAAGATTATTACACTGGTCATTCACGATAATCTTGCAGTGTAAGTGAAGCTTTACAATATACCAACGTGGCACTGGATCGGGAATGTTGAATTGCATCCTTCTGTTCTTACAGGAGAACTCCCCTCTCTTCTTGGAAAACAAATACACACTTTGCAAGGTGCCCAGGTCGGTAGCCGTGGGCAAGCTGCAGCTTCTCCAAACCCTGTCACCCCACAAATAAACAGTGTCCCAGTCCACCAATGTTGTGCTGTGTACAATGCAGTGCACTCACTTGCAGGCCGGAGGCCTCCGCTGTATCCATGTCCTTTGCTCCAGGATCAGCCGCACACACATCAGGGGACACCCGGTTAGTTATAATAAATTCAACTTTACTGGACAGTTCAGATACAATAGTGTTTGACACACAGTTTCGGGCACAGCACCCTCCAATTCCAGTTTCATAAATTCAGCACATTTCAAGCCTCTGTACATTCAGCTCTGATTATCCCTACTCTTGATCCTCCTGTCAGCCCCAGTGATTTCCCGTCTGTCACCACAGCACTCCCAAGATCCATTACATTTCCCTCACACGTTTCCCCGCCCAGCTTCCTCTGTATGGAAGGGAATAATCCACACTTCCCAGTGCCTAGTTCAGGCCATAGGCAGGGGATGTTACAGGAATGTCCACAGAAAATTCAGTACAACCTCATGCCGTCAGAACACTATGTGCTCCACGTGCCTCCAGCCCACTGCCACCTGAACTTCCACTTGTCATGAACCTCACACACTAACTCTGTCTGACTAAACCAGGAAATGCTTCCCCTTTTTGCTTGACCCTTCACCCTCCTATGTTGGGCTGGTCCCAAACATTTAACTGTATCATATCCTGTTCCTATACACTATACCTTATACACTAATAGGGCCACCACTGCCTATATGCCCTAATGTTCCTATCTATCACTAACTAAGCCCTATACTGTATCCTAAACTGTCCCTACCCCTGAGCTGAGTGTAACAAGTTACCTTAGGCATTACCAATACAGTACCCATACAGCAGCATAAGTACTTATATCACTCTATGCATTTTAAATTATACTATAAAAACACAATACTACCGCATATTAATATTCACACTACAATTGTTGTTTTCAGGGGAAGGTATATGACAGTCCCTGACACACCCTTACAACTTGACCAAACTGAGCATGTATGTATTTTAGCAAAGCCAGGTAGGCTATGGTTAAATCCTAGCTCTGCAGGCTTTCATTAGTTTACCTGGCTAACCCTGCATATAAACAGCCTAGGTGTTCATCTGGGTCAGTCAGCTCAGGAAAGCTGACCAGACTGGATGTGTCTTGAAGCTGAAAAGAGAGAGAAGCCAGAATTCCTGAGAAGAGTCTGCACAGGCTATCAGTGGTTGCTATGGACAATAGCTGTTTTTTGACCAAGCTGGGGCTAGCTCAGCCATGTATGAGTAACCAGGGTCTGTTCTGTTTAGTTAGCATCTGGATAAGACTAGGGATTTATGCTTGAATTTGTTTTGGTGCTGTGCAACCTGCAGAAAGCAATAAAACTGCATGTGTTTGGACCAAAACTGCAATGCCTGTGTGAATGCTACCTAATGCTTAACGCCTACCAGAGAGAGTGAAACCCTTCAATATATAGAGGCTCGGGAAGAATGGCTATTGGTTCAAACAAGGACACACTACCAACGAATGTAAAGGCTATCATGAAATAAATATTTTTATATGTTAGTCATTACTCATTACCTTTAGTTAATAACATTTCTGTTTCAGTCTATTATCTTTTTTCATTCATTTTCACCCAAGAAGGGAGCAACCAATTTAGTTAAAAGGGTCCCCTGTAGATATGTCAATCACTGCAGGGACCCTCAGCAAATATCTTTAATTTGTGGAATAAAATGGCAGCACATATTCAATAACCCTGTAGCGCCACCACAGGGAAAATAGAGCATACCACAGTTCCCACTGAAACTGTGATGTCCTTGTAAATATTACAGCATTGAGCAATAGCAAATGATTACATAAACTGTAAGTGTATATATTGTAATGCAGTGGCTTGCGGCATTACTGTAATGGACCAGGAGGTGTGCTCTAGCTGACCATTTACCTCTCCCTCAGGTGACTGATCACATGACTGTGACGTCATCGCAGGTCCTGTGTGCACTAAAGGATATATAAATCCTGGTGGTTTGGAAACAGGGTGAAAGGCGTGAGGCCTGATCCCTGTGTGTGGGACACCATTAGCCTGGAGAGGCTGGAAGAGAGAGGCCTGGTGAGGCCTGGTGAAGCCTGGAAGGCAGAGGCTGGATCTAGGATACCAGTAGCCTTTTGAAGGCTCGTGGCTTGGAGAGTACGTCTGGGAAGCCTTAAAGCCACAGCTGTGGCAGAACCGAGCTGAGAGAAGCAGCTAAAACCCGGCAAAGGTAAAAACGCTGCTTGATGTGGACATTGATATTGTTACCTTGCTGAAGGCTGTATCGGGAGCCAAGTGGGCATATCTGTCACTGGAAAGGCTCTTGGACATTATATGTGTAATATGTCAGTGAGCCACTGAGATGGACTATGTTATGTGCAGTTTACATAGTTACATAGTTTATAAGGCTGAAAAAAGACAAGCGTCCATCGAGTTCAGCCTATTTCTTGTGCACTGCAGCTATTCCGCAGCGTTGATCCAGGGGAAGGCAAAAAAAAACCCATGCGGTATAGGCCAATTTACATCATTGAGGAAAAATTCACTTCCCGACTCCAATCTGGCAGTCAGATTAAATCCCTGGATTAATTAACTATCATTAAGCATAAGATGAAATTTTATTGTTCTCAAGAAAGGCGTCCAGGCCTCTCTTGAACTCATTAAGTGAGTTGGACATCACCACTTCCTCTCCCAGAGAGTTCCAGAGTCTCACGACTCTGACCGTAAAGAATCCCCTTCTATGCTGGTGCAGGAACCTCATTTCCTCCAGACGCATAGTGTGCCCCCTCGTCTTTGTCACCATCCTTGGTATAAACAGGTCATGGGAGAGATCTCTGTACTGCCCCCTGATGTATTTATACATGTTTATGAGGTCTCCCCTAAGCCTTCTCTTTTCCAACGTAAATAGGCCTAATTTTGACAACCTCTCTGGGTATTCTAGTCCCTTCATTCCCTTTATTACCTTAGTCGCCCTCCTTTGTACCCTCTCTAGCTCCAATATGTCTTTCCTGAGCACCGGAGCCCAGAACTGTGCACAATATTCTAAGTGCGGCCTTACCAGCGCTTTATGCAGAGGAAGAACAATGTTCTCATCATATGCCCCTAGTCCTCTTCTGATGCATGCCATGACTCTATTTGCCTTCGCAGCTGCTGCCTGACACTGGGCACTCCAATTTAATTTGCTATTAACCAAGACGCCCAGGTCCTTCTCCATGTCAGATTTCCCCAACGGTTTCCCATTTAATATGTATAGGTGACTGCTGTTTTTCTTTCCCATGTGCATGACCTTACATTTATCGGCATTGAACCCCATTTGCCATTTTTTGGCCCAACTCCCCAATTTATCTAAATCCTCCTGTAGCTGTGCCCTATCCTCACCTGTATTAACTACTTTACAAAGTTTAGTATCATCTGCAAATATTGCTATTTTACTATGCAACCCTTCCACTAGATCATTAATAAATATATTAAATAATATAGGGCCCAAGACAGACCCTTGAGGAACCCCGCTAGTAACCCTGACACACCCTGAGCTTACTCCATTGATAACCACCCTCTGCTTTCTATCACTCAGCCAGCTATTTACCCACTTGCACACATTATCCCCCAGACCAAGCATTCTCATTTTATATACCAACCTTTTGTGTGGCACGGTATCAAACGCTTTGGAGAAGTCAAGGTATACAACATCCACTGACTCTCGCCGGTCCAGCTGTGAGCTCACCTCCTCGTAGAAGGCGATCTTTTTTGTTTGGCAGGAGCGATCCCTCATGAATCCATGTTGATATGGAGTTAGACAGTTATTATCATTAAGATATTCTACAATAGCATCTCTAAGAAATCCTTCAAACAATTTACCCACAACAGACGTTAAGCTGACTGGTCTATAGTTCCCAGGGTCACTTTTAGACCCCTTTTTGAACATTGGTACCACATTTGCTTGGCGCCAGTCTAGTGGGACAGTCCCTGTCCATAAAGAGTGCTTGAATATAAGATACAGCGGTCTGTCTATCACATTACTTAATTCTTTTAGTACCCGGGGGTGTATGCCATCTGGGCCTGGTGACTTGTCTATTTTGATATTATTTAGGCGTTTCTGAACTTCCTCCTGGGTTAGGTGGGTGATATTTAGCGGAGGGTTTACTTTATCACTCTGCATTTCCTCCGATAAATTGTTTTCTTTTGTGAAAACAGTGGAGAAGAAGCTATTGAGTAGGTTTGCTTTACCCTCATCGCCCTCTATGATTTTACCCAGGTTATTTTTCAATGGGCCAACTCCATCAGTTTTAATCCTTTTACTGTTTATATAGTTAAAGAACAGTTTGGGATTCGTTTTGCTTTCCTTGGCAATTAGTCTCTCTGTCTCCTCTTTTGCTATTCTTATTTGTTTCTTACAGATTTTGTTTTTTTCCCTATAAGTTATTAGCGCTTCCTCGCTGCCTTCTTGTTTAAGTTTACCGAAAGCCCTTTTTTTGTTTTTCATTGCCCTCTTGACTTCCTTATTTAGCCACATTGGCTTCCTCCTATTCCTAGCCCTTTTATTCCCATAAGGTATGTACCTTCTACAGTGACTATGTAGGACTGTTTTGAAAATTTCCCATTTTCTATCCGTGCTCCTATTACTGAAGATACTATCCCAGTCTATAAGGTGAAGGGCATCTCTTAGCTGATCAAACTTTGCCCTCCTGAAGTTCAGTGTTTTTGTGACTCCCTTGCTGGGCACCCTACTGAAGCACATGTGGAATTGTATAATGTTGTGGTCACTATTTCCCAGGTGCCCCCCGACCAGCACCTCAGTTATTCTGTCTGGCCTGTTAGTTAATATTAAGTCTAAAAGGGCCGTCCCTCTAGTTGGTTCCTGCACAAGTTGTGACAAATAATTGTCTTTGATAATTGACAGAAACCTGTTTCCTTTCTGAGATCTACAGCTTTCGGTTTCCCAGTCTATATCGGGGTAGTTGAAGTCCCCCATAATAATCACCTTCGTCTATTTGTCTCATTAATAGACTTTCCGTGGCTTCTGCTATATTTGGTGGTTTATAACAGACTCCTATGATAATTTTATTATTGTTTTTTGCCCCATGTATCTCCACCCATAAGGACTCGACCTCCTCATTTTCCTCCCATACATCCTCCCGTATTGTAGGCTTTAGACACGTCTTTACATATAGACAGACTCCACTCCCTTTCCGACTTATTCGATCCCTTCTAAACAGACTGTAACCCTGTAAGTTAACTGCCCAGTCATAGCTTTCATCTAACCATGTCTCGGTTATTCCCACTATGTCATAGTTACCTGTAGATATTTCTGCTTCCAGTTCATCCATCTTGTTTGTCAGGTTTCTGGCATTTGCTAGCACGCAGTTTACACAATTTTGTTTTGTTCCAATCTTCTCCCTGTGGATTGTATTGGAAATTTTCTTACATCCCTTCCAAGTTTCTTGTCTTGGACCTTCTTTGTCGCACTTCATATCTTTCATTAGTATGTTCTCTGGTTGCATGTTCGTGTCCGGCGTTTTTCTTCCCATCCCCTCTTCTTCTAGTTTAACGCCCTCCTGATGAGTGTTGCGAGTCTCCTGGCGAATGTGTGTTTCCCGGGTTTGTTGAGGTGTAGTCCGTCTCTGGCAAGGAGTCCGTCATAGAGGTAATTCACACCGTGGTCCAGGAATCCAAATCCTTGTTGTCTGCACCATCGTCTCAGCCAGTTGTTCACATCAAGGATCCTGTTCCATCTCCTGAGGTTCCTGTTCCATCTCCTGAAAATATATAAATATATAGTTTATGATGTGTAATAAACTGCTGGACTGTGAAATACCGGAAAGACGTTGTATGTGTGCTTTAATTGATTCGGTGAAGCGAGTGCCCCCAGCTTGATGAATAGCGCTACCTCACAATATATATTTATCTATTTTGCTACATTGCTAAAATGTCCAGGGGGTGCGTTCTGGCTGACCATGTACATCCCCTCAGGTGACTGATCACATGACTGTGACATCATCACAGGTCCTGTGTGCACAGAAAGATATATAAATCCGGGTGGTTTGGAAACAGTAAGAGAGAGGCCTGGTGAGGCAAGAGGCTAGATCCCTGTGTTTGGGACGCCAGTAGTCCTGGAAGGCACGTGGCTTGGAGACCACGGCTGGGGAGCCTTAAAGCCACAGCTGTGGCAGAACAGAGCTGAGAGAAGCAGCTAAGATCCGGCAAAGGTAAAAATGGTTCTTTATATGGACAATGATGCTGTACCTTGCTGAAGTCTGTATCTGAAACCAAGCGGGCATACCTTCCACTGAAAAGGCTCTAGGACATTACATGTGTAACATTCCTGCGAGCCACTGAGATGGTCTATGTTATAAGCAGTTTATGACGTGTAATAAACTGCTGGACTTTAGTTTACTGGAAAACCTATCTTGTGTGCTTTAATTGACCCGGTGAAGTGAGTGCCCCCCCAACATGATCAATACCACTACCTTACAATATATATATTGACAAGACTGAGTTTCTCAGGACATTTGTTTAACCCATAACATGAAACTAAGGATAATACTAATAATATAACTTTCATTACAAAATTTTCAATTTTACTCAAATTAGTTGATGCAAAAATGATTACACCCCACATCTAAAACTACTACATCAAGTATTCTGTATGACCTCCATGATTTTTAAGGACAATACTAAGTATTCTAGGAGTGGAATGAACAAGTTGGTGACATATTGCAACATCTATCTTTTTCCATTTTTCAAGAACGACATCTTTTAGAGCCTGGATGGGGAGTGATGACCACTTGTCTCTTCAGAATTCTCATTAGATGTTCGATTGTGTTCAGATCAGGAGACATTTGGCTACTGATTATATATATTTACATATATATACCGTATTTTTCGGACTATAAGACGCACTGGACCATAAGACGCATCTAGGTTTTAGAGGAGGAAAATAAAATAAAAAAATTTAAGCAAAAAATGTGTTCATGATGCACTTTTAAGGGGAAGTGGGTCTTCTGCTGACACTGGTATAGGGGTAATGTCCCCCAATTCTGACAATATCCCCCATCCTGGTATATATGCCCCCCCCCTTCCTTCTATACGTGGTCCCCATCCCCATCATGGTATGTCTGGCATCCCTCCAACCTGGTATACATGGAACCCCTCCATCCTGGTATGCATGGCACCCTTCATCCTTATCCTGGTATGCATGGCACCCCTCATCCTTATCCTGGTATGCATGGCACCCCTCATCCCTATCCTGGTATGCATGGCACCCCTCATCCCTGTCCTGGTATGCATGGCACCCTTCATCCCTATCCTGGTATGCATGGCACCCCTAATCCCTATCCTGGTATGCATGGCACCCCTAATCCCTATCCTGGTATGCATGGCACCCCTCATCCCTATCCTGGTATGCATGGCACCCCTCATCCCTATCCTGGTATGCATGGCACAGCAATCCCCATCCTGGTATGCATGACACAGCAATCCCCATCCTGGTATGCATGGCACCCCTCATCCCTATCCTGATATGCATGGCACCCCTCATCCCTGTCCTGGTATGCATGGCATTGCTCATCCCTGTCCTGGTATGCATGGCACCCCTCATCCTTTTCCTGGTATGTATGGCCCCTCATCCTTATCCTGGTATGTATGGCCCCCTCATCCTTATCCTGGTATGTATGGCCCCCTCATCTTTATCCTGTTATGTATGCCCCCGTCAGCGTTATCCTGTTATGTATGCCCCCTCATCCTTATCCTGGTATGCATGGTCCCTCTAATCCCCATCATGCTGCACATAAAAAAAATAAACACTCCTACTCACCTTTCTTCTCTCCTCCAGCACTGCATCCTGTCTGCCCGCACTGATCTCTCCATGTGGGCAGCACATTTCTCTCTAGAATCTCTTGATAGTCTTGATATTTCATTATACCCTGCACAGATCAAGACACCCTGTGCCAGATGCAGTAAAGCTGCCCCAGAACATAACAGAGCCTCCTCCATGTTTTTTTGATATGCTTCATTTTTCCGTCTGTGAACATAGAGCTGATGTGCCTTGCCAAAAACTTTTATTTTTGTTCCATCTGTCCATAGGACATTCTCCCAGAAGCTTTGTGGCTTGTCAACATGTAGTTTGGCAAATTCCAGTCTTCCTTTTTTATGATTTTTCTTCAATAATGGTGTTCTCCTTGGTTGTCTCCCATGAAGTCCTTTTTGGATCAAACAACGACGGATGGTGCAATCTGACACTGATGTTCCTTGAGCTTGAAGTTCACCTTTAATCTCTTTAGAAGTTTTCCTGGGCTCTTTTGTTACCATTCGTATTATCCATCTCTTTGATTTGTCACCAATTTTCCTCCTGCGGCCATGTCCAGAGAGGTTGGCTACAGTCCCATGGATCTTAAATTTCTGAATAATATGTGCAACTGTAGTCACAGGAACATCAAGCTGCTTGGAGATGATCTTATAACCTTTATCTTTAACATACTTGTTTATAATTTTCTTTCTAATCTCCTGAGACAACTCTTTCCTTTGCTTCCTCTGGTCCATGTTGAGTGTGGTACACACCATGTTACCAAACAGCACAGTGAGTATCGGTAGCCCTATATACAGGCACAGTGACTGATTACATGATTGTAGACACCTGTGATGCTTTGATTTAACATGTCCCTTTTGTCACATTATTTTCATGGGTACCATCATTTCTGTCCAGGCCTATTTCATGAGTTTAAGTTTTTTTTAAATTCTGTGGAAGCAGGGCTGAAAAGCAATGTCTGACTTTCATTTGATCATTTTCATAGATTTTTAATTTATTATTACTTTTGTCAGATTCAAGTTATTTCTGTGACCATTGTGGGTTTTTCTTTCATTAAACGAGGGTTGCCAACAATTTTGACCACGTGTGTATATACACACGAGGGGTGGTCAATAATTTATTTACCTGAATATGAAAACAACATTTTCTGAGAAAATTCAACTTGCTACTTTTCAACGTAAACTCCATGGACTTCAACACACTTATTCCACTTCACATTCAGCGATTGGATGCCCTCAGAATAAAAGGAGACGTCTTGCTGCTGCAATAATAATGTTACTGCCTCTTTGACTAAAATCGTTGCCCAAGCAGAAATTTCTCCAGGTTCAGAAATAGAAAGTAATCACTGGGAGCCAGGTCTGGACTGTAGGGTGAATGGTTAAGAGTATTCCCATCTCTAAGATCCTATCCCAATATGTAGTAAGTGAGAAATATAGTACAGTTCTTCTAATTTTCTATGTAGCTTACCTCATGTTTATGGCATTGCAGTAGCTTAGGCATCCATGGTTATGACCACTCATATAGTGACAGTTAGTTTGTTGTTAGTGGCCGAAACGATGGATATCTAAACTACTGCAATGCCCTGCTAATCAGAAGAATTATACTACATTTCTAATGGAAGGTATTTGCTAGTAATATTATTATTACACCTATTACATATTGGGATAGAATATTGTAGATGAGAATACCCCTTTAAGCTCCATGAAGCCGCATTGCTTGATAGCAGCTTGTGATTTGCAGGACTTGTGAGCTGACGTATTGTCGCGAAACAGCAGCACACCTGCCGACAACTTCACAAGGCGTTTCTCTTTGATTGCCTCACATAATGCCTTAATTGTTGAAGAATAGGTGTCTCCGGTAATTGTTGTCTTGGGTGGCATGAATTCAAGTAATAAAACGCCTTCTGTATCCCAACAAACTATTAATATGATCTTTCCAATTGACTGCTGGACAATAAATTTGTTTGGAGTTGTTGACCCCTTGTGTTTCCATTACTTTGACTCTTGTTTGGTCTCAGGATCATGTTGGAAGCCTTATGTTTCATCACCTGTAGTAATTCGAGAATAAGAATCTCCTGGATTTTCTCAAAGCATTTCTAAATTCTCTTGGCTAAATTGCTGGTGATATATTTTTTGGTCAGGCATCAACATTCATGGTACCCACCGAGAACAGAGCTTTGTCTTCATCAAAACATCATGAATGATACTGGAAACCAAGCCAAATGAAATGCCTAATTCATGAGCTATGAAGGACTGTGACCAGAAGATTTTACTAAATCATGGCCTCCACATTACAGCACATTTCTTCTGAAGATAGTTCATGATCAACTCCAGGCACATGTTGCTCATGGTAATATGAGCAGCCTGTTTGTCCTAAATATGGTACCTTGGCCTCCAGAGTGTCTGCTCTTGTTTCCCATTGAGCACATGTGGGATGTCGTTGATCAGCAATTGTAGAGGGAGCTGCCAGCAGCGGATCTTGATGTTTTGCCCAAGTGAAGTTGACACGCCCCCTGGGCCATGTGAGGAACCCGGAACCGGGCCTTTTGTGGGATGCTGGGGGTTGTAGTCTCCGCGTGGCAGTGACCCGGTCCGTGGCTCAGGGTGGTCAAACCGAATGGCAGTCTGTTTGTTGTATTTTAAATGTCCGACTACGCCACCCGTGGATTGCGGTCAGAGTGAACCGCCGCTGCAGGGCAGACCGCTGAGGCTGGTGTTGTGGGTGCAGCAGAGGATCGTATAACTCCCCACGGGAGGAGTATGGCCTCAGGGCAGCAAGTGGATGTTGGTGGTGATGGTGCGCGGGAGCAGCAGTAACACACGGAGTCTGTCATGCAATTCAGGGTCTTTATTGTTGGTGGTATTAAGGGACCCGTCCGGAATACAGGTTAACAATGGAGGCCTGGTCAGTCTGAGAGCTACTGGGAAATCCCACTGGTCAGGGGGAGTTTGTAGGCCTACCGTGCTGATTTCACTCTTTCTTGGCTATCCTGCTGTAGTGTAGTGGTAGCCCACGTCTCTGAGTGTACCGTGTTGTTCTCACCCGTATGACTGTCGACTCGGGCCTTCCGTACCTCTCACCCCTCCGGGGTAGTAGTGGTCCCTCTTGTGTGGCTGAGCCTCCGGGCTTCCTTGGGCCTGAGGACTTGAAGTCCCCTGTGTGGTGGTTTTCTGCTGCTGGGCTTATAACCCTCACAGCCTCGGACTCCAGTGTCCGGCTTTGCAAGTCTTTAGGCAGGACGAGCTCTGCTAGCTCCCCTCCTGGCCTCGTGTTCCTCCTCTGCCTACAGGGACTCCTCAGCCTGCTGCTGACCTGTCCCTATCTGCAACTTGTCTGGAACTTGTCTGGAACTTGTGTGTCTAACCCCGCCCCAGATCCAGTTTATAAAGGGCAGGTTTCTCCCCTCCCCGGACTAAGGCAGGAGGTGCTGCATGCTAATTGTCCCCAACCAGGGAACCTCCCACCTGCTCTCAGACATGACATTGCTGCCACTGTGGCGACCAGACCTGGGGTGCCACATTCCCCCCTAGTGAAATTTAGTACTCCGGGACTAAACACATTTTGCAAAAACACAACAGGTAATAATAAACAAGGTACATTTGAATATTACAAACATTACAGTCTTTATAGGTCATGGCATCATCCGTAACCAGGTGTCCTTGTCACCCATGATGCAGTTTGAGGGACCTGTCCCAAACCCTCCACGTAGGCCCTGGGGTGGCTACAGGGCTTTGATGATCCCGAGTTAGACCACGTCTTCAGCCACCTCCACGGGTTTTGCGTTCTGTGGTCGTCTTCAAAAGAGGGCACCTTACCAGGTGCAACTATGTACAAGGTACACTTCCGGTTATTCATTGTCCATAACCTGTTAGTCCATGAACCCTATCGGGTAGCTAGAAAAACATAATTAGTACGCAGGCAACAAACATAAAACATTTTAACTTTTGCAATATGCAGGTAGATATATTACATTTTAAATTCTCCAGCGAGCTGGTATTTGACCCCTAGTGCTCCTGGTGGACCTACGTAACCCACTGTCTGGTGGTACGCTATTCGGGTCCCCTGTTTCCACCCCCTGTGTACTGGGTGTGCTCGTGTCTGCAGATGTTACGGGTAGGTTGGGCAGCTTTCTGCGTACTCTTTGGCTCACCACGGGCATGGCAGGTTCACTACTAGCAGAGGGTTGATTCTCCTGAGCTGCTGGTATGTACTCTTCTGCCTCCGGGGCCACTCGCTCTTCCAACACTACTTGCTCTTCTGCAGGCCCTTGAGGGGCTGGCTGGAGGAATGTAAGGACGGGTACCACTATAGCGTTGTTGATTTGTGTCCAGGACTGGGGAAATTCTCTGAGCACTGTACTGACCATTTCTTCCATTTCCTCTGTGGGTTGAGGGCTATCTTGGTCTTCATCAGCACTTTGCAGCTGCTCGGCACACTTTTTCAGGTGGTCTCTGGAGACAGTGGCTGTGGTCTCTCCTCCATCCTTACTGATAACACACACCTTTGGGTCTTCATGGCTTGAGGGCAGTACGGTGTACGGGTCTTTCTCCCACTGGTCATCCAACTTGTGGAGCCGTCTCTACCTCTTCAAGACCTGCTCTCCAGGTGCCAGTGGAGCAGCAGGAGCATGCTGGTTGTAATTCCTTTCTTGCCTTTCTCTTGCTTGAGACAGACTTCGCTCCACACTCTCCTGTACTTTCCGGTACTGCTGCTGTCGTTCTGTGTCCCAGTCTGCTTCTGGTGAGGTGTCCTCGGGTGTCAGGACTCCCATCTCCAGGTCAATTGGCAGCTTACCAGGTCTTGCTCTCATTAGGTAAGCCGGGGTGCAGTTGGTAGAACCCACTGGGATATGGTTATACAAGTCCACCAGATCTGGCAGTTTCTCAGGCCACAGGCTGCGTTCCTCCAGGGGCAACGTCTTGAGCAGGTCTATTCCTACCAGATTCATTTTCTCACACATCCCGTTGGTTTGGGGGTGGTAAGGAGTTGTCCTTATCTTCTTGCAGCCATACAGGTTGCAGAATTCCTGGAAGACTTCAGCCTCGAACGCTGGACCTTGATCAGTCAACACTTGCTCTGGGTACCCGTGTGGGTGGCAGAAATGCTGCTGAAAGGCTCTGACGGCCGTCTGAGCTGTTAAGTCCTTGACAGGGACCACCACTAGGAACCGGGAGTAGTGATCTACGATTGTGAGGGCGTAGACGTATCCCGATCTGCTCGGAGCCAGCTTTACGTGGTCCAGGGCCACCAGCTCAAGGGCTGCTTTGTGATGATGGGCCGCAGGGGAGTCTTCTGGCTGGCGCGGTCCTTCCTCCTTAGGTTGCACGGGCCACAGTCTCTGCACCATCTCTCTATAGCCCCTCTCATGCCTACCCAGTAGAATTGCTCACGCAACAGGAACTCCAGCTTCTTCCATCCAAAGTGCCCTGCGCCGTCATGGTATGCTTCTAGGACCATAGCCGCATCCCGCCTTGGGACCACTACCTGCCAGATCAGCTCATGTGTTCGAGAGTTGACGTTTCTGCGGCACAGCCTCCCCTCGTAGAGAAACAGCTTGCTCCTCTCCTTCCACAGCTGTTTGGCCTCTTCTGGAGCATCCGGATCAAGGTGGGCATCAGCCTGGGTCAGCATCTCTTTTACCAGGTGGACTGCAGGGTCACTATCTTGTGTCTCTGCCCAGCCGTGGTGGGGTAAGGGATTGAACGTAGCGGTAGCAGAGCACCTCTCCTTTATGCAGTGGGAACACTGAGTGACCCCATGACGGTGGAATGCAGGGAGTTCAATTTCTTCCAGTTCTTCTGGATCCTCTCCCCCGTCCTGCAAGTGAGACATTCTGGACAATGCATCTGCGTTAGCATTTGCGCGCCCTGTCCGGTATTTGATAGTAAATTCATAATTGGACAGCCGGGCCATCCATCTCTGCTCTAGGGCACCAAGTCTTGCAGTGTCCAGGTGTGTCAACGGGCTGTTGTCCGTGTACACAGTGAACTTAGAAGAAGCATGGTAATGCTTGAAGCGTTCAGTGACTGCCCACACCACTGCCAGGAACTCTAGCTTGAAGGAGCTATAATTCTCAGGGTTTCTCTCTGTGGGTCTCAGCTTTCTACTAGCATAAGCAATTACCCGTTCTCTGCCCTGCTGGATCTGGGACAGTACGGCTCCTAGCCCCACGTTACTGGCGTCGGTGTGGAGGATAAAAGGCTGGCCGTAATCAGGGTAGGCCAGGATCTCATCCCCCGTGAGGGCCATCTTCAGCTGGCGGAAAGACTCCTCCTCCAGCTTGTCCCACTTAAAGGGCGGCTTCTGACTTTTAGTCTTTGACTGACCTAACAGGAGGTCCTGCATAGGGGCTGCCATCTTGGTGAATCGGGAGATGAATCTTCGGTAGTAGCCTACCAACCAGAGGAACTGCCGCACTTCCTTTATGCTGGAGGGTCTTGGCCAGTCCTTAATCACCGTGATATTGTCAGGGTCTGGGGCTACTCCGTCAGCACTCACCACGTGTCCTAGGTACTGTACTTTTGGCTTCAGTAGATGACACTTGGATGGTTTCACCTTTAGGCCGAAGCCTGCCAGGGCATCGAACACCTCTGCCAGGTGCTTTAGATGGTCCTCATAGGTCTTGGAATATACGATGACATCGTCCAGGTAGAGTAGGACCGTCTCAAAATTTCTGTGCCCCAGACAGCACTCCATCAGCCTCTGGAAGGTCCCTGGTGCGTTGCAGAGTCCGAACGGCATACAGTTGAATTCACTGAGACCTATTGGGGTGGTGAAGGCGGTCTTCTCCTTGTCTAACTCTGCTACAGGAACCTGCCAGTACCCGCTAGTGAGATCCAAAGTAGAGAAGAAGTTAGCAGATTTTAATGCAGCCACGGACTCCTCTATCCTAGGTAACAGGTACGCATCTTTGTGTGTTATTCTGTTGACCTTTCTATAATCTACACACATCCTCATCGTGCCATCCTTCTTTTTTACAAGAACTAGAGGAGCAGCCCAGGGGCTACAGCTATCCCTGATCACCCCAGCCTCCTTCATCTCTCGCAACATACCCTTGGCATTCTGATAGTGTGCAGGGGGTACAGGCCGGTATCTCTCTTTTATGGGTGGATGGTCTCCTGTGGGGATTTGGTGTTCTACCCCCTTTACTTGCTCAAAGTCTAGCAGGTGTTTGCTAAAGACTCTTTCGTACGCCTGAACCACCCGGTAGACTCCCTGTTTCTGGTGTGGGGAAGTGGAGTCAGTGCCCACGTGCAGCTTCTGGCACCAGTCCTCCATTTGTTTTTTGGAGCCGTTACTTTCCTCTGGGGGAGATGGAGGCAAGGGTTCCATGGCTTTTACAGAGTTCTGGTTAATGGTGAACAATTTGGCCAGAGTGGCATACCGGGGCAAGTGTACTTCTCGTTCCCCAATATTTAGGATGCGGACGGGTACCCTCCCATGGCGGACATCAACCACCCCCCTTGCTGTCAAAATGGTGGGCCTACTGTCTGAGTAAACGGGTGCTACCATAGCTTGGAAGTCTCTACCTCTTAACCCGATTGCAGTCCAGATCATCATTTCGCTTTTTGAGGGCATGGCGATAGGGAATGGGTCACTCATCCTAACGCTACCAATCTCACCACCAGACAGTTCTACCTGTTGCCGCTTCATCAGGACTCTGATTTCCTTTTGTAGGACACGCTGCTGGCTGGAGCTGGCATTCATTGCAACCTGCTGTAAGATAATAATTATCTCTGAAAGACAATTTTCAATAACGTTAGTACCCAAGGTTATTTTAGGGTGACTTTCACGACGGTCAATGTCCTCAATAATCAGTCCTTGTGCCAGCAGTTCAACTTTACCAATTTTGATGGTCATCTCCTTGAACCCCACCTGCGGCATGGGCTGACCATTGCTGGCGATGATGCTCAAGTCATTATCTGGGTAGCGGGTAATATCCGTGTCATTCCAGTACCGCTTGAAAAGTACATAGGGGATGGTGGTTACCTATGACCCGGTGTCCAACAGTGCACTCATGGGAATGCCATCCAGTACCACAGGCAAGACCGGTCGTCCCCCCACATACTTGTCACGCCAGTTTGACGGGCCTGATGATCTTACGCCTGGGGGTTGGCCCTCTGCCCCAGGTTGGGCCCGTTTAAATTACAGTACCTCGAAATATGTCCTGGCTGGCCGCAGCGGCGGCAGATGGGTTGTCCATCCTGGTTGTAGCGGTCTGTTGGCTTCCCTCTGGATGGTGGAATCCTCTTCTGTCGGCGCCACGGGACATCCTCCGGACTGGTAGCCAGCTGGATCTTTCCTGGAGAGGATACCTGTAATGACTGCACAGTCCTGGTTAGTGCGGCAACGCTTTTAGTCAGCTCTTGGACCTGATGGTGCAGGTCTGCAGCCGGGTCTTTGTCCAAAGCCTGTGCATCAGCTCCCACAGGCTCTGCAGACAAGGGCGCCGCCTCCTGGTGATAGGTGATAGCAGGGCGCCTATGGGTTACAGCGCCACCTGGTGCCGGTTCTCGGAGCACCCGGATGGCCCTGTCTTTGAACTGTGCAAAGTCTAACTCAGGGTTCTGCAGGGCCATTAGGCGTAACTGGGTTCGGTGGGCACTGGACAGCAGACCCTCAATGAATTGTTCAGTCAGCAGTTTATCTGCATTCCGCACACTGTCAGGGTCTGCCTGCTTAATGGCTCTCAGGGCCTCTTGCAAATTCAAAGCATAGTCTCTTATACTGTCTTGGGCCCGCTGCTTGCACCCATAAAATCTCATTTTGATCTCTGCTGAGGTGCGGGTATCAAAAGTGTCCTTTAGACGGGCTAAAATCTCCTTCACGGTCCCCCTGTCCCTGACTGACCAGAACTTTACTTCTCGTTGGGCCGCGCCGGTTAACTGGCCTATCAGTATGGTCACTTTTTGTTCTTCCATCAGGGGGTACACCTTGAATAGGCTATACAGTCTCTCTTTAAAGTCGCTCAGGGTATGCGACTCCCCTGAGTACTGAGGCAACCAGGCCGCTCCGGGGATATAAGGCATCGTGAACGGCATTACTGCTGCAGCGGCCGCGCTGGCGGTGACAGTTCCCTCCGCTTCCGTCATCCTCTTCCCCCCTAGTTAACCGTGGCCTACTTTCCGTTGCTTTTCTTCTGTAGGCCGCGGCTCCGCAGGAGACCGTCGGGGTTGAGGACCTTGCGTCGCGTCCTGGTGACGTCAGCGTCCGCTCGGCTCCTTTCAGGACCTTGCGCAGCATCCGTGCGTAAGGCGGGGCTCCAGTTCTCGCGCGCTTTCGTCGTCCACGCCCCTCTTCTTCCCGCGCGGCGTCCCAGAGATAGCGCCCGATGGCGGGAAAATGGCCGCGGATGGTGGGAAACGGCTGCGGATGGCGGGAAACTCCACCAAAGTAAGTTTTACAGTTTTTCTTCAGGCACGCAGTACCCGTTGGTGGCGGGCACGAAATCCTGCCAACTACGCCAAAGTTGACGCGCCCCCTGGGCCGTGTGGGGAAACCAGAACCGGGCCTTTTGTGGGATGCTGGGGGTTGTAGTCTCCGCGTGGCGGTGACCCGGTCCGTGGCTCAGGTTGGTCAAACCGAATGGCAGTCTGTTTGTTGTATTTTAAATGTCCGACTACGCCACCCGTGGATTGCGGTCAGAGTGAACCGCCGCTGCAGGGCAGACCGCTGAGGCTGGTGTTGTGGGTGCAGCAGAGGATCGTATAACTCCCCACGGGAGGAGTATGGCCTCAGGACAGCAAGTGTGGATGTTGGTGGTGATGGTGTGCGGGAGCAGCAGTAACACACGGAGTCTGTCATGCAATTCAGGGTCTTTACTGTTGGTGGTATTAAGGCAGGGTTCCCCAACTCCAGTCCTCGAGGCCCACCAACAGGTCATGTTTTCAGGATTTCCTTAGTATTGCACAGTTGATAATTACATCACCTGTGCACTACTAAGGAAATCCTGAAAACATGACCTGTTGCTGGGCCTTGAGGACTGGAGTTGGGGAACCCTGTATTAAGGGACCCGTCCGGAATACAGGTTAACAATGGAGACCTGGTCAGTCTGAGAGCTACTGGGAAATCCCACTGGTCAGGGGGAGTTTGTAGGCCTACCGTGCTGACTTCACTCTTTCTTGGCTATCCTGCTGTAGTGTAGTGGTAGCCCACGACTCTGAGTGTACCGTGTTGTTCTCACCCGTATGACTGGCGACTCGGGCCTTCCGCACCTCTCACCCCTCCGGGGTAGTAGTGGTCCCTCTCGTGTGGCTGAGCCTCCGGGCTTCCTTGGGCCTGAGGACTTGAAGTCCCCTGTGTGGTGGTTTTCTGCTGCTGGGCTTATAACCCTCACAGCCTCGGACTCCAGTGTCCGGCTTTGCAAGTCTTTAGGTAGGACGAGCTCTGCTAGCTCCCCACCTGGCCTCGTGTTCCTCCTCTGCCTACAGGGACTCCTCAGCCTGCTGCCGACCAGTCCCTATCTGCAACTTGTCTGGAACTTGTGTGTCTAACCCCGCCCCAGATCCAGTTTATAAAGGGCAGGTTTCTCCCCTCCCTGGACTGAGGCAGGAGGTGCTGCATGCTAATTGTCCCCAACCAGGGAACCTCCCACCTGCTCTCAGACATGACATTGCTGCCACTGTGGCGACCAGACCTGGGGTGCCACACATTCAGTGTGGCAGAACATTTCTCAGACATCCATTAATAACCTCAATGATAGTAGCCAAAGCGCGCAAGTACAAGTGTCTTCTGCGCATGGCGTTCATAATATTGAATAAATCAAGATGTTTTGAGAATTTTGTTTCCAAGTTTTTCATCATTTGCATATTAGTGTTGTGTGATCTCCATCATTACACAACTTATCCTTCTTGGTGTTGCAATTTCAATGTTGAAGTATATATACTAAACTTGAATTTGCATGTGAACCTAGCTTAACACATTAACATAATTTGTGCTGAATGATAAGCTCACCACTGCTACATCTGAAAACAAAAGATCTATTGGTGAATAAACTTTATATATTCATTGTTTTATCATTTTAATGTGGTTTTCCTCTTGTAATCTCAACGCTGTAATCTCAACCAGCAGCACTGAGCCACTTCCTCCACATTGACTGTATACTAATGCAGAGTAACCACACCGAGCACTTTACAATCATCAGTGTGGTAAAAATGTCTGAAAAACAAAACCAAACAATAGAAAAAAAATGGAATCCACCTGACTGAAGAGCATTCAGCATCCTTCCAAAGCTGATCATTTCTGCTTTTGTTCCCTGGGCTTTCTCTTCCATTGACACATTCCAGCTGCAGCTAGATACCTGTGAAATACCATTTTATCTGTGTTTCCAAGCCGCTCTTTCTCTGCCTTGAAGGCTGAACCTGTTTTCCCTGGAACACTCCTCTACATTCAGCCACTTATTTTGTGTGCACCAAGGTGAGACAAAGCTTTTCTCTGAATAATCTTCATTGTGTCGTTAGAATATTAGGTGAACAGCTTACCGTCAGCTTGTTGCTAAGTGGGAGACTTTATGCATTTGATAACATTTCAACACTATTGTTCAGTAGCGTAGCTACTGGGTGGGGGGGCCTGAAGGTGTCGCACTCAGAGGGGACCACCCCACTGTTAACTATATTGACGTCTGCAGTGTGCCGATATAGTTAAGCTCCGCAGTAGAGCAGGGAGACGAGATCTCCCTGCACTACCGCTGTCTGTTCTGTAGACAAAGTGGCGGGCTGTGCCGCGGTGTAGAGAGGCATATGCCCCACAGGCCGCTCCGGTACACTGTACCTGTGTGTAGACAGCTGCCTCCAGATCTGAGGCCAGAGGCGTATCTAGGGAGGGCAGGCGGGGCATTTGCCTGGGCACAAGCCTCCAGGGGGGCGCCGTTGGGCTACCTGATGCGGCGATCCGAGGTGTCCCCCCGGTGGCTGCATTTTTCCGACCCCCGGACTGAGAGTTGGCCGTTTTCCGAGCTGGCTGTCAAGCTGAGAAAGCGCCGGCTCCCAGTGATTAATTGTATTTGCGACTTTCAGACAGATGCGAGTACAATTGAAGCATCATGTGATCACACTGCTGACATCACTCGCCATCCCCGCAACAATATTAGTGGCAAGTGCGCAAGTGGAGCTGAAGACACTAAATATTTATTGTAACGGGAGTCGGAAACATTTGAGAACACAGTTTGGGAAGCAAGGAAGGGATAGGTGTGGACACAATATGGGAAGCGGGAAAAATTTGAGGACACAGAATGAGGAGCAAGGAGGAAGATGGGGGGCATGTATGAGGAAACAGTATGAGGGGGGATGGATGCAGACAGTATGGTGAGTGGGGAATAGGTGCATACACAGTATGGTGAGTGGGGGGATGGGTGCGAACACAGTATGAGGTGCGAGGGTGGAATGTATGTGGGCACAGTATAAGGAGCGAGGGGAAGAATGTGTGGAGACACAGTGTGGGGAGTTGGGGGATGTGTAACAAGGCAGTATGGAGAGCGAGGTGACAGAGTAGTGTGTGTGTGTGGGGGGGGGGGGAGTAGAAGGAGTGGAGAGTATGCCAAGGAGGGAGAGTGTGATGATGGGGCACAGTATAGAGACTGGGCCCTATAGGGGGGACACAGTGTGAGAGGACAGTGTGAAGAGGGGGCCCATTTTGGAAAGGAGGAGGTAATGTGGAGGGCATGTACCTTTAGGGGAGTACAGTGTGTGGGTCATATTTTGTGCAGGGAATATAGTGAGTGGCAATTATTTATTCAGAGGCACAGCTTAAGGCAGATCTTTTTATTCAGGAGCATTATGACACTGCTATTTTTAAGGGTATCATGTGGGGATGTGCTGCACAAGACATGGAAAGATGGAAGTCTGCAGAGATGAACTGTGGCTGTGAAAAGTCATCATAGCATCTGGACAAGATAAAGAAAAGAAAGAGAACGACTCCAATCAGAGATGTCATCTATAAGGTACCTGGATGTAAATGTTTTTTTGTGATACTAATTCTCATCAGTACTGTGGTTCCTGTATGGTCCGCAGCCTGATGATGACTGATCGAAACAACTCCCAGTATCTCCTTACCATTGTTAAGGACGTATTGGAAATTGTAGGTTCATGCGATACAAATGTATATGGGTCTGACCTGAAATTACAACTGACGTACCATGTACTGATGGTGGTTCTAGTGCTGAATTCATGTACTGATGGTGGTCCTAGTGATGTATTTATGTACTGATATTGGTCCTGGTGATGTATTCCTGTACAGATGAGGGTTTTGATACTGTGTTTCTGTACTGACGAGGATTATATGGATATATTTCTGTACTGCTAGTGGTTCTGATGATGACTTTCTGTACTGCTGGTGGTTCTAATGATGAATTTATATACTGCTGGTGGTTCTGGTGGTATTTCTGTACTGATGAGGGTTGTGATGCTGTGTTTCTGTACTAATGGGGGTTCTAGTGATGTATTTTTGTGCTGCTGGTGGTTCTGGTGATGGATTCTTGTGCTGTTATTGGTTCTGTACACATTTAACAATCCATAACTTGTAAGATTACGTGATACTTGGATATGTTAATAAAGTCTTGTGCTGTCTGGTAAGTTAAGGGTTACTATGTTTTTATTTATGTTAGGAGCAGTAAAGGTAATGTCCAGGTTTGTGATGAGTCTGCATTTTATGTGACTGCAGACTTCTGAATTCTCACAGTGCACACTGCACGCTGGCAGGATTCTCTGGTGCCGGCAGTGAGAATGGGAGGTCACGAAACTGCAAGTATGCGATTTGCATACATGCGGTCACATGCTGACTAAACATGCATGGCCTCACTCAGTGAAAATCAATTGAGAGAGGCTGAACACGTCTAGTTGGAATGTGGCCAAAAGTATACAAATCGCATACTATTGCTCACATGACCATCCACTCTTTCCACCGGCAAGGGAGAATCCTAAAAAAGTACAGTGTATGTGCTGTGAAAATTCAGAAGCCCGCAGTCACCTAGAGTGACTGCAGACTTTGATCTCAAACCTGGACAAGCCCTTTAATTATAAAATGAAGCCCTGTAGAATGCCAATTCTAACAGCGTGTAATATACTCACGGTCAGGATTCAGCTCTGCTTGCTGATTCCAGCAGTCATCACATGGCCACTTCACTCATATATGCGATTTTCATGTGACAACTAGCTTTTCATCCTGCTTCTCTCAGTTTTGCACTGAACATTGAGAGAATTAGGAAGAGCAGCTAGCCGGCACGTGACGAAGTGTTCAAATCGCATATGTGCTTGGGGGTGGGGGGGAAACTGAATTCTTTCCCTGGATGCCGGAAAACCTAGATACACCTCTGTCTGAGGCACAGTGAGATTTATGGCAGCTACTTGAACTTTTAAGCAGACATAACTGGTCAGTATCGTGCACTGATAGAAGTGACCCCGGCTGCAGGACAACACATATGATAATGAGAGCCAAATGGAAGAAAATAGAAGCAGCCAGTAGGTGCGTATAGAGAATCACACATAGGTGAAGGGCCCTGAATTTATACTCCGTCGGACAACAAGATCCCCAAAGGGGAAGATGAAAAAAGAGAAGATGTACCAGGGGGGTGCACTTTCTTCTTTATATGTGTAATATTCTATATCGTTCACTTTCTTTTCGTTCCCCTCTTTGGGGCCTTGTCCAGGCAAGAGTAGTCTTTTTAGGGTTACCTGGATTTATTCAAGGAGCTTTACCCATATGCTGGCCTCTATACGCACCCACTAGCTGTTTCTATTTTCTTCTATTTAGCTTTTTGTCATATATATCAGGGTTGTGCAGGTTGCAGCCCACAAACAGGGACAGACAGAGACCAGAATCAAAGGTGTAGGAGCTAATGTAGGGTGCCATTATAAAGTGTAGGAGCTAATGCAGGACCATTATACAGCGTGGGAGCTAATGCAATGACCATTATACAGCGTGGGAGCTAATGCAATGACCATTATACAGCGTGGGAGCTAATGCAATGACCATTATACAGCGTGGGAGCTAATGCAATGACCATTATACAGCGTGAGAGCTAATGCAGGGCCCATTATACAGTGTGAGAGCTAATGCAGGGCCCATTATACAGTGTGAGAGCTAATGCGATGACCATTATACAGCATGGGAGCTAATGCGATGACCATTATACAGCATGGGAGCTAATGCGATGACCATTATACAGCATGGGAGCTAATGCGATGACCATTATACAGCGTGAGAGCTAATGCGATGACCATTATACAGTGTGAGAGCTAATGCGATGACCATTATACAGCATGGGAGCTAATGCGATGACCATTATACAGCATGGGAGCTAATGCGATGACCATTATACAGCATGGGAGCTAATGCGATGACCATTATACAGCATGGGAGCTAATGCGATGACCATTATACAGCGTGGGAGCTAATTCGATGACCATTATACAGCGTGAGAGCTAATGCGATGACCATTATACAGCGTGAGAGCTAATGCGATGACCATTATACAGCATGGGAGCTAATGCGATGACCATTATACAGCGTGGGAGCTAATTCGATGACCATTATACAGCATGGGAGCTAATGCAATGACCATTATACAGCGTGAGAGCTAATGCAGGGCCCATTATACAGCGTGAGAGCTAATGCGATGACCATTATATAACGTGAGAGCTAATTCGATGACCATTATACAGCATGGGAGCTAATGCGATGACCATTATACAGCGTGGGAGCTAATTCGATGACCATTATACAGCATGGGAGCTAATGCGATGACCATTATACAGCGTGGGAGCTAATTCGATGACCATTATACAGCATGGGAGCTAATGCGATGACCATTATACAGCGTGAGAGCTAATGCAGGGCCCATTATACAGCGTGAGAGCTAATGCGATGACCATTATATAGCGTGAGAGCTAATTCGATGACCATTATACAGCATGGGAGCTAATGCGATGACCATTATACAGCGTGGGAGCTAATTCGATGACCATTATACAGCATGGGAGCTAATGCGATGACCATTATACAGCGTGAGAGCTAATGCGATGACCATTATACAGCATAGGAGCTAATGCGATGACCATTATACAGTGTGACAGCTAATGCAGTGACCATTATACAGCGTGACAGCTAATGCGATGTCCATTATACAGCGTGAAAGCTAATGCAACGTCCATTATACAGTGTGACAGCTAATGCAGTGACCATTATACAGCATGGGAGCTAATGTGATGACCATTATACCGTGTGGGAGCTATTGCAGGGCCATTATATGGCGTGACAGCTAATGCGATGTCCATTATATAGCGTGAAAGCTAGTACGACGACCATTATACAGTGTGGAAGCTAATGCGATGTCCATTATACAGCGCGAGAGGTAATGCAATGACCATTATACAGTGTGGGAGCTAATGCGATGACTGTTGCAATGACCATTATACAGCATGAGAGCTAATGCAATGACCATTATACAATGTGGGAGCTAATGTGGGGCAATTATACAGCGTGAGAGCTAATGTGATTACCATTGTACAGAATGAGAGCAAATGTGGGGCCATTATACAGAGTGAGAGGTAATGCGACGACGATTACAGCATGAGAGGTAATGCGACGATGATCATACAGCGAGATAGCTAATGCGATGTCCATTATACAGCGTGAGAGGTAATGCGACGACAATTACAGCGTGAGAGGTAATGCGACGACAATTACAGCGTGAGAGGTAATGCGATGACCATTATACACCGTGGGAGCTAATGTGACGGACGACCATTACACAGCGTGGGAGCTAATGCGATGACCATTACACAGCGTGGGAGCTAATGCGATGACCATTATACAGCGTAAGAGCTAATGCAACGTCCATTATACAGCGAGAGAGCTAATGCGACGTCCATTATACAGCGTAGGAGCTAATGTCATGACCATTATACAGCATGGAAGCTAATGCTACAGACGACCATTACATAGCGTGGGAGCTAATACGGTGGCCATTATACAGCGTGAGAGCTAATGAGGCGACCATTATACAGCGTGAGAGCTAATGCGACATCCATTATACAGCGTGGGAGCTAATGCGACAGACGACCATTACATAGCGTGGGAGCTAATACGGTGGCCATTATACAGCGTGAGAGCTAATGAGGCGACCATTATACAGCGTGAGAGCTAATGCGACATCCATTATACAGCGTGGGAGCTAATGCGACAGACGACCATTACATAGCGTGGGAGCTAATGCGGTTGGCCATTATACAGCGTGGGAGTTAATGCGGGGCCATTATACAGCATGGAAGTTAATGCGGGGCCATTATACAGCATGGGAGTTAATACGGGGGCCTTTATACAGCGAGCTAGTTATTGCGGGGGCTATTATACAGATTGAAGGCTACTGTGAAGGCCATCATACAGTGTGGGGGTCTATCTACAGTGTGGGAGTTACTGTGGTGGGCCACTTGATTGGCGACAGGCGAATGTAGTGCCAATATTCAAAAAGGGAGCGAAAAGTGACGCCGGAAACTATCGGCCGGTGAGTCTGACGTCCGTTGTGGGCAAAATTTTTGAAAGCTTCATTAAAGAGGCAATTACGGAGCATCTTGATGCTAATAATCTTTTAATCCCGAACCAACATGGATTCATGAGGAATCGCTCCTGCCAAACAAACCTGATTAACTTCTACGAGGAGGTTGGCTCTCGAGTAGATCAGGGGGAACCAGTGGATGTCGTGTATCTCGACTTCTCAAAAGCGTTCGATAGCGTGCCACATAATAGGTTGGTATACAAAATGAGAATGATGGGGCTGGGGGAAAATGTCTGCAAGTGGGTAGCTAACTGACTAAAGGATAGAAGGCAGAGGGTGGTTATAAATGGAATATACTCAGATTGGGTAAGCGTCACTAGTGGGGTACCACAGGGGTCTGTACTAGGCCCAATGTTATTTAATATCTTTATTAACGACATAGTCAACGGGATAAATAGTAAAATATCAATATTTGCAGATGACACAAAGTTATGTAAAACAATTAATACAAAAGAGGACAGTGCAGACCTACAGAGGGACTTGGATAAGCTGGGTAGGTGGAGCATTAAATGGCAAATGAGGTTTAACGAGGAGAAATGTAAGGTCATACATATGGGAAGGAAAAATGGAAGTCACCAGTACTCACTAAATGGGAAATCATTGGGGAATTCAGAGATGGAGAAGGACTTGGGCATCTTGATTGATAGCAAACTAAATTGGAGTGCCCAAAGTCAGGCGGCTGCTGTAAGGGCAAACAGGGTAATGGGATGTATCAGAAGAGGTATAGCTGCAAAGGATGAGAACATTGTTCTTCCACTGTACAAAGCACTGGTCAGACCTCACTTGGAATACTGTGCTCAGTTATGGGCCCCAATATATAGAAAGGATATAAATGAGCTTGAAAAGGTACAAAGGAGGGCAACAAAATTAATAAAGGAAATGGAGGGACTGCAATACCCAGAGAGGTTGGCAAAACTAGGACTATTCAGCCTGGAAAAGAGAAGGTTGAGGGGGGACATAATAAATGTGTACAAATATGTTAGGGGACAGTATAGAGATCTTGCCCGGGATTTGTTCAAAAGGAGGGATATTACGGTAACAAGAGGGCATTCACTAAGACTTGGAAGAGAAAAGGTTTCAGCACCAGCATAGGAAGGGGTTCTTTACGGTAAGAGCAGTGAGAATATGGAATTCACTGAGTGAGGAGACGGTAATGTCAGATTCACTACACCAGTTCAAGCGGGGACTGGATGCTTTTCTAGATACCAGGCAGATTTCTGCATATACTTAAAAATAAAATAAAATAGTAGGTTGATACAGGGATTTATTCTGACTGCTGGTTTCAGAGTCGGGAGGGAATTTTTCCTCAGGTGAAGATTGGCTAAATCATTTGGGGTTTTTGCCCTCCTCTGGATCAACTTTAGCAATTACAGAACTAACAGGTCGAACTTGATGGACGCAAGTCTTTATTCGGCTTTACAAACTATGTTACTATGTAAGGAGACTACATTGGCGGCCATTATATAGTGTGGGAGCTAATGTGAGGTCCATTATACAGTTTGGGGACTACTGTGGGGACAATTAAAGAGTGTGAGCGCTACTGTGAGGGCACAAAGGAGACATTTTACTATGTAAGGGGCACAGTGATGGGCATTATTATGTGGGCCAGAAAGAGGATCCTTGTTTTTTGTGCCAAACAGCATGTGCAGTAATAGGGACACATATGGCAGCAGCGGCTCAGCATTGGGGTATCAGCAAAATGAGGATTTTGCGCAGGTTGGGAATAGATGGGGAGGGTGCTGAAAATGTGAGAAGTCATATGTGTCTTTGTTGTAATCTCTGCAGATGAGCCCTGGCTGGAGAAGTTGCCATGTCGGTTTCAGCAAGATGGAAAAGACAGGAAAAGTGAACGACTCAATAAGAACGACCGTCAGCTGTAAGTCACTGATTATTACAGCTGACATGTGCCCGCAACAGCCGCGTGTGGAATCGCGATCCACCCGCGGCTGTTAACATGTTAAATGCCGCTGTCAATCTCTGATAGCGCCAATTAACATCACTGTGACGGAAGTGCGTCACTTACCCCGCCCATCAGTGACCCCGTCACGTGATCGCGGGTTACCGATGGGTGGGCATGACAACCCTGGGTCTGCAGCAGACTCCAGTGGTTGTCATGAGCTGATTGCTATGAGCGCCACCTAGTGGTCGGCGCTCATAGCACAGGAGCATTTCTGCTGCATAGAGGTGATCTGCTGATCACCTCTATGTAGCAGAGGCGATCAGACAAGTGCTGCTTCTAGGCTCCTATGGAGACTATAGAAGAAAGTTAAAAAAAAAAGGTTTAAAAATGATAAAAAAATATAAAAGTTTAAATCACCCCCCTTTCGCCCCATTCAAAAAAATAAAATAAAAAAAAAAAACCACATATTTGGTATCGCCGCGTTCATAATCACCCGATCTATCAATATAAAAAAAGAATTAATCTGATCGGTAAATGGCATAACGAGAAAAAAAATTTAACCGCCAAAATTACGTTTTTTGGTCGCCGCAAAATTGCAATAATGGGCGATCAAAACATCGAATATACCCCAAAATGGTATCAATAAAAACTTCAGCTCGGCGCACAAAAAAATAAGCCCTCACCCGGCCCCAGATCCTGAAAAATGGAGACGCTACCAGTCTTGGAAAGTGGCGCCATTTTTTTAAACAATTTTTTTAGCAAACTTAAGAATTTTTTTTCACCACTTAAATAAAAAAGAACCTATACATGTTTGGTGTCTATGAACTCGTAATGACCTGGAGAATAAGAAAGGCAGGTCAGTTTTAGCATTTCGTGAATGTGGTAAAAAAAAACAAACAAAAAAAAAAAAAACATCTGTAGTATTGCACTTTTTTTGCGATTTCACCGCACTTGGAATCGTTTTCCTGTTTTCCCGTACACGATATGATAAAACTAGTAATGTCATTCAAAAGTACAACTCATTCCGCAAAAAATAAGCCCTCACACGGCCATATTGACCAAAAAAATAAAAACACTATGGCTCTGGAAACAAGGGGAGCAAAAAACGAAAAGGCAAAAACGGAAAATCCCAGGGTTGCGAAAGGGTTAAAGTATGACGGTAATATCAGTATTGGTCTTTGTGGAGATTTTTCTTCATTCACAGCATAGTCATCTGCTGAGGTTCTCCTATACCCACAATTAGGGTGCTACACCATAGTTGTAATCAGGGGTTAGGGGCCAACTTAGATGTTTCGACATTCCCCACCTCCCCCCACCCCGAGCTGAACCCCTAGCTACGCCTCTGCAGTATTGTTATATAATGAGTGAAGTTTGTGCGCGGAGTTCAGTGCTAATATTATGTACTATGCCTATATTTTATAATTAAAGTAATAAGGTAATTTCCATCATTTATTTTTTGCTGTTAAATTATGCACCGACTCCATGTATTTTTTTTTAGCAGCTACATCTTTGCTTTCTTAAATAAGAAATGTTAAAAGTACAGTCTACTAGTAACAAATGCTAGGGGGGGGGGGGGGGGCTAGAAGCTTATTGATCAAGGTATGGATTTATTATCGAGTTTCATGTACAATGGATATAAAAAGTCTACACACCCCTGTTAGAATGCAGGGCCATGTAAAAGAAAAAATCATACCAAGAATCATTTCATGACTTTTTCCATCTTTAATGTCGCCCATAAACTGTACAAATTCATTGAGAAACTGAAACCATTTTGAGGGGAAAATAAATATAACAAGACTAAAATAATGTGGTTATTATAACTGGGAATGTGGTTGTGTTCAGAATTAGTGAATCACATTTAAACTCATGTTACATAGTAGTCAGTACAAAGCTGCAATCATTTACAGGGATTCTGATTAACCCCATATAAAGTTTCGCTGTTCTAGTAAGATTTTCCTGAAATTTTCTTAGCTGCATTTTACAGAAAAAGCCATGGTCCATAAACAGCTTACAACACAGCAAAGGGATCTCATTGTTTAAAGGTATCAGACAGGAGAAGGGTACAAAAACATTTCCAAGGCATTAGATATACCTAGAACACTGTGAAGAAGGTCATCAAGAAGTGGCTTAAACTTGGCACAAGAGTTGCATTACCTAAAATTGGATGTCCCTCAAAAATTAAAAGACCAGAAGAAAATTGGCCAAGAAGTCTACCAAAAGGACTCTGCAACATTACAAGGAACTTGTCACATGAAAAAAAATGCTATTAACCTGCAGATATGGGGTTAATCTGCAGGTTAATAGTGTTTTGAACTTGCCTGATGCCCGCACGTAGAGCCCTGCTGCTGGGCCTTTAAAGGAGCAGCAGGAATTTGTAGCAAGTACTAGTTGTGTACTGCATGTGACAAAAAAAATCCCATATTCTTCCTATGTCTGACCTGTGGGGTAAGGTGGCAAAGCGAAAACCTTTTCTTACAAAAAAAATATCCCAGCCCAGCTATGTTTTGCCAAAACCTACATCAAGTCTGCCTAATGCATGTGGGAAAGCATGCTATAGTCTGATGAGACCAAGGTTAAATTTTTTGGACATAAATCCAAAAGGTATGTTTGGCGCAAAGCCAACACTGTGCATCACCAAAAGAATACCACACCCATAGTACAGCATGGTGAAGGCAGCATTGTGCTTTAGGGCTGTATTTAGGCAGCTAGAATTGAGGCTTTAGTCAAAGTGGAGAGAATTATAAACCGTTCCAATTATCAGTCAATTTTGCAACAAAAACTTCAGGCCTCTGCTAAATAGCTGAAGACGAATTTCGCTTTTCACCTGTTATAAATTCAAAGAGTACTTCAATTATTTAAGGGTGTGTATGCAACTACATTATTTGGTATTTTTCTTTTTTTCCAAAAAAATGTCAGTTTATTTTTCAATTGAATTGTGCAACTTTATGGGTATCATTAAAGGTGAAAAAAGTTCCAAAATGATTCTTCTTGGTATAATTTTTTTATGTGACAAAAACCTAGCATTTTAACAAGGGTGTGAAGACTTTTTATATCCACAGTATAACCAGCATCCAGTAATCTTCCTCTTTTGGTGGCTGTAGGTAAACAGAATTTTATCACTTAAATGGAACCTGTCATGTCAAAAAAACACTATTAACCTGAAGATATGGAGTTAATCTGCAGGATAATAGCGTTCTATAGCCAGCTGGCCGCTGCTCTGAAAGTCCGGCTGCAGGGAGGTAATGAACGTTATTCCTCCCTGCAGCCACCGGCTTTCATAGAAGCATGGCCGACGCGTCTTCAGTCACCGCTCAGTACATAGTAAGCAACTGCTGAAACCATGTGCCGGCACTGACTGACAGCTGTCTCAGCAGTGCATCATTGCTGCAGATTAACTCCACATCTGTAGTTTAATAGCTTTTTTGGGACATGACAGGTTCCCTTTAAAGAGGACCTGTCACAAAGTTTAAAGCAGACAGTTTTTGCTCCTATTTTATTATACCTTCTCCCGAGTATACCATTTTTTTCTCTTTTAAATTCATCATATGATTCTAAAGATATGGGCTTTTTACTTTGACTATAATTTTCTTTTTAATCGCCTGAGATAACACTCTCCTTAGATTTCTTTGGTCCATGTTCAGTGTGGTATACACCATGATACCAAACAGCACAGTGACTACTTTTCATCCATTAAATAGGCATATGGACTGATCACAAGTTTGTAAAAACATGTTATGTTAATTACAGGATACACCTTAGTTTTGCATGTCCCTGTGATCAAATTATTTTCAATCGTTTCTAGGGCACCATCATTTTTGTCCAGGCTATTTTCATTATTTTTATTTCTGTTCAACCACAATTCAAAAGCAAAATCTGATTTTCATTAGTAAATTTAAATTCAGTAAATTTTCATTCATTAAATTTAAATTGAAAATTACTTTTTGTCAGTTTCAAGTTATTTCAGCAACCATTGTTTTTCTTACTTTACCAAAAGGGTACCAACAATTTTGTACATGTTGTAGTGCCCCTGAAGGTAATGTTTCAGTATAGAGGTGAACATTATCCTGCGATATAAGAGTCTAGCTTCCCCCGATGGGTGAAAATGCAGCAGCTGTTGGCTGTACACTATATAGCTGACAATCTGCTGCATCAGTCACGATCTGTGTAGGCACTGACCATTAGCTGGTAACAGAGTGTGGGGGGGCTCCCTCTTTAACCCCATGAGCACCCTGAAATCAAGTTTATGTGGTCCTGATGATTCCCATGGCAATCCAAAACCAAGTAATGGGCCTCGGGTCTGTTAGCTATTGTGTATGTTCATATGTTAGTAATAGTGATGAGAAAGAGTGTTCTATTAATCCCTTTGGCAAGCACGCTCAGGTGCTCGCCGAGTATTTTCACGTGCTCGGCATTTCTTTTAATGTCGCCGCGCCTGCAAGTGTCACGGCTGTTTGACAGCTGTGACACAAGCAGAGATTGCCTGTCTGATAGGCATCAATTCCTAAAAAGCATCTGAAGGGTTAATAACCTACCTGACCGCAGTTTTGAATATGTTGAAGGGCGGGTTTTTTTTTAATGGTATCACTTTTGGGGTTTTCTAGTATATAGGTCCCCAAAAGTCACTTCAAAACTGAACAGATCTCTAAAAAATAACTTTTGCAAATTTCCTTGAAAAAATGAAAAATTGCTGGTACATTTGAGACCTTCTAACAAAATATATATATATATATATATATTTTTTTTTTACAGATGGTGCTGATATAAAGCAGACATGAGGGAAATGTTATTTATTAACTCTTTTTGTGTGGTATGACTGGATTAAAGGGATAATCATTCAAAGTCGGAAAATTGCTATTTTTTTTCAATTTTTGTCAAATTTCTGACATTTTTATAACTAAACGCAACGGAAAAACAATTTTAAAATCACTGGGATATGTTGTAACATTTAATTGTTATTGTAAAATAAAGTGACATTAGTAAGATTTGAAAAATTTGGCCTGGTCACCAAGAGGTTAATGACTAGTACATAATGTGAATACGTTTCTGCAAACTATGAAACTGTCAAAACGTGCAAAGTTATGGGCCAGTGCTGTAAGACAATAAATGACACAATGATGACAAATCAAATGGTTTATTTTAAGATGTTTTTCAGAAAAAAAATGGACCCATGCTAAATCTAGGATGTAAGATCAGTAGAGGTCTGATTGCCAGGGCCTCCATTGATCAAAATTAGGGTCTACATTTCTATTTGGAGCACTGCAACCCTATTTATCCAGGCACAAAGCCCATGCTTACATGAGCCAGGTACTGTAACCTAGTCCAGTCTCCTTCATACTCCCCATCGGTCTAGGATGGACGACCACCGATCACACGTTGATAGGATTGTTATGAGAGGTTGTGAATGTTTTTAGTTTTTTCTTGGAAACCCCTAATATAACATAGTATAAAAATAATCATGATAAAAAACAATGACGTAATGAGTAAGAGAAGAAAGGAATTTTATTCTAATGATTTATATACAATTATAAGGCGAATTTCGCTCTTTTCCATTAACCCGGTAAAAAAAAAAGAGCGTTAGTCATCCAGTATCACTGTGCTTACATTAGTTATCATTGAAACACTGTAGTACAACAAAAAAAACTCTGATAGACAGTTACACAGTTACATGTGCTTGAGTTGAGACTTACATTTTTTATTATTTTCTTCTTTTTATAAAAACAAACTTGTGTGACAATGAAAGTGTCAGTAATCAAAGTTTAAGTCTATTTTATTATTATGCATTATTTTTAGTTTTTGTTCGCCCTTCCGCCTCCATTCTCTCTTTTCCAACATGATATGTTCAGCTTCTTTTTCATGTTTTATAGGCACTTTTCGCAAGTGGTTTACACAAGACATTTTATGTAACAGATTGGTTTTTTTTCAAGCAGATTGACAGAAAGATTCGATTCCTTTAAAATTTTCCATTGAAATCAGAGTGATTGCGATACAAGCATATAACATTACAGTGGATCTGATGCATAAAAATAGTGCAGAGAAACAGTGGAGAGTCCATAGACACAATCAGTGTCCAGTATCCAAGGATAGACAGGTAACTGGTTATTGTCGGGAACTTTTGGGCACTATATGGCCAGATATGTCTTAGTAATGAATTCGCATTGTCAACTTTTGATCTCATATACCAGTTTTTATACACATTTACTCCTATACACAATTATAAACGGTCATCATCCAGCCGAAAACAATGGTTGAGAGCAAGATTCCTTGTACAAGAGATAGTCACAGTGTGCCTGGAAGGATAAGCTTGAGTGATATGATCTGAACTATACTCACATCTTACAGTTTAATAGTTTTCTGCATCCAATGTATAATGCCCACAAGCTAAATATTTTCAAGTGAAGAATTGGCAGAGCTACCACATAAAGCACAATGGCATGGAAGGTAAAGTACAATCAGTATGGAGAAGCTGCATGAAATAACTATGGCAAGATGAGGAATGGATGTTATTATAAGAAGAAAAGAAATCAATATTTGCAATTCCTTAAAAGGTATCCCAGACTGACAAAAAGAAATCACTTTAAATGGGAGGGAGGTCTGTTAAGGTGGCCGTACACATCAGATAGCTGTCAACTGACCGCTATCTCTCCCAACGACAGAAACTCCGCTCGGTCGAGTATACATGTGTTCTGAACAGGGAAATGGGATAAAGCCACTGGTAGATCTCTTTGAGGGGGCTAATCTTCCCTGGGAAAAGAAGGAATGGACATTGAAATCTGCACCCAATCATTCTTTGCCCAACAGATGATGTAGAAGGATTGGACAGCCCCCGTGTTGGGGTAAGGGTTGGCCAGTGTGGTTGAAATCAGTAAGTTCACCATTGATAAAATGTGCTTTAAGTCGGAGTAGTGAAGATACTGTATAAGACAAAGCCATAAGGAAGGTCTGGAAAGATGGCTAGGGTAAGGTGAAATGTCCAAAAATTCTTATAGGAAGATAAAAGCGAATGGAAGTAGAAGGAACATAAGCTTGCCTATGAGAAGATGTTATAAATGTGGTCCACCGATGCTTCTCACTTCCACATCAGGAGGAGCTTGCGTCATCAGATACCTACCAATAAGTCCGCATGACCAGTAGTTGTCATCCACGTCTTAGTTATTAAAATAGGATATGTGCATGATATAAGCTGGCTGTACACAGCTGTAGGCCTAAGACTTGTTTGGCCAACACCTGTCCCTTCCTGACTCACAAAAACATGCACACTGGGCGCTGCCCAATGAGGTTAGCTCTTTATGTCCTGCATGAAGAGAGGATTGTGACATCCGGTGTTCGGAAGAGAGGGGACCAAGGGTACAAATTAAATAGTTTGCCAGTTATGCAGAAATCGGCAGATTTGGCGGACTTTTAACCAAATATTCCCCCCTGTCGAGATTTATGCAGTTATTATTTGCCATCTCTTGAAGCTTCATTCTGTGTTTCGAGCAAGATTCATAACGCTGTGTAACAGTTTTCTCCATTCTCTTTTCATTCACACATTGTCAACACATAATGCAGGGCATATGGAAGCACAAGACAGCATTGTCTACATACCCTTTGTGCAACATTACACTATTAACGTAATTTTTTCTGTTTTATTTTTTCCCTTTGTTCTTACTCAAACCTTTCTCTCAATCTGTTTGGACAGTATAGGGCTTTGTAATAGATCTGTACCAGTAAGACGGCCCTTATGTGAACTTAATGAAAAGGCAGCCACCCAATTAGAGATAAAAACTGAAACTCCCCAACGCTGGTTGAAGTTGAGCCTTTTACAGCACAAATTCATACCTCGTTTTATCATGCAGGGATCGTGAGGATTTGCCTGGCCTAAATACTCCCAGTCATGACATGGGGGCCCTACATGAAGTGATGCCATAATCCATCATTTCTATCAGTACTTCTCTGGTAAGGTATTACAGGATTCAGCCAAAAGAATATTTATACAAACACACAAGAGGCGTTCTGCAGGTTCCTCAGATACACTATGTACTCTAAAGAAAAGTAAGTCCGAAAAAATATCCATATTAAGAAGCACCAGCCAGATAAGATCTTGATTTAGGAGAATGACCCAAACTTCTGAAATTCATTCTGATCTGAGGTCATTTGATCTACATTACCTACCAGGCTTTGTACTTATTTTTTCTTTTGTATACATTTTAAAAGAACAAAATGGCAGCGTTATTGTAAGTTCCGATAGGGATCGCTTAATTAATGGAAAAGAATAATTCTTACTTAAGAACTAGACAACCATTTCTTTTCAAAATTGTCTCTGAGATGAAAGGCATTATAGACAGTGTTCATATCACATACATTAAATTAATCAAAAAAACATAATAGTATATTACGTTTATCCATGATTAACAAAAAGAAAAAAAAAGCAACATAAGTAGTATCAATGATTACATGACCAATTATGAATTGTCTGATAACATGGAAATAATACTTTAGTAAACCTCCAACATAAGTATAAAAAAAAGTAAAAGAAACCATTGAGTACAAACAAATTCATTCCTTTCCCACAATATATTATGTCAGTAAAAAAAAATGCATAGCAAAATAAAAGAACAGCAAAGCATGGCAGACTCTTGACATTTCATAAAACTTAGCTGAACGATATGATTTTTAGGGGGCGTATGTAATGTCACCTGTGATTGTCTTATCGTGAAACATCCTTCCGTGTACTTATCACTTCAGTCCAAGAAAACAAGGGCAGAGAGGAGGTCCACTGTCATGTTGCCCAAAATGCAAAAGGCACTGAAACAAACAGGATATGCACCATAGTACCGTCCAATTAAAAAATAATACAAAGTCTCTCATGAAAATATCTGTTATTGCCTTTTTTTTTTTTTTTTTTACTTAGTGTTCATTGTCCCTCAGGAGTAAAATGGTCTTCCCTGTTCTGGTGGTAATCTGTTGAGCCGCGCTACCTGAGACGGAGATGGTGGTACGTCCTGGCGGAAAGGACCTTTAGCTTGGGCATAATTAGGATCAGAGACTTTCTTGTAAGAGTCATAATTATTTGATCCATCCGTGGGCACTTTCTTTTTCAGCTGCTGTTCCTTTCGTCTCTGCTCTTGTCTGAGAAGTTCTTGAGCTTCCATCATAACTCTGGCGTTGAATCCATGTCCACCCATGTATCCATTCCGCGATCCCTGATAACTGGAATACCTGGGATTCTCCTTGGCACTCTGAAAACCTTCTCCAGGAGCATACATTTGGTCCCATGAGTCATGAGACACAGAACTGGGATTTTTTCTACTTTGCCTGGACAGATACAAATAGAAATTAGACTTACATACTGTTGGTATACATTACCCAAAATAGGTTTATACTGGAATTTACATATACTCAGAACACAAGCACAACACAGAAGCACATGTTAGCGATACAAAACAAAGACAACACATTATGGAAAAAAGCACAACATAAAACCTATAAAACAGAAACAGAAGGGTCATATAAGGTGAACACAACACAGAGCCTATGATTAAAATGAGCCCCAAGATCTATATAATCTCTAAAAAAAAAAAAAAAAAAAAAAGTTGTCTATGTATCAAAAAGTGAAAGATTAAAAAATTAAATATGTTTTTGATTAATATGTGCTCTTCACAGCTTCTTAGTTGTGGAAACTATCAGGGATTACCACATGGATGACTTGTGGATCAGTGGGTGTCTATAAAATTGCCATAATATATGGGTGAGGGTGAACGTGAAATTATGAAACGCACAACTTCAGCTTCTGCTGATTCATTGTCCCCCGAAGTATGACTATTAGTATATGTGACACACTGTGTTGGGTTCTTTGAAATTTACGAATTTGGGAGGGGGCTTTAATAGATGTAATGAGAACCTAGAAGCTCAGACTTTAGAGTTTATTTACGGGATGCCCTAATCTACATGTGCCTCTGTCCTAGTTACAGGTTCCATTTAATCTTGAGTAGAAAATTTAAGCAACTCTGACAAGTATGATCGAGCATCTTCGCTGCCAAGGTGACTTATTTCAAAGAGGCATCACTGACAACGAATGCGCTGCTTTCAACTTGTTTCCTGTCCTTCATCATTTCTGATGGATTACTTTACTTTTGTCCACTTCCAGCAGCCAGCAGTACTCTCTTGTTGCTGGCATTTCCCTCACGAGTGGTATTCATAACAGTTATGTCTGGGCTGGTTCTGTAAGCTGTGCCAAGCTACATTAAGTTTCAGTACTGTATGTAGGAAGCTGAGCTGTTTGAGAACTCCTGTATACACGAGGTCATGGAAGCTACTGCCTCAAGGTATGTAAAGCTCAGCGTATGCCAAAAACCTTTCCATTCTATGAAGGTCAGTCTATGAAACAACTGCAGCCTTCATTGTTAGTTACAGAAAAACATTGGGCTGCGCTATAGTCAATGTTAGACTGAAATGTCATGCAAAAGCAAGATACAGTGCCCGAAAATTCATCCAATCCACAAGGGTGGACAACTACTTTGCGTAAAGAAAATTAAAAACAAAACAAAAAAAAAACATAACTAAAAGTCTATATTAGAAATGTTTCAGAAATTTTAAAGTGTTGTATGACTGAAGATAAAAAGTGGACAATCATTAAAACTTTACTTTGCAATTGCCACCTTGGACATTATCCTTCATCCAGTTGTTTCATAGTGACCTTCATGGGGTAACATGAAGATCATTATAATTTTTTGCCATTGTCTACAAAAATTGCCAGCAAGCTAAAGACAAAGCTATAATCATTAAGAGGAGGGGGAGATACTGCCTACACACAGATGACTACCTGCCCAGTAATCCAAGTCCAAAAAGGGCAAGGGCACCTAATAAAATAATGGCAGGTGCATAATTAGAAGATGAAAACGGATTGGGACTGAGAACACATATCATACGAGTGTAACACACTATTGTTACACAAGGTAGCAATCACCATAGTGTAACATGAAAGTATTGATCTTTACTGTCAATTTGTTAAGAATGACATTTTTTACACATCTGAGGTTGATGATTGACTAGAGGAGGAAAAGTGACTTCCGACAATAAAGTAAGACATTCAACTGGTCAAAATGTGCATGTCAAGGAGTCTATGGTTAATTATTACAGTTAACTGTAACTTTTCTTGATATGCGACTCTCCATAGCTATGTTTTCCAACTAGGGATTCTTGGTATCTGGTTAAGGGTCCCACCAGAAGACCATAGCAGCTGTAAGAACTAATTTTAGTCGGAATGATAGCGCAAGCATTCAACAATCATGACCAGAAGGTAGAACTATACAATGCTTGACCAAACCTTTTGAATAATTTTATGATGTAAAGGTAGCCATAAATATCAAATTTAAGTCAGCCGATCCCGCTGACAATCTAATGAGAGTAATATATTCAAGAAACAGTAGTTTGTCCTATATCGGGGGATAAAAAAAGATGAAGAATGTTGAATTTCAATATGCATATCCTTTGATCTTAGGGATAAGCTGCCACCATTACCAATGTTCATCATAGTTCTCCAGTGGTAATAAGGTTAGGAATCACTGCTCCATCAAGTCAATTCAAAATCAAAAGCAGCAAGACCGTATCATTGACTACTTTAGGGGGTAAAAGTCGTAGTTGACAGGCCTAAAAGTGTAACCACCTCTTTGATTGGTTCATGAACAAAAACGGGAAATTCATTATTTAAAGTATACCTCCAACGATGATGCCGGCCAAGTTTCCACTCTAAGGTTGAAAAGTGATTGAGACATGGCCAATCAGCCCGATTAGGCAACTCAACTTAGCAGAAAAGATTTCCCACTTTGCCTAGGCCCCTGACCACTCATATTAATCATCACTTCTGGCATTGACTTGAAGGTATACTTCATGGATTTAGATTTTACCCTATATTCCAAAGTTTCAGGAATGGTAGCACTTTATATAATAAGCAAATTATTCCCATTAATCTTTGCTGTATCATAAATGCTCAATATATATCTGCTTAAACCACATGTACAGCACATATATAGAAGGTCATTGCGTGTGGTTTATTGCCCAGTAAAGCCCAATGTCCTGCATATAACAACCACAGCAAAGTGGTTAAAATGATTTTAATAGCCAAGAAGCAAAGTTCCAGCTCTCATTGCATTCCCATTGATATCCTTTAATTTAATTTGGGATCACAAGGCATTACTGAATTTTCATTAAAGCCAGAGCCCTTCGATCATCATATTGCTAATTGGAATCGGATCAGCCGGTCATCCCATCCAAGTATAATATCAATATATTTTCATTACTGTATGTGAAATAAGAAAACAGCTCCAAGCAGCCAGCCCAGTGTTTAATGAGCGGCGTAATCTACTGCACGTCTGCCTTCATGAGAACATTTCAGATTTAGTGTTCTGTGATCCCCACTATAAATGCTTCATATACAACTTATGTATTTAGTTGGCATAAATGGCAATGTATAATAAAAAAAGAAAAACTGACATTGAGCTAGTTGCCAGCACAGAATCATTAATCACACCACATTAATGAAATTATTTTGAAATAAATGTTCTGTGACTAATGCCAAGTTTGCCTGGAAAGCAAGACGCAAGCCCACAAATATTGCCTAATATGTAATAAAGAACAAATGTATAATAGAATAAACGACACTATCTGGCAGAAAATGGCTTAACTACTTATAGACTGCTTGCTTTAAGTTGGGTAGGCCATCACCATATAACTGGTGGAAGCTCAACCTCAACATTTTCAGAATCAACTGAGCAGATTAACTCTGCTGCCCGACTAATCCACCTCTCTCCACGCTACTCCTCTGCAAATCCCTTCACTCATACATTCCTCACACAATCACCTCCAAGACTTATCCTGAGTGTCCCCCAACCTTTGGAATTCTGTGCCTCAACTCGTCCGATTATCCACCACACTCTGAACCTTCAGACGGAACTTGAAAACCCATCTCTTCAAGAAAGATTACAGCCTGCAATGACCCCGCTGCCTCCTCACCACCAACGGAGCTACTGCAACCCCCCAACCTACTGTCTCCTTCCCCATTATCCTGTAGAAGGCAGGATCCTCTCGTTTCTGTACCAGTCTGTCACTATTAGTTTGTTCACCATATTTTATATTTGTATCTTGTATCTCATGTACAGCACCATGAAATCAATGGTGCTCTAAAAATAAATAATAATAATCAGCAGAAAAAAGAAGCCACCATAATTAATGCAGTGTCACATCACCTTACTCATCTGATTGTTGGAAGATTGTGATGTCAAAAATTCATGCATTGCAACCTCTCCACTCACTGGTGGTTGGATGCAGGACAGAATGGCAGGTCGGAGGACCCAGCTTCTGGAGATAGGTGCAAACCTTAAGACCCACTGTGGGCCCACATTTCACTTCCATGTGCCTCTATTATACATAACACTCCTTTTCATGCAATATTTAGGAGACATTCTCCTCTAAATGCATTGCTGCATGCAGAAAGCTAGGTGTTATATGCAGACACTAAAAAGACTCATTCGCCCAATGGTCAGTATTATCCTGCCTGGTGCATGAACTCTCAGATGCTATCTGTGCTAAGTATCAGATGTTTTGGACCACAATAACGAAATTTAATAATTTGTGTGGCTTTGGTCATTATTCTAAAGCCAAAAAATAAGCCCTTGTTTTGGGAATTTGGGATTCATTTTAGGAAATGTATGCAATATTACAGCTCCCATTGTTTGACCAATGTTTGGAGACCCCCAATGGTCAGCATAATAAGTGTGGCTCTATATGGTACTGCAGCTGCACTACCAGACACAGCCAATCATATGGACCAGTCACAACAATGAAAGGCCCTAGGAACTCATTGACTAGACCTCTTCTAAGCATGGGATACTTATGTCTTAAGCTTTAAAATTTCCTTAAAGAGGTATTCCGGTAAGAAGTTAGAAGGTATCTACAGTATAAGTGATAACTGCTAGATTCATGGGGGCTTCAACTGCTGTGATCTGCATTGATTGGCATTGTCCCCCAATTGAATGGAGCGGTAGCTGAGCATGTGCGTCACCCCATTAACTGTTGGCTATCTCCGGCAGCCCTATAGAAAACAGAGTGGCAATGCATACTAGATTCGAACAGTTAACAAAAGTTCCTTGTTCTGGTATTCATTGGAATCTCAGCAGTTGGACTCCCACCGATCTAAAAATGATCAACTATATGATCTAACAATGCACCGCACGCATGAAGCACCAACATTTGCTTTAGTTGTCACTGGAGATTAAAAAACTAAAGTTTAAAATAGAGCTCTCAAAAAAAATTGCAAAACTTTGTAAAAAAAAAAGTTTTTAAAGGGGGAGTTTCTCTTTAAGACGCTTCGCTCCTTCTGAATTGAGAAGGCATTTTAAGAGAGAGGAGAGCGGCTTACTTGCTCATTAAAACTAATCTTGTTTTATTAGTAACTAACAATGTTTTCAAGTTCATATTACCCTTTAATCTAGTTTCCTCTATGATGTTGTTTTTCCTGTAACTGCTTTCTAATGCAGAAAACCTTAATCTACATTAAGATGGAAAAGCAGAATAATGTATTCCAGCTAATTCTGCAGTAATATGCTTAAATGTGTGACAGAGTGCATTCCTTGCATAAGTCATGTTCTTTCAGCTTGCATTAAACTTTAAGGAACAGCTGTTTCTGTATCTCCTTCAGGAAACCGCCACCTCTGGCCATGGAAGTGTTTACAGAGCATATCATGGGTCAGCACTATGCTGAGGATTTATGTTACGCTTTTTTTTTTAGTACTTCTTTTGAGTGGCCGCTAGGAAAAAGTTTATCATAATTGTACAACTGATCTGATCAAAGGCTTGCTTGGCAGTGGCGAATCGCAATATAATGCTGCTTTAAAACAGAAATGTATTCTTAACAAATACACATTTTTGAAAAGTTTTCCGGTTTCTTATTAAAGGAAGATACAATTGTTTGAAATGAAACCTGGCTAAATCCTTCTTTCTATGCAGACGCCTGCAGTATCCAACTAGAGATCAGAGTCTGCAGTCAAATAGTCGTCTTTATGACCTTTGTATGTTTGGCTGTGAGCGGTAAAAGCTTTAAGTTTAATAAAAGAAATCCTCGGATCACTGATTTTAAAAGCTCCAGATTGTGACTGAGGGTTATGCAGTCCTGTGCAAAGTAGCTTTCGCTTCTGTTTTGTCATGAAAATGTCCACGGAAGACCAAATCTACATGTTGGAAGAGTGACGCCTTAAAGTTTTAAAACTCTCGTAGCTCAATATTGGTCATAACTAACCTTTCTTTCACTCAGAGCAATTTTTTGCATATGTGTTCTATGAGTTTTTTTCAAAGTTAGTCTATGAGGCTGTTCATGTGTCTGATTTTTTTTTAGTAGACCAAGTGGTACGCGGAAAACGGAGACATGTCCAATAGTGATCCGAGTGTTGGATCAAAATAGTCAAAGCAAGTCCATGGGCCTGTGAAAAAATTGTACCACACTCGGATGCCATCTGAGTGCTGTCCATTTTTCACGGACTGCTGGATAGGAGAAGATAGAGTAGTTTTTTTTTTCTGTTTGATGAAAATCAGAACAAAGTGACCGATAAATCTAGGACCGCTTTTCTCGTCCGTGAAAATAAGGGACGCCTGAATGACCCCTAAGGCAGAGAGGCTTAGCAAAAGCTAAACCCGGCGTTCCCAAGCTACAGTCCTACATTTGAGTCTCTCAACAAGGATTGTCCCCAAAGCATACTTGACAGTTTTTTCCAAAATTATTTTCATAGTCAGGCCCCATTTTGACAAGCCACCCCCTCCTCAGACCCCCTGTTTCCCAACCCATGAATAAGTGTTTGGATGACTTCCAATTACTTGGATAGTTTCTGAAGACAGAGCATATGGACGCTACACATCGGAAACCTCCAGGGCACGCTTGCTTTCCCAGAGGCTCCGAGAAGCTTCTGCGGCACATGGAAGATTTGTCAACTCTTCCAGGAGATCTCCCGATTTTCCAGAAGCATCCAGGATGTTGCAACATAGTTAAGAACATAGTTCAAGGAAAAAACTATTTTAACATTTAAGTGCAATGTCTTTATTCAGCCTGAGTTCTAAAGAAAAACCTGAAATTATTTCATAATTTTTTGAAACTAACGGGACTTAGGCTGAAACATCTTTGACTTGATGTTTTAGCTACGGATGTTCCACAATGTGTAGATAATTCAACTCTGTATTCAAGTCCACAGAGTGGAAGGAGGGGTGTCACACAGATTTATGAGTGCTGGTTCATAGTGATGTGCCAAAAGGTTTGTGGAGAAACTACTTAACTGTCTGAATACAATTTAACCATGAATGATGGAGGTGACGGAGCCATGTTACCTGGGTAATGAACTGTACTGGCGTTGGGCTTGCTGGAAGCTCTCCCGTTCCTCCTGTCTTTGCCTTTGCATCTGTACTTCCACAGACACTGAATGCCGTCCACTCTGATTATATGTCGTGTTGTTTGGCTGGAGAAAAACAAGGAGCGTGAAAAGTGATTTTTTTTTAGTAACACAAAAATGGGGCAAGGCGGTTAGTAAGAAGCTCATGAGGTTAACATGGTTGGATTTTATCTTAGTGAAGGACATTTACACATTACACTTGACAAGAAATGTCAAACAGTTTGACAAGCCATTGAAAGCTACTTTGGCAAGGATGCTTCTTGTTTAGTTTGGCTCAGAAAAAGTAGGGTTGATTGTAAACAATTTTGCTGAAACAATGGAGATCAGAAGTTCGAGGATGCTTCTTTAATTAGGGTCTTATGAAATTTTCGGAAAACTTTCAATCTGTTTGCGGTCATAGATATTTGGAAATAACATAAAAAGTCATAGGAGAAATGGAGGTTGCCACCTTAAGTGGAGGTTAACAACCATCATATTTATAGCCAAAGATGATATAACTAACAAAGCATTCTAGAGGATATTCTCTGCAAGCCGTTAAAAATATAAAAGGTGGCATGGTACATTTTTACTAAAAAAAAAACAATAATTGCAGATATAAGTCAAAAACACCATATGGTAACTTACTATATCAGTTTATATAAGGACAACACATCCGTGTTATATAGAACAGAAGAGAACAATCTTTTTAAGCTGTCAATTAATCCAAGTGTCTTTCAGGAGTATTTACACTGGTGAATTTTTGGGCTGCATTCACAAGCAGCAGAAAAATTCACAATTTTCAATCTGGATTTAGAGGTGGAAAATCCCCTGCATATATGAAAACTAGACGAAATTTCCCAATTCTCATCCATTATTAGAAAAAGAAATCCATGCGGAAATGAAGATGTGGCAGAAATTTTACATTTGCAGCATGTCAATAGTTTATGCAGATTAACACCATGGTTTTCAACCTTTGAATATAAAATTTACAGAATTTGTTGTGAAATCTGCAATGGATTTTTTGCGTCAAAAATATGGTACTTTGCAAAGTACCCTTGAACTTTCCATAGTTTTTTTGGGACTGCATGAAGACTGGTGATCATCAAAAATTATTCAGAATGGCACAATAGTTTGTAACAGTGATGATAAAGAAATCTGAATATATTTACGTGCCACACACAACACTTCATGATTGTTTTTTTCCAAAATCCAAGGTTTAGATGTAGTTGGTATTAGAGCTGGAAGATGTGCCATTCTGTACATCAGTTTATTGCACATCATGTAACGCTGGTTACATTCTAAGTCTGTAGGTTTCCCATAATGGCTTCACTACATATTCCAAGAAGTTAGAATGGAAAGTTTAAAATGTTACATGACACAACCGAAATGTCCATAGCAAGGTAGGTCAGATGCACTTCAGAGCAAAGAACATGGAAGCACCTGTGCACATAACAGAGCTAGGTGCAATTCCTGAGAACGGAAACTGTCAATCTATCACCACAGCTCTCAACTCCGTAGGTATCAACTGGTTGTGATTGTAGGACTGCAACCTTCAAGGGGAAAAGAAAAGGCTTCAAAGCACAAATAGCAAAGATCTCCTAATGAATGTCTCAAAAGTCATTATCAATAATGCAAAGACGGACTGAGGAATGATTAATGGTGACAAGAATAAGGATGAACAAAAAAAATATTGCTTCAATGTGAACGGATGGATAAATCTAGGTACAATCAGCTTATCAGCCCTTGGTTGGGAAAAGTTCAAGTCTGGTCTCCTGCAGCATTGGACTTGGGCCCAATGCATGAACGATTCCTCGATCAATACATAAACGGTGCATAGTATACAATTTTTTTTGTATTATTGTTTACGCAGAACATACAATCAATAAGTTGCAATAAGTTATTGGTGAATGAACCTATAAAAATATACCCTAGTGAAAAATGACTGATGAAGTGGTCTTCATCAGTGTTTAACCCTTGAAATATTCTTCGTTCCCCATGGTCTGTAGTGGGTTAGTAGTCCTAGACTGATGTGAGGGTGGTAGAAGACTTGTGATGAGTAGCTGTAGCAGTTGTCAGGCTTTTTACACAAATCTTGTAAAAGGTATAGATCACAAGATTTAAAAAAGTAAACCAAAACAATGAAGTTAAGGTGATTGTTAACACGTATTTATTTATTTTACTTAATTATATAGCTCCATCATATTGCATAGCGCTTTACAGACATCATCACTGTCCAATGGATCTCACAATCTACATTCCCCATTCCTTTGAAGTGTGGGAGAAAATGGGAGAACAAGGAGGAAACTCATGAAAACATGATGAGAATATACGAACTCCTTGCAGATGTTGTCCATGATGGGACTTGAACCAAAGACCCCAGTGCTGCAAGGCTACAGTGCTAACCACTGAGCCACCTTGCTAAGAAAAAAGAGCAACTGGTTTCCTTTTAAGTCAGACATAACACTGATTGACATAATATAGTGCCATTTTGCATATTTTTGTTCTGTACGGTACAAATCTCATGCATAAGTTAAAAAGCCTCTTCCATTTAGAAAAAAGCAGCAGTACGGCTCCTCTGTACCCTGCAGTTCTCCAAAATAGTGAGCTTTTCAAGGCCTTTAAAGCATTGCTTACTTGGTTACAATGTCACGACCATTGACAGTTTCTGCATAAATACAGGTTTTATAAATCCTAGCAAGCACACAATGTCAGCGGAGCATTTACAAAGCAGTAATGGACTAATTTGAAATATATAATTATATGATATATTCAGTACATGGAATTCAATCCCAGCCATTGTGCATCAAAATTACAACCCTGTAATTCAATAGCTCAGGAGATGTCCTTGAATATGTTTTCTTCATACATTTTAAGGTTGCTAAGGGGAACGTGCATATTTTTTTTTTTTATTAAAAGCAATCGGCAATTGGTAGAAGATGCATTAATTCAGACAGAATGCAAGACTTTTGTGTACCCCCTGTGTAGTACACAAGCCGAAATTGAAAGCAATTCTCCGAAGGGCATTATGACTCTTGGCGAATGTATTGCAGGAAGCAGAGAAATGAATGACGGCCCAAGTAACTGGTGCCACAAAGGGAGCTCTCCAAAGTATACCTGCCCCCCAAAATGCACTTAATCCACTAAAATCCTAGAATATTATTCATTTTTACAAAGTTACTGAAATCTGTGGAAATCATTAGTTCGCTTTGCAGCATTTTTTTAAATGACAGCAGCATTTTGGAAATGGCAATTTAAATAAAAAGTTTCATAGTTTTATGGTTAAAAGAAGTAACAAATCCATCGAGTTCAACCTATACCCTGGCTTTTTGATTCAGAAAAAGGTAATATCCCATGAGGCAGATGCTCATTGCCCCATATTATGAGGAACGCCCCCCCCCCCCAATTGACATACAGCAATCAGACCAATTTCCTGAATTAAAGTCCCATCTTCAAAATCTCATACCCATAATCTGCAAAATATTTTTCAAGAAAGGCATCCAGGCCCTCCTTGAACTTTTTTTAGTGAATCAACCATTACAACATCACGTGGCAGAGAGCTCTATAATCTCATTACTCTTACAGTAAAGAATCACCGTCTGTGATGAGGTTTAAACTTTCTTTCCTCTAAACGTAGAGGATGTTCCCTTGTCATTAATGAAGGTCTAACTGTACAAAGATCATTAGAAAGATCTTTACACTGTCCATTGATATAATAGTACATTAAAATATCATTACCCCCTAAGCCATTGCTTTTCTAACCCCAAGTTTCATAACCTGTCTTCATATTGCAGTCCACCCATTCACTTAACCTTCTTCTCTGCATCTGTTCTAGTTCATCTATGTCCTTCTTATACACTGGCACCCAAAATTGCAAAAAGTATTCCTAGTGTGGCCGCACTAGTGACTTGTATAGAGGCAAAACGAAATCGTTGAAAGCATACAGAATCCTTTATTTACAGTATATTATTGGGAGTCATGCAGAACCCTCCATCTACAGTTAGGTCCATATATATTTGGACAGAGACAACATTTTTCTAATTTTGGTTCTAGACATTACCACAATGAATTTTAAACAAAACAATTCAGATGCAGTTGAAGTTCAGACTTTCAGCTTTCATTTGAGGGTATCCACATTAAAATTGGATGAAGGGTTTAGGAGTTTCAGCTCCTTAACATGTGCCACCCTGTTTTTAAAGGGACCAAAAGTAATTGGACAATTGACTCCAAGGCTATTTCATGGACAGGTGTGGGCAATCCCTTCGTTATGTCATTCTCAATTAAGCAGATAAAAGGCCTGGAGTTGATTTTAGTTGTGGTGGTTGCATTTAGAAGGTTTTGCTGTGAAGTAAACATGTGGTCAAAAGAGCTCTCCATGCAGGTGAAACAAGCCATCCTTAAGCTGCAAAAACAGAAAAAACCCATCCGAGAAATTGCTACAATATTAGGAGTGGCAAAATCTACAGTTTGGTACATCCTGAGAAAGAAACAAAGCACTGGTGAACTCATCAATGCAAAAAGACCTGGGCGCCCACGGAAGACAACAGTGGTGGATAATCGCAGAATAATCTCCATGTTGAAGAGAAACCCCTTCACAACAGCCAACCAAGTGAACAACACTCTCCAGGAGGTAGGCGTATCAATATCCAAATCTACCATAAAGAGAAGACTGCATGAAAGTAAATACAGAGGGTTCACTGCACGGTGCAAGCCACTCATAAGCATCAATAATAAAAAGGCTAGACTGGACTTTGCTAAAAAACATCTAAAAAAGCCAGCACAGTTCTGGAAGAACATTCTTTGGACAGATGAAACCAAGATCAACCTCTATCAGAATGATGGAAAGAGAAAAGTATGGTGAAGGCGGGGTACAGCTCATGATCCAAAGCATACCACATCATCTGTAAAACACGGCGGAGGCAGTGTGATGGCGCGGGCATGCATGGCTGCCAGTGGCACTGGGTCACTAGTGTTTATTGATGATGTGACACAGGACAGAAGCAGCCGGATGAATTCTGATGTATTCAGAGCCATACTGTGTGCTCAGATCCAGCCAAATGCAGCCAAACTGATTGGTCGTCGTTTCATACTACAGATGGACAATGACCCAAAACATAAAGCCAAAGCAACCCAGGAGTTTATTAAAGCAAAGAAGGGGAATATTCTTGAATGGCCAAGTCAGTCACCTGATCTCAACCCAATTGAGCATGCATTTCACTTGTTAAAGACTAAACTTCAGACAGAAAGGCCCACAAACAAACAGCAACTGAAAACCACCGCAGTGAAGGCCTGGCAGGGCATCAAGAAGGAGGAAACACAGCGTCTGGTGATGGCCATGAGTTCAAGACTTCAGACAGTCATTGCCAACAAAGGGTTTTCAACCAAGTACTAGAAATGAACATTTTATTTACAATTATTTAATCTGTCCAATTACTTTTGGTCCCTTCTAAAAACAGGGTGGCACATGTTAAGGAGCTGAAACTCCTAAACCCTTCATCCAATTTTAATGTGGATACCCTCAAATGAAAGCTGAAAGTCTGAACTTCAACTGCATCTGAATTGTTTTGTTTAAAATTCATTGTGGTAATGTCTAGAACCAAAATTAGAAAAATGTTGTCTCTGTCTAAATATATATGGACCTAACTGTATATCCTTGGAACTATGCAGAACCCTACATCTATATTGTTTAAACCATGCAGAACCCTTCATCTATATTCTTGGAGTCATGCAGAACCCTTTATCTATATCCTTTTAATTGGGTAGAGATCTGTATATGTGTCCCTGAAGTTATCCAGAGCCTTTTATCTAACTACGTGGAGTCATAGAGAACGTTTCACCTATACCGTTGAAATGATCTAGAACCTTTTATCCACCTTTCTGTAGCCATACAGAACCCTTTGTTTGTATCCATTGAGTCATATAGTACTCTTTAAACCTGAGACTGAAAAGTGATAATACATTCCACATGTGTAGCCACCCTACTTGGTGCTCTCCATTTGCCTTCTGCTGCCTCTTGAGCTCAAATTAAAATTCTTTTCCTCCGGCTTCCAATATGATCGAACAGTGGCATGGGGAATGAAGTGATATGTCAAAACTATGACTCGCTGTAGGCTAGGAAATACAGGGGAAGCACAACTTAAGACTTACCACTGCACTCTCCATGCCACTGTGGCAGACATCTTTGAAGCAGAAGGAATAAAATGCCAATCTGAATGGAGAAGGAAAACGAGGCCACCAGGTAGGGTGACTACACATGAGAAATGTAGTCAGTTTTCAGTTCCAGGGTGGATAATCGCTTTAACTATATCCTTGGAAAAATGTAATACTTCATCCAGGTATCTGCAATGATTGACTGTGGTCTTTCTACATGTATGGACACATACAGGTGGACAACCACTCTTTCACCCATCATGTAGAACATCGGCATCATTATGAAAACATCCTTTCCGGGTGGCCATAGTAAATGTATACATTTTCCATTGGCTGTCCTGTGCAGCAGGTCTTCCAGTTATGGTGGAGATGAATCACTCCACAAAGCAAATGCCAGGTTATAAATCTACGGAGAGGAATATTGCCACCTGTTCTCACCATTACATCTGAGGCACAGTTTACCTTTGTATGCAAAGCATTTCATTACAATTCTATTTGTTCGGAGGCTTCATTTCATCTGGCAGAAAAGTGGTTAAAAATAACAAAGATAATATCTGTTTTAAAGTTCCCCTTCAGAAGGACGGCCATCTGCTCAGTATTATTTGAAGTCTGAATGTTAAGTATGTAAATGATATTGCTCGCATTCTCCGACAGCATTGGAAAACAGACATCTGCTCAACAAGTATATGAGCGGAGAGCGGTACTGCCACTTATACCAAGGCTAGAAGGCTTCTTCGCGATCAAACTTCTCCCATTATTCCACTATGTTGGATTTCATGGGAGTAATAACTGGCAAGTGTGATGTCAATCGGGATGTTACCGATATTCAACCCAGACACAGAAAACACACACAAAAAAAAATAAAAAAAAGACACCCCTGCAAGTCTTCCTATTCTTATCCTAATCTTATGTTACAATTAAAGATACTGTCTAAAAAACATATCTGTGTCTCAAGAGCCGTTGTGCGGGTGTAAGACAAATGGCTGCAGCAGGAGCCTCCCCCCTCTGCGCTGTCTGCAATAGCATAAAAGATCACTAAGCCCTACCTCTTTAATGTTAAAAGGGATGTCCGGGACTTTAAAAAAAAAGGTATGTAGTTGCTAACAGAGGCAGCTACCTGTCTGTTGTACCCGGCCCCGGTCAGTGACCGCTCCTTTCAAGAGCAGCAGTTTCTCTTCCTGTTGACAGGGCGAAGCTATTGGTGTCATGCTGATTGACAGCTCGTTCTCCGCTGCCTAATTGGGGAAAACTGGCTGTCAATCAAGACATTGATAAATTAAATACTTTTATAGATTCCACTAGCTATTGAACCACAAGTTCTACGCCCGGGTGGCGAGCATTTTTATTGGTATATGGTCTCCCATGCTGGTATGTGCTGCCCCCATCCTGTCCCCACCATCCAATCCCGGTATGCGTGGCTCCCCTCATCCCCGATCCCGGTACGCGTGGCTCCCCTCATCCCTGATCCCGGTATGCGTGGCTCCCCTCATCCCCGATCCCGGTATGCGTGGCTCCCCTCATCCCCGATCCCGGTATGCGTGGCTCCCCTCATCCCCGATCCCTGTATGCGTGGCTCCCCTCATCCCCGATCCCTGTATGCGTGGCTCCCCTCATCCCCGACCCTGGTATGCGTGGCTCCCCTCGTCCCCATTTCCGGTATGCGTGGCTCCCCTCGTCCCCATTTCCGGTATGCGTGGCTCCCCTCGTCCCCATTTCCGGTATGCGTGGCTCCCCTCATCCCCATTTCCGGTATGCGTGGCTCCCCTCATCCCCATTTCCGGTATGCGTGGCTCCCCTCATCCCCATTTCCGGTATGCGTGGCTCCCCTCATCCCCATTTCCGGTATGCGTGGCTCCCCTCATCCCCATTTCCGGTATGCGTGGCTCCCCTCAACCCCATTTCCGGTATGCGTGGCTCCCCTCATCCCCATTTCCGGTATGCGTGGCTCCCCTCATCCCCATTTCCGATATGCGTGGCTCCCCTCATCCCCAATCCTGGTATACGTGGCACCCCTCATCCCTATCCTGGTGTGTATGGTATCCTTCATCCTGGTATGCATGGCACCCTATCCCTCACTCCCAATCCCGGTATGCGTTGCACCCCTCACCCCTCAAATCCTGGTATGCGTGGCACCCCTCACCCCCCAATCCTGGTATGTGTGGCCTCCTCAACCCCCCAATCCTGGTATGTGTGGCCTCCTCAATCCCCCATTCCTGGTATGTGTGGCCTCCACAATCCCCCATTCCTGGTATGTGTGGCCTCCTCAATCCAAGTATCCTGGTATGCGTGGCCTCCTCAATCCCCTAATCCCTGGTATGTGTGGCCTCCACAATCCCCCATCCCTGGTATGTGTGGCCTCCTCAATCCCCCATCCCTGGTATGTGTGACCCCCTCAATCCCCTAATCCCTGGTATGTGTGGCCTCCTCAATCCCCCATCCCTAGTATGTGTGGCCTCCTCAATCCCCCATCCCTGGTATGTGTGGCCTCCTCAATCCCCTAATCCCTGGTATGTGTGGCCTCCTCAATACCCCATTCCTGGTATGTGTGGCCTCCTCAATCCCCCATTCCTGGTATGTGCGGCCTCCTCAATCCCCCAATACTGGTATGTGTGGCCTCCTCAATCCCCCATTCCTGGTATGTGTGGCCTCCTCAATCCCCCATTCCTGGTATGTGTTGCCTCCTCAATCCCCCATTCCTGGTATGTGTGGTCTCCACAATCCCCCATCCCTGGTATGTGTGGCCTCCTCAATCCCCCAATCACTGCACACATAAAACAATAAACACTTGGGTCCTGTCTGCAGCAGCTCATGTCGGCATCTGGGCAGTGCGCGCTCTCAGACACAGAGGTGAGCTGCTGCCGGCACATTCACTCCTCTGCACTGACAGCAGGAGCCGGGGCTCAGCACTCCTCCGTGCCCGCTACTAAAGAGAATGAATATTCTGTCTTCTCCACGCCCATGGGAGTAGCCTCAGAGGGAATATTCATGCCCCTTTAGCAGCGGGCACACGTGGTAGTGTGCTCCGCTCCTCCACTGCCGCAACCTGCTCCTCTGCCGCCGCCACCTCCTACTCACCTATCCTCCTTGTTCCCACGCTGCTTGGGGCCCTCACGGGCCCCCTCCGGGCGGGCCCCATAGCATTGGCTGTCTTACCTGTAACGGCTGGATGCGGTCTTCTGTCTGGAGCCAGACTGCGCGTCACGCATGAGCAGTCTATGGAGGCTTCGGACAGAGACACGCTTCTGCCGTTATATTATAGATGTGAAAGGGTATTAAAGGGGGTTTTGAAATAGGACAATCTATGTCCAATGGCCTTACAGGAATCTGTCGTAGGATCAACCCTCCTAAGCATTCTATATGGGGATGTATGTCATAGGAAGCTGAATAAAATGATACCTTGATATCTGCAATCTGATGTCTTATTCCAAAGAAATCCACGTTTTTCTTAATATGTAAATGAGCTGTTAAGATCTATGGGCCGGACATGGATCTCCCTGAGAATCTGCCTCCAGAGATTATTGGAATGTAAATTGGTCTGCATGCAGCATGTAAGAGCATATTCACACATGGCCACTAAACAGAAAAAAAACAAAGACAGATATACAATACACAAATACCCTGCAGTAAATAAATCGCAATAGTGCATGAAAATAATAAAGGCCACTTAGTTAACATACAGTGGGTACAGAAAGTATTCAGACCCCTTTACATTTTTCACTCTGTTTCATTGCAGCCATTTGGTAAATTCTAAAAAGTTAATTTTTTTTCTCATTAAAGTACACTCTGCACCCCATCTTGACTGAAAAAAAAACAGAAATGTAGAAATTGTTGCAAATTCATTAAAAAAGAAAAACTGAAATATCACATGGTCTTAAGTATTCAGAACCTTTGCTCAGACACTCATATTTAAGTCCCATGCGATCCATTTCCTTGTGATCCTCCTTGAGATGGTTCTACTCCTTCATTGGAGTCCAGCTGTGTTTAATTAAACTGATAGGACTTAATTTGGAAAGGCACACACCTGTCTATATAAGATCTCACAGCTCACAGTGCATGTCAGACCAAATGAGAATCATGAGCTCAAAGAAACTGCCCAAGGAGCTCAGAGACAGAATTGTGGCAAGGCACAGATCTGGCCAAGGTTACAGAAGAATTTCTGCATTACTCAAGGTTCCTAAGAGCACAGTGGCCCCCATAATCCTTAAATGGAAGAAGTTTGGGACCACCAGAAGTCTTCCTAGACCTGGCCATCCAGCCAAACTGAGCAATGGTTGGCACCTGAGAGAGGTAAAGAACCACCCCAAGATCACTGAGGCTGAGCTCCAGAGATGCAGTAGGGAGATGCTAGAAAGTTCCACAAATTCAACTATCACTGCAGCTCTCCATTAGTCAGGCCTTTATGGCAGAGTGGCCCGATGGAAGCCTCTCCTCAGTGCAAGACATATGAAAGCCCACATAGAGTTTGCTAAAAAACACATGAAGGACTCCCAAACTATGAGAAAAAAAGATTCTCTGGTCTGATGAGACGCAGATAGAACTTTTTGGTGATAATTCTAAGCGGTATGTGTGGAGAAAACCAGGCACTGCTCATCACCTGCCTAATACAATCCCAACAGTGAAACATGGTGGTGGCAGTATCATGCTATGGGGGTGTTTTTCAGCTGCAGGGACAGGACGAATGGTTGCAATTGAAGCAAACATGAATGAGGCCAAGTACAGAGATATCCTGGATGAAAACCTCTTCCAGAGTGCTCTGGACCTCAGACTCGGCCGAAGGTTCACCTTCCAACAAGACAATGACCCTAAGCATACAGCTAAAATAACAAAGGAGTGGCTTCAGAACAACTCTGTGACCATTCTTGACTGGCCCAGCCAGAGCCCTGACCTAAATCCAATTGAGCATCTCTGGAGAGACATAAAAATGGCTGTCCACCAACGTTCACCATCCAACCTGACAGAACTGTAGAGGATCTGCAAGGAAGAATGGTAGAGGATCCCCAAATCCAGGTGTGAAAAACTTGTTGCATCATTCCCAAGAAGACTCATGGCTGTACTAGCTCAAAAGGGTGCTTCTACTTAGTACTGAGCAAAGGGTCTGAATACTTATGACCATGTGATATTTCAGTTTTTCTTTTTTAATAAATTTGCAAATATTTATACATTTCTGTTTTTTTTCAGTCAAGATGGGGTGCACAGTGTACTTTAATGAGAAAAAAAAAAGAACTTTTTAGAATTTACCAAATGGCTGCAATGAAACAAAGAGTGAAAAATTTAAAGGGGTCTGAATACTTTCTGTACCCACTGTAATCAAAATAATGCGAAAGCCATCCCGCAAAACTAAGTACCCTTTATTTTTTCAGTCTAATATGTACAAGCACATATAAGGGTGTGACCGCCCTTTCTTTGAGAGGGAAAGCTTATTCATCTTGCTCCCCATGTCTCTGTGTCCACTGTTTTGGTTCAGTCTCTCATCCCTTATCCACCTGCATGTCACTTGACAAACGGTAAGGTTTTAAATATTAGAGTTAGGACTGTCCTACAAGGGTCGCTGCGACGAGGTGGGATGGGTTTTGATCAAAATTATTTTAACTAAGTACCCTTTATTATTTTCATTCACTATTGCGATTTATTTATTTAATCCAGGGTATTTGTGTATTGTATTTCTGTCTTTGTTTTTTTTCTCCAGAGATTATTGTAAATGAAAAGGGGAGTTATGGGTATGAGACATGCAGAGCAGGCGAGCAGACTGTCAGTCATTACATGTCTCAGCCACCCATTTAAAATAAGGTTTGGAGGCAGGTTCTCAGGAGGATCTACCGTATGTACAGTACATAGATCTTAGATAATTTTATTCAACTTCCCATGATCTGAATGCCCATATAGACAGCTTAGGAGGGTTGATCCTATTGTCAGATGCCCTATAAAAAAAGCATATGGATGTAATAGAGAAGACTCCCCCACCAAGAAGCTATCTCAAATAGCCAGATTGGCTCCTGTTCTGGCAGACTTATTATGACCATGTATTACATGATCTTCTATTCATTTTATTATGCTTATTTCTCCTGTACCATAAATGTGTGGCTGACCATTCCCTTCTCTAGTGATATCAGTAGCTGTACCATTGCTCGCTTAACAGAAGAGTCGTTTGGATGGAACAACCAGCAAGCAAAAAATGGTGGAGTGTCTTAGTAAACTATTATACCTCCATCAAAAATATAAAGACATGACTGAAAAACTGAAGCAAACCAAACACAATGTACAGCTTTAAAGGGGTTTTCCCACGAATGAAAGTTAATTTTAATCAATAGATCTTTGAATAATAATAACTTCCACAATTGGATGTGTTTAAATAAAATGTTCCTGTGCTGAAATAATCTTATAAATGTTCCTGTGTAATGGCCGTGTCTGACCGTGTACACGGTCTGATCATACCACATCTCCTGGGCAGGTGAGTAAGCAAAAGAGTATACAGATATTACAGCACAGGATCACAGCTGATTCTTTTTATGAGGTAAAACCTTTCCCTGCCTGTTTTTAAACAAAGTTTTTTTCCAAAGAAAGAATCAGCTGTGATCCCCTGCTGTAATGTCTGTATACTCTTTTGCTTACTCACCTGCCCAGGAGATGTGGTATGATCAGACCGTGTACATGGTCAGACACGGCCATTACACAGGAACATTTATAAGATTATCTCAGCACAGGAACATTTTATGTAAACACATCCAATTGTGGAAGTTATTATTATTCCAAGATCTATTGATTAAAATCAACTTTTGTTTGTGGTAAAACCCCTTTAAATGACTGGTAATATGTTTGTTGGTTGACGGTTGTTTAATAGCCTGTTTACACACACAGCACAGAGTTCAGGTGCGCATGGAAAAATATGTAATAGTTTAGTGTGTCTAGGCTGCCCTTTTTCTCAGCAGCACAGGTCCTGTGGACAATATGCTCCAGAGAACAATGAACTTTTGTGCAAACCAAAAGATCATTTCACCCGAAGAACGAACATTTTGCTAGTTTTCTTGGGTGATTGGCAGCTCCTAGGATTGCTTGATCACGAAAATGGTGCAGGATAAATGCTCTTAAAGGGGTTGTTCACTACTAGGACAACCCCTTCTTGATCTAAACGTCTGGCTCCGATAAAGTAAAAAAGCTTATACTCATCTCCCATGCCGGCGCCGTTCCAGCGGTGTCAGCACTCGTGGTCCCGAGGCCCTCGTGTGACTGATATGACATGTGAGCCCAGCACCCAATCAGCGTTGGCGTCACTGTCCCCGCCTTAAGACAAATTGAACATGAATTGTTCAATGTGCATGAAGGCGGGGATAGTGACGCCAGCGCTGATTGGTACCAGGCTCATGTGTTATAAGAACCTCACGAGAGCCCCAGGACTGGTAGTGCTGACAGCGCTGGAACGGCACCAGCATGGGATGTGAATATAAGCTTTTTTATTTAATCGGGACCAAACATTTAGATCAATAAGGGGTTGTCCTCGAAGTGGACAACCCCTTTAAGTCACAAAGGAACAGTGAAGGATATTATTTTCTGCAGCAGTAAAGCTCGGAGAGAACTTCAAGGACATTCAAACACCAGCTCAGCCCACGCACTGTGCACAGACCAGTCGCCAGCAGCAGATATAATAAACCTCATTGTGTCAGACGTTAAACTGAATCTACCTAGGCTGCCGTGATACTGTCATATAGAAAATAAACTACGGTATCTAAGAAAAGCAAAATCTAAGTTATAGGTCAAGGAATAATCTAAATGTAAGATGATCAATAATCATAAACCTGTTTTATTGGCCTTTTAACGTTGTAAACTTACAACACATTCAATTTGTAGATGGGATTTTGTTTATAGACTACATGACCGCTCAATATGAAGGACTGACATACTCCATGAACATCTGGAGCCCAATATGAAGAGATAGTATTTTCTGACATCTTTTTAGTGACTTGTCCATAAGATTTGTCAGGATGCAGGATACTTATATGTTATACGGGCCCATAGGTCAATGAGTTGTCAAAGAACAGGCTCTAGTGCAATTAATATATGTACCCCATTGTGAAGTGTCCCTCGTAAATCTACTATACGACTACAAGTGTGCAAAAAAAAATTGGGGTGCTCAAACCAAAACAGAAGGATACCCCTATAGTTGCATACCAAATTTATTTATTTTTAATTTTATTTATATATTATTATGATTCTTACAAGGGTTGGCACTATTATGGCAGGTATATAGATAGGGGAAGAGCCCATGTGAATAGATCAGGCATACTGCTGCTCGGCTGTGTGCACGATCAACCACTACTCCACACTGAGCTCTTCAGAGCCCCTCTTCTCAAGATTTTATTTTACTCACATATAGTGCCATTAATTCCACCGCGCTATATATACATTATCATCACTGTCCCCATCGGGACTCACAATCTACATTCCCTATCAGTATGTCTTTGGAGTGTAGAAGTTAAGTGGAGAACCCGGAGGAAACCCACGCAAACACGGGGAGAACATACAAACTCCTTGCAGATGTTGTCATTGAGGATCTCAATGGTCAGACCCCTAGCAAAGGAGAATACCCCTTTAAAGCAATATTTCAAGTTGAGAAACCATTTGTCAGCCAAATATGCAGGAACACTAGGACTCTGTTGTAGAGACATGGTGTGCTGGTCCCGGTTAATAGCCCCCAATCTGAAGACCATATGGTAACTGATGGCACATATTTGGGACCATTACCCTGATCAAGACAACATGATATCTCCATGAAAGTTATGGTGTTCTTGCATATATACCAGATGAAGGGTTTCTCTGCCTGAAATGTCTCTGTATCCTGGATACTCACACGCTCCCGATATACATCTCAATTTGGATTGTTAAATGTTGAAAAATAGCATTTGTGAAGCATTATCTGGATATTCTGGAGCACTGTTCCTATATGCCTTCTGTAATGGTCAGCTCTTTTCTATATAGCCATTCACATTGGGAGCTGAGCTGCCTGAACTCGGACACTATAAATTGTGCCTATTGGTCATTTGCATGAAAAAAAAGTGACCGATCTGGAAAAAGTCAAACTCATCTGTTTATGTCTACGGTCCGCTTACTACTAAGGGATTCGGCAAGTCATAAGGTAAAGGTTTTCACTCATTAGTAACTCACAGAGGGACAGTTACTATAAGCCATTATTAGCAGCTCTATTGACGGCAGCCCTGTCAATCACAAATGAGTGACCGCAATAAATGAGGGTCAGGATTAGACTTTAAGAAGGCGACACTCGGGCCTCACTGACATATAGTTTCAAAAATAGCAGACAAGGGGATTACAGCAGGTCCTATGTGCACAAATTAAGGGAAGGCAGATATTGTATAAATAGCCCATTGTTATAAGAAAAAAAAATAATAATCCCACTCGTGCATTACTTGTAGTGTTTGCATTGCTCAATAGCATTGACTCGGTTTTCGCGGTGCTCATTATGCTCACACATCCGTGACTTTAGGATTTGCTTCATTGCAAAATAAACACAATTTGATGCGGCGGGAATCTGATATCACTTAAATAACTAGGCAGATGGTGAGGTCAGATATGAAATTAAATTATCCATAATGGACACATGCTGTGAGAATAGGGGCACGGGTTGAAAGGTCATAAGTTGCTTGTATGGCACCGTAAGGAATACCCACCCTAGAATTGGATCTTATTGATGAATCACCCCTCCTACATCGTTAGTTAATGGACGTATTAAAGCACTCACCCAAGGTTGTTCAAAACTGTATGTACGCCGGCGTTCATCCACATCATCTTCGTGCCTCGCTTGCTGGAATTCCTGACGAAGACGCTGTATCCGGTCATGATTGCTTGGAGTTGATCGATTGCTGAAATAAATAGAGAAATCTCATTATTGTCTTTCTGTATGGTACTTGCCCATTGCCGGTACACAGAGCGTGCAATCAGAGTAAGGAAGTGTCAAAATATTGCCAACATGGTAAACCTAAACTCATGGTACTGGAACCTGAAGGTTTATGTGACCACCATACTAGAAGTGCCAACATCTTCACGTCCATCAAGGACAAAGGGGCTGCACAGCTCAAGGTATCTCTGCATCCATTCTACTGTTATAATAAGCTCATAGTCCAAATGTCTCCTACATATCCTGTTTACTTTTTATTTTTGTAATGGCATCCTTACTTCTTGGCCAGAGATCTTCGCTTGCTCTAGAAGACCTGTCCTGTCCTCCATTATGTAGACAACTCAATGATCTCAATATGCACGCTGAAATGCTTAATTTCTGCGAATGCGCTGCATTGAAGCTGAACACTAAAGTCAACCATATACATTAGACTAATGTCGCCCAAATCCACCAATATCAATGGGTTTGGCCAACAGTCTAATTTGTATGGTGCCCCGGATAGATGATTGTTGGGGAAGTTAAGGATCCAGCATGTCCAATTTCAGAATAGCTATCGCTTTGTTCTCCCAGACATAAGCCACCGCCAGAAATTTATGGCAGCGGCATTCTCATAAGAGAACACAGGAGCGTTCAGCAGAGTGAGCATTCCCGTGTATGAATGTGAGAAACGGGGGAGATAACTGCCGGCCAAATAATTTGCCAAACCATAACAGCCACCCAATGTGTATGGGAGCATTACTGTCAGGTTTCCGCACAGATTACATCTGATTGCTGGAGGGAAAGGGACACTTCATGATCAACGTATTAGCAATGGACCCTTCTAACTAGGATAGATATTGTCCAATGCAAAGAAACCTCACTCAATAGTTAATTTTCTTACAAATAAGTATTTAAAATTCATAGATATATTTTTGATATAGTCCATGTGAGCACACAAGTGGTACCCAGTCATCCAACTACGATATTTAAAGGGGATGTCCAGGATTAAGAAAACATGGCTGGTTTCTTTCATAAACTGCACCACCCCTGACCATGGGTTGTGTCTGGTATTGCAACTTAGCCACATTAAAGTGAATACACTGTGTGCAGATGTATTAGGCAAATGAGTATTTTGATCACTTTGATACTTTTTATACATGTTGTCCTACTCCAAGCTGCATAGGCTTGAGAGCCAACTACCAATTAAGTAAATCTGGTGATGTGCATCTCTGTAATGAGGAGGGGTGTTGACTAATGACATCAACACCCCATATAAGGTGTGCTTAATTATTAGGCAACTTCCTTTCCTTTGGCAAAATGGGTCAGAAGAGAGATTTGACGGGCTCTGAAAAGTCCAAAATTGTGAGATGTCTTGCAGAGGGATGCAGCAGTCTTGAAATTTCCAAACTTTTGAAGCGTGATCACCGAACAATCAAGCGTTTCATGTCAAATAGCCAACAGGGTCGCAAGAAGCATCTTGGCCAAAAAAGGCGCAAAATAGCTGCCCATGAATTGAGGAAAATCAAGCGTGAAGCTGCCAAGATGCCATTCGCCACCAGTTTTGCCATATTTCAGAGCTGCAACGTTACTGGAGTATCAAAAAGCACAAGGTGTGCAATACGCAGGGACATGGCCAAGGTAAGGAAGGCTGAAAAACGACCACCTATGAACAAGAAACATAAGATAAAACGTCAAGAATGGGCCAAAAAATATCTTAAGACTGATTTTTCAAAGGTTTTATAGACAGATAAAATGAGAGTGACTCTTGATGGGTCAGATGAATGGGCCAGAGGCTGGATCAGTAAAGGACAGAGAGCTCCACTCCGACTCAGACGCCAGCAAGATGGAGGTGGGGTACTGGTATGGGCTGGTATCATCAAAGATGAACTTGTGGGACTTTTTTGGGTTGAGGATGGAGTGAAGCTAAACTCCCAGACCTACTGCCAGTTTCTGGAAGACAACTTCTTCAAGCAGTGGTACAGGAAGAAGTCGGTATCGTTCAAGAAAAACATGATTTCCATGCAGGACAATGCTCCATCACATGCATCCAACTACTCCATAGCGTGGCTGCCCAGTAAAGGTCTAAAAGAAGAAAAAATGACATGGCCCCCTTGTTTACCTGATCTGAACCCCATAGAGAACCTGTGGTCCATCATAAAATGTGAGATCTACAGGGAGGGAAAACAGTACACCTCTCGGAGCAGTGTCTGGGAGCTGTGGTGGCTGATGCACGCAATGTTGATCGAAAACAGATCAAGCAACTGACAGAATCTATGGATGGAGGCTGCTGAGTGTCATCATAAAGAAAGGTGGCTATATTGATCACTAATTTTTTTGGTTTTTGTTTTTGCATGTCAGAAATGTTTATTTCTAAATTTTGTGCACTGATATTGGTTTACCTGGTGAAAATAAACAAGTGAGATGGGATTATATTTGGTTTTTATTAAGTTACCTAATAATTCTGCACAGTAATAGTTACCTGCACAAACAGATATCCTCCTAAGATAGCCAAATCTAAAAAAAAACACTCCAACTTCCAAAAATATTAAGCTTTGATATTTATGAGTCTTTTGGGTTGATTCAGTACATAGTTGTTGATCAATAATAAAAATAATCCTCTAAAATACAACTTGCCTAATAATTCTGCACACAGTGTATAGCTGAGCTGTTATGCCACGCACAACCCGTGGTCAGGGTTGGTGCGGTTTCTTAAAGAATGCCATATTTTTGTAATCCTGGACAACCTCTTTAAGCATGAATGTCCCCCATTGGTCTGACGCTAATGTGGAGGTGTGTAATTACAGAATAGTCACACACTGCAGTAATACCAATGTCATGAAGAGAACAATAATAACAAGAAATAACAGTTTTTCACAGCTTTATGTCAAGGAATTAATGCAAGTGATAAGTGAATGAAACTATTTTATATTCTGACATTGAATTAATACTGCAATTAAATTAATAGCAGTAAAGATTTAGAACAAGTGTTTTAAATATGCATCAAAGGGTGAAACTTTCATGCCATGTCCGGGCATATAATGTCGGCGGCTTTACTGCCACTGAAGTGGTGCACGGCACAATTTACTTTCTCTAAACAGTGACGTCATCCTTCTGCTACATCATGCTTACAGTCACTATATAGGGAACATGATATCGTATTCGGCTTTACCATAAGGTGACGATATTTCTATGATAATTTGAATATATTTGACAACTTATATTAGAACAACATATAATTTCTTAGTAACAGAAATTAATGGGAGCTGCTTACGATGGGTTCAACGTGTCGATATTTCAGGCTTTCTATTCTCTAATATGAACAGAAAAAAACAAAGTAAGGCCGATTGCTGAATCTATCACTTGAAGGACATCAATGTCGCCCAATGAACTTCATTAACTATATCAGAGTACTTTGGCAGGCAACTACTAAAGGAGTTCCTCTAATTGCCTGCCGAGAGCTCCTCTGTTCTCTGAGAGAACCGCTGCTGCTGTTGAGAACAAATGATCAGTAGTCTGAAATCAGACATGGCACATCCTTATCTCTCCCGACATCGAGGCCGCCATACACTAGACTGTTGGCCACACCCATCGATATAGGCAGATTTGGCCATAATCTGTATTACACTATCACAGTAGCATAATGGCTTCCAAATATGACAGCAATGTGGATAAACTTCAAAATAGGCTCCAATAAAACCAGATGGACTCAGTTTATCTTTAATCGGACCTACTGGTCCCAATAAGGCCATTCCAGACAACTCTGGACTGGAGAGTCGGATGAAACCACTTAGAGCCAAAGTACGTCTGCCTTATTTTCTAAGTGGGTAGTAGCTTTTCAGAAATAATTGCTCATCTGTCCATCTCTGGTGAAAAAAACCCTGGTTGGGTGTTGTTCTTCTCCACAACGTGGTGACATTACTTTGGTCTTGTGTGTTTTGTAGACTTCACTTCATCACTAATTGCTATAATATCTCAGTCAACAATAACTGGTGAATGAGTGCAGCCAGGAGTTGGTATCACGCGCACTGCAGCAGAAACCGGAAAAAATGTCCATGTCTAACCCACTGCGGTTAACGGGAGCCTAACAGTAGATTCATACTGCCTGAACTACGGGCAGCATGTATCAGACACTGGCTCTGTTACTGTAGCCATGTATCTTCTATTCTGAAACATAGCGGCGTGTCAGAGAAAACAAACTTGAGAAGCCGTCCGGGGTACACCTTGTCGTGGTGGGATGGCGTTTATGATCAAAATAGTGTTAACTAAGTACCTTATGTTATTCACATGTGCAATTGCTATTTACTTGCTGTAGGGTGTGTCTGTAGGGCACAGTGTGAACGTGCTCTTACAGTTTGCACATAAGCCAGCTTACAGTCCAGCTCAATTTTTTTGTTTTCCCGCTCACCTAAACTAACAGGTCTCTCCCTATGTGTTCAGGGAGACTCCTGTCACTGTGGGGTGATAGGGGATAATCTGTCAGGGACTGACCTCTCGGACTAGTCATCTGAGACACACAGTCCTTATGGCTAGCATGTAAAAACAAAATGCAGCATTTCAAAATAAAACATACATGGCAGCAATAACACAGCCACTGTCTGATAGATGCTGCACATGGTTCTGGCAACATATATGTACTGTCAGGTTCCTTTTAAACCCATTTATGGTGCTACAATTGATGAAACCGGCAATAAGATAAGCAGGAAAACAGCGATTATTGAAATCCTCTGTACATTACGCCTTCTCAGTGCATTAAAGAGTTCAATTTCCCACACATTTTTGAAGTACAGACTTGTTTACTTGAATGTTTCGCTGCACGAGGTCAAGGTAAAAGTAATCCATTGACATTTCTAAGTAATAAGATTTCAATAGAAAATCTCACACATATTATATGTAATTTAATATAGCAAAAAAATCTGTATTGTGCACAGGAGCCGGCCCAAACCCAAGGGCAATCAGACACTGCTTGAGATTCAGCGTAGCCTAGTGATGTCATCACATCTGGTGCAAGATTCTGGGGTTTAGCTGGTCAAAAAAGTAAAAACTTCAAGGTTGTTGACAGAGGCCATAGATGTCAAGACCGCTATCTCCCCTCACCCCCTTTCAAACACATGAATGCGCAGCTCAGCTGAGCATTCATGTGTTCTGAATGAGAAGGAGGAAATAGGCTCCTGACTGCCACTGGTGGGATCTTATCTCCCCTGCAAACAAAAGTATCAGGTGATGAAACCCAGGAATTGCATATTTCTTTCCCCCAACATCTTTGTATTTCATAACCATCCCGACTTAAGTGTCAGTCCACAACTTGCCTTAAAGTGAAACAATCATCAAAAAGTGACCTATTGGTTAAATCAGGTTTTTTTGTCAAACCTATTTTTTTTTCTCAACATATCAAAATCTAATTTTAAAATTTAAAAAGCTAAATCTTACAGTTTTCACACTGGACAGTGAGGCTTTTTAGACTCTAATATCCTGTTAATTCAGGAAACAGCACATATACAATAACCACAATGAACAGACTCCAAACCTATCTTTTGTATTGAAAATGTGCAAATGTCATTGTGAAAGGAGGGGGAGCAGAGTGTATAGAGATGTTACCTATCATTGTAATCCTGTCTCTGATGATAAGAATCCTTCTGAAAACTCTTCCTGAAAGGACAGGAAGTAGGAGTCTAAAATAATCCCCAGTGGCCAATGTGAAAATTAAAGGGGTTGTCCACTACTAGGACAAACCCTTCTTGATCTAAATGTTTGGCCGCGATAAAATAAAAAAGCCTATACCTCTCGTGCTGGTGCAGTTACAGCAATCGCTGTCCCGGGGCTCTTGTGCGGTTGTATGACACACAACGCCGGCGCCCACTCTGCGCTGGCGCCACTGTCCCCGCCTTTGTACTAATTGAACATGAAGAGGAAGAGGAAGTCTGGGCTGCGGGTGGTTGTGTCTGGTGCAGCTTGGCAACATTGAAAAGAATGGTTGTAAGCTTTGATCACACATGGAAAATGGGTGGTAAATGAGTGATACTGGTTTCTTTAACCCTTGACAACCCGTTTAGATTTGTAAATGTTTGGTAGCAAGATATTATTTGAAAAATATATATACAGTACAGACCAAAAGTTTGGACACACCTTCTCATTTAAAGATTTTTCTGTATTTTCATGACTATGAAAATTGTACATTCACACTGAAGGCATCAAAACTATGAATTAATACATGTGGAATTATATACTTAACAAAAAAGTGTGAAACAACTGAAAATATGTCTTATATTCTTGGTTCTTCAAAGTAGCCACCTTTTGCTTTGATGACTGCTTTGCACACTCTTGGCATTCTCTTGATGAGCTTCAAGAGGTAGTCACTGGAAATGGTTTTCACTTCACAGGTGTGCCCTGTCAGGTTTAATAAGTGGGATTTCTTGCCTTATAAATGGGGTGGGGACCATCAGTTGTGTTGTGCAGAAGTCAGGTGGATACACAGCTGATAGTCCTACTGAAAAGACTGTTAGAATTTGTATTATGGCAAGAAAAAAGCAGCTAAGTAAAGAAAAACGAGTGGCCATCATTACTTTAAGAAATGAAGGTCAGTCAGTCCGAAAAATTGGGCAAAATTTGAGAGTGTCCCCAAGTGCAGTTGCAAAAACCATCAAGCGCTACAAAGAAACTGGCTCACATGACGGCGGCCCCAGGAAAGGAAGACCAAGAGTCACCTCTGCTTCTGAAGTTTATCCGAGTCACCAGCCTCAGAAATCGCAGGTTAACAGCAGCTCAGATTAGAGACCAGGTCAATGCCACACATAGTTCTAGCAGCAGGCACATCTCTATAACAACTGTTAAGAGGAGACTTTGTGCAGCAGGCCTTCATGGCAAAATAGCTGCTAGGAAACCACTGCTAAGGACAGGCAACAAGCAGAAGAGACTTGTTTGGGCTAAAGAACACAAGAAATGGACATTAGACCAGTGGAAATCTGTGCTTTGGTCTGAGGAGTCCAAATTTGAGATCTTTGGTTACAACCACGGTGTCTTTGTGCGAAGCAGAAAAGGTGAACGGATGGACTCTACATGCCTGGTTCCCACCGTGAAGCATGGAGGAGGTGTGATGGTGTGGGGGTGCTTTGCTGGTGACACTGTTGGGGATTTATTCAAAATTGAAGGCATACTGAACCAGCATGGCTACCACAGCATCTTGCAGCGGCATGCTATTCCATCCGGTTTGCGTTTAGTTGGACCATCATTTATTTTTCAACAGGACAATGACCCCAAACACACTTCCAGGCTGTGTAAGGACTATTTGACCAAGAAGGAGAGTGATGGGGTGCTACGCCAGATGACCTGGCCTCCACAGTCACCAGACCTGAACCCAATCGAGATGGTTTGGGGTGAGCTGGACCGCAGAGCGAAAGCAAAAGGGCCAACAAGTGCTAAGCATCTCTGAGATCTCCTTCAAGATTGTTGGAAGACCATTTCCGGTGATTACCTCTTAAAGCTCATCAAGAGAATGCCAAGAGTGTGCAAAGCAGTCATCAAAGCAAAAGGTGGCTACTTTGAAGAACCTAGAATATAAGACATATTTTCAGTTCTTTCACACTTTTTTGTTAAGTATATAATTCCACATGTGTTAATTCATAGTTTTGATGCCTTCAGTGTGAATGTAAAATTTTCATAGTCATGAAAATGCAGAAAAATCTTTAAATGAGAAGGTGTGTCCAAACTTTTGGTCTGTACTGTATATTTTTTTCACACCCACTCCGTGGGGCTTCTCACATGCCCCAAAATCAATTACTGTTCGAGATAGAAACAAAAGCAACTGAACCGTAATCTGCAATTGCCATGTTCAATGTTGTGGTCAATGCACGGATTAGACTATGTTATATGGAAAATATTTCTTTGTTCCAGTATCTCCCAACTGGAAGCAGATATTAGTTTACTGGAAATGATATGCATTCAAGCTGATTCCAATTTTCAGAATACATACATCAGAGAATATATAAGAACGAGGGAAAACAAGGTCAGCCAGCTTGTCCGCACTTATGTCCTGCAGAACGTTCAGCCATTAATTTCTTCTACTGTACATTCACCAGTTCATTTACACTTCAAAGCTGCACGGCATGACGCTTCTTTCCTTCTTTTCATGATGACTAAACTGCTCTTTGCAATGCCCTCTACACCCAGGAGATATATGGGCATTTTCACACCTCTAGAAGAAGAAAAGTAGCACAAATACAGGAGTTTTCAAGCAAACAGCGAATTGATCACTATAATAAGCTTGATATTATCAGGGCCAGGCGCTGTAAAGCGTAACATTTACCTTACAGTCCATGGAAAGTTAAGACCACTTTTAGTTAACATTAAGAGAGACATTAGAATTAAATTTTCATGCCGGCTAATTAGGAAGGCAAAACAACATCCCATGCTGTTACTCTGTAGCGAAGACGGGCGGTAAATTCTGCCTGCATTGGATATTTACCCTCTTAGCAAGGGCAAATTGGGAAAAAGGCCCTATATTAACTATATAAAGTTTGTTATATTACAACTATTGCTATTCTGCCTGAGTGACGATCCATGGGTTCAGTCGTTCTGCTAACCTATCCACATAAATTCAGGTGGAAGTCTATTATGGAAGTTGCATTACACTATTTTACAAAAATGGAGGCTATTTAGTGCTCCGCTATGCAAGTCCTACATGAAAAGAGGCTTTGTAAAGAATCACTCTTCTTCAACATAGGACTACTTAGGTGTAAAATGAATATTAGAAGGTAGCATCATATAATCAGACAGCTTTCTTTTCCAACTGCCCTGTAGACTTGAAAGTGCGGCTCAGCCGAGAGTTCGTGTGTCTTCAATGGGTATGGGAAAGAAAGCTGGTGTTGGTCAACTGGGCAACTTTCCGTAGTATTGCTGGAGAACAGTGGTCAACTGGTCAACTATTTCCAGGGGGTCTTGAAGACAATGAATGAAGCAGAAGTCAAGTCCACTTCAATCAAGATGGATTTCTACAGAGCCCACTTTTTGCGATCCAGAGCCCAGTTTTCTGGATCACAGGGGGTCCCAGTAGTCAGACCCCCAGGAATCATTGGGTTATGTATAGAGGATAACTTTGGATTCCCATTTGAAGCTATATTTCTTGCCTATACATTGTTAAAAAGGGCTCTCCGCTATCATAAAAGTTACTCTTAATGAGTGATGAGTCATTTTGTTTTCTTACAACAGCCCTGGGCCAACTAGCGTGACTCTTGTAGCACAAAATGACTGTTCAAACCAAGCACAGATACTCAGTGCACAAGCAGAAAGGGAAAGAAGTTTAGTGCCCCTTCCCATGTACTTGTTTACCTTCTATCTCTGGTTACTGTAAAGTCAGAGAAGTTAATCAAGGATGAGTGGGACAGAAATGGATGAAAAACAAGGAATTGGGACAGTGCACTATACTGCTTGGCGATGCCAAGGGTGCACCAAACACCTGTGCTTGTTTGAACCGTCATTTTTTGCTGACAGACCCCTTTAACTTACAGAAGCCCTCCCATTAATATTTGTTTTATTAAATGTGTGTATATTTGCATGTAGTGTGTGCTAATATACTCACCTACTGTCATCTTCTCCAGCATCAAGCACCGTTCTTCTCCTCTTCTTGGTGACGTCAGAAGAGCGTCAGAGCGAGGCCACATAGGCTTTCATTGTAAAAGAGACTTCCGACTCACACATAGAGCGCAGTGTGACCCGGAGAGTCTGCAGAGTGGTGACGTTACTGAGAACAGGAGAAGAACGGTGCTGGGCACCAGAGAGAGCAGAGGTAGGTGAGTATATTAATACATGCACACTACATTACATGCATACATTCACACTACATTACAAGAAAATATAGATGAGAGTGCTTCTTTAATATCTAAAAGAAATGTTCAAAAAGTTTGTTCATAAAGCCTGAAAACAGTTCAAAATATTGGTTTTATTCTAAGAGACCACTGCAGGATACATTATGGAGACAAATCCTAATATCCTTCACGAGTCTAAACTTAATTGAATCGCTGAAAATATATTATTTTACCATTGTGTGAACCGGTAATTGAACGGAATACACACACATTCTAGCACAACCAACAATCAATTTAACGAAGGCAAATATATATATATATATATATATATATATATATACATATATATCTATATCTATATCTATATATATATATATATAAAATTACATTAATTTAATGAAATGATCAAGCGTCGTTATCTGGAGGTAAGATGTGAACACAAATATGATTATTGATATGATAATAATGGCAGTAAGTCAGAATCTTAAAAGTGTTTTATTATTTTCTTTGCAGAATCTTTGAAGCAGAAGATTGCGATCATAATTTTTTTTTTTTTATTACCATAAAAGCCAAAGCAAATTGTTTGATGTAAAAATGTAAAGATGTTTCATATCGTCACTTTAAAGCGGGGATGGGAGTCTTAATGTTGTAACATTTATCTGTCTAAATTAATTAAATAATTAATAATGGTACATTTCCAAATGAATATAAATGATTTTTTTTTTAATTTGTATTATTATTCGGTAGAACGTATTAGACAATGTTTTCGGGTTACATCTTCCAATCTAATTTCCTATCAAGGAACAACCACAATTTTAAACCTTTCAACAGATTTTTTTTATTTCCTAAAGTGGCTTTATGCGAGTCTGGCATTACGTGCAATCAAAGGGAGAAAGAATATAATATAAAAAAAAAAAAATAAAGTCTAACCCTAAAATTGCTGGATAGGCTACCACACTTCAATAATACCTCCCAGTGGGAGCGTGCTGCAGAGAAAAGTGCCAATTTTTGTTTCTGTGCAAGTCGTCTTTGTAGGGGGTGCGACAGCATAACAATTTTGTGTGAATTTTCCTCGCCTATCCAAACAATGATAAGACAGATCTCTTTATCCGCTGCACTAAAAATCCTTCTAAAAGAGGGGGGAAAAAAAAAACAACAACAAAAAAACTGGCAGATATTTTTCTCGCTCACTGTGGGAATACAGAATTGTACTGGAAGGAGCCAGGACAGGAGGGGGAGAAAAAGGCAATTTAGGCATTTGGAAATTAGGTATAACAAGGTATATAATTGCAAAGCAAGACACACTACATTTCCCCCACTGTGTGCTTTTATTTAAGTGGATACTGAGATTGCCTTCAAAAAGGTATAATCTTCTATAATCATTTTTGGTGTTCAAAGCAATTATGAATCAACGGGGAAAGCAGCAAGAGGAACAATGCCGCCCAGTCCTGGAGATCTGACCTTCCTAGAATGCTATATTTGGCCAGGTGGGCAGAGGGTGCAGCGCTGGCTGGTAAGTGCTTCCAAAGAGGAGCAGGTCAACGAGAAAATCTGACATGGTTTTCATGCGAATGTCAAACAAAGAAACACTTTAAAGCCATTTTTTGAGTAAGAAAAGTGTCATTTACAACATGTGTCCTAAAACCGTAGAGCTTAATCCGAAATGACAAGAAATAAAAGACATTTGACCTCGGTTGACACATTTGGGAGGAAGAGTTTAGGAAGGGAAAAAATTACATCAAGTGTTTAAATGTTTACATATCAAGCCACTGAATTGGAGATAGTTACTATAATTGACAACTTCAATGTTTTTTTTTGGCCTGTTACATTATACACACACAGATTTAGCAGAACTGAGTATGTAATGTCCATCGGTAAAATTTCTCTTCGAACAGACTGCAATACTACTGTAAGGACACTATATAGTCTATTAGTCTCCCTATGCCAACTCGGTGGTCTCATCAATAAGAAATGTTACCTACTAGACCTCCATCAAAAGACTCACCCAGCCAACCAGTCTCCTACTTTGCACAAATGAGGGGCAATAACCCCAAACCAGCATGTTTGCAAATGGAGGTCTTTTCCATTCGGGGAAGATTCTGGTTTGGCTTTTCATCCTAAATCATGTGGGTCTTTAAAGGGTCAATACTGAGATTTAGGATTGCTAAGTCCAACAGGCAGCACTAGAGACCCTGTTCTCTTAATCTATGAAGAGGCAATTTGCATACCATCACAATATTACGGTTTTATCTATGATTTTACCTAGAACTTAAGCCTCACCTACATATTAGACTAATGTCGACCGAACCCACCAATATTACCGGATTTGGTCTGACAGTCTAATATGTATGGGCACCTTGATTGTTGAGGGAGCTAAGTGGCAAAATTTTGGCCAGAATGAGTTGAATAGAGAACTTGACACATTGCACCAGATACCAGACTGCTGATGCTTTTGTTCTCCCGGATTTAAGTGTCTCCCTCATAGAAAACACAGGAGCGCTCAGCTGAATAACGTTCCTGTGTATGGAAGAGACAGTTGAGATGACTCTTCCATGGCCTTGGTTATCATTCGGACGGCAGCCATCTCAACTGTCTCTTTTGTATACAGGAATGCTTGTTCAGCTGAGCGCTCCTACTATTTCTATGAGACGTTCATCTCCGGAAGAACAAAAGCACTGGAAGTCCAGAATTGGACATGCTGGATACTTAGCTACCCTGACAATCAATTGTTCTAAGCGCTCATGTTAAAAGGCTCGGATGCCGCACACAGCACGCAGAGAGTATGGCAGAGGTTTAATTCAAGATTTGGTTTCTCCACGCAAAGAGTGTAAATTTAAGTAACACAACAATAAAACAGTAAAATCGGACAATAAACGATTGTGGTTTAGCTATAACACGGAAAGGATGAACAATACGGCGCAGTCCCAAAAGTTCAGGCTGAATAAGAGAAGGTAGATTACTGGAGACTTGCACTTATCTGTCCTTTAACGATAACTACGTCCGTCTTCAGACACTCACTCCGGAGGGTGTCAGTCTTCTGGCAGCAGTGGGCGGTCTCGGGTCTCACCCACTGGGCCCCCAGTCCTTTTGACCACACGACAGCGGTCACGACTCCTTTAAGAGCCATAGCAAGCTCCTCCGGCGTACAACAAACTGCGTTAGGATCACTAATCCCGGGTGCGTCCTCACCCGTAGGTCACCGTCAGATGTCTGGAAAACTGTGGTGATGCAGGTAACTGAACGATCACTTTCTGTAGGCCCGGTACAGACTGTACGCCCCTTGTTTTGCGGCAAGCTGTGTCACTGTTCGCCCGTCACCACAGACAGGTCAGCACGTCTCTATTTCACCGAGGACAGGGCAGCATGTCTCTCGTTGTCAGCAGGACAGACTGTTTCTCCCCAACTGCCGGTCTGCTCTCCACAACCAACTGTCTCTTTCGCGCGAGCCCAGACACCTGACTTCCTCTCTTCTGTCCCTCTCCTCTGTCCCCCAGCACTGTCCAGGAAGTCCCCCGTGCACTCTTAATCCCGTCCCCTGGCAACACTGGGCAGGACCCTGGCAGTTCCGGCGCCGGAGCTCCGCACCTGTCTCTAGGCAAGTCTTCCTTCTTACACTCATACACATTAGACTATTGGCCAAATCCATCAATATCACCGGTTCATTCGACAGTTATTTAATGTGTATGGTGGGCTTTACTGGAATATCTGAAAAATACTGTCCGATTATTGTTAAAGAGTGTTCCTAGGATTGCTCATTTATAATAATCGGTCGATGTCAATTAGCTGTGAATCACCGGCCAACGAGCAAAATTCTCATTTGTTGGACTAAATGATTTTCAGCTTGATTCTCCGCCCACATCGTCCTCTGTAAACATGTGCCACCGAGAACAATATCAGTCTACACACAAAGAATGATCTATTCTGTATCAGAAGCTTGGTCGTCTGTGAAAACTGGCAATTAAGTGGTCTCCAAATAGGGGTTGTTTTTGGCACCACATAGCGCAGTGTAAATCCAGCTAAAGGGTCAATTCACACTGTGTATGCAATGTACAGTACACTGGTATTACATGTAGGGAAGATTCCTGTATAGTTCCTTCTGATGAATATTAAAATATCCTATCCAGTTACATACATGGCCCAAGGGCTGCTACTAAAAGATAAAAAGTATATAATGCGGATATGTTTTATTGTGGGGTTTCCACTGTCTGGAATAATGCACCAAACTGCTATTTCACATAGCAGACAAAAGGCAATACCACTTTAAAAAAGGACACACTCACTGATCGCCAGCATGGGGAACCTGTGAACCCCATACCCTCAAGTGGCAAAATTTTGGCCAGAATGAGTTGAATAGAGAACTGGACACATTGCACCATTTAAAGTCTATGGCAATGACAAAGATCCAGTAAATAGGTGAAACCTCCTTGTAAATTAATTCCAACAAAATATCTCTTTAAAGTATAAACAGACTTTTTCAAAACTAAAGGCGGCGTAGAGGCATTCCAAAATCGCTCAAAGGTTTAACCGAAATGAACTTTAAATCCTTCATTTTTCCTCAATTACAATTATATACGATGGCGTGAATATAACATCCGAGGCAGATATCTTCCGCACGGAGGCACAACTTGAGACTTTTTGGCAGGAGAGCTGCAACACAATCCGGGTTATTGCGCATAAAGTGGCCAGATTAATAGAAGACATCATCCCCTGAATAAATCATCACAAATACTCGCAGATAAATGAAGGGAGCGCATTTGGATTTTCGTTGCGCTCTGCCTGGCGGAGAAGAAAAACTGGCAATGAGGGAGTTTTATCAGACACTTCACAGGTACTTGGAGAATATCATTTACACCAAGACAATGAGGCAACAGAAGTCGTGTATTGAGGGATTCATTTCAGAGGCTATTGTATAAAATACCAATGTATGACTGAACGCCAATGTCAAAACCTCACCAGGCACTACATCATCTGTAAATTATTAACATCCTCCACTAATGAAGAAGCTTCCCTCATTAAATATTTACCAGCTATGTTTTAGGATGTTTGCCAGCACAGACAGAAGGTGTATATGATAAATATAGCTTCTAGGTTATACTTTCCCCCCTCCCGTGCTTACATGAAGGTGGGATGTTTTCCCGTAGTTTTATGGCAGGAAACTCCGGTAACATATCGTCTTGTGTCCCTCCGGAGAGCACGCCAGGTCAAAGGGGTTGTCCCCTGTTAATGGCACCACATGGTCATGTAACGAGAAGCTCTGGCCATGTTTCAATTGTCTTTTTCAATTAGTTCTAAGGATCAATAATTGCACTAAAAAGCTTTGAGGAAAGTGATCATGGTAGACAAGGAGTGGTTGTCTATTTACACATGTAACAGCTGTCCAACAGCCAACTATCATTCACAAGGGTCTTAAATATTTCACAAATATTTCCCCCTCCGATTGGTCTGAGATTTGTCATAGAGCTCCTATAGTTCTGCTTTGAGAAAAGCGATGGAACAATCCCATCACAGTGTTTACAGAAGGGTCAGGAGGGGTCACTCACAGATAGAAGTCTACAGATGACCTCTGTCCAACTCCACTAATAGACATGACCAGTGGCATAACTTGAAGATCATAGGAACCAATGGAAAAGCTCCAATGGGGGGCCCCCAATTATTGCAAGTCTTTAATAGTATTGGTCTTTTCATAAAGGGACTTTTTGGGCCCCTTAGGCTCTGAGGCCCGAATGCGACTGAAACCCCTGCACCTATTGTGGTTACACCCCTGGACATGACGGTGAATGTCAGGGAAAGGATTGACCTGTACCATTATCTTACCTAGAGGATGAGAGGTCAGACAATGTTAACTACTAGCACACTTAATTGAGAGGTGATTAGAATATCTTTTATCAGTTGATTACAATTTTAAAGGCATTTCTGGGATGTTGATGATGAATTATCCAAAGACTATTAAGGGTAAGCCATTATCAGAAAATTACCTACTGTTTAAATCAGGCTTTTGTTTTTTTATTACTTTTGGCAAATTTATATTTAATTGTAGTTATTTTTTTTCACAATCTATATTCAAAACAAAAATTAGAACTCTTGCAATTTTCAAAGTGGTCTCTGGGGCTTTTTAATAATCTAACTTTCTGTTGTTTCAGGAAAAAAACACATGTACAAAGCAGCAATTAACAGACTCAGACAATATCTTTTGTACTAGAGCATCTAATGAGCATGTGCAAAGGTCATTGTGAAGGAAGGAAGAGCAGGTCAGCTGTGAAATCGCCTATTGTGATTGATGGATCCTGTGTTATCAGTATGAGTCTAAAAAAGCCCCAGTGGCCAGTGTGAAAATTGCAAGATTTGTTTTTTTTTAGTAAAGATTGAGATATGAAATAAATGTTAACATTTGATAAAATATTGATATAAACACAAAAACCTGATTGAAACAATTAGTAATTTTCTAATGACTGATTCACTTTAATATGAAATTAGCGGGGTTCTGACTCAAAAACACCTCCACTTATTAGATGACTGAAGGGGTTGTTCCATCCCTTTCATTGTTTACCCGACATAGCGTCATACATACTTTAGTGGCTGTGCTTGGCACAGCAGCATTTGTAGTCACTTGAATTGGTCTTAGCGACAATGAGCTGCAGTACCAGGCATGGCCACCACAAGTGGTATGGAGCTGTGATTGGTCTATAATATAATGGCGTATCAGCTGATTTGCGGTGTTGCTGTGAGTCGGACCAAAAAATCTGATATTCATGGCCTGTCAAAAGATTAGAAAGCAATATCAAAGTCTCAAAAAAAACTTTTTTTAATGTACGATCCACTGCTATAACTTTGTGATCAAATGAATTTCCTAATTAGCTCTCTCTCGTCAGCTCTTTGTAATGTAAATTTGCAACCGAAGCGGCGGACACTGGTTCCCTGCAGCTCCATACTATGGACACACATTGCTTCTATTCATCGTAGAATTCTATAGGCGCTGTATTACAGAAGCCATGACACTGTGCAGGATCAAAACTGATAGACCCCACTGATTTATAACAGGGACTGTGGAGCATCTGTTGAGATTTTCATCATTTTGACATAAAAAATAAAACCGCATGCTGAGCTATCGTTACCTTCAAGCTCCCAGTGTTTATGTTAAAAAAAAATCTTAAAAGGGAGGTCCGACCTTAGGTTACAAGTCTGCAGACACTCTATGTGACTGCAGATTTGTAAATCCTCCCACTGCACGCACTACACGCTCTCAGGATTCTCCGGTTGGCGGGAGCAGCAGTTATGTGACCACAAGTATGCAATTTGCATACTTCCAGCCACATTCTGACTAGACATGTCCGGCCTGGCTCAATACACTTGCATTGAGCAGGGCTCCACACGTCTAGTCGGTATGTGACTAAATGTATGCAAATTGCATACTTGCAGTCACGTGCCCTCTGCTCCCAGCGTCAGTACCGGAGAATCTTGACAGTGTGCACGATGTGAGGATTCAAGTCTGCAGTCATATAGAGTGGCTGAAGATTTGTATTCTAAGGCTGGACAACCCCTTTGAAGAGAACCTGTCACTCACCATAAATACACATATATTATTTTATTTTGTGTAAATGCCAGTGATTTCCTGAATGAATCTGGCAGTTTTTTTTCTCTATACCTCTCCTATCCTTAGATATTGCCTCCTTTTCCCTGTAAATAAACCTATTATTTTAACTAACTGGGCATGGTCCTTAAGACCAAGAAGAAGAGTTGTAGATCACGCCCTCTTGCCTAAAAGGACTAGATTTATATACAGGGAATAGAGGGGCATATCTCAGGAACAGAGAGACGCAGGAACAAAAGAAAAGCAACACTGGGTTAAGGAGAACAGCGCCATTGACATCAGGTAAAAAAAAAATCATATTTATGCAAGTGGCAGGTCCCTCTTAAGGTGTGGCCTAATTTAGGACCAAAGTCACAATGCTAATTTGTGCCTTCAAGCTCCTGAGATGAAAATCAGGTAGTGATCTTCATCCATAAAAGTCATAAACTATTACACTAGTAGTACTAAGAGTTGGTTCAGCATGTGTGTCTACTTTAAGGGCCATTTGCTTTTACATTTATAAATACGGACAGCGGAAATAAAAAGTTAGTTCCTAAAAATTGTTGTGAACAGAAGTTTGCAGTAATTTTCTGCAGCAAAGTTCCCTTAGGGAGCTGAGAAGAGGAATGCTTGAGGCTAGGAAGCTTTACTTTGAAGCAACTGGGTCAGTTCTTGAAGGGTTGGGAAGGGAATTCTGCTGTTAAATCTGCAGTCGGATACCAGAATGTCAAATCGTGTCTTCATGAGACTAGAAGCAGAGGGAATCTCTGTAACACTGCAAATATATTCAGTAACACATCTCAATAATACATCTTTTCCCTTGCATAAAAGTTAGGAGAACTCAGCAGAATGAACAGAGGGAGAGAATCACATATTTTGCAAGGAGGATAATGAAGTCCCATGTTACTGAAATTAAACAGAAGCCATATCACTTCAGGAACATAGCAGTGGAGAAAACTTAATCTAACCTGCTCCCCAAATGCTAGAAAGTGGAAATATTATTCTACCGCTTCATAGCTTCTTCTAGGACGAGTACATTAATTAAAATATGCATTGATGTTTCCTAAAAAAAATAATGCTAACTGAATGCAACATACATAAGATAGTTCATCACCCACTTCCAGTGTCGGACTAGGTTGGCAAAGGCCCACCAGTAGCACTGATTCTTAGGGACCACTGTTCAGTTACATGCAAAAATAACCTGACCCTAGTACACAAATTTACCTTTTCTTCTATGCAATATTAACTTGGCTAGCTTATTTAATGAATGATTAGATTATACATTTTCTGTGCATTGTGAATCAAGTGTAACAGCACTACTCATTAGCACGCCTTCACAGGGGCGGCCTACCGGAGGACTCTCCTATGGGCCAGTCTGAGCCTGCCCTTTTCTACCCAATAACAGGATTTTCATCATCGTTGATATGCATATATTTGCGGTGTCCCACCAAGACTAGTCCAGCTTGTAGTGCAAAAGTTAAGCTAGCCCCCTTCTTCTTCATTGACAATGCAAAAAAGAGGGTGGTTGGCTCAGCTACTGAAATTACCTTTTAGCCAGCCCCCTTTTCAATAAACTCTCCCCTGTATTGAGCACAGGGCCATAAGTTGAGAAGCCAAACCTAGGATTGTGCGGTACCCAGTGATGAGGCCACCAGACATAACTAAACTAGAATAGTTAGCTACAAAACTTACTATTTAAAGGAATTTTCCATTTTTCATAAAGTGGACCCAAAACGTTGCCTGTCATGTAAAATGACAAAATAAAACCATACTCACCCTTCCCGAGTCCACGGCTGGCTCACCGCCACACAGTGTTTTGGGCTGCAGCAGTGACATCAAGTCCAGTGCAGCCAAAACAAGACCGGAGTCACAGTAGCGGATGCTGCAGAAAGGGAGTACTGTCGGATATCGTTAATGATGATTTATGATGATTTATGTTTTTTTGGGGTTCTATAATACTTTTACAATTTTGGGAGACAGAACTTAAGTGCTGGTTCTCTTTAGCCTTAGAAAGGTCAGATAATAGCGCTAGCAGTTAGGACAACATCCCTGATAACACAGCAACACGGTCTTGGCTACCCACTCCCACTGCACATTTACTTCAAAATGGGTTTATGATGACATCTGGATAGAGCACTGGCTACATTTTGTATGGCAATGGTATGTGCTCGCTGTATGCCACTTTTAGTTATAAATATACAGCAGTATTAAGGTGCATTTACACTGTAGATTCATAGAAACGCTCGTTAACTGATAATTGCGTAGTGTAAAAAGGCTACAGATCACCTGACGAACAAGTCAATGTTCATTTGACAGGTGAAGTGATCTTTTGATGGCCAAAAAATGATCACTCTTGGCAGCTCATCGTCCTGTGTAAACATGACCTGTGCTGCAGAGAACAGTGGCAGCCAATGCGCACACAATGGTTTATTACGTATCATTTTGTGCGCATCTGATGAGCCCTCTGTCTGCCTAAATAGGCCATTAAACGACCGCCAATCAGCAGCTATGTATAGCATAAAAGCGGAGTTTTCATTATATGGATTGCACCTCACCTCTACACATGAGATGGTAATAAATTATCCCCCCCCCCCCCCCCCAAGTATTAATGTACAACTTTAAGAAGTGCTTTACATAAACTCCATTACATACAGCATCAAGATTCTGGCCTGTTCTATAGATAAACTAAAACGCTGAGTTTCTGCCATGTTTGTAACAAAGCTCAAAAGTTATCGGTTCTGTGGAAGTCAATTTTGTGCATCGATTATTACATCTAAATAGCATTATAATGATATTGGATATGACACAGCAGTATACACAAACTAATGTGGTATGAAATTAATGATCTGAAAAGAGGCTTCCAGATTTTACATTTACGCAGACAATACAAGTCATATGGGACGGGAAGGGCTCTAAGCATTAGAGTAAATGTGTCTGTATGGTGGATAATGGCAAGATGTGCTCATAAAAAGTTCTGTAAAAGAAAAAATATATATATTTTAAAATAGGGATGGACCCTCATTGACTAATACAGCTTTAGGTTTTTTTTGCGCAAATACTACTATTGAAACAAACTCTCAAGCACCCTCAACATTTTAGAAAAAGCGAGCAGTAAATAGTAGCTGTCTTTTTAATTTTTATCTCATAAATCAATAGTACATATGAAAATAAGAAACTTTGTAATATATATTATCAGAGAAACTTGCTTCTTTCTCCTTGTGGACTTATCATTCATTGTCAAAATTGTCAATTCATGGGTAAAATCTGTAGTCAGTGAAGACAGAATCTTACAGTACCGATAAAGGAGAGGACAGTTCCTGCTTATAAGATTCCATGTAGAGGGGAGGAGCTATGCTTCTATCTCCTCCCCTCTACATAGACTCTTATAAGCAGAAACTGTCCTCTCTTATATCAGTAATGTAAGATTCTGTCTTCACTGACTACAGATTTTACCTGTGAATTGACAATTTTAAGACTGAATGAGGGAGGAGTCCTGTCGGAGAAAAAAAAGCAGATTTCTCTGGTAAGACATATTAGAAAGTCTCTTATTTTCTTGTATACTATTGAACTATGAGATAAAAATTAAAACGACGGACACTCTACGTTTGGTAACTCAAACTGCATTTGCATGAAAGAATTATCACAAGGTGCTCAAGAATTTAATGTTTTCATATATGGGGGTACTAAAGGGGTTTTCCGATTTTGTTAAACTAGTCTCCCAACTGCAGTTTGTTTAAAAAAGAATAAACTCAGCTTTGCGTCCCTTCCTCGGATCCAGAAATGAATCTTAGCTATTGTCTGCAGCTTGACGTCATGCTGACAGCGCTGCAGCCAGTGATTGAGCTCAGCGGCTCTCTCCAAGTTTACAGTTTCAGCCACTCAGTCGTTGGCCGACGTGCTGACGACGTTATGTCAGTGCTGTCAATGTGATTTCAGTGCTGCAAACAAAAACAGACATCAGGTTTCCCGGCAAAGACTCAGTTCTGGAGCATGGGAGAATGAATAAAGCACTTTTTTTTTTTAACAAACTGCAGCCAGGGGATAGAGAATTTCCGAAACCAGAAATCCCCTTAAAGGTGGTGTGCAATTTGAGACGATGTAGTAAAATGACCACATTTCATACATATACACAGCCGAATACAACAATTCCCCAAAGTTGTTTGTGTAGGGACAGAAGGGGTCTGCCATTCTAACAACAAACCCCCAATAATCTAAAATGTATCACTTATCCCAAGGCTACTTAATAAATGTTAAAAATATACTTATGTTGTAGCAAACTTTGCATGGATCAGTAGTACACACGAATATATTAATACACTTTGCAATATATCTTGATACAAAAATGCTTTTTTTCCCCACGTTGATAATTTACTCTAAAAACAAAAAATGCTAAAATCTGTCTTTAGATGAGAGATGGACTTTCAAATCACTGAGGGATCAGGTTATGTGCTGCTCAAAGAAGGCTTTGGGGAGCAGCAGAGAGAAGAGGAGGGATCAGCTGTAGAAAGAGAAAGAAGAAGAGACACACACAGAGAATGTACTTGTTTTATCACATTTCAGTGCTGGGTTCACATACAGACTGCTTAGTAGTGCTGTCCTATGTCCTCCATGATTCCACTATGAAGGGTATGCTACAGAGAGGTAGGGCAGCAGGATCTCCTGTTTTCTGTAAACTATGTATAGTAGCTAGACCTCATGTAGTAGGTGAGACTGAGAGACAACTGAAAAATCAGACATAAACCCTACAGAAGGGAAATCTGGTGAAAATTGCAAAATACAAGCAATATATTGGCCAGAAATTATGTTATTCCTTATGCAAATTGCCTCTTTAGAGAGGAAAAGGACTTGAACTCTAGTGCCACCCATTGGATGTAGCAATCATAAAAGTCAATATCGACCTTTTAATGATTCTTGCCAAATGACTTAAGGCCCCGTCACACTAAGCGATGCAGCAGCTATCCCGACAACGATACGACCTGTCAGGGATCGTTGCTGCGTCGCTATGTGGTCGCTGGTGAGCTGTCAAACAGGCAGGCTCACCAGCGATCAGGGGAGCAGCGACATCGTGGAAAGAATCGTTCCACGATGTCCTGCTCCCGGTTACCAGCCTCCTGCTGAAGCAGGAGCAGGCTCGTAACCATGATAAACATCGGGTTACTAAGTGCGCGTGTGCCCCTAGTAACCCGCTGTTTACCATGGATACCACTCTGCTACCGTGCGCGGGAGGTTACCGTTCACCTTAGCAGAGTCGTATCCATGATAAACATCGGGTTACTAGGGGCATACGTGCACTTAGTAACCCGATGTTTATCATGGATACGACTCTGCTAAGGTGAGCGGTAACCTCCCGCGCACCGTAGCAGAGTGGTATCCATGGTAAACAGCGGGTTACTAAGTGCGCGCGTGCCCCTAGTAACCCGATGTTTACCATGGATACCAGCCTGATCGTTGGTCCCGCTGGTCACACACAGCGATGTGTGCCGGCCAGCAGGAGGCCAAAACGACCAAAAAATGGTCCAGGACACTTTGCAGCGATCAGCGACCTCACAGCAGGGGCCTGATCGTTGCAAAGTGTCACACATAGCGACATCGCTGGTGAGGTCGCTGTTGCGTCACCAAAACCTTGACTCAGCAGCGATATCGCTATGTGAGACGGGGGCTTTAGGATACAAGCCAAACCAGAATACCAGTTTGCAGACAAGTGTTTCAGGCGTTGCCCCTCCTCAGTGCAAAGCATGAGATCTGATTTGTCTTGGTGAGAGGCCTCTGACTGAGGTTTAAAGGCTAATGCTTCTCCTTATGGTGAGCGACATGCCAGTGTAAGGAGACTTACAGGCTATGCATTGGGTCCTCTGGGAAATTAAATATGCAAATTGCCTCTTCACACACGCTTGCAGATTCTGAAAAGTCACATGAAATGACAGGAGCCCTTTAAGGTTTTAAAAAGTCCAACATGTGCACCCATCAAAGCAAATTTTCCACGATAGTTTTTAAGTTTATCTATAAGAATCTTCTGCTCACTGGGTGCAGCTTAAATAGATAAATGACCACCAATAGACAGCCACGAACATCATCCTAAATGGAACGTGTACACCCATAATATTACAAGAGAAATAAGTGTTTTATTGGGATGTAAGCTGCAATAAAATCGCATATTTAAGTCTCTAGCAAGTTAAATATTTGATTTAACTCCTTGTCGACGCAACCTCAGTTTGGCAACAGGAACGTCTTTGATAGAAATACATTTCTAAATGCATAAAAATGAAGCAATACATCAGCATTGCTGGCAAGTCTTCAATAGTTCATACATAATGTAATAGTGTAAGAAATCATTTCCTTTACGCTCTTATTTAATAACAATTCTCAACTGAAAATTAAATCTCACAGTCTAACACAATTTAAAACAAATGCTAATATAAGTAAAACCTTTCAGAGATATTTCATCTGCCTTAAAACACTAAGGAACAAATGGATCTGTCAGAGCAAGGCCAAATCTCAGGCTGAGAATGAACCTGCCATTAACCGTTCACTAAGCCTTGGAAAATTACATTTTAGATAAGTTTGGCAAATAATTATAAAAGACAAAAACACAACTTCTATTATACCTGCCAACTACAGAACTCCAGGTACAAGGAAAATACACATTTATTCCTAATCATGATTCCTCAATAATTGGTTTTCAACAAAAGCAACAGATTTATATTACTGCATGTATGAAAGATCCTGGGTCAAGTAACAAGGTTTTACCTAAAGTAAGGGTCTACTCACACACAATAATACCCCAGGATGACCCCACTTCAGATGTGCGCCTAACGATTAATAGATTATTCTAGTTCTGTGCACAAAGGCCGCCATTGTTCTCGGCAGCACATGTCCTGCCGAGAACAATGATCTTTTGTGCAAACCAAAAGATCATTTCACCCAATGAAGGATTGGTTTGCTTGTTGGTTGGGTGATCGGCAGCCTCTTGAGACTGTAAGATTATCATGAAAAGAGCCATCTTAGGTTCTTTCAGTGTAAAAGAATTTGAAGGATAGGCATAGTCACACCGCATCCCAGCTCCACTCCAGCTCCATGCATTTTGATGAAGCTTCTTCAAACCAACATGAAAACGCCAAAAGCTGCAAAATTTTGGAGCAACTCTGAGTTGAGCAAATAGTTTGCAACGTTTCAAAACGTTTTATTCCACTTTTCTGGAAATAAAAGGTTTGATAAATTACCTGCATTTGGAAAAGTGAAATTCCATAATGCTTGTCCATTTTCAACACCAGGAAATGTTTAAAAGGTTAGAAAATCACATAGCCCATTGTCAAAAGTGGTGCTGTTCAAATAAAAAAATACTTTTCATGCTAATTGTAGATCGGGGACAGCTAAAATACATGTACTGTATAGTTTGTAGGCACAATAACTAAATGAGTAATCAGAGAAAAATTACCACTTATAGTTAAAAAAAATATATGGCCATATACAAGCTAAAGCTAGAAAACATGGGATGTCAACCCTTATAATTAACCAGAAATATTTTGGCCCTCAGGCAGAGAACCCAAATAAGTAAAGATATACTTTGCAGTATCACACTTAATATCTTCCCATAAGCAGTCAGATACAGATTATGTAAGATCCCATTTGCTCCATAATCACTGCACCAGTCCAGAAGATCAGAAACACCTTGGGTGCATATAGAGGGAAACCTACTGGTCAAGTAAGATGTAAACATCAGAAAACATCTTATGAAGGTTGATCAGATCCACTCTCAATAGGTTTAATTTGGACCATGTTGCTCTGTTCCTGCTACATAATCACTATCACTCGGATGCATGTTGGTGGAAAACTACTAGGAAATTTGAAAGATAGGACAATCAGGAAACATCTAATGAGGGTCATCATATAACTCTTGCACAATACATTGTTGACAGTTTTAATTTAGACCATTCATGACCCCTATTATTCTGCTCCATATTCACTAACATCATATTGATGGAGAACTACTAAGAAAGTTTAAAGTCAGGACCCTCAGGAAACATCTAATGAAGGTTGATCAGATAAAGCTTGTACATCACACTCCAACAGGTTTAATTTGGACCATTCATGACCCCCGTTACTCTGCTCCTGCTCCATAATCACTTTCATTTGGATGCATGTTGGTGGAGTTCAACTAGGGAAGTTGAAAGACAGGACAATCAAGAAACATCCAATGAAGGTTGATCAGGTCACTGCAGGTCTGGGACTACTTTGTATTATAAAGATAATTTACAGAATCCTTCCCTATTAAATGACAAAGCAATGAAGCCCGTAACTGTTTCTTCTATATTGACAAAGATCTAACTTCTAATTGATCTGTATCCTTTTACTAGTCTAATTGATGTAAATGGAACACACAATGTTAGGTCAGCGTACTGAGGCAGCCGTCTATCTTCAGAATGAACATTAAGAAGCTCTGCATAATCAATGACTACCTAAAGAAGTTTTCCTAACGATGATGTCGATATCCACATAAATTGGAGAATAATGCTCTGATCAGGAGTTTAAATATAGTGAGTGCAGAGGTTGCAATTGCACCTTGGCCATGGAACCTTGAGGGGCCCGAAAGATACTTTTGGCCCACATGAGAAGACCAATGCCCTGAAAGTTGGGGGTTCTGTTGGAGATTTTGCAATTGAGGCTCATAAGCTTCAAATTCCACCCATGACTCTGATGTTCATTCAATCAGAACTTTCTAGATGAGAAATGTGCTGGAATCTGTATGGACGGTCATGTATCTGTCACAAGCAAAGACTGACAGATAAAGTACAGCAATCCATATTCTGTCTAATTCCATATTTTTCTTGGTGTTAAATATATGATCCTGCTGCAAAACTAAAGCCTTTATTATTGCAGTCATACTGTGTCAAACTGAAACATATGTGCCAGGTCATCGTGTGAGCATTTACAGATGGGAGTCAGGTAACCCAGGATCTAAAAAGGAAGGCAATGTCTACTTATATGGGGGCTTATCACACAGGCACCAGAAAAGAGGGATTGTCCCAATCAGGCTGGTTCTGTTCTGCCCTGGTGGTATAAAAGCCAAAAGGCAGTGATACTTAAAAATACATTTTGTTTTTGGAATGAAATTAAAAGGGCTAATCAGGGCAGTTTCCCTGGAGCCTCCCTCCTAGTGTCCATTTGTATTTGGAGCTCCTCTCAAGTGTCCATAGGGGCTAACAATCTAAATTCCTACTTTATATGTCTTTGGAGTGTGGAAGGAAACCCCTGCAAACATGGAAAGAACATGTAAACTCCCTATCAGTGTCTTTGGAGTGTGAGAGGAAACCGGAGAATCCGAAGGAAACCCTCGCAAACACGGAGAGAACATTCAAACTCCTTGCGGATGGTATCCTTCGGGGGATTTGAATCCAGGACTCCAGCTCTGCAAAGCAACGTTGATAACCACTGAGCCACCATGCTACTGTCCTCAGGTAGTATAGCACGATTTATAACATGAGATGAGCAAATAGATTTGGACTACCCTGTATCGACATTCAGGTGGCAGCCAGACAAGAGCTGTGCAAAGTTCCTCGACTCAGAACTTGCGGAGGAAAGCAATAGTAACACCCAGTCTTTTTCTGGACAGATAAATAGGTGCATATACTTGAGCCTATGAATCTGTTCAGAAAATACTGGGTGTACTGTTGCACCCCTCCACACCTTCTGCGATTTCACTCCCTGTTTGGCAAATGTACCCTAGTAACGAGAACTGTGGCAGTTTCAAGCCTTATGCCTACACTGGAGTTGTGCCCATCCTAGCAGTACTACATAAGGTGAGCATTTTTAATACCGATTTGGTACATACCCCATTCTTCTTCCATATTTACCCTGTGTGTGCCTTTTTATGGTCTACTTTTCCTTGTTTTCGGAATATTCACTTCATGTGATTGCTAGTTCCCCGTGACTTTATACGAGGTCAACACATGACCAGGGTATTGCGAATGCTTTTACTCATCTCTACACCACATATAACCCAAATCTCAATGTAATTACAGAAAATAATCAACATTTAGAGACAAATACCATTTCTGAAGCCTCGTATTTTCATTTTCAAGCTCACATTGACTTAAAATGTAAAATCTGAACCCTGCTGCTATAGTTTTATTGCCTTTAGAAACATCTGTATCCAGTAGTGCTCATGTGCACCATGTGGAGGTTTAAAAACAACAACAAAAAAAGAGAAAAATATCAAAAGACTCTTAATGATGACTTATTTGCCACCAACTTTCAGTCTACAGGGCAATTAGATAAGCTCAGATGTAGCACAGTCTCGGTGTCATTTTGGCAGGTGGATGTGATCAAGGTAAAAAGCTATGACACTGCAGGGGATCGGAGAGTTCTAAGCGAACATCACAGATGCTTTAATGTGGGAGCAGAGAGAGTGGGAGCTCCAGTCCTCCCCCAGTGCTTGACAGGAGGGGAGCACGGAGCTGTCAGACACTGTCGCTATACACTGATCACTGAATAAAGCCACCTGAGCGATGCGGAGGGCCCTCCGAGACCGAGCGGCTGATTAAGCTCATTGTCTGTGATACAAGTGAAGAGTACATAAGCTCTGACTATAGAAGGGTGAAGAGTAGCTGCAAGGTCTCCGCCTCTACAAAACCTGAATAGTGACAATGCCGAGATCAAAGAGTTACTCACTGACAATAAAATGTAAAATATACCTTATTGTCTTCTAAACTAAAGCAACAAAAAATACCAAAATGTATATCAGTATATACTGCATCTGCATGTAATAATAAATAATAATAATATAGCCATCTAAACCTATTTAATCTGTGTAAACTGATTCTGTAATATCTATAGCTCTCATATCTATCTCTAATCTATCGTATCCATTTAATATATACTGTATTTATCAATATCAATTATATCTATTCTTCAATGCACCTCATCCCCATCAATCTATATGCCTGTATCAATTTATCAATCACATATCTATTTCCTCTCTACTACATATCTAATAAATATCTAATATTGATTAAGTATCTCATATGTATTGTATTTATCTTCAAATCTACAGTACTTATCTCATAGCCATTCTATCATATGTATGTATGTGTGTGTATATATATCATATCTATTGTATCCAATCTAATATCTATCAGTCTGTCTGTAGCTACAGTGGGGAAAAAAGTATTTAGTCAGCCGCCAATTGTGCAAGTTCTCCCACTTAAAAAGATGAGGTCGGCCTGTAATTGACATCATAGGTAGATCTGAACTATGAGAGACAAAATGAGAAAACAAATCCTGAAAATCACATTGTCTGATTTGGAAAGAAATTTTTTTCAAATTTTGGTGGAAAATAAGTATTTGGTCAATTACAAACAAGCAAGATTTCTGGCTCTCACAGACCTGTAACTTCTTCTTTAAGAGGCTCCTCTGTCCTCCATTCATTACCTGTAGTACCGGCACCTGTTTGAACTTGTTATCAGTATAAAAGACACCTGTCCGCAACCTCAAACAGTCACACTCCAAACTCCACTATGGTGAAGACCAAAGAGCTGTCCAAGGACACCAGAAACACAATTGTAGCTCAGCACCAGGCTGGGAAGACTGAATCTGCAATAGGCAAGCAGCTTGGTGTGAAGAAATCAACTGTGGGAGCAATAATTAGAAAATGGAAGACATACAAGACCACTGATAATCTCCCTCGATCTGGGGCTCCACACAAGATCTCACCCTGTGGGGTCAAAATGATCTCAAGAACTGCAAGCAAAAATCCCAGAACCACACGGGGAGACCTAGTGAATGACCAGCAGAGAGCTGGGACCAACGTTACACAGGCTACCATCAGTAACACACTACGCCGCCAGGGACTCAGATCCTGCAGTGCCAGAAGTGTCCCCCTGCTTAAGACATTACATGTCCACGCCCATCTGAAGCTTGCTAGAGATCATTTGGATGATCCAGAAGAGTATTGGGAGAATGTCATATGGTCAGATGAAACCAAAGTAGAACTGTTTGGTAGAAACACAACTCGGCGTGTTTGGAGAAGAATGCCGAGTTGCACCCAAAGAACACCATACCTACTGTGAAGCATGGGGGTGGCAACATCATGCTTTGGGGCTGTTTTTCCAAGGGACCAGGACGACTGATCCGTGTACATGAAAGAATGAATGGGGCCATGTATCGTGAGATTTTGAGTGCAAACCTCCATCAGTATGGGCATTGAACATGAAACGTGGCTGGGTCTTTCAACATGACAATGATCCCAAGCACACCACCAGGGCAACGAAAGAGTGGCTTCATAAGAAGCATTTCAAGGTCCTGGAGTGGCCTAACCAGTCTCCAAATCTAAACCCTATAGAAAACCTTTGGTGGGAGTTGAAAGTCCGTGTTGCCCAATGACAGCCCTAAAACATCACTGCTCTAGAGGAGATCTGCATGGAGGAATGGGCCCACATACCAGGAACAGTGTGTGCCAACCTTGTGAAGACTTACAGAACATGTTTGACCTCTGTCATTGCCAACAAAGGATATATAACAAAGCATTGCGATGAACTTTTGTAAATGACTAAATATTTTTTTTTCCCCACTGTATGTACCTCATATATATATCTATCTCACTTCTAGCTTTCTATTTAAAGGGAATCTGTCAGCAGGTTTGTGCCATGCAATGAGAGAACAGCATGATGTATGTGAAAAAACCCTGATCCCAGCGATGTGTCACTTACTAGGATGTGTTTTGCGGTTTCAATAAAATTAGTGTTTTATCATCAGACTATCACTACAGGACTAGGTGTCTCTTGCCTCCAGGTCCAACCCTGCCCCCACCACTGATTAGCAGCTTTCTGTAAATACACAAGGTACACAGAAAGCTGCCAATCAGTGGTGTGGGCGAAGTTATACAGAGCTCAGCATTCAGAGCTCTGCTAGATCTGCAGCAGATTCTATCACAACTGCTGCACCCAGTAAACTAAGTGACACATCGCTGGAATCAGGGTTTCTGTCCTTACATCATGCTGCTGTCGGATTACATAGCAAAAATATGCTAACAATTTACCTTTGATATCTATTCATCTCTCTGTCTGCGTATCTATTAGAGATGAGCGAATTGGTTAGCAAGACCCTGGTCCAGTGGCCACGTCTGTAGTCCATGGTCACCAAATGGGAGCCCCGTTAACTGCCTATCTGAAGTAGTAAGCACGGTGCACCGTCATCTGTGCAGCCAAAGCGGAGGTAGCAATAGGGCTACACACAAATAAAAAAGGTGGCAGGGATTCTAGCAGGTAGGAGGTGGTTAACAAGCCTCTCAACCGATGGACATAGACTACTGATGTGACCATTAGAACACAGTGCTGTGAATCAATTCACTCATCTCTACTATCTATCTGTGTAATATCTAGGATATATAATCTAAAACCTAATATATAACTTAAAGGGAACCTGTCACCAAGCTGTTCCCATATGAGGTAAGGCCAGTACCTGTAAGCAATCATATACATCATTCTAATATGCTGTATATATGCCCCCAATCTGGCCTGCAAGACAAGAAAAAGACCTTTCATTATAGTCACCTACTGGGCAGCCCGGTCCGATGGACGTCGCTGTCTTGGTACGGTACCGCCCTTCTTGCGATCGCCGTCCTCCTTCCCTACTTCATGTGGATGACGCATCCTGCGTCATCCTCACAATGACTCCGGCATTGCGCTCCTGCACAGGCGGACTTCTCTGCACTGTTGAGGGCAGAGCAAAGAACTGGAGTGCGCATGAGCAGGAAAAGGACAAAGAGCGCCGATGCATGCGCACTCCAATATTTTGCCCTTGACAGGACAGAAAGTGAGCCTGCACAGGAGCGCGATGCTGGACACTGTGTGTATGACATAGGATGCGTCATGCACATGAAGCAGAGAAGAGGACTGCGATCACAAGAAGAAAGTAGACGCCGAAGCAAGACCAGAGATGCTAATCGCACTGGACCTCTCCGTAGTTATTATAAAAGGTCTTTATCTTGTCTTGCAGGCCGGATTGGGGACCTGTATACAACATATTAGAATGCTGTATATGAGGGCTTACAGGTAGGGCTTACAGGTACGGGCCTTACCTCATAAGGGAGAAACCTGGTGACAGGTTTCCTTTAAAACCATACATTCAAATGCAATTACTGTACAGTGAGCAGTAAAATCTCCTAGAACATGTCAGACCTATGGGCAGATGACACATTAGGGGTATTCTGATGGGGTCCCTCATGCTGGAGACCTGAATCACTTGTGACAGGGGTATTGCTGGGAAGTGGGACCTAACCATGTTCCCAAAACGAAGTTCTATTTACTTACACATCTACCCCATGACATGAAGAGCAGACTGTGTGCACCAATGCACCAATATTAATACAACCCCTGGCAAAAATTATGGAATCATCGGGCTCGGAGGATGTTCATTCCGTTGTTTAATGTTGCTGAAGAAAAGCAGATCACACACATGGCACAAAACTAAAGTAATTTCAAATGGCTACTTTAGGGCTTTAAGAAACAATAAAAGAAATCAAGATTAAAAATGTGGTACTCAATAAGGGTAATTTTTTTTCAGACCAAGCAGAGAGAAAAAATATGGAATCACTCAATTTAGAGGAAAAAAATTATGGAATCACCCAGTAAATTTTCATTTCCAAAACCAACACCTGCATCAAATTAGATCTGCTCGTTAGTCTGCATCTAAAAAGGAGTGATGACACCTTGGAGAGCTGTTGCACCAAGTGGACTGACATGAATCATGGCTCCAACACGAGATATGTCAATTGAAACAAAGGAGAGGATTATCAAACTCTTAAAAGAAGGTAAATCATCATGCAATGTTGCAAAAGATGTTGGTTGTTCACAGTCAGCTGTGTCTAAAATCTGGACCAAATACAAACAACATGGGAAGGTTAAAAGGCAAACATACTGGTAGACCAAGGAAGACATCAAAGAGTCAAGACAGGAAACTTAAAGCAATATGTCTCCAAAACAGGAAATGCACAACAAAACAAATGAGGAATGAATGGGAGGAAACTGGAGTCAATGTCTGTGACCGAACTGTAAGAAACCGCCTAAAGGAAATGGGATTTACATACAGAAAAGCTAAACATAAGCCATCATTAACACCTAAACAGAAAAAAATAAGGTTACAATGGGCTAAGGAAAAGCAATCATGGACTGTGGATGACTGGATGAAAGTTATATTCAGTGATGAATCGCAAATCAGCATTGGGCAAGGTGATGATGCTGGAACTTTTGTTTGGTGCGGTTCCAATGAGATTTATAAAGATGACTGCATGAAGAGAACATGCAAATTTCCACAGTCATTGATGATATGGGGCAGTATGTCAGGTAAAGGCACTGGAGAGATGGCTGTCATTACATCTTCAATAAATGCCCAAGTTTACATTGATATTTTGGACAGTTTTCTTATCCCATCAATAGAAAGGATGTTTGGGGGTGATGACATCATTTTTCAAGATGATAATGCATCCTACCATAGAGCAAAAACTGTGAAAACATTCATAGTTACATAGTTTATAAGGCCGAAAAAAGACAAGCGTCCATCCAGTTCAGCCTATTTCTTGTGCACTGCAGCTATTCCGCAGCGTTGATCCAGGGGAAGGCAAAAAAAACCCATGCGGTATAGGCCAATTTACATCATTGAGGAAAAATTCACTTCCCGACTCCAATCTGGCAGTCAGATTAAATCCCTGGATTAATTAACTATCACTAAGCATAAGATGTAATTTTATTGTTCTCAAGAAAGGCGTCCAGGCCTCTCTTGAACTCATTAAGTGAGTTGGACATCACCACTTCCTCTCCCAGAGAGTTCCAGAGTCTCACGGCTCTGAAAGTAAAGAATCCCCTTCTATGCTGGTGCAGGAACCTCCTTTCCTCCAGATGCATAGTGTGCCCCCTCGTCTTTGTCACCATCCTTGGTATAAACAGGTCATGGGAGAGATCTCTGTACTGCCCCTTGATGTATTTATACATGTTTATGAGGTCTCCCCTAAGCCTTCTCTTTTCCAACATAAATAGGCCTAATTTTGACAACCTCTCTGGGTATTCTAGTCCCTCCATTCCCTTTATTACCTTAGTCGCCCTCCTTTGTACCCTCTCTAGCTCCAATATGTCTTTCCTGAGCACCGGAGCCCAGAACTGTGCACAATATTCTAAGTGCGGCCTTACCAGCGCTTTATACAGAGGAAGAACAATGTTCTCATCATATGCCCCTATTCCTCTTCTGATGCATGCCATGACTCTATTTGCCTTCGCAGCTGCAGCCTGACATTGGGCACTCCAATTTAATTTGCTGTTAACCAAGACGCCCAGGTCCTTCGCCATGTCAGATTTCCCCAACGGTTTCCCATTTAATATGTATGGGTGACTGCTGGTTTTCTTTCCCATGTGCATGACCTTACATTTATCGGCATTGAACCCCATTTGCCATTTTTTGGCCCAACTCCCCAATTTATCTAAATCCTCCTGTAGCTGTGCCCTATCCTCATCTGTATTAACTACTTTACAAAGTTTAGTATCATCTGTAAATATTGCTATTTTACTATGCAACCCTTCCACTAGATCATTAATAAATATATTAAATAATATAGGGCCCAAGACCCTTGAAAGAAGACACATAAGGTCAATGTCAAGGCCTGCAAATAGTCCGGATCTCAATCCAATTGGAAATCTTTGCTGGAAGTTGAAGAAAATGGTCCATTACAAGGCTCCAACCTGCAAAGTTGATCTGGCAACAGCAATCAGAGAAAGTTGGAGCCAGATTGATGAAGAGTACTGTTTGTCACTCATTAAGTCCAAGCCTCAGAGACTGCAAGCTGTTATTAAAGCCAGAGGTGGTGCAACAAAATACTAGTGATGTATTGGAGTGTTCTTTTGTGTGTTTGTTTTTCATGATTCCATAATTTTTTCATAATTACAGCGTTTGTAAAAATGGAACCTTTTCTTGTAACCCACCCTGGTTATATCATCTCACTAAATTAGAATATCATCAAGTTGACTTATTTCAGTTCTTCAATACAAAAAGTGAAACTCAAATATGTCTTATATTCTAGGTTCTTCAAAGTAGCCACCTTTTGCTTTGATGATTGCTTTGCACACTCTTGGCATTCTCTTGATGAGCTTCAAGAGGTAGTCATATTTTTAGTTGTTTCACACTTTTTTGTTAAGTATATAATTCCACATGTGTTAATTCATAGTTCTGATACCTTCAGTGTGAAGGTACAATTTTCATAGTCAAGAAAATACAGAAAAATCTTTAAATGAGAAGGCGTGTCCAAACTTTTGGTCTGTACAGTATATATATGCAAAAGTTCGAGGTCGCACTCCATAGCTAGATACACACACAGTGTTCAATATGATTAGTGTATTTCTATTCCATGTTACGTGCTATAAAGATAATCTTCACAGCATCATATATCATAATGCCGGATAGTTTACTCGTTGAGTATAAGGAATTCTCCATATATAACATCAAACATTAGTGAGATGTTATCAACAGAAAAATTAAAATCATCTGTGTTTATTCATCTGTGACACTTGTGAATTATACCAACAGAGAGCTGAGGTTACTGGGTCATTCATTCCCGCTCAGAGAAAAATAAACCTTCCTTCTCCTTTAGCTAGTAACTTATTTTCCAAGCTAGACAAAAGGTGCACAGCCGATCTCCGTGATGTCCTCTAACTGTGACTTAGAGGCCACCCAATGTTTGTGTCTGCAGCTCACTAGGAGACTAATACTAATCAGAGGGCACAAGGTTACACAATGTAGGGTCTATACACTTTGAGTACGTATATGCTCTTCTATAATTGCATTGATTCAGGACATTGATTTAGAAAATCCTGTTGTAAAAGGAAAAGAATTACATATGTCCGACAGTAAAGTACAGTGGTAGGATTACTGATCCCGCAGTGTGACACAAATGGTCAATGAAAACAATTAGAGATTTCCTCTTGACCTTCATTTAGGTAATTAGTAAATAAATCAGGATTAATGTCTCAAAGTATTTTTGTTTCCACTACTTGTCAACTTTCCCAGTCCTTAAACAACTGGAAAAGCACAAATATAGACTGACAAAAGGTGGAAATGGCAGAATCCAGTAGATCTGGAAGATTAAGCAAAAGTCTTCCTTAACATGGAGGCCATCAGATCCCAGCTGGCTGATCTCAGACAAATAGCATGATTTTTTTTTTTTTTTCTACAATATCTCTTTTTCTTGGGTCAGCCTATGGGCCGTGTAGATGAGTGCCTTTCTACCCAGTTAATTCTTCTGTTTCCATTAGCTCTATGACATCACGTGATTAAAAACTGACTGGCTGAATCCTTCTAAGTTCCATGTAGAAACTGGAAGTCTCTTTTCCCTGCATGAGTCATCACTGCAAAAGTCCCTGGCAGGGAGATGAACTGAGGAGCTAAGTCAGGAGTTGAAGAGGGGATGACTCATGCATCAGAATTAACTGGGCAGAGAGGCAAAATGAGCAATTTTAAGTACACAGTGCTATATAATATGATGACTGCAATATATTAAGAGGATAAAAACTTTGATGGGAGTGCTTCTTTAAGAAAAATAATATATAAGGTGTTCAGACCTGTTGCTCAGCATTGAGTAGAAGCACCCTTTTGAGCTAGTACAGCCATGAGTCTTCTTGGGAATGATGCAACAAGTTTTTCACACCAGGATTTGGGGATCCTCTCCAGTTCCGTCAGGTTGGATTGTGAACGTTGATGGACAGCCATTTTCATGTCTCTCCAGAGATGCTCAATTGGGTTTAGGTCAGGGCTCTGGCTGGGCCAGTCAAGAATGGCCACAGAGTTGTTCTGAAGCCACTCCTTTGTTATTTTAGCTGTGTGCTTAGGGTCATTGTCTTGTTGGAAGGTGATCCTTCGGGCAAGTCTGAGGTCCAGAGCACTCTGAAAGAGGTTTTCATCCAGGATATCTCTGTACTTGGCCGCATTCAGTTTTCCTTCAATTGCAACCAGTCGTCCTGTCCCTGCAGCTGAAAAACACCCCCATAGCATGATGCTGCCACCATCATGTTTCACTGTTGGGATTGTATTGGGCAGGTGATGGGCAGTGCCTGGTTTTCTCCACACATGCCACTTAGAAGTATCACCAAAAAGTTCTATCTTCGTCTCATCAGACCAGAGAATCTTATGTCTCATAGTCTTTGAGTCCTTCAAGTGTTTTTGAGCAAACGCTATGAGGGTTTTCATATGTCTTGCACTAAGGAGAGTCTTCCATAGGGCCACTCTGCCATAAAGGCCCGCATGGTGGAGTGCTGCAGTGATAGTTGACTTTGTGGAACTTTCTACTATCTCCCTACTGCATCTCTGGAGCTCAGCCACAGTAACCTTGGGGTTCTTCTTTACCTCTTTCACCAAGGCTCTTCTCCCACAATTGCTCAGTTTAGCTGGACGGCCAGGTCTAGGAAGACTTCTGGTGGTCCCAAACTTCTTCCATTTAAGGATTATTGAGGCCACTGTGCTCTTAGGAGCCTTGAGTAATGCAGAAATTCTTTTATAACCTTGGCCAGATCTGTGCCTTGCCACAATTCTGTCTCTGAGCTCCTTGGGCAGCTCCTTTGAGCTCATGATTCTCATTTGGTCTGACATGCACTGTGAGCTGTGAGGTCTTATATAGACAGGTGTGTGCCTTTCCAAATCAAGTCCTATCAGTTTAATTAAACACAGCTGGACTCCAATGAAGGAGTAAAACCATCTCAAGGAGGATCACAAGGAAATGGACCGCATATGACAAAAATATGAGTGTCTGAGCAAAGGGTCTGAATACTTATGACCATGTGATATCTCAGTTTTTCCTTTTTAATAAATGTGCAAAAATTTCTACATTTCTGTTTTTTTTCAGTCAAGATGGGGTGCAGAGTGTACTTTAATGAGAAAAAAAATTAACTTTTTAGAATTTACCAAATGGCTGCAATGAAACAAAGAGTGAAAAATTTAAAGGGGTCTGAATACTTTCTGTACCCACTGTATGTGTATGTGTATATATATATATATATATATATATATATATATATTTATACACATACATAGAGACCTGAATATGGACAACAAAATAATATAATAAATAATTTTGATTTACAATTGGAATAGTTTGAAGCTCTATAACCTGTACCAGGGCTCTCTCCTTGAAAAGGTATAGTAGTATTTAAGTATTATGGAAATTCTGGCCCAACAACAGGTCTAAGGACCCAAACTGACAGCGTAATAGATTCATCAGAAACTGGTCGACTACTGCTCAATTGTTATGTATGCCCTTATGTGAATAGCCCATTGGGATCCACCTTGTTCACTGGGTTCTAGGTTACACTCCAAATTCAGCACTACTGTACATATGTAAACAGTTCTTCCATGACATCCTATCTGGACTAATCCTATCCAGATAAAGCAGAAGAAAAGGCAACAGCCCCTGGGCAAGGCTACCAAGAAGCTATATCACACATAATAATAATAATAATAATAATAATAATATTATGGATCGTACAACCTTAGGTGATCTAACCTTACTTTGATAAGATTTGAAGCTTTGAACCAGGATATATTTTGGCGTGTCCATTTGGTATATTGTTGGCAGTGATTTATAACTATAGGGAAAATAAAGCTTAAAAGTAAAAAATAGACACATTGTAAGCGGCTGGTTCTTATTTACGACATCCATCTGTTCATGCCTTTTCTTCTTTAACTATTTTCTCAATGTCAATTAACCTTCCTCATTAATTTGCTTTCCAGCAAGAGAAGGAATTCTGTCCCTGTGTTCGCAGATGACTGTGTGACAAGCCAGCCTTTGTTTTCAAATGGCAAAACCTTGTTCTCCTCTGCCATTGAGGCTCGCTGTGTGGCGGTGTGCCGATGAGAGCAAGGACTATTTTATGTGCACCATAACCCTGACAGTCTGCGAGGCATTTCAGTAAATGTGAAAACGGCAACATACAAGGAAGGGAACATATGCAGTCTAATTTATTTCCACCCTCCCAATAACAAACTCATGCTAGATTTATAGAAAAGGGAGCAGGTGGGACCATTTCGAATAGTTAAAATAACACATTATCTTGCAAACATATTTTCATGTTTCAAAAAGCATCATGAATACCAGATATTTGGAGAAATATATACAATGTCATAAATGAATATATTTTTATTTTTTGAGGATCCAGGAACATTGAGAACATACCATTAGGCTGGGTTTAGACCAGTATAATACAAGCATTAGGCGTTGAGTGTCTATTAACCCAAATTAACATTAGAAGGTTCTATATTGCTGTTCAGTTCATCAGAACCATGGTTGGGCCAGGATTCATTTAAAGCCGGCCACACTCATTGGATAGATTTTGGACGAACGATAATTCGGCTGACGTCTATCTTTCCAGAATCCACCAAACACAGGGATGCTAAGCTGAGCGCTTCTGTGTTTTCTATGACAGCTATACTCCCACAATAATCTGGGACCGTTGAAATTCCAACAGCAGGATCGTTCTATCTTCCGATATCATCTGTTGAGGGAGAGTCACAAGGCCCCCATACACATTAAATGATCGAAGGGTTGGGCCCTCTTCTATTTAATGTGTATGGATCTTAAATCCACCCTGAAACTGGCCATACACATTAGATTATTCAGCAGACAGCCCAGCCATCTCAGATGACTCTCCCAAACACAGGAAAACTTGTTTGGCCAAGTGCTCCTGTGTTCTCCATGAGAAAGCCACAAACAGACACATCAGCCAGAAGCTTATCTCAGGGAGAACAATGTGATCGGCAGTTCGAAACTGGACATGCCTGATCGACATCAATTCCAACCATCATTTGGCTGGCGTCCCAATACACATTAGACCATGGTCCAAACTTATATGGGTGGGTTTGGACGACATAAGTCTAATGTGTATGGTTAAGTGAAATAAAATAGGTGGTCTTTAATGATACCAATTTAATGACTGTTAAAGGGCTTACCGCTTTTTATATCCCAATAATAAAAGGGTGCATCAAAATTAAGATGATCACAAGTTTTTCTGCTGCTAAAAAGTTGTGATCTGTAAGAGAACTCCGCAGCAATAATTAAACTACACAGAAGTGCACCAACTGGAAAAATAAATTATTACATCGCTCAATTAAAATCAATACACTGATCCGGACAGAGAGAAAGATGTTGTTTGTAGGCGCTCTTATCCATCTCATTGGTGTGGAGTCCAAAACTAAAGCCACTCTCATTTTTAACTTTGAATTCCCTATTAGGATATTTATATATGTGTTTTCTAAACCAGACCACCCCTGTAATTATGTCTGTGGTATAGAAATAAATGAAAACTGACAGATAATACAGAATGTATATAACAGATGGTGCTACGGTACTTGTTGGGCAATGAACTGTGGAATTTATCCTTTAATGCATGCCCCTTCCTCAGTAAGTCTTCATAATAGAAAAAATATCAGGACCCTAACTGGACTAGAAGGAGGAAAAATTATATGTATGGCCAAGTATATTATTTAAAAGGGTTATTCCACAAACAACATTTATTATCAATCGATAGGACAGGTGATAAATATAAGATTTGCCAGGGTCTGTTCTCAGGGAACCCGAAGCATTTGGAAAACAGAAGTTCTGTATGAATGGAGCAGAAGTGCGAATGCGCCACCGCCATTTCCATGGCCAGTGAATGGGAAAGTGGATACGCACGAGCACTACCGTTCCATTCATACAGGGGATTCGATATCTCTGTAGTTGTGATCTCACCAGTTGGATCCAGACAATCATACATGTTCTGTGGGAGCTTCCAGAGACATAGGCAAGGCTTTCCTTCACCTAGATAAAGGATTCAATTTGCTGTAACATAAAATCCTTAAATACCCTATTTATTGGTGCCTCACCTTCCTTGGTGGCCAGCATCCAAAGACACGAGCCTGCTCCCAATTTATGTCCCTTATTCTAGGCTGAGCTCTGCAGATTCTATCTAATATATATAATCGTCTTATCCCGTCTGTCTGTCTGTCCAGGAAATCCCGTGTCACTGATTGGTCTGGCCGTGGCCAAACAGCGACGCGGGATTTCAGAAAAAGATGGCGGCCATTAGCAGCTCATCTGCCGCACGGAGGTCAGCGGCGATGCAGCCGGGAGATGATTGGCGCTAGCCGGTCATCTCCCAGCTGCTCGCAGCAGAAGGACCCCGACTGGCGGCGCCGCTGACCTCCATGCGGCTACTGTGAAGGGAGGACCGGGGAGAGGCGCCACCGGTCGCGATACTTCTGCTATGAGCAGCTGGTCATCTCCCGGTTGCTCGCAGCGGAAGTACCCGCACAGGCAGCGCCGCTCCCCGGTCCTCAGTAATACGATTCGCTGATTGATCGCGGCCGCGACCAATCAGCGATATTGGCGCCAAATTTAAACACCGCTCTGCACAGAGGTCAGCGGCGCCGCTGACCTCCATGTGGCCACCGTCGGGAGATCAGCGGCCCGCTGATCTCCCGACGGCAAGTGTGAAGGGAGGACAGGGGTGCAGCGCCACCGGTCGGGACACTTCTGCTGCGAGCAGCCGGTCATCTCCCACAGCGCCGCTCCCCACAAATACGATTCACTGATTGGTCGCGGCCGGTGGCACCAAATTTAAACACTGCTTTGCTGATTGGTCGCGGTCACCGGCCGCGACCAATCAGCGATATTGCCGCCAAATTTAAACACCGATTTGCTGATTGGTCACAACCGCCGACCGCGACCAATCAGCGATTTTGGCGCCAAATTTAAACACGCTCTCCAGTCCTCCCTAACACGGTTCGCTGATTGGTCACAGCTGCGACCAATCAGCGATATTGCCGCCAAATTTAAACAACGCTCTGCTAATTGCGCCCGGTTGGCCGCATACATATTCTAGAATACCTGATACGTTAGAATCGGGCCACCATCTAGTAATGATTATAAGAAGGTGACAATGGTGACTACACGGTTGCATTTAGCATCGCAGTGAAATTTTAGTTATGCTGCCAAAACCAGAAAGTAGAATAAATCTGTTAAGTAGTCACATCCCTGAGATAACTGTACCTAAAATAATGTTATTTGCAGGGACAAGCGTCAATGACAAAAAGTCTTACGCTGACAAGACAGCTGTTTACATTTTTTAATTCCCTATCACATATTTTTTCATGATAAATGCCCCTTAATTATCTCTTTTCTACAGCGAATCAACTAAAGACTAATGCAAACAGAAAACCAAATCCTCCGTGAAAAAGTCTATTTTGCATTTTTATGCTATTGACATTACAAAGTGCAGCCATTTTATTTATTGCTGACATTACCCCGGGAAGCTCGCAAATTGAGAGAATTCACAGCTAGTGAATTAGCTAAATACTGGGAGCCATTTCAAGTTGAGGAAAACACTAAAGAACGGCAATTGTTATATTGTTTGTTTCTAGAATGATGACATTTAGATACTTTTTATGATCATTTATGTACATACAACTGTTACATTTTTGGAAGGGTCTAAATTGGTAAAGATTATTGTCTGTGAGGAAGGGACTGTAGTCAACGTTTCTTTGCATGGAAATCTATGTACCTGTCCCATCCATATGGAGGACCCTTCACTGTACGTCTCACCAAGTTTACTGCAAAGACCATCCATTAGGTTGAACTTACTGATATTAGGATCCAAACTGGTGGGACACTGGTAAGCCCATCCCATGTTCTGGCCATAAAAAATCATAAATACATTATAAAAACAAATAACTAACAACTACAAAACTGACAAAACTTCATAAAGTCATGGCGCACGTATTGGCTGGAAGTCATTTACCATAGTGAAGAGGCCAGAGATGCGGCACGCTATGGTGGAAAGAAGAGGACCAGACGACGTGCAGCGAGGCAGGCAGGGGGGCAGATTTGTTTTATTTTTTTGTGGACCCTGTTAGAACTAACATACAAATTCGGGTTACAAACAAACTGACAGAGCCCATCTAGTTTATAATCTGGGGTCGGCCTGTACTGTATAAATGATTAAGTGCCACAATTTTATCTCATACCACATTTCGCTTTAAAGAGGTTGACCATGACTTTAACATTGATAGCCTATCCTTAGAATAGGTCATCAATGTCTGATCCGTGTGGGTGCGACGCCCGGCACCCCCGCCGATCACCTATTCCTGGTGTCGGCCAGAACAGCACAGTTGTGGAGCTGCACAGCTCTGTAAACGGAATAGTGCCAGCATCCGGGTACTGCACATCCGCTCCATATTGATATTAATAGGTGGCGCTTGTGCAGTACCCGTCCGCAGCCACTATTCAGTCAACAAAGCTGTGCTGTGCAGCTCCACAACTGAGCAATTCTGGCCAACACTAGGAACAGCAGATAGCTGATTGGCAGAGGTGCCAGTTGTCGCACCACCACCGATCAGACATTGATGACTTATCCTAACGAAAGGCTATCAATGTTTAAGTCTCGAACAACTCCTTTAAAGAAGCACTGCCATGAAAGTTTTTAGCCTCTTAATATATTGCAATCATATTATATAGCACGGTGGACATACAATAGCTCACTTTGACATTCAACCCAGTTCATTTTTCTCTTTTCCTTGCTCTGTCTTACAAGAGCCATATATTATTTTTCTTAAAGAAGCACTCCCATCAATGTTTGCATCCTCTTAATATATTCCAGTCATCATATTATATTGCACTGTGTACTTAAAATCGCTAATTTTTTCTTTCTGCCCAGTTACTTCTTCTCTTCTATATGTAGAAACAGGAAGTCTCTTTTCCCTGCATGAGTCATCCCCCTCTTCAACTACCGATTTAAGTGCTCTACTCCTCCCCCCTTCCATGGACTTTGCAGTGATGCAGAATTGTAGTTCCCCTGATGACTCATGCAGGGAAAAGATGTTTCCTGTTTCTACGTTGAGCTTAGAAGGATCAGCTAGTCCTTTTTTAATGACATGAGGTCATAGACCTGATGAAAAAGAGAAGAATTAACTAAGTAGAAAGGCAAAAATAGCAATTGTAAGTACACAGTGCTGTAAAATATGATGACTGCAATATATTAAGAGGAAAATCATTTTGGTGGGTGTGCTTCTTTAATGACAAATCCATCTATATAGCTGTTAATCGGCTCAATCCTTCTTTAACAGTAAATGAAACCTTCCCTTTCTTGTTGCTAAACACAAAACTCAAACTAAGTGTTGGCTCCCCATAGTAGATCCTTTTAATTCTGCATTTGATTTTTGCTGTTTAAATGTATGACATCATAATGATATCACTGGATTCCAAATATGACGCACATCACTGCTTCTAAGTCATTTATTCTAAGCTATTTTGTGACTATAAAGAAATGATGAGAAGCAATAATTATGTCTCCCTGCTAACATCAGCCACAACCTTTATTAAAAAAAATAAATAAATTCTGCTTGTTTTCACTGATATCATACTGGTCACAACAGAGTTAAGCTTTCAATTCTAGGAAACATTAAAGTAAATCCTGGTGAAAGAAAGAAATCTATTGGAAAGTTTCTCAAACAAGGAGTCAATGGTGTGGAAGATTGCTGACAATAGCTCTGCAGCACCAAATAAAACATGTCAGGGGTTTTATCTTTGACCTCTGGTAAGTGCCTGGGATCACAAAGTCATGATTCATACAGCTCTGTCACTACAATGATACGCACTTACCAGGGCACTATCCTGGCGCCATTTGTCTTCTGCTCAGGTGATGTCCTTCTAGGATTTATTGCAAAGCCTAAGTAATCAGTCATGTAATACTTTCCCAAATACATGAGGGAAAGGCAGGAAAATCCACATGGCAACTACTGATGAAAACTACTAGAAATACTGTTGTGAAAGTTAACTGTTCATTGCTGACTACTGCAGATGATCCTAGAGAGCAAAGCTAGAGCCCATAATAGAGATCATTCCTTTAGCTATGACAACTGATAATCCAGAGAGTCTGGCTAAACGTTTCCAACACAGAACTAATGAATGATGTGAAATTTCATAAAACCAGAAAACCTTAAAAGGGGTTCACCAAGAATAGATAAAACGAAATAACTAAAGGAAATGTCATTATAAATAAATTCCTAAATACATTTACTTAGGAAATCACATTTGCTTTCTTTTGTCTAGGGAGGTAATCACTTTAGAATTAAAATGGTGGCCACATTGTTAAAACATGTACCTGTGAGCATGTGCAGTAGGAAGCTCTGCCCTCCTTCATATGTAGGAAGATGCAATCGACTAATACCACTGGAGATACCAGGAGTGCTGAGGTTAAAAGAGGCTGCTCACACTGCTGTCCATCCTTTTTAGAGATACTAGGGTTGCTGAGGTAAAAAGTAGCTGCTCACACTGATGTCCACCCTGAATATATCTGATCTAATACTGGAGATAAAAGATGTGCTGAGGTGATAAGAAGCTGCTCACACTGCTACCCACCCTGCCTTCTGATCTATACTAGAGATACCAGAGATGCTGAGATAAGAAGAGGCTGCTCACATTGCCGTCCACCCTGTCTATCTGATCTAATACTGGAAATACCAGAGGTGCTGATGTGAGAAGAGGCTGCTCATACTGCTGCCCACCCTGCCTTCTGATCTATACTAGAGATACCAGGAGTGCTGAGGTGAGAAGAGGCTGCTCACACTGCTACCCACCCTGCCTTCTGATCTATACTAGAGATACCAGGAGTGCTGAGGTGAGAAGAGGCTGCTCACACTGCTACCCACCCAGCCTTCTGATCTATACTAGAGATACCAGAGGTGCTGAGATAAGAAGAGGCTGCTCACATTGCCGTCCACCCTTTCTATCTGATCTAATACTGGAAATACCAGAGGTGCTGATGTGAGAAGAGGCCACTAACACTGCTGTCCACCCTGCCTTCTGATCCATACTAGAGATACCAGAGGTGCTGAGATAAGAAGAGGCTGCTCACATTGCCGTCCACCCTTTCTATCTGATCTAATACTGGAAATACCAGAGGTGCTGATGTGAGAAGAGGCCACTAACACTGCTGTCCACCCTGCCTTCTGATCCATACTAGAGATACCAGAGGTGCTGAGATAAGAAGAGGCTGCTCACATTGCTGTCCACCCTGTCTATCTGATCTAATACTGGAAATACCAGAGGTGCTGATGTGAGAAGAGGCAGCTCACACTGCAGCCCACCCTGACTTCTGATCTATACTAGAGATATCAGGAGTGCTGAGGTGAGAAGAGGCTGCTCACACTGCTGTTTTTGCTCTTATTTTATTCCACTGGTCACCTACTGTAAGTATGTCACTTTTTTTTTTATAAAATCTGCCATAAGGCTGCAGGAATACGACCTTTTTTATTCAGTTAGCCCAATATACAAATTTTTATGTTCTTTAACAAAGGGGGTGTTGGTCACTGGGTAATTATGCAAATTTCATAAATTTATTAATTTTATAAATGAAGAATTAATTTGTTCCGACAATCAGAGGCTCTGACAGTAAATACTTATAGGGTCAATCCCACTGCTCTGATTCTGGTGTATGCAGGACCCTACTGACTTGGTAATTTAATAATCCATTATCACAAGGGGCTGTAGAAAATGTCAGCGTTCTATAATTTATAAGGATAAAGATGTGATTAAGGCAGATGCTTCTCTTTCTTCCACCTAAAATTATTTTTAGAAAAAAATCTGATTAATAATTCAAGCTGACATTATGGTACGGGCTTTCCTGTGGAAGAGGATATTATTCAGATATTTCTAAAAATAAATTTAGACGTGGAAACATTTAAAACTTTCAATCGTATCGTTTTAGGTCTAAAAAAAAAAAAAAAAATGGAGACAATCCCAATATCCAAGCTCATTAATAAAACTGGTTGATATGCATATGGAATTCATTGCGCAGGGGCAGACATAATAAGAGTTTATTCAGAGGTCTATGCAGTAGTTCAATCTTTGTGATTAACGAACGGGTTAAAAAGTACATAAAAAAAAAAAAACGACCAAGGAGAAAAGTGACCCCCCGCACCTCAATAGCATCGGAAAACCAATTAAACAAATTGGTCTTAAGGAATTTGTATTATCTGCCCGGGCTACACGAGATTAATGAGGCATGAAAAGAAATTCAACTGGTGAACTTATCATTAGTGGTTACGGTATTAAAAAGAATTGATCAATCTGAAATTGATCACGCATTTGAGAAATGCAAAAGGATCAAAATGTCTTTTTTCCATTGAAAGGGACTGTTTGCTAACATGCGGAGCAAAAAAAAAAAAAAAGAGTACACGTTCCCCCCCACCCCGCACCCCGCAAAGAGGCTCATTGACAGCCCTGGGAATCAATGTTTCCAGTACACATGCTTCATTAGAAAGAGCGAGCAGTAAATGACTCGGGCATCCTGGAAATGAGTCTGGTCTGGCACTGCTGCTCGTACGTACACATTCATTACAAGGTAGCACACCTATAAGACTTAATGGGGCCTCTCCCCGTCAGCGAGTTTCCCAGCGCTCATTACCGATCTTGACCTGAGACAGGTTACACAGATAACTGTGTAACCTGTATAATTTGGATGTTTACTGTAGCAACGCCTGACATATACAGCAGCTGTCACAATGCTTCTTCATATGTGTAAGGAACAGGAGAGATACTCACTGTAGAAGAATGACACTGACGGTATCAATGATAAAGATGAATGTATGACGGCCGGCAAGTGAAGGTTCTCAACTAAGCGACCTTACGAAATAATGACAATTTTTCACCATTTGTTTTACACCGATTAAAATAAATAAAATAACTAAAAAGAAGGGGATGGTGCTGCGGTGAGAATATGCAAGCATTTCATCGCTTCTGCAGGATTTAGATCACAGGGAGCTTATAGAAACGAGAACACCCTTATGAAGTTGGACAGCCTTGACCAGCCAATCAGGTTTTTGTGTTACATGAATGTATTTTAAACATTTTTGCCAATATTTTATTTATTTACAATCTGTATTTAAAATAAAGAAATAAAACTCTTGCAATTTTCACACACTCGCCACTGGGGCTTTTTTATTTTTTAGACTTCAGGGCCCTAATTCATTAAACTGATTATGGAAATAGTTTTGAAGGTTGTAAAAATTTTGGCATTTAAACGTCAGTTTCACCTAGCTCTGCCCAAATTGGTGGAACTGGGGCGCAACAAGGCCGTAATGGCGGCATGATGAAGCAGCCCGTCTAATTCATGACGAGCTGTGGCGTTCCCTACGCCAGAAATCTTACTCCAGTCCTCTTAATGAACCAGAAACATCTGACTCCAACACGCCCCATCATTAAGATCAGTCTTGATGAATCGGGGCCTAAATTCCTATTGTTTCAGGAAACAACACATGTACATTATTGACAATGGTAAAATCCCTATCTTTTGTATTGAAGTGTCTAATGAGGTCATTGTGAAGGGAGGAGGAGCAATGTCAGCTGTGATATCACCTATTGTGATTGGTGGATCCTGAGTTATCAGCTGTGTGTAGGTAGAGGTGTTACCTGTCATTGTAATCCTACCTCTGATGATAAGGAGCCTGCTGCAAACCTTTCCTGAAAGGACAGGACGTAGGAGTCTAAAAAGCCCCAGTGGCCAGTGAAAAAATTGCAAGATTGCCTCGGCAGCATCAGATGAGCGCAATGGGACTAAAGCTGGCAGGATTCAGAGATCTTGGTAACTTCAGATCAGCGCTTAAATCTATAGAAAAGAGATAAGACTACGCTTCTTGTCTACGAAACCGGCTACCGCTTATATACTGCAGAGGTGGCCTGTAACAAAGTAGTCAAGGAGCAGTAAACTAAAGGATTAAAAAATCCCATGCTTCTTGAGGATTTTTAATAACAGCTAAACTACAAAGTTGCTTGTTTTGATAAGCACATCGCAATTTACACATTTAACCAGATGAGACAACCCATTTAATGTCAGTATATTACCCCCCTGATAGCTTGACAGTTCGTGTTAGGGGTGAGAACAAAAGATATGCAGAATTTTAATGGCAAATGCTTTGTTCCTGCACTCGACTCTTGCCTCCCCATTCAGAACACATGCACGCTCACCTGAGTTAAGCATGATGCGTAGTGCAGTGAAGGACGGGTCGCTACGGCTGACAGCTACTAAAGGTGAATGAGCAGCTTAAATCTGCAGAGCTCATATCATCAGCACGTTATCTTGTGTTTTTACCGAACATTTAGAAGAATCTACTCAATATTTTGAACCGAGTGGTTGGGATTTATATTTTAACTTAACACAAAGTTGTAAGCTGATCGTTATCGATTACTACTACAATTTTCCCTTGTACCAATGTTGATAAATCTCAATCTATTTCTTATATTGATCCATTTACAATCACTGCATATAAAATTTACATTTATGTAATGTTCAAACAAGTTTTCTAATCTAAGTAATATTTATATAAAGGTAGATATAAAAGTAAAAAAAAAACACCATAAAAGTTCAACAAGTTTACAGCATTGTGGTTAGCGAGTTTCCCCAGTTTATACATACAAATGTTTAACAAAAATAATGTCAATGTTCTACTCAAATAACCTGAAGGCAAAAAATGCCAAACGAGTAACAGAAACATAATATATACAGTGGAAATGTGAGGCACGCGGCCCGGAATGAATAAGTTCCATGTGGAAGAGATCTTGGATTTGTCTCTCCGCAACATCATAAATCTCAATAATACACGAGGCTGGATCTCTACCAAGGAGATGATCCTTAACCTAAAAATCTTCAGATTTGAGGCGAGCCTCGATGAAATCTATGTAGGTAATGCTGTCCTTAAATCATCCCTACAATTTAGACATTGGCCTTTCCTGGGAGGTTGGTCAGTAATGGTTCTATGGTTGAGATGATGATGATGGGATGAGATACATGTACACAATGCAGTTTCTCCGCGCACACAACTACATGACAAATTAGCCGCATTCCCTGTCGGCTGGTGATTTTGCGTGGATCAAAATTTTAGTCTTTGAAAAAAAAAAAAAAAAAAAAAAAAGAAGTGACAGCTTAGAAGGTCTGATAATGACAGGCAGACACAAGGTGGGGGGAAATCTTGGAGGAATATGTCGTCATGATAAAGACAATTGACCTGATTATGTCAGGGAGATTAATAAAACTGCAGAAGAGATATGGAGACAGCTGGTTCATAAAGTATCTCTATGGTTAGATTAAGTGCGACTAGATGGGAATAAAAAAAACAAAAAAAAAACTGTAAAAATGCAAAAGACAAAATGACAACAAAGCTGATTTTTTTTTTTTTTAGACAATTATCAAATTTTTGACCTAAAAATGAAATGTTCTCAAATAAATATATTACAATTGGCAAGAAATCGAAACAAAGTACGCAAGAAAGATGTAGAACAGAGGTATTCTATTTCTTCTAAGGGAGATACATATACTGACACAGAGTGCCCTAAGGGTCCTGTAGAGATATAGGGTCTCCACCTTACAGGCTCTCGACTACTTAGTGCTGACTTTGCATCCAATTAAAATATATTAGATGTTTGCTTAAAGAGGACCTGTCACAAGCCATAAATATCTATTTTTTTACAAGGTCTGAATTCTGCTGCTCCTCTGAATTTGGAGTTTTTATTTTTTTGTTCCAGGCTCTCTCCGTTCCGGAGATCTGGCCTTCTCTTCCTTGTATGTAAATCTAGTTTTGTATGTCAAATGGGTGTGGGCCTCAACTCTTCTTTATGGGTGTCTTCTTGAAGGTCGCACCCTTTTGTCTAAAAATACTAGATTTACATAAAGAGAACAAAAATATGAAGATAGGACCAGATTTCAAGAATGGAAACAAAAAGATAAAAACATCAGATTTAGACCTGGGGAAAAAAACAAAGCTTTTGTAATTAGAACGCGCCAATTCCGCAAGACTGCATTTGTACTTGCGTTATTGGCGCGTTCTAATGTGCGGATGGTACCCGGGTGTAGAGGAAAGGAGAGGAGAGTCTCATCCAGACCCAGGTACCATTAAAAAAGCTGTAAAACAAGACTAAAATAAAAAATAAAGATATATTCACCTTCTGACGGCCCCCGGTCTCCTTCCCTCTGCTCGCGTGGAAGACTGAAGGACCTTCGGTGACGTCACAGTCATGTGACCGCAGGCCCTTCAGCGCAGTGTCTCGCGATATCCCGGCAGCCAGGAACAAGCCAGGAACGAACGCGGCAGCTCACGCCGGGGCATCAGAGGGTAAGTATAGCTTTATTTTTTTATTTTTAAACATTCTTATACGGTCACAGTATATAAATCCATGCTGTTTGCATGGATTTATATAGTGTGACCTAGTTATCAAGCACTTTCCAAGTGATGCTAAAATCGCTTGGAAAGCGCTTGTCAATCCGCATGCGGAAACGCATGTGAATCCACATGTATTCCGCAGGAAAAACGCATGTACAATCCGCATGCGTTTTTTCTGCCAGAGAGATGCAGAAATGATGCAGAAATTTTCTGCATCATTTCTGCATCGTGTGCACATACCCTAAGTGTCGAAACCGCTTTGAATAAATAGTCACTCGATAGCTTCTTGAGTTTACAGAAATGCATACCTGGTCCTGTGGTTTGGTGAAGACATTGCCTTTATGCTCATTCAACACTAGAATAGAGAAGTCACTAAATACTTTACTTGTAAATAGCCTGTAGGACTCAGACTCAACAAAGTTTCACTTACAAGATTATGGGCTCATCATCTTCTGCGCTAATCAATTACATGTGCCCAAAAATCATCAACAGGAAAAACAGCTCCATCAAGAATTACACAGGACTTCTACATTATAAGTGTGACCAGCCGGGCTCCCTTTATGTTTTCGCTAACATGTTACATTAAGATTTATGTTTGACTGTTTGTATAGTCTTTGCAGATTTATTGTGCGTACTGACAAGGATCCACAATTTTTTTTTATGCATACAGTATATAAATCATTAAATGGGTTGTCCAGGTTTGGGATGAAAGTCTATAGTAACTCAATGTGACGGATATTTGAATCTTCACAGTGTGTACACTGAATGCTGTCGGGATTTTCCGGTGCTGGCGGCGAGAGCGAGCAGTCATATGACCACAAGTATGCGGATTACACACATGCAGTCACGTGTTGACTAGATGTGCTCGGCGTTACTCAATTCACTTGTACTGAGGGCACAGTCACCAGCATCGGAGAATCTTGACAGCGTGCGGTGTGCACATTATGAGGATTCGGAAGTCTGCAGTCACAAAGAATGACTGCAGATTTACATCCCAAACTTTGACATCCCCTTTAAGGGGACATTTAAAAAGAAATGAAATGTTCCTTATGTAGATATTTGGATGTGATTATTCACATTAGCTTTTTTTTCCCCAGACATCATTGCCTGGCATATAAAGGTGCATTGACACTGTATGATTATCAGGAATGAGCTGCCCATGCAGACTGCCAGTCGCAATTTCTGCTTCCTCGATAATAATTGCATCATCTGTGCAATACTAAGGAAACCCTAAAATCATGATTTGTTGAGGTCGTGAGGACTGGAGATTGGGAAGCAATGGCCAAAAAGATCATCGTTTCCAACAGAACATCATCCTGTGTAAACTCTTGTTTCAGAGACCTGCCTCATCTGACTGAAATCTCTCACAGGCGCAGTCTATCGCACATGGTCGGCACATGCACAACATGGTCCTCGTGACGTCACTAGACCCAATTAATCGATCTGCGCATGCACCGTCTGAGGCACAGAACGCGCTTGTGAGAGATCTCGGTAGGTAAAGAAGTTCCCCCAAACAAGGGTGACCTGTCATCAGACACAGGAGGCAGGAATAGGGAGGGACGTCAGGAGAGCTGCAAGTGCAATGTCACACCCCAAAGCACTTGCAGCTAATTTGTATACAATTGCAAAGCTGGATTTCTCTGAAACTGCAAAATGGATTTGCACAATCAAGGTAAGGATTTAATCAGAATGAAAAAGCCTGTATCATTAAATAATGTGTGTCTGCTGTTCTACCGATATATACCTACCTTGGTCTCCTTCCCATGTTCTGTCTCCTCCCCCGCTTACTAATACGAAAATTATCAAAAGAATTAAATAAAAGATATGATTTCCTGCACTGTTAGCAGAAATAGACTTGATGGTAAATGTAATGATATGATAGTAATTGGGGCTGTGTTTACTACTAGGGAGAGCAGAGTTAATAAACCAATATCAATTTATAGATTGCAAACCATCCACCGTGTCAGATTCTACAGTCAGATGCACAGTGTTAAATATAGAAGAAATTACACTAAGAGTGATACGCAGGATCCCAAGGGTTCCTTACTTTGTGCAGTTGATAAAATTCATTTCCACATTCTGTCATAGTGATTTGTTGTCCATTTCGCACCATCTCTGTGCAATAAATCACTACAAATTTAAACCAGACAGGAATAATATCTGCTCTAAAACATTCGGCTTATTAGCGACTAATGGGAGGGGATCTTTTGATGTGATCTCTGCTGCGGTGAGGAGGATGTCTGGAAGCCACAATGGAGGTCACCTCACTTTAAAGAGTCTTTTAACTCTTTGGCCCAGATGTGGCTTCCTGCCGCCCTCAGTGGTCCTTTCTGAAGAAGAAACATCATTTTACAGCCAGTGAAATCTGAGGAATGTGCCCAGGACCTTCTTTTATTATCACCCATCACTCTTCCTGATTAGCCTGTCACGGGCACATGGACACAAAAGGAATGTCCCCTGTATATATCAAGGGAATTCCTGCAAGTGGGATGGTAGCAGACAGTCACCACTTCTCTAACCAAATAGACTGTCAGTGTGAATACAACCGCGCACCATGTTCTATCCACCGCAGTGGGAGAAATAAGAGATCAGAACATTACTGATGGCACGCTGTATCATTCAAAGGCCTTGTCCCAAAAACAACATTTATCACCCATCCACAGGACAGATATGTGTATAAAGGTTAAGGCTCCACCAGAGAAGCGGATACCCCCACTGATCCTGTGTCCCCAGCATGAAGGAAGGGTCACTGAGCATGTACGGCCACTGCTCCATTACTTGTCTGCAACTACTATTGACAGTTAAAGTGAATCCTTCAGCAGGTTTTTGCTATTTAATCTGGAGAGCAGCATGGTGTATGGGCTGAGACCCTGATTGTCACTTTCTCAGCATCTTGCTGTAGTTTCAATACAAGTTTCAAGTTTTACTGCAGGACTAGGTGTTGCGTGCCAAGCAGTCCAACAAATCTGTGTAACCCCGCCCCCACCACTGATTGACAGCTTGCTGACAATGTACAGTGTACACAGAAAGCTGCCAATAAGAAGTGTGGGCGGAGTTAACAGAGCTCAGCATTCATAACACTGCTATATCTAAAGAAGAAAACGGGATTTTATCAAAACTACACGAAGCAGCCCAGTCAGTGACATCACTGGAATCAGGCTATCTGCCCCTACATCATCCTGCTCTCAGATTGCATAGCAAAAACCTTCTGACAGGTCCCCTTTAATGCAGCAGTGTTCACACATGCTCAAATAAAATATATCTTTGTACCGTGTTGGCCAGTAGATAGAAAAATATAAAAATTTGAGAGTCATCAGTGGTTGATACATTTTAATGGCATAATACTATGCCTGATGAAGAGACCTGAGTAGTCTCGAAAGCTGCTATTTGTTACCATCTTTTCAGTTAGTCATTAAAAGGTATCAACCGCTGAGGACTCTCAAATTGTATTATTAATATTAAATATATTAATATGAATAATATTAATACAATGTTAATATATAATTTTATATTTTTCGCACATGCTCAGTAAAACTTTATTAACAATGGGGACTTTCAGTTCCCCATTCTCAGTGAAGGGTCTTAGCAGTTGGACACCCAGCAATCACACATTTATAATATACCCAATGCAATGGTGATAAATTATCCAATCTGCCGAGATTTTAATTTGTCAAGTTATGCGACTAATGAACACATGAACTCCAATATTGCTATATAAGAATGTAAGGTACTGAGTTAACGTTTTTTGATCAAAAAGTGCAAAAGACATCCAACCACGTCAAAGTGTACCTTTAATATGGACGGTCCCTATCACTAGTTTCTCACCTCTCTATATTGGCCGCACAGCATGTTTGTGCACCAATATATTAATTTATTACTATAGGTGTGCGGGCCCTATTTTATTTTGAATATTGTTATTTTACCGCAAAAATATTTCATACTTGTATCCTTCATAGCAAGAATTTGCTTAATTAACAATGCGCTGTACATGGTACTTAATTACTGGACACAAACATTGACATTTGTAGTTACTTTACAGTGACTTATTTTATATTATATATAAATATATATATACACACACACTTTTATAGAACCGGGAAGATTGAGCTTATTGGTAATCAGATATTATGCACTATAAGGCTATAGGATTTGTTTGTATACCTTTGTCTATGTCCCTGTGGTTGTAAAAATCCGATTACTTCTACTAACCCATCACTTGTCTTATCCATGCCTCCAAGTGATGAAATCATTAAAGACAAGGGAGGGAGAATACTGGTTTTAGACAAAGAATCCCCCACTGTCTATCCCAAGACTTGCCAGCTGCTGGCCCTGAAGACAGATGTAGGGCCCAAGGGGATTTTATCCAGTCCCAAAGCTCCACAAATAAATCAGACGTGGCAGTTAAGGAAACCAGTGGGAACAAAAGTACAACAGATGGAAAGTCAATAGATAACTCGCGGCAAGTGCAAGGCACAAGCAGAGATCGAAAAGCATAAAAAACGGGTGATAGAAGTTGTGCAGGGACATTAGTCAAGAAGCATCAAGGTTGTGACCCCTAACTGAGGAAAACAATAGGATTATGAGTGAGAAAGAAGTCCCAGCACTTAACAAGTTTATTACAACTTCTACAAAAACTTGCACTTGTAATAGCCTCAAGTGATGCTGGACAATTTACTTTTTTCGTGGCCGATTTCTGCTTTGTGCACTGGGCAAATAAAAAAACATATAAAAAGTTGAACATTTATTATTAGAAGGCACTATGTGCTATCCCAGAAGCCCCTGCAACAGCAGCCCACACCGGCAGTAGGGCAACAGGGTCTTGTCCTCCCCCAACCTCAGTAACAAATTGTTAGACAGTTGTAATATACGACAATTCATTAAAAAGGTTGTCCAGGCTTGGGGACTCTATGTGACTGCAGACTTGTCAATAGTCAAAGCAAGCACTGTCAGGATTCCCCGGTGCCGACGCCGGGTGCTTGACTGCAAGTATGCGATATGCATACATGTGGTCACATGCTGACTAGAAATGGGCACGGCCTTGCTCAATACAAGTGAGTTGAGCAAGGCCAGACACGTCTAGTCATAATGTGACCCGGAGGTATGCAAAACGTAAGACCACCTGGCATCAGAGAATCCTAACAGGGTTGTGAGGATTCTCAAGTCTGCAGTCACATACAGTGACTGCAGACTTGAGCCTCAAGCCTGGACAAACCCTTTAAACGGTGAATCATACTTATGCTATTGTGCACACGATGTGGTTTTAATGCGTTTCCGCGGCAGTTTTTCTGACTAACGACTCCGCAACAGAATTTGACATGAAAGACGCGACGCATGTCAGTGTCCACGGGTGATTCGCAGACTCTGATGCACACATAGTGGACATGGGATTTCTAGAGATCTCATCCACTATACTGTAACATCTGGAAGCTGGGGGTTTGACGATGTATAAACACGTGGCATCAAACCTGCAGCGGCTCCAGACCGTGACCACGTACCCAAATTTACCCTCAAGCATGTCAATTTCTGTAGCAGACAAGCCAGTCTCCGCTGCAGATTTTGACCGATTGAAGTGTCATTATATGTGGTGGATTCACATGTACCAACAACAAAAGTGCGGCATTAGAACATCCCATTTTGGATGCAACAAAAATACGTTGTGTCCAAAGTGCATCATCAGGGGGATGTAGCAGCTAATTAACCAGCTGTGAAAGTTAATTATGGCCAGGGACCATGTTTGCCTAATGGCACCTTCCTAGGCGAAAAATACCAGCTCACAGCAGCCGCATAAATTACATGAATAGAAATGCTAATGAAAATGGGACTAGCTGACACCCAGCTCTTTTGTTTGGTGATGACAAGGTGTCAATCAGACCTTTTCATGACCAAACTTAAAGTAAAGAGTTAAATAAACACACAGACAAGGTGTAAACACTTCATTTGAAATACAACAGACACATTCTTTAATCATTTAAATGAACCAATAAACTCCCCCCATTTCTTATGGTAATCCAAGGGTTTAAGCAATGTCCCACCAAATAATTTTATTCAGCTCCAAAAAGCATTCATTGATGTACAAAAACGCTTAAAAAAAAGCATGTAAAAAACGCATGTAAAATCCGCATGCGTTTTTTTGACCAGGGAGAGGCAAAAACGCTCCGGAAATTTCTGCTTCAAATCCGCATCGTGTGCACATAGCCTTAATAGCATTGGCTCATCTTATTTCAGCAATCCTTTCATTCAAACTGGCGTGCAAAAACGACAGCTTTAATAAATCAGGGCATTTTTTAAGTCACTTTTCTTTTTTTGTCGACGATTTTTGTACCAAATTCTTCAAAATGGAGCATGTGGTTCATTAACTTTGTGCAAAATTAAAAATACTCTATTTGTCTTTTTTATTTATTTATTTTTAGAGCAAAAAGGAATTGTTTCACCAACATATAAAAAAGATGCAATTGATAATTTGACACCAAACAATGGGAAAAGAAAAACCAAACCCGCACTGGCAAACATAAAAAAAAAATACAGGATAACACACAAAATGTAAAAAAAAAATAGCAAATTGAAAAAAAAAGAATCTGACAAAAAAGTAAAAAACGGGCTAAAAACACACAAACTAGACTAAAAAGGTGCAAATGAAATAATGAATTGGGCTCATAGAGCACAAAGGACCAAAAACAAAGCCTGGGCTATAGCAGCAGTAAAGCACAGTAGCCATAACCTGTCACAGCAGATGATGGAGATATTAACGGACTGAACTCTCAATGGTGACAATATGATAAGGTCAGTAAAACAGGCAAGTAGGGGATTTGGATAACACGCTACCTCCGGCCTTGGCCTTCAATCTCAGCCATGTAATGGATGTATGTACAAGGCAGATGTTTTTGATCCAAGAGAGTCTGAATCCCAAGCTCTGAAGACAGCAGGCAAGAGACTGTGAGGAAGTGTGTTGCCTTACTGGGAAAGTTGCCAAAAGTTTCAACTGTTTGATCTCATATGCAAACTGAGTGGATTTTCCTGTGTTTGCCGGGTCCTATGTGGTCACCTCCATTTGCTATTAGGCGGCGTAGAAGTTCCGTTACGGTATTATTGTAGGCAGCGAGGCTTTGTTCTAAACTTAGTAGGGGAGGATGCTCTTCTTTTTGACAGACTTCCTGTGTGTTCCCATGCACATTATATTCCCTTTCCCAATCACTGAGCTGATGTAGTCAAGGCATCAATAATACTGCATCCTGCAGAAGTTTAAAATGTCTTAACCATGTGGAAATGTCCGACTGTAGATTCAGTGAATAAAAGTTGTGGATGAAGTGTTTACTACAGACTAAAAGATATGAATCTGCCCCAGGACCATTATTACCGTGACGGAAGGGAAAATATTTTCCACTTATTTATACTCGGCAAAAGCTAATGTCCTACATCGGACAGGATCAGTTACTGTGATTATACAATCCCAACGCTGGAGTGTGAAATATATACAGTACAGACCAAAAGTTTGGACACGCCTTCTCATTTAAAGAAATTTCTGTATTTTCATGACTATGAAAATTGTACATTCACACTGAAGGCATCAAAACTATGAATTAACACATGTGGAATTATATACTTATCAAAAAAGTGTGAAACAACTGAAAATATGTCATATTCTAGGTTCTTCAAAGTAGCCACCTATTGCTTTGATGACTGCTTTGCACACTCTTGGCATTCTCTTGATGAGCTTCAAGAGGTAGTCACCAGAAATGGTCTTCCAACAATCTTGAAGGAGTTCCCAGAGATGCTTAGCACTTGTTGGGCCTTTTGCCTTCACTCTGCGGTCCAGCTCACCCCAAACCATCTTGATTGGGTTCCGGTCTGGTGACTGTGGAGGCCAGGTCATCTGGCGTAGCACCCCATCACTCTCCTTCTTGGTCAAATAGCCCTTACACAGCCTGGAGGTGTGTTTGGGGTCATTGTCCTGTTGAAAAATAAATGATGGTCCAACTAAACGCAAACTGGATGGAATAGCATGCCGCTGCAAGATGCTGTGGTAGCCATGCTGGTTCAGTATGCCTTCAATTTTGAATAAATCCCCAACAGTGTCACCAGCAAAGCACCCCCACACCATCACACCTCCTCCTCCATGCTTCACGGTGGGAACCAGGCATTTAGAGTCCATTTGTTCACCTTTTCTGCGTCGCACACAAACACAGTGGTTGGAACCAAAGATCTCAAATTTGGACTCATCAGACCAAAGCACAGATTTCCACTGGTCTAATGTCCATTCCTTGTGTTCTTTAGCCCAAACAAGTATCTTCTGCTTGTTGCCTGTCCTTAGCAGTGGTTTCCTAGCAGCTATTTTACCATGAAGGCCTGCTGCACAAAGTCTCCTCTTAACAGTTGTTGAAGAGATGTGTCTGCTGCTAGAATTCTGTGTGGCATTGACCTGGTCTCTAATCTGAGCTGCTGTTAACCTGTGATTTCTGAGGCTGGTGACTTGGATAAACTTATCCTCAGAAGCAGAGGTGACTCTTGGTCTTCCTTTCCTGGGGCGGTCCTCATGTGAGCCAGTTTCTTTGTAGCGCTTGATGGTTTTTGCAACTGCACTTGGGGACACTTTCAAAGTTTTCCCAATTTTTCCGACTGACTGACCTTCATTTCTTAAAGTAATGATGGCCACTCGTTTTTCTTTACTTAGCTGCTTTTTTCTTGCCATAATGCAAATTCTAACAGTCTATTCAGTAGGACTCTCAGCTGTGTATCCACCAGACTTTTGCACAACACAACTGATGGTCCCAACCCCATTTATAAGGCAAGAAATCCCACTTATTAAACCTGACAGGGCACACCTGTGAAGTGAAAACCATTTCCAGTGACTACCTCTTAAAGCTCATCAAGAGAATGCCAAGAGTGTGCAAAGCAGTCATCAAAGCAAAAGGTGGCTACTTTGAAGACCCTAGAATATAAGACATATTTTCAGTTGTTTCACACTTTTTTGTTAAGTATATAATTCCACATGTGTTAATTCATAGTTTTGATGCCTTCAGTGTGAATGTACAATTTTCATAGACATGAAAATACAGAAATTTCTTTAAATGAGAAGGTGTGTCCAAACTTTTGGTCTGTACTGTATATGGTCTCATTTCACTGCCAGCCAGCCACCTACCTCCTACCGGATTAAATATATATGCTGACAAATCTAAGTAATGGGAGGAAGTCTATGAACAATGTGGTAATAGGAAGGTAAGGGACTGGAAGAAACAGAAAAGAGAGAAAAAGCAGGAATCATAATTTACTAAATACAACACTAAAATAATCTGTTCTATACTGTGTGTGTACATATATATACTTACATACACCAATAAATTGAAGGAAAGCAGGCGGTAAGGTCCTAGATGGTAGATATGTGTTAGTAATATAAGCTGTACCAGTAACACACGGTTACGGAGAAGGTTTAACGTGACTACATTTTGGGTCTGTTTTTTTTGGAGTAACCAAAAACCTTGCTTGTAACTAGAGATGAGCGTTGTTCTACTCGAACTGTTCGCCAATCTCAAATCGAGCTGTTTTGGGCGGTGTTCGAGCCGCTCGGCGAACACGAACAATTTGAGAAAAATTCGGCTGTTCGAGGTTATGTTCGATAACTGTTCGTGCACCAAAATCATAACTGGATTTTTTCTCAGTAATGATGAAAATTAATGTTAATACGCAGTTTGAGTGTACAGCGGGGTGGGGGGAGGGGCAGGGGATGGATCTCTGCAGGAACAATGAAGATCTCCATTTTTTTTCTCTTTCCCGCATTTACAGTGGGGAGGTGCAATCTGTCAGCCTATCAGCAGCGCACACACGGAGCGAAGTGCTTTTTTTCACACAAGCAAGGGCATGTGTCATTGGCAGTGTATGTCACATGTCCTTGCCCTATAAGACCAAGCCATTTTCCCCGTCGCCACCATTTTCTCACTGCTGCAGCTGCGTGTTAGACGGCACCGCTGTTGCTGTGTGCGCTATACCTTGTTAATTTCAAGCCAATTTTCGCACAAATATACAGATAGCTTGGGAGTAGGGAATAGTTGTGATTGCAGTCCTTTTAAGGACTAGGTTACAGCATTTCCTACGACTTTTATCAGGCAGGTCTGTGCTCTTAAATAGATAGGTTGTGGGAGTAAAGACTAATTGTAATTGCAGTCCTTTTCAGGACTAGGTTACATCAGTTCCTATCAGTTTTTGCCAGGCAGGTCTGTGCCAGTGCTGTGCAAGTTTTTTTCACAGCATTTGGCTGAATCTAGCAAAGCTAATCCTTTTTGGCCTATTGCAGAGTGTGTTAGTCAGTGGAGTAGCCCATCTGTGTTGCAAGATATACCACCTGTGTATAGAATACCAATTTTTTTACTGCACCTAGTGAAGTAAAATCTTTTGGGCATAGCATCATTCTATTAGTCCATCTATACTGACCTCCATCAGGTTGCAAACTGAATATAATTTTTTTCTGCATCTACCTCTGAAAAAATATTTGGCCTTCTAGCTGTGTGTGGGACTTGTTGTATTAGTCCATCTATACTGACCTCCATCAGGTTGCAAATTGAATATAATTTTTTCTGCATCTACCTCTGAAAAAATATTGGGCTTCTAGCTGTGTGTGGGACTTGTTGTATTAGTCCATCTATACTGACCTCCATCAGGTTGCAAACTGAATATATTTTTTTCTGCATCTACCTCTGAAAAAATATTGGGCTTCTAGCTGTGTGTGGGTCTTGTTCTATTAATCCATCTATACTGACCTCCATCAGGTTGCAAACTGAATATAATTTTTTTCTGCATCTAGCTCTGAAAAAATATTTGGCCTTCTAGTAGTGTGTCGGACTTTCTCTATTAATCCATCTATACAGACCTCCATCAGGTTGCAAACTGAATATAATTTTTTTCTGCATCTACCTCTGAAAAAATATTGGGCTTCTAGCTGTGTGTGGGACTTGTTGTATTAGTCCATCTATACTGACCTCCATCAGGTTGCAAACTGAATATATTTTTTTCTGCATCTACCTCTGAAAAAATATTGGGCTTCTAGCTGTGTGTGGGACTTGTTGTATTAGTCCATCTATACTGACCTCCATCAGGTTGCAAATTGAATATAATTTTTTTCTGCATCTAACCCAGCCAATAGTTTTGGCCTAATACCAGTTTGGCCACTCAGCTCTGCTCGGTTACCATCCATTGTTTTTTTGTGCAAACAACTCCAGAGTTGTGAATTAGTTAACCACCAAAATGAGTGGAAAAAGGCCTGCTGCTGGTGGAAAGGGGAATAGGCGTGTTGGGAAGGGGAAAAAAGGTTGTGTCCGTGGGGTAGGTGTTAAAGCAACAGTAACATCTGCAGAAGAAAGACCATCTTCCAGCCAAACTAAAATGTCTACTTCTTTTAGCGGACAATGTGATAAGATCCCTTTCTAACGGCCACGCCAATCGCTACAAATTCCAGATGAGGCACAAAAACAGCAGGTGCTTCAACGGATATCAAGTGCTCCTTTAAGTGGGCTCTCCTCCACATCAACTTCAACATCACAAATACTCCAGTCCTCAAAGGTGTCACCCAAATCGCACTTGCTTCCTCACAGCTCCCAAATCTCCAGCTGCCCATCTGAGTATGAGGTAGAACAGATGGTTGAGTCTGCAGAGCTGTTTACTCATACTATAGCCTGGGAATCAGAGGTCGACTCCAGCGCTTCTGTGAATCCAGACGAGGAAATGATCTGCACTGATGCCCAGAATCTTTATGAGTCGGATCCAGGACCAGACGCAGAATGTTCTGACCATAATGTAGACCCTCATTCCCAAACTGTAACTCCTGTTGGTGGAGACAATGAGGAAGACGATGATAAGACTCAAATACCTGATTGGAGCGACAACTTTAGTTTTTTGTCAGGGCAGGAACAGGTTGGCTCTGAGGACGACGGGTGTGATAACACACAGGGTGATGATGATGAGGTTGGAGATCCCACTTACTGTCAACCCACAGTCAGCCAAGAGATGAGGTCAGCAGAGGAGGTGGAGGAAGATGCTAGTGACGACGAGGTCAGGTTGCGCCTTCCTGGACAGAGACGTAGTACTGGAAGCACGTCAACAACTGCATCCTCAAACACAACTCTGCCTCTCACCACAAGTCGTGGTGGCTCTTCAGGTCGCATGGGTGCTAAGCCTTGCATAGCCTGGGCATTTTTTCAGATCGATAAAGATGACCCAACTCGTGTTATCTGTAACATTTGTCAGCAAAAGCTAAGTAGAGGCCAAAAAATACATAGTTTGAGTACTTCATGCATGAACCGGCACATGGACATGAAGCATAAGTTGCAGTGGGAAGCTCAGTGTGCTACAATGCGGCCTAGCCGGCCGGGCCAACCACCGTCTGCCATATCTTGTGCATCCGCGGCCTCTTCATCCTCTGTGACTGGGGGGACAGCAGTCACACCTGTTTTGGGGCGCAGACCTGCCACCTCTTTACCCGCAACAGCCAGCGTGATTGGCAGGTCATCATTTTCTTTGGAGGTGGTAACACCAGCTGGTGTTGAGCGCTGTCCGACATCGATAGCACCACCTTTGGATCAAGGCAACCTAACATGTCCGCCTGCATCTTCCTCACAGACCGGCAGTTTGCCGGGGACACCCTTATCAACCCCGTCTAAGCACAATAGCCAGCCCTCGGTCCCTCAGATGTGGACAAGTAAAAGACCATTTCCTCCTAGCCATGAGAAAGCTAAGAGGTTGAATTTCACCATCTGCAAGCTCTTGGCTACAGAAATGCTGCCTTTCCGCCTGGTGGACACAGAGGATTTTCGAGACCTTATGTCCGTCGCAGTGCCCCAGTACCAGATGCCCAGTCGGCACTACTTCTCAAAGAAAGGTGTGCCTGCGCTCCACCAGCATGTCGCACACAACATCACCGCTTCTTTGAGAAACTCTGTGTGTGACACGGTGCATTTCACCACAGACACTTGGACGAGTAGGCATGGACAGGGGCGTTACATGTCGCTGACTGGGCACTGGGTAACTATGGTGACAGCAGGACAAGGGGCTGCTGTCCAAGTCTTGCCGTCCCCACGAGTTGTGCGTCAATCCTCTTTATGTCAAAGTTCCTCCACTGCTTCTGCCTCCTCAACCTCCTCTCGGTCTTCCACCTGCACCCAAAGCCTGTCTGGTCATGCCACAAGCTTTCTAACTGCGCAGAAGGGATCCTGCACACCTCCTTACTATGCTGGCAGTAGGGCTCAACGTCATCAGGCGGTTTTTACTTTGAAATGCCTGGGAAATGTGAGTCACACAGCTGAGGAGTTGTGGTCAGCTCTGGAGAACCAATTTCATGAATGGCTGTCTCCACTGGACCTGAAACCAGGGAAGGCCGTGTGCGACAATGCTGCAAACCTGGGTGCGGCCCTTCGCCGGGGCAATGTCACACACGTGCCTTGTATGGCTCACGTGTTGAACCTGGTTGTCCAGCAATTTTTAGCCCACTATCCCAGACTAGATGGCCTTCTGCAGAGGGCACGGTCGCTGTGTGCTCACTTCTGCCGTTCGCATCCCGCAGCTCAGCGACTTACATCTCTACAGAAGTCGTTGGGCCTGCCACTTCACCGGCTAAAATGCGATGTGCCTACCCGGTGGAATTCAACTCTGCACATGTTGCAGCGACTGTGGCAGCACCGACAAGCCCTGGTGCAATACGTTCTGACGTATAGCCTGGGCCAACGAGATCCAGAGGTGGGGCAAATCACGCTGGAGGAGTGGTCTCAGATCAGGGACCTATGCACCCTTCTGCACAGTTTTGAAATGGCGACGAAGATGTTTAGTGCTGATGATGCCATTATCAGCATGACTATTCCGGTGATTTACATGCTGGAGCACATGTTAAACAGAATTCGGAGTCAGGTGGTGGCACAAGAGGAGGTGGAGGAAGTAGAGGAGGAGGAGTTGTATGCGGAAGGGCTAACATCTGCAAGGTCCAGACGGTCGGCAGCACCAAGGCGGCAGGCATGTGAGGGTGGGGGAGATGGTTTTACCAGGGCGCATGGTAGCAGCCAAACTAGTGAGGAAGGTGCAGGAGCCCAGGAAGAAGTGGAGGACGAACTGATGGAAGACTCATCAGATGAGGGAGACCTTGATCACATTTCTGTTGTGCGAGGTTGGGGGGAGAGGACAGAGGAAGGAAGCATGATTGTTACCTCGCCACCAACACAACAGGGACTTGGTGCTCCTGGATGCGCAACACACATGAGTGCCTTCTTGCTGCACTACCTGCAACATGACCCTCGAATTGTGAGAATTAGAAATAATCCTGACTACTGGGTTGCCACACTGTTAGATCTCCGGTACAAAAGTAAATTTGCCGAAATTATTCCTGCCATAGAAAGGGATGCACGCATGCAGGAGTATCAGCAGAGACTGTTGCAGAATCTTACATGTGCTTTTCCACAAAACACCAGTGGTGCACGTAGTGAATCTCACAGTTCCAACTTGCCAACCGTGGGACCGTCAAGTGTTCAGCACTCAAACCGTAACAGAACCACAGTATCTGCTGGTAACATCAATTTTGGGGAATCATTTCACCACTTTTTTAGCCCATCCTTTGCAAGGCCACAGGAGACAAGAAGTCTGACACATAGTCAACGCCTAGAGACGATGGTACAGGAGTATCTCCAAGTAAACATTGAAGCCACGACTGTCACTGGACCCTTGCTCTTTTTGGGCTTCCAATCTGGATAAATGGCCGGAGCTAGCCACTTACGCCTTGGAGATCTTGTCATGCCCCGCAGCCAGCGTTCTGTCTGAACGTGTGTTCAGCGCTGCTGGTGGTGTGCTGACAGATAAGCGCACGCGGCTCTCCACTGATAATGTAGACAGACTCACGTTCATAAAGATGAACAAATCATGGATCCGAAACGACTTTTCTACCCCTGTGTCATCCTGGGGAGAGTAAAAGCTTGATGATTGGTTAAAATCACCCTACCAACCGTTTTAAGCTTTCAAATTACTAATCATGTTTATCTGTATCTTGACTGGAAAATAATTTGGGCTTTGTAGCAGTGTGCAGCACTGATCCTATTAGGCCATCTATAATAAGCTCCACCAGATTTAAAATTAAAAATAATTTTTAGCTGCATCTAGCCCGGAAAATAATTTTGGGGCTCCGAGATGCGCAAGACACATAAGTGCCTTCTTGCTGCACTACCTGCAGCATGACCCTCATATTGTCAGAATTCGAAGTAATCATGACTACTGGGTTGCCACACTCTTAGATCCCCCAAACTTTTCGATCAACCTTTTCATTTTAATAAAGACCAAAAAAATGGTCATTTTTGAAATTATAAGCATTAGCAGGTTGTTAGAAACTGAAATCAAACAGTTTTCAACTCAAAACTTTATTCTAGGTGATGTTACATTTTCACATAGGACCCCTTGTTCGAAAGGAGCTTCTGAACTCTCTCGTCCATTGAATTTGTCAGGTTTTGGATGGTTTCTGCTTCAATTGTTTTGCATGAGGACAGAATACCCTCCCAGAGCTGTTGCTTAGATGTGAACTGCCTCCCGCCATCATAGACACTCCTTTTAATGATGCTCCAAAGGTTCTGAATGGGGTAGAGGTCAGGGGAGCATGGGGGTCACACCATAAGTTTGTCCCCTTTTATGCCCATATCAGCCAGAGATGCAGATGTTTTATGTGCAGCATGAGATGGTGCATTATCATGCAGAAAAATGATCTTGCTGTGAAATACACGGTTCTTCTTCTTGAACCATGGCAGGAAGTGCTGTTTGAGAAAATCCACATACATTATGGAGTTCATCTTTAGCGCCTTCAGGGATCCTAAAGGGGCCGACAATCTCTCTCCCCATGATTCCAGCCCAAAACATTACTCCACCTCCTCCTTGTTGGCGCTGTAGCCGTGTTTGCGTGGGGTGTCCATCAACCAGCCATCCTCCACTCCATCCATCTGGACCATTGAGCGCTGCACGGCACTCATCCGTGAACAAAACCGTTTTGAAATCAGTCTTCATGTAATGTTTGGCCCACTGGAGCCGTTTCTGCTTGTGTGAAGTGGATAGAGGAGGTCGACAGGATGGCGTATGCACAGCTGCAAACCTCTGAAGGACCCTGCATCTTGTTGTTCGGGGGACGTTGGAGGCACAAGCAGCTTCAAAAACTTGTCTGCTGCTATGACAAGGCTTTTTTGCCGCTGCTCTTTCAACCTGACGTAATTGCCTGTAGGAAAGAGTCCTCAATTTGCCCTTATCAGCACGCACACGTGTGTACTGTGAATCAGCTACATACTTCTTGATTGCCAAGACACTTCATCCTGATCATCGCACAATGTTGATTGTAGTCATGTCTTGACCTAAACACTCCACAATTTGTTGCTTCTCAGCAGCCGACACATCCTTTTTCTTTCCCATTTTGGCAGAAAATGTAGGCTGCTTAATAATGTGAGAGAGCCTTCTTAAGTAGTCTTGCCTTTCATTGGACACACCTGCCAAACTAATTAGCACAGGTGTCTGCAATTGCTTACAGTGATATAAAGAGCCCTGACACACATCACCATCAATGAGTTTAACTGACAAACAAACAAATTCTTCCCTTATCACTCCTAAACACTTTTTGCATAATAATTTGGAACGCAGTGTACATGTGCTTTTCCACAAAACACCAGTGGTTCACGTAGTGAATCTTACAGTTCTAACTTGCCAACCGTGGTCTGTATGGAATTGTTCAATAAAGGGCCCAAAATTAAGATAACATAGATGGGAGAGGTCTCTATGAATAGGAATTCCTAAGTATTTGATACCCTGTGAGGGCCAGGCAAAGGGAAAGTTGGACTGGATGGAATCCTATATGGATTTGGGGAGGGAGACATCGAGGGCCTCAGACTTCGCTGCATTGATTTTAAAATTTTACCATGTAACAAAGTGATCTATTTCAGCCATATCAGCAGGGATGGATATATGTGATTGAGTGATATATACTAGGACATCATCAGCAAATAGAGAGCACTTGTACTCGGTGCCTCCCACCTCAATCCACCTAATATTGGGGTTATGGCGAATTGATGAGAGCAGGTGCTCCGTCACTAGGATGTATAAGAGAGGGGACAGAGGACATCCCTGCCTTGTCCCATTGGTGATTGTGAAAGGTGATGAAAATGTTCTGACGCACCCCCTGGGCCTTGGGACACCCGGAGCCGGACCCTTTTTGGTGGATGCTGGTGGTTGTAGTCTTCGTGGCGGCGACCCGGTTCCGTGGCTCAGGGCGGTCAAACCAGTGGCGGAACTATTTATGTGGTTTTGATGTTTAAATGTCCGACTACGCCACCCGTGGATTGCGGTCAGAGTGAACCGCCGCTACAGGGCAGACCGCTGAGGCTGGTGTTGTGGGTGCAGCAGAGCGTAGCATAACTCCCCAAGGGAGGAGTATAGCCTCAGGGCAGTGTATGCGGAGGATGGGGGTGATGGTGCAGGGCAGCAGCAGTAACGACACGGAGTCAGTGATGCAGTCCAGGGCCTTTACTCACAGTTCTTATTATCCAGACCACGTCTGCAGGTAACGGCTGCCCACGTCGTACTGTGCTCACCAGGTGAGGGGCTCAGACAACTCCCAGATAACTTTGGAGCACTTCACAGGACCCCCTTTGTGTGTCCTTTGTCTGGCCTTTCTTACCAACACTTCTGTCCGGCTGCCTCGGGCCTCCTCTTGGTAAACTTGGCGCCAGTTTCCCTGACCCTATGTGGTGCCTTCCTAGCGGGTGTAGCGAGGGGCTGCGCCACATAAAATGTCAGAGCCTCCGGTTTCTAGCTGAGGGTCGTTTCCTGCCTCCACTAGTTCGGGGACCGGTCTCCCCCTTTGGCCTGACCCCTCCACGCAGGTGGATTCGGGCGTGCGGTGGCGACTCGCCCGTCCGCACCCCTGGGATCCCTTCATTCCTCGTTCCTGGAGCCTTCTCCGCTCCTCTTCCTTCCTTCTCCCTCTTCCAGGCCTGGGCCTCTGTTACTAGGCCCGCCTCCGGAGCAGAGCTCATGCAGAGCCCCTGCTCCCTGCCACTTCTGCTCAGACTTCTCTGCACTGAACTAAGATGGTGCCCACCTTTTATACTCCCTTCTCAATGCACCCAGGAACTGCTTCCTCCCTGCTCCTGCACTACAGGGTTCCCCTTCCTCAGTGTTCCCTCCCCCCACTCCAGCCAGGGACAGGGACTGTCGTGCCCATCTCAGGGGCATATGGGTCGCCCTGCCCCACGGCAATGTGGTGTAATGCATGCAGGTGTCGGGTCCTGATCCACACTCCATCCTTACCTGAGAGTGAGATATCACACCTCTGGGTGAGATGCAATACGTCTGTAGCAACCGAGCCCTCAGGGTGCTACAGTTCCATTTATCTTCAGCCTAGGTGACGTATTGCGATACAGGGCCGTGATTTTGGCTATAAAAGGGTCCCCTAGACCCCTACCCCAAGCTTTTTAAGAGAATCATATATGGCGTGCCAGGAGACTCTATGGAATGCTTTCTCAGCATCCAACGAGAGTATCTAATTACAAATTTTTAACTGCATCTAGCCCAGGAAATACTTTGTGCCTAGTAGCAGTGTCTGCTAGTCAGCGGATTATCCCGGCTGTTAAGCAAGCTACACCACCTGTAGTTTAGACACTTAATTTTTTCAAAGGAAATGCTTCGGGACCATGGGATACTTAGTGAAGAGCATCAGGAGGCACCCCAAGGCATAGGGGCTGGGACTGGCAGTAGGATGCCTTGCGGTGGACAGCCGAGCTCGATCCTTATAAAAGCTTTTTAACTGCAGCAGCTTTAGTGGACGCTACTGGAGCTGGAATTACCGCGGCTGCTGGCATGAGACTTGCCCTCCAATAGATCCTTGTAAATGGATTTAAAGTGTATTCATTCAAATTAGAGAGACAATTTAAATTAAAAAGCTTAGAGCTGCCTCCACCACAGGGGGGCTCGCTCGACCCACCAGCGGACAGGCACCAGTATTGGGAGAGGGGGGCTGGCCGTCAGGGTTCACCGCGGCTCTGGCACAAACCCGGCGACACGGAGGTGGCACGGGCAGGAGCGGACTGGCCGTGTCGGCTTCTCACTTTTTGGATTTTAGAAGGGCATGACATGCCTATATCTGTGTCTCCCCCTCCTTTTACTCCTCCACCTCTTTTACTTTCGCATGACTATATGTACTTGTCACTTTTCCATGTGTTAGTTATGTCTTCTGAGCAGTTTGTCAGCTTTTGGACACCTTTGAAGGTGTTTTCTATGTGTTTCTATGTGTTTTTGTTTGCCTGCCATTGGTTTTAACGGTGTTCGAAGGTGTTCGACGAACAGTTCGACGAACAGTTCGGCGAACACACGGGTGTTCGACGAACCGAACCGAACTCGAACACTACGGGGGTGGCTCAACACTACTTGTAACAGTTGATCCTATGATCCCGTCTGGAGTTTACAGGCCTAATAACAGCAGCTGAGTTAGCTCAGCAGTGTGGAGTGTGTTGTGGTTAGTCTGCTCTGCAAAGAGGTGTGCTGGAGCAAAACAGAGGTGTTTGTTTGGTGAACGCGTTGAATAAAAGTATGAGCTGCTGCCAGAAGAAATGGACAGTTTATGTTATCCATTGCTACCGAAGGAAGGCGGTTTTCGTTGTGGAGCTGTAAAGGTTATGATGAACAACAGACTACATGCTGTTGTGATATAAAACCCTGTGCCTTTTGTTGCAAAGCGGCTACCGCAGGGCGTGAGCCCCTACAATATCTATCTATCTATCTATCTATCTATCTATATATATATATATATATATATATATATACACATACATACAGTACAGACCAAAAGTTTGGATACACCTCATTTAAAGATTTTTCTGTATTTTCATGACTATGAAAATTGTACATTCACACTGAAGGCATCAAAACTATGAATTAACACATGTGGAATTATATACTTAACAAAAAAGTGCGAAACAACTGAAAATATGTCTTATATTCTAGGTTCTTCAATGTAGCCACCTTTTGCTTTGATGACTGCTTTGCACACTCTTGGCATTCTCTTGATGAGCTTCAAGAGGTAGTCACCGGAAATGGTCTTCCAACAATCTGGAAGGAGTTCCCAGAGATGCTTAGCACTTGTTGGCCCTTTTGCCTTCACTCTGCGGTCCAGCTCACCCCAAACCATCTCGATTGGGTTCAGGTATGGTGACTGTGGAGGCCAGGTCATCTGGCGTAGCACCCCATCACTCTCCTTCTTGGTCAAATAGCCCTTACACAGCCTGGAGGTGTGTTTGGGGTCATTGTCCTGTTGAAAAATAAATGATGGTCCAACTAAAAGCAAACCGGATGGAATAGCATGCCGCTGCAAGATGCTGTGGTAGCCATGCTGGTTCAGTATGTCTTCAATTTTGAATAAATCCCCAACAGTGTCACCAGCAAAGCACCCCCACACTATCACACCTCCTCCTCCATGCTTCACAGTGGGAACCAGGCATGTAGAGTCCATCCGTTCACCTTTTCTGCGTCGCAGAAAGACACGGTGGTTGGAACCAAAGATCTCAAATTTGGACTCATCAGACCAAAGTATAGATTTCCACTGGTGTAATGTCTATTCCTTGTGTTCTTTAGCCCAAACAAGTCTCTTCTGCTTGTTGCCTGTCCTTAGCAGTGGTTTCCTAGCAGCTATTTTACCATGAAGGCCTCCTGTACAAAGTCTCCTCTTAACAGTTGTTGTAGAGATGTGTCTGCAGCTAGAACTCTGTGTGGCATTGACCTGGTCTCTAATCTGAGCAGCTGTTAACCTCCGATTTCTGAGGCTAGTGACTCGGATAAACTTATCCTCAGAAGCAGAGGTGACTCTTGGTCTTCCTTTCCTGGGGCGGTCCTCATGTGAGCCAGTTTCTTTGTAGCGCTTGATGGTTTTTGCAACTGCACTTGGGGACACTTTCAAAGTTTGCCCAATTTTTCAGACTGACTGACCTTCATTTCTTAAAGTAATGATGGCCACTCGTTTTTCTTTACTTAGCAGCTTTTTTTTCCCTAAAATTATTCAAATTCTAACAGTCTATTCAGTAGGACTATCAGCTGTGTATCCACCAGACTTCTGCACAACACAACTGATGGTCCCACTTATTAAACCTGACAGGGCACACCTGTGAAGTGAAAACCATTTCCGGTGAATACCTCTTGAAGATCATCAAGAGAGTGCCAAGAGTGTGCAAAGCAGTCATCAAAGCAAAAGGCGGCTACTTTGAAGAACCTAGAATATAAGACATATTTTCAGTTGTTTCACACTTTTTTGTTAAGTATATAATTCCACATGTGTTAATTCATAGTTTTGATGCCTTCAGTGTGAATGTACAATTTTCAAAGTCATGAAAATACAGAAAAATCTTTAAATGAGGTGTGTCCAAACTTTTGGTCTGTACTGTATATATATATATATATATATATATATATATATATATATATAAATACACATACACAAACACACACACATGTATATATACACACATATGCGCCATCCATGCCAGAGATGCTATCCTTGTGTGTGTTGGATTTTCTGAGCTCAAATTATCTGTGTTTGATAAGACTAATTGCAAACCATTTAAATGATCTTGATCAAGTGTGTTTGGTTTTGCAGTATTTTTTGGGGAGGCCATTTCAGTCTGGCATGTTGATAATCAGATCATTTGTACAAAATATTGACGTGTCGCGTTATGGGCTCTCTTAGGCCTGGTTGAACGACAAAGAGCCTGTGGTGCGTCAACAGGGTTGTAAATTTAACCTGAGACCAACCTCATACCAAGACTGTTCAATTACTGGATGCGACTGCCCCCATAAGCTTTAATATATGTTAATGTGCAGCACTGACTTGTCGGTGATCTGCTAAATAACTTTAAAATGGTCACGTGGTTGCAAGTCGCATACATTTTTTTGGTGCTACCAATCCATTTTGGCAAATTAGTCTGGACCATGAAGGTACAATGTACCTGCATGCTTACAATTGATATATATATATGTACATCTATCATAGATATACAGTCTTCAGATTAATAGTCAATTTGCTGCTCTGACTTTTTTGCCTACCCTTATTAGACTTTACTACTGTACGCATTATAGCATAACTGGGCCATCAAGGTACAATGTACATACATGCTTACATTGATAGTTCTATATATCTACCATAGATATAGTCTTTACATTCCAGGTATTTCCTATATGGACTGACACTTTCTAAACTGTGTGCAGGGATAAGTCAAATTTGCTGCTCTGACTCTTTGCCTCCCTCTATTGGACATTATTACAAATGCATGCACTGAGCAACAATAAAACATTCTAACATCGAAATGTTTATGAAAAATAATAATATGAAGGATGTCATTAATCATCTGAAGACTAATTCACCAAGAGACCCTCATCATTATCTTCCTCTCCTGACATCACAAAGTGACAGAGTTGGGGTGTCAGACCTCGGCTCGGCTTCCTGTAGAATCTAGAAAGGTTTAACAGACACTGATGGTCCATAATAAAAAGGTAATCATCATCTATTGCGACAGATGCATTTCAATTTTGAGAACCTGGACATGAATTTGTAGAGGTTTCCCCTTTAGGTATAGTATGTACCAAAACCAATACAGAGAAAAATACTAAAACAACAAAAAAACAAGTAACAAGTAAAAATCCGCAAAATAAATTCTGCTCTTTAGCAAATTAAAGTACCATAGGCCACTAACCAATTGATTGTCTTCCTTGTAAACGTAGCTGAATGGAAATGTTTGGAATAAATCAAGCATCAAAATGATCGTCCAGAGCCGATGCTGAGTGCATATTGATTAATAATTATTTGCACTAACAGACTCAACTAAAGCAATATCATCAATTACTGCAAAAATTCCGCAGCATCAATCACTATCTGGACGACGCATGAGTGAAAAGCTTCGCTACTTTGACATTTTAAAAAGTTTCATTACAGATTCAGCATCTTTTAGCTGAAAGCACCGGGAAGACGTGAGTCTTCTGCAAGTCGGTGCATTTCCATAATGGGTGTGGAGGGCGGCGCGGCTCTCCTAAGAGCTCCATTCACTGTCGATGTGTAGGAATGAGTTCAAGTGAAAGTTCACAGTTTATTTGCTCTTCGTGATAATGCCACTAGGGAGAGAAGAAGGGGAAGAAGCCATGTGAACATGTACAGTAACATGATACACGCACTGTGAGCATCCGCTGCCCTGCTAAGATTGGGTTAAAAGCAAGAACAAAAGCTCAAGATGTGGGAAATGAGGAAATCTGGAGGAAATCTTCCCATATGTGAAGGAGGATATTCTCAGAGAGATACGTCACTTTTTGAATTATCCACTGAACATAAGGTTAGCCACAGATTTTATAGAAGGTGCATTGTTTAGTTAGATCATCACAAGCAAGCTTGGACTGGCCCACAGGAGAACAGGGGAATCCTCTGGTGGGCCACTCTCTAATATATGAGCAGTACTTGACACAATACACTTGGTTCACTATGTACAGACAAAGGCAGCATCTTATTCAGTTAACAATAACACAATTTATTTCTATAGAAATTTGAGGATAAAGTCATATTTGCAAGTAGCTGAAAAGTAGGGCCCTGGAGTTGATGTTTCTGGTGGGCTCTTGGCACCCCAGGCAATACTGATCACAAGTATCGTATATAACGTGTCCATACCAGTAACCAGAGACTCCAATGTCATATAAAGTCTAATCTGTCATCTAAAGAGTATCCTACCACTTCACCAGTTACATAAAGGACTGTATTCATTATTAATAATAACCATGGACTGGTATCTCCCCCTATTACTTTCTGCTGCTTTCAAAGAGGTAAAAGAAGCAACTAAAATGTAGGAGAGCTTTCAATATGAACGGAATTCTGTCCAGAGGAGGAAATCTAAAAGGTGGAGCCTTCAGCCAATACCTTAACTGTAGAGGTCATGTCGGAGAAGTTGTGGTATTTTGACAACTTTTGCCCAAATTTCTGTTCACTAACAAGAACATTATTATTTTCTGTGTCTTAAAAAAGGGATCATTATAAGGCTACGTTCACACAGCTGCATCAAAAAAATCGGCCAATTTTTATACAGGAAAAAATGAGCGACATTTCATCTGTGATGTCATCCGTATGGCATTTATTTTTATACATCATCAGTGAATAAATTTTACAAGACCCAAAACATTTCCTATATTAAAAATTGCAAAGTAAAAATCGATATTAAACATTTGATCTGTATGATAGCAAAAAATTTTTGTGCACCCAAGTTTCATTTGTAATATGGAGAAGACTAGAGTGTGCAGCAATAAAAAAAAACAAAAAACAAAAAGAAAACTCAGATTGAAGATGTGGTCATGTGAATGTAGCCTCAATTACCAGTCTAATCTCCTGCCACTCCAGAGCGGCTGCTGAGACTGGAAATGATGATCAGTCGCCTGGACAGCTGCAGCCAATCAGTGGTCTCAGCGGTAAGGCTGTTATTACTTTCGATACTATAGTGGTGCTGCCGAATGTAAACTGCAAGTCTTAATTATTTCTGAATTTCATAACAATCCCTACCTTTGGTCAAATTTTGAAAAGTCCTAGAATACCCAATATTGTACTGAGCAACATTCATTTGGGATAACAAAATAAAAGAATGAACTGCCCTGATATATCCCATGACCATACAAGGTCCATTTTAAAAAACATGAAAATTTGGCATAATGTCAGCATTACAAGGGTTGTCGGATGCTTTAATATTGATGTTCTATCCTTAGGGCAGGCGCAGAAGAGTGTATTTTTGGTCGGAGTGTGATCCAACAAAACATTGGATTGTGCCCAGACCAATGTTATTCTCTGGAGTCGTGAACGTCTGATCTTTTCTTTGGACAGAGTCTGTCCGAAGAAAAAAAAATCTCTGCATGCATAAGTTTGATCAGATATTCAGATCGCACTCGGCCATGCAAGTCCATGATCCCGTGGAAAACATCGGACTGCACTCGGATGACATCTGAGTGCAGTCTGATTTCAATGGACTAACAGAATGGAGACATTTTTTTCTCCATCTTCTCCTCAACCGAGAGAATAGGATCACACTCTGATCAGAGTGTCATATTCATAATTGGCCCAATTCTCTTGGATTGGTCGTCTGCACCTGCCCTTAGGAGAGGTCACCAATACCAGATTGGTGGGTGGTGCGACACCTGGCATCCCCGCCGATCAGCTGTTCCTGTCTGCAGTGCCACGCAGTGGCCACAGTGCAGCTGACGGCACTGAGCTTTTTTTGCTCCCCAACTAAGCACATTTAGCGGCTATCGGCACCGGAAACCGCTAATTCGCAGGGGTGCAAATGATCTGCTATTGATGGCCTATACAAAGTACAGGCCATCAATATTAAAGCACCGGACACCCTCTTTAAGTTATAGCTGAAACCTTCCATAAAACAATTACTTAAATCAGTCAAGAGCAATCGTTGAATGGACTTAAATAATGACAACCACCTAACTATACTCAGAACAGGTATCATTTTTCTTGCCCCCCAATATGACCCTTGTCATACAAATTGCATTACACAACAGGGGATGACCCTGAGCAAAAGGAGAAAAGAAAAAAGTTAGAGATGTGCTAAGAAGTGAATCCAAAACTAAAATATAGAAACGTCAGTATTTCATATGAATATAAACTAACTGGATATATAGGTAAAGGTTCCAAAAACGGTGTTTCCTACCTTTTGGTATGATGATCCTTTTGTTTGCTTCAAATGAACTGTCCTGCAGAGCGTTGCACTATGCTCAATAGAGATCCTGGCAAATGTCCTGCAGAGCGCTGCACTATGCTTAATAGAGATCCTGGCAACATGTCATAAAGAGTCCGTCCCATTGTACCGGGTACTGGATTGTGTCTCCCAATCTTTGGTGCACTCGTGGGGTGTATGTGTCCACAATCCATGAGTGAGTACCCTTCTAGAAATAATTGGTCCTCTCCAGGACATTTGCCATGATCTCTATCGAGCAAAGTGCAACCCTCTGCAGGGCATTTGCCAGGATCTCTATTGAGCATAGTGCAACGCTCTTCAGGACATTTTCCATGATCTCTATTGAGCATAGTGCAATGCCCTGCAGGACATTTGCCAGGATCTCTATTGAGCATAGTGCAATGCTCTGCAGGATATTTGCCAGGATCTCTATTGAGCATAGTGCAATGCTCTGCAGGACAGTTCATTTGAAGCGAACAAAAGGATCATCATACCAAAAGGTAGGAAACACCATTTTTGGAACCTTTACCTATATATTCAATTAGTTTATACTCATATGAAATAGTGATATTTTTTATATTTTAGTTTTGGATACACTTCTTAGCGAATCGCTAACTTTTTTCATTGGATTTTACTGGCTTCACTAGTCTGCACTTAGGCAAAGGTGCCCTTGAGTTTGCAGCTTGGAAGCTAACAAACAGCACTAGTGCAAAACCATTTTTCTATAAAAGGAGAAAAGACTTGAAATGTTAAATCTGGAGTGTAAAATATTCTGAATAAAAAAGTAATTAAAAAAATAAGATAATTAGAAAAAACGGTGTCGTTTAGGAGTGCTAATGACACAATCGATGTTAATATCAGATGAGACGGCTCTTTAAATCTGCCGTGCTAAATAGGAGATGGTCTCGGAGTGAGCGAAGGGAACTCCGCTGGAATAGTTTTCTCTTGTTTGCACACACATTAAACTTATGTTACATTCAAAGAGTTATCACAGGCCTGTGCCAACAAGGAACTAATGATTAGGGAATCGCAGACAGTCTCTGACAGTGGGTTCTCTAATTACGGAGCAGATGTAAGGCTGAAGTGTTCCGCAGCTTTCCCCGTGCAGAACATATATCAAAAGCCGAATCCTACAAACAATAAACGTGCAACTAACATATTGGGACAGCACATAATGAAGCCATTTTATAAACCCTCTATTCATTTTTCCTGCGCTGTCAGAAAAGATTGATGCTCGCGTCTTTCGACATCTTTATTTGCATGTTCTGCGGTCTCAGCAAGTGACCTGTGTAAAACAGCAGCGAGCTGCATTGTGATTCTGAGCGTGATGGAGATGGCACAATATGGTTTCAGTTCTCCATAGAGGAGCCGACTTGTAGAACTGCTGATTTATCTTCTACATGAACAGTTGCAGAGAGAACATCGGGAACGTTGGATTCACATTTGTTTGATCGGGTGACACTTTCAACAGAACAGCAGATTCAAGCGCTGCCAGGACAGCTGCAATATGACCATGCACAACTCAGCAATTACATATTAGCATGCTAAGGAAACGCTGCACTTAGGGAATATGGAGATCAGCACTCGAACAGGCTCAGGCACAATACTACATCACTATTTCCAGTGTACCGAGACTTTGGCTGTAGCTGTCTCAGATCATACAGCGCTGCAGGATATTTATTGCTGAAAAGTAGTCACTTCCAGTACAGAATAAGCCACTATTACAGGGCAGTGGAAGGGAATGTGTGTTTTACGGGACTATGCCAACTACTGCCAGTGTGAGATGTTTAATGATTGACACTTCGTTCACCAGACCTCACTGCAAAGCTGTTTGCGATTGCAGTAATACCTCGTGTATTCGCATTGTGGTGTTTGAGAATTCGTGGATTTGCAAAATTTTCTTTGGAACCTAGTAATTTGCATTTGCGATTTTTTTCACACATCTGCGAAATCTTAGAAAAACCCTGAAGTGTTTAGCTCGGATGCTTTGTGTTCATAGAGAATGGATACTGTACTGTGTCAGCTATGAGCGATGATGTAGGCTCCAGGACGACACACGCTATTGGCTGGAAGTAGCCAATCACATGGCAGGCTACCAGCTTTCCTTGATGATGATTGGTTTTAGCTCGGATGCTTTACTCTAGTTTTACATTGACCATTTATTATTTTTTTCTAAGGGCTATGTATTAAGCTAACTTTTAAATCGCAGTAAAGTGCTTTGGGAGAATGATTTGGGTGATATTTAGGGGTTAAACTCTAGAAAAAAACATCACAGAAAAGAAACAGGCCTTACCAACACCAGGTCCGATTTTGCACCTGTGCTTGTCCCCGTCTTTATCATGGGGGTCTGCTGCATCCTGCTTGTGCTTCGCTAATCTGACCTGGTGTCGGTAAGGCCTGTTTTTTTCTGTGATGTTTTATGAATTCACGTCCTTTTCTGTGCGCCGTTTTTAAATTCTAGAAATATGCAATTATAAGCTTTTTTAATGACTCGTACCAAACATTCGCGACTCCTCCTGATCCGCGACGGATTCTGGAACTTAACCTCGCGAATGTTCCAGGTATTACTGTATACAAATTGGATAAATTCCATCACGCAATCTATTCTTTAAAAAGTTAACTTAACTTTATTTCATAATGATGATAAATTTCCACATAGACATATAGAAGTCAGAGATAAAGACAAACACGTTTCGAACTTTAACAGTTCTCATTTATTGCATTTAGTGTCGGCAGCTCATTCCCTGTTAACAAGGGGAGAAGTGATGTCCACAGCAATGTTTTTCTGCGCAGATTTTTCCTTGCGGATTTAAATCTGCAGCATGTCCATTCTTTCAGAGTTTTTGCTACAGATTTCACCCATACTAATGAGTAAGGAAAAATCTGCAACAAAAACGCATGTAAAAAAACGCGCCTATTTTATACAGCATTTGTCCTGCCAAGAGATGCAGATATTTCTACTGCATATACTTAACATGTGCACATAGCCTAAGTACTTCAGGATGCAACAAGTAAAAGTGCTTAGTAGCCCCCGCAAGTGACGTCACTGGTCTCTGCATGACGGGTATTCTAACACTGCGTTCTGTTGCGGTCTCATTACTGTTGATCTGAGCAGGCAACAGAGGCGCGCTGTCACTGTGCACAGGGACGGGACTAGCCCTGCCCCTGATATGAGCATCAGTGGTGATGTTTCGTTTCAGGGAGGGGGCAGAGGTAGGGACCACAGCCTCAGCCCCCTGATGATGCTTTTTTTTTTTTTTTTTTTGGAGTATCCCAGCATGCATTGGGAGACTCACACAAAGAGTCATCATAAAAGGAAGAGAAAAAAAATAGAAAAGTAGTTAGATAATGTAACTAGGGAACGGTAGGGTATTTTAAATGCAAGTATATTAGAAATGAGGAAAATGACTTAGCTCTTCGAACCACCCCTTTAATTGAAGCTCCTGGGCCCCTATCTAGTGTCTGTAGCAGGGCCCTCACCTTGGTTGTTTGTGGTACAGCTATAAGTATAGGCACCAGAAGCAGGATGCCACTGCTACCTTCTTGCATCCCTGGTGGCTTCTAAACATATTTCAATGTGGAAGGGAAATATCTCTGCTTTACTTGTAAGTTCTCAAATATCAAGCCACCAAAGTGACATTACATTGATAATATCCAGGAGAAGGCAATCTTGTGCGTTTTACAGACCTCATCAGACTCCTTTGTAGTCAATCCACATAATTTTTATTGCTTGCAAAAAGAAAAAGCAAAAATATGTCAATGTTAACATAACTGCATAATGAAAATATAGGTGTGACCACAGAGACTAACAATGTGTCATTGATTACATTTACATATAGCATACAATGGCCAGGATTTGCAGACATTACAATATCTAAAGCCCCCCCCTTATACTTAGGATCACAGTAAGCCCTAACAATGGTTTGGCAGATTAGTCGGCCGGTAACTATCCCGACTGATTCTCACTCGGCCACATATTCCTGTATTCTCTATAAGCGAGCCACTGCCACACATCACTGGCAGCAGCATATCACTAGGAAACAAGGGGATCAGCAGTCTGAAATCAGACATGCAGGATCCTTATCTTCTCTATCATCATCTATCTGGGGCCCTCCGTACATATTAGACTTTTGGCCAAATCTGTCAATATCGGTGGTTTTGCAGACACTAGTCTAATGTGTATGGGGCCCTTTAGACCCTGGTACATAAGTTGTCCGTACCCACCTTATCCTTGTTCTGAGGCTTTGGATTTTTAGGAACTTGATAACATTTCTTTTAGGACTGCAATTGTTCATTCTGTTGGTATTCATTGCATTTTGCCAATAAGATCGGTTATCTCTGTGGGTAATTGTGCTTTCCATTCTTTGCGATTCAGCAAGTGCTTTCAATCTTCTTCCACCTCATACATATCAGCCGGCACCCAGACTTATGGGAAGATGTAGCGGACTAATTTAATGTAGACAAGCCAAGCTGTCGGCACGAGGGAGAACAGTGCCCTGCAGTAAGTAGTTAATAGCATTTCCAATTGTGCATGGAGAAAGCGGACAGTCTCTGAGCTGCCGCATACCTGCTCGATTAATACATGTTACAGGTCAGCGCGCACCGTGATGGGACCAAACTCGGCAATGAAGAAAGATGCAATGTTTCCATAGATAAAGACTATGGCATTGTAAGAGGTTAAATTCAATCATTTTCTCACAGTACTACTTTGTCACCTCCAAAATCTGATACGTGAAAAAGTTTAACTTCAATCAAATAATCCTGTTTAGGCTCCGACCCCACAAAAAAAGTTAGTTCTACATCTAATGTCTTTAACTCCTTGGGCTTCATATCATATCAGTATATGTGCCGAAATTGCCAATTTCCACAGCACTAAACGACCATCCAATATGTATGCGTCCCTCAACAGGAAGAGTTAGAAGAAACTAGGATAAGTTGGATGTGCTCTTGGAAAGTTAGGTTACCATCAGAGGTGTCTGACATCGGCTTACTTCCCTCCCTTTACTGAGAAAACATGTATGCTCAACAGAGCAAGCATATTTATGGGTGAACGGAGGAAGTTATAAGACCAGGGTTCAACCAACAGCTATGCAATATGTACACACAACATCTAAGTGTTAATGCAACTAAAAATGCCATTAAGGCCCCCATTTACGTTAGACTGATGTCGGTTCAACCCGCCAATATTGACACATTTGGCAGATGCCTCAATGTATTTGGAGGCAACGACTGATGGTCGGGAGAGATGTCGATTGTGCCTGTCGAATTTTGGACTGATGATCGTATTGTTCTCCCTGAGATAAGCCACCGGCCATCGTGTCATAGAGAACACAAGAGCACTCGGCCAAGAGTGTGCGCCTGTTTAAGGGAGTGTCAGCTGAGATGGCTGTCAGCCAAATGATTGGCTGAAGCATTTTTCAGCCAATGGACAACTAATGTGCATGGCCAACTAAAAAATTTGGTTTATGGAAGTGGCTTATATCCCTCATTCCTTTGAGAAAACATGCACACTCGACCTAACCAATCATGCCTGTGTAAGGGAAAATCAGGCAGGAAAAATACTGAAGGTGTATGGTTAAGAAAGATTTTCTGCTTTGCAAGAGGCGGTTCACTGCTTAAGATAGACAGTTCAGACCAGAGTCATAGTTGCTCTCTTTCAGGTCTATTAGAGGCAGCTTTGTGACTGCAGTAAGAAAGAAACACAAGGGTAGAGAGTCTTGTTAGATACAGCGATCTGGCCAGCTTCAGAGCATCGCGAACAGGCTGTAAAGCATACAGCCTACTCGGGTCGTGCACTCCTTGTCTAGGTAACCGGCCAGGCTAGGACTGAAGGGTGGCCGGTAATCTAGGCAACAAGCTTGGCACCATTAATTTAAACATTTCTCCATTTTTGAGAATGAAGAGAATTTTTAACAAGGGGCAAATTGCAAAGTTGCTTGCTTTTAGAAGAACTGTGCAATTTTACCCATTTATGAATTAGACACTTTAAGTCCAGTGATGTGAAAACTTTGAGGTTTCCCATCACAACAACTTGACCTAGTTGTATTACACTATGGTAGTCTATAAGTAAAACCTAAAAAAGCAAGAAATAAAGTTGTCTACCTGAACATAATGAATAATAAAAAGGCCATCATATGAGATAGAAAAGAATTTACTTATATGGCATAAGTACTTCCATACTACTAATGGTTAAATTTATCTGGACATACAATTACGCTATGATGTAACACAAATTAACCTGTGATATCAAGCCGACATGTTTCTTTAATTTGAAGAGGAATTTGTATTAAGGAGTGTCAGGGAGGAGAATAAATCGTGCTGGACTATAATGATATTTTATAGGATTGGTTTCACCAGGGGGATTTTAAATATAAGGGTGAAGAGACGACCTCACATATTGAAATACGACCACTGGGTATCTGCAATAAAAAAAGGTTTCATGCTGGGAAAGGATCCGTGCTCCTCTGCCAAGTGGTTCAGTATAATCTAAGACCAAGAAATGAGGCGTAAGCACTATCCCACCTATGTAACAAAGCTTATATTACCTCGGCTGCCATAAAAAAAAAAGCTGTAGGAAGAAAAAATAATTCCTTTCAAGCAAGTGAATATTATACTAATGTCTATATGGACATTTTCACTGAGCACTAATTTCATTATTTTATCTGTAAAAAAAAATCCCCTTTCGACAATCTTCTTAAGACAAGGGTCCATCAACAATAAATTTACCACAAAAAAACAAAGGCAATTAGATGTTACTTATGAGGAAACCCAGCAAAAAGTCTTCAATTTCCCTGCATCACCCCCCACAAGTGGAATTCAGCATTAAAAGGTTCTCAGTGGACTGTGTCTAGGTAGAAAAATGGTGGTTATTCTGTGTTCAGCCAATAGATAAAGGTCCTAAAAGGGGGAACCCCTCTAAAAACCAACAAATGGGTTTTTGATATCAGACAACCCCTTTTCATTCATTTTAAATTGTCGCTCAAAAATGCTGTTTTAGGTCATTTTCAACTTTTTGAGTTATGAGACTGGAACCAAGAATTGCGACTCCAAGATCTAAAACAGATCCCAAACCCATAATCTAAACTGGGCCTTTAAAATTCCTTAAAAATGTATCTTTAAGGTATGAATTTTACTATGCACAGTAAGTGACCTAAGAACGTCGGCCTCATTCAGACGTCCGTTTTTGTCGTGCATGTTCTACCACTGTCACGGATTGAACACGTAACCATTATAGTCTATGGAGCTGGTCTGTACGACTTTTTTTTTTTGCAAACAGAGTATCTACAAAAAAATGTATATATATGAGATCCAAGTGCTATCAGTTATTTTTTTTTACTTTTTAATGGGTAGCGGAAGCTTGTCATTTTTTTTATTTTGGCATATGAAAAAAACTGATGCTGCATTATTGATAAAAACAGATGAAAATCGGATCCAGCTAACTGATTAAAAAAGCTTCTTTTTATTATGCCTACTTATATAGCGTCATCATATTCCGCAGCGCTTTACAGACATTATCATAACTGTCTCCATTGGGGCTCACAATCTACATTCCCTATCAGTATGTCTTTGGAGTGTGGGAGGAAATCTGAGAACCCGGGTGAAACCCACGCAAACACGGGAAGAACATACAAACTCCTTACAGACGTTGTGTCCTTGGTGGGATTTGATCCCAGCATTACAAAACAACAGTGGTAACCACTGAGCCAATTTTTAGTTTTTTATTTTGAAAGTGAGAATGAATGAGGCCTAAATATGTATTTTTTTTAATTAACCTGCAATCCAGGATTAGGAAAAAGGGTCTATGTTTTTCAGAAATCACTCCACAACAGGCTATATATAGGCTATTGTCAGATATGCCATTCAGCCCCATTCGATTTGAGATAAGCAGCAATGCTTGACAATGGATAGACGGGTTTCTGAAAATAACAACATAGAAGGAAAGAAAGAAAAAACCCCCCATAAAACTTTAGTATGTCTTTTTTTGTTTTTTTTTAAGGAGTTTAATGGCCTTGATGATGCATTACTGCCGCGTGTGGACTTTTTGACAAGGTCTCCAAATAGCAAAAATCAATTTAGGAGCTTACTTTAAGGAACCACCAGTGAAAAGAAGCTCTTAATCTGCAAGACGGATATTGTTTACGAGGCATTGAAACAAATTACAGAACTCACCAGTGAACGGATAGAAGAATGGAGAAGCGTTAAGCAATGGGATTTGAGCGTGCCAAATAAGATAACGTTGATCGCCCACTCTTTCAAGGAACCCAAGGTCAGGAGGGACATAAACTCATTCTGAAACTTCTTGTATTTTATAGATATTCATCCACTTTGCTTGGTCTTTAGCTAATACACTGGGAGAAGCAGTCACTGAGACGCAATTCAGTCCATAACAATGAGCATTTAGCAATAATGCAGAACAGTGCTAGCCACATGCAACCCCCATAACTTCACCAATATATAGAAGAAACACTAAAGTTACTTTTTGCCTGGGCTCCAGCAGAAGCTTAACCTTATCTCCCCATAGCACAGTCTTCCTAAAGTAATTGATGCTCAGAGTCCCTGATTCGACATAAAAGCACAATGTTATTGTATCCAGCAATCAGACGGCTTGCAGACAGGAAACCGCGTTGAACCCAGATCAATAGACATGTCAACAGTAAGCAGCTTAATCTAATTCTGCCTATCTCATCTTGGGTGCGCACAGTTGGCGTTTTGGCTGCTAGGTCCCTCTGTCAGGAAACCGTTTAAAAAGTTTAGTCTTAAGGAGGGACATGCCTCGGGAATGTGTGCTCAGCAAAATGCCCACTTACACCGTTTTCACAAAATGAAATGAGGATTTTTTTTTTCCTAAGGATGTAATCTAACAGACACAGCAATATGATTTTTTTTGAAAATATAAGAAAAATAGTATTGTCCAAGCAAACCAAGAAATACGGAAATAAGCATTTTAAAGGAAGTTGTATACTTTACCAATATAGTTTAAGGCTGTGTGCCCACTATGCGTTTTTTAAGCGTTTCCGCAGCGGCAATTCCGCTGCAGAAACGCTTAAAAAAAGCTTGGTAGAAGGTCTGCCATGTTCCCCAATGATAATCCCCATGTGCTGTGCACATGCTGCGGAAATTTCCGCTGCGGATTATCATTGAGGAAAAATCCGCAGCACTACCAATTATTTTGGCTTGCATTGAATCGCATGACATCCACATCACGGCATCTGTACATGCAAAATCCAAGCGTTTCAATGTGCGGATGGTACCTGGGTTTGGAGAAGAGCAGACGTCAGCGGTCACATGACCCATCACATGACTAAATGTCGTCATGGCAGGTCCTTTTTAGTCCACTGCGAGCTGCCGGCAAGCCAAGACGCATCGGATAAGGACACTGAGGGCCATCAGAAGGTAAGTATAATGTATATTTTTTATTTTATTCTTTTTTTTACAGGTACTATGGTACCCGGGACCGGAGGAGAGTCTCCTCTTCTCCAAACCTGGGTACCATTCTTTACGGTCACACTATATAAATCCATGCCGGTTGCATGGATTTATATAGTGTGACCGAGTTGTCAAGCACTTTCAAGTGATGCTAAAATCGCTTGGAAAGCGTTTGTCAACCCGCATGTGGAAATGCATGTGAAGAACGCTTCACTTCCGCTTGTCCCTGGCAGGAAAAACGCATGTACAATCCGCATGTACAATCCGCATGCGTTTTTTTCTGCCAGGGAGATGCAGAAACGCTCAGGAAAAATCCGGAGCATTTCTGCATCGTGGGCACATAGCCTAAGTATGACAAATGCCCGATTGTTAGGTATTAGCTCTGGTCCTGGAATCCGAAACTCCATGTCCGGTTCTTTGTAGGTTCAAGACCAGAGCTGTGTATAAATGGGGTTGGACTGACTGCTTAGTTCATTAGGTGAGCCAGCCCCTGGCTTTTTATCAGCTGTTCCATAGACCAAGAAGGGCCATCACACAAAGCACTGGTCTTGTGCAGACACAGGAATTCTTCTCCCCTGATAAGCACAGAACTAGAAGTGCAGCTTCCAAGCCCAGTACTGGAGACCTAGCATTAAAGGGGTATTCCCATCTCAAAGATCCTATCCCAATCTATAGTATGTGCAATAATAAGAATATTAGCAAATACCTCCAATTAGAAATGTAGCATAGTTATTCTGATTTGCTACGTTGCTTACCCCATGTGCAGGGCATTACAGTAGTTTAGATATCCATGGTTACGGCCACTATCATCTAACGGCCACTAACATCTAACTGTCACTATGTGAATGGCCGTAACCATGGATATCTAAGCTACTGCAATTCCCTGCACAAAGGGTACACTATACTACAACTCTAATTGGAGGTATTTGCTAATATAATTATATCTACTACATATTGAGATAAAATCTTGGAGATGAGAATACCCCTTTAAGAGTATTAACTACATTGAACAACATTAGTAAATTATATAACTTATGGGTGAAAGGGGCTGTCCATCAGATTGCATTTCTAATGATTTTTGGAAAGAAAGCTTGACAAATTGTGAAAGTAAGAAAGAAAAAAGCATGAATGTAAGAAAGTGTGAAAGAAAGAGTGAAAGAAAGAAAACGTTAAGAAAGCAAGAAAGAAAAAAGATAGAGAAGGAAAGAACAAAAGAGGAAGAACAAAAGAAAGAAAAGTCAAAAAGTAAGGGAAGGAGGGGAGAAAAAGTTAGGGAAGAGGGAGAAAGGAAATACATTTGAGTGAGGAAGGAATGGAGTGAGATTAAGGAATGGAATGAGAGAGGAAGGAATGGAGTGAGAGAATGGAAAGGATGGAAAGAAGAAGGAACGGATGGAGAAAGGAAGGAAGAGAGGGAGAGAGGAAGGAAGAGAAAGAGAGGAAGGAAGAGAGAGGAAGGAAGAGAGAAGTGAGGAAGGAAGAGAGGGAAAGAGGAAGGAAGAGAGAAGTGAGGAAGGAAGAGAGGGAGGGAGGGAAGAAGAAAGGAAAGGAGGGAAGAAAGGGAAGGAGGGAAGATCTTGTTCAATTGTAGCCTATAATGCTGCACTTCCTGAGTTTCTGGTTTCATTAATAGGAAGCAACTGGTTAAGAAATATCACTGAAATGAACAGAGTGGTACACGAAATGGAGATGCTCTTTGAAGCCATGTAGTCCTCAGGTTCATAGCAGATTTTATTGCAATGCTCATGCTTTCCTAAAAAGACAAACAGGGAAATTAAATGCCCAGGACTGAGCAAGCTAGATATCAGCATTCAACAAATCTTCAACCGAAGAAGTTGTCAATCTTGGCCAGAAGTTGAATACTAAATATAGGTTACTTGTTTCTGATCCTTAGAAACCACACTGTCCACTAAGTTAAAAGTAGTTGCCCGCCTAAAGCAAAGTTTTGCCATAAAAATACACTCACCTACTGTATGTTGAAGGAGATTAATACATAGTAAAGTATATAAAATGACCTAGTAATGAACAATAAAAACAAAAAAGATGCAATAATATAAAACAAATAAAATATTTTTAGTCCAGAAACATTAACAGGAGGGTCCTTATTTTCTTTTAGTAATCCGTATAATTGTCTATACAATGAATAAAAAATCAGACAACACGAAATTATTTTCTGCAGTAGATGAAGCAAAATTACACTCAAGTTTTAAGGGGAATATTCCTGCCTGAGAAACTCGATGAAAGCTGCAGTGTATACACTTTAAGATTATGTTTACATCTGTCATGTCTTACAACTTTCAGAAAAATAAATCTAAGTGAAAGATTAAGTCTTTGCACATGTAAGGCATTTGTCAATGATGTGGCAGCAGGAAAACAAACAAACTTTATAGTGGAATTGTCACAGAATGAGGTCGGCTCCAAGTAAAGCGCCAATTCTATGTGTTAATTACTAACCGGCCGATGTACCAACTCCACGTGATTGCTGTATATACGGCACGCTTTGAAAATGAGTTGCTCTGGATATTCAATATGGAAGGTAATTAGCAAAGGTTGTTATCTTAAGTGATTCCGCCTGTTTAGACGAAGTTCTAAGCAACGCTACTGCGGCTGGGAAATATGTAATATAGCACACTGCGTTCATAAATAAATTGGTCATTTATATTTGCATTTTTTAAATGCTACAATATTAATAGAGCTCTTGCAGTCCTGTGTAAAATTACCCAATGAAGTAAATTTATAATGCAAGTCAGAAATGATATTTTAAGCTTCTGGGCCACAATGTGCAAATGTAGCAGAGCCCCTACCTCACTTTAACTTACCATGACCTGATGTGCCCACCGATACATTTTATTAAACTGCTTTAACAATAGGTTTCATAATACCTTCTGCATATATTATTAAATAGATCTCCCAGACCCCATGTGGCTGGTGTACTTACTTTGAAAGTCTACATCAGAACGACTGTGTAATTCTGTGTGATTTTGAAGTTTTCATCCTTATATTAAAAGGAGCATTATGAGACCAGCACCAGCACAACTCCTAAAATGCAGCCATTTTGAAGTTAATTTTCAAAGTACACCAGTCTCATCAGGTTCAAGAGATCTATTTAATAATGTGTGTCGTTTGTATTGTGAAATCTGGTACTCTTTAAGCTCTACAATTTGTCATAATTATATACAATCTTAACACATGCACAATTAAAAAAAAGATACGTTAACACATGGAACCCTAAGGGTCACAAATGGCCAATGAATGGCACCAGCTGTATATATCAGTTTCTTTTTCATGTTTGTTTGACATCTGATGCCATATATCTTGGATTATGTTAGACTTAGAAACAAGTGAAGACACATATGGAAAACACAGGTATCTAATCTTACGTATCTGAATATTTCTGGGTTCCTTCAGGCACAAGGTGAGACAGGTTGTTGTTCATCCCCTATGAGAGTTTTCCTGGACATGGAATGTGTAAGGTTCTGACGTTTAGCTTTTAATTATTCAGATTTGCAATCTTTAATTTTTTTTTTTACATTTTTATTTCTTATAATGGTTTAGGCTGTGTGCCCACTATGCGTTTTTTAAGCGTTTCCGCAGCGGCCATTCCATAGCGGAAACGCTTAAAAAACGCTTGGTAGAAGGTCTGCCATGTTCTCCAATGATTATCATTGCGGAAAAATCCGCAGCACTACCAATTATTTTGCGGAATCGTGGCGTTTTCACCGCCATTGACTTGCATTGAATCGAATGATATCAGCATCACTACATCTGTACATGCAGAATCCATGCGTTTCAATGTGCGGATGGTACCCGGGTCTGCAGAAGAGGAGACTCTCCTCCAGACCCGGGTACCATAGTACCTGTAAAAAAAAGAATAAAATAAAAAATATACATCATCATCTGTCCTGGCTTCCCGGCAGCTCACGATGGTCTAAAAGGACCTGCAATGATGTAATTTAGTCATGTGACGGGTCACGCGACAGCTGACGTCGGTGGTCGTGTGACCCGTCACATGACTAAATGACGTCATGGAAGGTCCTTTTAGACCACCGTGAGACACCGGAGAGACCGGGCGCATTGGATAAGGACACCGGGGGCCATCAGAAGGTAAGTATAATATTTATTTTTTACCATTCTTTTACGGTCACACTATATAAATCCATGCCGGTTGCATGAATTTATATAGTGTGACCAAGTTGTCAAGCACTTTCCAAGTGATGCTAAAATCGCTTGGAAAGCACTTGACCACCCGCAAGCTGAAATGCATGTGAAGAACGATTCACATCCGCATGTCCCTGGCAGGAAAAACGCATGCGGATTGTACAGGGAGATGCAGAAACGCTCAAAAAAAATCCGGAACATTTCTGCATCATGGGCACATAGCCTCATTGTAGTTATTTTTTTAATAAAGCATCAAGAGGATTTAGATTTAGTACTGGGTCCACATTTTTTTTTAAGAGTTTATAAGTTAAAGGGGTTGGCACCATAAAACAGTATAGGCTGTTGTTATTTTATAAGGGGGAATATAGAAATTGAGAAGGGATTGTGTAAGTAGTGGACAACTCCTTTAAAGAGGTTTTTCAGGTGTTATACAAATTCTGCCAAGAGAAGTGAATTGATTAAATAAAAAAAAAATCTATACTCTAAAATCTACCTATATAATAGCTGCACTCCAGTGATCAGTACCAGTCTCTGGTAAACAGCCACTGTCCTCAGGGATGATGCCAACATGTAGCGCCCATGACCGATAAGGCTGGAGACTGGTTCCAGTGGTCACATGAATGGTGTATATCATATGATCGCTGAAGGAAATAGGCGGAGAATGGCAAGAACCTCAGAAGATTGAAGAGAGAAGGCTTTTTCTCTGTTTTTAATGCATTTCCTGCGCAGTCCCAAATTTCTCAAATCAAGAGTTGTAAGTTCCTGGGCTCGAGTACATTTTGGTAGCAAAGTCTCCATACTTTATGGTACCTTATTCTCATATATCAAACACCTTCTGAATAGTTATGAGTGAATATGTTCTGTTAACCCTTTCGGCGAGCATGCTCAGGTGCTAGCCAAGTATCTTCAGAGTGCTCGGGTGTTATGTTTTAGTCACTCCGTGCTCATGATTTGTGACTGTTTGACAGCTTTAATACATATGAGGAATGCCTAACAAACAGGAATTCCTCACAAGTATTAGAGCTGTCAAACAGTCACAAACCATGAGCATGGAGTGACTAAAACATAACACCCGAGCACGCTGAAGATACTGGAGATACTCGGAAAACACCCGAGCATGCTCGTAATTCTCAAGTAACGAGCATGCTCGGTCATCTCTACTTCTGAACCTTTCTAGGCTTCAGAAACAAGGCGCCACCACAACAATCCCACTTTCCCATCAAAGACTGTGGACATAATTCATCAAGCAGTTTTTGCAAGTTTTCTGGTGTAAAACTGCTTGAAATATCACAAAAATGTTGACTTGTTTTTAGGCCAGTTCTGGTTAGCTTTACCAACTTTTCAAAAAGTAGGTAGAACTCATGCAGGACGGGAACGTGGTCAAGCACGCCAGACAAATTAATCATAATTTATGAAAAAATGACAAATTACAACATAAACATACATCATTGCCTGACTGGGGTACAGTTATAGTGGTGCCGCATGCACCTTAATGAATTTGCACATCTTACTCCAGCGTACACTTAATCAAGAGGTAAAAAACTCTAGTCTTGATGAATTGGGCCCATAGTTATAAAGAAAAATTACATGAAGTATATAGACCAAACAAACATTTTTTTCAAGTCTCTATTGTTTTCTTGTATTAGTCGATGACATTTTTTGTGTCAGACACTTCAAAATGGTGCATGGGGTTCATATTTTTCTTACCAAATCAAAAATGCTCTTCATTTTTATCTTTAACCTTTATTGCAACTTTTTAGCACAAAAAGGTGTATGTTCTACTAAAATGTCGCAAAATTTGTGCAAAAAAAAAAAAATCACTCAGTTGTGGGGGGGAGGGGTGGCAATGGAGTACAATTGTGCAAAAACTTTTTAAAAAGCCGCAATGGTTGAATCAGATGAAAACATCTGGAGACCCCAAACCCCATGTAAAATGCCGAACATAAAAAAATGATAGGTAAACACACAAAAAAGACTTTAAAAAAGGCGCAAATTAAAAGAATAAGAAAAGGGAAGAACACAAACTAGACAAAAAAGGTGCAAATGTAATAATGAATCGGGCCCTAAGTATCTGCCATTTGATGATGCTCCTGCATCTCCCCACATATCCGCAGGTATTAGTCTTCAAAGGAGAAAATCTCCAATAGTTCCCGTACACAATGGATGGTTTTCTTGGAGTGTAGAGCCTCCCCTTAATCGGTTTCATCATGTTTAATCCTTTAATGTAAATCACAGTTTTTACGATTTCTTATGAAGCGAGTCTTGAGATGTCGGAAAATTGTCACTTTCAGTTGAAAGTTTCCGACTTAGTGAAAGTGCAGAACAAACACTGCCACGTTACAATGTCTTAGCAATGTCTCACTTTCATCTGAAGTAAGAGGCTTAATGATCCAGCCTGAAATGCAGCGAGTGAGAGGAAAAGATCAACAACTGACGCCTCGATGAGGCAGGATCCCGGGAATGAAAAGCTCCGCTACACACCAGAGTAACAGCGCTTTACTATCCACCTTACTTATAGCTTGCACACAATATATCTTCACATTACTCAAATAATACTTAATGGGAGCTGCCGTATTGCTTAGATTGATAAATACAGGATTGTAGCATCAAATCCATGATATGATATAATGAAGCAAAAAAAAAAAAAAAAGATTGCAAGAAATTGTAATGTTCCAGAAGTCTTAAAATGTCAGAAATATGTGCCATTAAATAAAACCGGTCATTGTTTTGTGCTTGTTGCATTCTCCTTATACCAATGATTGCGGAGCATTTTTATTTTTTGCATTACTTTGCATTGTGCTGTTCCAATGTTATTCCACCACTGAGAGTTCCTATTCCCCTTGTTCATAGGGCATGTCTTTACCTAAAACTAACTAGACAATGCCAGACAGTGCACAGACATAGGGCTTTTTATATGTTGCCAAATTATTCATACTTTTCCAGAAGGAATAAGAGAAATAGCACAATGCATATTCCTGAGGAAAAAAAAAAGTTTCAGAACTATTTTCTAAAACAGACGGGTCCTTTATAAGGGCCCTTTCCTTTCACATTGCGTTTTTCCTATGTTCAGTGGACCCATCAGAGCTTATATCCGACTACCCGTCGCAAAGCAAGATTCAGCATATGAGCTGATAGGGCCGTTGACTATAATGATGCAGACGCCGTCACAGCAAGATGTAATAGACTACGTCTTGGTGCTTGCCTCCAACAGGCGTATACGGCCAAAAACGATGCAGGACAGAGCACATGGTGACTGCGTCTGCATCATTACAGTCAAAGGTCCCATCGACACATATGCCCAAATCCAATTTGGCGAGGCGTGGGAGGGGGGGGGGGTGTTCGGACTTAAGCCGATGGGGAAATGCAGTGAATGTGGGAAAAAAAGCAGTGTGAAAGAGCCCTAAAGAAAACGATCCAGAGGAGAGAGGACAGCGCTCGTAAGAGTTTATAATCTAAACCTGACTATATAGATGAGATGGCTGTCAGCCGAAGGATTGTTTGGCCAAGAGTTACCTCTTCCAATTTCTTCATACACAGAAACGCTTGGACCGAATGAGCATTCCTGCGTTTTCTATGGAAGAGTCACTATCAAATTCCTCTGGCGGTAGCTTATCTCTCAGCGAACATGAGAATCAGCTGTTAAAATTCAATAGTCTGGATCCTTCTTTCCTCTAACACCATCAGTAGGGGGAAAGTCAGTAGACCGCCCATACACATTAAAGGGTTAGGCTGACTTTGATCTAATGTGTATGGGGACCATATGGCTTTGTTCACACTTGGGTCATTACTTTTCGTCTGAAAGAGCAAGTACATTTAAGATATCTGCATGGAAAACACTTGCTTGGCTATTCATGCTGACCATCCCATACACATTAGACTGATCTCCCAAACATCTCCTGGCAGTGAGTTGAAGACTTCCTCAACCCCATGTCATTTGGGCCCACCAACTTTTTTCACTTGTGCATTGGAACGTAAAAAAAAGCCACGATCGGTATGGGAGATTTGTTTTAAGGCTTTTAATGCATTTTTGACATATAATTGGGTCTCTTAAGTTTTCTGTTGGGGTTTCAGTATATTTGTCAGGAAGAAGAGTGCTATGGAACCATATAAATACCGGCAGAATGAACAACAAGACTTAGGTAACTCAAAAGGTAATACCCCTACTGTCACAGAAATAATAAAAAATACCATAAACCTCTGTTACCGACATGTCTACCTTTCGACTGATCAAACTAAGCACAAGCAAAACAATAAGCATAATTTGCCGGCCTAGAAAGTAAGGATTAAAAAGAAATTAGGTGAAAAAGCAAAAAAATATTTCTCAGACTGAATGATCTAGTCAATTTTTCAGTGGATACAATGACCCCAATGCATCCTCATGTCATATTGTACAAACCTATTCCAATCAGGGTGCTTGATTTCTTAGCACACTCTTGTCGGCCATTATAGCCAATGGATATCTTGCCTAAGAGAGCCGCGCTGTCCATGGAGATCACCCTACGACGCTGATGACTGACAGTTCATCTCGCTGTAGCAAAATATTACAGCAGTTAAATTGCGATGTTAAGGGCTTGCTGAAGAGAAGATTGGCATGTCAGAGCGGGTATGACAATATGCTCCGCAGAATGAACACAGATTTAAAACATTTATTCCTGTCGCTATTAGTATGTCAGGGTTTCACACTTAAAGGTTCAAATGCCAGAGTGGAGAGTGCCATCTAGGCTCTTGATGGCTGTGAAAAGCCTCATTATGTTGATTGATTTAAAGAAAATCAGCATATTTACATTCCAAAAAACAAAAAGTCCCTGATTTGGGTTCTCTCTATTAAGCGATGAATAAGTGCACTTTTACATATGCAAAACCGTTACCAGCTAACAACTCAAGGAGATCTACATAAATCACAAAAGAATTATTTAGAAAAAAAAAAAAAGTTTGTTATAATTAAGACGTTTCTGGAGTATGATGCACATGAGACATCTAGGCAAGTTTAATTCATGCTTTCTATGACCTCCCCGGCAAATGGATCCTTTGTCATGACTGGACTCGGATAAATGATTTGCAAATGCAAAGAAACATTTTTATGATTCAATGCTGCTGCCTGCGCTCTGAATGTGAGGTTAAAAGTGGCACGTGAACCTTTTAAGGTTATTGAAACTAAATTATTAACGCTACATTTCACCTTCCTTTTGTCCTCCTTGTGGTGGCTGAGCTTATTATTCGTTGCAAGTTAATTCCAAAAAGTTGTAAATCAAACTGCAAGTATGGCTATAGGAATAATATGTAGGAGGCATTGCCTCCTGCGCCCTGCTCATCAATAAGGGAAGGTATAAACACACACATCATTTATACAATTATATGTATAAATACACAACCATATATCTATAAATCTATATATTACACACATACCCACTGTATATATGTATACACACACATCATTTATATAAGATGTATAAATATACACGTATATATCTATAAAAAATCTATATAGAAGCACACATACACAATGTACAGTTGTGCTCAAAAGTTTACATACCCCGGCAGAATTTTTCCTTTCTTGTTTCAGAGAATATGAATGATAACAAAAAAAACTTTTTCTCCACTCATGACTTGACCTTGTGTTTTGGAACCTTGTTATGTTGGAACGTCCAAGTACGTCCCATGCGCAACTTCCGGGCTGATGAGTGAAAATTTGCCTCCAGTATTTGCAAATAACGTGGTGCATTAATCTTTCCTTCAACTTTTACCAAGTTTCCTGTGTCTTTGTAGCTCAGACATCCCCAAAACATCAGCGAGACACCTCCGTGCTTTACTGTAGGAATGGTGTTCCGTTCATCATAGGCCTTATTGACCTCTCTCCAAATGTAACGTTTATGGTTGTGGCCAAAAAGTGAAATTTTGGTCTCATCACTCCAAATTACCTTGTTCCAGAAGTTTTGAGGCTTGTCTCTGTGCTGTTTGGTGTATTGTAGGCGAGATACTTTCTGGCATTTGCACAGTAATGGCTTTCTTCTGGCGACTCAACGATGCAGCCCATTTTTCTTCAAGTGCCTCCTTATTGTGCATCTTGAAACAGTCACACCGCTAGTTTTCAGAGAGTCCTGAATTTCAGCTGATGTTATTTGTGGGTTTTTCTTTGCATCCTGAACAATTTTCCTGGCAGTTGTGGCCGAAATTTATGTTGGTCTAACGGACAGTGGTTTGGTTTTTACAGAGCCCCTGATTTTCCATTTGTTAATCACAGTTTGAACGCTGCTGACTGGTATTATCAATTTCTTGCATATTATTTTGTATCCCTTTCTTGTGTTATACAGTTCAACTACCTTTTCCCACAGATCCGTTGACAATTCTTTTGCTTTCCCCATGACTCACAATCCAGAAACGTCAGTGGCTGGATGAAAGAGTCTGTCTGGATCCCAGAAACTCACTCAGCTTTTATGCACACACACTGATTACAAGCAAACAGGTCACAGGTGAGGATGTTACCTTTAATATCCATTCAAACCCATTTGTGTCAAATTCTGTGCATGTTATCAGGCCAAAATCACCAGGGTATGTGAACTTTTATTCAGGGTCATTTGGATGTTTTTGGTTGTCATTAAGATTTAAAAAGAGAAAACACAGTAGTTTGACAATAAATGGCGGGGTATGTAAACTTTTGAGCACAACTGTATATATGCATATATACAGTATATATGTATACACACATATACAGTATATATACACACAAGCATATATACAGTATATATATATATATACAAACACATATGTATATATACATAAACACACATGCATATATATTGAAATATAGATATACAGTATATCTATATGTATGTGTGTATATATACATACAACACACTGTCCCGCTTACAGCACTTATAGAAGACTCCCAAAATAGTGGAAACTGTCTGTGAGGGTAGGCAAGTCTTCCAGACTTCTGACACAGCAACAAGCATATAGTTGCTCCGTTGTGACATCAAACAATTGTGTGTAGAGAGGTTGGTACACACCAAAAGCAGAGAGAAGATAGTAACTAAAGGTGTGTAAATAGACTGAGTTCTGGTCTAGGATTTGAATGGATTCTGGAGCTAGGAACTACTTATGATCCAAATGTGGTGTACCCTCTTAAATGGGAGAGGCAAATATTTTAGGAAGGCATTATTTACACCACATTTTTTCTAATTACTCATCCTACCTTCTAAAGACAGAGAGGAAAAACAGACAGCTATGGTGATGTGTGTAAATGTCATGCCCATTGGGTTTACCAATCTGTTAGCGAAACTGCTCCTGAAAAATAAACCTTCTTCCAAAGTCTAGAGGCTGTTTGAGTGATTCTAATCACTAAAGCCAAGAACAACTTAAAAAAAAAAAAAGTTTCAAAATTTGCCATACAATTGCTGAGTGGCGGATTGTCTTTGAAGTACTCTTCTGTACAACCTCTTAATCAAGAAACTCGAGGGTTGTGTAGAGAATATAGCCACAAACTGGTCTTAGTTTCTTTTCATAGTGGAGACAACAATGGACATGTGTAGTCACCGGTTTAGTGATAATAATGGCAGTTGTGAAGACTTTCAAGATTCTCACTATTACCTCTCCACTGAACACAGAGAGCATCTTGCAAAAACGGACCTTTTTTACTGAACGATGTTGAGTTATTTGCACACACAGTGTTTTCAAACAGAACCTGAGAGCGGAAACACTCCAAATCCTCCTACAAATCTCAAAACGCCTCAAAAATATGGCGTTTCTGTTCAGTTTCTGCTCCAAAATCTCAGCAAAAAGTATTTGCGTACACAAAGTCTTAGGGTAACCATTAGTTCCACCAGTTAAGCGGGTTCAACCAGTTAAGAAAATAAGAATGTCCATCGGCATTGTTATGGGTGACCTGCCAATCCCAGGGCCCTCTGAATCAGTTACAGATACGTTATCACCTGATACAGTTTGATAAATCCGTTCTTCATCTATACTAAACAGTCTTTATCTCTTCTGTCTGCTCGGCCAAATCTTGGTTTTTACGCCTGAGCTCTGTTCCGAGGTAACAATTCCTCACGTAGCCATGCTCTGACCTTGGCATTTTAGTTATATTGAAAGCTAATGTGATAAACACAGACAATGAAGATTATTGATGAGGAATGATAAAGCCGTGAGTGAGGTCACTGAACTTAATGGCAGCACGCAACAGAGATGTTACAGGTTACCTTACAAGGCGGTTCACACACAATGCTGCGTGAGAGAACTGTCTTTATGCCGGGTGAATAACAGTCGCTGCATAGTTTTCCTTCTTATGATGAAAAAGCCAGAGAATTTATAAAAGGAAGGGCAACTAAAGTCAACCAATTTTTTTTGATAACTAAGGCCAACACTATCATGCACTACACTTGGGAGGAACCACACACCACCCAGTACATGAAAACAATGCGTTTGATGACATCCTGTTTCAAGGTAGGGAAAGCAGCCGTGGGGAGTGACCACAGCACTGGCCACAATGGCGCTTAATATCAGGGAGGAAAATTATGCTGTATGAGTGACAGCAGCGCCTGACCCTGATGATGATCAGTTTGAGAGTCTGCAGCGCGTGCCAGGAAACTCAAACAAATCATTACTTGAAGTATAAAACAACCCCACAGACTGGAAGTTAAGAGTTGAGAGGAGAATGTGAGGGAACTTGTACGTTCGAGAAGTTGTTGGATTACTAATTAAAATAGGTAGACATAGGATATGAAATTCACTATTCGTGTCGGGCTACCCCTTTAAGCAACTAGTCTAGGGGTAATAATAGGAAAAAATACGTTAGATAACGCCAGTTAGTACTTTATAGAGAGACCTGATTAAGATGAATTTCTGTCCAACTAATACACGGATGGTCTGCTACACAATCCGAGGCTCTCTTGGCTTGGCGGCTTCTTCGGCAGCTGTGTAACAGCACGGTGGGAATTATCACAATGGTGGGTTGGTGTCTCAACACCTGTTGGAAGTGTGCAGCTCATTTTTCTTGTTCCATAGGATGTCAGATGGGATTTACATGGATTTAATTCATTTTTAATACAACTTTCATGCTTAATATGATGCATTTAAGCAGGAGAATTAGTGATGCTTCTGTTTGCTCTATCCGCCAGGACCCACGGGCGAGCACAGTGTCCTAGATACTGCATTTCGTCTGACAATCCAACTGTAGTTACATCTCCAAAAAAACAACAACCAAGAAAGCTGAAATACAAGATGTTCTTACTATAAAATGGATGTATTTACTTTACTTATATAATTAATTTCCACAGCACTTTACAGATCCCATCACTGTCCCCATTGGGGCTCATAGTCAGTAAGTCTTTGGAGTGTGGGAGGAAACAGGAGAACTCAGAGGAAACCCACGCAAACACGGAGGGATTTGAACCCAGAACCCCAGCGCTGCCAGGCTACAGTGCTGACCACTGAGCCACCATGTTGCCCACGTGATCTAAGATTACATATTGGAACAGTATACATCTACATAGGAGACAGCCATTACCTGTGTCATAGGGAAGTATATACTGGACACATGTCATATCAACCAATAGCCCCTTAAAATTGAAACAACTTTTGGGATAACTTATTTTGAATATGTATAACTTATTTTTGCTTTTGATTTAGGAAAAAAAACATCAAAAATCTAGAAAGATCTATGACACACAGAAAACATCTGTTTACCGAACCATGGCCACATGCTGCTGACTAAAACATAACACCCTCCCCCCCATTATATTTCAACGCATTTCATGTTCAATATACTGGAGGTATTTCCTCATATAACAGGATTTTTGCACACATTATAGTAAGATCAAAAGACGGCTTTATGTGTATCTTGCTAAATTTGTTTTCAGCTTTTATAAAACAGGCTTTGATGTACTCGATGCTAAAAGCTATTGGGATACCAAAGTGAAATGGAAAATACGATAGAACATTACGATAAATACCGGCTGTCAGATCTAGGAAAGTTTTTTCCAGTTTCTCCTTTTCACAGAGTTTAATTTACAATTATAACCATTCATGAATAGTTTAATTTGATTTTACAACTAGAATTTGTAAAAATGAAAGCAAAATTCAACAATTCATACATATGTTAACCTAAAAAATAAATATATAATTATTTTCAATCTTTAGATATTAAAAATGAAAATTCCACATCAAGTTATCTGCAATCTGGGTACCAAACATACAACCTTAATTACAGCTCCATAAAGGATTGCAAAGTTCCTTTATGAGCGGTGAAACAATCATAGGTCTCATATCACAAAGCATTTTTACTATCCAGTAACTTGAAAAGTTCAGGGTGTAACGTCTCTAATTGTGGAGAGTGACATGCCAGTGTAAGGAGACTTATAGGCTGTGCAATAATCCTCTGGAAAATTAAAGAACTATAGTGTCACCTACTGAAAGTAGCACTCATAAAGGTCAATATCGACCTTTTAATGAGCATTGCCACATGACTTAGGATAAAAGCCAAACAATAATCTCAATGTCTAGACATGTGTTTCGGGGTGTTGCTGCTCCTCAAAGCAAAGCATGAGATCTGATTTGGCAATGTTTGTTAAAAGGGTTGATATTGACTTTAAGTACTGCGACTTCTAGTAGGTGGCGCTCAAGTTCTAGTCCCCTTCCTCTCTGAAGAGGCAATCTGCGTACTGAAAAGTTAACACACAGGTTCAAAAAGCATCCGGTCAACTATATAATAATCAGTCTTAGGCATTATGGGCCATCCATAGGTCTGGGTAATAAAAATGAAAGAAATTTTTGAATTTTCACACTGGCAACTGGACCTTATGCTAGACTCATATATCCTGTTCTGCACAAAAGACTTTTCAGCAGTCTCGTTATAACAACCAGCTTACAATGACAGATAACACCTCTATATATAATAAAGAGCACAAGTGCCTTCATCAGGCAAAGGCTGGGTGGGGGTTACAACCCCATCTTGAAATTATCAAGCTGGAAGGTGCTCTGTTTCTCTCTTTTTCTTTCCCTAGCCCCTTTTTTTTTTTTTTTTTTTCATCAGAGGAGAGTTGGGGGACACCACCATGCAAATTAGATGGTTGACTGATCCTGACTTTGGTCAACCTCTAATACTTATGGCCACTTTTAGACTATCCTTTCCCGCTCAATGGAGTGAAGAGTCACTCACAGTCACAGTGAAATCCAACATGATGACCACTTCTGGGATCCTACAAAAGAAAAAATGCCCATCTAATTTCAGATGTAAAGTGGCTTTCTTACTAGACAGTTGTTTTAAAGTCACGGTCTACACATCCTCAACTCCACATAAAAGTCATAACTCAATAAAAAGCCAAATAAGTGTCATAAATTTGATCAATGCATCAAAACAATTTATAAAATGTGGGAGAAAATTAGTATATGAAATGTCAGAGTCTGGTGGTATTTTCCATGATCCTGCGTGTTGGCAGTTGCCTGACGTGTAGAAATGCCAACATGGAAATATCACTTGACTAGTACCAACATTTTAATAAGACAAATTGAGAAAGGTGCGAGTCATAAATGGCTCATATTTGACAATGAGAAGGTCTAAACAAAAGAAAAGGACTAAAATACTTTCATTAATCAAAGATTCTTTTCTAAAGGAAATGGCTTCAGTAACTTCAAGGGGATTTGTGATGACATTTATCCATATGTTTGATGGGATTGAAAGTCTCAGAACCATCACTTTAAATAAACTGCTCCAGAAAGCAGTCACAGGAGGTTACTATATATGGAGACGAATAATGGCCTGTGACTAATGGGTAAAAAAATTACAGGATAAGCAAGCACTGGGGTATAAATCATATCTTAGTGCAACTTTTTTTTTTTTTTTTTTTACACACTTCAAGCCTAACAAATTGTCTCTTAAGGGGTAGATCTCATCGGTGACAGAGAGTGAGGACTTCGAGGATCAATTAAAATTTCTTAAATATCATGTTAAAAAAACTCTGGGTTAATAGAGTGTAAAGTGGCTACAAAATCTCGGGACATCTGTGCATTACACAGACAACCCTTTAATTTCAATGAAGACGATACTTTATTTCTCCTGTGGGGGTGCTGCAGCGGAGTCAAAAACGTATTGCTTGGTTCCTCTAGGGTTTATATCTGATAAGTGTAAGTTTCAATAGTGGGACATCATGTGATCATCTTATTTTAGTGTGTAAACTACTAATAAAGGAGATTGCCTAATATGGACCAAGCACCTTTTAGTTATTTACAGGGTTGGAATTATATGATGAGTCTTAATCTGGGTAATGGGAAGATAGTTTAATGCTATTGACTTGTCTTTTAGATATATTTGTAGCTATAGAAAACTCCCCTACAGTTTACATTCATTTTTTCCTAGAATATCAACAGGAAAACCAGTTATGGAGTAAAAAAATCAGCCTATACTATAATATAAAAGACTCAGAAAGCTGGATGTAATGGCAGCCAGATGGTTTGTCTCCCAGTTTTTCCATGTGATCTTGGTCTTCTAGGTGATCGCCACTTCTAACTATACATTTCCTTTACAGTGACCCCTTCAGGAGAAATTAAGCATTACAGGCCAGTCTTCGAAAGGCCCTCCATATAATGCATTGATGAGCAGGGTCTGCCAGCATTTAAGTCGTTCTTATTGACAGCTCTCCATTCTGCCTTTATTTATTACGCTTGCTTCCACAGCACCAACATATACCACAGCAGTTCAGAGGCATCATCATCACTGTCTCCAGTACACAATCTACATTCCCTATTCGTATGTCTTTGGAGCACCCAGAGGAAACCCATGCAAACATGGGAAGAACATACAAACTCCATGCAGATGTGGTTATTAATGGGATTTGAACACAATGTTTGCTCAGAAATAAAGAGAAAAGCTGAAAGCCACAGCTCCAGCAAAAAAATAACACCCAGACCTTTTGACAACTGACATACACATTACCATCTTTATAAGTCAGTCCTGTAATATATTTTAGTTTTATTGAATTAGCCGATTGATGTACCAGAGTCAGGTGACAACATCAGGCTAAATGAAGCAAAATCGATGGTCAAAGTCACACACAAGTAAGACTTAATAAAAGTCCATTAAGTTTTAGCATTAGTTTATTGAAACACCATGAACAAAAGCAAAAAGAGGCATGATGCGTATGTTAGGAGAATTTAAAAAATAAGGGTCTGGTTCATCAAAGCTTTCAAGACAGAATTCTGACGTATAAGTCTTGAAAAGTTGCAAAATGTAAGCCTAAATTTTGCATTCTTTGGCGCTTTCACGCCAGTTGCTCCCAGCTCTGCCAAAATAAATGGAGCTGGGCAAGACAGGGGTGCGACTCCACGCCTCCTCTAAATCATGACACCAGACACAGAAATCTCACTTCAGTCCCTGGCTAAAGTGAGCTTTATGGCGTGGTGCATGGAGATGCACGCCACTCATCAGATGCTCCAGATTTATAAAGAGGCGTGCACCCCTTCATGAGTCAGATGTGTCTGACCCCAGCAACCCATCATCAAGACCGGTGTGAACAACACCAGTCTTGATTAATAGAGTCCATACTGGAAAGTTTTACATCTCTTTACATTTACACAGGAAAAAGTAGATATTCTATCAGAAAGTGACCGCTCCATCCACCTACAGCAGTCATACTACTTCATACCCTCCAAGAATAGAACAAAAAAATTGCCCTTCTAAAAGGAGAAATCTTGAGACACTATCGGCAGAGACATATACACATGGCATTAAGTGAATTGTTACCCAAGCCTATATATTACATTATTATTAGAGTTGGGCAAAAAGATTCTCAGGACCTTGGTCTGCATTCCAAGGCCACCGGACGAGAACACGGCACACCTCCAACTATTTTCAACATCCCTGGTTTCTCTTCGGATTAGCAGCCCGCCGTGACGACATCCATGTGTTGCGTTAGTAATCAGAAGCGCGGGGGATGTCGTAGGAGTCTTGCAATGTTCTCTTCCAGCAGCATGACTGCTGGACCAGGGTCCTGCATATGTTTTTGCTCAACTCTAATGCATATGCAGTCATACATCTCCTGTGATATATTCTACGGGCCCCCCCATAAAATCTATGCATAGATGTTGGCATTCTGTGTGATCTGCTATGTGGGTAGGTACTTTAGTCCTAGTCCATTAATATAATTCAATTACAAAATTACAGGGTAGACTGTCAAAAAAGTACAGCTAGATGTAACTTTGCCTAATAATAAGTATGTAATATCCAGGGACTGTAGAGAGTTTGCACATCTTTATGGGTTTTCCATCCAAATGTTTTTTAGTGTTGGTGAGATTTACCATAGTATTGGTGGTAAGTAGGATGAGATATATATATATATATATATATATACACACACACACTGTATATACGTATGCTCTACACATTGAAAATAGACTGTAAAGCTTTCAAATCACAAGCTAATAAAACAATGTAAAGTATGGAATCTATAAACTGCTTTCTCAGAGCAATAAAACTGTAAAACACATGTGGCCCAACACCAAATCAATGGCGCAGGGGCTCATATCTTAAGGAGTCTCTGGAGAGTGTTATTTATGAGCGTTAAAGGCGTATTGTTCGACATGAATACTTCCATCGCTCGCATACTTGTTGATATTGATCTTCAAAAGACCCAAACTCTATAATCACAATGAACACATTCATAAAAGTTCAGAAGAAGCCATCTCTCTATGGGCTCCTGAATGCATCATGTGGGCACGACAGACAACATTCTTGTAATATATTCTGCTTATTTTTCCTTGTGGATGTGAACCATCAGAGCATTTTTTCATTTCCCCAAATCAGAAGTGTGTCAATTGTTTTAGCGTTTCTTCATTTTTCACGCATAGCTCACCTATCCACACAAAAACTCAATGGAGCAGTACTACATTTTCATGACAACTTTGCTACACAATTTGGGGCCCTTGTGATCAGTGGTCGTCTCAGAGGACGGATCGACAGCAATCATACACTTCTAACCCATCATGTTTTTCCTTGGTCTACCCATTTAAGTGGCAGAACTTACATTATACCAACTGGACAGCGATGAAGATAAAATTTAGAGACATTTTTTTCTTTACAGAACAACCTCTTTTTATATGACAATGACAACTCCCAATTGCCAATATCCCCAGCAAGAGCCGCTACAGGGGAAATGTAGTACAAGATGCAACCATTGAAATTAATGGCCGTCTATACAATACATGGACGGCTAGAGGAAAGTGATGGCTCGTTAGTGATGACGTTAGTCCCAAGCAGGTCATATGGACAAGGATACTCTTGATGGAACCCCCCCTTTAAATTGGCCATGGCAATAGTGAAATATCTGCCTATGAAAAACATTGTATTTTGCAGATTATAAGATGCACCGGTTTATAAGACGCACCCCCAATTTTGGGGAGGAAAATAGGAAAAAATTGTTTGTTAATAAACCGGTGCGTGCTATAATCAGCTTACGTGGGGAGGGGGGTGGCGGCGTTGGTAGAGTGGGGTCCCAGGGTTGCTGTTGGCTGAGGCAGGCGATTCTGGCGAGGCAGGAGATGCTGCAGAGGCAGGACGTGGTGTTCGGATTCAGGAGTCTGCTGCGGGCCTCATGCTGTCCTGCCACATTCTGCTCCGGGTGTTCGGTGGTGCGGGGGCTCTGCCGACATTTTGTGGAAGCTGGAGCCCCGCACCTTCCATCCTCTCCTATACAGTGGACTCCGGAAAAATAGCCGCCGCATGCACAGATCGAGATCTCGGCACCGAGATTTCACCCAGAGCAGAACGTGGCAGACAGCATGGGGGCCGCAGCCGACTCCTGCCCCCGAACACCCCATCCTGCCTCCGCAGCACCTCCTGCCTCAGCCAGCAGCAACCCTGGGACACCGCTCTACTGCAGCTGGTAAGGTGATTTCACTTTGTAAGACGCACCCCTATTTTCCCCCGAAAACTGGAGTGGGGGGAGGGGGAGTGCGTCTTCTAAACCAAAAAACGGTACTTCAAAAAGTATATTGCAAAGATCAGAATAGTTTTCTTAAAGGAAATTCATTGTAAATGTCGGAAGGATCATTCTGATTTATCTCTTGTATTGCAGAAATTTTGTTCCAGAATCATTTTTCCGTAGGTCTGATACATTTCGGAAGCCAATTGTTGCATTGCGCATCAAGAATAGAGATGAGAGAACCCGAACTTTAATGTTTTGGGTTCGTACATGACACTTAGTGGCTGATGCTGCACTCTGAACACTGACTTCTCTGTGAAGTCCATTTTAGACCATGTTCACAAGTTGCGCTTTTTTTGCTGCATATTTTTTTCATGCAAATTTTAAGCTGCGTTTTACAATACCAGCAAAGTCTATGAGATTTCAGAAATCTCATGCACACACATTTCTTTCAGCTTTTTCACTCATAGAAAGCAATGGATTGTTCAAAAACGCAGCAAAAACCTGAGGAAGTTAAATCATGGGTTTTTTTTATGCACTAAACTATTTCAGCATGCACAAGAGACAAATGTACCTGACAAAAAAGGAGCAGAAAAAAAAAGCAGCAAAAACTTTTTTGTAAGCAGCATCTTTACTGCCAAGAGTGCAGGTTTTGCCTGCAGAAAAAAAAAATGCAGCGTTCCAAGGGGTGGCGGGGGTGAATAGGAAAGAGTGAAAGCGAGAGAAAGAAAAAGAGAGAGAAAGAAAAAGAGAGAGAGAGAGAAAGAGAGAGAGAGAAAGAGAGAGAGAGAGAGAAAGAGAGTAGAGAGAAAGAGAGAAATAGAGAGGAGAGAAAGAGGAGAGAGAGAGAGAGAGAAAGAGGAGAGAAAGAGAAAGAGGAGAGAAAGAGAAAGAGGAGAGAAAGAGAAAGAGGAGAGAAAGAGAAATAGAGAGGAGAGAAAGAGAGGAGAGAGAAAGAAAGAGGGAGAGAAAGAAAGGGAGAGAAAGAAAGAAGGAGAGAAAGAAAGAAGGAGAGAAAGAAAGAAGGAGAGAAAGAAAGAAGGAGAGAAAGAAAGAAGGAGAGAAAGAAAGAAGGAAGGAGAGAAAGAAAGAAGGAGAGAAAGAAAGATCAAGAGAGAGAAAGAGAAAGAAAGATCAAGAGAGAGAAAGAGAAAGAAAGAGAGAGAAAACGTTCCAGCTCCGATGTTTGGACCCCTATACATTTCAATGGGTTTCGGGTTCATGTTCAAGTTTGGTTAAAGTTCTGATACCCGAACCGAACTTTGGACATACAGTTCAGTCGGATACCAGAACCCGAACTTCCATGGGTCCGCTCATCCATAATCAATAACTGATGGCTTATTAATATTTTCACGTTTGTAACCATTTACCACCCTACATATAGCAAACAGAATGTGTCACCACCTGTGAAGACAATATATTTAGACACTTAACATAGGGAACACACACATGCACAGGGGGCATTTTTAATTAATACATCGCAAAATATTAATACAGTAGGTGAAGTGCAGCAAAAAAAAATGTAAAATTAGCTGAGTGTAGCAGCCCATAGACAGACACTGTGCAGAAGCCTTTAACCTGCAACACCATTAATGAAGTAGATACAACCCACACAATAGACATGGTTGCCTGGCAGGGACTCTTTAATTGTCCAAATCACATTAGCCTCATAATTCACTTGTGATAATAGGAAGCAATAAAAAAAAAAAAAGAAGCATTTGCATCTCTAACACGCTAATTATATTTCCAGTGATCTTGGTGCTAATAAACACGTTATAAAATATTTAGTGCTTTTATTACAGAATGCCACAATTAAAATGAAGTCCTAGAAAGTGGGAAAACAAGTCTTCACGGCTCTAAGAATAGTCTGCTAAATGATTCAGGCACAGTGATAATAGTACTGCGCTAACAGATTGCACTACATCCGGCGTCATCATCAGTACCGCATACAAAATATTACACTGAGACAGGTGGATACAACCCAATCACCCCGGGGCAATAATTGTGAGACAACCCTCAAAGCTATACCTCAGACCTAATTCCAAATATATCATTGATTTTTTTAATACTAGTTCCGGGGCGACCGTTATTTTCACATGTTAAAAGTTAGGAAAATAAAATCCAGAATTGTTACCAGCTATGATCAGAGTAGACAACTTCAAAGACATACTTCTGTAATACAAACCAGTGCAAAGATGGTGAGGGTCCTGGTGGTAGTGGCACAAGACAATTTATAAATCATCAAAGACGACTTTACTGCATAAATCCTATATCAGGTGTTTTGCATAGCAGGACATAGCTAGGTTATGCCCCGATAATGGTTTTTAAGTTGGACAAATCAGACAAGTATTTTGTAGCAAACAGCTTTTGGAATCATTCATTTTTTTGGGAAGTTTTTGGAGGAGTCTTTTTTTCCTGAAGCAATTTTAATAGTCTTGGAAGAGTTTTTTTCCTAAAGCTTATTTTTTTCGCAGCCTTTTGATTGGACAGTGCCTAGTTTGGAGCAGATTGCAAAAAAAATGTACTTTATAGAGTGCCGGATCTGTTACACAACAGTCACCAATGGCGCTCTAAGGATCCCAATGAATTATACTTGGGTACATCAAGTTCCAGTGTAGTGTCGTCTGTCACTTTATTAGAAAGAAAAGTAACGGAATTCACAATAAATGCTCCTCCTTCAACACAGAAAGAGACAGAGACTAAGGAATACTCAGCAGTGGGAATAAGAGAAAGAATTGCTGACTTTTAACTTGGTGACAGGTGCTTTTTAAAGGGTTTTTCCATTTTCAAGTTTCCTGACCTCAGCCCATGGGCTTGAACTAGGTAGAAATGAGAAAACAAAATTTCTCACCTTCCACTGCTCCAGCACCGGTTCCCTGCGGCTGCTTGTGGTGACTGTCTACAGGCTGCAGCAGTGATGTCATAACTGCAGCTCAAGTGACTGTTGCAGCTAATCTTTGGGCTCAGTGTCTTATGCCATCTACAGTGACAGAGCCGCTGAGCCCAGAGACTGGTTGCAGTGGTCACCGATGCTGTAGTAGTAGTGACGTAAGCATTGCAGCCTGTCATCAATCAATAGGAGCAGCGGCTGAGAGCCGGCCCTGGAGCAGGCAAAGCTGAAACATCCTATGGCATAAGTACGCTCATTCCTGGTGCAGAACCTGAGGGTGCAGTGCATTACACAGGGATTCAAAGAAGATCAAAGAGAGAATGGTGTCAAACACGGCCCTCAGGACTGTACTAGGCATGATGCAGCTAGCCAAACTAGTGGTTTAAGCTGGCCATACATATTGGACAGCTGATGGCCGGAATAACAGTCAGCCAACTGGTATCTCTCCCGACTCCCCCATACACAGGAACGCACAGTTCTGCAGAACTTTCCTGTGTTCTCCACTTGCAGCGACTTGTCTCCAACCTTAAGAAAATGATCAGTTGTTGAAATTCAACTGGCAATATTGGTTGGGAAATAGGGAGGCCCCAATACATATCGGATGGTAGGCCGATCCCACCAAAATCAACAGGTTTGGACGACTTATTTAATTTGTATGGAGGTTTTTATTGTGTCTCCTTAAGTGGGGTAAATTAAAAAAAAATAAATTTAGATTGAGCCGGTATTGTCTCCCGGGTCAGGTCTCAGCAGAACATGCGATACATATAAACATACACAGAAATATAATCCCACAGTACATAAAATAAATGTAATTATATCATGGGTTGCGAGAAAGTCTCATGGACTCCCGGGAGTAGGAATCGCCTCTAAATAGCTGTCACATTACATTGAAGCCGTTTCATTTCAGCAAACAAGGCTGTCTTGAGCTTTCTTTAAAAATGAATGAAGCATGCAGTGAGCTGTGCCTTTAAATCTACAGCTCACTCGTTTTCCAGCCTGAAAATTAATATTTATGATCCACTGGAAGATGTGAATTTCCATCCATAGTAATTCAAGTAGCGGATTCGACACTATTATGTGTAGGATGAGTCTGGGATGGGAACGCTCAGGATTTCAGCATCCCATTAAAACCTAATGCAGTGCAGGTCCAGAGCTCGGAAAAGGACATTACACGGGTTGTAAGCCAAGAGGCATCGCTTTAAGAGACAAATCTAGAAAGATGGACTGGAATTCTTAAATGGCATCTATGCCAGTCATTAGTATTTTCAGCAATATAGGGAGTAAAACCTCCAGTAGGTATTATGTATTGCATTGCCTGAGCGCCATTATTACATTGTAGCGTGCACACACTAGGCGAAGACCAAATGGGCACCACAAAATAAAGGTATACGGTTACATTTTTCGGCATCAATCTTAAAGTAAATTTCTGACTTTATCATATAGTTAGTGTTAGGTCTGTCCAAAATTAAGTGCAGATTACTTTTTTAAAATAACTAATTTTGTAAATGTAATTATTTACATTGGAAAATTTATAAATTATTTGCATATTATATTTCTATACATAATTTAGATATTTTTATAGTTTTTTTTATAAATTCCAAATCTTTTTAAGTATACATAAAAAAATTAAACAGCATGTCATCTCCGCATCCAAGTATACAAACATCGATGATGAGCGGCAGTGCTGAAACGATGGTGGATTCAACAAGTAAGTAATGCTTCTTTTATTATTTTATCACATTCATTGCTCGTTTTTATGCCAACTCGAAAAAAAAAACCCCGTAACAATCTGGGTGCCCACAGCTGCCACTAGAGGGAGCCTTCATACGGAGTTCACATTTACACCAGTATGCAGTTAGCTCCTTTGCTCCCTCTAGTGGTGACTGTAAGCAGCCAGAATCTAGGGTTTTACATTCATGTCTATCCAGTGAATTTGGAGCTATGTAGCAGCAATACAGAATTGAAAGTGGCTCCATGAAGCATCATATGGGCATAACCGTAATGGACGCTGGAGAATTATTTTCTTTAGGTATTCAGATGTAAGTCATATGAATGTACAACACAATATTATACCTGACTATATTGTGTGTCTGATGTGTGTCTAATGTCCTCCAGTAAGGTCTGAAAGTGATTAATAACATGAAAGTGTTCAAGCTCCGCTCACACATCAAGAAAACAAGGCTCATGACATTCATAAGACCACAACAATCCAATATGAATCAACTTCTTAAGAATTTATAGGCCATGTTTTAGGAAGGCGGCTCGGCTTAAAGTCTTTGATGTTGGTTAATGTATTACAATCATATGACTGCTTATGAAACTCACAGAATAACTTCACCGAGGCCTGCATTTATAATAAAAGAGATTGTAAAATTCTAATACCCTTCTCATATTGTGGGCGCCCATTCCAGAAGTTGATCATGGTGGGAGGCCTTAATGACCTTTTTGTGGCAGAGAAAAAAAGTGATCACAAGGCACTCGGTAAAATCAATGGGACGTCTAATTCAGACAGTGGGAGAAGTTGGTCTAGATGGAGCTTGGGATAAACTTACAATAGGAGAGGGCTGATAGTGAAGGGCAAAAGGTTCGTCTACAGGAGAAGATAATCTTTTAAAGGGAACCCGTCACGTACTTCATGCCCATATTTACTGGTAAATTCCGGGCCTAACCAGATCTTTATATGGTTAGTCGTCTTAACCAGTGTGGGCGTGATAACATGATTTGCAAAAGCCAGCTCTCTACAAATCTCGCACATGAGTGCTGCTTTCTTCAGCCAAGTCATTGCGCCTCTGTAGGCGGGTGTACGCTTCACAGCTTCAGAGGCGCACTGTGCATGATCGGAAGTTCAGAAGATGGTTCACGTACCCTGAGGAGCTGAAGATCCACAGGAAGAAGAGGAACAGCTATCTGTAAGCATGCGAAAGATTGGTAGAGAACTAACAATGAAACTGGCTCTAGCAAATCCTGTTATCACATCCACCGTGATAACATGCAGAGAGGGTCGGCTAGTCTGGGGAAACTAACACCTTATCGACTAGTCAAAAGGCTAATTAGAATAAGAGAAAAGGATTTTATAAAGCTTTTTTTTTTTTTTTTAAACATGGGTTTAGGTGACTAACAGTATAAAATGCTGGTTAGGCAGGGAATTTAGCAAAAAAAATATACAATTGTTGGTGGGTTGGAGAACATGACAGGTTCCCTTTAAAGGGAATCTGTCAGCAGGTTTTTGCTATGTAATCTGACAGCAGTATGATGCTCGTTGCAATGCTCCAACGTGCTACTATTTATTGCCTTGGAACACAATCAACCCTATTTAAGACTTGAATTTACGCTCCTACTTTTTGTCGGTCAAATCATTGATTGAGCGAAGAATCATTTACATTACAAAGTTTTCGAAATGTTAATGAGATATTTTTTCCGCTCGCCGAAACGATTTCACGCATGATCAAAGAGTGTTTTTTGGGCACAACGTTCAGTCGATCGAGCTATTCACATTATATAATTGTAGCGAGCGATGGATCGCTATCGGTAAATGTGATGGATTATCGGAGAGAGTAAATGCAGCTCAATAAAGAATGACAAGTGAGAACCCCCCCATCACCAACTGTCTGTGCTGGTATGTCTGATCAGCAGAGAAAAGCTCCCGAAGACATAAAGCCGCACTGCACAGAATGATCTTTATGCGCATGTGATTACATTAAGCTTCAGCCTGACGAGAACACTATAGGGTGAATTTTTTTTTCTTTTTCTAATTCCCCAGAAACTGCAAAATGAGAATCCATGCTATGTACAGCAATTTGCATTATTTCTCTCTGAAATTACAATTTGCACTGCCTGTGACCCAGCTCCGATCCTGCAGCTGCCGGTAACATGCATATCCAGTCTCCTAGCAACAAAATCAACGTGTCTGCTTATTACGCTGGAGACACCAGAACTTCATTGCATTTTAATACAGAAAGTTCTGAGACAGGCGCCTAAAAATAGACACCCTTCCAACCCAAACATTTCATCATCAACTCTTAAAAGAAAAACTTTTAGGAAGAGAAACTACCTGATCTTCATCCTGAACATCTCATGATAGGCAAGTAGATGACACGCGCTGACATATATTGATGACATCATACATTGTCTTATGCTGATGATGTCATGGAATAGTCTTTTCCATATGTTGATAACATCAAACATTGTCTTATGCTCATGCCGTCATGTGCAGTCTTTCATATCTTGATGACATCACATGTGGTCTTATACTGATGCTATGTGCTGCCATATGTTAATGACATCATACACTGTCTGATGATGACGATGTCAAGTGCATGAGAAAACAAAAAAGGGGGTGGGAAGCTCAGCAACATTGCGAAAAGAGATATCCGCTTGAAATAAACCAATACGGCGGATGCAGTATTTAGCTGGCAGTTTGCAGCAATAATAGTCAGTAGAAGAGGAAATTCCGCACATCCATCTGTAGGTAATATAAAAAAGTTATTTTATTGTAATTAGTGAAAGTGCAGGAGCCGAGGAACAAATGGAGGAGGACGAGTAGGAAGAGGTGATGGGCGAGCAACCAGGGATTTGGAGTCTGAGTCGTGGACGGTATAAAATGGACCGACTCCTAAAATACATAATAAATTGGGTACAGTAGTTCAATGCAGTTTGTGGGGAATATTTTTTCATAAGAATTTGGGAAAGTTATGAAATGTCCTATCAAGGTCTGTCCTATTCCTGATCTAAGGGTCTAGACTTTTAGCTGAGATGAATCTGTGCTGCAGTTTATGTACATGATAAGTAGTGAAGCTCCTCCTCTACAGATAAGGGGAAAAACAAACACACAGGGAAGGAATGCCTGAACTCATCTCAGAACTGCTGGAGTGAACAGGTAAGCAGGATTAAGGTAAGTACTTCTTAAAGCATATTTAAACTTTCAATAAACTGTGCATAAATCAATAGTCGAGTATATGCTGTCTCTGTATGTTTGATGTTTTAGTTTGTTTTTCCTCTTAGCTCATAAATATATTTTATGCTCTATCTAAATGGCTTGATTATTGTATGATAATAATGATTAAAAGCCTGATGTTACCATTTTACTACAGGAAATTGATCACTTAAACATGAGCCATGTATGAGGGAGTCGGTGTCCTGGAAATTGAGGAGTCTGAGACGGAGGTTTGGCTTACCGACTCCACAGCCCTGCGCACAACAGTCAGGAGATGACTACAATAAAATAACTTTTTTCTATTACCTACGGATGGATGTGTGGGATTTCCTCTTCTACTGCCTTTGTCATGTGCAGTCTGTCATATGTTGATAACATCATATGCGGTCTTAAGCTGAGGTTAGGTGTTGATGACATCATATACATTGTCTTATGTTGATGATGTCATGTGCAGCCTTTGTCATACCTGAATGACTTCACACATTATTTTATGCTGATGTCATGCAAACTCTTCTAAAAAGACATCATGTGCTGAGATATGTCGTCACATCACATGATATATGCTATATAAACATGTACCGTGACATGCTTCAGTTGTCTCTGCTCCCTTACAGCTGCATCACTGTAACTTGTGTGGCTTTTTGTAATATACAGTCAAGACCCAACTATAAACATTAGAATATATACAACAGAAATTCATTAGTTTTCTATGATTATTTTTATTCCATAGACTTTTACTTTATAAAAATAATAAAATTAGCTTTATTCAACAACTATGTGCAGCGGTGCCTCCCTGTAGCTGCCCTCAATCTATAATGACAGGCTGCAATGGTGAAGTCAGAACCACAGTGCATATGACCGTGCAGACAATCAAATGGCTCAGTGATGATGCGATGTAGTTGGCACCAGACTGCTAAGCCCGGCTGCAACAGTTATGTGGGGTGTAGTTCATCACCACTGTATCCTGCTGTGGGCAGCGGCGGAGAGGCAGCACTGGAACCTGCTGTTGTGAGTAAAGCTTATTTTAATACTTTTAGGCTGTGTGCCCACGTAGCGTTTTTCAAGCGTTTTTGATGCGGAATTTCCGCAGCGGAAACGCTTGTAAAACGCTTGGTAACCCGCACCCCATGGTCCCCAATGGGATTCCGCAAGTTCCGCATGCGTTTTTCCGGGAGAGGACTTGCAGAAATGAAGCAGAAATTTTCTGCTTCATTTCTGCAACGTGGGCACATAGCCTTAGTGTGCCCACGTTGCATTTATGAAGCAGAAAAGGCTGTGTGCCCACGTAGCATTTTTCAAGCGTATATGCTGCGGAATTTCCGCAGCGTAAACGCTTGAAAAACGCATGTATATCCGCACCCCATGGTCCCCAATGGGATTCCGCAAGTTCTATGCACATGCTGCGGATTTTTCCGCAGCGTTTATGCCACGTTCAAAAATCCGCAGCATGCCATTTAATTTTGCGTTTCCGCAAGCGGAATTGCCTTTGTCCAATGCATAAAAAACGCAAGGCAATTCCGCATGTGGAAAACGCGTGATAAACGCGCGAAAAATGTGCGATAAACGCGTGCGGAATTCCGCATGCGTTTTTCCGGGAGAGGACTTGCATTTATGCAGCAGAAATTTTCTGCTTCATAAATGCAACGTGGGCACATAGCCTTAGGCTATGTGCCCACATAGCAGATTTGATGCAGAGCGTTTTTGCCTCTCTCTGGCAGAAAAAAACGCATGCAGATTTACATGCGTTTTTTCAGCCAGAGAGAAGCGTTTTTACATGCGTTTTCGCATGCGTTTTTCCAAGCAGTTTTCCAAGTGATTTTGAGCATCACTTGGAAAAGTGCTTGACAAGTTGGTCACACAATATAAATCCATGCAACCAACATGGATTTATAATGTGTGAACAACTGATGCTTTAAATGCAGCATCTATAGTAAAAAAAAAAAAAAAGAGAATTAAAACGTTAAAAATAAAAAAAAACCTGTATACTCACCTCTCCGGTCTACTCCAGTCTCCTCCCGGCGGCGATCCTGCGATCCTCTCTCTTCGGCGTCCCGCAGTGTACTGTCAGGACCTACGGTGACATCATTTAGTCAACTGATGGTCACGCGACCATCACCTGACCGCCGACATCAGAGGTCGTGTGACCATCAGGTGACTAAATGACGTCACCGCAGGTCCTGACAGTACACTGCGGGACGCCAAGGAGAGAGGACGTGGCCGGGAGCAGACTGGGGGCCGCCAGAGAGGTGAATATACAGGTTTTGTTTATTTTTAACTTTTTTATTTCTTTTTTTCACCGTGTGGTAGCCGGGATGAAGAGGAGTTGTAGTCTCCTCTTCATCCCAGGTACCACACGCACCGCGATTACGCTGCAAATTCGCGGCCATTGAATTTAATTGAAACGCAGCAAATCCACATATACCTGCGGGTTTGCTGCGTTTCAATGTTCCTCAATGGCCGTGAATTTGCAGTGCAATCGCGGTAGAAATGGACATGCTGTGTTTTGCAACGCAATGCGAATTCGGCGTGCTAATTAGCGCATCATGTGCACAGCACATCCGAATTCACATTGCTTTGCATGGCAGACTGTTTTACAAGCGTTTTCGCAGCCATAAAAACGCCACAAAAATGCTACGCGGGCACTTAACATTATAGTGACCAAGCCTATGGATTAAAAATTATTTCCCAGAAAACCCCTTCACCTTGTAAATTGTAAGACTTAAAGGGGTTTTCCCGTGAACACAATTTGATTTTAATCAATAGATCTTGGAATAATAATAAGTTCCACAATTGGATGTGTTTAAATAAAATGTTCCTGTGCTGAGATAATCTTATAAATGTGCCCCTGCTGTGTACTGTGTAATGGCTGTGTCTGACCGTGCAGGAACATGGTCTGATCATACCACATCTCCTGGGCAGGAGGAAAGCAAAAGAATATACAGACATTACAGCATGGGATCACAGATGATTCTCTTTGTGAGATAATACGTTTGAATACCTGTTTTAAAACAATGTTTTATTTCAAAGAAAGAATCAGCTGTCACCCTGTGCTGTAATGTCTGTATACTCTTTTGCTTTCCTCCTGCCCAGGAGTTGTGGTATGATCAGACCATGTTCCTGCACAGTCAGACACAGCCATTACACAGTACACAGCAGGGACACATTTATAAGATTATCTCAGCACAGGAACCTTTTATTTAAACACATCCAATTGTGGAAATTATTAATACTCCAAGATCTATTGATTAAAATGAACTTTTGTTCATGAGAAAACCCCTTTAAGTATTTCTCGAATTGTACATCAGGTGGTCTGTATGCTCATTTATTCATGACTGTGTACAGAATGGAGCTATTATTCACGTCGCTTCTGTCTCTATTCATCAAGCTGCTGTTTAATGCCGGTCACACAGTACATAATCCTGCTGCTTGGAACGAGCTCTGGGCAGCATGATGTCTTCTGGCATTACACAGGCCTGTTAGTGTGGCTGCAGATAACGGTGCTGACAGACTAGCAGCCAAGATGCCCATGGTGGATTTGCCTAATTTTAAGCAGATTATTGAGCAATGCTTTCTTCTGGGACCAAACATGTTGCACTTCTCCATCTTTAATAACAAACCCTACAAAATGTTGGGTAACTGCTTATTTCTTACCACTACTACTACTAGCCCAAATACAAGAGAAATTATGTGACAATGTCGCATATAAAAACAGAAACAGCAAGTTAAAACACATGAATGAATAGCACCCAACGAACTGGTATTTGTGCAAAGAAGGACAACATGACATTTCTATAGTATGATTAGCCATTTGGGAGTAAGGACACCTTTTGGGACATTTTTTTTCCTTTTAATTTAACCAAATGCAAATATTATTGGCTAAAAATATTTTTTTCCTCAATTTGGTCTCATTCAAAAAATTTTGCTCTGTTAGTTTTTTTTACATACTTTGTTTTCCTGCACGTTGCTGGCTGTAGAATGAGAAACCAGAGTATCTCTCAGTCAGTTGACACAATCTCAGAAAAAGACAGATAAGGAGTTACAAACTTTCCATCAGAAAAAGCTCACTGGCAGATTTTCAGAAAACTAGCAATAGACAGTGCAACACTGAGGCTATAGAAGGCCATGCCAGAAATCTTACTCCAGTCACAGCATGTAATTAAAAAGATGAGCTGTGGCGTCCATGCCACCATCCCGAGAAGCTGGCTTAAAAAAAGTTACACCGCCATTTTTCGACTTTTCAAAACTTTTATGCTACTTTTTTGGGCATAAACGTTTTGATGAGTTAGGTCCTAAAAGGTACAATTATATTAAGGACGCGGTCAGACGGCCGTATAACATGGACAATGATCACATCGCAGTGCACAGACTGGCCGGCGGCTCTCCTGACCTGAGTGTGACAGCTGTATAGAAATACATACTGTCACACTAGAGCCAGGAGAGCCGCCGGCCATTCCGAGGACTGCGATACGATCGTCGTCAGTGTTATATGGCCATCTGACAGCGCCGCAGGCTTTATCTCCGGCAAGATGCTGTGCTTGGTTTGAACAGTCTTTGTGCTGACAGACTACCTATAAAAACAAATGCTCCCTCTTGGGTGCTTACAGTTGTATCATCTCAACAGGAACTTGATTTAAGGAAACCCCAATAGATAGGGCAACAGTCGAAAAGTGGCTGCAATGTCGCTAAAACCACTCTCATGTTTACTTACCCTCAGAACGTCCACCTCATTTGTCCACTTGTTGGTGGTTGCACATGCCAAGTAGCTCAGTCTCACCTTCCAGACCATCTTGTACATGGGTGGTGCAGTGATTTCTGCTACTGTGTAGGCCAATCCAATAAGTGTACTAAAGCTGCTTAATCTAATCAGCACAGGACATCGAGAGACACCAACCTATACTGTAACTCAAAATGATTCCCTTCTTACTTGATAAATAACATGACCGCAGTAAGAAAATAAGTATAATGTATTCTCGGCTAGAACTTTTCAGTGAATCACATTTACACAGTATTCATTCACCCCGCTAAGTGCTGTAAATATGATCCACTAAACAGCTACAGGCTGGATTAGTGCACTGGGGAGAAAACGCACGCACAGTAATTGGTCAAGTAACGTCAATCAGCTGTCCGGCTGCTCATTGACATGGAATGAAGCAAAAGGCAAATGTGCAATTTCAGATGTATTTGGTGAAAGCGTAGACAAGAAAATGGCAGAAAACACATTTTCGAGAAGTGTCCTTCAGCGTGAATTATTGTTGGCTGCTTATTAAGTGAAAACGCTCTCAATGGCCGCGGCCAGGCAGAGAGGTGAGATGATGTGTCAAGTTCTTCATGTTGGTGAACGTAAAGTAATGAAAATACTTTAATCAAATGAGTTAATGTATAAAAGTCTTTTATTGGGGGAGAAAAATGGTCAACACTGTAAGATAGCCAAGCAAGTTCAGGTGAAAATGGCCACTCATGCCAAATATTATGGGCCATAACCCTTTAGAAAGTCACATTACACCCAGGGCAAAAACTTTACAAGACATGTACATCAGTGGCAGACACAAACGGAAGAGGGCCCCTGTGCAAGAATAGTATATGGGCCCCTCTGTGTGTCTGTGACAGAACCTGCTTGCTGAATTGAAGGTGAAAGTGGCCCCCTTATATTTTGGGCCTTGGTGAGGCTGCACATGTTACACCAAAGATATATCCGCCCCTGAAGTACATGGCAAAGCCAAGCGCAAGCACGCTCTCCGATGAAGCAAGACAGTCCTTAGGGGACCTGTAGGCACTTTTTGTGCCATTGTATGGTGCCCTTCACAGTACAATAGCTCGGTATTACAGCATGCAATGATAACTGTTAGGGTCTGTAAGGAAAAAAAATCCTCTTTTCTTAAAAATTAAAAGCAAGCGGATCAACAGTATGTGACCACAGAATGTTATGGGCGCCACAGTACAAATCTGCCAAACAGTCACATGCATGAGGTTTTATGCTGATTATAGTTCCTATAATCTCAACCAAGATCTCATCTCTTACTCATGTTGGCATCAGCAGAAATTCAGCCAATGAAACCCACATCCTTCTAGAAGGTATTTTGCCAGGGTCCAATATTGAAAAATGAAGACAAATATGCAAATTAGCTCTCTCCTAAAAGGTAATAAAGTTATCTTGCCAAGGCACCTAGTGGAGCTACCCTGTGAATCAATGTCCAACCCTTGAGTCTTTCAACATGTGATATTAGCCAAATCCAGACACCTATATACAGACAGCTGGGATAGGCTGGAATGAGATTTTATAAGATACCTTACATGTTATTACATAGGTGATCTGAAAAGGCGCAGAAAATGGATGAGCGGACCCATGGAAGTTTGGGTTCTGGTACCCGACCAAACTTTAGTCCAAAGTTCGGTTCAAACTCGAACCCCATTGAAATCAATTGGGGACCCAAACTTTGGAGCTGGAAAATTCCCTCTCCTCCTCAGACTCCCGAACTGTGAAATCGACTTCCAGGAGAAGTCCGTGTTCAGGTTCCCTCATGTCTAGTTCAGAACAATTGGGGGTGAAAAGTCACAGTCAGATCCAAACACTGAAGACAGCATGGAACAAGAGGGGCCTCTGCTCAATGAAGCATAATAATAGTAGACCATGTTACAGATTATACAATTGACATATGAGCTTCCAGTTGGGGTGCAGTCAGAAGGGCATATAAATTGGACCATTGGACAATGCTCGGACTGTCCAGCGGCTCTCCCGACCCGAGCATGACAGCTGCATAGAAAAATACAGAGTGGTCATGCTCAGGTCAAGAGAGCCACTGGCCAGTCCGAGCATTGCGGTTCGATCTCTGTCCGATTTATTTATACGGCCGTCTAATCGGCACCCTTACTCTGTAAATACGGATACTTTTTTTTTCCTTTTCTTAATTCAGCTTTTCTGCTTAAATATCCAAATGAAGGATACTGACTATACACTAGAAATGGAGCTTTAATTATTAACTTTAAAGCAGCATCTGAAGATGAGTCATTCACATCCATATTCTATATTTTCGTCTTTCATGAAAAATAAATTTCATTGAAGTCTTGCAGAAAAAAAAGGATTCAAAACACCCACAAATTACCAGAAAGCAAATCCTGAAAATTGGTAAACTGCTGGCTTGAATTTCTAACATATATAATGTAATGACTGTTTAGAAATGATAAAAACCCCATCAGGAACACCATTTATTCTGCAAATTCCCCACACATAAATAGAATGTTATTTGAGAAAGGTGAGGTTATTCCTTGATATGGCGCATCAATGTCAGGAGCGGAATGTAAATCCGAAATAAGCATGAAAAATATGTATTTTATGGAAATTCTGTGCACCTAGAAGCCAATGCCTCAGCAAAACTGCCAATAGAAATGGTATATAAACAGCATATTATCATATTGCAAGGTGGTTATTATGAAGCTTTTTGTTTAGGTAATTCCTAACAAGGGAAATATAGGAAATGGAAGCTAAAGGGAACTGACAATCGAAAACCTGAACATTGCAGTGGATGTAAATCTTGTCTTACAGTCAATCAGTAGACATCACCGGTGAGACCTTTGAAGTCAACGGCACAATTTGTTTTTTTGCATAAGAAAGGTTGTGTCACCACAGACTTTCAGGCTGGGACCCAAAATAAGTTTAATAGGGGAAGACAGACATTTCCCCTGCAGCAAAATGTAGTATAATATGGTGAAAATCTTGATGTAAAACATGGAAGGGCATTAACACTATCGCTCATACAATGGGGTCTCTCCGCAATGATGTCTATACAGTTATATGAAAAAGTTTGGGCACCCCTATTAATCTTAAGCTTATTGTTTTATAAAAATTGGTGCTTTTGCAACAGCTATTTCAGTTTGATATATGTAATAACTGTTGGACACAGTAATGTTTCTGCCTTGAAATGAGGTTTATTGTACTAACAGAAAATGTGCAATCTGCATTCAAACAAAATTTGACAGGTGCATAAGTATGGGCACCCTTATCATTTTCTTGTTTTAAATACTCCTACCTACTTTTTACTGACTTACTAAAGCACTTTTTTTGGTTTTGTAACCTCATTGAGCTTTGAACTTCATAGCCAGGTGTATGCAATCATGAGAAAAGCTACTTAAAGTGGCCACTTGCAAGTTGTTCTCCTGTTTGAATCTCCTCTGAAGAGTGGCATCATGGGCTCCTCAAAACAACTGTCAAATGATCTGAAAACAAAGATTATTCAACATAGTTGTTCAGGGGAAGGATACAAAAAGCTGTCTCAGAGATTTAACCTGTCAGTTCATGCATCATGATCTGTATTTGGAGCATGAAACACAGATGTATGAACCTGGATTTAAACCTTCCTTTCATTTAAAGGGGTTGGCCCACAATAAAAACCTATTTATAGGATAGGAGATAAGTAGCTGATTACTGGCCATCCCACACCTATCCAAAATATCCCATATGCGCTCCCCTGCTCCATTCATTATCTATGAGACTTGCTCATTTTTGTAGACAGGCCTACATACAACAGAGCAGCAGTCTTCAACCTTTCTTACCTTGAGAGCCAAATTCAACTCTGGCAGATAGTCGCAAGCCATATCCGGCACTACCAGTCTTTCCAACCCCTCACAGTAGTGACAACGAAAATCCACCATTACCAGTGTGATGATAGTAAAAGCTTCCCCACAGAAAGCACACTGAGACCTTGATCGCACGCCCTTATAGACAGTGAAAGGTGGCACAGTGGTTAGCACTGCAGCCTTGCAGCGCTGGGGTCCTGGGTTCAAATCCCACCAAGGACAACATCTGCAAGGAGTTTGTATGTTCTCCCCGTGTTTGTGTGGGTTTCCTGCGGGTTCTCCGGTTTCCTCCCACACTCCAAAGACATACTGATAGGGAATCTAGATTGTGAGCCCCGATGGGGACAGTGCCGATAATGTATGTAGAGCGCTGCAGAATATGTTAGCGCTATATAAAAATAAAGATTATTATTATTATACTTACATCCAAGAGTGCCCAACTTACCCCTATTTGCTATTCCCGGTTCAGGCACTCTCACCACACTATTGCTTCCAGCTTCAAACTCCTCTGACTAACAGTATCATCTTATCTCCAGCTTACAATATTTATTTCATCCCCCCGTAACCATTGCCAGTATATGTGCATCCAGATCTGCTCTTCAGTGTGGGGCTACTCACAAGTGTCACCATCTGGAGACCTTCTCTTTATAGCCGGTTTCTAGATCTGGTGCTAATGTACCAAGATGGAAGGCAGTTGCGAGTCACACAACATGGGCCCGTGAGCCAAAGGTTGGGGACCCCTGCAATTAAGCATTGGTGCACGTGTGGGACCACTGCACCAAACAAATGGACGACCTCTGGGTTCCACTCTCGGGAACGGTGAAGGTACCAGAAGTTTGACCACCAGTGACATTAGCAATTTACCACCTATCCAGTGAATAGGTGAGAATATGTTAAGGTGGGCCAACCTCTTAGTTAGCGCTGTTCTCTATTCCAGACATGCAGCTCGACTTCGACATATAGGACTCTGAAACCAAACAGCATCCACGCTCTGTCAGTGAGCAGCTTAAAAGCCCACGACTGACTCATGAGACAGACTTTGGCTGATAATCAGTTTCATAGACTTATTCATCACTCTGTTTCGAGGGCCATTATCTAAGCAGACTTCTCATACGGGAATACAAGTGAAAATTCCACTTAAAATGAAATAATCCTTGACTGCTATTATTTCACTAACATAAATGATTAGTGTCCGCTGAAAGATAAGCTGATTAATAATGGATTGTATGCACATTATCAGCCCTCTGTCTGCTCAAGAAACTTTCTCAAGTAAAAAAAAAAAAAAAAGATCTTTGCCAGCGGCTTGGCTCAGCTCAGCTCAGCTGGGTCTTATCTGTGACTCCAATTTTAAAGAAAATGTGTTTTTTTGTTAGAAGAATTCCACTCGCCCCCCTCCATCCCCCCCCCAACAAAAAAAACGAAAAAACAAAACTTCATGACTACTCTGAGGCAGTTCAGCTACCACAATCTATAAAACAAAAAAAAATGCCCAGTGAAGATTCTTTGAATGGTACCTGCACATGCTTAGTCACTCTCTACTAAACATCACATATTGCAGTCCGTCTCTGTTGCGGATTCTGCAGCAATTCTGACAATTCTGTAGCAAAAGATGTTTTTATGCAAAATTTGCTGTTGATGGCACTGTGGATTTCACCCGTTATTCATTCACAAGAATTCTATATATATTGTGACATTGTAATTCTCTACTATATTGGATGGAATTTTGAAAAATTGCCTGCTGTAGATTTTGCTTTAAGTATTGAAAGGGTAAAATATGAGAAATTATTGCAATAGAATGTGCATGGTCATATTTCAATACAGAATTTTTTCATAGGCTACAGTGCTCACAAGACGTAATATCAATATTATGCTAGTGGTGTCAGACATGGTTGTCGGTCCAGACCAGTATATGCTGTTTTTTTTTTATTAAGGGCATTGTTTAATTTAAAGCATCACTCTCTGTCCAATAAAAACGTATTTTATTGCAGAATCATTAAAAAAAATCATTAAAAAATGGATGCAGGAGAATGAAGGTGCAAGAGACGGCCATTTTGCACACAATGGTGCTTCAACGGGTCCAAACACAAACTGACATGGGGGAACCTCCCCCTTTATAGGGAACACACCCCATCAATAGGTCAATGGTGTACAAAAAATCACAATCACAGAAAAGTTAGAAAAAAAAACAAAAAAAAAAAACACTTCTATATACTATAAAAATACCGACATATCAATTTTGTCATTAAAACCCAGCAGTCCATGTGACTTTGTTTTTATAATCTATTTGGCTTATCTTCTAAGAAGTAACTCATTATAGGGCAGCACGGTGGCTCAGTGGTTAGCACTGCAGCCCTGGGGTCCTGGGTTCAAATCCCACCAAGGACAACATCTGCAAGGAGTTTGTATGTTCTCCCCGTGTTTGCGTGGGTTTCCTCCGGGTTCTCCGGTTTCCTCCCACACTCCAAAGACATACTGATAGGGACTGTAGATTGTGAGCCCCAATGGGGACAGTGCCCATAATGTCTGTTAATTGTCTGAATTGTAAAGTGCTGCGGAATATGGTTACCTCCCTGAGATTAACCCTTTCTATCTCGCAAATCTTAAAACTTCAGGAGTAGACTGATGACATTCACATGCATGCTTTTTGAGCCTTGCAGAACCCTTTGCTGAACCTAATGTATAACGGTCTGATAGGCTTGCAGACAAACATTCTACCTGCCAGCGTCCCCACACCTCTTCTGATTAGTAGGCCTGACACCTTGTCATGCATCATGCCGCACTGTAATGACACGGCCTTCAAAAAGGAGCCGATGATGATGGCAGGTAGTAGGAAGTTCGCAGGGCTCTGTAGCCGCTATACCATGGCCCTGAAAATCTATTTGTTCAACGCTAATCAATACATATTAAAGCTCAGCAACGCTTTTGTGCTTTCAATGCAGAGAGGGGAGAAATCAGTTGCCATACTGTTACAAGGCCCCCATTACATATTAGTCGCCCGATCCCACCACAGAAATCCAAAAAATGGGAGAAAATGTCTGTGGAGACTGTAATGGGAGCTGAATTCACAGAAATGCACAACTGTAAAAATTCTAATTACTTCTGGATTAGTTTTGTTTTCCATTGTGCATAATTAGAAGTCAAAATCTGACTAAAATTAGGTGGACCAGGGACCTGCTGTCCTTTTCTTTAAAAAAAAAATTAGATTACAAAGCATCCGCACAGTGTTGCCTCCTTGGCTTGGAGACTTTGGCACACATTTCATCCTGACAGCTAGAGGAATTTTCCAATTGAGAAACTTCCAGATTTGGAGTGGAATAATCCCTCCCCATGTATTTCAGCTTCTCCTTTCTTGTTGACTACGGACTATAAGCCATTTGGTCTATAGACTGTAGTGTTCAGGGCTACAAGACATCCGTTGGAGGTGGTATCACTTCGTTAACACATTTCTGTGTCCTTTCAGGTTCAGAAAATCCACTCAGGAGAGTAACAAAGAGGGATGAACAAATCTGATGATACAAAAATCCTATTATTCATTCAAAATTGAAAACTCTTCCATTTCTGTGCTCACTGTAATACTTGGGGCCGGGGCTGGATGCTCTGCATAAGCCTTTAATTAACAGTATCAAGGGAGCATAGATGGATTATAATGAGGGAAATCTGGGCTACCGCCAGGGGCCCGCAGCTCCGGGGGGGCCCATGGCCAGATTGCCCTCATTATAATGTTATTTGCGCGTGCTGCCCGCAGGACAATGCAGCAGACGTGAACACGCAGTGCGCTCTGTGCGCCCTCTGCTGTACTCACTCGCAGAGCCCCTGGGATTCCCGGCTGTCGGCTCCTGAACTGCAGCTTCCTGTGGTGCTCTGTGCTGGCTCCGCCTCCCTGCTCGTCTTCTGCTGCTTTGCTTCCTGTTCCCTCCTGCTGGCAGCTCTTGGTGATGGTAAGAAGGAAATAGCTACATCCTGTTCTGTGAGTGACTTGGGCATGTCACCATGGGGGCCACAGGGTATGTGACCATGGGGGGCGGAAAGGTATATGACCATGGGGGTGGGGCCACAGGGCATGTGACCATAGGGGGGCCACAGGATATGTGACCATGGGGGGCCACAGGGTATGTGACCATGAGGGGGGGGCGAAAGGTATGTGATCATAGTGGGCCGCAGGCTATGTGATCATAGGGGGCCGCAGGCTATGTGATCATAGGGGGCCGCAGGCTATGTGACCATGAAGGATCGCAGGGTATGTGACCATGAAGGGTCGCAGGGTATGTGACCATGAAGGGTCGCAGGGTATGTGACCATGAAGTGTCACAGGGTATGTGACCAAGGGGGGGGGCTGCAGGGTATGTGACCAGGGGGGGGGGGGCCTGCAGGGTATGTGACCAAGGAGGGGTAGCGCAGGGTATGTGACTATGGGGGGCAGCAAAGTATATGACCATGGGGGGGGCCACAGGGTATGTGACAATGAGGGGGGGGCGAAAGGTATGTGATCATAGGGGGCCGAAGGCTATGTGATCATAGGGGGCCGCAGGCTATGTGACCATGAAGGGTCACAGGGTATGTGACCATGAAGGGTCACAGGGTATGGGACCATGAAGTGTCACAGGGTATGTGACCATGAAGTGTCACAGGGTATGTGACCAAGGGGGGGGGGCTGCAGGGTATGTGACCAAGGAGGGGGAGCGCAGGGTATGTGACTATGGGGGGGCAGCAAGGTATATGACCATAGGGGGGCCACAGGGCATGTGACCATGGGGGGCCACAGGGCATGTGACCATGGGGGGGCCACAGGGTATGTGACCATGAGGGGGGGGGCGAAAGGTATGTGATCATAGGGGGCCGCAGGCTATGTGACCATGAAGGATCGCAGGGTATGTGACCATGAAGGGTCGCAGGGTATGTGACCATGAAGGGTCACAGGGTATGTGACCAAGGGGGGGGGGGCTGCAGGGTATGTGACCAAGGGGGGGCTGCAGGGTATGTGAACAAGGAGGGGTAGCACAGGGTATGTGACTATGGGGGGCAGCAAGGTATATGACCATGGGGGGGGCCACAGGGCATGTGACCATGGGGGGGCCACAGGGTATGTTACCAATGAGGGGGGCATAAGGTATGTGACTATGGGGGGGCCACAGGGTATGTGACTGTGGGGGCTGCTAGTGGCTGCATAGTATATTATCTTGGGGGCTATAAATTAATGTTATCCTGTGGGATTGGGGGCTGCAATGAGATGTGAGGGCTCATACTATATATTGGGAGCTATGTGAGGACTCATACTGTATGTATATGGCTGTGTGTGGGCTCATGTTGTATGTAGGGGGCTCATACTGTATATTGGGGGACTGTGTGGTGTCAGTGTATGTAGGGGAATTTGTGGATCCATACTGTATAAAGGGAGTTATGTGGGCGCTCATACTGTATCTACGGGGCTGTGTGAGGGTTCTTACCGTAGCTATATAGGGGGCTCATACTGTATATAGGGGGCTATGTTGGGGGCTCATACGGTATATTGGGGGACTGTGGTGTCATTGTATGTAGTGGACTTTGTGGATCCATACTGTATGAAGGGAGTTATGTGGGCGCTCATACTGTATCTAAGGGGCTGTGTGAGGTTTCTTACCGTAGCTATGTAGGGGGCTCATACTGTATATAGGGGGCTATGTTGAGGGCTCATACTGTATATTGGGGGACTGTGGTGTCATTATATGTAGTGGACTTTGTGGATCCATACTGTATAAAGGGAGTTATGTGGACGCTCATACTGGCTCTATGGGGCTGTGTGAGGGTTCTTACTGTAGCTATGTAGGGGCTCATACTGTATATTGGGGACTATGAGGGCTCATACTGTATATTCGGTGCGGTGTGTGGACTCGTACTGTATGTAGGAGCTCATACTGTATATAGGAGGCTATGTGGAGGCTCACTGTATATTGGGGGACTGTGTGGTGTCATATTGTATGAAGGGGGCTATGTGTGGATTAATACTGTATAAAGGGAGTTAAGTGGGAGCTCATAGCGTATCTAGATAGCTATGTAGGGGCTCATACTGTATACAGGGGGCTGTGTGTGGGCTCCTACTGTATGTACAGGGCTATGGGAAGCTCATACTGTATGTAGGGGGTTGTATGTGGGTTCATACTGTATATGGTGGGCTGTGTGGGGGCTCATATTGTATGTAGGGGGCTCATATTGTATGTAGGGGGCTGTGTGGGGGCTCATATTGTATGTAGAGACTTTGTGGGGGCATATTGCCTGGGACTTGTGAGTTGCTATTCACATTGCAGTACGGCTTATGGTCTCCTTTTTTTGTCCTGATTGAAGGAAAAAGCATTGAAAGAAGACGCCATTAAGCTAAGTGCAGAACTGTTCAGGCCCTACAGGGTCTACATACAGTGGATACGGAAAGTATTCAGACCTCTTTAAATTTTTCACTCTGTGTTTCATTGCAGCCATTTGGTAAATTCTAAAAAGTTCACTTTTTCTTCTCATTAAAGTACACTCTGCACCCCATCTTGACTGAAAAAAAAACAGAAATGTAGATTTTTTTTACAAATTAATTAAAAAAGAAAAACTGAAATATATGGTTGTAAGTATTCAGAACCTTTGCTCAGACACTCATATTTAAGTCACATGCTGTCCATTTCCTTGTGATCCTCCTTGAGATGGTTCTACTCCTTCATTGGAGTCCAGCTTTGTTTAATTAAACTGATAGGACTTGATTTGGAAAGGCACACACCTTTGGAAAGGCACACACATATAAGATCTCACAGCTCACAGTGCATGTCAGACCAAATGAGAATCATGAGCTCAAGGGAACTGCCCAAGGAGCTCAGAGACAGAATTGTGGCAAGGCACAGATCTGGCCAAGGTTACAAAAGAATTTCAACATTACTCAAGGTTCGTAAGAGCACAGTGGCCTCCATAATCCTTAAATGGAAGACGTTTGGGACCACCAGAAGTCTTCCTAGACCTGGCCGTCCTGCCAAACTGAGAAATCGTGGGAGAAGAGCCTCGGTGAGAGAGGTAAAGAAGAACCCCAAGATCACTGAGGCTGAGCTCCAGAGATGCAGTAGGGAGATGGGCCTTTATGGCAGAGTGGCCAGACGGAAGCCTCTCCTTAGTGCAAGACATATGAAAGCCCGCATAGAGTTTGCTCAAAAACACATGAAGGGCTCCCAGACCATGAGAAATAAGATTCTCTGGTCTGATGAGACGAAGACAGAACTTTTTGGTGATAATTCTAAGTGGTATGTGTGGAGAAAACCAGGCCCTGCTCATCATCTGCCCAATACAATCCCAACAGTGAAACATGGTGGTGGCAGCATCATGCTATGGGGGTGTTTTTCAGCTGCAGGGACAGGACGACTGGTTGCAATTAAAGGAAACATGAATGCGGCCAAGTGCAGTGATATTCTGGATGAAAACCTGTTCCAGAGTGCTCTGGACCTCAGACTTGGCCGAAGGATCACCTTCCAAGACAATGACCCTAAGCACACAGCTAAAATAACAAAGGAGTGGCTTCAGAACAACTCTGTGACCATTCTTGACTGGCCCAACCAGAGCCCTGACCTAAACCCAATTGAGCATTTCTGGAGAGACATGAAAATGGCTGTCCATCAACGTTCACCATCCAACCTGACGGAACTGGAGAACATCTGCAAGGAAGAATGGCAGAGGATCCCCAAATCCAGGTGTGAAAAACTTGTTGCATCATTCCCAAGAAGACTCATGGCTGTACTAGCTCAAAAGGTGCTTCTACTCAATACTGAGGAAAGGATCTGAATACTTATGACCATGTGATATTTCAGTTTTTCTTTTTTAATAAATTTGCAAAAATTTCTACATTTCTGGGGTTTTTTTCAGTCAAGATGGGGTGCAGAGTGTACTTTAATGGGGGGAAAAAATTAACTTTTTAGAATTTACCAAACGGCTGCAATGAAACAAAGAGTGAAACATTTAAAGAGGTCTGAATACTTTCCGTACCCACTGTATATAGTGTTGCATCTGCTGTTAGACAGATGCAACACATACAGGGATTGCCTGTTTGTTAAGTGCTGTGGTTGTCTAACAGACAAAAACAAAAAATGCAGCCGCAGGGACTCTAATATATTATCCGAGCACTACAAGATACTAGGGGAACATCGGAGCGTGGAGGGATAACACGTTATCTGAGAACGTTTGCTCATCACTAATGTCTCTACGTAATGAGTTTGTAAAATAAAGAGAATTTATTTAGGCTTTTTTTTTTTTATATGGTTTACATGTATGAAGGCCTAATAGGTTGATTGCTTTGGTTGTTGATTGAGGGGGTTATGTGGGGGCTCGTACTGTATATAGGTTATGTCAACATATTAATTCTGCTCAATATTAAGTGTTACAAAAAATATTACAAATAATTATAATTAATGTGTTAATATTGAGCAGAATTAATTTCAACCTATTGTTTGGCCTCCACAATAGTCACGGTCTCTCATGTGGCCCCTCGGGAAAAATAATCTCCCACCCCTGCCCTATTATGTATGGCGCTATGTTATATAGTTCTGTACCCCCCAGGTTGTAGGGTGCTTTCATGTCAAATACCCTTAATAGGTAAATCATTAACATCCTGGGGGGGGAGAGGACAAGGTGCAAAATATAAAAAGTCTCCACCCATTATACACTGAAGAAGCAAATTTATGCTCTTAAGCTGGGGTGAACTGACAGCTGATTATTCTAATAATATGCACAGTGTTAGGTCGGTGTTTAACTAGCCAGCAATATCTTGACTATGGTAACACAGTGCTAGTGTTGACACCTAAGGGTTCAATTACACAGCACAATTATCATGGCGAGTTCCTAATATCGCTTTTTTCATGAAAATCGTGTACTCTATAAACAGGCGATGGGTTGATAACTGTAAACTTGAGAATACCCCTTTAAATAGGTGGCAGTGGGGCCCCTACCTATGACCTGCCACGGGGAACATTTCTTTCACATTAAGTAACCAATGTAGTAGAAGTGAATACCTAAGGTATAACAGTGACAGAAATTTGAGCAAACTCAAATATATTGAACACATACAAACAGCCCCTCTTTCACATAAAAAGATACGTAGATGAAATGAATAAATATACATACACACAGGAAAAATATCTTTGTACTGTGTTAGCCAGTAGATAGAAAAATATTAAAATTTGAGAGTCCTCAGTGGTTGATACTTTTTAATGGCTAACTGAAAAGAGGATAACAAATAGCAGCTTTCGAGACAACTCAGGTCTCTTCATCAGCTCAGCATAACAGAAAATCTGAAGAGTCACATTTATACACAAAAGAACATAGGAATACCTCAGTAAAAAAGACGTGAAGTAGAACTATCAATGTGGGAAAGGGAAAAACAGTTGTGGAAGGAAATATTGGAGGAGTTCATAGATAAAGAGTGTGAGAGTTTTATTGTCCTCTGAGATCTGGTCTGAGGATAGTGATGCCCCTACAAGGTCTGAGGAGCACATTAATTGATGCAAAAAGACATAAATCCATGCAACGCATTGTTTGTTAAATGCAATTAGAGCCAAGTAGCGTAATATGTTATATGTACAGAGACCGTATCAATCACTTGATATACAGTACAATAGTGTAAATCTCCCAAAAAAAAGATGACAGGATAAGAGAGCAAAAATAAATGTTATCAAATGTTATCAAAAGCCCAAAAAAGTACTAGTAAAGTGACCTGAAGAAATGATAAAAGAATCCAGAATCAGGTTGGAAAATTATAACCCCGTTGCTACTCTGCCTCACCCCAACGCGCGTTTCAAATCGGCTTCTTCAGGTAGTGCCCTACACACATGTAACTAATAGCCTATTTAAAATGGCAGGCCAGTAACTAGCAGCTATTTACTATCTTAAAGTCAATTGATGCTCGTTTACGGGCCTGTTTACAGGACGATGAGCAATATGATTCTTCTGTCCTTGTACATAGTGAGTTATCTGCAGCACATATTCTGTTCACATGGTGTGCAGTGATGCCGATAGTGATGATTTTTATGTTGGCATAAAAAGCAAAACAGATGAACAATCGTTTTGCTCATTAGTTGGGCAATTGCCGACATGTTTAGATGGGAAGATAATTGTGTATGAACGTTCTTATGAACGTTGTTACATAATTGGCTCACCTGAAGAGGCCTTCAGCCCATTCTGATGGTATCTGCCAACAATCTTATGTATACAGCTTAAAACAGGATTATATAAACTCAGATTTCTATTGTTCCGTCTTGTGGCTAGCATACCAAGAGTTGACTTCTCTTCTTTTAGTTACCCTATATTCAAAGTTTCTTAAATTGAAAATCTACCTAGATACAGGCAAAAAGTTGCATGGGGTTTTTGGTCTCGGTGACAATTTTTATAGAAACTGTAAAAGGTAGCCACTGGCTTCTTTTTCCATAGACAGCACCACTGTGGTACATGGGTTGAGTCTGGTGTTGCAGCTCAGCCTTATACATTTGATTTATGGCATGCAAATACTGTGCAGTAACCATACCTATCAATGTTAGCATTAGAGAAGTATCCACAATTTCTGTGACTCCCACATAATTTACGTTTTCCAAGTATATTGAATACACAGGACTTGGAAGGTCTTCTAAATGAAGCACATGTTAAAAGGATGTCATGTTCTCTACTAGATCACAAGGACACAACGCTGGCCGTTATGAAAAAGCCAGAAAAAGCAAAGTGATTAGCAGCTACACATATGCATCTGAAAAAGTCTCGGTCAATTAGCGATTCAAGAGTGTTAAAAACACTCGTCATTGTCTCTAGTATAAAAGAAACATTAACGAATAGAGAGAAAGAAATACTAAATTATGACTGCTGCCATAATGAATCAGAGCCCAGAAGGTGGTCGGGAGGAATCAGCGGGTTGTGATGAAATATTAAAGCTAGTGATTATTGATGAAAAATGAATTAGCCTTTTTTGATTTCTGCAACCTTTAAATCATATCCACAGTTCTGGAGCTAATTAAAACAGATCAGACACATTTTGGCTTGCACTTGAGCAGTCATTTAGAAATCTGCGTAACAAAAGGCTTTTAAGGTCATATTTCCATATGTGCGGGTGTGTATGTGCGTGGGGAAGGGAGGAAAGCGAAAACAATTCCATTTATTCATCAGGGTATTTGATTTGGGAGATATTAGAGTAGACTTCTCAGCTAATCACATGACTAATGAACCCATTTCGTAAGGCCACTAACCATTGTCCTACGTTGGTGTGTGGTCAATCAATATAAAAAGTGATCTATGACATTAACGAGAGTAATGGCCAAGAATAGATTAAAAAGAAGGGTAGACTGGAAATTAACAGAATTGCCTACACAGCTGTGAAATACATTGGGATAACATTACGCAACTACTAGTACTTTGGAGTGGACACCAACCCAAACGAAATTTGCATAAGGTCAAAGGAGACTCTAATGAAACCTACTCCGTATCGCATGTGGTGGCCTCCTGGGTGATCATACAGATGGTGGTTTGAGTTCAAGTATGTCAGCGGTCATAGGTCATGTATCGGAAGTTATTATGAAGCACCAATCAAAAAAAAAATCCTCTAAAGGTTAAATGGGTTGCAGAGTTTGATGATACTTTTTTTTATTTTGAAGGGTTCTCCCAATCATAAAATTAATTTATGGTGCACCCAACGGTCATATGTGATCAGTAAGGAACACAACAGAAAGTCTTTATTTCCCTGCACTGGCTCCACAGGAAAAATAAAGCATAGCAGTTTTTTTTTTCTACCAAAATTAATTTGAGTTCATGCTACAGTTTTTTCATTCTATCGACCACAAAAACTTCAACATTAAAGAAGGAAGAAAAATTAAAACTCCAATATGTAAAGGACACAGTGGGGAAATGTAAGGAAATAAATGTGAATGCACCAGCTGATCTGAGATTGTCCATCCTATGCTTAATTTAATTAAATTTCTAATTGTTATCAAGCGTATAATATTCAACGTGGAATAAAATTAATTAGGCTGATAACCTTCAAGGCTTAATACCTTCTTTCACTTTTAAGCAATTTAGGAGAGCGTGTAATACTTGCACGATAAGTTTCTCTAGCAAAAGTCAATGTGAACACAGTGGTATTGGTCATCGCTTTCTTGTTACTAGTATATCAGACAGCAGTCAATCTCTTAGAATGGTCAGTACTGAATAATTCCAGGAAAGTGTATGATTGTTCACTAATAGACTTCAAATATACATATTACCCCCTTGGCTAGCCAGTTGGTATAGGATGGTAATAAATGGAACATGTTAGAGATTATAGCCCTCCATGGTCACAGCAAAACCTGTATACTAGTTACACCTTTAAAATAAACATGTTCAAGTGTCATGACAACAACCGTTCTTTACGTTCTAATAGCAAAGAGGCACATCTAAAAGGAATTAAATAACTTGTAAAAATCCCTGAGCTCTCCAGAATTCTGACACTTTTTTCCGTTTCGCTCTGCATCACTCCATTGCAGAGATGATGCTTTTGGAGGGCACTATGTGAAATTTCTGCTGGTAGGGCAACTGGGCGTTCCTTCAGATTGGTCTCTGAGTGCGTGAGCTTTCACGCCTCTCCCAGATGCTGCCAATGACAGCTCAGCAATATCTGAGAATGCTTGACTGCTTTACCAGCTACCAAGCTGTGATTGGCACCATCTGGGAAAGAGGGGTAAAAGCGTACACCCCCAGAGAAGTATTTGAAGAAACGCCCAGTTGCACTACAAGCAGAGATTTCACACTTTAATCTCCAAAACCAATGAATGTGAATATCTCAGCCATGGAGCGACGTAGGTTAAAATGGAAAAAAAAGCAGCAAAATTAAGTGAATTCAGGGATTTGAACAAGATAATTAGCACAATTTTTAAGCAACTGACAAGTCTTCTTTAATATAAAGACCCTTAACCTTGTTTAAACCAACACATCATCCTCTATCAGGTCCAGCATCTAAAATGCACATTAATTATGCATCTGAGGATGAAGTCCTGACCCACAGTCTGATCCTTCCACCCTTTTTGCCGACACTGAGTAAACGTGAAGAAGGGAAGCCTTGTGTAAGTTCATGGAACATGGAGCAACATTGAGCTTGGGTCTAGTATTGCCTTCATGCACTCAACAGCAGTGGCATGGCTCATCTCTTTGGTGTCCTTTTAGTATAGTTTTATGTATTCTCTAAACAGGCACATTCAATAAATACATATAGCAGTGTGATCCTATTATATCTTTAAGTCATTTAGGGTCCAAGTCATTAAGCTCTTAGGGTCTAATTTCACCTCTCATCACACATTTTCCTCTAAGCCAGCACTGTGGGCAATTGAAATCATGTACTTATTAGAGGAGATTGGTCCTGAGATATTTTAAGCCATCATTTCCCCTTTACAATGGATAATAACTAATAAGAGCTTACTATGGGATAGCAGGATTATGGTTTCTATGATTGTAAATGGAAAAGGATGTGAACACCTGCCATGATGCTTCAGGCCAATATCTGGATTTCATTACCAGCCACTAAGAAAGCTAGTGCTATATGAGCAATGGCCGCTGACTGTCACGGACAATGCTTTCTAATTTGTCCAACTAATATTAATTAGGGGAAGTGAGTAACAGAAAGGTTCCTTTAATCTCACTTTTATCTTTGTAGTTGGAAAGAGTTTATTCTTTTTTTTTCCTTCTCCCTTAACTTCCAGAAAGGGCATTTGCTTTGAGTTAAGTGCGAAGCTTTCACTTCTGGTAAGACGTGCTGCAGAGAGCGTTTCATCAACATGCAAGACTCTCCCATTCCTACATTTCCTACAGGAAAAAAAAAAAAATCTGTATTTGTTGCAGACCGTGACTGGCTTTTGTTTCCCTTTCACATGCCAACCTCATCTAAAGCATTATTATTTTATACGCGCTGCTACACATTGAAAACACAAGTTCCATATTTTCATAGAGTGGTAACTAAAATTCAAGGGAAAACCACTCGACCGCTGTAGCAAGACAATAGGCGTCAGTAATTGGAAACGGGAAGGATGGGCATCCATGCTGTGATGTATTGCTGTAAATATCCCCAGACTGGTATATTACGTGTACAGGGGCCAGACTGTGGGTAATAATCACAGAAACATATACAAATAGCAATTATGAATGGCTCCAGCTACCTATAAAAGATGAGAAAGGGGTCACCTATAGGCCATGTGAACCTTTATCTTATCTAGGCCCAGCCTTAAATAGAATGGTGTAATGCGGAGTGACTTTTCTTGATACTCAACCCTTACAATGTACAGTACCTTTCACTGAGGCACCAGCCTTTACAGTGTGCAGTACTTTTCATTGAGGCACCACCCCTTACAGTGTACAGTCCCTTTTATTGAGGCACCACCCTTTACAGTGTACAGTACCTTTCATTGAGGCACCACCACTTACAGTGTACAGTCCCTTTCACTGAGGCACCAATCCTTACAGTATACAGTCCCTTTCATTGAGGCACCACCTTTTATAATGTACAATACCTTTCATTGAGGCACTTTGATTTATATAGACCTTATACCCAATAGCTTACAGAAAAGCCCTCCTGACAATGAGGCAGTCAGAGGGACCCCCAGGAATAAGCAGTAATCTGCAGAGCAGCCAGGCAGCAAGTATTCAATTTTCCCATTGCCACCTGAGGATAAATAAAAAATTACATACTGCCCAGTGACATCAATGGACGGTGCATGCAATGCATGGAAATGTTGGGTCAGCTTTTTGCGCTGTCTTTTAGATAAAACAGCTGAATGGGGGGGGGGTTTCCCACTAACTTAAAAACAGGTGAAAATGCACTTTTTTCATTTTCTAAACAATTAAAATTCATGAGATACAGCAATATGTAGAGTGACTTTAGGATAACATATAGCATGAAAGTGTTGATGAACATTAAGAATTTATCAAACCATATCAATTCATGAGAGTGCTAGAAGCAGCAATCACACTCTCAAATTACAAGACATTCTGAGTCCAGTTCTAAATTCAAGTAGATATAAAAGATGCACTCTGACTTAAAGGGAACCTGTCAGCAAAGAAAATGGTATTTACCTGAAGCCATAGTGCTAATCTGGAGGTAATAAGTACCATTATAAACACATATGGCTAATCTGAAGAGTGGCTGCAGGGAGAAAATTAAGTTATATTTTCCCTGCAGCTGCTTACTTCCAGTAATCAGGGCACGAGGCTGTTACAGTCACCACTCACAACGGAGTAACCACACTGTAACCACTCCCCAGCACATGAATTGATAGCCTGCAGAGCAGGCTGAAGTACACGCTGCAGATCAAGCTGCAGTACCCGCAACAGAGCAGGCTGCAGTACACGCTGCAGAGCAGCAGGCTGCAGTACACACTGCAGAGCAGCAGGCTGCAGTACACGCTGCAGATCAAGCTGCAGTACCCGCAACAGAGCAGGCTGCAGTACACGCTGCAGAGCAGCAGGCTGCAGTACACGCTGCAGAGCAGCAGGCTGCAGTACACGCTGCAGAGCAGCAGGCTGCAGTACAGGCTGCAGAGCAGCAGGCTGCAGTACACGCTGCAGAGCAGCAGGCTGCAGTACACGCTGCAGAGCAGCAGGCTGCAGTACACGCTGCAGTACACGCTGCGGAGCAGGCTGCAGTACACGCTGCGGAGCAGGCTGCAGTACACGCTGCGGAGCAGGCTGCAGTACGCGCTGCGGAACAGGCTGCAGTATGCGCTGCGGAGCAGGCTGCAGTACAAGCTGCGGAGCAGGCTGTCCATCAAGTGAAAGGGGGAGTGATTATAATGTGATTATTGTGTAGTGAGCGATGACTGTTCACTGTCCCTGCACCACTCCGATGACTGGAATTGAGCTGCAGGGAGAATATTACTTCATTTTCTCCCTGCAGTCGGACTTCCAATTAGACAGTCATATACTTAAAAAGGCATTTCTCTGCAGATTACCACAGTGGCTGCAGGTACATACTGCAAAAATGTCCAAAGAATACAGAATGGGATTTCAGAGTTCAGGCTAAGCAATCTGTTATATTGCAAAAAATAGAGGAAGGGAGGGCATTTTTGGCCACATTGAGAGAGAATAGAAAGCAGATGGCAGGAGAGTGATAGAAGACAACAGAAGATCTTGGTTATTTTGCCAAGTATACAGCCAACCTTACATATCAGACTATAAAACTGGGAAGTCTTACTCTTCTGCCAGATTGAATCCCATTACAAAAATGTGGGAACCACTGCATAGAAAACGACTAAGCCCATGTAAATCTTTGTACTGACTAAAACCAGAGAGAAATCATTTGAAGATGGGATTGTGTACAAATAGTAAGAGAACATAACCTTGGGACACAAGCAAAGCCATGTCCCAGACCTGTAGGTCGATAATGCTATTCTTATTAGCAACTGATAATTAGTCATTTAATGTAATGTTTAGAGATTTTTTTTGAATTATCAATGGCAATTATCAATTAAATTACGATATATGCTTGCTCAGCAATTTTCAAAAAGGACATTGATATGTGCACATGTTGAGCATTTGCAGCTTATTTTTCTGCACAACAAATGCGCCTATTGTTGGGAAAAACGCACTGTACATTATGCGCGTTTTCTTTGCGCACTTTTTCTGCATTTATTTGAATGGGTGAAAAACGAAGCAAAAAACGCTGAAAGAATCGATGCACAAAGAAACGCAGCAAATATTTAGCCCATAAGTGTGAACAGAAAAATCCACCTATGCACAGCAGAGCCCCGGTCTTGAGATAGGTGGGGGTCCCAGAGGGAAACCTTAAAATCCTTCTCTCCCTTGATATTACCTGTCGAGGAAGAGTTAGGAGCCTCTGCATACATAACAAATGGGCAAAAAAATTGGCAAGCTTTTCCCAAATGTGCGCGGGGGTCTACATAAGTGGGTTTCCTTTTATGAATAAGAGTGGAGTGCAGCAAGCAAGCAGAGGAGCCAATCTGCCTTTTACTACTTGGATGGATCGTCACTTCAATGGCCACTTGTAATATATTTCCCCTGTAGTGGGTGCTGTAGATGAAATGAGCTGCTAACGACAAGACAATCCACTGATTGCGGATCAGTTTTAACAGTAATGTCTGTGATAAGGCAATAGTGTAGGGAGTATGTAAAGGGAGTATGTAAGGTGACCTGAAATAACATTAATAGGTGCTTCCCTAAAACGAGTGAGCCTGACCCGAACCTCGATGCATCCACTACAATCAATGCTGACTAGTGATGAGCGCAAGTGCTCGTTACTTGAGTTTATCTAGGGTGCTCGGGTATGCATTGAGTAGTTCGGGTGCTTGAGTGACATGTTCGCGTCCCCACGGCTGCATGTTTCGCCGCTGTTCATCAGCCACAAGGTATGTCAGTCAATCCCCGCATGTTTTGCGGCTGTCTAACAGCGGAGATTGAACATGTCACTCGAGCACCCACGATACTCAGTGCATACCCGAGCACCCTAGACAAACTTGAGTAATGAGCACTTGCGCTCATCACTAGTTCTAACATCAGTAGCAGATAAGAGCATTATTACAGAAAAAAGGATCTAAGGATGGATGCTCTAAAAGTAATACATTTTCTTATTAACCACTCTACAGACACACAAGAGAAAGTGAATTAAAATATTTAAGGAAATAAACAAAAAATCGCTCAGCGATTTACTAGCTCAGTCTTTCTTTTTCTCTCTCCTGACATGCCTGCATAGCAATATGCACAAGTTCACTAAAGGTCTTCTGTCTAAAATGGGCATTTTCCCAACAGTGGTAAAAGGCGTACAGAAAAACATGTGATTATGTGTCCATTAAAGCATCCACAAAAAGCTACGTGTGGCTAGCCGACAATTTGCGGGCTATTTAGATTTGGAGTAGTTTTGTGCCAATTTCATGTCAATCAAAGAGCCCAGAGATAGAAGAGCAGAAAGAAAAATGTTTTACAGGACTTGTGTATGTTTTAATAAAGGATAAGGATGCTGCGTCCATGAGAAACCATGCACGCCACCATTCGAGAGCAGCAGGTGATGGGCCGTTATATGATTACATGTTTATGGCACATCATTAATAGCTAAGGGTCCATTTAAAAAAGCGATCGCAGCCGTCAAGCTACTGCCCATCGGCTATATAGAAACTAATTGTTTCATGTCCCATTTAAACAGACCGATTGGAATTCAAAGTTGACGGGACAACGATTATTATGTGCACAAAGAACATCATCGTTCTCGGCAGCACATCACCTGTTTCTACAGGGCAATGTGCTGCCGGCATCGATGACTTTAATACTGACAAATCAGGTTTTGCTCGTTTGTTGGGCGATTTCCTGCAGGTTTACAGAAGTAGATAAATCGGTAAACGAGTCTTTCAATCCATGCTCACTCCAAATATTCGGCACGTTTAAATCTGCTTTAAGAACGGTTATGAATATCCGAATGCCATCGTACAAAACAATCACTTCAGGTCTTGGTCATCTCCATAGCTGCAGAGATATATGACTTTCTAGTAGGAAGAAAATCAGTACAAGGAATCCAAAAAATTAATGGAACCTCTTAAAAGGGCATCTGTCATTGGGATCACCCCTCCTAAGACATTTATATGGGTAAGTAGGTCATAGAAAGGTGAATCAAATTATACATTGATATCTGCAATCCAATGAATGTTTAAGGAGAATTCTATGTTTTTCTTATGTGCAAATGAGCTGAAGAGATCTCTGTTCCAGAGAAGGATCTTCCCTAGAGTCCGCCTCCAGAGCTGATTGTAGTCCTAGCCACACCCCTGTATGTCAATTGCTCCCCTCTCCTGATGACTACAATGTATGGGCTCCTGGTAGGGTTGATTCTAGAATGTACGGGCTCCTGGCAGGGCAGATGCTAGAATGCATGGGCTCCTGGCAGGGCAGATGCTAGAATGCATGGGCTCCTGGCAGGGCAGATGCTAGAATGCATGGGCTCCTGGCAGGGCAGATGCTAGAATGCATGGGCTACTGGCAGGGCAGATGCTAGAATGCATGGGCTCCTGGCAGGGCAGATGCTAGAATGCATGGGCTCCTGGCAGGGCAGATGCTAGAATGCATGGGCTACTGGCAGGGCAGATGCTAGAATGCATGGACTACTGGCAGGGCAGATGCTAGAATGCATGGGCTACTGGCAGGGCAGATGCTAGAATGCATGGGCTACTGGCAGGGCAGATGCTAGAATGCATGGGCTACTGGCAGGGCAGATGCTAGAATGCATGGGCAACTGGCAGGACAGATCATTCAATCTATGGGCTCCTGGTAGGGCAGATGCTAGAATGTATGGGCTCCTGGTAAGGCAGATGCTAGAATGTATGGGCTCCTAGCAGGGCAGATGCCAGAATGTATGGGCTTCAGATGAGGCAGATGCTAGAATGTATGGGCTCCTGGCAGGTATTGCCATGTGAGCACGGAGACAAGTGACATCATACCTACCAAGAACCCATAAATTCTGGCATTTACCCTACCAGGAGCCCATACATTTTATCTACATAAGGAGAGGGGAGCAATTTACATACAGGGGTGTGGCTCGGATAACAATCAGCTTTGGAGGCTGACTCTAGGGAAGATCCTTCTTTGGAACAGAGATCTTTTCAGCTCATTTGTATATAAGAAAAACATGGATTTCTTGTTAACCATTCATCGGATTGCGGGTATCAAGGTATCATTTGATTAAACCTTCTATGACTTACATGCCCATATAGACGGCTTAGGAGGGTTGATCCTACTGACAGATTCCCTTTAACCTTCATCAGCAACATTGCAGCAAATAACACATCCTGCCCCATTGTTGGCTTAGACTTCCAGTCTACACATCCTCAGACTTTACACCGCAGCTACGTTCTCTCAAATTACTTACTCTGCATAACCAAAAGTCCATCTCTAGTTCTTACTGTTGTCAAACATTAACAATAAAAAATATTCTAAATTACATGCAACAAAACCACTGGTGAAAAGATGATTACTATGTAACTGTTAAAGTTGTGCAAAAGTATTTGGAGGACCCTAGCACAGTGTCCTCATCAGTAATCCGTAGCCAAAGTCTTGTGAAACTTCTCCTGACAGCTGAAAGGAGCAGATCCTGGACTTCTACCTTAAAAAGGACCTGTCCACTCTTCTGCTCTTCTGATATATCTGACTATAACTATATATAACTTACATTTCCAATTTAAAATAAAAAATATACTATTCTGGGGGGGATACATTTTTTAAGATGTGTTGTGCTGTCCCTCTGTTATTCCTCCTTGAAACATAAATAAAATGACACTCAATATTCACAATCCTTCTTGCCTATAGAGTTGGCTGACCCAGTCCGAAAAGAGCCGACAGTGTCGGACACAGTAGGGACAAGACAAAACGATAGCACCCAGTAACGTTACACTCATTCCCATGAAAAATAAGGGATGACACAATGTAGTGTTCTAAAAAGACAAAGAAAAAAATAAGATCTAGAATTGCTCTATTTACCGTAGAAAAATATTTAGATTTGAGATTCCTCAGTGGTTGATACCTTTTAATGGCTAACTGAAAAGATGGTAAAATTGCAAACTTTACAATTATGAAGCTTTACAACTATAAAGCTTCATCAGGTCTATGCCTGATGAAGAAACCTGGGTAGTCTCGAAAGCTTGCAATTTGTTATCATCTTTTCAGTTTGCCATTAAAAGGTATCAACCACTGAGGACTCTCAAATCTAAATATTTTTCGATCTACTGGCTAACATGGTACAAAGATATAGATTTTTCCTGTATCCATTTACTGTAACAGACATGTAAGGAGAGTCGTTTCAGTACTGATGCACTATGTATACAAAGCTGATATTTAGATAATGATACACAACTCAACGTTTTCAATAACTGGAGGCGAGGGTTAATTCCAATTAAATTCTTTAATAATTTCAGCTCTATTATGTTAGTTCGCCTTTTTTTTTTCTTTTTTTACACATCAAAAAGAAGCAAAAAAAAAAAAAGTCTAAGCCCTGAAACAAAGATGTATCATGATATTTCACATTTGAGGGAGAAAACTGTCAGACTCCAGTCTAATCTACCCTTTCAGGATGAAGCCAAAGCTTTGAAAAGATGCGTTTCGGGTTAACCCAAGGGCTCGATTTAACATTTCGCAACTTTCCAATTAAACATCGCTAAGAGCAAACAAATTGCAGAGCTTTTTTTTATTTTATTTTTTGCATTGTGTTTCAGACCATGTTAAGCAAAAAGGATCCCTCGTGCCTTGTATAAAATTTGGCATGTGTTGGTAAAACTGAAGCAAAACTTTAAGATTACGAAGCAGAATTTCGACAATCCTCCTAATTAGGTCAACTAGAAAGACTTGTAGCAAAGTAAATTTCTGCAGAACGGATCTTCTAATAAGAAAAAAAGGCTACCAGTAAAGTCCACTTTTTGTTACAGCACAAACTAATTTAGGGCTAGTCAACATTTCCAGGCAATTTCTTTGTAGTAAAAAACACACTTAAATATCAAAGGGCCAAGGCAAGAAATCAATGGAGAATCTTGCAGCTGAAGAAGACAACACACAATGAAATGCCATTATTACACCCACGAACTGGCTGCTATAATTTGTGATATTTTTATCTGCAATGTGATTTAGAATTGGTCTAATAAGAAGAGATAAAATCCTTTTATGCACACAGCCCAAACCTGCAAAAAAGCCATTAAAGAGAATATATCATCACAAATAAATTTTAAAAAAAAACAGGATTTCAGTACAAATATTGTCTTCACAAAATGTTAGTGATATGATTACACATTAAAAAATAGAGAAAAAAACCCGCATTTTTATTTAATATTTGTTTTTATATTGCTTACTCGGCAACACACAACAAGCTGATATTTTCTGTGCAATTAATTTGAGAGCTTTGCAGTATAGACTGGGACAGAGTGAGCAGAGGATTTGATGCCAACTCTCATGCACTGCTTGGGAGTCTAGATAAGACAATGTAGTAGCCAGGGCTGTGGAGTCGGTCTCTGTATAAAATGGACAGACTCTGAAAATATATAATAAATTGGATATAGTAGTTCAATGCAGGATGGGTTGTAAATGCTTTCATAAGAATTTGGGAAAGTTATGAAATGTCCTATAAATGTCTGTTTTGTTCCTGATCTAAGGATCTCAGCTGTTAGTTGAGATGAATCTGTGCTGCACTTTATGTACATGCTCAGTAGTGAGGCTGTGCTGCACTTTATGTACACGCTCAGTAATGAGGCCGTGCTGCACTTTATGTACACGCTCAGTAGTGAGGCCGTGCTGCACTTTATGTACATGCTCAGTAGTGAGGCCCGTGCTGCACTTTATGTACACGCTCAGTAGTGAGGCCGTGCTGCACTTTATGTACATGCTCAGTAGTGAGGCCGTGCTGCACTTTATGTACACGCTCAGTAGTGAGGCTGTGCTGCACTTTATGTACACGCTCAGTAGTGAGGCCGTGCTGCACTTTATGTACATGCTCAGTAATGAGGCCGTGCTGCACTTTATGTACATGCTCAGTAGTGAGGCCGTGCTGCACTTTATGTACATGCTCAGTAGTGAGGCCGTGCTGCACTTTATGTACATGCTCAGTAATGAGGCCGTGCTGCACTTTATGTACATGCTCAGTAGTGAGGCCGTGCTGCACTTTATGTACATGCTCAGTAGTGAGGCCGTGCTGCACTTTATGTACATGCTCAGTAGTGAGGCCGTGCTGCACTTTATGTACATGCTCAGTAGTGAGGCCGTGCTGCACTTTATGTACATGCTCAGTAGTGAGGCCGTGCTGCACTTTATGTACATGCTCAGTAGTGAGGCCCGTGCTGCACTTTATGTACATGCTCAGTAGTGAGGCCGTGCTGCACTTTATGTACATGCTCAGTAGTGAGGCCCGTGCTGCACTTTATGTACACGCTCAGTAGTGAGGCCGTGCTGCACTTTATGTACACGCTCAGTAGTGAGGCCGTGCTGCACTTTATGTACATGCTCAGTAGTGAGGCCGTGCTGCACTTTATGTACACGCTCAGTAGTGAGGCCGTGCTGCACTTTATGTACACGCTCAGTAGTGAGGCCGTGCTGCACTTTATGTACATGCTCAGTAGTGAGGCCCGTGCTGCACTTTATGTACACGCTCAGTAGTGAGGCAGTGCTGCACTTTATGTACATGCTCAGTAGTGAAGCCCGTGCTGCACTTTATGTACATGCTCAGTAGTGAAGCCCGTGCTGCACTTTATGTACATGCTCAGTAGTGAGGCTGTGCTGCACTTTATGTACATGCTCAGTAGTGAGGCTATGCTGCACTTTATGTACATGCTCAGTAGTGAGGCCGTGCTGCACTTTATGTACATGCTCAGTAGTGAGGCTGTGCTGCACTTTATGTACATGCTCAGTAGTGAGGCCGTGCTGCACTTTATGTACACGCTCAGTAGTGAGGCCGTGCTGCACTTTATGTACATGCTCAGTAGTGAGGCCGTGCTGCACTTTATGTACATGCTGAGTAGTGAGGCCTGTGCTGCACTTTATGTACACGCTCAGTAGTGAGGCCGTGCTGCACTTTATGTACATGCTCAGTAGTGAGGCCGTGCTGCACTTTATGTACACGCTCAGTAGTGAGGCCGTGCTGCACTTTATGTACATGCTCAGTAGTGAGGCCGTGCTGCACTTTATGTACATGCTCAGTAGTGAGGCCGTGCTGCACTTTATGTACACGCTCAGTAGTGAGGCAGTGCTGCACTTTATGTACACGCTCAGTAGTGAGGCCGTGCTGCACTTTATGTACATGCTCAGTAGTGAGGCCGTGCTGCACTTTATGTACATGCTCAGTAGTGAGGCCGTGCTGCACTTTATGTACACGCTCAGTAGTGAGGCCGTGCTGCACTTTATGTACACGCTCAGTAGTGAGGCAGGGCTGTGGAGTGAGTCGGAAGTTAGGGAAATTGAGGCGTCGGAGGTTTGGATTACTGATTTCACAGTCCTGGTAGTGGCAATGTATATACAGCTTTGTATGCATTATCTCTGTCACTCCCTGTTCTGTTGGAGGATACTTAACCTCATTTCTTCCGGAAAACTGTATCAGTATCACACATTTCTCTGACTTAAGCCAAGATGAAATGACCAGTTTCTCTCCATCCAAGAAACTTGGTCTGACTATGCTAATCACACTCGGATCAGATTTTCTTGGACGTGGAGAGAAAAAAAAAATTCCCCACCTCCTCTATTATGTTAGTCTGTGAAAATCAGACCGCACTGCAGTCCAATTCTTTTTTTTACAGACCATGGACAATAATCTTTTCCCTGGTGGTCTAGTGGCTAGGGTTCGGCGCCCTCACCGATGTGGCTGGGTTCGATTCCTGGTCAGGAAAAATGCTTGTTTTTTGATGGTTTAGTGGATCCTGCATTGAGCAGGGAGTTGGACACGATGACCCTGGAGACCCCTTCCAACTCTAACATTCTATGATAAATGGTCTCATTCCATCTGATTCTCAGAAACAAATCATGTATGCTGTGATTTTTTTTTGTCCTCAAACTACTCGGTCAGAAGGAAAAGATCGTACATGTGCATAGCCCCTTAGAATAACATGGGTATGAGTGCCATCTGTCAAAACCATGGATAGCACCTCTCTGAACTACAAGGTCATGTGCATGAGCCCTAACACTTAGTACAGCTGCCATAAAACGCACATATAGCCTCCTGTATTGCCTATAAAGACAACACAAGCAGGGTGCTTCTCCAATATGGTGGCAGTCAAGAAAGTAGTTTTTAATTTTGTTTCTTTTTTTAGAAAATGAAAATAAAAAGCTAAAATATTATAAAAGTTCAAAACACATTTTTCTTTTCTACATTTCTCGTTTATGAAAAGAAAAATGGATGATACATTCCATTTACTGTAAATGCACCAAACCATCATGTAAGCAGACTATTAACAATGGACATAAAGACTTTTCATATATAAAATACTTTATTTTAGCTCCATTAAAATTATGTATAAGAGTTGATTAGTTACAAAAGATAGAAAGCACTACTCAGAGCATACTTATAAAAGAAAAAAAAAATCAAGACCGTGGTAATGGACCATCCACAGTAAAAATGTTAGACATTAAGAATTCATGGAAAAGGAGGCATTGATTCTGGTCTAGTGCCTACCTGTCTACAGGTGGAGGCTTTGAGCTCCTCGGTTTCTTTACTTGAGCATACAATGCTTCCATCTGCTTGTTATCTCTTGGACTCTGGGGTCTGCTGTTCATATTTAAAGTACCACTGCTTGCAACTGTGTCATAATGGCCGGTGCTGGCATAGGCGGGATCTTCAGCCCCTCCGTAGTTCTTTGAGTATTCTTGGATCTCAGCATAGTCCTTTTCTCTGGCTTGCCTTTCACGAAGCTCTCGTGTCTTTGCCTGAATCCTATGGAGATAGAACAAAAATGTTGGAAATTTGTTGACTCAAATCATGTTTTTTGACACCAAAAAAGGGGGAGGAAAGGGGGAAACAAAGACAAAATGGTAGAACTTTCATCAGTTGCAATCAAGGTCAAAAAAACATTGTAAGCTACATTTTTGATCCAGCTGTTGGATTAGTATGGTGCAATAAGGCTATGTGCCCACGATGCAGAAATGAAGCAGAAAATTTATGCAGCGTTTCTGCATGGTCTTGGCAGTCAAAAACGCTTGCGGATTTTACACGCGTTTTTGCAGCGTTTTTACATGCGGATTTGACTAGCGTTTTCCAAGTCCATTGGGACCTCAAATCCGCATGCAGAAACGCACAAATAATGGACATGCCGCAGAGTTTTCTGCAAGGAAAATCCGCTGCGGAAAAATAAGCAGCATGGGCACAGGACATGCAGATTTTCATTGGGGATCTTAGGGAATGGATTACCAAGCGTTTTTAAAGCGTTTCTGCTGCGGAAATTCCGCATAAAAAACGCTTGAAAAATGCATAGTGGGCACACAGCCTAACTCATGTGCCACATGTCTAGAAAAGATCAAACTACAGTATCAGTTCTGGCTGAGGTCTACATTTTTGGGCTGGAGGTCCGGTGTATGTAAAGATCGTGGATAATGTGTTGGATTTCAAAAATAAAAGATCTTACAAGACTTCGAAAAAGTGGATAATAAAAAAAATAAAGAACAAGTACAGTATCCATCTTTAGACTAGCACAGGTCTCCACCAGGCTACACTATATGATCACTTTCAAACTTGCAAATTTTGGCCAATATTCTGCATTAGTAGTGTTAGGTCTCATATGATATTTTTGCACCTTTTTTTTTTATCTGCCAGGGCGCAGCCAGGCCCATTAATGGCGACCTTGTGAATTAGGTGCTTTGCAACTCCGCGATGCACGGATAGTGTGTCGGGCATCCCGTCTAATCGAATAGTAGGGGCGTGTAAACAGGATGCTGACTAGGCACGGTGCCGCGAGTGTGTGAATTGCACCCTATTGCAAGTTTCATCTGTGTGCAGTTTTAGTGCTAGGCAGTCGCTCCTCCAGTGAGAGGGGATGAGGGTGATTGTTCATCAGCATTCTGCACCTGTGTTACCTTCTTCTTACAAAAGGGGGCCGGCGGCGTCCTGGTGTGCATTTTTCTTGACATCTTGGCTGGTGAGAACCATTGGCTTTTTGCGGTTTTCTTAGCAGTTTTAGGCTAAAAGCAGGTTTAGAACATAATAAAAATGATAATGAAACTTGTGACACACCTTTCATATTTTTGACATGCTCCTGGTTTTGGCTTACAGATAATGCCTAAAATCCCGCCGAGTATGGGAAGCTTAAAAGGGTTGTCCAGGCTTGGGGCTCAAGTCTGCAGTCAATCTATGTGACTGCAGACATGTGAATACTGTCAGAGAGGGAGCGGGACTGCAGGTATGCTATTTACATACATGTGGTTACATGCCGACTAGACGTGTGCAGCCTCGTTCAATGCAAATGAAGTAAGGCTGGAAACGTTTAGCTGGAAATATGCAAAATCGCTTACTTGCGTTGAGATTATTGCCAGCACCGGAGTATCTAGACAGCGAGCACTTTGAGACTTCACAAGTCTGCAGACCTGAACCAAAAGCCTGGATAACACCTTTAAGGAGACCTTTTGTGATGAATTCTATTTCATCAAGCACAAATAATTATATAATATGGGAGTGGATTGGGAGTGTGTGACGAATGCTAAAAAGGTACCCACGGCTAAGGAACTTCTGTCATTTTGAACCTATGGAATTGTTTCAATATGTTTTGTACCTTGCACTAACTGGATAAGTGGTGAGCTGACCACATTGTTTAGTGACACGACTATGACCAATTCATGAAATGGATAAAAGCAATAGAAACAACCATTTTGTCTGTTACATGTACTCCTTGAATTCCTTTAGGTAACCTGCTTTCTTCCCATTCTCCTAAGACTGATGGGCACTATGAGGTTTCTATCTCATACAAGTCTTTTTAAAGACTTTCTAAACAAGTTTAATTGTGTTTTTGCCCTTTATTTTGTGCTATAGGAGGTGATACAGCGTGCATCTCACCTTTATATTACCCTATAGCAGGACTGGCCAGATCCCCACAGCCAGGTAGCCAATGGTCACCAGAAGTAGGTACTTGAGCTTTTTTTCTGAGATACTTTACCACTGAAGGTCACATTGCTAAGTCACCAAAAAAGAAAACAGATTTCCAAAATCCATGCTACATGGAAAGGAAATAAGTATTTTCAATTCAAAATTGTAGCAAAACATTTTTTGGGCTGTACAGCTTGTCTGAAAATCTTTCAGGGAATGATGGACTTTTCCCAGTCGTTGGCTACGTGAAGCAGTACGATGGCTTTGGGCACATTTCTCTATCATATATTTTTGACTGGAGAAATGAGCAGGAGAGAAGGGTTTTTTTTTTCCCGCTCTTGCTAAGCCGCTGTTCCAGATACACTACTTACTGTAAGCTATGCATTTTAAATGCACACATATGCCTTCAAAAGAAAGTTGAGAAATGTCAAGCCTGACGGATAGTGATTGCACAATATACACAGGTGCCAGTCTGATGGACCATTACGGTGTGCTGCAGGGCCGCTGCCTCTCTGGAAAGCCCTGACAATTAGGTGAGCTGCTGAGGAAGCAGGCTCACATATTCAGCGCGGCACTCCAACCAGACGATATTTTGACAGCCTTCTCTCTGCACTTCCACATTTCACTGCACATTTCAATCCAACGCAAAGCTATAAGGCAACATTTACATTAATGGGAGGAGGGGAGCTAAAGAAAAGATCTGCAAACCAAGAAAATATCAGACAAACTAAACTGTGGTGACAGACCTATCAAGCCCATGATTTGTATTTGTGTTTTTGGACATATCAATACATGACTTCCCCACATTAGATTCATTTGGAAGATCTAGTCTTGTTCTCGTTTTATTATATATAATCTTTGTGATGCAAAGAACCGATTGAGCATCCGATCAGGGCCTCAAGCGGTGGCTTGAAGCATCTCTCAGGGGCGGCAGCACGGCTGTTCAGTTCCTGAGACGCATTGGCTACAGTCACTACTTAATGTGTAGGACGAGGTCAAGCAAATAAGATGGATATGGACACTGTCTGAACATATATGGCTATTTTCATATACCATTTTAGCCTATGGTAAAAGGGCTTAAGCTGAAGTTCTGAAAAATTGGGTTCGGCCATTTACGCTTTGCTCTGTTGGACGTAATTTTTGGATGCATATGCCTTCTGAGGTGGGCTTCACGAAGCAGCAGAAATGCTAGAATCGACCCTGCATCCAATTAACCAAGTTGCTGTATATTATGCTCTGCTTTCTCCAGCAGTCTCATAAAAAATTATTAGAAAAGAAGTAAAAAAAAAAAAGAGGTCAAGGATGGGCACTTCTGCTCTATTCAAGACTATGCACTGCAGAACCTGGTTCCTGTGATTCCAAGCCCAATTCTTGGCATTGCTGGGGATCCCAGGGGTCAGGCACACCCAAAATCATCAAGGTAAGCTCTATTCCATTGATGGGGAATAACTTACTATTTTGGGAATAACCCTTGAAAGACATTAAAAAAAGTCACAATGGTATTTTCTTCTACGGAGGATCGAAAGGTGTTTGGGTCAAGTTATGGTGGATGCCATGAGCAGTAACCATTACAATCATTAATGTATAGCCAGTTCAACCAACCATATGTTGTGTGTATGTTAAAACTGCAGTACATGTAGCTTCTTATTCCCACAGAGATCATATTGTTGTGTTTGGTAAGAATTATTATCTGGCTAACTGTTTGAAAAATTGTTTTTACCACTGTAAAAACTGAGTCATGTGGGAAACAAATTGTCAGATATTTGTGAATCTTCTGGACACACCACAACAAGACCTCTTTGCAGAACAGTTTCACATCAATGACCATATAAAGTTGTGAGATGCCCAGAAGAGGTATAAAATGGAAGACAATTAGTGTCCTCCAATTTGCTGAAGGGCAGGATCACGATGCTCTAGTTAGTTCATACAATGAGCTGTTCCATGTGTCACCCTTCTCCAAGCAACATCTGCACTCTATACATTTTTATTACCAGAATTTTACAGTCACTCTCAATAAAAAAAAAATCCTCTTAACCGATCTAATGCAGTAAAATAAGAGACCGAAAGTGCACTCTCAGGTCCTCCAAGATGAAGCCGCCGGTGCAAAAGGTTACGACGAGGTGAAAAGCCGACATAACAGAGAAGACACGATAAATAAATATGGCTTTCAGAATTAGTGCTGCTATAACACTGGAACTGGATGTCAGACAGGACACTGCTGCCATTTATACAAGTGACTGTCACACAAATAAAAGAATAATGGAAATAAAGAATATTCATTGTGAAAAGGCATCTGAAATATATTTATTTGTAACCAGAGAGGCATAAAAACATCGAGAGATTGCAGAACTACCAAGATAAAGGAGTCTCTGCTTCTAAGGATCTCTTTAGGTGACATCCACTACTGGACAACCACTTCTCAACTGCTAAAGTGGCGTAGATTAAAATAAAAAAAGGAATACTTACCTTCCAAACCAGTGCTCCAACAAAACAGTGATGGCTTCAGCCAATCAGCGGTCTGGCATCATCTGCTACTGGCAGCGTGGTCATTTGACATGGCATTCTCAAGTGCCTTTCGGAAGAGACAGCACTAACATCGATGGGACGGCACAGGTTCGGGAGGCTTTTCTTTTTTTTTTAGTTTGTTTTCATCTGGGTCACTTTAAGTAGTGGACAACCCCTTTAAAGTGATCACAAATTATCCCCCCTGCTGGAACCGCCACTGATCAGCTGAAACTATTGAGACCCCGATTCATCAAGAAGTTTTCTGGCATAAAACTGCATAAAATGTCGCAACATTTATGCACGACTTGTAGTTTCAGAAAAATGTTACGACTTTTGTAATTTTTACACCAGTTTTGGCCAGCTCCGGCAACTTTTTAAAAAGTGGGTAGGGCTTAGCTGGTAGTTGGCATAGTCTAGCACGCCAGATAAATTCAACATAGTTTACCCCACAAAAGTGACTTAAAATGAAAAAAGAAATTTATTCCAGTACCTGACTGGAGTACATTTCTTGGCGTATGGCAGCTAAAGGTTGCATTAAAGTCATTTAAAAGGCTCACCGGCTCTTAATCAAAATTCTAAAGTGGTGCTATAGAAATAAAATACATTATTAATAATGAATTTGGTGAATCTTACTCCAGCACACACTTTGTGACGACTGGAGCACAAAACACCAGTCTTGACAATATGGGCCCTCAGTGTTCTATTCCTCCGCAGCGCCGTCACCGGAGAAATTAGACATTACACCAAGCCAATTTAAATTAGATTAGATATTAGAAAAAACTTTTTGACAGTTAGGGTGATTAATGAGTGGAACAGGCTGCCACGAGAGGTGGTGAGTTCCCCTTCAATGGACGTCTTCAAACAGAGGCTGGACAGACATCTGTCTGAGATGATTTAGTGAATCCTGCTTTGAGCAGGGGGTTGGACCAGATGACCCAGGAGGTCCCTTCCAACTCTACCATTCTATGATTCTATGATTCTATGAAATCAATGAGACGTCCTGTCCTTCATTACACAGACAATTCCTCCAAAATGAAAGAAGCTCTTTTTAACCACTGTTTCCAAGAGATGAAGATCCAGAAAGACCTCCCACTATTAACTCAGAATTCCCTATCAAGGTATACAAAATTGGGTTTTCTAAACCAGACAAACAATTTAATTCTGCAAATTGTCAATAGATAAGTACCGGTCAAGCACCCGGCGGCTAAGCAACGTAGACGAGTCCATGTCCACCTTGCTCCATTAGGGTCTGGTAGGTTTCATAGAAAACAACCTTCTCAAGACAAAAAAAAAAAAAGCTAGTAGGGACTAAAAGGCCCTTTTATTTTCTACTTAAAAAATCCAATTAGCACAGCAGCCCATTAGAATCCTTGGTTAGGATACATGCATATGACAATGCCGAATGCATAGATTTTAACATTTTTAATTGGATGATGTACAGGTCCAACATGGTCACATAATGCACATGTGTGCACAGACCTCAACAGTCTTTAGTGCAGAAAACTTGCTCTGTCACTTTGGCAAGGACCCAAACAGAGATTTTATTTCTTTTGCATGTTTTTTTTATATGTTCTCCTCACATTTCCAGCACATCCAGCTTCCTATTATAGTCGAAAACCCTGCTGGCAAGTTACCTGGTTTTATTGAAAACTGGTCATAGTTTACACATTTAAGGGACATAAATCAGTTTGCACAATCCCCGGAAGATGGAAACAATCCGATTGAATAAATAGAGTTGTGCAATGTGTCAGCACTTCGTAGATAAATCATAATAATAGCTGGTTATATACCGTACTTACTATGATCCCAATTTCCATATATAAAAGGTTGCAGGCTTGGTAAGATTGCACAAGCTTGTAAAAAGAAGGAACATGAGAGTCGTGATACACTTAGTTGATTTATTTCACTTTTGCACATAGCTAATCTCCCAATATCTAACATCCAATTAGATCTTATTCCCAATTTGGTATTTTCATTTTTAATCAATCATTGCTGTACATATTAAAGGGAACCTGTCAGATCCTCCAAGCCCTCCAGACCAGCAGTATTCGTTTTTCTTATGCTAATTAGATCCTTGACTAGTCCATAACCAAATTTGCCGGCGTCATTGGCAGCAACCTGCAAATGTCGCGCATGAGCGCAGCTCTGTTCGGCAGTGTCTCGGAAGACGGATGTACGCTTCCCGGTTTCAGAGCAGCACTGCGTATGACCGAAAGTGCAGAAGATGTACATGAGCAGTCTTTTGTACCTCTGGTCATGCACGGTGTGACCGTGAATCCAGGAAGTGTACATACCGGCTTCAGAGGCGCAATTAAGAGTCTGAAGAAAGCCGCACGCATGCGCGAGGTTTGAAGAGAGTTGGCAATGATGCCGGCTTTTGCAAATCATGTTATCACGCCCGCGGGGGCGTGATAACATACAAAGAGGGACGACTAGTCTGGGGAAACAACACCCCATTGACTAGTCAAATGCCTCATTAGCATAAGAAAAATGGAGTTTATAAATGCCTTTTTTAAACATGGGTTTAAGTGACTAACATTATAAAGGGTTTGTTAGGCAGGGCATTTAGTAATAATATAAAAATGCTGCTGGGTTGGAGTGCATGTCGGACCTGACCGTTTCTCTTTAATTTTTGGATGCATATACTGTAAAAGCACACATACATACATGATCTAACTTCAAAATTCAGTTGGTTGCCATTGGAAACAGACTACAGTTTAGCTCCACTCCGCTGTCAGACATGTGATGCAATAGAGATTAGCTCTGTATGTTCCCATAATGCATTGCTCCTTAGTAATGGGAAACAAGGACTCTGGAGTTAGCTTGAGTTAAAAAGGAAGAAGAAAACATCACGTCCTTAAAAACCAAAGTGGTGGGGGAAGGGTGTATAAAGTGCAAAATATTCACTTGACATTTAGCTAAGAACCTGAGGAAGTGGATGGGACATCCACGAAACGCTTAGTGTTTTTAGCTTTTAATTCAACGAATAAAATACTGCTAAACATCACATTTTAAAGGCAACATTGTCTTTATGGAGGAGCGGGGATTATTTCGGCACCATTTTTATCCTAATACAGAAAACCACACAAGATCCCAAAGGAATCTGTGCTGTCTGCAGACCTTCGTTAATTTCCATGAGTTGTGCATTACACAACTCGTAAAGGTGAGCAAACTTTCTTTTACCTTCATGGTTGTCATTGGATAACAGCGCTGTTTGCGCCCCTTTCTTTCCTCATTTTCACATGACCTTTAGAAATGTTGTAAATTGTTGTTCAAAAGTGGAGTTGTCTTTAAAGTGCCATTTTCCAGAAAATTGCCGGCATTAAAGTAGTTTTTGTGTGCATCTTCCCAGAACATGAACCCTTGTTCCCTTTATTTGGACTTGTATAAAACGGAACAGGGATTTATTGATAAAAACAGACATTTTAACTTCTAGGTCAAATTACAATAAAGCTGCTCATACAGAAAGAAAATGTAGGATGACATAGCCGGTTCCTTAGGGTTGATGGGAAAAATAAACTTAGAAGCCCAATCTTTGGGTCCATTTTTTTTTCTTTCAAATTCAGATTTTAGCCCCTACTATTATTGTTAATGGTGCTCAATGTCTTGTCAATGGACCCTATTTTCAGTGTTTTCTCATGACAAATGGACTTGTGGATTATCTCCAGTCAAGTGTTGAACAGTCTTCTCTCCCCATTGGCTTTATTGATGGGAACAAACAAGCAAGTAATTGGTGGAAATTAAGGAAAAGTGGCTAAAAGATTCTTTGACCTACAAGAGTCACATATCTAAAGCCAACTCTAGGACTTGTACACCTTGGAAGAAGACCATAAGAAGCTATGGAGCCCAAACGTGGCTTGGCTCAGCCACTCTGTCCCTTTTCGCAGGTGAAAAAAAAATGAATGAGCTTGGCAAAGTGGCTTGTTGGTGCCACGTCTTCCAAGGTATGTGCCAAACTAAGGTCATGGTAAGGGGCGTGGAGAGGCAAACAATACATTAGGTTCACAAACTTCACATTGAAATCAACCTGTACTTACATCCATCAATTCAATGAACCAAAAAAAAAAAATCAAACTCTCACTCCCCACCCGCCTACATAAAGTAGGATTAAACAGGTGCAAAATTAAATTATTTACACCCAAAGGAATAAAGTTTCAGCTTAGATTTTACATTTTGTAACACAACATCTTGTAATATAGTATTGGTTTTCATAACAACGAAAAAAGTTGCCGACCGTCTGTGGGGTCTGTAAAAACGATCCTATTACCTCCTGTATTGGCCACTTGAGAAAGAAACTATTTAGGTTAAAAGAAAAAAAGAAACATTTGCTTTCCGGTGTAAAAATATTATGGTCTTATGGGGAACTTTATAAATACACCAAAAAAGTGTCCTGCTGTTCAACTCTCCTGTAGTTGATGGTAAGCGTTCCAGATGGCTGCCGGAGAAAGATGACACCGCTGGATCCTCTGGTGGTGACCCAAGGGTCGTAAAGTGTCTCACTTTTTTTTTTCAGAACCTGATGGAAAGGAGAGGCTAAAATGCTGAGAAATTAAATTTAATAGTAACTGATTTAAGCGTAGAATAAAAGACCATACTTGTATATGAAGATTGTGAAAGACGTTTCAGCCCTGTAGGTTTTTTTCACAAGAAGTTTCTACCTGTATGAAGTACATCTAGCACAGATACTGCAATTAAGAACATAGATACAGCAGAAAGGTTTATCATTTGAGTGACATTTTATAGTTTATAAAGGGCATTTTACATATATTATTTTTTATGCAGATCCTAAATATAGTAATTTTACAAGTCACTATCAATCTTTGAAAACTTTCTGAACTGTCATTTAAAGGGGTATTCCCATCTCCAAGATACTATCCCAATATGTAGTAGGTGTAATAATAATAATATTAGCAAATACCTCCAATTAGAAATATAATATAGTTTTCCATATTCGCTATGTCTCATTATTCCTCATGTGCAGGGCATTGCAGTAACTTGTATCCATGGTTACGACCACTAGCAACAAGCTGTCACTATTTCAGTGGTCGTGACCATGGATACCGAGGCTACTGCAATGCCCTGCACATGAGGAAAGAGAAATAGCAAATCTGAAGAACTATACTACATTTCAAATTGGAGGCATTTGCTAATATCATTACATCTACTACATATTGGGATATCATCTTGGAGATGGGAATACCCCTTTAACGATAAGACCCTATTTTTACTGGGACTATCTGGTTTAGAGATGGGAGGCCCAAGTTCAGGACATTCATTTATAAACCATCTATAAAGAGGGTCTCGTCCCCACATCACTACATGGATAGTCCATAGTAGTCAATGGGCATCATTTATTGTTTAGTTTTCCCTTTGGTGGTGCTGCATTTGTGTCGATGGGTTAGTACCTTTTAGGTGGCATTAGACGGACTTACACAATTAATGTGGAGGATAGCGGCCAGTCAGACAATTATACCAGTGACTATGACTTCTTTTGGTGGCTTAAAAATAATAGAAAGGAAAAAAAAAATTTTTTTTTGTCCCAGAATGAGCACTACTATTGTGGATCAGTCTCAAGATCTGCAATATCAGACACAGCAAAAAAAAAATAAATTACACGGTTTTTGGTGAGAAATTAGTTTTTTAATTATAAATTAGAACTTTTCTAGGACATTGGTAATCTGACACTATATTTTTCCCTAATTTTCACTTTTTTTTTTTAGAATTTATTTATAAAGGAAATACAAAAAGCTGGTGTCCTTATTGGTTCATGTGAACAGGTGGCAACGTTTCGGCTCAATAGCAAGTTTGACAGTCAGGCTCTTCAGCCGAAATGTTCCCACCTGTTCACATGGGCCAATAAGGACATTGTTTTGTTTCTTCCCTTTTTAGGTAACATGGGTTGGTAGGTTGCAACTTGCAGGGTGGCACCTAAACCTGCACTTTGGCTTTTGCACATATATATATATACATATATATACATATACACATATACATACATACATACATACATATATATACATATACATACAGTACAGACCAAAAGTTTGGACACACCTTCTCATTTAAAGATTTTTCTGTATTTTCATGACTATGAAAATTGTACATTCACACTGAAGGCATCAAAACTATGAATTAACACATGTGGAATTATATACTTAACAAAAAAGTGTGAAACAACTGAAAATATGTCTTATATTCTA